>NC_059403.1:10041441-15026666 GCF_905220565.1 Melitaea cinxia
CATCCATCTCTTCCATTATTAGCTGTCGGATCTTACAACCAAGAAAAAGGAGGAGTCGCAACTATTTTTAATGACAGTGTGAGTTATAAAAGTATAAATACTTTATACCATAACATTCAAAATTTAAAAATAAATAGCTAAACATTTTTCACAGGGTCTCGCCTTAGAGGGTTGTGAATGGCCAGTACTTCTGTCAAATCAAGTAACCGCCTTAGCCTGGCATCCTATAAGGAAGTTATTAGTAGTGGGATGGGATGGGGGTGAGCTATACATATGGTTGGAGTACTCTTGGGCACGATTAGAAGCACCTCATAATGCTGCGTTAACAACAGTAACATTTAGTTTAGGTGGTGGTCGACTACTTGCCTCTGATGCTGCGGGCTCTCTTTCAGGATGGCAAGTTAACTCTGGAGCTCCTTTAACAGCATTTCACCATCAGCTTGGTGATATTATTACACATTTAAAATTTTGTGCCCCAAATCAAACATCTGAATCATCAATTAGAGGTTTAGCCCGAGCTGCTGTTGCTGGTGATGAAAATGCATTGGACACCCTTGCTGCATGGAGACCACGTACCACAGCAAAAGTACGGGAAGGTATGCAACCTGACAATCATGCCTGTTATGCAGCTCAAGACAATGGTGTGATTTTATATATTGACCATACGGGAGCATGTTCAGAAGTACTCAATGCTCCTGGTAGCATTGTTTTTTTGAATATTGTTAGTAATATATATCTTCTTGTAGCTTGGGAAACAGGTGGTGCTCTAAGCTTATCCAGATTTATAATATCTAGCGACGGTTCATTGACTACAGATACTCATGTGAGAATGACCGCAAAAAACAGTCAATGCATAGTACTCGCAGGAAATTGTTGCATGGGTGTCATTACAGGAGATAATTTAATAAGAATATGGGACAGTGAAACTGGTGATAATGATGTTTTACCTAATGAAGGGGATGAAACTGTTGCAGGAGATATATTTACAAGCATTAGTTATTGTAATCTAAGTGATACATTATGTTGTGGAACATCTCAAGGAAATTTGTATCTTTGGAGACGGGATCATAGAAGTAAATGGAAATTAATAAGTAGAACTTCTGTAAAAGGCACCATAAAGGAAGTAACTTGGGGCTCAGAGGGGTTGATGAACCCATTACTTTATGTAAACTGTATTACAAATGCATTTATTCTTCGTGAGCATCATGTATGCTGGGGCTATACGAATAACATTTGGATGGTGCAAAAATCAGCTCATGAAATAGCCATAACTGAAAAATCAATCTCATCAAGCATTAACAGCTCAATCACAATAAAAGCATTTGCTTTTAAGGATAACTATGTTGTGATTGGT
Source organism: Melitaea cinxia (assembly GCF_905220565.1). Lineage (NCBI taxonomy): Eukaryota > Metazoa > Arthropoda > Insecta > Lepidoptera > Nymphalidae > Melitaea > Melitaea cinxia. The sequence goes on from NC_059403.1 coordinate 10,042,796, forward strand.
AATGGAAATGATGTACAAGTATGTAATGAATTATTCTTACATTCAATTTGGTAATCATTTTGATGAAATTAATAAATTTAGTATATACTTTTTTTGCAGGTCTGGATGCGCAATAAAGAGGGTGAAGCGAAGTTTACTCTAATTCGTACATTTGAATGGAAAACAGATGTCTTGCTACTTTACAATGAAGTTATAGTTGGGGTTGTAAGATCACACATTGAGTGTTATACCATTACTGGCAGTAAAATAGGAATTCTTCCAAGTACGGAAAACGAGGGTGAACCAATTGTTGTAACAAATACAAACAAGTTTATTATAATAGCTACTATTGATGGAACATTGAAACTTGCGGAAATTACTAAGAAGGGCTTTAGAATGCCATACCCATCAAAAAATTGCTATCAATCTATTGAAGATTTCGGTGAAATTATGAGAGCTTCAGTAAATGCTTCTGGTCATTATATATGCTTGAGTATAGCTAATGCTGGACTTGCGCCTGATCCAAAACTATACCTGTGGGATGTTGCAAATGATGTTATTACGACGACACTTTTAGCAGATTCCAAATCACCTCCATATCAAAATGTGCCTATCGCAATATTGTGGGATAGTAATGATCCTAGGCTTGTCGCTGTTCACATACGTTCTGCAGAATCAGATCACATCCATTTATTTTTTTGTCACGAAAGTAAACTATTTGAATATAAAAATTGGTGCTCTAACTCAGAGGAATATTTTGTAATGGATTTTATATTTTGCTCTTTGGTTTCTCCTTATGTGGTTATTTTGTCACAACAAAATATAAAAAGAATACTGTTACGCGAATTTAAGGAGATACTTGACTTAGATCATAATAAAATTAAGCAAGTTTTAAATTTTCTTTTCTATATGACAATTGGCCATTTAGAAAAAGCTGTCGTAATAGGTACTAATATTTCGGGAAATAAGAATTCGGTAGTGTGGGAAAGCTTAGCTAAAGTATGTGTATCCCTTAAACGTGCAGATATTGGCGCTGTTTGTTTAAGTAAAATGGGAAATATAAAAGGTGCACTAATGATGCGTAAAGCATTGAACGATGATACTCTGGATACTATTTCTAAGGTTGGAGTTTTAGCAGTTAACTTGGGTATGATTGATGAAGCCGAAACGATGTTTCGTGAATCACAAAGGCCTGATCTTATCACTCGCTTGAAATCGGCAAAAGAAGGAGGACTAAGTGAAATTATTCAAGGTGACACGGAAAGCGAAAATGTCCTTCTTGTAAAAAGCGCTCAACATAGACTTGCTAAGATATTGTGGGCAAATGGGGAAACTGCAGCTTCGTTTAAATTATTCGAAAGTGCTGGTACTTTGGTCCCTCATGTTCCTAGAACGCTTATAGCGCAAGGTCAAGCACCGATGCTTGCTCAGTATGTAGCGAGTTCAAGCGATTCCAATTTGATAACTTGGTGGGGACATTATCTTGAAAGCATTGGTGATCTCGATGGCGCTCTAGATGCATATGCACGGGCTAACGATTTTGGTGAACAGACAAGACTATTGTGTCACATGGATAGAATAGAAGAAGCGGAAAAGTTATGTCAAAATAATTCTTCGTCCCTTTACCAAATGGCGCGCTATTTAGAAATGAAAGCTAATGAAACTGAAAGTGCTGTGAAGGTAACGTGCTTACTCGTACAATTTTTAGTAAAAAAAAAATGTTATAATTTATTACCTAACAGACTAGTATCTTCTAGTAGTTTAATAATGCTATTATTATTTAAAATGTCCTGTTTTTCTCTGCTCCTTGTAACGCCTATATACTTTATGAATTTTTGTATATTGTTTTACTGTTGTACGCTACTTATAAGTGTACGTGTGTGTGTATCTATCTATAAATAATTAATGAGTGTTGCAATGAATAGCTACTACTTTTGGTCGACGCGTCCGTTAAAAAAAGATCGTTACAATACTGATGATGCCGTCGGCACCAAGGGTGGATCCAGGGGTGGGGGAGTCATGGGGGGTCACGACTCCCCCCCCCCCCCCACTACCAGTGCTGGGTGGGCTAGGCACCTAGGTGGACCACTAATCAAAATAGTTATACATAGTATATTTTTATACCTATATTTCTTTGTCACAATATAGATTTTATGGAGGTACCTTCAAAATTTAGTAATTTAAATAGTAGTAGTAGATGAAGTGATAACAGGTTTCGGAAGAATACATAAAAGAAAAATATATTTTGTTATTTAAGTATAGGTATTTTTAAGTACAGTACTTACATACATTAATCAAATACCTACTTTGTACATGTATTTATTATTATCAAAATTAAATTATAATTTCTGTGACTTGTCCATGACTATGTGAGACCCCCCCGGGCGCCAAAGCTGGATCCGCCCTTGGTCGACACAGTGTACATATACTATTATTATCATTAAAATTGCAGTTGTACATAAAATGCGGTGCTATATCGTCAGCCATACGCGTGGCGGCTGAGGCCAGCGCCTGGCCGCTAGTGTGGCGCGCGGGCAATTCTTCTAAGAAGCATGCTCTGTATGCTGCTTCTATTCTAGAAAATGCAGGTCAAACCGAACAAGCAATAGCGTTGTATCAAAAAGCAGGTTATTATTTTTTACATATCTATATGAAGTAACATAAAATTATTTTTGACAAAGATAGAACATATGTTAATTTATTTAATTTGCGTCTTCGTACAAATTAATATTTATTTATTTTATTGGGCAATCCAACAGCGTTATGATACAATAGTATGTTAATTGTATAAATATGTATAATGTATAAATATGACCAAAATAGGATCACACTGATATAAAAAAATTAATCATTATAAAATGCTTAACTAGACACCATTTAAAAAAGGTAAAAAAAGTAAACGGCTATGTTCCGTCTTATCCACTGCAGTTAGAGGTGAGTGCATGACATGAAAAGGTGAATGTGTGTTAGTGTGGGTTTGTGCATAAATCTGTAGGTGCTGGTTTTGAATATTTTTGACTAGCTGTGCAGCGCGGTTTCACCCGCGTTAATTTGAGGAAAGTAGTCTATAACCTTCATCACATTATCATATTATATCTATATATCTTCTAATGATTGTCCTATAAAAATTCAACATAATTATCTAAACAAAAAGAATTTGATCGCAAAAAATTCGTATTTAATAAAAAATGTTTGGGTATTTCATATCTATCTGTGCGTTAGGTACTTGGACACGGTAAACATGGTTTTTCTGGCGTAAAACCCCGATTTAGCGGAAATTTCGGGATATAAAAGAGCCTATGTTTTGCCCCCCAACCTTTTTTGTTTTCTAATGACTATCCCAAAAAAATCGGTTCAGCCGCTCTGAAGAAAAGCCAACAGAAAGACAGACAGACAAACAAAAATTAGAGACTACGGTACGGTACGTCAAATGATGATTATTATAATAATAGTAACTACGAAAATGAAAAGAACGGATCGTCAGAGAATGTGTCGCAGTGTGGCATGCAAAACGTGCATTTCAAGACATGTGCAATAAATAGGATTTGGTCCTAAATACAGATTGACATTTCGAAATAGATAATATCGTGGCTCTGCGACTTGTCAAATCAAAGAGTTTGACGGTGCACACAATTTTTCATCTAAAGCTAAAACCTCAGTTTGAATTTACCATCTATTGACCAGGAAATACAGGCACCACGCGTGCTGAATCACAATGAAAAGAGAAACTGAATCTCTAATTTTACTAAACTTATAATCTAATCACGATCTCTCTTACGGTCCAATGCTTAAATCTAATACAACCATTTTGGTCAACAATATCATTGATACAGAGCGGTAAAATACGATTTTATAAATAAATAAAAGTACGAAAAAAAAATTTAATTACTTTTCTTTACCGGCTCCTTAAATATTATTCACTTTTTAATTAGTTTCAATGAATTTCGTACTGCCATGTTTTTTTTTTTTTGCAATAAAAATTTCGCTGTCATTGATCGAAATAAAATATAGCCTATATTTTAAGTAGGACAAAGTTCCATATCTGTTAGCCCGGACAAACATCGTCACAAGATATATAAATAGATACCTATAATATCCTTTCAGAGAAGCCGTACCTAGCCTTGAAGTTGGCTTTATCAAGCGGGGACACGAACGCCATGGTCGCGGCCGTGGAGTCTATAGGCGAGCGAGTGGATCCCGAGCTGGCGCAGTCGCTGGCGGCGCACCTGCGGGCCGCCGGGCAGCACTCGCACGCCGCCGCGCTCCTGGCCACGGCGGGGAAGGTCTTGTAATATCAAATTCACGATCACTATTTAGCCTGTAACATCCCACTGCTGGGCCTAGACCTCTTTCGCCGCGTAGGCGAAGGATCGGTACTTAATCCACCACGCTGTTACCGACTGCTTATGGTGCTCTCTGCTAAGATATATTTTATTCTTGAAAGGTATTTAAAGGTTTCGTTGAAACAATATGGAAGTATGTCAGAGAAAGCTAAATGAGACATTACCTAAGGCCCTACTTATTCACCATGCGCTCTGAGAAAATATGTAACAACGCAATATTTATAAGTATGCAATGTAGTGAAATGTAAATAAATAACGGAAATAAATAAATATATTTAAAAAAAGAACTTTACTAACAGTAGCATAGGTTAAATGTATATTGTAAAAAGAACATAAGTGTACATATATGGTAACTAGGAAATAAGTATAAATATATGATAACTAGCAAATAAATATAAATATAGACATAGATAAGAAAAATAATAATATGTTCAGGAAAATACTAATGAATACGAGTGTATAATTTTCCATCAAACAGTAATTGCAAAGAAAAAAAAAATACCGTCAGCGTCGTCGTCCTAGTTTAACTAGTCACAGGACTGTCGATTTGTATTTTGCCGATTTGCCTGTGATAGTAATAATCCATGCATGTTAACAAAAGGCATGGGCATTTTGAGCCCGTGGATGTAAATTGGTAAATACAAAAAAAAACGCAATATTTAAGGAGTACTAACAATGTGACCGAATGACATCTGTGGATATAATATATCATAGACTAGCTGTGTCCGCGACTTCGTCCGCGTGAAATTAAACAAAAAAGTTATTGTTCAGTTCGCAGAGTTATAAAATAAATTCATTTCTAAAATAAAAATAACTTAAGCTACTTCTTATTACATCAACTATTGAAAAGATAAACCACCAGTGAAAGTCCCATCAAAATCAGTCCAGTCGTTTCAGAGATTGGATTCAGGAACAAACAGACAGACATATACCGTGATACATATACCGTGATACATATACCGTGTATACATCCATATGCGTTTAGTAAAAGCGGTTATTTTAATATTACAAACAGACACTCCAATTTTATTTATTTGTATAGATAAATAAATAAATAAACGCTTCACTCTCAACGGCCCCCTGTACGATTTTCTCCTCCGGAAAAACAAACACAAACGCTCAGAGAACGGCAAATATCTATATGACAAATGTCTGTCGTGAGCGGGGATCAAACCCGCGACTGCCAGCGCAACAGCCAGTGATGTGACCGTTGCGCGAAAGCATCACCGGAAAACGATTAATAGTTTGGGAAAAAAGTTCAAGCTTTCCGTCGCGTAATTTCGTATGTAAGTATGTCGTGCGCAATGAGAGAAGGCGTTGAACATAGTGGAGCAGTTGGTAGCACCGCTGTCGGAGGCATTTTTGTGAGGCTTTAAGAATCTTGTTGTCTGTCGGGTGCATCTTTCGAATACATTCAAATGTCATTATAAAATCTAAGTGAGACATTACGTCAGGCCCTCTTAACCACGGGGCGCTCTGGACAAATATTAAGGGCCTCGCAACGCAATATTTAATGAGTAATAACAATGTGACTAAACGACCTCTGAGGCATAGAAAACGCTTAAAAATATGGTAAAAATTCAAGCGTTTTGCTGCATGATTTTATATATACATATATGTGTTCAGTATGAAGAGGCGCTGGACATAGTGGAGCAGTCGGCGGCGCCGCTGTCGGAGGAGCTGGGCGAGAGGCTGGCGGCGCCGGCGGGCGCGGCGGGGCGCGACGCGCTGCTGAGGCGCCTCGCCGACCTGCTGGGCGCGCGGGGGCTCTACCACCAGGCGGCGCGCCGGCTTGCGCACGTCGGCGACAAGGTGCGTGCGGCGGCCACCAAACTGTCTCGGGCTTGTGCCAATGTTGTTTTCCTCCGACCTGCTGGGCGCGCGGGGGCTCTACCACCAGGCGGCGCGCCGGCTTGCGCACGTCGGCGACAAGGTGCGTGCGGCGGCCACCAAACTGTCTCGGGCTTGTGCCAATGTTGTTTTCCTCCGACCTGCTGGGCGCGCGGGGGCTCTACACCCAGGCGGCGCGCCGGCTTGCGCACGTCGGCGACAAGGTGCGTGCGGCGGGCACCAAACTGTCTCGGGCTTGTGCCAATGTTGTTTTCCTCCGACCTGCTGGGCGCGCGGGGGCTCTACACCCAGGCGGCGCGCCGGCTTGCGCACGTCGGCGACAAGGTGCGTGCGGCGGGCACCAAACTGTCTCGGGCTTGTGCCAATGTTGTTTTCCTCCGACCTGCTGGGCGCGCGGGGGCTCTACACCCAGGCGGCGCGCCGGCTTGCGCACGTCGGCGACAAGGTGCGTGCGGCGGGCACCAAACTGTCTCGGGCTTGTGCCAATGTTGTTTTCCTCCGACCTGCTGGGCGCGCGGGGGCTCTACCACCAGGCGGCGCGCCGGCTTGCGCACGTCGGCGACAAGGTGCGTGCGGCGGCCACCAAACTGTCTCGGGCTTGTGCCAATGTTGTTTTCCTCCGACCTGCTGGGCGCGCGGGGGCTCTACCACCAGGCGGCGCGCCGGCTTGCACACGTCGGCGACAAGGTGCGTGCGGCGGCCACCAAACTGTCTCGGGCTTGTGCCAATGTTGTTTTCCTCCGACCTGCTGGGCGCGCGGGGGCTCTACACCCAGGCGGCGCGCCGGCTTGCGCACGTCGGCGACAAGGTGCGTGCGGCGGCCACCAAACTGTCTCGGGCTTGTGCCAATGTTGTTTTCCTCCGACCTGCTGGGCGCGCGGGGGCTCTACACCCAGGCGGCGCGCCGGCTTGCGCACGTCGGCGACAAGGTGCGGGCGGCGGGCACCAAACTGTCTCGGGCTTGTGCCAACGTTGTTTTCCTCCGACAAGCTGGGCACGCGGGGGCTCTACCACCAGGCGGCGTGCCGGCTTGAGCACGTCGGCGACAATGTGCGTGCGGCGGGCACCAAACTGTCTCGGGCTTGTCTTGTCTTGTGCTAACGTTGTTTTTCTCCGACCTGCTGGGCGCGCGGGGGCTTTACCACCAGGCGGTGCGTGAGCTTGCACACGTTGGTGGTAGAAGCACACTGGGGAATTATTTCAACCTTAAAGATGATCACAGCTAAATAACCAACGACGTCCTCCGACCCGCTTGTCCGACGATCTACATAAAATTGCCAGTGTAGGCTAGATGAGAATTGCGGATTATCGAGAGCTCTGGGGAAAATTTGGGAAGACCTATGTTTAGCAGTGGACTGGGATAGGCTGAAACGATGATGAATGATGTAAAAACATTTCTATCGACATTATCATTGGAGGGTCATTAAAAAATACAAAAAAAAAACTAAAAATTAAAAACACTGATGTTAGGAATTAAAAAAAAAACACGAAAAACATTCGTTTGAGAACCTCTTATCTTTAATAAAAATTGAAAATATTACTTAAATTACGCTTTTTTTAACTGACTTCAAAGAAGGAGGAGGTTACTCAATTCGACCGTATATATCGGGCATAGCTTCGTCGTTTATTAACCGATTATGATAATTCTTTTTTTTTTTTTTTGTTGGAAAGGTGATATCCTAAGTGTGGTATTGTGATAAGGAAACCAGGATCTGATGATGGGATCCCAGAGAAATCGAGAGAGACACTCGAAAATGTGCATAACTTTTTGTTGGGTGTACCGATTTTGATGATTTTTAATTTAATCGAAAGCCGATGTTTATCGTGTGGGCACATTTAAATTTCATCGAGATCTGATTACAATTTTTGAATTAATCTTTGATAATGCGTATTTACTTGCCTATTTTTTCGTCTACCTACGTTGTATTACTTGTCGATGTAAATGAAGTCGGTTTTATTTTTCATTTGACAGCAAATACAATTATATAGAACTGGGTATGCAAACAAGCGTACGACACTCCCGATAGTAAGCGACTACCGTTGCTTATAGCCACCTGCAACACCTCACTTACCACAAGGAACGCAACGCTCCTTGAAAGCAGTACTATTGAAGAGCTCGTTTGCCCCCTTTGTAATAAAAAAATGAAACATAAAGGCGGGCGCGCTGCGCTGGCTGATGCGCGCGGGGGACGCGGAGCGGATCGCCACGTTCGCGGCGGCGACGCGCGACCGGCACGTGCAGCTGCTGGCCGCCGACTACGTGCGGCGCGGCGGCGCGTGGCGGACGCGCCCGCACCTCGCGCGCCACGTGCTGCAGCTGTACGCGCGCGCGCGGGCGCACGCCAAGCTGGCCGCCTTCCACGCGGAGTGCGCCAAGGTGGAGGTCGACGACTACGAGGTAGTGCGCTGCGGGACCTCTATTCCTACGTCTCTGCTCACCTCTTCTATCTATCTTTCGAGTTTACTACATACTAGCTGTGCCTGGTTTTCACACGCCTTAATAACCGACAGCCTTCCTCGGTAAATGGGATAACGGACACAAAAAGAATTTTTCAACTCGAACCGTTAGTTCTGTAGAGATTAGCACGCTTAAACATTTCAGTCTTATAATATTAGTATAGATAATAGCTTCATTATCATCATCATCATCATCATCAGATAATAGATTACATAGTGACATTTATTACTAAATTTTAAAATAATAATAATTACCATAGTTTTAATACATATTTACAATTCAAAACTTAAGAATTAAGTATTTACAGACAGTTGGGATATAAATCATGTCCGTGTGCAATGATGCCAAGAGTGCTAGCAGCATTTCCCCGCTAATTCGCAATTTCTATGCATGTGAAGTTGCAGTTCTATATTTTTTTGCAAATTTAGATCATTCTGTTAACAGTGAAAATAACCCACTAATGTGAAGTTAAAACTTAACAGATATTGACAGAACTTTTTTTTCGCTAGGAAATTTATTTACGCACTAGCCCTACCGCCCGGTGCGGTCAAAAAGCGCACGGACTAGTCACTAAAACCCAGCGGTTCCCTCATCGTCACTGTGGGGCGCCACGGGGTCGCTAACGCATGCAACCGTGGCGCCCCGACGGTAGGCCCGCCAGTGCAGGACGCCTTCGCTTACAGAGCGCTCACGGGCACCGAGAGTGCGCGGCGGCGGTTTCTTCCCGCCGGTCGCTTCCTGCGTAACGCATCGGCGTCCGCTTCGCGCTCATGTAGATATAGGAAGAACTAATCGAACCATTGACTACTTTTTCCAGTATCAGTTACCTTACCTTCCAATGCTTTACTACGTAGTCGACCAACTAGGCGAGCAGATCGTCGATCGACTAAGACGGAACTAAATTAACATTAATTGATCCGCTTTTTGAGTAATTTGTGTAGCTATAAAATAAATTTGTCCTTTAAAAGAACAGACGTGAACGTTAGATCTTAAATCGTGATCTTTAATCTGACAATTTCTGAAATTCTGTAATGAATATTTCTTCTTCTTCTCCTTAAAATGGCTTATTATATATATATATATATATATATATATATATATATATATATATATATATATATATATATATATATATATATATTTCTTAAAAATAGGTAACAAAAGTTCTACGTCAATATTGTTGTATATTATTAATTTATGCGTGATTTTCAGAACTATGAAAAGGCATTAGACGCACTGAAGGAGGCAACACGTTGTATTACCAAATCTTCAGACCCCGAAATGGGTACAAATAATCGTTATCACTTTTGTCAAATATTAAAAAAAAAATGTATGATTGATATTTTGAACTATTCATATAAATTGCAGGTACTCAAATGATAGCTATTCAAGAACAAATAACATTCGTCAAACGTTTCATTGAAATAAGGAACTTATTACAAAGTGGGAATATAAATGCAGGTACATACATTAATATGAATTATTATTAATTATAGACCTCGAAGAAGGCTCGATAAAAACTGAGGCCCTTACTACGAGCCCCGATGCAAAATAGTTCGTCTAGTATGGAAAGTAGTGCGAAGCGTAAAATATAGAAAGTAAATATTGGTAAATTAATTAAGAACGTTTAATAAAAAGTAAACCACATTTTTTTTATTTTAACATAACTGAATTTCAGTTAGTAGTTAGTTCTTTCATGACTTTACTAACTACTAACTAACTAACTAATAACATAAAGAATTTAAAAAATATTCTAAAAAACATAACGCAAAAGTATTCATCTACCCTTGTCACTCACGCAAAATAGTTCGTCTACCACTTAGTTGTGTTGCCTTTGCTCTCAATGATAGCTTTAATGCGAAGAGGCATGGATGCAACCAACGCTGCACACTCCTCAGGCGTAATTGACTCCCAGATAGCCAAGAGTTTAGCCTTTAAGTCGCTCTTCGATCTTGATGGATTTTTACGGATAACTTTTTTCATTTTCCACCATAGGGTTTCGATCGGCAACAAGTCCGGGCTGTTAGATGGCCATTCGATTGTAGGGATGTGTTGTCCTTGCAGTATGACAGGAAGCACCATCCTGTTGAAAAATGAAGTAATCTTGATGCGTGAGTGACGGAATAGAGGGCAGTAAATTCTCTTCCAATAGGTTTTGATACCTTGCAGAATTGATAGAACCATCCACAAACTGCATACCAACACCTTCTGCAGACATGCAGCCCATTATCATAAGAGACGCCGGAAACTTCACTTTGCGTTTGAGACAATCAGTATGAAATGCCTCATTTTTGTTCCGAATCACTTTTTTCCTTTCATCGTCGACTGTCACTTCGAATTTGGACTCGTCGCTCCAAATGATACTACGCCACTGATCGGAAGTCCATTTTAAATGATCATGAGCAAACTTCAACCTCCATTTTCTTTTGTACAGCAGTCAACAGTGGTTTCTCCTTAGCGGCGTAATATCCGTAACCCATTCTTTTTAGGACTCTTTTGCAAGTATCAACTGAGACGCCTTTGTGAATCATGTCCTTCCGTTGCACCGTGAGTTGTCCAGCTCGAGCATGACGATTATTTTCGATAATTTTCTTCAGGATTCTGTTTTCTGCTGCACTTGTGGTGCGTGGTCGACCAGTTTTCTTCAAACAAGAAGTCGTTCTATTCTTTTTATAGTGCTGAATGATAGATTGGACTGTTGTAGACCTGGGAAGTATCAAGTCTTTAGATTTGGTAACTTGATTTGCCAGGATCGACCCCACAAACTATTCGCTTTCGAAGCTCTTCACACACGGGTTTGCCACGACCCATTGTTATTTGAAAAGTAATGAAAAAAAACTGAAATTTTCAGAATTTATACTGTCTCACTTGACAATTTTTACAGAATTACTTTTACAAATTTAAATTATGCAACATAATTGTACAAAGAAGTAATAATCACCGATAGACGAACTCTTTTGCATCGATTAACAATTAGACGAACTATTTTGATTATAACTTCTTCGAATTTAAAACAGGATATGTATAAATTTAAAAAGCTAAAATAGTTTATTGGTTCATAATTAAAAAATGGCATAAGTAACGCGACATGCGATAGTAGAACAGCTTAATATTTTATATAGATATACAAAAATAATTAAGTTAGAAAAAATCTCACAGAGAAAAATTCACACTAGACGAAATATTTTGCATCGGGGCTCTTAAAATGTTTATTTTTAGGTTTGGTTGTATCATATCAAAGTTTAATATATTTTTATTTAAAAAAAATAACGACTTTATTATCTTATCATAATATAAAAATACTTCTAATTTTTAATGGTGACTCTCATACGGTCATACCAATAGTAGTAATTATTATAGTCGTAAGGAACATTATAGTCGTGTTGCTACCTATTTTATTTACATCTCAAATGTGGAATAATTTGTAGTTAAATCTATACATCTAATAAAATGGTAGGAAAGTCAAAACTGTACATTGAATATTTTTTTAAAAGAATACTTAGGGTGTGATCTACAATCGATACCGAAGCCAAAAATATAGTTTTTTTTAATTTTTATCTGTTTGTCTGTATATATGTCCGGGATAAGCTCAAAAAGGATTGCATGGATTTACTTCAAATTTGGTGCGAATATTATTAAAAAGTCGGGTCAACGCATAGGCTACATATTATCACGCTATCACCTACGGGAAACGAGCAGTGAACCTTTATTTCTTCAACGCATTCTGTAACCTGTAATCTAACGACGCATATTTGAATGTTGTTGTTATTATGTTAATAACCATGCTATAAGCTAGCTTCACACTATAAATAAAGACATTCTGTAGTATATTTAGTATCAGCATTGCACCCATGCGAAGCAGGGAGGGGTCGCTAGTAAGAGTTTAGTAGATAGTTCAAAGTCCTTCTTAAATTAGAGGCCCCTGTACACTGCGCCGTCTACTTTGCTAGATACGGCATGGCATACTTACTTACAGCATAATTTAAATTTAATATTAATGTTATAGGTGTATCCAGTGGTCAAAATTTGATACATGATGTGAGCGGACGACCAGGACTTATAACTGAAGAAAATATTCTTAAATTACTGTTGCAATATTCCGCCGATAATCCAGACGTCGAAAGTAAGATTGTTTTAAATTTATTTCACATAAATTAATATTCCTAAGTATTTTAAACTTAATTGGTTAAAAGTTAAGGCATCTAAAAATATTGTATAAATAATTTGTTGCACTTAATAAAAAAAAAATCTATACTGAATATTTTTTTCGTATTTTTCTTTGTGTTTTATAAATGAAATGAAGAATTTATATCGTTAAGAATCGATTTACATACTTATTGTAACTAGTAATAGTAGTCATTGAGTTTTTGAAGAATAACTTTGATCTTATTTATATAGATGTCATTTAAAACACTACAATATATACACACTTTTAAAATTTCAGAATTAGTAATACAACTTAAGGCCTTACAAAAGCCCTCACAGGAAGATAATACTTCACAGGAATCACCTGATCAAAGCGTGGAAGAAGTTATTTAGTAAAAGTCCAAGTACTAATAAATTATTTGGCAATTAATGGTAAACTGAACTGTGAAAGACGATGGTATTTAATTGGTCGTCAAATGTATAACTGCAATAAATTTATTTTTACTATCAGTATGTTGTTAAAAATGTATTATCATTATATTATATTAAATGTATGTATTATTGTAAATATATGAATTGAATAGGGTTGCTTAGCGACAATATGACTGTCAAATTGTTACTCTAGAAATGTATAGGTAAAGTATAATAGTTAAGGTAATGACTTGTTCGCACTACGCTATTAATTTAAGTTTAATAGTAATATAATTGTGTTTGCTCGCAAACGAAAAAAAACCGACTTCAATTACATCGACGAGTAATACAAAGTAGATCGACGAAAAAATAGTCAAGTAACTGCACGTTATCAAAGATTACTCAAAAAGTGGTTATCAGATCTCAATAAAATTTATATGTGACTATATGATAAAGATCAGCTTTCGATTAAATTAAAAATTATCAAAATCGTACACCCAGTAAAAAGTTATTGCGGATATTCGAGAGTTTCCCTCGATTTCTCTGGGATCTCATCATGAGATCCTGGTTTCCTTATCATGGTACCAAACTAGGGATATCCCCTTTCCAACAAAAAAGAATTATCAAAATCGGTACATCCAGTAGAAAGTTATGCGGTATAATACAACGTAGGTCGACGAAAAAAGCGTCAAGTAAAAACGCATTATTAGATATAACACGAAAAGTAGTTGTTAGATCTCAAATAAATTTAAATGGGACCAAATGACACACACCACCTTTGGATTAAAAGAAAATTTGTCGAAATCGCTCCACCCAGTCAAAAGTTCTGAAGTAACATACATAAAAAAAATACAGTCGAATTGAGAACCTCCTCCTTTTTTGGAAGTCGGTTAAAAATAACTTAAATACATGCAATTTTATTAAGGGGTTAGGAATGAATTTTCAAAAAAATCGTTTTTTTTTTTGTATTTTCTTAAAGTATAATGTCTTACAAATATTCTTTGAAAATTTTAAATAAATCCGACAAATACTATATAATATAATATTTAATGTAAAATATTACTGAAACGCGTGTTAGATTGTAGTAAAAGCATCACAGAAGCCTTGATGAAAAAAGGTGAAGAAAAACAAGCAATGACAACAACTGAAAATGAAAATACTATAATAAATACTGAAGATATCTAAGATTTTTATTTTTGTGTTACCCACATTAGGAATTCTAAACATTTTTGAATATCATATCAAAAATTGACCGCTCCAGCGGGGTTCGAACCCGCGTCTCCGACGTACCGTGTCGGCGCTCTAGCCAATTAAGCTATGGAACGATACACCCGCTCGAGCGAAATTTTCGATATGATAATTTTTAAATTACGGTTTAAGCGAACCGTGGCGCCGTCTATAGTGAGCTCTTTACAGAAACCCGTAACTATTCAAAGTTTCATATTACAATGAAAATCTTTGACAGGAGACGACACCGTGCTATTTTTAATATCTAAGATTTTTATTTTTGTAACCGCTAAAGCGGGTAACGAACCCGCTACGTCGAACCGACACGGTACGTCGGAGACGCGGGTTCGAACCCCGCTGGAGCGGTCAATTTTTGATATGATATTCAAAAATGTTTAGAATTCCTAATGTGGGTAACACAAAAATAAAAATCTTAGATATTAAAAATAGCACGGTGTCGTCTCCTGTCAAAGATTTTCATTGTAATATGAAACTTTGAATAGTTACGGGTTTCTGTAAAGAGCTCACTATAGACGGCGCCACGGTTCGCTTAAACCGTAATTTAAAAATTATCATATCGAAAATTTCGCTCGAGCGGGTGTATCGTTCCATAGCTTAATTGGCTAGAGCGCCGACACGGTACGTCGGAGACGCGGGTTCGAACCCCGCTGGAGCGGTCAATTTTTGATATGATATTCAAAAATGTTTAAATACTGAAGAACTATTATATGGCCCAGGAATAGATGATTCGATGTAAGTAATTAAATGTAATTAAATAATACGTATTACTTTACGTAAATTGAGTGTAAAACTTCAAATGCGTTATATAAGATTTCAAATGCGTTTTTTTAAAACTTGAACTGGCGACCACTGTAGCTCGAAAACTGCTCGGTCGATTTTGATTAAATTTATAGAGCCTTTTGAAAACATGAAAAACTAGCGCCTAATCGAAGGTTTTTTTTTCGATTTTTTATAAACAATTATAGATAGTTCAATCAACGAAGACGCACCCCACTACTTATCGCGACAACGGGGTGCAGGGAGTTCAGTCCGAACATTAGTCTTGAGTCGACACCACGGCTCAGTCAAAGAGGGCTCAGTATAGACGTTTAATTTGGTTTGCTTTGCGGCGTATCGTGATCCATCGGAAAGTTGCTCTACTTTAATTATTATTATTTTTTTGTATAATATTATTTTTATTATGTCCAAAAAAAACGGAACGTATTGTCTTTAAGTGCTGTGTGGCTACGGCACCAAAGAATATAGCCACCCCTTCTCTTCCCGTGGGTGTCGTAAGAGGCGACTAAGGGATAACAACGTTCCACTACCACCTTGGAACTTAAGAAGCCGACCGATGGCGGGATAACCATCTCACCGCTGGCTTTGTAACACACAGGCCGAAGACGGCCAGCAGCGTCTTCGGTGCGACAAAGCCAGTACTGCGGTCACCAACCCGCCTGCCCAGCGTGGTGACTATGGGCAACACACATGAGTTCACGCATTTTTGGCGCGAACTTGTGGAGGCCTATGTCCAGCAGTGGACTGCAATAGGCTGGAATGATGATGTCCTTAAAAGCCAGGTCCATTGAAATTTTATCATTGGGTGTTTTATAAACAGAATTTATTATTACAACTAAATTGATTTTTCTAGGCAAGAGCAATAATCTCGAAAGTATACGATTTTATGAAAAAGGAAGCATGTAATAATTATGCAGAAAAATAACCGATGCACGCTGGAGAACAGCACAGGCTGTTGGAGTGTCTGAAAGCACAGTATCTTGAATTTTTCGTGAAAAGAAGGTGCATGGGATGAAACTCAATACAGCATATACAAAAGAGGCAAGAGTCGAGCAAAGTAATAAAGCGAGCACAAGTACCTACTGCAGTTTTTACGTCACCAGTGAAAAAGATGAGTGACACCAAGAAAAATTAACCTTAATGAATTTGATAGTGGTGTAGTAAGATGGACTATTCAAGACTTCCATAATGAGTATAATCAATACCCAACGTTATTACGACTACAAAGTATATTGAGAGAGCGTATACAGTTTGATGGATGCAAAACAACTCTACACACGTTATTCCGTAAACTTGGGATATAAATGGAGAAATACTGAAACCTGAAGAATGTTTTCGATGGGCATAGTAAAACCATCATCATTTAATAACCCATAAACTTTGTACTTTCGGAAGTTTTCTTTATTTATTTATTTTTTTTATTAGATGATATAGTTCTAGCTTTTTAAAACTTGTTTTAAATTATATATTATTTGCGGATAGCCAAGTCTGCATTTTTAATTTTTCTTAGGTTATTAATAAATACATTATTTCCATGAAGTCGTGTTTTATGATAATAATTTTTAGATATATTATTTCTTTTTACTAAAATATTATTATCAACCAATATCACAATAATTCATTCTATGAAAGACCATCGCGACTTATATTTTAGTTTTTTAAGTAGATGAAATGAAGTAGCGCATATTTCCAGTTAATTATGAAATTTTCCGTCATTTAACTTTGTGTGCGTGTGCCCACATTGCTACTCGCTGCGTAATAATAGAAGTCACATTTTTATAGTTTACATTGCATACTTGCACTATAAACGATTGCGGAAAAGAATGGGGAGCGTTTTCGTGGATTGCACTACCTATAACTGTTGGTTTTTTCTCGAAAATCTAGAAAAAAAAAAATTGGAAAAAATGTTGTCGAAACCTTATTTAATTACGCTATGTTTTTACTTTATAAAGGAAAATAATATACTGGCAAAAAATATATTTAAAAGTGTCATTTTTCATGTCTGGCTACACCTAACCCTTAAAATCCTCGCATTACTAACGAAAAACAGTATAGTTATACGGATCTTAAGCGCAGACCTTAACTTTCACTAAATATTGGGTATCTTGGTATGAAGTGGCCTCACTTCTGATGATCTTCTATGATTATCTACCTCACCCCTGTGCCTACAGGGGTGAGGTAGATAATCATATTGACACAATGATTGGTCATTTGCACTTCGCGCCAAACCTGTCACTCTCTTATTACCTTTTTGTTTTTTATACAACTAGGTCGGCAAACAAGCGTACAGCTCACCTGATGAACATGACAGAAGCATGGCAAGCGCGTTGCCAACCCTACTCCCTATCTCCCCAGAAACTTTGGCCACCTCGATTACCACAGGAACAACACTGGTTGAAAGCCTCCATTAAAATTATATGTCATGACGCATTACTTTACTACATACGCATCATAACTGCCAAACAGCTGGGCACAAATTAGACACAGACACACACACACACACACACACACACATCAGCCTATCGCAGTTCACTGCTGGACATAGGTCTCCACAAGTTCACGTCAAAAATGGCGTGAACTCATGTGTTTTGCCCATGTCACCACGCTGAGCAGGCGGATTGGTGACCGCAGGGCTGGCTTTGTCGTGCCGAAGACGCTGCTGCCCGTCTTCGATCTGTGTATTTCAAAGCCAGCAGTTGGACGGTTATCCCGCCGTCGGTCGTCTTTTTTAGTTCCGAGGTGGTAGTGGAAATGTGTTATCCCGTAGTCGCCTCTTACAATACCCACGGGAAGAGAGGGAGTGGCTATATTCTTTGCTGCCGTAACCACCTATAAGGAGCCTACCTGGCAAATTTCAAGTTTGTAGGTGTTATAGTTTCGGAGATTTCGTGATAAGTGACCTTTCGCTTTTATATATGTATAGATTCGATAAAATCGAATCCCTCCAGTTTGAAGATAAAATAAGCTTATTATACATTAAAATAAATTAAGACATTTTTATTACCTACCCCACCCCAGCCTGCAAAATAATCATATTTGTAATAAAAAAAAATACTAATTGATAGATTTTGAATAGCTCAATTCAACTACGTTGTCCTTTTAAATTGCTCACCTCAAATTATATAATTAAAATCAATTTTTTTTAAAAAATCAAATATTTTCAAACTCCTATATCTTTTGATGTATACAATAATTTAAATTACTCAACGTGTTAAAAAACTGCTCAAGTTGCATTTATAATTGCTCAAGTACAGTTTGGAACAGCTCCACTTTCCTTAATTTTTAAATAAATATAAATAGTTTGAACAAATTTAACGTTTATATCATAAGACAGGTGTACGCTGCACGCACGCATAGACAATGATGCAAAGCAAAAAAAATTGCGGATATTCGTAATAAAAAAAATACTAATCGATACATTTTCAATAGCTCAATTCAACTACGTTGTCCTTTTTCCCGTCGGGCCGCCAGGGTCCTGCGTGTTCAATATAACAACATCTTTAGGATGCTACTGCGGCTGCCTCCACATTGCTCCGCGTCGCTTATGTTTGCCGAAGCTCATACGGATGGATATGAGGCACTAATTCGAAAAAAGGTTGGGTCATTATTAAGACGGCTGAGAGACAGCAGCAATGGCATCCTCAGGATGATTGCTTCACGCACGGATTGTCCGATTCAACATAGGTTGATGTGCGTAGTAATAGGAAAAAAATGACTTCTTGTTCTTTTATATATTTGACATTGCATTGCATGTTTCAAATAATTTCTGTATGTATTAAAAAAAAAATATATTTTTTTTTTGTTGTGTTAATTAGTTATTTAATTTAAGAGGTTGACTTATTATTGGCATTTCTAAATTATTGACTTGAATTTAATATTTAATCGGTTATGAATATTATATACAGAGTGGGGATGACAATACGACAAAAATTGATAACATAGGTAATACTAGTTTATAGGAGTATTTCAAAACCATCAAAAAAGTTCTAACGTCAAAATCAAAAAAATTATTTTCTCAAACAAACTAAATAAGAAAAATATAATAAAATTATACTACAACATGTGTGACTATAGGTTCACTGACCTGTTATGACGCGCGGTGACACAACGAACTACTACGAACTAGGTACGTTGGTTTGTTTGGTCAGTCATAGTAGGTTACTAAATTTTTAAATTATATCTAAAATAATTATCTTCTTATAATTTAATTCATTAATTTTGACATAATGTCGTCATTAGTGGCCATATTTTTTAATTTATTAAAAGGTCTAATAATTCTATTTTTTAACTCATCAACTGTATTTACGTCTGTTGAGTACAAGTCGTTTGTTACAAAACTTCACAGAAAATGCGGGATTAAGCATTGATCTTCCCGTATCCTCTGAAAAGCATTTGAAATAGTGCGGCCATCGGTTGGACAAATACGGGTGTTCCCATATCTCTCCCGGTACTTCTGTATTGCTAAATTAGCCTTGCCGTGGCATTCTCCGTAAACAAAAATCATGTACTCCGAAGCTGTGTAATTATAACGTGGCATTGTAAATAAAATAAAAACTATTCTTACTATTAACACTAGCGCCTAATTTCGCACAATTCACCTAATAACTATTAAACTAGGCATTTATTCTACGTTAATGTTCTTGTCACTATAAAAATAAAGCGTTAAAATATCGCACAATCACTCCAAGTCTTTCGAGATAATCCAATAATTAATTAAAACGAACAAAACTCGTGCGCATATGTAGAAAATTGACAAATCAACGCGTATGACATCAAGAAACATGAGTACCTAAATAAACGGCACAGAGACCACTGGCCGCTTGTCGCGTACGCGGCAACTCAGGGAAAAACAAAAAACAGGTTATAACATGTTTTGTTTACGCTAGCCTACGCACCAGGGCTGACAGATGTACGATTTTAATCGATACGATTTTTTTTTAATTTTTACTCATGTACGAGCGCTAGACTAAAATCATACGCAAAATGTACGATTTTTATATTCCTATTACCTGGAAGCATTTCATAATTAAAGAAACATCATTCACCGGCAAGCTTGAATTTCGTTAATTTCCCTTACTTGAATGAACCTACCACTTTTATATGAATGAGGACTCTTTGAAAAATCATATAAATGCTGTATTTGTTTGCTTTCTAATGAAACTTATAATTTATCTTGTGGTAATAATTGCGACTTGAAAAAAAAATACATTTTGAAATAAAAAACAATTTGAAAATTATAAAACACTGGCTCAATTTGCTTTAAATTTGTTATGTTTTCCCCATTACAGTGCAATCTGTAATGTGAACGAGAATTCAGCGAAGTTAATTTAATCAGAACAAAACTTAGAAACAGTTTATCCAATGATACACTTAAGGGCACATTATTAGCCTAGCAATTAATAAGAAGAAACGAAAATGATACGAATTTTAAGCCAACAAATTCTTTTGTTAAAAAATATGACCACAGAAAATTTTGTATGAGTGTGACAAATTTTCCTAGCAGCCCTGGCACAGCCAGTTGTCCTTTACACCGTTATAGACGTTCTCAGGGTCATTGCAACACACGTGCCACGTTGATTGTTTTTTTCAGCTGTTGCAAGATTTACTATTTTAATGTAATAACGTGGTATTTTATTATTAATAATTGTTGTTATTGTTATTTGTTGTCTTTATCGCATTTGTTGAACTGCTCGAGCAAAAGTTTCGCGAATATTTTGATCTTGAAATAAATATAGTCAATGAAATACTTAAAATTAAATATTATTGATATGCCATGTGTGCTCCCCGTGATATAACCTACTTGCAAAAACTATGTTAGATTCAGAATTTAGATTTTCAGAATTTAAAATTTAAGCATTAAAAGAAACAATAAATTTTTAAAAAACAAAAATTATAAAAAGAAAATTATTAGAATCATACTGAATATTAAAACTATTTAACAAATGTTTTTAATATGTCTTAACACAACACTGACCTACCAAAATAGATAACAATTTTGCACGTTTTTAAATTACGCGTACGCGTAATATTATGTTTGTACCAATCGCGCTCAAAGGGTCGTTAACCTGCGGGTGACCGTTTATTAATGTTATACAACACGAAGTAATTTTAAAAAATGAAAAATCATATTTTTTGACTAAACTACTGTATGTATTTTATTGATTTTTTGTATGTGGGCTTGGAATATCATTACATATACAATGTCAAAGTTATTGTCGTATTGTCATCCCCACCCTGTATGTGTGTGTAATTTGATATAAATATCCTATGTTATTATTTTCCTATGTTTATTTTTGTTTTCTTTTGTTTCTTCATTAATTATGTTTGTATAATGCTGTTTGATTGTATGGACTTTGTCTGAAATAAAATTATTATTATTATTATTTTCGGTATCTTTTTTTTCTCAGCCTTTGGCTGGTTTTTCTGCATTTACGGGTCAAAACCAAGTAAATGCAGCGTGTGGTGTGGTAAAATTATGTGTTGTGTGGGATTTCGTGTTCGTCAATTTGCAAGAACTTTCTTACGATTCGGCATGTATTTAAAATGGCGGCTTTTTGTAAGGTGATGTAAAGAGTTTCGTTTAATTCTAGTAGTTTAAGACTATGTAACAGATGGTTTGGGATAACACCTGTCGTGGAAAGAGCTATTGTGATTATGTATACTTTATTTTGGTTCCAAATTCTAGCTACTTCCTCCTTTAGTTCAGTATATTTGTTGATTTTTTCAGAAATTGTTTTTTGTAGGTTATGAGTGTTGGGAACAGCAATATCTATCAGATAGGTTATTTTATTTAATTTATCTTGGAGCGTTATATCCGGTCTATTGTAGTGGATGGTTCTGTCTGTAAGTATTGCGCGATCAAAATAGAGCTTATGTGTGTCGTTTTCTAAGACTGTTTGTGGCTTATATTTGTAATAAGGTGTGTTTGTGTTCTGTATGAGTTTGTGTTTTAGTGCTAACTTTTGGTGAATTATGTTGACTACTTGGTTATGTCTATGTGTGTAATCTGTTTGTGTAAGTGTTGTACATGCCCCGGTAATGTGTTGGATGGTCTCTGGTTGAACGTGGCATTTGCGGCATTTATCGTTTGGTATTGAGGAGTCTTTGATTATGAATTTTCTGTAGTTTTTAGTGTTGACTATTTGATCCTGTATCGCTATTATAAATCCTTCGGTCTCTGGAAATAGGTTTCCTATTTTAAGCCATTTGTTTGAGGCTGCGGTGTTTATGTGGGGTTGTTCTAGATCGTGAGGATGGCGGCCGTGTAATACTTTTCGTTTCCAGCTATCTAATTTTTGTGTTTGAAGATCGTTACTTTCGGTATTTAGAGAGCTTATGTCTTCGTGTAAGTTTAGTGGAGTATAGTTAAAATCATTTTGAACTATGGCTTTATGTATTTCGCTAGTCTGTGATTTTAAGAGAAAAAAAGCTTTTAAATTGCCGACTTGTTTTTGACAGAGATGATTCAAATCAATAAGGCCCCTTCCTCCATATTCTCTTTTGATAGTAAGTCTTTCTATTGCAGATTTTGGGTGTAGATTATTGTGTTTAGTGAGTGTGGTGCGTATCGTGCGCTCTATTTGTTCTATGTCTGTTTTTGTCCATTTTATTATACCAAATGAGTATGTAAGAATTGGGATAGCGTATGTATTTATAGACTTAATGAGATGTTTGCCTGTTAGTTTAGTTTTACAAAGAGCATTAACTCGTTTTTTAAATTCTATTGTTAAAGTGTTTTTGATTTCTGTGTGATCTAATCCTTTAAGTTGTTTATATCCTAAGTATTTATACAAATCGGTGGGTTCCATGGCTGTAATTATATCGGTATCATTAATTACATAATGGCCTGGCCGTATCTTGCCTCGTTTAATGTGAAGTGTTCTACATTTATCCAAACCAAATTCCATATTAATATCTTTGCTAAATTGTGCTGTAGTATCTATTAATTTTTGCATTTCCATTTCAGTTTTTCCATATAACTTAATATCATCCATATATATGAGATGAGAGACTATTGTATCTTGTTTATCGTACTTGAGGCAATATCCGGCCCGACAACCACGCAGCAAATATGACAGGGGGTTTAAGGCAAGGCAAAACCACAGAGGACTCAAGGAATCGCCTTGATAGATCCCCTTTCTAATGATTATTTCTCTAGTTGTGATGTTAGTTCGATTCGCGGTCAGGTAAAGTGTGGTTTTCCATCTGGACATAATATCACGTAAAAAGTTTATTATTTTCGGGTTTATTTTGTATATTTGTAATATTTTAATCAGCCAAGAATGTGGGATACTGTCGAAAGCTTTTTTATAATCTATATATGTGCAATGTAGGTTTCTATTTTTTGAAGTCGCATGTTTGTGAATAGTAGAATCAATTATTAGCTGTTCCTTACATCCCATGTGGCCTCGCCTGCATCCTTTTTGTTCTTCCGCTATTATATTATATTGTTCAACATGTTTATTGATTTTTGTTGTTATTGCTGATGTTAAGATTTTGTATATAGTTGGTAGGCATGTAATAGGTCGGTATTGTGAAGGTTGTGGAGAAATCTGTGATTTAGGGAGCATATAGGTTATTCCAGTGGCAATGAAATCTGGAATTTTTTGTTTACCAATAATGATATCTGTAAAATTTTTAGCAATGATCTTATGTAAAGAAAATAATTTTTTGAACCAAAAGTTATGAATTTTATCTATTCCTGGTGATTTCCAGTTATGCAATCTAGCTGTAATGTTATTTATTTCTGTCTCAGTTATTTCTGTGAATTCCATTTCTTCAATTGAATTCCATTTATTTTCTTCTTCGGTTATCCAATCGGCTTTATCATTGTGATGTACTTGTTGTTCCCAGATGCCTGACCAAAAAGTTTCCAGTTGTTTTTGTGTGGGCATAATAGGACTATTTACTGTATCTGTGTCTATTTTTGGTTTGTGTAAGTTTCTGTAGAAAGTTTTTTCATTTGTGCTAAACATTGTGTTATCGTTTTTCCTTTGCTGTGCCTTTTTGTATCTTTTAAGTCTATGAACTTTTAGTGCTAACTTTTGTTTTAAAGTGTCTAAGAACTATAAATGCAATTATAAATGCAACTTGAGCAAGGTTTTATCACGTTGAGCAATTTAAAATATTGTATACATCAAAAGATATAGGAGTTTGAAAATATTGATAATATATATTTTTCAAGCACTTTTTTGATTTTTAATTAAATAATTTGAAGTGAGCAATTTAATAATATATAATAATAATAATAATAATAATAATAATAATTTTATTTCAGACAAAGTCCATACAATCAAACAGCATTATACAAACATAATTAATGAAGAAACAAAAGAAAACAAAAATAAACATAGGAAAATAATAACATAGGATATTTATATCAAATTACACACACATATATAATATTCATAACCGATTAAATTTTATTAAATTCAAGTCAATAATTTAGAAATGCCAATAATAAGTCAACCTCTTAAATTAAATAACTAATTAACACAACAAAAAAAATATATATTTTTTTTTAATACATACAGAAATTATTTGAAACATGCAATACAATGTCAAATATATAAAAGAACAAGAAGTCATTTTTTTCCTATTTATTGGGGTTATATAGGGACACCAGGGAAAGAAATGTTTATAATAGAGAAACCTTTTATTACTGGAATGCTACAAACGCTCTTATACAATATACTCCATTTTGTTTTATTACAACAGAGAGTTACGCTCCATATAAACATAAAGTATAGACTTCGTCATAGACAAACTTTTTACTTTCCAAGCGATGTGCACATTGCACTCTTACACCCTTCCTCAATGTGTACATCACCCAAAAAAAAAATACTACAATAGTATATAATACTATAACTACATAAGTACCTATAACACACAAAAAAAAATCCAATGAAAACTTGTACAAAACTCTATGAAATTAACTCTACATGAAAACTGACATACAGGTCACTCCTTTTAAACGTTCAAAACTAATATTTAGAAAAGAAAATTTAAGAAAATAACATTTCTCTTAACTTCACAAAAACAACTCTGCATAGACCCTTAGTACAAATATCAGCAAGCTGATCTCCTGATGGTACATACTTCAAACATACAATTTTATCTTCAACCTGCTGTCTTACAAAGTGATACTTAATATCTATATGTTTCAGGCGCTTGTGATACTCTGGGTTCTTGGCAACATGAATTGCAGACTGATTATCAATGTTAATATTAAAACTATTACAATCAACTCCTATTTCTTTTAATAAATTCCTTATCCAACACCCCTCTGCAATTCCTTTTGCTAACGCTATGTACTCTGATTCTGTACTTGATAAAGATACACACTGTTGTTTGTTGGAGGACCAAGACACTGTATTACCAAAAACTTTCATGACATACCCTGATGTAGATTTCCTATCACCTTGATCCCCTGCCCAATCAGCATCTGTATACCCTTCTAACTGCACATATACTCCATTTCTATAAACTAATTTTAATCCAACTGTTCCCTTAATATACCTTAATACTCTCTTTAATGCTTTCCACAAACTCTCATTACCACAACTTTGAAAACGACTTAAGTAGCTCAATGCATAACATAAATCAGGACGTGTTCCTAACATGGCATACATGAGACTTCCTATTAACAGTCTGCATCTTTTAATTAATTCTTTATCTGAAGATTCTTCTTTGTGTAACATTAAACCTTGTTCTATAGGTGTTGACACAGATTTGCATTCTTCCATCTTATATTTCTTTAACAAATCTTTTAAATACTGCTCTTGTTCTAATTCAATGACATCTTTCTTCCTAGTGATATTTATTCCCAGATATTTTAGATTATCACCTCCTAAATCTTTCATTTCAAATTTTCTCTGCAAAGCTTCTTTTAATTTGTTTATCTCTTGCTTATCTTCACAAATTAAAATCAAATCATCAACATATAACAGAACATAAACCTTCTTATCCTTTTTATAATATAGACAATAGTCACATTTATTTCTTTCAAACCCTTCCTTAATCATAAATTGGTTAAACTTCTCATTCCAATATCGTGGAGATTTTTTCAGACCATATAGAGAGCGCTGTAATTTTAAAACTTTACCATCTTCTTTCATTCCTTTGGGCTTCTCTATAAACACCTCCTCCTCTATGTTCCCATATAAGAATGCACTCTTGACATCCATCTGTTGAATATCCAAGTTGTATTTACTAGCTATTGCTAATAATATTCTCAGTGTAGGTAGTTTAGCCACTGGGGAATAGATTTCTGAATGATCAAATTTATCTTCTTGCTTAAAGCCCCTTGCAACTAGTCTTGCCTTATAAATATTTTTATTACCTTCTTTCTTAATCTTGAAAACCCACTTGGTGTCTATTAACTTTTTCCCAACTGGTAAACTAACCTCTTTCCATGTTTCATTTTTACACAATGCTTCTAGTTCTGCTTGTATTGCTTTTAGCCATTCTTTTTTATATTTTCCATTAACTGCCTCTTCATAAGTCAATTGTTCTTCTCCTTGTGCTGTCATTGCTAAATCATAATCTTTAGTCCATGCTGGCTTCTTCACTTGTCTCTTACTTCTAGAATTCTTCTTTTCTTCATTTTTAGGAATATCTTCTTCTGCATCTAAAAATTCTTCATCTAAGTACTCTTCCATCATGTCTACTTCACTTGATGCTACATCTTCTGCAATGTTTCTTGCCTCTTCTTGCTGCTGGACATCTCTGTGTTCTCCTATTTCAATCTCGTTATCTTCTTCTTGATTCTGATCCTCTTCTTGTTCTTCTTTAATATTCTCTATCGATTCTACATTCTCTATTACCTCTTCATTTTCCGTTTCATCTTTCTCTAATGCATTGTCCGAGTTACTCTTAACTTTTACAAATACAATTTCCCTATGAGTTTCTACTCTTCTTGTGTCTGGATACCATACCCTGTACCCTTTGGTATGTAAACCATAGCCCACAAAAATTCCTAATTTTCCCTTTGGATCCCACTTCAATCTGTGTTGTTTTGGTACATGTGTACATACAGTAGCACCAAAAACTCTTAACAGTGTAACATCAAAACTCTTGTTATACAACAACTCATATGGTGTTTTATCTCGAACTTTACTTTTACCTGTACGATTTATTGTAAATACTGCTGTAAACACAGCTTCAGCCCAAAGTTCTTTACCTAAACCTGACTGAATGATTAATGTTCTTGCTGATTCTACAATTGTACGCATTTCTCGTTCTATTCTGCCATTTTGTTCAGGTGTGTAACTTACTGTTAACTCATGTATTATACCTCTCTTTTTAAACAAATTCTCAACTGCTCTATTAACAAACTCTGTTCCATTATCTGAACGAAATCGTTTTATTTTACATGTAAACTCATTTTCAAACATCTCTAGAAATTCTTCAATTTTCTCTTTAGTTTCATACTTACTCTTTATAAAATAAACAAACCTAAAACTGCTATAATCATCTTTCAACAAAAGGAAATATGAAGAACCACCTACAGATACTTCCTCCATTGGTCCGCACAAATCCATATGTATAAGTTCGCCTGGTTTAACTGACCTACTACTACTCTGACTAAACGGTAACCTATGCTGTTTTCCCTGGATACATGGTAAGCACTGATCAGTCTGCCCTTCATATTTAATGCCTCTTAAATCTAAAAACTCTTTTACATACTTGTAATTCTGGTGTGCAAACTTAATATGCCAATCTGTTAAAGTTAACAAAGCTACATCACTTAATTTAAATCTCATTACATACATTTTGTCAACCTTGTCAGCTACTGCTGTTACTGAATTATTTTTATAAAACTTACATCCATTAGAATCTGATACCATTGTGTGACCTTTATTAACAGCTGATGCTAAAGAGAATAAATTTACTTTAAGGTTAGGTACATACAGAACGTCATTCAACGTACGGGAAACATAACTAGAACCATCAAAGGCCCATACAATAACCTTTCCTGTTCCCAAAACCTCTAACTTAGTACCATCTCCTATTGTCACAAATCTCTTAGCTTTTAATTCACAAAACTCTGTAAAATACTTTTTAATAAAACACATGTGGTCACTAGCACCTGAATCTAAAAAGAAACTTTCTGAATTAAAGGAATAGTTACATTCAATTTCCCTAGTAGAATGGCATACAAAAGATTCAGATTTTGAACTCTTACTTCTCTCTTTAGACTTATTCTTTTCACTTGAATTATTTTTCTTAATTGAATTATTTTTCTCATTACTTTTATTCTTTGGCAATTTACAATCTTTGATTAAATGACCTCTTTTCTGACAATTAAAACACTTCCTGTACCTACATTCACTTATTTTATGGCCTACTTTGCCACACTCAAAACATTTAATAGGATGCCGCATACCCACCACTAATGCCGAGTCTTGAGGTGTTGTGCTGCTGCTGGGTATACTTTCACTACGCTCCTCCTCGACCAACAACCGCCCTGTCAGCTCCTGCAAGCTCTGCTTCTCCTCCGGCATGCTCTCCCATGCAGATATAAAATGCTTATATTTCTCGGGTAAGGACATGAGTATCTTCGTTATGGCCATTTTCTCCGATACTTTCTCACCTGCTGCTTGAAGCTGCGTCATGCAATCTTCCATGTTCGCCATAAATACAGCCATTGGTTCTTCGAAGGTTAAATTGAAAAACTTCTGTTGAAGTAGATGAACGCCCACCTTTGATGACGGTTCATATATGGTTATCAGCTTCTTCCACATATCTGCACTACTGGTACAAGAAATCAAGTATCTCATCACTGTCTCTTCCACCCTGGTAACAATTACCTCCTGGGCTTTTATCTCTCTGTCATCCCATGATTCTTGTGGTTTTCCCTCTTCTTTAGGCCTCACCTCTCTGCCCAAAACAATCTCTAATAGTTTCTTCGAACGAAGAACAATCTGCGTCTGGAAACGCCACGCCTGCCAGTTGCGACCATT
Source organism: Melitaea cinxia (assembly GCF_905220565.1). Taxonomy (NCBI): domain Eukaryota; kingdom Metazoa; phylum Arthropoda; class Insecta; order Lepidoptera; family Nymphalidae; genus Melitaea; species Melitaea cinxia. The sequence goes on from NC_059403.1 coordinate 10,071,973, forward strand.
TAGAAGAATCGTCGTCTTATTATACTCTGAACTCGACATATTGCACGTTGCTTAATACACACACCTCACAATTATGAAGCAAGACGTAAACGCCGCCCTCGCCGCCAAGTTTCGTCGAACCACGTTGCCTCGCAGGACTCTAACCTTTGTTGCACCGCGACTTACTCGAATCCACTTTTTGTTTTTTTTTTACGCGCCTCGACTTTTCTTGTCTGGGCCCATAACCTATTGGGGTTATATAGGGACACCAGGGAAAGAAATGTTTATAATAGAGAAACCTTTTATTACTGGAATGCTACAAACGCTCTTATACAATATACTCCATTTTGTTTTATTACAACAGAGAGTTACGCTCCATACAAACATAAAGTATAGACTTCGTCATAGACAAACTTTTTACTTTCCAAGCGATGTGCACATTGCACTCTTACACTATTACTACGCACATCAACCTATGTTGAATCGGACAATCCGTTGTACTCAAGTACAGATTTGAACAGCTCCACTTTCCTTAATTTTTAAATAAATATAAATAGTTTGAACAAATAAAATAATGCTAGTTGTAAAAAAATAATACTAATCGATCAATTTTTAATAACTTAATTTAACTACGTTATCAATGGCAAATGAGCAATTTAAAAGAACAACGTAGTTGAATTGAGCTATTCAAAATCTATCAATTAGTATTATTTTTATTACAAGTATCATTATTTTGCAGGCTGGGGTGGGGTAGGTATTTTTATTTAATTAAATCATCAATTAAAGAATTTTTTTTTGGAGTTTATGGCCTAGTATCTAGACCTTTAGGCCAAGTCTTGAGTATTTTTATTCGATTTATTACACGCCCAATAAGTCAAGCCACACTGCCACAGATTTTCTTTATTGGCCACGTGATCTAACTTCTCTTTTTATAACTAAACACTGTATCAATCAGATGAATAGTTTTTGAGATATCGTCGTTAGAAGTAATTAGCAGTGAAACATTCAAATCTCGGCGAGCCAGCGTTCTTTCCTTGAGATACCTAAGGTGAGTCATTCCCCTCTGCTCTGCTAAAAAAACTTATTGGGCGTGTTCCACTAAATGCCCGCGTATGGATTGAAGTAAAACGTTTATTCAATATGGATTCGCGTAGTGGAACGCACTGTGTGTGTGTGGATTTTCCGAAAAAAAAATTAAAATATTTATAATTTAATATTGAGTTATTACAGCTCATTAATTCTTTTGGGTGTCATCTGCGCGTGTCATGCGCAGTCAATATGTATAAATAAAAATATTCAATACTGCCATTTTTAAGCCAAAAGTGGATTTCATTTTTGGGTGCTGGCCTTGTAGCACCCAATTTTGATTTTGATTTTTCTCAAAAACGAGGACACGCGCAAACAAATGTTATTGATCCTTTTTTCATAAAGTTAAACGCGTAAATGATTAAGTAAAACTAAATTATCGAAATTATAAATTCATAATTCTGGGTGCTAACTTCATGAACCTCAAAAGTATTCCCTTGTCACTCATCTACCGCAAAATAGTTCGTCTACCACTTATTTGTGTCGCCTTTGCTCTCAATGATAGCTTTAATACGAAGAGGCATGGATGCAACCAACGCTGCACACTCCTCAGGCGTAATTGACTCCCAGATAGCCAAGAGTTTAGCCTTTAAGTCGCTCTTCGATCGTGGTGGATTTTTACGGAGAACTTTTTTCATTTTCCACCATAGGGTTTCGATCGGCAACAAGTCCGGGCTGTTAAATGGCCATTCGATTGTAGGGATGTGTTGTCCTTGCAGTATGACAGGAAGCAACATCCTGTTGAAAAATGAAGGAATCTTGATGCGTGAGTGACGGAATAGAGTGCAGTAAATTCTCTTCCAATAGGTTTTGATACCTTGCAGAATTGATAGAACCATCCACAAACTGCATACCAACACCTTGTGCAGACATGCAGCCCAATATCATAAGAGACGCCGGAAACTTCACTTTGAGTTTGAGACAATCAGTATGAAATGTCTCATTTTTGTTCCGAATCACTTTTTTCCTTTCATCGCCGACTGTCACTTCAAATTTGGACTCGTCACTCCAAATGATACTACGCCACTGATCGGAAGTCTAATTTAAATGATCACAAGCAAACTTCAACCTCTTTTTCTTTTGTACAGCAGTCAACAGTGGTTTCTCCTTAGCGGCGTAAAATCCGTAACCCATTCTTTTTAGGACTCTTTTGCAAGTATCAACTGAGACGTCTTTGTGAATCGTGTCCTACCGTTCCGACGACGCACGAGCGACGAGCACGACGATTATTTTTGATAATTTTCTTCAGAATTCTGTTTTCTGCTGCACTTGTGGTGCGTGGTCGACCAGTTTTCTTCAAACAAGAAGTCGTTCTATTCTTTTTATAGTGCTGAATGATAGATTGGACTGTAGACCTGGGAAGTATCAAGTCTTTAGATTTGGTAACTTGATTTGCCAGGATCGACCCCACATACTATATATTCGCTTTCGAAGCTCTTCACACACGGAATTCTAAAATAAAAATTAAAAATATAAATTAATTTAAAAAGTTATTAAACATTCAAACCCTAACGGTAATTTTGCGCCACCCGGTATATATATAATATACAATTTCGATTCAAACTACTACCACTGCTACTGTAGCATGTCCAGTTCCCAAAGGTTATCTGGAAGAAATCGTTATTTAACGATAAGATCACCTTTGTACATCTTGTATTGTATCGTGTCTGTATTTCAGTGTACATTAAGAATAAATAAAAAAAAATAAATAAATAACTACTGGCAATGTTTTTCTGACACCTGTGGATGTCAAATTGTCAGTGAACGTCATTATGAACTGGAAAAAAGCGCGGGAACTTTGAAGTGAAAAGGCGGTCTTTTTTTTTTTCAAAAATATTTTATTTATTTTATAATTCATTCACTGGAGTTTTTTATAAATAAATACTTATAAATTAATCAAGAGATGGGGAGAAGTAAGAAAAGGAAAAAGAAGGAGGAAGATAACGCTGAGGACGACTCGTTGAGCTCCGACTCCGAGTCCATAAAATCTGTTGAGCTAACAGACGCCGAAAGGTATGCCCCGTTTCGGGTAGCCGATTACGTGCGGCACTACCCTGAGAACGGGGGTAATTTTGACTATATTGTATTCCTGGAGAGTACAGAGGCTGACAAGCCAATCGGAACAAGAGACATGATGACACTCGCTAATAGCATAAAAAAATATAATAAAGGCGTGAAACAACTAAAACGCATTAATAAAAGTAAAGTTGGAGTTATCTTTGATAGACCTGCTTTTGCTAACGCGGTCTTAGGCAACAAAAAATATCTTGATGGGTACAAACTTAAAGCTTCCCTTCCGGCTGCCGCTACAGAGGTCACTGGGGTAATTTCTCATGTGCCTATAGAATTATCCAATAAAGAAATATATTCAGCTCTAACTAGCACGAAAAATATTATATCTATACGTAGATTTATGCGACGTGTAAGAGAAAATGGAGAAATAAAATTAATCCCCACAAAAACAATTTCTATAACCTTTTCCTGTCCCAATTTACCAGATAGTGTGGACCTCAACAGCTGGCGGTTCGAAGTACGGCAGTACATCCCGCCAGTAAAGCAGTGTCTAAAGTGTTTAAGATATGGTCATATTGCAAAATTCTGTAAAAATTCACAAAGATGCAGCATTTGTGGCGAAGGTCACAATTTTAAAGATTGTCAGACTCCTTATACTGCAGCCAGTTGCTGTCACTGCTCTGGCAATCACATTGCCATATCCCCTGCATGCCCTGTTAAAAAAGAAAAAATCCAGCTTAACAGAGATAAATTTCAGAAAAAAAGCTTTGTTGATGTTTTAAACAGCTCTCACTTTCCATCATTAAACAAAACTGATCAGTTCTTATCTCTTTTAAATTCCGAAATAATACTCAAATCTATTACAGAAGCTTTAGTAAAACTTATAACACTAAACAAAAATAATGAAATACCTATCTCTTCCCAAAATATTAAAAATGTCCTGCAAGATACATTAAAAAAGGTTACTAATAAATAATTTGTACTTTATGGATACTTTAAATATTGTGCAATGGAATGCTCAGAGTATTCTACACAATCAACATATTTTTAATTATTTCCTTTTGGACAAAAATATTCACATTGCGTTAATTTGTGAGACTTGGTTAAAGCCTTGTCAAAAATTTAAGATACGTCATTACAATGTAATTCGTCTTGATTCAGGAAACACCCACAATGGCGTAGCCATATTAATACATAGCTCTATTTCTTATTCTAAAATTGATACTTTTTATGATGACTCCATTCAAAATGTTGTTGTTCGTATAAAATACTCTAGCAACAAAGAACTTACTATCATAAGCTTTTACAGTCCAACTAATTGCAATCCTGCTTTTTCTAAATCTAAACTAGACAGGTTAATTAAAAGTTTACCAGAACCAATCTTCCTAGCAGGAGATTTTAATGGCCTAAACTCAGCCTGGGGCTGTTCTACTTCTAATTGTCGAGGCAAAGACATTCTAGAGTCTATCAATAACAATAATTTGGTTATACTTAATGACGGAAGTATGACCACTGTTGGTTCGCACATATGGAGACAGAATGCTCTTGACTTAACCATAGTATCACCTTCATTGGCTCTAGAGTGTGACTGGTCAGTACATGACGATCCCTTAGGCAGCTACCACTTTCCTGTAATCACAAAAATTTTACTTAATAACAATCATTACAATGCCACTCCTATTCCCAATAGTAGCTCACTACCCTGCTTCCCTAACCTGAACAACGTTGATTGGAACATTTATAATTTAAATGTCCAACTATTGCTCACTGAATTTTCTCTTGATACACAAGACCCCCTTCATAACTACACAAAATTTACAGATATTTTACACTCAGCACTGTGGAAATCATCTTCTATTTCTAAGCACTCTTTGGTTAATACAGCTTTATCTTCATGCTCTCCTTCTAACTTAAATAAAAAAAAAAAACTTCTTCCTTGGTGGAATTTCAATTGCACCAAAGCCGTATTAAATAGCAAAAACGCTTATTTGACTTTTAAATCTGATCCCACTGAGGCTAATTACATTAATTTTAAAAGACTACAAGCCACCAAAAAATATATTATCAGAAATGAGAGAAGAAACAGTTGGATAAAACTTTGTGAACAATTTAACAGATCGACTCCTATATCAGTCATTTGGACGTATATGCGAAAATTTAACAAAAGCTATTCTCCACCTTCCCATAACAACTCTGACTATTCTTGGATCTTTGATTTTCTCAAAAAATATACTCCAGATACTGTAGAGCCAGCCTTTAATCTAAATTCTTTCTGCCATATTCTTCCTAATCAAAATTTTATTATAAAATCTTTTACCATTGTCGAATTAAATTCTACTATTTCATCCAGAAAAGACTCTACACCTGGCCTTGACTACATTTCATATAAAATGCTTAAACACCTGTCTTCTCAATCTAAACTAATTTTATTAAATATCCTGAATCTTCTTTGGGAGCATAATCTTATTCCTATGGATTGGAAGGTTGATTGTTTAGTACCTATCTTAAAACCCAACAAGGACAAGTTTAACTTTGATTCATATAGACCTATAGCATTGACTTCTTGCATGGGAAAAATATTTGAACAACTTTTAAAACAAAGATTGGAACATTTCATAGAGTCTAATCATATTTTACCTTCTAATCAGTTTGGTTTTAGAAGAGGCAGGTCTTCAAGGGAGAGCATTGCTCACTTACATCTTGATATTTATAATGCTATACAATCAAAGCAAGCTCTCGCTGGAGTTTTCTTCGATGTAGTTGGAGCCTTTAATAATGTTAACCATCATATTCTATCCACGGAATTAGCTGCGATTGGTTTACCTGTAAAAGTTATACAATGGATTTTTAATTTTTTGCACAGTAGGAAGGTATTTGTTAAGTATAATAATAGACTTATTGGTCCAAGGCTTTCTCATAAAGGTACATGTCAAGGTAGCATTTTGAGTCCATTGATTTTCACACTTTATATACATAGATTAAACTTAATTCTAGGCTCTCATATATACAATTTACAGTTTGCTGATGATTTGGTAGTCTATTGTTCTAGTAATAATATAACTACCCTAAATCTTAAGTTAAACGAAGCTTTAGTTAAATTAAATTCTTATTTTAATTATCTTGCATTGGACATTAGCTTTGAAAAGTCTAAAATCATAGTTTTTAATAAAGTAGGGTCTGAAAGAATTAAAATAAACTATAATAATATATCTCTTCTTATCACAAATGAAGTTAAATTTTTAGGTGTTATATTCATGAATAACTTATCATGGAACAAATATGTAGACCACATAGTTAATAGAGCTCTTAAGGCTCTTAATATTTTAAAGTCTCTTGCAAAAACATATTGGGGTTCTGATCCAAAAATCCTTCTTACCCTATATAAATCTCTTGTACGCAGTCATTTTGAATATGGATTTCTATGTTTTTCTGCTAATGACAAGTTGGTTAACAAATTAAATATTATTCAAAATCACAGCCTGAGACTTATCACTGGCGCCATGAAAACAACCCCAATTAATTCGTTACAGGTCGAGTGCAACATTTCCCCTTTACACCTTAGATTTAAATATTTGAAATACTGTTTTTTGCTAAAACTGTTTTCCATTAGTAATCATCCTCTAATTAAAAAGCTTAATTACTTACATAGTAAATATCCTGTAAATGCTCCATTAACTTCTAATAACCCATTTATTCTCTTCGAATATTCATTCATGTTAAATCTAAATAACCAACACAAAATACACAGTTCTAGCAATTGGATGTGTTACGAAAAGGAGTTTGACTGTCTTATTAATCAAATCGATATTATTATTGACCATAAGCTAAAAGAGCGCCAGGAAGTTTACAACCTCATAGCACAATACTCTGATAAGTTCAAACAAGTTTACACAGATGGATCAAAAAATGATATAAATGTTTCCATGGCCTATTATGTACCTCATCTGAAGTTTGGCCAAGGCGTCAGATTGAAAAAGGAGATATCAATATTTACAGCTGAAGCTCTAGCAATTACTGCTGCCCTAGAATTCATTAAAAAACAAACTAATCAATATTGGCTGATCATTACTGACAGTATGAGCGTTCTAAAGGCTTTAGATAATTATCAATTCAGTGCTAATACAAACTTCATCATTTTAGAAATAAGACATCTCCTTTATCAACTATCCAGAAGAAACTACAACATCAAATTATTGTGGACACCTTCACATATAGGAGTAAGGGGAAATGAACATGTGGACTTTCTGGCACGTTCAATTGTTGACAGTGACAGCGGCAGCCCTGTTGATGAGAATGTTGCCGTACCATACACTGATCTATTAGTTGCTATTAAATCAAAAATCCTATCTGATTGGCGTGATCTTTGGCGACAAACCTTGTTAAGAAAAGGATCCTGGTATGCTCAGATAAATCAAGATATTGGAAAAAGTCCTTGGTTTACTAAATCGCATCAACATAGAAGCAGAAAATATTATACAATACTATGCCGCTTGAGATTTGGACATTGCAGATTTAATGCACATTTGAATCGTATGCGTATCATCTCATCGCCCGTTTGCCCACATTGCACCAACAACTCTACACAGTCTTTAGATCACATATTTTTTGAATGCTCCGCTTTTAATCTGGAACGCCTCTTATTTATAGCCAACTTGTTATCAACTTCTGGACCAAAAAATGTCCCGCGCAATACACAAGATTTATTGACTAATTTGGATAACTATACTAGTATATTTGAATTTATTTGCAATACTATCAATGATATTTGAAACAGGATCAGGACCTTCATTCATCGGATGTGAAATTTTATTTTGATATTTCAGGCTTCGGCCTATTACAGACTTGGTTTCGACCTCGCCTATCACTTATAGACAAAGAAGAGTAGACGAAAATATGAAATTTCAGACTTGGTTTCGGCCTTACTCTACCAGTCATCGAATCAGAAGAACAATAAAGTTACTTCAGACTTGGCTCCGGCCTTTTGATATATCAGAACGAAACTTACAAATTCAGACTAGGCTGTATGGATTATAGTCCTTTGCCTTTCCCTATTGGGGATAAATTTTAAAACAACATTATGAACTGTTTAGTACTCGTTGAGGTTAGTATTGGACATGTGTTTTTAAAATAATTTTGAGAAAAATGGTGCGTCATAATAATCAATTACCCAACAATCTTACGCAACTACAGAATTTGATAAAAAGAGACCCCGACTCATATAAAGATGAATTTCGTCAACAACTTGCACATTTTGAAACAGCACTTGAAATTTTTAACTTGAACCCTACTCAATACGACAAGAAATTAGACGAACAGGCGATGTTTTTGGCCCAAGTGACCCAATGCTACCAAAAAGAAATGAAAAATTTCCCTCAAAAAATTGTGGATATTCTAAAAACGCATAACACCACAATGCATAACAACATGAGGCTATCCTTATGTAAATGCCTAATTTTGATCAGAAATAAAAATTTCATTTCTGCTTTTGACTTACTTGAATTATTTTTTTCATTAATTAAGTGCCAGGACAAACACTTAAGGGAGTACCTCAAGACTCATATTATTACCGACATTAAAAATATGAATATGAAACATAAAGATATGAAGTTAAATTCAACTCTTCAAAATTTTATTTTTTCAATGTTACGTGAGACAAACACAAAAACAGCTAAACTTGCTATTGATATATTGATTGAACTTTATCATAAGAATATCTGGAATGATCATAAAACAGTAAATATAATTGCTGATGTAGGATGTTTCTCTAAAGTGACTAAGGTAATGGTTGCTTCTTTAAAATTTTTTTTAAGTCGTGATGAAGAAGATAAACCTGATTCAGATAGTGATGATGAGGTTGATCCTCGAGAGACAATGATAGCAAATAAGTTTAATAAAAAAACAAGAAAAAGAGATAAAATGCTTGATAAAGTCAAGAAAATTGCTAAAAAGAACAAAAGAAAGAAAGAAAAGGCTCCAATATTTAATTTTTCTGCTCTTCATCTTATAAACAATCCACAAGGTTTTGCTGAAAAATTATTTAAGCAAATGGAGTCATCAAATGAAAGATTTGAAGTTAAATTAATGACTTTGGATGTTGTTTCAAGGCTGATTGGCTTACATAATCTTTTCTTGTTCAATTACTATCCATTTATTGCAAGGTTATTAATGCCACACCAGCGAGAAGTTACTCGCATTTTACAGTTTGCAGCTCAAGCATCACATGAATTAGTCCCACCAGAGGTGATTGAACCTATTATGAAAGCAATTGCTAATAACTTTATTACGGAGAGAAATTCAACTGATGTTATGGCTGTTGGACTGAATGCTGTTAGAGAAATTTGTGCTCGCTGTCCTTTAGCCATAGGAGAAGATCTCTTAAGAGACTTAGTTCAGTATAAGTTGTACAAAGAAAAATCTGTTATGATGGCCGCTAGATCACTAATTCAATTGTATAGGCAAACAATGCCAAGCCTTTTACACAAAAAAGATAGAGGAAGGCCATCAGAAGCTTCAATAGAATTAAAGACTAAAAAATATGGAGAGGTTGATACTAAAGATTATATACCAGGCTCAGAAGTGCTATTAGAAAAAGAAGAAATAAAAGAAAAGAAAGGTAAAAAGAAACCAAAAAGCAAGAATGATGATTCTGAAGATGAGTGGATTGACGTTGCTTCATCTGACTCGGAAATTAATATATCAACAGATAGTGAAAATGAAAATACTGAGGATGAAGCTGAAGAAATAGAAGAAGAAGGTAAAGAGGAAGAGAGTGAGAGTGAGCTAGAGGATGAGGATGAAGAACAACAAAATGAAACTTATAATAAAGAAGAAAATGATAATAGAACAAATGAAAGTATCAAAAGCAGAAAAGTATTAAAAGTAAAAAGAGGTTCTTCAAAACCTAACATAGAAGAAAAAATAAAGGTTGCTCGTGATGCAGCAATGGACAAAATTTTTACCGATGAAGATTTTAAGCGCATCGAAGCAGCTCAACTAAAGAAAAGCATTAGTGGTGTTAAGCGAAATAGAAGTGTAATAGAAGAAGAAAATGAATCCACGGAATTAGTACAGCTTTCAGCAATAGAAAATATACACAAGAAAAGGAAGCATGACAAAAGTGCAAGACTTGAAACGGTTTTAAAAGGAAGAGAAGAGCGAGACAAATATGGATATAAAGACCGCAGAAAAAATGCAAATTGCTCAAAAACTAATAGAGAAAAGAAGAAGACAAAATCCTATCAAATGGTTAAACATAAGGCAAGAGGAAAAATTAAAAGGTCATTCAAAGAAAAACAAATTGCATTCAGAAATTATTTGATTAAACAGAAAAAAATGCGCTGAGACTTATATAAAACTGTGTCTATTTATTTTATAAATGAGAGAGGATAATTTTATTAACTCGTCAAAAAAAAAAAGACAAGAATAAAACCTGCGAGATATATTCATGTCTCTTATTTCCAATATAATGTTGTCTATTTTTAAAATTCCCATACTTTTTGGCATTTTTTTTATTTAAATTGCTTACAACCACAAAATAATATCAAAGTATGCCAATTTATTTACAATAAAATATACATTTATCAATAAATAAACTTTATTTTATTAACGTAACAAATTATGATTAAAGTTTATCATGAATCAATGAAATCTCAAATAGTCCATATTTTCTAAGATTATAATCTTATGGTAAAATAAGAAACTCATTATTATTTATTTGTATTATTATCTACACATCTATAGAAACGTAAAATTGGTGTGTCTGTTTGTAATATTAAAATAACCGCTTTTTTCTAAATGTCCATGGATGTGTATACACGGTACATTAGACTAGGCCAAAAAAGCGACTATTTTTTTCTTAACGATACTGTGAAAATATTCACGATGATAAATAAATGTTATTGTGAAAGTTTGGGCTCCTAATAATAATATTAAGATTTAAGAGGATATCGTTACGACTAGGTTTTTGAAAAGCTATCGCATTTTACTCAAAACTCGTCAATTATCAATCTTAAAAATTTTGAGCGAAAAAGCTTTCTTAGTAAATTAGTGTAAAACAAGTGACAACAGAATAAAATAAAATAATTAAAAAATAGAAAAGCCTAGGTGGGTTTTTATGTTTTTTTTTTTTTTTTTTTTTTTTTGTGGGCGTAAAAGTGTTTTTTGCTTTAAATTGTTAAATAAAACTATTGCAGCCATGTTTTGATTTAATGAATTATATAAATCTGTGTCAATAAAAATTGCGTTTTGAAGTAATTGATGATTCCTCTGAAGGGCAAGTTCCTGTTTTAAAGACGTCTAACTCTTTGCTGTAATGATTTAATTTTTTTACATTTTTTTTTAAATAAAGTTCCTGCTTTTTTAACTTTTCTCTTAGTTTATGTTTTCTAGGTGTATCAAAGATTGAATCTTGGTTAACGACTAATTTAAGACTCACCGGTAGGTCCTAGAACAAAAAATTCAACATTAAAATACCTAGTAGTAAATAGTAGTATATACGTGATAGTACTCTGCGAAGTCCACGTTTTGTACCGTACATGTCAGCTTTATCAAAATGGTTTGAACAAACCACATTAGATGAGGATGGCTGTCGTTGTAGTTCATTTCAGCTCAGTCGCACAGCAGCTACCTATTCTATCTATCTCCTATTAAAATATTCGTTGGAAACCTAAAATCATGATATTTAGTAGTAAAATATGAGTAGTTAATTCACAAATTTAAACAGACAAAAACGAGTTAAAAATTCATATTAACTTCATTTAGGTAAAACATAAAATCACACATAAATCACGCATAAATTACCGCGGTATAAGCCTTCTCAGCGTCGTCGGTAAATTGTATGCGAAAGTGTTGATTGAAAGGGTTGTGAAGGAAACAGATGAAAAAGTATGGGATGCACAAGCGGGGTTTAGAAAGGGAATGGGATGTACGGATCAGGTCTTTTCCTTGCGGTGCATAGCCGAAAAGTTTTTAGCAAAAAACAAAAAGGTCTATTGCGCGTTCGTGGATCTGGAAAAGGCCTATGATAGAGTGGTGAGGAATGAATTGTGGTCAGCATTGTCCGTGTACGGTGTGAGCGGCGCACTCATGCGAGCACTACAATCTCTTTATAGGGATTCTAGTGCTTGTGTGAGGATAAACGGGGCATACACTGAATGGTTTAATATCGAAAAAGGTATTAGACAGGGATGTGTAGCGTCACCGTGGCTGTTTAACTTGTTCATGGACAATTACTTGACAGAGTTAAAAGAGAGTTGAATGTAAAGAAGACGGAAGTGATGGTGTTTGAAAGAGATGAGGTAGTGACAGACTGTAATATCGTGATTGGAGATGAACAAATTGAACAGGTGAATGAGTTTGTGTATCTGGGTTCGAAGTTTACAAGAGATGGAAAGTGTGAGAGTGATATTGAAAGAAGAGTGAATGCAGGAAACATGGTGAACGGAGCTTTGAACTCCTTTATGAGCAGTCGGAAGGTGTCTAAAAAGGCTCGTTTGGCTGTGCATGAGGGGGTGTTGCTTCCGACACTCATGTACGGAAGTGAAAGTTGGGTATGGCAGAAGAGACATGAAAGCAGAATAAATGCAGTTGAGATGAGAGCGTTAAGAAGTATGATAGGAGTTAAACTGAGTGACAGGATGAGAAATAGTGAGATAAAGAAACGGTGTGGTCTGAAAGAAGATGTAGTGACAAAAATTGAGAAAGGTATGCTGAGATGGTTTGGTCATGTCGAGAGAATGAATGAAGAACGACTGACGAAAAAAGTGTATAAGGCGAGTGTGAGTGGAAGTGTTGGAAGGGGTAGACCTAGGCGGACATTTCAAGACCAAATCGGGGACGTCTTGAAAAAAGGCCAGGTCAAGAGTACCCTAAACCGAAGAGCATGTATGAAGGGAATAATGAAAGTGGATGAAGCGAAACAAGTATGCAAGGATCGTAGCAAGTGGAAAGAAGTGGTCTATGCCTACCCCTACGGGAAAGAGGCGTGATTATATGTATGTATGTGTATAAAATCACACGATAAAAAAAAAACACAATAATGATGTCCACTTTCTACTTAATTATTTTTCTATGATGGCCTACAATTTACTTACCCGCATTTTGGGCTAATGGAAATAAAAATTACTGGTAACACTCCCTCGGTACGTCATTTCGGGGCATAGAAATTATAAGTTCCGAATAACCTCAATATTATTTTGGAATAACAAAAAATATAAAGTTTTGTATGTATTTACGTGTGAAACGATATTTCTTCAGACTTTTTGTTCACTTTGGTATTGTTTTTGCACCATTTAATTACAAAAGAACGGCATTTTATAGGCAAAATTACTGTACGAGGCCTCGTGAGATACTAACGAAAATGAGCGTAGTTTGATGCATATGTGTGCGTGAGCGCGTGTGTTTACTTGCAGGAGCCGAGTTTTGTGGCTTCACTAACAACAAAGGCCGCGCATTATCTACTTTTTTTTACTTCATCTATGAGGGACTATTGATGTGTAATAAAAAATATTAGGTAAGGTATTTTTTTTATTTTATTTTATTTAGGAAACAAACAGTCCAATAATACAAAGAAAAAAAATCTCATAAAATTGATACATAAACCAATAAAGTTTTCAATAGTAAACAATTCATTAATAAGCTAAAAAGCACACATTAATAAGAAATAATCGATGCACATAGAAATATAAATAATTCAAACAGTAGTAAATTGAATAATTAGGTAAACATGTACGGATAGAAATATTTCATACAATTATCAATTAAATAATAAATAATTAAAAGATAATTAAAAAATAACAAATTCAGATATATATACATTAAAAATTAATCATACCAACATTAAAAATTAATCATACCAACTATAATACAATCATAATTAAATTAATTTATAACAAAATCAAACTAACCTACTAGAAATTCATGAATTATGTAAATAATTAATGATAAATTAAAAATTAAAAATTTATTGCATATCGTAATTCACTCCTTAAAGATTGCACTGAACAAGTAGCAAAATCAATGTGATGAAAACATTGGTTGATACATTTTACATGCTCTAAAAGAAAAAAATTATTCTGCGTATATTTGGTCCTAGTTCTAGGCACATAAAATAGGGACTGATTACGTGTATTTATTTTGGGACACCTAAATAATATATTACTTAGTAGATAAGGGGAATCAATAAAATTACGAAGTAACTTAAATAAAAATATTTGGTCTCTCTCCAATCGACGATTTTCTAAAGAAGGAATGTACGGGATATCTTGAATATGCGGCGAAGCTTTGTAACTTAAAAAATTTATAAATTTATAGTTAATTTTTTCCAATTGAGCAACATGACATTTGTAAAATGGATTCCATACAGTTGGAATACTGCATTCCAAAATGGTCTTACAAAAGAGTTATAAAGGAGAATAATTGTGCCGACATTTTTAAAATCACGTCCCACTCTCAACACAAAGCCAAGCATTCGGAATGCTTTAGCAGTAACAAAATTAATATGTGACTTAAAAGTCAATTTACTATCGATGTAAACACCCAAGTCTCGCACCTCGGTAACTTGTGTTATTGTCTCCTGATTAAGTTGATAATTAAAATTAATTGTGTTAGTCTAACGAAAAAAGAATAAGGAGCATTTTTTTATGTTCAGATACATAGAATTCACTGAGCAGTAATCACACAATTTTTATAAGTCACTCTGAAGTAGTATGCAGTCAGTATTATTAGATACACACCTAAAAATTTTCATGTCATCAGCATAAAGAAGTATATCTGAATTCTCGAAAAATTTATGTATATCATTTATAAAAATATTAAAAAGTAGAGGACCAAGATGCGAGCCCTGGGGTGCACTAGAAGAAACGGGCACAAAAGAGGAAACATGCCCTTTCACCGTCACTGCTTGGCTACGGTTATATAGGTAGGAAGAAAGCCATCGAAGTAGATCGCCATGTATACCGACTCTTTCTAGTTTATTTATCAATATTGCATGTGGTATCTTATCAAATGCCTTAAAATAGTCGGTATACACGACATCCACCTGGTAACCCTGATCCATGGCAATAGAAACGCGATGGACAAACTCGCACAAATTACTCTCCGTTGATCTCCCGTCCACAAATCCATGCTGCTGACTCATTAAGAAAGGCCTAAAACTCGGATAAATATTATCATACACATTTTTCTCAAACAATTTAGCAACAGTAGACAATTTTGAAATCGGTCTGTAATTTTCAACATTATGCCTATCACCAGACTTGTACACAGGAACAACGTAAGATCGTTTCCAAATATCAGGCATGATACCCGATCGTAAAGATATAGAAAACAAAAGCAGAACCGGATAAGCCAAAGATTTGTGGCACAATTGCAAAAAAATAGGTTACAAGCCATCCGGTCCTGAACCCTTATCAACATTCAACTGCCTTAACGGTAAGCTCAATACGTCCTAACGACAAATTACTTTTGGAAGACACATTACCTTGGGACCCATAAGAACTAGCAATGTTAGGCGGCGCTGAATAGACAGATTTAAAGTGTTCGTTAAAAAATATTTCTAATATTTCTATAAAAGTATTTACAATTAAAAATTACGAAATCCAATAGTTAATAAGTTTTATCACCAATCAGAAATGTATATTAGTTATGCTCTGCGTCTCTTTCCCGCACTTTATCCTCTCTTTCTGCGCATATCGCTGTCGATAACTCGTGCGCATCCAGCGTGACCAGATTTAGTAGATTTCTACTTTTTTGGTTGATTTCGAGGTACCGGTAACACGGTAAGTAACGGAGGAGGTAACGGTAGAATTCACGCTTTTCAACTATTCTGGTACCTTTTTTCTTTCATATGCCAAACCTCTCGAAAAAATGCGGGGTATTCTCCTTATCATCGAATGGATTGTAACCATCTCTTTCTAATATTTGAGTGTTATTCGAGAGGGAAAGCTGTTGAGGGAGTGCCACATGCATTGAAAAAAATTGATAAAGCAGGTTTATCTTTAATTTTTATTCTTTTCGTAACCATTCGTGCCGTGAGCCAGTGATGTAAAAGTTAAATACAGATAAAATGATTTTAGTGTATAATCTTCACAGCGGTGTAACACAACAGTGAAGAATAATAGATGTTTAGTATTTTATCGTTCTTTTGGTAGAATTTAGTAGTTTTTAAGCTTCTCAAGCAGTATTCGTTAAATGAAATCTGGTCACACTGTCGTGACGTCAATGTCATCTAGACGATTGTTCTTGGTTGTTCCAGTAGGGCGACACTTTTTTTGCTATACTTTGTATACCAAACTTGAATTTTTATATAAATTGGCAAAATTGTACGTCAAAATGAAAAAATTTAAACGTCGGAAACGTCGTAATTGTCAAATTTTGACTCGAACAATTATTTCCTAACCGCCATATTATATTGCAACCACCGAGTAACCACGCCCGGAATTTTGGATTTTTAGTTTTTTCTGCATATATGTTTTCTGAGCCCTAATACTTTATTGTGAGAATATTATTCGTCGCTTCTAGGGATTTACTATGGGTTTGTATTTGAACCTGAATCATTGGTCTTTTTGGTCGAACGAAGTAATTTTGCTTTTGAAAATAAGTTCTTAATATCTATATCAACAGAAAATAATAGTATTTTATAGTTATACCTATATTTTTATTACTTATACTATATTTTTCTGTTTTCATTCCTTTAGAAAATACAGTGAAACGTAATGTGAGATATCAAAAATGTACTACTTGTGGTCTAAAGAGGACCCCTGGACTGGAGCCAATGTATTTTTGAAGAAGTTTCCACTTGATCCAGATCGGTTAGTGTAAATATTACTATGCTCTGTGGTGTTAACAATAGAACAATACAATATTTAAATAAATTCTACTTGTAAATAGCTAACTGTAGTAATAAAGTAACATTAAAGTATTATACATACTTATGTATACTAGAAAACTAGTTGTAGACTATGTAAAATTTAAACTTTTAATTTAAATTGACGATTAAAATTCTACTCTCAGGTGTCATTCTTGGGTCAAAGCAGTTGGGAATGAAGACTGCTTACATACCCGTTAAAAAATTGCATGAAATTAAATATTTGTGTGGATATCACTTTAAAAAAAAGTATTTTAATACAAAGGGCAATAGATTAATTAAAAATGCTATTCCAACATTAAATTTGCCACAACCATTGGATGACAGTCTTTTGGTAGATTTTCCTTTATATGGTGAAGAAAAAGAAAAATCTCAAGTCTTGAAAGGTGCAAATTTTTTTTATGTGTTTATGATAATTATAAATTACATTACAATTATTTTTTCTCAATGTTCTTGTTTAGCTATTTGTCTAGCCTTATTTCTGGTTCATAATATGCTAATTGATGTTTATGATAAATTCTTTTTTATTTTCTAGTTTTCAAGATATAACAAATTCAGAGAATGTGCAATGGAATGAAAATATTTTATCTAAAAGTGAGTAAACTACTTTATTATATTATATTTATTTATGTTATGTTGTTAGAAGTAACAAGTGTTTTTAAGAGGTACAGCATCTTGTTAGTTCATGTTTGGTTATGTAATATATTTTTAATGATGGATAAAATTAAGATTTTTATTGTTAATTAAATGAACTTACTTATAATTTTAATAACTTGCTGTTGCAAGTCTTATACATTTTTAATAAGTGACAAAAAGTTTTCTTGAAAACAATGTCTTGTTGTTTCAAAAACTCTGTCTTACTAAGTATGTACTGGAAATTTAAAAAAAAAAAAAATAAAGATGAGATTATATAAAAGCCATACAAATGTTCACAATTGTACTGTATAGAAAAAGATAATTTTTAAATATATTTTTTACTGATAGTGGCAGTACAATCTCAGTTGTAATAAATATCATATAATAGATTATTGTTAGTCAATGTTCTAAAAAATCATCTGACATATATTTAATTTATTATTTATACATTTACCTAGATAATATTGGCCCTTAGATATCAGATATCTAAGGCTGATTGATATACATATCGCTGATAAAATGAGAGATATATGTAAAACACTTTCTGAGAATCTTTAATATCTTTTAACACATATATGCAACGATTCACAACATATGATACAAATGATCCAATGCAGTATAAGATTTTTAGTTTTATTTTTCTATAAAATGATTATGAATAACACCTTCGGAAAATAATCATTTTCATCTTCTATATAACAAGATAAGTAATCATTAACTTTAATTTTAAAATAAAATAATTTCATATCAAATCTATACTATTAGTATAAAGCTGAAGAGTTTGTTTTCTTGAATGCGCTAATCTCTGGACTTACTGGACCAATTTGAATTTTTTTTCAGTATTTGATAGCCCATTTATCAAGGAAGGCTAGGGCTATAGGCTATATATTATCACGCAAAGACCAATAAGAGTGGACCACCAATGAAGAATGTTTCAAAATCGGATTTTTTCCTTCTGAGACCTTCCCCAGCTAGCCCAAAGTAACTATTCCACGTGGACAAAGTTGCGGGTAGAAGCTAGTAGAAAATAAAATTCAGATAATTTAAGTGTGAGTAAATAATGGAAAATGTAAAAAAAAAAAATTAACAAGTAATAGATACTAGATATATTTAGATATTGTACTACTATTTTTCAGATGCTGAATACAGCTTTCTCCCTTTGCCCTCTACTTCGCAGGCACCACAAGGACTTACTTTTGAAAAAACACTAGGTAAGAATAACAAATGAAAATTTCACATTTTTGATTACATAAAACATTAACAAGTAACATGTCTACTAGATATAAGCATATAGCTAATTAGCATTTAATTTTATGACACAAGTTCACTTTATTATATAAAATATTTCTCTAACTGTATATGGTACTACATAGATAATTATAAGCAACTAAAACATTTTTATGTATTAATTTTTTTTTTAATGTTTATTTGTCTCAAAATTGAATTTTATACATTTAGATGAGTAGCCTGTTATTCCAGTTGTGCTGGTTCTATTTTCTGCTCCGGGGGTTGTAGGTTCGATTCCTGCCTGAGTCTGGGTGTATTACTATACATAATTATGTTATAATTTATATATAATATATATATATATATATATATGCATGTTGGTTGTTGTCTATAAAACAAGTGTTAAGTTGCTTACCTTAGGAAAAGACAACCGTGTGTATGTGTTAAAGATATTTATTTATTATTGTTCACTTTTATCAATGTAATTACAGTTTCCCAGAATGAATCAGTAGAAAATGTTAAAGTTCTTGTTCGCAACTATGAAAGAATTGTGGGAAAACCTAATAGAAATAGAGGTATAATTTTCAACAATCTTTTAATGTAGCAAAGAACGTAATTCAGTATAGTTCTTTGTAGCCTACTCCTTTTTAAATTATTTTTATTGAAATTATTTTCAAATCATAATTTACAACTTCAACTACAAGGGATTAAGTTGTGGTAGTTATTAATGTAGTTATGTGGTAGACTATGTAAATAGTAGTAGTTAGTATCTATCCATAATATATATATATATATATATATATATATATATATATATATATATATATATATATACACTGCAGGCCAATATATAATGCCAATATATATGTATATATGCCCTGAATATGGTTATAAAGAAAAAAAAAAACATTTATTCTGTTGCACATAACATTTATTACTATTACAGTGTGTTAGTTTAATACATTAATATAATTCTATGAAAATAAAGCTAATCCGAAGTGGTCTCCATTGGCTGCAATACACTTAAAAGTTGAGGCCAGTTATTAATAGAAGCACACACTCTTTCTATGGGAAAATTATTTATTTCATTATACCTATGAATAGCCCGGTACACATTTGACTAATATCAAGCATATGAGTCAAATCAATTTTTAATTATACTGCTTCAATAATTTACATTTTATAAATCAAAAGTTTGCTTAGTTTTGTTAAGTATGCATAAACATTAATGTTTAACAGTTTCATTTATCTATATTTTATACATTTATATATATATATATATATATATTTCGATATTATACTATTAAAGTATAGTATAGTTTAAAAAATAGAATGACAAAATAATTTATTTATATATAGCTCTTTCCTTAGTAATCAAATACATATATTTTATTGTTATAATATTTCAAGTAAATTGAAGAAAAAGGGAAAAAAATAATAATTACATTCAATGATTCCAATAGTATCATGCAATGGGCATTCCTTTGTCGTATACTTGTGTTATTATTTAAAGCAAAATTAAATACATATTAAACTGTAACGATCACTAATAAAATATATCAATATTAGCGTTGTTTAATATTGAAATAAAAATAATAAATGTATCTTAATATAATAAAAGCAATATTTTATTTTATAATATTATATTTAAGTAAAAATTTATGAAATTAAAGGAATAGATCACATTATACATAATATTGTATACTTTCAACACAAAAAAATGTATGTATAATAACAGGATTTTTTTTAAATTTCAGATTCTGCATTAACTGAACGTGAGAAGATCCTGCTGAGTCATTTGACTCAAACTAAATTAAGCTTAAAGCATTTGGCAGTCGAAATGCGAACTGTGAGGAAGACACTTATAAATTGTTTGTAGCTTATAACGATATTAGCGGGGTCCGCACTGACATGCCTAATAGAAATAATAATGATGACATTCAAGTTGTTGATGAGATAGTTTATCCTGTTTTGTCTTTGCCCAATGAAAACAATTTCTTTTTATATAAAAATGATTTATGTAACTTTTTGGAGCAGCCAGTAGTATATGTTAGTGGTTATTTAGCTGCAAAATTATTAGATAGAACGAAATGTCAGAAATGTAAAGATTCGTTAAAAGTTGATAAACCAGTAGACAACTTAAACAATTATATTAGTTTTAAAGAATAGTGGAAAGATTCGAGCTCATTGTGCTTTCCTTCTA
This sequence comes from Melitaea cinxia, assembly GCF_905220565.1. NCBI lineage: Eukaryota > Metazoa > Arthropoda > Insecta > Lepidoptera > Nymphalidae > Melitaea > Melitaea cinxia. The sequence goes on from NC_059403.1 coordinate 10,092,981, forward strand.
AACCTTTATGTCATTTTGTCAACAAGAGCCAAATTCATTTCAAAGCTATTATATCTCAGGACTTACAAATTAAAAATATAAAGCAGTAGACTAGTTTGCAATTAAGTAATGAGCATTTTATAGAAAAAAAAACAAATCAATTAATTCATAATCTTTGTTTATTATTCATTAGAAAATCATGTAAAGACAAAAATATACAATTAGAATAATGTGATCAAGACAAAGCTTAGATAACAATTTTTAAGATTCTTGTTGAATAAATATTCAAAAAATATAAATATATTTATATTGTCAGTACTATAAAACAATGTTTGTAGAAAACATACATATTGGCAGTTCTTCTTGACATCTAATGTCTTTGCAATGTTTTTTGTTTTCCAAGTTTTTAAATGTGTATATTTTAGCTTAGAAACAAAAAAAAAAAATTCCGCTGTGGCTTCGCCAACATAGATTACGCGATTTTCGCTATTTCGTTTTCTTCCATAATCCGCTGTTCTTTTATCCACATACCATTAAATGGCGTACATGGAATTGTAGCATCCCGTGAAAGAATTTTTAAAATCGGTAGTACTTTATGGAATTACCTACTACAAACATTTAATAATACAAAAATAAGAATTTAGAAGATTACTCTAAATATGTTCTTATTATGTTTGTAAATCATTATGTTTTTTATCTGTATGCCTAGGATCATTATATAACGCTTTTCAGAATTGTTTTTACTTAGATAATATCTGTATATATATATATGTTATGTTTGTTTGTTATTTACTGTATGTCGGATTTTTACATATGTAACGTTTAAAAATTTTAGATTTTTGTGAATATGTTATGGGTCAAATTCATCGTCTTGGTTGTTATTGATTGATAATTACTGTTTTGCGAGATCATTTCATTTGTACCACTTTTTAAGAGTTGATTTTTTTGTGACTATGCTATGTTAAGTGTTAAATCATGTTGTTTGTTAATTTTTGATAATTGCTATTTGTTACTATTTAAGTTTTTTTGTTAATATTTTTTTTTATGCTTTAAAATCATCTTTTTTGTTATTGGCTGACAATTACTATTAGAAACTATTTAATTTGTTTTGTAAATGTTTGTTATGCTTTTAAATCATCTTTTTTGTTATTGTTACTTATAGTTCCACGGGTTGCAGGTTCGATTCCCGCCTGAGATTGAATGTACTACGTGTATTTATATATTTATATATATATATATATATATATATATATATAAAATATATATATATATATATATATATATATATATATATATATATATATATATCTATATATCTATATATATTATTTCTGTTTATTTATTTCAAAAAATGTACAGTCAGTTGTTACCTGTAACACAAGCATTAAGTTGCTTAACATAGGAATATATGACTGTGTATGTTATAAGATAATAATAATAATAATAATACACTTTATTGTACACCAAAAACAGAAATAATAAATATCAAAGAAAAAGAAAAAAAAAAGATATTTATTTATTTATATTTATTTATTTATATTTATTTATTTATATTTATTTATTTTAATTTGTTTTATAAAGAAGTTTATGTTATGTTTGTAAATCATCTATGTTATAAGATTTATATTACATTTATTCATATTTATTGATTTTAATTTCTTTTATAAATAAGTTTATGTTATGCTTGTAAATCATCTATGTTATAAGATATTATATTATATTTATTTATTTTAATTTGTTTTGTAAATAAGTTTATGCTTGTAAATCATCTATGTTATAAGATATTATATTTATTTATTTTAATTTGATTTATAAAGAAGTTTATGTTATGTTTGTAAATCATCTATGTTATAATTAAATATTAATTAATATCTTAATAATTAAGAATTTGTTTTGTTAACATGTTTTTTTTATGTTTTAAATCATTTTGTTTGTTATTGTTTGATAATTAATAGTTGTTATTATTTAATTTGTTTTGTAAAAGTGTTTGTTATTGTTTGATAATTACTATTTAATTTGTTTTGTAATGGTGGATTAAGCTCCGATCCTTCTCCTACTTGAAGAAAGAGGCCTAGAATGTGCTGAGAGCTGTGGGATGTATCGCAGTATGTTTACGAAAATATAAAATTTGTTTGTTAGCTGTTGTGATCGACATGCCTTCAATAATGTAACTTTTTTGTATAACAACTTTAAATTTGAAAAGACTACCGAGAGTTTTGTCCGGCTTTTTTTCCTCTCGGCCTACACTAGGAACATTAGGTTAAATAATTTGTTGTAATATTTATTTTATAAAGCCGATGACATAATAGATAGGTGATCTCTACCGAGACACTAGTGATCAGGGCAAAATAATATGTTTGTAATGTTTAATTGTAACAATTACCTTCATTTTTGTTTAAAATGTAGATTTTTTCGCTGGTTAAGTGTAGTAGTACCAAGAAATTTAGTAGTAGTGTAGTATATACCAAGAAGTTTTAAATATACATTATATATATACAAAAAACCTTTTATTTTAAATAAAATTTATAAAATTAAGAACCCTGTGCTCAAAAAGTATCGATAAGTTTATCGACTAATTTATCGACCTTTTTTCCACACTATTATCGATTTCCGGTAGGATAACAGTAACAACACTATGCTTCATTATTACCAATTTAACGAAAAAAATAGAGCTCAACCACAAAGTTGGTACTTGAAGTATAGCAAAACCTTGAACCCGGAGCTCGACCGTGTCTATGGAGTGACACCTCTTTACTTATATACTCTTTGGGTTGTTCATATTTATATACAGTAAATATTTCTTGAAATACATTTTATTCAGAATGTTAAAACCAAAAGCGCTAACACAAGTCTTAAGTCAAGCAAATACAGGAGGCGTCGAAAACACATTGTACATATTGTTACAATTTTATTAAACAATTGGTAAATCTATCCCAATTTCATTTCGTTATAATAAAATTTCAGATTATTGAATCATCAGGGTGCGCTTTTGGCATATTCTGGATATAACGATAAAGATGCAAGAGTTACTGCTGCTATTGCAAGCAACGTATGGTCCGCATATGAGAAACATGGTAGAAATGTTTTTAAGGAAGATAAGTTACATTTGATTTTAGTAGATTGTGCGAATGGGAAAATAGCCGTAACTCAAGTTGCAAATTTACTTCTATGTCTATATGCAAAGGAAACAGTAGGTTTTGGCATTTTAAAAGAAAAAATAAACGCAATAGCTCAGTACTTGGAGGGGCCCCTTAAGCAAGTCGCTAGTTCATAATGAGATTTATACAAAAAGATTATCATAAAAATAAATTAATTAAGAGTAAGTTACAGCTAAATGTTTAAAATTTTAAAACAATATATTGGTGTGTCAACTATTTGTTATTTTGTTTAAGTTGTACTAATTTCATTCTTACTATATTAATGCTTTGTATAACTGTTACACAAAAAATTTTGTGTTACAAAATGTATAGCTCTTTTTTCTAGTAAGTATTTTGTAAATAAAATGTTTAGGCTAAAATTAGTGTTTTCTAAATTTCTAGATATGTAAACCCCATTTTTCAAAAGCTGACTGACTAGCAAATTCAATATCACCAAACCTACACTCAAGCTAGAGAAATGAATTTTGTCAGCATGACTGTTTTACAAAATTTTTATTCAGTTTAAACAAATAAAGAAAGTGTGAAATTCTCCTTTCAAGGGAAATCTATTACTATTTAAGTATTAGGCTATCTTTTAGCACAATTATAAATGTATAATTATTTTACAGATTTTTTTTTAATCTGCTAAAACTGGTTAATTTGAGCTAAAATTTACATTTAACAGGACCTCCATTTTTTAAATCAATTGAATTACAGCCTTTTTTTAATTTTAACTCTAATATTAGGAAATCCATACTTAAAAGGTATTTCTTTTAATTTCATTACAAAATAGATATTCATTATTCTGGTGTAGTGGTGCGAGTAGTTGGTTCAATTCACGCCTAGGGCAAATAAATGGTTTTTTGGTTTAGGCATATAGCCTTATGGACATTGTGGTTCTTCCCATAAAGTATCGTAAATAAAGCACATATATGCGTCGTTTGCTTACAGTGGGAAATTACTACAATCACACAATGGAGAGCCTAAAAGACAACCCTACCCAAAGGGTTGTTTTTCATTTGTATTTTGGACGTCTCGTAATATTAAATATTAAGTCATATCTTCCACCGTTGAACGGATTTGTATAAATAAGATATCATTAGGTTCGTCTAGATCAGCCATACTCAACCTTTTTTTATAGGGGCCACAAACACGTTCCAGTCATGGTGTCGCAGGCTGCAATTCCAAGTTAACAATGTAGTTACTTTTTTTTTTCATTTCAGCTTATCGTAGTCCACTGCTGGACATAGGCCTTCACAAGTTTGCGCCAAAAATGGCGTGAACACATGTGTGTTGTCCATAGTCACCATGCTGGGCAGGCGGGTTGGTGACCGCAGAGTTGGCTTTTTTGCAACAAGACGCTTCTGCCCGTCTATTTCATTGCCAGTAGTTAGATGGCTATGCCGCCATTGATCGGCTTTTTAAGTTCCAAGGTGGTAGTGGAACTGTGTTATCCCTTAGTCGCCTCTTAAGAGGCGTGGGTGTCTTGGCGTGTGTATTTTTTTAATTTATACTATGTCGGCAAACAATTACGATGGTAAACGATTACCGTAGCTTATAGAAACCCATTATCTTCTGTCTTCCCGTCATAATAATTAAATATCTATACTTTACTAGCTGAACCAGCGGGGCGTTGCTGTGGCTCAGTAATTATAATAGATTGAATCAATTTTTTACTAATTCTGTGATACTATGAAATTATTAATATTTTCTAAAATATTAGTAATAGATTCATTCATGTGGGATCAAAATATATGTGAATTCTATATTCAAACGCGCCAACTATAATCTAGAAATAGAAATTCGGCGCCATCTACCGGATCTGTACAGCTTATGTGCCAAACCGCCATCTTACATTGAAATAAAAATACGGTGTTCTCTACCGGATATATGTGTCGCTTAGATGCCAAACCGCCATCTATTAAGATTTTATAGTACTAACCGATAAATAATAAACATTTAATTTGAAATAACAAATATTGTGATAAAAAACTACCCTATCTCCCAAGTTGGACCAAATTACAAATGCTTAGAAAATTTGATAAAAATTGGTTCAGTAGTTTCGGAGTTTATCGCTAACAAACATCGTGACACGAATTTTTTATTTTCGCTGTACACCTATACCACCTATGTATCATTTCTTCTGCCCAAAGGTTACCTGGAACCGTACAGAAAATTCCAAATAAAAAAAACTGATTTGTACGGGAAGTTATTGTAGACTATTATGTGTTTGAAACAGAGATTCCAACGTTGCAATAACTGTGCGTAGTATTAACCATTGATGGTTTTCCCCTTTTCTAGATATTCAATGAAGATAATTCCTTTTGCATCCCAAAAAACAGTTACCATAACCTTATTCGCCGATAAAGTTGTCTTTGCTTTCTTTGGGGTTGGTTCATTTGTTCCAGTCCATTGTTTTGACTGTTGTTTATTTTCAGGAGTGTAGTGGTGAATCCAAGTTTCGTCCACAATTATAAATCGACGCAAATGGGGTTGCGCTTGTACAGCGCCAAATTTTCGATTGAAAGTTTTTCGGGTCAAATTTTGATTGACCGTTAGCAAACGCGGCACCTACCTAGCACAGAGCTCCCCCATGCTCAATTGTTCATGTAAAATATTGCGTACACGTTCAGTTGATATCCTAGTATCTGCGGTTCTCCATCTCCAACGTAACATATCCCATTAACCTTTTGACCGCCGTAGTCACCTATACTTGACAAGGGCTCGCGAGTCCTGTGCGCCAGCGACGTCTATAGGTGACAAAAAACCCGGACCACAAAAATATTAAATAAAATTATTAAAAAAATGTTTCTAGTATTTTAATTCAACATTTATGAAAATAGAATATCCCCGCAACATTTGAGTATAAAAAACAAGTATTTTAGAGCTACACGTACTGAGAAACATTGAAATAAAAACATGCATTCTTATTCCACGTAAATGATATGTCCCGAACGCCGAAGTCGTCTATAGTTGACCGCTAGGGATGTGACGCAAGAGGTATAAATAAATAATAAATAAATAAATATTTACAACATACACACACGGTCATCTGTTCCTAAAGTAAGCAACTTAATGCTTGTGTTATAGGTAACAGCTGACTGGTATAGCTATATTTTTTTTTTTTTGATAAGCATACATATAAATAATACACATATAAATAAATATATATTATACCCAGACTCGGGGTGGGAATCAAACACATAACCTCCGGAGCAGAAAGCACCTGCTGACCTGTAGTCACTACAAACTGCACCAACGGGCTAGTCAAAATGGTATAGATGATTTATATATTCTTTATTGCACTTTAAAAAATATCATAATTACTAGTCATTTTTGCAATTAGCTATTCAAAATTCAACTCAAACTTGTTACATTTTCTATAAATAATTTGATATTTGAATAAAACAAAAGGTAAAAAACATAAAACTATCATCAGCTAACACATAAATAGCAAATGAATAAAAAATCAAATAAACTAAAATCAATCAAATCGCCATAATAAATCTGATATCTCAAATCTGGCGCATCTCTAGCGCGTAGTCATTAATCCGTTCTCTACACGCCGTTGTCAAGTATAGACGACACGCTGATGACGTCATAAGCGAATAGCGAGAAAACTAGTGAAGTGCAAAACGAGCGATACCTTAGAACATCGTCGCATTTTGGAAGGCGTGGATGATTTTAATAATATACAATTACCAATAAAAAATTTTTTTTATTTTTTTCATTTTTTTTATCTAAGGTTAAGAGCAAAATTACGATTTTCTTTCTCATTCTCAAAATCACCTGGCAGCATCAATATCATCTCTAACCCCCACTCTCATAAAAGCTTTTTTTCTGAGACCCATGTCGTGTCGTGTGTCGTGAAATATTTGATTTGTAATATTGCTACTTACTCAGTACTGTTTTAGTACTATTTGCTACCTAAGCAAAAAAATATTTAACGCATGTAAATATTTCTTTTAAACTAAGGCTGGCATCCGATTATATTAATTTGCTTCATCGGATCAACTATTGAGTTGGGGAACAAGGAACACGGGACACTATGAAACAGTGTCGATAAAAATTTGAATTCTACACTAATTCGTGTGGTCATGCTTCGATCAATTACAGCGCGTCCTGCGTCAAACGAGGACGTAGTGAAATATGGCGGCGTGACAACGATGGAACTGTGAATAGAAAAATATTCCATTTTTAACCGACTTCCAAAAAAGGAGGACGTTCTCAATTCGACTGCATTTTTTTATGTATGTTACTTCAGAACTTTTGACCGTGCGGACCGATTTCGACAATTTTTTTTTAATCGAAAGCTGGTGTGTGTCATTTGGTCCCATTTAAATTTATTTGGTGTAGTGTGGTTAAATTTATTGTGGTGACTATGGGCAAAACACATGAGTTCACGTTATTTTTGGCGTAAACTTGTGGAGGCCTATGTCCAGCAGCCCGAGTAGAAAAAAGGTCAGGCTCAACCAGATCATGTATCTGGACCGGATCAGGATAGAATAAGGCATGCCTGATCCAGCAAGCTCTATTAGGACCACCATATCCGGTCCAGACAAGGATAGCCTGATATAAAATATAATCAAGTATGGTAAGGCATAGTGGATCAGGACCAGGTCCGGTCCAGACAAGGATAGCCTGATGTAAAATATAATCAAGTATGGTAAGGCATACTGGATCAGGACCAGGTCCGGTCCAGACAAGGCTAGCCTGATGTAAAATATTAACAAGTATGGTAAGGCATACTGGATCAGGACCTGGTCCGGTCCAGATCAGGATGGCCTGAAAGAAATGACGCGAACTGAGCCTGAATCGCGCTATTAATGTTTTTAAGCGCACTTAGTATATATACAGTTATCAGGACAATCTAGCAGGGAGTCCATTTCTACACAGTGGAGCAGTCGTAAGTAATAGGAAATAGTAGTTAGTAGTTAATCATTAGAAGTTAATACATAAAATTTAATTAATAATAATAATTAATTAATAACATAAAAATAAATAAAAATAATTAATATTTAAAGTAAAAACATATATAAATAATACATTGGAAAAAATAAACGGAAATAAATATTATAATATTTATGTTAATACATATTTATATCAATTCGCTTTTTTTTTGTTAAACATTTTTTTCAAAAATATAGGTACATTCGTGTTTTTTAAAAGGACCGAACCGAACTCGCTGATCAGGATGAGATGAGATTTCCTGATCAGGTCCAGATCAGGAAATCTCATCTCATCCTGATCAGGTCCAGACCAATCATCTGCGTTACATGCCTTCTCTAGTCCTGATCAGGCATGCCTGGTCCGGTCCTTCTAAGGAAGACGAAAAAATTTCTACTCGGGAGTGGACTGTATAGGCTGTAATGATGAAATTTATTTGAGATCTAACAACTACTTTTTGAGTTATATCTAATAATGCGTTTTTACTTGACGCTTTTTTCGTCGACCTACGTTGTATTATACCGCATGACTTTCTACTGGATGTACCGATTTTGATAATTCTTTTTTTGTTGGAGAAGAAGATATCCCTAGTTTGGTACCATGATAAGGAAATCAGGATCTGATGATGGGATCCCAGAGAAACCGAGGGACTCTTGAAAATCCGTAATAACTTTTTACTGGGTGTACCGATTTTGATAATTTTTAATTTTATCGAAAGCTGATATTTATCATTTGGTCACATATAAATTTCATTGAGATCTGATATCTACTTTTTGAGTAATCTTTGATAACGTGTAGTTACTTGACTATTTTTTCGTCGATCTACGTTGTATTACTCGTCGATGTAATTGAAGTCGGTTTTTTTTCGTTTGCGAGCAAACACAATAATTCTTGTTCAAAAGTTAAGATTTCTTTTCAAAGTACTTTCTTTTTAATAAAAAAGTTTAAAGAATAGGTAAATGATATTTTTTTTTCATTAATCTTAATCATTTTGTCTATTTGAGACAATTGTGTGGAAAGTTCAAAAACTAACCTAACTTTTTATAAAACTCGTTTGAAACGTTGGCCTTATGGGGCACTATGGAACGGGGCACAGTGAATACTGTTCTAATGAATCTTAGATAATAAACTGTTATCTAATAAGTGTGTTAATATAATTGTGTTTGCAGGCAAACGAAAAAAACTAACTTCAATTATATCGACAAGTAATACAACGTAGGTAGACGTAAAAATAGTCAAGTAAATACGCATTATCAAAGATCAATCAAAAAGTTGTAATCGGGTTTGAATGAAATTTAAATGTGACTACATGATAAACATCGGCTTTCGATTAAATTAAAAAACATCAAAATCGATGCACCCAGTAAAAGTTATGCAGATTTTCGAGATCTCATTATCAAATCCTGGTTTCCTTAGCATGGTACTACACCGGGGTTATCTTCTTTCCAACAAAAAAAGAATTATCAAAATCGGTTCATAAACGAAAAAGTTATCCCCGAACATAAATAAAAAAATATAAAATATATATCGAATCAGTCGAATTGAGTAACCTCCTCATTTTTCGAAGTCGGTTAAAAAATTACAAATTTGAATTCGGTTAATTTTTTTCTAAATTACTTTTCATGTATATATCGATTCGATTCGAAATCGATATATAGCCTGCAGCTTCCTTGCGTGCGACACAGCACGTCTCTAAAGAGAGTTTCAAAACCGTAGGCCAGCTGCGCCGTAGTCGTCCAGTCGTGACAATGACGTCATGGCGATAGAAAAGAGTGTTGTGCTTTACTACGATTATTTTTGTAATGTTTGTTTTTTATTTATGTTGTTGTAAGTATATATAACGAGTGCAAGATAACACAAGAAAAATATTAAAAAATAAACCTTCCTAGATTATATAAGTAGTCATTTATTGCATAAAAACCAGCAAAAACAAGTCACTGTGTGGTACTCGATAACGACTCTTGGCAGCACTATTTTTTTCGTAGGTATTTTTGTTTATTTTATGCCTTGGCGTACAGGGCACGGGAATGGTTTTGAGGCGTGGCGGTCAAAAGGTTAAGCTCCATCTAACTTATATCTCCAACTTCCGTTCACCTCGCCCAATCACTTTTCGTAACGCTCTCGTCACGCATTCAACAGCTTACTCTCCAAGTCAAGCGTGCGTAAAGAAATTTTAATAATCTGATTTTTCATTAAAGATCGCTTAAAGTGCGTTCAGCGAAAGGAGATACCAGACGTAAACAAACCAAATGTCCAATCATTCGTCTATGCAGGGTTTTGTAAACTTTTTTACAAACACAAATTTTTAAAATGCAAAATAAATTTATATTTTTATAATTATTATTCAAAAGCATTAAATCTTATATTATTATATTACCTAAACGTACAATTAGTTATTCTTGAATGTATATTTATTCTATGTATCGCTTCAGGACACGGAATGAAATAAATAAATGCAAAATCAAACAAACAAGATAGAAAGAGACAGACTAATTTCGTTTATTCCGTCGTCGCTAATGGGCATTGTTTACGTCTGGTATCTCCTTTGGTTGAACACACTATGGTATAGTTAAATGGTAATTTATTTTAAACGCAAATGTATATCAGTGACGTTTTACTGCAGATAATCAGCAAGAATACAATGAAAGTTTTCCTGAATGTAGCCAAGCACTATTTACGAATATAGACGAACATTGCTGCTTTATGGTTACGGCAGAAAAGAATGTAGCCACCCCCTCTCTTCCCATGGGTGTCGTAAGAGGCGACTAAAAAGCTGGCCGATGACGGGATAGCCATCCAACTGCTGGCTTTGAAATACACAGGCCAAAGACGGGCAGCAGCGTCTTCGGTGCGACAAAGCCGGCCCTGCAATCACCAGCGTGGTGACTACGGGCAACACACATGAGTTCACGCCATTTTTGGCGCAAACTTGTGAAGGCCTATGTCCAGCAGTGGACTGCGATAGGCTGAAGTGATGATGTGGCCTTGTTGTGAGCGAGGGCACCCCACCATTGTGCCGGGGCCCGGAGGTTTCGCCCAGGCTTACCGCCGTGGCGAGGTGGCGAATGCTAGCGCGACCCCCTCCCCCCACTCCCAGGCGGACGACTGCTCACACGCGGTTGTTTTTTTAGTCAGAAGTCTGACATGACCCTCTGGCGTCCCCGCGCCGGATGGTATCCATGATGGATTTTCCCCACAAAAAAAAGAAAGGCTGAAAATGATGATGATGATGATGATGATGATAATGATGATTGTCAGGAAGATAGCAGTAAAGAAAATGCAAGTTTTTCTGAATGTAGTCAATATTGCAAAACGTTACAATGAAAAGGAAATTTGAAAGTTCGCGTGCTGGTCTAGACAGTTTCAGAATCAACAGACAGTAGCTAACTATTCTACGATTTATTTTGGTAGATGTGCCTGCAAATGGATCCTGTCAGTTGATGAAGGTACTACTAGTTTGTTTACTGGACAAGAAATTTTTCAATTATTTTTAATCAAAAATCATACAAATTTATCTTATTATTATATTTAAATTGTACAAGAAAAAGAGCATTGATGAAATTGATTTGAATAATTTGTATAAAAAATTTTTTATTCCATCAGAGTGATTTATGTTCTGAACAATAATAAGTTAACATTAATTTGGTCATGCCTGTCCTCTGCTCTCATATATTTATTATATTTGATTTGGATTTTTTCTTTATAACATTTCCATATTTATTTTAGGTTTCTTTGTAGTCACGATAGTATATGTTACGAGCTTATGAAACAACTTTTCCTTTTGTATTCCATTGACTATGAAATTATTATTATTGTGCATAATATGTACATTTTTACAGTATACACGTAGCTGTCAAGCTGTCATGTTAGAAAATATGTAAAATTTGAACATTTTAATTTTATACATGCTTTCCAACGTGATATGTCGAGATCTCCGAGGGTTTAAAATCAAGACCTTTAAAATAAACCAAATTAAACAAATATAGGATTATATTCAGAGAAACATTAAAAATCCAACATTACAAACATTGGAATAATTTCCAATAGTTTGAGTACAGACTTGTCTTACATGGGGATCTAGATGGATAAGTAGTAAACCAGCTATGTCTATAATCCCATTTGTCCTAATTTATAAGGTTCGGCACGTATTCTAAACCGCTATGATTCTATATTCATCTCATAATACCTCAAACCTTGTTAATGAATTAGCGCAACCGACACACATAGTTAAAATTAAAATATAGTATTTTTGTATTGACGCAGAATATCAAATTAATTCGTATCACACAAATCATCTCTTACATAATGCAAATAAGTTATTTTTTTTAAGTTGTAAAAAGACAGTTAAAAAAAGGGTATAAATTAGTTGGTATTATCCCAAATTACTTAAAACGTCTAAGGCATCTTTACGAAAACTTACTGTAGTTTCTTAATTTATTACATCATATATATACATAATTTCGACATAATCATTTATTGATAAAGTAACATTTCTGGTCAAGTAAAAAAATTAAATAGTAACACAACTTCCGATGATGGGGCTCTTAGCCAGAATTACCAATATGGGCTTAATGTTACATCTATTATGTGCATGAATATGTACATTCAAAGACACTACCAACTTATTATCTATTCTATTTGTTATGTATTCATGTCTCCTTAAATGTACATGATTAGGTGATTCGGCAACAATATATAAACATTTTTAGGTTACATTATTATATATAGACTTAAAATTTGATAAAAAGCGTCAAACTACACAAGATTTCGATTTGTAAATCCGCCCTAATACATATCACAATTTGTTCATACACATTTGAATCGATATAATAAAACAAGTACTGTGAAGACATTATTGGCTAAACAAAAATAAACAAGTATTACTTTTGCTGCTATTGTTAAGTATAGTAAAATATCATTTTAGAAAGTGTTAAAAACTAGTTATTTTTAAGAGATGAACACTGTGAATTTTTGCTGTGAAATTGCAAGTACTACAAAAAATTATTAAATTCTAGTTTACTTGTCAAATGTGTATGTATTTAGATAATAGTGGTATTTTATATAGTTTCATTTTCTTTTGTTAACTTCCACTCAAGCATGACACAAACACCAAATTTTATATAAAAGTTCTATCGAATCGCATCACGTAATCTTATAAGTCTAAGTAGTACTATTATTTATGAATATTTATAAAAATGTTTTAACTTTGCCGAATACCAATCGATAAAACAGCGGCACTTAAGAGTAAAAATGTTGGCAAAGCCAGCATGCATCTGTATTATTTTAACTAAACCAACCAAATGATATTAAATAAGAAAAAAGTTATGATCAAGACTTTAACTAAATATTAAGAAGGCCATCTCACGCTTTCAACTGAATATGCTCAGGAATTACATAAATTATAAACATTAATGACACTGCTATTTTCGTCTATAAGCCATCCTTTTACTTTCATATAAAGATCGTCGTGAATGCTATTATTGCAACGGCTTTGCACTATGAATGTGAATAAAATAAATATAATTATTAGTACTAAACTTTTATACTTTTGCTAGCAGGACTATTGCAAGACCATATCATTATTATTATAAAGTGGTTCCAACCACATATTACGAGGAAAGCACTAAAAAAAGTCAAATATTGGTGTTATGGCTTAGATAGAGGTTATAAGGCTATTTATTATTCCTGGTGTTCACCCAGTAGTAAAATACATTTTCATATAGTTTTGCTCATAAGATAAATTACATTATTTTTTCATTTATTATAAATTTTACATTAGCTTTGTCGAATGACACCACCACTTGCATCATATTTTGTACAAATTACATTTTTGGTAAAAAAACGACACTTCCGTATAAAAATATAATATATGATTAGAATTCCCACCGGACTGAGAGAAATATGTTATTACCATAATGAAGTCAATATTTAAATATTTAATTTATACGAGAACCTATTGAAATATTTCATCATTCAAATTATATAAATAAAAAATCAAATTAAATCTTTTCATTAAATATTCACATTTATATAAAACATATGCTGTAGTTTTCACATTAACATACATTACTGTTTGAAAATATGAAAATATTAACCCACAATGGAACACCAATACGTACACCAAGAAAAAGCGTCGCCCCACGTCGTCGTATAAAAAACGACTACTGCAGGAAAATTGTTCAAAACTGTTACTATATTAAATCTATCGCTTTTCTGTAATCTATACGTAAATTACCAAAGAGACAGAAACAGTGCGAAAAACCATAACGTAAAGAGAAAAAATACAGTTAGTATACAGTGGGCGAATCGACAGACATTTAGCGATGGCGACACAATTTCTTGCGACAATCTCAAACAACGAAGCACGGGTCACGAAGGGCTGCGGATCGTCGGCGACAGAGCGTACTGCTATAAAGTGTATTTTACTGGGTGCGGGGCCAGCGCCAGCGCGGCTCAGTTGTATATCTTGATGGCCTTCTCGAGGTAGTTGACGCGCGAGCGCTTGGGCGTCTTGTTGATGTGCTCCAGGCCCAGCCACGGCCGCCCCGTCGCGTCTGGCAGCGACAGATCTTTATTACATTTTAGCGCGAGTTCCGGCGGCGCCGAGGACACGCCAAACTATTTATTATTTCGTTTATACGATGTGATTTTTAATACTTTTTTTAGAGAAATATTTACCTTTATGCCCTCATTAAACCATTTTACCATTTAGAAAATGGCTATTATTATAATATACATTTTTATATATTTTCGAACGCAAAAATGTTTTGAATCGAACTGCTAAATTCTGAAATTAGCGTTAAACAGTGTCTATGAATACATTATATGATTTGCATACTCACTTGCATTGGTGTTTGGTCTAAAATCGTTTATATTCATTATTGCTCCTTCACTTATGTGGTTAGGTCTGCCATTAGTTACTATAGCAAAATTGTACTGAAACAATTAAAAAACCAAACTTAGCTCATAATATCAATAAACAATTACAATTATATATTTATCAATAGCAAATACGCAAGTTTTTAGTTTTTGTTTTGTAGCTTTTAAAAATTGCAAGCCGTTGTATAATCACTTGCTCTGATTAGGTCTGATTTAGGTTAATACTGTCATATTAGTGTCAATTAATTGACAATGCAATGTAACTATAGTGCGTTCAACGAGCAGAGATACCAAATGTAAACAAACCAAATGCGAGGTCATTCAACTATGCAGGGTTTTGTAACTTTTTTTTTTTACTTACACAAATTTTTAAAATGTAAAATATATTTATATTTTGATAATTACTGAATTAAATATAATTATGTATATAAGATTTGATACTTCTTAAATAATAATTATCGAAATATAAAAATCACCTCGCGCGTTTCAGGTCACGGAATGAAATAAAAATAAATAATACAAAATCAAAGGTCTGCGGTCCGATTGTTTTCAAGGCCAGTTAAAATATCGTTCGACCTTGCAGAGAGACGTGCAACAGATAGCAAACAAACAAGATAGAAAGAGATAGACTACATTTTGTTTGTTCCGTCATTGCTACGAAAAAATGATGGGCTTTGTTTACATTTGGTATCTCTTCTCGTTGAACAGACTTTAAATAGTACATTACGTATATTTATAATTTCATTGGAGTATAAAAAAATTACAAGTATAAAGAGAGCATGATAACCTTTTCCCATTCCTTGTCCGGTATGTCGAGTTTCTGCTGCAGACGATCCTTGAGCGCCTGGAAGGGCTCGTGGTGCTTCACGCGCGTGTAGAACGGAATGCCGAAGGTCGCGTACACTTGTTTGTGGAAATGCGCGCACGGTACTAGTATCTCGTCCTCCTTAAAAATTATTCAATATACAAGTATTCTTTGAATGAGTTTACCTTTTTACCTTTACTAAATATTTTTTTTAATATTAAACAAAGTTTAAACATTACGATTTCAAAATGGAACTTAATCTTTCGTTATTCATACTTTCAACAACGTTTCTAAATAAATGTTAACAAAAATTATTAATTTTATAGTTATCACCCTCACGGATATTGAGCACTAACCTTCAACAATTTTTTTTTTTTATTTAAAATGTATTTATTTTTTAATTTCAGTACTGAACAAAACTAATTTGCGACCCCTACTCGATACGTAAAATGACCCGACTCAGACACCGCGCACTCAATAATCCTTCTCGACCTTAGCTTAAACCTACTACTAACTACCTACCTACATTCCGTTTTTTTAAGAAGAGTCTTATTTGGTAAACAAACCCCTATCAATCATAATTCACGTTTTTCCCACATTTATCACTCACTTTCACAACACATTAGCTTACGGACATTTGTAAAACTCCATTTACTATTTATTTCACTAAAAACAAATATCAATTTACCATTTTAAACACATTAAAACTACTAAAATACGAATTCCGAAAGTACACATAACTAATATTTTTGAATATGACATTTCAATATATTTTTTTAAAAGGCAAATAGGGCTGTGGTCATAATATTTTTAGAGGTGAATGAGTATAAGTGAATGAACAGCATGAGAGATAAAATAGGCCATGTTCTTTACCTATATTTTAAATTTTCACGAATTATAATTTCTTAAATAATGTTACCGTAAAGCGATTTGTTATTAATTTGTTTTTTGTTATTGTTTTCTTTTTCTTTTTTTTTTACGTTGAGCGCAAAAAAAAAATGCTTACAAAATATTGTAAATGTCAAACTTTTATGGTAAAGTGTTCATTGTAAAGGTTTTATTTTACAATATGAATATTTCTGAATATCAATTTCACCCTGAACATTTTTAACGCTATCCCATATAATATTAAAGTATACCACATAGCAATGCCATAAAAGTTTACTGTAGTTCACAAGAAAAAAATTTGAGACTTTAGGATGAGACTTAGGATTACCCAATGAGAGCTTCGTGAAGAACAATGATATTATTCCTTTTTTTTTAGATGTTAGAGAGTGTGCCGCCGGCGGAAGGTTTTTTATTCATAGTAAATACCATATAATGTGACAATAATATTAATAGGGTCGACTTTTTTTTTCTAGACACAGGCAGCCCATTTTGTTGTAAATTTTATTTTTAACGAAATATAAATTTGTTGCCTTTTATGCTCGATGCTCGATATTTATATTTATTTATTTTTTTAGAATTCTGTACCTCCACTAATTCTTAGCAAAAATATTCAATATATTATTAGGTTTTGAAATAATTTTAGCAATATGTTAGCGTTAAATATTTGAACATAAAATAAATTTTATATTCATCTATGGCGTATTAATATTGTTCATTCATTTGCTCTTTGTGTCACTTTACTATACTTAATAATAGCTGAATATTGCTCTATTGTCTGTGGTTGGAAGTACGTCATATTTGTTCACTTTTTAAGACTATTCCAAAAAAATAGAATATACAATACATCTTACATTAAAGCACGTCACCATCAAATATTAATTTATACCTGTAAGTTAATCTCATCCCGAGGAATTTCTTCTATTCTATACAGTCTGGGCGGCGATATGGTCACCTGATCCAGCGTGAGCTCGGGGTCTGGACCGGGTAGTACTTTATGACAAGATACTTCCACGATTCGTAATCTAAGAAGAAATATAAAATAAGCTTTTGTAATATAGTGTAACAGCTATGAAGGGCACATATTCTACCACTGAGCAAGTCTTTACAGTACTTTGATCTAAGATTAAGAACTTAATATGCTGTGTTGACAACCACTCTGTTGTAGTGGTACGAGAAGGTGCCTAAACATCAGCGGTTACATTTCCTGTCCGGGCACCTGTCCTTGTCTTCTTGGGTCTCTCCACCGTGCTTCAGAGATTGTCATGACATGTCAAGTTATCAGTTCCAGTTATTATCATAGACACCTGATAACCATCACTACTCGTAGTATATATATACTCATAGAATATGAGTATGTGGTGGTGGATAAAGCTCTGATCCTACTCAGTTCTCGTATATGGAGAAAATGGCCTATGCCCAGCAATGGGATGTTACATGTGGCTGTATCATTCAATCAAATTTCGCTGCCCCTATATGGATCGACAGACATACTATTCTTGCAAATATCTTTATAAATTAATGCACATTTATATAATAAACAAAACCATTACCTTCCAGAACCCTCTGGAGACATTTCTACAACTTTTGCAGCCTCTTCTAAAATATCCGCTACTTTACCACCTTTATTAGGATATAAAATTAATTCTTTATCTTCTTTATAATTCGGGCCAACCTGAAATTTCAAACAAAGTAATTTTATGTCGTGTCTAACTTATTAGTATTTCAACAAACAAACATATGTATATAATATATAAACTTACCCATAAACATTTAAATTGTTTTTTGTTGTCTAATTCATTAACTTTAATAGATAAAATCTGATAAAACAATTTCTTAGGGCACTTTGGTTTACAGTACACTAGCAAATCCTTAAGTATTCCATCATAAGAGTATCTGAGAGGCAGTCCTGGAGTATCTTTGTAACTGAAATAAAAGATTATGGCTTTCATAAATTAAAAGAACATAATAACTATGTTTCCTCTTTGTAGAAATAGTAAAATAGACATTGAGTCATAATTATTCATGTCCAGTTTCTAGCTTTTTGACATAAAACCCTAATTTATTTAATAAAATAAAATAGTCTTAAATACTCTTCATAGCATTAATTATGTACCAGAAAAAATGCTGTCAAACTAGATCCAGCCATTCGGGTATGATTTGGACAAAAAGAAATATCAATCATTATTGTTATTTAGAGATAAAATTGTCATGACCTATAATTTCAATGTCATTTATATGTAAAGATGAAAAACTACTTACTTTTGACACTTGAAAAATTGTATTAAGAAAGGATCTACATTAAGCCGTTGTCCGACCGCCCGCGCCATCTGATCGTAACGCATTTGCATGGACAACTCCATTGTAAACCTGTGAATTGAAGCAGATCAATGTTATAAAATTTGTAACTACAAACTAATAATAATTATATTTAAAGAGACTACCTTAATATTAGTTGTCTTTATTATAATAAAATATTTTAAAATTTAAGTTAAATTTTTGTAATAAAAATTTAATTTAAAAATGACTGTATTCCGCTACCTTTTTAATATTGTCTAAATCAGTAATAAATTAAGTCTATGAAGGAATGCGACAATTACATTTTTTTTAGAATAGAGGCATCAGGTGTAGAGGTATTGTAGGCGAACGGCGTATGAGCTACGGTAATCACTAATATCATCAGGTTGGCCGTATCTTGTTTGCTGACTTAGTCGTACAAAAAAAATTAAAAACCCAATTAAGTACTTTTAACCATATTCGTGGTATCAAAGTTATTTCATTGGAATAATAGGCTTGGTAGGCTACGATCAAAATCTCGGACATTTATTACATTTTATATAATAATAAAAAAGTAAAAATTATACGGCCAATGGTTTGTGGTTGGTTTTGTGGCTGTTACGCTGGCGGTTGCGGGTTCGATCCCTGCACATGACAAACATTTGTATTGACCATGTGGATGTTTGTCGTTGTCTGGGTGTTTGTGCTGTCTTTGTGAGTCTACCCACTATGCCTCGGAAAGCACGTTAAGCCGTCGGTCCCAGTTGTTATCATATACATCTGATAGCGATCGTTACTCATAGTAGGATATATATCCCCGCCAACTCACATTGGAGCAGCGTGGTGGATTAAGCTCGGATCCTTTTCCTACATGATTAAAGAAGCCTATGGCCAGTAGTGGGCATTACAGGCTGAAGTGATAAAAATTATAACACGCAACGTCGTAAGCGAAATTTGACTCAATAATACAATAAAATGTACTCCATCAGGTGAGCCATATGCTGTTTGCCGACCTATTTTATGTAAAAAAAAAACCACAGACCCGGGGTCGTTGGGCACGGTCTTGTCGACGAACTGCACCTCGACCTTGTAGAATATGTACTTGAAATAGTCCTGGCACGTGGGCAGCTCCAGCTCCTCGTGCCGGTTGTCGGCGCGCTCGAACACGATGATGTCGCCGTCCATCAGCTCGTCCAATACCTGGCCGCGTGCACACGACTCAACCCGAGCGACGGCACGATTTACGATGCCGCGGAACGGAATGGAAGCGTTTTTGTCATTGAATCCCTTGTTGGGCTTAGGTAAGAGGCATTCTAAATACATCGAATGAAATTGAAAAAGCTCAGCGTGTAAAAATGGAACGTGTTCCAGTGAGATTAGCTTTTATTATATTTTTTTATAAACGATTAAAAAAAACATATCGCGTTATACGAATATAATATATATTTCAGATAATATATAATATAGATTTTTGAGTAACAAAAAAAAAAATTTAACTTCCATTCCATTGTATACCGCAGTAATGTAAATCGAGACTTTAGCCAAAATAAGGCGGATAGAACCAGTTCATGCCGAATGATACATTATAACTACATTATATCGCTATTGTTTTAAAAGTAACGTACATAATTTGTAAAATAAATTAAATTTTTAAATTAATATATGTATTCATCTTATAATAGAATGGCCGATAATAATCTAAATAGACATTGTGTTTTATTAGTAAACCTTATAGATAAAAATTAAAATCTAGAGAATATTATGGTTTTATTTCAAATAATTTAAAACTATAATTTTAAAAATATTAAATAATCAAATAATTTTCACTTAAATAAATGATTTTATTTGTTATTAGTTTATGTACTGAATTATGAATTATAGAAGTAGTATTCTAAGAAATAAGAAGTTTCTAAAATGTAATGAGAAAACTTTTCATACAGATTTTAGGCTGATTGATAAAGCAATTTATGTGGCAATTTATGTGTGCACTTTAGTTATTATTGCGTATTATTAAGTATATGCAAGGTATTTAACATCAGCCATACCAATATAATTAAACTAAAATGTATCAATGTTCAATTTTTTTTTAAATTATATACCATACCTCAGGCATCTGGTTAGGTAGGCTAGAATCAGTTAATTCTAACAAAAATGAACATTAGCCTATGCAAAAGTATAGCCAAATGAAATTTAACATTATCTAATATGAAGAATAATGTTGAAATTTATTTGGCATTTTAGTACCAGTTACTAACCACAATATTTATATGGCCTTATCAAACAAAAAATTATAATGGAGCAAAATATGTGATAGAAATACTATTAAGTATTTATTTTTATCTAAGTTATTTTAGAACTTTATTGGATAAAAGAATTAACTGCAGGTTTATTAAACAACTTCTATATCTACAATTTAAATTATTTTGATAAAAAAAAATGTCCTTAAATCTAGAAAAAGGTTTGACAGAGTACAACTGATAAATAATACCTTTTCCAGGGGATCATTGTAGTTGTTGATTTTCTCGACAAAGTCTGGTTTGATTTCTTCATAGAGGACAAGTGGTGTGTCAGGTGGAAAACCTTGTATAGAGTAAATTATATTATTTTTTCTGTCTTTTTAACAGATAAATGTAGATAGAAATATAAAATAATACCTTAAAGCCATTTTTCTTTGTATGAGTAAGTATTGATAAAATTAACAAGCTTAAAAATAATACATTCATTTTATTGTAATAAAAAAAAATGTATTTATAAGCCTCTTGCCAAAAGTACTTGTTATGGGTATGTATGATGTTAAGGGTATCTTATGGTGGCACAACTCACCAGCTCGTTTATTAAGTATCGGTATGAGGTCAGTTGGTTTGCTAGCTATGGGCAGGTAGTGATGGCCGCAGTAGTGAATTCGCTTCTGCTTAGGGTCGTAGTACTTGAAGAAGAGGACCACGTCGTTTTCCTTGTCGAACGGTGGGAGTGCGCTGAAGCCGGAGTCAGGGGGTAACATTTCCAAGAAAATGTTCCATGGATTCATATTCTCTGATATATCCGCTATAGTCTTGCTTTGATCGTTAACCAGGTCAAGGCATGTCGGTCTACATGTCTAAAAGTTATTTTCAAATTAACATTTAATAGGTAAATTTAAATCTACTATGTACATTTTTCTACAAAATGGAAATAATAGCTGTCTCACTCAAAAGTATAATGATACTACCTTTTTGTGTATATGAGAGCAATGTTATCGTTTGGAATAGAGCAAATATATATAACTAGCTTAGTATAATCTTACAAAATATGTAACAAAAATCGAAGCGGCAGTTATTGTAATAAATATACATCTGTATATTTCGTGTAGTCGTGTTCTTCGCCAGTAGCCTACGGTTACGATAGCGCGCCGTCCCGGTAGTGGACGTGCAGCAGACGCACCTGGTTGGAGCGCGCGGAGAAGGGCCAGGGCCGCAGCTGGCGCAGCGGGTAGCGGAAGCTGTCGGCCAGCGTGTCCAGCAGCTCGGCCACGGTGGCCTGCTTGCGCACGCGGAACACGCGGTAGTGCGCGCGCTCGGGGTCGTACAGGTCGTTGCCCTGGTGGCCGTCGAACGCCTCCTCCAGCACCACGTTCACGTTCATGTACAGGTGCGCCTCGTTGCGCTCCTTGCGCCGGATCTGAGGAACAGTCGTCGCTGTTGAAGGCGCTGGCTCGCGAGCGTAACGGGGACGGGGCGGGGTTGTTAAACACTGACGGAGATTTTTAACGCACACTTACCGTGATATCAATTAATTTTAAGTTTTTATTTTTATACGGTGGCAAACAAGCGTACGATCCGCGTGATAGTAAAGAGGCGTCCATAAATTACGTGAGGTGTTTTTTTAAATTATTTGTCCCAAACTGGTGAGATGTCGTGAGATTTTATTCAACCCCCTCCCCCAACCCCCAATCTCACGTGAGATTTTTCAAAATGTGGGTTTCTTACGTAAACGCGTTGGATTGTTATTGTAAAAAGAAAAACATTGCTTCGTGCTTTTATTTACAACTAGTTAAGAGCCATTTCACAAAAATCGGTAACAATCCGCGAAATTGTAATATTTTGACGTCGTTAATCTCAGTGTTGGATGCAATAATGTAATTTATATTCTTGAAATATAATAGAGCAACCTTTGTTGTAGTCCATAGTCAGATCAGAATTTTGATTTATATTATGTGTATAAAATTATTAACCTTTTCATCAGCCTCCTCCCTGGGTAAACGGTCGCAATGTATACTTTGAAGTCCTACTTTTCAATAACCTCTACATTGAAACCATTTTAAAAAAATATCATAATGTGGAATATAATTTTGTTGTCCACTATCATAGATTTTTATTCCATTTGTATCTCTATTAAACGATAAAAAAAAATTAAAGTTACGAATATTTTCCAAATAAGTACAATTTTAAAAGCGATATTTCTCTTAGAAAACTAAGAAATTTTAACGAACTATCTTCATCAAAGTAAACTTACATCATTAAGGAATACAAAAAAAATAATTAAAAGATGTAATTATTTTTAATACATTTTATATTAAATAATAAAAAGATAGTATATATTGCCACGCATCAAGCCCGGTAAATCAGTCGAGCGCTAGCGCTCTTAGAGGTAAGGTCCACGCCAAATTCTGCGCAGCCGTCTCTTTCGCTCACACGCGCCAAGCGCCTGTTGTTATAGCGGATAAAACGAATTTGATACTTTCATAATAAAATATAAATAAAATAAACATATTACGAAAATGACTGTAAAATAATATAATGATAATTTCTGTAAACAAATGTATAATTTAATTTTCTTTTCTCACACTATCAATACAAATAGGCATTTCAATCTGTTTGTCTTGTTATTTGTTAATTAATATGTTTGTCGGTGTCGATGTCATTAAATGCTTTTTTATTCATATCGTAAATATTAGATTCATTCGTAAACTGAAAAAACTAAATCAATTTAAAAAAAATTGTTTCATAAAATTGATTTTTTTAATTTTATTTTAAATTTATTGACTGTTGTTATATAACATACTTGAAATTTTTAACAAATTAATTATGTAAAAAACATTTTATACCATAGTTATAATTTTTATTATACATCAGAAAATGATCACGATGGTCTTTTGGTTGTCACACTATACGTACTAGCACAAAGATTGCGCGGCTCGTACGATTCGCGCGATGCGACCAAATTTACCTAAACTTGCAGAGCGTAAAATTGTGAAATGGCTCTTAAGACTAGTTAAATTGAGCTAGTATTTGGTATAAAACAAATATAATGGTTTGACAGTCAGTCGATGTATAACGTCAAAGTATTAATGAAACTATTTTCTCTCGAATGAATTATTGAATGATCTTAATCGTATTACGATTACGCTTAAGATTAAATCTTAAGCATGTACAATCTGGATTAAATGGACCAAAATAGTATATTTTTTTTTGTTTCAATCAGGAAAAAATTGCGTGATATTTGCCGAGGTCCCCTCTCTCCAAGAAAGATTAGATGAGATTTGATTCGACCCCCCCCCCCCCCCCCTTAAACATGTCACGTATTTTATGAACGCCCCCTAAGCAGATATTGTAATCTATGGATGGACGGCTGCAACAACTGCTTGTTGCCGATCTTCCCTAGGAGCTCGGGCTTACATTACTCATCAGAGGAACAGAACACTCCTTGAGTGATTTTCTGTAATATTAAACAACTTACTCTATCGGGGTACTCCAAATTTTGAGCAAGATATCTCTGCAGTGCCCTAAATCAATAAGGATTTTTTTTTTACTTAAAGCTAATTACCTAAATTTATTTCCAACTTAAGAACTAAATATTTACAGATAATTATGGTACAAATCATGTCCGCGTGGAATTGTGCCAAGTATGCTGGCAGCATTTCCCTGTTGTATCGCTATGCTGCTTTACTGTGCAAAAAATGCACTGGCCCTCTTGTCACCAATAGAGGCAATGCGGCGAGGAGTTATCTCATTTAAAAAATTTTTAGCACTGCTACTCCAAGGTCCAAGTGTTTCGAATGCAAACGGCACAAAGATTTAATTTGGAATTAGTGACGAATATTTGTGCTATTTAGTCGTTTCTGCTTTTTCCGCTGCGGCTTCCGCTTTTAAGACTATTACCCTGACATGAGACGGAGCAAAGAAATTAGGTTCACAGTTAACTACGTACGGTTTCAATTCTTTTTTCCTCCGCTAATCTTTCGCTAAGCTCCGTCGGTATGTCTGCCTGCGTGACTTCCTGTAAAACAGTCTTCAGCTGGGAATCTCTGTAATGAAAAAATATTTCGAATATAATTATTGTAGCCTCACACGATATTTTAGTATTAAAATAATAACATCAAGATCCCAAAAGTCATCTCAGCATAGGTTCAAAATCAATAATAACAAAACGCGCACAACATACAATCTCGCTAAATGTTGATGACAGTATGAGATAAAGTTCTATCATTTGTATAACTAGCGACCCGCCGCGGCTTCACACGGATGCAATGTTGATACTAAATATAAAATATAAAATAAATATTTCCAGTGTAAGCGCAAAAAAATGTGTTTATTAACGGCATCACATTAGGAACCTCTAAAACTATAAGTGTTCTTCTACTATATTATGAATGTATTATACACATAAATCTTCCTCTGGAATCACTCTATTTATTAAAGAAAACCGGATCAAAATCCGTTTCGTAGTTTTAAAGATCTAAGCATACAGACAGCGGGAAGCGCTTTGTTTTATACTATGTAATGATAAAGAAATACTTGCTAGTTACAACTTTATCTTTCTTTAAAAACCAATGTCTTTAGTAAAAACTAGCTGTGCCCGCAACTTCGTCCGCGTAGAATTTAACAATAAGTTATTGTTCAGTTTGTAGAGATATAAAATCAATGAATTTTTTAAATAAAAGTAGCCTAAGTTACACCTTATTACAAAAGATATCTGCCAGTGAAATTCCCGTCAAAATCGGTTGAGCCGTTTCAGAGATTAGCCGGAACAAACAAACAGACAGACAGATAAAAATTGTAAAAAATGTATATGTACCGTGTATACATCCATATGCATTTAGTAAAAAGCCCTTATATAAATAGACACTCAAATTTTATTTATTTGTATGTATAGATTTTATTTGTATAAATCAGTGCCTCGTGTGGCAAATGATATAAGTCAAAATATAATTCATTCAGATATGCCTCTTTCGTGATTTTAACATGAACATTATCAGAAAAAAAATAACGATTTTGAGAGTTAAAGAAAAGGAGAGTGAGTTCAAATGTCGTCTATGATTGGCCGGAAACAATACAAAATAATTCCAGAACCCATATGTGCAATAATTCTCGGAATAGTTGACTATCTGATAACTTTTAAGTTTGAGCGCTGTACGCCAATTTAACATTTTTTAAATACTTTATACCACAGAGTTATACCTTTTTGTAAATTGTATGAGATGTAGATGTTTTTAAAATAAAGTTTCACAAGGTTACCATACATTTTTTTAAACCAGCTTTTTGTTTTTGTACCTATTTTTTAGTCTAATTTTTTTGTTGTTGTTGATAATTCTCGAGTATCATTTTAATTAGGAAGACTTACGTATTCTAAACTATCTTGAACAAAAAATAACAATAAAATAAAAAAGAGATATGGTGAAATTTAATATTTAGCTTACGTGGATGATATTTTCACCACATTTTGAAAAAAAGCATTACTCAAGAACTACAAAGCCTAGGACTATAAATTTTAGTATTTTTGTTCGATAATAAGTCTCACTACCCCCCATAACCCGTTGGTCTACTACTTATGGGACACCCTGTATATTCATATATGTCAAGTTGTATCCCTTTATTAGTAATCAATTGCTCTAAACCGTCCCGTAAAGCCCTAAATCAGTCCAATCTTAATGGACATCTGGAAAAACAAGAGCTAGTTTTTCAGTCAGATCCCAGCTTCAAATTCCCCTCCATAGATACAATACTCCCCTCCAACACGTTCGAGGCGTCCCTGCATTACTATAATGCTCCAGATCCCAAAGCATAACACCAATTTTCTACTTAATTCCTTCACTGTATGTGCTGCGACTCTTTGGAACAAACTTGTTAAAACAATGCGACAATTAAAGCACTTCAATAAACAACTTTAAGAATAGCTTGAGGAATCACCTGGAATATTTTCCAGTCACTTCTAGTGTTTAAGACCTAGAATATGTATTTATTATTTTTGTTTTCGTGTTGGATAGTCCATTTACCAAGCGAACCACTGCATATATGTGCAACAGTGCAGTCGGCGACGCATGCTCACCGGATGTAGACGAGCATGTAGGCGTTGGTGCAGTGGCGCACGGTGAGCGCCATGTCCTCGTCGTGGCCGCCGTAGTTGTACTCGATGGCCTCCTGCTTCGTGCAGCGCGACACCACGTCGTCGTCGAACTTGCACCACTACAAACAATCAAATTTTACTATAATGCACTCCGTCTCATCTGAGGCGATTAAAATGAGAAAGTATTCCAAATTCCTCCTAGATGAACTTGTGCAAAAGGTGCATACTCCTTCCGATAAATAGTTACCATGCAGACGAAAAGGAGAAAGGGGGTGAACCGTAAAGGCCTACTCGTAAAATAATATTAAACTCGCAATTCCTCAGTCACTTTTTTTTTAGCCTTTACCATGGTGTCTGCAACGTCAGAATATATTATCTGATTTTCAATGTCATAAAAAAGTAAACCACGTAAAGGTAAAAGTACTGATGTACTGTAAAGTATTTTGTTTAATTTGACGACTTTCAAGAAATAAACCATGTATATGATTGTGCATAAACGAGTATATTGATGACCGACACGAGATACAAAGAAAGTATCTTTAAGAGCGCAAAATTTGCTTAACGCGTAACACGTATACAGTCCGAAAAAGAGACACACCTTTCCGTCGCCCTTGGGGTTGATGAAGACGACGTAGTGGCCGCCGTGGTTGTCGCCCGAGTGCACGAGCACGGCGTGCAATGTGTAGTCGGCCGGCGTCTCCGGCTTCTCCTGCAGGTACGCGTCCAGGTTGATGTGCTCGTAGAACTCGAACCTGGGGAATGGGTAGTTAGCGTTAAACTACAGTGACACACGCTAAGAAAAACTTGAAAGATAATTCTGTACGGCTGATGAGAAGTATGTAATGGAAACTTAAACTTGTGTTATCTAATCTGTTCAAAAGACTGATCTACTAATCAACCAATATAGATCTGACACATGATGCATTATTTTTCACAGAATAACCCGCCACCCGTGACCATGGTGCCAGCGACGACAGCGCGATCGGGAGTTTAAAAACATTAGTCTCAGCAAGTCCAATAGAATAAAAAGTGTTCATAGTGACCGTGAAAGTTTTAAAAGTTAAAGTAGATCAGGCGGAGGTACCTGTCGTTGAACTTGACGGAGCTGTCGGTGATGGGGTCGTACTGGAAGCGCATGAGGTGCAGGTGCAGCACGGGCGGGAAGGTGGCGAAGATCACGCCCTTCTCCGCCTCCTGCAGCCCGTGCTCGCCCGCGTCGTACTTGTTCTCGCCGTCCAGCGTCTCCGTGCTGATGTAGTCCTTGAACGACTCGTCGACTGCGGGAGTCACAACGTTACTACGTACGTATTGTTATCGGCACCGATACTGAGCTTAACCTTTAACTTTACTTCAATATTTTACGGCAATGCATATAGATAGTTAAGGAGAAGTAAATACTTTTAAATACATATAATTTATTTTTAGGTTAGCAAGTTGATATAGTTTGTATTGTGTGTATATTTGTGTTTGCTTTTTCTGCTCTGGGGGTTGCGAGTTTGAGTTTTTTTGCATTCCCGGAGTTTGGGTGTGATATATCTGTTTATTTATATATATAAGTATTATACGTATCGTATTTATCCCGGCTGTTACCTATAACACAAATGTTAAGTTGCTTACCGTAAGAACAGATGTCCTTGTAGTTTTTTTAGATATTTATATTTATTTATATTTTTGTACTGTAAAAAAAACTATTTTGTTTGCGACCGCTGCACTTATACGCAATGCGATCCCCACTCCACCGGCCGCGAACGCACAATATCGATGCCGTTACCTATGCATAGGACAAAATTCCTCTAACTATATTCTTAATTTGTTTTTTTAACTTCTAAGCTATTAATTTCAAAATAAACAATTTTGGTTTGCCCTTCTATAGAGAGACGAATTGTTATCCTAAAGGCTAACAATATAAATAACAAGTTCAATTAATTTGTTTAGTAACTGATATTTCAAAGAGATGAGATTAGAAATGAGATCATCCGCGAGAGAACGAAAGTAACTGACATAGCCCGCACAATTAGCAAGTTGAAACGGCAATGGGCTGGTACAGCTGTCTTGCATGACCGATGGCCGTTGGAGCAGACGTCTCCTGGAGTGTAGACCGCATCTTGGCAAACGCAATGTGGGACGTCATTCGGCCCGTTGGACCGACGATCTACGTAAGATTGCCGGTGTAGGCTGGATGTGGATTGCGAAAAACCGAAATGTCTGGCACGGACTTGGGTAAGCTTATGGTCAGCAGTGGACTGCAATAGGCTGAACTGACTGACTAACTGTGTTGTATGATAAATACAGTGATATTTTAGATCATTATCACTCCAAATGTAGAATTATTAGAAAAGAACAAGAAACTATATCAATATCCTTAATAGATTAGAATATTAAGAATTATTAAGCTGGCTAATAAAATAGTTTTGAATTATACTGTTTTTTGTTTTCTTAATATTTTATTTTATAATAACATTACTTATGAAATTGCATTTTTTTATCAAAGAGAAGCCAAATAGTTTAACACAATCTAAACTTGTATAAGACCAAAGATAACCCAAAAGTGGGTAAAACTTCCACAAGAATTAGACATATTGTGCTTCTAAGATAAAAATATTACCATCACCTCTTTTATTCCCCAGCCAAATAAATATTAATAAAAAAAAGTACTAAAACAGAACTGTTTCTGTAACCTTATACATACATATGATTATTATAGTCTATACTAGTCATATTAAAACTTTCTTATATATATACATAAATAAACGTTTAAAACACACATACACACACGGTCATCTGCTCTAGTGTTCCGGATATCCGTATCCGCGGATATCCGCGGGAAAAATGAGATCCGTATTCGTATCCGTCACTTTTCTAGCGGATCTCTTACGGATCTTTTATTAATTTTCAAATTCAGTTGACAGGATAAAATGCTGCATAATAACTTAGATTATGTGATTAAGTAGTGTAATTTAAAAAAAATCCACTTCAGAGTATTTTTTTCTTTCTTAAAATCAAATATTTGGCACCTTTAATACTAAACATATATTCTAGTAAGTTACCATACTAATAGTATAGAACTCCAAGATACTAAATCAACTATCTTATTAGATCACTATTACACATAGAAAGTTATGACTTTATTTTTATAAATATACTAGCTGACCCGGCGAACTTCGTATCGCCTAACACAAACTTTATCGTACGGTATTAAAGTTCAAATTGACTTTTAAGTATTATCACAAATCTTTTGTATGAGAGTATAGAAAAGTGTTTTTAGTATTTTTAGGAAATTTAAAATCTTTTTTTTTAGAATTTTTCTCTCCGTAAGAACCATCCTCGTACCTCAAGGAATATTTAAAAAAAAGACTCTCTCGAGTTCTCGAGTTTTGCGCTTAGCAACACATTCAGCGACTCATTTTTTTTTATAAATATAAGAAAATGAAAAACAAATAACTTTTTTATTGAAACAACTTTTTCGGATTTTATCGAAGTACCTGGACCTGGTTGCTAAATAATTGTTTCTCGCAAACGAAAATAAAACCGAACAATTATAAAAGTAGTTATCAGATCTTGATCAAATTTAAATGCTTTCGATTAAAACAAGAATCATAAAAAATATTTTTAAACAATAAGCTGCTACTGCCCTCTAGTGGATAACATAGCTCAGTACGTTATACGATAGCTCAAACCGAAGTAGTTTCTAATAACGTTAAAGAGAAAATAAGTGACAACAACGACGCGTACGCACCGTCACATAAATACGCGACATCAAAGATTACTCATCATATCTCGATTAAATTTAAATTTAACTACAAGACAAACACTTTGATTAAAACAAAAATTATTAAAATCGGTGAAAAGTTATGCGGTATGATACAAACGTAAATCATAAAATACGTATTATTAAGATAAAACTCGAAAAGTACTTGTTAAATTTTAATGGGGCCACGTGACGCGTACCACCTTTCGATTAAAAAAAGAATCATCGAAATCGGTCCATTGATTAAAAAGTTATGAGGTAGCGTATATAAAAAAATACAGATGAATAGAGAATCTCCTCCTTTTTTGGAAGACGGTTAACAAAAAAAATACGTGCGCAATGAAAGTTGAAACCTGTCCTACCCATCGTTACGGCGGGCGTGATTTCAACTATCGTTTTCAGATCACGCGCCGACACCGATTGCGCGAGTAAATAAAGATCCGTATCCGTATCCGTATCTGCGGATCTTGACACTAAATATCCGTATCCGGATCCGTGTCCGTGGATATACAATTTTGACGATCCAGCACATCACTAATTTGCTCCTAAGGTAGGTAAGTTATTGCATGTTTTAGGTAACAGCAGGCTCGTATATACAATATGTAATATGTATATTATCTTTTATAATAATTGTACATGTATTGTAATATCTACATATAGAATAATATGCAAACAATCATAGATTATAGTTCGCGTCATGTAAAAAGAACGTTGGCCTTGAAGCTGCGCAGAAGCGATTTATCGGTTTATTTGGTGGTATGGGGTAGGGGGACGGGAGTGTTTGTCACGTGTCGCATGCTTGCCGGTGTGCTATTGGTTGGACAGTTCGACGTCGACTCAAAATATTATCGCGCACAAAAGTTTTAAATTACAAAATTCTCTATTTACTATTTATTTCACTAAAAAACAAATATCAATTTATCATTTTAAACACATAAAAACTATTAAGATACGAATATCGAGAGTACAGATAATTAATATTTTTGAATACGACATTTCAATAACTAAAAAATTTGTTATTGCTTTTGTTTAAACAAAAATTGTAATTTTGTAAAGTGATAATTATTATACTTATTTAGTCCGAATTATTCGCACTTGTATTTCTAGTATTTTTTAATGTACCTACCAATAACCATTATACGAAGCCGCGAGTGAAAGCCTAATTAAAAAATAAAACAGTAGTACTTTTGTACGCGAGTATACTCATGCGCAAACGCACCCCCTCCAGTTTCTTTCAGCGTTCTTTTTACATGACGCGAACTACACCTTACGCTTTAAACTATATATATTAATGTTGCACTCACTGTTTTTCTTTCCTTTTATGTTCAGTTGTATATCATAAAAAGTTTCAACTCTTGTGCTAGACACATTGACATTTTTGCACTTTATGTATGAAGTCATTTTGCCTTCAAACAAGCGGGGAACAGTGCCTTCAACACATGTACCTTTCATTTTACTTTCTAGTTTGTCTAAAAGTACCTGAAACCATCATTTTTCAAAGTATGATTATTTTATATTTTATTAATCACAAATACAGTTATATCCTTAAAATGGCTTACCCGCAAAAATTCCTGAACATCATGTTGCATAAATGAATCAAGTGTTTCCCACCCAAAACTTTTTGTAAGTTTTTTTGTGCCAACAGGTTTATCCGAAAACTGTAACTCATAGAAAACTCTTTGAAGGGCCAATGCGACTGATCTGAAGAGAAGAATACATTTTAGTAATTATTTTTACTTCAAATTTATAAATGTTGTTTCCGTAAAACACATTGTGAGAATATTAAAAATAATTCATACTACAAATTGAGAAGTTATTTGTTTAACAATTTGTTTGGCCGTAAGCAAAATTATTACAATCCATTTTAAAAAAAGAACTTTTAAAACTAAATAGTTTATTTGGTAGGATTATAGGATATAAATCAACAGGAAGTGACTGGACCAGTACACAAAAATATTGATAAATCGCTCAAGTAATATAATTTATGATAATCAGCAGAGAATATGTAGTTTATTATATAAATGTTCTTTATATACCTAGTACTATCATCCGACTCTGTAGGCATTTTGTAGACAGCCTTTCTTAACTGGTTCGTAAAGTATAGTGTTTGCAACAAAGAATTCATGTAGCAAGTTGCTCCTTGATTTTTCAATCCTGTAAATTCAAATTTTATTTAAAATATTAATGCTTAATGTCACATTCAATATTAATTACCATTTATACTATATTATTACTATAGATTTATTTTATGGAAAAATTTTCTGAATTTTTATAATGAATTCTGAATATTTAAATAAATGTATTTGTGTGTATGATGTGACATGTGACGTATGTGTAGTTCTAAATAAAGTGCTAACAACATATAATTAAAATTTATGAGAAATAATAAAACAAAGATTATCTTATTGACAAAAGATGTATGTATTACTTATTTAAAAATGTCTTACAGATGTAGAAAAGTCTAAATAAACACTTACCGACATAGCCGGTATGCTTCTTAGAATCCCACGAAACTCCATGGGGCGCCTCAGCAGTAACATGAACTTCTAAAGTAATTGTGTCATCCTTTACATAACCTTTTTCAGGATCTAACACGTCGTTCCATGACATAAAATGCGAAAACCCCCAATCATTCTCCTTACTGTAAAAATGATTACATAATAGAAAAATAATGTGGAGATAAATCAAATTTGAAATCATTATAAGCCAGTTTTCTTACAGACCTATAAAACAAATGTTGAATTTTCCTATAAAATGTTTCGACTTCTGGTTTATGAGAGATCAGTCTTAACTCAGCCATTGCATAACAAGACCAGCTAGACGACTCACTTTCCCCATTACACTGTAGGAAGAAACCCAGCGATTTCTGTTGTTGACGGTCAGGAGAGGGGGCCTGTCGTGGCATGACCATGATCTTCCATGGAAGGTTACGAACATAGCATGGTGGTGAAAGCACGGAGTCCTTAAGATTTCTGAAGTTGGGAACCGTGAACCGAAAAGTGGCCTCTGACCTTGCCTCATCATCTTCCATTTCAGCATCCAGACAAGCCAGCTGTAAATAATTGGTTAATTAATAAATAAATATCATAATACATTACATATTTTTAATATCTTTGTGGTCATTATTAAATTCTTCTCCTACATGGAGAAAGATGCATAGACGCATAGGCCCAGCTTTGGGATGTTACAAACTGAATCGTGAATCATTAAATAGTAATTGCAGTGTGGGACTCCCGTTGGACCAACAATCTACGTAAGATTGCCGGTGTAGGCTGGATGAGGATTGCAGAAAACTGGGATATCTGGCGCGAACTTGGGGAGGCCTATGTCCAGCAGTGGACTGCAATAGGCTGAACTGACTTAATTTTCCTGTCTTATCATCTAATTAAGTATCAAAGTATAATTTTAATATATTTAAACAATCTTTGTTTAATTATTAAAGTAATTAGTTGAGCATAACATAAAAATGATAATAGACTTACAGCCATATCAGTTGATGATGTCTCTTGGTTCTTCATAACATCACTTATGACTACACCTCCATTGGGTCCTTTCATTAAATCTTCAACCCAAATCTTATCTTCAACGGCATCAACAGTTTCAACTGAAACAATTTTACTTTCCATTGAATTATTGTTAAAAATTAAAGTTATTATTTAGAATATGACCTCATATATACTGTATATTTTAAGAATTTTAGTTAAAATTTTACATAGTATTAATATCTCGATGCATCTATTGTTTCGATGACAGTAATTTTGAAATTCTTGGATAATTTGACAACTGCCATAGTAATCCTTTTAAAATAGCTGGCAGTTTTTAAAAATAACTACAAATACTTTTTTTGTTTTTTGTTCACAGGCAAATATTTATGTAATAATTGTTTTTACATTTTTTTTTTTCATATAATTTAAAAACAACAATGTATAATAACTGAGTTTTTAGTTAAGAAAAAAGTTATCGATACAATAAACATAAAAAAATAATGTATTTGTGTATGTATGTATGTATCTATGAATGTTTGTATGTGTGTATATGTGTATGTATGTATGCAAGGTTGTATCTGTTTATGTATGTTTATATTTTTATGTTATATATTATATGAATTTATTTGCTCATGTATATACTAAGCCTACTAACTTTACTTTATATTTCCTCCCTTTTTTGTCTTCTTTATCTGAATTTTTACTAATACCCAATTTTGCACACCTACAAACCTCTGCTCTTGTACGTCCCTAAAGTTGGCTGGTAGAGAATGCTTTTAGTATTAAGCCCGCTTTTTGTACAATTCTTTAATGTATTGTGCAATAAAGTATCTATACATATAATAAAATGGTAGGAAAGTCAAAACTGTCCATTTAATTTTTTTTTAAAGAATATTTGGGGTGTGATCTACAATCGATACCGAAGTCAAAAATATAGTTTTTAGAATTTTTGTCTGTTTGTCTGTATGTATGTCCGGGATAAACTCAAAAAGTATTGCATAGATTTACTTTAAATTTGGCAGAATATTATTAAGAATTCAGGTCAACATTTAGGCTACATGATATCACGCTATCACCTACGGCGAACGAGCAGTGAACCTTTAATTCTTCAACGCATTCTGTAACAACGTGTAATCTAACGACGCATATTTGAACGTTGTTGTTATTATGTTAATAACCATGCTATAAGCTAGCTTCATACTATAAATAAAGTCATTCTATAGTATATTTAGTATCAGCATTGCACCCGTGCAAAGCCGGGGCAGGTCGCTAGTTAATAAATAATAAATAAATAAAAAATGTAACAAAAATCATATTTATATTTCAAATTGTTGCTGTAAACAATAAAGAAGACATAAACATGTGACTGCAAATTTTTATCAAGATTTTTTTATCTCTCTACCTACATAATCAAATAAATTGAATGTATGAATACACAACAATTTGTGACAATGCCTATTGATATTAATATTAAAATAACATTCATATTAATTATAAATATTTAGAGATATTTTTATTACAACCTGTAAGATTTTAATTTCATATTATAATTATTCAGTTTGTGCAGTCTTTGTGGGTCTCCCCCCTTGCCTCGGAGAGCATGTTAAGCCGTCGGTCCCTGTTGTTATCATGCACACCTGATAGCGATTGTTACTCATAGTAGGGAATATATCCACAAACCCGCATTGGAGCAGCGTAGTGGATTAAGCTCTGATCCTTCTCCTTGCATGGGGAAAGAGGCCTATGCCCAATAGTGGGATATTACAGGCTGAAGCGAAGCGATTATAGTTATTCAAATAAAGAAAACCATGCCAGCTTTGTATTCATACCTACTGAAGCATACTTTAACTGGTTTGTTGATGTTGAAACCTGTCATTAATATAGTAAGTTAGTTCTGTAATATATTTTGATCAGTTTATTTCAACTCTCTTTACTCCTTTTTTCTCAGAATGTCAATGTTAATGTGATTTTGTCAGTCTATACAAAACTGTCATAATTTTGTTGGATTCTAATATGGGTACTGATATTTAAAACACATGCTTCTTGAATTATCTTTAAGTTAGAAAAAAAAAAGGTTCTAAATTTAGAATTGAACAACTTGCACTTTTTTGACAAAGGAAATTTTTTGATTCATTTAAAAAGTGGACAGCTTAATATCAAACAAAACTTATATAATTATCTAATACCTATAAATTAAAAGTAAGCACAAAGAAATACATACATTATATACGATAAAAATTTAGGTTAATTGTGAAATCAACAAAATGAGAAATAACGAAATAGATAAAGCAAAGAAACGAAACATTAGATGTCACGATGTCATAACAAATAAGCCAATTAAGAATAGATTCATGTCAAAGAATGGTACATTATAGTTGCAGTGAGGCATTTGAAGGTTGGAAGATGATAATAAACGAACTTTTCGATTTTCACAAAATAGGAATCAACAACATACCTTCTTGAGTTTCCATTTCTTCGACTTGGTTCACATTAGGGTCGTGCTGCGGCCTGTCAGGAGCAGGCGTGTGATTCATGTTAGCCGGGCGCGCCACCGGGGACTGTCGCCCACAACTTTTTGAGATTTCCTAAATCAATTGCTCACTTTAGCCAACCATTACTTGCACGAATCATATATCTGTCTATTGCACTTTACCTACCTTTAATGCCAAGGGATTATTCCCTTTGGGCTTTCTAAATATTCGCTGAACGAATTTCAACGGACCTTTCTCATCAACTCGAACACTCTGCGCACCTGGATTTTTATTTTTCTTAGAAGATAAGGTGTTAATTTTCGAAGAGTGTTTACTAGCGGCGCGGCCGATGTCTGCAAATTTCAACAAGAGCTCGACAGCAGTGAACGCTAATTGCACATTCCTAATCTAACAATCATTGCCAGAATTACATTGATAGCGCTATATTTCGGCGAAGTACAAAATTTCACTATTGTTTCCGACTTAATATATATTTTCGTAAAAATAAACAAAATGGTGGACGTCTAATTTAATTTCTGGCTTCGAATGTGTGGCCCGGTTTGATCGACGAATGCACCATTTTATCATTCTCTCACATTCACTGTAGTGATGTCCAAAAAAAAGTATGCCGATTTTTAAAAACCGATTTAGTTTCTATTTTGTACTCTCTCCTACCTCTACGATAAATATATCTAATTATATACCTAATTATTATAATTGGTGTTTGAAAGATATGAGGCAGTGACAAACTGGAATATCGTGATTGGAGATAAACAAATTTAGCAGGTGAATGAGTTTGTGTATTTGGGTTCAAAGTTTACAAGAGATGGAAAGTGTGAGAGTGATATTGAAAGAAGAGTGAATGCAGGAAACAGGATGAATAGAGCTTTGCACTCATTTATAAGCAGTCGGAAGGTGTCTAACAAGGCTCATTTGGCTGTGCATGAGGGGGTGTTGGTTCCGACACTCATGTACAGAAGTGAAAATTGGGTATGGCAGAAGAAACATGAAAGCAGAATATATGCAGTTGAGATGAGAGCGTTAAGAAGTATGATAGGAATTAAACTGAGTGACAGGATAAGAAATAGTGAGATAAGGAAACATTGTGGTCTGAAAGAAGATTTAGTCATAAAAATTGAGACAGGTATGCTCAGATGGTTTGGTCATGTCGAGAGAATGAGTTAAGAACGATTGACGAAAAAAGGCGAGTGTGAATAGAAGGGTTGGAAGGGGTAGACCTAGGCGGACGTTTCGAGACCAAATAAGGGACATCTTGAAAAAAGGCCAGGTTAAGAGTACCATAAACCGAAGAGCATATATGATGTGTATAATGAAAGTAGACAAATGAAAGAAGTATATAAGGATCGCAGCAATATAAACAAACCGGTAACAACGCTATCGCTCGGCAATAGCAATTTCTCGGAAATAGCTTGGATCAGTCACTCCACCGATCCGCATATTGTACGAGGGCGAGCGGCCTGTGTTGGTAAACAAGTCCGGAACAACACGACTGATAAAATACTTACATATGAAAGGTAACGCCATCTTTTAGTAAATTTAACGTGGCAGATATCTTTTGCAGCAAAAAACAATTCGGCATTTTTTGAAGGTCGTTGATTCAATTGTGCAACTAGATTTAGTCTAGTTGCGCGAGCAGTGCGGCTGCAACTAGTGTTATTGTACGCTTATACTTTGACAAAAAGGAACGCTTGTGTGTGGCTACTCCCCTTTGTGTTGCTCTATGCTTGGAACTTACAAAGCCGACCGATAGCGTATGGTTAGGTCAAAGTAATACCACGAAAATACGGCAAATAGTGTTATAATATCATACGGAGCTGAGACGTGAACACTGACGAAGGGACTGGTCTATAAGTTTAAAGTCGCTTATTTATTTATTCAACAATTTTTATACGTACAAAATTATATAAATCAAATGTTTGTCATGGAGACTCACCTATACGTACGTAACGTATTTAATGTACAATGGAATGGGCTATGCTTGGGGTTTTTCTCAAAGACAGGATTAGAAATGAGACTATCCGCAAGAGAATGAAAGTAACCGATATAGCCCACAGAATTAGCAAGTTGAAGTGGCAGTAGGCTAGTCATCTGTGTCGCAGGACCGATGGCCGTTGGAGCAGACGTGTCCTGGAGTGGAGACCGCGTCTTGGCAAACGCAGTGTGGGACGTCCTCCGGCCCGTTGGACCAACGATCTACGTAAGATTGCCGGTGTAGGCTGGATGAGGATTGCGGAAAACCGGGATGTCTGGCGCGAACTTGGGGAGGCCTATGTCCAGCAGTGGACTGCAATAGGCTGAACTGACTGACTGACGGGAAGAGACGGGGTAGCTATATTCTTTAGTTTGTCTTTACTCTATAGTTGTCTTTACTTTATACTTTACTCATGGAATTATTATGTACTTGATACAGATAAAGACAAAACCAAATAGAATATTGGCTTTATTCAAAAATAAAATAAGACATAGTAAATAATTAGGTATTGATAATTTGACAGTATAACATTGATGACAATACCACAATATTATCTAATATTATAAAGAAGGTAATTAAATAACATGTAACCTTCATGATTAACAAGGAGATCAATTATCATCAGCAGTAATTCCATGACTTTACTGCCGTAGATCTATCACGAATTTTACTGTCTTATAATCTGTGGTCCACTTTTAGAAGTTGTCATTATTTGTCAAATATTATATTAGGCCGTGAATCACTAGTCAATAATCAAAGAGTAAAATAATTTGCCTTCACTAGTACTCTGTTTATATACCATAGTAACTAATACTTAATCTGTATTATATATTCTTTGTACTCTGTTTAGTTGTCTAAGTATTACTATACTAGTATACTCTGTGTTGTGTACTGACTGATACTTACTGTATTAGTTTCACACGTTATATTGAATTTAAAATATTAAAAGCTCAAAAAATATCGGTTTATTGATTTAATTTTACTACTTTTTTTTAAAAACATTTAATAATGTAAAGCTTGCAATTTAAAGCCATAGGCGTACTTAGAAGATAAACAAATACCGGAAAAAGTGTAGTTAATAAAATGCTTGCTTAAGTCGAAATTTGTAAAAACAAAACAAAAATATGTTTCCTACTAATCATAAAACCATATTTGTATTAGACCACACTCCATACTTTGGTATATCATCGGACAATCCAATTGATTTCGATGTTTCTAAAAGCCGGGGTCCTGGATATGTACCATTACCACCAGTTTGTAAATCCTTATGGACTTGTAGTGTTGAAGCTGCAGTGGAGTATTGTCGTATTGTTTGGGATTTATTTCCTGAAGGAAAACTGGTAATTTTAATCACAGCTTTTTATGAAATTCAATTGCATATTTTTTGGTAGGTAATCTTGTTTATATTCATTTTATTTATTTGTACATATTAATGTTTTAGGTGAGATTTATTGTAAGTGACTCATCAGCGCATATATTAAATACATGGGCATTAACACAACAAAATCTGACTCATGTAAGTACATATAACATAAGTATTTCTTTCTTAAGATTTATACATTTTTTTCCTATTTAAAACAAAATTTATCATAATCGTGTGTCATTATATGTTTTTTTGAATAAATAAATAAATGACAACATTTACACATGGTTGTCTGTTCCTAAGGTAAGCAACCTAATGCTTGTGTTATAGGTATCAGTAATTTTGTGGAATACTTAACCCTTACACATTTGCAAAGCTCAAAGCATTGGTTCATTTAAAAAACTTCTAAAAGACCATTATCTGTCTCTTAATATGACTTAATTATATATATATATATATATATATATATATATATATATATATATATATATGTGTGTGTGTATTAATATATATATATATATATATATATATTTGTATTATTTGTATCTTATTTTGTTTGATGTACGTTTATTATACACCACCTACTTATTTCTTGTTTTTTTTTTCCCTTAATCCTAACCCTAAGGTTACCTGGAAAAAATCTATCGAGCGATAAGGCCGCTTCATTGTGCCTTATACTTTTTTCTATACAATTCTGTATTAATTACTCTATGTGGTGTACAATAAAGAATAAATAAATAAATAACAGCTGGCTTATATAGCTAAATATTGTTTCTTAATGTATACGCGAATTCGACTTATTACAATGAACCATGGTTATGAGAGGAAAGATTTCAGAAGTGAAAAAAAAAATGTAATGAGAGGACTGTCCTCCCGTGACCATGGTTGCTGTAAAGTATCCGAAACGTCGGGCATTACAAAAACTTAACTAAACTGCAAAAAAATACGAAAAAGTTGTTTCATTGTAATAGCTAAATATTTTTTTTACATATATACAGGAAATAATACATATATAAATATAAAAATACAAATATTACACCAGACTCAGGTGGAAGGTGGTGGTGAAGGTGGAGCGGAAAGCAGGGCTACTACAAATTGCACCAATGGACTAGTCATTTGGTAGCATTCATTGTTGTTTAATATGCATATCTGCTACATCAATTTTTTATTTATATGTATAAATTATAGGCTACGGCCATAGTCTTAATAAAAATTGTTACAATTCATAGTGGTGTATTATTTAGTGTATTATAATATAATCAAATATTGAAATAAATGTATACTTAAGTTTGTATTGAAGATACAATAGTCATAACTAAAGTTATAGGTATAGAAAAAAGAAAATTAATTTCTGTTTATTTTTTGTTAACATTTTTTTCTTTTTTGTTAGACTTTTTGTTTCACAGTAAACCTTAAATAAAAAAGTAGAAAAGACTCATTAAGCATATTTTGCAATCATAGAATAAATTAATTAATATTTTTAGATTCTTAATGGATTGTGTCTTGTGGGTCCCGTACGCCGTGGCGCTGGTGGTGATGTTGTGGGATTGTGTGCAGCTATTGAAGCTTTAGCTGAACCTTCCCCCACGCAATCTGCTCGTCCTCCCTCGGAAAGGCATTTTCAGAATCGGTATATAATAAATTATTATTTATTGTCAGTTCTAAATCATTGCATAAGCTATAGTATTTTCAACCAATTGCAAAAAAGAGGAGGTTCTCAATTAGACTGCATTTTTTTTGTGTGTTTATAACCTTATAACTTTTTACTGGGTGGATTTTGATTTTTAAAATTCTTTTTTATCAAAAGCTTAACTCTACTGTATGTATTAATTTTTATAATTGTTTGTTTAATCATAAGCTGGTGCTTGTCATTAAGTCCTATTTAAATTTGATTGAAAGTTTTTGAATTGTCATTATTATTGCGAATTTAATTGATTATTTTTTTAACTCGCTACTTTATATCGGTTACTTTTATTCAGTTCAGTTTATTTCGGTTTTCTTTTCGTTTTCGATCGAGCAAACACAATTGTGATGGCCTAAATACAGGTTAACAAGCATACTTATCACCTGCTTTTCCTTTAAGCTTCAAATGGATATTTATATACAGAGTACAATTTTAGCTAGTTCAAAGTTATTCTTAAGTATTTTTGATTCTAGAAATGTTCCAATAGGTATTTTTTTTCTACCCCATGATTAAAAAAATTGTATTGGTATAAAACTATATAAAAAATAAAATTATTTGTCACAATTCTAAGGTAATATTACTGATATTTACAGTGGCAGAATAATATGCATAACAAGTGCAAGAGACGATGATTCGATCAGAAG
Source organism: Melitaea cinxia (assembly GCF_905220565.1). Lineage (NCBI taxonomy): Eukaryota > Metazoa > Arthropoda > Insecta > Lepidoptera > Nymphalidae > Melitaea > Melitaea cinxia. The sequence goes on from NC_059403.1 coordinate 10,135,600, forward strand.
CCTAGCAGAAATAGCTCTTAATACTTTAATTCAACAAAATAAAAAAGCTGCAACACCACAACCCCCAACAACAACTGACGCATCAACAAGCACACAGTATGTACCTAATACAATTATCAGTCTATACAAATAAATAAAATTGGAGTATCTATTTGTAATATTAAAATAACCGCTTTTTCCTAAATTCATATGGATATATACAGGGTTACTTGTAATATGTCACGATCCTTTTAAGGGGTTGTTAGGATTATGGGCAATCACAGAGAAATATTTTAAAAAATCCATGCTTACCTATTTTAGATTTTTTAAATTTAATTATTGTTGGTGAAAAACCCCCGAATCTATCACTTTAAGGGCATTAAAAAGAAATTAGTTTGTTTTACAAACTTATGACGTACTGAAAAAAAAATCTATGAACGTGTATCTGCGTGTTATTTTTAAAATATCTGCACTTCCGAAGCTACCCTAAACCCTAACCCTGTATATATACACATTACATATACCAAAATGACATTTATTACAATTTTTGTCTGTCTGTCTGTTTGTTCCGGCTAATCTCTGAAACGGCTGGACCGATTTTGATGGGACTTTCGCTAACAGCTAGCTGGTGTAATAAAGAGTAACTTAGGCTAATTTTATTTTAGAAATGTATTTAGTTTATAACTTTGCGAACTGAAAATTAACTTTTTTGTTAAATTCCACGCGCCGACGTCACAGGCACAGCTAGTACATATAATAAAAATTTAACGGGTTGCTGTCTGTCTCATTTAAGACATATGAGAAAAAATATTATTGGGACCTTTATCAACGCAAATAGCACCCAAAAAAGATTGTCAGTATTTTTTTCTGTTTGTCTGTGCGTTTGTGCATGCTAATCTCAGAAACGGATTTTCCGATTTAAATGTAGTTTTACTAATATATTGTGCCAAGCTTATCTTAGTTAATCATGGGGTTACGGGATGCTGCCTCCCAACACTACACATGGCAACGTTTAATAGACGCACTTTACCGCTGGACCATCACCTCACCGAACTTAAATTAGGACTGAGTCACATTAAGTGGAGCATACTGGGGCTGTCTGAAGTCCGAAAAGAGGGTGAGGAGACGATGATTCTGGACTCCGCGCACTTATTCTTCATACGTGAAGGTATCCGTTTCCTAAGATTGCGTCGGTTTACTGTTCCACAAGACTCTTACTAGCAGCGTTGTAGAAATCAGCAGTGTGTCGAACCGGGTAGTGTGCCATATACTTAAACCCACTGACAGGCACTCCTTGAAAGTGATATAGGTATATGCACTAACCTGGGCACACTCTGACTATGAGGTCGTACGTAGCCTTGTATGAGGATATATCAAAAGCTATACATGGTACTACGTCGTCCTTCTACAGAGTTTTTATGAGAGACTTCAACGCTAGTGTTACAAAAAAAACTTACTTAAAGTTTGTTTTTTAAAACGTGAGTATAAGACCGCGATGAATCGAAAATCGGACCACATGGATTGGGGCGCAGAAATCGCAGGTGGCAGATGTTCGTCAACTTCCTCGACTCGGAGGAGTCTTTTTGATGAACTCTTTTTTCGAGATCCGCCTATGGCAGAGCCCGGATATTGTGACGAAGAACGAGATAGATTTCATCATAGAGGATAAGGCATATATTCAAAATAATAGGTTAATAGATTTAATACCGGCAGCGACCACTGGCTGTTAGGAGCTACTCTGAATACAGGCCTACGCAAAGGGCGGAACTGCTTTATGACATCTGTTCTCCGACATACACTGCCCCAAATGTGACTGCAGTTCCAAATGAAACTCCAAAATCGATTCGATTCGCAGAAAACCACTAGTGACCTGGACGAAATGAACGACAACGTGGTGAAGACAGTGTGTACACTGGGTTGCCGACACTTTCCGCCGACGAAATCAACGAAGCAGTCCAAACATTCTCTCGAAGCATTGGATCTAGTGCGGCGTAGGAGCGAGATGCCTACTACTCAAGCAGCTTCACCGGAACAGAAGGCTCTTTCCAACAGGATACGGAAACTTGTACGAAGAGATCTCTGCTGTCCTAATAGATATTACAACTCTTATTGAGCAGAATAGGAGCTCAAAAGTTTTCCGAAGATCATTAGGGAGAAGCCTTCTTGCGAAGCTCAAAATAGTAGATGGCAGAACCGTATGCTCTCGCCTTCAGACCCGAGAAGAGGTCGAGAAATTCTGTGGACAGCTGTATTCGTCGAGCGCACATAAGGCTGAGACTCAGGACGCCGAAGATTCACCTGCACCATTGTCGCGTTATTTTTCTGAAGACATCCTGGATATCGAAGTCGACGATATAAGTGCGGCGCTCGTGGAGCTTAAAAACGGGAGGGCCCGTTAAGTTACGACTGAGGTCTGCAAAAGAGGCGATAGGTGTCTCTTGAAGAATTACAGACTGGTCTTCTGATCTACGTCTATAAACTGTTTTCAAGGTTCGTTATCAATCGTCTCGCCACGAGACTCGACGGATTCCAACCACCGGAGCAGCCTGGGTTTTGAAATAATCCATACTGTTCGGCAAATTATACAAAAGACTGAAGAGTATGATTATATTCTTAGTCGCTGTGTATGGTATTTGTGAACTACACCTCTCCTCCCCTTCCCCTTTGACTCAGAACTTGAGCTGTTTTGGACTCTCTGCAGATATATCATATCGACTGGCGATATATCGAGGTACTGAGGTGACCAGTGAACGAGACTCAATTTCCTTCGTCGCGAGGTAAGACAGGGGGATGTAATGTCGCCGAACCTGCGCTGAAGGAAGTCTTTAAGACGTTGCTTGGAGGGGGAGGAGGCATCAACGTCAACGGCTAATACATCTAGCACCTTCGTTTCCCCGACGATATCGTTATCTTTGTAGAGATGTTGGATGTCAGACAGTCAGGCACAGGCAGGCAGTTTAATTATTTATCAATAAATATAAATAAGCAAAATTTATTTTATACTTCACATCACTTACTTTTTCATATTTAAAATCCAGTGGAATATAAAATTGTGAACATTTAATGTTTACAGAAATCTTGTAGTACACTACTGCCACTTAATAATAATAAATGTTACACCAGAGAAAGCAGACACAAGGGTTAATAATCAACAAGTGACAGAGGTAAGAATCTGGGAATATTAATATATAAATCATAATCATTTCATAATATTATTAGATATTTAAATTCAAAATGTAGGCATAAGAAAATTGAGATCTTAGTATCAAGTCGATCAATTTTTATTTATAACACTACACAAATACTTATAAGTACATATATAGGAAAATGTGTTCATATTGATACTTATTAATATACACCTCTCTGATTAAAATATTTGTAAAGATAATAATCAATTATAAGTAGTTTACGCTTACGCTTCAGCCTGAAATATCTCACTGCTGGGCACAGGACTCTTACCCCATGTAGGAGAAGGATCAGAACTTATCCACGACGCTGCTCCAATGCGGGTTGGCGGATATATTTCCTTCTGTGAGTAATGATCTCACTATTAGGTGTAACATGGTAACAACCGGGACCGACGGCTTAACGTGCTTTCTGAGGCACGATGGGGAGACTCAAAAGGACTGCACAAACTCCCCGAGCACGGGAAATATCTGTATGACCAATATAAATGTTTGTCATATGCGGGGATCGAACCCGCAACCCTCAGCGCAACAGCCACAAACCAGTGTGTGACTTTAGCAGAGACTATTCCACAAAAAATATCTTTCTCTAGACATTAGGTCTTAAGCTTTGATTGTAATTTCTACAATTTGTTGGAAATAAGTAAAAAATACTTTTAAATATTGCTATTATTTATATATTTTTTATGACGATATAGTCATTTGCCAGTTTGAAAATTCAGATACAATTTCAGATGGGAGGAGGCCTAATGAGTGTAGAAGTTATAGTGTGTCGAGCAAGCGCCTTAGCCAGTTTATTAGGTCGACTGGTTCTGCCACATTATAGGCTAGCTATAACAACTGTTACGGGTATACCTATGAAGGTAACAAACTCAAACATATTATCAATTTGCAAATATTGTTCACATTTAACAAATTGATTTTAAATACTAAAGAGGACTGAACAAAATTGTGGGTGGTCTTGTTTAACCCTTAGAACATACAAGAACAGACGTTTGTAGGTGTGGAATATACCTATAGTGCGTTCAACGAGCCGAGATACCAAACGTAAACAAGCAAAATGCGAGATCATTCAACTATGCAGGATTTTGTAACCTTTTTTTACTTTACACAAATTTTTTTATATGCAAAATGTATTTATATTTTGATAATTACTAAATGAAATATAATTATATATATAAGATTTGATACTTCTTAAATAATAATTATCAAAATATAAAAATCATCCCGAGCGTTTTAGGACACGGAATGAAATAAAAATAAATAAGACAAAGTCAAAGGGCCGTCCGCGGTCCGAATGTTTTCAAAGCCAGTTAAAATATCGTTCGACCTTGCAGAGACTTGCAACAGATAGCAAACAAACAAGATAGAAAGAGATAGATTATATTTTGTTTGTTCCGTCGTCGCTACGAAAAAATGATGGGCTTTGTTTGCGTTTGGTATCTCTTCTCGTTGAACAGACTTTATAATATAAGATTTTGTTGTTTAAAGGCTGTTTCAACTTTGTGCTCACTGAGCCTGTCTAGACATCATTTTAGACGCTGTTGTAGATTAATAGAATGTTGTAATTGTGCTGGCTTAAGTTAAAGGCATCAAAATATTTTTTTTTACAATCATTAATCACACGAAATATTTACTACACTATTTCTCTATTATTTATTAAGCATGTCTAATTATTTTGAAAATCAAGTCTTTTAAATTCAAATGTTCCAGGAAGAGCAAAACGCAAGTTCGAGTGCAAATTATGACGTAGAAATCATACATTCTGCTGAAGCCCATGCTGGATTAAGAGCGACACAGACAGCGCAAGAAGCAACTGAATCAGTATGTTTTTAAATTAAGACTTCACAACATACAAAATAATTTCAATATGGTTAAATTTGTTACCAAATTGTTGTGCTATTATTACCATTTGCTGTGTATATGTTGTCGTACTATTATGCATGTCATTGCGGGTGCGTGTGCGTGTTCGTGTGCGTGTTCGTGTGCGTGTTCGTGTGCGTATGCGTGTTGTGTGTGTACGCGCGCGTGGGCGTGTGCGTCTGCGTGTGTGTGTGTGTCTGTCTCTCTCTCTCTCTGTGTGTGTGTGTGTGTCTGTGTGCGTGTGTTTTGATAATTTATTAGATTTTACTTTCAATTTCAAAAATTAATTTTCCGATTGAATGTAATAAACTCTAAGCGCATCCCAACGATTAGGTAAACAGTTACCACTTGCGGATGTAAGGGGGGAAGGAAGGGCCGGAGCGGCGCTAGCGCTCTTGAACTTGAACTATTTAGTTAGCCGCGGCAGTCGGCGCGGCGACTTTGATGCGCCCGCGTCATATGATTTTGTGTGCCATTCGTATTTATTTTACTCGTATCGATCGATGTATTGTATCTGTACTAAAGAAATTTTATAACCATGGCGTACCGCTATTCTTATGTCGAATACACGGAAATGGTGAGGATGCTGGCTAGGTGTGATGACAATGAGTCAGAAGCCTGTCGGCAATATGCAGCTAGGTATTCGAACTTACCTACACCGAGCCTTTGTGATGCAATTATGTTGTGTTTCAATTTCGTCGACGTCTGCTACGTAGGGGGTCGACCGCGCGCGTGAACCGCGCGGCATTCTATCGTATAGATGAAAAAACAATAAAACGGTCATGCGATGCGCGGTACATGATGTGCAGTGTCCAATTGTCCCCACGCGCAACAACGGCTTACGACTTACGGCAGCGGGCGCCTACAGCGATGAATAAAATCGTAATAATATCGTGTACTTATTATTTTAAATTACAGAACCAAATAACATACTTTAAAGAACAAATTTTATAGCACCTAAATAAATAATATGTTGCTCCCGTGTATTTATTATTTTAAATTACAGAACCAAATAACATACTTTAAAGAACAAATTTTATAGCACTTAAATAATTTGTTGCTCCAACGCCATCTATCAAAAATCGAGAAAACGTCGTCGATAGACTAAAATAAGACTAAATTAATAACGTCAAAAAACTAATAAATTGTTTTCTAATAGCGATAGATGGCGCTAGTTTATTTACCATTTTGATATTATATTTTAATCTTTTTCTTATTTACTGAATTTTTTGTTCAATTACAATAAAACATAGCCTATAGCACTCCTGAATAATGTAGCTTTCTGTTAGTGAAAGAATTTTCATGATCGGATCAGTATTTGCGAAGATTACCCCCTACATACAAACAAAGTTATAAACTTTACTTCTTTATAATATTAGTATAGATATACGGTCAAATTGAGTAACCTCCTCCTTTTTTTAAAGTCTGTTAAAAACTAAATTCGTCAGGAATACGAGTATATTGCATTATTTCTTATGTCGTTAATTTTTTTTCTTCATTTATGGCTATTTTAGTAACCTCACGTTTTTTTTTTGCTAATAAATAAATATTCCACTCTATATTTACTCTTTCACACTATATTGTTTATTATTTCAACATATTTTTTATATAGTATAAATTGAAAGAAAGAAAGAAATTTAACACATGTTAAGTTGAAGTTGCCTGGAAGAGCGAGCTTCTGAGCAATAAAACCTTATGATATTTTGTTATGATACTTTTTAAAAATCAATCTGATATGTATTATTTCTGTTTTCGTGTACAATAATGTGTGTTGTTATGTTATCTCCACTTATATTTTTTGGATTGCTTACCTTCTTGCAATCGGTGGTTCAACTGAAGAGTAATCGTAACGAAATCAGGTCACGCTCATCTAATGTGCAACACACGAATGCCGCATGCCGCAACGAAAGGTTCCGCAGGTGGTGCTGCGCTGGTGGACGCCGCGCGGCGCGGAGGGCGGCGCGGGCGGCTGCGGCGGGCCGCTGTGGCGCGTGTCGCCCGCCGACGTGGCCTCGCGCCCCTCCGCCTGCCTCGTCAACTTCCTGCTCAACGGCCGCTCCGTCACGCTCGAGGTGCCCAGGTGAGCCCCGACTCGATATTCTTATATGACACTTGATTGCCGGCTTGGCATATATCCATATTCCCTACTATGAGTAACGATCGCTATCAGGTGTACCTACATGATAACAACCGGGACCGACGGCTTAACGTGCTCGTGGGGAAACCTACAAGGATTCGCTTTCGGGTGTACATGATAACAACCGGGGCCGACGGCTTAACGTTCTCCGAGGTACGGTGGGGAGACCCACAAGGATAACACAAACAACCAGACCACGGCAAACACCTGTATGGCCATTGAACCCGCAACCGTCTGTGCTACAGCCACAAATCAGTGCTGTGACTGTTGCGCCAACGCTTCGTCAACTGTTAAACTAACAGAGAATAAATTATTATATCGCACATACATGTGTTTTACATATTATACACATTTATTTATGTAGCTTAATTATTCCACGTAACTTTTATTACTATTATATTTATTAATACTTATTACAGTGTCTTAGTTTAATACATTAATATAAACCTCGGCGACAGCTTCCGGGAACTTTTTGACCGCTGTCTGCGGTCTGGCTAGTTCTCGGGGGCCTGGAAGAAGGGTCGGCTCTGCCTACTTCCTAAGGCAGGTCGGACCCCGTGTCCCGCGTTAAAAAAAATGTAATAAATAAATATAAATGTAATTAAATTAAAAGAGCATAGAATAAGAGAATATTAATTCTTTCTTAACGCGACGAACTAAATACACAGATAGGTAAATATGTATATAAAAAGTTAGCGATCAGATTTGATTGGAGAACAAAATTAAATTAGACTAATGTAGAAAGTAATTTAATACAAGGAATCACAATTTTAAGAAAATTTGCAAGAACAAACAACTTTATCTTCGTTTAATGGATTAAACGAACGAGTTTAACACAACCCGAAATTATTTTAAATCTACACTATGGACCGAAATACATTATTGATTAATCTAGTATTAATTTTAAACTACACTGAGCTCTGTCCCAGCGCCGCCAGCAGGCAGCTATATTCCGGGGAACTTTCACTGCCAATTGTATGGATTGTTTTAGAGACTCCAAATTATAATGGGATTTAGAGCAAGCCATACTCTATAAAACTGGTCATAAATCATTATCCAGCGAATTAAAGATTGCAAGAAAAATTATTAAATAAACTAACAAAACAAGTAATAAACGAATAAATTATGAATATTTCTAAACAAAAAATATTTCAATAAATCGTTTGAAAATTCTTCTTAAATAAAATCGATTATTATTTCAAATCGAAATGGTAACTGGTGAGGAAGTCACTATTTTCTTTCTTGAATTGTCAAAAAGAAAACAAACGAATGGACGGAGTATAGATGTTATCTTCATCTCCCGAGCTAAAATCTTTTGCTTTCGGACAGAAATTCTTCAAATTTTCTCCCTTCTTGTTTTGATCGCCTTTTTCGTACGAACACTACGTGTACGGGCAGATCTTTCTCTGTTACAAACAGAGGAGGTTTTATTGTACCTATCAATAGCCCGGTACACAAACATTTGACTAATACCAAGTGTATGGAGAGTTTTAAAAATGTATTTGGCTCCATACCTACTTTGTGTAATGCAATCACAGCGCTTCGGTTCTCCTTATCATCACACTCCATTATAATATCACAAAATATGTTATAATGTATTGGCGCGAGAGTGAGAAACCACAATGAACAATCATATAAAAATAACAGATTCCAAATTAAAATGTAATATTTTGTTAATTTTTAAATGTAACAGTTTTTGTGTCCAGACTATGTACATATGTAACAAATAGTCATTTAGTAATGTGCCCGTACGAAGGAAAGGCGGCGGGCGGTCGGCATCGCACGTGCTGGCGGCACAGGGCGGCGAGCTGTGGATCGGCGCGCTGGGCGGCCGCACGCCCTACGACGACCCGCCCGCGCTCTCCGAGGGCGCCGGCGGCCGCGTCACGGACTATAGGTGAGCGAGTTTGAAGTCGTTTCGACGAAGCGGTCACTGCACTGGCCGTTGCGCTTACGGTCTCGGGATCGATTCCCGCTTACGACAAATTTTTGTGTAGTCAATACAGGTTTTTGCCGTGACCTGGATGCTCATGGTTCCGGATCCCCGGCACAGCAGAAAATCCTGCTCGTTGTTCGTTGTTGAGTGTGAAGCGTTTATTTATTAATGTACTTCAAAATATGTGGCAATCTCCTTTCCTGTGTTATGATATTCGCATGTATGATAAAATACCACAAATAATTTTGCCATAGTCTCAACATTTTAAGTTTATTAAAAGAAATTAATAGACAAAGCTTATTATCTGTGCAGAATTACATAGATGATAAAGATGTGTGAACTTATTGACAAAATATTTCATGCAAGTTATTACCAATTTTATACTAAAACGCAGTTTATATATATATATTTTTAAATAACTGCGGCTCTTGTCAATTCTTCTTTGCAGAATCTACTTTCCTTATCGGTGGTTTTAATCGCTGGTTCATTTTTAAAGTGATAATCACTTTTATAATTCACAGAAATCGAAATAAAGTTGATTTCTGTGAAAAAAAAAGCCATCTAAAACTAAGTATCACCCCCTTTTCAGAATCAAAGAGTTCGGCGCGTTGATGCAACAGAACAAGCTGCACCCGCTGCGCGGCGCGGGCGCGAACGCCCGCTCCCGCGCGCGCCTGCAGCGACACACGACGTACTGGCCGCTGACGATTTCGTCTACGCTCATATTTAACTTGGGATCAGTACGTTTTATTAACATACATTTATGCTAAGTTCCTATATCCTAAAAACTAATCGTTTTCTTACGTACCGTTAAATTGCAATCACGACCGCTCTGAAATCAAAGCAAATTAGTCGTTTTTTTTTTTCAATATAAGGTCCGCGCGTTATACTTTAAGACGTTGAACAGACGGCCCTCTAGTTTCTTACTTCTTGCTTATGATATTATTCGTGCAGAAATTTTAGCAATCGTAAACTTTCGTTAACGCTCATAATGTTTATAATATTAGAAACATCACTTGCATAATTATGTTAGTTGTTACTCGACAGAATTATAGATTCGTCTGTTCAATACCTTATGTCAAACTTTAAAATAAATTAATAATAATAGCCTATTAAATACATACATTTTATTAAGGTAATGGAACCATTAACGCGACTAGTGGTACAAGAGTCGCTAACGGAAGACGAAGTCGACTCATGCCGCGGGGTATTGCTGTCTCTACTTGGTATGGAATCACGTCATGAATTCCCAGCTGCACAGCTACCTTCTAATTTACGGTTAGTAAATAGATGAAACATTTTATTTTATGGTTTTGACTTTTTTATTTTAAGTGACCAAACAACGCAAATGTAAAATTATTTTTATTAATAAATAATTGAATTTCGGTCATATTTTTGAAGTGAAAATTTCTTTTGGCGTACCGCACACACATTTTTTCGTACGTAGTATGTTAGGCTGGTCCGTCACGCTCTGAGCTGAAAGGCTAAATCTGGTGAACTCAGGACCGCCGAGTGTACCCGAGCGAGAAAGATACAGACAGCTGCTCTTCGCTACTGAACGGTGAAAGGCTCGATCGGGTGACTCGGGACTTGTTACGTTATTGTTTGATTGCGATTGCCAATGAAGTTTTCACTTCTGCCGTGCGGTCTTAGGCACACACTCTATTTATTTTACATATCACGTATATCAGTTGACTCATGTGTCGACTCAGGTGTCTTAATAATTACTTTCTATTTATCTCCTTTTGATCAGTCATAACATACAATTTTACATGTTGTTAATTTGTCCCGTTAATGTCAAGATAAGAGATTTCAAACAAACAAAATAAGAAACTATTAAGCTTCATGGCAGTAGTTTATGCCATTACGTCAAACTAATTGCATAACGCTTATATAATTTGAAGAGGGCTTTACGTTGGCTGCCCTGGTTGTTGTCGTAGACACCTGATGAGCGATCATTACTCATAGTAGAGAATATATCAGCCCACCGGCAGTGAAGCTGCGTAGTAGATTAAGCTCCGATCCTACTGCACACGGAGTAAGAGGCCAATGCCCAGCTGTGTCGCTGTTGTCAGTCATGAAAAATAAATTGCTCTGTTGTAATTGGTCGCTGTGCACTTAGAATAAGCAGTATGTTCCGTTTTGTAATGAACATTTTGGTGTGAGTAAGTGCGGGTAAATCGATGAACGAATAAAGATCTGATGTGAGTGTGACGGGCCCCCGCTCCGCCGCAGGGGCAAGTCGCCGGGGCGGCGCGAGGAGCAGTGGCGCCAGGTGTGGGGCGAGCTGGAGGCGCTCGTGCGCGCGCACGCCGCCTCGCCCGCGCACCGCGCGCTGCTGCGCACGCTGCTCGAGTGCCGCTCGCACAACCACGGCGCCGAAGGTCTTCAGTCTTTTATTTTCATTCCATCGCTGTATTCTATACGTTCGTATCAGGTAGGGCCCAGCAGGGTATATCGTTTTCGAAATCTGGAGTAGCCCGTCTATGGAAGTATAAAAAATCACAGCTACAAATAATATTGCTCTCGAGTAGGGGTAGTTGGGTTCCTGTGGTGAGGTAGCCAGAGTTCCTGGGGAGGGTCGGCAAAGTGCTTGTGATGCTTCTGGTAACCGCTTACCATCAAGTGACCCGTAATCTTGGTTACCGACCTAATCGCCTAAAAAAATAAAAATTAAATAATAACAATTTGTACATTCCCTACCGCTTTCACTTCGCCGTGTCCAAACGTTGTCTGGAAGAGATCCGCTCTTCTTGCGATAAAACCACCTTTGTACACTGATCTTTATTTGTAATATGTTATTGTGTTGATTGTTGTTGTGTACATGTGTATTAGATGATGAGTATATTATTATCATATCAGTGGCAACAATATCTAGGAAATGCAATGGCAATACAACATCCATATAATGACATGACGTACTATCGTCTTGCTGAAATTTCTGTTTAACCTGCGGATATTCTTATATAGCTGCTTTGTACCCAATCTATCATTATTTAATTAGACTTCAAAAGCTCTTCAATAATTTTACAAATTGTAATTATGGTGGTTTTTAACAGTAAAATTATCCGATTGGAATGTAGATTCCACTGAGAAAAACTGGCATACTCCTGCTCTTCTTCTTTACTATTTTTAAACTTTCTATCAGAAATGTAACTATTTACCGGACTTTGCTCAAGCTATAGTCATCGCAATTGGTGCATATAGCCATGGCACTGATGGTGAATAGAATATCTTTATCTAGAGACAACTACCGCGCCAAAGCTGACTTATCTACGTTATTCGATTTACCTGTGTTGGTGCTTTTCCCTTGGGAATGAAGTTTAGCAAATGTCTAGTGTTTAATTTATACGTACTATGCAAATTAAAAAAAAATAGGTGATTTGTCCTTTTTCTAATCAGCCATGAGGCATGAATTTTAAGAAAAGGCTATCATTAAATTAATTATGTCATTACATATTAGAATTCAGATATATTGATAATAATCAGCAAACAAATTTATATCATCATCAGCTTCCATATATCTTTAATTTATTTTCAGGAGACTCATCACGAGCGACAGTCATAAGGGCTACGACAGATTCGCCTCTGTCGCCAGTAGGTTCTGGCAACGGCAACGGTAACGGCGATGTGTGGGCTCCGCGGAACGTGCTTGACGCATTGCTCGGGGCCCCGCGACCGCCGAGACGACCGGACTTCGCAGGACGGATGTCCGCCGGCAACCGGGTAGCCACGCTGTACTCGCATTTACAACAAGATGTGGAAACACCACATTGATTTAGAATGAAGTTATCAGACTATGCCATGTATACTGAAGTTCCATGAATGTACGATTTTGTTATTGAGTAAAGTTGATAATATTATGTACACATTATTGACTATGTGCGTGTAATAGACACATCTTTTTGAGATGTTATATGAATGAAACTTGAATATTTTTAAACAAGAATAAAATAATTTTATTAAATTGCAACACTTTTATTATTTTTTGACACCGTGTAACTACTATCTATATTTTATATAATTCAATCTGCAGGGACGCAATTCTAGTACGATTCATTGAACGTACGTGTTAGCGACATGGTGATAAGATATACGGCGCCGTAAACACCTTAACACTGCTTGCATTGTAAAAACAATAAATAATTAACGTGCGTCAATTACTTCATCGTTGAAATAAAAGTAGTTCAAGTAGGCCTTTACGTAATATGAATGTTTCAAAATGTCTGGTAGAGAACCTGTTATTTATTTTTACAAAAATACTAGCTGACCCCACAAACGTTGTTTTGTTATATATGTTATTAACCCCTTTAATCCCCCCTGTCCCTTATAACTTAGGGGTATGAAAAATAGATGTTGGCCGATTCTCAGATCTACCCGATATGCACACAAAATTTCATAAAAATCGCCCCAGCCGTTTTGGGGTAGTATTATTAAGTATTATTGTGATACGAGAATTTTATATATAAGATTAATGCTAAGTTATTATTCTCTTACGAGGCAGGGCTGCCAGGTGCACAAAAAGTGTGATCGTTCGCCAACTACAAAAAAAATCGTATGCCAAGGAAATTTTGAAATAAAAAAATCGTATAGCCCTTTAAGACTAAGTACTAATTTCTTTTATTATAAATTATCAAAATTCGTTTAGTTTTAGAAAATAAATGTAATAAAACTATTTGTTACACTCATACAAAATTTTCAGTGGTCATATTTTTTAATAAAAGAATTTGTCGGGTTAAACTTCGTAAAATTTTCGTTTCTTCTTAATTGATTGCTTAGCTAATAATTTGCATTTACGTGTATCATTGGATAAACTGTTTCTAAGTTTTGTTTTGATTAAATAAACTTCGCTGAATGCTCGTTCACAATCTGCACAGTAATGGGGAAAACATAACAAATTTAAAGCAAATTGAGCCAGTGTTTTATAATTTTCAAATTGTTTTTTATTTCAAAATGTGTTTTTTTTTTCAAGTCGCAATTAATACCGAAAGAGAAAATATCTATGTTATATATATTAGTTTTGTTAGAAAGCAAACAAATACAGCTCTTATATGATTATTCAAAGAGACTTCATTCAAGTAAAAGATCTAGGCACGCGTTAGTTAGTTGGCGTAGTTCTCCTAAATTCATGCTTGCCGGTGGATGACGTTTTTTTAATTATGAAATGCTTCCAGGTAATAGGAATATAAAAATCGTACATTTTGTGTACGATCTTGGTCTAGCGATCGTACATGAGTAAAAATGCAAAAAAAATCGTACATCTGGCAGCCCTGTTACGAGGTTATGACATGTCAAAAATTCGACATGGTGTCTTACTTTTAAAGTGTTTATTCATTTGGATTAATAACAAGTTTTCAACTGTAGTATAGCATGGCTCTACAGAAATTTTAAAGCGTATAATTATAGTGCTACCTGCCCTTGAAAATTCCATCAAGTTTCGTATTTGAGCTTACAAAACAAAACAAACTTACATTTACTGAATGAATAATTAATACATATTGTTTTATTCTCATGGTAACAATGAAAGTAATATAAACGTGAGAACTAGAATTTAACGATTAGCCAAAATTGTAAGTCATTGTTCTTGAACAAAATGCATATTTATTAATCTTAAATCGTCGGCTATTTAAGTATAAATTATAAAGAAAATATTTTTAATGTATATTCATTTAGGCACTGATATAGTGTAACATCTTAGGCCAGGTTAGCTATTTGAAGATGCGCATCAGGGTGTAAGTTAGAAGTAAAATAAAAATGCAACATTATAAAATTAATATCTTATATTTGTTCAATAAAAACTACATTGTGGGCCCGTGTGCCCGGCGCCCGGGTAACACGACCTTTGTATTCTCTTGTTGCATATATACTCTGCGGGCAGACTGTGTCATAAGGCAATGGAGTGAGTGTGACGGCCTGTTGGCGTCAAGGCATCTGGTCCGGATCCAGCGGCGACGATCCCTCGCCGCCCTACTCGTTACGATTATTGGAATGTCACGCGCGATGCAAACTTTCGAACGTTAATATCCTTACAAACGAAACCTAACTAGGCCTCGCCGCGAGTCGCTCCGCAATACACTCGCGTCACATTGTACAAACACTCTCGGAGCGCCCGTTGCGAGTCCATCTAGACGCATCCGAAACTTCAATACCCTATAAAACTTACAAAATCGACCGGTACTCTTAAAACTTAACGCTATGTTTAAAAATTAAACGGAATTCAAAAATAAATTACCTAGGTACAATATTTTAGTCTAAAAGCTATTTATAGGCGCTCGAGGGTCGCTCGGTGGGTGCGCGGGTGTCAGTGCGTGGCTTCCCGCAACTTCTTGGCGACCGGCGGCGCGACTGGCGGCGCGTCCAGCGAGTCTCCGAGCGAGTTCTCTTCTGCTGAACTCGCTTCTTCCATTTGTCTACACCGAGGAACAACATGTCAATGTTTTATATTATCATTTCCTTTTTGAATCAAAATAACAGTAAATAACTACTATACTGAGAGGTTGACTATATTTTGTTTGAATTTTCAATGCGTAAAACATTTATTCGGCATGAAATATAGAATACCTTTTAGCGCGGGGTGTACTAAGAGCGGAATCTGAGTTGTCAGAAGGCGAGGCAGGTGTGGCAGGTGACGCTGCTTTCGCGTCCAATGAATCTTCTGTGCATGAGGTTGTGTCGTCGTTAACCGATTCTGCTGCAAGTTTACCTGAAACAAAAATATTTGCGATTCGTAAATTATGTGTAGGTAGGTACACAAAGTTTCTTATTTTTAATCTAATAACCAATTAAATCAATTAAATTTAGATTGCATAATTTAAAAAAATGTAATGTCATAAAAATGTTAACATTAAGCCTTAATTAGGCGCATGGGGCCACGGCCATTTCAAACTGAAGAATATATATATATATATATATCTTTGAATATATATCTTTGAAAGATTTGAGCGCGCCCGCGCTCTCTCCTAGCTCTATAGCTTCCTAACTTCCCTCAGGGTAGGCAAATTAGTCGCTTCCAGAACATCGACGCATACGCACTTGTCGCTATGATCTAGAGCGCTAACCCCATGCGACCACTTGTGATTTTTTTTCTGGTGGAAGTAAGTTTTTATTTTTATGTTTTTATTTCGATTGTATTCGTAATTGGTATTTTTTTTAAATTAGTATATGTGTATTTTTATACCGGCTTTTCCGACTTTTCCTTTTATTTTTAATTTGTAGATTTCTGAAGTGGCTTAATGACAACAAGTTATTGCAGATGGAGGTCTCCAAAGATGAGCAAGAAGTTGCTAGTTCTGCTTCGGAATACGAATTTGTAAACAACACCGCTGTGAATAATTCCCATGTTTCTAGTAGTAAAATTGAAGAGTTCGAAGATAGTCAGGCTATACCTGAATCATCCGGTATGTAAAAGTGGTGTCAATTGCAATGACCAACTTTGCGCTAGTTATAATGTTGGAAGAAGAACAAAAAGCTGGCTATATGTTATCATCTTCTAAACTTATCTGGCATTAACGCATTTGTCATACACAGATCGATTGCTAATAAGAATATTACACATACACATTAAAAAAAAAAAAACGGTATCAGCACTTGTGAAAAGTCACTAAAAGTACCGTATTCAGAAGCTTGCTGTCCCTACGTCAACAAAAAAAAAACTTTTTTATAATCCAAACTTTGTTTTATTTATTTCTCACACTCCTTTCTCAGTTTTTTTTTGGCGTCACAAGATTTTCTTAATGCACCTAATTAAGGGTTAATAGTTCTGTTTGCTCGCAAACGAAAAAAAAAAACCGACTTCAATTACATCGACGAGTAATACAACGTAGATCGACGAAAAAATAGTCAAGTAAGTACGCGTTGTCAAAGACTACTCAAAAAGTATTTATCAGATCTCGATAAAATTTATATGTGACCACTTGATAAACATCAGCTTTCGATTAAATTAAAAATTATCAAATTCGGTATACCCAGTAAAGTTATTGCGGATTTTCGAAAGTTTCCCTCGATTTCTCTAGGATCCCATAATCAGATCCTGGTTTATCCTTATCATGGTACCAAACTAAGGATATCCCCTTTCCAACAAAAAAAGAATTATCAAAATCGGTACATCCAGTAGAAAGTTATGCGGTATAATACAACGTAGGTCGACGAAAAAAGCGTAACGTAAAAACGCATTATTAGATATAACTCGAAAAGTAGTAGTTAGATCTCAAATAAATTAAAAAGGGAACAAATGAAATGACACACACCACCTTTCGATTAAAAGAAAATTTGTGGAAATCGCTCTACCCAGTCAACTTCTGAAGTAACATACATTAAGAAAAAATACAGTCGAATTGAGAACCTCCTCCTTTTTTAGAAGTCGGTTAAAAACATGCAAGCAGGCAACTCAATCTTCGTTTTTAGTTAAACTTGTCTTAATTCACATCCAACTTTTGTATAATAAATATCAAGCATTTCTATGCATGCAATTAAAAAAAAATACAATTGAATTGAGATCCTCCTCCTTTTATGGAAGTCGGTTAACGAATAATTTTCACTGCATTAGATTTCTATATCAGTCTGTTGTTTCTGCCCTGCTATTAAAATACACAGTATTCGGTCAGCATTTGTCTTATAGTTTAAATTCAAGTTATAATTACAAAGATTTACAGAGTTTTACTTCGTGCAATGATAGACAAAAAAAAATTGAAGTTAACAATAGAATATGTGAGTTACATTAAACTGATTATCTCATATTAAGAGAAAAATAATTTAAAGTACAACTTCTTTACGCACAATTGACTTGGGGAGTAAGCTGGTGAATGCGTGACGAGAGCGTTACGAAAACTGTGATCGGGCGGGGCGGACGGAAGTTGATAGGGAGATAAAAGTTAGTGAATATAGAAAGAGCGTGTTACGTTTCGTATTACTGTAGGAGCTAAAGAAGTTTGACTTTAGTTGTGTGGTCTAAAGCACACTCGTTTTTTTATCAACATTTATCTATATTGTTTATCTACAACTATTGTTGTTGTTTTTGATTAACAATTTTTTTTTTTTATATCGAACTTATTTAAGTTATTGTAAATTGTTTTAGAATATATTACAACTTATTGTATTACATACCATTACCATTGGTGGATGGTGGTTCAAGGTTACTCTCGTCACTTGGTAGTGGTGAACCACCATTTGAAGGTACTGTTAGAGTTGGTTTCTTGCCCAGCAGTTCTGGTTGCAAGTCTGATACTATGTTGTGTGTCCATAAGGCCAATTCAACCATATGTGGTGACCATTTTTTGCCGCAGCCATTTTGTTCCTGTCAAATAATTTTTGTATATACCATTTTATATTTAAAAAATTATGGGGAGTTTTCCTTTTGATTTTGTAAAATTTATAAAAAATTTCTGTCATTATTTATATGGGAATAATTAAAATAAAAATAAGTCTAAATAATAGTAATAAATGTTATTTTTTTTTTTGTTTTTACACAATTTGTATTTTTATTTCAAAAAATACAGAAACTTAAATTATTAGACATACTGATGTATAAAATTCTAAGCACTTACCTTATTTAATCTATCACAGACATTTCTAATATGCTTAACAAAATTGAGGTATTCCTTGGCAGTGTAATCGCTACCTTCCATTTCTGGTATAGCTTGTATACATTCGTCAGCCATAAATGGTGCAATTTCTGGGCTAGCCGCTGCTAAAAGAGCGGAGGCTGTGGCTGTCCCCACTCCCTTGAGATTACTAAGAGCTGTCATCGCTGATTCAATATTTGGCAATTTCCGGAAAGCTTTTTTCGTCTCTTGCATTACTGCTCTTGGTGTGTTTACTTTAATAAGATATGACAATTGTGGATAGAACTTTCCTCTCTAGAAAGAATTAAAAAACTCATTAAGATAACTTCAATAAAAAATAAATATGATGTAATTATTATCATAAAAATAAATAGCTTGTATGTTAAATGTATTATAATTAATTAAATATTGTTTAAAATAGAAAAAAAAGAGAGTAATAAAAATAGATGTTAACCACCTCTATCTATATATTAATAATAATTAATAATTTATTTTTTAACATATTTCGTTAATTAAATTTAAACTGATTTATCTATCTTTGTAAATAATACAAATTCTAAATATATAGGTATTATTAGTTTTCACACAAGTTTACATACCGCCTGTTTCCATTTCATGAGTTGCACCAATTCTTCGTGCAACATATGTGCTTCTTTACCCCTCGACTTGATTTTCTTTGGTAATTCATTCTGATACCTGTACATAAAGTAAAATAATATTATATAGTTTCACTGAGAAAATGAGCTATAAAGTTGTTAATAAATAAAGAAATGTATAATTGTACATATGCATAATATCTTATAAGTTCATTAAGAAAATTAGTTATTATTTGATTTATATTTTATGTTGATATCTAATTTTTAAACTGTTAACACTACAAAAATAACAAATTTTAAATTATAAATAGTGTCTGATCAATTATTATATGAAAACAGGATTTGCCTTTTAATAACTTAACCTCTTAAGTTACGTATTCACTAGTCTTTAAAAGTAGTTAGCCAATTAAATTTTCTTAACTAAATTGTTGGTTAGGCTTGCTTCTAAAAATAAACCTAATTGATTAATATTGATTTTGGTATTCTGCAATTTAAATATTAGAGAAATTATATAAAAAATAAAAAGTCAGTTGAAAAAATAGTTTGGTTAAGTAGAAACATGATGACTCATTCAAGATATTTTAAAGAATATTCTTATAAAAATAATAACAACACATAGGAATCAATATCCCAAGTTACTCAAACTTCATTACTTATCATGACCAATAAGCTGATATACTCAAAATTGTTGACAAAATATTATTTCAAAGCTAAATGGCATGGCACCATTTTGAACGGATGTGAGTTGAATTCAACAAAGCAATGTATTATCTCAGTAGTTATAAATACAACAACGTTTTATGTACATTCATAAGCTTTTTATTAAATAAAAAGAATCCTTTGAGTAAGCGATAGAACGCTCTTGAACAAGTACATACATATTAAATGCATTTTTACGAGCGATGATAAAGTAAGGACAGCCACCATTTTATAACGCCTAAGCGCGGCGATATTTTCCCCCACACTGGCTTCAGGAAAAACGATAGTGTCAATTTGACATCGATCCCACGTGACGCAGTGATTTTAATGAGCCGTCCGCGGACTAGAGATGCAGTCCGCGAGGGAGGTAGCTATCAAATCAGTTTGCACGGATACACACACAATACAAGTTCATTGACACGCCACGGCCGCATTTTCTCCTTTGAAAGACGTTCACACTTACCAATTGTCCAATTTTATGAGTTCTTCTGGTTTCTTCGTTTTCTGTTCAGCTTTTAATTTAATAGCTTGTGGGTATAACTTCAAAACACTGTCAAATTGTTTTGCATCTGCCTCCAGAAAGAAAGTAGACGTGTCCTTAACGGTAGCCATTGTGAACGTTCTAAATGTACAACACTGCTCTGCGTACCTATTTAGTTAACTATAGCGCCGAACTCGACGCGGCGGCAGCACCTGGCCAACTGGGCGCCCTCTCCCCACTCGCCGCCATCTTGTCGACTGAACCTCGTTGTGACGTTCGATATTATTACTATTATTATTTATGTTTTTTTCTAGCCTATTTTATGTTATTTTAGTATTTTATACTGATACGATAATAAAAATTTGAACTATTTACTAATGTGGGAGTATTTTTTTAATGAAATTCAACTTTTCTTTGTTAGATTGAAACAAAAAATATGTACTTACTCATCGTAGCAAGGTTATATCGGACACACTTCACAACATGGCGTTGTATCGTAATTAGGTCTTCGTAGAAGATATCGCAATACGGAAAAATTGATTTCATAGTCTTAAAACAAAATAATTTTGATTTAATGAAGTGAATGTTATAATTTGTCACAAAATAAACACTAAAGTACACAAATATGTTAGTCACGTCGACCTCGGCGCACTATCAATTTCCTTAAACGTGACGCAACACACGACACCGTTCTACCGAAACGACTTTGGTAAACACGCATATTTTCCGTTGCAATGCAGTACACACTGAGCTCGGAGTAGTCATGAAGTAGTAACTAGCCGTGTACATAAGGCATTTAGGTAGTACGACGTACATATCACCGGGGTGGAACGTCACCACACCAATCGGCTTTGTTGTTTTGATAGATCGCCACGTGTTTTGCTCCCTCTTTTTAATTTTGGTTTAAGTATATCCGTTTTATTAAGATTAGCCTTTAAGCGGGCTTTAAACGTAGCTGTTAGTAACGTTTATTAGCAGTAAATAATGCGTCATAATTCTTTCGAAGTAGGTACTTATTTGTTTCTTCAACACTATTTTCTTGTTCCTTTCGCTGTTTTCTTTTCTAATAAAATGATACAATTGTATAAGTTTTCTTTTATAAACTGCATGTTAAAATAGAAGTTGTGGGCGCTGTGGTAAATGTAATATTAATCTTATAACAAATCGTTTAAAAATAAAAGTTTATAGTACATTATTATTATTTACAAACACTATTTTATCGCCAGTATTTTTCTTACATTAAGAAAATTAATATTTTTTCTTATGATCATTTATGTTTTAAAATCTAGTGGTTTTTTTTAAACTCAAATAACAAAACCATGAACTCTCTAACGATTGGGAGGTGCAGCAATGTTTAGGGGTTCGGTTCTGTCCATGACAATAGAAGTATAATGTACCTAAACATAATAAAAATGTAATAATTTGTAATTATCATTTGATATACCTATGTTATGTTAATTATCAGTAAATAAATAGGTGGGGGTTATAAGAGAATGATATTTTATATTCTTTTCTTAATATTAGATAAGTTATAATTGTGTTTAAAGTAAATACGCGTTATCAAAGATTACTAAAAAAGTAGTTATCAGATGTCGATCAAATTTAAATGAGACCACATAACAATCATCAGCTTTCGACTAAAACAAGAACCATAAAAATCGGTAGACCCAGTGAAAAATTATGCCGTACAATGTAGGTGGACGAAAAAATAGCCAAGTAATTACGCATTATTATATATAACTCGAAAAGATTATTGTTAGATCTCAGTTAAATTTAAATGGGACTACGTGAAACGCGCCACCTTTCGATTAAAAAAATTCTTCGAAATCGTTCCACCTAATCAAGTTCTGAGATAACACACAAAAAAAATACAATCGAATTGAAAACCTCCTCCTTTTTTGGAAGTCGGTAAAAATAGATACATTTTATTATATAATGAATTAAATGCCCAATATGTAACAATAACAGTCTCTTAAAAATAAAACTAAGGACGTTTGACTATTGTAGTAGACTGTAACTGAAGGTCTCCGGGGCAAAGATTCTTCTTCTATTAAAAGAAAGGAATACAGTTTTGTCTTCATCGCCATTCAACTGCAGATACGCAGAAAATACATTATATTTTACATGTCTTAGAATGCCCCTTTCGTGTAGGTTAGTAATAATTGTGTTTGCTGGCAAATGAAAAAAACCGACTTCAATTACATCGACAAATAATACAACGTAGGTAGACCAAAAAATAGTCAAGTAAATACGCATTATCAAAGATTACTCCAAAAGTTGTAATCAGACGTCGATGAAATTTAAATGTGACCACACGATAAATATTATCATCATAAAAAACATCGGCTTTCGATTAAATTAAAAATCATCAAAATCAGTACTCCTGTAAAAAGTTATGCGGATTTTCAAGGGTTTCCCTTGATTTCTCTGGGACCCCATCATCAGATCCCGGTTTTCTTATCACGATATCACACCTGGGATATGGGATATCTCCTTTCCAACAAAAAAAAGAAATTATCAAAATCGGTTTAGAAACGACAAAGTTATCCCCGAAAATACATTAAAAAATATATATACGGTCGAATTTTTTTGAGGTCGGTTAAAAATGGAACCGAATGTCAAGCACGAGATTTCTTTTTTGCACTAATTTTGCATTATTTTTATTTGTTTTTAAAGACCGTTTTAGATCTACTCTAATAAATGAGTAATAAAAAAGTACATTGCTCCTTCATGAAGTAAACTTTTTTTTTAAAACATTTAACCTAATATTAACTTAAAGTATCAATCAACACGATGTCATTTATTTTGTAGAAATTACATCAATATATATATACATGTTTTCAGGAATCTATGTATAGTATCTAATGGTTTCTATATGATATAAGTATTATATTACATTATATGCTTTATTGTACTTAAAAAAAGAAACAAGTAAAAATCATATTTAGAAAGAAAATTGGCAAAGGCGAACTGGTAGAGGTCTTTTCTAGAGATATCTAGAAAAGACCTCTACCAGTTTACCCTTGGCGATGAGAATTTCTGATATCGCGGGGCACAGAAGTGCAAGAGTGATTAATAATTATTATTCATAATTCCAGCCTATTGCAGTGCACTGCTGGACATATGCCTCCACACGTTCGCGCCAAAAATGCGTGAACTTATGTGTGTTGCCCTAGTCACCACGCTGGACAGGCGGGTTGGTGACGCTGTTGCCTGTCGCCTGTGTGTTCAAAGCCAGCGGTTAGATGGTTGGACGGTCGGCTTCTTAAATTCCAAGGTGGTAGTGGAACCTTGTTATCCCTTAGTCGCCTCTTACGACACCCATGGGAAGAGAGGGGGTGGCTATATTCTTCTTTGGTGCCGTAGCTACACAGCATTATTATAAATCTATAAACTTATTCAAAATTAATAATATAAAATACTTATTATACGTATACTTGACTAAATACACACTTACATGAACATGTATATACATACATAAAATACATACATACAGGTATATTAAATTGAAGATTTTTATACCTTTGACTACGTCTAAAAATATTTTATGTTGAAAAGTCTGTATTATGAGGTATGTTATCGTCGAAAAAATAGCCCATTATAACTACATATAACCCATAGAAACAGTAAGTGTCAATTAATTTTATAGGTATCAAAACTCACGAATCAAGCTGTATCTCTAAAATCTATCTTACGAAAATTGTAACCCTCCTGAATGAAATTGAACAGTTAACCACAAATGGATTGAGAGTACCAGTATCTACACATCACTATGACCAAGAAGTACGGTCACAGAAGTTTGAAGCCTTATAAGCTAATCTTCGTGATTTTTAAGTTAGAAGTTTTAAACTTGATTGGTAGGCATTTGTTTAAAGTTTATAAGTATACGGAATATGAGCATACGGAACTAAATTATAAATAAAACATTGTATAGAACATGAATAATTTATGGTTTGTAATCGTGGAAATTGTTGTAACTTATAAATATCTAATTCACCTTTGAAGATGCGTCGGAAGATAAGAAGTCGAAGGAAAGGATACAAAAGTTTTACGAACATAAATGAAAATACTTATAGCTTGAAATAAATGAAAGAAACAAATTTCTCATTTAAAGATCAAAGGAACATTTCAAGCGAAGTATCTAATCCGAAACAAAGGATCGAATAGTAAAATTTATGTTACTTCTTAATATCTTATATTAATTTAATTTCTACAATAAAATATAATAAAAACTCTTTGTGTATCAAATATAATTATACTTTTTAGCAAAAACTTTTTTTAAGGCTCTTAATTTAGTTTGTTAAAAACATTGGTAAACCTCAAAAGAAAAGACGTCGGTAACAGCAATATTATGTATAATAATTATATTAGAAGTAAATTAGATTTCTATTCCCTCTGTAGTCTTTTACGTAATTAATCGCCTGTAAGAAAAGGTTAATGCGTTGTATTTGTGAAGACATGAGCGATTTTAAATTTATAGATGCTGTTTATTTAAATATAGAAAAGTTTAAAGAAAAACTTTTATAATAAAATAATAACGTTTTTGAATAATCATGTTGATAATTCGTCACAAAAAGAAACTCATGTAAAAATAGCTAACTAATTAGCTGAGGGTTTTAGCCCATTTTATGTCCCGCCTCCCTTGTTGATTTATGTTGAGGTTCAAGCTCTTGTTCTCGCCGCCTCCTTGTCTAACATTACGAATATTTTACTATGATAAATAGAAACATA
The DNA here is from genome assembly GCF_905220565.1 of Melitaea cinxia. Taxonomy (NCBI): domain Eukaryota; kingdom Metazoa; phylum Arthropoda; class Insecta; order Lepidoptera; family Nymphalidae; genus Melitaea; species Melitaea cinxia. Next base: position 10,160,767 of record NC_059403.1, read on the forward strand.
AAATACTTCCGGATTTTATCTTTAATAAAATATGTACACCAAGGAACAAACATTTTGATTTGTAAGTGTAGTGCCCTTCAACTGTTATCATAGAACCACCTAAATCAATAAAATCTAGATTTAGCTCCCAACAAGCAATTTTGGTTGTGGTTACCAGACTATACAATATACAATATTATAATCGACATGTAACAAAAATCCTATTTTCACCAGACCAAGAGAAATTCTCTATTGAACATAGAATTTTGAATGTTCGAAGGTGCATACGTAAAATAATGTTCATATATTACCTGGGCCTTTTCAATGATACATCAAACAAAAACATGAATTAAAAAAATTAAAATTTATTTATTTATTTAAAATCTAAGTGTTGACTACGGAGCTCTAACATTAACGTAGCGAGTCTCGCTTAGACCTCGTTATGACATCATATTTTCGTTTGAAAAAGAATTAATCGAAGATTTTGTTTGCAAAATAAGTCAGCGATTGGCGCATTCATTTCGTTGACTTGAAATGTATGAAATTGCATACATTGTCTTCACACTTGATTAAATTAGTCACGTAGTAACTTTGATATTTCTATACATCTTAAATGCGTGCTCAAATGTACCTACTTATTCGTTTGTTACTTTATCATTTTGTGTAAGTCGGTTGTATAAATGGAACACTAATAAAAGTATAGAGCACTAGTTATAGTCTATTCGTACCTACATAAGGATAAACTTTATCCACAACTGGTAAACCGTCCCAAAGAATTTTCAAAATTGTTGACTTCATCGTTTGCGTCGATTATTTAATTCATAGTCTCGCACCGTCGACAGAAGTTTAGCGATGACTTCAAAAAGCATCTATTTATTTCTAATTCATTGTCAATGAAAACTTTTCGGATCTAGCTTCCAATGTACAGAATTGTCATGCATTGATTTTAGCCAATTTTAACAATAATGCAGCATAACAGATTGGATGAAATGTATTGTTAATTTGTAAGCGTAACAGCAAGAAAAGACGAATAAGATAAGAAAGAAAGCAGCAGGAAAGGGACATCGTTAGGCTTCCATGTTTTTTAAATTTATACATGTATGTAGGTACTTCCTGTTTATATCTGATCTAAAACTGTTATAAGATTGAAATGATACTAAGAATTCATGCCCTATATGCCTATGTTAGATTCGTTTAAAATAATCTTATAAAATATCGTTTTTTTTAATTATAAAAACTTAATTTTATATGTAAAAAAAAAGATTTGTGTATCATTAGTAGATACATTATATATATACACTATGCTAATATATTATGTAGAATGTTGTAAGTGGTCATTATTGACAAAATCATCAATATAGCAAGAGCTATAACGATACCTATATCATAATGAAAAGCGCATATATTAAATCATATAACTATGCCAAAAATTGCTTAGTAGATTTATGGGTTACAGCGTTAAAATAAAAATATATCCGATGTAGGCAACCCCTCGCTGGTCTTTTACGTTGAACAAAATGTTAGTTCCATGGGTAGGTTAGGGGTGCACAACTGCATACTAACATGCAAGGATGCTGCGATACAAAAACAGATGCCATAGAAATATACCGTCGAGGGTTGATACAAAAAGTGAGTATGAAGGGTCGAGCGAACACGTTCGGGGCCTGGGGTACGCTGTTTAATTTTTTGTATGGATTCCTGGTGTGCAACAAAATAGAAATTTTAGTTGCTATTGAGTTAACAACGTTAGGAGAGAAAATAGTAATTTTAATATTTGTTATATTATTTAAGATATTTTCTGTAATAATAATGGAAAGGGTTTGAGGACTCTCATAGGATGCAGTTACGTAAAATTTACAAAGTGGCTAAAGTAAATAATTGCGTTTGGTCGCAAAAATTAATAATCAAAGATTACTCCAAAAGTTGTTATCAGATCTCGATGAAATTTAAATGTGGCCACATTATAAACGTCGGCTTTCGATTAAATTAAAAATCATCAAAATCGGTACACCCAGTAAAAAGTTATGCGGATTTTCGAGGGTTTCCCTCGATTTCTCTGGGATCCCATCATCAGATCCTGGTTTCCTTATCATGGTAACACACTTAGGATATCTCCTTTCATATTATATCGTATATATATATATATATACTGTCGACTTGAGCAACCTCCTCCTTTTTTGAAGTCTGTTAAAAAGTTATATGATTATAATAAATGTCGACGAAAAAATAGTCAAGTAAATAGTCATTATTAGATATAACTAAAAAATTACTTGTCAGATCTCAATTAAATTTAAATGAGACCACATGACCTGCATTACCATTCGATTTAAAAAAATCATAGAAATCGGTCCACCCAGTCAAAAGTTCTAAGGTAGGTAACATAGTTACATAAAAAATACAAACGAATAGAGGCACTCCTTCTTTTTTGGAAGTCGGTTAGTAAAATAGAAAATATGTGTTCATTCAATAGTTTTAAGTTGTGTCATATTATATACTTAGTAGTGAGTGTGAGTTATTAGAGTAATGTCATTGTTACTTGAGAATGATAAGGGTATATTTCCAAGGAATTAAAGACGACAAAGGCTGTGAGACTTAAAAATTTCAATTAACTTAAACAAATTGTCTATCTACCTTTTCATGTTTCTAATTATTATTGGTCGTTTGCGATTGGACTCACACGTGGTTGATTTTTTTTTTAGTTTTTAATTGCATTGGTTCCTTTATTATTAAGTTTTGTGGTTTTATTTTTAATGTAATTAATATAAAATATTTTTATCTATAGAGAATAGCCAGGAAATTAATTATTCGTGAAAATTTAAATTGTTTGTTATTGGAACCTTAAAAGTGCCTTTATATGATCTTTGAATTAATGAAATCGTGACCAGTTTCACTCATCTTCACTGATGACATAGAATTATTCTAGTGAAAGAATTTTTACAATCGGTGATGTAATGTGATTTTTTTTTCTTTTTATAATACTCAGTAGTATAGGTATCATTCATAATAAGTAATTTAGTTTCAATATTTTTACTTACCTACCTCAACTTATTTTTTTTGACAATAAAAAACCATAACGGGTTTAATATAGAATTGTTTTAAAACAAGTTTAAACACAAATACATAAGTAGATGAAGATAATAATTTACAAAGCTACGCTTTCTACAAAATGTCACGTAAATTAAAATCTCTATCTAAGCAGCTCACAGTCAGAGCCGAATCTCATATACCTATGTCTGTGGAGCCGAATTATGTTAAATAAATTGAATACACTTACGCATTTTGTTTGTACAAAATTATATTTCAGACATTAACTTCTTCGAATAGTCCTTGCCTTATTAATATTCTCTTAGTAATAAAAACACCACATTGAGAATTAAGATTGTTTCTACTTTTTGCTCCAAGGTCAGTGAGTCGACTCGCAGACTGTATAACAAACCGCAACAAAAACCTTGCGTATATGATGGACGAACGGAAATATGAACAGGTTTTCAAAAAACAGATCTTCTTTCGTTTCATTTAAGTCTCTAATGCAATATCATACATTTCGATCGTTAGCCGTCCCGCTGGAGCGTCCTTGCGCTGTCTACAAATTAAAAGAAATTTTAGGGTTACTCTCGTAGTTAGAGGGGTTATCTTTTTGTTAGATTGGTGTTTATTCTTAACTTGTTGCTATTTCGTTTTATAGTATCAGCTTGCTCAACTAACTAGCTTACCAACGTAATTTGTTCAAAAGAAATGTTAAGATAGTCGTAGATCCAGAGTTGCTTTCAAACTTAAAACTTAGAGGAGGTTAGAAAATAAAAAATAAGGGAAGCATGTATTTTCAATGTAAACTACTTTTGAAGAACTTGAAGCCTCGGAATTGTTTGGTTTTATATTCTTGTACACTTGGTACTCGGAAAACTTACAATCTAACACAAAAAGATTTTTCAATTCGAACCAGTAGCTCTTAAGATTTTCGCGTTTAAACAAACAAACGCTTCAGTTTTCTAATACTAGTCTATTTAGATTCATATATTCATATTGAATAATCAAAATACTTACATGATATATGATGATATGTGCTGTGTGGTTACGGCACTAAAGAATTTAGCCACCCCATCTCTTCCCGTGGGTGTCGTAAGAGGCGACTAAGGGATAGCACAGTTCCACTACCACCTTGGAACTTAAAAGGCCGACCGATGGCGGGATAGCCATCCAACTGCTGGCTTTTTAAATGCACAGGCCGAGGACGGGCAGCAGCGTCTTCGGTGCGACAAAGTCAGCCCTGCGGTCACCAACCCGCCTGCCCAGCGTGGTGACTACGGGCAAAAACCCCCATGAGTTCGAACTTAAAAATAAGGCCCTCAGTTCCCGGCAGCCCCACTATTCCCGGCTACGGCAGCGGCCGTGGTAACGGTGGGGTAGAGGGTGCCAAGAATCACCGGGGTACGGGAGGCTGCCATAGAAAAATATTCCTGGCTACGTATAATGGACGCACGCTACGGTTGGACCATCACCTCACCGAACTTGAGGTAGAACTTAGTTACATTAAGTGGAGCATACTGGGGTTGTCTGAAGTCCGAAGAGAGGGAGAGGACACGATGATCCTGGACTCCGGGCACTTGTTCTACTTCCGTGAAGGTGATGGGCTTTCCCAAGGTGGCGTCGGTTTTCTGGTTCACAAGACTCTCACTAACAACGTTGTGGAAGTCAGTAGTGTGTCGACCCGGGTAGCGTACCTTGTACTTAAGCTCACCGACAGGTACTCCCTGAAAGTGATACAGGTATATGCGCCGACCTCGGCACACTCTGACGATGAAGTCGAAGCCTTGTATGAAGATATTACAAGGGCCATACATGGCACTACTTCGACCTTCTACAGCGTTGTTATGGGAGACTTCAACGCTAAAGTGGGAGTACAAGGCCGCGACGGATCGAGCATCGGACCACACGGATTGGGGCACAGGAATCACAGGGGGCAGACGCTTGTCAACTTCCTCGAATCAGAGGGGCTCTTCTTGATGAACTCATTTTTTGAGAAGAAGCCCCAAAGGAGGTGGACATGGCAAAGCCCCGATACTGTGACGAGGAACGAGATAGATTTCATCATAGCGGATAAAAGGCATATATTCAGAGATGTCTCAGTGGTTAACAGGTTTAACACCGGCAGCGACCACCGGCTAGTACGGGGCACTCTGAATATATGTCTCCGAAAGGAGCGGACCCGCTTGATGAAATCTACTCTCCGACCTACGCTGCCCCAAATACTATGTGGCTCCGAGCAGTTTCAGTTGGAACTCCAAAACCGATTCGATTCGCTGGAAACTACTAGCGACGTGGACGAGATAACCGACAACGTGGTGAAGACGGTGTGTACACTGGGTCGCAGGCACTTTCCACCAACAAAGCCAACGAAGCAGTCCAAACTTTCTCCCGAAGCCTTGGATCTGATGCGGCAGAGGCGCGAGTTGCCGGCTGCTTCGCCAGAACAGAGGGCTCTTTCCAAGAAGGTACGGAAAATTATTCGCCGAGACCTCCGCTGCTCAAATACGAGAGAGGTTGCTACTCTGATTGAGCAGAATAGGGGGTCCAAAGTTTTCCAAAGACCATTGGGGAGAAGCCTTCTTGCGAAGCTTAAAACAGCAGATGGCAGAACCGTCTGCTCTCGCCCTCAGGTCCGAGAAGAGGTTGAGAATTTTTATGGACAGCTGTACTCGTCGAGCGCACGCAAGCCTGCGACTTGGGACACCGAAGATCCACGGGCACCATTGTTGCGCCATTATTCGGAGTGTATCCCGGACTTCGAAGAGGATGAGATTGGTGCAGCGCTCGGGCAGCTTAAAAACGGGAGGGCCCCGGGGGATGACGGAGTTACCACTGAACTCCTTAAAGCCGCAGGGCGACCTGTCCTGAAAGCCTTGACAAGACTATTTAACGCCGTCATCCACCGAGGTACCACGCCGGAGGCGTGGTCCAGGAGTGTGGTGGTGCTGTTCTTTAAGAGAGGCGATAAGTCTCTGTTAAAGAATTACAGACCGATCTCACTTCTGAGCCACGTCTATAAGCTGTTTTCGAGGGTTGTTACGAATCGTCTCGCCAGAAGACTCGACGAATTCCAACCACCAGAGCAGGCTGGGTTTCGAAATGGCTACAGCACCGTGGACCACATCCATACTGTTCGGCAGATTATCCAAAAGACGGAAGAATATAATCAACCGCTGTGTATGGCATTTGTGGATTACGAGAAAGCCTTCGACTCCGTCGAGACCTGGGCTGTCCTGGACTCTCTGCGGAGATGTCATATCGACTGGCGATATATCGAGGTACTAAAATCTATGTACGACGCGGCGACGATGACCGTTCATGTCAATGACCAAAGAACAAGACCTATTTCCCTCCGGCGCGGGGTAAGACAGGGGGATGTAATATCTCCGAAACTGTTTACGTTATGTTTTTAAGACCTTGGATTGGGGGGAACGGGGCATCAACGTCAACGGTGAATTCATCTCTCACCTTCGTTTCGCCGACGATATTGTCATCTTTGCGGAGACGCTGGATGAGTTAGGCCAGATGCTGGCCGGCCTAAACGAGTCCTCCCGACGTGTCGGTCTCTGTATGAACTTGGATAAGACGAAAGTTATGTTTAACAACCAAGTCATACCGATACCGGTATCGGTCGATGGTACCCTTCTCGAAGTTGTTCAGGATTATATTTACCTAGGCCATACTATCCAACTAGGCCGCAACAACTTCGAGAAGGAGGCCGATAGGAGGATTCGGTTGGGCTGGGCGGCGTTTGGCAGACTCCGTCGAGTCTTCACTTCGAAGATTCCGCAATGCTTGAAGACAAAAGTTTTCGAGCAATGCGTCCTGCCTGTGTTAACATACGGAGCCGAGACGTGGACACTGACCAAGGGACTGGTCCACAAGTTTAAAGTCGCTCAACGTGCAATGGAACGGGCTATGCTTGGGGTCTCTCTCAAAGACAGGATTAAAAATGAGACTATCCGCGAGAGAACGAAGGTAACCGACATAGCCCACAGAATTAGCAAGTTGAAGTGGCAGTGGGCTGGTCATCTGTGTCGCAGGACCGATGGCCGTTGGAGTAGACGGGTCCTAGAGTGGAGACCGCGTCTTGGCAAACGCAGTGTGGGACGTCCTCCGGCCCGTTGGACCGACGATCTACGTAAGATTGCCGGTGTAGGCTGGATGAGGATTGCGGAAGACCGGGATGTGTGGCGCGAACTTGGGGAGGCCTATGTCCAGCAGTGGACTGCGATAGGCTGAAGTGATGAGTGATATGATGATAATTAATGTAATATCTTTATATATATTTTTCACTGTTAAAGCGCATTATTAGTATGTAGAAGAAAGCTAAATATAATAAATTTCTGAACGCACGCATTTATATTTGACAAGCAATATACATTTTTAAAATCATATAATCAATCATATAATAATAATCATAACGATTCGAAACCTTAAATACGGTTTTTATTTTGAGGAGAGAGTTTACCGTATTGACGTTAAATACGAGTTACGACAGTTACGAAACCCATGCATGAATGAACATTTTATATTAGATTTTTCTTTTATTCTATTTTTCGTCAATTTTCCAATATTTTTAATACTTATTATCCTATTCCAGCCTAAGAAAAACCCAAAAAATTAAATACATATCATAAAATTGAATGAATGTCTAGCCATTCTTGAGAACTATAGATGTATCACACATTAAAAAAAAAAGCGTTGATTTTCTTTTTTCTGTATCTGGCTCAAATGACCATACGCTGGTTTTCTTTTTTCTGTATTCGGCTCGAAGGACCACACAATGTTGAGGTTGCAAAGCTTCTTAAATTAAACTTCAATTGTTTCCTTGTTTCTTATTTCATAGATTCTTTATTTTTTAGTTTCTTCTTCTGGTTCTTGTTTTGAGCGCGGTGTTGTTAGAGATGTTCATTAGAGAGTGACTGACTGTTACTGGGTAACGCGTTATATAGCGTTTCCCACACGCTAGTATCTGAGATATATGTGATATGTGTAGACCAGTACTAGGTCCCTGACTGAAGTGTACTGAATCCTGGGTATATAAGTCTTACTAATAATATAAAACGATAAAAAATAGGAACTCTAACGACATACCTACGAAATACCTTAAAAATAGTAGTCTATAATTCTATATAGGTATGTTACTGTAATTTTTTTTTTTTAATGTTAGTTTTTTTTTATAAAGTTATGTCCACAGGCTTATAATGTCCATGCTTTTGTCATTCCGATTATTATTTTTGTTAGTGATCGTTTACTTGGTAGACTACTGCAGCTTACATTAAGAAAACTAATTATTCTATCTTAGTATCCCTAATGCAGACGTGAGTCCACCGACCAAAATTATGCTAACTTAATTGATATCTTACATGCAAAAAGACATAGTTTTTTTATGTTGTTATTTTTCTTTTTCTAATTTTTTTTTTATTATATTGCGCCTTATCTTAATTGTTATTGTCTATGTTTATATATAAAAATGTTAATTGGTAACATTTACTGCCTATTTAGTATTTACGGTTAGATATTTTGTCTGTATAATTCAGAAATGATGTTGTATAATTATTTATTTTTAATTTCGGATACAAGTCCTGTTTTTCTATGAGACCGAGTCACCAAATGCATCTGCAAAGGAAAGTCGACTCCATAAGCAAGTTACTTTACTCTTTGGTCGACTCACGTGTTAAACATTAAAGTGTGCAGTAGCTAGCGATGTATTACAACAGAAGCAAGTAGCAAATTTCGTATGGAGTGATTCATCTATTATAATGTAACTACTATCTAATTAAGTAATATGTGATTAAGTTTAGGTCATTTCAAACTGACAACAAAAACACGGACAAGTATAAATATTTATAATTGTCCACATCTATCAGTTAATGCTATATAGGTAATGCTAATAGACTAAGGAGTAATATTGGAGTTACATATGTAATGTACCTAGGTATAACATATTTGTACGTTACTGTATCTGTAGGAATGGTGAATATAAGTACACAAATGTCTTTGAAATTCTTTCGTATAGGTAGGTATCTCCATGATGATTTTAGTTCTGCTCATGAGATACATTGAAAAAAAGAAATATTGGCGCTAGATAATAAATGTTTTTGTGAGTATGAAATCTACGTTATAAATTTTATACTGTCGACCGGTAATTTAAATCTATTTCGGTTCGGTACGAAACCTATTTAAAAGGCAATTTCATTTTAAATAGGTTTCGTACCCAAAGGCCGCTAAAAGTACAGAAAAACAATTAACATAAGCGGTTATTATATATTACATTATTTTAAGTACTTTTTCTTGAATCTTCAAAATCAATAATGTCGGAGAATAAAGTAAAAACAAGCGAGTAATGAATTGATAATACTTTAATTGATCTTCATAATACTTAATTGAAATGTCTGAAAACAGTATTACAGCAGATTTATACGAATTCCTTTTGTATCTAACAATGTGTTTGTAAACATTCTACGAACAGTGCAATCGACGCGTCCCATCTGGCGTTGTCGGATCGAATGATACAAAATGCACATTATTGATTGTGTAGCTATGTAGAAATAAACAAATTGAACTTCCTATTATGCTTTAAGGTACATAATAGTAATACAAAAATATACCTCCGAAAGTCATAAAATTCTCATTTGTTAAACGATGCAGGAAATATTATGCTATAACGTTTGTTTTTTATTACCTAATTGTCGATGTAGGTAGGTGTGCTTTAGATTTGTTGTGATGGCTACATAACTATATGTATCCTAATTAGAGTCTTCTATATTTGTATATTATAATGTGGTCACCAAGCCGCCTGCCCAGCGTGGCGTGGCGTGGTGGTGACTATGGGCAAAACACATGAGTTCACGCCATTTTTGGCTCGAACTTGTGGAGGCCTATGTCCAGTAGTGTGCTGCGATAGGCTGATGTGATGATTTTGATAGTTAATCTTCTTTCTAGGATAGTATACAGTAGGATTGCCAGTTTGTTAAACTTAGTAGCCTGACAGAATAGCCAATTAGCCAGTTTGGTTCAACACGCATTCATAAAGCATAAGTATCTCCAGCTTACAAATAATAAATCAAGTCTGTGATTAGTAGTAAAAATATATTTACTTGACGTTTACAGAAATTAATAATAATAATATGTAAATCTCTGTTATCACCATATTATAAGCTTACGCTTTGTGGAGGTGCACGAAATCAATGAATGTTTTACTGGAGTTCACTTGAATGAAATGACGTCATCGCATAGTAGTCCAGTGTACTATATAGTAGGATTGTGCATATATAGATAATTGAGCTCTTTCTTTTGGCGTCGGATATTCTACGGTGTTTGAAGAGAATACGAATAGTCACAAGTCGGTAGCGATGTGAGTCGGACGCCAGCTGTTGTTATGCTGTACGCTTCTTGTCTTCGCGCTCTTTCGCGCCACGAGCGGCGAATTTGGGCCAAGCACGAGTACTTTGTACCCTTTCTGACTCGCTCATAATCGTATCGGCCGTCCTCTTCAGCATTTTCACTCTAGAATCGTAATATAATAGTATAACTTGTCATTGATGTAATCACTAATCAGTTCAATGTTTACATTGTGCTCGTATCAACCTATGAAATGTCATTACGCTCTGAATAATCGGTCGCACCGGTGGTTCGGTGTTAGCAAGGTAGGTAATAATTAATTGATTTTTAAAAATCTTTAATTCGCGTTCCGTAGATCTTTTTAATTAAACTTACCGTTATTTATTTACGTTCAAAACATCGAACAATAGATACCTATATTGCTTAATTTATATTTTAGTGTCGTCATTGTCGACAAAAAAAAATATTACAATAGTTTAATTTTATTATAAAATTTTAATTATCTTTCTTTATTTAGTTGACTTTTTAGTTTTTAAACATTGAGTTCTATAATTTTTTATAAAAATAGACTATCCAAGTTTCTTAAATTAAAAAATAACAATAAACAGCTGATATCAAGGACTGCAAAATTGATAAATGAATCAAAGTGCGGTTTTCATTGCTGTCATTATATTAAAACATTTTCATTGACGTTGGTGCCCTATAGAAGAAATAAAATAAGTAAATATTTTTAATATTAAACGACATAGTCGTGAAATATTATAATATGTAAGTATTATTCTGATCTTTACTGTTACATAAATCAGTAATAAGGAAGTGATTACCGTTACGTAGATTAGTAAAGGAGAAAAGGGATAGGTTGAAACCCTTGGTTATTAATTTAAAAAAAAATTAAAGCTATATATTACCCTAACCATGAAGTTTTAACAGCGTAAATGTTTTTAGATTGTTACATAATAGAGAACTAAGCATTGCTGATAAATTCTAAATTATTGAAATTTTAAATCAGTACGACTTGGAGAAGTTATTTTGTCCTGGTTTTGATTTTTTTTTCAAAAAATCGCTACATAGTTGACAGCACGTTTCTATACCCAAAAAGAAACAAAATCCTTTCTTTTCTTGTAGTTTTGGATGTATGATGATGAGTTATACAAACGACTCTTTAACTCTTTAAATTTTTTTAAATGCATAAAGCATTAAAACCCCTGAAAGAAATCATGTTTTAATACCTATCAATATTTATGTCAATAATATTTAATAAAAAAAATCTGCGATAGACTTGATAAAACAAGTATTACGCCGTATCGTGATCGAATAAGGTAAGATTCGAAATTTGACATTGAAGCGTACCTACATGCTAAATAGGTAGTTGTATAATTTCAGAACGTTGTATAATATGTTGCCACTTGACATGTACAAAGAGAGGTAAAACTAAATTTTTCAATTAAATTTTATAAAAATAGCAGATCGCTTTTAGAAGGTTGCGGTGCGGGGTTTATTATTTTACAATCCCACCAAATAAGCTAAATAAATACTAGCTAGATTATGGTACCTAACGCATAAGATGCGCATGCGCAAACAATCCTCTCTCTCTTGTTTTGAAGACTCAACATTTTTTAATATCGTATCAAAAATCGACCGTTTCAGCTGGGATCGAACCTGCATCTCCCACTCACCGTGTCGGTGCTTTAGCCAATTAAGCTATGGAACAATGTACCAAAGGGGGGTAACGGGTGTTAGGTCGAAATTTTTGATATGATGATTTTTTGGTTCTGAGCGACAATAATAAATCAATATTACGGACTCAAGACTCGTCATCATAATGGTTTTTTTACAGGGTTAAAATACGATATAATGTGCTTTCGGAACCCAGAACTAGGTACTTGTATATTTTAAAGATTTTCCGTACATCTACATTAAAAACAGAAACGAATATTAGAGCGATACGGATCCAAATAGATGTTAGAGTCGTGTCGGTAATAATGAGTCGAAAAAGAATATTATTTCTTACACCTATGCTCTTTATCTGATCTTGTGTTGGACGTGAAACGTGATTCAAAATGATTTTGACTAATACATATATACCTTGAATAAAAGGTTTAGTAACATAAATTACTTAACTCTAAATAGAGAATCTATGAAATGTCGAGCAGGACAGCACGTGTTACAGAATGCGAGATAAATAAAGTTTGTCTTAAAATGAACCTGAATTCTGCCACAACATGATTGATAATAACCATCTACAACTAAACAATGCAGTATTAACTGGCATAATTACATTTAAATGTCTTTAATGCTCAAAAGTCAATGTTCGAGACACTTGAGGGTAAATCACGAACATAAAATATCCCTAAATGTAGCACACTCTATAAAAAGAAAACATCTGAGCTGACTGACGACGATCAGAATAATAAGGCAGCACAGTGGTAGTAAAGTACACATTGTGATTGCTGTTCTCTCTCTCTTGATGCAATTATTCAAAATAATATAATTTGCAATTGGTAACTTTACCTGGTATTGTTGAAATTAATCTTTTCCAATGCTCCATCGGGTGAGCTTTTAGATTTAAAATTTAGAATAATAATGCCATACGGGCTTTTAGGCCCAGCCCAACCCCGTTCGTGGCTACTTAACCACTCCCGTGTGTCTCAATGTGATGGTTTAAATCCTATCAACGTCAATCACATGGATCATGACAATATTTTAAATACACAGGGCGTTTAAAAATATATCCCCTCCACATGATGTTATGATAATTTATTTATGACTACTATAGGTTAATTTAGTTTGGCACATCAGCTTTTCTTCGACCAGAAATCGACCAGAATTTAAAGTATCTAATATTTTTTTTTCGCCACCTAAATATATTATTACATACATATTATTAAAAATGTGTTCTTTAACTAGAGATTACTTGCTAGAGTTTGTATCTACATATATAGTTTCTATCTTGTTAAAATTTATACTTACAAAATGGAGTTCCCATTGTTTTGTTTAGATTAATTGTAAAAAAAATGCTTTCAAGGTGTTTATTGCTGTAATCTATACAAATAAATAATATTGGAGTGCCTGTTTGTAATATTAAAATAGCCGCTTTTTACTAAATGCATATGGATGTATACACGGTACATATACAAAAATAACATTTTTTACAATTTTTTTGTCTGTCCGTCTGTCTGTCTGTTTGTTCCGGCTAATCTCTGAAACGGCTGAATCGATTTTGACGGGACTTTCACTAGCAGATAGCTTAGGCTACTTTTATTTTGGAAATTTATTTATTTTATCACTGCGAACTGAACATTTTTTTTCCACGCTGACGAAGTCGCGGGCACAGCTAGTAACAAATATTCTTCTCTTTGGCCTTATTCCGTCTATTGCAGATGATTTAGATAGTGTCAGACAGACAATGTGTCGCCTAGGACACTCTTCAGGAAAACGCAAAGCTGCCTAAGCTCTGCGCCTCCCTCTCGACCTCACTGGCTAGGCCCACAGGAAAGACGAGTCGATACGTGTGGAGCAAGTTCGGCTGCAAGGAGTCTTTCGCATTTTAGAACTATCCCACGAATGCTTGACGGAGACCTCATTCCGGGTTTCAAATGAAGTTTTCCTATTTTGAGCCAGGTTTATCCCTCGGTCGCCTTTTACGACCCCCACGGGAAGATACGGGTGGTGCTATTCTACTCGGTCGACACCACCCGGCGTAGTAACAAATATATTAGTCGGTTAATTGCAAATTATCAATTTTTTTCGACAACCACCCTGGTGTAGTTGTGCGAGTAGCCTACAATACCAACAGTTGGGTTCGATTCCCGTCAGGATGTATATTTGTATTTGTACAAATATTTTTTTTCCGGTTTGGATGTCTGTCCTTGTGGGTCTCCCCACCGTGCCTCGGAGGCACGTGCCACGTTAAGCCGTTGGTCCCGGCTTTTATAATAAATACCTGATGGCGATCGTTATTCATAATAGGGTACATTTCCGCCAACCTGCAGTGGAGCAGCGTGGTGGAATAAGGTCCGATCCTTCTCCTAAATGGAGAAAGAGGCCTATGCCCAACAGTGGGACGTTACATACAGGCTAAATGCGAACGCCATTATTTAGATTATTAAATTTTACCTTTTATATATTTCATCATTTAAGTTAAACGGAAACACCAATTGTAGAATTTATTAAGGTTATAAAGTTTCGTAATTTTCTTTTTTAAGAAATATTTTAGCTCGTAATTAGCGATAATTTAAAATGGGTCCATTTTACAATAAACGTGCGCATCATCGTACTCATTGCTCATATCCATTTGAGGATATAATAAAGTGAATGAATTCAAAACTCACAGTCAGTGCGTGGTGTTCATACGTGACGAAAGTGGTATGTCGAATAATATTATAATAATAATTTTTATACATATTTTTTATAATTATCTCGTGTAAAATATTTATGAGTGTCATTGTTTATTTAAAGATTTTTTTTTTCAATGAAAATACAATTTATTTTTCTTTTGTCCGTTTTCCTTAAGTTTTAGTGCATTGTTTTTTTTTATTTCATAATTTCAGATAATATATATAATTTAATGCTAATTCTATGTTTCATGTATTTATGTTGATCTACGGTTTTATAATACGTTAGGTAAAATAATAATACCAAAGCATTAACAAATTTGTACCTTTTAAAATGTATAAAGCGCAGCCTTGTACCTAATGTGAACATTAATTGCTGCATATTAAATTTAATCTATATTTAGGTAAACAATTAATGTTGTTGTATATACAGTATAGAAGGTTGTAGTTTCACAAAATTTACACGAGGCTCAGAAATATATAAACCCTGGCTATCTTCCAAAAATATGTAGTTCAACAAACTACTAAGTAGAATAATAGTGTGCCAAATCTTATATATAAAATTAATATACTCCTCCGAAACGGCTGGACCGATTTTTATGAAATTTTGTGTGCATATTCGGGTAGGTTTGAGAATCTGTCAACATCCATTTTTCATACCCCTATGTTATAATGGAGAGGGAGGATTAAGGGGCTGAATAACATACCTATAAGGCAAAACAACGTTTGCGGGGTCAGCTAGTATCTATAGAAAATCGTTAGATACATGGCTTTTTAATATATGAATTACTTTACAGTATCTTTATAATATGAATATTACGTTACGTAATTAGCTTTGAGTATAAATTGTTTAGTCCAGTAACTAGTACAGGATCGCTCTTGATACAAAAAATATGCCGATACAGTCATATAAAATAGTGAGAACAGTTTATTCTTCGCACGATATTAGAAACATGAAAATAAATGCCTACAATTGTTACATTCTACTGTATTGTTGAGTTGATCAAAGTTCGCTTGCGACGCGTTTTTTTTTTATAATTCTTATTTTTTTTCATAAAACGTAATAAAAGTACAAGATTACGATCGTTAAGATCGTTAACTACCTCATTATTACTACGAGACAACATTGATATTATGAATGTAATTATAACTTTTTTTAAATTACTTACCTATATATATAAACTTTAGAGTCGACATTCACGTCACATTTTTGTAGGTCCGATTAAGCCAAGATTTTTAACAGATAAAAAGTCATACACTCATTGCTGAACGTATGACGGACGTACAAGAAGACCTACAGGGTCGCCGTTCATTATTATCAAAAGCTTTTAATAAATATTCTACCACATACAGGACAGTACTCCGCTTCGACAATTAAAAAAGGTAAAGTTAATTATTTGACATATAACGTTCTGCAAGAGGAAAACAATTTGTAATACGTTTTACTGTTTCATCACCAAGCTGTGTGTTATCTCAGAGATTCGTAACAGTGACCAAGCATTGTTGATTATCGCGCTAAGCTAGAGATGATTAAATGATGATAGGTTTTATATCGGTAGGAGGTGAGTCAAACCCTCGGAGAAAGTATTTACCTATCGTGATCGTTAGGTAGGCATAGTTAAAAACAATCTTATTATATAAATAAATAGGATTGCTAAAGTATACTCTATCTATAAATATAAGTATAGCTTCGATAATAAATCACTTTCAATATGTCGATAAAATAACGCTATATTATGCATTTGTTATCGGTGACTATTTCTAATCAGTAACAATATACTTATTGATGTTAAGTGGAAACAATTTGTACGGACGTTGGACATGCTTAGGTGTGGACTTTGTAAGAGCAGTGTTAGGTAGACATTTATGTTTTTGTTATAGTCCACAAATACGTTGCTACGTTAATTTTAATCTATAAAAATTGACGTATAAATATGAATGATTGTTTGTTTCGCGACACACAAACTTTAACATATGTGTTGCTATGTTAATACTTCATTGTATTGTATGTAATGCCAAGGATCGATCGAGAGTAGCGAACTATTGATACAATTTTAGAGCCTCTAGACCATAACCTTTTTCAGGATCTAGTTGTTGTAGGCGTTGCAGTTTTTTGGATAATCACGCATAGTAAGCTTATTTAGGGGTGGACAGAAATATTGAGCTCTATTGGAATTAGAAGCATAGAATTATATTTGTAGTTAGTGGTGGTTAGGGTCAGGAAGAAAGGTAGTTCTGAAGTTTTTTGTGCTGTTCTGTACAAGAAAACTAAATTAAATTTTAGAAACAAATTTGATACATATTAATAGTAAAAGAACAAAACATAGGCACATACATACATACTAGATCGTTCAATAAGTCCCGAGACTAACCTAGAAATGGCGCATATATTAAAAACTCTTTTGATTTTTAAAAAGTACTGGCTATCAATACAAGAATATGTGTCAAATTTTTAAAAATGGAACAATAAAATTATTGATTTTGAAACATTTAAGTGACGCTACGGTTGTAATTTCGATACAATGGAAAAAAACGAGTTTCGCGTGTTGATAAAACATTGTTTTTTAATGGGAAAAAATACTGTTGAAGCACAGCAATGGCTTATAAAATGTTATGCAGGATCAGCTCCCTCTAAAGCAACCATTTGTCGGTGGTATGCCGACTTCAAACGCGGTCGCATGGACACCAATGATGGGGAACGCTCAGGTCGTCCAAATGAAGCAGTGACTCAACAAAATATTAACCAAGTCCTCAAAATCGTATTGGAAGATCGGAAGGTAAAAGTGTGAGAGATAGCCGAGATAGTGAAGATTTCAGCTGGTAGTGTTTTCACTATTTTACATAACAATTTGGCCATGAAAAAGCTTTTTTCTAAGTGGGTGCCGCGTTTGCTTACAACTAATCAAAAGGAACAACGTATCAATGATTCAGAGCGATGTTTGGCGCTGATGAATCATAATAAAAAGGATTTTTTACGTCGGTATGTAACAATGGATGAAACCTGGATATACCATTTCACTCCGGAATCCAATCGGCAGGCAGCGGAGTGGAGAGCGGCTGGTGAAAGCCGCCCGAAGCGTCCAAAGACTCAGAAATCGGCCGGTAAGGTTATGGCGTCTATATTTTGGGATGCGCATGGAATACTTTTCATCGACTACCTTGAAAAGGGGCAAAATATAAATAGTGACTATTACATGTGCTTATTGGAGCGATTGAAGTACGAAATTGCGGATAAACGACCTCACATGAACAAAAAGAAAGTGGTGTTTCACCAGGACAACGCGCCTTGTCACAAGTCCGTGAGAACGATGGCCAAAATTAACGAATTGGGCTTTGAATTGCTTCCTCATCCCCCTTATTCGCCAGACTTGGCCCCCAGCGATTACTGGCTGTTTGCAGACCTCAAAAAAATGCTTCAGGGTAAGAAATTTGACTCAAATAGTGAAGTTATCGCAGCAACGGAGGCTTATTTTGAAGCCAAAGACAAATCGTTCTACACACATGGGATAGAAAAGTTAGAAAAGCGTTGGAGGGACTGTATCGCTCTTGGAGGAGACTATGTTGATGAATAAAAATTAATTTTATAAAAAAGACCCTTTTCTAGTACTTAGTCTCGGGACTTATTGAACCACGTGTTAAACATAGACGTAACAAAACTCCAAAATTGAGTATTGAATACCTTATTTTTACTTTTTGCTATACACAAAAAATATTTACCTGATGATTTAAACAAGTCTCTAAAACTTATTATAAAGGATGACACAAAATATACGCCTTCAAAATAAAGATACGAAGGGCTGGTGCCTCATAAAAGCTTAGTACGTTTCTCGCGTCCTTTTAAAACCCCCTTATTTAATAGTTTCCACTGCATATATTAAAGGTAAACTAATTTTTGTCACTATTTATTACTTGACAACAAACATTTTCTTAATGAGTTATGATTACAGAAAAATGCAAAATAAAATACGGCATATTACTTATTAATATGTTGCTATGAGCGGAAATTAATTTTATGTATGTTCGGGGATAACTCCGTCGTTTATGAACCGGTTTTGATAATTCTTTTTTTGTTGGAAAGGAGATATCCCTAGTTTGGTACTCCCTAGTCTGGTATCCTGGTTTACTTATCATGAGAAGGAAACCAGGATCTGATGATGGGATCTCAGAGAAATCGAGGGAAACCCTCGAAAATCCGCATGACTTTTTACTGGGTGTACCGATTTTGACGATTGCAAATTTAATCGAAAGCCGATGTTTATCATGTACCGATTTTGACTATTGTAAATTTAATCGAAAGCCGATGTTTATCATGTGGTCACATTTAAATTTCATCGAGATCTGATTACAACTTTTGGAGTAATCTTTGATAATGCGTATTTGATGATGATAGTTGACTATTTTTTCGTCTACCTACGTTGTATTACTTGTCGATATAATTGAAGTCGGTTTTTCTTCGTTTGCCTGCAAATATAGATATAGTAGATCAGTTGGGAAAATTCCCCAGTACAAAGTAGTTGAAGTACAACTATTTTTCGACAAATTTTGGACAGTATATTACAATCATGGCAAGTTTTATCTATCGATTAAAAATTAAATACTACTATTAGGCTTTCTTTTAGAGATTTACCCATGTAACAGATCTACGTTGTGTGCAGGACACTGAAAAACTTTTCCAAAGTTTGATTAAATAAAACACTATTCTTTTAATAAAAAGTGTATGGTCCTAAAAGACCTGTAAGTTTTTATTGGGCAAGGTTATTCAGCTGCACTGCAATACGCTACATACGAGGATCGAACAGTGTTTATAACTTCGTACATTAAGTAACAATTTAATATTATAGCACTAACAATAAGCAGTGTTGTATTGAATATTATTAACAATACCTAATGAAGCGAAATAAGTTCTGCATCTACAATTTTAACCTGGGTACTTGAACTTTTCAAACAGTTTAGGTAGGTATCCGAGCCGATACCTATAGTTACCGACTGAAATTAAATTATATTGTAATACACTTCTCTTGTGAAAACGGAGTTTATAGACTAAATAATAAAAAATAAATAAATATAACATACACACATGGTCGTCTACATACAGTCATACAGTAAGCATCTTAATGCTCTTTGTAGGGTAACAGAAGACTGTTATAGCCAAATACATGTTTTTATAAATAAACATAGAAATAATAAATATATAAATGCAAACACCACACCCAGACTCAAACTGAAATCGAACCCGCAACCCGCGGAGCAGGAAGCAAAGGCTAGTCAAATATATCAGGTAGATAAATAAAATTAAAGTTAAAGAAGAATCTTCTTATACTTCTTGATTCTAGTAAATACCTGTTTGGCTAAACGAAAATTGGTCACGAGCGGAGATCGAACATTCATTTTAGTCGCGAATATTACGCTCATTACTTCATCGAAATAGCAAAACATAGGTACTTCTAATTACAACATTAGTATAACTTAAGAGAAAGAGAGATATTATTAAGTTATCACGCAAACAGGCTGGCGTACAAAACACCTACACCAAGTATCAACAGTTCTAGACGTAATACTATGTTATGTTCATAAGATGTAAATGAAAGCGATTGTCACTATAACGACATGCAATCCAATGTCTGCGTAAGTAGAAACAAGAAATATTTAAATAACCGATGACCCCGTCCGGTTTATCGATCATGTCACCGTGACTTTTAACTTATCAATGTATGGTACCACCTATATGCTACATAGTTCGAATCGATAGTTCCGATCATGCAAACTACACTTGATGTTAAATTCAATAATTCACATTATATAATATAATTATTTATCTACGTAGTCGATATATTTTTTTAATAAACTTAATAAAATATGATACTGTAACATGCATATATATATTATTCTTTTTTAATACAATTATAAAATTATTATTTTTTTTTGTAATACTGATTTCTCTTGTGCTTATAACTCAAAAAATGATTCAATTATCAAACTTGTAATTTTGTGTTTTGTGTGCATTTGCTTACAGATATTATGGATACTAAAGAGTTCGTGATAAGGTTATAATTAACCAAAATGCCTGTGCTTCGTAACGCTGACAGTCCCGCTTCGAAAGCAACCAATTCTGTGGCAGTACGATACGGTGTAGCGGTCCTTGGAGCATGGGCCGCAGAGACAGGTAGGCAAAAATATGCCTGTCCCTTTAGTGAAGAATGGAATCATGAGAAGAAAGCTAAGTTTGAAAGAATATGGTGTGTGAAAAATAATACGGGTAAAAAGAAATAAAATATAAATATGATAAAATGACGGCTGATAGAAATGAATGAAATGAAAAACTTTATACTAGTAAAACAACTTTTACAATGAGAACGTTATAAATGAATTTCGTTTGAAAATAGCAAAAACTACAGAATCCGTATTATCTAATCTTTCTTCTATTTCATTCTTGGGAATCCTATATAAGCTATTAAAGCTATATCTAAACGAAAATGTACCTAAATAAAAATTAAATAGCTACTATTTGTAATTTTGTACCTAAGCGAAATTATTAAGAGCGTTTAGATCCATTGTGTTAGTTTATCATTTTGATATGTTCTTTAATAAGTTAAAGAAAAAATGGGTAAATTTCATTGATTTGATTTGATCATTTTGTGGAATAAAATCAAATAACTTTTTAAATATTAGGTAAATTATTGTATTTTTGGATTTCGTACGATTCGCTCCTAATCAGTGGAGGGTTTTTAAGTAGGCTGAGTAGGCTGAAGCCTGGAGCGGCAAAATTTTACCTAAATTTTATTTTTTAATATTATATTTTATGAAATTATGGAATAGGCGGCCCTTAAAAAAGGGTTCAACCGAAATAATCGCGACTAGCACTTGACCGTTTTTCGAATGACTGTGACCCGACCTTTTTGAAGGTTGAATCTGCGCTCGACTGTGCTCCTAATAGGAAATAGGGTATCTATCAACTTTCATAGGTCAGTAGGGGCGGCAAAAATTGAATAGCCTACTGGCGGTAAATTTATTAATCGACCACAGTCACTGCTTCTAATCTTCTGTGACGCTACTCGTTCAAAATACTCTAATACCTTATATAGCAGTAAGTAGTTCGCATTCACTTTGCTTTAATCTTCTGCTTTTGTCTGGATTTAATCCGACGTTCGCAGATTTCAAGACGGTTTTAGGCTTACGTCTTTTGTGAGCCAAAGTCGGGCAACTTTATTTATTACTGAAATTTATATGGAATATGGTTATAGTAACTATTTTACTTCGGACAATAGGTTAGTAGATAGAGTGATATTCGCTGTACACTACGATTTGAGTGTATTTAATTGTTATTTTATTTCCCTCCTTTAGCTACGTATCCGTTCGACCTAACAAAGACAAGGCTACAAATACAGTCCGAAGTAGCTGCAGCCAAGCATGGGTACAAGGCGAGTATACTAAACATTGTTTGTGACTGACTATAAACTTATATTAATAATATTTATTTATTTATTTATTCAGAAAATCAACAGCTTATACATACTATTTTAATCATAAAGCATACAACAAATAATATAGCCAATAACGGGTTTCCCTACAGTTAACAAATTAGTATTATGGAGATATCGTTAACAAAAAAGAAAAAGAAAACAACAGTCACAATCAGTATTCCAATGCACAAAAATGCTTAC
The DNA here is from genome assembly GCF_905220565.1 of Melitaea cinxia. Lineage (NCBI taxonomy): Eukaryota > Metazoa > Arthropoda > Insecta > Lepidoptera > Nymphalidae > Melitaea > Melitaea cinxia. The sequence continues at coordinate 10,183,115 of NC_059403.1, forward strand.
TCAGATAAGATTTTATTATATTGGTTTTGAATATCGTTTTAGACTTTGTGAAGATGTCGACGTTTTTAAATAATGTGTTTATACGTATGAGGGAGTCTCAGTAACAGCGAGTTTTTGAAATAATTCGAATAATGTTGAGAAACTTCTAATATAGATGTATTACGGGTACGATATTTAGGAGTTCGAAAACCTATTTTAGATACTAGATGTGGACAATCAATTATTATGTCATAGAGCAGACCCATATCCAAAAGAATACGTCTCTGTTTCAACGAAAGCATTTCATGTTCCGCGCAATTATTTTCATAATTCTCACAAAATTTACAACACTGAAAGTTTAAATGTTTAATGAATATATTTTGCATTCGTTCTGGGCGGTTCTGATAAATTCGGTATTGAGGTGACCATATAAGACTAGCATACTCTAAAATGCTCCGTACATACGCAAAATAATACATAGCTGATATGTTTGTAAACGGTTTACACACGCGAAGAACAAATATGCTTTCATTAGTATATTTTCTATATAATCTGATAGTATCATTTTTTGATCAAAGTAGACCCCCAAATCTCTCAAACTTTGTTTTCTGTTAATTTGTTCGTCATTGAAATGGTAGCTATATAGAATAAGGCTTTGGTTTCCGCGTGAATGAGATGCATTCACACTGTTAATAAATTATTAAGATCGCATTGCAACGACAAACAATCCTGCATGGTATTCATTACATAAAAAAAACCTTTTTGTCATCAGCGTACATAAGATAATCACAGTGCTTCAAACTTGAACCAATATTAAACAAGTACGCAATTGATTAATATAAGTCTTATAGTCAGTCACAGTCATGTGATTAATTTTAAAATAATTTACGCATTCTATTTTAAATTGGATTGTATAAAAAAGTGATATATGTCGGTTAAAAGTAATTAACACATTTATTATTGAAAAACTATAATTTAAAAAATTTATGTAGTTGGAGAATCACGGAATGATAAAAACAGCTGTTGGCATTGCGAAGCAGGAAGGTGTCTTGAAGCTTTGGAGCGGTCTCATGCCAATGTTCCAACGACACGCCATATACTCTGGCAGTCGGCTCATATTCTATGAACACTTCCGTAATGCTTTTAAGGACGCTAATGGGAAGGTCTCGTTGGGAGCCGCTTCTATAGGTGAGTTATAAACTTGTAAAAAGTTTATTTCAATAGACCAGATAGCTTTGTTCACGATGTTGGAATGCTAACTTTATAACATTCCACAAAATTGTATACTTATTTACATGCAACAAACAACCTTCCGGGTATAGGGGTATAAAAATAATAATGTACATTTTTATACTCATTTTATTGTTAATGTTGCTTATTTATTTTATTTCTTGTTTGGTGTACAATAAAGTGTTATTATTGTAGTTAACTTATTTCAAATACGGCTAAATGTTTAAAACAATTGAACGCCACAAGTAGGTGAAATTACCTACTTTGAATTACAAATTAGAGTTTATTTTCGTGACGATGCATTTAACTCAATAATAAGCATGTCAAACAGTTTAAAAGAACGTATGTGTAAAATGTACGAGTCACATTCTTATTTTTAGTCTCTTATATGATACGTAATGTCAATTCGAAAATTTATCACCTGCAATTAACACTTATGCATGTATGCCAATTTCCAAACATTGAAGAACGAACGGCTATTATGTACATCACAGGTAGATTAATTTATGGGAGGTTCAATTTTTGTCATTTCTAACTCTACCTTAATTCCGGTGCTGCGGGAAGTGTACTCATGCTCCGTTCTGCGACTATCACGCGTTATTTTCGAACAAATTTACGTAAAAACGATCTTTATTGCAAGATCAAAATACGATACGAACTGACCTTTAACGACTGACAAATAGACACTTTTAAACAAAATAACGCGTCAGAGATAATATTCTAATACAATTAGTAGTAACATTGCGTGCTAGATTATAGGTATAGAAATCCGAAAAATACCCAAAACCGAATCGGAGCACCCCACTGTCCACGTGGTCTTGGTCTGTCCTACCGCTAGAGTGTTTTTTTTAAGCCGGAGGCGCGGAGGAAGGGCAGGATCCAAGCGTTATTCTTAGGTTAATTTTTTTCGATTTAAAAATTGAACCTCAAAGCTTCAACCATGATATTTTCTGTAACAACGGGGTTTACACGAAAATAGTTGTCCGGGGGGGGGGGGGGGGGTGAAAAACCCACACTCACTCCCACCCCACCCCCCCTTTTCCTCAACCCCATAAATTTCTTGCCGGCGATGTACATAATTACCGAACTACAATACCTATTTTCTCATCAATATATGTAGATTTATATTTAAAAAAAAAACTTCAACATGACTTGTTTGTTTATTTCGATATCAGCTGTACGCAGATAAGACGATATTAGTTTATTGACCCCGTTTTGTGAAGGCCACTAGAACATTGTTATGTAAATAGACCAACGTACCTGTCGAAACTGATCTCGATTACAATTAATTGTACACGAAATATTTTCCTAAGGACCTTGAATTAAATTGTTATAGACTACGATACACATTGTAATAAAGTTTCAATATTTTATTTTAAAAATAGTCAGGTGACTTAGTTCTTAGTTTTGTGTATATAGGTATGTTTATGTTTAAGCTACATTCGCGTCAACCGCGGCTGGATATTCGTTAGGTTAGTTACAGGCGTACGCAAAGGGTTTCAACTTTAATACGAATCTATTTGCTGTGTGTTTGTTCGCTTGTTATCCTGTATATTTACAATCGTAAAAAAAGTATTAAAATTGGAAACTAAGATTCTCCAAAACCGAGACAGACTTTACGGTATATATGAATTGTACGAAATGGTGAAGCATCCATGTCTACCAAAGTAAGAGACGGGAAAAAAATGCAGCAAATTACAATTACATTAACTTCATTAATTTGTATAGATTTTCAGTTACCGTATTTTCGATTTTCCACGAATTGTTAGCGGGAAGGTTGACAAAGCGTTTATGGTTTGGCCGTAGCTTATTAATTGTCTTCGAATCATTTGTTTTTTTTTTTTTATTTTATTATAGAAGTATGAAATCTAGGGCGCAGTTTTGTCTGTCAGTCTCATCTGTGATGAGAGATGTCTATTAATATTCCGTTTGGTTTTGAATTTTTGATAAATATTTACGAATTTTTAAGCAGAAACATGGGCATAGTTTTGTATGTAACATAAATGTATTTAATCTATAGTTACATTGTATTGTCAAGGATAGACCAAAGTTAAGAGCTATAGATTAATTACCAATTTAAAAGTCATTGCCCGATAAATTAGAATTGACAGTACTAATTACTTAATTGCTAGACATTGTCAAGAATGACTCACAAGAATCGCACGCTTTGTTTTGTTTGTTATCTATACAAATAAATAAAATTGGAGTATCTGTTTGTAATAATAAATTAACCGCTTTTTGCAAAATGCATATGAATGTATACACGGTACATATACCAAAATAATATTTTTTACAATTTTTGTCTGTCTGTCTGGTTGTTCCAGCTAATCTCTGAAACGACTGGACCGATTTTCTCGGGACTTTCGCTGGCAGATCTGAGGCTGATATAATAAGGAGTAACTTAGGCTAATTTTATTTTAGAAATTAATTTATTTTATAACTCTGCGAACTGAAAATATTTTTTTTGTTAAATTCCACGCGGCCAAAGTTGCAGGCACAGCTATTGTATCTTTAAATTAGTTGAGATTGAGTTTTATACAAAGCACTTTATTAACTAACTTCAAGAAAAGGAGGAGATTACTCAATTCAACCGTATATATATATTTTTATGCTTGTTCGGGGATAAGTTCTTCGTTTATAAACCGAATTTGATAATTCTTGTTTTTTTTTTGGAAAGGATGTGTGATTTGATGATGGAATCCCAGAGAAATTAAGAGAAACCCTCGAAAATCGTAGTGACGACTAGTGCGTTTGTTAATTTTTTTTCGTCTACTTACGTTGCATTACTTGTCGATGTAATTGAAGTCTGTTTTTTTCGTTTGTGAGCAAACACTAACTTTTTTATTTAATCGAAAGGTGCTGCGTGTCTTGTGATTCCTTTTAAATTTAATTAAACTATGACAAGTACTTTTCGAGTTATATCTAATAATGCATATTTACTAGACTAATTTTTCGTCGATCTTCGTTGTATTATACCGCATAACTTTTCACTGGGTGTACCGATTATGATGATTCTTCTTTTAATCGAAAGCTGATGCTTGTCTTATAGTCCTATATAAATTTGATCGAGATCTGATATTAACATTTTGAGTAATTTGTGATAACTATTTTCCGTCTACGTACGTTATGTTACTTATTGATGTAATTGAAGTCTGTTTTTTTTCATTTATGAGCAAAAACAAATATGTACACGTTTAATTACAACACTGCTGTTTAAAAACTTTTAGAACGGACATCTTGTTTTCTTTGTCAGAAACACAGTTCAAAACATTTTGTATTAGTAGTAATAAAGTATCTATAAATTACACGTATAACCGTATAAGTAATGTGCCTGAAGTTCTTTAGGTGGGTTGGCCGCTGGGTCGCTGGCTCAATTGATCGCATCACCAACTGACTTGGTGAAAGTACAGATGCAAGCGGAAGGGCGTCGGATACTGCAAGGAAAACCCCCGCGTTTTGCCAATTGCAGGCAGGCATATGCGATGCTCTATTCGGAATCCGGCATTAAAGGTTTTTGGAGAGGTAAGTGGGTGACACGAATTTCGATTTTTTGTATTTTTAAAACATAGAAGTCAAATTTTGTATAGTTATTTATTTTTATGCAAATAGGTCGGCAAATAAGCCTAAGGCTCACCAGATGGTAAGCAATTACGGCAGCTTATAAACGCCTGCAACATCGAAATCATCGCAAGTTCGTTGCCGACCCTACCCCCTGGCCACTTACTCATCACAGGCACACAACGCTATCTGAGAGCACTATTATTTAGCTGTTATTACAGAAGTGAAAGGTTGAGGTACTGTCCTACTCGGGCTGCTCTTGATTTTGAGAAGGATATTTTCTGCTATGACCTACCTCAATAATTAATTGATTGTTATGATAGTGAATAGTTATATGATGAACTTGTGACATTAGTAATGATTCATCATATTAAACTGCTTATTACGTAGATAATATTTATTGCAAACCATACTTAAGTTTAATTTGTGTAATATTTTCAGTCATTTAGTATAAAACAGCCTTACATAATGTTATTATTTACATATATTCACCATTTTTGCTAAATTTTAAAATCAAAATGGTACGCTTATTACTTAGCGATGAGAATATCGGTACAATATAGCGATTAACGCAGTGCTCACAGCGACTATCTGTTATCGTAGCGGTCGCGGGTTTATCTTCGCTGGTGGAAAATATTTGTATGGGCTATACAAATATTATAAATATATATTTACCTGGTATCTTTTGGACCTTCATCTTCATATCTATTGAAATTATTGGAACGAAGTTCCTTACGGAGGTCTTGACATTTGGCTGGGCGACCGAACTGAAAAAAATGTGATACTAAAACCGTAAGATAAATATATAACGGAAGTGACGTGATATCAGTCACACGACTGTATAATATGAAGTTTGTAAAACTAAAATATTACTAGTAAACTTTTTTTTAAAATTATTTATGTAATTTTATACTGTCGACAAAAATAAAGAAAGACATGTTTTTTATTTCACTTAATAGTTTGAATTATTATTATTATTGTTATTTTATTTGATTTATTTTACGGTATTTGTTATTTTCTAAAATACTAAATTTCCTAAATACTTTTATGTACTTAATTAAAAACCAATCGACAAAATTAAAAAAAAAAATCAAGAATTAGAAAATATATATAAAATTCAACATTTTTTTTTCAAATTGTCCTGCTTCTATAGGTAGGTATAATCCGAAAGAACTTCATACCTACCCGGTGTCCCATGACACCACGTATTCTAATTAGTGGACGCTTGACTTTTTCTTTAATCATTGACGTTTAAACATAATTATGGATTCTCAGGTGCCGTACCTAACGTGCAGCGTGCTGCTCTCGTCAACATGGGAGACCTGGCAGCTTACGACTACACTAAGCAGTTCCTAATGCGCGAGTTCGGTATGGCGGACACCGCGGCCGTGCACGCCACGGCCGCTTTCGCCGCCGGCTTCGTAGCTGCTGTCGTGGGCACGCCCGCGGACGTGCTCAAAACACGCCTCATGAACCAACCGGTGGGACCAGACGGAAGGTAATTGAAAACTTGAAAACCCGCGTTTTGAGAAAAAGTTTCGAAGTTACTTGTAAAATATCTAGAAGTATGTAGTAGCACTGTTCAGGAGACTAGTCAGAATGAGTAACTGAAGGCATCATGTGACAATTTTGGTGTTTTGTCGATCATGTGGGAGAACCTTTGGTATCAGTTCCAAGTTGCTTTAGGTACATATAGATGTTTTACATTCAAAAGTGATATTAGGCATTTTTAGTTTTAAATGATTGTTATTTTATAGATACGATTTAATTTAATGTATTTCGATATAGTTCGGTTTAAAAGTTGTACTTGTTTAAGACTTCTGTTTAATTTTCTTTTTTGGAAGTTGCTTAGCAATCTCTTTTGCAAATTTTGTTGTGTCGAATACTTATCTATTTGTGGGCGTTAAATGTGAATATGGATATTATAATAATGACTTTTTTGTTTTAAAACATTTTGTTTTAAACAAAAGTTCTATTTATGTCTGCACGCCCTCTGTTAGCTACTTATCTATGTATATGTTGCAGTCAGAACTCTTAACCAGTCAAAAGTACTATTGACTAGCGAAATCAGTCAAAAGTACTTTTGACTGGACAAGTTGGTCAAAAGTGGTTTTGACTGAAAATTATTGGTTATTAGTACTTTTGACTGCAAATTCACGGTTAAAAATACTTTTGACTGACGCTCTCCGTCAAAAGTAGTTTTAACTGCAAAAAAGCGTCAGTCAAAAGCACTATTAACTCGTTAGATGTGAATAAATTTAGTCAAATGATCCTGATGAACCATAATAAATTTATGCCCGCGATCTTCTTGCGACTGCATGTCAATCAGATCGACTTGGCAGCGGCTGTTCATTTCAGTGTGCAGGATCGGTTTCTAAACCTGACGCATCCTTTTCTTGCTTTTCTTCCTTTGGCATACTTCGCACATTGATAAATATATATTAATCATTTCTTTTGTAACATTAGCGTACTTTTTTGCCGTTTTATTCTTAAGTCTGTCGCGACCACCATGACCTATAGAAATATGAGTAGCATTATTAATGTCGTAGATTTCCTCAGCCGGCAAAAATATTTGACAGGTTCTGTGTTTGTAACTAATTTTTTTATACCACAAACTTCAATGTGTCAGTCTACTGTACTGTAATGGAACACCATGATTCTTTCATTAAATTTCGCGTCTTCCACATCCATTGCAAACTTTTCAAATTTTTCTTTTGTCATCACATTGAAATGACTATCTTTCATATCTTCCATCGCTAAAATACTAATACTAACTGAGGTAGGGCACAGCAGGAATTTCCTGCTCAAAATATGGAGCAGCCCGACTGGGGTAGTACCTCGACCTTACAGAAGATCACAGCAAAATAATACTGTTTTCAAACAGTATTGTGTTCCTGTTGGTGAGTAAGGTGACCAGAGCTCCTGGGGTGGATTGGGGATTGGGTCGGCAACGCGCTTGCGATGCTTCTGGTGTTGCAGGCGTCTATAAGCTACGGTAATCGCTTACCATCAGGTGAGCCGTACGCTTGTTTGCCGACCTAGTGACATAAAAAAAAAAAAAAAAAATCTTTGCAAAAAGCCTTCTTTCTTTTCGTAGTCACTCATTTTTGTTCTAATATCAGCACGTTCTCCACTAATAATGAGTAATATAAAAGTTTAATGTGCGTTTGTCGTTATTTTTATCGACCACCTTAACTTTTTAAGAGTTTTGACTGATACAACCAGTCAAAATCACTTTTGACGGAATCATTTAGTCAAAAGTACTTTTAACCAGCGCCATTGGGCAAAAGTACTTTTAACTGTTATTTTAGTCAAAAATATTATTGACTAAAGCAAACGGTCAAAAGTACTTCTGACTGATTTTGCTAGTCAATAGTGCTTTTGACTGGTTAAGAGTTTTGACTGCAACATATCTAAATAAAATTGAATGTTGCTAAGCGCATAACTCGAGAATGAGTACACTAATTCAGCTAATTTTTTTTGTATGTTCCTTAACGCCTCCGGTTTTAGTATAAAAAAAAAAAAATAAAAAAATATATTTTTACTATTAACTTTTGACAGAACGAGGTCTGTCCGGGCAGCTAGTCTTATTATATAAATAAAAATGGCTCGACCAATTCGGTTAATTTTTGTTTTTCTTTCTTCCTTAAGGGTCACGAAAGGTTTTAATACTAAAAAAAAAACTTAAAAAATAATAATTTTTACTATTATCTTTTGACAGAACGAAGTCTGTCCAGGCAGTTAGTCTATCTGTATAAATAAAAATGAATGTTGTTAAGCGCATAATTCGAGAAGGGTTCGACCAATTCGGTTAGTTTATTTTTTTTTTTTGTATTTTCCTTAAGGCTAATTAGATAAAGTCGGCAATATATTTACGTCTTTCTTCACTATGCTTTAAATAAGTACCAATATGAAAAAATGCTCGAGAATAAAATGTAAAGGCGACAATTTTCTCTCATCAATAGGAGAAGCTAACAGTTTTTCACTTTCATACGGATTCATAAAATTGATTATCACCAATAATTAAGTAGGTACATAAGAAAACATACAAAAGTTAGGATCGTGAAATTGACCTACATTTTTGAATATACTACAATTTTATTAATGTTATTAGTTTCTTCGACTGAATAGATTTGTTTTTATGATTTGAGTAATACATAGCCGCATATATCTGTAACAATATTTTTTTTTTTAATACCAATATATAAAAAAGTCCAAAAATAGTCTCCTTAGTAAGCTTGTATTTGGTTTGGACTTTCTCAGAACCACTCTGTGGTCTGTCTCAGAACGCTACCTATCATTTCTTAGTAAAAATATTCCATTTCCCCGAAATCTTAGCTTTTGTTATGCAAATTGCTTTGGCAAATTGTGATTAAACGTTCTGTAGGCGAAATCGTCTTTACGTATTGTCTTTTGGCTGATAATATTTTCAAAATATTTCAAGTAGCGATATTCTACGTGTACGTGTATTATACCTACTTACATTTTTTTGTATTTTTTATTAAATTATTTAATTAATATGAAACATAAAATGGGAAATGTATATACCTATATAGTATTATATAATATTCAGGATGGTCAGCGTAGACAGTTAGTTTTAAGTAACATAAATCGGTACCGCTATGCAATAAGTAGGTTGGTGCGTCTAAAGCGGGGTCGGGGTCGAACAACGGGGTCAAAGTCGGGACCCGCGCACGCTCAATGTAACTCCTTTCCCTTTCGTTTCAAATATTCTTGTAATGTATGTAAATCAGGTGACTGAAATATATGAGAACCTGCGGTATATTTACAATAATACAATGCTCGTAGTCTCATTAATGCTGTAACTATAGCAATTTGAAACAAGAAACGGTGAGTTTGTACCTAAGTAAGAAAATATTAAAAGTAGGTCGAGTCTTGTCTGCGGTTTTGTGTTCATGCGAATAATATGAAAACTTGAACAAAGGCTTTCTTTGTAGTCGCAGACATAATGTGAACATATTTTAGCTATATTCCGTAGCTGTTGGACCTGATACGGATTGAGGGTGAGGTCATAGCCTCATAGGTAATAACAATGACTAGTTTATAGAGATGTTAAAAATAGCCTTATGCATACAAACTTGCATTGTAATAAGATTCCTTTCAATCTTTGATAAATTAATTAAAAATAATTAGTTGCCATAATAAACGACTAGTTACATATTTTGATATCGTCTTACTTTAATTCACTTTGAGGGAAAGTAATAAAATTTATTTTTGTTGGTAATCGATACATTTTAAAATCACTAAACTGATGTAGGTTAATATAAACCTAAATCTAAAAAAAAATTATTCATTAAGACGTAGGTACCTAACTTAAATAGTAATTACTTTATTTTTGGCAAGATACAATACAAAATTGTATAAAAATTAGAGTTATTTATTTAAATCTTACACCCATAATGCACTTCATCTCGTAAAAGTTAATAGCAATGCGCAGAACACAAACATTAAATCTTTACTTTTAATTTTCTTTCAGAGGTACGCTGTACCGCGGGATGATCGATTGTCTGCAGCAGTCTGTTAAAAATGAAGGAATATTGTCATTATATAAAGGGTTCCTACCCCTCTGGATGCGGCTCGGTCCATGGGCTTTAATAAATTGGATAGCTTTTGAAAACATCATGCTTGCTATTGGAGGTAACACTTTTTAAATCGCAAAATGATGAGTTTATATAATTATTTACATGAGGTTTGAATAATCGTTACTAGTTTTAGCTATAACGCTTATAATTTTAACAAGGACAATTAGTAATTTTTTTAAAGTTGTTAATTTATATCTATTGGTTGTTGAATTGTTTTATTTTAAAAATTATTTAGAACTATAATTGATCAAAAGTAATTCACACAGACATCCTATGGTAAGCTTAATCTCATACAACAAAACAACACGTAGTAAGGACAATATGTAAAAAATAAATGCTTAATAAATGCTTAGTGCAATCTAGGTGCCTTTAGGAATATCCAGGGAATTTTTTTGACTAAAATAATGGAATATAATATGATGATATAACTCTTACTCACATAGTCAGTAATAAAAAAAAAAGTGTAAAAATCGAATATTCGAATATAATTTGAATAACGTTAACCACATATAGGTACATATTTGCAAAGTAAAAAAAATGTAAATTTCCACTATTTTTATATAGCACAAAGTTATCAAAATAAGTTTGCAAATATATAGCATAATTTTGCATTTACATATTACTTCATTTTGATGTGTTATGTCGGGAGCAATTTAGTTAATTTTTAAATGTAATTAATCGAGTCAGTGTGCACATTAAACCAAAAATTCTTACTTTTTGTGCTGTCCCAAAGATTTCAAATATAATTTATCAAAGTTATTTATAAAAATATTAATAAAAAATATATAAAATATATTATAACATTTACATAAAAAAAAACTACATTTATTTATACTATATAAATAACATTTCTACATTTAAATATTTACAACGAACTTTGTAATGAATATTTATTATTTCATCCTTTAACCTAGTATCATTTGTTTTACTGATGAACTTAAATGGATAGATTATGTAAAAGTAAAACACCAAATTACTTTAAAATATTAGCGTTAACGTGTATTTACATGACTTTGTAACTTAATTTTTAATACTATAACATTATTTGTTGTTTATAAAAGATTAATGTTCAACAAGATTTGTACAAACTATATAAATGAATGTAAATTATTTATTCGTAAATGTTTTGTATTTAAAAAGGTTTTGTAAAGATTACTTTTAGTAATGTAGACACTTTGGTTGCGATGCAATAAAAATGTGATGTTATTTGTAGTATTTCATAGAACTATTAAATTATTTATTGTTAATAAAATATGTTATACTTATTTGAAGGCTTGAAGGCCTCGCTACGTTGTACAGTTCCTTTCCCGCGGTCCTTTTGTATGAACAAAAAAGATACAGATTTTTTAAATATAACTCGGTCGACATTTGCTACGCTCGTTGTATGGCTCACCTGATTACAGTAAGTGATTACCGTAGCTTATTGACGTCTGCAACACCAGAAGCATCGCAAGCGCGTTGCCGACCCTTTTCCCAATTTCCGACTGCTTGAAAAAAGTATTATTTAGCTATGATCTTCTGGAAGGTCGAGGTACTACCCCAGTCGGGCTGTTCCATATTTTTGAGCGGGAAACTTCCTGCTGTGTCGTACTTACCTCAGTGAAATAATATTTTATATAGAACCAAATCTAGTACATAGATAGATAGTCTACAATTAATTAATAAAAAATGATTAAACTTGGCTAAATGTAGATTATAAAGTTGTCAATATGTGATTTTATTTACTAGTAGTAGGTACTACAGATACACTCATATAATTACATAATCATTATAACCTCATAATTAATTAAACATAAACGTAGACGTACTATTTTTGTTTCGTAGACAATTTCAAACATTATAAGTGAAATTGCAACTTCAGAATGCTTAAGAAATTCAAAACCATGTCATGTTTCAGAACTTTTGTAATAAAGTGGCTTTCATGAGAAGATAATACAATTTTTAAACTCAACCATACAATTAGTTATTTGTATAGGGGATTAAAAGTAAAACATCGAATGTACAATATTAAATTTATTAGTAAAAAATATTATACATCTTCCACAATATTGGAGAATCATAACTTAACTATTTTAAATATTTGATTATTATAGATTAGCACTTCCATTTTCTTATTAAAACATGCCTTTACACGTTTACTGTCAGCGAGAAGCGACGGTCGCGGTCGAACATCACATGTGCGTCACCACACTTATTCTACAATACACACAGTTAAATGCTTCGCTCGAAGTATATTTCGTTTAAATTTATTTATCGATTAGAAATATTCTTTTCCTATACCTATCGATGATTTTAGAACGATGTCACGATTACTATTAAAATCCTATTAGGTTTCGATAAATATAGCGACTTTTTGGTTACAATAACAAAAATAAATATCTAAATTGAATTAACGAGCACTCGAGTTTAATTTCAAATTCTTGACTATATAGTTAAACGCTACTAAGTACACTGACGCTCGGGTGCCACGGTGCGGACACCGAATAAATACACTTCGTACGTTTATCAATCGGCGACTGTAGTCGACCGACTACGTCGTCCTTGTGTTATTTCCGATTAAAATTCTGAACCATAATCGCAATTATAAAAAAAATACTTTGTTAACACTAAAACAGGTAACGGATCCCATTCAAATTAACACATCAAAAGCAATTTGTTATAAGCACAATGTAAATATTTAAAATGTTCGAAGATAGTAAATACCGTTCTAAAACACCTCGCTGTACAATCATACTATCAATCAAATATCGTCAATACGAAACGATTACAGGCATACTATACGCGTTTATCGTTTGTGCGCAACACAAATCGTCTGAGCCTACGCTAGGGAGAGTTAAGCTTTAAGGACGCTACAATTTATGTGGATATCTTATAATATGTCTACCGTACCAGATTATATACTTTTATAGCGGTTATGAAAATAATAAAACCAAAAGAACTTAAAATTATCACTTAACTAGCAAATAAAATGGTAAATATTTAAAAATGAGCATTATAACTAACAAGGGATAAATAATGTTCATACTTTAAAAATCACATTAATTTGAAATCTATATTAGGAAACGTCTGCGACAGCCGATCGATTCCTCATATATTTATTACTAAGCATATATTAAAAAAAAAACCTCTAAAATAACATTGTGGCACGTATAATCGGACGAAATACACGTTCATCCGGCGAATTGTCACGATCGATAAAGTAAAATAAATTCGTCACAACAACGGGAAAACGACGGGAAAGCAACGGGGGGCGGGTGGTCAATAGTGATCTAGACAGGCGAAACAAACGTAGCGTTCACACGACGAACGGTCCGAGCCGAATATCGTGTTGATTCCAATCGTAATATCAAAATAGCTGTACGACAAAAAGCACCATAAAACGTTCGAAACATAGAGCCCGTCGTGTGGGCGGCTCGAGGCGCGGGGCGAGGCGCGGGGCGGGGCGCGGGGGGCGGGCGCGGCGGCGGGCACTACGAGTGGTAGGCGGTGACGTACGACGCCGGGAACAGCCCGCGACGGTGCGCGATCTCGCCCTGGAACAGTTTAAGACATCTTGTTATTACCGATATAACCAAAAACAATCTCTATAACTCTTAACAGCTACCACTACGACACAATGTTGCGAGCATACGCTCAAATCTATCTATATAATAATAGGTGAAGCAAAAAAACTTGTGCCCCTTTTTACAATTTTTTTTATATAAGGTTATGTCCACGGGCTTTATAATGCCCGTGCTTTTGTTATTCCAATTTTTAGTTTTTTACTGATCTGATGATTACTTGGTACACTACTGCAGCTTACATTAAGAGAACTAATTATTCTATCTTAGTATCCCTAATACAGACATGAGTCCACCGACCAAAATTATGCTAACTTAATTGATATCTTACATGCAAAAGACATTTACTTTTTTTAAATTTTATTTTCATTTTTTTTATTATTATTTTTTTATTATACTGCGCCTTACTTTATTATTGTCATTATTATTATTTTATTATTGTTTATATATACACTTACTTGCTATCTATAATATATGTACAGTTATTTTCTAGTTAACGTATATTATGTACACTTATGACCTACTTGGCCTACTTACAATATACACTTAACCTATGTTATTATTGTTAGATAGTAATAATTATTAATCCTTTGTCTGATAAAACCTTTATGTTATAATTCTTTAAAAAAAAAACAATAAACTTGTCTTTGGCTCGCCCGCTACTCTGTGCTCTGTGGTCAAGACAAATTGATTAAAAAATGGCTTTCATTTTCTCCAAAAATTAAAATTAAAAAACAAAAATACAACATGGTAGCATAGAAGTGGTTCCTATAAACGGAAATAAAAAAAATAAAAAAAAGCGTTAAAGTAAAGTGAAAATACAATAACAACCAACTATAAAAACATAAAAAAAATTAAAAGTCGGCGTGTTTAAAGATGGAGGAAAAAGATTCTTTATCGCGTATACAGCAACTTACGAATGAAAAAACGTTTATACTATGGAAATTCCAAGTGGAAATCCATTTGAGAAGTAACGATTTATATGAAATTGTGCATGATGGCGATGTTACGCCAAAAGACTCGAAAGAAAAATTAAAAAAAGATGCACAGGCCCAGAAAATTATTACAAGTACAATAGACAGAAAACATTTACCACTTTTATTGTCATGTAAAACCGCATCAGAAATGTATAAAAAACTTTGCTTCATATTTGAAAAGAAAAGTGACCAACAAAAGTGCAATACTTTACAAGAATTTTTCCAATATTCATACAATACCAAACAGGACATGACTTTCCACATAAGTTCGCTCGAAAACCTAGTGTACCAATTAAACTGCTTGGGTGAAAATATCAACGATAACATGCTCATAACAAAAATTATATCAACATTACCAGAAAATTACAATAACTTTATAACAGCATGGGAGTCGACAGCAACATCTGACAAAACTACTAATAATTTAATTTCAAGACTTTTGGCCGAAGAAAAACGCTTAACAACTATAAGTACTACTACTGAAAATATTGCTTTTAAAGCCAACAATAAAAACTTTAAAAAGAAATTCTGTACATTTTGCAAGAGAAATAATCATGAAGAAAATAATTGTTTTTTCAAGAAAAAAGTAAAACCTTGCTCTATTTGCAAGAAAAATAATCATGAAGAAAGAAACTGTTTCTTCAGGAAGAATCAGGTATCTTTTTTGGCTACCGAAGAAACTTTTGTGGTAGATTCGGGCTGTACAAGTCATTTGACCAATAAAAATTCAATTTTAAGTCATGAAAAAGAATGTAATATTGAAATTAAAACTGCAGAAACAAATAACACTATCACAGCCACTAAAATCGGTAAAATTAAGTCTGAAAACTGTAACTTTGATGGCATGCTATATGTTCCTAAACTAGAGAAAAATTTGCTGTCAGTTAATGCTATAACGGAGAAGGAAGGAGTTGTCATATTTACTAAAGATAAAGTAACAATAAAAAAGGATAATAAAATAATACTACAAGGTGAGAAAGATAAAAAAGGTTTATATAACATAAATATTAACACAAATACTGAAGAAAATGTCTTAATTTCATATGACAAAGAAACCGCAGAAGATTGGCATCGTAGATATGGTCATCCTGGAAAAGAAACATTAAAAAATATTATTAAATCAGTAGAAGGGATAAATATTACCAATAAGGATATAGATACACTTACCTCAACATGTGATATATGTATGAAAGCAAAACAAACCAGAATTCCATTTCATACTCGACAAAAATCTGAAAGAATATTACATACAATACATACAGACATATGTGGACCTATTTCACCTGAAACATGGAATAACAAGAAATATGTATTAACATGCATTGACGACTATACAAACTATACTCAAGTTTACCTATTAACTAACAAAAGTGAAGTATCTATGTACTTAAAACAATATGTACAAGAGGTAGAAAGACACACAAACCTTAAAGTCAGTGTCATACGATGTGATGGGGGTGGAGAATACTCCAGCAATAACCTGAAAGAATGGTGTAAAAACCAAGGAATAAAAATAGACTATACGGTATCCTATACTCCACAACAAAACGGTAAAGCTGAACGTTTTAACCGGACCTTGATGGAAAAAGTACGAGCATTACTATATGAATCGAACATGAACAATGAAATGTGGGGTGAAGCAGTATTGTCAGCAACTTATTTGTTAAATAGAACTCCACGAGACGGTCAACTAAAAACTCCTATAGAAATGTGGACTGATAAAAAACCAAATGTGAAAAATATACAAATATTTGGCTCAGAAGTATACACAAAAATATTAAAACCGCTAAAGAAACTTGATGAAAGAAGTGAAAAGCTCATATTGGTTGGTTATGCTCCAACTGGTTATAGACTCTGGAACTCTGAAAATAGAGAAATAATAATAAGAAGAGATGTAAAGTTTGTAAAAACTAACAACCAAGAAAAATGTAATCCTATAAATGAAGAAAATGACATAATTGAATTAACAACAAGCTATGATGAAACTCAAAATAATGAAAAGGATAACATACCAAATGAAATTCAAGAAATAATAAATGAAGAACAAGGAACATCTAATGAAGAAGATATATGTATACCAAATAATACAGCAGACACAACAAACACAGACATACAACCAACTACATTTATACAATGTAATAAAGAAATTACACCTGCTCCAGGAAAAAGACTAAGAAAACCACCACAGAGATATGATGATTATGTGATGATGACATACAGTGAAGCGATTAACGGTGAAGACAAACTTAAATGGCAAAAAGCTATTGATGATGAAAAAAAATCTTTGATTGAAAATAAAGTATGGAAAATTGTAAACGAAGAAGACACTAAAGGTAAAAAGATTCTAAGTAATAAATGGATATTGAAGATAAAAGATGATGGCACCTACAAAGCTCGCTTAGTAGTTCGAGGATTTGAACAACGAGAAGGAATTGACTATCATGAGATTTTCAGTCCTGTGATAAGCAGTAGTCCTTTAAGAATGATTTCTGCTATAGCAGCCATAAACAATTTTAAAATTAAAACATTTGACATTAAAACTGCATTCTTATATGGCGAATTAAATGATGATGAAGAAATCTATATGTACACACCAGAGGGAATGAGTGCTAAAGGTATATGCAAACTGCAAAAAGCCCTGTATGGCATGAAACAGGCACCTCTAAAATGGAATAAAACATTTACAAATTATTTGAACAGTCAAGGCTTAGTACAACTTGCAACTGAACCATGTATTTTAAAAAATGAAAATAACACAATATTCTTAGGTATTCATGTGGATGATGGAATAGTAATTGGAGAAGACGAAAGCGAAATAGACAAGATCATGACAAAAATTGGTAAAAGATTTATAACCAAGGTAATAACCCTAACAAATATGTTGAAATGGAAATAATGAATAATCAAAACGAGTTAAAATTAAAACAAGAATTTTTTGTAGAAAACATATTGCAAGATTACGACATGATGGGATCAAAAGTATCAGCAATACCTATAGAATCAAGTAAAAGAGTAGAATCTGCTAAGAACACTGTATTTCCTTACAGAGAATTACTAGGAAGCTTAACATACATTTCAAATAAAACCAGACCCGACATAAGTTTTGCTGTAAATTATTGCAGTAGAAAAGTAGAAAATCCAACAGATCAAGATGTTCACAACTTAAAACAAATTCTAAAATACTTAAAAGGAACAAAAAAGAAAGGACTAACCTATCCAAAAGGGAAAAGAGATATTGAGATAACTGCATACTGTGACTCGGACTATGCAGGAGATACTGAAACAAGAAGAAGCACTACGGGATATATTATATTCCTTAGCAACTGTCCAATAAGCTGGTGCACAAGACGTCAATAGTAGCACTTTCCAGCACTGAAGCGGAATACATAGCTGCGGCTGAATGTTGCAAAGAACTTCTATACTTAAAATCAGTAATTCAAGAACTTTTTGAACTCTAATAGTGTTAAAGTGACAATGTTTGTGGACAATCAAAGTGCGATAAGAATTATTGAAAATGGAGTGATAAATAGACGTTCAAAACATATAGACGTTCGCTACAAATTCATTCATGAAAAAGTGAAAAATGGTGATGTGATAATTAAATATTGTTCATCAAATGAACAAACAGCAGACATTTTCACAAAAATATTAGCTAAAGTTAAATTTATCTATCATACAAATAAGATTGTTATGTAAGTTACATTTAAGGAATTTTGTTTATGCTTAAAACTTATGTGTTAGCCACTTATTACAAATTGTTTACTTAAATTCATTCTTTTACGTTTGTAAAACCGCTGTACAACATATTATAAAAGACAAAGGAATTAAAATTAGGGGAGTGTGTTAGATAGTAATAATTATTAATCCTTTGTCTGATAAAATGATGATGGTGTCTGTCGGTCACCAACCCGCCTGCCCAGCGTGGTGACTATGGGCAAAACACATGAGTTCACGTTATTTATGGCGTAAACTTGTGGAGGCCTATGTCCAGCAGTGGACTGTTTAGGCTGTAATGATGTCTGATAAAACCTTTATGTTATAATTCTTTAAAAAAAAAACAATAAACTTGTCTTTGGCTCGCCCGCTACTCTGTGCTCTGTGGTCAAGACAAATTGATTAAAAAATGGCTTTCATTTTCTCCAAAAATTAAAATTAAAAAACAAAAATACAACAATTATTAGTAATTTATTATTTTTTTCCCTACATTAAAATACAATTTACTCTTACAAATAAGTGTGCTACAATTCTGTTGTGTTGTCTTTTTTACAAAAATTTGGCGGCCGCAGGAGTGTGAAATTTCGCACACTTATAATTTATTCAGGGAAGATTACTATTTTTTTTAAATTATGCATAAAAATATTAAATCAATAAAAAAAACATTACACATATTACCGTATATTTGATACACGCATATATACTCTTTTGCTTATTATTATAAAAATATAGTTTTTGACGACAGAACTAAAATAATGTTCAAACTTATAATTTAAGTTAATTAAGTAATGGTCGAATTACTACTACCACTGGGCGACCACTAGCCAAAACAAATACATGTACCTGCGTTCCCAAAACTTTCACTTACTTTGGCCCGGTTATTTCTGTCTTCTCATTGCCATCGCTAATTGTATTTTTCTATCCTGATGTAGTAAGTATCCTTTTGTAATCACCATCTTGATTTTTTTTTTACTAGTCAGGTCTACCTCACATTAACATAACAAACAAGCTTACGACCACCATTTGGGAATCAGTGGTCACACAATATTCTATGATATGATAATTTAGAGGAACCAACATGCTATATTAGCGGGCGTTAAATTAGCAGTCTGTCGCAGTTAGGGATTGCGATCCGGTGTCGGTTTCAATCCGACCGGATCCGGTCAAATTTTCATCATTTCGGCCGGATCCTGACCGGATTGGTCAAACCATAATAACCTAACTTTTCATTCCGATATAAGTAAACCGTTAATGAAGCGTAACGAACAGTATATGCTATATGAAATAATTTTTTTATACTAATTTAAGACAAGTTTAAAAAGGTCTTGTTTTGAAAATTGAGAACTTCAGTTTCAAAGCAAATTATATATCAAATTAACCTTTTGAATATACTTGACAAGGGCTTGCAAGTCCTGTGCGCCAACGACGTCTATAGGCGACAAAAAACCCGGTCCACAAAAATATTAAATAAAATTATTAAAAAAATATTTCTAGTATTTTAATTCAACATTTCTGAAAAAAGAATATCCCTGCAACATTTGAGAATAAAAAACAAGTCTTTTACAGCTACACGTACTGAGAAACATTGAAATAAAAAATGCATTCTTATTCCACGTAAATGATATGTCCAGAACGCCGAAGTCGTCTATAGTTGACCGCTAGGGATGTGACGCAAAAAGTATAAATAAATAAATAAATATTTACAACATAAACACATGGTCATCTGTTCCTAAAGTAAGCAACCGTTAGCCGTAACCGTAGCTACGTTTTTTTTTGATAAACTTACATATAAATAATAAATATATAAATAAATGTATATTACACCCAGACTCGGGGTGGGAATCGAACCCACAACCCCAGGAGCAAAAAGCAGGGACACTACAAACTGTGCCAACGGGCTAGTCAAAATGGTATAAACGTTTTTTAAGCTATTCAAAATTGAATTCAAACGTGTTATATTTTCTATAAATAATTTGATATTTGAATAAAACAAAATGTAAAAAACATAAAACTACCAGCTAACACATAAATAGCAAATGAATAAAAAAATCAAATCAACTAAAATCAATAAAATTGCCATAATAAATCTGATATCGCAAATCTGGCGCATCCCTAGCGTTTCACCATTAATCCGTTTACTACACGCCGTTGTCACGCATAGGCGGCACTGGTGACGTCATAAGCGAATAGTGAGAAAAGTAGTGCAGTGCAACATGAGCGATACCTTAGAACATCGTCGCATTTTGGACGGCGTCGATGATTTTAATAATACTTATGTTAACAATTACAAATAATTTTTTTTTCAATTTTTTATCTAAGGTTAAGAGCGAAGATTAAGATTTTCTTTCTCATTCTCAAAATCATCTGGAAGCATCAACATCATCTTTAGCCCCCACTCTCATAAAAGCTTTTCTTCTGTGCTTAAGTTAGCCTACGCTTGTGTGCGCCAGACCCACGGCTTTGGTGTCGTGAAATCAAATGGCGGTATCTATTATTCAATACTGTTTTAGTACTATTTGCTACCTAAGCGAAAAAAGTACTTCAGTAGTTGATCCGATAAAGCAAATTAATATAAACGGTGCGGTCGGTGCCAGCCTTAGTTAAAATAAATTTTTACATGCGTTTAATATTAAGGCTGGCACCTACACCCCTAAATAAATAGTAGGCATATGTAGGTAAGTGTACTTTAGATTTTTTAAATATAAAACTTTTATTACTGCCTTTTGTAGTTATTATTTATCTAATAAGAAAAATTACAAATTTGTTAATTTTTTAAAATTACTTTTCATATATATGAATTCGATTCGAACTCGATATATAGCGTGCGGCTTCCTTGCGTACGTCAGCTGCGCTGTAGTCGTCCAGTTGTGACAGCGACTTCGTCATGGCGATAGAAAAGAGTGTTGTGCTTTACTACGATTATTTTTGTAATGTTTGTCTTTTTATTTATGTTATTGTAAGTATATATAACGAGTGTCAAATAACACAAAAAAATATTGAAAAAATAAACCTTCCTAGATTATGTAAGTAGTAATTTATAGCATAAAAACCAACAAAAACAAGTCACTGTGTGGTACTCGATAACAACTCTTGGCAACACTATTTTTTTCGTAGGTATGTATACTCGATTTACTTTACTTACTATAATGACTAATGAGTACTTTACGCTACTGACTACATGTATTAATATTTAAGATTTATTGTATTCGTTACTGTTACGAATTCTGAGTACTCTAAAAATATAAAGAACGCGCGCAGTTTGTGTTATTTGACCAGGAAAATATAAAAACAGCACATGTATCATTTAAATTCATTCTGCGATAGATCTCTGTGAAGTCATCTGAAACTTTTATGTCTGTTTACTTTAAGGTTGAGAGGCTCCAAAACATCCCTAGTTTGAATCTTAATATTTCTTTTTCTGCAAGTAACTACAATGTATACTTCTATAATTCTTACACTATAAGACAAGCAACTTCAGTGCTAATTTAGCTGTAAACAGATTTGAATATCTTCACCATAACGCATCTATAGCTTATTTTAATTTGCGAAAACATTTATCTCAATGCCAAAGGACTCCTACACTTAAGAATCACCCTCTATCTTGTAATAGTGCGATTATTTTCTCAAAAAAATGCCATCACCAGATCAGACAATATGACACCGGATCTAGTAGGTGCAAAATAATGCCAGGTCCGCCGGTTTACCGGATTGCAATCCTTAGTCGCAATGTCCACTGTTGGAATGACCACAATTGCAGTTTATTTTACTAATAGGTATTCTGTATACTAATGTAGTGTATAATAATCAGTAAGTATAAATAAAAATATAGAGCGAGCGGGCGACTTAATGATAAAGAATGTAACCCTGGGAGGGCTCAATAAATTTCAAGGCGATTCAAACTACAGTTAAGTACAGTTAGTAAAGTTATTTATTTAACTATCCAAATTATAAAATGACTAATAATTTTAAAGATAAAGAAGATTTTTTTTATTTCTTTTATATATTATATTATATTGTTAGGACGAGTTTAAGGATGCCTTTATGTATTGCTTACTGGTAGTTACCAGTAAAGTAGTAATTACTACTTTTAATTTTTCAAAATGACATTAAATCTGATATTTTTGCATTTTAAGTATAAATACGATATAAGGAGTGAATATATATAATTAATAGTAATATACGGTAAATTAACGCACCTGCCACCAGTGTTGGTCGGAGCGGTCAGTGACCGTGATGACGTCACCGCGCCTGAATTCCAGCTCGCCCGCTTCTTGTGGAGTGAAGTCGTACAGAGCTTGCACCAGCATCTGGAAATTATAAAATTAATTATTACAAAACGCCTTTGCAATTTCCTTCGCGTTGATAATTAAGCCATTGCTATTAGTCGAACTGTTATTTTATATGGTCTGTTATTTTACTTATGAACAATAAGGCTGTTTAATGCTAATATAATTGTTAATTTTTTTTTATGTCTGTCGATTACAATGAAATAAATATGTCTTCTTAATAATATAAAGATAATGCAATATAATTGTGTTTGCAGACAAACGAAAAAAAAAACCGACTTCAATTACATCGAAAAGTAATACAACGTAGATCGACGAAAAAATAGTCAAGTAACTACGCGTTATGAAAGATTACTCAAAAAGTTGTTATCAGATCTCGATAAAATTTATATGTGACCACATGACAAACATCAGCTTTCGATTAAATTAAAAATTATTAAAATCGGTACACCCAGTAAAAAGTTATTGCGGATTTTCAAGAAGTTCCCTCGATTTTTGTGGGATTCCATCATCAGATCCTGGTTTCCTTATCATGGTACCAAACTAAGGATATCCCCTTTCCAACAAAAAAATAATTATCAAAATCGGTACACCCAGTAAAAAGTTATTGCGAATTTTCAAGAGTTTCCCTCGATTTCTCTAGGATCCCATCATCAGATCCTGGTTTCCTTATCATGGTACTAAACTTGGGATATCTCCTTTCCAACAAAAAAAGAATTATCAAAATCGGTATATTCAGTAGAAAGTTATGCGGTATAATACAACGTAGGTCGACGAAAAAAGCGTCAAGTAAAAACGCATTATTAGATATAGCTCGAAAAGTAGTTGTTAGATCTCAAATAAATTTAAATGGGACCAATTGGCACACACCACCTTTCGATTAGAAGAAAATTTGTCGAAATCGCTCCACCGAGTCAAAAGTTCTGATGTAACATACATAAAAAAAAAAAAAAATACAGTCGAATTGAGAACCTCCTCCTTTTTTGGAAGTCGGTTAAAAATAACTTTCCTCTTAATATTATTAATATAATGATGTACTAAAGTATTAATATTTTATAGAATACAGGATCTAACTTCTGGCGTTCATACGCATTTAATGTCTTAAAGTGAAAGTATTAAGATTATTATTATTATTTAGAAGTAAGTAATTTAAATACAATAACCATAACAAATAAAATTTAATTTTACCAATATCCTTTTTATTTTTGATAGCTTATTTTTCAGTTATATATTGTATAAAATAACATTTAATTACGATTTATGAGACTATTCTCATTACATCTCATTATCACATTATTCTATAATAATAGTAAGTTAATTCAAAAAGTAAGTTATTCGAATCTCCACCATTTTTCTTGTATATTTTTATTGTTTTGATTACAAAAAATGAGCGATTCAAGTTTTGACAGTACACCGCCAGATATTTTGAACGCTGTAAAAGGCATTTCCAACAAATATTCATATTATTATGGGTGTAGAATAAAGTCTTCTATGCGATTGTTGATAATTAGGTATTCAAAACACTCATGTGATACCATGTTTTGACAGTACACCGCCAGATATTTTGAACGCTGTAAAAGGCATTCCCAACAAATATTCATATTATTATGGGTGTAGAATAAAGTCTTCTATGCGATTGTTGATAATTAGGTATTCAAAACACTCATGTGATACCATGTTTTGACAGTACACCGCCAGATATTTTGAACGCTGTAAAAGGCATTCCCAACAAATATTCATATTATGGGTGTAGAATAAAATCTTCTATGCGACTGTTGATAATTAGGTATTCAAAACACTCATGTGATACCCCTTATTATACAACAGTTGCATAAATAGCTACTATATATTTCATATAATAATATAAATAACATACATTTGACTTTAAATAACCAATACAATTTAATTATATTAGTGGTAATAAATTTCCGCTTTTGTCTATTACATGTAGCATTTAAGTAATTAATATTCGATTTCCAGAACCTTTCGGATATGGAAGTGAGTTATTTAATAATATTTCTATTGATAAATATTGTACTTCATAAAAACGTATGAGGATTATAGATGTTTCACGTATCTAAGACGATTGAGTAAAAATTAAGAAAACATTATTAAATTATTAAAATGCAACAGTTGCATTACGTATTATTTGTAATTTTTATTATTTTAAAATTAGGTGCCTAGTTATTTAACATCTTCATGCGATTTTTTTAAGTAGTTTGTATGAAAACTATAAAACGGTCAAAGACTTATATTAATTATAAAATAAATTACTAGAGCATTTATTGACTACAGTTTCAATTATTTTAATTGCAGATAGCTACATGATACTCTGATATTAACCTTATAAATAAGATAACATTACACAGCTATAGCTGGATATTTTCACTTATATTTAGTCCTATTAGCAATTTATTATAATTGAAAAAGAATACGTTTTTTTTAAACATAGTTTATACTATATATTGTTTTCTAATGCTTACGCGATTTCACTCATTATAATGAAACAACTTTATTGGATTTTATCGCGGTTTATTATGTTTTTTTAATGCCCGACGTTTCGGATACTTTACAGAAATCATGGTCACGGGAAGACTAGAGGTCGAAAAGGAAGTTTCATTATACTATATATGTCAAAATATACGTTATTATGTATCAATTTAAAAAACTTTTTCATATATTGAATGAATGTAATGTGTGTAACATCTCGGAAACCACGACTACGTGATCATTGCAACAATTGCTATAAATAGACACACGATCGAAGAATTTATATTCGATCGACGCGATTCTCTGCGCACTACGACCATCGCTCAGTAACTAGAGATTATAGAGACAGCCACAATGACCGAGATATTTCGGTTTCTTTATCAGGGTCACGCCACAATATTTACACGACGCGTTGTTATCAAACTAGTGTATTACGTAAACTCGGATCTCCTTCCTAATTAGTTTCATTTAGATAATTGATTTTTCTTTTCAAAGGTCGACACTGACATTTTTAAATATATATTATATATCATGCTATTTTTTATGTACAATGTGCGTAGAAACGAAGTCGAAAGATGGAGATAGTACAATTGATTTTAAATTAAGTTGGCAAGTGTAACAGTGTTCTGGCTCAACCTCTATCGGAGAAGGACGGAATGCTGTATAAAATTGTGAAACAAGCTGTTTAGTACAGATAGTATTATATATTACTGTACTTACTGTATAAGACCTAAGACGGTGGCATCATCAAATTGACGAAACCCTCCATATATAATAAATAATCCAAAACAAATAATATGAAGTGCTATAACTAAGTAGTGTTCAACCCAAAATAAATTAGACTTTAATTTCATACATTTTCGATAGTTTAAAAATGATTCAAAACGAGAGTAAAGTGCATAATCTAATACGATGCATTAATAAAAAATAAAACACTGAAAGACAGATTAGAAAAGGAGAAAGTAGTTTGTATATATGAATTCATTAAAACAGTTTCGACTAAAACAATGCGTATCTGAGACTGTATATTATCATTTCATCAAGATCTATACTATGTTTATAACTTTCTGAAATTCCAAATAATAAATAGTTTCCAAGTCCGTAGTAAATGATGTTTGGAAAATTGCTTGTAGTTGTGCTACATATACTAATTAATGTATTTTTGTATTACGACACGCCTTAGCTGAATGATCATCTGTCATCGCCAAGCATAAACTATAATAATTGTGTTTGCTCGCAAACGAAAAAACCCACTTCAATTACATCGACAAGTAATACAACGTACGTAGACGAAAAAAATTAACAAACGCACTAGTCGTTACTACGATTTTCGAGGGTTTCCCTCGATTTCTTTGTGTTTCTTGGTTTCCTCATTATGGTACGACAATTGGGATACCTCATTTCCAACAAAAAAGAATTATCAAAATCGGTACATAAACGACGAAGTTATATATATCTAATATATAAAATTCTCGTGTCGCGGTGTTTGTAGTTAAAACTCCTCCGCATATTGGGTGGGTCTGAGAATCGAACAACATCTATTTTTCATCCCCCTAAATATTAAGGGTAGTCCACCCGTATTTTTTTTAATTTTTAGATAAATTACTAATTTTTTATTTTATCTACCATCAACCTCTATTTTTAAATAGCGTTTAGCGGCAAGATAACGTTTGCCGGGTCAGCTAGTAAAAATTTACGAAATGAAAAAGGGGAAATGGGATTTCTACGCATACACGTTTAATTTTTTTTATGTGTACTAGTTGGTCCCCTAGTGGTCGAAATTCGACCATGATTAATTTAAATTATACATTTTAACGGTAAACAAAAGAGTATAAAATTATGTATGTGCGTGTGTGTATCAAATACATGGTAGTGTGTGTAATTTTCTTTTTATTAATTTAATATATTTTTATGCATAATTAAATAAAATATTAGCATTCTGCAACCCTTCACTATATAAACTATATGTGTGTGAAGTTTCATTCTCGTCCGTTCGCGCAATTTTCGTAAAAAAGAGTACAAAGTTTTCTCTTCACGTATTAATATATAGATTATAGGCTACATAAGGAGCTCTATAAATTATAAGAGGGAAGAAGTAGTTACAAATAGCTACTAGTACCATAAGTCTAGAAATTCAGTGCGGACGATACCGCGATAAATAAATACCTTACACATGATTGTATTCGAAGGCTTTTCAATACATACGCTAAATTTATTTACAAACTAAAATGTTAAATTTATATAGACGTAAACATATCTCAAAAGATTAATTTATCGTATAGACCAGTTAAAAATATAACGATCTTTGTAATTATATAATATCTAAGCGACAACGAAAATTATAATTGCCTGTCGCATGTTAGATTAAGTTAGCGGATAGGTGTGACCGACATAATGAATCAACTAATCTGATTAAATATAATTAGCTATGACGGGCAACGTTTTTGACTAGCTATCTCTCACGGTTTTACCTGCGTTAAAAATACTTTTTCTTTTGTTTAACGACGATGATAATAATGGTGATGGTGTTGACGTTTTACACCTGTGTTTAGAACTTCCAGTAAAAACAAATCTTCGTTTTAGAATATTAATTTAATGATAAATAATGAAAAATATGAAGAAAAGTAAAATGGAAATATTATGTAACATGGTAACAATTTGTCAAGAATACGAGTTATTACAATACGCGAGGCGAGGAGTTGCGTATTTCGTAAAGCTATTTTAAGTTCAATGTTTACTGCATCGATACGCTCCGTCGTTTCGTCCTCTCTGGTTTTTAACATCCGATATATAATATTTATTATTATCATAGCAACACATAAGCAAAGATTTCCTATTTACGCAAAAATTGCGCAAATTTTATTCCAAAAACTTTTGAGGTGAAACTTCGTTAGGCGCACGAGGGTAAAATTTTTACGGATGAAACGGCAACGGAAATCTAAACCTTTATAGATTTGTATAAATTTAGACGAGACCTAAAAATTAGTTTGCCAAAGAAGTTTCACTTTTGACATGTGTACTTTGTACGCACACACTTTTTTTTAAATTACTTATACTATATAATGTTGACTTAAAGTGTTTCTTCTTAGCGAAACCTTATAACATAAAAATAATATATTATTTCAGTTTCGGATTTTTCGTGACTAGTGACTGAGAAATTAAGTGACTCACTAGTGTTATTTAGTTTTTATAATATAAAGGTGAAATATGCCTATGTACACGTGGTTAAGTGGTGATTAAAAGTATTTTTTAAGCTTTTTTGAATAAAGAAATAATTTAATTTCTAGAGATTACGAAAAGTTAAAAAAAGTTTTAAATTGAGGAAAACATTACATAAATATCCGCATTGCATATTACAAAAACTAACGCAAACATTATGCGTTGACTCGATATTTGCAAATTAGTTAAAAAGTTTGGAAAGGCCGGGCGCGGGCGCGATTTTGCCATTTCATAAATTGTGTTCTAATTATTTATGTAGCATTGATATTGTTTATGAGTTTTTTGTTATAAATCTATATATCATCTATATTATGTCATCGATATCATTGAATTTGGAATATATCAAATAGGTGCAAACAATCATGACAAGTTTTGATAGAACACCGACTTACTAACTATTGTTAAACGGTTGTAATTGCAGATCAATAGCTTTTTAACGTAAAACGAAATAAAGGATTACCCAATGATTATTTAACTTTTTTATCTGAGATCATAATTATTCTGGCATATTACAATCTAACTCCACGTTATACATAAAAGTAAAATAATAAGACAAAAAAAAAAAGAAGCAAAAAGAGAGAGAATTGTTAATGCCATTATCTACGCGGGACTTAGCACGGTTGTCATGTTATCAGAAACCTCAAAATGACAATCGTACCGTAAAAGTAAACGAATTTGTTATTGGCTAACAGCGCAATTTTTTATTGGATTAAGCCAGCTCACCTCTTCGGGCACTACATCTCGAAGTTTTACATCTTGAAGACGGCTGACTGACGCCGTGCGGTGGTAGTCCACGAGCTCATTCAACGAGTTGAACTTCACCACCCATAGGAAAAATTTGCTGGACGCGTCACGGAGGACCTTGAAGTGTTGAACGCCGTCTGGACATCTGCGGAAAGGATTTTGCGTAAATTGAATTTCTGTTCCTATTACAATTTTATTAAAAACGTTATTTACTGATAAATTAATTTACCCCGATAAAAATTAACACTGGCAAATAAATATAACTTTCTTTTTATTTAAAATGAAACCGTTTTTTAGGGCGAGTACGATGAAAAAAATAAGTTTTTAATTGTTGTAGTCGATGGGAAATCCCATCGGGCACGCAGCTAGTAATCATATAAATATGCAAACAAATAGGTAGGTATAAACGGCAAGTCTTTCTAACGAGTTTAACATAGAAATCGCGTTCCATTTAGAGATAAGTTTTATAATTTGTGCTAATCAATTTAGAAATATGTAGGAATTTTTAATATTGACATTTTGCTATTGATATACTATCGAATTAATTAAATTTTAAATAATTTTTGTATCTATATTTCAATATTGAGCAGAACGGTTGATTTTTTTAGCAAGCTAATCTCAAGAAAACTGGTACTGTTTTTTTTTTTCTGTGTAAGGAACCTTTGAAATAAATTAAATATTTTTAAAAATTATTATTAAGATATATAATTATATAATTGTGTTTGCAGGCAAACGAAGAAAAACCGACTTCAATTATATCGACAAGTAATAGGTACAACGTAGGTAGACGAAAAAATAGTCAAGTAAATACGCATTAGCAAAGATTACTCCAAAAGTTGTAATCAGATCTCGATAAAATTTAAATGTGACCACATGATAAACATCGGCTTTCGATTAAATTAAAAATCATTAAAATCGGTACACTCAGTAAAAACTTATGCGGATTTTCGAGAGTTTCTCTCGATTTCTCTGGGATCCCATCATCAGATCCTGGTTTCAATAAAAAAAGAAATATCAAAATCGGTGAATGTCAGTGAAACCACGCGTTTGTATAAAAATAATTTTAAATAAATTTTTATTATTCTACTTTGTAGATTACGGGTGTAGGACGCAGATAAAAAATGTGCCGGCAGTCTAAACTACAGTACTCATAACTTTAGATACGAGTAAACGCAGACCGATGAACCAGAATAGATTAACCAACATGATTTGTTTGGGTGCAGATCTAAAATAATAACAATAAAACGCCGCTCTGTACTCCCCAACGTGTTATTGAGGGTTATTACCTTGTATCGTACAATAACACGTACATGGATGATTCTTATAACGTTCCTCTTTCGTAGCTGTCTTTGTTCGCGATGCTCATTCCTTTCCTTATCCTATTAAACTTGAGTTTTCAGTAAGATAGGCCGTTTGTTCAAAGGTTTACTTTCATGAATTACTTAATTAATAAATTTATTTATTTGCTGTAAAATTAGACCGATTACAATATACACTAATTTCAATAAAAACATTAACGTAACCTCTCTCTTTCTATTTTCACTAGCTAATATCTCCCTCTCAACTTCCGTTCACCTCACCCGATCACACTTTTCGTAACGCTCTCGTCACGCATTCACCAGCTTACTCCCTAAGTCAAGCATGCGTACAGAAGTTTTACTTCAAAAATGTACCGAAACTACATAGCCATAAAATTAGTACCGAAAACATTTGACTAGTTTTGCAAACCTCAAATGACGTTGATAGCTTTACTAAATATAGTAGCAAAGCATGAGTAAAGCAGGTGAAAGTAGTCTATGACATCTGCCCTCGTGACTATCGAGTGTACTTGTTATAAAAAATATAAGGCCTCAACATAAATCGAGCAGAATGACGTATGAATCACCAATAGACGAAAACTGGTTTCAGCTCTCACGTAGTAGGTTGATTCACGCAGCGCGGTACAGAACGAGTTAATGTTCTATCGAGAAAATTGTATGAAAATGTACTCGAAAGAAATTAAATAATTAGAAATGATCGGCTAATATCATCCGCCTATGATGCGAAGTTTCATTCCTTTTTGACTCTTATAAAATACTAGCGACCCGCTTCGGCTTCGCACAGGTATAAAATATAATTATAGAAAAGATAATTAAAATCGATCCAGTAGTTTTGATTTATTCATTACTGCCCGTGGCCCGCACGTTTATAGTAAAAGCCGGCCGGAACCGCCGCAAACGCTACGTACCGCAATTTTTAAATCTGTAATATCTTCGAAAATATTAATTTAAATCATATGCTGTAAATGGCCATATAGATCTATATTAAATCAACAATGTATTTAAGGTATTTAATTAGATAAGGATTAGTGCTGTATTGGTTAAAATCGCTTTGAAAATTAGCCATTATTTGTCGTAAAACGTAAATGACAAAAAAATGTCATTGTGGGATATCCATAAGAGATAGACATATACCATAGCGGAGTTTTCTGTAGACCTTTTCAATGTGTATAATACTTAGTAAGTACGTTATTTTGATAAATCTCGTAGGGTTCAGGCTGCGTTTGCAATGTAAGCGGAAAAAATGTAATTATTTACGACATCACATTAGAAACCTCAAAAATAACAGTATTTCTCCACTATTTAATGGATGTTATTATAAATATAAACCTTCCTCTTCAATCGCTCTATCTATTTAAAAAAACCGCATCAAAATCCGTTGCGTAGTTTTAAAGATTTAAGCATACATAGGGACATAGGGACAGAGAAAGCGACTTTGTTTTATACTATGTAGTGATAGTGATATACATCTTATTTTGGAATACCTATACTATTGTATACTATATGTTAGGTATTTCCATCAATATGTACAAAAAATTATGACTAACGCTAAATTAATAATGTTTTTGAAATACTATTTCATAAGTGTATGAGTATTTAACTTTATCATAATTTTGTTTGCTAGCAAATGAAAAAAAACCGACTTCAAATACATCGACTTCGTAATACAACGTAAGTAGACGAAAAAATTAACAAACACACTCACTAGTCGCCACTACGATTTTCGACTAAAACCATTCCACTATGACAAACATACTTTCAAAGGAATACTACGAACTCTCGTAATTATCGTAGATCAAACAGAAGCTTCTTAAGAAAAAAAAAAAAAACATTTTTCAGTACACACGTAGTAACAGTTGAAACAAAATTAATACAGTTACGAACGATTTTTCCTTAAAAGCAGGAAATATCTAAAATTCAGTTGGCGTAGTATTTTTTATATGTGTGATTATTCTTCATTCTTTAACATGTAGCCTTTCATAAATTTGAATTAATTTGCTAAAAAAAGGTACTAAGATGAAAATTAATTAGAAATATCTTACTAAACTATAATATGGTGTCTTATCCATTACGAGACTCCTTATTTTGAGTCAATATTGAATCAAATAATAATGACTAATGGTATCCGTAGTATTAGGGAACATAACACTGGTGAGTCACATATTGAAGATCAACAATTTTTATATTAACCAATTTAAGCACCAACAATGAGCAAGCAAACTGTCAGAGAAACCAAGGTTGACCACCTTATCTCTAAATTATTAGTCACACAATAACTCAGTATACTTTAAAATTTCAATTAATGTGACAATTTTTATTTTGTAAATAGAACAAAAACTAACAATTTTTAATGTTTTTTTTTTGAAACTGTTATATATGCATTTTCTTTTCAAATTATATAGGTACATAATCCTAAACAATTATTACGATATTGAAACAAAGCAATATAATTGTTTACACCCTAAATTGCTTACATATAATAAAATGGTAGGAAAGTCAAAACTGTACACTAAATAATTTTTTTAAAGGATATTTGGGGTGTGATCTACAATCGATACCGAAGCCAAAAATATAGTTTTTAGAATTTTTGTCTATTTGTCTGTATGTATGTCCGGGATAAACTCAAGAAGTACTGCATGGATTTACTTCAAATTTGGCACGAATATTATTAAGAAGTCGGGTCAACATATTGGCTACATAATATCACTCTATCACCGACGGGGAACGAGCAGTGAACCTTTATTTCTTCAACGCATTCTGTGACAACGTGTAATCTAACGACGCATATTTGAATGTTGTTGTTATTATGTTAATAGCCATGCTATAAGCTAGCTTTACACTATAAATAAAGACATTCTGTAGTATCTTTAGTATCAGCATTGCACCCGTGCGAAGCCGGGGCGGGTCACTAGTTTATAAATAAATAATAATGTTACTGGGATAGGCAATTTGATGCCTGTGTTTTAGCTAATGGCTGGCTAACATAGATACATAATTATATAAAAAAATTTATATATATTTATATATAACATATATAAATAATTGTGTTTGCTCGCAAACGAAAAAAAAACCGACTTCAATTACACCGACAAGTAATACAACGTAGAACGACGAAAACATAGTCAAGAAACTACGCGTTATCAAAGATTACTCAAAAAGTAGTTATCAGATCTCGATAAAATTTATATGTGACCACATGATAAATATCAGCTTTCGATTAAATTAAAAATTATCAAAATCGGTACACCCAGTAAAAAGTTATTGCGGACTTTTG
Source organism: Melitaea cinxia (assembly GCF_905220565.1). NCBI lineage: Eukaryota > Metazoa > Arthropoda > Insecta > Lepidoptera > Nymphalidae > Melitaea > Melitaea cinxia. The sequence continues at coordinate 10,217,068 of NC_059403.1, forward strand.
AGAGTTTCCCTCGATTTCTCTGGGATCCCATCATCATATCCTGGTTTCCTTATCATGGTATCAAACTAGGAATATCTTCTTTCCAACAAAAAAAGAATTATCAAAATCGGTACATCCAGTAGAAAGTTATGCGGTCTAATACAACGTAGGTCGACGAAAAAAGCGTCAAGTAAAAACGCATTATTAGATATAACTCGAAAAGTAGTTGTTAGATCTCAAATAAATTTAAATGGGACCAATTGGCACACACCACATTTCGATTAACACAAAATTTGTCGAAATCGGTCTACCCGCTCAAAAGTTCTTATGTAACATACATAAAAAAAAAAAATACAGTCGAATTGAGAACTTCCTCCTTTTTTGGAAGTCGGTTAATAAATATTACACACAGATTAAGAGCAGGAATCGAACTCACAACCCCTGGAACCAAAAGACGGGTCACAACAAGCTGTGCCAATGAGCTAATCAACAATATTTATATAATATATTATTTTCCCAGCATATAATAGACTTCCCAGAACCTAATCTATTTACTAAATCTTGATAATTCAAGTTCGTGTGAACCATGTATGTGGATTTTTGAATATCACTAGTCTTTTCATTGTATTAATATTTAAGACATGACAAATTTAACATGTTTACCAGAGGTTTTTAAATGCAACAGAAAAATAATTAATTAAATATAAAACGACAATAAAAATAGTTATTTAAGTAGTTTCTTGTAACATAAATGTTTACCCTGAAATAGATTTGTTTACTTACAATGAGTCATTTTATAGATATTAAAATTAAAGTTTTAATCATTCCTACCAATAAGATTTTCTTTATTTTTACTCACATAATATTACATTATAATATATAAAAAATATTTGTGTTTTGTTTTAGCACACGTCCATTACACCCAGTACAACACAGTTCACAATGATATATCTTTGCATGGAACAAATTTGTGTTTCACTCAACTCGTCAACAAAATACTATAAACAAAAAACTTTAATTTACATCAATCGACAAGTAATACAACGTAGGTAGTCAAAAAAATTATCAATTAAAAATGCATTAAATAACTCAAAATGTACTCCAGATCTCAATTAAATTTAAACGAGACATATGAGTTAGCTATCGAGGACCATGTGTATATTGTTTAATATTTATTTTATTTATTTATATACACAATGAAGTTTTGACATGATTTAAATACAAAATATTTCATAGTAGTAGGCAAAATAAATGATATTTTAATGAAGCTGACAACAGTAGTTTAAAAAAATATCAATTAGTCCACTAAATTAACTGTTTCTGCTAGATTATTACGTGTTAGTAATGTGTTTGTTGAAATCATTTATATATTTGCCCTACCCATTGAGTAAAGAATTAGAAATTAATTAGCTAAATCCCTATTAACAATAAATAGTACCTGGATGACCAAGCTTAGCTCAATTTTTTTTTTTTTTTTTTGGTAAATCTTGTATTTTGAAAATTATATTAAAATATGAATAATGGTGGCGAAATTTACCTTCGTATTCGAATGATATTGTAGCAGTTTTTCATTGCCTTAAAACACAGAAAAATGACATTTTCTAAAAATGAATCCTATCTATATTGATTTATCGCCCCCAAAACCACCTGCATACTAAATTTCATGAATTACTTGTTTAAAAGTATTAGATTAAGAAAATATAGATGTTTACTTACTTTACTGATAAGGAAAAGTCACCGGGGCTTGATTCACTGATCCTTATGAGAAAACCACCCTCAGGTTTATTTGCTAACAATTTTTCAGCATCTGCTCTTGTTATTCTACCATAATACCAACTGCAATTAAATTATCTTGTCAATTTTTGAGACAGTAATCACACTTTTTAAATTAAAGTAAATTATTTACTAAGCAAGTGAATATAAAGCTAAAAAATATCTTATTATGACTTCTAACATTAGTTTAACATACCTCTTCTTATCCAAAAAACTTTATTTTAAAAACTAAGGGAAAACACAATACCCAACCATTTGTTTAATAAGTAATATAAGAGGAAAACAATTCCAAAAACTTAATTTTAGTAATTGACATCATACAAATTTATTCATTTCTTACCCTCTAACAATAGCTGTAACATGAGAGCTTACCTATGACTTTTCATTTGAATATAGTTACTAGGTATAAGACCTTCTTTTCCGTCCAATTCAGCCCTATACCAATTCATATCGTCCTCCATGTTAAGTATCTGCAATAACAAAAATTCTAGAAGGCACTTGTCACTAATGGACGTAAATATTATTCAAATTGAAATCAGCCAACCGGTCACTTACTTTAAGGACTTGATTCTTCTTAAAACTGAGCTCATCATCAGCAGTCGCAGTGAAATCGTGTTTTGCTACAGCCTCCATGTTCAAATTAGGCACTTCACTCTAATGTCACTGGTCACCGAAATAACTCACAAACTATGCAAATTTATGATAGCGCTTATGGTCAAGACAGTAAAGTAATCATAATGCATGTATTTTTAAATATCAAAAAGGAAAAACACTGCTTTTAATGCGAGCTAATGCGTTAAACTATTTTATTCGATATGAGACTACACATATGTCATACACAATTTCACACATACTTCTATGTTCTATGCATATAATTTCTGGTGCTGCCAATGTCAACTAATTTTATACATATTTGTTTATTACTAGATACATATGAAATAAATTTTTACTTATAAAAATAAATTTTCACGATTACATTCAGTATTATTACTTTGTTATAGCAATAAGTAAATGAAAAACTTTATAAGTCGAAATTTCAACAATTGCAATACGATGTACTTGAACATGAAAATCTTTGAACGCAATTTTAAGTTACCAATCGGCAGTCATTATTAAAATAAATAATAATTATGTTTGCTCGCAAAACAAAAAAAAACTGACTTCGATTACATACGACATAGATACATTAATATAACTAAAAATACAACAACAATATTATATGTATAAAATTAATTTTATATCGACAAGTAATACAACGTTTCAAACACACAATAGTGTTACGTGTTAGGGTTCGAAGGATTTGGAGAGAAAGACCTGCTGACTCTTTTCAAGACTTTATTCACAAGCACTAGGTCCAACACAAAGCACTAGGTTCAAACACTAAGCACTAACAATGTCCTATGTCGTAGGTTTCGCTGGTACCACTCTTGATCACTAGTTTTCACTCTTGAAGTCGCCTCGAAGATCGCTCAAACTGAACTGAACTCGCTCGCCTCCCTGCGGCTATTTATATCGGCCGACACGAGGCCCAGACCATTCTGGAAAGTTCGCGCATGTGCCCGGTTTTCGAGACTATACTTCTACAAAGTTCCACAGTAGTTCCTCTAACGCCATCTAGTATTGAGTAGAGAGTTTTATGCGGTCTCTGTCTTTGCGTGGTTTCAATGGTTGCCGCTAGATGGCGCTAGTTTCTTTGTGTCTCCTTAACACTACTCCCCTCTTAGAGATGCTCGTCCCGAGCATCGTTGTTACTGCCATGGTAACGAGCCAGACGGTCTATGTGTACCACTTTGAATGTCCCTCTTGGTTGCTTTTGAATCCTGTAAGTCACATCATTCAGTCGGGTAACCACTTTGTATGGACCGTCCCACTTGGTCTGCAACTTTGGCGATTTCCCTTTCCGGCGGGTTGGGTTATGCAGCCACACCAGTGACCCTTCCTTGAAGCCGCTCGTGTTCGATTTCCGGTCGTATCGGGTTTTCATGTTCTCACTTGACTGTAAACCATTTTCCCGAACCAAGGCGTGAATATAGCGCATTTTTTCCCTTAAACCGCTGACATAGTCTTGTACGGTATTTGGTTCCTCCGGTGACCCTCCAGTCAATAGGTCTACTGGTATTCGTAATTCTCTACCGTAATTGACATACGCCGGGGTAGCTTTTATGCTCTCATGCTCGGCGGTTCGGTACGACAGAAGGAAGAGCGGTATATACTTGTCCCAATCTTTTTGTTTGTCGTCTACCAATTTCGCTAAATGCCTCTCAAGGGTCTGGTTAAATCTCTCAACCATTCCATCAGACTGTGGACGGTACGCGGTGGTCCTCGTCTTATGCATACCCAAAATTCTGCACACTTCCTGGAATACTTGCGATTCGAAGTTCCTGCCCTGATCAGAATGGATTTCTAGAGGCACACCAAAGCGACATATCACTTCTTCGACTAACTTAGAAGCGACTGTTGTAGCTTCTTGGTTTGGTATGGCGAACACTTCGGGCCATTTGGTGAAGTAGTCCATGACGACCATGAAATACTTGTTTCCTGATTCCGTTACAGGAAATGGCCCCGCTACGTCAACTGCCTGATGGAATGGTTGAGAGATCCCACTTCTGACACCAGTTGTTACGTGTTAGGGTTCGAAGGATTTGGAGAGAAAGACCTGCTGACTCTTTTCAAGACTTTATTCACAAGCACTAGGTCCAACACAAAGCACTAGGTTCAAACACTAAGCACTAACAATGTCCTATGTCGTAGGTTTCGCTGGTACCACTCTTGATCACTAGTTTTCACTCTTGAAGTCGCCTCGAAGATCGCTCAAACTGAACTGAACTCGCTCGCCTCCCTGCGGCTATTTATATCGGCCGACACGAGGCCCAGACCATTCTGGAAAGTTCGCGCATGTGCCCGGTTTTCGAGACTATACTTCTACAAAGTTCCACAGTAGTTCCTCTAACGCCATCTAGTATTGAGTAGAGAGTTTTATGCGGTCTCTGTCTTTGCGTGGTTTCAATGGTTGCCGCTAGATGGCGCTAGTTTCTTTGTGTCTCCTTAACACTAGTTTACAATTACTTCCAATACAAATCATTGTTTTTTATTTGCAATTTTCAACAGGGTGGATTTTATTTGAAACTAGTAAAGTCAATTCTCAATATATGGAAACTCAAATAATAGGGCTCAATGATGAATGAATGAAGGCTGAATGATGACGTCAATGCTGGCTTGCAATTGCTGAGCTTATTTAACGTGGAGCCTATGTAGGTCGTAGGTGCCGTGTGCAATGTAATGATGAAAATGCAAGTATACTGATGCAGCGATCTACTGTGGTAGGCTAAGTGTAACAAACGAGAGAGATCTACCTCATTCCGACAGCAGAAGTAGGATCAGTGTAGACACAAAACGAGAACAATGGAGATATCCACTGGCATGCTATGTTCGAACAATAAGATGCGAACATGCGAGCACTGATCGAAGTTCTGCAAACACCGAGGCCTGCTCAGGGAGAACTACCTACATTTGATCCTAACCTAAAGCGATACGGACGGGAGACCGTGGTGCGCAACAGCTGGCTTGTGTTTTTCACAAAACCTTCCGAGTGGCGGTCAACTCGTGCTTGCTGTAAATAATGCACTAAAGAAGCTTCTAAATCATCATCATCATCATTACAGCCTATACAGTCCACTGCTGGACATAGGCCTCCACAAGTTTACGCCAAAAATAACGTGAACTCATGTGTTTTGCCCATAGTCACCACGCTGGGCAGGCGGGTTGGTGACCGCAGTACTGGCTTTGTCGCACCGAAGACGCTGCTGCCCGTCTTCGGCCTGTGTATTTCAAAGCCAGCAGTTGGATGGTTATCCCGCCATTAAGCTTCTAAATGGCTGCCTTAAATAGCATACGAGAATATGACATAGTGTGAATTCAAAATCCTTTGTACATCACGATTTATTTCAACCGAGCCTTTGGCAAGTACCCTCATCCGACATTTGTTGTTTTGCTGTTGTTGATTGGTTTTTTTCTCAGTTCAGAGTTTTGGGTTCTTTGTTTAAGTTCTGTTTTTAGCGATTGTGTAAGTTAGTTGCAACTTGCAATATATAGTGGTGATTAGTGTGTTAGGGTACATCGCTATTTTAGTTTTTTTCGGCCGTTTTGTTGTAATTTTATCGGTGTATAAGTGGTTTTTGTTCAGTGTTCGATTACGTAATTCGATTTACTGGTTATTTGTTAAATTTAGTTTTGTTTTGATACGCGATACGTAGGTAATCGTGTAGTGATTAATTTTGCGATTCTGTTTTTGTTTCGATTCAGTTACAATGTCAGATTGTGAGCGTGATCGTATCATAGTAGACCGAGTACTCAGAGACGATGAGCGAGAGAGATCTACCTCATTCCGACATATATGTTTCTAAAACATAGTTGCTAAAAATGAAACTCGTAATAAGGCTCGTAATAAGGTTTCTAGCTTATGTTTAAGTTCCGACAGATAGAGCTATTGTCATTGTACCTCTATCCCAACAAATCAGAAACGTAAAAATCTTTAAAGGAAATGGAGTACACAGTTCAACAAATTGAGAAACTGAAATGGCAATTAGTTAGCACACATTTGATGAACTGATGTTTTTTAAGATCCTAAGATACTGAAATGCTTACTAAAAACTAAAAGCTTAGTTTAGTGTGCAGTTCCCCTGTTTTCTGGTGACGTATGATCCCGAAAACGTATGGAAGATATCTATATCCAAAAATAATGCCCGCCAAAGGACATACACGAAATGAATTTGACCTATAAAATCTAACTAAGCTATTTTTTTCTGAAAGTTTTTTTTTTTTAATTAGAATTAGTAATTGTTGAAATACAAGTGTTTCGCATTCAGCTTGTAACATCCCACGTATAGGCCTCTTTATCCCCACTCGAACATTGCGGTCTGGCGGATATTTTCCCTACTATGAGTAACGATTGCTAATAGTTATTTATGATAACAACGGGGAACGACGGCTTAGCGTGCTCTCTGAGGCACGGTGGGGACACTTGCAATGACAGACATCCAAACCGGAAAAAAATATTTGTACAAATAAAACATCTATCCCGAGCGGGAATCGAACATGTATTCCGCCGGTATTTTAGGTGTCTATTCACATCACAACACCAGAGCGGTTGTAACTACAAGAGTTTATCAGTTATTTCTGCACCTTTGTTCACAAATCACATGAACTTAGTTCAGCTACATTACAAGGGATTGTCGAATGCCACTTGTCAGGGATTAAACAAGAAAGGCAACACTAAAAGTTTACTTCAGACACTGTCAACTTTGACATGTCTTTTACGTCTCTTATGTCTCCCAGTGGCGTTACTCGCGTAAGTTAACTTTTTTAATTTTACTAGATTTTGTTAATCTTTCTTGTTAATTGCAATTATAAAATAAAAATAAGGTACCGGCTTATTAGTAAAGTCGAAAATTGTTTAATTTTTCGTTTTAGTTTAAATTTTATTACAAATAAACGTCGGTAAGTATGGTCATCAAAACTAATGTTTCCTTGCTTTTCAGGTTTAGTCGTAACTCAAATAAACGCAACGATGTCGGGAGGATTAGATGTGTTGACTCTCAACGAGGAAGATGTCACCAAAATGTTGGCGGCAACAACCCATCTTGGCGCTGAGAATGTTAACTTTCAGGTTAGTTCAAATGCATGCATTCATTTTATTTACTTACTAGAATTTTATACTTCTTTTTATTTTACTAATCGTGATGAGAAGAGAATCCGTTCCATTTTCTTACTGAACGTAATGTAGAGTATATTCTCCCAACTGACATTTTTAAACAAATTGAAATATCATTAACAGTTCGAAATCGATGTATAAAATTTCTGAAATTATTACAGATGGAAACCTACGTGTACAAGCGTCGTGCTGACGGGACTCATGTGATTAATTTACGTCGCACATGGGAGAAGCTGGTGTTGGCCGCACGTGCCGTGGTTGCTATTGAGAACCCTGCTGATGTGTTCGTGATCTCCTCACGTCCTTTTGGTCAGCGTGCCGTGCTTAAGTTCGCTGCACACACCGGCGCTACTCCAATTGCAGGAAGATTCACACCTGGTGCCTTTACTAACCAGGTTAATAGTTATTGAAACCCTCTAGATTTTTTCCTAAATCATGATGTTTAACTAATTGAAAATGTAACAGTGTAATTGTGTAATTGTACTTAAGTTGAATGGAATGAATGTTTTGAGTTAATGTGTTACGATGATGACAAGTTAACTAAGGAACCACTTACTGCATTGTAATGCAGATATGATTACAATATATATCTGAATATTTTGAACCTTTAAAACTTTGAAGGTAAAAAAAAAACAAATTTAAAGGTTAAACTTTTTTAACAGATTCAAGCAGCATTCAGAGAGCCCCGTCTGTTGATTGTACTGGACCCTGCTCAGGACCACCAGCCAATTACTGAAGCTTCATATGTTAATATTCCTGTTATTGCTTTCTGCAACACTGATTCGCCGTTAAGATTTGTGGATATTGCTATCCCGTGCAACACCAAGGTAAAGAAATATCAATAAATTGATTCTTAAATTTTTTTCAAGTAAAATTAGTATGTTCTTATTTGTATTAACTATATAACAAAAAATAGTTTTTTATAATTGTTATAACAATAGTGTCTTAATTTTTCAGTCATCACACTCCATTGGTCTGATGTGGTGGCTCCTGGCTCGTGAAGTTCTCCGTCTGCGAGGAGTTCTCCCACGCGATCAACGTTGGGATGTTGTAGTCGACTTGTTCTTCTACAGAGATCCTGAAGAGAGTGAGAAGGAAGACCAACAAGCTAAAGAACAGGTAATTTGTACTATGAACAATAGACCAATTAAAAAAACAAATATTACTATTTCAGGGTCAATCTTTGAAGTTTTCTATTTTCCATTTAAATAAAATAGAACATTTTTTTTGAATTTTCTTGCTCATAAACCAATCAATGGATTTCTATGTGCAATAAAGTTTTTTTGTAAGAAATTGAACACTAAAAGTCTTATAATTATTTGATAAACTGGCAAGTTTCAAAGTTATTTAAGGTTAAATTTAAATTTGTGACAATTGTATTTTTTAGTTCAATTTCAGGCAAATTCATTAAAGGTCAATTATAAAAAATAGTCATTTAAAAAAGTCAACGTTATTTACCTTTTGAATAAAATTCTCTGAAACACCTACCATTACTGGATAATGTTGAAGTTATTTTGTAGTATTATGGATACAATTCTATATAAAATAATGTACAAGGAAATATACATAATTGGTGAAATTAAAAAAAAAAAAAAAAAAAATTGTTAGACAAAAATTTCAATTACATTTGCAATAACTACGTAAACTTTAATCCTGAATAAGTTTGAAACTTATTGTTTTATTGAAAAATTATAAGACATTTTTTGTTAAATGTTAAATTTCCTACAAATCTTTATCACGCATAGAAATCTGTTGAATTGTTTGTGACCTAAAAAAATTTTGTAGGTCAAAAAAAAATCGTTTGACAATGAAAGGTTTATGTATATACAGTAATCACCCTGTTATACAGTAGATTCGTTCCGCAATATAGGAAAACACATTATAGGAGTATTCTCATATAACATGCTTGTACGACCAAGTGATGATTTGCATTTTACTTTTGTTTTACTGACCTTAGTCTGCAACTATCTAAACATCACAGCACTCCCTAATTTTATTTTCATTTTGTGATAACCAATTTTACCATTCAAAAACTAGGAACATAAAATTCATATTATCAGGTATTTAATTTTATTTTATAACAACACAATTAACACACGTGCATACGCGAAACTATCATTATAAATTGACAGAACAAATATAATGTGGCAAATCCCCTCGTTGTTTGGGGGAATATACAAGGGAGGGATATCGCATAATATGTAAATGTGTTATAAGAGTACTGTGTTATACTGTAATTAGGAATGGGGGAGTACTGTAATAAACTACTCAAAACAAAATACACTCTGTTTTTTTGCTGGGTTGTAAAAACTTCATATTTTTATTTTTTTATGAATGAGTATGTATCAACAAGGTGTATGGGATTTTTTTAACTTAAACTTGGGCAAAAATTAGCAATTTTACGCAAATTATGCAAAATTAACGGTTCTAGAGAAAATTTACACAAATAAACAACAAGACACAAGTTTCAATATAGCCTTTATTCTTAATAAATATTGGTTTATTTTGGGATTAGTAGCGTGTAGGGCCCCCTCTGCTCCATATGCACTCTCTAAGCTTATCTGGGACACTTTCATATGGGGTTATGTTTTCTTCAGGCAATTGCTCCCAACAGACTATACGAGCATTTATGAGGTCTTGTCGGCTGTTGAGGTTGCTGTAATTTGCCTTGAGGCTTCTTTTTAATTGATCCCACACATGTTCTATCGGATTACGGTCGGGACTCATGGCTGGCCACGGCAAAACACTAATATTGGCATCAGAGAGTGCTCTTTGAGTGATGCGGGCTGTATGCGGGCGGGTTTTGTCTTACATCAACACGAAGCTTTCACCTATTATTGGTGAAAATGGGATCACGGGAGGCCGGATTACAAGTTCGACGTAGCTAGCAGCAGTCACGGTACCTACGTTCGCCTTCCCTTCTCCATACGCGCACTCGACGATCGTCACATAAAAACTTCACCTTAGTTTCGTCCGTAAGCAGTACTGTCTACCAGTTATCCATAGACCAGCTTGAGTGGTCAAACCTTAATCGCGCTGCACGATGAGCACTTGTCAATTTCAGTCGAACAGCGCGAGTTCTGGATCTTTGGCCATCTTCATGAAGTCAACCCCGAATGGTTTGATCACTTAAGAATTAAAAAGAATGGTTAAAATATCGATAAGGCTTCTTAAACACAATCCAAAGGAATGCTCGGCTACGCCAATACCTACCCTAAAAATTACGTGTAGGCAAAACATCGAGATAAGCTCGGATGGGCCCTATTTTGTTTTGAGTAGTTTAAATTGATTCCTAGGCCTTTGTTTTATCGCCTCTTGATAAAAATGGAAATCTGAGAATCCATCAGTAGATTACTTTTTTATTCTGTACAGGCTGTTGTTGCTGCTAAACCTGAAGTGGCAGCTCCAGTGCACGAGGACTATAGCGAGCCCGTGGAGCCCGTGACCTCATGGACTGAAGATGCTGCACCCGTTGCTGCTACAGCTGCTACTGCTGCTGCTGCTACAACCTTCGGTGCTGCTCCTGCTCAACAGGACTGGGCAGCTCAGGTATGCATAATAAATTTCATCGTAAAACGAGCTAGTTGACACAGTTTGTGGTACCTCTGCTTTCTGCTCTGCGGGTTGCGGGTTTGATTCTTGCCTGAGTCTCGGTGTAACATTTGTATTTAAATATGTAATATTAAAATACAATAAAAAAGTTTTGTGCTATTACTGGCCGTAGGAACTGACTGATACTACCATAGGAACAGACGACCATGTATGTTATAAGATATTCATATTTATATGTGTAAGTATGTAATCTATGTGTGTAAAATAATTGTGTTTGCTCGCAAACGAAAAAAAAACCGACTTCAAACTTAGATCGACGAAAAAATAGACATCTCGATAAAAATTATATGTGACCACATGATAAACATCAGCTTTCGATTAAATTAAAATTTATCAAAATCGGTACACCCAGTAAAAAGTTATTGCGGATTTTCAAGAGTTTCCCTCGATTTCTCTGGGATCTCATCATCAGATCCTGGTTTCCTTATCATGGTACCAAACTAGGGATATCCCCTTTCCAACAAAAAAAGAATGATCAAAATCGGTACATCCAGTAGAAAGTTATGCAGTAGGTATAATACGGATTATAATACGCAAGTAAAAACGCATTATTAGATATAACTCGAAAAGTAGTGTTAGATCTCAAATAATTTTAAATGGGACCAATTGACACACACCACCTTTCGATTAAAAAAAATTGTCGAAATCGGTCCACCCGGTCAAAAGTTCTGATGTAACATATATATATATATAAAAAAAAAATAATAATAATACAGTCGAATTGAGAACCTCGTCTTCTTTTGGAAGTCGGTTAAAAAAGAGCTGTTTGCGGTGGTTTAATCTTTGTAAATCACAATACCTATTCTTAGAGGTAACATGAATAAAGTAGGCTATTTGTGTAAAAGTAAAAAAAAAATAACAGATTAATAAGAATGGGTTCATTCATCCAATCGTCTGTTTTATATTACATTTTTTCTTGATTTAATAAGTCTTCATTAATTTTTGACTTAGGTACAAGAAGAGTGGGGACCAACTGTGGCTGCTACTGTTCCTGCCGCAACTCCTTCATGGGGAGGTTCTTCACAAGACTGGAGTGCTACATAAGGACAGTGGTCTTCAAATTATTTGAAAATATAAATTGATAAAAACCTAATATTGTGTTTTAATTTTACTGTTATATCTTTACAAATGAAAAAAATAAAAACCCTCCAAGTAAGAATTTGTAGACAATAATTTGATTGTTAAAGCTGTATTAAATCTGATTGATTAGCCGTTGGCGCAGTGTGAATCCCGCCCGAGCCTGCGTGTAATATTTGTATTTACATATCTATTTATGTATTATTTCTATGTATATTAATCAATTTTTTATCTGTAACAGTAAGCTTTTATCTATAACACGACCATTAAGTTGCTTACCATTGAATCAGACGAGTGAGTGTGTATGTTATAAAATTAAAAAAAAAATCTTGCTAATACGCGAATGTGCGCGCATCGTCGTATTGACGACTACTTTACATTGTATGAAAATGTAATGCATATGCGTTACTGGAAATAATTTTCGATTGACGGTCTGAATTTTTGGTTCTGTTGTGTTACTTCTTAATGCTCAACCCTCCTGGTAACTGCCTTTTCCTAAAAATATACTGAGTCTTTCGAATACTCGAGCACTCTAGTAATTTATTAGCTTAGTTAAAGTTAAATTTTAAACAATGTTGTACACATAAATACATCTGATAGGTTGCCTAACGAATTCGAGTCCACGTTAATTAATTGATAAAGCAAATAAATTAAGGAGGTATAAAAACCATCTTTTCATATGTACGATTTTATTTTTGTGTTACCCACACATTAGGAATTCTAAACATTTTTGAATATCATATCAAAAATTGACCGCTCCAGCGGGATTCGAACCCGCGTCTCCGACTGACCGTGTCGGCGCTCTAGCCAATTAAGCTATGGAACGATGTACCCGCTCGAGCGAAATTTTTGATATGATGATTTTTATTTTCGGTTTAAGCGAACCGTGGCGCCGTCTATAGTGAGTTCTTTACAGAGACCCGTAACTATTCAAAGTTTCATATTACAATGAAAATCTTTGACAGGAGACGACACCATGCTATTTTTAATATGTACGATTTTATTTTTGTGTTACCCACACATTAGGAATTCTAAACATTTTTGAATATCATATCAAAAATTGACCGCTCCAGCGGGATTCGAACCCGCGTCTCCGACTGACCGTGTCGGCGCTCTAGCCAATTAAGCTATGGAACGATGTACCCGCTCGAGCGAAATTTTTGATATGATGATTTTTATTTTCGGTTTAAGCGAACCGTGGCGCCGTCTATAGTGAGTTCTTTACAGAGACCCGTAACTATTCAAAGTTTCATATTACAATGAAAATCTTTGACAGGAGACGACACCATGCTATTTTTAATATGTACGATTTTATTTTTGTGTTACCCACACATTAGGAATTCTAAACATTTTTGAATATCATATCAATAATTGACCGCTCCAGCGGGATTCGAACCCGCGTCTCCGACTGACCGTGTCGGCGCTCTAGCCAATTAAGCTATGGAACGATGTACCCGCTCGAGCGAAATTTTTGATATGATGATTTTTATTTTCGGTTTAAGCGAACCGTGGCGCCGTCTATAGTGAGTTCTTTACAGAGACCCGTAACTATTCAAAGTTTCATATTACAATGAAAATCTTTGACAGGAGACGACACCATGCTATTTTTAATATGTACGATTTTATTTTTGTGTTACCCACACATTAGGAATTCTAAACATTTTTGAATATCATATCAAAAATTGACCGCTCCAGCGGGATTCGAACCCGCGTCTCCGACTGACCATGTCGGCGCTCTAGCCAATTAAGCTATGGAACGATGTACCCGCTCGAGCGAAATTTTTGATATGATGATTTTTATTTTCGGTTTAAGCGAACCGTGGCGCCGTCTATAGTGAGTTCTTTACAGAGACCCGTAACTATTCAAAGTTTCATATTACAATGAAAATCTTTGACAGGAGACGACACCATGCTATTTTTAATATGTACGATTTTATTTTTGTGTTACCCACACATTAGGAATTCTAAACATTTTTGAATATCATATCAAAAATTGACCGCTCCAGCGGGATTCGAACCCGCGTCTCCGACTGACCGTGTCGGCGCTCTAGCCAATTAAGCTATGGAACGATGTACCCGCTCGAGCGAAATTTTTGATATGATGATTTTTATTTTCGGTTTAAGCGAACCGTGGCGCCGTCTATAGTGAGTTCTTTACAGAGACCCGTAACTATTCAAAGTTTCATATTACAATGAAAATCTTTGACAGGAGACGACACCATGCTATTTTTAATATGTACGATTTTATTTTTGTGTTACCCACACATTAGGAATTCTAAACATTTTTGAATATCATATCAAAAATTGACCGCTCCAGCGGGATTCGAACCCGCGTCTCCGACTGACCGTGTCGGCGCTCTAGCCAATTAAGCTATGGAACGATGTACCCGCTCGAGCGAAATTTTTGATATGATGATTTTTATTTTCGGTTTAAGCGAACCGTGGCGCCGTCTATAGTGAGTTCTTTACAGAGACCCGTAACTATTCAAAGTTTCATATTACAATGAAAATCTTTGACAGGAGACGACACCATGCTATTTTTAATATGTACGATTTTATTTTTGTGTTACCCACACATTAGGAATTCTAAACATTTTTGAATATCATATCAAAAATTGACCGCTCCAGCGGGATTCGAACCCGCGTCTCCGACTGACCGTGTCGGCGCTCTAGCCAATTAAGCTATGGAACGATGTACCCGCTCGAGCGAAATTTTTGATATGATGATTTTTATTTTCGGTTTAAGCGAACCGTGGCGCCGTCTATAGTGAGTTCTTTACAGAGACCCGTAACTATTCAAAGTTTCATATTACAATGAAAATCTTTGACAGGAGACGACACCATGCTATTTTTAATATGTACGATTTTATTTTTGTGTTACCCACACATTAGGAATTCTAAACATTTTTGAATATCATATCAATAATTGACCGCTCCAGCGGGATTCGAACCCGCGTCTCCGACTGACCGTGTCGGCGCTCTAGCCAATTAAGCTATGGAACGATGTACCCGCTCGAGCGAAATTTTTGATATGATGATTTTTATTTTCGGTTTAAGCGAACCGTGGCGCCGTCTATAGTGAGTTCTTTACAGAGACCCGTAACTATTCAAAGTTTCATATTACAATGAAAATCTTTGACAGGAGACGACACCATGCTATTTTTAATATGTACGATTTTATTTTTGTGTTACCCACACATTAGGAATTCTAAACATTTTTGAATATCATATCAAAAATTGACCGCTCCAGCGGGATTCGAACCCGCGTCTCCGACTGACCGTGTCGGCGCTCTAGCCAATTAAGCTATGGAACGATGTACCCGCTCGAGCGAAATTTTTGATATGATGATTTTTATTTTCGGTTTAAGCGAACCGTGGCGCCGTCTATAGTGAGTTCTTTACAGAGACCCGTAACTATTCAAAGTTTCATATTACAATGAAAATCTTTGACAGGAGACGACACCATGCTATTTTTAATATGTACGATTTTATTTTTGTGTTACCCACACATTAGGAATTCTAAACATTTTTGAATATCATATCAAAAATTGACCGCTCCAGCGGGATTCGAACCCGCGTCTCCGACTGACCGTGTCGGCGCTCTAGCCAATTAAGCTATGGAACGATGTACCCGCTCGAGCGAAATTTTTGATATGATGATTTTTATTTTCGGTTTAAGCGAACCGTGGCGCCGTCTATAGTGAGTTCTTTACAGAGACCCGTAACTATTCAAAGTTTCATATTACAATGAAAATCTTTGACAGGAGACGACACCATGCTATTTTTAATATGTACGATTTTATTTTTGTGTTACCCACACATTAGGAATTCTAAACATTTTTGAATATCATATCAAAAATTGACCGCTCCAGCGGGATTCGAACCCGCGTCTCCGACTGACCGTGTCGGCGCTCTAGCCAATTAAGCTATGGAACGATGTACCCGCTCGAGCGAAATTTTTGATATGATGATTTTTATTTTCGGTTTAAGCGAACCGTGGCGCCGTCTATAGTGAGTTCTTTACAGAGACCCGTAACTATTCAAAGTTTCATATTACAATGAAAATCTTTGACAGGAGACGACACCATGCTATTTTTAATATGTACGATTTTATTTTTGTGTTACCCACACATTAGGAATTCTAAACATTTTTGAATATCATATCAAAAATTGACCGCTCCAGCGGGATTCGAACCCGCGTCTCCGACTGACCGTGTCGGCGCTCTAGCCAATTAAGCTATGGAACGATGTACCCGCTCGAGCGAAATTTTTGATATGATGATTTTTATTTTCGGTTTAAGCGAACCGTGGCGCCGTCTATAGTGAGTTCTTTACAGAGACCCGTAACTATTCAAAGTTTCATATTACAATGAAAATCTTTGACAGGAGACGACACCATGCTATTTTTAATATGTACGATTTTATTTTTGTGTTACCCACACATTAGGAATTCTAAACATTTTTGAATATCATATCAAAAATTGACCGCTCCAGCGGGATTCGAACCCGCGTCTCCGACTGACCGTGTCGGCGCTCTAGCCAATTAAGCTATGGAACGATGTACCCGCTCGAGCGAAATTTTTGATATGATGATTTTTATTTTCGGTTTAAGCGAACCGTGGCGCCGTCTATAGTGAGTTCTTTACAGAGACCCGTAACTATTCAAAGTTTCATATTACAATGAAAATCTTTGACAGGAGACGACACCATGCTATTTTTAATATGTACGATTTTATTTTTGTGTTACCCACACATTAGGAATTCTAAACATTTTTGAATATCATATCAAAAATTGACCGCTCCAGCGGGATTCGAACCCGCGTCTCCGACTGACCGTGTCGGCGCTCTAGCCAATTAAGCTATGGAACGATGTACCCGCTCGAGCGAAATTTTTGATATGATGATTTTTATTTTCGGTTTAAGCGAACCGTGGCGCCGTCTATAGTGAGTTCTTTACAGAGACCCGTAACTATTCAAAGTTTCATATTACAATGAAAATCTTTGACAGGAGACGACACCATGCTATTTTTAATATGTACGATTTTATTTTTGTGTTACCCACACATTAGGAATTCTAAACATTTTTGAATATCATATCAATAATTGACCGCTCCAGCGGGATTCGAACCCGCGTCTCCGACTGACCGTGTCGGCGCTCTAGCCAATTAAGCTATGGAACGATGTACCCGCTCGAGCGAAATTTTTGATATGATGATTTTTATTTTCGGTTTAAGCGAACCGTGGCGCCGTCTATAGTGAGTTCTTTACAGAGACCCGTAACTATTCAAAGTTTCATATTACAATGAAAATCTTTGACAGGAGACGACACCATGCTATTTTTAATATGTACGATTTTATTTTTGTGTTACCCACACATTAGGAATTCTAAACATTTTTGAATATCATATCAAAAATTGACCGCTCCAGCGGGATTCGAACCCGCGTCTCCGACTGACCGTGTCGGCGCTCTAGCCAATTAAGCTATGGAACGATGTACCCGCTCGAGCGAAATTTTTGATATGATGATTTTTATTTTCGGTTTAAGCGAACCGTGGCGCCGTCTATAGTGAGTTCTTTACAGAGACCCGTAACTATTCAAAGTTTCATATTACAATGAAAATCTTTGACAGGAGACGACACCATGCTATTTTTAATATGTACGATTTTATTTTTGTGTTACCCACACATTAGGAATTCTAAACATTTTTGAATATCATATCAAAAATTGACCGCTCCAGCGGGATTCGAACCCGCGTCTCCGACTGACCGTGTCGGCGCTCTAGCCAATTAAGCTATGGAACGATGTACCCGCTCGAGCGAAATTTTTGATATGATGATTTTTATTTTCGGTTTAAGCGAACCGTGGCGCCGTCTATAGTGAGTTCTTTACAGAGACCCGTAACTATTCAAAGTTTCATATTACAATGAAAATCTTTGACAGGAGACGACACCATGCTATTTTTAATATGTACGATTTTATTTTTGTGTTACCCACACATTAGGAATTCTAAACATTTTTGAATATCATATCAAAAATTGACCGCTCCAGCGGGATTCGAACCCGCGTCTCCGACTGACCGTGTCGGCGCTCTAGCCAATTAAGCTATGGAACGATGTACCCGCTCGAGCGAAATTTTTGATATGATGATTTTTATTTTCGGTTTAAGCGAACCGTGGCGCCGTCTATAGTGAGTTCTTTACAGAGACCCGTAACTATTCAAAGTTTCATATTACAATGAAAATCTTTGACAGGAGACGACACCATGCTATTTTTAATATGTACGATTTTATTTTTGTGTTACCCACACATTAGGAATTCTAAACATTTTTGAATATCATATCAAAAATTGACCGCTCCAGCGGGATTCGAACCCGCGTCTCCGACTGACCGTGTCGGCGCTCTAGCCAATTAAGCTATGGAACGATGTACCCGCTCGAGCGAAATTTTTGATATGATGATTTTTATTTTCGGTTTAAGCGAACCGTGGCGCCGTCTATAGTGAGTTCTTTACAGAGACCCGTAACTATTCAAAGTTTCATATTACAATGAAAATCTTTGACAGGAGACGACACCATGCTATTTTTAATATGTACGATTTTATTTTTGTGTTACCCACACATTAGGAATTCTAAACATTTTTGAATATCATATCAAAAATTGACCGCTCCAGCGGGATTCGAACCCGCGTCTCCGACTGACCATGTCGGCGCTCTAGCCAATTAAGCTATGGAACGATGTACCCGCTCGAGCGAAATTTTTGATATGATGATTTTTATTTTCGGTTTAAGCGAACCGTGGCGCCGTCTATAGTGAGTTCTTTACAGAGACCCGTAACTATTCAAAGTTTCATATTACAATGAAAATCTTTGACAGGAGACGACACCATGCTATTTTTAATATGTACGATTTTATTTTTGTGTTACCCACACATTAGGAATTCTAAACATTTTTGAATATCATATCAATAATTGACCGCTCCAGCGGGATTCGAACCCGCGTCTCCGACTGACCGTGTCGGCGCTCTAGCCAATTAAGCTATGGAACGATGTACCCGCTCGAGCGAAATTTTTGATATGATGATTTTTATTTTCGGTTTAAGCGAACCGTGGCGCCGTCTATAGTGAGTTCTTTACAGAGACCCGTAACTATTCAAAGTTTCATATTACAATGAAAATCTTTGACAGGAGACGACACCATGCTATTTTTAATATGTACGATTTTATTTTTGTGTTACCCACACATTAGGAATTCTAAACATTTTTGAATATCATATCAAAAATTGACCGCTCCAGCGGGATTCGAACCCGCGTCTCCGACTGACCGTGTCGGCGCTCTAGCCAATTAAGCTATGGAACGATGTACCCGCTCGAGCGAAATTTTTGATATGATGATTTTTATTTTCGGTTTAAGCGAACCGTGGCGCCGTCTATAGTGAGTTCTTTACAGAGACCCGTAACTATTCAAAGTTTCATATTACAATGAAAATCTTTGACAGGAGACGACACCATGCTATTTTTAATATGTACGATTTTATTTTTGTGTTACCCACACATTAGGAATTCTAAACATTTTTGAATATCATATCAATAATTGACCGCTCCAGCGGGATTCGAACCCGCGTCTCCGACTGACCGTGTCGGCGCTCTAGCCAATTAAGCTATGGAACGATGTACCCGCTCGAGCGAAATTTTTGATATGATGATTTTTATTTTCGGTTTAAGCGAACCGTGGCGCCGTCTATAGTGAGTTCTTTACAGAGACCCGTAACTATTCAAAGTTTCATATTACAATGAAAATCTTTGACAGGAGACGACACCATGCTATTTTTAATATGTACGATTTTATTTTTGTGTTACCCACACATTAGGAATTCTAAACATTTTTGAATATCATATCAAAAATTGACCGCTCCAGCGGGATTCGAACCCGCGTCTCCGACTGACCGTGTCGGCGCTCTAGCCAATTAAGCTATGGAACGATGTACCCGCTCGAGCGAAATTTTTGATATGATGATTTTTATTTTCGGTTTAAGCGAACCGTGGCGCCGTCTATAGTGAGTTCTTTACAGAGACCCGTAACTATTCAAAGTTTCATATTACAATGAAAATCTTTGACAGGAGACGACACCATGCTATTTTTAATATGTACGATTTTATTTTTGTGTTACCCACACATTAGGAATTCTAAACATTTTTGAATATCATATCAATAATTGACCGCTCCAGCGGGATTCGAACCCGCGTCTCCGACTGACCGTGTCGGCGCTCTAGCCAATTAAGCTATGGAACGATGTACCCGCTCGAGCGAAATTTTTGATATGATGATTTTTATTTTCGGTTTAAGCGAACCGTGGCGCCGTCTATAGTGAGTTCTTTACAGAGACCCGTAACTATTCAAAGTTTCATATTACAATGAAAATCTTTGACAGGAGACGACACCATGCTATTTTTAATATGTACGATTTTATTTTTGTGTTACCCACACATTAGGAATTCTAAACATTTTTGAATATCATATCAAAAATTGACCGCTCCAGCGGGATTCGAACCCGCGTCTCCGACT
Organism: Melitaea cinxia; assembly: GCF_905220565.1. NCBI lineage: Eukaryota > Metazoa > Arthropoda > Insecta > Lepidoptera > Nymphalidae > Melitaea > Melitaea cinxia. The sequence goes on from NC_059403.1 coordinate 10,237,782, forward strand.
GACCGTGTCGGCGCTCTAGCCAATTAAGCTATGGAACGATGTACCCGCTCGAGCGAAATTTTTGATATGATGATTTTTATTTTCGGTTTAAGCGAACCGTGGCGCCGTCTATAGTGAGTTCTTTACAGAGACCCGTAACTATTCAAAGTTTCATATTACAATGAAAATCTTTGACAGGAGACGACACCATGCTATTTTTAATATGTACGATTTTATTTTTGTGTTACCCACACATTAGGAATTCTAAACATTTTTGAATATCATATCAAAAATTGACCGCTCCAGCGGGATTCGAACCCGCGTCTCCGACTGACCGTGTCGGCGCTCTAGCCAATTAAGCTATGGAACGATGTACCCGCTCGAGCGAAATTTTTGATATGATGATTTTTATTTTCGGTTTAAGCTGTAGTGTAGTAACATTTAGTTTATAAGACATGTATTTTCATTATATGTATGCAGAATAAATCAGAGCGTTGTCCGGAACACTTGTGCGCCTTTTACTGTATCTCCCCGTACCTCACACCTCATGGCGACCCTGCCATGCCGTGGCGGTTGCGAGTGTCGGGTGACCGGCGCAAAACGCAAACGCGACGGATTCCAGTGTGCCTCGGTGCAACTTTTAAAGAATTTATAATTTATAACGAGCAGTGATAGAGTGAAACTTTCATTAAAACTATATCTAATTAATAAATAATATGGGGAAAAATTACTCGAAAAACGAAGATAAGGAAATATTAATAACGCAGAATGCCGCTGCAGGGAGTAACACTGGAGGAATTACAGAAATCGAAAGTAACATAAAAACGAGTAATATTTTAATCACCGTGGCCCTAATAAATTTTATTTGTACTATGGTTTACTTGGCATGGAAAAGCTGGAGAAATAAAGAAAGAAAATGGATAGAAAAAAGAATGCAGTCTGAATTTTTTACGAGAATTCGGCAGAGGTTTTCTGGCAGATTCAACCCTACAAACGCTGACGGAGGAGATACGGTATAGTGAAAAGTGAATAGTGAAAGTAAAAAGTTAAAAAGTAATAATAATATAAATGAAAAGTGAAAATATGTGAAGTGAAAACCTTTCCCTCCCCTCTATTGTTAATTTCTGTGTATAGATTTCATACCATATTTACGTAAAATATGTAAGAACTATGTGTAATATTGACTGTAAGTTTAAAACTATATGGAAAAAGAATTAGAAATTATTTTAAATAAGTTAAGTGAAATTCAAATTGATTTAAGGAAATTAGGTCCCACTAGAAGATTACAATATACAGGTAATGTGAATAAAAAAATTGTAAAAGCTGAAAAACTATTTCGTGAATATAAAGATATTATTAATATTTTTAACGAACAAAAATGTAAAGTTGAATTAAAAGATTATGTTTATGGAATATTAGAACGCATTGAATTAGTATATAATAAAATTTTAAGTTACAAAATTAATTGTGTGGATAGTATAATGGAAAAATCGGAAATAACAAAAATGGATAGGTTCGACTTAAAAACTGCTACTTCTTTAATTCCCGTAATGGATAATACGGAAGAAACTACTGAAAAAATTATTGACGGAATTGAAATGTATGATGAGTATCTTGTAGATTTCACACAGAAAAAATTATTAATTTCATTTGTATTAAAAACCAGGTTAACTAAATGTGCTAAATTAAAATTAAAAAGCGAATATAGTGATGTAAAGAGCTTAATCCATGATATTAGAAATTCTTTATTAACAAAAAAATCAGCAAATGCGATACTTAGCCAATTAAATAACTTATCTCAAAATAATATGTCAATTCATGAGTATGGAGATAAATTATCTGAGTTATTTGTAGGCCTCACTATAGCACAGAGCAACGGAAACCCGAAGGCTTGTGAGATATTGAGACCTATTAATGAAAAATTAGCGATTAAAAGATTTGCAGATGGATTACGTAATAGGCGACTCAGCACAATTATATCAGCTCGAGACTACTCCGAGTTGAAGGATGCAGTTCGTGCTGCTGAAGACGAGGAGTTGGGACAACCTTCATCGTCTAACAATATATTCAACGCGCAAAGAAGAGGTAATCGAATCCCCTACTATAGGTCTTCCCAAAGAGGCAGAGGCGGACGAACCAATAAAACTAATTTTTACTCACATCGTGGACGGAACAACAATCTCAATAATACCCCTCGTACAGGTATGTATGTTAAAAATAATTATAATAATTCAGGATATTATTCTAACAAAAACCACTCGACCCCGACTCGAGGTCCCCGTCGAGTTTACAATAGTAGCGGTAACCGTAGTAAGCAAAATATTTGTTCGGTACAACTTGAAGAAGAAAAAACTACTGAACCGAAACAGTTTTTTCGGGACTAAAAATTATATTTTAAATTACGAAAACAATGTAAAATACATATTCTTAAATATCTATAGAAAAAAATGTTCGTGGTTACTAGATACCGGTGCATCTTTATCGGCTATTCGTAGTAGTATATTATCGAAACATACACCGATACATAAAGACCCTATAGTCATTAACGGTATAGGTGGCAAGACATATTCAGAGGGTTATGTTTATTTAACTTTACAGGCGTTAGATGGAACTAATTATGAACACAAATTTTATTTGTTTGAGGAATTACCTTGTAAATCAGATGGAATAATTGGGTTAGATTTTCTAAACAATTTTTATTCGATTATCGATTTAGAGAAAAATATATTAATGTTAACAAATGAAAAACAAAGCCAGATACCATTATATACTTCACCTAAATTATGTACAGACTATATAACGATACCAGCACGATGCGAAACTATTCATTATATAAAGTTAAATTCAGATGTGAAAGAAGATAGTGTGATTGTACAGGAAGAATTACAAGAAAATTTATTTTTAACTAGTTTAATAGTAAAACCAAAAAATAACATAATACCTATTAGATTAATGAATACTAGTGACAAAGAAATTATTATTCCAATTTTTCAACCTCAGCTATTACCATTAAAAGAGTATAATGTTTGTTCTTTTGATAAGTGTACTTCGAACTCTACACGTGCAAAAACATTGTTGCAATCTTTGAAACTTGATCACTTAGGTACAAGTGAACGTAACAGTATAGAGAGTATTTGTTCAAAGTATGCTGACATATTTTATTTACCCGGTGATAAGCTTACGACTACTAACTTGTGTGAACAATCAATTAATTTGAAACGAAATGTAAATCCAGTTTATATAAAACCATATAGATTACCACATAGTTTAAAACCTGAAGTAGATAAACAAATTAAACAAATGTTAGCTGATGACATAATAGAACCATCACAAAGTGAATGGTCCAGTCCGATATTGTTAGTACCCAAAAAATCAGATGACAAAAATAATAAAAAGTGGAGATTAGTTATAGACTATCGAAAGTTAAATGAAGTAATACAGGATGATAAATTTCCATTACCAAACATAACAGAGATATTGGATTCGTTATCAGGCGCAATTTATTTCTCTCATTTAGACCTAAGTCAATCATATTATCAATGTTCATTAAAACCCGAATCTAGACCAATCACATCATTTACAACTAGTACAGGTCAGTTTCAAATGAAACGTCTACCTATGGGGCTAAAGATCAGTCCCAGCGCTTTCTCTAGAGTCATGTCAGTAGCTATGTCAGGTCTTAACTATATAAATTGTTTTATTTATTTAGACGATTGTGTTTGCTTCGGAAGAAATTTAGAATCACATAATAAAAACTTAATAGAAATTTTCGAACGCTTACGTAAAGTCAATCTCAAACTAAATCCGAGTAAATGTCAATTCTTAAAAACAGAACTATTATATTTAGGCCATACGATATCCTCTAAAGGAATTCAACCAGACCAAGACAAAATTAAGACTATTCAAAATTACCCAATACCGACGAACGTCGATGAGTTGAGACGTTTTGTGGCAATGTGTAATTACTATAGAAAGTTTATTAAAAATTTTGCTGAATTAACTAATTGTTTAAATAAACTTTGTAGGAGGAATGTCAAATATGAGTGGACTGAACAATGTGAGATATCATTTAATATTTTGAAAAATGCTTTAATAAATCCACCCATTCTACAATACCCTGATTTTTCAAAAGAATTTATATTACAAACTGATGCTTCAGGGACAGCAATAGGTGCAGTACTTTGTAATAATAACATGAGAGCTGTAGCATATGCTAGTAGACCTTTGAATAAAGCTGAATTAAATTACCCAACTATACAGAAAGAACTACTTGCCATAGTTTGGAGTGTAAAATATTTTCGACCATATTTATTTGGACGTACTTTTACTATTATGACGGATCATAAACCCCTTATATACCTATTTGGACTAAAAGACCCTTCAAGTAGACTTTTAAAATTTCGGTTAGCACTAGAAGAGTATGATTTTAAAGTAGTATACGTGAAAGGTAAAGAAAATGTAATAGCGGACGCTTTATCGCGAATAAGTATGACTTCCCAAGATTTGAAAGCTATGAATGAAAGTTTATTAGCAGTAACAACAAGAGCACAGGCTAAGAAAGTAAAAGAGGCAGAAAGAAAGAATGAAAGTGGAGATGATAGAATGATAAGCGATATTCCAAGTATTGACCCGAACAATTGGCCTGATCAACCAAGTGTTGTGGAAATACTTAGAATACCGAGTGGATCAGTTGAGTTAAGTTTAATACAAGGGAAAGAACTAAGAAAAATGAAAGAGAAAAAATATATGGATGTCGAATCTGAATGTTTCGCATTCAATAAAAATAAAAATATATTATATGTTAACCTTGATTTTAAAGCACATTATACGCGAGACGTTTTTGTGGAAAAATTGAGGAAAATATGTGAAAAGTTAGAAATTAGAGAAATATGCATTATAAAGAAAGAAGATAACGCGTTATTTATAAGGAGTCTTATAGAAGAAATAAAAAGTAAAAATAAATATAACGGTCCAAGGATTTGTATTTTGAAAGGTATAAAAAGAATAGATAGTGACGAGGAAAAACAATTTATTATGAACGACTATCATCTGCTACCCACAAGCGGACATGCTGGGATTCGCAGAATGGTAAATAACATAAAACGTAAATTCTACTGGCCAGGAATAGAAAATGATGTTAAGAGTTACGTTAGAAAGTGTGAAAAATGTCAAAAAAGTAAACATTCTAGGCATATTAAGGAACCCCTAGTTATTACAACCACAGCTAGTTCTGCTTTGGAAAAAGTTTTTCTAGACATAATAGGTCCATTAGATAGAGATTTAGAAGATAATAAATATATATTAACAATACAATGTGAATTAAGTAAATTTGTAGAGGCATATCCTCTTAGAAATAAGGAAACGGTAAGTATAGCTAAGAATTTTGTGAATAATTTCATTTTAAGGTTCGGAATCCCAAAGGTCATCACTACGGATCGTGGAACTGAATTTATATCGGATACAATGGAACAGGTTTGTAAGTTACTAAATATAGAAAAACTAAGTTCTACTGCATACCATCATCAAACTATTGGTTCTCTTGAAAATGCACATAAACATTTAGGTTCATTTTTGCGCATACAATGTGATAACCATCCAGAGACATGGAGCCAATGGCTACCATTTTGGTGTTTTACATATAATAATACAATTCACTCAAGTACAAGATATGCACCATACGAGTTAGTTTTTGGAAAATCATGTGAAATACCTAGTAGAATTTCTTCTGACATTGAACCTTTATACAATCCAGACAATTACAGTTTAGAATTAAAGTACAGGTTACAGACAGCTAATAGGGATGCGAGAGAAAATTTGTTAAAGTCTAAAGAGAAAAGAAAACAGAAATATGATAAAAAGGTAAATAAAATAAAATACAAACCAAATGATATGTTATTAGTAAAAAATGAAACAGGAGGAAAATTAGATACCTTGTATAATGGCCCGTATTTAGTTATTGAAGAGCAGGAACCGAATGTAAAAATTTTGAGAAATAATAAAATTGAAATTATTCATAAAAATAGAACAAAACTTTTTGTAAAAGATAAATAATTAATGTTTATTTCTAAATCATTTCAAATTATTGTATACTATATTTAGATACATACTAATTGTTTTATTACTATTACTTTTACGTATTAAAACTTTTCATATTTACATTATATACTTATACAAAAAAAAAAAACTTAATTATGTAATTAATTTTTATTTTTTTTATTTTGCCCCGGTGGTGTAGTGTAGTAACATTTAGTTTATAAGACATGTATTTTCATTATATGTATGCAGAATAAATCAGAGCGTTGTCCGGAACACTTGTGCGCCTTTTACTGTATCTCCCCGTACCTCACACCTCAAAGCGAACCGTGGCGCCGTCTATAGTGAGTTCTTTACAGAGACCCGTAACTATTCAAAGTTTCATATTACAATGAAAATCTTTGACAGGAGACGACACCATGCTATTTTTAATATGTACGATTTTATTTTTGTGTTACCCACACATTAGGAATTCTAAACATTTTTGAATATCATATCAAAAATTGACCGCTCCAGCGGGATTCGAACCCGCGTCTCCGACTGACCGTGTCGGCGCTCTAGCCAATTAAGCTATGGAACGATGTACCCGCTCGAGCGAAATTTTTGATATGATGATTTTTATTTTCGGTTTAAGCGAACCGTGGCGCCGTCTATAGTGAGTTCTTTACAGAGACCCGTAACTATTCAAAGTTTCATATTACAATGAAAATCTTTGACAGGAGACGACACCATGCTAGTCGCGGTTTCACCCGTGAAGATTTTAAAGGCTACCAATATCTAGATAGAAAAAGACCATAAGATTTTAACCGGCTTAGTTTAAAAGTAACTGCTACAAATTTTCAGAGGTAAGTTTTAAAACTTGTATTTTTTTATATAGGTATATATAAAGAATAAATATTCTCATTATTACTAAGTAAGTGTAAAGTGTAAAAATGTGAAAAAGTCTATATTTGTTAGACTACATAAAGGAGCTATCTTTTACCTTAGCTTGCTAAAATCTAGTCATGGCCTTCAATACATAGAGTAAGAAACACTCAGATATTAAGTTTACAAATAATTATTTCAAAGTTTAAAATCTTTAAAATCAATACTTATAATGAAAAGTTTTTTGGATTTTATATCGGCTTATTAAATTTTTTAAATGCCCTACGTTTTGGTCACGGGACGACTATCCTATACTACGTGACCCATTTTTTAATTTTTTTTAATGAATTCCCGTCGGTAACCGGCGTAGTCTTTTTTAAGAGCCCCCTCCCCCTCCCCTCAAGTTTTCACGTAGTGTTTCATAAGTGTGGTTTCAAATCGTTTTTTGCAAACAGAAAGTTAAAAAACATATTTCGAATCACGTTTGTCTTTAATAATACGGCGTTTGACGCGTGACGCCCAGGATGCGTGCATACCTATTTATTATCAGTGAAAAAAATATCAAGAAGCAAAACCAAATAAAAACATATTGTAACAGGAAAGTAAGTATATAAAAACAGAAGTTTTTTTAAATTCAAATTTGTTCATTTCAATAATTTTTAATCATCTTCAACGAACACGTTCCCGGCATCAAACCACTCGTACATCGCGGGCTCGGTAGGTTGTCTGGAAGAGATCGCTGTTTAGCGATAAGACTGCCTGTTGTACATTTCTTTTTGTGAATAGTTTAATAAATTGGGAACTTTTTTTATGAGTACAATAAAGAGTAAATTATTATTATTATTATCGCGGGCGCGGTAGCAATAGGCTAAACGCTGCGGGCCAGGCCATATTTGAATATAGCTCGAAAAGGCGTGAGATATTTCTAGAGGATATTGACTACGTGACGAAAACCTAAGACCATCCCCCCGCCCTTGTGACCAAGCGTCGTATTTTGGAAGACCCCGGAAACCCCCTGTAACTGATTGCGTAGTATGGGTACGTTACATTATTATATTATTTTTTCTACGTTGTATGACCTTCCTTTTGAGGTTTACATGAGACATATTATCCTTAAAGGGCGGCGCGGCGTCTCACTCGCGCCCATTTTAAATTTGCGGATATCTATAAGCGACGGTTTACATTTACCATCAGATGGTACCGGCCGCTCGTTAACCGTAATGTGTGGGATTCCAAAATTTTCATACAATTTTTATCTGTTTTTATCTGGGCTATCAGGATCCAGATAGATCTATTATCCAGATAGATATATAATTTTGGAATCCCTGTTTCAAACACACAATAGTTTACAATAAATTCCCATACCATCATCGTTTTTTATTTGGAACTTTCAGCATAACGAAAAACTTAGAAGCATTATAACAAAAATGGGTCACTCAACCTATCTTGATTCGAATATGTTTTGTTCAATTTCATACCTTTTAAGCGGACTTAATTTGAAAAGGCAACAACCGCATTCGCATTCGCGAATGTTGTGGACAATTATTTACATTCGCATTCGCGTATATGGTAAATCCAACATTCGTGACATCACTAGTACGAATAGATCGAAAATTTTATAATGAACTTCAAAAGAACATGCCTACAAACAGGCGGCTCGTGACATATTTTAATTTGAGTTTACTAAAAACTTAACGAAAAACTTAGAACCATTTATTTTATTGGTACAGAAAATTCATTCCGTCTATGCAGATTCACCACCACTGCCTGCGCTAGCTCCAAACACCAGACACGAAAACAAAAAAAAAAAAATAGTTTATTGCTTTCTTCACATCCGCACAATCAAGGTGTTTCGAAATATTGTTCAGATTTAAAAACATCATGTTTCCTTTTTAACACAAAATGTCGCGCACAACTATATTTTAATACTTATATAAAATAAAAACTGCGAAATAACTGACGAAACCGACGTGTTTGTTTGTATACACTAGAACGGCAACAGCGCCTAGAGGTCTTATTCCTGCGGCGCGCGGCGCGGCCGAAATCGCAGTTTGGCAAGGTCGCGCCTAAAAGGCCTTCTACACGGTCGGGATCGACCGCCCAATATCGTGTCCTTGGTCGGGTTGATATAAAAATGGACAGTGTGGAATACGGTTGACCCGACCAATATTTGGTTGATGTCAACGACCTTGGTCGCGAGCGCATCTCTCGCGACAGGCTACGTTCGTGGTCGGTCCCGACCATGTCCCGACCGTTTGGAACGCTGTCGGCCGACGCGAGCGCTTCAGTTTGCGCTTGTCAGTCGTCACGGGTAGCTAGTTTAAGTGTATTAACTATGGTCACGGGCGCATGTCATCACGTGTTGCAATGGATTCGCAAAACGAACGCCACGAACGAGAGGTTCTGACCGAATTTATATCTTTATACACGGTGATTTTATAACCGTTTTGGAAACGAAATATTTTACTTTGGAATCATCTATAGTACATATAAAAATGGATAAATCAATTGTAATGTTGACTAAAAAAAAGTTTCAATTTTAATATTCATTTTTATTCGATCGACTTGGAAAGTAGTAAGGCACTGATCATTCATTAATTATTTTATATGAATGAAACACGACCGTGCGCGTTTCGGTTGATAAAAGTATACCTATAGGCGCGAGCTAGCGAGTACCTACTTACGTAGATAGACTCGTTTGTCCTTCATACTTTACACGGGCTTAGGACCGTCAGAAATACCTATTTTATTTAAACTTCTTTTCGATTATTAACCACGATTGTTCTTTTCACAACAAATCAATTTATAAACGGACTGTAGGTATAAACTTCAGGCGTATTTAAAAAATCGGAGTTTTCTACAGAATAATTAACTTACATACCTATTAACAGTTTATTTACACTATTTACACTTCTCTGTATCGAAGCAACTGCTCAAAATGGAGTCCGCTGCGTTCAATACACAAACGTACGCGTTTAATACAATTGTCTTTTAATTTTCTTAATGTGTCTTGATCACTTTTCACTTTATCAAAAGCGTCCACTATCGCAATGCGTAAATCATCACAGCTTTCATATTAACTGACGTGTATAACTTTTTTATTTCCGATCACAAGAAAAAATCCAGGGGCGTTAAGTCAGGACTTCCAGGTGGCCAAGACACAGGCCCTCCTCGACCTATCCACCTATCACTAAACTCACTGTCCAGGTACATCGTCTACTAACTCAGATATTACTCTCCTTAACATCTCTAAGTACGAATTGCCGGTTAGATGACCTTCAATAAAAATAGGCCCTATTAGTTGGTCGTTAATAATACCGGCCTACACGTTCACACTGAAACAAACCTGGTGATGGTTTTCTCGTATCAAGTGGGGGTTAATTAGAGCCCAGTAATGCTCATTGTGCACATTGTATAGTCCCACTCGAGTAAACAGTGACTCGTCCGTCCAGAGTATGTTGTCGTTTGTATTATTTAACAACCACTGGCAAAAGGCGATTCTTTCCGGTGCGTTGTTTATTACGTGAGCCTTACGAAAATGATACGGGTGTAATCCTTGTGTACGTAATATCTTCCATACGAAGTTTTGGCTAACATCGAATTCTCTTGCTGCCATCCTTGTCCTCCGCCAGGGATCGCGCTCGAAGTACTCAAGAACATCTTCAAACTCCGGCGAATAATAATTTAAACGTCCTTGACCTTGTTTACGCATGTACCGCTATGGTATTACTGACCGACTGAAAGCCAGGGACGCGGGACGCCGACGATTACAAGGACAAGTGAGCAACGCCGTCATTGGTCGACTCCGGCGCAACTCGGTAGCTTTGTTTTTATTGGCTAATACGATTTTGTGACTCGCTATTAAAACGTATAGTATTTCTATTTTTAGAATGTACCTACCGTGTAGCGCTACTACTGGTTCTCACTTTTTATCTGTAAACGATATGAATATCGACTTTGATGAAAAAAAATACATATATTATTAAATTAACGTTATATATAGGTTCTGTTATTGATAAATAATTCAAAATTTTCGTTTCCAAAACGCTTTCAAAATCACCCGGTATATTGATTTGCCATGTCTTTGGGACATTGGATCCGATTTATACAAAGAAAAGAACCAAAAAACTTCACTTCACTTTATCATAAAAAAGTTATTGCCAAACCCACCTTCTGTTGCTTTATAATTGTTTGCTCGCAAACGACAAAAAAAACGACTTCAATTACATCGACGAGTAATACAACGTAGATTGACGAAAAAATAGTCAAGTAACTACGCGTTATCAATGATTACTCATAAAGTAGTTATCAGATCTCGATAAAATTTATATGTGACCCCATGATAAATATCAGCTTTCGATTAAATTAAAAATTATCAAAATCGGTACACCCAGTAAAAAGTTATTGCAAATTTTCGAGAGTATCCCTCGATTTCTCTAGGATTCCATCATCAGATCCTGGTTTCCTTATGATGGTACCAAACTAGGAATATCCCCTTTCCAACAAAAAAAGAATTATAAAAATCGGTACATCCAGTAGAAAGTTATGTGGTATAATAATACAACGTAGGTCGACGAAAAAAGCGTCAAGTAAAAACGAATTATTAGATATAACTCGAAAAGTAGTTGTTAGATCTCAAATAAATTTAAATGGGACCAAATGACACAAACCACCTTTCGATCAAAAGAAAATTTGTCGAAATTGCTCCACCCAGTCAAAAGTTCTGAAGTAACATACATAAAAAAAATACAGTCGAATTGAGAACCTCCTCCTTTTTTGGAAGTCGGTTAAAAATGCAAGGAGCCATCGCTTCAAATACCAGAGAAGAACTAACAAGTTGAGTCAACCACCGACCGTGTAGAATGAATACAAAAATTGGTTGACCCGACCAAGGACACGACGGTCGGCGGTCGATCCCGACCGTGTAGAACGCCTTTAAGTGGCGCTCCAGATGAGACAAAATTTTCACACGAAATCTTTTGTTTCACGCCTCACGGCTTCAGTCGATGTTTTTCTTTCGCACTTTATTGAATACATTGCTAGGAATCGCTGCTCGTAATAATCATAGTAGCGCAATCACTGGCACTCCACTCGTTACAAATTGACGTCAAATGTACGCGCAGGTATAGGTAATATAATATACTTTTGTATAGGCATAATGGAATAGAAAGAATGTAATGTAAGGATATTGCGTATAATAAAGAAATATAGATTTAAAATTACCTATATGATTTTCGTGGAAGTGCACCGTACCGCTCTTTAGGATGTGAGCCGTCTCTGCCTAAAAGTTAAAGTTTACTTACCTACTTCCGACAAAAAAAACATTTACAAAAACTTGACCAATAAATTGACTTATTAAGAAATAGGTACTTTATGTAATATCAAAATTAAATGGCCCCGAACACGAAAATACTAATTACAATACTCACTATCTAAAAACCAGTTAGAAAAATAATCTTATATTTGTACTACATACTAAAGTACCGTCACGTCAGTCGGAGACGCGGGTTCGAATCCCGCTGAAGCGGTCAATTTTTGATATGATATTCAAAAAAATGTTCAAAAAAAAATACTAAAGTACGTAAACGGTAACGATAGCCACTGAAGCACGATTGTATTTCTTCTGTTCTTGATTATATTTTTGAGATATTTTCGCGATTCTTTCGCTAATCGACGACACGTTTTCGCAACTGTCATATTTATAATATTAGTATAATAAATAAATAACTAAATATCTTTTAACATAAAAACACGGTTGTCTGTTTTTTTTTTTATGGTATCGCAGTGGAACTCATTTACGGGTGATATCCAGGACACCCGGGTAAGCATTCCTAGACCGTATGTCGGCTTCAGCACTTGGGGGTGCAATACCGACTAAATCCCAAAGCAGCCGTGCCCGGTGAGAACCTGCGTCAGACGAAGGGGCATGTGCTTACGGCGCATCCACCGCTCTAGGACAGGGCGCAAGGCAGCCGTTACGCGTGTGCCATACGGCTGCTCCGCCAGATCCTTCCCTCACCTCCTTCCGTATATGTAATGGAGCATTTCCATCAATCACACGAGTGTATATATATTTCTTATGCCGGATCTTAGACCATCCCGGGGTACGTGTACATATTATAAAACAAAGTCCCCTGCTGCGTCTATTTGTCCGTCTGTCTGTTTTTTCACGATAAACTCAAAAGCTATAGAGCGGATTTTCACTTCAATACAGAACATATTCATGTTGAAGATTTATTGAATAGATAGTTTATTTAGTTGAAATACTAATTAATGAATTGTTAAAAATGACGAAATAAATCAAGCAGTCTGGAAGCTTTTATCTAACCCCTTTGGTCCGGGAGCCAGGCTCAAATTTGGTCAATTATTTTCTCCCAATCGAAAGTTTGTCAGCCAGTACCTTCAAAGACGTAAGAAAAAGTTTTTTTTTAGTCATTCCCTCGCACTTTAAAATTTGTCGGATTATAGTTTACCTAATATCTTTAAGGAAGAATAAAGTCAGCTGACCATAATATGGTGGGTTATAGTCAGCTGGATGTTTGAACATGAAAAAAATATATTATATTTTCAATGATTTCCTCTCAACTAAAAATTTACCTGGTTATAGTTTATAGCTAGATATAGTTTACAGCTGGCTGTATCACGGTGGAAAGTTAAGTGTATATGATAACGACCAGGACTGACGACTTAACGTGCTCTCCGAGACATGGTGGGGGGACCCACAAGAACTGCGCAAACACCCAGACCACGGCAAACATCTGTATGACCAATACAAATGTTTGTCATGTGCGGCGATCGAACCTGCAATCGCCAGTGCAACAGCCACAAACCAGTGATGTGACCGTTGCGCCTACACGACGTCCATGTCACTAAATTACATAAATAGCTAAAAAACATAAAATAACCACCACTACTTACTTACTTTTCTACTTACTTTTGAAGTTGTCGCCAAATTATGGCTTTTTTTTTTAATGTACTGAATACTTTCACATACTATCAAAAAACTAACAACTTTAACGAACCACTTCAGGCACTCAAGCTTGTCTAAATTACAAAACTTAAGTAAGTAAAAAAGTAAATAAAAAACAGTTTTTACGAAATTTATAACAGATCTTGCAAATAAACTTAATTTATTTTTTTTACTCCACTGTGACAAAGCTGCAATACAAAAGTAAAAACTGTGAGCTAGAAAAACTGTAGTTTGAATCACAAATGATGCAAATTTTTATTTAAAATTAATTAGTTTTGGTGAATACACGTGTTGTTACACGACGGCAATTTAAACATTTAATTTTTATTTTCAATGTAATCGATACAACCCATAACGGTGTAGAGAAATGTTCAATTTACTCGTATAGAAATAGGTCTGGAACAGTATTATTATTAGTAACTATAGATTAACATTTTTCTGTTAGTCAGTAACAGTTAAAATGTTTCAGGCAACAGATGTTTGCGATGTAACATTCTTTTCCCATGGAATCGTACAACATGATTAGTGATGTATAAATACCTTATAACATTCACACACGGTCGTATATTCCTAAGGTAAGATTATATATAGGTAGCAGCCGACTGCTATATTAGCCAAGTATTTTTTTTGAGAAATATACATTGGAATAATACATGTATAAATTTACTAGCTGACCCCGTAAACGTTGTTTTAATCTTATCCCATTATAACTTAGGGGTATAAAAAATAGATGTTGGTCGATTTTCAGACCTACCCGATATGCACACAAAATTTCATAAAAACCGGTCCAGCCGTTTCGGAGGAGTATGGTAACTAACATTGTTACACGAGCATTTTATACATAAGATAAATACAAATATTACATCTAGACTCATCAGACGGGAATCGACCCACAACCCGCGGACCAGAAAGAAGGGCCACTACAAAGTGAGCTAACGCGTTACTCTAGTAGTATGTATGATTTAATTATACGCCGATGATGTATGTTTTATATATACAACAACTTCCAAGATACATATTCTTAGTTTGTATGAAAAAAATTCTATTCTGGGCTAATAAGTTTACCGCCCCACCAATTACGGGAAAAGGGTAAAAGTAGCGTATGTATTAGGGATGTGAGTTTTCGGTAGTAAAATTAATTAATAAATAATCACTTATTTTCTTATGAATTTTTCACCTGACACTTTTTTGTAAGCCGCCTATACCGTATAATTTCTGTACAGTACTCGATAAAAGTAACAATACCCATTATATTCCACCTTACTTTTAATTTTTTTAGGTCACCCATTTCATAAATTTATCGATTAAAAGAAAAATGTATGAATCTATTATTTTCGTGTTAGGCATGTGTCGCCCTTTATATCGCCGTCGCAGAGAGCCGCTCCGGGCCATGCCCCTTTTGGACCTAAGGTAAATCCGCCCGTGTATACAGGTTCCGGCACATTCAGTAATCTAATGACATTGACACTTTTCATTATACACACACAAACACACACACACACACACACACACACACATATATATATATATATATATATATATATATATATATATATATATAATATGTTTTATATATGTTTAATTTATATAACTTGCTTTAAATATTGCGAATGATAAAAACACTTATAGATATATAAAAAGCACAGTATTCAAACTTTGCTTCGCATTTGAGAAAGTTTTATGTATAGGACGGCTCGTGATTGACTTAAGTTTGAGTTGACAGGTTCACTTTATTCGTCTGTGTCGGTAAACGAAAAAGCATTATAGTAACGTTAATGTCACTTCAGAATTTCAGCGATGAAATAAAGTATTTTTATATAGAAAAAGATGCTGGTTAAATAGAAAAAGACGCTGTTTCAAAACTATTTTTATTCCTGAAAATATTTTATCGAAGCGTTTCGTATGCTCACTTGTTTTTTTTTTTAAATTCTCATTCTAATTCTATATGAATATAAAAATTAAATGTAATTACTTGCTACATTTTCTTTAACACAGATCATATGAGAGTTTTAAACAAGTTTATTATCAAGTAATTTGTCACTCATATAAAAGCGAAGTCTGTATATACAAGTATAGTTCATGTTGCCTTGGTTTGATAAAACCCTGAAAACAATCTGTTGAAACGGAACGTTTCTATTGTCTAATTTAAAGTATTGTTTTGCTGGTTTATTGTATTCGTATATTCCGTCAGCTCCTTTTATCCAAGTTCCGTTGCTTGAAACGCCCTAAAACATTAGTTGCTCGGTTGATGGCCTTCAGATTTACAACTGACAATATTTTCTTCAGATAAATATGAAATAAAAATACTCACGTAAATTACAAAATGTTTTGGTGCACTTCGAGCAGTATCCGGACGAATGTGTTCTACACTTATTTTACTTACAAGTAATGTTTTAGGCATTTCTATTGTGACTTCACCATATGATCCTCTAAAACAAAATAACAGATTAAACATATGATATTCTGCCAAACTTACTATTTACCTATTTATATTGAGTAACGGATTTTTTTTAGTAATGTGTATATCTTCTTAATATAAAACATAATTATAAAGTGTGTAAAATGTAAGATGACTGTGCTGTTTGTGAAAAAAATACTTTTTTTTTATATTTACAAACGTAGGCTCCACTGCAATAATGACGAATGTCCTTTTTTTTCTTTCGGGATAATGGCGTTTTAAGTTTATAAACGGTGTAAAAAGCACACTTCAAGCTATTATTACAGTTTTTATTTTAGTTAAAGAACATATCTCAAATTATCATTTCCTTAGAAAATTATCATCCAAAAATATCATGAAAAAATTACATGATATGAAATAAGTTAAAAAATGTATGGTACTATTATATAATAGTCATTCTCAACAATGCCTTTACAGTCAATAGTGATAGGTGTTGAAATGACTGGTTTAATTGGCTTCTAATTGATTAGTGCTTGCAGCACTAGAAAGATGATTGTAATACCGTTTTGTTAATGGACTTCAAAAAAAGGAGGAGTATCTCAATTCGACTGTACTTTCTATGTGTCCTAACTTATAACTTTGTTTTTAAATTGAAAGCTGATGCTTGTCATTTGGTCCCATTTAAATTTGATCAAGATCTGATGTGTGCGTGCATTTTTGGCATGTAAATTAATTATATCAATTTGAATTCAATATTCATAGTTAAGACAGGATAACGTCTGTCGGGTCAGCTAGTCTTTAATAATTTCGATTTCGAAAGCGCTTTGACGGTAAAATAGCAGCAATTGCGAGACGATGGACATTTCTCGTTATTGTCGCTTATACCTGTAACGTTGAGCACTCTAGACGTGTAGTGTTAGAAACATATTTATATCGAGATTGTAAGGGATATTGCCGAGTTTCTAAACAAGATTAATTACTACAAATGTCAAGTGTCCGAATGATATTACTAACTCATATTTTAAGATTTTTTGGACATTTGTCGTTATTTCAGTGGACCCATCAAATACTTTGATAAATTAATATTTTCTACTTTTTAACGGACTTCATAAAAGGAGCAGGCTCTCAATTCGACTCAATTTTAAAAATTTGTTTTACCTCATAACTTTGTACTGCGTGGACAGATTTCGATGATTTTTAGTCGTAAGGTGGTGCTTGTTAGTGTCTTCATGTGGTATATTAATTGATATCTGACTAGAACTTTTTGAGTTATCTCCAATAACGCGTGTTTACTTGATTATTTTTTCATTTACTTATGTTGTAGGTCGAAAAAACATCATTATACCTAAAAGGCCAGCAATCGGAAGGTGTTGGTCTCCGAAGTTTTAAAACGGTATCGGGTGGTGGAGCGGCTCGCCATAAGGGTAGTATACCCCATAGTGCTACATATCCACCCCATTCTGTTGTATTTCTGCCGATTATAGCCTGAGTTCCTTCTATGTGGCCCGTTTCGGTTTCCAATGGTATAAATTCTGTAAAAGTAAACAGCAGCGTATCCAATAGTAGGACAAATTTTGTTAGTTTATTAGAAGGATACTGTGATATTATCGATGCGTTCTAGAACATAATATGCATAGGCTGCTGCTAAACTCTACCATCGAGGTCCCCACTTCACATCAGGAAATATCCTACACAAAGTTTGAAGAAGCCCGACTGGGCAAATACCCTCAACCTTACACAAGGTCACAGCCATATAATTCTGCTCTTAAGACGTAGTGTTGTTCCTGCGTTGCGTAAGGTTGCCCGAGCTCCTGGGGCGGGTAAGGGTAGGGTTGGCAAGGTGCTTGAGATGATTTTAGTGTGTCCATAGGCTAAACACATATCGATGGGCTGTATTTTTGTAAGCCTTAGTAGTAAAAAATATATGCAGATTTAAGTTTTAAATTAATACGTTAATCTACATACTTTGTTATTTAATTTAATATTCAATTTTTAGCTCTCTACTAATGTATGTATATAAATATTTTATATCGGACAGATAAAGTATTATTCAAATTTTTCGTTTTTATAAGTACTTCAACATTTCCATAATGATAAAATTAAAAATATTACAAGCCAGGCTTTCAATCAATTTTTTTTTATATTTTTAATAAAAATTCTAAATGGCAATAAAATAATATTGTAATGTAATATGAATTATAAAATAATTTAATACAAACCCTCGTTTAAATTCTTAAAACTTAAAACAGACTTTCGGTGTCGCAGAGCTCTGTAAAAGTATTTTAAAATCTCTGTAAAAGTATGTTATTGTTTATTATTACTTTTATTTATTATTATTAATTATTGCTATTTTACTACTGTTATAAAGATCGCGTGACAAATGAAAGAAAAAACTCAAGAAACTTACTTGCAATGTCACGCTTGAACCTAAGGTATGTTAACTCTTAAAATCGAACGTTTAATTAAATATTTTAATTTACTCATTTAAAGCAAGTGCTTCAAGCAATAATAAGCCATTAGGTCTTTATATTGCAAGAATTTTGCATCCGTAATGTGGATAAAAATTGGCGTTTCTGCCAATGATTAACCGAAAAAATCATGATAAACTCAATTCGAATAATCCTATAAGCAAAGAAAGTTTTGGCTATCTTCTGCAGTAGCTGATGGGTACCCTGGTTTAATAACTACTTCTACTGATTGTAACAAGAATGACTCTATTTGTATGGGCAGTCAGGTTAAAGTTATTCTAAACTACACAACGACGAGCTGTTTACGATTATTTCCAGTGAATACCTCAATGCCTGCTCAGCTCGATTTAATGCCAGAGCTAAATGCTTCATTCTGTGACAGCATTCCTCGTTCACTGCTGTTGAAGCCATGCCCACTGAGTAATTAATTTATTATTATATTATTTTTCAAAATTAGCTATTTATAGTTAAAATAACAATAAAGGCCGTAGATGTACGATGACAAACATTAGTCTCAGACTCAGATAATAATAAATTAATATTAATGCCGAGATGGCCAAATAAATTAGCTTTAGATATCGATAAGTGACCTGCTTAAATCTGGCTTGTCACGACTGAATGTAAGTAAAGTTCTTCGGAAAATTTTCACGTGTTTGCTGAAGAATACCAATATTGTGAATAATCTTACAAGGATAGACAAAAATTTCGTGACATCTACTACTTACTCCCTGTTGTGTTTTATAATGACTTGAAAATGTTCCATGCTCAAATGATATCATATGGAAAAAATAAGTTAAAGAAAAATAAACTACTAAGACTTACGATAGGCAATATAATTATTAGCTTTCGGCAGGATCTCATACACGGTTAGATTTTTAGGCATCATGTTTAACTTTAAGTATTGACCTAGAATCATAGATATTAATAAAGTTTTGACATCTATAAGTGAATAACACATAGTTTTTATAACTTTAGTAGTGAAAGCTAAAGAATTATAAGACGTGAATGAAATTAATTGTTATCTATTAAAAATTGACGACGAAACTTCTAGCGACGTGGACAAAATGACCGACAACGTGATGGAGATGGTGTGTACACTGGGTTGCAGACACTTTCCGCTGACGAAGTCGACGGAGAAGTCCAAGTTTTCTCCCGAAGCCTTGGATCTGATGCACCGTCGGCGTGAGTTGACCACTGCTCAAGCAGCTTCGCTAGACCAGAAGACTCTTTCCAAGAAGATATGGAAACTTATACACCGAGACCTCCACTGCTCAAATATAAGAGATATCACTACTCTTATTAAGCAGAATAGCGGATCCATAGTTTTCCAAAGACCACTGGGGAAAACCTTCTTGCGAAGCTCAAAACAGCGGATGGCCGAACTGCTTGCTCTCTTTCTCAGATCCGAGAAGGGGTCGAGAAATTTTATGGAATACACTCGTCGAGCGCACGCAAGCCTGAAACTTGGGACACTGAAGATCCACGTGCACCATTGTTGCGCCATTTTTCGGAGGACATCTCGGACATCGAAAAAGATGAGATTATGCGGCGCTCGGGCAGCTTAAAAATAGGAAGGTTCTGGGGGATGACGAAGTTATAATTGAGCTTTTTAAGCCCGCAGGCCGACCTATCCTAAAGGCTTTGGCGAGATGTTTTAGTGCCATCATCCACCGAGGTACCACGTCGAAGGCATGGTCAAGGAGTGTGGCGGTGCTGTTCTTTAAGAGAGGCGATAAGTTTCAGTTAAAGAATTACAGATGGATCTCAATTCTGAGCTACGTCGGTTTTCGAGGGTCGTTACGAATTGTATCGTCAAAAGACTCGACGAATTCCAATCACTGGAGTAGACTGGGTTTCGAAATGGCTACAGCATCGTAGACTACATCCATACTGTTTAGCAGATTATACAAAAGACAGAAGAATATAATCGGCCGCTGTGTATGATATTTGTCGACTACGAGAAAGCTTTCGACTCTGTCGAGACCTGGGCTGTCCTGGATTCTCTGCAGAGATTACATATATCGAGGTACTGAGATGTATGTACGGACGCAATGACGATGAACGTCCATATCCAAGACCAGAGAATAAGACCCATTTTCTTCCGGCGTGGGGTAAGACAGGGAGATGTAATATCACCGAAACTGTTTACCACTGCGCTGGATGATCTGTTTAAGATCTTGGATTGAGGGAAACAAGGTATCAATGTGGTAGCTGGACGAGGATTGGGGAAAGTCGCGATGTTTGGCGCGAACTTGGGAAGGCCAATGTCCAGCAGTGAACTACGATAGGCTGAAGTGAAATATTTACTAAAGCAAAGAAATTTTTAAAGTCCTATAGGTATCCTCTCCTATATATATATATATATATATATATATATATATATATATATATATATATATATATATATATAGAGTAGATTTTAACAAATAAAGTAATTTGTAAATTTATGGAGAAAGAAAATCCTTTGTAAATAGCTAAAGGAAGAATATACGGAAACCGAACATGGAAAAGTTTGTGAACTTTTAAGCTAGAAAATATATTCTACTTTGAGTTTTAAATTACTTTTAGCACGTTATTACGCTTAAATAAAATTTAATTTAGGAAAAATACTGTTAATATCTGCGCTATTTATATATTACTAGTATAGTAACAGTAATTAACGTTACTACTCACTCATGAATCCTAAAGCGAGCAAAAAAATTGTGAGCGACTTAACGTTTCTGCACTTGGAGCGTTTAATTAGCGTTTGTTTGTTTGACTTTTTTCTGTGTTTAATTTTTACCATCTCTAAGTTTTCAGCGTTTTTATTATTTGAATATTCCCAAATGTTTGCACGTAAGGGATTGAAAGATTTTCCACAATGAGTAGGCATAATTTTCCGTGGCTTACTCCTTTCATAAACTCTTCCTGTGAAAATTTTGGCAAATGGACTACGGTTACCTGAGTGCTGTAATTTACTTAGCGTCTGTGGGATTTCGCTTAATTAATGCCCCAAAACTTTTATCGTGTCAGTTATTTAGCAGGTACTCTGCTTCAAACACATTGTATTCAGCTAGGCGACCAGTGTATTATTAAAGGTATATGTCTAATAGTTTAGAGTTTTAAAAATTCAATTACTGTGCTGCTTTATTCCTGCCGACATTTTTTTACAAAATTTTTGATAAAAAATCTTAAAGTAATGGCTGTTTTTAGTCTGACGAGAGAAATATAATAGTTATAAACTAATTGAGATAACAGATATCAAAATTTTTGACAACTTAAGCGATGCTACAATTTTTACTTTTAGAGGTATTGAAAAAAGTACCTACTTAGTGGTGTGAAGTTTTTTATTTGCGTTGTATAAACCACTTAATGTAGTTTTGAACACAAAATGTTTTGTATTATAAGATTTGATGCTTTGTTTTCAAAGTTGGCGCAAGTTTACAAAGGGAAAAGTGATTTTGTGCGTTAAGTAGACTTTTACAACTTAGCTTTTAAATAGGTAATTGTGAAATAAAATATTTGAAAGAAAATTTTATTATAAATAAACGAAATAATAATTTATTTAATGATATTTACTCTAAGTCTTACAATAAAGTAAAAAAAAAATAATTTTCTTAGGTAAGAAAATGAAATTAATTTCTTTAGGTAACAAAATTAATTAGATTCTTAGGTATTTTCATAATAATTCAATTTTACAGTGCATTTAGACGTATGTAGGTAATTAGGTATGTACATACAATGCGAATGCGCGATTACGAATATCTACGAATCGTAAGTAGGTATGTATGTATATTTATTTGTAAAAATACGTAATATTTAATTTGGCTGGGTACCGCAAAACAGAAAATAGTCACTCCCTCTCTTTCCGTGGGTTTCGTAAAAGGTGACTAAGGGATAAGAATGTTCCAATATTAGCTTAGAACTGTGGAAGCCGATCGATTGCTGGGTAGTCATCCAACTCTTGGCTTACAAATACACTGACTGAAGACAGGCAGCAGCGTCTTTGAACCCATAACGCCAACCGCGTGGTTTAAACCCGCCTGCCCAGCGTGGTGACTATGTGTTAAACCCATAATTCCGCGGCAAGAATTTCGGCCCTCAGTCCCCGGCAGCCCACTATACCTAGCTACAAGCAGCGGTCACGGTAATTTGAATATATATGAGGTCGAAACACAGTCATGGGACACAGTCATGAAAGAAAACACAGTCATGGGAGAGAAACACAGTCATGGGATACTCATCCCAACTTACCTGTCCGGTAGTTGTGGTATGGTATACGGGTATGCGACCCCGGCTTCCCTAGCTATTACTGCCCTATCCCTTGCACTCCTGGGTGGTAATATCCTACATTTCCTATTTTCCCACTCTAACTTACCAATCTTCCTTTTTCACACCACCTATCCTTTCCCTTTCCCTATTCCTACCCTCCCCGCCAATCCAACGTCTGCCGCGCGGATGGATGCATGGCTAGGGGCAAGCCTAGTCGTAAGCGTGCCATATTGCCCTGGGACCGGGCGACCCAGAATAAGGCCAGCCTTACCCTGGTATGCGGGGCTCTGCCAGGGTGGACAAACTTTTCCCTAGCTACTCGTGGGAACGCAATGGATAACCGAAAAAATTTTATTCACAAAAATGGCGGCGGTGTGGTTCGCCACCCATCACGTCTCGTTTCTCGCGGGGGCGAAAAGCGGCCCATGGAGAGCCGCTTCGCTACGTTGAATGTAAGAGGAGGAATGGATGGTAAGGTAGATGAAGTATGTCAGATGATGGATGAAAGATTCATAGATATTTTGTGCGTGAATGAAACCAAGAGGAAAGGGTGTGACACCACGGTATATGGACCCTACACGGCATACTGGTCGGGAGTCCCCCAAACCAGCCGAGCCTGTCAGGGAGTTGGTGTGATACTTTCCTCTCGAATGGTTGAATGTGTGATGGAGCATGAATGTGTAAGCCCAAGACTCCTCTGGATTAGGTTGAAAGTCGGACTCACTCGCTTGTTTATCCTTGGGGTCTATGCACCGACGGATCTGCGCGGAGGTGGGTCATTAAAAGACCAACAAGAGAGAGAGGAATTTTGGGATAGCATGAGAGAGGTCTTGAATAAATGCGGAGAAAATGAACGGATCGTAATGTTAGGGGACTTTAATGGGTGGGTTGGAGTAAAGCGTGATGGGTATGAAAGAGTTCTGGGTACGTTTGGGGACGAAAGAGTGAATGACAATGGGAGAAGTCTGCTTGAAGTATGCTTGGAATGGAATCTTTGCGTGGTCAACACAATGTTTGAACACAAAAAGATCCATTTGTATACAAGAGATGAGGGTGAGTCTAGAAGTATGATTGATTTTGTAATTGTGGATGAAAGACTGAGAAAGAAAGTGCTTGACACTCGGGCATACCGCGGTGTTGGTCTCGACACAGACCACTTCCTGGTCATAGCCCGAATACGTGGCCTCTTTAAACGATGGCGCCACCGAGGGGCCGAGCCTACGAGTGTTTTAGCCAGAATAAAAGTGGAAAATCTACAAGGAAGAGAAAAGAAAGATGAGTATGTAGAGAAACTGAAAGAAAGTTTTAAAGGCATAGAAGAGATAGGTGTGATTGAGAATTTGTGGGAGACTTTTAAGAAAGGGGTCGTGAATAGTGCTATTGAGGTGTGCGGGGTAGCTAAAAGAAGGAAAGGAAGAAAGAACTATAATGTGTGGATGGATAAAGATGTACAAAAGGCTGTGCAAGAAAAGAAGAAAGCGTGGTTGGATTGGTTAGCAACAAAAGCTAACCAAAAGGTTCAAAAGGCAACGGATGACGAGGTAAAGGAAGCAAGAACGAAGTATAAAAGATTGAAATCAGTAGCGAAAGAAGTTGTGTCTAGAAAGAAAGGAGAACGAAAGGATGATTTTGATAGGAGGCTCACTGAAGATTTCCAGTCAAACATTAAGTTTTTCTGGAAATCCATCAAAACAGCCAGAGGAAAAATTTCTCCCTCGGAGCTGAGCACAATCAGGAGTCAAGATGGGAGCGTTATAAATGGAGAAGAATGTGTGTTAAAGAGATGGAAAGAGTATTTTGAAAGTGTGTTTGAAAGAGAGGAAGTGCAGGTACAACATCCGGCACCTTCCATTGAGAGTAGTATAAATGTCGATGAAAGTGAGATAAGCATGGATGAAATAGTGAAAGCGTTGAAAAGTATGAGATTAGGTAAGGCTGCAGGGTATGACAGGATCACCGTCGAGATGCTGAGGGCTGGACAGGGTATAGTGGCTAGCCAGCTGTACTGCCTTTTCAATTTGTGCTGGCGAAATGGGCAAGTACCGGAAGACTGGTGCAAAGCCGTAATCGTACCGTTGTATAAGGGAAAAGGGTCACGGCAGGACTGCATAAATTACCGCGGTATAAGCCTTCTCAGCGTCGTCGGTAAATTGTATGCGAAAGTGTTGATTGAAAGGGTTGTGAATGAAACAGATGAAAAAGTATGGGATGCACAAGCGGGATTTAGAAAGGGAATGGGATGTACGGATCAGGTCTTTTCCTTGCGGTGCATAGCCGAAAAGTTTTTAGCAAAAAACAAAAAGGTCTATTGCGCGTTCGTGGATCTGGAAAAGGCCTATGATAGAGTGGTGAGGAATGAATTGTGGTCAGCATTGTCCGTGTACGGTGTGAGCGGCGCACTCATGCGAGCACTACAATCTCTTTATAGGGATTCTAGTGCTTGTGTGAGGATAAACGGGGCATACACAGAATGGTTTAATATCGAAAAAGGTGTTAGACAGGGATGTGTAGCGTCACCGTGGCTGTTTAACTTGTTCATGGACAATTGCTTGACAGAGTTAAAAGAGAATGAAAGTGGGTTGAGAATGGGTGAGTTACTCGTCAAATGTCTTCTCTATGCTGATGACCAAGTATTACTTGCGTCCTCGGCCGAGGAGTTGCAGGAGATGGTAACTGCTATGAGTGGAGCTTTTGTTAGAAAGGGAATGAAGATGAATGTAAAGAAGACGAAAGTGATGGTGTTTGAAAGAGATGAGGTAGTGACAGACTGTAATATCGTGATTGGAGATGAACAAATTGAACAGGTGAATGAGTTTGTGTATCTGGGCTCGAAGTTTACAAGAGATGGAAAGTGTGAGAGTGATATTGAAAGAAGAGTGAATGCAGGAAACATGGTGAACGGAGCTTTGAACTCCTTTATGAGCAGTCGGAAGGTGTCTAAAAAGGCTCGTTTGGCTGTGCATGAGGGGGTGTTGCTTCCGACACTCATGTACGGAAGTGAAAGTTGGGTATGGCAGAAGAGACATGAAAGCAGAATAAATGCAGTTGAGATGAGAGCGTTAAGAAGTATGATAGGAGTTAAACTGAGTGACAGGATGAGAAATAGTGAGATAAAGAAACGGTGTGGTCTGAAAGAAGATGTAGTGACAAAAATTGAGAAAGGTATGCTGAGATGGTTTGGTCATGTCGAGAGAATGAATGAAGAACGACTGACGAAAAAAGTGTATAAGGCGAGTGTGAGTGGAAGTGTTGGAAGGGGTAGACCTAGGCGGACATTTCAAGACCAAATCGGGGACGTCTTGAAAAAAGGCCAGGTCAAGAGTACCCTAAACCGACGAGCATGTATGAAGGGAATAATGAAAGTGGATGAAGCGAAACAAGTATGTAAGGATCGTAGCAAGTGGAAAGAAGTGGTCTCTGCCTACCCCTACGGGAAAGAGGCGTGATTATATATGTATGAGGTCGAAAAAAAAACATTCACCTCAGTTTATTATAATCAAAATCATATTCGTTACAACAGAAGCGCTGTGCTTTTTTGGCTTATTCTATTTGGCATAATGATTTAATTAGTTGTATTTCACGTAGTTGCAGTTCCATAACAGTAACGAGGTTCATTTAATATTTTGTGCTCTCTCGTCATTGCAGGTGGCAGCACGCTCCAATTGCATTATGCAAGCTATTTGGTTTTTAGGTCGCTCAAATTAGGAACGGATATGGTTTTAAATATTGTTCATCAAAAATGTATAAAATCGATTCATTAAGAATTGAGACACATTTAAAGTTTTTGATTTTTTTGTTATTTATAATTGAAAATTTTTAATCAGTTTCGTGTTTGAAATGAACGACTAGTTAAAGTTAAATTAAGCGTTTTAATTATATAATAACTTAATAACGAACTTGTTAAACTTCACAAAATAACTAATTTAAAGCTAATGTTTGTATTGAATGACAATAGTAAATATATCAATTTGTAGTTAAAGAATTATATAAACACTAAATAATTTATAGCGGCTTGAAAAGGTTTTAAGCATTTTTTTACTGATAATTGTATTAGATATTAGTAAAAAATCATCTACATCATATAATAAGTAATTGCAGGTCATTTAAATATTAACGTTGGCAACACTAAGACTCGAAGAATTGCGTAAGAATAAAAAAATACTAAATACAGAAAATATGTGAGAAAATACTGTCTCTATATTTGTTAAATGTACCTACGCATGACGCATTCCCTTATAAATAATGTATTATATAAAGACATAAAGTATGGACGAATACTAGTTTAGCAGTCGAACAGCTCATAAAATATTCTTAGCTGGTTGTTTATTTAGTGGAATTGCAAACAAGTTACTGGGTCACCGTGATGCTGACCAAGCATTACTTTGCTTGTAAATAATTTGTAGGTCGAATTTATATCATATTCAAAAAGATTTGTTATTACGTCAAAGATTATTTTTGTATAAATGTTTATAGTTGTCTTTTTATTTCTAAGGCATAAATAGATTGGTTTTTTGATACAAAGTTTCTCTTTTAAATGTTTGTTCTTCTTTAAAAAAAAATATTTTCAATTGATACATGACTCTTTATACTACATACATACTCGTATATGTAAGAAATACAAAAGTGTTTATTTCATTAAAAACTATCTTTAACGAATATAAATATAAAATTACTAAAGCAAGGACTTAAGCATTTAGGTATTTCCATACTTTAGCCTAGATTATTTAGGTCTTATTTATGCGTGATTTAGTATAAATTATATAAAGAACAAACCTGATGAACACCATGGCGGTACGTCGCTGTTACAACTAACGGAGAATTCATTATATTTACTTCTTCCTTTGAAAGTCATATTTTTATCTATTTTTAAATTCAATAATGATATTGTTATTATTTTGATCGTTTAATTTTTATGTGGCAAAATTTTCCCTCCTTACGTGTTATTTTTTTTTTAGAACGCGGCAAAGATTGCACTAATTAAATCTAACAATTTTTTAAAATTGTAACAGGTGGCCAGTAATTTAGGGACGATATAGTTTTCAAATTTCCGATACTTTTTAGATTTAGCTATCGTAATTCATTATATTTTTTGATTATTTTATTTATTTTTTTAATTACAAACGATACAATAAATATAAGGCATTGCAATATGATTTAAATTATATTACTCGAACAGATAAAAAAAAAAAATATATAGATATATGTAATTTTAATCTAAAAGTGAATATTTTTGATTTCGTCTGTAAACTTATTTGAAAAAGAAGATGGGTCACAAAATTGAAGAGAAACAAATAACAAGTAGGAAAGTGTATTCTACATTTTTTCTTTTGGGTCATGATCCCGATACCAATTAACCGAGTGACACTAACCGTTAAATAAATTTTACGCTCGTAGTTTTTTTGTCGTACTTCAACAAACATGAAATTTCAATTTTATATCGAATGTTTTAAATAAGACGAAATCTCTGAAGCGGAACAGTTTATTTCGTCATGTTCGTAGTCGTTGTTCTTTTTTATGTTGTGACAAAGACTGGTGCTCAGGATCAAGCCATGAGCGCAGTGACTCCACAGCCGCCAGCTATTCCATTTTTAGATTTGTTCACCAGTGCTTCGAACTATTATACTGAACCGAATAGGAAGAGTTACTCTGATTCCGGCTATTACCATACATCGTGTCCAAAACCAGATAAACTAGCGTCATTCGCCAGTGTTTTAGCTAGTGCAGCAAAAATTATGTTGTCAGCCGCTGTTATAGCTTTACTAAAATTGCTAGGTGCTAAACTATTCCTGTTCCCACTAACACTTATGGTGCTCGCGAAAATGGGTTTAAAAGCCCTCTTGCTTTGGCCCGTGATATCGAAAATGATGAAGTATTTAAAAAAGAAAAAAATAAAAAATAAATCACGAGTTATTACGGATTGTTCGGAAAGGCTCGCGTGTGTAATACAAAGATCGTCGAGGAGCGGCTGGGGCAGTAATTTTGGTGCGGCTGTGACGTTCTCCATCATCGATGACGTAGATGAGGACAACTTCATCGCTAAAACACTTTTAAGTATTCTCGCCGGGGACAAAGTCGCGCAATGTATGTCAATGGACTGCAACTCTGGCGGCGACATAAGCTGACATAGCACAGTGATTTTAAACTAAGGTTTGCACACAACTTGGTATTGTATGTTATATTTAATACAGCCACTGTTCCTCTTACTTGTTTCGATAAATATATATAATTATAGTAAATGTTTTTGTGAACAGAATTTATAATATCGCTAATTATTATTGTAAAAAAATATTTAATATAACAAAAAGATTTAAAAATAAAAAATATATTCGAACAACGTTATTATACTGTTTTATATTATTGTATTACTTGCAACTTGTGCATAAAGAAAAGTAAATATTTATATTGAGCAATTTATGTAGGTCATAATTTGTCATCTGTTTTCACGTTGCCGAAGTTTTCATTTAATAACGTGATAGGAAGCTATAACATCCTTTACATAATAAGCATGAAAATGCGTTCGAGTTTACAAGTGCTCGTGATGTATTATCATCTGTGTTTATATTCCATCACAGGAGACCCATCGAAATCCTACGAGCCTTTTGAGTATCGAAGTTTTCCAACAGATATCAGAGTCAAAACACTATCTTTTCCAAATTCAAATATTTCACCGCATTCGAATCATGCGACTCGGCAACAGATAATTCACACCAGCGCGATGCAATCACATCCAGTGCCAAATGTAGAAAAACCCGGAGCGAAAAATTCTGAATTCTCTTTTAGCGACTATCCGAGGATGAATGGATTATCCGAGGAGCATCACCAAAATTTACGTGAAATGTTCAGAGATTTCGTACATAATCATTTTCCTAATAACGGTAAAGCTAGGGAAAGTTACGATGTTTGGACTTTGCGACCATTTCAAGAGTCGTCAACATATGTGCTGCCAACGACTGAGCCTGAGCCAACAAACAAGACTTCACCTAAATCCAGTTTGATCGAGTCGGTAACAACAAAGATGTCAAGTAAAATGAGCGGTCTAATGGAATTAGTGTTTGCTTTTCTTGGGTCCGGTTCAAATAATAATTTTATTATGAGAGGATTACGGGATGTCGTCTTAAATGGAATTTTAAAGCCTCTGATGGCTACAAGCGGCGGGATTAAAATGCTTGTAAGTAAATTGTCGATTCCAATAATATTGCTGTTACTTATAAACGTGGAAATATTAGCAGTAGTTTGGTGGTTATGGGACGATTGTCCTGCATCAGAACCTCCACAACCTTCAACACCAACATCATCATCATCATTTTCATCACCATCAAAAAGCCACAATTATGATGGATATAATTCGACATACGGTTAAGATTTTAGTTGTTATACTCGTATTATTAATTTTATTTTTCTGTAATATAATGTATTGTGGTAAAGATATTCTAATTTTTAAGGTTACGACAGTGAATTTTATATATGCACAATTGCAATTAATTTGTATTGTTAAAGTACGTAATTATATTTAATGCTAAAACTTATAAGCGTTTGTTTAGCTAATTTTAATGTTATTAAAAGTGAGAACAAAAAACAGAATAAATTTTATAAATAGGTTGACTAACATTTTATTGAGTTTTCCTTTTATACTCGTAATTATTTGTATTGCATTGTTATGATGGACCAATATTTATTCTTGTGATTTAGTCTAATTAATTAATTTTTAAATATTTAATGGAATTCGGAATTCAATGAGAAACTTAAATTCTGCTACTTGTTTTTATTTACTACAGACAAACTTTCGGATGCCGAATTTATATAAAATTTAAGTCAGATTTAATTGTCAAAGACGAGACAAGATTACATTTTCATTTTACTTCCAAACGTATAAAATTGTGTGTTATATTCCTTCCGAACCCTTTTCTACTTATTTTTTATCTTTAACCTTTTATTAAAACTTCACTTCTTACTTTAGAAGGAGTTTTTTGTTACATTTACAAAAAGTGTGTCGCAATGTTCTCTATCTAATATTACAGTTTCGCTTCAAAGCAAAGGAAATAAAGTGTGAACTGACGTAAGTTATGTCTCAATGAGATAAAGCAAAATTGAGCCAACTGAGGAAAAATCCTTATTAGAAAATTGAACGAAGGAAATAGAAAAAAAAGACTGAAGCGAATATGTGTGCAAAGGACAGGGCTTTCCTGAATAAATTTCAGGATAGAAATTTAAGCGATTCTTTATTAAAAATACCAAACCTTATTAACAAAAATATTTAAGTAGATAATTTTTAGCTAAAAATGTTTTAATTGTATTATTTTACTATATCAAGCACATCTTTTTGCAGTTTTAATATAAAAAGTTTAACACAGATACATATCAAGAAGACCTTAATCATATAATCGCTGTACGAGTTGTACCGATGTCGTTCGTCGTTCAAGTGTGGACATTGAATTAGCGATTCGGCCAGTAGTTACGACTACTGGGCTTAGACATCGTTATTTCTAAATTACTTAACATTACAAATAAAAGAACTTATTATTTTTATTAAAAAAAAAAAACTAGTTTCGTATGTTTTTTAATTTTTCTCGAAATGATAAGAAGTATATAAAACATTTTTTTATAGTCGAATTGGTGTTATATCCTTGTATGTTTGGTAGACACTAAAA
The DNA here is from genome assembly GCF_905220565.1 of Melitaea cinxia. Lineage (NCBI taxonomy): Eukaryota > Metazoa > Arthropoda > Insecta > Lepidoptera > Nymphalidae > Melitaea > Melitaea cinxia. Next base: position 10,269,393 of record NC_059403.1, read on the forward strand.
AAAAATGTAATTTATGGTTTAGTGAATGCGTAAATAAAAATTAATTATTTTGCGGTAAAATAAATATTTTTCATACTATAATTAAATTAACTATAACAGTACTACAGTATGATATGGTATATAACAACATATATTTCCTACATATATATATGAAACATAGCTATATGTAGGTACGAGTATATAACGTGTTCCTTTATTCGGACATACTCCTTAGGCAATGGCTTTCCTCTACATTCATTGCAGTGACAAAGGAAGCTTATCTTTATTCCTTACTTTCTTTTTAACCTGAAGCAAAGAGGATATTGTTTTACTTATGTTTTAATTATATTTCAAAATAAAAATGCAGGCTTTGTATATATTTTTTATGTCACAGTTGTTTGTAACAAATGAATTTTGTACGTAGAAGATATTTTTATTTATATTATCGATAGTAAAACACTTTTTTTTTTTGGTTATCTTAGTCGGCCATCCTGTACATAAGTATTACAGTAGCGAATTACGTCAAAACTGCATAAGCGATTTTGATGAAACTCGATTTGAATGTGTATGAGTTAGAACTTTGAATACTTTTTAACCGACTTCAAAGAGAGATTGCTGACTGACCAGGGATACGGGTCCGGTGAGGGATCGCGCGTCTTAACCATCCATGAGGCGCAGGGCCAGACCTATGAGGACGTCGTTGTCCTCCAGACGAAGACAAGGAGGCTCAAGATTCACGACAGCGTCTCGCACGCTGTAGTCGCGGTGACTAGGCACACCAACACCTGTGTCTATTACACCGACGACCGTGACGACGCAATTGGTCGCTTTGTGGCGAAGGCAGCGGAAACTTCTGAAAAAGACATCCTCGAGCACAGCCTCAGGATGGCGATTCACCACAGGGATGCCGCCGTCATTGAGGGTGTGCTCGAAATGTTAAAATTGTAGCACACCTTATTTGTAGGAATAAATTGTAATTTAATGTAAGGAAAAAACTTAGGAGTAAGTAAAAAAAAAAAAAAAATACTAATAATAACATAGGTTAAGTGTATATTGTAAGTAGGCCAAGTAGGCCATAAGTGTACATATACGTTAGCTAGACAATAAGTGTACATATATTATAGATAGCAAATAAGTGTATATATAAACATAGATAATAATAATTATTATAATAGTGACAACAATAATTAAAGTAAGGCGCAATATAATTCTATGTCTTTTAAACATTTTTGAATATCATATCAAAAATTGACCGCTCCAGCGGGGTTCGAACCCGCGTCTCCGACGTACCGTGTCGGCGCTCTAGCCAATTAAGCTATGGAACGATACACCCGCTCGAGCGAAATTTTCGATATGATAATTTTAAATTACGGTTTAAGCGAACCGTGGCGCCGTCTATAGTGAGCTCTTTACAGAAACCCGTAACTATTCAAAGTTTCATATTACAATGAAAATCTTTGACAGGAGACGACACCGTGCTATTTTTAATATCTAAGATTTTATTTTTGTGTTACCCACATTAGGAATTCTAAACATTTTTGAATATCATATCAAAAATTGACCGCTCCAGCGGGGTTCTATGTCTTTTTGCATGTAAGATATCAATTAAGTTTAGCATAATTTTGGTCGGTGGACTCACGTCTGCATTAGGGATACTAAGATAGAATAATTAGGTCTCTTAATGTAAGCTGCAGTAGTGTAACAAGTAAACGATCAGTAATAAAACTAAAAATCGGAATAACAAAAGCATGGGCACTTTAAGCCTGTGGACATAACTTTATTGATAAAAAAAAACCGACTTCAAAGAAAAGTAGAAGATTTTCTATTGAATTGTGTTTTTGTATTTTTAATGAGTTATACCTAACTCATAACTTTTTACTGGATAACCTGATTTTGGTAATTCTTTTTTTTAATCGAAAGCTGATCCTTGTCGTCTGTTTAAATTTAACAAATTTTTTATTTCTTAGAATGGGTATTGTACTAAATATATTATATTTTTGTATTTAATTATTATTTGCCGTTGTAAATTGAAGTTGATTTTTAGTTTGATAACAAAGACAACTATTTTTACTGTAATAAAACTCAAATAATCGAATCAAAATTCGCAAGGGTAAGTACTGGTTCCTTGGAAGAGAAGATAAAAGTCAAAATGTGTAAATTTGTATTTGCCCATATGGTCATGGTCATAAACCACGGTTAGAGGTTGCTTTAACAATAGTCTGAGACGAGTTGAATTTGAAAGTTTGGCATATGAATGTTGCCATTAAGACTCGGGTGTGCCTACAATAGTCAATCATAATGAGATTAAATGACAGGTGTCTACATTCGTTTGAACGTGCTCTATTATACTAACTGGGTAATGGTCTTGAAGATACCGACTTTGAGTTTAACTCTATTTGCTAGGGATAAGGTCAATGTTCTGGAAAAATGCGTAACAAGCGTACAACTATTCGCATCACCAAACTGTGTATAGCTTTTGATAGTACGTATTGCTCTATTCCCCGTCTTTGCTATATAGTTCTGTCCTATAACAAGTTTTTAATATCTCATACCCAGACACAGATAGTAATTCAAGCTACAGAAAATAATTAGAGTTATACCCGCCTTATTGTTCGACTGTGTTTTTTTTTAGATATAAATAAAAATACTTTTGAGCTGTTTAAGTTTTCCCATGAGAGTTTTCCTTATAATACATTTAAAAATTGAAATGTTTTCGTTTGTGTGAATGTTTATTAACTATGATTAATATCTTTTAATTACTTATGAAAAGTAAATATGACTTTATAGTATAATATATAATATATAAAATATTTTATAAACATTAAAAAATACATTGTTCTTTCATTTGGTAAGTTCAAATAGATAATATTAAACTGCAGCCATCTCGAATACAAATTGTTTAACAGACGAAACCCAAGAGACAATTAATTACTCGTATTTGAATATCATTTAACTTTTCAAGTTTGGCATGAAGTTAACAGAAAAAAAAAAAATACAAACGGTGCAGGAGCTTAAACTCAAGGGTACATAAATTTGTATTTATGTTTTAATTACAAAAGATTTAATTATTTAAACCTTGTAATTATAATATTTTACATTTTTTGTAATTTTATTTCGTATATATTAATAGCTGTTGGTTGTTTCTCCATAGCTGCAGTAGAATTAATATTATACATAATCTTTTTCTTCTTTTTCTATATATATAAATCAATTACTGTTCGTTTGTCTCGCTAAAACTCAAGAATGGCTGGATTGATTACGCTGATTTTGATCTTGAAATATTTGTGAAAGTTCAGGGGGGTTAAACGATGAGAAAAAAAATAATAAGTAACGGAAAATACTAAAAACGACATTTTAATTTTGCAATACAAAATGTTCCTAGCGGTGAAATTTGATGTTTTTTTTTTTCAAAACAGTTGTCGGTTGACAAATATTTATTGGTGTAGATACCATGTGCGTAGATCAAAGCCGCGATCGTTAGCTCATCAGCCCATTGCTGTGACTAGAGCGCAAGCTCGTCGTCAAATTACCCTAATTTGACAATAGGAAAAATAAATAAATTGTAAATTAATATCGATTTAACATAGTTTTACAAATGTACGTATATTTATATTTTTTAAATACTTTGTATACTACACTTATGAATGATTAGATCTATTTTAAAATTTTATATAGTTTTATAAGTGTCATAAGCCATACACAGTCGGATTTCTTCATTATTTATATTTAGAGACGGACTAAGTAAAAAGCTATGTACGTGGGTCGACTCCGGGTATAGAGTTTAAATTAAGTAGTGTTTTCGACATACATGTAGGAAAAAGCTTACGCCCAGTGGTGGGATGCTACTCTGGCTGAATGGTAATACCGGTGTAATACACATATAGGTAGATGAAGAAATCATAAACTTCAACATTTTAATCGAGTAAAAATTTTGAGCGAGGTTTACAGTTACATTAATTAAGTCTTAGTTGATTGTCGTGTTTTGGGTTCTGCGTTCGAACCGATTGTCATTATTTGACAGCTTTCTGTGAAATTAAATTATTACAAGAGACAAGTTATTCAATGATGAGTATAACGCCTGTATTTATATATATGGATCGTTGGATCGTGGAACTAAATCCAGTCCTGATATTCCGTGTAAATAAAGTTTTTTAGAATATTGATGTTATCAGATAAAAAGCAGTCGCAATTAGCTTCGTAACTCATGTAAAAATTGTATTCTCACTTTTATATTCCTTTACTACTAATTTATTTCATTATTATTCATATTACAATTCGATTTCGATACGGAGTCTGAATATTTATCTAATAGTATAGAGGACTATCTATCTTCTAATGGAAAGTCTGTACTAGATCCTGGTACCAAGGTCGAGCATGTCGAGAGCTACTTTTTCACGAACGAGTACCAGTATCTAGCCCTCTATCTTGTTTGGTTGACAGAGACAGTAAAGCTCATGTAAATAGGTATTTTAAAAAAGGTCGATTATTTTATAAAATATAATGAATGTCAGTTAAGTTTATTTATTTCATTTTATTTGTAACTTTTAATGTATTAACTGAGGTAGGGCACAGTAGGAAATTTCCTGCTCAAAATATGGAGTAGCCCGACTGTGGTAGTACTCGACCTTACAGAAGATACAGCTAACTAATACTGCTTTCAAGTGGTATTCCTGTTGGTGAGTAAGGTGACCAGAGCTCCTGGGGGAAATTAGGAGTAAGGTCGGCGTCGTAAGCGCTTGCAATGCTTCTGGTGTTGCAGGCGTCTATAAGCTAAGGTAATCGTTTACCATCAGGTTGCCGTACCCTTGTTTGCCGACCTAGTTGTATAAAAAAACACACACACATATATATATATATAAACTTTATTCTACTCAAAAAAAAAACATATAGAAACATAAAATAATAGTAAGGTTTGGTATGGTAAAGGTGGACTTATCTTTGAAAAAGATTTCTTCCAGTCAACCCATGGTCATGAGTATGTGTTTCATATAGCGATAATATAAATTTATGTATATACAAAAATGTAAAATACTACATATTAGCAAATAAATATAAAGATACATACCAAAATACAAATATAACTTATACATATACATATACATACTCACTTTAATATATAAGTAAATACATTCTATAATATACAAATGATTACACATTAGCTAGTGAAAGCAAGTGTTTTTTTAATTTATATTTAAAGGAAACAAGGGAAGGACTAGTTTGAATGACTCTTGGGAGTTTGTTCCATAGTATGGAGGCGCGTACCGAATAAGAATTTGACTTAAATTTTGTATTACATTTTGGTATGTCTAGCTTAGCTGTAAGGGCGCCTGGAAGGAGTAGGAGAGGGCAGTAGGTGAAATCGAGGTCAAAGATACGATGGAGCATTTGGATCATGAAGGATATTAAAGAGAGTGGATAGGAATAGGTCATATAACTCAATAGTAAAATATATTCAGTTTTAATTCTGATATAAGGGTTTTTTGGAGAGAGAATTGATTGTTTGAGATTATATATTAGTTCCTACAAAATTAAATAGTTTTGTGTGCATTTCGAACAATAGTGCGCATTACACAATTATGTTAGCTTTGCCATAGTGTTAACTTTATATAACAACTGTTTTGGGAGTTTTGTATTAATTTAAAATATATTCGTTACTATCGCATGGACTCTTTAAAATTCTTTGTCATCCTGTATCTATTAAATCTAGCAAATGGAGTTTCTCCATTCAATCGGGGTAAATGTCAGTATAATATCACGAGTAAGTACTGAAAGCGTGCGTGATTGAACCAAACCCTGTTAGGGTTTTACAAGCCTCGGGGGACGTTCCATTTGGCATTGATTCTCTGCCAAAAATGTATCATTATAAGAAGGACTATTTCTGAGCCATTTTAATATTTTACCTTTTTTTTGTATATTTTATAGTTAATATAGATGCTATAATTGCTAAATTTAAAATGTGTCAACATTTTTTTGGGGTTTATTTTTTCTGTATGATATTTTTTTCTTTTATTAATAATAATTACAAACTAAATAAAGTGATATTAAGAAAATAGCTTTTTTAATGTGTTGTTTCGAGATTATATATTGTGTTTTATAAAGCTAATACATTTTGTTTCGTGGTAATATTTTTTTTTGGATTTTTTTTTAACTCAACGGCCCCCAGTAGAATTTTCTTCTGTGTCGGGGGTCCGGAAACAAACACAATACACAACCACAAACGCCCAGACAACGACAAACATCTATATGGCCAATACAAATATCTGTCGTGAGTGGGGATCGAACCTGCGACCGCCAGTGCAACAGTCAGTTCTGTGACGCTGCGCCAACGTGTCGTCGTTTTTTCCATGTTTATTCTAAGACTATATTAATTTCGATGTTACAAGGAATATTTATTATAATATTTAATATTATAAACCTACAATATAAAAACATAAAATCACTATTTAACATTCAATATCATTTTGTGATAATAATAATAATATTTTTATTCCTGAAATCTGATTACAATATTAGTTACACTGAGTCTGCCTAATAAGTTATCGAAGATAGGGGAGACTGGGTACGGTTGTGACAATTGAGGTTTGACCGCCAATAATTTTGTTAATTTACTAGTTAGTTGAGACAAAAATTACTTAAATCGTAGCTTGTATATATGTCCACATAAAAATACTGACATTTTGTCTCAAAATACGTTGTATTAGTTATAGCATCAAATTTGAAAAAAAAAAGAAAAGTGTCACAACCGACCACACCCCAAGGACGGTTGTGACAGTGGTTGGGGTCAGTAGTGACAGACATAAATATTCACAGAATTGGTTTATAATGGCTTTTATTCTTAGAAATGTTTAACATAACGCAAAATACTTTTCTTCTATATAAAGTTTTACAGTTATAAATCAAATTAAATTAAGTCTACTCTCATAATTAATAAGGCACTGCAACATCTGATGTTATTATCACCATCTTCTTTAAAATCATAAAATCAGTCAAAGTGTTAACTAAATTTAAATTACCGGTAACTATAAAACTATTAAACTATTTAACGGTATTATAATAACAGCCATCTCATTCTCATCCCAAGTAGCAGGTCGGTTTATGTTGTATTTATTTGTCAGTTTAAAGGCCAGTTTTCGTACCTCTTTTATAATAAGGCCAAAATATATTTATTTACGTGCAACGTGTGATATATATATGATAATAGCTCTTCTTACTCCTTAGAAAATACTTTATTATGAGCTGCATATCCCATGCTGATGCTGTTTACATCGTGATTCGCACCGACTTCATCACGTTAACGAATGTATCGTAACAACGACATGCGATTAATATTATGCATTTCTGCAGCTCTCCGTATAGAAGTCCCACGTTTTACTTCATCATAAGCATCCTACAAATATCAAACCGTGCTCTTTTGGTCTTTAGCAAGCGTTTTCTGGGCATCTAAAAGCAAAAACATAAAAAAATATATGTCACAACCGTACCCACTACATTTGTCACAACCGTACCCAACGCATACTTCTGAAAACAATAAAACACCATGAGTAACCTAAATTATCTACGTAAAAAGTAATCATTGGTAATTAACTACTAATATTCAATTGATAATAAAAAAATATTTGCTATAGTATATATGTATACCAATAAAAGTAAATAATAAAAGAATGTGAACAAAAAAACTTACTTTTGGCTGCTGAAAAGCAATGTGGCCTACTGCTTTTTTTTACGTTGGGCACTGGCTAACGCAATACTGGGCAACATGTGTAGACATGCATCGCGCTTCTTTTTTGTCTTACACTCTTCCCCGTATTCCGTATAGTTTCGCGGTTATAACGACTGTCACTACCGTACCCTGGCACAACCGTACCCAGTCTACCCTACTTGTTGTAGAAACGACTCGCAAGTTCCCAAGTTCTTTAATTAACTAAGATTTCTCACTAAAAGTAACAATATGATACAAATGTAATAAAAAAAGTTGTTAGTTACCAAATTTCGCTTTAGAAGTTTGTGAATGTGATCAAGAATGTGTTTAAGTATGTGTGTGTGTGTGTGTGTGTGTGTGTGTGTGTGTGTGTGCGTGTGCCTATGTTTGTGTGCTCGTGTATGTGTTTTTTCTTACCAACAACTTTCAATTACTCGTTATAACTTGTTTTTTACATGTGTATAAAATACCATTGAATAAATTTCTTGTTTTTATTAAGTTTATTGTATACATACGCAGATTGCCTATCGTATTGAAGTTTGGCAATAACTTTTCGAATTTGTGACATTTTATTATAATGTTTAGTATGTAAAGTTTTCTACTGACAACAGGCCACTAATCTTAATACGTGATACAATAACCAATGACTAACTGGGCCATGGCAATGTAAATCTTATTTCATAGTTCAACTGCTACATCCCTCAGTGATCTAAACATTCAAGCAAGCTTCCTATTTTTGTTTACAGTTGTTTCAATGTGAGACTGCTAATTCAATCTCTGATCTACCCATGCTGTTATACTCAAATATTTAGTAAACACCACTTTATCGATATATGGTCAGTTGAAAGTTGTCGCTATTATATTGATATTGGAATATTTGTGAATCCTAACGCGGAAGTCTGCTTCTGGTTAAGAGGCATTATTAGGGGAAGCAAAGCAAGCAAACTTATTATTATTATTATTATATGTAATATTATTATATTAAAAGATTAATATATATAATTAAAAGATTATTATCAGCCATTTAGATACTTTGGTTAAACCTTTCTCACTACTGTCCTTAAAATCCTCCCACGACTTGCCAGTAAAAACGATGGCGGTGTCGTTGCCATAGGAGATGATCCTTGTACGTTACAAAGGTCATTTATATACTCCAGGGAGAGCGTCAATAATTACATCTAAATTATTTAAATTTATCTACCTTGATGTACAAGAATGATATAATGTGTGATATTTATGAAATGGTTTTGACGTAAACCACCATTATTGCCAAAAGGCTTACCCCCAATAAATTGTTACCGAGAAAGGGAGATTCCAGTTTTTCACTCGTATGGCTTTAAAAAAAGCAGTTTGAAATTTAAAACGAAACCTATTTGATGTAGTAGTAGTTTTGTTTAGCAAAAATTCTTCGAAAGTTCCAAGGTTATTTTCTAAACGTTAAATAAAAAAATATGGAACACACTAACGTAGTAGTAGGAAATTGTTATGGCGTTGAATTGATTCGTAAGGAGAAACAAACTTAATCTTGTCGTATAAAACGTATTATATGCATGTTTCTAGAATATTGTAGAATATTTTAATAATTTTATAAACATACTTCTTGATGAATTTGTCACACCAATGTAACTTTGATTTTGCGTTATATAAAAATGTATATAAAAATGTATAACGGTATTAAAGCTTAAAACCGTCCAATTATGTATAAAAATACGACTACATATTAAATATTTTATTTATTAATTTTTGTACTTGATTGTCATTGTCGATAAAAAAATTAAGCTTACATGTCTGCCATTTTAATCATTAACCTTTCTAGACTATCGGAAAGATAAATACTCCAATTGTCTGTTCCACCAGTTGTGGATAAAGTTTATCCTGTATATCTATCTATAATATATATAAAAGCGAAAGGTCATTCATCACGAAATCTCCGAAACTATAACACCTACAAACTTGAAATTTGGCAGATAGGTTCTTTATAGAGCATAGACATCCGCTAAGAACGGATTTTACGAAACTCGAGCCCTAAGGGGGTAAAACGGGGGTTGGAAGTTTGTATGAAAGTTCTATGTTTTTGAATTAAGATGCTTGATATTTAAAATGTATGCTCTAGAGATAGTGAGAAGGTGTTCAAATAATGTATATTTAGAAATCAACTCCCTTTTGGGGTTAAAACGGGGGATGGTAGTTTGACTCATTCATCACGAAATCTCCGAAACTATAATTGCCGCAAACTTGAAATTTAGCAGGTAGGCTCCTTATAAGACGTAAACATCCGTTAAGAACGGATTTTATGAAACTCGGCCTCTAAGGGGTTAAACGGGAGTTGGAAGTTTGTATGAAAGTGTTATGTTTTTGAAGTAAGAGACTTGAAATTTAAAATGTATGCTCTATAGATAGTGAGGAGGTGTCCAAATAATGCGTCGTAATCTATATATATATAAAAGAGGAAGGTCACTGACTCACTCATCACAAGAACTCGAAAACCGCTCGATGGTCCATCTATCCAGGATGGAGATGAAATTTGGCAAGGAGGTAGATTATAGTTAGTAGACGTCCGCTAAGAACGGATTTTGCGATATTCCACGCTAAGGGGGTTTAATTGGGGTTGATAGTTTGTATGAAACATATACAGCAGCTATAAGTTCGCCTGATAGATTATTTATACTGCAGCTTGAAAATAAAACTAAAAATGTGGTGTATAGAGAGGTTTTATAAAAATAATTATTAAATTATACTAAATTGTGCCTTTTAAAAAGTTACACAGTGTGATAAGCATTTCAAGTGACTGAAATAAAAAATAATTTGCGTTAAAAATCTTTATAGTAATAGTAATGCATAACTTCATAACCACGCGGACGTAGTCGCGGGCGACGGTTAGTGTATTAAAAAACAAAGTCCCCAAAAGTGTATGTGATCGATTCCCTCAAAATCTACTGAACGGATTTTCATGCGGTTTCACCAATGTAGAGAGGGCTTTAAGAGGAAAGTTTACGGAACGGCTAAGCCGATGTTGATGAGATTTTCACTGGAAGTTTACCGGGAACACTTTGTGACACAGTGATTACAACGCGGGCGAAGCCGCGGGCACAGCTAGTAAGTTATATAAACTTAAACACCACGAGATAAAAAAGCCATTAGGACTTATTTCACTTCAACTTTTAGATTCACAATTGGGAATAGAAATATCCCATTAATAAACTAGAATTCGATGATGAAAAAGAAATGTACTTCTAAAACTTTTATCTATTGGATATCATCATAATAAAAGGTCGGGGAAAAAGTCCTTTCCTGTTTTCTAGTAAAAAGTTGCAATAAAATCTTTTTGGTTGTATTGTTTGTAACTGGCTTGTTTTAATAACACGAAAAGGTAACATTTGAAAAATGAAATTAATAGGTAAAAAACAGTTATCTGCCACGCTTCATCGGTATCGCCAAAATCGGTAAAATCGGTAAATTTAACGGAAAAATTCGGTACACTTTAATGTTATAATTTAAAACGGGGAAAAATGCGATTCATTTCGAAAAAAAAAAAATAGTGCTGGAGTTGTGGCGTACGTTGTTGTACCAACACGATGGCTGCCCTGCTCACTACGGCCGTCAAGTAAAAACACATTTAGACCAACAGTATCCACGCCGATGGATTGGCCGATCGGGCGCAATAGAGTGGCCCCTCGATCGCCCGATCTAAATCCCATTGATTTTTTACTGGGGCTGTTTAAAAGATAAAATTTGTAATAAAACAATCCAAAACGTAGAGCACTTACTAAGAGTTAAGAATTTTTGGCTGCTCAAAAAATTTCTCAATTAAATCCTAGAAAATTAATGAGAGAATTTTTAAAAAGGTGCTGAGCTGTATCAGAGTAGAGGGCCAACCATTTGAACATTTATTAAATGCCTGTGCTTAAACTTAAATGTTTGTTTTATTTAATTTTCTTTTACTTAAACTCTTTTAAGCTCATAAAACTGATACATTCGAGTAAAATACCGTTTAATTCACGACTTTTAATACGGAAAATAACAAAAATATCTAAACTGTTATCTTAAATCTTAAAGAAATCTTAAATGGGCTTAAGTTTTCAATAGTAACACTGCTAAGCATTAAAATTAAATCATTGATCTTTACCCTTTACTTTTTCGTTTTACGGCAGTAAATATTCTCTAGCTTTTTCACTTTTTAAAATAGGTTTTAAATTTCTAATGAAACAGGTACCTAGTTTTTTGCTAAAATAGGCCGTAGCCAGTCTATTAAATTTTCTTGTCAGTCCTGTAGATCAAAGTTGAGTAAAACAATTTTCAAAAAATAAAATATAAATTATTAATTCTTTTTGTCATCTTTAACGAAATTGATATTTGAAATAATAAATTAACTGCTTGAGAGTATTTGACATATAAATAAAAACAATATGTATATTGTTTACGCATAGCAACAAAAGATAGGTACATAGAAAAATGTCTTTTTTCAAAAAATTACAAGTAAATAATAAAAACGGTGAAACTTTTACTAAGATTATTTTTTAATATGTTGTGGATTAGCCTTTGGTCTACCTTCCCCTTTATTTTGTCGTTCTATTTACCGGACAGCCTGTGTATGCGTGTGTGTCAAATACATGGTAGTGTGTAATGTTTTTTTTTATTGATTTAATGCATATTTTATGCATAATGAAAAAAAATATTAGAATTCTGCATTCCTTCTCTATATAAACTATAAGTGTGAGAAATTCCATACTCCTTCGATCGTGCATTTTCCGTAAAAAGGGGTACAAAGTTTTCGCTTCACGTGTTAATATACAGATGTATAGCATCTTGTATATTTTCCATTTATTTAGTTGTTCTAATGATATGGAATGAAGATAGGAACAGGTTGGAAGCACGGCGCAGTCCACGCAGCCGCGGCGTCGATACGCGCACCGGCCTGACGTCGCTGCAGGCCGTGGACACGCGCACTCGCGTCCTTACCGCTGTCGCTCGGTCGCAGAGCGCTTCGCGACGCATGTTCCTCGTCCTCCTAGTGACACTACTGACGACCTCTATATCTGTGACGTGATATCTTGATTAATTGTTTCGTCCTTTGTGTTTAGGACATATCTCAAAACTGGTTTTGTGTTAAAAAAGAAGTTTCGATTACAAATCTAGTGAAAACAAACATCAAAAAGTGATATTAGCGCAGGCGCGCCTCAGCGGACATGACGAAAGCGGCCATCTTGCTCGAGGACACAAATTCGCCTCGCCCAAGTGTGAAATTCTAAACGAAACCTCGTCTGTAGGATAATTAGGAAAGAAAGATGCGTCGCGGTACCGCCTCCGCGGTGGTAGCTTCCTGAGGCCACACCGCTTCGCCGCTATCGATCCGGCGGGGCGCGATGGCGCTCTCGGAGTGAATGCGGATATCGGGTCTGTGTCGCAGCCTCTGCGTGCTAGTGGAGAGCCAGTTAAGTGCGCGTGCTAAAGAGGTCACTCGGCATGTGAAACATTACGATACCTACAGAAGGGCGCGCGGGCGGCGGCGGGTCCGGTTGACCGCGCGCCATGGGCGAGGAGTACGCGCGTTCCCCCTGCGAGCGTTTCCCGGCTGTGGGCGCGTTCAGCGTGGCGCCGCCGGAAAGGCTCAGCCCGCCGCCGCCCGCGCCAATACCGGATCGGTTTTCGGCGTCGCCGCGGCGGGTGCGTCGGAGTGCAGAAGTCGAACGCGCACGAAGGCCTCGATATGTTCCACCTGCAGCACACGTACCCGTCGAACGGTACGTGCCCCGGCCTCCGGTTCCAGTGCGTCCACCACCACCCGTGTATTGTGGGCTGGCATGCAGGCCTCCTCCACCCGCGACACGCAAATGTTGCGGACCTACGTGTCGCGAGGACATAGCAGGCTCGCCACCTCCTCGTTATGTGGAGTACGTGGGGGCCGCGGCCGCGCGTCGCCTCGCTTGCACCCCGCCGCCGCCGCCACCTCCTGCTCTGCAGCTGCCGTGCGAACCACAAGAACCACCTTGTTGTGTGCAAGCTCGTCGACGACCCCAACCTCCGCATGATTGGTGAGTACACATTACATATTAATACATATCTTCTATATTTAAAATGTTTGTCATTATCAGATTCAATTGTAAATAGAAAAAATCTAATTGAAATCATTTTACAAAAATTTACAACCAATGTATAAGCTTAAAAAACTACCTAATAAAATTAGAGGTTCACCTTTAAATGCCTTAAACAGAAGGGTTTAATGATGCCAAAATTTATTTATTTATTTATTTATAAATGCCTACCAAAATGCGAGAATCCTAATTCACTGATATTTTGTGGGTGGAATTGATAACGTTTGATTGATGACAGGTTGACAGTTACGGTAACGATGGCTATGTCATAGTAGGGCTAAAAATCTTATAGAGCAGAATATTCGTGCACAATATTAAAAGGAGATGAAATAAATAATTAGGTAGAGTACTTAGTAATAACTTAACATAGAGATAGAGCATTACGTCATAAACAATCGAATGTATTTAATAAAGGAACTATCCTAATGGTCTAAGATCCGAAGGATAAAAATAATTTTGTCTACTTTAGTATTTTAAAAATTAATCAAAAAAGTATTTACTATAAATATAAAATAATTTTCATCCATTACTAATTGGGCGAAGGTCGCCTCTAGTTCGAATCTCCTGCTGTGAAGCAATTCAATCAATACGAATAAGAAATGTTAAGTACGTTTGATATATCTCTTTGCAAGGAGTAAATGTTTCACAAATTTCGACAATTTATAATATTTTTAATAATAGGCAAAGTTAAAAAAAAAAACGAGTGTGCTTTAGACCACACGACTGAAGTATAACTTCTGCACAACAATGCCTGTACTGTGTCTTAGATATGCGAAACGTAACTGGCTATGACAGAAAAAATGTGTGCTTGCATCTCTCTCTCTTGCTCCGTTCGCCTCGCCTGCTAACACTTTTTGTAACGCTTTTGTCACTTATTCACCAGCTTACTCCCCAATTCAAACGTGTGCAATTACAAAGAAAAAAAAAAAAATAGAAAAACATTCAATAAAAATTAGCGTATAAAAATGTATATGACAGTTCGTAGTTTTTATCGTTAGCTCATCGTTCTTATCACAATTATTAAACGAAGATAAGTGTTAAGTGTCAGGAGAGTCGTGTGTCGCTTTAGCTAGAATTTGGTGTCTTTTTCAGTATTAAAAAATATTATTAATTTATTTTTATACTAGTTAAGATTTAAAACGTTAAGAAAAGTGTATGGAAGGTAAAAATATAATAAGTGCTGTGAGCTTCAATGTTTTCAGTTTGAAGTGAACTAGAAGTAAACTAGGTTATGTCTGATAAGTAAGTGTCACTTTGTTTATAACTATAAACATTATGTTACCAATTAGTAAGCATATAATTGGACTCTTAAACATAAAGTATTATCTTAAGAAGTAAGAAAATTTGTAAATACGGTAATTACAAATGATTCCCAATACATCTAAAATACAAAATAATGTTTTCGTATTTTATTTAGGTACTAAAATTAATTGCCCTTTATGAAATGTTTTTTCAACTTATGCTTCTAAACAAAGATCGTCGAAAAACTTATAAATACTAAAACTGTAGAGACAACTTAATTAGACTTTTTTTAATTTAACCGACTTCAAAAAAGGAGGAGGTTACTCAATTCGACCATATATGTATACATATATATGTATATTATGTATGTTCGGGGATAACTTCCTCGTTTATGAACTGATTTTGATGATTCTTTTTTTTTCGAAAGAAGATATTCTAAGTGTGGTACCATGATAAGGAAACCAGGATCTGATGATGGGACCCCAGAGAAATCGAGGGAAACTCTCGAAAATCCGCATAGCTTTTTACTGGGTGTACCGATTTTGATTATTTTTAATTTAATTTTTTTATCATGTGGTCACATTTAAATTTCATTGAGATCTGATTATAACTTTTGAGTAATCTTTGATAATGCGTATTTATTTGACTGTTTTTTCGTACAATACCTACGTTCTATTACTTTTCGATGTAAACAAAATTATTCTCTTAAAGTTGTTGTTGAATTTAAGAGAGAGTAATTTATAACTTTAAACTTTCTCATACGCTGTCACTCTGTCTAATTTCAAAATATTCGTACACCCAATCGTCGAACTACGTCGTCTAAAACTCTACATATATGTAGTCAAATATGAGAATACTTTTCTTTTAAAATTTGTGCTACTTTAAGCGAAATAGCGATTGAAAATATTGTTCCATTTAAAATTCCTCAAGATCTTACAAATACTTTTTGAGCTGTCTCTAATAATGCGTATTTATACGATTATTATCTTGCCTACCAACGTTCGTAACGTTGGTTGGTACCATATACCTCATACATTTTTACTACGTGAACCGATGTTGATTTTTCTTTTTGTAATCGAAAGCTGGAGTTTGCTATGTAGTCTCATTTAAATTTGATCGAGATCTGATACGCGCTAATTGAGTTATCTTTAATAACGCGTATTTAATTGAATGTTTTACGCCTACCCAATCGTTTGTATTATTAGATATCGATGTATAATGGACTAATGGTAGGTGTAGTCGGGTTTTTTTCGTTTGCGAGCAAACACAATTATTCTTAATAGTTCTTACGTTTTGATTTCTTTTATGTGTTGTTCCAAAATGTGTACACAAACAAATTTCAGGCGAAAGTGTGTAGAAACCACAACCTTGAAGCTGACAGTAAGGTCGTTGCTAACTCAAGATTTGTTTCGATTTTAGAAACAATAAGATATTTAATAAAATGAAAATTATATTTCAGTAATTAACGATGTAAGCTGATATAACGAGATAATTACATTATAAGTATTGTTAGCGTACATGTTATATGGTTTCGTATTAGGAGGTGACGACATGTTTCTTGCTAGGATTAGTCAGTAGTAGTTATCTACTTTATTTTTTTATACAGTATTTTTTCTAAAATCTCTGTAAATTAGACTTTAAGAAATCTTTTGTTTTATTTTTGCTTGGTGAAAACTTTATTATTATTATTATTATTTAGTTTTAAAATGTATTTAACGATTTTAGTAATACGGGACTTGCAACTAATATCCTTTTGCAACTCTAGATATTAAGACGAAGTTACAGACGTCATAATCACACATAAACGAGGTAAGTTCCGTATTAGTAAAATCGTTGGTGATACCGTGAAAGCTTAAAAATTTAAAAGGTAAAATCATTTTTATTTATAAAATAGTTTGTCTATTACTTTTTATTTTTAATTAGTATCAGAAAAAGTTAGCATAGTACTTCGTGCCATATATAAAGCCGAGTAACCGTAATTGGGTAGTAGTAAAAGGTAAGAGAGATAACTCTAAGCAAGGAAGTAAGGTGCGTGATTTATTGATAGCGTTAGTGAAAAAGTAGCTGAAGCAAAACAAGCGAATAAGGAAGATAAATGAATTACTTTCATGAGGCCTATTGTACGACCGGCCTAGGTATCGGGCGCCTTTTAGTTTCGGCCAATTACCATAAAGGTTGATTTGAGTAATTCAAACGTAGTACATTTACTAAGTAACAGTTATCACATTCAAATACCCTACAAAACGCCTTGTGCTGTCATTAGTGCAATATGTAGTCGAAAAGATAATGATCGACATATATTACTGTAAGCAGTATTATGATTAAGAAGCTGCTTCGAAATGTCTTTAAATGTTATTTAGATGCAATTAATACGTTAGTACGAAGTAAATTTGTAAAAAGTAAAAGGAGGAAGTTTCAGTAAAAGAGGAAGTTAACCCTATATATTTTTTATGTGTGTTCGCGGATAGCTGTGTCGTTTATGAACCAATTTTGATGATTTTTTGTTTGTGTGAAAGATGATATCCCAAAGATGGTGGTACTATGATAAGACAACCAGGTTCAGATAATGGCATCCCAGGGAAATCGAGGGGAACTTTCAAAAATCGTAGTGGCGACTAGTGCGTTTCTTAATTTTTTCGTCTACTTACGTCGTATTACTTGCGATTTAATGGAAGTCGGTTTTTTTCATTTGCTAACAAATACAATTATTTTTATGATTATGTAATAATGTTATTATAATACAAACCAAAAAAGCATAATTTGTTGTGTGTAATTAATACAGGTAAAATATAATTTAAAAAATTATATATTTATATTTTTTGTAACTATAGTTACTTTTTACAGTTATTTTTTAAATCATGATTTTACAACAAAATAGCCGCATATACTGAAATCTTATTTTGATACTCAGGAAACGGTTTTTTTTAAATAAAATTCTGTATTATATACAAGTATCTTATTATTTATCTGGTTGTGTTAAAACAAAATGACATAAATACACATAGATTATATGTGTGTAAAGTAACATAATATCTACAAGGACATTTCTATTCCTACATATTTTCATAGTGTTCTCATTCTCGACCTTGGGGAGGCCTATGTCCAGCAGTGGACTGCAATAGGCTGAACTGACTGACTGAGTGACTGACATATACATTGATTATAAATTGTGTACATGAGCTTATTAATCAAGCGTTCAAAAGAATTTCTTATCTGAAATCATAAAAAAATGATAAAATTCGTGTGTCAGTGCTCGGTAGGCATCGTTTTTAACTGACTTCAAAGGAGGAGATTCTCATTTTGACTGTATTTTGTAGGTGTGTACTTCTTAATTTTTTACTTGATATAGCGATTTTAATGACTCTTTTTGTAATCGAAAGCTAGTGCTTGTCACGATTAGGACCACATGAACATGATCAACAATAAGCCTGTAAAATCCCACTGCTGGGCATGGCTTAATTCTCCATGTAGGAGAAGGACTGAAGCTAAATAATAATAATACTTTATTTCAGACCAAAGTATAAGTCCATATTGGGTTAGTACAACAAGACAACATTCAGAATAAAAAACAAAACAAAATTATATTAAAAAAATCAATAAGTAAAAATAAAATTAAATAGAATAAAAGTAAAATCAATAATCAAAAAAAAAAAAAAAAAAAAATTCAAAAATTCAAAAAATTTTAAAAAGTTAAAAAAAAAAAATTACAAATGGTGTTAGTAGACAAAACAGAAAATTAAGAAAATAAAAATAATTAACAATAAACTTATACGAAAAGCGATAAAGCAACACGCTGCTCCACAGCGGATTGGTGGATATTTTCCCCACTATGAGTAACGATCGCTATCATGCATTTAAGACTTATAACCAGCCGGCCTAGCATGCATACAACGAGATATCTCTTGACGAGAGAGAGAGATAATGTCTACATCGAGTATTTTCTCGATTACCCTAACATGCGCACTACGAGAGACAAAATTCTCTTCCGAAGACTTCGCCTCGTCGAGTAGAGAAACATTATCAACCATAATCACAACTGAATATCATTCTTATTTCTTATGTCGTAAAGTTGAATTTACAAGGTTATTGACCAATCGTTCCAAACCGGGATGAGCCAACGTTTGTATAATTTCAAACGAGTGACACATGTTTTATTTAACAATGTTCTCGGCCTTTTGGCTAAGATAAAAAGTGTATATCTAATTTAAAAAATCTAATATGGAAAATAAAACGGCGTAAGTAAATGAATTTAATTATATATGTAAAACAATATGCTCGTGTTGTGCTTTATATCTTGTCGCACATTAGATAATTGTAATTCTATCACGCATTGTTTTTTTTTTTTAATTTTTAAAATTTTTTGAATTTTTGAATTTTTTTTTTTTTTTTTGATTATTGATTTTACTTTTATTCTATTTAATTTTATTTTTACTTATTGATTTTTTTAATATAATTTTGTTTTGTTTTTTATTCTGAATGTTGTCTTGTCTTGTTGTACTAACCCAATATGGACTTATACTTTGGTCTGAAATAAAGTATTATTATTATTATTATTTAGAATAAGAAGCAACAGGGCGCAAATACGTTTTTTGTGTCATTATATGGCACACTTCACTCGACTTTTCGCATTTCCCGCTCTTCGTATACCGAAATTATATAATTATAATAGGGAAACGCCATGGTATACAAAAAATAGGCACCCGGTTTTATTTATTTTTTATTTATCGTCTTTCTCGTCGATAATATTGAAAACGAGAAGTTTCTCTTCCTAAAACGACAAAATTCGACAAAATTACGATGTCATGTTAGCTTCCGTAGAGATAAATATCACAGATCACTAAAATTTAATGATTATCTCTTCTATTGACGTAACGAGAAGAGTATCGCGTGCACGCATGTTAGCTACTGTAGACATAGAGAGATAATACGAGAAAAGGGGTAGACAAAATTTTGTCGTGGCGCGCATGCTAGGCCTGCAGGACTGATAGCTTAACGTGTTCTCCGAGGCACAGTGAGGACAACAACAAGGAGTAAAAGTAAGAAATATGTGTATAAATATCTATCCCAAGTGGGAATCGAACACGCAAACTGCCTGGTGCTTGTCATGTAGACCCATTATATATTATTATTATAATAAATTAGATCGAGATATGCCAAGTACTTTTGAGTTATTCCTAATTATAATGCGTACCTATTTATTTGAGTATTTATTCTACTACCTACGCTGTATTTCCTGTAAAAATTTAAGTAAATTTTTGCCTTTGCTAATAAACATAATTATGTGTCAGAAATTTCTAATATATTTATATTAGAAATTAGGCCGATAATATCCATTGTTTTAACCTACTTCTAAAAAAGGGGAGATGCTCAACATTTTATTGTAATTTCCTCGCTGTTCCAGGTTTTAAGTATATTTTATTGTAATGATTTATTATAATATAACGGAAACTTTAGTCTTTAAATAATACAACACATTTTCGTATGTCTTTATTTCACAACTTATGTCAATGTTATTTTTGCTTGGCTCATGCGGGAGTGTGACACTTGATAAAATAAACTGTATAGTATATCTATATATACCAGTGCTTGCCCTTTGGTCGAAATTCAACCATAATTAATTTAAATTATAAGCTTGAATATTATTAAGGTTCTGTTGTCAGAGACTATACTTCTGTAATAATAAACAAAAGAGTATAATATGCGTGTGTATGTGTGAAATATATATTAGTGTGTAATGTTTTTTATTGATTTTATGTATTATTAATCATAATTTTAAAATTTTTTTAGCATTCTGCAGTCCTTCTCTATATACTATTAGTGTACGAAATTTCAGACTCCTCCGTCCGCGCAATTTTCTCAAAAAGGGTTACAAAGTTTTCGCTTCACGTATTCTATACTAAGTACCTGGGTGACCGAGCTCCGCTCGGTATTTTTAGTAAATCATGAGGGATTAGTAGTAGAAGAGAGAGTTAAAATGATTCGCTGCCGGTTTGGACGAAGTCTTTTTAACCGACTTCAAAACAGGGGGAGGTTACTCAATCCGGCCGGAGGAAACTCAATATACATAATTATATATCTTATCTATAATCTATAATCTATAATATATATAAAAGCGAAAGGTCACTCATCACGAAATCTCCGAAACTATAACACCTATAAACTTGAAATTTGCCAGGTAGGTTCCTTATAGAGCGTAGACATCCGCTAAGAACGGATTTTATAAAACTCGACCCTTAAGGGGGTAAAACAGGGGTTGGAAGTTTGTATGAAAGTCCTATGTTTTTGAAGTAAGAAACTTGAAATTTAAAATGTATGCTCTATAGATGGTGAGAAAGTGTTCAAATAATTTATCTTTAGAAATCAACTCCCTTTTGGGGTTAAAATGGGGTATGGTAGGTTGACTCACTCATCACGAAATCTCAGAAACTATAACAGCTACAAACTTGAAATTTTGCAGATAGGTTCCTTATAGGGCGTAAACATCCGCTGAGAACGGATTTTACGAAACTCGACCCATAAGGGGATAAAACGGGGGTTGGAAGTTTGTATGAAAGTCTTATGTTATTAAGGTAAGAGACTTGAAATTTAAAATGTATGCTCTATAGATGGCGAGGAAGTGTCCAAATAATACATCGTAATCTATATATATAAAAGAGAAAGGTCACTGACTGACATCACGAGAACTCAAAAACCACTGGATGGTCCATCCATCCAAGATGGACAAAGATGAAATTTGGCAGGAAGGTAGATTATAGTTAGTAGACGTACGCTAAGAACGGATTTTGCGATATTCCATCGCTAAGGGGGTTTAATTGGGGTTGATAGTTTGTATGAAACATATACAGCAGCAATAAGTTCGCCTGATAGGTTATTCATACTGCAGCCTGAAAATAAAACTAAAAATGTGGTGTATAGAGAGGTTTTATAAAAATAACTATTAAATTATACTTAATTGTGCCTTTGAAAAAGTTACTCAGAGTGATAAGCATTTCAAGTGACTGAAATAAAAAAATAATTTGCGTTAAGCATCTTAATAGTAATGCATATCTTCCGTATGTGATCGATTCCCCCAAAATCTACTTAACGGATTTTCATGCGGTTTCACAAATGGAGAGAGGGCTTCAAGAGGAAGGTTTACGGAACGGCAAAGCCGATTTTGATGAGAGTATATACATATATGTATATATATTTTTAAATGTATGTTCGGGGATAACTTCGTCGTTTATGAAAAGATTTTGATAATTCTTTTTTGTTGGAAAGGAGATATCCCTGGTGTGGTAATATGATAAGGAAACCAGGATCTGATGATGGGGTCCCAGAAAAATCGAGGGAAACTCTCGAAAATCCGCATAACTTTTTGCTGGGTGTACCGATTTTGATGATTTTTAACTTAATCGAAAGCCGATATTTATCATGTGGTTATATTTCATCGAGATCTGATTACAACTTTTGGAGTAATCTTTGATAATGCGTATTTCTTGACTATTTTTCCATGCACCTACATTGTATTACTTGTCGATGTAATTGCAGTCGATTTTTTTTCGTTTGCCTGCAAACACAATTTAATAATGTCTAAGCAAATATTTGTCTACGCTAAAGCCTGTAATATCCCACTACTGGGCATAGGCATCTTTCCCCATGTAGGAGAAGGATCAGAGCTTAATCCACCACGCTGCTCCAATGCGGGTTGGCGGATATATTCCCTACTATGAGTAACGATCGCTATCAGGTATACATGATAACAACCGGGGCCGCCGAGGCACGGTAGGGAGACCCACAAGGACTGCACAAACACCCAGACCACGGCAAACACCTGTATGGCCAAAACAAATGTTTGTCATGTGCGGGGATCGAACCCGCAACCGCCAGCGCAACAGGTACAATCCATGTCTGTAACCGTTGCGCCAACGCCGCGTCACAATAATTAATAATGAATTAAAGCAAAATAAAAAATAACGATAAATTAAAAATTGATATAAAATACACAATTACAAAATTGAGAGTAATTGCATCTCAAAACTGATAGGCGCTCCAACAAATCGTGTTTGTTTTGAAAATCATATTTAAATACGAATTACATATTTATAAAATATGAATAATATTTTTTTACCGACAATAATAACAAATATAAATAAATATAAAAAATCAAAAATAAAAAATAATTAAAAATAATAATGATAATATATAATAAAATAAAATAATAATAATATGAATAATATTTTTCGATTTTACCGACATAATAATAAAAAATAAGAAGTGCCTATTTAAATAAAAAATAAAGGGTGAAATTAAAAAAAAAAAAGAAAAAATATTTTTTCAGGGACATGGGGATTTGAACCATGATCTTCTCGGTTGATCCCGACCGGCCGATTTCCCACCGAGCTATTGCAACTAAATTGACAGATTCGAAATTTACCTTCGTAATCTAACGATATTTTTTTCACTCCCTAAAAACAGGGATAAAACGACATTTTCTAAAAATGAATCCTAGCTAGATGGATTTATCTCCCCCGAAACCTCCTGTATACTAAATATTATGAAAATCGTTGGAGCCGTTTCCGAGATTCAGATTATATATATACATATATATATACAAGAATTGCTCGTTTAATAGTATTAGATAAATGGAGAACCGGTTCTTTCGTTTGGTAATACTGCGAAAGTAACTGAACCGATCAGAATAATACTTATACAATAAGATGCAGCGTGTTCCGATATGATGGCGATTACTTGTCGCGTTAAAAAAATTGGACGGACAGAGGTCGCTAGTACATATGTATAGATAGACTATAGATAAAATAGAGTCGTGTTAGTTATACCATTTATAACTCAAGAACGGTTGGTCAAATTTTTTTGACAATTTATGAGAAAAAATAAATAAAAGAACAAAGTCACAATACAAAATCTTCATGGGTTTCGTATCTGTCAAATATTTAATTTTCACCGTAATAATGTCGATACAAAGATACGACATTCGTTATTATTACACTAGATGACCCGGTGAACTACGTATTAGCTACATCTATTTCTTAAAAAATTTGGACAAAAGATTTTTTGAACGTACCTATAATTATTTCATAGCCTAGTGACAATTTTTTTGACAAAAGACATTAGATGTTTCACAGCTACAAACATTAATTTTTGTATCGAAAAATTAAATTGGCGTTTTTAGTATTTTCTCTGTTAATTATTATTTATGTTTCTCACCGTTTAAACCTTAAACCTTCCCTGAACTTTCACATATGTTTCCCATTCTCCAGCCATTCTCGAGTTTTAGCGAGACAAACGAACAGCAATTTATATTTGGAGGTATTTTGTAGAGGTATTTTGGTTATTCAATATGAATATGTCAATCTATACTAATTATACTAATATTAGAAAGCTGAAGCGTTTGTTTGTTTAAACGCGCAAATCTCAAGAACTACTGGTTCAAACTGCAAAATTATTTTTGTGTTAGATAGTTTGTATTCCGAGGAAGGCTATATTATATTTTAGTACTTTTTTTTCTCAAATTACGCGGGTGAAATCGCGGGATCGCTAGTTTTATAGAAAAAAGCAATGCAATTGTGTTATTACGCGGATAAAATTATTTATATTACTTAAATTTTCAATGCAAAAATGCTTATTTAATTTTAAACTCCTCGGACAAGCAGCGGGTCACTTCTACGAGAGTATTTCGCGATTAATTGAATGAGATTAAGAGAGATTAGGACCTCTAAATTGAACAAAGGTTGTTGCCTAGCAACATAATTTCTACAAGCTTGAATTAATTTTCACCCTAAGTTGGCATAGGTTTCTGTCTTATTAAAGGAACAAAAATAATAAAATATTAAATTCACGCAAATTCATAAGTAAGTTATTTTCTCTAATTTTTACTAAATATAATTTTATTAAACATTCTGAGAATTCCTTTCCTTCAAATGTTATTAATCAATGTTTTAATAGAGCCTTGGGGTAGTAGTTACTAAAATTTATTATGACCTTTGACAAGGTCGATATAAATAAATAAGAATCTTTATAATAAAAATTGTTTAGAAGTAAATGTTTAGTAATTTTAGAAGACACAAAAATTTGGTAAAAATAAAATATTATCTCCACTGTCATAATATTTGAATATTTCTTTAATATATTATAGCAGGAAATAAATTAAATTTGAAATTTTTATTAAAAAACGACGAAAATAATAAGATTGTTCTGAAAAGTCATTTTCAATTTGTAAGTTTAACGAAAAAAAAAAAAAACACAATAATACAAACGAAAGAAAAATTTAATCAGTTTTTCTGGGATCGTCCTCCGTCAGCGAACATTAAAAAAGGTCGAAAGGGTTGAACTAGGCCTTTTCGTTCATTTTATAAGGAAAGCGACACAGACTAACCTTTACTCAGAAACCTTCAGATCAAAATAAAAAATAATTTTATTCAAGTAGGCTTCACAAGCACTTTCAAATCGCCATTTTCAAAGTCAAAATTTTAAAACTGATTATTATTTTAAAAAGTGACGCTACCATTGATTGGGAATGTAGATTCTGCATTCTATTGAAAATAATATATAGCTGCATCAGATCGAGGGTAAGGGTAATCACCGCCAGGGTGATAGAGCGCTCAAAGTGCTCATGTGCGCTCTGTGGACGAAGGCGGCCGGTATATATTTAGTTAAATGTGTTTTTATTTCGATACATTTCGTATAATATTTCTTAAAACTAGTTAGGCAATAAAGATTACTAAATTTTACTAATATAATAAATGCTAAAGCAACTCTGTCTGTCTGTTTGTCTGTCGCGCTTTCACGCCAAAACTACTGAACCGATTTAAATGAAATTTGGTACGCCAATAGTAAAGTAGAAAGGTTCTTTTTAAAGCAAAAAAGGGGTGTAAGGGGTTGAAAATAGGGATAAAATTTTGTATGAAAGTATTGTCATTTTTAGAGCTAGAAGTTTGAGACTTCTTTTTTAGGCTGTTGAGTAAACAAATATGACATTACTCCACGCGGACGAAGTCGCACAGCTGGTATTGACAGACATTTACAGTATAAATATATATAGTTAAATATAAAAAAAATATCAATATCATTGTAAATATTAGTTAAAATATTTATAATGCAATTTCTGATTGCAGATTATGCTTACATTATTTATATCTAAGGAGCTTCAGGATCTGAAATGAGTTCGTTAACATTGAGCAGATTTAGAGTTTCTTCGTTTAGCTCCTTAATCATTTTTGCATATGGTTTTCTTATGCTTGATATATAAGGATCAGATGTGCGTTTTAAAAGGAAAAGGAAAAAAAGAAGACATGATATTCCTTTGAATATTGCCGATAATAAAACTTAAGTTGTCTTCAAAAACTTGTTTGTCTTTTAAAAATGTTGCTAGTGTCGCGGTTGTTTTTCCACCTTCTGACACTATTAACTCACGTTTAGATAAATTAAAAGTAGACATTTTAAATAACAAAATTGTCATTAGGTATTTGACGAAACTAAAACTGAATTTGTATTAGAGAAATATATTAATTATTACAGCGCTTTTTATACTGTTTTAGAACGTGGGATTCTTTTTAATATCTATTTCATCTATCAAAGAAAATGATAAGAATAATAAAATGTTTTATGAGGAAAGTTATAAAAGTAAAATACAATTAGTTGATGAGTATACCACAACGTACTGATCAAAATAAAATTGGGAAACCGCAATTGATATCGATTTCCGTACCCAGACTCGTGTTACATTTTTTCATATATTTTTGTTAAGAACCAATAAGTGCAGTTATTTTTTTGATATGTGTTTCAAGAGTATCTAAGCTATAAATAAACATTAATTTCAAAGCATCGGAAAACGTCGGTAAGTGTTAAAAGCTTCGACAAAATTCAGATATTTATGTTTTTTCTCCATGTCTTGTTTCATCGTAAAAGCATACATAATCCATCAAAAAAATGTATATTAAAATATTTGTTACAAATCTTCTAAAAATGAGGTTTTCAAAAATATATAATACTCAATACTTTACTCTTCAAGATTTTTAACTATATCTTTTTAAAAATTGTAAATAAAGAAGACATTATTATTTATTTATTATTTATAATATCTGTCTGACTATCGAACTATTAATTAAAATGAATAAAGAAGCCTATTTCTGACATTGGTAAAACTGATTTATGATGTCTTTGTTCAGCCATATTCCAGCCACAGCGCGCCGCGGTAGAACGCGAAAGCGATCCCGTGGTGCCCGCTATGGCGATAAGGGCACCGCTGGGTTTTAGTGGGTAAAATTCTGTTAGTCTGTAATTTTTCTTCATAAAGCACGTAAAATAATTTATATGTTGTGCCAAACAGTCAAATTTTAAGCATAGTTTCTGAACAAAAATAGGATTAAATATATCTAATTCTTTATTAAATAACAAGTATCATCTTGACGCGCTTCAGCCTGCCTATCTTACTGCTGGGCACAGGCCATTTTTCCTCACGTAGGAGAAGGATCAGAGATTATTTCACCACGCTGCTCAACTGCGGGTTGGCGGACGTATTCCCTAGTATGAGTAAGGATCGCTATTAGGTGTACATGATAACAACCGGTTCCGATGGCTTAACGTGCTCTCCGAGGCACGATGTGGAGACCCACAAGGACTAAGAACGAGACTGGAAATAAATATTTGTATAAACAAAAATAAATATCCACCCTTTTATCATCATCATCATCATTTCAGCCGATCACAGTTCACTGCTGGATATTAGGCCTCCATAAGTTCACACCAGAAATGGCGTGAACTCGTGTTTTGCTCATAGTCACCACGCTGGGCAGGCGGGTTAGTGACCGCAGGATACACCTACACCCTTTGCGGGAATCAAACTCGCGACCGTCAGTGTTTAGGCGTCGCCGACACGGCACAAGCACCATTACACCATAGCGGTCGTCAGTATTGTCCTTATATTTTAACAAATTTAGTTTTAGTTATTAGCAACAAATTACTGATACGAAAAGCTCATTAAACAAGCTCAACGAAATTAGCTTTAATGAGAAAGAAACTGTAATTGATGTTGAAAAGTATCTCGTATATTGCGTTCTTGTTTCTCATTTCACAATACAAAAATATTTTGACGTGGACTGAAACTATATCGTATTATAATATAATATTGTAGCATTTTTTTGTTTTCAATTATAAATAATTCACGGTACAAAAATACATAATATATTTAACACTATATTTCTAAGTAGTACATGTGTACACTTTAAACAAAAAAAAAAAACAAATTATATTTTAAGAGATTTTGCAAACTGTTTTAATTTCATTTATTTGCTACAAGAAAAAATAAATATTAGTATTTAGTGAAAGATAAGATAATCCCTCCTATTTCAGTATCAGATTAACGGACGTTTGTGGTTTTCTTCTGTTTGCCCATGAGTTTTTAATAGGACATATTAAAGATAACTTTTCTTATTAAAAACCTTTCAATACCAATCAATCGTCTAGATTAGATTTTTGAAATTCAATTAAATGATAAAATAAATAAAAACTATCACAGACCACGGGTGGACTAACATTTTTATTGTGTGTTTGCCTTCTTTTATAACAATAAAGGTGACGACAGTCGACTTTAAAAGTAAATGCGTGTACCCATAAGAATTCCTACAGTTAGTTTGTCCCTACATTTCGTTTGTCTAGGTATATCGCTCACATACAGTATATACAGTACATTTTCTTAATCGTTATCTACATTTTGATATCGCTGTGAACGAAAAAAGGTCGTACAATTGATTAATTTTTCATTTCAGAAACTTTAACAATTCAGTTTCAATTGTGATTTCGTTTGGATCCGTTCATGCTTTATTTATTCGTTTCGTATTGAGTTTTTTTTTGAGTTATTGTTTTAATTGAACATTGGCTAAATTGAAGTTTAGTATTAGAAGTCAATAGGACTTCTACCATAATAAAAAAGTAATTCCTTTATAAAAAAAAATAGCACTTTGGCCGATGATTTTGTATTTACTAAGATATAAATCCCCGTGTCCTGAGACAATCGATTTTTACTAATCGCAAAATTTAGTTAAAAGTAACATGTAGTTTAAATTAACTTATTTTTGTTTTGTTACGTCATTCCTTTTTACTTAGTGTAAGAAAATGTTCTCCAACATTATTTGTTACCGTAAGTATAAAATATATAGTGTTGTCTATGGCTTCTCAGCTTGCTTTTCTGTAATATTTCAACATCTCATGAATAACTATGTACTAAGCTAATTTGTTAGAGTAGAAGAAAGGGACGACCACACACTGAAAAAAATCGATAATGACCTAGATTTATGCTCGGGACTTCGCCTACGTACTTATTTTGCAAATAATAATACATTTATTTATTTACTTTTATCCTCTATTTTAAACTGCTTTAAGCCTTTATTCCTAAAGAAAGTAGTCTTTGTCCTTTTCTAAGATCTAATCTAATTTTGAATCAAAATTTACAAAAACTAAAAAAAATCATTGTTTTAGGTGTGAGAGCATTATAAACAGACAGATAGGGCTATTTTTATATATGATATACAAATGAATACCCAAAATAATATACAAATACGTCACTAATAATAATGATTTAAACACATTACCTGGTTGACCGAGCTTAGCTCGGTATTTTTAGTAAATCGTGTTTTATGGAAATAATATTTAAATACGAATTACATATTTATAAAATATGAATAATATTTTTTTACCAACACTAATAAGAAATATAAGTAAATATAAAAAATCAAAAGTAAAAAAATAATTAAAAATAATAATGATAAAATATGAATAATATTTTTCGATTTCACCGATAATAATGAAAAAGAGCTGGCTTTTTAAATAAAAAATAACGAGTTCAATTAGAAATAATTGTGTTTGCTCGCAAACGAAAAAAAAAACCGATTTCAATTACATCGACAAGTAATACAACTTAGGCAGACGAAAAAATAGTCAAGTAAATACACGTTTTAAAAGATTATTCAAAAATTTGTAATCAGATCTCGATGAAATTTAAATGTGACCACATGATAAATACCAGTTTTTGATTAAATTAAAAATCATCAAAATCGGTACAACCAGTAAAAAGTTATGCGGTATAATACAACGTAGGTCGACGAAAATATAGTCAAGTAAAAACGCATTATTAGATATAACTCAAAAAGTAGTTGTTAGATCTCAAATAAATTTAAATGGGACCAATTGACACACACCACCTTACGATTAAAAAAAAATTGTCGAAATCGGTCCACCCGGTCAAAAGTTCTGAAGTAACATACATAAAAAAACAGTCGAATTGAGAACCTCCTCCTTTTTTTGGAAGTCGGTTAAAAAAAGGAAAAATAGTAATCGATCTGGAAGTTTGAGGATTTGAACCGTGGTTTTTTCGGTCGATCGCGAACTGGCTCATTTCCCACCTGAGCTATTATAACATTATTGACAAGTGCGAAATTTACCTTTGTATTCTAACGATATTGTAGCTATTTCTTCATTGTCTAAAAACTGGGATAAAACGACATATACAAGAATTGCTCGTTTAATAGTATTAGATTTTGTTTCATTTCAACAATCATACAAATATCCGAAACTACGTTAAGTTTTGATTCGCGTTGATATCAATTGACAAACTAGACCTATACACATATATTTTAGAAAGCTGGAGGATACTAGAATTTGCGCCAAAAATTGTTCTACGAAAATTGTTAATACGAGTAGCATGCCTAGTTCATTTATTTGGAACTCTAAATCTATTTGACTAAGAAATATGACACACTTCAAATTATCTTTTGACAATTTGTATAAAAAGTCTAGGTTGAGCAGATCTCTTCTTGCATTTAGATGTCCATATTAAAGAACCGGAGCCTTCTTTATATTAAATTATAGTTTTACTCATATTGAACGAATGTGATAGATGACATATGAATATCTTTTGGATACGTTCGAGCCTTAAGTTGTGGGCGTCATAATGTGGACGCCAAACAACGTTGCAATACACGAGTACTAACTCCAGGTGATTACGGACAAGTGTATTGTAGAGAATAATTTTTATTTTATGTTGCTTAAAAGATTAACTCTGTGGCTTAATAAAAGTAATAATTTAGTTGCATCCCATTAGATTCACATCAGTTTGTTGTCACACAACAAATTATCTTCATGAACTTCAAATCATCGGCATATACATAAGGTGTAGAATGTTTAAGACAAATAACAATGTGAATAAACAAACTGTATAGGACTGAGCCAAGATCCGTTACCTGATGGATACCTCACGCAATCATCTTAGTGGAGAAATTAAAATTATTTATGGCTACATATACATAAGAGCGACTATGAAAGTACGATGATAGCCATTGCAATATTGGACCCGAGTAACCTTGGGACGATAATTTTTTTACAAAAATCCGGTGCGGTACTTTATCGAATGTCTATCTAAGGTTTGTATGTATATATTGCGTCAATGTGTTTCTGTGAATCGATAGTTTTACACAATCAGGATGTGAAACTAAATTATTTAAGGGTTGTTGACCCTCTGGGCCACAATTCATGTTGATGTTCAGATACAAAACGACTGAATTGCAATTGAATCATCACACAAACTAATTACTCAAATACTTTTACAAAAAGCAAAACAATTGGTAGAGGAATTTTGTTGCAAACATCTTTTTCATCTCCTCTTTTAAATACCGGTACAACTCTTGCTTGTCTCCAGATAGTTGGAAAGGTTCCAGAAACTAAGGAAACGTTAAAAATTAGATTTAAAAGCAAGGCTACTTTGCAGTTTTCATTAAGGAAAAATTTTATATTCATAAAATAATAAGTTATAGAAGCTTAAATCTGGTTGTTTATAAATATGTTTTCTATTATAAATATCTACTTTATTCTTATGTACTGTACGAAAGCAAAAATATTCAAAATCGAGTCTCTACTAAAATATTTTTCTCGTGAAAACGTTGTTAATTTTGTTAAATTTACATTTTAATGTTTGTCGTAATAAGTCTTTCCTTTTAAAGGTATTTTTTTACCTAAGGTTTGTAGATCTCGACAATGGAAGGGTTTACGTAAAAAATTCATTAAGGAAAAATTTTATATTCATAAAATAATAAGTTATAGAAGCTTAAATCTGGTTGTTTATAAATATGTTTTCTATTATAAATATCTACTTTATTCTTATGTACTGTACGAAAGCAAAAATATTCAAAATCGAGTCTCTACTAAAATATTTTTCTCGTGAAAACGTTGTTAATTTTGTTAAATTTACATTTTAATGTTTGTCGTAATAAGTCTTTCCTTTTAAAGGTATTTTTTACCTAAGGTTTGTAGATCTCGACAATGGAAGGGTTTACGTAAAAAATTCAGAGTTGGTTTAATGACCATTAAAAGTGAGTGCCAGCTAAATTTTACGCGCATGCGTAGAACATAAAACAGTGAAACGTAATTCGTACTTATTCGTGCAGCGTATCTATTACTTTAGGGACGGCA
Source organism: Melitaea cinxia (assembly GCF_905220565.1). Classification (NCBI taxonomy): domain Eukaryota; kingdom Metazoa; phylum Arthropoda; class Insecta; order Lepidoptera; family Nymphalidae; genus Melitaea; species Melitaea cinxia. The sequence continues at coordinate 10,301,865 of NC_059403.1, forward strand.
AACGAAATATTATTCTATGCATTTATTTTATAAGCAAAATATATTTTTGAGATAAATTCTGATGAAGAATTTTATCTGTTTCAGTTCTTATTAAATACCGTTACAACATATACATACATACATTGTTTAATTCACAAGCTTAAAAAAGGTATCCTTGTTAAGTATATAAATGCTACAAAAATAGAATAAATCAATTAAAATATAATATACTTTAATAAAGGGAAGATAAATAAATATTCCCTTCTACAATTAATGTACAACAAAAATGAAAATGTTATAATTTGGAACAAATAAAATGGTACAGACATATATATATTTTTTTAACATTTTTATTTTTAAAGTTATTCGAACTTAAAGTTGAAGTCAAATAGGAATTCTTGTTTTTTCGCTGTAGATTTAACTTTCGAAGGAGTGAATTTAGCTAAAAATGTTAAGAGACGTTTTTCGTAGAGGATTAAATTCCCTTCAAGAACCTCTATTGGATTTTTTCCCGCTACTGATTTTTAAGTGAATTGCAAAATTCCAAAGTTACAAAATCAGTGTGAAATCATACCAATTTTTAAAGCAAACTTATGAGAAAACGGTTAATCTGACAAAAAATTCAAATCAGATTTTTTTGTAGAATATTTAATTCTCTTAAAATTATTTCCAAGTCAATTTTATTTACCTCGATGGTTTAGGAGTAATGAGAGAAAAACCTGCTCTGGAATAAAATAAAAAATTGTGATGATAGACTTCTTAATACTAAATAATATTAACGGCTCCAACTTCTCACAACAGCCGGAAAAAACGTTCGTAGTATTAAATAAAATCGTAAAATTCTTATGTATAGTCATGTATGAGGCTATATAGTATCTATTGTATAGTCTAGTGGTGACTGTTATTATTATTGCAGTTAGTTATTATTATATCATTCAATAATTAGGTATTATATATTTTTATAAATCATTGTAAAGATTATTTTGTAAAGTACTTTTTCATTTAATCGATAAAAAAATCATAAATAAAAATGTATACTTGAATAATTATTTTCTTTATACCTCGAATAGAACTTGAATTTTACATTTTATAATAAGGAACTTCTTGGGTCTTTGTTCGTTGGTTCTTCTTCTGGTGTCGCACGATGCCCACACGGTTTTTTAGCTTAGTCTAATTTACATACTTTGTATACTAAAAATATATCTCAAATCAAATCAAAATAACTTTATTAAAATAGGCTTCAAAACCACTCTTGAATCGTAATTTTAGAAATTAAAATTTTGAAACCGATTATTATTTTTAAAAGTGAAGCTACCATCGGTTTAGATTGTAGCTTCTACAGAGAAGAATTGGTAAGAAGCTCTGCAGTTACTCTTTGAAAAATAAGTACCTGAGTGACCGAGCTTAGCTTATTTAAGTACGAATTACATATTGATAAAATATGAATAATATTTTCCGATTTTACCGACATAATAATAATAAAAAATGAACTGGTTATTTAAATAAAAAAATAAGGTTATTTAAAAAAGGAAAAAAATAATCGATCTCGACGTGGGGATTTGAACCGTGGCCTTCTCGGTCGATTCCGATCGGCCGATTGTCCATTTACAACTTTATTGGCAATTGCAAAATTTACCTTCGTATTCTAACGATATTGTAGCCATTTTTTAATGCCCAAAAACAGGGATAAAACGACATTTTCTAAAAATGAATCCTATCTATCCTATCATGAAAATCTTTGGAGCCGTTTCCGAGATTCAGATTATATATATACAAGAATTGCTCGTTTAATAGTATTAGATATGTCTGCACTTATATTGAATGCGCAAGATAAAGGGGAGGGAACCATTCTAGTGCTACTAGACTACTCACGTGCATTTGACACCATAAATATACCGCTTCTGCTTTCTAAATTGCACTACTATGGTCTCTCTTCAGATGCTGTCGAGTGGTTTTCTAGTTACTTAAAGAATAGAACACAAGTAGTGGAGACAATGGATGAAGATGGAACTGTAGTTCACTCGAGACCTAGATTTATAAACAGGGGTGTTCCGCAAGGATCAATTTTGGGTCCTTTATTATTTATACTTTATTGTGCCGACCTGGAAAAGCATGTGAGTGCAGCAAGTATCCATACCTATGCCGACGACATACAAGTTTACATTTCTTTTAAAGCAGACGACACTTTAAGTGCAGTAGACAAGCTTAATTATGATCTAGGAAATATATATGCATGGTCAGAAAGTAACGGTTTGGTACTTAACCCAAACAAAACGAAGTATTTAATTTTGGGAACCTCCAAACAGATTAAAGAGATAACATGTAAAGCACCTATAATTAAAATAAACAATGTAGACATAGAACGGGTTAGTGAGGCTAGGAATTTGGGCGTTATAATGGATCAACATCTTAGATTCGAAGAGCAAATCCTTAAAACTGTACGAAACTGCTTTTACAGATTGAAGGTTTTATATCAGATCAGACCTTTTGTATCGGCTGAAATCCGAGTAAGGCTATGCGAGGCGCTAGTTTTGTCAAAGTTGAATTATGCTGACATTGTGATAGGCCCTAGATTATTAAAACGCACGAAAAACATGGTACAACGTGTCCAGAATGCATGTGCTCGGTTTTGTTTTGACATTCCCCCGCGCACACATGTAACACCATATCTCAATGAAAAGGGTCTATTGAGAATGGAAGGTCGAAGGCAACTGCATTTCGCTACATTGCTGTTTGGTATAGTTAAAAGTAAAGTTCCTAAATATCTTTTTTCGAAACTAAACTGGGCAAAAGATTGTAATAAGAAGTATAATACTAGAGCGACCTCCTATTTGATGCTGATACCCCGACATCACTCCGCCGCTTACCGGGGATGCTTTAAATACTCTGCGGCCAAAATCTGGAATGATATCCCACCGCCACTAAGGGAGCTGGCATCGATTGTCAATTTTAAAACAATATACAAAAAATACCTAATTAAGGAACAGGTACAGAACTTGTAAGAGCCGATTAATGATAAACGACTGTACCACCGGTACCTACTTATTTTTTAATAAAATAAAAGAATGACTGAAAGGGATGTTTAGTGTGTGATGTGTAATGTGTATGTGGGTGTACATGATGTATCTATATGTGTATCTGTGTATGGATGTATATTTATTATATGTGTACTTTATAATATTTGGTATTGTTTGGTTACTACATATGGTCTTGCTGAATTATTGGATGCTATTTATTGGTTGCTGCCGCTGTCGTTCGCATGGTACCCGAGGTGGCTACTGAAAATCAGCGTGTGAAATTTAGGGATCTTACTATGGTCCCCGTATTTCCACAAGTGCTGAGTGGCCATCCTTTTTGTGACGGTGCACTGCTGTACAGGTGTAAATAACTTTGGTAGATGAATTTGTTGCTTTTTTTTTTATTATTACTCTTTTCGCTTTATTTTTTATTTTAATTCTTTTTTTATTTGATAAAATTTTACTTTTCTTATTTTAAATCAACTATTTAAATTTTTAGTTACATTTTTACTTAATTTTGACTTCTTTTTTTTTTTTTCTTTTTACTTTTTTAATGTATTTGTGCTCTCATTGTGTTTGTTGTATGTCTGTAAGCAGTGTATGTGTCTCAAATAAATGTCTTTCTTTCTTCTTTCTTCTTTCTTCACTTGCGCTGTCGTACGCAATTAGCTAGGAATTTATAAACAACAGATGCACCGATCACGCCACCTAGCACATCGTTCGATAGTCACCTACCCTCACTCATTATATTACTCGAGTTATTCTGACGTATATAAAATGATGTGTAACCGCGGCTAAGGCAGTCTTGGCTCTGGCTTGGCGATGCACTTGTTGTATCCTGCTAGTAGCTTAATCTAGACTCTTTCAATACGAATCAATTATTACATAACGATTTATAATTTGGCTAGGCAGGGCGAACAACTCGAGCAGTGAATGTGAGCGTTGATGTATATCTCAAAGGGGGCCTCCTTAAACATACACCTAGGTCGAAAGTCCTAGGCACTTTTAAACGACTTCAAAAAAGGAGGAGGTACTTAATTCGACCGTATACATATTTTTTTATGTATGTTAGTCGTTATGAACTGATTTCAATAATTCTTTTTTTTTGTTGGAAAGGAGATCCCAAGAGTGGTATCATGATAAGTAAACCAGCATCTGATGATGGAATCCCAGAGAAATCGAGGGGCACCCTCGAAAATCGTAGTGACGACTAGTGCGTTTGTTAATTTTTTTCGTCTACTTACGTTGTATTACTTGTCGATGTAATTAAAGTCGGTTTTTTTCGTTTATTAGCAAAGAAAATTATATTTTTAATGAATAAAAATGATGTAATCAAAGCTCCATGGAGGAATAAGCGATTCTAATTAACTGACTAAAAAAAATGTGGAGGCTCTGTATTATGTTTTTTTTTTTATTGAAAGGTGGCGCTTGTTATGTGATCTCGTTTAAATTGAATCGAAATCTAACGAGTACTTTTTGATTTATATCTAATAATGCGTATTTATTTGACTATTTTTTCGTCAACGTCAGACGTATACATGTACCTCATACCTGATTACTGGGTGTACCGCTTTTGACGAATCTTTTTTAATCGAAGCATGCTTATCATCTGATTTCTGTTAAATTTAATCGAGATCTTATGAGCACTTTTTGAGTTATCTCTAATAATGCGTATTTACTTGACTATGTTTACGTCTTCCTACGTTGCATTGCTTGTCAATGATAACATAATTGAAGTTGTTTTTGTTTTCTTTTGCGAGCAAACAATAATTTGTTTACCAGTTAATCGATTTTCATTTGTATTTGTTATCACCATTAAATGTAGTGGTCACACGTATTTGTATTTGGTTAAGTAAATTATGCTTACTTTCTTCTGAGCGGAATACAAACAGTCCCTTTGGACAGTTAAATATGTACCCACGTAAATGTTACAATAGTGTGAGAAAATGACTTTATGTCTTACAGCGTTTTTAACAGTTCCATTTATTCTACTAAGATTACATGAAAAAATAATATTGTGACAACCTCGATTTTTTATCGAATACTCTGATAATTGCATATAGAGATAATGTAAGCATACCGTAACTGAAATTATTAGGGAAAAAATTAAGCAATACTAAGTTACAGCATATTAACTAACTTTAAAATCGACACATTTGAAAAAAATGTTGTGAAAACCAGGTCATCATCGTCATTGGCCTTAATTCGTCTATTGCAGACGATTTAGACAGTGTCAGACAGACACTGTGTCACCTATACTCTTCAGGAAAACTCTGAATTACCTAAGCTCTGCTCCACCCTCTCGACCTCACTGGCTAGCCCCACAGGAACGACGAGTCGATAAGTGTGGAGCCAGTTCGGCTGCAGGAGTCTTTCGCATTTTAGACCTATGCCACGAATGCTTGACGAAGACCCCATTTCGGGTATCAAATGAAGTTTTCCTTCTCCAGGACCTTGAGCCAGGATTTTGAGCCAGGTTTATACGTCGGTCGCCTTTTATAACCCCCACGGGAAGAAAGGGGGTGGTGCTATTCTACTCGGCTACACCACACGGAAAGAAGACCAGGTAAAGAGTACATAAATAACCGACTTCACGGTCAAACTTAGGTGATTCGGTCATTGGCACAACAAGCAGAAGGACCCGCAGTAGCCGTAGTGTAGCAGTGTCGTTTTCGAAATCAATTTTTATTAACGCCCCCTTAATATTTTACATTTTATAAAATTTAATGAAGTAAAAGTTTGGTTAGTTTAGTTCAATAAACATTAGAACCGATGAGTATGTATTAAGTCAAATAAGCATTTAAATCAATATTTACCTTTCTATCTTTTAATTTACATATAAATACTCTAAACAAATAAATATACATAATTGGAGTGTCTGTTTGTAGTAATAAAACAGCCGCATTTTCTAAATACATATGGATGTATACACGGTACATATAGCAAAATTTACGGTACATATAGAAAAATTTTGTCTGTTTGTTCCAGCTAATCTCTAACGGCTAGAGTGATTTTGACGGGACTTTCACTGGCATATAGCTGATGTAGTAAGTCTGCGAATTGAAAAATAACTTTTTTGATAAATTCCGCGCGGACGAAATTGCGGGCACAGCTAGTTACACAGCTTATTTATTTATAGTCTCCGTAACTCTATCACTTACTCCAAAAAGTGATTTGAAAGATTTTTATGTTAAATTTTATTCTTTACATTTTTCGTTTAGTAACTTTCTTCTATCTCTTATCCTTTTCAAACTTTTTTTTAAATTTCGAAATACGTTAGGCATTCCTAATATATTCCTAGTATATTTTTTTTTCTACCATCAATATTTTTTTCAAGAAAAAATATTACAAATGAAGCGTTTGTTTCACTCTATTGTTTTCTCAATAATGAACCTCGTTAAAAAATGACTAATGAACAATTGGTTCCGATATAATTCTTCATAAAATACGGTTACCGAATATTACGTGTACAACATATCAAACATTATGTGTGGCCTGATGTACATATGCGTGTAGATTAGAAGGGTGTCGTAGCCACTGTGTTTCAATCCAGCGAATGATTACAAATAATTATCTAATAATTTTATAATATAGGTTTAAAGAATTTATTCTCGAAAAGAAAATTCACTTACATGAGAACATAATAATAAATGTATAATACAAATATTCGCCTTATAAGTAGGTACTTAGTTAACGGAATATAGTATAAATAAGTCGTTTTATATTTGTTCTTAATCACTATAAAAGTGGGTATTCTCTAAAATATACTTTGATAGTTGAGACTTAAATCCATTAACTGAGCTTACATTTTTTATATAGGGAGGTAATTTGTTATAAAGTTGTGCTCCATCGAAAGTAATATTTTTTTTTGCAAATTTTGTTCTTACTTTTGGAAGAACTAGTAAGCTTGGTCTACGATAATATAATAATTTAATATTTAATTTTAGTATTATGTGTCTGTTAGAAAACACAGCATCGCTAATGAAGAAGCAGTGTGTAACTTACCCTATCTTTATAGATACTACCGTGTTTTTACGCCCTTGTCTATGCTTTGACAGTTTCTTTGGTCTCTAGTTGTCTATGAATTGTCACTGCTAGGCGGGAATCGCGCTGTTTTGTCATTGCGTGTGTTACTCCCTACCGGTAAAGTTCGAATTTAAGAATTTGTTAAATATAAGTTGTGGGTAAAATATTTTAATAAAAAATGAACTATAACGCTGAGAACTCTCCGCACGAGGAGGAAAATACAAGAAATAGTGTTTAGAATACAAATGATAACGAAGCGAATTCGTCTTCATCTAGTTCATCTCCTCAATCTGATAGTGAAAGACCATCATTTAAGAGACGAGGTGTAAAGGAAGACCCTCGAATAGAAGCCCTAATGAATCAGGTAAGCTTTTTATCAAACATATATATGCAGAGTCTCGGTAGTTCGCAAGTTAACAAAGACGTTACTAATAATGCAATTATTAGTGATAATTTTCTTACTATACCAGAGAAAACACCTCAATTATTAGATTTAGGTGAAATAGGTATCAATATTGATGGAACTAAATTAATAAAACCAGCTCTCGCGGAGAGGGTAGATAAAATAAAATCATTACAATATTTTGGCTTACCCACATGGCAAAATGTTAGATATGCTAAGACCTTACAGTCCTATTTAGCTACTCCAGGTTTTATTGATCTTAAAATTAATGACGAGCTATGTCATTTAAGTAAATCAAAAGATTATTTAGCTGGTACTGAATCTATCATGGCAGCTTTGTCAAATGCTATTTTTGAGAGTAATCAGTTACTGAGAACGGGCTTACAAGCAGTGGTTGATTGGGCTGCGAAATCCCCAGAGGAATTAAATGTGACCACACTAGTAGAAAAACTTAGTTCTTCTATAGGAAAAGGCAGTTGTTTTAATAAAAACTCTGAAGACATATTACAGATTTTATGTGGAAAGAGGGCCGAGTGTATAGAAACTAGGAGGGAGAGATTAATTAAAGAAATACCAAACAAATGTATTCAGTTAGCATTAAGAAATATTCCTCCTTCTGAAAGTGCCTTATTTGACCAACTTAAACTTAATGCCCTCATTCAAAATTTCGGTGGTCCTACACAGTGGATGAGATCACTTTCTTTTAAAGAAAATAAATCTCAGAATTTTGCTACAAAAAGGAAGGGAGCAGATCCCAGTACCTTTCCTTCCACTAGTGCAGAACCTAAAAGATCGAGATTAGATGTTTCTCGGAGAAACTACAATCACAATAATAATCAGACTAATGATTCTCACTCTCGTTTTCAAAATTCTCTAACTAGGCCCAGCGGTAAAGGTAAAGGCACGGGTAAAAGATCTTCCTTTCGTGCCTTCGACAAACAAAAACAATGACTTACAAGGACAATTCAGGGGGGGGCAATTGAAGGACTTCAGAGGTCGATGGGAGAAGCTCGGAGCAACTCCCTTTCTACTGAAAGCTATATCAGGATCTCGGATACCCTTCATTCGAAAACCCACGTTAGTATACCCCTCAACGAGAGTAGCTCGGAGCTACGCAACAAAAGTGTCAAGATTAATGACCGAACAAATAGAGGAATTAAAACAAATTGGAGTGTTAGAAAAACCTGCTATTTTGACCCCAGGTTTCTTCTCTCGGATCATCATTACAGCCTATACAGTCCACTGCTGGACATAGGCCTCCACAAGTTTACGCCAAAAATAACGTGAACTCACGTGTTTTGCCCATAGTCACCACGCTGGGCAGGCGGGTTGGTGACCGCAGTACTTACTGGCTTTGTCGCACCGAAGACGCTGCTGCCCGTCTTCGGTCTGTGTATTTCAAAGCCAGCAGTTGGATGGTTATCCCGCCATCGGTCGGCTTCTTAAGTTCCAAGGTGTTTGTGGAACCTTGTTATCCCTTAGTCGCCTCTTACGACACCCACGGGAAGAGAGGGGGTGGCTAAATTCTTTAGTGCCGTAGCCACACAGCACATTTCTCTCGGATGTTTTTGGTAAAAAAGAGCGATGGTGGCGTCAGACCAATATTCGACTTAAGAGAATTGAACAAGTTTGTAGGAACTGTTAGGATGCCGACCCTGTTTGTCTTTTTAAAAAAAACTATACTACACCGCTAACTGCTTTATTTAAAAAGATTGGACACAATGTTGGAAAACTGACTTCCGAACTTTAAATTGATGTCCGATCTACTCGGGGCTCTGAGTCTAACTAACTGTTTTTTAATAAAAATAATATTAACGAAGAAACAATATAATTCAATTGCTGAGTAATGATAAAACTATAGGAAAAATACAGTGTATAATATTAATGCTTATGAAGCTTTTACTGCGTTGTAAAATGGGATATAACAGCCCCCCCCTTTTGACTGAGCTTTTTCTAAATTAAGATGAAGCGAAGTTTCGAAATAGCAAAATCATTAGAGTTCAGAAGTCATTACAAAATATAGAAATAGAAAATAAAAATTATAGTAAAATATTGCAAAATAATTTTGTAACAGTATAAAAATTCGAACAGTTTTACAATTAAATCGTATAAAAGAAACAGAGTAAAATTTAACTAACAATTAGTATACAATTGAATAATAAAATTGTATGAAAATTAAACAAAATTGTACAAAAAGAAATAGTAAATTTTAAAGTTAGTTTTATATTTATTTATGAAATAGTAAAATTAGAAATTAAACTTAACTATAAAACATGTATTAAACAATAATAATGAATTTTGAAAATAACATAGTATGCTTAGCGAAATAGTAAAAAATGTAGCAATTACATTTATTAACTTATTACAATATAACATTTATTAAATAAGTAAAACAAGTCGTTTTACAAAAGATTTAGGATTTAGTAAATCACATTGATAAAAATGATATAGTAGAAAATAGTAAAATAGCATGACATAGAAATTAAAATTTTATAGTAATTAAAATTCATTTCTTAGTACTAACAAAATAAAACTTGAAAAATAAATTAGAACATGAATTAGTTATTAAGATTTCGTGCAGAGGAATAGTGAACCTTGCTTACAGTTTTATAAGGTTCATAATTGTTACAATTTGGTAATGATTTTACCGATTTATTATCGTCTTCAGAAGTTGACATATCAGTCATCTCAATTGAATTTGTAATTTTAGAACTATGTTTCGATGACTTCTTATTATGACACTGATTAAATATTTGGATACAATATCTATCTTTACCTTGACGATTTCTTAAACATTTCAATAGCTTATAGGTTAAGAATAAAAATAGGAATACAATTAAAATATACGTGAATGCGGAATAGTATGAGCCATATTTAATAAAGTGTGATTCATTTTGAAGATTATTTAATTCTAATTCTAAATTATCCAGCTGATGATTCGCGTATTTCAAAGAATCTAAATTAATTTTACTTAAAGAAATTGGCGTTAAATATGGTAAACTTTGATTAAATATGCTCTTTTTACAACAATCGTCTTTTGTTATATCGAAACTTATATCTATAGCTGATTTAACAGAAAATTGATACGTAATTGTTGGCACTAGTTGAATAGTTTTAGAATAACCAATACAATTTTCAGTTAATTTGACAATGCCTGTGCCAATAATAGAATGATCAGTGATATCATCATTACATTTTATTATTAATTTATTAATATCGGATTGTACATAAATCCATCTGTTATTTTTTAATTTATGCCATATATCAATTTGGCCGAATAATAACTTGGCGTTACATTCAGAAGGTAAAGAAAGAGTTACTTCTGTTAATAATTTCGATTCACAATTAGGATTAGTTATGCTAGACAACATAGTAATTTGTTCACAAATAGAATAGTTATTATTAATAAATTTACAATCATTTAAATTATTAAGCATAGCATAATGTATTCTATCGTCACTTAAAGCGGTATAAGAATTAGAAGGTTGGATAAGCGCAAAAGTTTGTACATGTGAGTCATCGTGAGGAGTCGGTAATGGGATATTTTTATAAACAGTGAACTTATCCGGTGTTATTAACGGAATTTGCAAACTGAAAACAATCTTATTGTTATAATAATATGAACTAAGTTTCGAAACATCAATCAATGAATGAATATTATGTATATTTAATTGAACTGGAAAGTCTAAGTGTTTGTTTATTTGATTAATATGTTTAGTTAATTCATTATAAAGACTTAAAGGGCTTATTACACTAGGGTGCAAAATATTTAACTTTGAGAATAAAATAGCGTTTACAGTTGTATCTAGCAAGTTAGAAATAGAAAGTAAGGAACTTTCAATTATATTTAGCAAATTATTTATCCTAGAAATATGAAGAAGCAAATTATTAGTTTTTGTAACTTGCGAAAAAATTTCATTCATGTTATTAATTTGGTTATTTAATCTTAACTCATTTTGGTTTAATTTATAAATCGTGGCGTTAAAATTATTTATTGTCGATTTAATTATGTGAATATTATCTCGAAATAAATTGAATAATTCTGATTCACTTTTCCGACAAGATTCTATCGCGGCGTCATATTTTCTCGCGTCATCTGCGTCTAGAGTACCAAAGAAAAATTTAAGGATTTCCCCTCCAAATTCTAGAGATCTTTTAACTTTATTTGACGATTGATTATTAATTATTATATGCTCTAAAGATTGCAGTTTAATGTAATTGTATTTTATTAAAATTTCAACGGGATTTGAAAAATCTTTACATTGAGAAAATTCGTCAGTATTTATTTTTGAACAAAGGTTTAAGATATCGTATAATAAATTTTCAATTTTATTGAGATACGGATTTAAAGATATAAGGTCTATATATGTTATGACTTTCCAATAATCGTTATAAAAATTAATATTCGTAATAGGTTCAAAATAAATTCCAGGACTATGAGATATAGGAATGATACTTGATTCAGCGTGGCTTCGGCTTCCATAGCATAAAGCTCTGAAAAATTAAAAATGAATAATTTTAAGGTGCGGAAATAGCAGGCTTAATCTCGTTTGTGTGATATTTAATATGTTTACGACCTATTTGTATGGTTACATTATGTTTATTGTGTACTTTTATGATTTTGTATGGACCTTTCCATATCGGTGATAGAGCCTTACGGAGTCGGTGATGGTATTTTACATATACTGAGTCACCAGTTTTATATGAAATTTCGCGTGAACTATAATCATAATATTGTTTAGACTTTTCTTTGCTATTAATTATATTTTGAATAGCTTTTTCCCTACTAACACGCATTCGATATTGCAAAGATCGAATATATTCATTGTAAGTTGTATTGTTATTGGTTTCATATAGAGAATTAGGAATGTTAGGTTTATGACCATATAATAATTCATAAGGGGTGAAATTAGTAGTGCAATGAGGAGTAGTATTAATAGCTAGTATTGCGGTAAATAAATAGCAATGCCAATCGTTTTGGTTTTCGTTTACGAATGATTTTAAATATTCTTTTAATGTAGCATGTGAGCGTTCTAGAGCTCCGTTTGTTTGTGGATGATAGGGTGTAGTAAATAGAGCTTTAACTTTTAGGATTTGAGTTAATTCTTTGAATAATTCAGACGTAAAACAAGTACCTAAATCCGTTAAAATTGTTTTAGGGAAACCGAAAAGAGACATAAAATGTACAATATTTCTGGCTATTTCTTCGCTGGTAGCCGTGACCATGGGATAGGCACTAGAAAATTTCGTTAAATCATCTTGTAGTGTAAGGATAAATTTAAATTTTTGATAACCTGCTTCAGGTAAGGGACCAACGATGTCGAGAGCTAAACGTTCAAATGGTCTTGTAGAAGTAGAAGTTATCTCCATTGGAGCCTTATTTGACATTCTTAATGGTTTATTAATTTGACATAATTGACATTTCTTTACGTAATCTACGATATCAGAGCGCATACCTTTCCAGTAATAGGCAGCTTTAATTCGATTATACATACGATTTGACCCTGGGTGACCTGCAATAGGTGAGTCATGATTTTCTTTTAAAATTTTAGGGATTTCCACGGGAGTAGGATAAATTAGTTGGTTCTTATATATATGAATTTTAATATTAGTGTTATGGAAAATATAAGCAATCATGTTATATATTTTAATATAAGCTAGTTTAGAAAATGGATCTGAAAAGTCTGATAAAGCGAGATCTGTAGTATCAGGTTTCTCAATTATAATTTTATTTCTAAGTTTTATTAATAAATTGTAAATATCTTTAAATTTAGTTTCTTCATAATGATGAACTTTAGTAAACAGAAAATAGTAAGATTTATTTTTGTCGTTTACGCATTGAATTGTAAAAGGTTCGCGTTCAGAATTTAATAAGTCCTCGGGCTTTTCTAACTGCGCTAATATTTCTTCACAGTGAGGTATCGATGAGTCGAAATCTAAAGAGACGGGACACACAATGATTTTTTGTTTAGATAAATGTAATCCTTCTGTGCATTCCAATATTGTAGTATTCGAAGTAGAAAGTTTATTAGTAAATTGGTCCTTAAAATATTTTTCATAACTAGAATTATTTAAAGTGTTAATATTAATAACATTGACGGGACAGCGAGATAACGCATCGGCGTTAGAGTTAAGGCGACCTTGTTTATAAACGATTTCGTAATCATACTCTTCGAGTTTTAGGCGCCAACGAATGAGTCTACTACCGGGATCTTTAACGTTAAATAACCATACTAATGGTCTATGATCGGTGACAATTTTAAATTTGTTACCATAAAGATAGGGACGGAACGTCTTGACTGCGAATAAAATTGCTAAAAGTTCTTTTTCAGTGGTCGAATAATTACCTTCAGGACGATTTAAAGTACGTGACGCGTAAGCTATCGGCTTATCTTTACCTACAGGACCTTGGGATAAAACTGCACCTACGGCGTAATTACTTGCGTCCGTGGTTACTATAAACGGTTGAGAAAAATCTGGGTATTGAAGCAGCGGGGCATTAATTAATTTTCCTTTCAAAATATCGAAAGCAATCTGTTGTTCCTGAGACCAGTAAAAAGTAGCGTCTTTTTTTAATAAAGAAGTAAGTGGTTTAGTTAATTTGGAGAAATTTTCGATAAATCGGCGATAATAGCCTACTAGACCTAAGAAAGACTTAATTTCTTTAGGATTTTTAGGAACTGGGAATTGAGAAACGGCCTTTACTTTATCAGGATTTGGGGAAACACCTTTGTCGGTGATAATATGGCCAAGGTAAGTGACTTCGTGTCTTAGAAACTCGCATTTGTCTGGCTGAAGCTTTAAGTTAAATTGGCGAAATTTGTCGAATACAAGTTTTAATTTAATCATGTGATCTTGTAAATTTTGACTGTATATTATACAATCGTCTAAATAAATATAACAATGTAAGCCTTGTAACCCTGATAATACGGTGTTCATTAGCCTTTGAAACGTGGCTGGGGCATTTTTTAACCCAAAAGGCATTCTAGTAAACTCGTAGTGTCCAGACATGCTTGAATTTGTGCTTATTGTGAATCCTGTTTTTGGAGCATCTTTGGGACATGTCTTTATCTGATGAAAGCCACTTGTAAGATCCAGAGTACTAAAATACTTGCAATGACCTAGTTGGTCAAGAATGTCGGTGATAAGAGGTAGTGGATAAGTTTCGGAAACAGTGACGTCATTAAGGCGACGGTAATCAATTACTATTCTCCACTTTTGTTTGCCAGAAGCATCCATCTTTTTCGGAACTACCCATACCGGGGCGCTCCACGGCGAAATAGAAGGTCGGATAATATCTTGGTCCAACATCTTTCGAATTTGGGAATCGACTTCCTCTTTATGACACTCGGGAAACCGATAAGATTTTACATGAATAGGAGGTGCATCACCTGTATTAATAGTATGTTCAATAGCATTCGTGAAGGTTAAGGGTTCACCGTCTATATGAAAAATATCTGTATATAACGAACAACACTCTAAGAGAGCTTTTCGCTCTTCATCATTTAGATGTGAACAGCGTATAAGACTTAAAACTTTATTTGCACGATCAAATTTATTAGTCGAAATAGAATTAATATTAAAACAAGATTCCGAATTGAAACAATCACGTTCAATTGGCGTTAACGTTACATGATAATTCTTTACTTCAATATCATTTTCAGTTGTATTTAAAATAGAAAGATTTATTTTCTTATTTGGTTTTACCTTTACTATACAATTAGCGACATAAACACCTTCACTTAAGGTGTGATTTAATACGAGAGCTTCATTGTTATGATATAAGTCGGGCGAGTAATTTGATACAGTGCACTCGATAACGGCTTCAGCACGAGCCGGAATGATATAAGTTGGCTGTGTATAGATAATCGGAATAGAATGATTCATTATTGTCATAAATTTAGAATAATAATTAATATTTGATTTAAAATAATTGCAAAAATCACTACCGATAATTCCGTCATAATTATTTAAATTAATATTATCTTTTGTTACGTGAAATTTATATTTAAATATTTCGTTAGAGATATTAAATTCCATTTGAAAGGTACCTAATGTTTCCACAGGATTTTCAGAACTGTTAATTCCTTTTAATTTGACAATTTCATTCGATAAATTTGGTATTTGTAAAAGACAGGAACCTTTTATAATACTGATAGATGATCCCGTATCGACAAGGAAACACAATTTATTCGAGGCAAGTTTGGAATATAAGTAAATATGAGGTAAAGACACCTTTTTGCTATAATTATTAATTTCATAAATAAGTTTGGATTTGCAATTAGTATTTGAGTCACATGTATGTAACAAAGTTTTAATATTAGAGTTAGTATTTTGGGCATTATTTTGGCAATTAATTTTACCACTAGAAATAGTAGAATTAAGTTCATTTGATCGAGACATACATTTAGAGTTATTTAAGTTAGATTTGAATGATATATTCTTAGAGTTAGTAACATTTTGAGACTTATGATGATTAGTTTTGCCCTTAAAAATAGTAGGACTCGGCTCTTTTGGCTGAGATATAGATTTAGTAAAGTTAGTAGGATTCAACATTTTTTGTTGAAATTTAGATTTAGTAGAACAAGTAGGACTCAACATTTTTGGTTGAGATTTAGAATTAGTAGAGTTAGCATGACTCAACACTTTTGGTTGAGATTTAGATTTAGTAGAGTTAGTATGATTCAACATTTTTTGTTGAAATTTAGATTTAGTAGAATTAGTATGACTCAACACTTTTGGTTGAGATTTGGATTTAGTAGAGTTACTCGTAATAGGATTCAACATTTTGTGTTGAAATTTAGATTTAGTAAAATTAGTAGAAAAGTTAGAATATGGCGTGTCCTTATGACCTTGAATGGATTTTGGCAGACACGGAACCAAAATCCTTTTTAATTTAAATCTTCATGACGATTAATCGATTGAGAATCAATTATATAATTATTTGATTCGTTTTCACATGTATGTGCACCGGCAATATTAGAATTAGCATTTGACGTGTCATGTTGCACGTTGCTTGTATTCACACGGCGTTTCATATTAAATTGACGCTTGCGACATTCCATGATCGTATGACCGACGTGTTTACAATAATTACACGTTTTGTTATAAAATATATTAGAGTTTGTATTTAAATTATTTTTTGGATTTATGTGAAATAATTTTCGCGAATATTTAGTCTCTTTATTTTTATAACAATCTGAGGAACTATGACCTATCTTATTACATAATGAACACTGTCTCTGAGACCTTGAATTAATTTTGTATAAATTAAATAATTTTTCCTCGTCAGTTGCGTATTGTATCGCATCACTGAGAGTTAGAGGGTTTTTACACCTGACGATATTAGAAATTTGAGGGTTAAGCCCTAATAAAAATGAATTTAAAGCAAGGTCTTCCATGGCAGCTATACGGCCTGGGAGCTCGCTCTCGTCCTTACAGCTATAATGGATATCTGAATGTATTCGCGTTAAAATTTGCTCTATCCTTAATGAATATTTTGTTACGTCTTCATTCGGCAATTGTTTAGAATGTTGTAAATCGGACAATAAATGAGTCGCGTGTTTCTTTTCTCCGAATGTAGACCTGAGAAATGTTTTTAAGTCTGTCCAATTTGAAAAATGTTTTAAACTGCATGCAACCTGAGCTTTACCTTCTAATTGCGATAATATGAATTTACATAAAATTTGTTGTTGGTCTGAATTAGCCAGTGACATCGCATTCTCACAATTGGTGAGAAATGCAGGGAGTGATTCTCTATCCCCACTATATGATTTGATAAATTTTGTTAAAAAAGATAATGTTATTTTTTCTGACATTTCTGTTCTTTTTAATGATTCCGCTTTAAGAGACATTAGCTTTAAATACTATTATGTATGCTGAGCTTATAAATAGGACAAAAAAAATACAATAAGTACAATATGACAATGGTAGAATTAAAATGCTTAAATATAAAATTAAGTAGATTCAGAGTTTATACGATTTAGAACACTGATTTGTAAAACTCTACTAATTTGAGCACTTTTAGCTCTTAAAACTTTTTGATTTACTTAATACTTTATAAATATCACAAAACACTTACAAGAAGACGGCAATACACACTCGCATGTCGTCGCGTGGGAACCGGTGTCGCGTTGCGGTGACGTCTCTCGTAACTGGAGCGGATGGAACTTTCTTGGTGTGGTGAGCTAGACCTGGAGACCCGGAGACTTGGAGCGGGCTCAGATGATATGCTGAGGCTGACCGTCGTCCTGGATGCAGTAGCTGGAGCGGGCTCACGCTTAAGAGCGGAGGCTGATCGTCGTCCTTTGAGCGGCTGGAGCGGGCTCACGCTGGAGAGCGGAGGCTTATCGTCGTCCTTTGTAGTTGACGCAGGCTTAACCTTTGGTTAAGTCTTACTGTCGGTCAAAAATTAAGGGTGGCTCTGTTCGGATACCAGCGTCTGTTGTTTGACTCTATGTCGTCAGACTTCTCTGGTATCCCACTTCTGACACCAATTTGTTAGGATGCCGACCCTGTTTGTCTTTTTAAAAAAAACTATACTACACCGCTAACTGCTTTATTTAAAAAGATTGGACACAATGTTGGAAAACTGACTTCCGAACTTTAAATTGATGTCCGATCTACTCGGGGCTCTGAGTCTAACTAACTGTTTTTTAATAAAAATAATATTAACGAAGAAACAATATAATTCAATTGCTGAGTAATGATAAAACTATAGGAAAAATACAGTGTATAATATTAATGCTTATGAAGCTTTTACTGCGTTGTAAAATGGGATATAACAGAACGAAACATTTTCACCTCATAAACCATACCAAGGTACCAGAGTTCCTACAACCCGGAGATTGGCTGGTAAAAGTCGACATATCGCAGGCATATTTCCACCTGCCAATAGTACAGTCACACCGACCTTTCCTGCGAATGTTTTACAAGCAAGAAGTGCTTCAAATGACCTCACTTCCGTTTGGCCTATCATCGGCTCCAAGGCTCTTTGCCTCTATAACTTGCTGGGTCGCGGAGATCCTACGCAAGAAAGGAATGCGGGTCCTAGTGTATCTAGACGATTTTCTGCTAGCACACCAGGACTGTTCCAAACTAGCAACACAGGCCTCGGAGGCTGTGAAGCTTTTGGAGTTTTTGGGATGGCAAGTGAACCTCAAAAAATCGGTCTTGACACCAGTGAGATCACTCGAGTTTCTAGGCATACAGTGGAGTTCAGACAAGAACCTAATGAGTCTACCAATCAAGAAACAAAATTCAATTCTAAAATCACTAGAAAAAATTTTGATTCACGGAGTCTGTCGCCTCCGCCAACTTCAATGCCTTCTCGGACAATTAAATTTTGCGTGTTATGTCATCCCACGAGGTCGGCTTCACTGCCGCCGATTACAGATTTTACTCAGACAGTTCCCGAAAAATCTCTTGAGGATGACGGTCCCTCGGGGGGCATTACTGGACATACAGTGGTGGCACGGTGCCCTATCACTGACAACACCAATACATGCTGCAAAGGTGTCCCACTTTCTCACTACAGACGCCTCCGACATAGGATGGGGTGCAGTTTTAGACCAAGAGGTCATTTCCGGAGTCTGGACACCCCACCAAGAATTATGGCACTGCAACAAGAAAGAAATGTTTGCAGTACTGTCAGTAATGAGGAGAAACGCCGAGAGTCTCAGAGACTCCCATGTTCTCTTACAAACAGACAACAAGACTGTAATGGCATACATCCGCAAGGAGGGCGGGACACAGTCCATAGGTCTGTTATCATTGACATTCCAGCTTCTGATGATCATAGACAGATGGAACATAACGCTATCAGCTCAGTATCTCCCCGGCAGGTACAATACTATAGCAGATCGGTTATCGCGGAGACGACCCATCCCGGAATGGCACTTAAAACCACTGGCTACCACGGAGGTATTCAAACGCTGGGGTGTACCGAACATAGACCTCTTTGCAACGAAAAGGTCTGCTGTCGTACCAATTTATGTCACGTTAGATCCACGGGACAAGTCAGCTCTCTTCATAGACGCCTTCTCGAGGGAATGGAACTATCCACTGGCTTGGATATTTCCTCCTCCAAACTTAATACCAAGAGTTCTCACCCACCTCAACAAATCGAGGGGCACCTTCCTCTTAGTAGCTCCAGACTGGGAACAGCCGTTTTAGAGAGCGGATCTCCAAGCACGAGCACTGGACAAACCAATGAAAGTGAACCGGTTACAGAAGGTATTAGTGGACCTCACGACCGGGCTCTCACCCCCACAAGTGGACAAGCTGACACTGAAGGTTTGGAGAGTTGGGGGTGGGGCGACAAGCTAAGATCTTGGTCTCAAGCAGAAAGGGACCTGCTTAAGTCAAGCTGGCGCAAATCTACCTTAGAAACTTATAAGCCAGCATTAAAGAGATGGATTACTTGGTGCAGAATCAAAGGGATTAACTCAAGATCCCCTGGTCCAGAGCATGTGGCACAATTTTTAGCAGACACTTTTATAAAGGAAGGTCTAGCTTACAGTACAATGTTAGTCCAGAAATCTGCCATTGCTACCTTCTGTGGAATGGGTGATACAATCTCATCAAATTTTTTAATTAGACAAGTACTAAAAACAATACATAATTCTAAACCTCCAAGCTTTAAACCTGCAGTTTGGGACGTGAAAAAAGTCATAGATTGGTTAGAACAACATCCAGGAGGTAGTTCATTATTTGAAATTGCGAGGAAAGCTGCTACAATTTTGCTTTTGGTCTCTGGTCGTAGGCTTCATGACCTTACACTCCTTAGAACAAAAGAGCCCCATTTTCTCGACAACGGTCATGAAATTTGCCTATGGCCTGTATTCGGTGCTAAGACCGATACTGGTACCAGAAGGCAGTCTGGTTGGAGACTTCTCCCTAATGAAAATGAAAATATATGTCCTGTCAAATGGACAAGGCTCTTAATACAATCATTTAGAGACCGTCAAAATGATAAAACAGATGGCTATTTATTCATTACCATTAAAGGACCCCCAAGACCAGCAACTAGGACAATAATTGTTGATGGATACGTTCAGTGTTAAAAGATGCTGGTATAGATGCTACACCTGGCTCTTGTAGAGCTGCAGTAGCATCACTCTCCTGGCTAGAAAACAGACCAATTGAAGAGATTTTATCAAGAGGTAATTGGGCATCTGTACAGACATGGAGAAACCACTATTGCCGAGAGATTAATACACAGGAACGCGACAATAGTAATACATTTTTGAGAGGTTTTGAACCTCTTTAAATGAATTTTATAATAACTAGAAATATATAAGAATAATTAGTAGATAAAATCGTTGAGAATTCAGTGTTATTATGATTTAAATATTAATTGATTTAGAGTTATTAACATTAGATGTTATTTCTTTAGAATTTAATTGAATAGATTTCAATAAATTAATTGAATATTCCCCTTAATTATTACTTTGGTTTATTATTTAGAATAAAATCATAAAGGATTATAATTGAAATATACTAGTTTAACTAATGAGTCTTATTTAATTTACATTCCTTTCAACATTGCGTGTGTTCTTTATTTGTTCTTGTCACCAGCAGATATCAAACACGTCTTCATTAGCGATGCTGTGTTTTCTAACAGACACATAATATACACGTTTTACACAACAATAAAACGTTTATTATGTGCCGAAAGAAAACACAGCATCGCAGAAATTATCTTCCTGGTGAAGACAGCAATGACGAAACAGCGCGATTCCCGCCTAGCAGTGACAATTCATAGACAACTAGAGACCAAAGACACTGTCAAAGCATAGACAAGGGCGTAAAAACACGGTAGTATCTATAAAGATAGGGTAAGTTACACACTGCTTCTTCATTAGCGATGCTGTGTTTTCTTTCGGCACATAATAAACGTTTTATTGTTGTGTAAAACGTGTATATTTTTATTTAAGCGTTGTGAAAAGTAAGCTGTATGCTTAGGCTTTAATATCGATTGTGATATCGCAGTTGAAAGAAAGTATGTCATTTTAATACAACGTTGTATAAGTTCGCCAAACCGCAATGTATGTACGTTGCGAATTTTACATGTCAAGAGGCAATTGGGACATTTATACCAAAAAAAAAAAACTACTGACTGAAAAGTGTTTAATATTGCATTAAAATGGTAAAATTACATTTCCATTTTAAACCGTAAACAATACCCTCGAAACAGTTAAATATTTACAGTTCTCGCTCCCGTCCAAATGCGGCATTAACGAGTTTAAGAGTGAGTTCTAATGACCCATACAAGTTTTCTTGTTCGCAGTAACATTCTTCAATGAGATGTTTTCTCTTGAACACTTTAAAGTATCTTGTAATCGTGAAAAAGTCGAATCGTTGGTAACTTCCCGTATTATTCTTGCTATCGTTCTTAATATTGAAATGAATGGCGGAAGTTGGAAGACAAACTAAGAACACTGAATAATAAGAACCAGTGCTTACTGAAACTAAAGCGATTATATTAAGTAAAATACTATCTGCTTGAAAGTTCACTGCAATAATACGGAAATTTCACCTACTATACTATCAAATATAGCTGTAATACTTTTCATACGTCTGCTGTACTGCTACTGACTTTCGACCAATGAAGTTATTCATTAAAAAATCCAATTTTATATATACCCGCTACTATTATATATACCGGATGATTTTATTTATAAATAATATTGGGCTTTATTTAAGAGAACAATTTAAGTTCAGACTATTATAAAAATAAAATTCAAGATAAAAATAATCTTTTTTCCAACTGTTAACAGGTTTAATGAATGTAGTAAAATGATTAATTACATTATTTTGCATATCCCTAAGTGTATAAATTATTATTTTTATTAAAGAGCTGTTAAAATTTCTTGGTGAGTACCAGTGAACGAATTGAGAGCGCCAGTTGACCTAGTTGCAATCTCGACGTGAAGTTGCAACTATCAAACATTATTTAAACAGAAAGTCAAAACTTACACTGATACCTCAGGATCCTATACTGTGTCTGATTCAAAATTCTAATTTAAAACTAATAATTTAAAATCACTTATTATTTATTAATATTCAATAATCTTAAATAATCAGTTAATCAAATATTATATATCACTTTATTGGACTGCAATAGGCTGAACTGACTTACTGATATCAAATCATATATATAAATCATAAGGTTTATAAATATATGTATGTGATTTATGTCAAGGATGGCAAATGGCGCTTGCAATAATGCAAAATATCGGAACTTCAAAACCTATCTGTTCTGTTTTAGACATAAATCATCTACTTTTTTTGTACATAAACTTAAAATTATTTTCAAAATAATTTCGTCTTTTTGGATTGATTTTGCTTCTTAAGGAGTTTTAAAGGTCTCAATCGTGACAGTAAGCGTTTAGCGAAGTCTTTCTTTGGCGTGCATTCAATCAGCTTGGCAAAGAATAACGTTCTGAATTAAATACTATTTTGAACTTGTTTCCCTCAAAATTTAGAGATAAATATACATAAAACCTAATGACTCTTTAAAGAACCATTTTAGGTACAATCGTAACTAGAATCACTACCGATATGTTAACGGTTCAATTAGTGCATTTGCCAGCAAGCGATTGAAAATCCTGCAAAGATAAATCTGAAGTTATATCTAGAAACGGTGATGATCCCAACAATTAGTAAAATATATTTGTATAAAGCTTAAAAATAAAGTGCTTAAATTAGGGGTAGAAGACAAATATCATTGGTGTTTGTTCTTATTGACGTATAAGCTGATATTTTTGTTGTAAAAAACAGTTCGGTTTGTATTCAAGCTTTTGTAAAAAATAACAATACGTTATCAAACATATCTTTACACAGAACGGAAAGTCTTTGACATACACAACTTAAAGCTTGACTTAACTAAATTTAAGCCACGTAAGCTTAACCTGTAGCATAGAATTTTGTGCCGAGATAAATAATGGTACGGTTCACAACGGATCGCTCTATTTTGTACACAGTTACAGTTCAAGATAAGATGATTAGGAGCATTGGCCTGTAAACTAGTCAGAGATTAAATCGTTATTTCCTTTTATCGTCTGAAGCCAGATACCGTATAAAGATACTATACTGAATCACAGAGCTCCGAAACAAGGTGGGGATCCATTCTTTTATTTATATAATTACTTTACCGTTCCATCACTAGAACAGTTTTTTTTAATATATAATAATGTTGTGTTTTAATTGAATTTGAATCAAAATTTTAGGTAAATTGAATATTGCAATTTATGTCAAGTTTAACAAGCAGAAGTGATAATTACAGAATAGGATAGATAAGTAAAATAAAAATTGACGTAGACTTTTCTCGTTTTATTACAGATTTCTCACCTGTATTTCCATCTGTCAACTATTATTTTTGATATACATAGGCACCCGTCATTTTAGGTACAGACATACAAAGGTAAAAGAGGTGTAGGGTTGATTTCGCGAGTTTGGTAGTTTTTTTTTTGTCGAGCTATATGAAAAACGTACACGACAGCGATTAATTCGATGGATAGTCGGTCCCTTCATTTTGATAGTTGAAAGTGTCAAAACTAGAAAATTCTTAGTGATTTTTATAAAATTGTTAACTGAAATATTTGTCATCATTCATCGTCATCACATTCTTGAATACAAAAATGGAATAATTAATATTTAAAGAGAACGTAATAAAATCTTGGTACGGTTATAATATAAAAATATGTCCGTTTATTTTCTCCCATTTAATTTAATTTACCTTCGTCCATATTCTGTAAAAAATAAAAGGTTGTATCTAAAACTCTCTGATATACTTATAAAATAGCTTAGTTCTTGACTTAGATAGCTTTACTTTACCTTCTAAGCAGCTGTAAGTGCTGATGCAAGGGCTTTCTTTCAAATGACTATCTGTACTTTTTAGCAAGAAATAATGCGAAGATTTTAAGCAACATTATAATAGAATGATTGTTTCGATTTCACGGCTTCAAACATATGGGTAATAAATTCGATGGAAAATTTACGTGAAGCTCGTCAATTCAAAAAAAAATGTATGAACCTCAATATTTTGGCAATTCTTTTGAGTCATATTACATAAATGATTTCTAAGAGAAATATTGAACAGATATGAAGCTATACCTTTTGTTTGAATGGAAGGATGATGAGAAAATTTTTCAGATTTTTAAAGATTCCAGATTTTTACACCAGTCTTTGAACTTTCGTCACAGTAAAAACAAATTTTCTTTGTCAAGGATATTAAAGAGAAGGGTAGCACTCGGAATAAAAATAGTGACTAATCTCACTAATGTGTTATATTAGTTAGGTTTCTAATTCCCTTAATTTTTCGTCACTGGAACTTATGAGCAGAAATATCACAAACTTTGAAGAGCAACCTGCTATAAAGTTGCTTAAAAGTCTTAGCTCAATTTAAATATAAAACAAATATTATAATGTAGCAATATATTTTTAAAATTATATAAAAATATCAAAGAATACTTAAATAATAATAAAAAAAAAATACCTCAAAAGAAAATTCATGTGCTCAACGAAGCTCTTTATTTTATAAATACAAAAGGTTTATTTTATTAACTGCAAGTTCGAAACAGTTTCGTTTACAAGGTTAAAATAAAATAAACTCGCTCTATTTTAAATCACGTACAACTAAAATCGAGTTCACCTAAACGTCTTCGAAGTTCAATTTGAAAGTTTTCGACGAATTGCTTCAGGACGTTACACTCTTTGTCTCCGTTATTTCGCTTCTTTTAAACGTAATGCTGATATTTGCTTAAAACGTTAGAAAGGTGTAGTTTTTAAACGTTAAAAACTATACATTTAAAACAATTTTGTTTTGTTTTAGTATTTTCTTTTACAAAAGTAGTTCGTAATTAATTTGTATTGAGGATTACCTAGCGTACAATTATTTATTTAATCAAGATAAACTTGCATTTACGTTTTTAAAGAACACACGTTAAAAGATGTATAAATTAATTTTAATAAATGTGTATAAAAATTTCTGCTTATATATATAAATTAATAGTTAAGTAGTAAAATTTGTTATAAATTTTGTCAATGATATATTTACTAGTTCCCCTTTATAAAAAACAAATCCGTAACATAAAATAGAGGCTAAATAAGTATAGATAATATTCCTTCTATTTATTATATTATTGACTTCAAGTTATGATAGGAAACTGTATCTACCTTCTTTTAATGCCTGAAGCATCAATCACCCGCCGGTAACCGAATTACTACGCCACTAATTGTGATCCCGTTCTCAAGGAGAGGGTATCGACATCTTTGCCATCGATCGTTCTTATTTCCTCAGATTCCGTCTCGAATTGTTCTTTACGGCCCGTTTACATTGAAGTGTGAGTTCTCTCACTTGTCGTCTTTGAGCCTACAAACACCGCATTCATCTGGGTGCAAAAGATTTCCGTCGTAGGGTTGAAAGGGACAAAAGTAGGTCGAATAGCGATACAAATAACTCCCTGATGTGGCTTTCACTTCGTCCGTCGTTTGGGACAAACTCTAATTTTATTGCGTTTCGTTTGATGAGTCTTTTTCCTATGATTGGTCCCTTGATAAAATGGAATCAAGTAGTTTTATTCAATTATTTATTAATGTTGTTTTTTCTTAAAGTTTGTATTAATGAGATGAAATGAGAAAGGTTGATTAAATTTATTTCAAAACCATCACGAAACGTATTAGTTATAGCGTTTGAATTAATTCAAAAAGAATTCATGATCAAATTGCAAATTTGTAACGTTGTTGCGTTACCTCTAAATCGTTTAGTCTTCTTCAATGACTATTAATGTTTAGACAACTAGACAAAAAAAAAACAAATTTATTAATTATGAGTATAAAAGAAAATAATTTATAGCCAAGGTAGTGTTATTTTGGTAGAAAACATTAATTTTCATTCGATAATTGGATCACTTATGTACGTTAGAGAACTTATATGTTTATTTTTATTTGCCCATACTTAAAAGGTTTATTTAATCAAAGTTTATTTTAGTTTATTTATGTTTGAATTTGGATTAAAGTGAGTATGAAGGTCTTTAATATTTTAAGGACACTTTTTTGTATTCAAACTTAAATTAATATTGTCTACGAAAGACGGAATAAACTTAAACATTGAGGTAAATATTTGCTAGGTTTTAAATTAAAAAAAATGTAGTTTAGTTACGTTTATGAAAAAAGATAATTAGACTTACAAGCTACTTGGAAGCACGTTGCCGACCCAACCCCTCAGCATTCCCAGAAGCTCTGGCCACCTTATTCACCACAGGAATACAAAACTGTTTAAGAGTAATATAATTTACAGGATGCTCCAGATTTTGAGCACTATATTTCCTGCTATACCTAAAAGTCAAAAATATGTTGAACTAAATATATCTTTCGGTTGAATAAAACTGCATTGACGTGCAGCGATATACACAGAGCTTACATTCGTACGAGTAAGTATACAACTATGTGTTTATATAAATGTAATTTTGTATACAACTGGGTCGCGTTTTAGTTTTTGCGAAACCGAGATATTGACAAAAAGAGGAAATTTAGCATATCGAAGCTGACTTTTTGCGCTGCACATGTAATGTCACGCAGTAAAAATGAAATATGTTTCCTTTTCATAACTGTAGATGCTATTAAATTTATACGAGTGACTATGACTATTCCGATAGTCCATATAACACTGTAACGACTTCCTTTTATGTGTCCACTCGCATTTGCTACATTGTAATTTAGCGTAAAACATAAAAACAATTGAACAAATGTTGCGTTAAAGAATTTGGAACGCTGTAACATTCGATACTTAATGTTCCACCAAAAATTATTTTAAATTCAAATAAAATAATTCTTAGAAATGTTTTTATTACTTGCTTTATATTATATATACGAGTATATATATATATTAGGTTACCTCATATATTTATGAGAATACTAGCTGACCCCGCAAACGTTGTTTTGCCATATATATTATTAAGCCCCTTATAACTTAGGAGTATGAAAAATAGATGATGGCCGATTTTCAGACCTACCCGATATACACACAAAATTTCATAAAAATCGGTCCAGCCGTTTCGCAGGAGTATTGAAACTAGCTTTGTGCCACGGGAATTCTATATAATAAGTCCTATAACTAAACATTTTTTGAATATCATATCAAAAATTGACCGCTCCAGCGGGGTTCGAACCCGCGTCTCCGACTTGCCGTGTCGGCGCTCTAGCCAATTAAGCTATGGAACGATGCACCCGCTCGAGCGAAATTTTCGATATGATAATTTTTAATTTTCGGTTTAAGTGAACCGTGGCGCCGTCTATAGTGAGCTCTTTACAGAAACCCGTAACTATTCAAAGTTTCATATTACAATGAAAATCTTTGAAAGTCCTATAACTGCTCTAATATTATAAAAGAATCCTATCAAATATGTTAACTGTGTAAAACTGAGGTGTAAAATATATAAAACATTTCGTACAGAAGATGATACAACAAAAAGATGTGTATGTCATTGAAAAAGTTTAATATTAGGAAACTTAGTTGAACGTTCTCCTTGCATTCTGTAAGAAAAGTTAGAAATAAAGCCACAATTGCCAAAACTAAGTAAAGATGTTCTTTACTGAGTACAGCTTATGACGTTCAAAATAACTTTTTCTATTAGGAAGAAGGATTGGAGCTTAATCTCTCATGTTGCTTAACTGCAGAATGGCGTTTGAATGTGAAATCTCTAAATAGGTGTATTATAAGGTCTACATTATTTTTATCATTTTATCATTCTTCATTATTCTTTATTTTTATCATTTTCTTCAAACCATGAGTAAGTGACGATAGTTTTCTTTACTCTTAGTGAAGAATTAAACCATCAATCCGTTGTAGAGCAGCATAATGGATCAAGCTCCGACCCTTCTTCGACACGGAAAAAACAGGCTTTGCCTAGCAGTAGAATTACGAGCTAAATGAATAAAAACAGCACTTTATGAATACACTCTCGGCACACAGATTTGAAACTGAGACTATATGGTTAAGATTCACATGTTGCAGTTCCGATTATGCTAGTTCAGCCTTAAGCAATAGAGATACACGTATTGTTAATGGAACGGAATTGACGGAATAGGTAACCGACAAACGGTTGTTGTAGCGTTTTCTAGGTTATCTCTGTGCTTAATTGACTAGTAGTCTTTAATTTACAATGAAATTGTTCACAAATTCTATTGGATATTAGACAGTCTCTTGGATAGAGTGTAAAATTGAAAGAAAACAAATGTAGGTGTTGTAAAATACAAGGAGGCTGCAAACAAACGAGTATTTGTCGAACGTGTGCGTTTTCTGAGTGTGTTATGCCTGTGTTATTTCAAATCCTATTATCAATGTGTTTATGCAATGATAATAGGATTTTGAACTTTTTTTATTTCAAAGAATTGTTTGAATATGTGGAACCTTCAATTAAATACTAATACAAAAATTATTAGAGAGTAGCAGTTAGTGAGAGAAATAGTATAGTAAAATTGTAACAAATATTATTTTTAATAAAATTGTGCGGTAGTTGGTATTAATATTTCACTTTATAGACTTTTTCGGGCAAAGAAAAGTACAGAACCCCCCATTCGAAGGAATGCAGCTAGGAGTTGAACATCCTATATAATATAAGATTTTAGTTTTAGGTTGGTACTTAACTGTAATAGACTGCTGTCGCCGTCTGGTGCTAAGTTTTTTAATGAGGTCAAGTTGTCTCTTTCAGTTTTTATGTAACACTGCTATCTAAGACGCAGTTTTTAGTTTTACTTAATATCGAGCTTGTTACGAAACACTTTTAGAATATATGTATAATATACATTATTTTTAGATTTAATGAATGAAAAATGACAGGTAGTAGTAACGTTAAAAACATGAATTTTATTATCTACATGTTTTTACGACACACACACACATCAACCTATCGCAGTCGACTGCTGGACATAGGCCTCCACAAGTTCGCGCCAAAATGGCGTGAACTCATGTGTTTTGCCCATGGTCGTTACGCAAGGCAGGCGTGTTGGTGACCGCAGGGCTGGTTTTGTCGCACCGAAGACGCTACTGTCCGTCTTCGGTCTGTGAATTTCAAAGCCAGCAGTTGAATGGTAATCCCGCCATCGGTCGGCTTTTTAAGTTCCAAGTTAGTAGAGGAACTGTGTTATCCCTTAGTCGCCTCTTACGACACCCACGAGAAGAGAGGGGATGGCTATATTCTAAGCTGCCGTAACCACACAGCTTATTAGCCTCTGTTTTTTGTTATTTGTTAGGCATATAATCAAACAAAAGTGTTTTAGGAACAAAAAATGTGTACGGTTTTTCAAAATTAATTGATATCCAAGAGCTCACCGAGTAGAATTTTTTTTCGTCTTCTTTAGAAGGACCGGACCGGGCATGCCTGATCTGGACCGGATAAGGTATGTAACGCAGAAGATTTGTCTGGAGCTGATCAGGATGAGATGAGATTTCCTGATCGGGTCTAGATCAGGAAATCTCATCTCATCCTGATCAGCCGGTTCGGTCCGGTCCTTTTAAAAACACGAATGTATATTTTTGAAAAAATTGTTTAAAAAAAAAGCGAATTGATATTATAAATATGTTACTTAATATTATTATGATATTTATTTCCATTTATTTTTTCCAATGTATTTTTTATTTTAGTTTTTACTTTAAATATCAATTATTTTTATTTAATTTCATATTATTAATTAATTATTATTTTTAATTAAATTTTATTTATTAACTTCTAATAATTAATTACTAATTAACTACTTCCTACTACTTACGACTGCTCCACTTTGTAGAAATGGACTCTCTGCTAGACTGTCATGATAACTGTATATATACTAAGTGCGCTTAAAAACATTGATAGCGCGATTCAGGCTCAGTTCGCGTAATTTATTTCAAGCTATCCTGATCAGGACCGGACCGGGTCCTGATGCAGTACGCCTTACCATACTTGATTATATTTTACATCAGGTTATCCTGATCTGGACCGGACCGCGTCCTGATTCAGTATGCCTTACCATACTTGATTATATTTTACATCAGGCTATCCATGTCTGGACCAGACCTGATCCTGATAGAGCTTGCCGGATCTGGCATGCCTCATCTATCCTGATCCGGTCCAGATACATGATCTGGTTGAGCCTGACCTTTTTTCTAGTAGGGTCATAGCTTTAGACGACAATGATGCTAGAACCTCGCGTATCGTTGGCATGCCTTTTTTGCATCGCATCTCGTTTTGACCATGTACTTCGTAATTAATAAAACTATTTACATATTACCGGATTTATATCACTAAATCTAAGTTTTATTGACTTGATGAAATCTAAGTCAATAACCCGAAACATTAAACTCTTAATACTAGAGGATTAATATGGATATATTTATAATTTATTATAATAGTAAAAATACGATATACAGAGGATGTATTCAAAATATATAAACATTATTATATTATATAAACAACATAAGTGACTACCAGTAAAATTTGGTAACACATTAATATTTTTAAGTCCATGTATTTTTAACAAGAAAATTTTCTTCTAGCTGATTTTCTATTATTTTTTATATAATATGCAAGATAGAATCAAATAATGTAATACAGTTTATTTTAATTTTATTATTTATAAATATCATACGTCATATAAATGTCCAGAAAATTCTAAATATGTAAAGAAATGTGTTTTGAATGTTACCGAAGTAAAACATAAATAAAATATCAGATATATAGTTGTCTTATTAAGGGCGTGTAGTTGTTTTGCAAAGGGTCGCCTCCGGACAGGGTGTGAGGGCGTCGACCTCGCGGAGAGGGGACGCGGGGATTCTACTTGAATATGAAAGCGCTCTTGCGAAAACTCTATTGCTGGCAAATGTAAAGATGTGATGAAAATGTAGATCGTAATTGGGTTCTCTTGAAATTAGTGTTGCGTATGCTTCGTACTTGTTAGTTACTCTTTTACTGGTCTGTGTGATATTAATAAGGTAAATATGGAATTTTGTAACAAATTTTATTACATACATATATATCTAAGTAGTATATACTTGATAAATTAATTTCTAGAAACTTGTTATTTTTGCATAAAATACGCCATAGATAGATTTTTTTAAAATTAAATTATTCTGAAGATCTTGAGTTTTCAATTCTTAACGAATATCTTCAGTTTGATAATAAAATATATAATATATTGTCAAAATCCTATTGAATAAGTTACGAGTATCTGGCTAATCTTATTGAATAAAAAAGAATAATATTTCTTAGAAATTCTTTAATTATATTATTTTTCACGGCTTGTTGCTTGATAAAAGGCTGTATTTTAATAAAATATAATTCAAGTATGTTATTGTTATATTTGTTATTGTACGAATCTTTTTCCTTAAGGAATACATAATTTCATTAGATATTCAAATATTTTACTGTAACCAGCGTTTTATACGTTTATTTAAGATAAATGTTTGTTTAGGATTTTAGCAAGTTTAAAGAAAAAGGTCGAAGAAGACTGGGGAAGGTTCAAGAAGGAAATATTTTGTTATAATATCTATATATTATAATATCTATATATTATATTATCATTGTAGGATTGTTAGCTGTAGGGACTAGTTGTCGAGACTAAAAATGTAATGTTGTTAAGCATTTTCTTAAATTACATGATGTTTTAAAGTAAGCGCGTTTCGCGTATCGCAAACAAAAACAAAACCGACTCCAATTTACATAGATAAGTAATATAATGTAGGTAGTCGAAAAATTGTCAATGTAATGTGTGTTATTAGGATTAATTAAAAGTACTCGTCATATCTCGATCAAATGGGGCCAGAAGACAAGCAAAGGAAAGCTGGAAGCTGGAAGCTGGAAAGCTGGTTCCAATAAAAATGATTCATCAATCGGTATATTCAGTAAAAAGTTTGAGGTGACTCACGTTAAAAAAATACAGTCGAATTGAGAACCTCCTCCTTTTTTGTAGTTGGTTTAAAACACTTAGGAAATAATTATTAAATTTGGTCGTAAGGAAATAAATTAATACAGAATATACACCGATCGACTGTCGAAAAAAGAATGCCATTCGCCGGTTTTAATTCGAAATGTTTGTTACTGTTGGCCCTACTGGCCTTAAAGGGTCACCGGTGGAGGGGCCGGGTACTATAGACTTCGGTTGCGTAGGAAGATGTGAGCCTAGCGAGATCGCACCTTGGCTTAGAACGTCGTCGGAATGGAGAAGGAGCTATACGGAGCGCTATGGTCGGTACGCCTAAGCGTGCACGAGTCGTCCTAACGCGAGGACCTCGTCTTCGTATTATGTGTGTTCCCTGTGAAGGGGGCGTTGTCAGTAGTTATCCTATCGTCGGGATCTGTCTACCTATGTAGGTGCAGACCTTCTGCTACAAGAGGGTTAGGGTATCGACTTGCTCTTTCGAAATACTTAGTAGAACGTATTTTGAGATACTTGGTGATCAAATCGATCCCGAAGTCTTTGTAGAGATCTGTGTTACGTACGTATCACGGTGAGGCCAGGGCTATACGTAGGAAGCAATTCTGCAGACTGCAAGTTTGCAGACGTTGGATGTAGGCGGGGTGGTAGTGGCCATAGACAGGACTCGCATAAGCCATGACAGGACGAACGCAGAGTTTATATAATGTCGTCTTATTTCTAAGAGGCATTTTACTTTTTCCGCATAGCATCATGTACAACCTACTTAGTACGAAGGCTACTCTGTTACGAACACGGGTGGCGTGGGCTCTAAAGTTTAATTTTCGGTTGAGAGTGACTCCGAGGTATTTGGTTCTTTTGACATGGGATCGGTGGCCACTCGCCGTGTCATACAGTTCATTTTATAAATTTTTGTGTGTGTGTTTTTCGTTCTTTGTACAATGGCGGTGCCGTCATATTCATTTTATTGTTTTTTTTTTATATATATATATATCACTAGGTCGGCAAACAAGCGTACGGCTTACCTGATGGTAAGAGATTACGGTAGCTTATAGACGCCTGCAACACCAGAAACATCGCAAGCGCGTTGCCGGCCCAATCCCCAGTCCCCCCCCAGGAGCTCTGGTCACCTTACTCACCAACAGGAACACAATACTGCTTGAAAACAGTATTATTTAGCTGTGATCTTCTGTAAGGTCGAGGTACTACCCCAGTCGGGCTGCTCCAGATTTTCAGCAGGAAATTCCCGCTGTGCCCTACCTCAGTTAAAGATTGTGTTCTACCTTAGTTGCTTGAGCAATTATTGTTTCGATGGGCAGTTTGATGTAGTTGTTGCTAGTATCGAGGCAGGAACTATAGTTTATCCATTTTATTAATAGTTTTTTGACAGTTCGACGACTGTCAAGTTATAGTGATGTCCCAAAGGATGTAATAATCGTTATCACTAATTTTTTTTTGTTAAAAATATATTCGTAATATAATATTTATTTTCATAAACATTTTTGAATATCATATCAAAAATTGACTGCTCCAGCGGGGTTCGAACCCGCGTCTCCGACTGACCGTGTCGGTGCTCTAGCCAATTAAGCTATGGAACGATGTACCCACTAGAGCGAAATTTTTGATATGATGATTTTTATTTTTGGTTTAAGCGAACCGTGGCGCCGTCTATAGTGAGTTCTTTACAGAGACCCGTAACTATTCAAAGTTTCATATTACAATGAAAATCTTTGACAGGAGACGACACCATGCTATTTTTAATATGTAAGATTTTTATTTTTGTGTTACCCACACATTAGGAATTCGCAATTCACAATTTCGGTTCGCTAAAATATGATAAAAATGAATTGCAAAACATCACATAGTCATGTGGTACTGACAGATGTCAACGTCATATAGGCAACTGTCACCCGCACCATGCTACAGCACAAACAGTTTTGTCATACGCATTTACGTTTACTGAGTGTTCTCTCGGATTTGTTATACCTCGAGTTGAGTAGTTTTATTCCTCGGTGCAGCTTATCGTAGTAATCGTTGTGTGGCACATCACCAAGAGGGCGGTACTCGTCCATGAAGTAAAATATTGGTTGTATGAAATTTTAACTTAATACGAAACTTCATGGGCGTGAGCTGTCAAAAACCTATTAATAAAATGGACAAACTATCTTTATAGTTTACCAATAATACCGAACCGAATAGCTTAGATGCTCAGATGCCACCACCCACGGATGGAGTGTGAAGCGTACTTCACAAAAAAAAAAACAAAAGCGTAACTAATCAAATGTCGATCTAGATCAACTTTTTCAAAAAATGTCGTCACGTTTATCTGTAACGGGGCGACCAGAGTGTAAGGCATTTTTGATATCAAAATTTCCTGACTGAAAACGTGCTATACTCTTATTGATAATTAGTGTTGCCCAAATTCAGTCTTGGTCTTGCAGTCTTGGTCTTGTTCTTGCGTTTTTGCAAGACCAAGACCAAGAACAAGACCGCGTATTTTTAGCAAGACCAAGACCAAGACTGACCGTGCAAGACTTGAGCAAGAACAAGACATAGCCTGCAAGACTCTTGCGTCTTGCAGCTAGGACTTAGCGCTATTTCACTGAGTAGTTAGGTGTAACAGTTCGGTGTATAGGTAGGTACGCTTAGGAATTCTATGAGACGCAAAAAACTGTATCAAAGAATATGAAAAACTGGACCTATGCGCATTACGACTAATACCATAAACATAGCGAATAAAAAAATATCTATTAAAATCAAACTGAGTGCATGCATAGTTATGTTTTAACCATCGGCACTTTGATAATGCGGCATCAAAGGTTTTGTACTTACTTCTCAAAGAAATTTGCCGCTTTTCGGAAGTACATGGTTATGATACACGCGCCGGCGGCTTCTTTTGAAATCTAAAACAATCGTTGCCGCCACGCCGAAATCATAACATTTGACACTATTTGATTGCCGCCATAGGGCGTAGGTATACTCATGCAAAATAATTTCGAATTTTAAGAGTACCTACAGGTGTTCCAAAGAATAAATAAGTTTCAGAGTGCTTAGAATGAAAATGAATACATTATACTGATCACGCAAGTAGTATTATGATTAGGATAAAATGGTAAGGATAGGTAGTAGATGTCATATTAATTCATTCTAGTAAGTATATATTATAATATTGATTACTTATATGGTTTTAAACTAATTACTTAGGTACTATTATTGTACATTTAGTCATTATATTTCTTAAGTTTTTACAAGAAAAAATAGCAAAAAGTGTTCAAATATCACCCGTTTAATAAATATTGTAGCCACTTTTAAATATACTTGAAACATGTAAAAAAATTCTACAAAACTAATAAAATAATATAAAAAGCGTAGGTACTTACCTACTAATAAAATAAAAAGCCTGCGATAAGAGTTTTGTATTACTTACCAGCCCGAATATCTCTGAGAGAGATGATGAGAGTAAGTATTTACTAGCTGTGCCCGCGACTTCGTCCACGAGGAATAGTAACTTTGGAGGTATAGTGACGTTCAGGACTTATTTATTTATTTTAAAACTTCTGTCATCAAACATACAAACGAACTCTTCAGCTTTATAATATTAGTATAGATGTACGCCAAAACATTCACTTATATGTAAAGAATAGTGATTGGCACTAATTCTTTACATATATTTTATTCACGCGTCGCGTCTGTACAAGTAGGTAATATTTAGTGTGTGTTTGTACGCCGCACGCGGCATTGTTTGATTTGCGGCGGCATCCTTTTCATAGAGCCGGCACGTGGCGAGGCGGCGCGGTAGAAAGCAAGGAAACGTACTATAAATAAAGGAATTATTTTAATTCCAGTCATTTCCAATTGAGCTGTGCTTCGAGTCTAACTTAATAATTGTTTTTACTAATTCTCGTTGTTTTCTAAAAACGTATCACGTGTACAATTTAATATGAGTGACGAAGATTCAAATTATTCTAGTCCGAGTAACGAGAGTTTGAGTCACAGATCTAAAAGACCCAAAAGCAAATTTAAGGAGTTTTTCGAAATAATTCATGCATCCCAAACTGCCTTCTGTAAATTGTGCCAACATAAAAAGATTGAAATAAAAATGAAAATCAGAAACACTTCAGGCTTAAGGAAACATCTAATATCTTTCCACAAAAAGGAATCAGAAATATTTCTTCCTGTTAAACCAAAATTAAGTGGAGATATCACAAGCTTTTTAGTAACCGCTGGAAGAAGTGGACAGGTAAGAATATTTTTTTAACAGTTAAAAGAATTTTAACTCTGCGTAGCTATTCATGCGATACTTTCAAAAACGCCATTAACTTACGTAAGTATTTTTGAGTTAGTGGTGTTTTCATCTAGGGGTGCGACATATTAAGTATGTAATTATCGTCTTAAATATTTTTTATAAACACCCATATTTTCATTTAATCGGCCAGTAACAACTAAGTACTTTATTTTGGTAAATTACAGTACAGTGCAACCTTAATATAACAAATATCAATTTAACGATTTTCTCGATTTAACAACAACAAACCTCCTCCTCTTATACGCTCAAACCTAGTATGTTTTAAATAATAACACAAGATTTATTGTTTTGTTTCAGTCGGAAAACAGCAGTGACAACATCACGACAGCTACAGTTGATTGGGTGGTGAAAAAATATCTTCCCTTCTCATTTTTCGATGACGAAGCTACACAAGTATATTTTCGATGTATTTGTCCTAATATGGTGTTTCCTAAAAGGTCTACACT
The DNA here is from genome assembly GCF_905220565.1 of Melitaea cinxia. Classification (NCBI taxonomy): domain Eukaryota; kingdom Metazoa; phylum Arthropoda; class Insecta; order Lepidoptera; family Nymphalidae; genus Melitaea; species Melitaea cinxia. Next base: position 10,338,957 of record NC_059403.1, read on the forward strand.
TAGAAGGAAAGTCAAAGAGCGATTTGAAGAGCTCCAATTGAATCTCAAGGAACGACTTCAACAATTATCATCTAAAATGTCTTTTACCATTGATGGGTGGACGTCAATTGCTGGTAGGAGTTACTACGGGGTTACTATTCATTATATAGACAACGAATGGAAGTATCAATCTGTAGTTCTTGATTTTATACCATCACGCGGTCGACATACTGGGGAAGATATTGCAACGATTTTCCATGAATGTTTATTGGAATATGGCATAATTGATAAAATACAAGGTATCACGGTCGACAACGCAACTGCAAATACCAAATTTATGTATGAACTGGGCAAACAGCTGCCGCCACACTTTGATTCAGACAATCAACATTTCCGGTGCTTTGCTCACATTTTAAACCTTGGTGTACAAGATTTATTAAAGACCTTAGCATTACACTGTGAGTCTGACACTAACGCGCAAGATCAGCAGTACGAAGACTATGCAGACGAAACTGAGGATGAGGAAGATGAAGAATCCGCACCAAATATTGCTGACTCGCGTACATCTGTAACAAAGTTACGCAGTATTTCCAGTAAAATAAAAAGAAGTGAGATAGTGAAGAAGAAGTTTCAGTCTGCTTGTGAAGCAGCTGGCGTGCCATCAAATCTAAATGCCATTCTTGACTGTCCAACGAGATGGAATTCCACACATGATGTGATTGGATTTGGTTTAAAAGTGAGAGCGGGCATTGACATATTGTGCAGTTCTGTCACCGAATTAAATGATTTTCAAATCACAGCTAATGAATGGCAGGTACTCGAAAAATTACATAAATTTCTAATAAACTTTAAACTTTTAAGTACAAAACTTGGTGGAGACAAATATGTTACATTACCGCTAGTCATTGTATCATTCAATCTCTTGCTAGATAAAATTGAATCCATGGTAAAACAGTTAGATGAGAAACCTAATCGATCTGAAGTGGATGAAAGGCTCATTCTAGCTTTCCAAGCAGCTCGAGACAAAATGCTTAAACATTACAAGAAGAGCAACTGGATTTATTGTACTTCTTTAATTTTAGACCCAAGGCATAAGGCTCAGACTTTTGACCTGACAATGTGGGGGAAGCAACTTAAAACAGAAAGTCTGCGCAAGTTCAATGAACTTTATGAAGAATATAAAAGTCTACACTCACTGAACAAATCTCTGGAATTACCAGAAAAAGAAAATTAAGTATGTGATGAAGATGAAGACGTAATAGACTTTGATAAACTCTATGAATGTCCCTCGACGTCATGTGGATCTTGTCTTCAAGGCTTAGTGATAGACGAGTTGGAGGAGTACCTGAGAAAACCAAGAACTGCCAGCTCGGAAGACATTTTAGATTGGTGGAGGACGCATGAGACAGAGTATCCGATTTTATCGAAAATGGCCCGTGATTTTTTCTCAATACCTGCAACTTCAGTACCTGCTGAGAGGTTATTTTCTAAAGCATCATTAGTAATTAGAAAACATAGAAATAGGTTAAGTGATGAGTCAGCCAGATGGTTACTTTGTATTAATTCTTGGTCAAAAAAATTGATATAAAGTATCATAACCTAATGATAAAGCTGTTGATTTGTGTTGTATTTTATTTTTTTTTCAAATAAATGATAAATCGTAAAACTCTTTTATTAAATTTCTTATAAGTTGAGGGTTCAATCTCTTTCTAGACAGATAAGTATTGTTCTTTAAAATACAGTCAAGTTATTGTAATTAATTTGTTTTTTTACATGTTTTAGCAAATGTAAGCTTATAAATCATAAATGTTTATTAAGAAACAGTTACTTCCATGGAAAACGACATATAGGTCAGTTGATTTTTCGAATTTCTTATCAAATCTTCAGTTATTTATTAATCTGCTTGATCTTTACTATGGCTATGTTAATTCAAGCTCACAATGTTCCAATTCTAATACGTTTTTCTAAGATTTAAAGTAAACTTTAATAAATAGTAATAGACTAATAGGTAATTGCAAGACTTGCAAGACTCTTGCTGCAAGACCAAGACCAAGACCAAGACTGGGAGCGCAAGACCAAGACCAAGACCAAGACCAGGTGTATTGGCGCAAGACCAAGACCAAGACTGGCTAAGTCTCGTCTTGTTCTTGCATTTGGGCAACACTATTGATAATGCATTAAGTTCATAAACGTCACAATTTTTTTTGCCGGTTTGAGGCGCATTTTTTTCCTTTTTAAAGTAAAACTTTAAAATGTAGCAATTCGTCGTTGTTTTCACCCGTTTTGGCGGACAAAAAAGAATTGAAAAACAGCGGAAAACAGTATACTTTTCATTGTATTAATTCAGTCAGTTGCAAACAATATAATTGTGTTTGCTACGAAAGAAAACAAACCGACTTCGATTACATCGACAAGTAATAATACAACGTAAGTAGACGAAAAAATTAACAAACGCACTAGTCGTCACTACGATTTTCGAGGGTTCCCCTCGATTTCTCTGAGATTACATCATCAGATCCTGGTTTCCTTATTATAGTACCACCCTTGGGATGTCTCCTTTCCAACAAAAAAAAAAAAAACAATTATCAAAATCGGTTCATAAACGACGAAGTTATCCCCGAACATACATAAATATATATATACGAATTGATTGGTCGAATTGAGTAACCTCCTCTTTTTAAAAAGTCCGTTAAAATATAATTATTTTGTTAATAAAAGATATTGTAGAGTGGCATTAGTGTAATTCTTCAAAATAGTGGCCGTCCAGTGGTCGAACGTCGACCACAACTAATTTAAATTATAGGTTCGAATTATTTTGGACTGGAACTTAAAATCATTGACCTGAAAGTGATACAGGTGTATGTGCCGATTTCGTTACACTCTGATGAAGTCGAAGTCTTGTATGAGGTTACATCAAAAGCCATACATGGTACTACTTCGACCTTCTACAACGTTGTTATGGGAGACTCCGAATCTTCTTCTACATGGGTAAACCGGTCTATAATCGGTATATCGTAATCGTATTATTTCTATATATTTATCAACAAAAATATTTTGCTATACTTTGCTATATAAATATTTGCTATTACCCATAACATAAGTATTAAGTTACTTACTACATATTTTACATTATTTATTCCTATAGGACAAACAAACGTGTGTGTATGTTATAAGCTATTTACCTATCTATTTATTATTTTATTAATTATTAGCTTTTACCCGCGGTTTCATTCGCATTGATTTTTTCAAAATAAAACTATTCTATATTACTTCTAATACCTCCAAGAATATGTGTACAAAGTTTTATGGATGAGCGGTTAAGTACTTTTCGCGTGAAAGCGTAATAAACAAACTTATTACATGTATAATATTACTAGTTGCCTGGACAGACTTCGCTCTATCAAAAGTTAATAGTAAAAATTAAATAAAAAGTAAATTTTTGTTTTTAATTTTTTTTTTAATTTTCTATTATTAAAACCTTCCGTGGGGCTTAAGAAACATACAAAAATTAAATTAGTCGAATCGGTCGAGCCATTCGAGTTATGCGCTTAGCAAAATTCATTTTTATTTATATAGAATTAGGGATTAGGGATTATTTGTTATTGCTTTCACACGATGTATCTTTCAGACGATGATGATAATGATGTTGCTTTCACACTTTCACACGATAGGCTGAAGTGATGATGATGATGATGACGGTGACGAAAGTTACGTAGTTTTTATTTTTATTAGTTATCTTACTTTTTGTACATACTTTTACTCCTCTCTTTTATAAAACATAACAAGAATAATTTAGTTGTAGAAAAACGGAAGTTAAGGTGATATTTTCATTACATAATGATTTTTAGGTATTTATTCTCAGTTATTTTTGTTAAGGACTTGTTGAGGTTAGAGCAAAATAAGCGAAAAAAATCATAGAAATATTTCGAATAATGTAAATAAAGATAGTAAAAATTATTAATGTTTTGCGGGAAAATCGTTCTGAGTTATTGTATGATTACTTCTTTACAATATATAAAAATGGATAATCTAAATGTGTCCTTTTTGTAAAAATACAACGTTTGGTGTTCTTTGACGAAGATTTATGAAGGCTTCGGCTTAGGTCGAGAGGACCCTTCGCGTTATCGTTGGAAGTGTTGGTTCACGATTTAGGTTTTTGGCCGTAAAATGATATATGTGAAGGGTAAAACATTTTTGTAGGCTTTCTAATTTATAAGGGCTTATTGGGGACAGGAAATCGCTACTTCATAAATCAGTACCTTGTATTGGATACCAAATATCGAAAGGATTCAATATAATGTACGCCACTCAAAAATATGTGGCTAGCTTAAGGCAATACCTAATTGACTATTTTAAATATAACATTTTTTGTAGTATACAGTAAGGTTTAGGTACTTTCCCAGATGAGCTGCTTCATATTTTGGGCACTTGAAAATAAATATGCCTATTGTTATACCTTGTAATATCTAAATTCATACGTTTAGATATCGTACGATATTTCTTAACTTGTGTCATAGACAAATTAACAGTAATTAACTCCTCGCCTTATTGCCTCCACTGGTGGTCCTAATTTTGGCAACGCGATTGAAATGCTTGTGGTATTGCAGACGTCTATAGTCTACGGTAACCGCTTACCATCAGGTGGGCTGTATGCTTGTTTGCCACCCTGGACGTATCAAAAAATTGTGGTTTACTTTTATATACCATGTTTTTTTTTTTATATCACTAGGTCGGCAAACAAGCGTACGGCTCACCTGATGGTAAGAGATTACCGTAGTTTATAGACACCTACAATACCAGAAGCATCGAAAGCGCGTTGCCGACCCAATCCTCAATCCCCCCAGGAGCTCTGGTCACCTTACTCACCAACAGGAACACAATACTGCTTGAAAACAGTATTATTTAGCTGTGGTCTTCTGTAAGGTCGAGGTACTACCCCAGTAGGGCTGCTCCATATTTTGAGCAGGAAATTCCTGCTGTGCCCTACCTCAGTTAGGAAATTCCTGCTGTGCCCTACCTCAGTTGTACAGTACTCCATGTACAGACAATTATTTATTTAAATATAGAATAAAAAATAATTTTCAATGTGTTTTGTATTATTATCACTTATGGTAATGTATTTTTTCGTTTCAGGTATGTATTACAATCGAGTTTTATATAATTTGGGTAAGAGATAATTTTAATCGAAATATCAAGTAACGTAATATTTTGAATGTATACTTTCTTTTTTATATTGATGATTTTGGAGTCAGCCTCTGATGTCTTACTGCTGGGCATCGGCCTCTTTCTCTATGTAAGAGAAGGGTTGAGCTTAATCCACCAAGTTGCTTCAATACATGTTAGCGGATATATCCTCGTAACTATCATTATCAGATGTTTATGGTAACAACCGGGACAGCGTCAGCTTAACGTACTATCCGAGGCACGATGGGGAGAGCGAGAAGGACAAATACTCTGTATGTACAATGTACTCTGTATGTACAAATACTCTGTAGTAAGCATTTGTTCCAATACAAATATTTATTGTGAATGGCAATCGAAACCGCGACCACCAGTGCATCACGTCTACACTCAGCGAGTTTCGACATTAATATTAATAATTATTGATATTATAATTCTGTATAAATACTTAAGATTTAATTTAAGAGCTAATAATACTTTGACGACGCGTTGGTGCAGCGGTCACAGCACTGGCTGTTATACTGGCGGTCGCGGGCTCGATGCCCGCTCACGACGGACATTCGTATTGGCCATATAGATGTTTGTCGTTGTCTGGGCGTTTGTGGGTGTATTGTGTGTTTCCGGACCCCCGACACAGGAGAAAATCTTACTAGGGGCCGTTAGTGTGAAGTGTTTATTTATTTATTTAAACTTAATTTAATAAAGTTTGTTCCGCCTCAGACATAAATCTATTCGTTATTTTTCTAATTTAAATTTAACTTCATTTTTCCTAAAACAGTTTTGAAGCGACTAAAAGAAAAAAAAGTGCCAAAAAAAATAAAACCTACAAAATCATTTAAACGTTGAAGCAGCTTAGTTATACTTATGTATGATTACATAGTTGTTTATAAAATCGCGTTTATTATTGAAATCACTAAAACGCTTATTGGCTACATTCCTGCTATTAAATTCAATAAATTACAATTAGGTATTATAATACTTAGGTCATTATTCAAAATTAGGAATACGTACATACGCTGAAGCCCGAAACACAATCCTCCATAACGTTACTATAATGTTCACATACTTCTGAAGTGTTGATAAGACATGATATAAAACCATGTTTTAAAAAAATTAAAAGAAAGGCTTTTATTTAAATGCATTAAAAAAATAATATAGCTTTTTTTACTTTTAGTTACCGCTGGACATGTTTCTCAGTACGGTAGTCTCAGCAGGTCTTTTCATTTGATATCCATATTGTAGGAAAGCAAAAAAAACGTTGTGTGTTGGTATGATAAAAAACTATGTTGGATTTAGAATTACACACGCATGCATTGTCTAACAAAATGTGTGTATATATATATATATATATATATATATATATATATATATATATATATATATATAAAGCCTCAGCTCAGATATTATATGTTTCAAAACTGTATTGCAAGATGTAACGCGGACAAACGATTTCATATATTTTATGTTTATTAGCTTGTAAAATATGTAAAGAATACTAGTATATATTACGATAACGTAAATTTTACGAAAGTTAATAACCTCCGTAAAATTGATTTTTAATATTCTTAGATTATAATCGATCAACGATCTCGAAGAGAAAAAGTAAATATAAACGTTAATTGCTGTAGCAAATAGAGGTGTAATTTTCATTTACATATCTTTAAATAGCACACATTGTACAAATAACCCTATTTGTATGACTTAAATATGTGTATATCTCGGAAAAACAGCTTATTGAACTCGGCAATTTCCTGTCAATTGTCACTTAATTTTTTTTTAACCAGATGTTGTTTGTTTGAAGTTTTAAAAGTGTTGTTCATAGGGAGCTATTTTCTGTGTTAGACTACTAAAGACAAAGTTTATACGTTTGCCTGTAAACATTTTTGTACAACCAATCGTTTTTAATTCTGTTTTAGATCGATTTAGGTTTGTTGTAAGGATAAGGATTTAAAAAATCGATCGTGTACACAAATAAGTGTTACATTTTTGACATAAGTGGTCGACAATTAAGCTCGAAGGGGGTGGGGTTGACATTCGTAAAGAAACTCAAAGTATTAGAAAGATGGTTGAAATAAGATGTCACATGTACTTATTTTTCGTTAAACACACGATTTCTAAGTCAACTAAACAAACAATGACTAATACAGTAACAGCTACACAAATACCCAGCAACCTTGATGTCTGGCTGGACATTGAAATCACGATCCTTAAGTTTCCAAAATTTTATCTGATTTTACGTGTTTTTCAAGATAATATTTTGAAAATTTCAATATACTATGGAACAAAACAATACATGTGATTTTTGAATGGCGGGTAGTCTAGAACCTCACCAAATAACCAGGTAAAAATATCACGTGATTAATGGTAATGGTAACCGTTTAGGTTTCAGAAACCTAAAAGAGGCTCCTTTTTTAACCGACTTCAAAAAAGGAGGAGGTTACTCAATTCGATCGTGTATATATATATATATATATATATATATATATATATATATATATATATATATAAATAACGTATGTTCGAGGATAACTTTGTCGTTTATGAACCGATTTTGACAATTTTTTTTTTGGAAAGAAGATATCCTAAGTGTTGTACCATGATACGGAAACTAGGAATTGATGATGGGATCCTAGAGAAATCGAGGGAATCCCTTAAAAATTCGTATAACTTTTTACTGGGAGTACCGATTTTGATTATTTTTAATTTAATCAAAAGCCGATGTTTATCACGTGGTCATATTTAAATTTCATCGAGATCTGATTACAAATTTTGGAGTAATCTTTCATAATGCCTATTTACTTGACTATGTTTTCGTCTACCTACATTGTATTACTTGTCAATGTAATTGAAGTCGGTTTTTTTTGTTTGCTAGCAAACACAATTATTATATTCTTGCACGGTTTCGTTGGCCGAACTCATTAAATGACTTAAAAATAAAGAAAAACAGAAGGAGGTTCTCAATTCTCAACAGAGGTTAACACTTTTTACTGGATGTACCGATTGTTATGATTATTTTCAATTAATGCTGGTTCTTGTCATGTAGTCCCATACTTTTTGGGTTTTCTCTTCTTCTTCTTATTTAGGGTTAATGGCTTTCAATAGTACCAAAATGAGCACAAATGATTTCGCCAATGTCACGTAGTAATAATGCATATTTTATTGATTATTTTTTTGACTACCTCCGCTATATTGTTTACCGGTTGGAATGCGGAGTGAGGCAGGGCGGCCTGAGCTCGCCTCGTCTTTTCAACCTATACATGAATCATCTGATCGATGAGCTCAGTAACAGTAGCATAGGGTGTCATGTAGACGGAGTGAACATTAATAACATTAGTTATGCAGATGATATGGTGTTACTGAGCCCATCGGTCAGTGCTTTAAGACGATTACTGTCTATATGTGAAGTATATGCTGAGGCTCAGGGACTCAAGTACAATGCCAAGAAAAGCGAAATCATGGTTTTTAAGGCGGGTGCAAAAGGCTATAAAACCATACCTGAGGTATCGCTCTGCGGATCACCGCTACTTAGGGTAACCAGCTTTAAGTACTTGGGTCATTGGGTAACCGAAAACTTAGGCGATAATAAGGATATAGACAGGGAGCGAAGGTCACTGTCAGTTCGCTGCAACATGCTGGCTCGCAGATTTGCACGTTGTACAGAAGATGTCAAAATAACTCTTTTTAAAGCCTTCTGTCAATCATTTTATACGTGCAGTCTGTGGACCAGCTATAGCTTGCGTGCTTACAGTGACCTCCGCGTACAATACAATAATGCGTTCAGGATACTGTTGGGGCTGCCGTGGCGCTGTAGTGCCTCACTGATGTTCGCGGAAAGGCGCGTCGATAACTTTAAAGCCATCATGCGCAAGAGGTGCGCGTCATTACTTAAGCGTTTCCGCGGCAGCCACAATAGTATTCTGAAAGTGTTTGTAGATCGATGGGAGAGTCCTATGCTGCGACATTGGATAAAGCTCCATGTAATATGAATGTATAATAATGTAATAGAATGTAAATATAAAAATGTTATAAATTTTCAATTTTAAATTTTCTGTACTAACACTAGGTTATAGGAAACATTGTTACTAACACTATATGGGCTAGTCCTGAAATAAATGTTATTATTATTATTATTATTATTATTATTATTACTTGTCGGTGTCAATTATAATTATGTACATAATAGTGCGTTGTTCCTTCCTTTGAAAATTCCTTTAAAATTTCTATCCATATCTATCACGTATTTGGCGAAAAGGCACTGTTGAATAAACTTGCATCGAATGTTATATGTCTTCTTCGATTTTGTAATGGGAACAAGATATCCCACCAAAAACATTTTCATGTAAAATGTTGCCAAGACGAGATCATATGGCTCGCACTGTCAAAAAGTTATCAGATCTCATGTAGAGCTAAGCTTCTAACTCTACACGCCCTAACTCTACAGGCCCTAACTTCACAAACTCTACAACTTAGTCAAAATATGTGGCTTGGCCGTTTCGCTACCGTCACGTGGGCGTAAGGTGAAAAATTTTTTCACTGTTTTTTACTTTTCTGTCATACAATAGTTCTATTAAAGAAAAAATAAAAAGAAGAAGAATAATTGATATACATATAATACAAATAAAAATAAAAAGAGAAAATATATTTATATAAATGAGACAAGAAAGTCGTCATCTACAACATCGGCAGCCGGTTCTTCTTCTTTTTATTTTTTCTTTAATAGAACTATTGTATGACAGAAAAGTAAAAAACAGTGAAAAAATTTTTCACCTTACGCCCACGTGACGGTAGCGAAACGGCCAAGCCACATATTTTGACTAAGTTGTAGAGTTTGTGAAGTTAGGGCCTGTAGAGTTAGGGCGTGTAGAGTTAGAAGCTTGGCTCTACATGAGATCTGATAACTTTTTGACAGTGCGAGCCATATGATCTCGTCTTGGCAACATTTTACATGAAAATGTTTTTGGTGGGATTTCACTTCTTTTTGTAAGCTGCTTATGACAATATTATCGTTGCATTTTACCTCCGAGACATTTTATACCATAAATATTATCCAATCTTCACCATATTCGGTTTATGTTGAACTGATATGCAAACGGTGATCTCCGCCAAAACTTAAATACCAAAATTACAAAATGTTAATTTTCGACATAAACTAATAACCGATTTTTATTTTTTATGTATTTTATTATTATTAATAATAACAAGGAGTCCCTATATCAATTTTCAGACCTCTAGCATCAAAATTTGCGGAAGTCTCATACAAACTTCCCTCCCCTAGTTTAAGGGGTTGGGGGGTAAAAGTTTCAAGTCTTAGAATTTTTTTGTTGTTTGTGTACTAATACTAGCTTACATACCAAATTTCAGCTTTCTGGGACTTCAGGAAGACTCTAGGAATTTTGATGATCATCAGTGAGTGACGAAATCGGGGTTTTTTAGATATCAATAAAATCTAAAGTATAAGAGCTATGCAATTGAAACTTTATATGTTTAATAAGTCCACTATCGACACCATATCCCCAGAATTTTGTTTATCTGGTATAATCCAAACCCAAGTTATGAGGGTTCAAAAAAACGACGAAGCACTTCGAGAAAAGATAGGTAGTGCTTTTCGTTTTTTTTTTTTTTTTTTTTTTTTTTGGTTCGTCTTGGCGGGGGCACTACCGTGCCCCCAGATAAATAAAATTATTTTAATTTTACAGTGTACAGAATAGTTGCATTATAACAAATTACAAAATTATTCAACTTAATAATTGAAAATGTAAACGAATGTAATGTATCAAAGCTTATAATGTTATGTCTCAGAGGTACGTCACGCATTTGCACGGTTCTGCGGCGCTCGCTATCGATTTTCCGCAGTTGGGTCGGGAAGGGGCGCGGGGCGGGGTACTCAGCTGGGCGCCGCTCCCCCTGTAAACATAAACACAGACTCCGCTCTTCACAGGATCGGCAGTCGAGGTGAAATAACGACACTGAATATTTATGAAACCCTCGTATCATTATAGATTAAGATTCGTATTTTCTAGGGCAACAGATTGAGAGGCATGTGTCGGGTTGATAGCCAGTCAAGGTTTTTGTGTTTTTAACGATATAAAAATATTTTATGCATGAGCTCACATTATTCACAGATAAATTGAATGCCACAATTGTAATTTAATTAATCGAAATAGTAATTGAGTTTGACTGCAATTTTGATTAAATTATTCCGGTGTAAATTATTATGTGGCGCTGACAAATTAGATTTTAATAGAAAACGTTTTAAATACAAGTAATATTTGTCCTTTCGAATATTTTATAATTTTATTAAACTCAAATTATAATAAAATTATAATATTGTTGTAATTTTTGGATTCTTGACAAATTCAATAAATTTAAACAGGTTAGGAATTTGTACTTTCCTAACTATAAGAGTCATAAAGTCAAACTTTAATTATAGCAGAGAAAATATCTTTAATATTTAGTTAAAAGTTACTTGATACTTTAAGTTTTATCATTGTTAAATTAAAAACAAAGTCATGAAGTAATATGTACATTAGCAATATTGTACAGTTTACGGACCGATTATTAGATTCTAATGAATGTTTATTTAGAGTTGTGATATAGATTGATTTACATGTATAAGTAGTAATAAAATTATTCGTAAACTAGATGCTAAGTTTGTGTTTATTCAATTGTTTGTCCTTTCGACAAACAATACCGTAATCCTAATAACTACTAATAATACGTAAACATGCCTATCTATATAACTAAGCTAATCCCGTACCAATATACGTTAGCGAAATAGTATTAAAATGTGTCACTAAAATTCACGGTAGCTCGTTAGTATGTGTACTTTTGAAATTAATAAAGCTTAAGCCATGCCAGAATTACCGCGGCGTCGTAAATAAAATGTATTATGATGTTATTAACGTGCACGCCTATAGCCGTTATTGTTTTCACTACGAGATGTATGAATTAAATTAAGTCCTTTAATACATCTCGAACGGTAATAAAATTAACACGTTTAATGTGAGTTTAAGATTATAAAATAATATTTCATTTGTATAGCATTGTATTAGTCATTGAATGTAATTCAGTTTTTAGATTTGGTGGCTTTTAGTTGTTCCAAATGGCAAGAATTATATCGGTACTATCACGTGTAATGGAGAAGACATACTGTATAGATATATTCTACTTAAGCTACTGATATTTGACCGACAAACGGAGTAAATTCTAAGCTGGTACAAGATGCATGTAATTTTGGATAAAAGTTTGTTCTACAACGTAGAAAGAATTCAAGAGCTACCTCCGAACCAATTTCCAAATGGATTACATTAGTGAGAACATTTGTTTTTGTAAGTATTATTGTACATTTGTATGTAATAAAAGTCTTCTAATATGTATTTAGTATACAGAATTTTTACGTGGGCGCCTCGACGTTAACGAAGATTGACTACCGCGTTGGTCTTTTTTCGTCTGTCGAAACCCTGAACTTATTTTTCTTATTGGTATTCCATAGTAAAAACTTTTTTTTGTGTAAATTTGTGTTTTAGGTAAAATAATTACAATTAATATATATTTGCCGCTGGTTAGAGTTCTGTATACGAATATTTTATTTTAGTCACTCGTTTCATTCTCGTTAAATTTCTATACTTATCAAGTTTTTTGTGTCTTCCCTTAAGAATATCATTTACCCACTACTCTAGTAAAGGAAGAATAATAATTTTTCCCCAACTAAATTAAAATTTCTTTTGGGTTATAGATTTGTGTTGCTATGCTCATTTTTACGAAATTCTAGTGTAAAAAATAAAAAGTGTTGAACAGTTATTTTTCTAAATTATTATTTTTTGAGGTTTTTTCGGCAAAGAGGATTATATGATTGAAAGTTTATAAAATGGATTCGGGGGCCCATTTAACATACATGCACAAAATGCAACATCACCTGCCAAACAGGGAAGTCACTGTCGAATAGTAAGCGCGGTCTGACAACTGCTTAACGATGTTGTAACAAATCTAGCTATTGTTAAGGTTACTAAATTAATTATAGATAAAACGGGAGACAGTTGAAATTCAGTTTATCCATAATTATGCTATTGCTACGCCACGTTCATTATTTACGTTTGTCATAATAATAACAGGTTTGATTGACAATTCATCAACATTATTTTTAATGTGACAATACATGTTCCCTATTTGTATTAATGATGTCATTGCTGCCAGTACACATATATCGACATGTGTTGTTTATTTACCATTTACTATAGTAGGTAAGCAAATGTTTACGGTAGTGCATAGTATTCTTGCATCCTAAAATGTGTATGGAAAAAAGTTTGTAGTATATTATTTGGAAATGTTTATTTATTTACAGCCAGGTGTTTCCAAGGTTTCATCTGCACAGCTAGTGTGTACCTCACATGCTTTCTCGAACATAAGTTAAATAATGAAACTCCATATTAAAAATTTTTATATTACTATTTCCGTGTACAAACTTTTATTCTCATTTGAACTCCCAAAATTTAATTACAAAAATGTTGAAACACTTTATTTTAAAAGTTTTACACGAACTTACTTCTATGTCAAGAAATGACAAAGTTCTTCACTAAGCTTAGTCTTTCATTTAAATCCTTGATCCATACTCTCATTGAGGGTCTTAAAATCCTTTCTAAGCTGACATTATTTTGCTATTTATCCACCTGTATGCCAAATTTCATAGATTTTAATGGTTTCTAGTAGTTGTAGAGACTCTGTTATAAGTTAGTACAGGAATGAGTAATAAATAATAATTCTTATAAAACTATTTAATTACCTACTCAATTATTATTTTAAGAATAAAATATACTTAAAAAAGACAGAAGAAGAAGAAGCTAACCAAAAAACTCAAAGTATATATATCTACGACTACATCTCTTACCTTCGTTTCGCCGACGATATCGTCATCTTTGCGGAGACGTTGGATGAGCTAGGCCATATAATGGGCAGCCTAAATGAGTCCTTCCAATAAGTGGGTCTCGGTATGAATTTGGACAAAATCAAAGCTATATTAACAACCAAGTCAACCTAACCCGAAGTTTTTCAGAATTATGTCTGCCTCAGCTATACCATTCGACTAGGCCGAAATAACTTCGAGAAGGAAGCAGATAGATTGGTCGGTAGATCGGTTGGGCTTGGCGGTGTTTGGCAGGCTTCATCGTGTCTCCAGCGCAGTGGTAAACAGTTTAATCGTTGACTGACATTATATCCCCCATCTTAACCACCGCGCCTAAGAAAAGTGGGTCTCATTAGCTGGCCTTGGATATGTCAGTCATCGTCGTTCATACACCTCAGTACCTCGATATATTGCCAGTCGATATGATTATCTCTGTAGAGAATCCAGGACAGCCCAGGTCTCAATAGAGTCAAAGGCTTTTTTGTAATCCACAAATACCAAGCACAGTGCTTTATTTTACTCTTCAGTCTTTTGTATAATCTATTGAGCAATATGGATATGGTCTACGGTGCTGTAGCCATTTCGAAACCCAGTCTGCTCCAGTGGCAGGAATTCGTCAAGTCTTGTGGCGTGACGATTCGTAACGATCTTGGAAATCAGCTTATTGACGTGACATAGAAGTTAGATTGGTCTGTAATTCTTCAAAAGAAACTTATCGCCCGTTTTGTACAACAACACCACAACACTCCTGGACATGCCTTCGGCGTGGTACTCCGGTGGATGACGGCGTTAAAGAGTCTCGTTAAGGCTTTTAGGATAGATCGCCCTGCGGCCTTAAGGACTTCAGTCATAAATTCGTCGTCCTCCGGGGCCCCATGGTTTGATAAATATTTATCATAAATAAAGCTCAAAAACGTAATTTTAAAAACTACACACATACACACAGACACGCACACACGCCCCGTTCAGAGGTAATGATGTTATCTGAGCACTTAGTGCTTGAGAATAGTAGTAGTGAGAATAGTAGGAGTAAGTTAAATCTTAATCCACAACGCTGCTCCACTGCGGGTTGGCGGATATGTTCCCTACTATATGAATAACGATCGCTATCAGGTATTTATGACAATCGGGACTGAGAGCTTAACGTGATCTTCGAGGCACGGTGTGGAAACCCACAAGGATAGACATTCAAACAGGAAAGAAATATTTGAACAAATACAATAAAAAAATAAAAAAAAAAACTGCACGAGTCGAAACCACAAACCGTCGGCGTTTTAGGCGACTACTCGCAACAATACAGAACGGTTGTTCCAATATGTGCTAGTATCTAACTTTAATACTTTTATTTAGATACGAAAAGTTGTTTTTTTCAACTTGAAAAAATACAACAAATATATACAAAAAGGTATATGTATATCTATAATAGTAATACACTGGCACTTTAGAAATAAGACTTAAAGAAGGCGCTCGCTGTTGCGTCATTAGTTGTTATCGATTACGTTTTACGCAGCGCTTCACACAGCGTGTTCGTTTTTTAAGCAACGACTCAATTTTTTTATTATATTTTTAAAATTTTGATTTTTATATTTAAACTGATATATTAGGTAAGAAAATTGCTATACAAATTTAATTCAGTTCGACCGCTGGTGCATGATGTGATTGACAATTTTTTTATTTGCTTTGTTTAACTTTTGTTTACTTATTCGTCTGCGGGCATATTCATCTTTCCTTTTTTACTTGTAAAAATTTATGTACGTGAGTAGAATACATTGCTATACTTACATTAATTACTTTTATAAAATGTAGTAACGTAGGGTAAATTTACATATTTAATAACTTACAAATACTTTACAGGCTTAACATATATTTACAATGTTTAAGCTGTTAGTAATTAAATGTTACTAAGTAATTTTATATAATATGCACATAATAATTTTGTCTACCACGGTAAAGTAAAGAGTCTCGGAATAGATTACGAACTGACGTAGCCGTAAAGTGAACGCTGAAGTGTATAATGACGTCATTTCACAGCAGAAAAACCTCCGTAAGTAGTTTTGTTTGAAATAGTCAAACTGTAAACTATATCCATAAAACCTTTTTGTCCCACAAACCTTCTAAAATACCACAACACTTTTATACTTTTTGACGTATTAAGTGTGATTTAAAAGGTTACCGAAGAGTTTTTACAGAAACTTTAAAGGTCGTTACTTTTTTTATAACTAGGATCGTAACAATTGTAATATGCTACGTAAGAAGGCTGTGAACATTTCACAGCTACGCCATTACGTTGTTTTGTTAAAAACACACATTTTCTTACAACATATATATACCCGTAGAAGGCGACTTTTTGAAACTGTATTAAATATTACGTACGATTAGATAAGTCATTGTTTCACCTCCTTTTGATAAAGTTTTTAATAAAATAAACTATAATAACTTATCAGTAATCTACTTTGCTACAGTGGTAGTTAATCTTTCAGACACCGTTAGATGATAGGAAACTAGATGAAACGAATGAACTAGTTACCGGTAGTAAATGTTTGAAGTGCAGTTTATTTAAACACACTGGTGTTTTTAACCGACTTCAAAAAAAGGAGGAGGTCACTCAATTCGACCGTATATATATATATATATATATATGTATGTCTGTTCGAGGATAGCTCCGTAGTTTATGAACCGATTTTGATAGTTCTTTTTTTTTGTTGGAAAGGAGATATCCCTAGTTTGGTACCATGATAAGGAAACTAAGATCTGATGATGGGATCCCAGAGAAATCGAGGGAAACTCTCGAAAATCCGCATAACTTTTTACTGGGTGTACCGATTTTAATGATTTTTAATTTAATCGAAAGCCGATGTTTATCAAGTGGTCACATTTGAATTTCATCGAGATCTGATTACAACTTTTGGAGTAATCTTTGATAATGCGTATTTACTTGACTATTTTTTCGTCTACCTACGTTTTATTACTTGTCGATGTAATTGAAGTCGGTTTTTCTTCGTTTGCCTGCAAACACAATTATAAGATTCAGAATTTCTGATAATCTATGCGTGTAACAAAATTAGTTAGACATATCTTTAACACTCAGACGAATGTATTATATCTTCAAATTTCAAGGTAGCCAAAACACTTCTAAGAATATGATTTGTCTATATTTCATTAATACTTTAATATAGCAATAACTAAAACCAGCAGCAATATTTCATAATAACTAACATTTAAATTAGATTAAGCTTCGAAAAAGAATATTAATACAGTCTCAAAAAGTACACCTCTATTACAGCAATTATGTCAAAAAAAAAAACATACCAATAACAATTGTAATGTAATTTAAAGCATAATTTGTTATTTCATTGAGGACAATTCACAGGAATTTATTTTAAAAATCCTTGGCTCGGAGTAGTTGAAATAGGAATAAGACAAATGGTTTTCCGATGAAAGCAATTATCGAAATAATGGCGATACAAATTGATACAGTATTCGAAGCGGAACGTGCAGCGGTGAAGTCAATGTTCTTGTTGCCTTATGTTTTTCATTTTGGCAAGTTAAATTGAAATAGCCTTTCTTTATGTTAATCGTGGTCTAGACGAGAGTAATTTGCTTTTAAATGAATTTTTCAATTATATATACGTTTTATTCCTTAAATTAATTTATATTCACGGTATAGTTTGAAATGTATTTCGATGAAACACACGATGACAACTTAATATGTAAAAGTATATTGTTCTTACAAACAGAAAAGAAGTAATTGAAATCGTTTTATTTATTTATTTTGTTACTTAGGTAAATATTACTATTTCTTTGAGTTAAGCTAAAACAAACAACTAACATCTGAATATGAAATATTGACTATTTATTATATTATTATTTACATAGTCCTTACTTGTTTACCAAGTACTCGTAAAGAGCTCATAAAAGTAATTATTTTTATAAAAAGTTCATACATTTTATCTAATCTTGTAAAATATTAAATATTATTTACGATTTTTTTTTATAACTAACTAAAATTAAATCGGTATCAACGACTGCTTCAAGATGCCTACACAAAAAGTAAATCTATATAAATAAAAATGAATTATGAGCGTAACTCGAGAATGGCTCGACCAATTCGGCTAATTTATTTTTTTGTATGTTCCTTAAGGCCCATGGAAGGTTTTAAAATTAAAAAAAAACATAAATTGCATGGACATGGACATGGACAAATTTAATTTTTACTATTAAGTATTGACAAAACGAAGTCTCTCCAGGCAGCTAGTTACTAAATAAATAAACATTCACATTCAACGGCCGCCAGTATGCTATATGTATATGCAAATTTTCTACCGTGTAATACAATATTACATCGTACGTTCATATGTTTGTTTTGATTGAAATATTGAGAGTCCTTTGGAAATTTGGAATACCTCATCTAACTTTCATACTCCTTTTTTCTCTATCATCAGATTCACGAACGAGTGAATCCATGAAGGAATTGAGTTCATTGATTATATATTGTGTATAAAATATGAGGCCAGTGATGAATCAAATTAATGATAAAATGATTAAAACAAAAGATCAACAATCTCGAACCCTTAACTCGAAGTTGCTTACGAGTCTTTATGGCATAGAAACAATATCAATAAATATATATGTAAACGGCTGAAAATCAGTTCAAATTTTGGAAGCCACTATGCGTCAGACATAATTATACTAATACGTAACACTTAGGTGTAGGTAGAAGAAAACCGAATGCATCGTGTTTGCGTTGCCCAATTTTAAGCATTTGAATCATAATTTAAAAATAAATAACAAATGTCATATTGTTAGTATCACTACAGTTTCCTTAACAAGAATTTAATAGCTAAAGCGTTATTATTCGGCAAGATTCAAGAATGTATTAATGATAAAGATGTTGGGTTTAGTGGCGCTGTATTTCAATTTATAACGTATAGACAGATTATTTAAAAGAGTAACTTTGGAGGTTCTTTCTGAATCTTCGCTAATCTACATTCCAAACCAGTGGTAGCTTCATTTGAACTATAATTGATTCATTAAAAATATATTTTAAAACTTCCCGATCGACTGACAGATAATTTAATTTCGAGTCTTAATTATTACAAGTATTACAACTGCGATTCCGTTTCGTTTTTATGAAATTTAAAAATAATTGTTGAAAATCAATCAATCAATCAATACAGCCTATACAGTCCACTGCTGGACATAGGCCTCCACAATTTTACGCCAAAAATAACGTAAGCTCATGTGTTTTGCCCATAGTCACTACGCTGGGCAGGCGGGTTGGTGACCGCAGGGCTGGCTTTGTCGCACCGAAGACGCTGCTGCCCGTCTTCGGCCTGTGTATTTCAAAGCCAGTAGTTGGGTGGTTATCCCGCCACCGGTCGGCTTTTTAAGTTCCAAGGTGGTAGCGGAACTGTGTTATCCCTTAGTCGCCTCTTACGATACCCACGGGAAGAGAGGGGGTGGCTATATTTTTTTAGTACCGTAGCCACACAGTACATAAATAATAATATAATAATACATATATATAAAATATAATAATATTGAAAATAATTGTAAATAATAGATTGAAAAAAGATTTGTGTTCGTTTACAACGCCGATGGTATTCACGAAAAAGGATGACTCATTGCGTTACTCTCCGCATTATCCCGTTCCGCCCAGTGATAGTATATGTCATACAAATAGATGCGGCGCCAGCACTCGATTGGCCTACACGTCCGAGGAGATGTTTTGTTATGATTTTGTCACATTAAACAATCGTCCGTAAGTCAACTTTACAGACATCCAATTTTTTAAGTAGGTAGTCTTTTTTAAGGTTTTAGATGCCATATAAAGTAAACAGCTATTTTGGTTTTTTTGGAAATTCCCTTAGTGAAAGTTTGATATACTTAGAGATCGGCTCGCCCGTGGATTACTAACCGTTAGATTATATTTTAAGAATATGCCTTGTTTGAAATAAATGTAACTGTGCCTAAGTAAAACTGTTCTACGAAAACAGCAAGCGGGTTCTAAGAGGGTGAACTGAACGGTAAAATTATATAAGTACATTGTTGTTTTTAAGTAAAAGTATGACACTTTGTTATAAGGGCTTTGATTTGATTGAAAATTAATAAATTTATGTTTCCGCATTTTTCGAAACTCAACTTTTAGAGGTAGAGTGGGATAAGAACATCTGTACATTTGAAAGGTAAAAGAATAAAACTTTATTTTCATATTTTTAATAAGCAATAAATAAGAACGTGTTTTTTGTTTTTTTTTCTTTCTTTAAGGGGATTGTATGGGAGACAATATTTTTAAGGAAGATCTATGATCACCTCCATGCGTACATGCTTTTATTGAAATAAGCTACTAAAAAGAGCTGATAATATACCATACAATTAATACTATTACAATAAAATACCGTATTTTTAATCCAACTTATTTTAAATACAAATAGGTAATTATCAGTATAAGATAAATTTATTTATAAAATTACATATAAACATTTAACATTTGATTACCGTCATTATTAAATTCTATTTTTC
This sequence comes from Melitaea cinxia, assembly GCF_905220565.1. NCBI lineage: Eukaryota > Metazoa > Arthropoda > Insecta > Lepidoptera > Nymphalidae > Melitaea > Melitaea cinxia. The sequence goes on from NC_059403.1 coordinate 10,359,538, forward strand.
ATAAAATAGCGTTGCTCCACAACGGCAGTTAATGCTTTTCACAATATTTTGGATCAAGCAACAGTTACGTTTAAGTTATTACATCGAGCTCGAGTCGGGGAAACGTGTACGTGGAATTCACATTTATACAGACTTCTACGATGCATTATTCCTTGACTCGTGTGTAATCGGACTAAAAGCTGGCACATCTACGTCCCAGGTTTCGTACTATAATTTGTATGTTAATTCGCTTGCACAGCGCTATTATGGCTTACAAAAAGACCGGGATAACTGTTATGTGAAACTTCCTTCATGAATGAAAGCCTCATTTTGCAGTAAGAAATTCATTTGTTTACGTTAGAAAAAAGGTTGTCTATTCGTACGTAGACCGATTTTTTTACTTAGTCTAAATTAAATTATATCTTTACATAATTAGTTTATTACTTTTTTTTTAAATAACACTAAAAATATTTATTTACATTTACCAGGAATGATAACGTGAGTTATACTAATCGTATTAATAAAATTCTCGTGTCACAGTATTAGTTACCATACTCCTCCGAAATGGCTGGAGCGATTTTTATGAAATTTTGTGTGCATATCGGGTAGGTCTGAAAATCGGCCAACCCCCATTCCCCTTTACCCTCTTCATACCCCTAAGGTATACGGGAGAGGGGATTAAGGGGGTTAATAATATATATGGCAAAACAACGTTTGCGGGGTAAGATAGATTATGTTCGTTTGTTTGAACGCGCCTAATCTCAGGCACTGGTTGGAATTGTGCGAAATGCACTGGCATTTACTGAGGAAGGCTACAGGTTTTACAATATTTTAGTGCGATTTTTCCTCAAAATAAATGAGAGTGAAACCGCGGGCAAAGCTAGTATTATTAATAGATGACAAAGACAAAATGACTTTAAAAGGGAGGATGTTCTCAACCGATTTTGATGATTCTTTTTCTGAAAGCTGGTGATTATCGTATGGTTCCATTTAAATTTGAGCGAGATCTGACGAGAAATTTTTCTAAACATTTTTGAATATCATATCAAAAATTGACCGCTCCAGCGGGGTTCGAACCCGCGTCTCCGACTTACCATACCGAGAAATTTTTCATTTACTTGACTTGACTTTTTATTGATGTTAGTCAATTTAACTGTCTGTTTATTTATTTATTTATTAATCCTTTATTGCACAATACATTAAAGAATTGTACAAAAGACGGGCTTAATGCTAAAAACATTCTCTACCAGCCAACCTTAGGACGTACAAGAGCAGAGGTTTGTAGGTGTGCAAAATCGGGTATTAGTAAAAATTCAGATAAAGAAGGTAAGGTTGAGGCAAATGGTATTGAGTATCTATCAAAAATCAGGTTCGGTAAAGAATTTGTATCAATCAAGGCCAGTTGCCGAGAACTGCCCACAATAATCGCTTGGCACTTGACGACATTGACAGTTATACCATGATTCGATGACCAGTTGTGTATACGCATGAGATCTTGATTTATAAGATGAATAGTAGAATGTAGGTCGTTGACCTTTGTCTGTTTATAAAGCTGCAGGTCATCGGCATAAAGGTGGTACTGGCATTTTAAATAAGAAGTAATTGAATTAATAAAAAGAGAAAATAATAAAGACTGTTGTCAATCAAAAAAATGTGAGTCGATGTAATTGATGTCGGTTTTGTTTCGTTTGTGAACAAATACAATTATATTTGCTCCGTTGATATCATTGTAGTAAGCAAATAGCGTTAATGAAAATATTGCCCTATTATAATAAACATAATAAACTTTTAATGAAACTATATTATAGGAACTATTTTGAGCGATGGTCTGACTGCGTTAACCTTTAGTGGTATCGTAATAAATCGATTGCAATTTAACTCGTGTTAGGCGTAAACTGGTTATATATTAAGTTAATCGAGTCGTTGCTGATAAACGTGTTCATATTTGATAACATGACTGCAATAATAATCGAAGCCAATGATTTGGGGTCAGAGCTAAACCGCAAGGAGTATGGTTAATTAACCCTTTCGCCATGGCAAACTTTTGGAGCGGGAGGTGAACCGCGCAGGATTAATACTAACAGCAAAATTGTGTACATGATTATTACTTACGTCCGGTTACTTCTCGATGCTTGTTAGATTTTTTGATTCTTTTTGTCATTGATCTTCTTTTTTAGTCATTAGTTTATTTATTTATTCTTTTGTTAGGATTTTTAGCACTTAAAAAATTAACGACTCCAGACCTGATTTAAATCTGCGATTATATCATACTATGTGCTAGTTCACTATATTTAAATTGATTAAATACTACCATGCAGAAAAATTGCAAAATTTTATATATATGGTAATGCTAAAACTGAACATAAGACGAAACAATATTTGCGAATCGTGTGTATATTTGTTTCTAGTCGAACGATACTCGAATCGATATTTTATGTACGTAGGCATAATGTATGAGGAATGACTCATAGGTAAGAGGTCCACTAGAGACACTATATTGGCATCCCTTTGACATAAACGAGTAGGAAAAGATGTTTGTACATTTCCGCAACATAAATATTATAAGCACGAAGTAGTCGAGTCGATGGCACGGAATTAATTTCGCAAAGTAATCCGGAAAGTTTTGCAATAGTAAAACAAGTCGCAAGTATGAACAGTTGCTTAACACAAACAAGTCAAAGCCGCGGAACATGGCTTGTGACAGTATATAAATGGAAATTGTAGCGATTTAAGTTTTCCGAGCGTCTCATGTTGCGAGCTAATTTCGGAAATGACACTGAATTGAGTGTTGTAGACACTCGGTTATCAGTAGGTCTTCTTCTTCTTCTATTTCAGGGTTAATGGCTTTTAATAGTGCCAATATCGCCAATATCACGTAGAAACCTTATCAGTAGGTATTTCAGTAGTTCTTTTTGTTAAGATTTCGCTTAGTCTTAACTGACAGGGACAACGCAAATTAGTGATGTTTTAGAAAGCGTTATTTTTCCGTTTACTTTCGGTTAAATCGTATTTTTATTGCAAAAATTCCGCGACGTTAATTTTAAATTTAATTACCGAAGGTTCCATGACAAATTATTTATTTCTTTTTCATACATAATTTATTAAAAGTGTAAAATTTATCGGCAAAAAAAAACTTTTAATTTCGAAACATTGTTATGGTTTTCTAAAATAATTTTAAGTTAGGAAACGCAAACATACTAATTCGAAATGTATCAATTAATTATTATTTTAAATAATATATTTAATTTTTAAAAATCAATGCACTAGGGTAAAAAAGCTTTTACTAGAAGTAAAAGTCGGGTACGAATGACGAATTAACGTAGCGCGACGAACTTACATTTCTTGAATTATTTATACCAATTTCGTGTTCGTGCCAGTTGTGTGACTAGACAATGGCGAATATTATTCACACAATAGCTGGGTTTATTGCCTGACAATTTGTGCATCTCCCCGCCATGAATAGGAGTGTATGTCACCTACTTCGAAATTTATTTAAGTTTAATTAATGAGAACTTTTGTCACCGACTTCTGCTTTATATCTTAACACCGAAGGTCCTTGTTGTTTTTAGTTAGTGGCTGTTTTTAGTTGCTACATCCATGTAAGCAAAATTAATGAAATAAACATTGTTTCGTAATTTAATTCATGCTTTAAATACGACAAGAACAATATTTGAAAGAAAGATTTATGTGTAAATATTCTTCAAAGCTTTATCTCTAAAGTGAAAGGGGCAATGGATTTATTTTCAGATTGATTGAATCTTTTTTACGTTTATGTAAAATTATGAACAAAAAAAAAAATATAGGTTTAGGATTACTTTTATATAAGTATCATTGTAGGTTATACTTTTGATTTTATTACCCACTTAAAAAACAATTGAGAATAATGCTAATTATATTTTTATTCACTTCTATTATTTGATTTCTATTTTCATTTAATCTTTAACTTATCACGAAGTCAAATCTGCAAAAACTAGTTATACGAGTAGCATCAGATAGGTATACTTTGCACGAGTTACAGCGATCGTATCATATTTTTGTGTCATTTTTATTTTAAAACTTGCATCCGACGTTGTTAAAATGTTACATAACTGAATTTAAAAACATTTTATATTACATAATGTAGATAGCGTTACATATAAATCGTATACAAAACGTATCACATCACACATAAAAATATCAAACTGTGTTACTTAAATAAGGTAACATCAATGAAACAAACCATCTAGAATTAATGTATTTCGTTCAATGTGTTTGTCAGCATTATTATTCAACCATAAATGTTACAAAATCCCATTAAGTTAAAATTTTGCCGAATATTCGTTAAAAATTAGATGTTCAGTAAAATAAATCTATAATTGCCCTACAATTCGTGTACTCTATTTAAAACTTAATTTACGCTGGATTAATTAAATTGGTAGACATCAATTTTCTTAGAACCAGATAGGAGTAAAGTACCTACAGTTTCCACGAGGGTTGAAGATAAATTTCAAGAACTCATTTACATTGAAAATCGCTTATGCTCGTTGACCGTAGCCAGACATTCCCACGAGTACTCATTTGCATGTTATACCAATTACTTTTACAAGCTATACTAATTTTCTTTTTTTTTTGTAGTAGACTTAAAAGATGCCCACTTTTGTTTAAATTTTGTTTAAAATGCAGGCAGGCAGGTATTAGCATCTCGAGCTCACATTAAAGGACACACGTGTTTATTTTTTAAAGTCAATTTATAACACTTAAATCTAAATAAAGACTTCAAAAGCAATTTAATGGTTAATTTAGTTTAAGCACTTTGATTTTAATAAAATTTTGATATATAATTTTTACAGTGTGACTCTAAATATACACGTAAATTAATTTATCACTAAAGACATACGAGTATATCGTATAGAAATTATATTTATGTATCATTAAAAGTTTTAAATTTATCGACATTATTTAAATAATCCTTATCAAAACCGTCGCTTGCCCACAAAATTCAACTTAAAAAAAAATCACTTCTATCATACATCTGGGCATGTGCGCCAACACTAACCCTTTAATCGAATTTCATCAAATAAACTATTTCAAATAAACCTCCTCCTGGCTCCTGATTGAGCTCCTGGGGGTGGATTGGGGATTGGGTCGGCAACGCGCTTGCGATCTTCTGGTGTTGCAGGCGTCTATAAGCTACGGTAATCTCTTAATATCAGGTGAGCCGTACGCTTGTTTGCCGACCTACTGATATAAAAAAAAAACTTACATAGCCTGTTCGAAGACGGTGTAAACAAACTTGTTGTGTTATTTTAATTTACGAAGTACTTAAACACCTTTGAGAAAGTGCACGGAAGTTTTGTAGACTTAAAACTTCACTGAATCGTTATGTGCTAATTTTTGCAAGTCAAAGTCAAAATAATCAGTTCTCAATTATACTACGAGGATTGAAGTGGCCACGATAAAAAAGTGTCTCTCTGTGTTATACAAAAGCTATTCGTACTATTAATACGATATCTCCCATAAATAGAAAAACAAACTTGCGAAGTCACACATAAATATTAAATATTATTAAGGGGACAGTCCTTTAATCACGTGAGTATTGAAAGGGGGTTTCGGAAAAAACATCACGAAATATTACGAGGGGGGCTATTATAAAGGGAATATATAGGAGCATATTATTGAGTAATCACGTGAATTTATTTTTTGTTGTACGAGCGATTTGTAAAACAAAATGATGATTTGATATCTGTCTGGAAATTAGTATCATAATGCTTATTTTATTAAAACGTTTTTATTTTTGACGTGATTTTTGTGTTAGTCTAAATACTCACAAAATATTACCAGGGGGGGGGGGTATTATAAAATAAAATAAATTATTGTTATTTCTGAACAAAACTACAATAATACCTTTTTTTTCGTAGATTTAAAATATAACATAAACCGACAAGTATCTACTATAAGTTTCAATTTTTATATTTATAGATTTAATCAAGATTTGATTAGTAAATAGAACATATAATAATGCAAATATATCACTATACACACATATTTGAGTATTATTAGCTTCTGTGTAGTGATAATTATTTTTCTGGAATTTTACGCGAAAATAAAAAAAAATATTATAAAATAATATTAATTAATTTATATTAATTGCAATTTTTTTTTTGTGTTACCGTATTGTACGAACTTTAAAATTAATAAAACTATAATTTCAAAAGTTTTCAATTTTCATTCGAATAAAGAAATTACATTTTCGATGTTTGACTAATTAACAATTGTATTTTTACTCTCAAGCACGAAGTTTTCCGAACAATTAGGATTACCTACTTTTAGTTTTTAAATATCATACTCTGTTAATTTCATTCGTAATATGCCTTACCATTAAACCAAACAATCAAATAATATGCCTTTAACTACAAAACTTTTAATAAATATTTTGCTGCCACAAAATTTTCGATAACTTCATGAGATCTAACAATTCGTAATAATTTGTTTATTCACTAAACACGAGTAGCTAACGCAAGCTCTTGTATTCAGAATTAAAGGTACACATATTTTTCAATCTATCATTCATGTAATTAAATCACAGAGAAATAAAACATTTAGGTGTCCCTAATAAATATAACCTAGGTATATATTAAGCACATTTCAAATGACGCTAAGTTTGCCTTATTTCATTCGGTCAGTGACTTCACCTACCTGCTATATTCTCGAGAGATAATTGATTTTAGTAAGAAGTTATCTATTATTACCTAATCATGAATAAGAACACACGGACTATAAATTCTTTAAGTTCCTAAGTCTTTGTGATTATAACAGTTGTGGGTACAATTTGGTCGACAACAAAACTATAACTTACTCAAGTGTGTGTTACATACACATTGAAGGCTCATTTGAGTACTTAATTAAGAAATAAGTTGAGAATAATATAAAAATTCCTTATATAGAATGAAAATTCAATAATGATCTGTGTAGAATGTAAATAAACTAGATAGATACATGATCATGTCACTACGGATACGTATGTTATGTTACAAGAGGTCGCCCAGTGGTCGAAATTCGACCATAATTAATTTAAATTATACCTAAGTTTGAACACTATTAAGGTTCTGTTGTCAAAGACCATGCTTCATAATAATAAACAAAAGAGTATATGTATGCGTGTATATCAAATACATGGTAGTATGAGTTTTTTTTTGAAATTGATTGTAATATATTTTTTATACATACCTGATTTTAAAAAATATTATAATTCTGCACTCCTCTATATAATCTACTAGCTTCTGCGGGCGACTTCGTCCGCGTGAAACAGATGCGCGCGCAATACTTGATCATTATTTTGCTGCGATTTTATTTTAAAACTGTAATATCTCCTGAGATACTCACTGAAATCGAATAATGTAAACGGCTATTTTGTTTTAAATTAAATACTTTTGATAAATAACGTATTTATTTAGATAAGGATTAATATCATGTTCATAAAAACATCTTCGCAAATAATGCATTATTTTAGAACAAACTTGGTTAGCATAAAAACGGTTACAGTGAGCCAACCTTAAAAGATAGATATATACTGTCGCGGACTTTATTTTAGAACTTTTAAAGAGGATCAACTCTGTCATACACGATTTTTGCGAAACTTTAACTGTTTTCACAACGCACGCAGCGGAAGCTCTCAAAAGGAAAAAAGAACCCCCGATTTTGAAACATTCTTCATTGGTGCTCCGCTCCTTTTGGTCTTAGCGTGATGATATATAGCCTATAACCTTCCTCGATAAATGGGTTATCTAACACTAAAAGAATTTTTCAAATCCGACCAGTAGTTTCTGAGATTAGCGCGTTCAAACAAACAAACAAATTCTTCAGCTTTATAATATTAGTATAGATAAGTGTGCAAACTTTCATACTCCTCCGTCCGCGAAATTTACATAAAAAGGGGTACAAAGTTTTTGCTATACGTATTAATATATAGATTTTCAGTAATCTATTCCCCAACAACTTTTAAATTATAAGATACCTGCTGTTTCCTTCATTAAAAAAAAAACATTTAATTTAAGTAGCACATTATTTTCTTTTGAATTCTATTAAATCGTTTTAAGAAATTTTAAGCCACTGAAAATAAAAATGATTTTTAATAGTCTGGATTGAGAAACATTACAATTTTAATCTTTTGTAATAAAATTAATGAAACTAATTTAATGTGGAGTGTTTTAAGCATGATAAGTTATCAAACAGACGGGTAGACTAAGTTAAATAATTTCAATGGTTGAATGAATGTTCTCTTCTTATGTTTGGTAATAAGATTCTTAAAATACTTTTGAAAGTAAGCTAATGCATGAGTTAACCCCAGGGATAGATGTGATTACATATTATAGTAAGCGGAAATAGTTTTTATTTCTGTCAAAGTGCTTTTATCTGTTTTTCGCGTTCAGTCGGAGTTTTAATAGCGCTAAACTACTGTTCTCTATATCATAAAGTATTATAACCTTGCTGGAATTCGGAAACTTATTTTTTTACTAGTTTATAGGACTGGCATAGTTTTATTCTTTAAAATTTGGGAGCTTTTATTCTCTTATAATCAAATATCATAGAACTTTTCATAATTAGGACTTAAATTGTATTACATCACACGCGAAATTATGACATGCTTAGAAATGAAATTTATTCGTTAAGATCGTGTACAAAATCGTGTAATAGATATTTTTTTGATACTGTTTCTGAGGTTTCATTTGGGTTTATTCTCAGTTGTCCATTTTTTTGTTGTTTACAACATTTGTATACTAATTTTATTTGGTTTTATAATTGTCAATCACATAAATATTAATTGGTTAGTTACTCTTACTAGAGATAAAAATAGTGTAGCTTATTACTAGCTAAATGCCTATTACGAGCGTTGTGCAGCTACACTCTACAGAGTCGAGAGTGGCCGAAACGACGTTTTACATAGAATCAACAACTAGACGTTTAGTTAAACGTGGTTGTTCAATGAATGGCCTAGCCGTTTAATTGAAAGGCTATTTCACATCTACTGTAACATTTGTATTACGTTCTTGTTAATTTTAGAGTAACAGAGAACGTAGTTGAAAGTAGAGATAATCTTTACCTAATAGGAGAAGTAGTTGACCTGGTGATACCCTACTTTTTAATTTAAGTGGGTCGCGGAGGTCAAATAGTAAAAGTTATGTAAAAACCACCGACTGGTTAATTATGACTCAATATATGCAAAGCTACACAAGTTTTATGACGTAATAAAAATCAAATAGAAACAATATTAATTTTTTATAGGGTTACTTTAGGCAGTGATGTATTATGATTATGTTCTCCACTGTATTAACATACTTTTGATTAACTTTGAGTTGTAGTAAAATATTTACTTTATTTATTACATATAACGTATAAATGTGTTCCCAAGATGTTATACTATAACAATCAGTGCTTATACGTTTATTGCAAAGTTTCTTTGATGAGGGCGTCGAAGGAGAGCGGGCGGAGTTTCATAAAAGTTTTCAAGCACTTGAAGTTAAGACATATTCCGTTTTATTTAGGTTAATGTGAAGTGCTTTAAATATTTTATTAGATGTTTGAATGTTTGCGAGCGAATGATTACGATTTCAGGAGTGGTTTTGTTCATTATATCTATTTCTGTAGCCTGCTTTATAAAAATTTAAGTGACACCGTATGACCATAAAATTTACGTTACTAAAGGTGAAGTAGGGTCATAATATAGACGGCTGGGTCGTTATATGAATTAATTTTGACGTAAAACTCAGTTTCAAAATTATTTCTCGTTAAGTAGGTTAACGGTACTGGCATTTAAGTTAGGAGTACTTTATTTATTTTAATTATTAATGGTTTACCAGCAGTTATTGTACTAAAGATTCGTTACAGAAAATAACATAGTATTATTCCTAATCTAAGTGCATAATTCACGTAGATAAACATCAGATGCATATGGTTTTATACGATATAAGAAATAAATATTGTATTATATCAGTTATTCAAATAGCGATGCCACAATGTTGCAAAACTTACAACAAACCGCCTATTGACCTGACTATTTGACTAGCCCGTTGGCGCAGTTTGTAGTGACCCTGCTTTCTGCTCCGAGGGTTGTGAGTTCGATTCCCACCCCGAGTCTGGGTGTAATATAAATATATAATTTATGTATATATTTATATAATATATATAATATTTATATATTATATGTATTATTTATAAGTATGTTTATAGAAAAAAAAAATGTAGCTATATACCAGTTGGCTGTTACCTATAACACAAGTATTAAGTTGCTTACCAAAGGAACAGACGACCATGTGTGTATTGTGTATATTTATTATTATTATTATTATTTATTAGTGAAAGCACAGCGATTAGCGATTATGGTGAGTAATAATTTATCAGTGTTTGTGGATAACTTTTCCTTTTGTATATTCCATAACATCAGAATACGAAGTTATTATTTGATTTATTTTTACACAAAACTGGTAGCTTCCCATAGTTCGGTTTTGCAAGGGGATGTAATGACTAATGATCTAACAACAGTGGTTTGGTCGCATCAAGCGAATTCCGTCATCGGTGTAACGTTCGATATATACTGTACCCCATAACAAGCTCAATCGCATAGCATATTTTTGTACTCTAAGCTGTTATATTGATTGGGTTACTAACATTTTTAGTACTTTTATTATTAAGTAGACATTAAATTTGCTATAGAAAAGGGCCATAACACAAACAATCAATTAGTTGTAGAATAAAAATTGCAATTTTTTGGACTAAAAAAAATGATCACTATTAGAGGTTTTACTTAGAACCTTTGTTTTAAATCATTAGGGTTTCAATATATAAATAATATATAAAATATTTTAGGTGAACACTATGCTGTTATGAGAATTTGCTTAATTTTAATGAGATGTAGCAATTATGTGCTGCATACCATATGCTTAGTAATACCAATACGAATAATTAGATTAGAAACCCGTCATATTGCCGCGATATTATCTAACTGTCATCGACGATGTCTGCGGTTTAGTTGACAGACACATTGTTCGTAGATTGAGTTAATAATAATTACATGGATATATTATTCTAATCTAATAAGCGAAGTGTGTGTCAATTACTAACGGGGACGAATATGGGATAAAGAGGTCCTACCACAAAATAAGTTTTCAATCTCGTTAGACTGCAGTAAGATATCATAGCGGGTTAGACAACATTATTTAACATTGCTCTTCTTTGCCAACGAGTTATAATGTACTAACTGTGCCTTGCGGCTTTACCCGCGATAATACAAGGAAAAAGCATCGTAAAGTAGTCTATAGCCTTTCTCGGTAAATGGACTGACGTAAGGCACAGCAGGAATTTCCTGCTCAAAATATGGAGCAGCCCGACTGGGGTAGTACCTCGACCTTACAGAAGATCACAGCAAAATAATACTGTTTTCAAGCAGTATTGTGTTCCTGTTGGTGAGTAAGATGACCAGAGCTCCTGGGGGGATTGGGGATTGGGTCGGCAACGCGCTTGCGATGCTTCTGGTGTTGCAGGCGTCTATAAGCTACGGTAATCGCTTACCATCAGGTGAGCCGTACGCTTGTTTGCCGACCTAGTGACATAAAAAAAAACTAGTCAACACAAAAAGAAAAAGATTATGTCTGATTCTAGAGATTCGTTCAAAATACAAATACAATGAACAAAATCTGCAAAAGGTTTTTAAGTCTCACTAATTACAAATCCGATAGGACTGACAGAAAGTTAGATTGTCAGGTTAAACTTGTGCCTACCCCACATAGATAAAAGGATTTTTAAAAGGTCTTTAAAAGCACTTATTGAAAAACTTGGCGTGGGTTGTCTCGTGTTTCTGGGTCAACGGATCGTGCCCCAACTTTTAAGACGGCAACTTTGCTTCAGCAATTTAGATAAGCGTTTGTACACAGTTTTTGATACTTAAAATAACAATTATATTTTTGTTTTATATTCTTCTACAAATTTTATTCATATCAATAAAGTTGTTTGTTAAATTATGTGAAAAAAATCAATGATTATTTTATTCATTGGCTTGTAATTTATAAATTTGGATAACATGGTTTGTGTCTTTACAATGCGTGGAAAAAATCTAACTATATGTTGTTTATTAACGAAACTATGAACCGATGATTAAAATTCTTATCTCACATTAAAGTGCTTTAGCTGAGACAATTTTTAGTATATTGAATAGCTCTGCTCAAATAAAATAGAATAATCCTAGTTATATTATGTTACGTATTTTGTCTAATTCACACGGAATAACATTAAATAATTGTTCGAGTCGAGGTTAGAGTTGTAAATAAGGGACGATAGCGGAAGGTGGCCACACAAAACTACTGCGTACCTTAAATTAAGCCTAATACAATATGGCACTCTTTCATATATATATATGGTTGTACAATCGAGGAGTGTAATTTAACCCTAACCTATCTAACTTAAAAAGTACAACGTTTAACGACAGTTTCGTTATACAAAAAAAAAAAAAAAACCCTAACCTATCCATACACTCCTCGATTGTACATATTATATATATATATATATATATATATATATATGTGTGTGTGTGTGTGTGTGTGTGTGTGTGTGTGTGTGTGTGTGTGTATTTGTGATAAATGAGTGACACTTACTGGCTGACTGATGAATCACGATTAGGCGGAATAGAATTTTTAAAAAATGAACTACAAATAGAGACCTAGTAGACTGAGCGTCTAGGAGGGCCAGTCTTTCATAATTTCATAAAAGCTGAAAATTTCTCAATACATGCTCCTAACGCCGATAGAAGTAATGGTCAAATATGAAGTTCAGTTTTAAACCATGACGTAAGTTTAGTTACAAAAGTTTGTGGCTCTGGTTAACGTGATATCTAATATAACTTCGAAAAAATATTAAAAAATTATGCATTAGGAAACATAAGACATACATAAGTTAGTCGCCACTTTGGCGCAACGGTGACAGCCATGTCATGTCATCCAGAAATCGATTAATCGTAAAGACAATTAAGAAATCGATTAATCGTAAAGACAACTAAGAAATCGATTAATCGTAAAGATAACTAAGAAATCGATTAATCGTAAAGACAACTAAGAAGGGAAGTACTATCTATTAATGTAAATCACAAAAAGTCTAGTTATACGAACTTCGCACTGGTTAAGAATGTTAACTTATATGTACGTGCTTAGTACATATGTATTTATTTAAAACGTAGAACTAACATTACATAAATGAAAACCACTGAAGATAATAAAATCCGTTTTTAAAAATAACCAATAGCGGAACATCATAATAAATAATGAGTTGCATTCGAACAATTATCAGTTTCTATTAATTGTAGGACAGACAGTAATTATCTTTTTAAAAATGTTTCATTTGGTTTTAATTGTCTAAATTACATATTAATTTACTGGAATTAAATTATCGATATGTTAGATATAATTATCTTCATAAAAGTATTTATTCGATTAATTTTGTTAATGACATCGCTACCTATTATCATCACATATATTAATACGCTAAGGTTTAAGATGTTTGCCTCCATTTTAGAAAAGCTTCACAATTATTCCACTTAAATTTGTATCATTTGCTTGCTCTACCGGTGACAAAAACTAAAAATTTGTTATTGCTTTTTTTGTAAATTAATTAATTATTAAAATTATATATGTAGATATACATTGAGACACAACGTCAACATGATTGACGGTCGGTAAATTTTTTGTTCAATTATACTTATTTAGTGTGAATTATTCGCACGGCTATAGCTATATATCAATAAGCTAAGGTTGAGATGTTTGTCTCCCTTTTTAGAAAAAAACCTCACAATCAGTTCACATAAATTATATATCATTTTATAGATAATTATTAACACCTAATTTAACACCTAAAATATTTATTATTGCTTTGGTTTTTATATTATTATTATATCTACTTATTTAATGCGAATTATTCGCAAACGTATAGCTAGTATTCTATGTATATTCGCATTAACAGTTAAAATGTATAAATTCTTTCGCAGTACATTTCATGTACTATGGACGCTAAATTTTTCATTAAATGATTCTTTGTCGGTTATTTGCCTTATTCTTGAATGGATTTTTCCAATAGAAAACAAAGTATCTAACATATTTTATAGATTCACAAAATATATAATATCATTATAAAAGCTCAGAATTATTATTACGAGTAGAAAACTTACTAGATTTTTTTATAAAAAGGTAGTTCGAAATGCTTTTTACTGTGTTGTAATATTTTCATTAAAATACTCTATATATAAATATAAAGCAAGTACAGTTGATTGCCCATAGTTTTCCTATTATGTGAATAACAGCTATTTGGAGTGGGTATTTTCAGTAACTTTTTTCAACAATAAATATTATGAATAGCTGATTGAGATCTTCCTATTCTAGTAGTTAATATTGCACTGTAATAGGTAGCTTTTTATTTCAAATACAAAAGTTTTGCATTTTATGAAGTTACAAAAAATGTATATAACAACGGATTAGTTTTACGTAAGGCACTTACCGTTTTTACGATGCGACATTGTTGGAATTTTGATTTTTTGTAATAATACTTGTTTTTAATTTATTGAAATTTTTGTGATTGTTAAATATTCTAATATTGTTTGTGATATCGTTGTAATAAAAGTGATTTAAAAATTAACGAATTTCCGAAGACTGCTCTCAATTAGACGATTATTTTTTCTTTGTGTTCAGTGTTTGTTGTCATTATAAGATTTGTATTAAAAAAAAATTACCGTGCGAAATTTTCCGGGTCAACTACTTTGAAAATAATAACTGTTTATTCTATGACATATCGTTTCCATTTTAAATTTGTTTACATAAAATATCCGATTAAATTACGTTTTTTTATATGCGAAGAGCTATAGCTCGAGCTCTTCAGAGCGATCAAAGAACGTAATATTTTAACGATACTGAAACTTTATGCACGGAGCGAAACAATGCGCGAATAAAACAGGAAAGAGAGCGTTATAAAGAGAAGTAATGTACTCTTAGAGGCGAAAGTCCCGTTTCAGACTCACGCGCCCCTCAGGTCACGTTTAATAAAGATCGGTAATTTGTTTTTATGATTTTCCTCGTACTTGCCGAGTTTTAGCACGCGATGTCACTTTGATGTTTTCACCTTTCAAAACTTCAAAATCGGTCAAGGATACGAAACCTTTGGACAGCTCATTTGATTTTAAGTTGTAATACAGAAATCAATTTACGTCTATTCGTTATTTCATTATAAATTTAATTAATATTTTTTTTTATAATTACAGGAAATTTTATTGAATTTGAGAGCCATAAAATGTGTCACGTACAGAAAAAAAAGTGAAATTCTCTTAGAACTCATAGAACTATTAGAACTTTCTTTCCTTATTTGAGCGTTCAGGGTATACTTAAACACACCTGTTTTTTTTTTTTTATGTCACTAGGTCGGCAAACAAGCGTACGGCTCACCTGATGGTAAGCGATTACCGTAGCTTATAGACACCTGCAACACCAGAAGCATCGCAAGCGCGTTGCCGACCCAATCCCCAATCCCCCCAGGAGCTCTGGTCACCTTACTCACCAACAGGAACACAATACTGCTTGAAAACAGTATTATTTATATTTGTTTATGCCGTATGTAGGTCAGTAACAAATTCAAATTAATGTATTGATTATTTAAACTTTCTCCCGAGACCTTCACCGTTCCCTCCTCCTCTGCTCAAATACAAGAGATTTCACCACTCTTAGTGAGCAGAATAGAGCTGTACTCGTCAATGTCATACCGCTAGAGCAGACGTATCCCGGAGTGGAGACCGCGTGTTGGAAAACACAGTGATGAACGTCCTCCGGTCCGCTGGACGAAAGATTTACGATTAAAATCTAGATGTTTGGAGCGAACTTGGGGAGGCCTTTGTTCAGCAGTGGACTGGGATAGTTCAAGGCGAATGTAATTGGTGATCTAATATTGCAAATAATAATACGTCAATCGTATTGGTAAATCTTTGTAACAGACTTTAACAAATATACAAACGAAATTGTCTACTAGTCAATTGAGATCGTGTTGTTAAAAACTCGGAATATTAGTCGGAGATTTGACATAAATCATTCAGTTGACTGAAACAGCTGATTCCTGTATTTGATCGTGAACATAAATCAAGTCCACCATTTGTTTCAGTGGTTGTTTGTACTGAGACGTCATCTTGTTAACAATAGTTAAACGTCAAAATGACTTTTTTCTAATGAAATGTGCCTTTAGAATGACGTTTAAGTTTTATTTGAAAAACTGTATAATAAAATAAATGTCACCATGTTTGACATACACACTGTTTTTGGAGTGTAGATAATTTCATAGTTTTAGGTAACAATCAGCTGATAGATATTTTTTGAGATAAATTTGTACATAAATAAATATATATAATACACAAAATCGGTGCATTACATATTTTTATTTACATATTTTTTATCACTCGTCATCGCAAAGAGTTTTTACACACAAGGTTTTTCTTTATAGCAGTCCAGCAAGGGAGTGAACCAGGACACGTAGTTGTCTGATATAAGCAGTGATTTCCACTTAAAATGTATAGTCAGCGTCAAATCTTTCAACTCAGTATGTTACATAAAAATAGATATATTTAGGTTTCTGTATCAGGATGTTAAAGTTTGTTTTTAATCTACAAATAACACAACAAAGAAGTAACAACGTGTGTTGGACGACACTAACTGCCGCGTTGTGTGACACAAATCAAAGTTGTGTACATATAGTTCTAACATTACATTCTTTACGGGAAAAAAGCCACAGAAGCATTCAATGGTAAAATAGATAACACTCACTTCTCACTCTTACTCACTTTAGCCTATTGTAGTCCACTGCTGGACAAAGGCCTCCCCAAGGCGCAAAAAAAGGCGCGAACTCATGTGTTATGCTAGTTGGTGACCACAGGGCTGGCTTTGTCGTACCGAAGAAGCTGCTGCCCGTCTTCGGCCTGTGTATTTCAAAGCTAGCAGTTTGATGGTAATCCGCCGTCGGTCGGCTTTATAAGTTCCAAGGTGGTAAGTGGAATTTTGTTATCCCTTAGTCGCCTCTTACGACACCCACTGGAAGAGAGGGGGTGGCTATATTCTTTACTGTCGTAACCACACAGCATGACAATGGATAATTGTACAAAAAAAAAATACTGTACAGTTGAAGTTATTGTTACATGCTAAATTTTTTATATCGTGGCTGAAATAAATAACTATTGATATTTAGATCGTAAAATTTGTTGATAATTTTAAAGCTCTTAAACTATTCATATATTACTATAGATGAAGTAAAATAGGTATAATAACTGAGGTAGGACAGAACAGGAATTTCCTGCTCAAAATATGGAGCAGCCCGACTGGGGTAGTATCTCGACCTTACAGAAGATCACAGCAAAATAATATTGTTTTCAAGCAGTATTGTGTTCCTGTTGGTGAGTAAGGTGACCAGAGCTTCCGGGGGGATTGGGGATTGGGTCAGCAACGCGCTTGCGATGCTTCTGGTGTTGCAGGTGTCTATAAGCTACGGTAATCGCTTACCATCAGGTGAGCCGTAGGCTTGTTTGCTGACCTAGTGAC
Source organism: Melitaea cinxia (assembly GCF_905220565.1). Classification (NCBI taxonomy): domain Eukaryota; kingdom Metazoa; phylum Arthropoda; class Insecta; order Lepidoptera; family Nymphalidae; genus Melitaea; species Melitaea cinxia. The sequence goes on from NC_059403.1 coordinate 10,377,096, forward strand.
ATAAAAAAATAAAAATAAAAAAAAATAGTCCATGTTTTTGTGTCACTGATAAATGGTTAAGAAAAGTATTACACCATACTGTTTTTTGTTAACGTTATTTGGCATGAATTGGGTATTTTTAATATCGTTTTCAATTCATATAAATTAACAATTATCAAAATCAGAAATTTGCTTGTAGCAAATAAACAAAATGAGATTTAAAGAACCGAACATGTTAATTTTAGAACCATCAATTTGAAACAACCTTGTTTTCGAATTGACTTGATTGATTCTTTTTGTTTACTGTTACTTGTTACTTTTACTGTTATTAAAATTTTTAAAATTGGATGTGTTAAACATCACGAATTCCCATTTGAATATAAAAATATTTAGATTCCAAACTGATGATTGATGCCAGAATAAAATTCATGTTTGTGTACGTAGATACACTATAATGTCAATATTATACAACAAAAAAAGTACCACAGAAAAATATTTAATAAATATTTCTTCATATCAAGTAGCGAGTTCAGTTCGCCTTCGATATAAATAATAAAAGTTGATTTTGAATGGAAATACAATGGTCAGAGATATCGTATTAATTTCGTTTTTGATTTGCTTTCTCTTTGTGGTAATGAATATTAATATTTTCTGATATTATTCTTTTTATTCATCTATTATTTGACAACTTTTTAAATTAAAATTCTTTGTAGCTTTGTACGTGAAAATGTAAATCTTTTAGTACGTATAAATAAAAGATGTTATTAAGTTATTGTTTCGCTACTTACTTAAATACTGATTATTTTCAAATTTAACAGTTGCTTAGATATTAATTATATTTATAATAAATTTAGCAGTTATTGTAAATGTAAAGGATTTAGCATTAATTATAACTGAATTTTAGGTACTACGAATTACTTTACCACGAATTTGAAAATCAAATATTTTATACAAAATATTTATGATTATTTAAGTTAGCGAATAACTACATGTATTTTTTGTACATAATAAATTTTCTCGATTATTTTAATCAAGATTTACTTAATAAAAATTTAGGTAAATTTCATTATTTACATATAAAGTTGATTTTATTTTCCTTTGTTTCAATTTTTACCTGTGAGCATATCGAGCTAAAATTAAAATGCGTTTCGCATGTGAGTTGAACGAATTAATTTGCAAGATTAAATCTTATGAGGCGTTCGAGGTGTAATTGTGATGACCTAATTTTTACGAACATTATAACAAATACAACGCCAAGAAGACTGAACGAAAGTTTCATATTAAAAATTAGGTTCGTGTTTATAGACATAATTAACGAAATTATATAGTTTCTGAAATTTAATTTTTGTAGAGTCGAGCATACAATTAAAACATATTAATGTTGAAATTGGTCGAACTGAGAAACCTTCTTCCTTTTTGAAATTGGTTAAAAATGATATCGTGTGAGAATTGTAATGAAGTTGAATAATTTAAGTAATTTAAACGTATGTATATATGCTTAGAAAAATATATTATTGGGTCAAACTACATGGACATGTTATAAGTATTAGTAGTAGACAAGCGTATTTATTTTACCATGATTGATGATAAAATGATCAACTTTTGATTTATACGTGTGTATTATATAAGTGTAGTTATTTGTAAGTTTCAGCTTGTTGTCATTGATACTTCGGAATACACGATAAATGAAAATAATTTTTCGAACACTTTTCTCAGAACTCGGGTGTTTAAAGTTTTTAATTGACACAAAAACGATGACCTCATTTTTTAAGCGTTAAAGTATTTTAAAACATAAATGATTCTAATTTAATAAGTTATAATGATGATGAAAAACAATTTTATTATTAAATTATCTGCTTATACGAGATATTATGGCTGGGTTAACAACGGATTTTTAGTACAAGTAACGAAGTAATGAGTGTCTAACTAGATTTTCAGTTGAAAGGTCTACTCCATTACCTCTGCCTGAAGACGCCACTTGTCTATTATACGAGATTTGGTATTCTGTACGAACTGATATTGATTCAAAGATCAAAAGTGTTCAATTAATGTTATGTAACTAGTTCATCCCTTTCATTAAATTATCTACAACGTGTTTATCAACGAGTATGAGTTAAATAATAGGAAATGGGTGTTTTTTTTAAATCATATACAGTAACAAAACCATATCATAACTTTCATATCATTCGTAAATAACTTGTAATTTTGTAATATCATTGATAGTAATGAGGACTATATTGTATTCAAAATGGTATACAATGTCATTTAATACCTCATGTGGCTTAGTTACAGTTCAATAAAATGATTAATCATCATTTGAAACGATGACGAATTTTATCGTTTAAGTTAACTACTAATATTTTTTTTAAATACTACATTCATATTTTCCGTAGTTTTTCCGTTCATTAACATATGATGTACAAATTTTCTTAATAAAAATATTTGATGAGATGTTTTTTACATTTAAATCTATAAGGAATAATCTTACAAAACAATTTTTGAAATCGTCGACGTTGATGTTTTAAACAAGCTGTATAGTAACTTTTTACTTAATACTGTACTGTACTACAAATATAGCATGCCACACTGATAATAAGATTTATTTATTTTCTCACCTCAACACTGCAAACAGCACGTTAGATAGGTACATTATTATACATGAGCATTAATAAAATAAAATAAAATAAATAAACAAAAATAATATTGTGGCAGATTAATATCAATAATAGCTCGTTTATATCTGAAGCCTGAAGATATATATAAATTATTTTTATCTGCTTAGAGGAAAACGTTATTTTAAATTTAGCAATGTTATTTTGCAAATTGGAGCAAAGTAAAGTATGGCAATTCAACTAAAACTAATCAACAAGTTTATATTATTATTATTAACTATTAGTTGGCATTCTAAGATCAGAAAAATAATTAACAAAGAAATTTATATTAAACGTATTTTTCTTAAAAAAAAATGGCTATTAGAAATACAAATGACAAGTAACTCACAGATAACTAACACCGAGCATGACATAAGAAATCCGCGGCTGCAGTGGGGTGACGGTGAAGCGATACTATTATTTCTCAAGTTTTCGAGGCATTGAGTTTTTTTAGTGTCTCGACTAAACACAAATTTCTCGAGAATTCTATTGATAATATATAATGATATGATAATCGATTGTAACTTTATAATCTTTTGAATAATTTACTGAATATTAATTGAATTCCAATATGTTATTGTTCAAGGCAATAGATATTACTCTAAAAGTTGATTTTGATGAGAATTTATGTTTGTTCATCGTAATTAAAACCATTTGAAACATCGTAATATAATAATATCTATGAAATTAAATGAAACGAAAACATTTACTTTGCTACAAAGTCATTACACACACACTTAGCGAACGTCAAAAAATATATTCCTAAATAACTGAATTAAGTCGACGTAGCAAAATCGACATGTAATTTAGAAATATCTACATTTTAATACTAGAAAAATTCAAAAGTCATGTAATGTATCTCGCTTCAGCCTGTAATATCCCAGTACTGGCCATAGGCTTCTTTCTCCATGCAGGAGAAGGATTAGAGCTTAATCCACCACGCTGCTCCGATGCGTAACTGATTTCAGTTAAAATTTGTATTAAACACTTCGAAAATCTAAGATATATATCTAATCAGTCTGATTTATATCTAATCAGTCTGAATAACTAGCAATTCAAATTATTATTTTAACTTGCCAATTTAAATATTTTTGTTCTGATACATTCTTACACTTATGGTAGTGTCATGGGGACCTATTGGATTGCGAAGATTCGATGCTAAAAATAAAAAAAAGTCATATGATGTACGCCCTTTCACGGATAGGGAGACCGTGTAGTCAGTCACAAACAAATAGATCCTTGAGCGCGTCAGATATTGATAGTATTGTATATGGTCCCTACGTGTTTCCGATAACGATAAAAAATAAATGTGCCGGTTTGCGTGATGATAGATTAAGGAATTTCCCCCACATATTTGTCAGATTTTTAAGTCATTACGACGAAGACATCAAGGTGAAACGTCCTAATAGCATAATAATCTGACGCGCTCGAGTTTTTTTAACAATCGTTTTTTTACTTCTCTGATCGGCTGCCCTAAATGTTCAGCATAATATAAGGTCTCACCATGGTTAAAGTATTTCAGAAGGTGCAAGGCTACTCCCATTATGTAATTCTGACACGCTCTATTCTCTCCCGAAATCCCCAGTAGCCGGCTCACCTACCTCTCGTTTCGACGACCTTTTCAATTTTAATGTGTATCGCTTCAAATGCTTTTCTTCGCTCTGTTATTTTGTCTTATTTAAACGCTATACTGTAGATTTGATTATTAGTGTGAACAGCTATGTCGTAAAAGGTGTCTTTTGTTTGGTTGAAGACTTTATTCACAAGTTTACTTCACGTTGAGTTATTAAGAACAAAGTAAGTGGAAAATTCTTTTATGAAGTGTTGTGATTGTATCGTTTTAAATAACAGTCGTTAATTACAGTACGTATTCATTATAAAATTTATGTTCTACAAATCATTTTTAACGGGTTCAGGGTTTGCTTTAAATTACATTTTTTAATTAATTTTAATTAGTTCTTTTGCTACAATAACGCAGTTTACTCTTCGGTTAGTCCTGTATTAATGGTTAATGACCTGGACCTGGAGGGTTGTAATATTGTAGTATTGTATATTACTCAATAAAAACTTTTTCAATAGCTAATAATATAGCAAATTTTGTTTTCTTTTACAAAGTACTTCTAATTAAAAATTGTATTGTGTTAACCAATAAACTTTGAGGGCGTGTTGGCGCAACGGCCATAGCACTGGTTTGTGGCTGTTGTGCTACCGTTTGCAGGTTCGACCCTCAATTCCCCACACATGACAAACATTTATATTGGCCATATAGATGTTTGCTGTTATCTGGGTGTTTGTGCAGTCCTTGTGGGTCTTCCCACCGTACCTTGGAGAGCACGAAAAGCCGTCGGTCCTGGTTGTTATCACGTACAACTGATAGCATAGTAGAGGATCTATTTGCCACCCGCATTGGAGCAGCGTGGTGGATTAAGCCCAGGCCTATGCCCAGTCGTGGGATATTACAGGCTAAATCGTAAGCGTAACCAGTAAAATTTATCAATTGTTGTCGATTTAATATTCATGATACTGGCTGGGACTGGCATGATACTGGTATAGGACCTGGATTTGGTAATTCGTTCGCTGAGCATACTTATGAATAATAAATCTTATTTTAATTTAACCTACACTTAGGACAAAAACGTTACGTTAGTAAATATTTGATAACAATTTTCCTATTTATAAACTAATGTTTTTATAATATGTATATTATACTACAAATGTCCTTATATTTAAAAAAATATTTGCGTCAAAATAATTATTGACTACAATATCTAATTACCAATTAGGTTTTTGATTCATTATGCCAATATTATTTTTGATTCATTATGTTGCATAGTTTTGGCGTACTTAATTCGAGAATAAAAATTGATACAAAGCAAACAAAAGATTTATATTCACACACAGATGATACATATGCTAATAAATAGACTGAGCGTATGAAACAATATGCATTAAATACGGCGCAGTCAGCGGTGCATTGTGTATAGGGTATAATGAAATAAGTCATAATTATTAAAATGGGTGTTCGCATAGACTTGGCAAGGAGCCCGGTCGAAATCGTAGTCGCAATCTTAAAGTAATTGTTCGAGCTCGGCCTCTTACTGTTAATTAATTTATAATTTGTTCGCCAACTCTCAACTTTCTACCTAACATTTTATTTCTATTTTTAAAATTTCAAATGAACTCTCAGCGAGCGAATTCGGAAATAGTATTTATTGTTCTCTTTTATTCCAACATTCATTTTCGAAATGGAATCGTAACTTTAAGATTTTGTAATTGTTTTTTGAACGTGGTGATGAGATTTACAAAACGAGAAATAAAGTGTTGTATGAAAGAAATGAAACATTTTTGCAACTTTGGTTAGTATGTAAAATTAAAAACCAGTATTATAATAACATTGGTTATACTCCTATAAATAGTGATTGTTAAAGTTATTTCACTAATTCATTTATTCATCTTTATCGTAGTTCAGCCACTGCTGGACATAGGCTTCCTCAAGTTCACGCCAGACATTCCGGTTTTTCGCAATTCTAATCCTCAGTCCTGCGAGATATATATAAAAATGAATATTTGTCTGTATCACCATCATCATCACTTAAACGCATAGCATTCCATTGCTGGACATAGGCCTCCACAAGGTCGGCTTTTTAAGTTCCAAGGTAGTAGTGGAACTGTGTTCTCCCTTAGTCGCCGCTTACGACACCCACGAGAAGAGAGAGGGTAGCTTTATTCTTCACTGCCGTGCCACCAGCAGCCGTAGCCACAGAGCATTTTGTCTGTATGTCCTTTATAAAATCGTAAACTACGCATTTGATCATGTTATGATCTTCAACAAAGTGTTGTGCATGAGCCCACAAAGGTTTGTCAGTTGGTACGACCAATAAAAATAAAATAAAAAAAGCATACCGATGCGCGCAGGGTACAGCTAGTAAATAAATAAATATTACTTTTGTGCTATAAGTTATTAGAGTTTTACCATATTTACATTTTACAACAGTAACGACTTACATGGTAATGTTTATTATTGATATAATATAAATATGAATATTTTGAATACAAAACATTTATAATTATAATGTAACATAGTAATTTAATGTTTGAGTTCTATTTTGAATATTTATACGACGAAATTTTATTAACATTCATTGTCCAGTGGGTACCTTTATAACCGGGTACGGTCTATACCGAAAAGGATGATATATCCGAAATTTGAAAATAGGATGATTCTTTTTATGAATATCAGAAATCACATTATTTCACGCCCATTTGCAATAAATCCAGTCTGATCGGTAATTGCTTTTGATAAAAATTTAGATGGCGGTATTACGGAAATGATGTCGTGAAATGGAAATCAAAATTGGCCATTTCGGTGTGTAATTTTACCTCTGTAATTCCGCAATGTGCATTTAAATATATATTAATATAACCAAACAATAAATACTATTATTGTAGCGCTAGCATGTAATTATAAAATGTTAAAAAAATAATAATTAAATCAGTTACAAAATCTTTTTCTCAGCATTAATTTATAGCCATGTTTTAAAACGGTAGCTCTATAGTTGCTAAATATTCATTTTTTTTGAGGTTTTTCGAAGTCATTGAACTTTTGTTTATATTTTTTCAGCAGTCTGTGTAAAGTTTTATATAAATAAAATTATTTTAAAAGTTTTAAATAGAAATTCTCAAAATTTCTTCACAGTTGTATATTTCGTATATGTTTTTAGTTTATAAACGAAAATAAAATCCCACCAAAAACATTTTCATGTAAAATGTTGCCAAGACGAGATCATATGGCTCGCACTGTCAAAAAGTTATCAGATCTCATGTAGAGCCAAGCTTCTAACTCTACACGCCCTAACTCTACAAGCCCTAACTTCACAAACTCTACAACTTAGTCAAAATATGTGGCTTGGCCGTTTCGTTACTACCGGCTGCCGATGTTGTAGATGACAACTTTCTTGTCTCATTTATATAAATATATTTTCTCTTTTTATTTTTATTTGTATTATATGTATATCAATTATTCTTCTTCTTTTTATTTTTTCTTTAATAGAACTATTGTATGACAGAAAAGTAAAAAACAGTGAAAAATTTTTTCACCTTACGCCCACGTGACGGTAGCGAAACGGCCAAGCCACATATTTTGACTAAGTTGTAGAGTTTGTGAAGTTAGGGCTTGTAGAGTTAGGGCGTGTAGAGTTAGAAGCTTGGCTCTACATGAGATCTGATAACTTTTTGACAGTGCGAGCCATATGATCTCGTCTTGGCAACATTTTACATGAAAATGTTTTTGGTGGGATTTCACTTCTTTTTGTAAGCTGCTTATGACAATATTATCGTTGCATTTTACCTCCGAGACATTTTATACCATAAATATTATCCAATCTTCACCATATTCGGTTTAAGCACGCTGTTTTTGATTTTATGTTGAACTGATATGCAAACGGTGATCTCCGCCAAAACTTAAATACCAAAATTACAAAATGTAAATTTTCGACATAAACTAATAACCGATTTTTATTTTTTATGTATTTTATTATTATTAATAATAACAAGGAGTCCCTATATCAATTTTCAGACCTCTAGCATCAAAATTTGCGGAAGTCTCATACAAACTTCCCTCCCCTAGTTTAAGGGGTTGGGGGGTAAAAGTTTCAAGTCTTAGAATTTTATTGTTGTTTGTGTACTAATACTAGCTTACATACCAAATTTCAGCTTTCTAGGACTTCAGGAAGACTCTAGGAATTTTGATGATCATCAGTGAGTGACGAAATCGGGGTTTTTTAGATATCAATAAAATCTAAAGTATAAGAGCTATGCAATTGAAACTTTATATGTTTAATAAGTCCACTATCGACACCATATCCCCAGAATTTTGTTTATCTGGTATAATCCAAACCCAAGTTATGAGGGTTCAAAAAAACGACGAAGCACTTCGAGAAAAGATAGGTAGTGCTTTTCGTTTTTTTTTTTTTTTTTTTTTTTTTTTGGTTCGTCTTGGCGGGGGCACTACCGTGCCCCCAGATAGAATGCATCGTTCGACTTTTCCATTTGTGTCAAATTAAGAATTCAAATATAAAGCAACTGTACTTGCAGGTACTGTACGAATTTTATGGACCTTTATAGTTTTATGGTGCTTGAAATACAAACTTAACGTTACTAAGCTACAGCTTGCCGGCGGTCTGTGGCCGAACATAAAATCAAGGAATAAACCACTAACAAATACCAACTTCTGGTGCAAATTTCCGCCTTTACTGTTTCGCGATAAAATAAGAAAGCTTTGTTTTTTTTTAAAGAACATTTTAAAGATAATTTAAATATTTTCAATATAGCTTTCTTCTTTTATTTATATAATATATATAAACTCTTTTTCGATGAATCAAAAAGAAAAGGTTGAAAAAGTTAGTTACGGGAGTTTCGGGATTTGACATGAATTCAATTATGACCGACATTTTGGTTATTCTAGTACATTTCCCTCATTAGCTAACGAATCAATTTAAATATTAGCATTCTTGTACCAATAAAGGATGGTACAAGGCAAATAATTTAATTCCATACCTGCATCGTTCGTATAAATGTATGAATCATGCTTAATTTAGCCTGACTTCTGATATATTTAGCATTCTTTAATTAAAATAGCAAATATTTACTTGGTATAAGCAGCTAATATTTTTGAAAACTATTAATAGAATGAAGAAAATAAAGGGTCTTGTAATTCGCAGTCGTAATAGATCAAATAAAAATCTATATAACAACGATCGATGGGAAATTCACAAAGAAAGTTGTGTTTGACCATATATGAAGAGCAGAGTTTATAAAGATTTTTGAAATGATTTCATTGATATTTTATGCCATTACAGAGTTGCACTGATTCTGTTTTTAGCTGACTTTTCGTAGAATATGTATGTTACATTATTAAATATATTTTTTTCAGTTTTTGATAAATAGGATCTAGTTAATCGATACTTAAATGTAGATGGAAGGCATGACGTATTTATACGTGGTATTAATGTACATTTTCTCGTGACAATGTGAAACTATACGTTGCTGTATATATATTAGTTTTTGTAACTATGATGACTCCATAAGAGTTTTAACCGATATACACAGTTAATCTGGCTGGCATTTCAAGGAATATTTAATTTCAAATTCTTGCGACGCCGGCCGTTAAGAAATTAAAACCCATTTCGTTTTATTTTCAGTTAAAAGTTTTTAAACGGTTTTATTTAGCTCACCCCGTTTGTTTTATTTTTTATTTATTATTTATTCTTGGGTCAAATTTAGTAATTCAAATTTCACCCTCTTCCTGTCAACCGATTAATCTGAAATTTTGTATACACTTTGGATTTTGGTGACAATACAATTATGTTTATTCGTTATCATTATAAATTCAAGATGGCCGCCGCTACAAAATGGCGGATAATTTATGTTTTATTAATCTCATCAATATGGGTATCAAATGAAAGGGCTCAACAAGCAGAATACAATATACTATAAAAAAATTGAAATCCAAGATGGCGGCCGCTACAAAATGGCGGATAACGTAGGTTTTATCAATCCCATCAATATGGGTATCAAATGAAAGGGCTCAACAAGCAGAATACAATATACTATAAAAAATTGAAATACAAGATGGCGGCCGCTACAAAATGGCGGATAACGTAGGTTTTATCGATCCCATCAATATGGGTATCAAATGAAAGTGCTCAACCAGTATAATCAATGTACTGTATAAAATTAATATCCAAGATGGCGGCCTCTACAAAATGGCGGATAACTTAGGTTTTATCAATCCCATCAACATGGGTATCAAATGAAAGGTCTCAACAAGTAGAATACAATTTACTATGCAAAATTGAAATCTAAGCTGGCCGCCGCTACCAAATGTCTGATAACAATTTTTTATCAATCCCACCAATATGGGTATCAAATAAAAGGGCTTGACAAGAAGAATACAGTGCACTATACAACCTCAATATTTAAGATGGGCCTTGCAACAATGAAGCACTAAATGAATTAAACAGAATGCGAAATAAAAACTAAAAACTAGAAAATAAAAATAGGTAAAAAAACTTTTTAAGTTAAACGGTTTTATGTTAAACATACATTGCAATGTTTAAGATAAATGTACTAAAAACCAAAAAATAATAAAATAGATACAGTCGTGGGAATTATAAACATATGCATAGACTAGACTAAAATAAAACCGTGGGGCACGTCAATTGTCTACAAATTATCGACTTAGTGTGCGATAGAAGAATCGTTTAATTCGTCGTTAAAATAGGCAGTTGGCCCGCAGACGGTGAGGAAATTACTTACTATTTTCTTGCTCATGGAAATTCCAATAGTTATACACTCCATGTAAATAAAAGAAATGTTTCAACTAGTTTATCGTTGGACATTCACACTGCTGGCTGGCGAGGAATCGTTTCACTGCTCGTAGTTTGTCTTTAATCGACAAAACATATGATAAAAGTACTACTCGCTCACCACTATGAAACCCTAAAACTCGCTTATAATCGAGCTTGCTAGCTTGTTTCCACATTCTAGCCCTACTTATCACACGTCCATCGTTGTCGGTTGAACAACTGCCTAATTATAGTGTAACATTACAAAACAAACATTTTAATCAACGATTGTAGACAATTGACGTGCCCCACGGTTTTATTTTAGTCTAGTCTATGCATATGTTTATAATTCCCACGACTGTATCTATTTTATTATTTTTTGGTTTTTAGTACATTTATCTTAAACATTGCAATGTATGTTTAACATAAAACCGTTTAACTTAAAAAGTTTTTTTACCTATTTTTATTTTTGATTTAAAGTAAAAGACATTCACAATTTAAATATTTTTTAAATTTTGGTGCAAAGAACATGAAGCTTTCAAATAAGGAAATTATATATTATATTTCGGTCCAGACTTTCCTACTTATCTAGACCTATATAGAAAAGGAGGTCCTCTCTCCTAACAGTGAGACAGTTGTATAATTTAGGCAATTTTATACAATACATATGACATTAATAGTAATTATATAGAGTTTACACGTCATACCTAAATATTTCAGTCACCAAATCCTAATATAATTAGTGACCTAATTCGCGAGATCGCCTCGTAAATTCTTAAGTAACGACACTATATCGCATTAATAACATCGTAATACCTCCCATAATTCCTCGTTTATAGCCACCGTAGTTATAAAGCACAGGGTTTACGTGGTTATAAGTAAAATAAATGTTAGTTAAATCGTAATTACATATCATATTATTATCATCTGTTCTGTTATTTATACTGCTGTTACTTACAAAGTATAACAATTTTATATTTTTGTGGTCAATGCCTCCGATGTAAAGACGTCCTTAAGCGCCAATTATCAGCTTGCGGCTTGTCTCCACAGACATCGATACGAGTCACAGAACAGAATGGAGACGGACCATCAAATTAAGTACAATTAAATTTTGAATCCAAACGCTTAGCAAGCCTAGATGCTAAGCGCGAACAATGGAAATCCCGTACTAAGCTTTCCTATGAACACACACAACAAGAGGCTCCTATACTGTTTCTCTTGTAGCCGAACGTTCAAGACAAAGTTTGGCTTCGCCAGTCATCTCAGAGCGCACGCCAGGCGCTAACAGAGGGTCGCCGTAGACGAATACGTTTTGGACGACATCATCAATAACAATTTGAATACTTGTCCGTTAACAACTCCTGCGTTATTTTTTTTTCATCTTAATATATTAAATGGAATAAATACTTGTAACATATAATATAAACATGTGCTTAATAGTAGTTTGGTGTACGCGAACATGCAATTTTTAGTGTATTATAAATATATACGAATGAAAGTCAAATTAGGCGATTGTACTAATTATAGTAATTGGGGCAACTTGATCATACATACTACATATTGTATCTTTATATCAGTAAGAGTGTTCAACGAAGTCAATGCTAGCCAATTCTCGTTCTAAAAATCGTTATTATCGTAAAATGCTGTATATAATTATATGCTAATAACTAAGACATTTGTATTTTATTCCGAAGAACAAACCTTGGAAGTTATGGAATTTCAAGGCTTCTGAAATAGGCAAAAGGAATAAATGGGATTTCCCGACGGATTATCTTTCTTTGAGGATTCTAATACAGGGAGAATCGACGATATTGGAAAAGTTTACAAGTTACTAATTCAAAATACTTTTTTTAGAGATATTATTTATTATTAAATAAATAATTATATTTTTGTGTAACGAAAGTAACCGACATACTCGTAGCCCACAGAAATAGCAGGTTGAAGTGGCAGTGGGCTGGTCACCTGTGTCGCATGACCGATGGCCGTTGGAGAAGATGTGTCCTGGAGTAGAGAACGCATGTCGTCCTACGGTGCGCTATCTAATGCGCTAAATAATCTAAGTCGTAAGATTGCCGAATGAGGATGGATTGAAGAAAACCGGGATGTTTGGCGCGAGCTTGGGGAGATCAGCAGTGGACTGCGATAGGCGGAAGAGAGGGAAAGAGAAACAAAGAGATTATACTTACATTCTGAATGGGAATTGAAATGAGAACACCCGGAGAAGAAAACAGGGTCACTGCAAACTTCGTCAACGGGCTAGTAGATTAATGAAACCAGCCTTACATCAGAATTTATATAAGTTTTATGGATATGATGGATCGTTTGCTTCATTGTTATCGGAAACTATGGAGCCGATTGCATTTTAGGCAACACGCTACGCCTAAGCGTAGCAAGTGTGCATGGTGTATATACGTGCTACGCTATCTATCTGTTACTATAATATAAGCGAAAAAGTATACCGTATACGTCTTAAAATATGTATTTATCTGAATGGTATCAAAATTCAATGCAGACAAAACTGTGCGGCTAGTAGTTAAAAAATACGTATATACACTTCAGATTGAGAATTTTCTCACACTCTTATTCAATTATTTCGATTAGTTAAATGTTCGTAATAAGCTTAATTGCTTTTATTTTATAAATGAATCTCTCGAAAATTCTTCGCGCAGTCCAATGAAAAAGAGTTGTATCGGATAACTTTTATTTAATAGAAAAATGATATTGAAACGTACTGAACTAAAATGCTTTTCTATTATTATGAAAGCGAGTCGAACAAAGAAATTTTATTTCATTTAAAAACTATAAATCGATGAACATCTATATCGAAATTTTAGTAAGTTGGGAGTATTTATGAATACAAGCTCATTCTTTTCTATAAAAAAATACTGAATACTATTAATATTTTGTATACGCAATAAAAATTTTTTTGATTGATTTGTATTGTATTCTAACACGATGAAAATTACCCTTTTCTCCGTAAACGTCCAAAAGTTCAGCGGTTTTTCGATAGTCGCTTTATCATGCCAAACGAATTCTTTTAATTAATTTAAGCGTCCAACTGTCAGTACAACTAAACTTTTAAGTTGTGGGATAATATCAATAGGACGACCTAAGGGCACGAATAATAGAGAAAGCTCTGAGGAATTCTTAGCTAATCAAATATGGTTAAATGACTTTTAAGAACTCCTGAACAGTTTTCATAAATTTCGTAGCGTATAATAAAGTATTTAAAAAAAAATGTGCTTGAAAGACTTACTAAGTCGACATCAAGCCAGATGTCAGTGGCAACGAAGTATGCGTTGATTGTGTAAATATTACAAAATATTTTTTATACGTATAACTAAGAAACACACACACACACATACCCTTACACACACACTTTACTCGTGTTACTCTCGTGTTATCCTCTCATACGAGAAGTAGATACAAAAAATAAGGAAAACGGTTCTGCATATACTTCTACTAGTTGAATTATTTATGTACATTTAGAGAGTACTTGATATTTCACGACAGCGGTAACATTATATCGAAAATGTGTATAAAAATTTCTAAGCTTAAACATGTTTGTCTGGAGAAATATTTGATAAATAAATAAACGCTTGCCGTTTTAAGAAAAAAGAAGTAAAAATTACCCAATGGGTACTTTTTATTTTGTTCCGTTCATTAGCTTAAAACATTTTACATATATCAAGAGCGACTTAATAGTTACATGGTATAGCCTGCATTTTATAAAAATACCTTTAGGATGCTTTATAAAATTTAAAGTATTTTAAGTACTTAAATATATTTGCATTTTTAAGATTTTTTTGGTTGTATATAATCTTTTTTAACTTAATTTTAAAGAATAGAAGATTTCAAAATCTATTTTGTGTCTAATGGTACCAATCTTACTCCAAAGAACTTTTCGGTATACTCGGCGGTTATATTACTTGTCGATGTAATTGAAGTCGGTTTTGTTTCATTTGCAAGCAAACGGAATTTTTTTTTATATTTATAAATAAAAAACTCTTCAATTAGCAAAGTTATTTTTTCTTCTTAAATATGATATCTAGATGACTTGCGATATTTTTGTTTCGATGTTGTTTCTGAGACGATCTAGCGACTAAATAATATTAACTACTTTTCAAATAATTTACTAAAGATAACTAGATAAATGTTTGTTTGTATTCTAAGAGACATCTCTGAGAGGACCAATTAGTCTATAGCGTGACGTAACTTTACTATCCTGGCGAGAATGAGGTTGGGTATGACTTATCCGACCCTCCGTTTTTTGCATATTGTTTCTTCGCCTTTTTAGCTGATCTATCCATTGACGCAATTGATAGTGACACAGTTTTTTTTTCTCAGGGAATATTGATTTTGTTGAGCTTTTACTTCTTACAAAAAAGTTAAATTTCGGAACTAAAAATAATGCTTCGATAATCAAAAAATTAATTTTGGGATTTAAAATAAGATTGACAACAAGATTGAAAACTTATACGTAATATATGTGGGTTCTTAGTAAAAAAATGTTTATTATAGACTTTGGAGTACTATTTTTAGTTAAACACTTAATTATCTGCCTATAAAAGCATAGTTTTACTGATGAATGAGATACAATCTGTAACAATTGCAAGAATCTTTTATTTAATACATTCGAATAGTCTCAATTTTTAAAAGATGAATGGTACTGACAAAAAATTATCGTAAATTTAATAAATTTGACTGAAACGGGGGCGGTTCAGAAACTTTTATTTTAAAATTTTCTGTTAACAAAGACGATGGCTACCGCGTTTTCCGCTACAGAAGGGATGCTATCGATACTAGAGATCTTTTATAATATTGCCTCGTGTCACGCTATCAAAAGTGGATTGTGCTTAGCATTTAAAGAAAGTAATGATTTAGTTACCATTTTCTAGGGTTGGGCTGGAATTTTTATGTAATTTCTATATCTTTATATTATTTGAGTTTGTTAGTGGAAGCTTATTTTGTTGAAGCTATTTAATGCCGTAAAAGGTAAGTAAAATGTAGCAAGTGTTTCCACTGAAGCGGAGCGGAGTGGGGCAGTGGAGAGCTGAGTTGAGCGGACCAAAGCAGCACTGAGCCGTGTTCCTATGAGTGAAATTCGATCTTTAGAAGAAATTATACGTTATGTTATAAGAGCGGCGCTTTTGAATTCTCTTCTCTTCCAGAAGATGAAGATTTTGTTATTTGAACTCCAAAAGAAATCACAGATTCCTGACTTGAAACCATATAAAACTACTCTGAATACGGGAATTTTATCACTTTCTGTGAAACATGTGATGATGAATTATAAGAATTTTTTTAAAGACTATCAAGAGACAGTTTTCTCTTACCATTAATTTCTCATCCATTGCAATGCCGCTAACTAAACTAAAACGCAACCCACGAGTCATTTACCGATAAGCTTACCCTACCCACTGCTCCGCATTGTCCTAATACGGTCCGCTTCGTGCTTTCTACTCTACTCTTCAACTCCGCTAGGGAAATGGGGTCATATATTTTCTTTGAAAGTCCGCTCAGTTTTGCTCCGCCCTCCTTACAATATTTCCACTGATGCAGAATAGAGATTTTGAGCTCTTGATTGGTCAATTCACGGTCTGCTCAGCTCCACTATGCCCAGGTTCGCTTCGGTGGAAATGCACCCTTAAATACGATCTTACGGTTCTCTCACTCGTACTTTATAGCAAACCACAAACAAAGCATAAATATAGTTATGGTTAATTAGCCATTTTTCAGTTCGTATTTAGTACAGTTGTGGGAAAAATGCGGTATGTATCGCAGAAAACCATAAATTAAAATGTCAATGTTTAACGGGTTATTTACCTTACCCTTTACCTGAAATAAGTCGTACAAAAGTGGAAATGTGTAAACCGAATCCTTGTCATCCTTCTGCTCTTTGTGAACCTTTGTTTTACACATATATTTGCAAATGTCTCGCTGGCTATGTTGGTGACCGATAAATTCAATAACTAAATTTTTTAATTATGTCTTTCAAAGATCACTTGATATTAAAACAGTTTTTAGTCGAAAAATATTTCTACAATAGTAACAATCATTTCGGTTTGAGTTCTCATATATAGTTTTATATTTTGAGACATAATCATGTGGAAAATATTTACAGAACGCGTTACTATTCAGTATTATAATGACGAAATGTAATATTATAATGTAAAACCCAAAAATACTGCGGACTCGTTTTACTTTTGTATTATTATGCTTTGAAATATGTTTATTGTAAACGTTGTCTTACAAATGTATCCATCAAGAGGAGGAAGTTTAGTCCAAGTTACTTAATATATCTACTGTTAACAAATGTTTCTGCAGCATTTTAGTGCCCGACTCGGGTTATTAAGTTCGTGTTATACATTTTAACCCTGCTCGACGCTTTTAAAATGTTTCAAGAATACTGAAAATTTTCAGAGACCATTTATTATTTACCAAAAATATTGTTCTTTCAATGTTCTTAGTGACTGAATGTCAAAAGTTGTAATTTATTCACGCGTTTCAGATCTTACCAAAGTATTAATGTGTCATTGTTTTAAAATATCTTATTTTGAAAGGAAGTTTGCCAAATTGGTACATAAAAATATTTTACACTTTTAAGCGTTAACACAATAATGTTCAAGTAATTATAATAAGGCCAATATCACGAAAATTTTCTATTTTTCTATATTCTCTATTTTCTGTTGCTGCTATTTCATTGTTGTTAATGTATTTATTTATTAAATACTTTCTATGAACTTACTTATAGATGCAGCATAGTTCAAAAGAGATATGTCAAAGAAACATATACATGAATTTTGCTCAAGCGTCAGACACAAACAGGGGTTGTAAGGTAAAATGATTCCTTTTGAAAAAAAAAAATGTTACCATAGAGCATGATAAAAAAGGTAAATAAGAAGAGGTTCACAATTGAGACGAGGGTAATGGTAATGGTGATGTTTCGTCTATTGTGCTTAATGCATATGTTTATTTATTAGTAGGTGAGGGGACAGTGGCTTTTTTACCAGAACGAGGTTTTGTTAGGTTAGTAAAAGAAGAGTAAAGCTTTTTTCCTTTTTTTTGTTGATAGACACATGATAGCTTTGTATTTGTTCTCTTCTAATTTCTGAAGAGAATGTCACTATGTGACAAAAATAATCATTAAATGGCAGATTTTTTTTTACGCCAAATAAAATGAACCTCGTAAAACATTATGGGGCTAATTTTTTCTTTCAAAGTCATAAACTCGATTTTTAAAATAAGGGCATAAAAGGATGATTAAAATCTAAATGCAACTTTTATAGGGAAATGTAATTAGGTATGACAAATCGCAATAAACTGAAACTAGCTTTTGAGTCGTCAGAGTTTGTTTACGACTTTAGAATCGAGCAGTTTGATTTTTGTTTATTCCAACTTTGAAAAACTGGAATTCAATTACATAGGTCATTTGTCATAATTTCTTAAGCTTATCCAGTTTTTTCCTTTTTACATAGTAAAATTAACACTTTTATATATAGTTGATATTTCTTCAGTTCTTTTTTAATTTTTATAGAGCGTAGGTGTTTTTATCTCGGAGGAGTAAATGACATTTAACATTTAGCGTATTTAAAAATTATATGAATTTGAACGGCTTAAAGATTAAATTAACACGCAAAATAAATAATTGTGTTTGCTCGCAAACGAAAAAAAAAAACCGACTTCAATTACATCGAAGAGTAATACAACGTAGATCGACGAAAAAATAGTAATACTTTGTTCGTATTCCATATAACGCGACATTATAAAATTGTAGAATTATATAATGTTCTACTGTTATTTCTAACATTTTGTTAGCGATTGTAGGCAGAAATTTCATAAAAGGCCCGTCGTCGATTCGCGCGAAGCGCTGACATCGCTTATTACGGCGGGTTTTTTAGTTGATGCGGATTTATATTGAATTACGGTTTATGTCTTTTTTATTAAAAATATGTAATGTTCATGTTTTCACACAGCTCCGATGCACGACTGGAGTTTACCCCTTCAGATCAACTGTCTTAATAGGCACAAAAAGGCTTACTAGTCTAAGAAATATATTATTACTATATCAAATTGTAAATAAATGAATCCAATAACGCCATCTATCGGAACCTAATTGCGTTATTAGAAAACGTCTGAACGCCATCTCTAACAAGGTCATTCGTTCAGTAGATTTTACTGTTCAATTTTTTCATTCCGGGGCCTTAAATGAAAATCGATTCTTAAGGAGAAAACTCCAAAAACAGTCAAGTAAATACGCCATATCAGATATAGCTCAAAAAGTTCGAGTCAAATCTCAATTATATTTAAATGGGACCATATGACAAGCACCACCTATCGATTAAAAAAAAAGTCATTGATATCGGTCCACCCAGTAAAATAGTAATGAGGTTAATATAACGTTGGTCGACGTAAAATAGCCAAGTAAATACCCAGTATTAGCGATAATTCAAAAATTAAAAGCTCAAATATATTTATAACGAATAAACTGCTACTCTCTACTCTAGTGGAATATTGTAATTTGATCGATAGTGAACGAAGTAATTTCATTAAATTTTGATAGATGGCGTTGTGGCAAAGTATTGAACATGACCACAGTCGTCTTAACATCGTCGTGTAAATACGTGTCATCAAAGATTACTCAAAAATTGCTCATTATATCTCAATCATATTTAAAAAGAACGACATGACAAGTATTAGCTTTTGATTTATACAAAAAAGATCAAAATCAGTGCACCCAGTAAAAAGATATAACGTATAATACAACGTAGGGTAACGAAAAAACCGTCAAGTAAATACGCAATATTAGATATAACTCACAAATTACTAATCAAATCTCAATTAAATTTGAATGGGACCACGTGACGAATAGTAGCTTTTAATTTATATAAGAAACGTCAAAATCGGTGCACCCAGTAAAAAGTTATGAGGTATAAATACAACGTAAGGTGACGAAAATAATGTCAAGTAAATACGCGTTATCAAAGATTAATCAAAAAGTAGTTATCAGATCTCGATAAAATTTATATGTGACCACATGATAAACATCAGCTTTCGACTAAAGTAAAAATTATCAAAATCGATACAACCAGTAAAAAGTTATTGCGGATTTTCAAGAGTTTCCCTCGATTTCTCTGGGATCCCATCATCAGATCCTGGTTTCCTTATCATGGTACCAAACTAAGAATATCCCCTTTTCAACAAAAAAAGAATTACCAAAATCGGTACACCGAGTAGAAAGTTATGTGGTATAATACAACGTAGGTCGACGAAAAAAGCGTCAAGTAAAAACGCATTATTAGATATAATTCGAAAAGTAGTTGTTAGATCTCAAATAAATTTAAATGGGACCAATCGGCACACACCACCTTTCGATTAAAACAAAATTTGTCGAAATCGGTCTACCTGGTCAAAAGTTCTGATGTAACATACATAAAAAAAAAAAAAAAAAACAGTCGAATTGAGAACCTCCTCCTTTTTTGGAAGTCGGTTAGTAAAATATAATGAAGAATGATTGTTTAGTGTTGTAATATTTGTCTAAAAACACATTATTATTATTTATAGTTTTCAAAGAATATTGTTGTTATCATAATTTAAATGTTGTAGAATGCTGCATTTTGTCATAAAAATGAATTTATAGGATTACTAGCTGACCCCGCAAACATTGTTTTGCCATATACGATATTAACCCCCTTAACCCCCCCACCCTTTATAACTTAGGGGTATGAAAAATAGATGTTGGCGGATTCTCAGACCTACCCGATATGCACAAAAAATCATAAAAATCGGTTTAGCCGTTTTGGAGGAGTATTTTAACTAATATTGTGACACGAGAATTTTATATATAAGGTAATAAAACTATATTTGCACAATTTTTAGAATAATAACATACGCGCCCGATGCGTACCAATAAAAGTAATTATCCGGTAATACTATCTAGTTTAACTGAATATCACGTAGTGGGAAACTAGGTTAATATCGATAGAATTTATTAAAGTCGTGTTGCAGACGATTTCTTAATACCGTCTGTCCTGTGTAAAAGTAGACTTTCTTTATTTTAACCGGTTTTATCCAGATTTTACAGGACTGTAATAACATTTCCTAGCTAAATTTCTATTACAATTTGATTTATTAAAATTGTTATAGATAAGTAAAAATGAAAACATCACATTTTCGTTTAAAGATAAACTCCTTTTCTTAAGGAATAGATGTAATTGGTTATCCTTTCTTCGAACCTCAGTGGCGGTCGGTATTCAGGACTCGCTAAGAATAGCAATGATCGAGTTATTGAACATTGACTAGACCTACTTCGGATTTTCAGTTCTATCTGTCAAAGTTACTGAATGAATACGAGTATAAAAGTCAAAAAAGTTTTAAACATTTTGCTTAAATAAATAAAAGTGTATTTATTTATTTTATTAAAGTAACTTAAAATTATTTTAGAACACGTTGTAGGTACATAAAACGGCTATAATTAAAAAATAAAAAATAAATTTGATGTTATTCTAACTTTGAACTGAAGATAATATACATCGACATGAAATAAAGATTTAAAGAGAATTTGTTGTTTTTAGTCGTTTATACAGCAAGTGCACATCGCGTTAACTGATATTGCGTGAAGTATGCATAGCGTTATTATAGCTTTTTTTTTCGTAATATATAACAAATTTAAGAAAAGTTAAAACAATTCAATACATAAAAGAGGTCACTCACTTCGGCCTGTCGCAGTCCACCGCTGGACATAGGCCTCTTCAAGTTCGCGCAAAAGGGCGTGAACTTATGTGTTTTGTCCATAGTCACCACTCTGGGCAGGCGGGTTGGTGACCGCAGGGTTTGCTTTGTCGCACCGAAGACGCTGCTGCCCGTTTTCGGTCTGTTTATTTCAAAGCCACTAGTTGGGTTGTTATTCCGCCATCAGTTGGCTTTTTAAATTCCATGGTGGTAGTGGAACTGTGTTATCCCCTAGTCCTCATACGACACTCACGGGAAGAGAGGGATGGCTATATTTTTAACTGCCGTAACCACACAGCACTATAAAGGTACTCTTGCTTAATCCGAGAAATGGAAAGGAAGTCTTTTTATAAAACGTGTACTTTCTGTATCTTACTTTATTTCTGTACTTGAAAAATGCTGTTAAGTATTCTGTAGCGTTTTTATTATTAATGCACATTTCTAATTCTGTTCAGTTAGTGATTTGTAGACATACGATGTGTTAAAATTATGTAATCGCCTTAGAAACAAACTTGCGATAAAACTTAAAATAATCATATGATAAAATTAAATTATATGCTATTATTACATGTAGAAGTTTAAGATAATACATAAATATATAGATATAAGTTTATATCAAACCGTAAAATCTTTAAAAAACAGCATTACACTAAAGAAGTCTATTTTTAATATTGAGAATATAATCGTTTACGTCTACAAATTGTGTTATAAGGTCGATCTGAGATAGGAAGTTCAAAATGAAAGGTTACGAAACGAACAAAATGTTTATGATTTTAATAATAATAATAATAATAATAATACTAATAATAATAATAATAATACTAATAATAATAATACTTTTTTATTTGCAACATCCACACAAATCAATGTTACATATCCATTAAGCTAAACAATTAAAATAAACAATAAGGATATCGCAAACCCGGTCTCAAGCTCGGCATATGCTGGCAGAGCTGTCAGCGCCGATCTTCCGCTTGAGCCGTCGGGTGACAACACGGTCGCACCAACACCACATACCATACAAAATCGGAATACAGAAAAAGAAACATGAAAATTAAATGGATATAGTGAAGTATACATGGGACTAATATATTATACGGCAAAGTGAAATGCTCTGGACACTGAAAGGAATTTCGTTCTTATTCCGACACATTAGAGTACAATTCAGCTTTGTTTACATGTAAGTTCTAAAGTAAGTAATAAAAATATTCTTTCAACATAAATAACGCTTGCTAGGTAAAATTAATAATAGGTTATCCATAATCCATTTCACATAGGATGGGTACGGTGACATTTGATATGTTCCAATACACTCTCACTAATTTCAACAAATCGGATAAATATACGTTTTTTTAAAAATCACCAATTAATTTCCAAAGCAAACAATAATACTTGATTAGATTGAAATTGTATTTAAATATGCGTTTTTACGTTTAAAAAAAAAAATGAAAAAGATACAGAAAAAAATAAAATAAAAAATAAAATAATAACCTAAAATTACATTTTTTTTTACTCTGAATTATTGATAATATGTATATATTTCAATTTATTCAGTGCTATAGTATAATAAGCGTAATGTTAAACATTGAATTCACTAAGATTCTAAGTCCTAACACAATTTTCCCGATAACGTGAGTGAACTGGGAATCAGTGTAATAATCCAATCGATCCATTTGTCAACATTGTACCATATGGCTCACGTACAACATTGTTGATATTTCTTCGACATATGCTTCTCCTTATCAAATTTTCTGCTAACACACCTCGCCGAAAATTTAGTTACATGTAACAATATAACATAAATATCGATATAAGTTTATATAAAACCTTTCTTCATATGTTCGTTAGATTATCTGAAGTCGTGAGCTAGCGGCGTATGAAAATATTGTTATTCAAAAGATGGATTTAATTACAGTAACCTCGGAATGTTCGTTTTAATTTAATCTCAATACAAGAGTTGAGATGTGTTTTACTATGAATAAACCTATTTTAGCTTATATCAATTTTAGTATTTAATTAACGAAAAATTAGAATGATTTGTTCATTTTAACCGAGTGGTTTGTTATAAATTGTCACAAAAACAATTTAATAAGCATAATAATTCTATTTTGCGCAAAGTATCGAATAAAAAGTAACACATCAAAATAATTAGTTAAATATTGATATGAAAGCCATTTAAACATTTAAAAATACCCTTTTTTATGGACACACACATTAAATTGGTCAGTCTGTATAAACTATGAGATAAAGTTTATTTAGCGACAAGGAAAAAGACACAACAGGCATATGTAAATACTTTTTGCACTACTATATAATATTTATTTTATCAAAGTACATATTTACTGGAAACGAGATAATTTGTTAACCACCTAAGTAATAAATTTACATAAAATTCATGTCGTCTCTTTAATGTCTTAATAATATTAAAATAAATAATTTGACAACTTGTATTTTATTCAATTCCACGCGGACATGATTTATACCAAAACTATCTGTAAATATTTAGTTCTTAAGTTGTGAATTGTAAATATTTTATTTAATTTATGACAGTCAACACACTTAAAATAATGTAAATTGTGTCTAGAATATTATATTTTATTTCTTTGTATAAGTTAATATTTCATTATTAAAAAAAATGGAAGTCAGTATGCTTCACGACATATTACGTTCGAAAGACCCAGTTTACTATCTATACTGAGGTAGGTATATGACGCGCAAAGAAAATGCGACCTGGGTCAAGGCTGACACTGTTTCATCTCATGGATGAGAAAATCACGAGAGGATTTTCAAAAGAATTAACGAGGCCTCGACTTGAATTTAAGACATACCATAAGATGAGGGATTAATGCGTACTTCCAGATAAAATACCAGGGAACGACATTTAACCTGTCTAAAACATCGCTCGACTTGATTTAAAGCCGTGGTAAAGTATCTCAGCATTTGCATACATGAAGGTATTTATGAGGAAAGCGTAATTCATTATTTAAATAGAGCGTCTCTTTTACGGCACAATAATAAGGAATATTTATTAAAGGCAACGCCTGTCTCGCTAGTTATATCTTGATTTACGTCGATCGTTCGGTGCTGCGTGCAAATTATTATTAGTGTATTAAGCACCTGCGTCTTGTATTGAACAAGAGACTAAACACTCTTTATCCTTATGCTTTTATCTAGCGATAGGTTTTATTTAATACGATTCATCACATCATTATGTTTTACGTGATTCTGCGAAATGAAGCCTAAGGTCCTGTCCATCATGCTATCACAAGACTCAGGTTGATATTTCTGGAATTATAATAGACATTTTGGGAATCATCAAATCACAAAAAGATTTTTTTTAGAATTTAGCCTTTTTCATCAAATTTTGATAAATAAACCTTTTTTATTTGTGCTTCGAAGTTAGTAAAAAAATCGGCCGTTCTGCTAGTTCTGAAGTTGTAAGTGTGAATGTTAATTAATGGTTGCTTGTAATACTTCGGTTTTCAAACAGGTTTTTCGGGATTTTTAAGAATTTTTCTATCCTTATCATTGGTTGAGTGATGAAAATAAAATCACTACTGTTTTCTAACACCCTATAGGTACTATCTATACTGTGTGTCAATGTAACAAGAACACAATTTTCTTCTCATTAGTCATTAATCTTGAACACGTATCACATCATTAGATATATAACTAGATGATAACACAGATTTATGGCAAATACACGCGTAAATATCTATTCTGATGTTGACTTTGATTACACAGTTCTAATTTAATATCTAAATACTTATTAATATTCCACTAAAGTATGTAGTAACGTCAAAATATAAGCTTTATTTACTTATTCTATGTACGTATATTTCTTGAATATTTATGGCTTTTGCTTAATTGAATTTACGGTGATATCTTTGATGTAATAAAGACGTAGGCTTTAAATAAAAATAGCTTTTTTTTCAATTTTGATCAAATTGGTATTTTGATACAAAGCAATTAATTAAATGTTTGAATAAAAGTGTCATTAATTTTTCGTTTTATTTTTATCATTATTAAAGCTATATTTAATTAAAAATTGAAAAAATATAATATAATATAATATATTATATATTTATGCACCCATAAGTTTATTAATATATAATGTTGCATCAGTTTCATTGCAAATACGGGACATAGGATTGTCTGCTGAAAATCTAGTTTGAATGGCTGTTGGCGAATATAATATAGCGTGGCTAGGAATTTTCCAGCCAACTTTTTCACAATTCATCTATGACATAGTAAAGAAGATAATTACTTAATTTTTATCCATTAAGCAGATGGGTGAAGATCAAGTCTAGTTCGGATCTTAGACTGCAACACTTAAAAAGTTTTCAATTATCTAAAAATGATAATGTCGTCATTTTGTGAAGTAACATTTAGTCAATATTTCATTTATATCTTCGTTATCAAACCTTTGCTTTATTTATTTGTCAATATTTACAAAAGCACTAATAGATTATATTAGATTGTCTATACAAATGAAAAAATACACGAAGCTAGCTTTGTCCTGCGGTTTCACTATCGATGATTTGAGCTACATACGTTGGTCGAGTGACCGCAAGCGCGACTGCCGAGCTAGGGTCTGAGATCTGATTCCTGGGTCGGTCAAACTGTTATTGGTTTTTAATTTTTTCATAATATTATCTTTTTGATATCTTATTGAAATTGTAAAAGTATTTGGTCCAAAATAAATTACTTGTTTATTTTTAGTATCTTTTCTTTCTTCTGATCATAATTTTGTTGCGGATCTGTTTAAAAGCTATGACATCTTCTTAAATAATTATCAAAATCAAATGATGTCAAGGAAAATTTCTCTAAGGATTTCAATATTATATTTATATTGACGACGCGTTGGCGCAAAGGTCACAGCACTGATTTATGGCATTTGCGCTGGCGGTTGCGGGTTCAATCCCCGCACATGACAAAAATTTGCATTCGCCATACAGGTTTGCCGTTGTCTGGGTGTTAGTGCAGTCCTTGAGGGTCTCTCCACCGGGCCTCAGAGAGCACGTTAAGCCGTCGGTCCGGGTTGTTATCATGACACCTGATCTGATGATATCATCATACCTGATAACGATCTTTACTCATAATAGGGAATATATCCGCCAATCCGCATTGGAGCAACGTGGTACGTGGGAAAAGAAGCATATAACCATGGGACATTACAGGCTGAAGCGTATTATTGTTTAAACTTACTTAACTGAGGTAGAACAGACACTTTAGAGCAGGAAATTCCCTGCTCAAAATATGGGCTAGCCCAACTGGGGTAGTGCCTCGACCTTACAGAAGATCAAAGCTAAATAATACTGTTTTCAAATAATACTGTTTTAGTTATAGAAAAAAATATCACGTCTATAAAACCATTTTGGCAAAATAGTGCATTATCAACCTTAGAAATAGACGTATGGTGTCGCGGATTTTTGTGTAAAAGCTTTGATGGCGATAATTCCCGTTATAAATGGTTTTTGCGTAACTTTATCCAACCCAAAAATAATTTATCAATTCTAACCAGTAATTCCAGAGACTAGCGCGTTCAAACAAATAATTAAGCCCATGAGCTTTATATTAACTTTTTAATTTAACTAAGGTAGGGCACAGCAGGAATTTCCTGCTCAAAATCTTTGAGCAGCCCGACTGGGGTAGTACCTCGACCTTACAGAAGATCACAGCTAAATAATACTGTTTTCAAGCAGTATTATGTTCCTGTTGGTGAGTAAGGTAACCAGAGCTTTTGGGGGGATTGGGGATTGGGTCGGCAACGCGCTTGCGATGCCTCTGGTGTTGCTGGCGTCTATAAGCTACGGTAATCTCTTACCATCAGGCGAGCCGTACGTACGTACGTATAAATAAATAGATAAAATTGGAGTGTCTGTTTGTAATTTTAAAATTACCACTTTTACCAAATGCATATGGATGTATACACGGTACATATACCCAAATAACATTTTTAACAATTTTGTCTATCTGTCTGTTTGTTCCGGCTAATCTTTTAAACGGCTAGACTGATTTTGACGGGACTTTCACTGGCAGATAGCTAATGTAATAAAGAGTTGCTTAGGCTACTTGTATTTTAGAAATTTAGTTATTTTGTAACTCTGCGAACTAAACAATATATTTTTTTTAATCCCACGCGGACGAAGTTGCGGGTACAGCTAGTAGAAAATAAAATGACTAAAATAAAATTTTTGTACGTTTCGTTATTCAGGAATTCGCTTTCGAAATATAAACTTATTTAAAAAACTTTTGAACCCTCAGAGGCAGACTTTTAAGATTATTGTAGAATGTTAAAAATGTTTGTATAAAGATTGTAATACTATAATATATGAAAGACGAAAAGAAAATACTCCTTTTAATGGCAGGCTCATTATAGTAACCAGTTACATGTGTGAAGCGAAAGTGTAACGAAACGAAACTGTAGATTTCAAAATGAATAAAGTGATATCACTATTTTTAATTCTTTTTATATCAGGTTACAAAACAAAACGAGAAATATGTGTGGGTTTTAGTTGATTCAACTTCGTTGTATAATATTTATCTGTATCAATAAAAATGAAACGCTTAAATTTATGTAGGCACATAATTTCCGAACGACTACGCCAAATCATGATTAATTGTTCTTGTGTTCATTATTTCCTTATATACTATGAATACAATTTTTTTGAGAGAATATAAAAAAAATATATAGTCATATTATAAATGATGGTACGAAATTCGCCGGGACAGTTAGTGTATAAATAATTATTATACATTGAGACACCTTTCTTATCATAATTATTTTAAAGAATAGTAGATGTAAGTAAGTAATAGGCAAAGGAATGTGTGTCGGTACATATTCCTTTGCCTATTACTTTTCGTTTCACGACATACAAACTAGAGAAAACTGACGTATCCTATATCGCGATATCAAAGTTATCAGACCGATTGAGTATATATATAAGAACCCGACAAACAATCGTCGGGGCGTTAGCCACCAGACACAAAATTAGTCTGGTCGGAGGATCCTGCATTTTCAGTGGTGGATGAGGAACTTCACAACCTATTTCTCGTGCCCCCCAAAAATGTGTTACCATTTAGATGTTACTTAGTTGTTTAAATGTGGCGGACGCCTACGACGAGGGCGAGTCACTTGTTATAATAAATTCAATACACTGCGTTTTTTATTTGTCATCGTAGTATTATAAAAATTATTTGTAGGGCTATCGAAACAAACCGTTTGTTTAATTATCAAATTTATAAAACAAAATGAAAATTAATTATTTTGTGTTAATTAATTGCTTTTTCAATAATAAATAGGTACAATTATATGAAATGATACACAAAACGTTTGTTGTGACTGAATAGAGCATCCGTAATTCCGTTACATCTTAGAACCGTGAGATCAGATTCAATTATTATCGACTTCCAATTATGGTAAATTAATTTCGCGACGGAATTGCAGTCGGAAATACCAAATCAATTGGACCAATTTAACGATGACGCTTCGACCGGAATAACGAACACCGTGTAAATTGAACACCTATGTACTCGTATGTAGATAAAGAACTATAGTACGCTCCAACTCAGTCATTATTCGCATTATGGACCTTATAGAAAAACATTTAGTGCAGGAACTGCGTGTGTAAAAGTTTGTTTTCTTTTCTTTGTAATCAGCATTAAGTGTCTTAATGGAGCGATTGCATGTCCTCTCTCAGTGTTCGAGCCAGCGAATACTTAGGGTTATATCAATGTAATTCAAGTAAACTCAAATGGCATATATTGTTTTTTAAAAGGTACATGAAGTTATTTGAATTATGGTTATTAGTGTTAAAGCGTTTATGTTATGTATAGTTGTATGCCTCGAATTATGTGCTAATGTGTTTTTCTTTTGTTTCAGGCGCTCCAGCGCAGGGCTTCTCGCCCCGCAGCTTACGTGTCAGAGTTCGCCAGGCCCAGCGGCAACAGCACCTCCCCTCCCTCCGCCGGCTTCTCCTCCCCGCATTGTATCCGCACCCCCACTGCAGCCGCCACCCGATCCCGTTCCTCAACCGGCCCAGGAAGACGGTGTAAGATTACGTCGAGCTCACACGGTTGCAGTACGGGATTATCTTAAGCGCGAAACACAAACGTTCTTTGGTGTTCAGCGGGACAATGAGACTGAACAGAGGCGATTGTGGTATGAGAGAAGAAGACGACACGCAGCGCGTGCGCTCGGTGACTTCAGGCTCGACTTACCACCCGATCACCATCCCGATGTCGACGATATTAGGTAGGTGTATATTTTGATTGATTGGTAACAACCGTTCTGGTGTAGTGGTGTGAGTAGTCGCCTAAAACGCCGATGAATGAGGTTCGAAACCCGCTCGGAGTTGATATTTGTGATTATACAAATATTGATTTCCAGCGTAGATGTCTGTACTTGTAGGTCTCTCCACCGTGCCTTGGAGAGCACATTAAGCCTTCGGCCCTAGCTTTATCATAAATACCTGATAGCTATTGTTACTTACAGTAGGGAACATATACGCCAACCCACAATGGAGCAGCGTGGTGGATTAAGCTCCAATCCTTCTCCTACGTGGAGAAAAAGGCTTATTCGAGAAAGGTTTATTAGAAAGTTAATGTATAGTGCTAAGCGACATTTAAAAGTATTTGATTGGGACATTACTTCTATATTCAGATATAAGAACCTAAATAAACACGAACGATACCATTAACGTCTCACTAACTGTACAAACTACGTTAAATGAGAAAAATAAGCCAGGTATATAGCGACGATAATAGTGTTAACCCAAACTAACTATATATTTATATTGTTACTTGAAACACGGGAACAATAATAATAATGTTTTTCTTTAAATTGCTTTCCTTATTTGTATATACACAAGTATCGAAAGATAACAATATTAAATGTAAATCGGTTTGCTATAGTATAAATACGAAGGCATATAGGCTTCTATGTACTTACGTAGTTTCCAAAATAGCACTAGTTTGGACAAAATTCTGAATTTTTACCGCTATTTACTTTATTTAATTACCCAATTTTCCACTTACGCTTTCGTCCGCGTGGCTGATACCGTTCCAGTTTTGCCTTCTAAATATACTCTATGTCACTCAGTGATAACGTAGCACTCATTCCCTTAGTAAAAAGATGTTTAAAATCAGTCGAGTATTTTCTGAGTTTATCCAATACAAGCAATAAAAACACAATTGTTTTCAATTTGTAATACTAATATAGAAAGTTAAAGCCCATAAAAATCTTTTTAAGTCAAATTGTATATAATAACAGTTTTATGTTATTCACCGTATAGAGCGATATTCTAAATAAAATACGTATTGTGAAATAGGTCTATGTGAACGGCAGATGTTTCACAGTTAACATCTTATTTTGTATTCTGTATGTTAGGTCTATCACATATTCTGTCAACGTACCTAGATATTTCAGACGATCTTCATATTATTATACAAACGTTTTTTGAAGTTCTTGGAACTTGGAGCGATTCTGTTATAACGACTCTGTAAAGGTAAATTTTCAAGCAATTCCATTATATTTACTCTTTTGTTTTTATTACGAAAATAAATAGAAAATTCATTATATGAAAAGATATTTTTATAGGCTTCAATAAAGAAGTTTGTTATTAGAAAAACACAGTTTTAGTAATACAGATTATGATAAATGACCTAATAATAATTATATTCGTCATGATAGGGCGAGTGAAATAATAAATACGTATCGATACGTATAAAGTTGGAAATAAATATTTATAATCAATACTAGCTGTGCTCGCGACTTCATCCACGTGGAATTTAACAAAAAAGTTTGTCAGTTCGCAGAGGTATAAAATAAATAAATTTCTAAAATAAAAGTAGCCCAAGTTACTCCTTATTACATCAGCTATCAGCCAGTGAAAGTCCCGTCAAAATCGGTCGAGCCATTTCAGAGCTTAGAGGGAACAAACAGCCAGGCAAACAGACAGACAGACAGACAAAAATTAAAAAAAATGTTATTTTGGTATAGATACCGTGTATACATCCATTTGTATTTAGTAAAAAGCGGTTATTTAAATATTACAAACAGACACTCCAATTTTATTTATTTGTATAGATTAAAATTTTGAAGTAAGGAATACTTAGTATAGTATAATAGAATTATAATGTAACAAAATCCTTTTAATGAAAAACAAAGTTTCAAATTTTATGCGTTGGAAATATCGATATGTAATCTGCCAATTTTTTTTTACTTATTAAGATACGTGTAATTATTAATAAGCCGTACACAGTGTAAAATTATTGAGGTGTATTCGTTGAACGTTGTTTTGATTTAAGTAAGACTTATATTGGAAGCATTTGCATGTATTATAATGGAAGCTAACATAAAATTAAAGATGAAATTTTAAATGTAGGCAAGATAATACTAATCCAGCAACGTTACTTTGGATTATCTTAAAATCTAAATTGTAATTGATAATTTATTTCAAGGATATTATGGGATATGTATGTATGTAAGCACAGATTACATAATCTGTGCTTATTTGTAAAATATTTCGTTCTTATTTTCTATTATAATTTATTGACTTTTTCAGCAGAGCTGAAAACGGAATTGATCCCCATTATCACAATCGACAATTCAGCAAAAGTGTTTAGTTGTTATAAATTTTACTTATTGATTGTCAAATCTCTTGATTAACCGAATACGAGTAGACACAAATGTCATGCTAAAATTAATCAAATAAGTTTGATGAATCAAAATTAGTTTGTTATGGAAGCGGAAAATGAATTGTAATTATCAATCCGTAACAAATAAAATCAATTACGTATACAAGAATTAATTAGTGTTTTGTATAAAAAATTCTATCAAATATGTTTATTACTCAACATCAAATTATGAATTCGTATGGAAGGTAATTTTTCTGAATTATATGACGTTAAGCTCAGCGAATGCGTGCTAAATATTTAATACTGACCTGACCCGTATTTAAGACGATCAGAAATGAGGTCATGCGAATTATGGGACAGGTTAAAAGGCGCTAAAATACGAGTAACGTTTGAAAAATATTGAGTTCCATTTAGATATATTATTGTCACATACTAGTTTAAATTTTGACTTACAGTATGATCATGAGGTCTTGAGCCAGATGTAAATTAATAAATAAATATTTATTTTATTATAGATTAAGCACTGTAGCAATAACATCTAAGAAGTTGATTTTAATAATACGTAAGTACGATACGTGTGTGTGAAATATAACCCTTTTTTTAAAGTTCTATTGAGATCAGCCATCCGAGGAGACTATTGACGACTACGTTGAATAAGTTGGCAATAGCCAGAATCACAATTTAAATTTACAGTTTTGATTATTTAACAAACATTAGTAAGTCCTGTCGTACCTATATGTATCTCAAGTTCTTCACTAGATCAGGATCATTCATCATGCTACAGGATATCGTTGTTTGAGACACACTGTCATTATTCTAACAATGAATAAATAATAGAATTCTCATGGGAACATTAACAAAATAAAGATGTATATTTATGAGAAAAAACACACTAAGACCATGACAAACATCTATATGGCCAATACAAATATCTGTCGTCAGCGGGGATTGAACCGGCGATCGCCAGCGCAATAGCAATTGCTGTGACCACTGCGCTACTCATGTGTTTTGGCCATAGTCACCACGCTGGGTAGGCTGGTTGATAATCGAAGGACTGGCTTTGTCGCCCCGAAGACGCTGCTGCCCGTTTTCAGCCTGTGTATTTCAAAGCCAGCTGTTGTATCCATCGGTCGGCTTTTCAAGTTCCAAGGTGGTAGTGGAACTATGTTCTCCCTTAGTCGCCTCTTACGACACCCACGGGAAGAGAGGGGGTGGCTATATTTTTTACTAACGTAGCCATACAGCCAGCTCATGAGTTCACGCCATTTTTGGCATGAACTTGTGCAGGCCTATGTCCAGCAGTGGACTGTGATAGGTTGAAATAATGACCGCTGTGCTAACGCGTCGTCAATTAATGAAGGTAAGGTTCGGTTGTTGGTCTTACACACATATAAAAACCTTCAGATTAATATTTATTATATTACCAAAGTGTCTTTATTACTAAAATTTGTTAAAGGTACTTTATTCAAATAATTTTCAAAATACGATTAATCAATTTCGATTAAACATTCGATTTTTAAATTTTGATTCGATTTAAATTCGATTGTATTATAAATTCAGCTTCACCACTAAATTTGAAGACTTCGATATATAGCGGATCGCGTACGGATTTCAAATGCCATGTTAGAAAAGTGTGAATGCTCGACATACCGTTCGGAAACCGGTACCAAAATATAAGACTATTTTTCTGTTTTGCAGGCAGAACTTAGAAAACGTATTACAAATTTGATTTCCTAGATCTACGTCGTTATTTGACTGCTTTATTTTTATTACTTCTGTAGACATTTTTTATACGACTAGGTCGCCAAATAAGCGTACGGCCCACTTGATGGAAAGAGGTTACCGTAGTCTATAGCCGTCGCCGCAAACGCGTTTTCAACCTTACACACAACCAGGAGCTCTGGTCACTCTTACTTACCACAGGAACCTAAAATTACTTGATAGCATTTATTTAGCTGCCTCTTCTTTAAGGTTGATGTACTTCCACATAGATTGACCTACTCCAGATTTTGAACAAGATATGTCCTAAATTAAACAATATTGGTGATAATATTGTCGTTTCGCAATTAATTTAATAGAGGTAGCACAACTGAGGTAGGGCGCAGCGGGAAGTTTTATGTTCGAAATATGGAGCTGTCCAAATGGGGAATACCTCGATCTTATAGAAGATCACAGCTAAACAATACTGTTTTCAAGTAGTGTTGTGTTCCTTTTGGTGAGAAAGGTGACCAGAGCTACTGGGGGGTATTGTGGATAGTGTCGACAACGCGCTTGCGATGTTTCTGGTGTTGCAGAAGTCTATAAGCTTTTGTAATCGCTTAACATTAGGCAAGGCCGTATGCTTGTTTACCGACCTAGTTATATAAAAAAAAACTCATATATTAATATTACATTTATAAATAAGTAAATTTAAATATCTAAAAACGCAGTGTTGGATTTGTTTTATTACAATGGTTATAAAATATCTTGTGACAAATAATCTACTAGTATCTTAATCTAAACATTTTTGAATATCATATCAAAAATTGACCGTTCCAGCGGGGATCGAACCTGCGTCTCCGACTGACCGTGTCGACGCTCTAGCCGATTAAGCTATGGAACGATGTACCCGCTAGATCGTAATTTTTGATATGATTATTTTTATATTCGGTTTAAGCGAACCGTGGCGCCGTCTATAGTGAGTTCTTTACAGAGACCCGTAACTATTCAAAGTTTTATATAACAATGAAAATCTTTGACAGGAGACGACACTATGCTGTTTTTAATATGTACGATTTTATTTTTGTGCTACCCACACATTAGGAATTCTAAACATTTTTGAATATCATATCAAAAATTGACCGCTCCAGCGGGAATCGAACCCGCGTCTCCGACTGACCGTATCGGCGGCCAATTAAGCTATGGAACGATGTCTTAATCTACTTTAAAATACTTTCTTACAACCGAATAAATTATTTTTTTTCTGTATTAAAAAGTGTTTCCTATTCTAAAATAATATTTTGTGTTCTATTTAATACCCAAAAAGTGATGTCCGGCTACATTTATTGCCTGAAAAAATACAGTAACATATAAAACAAAAGAAAATACAATGAGAAATTGTGATATGAATTTTTAATATTACAAGTATTACAACATGTGAGAATGTTACGCTACATAGTACCTACACTTCTACTTCGTAGATATCGCGGGCAGTTCGAATAAGGTCGATTATCTATATACATATAATAAAATGGTAGGAAAGTCAAAACTGTACATTGAATATTTTTTTTAAGAATACTTGGGGTGTGATCTACAATCGATACTGAAGCCAAAAATATAGTTTTTAGAATTTTTGTCTGTTTGTCTGTATGTATGTCCGGGATAAACTCAAAAAGTATTGCATGGATTTACTTCAAATTTGGCATGAACATTATAAAGAAGTCGGGTCAACATATAGGCTACATATTATCACGCTATCACCTACGGGTAACGAGCAGTGAACCTTTATTTCTTCAACGTATTCTGTAACAACGTCTAATCTAACGACGCATATTTGAATGTTGTTGTTATTATGTTAATAACCACGCTATAAACTAGCTTCTCACTATAAATAAAGACATTTTGTAGTATATTTAGTATCAGCATTGCATCCGTGCGAATCCGGGGCGGGTCGCTAGTATGTAAATATATTTGTAACATTAACAATTTAAATTCTTCTTCTACGCCCGTAAACGTTAAAAAAGGTCGATCAAAGAATCAAAATTCATTTGCAATAATTTCTTACGGGACTAGTGAAATAATTATTTAGAAATAGTCCATTAGCATATTGTTGAAAGCTAAATATTGCGGTTCGTTTGGAGTAAATATTAAATTTATTTTCCAGTATGTATGGAGCGTCCGGAGCGGCACCGAGAGAGGCGCGGGGGCAAACGCGAGAGCGGCCCGATGTCCTCCCTGCGCCGGCGCCGCTCCAGCCTCCCTCACCTGTGCCCACTCGTCTCGGGAAAGACAGCGTGGCGAGGCTCACCCTCACCGGAATCTCTTATGTTGTTACTGTAAGTGTATATCGTGTATTGGCTGATTGATTTATAGTAAATGAGCGTACACTATTGTGGATAAATTAAGTAAGTAAGGAAAAATGCCGCTATTTCTTAAAACTAGGCATTAAATTTCATTTTTAGACTCTAAAACATGGTATATACGCTACTTGCGTAGCATTAGCGTCCAATACTTTAGCAATAAAAAAAAAATATTTTTTAAATTACGTAAACTGTTTTGGTTACACAAACATTTTATAACATATTATTTTCTGCATTCTACAGTAGTGTAACAAGTAAACGATCAGTAATAAAACTAAAAATCGGAATAACAAAAGCATGGGCACTTTAAGCCTGTGGACATAACTCTATTTATAAAAAAAAAACCATATTATTTTATCTATACGGCGAATGTCTTAAGCACAAAAACTCACCAATAATTCGAATATAGAAAGGTGACTTTTCTTCCTCGAACTTGCTATATCTACGAGTATTAAACCATTGTGGGTTTTTTTTCTTCTAATGTTTACGCGAATTTCACATATCATAATGAAACAACTTTTACGCATTTTATCGCGGTTTATTAAGTTTTTTAAATGCTCGACGTTTCGGATATTCCACAGCAACCATGGTCACGGTCCTCCATAATTGTCGAATTTTCTCTTATAATTAATTTAAAATTAACATGGCGAGGTAGTAAAGATAAACGAACTCATAAAATCATTTACAAAATAATCAGTTGATGAGCTAGCGGAAAGTGTAAGATATATGAATGTAATTTCTTTCGTAACAAATTACGAGTATCGTTCTCTCTAAGTAATTTTTTTTCAATGTCCGAATAAGTTTTAATATTTGTATTTTAATTATACGTAAATCTTTTAATCGTGCTGGCTTTGATTACTCGATTGAATTAGCGCTTTAATTCTTTTTATTGAAATACATTGTTTTATAACGCATAATGTATCAGCATTCGATTAAAAAATGAATCATATTATCGGTACTCACACGCACATACACCAAAAAATACAGTCGAATTCTCGTTCTTTTTTTGTGTTGGTTAAGAATGCGAGTTAAACGCTATTGTGTTTTCTACTTGTAAACCACATCATTTATAAGAATTATTTGTATGTTTTTTTCTTATTTTTATTCAGCTAGGTCGTCAAACAAGCGTACGGCTCACCTTATGGTTAGCGATTATTGTAGCCTATAGACGCCTGCAACACCAGAAGCATCGCAAGCGCGTTGCCGCACCTACCCGTAATCCCCTCAAAGGAGCTCTGATCAGTGATCACCTTACTCACGACAAAAACACAATACTGCTTGAAAGCAGTATTAATTAGCTGAGGTCGAATGGAAGGTCGAGGTACTTCCCCAGTCAGGCTGCTCGAGAATTTGAGCAGGATATTTCCTGCTGTGTCTACCTCAGTTAAGTGGTAGTGTGGTGGTGCACACACATAATAATTTATAATAAGTTATGATACAATGCAGGACAGTAAATCAGCTTCTTCAACTCAGCTGTTACTTCTGGTATTATTTTGACCAAAAAAGGTCTTTATTTTAATTATTTCTTATCTATCTCCTTCTCATCAATCTTTATTTAATTTAGACAAACGATAACAGTTAATAATTATAAAATAACAGTCATTGTTTTTTGTAATTAATTGGTATTGAAGCCTTAAAATTTGATTTTAAATTAACGATAAGATTTTACAATGTATGGGTAATTTTTGAAATTGCAAATTTTGTATAAATAAGACAGGTTGGGTTATCTCTGTGATAACAAAAATTAACCATTGCGTTTGTGACAAATTGTTGTTAAGGTCTTACAATTGCTAGTTGTGGTCTCAGAGTATGTGTTTCTGTTATTTGGGAGATCTTTGGCTTGGGATTTTGATCTTACTTAGGGCTTTTGAGTATGAGATGATTTTTAACTGTTATTTTATATGACGTTTACTATTGTTGTTTTTTATTTTTAACGATTTCAAAACATCATTTTTTTTTCAGCGTGAATATGCTTAATATGAATTTTTAAAATTAAACCATATAAACGACATTAAATCGTCAAAATATACGTACGTGCATAGCCTCCGAATGCTTGCACCGAATTGGTTATATATTTTTGGTCGATATTCTCAGGATACGATTTATGGACAGGAAAAAAGAAATATTTATTCACGAAAAAAAAATACGAGTGCTAGTTTGCCGTTCAGCTAGTTTTAAATAAATAAGTAAATCAATACTATTTTTCAAGCAGTTCCATGTACATCGTAGCTGCGCGATAAGAGTGTATGCCACGTGCATAAAAAGCTATTAAGAATTAAAAGATTTCATTTCATTTTTATTGTTATTACAGCACTCTAGACGTACTTAGGGTTTCATCCACGTTAACGTCCATATAAAATGTTACAGAGTCATATAAAAAATGGTTAAGTAGTGCATCAAAAAAAAAAAAAAAAAAAACATTCTAAGCAAGTAATTAACATAGATTTATTATTTCGACGACATAGTAATCATAGCAACTGACCACAGCTATATCGAATTCCATTCCCGTACATGTCAAACATTTATGTAGACCACACATTTATTATCTGTATTTGTGCTTGTGTAATATGTGTGTTTCCAGTTCCCGACAAAGAATTTACATAAATTTCCTACATTGATTATGAGTCGTTTATTTATTTATACCTTTTTGTTATTACATCTAGGATCTACACGGGCTCACGTGCTTAAAATCAATAAGCGAGTAATTGCTTAGAGATATACCTACTGTAATATTTTCAAATGGTTTTGATCTTTATTATAAATTTGGCGTTTTTCTCACTTAAACATCTCAAAATAGCACTTTAAATTGTTGACAATTTCTGGATAAGTATATTCATTACCAGTTATTACTTCAATAATTAGTTTCTAAAACTTGTACAAAGGCACCTTAACTGTTGTGGTCACAGGTGTCTCGGTTTTAAAGCTTACCTACCTACTTATAGGAGGTTAAACATTAAAAGTTAGCTGACATGTATAAAGTTTAAGAAGCGGGTGAAGAGGACTGAGTTCGTTTAAATGCTTTATACTAGACTAACGGGAAATATGATTTGTCATTTAAAGATTTACTAATCACATAGTTTATTACTTGTTTCTAAACTAAGACTTTGTTGCCGCGGATATTTTTCTACTTTTAATATAATACATTTGTCACCGCTTGACGTCCGAGTCTAAAAAATGGGGAAAATAATAATGAAGATTAATATGAAAACAACGGAAGTCAAAACTAGTACAATTTTTTATGATATTCCATTTTTCTGTCTATCAGTCTTTAAGTATTTTGGGATCACGCAAAGGTTTTAGTAAAAAACTAAGGTCCCGATATATAATTTAGATATGAATAACTCTATAAACAAATATTAGCAAAATTGTACCAAAATGCGGGTACAAACTAGTAAATAACAACACATGAATTAGAATACAAATATGGAGTTGAAAAGAAAAACCTATTACTAAAAACGTGACACAAACAGTACACAGGTGCTCATAATACATAAGCATTTTAATAATCTAATAAAGTAAATAGCGATGTATAATTAGAGAAAGTACAGAAGTAGAGAAATAGTTTCTCGATCGAATATATTAAATTATATTCATATAAGCGATATTTTGTCATAGAAACGTATTTAACTAACTTATTAAATGGGAAAATAAAAGTTTAGAGAAATTTAATCATGAGTCATATGTCTCACCTTCATGTCTAACGTACCGTAGTTCTCTTAATAATGTAGAACCAGTATTTGTAAATTTATTATGTATCGAATAATTAAATTTTTTATTGCTAAACAAGGGGCAATGTATTTCTTTTAAAATTATGACAGAAACATAGTTTACGATTATTAGCATGAAATAAAAAGAGATAGTTTTAATTTAAATAATTAATACTTCCCACTGCTTAAAGTAGTTCTTATTAATATGGTCATAATGTGACCATGACATCATTTAGTATTTTGTAATTTTTATATTTGCTTATGGTATCAATATAAACAATAAACTTCATAAAGAATAATAAAACGACAGTGTTATAAAAGATATCTATTTTTACTGTAGAAGCGTACATTTCTCATTACCTCTCTAGAAGCTCTTGTTGTCGAGGCACTTAAGAGGCTTCGTGTTGCAAGCTTGTATGTATCTGCTTTATAAACCTTCTAACCACTTAGCGACGCATATATCTCCTACTTGGAAGTTATAAAATATGCTCAAGCCCGTAATAAATATGAATAACGCTCTTGAAGTATTTAAATACAACGTATATATGTACATATATAATAAGAAAGGAAAAGAGAATTAACGGTATAATTTTGTTACGATCTTTTTGGAGGTAAATAATATTTTTATTCGTGACTCATACATAAGACTTTAGAAAATAATAATGATATATTTAATATATTTTAGGATATACGTTTAGTGTATCTTGATGAGTGTAATACACATTGTAAAGAAACCATTAATTACCAATGTGAAGTGATTCCATTAATTAATATACCATAAATGCTGTTTCAATATTAAGGGGTTAATAACATTTATAGTAAAAAAACATTTGCGTGGTCAGCTTTCATTCGTTAAATTAAAATTTCAATGTAAACAACAATCAAAGTAATCGTTCTTCAGGAGTAAGCTCGAGTCACATGTCGGAGCTGACACACAAACTTTTTTTATGACTAGCTGTGCCCGCGACTTCGTCCGGGTAGAATTTAAAAAAATATGGTTCAGTTATAGTTACAAAAAAAATCTGAGATAAAAGTAGCCTAAGTTACTTCTTATTACATGAGCTACCTGTTAGTAAAAGTTTCGTCAAAATCGGTCCAACCGTTTCAGAGATTAGCCGAAACAAACGAACAGACAGACAGACAAATAAAAATTAAAAAAAGTTATTTTGGTATATGTACCGTGTACATCCATATGCATTTAGTTAAAAGCCGTTATTTTAATATTACAAACAGACACTCTAATTTTATTTATTTGTTTCAACTTTTAAACTTTGACTTTGGATAGTTGCTTGTTTTATTTTACTGGACATTTCCTATTTAATTAAACTTAAGTATGTTAATACATTACTACATTAATACTCAAGAATGGCAAAGTTAATATATATTTTTTAAATATAAAATAAATATAAAATATTTATAAAGCGTGCGAAAGTCTTAACGTTATAACGTAGTTCAACTTCTACAGACTAACGGTAAAATTTTATTTTCATAATCGTATTGCGCTACTAAGAAAACAAAAGTTAACTTTCACGATTTAAGCTTGCTTTTTAGTTGTTTAACAAACAAGTTTTAAATTCAATTATAAAAAGTAATAATATTCGAATGTTCTGAGTAAACAGTCTGTTCGCAGAAACAACTCCTTTTTTCGAACAATGTTATGCAAATGTTAGTGAATGTTGGAATCTAAAACGAGGTAGCGTCATTAAAGTGAACACTAAACCTATGAAGTACCAAAGGTTTCGTATTTCTCTTAAAACCTTCAAATGTAATTAATTTTATAGTTACGTTTGCACGTATCTTGTTAACTGTTTGACGTGGCTTTACGCAAACAGCAACGAAACTTTTTTGTTTATATTATTTGACACTAGCTGACTAGGCAAACTTCGTACGCGATTATATCGATTTTTTATCGATTTTCTTTTATACAAACCTATTTTTCTCATTTTTTTTTTTATAACTAACTATCGTCGCTAATGTTTTTTATTATTTTTGTAAAGTAATTTTATTTTGTTTTTAGTAACTTTTTTTAACTTAGGGAATGTGAAAAACACTATAAATTATTCTGAATCTACAGCTACATGCGCACCGAGTTTCATTATTGTCAATTCAGTAGTTTTTGCGTGATAAAGTAACAAATATACATTCGTCCATACTCACAAAATTTTGCATTTATGATGTTAGTATGAAAGTAAAGATAAGCTTATTGCGTTTCCATAAATTCACGATTGAATGAGTTAAAATTTTCTTGGATGAAAATGACCAACAGACAGCGCATATACTAATTATCTAGAGGTAATACTTGCTATAAAAATATACAACTTTATTAATAAATTTAATGATAATTTTGCGAAGTGCTTTTTTTATTTTATAAATTCTCATATGACGGGACGATGATATAACATTAATTAGATTTACATATTTGTGTGATCACTTTTGAACTGTCAGATATTTGATAAAAAAAATATGTATTTTATTTTTACGAATACGTAACATAATTATATTTTTAATATTCAATGTGGAACATTCAGAACAATCTTTAACTATACATATTTTTAACGTGTGAGATAATTTACTTAAATCACGGCCTTAAATTACGTTTCCTTGCTTTGAAAATAGTAAAATTTTTGACGTTTCTTGAGATAAACGTTTAGCTTAGCTATTCAAGAAATCAAAAATTAAAATTAGTATTTTGTTACAGGTTGGTATTACCAACTTCCCCAACAAAATAGCAAATATGTGGTCGTTATCCTATAGTACAAATGTATATATTACCCCACAATTTCTCACTTTTGTGGCATCCAGAATATGCGATAGACGAATTAGGCTACCATATTTCTGTGCGATAAATTATAAAAGCGATGTCTTTAGGGATCGAGTCAAGCTTTATAGCATCGTAAATAACACAGTTGCTGGTCGCAGCAATACCCTAGAAAGGAACTCTACATAATATAGCCGCTTCTCTTAAGAGCACTATGCTTTAAAAATGGATTTATGGAGTGTGTCATGCAAACGCGCCGTATTTACAACATAAGTCTTACATTTTTGGGGTAAAAGTGGATATGATAAATGTTAGGCGTTAAGGTTGGTGTCATTGACGATTATGGGGCTCATTTATCTTCTGATATAATGACACGGTTTAAGGCTACGTTCGATACGTATTAAAAGCGGGATATTATTTTTCATACCGGAAAAGTATAACGTATGATCATATATTTACAAACCGAAAATTATCTACAGTATATTGAACTCGTGTATTAAAAAAAAAGAACACCCGGCTATGACATGGAAATCTCTCTCACTCAACGGCTACCTGTAAGATTTGCTCTAGTGTTGTGGGACCAGAAATACATACAATACACGGGCCCAAACGCCCAAACCACGACAACGGAAAATATCTGTATCTTCTAAACAGATATTTGCCTTGAGAGTGGATCAAACCCATGACCATCAGTGGAACAGCCAGTGCTGTGACCGCTGGGACAACATAAACTAAATAAATAAACGCTTCATACTCAACGGCCCCCAGTAAGATTTTCTCCTGTGTCTGGTGTCCGAAAACACTCACAATACACAAGCACAACGCCCAGACCACGACAAACATCTATATGGCCGATACAAATGTCTGTCGTGAGCGGGAATCGAACCCGCGACTGCCAGCGCTACAGATAGTGCTATGACCGCTGCGCCAACGCGTCGTCAAATCATATCGAGTTTTAATTCTGAAAGTCTAAAAGTATTAAATATACTAACTATGATCTCCCTTAATTGATTTTAATGATATTTTTGGTCTAACAGGCGGTTACAAGACGCTCACGTCAGTCGACATCGGCGCAGTGGTCTCGTTCATTTCGAGGCTCAGCGACCAGTCCGCACGATGACGTCGACGTCGATGATGTGTTCTTTACTCCTCAAGCACTGACGTCACCGTTGAACCAGCATCATCATGACGAAGACGCTGTTGATGGAACGAAAGGGTAAGTGCTTAAATAACTTAAATTTAACGTTCCTTATTTGTAAATTTGTTGAGTTAAGATAGTAATATCTTTTAATAATTAATATTGTTTAAAAATATGTACATCGTTTGAATGAAAAATACAAAAAAAAACTGTACAAATGTTACCATGTCTATTATATTCTTCTAAATCAAAAAATAAAACTAATATTGGTTTTCTAAATATTTGCTATTTTTAACGTAATAACGCTTTCAGTGTCAAAGCCCGCACCAATTATCTAAAAAATTAAGTAAAAATTGTAACTTTGTAAGTTTTGGAATGATGTTCGGTGGATTATTATTTCAGTCAGTCAGTCAGCTCAGCCTATTGCAGTCCTCTGCTAGACATAGGCCTCCCCAAGTTAGTGCCAGACATCTCGGTTTTCCGCAATCCTCATCCAGCCTACACCACCAATCTTACGTAGATCGTCGGTCCAATGGACCGGAGGATGTCCCACACTGCGTTTTTGAAGACGCGGTCTCCACTCCAGGACCCGTCTGCTCCAAAACTATCGGTCCTGCGACACAGATGACCACCCCACTGCCACTTCAACTTACTTATTCTGTGGGCTATGTCGCTTACTTTCGTTCTCTCGCGGATAGTCTCATTTCTAATCGTATCTTTGAGAGAAACCCCAAGCTTAGCCCGTTCCATTGCACGTTGAGCGACTTTAAGCTTGTGAACCAGTCCCTTCGTCAGTGTCCACGTCTCGGCTCCGTATGTTAACACAAGCAGGACGTATTGCTCGAAGACTTTTGTCTTCAAGCATTGCGGAATCATCGAA
This sequence comes from Melitaea cinxia, assembly GCF_905220565.1. NCBI lineage: Eukaryota > Metazoa > Arthropoda > Insecta > Lepidoptera > Nymphalidae > Melitaea > Melitaea cinxia. The sequence goes on from NC_059403.1 coordinate 10,421,984, forward strand.
GTGAAAATTCGACGAAGCCTGCCAAATGCCGCCCAGCCCAACCGAATCCTCCTATCGGCCTCCTTCTCGAAGTTGTTGCGGTCTAGTTGAATAGTATGGCCTAGCTAAATATAATCCTGAACAACTTCGAGAAGAGTACCATCGACCGATACCGGTCTCGGTATGACTTGTTTGTTAAACATAACTTTCGGTCTACGTGACATTGGCGAAATCATCTGTGCTCATTTGTCACTAAGCCATTTTAAGAAGAAGAAGAAGAACATAACTTTCGTTTTGTCCAAGGTCACCGACACCGATAATTCACCGTTGACGTTGATGCCTCGTTCTCCCCAATCCAAGGTCTTAAACAGATCATCTAGCGCAGTGGTAAACAGTTTCGGTGATATTACATCTCTCTGTCTTACCCCACGCCGGAGGGAAATAGGTCTTGTTCTCTGGTCTTGGACATTAACGGTCATCGTCGCCGCGTCGTACATACATTTCAGTACCTCGATATATCGCCAGTCGACATGACATCTCTGCAGAGAGTCCAGGACAGCCCAGATCTCGACAGATTATTATTTACGGATCTCTAATCCAGCTCTGAAAATAACTCCTCGAACAGCTTCAAATATTAATAGTAACTTCTCAGTATTTTAGGCTGCGGTGACCAACCCGCCTACCCAGCGTGGTGACTATGGGCAACACCCATGCCCAGCGTGGTGACTATGGGCAACACACATGCCCAGCGTGGTGACTATGGGCAACACACATGAGTTCGCGCCATTTTTGGTGCAAACTTGTGGAGCTCTATGTCCAGCAGTGGACTGCAATGGGCTGAAATGATGATGATGATGATGATGATGATTTTAGGCTGTATTTCATTTCAATAAAAGTAACTTATTAACACATTTCAACTTTCAACAATTAAAGTTAGATAAAAATTTCATATTTGGTTTTATGGATTTCACTCATCAAAAAAAAAAAAAAAAACCCGCGCTTCTTATAAATACACGACATTTATTAATGAGGAAATAAATCTTGAGTGTGTTAAGAAGTTATATAGTTGTGGATCGTTTTTAAACTTCATTATTAAATCTGTTTTAAAATAGGACTAATTACGTATCTAGGCTATGATTGTTGTTGACTGGCTGTTTACTTGCTTACCAATGTACTCTACAACTGGCTTATGAACATTAATCAAATGATAAATAGAGCATCATAACGGTTTCTTAAAAAATAGGGCCTAAATAGAATTTATTATACGTAGGACGAATTTCTTTTTTTAAACGGGAATTAGTTTTCGACGTTTATCTCTCATATTTCTGCTAACTAATAAAGTAAGGTTTCTAAAATTTTATTCTATATGGATGGAAAAACTGAAAGAAAAATTTCTATGGAACCTTAAAATTATTAATAATAATAAATTATTGAAAACATATTATGAAATTTTATTTGAAAGGTTTTGACAAAAAAATTGGTTTGAGTAAGCTTCTAAGCGTCAAAGGTTTGAATTGTGCACTTTGATTTATCATTGCTTACAGTGAAATATTATGTACTGAAATCGTAGTAACGTGTTATCTTGTAACTTAACTGTTGTAAAATACAAATCGTGATAATAATGAACTTCGTTTAACACTCTGTGTCTTAAAAATTAAAATTATACACATGTATAAATGATAATTAAAATTAAAACTATAATTAATATAAATAAGAAAGCTCTGATATCTTTATTCGTTTCTGAATACTATTTGTTTTGATAAAAAATCAGGTGTAAACGCTATAGTTCAGCCGAATATACGAGTACATCTAATATTTTTGGTTTTATTGCTATGACAACTTAGATAAATTTATTGCTGGGTCCCTTGTCGTAGACGAACTAACGAAAAGTGGATAGGTTTATTGGATGGGATTAGCGTTAAGGTAACAAATGACCCAAGAGAATTTTTACCCGTAATTTATTCTTTGTAAAGAAATTTGTAGGGAACATCAGTTACTATTAAGATATTTTTTTTGTAACGATTCTGCTCAAAGTGATTTCTGTTATGTAGAATTAAAAATAGTAAATATTATATCATTATAAAGAGTTAAATATCTATGCCACAATTATGCTCGTAATTGTTTCTTGTTCGATTCAGCCCACCCACTCCCACTGCTGGGTATAAACCTCTTTCTCCATTTAGGATTAGGATCGGAGCATAATCCATCACGCTGCTCCACTGCTGGATGGCAGATATATTGCTTACTATCAATAGTAACGATCGCTATCAGGTGTACAAGATAACAACCGGGATTGACAGTTTAACGTGCTCTCCGCAGCACGGTGATGAGACTCATAAGGACAGATATTCAATGCGGAAATAAATATTGGTACAAATATCCACCTAGATCACGAATCAAACCCGCAAACCGACAGTGTTTAGGCACACGGCGCACGTATCACTACACTAGAGAGGCTGTTAAATAATAATATACATATAAAATGACTCTCAGTATAGTAAAAGTCTTTTGTCCTATAAAAATAATAGCTTCCTATTCAACCGTCCCCAGTAGAATTAAAACGTGTTAGAAAATGTGTTATAGGTCCAGAAACTCAAACGTTACACAAACAGTGAGATCTTGACAAATAAAATATTCCCCTTTGAAATCAATATCTATTATAGTCAAATTTTATTGTCATCTGAGGGGATTAAGCATGCGATGTTAGTGCAACACCTAGTTTCTGTAAGCATTGCGCTAAAGGGTCTTAGGGGTAAACGGATATCTTAGCCTGTAGAGACCTGGAATATTAGGAGCATTGTAAGCACGTTACCTAGCTACCTCCGACGCTTTATAGGAACTCTGGCTACTGTACTCACAAAAGAAAATACTGTACTGTTTGAGAGCAATATTACTTAGCTATGGTGCAAAGTTAAGGTTTCTTCTCAGTCGGGCCGCTCCAAATTTTAGTGAAGTATTAAAAATATTCCATTATATAAGATATCCTCTAGACAATTTTTAATTAGTATGTAGTATTATTTAATAAAGTTTGATTAAAAGCACACGCTGCTCTTACGTTTAGTTAACTAAATTCACTTTAGCCGTGGCAAATCTGAAACGAAGTTTTAGTTAATAAGCGCGCTCGACACTCGAGCCCGCTTCGTATTATTACATCATACTGCGCTAATTTGACAGATTAATTAAGTTCAACTTATGATTACACACTCTTATGATATGAATTTAATCAAGCGAACGTTAAATCTCCTAACGGAATATAAAACAGTTTATCGATTGAAGAATATGGTTGCTGACGGTTAATTTATGAAATCACGTGTCGGTTTTAGGTGAGGTGAAAGACCTAAGGAGTTCTATTTTTAAAAGAGGAAGATGTATTAACTTATTTATCTCATCATAGTACTTGTCATGCTTTCTTCACTAAATTCAAAATTCTATTAATGCATTCTTTTAAAAATTAAATTTATCTACTTCATAATAAGTTTACGTATACATGCAATATTTTTTTAAATTCGATGTGATTAGCAAACATTTTTACTTTTTATTTTTAAATGTCAATGCATTAAATATGTTAGTGACGGTATCTTTATAAATCCAATATTTAATATTTTAAAATTTTAAATAAAAATATCAAGTCTAAGCCGTGGTGTTTATTTTCATTAAAATCTTTATAAAGACGTATCACATCTGACAGATATATCAGTTTACCCAAATCTCTATGACGAGGGTCTTCGAATAGAAGATTAAATCATTGGACAAACTAACATTATAAAATATGAATACCCTCAAAAACTAGTTTTCGTCAATGTTTGTTTGTACGTTTAACATATTAAGTTTAAATATTCGAGTCTAAAATTAGTTTTTTTTTTAAATAAAATGTATGTAAAATTCTTCGTATAAGTAAACCATCAACATAAGTAAATTGTAATTTAAGTTGACAAAAACAACTTTAATATTCAAATCATAATACCTTCATAATATTTACGAGTATATTACACTTTCATTACAGCTATAAATTATTCAGCTTCTAATAAATATTTATGATTGAAAAAAAAAAATTCAAAAGATTAATTTTACAAAATCGTATTACGTAAATTGTAGATCATGATAAAGTTGATGTATTAACAAAACCTTTTGTTATGAATTTATTATAGAATCCCGGGGGAAATAATCTCTTTAAATGCTCGGTGTTGTGAAATAAAAGCGAACTCTGAAACACTGAATATTATATTAAAATGTTATTAAATCGTTTTGTATAAAAATCGTGATGAATAATATTATTTAAATATCTATAGTAGTTTTATTTTATATTGCTATAATGCATCTTAAATGTAGTTATTTTAAAATTTTATGCTTTGAAATGAATACCGAACTCAAAGGGTTTCACTGTCCATTTTAATACTACAAAATGAAAGGTATCTATTACATTCAAGTTTATATTTTAGAAATAACATACATGTATCAAAATTTTCTACAAATAGCTCTGCATAAATATTTTTTATATTAAACTAGCCCGACAACCGCTGTGGTGTAGTTGTGCTAGTAGTCTCCTAAAACACTAACGGTTTGCGTGTTTGAATCCCGCTTGGGATTGATATTTGATTTGTACAAATATTTATTTCCGGTCTGGTACTTAGTCCTTGTGGGTCTCCCCATCGTACCACGTTAAGCCGTCGGTCCCGATTGTTATCATAAATACTTGATAGCGATTGTTAATCATAATAGGAAATATATCGGCCAATCCTAAGTAGAGCAGCGTGGTGGGTTAAGCTCCAATCCGTCTTCTACGTGAAAAAGGAGGCCTATGGCCAGAAGTGGGATGTTACAGGGTGAATGCGTATACTAGTCCATCTATCAAACGTATTAGTGATTATTAAACTCAGTAGACGTTGGAAGCGTTACACAGATAAAATAACATTTGAAGTTTACTCGTTAAGATCCAACATGAGGCCCGTGGTATAAAAAATTGCATTTCATCTGTTTGTTATTACAGTTTGATATAGTTTTTATATATTCTGATTTCTGATGGCTAGTATCTCTATTTACACTTCATTATTGCTTCAAAATCTGAAATAAGTTAGTTCGCTTTGAGAAGATGTAGAATATTTTTATCTAGCTCCTACGTATTTTTTGCATATGATTTTATTGTTGTCAGTACAACAAAATCATTTTTGATATGCGTTTGTTCTACAATGTTCCACTGTGCGCGCGTCGGAGCCAGCAGAGACACTTTTAACTTATTAAGTATACTATGAATTTGGTATGAGTAGGTTATGATTATAATTATATTATAAGTTTGATTTGAATTTTGTTCTAACAAAATAACGGTAGTCGATATTAAATACAAATAAAATAATAGGGAAAAAATAGCGTGTCCAACGATGTTTGTCACGATTTCACTACTATTATTTATATAATAAGAACTTCAGAGTCACAAATGTGAAGCTACATCTAATTTTGTTCAACAGACTGGGTGAAACATTAAAATACTTACAGACAAACATAGTGACATACTACAATTGTAGTAATAATTATTTTGACTTCTATTGCTGTCCCATATAAGTCGGCTTTAAAAATTATTTTTTTAGCAACAGATATCGGGTATTAAAAAATGTTTATTATTGTGTATTGAATTATTTTTGAAATAAGTAATTAGAAACTAGATAAGTTAAATTTATCAAGAAATCCAAACAGATTTCGAAATTTGTGGGCATAACAGTAAAATTAAGCTAGTATGATCTAACACTATTGTAAAACTTTCAGTGCCCGCTCTCCAATCCGGTCTTCAAGTGTCGAGTACAGGAGGCCGGAGAGGACCGTTCAGTGGGGTGCGGGTGGCGTCCGCATCCACACACCGATGCTCGAACCTTTGGCAGACAATTCAAATCGAAGGCAGTTCGGAATGGGCGTCGTTGGTAGATTTTTCCGGTATGTTCCTTGATATACTTATACTTTTTAATATAATTAGGTCGGCAAACAAGCGTACGGTCTACCTAATGGTAACCAATTACCGTAGCTTATACGAGAACACCAGAAGCGCGTTGCCGACCCGACCCCAATCCCCTCCCCCAAGAGCTATGGTTACCTTACTCAGCACAGAAACAACACTGTTTGAAAACAGTATTATTTAGCTGTGACCTTCTGTAAGGTTGAGGTACTTGCCTAGGCGGGCTGCTCCAGATTTTGAGCAGAATATTTCCTGCCGCACCCCTACCTCCTACATAATTACTATCAACTACTCAGTCGCTGGTTGAATTTCAGTCTATACTCATATAAAATTTTAAAATCATTTCATTTGCGTAACATACACACATACGACTATATTCACACATAAATATATGTATGTTTTTCCGTATACACATAAAATCATCATGTTATGAAATATTTAAAAATACAACCTTATGTTTGCAGCCATGCTATGAATCGCAACAGTTTTACCTTTCAAATATATGACACAGATATTTTTAATACTGAAATGTTTTTAAATAGTACGAGTTCAACAGCACTATAATTTGGTAGCTTGTGTGATTTGAACAAAATCTTCATATACAAGCAGTTTATAAACATTTTATATTTTCAAAAAAAAAAAAAAAAATTCACGTAGTCGAACTGTTTCGTTTGGACCTTATTGAAAATGAATCAGGCAGTTTTGAAAAAGTATTTATCGTTAATTATCTTGCTAACAAATACATTTTACGTAAGAAACCTCCAATATACCTATATACTACATTTTCAATAAAAAGTTATTATATTAAAACCAAGCATGTTTAATTTGATTGATGTTGATTACATTGCAAAATAATTTTAATAGAAATAAATAAATATAATTAACAATATTGTTTTTCTTGTCACAATTTATAATAAGAGTATGTAGAGCATTATCGGGAGTTTTACTTGGTAAGCGATTAAGTAACTGTTACGTGAATCAAGTGCAACTTAGTGAGATCCATATCACTAAGTGCTACTGTTATAATTTTCAAAGTTAACTTTATGTGTCACGTTAAAATAATTTCACACTATTGAAATTAAAATTTTCTAAGAAGTGATGAAATGTATTAAATAGTTTGTTCAATGATAGAAATATAGTTATTTAGAAAAGTGCGTAAATTATGTAGAACAAAATTACGTTCTCCAACACTTTTTAGACCCAAAAGCAGCAGCAGCAGTATTTTATATAACAATACAATAATTTGACATCCGAATTTTACGTATTCCTTATTTGCTTAAAAAAGTCACTTGAAAGTGCTTATAATTTATATGACAGGGATTATTTGGAAAGTTTCAACTTTCAGTCGACAAACAAGCGTACGGCTCCCCTGATGGTAAGAGATTACCATAGCTTATAGACGCCCGCAACACCAGAAGCGTCGCAAGCGCGTTGCCGTCCCAATCCCCAATCCCCCCAGGAGCTCTGGTCACCTTACTCACCAACAGGAACACAATACTGCTTGAAAAGAGTATTATTTAGCTGTGATCTTCTGTAAGGTCGAGGTAGTACCCCTGTCGGGCTGCTCCATATTTTGAGCAGGAAATTCCTGCTGTGCCCTACCTCAGTACATGTGTTTTTGGTAAAACCACCAATTTTATTTTTATCCTTTACTTCATATCCATCCGTTCAGTTAGTGTTGTTGAAAAAGTCTCTGCAAATAAAAACTGGAGTTCATTGTTCATCTGAAAACTACCTTTTATAGAAAAAAGAATGCTGTCTGCGGTTATGGGCGAATCATTTTCAGGATTACTCGTTGGATGGAGCCTCGTTGAGCTATCGATCCGCGTCATAATTATTAAAGAGCTCCGCAAAGAGCTTAGCCGTCTATAAAGCTCACCTGGTGCTTGTATAACATTTGTGTGTTAATATTTTACATACTGTTTTTACTTTAATAATATAAAACGTAAAAATTGGAAATACATTTAATTTTATTGTGATTTGCGTTGAATATTTTTACGTACAATTGAACGTTGAAAATGATGATTTTCAGTTCTGATTTAGTGCATTGTGATCCATTTCAGTTCTGATTTAGTGCATTGTGATTAGTGCATAGTGCATCTGATTTTATGCAGTGTGTTAGTATTATAGATAGCTGTTAATTTATTCATACTAGCATTGATTATAAAACTTTTCTATAGCTATTCCCTAATAACACGAATATCCGGGTTCAACTCTTTTTACATTTATTTCACTACAATTTAAATACATTATTTGTGATGGAAATCTGTTTACCGATTCGAATTGTCAATTATTAAAAGATAAGATCTTAAAAATAATCGAAGAATGATTTTAATAAAACAACTGTTTATTTATCGATTTGTCTAATGAATTTTCGAAAAAAAAAAATCGTTTTTTTATGAAATAAAAAAATAAATATGAATAAAATAGGTAGGTATGGTGTCCCGAAACCTGTGACATAATTGGGGATTATAACAATTTCATCTATCACACATTTACTAAATCAGACTTGTTAACTTCTCATAGCAATAGTTAACGGTAGGTACGTTAAAGAAGAAGAAAATGAAAATATGCTTTTAATTTCATAACTTACTTTTCTTTAACCGCATGAAAGATATTACGTATTCTTTGAACACAGACAAGTTTCAGTTGTTTGTGAGTTTTATAAATAATGAAAAGTTTCAAACTTAAACAACGTGAAGCTTAATAGCTTTGTTGCGGATGGGTAAGTGAGTTGGAGGCGAAATGAAAACAATATCCTTTATGACTGGCAATGTTTTAATAAAGATATTTGATTCGAAAAACCAGAAACTCGTTCTGTTAACTAATTGTAATTTTTGTTAAATATTTTGTTATTTGTGTGTTAAATATAATATGTATTTTTTCTTAAAACTTATAAACTTGATTGTGTGTACACGTAGATGTCACAGTTATTCTTAATGCAAAAATATATTATACAATCTCTCTCATTCTTAATTAAGATATACATTTTTAAGCCAAGTTCACAATTATGTTATTAAGGACTAGATAAGTGCAAAATAAAAAAGCACTCATAAGTTCTTACTATACAATGATTCGTATTTTAAATTATTTAAGCAATATCTAGAGTTTTAATATAAAATCTGTATATATATCATTAATTATACATAACGGTAACAAAACACATACCATTTGATTTATTTAAAGGGAAATCGTATAATTAACTTACATAGAAACGATTCGTTGGAGCCTGTCATAATTCACCCGCGGCCTCAATATATTTCCCTACTTACCAGAAACTCCGATTTTAACTTTATGTAATGGATTTTTAAATTAATACCTCGTGGACATGACATTGGGTATTATTAATGTTTTTTTTGCAATATTTTCCTTTTTTTGTGTAAGTGATATTGCTTGAATTTTTTCTTTTATTTAATGGTTGAAAATTTAATGGCTTAATACCCACGCATTTGCCCGACTTTAGGTAGAAGGGGATTAATATTAAGTACATTGGTTATGACCATTTGTACCCAGTAAAAATATATGAAATATAATACAACGTAGGTCGACAAAAAAATAGTCAAGTAGGCATTCAAGCTGTAACATCCCACTTTTAGACATAGGCCTCTTTCTCCACGTGGGAGAACGATTGGAGCTTAATTCACCACACTGCTCCACTGCGGGTTGGCGAATATGTTTCTACTATGAGTAACGATCGCTACCACGTGTTTGTGATAATAATCGGGACCGATGGCTCAACGTGCTCTCCGAGGCACGGTGGGGAGACCCACAAATACAGACATCCAAAGCGTAAAGGAATATTTGTACAAATACTAATATCCATTTTTAAAAAAAGATGTTTCATTATAATAAGTGATATTCGCGTAAACATTAGAAAATAATAGGGTTAATTTTTCAGTACATTCTAATGTAACATGTAACAAGATTTGATTTCTTTATAGTCGATCTCTTCGCAAATCTGTGACGCGTCAAGAAGAAGTTGCCCAGCAGTTAGATGAACTAACAGACTACAGGCCATATTTCACGTGGTGGGTGAGCACGGTACAGACACTCGTGTTGCTCCTTTCACTCTTGTGCTACGGATTTGGACCAGTCGGCTTTGGAAGGCACACACATTCAGGACAAGTTTTAGTCAAGAGCCTTAGTTTACAACAGGTAAGTACCATAAAAACCTCTTTTTAAGGGGATTTTTGAGTTTTGTGTTTTAAAATATACCTATAAACAGAACTGAATCAATATTTAAGAGTGTTGTCAGGATTGCATAATTATTTAAAGAATAATTTAATTATGGAACACGAAGTTCCTGTCTAACTATATATGTAGATATCAATTAATAAAAAACTAAATACTGACTTAATAGTTGCTGTCATATTTAAATTTCACGTTTAGGATAATGAGATAAAAAAAGGTCTGAATTTCTAAAAGTTAGAAAAATAATAGTTCTCTAGAGAGAAATGAAACCGCTATTTGGGAGTTATTTCTTGGTTATAGTTTTAAATAGCGCACGTTAACAACGTAAAGCTTTTAGCCAGAACGTAATATTATCCTAGGTTTAATTTAAACAGAATAAGTACGGCAAACTTGAATTTCATTCCTTGAAGTTATTTTTAGACGGATGTTATAGTTTTGATGTTATAATTGTTTGATAAAAATCTTGAATGTTATTGACAGACATTGTATAACTTAACCTAGTGAGCACATGTATTTTGCGTGGAAGTTTTTTATTTTATTATAACAAAAATTAATCAAGAAATAAGGTCTTATTTAATATTACAAAGGTCATGTAAACAGATGAAATTCCATTCCACATTTCTTAGTTAATAAAGGGAATTTGAAAATAATCTCCATGTAGCAACGTAGTAATTGTTTTTAAAAAATTTCCTCTTTGATTGAATAAAAATTTTGCAATAATTACGAAATTAGAAAATTTGTGATTTCATATATTTATACAGTACGTTTATAGATACAAAAACTAAACTTAAAAGTGAAAATAGCGCGTTGAGGAGAAGACTTATCAGCTAGCTAATTGTAATCAAAAATATTTAAAAAATTCTTATAAAATTTTATCTGTTACGAATGTGATTAATTTAATGGGTGATCGCTCTTCGATATTGAAGTTTCATTGAGATTTAAAATGATTATTGTATTTTTTAATACTGGGTCATTGATACACGCATCATATGGTTAGGACGAAAATTCCTAACGCTTACAGAGGACACAATTAGGAACGGTTGAGGTACCTCTCATATGTTTCTCGACTTGAAATTAAAATTTTCAAATCGAATTATATTAGTAAAATGAAAATTTGTGACGTTTTAGAAACAATATTCATTATAAGAATCTGATGACTGGTCTTGAAAAGAGAATACTTTCTGATTCATGTAATAATTCATTTAGCTTATTCTTTCATTGTAACTAGCAGTTTCCTTGAAAAATGTTCAAATGACTTGAAACATGTTTGAATTAATATTTCAAAGAACTTTATTTTAGAAAGCCGGAGAAAATTAACTTTGAAATTCCTGTCATAAACAGTTAATTTTGTGATGAAAAGTTGTTAAAACATTTCATAATATTTATAAATAAAAGATTTATCTTGAAACGATATTCGATTAATTTTTGAATTACACTACACATTGTACATAAAAAGTGCAAAATCCGTACGTGCGTCACTGTGTACGTTTACAGGTACATTGCGAAAGATAAATACTACGCAAAAAGAAAAATTAATATTGGAAGTGACAATAATGGTAACGAACCACTCCGCGTCCTATCAAATAAAAGGATGCATTCAGTGATTTAAAATACACGTAAATATGATATTTAAAAAAAAAGGCTAATAAATTCGCATTATTTCAAGTTTAGCGGCTTCTATATTGCATGTGAAAATTTGTAGTCGAAATAAAAAAACTGTTCGTGTCGTATAATAATGAGCAATTAACAAATACAAAGCTTTTACTGCGGTAGGCGAAAGGTCGACACGACAAAGTAAGAGTATTAACGAGTGAGTGGGATCTAGGTCACATAGGCTTTGTATGCGACTCTTTGTCTAAGGTTTTTGTTGCTAACCAAAAGATATCGTTTTTAAACATGAATGACCTCACCATTATATTAATTCAATATTTTTTTTTTATAACAGTAACATCCTTGATTTTTTGTTATACTCACGTAGACTAAAATTTATACAAATGTACTGGTGTAAAAATTAACAAGTTTAGCTTTAAGCCTTACGCACATAGTATATCATAATCTATATAAAATGCTTGAACTGAAATTATAACATTAAAATTCGGAACAAAGACTATTTTTGTACACAATAAACAGGTTTTACTACGAATATTTAATACTGAATTATTTTTCCTAAGGTTGAATGGGAAGAACCAGCTTCATTTTGGCTCGGGCCAAGAGCGGCAGACCTTATACATTTAGGAGCTAAATTCGCACCATGTATGCGAAGGGATGCGAGAATTGCGCGGGCAATAGCAGCTTCAGCAAGACGAGAGCGAGATACAGCGTGTTGCATACGAAATGATGACTCAGGATGCGTGCAATCTTCCAAGGCCGATTGTTCGGTGAGTACCTTTATTTTCTGGCAGTTTCAAAATCCGTGAAAATGCTATTAAAGGATGTTTAAAACAACATTCACGATTCTAATCCACAACTTTGGTTTGAGTTTTCTAATGCTCTTATATAAAAGTGGAATATTATTTACAATTAATTAACTTCACGTTTAATACTTGCACGCACACAGATTAGAGGATTAGTATCAAAGGTAAGTCCTTAACTTATTATTATTATTAATTTAACCTTATTTTAAGTAGCAATGAATTATTTAACTGCGGTATATATTATATAACGAAAATTGTTTTTTATACAATTGGGCCGGCAAACAAACAAACCGACCACCTGATGTAGTACCGTACCTCATAGATGCCTGCAGTACATGAAGCATCGCAAACGCGTTGCCGACTCTAGTACCTTTCCCTGGATTTACATAATTTTGGTTTATTTTTCCAGAATACGATATCAACATGGAAAAAGTGGTCGTCAGGTGAATCAGGACCTGGTGGACGAATATCGGGTTCAGTTTGTGGATTAGATCCAAAGTAAGAATGTTATACTTAATTTTATTTTACTTTACATGTCTAATAGCTTAAAATATAATCTTCTATATATTAATAAGTGAAGCAAAAACTTTGTACCCCTTTTTACGAAAATTGCGCGGACGGAGGAGTATGAAATTTCGTACAATTATAGTTTAAATAGAGAAAGATTGTAGGATGATAATTTTTTTTAATTATGCATAAATTTATATTGAATTATTAAAAAAAAAAAAAAATCACACACACTACTATGTATGTGACACACACACGCATATTATACTTTTTTGTTGATTGTCAGTCTGTAGTCAAATTTAAAAAATTTAAACAGTATCTTATTTTCTTTTTTTTTAATATTTTTTTTTAATTATGGTCGCATTTCGACCACTGGACGATCACTAGTTTTAATTATTACTTGTCCTATAAATCTCTAGCAACTGTTTTCATAATTTTCAGGTTTTGTGAAGCGCCGCGCTCAATAGCTCCCCACGAATGGCCAGATGATATAACAAAATGGCCGATTTGTCGCAAGTCTGTCTTAGACGGTTCAGCGGCTGCTGGTCGGGCTGGTCACGCTGCAGAACATATGGCATGCGAAGTCATCGGGCATCCTTGTTGTATAGGTGTACATGGACAGTGTGTCATTACCACGAGAGAACACTGTGATTTTGTTAAGGGTTACTTCCATGAAGAAGCTTCGTTATGTTCACAAGTAAGTTATTTTAATTAATAATCTGATATAGGTAGTTCTAGTTCTTTTGATTGATCATAAATTCTTACAAAATGATGTACATTTAATGAAATAATATTATCTGTGATTGTGATTAATAATTGTAATCTAAATTTAACTTTTCAGGTGTCTTGTTTGGATGATGTCTGCGGTATGTTACCTTTTATGCGGAGACGTCGTCCTGACCAGCTGTACAGAGCGTGGACGTCACTCTTTGTGCACGCTGGCTTATTACATTTGGCTGCCACGCTAGCACTTCAGTGGCTTTTTATGAGAGACTTGGAGAAGATGGCAGGTCCAGTTAGAATAGCGGTTATCTATTTGGGTAGTGGAGTCGCTGGTAATATGGCATCAGCTATATTCGAGCCGTATAGAGCAGAGGTAATTATTAATATTGAGTACTGTAACGTTTAAAAAATAAAAAAAGTTTCAAACTTATATAATATATTGCGAACCATCAGTAAATTATTTGAGAAAAACTAAATTTTAATTTTTTTATAGAATTTGGTTTATTAGTAGTTACAATTAAGAATTAAAGTACAAGGCGAAGATAACCTTAAGTTTTTCACATTCCAGGTTGGTCCAGCGGGCTCACATTTTGGTCTACTTGCGTGTTTAATAGTTGAAGTCATCGGCGCGTGGCCCCTTCTAAAACATCCTCGACGCGCTCTACTTAAGCTCGTGGGAATTGCGATAGCTCTCTTTCTCTTGGGGCTCTTACCCTGGATTGACAATTTTGCCCACGTGTTCGGTTTCGTATTTGGTTTTCTACTCTCATACGCACTGCTGCCTTTCATAACTTTCGGCCCCTATGAGAGACGCAGGAAGATAGTTCTTGTGTGGGTGTGCTTAGTGTCGGCGGCGGCGATGCTGTGTGCATTGATAGCGCTTTTTTACGCGGCACCGGCGTACGAGTGTGCGGCTTGCGCGTATTTTACGTGCCTGCCATTTGCGCCGGACATGTGCGCGTCGCAAGACGTCCGCGTGCGGCAGCTGGACGGCGTATGACGGCGCGCGGCCCGGGCGCCCTCGCCGCCGCCGCCCCCCCGCCCCGCGCCGCTCGCGCACCCCGTGCCATCCACCTGCCGTCGCGTCGCACGAGCGTAAAGTGCTTTAGAGACAGTTGAATGCGATTTATAATACCAAGTGATCCACAATCGCAATTGTTCGTTTACGTGTTCTCTCGAGACGATACATCGTAATCGACAGTTACAGTTTTAATAACCTTATTTAATTTCGTTGTGTTTTGGTCACTAGTTACTCTATTTTTCAATTAGTCTGTGAAAATTGCTGGCAATGGTTAACATCACTAAAAATTTTCATTAATGTGCTGCAAATACATAAGCGCAAGTGATGTTG
This sequence comes from Melitaea cinxia, assembly GCF_905220565.1. NCBI lineage: Eukaryota > Metazoa > Arthropoda > Insecta > Lepidoptera > Nymphalidae > Melitaea > Melitaea cinxia. Next base: position 10,437,090 of record NC_059403.1, read on the forward strand.
GCTTTAATTTGACTCGTAAACGATCAAGCGCAATTGTTGATCATGCAGTGTTGTGAATTGCAATTTTCTCAGGGGTGCTTAAACTGCTGCAGCGATCAGTTTTCTCCAATATTGTTTGCCGTTCGCCAGTGAATAGCGAGAATTGATTTATTATAATCTTTATTTAAAAAAAGCGATTAATTATTTTGATATTATTAAATTGTTGAATCCATGAGTCAATTGTGTTAATTGTTAATAATATAATGTATAAAAAAATTGTTTTTGTTTTTCAATAAATGGTGTTTACAATAATACATATAACGAGTATTTTAAATGATACAGTATTAATTATATTGCCGTTCGTTATTTACGTGTCCAATTATTGTATTAAAATTAATCGTATTCAAAATTTAAATTCACACGTTTTGTTATTAATGTAAAAAATTTAGTTTTTTTGTCACAGACATTTTTTGTTATTTAAAAAGTGGTCAAAACTAATCGCATACAGCGGTAGTGCCTTCACTGCCATCGGCATCCTGTGACGACACAGTATTATTACGCTCAGCCCTGGATGCTCAACAAAAGTTATCACGTTGTCACATTCGACTGCAATAAATCGAATGAAAGATATCACATTACAAATAAATTATTTGATCACAAGTATCAAATGCACAATCATTACATTTATAATGTCTTTAAGCAATAGATTTTCCGCAATATTTTTAATTATGTTATTTTGTGAGGCTGTAAGTATTATTAAATTCATGTGCGGTGAAAATTCATTTAGAAGCACTGTTGAATGACTTTTTCTTATTAATTGTTCTATTATAATATTGCCAGTGCTTCTAGATGTGTAAGGCTTACCAACCCTTATAAATGTGATAAAAATAACCGTGGGTTACTCTATGGAAATTTGACGAGTTAGTATATTAATTTACATGTATATAATCTGTAAAATATACATAAATACGATCCCTAATTAAGCTGTATTTATATTTAGAATTAAAATTACTTTCACCTGCTTGCCTATTACGGGAATAAGATTTCAATTTCATATTTACATTTACATCTCGTTCCTTTTTTGTTTTTAACAAAAATGGTTAGAGTTGCAGAGTTAATATTAATTTAAAATGAACTTTTCTTTGCTGCAAATCTTATTCCCGTAACAAGGTACATTATATAAAATTTAGTACATTACTAAATAATGTAAATATCATAAACGAATATTTGTTAAATGTATTTGGTATTATTTCTAATGATTGAAATTCCATTTTAATCTTTAAGTATCGAATATAAATTTTAGTTACGTCAATTTATATAGTTATTATAATAAAGTCTGCGTAGATTTAAACGTTAATTTATAAAGTACGCTAGTTCATATTTATTACAGTTATCTATTTAAATTATTTTATACAGACAAATTAATGTTGATACTATGTCTAAATGAAACATCTACAAAACAATTACAGTAAAAACGATATGCCACAAATATTCTATTCCAAAGTTATTTGTGAAAGTTTTATTTAAAAATATATATTTTTTTGAGTAATAATAACATATTTATTGTTTCAAAAAACATTGGTAGGAGATACATTACGTCACATATATTACGCATATTATATATTTTGTGAAAGAAAAACTTAATTTCGGTGACAATTTTAAAATAGTAATACACATGATTATTTTTAAACGTTTGGTAACGTTCTATGATTCTAAACAACAGTTTCAATATTAATGAATTATACAATGATAAATTCGTAAATATGATTCGAACTTAACGTTCTGTGTAAAATGTGTTAAAAATAGGATATGTGTTCATTAGAATTGATTTGATTATACTACGAACAGGTAAAAACGATATTTGCAAGTGTCAAGAATTAGTCTTTGTATAGAGAAGATTTGTAACGAATTTACAACTAAGCTAGTCAAGCATTTTTATTTATTACTAGGTTTAGTATCTGCATATGTTATTTTATATTCAAAATAATTTCACGTATAAGCACAAAATCGTACTTATTGAATTTTTTACTATAATCTTTAAAACGTTGTAGATATTATCAGTTTTGTAAATATTAAGCAAAAAACGTAACAAGGGAACTGTAGGTAATATTACAAGATTAACATTTTCCTTTTGAAATATGAAGCATGTTTACTGAAAGTTTTTAATTCTCCGTGAGGTTTTTTTTTGTATCGTGAGCGCACAAATAATGATTTCTCACTATTTTGATGTTTCTTTACTATCTAGTTTTTTGATTTTTATATAACTTCATTTGTTATACAAACGGAGTTATTTGGGTTTTGTGTTAATTACTTATCTGTACTGTACAACTGAAATATCTACTATGCATAAGTTGTAAACTGAAGGAAAGTGCTAAATATTTTCAACAGTTTCTTTCGTTTACATTTGAAACTATAAATGTCGGCTTTGACTTGATATACTGACTGTCTGACTTTCACGTAGTGCCACAACTAATAGGGATATGAATAGATTTTAACGATTTAAAATATAAAAAAAAAAACAAAACCCATCGAAATTGATACAAAATGAGTTGTACGATAATAGTTCCAATGTACTCATGAAATTCTTGTAAATACAAACGAATATATTTTTGGACAAATTAATAACAGTCTTCTAGAATTTCCAATGTACTGTTTGTTATTTAAATGTATACTTCAAGTGCGTTGGTGAGGCCGAAATGTTGTAGATTACTCATTTTTGTAGCACAATTTATCACAATTATGTTATGCAATTGTTACGGTTCCAAATATTCGCATATGTTTTTTTTTCGACTTAAGCTTAATATGTGCATTTGAATATTTATAACTGTAAGTGCCACAGTCCTTAATCCCCAACTTCGTAATATTTACTTATTATCATTGTACAATGCCTTTATATGAAAATTAAAAAAAAAAGTTGAATTGTTAAAATAATTCACAAGTACCTAATCAAACGTTACGATTTCACTGAAAATAAACGTTGTAAATGTGCGTATTTTTATACTAAAGAAACAATGTGTCGTGTTCGAGTGATGTGTAATGTGTTGGTTATCAAACGCGATTCGTTATTTATTTCGTTTTAAAATAGTTTCAGTGATGTTATCTCAAAGTGCCCTTGCGGCCGGCGGCCCGGCGGACTGTTTTCAGAATTTAACTTTAAGAAGAACCTTACATATTGTACATTGTGAACATACAAGTAATTAATATTCTAATTTATAAGAAAATGGTAAAGTAATCTTATTGTAACTAGCATTAATCGAACAAGAAACCTTATTATCATAATATCATCGTGTTTTATTTAACTTTCATCTCAATTAAACTTGGTTGGTTTCATGAAATATGTCATGAAAGATAATGTTAAAATTAATCTACCCTTTTTAATATCAGTTAGATATAACTAAAACTCCTTATTTAAGGCATCATAACATTTTTAAAATAATTATAATTTAATAACTAACTATCGTAACCACAAGCAGTTTGATTTTATTCATATAATTTAACAGTTCATACAGATAAATAATCGGAGTTGATTGGGTATATGGGTTTTGTGTTACTGAACCTCCCGTTGCAGGTTTTTAATTACATAAAACAGTTTTTAAACAACTATAAAAGGAGGAGGTTCTCAATTTGACTTATGCTTTTTATGTGTGTAACCTCATAACTTTTTACTGAGTGTATCTACCGATTTTGATGATTTTTTTAATCGAAAGCTAGTGCCTGTTATGTGTTTCTTGTGATCGGAGGAGTAGTTTTTGAGCTATCTGTACTTAATATTATAAAGCTGAAGTGTTTGTTTGTTTGGATGCAATAATCTCAGGGTCTATTGAAAGTCCCGGATCTACGATTTCTTCGAACCGGGGTAAAACGAATTTTTAATGATAAATAGAATAAAAAACTAATGGATGAATTATAGTTAGATAGTGAACGATTTAATGAAATAAAATATAAATATTTATTTCGCCATAAGGTGATCACACGCACTTAGTGAACGTCAAAAATAATAAGATTATAGATTAACATGGCTACTTCTATTACTAAAACTATTCAAAAACGAGATATTTACCATGTTTTTTTTTAATTTTAATTTTACGGAGCTCGATATTTCGACATTAACTGCGAATGCCGTCAAAATCTACCCGCAAATTTCAGTCTCGTGTACAAAACATTCGCAGTTAATGTCGAAATATCGAGTTCCGCAAAATTATATAAAAAACATGGTAAGTATCCTGTTTTTGAATAATTTTTGTCAAAAATAATATCATTTACAAAAAAAAAAACAAAGAATAATAAAATAGAGTTAAGGTAGTAAAAATATCAAGCCATAATAAAAATTTACATTAAGTACATTACAACCTTACTCGTAGGTAATGTACCTAGTGCTTTAGCGTGAAATTTTAAAACTTAAAACTTTTGTCGTAAGGACCATGTGCCTAAGCTATTGTAAGAAGTAAATTAAACAAAATACCTAATACAAAATGATCTTAATTGCCTTAGACCAATTAACGTTGCAGTGATATATGTGTGTGTGCACAACGTCATTTTTTCTAGTCACAAATAAATTTCAAATTAACTGAACTGTTTTTTAAAAATCTTTTTTATTTATCAATGTCCACGTTGAAAATATCTGTAAAACGATCCCGACTATTTTTGTAACAGCTGTGGTGAATATACATTAAAAAAAAGTTTTAGACTAAGTGTGTCGAATTTCATAAAATAGTGTATTTTGATTAACTTTAATTCCCTTTGGACTCATACTCATATGGTATGTAGAACATGTGTGGAATCTTTGAGATAGTGGGCGAATAAGCAAAGATTGTTAATTTTGTGAAATTGATATAAACGGGCAACTACAGCCAAAGAAGTACATATATATAAAGAAATAGAAGAAGTGAAAGTATAGTTAATGTTATGGGTAGAATCAAGTACAACGAACACAAGTGGCTGATATGTGTAAATCTAAAAATGGTGAATCCACTTCTTGGGCAACAAGGGGACTATACAAAATGTCCTTGGTTTATTTGTCTGTGGGAAAGCAGAGCTAAGTCTGAGCACTGGGGTAGAAATGATTGGCTATCCAGGCAAGCAATGGTTTCAGAAAAATTAATGTGATAAATGAGCCCTTTGTACTTAGGGATCGCATAAAGCTTTGAACGAGGATAGTGATTGATTTAAACACATCTCTAAAAATTTCGTTAATTTGAGCACATGGAAACTTAAAGCCGGATTTTTTTATGGTCCACAAATAAGAAGGTTGATAAAAAAATGTAATAGTTATATGACTGATATTGGAAAAAAACGAATTGAATAAATTTGTTAGGACAAAAAGGATAAAAGCTTTACGGAGCATTTTGAACTGATATTGTCAAACTACCAGCAGCTTGTTAGTAATATGAGCATCAAGGTAAACTTCCTTCACAGCTATTTGGACCAAGGGAAACAGTTTGCCTCCATGGAGGAAAAGTCTAGCCTTTTCGCCGAGTGCAGCCGGTCGCTGGAAGGATCCTGTTGCCTGCAGATCCAGGACCCTCCAATTAAAGCGGCTGATGGCTCCCGCAGGGGTCCCTGCGATAACAAAAAAAGGGGAACAGTTTCATCAAGACATTCGAACTATGGAAAAACGTTACCAGACTCACTGGAATGCTCACACGATGGCGGATTATTTCCAGAGTATTAAAAACAACCTTCGTGATCTTATAACAGAATTTTTTTGAATTCGATTTATCGGGATTTATACCATGTACCTTTTTATCTTTGAGGCTCCGATATTTCGGCGCAGTTGCATGCGCCATGGTCACGGAAGAACTGATATCCCTGATGATCCACTGGATCCCGATAAATCGAATTCAAATAATGTTAACCATGGAAATTTAAAACAGAATTTTTTTGATAAGTAGCGGTTATTTTCTAATGGTTTTTTTAATGAAAAACAGATTTTTCTTAAAAATCTCTATTTTATTATATCTCAATAACTAAATCCGATGGAAACAATCTGACTTTAGTTCTGAAACCAGACTTAACCCGAAAACTTGTAGAAGATCAGAAGGTGAGTCTTTACAGAAGATTCTTATGAAAAAATTTTTTTAAGAAAATTGCGTCGAAAACTTATAAATAGCAAAAAGTTATAGCGATTATTTCAACGTTATGCGTTTGACAGTTCGTAAGATAGGACAACGGTTGTTGGGTAGCTGTTGACATACAGTTTACATTTTTATTTAAATATGTCACTTTCAGTAATCTCTTTTTTTATCATATATTTATCTCTCGGATAACTCATTGGAAAAGTCAATTTATTATTACATGATAAAATTTGTTGTCATTATTAATATTCATATTGTTGACACTTTTGTTTTTAAACTGTAAATAATACATTAAAAATACACGATATCCATAATTTTAAGAAAATAAATGCATATATATATATATATATATATATATATATATATATACAGGCATATAATCGTGAAGTATAAAAACTTATTTTAAAAGTAAAACTTCAATGATAAACTTTATTAGGCATATTTAAAAAAGGTAGATCATAAGTGTATGTATTATGTAAACAATTTATCTATCTGTATGTATATCTATTTATTGAGTTGTTTTACATTATTTTCTTAAACATGAAACTATACACCTACACCTTCAATATAATTATCATCTCCTTTGCCGTAAGGATGCCTGGAAGAGGTTCTTATTAGCAATAAGGCCGCCTTTTGTATATTTTCAACTAATTATTGTTAATATTGCTTGTTTACTTAATTTCTTCTTTGGTGTAAAATCAAACGTAAAATAAATAAATAGTACATAAGATTTAAATCCCCAAATTATGTCTAATTGAAGTCTACATCTAGACTACAGTTCAGACAGAATAATAAGATTATTCTACTGAATTCTCGTATTATTTTAATCGAATATATTATAATCGAATATCGTCTTTGACTCATCATAGTGTAATATCAATTATAATCTTAAACAGTTTAAGAATTTTAAACGCTCATAATACTAACCGGTGTAGGTTACGCCGAGTTGCACGAAAATAAATTATAATTTAAGTAGTGATTAAACTAATTTAATCGCAAGAATTTTATGAAATTATTGTGATTAAATTAGTTTAATCTCTAGTTAAATTTAAGTTATTAAATTTTAATTTTGTTTCGTGCAACTCGGCGTTAGTATGACAATCAGACGCGATTAGAATTCGTGAAGTGGTTAAGCTATCGAACGCGTTAAGGTGTGCGTTGTCAAATATTTATCATAAGGTTTTTCCGGATAGATTTTTAAATATTAGTAAATTATTTAATAAATAGTAGTAACACGTACATATTTGAGACGATTAAGTCATGATTTTAATTCAAAAATTAAATTATTAATGCTATACACTCAACAAACCTCTATATGATGAAAATGCTTAGTTGGTGGTCCAGAACATACATAATACCTACTTCAGCACAAACGGTTAGACTACGAAAACTGAACATCTCCATAAGAATTGACCTTGACTACAAGTGTAGCAATCTTCTGTAGCCCTTAGGGCAATCCGTCATAAAAAATTTAAATATTATATTTGTCACGTTACTTTTTAGAATTCGTTACCGAAAACTTTCCAATACCCTAGCACTAAAATTTTTCTGTCTCCTGTTTATCCGTCTATTCGTCTGTCATATTGCTGAATAATCTAAGGTCCATAATCTTTATGAATCCCATTTCTTTTCTATATCATTATTATATTTATATTTCATAAATAAGTCATTTTGACATGTTTCTAAAAAAGAAAATAGCTTTTGGAAGAGTATCGTGAGTCGGCATTCCGTTGTGGGCAATCTTAGTCCTCTTCTATTTTTAATTTACAGTAAGTCATTCTTTTAGTCTATGAAAAAGGTTTTTGTGAGTTAAAGTATTTTGTTGCTTATAAACTTTAAACACTTTTAATATAAATAATATAGTTAATGGCTAAGAAATGTGGATTAGTTTTAATTTTGTTACCTAGTTCATAAGTTCATGTTATTTTATTTTTATTTTCTTAGTTTCCTGTTTTTGTCTAATAAAACCATTTTTGATTTTTTTGATTTTTTATTTTATTTTTACTTTATTTATTTTTATTTTATTTAATTTTGTTTTTTCGAACTAACCCAATATGGACTTTAGTCTGAAATAAAGAATTATTATCATTATTTTACTAAGAAATATCATTCAACAAATTTATAGACAAGTATTTAAGAGCCATTTCACAATTTTACGCTCTGCAAGTTTAGGTAAATTTGGTCGCATCGCGCGAGTCGTACGAGCCGCGCGATCTTTGTGCTAGTACGTATAGTGTGACAACCAAAAGACCATCGTGATCATTTTCTGATGTATAATAAAAATTATAACTATGGTATAAAATGTTTTTTTACATAATTAATTTGTTAAAAATTTCAAGTATGTTATATAACAACAGTCAATAAATTTAAAATAAAAATAAAAAATCAATTTTGAGAAACAAATTTTTTAAATTGATTTAGTTTTTTCAGTTTGCGAATGAATCTAATATTTACGATATGAATAAAATAGCATTTTATGACATCGACACCGACAAACATATTAACTAACAAATAACAAGACAAACAGATTGAAATGCCTATTTGTATTGATAATGTGAGAAAAGAAAATTAAATTATACATTTGTTTACAGAAATTATCATTATATTATTTTACAGTCATTTTCGTAATATGTTTATTTTATTTATATTTTATTATGAAAGTATCAAATGCGTTTTATCCGCTATAACAACAGGCGCTTGGCGCGTGTGAGCGAAAGAGACGGCTGCGCAGAATTTGGCGTGGACCTTACCTCTAAGAGCGCTAGCGCTCGACTGATTTACCGGGCTTGATGCGTGGCAATATATACTACCTTTTTATTATTTAATATAAAATGTATTAAAAATAATTACATCTTTTAATTATTTTTTTTGTATTTCTTAATGATGTAAGTTTACTTTGATGAAGATAGTTCGTTAAAATTTCTTAGTTTTCTAAGAGAAATATCGCTTTTAAAATTGTACTTATTTGGAAAATATTCGTAACTTTAAATTTTTTTTATCGTTTAATAGAGATACAAATGGAATAAAAATCTATGATAGTGGACAACAAAATTATATTCCACATATTATGATATTTTTTTAAAATGGTTTCAACGTAGAGGTTATTGAAAAGTAGGACTTCAAAGTATACATTGCGACCGTTTACCTAGGGAGGAGGCTGATGAAAAGGTTAATAATTTTATACACATAATATAAATCAAAATTCTGATCTGAATATGGACTACAACAAAGGTTGCTCTATTATATTTCAAGAATATAAATTACATTATTGCATCCAACACTGAGATTAACGACGTCAAAATATTACAATTTCGCGGATTGTTACCGATTTTTGTGAAATGGCTCTTAAGTATAATAAGTACCTATTGACCTCAATGGAAACGTTACTTACATACATACATACGAAAACTATAGAAAGTGTTTTAGTCTTCGAAAAAAGCTGTTTATTGGTGATCAAGACTTTCTTTCCAAAGCTATTACTTTTACTGGTTCACAGATATTAGTAGCAATAAATATTTACGACAACATCATATATATCTTTAAAAAATATAGATTATTTTGACAGAAACTACGACATGTGAAATATAATATAAGAAGGGGAGATAATCTTATCGCACCAATCTTCTTGTCTTTAAAATACTGTACATAAATTGAAACCTACTTGAGTATATTTGGATTAAATTTTTTTAGAACTAATTTTTGCCTAATCATAGTAGAACTTATACAGACTGATATATTTTAGACCAATATTTTTAGACCTAAGATAGTCTAGTGCGTAATGGATACGCATCATCAGTAGATCGAACACGTAAATTGTAACAGACTACCTAGGATTTAAGTCAGTGAAGAATTCGCTAGTGCTTCATACAAATAAATACAAATGCACTTTTCTGTAGAATCTAAAAAACATATTGCATGAAATAGTGTATAAACAAATAATAAAAATATGTACAAAAGGCGGAATATCATTAAAATACCGAACTTTTCCAGACAACATTTAGAGAAAGAACATGCAAAAGTATAAGGCAGAGCTTAATTTTTTTTAAGTAATTTCATACGCTTCAGCTTTTAATATCCCACAGCTGGGCCTCTTTACCCAAGTAGGAGAAGGATCAGAACTTAATCCACCACATTGCCCTCATGCAGGTTGGCGGATATATTCTCTACTATGAGTAACGATAGCTATTAGGTGCACACGATAACAACCTGTATCGACGGCTTAATGTGACACGGTGGGGAGACCCACAAGGACTGCACAAACACCCAGATCACGGCAAACATCTGTATGGCCAATAAAAATCTTTGTCACGTGCGGGGATTGAACCCGCAACCGCAAGTGCAACAGCTACAAATCAGTGCTGTGACCGATGCGCCAACGCGTCATCGTTAAAAGTTTTAATAATTTCATATTTGACGAAAATCGTAACGCTACTAGCTAACGTACATAATTTTTTTTTAATTTAAATATAACATCCATAGGCTCTAAACTTCCCATATATCATGCATTGTAATTATGATTATCCTACAGGAGCTTTATTACTTAAAACTCTAAATCAAAAGTCCTGTTACTTCCTAGTAAAGCTAGGACTTGGTCGGTATTTTCTGTTACAATATCATAATCTTTTTTTATCTTTACAGTTTTCATGTTTGGATTTTACTTCTTAAGAATCGATTTTCATATAAGGCCCCCGGTACGAAAGGAGTCAAATGTACTGAACGAATGACCCCGTTACGTTTTATGCTCAACCTATTCTGCGCACTTTTCACTGTTCAGGTGTGAGTATTAAGATGACACACGCTATCTATCGGAACCCTATTGAGTTTACCCTATTGGGCATTATAACAAGTGAAGTAATATCATACCCATAAATATTCGTATAAATAACCGTATCAAAGCTCTACATTCATAATAACGAGATTTGCGACTAGAACTGAATGTTTTTTACGAATAATTAATTAAATAATAACCCGCCATCCATATAGATGATTATCTACAATAATTAAAGAATTCATAATTACTGGAAGAATTACAATTATAAAACCGATCTTTGGTTAACACGATGTGGTCGAAATTGAATTGATCGAGAGTAAAACGAATCTTTTTTCGAATAAAAGAACTCGGTTTAGTTCGATAAAGTTGGGAAATCCTTCCCAGAGCTACATTTGCAGCTCTAATAGAAGTTGATTTAAGTATTTGTAGCTTTTGTTTTTAAAAATAATTTGTTTTGTAACTGAGATTTTGATTGTTATCTCTTTTTAAATCTGTCTTCAATTAGTATAGAAAGGAACCCATGTCCATCAAGGAATTTGTATTTTATAATTAACTAGCTTTCCGCCCCCGGCTTCGCACGGGTATTTAACAAAAATTTCAAAAAAAAAATACCCTGATTTTTTAAAAATATAACATAGCCTATGTCATCTGCGGATAGTGTAGCTTTTCAACAGTGAAAGAATTTTTAAAATCGATTCAGTAGTTTCGGAGCCTATTCAATGCAAACAAATAATCAAATTTTTCCTCTTTATAATATTAGTATAGATTATTTTCCTACTAACACAATCTTAACTTTACACCCGCTTGTTAAGGTATGATATTAACAAGAGTTTTGTGTTAATATTAACTTTTGAAAACTATTACAAACATGTTCATAAGTAGCTAGTGTAAAATTAATTTTGCTTGGTTATTCTTTTCATGACTGCAAAAATTTAGATATTATTGTTGAGTGAAAGAAGCAACAAGAGTAATTTGTTGAAGTCTGCACCGTGTTCACCCGCCACGTGAAATATGGCTTGTAGTCTGTTAGTTCATCTACGTGATAGGCACCTTCTTTTGACACGTCACAGATTTACGAAGGGATCGAAAAAATTGTGGTTATAATATGCTGGTATTTATTTGGCATTTAGAATATGCTAGTATATTTCTTAATAGCTCTTATTACCCTACAGAGCCCAACAGCAGGAAATATCTTGCTTAATATTTGGAGCAGACCGACTCGGAGAGCTCAACCTACATAAAATTACAGCTAAATAAGACTGCTTTCAAGTCGTGTTGTGTTCTTGGGGTAAATGAGGTAGCAAAATTTTCTGGGTAGGATCGGAATTATAGTCGGCAAAGCGCTTGAATTACTTTTGTTGTAGTAGACGACTACAGGCTACGGTAGCCGCTTACCATCAGTTGGGTCGTCAGCTTGTTTACCTTCCTAGTCGTATAATAATAGTCACTTAGTTTTAAGCCATTCGACAATAACAAAGTGGAAATATCCACACTTTATCTTCAAAAAGAAAGTGAAGATAAAAATATCTCAGATATTGATATTGACGTTAAAATAACTTGTTGTTTAAAGATATTATTTCACAAAAGTCATTTAATAACATGTTATTGTGGGTTTAATCTGAATCGGATAAAAAGGAAAATGTAACCAAAATTAATGGATTCTTTAAAGATTTTAGGATCTCCAGCAAAATTGCGACAAAAATATAATTGTAATGGGCGACTTCAACACACAAATAGAAATATGTATCAATGGCGGAAAATAATATATACGTTGGGAAAATATGGACAGGGTAAAAGGAGCAAAAATGGATCCAGACTGACGTTTGCTTAAGAAAATAAACTTAAGATCTTAAACAGTTTTTATAAGAAAAAGGAAACAAAAAGGTGGATATGAATGAAATAAAATGAAATTTACAAGCACACAATTGATTTTATCTCTCATTCACAACTTATATTTTAATTCGTATCATAAAATGGTTCGTGCTAAACTAACAGGAACCAAAGTAAAGACTAAAAGACAGTTTTGCTCAGATACAGTATGTCCAGCAATACAACTCAACTTATAAATAACTTAGAAAATAAAGAAGCATGAACCAACCTAATAGTCTAGGAACGATACGCGAAACTTATAAACCTATCGAAAACTAAATACAGATAGAAAAAAAGTAATATCGGACGAAACATATAAAAGTTTAATTACGTTAAAAAGTTACACAAAATGAACCTTCAATATACCCATCTAATATAAACAGTAAATAAATAATATTCTATACAAATAAATAAAATTGGAGTGTCTGTGTGTAATATTAAAATAACAATGCAACAAAAACAATGTTTTTTTACAATTTTTGTCTGTCTGTCTGTTTGTTCCAGATAATCTCTGAAACGGCTGGACCGATTTGACGGCACTTTCACTGGCAAATAGCTGATTGAATTGAAATTTAGCTATTTTATAACTCTGCGAACTGAACAATAATTTTATTGTTGTTAAATTCCACGCCGACGAAGTCGCGGGCACAGCTAGTGTGTAATACGTACCGTTCAATTGCGAACGACTGTAAAACGTACGTACCGTAAAAACGACGCGTTGGCGTAGCGGTCATAGCACTGGTTGTTGCGCAGGAGAACATCCTCCCGGGAGTCCTTGAGTCGAGTATGAAGCATAATATCTTTAGTTCTACTCACAGTAATATAATTATATAAATTTGCCTAATAATTTAGTTTACTAATAAAACGAATGCTATTATGTTTTACTTTAAAATATATTATATTAAAATGCACAAAAAAGTTTAAAATAATAAAAATCTATTTCAACATATTTTGCAAACATTAAAGGTAATATCAAGTAGATATTATTATAACACAACGAATATATTATTGTATTAAATTAATTCCTGCGAAGGCGATAACGTCAATCAATACGATAGTGGATGTGAAGATGCGAAGCAGTGTTGCTGTACAGCAGCTAGTACCGGTTCAAACTTTATTAGGATTATACTTACATAAAACATCCTGAAGTGTTTTGCAAATGTCAGTTATATTAAGATAAACTAATTTTTTTTTGTAAATTATACCATTTTTTTTGTTATTGCAAGATAGTAAGTAGGTAGGTATTTATTGGTTTTGTCAAAAGTTCAGTATATTGTGTATTTTATTCAACTCGGCGTAACGGGGGATGAGGCATAATTAATTACCCGGCTTTTTTTGATCGATCGTCATTTTAAAACTACTTTTGCGACTTTACCGCTTTTATCAGTAGCGTTTTTAACTTAAACTGTCACTCCAGCAGCAGTCATGCTGTTAGTTATTCGTGCCGAAAGTTGAAAAAGATAAATATGACCCATCCCTGTAGCCTACGTCACTATTTTGTGTCATTTATCCCATGTGTCACCAACGCGTCTACCCAGCGTGGTGACTATGGGCAAAACACATGAGTTCACGCCGTTTTTGGCATGAACTTGTGGAGGCCTTTGTCCAGCAGTGGACTGCGATAGGCTAAAGTGATGATGTGGTCCCATGTGTACTTTTTTCACTTATTTAGATTTCATTAATAGTATTTTATGCCTTATATATATATATATATATATATATATATATATATATTTAAACAAATTTTATCAGTCTGCTTTTGTTTTTCAAACTATATATTCTATTATATAATTTAAACTACATAATGATAATTTATATATTACTCATCACTGATGAGTGATATATAAATTATCATTATTATTGTTTACTTATCACTATTTACTTACAACCTACTACCTCCTAGTGGAGGATGATGTCCAGCATGATGAGAGTCCAGCAGATGTTCGCGTCAAAAATGGAGTAAACTCATGTGTTTTGCCCATAGGCACCACGCTAGGCTATTATATTATATACTTTAAATTAATATTTATTATATTAATTTAAACTATATATGTCTATGTATCTCACCACTTTTGGTTTAAATTAAAATAATCTATTTAAAATTTTTATTTTTATTTTTCATTAGAATTGACGAAAGTAAGAGAAGAAAAAAATACAACAGTATTTAAATATTATGTCTAGTGATATAATTTGTTTAATACGATTCTTCTTTTATTAGTTTTAAGTGATCATTTCTAGTCCAAATTTGCATATTGTCTAAAACTGAACAATGAATAAAGTTTCGATAAATAAACTATTAAGTCTTTTGGAATTCATTTAGTACACAAAAACATTTTCAACTTTAAGCCAACAAATAAATGAATATCTACAACACACACACACACACACTTACACACACACACACACACACACACACACACACACACACACACACACACACACACACACACGGTCGTCTGTTCCTAAAGTAAGCAACCTAATGCTTGTGTTATAGGTAAGAGCCGACTGGTATAGCTACATAATTATATATTGTTTTTCGATAAACTGACACATAAATACCAAATACAGAAATAAATATATATTACACCCAGACTCTGGGTGGGAATCGAACTCACAACCCCCGGAGCAGAAAGCAGGGTCTCTACCAACTGCGCCAACGGACTGGCCGATAATCACTTAAAGTAACCACTTTTATAATCGTCCTAGAATTACCAATTTTTTTTATTAATTTCGTTATACATCTCCAAACACCAATTTTTTTTTATCAAGAAAAATTGTAAAATATTTTATCAAGTGAAATTGCTTAGGTGTATTAACTTCAAGAAAATATGTACGTACTTTTGATATCAAATCTCGTAATACGTAAGGCTTATAAACTACTGAAACACACTTCAATTGTGTATACATATTGTAGTGATGGTGTTTCTTGATAATTGTTACTGTGAAATTTAACTTATTTAATTACAAATTATGCGAAGTTAGATACGCTTCAAAGGATTTGGAATAAAGTAAGTCTGAAAGTAAACAACATATTTTTTAATTGAATGAATTTTTATTAAAAATAAAGAGGTTTGAATTCGCTAATCTTAGGTACTACTGCATTAAAAAAAATTTTTTGTGGCGGATAGTCCATTTATTAAGGTAGGCAATAGGCTATTCTTAATATTAATGCGGGTGAAACCACAGAGCACAGCTAGTGCTAATATATATGTAAATAATAGGTCTTTATCTATGAAATTGCCGTTTTTGATGTAATAAGTTAAAGCATTTTTTTCTATATTTTGTATTTTTATTATTTAATTAATAATAAAAAATAGAATTATAATTTATATTATTAATAATAAATAATAGAATCAATGCATATTTGCCAACGTAGTGGTAACTTATTGATGCCTTTCTTGAAAAACTTTGCTGGACGGGAGGCAAACTCTTCAAAGGCATTTAGTGCTGCCTTCCGGGTATTGAATTTTTTCCCCACCAAAAAGTTATCCAAATTCTGGAAAAAGTGGAAGTCTGAAGGTTCAAGATCTAGCGAGTACGGTGGATGACGGTGAACTTCCAACCCCAGCTCTTGTAACTTGGAGATCGTCTGCTATGCAGTATGAGGTCGCGCGTTGTCGTCCAGGAGCAGCGGAGCCGAGCGATTGACCAAAGCTGGTTGGAGACATGCGAGCTTCCCCATTATTGTGTTTAGTGGTCAATTTGATGCAAATGGATCGATATTGTTTTAGTGCTAGCTTCGAAAGCTGCTGCTAATTCAGCTGTAGTTAGAGAATAATCACCCTCCACAATCGCCTTCGAATTAATCGTCATTGTCGATCAACATTTTCGGCCGACCACGTGGTTCCTTTCTTAGGTCGAAATTTCCGGAACGAGCAAACCAATAACGGGGGGTACGATCGTTAGTAGTATTTGCACCGTAAACGTCGTTGATGTTGTGTGCCGCTTCGCTACCACGACTGAACTCATATTCCATAATCACTCGAATTTTTAACATATCCATGATGATGAAAAACGTACAAATGCGATGTAAACAGAACGCTAACCATTAAACAAATGACTAATTATAAAAAAATAATTCTATATTTCTGAAATAAAAATAATTTGAAGTTCGAGTTCTTAGCGATTTTTTTTAGTTTTGAAATAGCCAGTACGATGAAACGGCAATTTCATAGGTAAAGAAAGACCTAATACATAAAGCTAGAATACAAATTTCCTTTAAAGGTTATCTACAAAGACATAGAATGTTATTTTCTTGTTCATTAGATCGTGTTTAATAGAAATAAGTTTTTGTCGTTTCATTGTAATAAAACGAAAATTCCATTGCACAATGTTATATATAGGTACGTCAAAGTAAATGAAATATGTCTTTCAAACAAACACATCAGTGATAAGATTGTAAGGATTTTATTTAAGATAAATATTTGCACTAGAAATATTACGTATAACATTTTTTTTAAATGTCTATGCCCATACCGTATCGATTTTTGGATTGTGTATTTATATTTTCGACTGATAAAATTTTGTTTAAATTTTGTATTAATGTGTATTTCAATTTTTAATTTCAAAGAAAAAATTTTTCTGGTTTTATATAAAATTAAACCGGCGAACTTTATTTCTCGTCAATATATAATTTTTTTTCTTTTATATGTATAGCTTGTTCCAAGAGTAGCAAGTAAAAAAAATAAGGAATTATCTAGTTTGGTACAATCGGTCGAAAGTTATGCGCATACATACATTTTGGCGATTTATTTAATTATAAAATTTGTGCTAGAATATTTTGTTTTTTTTAAATGTTGTATAAACTTTACATATATTACTTAGATGGATACACTGTGTGGTTAGGGCATTAAAGAATATAGCCAACCCCTCTCGTCCCGTGGGTGTTGTAAGAGGCGACTAAGAGATAACACAGTTCCACTACTACCTTGGAACTTAAAAAGCCCACCGAGGGCGGGATATCCAACTCCTGGCTTTGAAATACACAGGCCGAAGACGGGCAGCAGCGTCTTCGGTACGACAAAGCCACCTGCGGTCACCAACCCGCCTGCCCAGCGTGGTGGCTATGGGCAAAACACATGAGTTCACGCCATTTTTGGCGTGAACTTGTGGAGGCCTATGTCCAGTAGTGGACTGCGAAAGGCTGATATGATGTGATGATGTGATGATATTACTTAGATAAATATTTTATCCAACTGTTCACACGATTAACTTTTTATTTAAAATATATGTACGCGATAGGTTCTTAATTGAACGAAATTAATAATTAATTACTAACTAACTGTAACTACGACTTCACGATTGCCAACTACATTAGATTATAAGGTAAAGTAAATACACCAGTTTCAATTTATTGGGAATACCGAGGGTTATGTTGAATATAATTTGAAAACTGATAAACTAAAATCCTTGTATTATTTACCGAACAGTATTTAAGTTATTTACTTTGTAATAAAAAAAGGAAAAATTAAATGAAACAATGCGTTAATGAATTACACCTATATATATATTTTGAATTACAACCCTTCTCCCAAGATAATGGTATAGACTTAAATCGTTCAAAACATTATCTACAATCAATGTGCGACCAAACCACATACAGACAAATAAACAAAAATTTAAAAAATATATACGAATATAGGTGTGTTTTCAGTATCTATACAAATCAATAACATTGGAGTGTCTGTTTGTAATATTAAAATAACCGCTTTTTATTAAATGCATATGATGATGTATACACGGTGCATATACCAAAATGACATTTTTTACAATTTTTGTCTCTCTGTCTGTTGTTTGTTCCGGTTAATCTCTGAAACGGCTGGACCGATGTTAACGGGACTTTCTCTGGTGACAGCTGATGTAATAAGGAGTAACTTAGACTACTTTTATTTTAGATTTTTTTTATAACTCCGCGAACTGAAAAATAACGTCGACGAAATCGCGGGCACAGCTAGTCGTTTATAAAATATCTTCCGAACATTTCTTCAAAATATGTTTCATATGCACAGAATTTTTCCATTGTCATTGTAAGTGTAGATGACAAAAACAGTATAGTTATGTATCTTTTGTGTAAAATATTGTAATTAATGTTCCGTATTTGTAAACGATAGTTTTCAAATATTCGCGTAGTTGAGTATTTACGTCGTTATTCTATAAAATAAAAATAGTAAAGTTACAGCATGAAGTATTAAATATTAGCCATGCCGAGGACGATCAATTTAAAGTAGAGATGGCAATCGATTAAGAGTTGAGATTACTTATCAAATGTCACATCTACTACTCAAATTTATCAGCAAAAAGTTATGACTTCCCTGAGTGGGTTTTTTTTGTATGAGATAATAATAAAATTGGATTTATTTGACGTCGATATCCGTTGAGGCTTAGGAGTACTTCTACACAAGTGCTTTATTTACTATTTGTTGGTTCTTGAGTAAAGTTCTTCTCTCTAAAGTGTATAAGTAAATCCTTGTAGAAAATAAAATGGCAGGATAAAAATATTCATATGTAAAACTATGTTAAAACTGAACAGTACTTTTGGCTGTATAAATTGCTTCGTTTGTTTTTGTCACTGTTAAAGTGAGGAAAAATTGGATTAAAAAGGAACTTATAAGAATTTGATTTAAGTTGGTTAATGTTAGCATTAATACTGACTTAATTACTTTGTATAACATAAAGCGTAGCTACTTTTCTGGTTTAACGATTGTAATATAGAACCCAAAATCAATTAATCATTCTCAAATAATTGTAAGTCATTCCTGAACTTCGTTTTCTAATCCTTTAAGGAACTTGTCATTTAATATTTTAGTATCATATATTTAGATGTAAGTAATGACAAAATGTACCTACATATTTCTTAAAAATTAATATTTAAAGCTAGTGTAAATTAAAACGTTATCAACGTAGCTTAAAAAAAGTAAAACCAATTAAAGCAATAAACAAACATAACAATTGTGTTTGCCTCAAACAAAAAACGACTAAAATCATTATTAGGGATAATTCTTTCATCTAATCCCTAATAATCATCAAAATCAGTAGACGCAGTAAAATTTTATGATGTAACACATATAAAATAGGAATACAATCGAATTGAGAACATATTATTTTTTGAATCCGGTCAATAATGCAGTAAGTAGTAAGAGGATATTACAACATGTATTCTTACTCCGTAAAGTTGTAAATTTAACAAAATAAGTAACGATATAACAATTTATCTTAATCAGAAAATGTTTATAAAAAAAAAATAAAAAAAAAATTAAACATATTTTTAAAAAATAGAAAAAAAATTAAACATATTTTTTCAGTAAATATTCATATCCGTACCTACTCGTAGTATAACATATTACAAAGCCAGTCAAAAATATTGAATATATTTTTTAAATTATGTACAGTAAATTTTACCTAAACAAACACAAGTTTTAATCAATCATTTGATAGCATGTTATTGAGAAAATTTTATATATTGTTTTGTTATAATTTTTCATCTGACATCCAAAAATTAGGTTATCCTTAAACAAACCGGTTGTGGTAATCAAGATTACGTAGGTCAGTTTGTGACGGTATTGTTTACGCTGGCTGCGTCCTTAAGGAAAAGCATGATTGACCATAGTAGCGTATCCAATTTCGTTTTTTTTTTCGGATGTATAATTTGCCACCGCTTGCAGCCTTTTGCAGTAATTTTCCTGATTAGTTTCTCAGCTAGCTAGTTGTTATGAAGAAACTGAGCGAAGTGCCCGCGAATTGTTAAATATATTTTAGTGATAGAACACGAAAATGGTGAACGTTGTTAAAGTCGAATATGTTGGTTCCAGATACAAATACAATATGTTGACAGGATGGAGGCTTTCTCTGTCGAAATGTAAGTAAATATAGTTTTTATTTATGTTACATATAATATAAAATATATACCTACTATAGACTATGTTACATTGTTTTTAGGATAAGTTATCGTATTACTTAAGTCTAAATTTATTTTTATTGTTTTGAGGTGTCGTAATGACAACATTATAATAATTTTTGGTATTTAAATCAAGACTTTTTTTTTGAGTTTTTAGTAAATTTGAAATTATGTGGCAGACAAAATTGGTTTTCTTTTTCAGGTAAATTTTAATTTAGTTAATGCCAAAAACAAGTTTTCTTAATTTAAATTTTGTGTATTCGTTTTTGTTTTCGATTTTTGAGCATATTATTTGAGTACAAGCCACTTTGTGCCTGCTTCTAAATAGGTATATTATATTTAATATGAAACTAACAATGAGTAAATTTAGAAATAGATTGCATTTGTATGTACATCTCTTTTATAATATAACAAAAAGTTTAGCACATTCGTATGTACAACTACTGTATTGTTTAAAAAAATCAAAATCGACTTACATTTGACTTACATTGAAAAAATTAAATTAAATAGTACGCGTTAACATATGCTTATATGTTAACTTAATTAATAATTCCACCCGTTAATATAACAAGTAATTTTATTGTTTATATAATATATTTTCAGTGTTCATAATACCGCAACGGTATGTGCTCGCGATAATGGCGCTGTTTGCCGTGGCGAATGCGTATACAATGCGAGTATGTCTCAATTTGGCGATCACACAGATGGTAAGGAGGGATGTGGTTAGTGAAGGTGATGAAAATTACGATCCCGATGCCTGTACGGACTATAATATACCGACAAATACAACAATGAAGTTAGCGGATTATATTATGAGGGATAGTGTAAGTACTCGAAATATAAATGTACATCATTAGATATTATTCATTGTTTATGTTACGACTCATACTGAGAAGACAATGAAACTTTTTTAAAGTGTATAACCATTTACACTTTAAGGTAGAATCAATAATTGAGTTTGCAAATGAAAAAAAAAACCGACTTCAGTTTCATCGACAAGTAATAGGACGTAACGTAATTTTTCGATTAAAAAAATTTATTAAAATCGGTGCACCCATTAAAAAGTTATGAGGTATAACACACATAAAAGTTACAACGCCCAAACAGAAATGATCATTAAATAAAACTACTTAACCGAACTGAAACAAATTTTTAGGGGACTTAATGGCAACTATTCCGCACCGTACAAAAAAAAAAAAAAAACGAATCACGTACATAATCACGGCGTAATCGGTGTACATACATTAAAATAAATATATCAACCAAATTGACAGTCTCCTCCTTTTTGAAGTCAATTAAAAAGAAACTTACAATTAATTATACAAAGAAAAGTAATGTATAAACCCGTTTTTATCGCTGAAAAACACATAACTTTTAAAGACCACACACGTGATGTGATGATGGAGGTGGCATAGATGTTTTTGTAATTGCTTGTTGTAATTTAAATTGTATAAAGGTTAAACATTTGTCAGGCTGTAAGTGTTATTGTATTAACTAATTACCCATCCTCATTAATTTTAATCTCTTACCATGTTATCAAAATATTTCTGTTGAAATGTGAATGTTTAATGTGAGGAAAATTGACATTTTATACATAAAAAAATTACGTCTCATGTACTTTGAGATTCCTCTTCGAATTTTTTTAACCGAGTAATAAATGTAAAAAAAACTTTAATACTAAAATTATTATCGGTTATTGGTACAAACTATATATATATATATATATACTATCGACATGATGTCATAAAAAATCGCTGTCGAAAAAAAAAAAGTTGACAAAGACGTGAGTAAATAATAAGCCATGCATGTCGTTTATTTTAATCGCAAAAAAATATATCGAATATGGTAATAAGGCAATTTAGATTACTTAGCAGGTGTGGTATCGCCAACTATTTTGTAAGTTGACACATGATCAGTAAATTAATATTAATTACTCGTATGTCACGAAAATGTATTAAAATCTTTTATTTATGTTTTAAATACTTTGTTAGTAAATCTATCTTCGACACAATACTATCAAATTTTACGTGTCACTAGCAAAAAAAAAAAAAAACGAAATATCTTTTATTCCCAGAGCGACAGTTTTGAATTTAAAGTTACTGTTACTCTTAGGTATCGTTTAGGTTGGAGTATATTTTGTGGAAACACATTGATGCTATAAAAGTTATACAGCCAAGATACACCCAGACGTTTTAAATCGTGAATTGAAACCAAAGGTTGCGTTGAACAAATCCTTGAGTTAGATTTGTCTTTAAAACTCATTTCGTGTTCAGTGATCAAGGAAAACGTGAGGAAAATTGTATTATTCGGGAAAAAAATGAGTCATGCAACCCATAAACCTGTAGTAAATCAGCGAAGCATATTGATATATTTTCTTAATTGCGTTATAATTAATGTTTATACAGATTGTAAGCGATGAATTCATAAATACTTCATTGTGCACTTATTATTCTGTAAATAGTAGCTAAGTGCTACGTGTTGTATCTAAATCCCCTATTATTGCGTTTAATGAAAATAGCTTATTGGTAATAATTATGATAGCCGTAATAGTATTGGCAATCTGGTGCGATAAAGTAATAATAATAATAACTAATGTAATACATAATATATAATAAAAATATTTTGAGTCAATCATAAACAGGGACGCTAATGTGTTGTCTTATTATAAATTTATTTGTATAGAAAATCCCCGCAGTAGCATCTTTGTTTATATTTATTTGAAACGTATTTTAAATATTTATAGCTTTACCATAAAATTGTTTGTTTAATAAAATTAAATAAGGTCTAGATATAGCTATATCGCTTATTTTTTTTTTAATTGAGCATTATACTAAAGGTTACGATCCGTATTCCGTAGTTTATCAAGATATGTTTAAAAATCAATATCGTTTATCGTTATAATTAATAATCAATATCGTTTGTACGAACATAATTATATATACACAAACTTGTCTACTAAAAGAAGAAGAAGGTTCACTTCTATAGAGAGGAGAGTAAAAAATTGAGACATAGATTAATTTTGAAAACTCCATAAAACTAACATGACGACATAGTATATAAAGAAATGGTGGTAATAGTGGTAACTAGAAGCATTATGTATTCTTCTGGACTGTGACTAATTGTATTTTTAATAAAACAAAAATATATGGAGACGTTCGTTTTAGTCAAATAGCATTGAAAATGCGCTGTATATCTCCGAGTAAGTGTAATTGAATTTTAATTTATTTTCTTTAATGTTAGCACCGAACCTTGGCATTTATTGTTGACCTATTTTACACTTGTTTAAATGTGATAATTTAAACATTTATTAAAACACATTGACGTGACGAACATTTCATTATGATATTAACGACATTGTTTTTATTTGGGTGAAGATCAGTGTAATGGGTACAACACACTGAATGCGTAGTGCGTTTTTTAAAAAAAAGCTTTAGACAACATTGACCTTCGTAAAAACTCGCTACTTTTTTCCGCCTTTGATATGTCAGTCATTACAACGTCTGTGACGATCGTTCATAAAGCAATTGCATGTAATTGAAATTAATGAAAAACGTATTAGATGACCTTGTAAGACATGATTGATGTTCACTAATAGGTTTTTTCATATAGTATAATTGACGGATTCGTAATATTAGAACAATTGAAATCAATAACATAGCAAATGACGCAATTGGCGTAATATTTGCGTGTGATTGTTTCAGGGGCACATAATATGTATAAAAATGTTTCTGCCCGTGGCGAATTAAGAAAACTATCTTATCGCATCGCTTTTCATATGCACGCCTCCTAAGTAATTGCAGGTTAACTCTACTCAGATATCACAATCTT
Organism: Melitaea cinxia; assembly: GCF_905220565.1. Lineage (NCBI taxonomy): Eukaryota > Metazoa > Arthropoda > Insecta > Lepidoptera > Nymphalidae > Melitaea > Melitaea cinxia. The sequence goes on from NC_059403.1 coordinate 10,461,505, forward strand.
TTTATAACCCTTGTCTTCAAAATTATCAATCACGGGTCTACCAAGGCAATCTCTTATCTGATGCGGATACATTAGTATCTTATTTTGTATCTTATTTCATATACTTCTATTTTTTAACAATTCGATTATGGGTGTAGATGAGAAAATTATTAGTATGAAAATTATATGTAGTTAAATTGAAGTATTAACTATACAAAAGAAGCTAACATAAGACTTATTAGTAATTGTATAGACACAATTTAGTTATATTTTCACTTCATGCTAACACAACTTGTTTTGTTAAGATTATTTGTAACTGATCAAAATTCATGTCACGTGTTGTATTATTTTGGGTCCTGAAATGAGAAATAATATTTAAACAAGACAACAACAATACAAACTTGTATTGCTGACAAAATTAATCTACACCAATTAAGATATATAAATATAGTTGAAACTTTGCTAGTGAAATTTAGGTATAACATATTTGTACTTTTTTCTTCTTTAAAAATAAGTACCTGGGTGACCGAGCTCCGCTCGGTATTTTTAGTAAATCATGAGGGATTAGTAGTAGAAGAGAGAGTTAAAATGATTCGCTGCCGGTTTGGACGAAGTCTTTTTAACCGACTTCAAAACAGGGGGAGGTTACTCAATCCGGCCGGAGGAAACTCAATATACATAATTATATATCTTATCTATAATCTATAATATATATAAAAGCGAAAGGTCACTCATCACGAAATCTCCGAAACTATAACACCTATAAACTTGAAATTTGCCAGGTAGGTTCCTTATAGAGCGTAGACATCCGCTAAGAACGGATTTTATAAAACTCGACCCTTAAGGGGGTAAAACAGGGGTTGGAAGTTTGTATGAAAGTCCTATGTTTTTGAAGTAAGAAACTTGAAATTTAAAATGTATGCTCTATAGATGGTGAGAAAGTGTTCAAATAATTTATCTTTAGAAATCAACTCCCTTTTGGGGTTAAAATGGGGTATGGTAGGTTGACTCACTCATCACGAAATCTCAGAAACTATAACAGCTACAAACTTGAAATTTTGCAGATAGGTTCCTTATAGGGCGTAAACATCCGCTGAGAACGGATTTTACGAAACTCGACCCATAAGGGGATAAAACGGGGGTTGGAAGTTTGTATGAAAGTCTTATGTTATTAAGGTAAGAGACTTGAAATTTAAAATGTATGCTCTATAGATGGCGAGGAAGTGTCCAAATAATACATCGTAATCTATATATATAAAAGAGAAAGGTCACTGACTGACATCACGAGAACTCAAAAACCACTGGATGGTCCATCCATCCAAGATGGACAAAGATGAAATTTGGCAGGAAGGTAGATTATAGTTAGTAGACGTACGCTAAGAACGGATTTTGCGATATTCCATCGCTAAGGGGGTTTAATTGGGGTTGATAGTTTGTATGAAACATATACAGCAGCAATAAGTTCGCCTGATAGGTTATTCATACTGCAGCCTGAAAATAAAACTAAAAATGTGGTGTATAGAGAGGTTTTATAAAAATAACTATTAAATTATACTTAATTGTGCCTTTGAAAAAGTTACTCAGAGTGATAAGCATTTCAAGTGACTGAAATAAAAAAATAATTTGCGTTAAGCATCTTAATAGTAATGCATATCTTCCGTATGTGATCGATTCCCCCAAAATCTACTTAACGGATTTTCATGCGGTTTCACAAATGGAGAGAGGGCTTCAAGAGGAAGGTTTACGGAACGGCAAAGCCGATTTTGATGAGAGTATATACATATATGTATATATATTTTTAAATGTATGTTCGGGGATAACTTCGTCGTTTATGAAAAGATTTTGATAATTCTTTTTTGTTGGAAAGGAGATATCCCTGGTGTGGTAATATGATAAGGAAACCAGGATCTGATGATGGGGTCCCAGAAAAATCGAGGGAAACTCTCGAAAATCCGCATAACTTTTTGCTGGGTGTACCGATTTTGATGATTTTTAACTTAATCGAAAGCCGATATTTATCATGTGGTTATATTTCATCGAGATCTGATTACAACTTTTGGAGTAATCTTTGATAATGCGTATTTCTTGACTATTTTTCCATGCACCTACATTGTATTACTTGTCGATGTAATTGCAGTCGATTTTTTTTCGTTTGCCTGCAAACACAATTTAATAATGTCTAAGCAAATATTTGTCTACGCTAAAGCCTGTAATATCCCACTACTGGGCATAGGCATCTTTCCCCATGTAGGAGAAGGATCAGAGCTTAATCCACCACGCTGCTCCAATGCGGGTTGGCGGATATATTCCCTACTATGAGTAACGATCGCTATCAGGTATACATGATAACAACCGGGGCCGCCGAGGCACGGTAGGGAGACCCACAAGGACTGCACAAACACCCAGACCACGGCAAACACCTGTATGGCCAAAACAAATGTTTGTCATGTGCGGGGATCGAACCCGCAACCGCCAGCGCAACAGGTACAATCCATGTCTGTAACCGTTGCGCCAACGCCGCGTCACAATTATTAATAATGAATTAAAGCAAAATAAAAAATAACGATAAATTAAAAATTGATATAAAATACACAATTACAAAATTGAGAGTAATTGCATCTCAAAACTGATAGGCGCTCCAACAAATCGTGTTTGTTTTGAAAATCATATTTAAATACGAATTACATATTTATAAAATATGAATAATATTTTTTTACCGACAATAATAACAAATATAAATAAATATAAAAAATCAAAAATAAAAAATAATTAAAAATAATAATGATAATATATAATAAAATAAAATAATAATAATATGAATAATATTTTTCGATTTTACCGACATAATAATAAAAAATAAGAAGTGCCTATTTAAATAAAAAATAAAGGGTGAAATTAAAAAAAAAAAGAAAAAATATTTTTTCAGGGACATGGGGATTTGAACCATGATCTTCTCGGTTGATCCCGACCGGCCGATTTCCCACCGAGCTATTGCAACTAAATTGACAGATTCGAAATTTACCTTCGTAATCTAACGATATTTTTTTCACTCCCTAAAAACAGGGATAAAACGACATTTTCTATAAATGAATCCTAGCTAGATGGATTTATCTCCCCCGAAACCTCCTGTATACTAAATATTATGAAAATCGTTGGAGCCGTTTCCGAGATTCAGATTATATATATACATATATATATACAAGAATTGCTCGTTTAATAGTATTAGATTTAATGAAGGAAATAAAATAATACAGTTAGGTTATTCATTATAGTACTAAAAAAATTAACATATTTTTTTTTATCGCTGTAAAATGCTTTTACGCACCCCGCCGCTGAGGCGGGCGCGAGTGTGGGGCTTCCGGCTGGACTGAATGAGCCAAAATACCAACTAAACCCAGCGGTGCCTTTATCGTCATATTGTACGCCACGTGGTAGTTTTCGCATTTTTCCGTTACCATCCCCTATAGAATGCCCGCGCGCAGCTCTCGAGCGACACAATCTAGATGCTTCTAGAGCCATGTCCATCTCTCCCTCGGTAACAGGAGATGGAACGCACATATCAAACTCGACCGAGGAGGACGGAGTCATCACAGGCGGAATATGGCCGGGACGGTGTGCAAAGAGTTCCGACACGGCTTCGACATGGCTACAGGAGCTCGATAGAAACGGCCATGAAACTCGGTCTAGATTCGCTAGTAACTCTTCTCGGGATAGATACTATAATAGACCCAAATTTTAACAGATAATATCTACATTAAGTTTAAGTACTGGGAAACAGTATCCTTCGTTTTTTTTTTAATCCTTAGGTCCAATTTCATACCTAAAAATGCATACGCTGCTATTTTAAAGATAAAGATGCTTATTTTATCTCATATGGCCAAAGTATTCATAAAAATTAAAATGTGTGAATTACAAAACAATATATTCATCTTTTACCACTTTAATTAATAATTATAAATCGTTGCAGTCATCCCTTTTCGAATGGAGTGAAGCTACACAAGGTCTAATTCTCAGCTCATTTTATTATGGTTACGTACTAACTCACATACCTGGTGGTATAATGGCTGAACGTTTCGGTGGCAAATGGGTCCTGGGATTAGGTTTGCTGTCTACAGCCGTTTGTACTATTATAACACCAATCGCCGTCAAAAGTGGGGGAGCTACAGCTTTATTTATACTTCGTGTGGTCGAAGGACTTGGGGAGGTAATAACTTAAATATGACTACTATATTATATTATTTATGACTTAATAAATTTAGTAATTGTGTTTTGTATTCAAATTTACAACTAATAAAAAATCAACTACTAAACTTCTGCTTGAGTTAAAAAATACCAAGATTTGCTTGGCAATTAATATATACAATTATGGTTTTACTGGACAGTATTTTATACTACAAATATAACCTTATTTTTCAGACAGTGTAGCTTTATTGATTGAGGGATTTTCTAATACTATCTAATACTTTTATTATTAGTACCATAAGTAAAAAAAAAAAGATTATAGAGTTATATTAAACTAATTTAATTTTTAGGGTCCAACTATGCCTGCGTTGATGGCGATAATATCAAAATGGGCACCAAAATCTGAAAGGGCTCGTTTCGGATCCATTGTTTTTGGTGGCGCTCAAATTGGTAACATAGCGGGGTCATACTTCTCAGGGCTCATTATGTATGACGGATCTTGGGAAAACGTATTTTATTTGTTTGGAGGCTTCGGCTTTGCATGGTTTATTTTATGGGTAAGTTTGAAATGCAATTTGATAGATTAATTTGTTTATTATCGGTTAAATGTTCTAATAATTAGAATAAATACCAAAGTATATGTAAAAAATAAAACAATCGTTAGTATTATGTATATATATGTAGAAATATAAAAATTAAAAATATTGATAAGTGTATGTATCACTTGATAAGAAATTCCAAGATTTACTCAAGTACCTATAACGTTTGTGTGACCGACACTGTATAATGTCTACACTATATATGTATGTTTGCTCGCAAACGAAAAACACCGACTTTAATTACATTGACAAGTAATACAACGTAAGTGGACGTGGAGTAAGTCTCCACGACTAGTGCATTCGTTAATTTTTTTCGATACGATTTTCGAAAATACTCCTTGATTTTTCTAGGAAGCCATCATCGGATCCTGCTTTTCTTATCATGGTATCACCCTTAAGATATTTCCTTTCCAACAAAAAAAGAATCAGTAAAATCGGTTCATAAACGACGAAGCTATCCGCGAACACACATAAAATATACGGTCGACTTGAGAAATCTCCTCCTTTGTTAAAGTCGAATTAAATGAAATTCAAATGACGTGTTTAAAATTTGAATATATATTCTTATGCTATATTTAAAGAAAATGTGATTTCTATATTGTTAAGTACTTGTCAAAGAAACTTTTTATTTTTTCTATTTTTTGCTACTACCGTAGCATTGTAGTTATAACGTCACATAAATTTCTACATTTTCAGTCACTCATTTGCTACAGTACACCAAATACGCATCCTTTCATTAGCGATAGCGAGAAGAAATTTTTGAATGAAAACGTTCAAGCACTGATTCATAGTGAAAAGCAGAGATTAGAACCAGTCCCGTGGAAGGCTTTACTTCGATCTGTGCCTCTTTGGTCTTTGATTGTCGCTGGTGTAAGTTATTAATTTATAGAAAATAATCTTAAAAATCCTCTGAAAGTATTTTATCAAAAAGATTAAAAGTGCTTGTCTTTAGATTAAGACCCGTCGAATTAATTTAGTAACGAAATTATGCCGATAACCGGTCAAATTTTGAGCTTAGATTGGTTAGGGTTATTTTTTTTAATATTTAACGGGTCTTAATCTAAAAAAGACTTACCGATTAAAAGAGTAGCTGTTAATATTTTTACCGATTCTTCTCAGCAATATAAAAATCTGAAGTAAATGTCGCATTGCATTAATTATATTCACTTGAAGAATATACATATAATTACTTAACAAATACAAATAATGTAAAATTATGATAAAAAAGGTTTTTGAAGTCTACTCGAATAAACACATTTTAATTTTGGTTTAAATTTATTTTATTTTATGAGAAAACTTAACGTAATTAAAAGGTTTAATTGTTTTTTATTAGTTAAAAATTACACTTTGTATTTATTTGACTTCAGCCTTTATACTAGTAACTAAATGAAGAAAAAGTTTGAAATTATAAGTTAACAGGCTATAAAATATCATGAATTACAATAATGGAAATAAGCAAAATTAATTCTTTGTTTCTAGATTGGTCACGACTGGGGTTACTTTTCAATGGTTACTGACTTACCCAAGTACATGACTGATGTCTTGAAGTTTAATATTAGATCTACTGGCTTACTATCTGCCATGCCATACGTTGCGATGTGGATCGCCTCTTTCTTATTCGGACTGGTCTGTGATTTCTGTATTAAAAGAAATTACCACAGCATAATGACAGCTAGAAAATTGTATACGACAATAGGTGAAAATTTTGTATTACATTATATCTATTTTTTATGATCATGTGTATATTAAAATTTTTCCGTTTATAGTCTGTTTGTATTTTTATGAATAAGAATAGTTAGAGCTCCATTTCGGGTAAGAGGAACTCTCAGCGTTTCTTCCGTTTAACGTGATTTTTTAGAACAAATTAAGCACTTAAAAACTGCGTTGATTTAGACCTCTAATTCTTTATTATCTATTTACATATTCTATTCTATCACCTCGGCTAAGTCAGTTTTATTTAAGTATATAATATTGGAAGTATCAACTTGAGTTTAGTTCACGTTACGAAGTTTTTTTGTGATTTTTCTATAGCAGTCTATATATTCTATTCTATTGCATAGGCTTACATATTGAGGACAAAAACGGGACGTTTTGCTACTTGTTGGTGGATAAATGTTTTAAAATTTCTTTAGTACTATAGTTTCCTCACTATTTTTTCTTACAACCCTTAGTATAAAACAAATTAAAGGCTTTTAAATGGTGTTAGCTCGACTTTAAAATTTCGAACTTCCGGTCAAAAAATTATTAAAACTTCCAATTATACCACATGATCAATCAATAAATCATCGGTTACAACCGTAAATAGATTATATTTAGTTCCATTTGAATTTGTAATAATTGTATATTCTTTCTTAAGACTTACAATAAAATCCAAAATATTATATTTTATTTTCAGCCGCCACCGGTCCAGGTATTTGTATAATTCTTGCTTCATATTCCGGCTGTGACACTACTTTAGCGGTGTTCTGGTTTATTGCTGCCATGACACTTATGGGTGCTTACTACAGCGGTATGAAAATTAACGCCCTCGACATAACCCCCAACTACGCCGGTACAACTACCGCGATGGTGAATGGTATCGCTGCAGTATCTGGAATAATTACGCCATATTTGATCGGTATACTGACTCCAAACGTAAGTTTTGTTACAAATAGCTTTGATAATAATAGGTTCATATTTATACTCAAAAACAATCGTTATTGATGCTTTGCGATAATTTTTATATGATTTTTCGTAATGTAATGAAAATAAAAAGTGAATTTTAAAAATAAGATTGATGATGTTGAAGTCGTGTAAAAGAGATAAAATTGAAACAGTATTTATTTAGTTATTTTTTATTGTGTATTTTCAAATAATTTTTCCTCATATCTAGTACTTCAACATCAATGTCATTTCCTTTCGATAATGAAACGACTTCCTTGTTTGTATCGTAGTCGTGCTACTCACTTCAAATTAAAGTTTTTGTATTATAAACAAAGAAATTAAATACAAAATATCATACTATTTCAAACAGTTTCGACTCTCGGGCAAACATGTACATGGCGTTCTGTCAGCAATAGAGGCCGTTATTAATATATTTGATTTTTATTTCAGTCAACGCTCAAAGAATGGCGAATAGCTTTTTGGGTATGCCTTGCTGTTTTGGTGATCACAAATATTCAGTACTTAATCCTTGCGAAAGGTGAACAACTCTGGTGGGATGACGTCAATAAGCACGGTTATCCACCAAACTGGAAGCATGGCGATCTACCTGTTAGAAAAAATGACTCTGAGAAACTAAAAATGGAAACCAATAACGAGAAAAAGTAAAATATAGACCTGCTAGTCAAAATTATTTAATTTCTTTAAAAATAAATTGTTAAAAAATAATATTGTGTTATTCTTGGTTTTTAATTCCTATAGAAATAAACACTTTCACCTAAAAAAGACGATATGTTTGCACTATTTTGTTACTAAGCACTGAATATCAATAATTGGATATAGCATTCATTATTATTATGTGAAATACATTGTATACACAAATTAGTTATTTGAAATCTGCCCCTTTTTAAACAATATTATATATATTAAAATAACAAAATATCACAATATTAAGAAGTACATGATTGTATTTGCTCGCAAACGAAAAAAAAACCGACTTCAATTAAATCGACAAGTAATACAACGTAGGTAGATGAAAAAATAGTGAAGTAAATACGTGTTATCAAAGATTACTCAAAAAGTTGTAATCAGATCTCGATGAAATTTAAATGTGACCGCATGATAAACACCAGCCTTCGATTAAATTAAAAATCATCAAAATCGGTACACTCAGTAATAAGTTATGCGGTCTGATACAACGAAGGTCGACGAAAAAATAGTCAAGTAAAAACGCATCATTAGATAGATATAACTCGAAAAGTAGTTGTTAGATCTCAAATAAATTTTAATGGGACCAAATGACACGCACCACCTTTCGATTAAAAAAAATGTCGAAATCAGTCAACCCAGTCAAAAGTTCTGAAGTAACACACATAAAAAAAATACAGTCAAATTGACAACCTTCTCCTTTTTTTGAAGTCGGTTAATAAAATTGTACATTAATGTACATTACTTCTTGTTCAAAGAAATCGTTTTCAAAGTAATTTACTCATAACAATGGTAAATATCTTGAATACTGAACTAAAGTTAATTTCCATTGCTTTGTTCAAAGCTATTTCAATTTAAATTTATTTATTTGCTACTCTTGTTGTATACAAAGGTCTTTTATATATATTTTTATAACATCAGAAAAGCCTTATGTCATATTTTATCTAGAGCGGCATAAATAGCATGAGTAAGTAGAGCCTTTTCTCGTTTAAGACCAATGAGCAGTTTTTGTTTCATTGAAATAAATAAGTTACAAACATGCAAAATTCTATTAAAAAACAATAATGAGTTGATCAATGGGTTTTACATCTTACCTTAGATCTTCTGATTTTTTGACGTAAGAAAGCGTACTGAAAACTTGGGATACTGAGGTTCATCAGGTATACTTTGAACATTTATAGATTAATTACGGATAAGGATGATTCTATAGGTTTGGTATGATTCGCTAACCTTTGTTGTTCCCAACCATCAAAAGTTTCTAAGATTAAAATTTTGTGCATTATCTTCTCATTTTTTTCATAATTCTGTGCCTCTGCTAATTCTTAACAAAAATATTCAATATATTATTATTGTTATTATTATAAGGTTTTAAAATGATTTCAAAAATATTTAAATATAAAATGAATTTTACTCTCATCTATGGCTTATTAGTACTGTTCATTCATTTTCTCTTTGTGTCACTTTACGAAATTACATTATTTACTTTAATTTTCTGTGGTCGGAAGTACGCCACATTTGGTTGCCATTTGGGAGACTACTAAATAAATGGACTATACAATTGACACTACAGCCCAACGATAGCTATTATAATTCATTATTTTACCAAAAAACGCCAAACATTTATAGCTGTTAATGTTAAATGAGTTCAGTTTTACATACGTCATATTATACAGTCGTGTGACTGATATTACGTCACTTCCGGCTTTAGTCTCACATTTTTTTCAGTTCGGTCGCCCGGCAAAATTTCTATATCCTCCAAGCCTGCCGTAAGGAACTTCGTTCCAATAAGTGTGTATGTACTTATTATACGCACGTAAGAAGTTATACTTCATTCGCTAGCTAACTTCATATTGCGTAGGGTGTCGATTGTTCCGCGCCCAAATATAAGTTTGGCCCTAGGGGTCTCTCTCAAGACCCCCAAGTAACTTCAGCCAGTCCCCCTCCTTGGCTCAGCATATGGCCTGCTGCAGCATCTTCCTTTTCTCCATGTAGATCCTGCACAGACTGTCGTCCCTGTCCACGTCCTGGGTGTATCTCCACCTGCTCCGAGTATATTGCCTCCTGGCCCCATTGCAGGCGGCCCGGAGACTAGCTATCTCGGCCGACCACCAGTAGAGCACCCGCCGCGGGGATGGACGCTTCGCGGGCGACATGGCCGCTCTGCAGACAGAAGTAAATGAGTTGTAGAGCCGGCTAGCCACCTCATTCACCCCAAACTTCGACAGCGGCGGGAGACGCCAACGGCCGACGATTGCGGCTTCCTTAGCCAGTTCCCGGTTGAGGAGGAGGAAAAAAAGGGTTGTCGGTTTTTTGTGACTGTGGGCGCGCATCGTAAAAATTTACCCTCATCATTTTTCTCTAACGCGCCAAACAAGTATAACTTCAAAAATTATTTAATTTTTCTAAAGTTTCCGGTGGATATCATATTAAGATACTAAATACAGAGTATAACATTGTACATTATAGGTGAAGTATATGTCCGAATAAAATATGGATACTCGTTAATCCTCATCTTTTCTCTCTTACTACAGTTTCTGACAGAAAAAGTAATAACGCTATTATGGGTCATATTTTTTATAGTCGTTGACAAAGCGAATATAAAAGTACTAATAATAAGTAGAGACCTTACTACATTCTTAAGATAAATGTAATAAGGTCTTAATAAGGATACATTTATTGTGGTAAAAAAGGTTTAATAATTAATTGTCATTTTTTGTCTACGACGAATAACGCTTAGTTGCCTTGTTAAGTAGTTTCTCAAATATTCTGAAGTTTACTTGTTCTGCTATGATTTATGTGTTAAAATGTATTTTTGTGCATTTAAATACTCAATGAAGTGTTTCATACATAATATAAATCACACATTACTTTATTTACATACATTTTGTCTGTATCATATAAATTTTCTACAAAAATAACTTTTTTTATTGAAAGGCTTCACTTGTCTTAGGTATTTATCAAGAAAACCATCTGTTTGTATGACGTAAATCACTTCTTGTAGGGTTGAAAGAAACTATCATATACTGTATCGTATATACATGAATTTTATCTGAACGTGTTTCAAGTATTTACTTTATCTAATATCTTCCATGTTACTGAGATACTGTTTTTATTTCTTTCACTGATAATGTCATCTCGTTACAATCACACGGTTTAGTGTACCTAAATATCATCAAAGCGTTAAGATAATTCAGAAATCAACACGGATGTCAACTGACAATAAAATAGTTTTTTTTTTATATTATTGTGGAATAAGTGTAAAGGAAATGACGGTATAAGTCAAAGCAATGTATTTTTTTTGCATTATTAATCCTGTAAAGTTTTCAAGTGGTTATTATTGTTGAAATACTTGTATTGAAGTGTGACATCACAGGCAAACAATATGACGCTCACAGGGTGGCGCTTAGTACTAAACAGGGGTAAGATGTGTTTGAGTAGCAATAATTATAATATACAATTTTATATCAAGTTTTCATGGAATTTTATCGCTAATAAAACATAAATGTCAAAATCATTGTAAACTGAAAATATAAATACATAAAATACAAAGAAAAATATAACATAAAATATAAAGAAATATATATAAAATAATAATAATATATATAAAATAATAACATGAAATATAAAGAAGCAACTAAGGTTAAGGTTGCTTTTATTATTGCTTACTATCTGTTGCATATTTCTTTATTTGATTTTTTAAATACTCCGTTAAATTTTTAAACAATTGTTTTAGCAGCTAGTTATCTATTTTTAAATATTTTTTAAATATGATTAATAAATAATTATTAATATCTTTCAGTATTAATAATACCGCAACGTTATGTCTTCGGTTTGCTGGGTTTGTTCGCGTTGGCAAATGCTTTTACAATGAGGGTTTGTCTGAGTGTGGCTATAGTCAAGATGGTTTCCTATATTCCACCTGGAGAACATATCATAGGTGAAACGTGTCCAGATACCTCTTTAGTATCAGAGTCAGTGACTAATACATCAGTTGTAGTTAATGTGAGTAGAACTAACACCTATTTCATGACGGTATCGTCGGTTTTGTAGCTGGTACATGGTAAACGTTGAATATCAAATTGCAGTAGTTACAATAATCTACAATAGTTGCACATAAAATATGCGTCCATTTCGAGTCTCTCAGACAAGATTGCGACGAAATCCCACAGCAGCAATGAATATAAAGTTACATGGGATAAAATTTTCTACAGTATTTACAAAGAGGGGCAAAGTAGTGTATAATCATTATATTACAAGAATTTATGACATATTTGTACAACATTTATGGTCATTTTTCGTGATTCTCTTAGATTTTTCAAATCATTTTGTCATGCTTCTGAAACTCCTACTTCAGATATGACAAGAAAATGTTTAAGATATACTGAGGCCTAACTACCTAACCGGGTCTAAAATAAAGGGTAAAATATTGTTTATTGCAAAAATAAAACGCACTTTTAAACAAAACGTCAATGATTTTGATGTGATTAATTTTCTCTCAATTTCAAAAACGCTGATTGAAGGTCTACGAATTCTAGAAATCCCCCTATAATTATGTTACCCATTAATTTGACTAGCCCGTTGGCGCAGTTCGTAGTGACCCTGCTTCCTGCTCCGAGAGTTGTGGGTTCGATTCCCACCCCGAGTCTGGGTGTAATATAAATATTTATTTATATATATGTATTATTTATAAGTATGTATGTAAAAAAAATGTAGCTATATACCAGTCGGCTGTTATCTATAACACAAGCATTAACTTGCTTACTTTAGGAACAGACGACCGTGTGTGTATTGTGTAGATATTTTATTATTGTTTATTATTATTTAATGTTAGAATTCTTACAAATACGAAACACGAGTTCGCTCATTTTTAATTAGTAGTCCAGAACTAAAAAATTAAGTTTAAGGTTAAAAAATGACGAATTTCTCATTTAAATTTTCAATCCCTATTTTATCCCTTTAAGGGTGGTTTATAATTATATGCTGATGCGGACATTCGTATTCACAAATTTTTAATAAATAGTGCAAAAATTAAGTTTTATGCTTCTAATTTAAAAAAAAAATGACATACGACGGATTGTAACAATAATAAAATAATAAATAATTCTTTATTTCAGCCAAACATTTACAAATATCTTCAGCATACAGATCACAGATGTTACACTTAACACACTGTTACACTTAACCATTATTTATATATCAGATATAGGCAGCACTAAATACATTTATTAGATTGGGATTTATTATTGGGAACATATAAAAATTAATAATAAATATTCACTAATGTGAATGACAAAAAAAGTATAGAACAACTACTATAATTGTGAATACACGGCCGCCAGGGCCAACCGATTGTATAACAATTACAAACTCTAAACCATGATCTGACGATCTGAGATAATTAATTATTTTTCAAAATCTTTTGCTATTGAACCTCTAAAGAGTCGTCCAATGTGAAAATGCCAGTTCTTAGACCACCTTAGTCCAGAAAATATGTTCTTAGCGAACATTTACTGAATACTAGAAATCTCTTTGCAATTTTTTTTTGAGTGCTTTAATTCAGCCCTATCAAAAAATTCATTCTTAGTGGATATCTACTAACTATAAACTACCTCCCTGCCAAATTTCATCCTTATGCGTCTAGTGGTTTTTGAGATTTCGTGGTGAGTGGGCTCACTTCAGCCTATCGCAGTCCACGGCTGGATATAGGCCTCCCCAAGTTCGCGCTAAAATGGCGCGAACTCATATGTTTTGCCCACTGTCACCACGCTGGGCAGGTGGCTTGGTCTGATGTCCGTCTTCGGCCTGTGTATTTGGAAGCCAGCAGTTGGATATCAGTTATCAGATAGCAGTTATCCCGCCATTAGTCGGCTTTAACAGTTCCAAGGTGGTATTGAAACTGTGTTATCCCTTAGTCGCCTCGTACGACACCCACGCAAACAGAGGGGGTGGCTATATTCATAGACAGCTGATGAGTGGCCTAACGATTTTATATATGTATATACATATAATATGTATGCAACCGTTGCATCTTCGTGCGGTCGCTAATGTAACCCAATATCTAAAATGCAAAGAAATGGTAAAACAAAATCATTTCTCTCTTAATATTATTATATTATTTTAATTTTAACAACGTATTTCGAAATCAAAATCGATTCCACCGAATTGTTGTAATTTAGTCTTAATATAATTTCGCATTCGTTATATATAGAAATCTAACGATTAAATAAAATAAATTTAATTAAAAATAAATTAATTATACCTAAAAATCCTCTGAATTCCTGGATTCTTATTTATAATAATAATAAAAACTCTTTATTGTACACCAAGAGTGAGCAAAGTGAGATTTATCAAAACTTTTTGAGGAAATTGTAATTTTTTTTCAATATTTTTTTAATAGTGCGTAATATAATCGTAATGTAATCCAAAAAAATCAATAACAATATTGATTTTTTGGATTTAAATATCTATGTATAAAATATAATGTAGGTATAAATAAATATGTGTTTTCTCAACACTTTTGTTTTGAAAATAGTACTATAAACTTTACTATATGTTTGTATTAGGTTTTCGATTGTTGTAAAACGTGTCGAGTATGCTACCTTACATAACACAAAGTATATATGCGTCAATCAAAAGATATCTTTCGAGTTTGTGAAGTTAGAATTACCGCTTCGCATCGAAAGTTAGACAATCAACCAAACTTTACATTTATGACATTTATTGATAAATTATCGCAGGCACATCGTTTGTTATTCAGTAGTACGATCAATAATATTTGACGTCCGATCTTATGTAAATCTGTTTTGGGAAAAACGTACTATCGGATTATGTTGATGTAGTAGGTTTTTGATAAGTTTTATAATCGTGATTATGTTTTTATAAGCTTTTTTTAAACTTTGTTAAGTTTTGAGCAGTGATCCAATAGTGTTAACCGTATCCAAAATGTTTTAACAAAAACTGGTTTTTATGCTATATCAGAATTAAAATTATTATTATTATTAATAATTTCCATCTATTCTATGTTGTTTATTTTGTATTTTTTTAACATATTTAAAAATTTTGAAAAAATAGTCACGCACGTTGTTTGTCCAAGCCATATGCTGCTTAAGAGGATTTATATGTATCCTTAATACCTAAATATATAACTCATTGTAGTTTGTAATAAAATCATTATAATTTTTTAACTCTCTGAAATCCTGTTGGTGGTTATTACTAAATAAATAATTTTTTACTTAAAAATTAAATTAAAGATTACATTTGATAATAATGTGGGACATTACTATAGTATGTAGCAGTGTTGGGCAAATTTTAATTGCAACAACAATTAAAGATTAACAATTGATTAATTGGTAAATGTAACCACAACAATTAACAATTAATCAATTGTAATTGTGGAAAATTACAATTAACAATTATTTAATTGTTAACTGTAGTAGTAACCATTAACAATTAATTAATTATTAATTGTGCTTTACTACAATTAACAATTAATTAATTTTCAATTGTTTTCTGAATTTTAATTAAAACTAACAATTAAAAAATACTGCTGTATGCTGCTGTGGCTCCGGGTATTAATATATATATATATACACATATATACATATATATATATACATATATATACACACATATATATATACATATATATATACATATACATATATATATACATATATATACATATATATATATGTATATATGTACTGTGTGGCTACGGTACTAAAGAATATAGCCACCCTCTCTCTTCCCGTGGGTGTCGTAAGAGGCGACTAAGGGATAACACAGTTCCGCTACCACCTTGGAACTTAAAAAGCCGACCGGTGGCGGGACAACCGTCCAACTGCTGGCTTTGAAATACACAGGCCGAAGACGGGCAGCAGCGTCTTAGGTGCGACAAAGCCAGCCCGTTGGTGCGGTCACCAACCCGCATGCCCAGCGTGGTGGCTATGGGCAAAACACATGAGTTCACGTTGTTTTTGGCGTGAACTTCTGGAGGCCTATGTCCAGCATATATATATATATATATATATATATATATATATTATATATATAATAGTGTATATAATGTATAGTATATGTATAGTATCGCGACTTACCGCTTAATTTTCCTAAATCTTTTACTAATTTAGTTTTGATACATAAAGTTAATTGTTAGTTTAAATTGTTTCATAAAACAATTAAAAAAGTTAATTGCAATTATTTTAATTGTGAGTTACAATTGACATACGTTAATCAAATTAATTTAATTGCAAGGTGCAATTAAAAGTTTAATTGCAACTAATTTAATTGTAATTAATTTAATTGCAATTACTTTTTAAGTCAATTAACAAGATAATTGACAATTTAATTGATTAATGCCCAACACTGGTATGTAGTATGTGATTTAATGTTAGAGTAAGAGTGTAGTGAACAATAAAGTACTAAAGTCAATGTTAGTAATTGATTTGAGGTCGTTGAAATTTACTGAATTCCTGTTTCTGGAATTATTTTCGAAAAATTTCTACATTGTAGTAGAAAATAACCTAGGTAGGTATATTTTTACAGAATCGAGAGTTATACGACTGGAATGAAGAGACACAAGGATTACTTTTGAGTGCATTTTATTATGGATATGTTATCACTCATTTACCTGGTGGACTTCTGGCGGAAAAGTTTGGCGGGAAGTGGACTCTAGGACTTAGTTTACTTTGTACGTCCCTATCTACATTGTTTACGCCATTGGTTGTTACACAATGGGGGGCTATTGGATTATTTTGCATGAGAGTTTTAAGTGGAATTGGAGAGGTACAGATTTCTTTTTCCAGTTTTCTTTACCAAAAATATTTTTGTAATTTATATACGCTATTTATTTAGAATGCATATTGAGTAATTATTATTTTTATTTTCATTAACAATTTAATTAAAGACAATTACTAGCTGACCCCGCAAACGTTGTTTTGCCATATATCTTATTAACCCCCTTAATCCCCTCTCCTACAACTTAGGGGTATGAAAAATAGATGTTGTTTGATTCCCCTACCCGAGGCCTACCCGATATGTACACAAAATTTCATGAGAATCGGTCAAGCCGTTTCGGAGAAGTTTAACTACAAACACCGCGACACGAGAATTTTATATATTAGATAGTTACATATATTTACTTTGATTATAATATTAGTAGTAACGACTTCGTTTTGTTTCCACATTTTTATTTATATTTATATAAAGAATAAAAAAAAAACTTATATAAAATGTTCGTTTCTCAAAGTTTTTTTGTACCGACTAATAAAGCGATATAATTTCAGGGTCCGGTAACCCCAGCGTTTGTACTATTAATGGCACGTTGGGTGCCACCGGCAGAGCGGTCTCGTTTCGGCGCAATGATCTTTGGTGGCGCTCAGATCGGCAATATTGCGGGTCCATATATTTCAGGATTGCTCTTGGCGGATGATGGCGATTGGGCAAATGTATTTTACGTGTTTGGTGGACTGGGTGTGATATGGTTTATATTTTTCGTAAGTTTACTGTTACTATATTTACTAATATTATAAAGCTGAAAAGTTTGTTTGTTTACTTAAACGCACTAATATCAGGAGCTACTGGTTCAAATAAAAAAAATATTTTCGTGTTGGACAGTCCGTTTCTCGAAGAAGGATATATTATATTTTAGTACATTTTTTCTAAAATTATCGCAGGTAAAACAACATGTCACAGCTAGTTTTACATAAATCTGTATAATAGATAATGTGAATTTTTTAAACCAATTAAAGGTGTTTAGAAAGTGCTGTTTTCAAAATTTATTAAAACACAAAGAAAATATCGAAAATATTTGATAAATATATACCATCACATTAAAATATGATATTCGTTTTTATGAAATAAATATAAATTAAAAATAATAACTTCGATATACGTACTTAGTAAAAATAAAAGCAGAGCCCATGCTTAGTGTTGTAATCTTAATTTGGCATTAAACGAGACAATTGCTGTTAATTATTATTTATGTAAACACATATAAATATTTGTATTTCAGACGTTTCTTTGCTATAGTACACCTTACTCTCATCCATTTATTTCGGACGCTGAGCGGAAATATCTAAACGAAAATGTGGCTGCTTCTGGCCTGCACAAGAAGCTTGATCCCGTACCCTTCAAGGCTATTCTTAGATCTCCACAACTCTGGGTCCTTGTGATTGCTGCTGTAAGTTTTATCACTTAACATTAAAAAAAATATTAATTAAAATTAAATCATTAAAATCATAATAGCGAAAGTATTTATCAATGAATTAAAACACATTACATAGTATCAGAGTTTATTGATTGAAAACAAGCAATGGAATATTTCGACTGTGTAACTTGTATGGACTTGTGCTTATAATGTACTAATTGCTTAAACAAAGTTTTCAAACTTAATTTTGAAGTCTGTTGGAGATATTACGATCGATATAGTTATGATGTCGAGAAGGTAGTTGTTTGAGGTCTAAAATTTTGCCGTAGGTTCGTAAGTAGGTGCATGGATTCAAACACGTAATAATAGTTAACTAGAACTCTCAATATAAGCTATAAGTATAGATAACTGGATATATTGTAATAGACAGATCATTATCTCGTAAATTATATTAAGTACTTGGATGATCGAGCTTTGCTTGGTATTTTTTTAGTTAATCATGTTTTTGGAAATTATATTTAAATACGAATTTCATACTGGTGATAATAATAAAAAAATATAAACTTTTTTTTTCTAAAATATACTTAGATATGAATTAGATGCGTTAATAAGGGGTTCCCTAATAATTAATAGCTTTTTCTCACGAAAAAATAATTTGAAAGAAAAGGGAAAAAATAATCGGACTGGGGACATTTGGACTCTAACCGGGGTCCTGTGGTTTCGGGACCGTCCGATTTGCCACCTTAGCCATTATATCTTACACATGTCTGCGAAATTTACCTTTGTATCCAAATAATACTATAGCAGATTTTCATTGCCTGAAAATGGCATTTTCTAAAAATGAATCTTAGCTAGGTCGATTTATCACCTCCGAAGCTTCCTGTATATTAAATTTAATGAAAATTGTTGTAGCCGTTTCCGCGATTCACATTATATCTATATATATGCACAATAATTGCTCGTTTAAAGGTATTACCTACTAACACACTGAAAGAATTGAGCATAATGTTTATACGAGTAATTACATATATTAAAGAAGTTATTAGTCCTGTTCGAAAATGTTCATATTCTTAATTATGTAACACAACATTACATTCTCTACGTATTGATTATACGTTTCGTAGGCTACATTAGTTTATAACCATCTAAAGAATTTATGTATTTATGTAAGTATACATTTTACAGGTTGGACACGACTGGGGTTATTTTACAATGATAACAGATTTACCGAAATATTTCTCAGATGTACTTAAATTTAATATTAGGGAAACAGGCCTTATGGCGGCTCTACCATACGTCGCTATGTATATATTTTCATTTATATTTGCGTCGTTCTGTGATTTTTGTGTTAGAAGAAAGTGGCATAGCATTACAACTGGAAGAAAAATTTATACAACAGTCTGTAAGTATTTTAATACAAAATTAGATCGGAAAATATCAGCTAGAGATAACTGTGTTTGTACAATTGGTACATTTGCGTATATTTTTCTTTGGTACTCGGCTCTTGGTACTACTGCTTTGTTTAATACAAATTAAAACATTTATATATAACAGTTTATAAGTAGTATATATAACAGTTTTCTTCGTCATCGTCTATATATATATAAATGAATGTTTGTTTGTATGTCCTTTATAGAATCTTAAACTATGCATTTGATCATTTTATGATCTTCAGCAAAGTGTTGTGCATGAGCCCACAAAGGTCTTTGAGTTGGTATGACAAAAAAAAAGCGTAGCAACGCGCGCAGAGTACAGCTATTTAGAAATAAAAATGAGTCCCTGAAGTGTCCGGAAAAAAGTTTTTTTTTTTTTTGTATTTTATATAGTATTTCAAGGTAAGATTATAAAAAAATTATAATTTTAACTATAATACATATTATGTATCATTTTGTTCGATAACTTGCCGCCATCTCGTAGGTAATGATAGGATTTCGTTGCTTTAGAAATTTTAGAAATTTTCATAATAAAAATCGCGAGAAGTCTTTTTGAGTCGTCTATTGATGTTAACTTTACACTAACTTAAGAATCATGAAGAGACCGAAACAGATAGAAATCTGAGCGTGCAAGATCATGAGATATATGGTGGATGGATTAAGAATTCCCAGTCAAATTCTCTCAACTTTTGTCGAGTGGCTAAAAACGTATGTGGTCGGGCGGTGTCGTAATAAAAGACCACACGTTTTCTGTTGATCAATTCTGGCCGCTTATTCTCAATTTCTTGCTTAAGCGCTATCAGCCGTTGACAGTAGAAATTCGAATCGATGGTTTTGCCCGGCAGTAAAAGCTCATAACGAATGATGTCCTTCGAACCCCAACATACACTCAATATCACCTTATTGCTTGTAAACCTGGGTTTTATTTTACATCGATCATGATCTCTTTTGTACATTTTTATCGTAGATGATTAACTTTTCGTCACCAGTGATCAATACCTTCAAAAACGGTTCGATATAATTACGCCTTAAGAGATAATCGCAAATTAGTATATGGTTCATTAGGTTTCTTTCAATGAGTTTATCTGGCACACATATAGCAAGCTTTCTTGTGTAGCCAGCCTTTTTAAAATGGTTACAAACTGTTTTACGATTATAAAACAGTTTCTATCCATACTCGGATCTTCACCTATATCGTAACTACTCAAATGTCGATCTAGCTTCACTTTTTTGAGTTCAAAGTTTTCTGACTGAAACCACTAGTAAGACCAATTTTGTGCTATACTTACTGAAATGACTAAAAATGTACCGAATTTTTTCGTTGGATTTACCCATTTAGGCGAACAGAAAAATAAATGAAAAGTAGCGGGAAAATGGTTTTACTTTTTAATTTAATTTTTAACATGTCACATTTTGCATGGTATCAAAACCAGCCAGTTAAAAACAATAGAACCAAAAAGATTTTATCGTAACTTTTTATTAGGAAATACGAAAAGACTTTTTCCCCGCCCTATTATGTAAGCGCACAACTTTCGAATGCCATTACTTTTTATTCTCATGTTGTTTGTTATTATCAGGACTAGGCTTGCATAAGAGAAAAAACAACGATATATTCACAAATAATTGTGTTTGCTCGCAAACGAAAAAAAAAAAACCGACTTCAATTACATCGACAAGTAATACAACATAGATCGACGAAAAAATAGTCAAGCAACTACGCGTTATCAAAGATTGCTCAAAAAGTAGTTATCAGATCTCGATAAAATTTATATGTGACCATATGATAAACACCAGCTTTCGATTAAATTAAAAATTATCAAAATCGGTACACCCAGTAAAAAGTTATTACGGATTTTCGAGAGTTTGCCGCGATTTCGCTGGGATCCCATCATCAGATCCTGGTTTCCTTATCATGGTACCAAACTAGGGATATCCCCTTTCCAACAAAAAAAGAATTATCAAAATCGGTACATCCAGTAGAAAGTTATGCGGTATAATACAACGTAGGTCGACGAAAAAAGCGTCAAGTAAAAACGCATTATTAGATATAACTCGAAAAGTAGTGGTTAGATCTCAAATAAATTTAAATGGGACCAATTGGCACACACCACCTTTCGATTAAAATAAAATTTGTCGAAATCGGTCTACCCAGTCAAAAGTTCTGATGTAACATACATAAAAAAAAAAAAAAATACAGTCGAATTGAGAACCTCCTCCTTTTTTGGAAGTCGGTTAATACATTGGTACAAACTTCACCGGGTCAGCTAGATTAAATACCTATTATTCACAATATTTTAGGTCTTCATTAATCAGTTAGACTTTAGATTTAAAAGCAGGCTATAAATAAGGGTTTATAATTAATTACACATTACTTAATCGTAATAAAGATATTAATTACAACATTCTTTCACATCAATTACATGGATAAAGTACGTTGATTAACATTTAGAAGCCTTATTTCGGTTTAAGATATTTATCGATTCACGAACAGTTTAAACGAATCATTATTAGAGAAATAAGTTTTAAATATTCTTATTACGTATTTGTATATCGTTAAAATTATTAAATTTAGGATAAGAAACTAAAGCGCCTTATAACTAGTCTTCTGTAATTTTTTAAAAGATAGGTAACAACTGTTTTTATAGAAAAGTGGTGCAATAAAACGATTATAAAGTCTTACTGCAGACACAGGACTTAAAGATATCCATTTTATTTCTTATTTTAATTCATTAAAATTGTATATATAAGAGTGGATAAAATTGTATGTACAGTGGTGAATAAAAGCTAATATTTTAATTAAAAGATTTTTTTTTGTATGTTGGCTATATGGAGTATTACAAATATCCGCTTAGGTTGGAAATAGAAACATCTAAATAGAAAAAGTAAACAGAATTTCAATCTTATACCAGAACGATTTATACCTTGGACGTTACCGAACCTATTTTATATAATATCAATGTTTGTATTGCTAATTGCCAGTTTTATAAATATATACTGATACTGTTCTTAGTATCTTTTAAATATAAATACGTACAATATTCGTACCTAATCAAATTAAAAAAAAAGTAAAATACCTGTACAGGTACACCCACACCACCAATATTTAAAAAAAAACTCAGTAGCTGTACATTACTACAAAACGTAATTATAATTAAAATTATAACTTAATTTTAGCTGAAGTTTCGAAAATGCAGTATTTAATTTTTTTAATCGGAAACGATTACACTTTTTTTCCTCACAATGTCACTCCTTTTCACGACTAAACGCATTAATAAAATATGTCCCTGAATTTATCACGCTCACGGAAGATTATTTTTTCCTCAGCTTCTACGATACCAGCCATTTTTATTATTCTGGCGTCGTATTCGGGCTGTGATCGTATTCAGGCAGTCGGACTATTCATAGCATCCATGGCTTTTATGGGAGGATTCTATAGTAGTGTTAAGATCAATGCCATGGATATAGCGCCGAACTATGCCGGCACCTGCTCCGCATTTGTTAACGGATTGGCTGCGGTATCTGGGATAATAACTCCCTATATGATTGGTCTATTGACACCAGATGTAAGTGTTGGCGTTAATAATGTCAGAATATTGAATTGTTTTACGTCAAAATTATTTTAAACAGGACCAAGTGCATGTGTACGTAATTCTTTACGCATGAAATACCTTTGAATTTCCAACTAGATTGATGTTAACTTTGATTATTTATCAAATTAGAGACAATTTGCAAGCTTATTTTCGAATACCATCCTTTTCGTTTAGCCTAAAGGTATATTCAGGTATGTATTTCCGCTTAATTTGACCTTAGGTTTAAAATTTCTGTACGTTGCAGTTTCAAGTTATTTTGACCTAATACTGATAGCTATGATGTACGTCATTTATTAATTAAAGACAAAGTTATTTAAAAATGTTTGAAGAATTTTTATAAGACATCTAATAATAAATAAAAATGTTTCTAACATAAGATAATTAATGAAATTGAATGAATATAAACAATGTCTACTAAATTCTTTATTGGAACAGAATATCTTAAAAAAAACTGATCTCGGCGCTGGCGTGTTTTTGTTGATAGACTGAGGTCAAAATAATGCCTGAATGAACACTGTTCAGTTAAAGGTGAAAATTAAATATGTCAAGCGTTGAATTAATTTAATTTCCTTTAAACGATTTCTTTTTTTCAAAAATGAGTGATCGAAAAGATATTTAAAATATAATTATAAATATATTTACTTACGTTTAACTTCACTTTTCAGAATATTTCTAGTTTTGATTACTACTTTTTATTATTAATTATATATTAATAATAATTATAACTTTTGAACACAAAATTATACTTTCAGCAAACGGTACAACAATGGCGGATTGCATTCTGGACGATTTTTGTGGTATTAGTTGGAACGAATATCATATACTTGATTTGGGGTTCTGGAGAACAGCAGTGGTGGGATGACGTTGAGAAGCATGGATATCCAGATAATTGGAAACATGGACCACTTAAGAAAAGGTCAGAAGACACTGAAAAAAAGATTGTATACCCGAAACACGATCATTCACCAGTTGCTAAGGATTAAAGACATTTTAATATCGTAATTGCAATTGTTTTATTTACCCGCCCACACTGAAACCTGGGTCTATTTTTGTCTTTTAGATATTTTCGATCTGTACGTATATACTCACACACATGGAAAAACAAATGGCAATAAGTGAAAAATTAAATATAATAGAAAGTAGTAGAGTTGAGGAAAGCCATCTTGTATGATCATTTGAAAAAGTATCCTGCGATAAGCTACGTAATAGTTTAAAATCTGCTCAGAATGGCACTGGCTTGAGAAAAATGTACAATATGAACTTAGCTATTGTAAATCGAGTAGAGTCTGCTGAGTCCATATAAATAATGAAATGCATTGAGTAGAAAAATTGAAAAATTTGTAGTATGTGGTTAAAGTAGTATCGGAAAAGTTTTATTAAGCCAAATTTTTTTATTAACTTAATTTTAATGTAACCCTTTTACGACAGCAGTGCCACCTGTTTTGAACAGTTTGATTTAAATATGTCATACAAAGTCAATTGTATTTATTTTTATCGTAAGTTACCTCAGAGCTTCAAGCTGGATGTAACTATTTCAATGATTTTTTTAATCAAAAGATGTCATATGGTCCCATTTAAATTTAAATGAGATCTGACCAGTACTTTTCGAGCTATATCTAATAATGCGTATTTAGCACAGTAGTAAATTTCCTGCTCAAAATATAGAGCAGCCCGGCTGAGGTAGTACTCGACCTTACAGAAGGTCATACCTAAATAGTAGTATTTTCAAGCAGTGTTGTGTTCCTGTTGGTGGGTAAGGTGACTTGAGGATAGGCTCTTGGGGGGAATCGTGGACAGGATCGGCAAGGCACTTGCGATGCTTCTGGTATTACAAACGTATATAAGCTACGGTAATCTATTACCAGCAAGTGAGATGCACGTTTGTTTGCCGACCTACTTATATAAAAAAAAAAAAAAAAAAAAATTACTTGACTATTTTTTTCGTCGATCTACGTTGTATTACACCGCAATACCTGCTTTTCACTGAGGGTAACGATTTTGATGACTTTTATTTTAATCGAAAGTTGATACTGTCTTGTAGTCTCATTTTAATTTGATAGAGATCTGATGACTGCTTTTCGAGTAATCTTTGATAACGCGTATTTACTTGACTATTTTTTCGTCTATCTACGTTGTTTGCTAATACAATTACGGACCCATCTTGATTACGAAGTGACGGTTCTCCCTACCTATATACACTTTATAGCTGCTGCCATGACCATCAGTAGCGCCATATAAAAATAAATAGCAAAACATGATTTCATACACAAAAAGCTACAAAACATTAAGGAGTTTAATAGTTTTAGTTATGTAGGCACTGTCTGAATTTAAATTTTATTTACTTCGTTAAACGAATCGCATAAAGTAGTAAAATCAAAATAAAAAATTACTTTTTCAAGTTCGCCTCAAAAGCAATTTTCAATCTTCAAGCTTTTATGAATTAAAATTATATTAGAATTAATTAATTAGTTAAAGTAAAAAGAGAAGGTACTGTCGATTCTAAAAGTAGTTTGTGCCGAGAAGAATTGACCAGTAACTCCACAGTTACTCTTTAAAAAAAATATAATTTGTTGTAATATGAATATATATATAAACAAGAACAAATATATTTTGAAATTTTATAATATTACCTATATTTACAATTCACATCATAAGAACGAAATATTTATATATATTTTTGGTATAAATCATGTCCGCGCGGAATGGTAACATATTTATAATATCAATTCGCTTTTTTTTGTTAAGCAATTTTTTCAAGAATATGCATGCATTCGTGTTTTTTAAAAGGACCGGACCGAACCGGCTGATCAGGATGAGATGAGATTTCCTGATCTGGACCCGATCAGGAAATCTCATCTCATCTTCTTTCAATCTTTCTAAATTGATTTTACGTAAAGGTTTTATTTTAAATTAAATAGATATAATATACATACATTCTTTAATATTAAATCCAGACTCAAGCGGGAATCGAACCCGCAACCCGCGGAACAGAAAGCAGGGTCACTACAAACTGCGCAATGGGCTATATGAAATTAATTTCTTGTAAAGGCTAAAAGTCTTACCGATGGCTTAGATTACAACTTAAATGTATTTAAGGCTTATACGGACTTCATTACTGGCGAGAGTGTGACAAGGTTATCCGGTAAGCGTCTTACGGCCGAACCCAATATTCAATCTATCTCTGGTTATGTCCTACTAGAGACAGAAATATCTATCTATCATTCATTTTACTGACCCAATAAACTTGTCGACGATAGGCAATCCTATCCTTCAAAGCTGTCTATCGACGAGAGGGAGGATAGCTTACCAGAGATAACAGTTCGTATGGAAATGACAGTGTAAGCGTCCCAATAATAATAGAGTTCTATCTGTCAGTAGCGTTGGTTATCTTTAGTAACAACAATATCCGATCTATAGTTTTCGGGGGATAACTAAGATTTATTAATTGAAAAAGTATTTTCTTTGTTTAAAATAAAATTAATTTCGAGTGAAAAATAATGGCAGACTCAATTTCAAGTAGCAGTTCAAGTGATATTGCTCTTTTGCAACAATTAATTGAATAAAAATAATATGTTTCTTGTGAAATAATACTTACTTTACTCATCTTGTGAATAAAACAAACAATTTGGTGAATGATTGTACCTATAATTTGCAATGATTTGTATAATTTGAATTTTGATTTGTAAAAAAATTATACAAATTCAAACGAAACAACGATTCAATAAAGCGTAATGGCGTCGTAGCGTCTTTTCGTGTCGTGTTAAAACGTTCCGTTACTAGATTTACCATGGATTCCATATTAAAATAATGTCATTTATTATAAATTAAAAAGTCTGTGTAAAAATTAATTTGTCCATATTTTTATAAAACAAGATTACTTTAATATGAATAAAATTTGTATGACAAAATTTAAATACTACAAAACATCTGTGTAACATAACTGAGGCCGTCTGTGACGCTGAGTATACTGGAATGTAAGGAAGAGCTCAGGTAGCCGGTCTATCTACAGCTAACTGGAGATAGTAGTCCCCTATGCGAATTATTGGGACAACTACAAAGGATAGATAGTTAGTTATTAGCAGTCGATGATAACTACCTATCTCTATCTTTAGATTGAATATTGGGTTCGGCCGTTAGTTGTAACTCTAAACGAACATTTATATATTGTATTTAATTAAATTGAATAAAAATTGAAAAGAATACGATAGAAAAAGTAACTGACTAGCGGCCTAACTTGGGAAGTACCTCACCCTTACAGAAGATTACAGCTAAATAACACATCTTTCGAGCAGTGGTGTGTTCCTGTGGTGAATAAGGTTACCAGAGCTCCTGGTGGGGATGGAGGGTAGGGTTTGGGGGCTGGGGGCAATGCGTTTGCGATACTCCTGGTGTTGCATAAGCTACGGTAATCGCCTACTATCAGGTGAGCCGTACGCTGGTTTTCCGACCTATTTGTATAAAAAAACGCAAGCAAGTTATATATATATATATATATATATATATATATATATATATATATATATATATATATATATATTAGTAGGGATAGCAGGAGGCAAAATATCAAAAATCCGTACCTAGCTGTCAATTTTTGAAATATTTTTATGATTCTATATGATAAATGGTGGTTTGAATGGTCTTTGGTGGTCTTTGATTTCCTATTCATAGAAATGCCGTCTAAATTAGGTACTGTTGAACTGGATATCGCGAATCAGGTTCATTATTACAAGTAAATACAAACTTATAAATTCACGTAAAGTTGAGCCTAAGGCAACAATGCTTATCACGGCTTTAAGTTAACTCGATGTTTTACAACCCAGGCTACAGATTATATATAGAATATAAGTGAAGAGTTTTATGTTATATAGATTTGGTATATCTTTATAACTGGATCGGCAAACAAGCATACGGAATACCTGATGGCAAGCGATTACCGTAGCCTATAGATGCCTGAAACACTACAAGCATCGCAAGCGCATTACCGACTCTACCTTCAATCACGCCCAGGAGATCTGGTCACTTTACTCACCACAGGAATACAAAACTGCATGAAAGTAGTATTATTTAAATAAGTCCTTCCTTAAGGTCGAGGAACTTCCCCAGTCGGCCTTTTTTAACGTGGAGAAAATCCGTCATGGTACCTAACATAACCCTACGGCGCGGGGGCGCCAGAGGGTTATGTCAGACTCCTACTGACTAAAAAAGCACCACGTGTGAGCAGTCGCCCACCTGGGTAGGTCGAGATGGGGTCGCGCGAGCCTTCGCCACCTCGCCCCGGTGGTAGGCCCGGACGAAACCTCCGGGCCCCGGCACAAACGTGGGGGTAGCCTCGCTCACAACAAGGCCACCCCTCAGACATGTGGGGTCGTGTCGTCAGGCCGGCCGAAGTCCCCCGACTATCGGCGAGTATTAATTAAGACAGCGAAAGAATTACATTAATAAAAAATTGAACACTTACGTTTTTATTTTGACTTTTTTATCCTTGTTTTTAAAACGACAAATATTCGTTGAATTAGATTCCAATTTTTTCAAAGAAGGTGTTATTTTTTAAAATTAATTTGAGCCAATTAAATTGAGCCCAAAACGATCCGGCAACTACCACACGGGACCGCTGGACTGCACAAACAAGCTCCAAGGAGCCAGCACAGCCCGGCCGGAACACCGTGCTTTCAGGCTACAGGGCGGACGAGCGAACCTACCCACCGCGTCCTTCTGCTGGTTTTTGTCCACGGGGATTCAGGACCCAAGACCCCTAACACTCGCAGGCCAGGCGAGAGGCGTTCCCCTATCCACCACCTAGGGACGCGCCTAGAAGGAGGTCCAGAAACTCTCTTACGTATTTAACTATCCTATATAAGTTTTTTTTTTCAAATTGAACCAACTCGATTACCCCGAGTACCCCTCGAGAATCCTGTATACACTTCAAGTAGCGCATTCAAGTAAAGAAATAAACCATTAAAACTTACAGAACTATTATTGGTTGAATATGAAATTGTGTTACATTGTTTAGTCTCTATTATTCTTGTAATTTATTATTTACATTGGTTTAATTAAGTAAAATTCTATATTCGTGTTTAAACAAGGTTTCGCTAACAGATACACGTCAATTAACGTCAGAAACAAGACGCTACTAAATTAATATTTAGATATCCTCAGATCCTTGCCACATTATTTTATTCATAGCATGTTACATTAACGTTTGATAGGTAAATAGATAAATATAAGATTTATTGAAAGGTTTATCTCGTATAGTTACATTTTTTTTTTAAATAAATGATAAGATCAGGATAAAAGTTTACTTCTGCTTCCGTCAATTTCGTATCACCTGCGTAAATGTCACCTTCACGCTACATATACTGTCAATAAAAATACGCACAAAGAAACCTGATAAATATGTAAATAATTAATTTTCTCACATTGACACATATTAAGTTTTGTGCCTAATGTAAAAGTGGTAGAAGTCGAAAGTCATCATTTTACAGAAGAACAAAACCAAGATTGCAAAAATTCTTGTTCGAGAACTAATTGGGTTAGGTTCAACTGAAATAGGTATTTTAATTTGTAGAATAAAACATCATCCTTTAGTATGCATTTTAGTTAAAATGTGTACGAACAAAGTCACAGCTTGTGAGTAATGGAACCAAAGTACTTTCAGTTTCACACGTGTGTTCAAAACTTACCTTTGTTATATCTATCTATCTATATCTATATAAATAAAAAATAATGTTGCTAAGCGCATAACTCGAGGACGGCTCGACCGATTCGGCTAATTTTTTTTTGTGGTCCTTAAGGCCCACGGAAGGTTATAATACTGAAAAAAATATTGAAGTAAATAAATAAAAAAATATTTACTAGTAAGTTTTGACAGAACGAAGTCTGTTCGGGCAGCTTATATTTAAATAAACACAGTCTTAAACATGTACAAATATTTCGGTATTTGAAGCGACCAATTTTGTTTCTATGTTGTTATCAGCTTTTCGCTCGGGGCTTCACCTGTATGGATTACACGATTTTGCCTGTTCCCTTTTCTTTCCTTAAAATATATCGCATGTCACTCAGTAATAACGTATTATTCTTTTAAGGAAAGTATGCCAGTAGACTCTGAGTGTATCCAGTATACATAAATAAAAAACTAAATCTCTTTTCTTAATCGTATTAGTTTAGATTAAAATATATTTTCTCACCCTCACAATCACAACTGAATCTCTAATAAGGGGCATTAAAAAGATTCCCGAGAAAACAAAACGATGACAAATTCAAATAAAAATGTTATTTATATCGATTGATTAAGGTTATTTTTTCATTAAATTATATAGATTTCTAAGATAAATAAAGCGCGTGATGTATGTGTACACACATTTGTTAATATCAATACAGTAAGATATGTATTGTGAAACTTCAATTGCATTTGTCACGTGTTTCTTGCTTCATGTATGTATGTAGTTTTGAACTCTATATGCTTGATACAGGTTATTTATTGTCTTTCTCGGACGGGATCTCTCGCTGCCGAGTGTCGTAAAGGCCATGCTTGACAGCGAGAGATCGTGGCAGGCGGCGGTCTACTTCTGCGAAGAGGTAATGACGCAGAAGGAGACCGCGGAGCGGGCCAGAGAGGAAGACGCCTCTGCTGGCCCACTCCGGCGCAGAAGTACGGGGGCAAGGAGAAGGCGGTTTGCCCACCTCCTCCCCCTCTCGCAATAGTGGGGTCGGCGGGGTCTGAGGGGTGGCCTTGTTGTGAGCAAGGCCACCCCACCATTATGCCGGGGCCCGGAGGCTTTGTCCGGGCCTACCGCTGAGGTGCGATGGCGAATGCTAGCGCGACCCCATCTCGCCCCACCCAGGCGGATGACTGCTAACACGTGGTGGTTTTTAGTCAGTAGGAGTCTGACATAACCCTCTGGCGCCCCCGCGCTGGAGGGTATCCATGATGGATTTTCCCCACGTAAAAAAAAAGGTTATTTATTGTCTGTAATTGTTTCATAGCTAGGAAAAAGCTTTTTTTGTACTGTACTTTTTACAAAAAAAAAACAACAATAATCATCATGTATCATGTTTTATATTTATTCTATCAGTAACATACAATCTTGAAAAAAAAAAAAATCAAAGTAATTAAACGCTCTCCTAGCCTGCTTGTATTTTTATAGACAAAAGTAGCTGAGCTTAAATTGACATTACATTGTTTATTAGTGTACCTACAACAGATTGTTATCTTCATTATTTTACGATACCTGATAGTAATCAAATAACTTCAAAATGCAAAAACTTTTAGATGTAATTAATAATTTGTTTGTATCAATATTTAAACGAACTTCATATCTCTCAATATGCTGACGATTTTGTTTTATATGTTACGAGACAAAATGTTGGTGAGGCTGAGAGAGAACTTCAAGCGGCAGTTGATGAATTTGTCGTTATGGTAGGTAATTTAGGGTTGAACATTTCGTCGTCCAAAAGTAAAGTTTGTGTGTTTAAAAAGGGACTTAATAGATATCCAGTAAACATTATCGTCAACGGTTCCACACTGTCCGTAGTACATCATGCAAAGTATTTGGGAGTATGGTTAGATAGATCGCTAAGGTGGGGCAAACATATTAATGATTTATGTAACAAGATTTCGAATTTTCTTAACATTTTTAAAGTTTTGGCTGGCTATGGATGGGGTGTTCATCCAAAACATTTAAGACGCTTATATTTGTCTGTTATACGAAGCCGAATAGATTATGCCTGTTTTGTTTATAACGATAGCAGTGTAGCTCATTTGATTAAATTAGATAGGATGCAAAACAGAGCTTTGCGAATAATTGGTGGGTACATTAGGAGTACACCATCTCACGTAATGGAATCAGATTTGTGTATACAACCTCTTTGTTTCAGAAGATTTTATTTAGCGGGTAAATTTTTATTGAAATCGATGTCTATGACCAATAGCTCACTCATACAAATATTAGACAAATTTATATCTTCAAATTTAGTTACTTCGTGGAAAAGAAAGCGTAAACCGTTGTTAATAGAGGTCTACGATATTTTAAAAAATGTTGAGGTCAATAAAAGTAAATCTTTGGATATCTTCTCACTTGATACGTGGCCGAACAATATTCAAATAGCAAATTTAATTAAAATAGATATAATGAATATTAATAAACCTAAAAGAAACGATAGTACATCATATTTAAATAACCACTGTAAGAACTTTATTGACGAACAGTATAACGGATTTTACAAAATATTCACTGACGGTTCTAAGGATGGCCTACACATAGGTGCAGCATTTTTTGATGCCGAATCTTCAGATTCAATTTACTTTAAAATTAGTAGTAATATTTCTATCATGCACGCTGAGCTATTGGCTGTTTCTGAAGCTTTATCATATGTATCCTCCATTGATTACGACAAATTTGTTATTTTCTCAGACTCTAAGTGCGCTCTTCAACATGTAGCTCGATGTACATCTAACGCTAGAAGTACTCCCGTAGCGTACAGAATTTTAAAACAAATATGTAGTTTAAGAGAACAGTCTAAAACAGTTTTTTTGCAATGGATTCCATCTCATATTGACCTATTAGGTAACGATATGGCGGATACTCTAGCAAAGTATGGCGCTTGCGATGGTATAGAAATGATTGTTAGGCCTATTTTTTCCGAGTGTTTACACATAGTTAAAAATAAATGCATTGACTTGTGGAGAGAATATTTTGATAAAAGGTCGAAAGACAAAGGCATCTGGTACCGGACCATACAACCTCACCCACCCAATATATCTTGGATAGACACAGTGTTATTGAACAGAAAAGACGTTGTCACCGCTTTACGGTTGCGGTCTGGACATATTCCATTCAATAAATTTGGCCATTTGATGGGTATAACTCCACACCCTAATTGTTCAGTTTGTGGAGTAGTAGAGGATGCCTATCATATATTAATGGAATGTGTTAAGAACGAAACCAGAAGACGCCAATTTTTCCCATATAAACTGTTTTATACGAATGTTGGAGAATGTAATAGTATATTGACAAAACCAGAATCTATTTCGGCAAAGAAATTATATAAATTGGTCGATGAAGTTCAATCAATCATGTAATTGTATTAACATAAATGTATAATAACAGAGCGACATAGTCGCAGTAGCGGCAAAGCTCTTTAATAAAGAAAAAAAAAAAAAATATTTAAACGAACTTGACAACAAGTTACTAAATAGCCTATAGGTACTTGAGCGTAGGGAGATATACAAGTATATAATTCTCTATATACACATATACATATTTATGAGAATTTATCTCCCTCAGTATTTTAGAACTAAAGTCTCCTAGCGCACTATCTAATGCATAATGAATACTAATAATAATAATAATATTAACTCTATTGTACACCAAGAGTGAGCAAAATTACAAAAACAAAAACAGGAGATGAGTACAATATACTACATATAAACAGGAGATATACTAATATATCATATAGGTTACATTGCAGGAAGACAATATTTATCCAACATAAAAAAAAAAAATCAAAACTTTTTTATTTGAAAAATGTGTTGGAATGTTTGTTTGTAATATTAAAATAACCGCTTTTTACTAAATGCATAAGGATTTTTTAAAACTTTTGTCTGTCTGTCTGTTTGTTCCGGCTAATCTCTGAAACGCTAGCACAACTAGTATAGAAAATTTATAAAGTTTAATAGATGTTTTTATTTCCAGAGATGATACAAACACAATATACAACGCCGTTGAAGCTGCATTCTGTTAGCGCAGTTATCATTTGAAGCGACCAACCACATCATTAACACATCGTATTTAAATTTCTACTTAGCATTAAAATATTTTAAAATTTACATTTTATATATAATTATATTGTATAATATTTTATAATAAAAGTATTTGACCATGAGTTTATTAACATGTATGTCTTATTTTTATACGAGTATGTGGTAATGATGATGAACAGCATAATTATATAGGTACAGCTTATCCAGTTTTTTTTTGTAAATAGTTTTGGAGTTTTTGGAGTTCATCGAAATTGTAGCTGAACTAAGTTTTTTGTCAAGAGATTCTTCACGGCATTTCGTCAAGTGCTTGAAAACAATTGTTATCGTCTGACGCGAAACCCAAAAGGATGCTGGATCCACTTATAACGTACCTCAACTTTGTATATGATATTGCTTTTTAAATGTCAAAGTATTATTTTGAAATGAAAGATATTAATATACATTTTTACTACTACTACTTTATAAGCGTCATTTAAAACTGAGTTGTCAAAGTTCATCATTTTGCGGTCATAGTAATCGACATAGCAAAAAATGTTTTGCAAAATATTTGGAGCAGTCCGAAAGAGAAAATACCTCATCGTTAGAGTAGATTAATAATGCCCTCAAATAGTATGCAACATAGTGTTGAAATGGTGCGTAAGGTGGGCAGAGCCCCTGGGGATGGTCATGTAGGGTCAGCAACTCGCTTGTGATGCTTTTTGTACGTAACAA
Source organism: Melitaea cinxia (assembly GCF_905220565.1). Classification (NCBI taxonomy): domain Eukaryota; kingdom Metazoa; phylum Arthropoda; class Insecta; order Lepidoptera; family Nymphalidae; genus Melitaea; species Melitaea cinxia. Next base: position 10,496,253 of record NC_059403.1, read on the forward strand.
CATTTTGTATAGGCTTATTGTGTCTGGGTGTTTACGATTTGTGTTTGTGTACGTTTTTATGGTCTTAAAATAGGATTTCAATTCTACTGGGTGTTGTTGAGAGTGGAGTTTTTATATTCGTAATGTTTTTTTTTTGCTTTTGTATCAATCCTTTCGTAAAAGACGAATATTTTATATCAATCAATTAACGATTTTAAAATAATTTTCTGTTAATATTGCTTTTTTGCACAAACCTGAATTTAAATTAAATTATACATGTATAAAATTTTAAAAACGTGGTCATTATAAAATTGCGTAATGTAATCATTTTATAGTGATATTAAACTTTCGAGAAATCGAACAACTGAAGCAAAAAAAAAAAAAAAAATTAGCGTTTTAACTATTGACAATTACAATTCGTTTGTATTGAAGTCACTGTATTAACCGAGTTAAAAAGAGAAGTAGGTTCTGAACAGCATTTTTTGTATTTAAGTCATCTTATATGACATGGTATGTTGTTTGTATGATTGTGTTAGTTGTGTGTCTGTAAGCAGTGTGTGTTAGTGTGTGTATGTGTCTCAAATATATGTCGTTTCTTTTTATTTCATGCTACTCCAACTTATTAATTTCGGTGTTGATTTTCAGTGAATTTATTTCATGACTCACTTATAATATATTAAGTTTTGATAATTTTTAAGTTTATAATTGCCTCCGGCTCGCTAGACCGACGATCTAAGTAAGATTGCCGGTGTAGCTTGGATGAGGATTGCAGAAAACTGAAATGAAAATGTCTGGCGCAAACTTGGGGAGGTCTATGTCTAGCAATGAACTGACTAACTTACTGATATGAAGTTTGTTGTTTAATGTATCTATGAATAGTTGTAAAGTTGTTTTTTTTTTTAAATTAGTATTTTGTACAACGTAATAAATATGACTAGTTTATTACGACGTGGACAAAGAGATACAGTTTAAATAGAAAAAGTTTAGAGAGTTCACTGTTTTCAATTAGATTAACTTAATTATTTATTTGTTTTGCATGATAATAATATGTCGATAACTTGTCGATATAAATTTAAGTCGTTTATTATTTTGATTGAGAATAAAGACAATTATATTATTTACAATAATCATAATTTATTACTGTGTAATTTATTAGAAAAAAATTAATATTGAAATGCAAAATTGCTGACATCTGAGTAATTACCGCGTCAGTTTTCGAGTAGTATGTTATTTTAAACTAGCTGAACGGACAGGCATTGTCATGTCGTCCGAACTGTCAAACGCGAGAATTTTAAATGATACTAACGACTATTTGAAATTTAACAATGCAATTTATCTTTTTAGTTTATTCAATAGGAACATTTTTCAAATTATCAGGAAACTTTAATGAAAAATTGGTTACAATTGTTCCAGAAGCTTTTGAGTATCGCTGTTAGAAACACATTAAACGATAATTTTTTATTTAGCTGACCCCGCAAACGTAGTTTTGCCATATATGTTTTTAACAATTTATCCCCCCTCCCCTTATAACTTAAGGATAATTATGAAAAATAGACGTTGGCTGATTCTCAGACCTACCAGATATGCACACAAAATTTCATAAAAATCGGTCAAGCCGTTTCGGAGGAGTATGTTAACTAACATTGTGACACGTGAATTTAATATATATAAGATAAGATTGAGAAAAATCAAATATCGAGATATATCATTGATGGCATCTGCGTCAATATCGCGCACGTTTCATGTGCTAAGTTGCGCGCACGTCGGTTTCATTACTTACCGCGAGAGGTAATCCGACACTGCGCACGATACGACCCGCGCAGCCGCATGTCTCCCTTACCACTACAGTGCTGTGTTTACAAGTGAAATCAATATCTCTTTATAACGAACCTTTAACGAGTGAGTAGTATTTTTTTCATTATTTTGTGACTAAAATTTTGTAGGCTTATAATTAAATAAAAAGTTAGTAGCAAATTTTTTACATATTTTTTTTTTCTATTAGTACTACGTTATAAATCATGTATTATACGTTAAATAATAGTAACTGTTGATGGATTTATTGATAAGTGCTACTTAATTATTCCACAATACTTGAGTAATCAATAAATAAAATGTTAAGATCTATACGTACTATTGACCTGTTTCCGTCCATATTTTTCACACGATGAGTAATCACCAACATATCATATACTAAAAACTTTTCCGAAACACGCTGCATCTTATGGTATAAAGTATTATTCTGATCGGTTCAGTAGTAAAACCGAACAAAAAAACCAGGTCTTCATTCATTAGGATAAGATATATATATATATATATATATATATATATCTATATATGTCTAAATAGTATATATATATATACTATTTAGACAAGGTAAAATATATATGTGCAATATAAACGTTTCTTTAACTTATTCGTATAGTAAAATAAATAAAAAAAGAAGATAATTATTATATTAATATTAATGTATTAAAAAATCCTTAAATATAATAATTCCATATTTACTTCAGTTACATCCGTGTTATTAAAACAGTTTTTCTAACAATACTAAGAATGTTTAATAAGTTTATTTAACGTATTATAAGGTGTTATTATTCTGATGCTTTTAAATTACTAAATATTTAATTTTCTACATATAAATAAAAATGAACGTTGCTAAGCGCATAACTCCAGAATGGCTCGACAAATTAAATTAAAAAAAAAAAAAAAAAACTGTTGACAGAATGAAGCCTGTCCGGGCAGTTAGTTGATAAATATATCAATGTATGACTGAACAATGATACATAGATGAATTAATTATGATAAATAGAAATATAGGAAATATCTAAAGATAGGAATATTAATGAATCTGAACAAACTATAGGTAGCCGTCATACACCATACGAATCAAAAAAAAAAAATACATATAAACATGGAATTTGTTTATTCATAACTCTCTAATAATATACCTCCATTTTTGTAATATTACAGTCTAAAGTAACATGTCAATAACAATATATACATTCTTTTAATGACACTTGTTTTGTGCAAGAATAGTTACAATTGTTTCTTAATGTCAACGCTCTCTGATTCATAGTGAGATAAAAATCCATGAAATTTAAAATAACTTTAAACGTTACGCTTATTACGAATAACTTTTGATGAAATTATTATATAAGATATATAAGAAAGCATCTGCGCTTAACAAGAAAAGGAAATAAATATGTAAAACGAAAACAAGATAAAGTGATAACAAAAACCTTATATTATGTAAAGATAAAGACGCAATAAGAAAAATATCAGTGTTATACATATATCATAAACAGATTTCCTGATTTAGTTGAGTGGGTAAATATGGAGTGATAAACATCCATGAATTCATCACAAACATTGCTTTAAGCGTAACGGCAAGCTATTACACTAGTTGGTCATATGCCATATCGGTAAGGCCTTAGCGGCGATCGTCATTTCATTCATTCAATTGGTATTTCAATGCTGCCAAAAGATAGAAAACAATTTCGCAAATGTTAAGCGTAATCTATACATATAATAAAATGGTAGGAAAGTCATGAAGAATAATTGATAATTTTGCTAATGTTATGCATAATGGAGAATACACGAAAGACATGATCGGTGTGGTAGAGATTACAATCACGATGGTTGGCGATCTTTTAGTGTTTGTGTTAATTTTGTGCGAATTTCTTGTTCACTAGATTATATTCGTCCTACTTAACCGTTTATTAAAAAGCATCTATTTACTATTATACATTACCGGCGGGATAACCATCCAACGGCTGGCTTTGAAATACACAGGCCGAAGACGGGCAGCAGCGTCTTTGGTGCGACAAAGCCAGCCCTGCGGTCACCAACCCGCCTGCCCAGCGTGGTGATTTTGGGCAAAACACATGAGTTCACGTTATTTTTGGCGTAAACTTGTGGAGGCCTATGTCCAGCAGTGGACTTTATAGGCTGTAATGATTACCGGAGAAACATTTGCGCCAACCTGTCACTAAATACATCAAAAGTGCTTTTAATAAATAAAGTAGTTGCTAAATAAAAATGTAAGAAATGCTTCTCACAGTTTCATCTCTTGGAAATATGTTTAATTTATCTTTGTTCAAATTAAATTTATTGATATAGTCGAGAATATACATACACAACTTTATTATTTGTGAAAATATATTAAAACAAGTGCAGATTATAATTTTAAAATATGAGTTTGTACTACACAAACTAATTTACCCCCACTTTAACCCTTTTTGAATATTTTACATCCTTAGTCAATTTTAGTAAATTTTTGAGTTTCTCATATTTATCATTAAATTATACATACCTTTTCTAATAATTTTGTTTGCTCGCAAACGAAAAAAAAGCGACCTAATTGAAATCGACAAATAATACAACGTAAGTAGACGAAAAAATTAACAAACGCACTAATCGTCATTACGATTTTCGAGGGTTCCCCTTGGTTTCTCGGGGATTCCATCATCAGATCCTGGTTTCCTTATCATGATACCACCCTTGGGATATCTCCTTTCCAAAAAAAAAAAAAAAACAATTATCAAAATCGGCTCATACACGACAAAGCTATCCCCGAACATACATAAATATATATATGGTACATATATACGAGTATATACGGTCGAATTGAGTAACCTCCTTCTTTTTTGAAGTCAGTTAAAAATAATAATTCAAATTGTTTGAGGTAAACATTCGTAAAAGTATAAGCGACCTCGCTTTTACTACACAACTCAAGATCACTGCCTTTAACAATTTCGTTTGTGTAGGTCCATAATTGTGTATTTATGCTTTTATTGAAAGATACATGAATTTTTTTCTCGTTACTCAAACTATTATTACTTTGTATTATTACTCGTTACTTAAACAATAGTTCGTAATAACATTATGTTTTATGAGCGACCATACCATTCAAGTTCTCGTGAAAAAAGACGAAAGACGCTGCAAACCTTTTTTCTGTGAGTCGCTTAAACACAAATTATTATTAACAAGTGAAAATAAAATTTTAAAAGTAAAACCCAGTTATGTTTAAAGACAATAAATAATAATATATAAATATTCTGCTCAAAATCTGGACCAGCTCGACTGGGGAAGTACCTCGACCTTATAGAAGATTACAGCTAAATAATACTGCATAGAAGAAATGCTGCTGGGGGTCTATAGGCTACGGTAATCGCTTACTATCAGGTGAGCCGTACGTTTGCTTGGCGATACTATCCATACAACTAGTGTATGAAACAAATATTTTGTAAATTACACCCAGTTATCAAGCTGTTGTTAAACAAAATAACATGCAATATATTATATTTACTAATGTTCTATAGAATTACACTTAAATTTAAACAGTCATCAACATTTTGTAATTTTTATCAAAGTTCTATGCTAATTTAATTAATTTTGTTATAAATATATATTACATTGGGTTAACCTTTAAGAAACAAACGAAACAAGTTATCAAACATTTGAATTGAGAAAAAAGTATCAGCTGCGTCTGTCAGTCTGTTGTTTGTTGATACATCAGTTGCTTTTGTGTGTGTCTGACAGCTAAACTCGTTGATATGAGCCACCCAGGTCGTGTTACAATCCGTTATTAGACCCAAAATTTTCACTTTATTAAAATAAGGAATTGTAACATCAGATAGCTGACTTTGTAGTATTGAATCCCAGTCAATTTTGCATCTCATCTGCTGCTACCAAAATTATACACTGACTACTCAAATCGAGAAGATTAACGAAAAAGCCGAAAGTGTCAGACCACGACTGAATTTCAACCAGGTCCGAATTTAATGCACCAATAGCTTCGTGAAACTCAGTCAGCTCAAAGTGTCGACATATATGCAAATCATCTGCATACATATGGAAGGGAGAAGAAATTATTTTCTATATATTATTAATGAAGATTGAGAATAGTTAAGGGAAAAGTACGCTACCTTGAGGTACACTAGCAGTGAGGTCTACCCAATTTGATGATGTATCGTTGCTTTTCTTGCAGTGCTGACGTCTGAAAGTGTAAGAATGAAACCAGTTTAAAACAGTTAGAGAAATGTTAACCGCTTGGAGCGTTCCAATTATGTTCCAAATAAGTCAAAGTCTGCACAGTTAAAGCACTGCTAAAGTCAAGAAGGACCATCGCAGTCAGCTTAGTGTTATCCATTGCACCACAAATATCCTCCGCGATAAAGCAGTGCTCCAACTGATAGGATTAAATATTTTTGGCAGTGGCAAATGCTTTGTTTCACAATAATGAAAAGACACTACTCGTAAGTGAGCAGTTCATTATGTGAGTGATCACAGGAGCAATGTCTTTCAGTGTGGGAAAAAGCATGTCAAGACTGAGGTGATCAATCCTAACGGCTTTCGCTGAAATATAGCGCACACACTTTTTTATATCACCACAGACACTGAACAGAGACTGATTTGAAGACGAATGGTAATGGTAGGTCAGGAGTAACAAGATTTAATACGAATGAATGAAAAACCGATTTGGTGGGACCGGGTGGAGTGGTAGAATGAGAGTGAAGATCCACTGAATTTCAACAAGTTTCTTTGGCCTTGCCCACACCGAGTGACCGAAAGAATCTTCAAACTTGCTCTTGACTGAGATCCTGAATTTTGGAGTAAATATAGCGATGTTCGGCATCCCTACATATTCTGTTGCAGAGTTTATACAATTTTTTATAAGCATCAAGCGTTTTTTGGCCGATGATTCCCTTATATTCATAGATTTGGCCTTATTAGGTTTGACCATGGACGGATGGGAGTATGTTTCATTCGTACCGATCTGACTGGAGTGCTCTTGTCATATAATCAAATCCGTTCCGCAATTAAGGAGTCTACCATGCTATCGATGTCATTTAACATCAATATTGCTGATCAGTCGATGTTTTAATATCTTCTCTCACACGTTCCAGGTCCATATGCTTGAAATTAAGTTGGAGTAAGACTTTGCCTCTAACCTTTGGAGGACGCACTTTATAAGCGAGGTAAATTAAGTCGTGACACGTGAAGCCATTTGACTATGCGAAATAGAGTAGGTGGAGATACAGAGATTAAGTCAATAAGAGGATTCTGACTATTAGGAAAGTAGTGAGTAGGTTTGTATATTGTATAGTATGGGAAGAATGTGCATCTTCACTAAAGATGTCAAATTATTTAAGGCTTGTGTTCTGGAGTCATTTTTAACAAACACGTATTTAGATCACCCACGCAAATCATGTTCCTATACTTAGGAAACAAGTTCCTTATATATATATCCTTCAACTCCGATAAATAATTATCCTTGTTACTAGGGCAGTACAAAACCCCAAGAAGTACCTATTATGTTGATTCAAAGAAACCTTGGCCAAATTAACATTAAACTATATTACAAATAGAATGTTTTGCCACTCAGCAGAAGATTTTAGCGTGCAGTTGTTTCCAAAACTATTTCAGCGACCTGAAGGTCAGGACACCAAGCTGGGCATGGTAATCGAAAACAAAACTCAAAACATCAAATTAAAAAACATAAATTCATCATCAAAATCTATTTAAAGTTAATATAAGCGAATATATCGCATTTTAGATGAGATGACGGTTAATTGTTCCTCTAAGTATATTTGTGTCTATCAAGCTGGCATAGACACAGTAAATTGGTAATTGTCAAATACCCAACTTAACTGAGGTAGGGCACAGCAGGAATTTCTTGCTCAAAATATGGAGCAGCCCGACTGTGGTAGTACCTCGACCTTACAGAAGACCACAGCTAAATAATACTATTTTCAAGCAGTATTGTGTTCTTGTTGGTGAGTAAGGTGACCAGAGCTCCTGGGGGGATTGGGGATTGAGTCGGCAACGCGCTTGCGATGCTTCTGGTGTTGCAGGCGTCTATAAGCTACGGTAATCTCTTACCATCAGGTGAGCTGTACGCTTGTTTGCCGAACTAGTGATACAAAAAAAAAAAACCCAGAGATTTTTATACACAAAGAGCCTATTCGACTTATTGTTTTTCCAAAAAACGTAAAATCCGGCTTTAAGTAAACTTTTATTTGATTTACTATAGGTACAAATAAAATAACGATACGAACAGGTGTTGATTCGACGATGGATGTCTTTGCCACGCGAATCAAAGGTTTATTATTACAAGTAAACGCACACTTACAAATACACGTTAGGTTGAGTCCAACAACCAATAAAATTAACACATTTTATTTTATACTGGCAACAATGCTTATCACAGTAGATTGCTATAAGTTAACTTTATGTTATACAACCTAGGCTACAGATTTTTATTATATGTACAATATAAGTAAATAATTTTTTGTCATATATATATTTTTTTGTACTGTGTGGCTACGGTACTAAAGAATATAGCCACCCCCTCTCTTCCCGTGGGTGTCGTAAGAGGCGACTAAGGGATAACACAGTTCCGCTACCACCTTGGAACTTAAAAAGCCGACCGGTGGCGGGATAACGATCCAACTGCTGGCTTTGAAATACACAGGCCGAAGACGGGCAGCAGCGTCTTCGGTGCGACAAAGCCAGCCCTGCGGTCACCAATTCGCCTGCCCAGCGTGGTGACTATGGGCAAAACACATGAGTTCACGTTATTTTTGACGTAAACTTGTGGAGGCCTATGTCCAGCAGTGGATTGTATAGGCTGTAATGAAAATTGATTGATATTTTTTTTAATAACTGGATTGGAAAACAAGCGTACGGCTCACTTGATGGTAAGTGATTGCCGTCGCTTACAAGCGTCTGCAACGCCAAAGTCTAGAAGCATATCAAGCGTATTGCCGACCCTATCCCCTTTTCCCCCACAGGTCTGGTTACCTTACTAATCAACGGGAACAAAACGCTGCTTGAAAACAGTATTATTTATCTGTGATCTTTTGTAAGGTCGAAGTACTTTTTCAGACGGGCTGCTCCAGCCTTTGACTTGGATATTTATTGCTGTGTAGATTGATTTTGGTATAAAATATGATCTCATATCTCATACTACAATATATTCAAAATTAAAATATCTGTTCTTTCACCTTTAATTTTACACATTGAGAAATGTTATGAAAATATGCGCATTTCACGCTATTTATAACGTCATTTCACGAAACGAATTCATATTATGAAATAAAAAATGCAGTTTTACATATTTGAATTAAAAAAATGAAGAATTTTTCATTATAATTTCTGTATAAGAATACTTTACAAAAAGTTTATAAAATATTCGATATAGCCTTAGACATTTTTATCACCACTACCTACACGAGTTGGTTCGACTACTTTTCAGTAATGAAAGTCATTTATTTTGAAAGGATATACCTTTAAAACTTTTTAATATCCGTACGGGATTACTTTATTAAGTATTTTAGACGACTAAACGTCAAAACGTTCCTCAATCAAAACGTCATCGCAACGATATTTCCAAAAAAAAAAATTACTACGTACGAATAAAGAAAATAAAAAAAAACTTAATAAAAATAAAACTTGATAATTCATATTGCGCAAAACACATATAAACTAATATTATGTATAATATAAGTAATATATAATTATTAATTAAAGATAACTATTTAAAGACTTAAATTAACATATTTTAAAGTAAAATATATAGGTACCGAATAAGCTTATAACGGTAAAACAACTAAAATTAATTTTACCCAATATTCACAGAAAGTATTGTAGCAACAATAGCATCAATTCTCTTCCTCATGGTTAATGGTCAGGTTGAATTTAATTATGGACTCGCTACGTCCCACTTAATCAAGGCCAATACACACAATTGTATAAGGGTCAGCTGTAAACTAATTATTCGATCGATAGTATCTTTGAGAAAGAACGCACACGTAACTCAATTTACCACTGAGATAATTATTTTTTAATCTGTTTACTGATACAAAAAGGTTACAGAGGAAGAAAATAAAAGATATTGATCTAGTTTTTATGTAACTACATTAACGACTTTAATTTGAAAAGTAAATTACATCTCTAGTAACATTATAAAGCTAAAATTTACTTTTTTTGATATAACTAAGTCAGCAAACAAGCGTACGGCTCACCTAGAGCACCGAGCTAAGCGATTACCGTAGCTTATAGACGCCTGCAACATTAGAAGCATTGCAAGCGCGTTCCCTAACCTATTCCTAATCCTCCTAGGAGCTCTGGTCACCTGATTCACCAACAACATCTGTAAGGTCAAGATACTACCCCAGTCGGGCTGCTCCATATTTTGAGCAGGAAATTTCCTGCTGTGCCCTACCTCAGTTAGTAAGGAGTTCAATAAAATTTAACAATATCATCGAACATTATTTAGTATTCATTAAACAACCGAAACTTTCTATACCGAGTCTTATTTAATTTTTTATAAGGTTTATTATCATACAAACGTCTGTTTAAGACCTACCGTATGTTAGTTTGATATGAATCTGAATAGATAATTCACGCTCATTAGAATTCTTACTAGCTAATAACACTATATTTTGCTTGAGTTGTGATATTATCTTTATGACTTATCTTTATAGTACTTTATTATTTTTTGCTCTGTTCTTAAATTAGTGTACTTTGATTTGGCAAATAGTCTAGAAGGCTTTAGAATATTATTGTCAGTTTAAGGAAGATAAGTTGTAAGATAATGGCGTGGCATCGTAATCTTTACAAATATAAATTTCTATGAAAAAATCGGAATACAATTTAATGAAAACAAACTTAGGTTAAATTAACGTGTAATATTGAATTACATTAAGTAAAAAAAGTATCAAAGGAATGTGCCAACTTTGTCAAATCTATTGTTAATATAAAGAAAAGAATGTAATGTTTCATATTTAACGATAAAATTAATTAGTGTATAAAATATCAGGGTCATTATTCTGTATGTTAATTAATAAACAAAGGAACGTGTATCACGTTTCTCTGTATTATCATGCTTTAAATTGTATTCTCTGTACAACGGTTGTTATACCTCGTTAGATAGCTGATGAAACGTAGATATTTTAAAACACATCTGCCTAACAACTGCCATAATGTTTTTCTGAGATATCCCTTAGAGAAAAATAAACTTTATAATATTTTTTTTAATTTCTTAACTTTCACTTGTCTACTACGGCCTTTTCAATTAACTTATGCACTATTTTAATGATTGACGTCGTAAAACATCTTATTAGAGATGTAAAAATGCAATAATAATAATAATAATAATAAGACACACAAAATAAACAAAATTAAGTTTAGTAGCCTAAAAATCGGCAATTTTCAATAAAAAAATTAAAAGTCGAATATCTCGAAAAGGGTTAAGTTTAGGGTAGGGTGTTTTATAGTGAAATAAGTCAGAAATGATAGGTACTTCACGCCCTTAACGGATCTAGCACGACTTTTCCTGTAACCCTGTATATATAGACTAATGAATTTATACAACTAACTAACAAACGGAAAAAGTTTTCAACATAAACAAAAAGAACATATTAACAAGAAATTATCGATTAATTACAGACAGAAATATAAATAATTCAAGCAACACTAAAATCAATATTATGAAATACAAAAACGAATAGGAAAAATTTATACAATAATCAATTAAACAGTAAATAGTTAAAAGATAACAAATTAATTTTATCTAAAAATTGAATAAGTTTATTAATCATTATACATATTTACAATTCACACAACTAAAGAACTAAATATTTACAGATGAACTAAATTTTTACAGATAGTTTTGGTATAAATCATGTTCACGTGGAATTGTGCCAAGAATGCTGCCAGCATTTCCCCGTTGAATCGCTATGCCGATTCTCTGGGCAAAAAATACACCAACCCTCTTGTCACCAGTGGAGGTAATAAGGCGAGGAGTTATCTCATAAAAAAAAATAAGCACTGCTTGCTCCAAGGTTCAAGTATTTCGACTGCAAACGGCACAAAAATATAATTTGGAATTAATTGATTAATTTTATACAACGAAATTTTAGAAGTTTTAGAAGCAATGTTGAAATATGTTTGATGATTTCTCTGTTTCTGCGACTTTTAATAATCATTAGTACAGTTTACTTATGAAACGATATTAAGGCCCTTAGTATGAAAAAAAGTATGGGGAGTATAATCATATGAAACGAATGACGCTGACGCTCAGTGAAAGCGTCGTATGATTCATTTAAGCGTCTTCGGTGCGACAAAGCCAGCCCTGTGGTCACCAGCCCGCCTGCCTAGCGTGGTGACTATGGGCAAAACACATGAGTTCGCACCATAATGTCTGGCGCGAACTTGTAGAGGACTATGTCCAGCAGCAGCGGGCTGCGATAGGCTAAAATGATATAGACGGTAAATATAAAGCGAAACCCTTAATTTAGTCTATAACTGCAACTAGATATGGATTTTTAACAACTTTGCATCGAAACTCTTAAATTAATTGCTTTTTTAAAATATTAAATACGTAATTTAAACATTTTTTTTTTTTTTGAATATCATATCAAAAATTGACCGCTCCAGCGGGGTTCGAACCCGCGTCTCCGACGTACCGTGTCGGCGCTCTAGCCAATTAAGCTATGGAACGATACACCCGCTCGAGCGAAATTTTCGATATGATAATTTTAAATTACGGTTTAAGCGAACCGTGGCGCCGTCTATAGTGAGCTCTTTACAGAAACCCGTAACTATTCAAAGTTTCATATTACAATGAAAATCTTTGACAGGAGACGACACCGTGCTATTTTTAATATCTAAGATTTTTATTTTTGTGTTACCCACATTAGGAATTCTAAACATTTTTTTTTTTTTTTTTTTTTGAATATCATATCAAAAATTGACCGCTCCAGCGGGAATTTTTGATATGATATTCAAAAAAAAAAAAAAAAATGTTTAGAATTCCTAATGTGGGTAACACAAAAATAAAAATCTTAGATACGTAATTTAAATTGAATTAACGGAACTTTTAAAAATATTTTATAAAACTTAACGTAGACGTCTAATTCTCGGAGTATTTTATAATAATAGTAAGTAATTCAACCGTAAACATAATCATGCGACTGACCTCGATGACTACCAACTTGTCTGAAGGCTGTTCGTTGCTATTTAACATTTTAATTATTTCGTAAATAATGCAATTCGATTATTTTTAGGAATAAGCGTTCTGGTGTAGTGGTGCGGATAGTCGCCTAAAACACCGACGGTTTGTGGATTCAATTCCCTCTCGGGATGCATATTTGTATTTCTACAAATATTTCATTCCGTTTTGGATGTCTGTCATTGTGGGTCTCCCCACCGTGCCTCGGAGAGCACGTTAACCGTAGGTTTCGGTTGTTACTTTATATATATAATAGCCATCGCTATTCATAGCAGGGAAAATATCCGCCAACCCGCAGTGGCAGAGTGGTGGTAGATAATCCACTTCGATCACACCGCTTCGATCCTTCTCCTACATGGAGAAAGAGACCTATTAAATTTTATGGAGTTAAAGAAATAGATACAAGCTTATGGATGTAAGAAGATAACATAATAGATACACGGAGATGAGGAGTATAATTATATTAATTAATTAAATAGGAGTATCATGGTTTTTTTTGTATGTTCTAGTTCATACATTAGCGTGCCGTTGTAAAGCCTATCCTTAATAAAAAGCGAAGTTTCAGAATTAATTCAATTAATAATGTTTTAAAATACGTAATATTATTTTAATTATATTAATATAATATACCTAGTATATATTGTCCTTTCAATATTATTTTGGTAACCGACTTCAAAAAAGGAGTTTTGAATTCTACTGTATTTTTATGTGTTACTTCATACATCATTACTGGGTGTGCCGATTTTGATGATTATTTGGTAAATGAAAGATGATACTTCCCATGCAGTTCCCTCTAATTTTGATCGAGATCTGACTAGTACTTTGTAAGTTATCCCTAGAAATAGCTATTTAATTGACTGGTTAACCGAGTACCTACTTCGTAGCATTTTTGCGAATGTTAAATTTGATATCTGCTATGCAGATGCGGACTACTAGACGCGAATATTTGCGAATGCGGATGTGGACATAATGATTAAAATAATATTGTAATGACAGATTATTTGATAAGTAAGCTTAATGAAAGAAAGACTTTTTAATTTTTTTTCAATGATACACATTTTATTAAATACCAAATTTATATTATATGAGCCTTACATTACAACTTTTTACGTCGTGTCTAGCGAAGGAAATTCATAAAAAGCGGAGGAAAGTCATGTCAAAATTATAAAATTTAATAGGTATTTTTTTCTTATATCAAAGAAACCTAAGCATAAAATGACGTTAAAATCAACTTTGATATTGTTTTAGATCATTATATTGGATGATATTTTAAAACATTAATGTTTTCATTCAATGTTTAAATCTTTGGCATTTGATCTACTGAGCGCCTAGATTTTAATAAGTCTAAGTGATGAAATGCCATTTCAAGTTATCGTCTATTAGAATTTAAGAATTTCGGCTGCTTCACAGCCATTTCAATTTGTTAAGATTTTTAGAAGTGTTAAAGAGTAAAATATATTAAACACGTTTTAAACATAATTTGATACTTTATATTTGATACGATTTCATTATTAAATAAATAAAAATATATTATTAAGAAAATTCCTATCTTTAATACAATTAATATCAATGCTAAAATATAATTTCCGATAGCGTGTTATAGCGATAGAAGAAATATATTTCAAGTATATGATCGCCCAACGTTAGTCGCCAATAGTTAATTTAAATTATAAGTTTGAAGTTGCCAAAGACTACTTTTTCTATAACAATAAACAAAAAAGCATATATGCGTATGTGAGTCAAATACATGGTAGTGTGTGTATTAGTTTTCTTTTTAAATTGATTTAATTAATTTTTTATTCAAAATTAAAAATAATAATAGCATTCTGCACTCCTTCTCTATATTAACTATAAGCGTGCGAAATGTCATAATCCTCCGTCCGCGTAATTTTTGTAAAAACGGAAAACAAAGTTTTTACTTCACGTATTAATATAGATGACATTGTTTACTGTATTTATTTATATATGAGTTAGCGACAACACTCTTATTGCTTATAAAATAAATAAATTACAAAAAACAATAACACAATGAAAATACATTTTAAAATTATTCTGCTGAACCCTTTATAGACGAGTAGGTACAATACAATTCTTTAGTATTTACTTACCGGCTTTATAAAGATATTTTTATTTTAAAACGGTTGGTGGAAGCTAAACGACTATTTATTTAACGATAACATTGTGCAGAATATTGTATAAATTTTTTAATGTGTTATAAAACTGGAGTTTTATACATATGAGTATAAATGCATTTTTTGTGTGGCGGTGACGTCAAAAAATCAAGTAGCCAGTTTTATGAATACTCTGGTGTCTAGTGCAGTATAAATCATGGTGCATGTTAAAGAAAAAAGGTCGTTAGAGAACGATGTTACCCAATTTCAAAACAAGTAAGTATGTGAACGGTTTTATTACGTGTATCGTTTTTTCAATGCCATCTATTTTTAATAAGTGGTATCGAAAATGCAATTATGTTACTAAGTAAGAATGAATACTATTTATTATGTGGTGTTATGCATATATTTCTAACGTTCCACAAATAAAATAGTGTATAAGTGGGTATATGTGAATATATCTATTTCATTTTAGCTACTAAGCTCTGAATGAATTTGATACAAACTTTTTATTAATAAGGTCATATTTATGAACTGTCTTGTTTTGAGTGTTTACTTATATATCGAGAAAGTTATTCCGCTAAGCATTTAAAGGCCATCAAATCATCTTTCTTCATCGTTTTACTGATTAATATTTTGGACCTGGATTTCTTGTTACGTCATTGCTATTGTAATGAATGACTTATATTAAGTTATTAAAATAGTACTGCGGTGTTTAGACTAGGTATCGTGTTAAAGCTCATTACATTTCCTTTAATGGATAGTTTTCTATAATAATATTATAATGAGGAAATATTTGATTGTTTGTTTGCATTGATAGGCTCCGAAAGTCCGAAACTTTTGAAACCCATTTGAAAAATTCTTTCACTGTTAGAAGCTAGACTATCAGCGGATGACATAGGCCATATTATAATTTCAAAAAAATGAGGGGAAATTTTTTTTGGAATTTTTTGTTAAATATCCGTGTGAAGCCGGGGCGGGATGCTAGTGTAATATATGAGAGATTTCGTATCACCTTTAGAATGAAAATGAAACACATTTACTAGCTAGTTAGTTATTAAAAATGCTTATTACGGCCTTTGATTAAATAATAAAAAAATATTGCATTTTTTTATGTCATTAGGTCGGCAAACAAGCGTACGGCTCACCTGATGGTAAGCGATTACCGTAGCTTATAGACACCTGCAACACCAAAAGCATCGCAAGCGCGTTGCCGACCCAATCCCCAATCCCCCCAGGAGCTCTGGTCACCTTACTCACCAACAGGAACACAATACTGCTTGAAAACAGTATTATTTTGCTATGATCTTCTGTAAGGTCGAGGTACTACCCCAGTCGGGCTGCTCCATATTTTGAGCAGGAAATTCCTGCTATGCCCTACCTCAGTTAGTACACATACACTTCATATTAAACAAAATATAGGTATATATTTATTTTACCATCGACTATATTCTTTACGTTAAACTTTGATTACATCTTATACTATTGTCTCAACTGAATACAGCTGACGTATTTAAAGCAATTTATTATTTTACTTACTGTAGCAATCATAAAAAAAGTTTAATTAAACAGTCTAGATTGGCAACTACTGTACTTGTTGTTATTAGCTCCAGTTCAGTTAAACCACGTAATAAAACATATTAATGTCGCTATACCGCTCCCCTTCTGCACTAAGTACTACATTTAAATATTTATTATAACTAGTAAAGTATCTTTTAGTTAAAACAATATTCTGTCCAAGTTTATTTCCTTCACAATTTTCAGAATCATTGAATTTAATACGTATTATTTAACTGATTGATTTGAATTTCTTTTTGGTGAAATTTTTCTACAAAAATTATCGGTTTACTTTAATTTATTAACTCATTATTAACTCATTATTTATTAAGCATTATGTTGCACTATATTTACTATATATTTTAATAAGAAAAAACGGATGAAATAAATGTTTCAATCAGTTTCGTTCATATATTTGTTAAAAATAATTTTAAATAACATTTTATATTTAATGTTAATACATATTTATCAACATTATATATTTTCTATGATGAAATTACTACTATCTCATTTCTTTACCACTTTATATTTTATATAATAAGTATTAGGAATATAGGTAAAAATACACACTTCGTTATTTCGTTAAGGTCATTTTCATTTAGTCTCAATAAATTTCTTTAGAAGAGTGATAATTCTATAATTATAGGTACTTTTCTTAAAATAAAATAATAATTTCTTCTTATAAATGATTAAACAGTCAATTTCTATTAGTAGTTATTTAAAAAACGAATTCACGTTAAGATACAAATGCAATCACCGCATTTTTGTAGCTTGCTTTACAAGTACATTAGAATTAGAAATAATTTACTTTTTGCATTTTATGCGTTTTTTGAACTCTAAAGTGTCACAAGGTCTTAAGTAGTAGGTAAGATTGACAAGGGATTTCGTATGTTTGATATTTATTGTGATCTTATTAGCCTTTGCGCAAAATATATTCTGACCTTGACGCATAAAGATGGCTTGGCCTTGAAGCAAAAGGATGCATGCTAAAAGATTATACAGTAAACAAACTATTAGTAGAAGATCCGAACCTCAGTCCAGGATTTTTTTAGGCAACCCATTCTTGGTATATTATCTACTATACTAAATTTATAAAGTATGTTTCATTTTATTATCAGCTCGGTGAAAATCGACTTAGGTTCGGATCTTAGACCATTATTATTATAGAAGTATCATCATTACAGCCTATACCGTCCACTGCTGGACATAGGCCTCCACAAGTTTACGCCAAAAATAACGTGAACTCATGTGTTTTGCCCATAGTCACCACGCTGGGCAGGCGGGTTGGTGACCGCAGTACTGGCTTTGTCGCACCGAAGACGCTGCTGCCCGTCTTCGGCCTGTGTATTTCAAAGCCAGCAGTTGGATGGTTATCCCGCCATCGGTCGGCTTTTTAAGTTCCAAGGTGGTAGCGGAACTGTGTTATCCCTTAGTCGCCTCTTACGACACCCACGGGAAGAAAGGGGGTGGCTAAATTCTTTAGTGCCGCAGCCACACAGCACAGAAGCAGTATAGAAGTATAGTCTTTGACAACAGAACCCTAATAATGTTCAAACTTATAATTTAAATTAGTTATGGTCGAATTTAGACCACTAGTATTAATAAGCATGTTATCAGGCATTTATTAAAAAAAACAGGCGACTTCGTAAGACAATTTATTTTACCTGTCGGCCAAGAAGGGATATGTTTTCGCCAGTATCTTGCATGCATGCGTGTAATATTTTTTATCACCGTCTATCCACTAAGCCACTGGACAGATATTTGTAATTAGGATATCGTTAGATTTGTCTTGATGACCCAAATTTTCTCAAAGAGGTTGTTTTAAAAAAATAATATAAAAT
The DNA here is from genome assembly GCF_905220565.1 of Melitaea cinxia. Classification (NCBI taxonomy): domain Eukaryota; kingdom Metazoa; phylum Arthropoda; class Insecta; order Lepidoptera; family Nymphalidae; genus Melitaea; species Melitaea cinxia. The sequence continues at coordinate 10,514,759 of NC_059403.1, forward strand.
TATAAGGCTTAATATATAAGAATTTTAAAATAGTGTATCAAGTCCGTTTTTATAGAAATACAATAACAATATTTTTATTTCCATTTTTATTTGTAGTTATATTTACGGAGTAGTATAGGTAAAAAACTCAATAAAGTGGATATTTATATTTTAATTGCTTAATGCAAAACACGGTATAGCGTTGTTTTTTTTTCTTGGAGTGAAATAATCTTTGTTTAATTCCAGTATGATTTACTGAGACGAATTAGGTTTTATATCGCGAACGTACCGTCTGAAAGTAGTCGACCTCATAGAATTATCGATTGGACACGAGTATTTTGCTCCGTTGCTCAACACCACCGGAATATAAACTCACTTTTTTACTAAAATTACCGTAACTTCATCGGAGAATAATAAATATTCACTTGTGACGTAAAATATTAATAGCTTTTGTTACAGAAATAATGCGATACCACACTGTCATTGTTTACCGTACACATAAGACGAAATAAATATATTTTTTTGGTTTGTACAAAAAATAGTAGTCTTAATTTTTTTAAATACTTTTCCCATTACACTACATATATATATATATATATATATATATATATATATATATATATATATATATATATATTTCAACACATCTTTATTAAATATGCCGCAAATTAATGATGAATAGTTTAAGCAATAAAATGCATACTTTGGATATACATACACACATATACATATATCTTAATGAGGAAAAAATAAGTTTAGGTATATGGACACGTAAGATGTAATTTTGATTTTATTTTCCTGTAGGTATACAAATCTTACTGACCTGTTTTTTTATATTCATGTCATATCGATTTTGTATCAAATCGAATGTAATAAAGACAAAAGTGTACAAACATTTTTTTACAAATAAGACAAATGAGTGTCTTCAACATAAACTTCAATTCAAAAATATAATGTAATAAATATACATCAAAAAAATTACAAGAAGGCACAGTTTAATATGTTCGCGCAATAAGTTTTCATTTTAAGAGTATTAATATTTGTTATCTGCGCATCCGGATCTTCAGGACAAAGTATTCCAGCGGGAAATGTTAATTGAAGATTGACGACGCTCTTTATTATTTTTTATTTAGATGATAATATGTTTAAATATCTCGTCTAGAATGATTTAAACTTTCACAAATGAAATTAATATTTTCTAAAATTAAAATAATGAAAAGTTTGTATATATATATATATATATATATATATAATATTTATATTTAGATGTATATAAACTTGAACAACCAAATTTAAGAACACTTTACGAGTATATGCGGAAAATTTGACATTAAAGTTGAGTAGGTATTGAATATTTCAAATTATTATAAAATACTAGCTGCTGCCCGCGACGTCGTCTGCGTGAACGCTATACAGCACCAAAAATACCTACGATTATACCTTTTAAAATAACATTCATTAACCCGTTTCTTCTTTACATTTCATATCTACAGAAAGTGCAGTAACAGAGGAAGACTGTTTTTTTGTAAAATTGACCTTCAAAAAGTATTTATTTTCAGCCTGCTTTAAATAAATGACTTTATGGTGATTCTGTTGAATTAAGTCATAAGTTGTGACTGAAGCAGACGGAGAAAATAATGAATAAGGAATACAGAATAGCGTATAAATAGGGAATACATACTTATAGGACTTCTCGATAAACAACATTAGTGGTTATGATAATGTTTTTGAAATCTCATAAATGGCGCTGCTTTAAAATTGTCTTGATACTACTTATATTCGTTTAATTATGTTAATTGGCCTAAGTTACTTATATTGCGTGATTTTTATAGTGTGAAGCTAACTGATAGCATAATAACAACAACATTCAAATATGCGTCGTTAGATTACACGTTGTTACAGAATGCCTTGAAAAAATAAAGGTTCTCTGCTCGTTCCCCGTAGGTGATAGCGTGATAATATGTAGCCTATATGTTGACCCGACTTCTTAATAATATTCGTGTAAAATTTGAAGTAAATCCATGCAGTACTTTTTGAGTTTATCCCGGAAATACATACAGACAAACAGACAAAAATATTTATAATATACTATATTTTTGGCTTCGGTATCAATTGTAGATCACGACCCAAGTATTCTTTAAAAAAAATATTCAATGTACAGTTTTGACTTTCCTACCATTTTATTATTTGTATAGATATTTAAGGAACGCACGTCACAAAAAAATGACTTGTTCTGGTATGATACTAATAACAGCAACTAGAATCTACAAAAATACATGGTTTTAAACTACATTTTACAATTTGTGTAACGATTAATTTCTTACTCCATAAAACAACATCACGACAATGCCTGTCTCATACGAACACTCCGTAAACAATGAACAAGTTGCAAAACCCCACCCAACTAAGGAAAATGAAGAATAACTTGTATTCATTGACATGATATTTGATAAAACAGGTTTCTTCGTCCTTGAAGGATTGTATGGCTTGTACTACTTACCTAATTATTTTTATATAATATCCTTCCGTCCTTTAGAACCGGTTTAAGGCTTAGGGTATTATTAAGTCCCTCTTTTGGAATTCTAAAGGGTTTGTAGGTAGGTTGGAAAGTTAAAGAAGTGTTTTGAAGAAATTTCATTTCAGTCAAGTATTAATAAAAATTTGCGCAATGGTTAATAAAATAATTATTTTACTTAATATATTATTTAGTAAATAAAATTAGAAAAAAAACTTATCATAGATATTTGTTCCTATTTTTTTAAGTGCCATAAATAATCTATTATAGTTAGTTTATTATTGAATGTAAATTTGCTTATAAACATTCCTCTTTTATTGAGGAAAATTGCTTGTTGACATTAGACATAAAAGGCTTTTATTTTCTGTGAAATTATTACAAAAAAAAACTCGATTCTTAACCATCTAAAAAACACAACAGGAAAAGTATGTCAATGTTTACATGTGCTTTTGCAAGAACAGCTATGTCTATTTTTTTTAATTGTAAGATTTTCTGTTGTACCCAACAGAAAATCCAATGGTCTGGTATAGTGACGCGTGTGTTGTATGGGAGCCTAAACACAGGTGGTTCCGGGTTCGATTGCCGGTCGGGATGGATTTGTATCCTTGCGGCTCTTCCCATCATGCCCCGGAGAGATGATTCTGCAACATGTCAAAGCATAACAAGAACAGAATCATTAAAAAAAAAATACTTGTGAGGTTTTATTGATAATGTTAAGATTTTGTGTTTCAATTAAGGTTTTCATTATTTTCAGGAAGAACTCTAAAATTTGCTCTCATTAAGCAATTACAAAATAACAAAATGACGGTTTGCGAAAGCGATACTTTTTTTATCAGATCCGTGTCTACTCACAGTATTTTCAAAGTCATAGGTAAACAGTGTATCCTTTCACTGTGCAACGTGGCCATGGATTAATTACTGATTAGGTTATACGGTAAAATAATCTTTTAAACATTCTCGCGATTTAATATTGCTTACGTAACTATATTTTCCTTATCTTTTTAAATTCCTTCATCATTTTATTTTTTTTTGTCATACATATAAATTTTATATTAAAATATATTTTATTCTGAAATTTAAATTTAATAAAATTTCCAAATTTATAGCATCAGATCTATGGAAGATTAGCTACACATGTGGTTTAGTGCTTAAAATTGTTCACTATATGCTGTCACGGATTTTCTTTAGGACTTTTAATTGCGATGAATTCCGTCATACCGCGCATTAATAAACTCAGCTCCTATTTGTTGCAACATGATGTAATATAGCCTATCTTTCCTCTAAAAAATGGACAATCAAACACAAAAATATTTTTTTAATTCGAACCAGTAGTTTCTGAAATTAGCGTTATTAAACAAACAGTCAAACTTTATAATATTTACATAAAATTTACTTTATGATATGTTTTAATTTGTAAAGATATAATTGTGTTTGCTAGAAAATGAAAAAAAACCGACTTCAATTACATCGACAAGTTATAAAACGTAAGTAGACGAAAAAAATTAACTAACGCACTAGTCGTCACTACGATTTTCGAAGGTTTCCCTCGATTTCTCCGGGATTCCATCACCAGATCTTAGGTTCTTTATCATGGTACCACCCTTGGGATATCTTTTTTCCAACATAAAAAGAATTATCAAAATCGGTTTATAAACGACGAAGTTATCCGCGAACACATAAAAAAAATATATACGGTCGAATTAAGAAACCTCCTTTTTTGAAGTCGGTTAAAGACAGTCAAGTAAATACGCGTTATCAAAGATTACTCAAACAATAGTAATCAGACCTCGATCAAATTTCAATGGGACTACAAGACAAGTATCAGTTTTTGAATAAAATACCAATCACCAATATCGGTATATCTAGTAAAAAGTTATGCGGTATAATACAACGTAGGTCGATGAAAATTATAGATATTAGATATAACTCAAAAAGCACTTATTAGATGTCTATTAAATTTAAATAGGACCATATAACATGCACCACCTTTTGACTAAAATAATAATTATCAAAATCAGTCGGTCCACCCAGTCAAAAGTTCTGAGACAACATACATAAAACAATACAATCGAAAAAAGAAATGTAGTTATAGTGTACAATAACGTATAATTAAATACATGATAAATAATATTTTCATCAGTACAGTGATATATTTTTTGTGAGTGCTAGATTATAACGAAAAAAAAAAACGGAATAAAACTTGGAACGGAATGTTAAACTCATGTAATGCACGTTGGAAAAGCTCACAAAAAAGACGAAAAGCTAGTTTAAGAGGACGTTCTGTGCAATTTCCCTTATTAAATCACTAATTAAATATTCCTATCAAATAATAGCATTTTCTTACTATATTTATTACTATTATTTTTTTTAAATGTAGATTTTTTTTGTATTTCGGAAAAAACGTCTAACATCCAATATGTAAAACTAAAATGGCAGGAAAATGTTGTCGATTTACATAGTTTCATTTCGTCGTTGATTACATACTTGTGTAGATCCTCATTATTTACAGACATTAATTTTTTATGATGTCATACATCATACACACACATACACTCGACTCGTTAAAGTTAACATGAATTATAGGATAATATAGGATTGTAATTTTATTATAATTGTAAATGTTGTTGCACTTAAGAATTTGAAGAAAAAATATATACATTTTTTTAATTTAAGAATAAAAGAAATATATTTTCCTACCAACGATTTTATTAATAGTGGTTTTGTAAAACGGTAATAGCGAAAAATGTTTAAGTTAAACGTAATTGAAAAATCTTTTTATGTCGATTGCACGCAGCAATAAAACACTAAATGATTTTCATTAAAAATGACAATTCGTCAGAGCACGTCGATACTAAAGTATAATAAGAAGAATTACAAGTATAGTACAGTAACAGTAATTCCTAAATGTCAGTCGGAAAAAAATGTGTCAGAAATCACAACAAATCACATTTAGTTATCACATTTATATTGACATTACCTATTAAAGTTGACAATGATGTTGAGTTCATAACTCTTACAATTTATCCTAGTTTATAGAAACTCTTATGTTTTATCTAAATCTACGATATCTGTTATCTTAAACCTGTCTTTATTGTCACTGCGTCGACTATATTGTCACGTTGTATGGTGATTATTATCTTTTATTCAAATATAAAATTATAAAGTATAATCATTTATTCTAGATAGAGAAGCACACGGATTGGGGAAGTACCTCGACTTTACAGAAGGTCACAGCCACGTAATACTGTTCTCAAGTACCCAGTTGGGGACAGGAGTGTCTATGCGTTCTTTGTGCTTTTTTTCTCCTTGTACATTGCGCGTTGCCAATACAACACCTGATCCTTCCAAGGAGCTCTCGCCACCTTACTCATTACAGGAACACAACACTGTTTGAGAGCAATATTATTTAGCTGTGATTTTTTGTATGGTAGAGGTACTTCCTCAGACGGACTGCTTCAGCTTTTGAAGTAGATATTTAATGATGCTTATTTTGTTTAACTATAATATATCTACATTATTTACTACGAGCATTCAATTGTCATATTACTATTTGATCCCTTTCTAGGAAAAATATCAAATGTTCTTTCTCACAATCGTATCTAACTAGTTCTAAACACTTAAAAGCGCAATACTTCAAATGCCTAAACCTTATTCAAAGATTAGAACAGATAATGTCAAGAAATATTTGTTATGATAAAACAATATGCGTCATTTTATGTAACGCTGGCGCATAGACGTATTTAAAAAAAAATTATATATATATATATATATACTACATATAGAAATACTACTTATAAACAACACAATTTCTAAGTCAAAAATAAGAAGAAAGTCAAATATAAACGACAGTTTATGTACAAGGTAGATTGAAAACTGACTTAAAGTGCTGCTTCTATTTGACTGATATTTTTGATACAGTTTGAAAATACTTGTACATACACACTCGTAATTTAGTTTCAATGGAACATTTTAATTTTTAAATATCATGGCAATCGTTCTTAAGGAGTAAACTCCAGTTACGTGTCGGAACTGAACAATTTTTTTTACCAACTTCAAAAAAGGATGAGGTTACTCAATTCGAGCATATACATATATATGTTCGGGGATAACTTCATCGTTTAATGAACCGATTTTGATGATTCTTTTTCTTTGTTGGAAAGGAGATAGCAGTGGGGTGGTACCATGATAAAAAACCAGAATAACCAGGAGGGTAATTGAAATCGGTTTTTTTCGTTTATCAGTAAACACAATCATTTAATTTAGTTATTTGTATATCACGTAGAATAGAGAAGGTACGATGAAGATTGGTCGGTGCTGTAGTGAATACAACCTTAAAACTTTTGAAAATCGTAGAAATAGTAGGTGGTTTATGCTTCACCCTTAACCTTGTGTTATGTTCATATAAGTATAAATCTCTAATGACACCTGTCGTCTCGATGAACATGTTATATATCATAACATGGATGTTGATAGTTGATATAATATGATCAGTGGAATCGAGCACAGCTTAGCAAGCGAGCCCATATTAGTAAATTATCAAGGGAAATAAAATAATAATATATCATTTAAAATATTAAGCATAATTATCTCTTATATCTTTAGTATTAATTTACATGAGAAGATATAAAAATACTGACCGAAGATTGAAGATTTATCAAAGACGTAGTACATTATTTTTATTTCTATTTCTTATATTTATTACAAATGCTCTAACAAAGTTTTTTCAAATACTTTGTGTGCAAATATTTAGTTTCGACGTTGCATATTTTGGTCATGAATATTTTAACATCGAATATAAAAGGAAATTCGTTTTATTCCATTTTTAAAATTGAATTTTTGAACTAAATTATTTTTGCCGCGAAACAAATTTTAGCTTTCAAAATTATGTGCTGCCACGCGTACCTGTCTATGCAATGTGCATTCACAGTCACATTTTTGTTAAGTCAGGGCCATTATAAAATAAATTAAATATATACCGTCCACTATTTAAACATATCTCAAATATGCAATTATGCTAAACCTCTAAATAAATCTTAATTATTTTTAAGACAAATTGATGATTGATATTAAAATGTGAAAACGATTTCAAAGAAGCACTTTGAAAGGCACAAAGATATAGCGATATTTAATAAAGATTAATCACATCATCTCCAATTTCTTGTCCAAAAATAATGAGAATAGCTTTCAAAGGCTTTAATTAAAGGTTAAAATATTAAGATAATGAATTTATTTATTGATAATATAGTATTATGGAATTATAAATGGATATTAAACTTTTTGGAAATAAATCCATATTTGTTTTTCGATCATCAATAGATAGTTTTACAGTATTTTTATTTTATTCTTCTACGTGCTTAGGACACTCAGTAATATTACATCGAAGTTAACCTAAAAACGAAAACTGTAATCGAAACCAGAATATCGATATTTATGTATCCTTTATAATTATTTACAACAAACTTTTTCAAAACATTCTTAATTTATTATTCTATGACAAAATTTTACGATAAATATTAAGAAATATATATTATAAAGCACAAAATACTTAAAAACAGTATGTACTTATATTCGTACGTAATATACGTTTATTTTTATTAGTATATTAGTAATCGTAACGGTTACGATATTGAGTACATCACAATAAAAGTATGTCAATGAAATATTTAAGGTCGTGTACTTAAAAAACCAATACTCTATAGAACACTTTAGCGTATTCTCAAAGACAGAAGTAATTTAAAGATTAAATTATTTATCGTAATTTTTTATTCCGCAATATTCTATTCTGAATTTTAACTTGCGATCAGTTTTTTTCAGTTTCAGTTAGATCAGTTTTTTCAAATCAGTATTAAAAAGCATATAAGCGTTTCTTACTTAACAAAAAAAAAAAAAAAACGCTAGTATCAGAATATAAACTTTTTTGCTGATGTAACTTTTTACTGGAGTTACAGATTGTAAAATATCTCGCTTAAATACTCGTAAATGTGGTTCTGCAGTAATTTTCAACAAGCTTTAGAAAAATGAACATAAATAAAAGGAAATTATTAGGTTGTATAAATTAGAATTGATTTCAATACTTTTGTAATTAAAGGCTGTAGTTTAATTTAGGTTTTTTTCTTCATTCCAGGTCAAAATTGACGGTAGCGACATTATTATTTGTCTTCTACGTTGCAATGTTACAAGGATGGCGACTAACCGTGTCGAAGTGTAAGTTCGTCCTTCGTAGAAAAAAATGGGTTGAAAATATAATATTATAAAAACGATATTATTTTACTTTTATTTATTTAATTTCCTTTAATTAAATTATTTTATTATTTACACCATCAAATTTTAATTTCTTTATAATATTAATAAATTTTCTTTGCTTAGTGTTCCTAATTCCTCAGCGGTACGTCCTCGGTATCATGGGACTGCTGGCTGTATGCAACGCGTATACAATGCGCGTCTGTTTGAACCTCGCGGTCACTCAAATGGTTAACAATACTAATAGTGGAAATGAAAACTATGACCCTAACGCATGTCCTGATGATAGCGAAATAATTGGCAATGGAACAGCTGATTTTAAGCCTGTGAGTAAATACTATACATGTATGTTATCGTAAAAATGTAAGATTTATTTCTTAGTAAATGTATTCTCTAAGTGTTGGACAGATGTACATATATTACTTTTATGAAAAATTCTATAGAAGTATCGTTTCATAATGAACGTTTTGTTATTAAAAAAACATAAGACTAACTCAAATTAAGGAACACAAAAAAAGAATTACTAGTTTTGTGCTGTCGTTTGGATTCATCGGCCATTCATTTTTATTTATATACACGTTATATACATACTATAAATGTTTTTGCCGGCAAGCAACTTTCCTTATATTCTGCTACTTCTTCAATCTCTCGAACGGCTGGACTGATTTTGACAGGATTTTCACTGGCAGATTTAATAAGGTATTACTTAGGCTAATTTTATTTTAGGAATTTGTTTATTTAAGAACTATGCGAACTGAACAATATTTTTTTTTAATTCCACGCGAACGAAGTTGCAGGCACAGCTAGTATAACATAAAAAAGATAACTTAAAATTTCCTCAAATAAATTAGATACAATTTTCTTTTCAGCACGCGATTTTTGAGTGGTCTGAGTCGACTCAAGGACTTATTCTTAGTGGATTTTACTACGGGTACGCAATCACTCACGTCCCTGGCGGATACTTGGCTGAAAGATACGGGGGCAAATGGACTCTTGGAATTGGTCTTTTGAGTACAGCCATATTCACTTTATTAACTCCGATTGTCGTAAAAGCCGGTGGAGCAACATGGTTATTCATACTTCGTGTTTTACAAGGCATGGGAGAGGTACTTTTTTCACTTTTTGTAAAATACGAGTGTATTTGGCTGTACTATCTTTTAATTTCCGTAGAATTTAAATGAAATATAGATGAACAGACTCTTTAAAAGTCCTATAAATTTTTATTGTATATTATTTTACACTTACAACTTACATTTTTTTTGCTAATGAAAAGCTACCACCGATTCGAAATATAGTTTCTACAGAGAAGAATCGCCAAGACACTCTACAGTTGCTCTTTTAAAAAAATTAATTGTGTTTTCATAAAAAAAATGGTAATATCTTGCATGAAATACAGCGTCACCAAATTTTTATCGTTTATAATGTACTTTCGTAATCCTGCATCGAATAATAAACCTTAATATATAAATTACTTTTTCAAAGTTTAACTTTATACTCACACAATTGCAATTTTTTTTGTGAGATTTTGTCATAAATGTATCCGTTTCCTACGTTTACTTTGCGCAGTCAGAAAATTGGAGTTACAATTTTGTTATTTCTCTTTGTGTTTTACTGCGACCGTTACTATTCAAAACAATCAAATTTCTTTGGCATTCAAAACCAGTTTTGTTTTAAACAAATATTCGATTCGCGGTGAAGCTGTTCAGGTCATCATAATTTACTTTTTCCCTATTAACTTTAAAAATAAGCGATGTTATCAGCAGAAAGCACTAACCGCATAAATGTAAATAAAACTAATAAATATATCTGTAATTTAATTTTAAAACATTTCAGTACCATTTAACGTATTTATCGTATCAGTTTGACGTCAAGTTAGCTAATTCTTAAGACTTCTTTATAATTTTATTATGATAGCAATTTCAGAGTTTGCATTTATTGAAATATTTACTTATAAGCCTGATTTTATTGGTAACGTCTTCTATATAAAATCATTTGTACGTTCCAGGGTCCAACAATGCCGGCTCTGATGATTGTGTTAGCTCGGTGGGTCCCACCACACGAAAGATCACGACAAGGCGCTTTGGTCTTTGGTGGTGCGCAAATAGGCAATATATTTGGATCATTTATGTCTGGCATCCTTATGGCAGGAGGCGGAGACTGGGCTAATGTATTTTATTTCTTCGGTTGTTTCGGAATTATGTGGTTCATTGCTTGGGTAAGTTGAACTGATATTTAGTTGATTTTTTGAATAGTAAAGTTAATATATATTTTTTTTTATATTAAATTTACTGTTCTGATATTTTACATTACTTGAATTTTTGTACTTATCCAATAACTTCCACTGTTAAAACATATTTTATATCTTAGAGCATGCTATCAGAGATTTTAAATAAACAAGTAAAGCCATAATATTGTTGTATTTTATTCATATTTTTTTAAATCACACAAATTTCAGAGTATTTTCTGCTATAGTACACCAAATACACACCCTTTTATATCTGACGAAGAACTGAAATATCTCAATGAAACTGTACCTAGCGCCGAAAACGCCAGTATCAGGGATCCTGTACCTTGGAAAGCCATTGTTAGGTCTGTTCCAGTTTGGGCCCTTTTGTTTGCAGCGGTAAGAGATTTTATCAAGTATTAATTTCGTTTTTACTTTGTTTATTAAATGAATACAACTCGTACATAATAGCTCCCTTTTACTTCACAAAATTGTACTCGTGATCGTCGATTAATTAGGAGTAAAGTGTAAAGATTTAGTTTTATGTTAAATAATCTTAAATTGCCATATTTTAGTACGAGTTTGCGTATATCGCAGTCCACTGCTGGACATAAGCCTCCACAAGTTTGCGCCAAAAATGGCGTGAACTCATGTGTTTTGCCCATAGTCACCACGCTGGGTAGGCGGGTTGATGACCGCAGGGTTGGCTTTATCGCGCCGAAGACGTTGCTGCCCATCTTCGGCCTGTGTATTTCAAAACCAGCAGTTATCGGGATGGTTATCCTGGTCGGCTCTTTAAGTTCCAAGTTGGTAGTGGAGATGTGTTATCCCTTAGTCGTCTCTTACGACACCCATGAGAAGAGTGGCTATATTCTTTACTGCTGTAACCACAGCAATGGAGCAGTGTGGTGAATAAGCTCCAATACTTCTACGCGAAGAAAGAGGCCTATGCCTAACATTGGAATGTTACAGACTGAATGATTGCGTGGGTACCTCATTTGTTCGGGTTTTATTTTTAATCAAATGCATCAAAAAATTCAAATATGTATGACATTACTTACACGATTTAGTTTATTCTGGTTTATACTCTATACTCTATAGATATATAAATAAAATTGAAGTGTCTATCTCTGATTTCGAAATAACTGTGTTTTGTCAAGTGCGTATAGTTATTTACACAGTAATAAAATAAAACAAACGATTTTAAAAATTGTTTCTGTCTGTCTGTGTACTTGTTTGTCTCGGCTAATCTTTGGAATAGCTCAACCGATTTTATGGAACTTTTACTGGAAGATAGAGAAGGTCGTGAAGCAATATATAGGCTACTTTGTAAATCAAGTGCATCTGTACTAATATAGTAAAGCTGAAAAAGTTGTTTGTTTCTTTAAACATACTAATCTCAGGAAATACTTGTTCAAATTGAAAAATTATTTTTGTATTAGATAGCCCATTTACTAAGAATGATTATAGGCTAATATATATTTTTCCTCAAATTAACGCGGATGAATTCGCGGAGCACCGCTAGCTAACAATATAATATTATATTCCAGATTGGCCATGATTGGGGATACTACACAATGGTAACGGATCTACCCAAGTACATGACAGATGTACTTAAGTTCAACATCGCTACAACAGGAACGTTGACTGCTTTTCCATATCTCGCCATGTGGATCAGCGCGTTCATATTCGGCTGGGCTTGTGATGTTTGTATAAAGCGTAATTGGCATTCAATCAAAACTGGAAGAATTATTCATACTACTATTGGTAAGTTGTTTGAGATCATTCGTGAGAAGAAAATCAATCAAATAGATATTTGGAACAGAATCTTAATTGTATATAAATACAAATTTATATTAAGAAAGAATAATTACTTCAGAACGATTTGAATCGTACAGCTGATTTTATTGAATCTGCAACAAACAGATCCAAGTGTGTAATGCTCGTAAATAAAATTTGAAATAAGTTTTAATAATAATTGAAGAGGTTCATTTACATGGCAATTGTTCTTTCGTAGTGGCAACGAAATTGTCATTATCGCTGACGGCCTACTGATTTCCACTTAGAGCAGATATTCATATTTGTAATATGTGCTTTAAGTCTGGGGAATTATTGTTGCGATTTATTTTTAATGTATTTCAGAGAATGAACTGTGCCACTAGTTCCATTTGTTACCATAACTACCTGATAACCATTATGATTATTAAATTATATTAACTGTCAATAAATTTACTTACCTTAACAGTTGAGTTAAGATTTTTATACTTGAATTTTTATTTCAAAAAGGCTTTGTTGCGCAATAGCAACTGGGTGCAAATTTATTGAAACTGCGAAAAATGTTGAAATAGTGGCACCTAAATTCATATTTTGAAATAATTACAGCTGCTACTGGTCCAGCCATCTGTATCATATTGGCTTCCTACTCTGGATGTGATCGTTTTGCAGCTGTCGCCTATTTTATAGCGTCTATGGCTTTAATGGGTGGCTTTTATAGTGGAATGAAGGTTCGATGACATTTTTATCTTTTCACGTTTCTGTTAATTTTGGCTGACTTAATTTTTTTTTGTAATATTATTGTAAACTAGATGTCAAATATAAGCTAACATAATACAAACATCATACGCAATTGTAATAATGTTTTAAAGTAATTATTATTTCACAAGAAACGGTTATTATCAAGGAAAAATTTTGTTCTTGAAATAGTATATGCATACGTTCGAAATTTTTTAACCGTGACATAATATTTTTATTGTTCTACTAATTGCATTTGTTTTCAAATTTTACAAAGGTTTGTTTTAAAGTGTTATTTAACACATATTTAAAAAATATTTTTTTTTAAACCATGGAAAATAATGATGTTATTTATAGTAGTTATAATAAAAACTAATCAAATAACATTATACCTAAAGGGTAAACTATTAAAAAAGTTCTTAAATGGTAATAACGTCAAATATATGGTATATATCACTTACTTAAATATGCGTGTAATTAACAGCCTCTAAAATATTAAATTTTAAATTTTCAGATCAATGCACTAGACCTGGCACCTAACTATGCTGGTTCGTTGACAGCTATGATTAATGGAACGTCCACAATATCAGGAATTATTACACCCTACTTAATAGGGCTATTAACTCCCGACGTAAGTACTTAATTAAAGTTAATTTTATATTAAATTTAAGAACAAATTTTGAAGAATAATTTTAATAACAGTGAGACTTTTAGATACGCTTGAAATACATTGATTGTTTAGTGAAAATATATGAAAATATAAAGTTTCATTATAAATATGATATATTATATAATTATAATATATTATATAATTTATTTTAGATAATTTTTAGACGAAAAAAATAAATAATAGAACAGGATGAAATCCATTACAAAAGCAAGAAACCGATTTTTTTTTAAAAAGCAGATATTGATTCGATTGAAAATGATGAAGCTTTTTTTATTTTAAATCAAAACAGGGATTTCATCCTGTTCTCATTATTTTTACTTTTTAGCACTTACAAATATGGCACTGGTCTAATATGAAATTTTAAATTTGACCCATATGTGTTCCGTATAACTATTTTCGTCAGGGTAATTTAAAACTATAAAAATCTTGTACTTTTTTAACCGACTTCAAAAAAAAGGAGGAGGTTACTCAATTCGACCGTATATATATATTTTTAAATGTATGTTCGGGGATAACTCCGTCGTTTATGAACCGATTTTGATAATTAACACACAATAACAATTTAATTTAAATTTTTTGTTTCATAATACTTGCTTAAAGAAATATCGTAATTATTTATAAGGTATGTGTAATGTAATAAACCAAGCCTTATCAGGTAAACGTTTTACTTTGCCACTGTGTCTGTGTCGTGTTCGCAATGCTAATATCTTTGAATTTATCTGCGGTTGGCAGCTAATAGCTGAGTTGAAATGTTTGCATCAAACTTCGTGAATAAGGGTCGTTATTGTCAACTTATCGAACGTTTGTCGGGCTCGTAACTCATAATACAATTATATATAAGTTACGAGCAGATTGAAAATGATCCGTAACCGTGATGATAATGGTTTACATTTTATATAAAGTGAAATTTTATACAGTACTATAATAGACGTAATCTTGTCACTATATTCCTTCTCAAAAAAAAAAATGTTTTTTTACCTTTTCTTTTATTACATTTTCCAGTGGAGTTATTGTACTTAAGGATAAAAACAACGGTATTAGATTTTACAGCTGATATTACCTAGACATTGAAAAGAAAATAGATTTAGTATTTATTGTAGAATTTCTCCTTACTTAATTGTGATTTATTATTATTTCTAAATCTTAATAATAAAGGCAGTATAAGTCTGTGGATAAACTTGTGAATATAGACGAAAAAATAATTAAATCCGAGCCAAGCATTGAATATATAAGAAAGTTTCGCATTTGCGGATACACGATTTTCACATGATAAATTATGAACGTATTCCTAAAAACCTAAAAACTAAAATAGTATTTAGGTCTTGAAAAATACTTTCACGCAAATTTATGCTGTAATGGTTGCTTTGTTTTACGTTAACTTTTATCTATCCTAGTCCATTTGAAGCCAATATTAACGGCACATTCGCAACAAGGTATCAGAGAAATATATCAAAAAGAATGTATTCTTATTATACAGAAATATGTAATTAAAAAAAAATATACGTGTCATATCACCAAATATATATCACGTCCTCAAATGTAGTATGACATAGTTTATGGTTCATTTGACATTTTTTTGCAAGTAAGCTGGATTACAGAAAGGTTATAGAGTATAATTATATAGTATCATATATCGCATAATATTCTTTGGCACAATTAATATTAGCACAATTTAATACACATTGCACAGCGTTTGTGGATTTTGAGTGGATTGGTTCGGCAAAATATAGTATTTTTAGAGAGTAACTGTGGAAGCTTCTTGCCGATTTTTCTTGGCAAAATCTAAAATCCGAATTGGTGATAGCTTCACTTTAATTATAATTAAATACCTTTATATAATTAATTAATGAAAAATAAATATACTTTTAATCTGTAAAAATCTAAAATCCAAATTGGTGATAGCTTCACTTTAATTATAATTAAATACCTTTCTATAATTAATTAATGAAAAATAAATATACTTTTAATCTGTAAAAATCTAAAATCCGAATTGGTGATAGCTTCACCTTAATTATAATTAGATAACTTATTATAATCATTTAATGAAAAATAAATATACTTTTAATCTGCATAATGACGATGAATGATTTATTTTGAATCTTGTAGCTCAATGGCTATCATAATGTCACTACAGATATGCCAATTGTAGCTCCGCGTTTCTATAACATGAGGTAATCTCTTCAGTTATTTACCATCACGTAAAAAAATATTAGCTTTCTAAATTAAATCTAAATCGACCTTATCATCAACAGCTAGTTCGTAAATTACAGTGTAGTAGAAATTGTTTTGCAGTACTTACAAACTAAGAAACTCATATTATATAAACTAAGCTATTGCAGGCTTCCATGGAAGCTAAGCTTTACTCTTCGAAAATGAAAACATGGGAAGCGCTTACTCTTAAATCTCTATATATTTATAATGAAGTCTATTTTGAATACTATTATAGTAAAAAGAATCGATAAAAAAAATATCACGTTGAACGTTAAAGTTTTCCATGTACGGATGATAATAAAATTACGCGAGAACCACTAGACACAATAAGCTTTTTTTTAATTATTATACCAGTAAACTATTTACTAAGAAGCCTATTGAATATGAAGGTTGAATAAATTCTTGAATTTTTGACAATAATTATTTTTTATAATTTATTTTAGTTTCTATCATAATAATATAGAATCAGAGACATCTGTGATGAAATTATTATCGCTGTATTTACGGTTTATTTATTTCAGTCGACTTTAGTGCAATGGCGGGCGGCATTCTGGGTATGCTTTGCGGTACTCGTGGGAACTAACGTGATTTATTGCATCTGGGCTGATGGAAAGCAGCAATGGTGGGACGATGTACGTCAGTTTGGCTACCCAGAGAACTGGAAACATGGTCCATTAATTACAGCAAATTTAGACAAGGAGAAAAGCAAGAAAAAGGAAGCGGAAGGCACTGCGTTATAAAACATACTAGATCATAGTGTGATATTTTTAGCCTATTTTTGCCTTTCTATATAAACATGTTTTCTACATGATAATAAATAGATATGAGATATATAAGTATATCTCAAGGAGTTTCTTAGATGAACGGGGAATCTGTAAGGTACAAAACGTACGTTCCTTTGCAGATTTTATGATACTATATGTATTAAACTAGTATTATTTATATCTATATAATCTTTATGACTGTTTAAAGTACATAGAGAGTTAAGAATTTATAGATAAATTCGCTGTGTTTAATTTCGTTGTAGATAATAAGATTGAACATTTTTTAATTCTAGTTTTTAGTAATTAAGACGGCTTTTCTGTATACATTTCTCATAGTGCCATTTTGTGATAACATTTTCAACGGTGATTTTAAATTGTTTAAATGTACACTATTCAAAAATGGTCAATTCAATATGTTTAAAAATAAATTATGTAAAATAATTTATTCCAACAACTGCCCGAATTTTAATTACTGCAAGTTCTGTTTTATTATTTTATTTAAGTATTTAATTCAAAAAATAATAAAAGGTGCTGTGGAATTTTAATATAAACTTACTGATTATAGCAAAATAAAGTTACCTTATTGAGTTACCTAATGTTAGTCGCTTAGTAGATTATTATTATAATATCACAATTTTTAATTTAATAAATAATGTGTTAAGCTAATTATTTGTAAATAGCTCATTCGTATTTTTATAACTTAGTTTCTGGACAAAAAATACTTTGTACATATTTTATTTACCAAACTGTATTCAAATGATACGACGTTAAAACTTTGTTTCCATTTTTTGATGGCTTATTTAATTTCTTTTAGATGTATTAAATAGTTCTGTTTTAATGCTAAAGTGTTATTTTTATATATTACTCATAAGAAACAAGTACAATAATTTCGTTACAATTGTATCAACTTTTTTTAATCATTATTTATACCGCTGAACTTAACATTAATCATTATTTTTTTTTGACAAGGTATAAATGTAATATGATTAAATTACGCAGAAGACCATTTGATAGTACGAAAATGTATTTTAATCAATAATCGTATCGTATTTAAATTTTGTGATCGAATTTATGTAAGCAATTTTTATTATTGTTGACGTATTAAAGAGTTAAATTAATACTTGTAATTTTTAATTCCAAATATGCGATCAATGAAATACAGGCTAAACGCTTAAATTTATAGCAATCATAGTAGTTTCCCTTGGATATAAATACATACTTGAGGTCTATTCAAGTATTATAAAGAAAACAGATAATTATGTAGTTTGATTGTTTGTAATGGATAAATTCAAAAAATACTGAACCAATTCCGAATAAAAAATTCTTTCAGGAAGAGAATACTACGTTACGACATATACTCTATTTTACGGGTAAAAACGAAACAGCCAAAATCGTGTAATCAACACAGGCAAAGCCGCGTTCGGAAAGCTAGTATTCTATGCAAAACAAAAAGTCGAAGGATTGAGTATGCACGATCGAATAGATTGGAATTTACAAAACCCATGTGACCTATTTTAAATTTTATTGTTTTATTTTTTATGGAGCTGGGCTTTTTGTAGCTACGTTTCCCACTTCCTAAGGTAAAAAAGGTTTCTATTTAATTTTATAACATTTTAATTTTATTAGTGATTATTTTGTTCTAAGTATTTGTTTAAAAAAAAGACAATATAGAAATTCCAATTTATAGATTTTTATTTTTTCTGTTAATTAATTAATTAACTCTTTATTGTACACATAAAAAGAAGATCACAACGTATAAAAACAATATACAAAACGAAATGTTCAACAGGCGGTCTTATCGCTAAACAGCGATCTCTTCCAGACAACCAGCTCGGAGGAGATAATGTGAAAAAAGCGTAAAAGGGTGTACAGAATTCAAACGAAATAAAACAGGAAGAAAACCAAATATACACACATAAATGCATACATACATGCACATATTATAAACAATATTAACTATACTAAAAATTACAGAACGTATTACATAATAAGATGTAAATACACCACGCGTATAAATACTAATAAACATGTGTGTGTGTGTGTGTGTGTGTCTATATCTGTTGTCAATCGAATCACAATTATCTGATTAAATATAATAATGGATCTCCAAAATATATTTCAGTTATTTTAAAATAAAAGAACATTTACTGTACAAAGGTACAAAGTAAGATAAAACATGTATTTACCAATTCTTAGGCGATCAGCGATCATAAAATGCTTATTAAGCTTGCTATTAACATGCTATTTAACATGGTTTGAATGAGTTACTTAGAATTCAATGCAATGAAAAAATTTGCATACACTTGTGCCATGAATACAAATATGTTGGTTAGCCTTGTATCCAGTTAATTATATATAATACATTATTAATAAATGTAAAAACGTATACGCTTATATATATTATTCTATATAAATAAAAATGAACGTAGCTAAGCGCATAACTCGAGAATGGCTCGAGCGATTCGGGTAATTTATTTTTTTGTATGTTCCTTAAGGCCCACGGAAGGTTATATTACTATTTTTTTTATCTATTAACTATTGACACAACAAAGTCTATCCGGGCAGCTAGTAAAACCACTAGGTAATGTAAAACCACGTCATGCATAAGTTCTTTGTCGGGTCATTTTAATAGGTCGGGAAAAAGTCTTTTTGTATTTTCCAATAAAAAAATGCAATATCTTTTTGGTCGTATTGTTTGAAACTGGCTGTTTTTGATACCATGAAAAGTTGAAATGTTAATAATTTAATCAAAAAGTAAAAAACATTTTCCCGCCATCTTTTATCTATTTTTCTGTCCGCCAAAATGGGTGAATCGAAGGAAGCAAGTCGGTACATTTTGAAGTTTTACTTTAAAACAGGAAAGCATGCGACTCAAGCTGCGAAAAAAAAATTGTGACGTTTATGGACCTAATGCAGTGTCAGCAAGACTAGCATAAAATTGGTTAAAGCGTTTTCAATCAAGAAATTTTGACATCAAAGATGCATTTCGCTCTGATCGTCAGTTTCGGATAAACGCGCGAAATTTTTGAGAATGTGGAGGTAGTTAGAATGTAACTGAGGATCTGAAAATTGACCCCAAAACAGTTTTGACCCATTTGAAAATAGATAGGTGAGAACTCCCTAAATTTCATAGAGGTGGTGGCAAGTTTTCGAATAAAATGATAACATATATATGATAATTTTTGATCATTAGATTTTTGATTGATTTTTGATTTTTAATATATGATAATTTAATTTCTATATAAATAAATAAATAAATAATAAATAAATATTTACACAATACACACACGGTCGTCTGTTCCTAAAGTAAGCAACTTAACGCTTGTGTTATAGGTAAGAGCCGACTGGTATATAGCTACATATTTTTTTTGATAAACATACTTATAAATAATACATATATAAATATATAAATAAATATTTATATTACAGACTTGGGGTGGTAATTGAACCCACAACCCTCGGAACAGAAAGCAGGGTCACTACAAACTGCGCCAACGGGCTAGTCATATAAAATACAAAGAAACTTTTTCTCCGATCTAATACTTTAAATAAACTTAAAATTGTTATGTCGATATACTTTTCATTATTTTCAATGAGCTAAATTCATAATTTTAATTTTGATTTTTGACAAAAAAAGCGAACAATCAACTATATTTTAATAAATTAAGAGAAAGTCACGAACAAATTGTCTTACCTGTAAAGACTTTTCGTGCCTTATCTTTAAAGCATCTTTGCTTTTGTAATCATGTTTATCTTTGCAGGACGTTTTACTTACTGCAGGGATGAAATTCTATTTTATACAATGTATGATAGATTTGTTTAGATTTATAATCTGGTATAGGCAGTTATCTTCTATAAGTGCTTGTGGCGTAATTACGCTTAAGGTGAATTGTACGTCCAAAAAATAATGTTACTGCCAAAGGAAACTATCACTAATCAATTTTTATTAAGAAGAATTTAAATCCACATTATTTCGTATTGGAAAAAAAAACTTGAAACACTTGTCTCGTTTTTATGAATAAGCTTTAAATACTCACGAATACCAAAGCTACACCGCGGCACCCACCTACGGTTTAGCTATATTTACTAATCGCATTATAGAGAACCGTAACGCTATGATAACCGCAAAACGCTTTGTCATAAGCTAATTCCATAGACGATAGAAAAAAAGGTATCCTTAAATCTAAAATAAATGCATGATTGTTGCTCTTAAACAAAAAAAAAAACCGGTTTCAATTATAGTAACAATTAAACGACGTAGGTAGTCGATAAAACAGCCAATTAAATTGCATATTAGGAATGACTCAAAAAGTACTCGTCAGATCTACATCAAATTTAAATGACACTTGACAGGCACCTGTTTTCGACTTAAACAAGAATCATTAAAATATCTACACAAAGTTTGAAGCTATGACGTAACATATATAAAAAAAATACAGTCCAATTGAGAACCTCCTCTTTTGTTTAAGTCGGTTAAAAATAAAAGAACTAGTAAGCTACTAGTAATTAAATAAAACATTTTTTATTATTTTGCGTTTTAACAAAAAATTTAAACATTTTTTATGCTTTTGCGTGACGTAATCTGCGTCGATATACAGACTGCGTCATATCACATTAAAGTTTTCAAGTACTGAATTAGTTAACGGCAGTATTATTAGAAGCTAGGTGACTACGGCAGTAAAGAATATAGCCACCCCTTCTCTTCCCGGTGTCGTAAGAGGCGACTAAGTGATAACACAGTTCCACTACCACCTTGGAACTTATAAAGCCGACTGAAGGTGGGATAACCATCAAACTGCTGGCTTTAAAATACACAGGCGGAAGACGGGCAGCAGCGTCTTCGGTGCGACAAAGCCAGCCCTGCGGTGACCAACTCGCCTACCCAGCGTGGTGACTATAGGCAAAATACATTAGTTCACGCCTTTTTTGGCGCGAACTTGGGAAGGCCTATGTCGAGCAGTGGACTGCGATAGGCTAGGCTGCAGTGATGATCAGCTTTGCACCCGTGCGAAGCCGGGGGGGGGGGGTCACTAGTAGTAAAATAAATAACGTTTTCCAAGTGATGACTTTTATTTTTTTTATTTTTTTTTATGTTATCAAAGCCTTCCGTGGGACTTAAGGAACAAATAAAAAAATAATAATTGCGGGATTCGTCGAGCCATTGTCGAGTTGTGCGCTTGACACACATATGAGTTCACGCCATCTTTTGCCCGAACTTGTGGAGGCCTATGTCCAGCAGCAGGACTGCGATAGGCTGAAGTGATGAGTGAGTATTTATTTTCCACGATTTTACAAATCACAACATAAATTTTATTATTATACACCTCAATTAGTATCAGTAGGGTTAATACAGTTTCCTTTGATAGGTAGTTTAAATTTAAAACATTTTGAAATGTCGAAATTTTTAAAATCATTTAACCTGGAAAAAATATGCTTAAATAATAATTATAAATATAAGTTTTGTTGCTATAGTAATACTTACAGCGTTCCTCAAATATACTCCTTAGTCTGTATACTCCTTTTTTTACCTATACATACTCGACGCGTGTACTTGTATATCGTTATTGCGTAATCGTGTCGCGTAAGACATGGCGCCGCTTAACGACTGATTAAAATGCAGACACTTAGTGCGATTGCATTTATGTTAAATATAGTTACGTAGAATGTTAATTTTATAGTATTAGTTCATAAAATAATTGTAAATATGTATATATGATGTATAAACTCAAATAGTGTAAGAGCATGTGAGAAACGACGGTCAAATGGAATTACTTCTGTGATCAGTAATTATGTGAGAAAAACCGCGGCATACGCACTGGCCAGTGAGAAATATGCATAAATTAGCTAATTCAGCTGCGTTTTATGCTGTTATATAAACAAATAATATAAAATGACTTCTGACTTCCTTTCGTGATTACTCCTGTATTGAAAATTAAGGTTTCAAGTATAATAATAGTACATTGTAACAAATAGTGTAATCCAGGTTAAAATGATAGTATATATTCTATTTATGTGTATTATACGATGTTCTGATAACCAGAATTAATGAGGCGACTAAAAGAACCCTTGAAAATCCACAGAGAATGGGAATGATAGTTTGATAAACTTCGGATGATTACATAGTTTGATCTGTGTTTACAAAAAGAAAAATTTGGCTAATATATGACAACAAATCTGGTGTAGTAGTGCTTGAAGCACGATTCGATTCCCTCTTGGGGTAGATATTTGTGTTTGTTTAAACATTTAGTTCTATATTTGTGTGGTCTTGGTGTCTATTTTTGTGTGGATCTTCCCGCCATGACTCGGAGATCACGTAAAGATATCGGTCTCGGTTGTTAGATACTTGTTGGCAATCTTTACTCACAGTAGAGAATATATCCGCTAAGCTCCGATCCTTTTCCTAGATGGAGAAAGAGACCAACATGGAGAAAGTGCCCAAGAGCGGTAGGATTCTATAGGCTGATTCGATCTACAAAATTTTATTATTATTTATTTTTATTTAAGTACCCATTTTAATTGAAATTATTCCACTTTAATTCCAAAAGAGGCGGATTATACATTGCGAAATGTAAATTTATAAATGAAGCTAAATTTGCAGCTGAAGGACTTGTTTGTTGTGTTTATATAATGTGAAGTCTGTTAGAAATGTCAAACTCCCAAATTGTAAGGTCAACTGATATAAATAAGTGCCATCTGTTTCGCACGACTATCAGCACTGTCTGTTTAATTTAAATGTTAGGAAACGAATTGCCTATTACAATTTAAAACAATTAACTGGCAATACACTTGTGATGCTTCTGGTGAAGTAGGCATCTACAACGTACGGTAATCGCTTACCATAAGGTGACATGTACGATTGTTTGTGGACCTAGTTCTATAAATATATAAAACTGACTATTATCTTTCGAGTTACGCAATTCGATGAACTAGTCAGGTGAATTAAACTTCATTCTTAATTGCAGAATAAGCCATAGGACTGTATAAAACAGTAAAATAAATTCTCTAAACGCTAATGTTAAATAAATATTTTATATTTTTGTTCTAAAGAGTTTATTTAAATTTTAACCTTTCAATGTAAATAGCTTTGCTGCTATTTAGCTGTATTTCTCGGTGCATTAAATTTAACTTTTTGTAATATTATTAATATCATAAGTAAACGAAGGTTCTTTAGGTCTAATTAAGAAAAATAAAAATGTATATTTATACGTATTTTTTTTATAAATTTCAAGTTTCTAAATTAAGTAGTTCATAATGTCAGCTAACAAGTTAATGTTTAAAATAGCAACATTTTACGAGTACGTAGTGAATCTGTTTGGGACGTAACGTCACTGTAGTGACACGACAACTATGCCAAATTATCGCATCCATACGTTTCGTTTTTTTTTTTTAATGGAAATAGCTAAAGAGTAAGAATCACTTAATTAATCTTTATTTTATTTCGTGACTATAGTTTGAACTATTCAATAGACAAATTAAAATTTTCGTGTTAGATTTATTATCTTCAGATTTTTTTTTAAAACTATCTAGATCTCAGGCTTAAAAATTAAACTAACGCTAACAGTCTGCAATCGTAGAGTTTGCTTCGTTCAATAGACAAATCCATTCAAAGTCATAAGAAGGTAGTCTTATTTGTATGAAATTGAGAGCAAAAGGTTCGCTTCTGAGTTTTTTGGAACAAGCTGAACTTCGAAAATGTTTTAGGGTATCCATACGTCACAGTAAATTGTACAGGATACTGTAGAGCATAATCCATCTTGCTCATCATTTTTGGTCTAATAATGTGACATAAGTATCGAATCGATGGTACATTGTTTTGACATTTATCTATATCCAGATCGTCTCAGAGATATGAAATGATTGTCGGAACATCTGAGAATAGATAGGTGTAAACAAAAACACCAGGTTGTCAGTTCGTACAGAGAGCTGTGGAACTAATTCTATTATATCTGTAGTGTCTGAGAGTAGTGTGTTAAAGAATGTTATACTTCTCCGAACTATAGCCTATTTGTGCTTTATTGATAGATGATAATTATATCTTTAATAATAACACTTATTTTGAAAGGTACATAAAATAATTGTGTTTGATCACAAACGCAAACAAACCGACTTCAATTACATCTACAAGTAATACAACGTAAGTAGACGAAAAATAGTCAAGTAAACGTACGTACGTACGAAGTAAAAAAGTACGCGTTATCAAAGATAACTCAAAAAATTGCTATGATATCTTAGTCAAATTTAAATGAGACTACAAAAAAAAATCCAACTTCAACAAGAATCATCAAAATCGATATAACTGATGAAAAGTTATGCGGTATAACGTAGGTCAATGATAAATAGTCAAGTAAATACTCATTATTAGATATAACTCGAAAATTACTAACAGTTACTATGGCTATTAAATTTAAATGGAACAACATGATACGTACAAACTTTCGATTTACAAAATTATTAATATCGGGTCACCCAGTCATAAGTTCTGAGCTAACATACATAAAAAACTCAACCGAATTGAGAACCTTCTCCTTTTTTGGAAGTTTGTTAATAAAACTTCCAAAACACACGCACAAACTGATAAATTTTTATACGTAGCTTATTGGATGCTGTCACTATAAGGTCAGTCAGTATCTATAACAACAACTCAAGCGTTTCTCTTTTGAAATGAAACTTCTTTAGGCGCATAAGGGTAAAATTTTTACGGATGAAACGCACGAAAATGTGCCGTTTCGATGAAACGGCAACGTTTTTGTCGAACAACAGAGCCACCTAGCGTGTACTATAGAAACAACAAAGGTTGTTACATTATTTATTGTTGTTTGTTTCCTAATTTCTTATATTTCACATATGGTAAAATTAAAAATCAATAGGAAGCTCTAATTTGAACTGTTTATGGAAACTACCGTTATGTTTTGAATTTTTTTAATTAAAATAAAAAAATCTATGTTGGTTTTAGTTGGTTTGGTGTACTATAGAAACTACAAAGGTTGTTACATTAATATCGATAATATTACGTTGCAAACTAACTGGGTAGAGTAAAACGTATGATAGAAATTCGAAATATGAAATATAATGTCTATAATCTAACATAAATTGACAAAATACATCATATTCTTGCGGATAATTTAATGATGGTTTAATCTTAAAAATTAATTTTGCCAAAGAAGTTTTACTTCTGACATGTGGACTTTGTACGCACGTACTTTTTTATATATAACTAGGTCGGCAAAGAAGCGTCGGCATATATATATATATATATATATATATATATATATATATGTACATCTCCATGCCGTCTAATTCTTTTGTCATGTCCTTTTCATGCTAGAGGTTGTCTGGAAGAAATCGCTCTTTTAGCAATAAGACCGCATTTTGTAGATGTCTATAATTATTTTCTTTCTTTCGGTGTAAATTTTTTTCTCTAGAATCGTACGATAAAGAGTGTTTGTACTTGTATTGTATTGTAATATTTTGTGAGTAAAATAATTACAGTTTGATTATTTATCTCGACCAATACCGATTACTTGTAAATTATATTATAAATATAGAGTAAAGAGATCAATAACGTATTTATCAGTTTCAATAAAGTCTACCTATGTTATCAGCGTTATGCTCTAAACATCATAACGCTGGTACAATCTTGAGTGATCTAGTTACTATTCGTTATCAAGTAAGATAAAGTAGTGTAGATGTAGACGTGTCCCTGAGTTTATATAATGTTTACTTATTTTAAGGGTTATCGAAGTTAAGATTTACAACAGTATATGTATTAAATTACATGTAATAATTAATATCTATATGTGAGATATATACAGGAAAACGAATTAACTAGGGTTTTTTATAAGGAATAATAGAATCCAAAAACCTAAAAAAATTCGCATATTAACAGACTGTACATTTAATTACTGTACATTAACGAAATATTGAAGAGTTATAAAAATTTATAGTCCACGAGAATTAGCTACGAAAATGCAGAATTATTTTTACCTATTAGCTAGGTATTAGGTAAATTATTATTTGAAAGTGTATGACAGTTATTATCTGTTTCCACTGCTGTTAATGTAATAAAAACACGAAGCGCAGTACTCTGGGGCTCAAGTGAATCAGCATGTTAAAATACAACAAAGGTTATTGTATATATATATATGTATATTTTTGTATAGAATCATTGCGAAACAGGGTCAATCGTTAATGGGTATGTCGCAATGGTGGCCGTGAGTCGCAAGAGAATGGACAAGGAATTAATTACAATAAAAGACAATTATTTAATTGAAGCAACAAAACATTTATCATTTGAAATAAATCTTATATATCAAAATAACGGTATATGTACTAAATTTGTAAATGTATTGTTCTTTTATGTATGAAGCATTGATGTTTACATATGTGGTATGGTATGCTAGTAGAGGTCTGCGAGCCGCAAGAGCATACCGCTCGGTGTCCTACACCGCATCGTGCTTGCTCACCAGCAGTCCTCTGGTGGGGGAACTGGGGGCCGAAATCCTCGCTTCGGTCTTGTGGCCGACGATGGAGACGCGCCTAAGGGAAGAACTGCCTCTTCCGCAAGTGGTCGTGCGATGGAGCAGAGCGGCTTGCGACGACCTCTTCCGGAGTGGTCGGCAAGCTTGGAGGATGCAGAGGTGAGCCGGTAGCTGGTGCCTACGAACATAGATGAATCAAAAGAATATACGGTGCGGTGTCATTCCACTTGGCACAGATTTTGACCGGACTCGGTTGCTTCGGCCATTATCTGTGCCGAGTGTTGGGGTGGGAACCAACGTCAGCGTTTCATCACTGTGACGACGGCATCAATGACACGGTGGAGCACATGCGTGTGGTCTGTCCAGCGTGGAGCGAGTAATGCCCTGTCTCGTCAGTTCAATAATGCTGCGCAAGGAAGTGACAGAACGGGAGCGAGAAGATCCAAGCTCGCTCCCGATTTATTGGAGAAGACGCGGTTGGCGACGCAGGGAATCTGCCGCCGTAACGCGATTGCACGGTCCTGAAAAGGGAGGTGACCTCAGTGTTCAAGGAAGTGCAATAGCGTATCCGTAATTCCGCCTGGGCGTGTCGAAGGAACATCCCAGGGGTTTTAGTCGGTGCGAGTCTGACATAACTCACGGCTTCCCTGGGTCGTGTTGTATCCATAACGGATTTCCCCTGGGTCAACAAAAAAAAGGTATGGTACGGTACGAGGGTACTGCAATAGGAGTAGTAATATTTCTAACTAATTACAACTTCCAATTATGTCTTGTGTTCAAAACATACTAATTGATTAAAACATTATGAAGGTCGATTTAAGCATTTGTTTAAAAGTGTTACATACGCATTACATACATTACTTATATTAGCGGTGACTCAATACTGGAGTTGTCAACCGCTTATTTTTTTAGGATACATCTCAATTACTTTAACATTGAATGATTGTAACATGGGTATTTTTACTAACCAAACAAAGAAGTAATACAACATTTTACTTAGTTTTATTAATTTGTACTTAGCAGCTCAATAATTTAACCCTTTGAGATGGATGTGCTAGAGATTCGTTGAACTTCTTATTCTTATACTAACCATCTCGTCTCTAAGCATAATTTTAATTCCGTTTCAAATACAAATCATAATTATATAACAAAAAACAAAATTACTTCATGAAACAGTAGTCATAGTTTTAAAATAATGTAATAGGTAAATACTTTACGAGCAAGAAATAATTAATGTAACATCAATATAAGGTTATTATTTCATAGAAATGGAGATGCGGCTACAATGAAGGCTTAAGGAAGCCAAAAGTATTTAAATATTTCAGCTGCAATATGATTAAAACATGTAATGACAGAAACATTGTTTTACAACAAAAACAGAGTGATGTAAAGTGAGGAATTAATAAAAAAAAGGTACTGGTTTAATTATGTACATGTTTTTATACGTTACCTACTTACTACACTAGTTTTTATAATATTTTAAAGTTTACGATGCCGAATCAAGGGCAGAGTTGGCATTCTAAACGTTATTAATGGGCGTAATATCAATTGTGTTCTTTAACTACTTAGCAATCGTGTTCTCACTGCAGTACTACCGTACAGTATAGTGTATTATATATAAATGTTTATTTATATTTTTTCACATTAACAATACATCAATTTCAATTTAAATAATTTTTACTTAAACCTTCGTGTATAAAATGGTAAGATATTTGTCAAACATTACTAAAATTATTAAAATATTTTAATTTCCAGTCAAGCACACACTTCACAAAAAAAAAAAAAAAACGCCAAGGCTTATTTCAACAATTTTTTTACTTAATATTTTGACAGTTTTTTATTATTTTATACAATCTTTACATGCCTGTAAGACGATTATTATGATTAAATTTATATTGATTGACAGTTTTTTTTTTAAATATCCTCGGAGTTTATTGCCAGTTCTCCTGTGCAGAATTTACATTCCAAATCGGTGGTAGCTTTTTATTTATTTATTTACAGACACACCAACAACATTACAAACATTACATTACAATAAGCTATACTCCTCAATATTAAGATAGTATGCATGCCCATTACAAGTATGTACATCACTCTTAATTGATTAAATTTGATCTTTATACAATCTATGTTTTGAATCAATCATATTACTTTAAAAAAAAGGAACTGACGACTCAGTGTATTTATTGAAGCCTGCTGTGAGGTTTTGTATTTTTATTTTGATAATACTTACTACAATTATGTATGTTTCAAAATATTGCCTAGGTTAGATTTTGCTAAACAAACTTTTACTAAAAATTTAAAGAGCTGCCCGATGGTTCTATAACCAAAATCAAACTTTTTATAGTTTTTGTATCAAAAAGTTAAGTTTACACTGTGTTGTTTTTATTTACATATTTTTGAGGTAAAAGATGGGGGTGTTTTGGTGGATTTCCTTTCAGTGTTTGACTTCAAGTATTCTAAAATAAATGAAACATTATTTTTTTAGCAGTACTTAGTGTTAGTACTATGACGTGTAATATAAATATTCGAAATAACTTTAAATTTATCAAAGTTATTGCTTTGAAATTTTTGTTTGAATTGTACTTTGCTTTTGTGTAGATTATATAATGATTGAAGATGTCCATGAGCTTTATTAGAAATACGATGAAAAGTGACGTGATGTCAGAAATACGCTAACAGCTATTTGATATAAATTAACTCTTAAGTTATCTAAACAAAAGAAATTGTTATAAGTGTTTGTGAGATTACAGTTTTTTTTTTATGCGTTATGTCTGTATTCCACAGTTTGGACTTTTGACCTTTATCAGACTGTGGATGACGTAATTTAATTTTAAAGAAATTTTTATTTTTATTGTCGAGTTACTCCGAGTTACTCGAGTGACTCTGTTGATACGTATATTTCAATTTATAAATACATTTTATCTTTTAAATGTTATATAAGCAATTCTTTTATTTCACACACAAATAATTGCATCAAGTTTATTTATTTTAGCGTGGGTGCGTGCGTGCGTGCGTGCGTGCGTGCGTGCGTGCGTGCGTGCGTGCTTGCGTGCGTGCGTGAGTGCGTGCGTGCGTGCGTGTGTGTCTCTGTGTGTGTGTGTGTATAAATATTATATGTATATATGTAGATATGGCTTTTTGCATTTATTATGTAGGGAACGAAAATGCATCATATTTGTATACATAATGTTTTATTTACAAATTACACAGATAGTTACGCTGCTGCACTTACATTTTCAATGTATATTTTCCTCTTTATAAGGTTAAGGTGGTCTGGAAGAGGTCGCTACTACGCAATAAGAGTGGCTTTGTACATTACTACCTATATCTATGTGTAAATAACTGTTTTATGTAAATCTTTCCAGAGTGGTGTGCAATAAAATATATTCTATTTATCTACCTATAAATAATATTACTTACTTTTTTGTTTTATTCAACACGTGTCATCATTTAAATGAATTAGAAATTATCAATCATCAAAGTAAATTGTATAACATCATCCAACTGTTATGCAAATTTTCCTTTCAAATATTTGTTGATTGATTGCTTGATTGGTTTAATGGCTCTCAGTTGTGCCAGTGGAGTGCAAATGTTTGTTAAGTATATGTAATATTGTACTATGAATTGCAGCTACCTACATTCAATTGCTTCTATTTGTGAATGATTTGATAAATGAAACAACAACTAAGACTGGCTTATTAATAAATGATCATTATATTACTAGATTTGTTTAGTATTCAAAGAAGTCGCGCAAAATTGACCTTTAACGTTACGAGAACCGATATAAGATACGCAGCTTAAAAAGAGGCTGATTATTAGTTAGTAATGTTGTTATGTGGTCATTACATTTAATGATTACTTTATAGGTAACTAACGTTTTATCTTACAAGTCATTGCCTTTTCCAGCTTGGCATGTTTGAATTTCGTTACTGAACAAGTAAAAAAAAATCGAATTATTTTAATCTCTCAAGAGATTTTTTTTAAGTTCAAACCTGGACTTTATTTAAATATATTAAAAGTTGGCTCAATTAATGTAAAGTATTGAGTTTTCAAATATCTGTATGGCCCATACATATATATGCCATGTGTGGAGATCGAACCTGCAAACGCAAGCGCATCAACCATATGCTAGTGCTGTGACCGCGTCGGTCACGCCTTGTCCAAAATTTTTAATGCTATGTGTATCAAGGGTTATCTAGTTAAGACTAAAATAATACTTTGTTTAAAATGATACTTTTTACAAGGTTTGTCCTTGGTTTAAGTATTAATTACATTTAAAATCTTACTAATACTTTTATTAATTACTTATTTTTACTAATTACTTGTACTGTGTGGCTACGGCACTAAAGAATTTAGCCACCCTCTCTCTTCCCGTGGGTGTCGTAAGAGGCGACTAAGGGATAACAAGGTTCCACAACCACCTTGGAACTTAAGAAGCCGACCGATGGCGGGATAACCATCCAACTGCTGGCTTTGAAATACACAGGCCGAAGACGGGCAGCAGCGTCTTCGGTGCGACAAAGCCCGTACTGCGGTCACCAACCCGCCTGCCCAGCGTGGTTACTATGGGCAAAACACATGAGTTCACGTTATTTTTGGCGTAAACTTGTGGAGGCCTATGTCCAGCAGTGGACTGTATAGGCTGTAATGATGATGATGATGATGATTGAGTTTTCAGTGATGATGATTCTATTGTTCTGTATATACATTCCTAATATTTGCTTCTTCTGTTAAGTCATGACGGAGTTGTATTAAATTTGTTTCAATAAAAAATAATAATAATAATAATAACAATAGTGTTCAAAATTTAATTACCAGTATTTTACTGTACTAAGATGAATCCGACGACGACCGTATACTTGGTTTTAACAGTGTACACGTTTTTACCTATTATTGGCTTGATTTTTTTTTAAACAATGACGTTGTTGTTTATTACATTTATGTCCTTAGTATTTTGCTGAATTTCAAAATACGGCAGGAAATTTTGCCTATTCTTTAGTTTTTGCCACATCGTTTGCAAGATCAAATTTCGTAAAATCGTTTCCTCTATTTTCTATATCGCGAAATTAATAACTATGCTAAATTTCAAGTTTATCAAGTTATTCGTCAATTTAAAAGGAATTAAACTAGTGATAATAATATCAATTTGAAATTGCGGTAGTACTTAAATCATACTTGTTACTAAAATTTTAAAATACTATAATTATTTATTATGTGACAAAACTAGGTGTACAAATAATAGAATAGCGTTAGAAACTGAAAGGGCTAGTCGTCTAATTAGTAGGTAGGTTAGTTGCGACATGGGGACTTATTTAATTTTAAGAATTAAGAATTATTAAATTAAAGTAAATTTTACTCGCATGTGATCAATGCAAATAAATAAATGAAATACATGTACGGGGGAATTAATTCGGCGTAGCTGCATCGTCACGCTTCAGGCAAAAACGTAAATTATAACATTACAAGATCGTAAAATAAACGCAATCATTCTATTTATGAAATGATTGGTAATTTAAGTGTTTTACTATTTTATTTGGGTTATTTTGAGCGTATAAATAGTTTTGATTTAATTGTTTGTTTTAAGTTTATTCTTTTATATAATAGCTTATATTTTTACAACTTATATTATTTTATATTATGCAATAATAATATTTACTATTGTAATAACTATTTAAATACAATTTTGGGTAATTTATTTATCTACCAAGGCTTGCTTTTTTAAAAGTAACAAAACAGCACAAAAAAAGAGTGTGCTTTAGACCACACGTCTTAAATAAGACTTTCGAAATGTAAACCTCTCTCTTTCTATCTTCACTAACTGATATATCTCTTTCAACTTCCATTCGCTTAGCCTAATCACAGTTTTCGTAACGCTCTCATCACGCACTCACAAGCTTACTCCCCAAGTCAAGCATGCGTAAAAAAGTTTTACTTTAAAAATAATGGAAAATTTATGTGTAAGATGTTGACCAACGTAGATCAAAATATTCCGAGACATGAGTATTTTGATAAAAATCATCAATAAACTTGTATGTCTGTAGATAAAATTTGAAATAATGAGATTTATCAATTTCTATTTGTAGTAACAGTAATAGTAATACCGTAACGGATTACAGTTTAAATATTTATTGAATTTTTTAATACTTTTTTAAATTTCGTAAAAAATTGTACTTCTCTTTGGTAAAAAAACTATTGGAACTGTGATTAAAAATTTTGAACGAGGAATGATTAAATGAATAAAAAAATCTCAGTTATATCGATTGAAAATTTTCTAATTGTCAAAAAAAAAAAAAAAAACATAATATGACAAACAAACAAATAAACATACTTTATGTTTAGTATTAATATTTGTAATAGGTATACATACGACTTTTTTATTTTTCATGTGTTATTATAAAATATTCAAGAAAAGCTAAGAAAAATGTCAAAAACACTTAACAATAAACAGTCAAGGACTAAGGTAAATAAAATAATAATTAAAAAAAAAATCCGCCTGCGTGAAGAACAACTAATAGAAAATCAACTGAAAAAGGTGGAACAAGATAAAAATTCAATATACACACAAAGTCAGCGAAATAAATAGAATCAATATCAAACATTTGCATGTGCATGTCTCCGACTGCATGTTATGTACGACGTTGCGTAAAGTTTCGAAGGACTACCGAATTAATATATTTTAAATGTACAGCACAAAATGTTTGATATTGTTTCTATTTATTTCGCTGACTTTGTGTGCATATTGAATTTTTATCTTGTTCCACCTTTTTCAGTTGATTTTCTATTAGTTGTTCTTCACGCAGGCGGTTTTTTTTTTAATTATTATTTTATTTATGTCTTTTTAGTCAGATAAATTACGTAATCGGTTCAATTCATTAAAACAGTTTACATCATGTGGTTAATTAAGTAATTTTTTAGGTCAAGACAACTGATAGCAAGCCCGGAGAAAGATCTCACTTTGCTCAAAGCAACGTAAGCCTGACCTTTAGCAAATAGGTGACTGCTTAAGTCAACGACTATTATTTTTAACATAATGAAATTATTATTAAAATTATTTGTTTGTATTTGGTATTATGTATTTGTTATTGATTTTATTAATTTAATTGTAAATTGGTGTGACATTTATTAATTTTTATTTGTAATTTTAATTTTATGTTTGTTTTTAACCGTTGTATTTTATTAGAAAGGCTACACCCCGAAGTTGATCGTCGCCTAGGAGGCGAGTTTGGCATGGCATAGGCGTGGGAAAGAGCAAAGTCCACATTTTTTAAACTTTAATATTGTATTTCTTTATTAGTATTACGGTAATAATAATCATGATATACCTTTTTAAAATCCTTGTATTGTGCCCTTCAATTTGATACCCAAATTGTAGTATTCGAGAAAAAATTTTTTTTTCATTAACTACAATGGCTTCGCGCAGCCGCCATTTTTGGTTTTTTTTAATGTCACCCATCTAAGAACACTTGGGCAGTTAAGGCGAACCTAACGATACCTCAAATATGTAAATCCGTTCAGTGGTTCTGGAAATATGAGGTAGTAAAGAATATTACATACAAACATACACACATACATACATACAAGATACGCGCGAAAAACATAACCCTTCCTTGACAGTCGGGTAAAAAAAAAGAACGTGATCTTAAGTTTGGAGACAAACAGTAAATGCGTTCGATTTAAATGACTCAAATGTCTAGACAAAAAAAAATTTGAAACTTAAAATTTTCCATAAAATTGTAAATTTTATTTTAGAGTTTTAAATCCAGATATTGGGAGATAAGATATATTGTATTATTAGAATAAAAGATAAATATAGTTATATCTTTAACTTGACAATACGACGAGAAAGTAAAAGTTTGTTGAGTGTTAAATCATAAGTATTATTAGAAATAAGTAAATAACATTTTAAAATTGTAATAATGTATAATTGTAGTAATGTATAATTAGCTTTACGAAAATAATTTCTTAAAAAAAATATTGTCAATTGCATTGCCAATATTGATCAATTAAATAGTCATACAAGTATGCAAATATTTATTAAGCATAATAAAAAAAAACAGGTTATGAAACTGGTTTTTGTAGACAAAATATTCTGATGGAACTTATTAATTAAACGAGATGTTTGTCAAGTTGTCTAAGATAATATCTCTAAGTTTTTCACAGAAAATAATTGCTAATAACACGATTATGTTAATTATTACCAGAAATCTGGTCAAATCTTCAATAGACTCAATTATATCCATTATCAGCATATTTATTTTATTATTATTTATTACATATTATACCAGTATATAGAACATTACTGTATGATAACTAAAATAATAGTTAAAATATCTTTTATAAAGATGTGAGATAGTACTATATGTATATATATATGTGTGTGTATATGTATGTATATTTAATTATTTTCATATTATATTACTTGTAAACTCTATGCCAATTCTTTACCAACACTTCCCGCCTCTCTTTTTCTATGCCCTGTGCTATATATACCCAAAGGCTGTCTGGAAGAAATCGCTATTAGCGATAAGACCGCCTGTACATCTTTCTTTGTATGTATCGCTTTTTTGTAATGGCTTTTTTGTGGTGTACAATAAAGAGTATTTATAATTATTATTACAATGACACATAAGATATACAATTTATTTTTATTTCAATTTTTTTTTAAATAACCTGTTTTTTTGGTGCAAATTTACTTATTATTTTTACTTATTTACTTCAATGCTAAATGCTGTTCATTTCAAAGAAAAGCGATTGGGTTCTTGAGCTCTATGACTTTTTTGAATAAATTTGTTTATAAATTAACTTAATTTCCGAGAATAAACTACTATTTGTATATTTCCATTAATATGTATAAAATTCAAATAAAATTTGAAATAAAATTATTGAATACCGCATATATAAAGTTATATACAAAGAAGTATTACTTTTAATTGTAATTACTAAAGTTAAGCTAAGAGTTTTATTTATGCTGGCTTAAGGGAAGAAAGAACGTGATATCTTCTTGATATCTTCCCCTCATTATTTTCTTTGTATAATTTAGGTATAAATTAGTATATATATATGTGTTATACTATATGTTAAAACAATTAAACAGCTATCTTATGCTAGATTTAGGTTTCTCGTATTGGATTTACTAGTATAAATTATACAATATCCGCAACTGTGCCAGATTGCCGTATCAATTTCACGGTTTCGCTCAAACTGTAGCTATCGCTTCTCATACTGAGTACGATGGACTCGATTCAAGGCCGACAACATATATGAAGTCGGTTTTAGCGTGGGTAATCGGCCTAAGAGCTATGTATGACAATATTCGCCATGTGCCCTAACGAAACGCGCGTACACAAGCTTCGTTAGGTTGACATTACGATAAAGATCGCGAACACAATATGATAGAGAACTTTGTCACTGTGTGGTTGTGATGTGAATATATTAAATATTTTAAAATTATATATAAATATTTTAAAATTTTTAAATTTACAATGTAAATTGTTTCATGTGATTGAAAATTCTGTTCATTATTTGAGGTAAACAATGTTTAGTGATAAACTGATATGACTTCACTAAAGTTATTATATTAAATAGAATTTAAATAATTTTATGCGTGAATAGTTTTTGACGATTGCAATTTCAAAAACATTATTGTAAATATTTTTTTTTTGTTAAAAAGTATTCTTATGTGAGAAATATTAATGAAAAATCCATTATTATAAAATGAAACGTGTAAAATACAATTCTAATGTAAAATTATTTACGCATTTTTATTCATCGCCAATTTATTTTTAAATATTATTTGTAATAGTTACAGCCAGTCCCTTAGGTTGCAGTTATATAAATAGCATTATGTTTTTATTCCACATAAAACACTTTTACAATAAACTGCAATCTAAAATGTACCTTAAAACGCGAAAAAACTAATTTTTTACTTTTTTACAGCAGTGATAAAAGTGAAAAAAAAAGATTGTAAAAAGCCTTATTTTCTTGGGTACTAAAAAGATTCTGTAAAAATAAGAATATGAACGAGTTCCAAGGAAACCAAGTACAGGCTCATAATTTGCTTGGTCAGAAAACACAGATACCGAAAAGAAAAGATAATTCTCTAACAAGGACTCTAAGATCATGTGAGTAAGGATATATCCTTTGTGTTCAACAATTGGATTCAATAATTTAACTCACTAATGATAGTTTTCTAACATAGCTTGTATAAAATATATGTAAAAATTCTACCTAAAGTAGCCAGAATCAGATATATAGATGGTGGAAACCGGCCGGTTTCTAACGCAAGATAGTATGAAATTAGGTCAGTTTTTAGAGAAAAGATTACTTGTATTAAAGCCCCGGTTGTGGGTTAAATTTAGTTTAATTTAGTAGCGGTATTTTATGTAGATATAGTAGTAAGTAGATGTGGGAAATTGAAATGTTGTAGGCACAAATTTATTCTACCAAGTTTTAAATTAATTTATGTTTATTTTTATCTAGCTCCGTTTGAGAGAAAAAACTGCAAGGACACTAAATGGTCGTCCACCAATACGATACTGGAGTGTAGTGGATTAAATTTGAAGCCTTCTTCATAGGAGCAGACTCACTTGCTATGAGATACGTACTATCTGTTAGAGTAGTAAAATAGAGTTATTATAAAGAATATTGTGTGAGATGACGTCATTAAAGAACCGGGTATATTTTGTCTTAGACAAAAAAAGTCTACGTTATGTAGAGATTACAATATACTTTAAAAGAGATAAAATGCTTATACATTGCAGATGGAAATTTAGATAGTGGTTATATTTACCTCCGCTGTGAGAGACGTAGTCGTGTCGTGAACTGCAAATGTGCAGCGAACCACGGGTTTCAACTGATGCGTCTCAATTAAAGCGGGGTCGCTCACCTTTCACACGGGAATTCAATGCAAAGTATAAACCTTACAGTAAGGTGACGTCAATAAAGCTGAGACATTGTTCACATATATTTCCGTACAGCTAAAACTATAATGATATGCAGCGTTTGAATAATTTCGCAATTGTTGAGCGTTGTTTTAATAATTATTTATTATAAAGTAGACTAACATCCCTACACTTTAAGTAATTATGCACATAGTGTGTTTAACTTGCTTTATCTGCAATGATTTGATAAAATTATTATTATAAAAATTAAATTCTCTGAGGTCTTTGATATTTACATATTCTGAATGTAATATTTAACAATGCACTAAAAGTATACTACTCAGCTATAAAAGTATCTGTTTAAGGATCGCTTGCTTAAATATATAATTATAATATTATTTCGAATCTTTTCGTATCATGTAAAAGATTCGTGGGTGAAGCCCAAGTTGGTTTTTTTTTTATATTCTATAATAGTTTTACATTTTTATGACACCAAGATGGACTGTGGGTGGAAACTAGTTTGTGTTAATTTGTTACATCTAATTTAAAATTTAAGCCAGACAAGAGTAAACCGGGGATGACACTTAACTTCGATTTTAATAATTTATGAATGTTTACATTATTAACAAGTCTTCCAGACAAATCTATTTCAGATATTTCTGATAAAATTTCATATTTTTACCACGTCAACCAGAAAAACCGCAAATCAAACCACACCTGGCTTTAAATTTTTCTTTGATAGGCGTTTTTAATTATTAATTAATATTTTTGAATTTTAACATGAGGTTTCCGATGTAGGCTTTCATCCCGCTAAATTAATAATAAATATTTTAGGTTATTTGGTTGGTATAAGTATACCATCATTTATGTGATTCTCGCTTCTGATATCTAGTAATATTTGAGTTTCGAATAGACATGCTACAGATTGACCCAGCCACAACAAATATGATTAAAATAGCATTATTTCGGAATAAAATTCATTCGATATTTAGGAAGAGAATTGTTTCAACAACAGTGATGTACGTTACAAGTACTACCATTTACCAATAGTGATGAGCGTTACAAGTACTACCAATAGTGAAAAAAATAATAAACAAAATTAGTCCCGTTTAAATTTTCTCGGAAGTCACATTTTTTGAAGGAAGAAAAAATCATCAATACTTATAAGTAAAAAAGGTCAATAACCTTAGAAATATTCTTCTTCTTCTCATGGTGCCTCTTCTCTACGAAGGTTGGCTATCATTATGGCTATCTTAATCTTCGAAGCTGCAGCACGGAAGAGAGAGCGAGTACTTAGCTTAAACCATTCACGGAGGTTCATCAGCCAGGATGTTTTCCTTCTGCCAGGTCGGAATCACAAGCTGAAGAATCCGATATCTGTGTCCTCTCATTATGTGACCAAAATACTGCAGCTCCCTCTCCTTCACAGTCTTCATTTATTTCCATCTTTTTATTCATTCGACGCAGAACCTCAACATGTGTTATTTTCATAGTCCAGCATATTCGGAGCATACGTCTGTATATCCACATTTCAAAAGCTTAGAAATATTAAAATCAAAATATTTAATAAAATTGTGAGATTTTTTGTATTCAACGTAATTGAGTTTGAGTTAAAAGACCTTAACCTTAGTATAAATTAGAGCAATAAATTCTAATAACGTCAATCTTTTTAGTATTAGTGTACACGAATACAATTATAAATATATTACTGTCGTAAAGTGGATAAATGTAATTACATAAACTAGAATATAATACAGTGGTCATTATTGAAAACACATTCGCAAATAATAATAATGATATAAATATTTTTTTTACTCTTTTCCTTGTAATTTTTTATTTAATGTTGTCAAAGAATAACTGGCGCAATACATATTGCTTTGTAAGTTGTGATATAAGTATAACGTTTAAGTGCTAGTAATGATATGCATATCGGCTATCGGCCATGATAACTGGAGCAGTGGACCTTACGTGGTTTTAATGATAAAAATGTGAGTCAAATGACCTGATGATAGCTAAATTTGCAAACTGGAAAATGATAATAAAATAACGGTATTTTAAAAAGTACATATTTTAATGTTTTTGAGATATCAGCTTTTATAAATTTTACACACGTTGCTAATAATAATAATAATTATATTAATATAATTTATAAATTAAGATCGTACTCACTTATTTTGAATAAGGTTTAAAAAACGCATTTCATATTCGTCTCAGTATATCGTAATACACATTCAAACGATAACATTAAATGTTAACAAAAAACTTTTGTTTATAATGCTGGAAAACTAAGTAAAACACCATTTACATAACGTATATTAGAGACAGTTTTACTTAAACAAGAATTATTGCGATAAATATTTTAAAACAATATTTCGGCGATGTTACAGTCCCCTGTATAATTTAGTCAACCAGTTCAAAAATGTGTTAAATAGAGGCAAATCTCCTAAAAATTACGAGCATAGCTCATTCGATCCTAAATGATGTCTAGAAAAATAAGTCGGAAGGATTTTATAGCACGAAAGAATTTCGAAATTTGTTAACAAATTAAGTTAAAAAAAAAAGAATTTTGTATTTTGTTTTTAACTCTGAAACTATTAACATTTAAGGAATTAATCAAAAAAATCCCCTAAAGAACAAAATAATTCCAATGAAAATGATCTCCCTTTATTATTTATAACTTTAATTTAACGCTGAAAATATGTCCGCAAAATTAGTTTGAGTTTTTTAGCTTTATCTCTGTCTTAACACGTTTTTGAACTTGTGAACTAGAATATTCAATTAATGAATGAATTAATGAAGTCGTCACTACCATTACAGTTCAAAACGTAAATTAGACGCTTTTTTTAAATTAAATTCTATTATTTTACTTATTTTCTTAATTTTTAAATCATAACAAAAAACTTTGACATTAATAGTTACAGTACAAATTCAATTAATTTATTTTTCATTTACCTTTTATTATAAATTGCGCGGTAAAAATTAAAACCACAACCCACTAGCACAGCCAATGAAATAAAATATTCCGTCAACTGTGGTAAAATGTGTTACTTTAACGCAAAGTAACTATAGTTTTTTTTATGTATATACTTTTTTTTTAATTTTTTATCTCCTTTAGAGTTAAAAATTTGATCTTAATTTCACGAACAATTTGTAATTCATTCAAATTTGAACTAATAAGTTCATTTCACCTTTAGAAAATGTAGTGTGATGATTTATATCAGCAATATATAATATCAAATGAATCATTATCTTACTGGTCTGCTGGAAATAAATATGTCTAGTGTTTGATATGGAAAAAATGTTATACAAAGTGGCAAATAACAAAATAAAATAAAAATAAAAAACTATTATTTAACATAATACATCAAAAGTACCTACTCAATGACAAACTTTTTTGTGGTTATCTCAATAAATAAACATTTTTCCTTATGAATGATGTATGTGTTGTATTCTTTGCTTCGATGAGTATTCTGTTCTTAATATATCTCGGCCTTTTAACATTATATTTTTTATAAGTAAGCTTAGTCCGACGTGGTGTGTCTGAGGTATAAAATTTGGGTACACATTTTTAATGCGAAACGAAATTAGCAACATAGCTTTGAGACACAAATAAAAAATGACAGAATAATTTATATCTCGAACATAAACATGGTAAAATAAGGACTTAGTACTAATAAACTACAACTTTTGGATTCATAGCTTGCGAATAAATGTACGTAATTTACGAAGTGAAATTTTAGTTCAAAATAGACAATTATCTGTTAGGTACCGTAAGTTATACGCCTAATAATTTTATCAGCAACCGGTCAAACGGGTCCTTACTTAGGTGCCTATTTTATTATACCAACTTGTATATTGTAACTATCTGTCTACGTATGAAAATAAATGGTCGCTTTATTTCATCACGGAGATTTACTGCTGTTCCTTTTTTTTAGATATACTGGTTTCCTTATAATTTGTTTGCTCAAAGTCAAGCTCTAGATGTATTTTGGAATCCAATATATACGGTATAATAAAAAAAAGTTGTTGAAATTGCTAGCCCGAGTTTGTATTTCATAGTGAATTGGCTTTCGCATAAAACGTTGTTACTGAAAAAGATAAAATATAGTTGTAATTACTAAAATTATGGACGAAAAAAGAACGTCGTACAAAATACTGGTAGAAGTAAAAATCCACAATTGTGGTCTTAGTGTGGTTTAACGACGACGCGTTGAGTATGAATGCGTAGATGTAGATAGGTATACTAATAATATTTACACAAAAAAGATTCGTTTAATTATTTTAAATCAATATCAGAGAACGACCAATCAGAGAGAACGAAAATTAGAACTATTATTTATTTACGTAAACTATTTTAGATATATATTATACAATACAACGTATTTAAACATGAATCTATTGATCTACATATCTAAAGGTTGTGAAATATCGCAGTTAACATAAAAGGCTTATCGACATTGAAGATTGTCTTATCAATATCGTGCTGAGAAAAGAAATAATAAATATAAATATAAAAGTACTAAATTCTACTTATTTCTCAACTACTTGAACGACTGCAAATTATATTAACGTTATAAAACAAAAAGTCTTATGATGTGTCGTTTGAATTTATTTGATACTTAATCTATAAAGAAGAAATAGAAAAATCGGTCGGTTTTGACATATTTTACGTATAGAATGAGCAACTGTTCATTACAAAATGCAAAAACAAGTACAGTAAACAAATTTAACTTGATAATGAATAAAGTTTGTAATTTTAATAAATAAAAAAATGTTTTATTCATCGAAACAAATGCAATGATCAGTTAGGATTGTCATAGTTGTTGTGTTTGTTTCTATTTATTTTCTTATATATAAAATGAAATTTTGTATGTGTATCGGATAGGTCTGAAAATCAGCCAACATCTATTTTTAATACCCCTAAAATACAAGCCCTTCCCCCTTTTTTATAAGGGTTTTCCCCCTTTTAAGGGGCTTAATGATATATATGGCAAAACAACGTTTACTGGGTCAGCTAGTTTTATTATAACATTTAATTTTAGGTTGCGTGATACCACAACGTTATATTCTGGGAGTGATGGGACTCCTTGGAGTTTGCAATGCTTATACTATGAGAGTTTGTCTCAATTTAGCTATAACGCAGATGGTCAACCGCACTAAAAGTGAAGAACATTTTGACCCAAACGCCTGTCCAGATGACGTGCTAATCGGAAATAAAACTGTTGTGCAAAACCCAGTATGTGTATTTCCTTGTTTCTTAGACTAATGTTAAACTACTAAATATTCTGAAGAAAAAACTTAAAAACTAACGCTATTTTTATTTGTATAATTAAAATTGATAATTTTATGCAGCTAGATAATATTAAAAAAGGAAAAAATTTATATAAAACATAAATAATATAATATAATTTACAATACAATAAACTAAAAAATACAATAAACTTTTCCAGCTCCGATAGCTCCGAAGCTCCGATGCTTGTATACCAGTGTAATTTAATAAAAATTAAACATCCAGCAGTTATGCAAGTCGCTTTTATTACTTTGCAGTATGCGATCTTTGATTGGGATGAAAAAACACAAGGACTAATTCTTAGCGGTTTCTACTATGGATACGCCATCACTCAAGTACCCGGTGGCTATTTGGCAGAAAAATTTGGAGGTAAATGGACTTTGGGAGTTGGTCTACTAAGCACCGCTCTCTTCACGTTCCTCACACCAATCGTCATTAGAGCTGGCGGTTCGACTTGGCTTTTTATTCTACGAGTTCTGCAAGGAATGGGAGAGGTAAAACTATCTTAGATTTGAATTTAAGGAACCAAAGCGGCAGATTTTTAAAGACATATGCAAGAAAAAAACACAAGAAAATTATTGTGTGTCATGCTCATCCA
This sequence comes from Melitaea cinxia, assembly GCF_905220565.1. NCBI lineage: Eukaryota > Metazoa > Arthropoda > Insecta > Lepidoptera > Nymphalidae > Melitaea > Melitaea cinxia. The sequence goes on from NC_059403.1 coordinate 10,559,122, forward strand.
TATTTTATTAATTATTTGTTACAATATTAATTATTTTTGTATTAATCTTTACAGGGTCCAACAATGCCTGCACTTATGATTATGTTAGCGAGATGGGTACCACCGCATGAAAGATCTTTTCAAGGAGCTCTTGTATTTGGTGGGGCTCAAATAGGAAACATTTTCGGTTCTTTCATGTCTGGAGTACTATTATCAGGCGGCAGAGACTGGGCATATGTATTTTATTTCTTCGGCGGTTTCGGCATTTTTTGGTTTACATTGTGGGTAAGTATCAATGTCTGTGGTTGTGTGTAATTATTATCAAAGTTTAACCATGTCATCTTTGAAATGAAATAAAATAAATCATTATGTAGAAATTTATTATGTAAATAATTATTTGAATAAATATCATTACATAGTATAAAACAAAGTCGCTTTCCGCTGTCTGTAGGTATGCTTAGATCTTTAAAACTACGAAACACATTTTGATGTGGTTTTCTCTAGTAAATAGAGTGATTCCAGATGAAGGTTTATATGTATAATACATGCAAAATATAGTAGAGAAACACTGATAGTTATTGCAACCGTGCAAAGCCGGGGCGGGTGGCTAGTAATAATATAAAGTGGAAAGTATTCTTAACAGTTTTTATGAATTCATTTCAGAGTTTTCTATGCTACAGTACGCCAAATTCTCATCCTTATATATCGAAAAAAGAACTTAGTTACTTAAATAAAAGTGTTACAACTGCCGAGAATAGTACTAAGAAAGACCCTGTACCGTGGAAAGCATTGTTGCGATCTGCTTCTGTGTGGGCGCTTGTGTGGGCTGCTGTAAGTAACAAAACATTTCCTCATACAAGATAACACCTATGCTTTAAGCGCTAGGCAGTTAAAAAATACATGTTTAAATTCATAGTATGCAAAATAGTTTTTAGAATATTGTGTAAAATTCTTAAACATTATCACATCCTTGCATTGTTAAACGAAACGTACAGTTCAAATGAAATTAACGCAAGCTTTACTGTAGTAATAATTTCGAAAATTATTTTTAAAATTCGAGCAATTTTATTGCCGTAGTTTTGTATTAAAATATTAATACACAGTTAAATTTAATTATAAAATGAATGACTATATCGTGTATCTAATGTCTACGTTATGCAAATTTTAGAATTCTCAATTCCATTACACTGTAATAGGTTATATTTATCACAAAGCAACCTAACTTCCAGTAAATTCCATCACATTCAAATAGTGGAAAATGCAAAACTGTTTGCCTATTTCAAGCACAACCCACTTTGAATTCTATTTAAAGCTAATTAAGTATAATTTGGCTTGTAAAATAAATATCGTACATTTGAATGGTGGTTAAGATTTAGTACTCGTGTATTTTGCGCAGGAATGGCCTCTGTTTAACAATTTACTTGAAGGTTTGTTTTAGCCACTGCAGTGCCTTTGCAATGAAAGTAAGCTTGGAGCTCGTTGAGCTGAGTATAAATGTTTGTTAAAAATGTAACAATGTGTGCTAATAATCAACAAATATTTAGATTATTTTCGCGATATTTACAACGTGTTATGTTGTATATAACTGATCACAGCGCTGGTTTATCGTTTTTAAATGACATTACGTGTTGATAAGACAAACTTTATTATACATTATACGTAAAGTTATAGGGCCTCATTACGTATTCTACGATCGTTTTAAACATGCCTATACATTGAACAAGCAAAGGTACAAAGGTTTATTTTGTTGATAGTTCACCAGTTATTACGAAGGTTACGTAATGATTTATATGGCTCGCTTGCGTTGAGACCTTGGTTCATATAATGATATGCCCGTTAGTTACACGCTGTTCTAATAACTAAACGTGTTAAGGAAATATTATGATGTTAATTAATATATTATTTTTATTATCGATAGTTTAAAAGTTGCTCATTATTATCCTTTGATAACTCAATTTCGGAAAACTGCTAAGCTATAAGAGTAAATTTCTTATGTCATGACAAAAAAAATGTTTATAATCTTTAATCAAGTTGATAGTTTGTTTTATCAAATTTGGTAGGGTTGGCAACGCGCTTGCGATGCTTCTAGCAATGCAGACGTCTATAAGCCACGAAACCGAATCAGCTGAGTGGTACGCTCGTTTGCCACCCCAGTCAGATATAATAATTTAAAAAAGAAAAAAAATTTGAAATTTAGTTACTGAAGGTTAACGGTGGAGATAAAAAATATTTACGAATAAATTTCCTCCGAATGAATTTAATTTCAGAATACACGTAAATGTTCATAACACTATGTTATTTGAATATTTCCATTATGTTTTCGTTTTCTTTGTAATTGTACTAGGAAGGTTGTAAAAGGACATATCATTAAATATACTAAAAAGTCTTTGTCATAACTTCCTATTGAAAAAAAATGAACCTACAATATTAAAGGAATTGTCATTCTTTCCTTTGGCTCAGTGAAACGTAGATAAAAGAAGAAAACGACATCATTTACATAATACACGCTTTCTTCGACTCAGTAATAAATTTATCGGATTGTAAGGGCATTCACCTTTTTATTCGTCAGTATTTATAACGAGGTGAACTTTACTTACTGAAATGTAATTAAATATTATTTTTGATTGTTGACAAAATATTTTATAAATTATATGAAACGGTATAAGTATGGTAAGAAGTTGAAAAACGGTGTAAGTCCGACCGAAGACCGATCACACTTTAAATTGAAGTTTTTTGCTGCAAAAAAAAAAACTCTTGCTCAGAAACTATTTAATGTACGATGAATTTTTTGCTCATATTTAGCCTGTAAAATCCAAATGTTGGGCATGGGCCGACTTCAATTATAAAGTCGAGTAATACAACGTAAGTAGACAAAAAAATAGTTAAGTACGACGTGAATACGTTTTATCAAAGATTACTCAAAAATTTGTCCTCAGATCTCGATCAAATTTAAATGGGACTACAAAAAAAAGTTAGCTTTCAATTCAAACAAGAATCATCTCAGTATACCCAGTGAAAAGTTATAATACAACGTACGGTATAACATAACGTAAATAAATGGGACCACATGAAATACACCACCTTTCGATTAAAAAAACATACATCAAATTATATTAAAAAATCGTATACACATATAGAAAAATGGAATTAAACCCCCCTCCTTTTTGGAAGTTGGGTAAAAATTGATTTTGTTTTTACTTTGTTATGAATCAATCATAATAATTTGAAATACAGTCAAGTAAACACTTTAAAATACTTTTCTATTCTAAAACATTGCAAAATTATAAATTAAAAACGAATTTGTCTAACAATATCGATAGTCAAACCCTTTAAATTTCGACAGTCATGTAATTGAACCCATAAATCAAAAGCGCTAAATTTATTTTCAACTGGCCAGCTTGCGCTTTTACTAGTCACTACTACATACACGTATACATGTGTACTAATTTATATACGTACAGAATATTAATAATCGTAATATTGGTTATTTAAGTTTTAATTATATACATGAGTTTTAACTATAGAGAGTGTGAGGCATAGAGTGAGAGATAGCATAGTACACTCAATGACGTTTGTAGGTTTTCTTCCTGTGTTGAGGATCGAGAAACACATGCAGACCATATCAAATATCTGTATGGCCCATACATATATATGTCATGTGTGCAGATCGAACCTGCAAACGCAAGCGCATCAACCATATGCTGGTGCTGTGACCGCATCGGTTACGCCTTGTCCAAAATTTTTAATGCTACGTGTATCAAGGATTATCTAGTTAAGACTAAAATTATACTTTGAAAATACTAGTAAAAGGCTTGTCTTTGGTTTAATTTTTTTTTGATTTAGCAGATTATAAAAATTTTAGGCGTGACGGGATAAGCAATCTCTACACCTTAGCTTAATAAATTTTACGCTCACATCCACAGATTTATGTCAAACCACTCAAACAACTACTTAATAATACACACAAAGTATAAGTTTGCGGTGGAGTCAAATACTTTTTTTTTAATTTCACCATCTTATCTTATTCTATATAATATATACAAATGAATGTTTGTATGTCCTTTATAGAATCGCAAACTATGCGTTTGATCATGTCATGATCTTCAGCAAAGTGTTGTGCATGAGCCCACAAAGGTTTCTGAGTTTTAAAAAAAAGCGTAGCAACGCGCGCAGGGTACATCTAGTATTATTTAAAAGTTAATTGATTGAATGATAGCTTAAGGCGTCTATAATTTACAGAAAGTTTTGATATAGATTTAAGTATTAAATTTTAACTAGTGATCACCCAGAGGTCGAAATTCAACCATAATAAAAAAAAATTAATTAAAGAAAACCAAAAAATTATGAAAATAAAAAACCTTTTTAAATTTTTCAATTAGACTACAGGTTTTGACAACCAACAAAAGAGTATATAATATGCGTGTGTGTGTCAAATACATGGTAGTGTGTGTAATGCTTTTTATTGATATAGTATTTTTATGCATAATTTAAAAAAAAATATTAGCATCCTGCGCTCCTTCTCTATATAAACTGTAAGTGTACGAAATTTCATACTCAGGGGGTACAAAGTTTTTGCTTCACGTATTAATATATATTTATTAATTTTCAGGTGGGCCATGACTGGGGCTACTACACAATGGTGACTGATTTACCAAAATACTCTCACGATGTTCTCAAATTCGATATAAAGACGACGGGCACCCTAACCGCGCTACCTTACATTGCTATGTGGCTTTGTTCTTTCCTCTTCGGATTCGTTTGTGATCTGTGTATAAAGAAAGGATGGCACACCATTAAAACTGGAAGAATTATACATACTACTATAGGTACTTACGAGTATATATATACATAATTATGTTAAATTAGAAATACTATTGTTTATTTTGTTTCTGGAAATGCTTCACTTGAGTTATGATTATAAGAAATGTTTGATTGTAAACTCGTTATCCATACTTTTAGTTAATTCATATAAAAAGTTTTATTTTATTTCAGCTGCAACTGGACCAGCTATATGTATTATCTTAGCGTCCTACTCAGGGTGTGACCGAGTCGCTGCAATGGCTTATTTCATTTTATCTATGGCCCTTATGGGAGGATTTTATAGTGGAATGAAGGTAATATTAACAGCTTTTTGGCTAATCCAGTAACGTCCCTCATAAAAAATTGTAATATTCACTCAAATTGAAGTACGTGTCATAAATAATAATTACTAATTTCATACTAATATAAATACGAAATTTATTATGTCCGTATGTTAAATATTTACTTCCAAATTTTTGTATTGATTTTAAAACACGTGATAAGACACATAAAAACTGAGAGGGAAGAATGAGAAATAGTGAATGTTTTTTTTTTTTGGATAAAATGTATCATTTATTACTTTTTTTAATATTTTGTGTATTTTATTGAATAATTATACTTTTTAGGCGTTACTCGTATCGTGACTTTATTCTAACTATACTGATATACTTGTATCAAGTCTGAAGTTGCAAGAAACAATCACTGTCACATTAAATTTGGAAACTTAAATTATAAATATGTATTGAACATTGAATAACAAAAAAGTTCATTTGCGTAGGTGAACGCGTTGGATCTTGCACCGAATTATGCGGGATCGCTGACATCACTTGTTAATACAACATCCACCTTCGCTGGCATTGTGACACCATACCTTGTTGGGCTATTGACACCTGAGGTAATTTGTTTTTGATATATCGTCTCTAAATAGAAATATTGGAAACAGTGAATTTTCGATTAGAGTTTTACTATTTATTAATATTAACAATAAAATAGGAATGTATTTTTAGTAACAAAAATTATATAATTGTAAGTAAATTTTGTTGACAGTCGACATTGGCGCAATGGCGAATCGCTTTCTGGGTGTGCTTCGCGGTGTTAGTGGGCACCAACGTGATATATTGCATCTGGGCGGATGGCGAACAGCAGTGGTGGGATGACGTCCGTAAATTTGGTTATCCACAAGGATGGAAACATGGTGCACTTATACCAGACGAACCAGAACAACCGGAGTCAGTCAGATTATCTAGTAAAAAGACTACAGAAGATGTTTATTAAATTCTATGCTGGGGCGTAGCTACAATACCAATTATATTTAGTCCTTAAACTACACTTGCTAACGTTTCTGTAGCCTGACACATGGAAACTGAATCTAAACTGATTACGAAACTAATTTCACAGAGGTTATTTTGCAACATGCTAGAGCGCTCTTTGAACTTTGATATTTTTATACACTTCCATTTTTGTTGCGGACACTTTTATTGGTGACAATACTTTTGGAGTACCGTAATGAAACAAATATTATAAAGTCCTTAGTGTCAAAATTACAAATGATTGAAACAAGCTTTTTTATACGTTGAGTTACACAATTTATTATAAACAAAAATAAAATTGTAAACACATATATATATTCTTAAAGTATCAAACAGAGTTAGTGTTAAGTAGATGTAGCAGTGATTTTCGGACATGTATGGAGTTTTTTTTTTATTTCTTTCGTTTTTTCAGATTCGGCTTTCATGTGTCAGACTATATATAGAAAATACAGAACCCTTTTAGACTTGTAAAAATGAATTTTGATACATGGGGTACGTATATTCATACAATATTATTTTAATGATTTGTACATACGTTACGTATCATTCTTAGTAGTAATTACAGAGATATTTTGAAATACACGTTGTCTGAAATTCATAGTGTATATTAAAAATAGAATTGTTTGTTAACATAGTGAAGTCACTTAAAATATACACATAGGCATAATTATTTTAGATTTTTAAGGTTATTAGGGGTTGGTATATATGAAAACAATACTTTGATATTGTTTTGTACCACCAGCATTGTTCATTCCGCGGTAAAATAGTAACCTTTGTTATAATATTTTAACATACACCTATAAGCACGTGTTGTACAAAATAAGTACAAATAGAACTTAAGCTTAAATATATATTTGCTAGTCAGCGAACCGTTAGCAATGTTATCTTTTTATAAGGCATATTAAAAATTATGTTTTGGACATTTGTATTTACAGAATAATTGTTGTGTAAAACTTAACTCAAGTAGATTTTGTAATACTCGATATTAAAATTAAACAAAATAAAAAGAGAGAAGCAATTTTATTTACTCCTAGCTGTGGCCGCGACTTCGTCCGCATGGAATTTAACAAAAAAGTTATTGTTTAGTTCGCAGAGTTGTAAAAAAAAAATTCTAAAATAAAAGTAGCCTAATTTACTCCTTACTACATCAGATATCTGCAAGTGAAAGTCCCGTCAAAATCGATCCAGCCGTTTCAGAGATTAGCCGGAATAAACATACAAACAGAGAGACAAACATTTTAAAAAATCTCATTTTGGTACGTCATACGTGTGTCTTAATGTATTTAGTAAAAAGCGGTTATTTTAATATAACAAACAGATACTACAATTTTATTTATTTGATAAGACTAATTGTGCTTATGCGCTTGTACGTACTTAAGTTTTACTTAAGTATGTAGTTGTTTTTAAAGTTACACTCTAAACAAATTCTATAAAATATCTCCAACTTTTATACTTGAATTTCGACAGCCAATATTTTTACTGTTGTTATGTTGCTTATACTTTACTAATAACTATTAGTTTTCTTTCTCCTCTATTTATATTTTCGATTTACAGAGAGTAGTGAGATCCAATGAATTACTCTATTGAATATTTTCTCTACTCTTACTGTATTGAAACAAAATGCGCAATGAGATAATTTTGAGCCTTAGTCGTAATTTTTTTACAACGAAAAAGAGTAACACATAACTGCTAAGTAGTATCAAAGTCTTAATCTGCTCTTGTCTCTACGTTACGGAATTTACATAATAAACAGCGTGAAATTGAGTACACTCAATTTAATATTATTATAATTACTCTAGTTAAACCTCATCACACACAACCGAATATAATAATAATAATATTAGTCAAATAATATAGTAATCGGAGGCAAAGTCCCACTGAGAGAAGTAAAAAAATGCTTTCGCTATTCCTGAGTTAGTTCTAGTGAGTCGCTAGTTGTCGCTAGTTTAAGAGACTGTAGTAGTTTTAGAAAAATTCAAGCATCACACAATTCATATTGGGTAGGTACCTATTGTCAAAATCTAACAAAACCTACGCTTCATATTAGATAATATCGAAAAGCTAAAATTAGCTTTTCGATAAGTAAAAGTAAAAATCATATATACAAAGAAAGTTGGCAAGCGCGAACTTATCTCTAGAAGAGATCTCTACCAGTCTATCCATGGTGGTGAGATTGCTGTTATCGCGGGGCACAGAAGTGCAAGAGTGATTAATAATAATGATTATAAATCTATAAACTTATTCAGAATTAATAATATAAGATACACGTATACACGACTACATACACACTTACATGAACATGTACATACATACATAAAATACATAAATAAATACATACATTGAAAGTATATCCATTATGAGAGACAATGATGTAAGTAAATATATATACCAAACAAAATCCAATAAGCAAGCAATTTCAACGCCTGTAGATAAATAATTTTTTTCCGATTTGTGACCAATCATCACCATAATATCTCAAAAAGATAACCCATAATATGGACGTCCGTTTTGAGCCCAAACCAGGTTTCCTCTCATAACTCCTTGGTATCAGCATCCAACTTCCCACGCACAATAACATTATCAAGGCCTGTCAGGCCAACAATACCATTAATTCAGCAAAAAAAAAAAGTTTATCGATGTTCTAAATAAAGAGATATCCTGAGCATTTGTATTGTAAGTTACTTTCCAGTAGTAATAAATTTATGGTAAAAGCAATTATTGTTTTTTTTTTCATACACCTACTAAATTGTTATTTTTCAAAGTTTCCTCCAAAATGTTGACCGAAAACTATATGCGATAAGGCTATCTTTTCTACTTTTTTAATTTTTTTCATGTGTACAGTGAAGAATATAATTATGAAAATAATAATCATGCAATACAGATCTCATTGTTGAATAATGACATTTTCTCCACCCTACCCGTATCTATTTCGGGGACGTAACAGCAGATTACATGTTATAAGATTTACTTCGACCCACAAACGTCTCTGCCAATATTTTCCATTAAAGCAAAATACGCAACAAATTTTAATAAAAAGGCTAATTAGCATTACTGCTCTGTGCTACATATTACTATACTTATTTACCCTAAAAATTCTGCGATACATGTAACTCAATCTTGTTAATCAAATAAGTATTTTCTTGACTTTTCACTCTAATTAAACAAATGATAATTAATGATGTTATCATGTTAACAGTACCTCTTCTGAAAATAATCTTCGCGACTGTATTACACGTGAATGTGCATTTTGTATCTAATAAAAATTGTTAATATAAATTATTTTAACTCTAAACGAGTTAGTCTTATTACTAGTAATTATTATTTGCGAATATGGATAACTTGCTGTCGAACGAAGATAAAAATAGAAGCGAGAAGAAAACTTCTGCTATGGTATCGTTATTACGATCATGTAAGTTAATATATATTAGGTCAGTTTCCTCATATTTTATACAGAAATTCAAGTAAAGATTTTAAAAAATATCTTTTAATTAATTATAATGTGTATGTATCATTTTGTTCGATAGCTTGCAACCACCTTGTAGGTAGTGACAGGATTTCGTTGTAGAGAACATTTTGGGTCTACGCGTGCGCAGAAAACTGAAATATTTCAAAAATGTCACTAATATTTAAAGTTTACGCGTTTGACAGTTCGCGTCTGCGGGGTTACCTAGTATATACTATACATTAAACTCGTAGTATACACTGGTTTATAAAATTTCTGCCTGCAACGATTTTTTTTTAATACTTTTTAGCCCCATATAAGTAAAATATTCTAATATAAGTTAATTTAAGCCGTAATCGGGCTTTATTTGTTCATAAAATTTTTTTGCTAATATCATTATGGAGAATATAATAAAATTAATTAATGCTTAAATTTTTTATGTTCATTATTTCAATGGATGTACCTACCTATTATTAATTTTAATGTAAAGTAACACAAGCAAAAAACACGATTCAGCCTGTAACATCTCACTACTGGGCTAGGCCTCTTTCCCTTTCGGAGCTTACATAGTCCACCACGCTGCTCCACTATGGATTGGCGGATTTATTCCCTCCTACTTAGTAGGAACGATCGATATCAGGTGTGGTATTTGATATATGATAACAACCAGGACTGACAGTTTAACGTGCTTTGCGAGGCGCGGTGGGGACATCCTCGCGGACAGACATCCAGAACCGAAGTAAATATTTGTATAAACACAAATGTCCACTCCAAGCGAGAAACGAACAGCAACTACCGGTGTCAACACATTATACATTAAAGCGGTCAAAATCAACATAAGATACCCTAAATAATGAACATTATCTTTTCACAGGTTGCATAATTCCACAGCGCTATACATTTGCAATAGTTGCATTAATTGGCCTTTGTAATGCATTCACAATGCGTACAACTTTGAACGTTGCAATCACGCAAATGGTTAGACACAGACGCTTAGGGAGAGAAAATTTAGATCCAGATGCATGTCCAAGTGATATAGTACTTAATACTACTACTCTCATCACTAATCCAGTAAGTACCAGAACTTTTTATTAATTTTATTGTAAAAAACATTAAATCTTTAATTAAATTCCTGCTTAACAATTTCGTTTATAGTATGCAATGTTCGACTGGGAAGAAAAGACACAAGGTCTCCTTTTAAGCGGTTTTTATTACGGATACTGTTTATCACAAGTTTTAGGTGGATATTTAGCACTTAAATTTGGTAGTAAATGGGTATTAGGTGTTGGACTCTTAAGCACGGCAATATTCACTTTTTTGACGCCGATTATCACACGAATGGGTGGATCAACTTGGTTATTTATTCTTCGAATTTTGGAGGGAATAGGAGAGGTAATTAATTTTTCACATACATATTTACGCCAATTTAGAGAAGTTTCTACCATTTAGCAGTTATCATTTAAAGGCCAAATCTAAATTCAGGTACCTATGGATAGTAGAGTAGTTGCGGCCCAAGACTTTTATCTCACAGTCGCTAGCCACTGTAAACGCAACGAATTTAATTTAAAAATGACAATATTTTTAAAATTAAACACGTGTTCAAGGTTGATTATATTTTGATATAAACTATAAATTGTTGGATTTCTTTAAATAAAAAAATAAAAAAAAAAAATTATATTTTTTTTATGATTTTAGTTCACCGTTGTTTCATGATTTTGGGAACTGTAATAGGTAGCATTACCTTTTATTGAGGTAGGGCAAAGAGAAAAATATTTTGCTCAAAATCTGAAGCATAGAGTTTGGGGAAGTACCTCAATCTTACATAAGATCAAAGCTAAATAAAATTGCTCTTAATTAGTGTTGTGTTTCTGTGGTGGGTAGCTAGCACGCTTGTAATTTTCCGGGATGAAAGGTAGCCTATGTTCCTTCTGGGCTCCATTGACGTGGCTCATCAAAGTCAAGCTTTTGAGCCCTGAAAGTAGAATAAATAAACAAACTTACTTTCATATTTATAATATTAGTGTGAATTTTGCTACACATATTTACACATATGCGCACGCATGTATGCAAACATTCATACACATATAAATTTCAGTTGTGTTATAGTAAATTTATATTAAATTTTAGTAGTCTTTTTATTACAAAATAATTGGCTACAGATAACCAAGTCAGTGCATGTTACTTCGAGTATAATAAACATTATTATTAAGAAACAAAGACATTTATCAAATTACAGGGGCCTACAATGCCTGCATTAGCTCACATGATGGCAAGATGGATACCACCACATGAAAGGTCGATTTTATCAGCAATCATTTTCGGAGGTGGTCAATTTGGAAACATATTCGGACCAGTCATATCTGGAATTTTATTAGATAATAATAGAGATTGGGCTTATGTGTTTTATTTCTTCGGAGGTTTTGGTTTAATTTGGTTTACCTTATGGGTAAGGGAAGAATTGATCTATAACCATTCATGCACATATATATTTACTTAAAAAGTAATCTTGTATTAATGTTGTGAATTTCAGACCCTTTTATGCTATAGCGAACCAACTGAACACCCATTTATATCTAAAAAGGAATTAGAATACTTAAACCTAATTCTGCCGAGAGCTAAGGAAAGTAATAAAAGGGATCCCGTACCTTGGAAGGCCATTATAAGATCACCGCCAGCGTGGGCTATGCTTGTCGCTAATGTTTGTAATTTGTATTTAATTTTCTATTATTAACCTAAGACATTATTTAAATACAGTTAATATGATTAAAAAAAAATCTTATCATGGACTCACCACATTGCTGTAAACCAAAAGTGAATCTTATTACTTCATTCGTATAGTCTAATATTTGCTTGTTTCTTCTATTTTTATCTATATAAATAAAAATGAATGTTGCTAAGCGCATAACTTGGCGAATGGCTTGACCGATTCGGCTAATTTATATTTTTTTATGTTCCTTAAGGCCCACGGAAGGTTGATACTTAAAATAAAATTAAAAAAAAATTACTATTAATTTTTAACAGAACGAAGTCTGTTCGGGCTGCTAGTTCTATAGTAAAAACTATTTTGTAACTGCGTTATTCGTGCATACTGTAGATCTTCTTCTTCTTTTCTTCTTATAGGTATATTTTTATTTATTAATTGTTTTCTTATCTTTATAGGTGGGACACGATTGGGGACTTTACACTATAATATCAGACCTCCCAAAATATAGCCACGACGTTTTAAAATTCAACATAGCAGCTACTGGTATTCTGTCTGGCTTACCTTTTATGGCGATGACGCTTTGTGCTACGCTTTTTGGTATTATTTGCGATTTAGGTATTAGAAAAAAATGGCATAGCGTAAAAACAGCAAGGAAAATATACACTAGTATAGGTGAGTATTAAGTTTTGTATTGTTAAATTCATATTAAATTGTTTTTTACAATACGATTAATATCGGTGTACCAAAGGTAATATAATTGAAAATGTAGGACAATTTACACTTTAAATTAAATATTTTGTGCATTAAGGAAAATCAATCCCAAAATAATTAAGCAGTCGAAATTTCCTCCAAGCCTAAGTAGTTTTTTTTTTAAGCCGCGTTTTAGGATACTTACGTAAATATTTATATATATATATATATATATATATATATATATATATATATATATATATATATATATATATATATATATATATATATATATATATAGCTGTAATCTTCTGTAAGGTTGAGATCCTTCTCCAGTCGGGGTGCTCCAGATTTCGAGCAGGATATTTCTCGTTGTGCCTTACCTCAATTAAATATGTAATGAAACAATTGTTATTAAAAATAATAGAAACAAGATTGTACACACTGTCTGTATTTTAAGATATTATAGCAACTATTTCTTTTCTTACCAAGTTTTTACTATGATACTTTACATTTTAATACAATTTTTAATTAAATATTTTAATCAAATATTTTGAATTGAATATTTTTATACCAACAAACAAAAATGCTTAAGTAATATAAATGTCACATTAGCCGCAACAGGACCAGCGATATTCATCATTCTAGCTTCATATTCTGGGTGTAATCGGAATGCGGCGATGGTCTACTTTATAATTTCAATGGGACTTATGGGCGCATATTATAGCGGAATGAAGGTATTTTTAATTTATTTAGTATTCAACTTTATTAACAAAATATAAAAAAAAATATCCGTCTTATTATTACAGTCATTTTGCTAAAAAAAAAAAAAGATTACCACTCTATACACATTGCATTTTTGTTTGTTTATATTCGAAATTCGAATTACAAATTTGAAAAATTGTCAAATAAACTTATCGTTAACGCATCAAGGCTGGTTTTAAATATGTACTGCATACAACGTATTTACTAATATTAAAATTAAATTTATATTCTTCATTAACAATGTATTTTTTTTAAATTCATTTTATATTTATTAGTAGTGATTTCAAATATACAAGCTATCTTCATAATTATAATTTTAAAAGCGATTTTCAGCTTACGCTTTTCTATGGACTAGCGCCAAAACACACGTTTATAGCAATTTCAAATACTTGGGTGAACTAGTCATTATAAAAACATTTGACTTTGTAAAATCACAGCAGTTACTATTATTACACAGTACAGTGTATTCTTTTATAGGTGAACGTTTTGGATGTGGCACCTAACTACGCTGGAACATTAACATCTTTCATAAACACAGTATCCACATTAGCTGGCATTATAACGCCGTACTTGACTGGACTATTAACACCCGATGTAAGTAAAACATTAAATCAAATTAGACTTAATTTATTACCGTTGAAATTGTTAGTTCAGATAAATATTTTTAGCCCTAGGCCATTTTTATAGGTACTTGTGTTAGTGGTCTAGAAGTAGTTACGTTTAGTATTAGTATATACTCCGAACCTAGTAGTAGCAACGATTCAGAATTTAAATTTTATTTTGACGCCAAGTTATTTAATAGTGATTCCTAATGGATTTCATGGGTTTCCTTTGTCATGCTTTACTACTCAATACAATAAAAAAATACGTGCATATTATTAAATTATTAATTTTAAATAATGATTTTAAAATTTTATTACTTTTCAGTCAACTCTGGTACAATGGCGTACATCATTTTGGGTTTGTTTTGTGATGCTAGTTGGGAGTAACATAATATACTGCATCTGGATGAAAGAGGAGCAGTTGTGGTGGGACGATATAAAAAAATTTGGCTATCCACCTGGGTGGAAACACGGTCCCCTTACAAAAGATGAAGAGTCAAAAAGTCCTCAAGATGTCGAATTAATTGAAAAAAATATAGGATCTTAATAATTATTACTTCAATTAGTTAATATACCCACCTTTTTTCGATGTCGATAAAAAGTTCCACCTGCTTGAAAGGGACATGACGGGATAAACTGCGTTTTTACGTTTTTACGAATGAAAGTTTTAGAAAACCAACAGACTATGGCCTAAAAAATACAGTTAAATATTTTTTAAATTTCTGATAACTGACGGACATCGCACGACCCAAGTTGCTAATTATCACACGCACTAATCAATATCTTTCATAATAATATTCTCTATCTTAGATATCGATAGGCGAAAAGAAAATTAATAAAATATAAAAATAATATAATATAAAAATGACGCATATCTATATAACAATGTTAAATACTTTTCCAAAATAATTTTTATAACGTGTTATATTTACTATTTCGATCAAAATAATGATTTCCAGAATTATTTGTTTTTAGTTGCAGATGTTGTCAGTTTTGTTGTTGTTACGACGTACGAATCTTAAAAAGTACTAAAGTGCTTACAGTAAAACTTAATAATCTAAAGCTATTAATTACTTAAGCTAAAAAGTAGTAATAACGTAAATTCAGGCGCAGTCGGCTTGATATGATTAGCTAGGCGAAGTTTTCACTTTCTTGATTAGAAAATAATCGAAATCAAAACAGCTTTATTTAAATAGGCTTTAGAAAAGCCTTTGAATAACATTTATAATTTTTTACAGATTATGAATTATATTTCTTTACTTATTTTACCTAATACATTTTCAAAAATCTTCACAATACAAATAAGCAAAAAAATTTAAAATGTTAATAGATTATTATTATTATTATTTGTAATGTTTGTATTTTTTTAATATAAATCTTGAAATATATTCTTTATAAAAGAAGCTGCGTCGAAATGTAAATGTAATCGTAATAAGTGTGTTAAATTCTTAAACCAAAAAGCTTTTAATTTCTTACTAAATATTTCGATTGATAACATGAGAAAAATATCGTATATTAAGGTTCTAAATGCATCATCTTACGTTCAAATTGTAAACTTCATTTGAAACTTTTTTAAATATTACGTATATGTACAAAATTGCTATTATATTTTAGCAGGAGATATGAGGATCAATAAAATTACACCACATAATACTGTAATTGTCAATAACCATGTGAATATATATTTATTTTATTACTAAAAAAAATCTGACGTTATTTTTAACACTAATATCAATTTTAACCTATTAAAATTTCGTAATAGCAACGAATCGAGAGGAAAAAAAACGAAAAGTTATTAGATATGTAGGAATTCAAAATTTTGATAGTTAACAAATAATATAATATTTTACAGAAACACTTGAGATGCGCTATTAGATTCAGTATTTATAGTTTGGTTTATTTGCATACGTCTTCTGGCTTGTCTTAATAGATTTGTAATTTCAATTATTTGAATTTCAAGTCGTTTCTTTTTTTCCTTAAGCTCCACAACCTACAATGAAAAAGTTCAGTTTATTTTGTATTGCTGTGCTGTGTAATAATAAATGAGGTTAGTATTTAAATGTTTTTTTTTTTGTTTTATCCAGTATGCAAGTAACTCTTATTGCCTGAATACGGATTATAACATTAATAGATACATACACATATTTTTGCAAGATATTATCTTTTATACGATATTAACCATCCGATAACATAAAGTTTCAACCACAGATCGACTCCAATGGATACCGCATATCGAACATTTTGTTCAATTTCAAATTCTTCAACATGTTATGTCATTTTTTTTTAACTAGAATTATTATTTTATTTTCTACAACACTTTATGGCACAAAAGGATATTGTAGATGTTGACAAGTAAGCTTTACTTGCTCAAACATTTGTTTTAATTGCTAAAATTCAAAATTGAATACGTGACAACAGGTCTATACCTGGCCGATGCTAAAGTCAATAATCTGAATACTGAGTTATATGTATATGATTTCCAACGTTATGCACTGGTAGTGTGCCTTTCATGTGGTATCTATTGGGGATCTGTGGTTTCAATATAAATTAAATAAGATTGGCATCATTGTCTTTTATTTACTAAAAACTAATAGGTACTCGTAATAGGTATTTAATTTCTTTAAAATTGATCTTGTAATAGATTGTAACAAAATATCATAAGAAACTTTATGCACGTGTAAAGAAATTGTGCGCTCCCACTTTTCTCTAACAGGAAAAAAGACATGACGAGATGTAGAACCGAGAAAAATTTATATGCTTTTATCCCAGTGAAGTAGTAATGATCCTTTTCTTAACTGGTAAAATTTATGAATTAAAAAAAAAATGTAAAAATAAAGAACTAAAAATTGGAGTTTTCAATTAAGTCCCTAATGGCCTTGAGGCATGGCGTGTACCTCGTCGGTGGCGTCTTGAAAATCACGCAACAAATCTTTTCTAGTTAGTAAGCCGGCTTTCATTCGCTCGGCTTCGAGGGACCAACGAAGATGATCGCGTTTGTTCTGTAAATAAGTGACAGTTATAAAAAAAATGTGTTGTTAAGGTAAGCCTTTTTGCGAGTATAACAACAAATATTTCAGCCAAAACGTTCGCGATTTATTTTTTTATATACTAAAGTAAATGCAAAATAGTTTTTTATTCATTAACAAAATGGAAGGTCGTTTCTAGTTCGGTTTCAGAAATTTATACTAATTTTGTAAAAGACCGTTTTCCACAACTGTGACATACTTTTCTGTAACATTCATTTACAAGATTAGAAATCTTGTGCCTATACAATTTTTATAGCAACAAGTACTAAGAAATTAATGCCTACAAGTAGAATATGAAGAAAAAAAAATTAAATATTTTTTTCGAGTTTCTCGGACCGGACGGAATACATGGACCGTAATTTGTTTGATCGGCTTGAATTATACTTTAAATACCATACATTTTTGATGAGGTACTTAAATGAAAACGCACTTTATAATTTTCTGTCACGTCCACTACAGAAATCAGTGTTCGTATAAAAAGTTCAAGGCGGTTTCAAGCACTTAATAATGGGACTAAACATTAATTTAAGTGTTTAAAAATAAATGTTTAACTTATTTTAAGTGTAAGCTTGTTTTTTCTCATTTCAATATCTCCAAAAACAATAATATGTTTTTTTGGAAAATTTGTCAAAATTTCACTAAAAGACAATATTAAAACAAAGACGAAACATTTACGACATTTTAGAATACAAGGTCATGGAATCATAAGATTTATTACAATATTGACAAATGTATATTTATTTTCATTTAATTGGATATTATGATATTACTGTCGTTGAACACTGGATTTTTTACCGCTTCACCTATCGGTAATCATTAACATTTGTAGACATTTTTGCGTAGCTAATTAATTTAGCAAAATAGTCTCTTAAATTCTGTGATTTATTCAATTAAAAAAAGGTGCTTCAAATTAATTGATTATGAAATTGATAATAATAATAATTGAATGCAATATTAAGAATAACTGACTAATGTGCCGTCGTGTTCGATCCCCTTGCATGACAAATGTTTGTATAGCTCATAGAGATGTTTTCACAGTCTGGGCATTTGTATCGTATGTATGTTTTTGTGGAAATATACACCGAACATTTATGACAGACAGACAGGTTATCATCCTACAGAAACCTGTTTAGTGTGAAGAATATATTTATTCGGTCATTTATGTATTTACTTACTTTTATTTCCCCTAATTCCTCACGTGCCCTAATAAGCTCAATTTCGGCATCACCAAAATCACACTCAGCAAAATCAATGACCTCTTCCGTGTGGTGCATTTTTTCTCGAATATGTGCCAACATTTGGTTATGTTCGGTACAATTGACACGATTTTTAATAAGTTCATCTTCTCGTTCTAAATAAGGTTTTACTGTTTTTAATATTTTTTGTCTAAATCATAACATTTTATTTCTAGGAATTGCGTAAATATTAGAATTATGTATGTATATGTATATAAGTCCAAACTATTATTAAGCTAGGTTTACATAGTTAAATACCTTCTATTTTCGACAAATAATTCTGTTTGTCGATGTATAGCTGTTCATACTGAGCGACATTAAGGCCCGGAGCGATTATTTCTAATTTACGTACAATAGAATCTAACTCATTAACAGCGTTCCTTGCTCGTATGTATCGAAGGCAAAGAGCTGATGCTTGTTCACATTTGCGTCTTTGTAAAGTTAGGAAGCGTTCAACGGTCTGTAATATTAGAATTAATTTTATTATTTAATTACTAGAATTTTTTAAATTCAATTATAAGATAAATATATAATCTTATTATATATGATAATATCATTAGGGTAAGGAGGGTTTTATACATTTTAATAACCGTATACAAAACCCCTGATATTAATACCACAGTCGGGTAGAAAGGTGGTCCTCATTTATTATTTAAGCATAATCTCAACTGAAATACATCATTTAATCTTCATCCATATTAGATGTTAGTGAAACGCTTTCTTACTTAGTATTACATTAATTTGTAATTCTAATAATTATTAACCTATAATAAGTTGGACAAAATTATATTCAGTAAAAAATGTTATTTAAATTATTGTGTAAATATTTATAAATAAACAACTTTTTACCGAAAATTACCGGACCCCCTCAGCCCTCCCGTGACCATGGTTGCTGTAAAGTATCCGAAACGTCGGACATCTAGGCATCTAAAAAAACTTAATAAAACGCGATAAAATCCGAAAAAGTTATTCATTATAATGAGCATACTTGCATAATTCGCGTAAGCACTAGAAAACATTATATGAGGTAGGGCACAGTAGGAATTTCCTGCTCAAAATATGGAGCAGCCCGACTGGGGTAGTACCTCGACCTTACAGAAGATCATAGCAAAATAACACTGTTTTCAAGCAGTATTGTGTTCCTGTTGGTGAGTAAGGTGACCAGAGCTCCTGGGGGATTGGGGATTGGGTCGGCAACGCGTTTGAGATGCTTCTGGTGTTGCAGGCGTCTATAAGCTACGGTAATCGCTTACCATCAGGTGAGTCGTACGCTTGTTTGCTGACCTAGTGATATTTAAAAAAAAAATGCAAATATTTGTTAATATAGAAATGCTACATTCGGCAACTGAGGTTGGAAATATCCTGCTCAAAATCTGGAACAGCCCGACAGGGGAAGTACCTCCCTTACAGAAGATCACAAATAAATAAGTGCTTCCAAGCAGTGTTGTGTTCCTGTGGAGAGCAAGGTAATCAGAGCTCCTGGGGGGATTGGGGATAGGGTTGGCAACGTGCTTTTGATGCTTCTGGTGTCACAAGCGCCTATAAGTAAGCCGTATGCTTGTTTGCCGACCTAGTTAATCAACAAAATCTAATCATCAAAGGATTGATGAAAAAAAAACATATATCTAAAAATGATAATAATAAATACAGTTTACATTCTCTCTCTCTCTCTACTACTCGCAACATAATAATGCAGTGATATATTACATAGTATTAATCTAGATAAATAAAAATGAATGTTGCTAAGTGCAAAACTCGTGAATGGCTCGATGAATTCGGCTAATTTATTTTTTTGTATGACCTTAAAGCCCACGAAAGGTTTTTATACTAAAAAAAAATACTATCAAATTTTGACAGAAAGAAGTGTGTTCGGGCAGCTAGTATATAAATAAAAGTGAATCGCCAAAATTTATGTACACGCATAACTTCCAAACGACTGCACTTATGTGGTTGTTAGGATCAGTATCGTGTAAAAGAAAATTTAAATAAAAAGTCGATATGATATGTATGTTTTGTTTATTACTACGTTCATAATATACGTGAAACTGACCTTATCAGCGATTGGTTTTCCCTTTTTAGAGTAAATAAGGCCAGTGCCAGTGTTACGTTCGTAATTTTGGAGTGCATCAAATCTGTTCTCGACATGTTCTAATTTATCTGCGTATTGTACTTGAACCACGTGTAATTTTGATTTTATCTGCAAATATTTCATGCATTAAAATTTAATGTGCGCTAGATTATTTTAAACAAAAAAGGATTTAGTATTACGTCTGCCATTTCTATTTCCTCTTTTTCTTTTAATTCTTGAAATGTAAATAGTTTCTGTTGGTATTTCTCTTCTAAATGCGGAACGTTTTCTAAGGGCTTTAAGACGTGTTCCAGTTTTCTCTTTCTGAAATTAAAAAAAAAGAAAGAAGCTTAGAAATACTTTATTTTTAACATCAGTTAACAGTCTTATTAGACATACTGTATAGATTTATACATTTTTAAATCACAATAAAAAAAATTAATATACTTATAAATTATATTTTATATGAACATAATTATAATGATAAATACATCTCTATGTACATCTCTATGTACATTTTTATTTTATTTTATTAACGGACAAAAAATAATAATAAAAAATAGTAATATATAGTAGTGAAAAGAGCTTTAACACTGTTAATTTTAATTAAGGTTTTAAACTGATTCTTACTTATAATATTCAGCTAGTCGACGGTGTAGCAAATTATTTTTAATTTGTGCCTGGTTACGGTCAAACATCAAATCTCTATAAGCTTGTAAATATTCATCTCGGTTAATTGTTACAGCTGCTGCGCCTATCCCTTGTCCAATTTGACCACATGATTCGTCATTAATATTCTCTCCAGCCTCTGGTAATAACGTTCATAAAATTTTATTAAAAGGTAGCTGCGCACTCACAAAATTAGTATCATGGATAATATAAAAACTTAGAAATAAAATTAATAGGGCTCGTGAGTTTTCACTTACATTATACTTCAATACTTTGTAGAACAGTTGATATTATGTTACTGCACCGTTTTTATGATTTCAAAAAGCACAATGACATGCCATGTACGATCTTTGTCTATAATACGTAAGAAACTTCGTTTTATAGGAACGCAATCACTGGCGCTCCACTCGTTACAACTTAATGCCAAATGTACGTAATATAATTTGTATTGACTATTATATAGACATAGTAGAATAGAAATGATGTAATGTAAGGATAGTAAGTAAAATAAATAAATTAACTATAGCCGTGCAAATAATTCGCGCTAAATAAGAATAATAATTATCCCTCTACAAAATTACAAAAAAGTATTTATACGTGAGTCGATTTGAAATTGAACAAAAATTTACCGACCGTCAACCAAGTTGACATTGTTTTAAAATTAAAGCCGTCATACATATAATATTAATAATTAATTAATTTACAAAAACAAAAGCAAAAAAAAAAAACAGTTGTGGATGCCGGTAGAGCAAGCAATTATCTTTTAAATGATAAATAATGTATGTAGAGTAATTTTTTAGAGTTAAATTTCCAAAAAAGGAGGCAAACATCTTAACCTTAGCTTATTAATATATATGATGATATAGATTTAAGATTATCTATGTAATTTTCGTGGTAGTGCACTGCACCAGCCACTTAGGACGAACCAACTCTGGTCTATATAAATGTTTTCTAACCCGAAAATTATTTTCGAAACCGGCTTAGACTTACTTTAATATCGACATTAACTTTTTAACCAAATTAGAAAACTCACCTCGGTTCTAAGAGCCTGATCACAAGAGCTATAAATCAAAAAAGTAAGAGTAAATATTATTTTGCTTTAATTATCTAATCCAAATCCTCCACTCTGTCTGAACCTTTAACATTTCGGGTATTATACGTGTGGTGAATAGTTTCGATTACAGCTCTCAAATGTCTGAAAGTCTCGGTTATATCGTACAGTGGCGAAATTTTAGTTCTTTGTTAAAGAATATAAGTAAAATAAACATTTTAAAGTTAGTAGATTTTTGAGAAGCTAAATAGGGTATAAGTAGGTTTATAAAAGTTCATTAATAATATTTTTGTTTGAATTATGGATATTCTTCCTGATATAAAAATTCAAAAAAAAAAATAGCAATCATTATGATATATGAACCCATGTTAAGATAGTTACTATTTTACGAGCAAGCATTTGATAAACACCTGTTCTTTGTAAATTCTATCGTAAATCAATTTAAATTATAAATAAATCTTAAGGAAGAGAAATACAAAAGGTTTTAAAGATTGCGTTTCTCTTAAAATAATACATATTATAAAAATAACAAAGAAACAATCTGAGCACAACTGTTACAAAAGATATGAGCAATATGTAAATTCGTATATTTGTATTAATAACTAATAATATTAGATTAAAAACATCTGGTAATCTTGATCTAAACAGTTCTAAATACTTTATTCTAAAACGATTTTTTTTTAAGAATGAATGTTAAACGTTATCCACAGCACGGGTATGAGGCTGTATTCACATTTTTTCAGTGTTACTAATAATTTAAAAATTTTATACTTTATAATACTGTAAGATTAGGTTTGTATAAATGCACTAATTTAAGCTTTCGTCGTTTAGATTCGAATATATTTGTCATATATAAGAAAGCCTTTCAACTAACAAAGATTATAACATTGTTATAATAACTATTAAGCAGCGATGGTAAATGGTAGTGAAACCTCACGAGTCATTAACATGTTGAAATCTTTATAGTGTTAAATAAATAAGTAAAACAATCTAAGTCACGGCAGCAACAACTAGGTAATATCTTTATTTAGTTTAATAAAATATGATAAAAACGATATACAAACCACTTGATGAACTTGAGCTACCATCTTCGGTTTCCGTTTTTTCTTTTTTAATTTTAGTTTGCTTAGGAGGCTCCTGTGTTAAAATTATAATACTATGAATAATATTCATCTAGAATATAACTAAATTTATTAAGTACTAGCTGAATTCGTTCGCGTGAGAGATTCTATCTGGATACTCATGATTGTTTTAACGGCGTGATCCTGATCCCGTGGGAATTAGGGGATGAAAAGTATATGTTACCACGTGACCTCCTGTAGCTTATTTTAGCCGTTCCAGAAATAGATGTAAAGACATATAGACAATCATTTCAAAAAGTTTTTAATTTATTATGAAAAAAAAAACCTAAAGACTTGCCAAAACGGAAATATTTTAGTATGCAGAATGTAGTATTTTAATTTTATTTGCTTTTTACTCATCTATATATTTATTTTATTTTTGTTTTTTATAATTTAAACCTTTTGGGATCTTATTTGTTTCTCTTGCAATAATAGTCCTATTTCATATTAAAATGTTTTGTAAATAAACCCCATTTCACTGGAAGATTGGGATAAAAGTGGCCAGTTGCAGTTGCTATATAATCTCTTCTATCTTCCAGTGAAAGACCTATTAAAATCACTTTCACCGCTAAGTGAGAAAAATAAGTGTAGTCGCAGATTGCAACAAAAGAATTTACTCCCAAAAATACAATACAATACAATACTTTATTGTACAACCAGAAACAATACATGTAACAAAATAAGCAAAAAGAAATACAAAAAAAAATGTACAATAGAAAAAATTCGTAAAAACGACGTCGACTCACGTGCCTAAGATCGCTCGTACCTAAATGTAATTCGTAATAATTAATGAGCTGTTGTTGGAAAAATACTTTGTAAACTTTAGCATTCCCCAACGCGATGACGCTTGGAAAATAAATATATTTGAACCTACATAATATATGTGACGATAGTAATTAAATACGTTTAAAATATTATTTGTTAGTTTTTAGAGTTTATTTTTTGTGTCGGGGGTTTTTTAATATTTTTAATTTTACTTTTAACATTGAAGACTTCTTTACACATGCTTGACTTGGGGAGTAAGCTGATGAATGCAGACAAGGAAGAGAGGGGGAGGGAGGGAGAGTTAGAGAAAGAGAGAGTGAGAGAAAGAGTGAGTGAGAGGTGCGAGCACATATTTTCTTTCTCTCATAGCCAGTTACGTTTCGTTATCTAAGACACAGTGCAGGCCTATTGTGCAGGCCTATTGTGCAGGCCTATTGCTAAAGAAGTTTTACTTCAGTCGTGTATAGTCTAACGCACATTCGTTTTTTAACCGACTTCCAAAAAAGGAGGAGGTTCTCAATTCGACTGTATTTTTTTTTTTTTTTTTTATGTATGTTACATCAGAACTTTTGACCGGGTAGACCGATTTCGACAAATTTTGTTTTAATCGAAAGGTTTTGTGTGCCAATTGGTCCCATTTAAATTTATTTGAGATCTAACAACTACTTTTCGAGTTATATCTAATAATGCGTTTTTACTTGACGCTTTTTTCGTCGACCTACGTTGTATTATACCGCATAACTTTCTACTGGATGTACCGATTTTGATAATTCTTTTTTTGTTGGAAAGGGGTTTTCCTTAGTTTGGTACCATGATAAGGAAACCAGGATCTGATGATGGGATCCTAGACAAATCGAGGGAAACTCTCGAAAATCCGCAATAACTTTTTACTGGGTGTACCGATTTTGATAATTTTTAATTTAATCGAAAGCTGATGTTTATCACGTGGTTACATACAAATTTTATCGAGATCTGATAACTACTTTTTGAATAATCTTTGATAACGCGTAGTTCCTTGACTATTTTTTCGTCGATCTACGTTGTATTACTTGTCGATGTAATTGAAGTCGGTTTTTTTTCGTTTGCGAGCAAACACAATTATTTAAGACAGAGAATACGGATACTGTTCAGTGGATACTGGGATCGAAATTTGAGGCTTGCAGTAATTATAATTACCATTGCGGCTCTCTGAAAACTTCGTTTTTTTTATTGACTACAACCTTCTTAAGCTTTATTTATTTTTAACCGACTTCCAAAAAAGGAGGAGGTTCTCAATTCGACTGTATTTTTTTTTTTTTTTTTTTTTATGTATGTTACATCAGAACTTTTGACCGGGTGGACCGATTTCGACAAATTTTGTTTTAATCGAAAGGTGGTGTGTGCCAATTGGTCCCATTTAAATTTATTTGTGATCTAACAACTACTTTTCGAGTTATATCTAATAATGTGTTTTTACTTGACGCTTTTTTCGTCGACCTACGTTGTATTATACCGCATAACTTTCTACTGGATGTATCGATTTTGATAATTCTTTTTTTGTTGGAAAGAAGATATTTCTAGTTTGGTACCGTGATAAGGAAACCAGGGTCTGATGATGGGATCCCAGAGTAATCGAGGGAAACTCTCGAAAATCCGTAATAACTTTTTACTGGGTGTACCGATTTTGATAATTTTTAATTTAATCGAAAGCTGATGTTTATCATGTGGTCACATATAAATTTTATTGAGATCTGATAACTACTTTTTGAGTAATCTTTGATAACGCGTATTTGCTTGACTATTTTTTCGTCGATCTACGTTGTATTACTTGTCGATGTAATTGAAGTCGGTTTTTTTTTCGTTTGCGAGCAAACACAATTATATACTTATTCTATCAATGGAGCTGTGTTATTGCTAAAATCAAACCTTAAAATATAAATTGAGTTTTTTAGATGAAAGTCCAAAACATTAATTTTAAGCAGTATAATGTCATAAACCTGATGTCTCTGTTGCAATTAAAAAAAAAGATTAATAAAATACAATGCCATTACAAGCCCGCCGGGTAATACTAAACTTTTCGAATTTCACATACAGATAGGTAATATGAGTATACCCACGTAACGTAAAAATATCAACGGAAGGTATTTCTACATGTGCCAAGAAAAATTTTGGTACCTATATGTTAACGAAAATATTTAGTAATACCAAGTAAATGGAAAAGCAAAATTTTTTTTTTCGTAGAGAAAAATAAATAAATAGTTCAACCCTAAATGTATCAAATTCTGGATACATACACCATTTTGATTTACTTTAACCAATAAATCAATCTAATGTCATCCCTTGTTGCATGCTCGTAGGAATCTAATGTTTTAAAAAGCCATTTTAAAATTTCCGTTAGCCAAATGGTGTCTGTATTGTTTTAGGCCGAAGCGTGACTCACCAGCGTAGGTAGGTGCGGTAGACAACGCGATGGCATTCTGGCCAAACAATTTCAATATTCGTTTTTTTCTTCTTTGGGTTACGTGTTATTTTATTCTAATGTCTTTTATTTAAAGTATTATTATAAATTATCATGTAATTGACAGTACAATTCACATAAAATAATCAAAGTACGTAAAGGCTTTTTGAAGAATATTGCTTTATAGAAACGACGAAGAGACGCTTATGGATCTTTTACAGACCGATGATTATGATATAATTTATAAAGTTTAATTAACGTTAGTTAAGTGGGCATAAAAACAAAACAACTAACAAAATTATGTTTTAAAAAATATTTATGCAAACAATTTAAATACCCACATATCGCAATAAAACTTTTTCTTACATAAAAAAATATCACAATCTGCTACATGATTTATAAAAGATACTCGGAGAATTAGACTGAAGAAAAAAGCAAATTTGTTTCATATTAGTCACCGAAGAGGCATAGTGTGTTAGTAAAAATGTAAAAGGTATCTAAGAAACGTCTGAGACACATATATACATAGCTGAAACACGTAGTCGCCGTAACGTTTTCCCCAGAAGATCTGAAAGCTCGGCTCTTTGATTAGAAGTAAATAAAAAATTGTGTATGGGCGTTACACAACACCGATTATTATATTTGAATTGAAACGTACCAATCATAATTAATTTTAAATTATTATAATCTCAAACATTTTATTTTTTTCATATTTCAAATCGCCGGTAGTCGTTTATTAATACAAATGGTAATTGTAGTAATTTGAAAAGATAATTGTCATTAAAATAAAACAAATTGGTAAGTAACATGTGTGATCGTCAACTATCTAATAATAAATGGTAATTTACCAAGCTGTCTTTAGGAATAATGAGGTTATAGAATTCTCGTCTCTATTGTAACAACTGTAAGGGCTTACAATACTTAGGGGAGCGGTACACAGAAGCCAGTCGCATGTCACGTAACTCACATTAATTAAGTTGAAAGGGGAAAAACGTAAACCTTACCTTAGTCTCGGCCATATCGCGTGATCTGCTTGAATTACCTTCTCTTATTGATCTGTTTAAGGTTTCATCAAAAATTATTTTAATCCATTACCTTCACAGCACAACATGCAACTTCGTAACTGTTGCCATGACTACATGCGAACACTAATCGATCCATTTTGACTTGTCACTTCGATATGACTTTTTTATGATTAAAAAGTTACTATATGTAGACTGCGCTCGTGTAAAATATATGTTTATAAGGAAAGATTGTTTTTTATAGTAATAATATAAAAACAATATTCTGATTATGATATAATCGTCCAGCCTTAACCACTAGTTATATATTTAGAAGATTAAAATTTTTGAAAAACGATTTATTACCTATTATTTACCTAGCATTTTGAAAGAGAGATTTTTTTTTAGATAAATGTGTATAATGTATAGAGAAAGGCCTATGCCCAGCATTGCGTGTTACAAGCTGAATCGTGTCGTATCGTTCTTACGTACAGTAAAAAAAAACATTTATCGAATTCACTTTTCGGTAAGTCAACACAACAACTACTTAACAAAAGTAAGTTAACAAGTGAGGAAATCTGTTTACTAAAAAAAAATTATAATTTAACGTAATAAAACTTCTCTATGTGGACTGACTTCATTTATTGCATTATATAATCACTGAATAGACTAGCGTTGTGTTCTTGCTCTGGTCATCGAAAGACCCTCGGTCAAAATACTAATAAAATCCCCGCCGCGCTCGAATCTGATTGGTTGTCAACTGTCAAAGTGACAGCAAGACCGCGCAGGAAACAAGCTGAGTGACTAATTTCATACAATATTTGAAAATAAATAGTAAAACAATCATGACAACGACTACCCCGTTTGCGCAGGTTGAAATGCCCAGAATGCAGTTTGATTCCCGCCTGAGTATATGTGTGCATATGTGTCTGTGTTATTTTTATGTTTATTTATTTAAAAAAAAACACGTAGCTACAAAACAAGTTGCTTACCGTGGAAAACGGTGACCTTGTGTGTATGTTATAAAATATATTTAAAAAAAAACAAATCATATATCTAAACTAGAATAACACAACAATATTTTTATCGTATCAACCTCCATGGTATCAACTAAAATGACAATAATCACTTTTCAAATTTTTTTTCAAAGTAATATCTAAATTATTATACAATAAAAAAAAATATCTCGCATTTCAACAGACACTATGAATTATATATTATTCCCACAAGAGCTACAAATGGTTTATAGTTTTATAGCGGCTATCAATAAATTTTAATGTCGTTAATGAGCTTATTTACATAAAGCTTCTACTAAAACGTTTGAGCACTTTAAGTAGAAACGTCCAATAAATCTTTTCAGATATATAAATTATTATCAGTGACAAGAAGATGAGTTTATTAGATTTTTTTACTATGGCTATAGCGCTAGTGGTCGCAAGTTCGTCTACTGCTTATGACAAAATTTTGTACAATATATGCTATTAAATCATGATTAAATGTAAATATTGAGTGAAAACACAGCAAAAGAGTAAGTATTGAATCTGAGACAATCATATATATATATATATATATATATATATTGTATTAACTGAGGTAGGGCAGGATATTTCCTGCTGAACATATGGAGTAGCCCGACTGGGGTAGTACCTCGATCTTACAGAAGATCACAGCTAAATAATGTTGTTTTCAAGCAGAGTTGTGTTCCTGTTGGTGAGTAAGGTGACCAGAGCTCCTGGGGGAAATTCGGGATAGGGTCGGCAATGCGTTTGCAATGCTTCTGGTGTTGCAGGCGTCTGTAAGCTAAGGTAATCGCTTACCATAAGATGAGCCGTAAGCTTGTTTACAGATCCAGTTACATAAAAAAAAAAATTCATGAATGAAAACTTTGCTGTGTGGTACGGCAGTAAAGAATATAGCCATCCCCTCTCTTTCCGTTGGTGTTGTAAGAGATGACTAAGGGATAACACAGTTCCACTACCACCTTGAAACTTAAAAAGCCGACCGATGGCGGGATAACCAACCGATAAGATAAGACGGGCAGCAGCGTCTACGGTGCGACAAAGCCAGGCCTGCGCTTACCATCCTGCGACCAGGTGAGCAACACACATGAGTTCACGTCATTTATGGTGCGAACTTGTGGAGACCTAATGTCCAGCAGTGGACTGTGATAGGCTGAAGTGAAAAGTTTAAAAAATACGTCTCTTAATTTTTTTATGACAACGTTAATTTTCTAATAATGTCAAAATGTTTCCTGACAATTAACGGTTTTAGACTCATAACAAAATCAAATAAAAAATATAGTTTGATTATATATCTATAATGAGCCCTTTCTTCGTAGCACCCTCAATTTTTCAATTTTTTATTTTGTACAATTTAATCACGAAGTATTATCAGAATCTATTTAAACATTTTCAATAACTTATTCCCCACGAAAGCCTTTCTAAATATATCGATGTATACATAGGTTTGTATGGCTTTCGAGTACGAAAGTTTTAATAGGATTTAGTTTAAATTAAAACGAGATTACTTAATGCGAACGTCGTTATTATACAACAATAAAACAATAGCGTATATACCCAAATTGATTATATGATAACATTTTATTGCTACAAGTTCATTTACTCCATTTTTTTTGTAAGTAGACTTCAGATCTTACGAAAAATCTGTTAGTTTTTCTTTTGTTAATTAGGAAATATTCAATTACGGTAATCATTTTCTTTTAGAATGTACGTGCAAATTTATACCATTATATAACTTTAGAACATTAGTCTTTCGTACCTTCATCACTTTTATGTATTGACAAAACAAGGAAAAAAATCACGGTATTGTTTTCCCTAGGATTTTACGGGTAATAATAATACATAATTAAATTCGTTTTAATAACTTACCCGAGTCACCATAAAGTTTGTTACCAAACCTATTTCTGGTCCAGTTTTGTTCGAAAAAAGGAAAAAATGGGAGATATTCTCATCAATTATATTAAAGGTTTAATTGACAACTGATATGAGAAGAGAACATATGAAATGCATTTTCCTATCTAAATATTTTGTAACAAACATATTATCTATGCCAAGAAATACTCTTTGACAGAATTGAATGCTTACAGTACGCTACGATCTTGGACATTATTTAAAAACTAGCTGAGCTCGCGATTTCGTCCGCACGAAATAGTGACTTTACATGTTCAACGTGATTCTTTGAATTGGCATAACTTTTTTATTTATGAACCGATTGACATAAAACGAAAACTAAATGTTAAGCTAAGCTTGCCAAAATATATGATTAAAAACCACATCTAAATCGGATAAGCCGTTTCTGCGAAGACAAACAGATAACAATTCTGACAATCATTTTTTTGGGTGCTATTTGCGTTAACAAAGGTCACAATAATATTTTTTTCTTATATATCTGAAATATAAAGACAGCGACACATTTTTTTATTTTCCATTCCCGTTACATTTTTATTATTTGTGTTGATATGGTATGTTTATGAAGAGATTACACGCGGTCGGATGATTGGCGGTTGAATATTGTTAAAGCATAAGTAGCTCTGTTTTTCTGTTAATCTTAAATCAATAGTTAGGCTATATTAATTTCACATTGGTGTGACCAGCATAATTTATGAGAGTACATTTATATGATATATGACGGCCGGTCAGGTGTAATGATGCATGTGCCGTATCGGCGGGGCCTAAACACCGACGGTCGCGGCTTCGATTCCCGCTCGGAGTGGATATTTATGTTTATATAAATATTTATTTCCAGTCTGGTAACAACCACTAATTAACAAGTCCTTGTGAGTCTTCCTACAGTGCCTCGGAGAGCACGTTACGCTGTCGGTCCCGGTTGTTACCATGTACAACTGATAGCGATCGTTACTCATAGTAGGGAATATATGCACCAACCCGTATTGAAACATTGTGGTGGATTAAGCTCTGATTTTTCTCCTACATGGGGAATGAGGCCTATGCCTCATCACAGTCATCATCATCATCTTCATCATCATCATCATCATCATCATCGTCACAGCAGCCTTTCGCAGTCCACTACTGGACATAGGCCTCCACAAGTTCATGCCAAAAATGCTCATGTGTTTTGCCCATAGTCACCACGCTGGGCAGGCGGGTTGGTGACCGCAGGGCTGGCTTTGTCGCACCGAAGACGCTGCTGCCCGTCTTCGCCCTGTGTATTTCAAAGCCAGCAGTTGGATGGTTATCCCGCCATCGGTCGGCTTTTTAAGTACCAAGGTAGTAGTAGAACTGTGTTATCCCTTATGTCTATGCCTAGCAGTGGGATATTACAGGCTGAATTCGTGTATGTGTAATGTACCTTTTTCTTTTTTTATGAGGAGAACAAAGTATCTAGCCTTGTATTGATGAGTATTTCGTTGTACCTATTTTAATATTTTTGTAGCGTTGCCGATGTGATTGGTTTATAAAAGAGACATATACATTAAAATAATTCAGACAACAATAAGGTCATTAGCGATTTGGATGATACGTCCCAATTCTATACTTTCTGGAGATAGACAAATATGCTCAACACTTTTTGTTTTTTTAAGTGGACTCTTGACGTTTTCTCGAAAACCACTTACCGGTTCATTAGCACTACACTGGCTTTTCCTTCAACGGTTTTTTTTTAGGACACTAACCTTTGTTTGAGGTTGGCAGTGTCACAGGCCGACTCTGGGCCGCTGCCAGATTTCTCGACAATGCACAGCTTAAAATAGATGACGAGGAGCGAGTACATTTTTTTTTTAATAAAAAGCTTAAAAACTTTGAACTCGAGTATTTTAGACTTGATTTTCTATAGGTTCTAAGTGTCTTCAATAAAACAATTTTAAAGGTAAATTTACCAAGTTAGTTCAGAATAAAATGCAATGACCGATTCTGTGTTTTCTCAAAGTATGTCGTTGTTTATTTTCACGACGATAGTAATGCCAAGACAAATTGAGGTTATTTGTAATTAACATATTTGTAATGTTGTCAGATGATGTTTTACATCGCTTAATACAATTCTTTTTCACAGAAATCATCTTTTAAGTGTAACAAAATTTGTTTAAAATATTGGAAAATTGAATAAATACGTTTTTCGAACATAAATATTTAAAAACTGTGTTATAGTATTTATAATTTTAAATTACAAGCTGTTGAATTTCACATTTTATGGATACTTTAAAGAACACTCGTTTTAAGTCGTTAACCTTGTTATTTGATAATGAAGGAAAAGGTATTAAAAAAGGTAATCAAATAAATTTTAATTTTATTAAAACAAGTTGAACGTACATACATGACACCAACATATGAGATAATGTAAAAAGATTGGAATAAAAATAGATCGTATATTAGGCAACTTAATGGTAATAATATATTTACAATTATTTGAACAAACGTCACATAATCGCTCTTATTTATCTTTTATTTATTGAACATTAATTATTGTATATATTTTTTTTTTGGTTACACAAACTTCATTTGTTAATCAAGATGACAGACCAAATATATAGAATCAAAAAATGTTTTAAAAATGAAATAATAAATGTGATAGAAATTAAAAAAAAAATAGGGCTGGCAGAATTTTAGATACTTTATTTAATTCTATGTATTGATGTCGTACGTATACGCATAGATACGCACAATTAATTTTGAATTCGATCCAAGTTAGCTACGAAACGTAAATGTAATCACGTAGACAAATTCATACAATTTGTAAAATCAAAATTGTACTTTAGATATAGTATATTATCATTTGAATTTGAAGTTTAATTAGACCAAATTCAAAATCTGAATTGTAGATGCTAAAATTTATGTCAATATTTAATGATTTTTTTAATGTGATTTATTTAAGAAGAAGGTAACCCGAAATTCTATAAGATATAATTTAAACAAACTCCTTAATTATAAGTTTTTTTGATATTACGTTTCAGTACAATTATAATATATTTTTTGTATTGATAAAAAAATTAATAGAAGTCTCATTAATGTATCGTGTAGCACTTCAGACTATTGAGTAACAACTGAATAAAAAGCCATATTTTTTATATAAATAGACATAACATATAAATAAACATTCCGTAATTATCTCAATTTTAAATAAATAATAATCACATTGTTATTGGGAATAGCTACTGTTTTAGGCGTAGCCTACTCTTTTTTAACCGACTTCAAAAAAGGAGGAGGCTACTCAATATATGTAATAATACATACATATATATATATATATATATATATATATATATATATATATATATATATGTTTTTTTTCAGTTTTGTTCAGGGACAACTTCGTCGTTTATGAGCCGATTGTGATAATTCTTTTTTTTGTTAGAAAGGAGATATCCCGAGTGTTGTACCATGATAAAGAAACCAGGTTTTGATAATGGAATCCCAGATAAATCGAGGGAAACCCTCGAAAATCGTAGTGACGACTAGTGCTTTTGTTAATTTTTTTCGTCTACTTATGTGTATTACTTGTCGAGGTAATTGAAGTCGTTTTTTTTTCTTTTGCGAGCAAACACAATTATTTAAGTCTGTTATCTGTGAAAAGCTATTAAAGCTAAACCCTTGATTAAATTTTAGCGACATTACATTTATTTATTGTGACTTAAAATTTGGGGACAATTTAATTTAGAATAGACAGATTAATTTGCACATTCTGTGCCTCATTAATAGCACAAGTTAATGAAGTAATCTTCGTTAATGAATACGAGAGAGTTCTTTATATAAATACTAAATTAAGTAGTTTCAGAGAGTAAATTAGGAACTTTTTAGTTTTATATTCTATAAATACATTAATTTCATTAAATTATACGTCATTGTGATAATTACGAAATGGTCCCTTTCGAAGTAATAATGTAAATAGTTTTGACTAGATAAAGTTTACAACACTTGCTTAGATTTTACATAATAATCTTATGGCAGCAACTATCGATTACATATCAAATGCGACTCAAATACAGATAGAATGAAGATTATTTATTTAAAAATATTTCAAAAATTACTCAGTTTCCTTAAATAGAGACATTTTAGGATATGTTTTGTTTCGGAAATATAAATGTATTATAGTTTAGATAAAATATGATTTTCGTATGAGTGGTCCATGATTAGTAGGTATATATTTCTAAGAATATTTGAATCGCACGAAAATTATACTAAATACAATTATAGTAAGGCTGTCGTTAATCTCATAGGTCTAGGAATTATACACTTTATACAATATCACACAAACCACATTGCAAGCCAGAAATAAAACAACAATTATAATACATCCGACGCTTATAAGATTAACAAGGCGTAAACAAATGTAGCAAATTTCAGAATAAAGGTACTTTAAAACGGTACAAAAATTTTCAATAGAGTACAAACTTAAATTGAAACATCGCGTCGATAAATAATAACGTTTATTACATCTAAACAATAATATTTAGATAAATAGACAGTGATAGCTAGCGCATACAGAAACAAGTTGTGGGTTAATCAGTGCATTCGTAAATACTTTAATATTGTAAGAGTTGAATTCGACAATATAATTCATATTGCGATGTTTGAACTTGAGCATTTTACAGCGGAGTGCTTTAAACCGCTCTTGCTTTAAATGTGTTTGGAAGACATAAATAACAAAAACATTTACAGCTATTGGTCAATTGAGCACTGTTCATTAGAGACTTGGAGAAACGTCCATTCGGTGAGAGTGGTCGCATGGAGTATAATTTGAAGCGTCATCGACCGATGATTGTTGGTTCATCGGCCATCGCGAGTTCATCCGTTGCTGCTTTGTCACCTTTCCTTTTACGTGAGTACCAGAGGAACGAAGCAGCTGCGAAAAGGTTTACCAAAACCACGAACCACGCCAAAAAGAAGCTGATGTGGAAGCTGTAAAACAATTTATTTTATTACATACTCGCAACCGGCATCGGATTTGGAAACCTACAAATTTGATAAAGGAAGTCCGTGTAGTTAAACTCGTTCAAATAACACTTGACATTTTTCATACGTTTCCACGTTATATATCACATTTCATTTATCTTATTTATAATTGTTATCAATAGGAATTAAAAGACTAGTTTACACTTGTGAAATCGGGCTTGAATTTATTCATTATAATTTGTAAAATATATTATTTTGACTTACTAATGATAGGCACGATCTGGATAAACAAATTTCAAATTCTTCTTCATATGATCCACGGAAGACATCATTACTTGCACCACGACGAATGTACACGAAGCTGTTGTTAAAAACAAAATATTATTTACCACAAAAATATTTAAAACTACATCATTTAAATTTTAAATTGTAATATAAATCATATAATTATTTTTTATTTTACTTTATACTGCCTGAAAATTTCTAAACAATGAGAAAAGAGTAATTCTTTTGATCAGAAGATAGTTGTAAACCTTTTTAAATATAAACTTCTGTTGTACTGTAATTTTAAAAGTGTAAATATTACGAATTTCTTTTACTTTTATGACATTAAAAAAAATTCAAAATATAATAGATGTATTAATGGTTTCTTTTTTAATTTTATTTAAAAGTTTTTAGTTATTTTTATTTTATCAAAAGTTCGTTATACTAAAATTTCCATCGTCAAAATATCTCATTTACCATTCATCTTAATTAAACCTCAACTATTCCTAATTAAAATTGTATGTATTTCAGGTAGGCAGGATGTTATTAAAAACTTACAGCTATAACTAAACAATTACGTGCAAACGAGAATACGTAATGTTATAATTATTATTTATTTTATGATATAGAAAGCCAAACATGTTTAATTTTACTTTTTTTTTTTCAATAAAATAGCAACAGATAAAAAGTATTAAATTGTCCATTTTATATTACAATTACAGGGTAACTCAACAAATTTTTAGAAATAATAAAGAAGAGAAAGAAAATAAAAATTACATCTTAGATAAGTAAAAAAATAAATTATTCTTTTAAAAAATTAATTATTATAAATTCATATACAGAAATAAAAATAAAATAATGAATCAACATAAAATTTCAATTAAAATTTATCAAAATGTATCTAAACTATCATAATATTTAGGTTATAATAAAAAAAATCATTTCTAATTTTTCTGCTAAATGTTATACTGTGACATTTTGTTTTATTATTAATCTCATGTAATTTTCACTACATCATTGTGCAAAACTGTGTAAAAACCATTATTAATTATAACAATTGTGTTTTATTGCTTTGAGTGTCTTTTTCCAATTAGAGATAGATTTAATGCTTGATATTGTCAACGGTGCTAGTTTATGTGTAAAACCAGATCGTTAACTACCAAATAAGATTTAGGTGCTTCCAA
Source organism: Melitaea cinxia (assembly GCF_905220565.1). Lineage (NCBI taxonomy): Eukaryota > Metazoa > Arthropoda > Insecta > Lepidoptera > Nymphalidae > Melitaea > Melitaea cinxia. Next base: position 10,596,100 of record NC_059403.1, read on the forward strand.
CTTATCATAGAATAAAGATTTTTTTTCTAAACAAACAGTCATAACGTAAATCAAATTATGTTAACAAATATGAAAAAAATCATAAGTCAGCGAAGAATATAGTCGTTAACATATACATTACGTTGTTTACGCGACCCTGACTATTTAAAACCGCGAATATTTGCGGCTAGAATGAATAAATCTCAATTTTTTAGCGTATCGCACCGAAATGAGTTGAAAGGTACCTAATTCATTTTTGCTTAAGAAACCGAAAATTTATAATAAATTTAAATCAATTTTTGTAAAAGAGGTACTGTGTGATTTTATAATGTTATAATTAAAACTGTTATTTAAGATGTTGACGAATAATATGATTGTTTGAACATAGGAAGTCTTTGTACAGCGTTCTTCAATCTTTAAAGATAGCCAAATTCAATGCCTCCTTTTAGTTTCAAAAGGAAATACACGTGTAATAAAACGGAAGCAAATCGATGATGTGTAATTACGTATATAACTTTTACATTTATTACATTTAGAACTAAACATAAAACTAATAAAATGCACGCATTCTGCCTGACTACGTCACCCCTACGTCAAAATATTTTATAGATTTCGTCATTTGCACTTTTATGACAAATCTAACGATCGCTGATGTGTTAAAATCCGTCAATACTTGTAGTCCACACAATGTGCCAAGATTAATTTAGACACACACTACGCTTATTACATTTATAAACATTTCGTATTTCGGCACCTGGTTTAAATTCCAAATTAACAGTGCGCATCTTATTGAAATATTAAATATTCAGAATATGGGATGATAATAAATTATTTTAGATTATCATTTGTAGCAAAACCAGCATACTGAGAACGACAATGATACTATCAAATGGACAAATCGAAGAGGCTCCTGCTAATTAAGACAGTAAGGCGTCCCAATAAGATCGACACATAATAATCTAACGATGTGTTCGTTATGATCAAGAAAGTTAACATTGACACAGCGTCACGTTATATGAAATTAAATTAAAACTAGCAATACCCGTGCGAATAATTCGCACTAAAGAAGTAAAAAAATTACCTGGCTTTATTCATGTTGACGTTGTTTCAAAATCCGTCATAATTATATATAATTTCAATAATTTATTAATTTATAAAAACAAAAGCAATAATATTTTTTTAGTTGTGGATGCCGGTAGAGCAAGCAATTGTCTATAAAATGATATATAATATATGTGGAGCTATTGTGAGGTTTTTTCTAAAAAAGAGAGACAAACATCTTAACCTTAGCGTATTAATATATATGATTACTTATATCGCTAAATATAAGACTTAGACTTATAAGATTATATATCCTTAATGAATGGTAAATGATCTCTATTTAAAATAAGTAAGTCAATGTATAAGGCTACATTTTAATATTAATTAAGTTGTGTAGTTACAATATTTAATTATCAAAGCTGATATTGGTAGATGTCGTCTTTTTATATAGTTATTAGCTTATTTAATATTACAACAGATAACCTAATGCCAGTAAAAACCTAAAAGTTAGATTAGAAATCTCTCAATAATGGTTGTTATCTAGATAGAGAATTGAATTTTTCCCAATGAATCTATATTTTGTACTTACTGCTTATAAAGTGTATACCCGCTGCAAGGCGTTTGAACATATAACGCGGATTTCGAAATGTGTACATGGAAAACCCGCACCCCATAGCCATAACGAAAAGGCTGATGATGCCGAAAGAGATCATCGTTCGGACGTAATCTGCAAAAAAACTGTCGATTAAATTCTTTCTATAAATGAAATTGTAAAATAATTGTGATAGTCTTATACTTCAGAACACAATAAATCTATCACAATAAATTCTTACACCCATATTTTTTTTTAATTGAGTAGCAACGGAAAGGAAGGGAAGAAAATATTAAGACATTTTAAAAATCTGTGGTTTATTGGATGTTTTACTAATACTTACAAGCTAGATACATACAAGCTAGATCTATAGGTAAAACAGGTATTATTAATATCTCCACTAATATAATAAATGTTAATGTAAGTGTGTTTATTACACTTTCACGCGAAAGCTACTTAATCGATCATCATGAAACTTTGTACATATATTTTTGGAGGTATTAGAAGTAACATAGGATACGTTTGCTTAAAAAAAATCAATGCGAGCGAAGCTAGTAATTTAATAATAATACTTGCTGTTTTACCTATAGATCTAGCTTGAGTTGAGTAAATCAGAGGCTTGATAAATCTCGTTAAAACTTTTTATTTTTAAAATCATTTACTGATAAAACTAGAGCAAATATTATTGAATAGATAAAGAATTCTTTATTTAATGATACTCGATAAGATAGGTAGAAAATCTCTACATTCTTCTTTAATGATACTTACGTTAATTATATTGTAGTATTTAAGTACTAAGCAAGCTTTGTAGCTTAAGGGGTAAGCTTCTTAGCACAACATAAACAACAGATTATATATTATATATTCAGAGAAAAAAATGTTCTAAACAGACGATTTATTTTATCATAAAACTAGCGACCCGCTCCGGCTTCGCACGGGTATAAAATATATTTATAGCCTATGTCATTCACTGAAAAATGCTTAAAATCGATCCAGTAGTTTTGATTTATTCATTACTGCCCGTGGCCCGGACGCGTTAACTTAAGAGTAAAAGCCGGCCGGAACTGCCGTAAACGCTACGTATCGCAATTTTTCAATCTATAATATCTTCAAAAATATTCATTTAAGTCATATGCTGTAAAGGGCCATATATATCTATATTAAATCAACAATGTATTTAAGGTATTTAATAAGATAAGGATTAATGCTGTATTGGTTAAAATCACTTTGAAAATTAGCCATTATTTGTCGTAAAAAGTATTTGACAAAAAAATATTACTGTGGGATATCCATAAGAGATAGATATATGCCATCGCGGAGTTTTCTGTAGACCTTTTCAATGTGTACATTACTTAGTACATTATTTTGATAAATCTCGTAGGGTTCAGCCTGCGTTTGCAATTTAAGCGAAAAAAATTATTATTATTTACGACATAACATTAGAAAACTCAAAAATAACAGTATTTCTCCACTATTTAATGGATGTTATTATACATATAAATCTTTCTCTTGAATCAATCTATCTATTAAAAAGCCCATCAAAATCCGTTGCGTAGTTTTAAAGATTTAAGCGTACATACATGTGCAGGGACAGAGAAAGCGACTTTGTTTTATACTATGTAGTGATATTTATTACTTTTACGCATTATTAACAAATAAAACAATATGTTTTATTTGTTATATTTGTTATATGTTTTATTTGTTATAAATTAAAGTAACATTTCTTAGATTTATTGTGACATTTGGAGAAACTTTGGATCAATTCGAAGAATTATGTTCTAGCTACATTATAATTGAATGTTAGTTAATTTATTGAGAAAAATTACACACGTATCTGTCTGGATTTTTAATTTTTACGACTTTTATCCAGTCCAGTTTTTGTGCAGTCCTTGTGCGTCTCCCCACCATGCCTCGAAGAGCACGCTAAGCCGTCGGTCCCGGTTGTTATCATGTACACCTGACAGCGATCGTTACTCATAGTAGGGAATAAATCCGCCAACCCGTATTGGAGCAGCGTGGTGGATTAAGCTCTGATCCTTCTCTTACATGGAGAAAGAGGTCTATGCTCAGTTGTGGGATATTACAGGCTAAAACGTAACGACTTTTATCGAAAGAACACGTGTCATTGCTGACGGTACTGTTGTTACGATATAAATAAATCAAATTAAAATGGTTTTTACTTTAAATAAATAATATAGACTAAAAAAAGAGATTCTATAGAATATGCGTAAATGGTTGAAAGAGTAAGTAATAATAAAAATTATCTGTACTTTTTTGGGTATCAGTTATCAGTTACTTTTTGGTATGATGACGTAAAACTTGATATTATAATGAAACAACTTTCTCGGATTTTATCGCGGTTTATCAAGTTTTTTAAAATGGACGTTTCAGATACTTTACAGCAACCATGGTCACGGGAGGACGTCGGGCATCTAAAAAACGAAGCCGCGATAAAATCCGAAAAAGTTGTTTCATTATAAAGAGTGAAATTCACGTAAACATTAGATAGCAATATAACACTTGCTATTTTTCAACCGAATTTATTTTTTATGTGTCTAACTTTTTATCGGGTATACTAATTATGATTATTCTTTTTTTAATCGAAAGCTGGTGCTTGTCGCGTGGTCCCGTTTAAATTTAATTGAAATCTGACGAGTACTTTTTGGATTATCTCTAATAATACGTATTTACTTGACTAGTTTTTCATCTATTAATAATAATTGATGTCAGTTTTTTGTTTGTATCGATTATTTTATAATCACTTTATTTGACGATTAACATTTACTAGCTGATGCTTAATTTTGATAATAAAGAAACCGCAATTCTTATAAAACTAATTTTGTTAAATCAATGAAGGACAAAAAATCGAAAATGTATACGAATTTTATATCTGTACTCACTAGCTACGTCGATGTCATATGCGGGATCAGCCGGCTTGCCGTTCTTCATTATAGGCTGCGATAAATAATTGGTACAATCTGTAACAATTTAATCATTTAAAATAAGCAAGAATGAAGATAATAATAATTAATAGACAACGTGCATAATTTCACCAGCTTTTGAGATAATTAAACAAAGTTGAGAATAATATAATTGAAAAAATAATGTAAATAGTAATGCACATAATAAATAAATAAATATCTATCAGTCAATCGATCGATCGATTCAGAAACATCGGGCATCAAAAAAATATAATAAAGCGCGATAAAATCCGAAAAAGTTGTGTCATTATAATGAATTAATATCTACGAAAATAGTAGAGTAGTGCGTAGTAAATATTTGTATTCGCAAATATTTATTTCTAATCTTTGTATTAAGTCATAAAAAACGTAAAAGCCGATCGCTGTTAAAAGACCTGACACCAGTCATTGATACTACTTTTTACGGGAAAACTAATGTTTTAAAGCGCAATGGAGGTCCGTAGCAAATTAAGTCAACATGTTCTAGCAGTTAATACTTTTTTCTAGCATGAGATGAAGGCGTTATATCGACTCTTGAAGTGTCCTACAAAAAATTATATCAATTCTATATTTATTATTATTATTATCTCCTGTTATATTATAGATTTCAGGAAAAAAAACATTAAGTTGTTATAAAAAAATATTTCATAGACAAACACTGAGAAAAAAAAGAATGAGAAAATATTCAGAAAGTTCATCCTTTAACAAACGCCGAATGTTTATTGCTTTAAGTAACGAGCACATAAATCTTAGCTTTCAACAAAACTAACTAATATGGCTAACGCTATTATCTATACAAGTTATAACCATTAATATCATTTATGCTATATTTATTTATCATATTTGTCTTAATGTTTATCTTAAGAAATTAATTTTGTTGAAAATGCTTCACATTAACGATAAATGTTGAACAAAAAACAGGGACATATTATATACGAAGCCTAAACTTCTATTCAACTACCTCTGGTATCCACAAATTACTGCCAACACGCTTCGTGTACCTGTGTCGTGCAAGTAAAAGCTTTAATAATTTGTGTAAACTGGGCGAATTGTATGTGTTCAATTCGGGTGTGGCAGTGGCGAGGCGAGTATTGAGCCAAAATTTCTTTGCAGTTTTATTGATATGCATGTGCTGATTAAAAAAGGTTCTGTAACGATTCGACGTGTAATTATTCTGTCGACACGATGTGTTATTTATATATTAGTACTTATACGTGAAGACCTATCATTAGCCAAATGATGTTTAGTACTATTGCTATAGTTTGTAATTTGTGCTGTTGGGTTAAATATTAAATAAATACTAAATTATCATTTGAAAATAATTTTAGTACGACTATCAATGGCTGACAAAAAATTTAATAAATTAGAAGTTGTTAACACATTTTTATATTTCATGATCGCGAAATATGAAGTTCTTAAACGTAAATACTACATAACCACTTAGAATATTTTCATGATGAGTAAAACAATTTCTATTTAATAATATTTCCGGTCTTAACATTCAGACATAAAACAGATGTTTCTCCGATCCATTACTAACTCCATTTCGTTGACATTCTACAAGGTCTTATCGTTAACGCATATTAACTTCTATATATATAATAGTATAAACATCTATACAAATAAATAAAATTTGGATGCATACATGGTACATATACCAAATTAACAATTTTTACAATTTTTGTCTGTCTGTCTGTTTATTCCGGCTAATCTCTGAAAAGGTCTCTGATGTAATAAGGAGTATCTTAGGCTACTTTTATTTTAGAAATTCATTTATTTTATAACTCTGCGACTTGAACAATGATTTTTTTTGTTAAATTTCACGCGGACGAAGTCGCTAGTATTAAAATATAATGAAATTTATAATGTCACAAATGGACGAAGAAAACAGCAAAATCAATATGTGCAATTTTTTGATTGTAGACATTCCGAGCTGACATTTTGTGTAATCGTACAAAAAATGTGCGCGCGGAAATTAAATTTCTAACATTCGTTTTTGATTTCGATCAAATGTCGTTTTGTGTAACGCTACTAGTGTAGTACCGTTTTATTGGAATGATTAATGAATGAAAATCATGTGTAATTGAATCTAATCTAATCGAATGTAAAGAAATTCCGAAAATATTTATTCAATACATATTCAAATTACTAAAATATTTGTGTTTTTGATTACCCGTTACCCGTAATCTTATTGCTACAATATCAGATTTACACACTTTATTTTTGGCCGAAGTATCGACATGCATTCGTCGTCCAAGCTAACACATGAATATAATTGAACATATCATGTCGCAAAAGTTTAAACAAAACATTAATGTAAATTATAATATTCATTTACTACTCTGAACCCAGACGCATGCATGGGACGCTATTTAGCTAAGCTAGCCAAATATGTGTGGTGGCATCTCAATTTCTTTAATAACTAAAATTTTTTACCTATTTGTTTCTATTTTTATTTATGAAACAGTTCTGTCCGACGAAGTTTCGTAATTACATCACTACCGTCTATTAATATGTAGTAATTTCGTTTGGTTACGTTAACAGAGCACAGTGCAGCATTGTTTATTTATTTACTCCTAACGTATACGCTACATACTAGCTACTATAGCTGTAGGCGACGACTTAAAAGAACCAACGCGGTATTTTTATCGGTGACTATAAATCTTATTGTGTGGGTCGTACTGTACGTTTATTTATTTATTTTTGTGTGATTTTAGAAGATAACTCCAGTTACTCCGTCGCTATTCGATATTCATATCTTTAGTATTTATAACCGACTTCAAAAAGGAAACGTTCAATTGCCCATTTTGAATGTTCTTTTTGTAATGGGAAGCTGTTGATCTAACAAGTGGGTTTCGAGTTATTTCTAATAATACATATTAAATTGACTATTTTACACAACTAGGTTATTATTTGTGAAAAAATATTGTAAAGTAGAAAGAAGACCCCGTTTGTTTGCATGCTCTAATTGAAATCGATTCAAGAAATTCTTTTTTATAAGAGTTATAGGCTACACCACTTACTTTTACATGTTTTATACTATGTAATGATATAAATATAAAATTGTATATGTTGATATATATTGGATTATTCATTATCTAAAAATAATGTAAATACTTTTTTAAATTCAAAAATTGTAATTTAGAAAACAGATATATTTTTTTTAAATAAGCACGTCACAAATTCAAACTATCTGAAGTAATTATGTAAATTGCTTGGCTTTCTAGAAATTTAGACCCAGAATCACGTCATCATCATCATCACTTCAGCCCATCGCTGCTGGACATAGGCCTCCACAAGTCGGCACCGCAAATAACGTGAACTCATGTGTGTTGCCCATAGACACCACGCTGGGCACTGGTTTGGTGACTGCAGGGCTGGTTTTGTCGCACCGAAGACGCTGTTGCCCGTCTTCGGCCTGTGTATTTCAAAGCCAGCAATTGGTTGGTATACCACCATCGGTTGGCTCTAGAAGTTCCAAGGTGGTAGTGAAATTATGTTATCCCATAATCGCCTCTTACAACACCCACGGGAAGAGAGGGGTGTCTTTACTGCCACACAGTCTACCTAAAATATTTAGTAAAAAAAATAGCCTCCAACCAAGGTGTTATTTTATTATTAATTACAAAATTAATTGCCGCCACATATAATAACTAATTACTTGTACGCTTGGCAAGAATACAAATAATATAATGTGCGTACTTTGAATACAATGCACCATTACTTTAACGATAACGATCCTACATCTACAATTACAATAAATTTTTCAGGAACGGTTGGTTTAATTATATTTAATTGGCAACATAAAATCAGAATGAAGAAAACTTTGCTGATTGTAGTGTAAAAGCTTTTGTGAATTATGCCAATTATTGAAGTGAAAATTCTATAGGCGACGAGGGTAAAATTTTTACGGATCAAACGCAATGATAATAATATTAGGGTCACGAAAATATGCAACGTTTTTGTCGAACAACACTGCCACCTAGCGTGTACTATAGAAACTACAAAGGTTGTTACATTAATATCGATAATATTACATTGCAAACAAACTAGATAGCGCTGGAACGGAAATCTAAAGCTTTATATTTGTATAAATATAAACGAGACTTAAAAATTATTTTGCCAAAGAAGTTTCACTTCGAACAACTTTGTTCGCACGCACTTTTTTCCAAATTTTACATTTTGTTTATCTATATTAAAAGCAACCTGCTTCAGCCTATAATATCCCACTACTGGGCATAGGCTTATTTCTCCGTGTAGAAGAAGGATCAGAGCTTAATCCACCACGCTGTTCCAATGCGGGTTGGCGGATATATTCCCTACTATGAGTAACGATCGCTATCAGGTGTACATGATAACAATGATTGAAGGAAGAATAAGACTGAGAGACTGAATGAACGAATGAATGAGGGACCGACGGGTTAACGTGCTCTTCGAGGCAAGGTGGGGAGACTCACAAGGATTGCACAAACACCCAGACCACGGTAAACACCTGTATGGCCAATACAAATGTTTGTCATGTGCGGGGATCGAATCCGCAACTGCCAGCGCAACAGGAACAATCCATGGCTGTGATCGTTGCGCCAACGCGGCATCGTAAAAGCAACATGTCACACATAATTATCACATCAAAAACATACGCATATTATCGCCAAGTCTAATCCATTGAAGCTAGACATGACAACAAGACATTTGACAAAAGCGTTTTATTTTTAAACGTTTGTGTTTACATAAAAAGCCGGAATAAATTCTAAATTCATAGATTTTATATATTATTTTCATTAAGATGTATAGAGTGAAATCGCTTTCACCTCGCGAGACCTAGCTACAGACAAAGGTTGTTTATCAGACGTACTGACCGACAAAGGTCGGTCAACAAAGCATACTTTAATCTTGTTTCTCATATAAGTGCATTGCGTTAAGTCTTATAAGTATAAATATTTTTAACCTGAATCTTAGAAGCAACCTATCCTTAAAACATTTAGCTTTTTTATTATCAACATTTTCACATCATGATAAATTTATGCATTTACCGAATTTAGATAATGAAAGTTTGGATTGGTGTTTGTTATTACAATAGTAGTGTTTGCTCACAAATGAAAAAAAAACAGCCTTCATTTTCATTAAAAAGTAGTACGTAGATAATCAAAAATATATTCACCTAAATACATAACATGACAAAAAACAGCTTTAGATAAAAAAACATCCATCAAAATCGGTACACACAGTAAATTAAAAGGTTCGTTCTCTCGTTTCAGCTTGTACTACCCCAATGCTGGGTATAGGCCTCTTTCCCTGTGTAGGAGAAGGATCGGAGCTTAATCGACAACGCTGCTCCGCTGCGGATCGGCGGATATATTCCCTACTATGAGTAACGATCGATATTAAGTGAAAGCTTACGTGCTCTCCGAGGCAAGATGGGGTGACCCACAAGGACAAACATCCAAACCGGAAAGATATGTTTGAACAAATACAAATATCCATTCCGAGCGGAGATCTAATTCGCAAACCGTCTGTGTTTAAGCACGTCTACTGCACATGCACCACTTCACCAAACTGGTTGTTACCGTTTATGATATTCAGTAAAAAATACTTACATTTACAAATTTATATTGAAAAATATTACAGTTCATTACTATACGTTGGCTTTTTAAGTTCTAAGGTGGTAGTGAAACCGTGTTATCCTTTAGTGACCTCTTACGACATCCAAGTGAAAAGAGGGGGTGGTTTTATTCTTTACTGCCGTAACCACACAGCCGATGGCGGGATAACCATGCAACTGCTGGCTTCGAAATACACGGCAAGACGCGACAAAACCAGCACTGCGGCTACCAACCCGCCTGCCCAGCGTGGTGACTATGGGCAACACACATGAGCAGTGGACAGCGATAGGCTGAAGTGATGATGATGATAACTATATGTTGTAGCGACATGTGAGCTATCTATACCATATATAATAAAACCAACTATGTAGTTTGTATCTATATAGGACTCTACATAGGAGATATTTGAAATAATTAAAAAACAATGTATTGTCTGCATAAAGCCAGAAGCCAAAATAATACATTCATTATTGTAGTCTGTATGTATCTTTGTCCGCGCATCACTCAAACACAATGAAATTTGATGTGTTTTTTTTTCAGTTGTATTGCCGTGGTCTTACTTGAAAACTGGTGCATATTTCGTCTTAATACACGGTTAAAACCTAAGATATTGAAATTTTCTATGTGAACAAAATCACGGTGTTAATAAGAAAAACACTAAGTAGAATTCTGCCGTTACAAAAATTGAACAAAATTATGAAATAGAGTTTGTATTAAATGTCCTTTTTGTTAGATATAAAAAAATACTAGCCTTTGATTGAATTAAAAGAAATTAAAAGTTAATAAAAGTATAGAATAGACAAGAATGTTATTTATGTAAGACAATAAGAGTATTTTCAATCATTATTCTTTCGTTCACTCTTAAGATGTAAATAAAATATATGTTTATAGGTTAGTTATTTTAATATGTAAATATAATGGTTTTTATACGCTTTTTATTAAACAGATAACTTTTATTAGATTTTTTTTATTTTTTATATTTCATTTTATTTAATTAGTGCTGTGTGGCTACGGCACTAAAGAATTTAGCCACCCCCTCTCTTCCCGTGGGTGTCGTAAGAGGCGACTAAGGGATAACAAGGTTCCACAACCACCTTGGAACTTAAGAAGCCGACCGATGGCGGGATAACCATCCAACTGCTGGCTTTGAAATACACAGGCCGAAGACGGGCAGCAGCGTCTTCGGTGTGACAAAGCCAGAGTACTGCGGTCACCAACCCGCCTGCCCAGCGTGGTGACTATGGGCAAAACACATGAGTTCACGTTATTTTTGGCGTGAACTTGTGGAGACCTATGTCCAGCAGTGGATTGTATAGGCTGTGATGATTTTATTAGGGACAAAAAACAATTGTACAGTAGATAAAATATACAAGTATTATAACTAAAACATAGAGTTTATATTCATAATTATAATTTTTTATTTATGTTTATTATATTAAAACCAAGTTGGTATTTGAATAAAGCTACTCGTTTTCTTTACGAACTGTTCAACATATCCGAAATTGATCGAATCTTGAACTAAACAAAACGGATTTGATGATATAGAAACCGGTAGTTATTGTATACTGCCAACTGTCAGTTATGCCAATGTATTGTTTTTTTCACGAAATAGAGGTCACGCAAATACCACTGTCGCAATCGTTCAAAGATAAAAAATACACGTTAAACGTTGAAGGATAGACGTGGTTTGTTTAGATTTCTATTTTTTCCGATGCGAAAAGAAAATAACTTTGATAGAATAAGTAAACCAGCGGGAGCTAATGGAGTTAGTGAGTGAGCTAAAACAGAAGGCGGTCCAGGAGAAAATAAACTAAGATTGTTCTATGCCTCGCACTATATTAGTCAGTTAACGAGTTTGTTACTTATAACATGAACGAACCAGATTATTCAATTAGTAGAAAATTATATACAAATGAATATAAAATATACACGGTAAGGTGTGGTCTTCGCATCAGGTTTGTTAAAAACATGTAGAGTGCTATAATAAATTGCGTTATATGGTAGAAGTAAAGTTTTATACGAGGTAATCGTTATGAGTTTTAATTTTGTTAATGTTTTGTCCTTTCTCTTTTACAGAAGCTAAAGATTTTTTTTTATACTGTCTGTTAAGGCAGAACAGGGTACTGGTAATATTAATAAACATTAGGTATACTTTTTTTATATTAATCTACTGTAAAAGTACTTATTTTACACGGTTTTATTGTATTAGGGTTGGTTGATTTTCTTCAGAGAAAATGAGACATATAAATCGCAAAAGCTGCTGTCAATTTGTTCATAGTTTTATAATATCCTAAAAATAATAACAAAAAAACAAACACACACACGCCATCATTATAAAAGAATGTCCATAGTCAACGTGTCTACTACTATAGGTCGCATTTACATTGTTATATAATGTACTTGTGTTGTGTACATATGTGTATAGGAATAATTAAAATAAGTGTATAACAACATAACTGCTATGGTGTAGTGGTGCTACGTCTGAAACACCGACGGTTTGTAGGTTTGATTCCCGCTTGGGATTGATATTTGATTTGTAAAAATATTTTTTTCTGATTTGGATTCCGATCTGTCCTTGTGGGGTCTTCCCGCCGTGCTTCGGTCTCGGTTGTTATCATTAATACCTAATAACGATTGTTACTCATAGTAGGACACATATCCGCCAATCCCCAGTACAGCAGCGTGGTGGATTAAGCTCCAATCTTTCTCCTGCATAGAGAAGGAGGCCTATGCCCAGAAGTAGGGTGTTATAGGCTGAATGCGTAGGCTACAGCGAATGTGTGCGCGTGTGAGTATGCGTGTGTGAGTATGCGTGTGTGTGTATATTATGTAAGCTTCATTACTTTATTGCTCTTTAGTATTTCCTTTCATTAATTAAAATTTTAATTAACACTGTTATTGTGAGAAACGTTAATACTTTACTAATGAAAAGCTAGAAATCTCTTTAATGAACACAATTTAATTTATATTATTGACAGTAAAATCTCACAATAACGAAGAACAAGGTTCACTAAAATAGATTTTTAATCTGTACATTTTCTGTACGACGGATTTAATTTAAAATATTTTAACATAGTAATTCCAGTTCATTTGATTATATCTGACAAGTCTACGATTAAAAAAAAAAGAAAGTAACTATAATAGGTTTTTTTCTAAAAAGATGTTGAGGTCGATACAAATCTATACTAATATTATAACGCTGAAGAGTTTGTTTGTTTGTATAAACGCGCTAATCTCGGGAACTAATGGTCCGATTTGAAAAATTCTTTCAGTGTTAGCCCATATATCGAGGAAGGCTATAGGCTATATATCGTCACGCTAACATCAATAAAAGGGGAGCATCAATGAAGAATATTTCAAAATCGTTTTTTTTTTTGCTTCCGCTGCGTGCGCTGTAGTTTCGCAAAAATCATATATGACAGAATTATTCCTCTTCCACGCGGACGAAGTCGCGGGCATAAGCTAGTTTACAATAAACGATATTTAAAATAAAAATAAAATCGCCGGGGTCAAATATAATTTTTAATTTAAATTTTATTAAAGTTTTAGGTTAATAAAAAAAAGAAATAATGTAACTTTGTGGTATATGGAAAGAGGGGGGGGGGGGCATACGGGACGGGCATAAAACGCTTAGAAAAACGTTTGACAAACTCTTAGAAAGATCTCTTAGTGCAATGTTGATTTTATAAGTATCCGAAATTTCATTATTAATTCATACTTAAACGCAAAATAAAGTATTCCAATTATGTTTAAGGATACTTTAAGTATAAAACAAAGATTTTTTTAAGGGGTTAAAATTAGTTTTATGACGACACCTTTAATTTGTAGACTATCACACAATGAAATCAAACTTCAATGATTTACCTTTGCGCCAAGCAGAAGTAGATTTACGACCTACTCTTTATATATTTAAATTATTATTATTTTTTTGTAATGTATTTCAATAAAATTGATCAACTTACTAGTGAAATATTCGCCCTTCAAATCTCCTATATCAAAAGGGTTAAGCGTCGCCATGTATGTCGCGTTGTACCTTAATTGATTTTCAAAAGGTTGGAAAATGTAACGACAAATTTCCCAGACACCCGAATCACTCCACATGAAGAATCCACCTCTGGTTGGTAAGTATATACCTGCAACAAAAATATTTATTTATTTGTACAAAAATCCACAGCTACTCGTACATTTTATGTTTGTTAAACCAATACAGAACATAACAAATGCAATTTCGGATTTTACATTATTTACATTACACAGTTAAGGTAGACAAAGTTGAGTATATATTTATTTTATATTTATTTTATTTCAAATATATTATCCTACTTAGTCAAAATAAGAATATTTTGACAAAAAAACTTTTATAATACAATACTGAGATCATTGATGAATATTAATATATTAAAACCACTAGTTATTTGTTATTATTTATTGTAAGATGCATAATTTAGTTTGCTCGCAAACGAAAAAAATTCTAACACCAATTATTACTAGTAACACAACGTAGGTAGATGAAAAAATAGTGAAGTAAATATGTATAATTAGAGATAGCTCAAAAAGTACCCGTGAGATTTGACAATCAATAGGTTCTAACAACAACAAAAACAACTGTACGCTCCGTGAAAAGTTATGAGAAACACACATATATAAATAGAACCGAATTGATAATTGCCTTCTTTTTTTGAAGTCGTTTCAAAATTCAACAAAAATATCATAGAAAATATCCAAATAAACTCAAGTAGAGTCAGAGCCTTGCTTGAGTTTTTTGACTTGCATATAACGTTCTTAACGAATGCTAGTCGTAGATTTTCATACAATATGTGTTTCTTGGTACACCTAGAAGATTAATATATAACGTTTATATTTTATTGTATGTGACTACTGTGACTTTGAAAACAACATTTATATATATGGATATTTTATCTCATGTTTGAAATGAAACAATATGAATGTAACGTATTCAGTACACACTCAATACTGTGTACGCATCAATCATATTTTGAGTAGCATTGAATTCATCTTAATTACAAAATCATTTTAATCACAATATTGACATCAGCGATTCAAATTTTTATATCACTTTCCATTTTGGTACTATAGTAGCTCAAACATTATTGGGAATATTATGTGCTACAATCTTAGGTAAAACAAAAGAATATAAGTAAAGTAAATCAATTTATAACTTGAAATACAAAACTTCATTTTCACTTCATGGCTTCTACTCCTCATCTCATCTCACTTACATTACAAATTAGCCAATGACTCCAAAATGTGTCATAAATAATATTTAAATACATACATTGTCGTCGGGATAATAATAGTATAGTGATGATGCTCGTACTAAACAAAGCGAATGGACAGTTTTGTTTGCAATACGAGTAGTATACAAAATTAACTCTATTGTACATCTGAATGTCTTTACACTGTACAATGTACCTATTTACTAATATTCGTGTGTTTATATCTAAATTATCCCCAAAGCTTCCTATATCCTAATACCTTAAAATAATTATTTTATTTGATCAACGGCATATGGATGAGTCAGAATCTTAATATGATATAATTACACACATTGATAAGTCACCGTGAAATAACTTGCAGCATTTTAAAATTTGAAAGCGTTGCCAAAAAGATTGCGATCTTAAATTTAAACGTTATATAAGTTCGACGACTAGGTAACGATGTTTCTTGTATCGACAGTCAGGAAAGAAAAAATATCGTATTGCCTGTGTTTAAAACGTTTATATAATAAGTTCATGTAGATGAATAAAAATATTCATACGCAGTATATTTTATTTTAGAAAAGCTTTATTATTATTTTTATTGGAAATATATAATATTATAGTAAATTCACGAGAATTCAGTCAAATCAATATTTTTTTATATGTACTCGTATAAACATACCTAAAACCTTTAGAATGTCGTTATTTGACGTAGTTATTGTTGTTAGAAAAATGTTTTTCGATATAGTGTAGTGTGTAGTGTGTTGATTTTTCTTGGATTATGATTTGATTGTATCTTTTTTATCTATATAAATAAATAAAATTGGAATGTCTGTTTGTAATATTAAAATACGTACGTAACGTATGGACGTATTCACCGTACATATGTACCGTGAATACGTCTATACGTATTTAGTAAAAAGTTATTATTTTTATTATTTACTAACCTAACCTAACCACTATATCATTTTTTACAATTTTTGACTGATTGTCTGTCTGTCTGTTTATTTCGGCTAATCTCTGAAACAGCTGGGCCAGTTTTGACGGGGCTGTCACTGGCTGATAGCTGATGTAATAAAGAGTAACTTAGGCTACTTTTATTTTAGACTTTTAACTCTGCGAACTGAACAATAATTGTGTTTTAATTCCATCACGGACACAGCTAGTCATTTAATAAAAATGTGAAATATTTCTATGTAATTTGTTTTCTTTGTTATTCTAGCTAGGCTATGCTTCTTTGGTAACGTCACTCGAATTATCACCGATGACTGCATTTTATGTGTTTTATAACAAATATACTGTAAACTTGTTAAGTATTTTATTGAATTTAATAATTAAGTATGAATTCGTATGAATTCGTTTGTTTTTGTTAGGTATAAAATTATTAGAATACAATCTCTATTAAACAAATATTACAGATTAATAATAGATACGCCTCCTGAAGAGAAAATAGCTTAAGTAAGGTGACTATCGAATAATTGCGTATACAAAATATTAAGCATCAGACAATCCACTAAGGTCCAATCGTATAAAGTATGAGTTATATCTGACAGGAGAACTTCACTTCTAAACGGAGGAGTAATCTTATATATCAGTCAACAAGTGATTTTTCTGGTTTCTGGTAACAAAGAACAATTTTAACTTAAAAATTAACAGTTCAAGAGTTTTATGAGATTCTAGACTTGCCAGTCGATTTTAGACTTGGGCATTCTATTAAGTTGCTTTGTTGATTGAAGTTGTTACTTTTATATCACATTTCGAAAATAAAAAAGGTTAGCTTGTTGGCGTGTATGAAGCGTAGTTAGCTAGTCCTTTTTGTGTCGCTTCACTTCGCTTCAGTCTGTAATATCCCACTGCTGGGCATAGGCCTCTTTCCTTATTTAGAAGAAAGATCAGAGGCTTAATCCACCACGCTGCACCAATACAGGTTGGCGGATATATTTCCTACTATGAGTAACGATCGCTATCAGGTGTACATGATAACAACTGCTATAGTAAGTAACGTCATAATATAAAAAATGTGTATAGTATGATTTTTTTACTAATAAATAAATAAAAGTAATGAAACTTTTTAATAAATAAGCTTTTATTTTTAATGCGCTAAAAAAAAAAAAAAACTTTTCCTTAAAAAAGTTGTCCACTAGTATCGATTGGAAGCATGCAAAAACATGGTCACTAGAGTCCTCACGTGACCATGGTTGCTATTAAGTATCCGAAACGTCGAGCATCTAAATAACTTAATAAACCGCGATAAAATCCGAAAATTTGTTTTATTATAATGAGTGAAATTCGTGATAGCATTAGAAAACAATATGAAAATATATACTTCAAAATTATGTTGCAAGATTCCACCCTAACGAATAAACATACGTACATACTTATATACATTGCAAGTTAAATAAAAGCTTTTAAGAAGATATATTTCGTTCATCAGTATCACAATATAGGTTTGTGTACCTAGATAAAACGCCGACGCCATGGCGTCGTCGGTGAGCCATCCAACAGCTTCGCTCTTGTTTACTCTTAATGTCAGAAATACACAACACATCCCTGAAACACTTTTTGGTTAGCTATATTAAATGTAATAAAAAATACCGTTGATTCCTTTTGTAAAGCTAGTACTTATTGTGTAATCCCATTCAAATTTGATCGAGACCGGATTTTTAAGTTAAGCCTAATAATATGTATTTTACTTCTTTTTTAACCGACTTCCAAAAAAGGAGGAGGTTCTCAATTCGACTGTATTTTTTTTTAATGTATGTTACATCAGAAATTTTGACCAGGTAGACCGATTTCGACAAATTTCATTTTAATCGAAAGGTGGTGTGTGTCAATTGGTTCCATTTAAATTTATTTGAGATCTAACAACTACTTTTCGAGTTATATCTAATAATGCGTTTTTACTTGACGCTTTTTCGTCGACCTACGTTGTATTATACCGTATAACTTTCTACTGGATGTACCGATTTTGATAATTCTTTTTTTGTTGGAAAGAAGATATCCTTAGTTTAGTACCATGATAAGGAAGTCAGGATCTGATAATGGGATCCCAGAGAAATCGAGGCAAACTCTCGAAAGTCCGCAATAACTTTTTACTGGGTGTACCGATTTTGATAATTTTTTATTTAAGCGAAAGATTATGTTTATCATGTGGTCACATATAAATTTTATCGAGATCTGATAACTACTTTTTGAGTCATCTTTAATAACGCGTAGTTGCTTGACTATTTTTTCGTCGAACTACGTTGTATTACTTGTCGATGTAATTGAAGTCGGTTTTTTTTTCGTTTGCGAGCAAATACAATTATTTAAGTATCTCGATCTAAATAGCAATCCCTTTTTTTAATCTGCGAGCAAACAATTGTAGTAAAAAAATATCATTTGCCTTTTGATTACTGGTAACACCCATATATCAAATAATGTTCACAGCTTACATAGTCAGTTTTAACCGAAAAAATTACTTTTTATAAAATAAATAAAGCATCTAAAATTTAAAAAAATATCAATGTTTTTTTAGAAGGAACGATAGGAAAGATAAACAAAACAACACTTAATAACAACGTCGATAAACGCGTTAAATGCGTAAAATACTTTGAATAATGAGATTCATAATTTGAACTGTCTGCCAAAAATTTTGAGATGTTCATTTTCATAAATTACGTTGACATTTTTTTAACGGAAATTTAAATTACTTCCGAATCAAAACAACTATGATTCATATTGAGCCTACATGCATTTACAAGTTTAACGTATAGCAACAGAAATAGATCAACGGACGTTGACCTCAGTGCCATATGAGCATAATTAATAATAAACTCGGATGCATGATTTTATCTCAGATCTACGCTGGCGACAGAGCGTCTAATCGACATGCTGATATGGGATCGTTTTAATTAATTTTGTGCTTTATAACCGAAATTGATTAAATTTGTTATAATTTGTTTACGAAACTACTCTTTGTTTACATTACAATTTACGCGAGAGGATATACTATGTATTTTACTGGCATCGATCAAAGCTACAAATTACAAAGCAAGAAGAATTTTGACTGCAATTCAGTTTGGCACAGGTAGCTCATTTAACATTGTGCTTGTAAAGTGTCCGCATTTTAAACGACTGATTGTGCAATTCCTTTGGTTCACTTTATTCTATCGCCCGTATTTTCTTCGTGTTTATTTTTATCTACGGTGTTGTAAATTTCTATATTTTATCGTTTTATCACGTTTAACACTTCATTTTGTTTGTGTTTCTTCCTCTCCTCATTGGTACCGTAATTTATATTTCGTTTAGTGTTTCCTTCGAAATTTTTATCTATTAGGACCAATCCTTTAATTCAATTGTGCAGAAAATTTAAAACGCTTCTTTTCCAGTGCTTATAGATTGAATTAGTTAGCGGTATGTGGATATAATTGAATACGAATTGGACTAACGTTGGCACGGAATATCAGTTGAAACTGGTGAAGAACGTGACAGCTCTTAAAATGTTGGAACGGTTCGTGTTCATTGAACTAATACCGATCATTTGTTTTTAACTACGTAACAAAAAGAAAACGTTGCAAAATGTATGCTCACTCTATTTATGTTACGGTGACCGTTTCCAAACGTGTATTCATAATCATAACACAAATGTATAGCAAATAGATTTGTTACATTTAAAAGTATTTTAGACATTTTGAATTAAAATATCAGGGTTTCAAGATCATTCAATTTCAAAATTTTAAGTGATAACAGTTCTTAAGCGTTATTATGACACTTACATGCTTCATTTTTAATGGGCTGAACAAAAAGCAATACTGACCTTTAAATTACTTGTGACAATAGCTTGTAGTTTTTGCGTCAGAACAAAATCCAATTTATAATATAAAATACAGATATGGGAAATCAACTAACCATTACCGCCTTCAATGTGAACCCATTTCTCCGTACAAACGGCTGTGATCCAGACAAATGTACAGAGACCTATCAATATTGTGCAGGCGAATAGGATTCGTCTCTCGATCACTAAAGCTTGCATCAGTGGTCGTCGTTCAGCGCCTACCGACGAGGCTGTCGACATCTTGTCAGTCTCCATGTTTGGATGTCTGTAATGAAAAATAAATAAATATTAACATTTTTTTGCCTTCTGATATGATTAAGTGTAGGTTATCCGGAAATTAGAAGAGGGTCTACATTAGATTGGCTTTTGTGTGTATTTACATGACATATATATACAAATAATAGATAAACGAGGACATTCCCTAAGTAATATTTCAGGCGTTCCACTTAGAGCATGATGTCACAGTACGTTTACGAGTTCATGGTAATATGGTATGAGGCAGGCGTCTTTCATATTTTAATAACTCAGGGGTTGATTTAGTAAGACTGCGATTAATATCGCGGGTTGATGTTATGATATTCTATTTTACAATACATTACTTTCAAGATATTTAATATATTGGATGTATGACTACGTGTATGTACGCGTGAATGAATATTTTAATATATGGGGTATCTATGTATGTGTTGATCAATAAAATATAAGTAGGTTAAATAAATAAGTATAATAAGAACTTAAAAAAGCGTATGTGTGCAATTCACCCACGGCAAAAGTGAAACTTCTGAAAAGTAGCCTACGAGTAATTTTTCACCGAGATTATAAAATACTGTGTAATCTCATTCTCCCCTATATACTTATGTGATTGTTTCCATATCGTGAAGCACTTTCGGTTTTATCGAGTTTCAACTTTCAAATCATAACGATCCGAAAGAAATGTTACTTCAAAAAACCAAATACCTGCCATCAAGGCAATAATAATTGATTGCTATCAAACTACGAATGTATTTATTTTTCGTGTGTCACGTATTTTGCGCGACGCTAGCACAAAGAGTAAAAAAGTGACACTATTCTACTGTACTAGAAAACTATTACGTTGACTGTGATGCTGAAAGTACGTACTCCTTTAAGGTTCCGAAACAACGCTAAGTGCTAACACATCTGTGAAAGATTATAATATAACCTTATGTTAAATGTCTGGTAATTTGATGTTGTTAATAGCAATATTAAAATTTAAATAAATGAATTTTAATAAAACCTTGAATAATATCCATATAATCACAAATATTGTCTCCAAAATTTACAAGTCATAATCCATACTAATATTATAACGCTGAAAAGCTTGCTTGTTTTTTTGAACGTGGTAACCTCAGGAACTACTGGTTCGAATTGAAAAAAATATTTTTGTGCTGAGTAGTCTATTACCGAAATTAAATAAAATAAAATTTCTGTAAATAGTATATATTTAATTTCGTTTAATTTGTTTAATTTAATTCATATAATTTGTATAATGTAATTTACAGATTCATTGTCCACATACCACATACGGTCTGTAGAGATACTTCCATATCAGTCCACAGACCGTATGTGGTATGTTCACTTGTTGTTTCTAAGACATCTGATACTGTGGACGTGAGAGGAAAGTCTCATATTTAATGCGGACTTGGCAGGACACATCATAAGGATTATAAAAAGTGCTGGGACTTAGGGGAATACTTGATATTTTTTTTTAAAGGGTATGAAGTTAAAAGTGTCAACAGAGGGACATAAAAAATTTTTTTTCGAATTTTATTGTTCAATTACTTAGAAATTAGCTAAGCATTGGGTAAAAAAGTAACAAAAATATGGGATTTGAATATAAAATTTATTATATAGAACAAAAATTATACATGAGCTTTTTGAAAACATTGCAAACAATAAGGTTTTGTGCAAATATTACATATTTGCGAAACTCTTTTCGCCTTATTAGTAGCAGCCTGTGCTGTCTCTCCTGTCAATCTATGTCGTTCATAACAACCTGTACACCTTCGTCTTTGTAATTTACCGTCTTTCTTATCTAGCATTTGAAGAAAATGTTGTGCTGGTGATGGCGAGATGCTTTGACGTGATGTGCCTGCAATTGAATTTTGCTGTGGAGTAGCTACAACCGGAGCCGGTATCTGTGCCATGTTTATACCCACAAGTTTTTTCACAATATCTGTTTGTGCTTGTAGAAGAGAATATTTATTTTTTGGGTTCAGTTTATTGTAGATATACAGCGCATTTATTACGGCTACCCCGAAAACCCCGCTGTGCTGTGTGGCTACGGCACTAAAGAATTTAGCCACCCCCTCTCTTCCCGTGGGTGTCGTAAGAGGCGACTAAGGGATAACAAGGTTCCACAACCACCTTGGAACTTAAGAAGCCGACCGATGGCGGGATAACCGTCCAACTGCTGGCTTTGAAATACACAGGCCGAAGACGGGCAGCAGCGTCTTCGGTGCGACAAAGCCAGTACTGCGGTCACCAACCCACCTGCCCAGCGTGGTGACTATGGGCAAAACACATGAGTTCACGTTATTTTTGGCGTGAACTTGTGGAGGCCTATGTCCAGCAGTGGACTGTATAGGCCGTAATGATGTAATGATGACCCCGAAAATAACATCAACTGCAATCTTCTTGTACCACGAAAGACTTTTACGAATCGGAGAATAATAACTGACTAACTCATCAGAAAGATCGCTGCCTTTTTTGCGGTTGTTATATTCTAGAATCATATTAGGCTTCAGGCGTGCATTTCTCCCAGTAGTCATAGTCTGCTCATCAGCGTGGTAAGTTGAGATCATAAGGATATCCCTTTTGTCCTTCCATTTTAGAATTGTTATATTATTCCGCTGAGCGGCGATATGCTGTCCACTTTTGAGCTTCTTTTTCTTGACTAATAACGGCAGATGTTTGCGGTTTTTTCGCAAAGTGCCACAAAGATTTGTCTTGCGACTGAGCAAGTATTCAGCTAATGGTATACTTGTATACCAATTATCTGCTATAACCATTCTCCCTTGGTCCAAAAGCTCTTCACACAGCTCAACGACGACGCTTCCAGGTTTATCCAGATTAGAAATTTGGGGATCCTGGCCAGTGTACACTTTGTATTTCCAAACATACCCATCATCAGTTGTGGCCTAGTAAATCTTTAGGCCGTACTTGTGGGTTTTATTTGGGTTATACTGGCGAAACAGTATTCGCCCTTGAAAAGGGACCATCGACTCATCCACGACAATGACATCTTTTGGCGTAAGTAGTTTTCTGCAGTTTCTCATTACAATGTCTATAACTGGTTTGACCTTGTACAAACGATCATTTCTTTCCGCTGTATTGTCTACAAATGCCAGCAACGCAATATTGAAACAAAACGATTGTATGACATTTTTATCGTGTGCATCAGTGGATGGTAATAAATAGGGTCTCGTTTCCAGTAACTTTCTAATGATGGAAATCTAATTATACCAGTCACTAAGTAAATGCCCATAAATTTCTCTATATCTTCCCTGGTAACAGGTTTCCAACGAGTCCAACGACCACCAGGATTAGCAGCAATAGATTGCTCAGCGTACAAGTTTGTCTGTTGTACCATCAAGTCCAGGATTTCATCATCAACCAATAAGCGAAATATCGTAAAGACATCGGCATTTTCAGGAATTTGATCAATATGTAAAAAGCTGTCACTAGTAAAATCTTCACGATGCAATGGCTGGATGTCATAGTTCCAACCTTCATTCTCGTCATGTCGTTTCATGTCGTAATCTGTAGTCGATCTTGAAACAAAAATTCTTGGAGCAGAATTTCTCGGAGTTTGAACAGATGTGTTTACTGCATCGCTAGTAGCACTATTGCTGGAATCTGAATTTGATAGTGCAGGTACATCACTTGCCTGTGTTCTAAACTGAGACTCACTTGGAAAAAAATCTGGATCTGCCACACTGTCGTCATCATACAAATTTTCCACACTATCCGATGAATTTGACAGAATTTCTTCTTCATAATCACTTTCTTCTAATATTCTCGTCAGCTGTTCGTCGGTAATCACTTGTTTACGGCTCATTTTACACAAAATAAGACAAGACAAGTCAACGGTAAATGAGTGAATAATTTGAACTTCATTATCTGAAATGTCAATAACGTCATGTCAAATGTTACAATCAGTCAATTTTACTGAATATTTTTGTTGCCAAACGGTAAAATACGTAATAAAAAGAAAAGTATGCGCAGACCACATAAGGTCTGTGGACTTACAAGGTAATTTTTACATTCCTGGAAGCACTACGAGTCCACAGACCATATGTGGTCTGTGTTAAAAAAACTATTTCAGGAAAGTATAAATATTTTATAACACATTTAGGCATACATTTTAACCACTTATAAACCGACTTTTAATAAAAACATAACTGGACTTATGGACCATTCCCACTCTGGAGAGTGGACAGTGAACCTGTTAAATTTGTTAAAACTTGATTAATTTATTAATGAATTTTGTATAGAATTAAATAAAGCTTTATTATTATTATTATTATAGTCTATTTAACGAGGAAGGCTATAGGCTACATAATATTTTAGTGTGTTTTTTTTCTAAGATAACGCAAGTGAAACCGCAGGGCACAACTAATATGTATAAGGAGACCACTATGAAAATTCTCAATATCACTATTTATTTGTATTGAAAACTTTCAACCAATGCCATGTAGATAATAAAATAGCAACATCTGCGAGACATAATTAAAATCACCACGTTTATAGCGTTAAACGAATTACAACGAATGCAGGAAACTATAAAGTGACGAAATTTTTACGTTTATAAACAATTAAGAACAAAACTGTAGTAAAATAAAGTTACGAAGCATTTAGAATGGAAATAGCCTTGATCACCACTTTGTGAGTTTTAACTTTGAAGTAAATACGTAGCTTCATGTCCATCTTTTCTAGAAACTGCTATCGAACATGCGTTATAAACAATAGAAGTCTATTTAAAAACCGCAGTTTTTTTTTACAGTTTAATCAAGCTTAGAAACTCATACGCGCTCTGACCGATTTTAGTAAAATTTTATTTCTACCATATCTATAGAAATAAAAATGAATGTTGCTAAGCGCATAACTCGAGAATGACTCGACCGATTCGGCTGATTTATTTTTTGTATCTTCCTTAAGGCCCACGGAAGGTTCTAAAATAAAAAAATAAATAAAAAAAAGTTAAAAAAAAAAAAATTAAAAAAAATTTACTATTAACTTTTGACAGAACTAAGTCTGTCCGAACACCTACCTCTTAAATAAAATAAACAAAGCGAATACACCGATAATATTTTATTTTTCGAATTTCTGTGAATTCGAATTGTGTTTCGCGATTTAAACAAAATCTTGTTATCATTGAATTTCTATGAACAAACTAAAGTTTATTTATTTAATTATTAATTTATAATAAAATGTTACTATCTATCACGATAAATTTATAATAAATTAAAAGAATCTCCTAAACATATGAATGTAAGTGCAATAATTCCAAAGCACTGTACCAAATTGGAAAATTCGGCGATTCAGCTAGTAAACTAATAAATAAACCCAAAGCTACACTACGCTATTATGTATTGAAACACTATATAGTTTACATCTCTACTGAGTTATAATTACGATTTAGTAATATAAATGAATTCTTCATAAATACCGCCTCATAGCGAGGCCTATAACGTGAAGCTATTGTTTTATTTATTCACCCACTCCTCCGTTAGGGGTTCGGCGTCGGGACGCCCGCCGACGTCCCCGATGACGCCAAACGATATTTACACAAGACTAACTTCGGTATCAAGTATTCCACTCGGCCTTAATACCACCATCTTTAAGATAGGGTTGTCTTTTAAAGTAAATAGTTCAACTTTGACGTAGTGGTACTAGTATTTCTATCACACGTACTTACAGACATGAAAGTAGTTAATTATACGAAATATTATATACATATATTTAAGTAAGTATAATACTACTTATAAAATAGTAAAAAATAAAAGTAAATATAAAATATATTTCATTTCGTAATAATGTATTCAATTACAACCTAAGTATAGAGATAGGTCACCATTTAAAAGATTTAGTTAAATAAATTTATAGTAAAAAATAAAAAATAAACAAGCATTCATTTAAATATGCTAAAAACAATTAAATAAACCTTTCCTTCAAAACTTTCTATAGATATTTAACGTCATTACACTTTTATATTCTCCATAATATTGCTGAAAATTTATGATATAAAAGTCTGTCGCGGTATTTAAGCACCTACTCGTTTACTTAATTTGAATTTTTTAGTACTCGTTTACCTACATAGGTAGAAAAATGTACTATGAAAACTTTATACTTAATACTTAAAAATATTTATAAAATTCGCACAAAGTTTTATATCAAAATCAAGCTTGACTTGTCAAACTAAAGGCAACCCATTTCATATTTGAATGTCATGCTCACTTTAAAATGTAATACTATGAATTCATCCGTGAATATTTCGGTCATAATCAAGGTAAAATTACGCGGGTAGTCGTGAAGCGTGCAACATAAATATTTTGCTCTGTTATAAATATTGTTTATAAATAGAAAATCTGATTATTAACATTAAATTAATGTACCTATAACTTTGATTTGCCTGCCAGCATCTGAATTTTATATAGAACCAAGTGTCGTGATCCAATAATGGAATCTATTAAGCGCACCATTGACGAGCTTGCGCAGACATTCAATGCGAGGATGAACGATTTCCAAAAGGAGTTAAAATGTAGTACTCTCGCCACATCAAGTCCATCATCCTCCAGTATCAGCAGTCAATTCGATTCCTTCCGTACTTTCGTCCTTGTTGCATTAGAAAATCTCCAGCAACAAGTCGAATATCTATCAAAACAGTACGAAGATTTGGAGATACGGTCTCGGAGGAAAATTCTTCTGCTGCATGGAGTTCCGGAGGCCGATGAAGAAGACACAACAGCATGTGCGACGAAACTACTTAGTGAACATCTTAAGCTCCAACAAGTCACTACTAGCACCCTCAGTATCTGCCACAGATTGGGTCGTCCTACACAAGGCAAACCTCGGCCGATTTTGATTAAATTTAAAGACATTTCTTTGAGATCCCAGGCTTGGTCGTCAAAGACGAGGCTAAAAGGGACTGGATACACTGTATCTGAGTTCCTAACTAAACAGCGACACAAGGTCTTTTTGGCTGCTAGGCAGCACTTTGGCGTTGCAAAGTGTTGGACCAGAGATAGTATTATTGTCGTACTGGATGATAATGGACACAGACACCGTGTGACAACGATGACAGAATTGGATGCAATCTCAGGTGATGTTTCGGCCGCTACCGGGGTCCCAAGTGTCGCTACACAGATAGAAACCAGGAAACAAACTAAAACAACTACAACGAGAGTGAAGAAACCTGTTAAAAAATAAGTGTTTCGAGTGTTGTTTTCATTCCATTGTTTGTTTGGTTTAAGTATGATCTTTTTGCTGTGGGTAATTGATTTAACTGTTGGTGAGGGTAATCTAATATATATATATATTGTACTGAATATTATTGTGGGTAGTTATTTTATTACTGTTTTGTTAATATTTTTTATTTTTACCCACATAGAAATGTACCCTCTTTCTTGAAAATCTCAGCCATACTGACTATGACAATTACAGGTTACATTGACAAAGACATATGACTTTGATAGATGCCAGTGGTGACTAAGACAATGACAGATGACATTGACGAAAACAGATGACTTTGACATCTGATACTGGTATACAGGGACATCTGTCATTGTCAAGTGACAATGACACTGACAGAGACAATGACAACTGACAGAGACAATGACAACTGACAGAGACAATGACAACTGACAGAGACAATGACAACTGACAGAGACAATGACAACTGACAGAGACAATGACAACTGACAGAGACAATGACAACTGACAATGACAAATGACATGTGGTTGCGTTCAAATTAATACTAATTTCTGTTGTACGTAAAGTTAGATCCTACAGCAATTACTTTCAAGTTTTAATTATAATTTTGTTTTACTGTTTTATTCATACTTTTTTACCTGAGATTTTTAAACTTTTATTTTTAGCTCTTATATATATCATTAATGTTAATAAACATTGTTGTTAAAATTTTTCATTGAGTTCTATACGAATTATGTGTTTTAAAATGTGTATTTTCGTTTAGTATAGCTGGCGGGTAATTTGATGATTTGAGATTCGGTTAGTTCATTATTTATACATATACTATATAGCATATATATCTGCTTTGTTATATATTTTATTTATTGTTTATTTAGTCTATTGTATTATTTGAAATGAGTACTCATAGTGATCAATATTTTTCCCTCTCCTTATCTGACGGATTGTCCAGTGATGATAGTTACCACAGTACATCTTCTCCCACTCTAAATGTCGCCCTCGATTCACATTTCTCAGACTGCCTGAAAAATTTTAATGTTATCCACATAAATGCTCAAAGTGTTCCGGCTCACTATCTCGATATGCTTGCATCTTTTGACTCGCGCAATATTCACGCCATCCTTGTTTCGGAATCATGGCTTAAGCCTTGTTTGCCTTCCACTTTATACTCAATACCGGGCTTTCAGCTGATTCGTAACGATCGTATCGGTAAGCGAGGTGGAGGGGTAGCGATCTTTTTACGTACCCATATTCCTTTTACCATCATAAGTTCGTCTACTCAACCTCCTCAACCCGATATGGCCGAACATTTACTTATTGAAGTAAATCTTTCCAACTCTAAAATGCTTCTGGGTGTGTTCTACAACCCTTCATCTCTTTTTAACTACTTCACAAATTTTGAAGATATCTTAGAAAACCTTGTTCATAGCTACAGCCACGTGGTTATAATGGGAGATTTTAACACCTGCTTACTGAAAGGCGACACAAACAGTAAAAAACTGTTAGAGATAACAGAATCATGTAATTTGCATATCCTACCTCTATCAGCTACACACCATTCTCCTGGCTGTACCCCCTCGCTTCTTGACCTTATTATGGTATCATCACTAGATTCAGTTTTCAAATATGGGCAACATTCCGCTGATATGTTTTCTTATCATGATTTGATCTTTCTCTCATACAAAATTCGTCCTCCCAAATCCAAATCAAAAACTCTTCTCCAACGTAATTTTGGCGGAATTGATAGAGACCATCTCTGTAACGATGCTCGTCGAATGGACTGGTCTGAGGTTTATGATGCTGACTCTATAGATGAAAAGGTGGAGCTGTTTAATATGCGAATAATCCAGCTATATGACATACACGCACCTATAAGGCCTGTGAGATTAAAGCACCATCCGGCTCCGTGGCTATCTGAGGAGCTTAAAACTTTAATTGCCGATAAAAACAAAGCCAAGTATAAATATAAAATCAATAACACTGACCGTAACCGCGATAAATATAAAAAAATCCGTAATCGCTGCAATACATTATGTAGAGATGCTCAACGACGCCACATCCATAAATTTGTCGAAAACGGCGACATTGCTAAAACATGGAAATTTCTCGAAACCTTAGGAGTTGGTAAATCGTCTCGTAAAAACTCTTTAAATATTGACATTGAGCTTCTCAATAAGCATTTCTCCTCTTCCACGATACTCAATGATGTTGATAAACAACAAACTTTAAATTATCTTTCATCACTATCAACTTCTAACATCTTACCGTTTACTTTCTCCTCTGTCACCGGGAGTGATGTTAGAAGAGTTGCGCTGTCTGTGGCTTCGAATGCCGTCGGAGCCGACTGCTTAAGCCGTAATATGATCATCCCTATCCTAGATATAATTATTCCTATTTTGTTACACATCCTTAATTACTCTCTCACGTGTAGTAAGTTTCCCAAAACCTGGAAAGATGCACATATTATCCCTATTCCTAAAAAAACTAGTGCTACCTGTATATCCGATTTCCGGCCGATTTCTATTCTTCCTTTCCTCTCAAAAATCCTAGAAAAGTTAGTTTTCCAACAATTAAATAGTTTCCTTTACAAACATTCCCTCTTAAATCCTCTTCAATCTGGATTTCGTTCTGGTCATAGTACGGCTTCAGCTCTGGTCAAGGTTACCGACGACATCCGACTGGCTATGGATAATAAACAACTCACTGTTTTAATACTTTTGGACTTTAGTAACGCGTTCAACTGTGTTGACCACGACATTCTATTGAGTGTGTTGCGCGCTTTTAGCATGTCTCACTCGGTGATAGACTGGTTTCTGAGCTACCTCAAAGGGCGACGACAGCGCATACGCTACGATGATGCCACATCTTCATGGTGTGATGTCCAAGCTGGCGTACCTCAAGGCGGCGTTCTATCTCCATTGCTCTTCTCAATCTTTATCAATTCGATTACTCAATCCATTTCTTCTCTCTACCATATGTATGCAGACGATGTCCAAATTTATCGTCACGCAACGCTTCAAGATCTCCATAGTACAATTGATTTAATCAACAGAGATTTAGCTAATATTTCTAAGTGGAGTAGACGCTACGGACTTAATGTTAACCCGAGCAAATCACAGGTTATAGTTATTGGTAGTCCAAGCTTGATCGCAGCGGTTGATAGCTCAACACTACCTACTATCTTTTATAATGGTATTAGTCTGCCTTACTGTGCCACCGTAAGGGACCTTGGTATACAACTCGATCGGACTTTGTCGTGGTCAGAACAATTAAAAGAAGTCAGAAGAAAAACTTTCGCTGCATTGAGCTCCCTACGGCGCCTCAAGTCTTTTTTTTACCAATTCCTACCAAAATTATGTTGGCGAATTCTCTCCTCCTATCGATTCTCAACTATGCAGATGTAAGCTATATTAATCTAACAGAGGACCAACTTAATAGGCTTGAGCGTCTTCAAAATTTTGCTATACGGTTTATATTCTGCCTTCGCAAATATGACCATGTTTCTGAATTTCGTTCCAAGCTCAAGTGGCTTCCAATACGTTCTCGCCGAAACCTGCATATTTTATCTCTTCTGTACTGTGCGTTGTTTGATCCTAAGGCTCCGTCTTATTTAAAAGATAAGTTTGAATTTATCGGGGACCCTTCTTCCCTAAGATCTTCGAGGAGACTAATGTTAAAAATGCCTGTTCATAAAACAAAATTTTTCAGTCAGTCTTTCACCATTCGGGCAATTAAACTATGGAATAATTTACCATTATGTATCAAAGAAGCCAAATCACTCCCATCGTTCAAAAGATTAGTTAAAATACATTACCTTAATACTGAGAGCGATTCCAATTAAATTTATTTGTTTATTAATTTTATTATTTATTTTTTTTTAATTTATTTATGGCGAAATTGATTGTAACTGCTATGAGATACTGTTGTTATATTTATTAGTTTATTATATTATATTAATCAAATGTATATATATGTATTGCTTATAAGTATTAATGTGTAGATATTTGTATGTAAGTTTATTACAATATAACTGCACCACCTACCCGATCCTCAAATAAATAGTATTCAATCCTATTTCGGGTTGTCTGGAAGAAATGGCTAACTAGCCATAAGACCGCCTCTTGTACTACACATTCTTAAGTTGTCTGTATTATTATTATTTTGTATTTGCATATTGTGGTGTACAATAAAGAGTAAATAAATAAATAAAATAAATAATAAACGTTGAATCAATTTCAAAACGGATAACTAATTAAACAGAATATTTAATTAAACAGAAATGGTCGATTATTATTAAATTGAATACCAACTACTGCTATTTATTTTGCAATATGGACAGATAGCTAATTAATTAAATTTAAGAGATGTTCTTTATTTATTATTACTGGTATCTGTTTCGAACTAAAATACAACCATACCAATCAATAGTGTAACAAAACTGTGTTGAAAATCGACTGGTCTATTTGGGGACTTATAGTGACTTGTATTCTGCTTGTTGGTTCAATTTTCCACGTCTAGGTATGATATTATAATAACTAAAAATACTAATGAAGTTTTCAATCCATAAAAAAATTTAAAAGTCTCATTTTTTATCATTCGAACGACAAAAACCCTTTAGCTTATATATGTTTTAACTTTCCTGCGCCAGATCTACAGGTCTGCTCACTAAACTCGCTCTCAATCGAATAGATCTCTGATCTCTGAACTGAGTCACAGCACGATATATAATTCTCAAAATCTGGAGCAGCTCGACTGGGGAACTACGTCGACCTTACAGAAGATCACAGCCAAATAACATTGCTTTCAAGGTGTTGTGTAAGCTGACCAAAGCTCCTGGGGGTAGGGTCGACAACTTGCTTGCCACGCTTCTGGTGTTGCAGGCGTCTATAAGCAACGGTAATCGTTTATAATCAAGTGAGACGTGCACTTGTTTGCCAACCTCGTTATATAAAAAAAATGGAACATTCGCACAAAAAACATTTCGATCAAAAGCCTGAATATAAAATCATGATTCTAACTTCCAATATGACAGACAAACTTTTAAAATATACTGTGGCGTAGAAATTCTATAAAGAGTGAAAAACTTTTAATTTATTTCCGTACCTAGCTCGGCCTAAGAATGAAGACGGATATTTATTTATCAGCCCAAAGTAAATGTTAATATCATACAAATTAATGACCAAAAGCCTAAGGATAAAGTTTCATGCTTTTTATTCCAAAATGACGGGGTTCCACATTGACCCTAATATGAATCTTCAACTCCTATTACAAGTCCCTTAGGGATAAAATGTCCACAAACGCTGAAATAGTTATTTATTTTTCATCAGTATGTAGCCTCAGCCCTGCGGTCACCAACCCGCCTGCCCAGCGTGGTGACTATGGGCAACACACATGGGTTCACCTATTTTTGGCGCGAACTTGTGGAGGCCTATGTCCAGCAGTGGACTGCAATATGCTGGAATGATGATGATGATGTAGCCTCAAAAAAGTTTCAAACCTACTTCAAAAATCACAAAGCTCTATAAATTTTCATTTCTATTTCTATTTGTAGAATTTCTACAATATTTGTTTGTTGTAAGGGAATTCTACAATTTTTCCACATACGGCTCAATGCATATTTACTGATTAATTCATTATTCAGTAGTCAAAAACAAATTTTTATGTTTCTAACTTCAATAATGACTCCCAACATGTAAAATTTAAAAAAAAAACCGTTTGTAGCCTACGTCTACTGACTATAAACTACCTCCCTGGCAATCATCTTTATTCGAGAAGCGGTTTTTGAAATGTCGTGATGTATAAATGAACTTTCGCTTTCATATATACATATCTACAACATTTTAATCTGTTATAAATATTTCTTGTTGTCTAAATATAATACTGGCTTTGAAATACACAGGCCGAAGACGGGAAAAAATGAAAAAATGATGGAAAGGATGATGAAGTTATGATAAAAATAATAGGCAGGAAAAACTGCGTAAAGATGTTTAAATTTAGTTTAATTTAGACTATAAGAAATCTAAGCGACAGTATTATTTGTCTCATATCATAACAGAACGTAGAGATAATTAACGGTAATTTGTTCCGGATAGCCTAGAGACTGTACGGGTTTGTATCGTGAAATGAAATTACATATAAAATGTGTAATATTGTGTTGAATGTTATAAATATTTACTTGTAGATATTAAAAGATTCGCATTCGCGTCCTATTTTTATTTTTGTATTTGCTGAAGGAAGTGAGACGGATCTGAGATTAACTCGTATCATTACACGTCCACGTTATATTTATTTGAATTACCTTACATTACTTTTGAATAACGAAATGGTTTAAAGGCTCAAAATATCTTGTGTACTTTTCTAATTTTTTTAAATTTATCTTAATTTGTTTCTCTTGTACAATAGTATAAATTCAGTCATTTCGATAAATTCTTGTAATTGATAAATTCCAGGCAAAAAGATATAAAATGCTATATATAAAAGATATATTTTAATGGAGACATTCGAACAACTAAAATTATATAATCTGTACAAATTAATGTTGTTAAATTATTGCCTACATGAAACTGTTCATTATGTGAATTAATTTTAATTATTGGGTTTAATGGATTGATGTGATAACTTCAAGTTATCCCAGCCCGATTTAGAAATATAATTATATATTAAAGTTTGCTAGTAAATAACCTACTCGGGTATGAAAGATAATTACATCAAATTTTCGATATGTGGTAGTGAGGATTATTAATAGAACTTTCTTTGTTACGTCTTTACGAAAAAGATTATCTCCAATGATGATTTATATGAGTTGTACAAATATTTGTAACGATTTATAAATAAACATAAATAAGATCAGTTATTTTAATAGTTATATAGATAACTGAACCTATAATACTGTACGGACACAATGAATTTAGCATAGACAAGTGGTATCGTAAAACTTTCAACACCGCCCTCTTGAATAGATATTCTATTTTAAAAGAACAATGCGTCGACTGAGATAACAAGAGCTAAGAAGTCTTCTTTAACGCATTAAACGAGCGCTGTCATTTGCTCCGGATATAGATCGTTAATTTTTATGTTCCTGTGATGAGCCGTTTTAAACATACGCAACGAGCGTCATATATTAAAACAGTGTTAGAGCTTTTACTGTTTGTAGTAAAATTTTACTAGCTTATATGTTTAGTTTACTTGGGTTAGTGAACTGAAAATTTATGCTTATATCGAACTAGAGTGTCTTGTGTTGTCATTTTCTACTTACCTACGTAACCATAGAAAATATTAAACTGATTTGGTCATCAATTAGTTTTTAGAAATTTGCCATTGAAATTCCTGAGCAGAAAGATATCTAACGGAATAATGTGGAGCAGAAATATATTGAACAGAAGATACTGTAGTGAGAGGAACATATGTAAATATTTATAAGAGAAAAATAGTCTGCTTTTTTTTCAAAGGGATTTTATAAGGTGCTTTTATACGTTTAACAATGATACGTACGGTATACAAACGCTAACACATTTTTTTTTTGTCCATCACAAAATCCAAGACAATTTTACGATCATTTTCGATTTTTATTCTGAAAATTATTACAACTTATGTTGAGTGACAATGAACAAACTGGATGAAAGTGAAAAATCATGTTTCGTTCTATTAATGACATTTTGATTGATAAATATTATGATGATATACTCGTAAACAGACATACGTTTTCAACAAACCGTGAAAGGCGACTAGGAAAGTGTATTTAACGACTCAAGAGCTTAACAATCTTTAATATAGTTTCTGCTTTGTGCCTTCAAAAACAGTTCTTATTTTGAAACTAGACGCAGTATAATGTTTTAAATTTACAACAACATAAAACCACTATTTATATTTTCAAAAAGAAGGAGTTTCTCATTGTTATTATTTTTTTACGGAGTAGTTGCTATTTGGATCCGTAAAAATTAGATTAAGTTTGGCTTAGTAGTTTTGATTTGATGATTATTTTCGTTAACTTGAACGATGTAATATTTATGTGTATTACCTGATAGCTTTTAACTGGGTGTACTGATTTTGATATTGTATATATATATATATATATATATATATATATATATATATATATATATATATATATATATATATATATATAAACGCTGTGTGGTTACGGCAGTAAATAATATAGCCACCCCCTTTCTTCAAGTGGGTGTCGTAAGCGGCGACTAAGAGATAACACAGTTCCACTACACCTTGGAACTTAAAAATCCAACAGATGGCGGGATAACCATCCAACTGCTGGCTTTGAAATATACAAGCCGCAGAAGGTCTTCAGTGCGACAAAGCCAACCCTGCGGTCACCAACCCGCCGACCCAGCGTGGTGGCTTTGGACAATACATATGAGTTTACGCCATTTTTGGCGCGAACTTGTGGAGGCATATGTCCAGCAGTGGACTGCGATAGGCTGAAGTGATGATGGTAACTGATTTTGATGATTTTTTTAAAATCGAAAGCTGGTGTTTGTCTTGTGGTCCTATTTAAATTTTATCGAGAATCTTCAAATTATTTTTTGAGTTGTTTGTAACAATGCATATTTACTTGACTTTTTTCGTTTACCTTCGTTGTATTTCTTGTTTATGTAATTGGAGTCGTTTTATTTTTCGTTTGCAAGTACGTTTTTATTTCTGAAATATTGTGTAGTATTTTATGTAAATTTCTGTCTCTTTTCGTCGGATTTTTGTAATTTTTTGTAATGTCGTTAACATATTGTATTACAGAATGTGGCTTATAATAACTTCGTTAAAATTGTAGCTGCCACAGAGGATTATTACAAAGGTCATGTAAAACATACATTTTACGATGCCACAAAGTTTGTTTATATTTACCGACGTACATGTCAGGCGGGACATGTTTGTACAATAAGTCTACTAATCCACGTAAGTGACATTGGTGAAATAATATCATGATATAATTTGTGTCAAGCAAATACAAATAAGTATAAAAAACATACAACGAAGAATAATAATATAATATCCCACTGCTGGGCATAGGCCTTTTTCCTCATGTAGGAGAAGGGTCAGAGCTTAATCTACACCTTATTTCGACACGGGTTGGCGGATATATTCCTTACTATGAGTAGCGATCGCTATCAGGTATACATAATAAAAACCGGAACCGACGGCTTAACGTGCTCTTCGGAGCACAGTGGGGAGACCCGCAAGGACTACATAAACAATCAGACCATGGCAAACATCTCTATAGCCACTACATATGTTTGTCATGTGCGGTGATCGAGCTCGCAACCGCCAGCGCAACTGCCACAAACCAGTGCTGTGACCGTTGCGCTAACGTGTCGTCAATAGAATATATCAAAATATTTAAAGCAATTAGCGATAATATTAAACGGAATAAGAACAAACAACGAATCGACAGAAAGCTAGTTCATGAAGAGACTGAATTGATCATAGATCAATCAGGATTTCATCCTTACCACGCTAGAAATGATTTTCGATATAATAAAAATGTAATTAGAATTATATGCTGTTTTACTAGACATCAATAGAAAACGAGCAGTGGTGAGACATATAAAAGATCATTTTAAACGTTTTAGAATTCAACTTATTATTTTCTTAATGCTCAAAATCACTCAAAAGACATATAATTCATTGTGTTTGTGAAAATATTTCATTGCTTTATCCGTAAAAATAAAAACATAGCTATAAATTTTTTGAGGACGAATTGATTTAGTCAGTGTTCACAGCAGCTAGCTGTAACGTTAGCCAATAGTAAAGTTCTATCCTCTCATGACAAATGTTTGGTTTGATCATAAAGACTCCGTGAGTTTTTCCGGATCTCCAACATGGAATATTTGTCAGTGAAGCATTTCGTTAGTGTAATTTATTTCGATTCCAAAGCGATTTATTACGATGTTTACAACATTTTCAAATCATCATGTAGTAAAAGTAGGTACTTTATATTATTTATATATTAATACGTGAACCGAAAACTTTGTACCCCTTTTTACGAAAATCGCCCGAAAGGAGGAGTATGAAATTTAGAGAGTAGAAGGAGTGCAAAATGCTAATACTTTTTTTTTAAAGTTAAGCATAAAAAATACAATAAATTATTAAAAAAATCAATACACACCTACCCTATTATAGAAATATAGTCTTTGACAACAGAACCTTGATAATAAACAAAATTATAATTTAAATTATTTATTGTCGAGTTTTATAATATGCAATTGTATATTGTTGTAAGAGCTTTTATATAGCCGATATATCTGACAGTGGTAAATGTATTGCACAATCGCTGATAGGATCGCCTGATAAAAGCAGCTACTAGAATCACGTTATCATATCCGCTCTGAAATATAACCTGATACGCTTCGATTGCTGGCTTATGTATGAGTAATTTTAATAAAAGGTTGACAGGTTTTAAGTAATCTTAATCTAGACTGACCTAATTATAAAATAAACTCTCAATGACAATCTTCACATTATTTCACGAATTATTACTACAAACTAGTAAGTAATTTCTGAATCGGAATTTTACTAACAAGAAGATTTGTCGGTTTAGATATCTCTTTACATTCCTCTTAAAGACATAATACCTTTAAAAGGAACGTGGCTTCTAAAGGATACGTAAAATGTGAATATTTATTTACGTTTAGACAAAATGTGGGTGTAGAGTGAGTGAGTAATCAAGTGTGAGATAGTTATAAAACAATAATAAAAATAAGTTAGAGTAATATACTATTAACCATACTATTAACAGATACCCTGAATGATTTATGGATTAACGAACAGACAAATGGCAAGCTCGTCTGTGCGAGTTCACTAAAAATAACTCCTATCTTTATCTTTTGCGTATACATCTATGCATCTTTAAAGACTAAGTGTACAATATACAATCTCTTCAGCCTGTTATATCCCATAGCTGGGCAAAGGCCTCTTACCCCATGTAGGAGAAGGATCAGAGTTTAATTCACCACGTTGGTCCAATGCGAGTTGGCGGATATATATCCTACTATAAGTAACGATGGCTATCAAATTACAACACCTAAACCATGGCAAACATCTGTATGTCCAATGCAAATGTTTGTCATGTGGGGATCGAACCCGCAACTGCCAGCGAAACAGCCACAAACATACAAACATACAAAGCGCGTACAATATACAAAGTATTCAATAAAAAATATAACATTAAATATAAAAAACAACAATCTGTATTTAAGTATTACTAATATTATTATTATCTCACTGTTGTACGGACATTTTTTTTTAGTATTTTCGTATTGTTATTCGACAACACATACTAAAACTAAATACTGAAAACATACGTCGGATTTCAAGATGTTATTTTGTGTTGTGAAAATAGGATGATTTTTTTATATTATCTCGAAATGAACGCTCTGTTTATATTTATAGACTAGCTGTACCCGCGACTTCATCCGCGTTTTGGGTATTTACACGTTCAATGTGATTCTTTAAATTCCCATAACTTTTTTATTTATGAACCGATTGACATGAAACAAACGCCAAAATATATTAGTAAAAACCACATCTAAATCGGATGCGCCGTTTCTGAGAATAGCGTGTACAAACGCACAGACAAACAGACAAAAATTCTAACAATCATTCTTTTGGATTCTATTAGCCTGGATAAAGGTCCCAATAATATTTTTTCTCATATATCTTCCATGTACAGACAGCGATCCGTTACATTTTTATTATATGTATTGATAAGTTAGTTTCGAAGTGGTTTTTGCTTAAAATTGTATTGTATGTTGCTTTATGACAACTTAGACTACTAACAGTGAAATAATTTTAAATTTGATCAATACAGTCCACTACTCATAAAACTTATCGACACAATTCAAACGATAAACATAAACATATCAAAAGAAAACTTTAACCTTTTTATTGTTGCGAATAAAAAAAAAGATTAGAAGTTGTGTTTCGGCCTGATTATGAATGAATAACGATATTTTTGGCGTTACCTTTAATATTACGTAGGCGTTTATGACTATTCAGTGTCCCTATAATAGACTGGAACGATATTTTTAGCTCTCTCACCCACTTGAGATTGCATCTATTATTATCTATATTTGTATTATAGGGTAACAGCACCAGTGGCCAGCCAGGCACCAGTGGTCAGCCTTTTGCGTCGTTTATTGGTCATAAATATTGCTACAATTAGAATAAACGAATCACGTGTACCTAAATAGAAACTTTGATTCCTCATTAAATAATATGTCACACGGTAGGTGCGTTAGGGGATCAGGGGGGAGAATTAAACTCGTTCTTACAGGTGACGGCGGTTGAAAAGAGCAGTAGTGTCATATCCGCCATATTTTTTACTTCGCGTGGTGTTCTCTTAAAAGGTAAGAAAAAACATGTTTTATTATTAAATGTGATAGTCTTTTATGAAATTTGACATTGTGTAAACTTCACGTATTGAATTATATTAAATTTGAATAAAAATATCGCTGATTTACGTAAATATTGTAGGGGCTGACCATTGGGTACTACTTTTTTATAAAAGATCCAATGGTCGGCCCCCCGGGGCTGTTCACTGGGTTCTTGAATTATTTTTAAAATTGCGAGAAAAGGCGTCATTAGAACCGTTAAATTAAAATTTTCAAATTTCGTAAGGCATGTTCTTTCATATTCCACAAAAAACCCAGTGGTCAGCCGCATTAAACATTTTATTTTTACGCGGCTGGCCACTAGGTGTTGCTGGTCCAGTATTCAGCCCCGATAGACTACATTTTAGTTTTACC
Organism: Melitaea cinxia; assembly: GCF_905220565.1. Taxonomy (NCBI): domain Eukaryota; kingdom Metazoa; phylum Arthropoda; class Insecta; order Lepidoptera; family Nymphalidae; genus Melitaea; species Melitaea cinxia. The sequence goes on from NC_059403.1 coordinate 10,636,515, forward strand.
TCAAATGTATTTAGGTAGTTTGTATTTCAGTAATTGAGAAGATATTTTTAGCCCAAAATACCGCCAAGACAAACTTATCCTCCAGAGAAGCTCTCTTCCACCATCGAAGCCATACGAAACGGAATGCCGATAAGAGAGGCTAGTAGAACGTTTGGAATTCTTGGAGGCACACTACAAGATCGGCTCCATCTACGTGTCCCAGAAGGCCCACGAAAAATGGGTCCAGATTCCATTTTAAATAAAGCAGAAGAAGCTGCACTGGTAGATTTGTGTCCAAAATTAACAAAATGTGGGTTTCCTTTCAAAACTGACAATTTATTAAATACGGTCCAAGCAATAGTAAAGGCTGATGGAAGACCTAATACTTTCGTAAATGACAGACCAGGAAAAAAATGGCTTAAATCCTTTTTTCGAAGAAACCCTTCCTTATCTATATGAACAGCTGAAGAAATTTGAATAGATTTGAAGGGAAGAGTGTAATAACAGAAGAATATCTAAGAAAGTGGTTTCAAGACTTGACAGAGTTCTTAAAAAAACACGATGCTCTGGATATACTGGATGATCCTATGAGAATATTTAATGGTGATGAAACAAGTTTTATGATTTGCCCCAAAACTGGAAAAGTGATTGCTCTATCTTAGAAAGAAAATTAAAACGGGAAATGATAAAAAAAGAACACGCAGAAAAAATAGCAGCCAAACGAAGTCAAAAAGTAAGCGTGAGCACTAGTAAAGTAAATAAAAAGTGAACAAGGAAAAGGAAAATAGATCTTTCGTCTGTTTCGCATCCAAAGAAAATAAAAAAAAGTGTGGTAAAAAATCTAAGTGTATAGGGTACCGGGAAATAATGAATATCTTAATTACAAGTAACAGTTCAGATGATTAGATAGATATGAGTTCAAGGTAGATATGTCCGTTGATATATAAGAGAGTTGAGACATATAAAAATAGGAAGATTGTGGCTGTGATTATTTGATTGTAAATAGATTTTACTAGGTACCTACTATTAGTAGATTTGCTAGTGACCTTTTTCTCTTTCGTGTTATGTGTATTAAACCTAAAAGAAATATTTACATAGTATATAAGTACGCATAGATACTAATGTCGTTGATTATTTTAAAATAAATATTGATGTTTTAATGATTAAGTTCTAGAAAATAAGAACACAAATAAGTACTGTGATTGTTTACTTGCAATAATATTTCGGTCAGGTGAGATTTTTTTTTGTTCTGATAATTTAGCTATAAGAAATAAGAAAGACATAAATAATATTGTTGATTTTGATATAAATAATACTCATTTTGATCTCATGCTTATTCATAGGTATAAGGGCTGAACACTGGGTTCATCAAGGCTGATTACTGGATTTTAGAGGCTGACCACTGGCAAAAAGTGCCATATTTTGTTTGAATTTATATATATATTTTATAAAGAGAAAGGTTGTTTTTGACATATGTTGTTTAAAAACTATAATAAACAATTAATCCAATCATGTACTACGTTTCATTATCCGACGAATCCTGTAAAAATGCCAGCTTTCCAAACTTCAAAAAGTTGTTATGAGGCTGACCACTGGTGCCATTACCCTACTTACAGGCAGGGAACTAATATTATGACTGTGTTTGTGAAAGGTAATCTCCAGATTAAACAATTTTTTTTCAAACTATTCTTGGTAATATTTGGTAATAAATAATTGTGTTTGCACACAAACGAAAAAAAACCGACTTCAATTACAAAGACAAGTAATACAACGTAGATCGACGAAAAAATAGTCAAGTAACTACGCGTTATCAAGGATTACTCAAAAATTAGTTATCAAATCTCGATAAAATTTAAATGTGACCATATGATGAACATCAGCTTTTCAATAAATTAAAAATTATCAAAATCGAAACACCCAGTAAAAAGTTATTGCGGATTTTCGAGAGTTTCCCTCGATTTCTCTGGGATCCCATCATCAGATCCTGGTTTCCTTATCATGGTACTAAACTAGAGATATCCCCTTTCCAACAAAAAAAGAATTATCCAAATCGGTATATCCAGTAGAAAGTTATGCGGTATAATACAGCGTAGGTCGACGAAAAAAGCGTCAAGTACTAACGCATTATTAGATATAACTCGAAAAGTAGTTGTTAGATCTCAAATAAATTTAAAAGGGACCAATTGGCACACACCACCTTTCGATTAAAATAAAATTTGTCGAAATCGGTCTACCTGGTCAAAAGATCTGATGTAACATACATAAAAAAAAAAAAAAAATACAGTCGAATTGAGAACCTCCTCCTTTTTTGGAAGTCGGTTAAAAGATAGATTTATTTATTTCTGATATACGAGTCCGTGTATTCTGATTTATTGAGGTTGGAGGATTCGTTTGTTTGTTTGTCTATAGGTACCTACTAATCGTGAGTTTGGAGATGATCTTAGGTATTGTTAACAGCCGCTCTGGTGTAGTGATACGAGTAGTCGCCTGAAACACTGAAAGTATGCGGGTTCAATTCCCGCTCAGGATGGATATTTGTAATGTATATTTTCTGTGTCCGGTGTCGGTGTGTTCCGGGTGTCTGTCCTTGTGGGTCTTCCCAACGTGCCTCGGAGAGCACGTTAAGTTGTCGTCCCGGTTGCTATCATAAAAACCTGAAAGCGATCATTACTCATAGTAAAGAACATATTCACCAATCAGCAGTGGAGTATCGTGGCGAATTAATCTCCAATTCCTTTCCTATATAGAGAAAGAGGCCTATGCCCATGTGAGATGTTACAGGTTGAATGCGATAAATTGTGTTTCATCACAAAAATAAAAAAATAAAATAAAAGTTAAACATTATATTTAAAATTCTGTTTATTTTTTTATAGCTTTAATATATGTTTTAAAATGTATGTTGGTACTTGAAATTCTAATGAATGCTTATTACCATACACAGTACCCTTTTCACAGCTTACTATGAAAAACTCATAAAAATGTGTAATATTTTTGCGAGCTATATTTATTTTAACATAAAATAAATTGATATCATAAAATATACAAAGAAGTATAAAAATGAACTTAAAATCAATAAGTACTTCCATTGAACAACTAAAGCCAAATACAATAAAGAAACTTCTTCAGTGACCGTTAGCGAATATTTTTTTCTGTTACACTGACCTATCACATACTCGTATATTAGGAATATTATATACTATGTACAAATAAATAAAATTGGAGTGTCTGTTTGTAATATTAAAATAACCGCTTTTAACTAAATATATATGGATGATAATATGGTACATATACCCAAAGATTTTTTTTTCAATTTTTGTCAGTGTCTGTCCGTCTGTGTGTAAGTGTGTTTGTTCCGGCTAATCTCTGAAACGACTGGACCAATTTTGTCGTGACTTTCACTGGCAGATAGCTAATGTAATAAGGAGTAACTTAGGCTATTTTTATTTTTATTTTTTTTTTTTATTTTGCGAACTGAACAATATATTTTTTTAACTCTACGCGGACGAAGTCGCGGGCACGATTGGATTAATAAACGTGCGTGAAGTTGCGGTCGGGAAATAAAGATGACTAAAAGATAAAAAAGCCCATACATCAATCAGATATATTACTTACTATTATTTTGTTATCGTTCCGTGATCTTTATGGTTTAAGTGTCAATTGGGATGACGTATATTACTTGTTACTAGCTGGAGCTCGCGACGTTGTCTCCGTTTCATCCCTTATGCAAACTATAGTAGCCTATGTCATTTCCTAACATCACGTCTATCTCATAACTAAATTTATATTAATAATTGTTAAGGTGTGAAAGCGTTACAAACTGAGCTACTTCCGCATTTATACAATTAGTATGAATGGAGTTCTACGTTTTACTAATTTTTTAATGTAATGCTATTTTAGTATATGTATATATGTCACTATGTATGTATGTATTTATGTATGTATGTATGTATGTTTGTATGTATGTATGTATGTATTTGTGTGTGTATATATGTATGTATGTATGTATGTATGTATGTATGTATGTATATGTGTAATTATTTGAATATTTATAATAAATTTGTTGTAACTTGTACACCTATGCTGACGCTAGACCATTTCCTTTGTCCTAAGGTTGCCTGGAAGAGATCACTTTTTAGCGATAAGGCCGCCCTTTGTACCTAATGAATATATTGTTAATATTATTCTTTCTTTGCTATGTATCATTTCCGTTTTTTGTGTACGATAAAGTATATTATTATTATTATTGAATTTTCATGATCATTTTCATTTAATGTCTAAAAAGACAGTTACGACTTTACCACAACGTGATGATAAGCACAAAATAATGTAAGACGATATTACTTGCTACAACATTAGGTACTCGAGGGATCGCTTATACATTATTAAAAGACCAAAATTTGATGGACTGAAGCTAACACGTTGTAGACCTAAAATAACGGCATAAATATGATTAATGGTAATATTAACAAAAGAAAAAGATTTAAGAATAAAAACCCGCTCTGTAATGTTGTTATTATTATCTGTACCTACCAAACTAGTGCCAAACAGCAATCGGTATTAAGTAGTAAATGATTTTTTTTTATAACATTTTACGTTTAAAATAATAACTGTACTAGCATCTGTTAGCCGTGATTTAAAATTCTATCAACTGAATAGTATGCATTTTATTTCAGTACTTAACAATTACGATAAATTGTATTTCATTAAATAATACGTGAATCAAAAACTTGTACCCTTTTATACCAAAATTGCGCAGACGGAGGAGTATGAAATTTTGCACACTTATATTATTATATACACTTATATTATATATTTATATAGAGAAGCAGTACATAATGCTATTTTTTTTCTAATTATGCATAAAAAATACATTAAATCGATAATAATAATAAAAAAATATTACACACACACTGCCTTGTATTTGACACACACTCGCATATATTAATATGACTTAACTTGTTTAAACATAATTTAACTAATTATGGTCGAATTTCGACCACTGGACGACCACTAATATTACGTGCATTAATACACAATTAATAATTTATTACGTAATAAATATATTTAGGCAATGAGTTTGTCTACTAAATACCATAATAGACAAAAAGTACGCCTCCGTCAGTGATGTCATCTCCATTGTTAAAATACTGTGTTTAACATGATCAGATTATCAGATTTCAGGCCTACATAATAATGTTGTAGGATGAAGGTGTGTGGGTTGAGCATGTTAGCTTAATTTTTATAGGTGATATAATCTACTTGTTAATGTATAATTTGACAATTTTAAGATTTTACTAGCTGACCCCGCAAACGTTGTTTTGCAATATATGTTATTAACCCTCTACCCCCCCCCCATTAATTTAGAGGTATCAAAAATAGAACAACTAACATTGTGACACGAGAATTTTGTACATAAGATTTTATTAAAGAAAAAGATAAATTATTCGGTTCTACTTGTGTTGTAAACAAAATTTGCATATTGTTTTGCATGTGCTGACTAATGAATATAATAAATAACGATAAAATATGCCTGTAATGTGTACCTACTGGTATAAACTAGAAAATAATATTTTCTAACTTTTAATTGCAACAAACTTTCTTATGTTACCGTCTTAGAGGAACAGATGTTTATAAATAATACGTATATTTCTTTTGTCTTTAGTCAGAGTTATAGTTGCACGCCAAGTTTCTACTATAATACGTAACATAAACAAGAAAACATGCATGCCAATGAAAGATTTAAAGGATTACAAGATGTGGTGCTCTAGACAGCTCTGGTGAATGGTGCGTGTGTCGAGTCGGCGACGCCTAAACACCAACGGCCGCTGGTTCGATTCCCGCTCGGAATATCTCATATATTTGTGTTTATACAAATATTTATTTTTGGTCTGGTTTAGTCCTTGTAGGTCTCCCCACCGTGCCTCGGAGAGCACGTTAAGCTGTCGGTCCCGGTCGTTATCATGTTTACCTGATAGCAATCGTTACTCATAATAGATAATATATCCCCACCAACCTGCATTGGAACAGCGTAGTGGATTAAGCTCTGATTCTTCTCCTACACGGGGAAAGAGGCCTATGCCCAGCAGTGGGGTAGTACAGTCTGAAGCGATATCTGTTGTTACAATGTGCTATTGGAACGAGTCTATTATTAGTATTATATGTCTACACATTTAATGTTTAGTTAACTTTCAGGATGATGTAACTAGTAAATATAAAGCTTAATACAGTACGATTACTAATAATTCAATATGGTTTCTAAAAGTCAACAGCACTACTTTAGAGTAAAGACACAATTGTTGATTTACGCGTTCTATTTGTTAACGCGACAATTATAATATTGTCAACTTACAATTCATCCCTCACTGAAAATATGGGAACCGTTTTTAATTGACAGACAAAAAAAGGATCAGTTTAAATCATCAATAGATCGATTAGAGGCAAAAACATAAAACAACATTTGCAATATTACGGTGAGATAGTCATCCGAGTCTCTATCACAGATATATTATACATCAATTAGTTAATATCAATAAGCAAGCACTGATAAATTTTTTAAAATAAACAATATCGTTAAAATGTAAGAAGTATGATGTTTTGATCTAGTAATGCAATTCAGAAGTACATGATAAAATACAATTACCAAACTACATAGCTAGCCTAAAAAAATGAATAAGGTCCAATAAATAAATGTAAAAAATTAGCTTAATGTCAATTGAAATGTTATAAATTACATAATTATGTTCATAATATTACTTATGCCATTACAATAACAATAACGTGAAATCAAGAGATTTGCATAATAAACATGATCCAAAAATAATAAATGAGACAAAAATATCCAAAATTTCCAACATTTGGCATACTAAATACAATTTCGGGTTAAAATAAACAGTAACACATAAAACATAAAAATTTAATAACACATCCTACGGTTTTACAATTCCTACAAATAATCGCTAATCTTGCACTTAAATTGAGGCAACTTATTTATGGCACTATTTTGACGCTTGAAATCCTTTTTGAAATGCAATATACGATTTTGACGATCTCGGTATGCGAGTAGAAGAGTTTCTTCCCAATTGACTTCTAAAGACTTTTACATCAGGTGTCATGGTTGTCAGAAAGCAAATTCGTTTAAAATATCATGTTTAAAAATTTATAAAAGAAATTAATTGTTAAAATCTCTCTCCTTTTTTGTAGGCTGTCAACATTAAAATGTTGGTTCATCAACATAGCTGTCCAATTTCAATTTAAATATATAATAATGGCTATGTTGTGAGTGGTGTAATTTTTTTTAAAGAGTAATCATATTAGAGAACAGTACTTAAGCCGACGCTAACAAGGCTGTTGAAAAGCTTTGGGATCTTTCTTTATGAGTTCTTAGAGGTTTTTGAGGGTATCATAATAAATCCTAGTGACCTATTGGCCAAATCGTTACAGTGTGACAATATGAGCACCAAAAGTAAGGCGACTGTCTAAAATAGCAACAATCTCTCGGATTTGAGTTAACTCAATCAACTCCTGCTGATCGATGTAATTTATATTGAAATTTTTCTTTTGGTGTGGAAAGTGGAAACTTAATACGCTAATATTTTTCAATATTAACAGACATTCTGTTTTCTTTACACTATTAGATCAATCTATGAATGTAATCTTGAAGTAAGTTACTGATCATACCTTGGATTCAGACAGAGGACATCACCGGTAAGATCAGTCTTTAATTGACTTCCATAATTGTGTTTGCAGACAAACGAAGAAAAACCGACTTCAATTATATCGACAAGTAATACAACGTATCATGTGGTCACATTTAAATTTCATCGAGATCTAATTACAACTTTTTGAATAATCTTTGATAACGCGTATTTACTTGACTATTTTTTCGTCGACCTACGTTGTATTACTTGTCGATGTAATCGAAGTCGTTTTTTTTTTCGTTTGTGAACAAACACAATTATTATTTTATTAATGATCTAAAGTTTTTAGACATATTACCTTTAAATATCACGTCATCAAAAGGAAAATGATTTTATTGGACCATTAATGTCAACCAAGTAATGGAATGAAATTGACCAAGTATTTAAAACTTAGTTAAACAATTTAAACAACTAAAACTTTATTGTAATTGCCTCAGCTTTGTTAGCTAAACGCGGCTAGTTTAATTTCAATAACCTTATTGCGAATACCTAATCTCTTTAGAGATTTATTGATTTAGGTTCAGAACTGGGCTTCAACTGTTCAAGTTACTTTCAAAGGGTTTGCTCTATTATTCGTTTAACAAAACTTTGAAGAGGAAACCATTACATTACATCATACAGTACCCGACTCACATACACATCGACCTTTGGAATGAGACAATACAAAAAAGACAAAGGTCGATGTGCATTATTTGTGACAGTTACTGCACTTTCAATTTGTTTCCTATAAATACTAGGTGACCCAACAGACGTTGACCCAAAAGAACTTCCTACAATTTTACAATTTCACGACTATGAAAGTTTGCAAGATAGGAAAGTGACTTTTAGGTCAGCAATTGTATAATAAGTGTGATTGTGCTTCAAACTAGTTCCATTTAGTAAAGTAATTTATCTTGTAACCATTATATGGTCCCTCTGTCTCTATTTGCTCCCTATATTGTACCCTCGACAGTAGTGAATCTATAATATAACGTTTAATTTGAACGCTAACCGTTCGGTCATTATTGTATTGAAAGTTTTTTTTCTACAAAGATGGACAATGAGTGTACGAACCACCTGATAGTAAGAAGAACGCTTTTGCGTTATCATAGACGCTACCCCTCGATCGTTACAAGCACGTTATCAATCCTATCCCCAACCTTGCTCCACCTGGAGCTCTGGCTACCTTACTCATAACAGGAAGACAATTGTCTCAGTATGTCTAATAAGGTATTTATGATAACAACCGGGACCGACGGCTTAACGTGCTCTCCGAGGCACGGTTGGGAAACTCACAAGGACAGGCATCCAAAGTGGAAAGAAATATTTGTACAACTACAAATATCCATCCCGAGCGGAAATCAAATCCACAAACCGTCGGTGTTTTAGGCGACTACTTGAACCATTACACCAGAGTTGTTGTTATCATAAATACCTGATAGCGATCGCGACTCATAGTAAGCATATCTGAATGCGTCTAATAAGAATCAAATCTAAGGATATTATTATTTACGTATCATGGATGGTTCACAGTTTTACGGTAAGCAACTAATGACTTGTACCCAAATAAACCTTTCCTGTGTCAGTTCAATTCGCGCTTTGCCGGCTTATATATATTATACTCAAGTTATGTATATTCATATAATTTCTTTGAATATAGCTTGATAAACATAATAATAAAGTGTTTAACATTATATTACGGACAATACGACCTTTAAAATAGATTTACATAGATACACAATTGTTTGGATTTACCAACCAGGTTTCAATTTAATAGAAAACTCCTTAGCTTGAAATACAATGAGAATCAATTAGGTGTGAAATATCTAATGTACATAATTGTAGCTTGCAAGCAAAATATATTTCAAATAATGTTTATCTCCATTGTGTGTTTACGATCTGAGAATTTTAGTTACATTAACAAAACTGTCTTATGTACCACAAAAACAAATCTTATGCAACAGTAGAAACGTAATAAACAAAAAGTTCCAAGCGAAACAATAAAGTTCATTAGAATCCGCCCGTAGATATCCGTCCAAACAAAACTAAATAGAATTTTGGAGGAGTAAGAGAATATTAGTGACTAGAACCTGACCTGTTGAACTATCCGAGTGCCGTTAAATTTCTGTGTACTGCTACCACGAACTTTCGACTATCGAACATCTTTCACTATGAATCACGACTGAACACTGTTACATATTTATATATCTTCTTTCCAACACTTCAAAGTTTAAACATTTATATGTTGTTTCGATAAACGACTAAAGCGTCACAGAGTAAAGAGGCGTGCGTCCAGGCCTGCGGAGGCGCCTAACTAACGTATCGGTCTGATGTCGGGCGGGAAAGAACCACGTGGTCAGTTGCACAGTTTCGTTCAGGGCTGCGCGCGTCTGTTACCGGGTTACATCTACACAAATCCCACTCTGGCGTTCTCTTGCGTCTTGCTCTATTTTAATCGGATTTCAGTTACACGAATGTTTTTATTCCTTTCACACATTGTCCGCAAATTCTTTGAAGAATTGAAAATGCGATTTTAACTTTCTTAATTAGTCGGGAAAGTTAAAAAGTTAAATAAAGTCCTTAAACTCAAATATCAATAGATATCATAATTCTACACCAATTAAAAACTTTTTAATTGCTTTAAAAGTCTTCTATCATTGGAAGTTCGAAATATAAAAATATTGAAATACATCTTATTTTCTGACAGTTTGGATCTTCTTGAAGTGTATTAATTTAATTAAACATAAGTAGAAAATATTTTTAATCGGTAATAAGTTACATTTACAATTGAATAACTACGAGAAATGTTCAGGTATTTTTTTTTTTTGTTTGAAATACTAAAAAAATAATTTAGGCTAACATAAAAATAGAAATATTTATAGAAGTGGAAATTTTCAAACAATTTATGTTTTTTGTTCGACAGTTTAGACAACTCTTACTGTTCTGGTGGATAAGATTATTTTTCTGAAACGCTTGTGTTTATTTATGTTAATAATATATTATACACATTAGTGATGAGTTACTAAACCCGTTTGGTTTGGTATATTTAATACAATATAAATTTTCGAATGGTATTGTTCCTCCAGCTGTATATTAATACACATTTCATTATATCATTTCATTTTGATTTTTTATACTTCGTCTGGAATAAGTATGTTAAAATGCGTCACCTTCAACAATAGTCCTACAATTTTTTTTAGCAAAAAAGAAGAACCGCCTTTAGCCGTTAAAGATAGATTTAAAATTTTACTGGCAGTACATTATCGGGGAATTATATGTATAATAGTGCCTTTACTTGCGTTAGTGGTACTACTGCCGTTTCCCCCTGAAGTAAGTTGACAGTTGTTTAACTAATTCAAGTAAATATTAATCAAAATAGCTTAAAGTTAATTTAACTTTATACGCTTCTATATATATATGCGATCTATTTTTGCGTAGAAATTGTGAATATTCTCATTAGATAATATGATTATTTGGAATAAAAACTCAATTATTTAAATTATTTTTAATTTTATTCATGGCAATTTTTTTTTAAGTTCTCTTTCATATTTAGGTACTTAAATGTTTTATTTAATTCCATAAGGGCCGAATTTAAAAAAAATAATTTTAATATTAAAAATGATGTTTCATGTATTATTTATTTCATATATTTCTTAATTATGTATAAATATTTATTTCAGCCACACCAATGGACAGCATATTGTCTTATCATAATGGCCATTTTTTGGTTATCAGAATGTATCCCATTACCTGTCACGTCATTTCTTCCGATAATCATATTTCCTCTTACCGGAGTTGCGAGTACTACGGATGTGTGCATGGCATACGTTAATGTTAGTATGACTTTTAATTTTTTTTAAATCCAAAAGTAGCAAACAATGCTATAATCCACCTGATAGGTGGTAAGCGGTACCGTAGTGTATGGACTGCAGTACCAGGAGTATTGCAAGCGCATCCCAACCCTAGCCTCGACCTTCTTCAGAATTAGCAACGCTACTCACTACAGTAATACATCACTACTTGAGATTTTTTTAAAGTGTAGAGTAGTGTTGGCCCTATCGGCTTTGACAGTTTCACTGGGTGGAGTGGCTGGGTACTGAGACTCAGCCTACTTGAGACTAGTATTATTTAGCTTTTATATTTGACTAAACTCAAATCCAAAAAAAATACTAGCTCACTGGCCAATTAAATTGACTTTTAATAACTTCAGACGATAACACACCAATATTTTTCTGCATGGATTTAGTATTCTAATCTAAATCATTAGTATATCACGTGTTGTTTAAGACAACATCCCGTGTGTACAAAGTAAAATTGTCTCCATTTTTTAATGGGCATTGGAGTTTCTTTAGTGTTTCTTTTATAATGAATACGTGCGTAAGTTTAGAAATCTTTCTTGTAGCTAAATGATTTACACATGAAAATATTAAAAATCCTTTTATAACTATTAAGCTTTGTGAGAATTTTTTTCTCTTGAAATTATTGACTTAAATTTAAAAACACGGCCAAATAAACGAAATATAAAGAATCTATATCAATAGTTATTATATATCTTATGCTATTAAACGAGCCATTCTTGTATATATATATAATCTGGGTCTCGGAAACGGCTCCAACGATTTTCATGAAATTTAGAATGCAGGGAATTTCGGGGGAGACAAATAAATCTAGCTAGGATTTATTTTTAGGAAATGTCGTTTTATTCCTGTTTTTAAACAATGAAAAAATATCGTTAGAATACGAAAGTAAATTTCGCGTATGTCAACTTAGTTGCAATAAATAGCTCAGGTGGGAAATCGACCGGTCGCGATCGGAAAGACCACGGCTCAAATCCTCGGCCAATTATTATTTTTTTCTTTTTTTTCTAATTGCACTCTTCATTTTTTATTTAATAATGTATGTAAAATTTAAAAATATTATTGATATTCTATCATTATTATTTTTTGATTATTTATTTTATTTTTGATTTTTTACATTTATTTATATTTTTTATCATTGTCGGTAAAAAAAAATATTTTTCATATTTTATAAATAATTATTTCCAAGAAACACGATTTACTAAAAATACCAAGCTAAGCTCGGTACCTAGGTACTCTAATTAAAAGGAAAAATTAATTTACGCTTATTTATGCTTTCGATATTGTTGTATATGAAACGCATATATTTTAACTTGAACATTTTATTCGTGAATTATATTTATATAAAATGTTTTATTTCAAAAAGCAGGACTCAGTTTTTATGTTTCTTGGAAGTTTGATATTGGCTTATTCAGTGGAGCAATCTGGTCTACATAAGCGGCTTGCTTATTGCGCCATTCGGGCGATTGGATATTCACATCTCAAGTAAGAAAATATCTAATCAAATAACAATGATTTAAAAGTTACTTTTTCCTTAAACACATGCCATAAATATTGTAAAAGAAAAGAAATCGTGAAACATAACATATTTATATTACTAGTAATTGACCTGATTCAATTCTGAGATACGCACCTTTACTAGCTTGTTTTTTGATATTCTATCAAACAAAAAAAAAAAAAAAAAACAACTGGGAGTCTAAAACATAAACTAAGTATAATTTTTGGTATAGTTATAAAGAAAGCGCGGGTTTTAAATGTATTTAAACATTACCTATATGTAAGAATCTTTTTTTAAATGAGTGTTGAGTATTTACCGTTTAAATTTTTTTTTATAGGTTACTATCTGCAATGTGCATTGTTACAACATTTGTATCTATGTGGATTACAAATACAGCAGCGACAACTATGATGGTTCCTATTAATTTTGCAGTACTGAAGGTCTTCGAAGATGTAAGTTTGTTCTCATCGTACACTAGTTATTCCTTTCTATTGTATTGTATGCTTAAGATACGAACCCATTAGGCAAATGGGTTGCGGTTGATTGTTTGTTTTCCATAACGTTTTGATGGGGCTTGTACGAACAAGAGAAAACAGGATAATGTTGTCGTCAAAGTAATATTTCAGTAGGCCAAGTAAAAAGTTCCAGATTTCTGTATGACGTAATCATAATTCCACCAAATTTAATATAAATTCGCTATGTTTATCGGTACAAATCGTTTTATATATCTGGAATATTTTATGATAACTATAATTATTTTCTTCTATAATAAATAAAGCAAAGACGGAACCGAAGTTTAAAATTAATATGGAGTAGTATTCACTACTTTATTACTAAGAAATTCGACTCATTTGGGTTCGACTTTAAATTTTTACTTTCTTAACTTTCGTTAAACCAATATTGATTTCGATTGAATTTGTTTGAATGAATTAGTGGATTATCATTTTATAACCTACTACTAGCTGACCCCGCAAACGTTGTTTTGCCATATTATTAACCCCATAATCCCCCCCCCCCTTTATAACTTAGAGGTGTGAAAAATAGATGTTGGGCGATTCTCAGACCTACCTGATATGCACATAAAATTTCATAAAGATCGGTCCAGCTGTTTCGGAGGAGTATTGTAACTAAAATTGTGACACGAGAATTTTATATATAAGATTTTGTAATAGCATATGATAAGGGGTTGTGCACAAATAGGCATTTCAGTAGAAATTCTACTCAATCAGCCGCAGATTTGGCATAATTTGGTCCAGTTACTTATACTTTATATAAATTTCATCAGATTTAGCTATTTGAGTATGCGTATGCTTTCAGTTTACACTGTGACGTATAACGTTATACAACGGATAAAACTTTATTATTCTATTTTCATGCTCAAATTTCACCAACGCAATCGTTCATATAATTGTTTGCAGTTTGAATTCCTTTATATGTGCTATATTGACAAAGTGTTTACATTTTCTTATGCCATTTCCCCTCATATATAATACTAAAAATAATGACACATTAAAAGTAATCGTAACCATTTTGATAGTTGATATATTAGCGACCAACGAAGAAATATTATTTCATTTATTTATGTAGGAATTGTATAAATGTATTTTTTCGTTTTTAGCAAAAGTTAATAAGGATATACGAAACAAACAGTGTTGGTGAACAAGTTGCGTCCGATATAACGACATGTTACTTCTGCACTGCTACTTTTTCTGCTACAATTGGTATAATTGTTATTTTATATTTTATACCAATATCCTCGTTCGAGTATATTGGTATCAGGAACATTTCATATACAAATTTTTATTTATTCTTTTATTGCTTTATATATTACATTTTATATTCCTTTTATTATTATACAAAATATTATTTAGTCCTCTTATTTAGTCCTCTGCCCAAAGGTTGCCTGGAAGAGATCGCTGTTTTAGCGATAAGGCCGCCTGTTGCAACTGATGCAAATTCTATTTTTATATATCATTTGTTATGCTGTTAAAACCTTATATTAGTGTGCGAAAGTGTAAATAAAATAAAATAAATAAAATGATATTACCGAATGAAATAATTTTAATAATTAATATATTTTAGGTGGTATTGGAACTCTAGTGGGAACGGCGACGAATTTAGTGTTTAAAGGTTTATTTGTAACGTGAGTATGTGAAGAAAACAAAAGAAAAATTTAATAATTTACTTTCAAGTGAAATGTAATAAGATATCCTAAGTAATGAAAATCAAAAGAATTCGTGTATAGCAGAACTTAGCAATTTCATTAAAATGTTTATATATTGCTTACCTTAGCTTATTTATTGAGGAGTCAATAAAAATCAAGCTCTAGTAGAACAGAGCAGAAACTATAAATGAATATAATATATATATATATATATATATATATATATATATAACATATATATATATATATATATTACATATATATATATACATACATATATATATACAGAATATAATATATATATATATAACTAAACTTATAAGTACCAATATCCAAGCGGAATCAGTGAGGAGTATTTTGGATTGTAAAGCTTTACTATTTTGTGTCCTAAGCTCGTTGAATTTGATAAGATCATATTATTGCGTATAACGTTTAGTGAAAAATTGAATAAAGAATCCTCTCCCCTTTTGATCTTTTACTTCGCAAATCAGATTAAACTTGTATGATATTTGAAATATACAATGTTCGACTCCTAACTGCGTCTCTTAATATGAAATCTACGTATATTTGAGGTATTTTTTTATTTGATAATTCCAAAACAAAAAGTCGCAGATTCGAGATTTAATTATATTATAGAAATGGATAATACATCGCAGAAACAATACAGAGTTTGCGAAGTTGGAAACTTCATAAATTACTCTTTACTTATTGTTTTCTAAAGTTAACGCGAATTTCACTCATTATTATGAATAAAATTTTTCGGATTTGATCGTGGCTTATTAAGTTTTTTAGATGCCCGACGTTTCGGATACTTTACAACCATGGTCACGCGAGGTCCTCAAATAATTCTAACTCTTCATTTATAGAATATATCAGTTAGTGAATATATATTGTGTTTCTTATACATTACTGTGCAGTCCTATAATTATTATACTATATTTAATATACTATACTACGACTCAGTATATATGTAAATTCTAAATGTTACAGGCAATATCCAAATGCCCCGGAGCTATTATCATTTCCGAAGTTTTCTGCGTTCGGTGTTCCATACATGATTTTATTGGATATTTTTATGTTGCTGTATATGTGTGTAGTGTACATAGGAGTGCTGCGGTGAGATTGTCAAAATGAAATGATTATCATTAATGTCAATTTAGTCATTAACTCATAAAATGCTTAGTTTACTTGAGTCTGGATATGACTTAACGACTATTGCTAATAAAATCCATAGAATATGGTAGAGTTTCTGTACAATGGGAGTAATTATGCCTGTTATACATTAATCGGTCACGTTCAAACCCTGTTTTATTTGTACGACATTTTGAAAAATAGCCGAAGATTTAAATATTTCGTTCGGAGTTTCACTCAACTCAATTGAATTTTTTAGTGTACCTATAGCTAACCTACAGAATAATACTTGTCAATGTAAATTAATTTTTTTTTTTCGAAAACAAACAATTATTTAATATATTTAATTCGTTAAGGTCCATGTGCTTTGTTCTCTAGACCATTTCGGCTTAGTATGCTTATTTGATATGAATATTATTGTTGGACATAAGTTTGTGTATTTGAGTTACATTCATACAATTGTTATTTTAGGCCAAAAAGTGAAGTAGCAAAGAAATCAAAAATATCACCTGAAGGTATGAAAGCTGCAAAAATGGCAGTTAATGCAGACTATGCACGTCTAGGAAAAATTACTTTCTGGGAATATGTAAGAAATAAATCTATATATTACTGTATATACGTGAAGCAAAAACTTTGTACCCCTTTTTACGAAAATTGCGTCGACGAGGAGTACGAAATTTCGCACACTTATAGTTTATATATATTATAGAAGGAATGCAGAATGCTAATAATTTTTTAAATTATGCTTAAAATATATTATATCAATAAAATAAAACATTACATACACTACCATGTATTTGACACACACACACGCATTTTATACTCTTTTCTTGATTGTGAAAGTCTGTAGTCAAATTTAAAAAAAAGGTTCATAGTTATCATTATTTTCCGTTTTTTTTTTAATGTGAATTTTTAATTATGGTCGAATTTCGAGCATTTGCCGACCAAAAGTTACCTTAATTATATAAACCGATTTGTTTTCTTCTTAAAACTTTTGATACTTTTCCTTTGCGTCTTTATCGGTTGGGATCAAATCTTTCTATGATAACATCTGGAAACGACGGCTTTACGTGTTCTCCGAAGATATAGTCCTTTCGAATAAGAATTGTAGAAATACAGGTATGTTGTCCGAGCACGAATAGAACTCACAAATAACGTCGTTCGCGGCTTCTCGTATGCCAAAAACCCAAAAAGTGTCCATTATTTTTTAGTGGTAGTTAGTTTACTTCACATAATCATAGGATTTTTTTTTTCTATATTATACTTTTTTTACAGAATTTCAAAAGCGTATGATACATCAAATTTTACGAAATGAATGTTATAGAATGACGCTATTATCTATAATTTATATTCTTTGTACTTAATATTTTTGACTGTCGATACAAAATCTTACGTAGGAGTTATTTTATTAATAGTGAAACAAATTACCTATATCGTCTGAGTTTTATCTTTTATATTTGTAACGATAGTAAAAGTTTTAATTGAAAAGAAAATAAACAGTAGTATAAATGATCACTTTCATTATAAGTTTGTAAATAAAACGAAGTAAGCTCTTAACTATTTTATGTCGAATAGAAAAATCTATTGTTTAACGAAAACAAGTGCTATGTGAAAACATCTAATTTAATTTGAAAACTCAAATAATGTTGTTTTAGATGGTTATTATATTATTTGGCGGCGCGATGGTGGCATTCTTCTGTCGCTCCCCTCAACTGTTTCCAGGTTGGGGTGATCTCATCAACGATTATTTTGAGTTAAAAGATGAGAAATTGTGCGTATATCAATTATTTATTTGAATCTCCTTAATAATAAACATTCAAATAAGGTAAACAATCTTGACGACGCTTTGGCGTAACGGTGACAGCACAGGTTTGCACCGATGTATTTTGATGTATCAATTTTTATACTCTCGTATTCAACGCTAAAGAAAAGCGTCGACACTAAAAAAATATAGTTATTAACATAATTATACATTTATCAATCGATATTAGAATAGGTAAGCGAATTAAAATCCAATCTGAAAAGGATTAGTCGCCATGTTGTTTCGATGCAATATGTAATTAATGTCCGAGATAAATATTTGAATTAGATTAAGATTAAATACAAATTATTGAAATACAGCAGTGGAACTTTTGAACCTTTATCACAGTCTATCGTTTATTTACCCAGCTTTAAAAAATTGCGCAAGGCCATTGACCTCAAATCTAATATCCGGTTATTATTTACTTGTATGAAAACTTTTTTATTGTATGTTTATTTGTGTAATGTTGTTTAGATTGTTATAATAATAAGCAATATTATATGCTTAATATAAAAAAGCATTTTAAGCAGTGAAATTAATGAACTACATATAAATATACGCTTAAATAAATATAAAATTGGTGTAAAGGTTTACGATTTTATTAAGTTTATTTAGTTTTCGAAATTATTTCAGTGTTCGTGATTCTGCACTGGCAGCACTTGTAGCATTTATGATGTTTCTTTTGCCATCTAACCTTTCATTTTTCAAGAACTGTAAAGCGAAGTGTAAGTAAAATAGAACGTCAATGACTTACTTTAAAGAATGATGTTTTTGCACTGAAAGGGAACCAGTTTTTGGAACATAATAAATTGAAATCTTTTGGAGACATATTAACAATAAGCGTGTTTGCTGGCAAACGAAAAAAAAACCGACTTCAATTACATCGACAAGTAATACGACGTAGGTACACGAAAAAATAGTCAAGTAAATACGCATTATCAAACATTACTCCAAAAGTTATATGAATCGATGAAATTTAAATTGGTCCACATGTTAAACATCGGCTTCCGATTAAATTAAAAATCATCAAAATCGGTAAACCCAGTAAGAAGTTATGCGGATTTCCCTCGATTTCTCTGGGATCGCATTATCAGACCCTGGTTTCCCTATCACGGTACTACACTTAGGATATCTCCTTCCCAACAAAAAAGAATTATCAAATCGGTAAAACAACAAAGTTATCCCCAAACATACATTTAAAAAATATATACGTATATATATATATATATATATATATATATATATATATATATATATATATATATATATATGGTCGAATTGAGTAACCTTCTCGTTTTTTGAAGTTGAACAGAATATTTGTATTAGGCATGAAGGTTTTGTTTCACTAAACAAATCTAACAGCTTCAATATACTATGATATCCACATATTATTATCATAAAAATCATAAAAAAAAACTTTTTTTTAGTTTATGAAGACTTACCAAAAACTAGGGTACCGTCTGTTCTAAATTGGAAGAAATTGATCACGGAGCTGCCTTATAGTTTTACCTTCTTACTCGGTAAATATTCGACTGACATTATATAAAATCGAAGATGTAAATATGTTTAAATGTGTATACTTTATACATTGTTTATATATGATAAGATCAATATTTGTATTTTATAAGAAGCCGGCCATTTAGCACGGCTTGTGAGCATTATAGATATGTTAAACAACTTCATAACTATGTGTCAGATACGAAACCCATAACTAATGAGTGAGTGTTGGAAAACTACATATTAATAATTTTATATTTAGTTTAAGAAACCTAGGTTTCTCAAAATAGTGACACGATATATATAAATTCACGTATTAATTTAAATTATTGTCTAATCTAATTCAATATTTATTTTTCAGGAGGAGGTTTCGCTCTTTCTGATGCAGCTCGAAAGACTGGCCTCAATCAAAAAATTGGAGAATTCTTGCAAGAACTGAAGATCCTACCGAATATTATTATACTATTAATTTTAATTATTTTCGTTGTTTTGATAACTAATATCGCTTCAAATGTTGCCGTGTGTAACGTCCTTGCACCGATATCAATGCAATTGGTAAGAATTAAAATATACGTATATCAGAATTATTTTTAAGCTTAAAAAAATATACACATTATTAAAATTTGCTCGAAATTATTTTTAGTTAACTAACAGTATACATTTTGATAACGTGGATATAGACGACATATATAGATAACAGACTATTCTGTGGTAAAAAGTATTAGTTTGAGTTACAGTGATGGATGTTACGTGAAAACATTTTCGATTCAGTGTATGGAAATGTGTGTCGAGCTTAAATCATTTGTATGTAGTGTAGTAGTTATGTCAATAATTGGATTTGCTCACAAACGATGAAAAATCGGCTTGAATTACATCGACAAGTAATACAACGTAGGTAGACGAAAAAATTTGACAAGTCAATACGCATTATTAGACAGACATAATTCAAAAAGTACTCGTCAGATCTCAGAAGAGAATTTTAAATTGGACCACAAGACAATCACTAGCTTTTAATGAAAAATGAATTATCAAAATCGGTACACCCAGTAAAAAGTTTTGAGATATAGTACAAAGAAGTTCGTCAAAAATTACTCAATGTTAAAAGTAAATACTAATTATTAGAGATTCCTTAAAACCTTGATTAAACCTCGATTAACCTCGATTAAATTGAAGTAGGACCAGAGTGCCTAGTGCGAGTTTTGTTCACAGAAACGCGTTTATACGTGAAGATTATTTTGTATGGTAATTTAAACAGTACAGCCTAGACGATAAATAATAGAATACGATACAATAGATACAGAGTCATCTAGCGGCAAATGCAGGAACTAGGTTGTAATGCTTATTCCTTCATTCCTTATTCCGAATTTCCCATACAAAATGAAGATAAAATTTACGCCCGTTATTGCGAGGCGGATTAAACAAAACTCGCGCTAGGCACTCTGGTGACAAGCACCAACTTTCTATTAAAAATAATCATCGAAAACATTCCACCAAGTAAAGAATCATGTGATAATACACCTTTAAAAATTCCAGTCGAATTGATAACCTTTCCTTTTTTGAAATCGGTTAACAACTCTAATATTTTACTATAATTGGTGAAATTTTTTCAAAGATTCAATAAAGGAATAAGAGAGGATCCTCTATAGTATGTTCATTAATTGTTTTTCTGTTTTATTATTTGGTAAATGTTATATATTTTTTTTTAGTTTTAATGAGCCATGAATACAAATACAATTAAAAGAACTGTTTTTTATTTGTTTACCAAATTGTAAAAAATTAATTTCAATATACTACAGGCAAAAGAAATTGGACAAAATCCTCTCTGGTACGTCATAGCTTCTGGGTTCTCTTCATCCTACTGCTTCATGTTTCCAGTTGGTACTCCTGGAAACCTCGTTGTACAGAGTGCTGCGAAAATTCCCACCACAAAAATGGTTACAAATTATTGTTTTAAGAATTATTTTAGTTTCTTTTCATTGTATTAATGTTTGAAGGTATGGGTTTTTACAAAGAGGTCGTAAAATATACACACACTGCAACCCACCTGGTGGTAAGCGGTTACCGTAACCTAAATCGTTCACTGTTATGTATGTCTAAATTTCGTTAAATGTTAAAATTTTTGGTTAGATTTTAATTCACCGCGCTGATCCAATGTGGTTTGGCGGGTATATTCCCTGAGTAACAATTGCTATCAGGTGTACATGATAACAGCCGGGAGAGACGGCTTAACGTGCTCTCCGACGCATGGTGGGAAGACCCACAAGGACGCACAAACATCCAGACCACGGCAAACATCTATATAGCCAATAAAAATGCTTGTTATGCGTTGGGATCGGATCCGCAACCGCCAGCGCAACAGCCACAAACCAGTGCTGTGACCGTTGCATCAACGCGTCGGCCCCTGCTCATTAACCCACAATTTTATTGAAAATTCTTTTGAAGAAAATTGTGTTTCTCTTGCTTTATCGGTATAGCAGTCTGGTTCAATATTAGTACTCGTAAAAATGCTGCATATTTATCTCAATGTTAATAAAACTATAATTCGAAGAAATAACGAAGTCGAGTACTTTACATTACTATTCTTGTGTCTTATACTTTATTTCAACTAAGACAAATTGGCCTGATAGAGAAATTGTTCGTACATCAAAACTGTTTTCTAAAAAAAGTATAAATTATAATTTTAACAACCAATGATTTATTAACATAATATATAACTTATGAAGGATTTGTAATTTACAGATAAAAGCTGGTCTAGGGCCTACGCTGTCTACAATTATAATAACTTGGCTATTTGTCTACTTCTACGCTCCTATAATTTGGCCAGAATTGCACTCTATGCCTGAATGGGCAAAATCATAGATTATCTTCGAAAATTAACATGCGTTTTACTGAAAAATATTATTTCTTTACATGTTTTAAGTGACATATTTAAGTTTAACATTTGTTCAGACCATCGTTGTAATTGTTATTTACTTTAAATTGATAAATAAAATAATTTAAAAATATTTCGTGTTTGTTGTGGTAAATAATCAATGATAACGTCGCGCTATTCTACTATTATTTTTAATTTAGAATATATATTAACATGGCCAACTGGTTTAATGATAAATGTCTATATAAAAGTATTTTTAACATTCTTTAATAATAAGGTTAAAGATCATTTATTTCTCAAAAGAAGTGATAAAAAATGAATGAAATGGAGAATAAGGCTAGTCGTGGTTCCTTGCCTCCTGGAATTAATGATGATATTACGTCTGATAACGTAGTAAATACTGTTACATTGTAAGTAAACTTTTTGTATAATTCTAAACATAGGGCAGGATGTTAGTATTTTAAACGTAGGCATGCAATCTATGCTGATATTATGATACTAGATGTGCCCCGCGATTTAAAATAATGCTTAATGCTTAATTTATAATTTGCATTTATTTTTTTGTTATAATGTTAATATCATAATTATTATCATATTTCACCAGAAATTAAAAAATCAGCAAATAAAGTGTTTGAGATGTAAATAAAAGTAAATATATATGTCAACACTAGCGCTGTTATACGCAATTAGAAAGGAATTATTAAACAACAGATGCAACGATCGCGTCACCTAGCACATCGTTCGATAGTCACCTACCCTCATTTATTATATTACTCGAATTGTTCTGACATGTATAAAACGAACGGTGTCACCTCGGCTAAGGCAGTCTTGGCTCTGGCTTGGCACGATACATTTGTTGTATCCTGCTAGTAGCTTAACCTAGACTCATTCGATAATTAATTTGTGCATACGAATTAATTGTTACATATTATGGCGGATAACTCGAGCAGTGAAGGTGAGCGTTGATGCGCATCTCAAAGGAGATCTCCTTAAACCTACACCTAGGTCGCAAGTCCTAGGCACTGCTCTGAGTTACTCCCTCCGCCACACGATGGACTCGATCGGAGCGCTGAAGAGCGCGCACGCATCCACGTGTTCGGTGTACGTTACAATCTTGTTATAATCTTTTAAGGACTACCTACATAATATTGTAAAGAGTGCGAGTATAACCTACGCCCGCGCCCTGCAAATATAGAAAAGGAACTTCCAACAGTCGAAAGACTACATATATAAATTAAATATTTCATTTCATTATTTATTTCTAAAGCATGTTTTTTTCGTTTTTAGAGACGAACCTTTAACAGTTAACGAACGAGTATTTTTATTTTTTCGTATACATTGGAAAGGCGTTCTGAGTTTAATTGTTCCATTAATTTTAATACCAATACATATTTCATTCCCTTCTGAAGTAAGTATTTTAATAACAATATTTATTCTAAAACGGATACAAGTATTATTATAAAAATAGTAAAAAAAAAAATTACAGTGTTAGACTTACCGTTTTTTTTTTAATTGAATTCAAACCCTTCTTCATAGATAAGGGGCCTTAATTATAGTACCCAGTAATAAATATTACGCCTATAGCTTTAACCTGGCGGTTTTTTGAGATTTTAAGTATATATGATGCAAGACTTACATTATAATTAATTATTTTCATTAACTAATTACCTAATCAAGACTCTGAACTGTAATTTTCTGTAAATAATTAACTAAATGAGGTTACTTTCATGGCCATTTCATTTTAGTAGATCTGTTTACTTACTTAAAGCTTATTCGGCGCGTGATTACATAAATGATTAAGATGCAAGTTATTTTGTTTTAAACAGTAACTGCGTATTTTTTTTTTGCCGATTCTTCTCTGCGAAATAAACATTCCGGATCGGTGGTAGCTTCACTTTTAACAATAATTAAAATTAAATTAATAACTAATTTGCTTTTGAAGCCTATTTGAATAAAGTTATTTTCAATTTTGATTTATATCAATGATTTTAGGGTACTCTTTTGAACCGTAGGTCATTATATCTTTCTACTACTTACTACCTACAACTTGATGTGTGATATTGTCTGCCCTGCGCTGTGGTCCTTTAATTGTTATAGGTCATACAAAATTTTAGAAATACCAGTGGTGTGCCTACACTTTAGTACTGATGGCTATATTTTGGATAACCGAGTGTATTCCGTTGGCTGTAACATCATTTTTACCAATAATAATATTTCCCTTAACTGGTATTATGAGTACAACTGAAACGTGCAGTTGTTATATGAACGTAAGTATTATAAGATGTTATCTTTTTTATATATATTTTTATAACTATGTCGGCAAACAAGCGTACGACTCACCTTATAGTAAGCGATCGAAGTGCGTTGCCGACCCTATCCCCAATGCCCCCCAGGAGATCTGGTCACCTTACTCACCGACAGAAACACAACACTCCGTGAAAAAAGTATTATTTAGCTGTAATCTTCTGTATGGTCGAAGTACTACCCCAGTCAGGCTGCTTCATATTTTGAGCAGGAAATTTCCTGCTGTGCCCTACCTTAATTCAATTTAGTTACACATTCAGTTACACATTATCATTTAAATAAATAAAGGTGAGTTTTATTTTCTGTGTCCGATTTATCTATCATATATATCATCATTCATCATCATTACAGCCTATAGAGTCCACTGCTGGACATAGGCCTCCACAAGTTTACCCCAAAAATAACGTGAACTCATGTGTTTTGCCACACATAAATTATATATCGTTTTATAGATAATTGCTTGCTCTACCGGCATCCACACTAAAAAAAAAAACATTATTGCTTTTGTTTTTTTAAATTAATTATTTATTGAAATTATATATATGACTATGATATTATACTTATTAAGCATCTGTAACTTGGTCCAAGTTATGATAGGGTAGTTTTTATCTCAATTATTGATCCTCATATTCGTTATTTCAAATTAAATGTTCATTATACGACTTTAGTGTGTATTTATCGGTTAGTTCTATAAAATCCTAATAGATGGCGGTTTGGCATCTAAGTTACACAGATTCTTCATTATTCTAAGTCACAGATATCTGGTAGATGGCGCCGTATTTCTATTTCTCTATACGGTGCGCGATGGCGGTTTGGCATCTAAGCTGCACAGATATCCGGTAGATGGCACCGCATTTCTATTTCTAGGTTAAGGATAGCGCGTTTGAATATAGAACTTACATATATTTTAATAAATTATAATTACTGAGCCACAGCAACGCATGGCTGGGTCAGCTAGTTTATTAATTTATAAAAAATAATTTGAATCCGAATAAATATATTAAAAAAAGTAAATTGCTTTAGAATGTATATTTATTTTTAGTTTTTTATCAAGGAAATTTTTTATCAAATAAAAAACTTTGTTATTATAGATAAATATTTCCTGATTCCTCAACTCACTCATCTCTCACTTACTTGTTGTGTAGAAACTGAATCTACTGAACTGTTTAAAATCATCTACATCGCTAATAATAATAATAATAATATTACAGTACATATATTTATAGATCCATTAACTATCATATACATAACCCTGAAGCTATTAAATTTTATCGGTATATAATATTTTTAACCGACTTCAAAAAAAGGATACGATTCTTAATTCGACCGTAATTTTTGGAATACATATTTTGCGTAAGCTTTGATTATTCTAGGATACAATAATGATGTTTTTGGGCAGTATGATGCTGGCTTACGCCATTGAACAATCTGGTTTTCATATGAGGCTTGCCCTTCATGTTATCCGCGCTGTTGGCTACTCTCATTACAGGTAAGTAAGCAAATTCTTATAACATTTTTGATTTCTATCATAAAAAATAAATCATTTAAACCTATATATAACATAGTATATATATGTTTTTTAATGTCAGATAAAGTATCATTGCATAGTATAAAACAAAGTTTCTTCCAGCTCTCTGTATCCTTAGATCTGATTGAACGGATTTTGATGCGGTTTATTTAGTAAACAGAATGATTCCAGAGGAAGGTTATATATATATATATATATATATATATATATATATATATATAATACATGCATAATACAGTAAAGGAACGCTGATAGATAGTTTAGTTGCAACCGTGCGAAGCCGGGGCGGGTCGCTAGTATTAAATAATTTCCTTTCAGGTTATTGTTTGCAATGTGTTTCACTACAATGTTTGTTTCGATGTGGATAACAAACACAGCAGCCACTACGATGATGGTTCCGATCAATTTCGCTCTTCTTCAAGTATTCGAAGACGTAAGCTTACGTTTACTATTACTTAATGCATAATAACATGTACTTATATAGAAAATACATGACAATGATTTGTTTTCACTGTATTTAATTGTGTCATTACTATGTATGTCTTCAGTTTTTATAAAAACTTAGTATAATATTGATTTTAGACAAATCGATTATTAAGAAGAATTCAGTCTTCTTGTAAGTAGGTACTTTATTAATTTAAATACCGTTGTTCTAAAATAAATGTTCATTCAATATGCACCAAACACCATCCTTAAACTATGTGTGATGTTCTTGAAGATAAAGACATGCAGTCTAGTCATCATTTTGCTTTATTTAGTAATCCGTAAAAAGGCGGTTGACAATGTGAGATGAGCGATATCAATCCAAAGTACCTACTCTTCTTGTTACTATAAAATTATCCACATGAGTGCATCGAAGCAGAATCATTGTGGATTAATGCAACTGTCATATTACACAAACAGAATATTATTTTATTTTATTTATTATTTTAAATATTTTTGTTGACAGCAAAATATACTTAAAATATACGACATCGGAGCCGATGGGGAAAAGGTAGCATCGGATATAACGACTTGCTATTTTTGTGCTGCTACGTTTTCAGCAACGATAGGTACAAGTTTCAGCTTTTTATACCTATAAATGTTTTTAATTTTTTTCATCCTACATCATAAATTAATAGAAACATTAATGTTAGCAATACAAAGATAAAGATTATAAGATATTAAAAGATCGTTACTCTTATTTAATCACAATATTTAGGTGGCGTTGGAACGTTGGTGGGAACAGCTACTAATTTAGTGTTTAAAGGACTATTCTCTAGGTAAGTTCTAGAAGTAAAACTATTAAATTATTTTTAACTCCATAAAGCCACTTTGGAACCCTACCAGATATTATGTTACTTTCGACTACATAATCGCGATATTATTATATTGAAATATCTTATACAATAAATACATTCTATTAAATTGCAGAATGTACCCAGAAGCGCCCGAATATTTATCATTTCCAAAATTTTCCGCTTTTGCGATACCTTATATGCTGGTAATGGAGATCTTCCTGTATTTATACCTTCTCGTGGTATATCTAGGTTATTTGAGGTAATATTTTTAATTGGTAATATTTTAAATAATATTTTTTAGATGAAAGATGTATTTTTATTTTTTTTATATCACCAGGGTAGCAAAACTTTTCGGTCCGCCTAGTCATAAGCGAATACCGTAGCATATGAACGTCCGACACTCCCCAGTATCTCTCGCTACTTTACCACAGATCAAGACACTTTTTGAGAGTATTTCCTTTCAAAAATATATAAAATAGATACGTGGAAAATGTATTAAATATAATGAATGCATTAAAATTTAAATTAATACAATAAAAACTAGAATTAAATCAATAAAAATAAAATAATAAAAAAACATTTAAATTAAATAAACGATAAATTAAAAATTTATACAACTTTTTTTTTATTAATTTCGATCAAAAAGTTGCTGTACCCATCCCTCAACATATATTCATAGAAATTATATTTTATTTTACAAGGCCAAACAGTGAAGCCGCTAAAAAAGCTAGAATGACACCATCGGGAATAGAAGCGGCTAAAATAGCAGTTAATGATAATTTGGAAAAACTTGGGCGCATAACATTTTGGGAAATAGTAAGTAAAACTCATACTAATAGCACCTAGTAGAAAACTGAATAAATAAGTAACTTTTATCTGACACTTCTTACGCGTGGGAATCGTTATAAGTTGTTTTCATTTTTCCTAATTGGGTGTAAAAAATATCTAAACTGAGGATATAAATAACATATTCTGTAAGATAATTTTACCTTTTTTATATTGATTTATGAATTAAACGACTCAAGACGACTTCGCTACTTTTACTTTTTGAGTAATAACTCCATTTTAAGATAAAGTCTACACACATTATAAGTTAGACCTCTAGGGCCACAATTTGAATAACTGCGTTCAGTTTAAATAAATGAAAAAATCTTTAACATACACAACAGGTCATCTATTCCTAAGTTAAGCAACTTAATGTTTGTGTTATAGGTAACAGCCGACTGATATAGCTATTTTTTTTTTGACGTGACAACGTCTAATAAATCGATTAACGCCGGCGGCATGCACGAAAAAGGATGATTCATTACGTTACGCTCATTGTCCTGTTACGCTCAGTGACTATCACTTACGCTCAGTGACTATCACTCGATTGACCTATACGTCCGAGCCATTTTGTAACATGACGTTGTCACGTTAAACTATCGTCCATAATCCAACTTTACAGACTAAAAAATTTTTTGATTAACAAACATACAACTATACATATAAAAATAAATATACATATTACACCCAGACTCGCGACGGGAATATAGCTCACAACCCTTGGAGCAGAAAGCAGGGCCACTACAAACTTCGCCAATGGGCTTGTCGTAGTTTGTAGTTTTTTTCTGTAATAAATAATTAGAAATCGCAAGGCCTTGTCAAAAGGATTATGACAAACATCACATAAATTATACTCTTTTTATTAATAATTGATAACTAATCTGTTGTATTGTTTGTGGTCGCTTAAAACACTGAGCGACTCGACGGTCGCGTTTTCCCCTTTCTACGTTCTAGTCTGACTGTATTTCCTTATTATGGGTTTCTCTTCTTCACCACAACTTGGAGATCATTTTAAAGTGTTGGGCCGGATATTTATCATAAACACATAATAGTATCAATTATCTGCCTTCAACCAATATGAAGAAAGAGGCATTTTTCCATCAGTTGACGTTACGCTGAATCAATCTATGAACCTATCGAATGAATAATTATGATCTTTTGTTTCAGCTTGTCATAATTCTATTTATTAGTGCTATTTTATTGTTCTTTTGTCGTACCCCACAAATATTTACCGGTTGGGGTGACATTATACCATTGTATTTCGATATCGAGGACAAAAAATTGTATGTATGAGTTGTTTGAATGAAAATTTTGCTAGTAATGAAAATTTTAAATTAAATTTTATTTTGAAGCTGACATTTTAATCACACAGCGTGAACGATTCAGCAGCGGCTTTGTTGATTGGATTCTTGATGCTTTTGTTACCATCTTCACTGAAATTTTTTGAAAATTTCAGTGCAAAATGTAAATATACTTGATATAGTTAATGTAGCAAAGTTTGGGTAATGATATATAAATTTATTTTATTTTATAGATAACGCTTTTTTAGAAGTAAAATTGAAAGAAAACAAATTCACATGATTTCAATAAGTAATTATTGAAATGTTTCCCATACTGCTTATATAATTAGTTATACAATAATTTATCCAAGAACAAAATTAACCCTTTACACCTATTGTTATAAATCACTATTTATTTAATTCATATCACAGTAGTGATGAGTTAATTTTGTATAGTAAAAAACATAAAAATACAAATTAACTCGTATGTAATCACGCTTCATACACTGCTGCACAGTGCGCAATCATTCATTCTACGATTATTGTAAAGTTAAACAAAATTAATTTCAAATTAATGAGTTTCAGATTATGGTGATTTACCAAATAAAAGAATACCATCAGTCCTTTTATGGGAAAAAGTAAACGAAGTAATGCCATACAGTTTTATGTTTCTATTAGGTACGTGTAATAAAATAATTTCAATTCAATACTATTGTTCATATTATTATTATTTGTAATGGACCGTGTAAATGTCTGTTTTTTTTCTCAAGTAGATATTTACTGTCTCTATTTAAGGCGGTGGATTTGCTCTTTCGAATGCTGCGAAAAAGGATTACACTGATTTAAATGGAAAAATTGGTACTATGCTTAGAAATTTAAAGGACTTGCCAAATAGTTTAATTATATTTTTAATTATTATTTTCACCGTTTTCACTACGAATTTTGCATCAAATGTCGCAGTTTGTAATGTGATTACTCCGATTGTTATGCAACTGGTAATTATACAGGATTTTATAAGGTATTTTATTGATTCAATAGTTGTTTAGTTAATTTACTTCAAAAACTATGTATACAGATGTTAATTATCACCGTTTATTGAAATAAGTTAAGTGAAAATTTGCGTTCTCAATTAGCGTAGATAATATTGAATAACATATTTTAATTTCTTACTGTTATTATTTTAAAGATAATATTTTTAGTAAAAAAGGTAAATTAGTCTTAGATTGGCGCTAAGAGTTTATGCAAACAAATGTAATGCATAACTTGCTGACACATTGATAGTTAGATCTATATCCTAACGAACACGATATATATATTTATTTATTTTATAGACACATCGACAGAATACATATAAAATATTATATCGAATCAATATTACATTATTATCTAATATGTATCCTATTACGGAATACACAAAAATATATAATACTATAATTACAATATATTAATGT
Organism: Melitaea cinxia; assembly: GCF_905220565.1. Lineage (NCBI taxonomy): Eukaryota > Metazoa > Arthropoda > Insecta > Lepidoptera > Nymphalidae > Melitaea > Melitaea cinxia. The sequence continues at coordinate 10,667,658 of NC_059403.1, forward strand.
CATGAAGCAAGTGTATTTAAAATAATTTCACATAAAAATTTTAAAAAGTAAATATCCTACTTTTTAACAACTAGCTGACCCCGCAAACGTTATTTTGCCATATATGTTAAGACCCCCTTTATAACTTAGCTGTATGAAAAATAGACGTTGGCCGATGCTCAGACCCACCCGATATGCACACAAAATTTCATAAAAATCAGTCCAGCCGTTTCGGAGAAATAACATTGTAACTAACATTGTGACACGAAAACTTTATATATAAGATTTTTCCCTGAATTTTTTGTTCAATCACAATAAAATATAACCTAATCACTCCTGAATAGCGTGGCTTTCTGTTAGTAAAAGAATGTTCGTGATCGGATCAGTATTTGTGGAGATTACCCCCTACAAACAAACAAAGTTAGAAATTTTACCTCTTTTTAATATTAGTATAGATAAATTCATTTAAAAAGAACCATTAATCAAATTATTTTATATAAAAATAATTGTGTTTGCTCGCAAATGAAAAAAAAACCGACTTCAATTACATCGACGAGTAATACAACGTAGATCGACGAAAAAATACTCAAGTAACTGTGCGTCATCAAAGATTACTCAAAAAGTAGTTATCAGATCTCAATGAAATTTATATGTGACCACATGACAAATATCAGCTTTTGATTAAATTAAAAATTATTAAAATCGGTACACCCAGTAAAAAGTTATTGCGGATTTTCAAGAAGTTCCCTCGATTTCTCTGGGATCCCATTATCAGATCCTGGTTTCCTTATCATGGTACTAAACTAGGGATATCTTCTTTCCAACAAAAAAAGAATTATTAAAATCGGTACACCCAGTAAAAAGTTATTGCGGATTTTCAAGAGTTTCCCTCGATTTCTCTAGGATCCCACCATCAAATCTTTTTTTTTTTTTTTTAGGCAGGCATTTGACCACAATCTCACCTGATGTTAAGTGACGATGCGGTCGAAGGTGGAGCATGCCTGCCTAATATCAGCCTATTCACTCTGGCCTTGAAGGCACCCAGATTGTATCGTTCGGGAAACACAGACGCGGGCAACGAGTTCCATTCCTTAGCTGTGCGCATCAGAAAAGTAGAGCCAAAGCGTTTTGTGCGCGTAGGTGGCATATCGATGACATAAGGATGGAACGATCGACCGCGCCTAGTGTCCCGATGGCGGAAGGTTGTTGGGGGAATTAGATCGTGTAATTCCTTCGCACACTCACCGAAATATATTCTGTAGAACACCGACAGACGAGCTACCCTACGCCGATGATCGAGACTCTGCAACTTGGTGTCTGTCAGAGTAGGGTCACCTATGAGTCTCTTAGCTCGTTTTTCCACCGAGTCCAAAGTTGCCAGTTGGTATTTGGCGGATCCATCCCAAAGATGGCAGCAATACTCCATACAAGACCGAACTTGTGCTTGGTATAGTTGAAGCAGCTGTTCTGGAGTGAAGTATCGCCTGACCTTAGAGAGAATACCTAGTTTTTTTGCTGCAGTTTTTGCTTTGGACTCGATGTGTTGCCCAAAGTTCAGATTGGACGATAGCTCTACACCGAGGAGCTGTAGGGAGTCGGTAATTTCCACAGAAACATCCCGGAAAGTCGGAGCCAGGTGTAAAGGGCTCCGTTTAGAGGAGAACACACACGCCTGTGTTTTTGTAGCGTTGAACGTGACCAGATTGGCATCGCCCCATTCGGAGACTGCCTGGAGGGCGACGTTCAAGCGGCTGACCATATCCTCTCGACAAGACTGAATAACATCCTTACTAGCCCCTGCACTCGAAAAGTATCTGTCCGTCACTGTGCAGTCGTCAGCGTACCCAAAGGTACCGGGGACGAGCAGATCGTTAATATGCAGGAGGAAGAGGGTAGCGGACAAGACTGATCCCTGAGGAACACCAGCGTCGATAGCCTTTTGGTCCGACGAGTACCCGTCAAGGACAACTTGTATTGAACGTTCGCTCAGGAAGTCAGAAATCCAAGTGCAAAGGCCAGGTGGAATACCATATGAAGGAAGCTTGCTTATAAGGCTCGCGTGCCAAACCCTGTCAAAGGCCTTCGAGATATCGAGAGACACGGCAAGTGCTTCGCCGTGTTTGTCAATGGCCTCACTCCAAATATGTGTGGCATACACTAGAAGGTCCCCAGTCGAACGGTGCTGGCGGAAACCGTACTGCCGGTCGCTGAGGAGATCGTTACCTTCCAAGTGGGCCAAGAGTTTGTTGTTAAGTTCACGTTCCATAGTCTTACAGAGTATGGATGTGACCGAGATGGGACGGTAATTGACAGGGTCTGCACGACTACCTTTTTTGGGCACAGGCTGCACGTTGGCAAGCTTCCAAGACTTCGGCACTTTGCCAGTCTTAAGTGACAGGCGGTACAGGCGTGTAAGAGGTGGAGACAACTCAGGGGCACAGGTACGCAGGACTATCGCTGGTATACCATCCGGTCCGCTGGCCTTGTTCACGTCTAGAGTTTGCAGGATTTTAAGGATCTCTTTTTGGCGTATGAGTACTTCTGCCATAATGCAGTCAGCACGAGTTGAGATTGGTGGAGCTTTTCCTGCAACATCCAGACGCGAGTTCTCAGCAAAAAGAGATGCAAACAAATCCGCTTTCTCTTTCGCAGAGTGGGCCAGTGATCCATCAGTCCTCAGCAATGGTGGAAGTGACGGCCGACAAAAGTTAGATTCAACGGCTTTTGCCAGGGACCAAAACGCTTTGCTCCCAGAAGGGTAAGAAGCTAGTTTGGCCCCAATGCGGCTGATATGGTTGAATCTAGTCCTGCGTAACGTCCTTTTACATACCTTGGCGGCTTGGTTAAAAGCTTTCTTCAAATTCCGAGAATTTGGAGACTTGCGCGCTCGAGCTTCAGCCCATGCAGTGTATGCCGACCGCTTTTTGGCTTCTGCACGATAGCATTCCGCATCAAACCATGGGCGAGCTTTTCCATTCGTCGCTACGTCAGAGTATGGTATAAAATATTCCATACCCTGGCGTATAACCGCGGTAATGGCTTCAGCGCAGCTGGACGGATCATCAGAAGAAAAGCATACCTCTCGCCAAGGATAGGACGAGAAAAAGTGACGCATCTCATCCCAATCTGCTGCCTTATATCGCCACACCCGTCTTGGGCCACATGGGGATTCTTCGGGTGGGGAACAGACGGATATTGATTTTACCAGACAGTGGTCAGAAGTACCCAGTGGTGCAGAAACTGTTATTGAGTACCTGTCTGGATCAGTTGTTAAAAATAGGTCTAAGCAGTTGGCGGTATGAGAGTCTACGTACGTAAATCCTGGTTTTCTTATCATGATACTAAAATAGAGATATCTCCTTTCCAACAAAAAAAGAATTATCAAAATCGGTACATCCAGTAGAAAGTTATGCGGTATAATACAACGTAGGTCGACGAAAAAAGCGTCAAGTAAAAACGCATTATTAGATATAGCTCGAAAAGTAGCTGTTAGATCTCAAATAAATTTAAATGAGACCAATTGGCACACACCACTTTTCGATCAAAAGAAAATTTGTCGAAATCGCTCCACCCAGTCAAAAGTTCTGATGTAACATACATAAAAAAAAAAAAAAACATACAGTCGAATTGAGAACCTCCTCCTTTTTTGGAAGTCGGTTAAAAATCAAAGGTAAGTCAAGAAAATATTAATAATCAAACATATCTAGAATTCAATAATAAGTAGATAACTAAAATTTTAATAATAATATCAATACACAAAAAAAAAACATTAGTAATTATTTAATAAATCAGGTAAATAATTATAATCTTATAATAAAAAAATAGACGGGAGTCCCGTAGAAGTGGGGTGAAGTTTCAGTTACAGGATTCTATTGGCATTTTTTAAGCTGTGCTATGTTCACTATGAAATCCTTAAAACAGGACAGAAAAATTACTCCTCACTATAATAAAATTATCGCTTACCTTTCTAAGATTTTATACTATAAACGTCTCGAAAAACTTTTTATGTAAATTGCAGTTGGAAAGACCATTGTAAGCTTTAAGGGTGCTATCAATAATGATTTAGGTACTCCTCATTGCCACACTATGCTTCACGACTAATCCACAAGTTTAAAGTCATTTAACGCGTAATAGAACGGAATATGCTATGAGTATCTATCTCTCAAAGATAGGTTTAGAAATGAGACTATCTGCGAGAAAACTGAAGCAACTAACATACTTCACAGAACTATGTAGTTGATTCGATGGCCGCTGGAGCAGATATGTGCTGGAGTAAAGACCGCGTGTTTGCCAACGCGGAGTGGGATGTCCTCTGGCCCGCTGAAACGACGGTGGACAAACGGTGAAGGCTGGCTATGTCCAGCAGTGGAATGCGATAAGCTAAAGAGAATGAGATAAAGGGAAAGAGATAGAGTCATAATAATTGGATGCTGATTTGCAATACAAATAATACAAATAGCCAGTCAGTCAGTCAGTTCAGCCTATTGCAGTCCACTGCTGGATGTAGGCCTCCCCAAGTTCGCGCCAGACATCCCGGTTTCTGCAATTCTCATCCAGCCTACACCGGCAATCCTACGTAGATCGTCGGTCCAACGGGCTGGAGGATGTCCCATTTTGCGTTTGCCAAGACGCAGTGTCCACTCCAGGACCTGTCTGCTCCAATGACCATCAGTCCATCGACACAGATGACCAACCCACTGAAAACTCTTAAAACTTCTTTATATACTCGTATGTCAAAAGATCTTGACATTGTAGTTTCTTTTTCAAGTCACATACAATGTCGTACAACTATAAACATGAAAATATTATACTAAATAATAATAACATAGAAATTATTAGACCTATTCATATCTTTTCAAAGCTCTTTAATTTTAAATTGGCCAACAGCGACAGCTATGCCACCTTGCCCAAAGAGTTAACTCAACGAGTACAAACGACTAAATACTGGTGAAGTTTAATATTCTCATACTAGATGGCGTCATGTGCTACTCAGTAATTTAAATTGCGGTGTCAAAATTCATATTATAAAAATACGATGGCGTAGTGGTAGTACATATGTAAATTTTATGTTGTTCTAGTTCAAGAGTTTCTAACAAAACCAAAAATATTACTCATGTTTTTTATAAATTAATGAATGCTTTTCTAACGCACCGACCAATTTTTTTTTTGTGTATTTGCTATTCTAGGTGATATTGACAATATCATTTGAGCTTTTTTTTACTCCATTGAAACCCATTATCTCAAAGGAAATTGAAGTCAAGATGGTGTCATGTACGGCAAATTATCAATTCGGATATCGGTTAGGTCTTTTAATATTTTTGTCTTTCCGCGAATTAGGTAGAAATGTGGGTACGTTCTGCGTAGTTTACTCTTTAATTTTACTGAAATAGGGTTTGCACACCAGATGAGTTAGGCCAAATGCTGGCCGGCCTAAACGAGTCCTCCCGACATGTCGGTCTCTGTATGAACTTGGACAAAACGAAAGATATGTTTAACAACCAAGTCATACCGAGACCGGTATCGGTCGACGGTGCTTTTTTCGAAGTTGTTCAGGATTATATTTACCTAGGCCATACTATCCAACTAGGCCGCAACGACTTCGAGAAGGAGGCCGATAAGAGGATTCGGTTGGTCTGAGCGGCGTTTAGCAGGCTTCGTCGAGTCTTCACTTCGAAGATTCCGCAAATTCTGCAATAGGCTGAACTGACTGACTGACTGACCCAAAGGGTACTCGACGGGATCATATTAACGTACCTCCGCTGTCTGTCTGTTACAAGACTGTACTGTACTGTTTTGAAGGGTAACAGGTAGATGTTTTCTTTTATTTTCATGAAATAGTTTTAATTTGTTCACTAAAATAAGTTTCAATTTGTATTTGGTTTTAAAGTTTATGATGTAGTCGACTGTATTACGATAATTCTGCAGTATGTCAAATTTGGACTACGACGAATACGGAACAAACGATTTTAAATAGTTTAGTTGTGGCCCTCGTTTATATTTTGCCCCAGGGCCTTTGGTTACCGAGCTACGCCACTGATACATCCATATGCATTTAGTAAAAAGCGGTTATTTTAATATTACAAACCGACACTTTAATTTTATTTATTTGTATAGATTAGACAGCGTAGGACAGTTTATTCAAACTGTGTCACTTTTCTTATTTAAATAATTTTTATACCCGTCATAACTTCTAAACGAAAAGTCCGATCTGAATCATTTAAATGGATAAGGATTAATATCACGATACCAATATTGATTTCACCTGTATTTGAACTTCATTAATTAGATAAAAACTGTCATTGTGGCTGAAATAAGATAGTTAGGCATAAAATAGTTAGTCCGCCATATTTTATTTAGACTAACATCACTTTATTCAAATTATTCTAAGCAAGTACTTTTATTCGATACTCATATTATAGAAGTACATTAAAAATAACTAGTCCGCCATCTTGCATATGCCGCCATATTGGATTTAGAATAACGTCACAAAGGTAACCATGCATTATCATCCAAATTGAAGTTGTATACAAAATTTCAGCTCAATTGGTTGAATATACCTGCTTCAAAATTAAGTTGCAAGATTTCGCCCCAACAAATTTACTTATATAAATACATACATATATACATTACAAGTTAAATAAAGGCTTGTAATAACAAATACGTATAATAGTAACAAATTCTATAACGTTACAGAACTCCTTAACAGGGATAGGAATAGGGACATAATACGATCACTTTGTTTTTGTAATATTATAGTTAAAAAAATATAATTAGAAAAAAATATACCGAGTTTAAAAATTACTGCTTAGTTTAGGATAAACAATCTCAAATATTGATTTTTTTCAGGCGAAAGAAATAAACCAAAACCCTTTGTGGTACAACGTAGCTGCAGGATTTTCTTCTTCTTATGCTCTATGCCTGCCAGTCGGCACACCAGGAAATCTAATAGTTCAAAGCGCTGCTAATATTCCAACATCTAAAATGGTAAGAAAAAAAATTGCACCTAATTTTTTCCTACTTTCCTTGAAATTGAGTTAATTTTGTTATATATTTAAAATTACAGATAAAAGCCGGTGTTGGACCATCGGTGCTAACTATCACAATAACTTGGTTGAGTGTGTATTGTTGGGCGCCAGTTATTTGGCCAGATTTGCTAACGTTACCCAATTGGATAGAATGAGACATATACGTACAATATTACTTTTTTACTTATGAGTCATTATATACCTAGAATTGTTATTAAAATCATATAATAAAAAATGCACTATTATACTATACTTTTGCGTATACGTAGTATAATAGTGTCACTTTTCAACGTTTATATGTATCATTTAATAACTTTGTTGGTATTAAATTTATTGGAATACTAGCTGTGCGACTTCGTCCGCGCGGAATTTAACAAAATAGCTATCGTTCAGCTCGCAAAGTTATAAAAAAAAACTAAAATGAAAGTACCTCGCTAAGTTAGTTACTCCTTAGTAGTTAGTTACTCCTTATTACATTAGCTATCTACCAGTGAAAGTCACGACTAAATCGGTCCAGCTGTTTCAGAGATTAGCTGGAACAAACACACAGACAGACAGACAGATAAAAATTGAAAAAAAATAATTTGGTATTATGTACCGTATATACATCCATATGCATTTAGTAAAAAGCGGTTATTTTAATATTACAAACAGACACTCCAATTTTATTTTATTGTACGGATAATAAACTCTTAACATAATAAAACCAATGTCATTTTTATATTTATTATTAGTATAATACGAACAATAAATTAAAGAAACGAAAATTGTTTTAAAATTAAAATCAAGAATTATCAGTTACAACAGACTCAGTTGAAGGGGATAACGTATAACTAGTAACTCCAAGGTTATTAGGATCCCATACGAATGGACCCCAAAAACATAATGCTAGCCATAGTATGATACAGCATATAATCGCACTGCCTATTGAATATTTGATCTGAAAGCAAAACAAAAAAATATATATTAATACTATAAATAGCTCTATAACAAAATTACAAGAAAAAAATACAGTAATAACAGTCTCATACAATCCGTTTTTTAGTAATACTAATAATTTAGCAAACATTTATTATTAATTAAAATGTAAACAAAGTGGTTATGTACTTCTAAATGTTAAGTAAATTAATATAGGAGAAGAATTATAACATAATAATAATAACGCACCATTTTTTTTATAGGCACTTTTCCAGTATAATGACAAAAATAAGCAGGAGTGTAAAGAAAAGGAGATGTGAATCCCATCGACGTCCCAATACCCACAGCAACTGCGCCTAAATACAATCTTTTAGGCCATATTTCACCTGCTGCTTCTAAAGCCTGTAATGGAAATGATTGTGGCAGACATGTACAAGTAATATATTAAGTAGGAGATCCGAACTAGAGTAGAACTCCACACCGAAGCAGTTATGCGTGACGGATGAAAATAATTTTATACTAGCTGCCCGGACAGGCTTCGTTCTGTCAAAAGTTAATAGATTTTATTTATATAGATTTATTTTATATTTTTTAATTTTTTTTTAAGTATTAAAACATTTCGTGAGCCTTAAGGAACATGTGACATTGTGAAAGTGAAACACATTGGAAAAGCAAGAGAATACGACAAAAATGAAAGGAAAATTAAATTACGGGCGATCTGCGGTCGGGAAATGGTGGAAGGGGGGGGGGGGTTAAGGGTAAAAAACGCTTACCTCGATTTCCGGCTAAACTACAAGTTCTATGGAAAAAAATTAAATGGAAAAGTTGTAGGTAATAAAAAGATCTACAACTTTTGCATTTACACTTTTTTCACATAACGTCGAAATTCAAAAAAAAAAATCAAAAAACCAAGAAAAATAAAAAACCAATTTTGGATTTTTTTTTTCTTTAAATTATATGCTTAGGTGCTTCTTTATTACTATCTTAAGCAAATAATCTTTTATGGGTGATGAATAAAACATATTTGAAAGCTATTTTTATGTTAAAAGTGTACCATATCGCGACAATAAATGATTTTATTTCGTTGTCTCTGAAAAAAGTTATCGTTATTGAGAAAGCAATAAATAAGCAATAAAACACTAAATTTTAGGATAGAGTATCATAATATGTTACGAAATGACAAAACATAAGTAGTCGTTAGAGACAGGACAGCGTACCGAACTGGAAATGATGTCACGAACTAGCAAGCTAAGCGCGCAGTTGTTTGAGTATGCAAAATATTATTTATTTATTTACACTTTCACTCACCAATACAAGGTTTTAACAGCATTACAAATGATATATAAAAATAGAATTTGCATCAGTTGCAACAGGCGGCCTTATCGCTAATACAGCGATCTTCCAGGCAACCTTTGGGCAGAGGACTAAATAATAAGTGTGGGATGGGGCGCAAAAATATTATGTAACATACGCATGAACATATTATACTCACATACGTACATGTACACCACACACATACATATATACAGATATACACATAAACATATATATCAATAAAAAAAATAATAAATATTAGCAGAATATTTATTTACATGGCAATTCAAAAGACACAAGGCAAGTCAATTAAAAACAGTAAAAGCATTATTATTATTATTATTTGATAGGGCAAAATAGCAAAGATATTTATTTTTATTACATACTATTTTTGTATTATTATAAAAGAGTTAAGAGTCAGAGTCAGAGAGTTAAGAGTTATTATAAATATTTTTAAGAATCATTTGCACAAATACTACTTAACTCTTACATAGTTTTAAATATATGTATTCTATTGGTATATTGTTTATATATATATATATATATATATATATATATATATATATATATATATATATATATATATGTTTGTATAAATATATTTTGTATGTATTTACATATGTTTGCATATGTTTATGTAGGTATTATATACTACGTTTAGAACTATAAATTGATTTAATTATGTGTAATAAACTTGCTTTGTTGATTGCGTACTATTACCGACATATTTTTCATATACTACTTTTATTAAAGGTTGCCTGGAAGAGATCGCTGTAAGCGATAAGGCCTTTGCATACATTACTTGTTTTTGTATTTAATCGTTCTAAAATGTATCTTTTTTTGTGTTGTACAAAAAAGTTTAATAAATAAAAAAAATAAAAAAAAATAAGAGTCATGTATGCTTACCATGTTTAGAACAAAGGGTAAGAAGATACAACATGCAGCAACCCCTGACATAATATTCGCGAGGAAAACTGATATTAAGCACACTATGAAAATAGAAGCATTCCAACTTAAATTTGTTATACCCTTTCCATAACTTGATGTTACCAATTCATTCAGAGTACTAACACGTACTGCACTATTCAACGCTATACCGCCACCTAAAAACAAATATAATTTTTTTCTTTTATAGACATATATATTATATTTTTTATATATTTTATAAAGAAATATTTTGTTCATAATGTATTGTATATTTATATATACTGTTTTATATTTTTATATATTACATACAACTAGCTGACTCGGCAAAATGAGGACGCTGTCTTGCCGCTAAACGCTATTAAAAAATATGGGATGGTGGTAGAAGGGTGAAAATTTAGACTTGTATGTATTTTTTAACGCCAAATCATAATAAAATAAAAAATAAATAATTTATCTAAAAATTAAAAAAAATTGGGGTGGACTACTCTTAACATTTAGGGGGATGAAAAATAGATGTTGTTCGATTGTCAGACCTACACAATATGCACACAAAATTTCATGAGAATCGGTCAAGCCGTTTCGGAGGAATTTAACTACAAAAACCCGCGACACGAGAATTTAATAATTATTCACCTATTAGTATAATGTACCCATAAATAGTATTTTTATCGACATAGCGCCACCACATAACTGCCGACTCCGGCTTCAGAACCCCGAGCTCAGTTCTATCTGTAAGTAATCATAAAAAATATTATAATTACTAAAAACGACGAAATAAATAAGTAACAGTGATATATCAATATAGTTATATCATATAATTATGTGATTATAGATGAAAAATGCATTCATTGGAAAAATATGACTTAACTCACTTCTAGCTGTCATATACTTCCAAAACGTTACAGATCTAGGTATAACATGCAAAGCCACTACAAACATGGCAGCGACCGTAGCATCTTTAATCCTGTAAAGAATGTTTTTATTTTAAATATTTTACGAACAGTTAAGACAGAGCAAATTTGATATAACTGTGATGTCCATACGATGGTACTTCCGGTATCACCGTCCTGAATGAAGACCAACCCATATTCAGCCAGCTACTCCATCGAAAGAAACATACAGCCAGAAAGGCGAAATAGAAGAATGTGCAAACCTTAAACATAAAATTATTTAAACAAAATTCTTTAGAAACTTTATAATTGAATGTATAAAAGTCCGGCGAAATGTGGACAGTCATATTTTTACAGTCATATTTATTCTTTCGTGAATCGATTTTTTATACAAACACTGTGGAATAAAAAAAAAATACCTTACGTTTAATGTAAAAAAAAAATATATAGTTTCAGAACAATTTAGAACCTTTGCATGCAAAGTTGTTGGAGGTAAAGCATCTTTGTGTGTCAGTAGCAAGTTTCTCATTTGTGTCATTGTGCTTCCGCTCATCGGTTTCTTAACTACCCTGTAAATAAAATAAGTAGTTTAAAAAATGCATCTTATTTAAATCAAAATAAGACATTCACATCATAGTACTTTAATACAACATTTTTCTTAGTTTACGTAAAACAATTTTTGGACGAGATGTTAATTTAAGACAATTTTTTTTATATCAAAATTTTTTAAAATAAAACATAGAACGTAGTTATTTACCAATTGATTAGCAGCATATGGTAGATAAAATTAAATATAAACATAGCAAAAGCCACAGGAAACGCGAAGCATGTGTATTGTAAATAATTAAATATATCTGGGTATTCTGAACTTGAACCAGGATGTCTGCGAAAGAAAAATTAGAACTTACAGAAGACGTAAAACCTTTGTTTTTGATTTGAAAAAAAAAAATGTCAAGTACGAGGTTACTTATAGTTGTAAATAACGCAACCATCTCTTTCACAGTCCCTATTTCGTTATTTTGTTTGTAAGTTTTAAATAAATAAATAAGCATCTCACGTTTACAGGGGGTGGCCCCTGTAGGATTTACTCATGTATCGGGGGTCCGGACACACACACAATTCACAAACGCCTAGACTACGGAAAACCTCTGTATGGCCAATACAAATGTTTGCGGTGCATATGCGCGGATAGAACCCGCAACTGCCAGGAAAATACCTATGAGCCAGTGCTGTGACCGTTATACAAATGCGTCGCGAAACACTACAAACATATGTATAGAAAATAAACTATGACAAGCATCATTATTTTCTCAAACAAAATTTGTTACGCGAAGAGAGTTAATAACGTCATGTCAGAAGTCAATAAAACTAAAAATTAAGCAACGGTGATCTATTATTGACTTATTTCTGACTGACTATAAATGAAAACATATTAACTGTTTCTACACATTTATGATACTAAAATATTCACTAAATTTATGTCAAACAATATATTTCAGGGGTAATTTTAAATAAATTCATTAGTTTTTGAACTTACTACCACTTATTTGTCTACCAATAAAATGTTTCTTGTTTTTATCTCATTGTAGATATAAGAAATAATAAATTCTTGGATTATATTCGAATTACAAAAATTTGTTTTTTTTTTTATTAAAATTTTATAAAAAATATACGTACGTGGACCAAATAGCTCTCATCGTTATAACGGTTAATGCCGCATGCAGGATGGCTGTACTACCTGTTGAATAATAGTTTTCTAACTTACATATATTTTTAGATATTACTTACAAGCTGATACTAACAGTAAGTGTGCTATTTTTACATATATCCTGCATATTAAAAATATATTACGCGTGTAGAGAAAAAAGGTTAAATAAACAAAAGTATACTTTGCTTAGAAAATTTTTTTTGGGTTTTTTTTTTCTGTTGCTCTAATTAATGTTCTTTTTGCATAAGGATAGATTTTCTGAGAAATAATAATAATAGCTTTCTAGTTTATAAGATAAAGTACGTAGACTATTTTAGAACTACAAACATTCTAAACATTCAAATAAATTTTTATAATCCAAGTTATTAACTAATTTCTCAATTGTAAATGAAATTACTATGCTATATTTACTGTTTTTTTTAGTTTTTTAAAATTTACTTCTTACCAATAGCTGACGCTGTTTGCACTGCGTTCAAAACAATATATCGCATAATGTCGTAATCTGGTTCTGTCTGTCTATTTTTGGATGTACTAGTCTAAAAAAACTGCTAAGTTTAGTAATTTATAAAATAGCTTTAAGTATCATTAAATCATAAAAAAAGTATGTAACGTTTATGTAAACGATAAAGCAACGTTGAAATTCCAAATAATTATTTTATAATATAATTTAAAACTCAATTAAATGAAAGAATAATTAAATTGTTACCTGTAAATTTATGTATGCCGGTGTTAGAAATTGTATGATAGTAGAAGTTATTATAAGTCTATTTGAAAACATAGAAAGAAAAAAGGCTGCAGTACTAGCTTTAAATATCATTCTGTGAAAAAATATATCGACATTTTCATCATCGAGCCTCTTAAAATATAGAACCATTTTAGAAATTATTTTTAGGCGTTTTAAATTTTTATTATTTAACTAGCACATAGAGTAGTATTAATTATCGTTTCATGAAATAATGTGATTTATTATGATTATAATTTGTTATTGATATATACAATTAGGTACAATTAGTTCGTTTTAGTTTTAAAAATGATTATATATGTTAGTTTTCACTTTTTTGTAATTATAGGGAAGCCAAAAAATACCTTTTTCCAGAAAACTGACAAGCATCACCAGAACATAGTAACCATAGTATAATACGACGGTCGAGGCCGCAACTATTTATTAGTAGGTGCAGCATTCCAGCTAATATATGTAATGCTATGTTGTCCTGTAAGAATTTCAAAACATTTAGCTCTAAAAAGTAGTGTCTCCTTTTTACCATCTCATTATAGATGATTAAATATTATTATTAATTTTAGGTGGATTGCAATTTATTTAAGTTTGTAATGTTAGATACATGACATGTTAAAATGTAGTCATTTTTAAATTCTATGTTTTTTTGCTACCACTAAATATTAAAAAATGTAGATATTTCTTGACGTTCCTTTAGTAATTAACTCCGTACATCAAGATTTTTTTTATTAGCTATAATCCAAGTGACGTACTTATATTTTTTAAGTAGGGATAAGGATTCCAAGTAGAATGTGTTATCAAAAAAAAAATATATATATCTCGATACTAACGTTAAAGTAACATTTGCAAGTATCCACTGTAGACATTACTCCGGTCATGGGAAGCAAAAACATCGGTATGAAACCAGTAACTGGAATGTTGACTGGTTGCAACAGGAAAAACCAAAACATCCATATCCAGAGACATCTCACAGTAATATCATTCTGTAATAAAATGCTAGTTATTTTACGTATACTTCAATGTTTAACATACTTCGGTCCTACTACGAACGCTCTTTAAAACGGAAATATTTTAGCACAGTTATATTTGTTGAAGACAATTTGTTAGTGTTTTTTTCTTACTTAATTGGAATCAATGTTGGTTTATAAATCACACCACTAAAAACGTATGAAAATGTATTCGAATCTACTTTCATATATTTAATATTAATTTAATACTATCATAAGTAGCGCAAACAATAAAATGAAATATCTTTCTCTTCAAAGTACCACAAATTAAAATATAAAATTAGTAAATTGATATATATATTAATATTTAATGTGAACTAACCCTTCCTTTTTGTGGCTGCCAAGAGATAAGGGCTAGGGGAATCAGAAAACCAAAAATTCCTCTAAAATGTAATAAACCAATGTTCTTAAGTCTTGGAAAGATTCCTTTCACAGGTGTACGAGGGTCCTTTTTCTTACTAAGTTTAAAAAAAATAATTAAAAAAAATAGTAAAAAAAATTTGAACAGACAATAAAAACTAAATATACTTACAACAAGGACGTAAGTCTGAAAAATAAGGAGACAGTAATTAAAATAATGGCCTATATCATCAAAAGCACTAAATTATAAAATTGTACTTACGCTCCCATTTTTCTTATTAATTTATAAATAGATTAATAATAAAGTTTATGCTTAATCCATTATTATTGACACATGCACTTTTTTACTGTAACAAAATAAATTCATATTTATTTGTCAATGCTTGAATTTAGAAGTTAATTAAAAGTAGGTTTTCTATGATAGATTTTTATGTATAAAAAGGTTACTTCAATATAAAACAAAGTTAAAATTGAAAACAATTATTAGTTAATACAAAAAAGAGTGATAAATTATTATTTAGTAATTTTACTATAAAATATAAAAATAACGTGAAATATATTAAGTTTTTCTATCAGATATTTTCACTTTCTTCCCCGTTTGTTTAAATAAGAAAACAATTACACAAATGGCATTATTTATTCAAGGAAATGTAACAGTCAAAAAATTTCCATGACACAAGTCACATATAGTTCATAAATTCGAAAATCACTTTTCTCGACATTCAATTCTTCCGTGACTACTTTACATATAATACGTCATACATCAAATGAAGTGAAACACTGTCGCTGTTATCACTTAACGATATGCTTCAGGGGGGGAAACCCGGGGAGTACTTAATCAGACCGGTGTAGTCCGCCTATAAGGATCGGTACCTACAGCGCGGTCGTGACGAGGCGGTTTGTCTTCAATAACTGTTCTTGCCCCAGCACCGAATGTTACCATTTCTTCTTCGCGAGACGGAGGTGGTTCAACTGCTGAGGTATCTAAAAACCTTCCACTCGCAACAGAAGCTTGTGATTGAAATATCGAAGCACTCCTGAGACCGCTCAATGTATTCGCACTTTGAGGAACTTCTTTAAACTCTTCAAAATAATTGTCACAAGCAGTCGGTCGAGGTCCTGCTGGGAAACCGTACAAGGTAGAAGACGACAAATCCTTTAAAGATGCCGAGCTTAAATTGATTCGCCTGTTTTTATGTATTGAGCAATGTGGCATATCGTCACCATCATAGACAAATCTTCGTCGCTCCCTCGGCGTAGCTGCTGACGATCCAGTTGGAGGATAAGTGTCTCTTTTCATCATACGCCTTTCTAAAAGTGTAGAATCTCTTTCTCTAAAATCAGAAAAGGCAAATTCTCGATCCCAGGCACGACAATCTGCTTTAGCCTTCTCAGTCAATTCTGTAATCCAATCTTTCTGGTACCATTGTAAAAAAAGAAATATAGCCGAGGTACCAGCCAACTCTGCTGCAATAAATCCACTTATGTATAAACCA
This sequence comes from Melitaea cinxia, assembly GCF_905220565.1. NCBI lineage: Eukaryota > Metazoa > Arthropoda > Insecta > Lepidoptera > Nymphalidae > Melitaea > Melitaea cinxia. Next base: position 10,684,018 of record NC_059403.1, read on the forward strand.
AACGAATAACCGTAACTGTACGACATTCGGGGCGTATCAAAAAATGTCATGTAGCGTAGTTTATGGCCCACTTGCGATTTAAACACAGATATGTACATGACGATCCCAGTTAACATTATGAGACCTGAAATAGAGAAATTAAGATAATTTTATTTACAATGTTCTCACAATCCGTAAAATTATCACAATGTATAATTTTCTTAAGATTAACAATTTAAAAAAAAAAGAAACGATTGAATTTATCATCATATATTTTAAGAAACTTACCAGATATAATAAAAAGTACGCCAGCAATGAACGTACAAAGTCTTCTCCCTTTCACGCAATGCCCGAGCATGCAACACAATCCTCCCGCCGCCTGGGTTAAAACTGCTAGCAAAAGAGGTACCGCAGATCTCGTTACAATATCTGAAAAACATTTCAATCATCATTAAAAAAAATTAACAAATAAGAAGATATATTAACGTTTTTATTTCTCTATATTCTTATTAACTGGAAAGGAAGTAAAAGAAATTTAAGCTGTGGCACATTAACTAAATTATTATTATTATTTTTTTTTTAATATAAGAATTAAGGGAAGTCATTTGTCTTAATATTTTGTTGATAATAATAAGCAGTTACGAGGTAAAAATATATGAAGAGCTATGTTTTACGACTAATTTTGGTGTTAATGGAATACAAATTAGAATTAATATTGAATTTGAATTTTTTTACAAAAAATAATCCATAAATAACCCCAAGTCCCCACAATACTTTAAAGGTATCTGTTATCTTTGTGCTTTCGTGCAGAACATGCACAGTCATGTATTAATGTGAGTAATTTACAAAATGGTAAGTCTTCAGTAATTCAATATTTCAAAAGTAATTTGTGGTTCTTTTTAAAAGGATGCCAACGAAATAGCTCTTGGAACAGGAATATATTAGAATCTTAGTAATGCTAAGACCCAACTACCCACCCGCCTGCTTTAGAATTATACTTTAGAAACCATAAAAATTGAGATATTTTTATTATAAAAATCGGGCTATATTCAAATAATTAATCATACAAACTTACAAGGTATTGCATTCGTTGAATCACTCAAATCCGGTGCATACTGGGATAGGGGAAAGTAAGGAATATCCAAACATCTATATTCTGTACTGCCAGCTGAAAGTAAAAGATATAAGTATATTTAAACATAAATCATAAAACACACACTCTTTTTTCATCTTTGCTGTTTAATTTAAAAAATTAAAAATGAGAATTAGCGTTGTCACTCCTAACATAATATTTAAAACGAGATAGTATTTAAAATTTGAGACCATACGTCACAAACCTCGCTTTTTACCGTAATAAAATTACTTTGACAAAGAAAACCAGTAACAAATGCTGGAACAGTAACGGAAACATTACAGCACTTATCAATGTAATGTATAGGACCGTGTGTGGACTTGCAGACAATAGGTTTTCCCTGTAGGGAAGCGTCCTTATTGTGGGCACGTCACGGTCGGAAGTCACGCCTGCCATTGTCGACTTATACAATTTAATTTCTACATTTATTTTTCAGAATTTTTTTTACGTATTTTTTTACGTATTTATTGTATAATAGGAGTTTTATGTCAATATTAAGAAAGCTATGTTTTAAATAATATTATAATTTTTTTTTGTTATAGTACATAATTATTAGAATGATTTTTAGAAACTAAATGATCATCTTTTATTTTTTTTTTATACAACTAGGTCTACAAACAAGCGTATGGCTGACCTGATGGTAAGCGATTACAGTAGCTTATAGACGCCTGCAACACCAGAAGCATCGCAAGCGCGTTGACACCCTATCCCCCTCCCCTCCCTAAGAGCTCTAGTCACCTTACTTTCTACAGGAAGATACTACTGCTTGAAATCAGTATTATTTAGCTGTAATTCTCTGTAAGATCGAGACACCTCTCCAATAGAGTTGCTCCAGATTTTGAGCAGGATATATCCTTCTGGGCCCTACCTCAGTACTAGTGAAGTAGAAGCATACTAGGAATACAGCAATAATAATAATTGTAATAGTGCTGATTACTAGGCTAATAAATTTATACCTAGCAAAGCTAATGAAATATAGTTTAATTAAGTAATGTAAGGATTGTTTTTAATTAATATTTGTATGAGTATTTTGTGTTAGAAAGCCAGTTTATTAGCTTAAAGGTAACCGTACCTTGGTACAGTTTTATTGAGGCACAGCAAATCGTAAAATAACTTGCTTAAAACTTGGAGTAACCCGAGTATACAAGTACTTCAACACTAAAGAAAATCACAGTAGATCTAAGAAGTAGTATCATGTTCCTGTGGTGTTTTCTTTCCACTTACCATAAGGCGGACCTTACATTTGTTTGCCACCCTAAGGTTATAAAAAAATTGTAGTAGAAGAAAAAACACTTACGATCTGTATGACAAATACGCCATAGTCCAGACACCGTGTGCTTCGCAACCAGTTCATATTTCCCGGTTCCATTAAAGGCTGGGTTCAACATGTTTTCTTGCATGTGCAACCAATTGTTTGTAGTCACTGCTACGATGATGGCGATGACCGCAGTTCCAGCGGATAGAGGGGTAAGCAACCATAGACATGCAACCGATGAGTCTATTTGTGCTACTAGAGTTGGTGACGGAGGTATGGGTCTGTAATGAGAAATATAAAATGCATTAGCTGAGCGTCATGATTTTTAATACGTAAATTTTGATCCCGTGGGATCTTTGGGGTAAATAGTAGCCTGTGTTATTATGGATCTTCAACTACGTACCAACTTTTATTACAATTAGTTCTATTTCCTTTTCGTGATTGTACGGTTCAGCCGCACATACCTATCGCCCGATCAGCAGTTTACGTTAGTTGCACGATTCATTAGCAAAATACATCAGTTCACGTTCACATATCATCATCGTACAGCGCGTTCGTGAGCTCATTCATATCAATTAAATATTAGCAAATATATTTATATTTTAACATTTATTTTTATATCTTTTATCTACCATAATCAGCAGCAGCAATTCAGGTGTAACATACATCTTTTTGGTCCTTCGAGCTTATCGTGAGCGGGACTTATATCGCGAGTGACTTTTTTACGAGTGCAGTAAGGGCCGCCACGTAAGTTAACCAGCAGCAGCTTTGGTGAGTCTACAGCTCTCTATTATCAGCAGTATCAGTATTTATATATTTTTATAAAAATGGAAGATCTTCTAGCTAGCCAAACCCAGATCATGGAGGCTATGAATCAATTTTTAATTAATTTTAAAAAAGACGGTGCCGAACGCAAGACACCGGCTCATATTAAAAAGCGTCTCAGCACTTTAGAGAGTTATTGGCAGGAGTTTCAAAACAATCATTTGAGGCTTTGCGATTCTAGCGACAAATCAAACGAATATTTCACTAGCAATTACTATAAGAAAACATCCGATTTTTACAATGACACACGCAGCTATTTACTCACCTTTTTACCCAGTGAGTCTAAGGAAAAAAGCGTACTAAAGCCAGCCACCCCGTTGCAAATGCCAGGCTTTACAGCTATACCGTCGTCTGGCAGCGTGTCACGTCCGGTGACATCATCCGATAAAGAAACTTCGCGAACCCAAGGTAATAGCAGCAAATTAGAGGAAATGTTGAGAAGGCAAAGAAGCAATTTTAAAGCATTTCAGCGTACAATTAGCAGCATCGATCTCGACATTGTCTCAGAAAAATGGGAATACGAAGATATTTTGAAGTCGGTACAATCACGCTGGACCATCATTGACGCGTTGCACTGGGAGATAGACAGCGAATTATACGAAGACGATCAAGAATATGAAGAGATGTTTAGCAGCTATGAATCCAAATTTAACGAAATTAAAAAAAGTATCAACAGCAAGATGTGGTCTGATCTGTATCGGGAGAAAACCACCCCGAAAATGGATATCCCTGTGTTTAGTGGGAGCTACCACCAGTGGTTATCCTTTAAAGACTTGTTTGTCGAAACCATCCACACGAATCGAGCCCTATCAAATAGTCAAAAAATGCAGTTTTTGAAAAGTAAATTAAAGGGCGAAGCAGAAAAGCTAGTGCAACATCTACACATAACTACAGATAACTATCAAGTATGTTGGGATCTTCTAAACAACCGATACAGCAACACAAAACTAATTTTTAATTCTCACATGAGTGTCCTACTCAACCAGCCTATTATGCAGCAACAGTCCGCAATTTCAATTAAAAGGATTCACGACACCACCAACGAATGCCTTAACGCTATCAAAAACTTGGGAGTCAGCATAGAGAACTGGGACCCTATCATCGTATATATACTCACGCAAAAATTAGATGCGGACACTCACAACGACTACATCGAGTCACTCAAGCATCCGAGAGATTTACCAGTTTTAAAAGATTTATTACAATTTTTAGGAGCCAAATTTACCGCTCTAGAATCCTCTAAACGAAAACAAGATCCCTCAAAATCTATCCCGCATCCGCAACATATTTCTCAGCCCTCAAATTTTAAAAAACCATATACATTTAAATCATATGTAAGCAATGAAAATCAATTATTTAAATCAAATAATTTTTATAGCAAAAGTAGGTTAACGTCAACAGCGAAGACAAAATGCCCCGTTTGCAATAAAGATCACGCCATTCCATATTGCGAAACGTTTTTAGCGTATCAACCAAATATCAAGCGACAAACAATTCAAAAGCTATCGTTATGCCAAAATTGCCTTTATAATCATAACGGTAATGAATGTTTTTCAAGAAAAAGATGTCATAAGTGCCAATTAAATCATCATACTTTGGTTCATGAAGCCTTTGCCGCATCAGCAAACACTGCAACGTCGAATACAAAGTCCAACAGCACCGTTTCTAACTCTATTGCGTCACTAGATGACACTCAGGAGATTTTATTAGCAACCGCTCTGATCAACGTCCAAGCTGTTGATGGCACTCTTCACACCATGCGAGCGCTTATCGACCAGGGATCTCAAACGTCGATTATCACCGAGAATGGCGCTCAACGGTTGGGACTACCTCGTAAGCACTGCAAGGGAGTTATCTTAGGAGTAGGAGCGAAAGAAAATAATTGCAAAGGTACTATGAACATCACCCTATCATCTTGTCATGACTCGTACCAGCTTAATCTAGATGTATTTATCATGCGCCACGCTGTAAACAATCTCCCTAACAAATCATTTTCAAAACCATCATGGGAATATATTAAAAATATACAACTTGCAGACCCTGAATTTTATCGTAGCAGAACAATAGATTTATTACTGGGCGCTGATGTTTATTCTTCTATAATTATGGGAGGAATCATCAAAGAAAATGATAACATGCCTATTGCGCAACAAACGCGGCTAGGCTGGATTTTGTGCGGAAGTGTAAAATCCTACAACTGTAATGTCATCATGGTTGACTTAGACAGCATTCACAAATTTTGGTCCATTGAAGATATTAACGAAAATGAGGAAATGTCGTTCGAAGATTATCAATGTCTACAAAAATACAAGGAAACTACTTCTCGCCAATCCGATGGAAAGTACGTGGTACGCCTTCCACTTCACTCTGACGCTGGTGAGAAGTTAGGATTATCTGAACCCACCGCCTGCGCACAATTTTATCAGCTTGAGCGTAAATTCGACAAAAATAAAAATTTAGCTTATAATTATAAGCAGTTTATTAATGAATATATCAATTTAGGTCACATGCACTTAATAACAAAGGCGAATATGACACCATTATATTATATGCCGCATCACGCTATTGAAAGACCCGACTCTATTACTACTTCGCTTAGAGTTGTATTTAATGCATCGGGTAAAACGACATCGGGTGTAAGTCTGAACGATGTTTTATACAGAGGCCCAAATTTACAACAAGAACTTTTGATTTTGGTTTTGAAATGGAGACGATATAAATACGCCTTTACAGCTGACCTAGAAAAAATGTTCAGACAAATTATTTTGCATCCCGATGACCAACGTTATCAATGCATAATTTGGCAAAGATAATTTGATAAAATATTATCGTTGTATTCTATACAGTTCTTAAAGTCATTCTCAGTGACCGGTATGAAGGTATCTTTCTTTAAATTTATTGCTATGTGATCAGATACTGGAAGAAGATTAACCATAGTACGTGATGAGTTAGCGATTTGGTGATAGAGAGGTATGGCATTGTAGATTTCGTAGTCGTCTCTACTTGTAAGAGGTATTTGGATCTCAAAAATGAAATATTGTTTCGTCATTCTAGCTTTGACCTTTAAAATCCTGTATAAGTTGGATAAATTATTTCGGAGATTATCTAACGGTAATGACAAATCCTTTGTTATCTGGCTGGATATGATACTTAGCTCGTTTTCCATCTGAATAGGTGACAAAAGATGCACATTAAAATGTTGAAGGTTAGTAATGGTATCTAGAAGAGTATCTTGAATATTACGCAAATTTGCCAGGACATTGTTAGCTATGATGCTGGACATGATGAAGTCATTAGTATTTTCTATGTCCGACATTTTAATCTTAATATCATATGACTCCTTTTCTAAGTTGTTAAGGTGTTGATTAAAAGTCTTGTACTGTCTTTCCATTGTGGATTCTATCCTTTTTAAAACGTTATTTTCCGCTTCTATAATCGATGTTTGATTTTTCCACAGCTGTGCTAGATGGTTTTGATTGATTCGAATTAAATTAATGTCTTTTTCATACTGAGACGCAAAACGCTCGTCTAAGACGCCGAACAATGTATTCGCGATGTAACCGACACCATTGACAAGGCCTCGGCGCTTGCGCTTACGATTATCAAAATGCTGACTTAGTAATATGCGGTCGTTGTACTTGAGCTCGTTGATTTCGTGGATCAGCTGTTGTAATATTATGTTACAATGTATACTTTTAGTCGAGTTTTTACATAAACTTTGCAAGTGATTAATATAATTGTTAAGTATCCTTGTGCCGTACAGATAAGGTTCCATATCGTAGTATGCCACTAACTTCCATTGATCTTGTATTACGCGCATATTTCCGATTTTTTCAAAATAGATATATTGGCTATCGCTCAATCTCGTGATGTTGTAGTTGGCTTGCGCTATTGAAGACATAAATAACATAAAGATCATCAGAATCGATAAAAAATGGCTGTAGAAGGTTTTCTTTAATGTTTTTTGTTTGTTGTTACGTGATGATATTTCGTTTGTAGTTGTAGTTACGATTATTTCGCTGCTTTTATTTGACGGTTCGATGTTGACGGGTAGAATAGACAGCTTTATGACGGGTCTTTTGATAACCGAGCCGTTTCTTGTTTTGACGGAGACTACTCGCACCAATTTGTCGGTACCAGGATGTAATTGGATCACTCGGCCTAGAGCCCACTTACCAGGTGGTAAATTAGCGTCATGTATCAATACTATGTCGTCGATTTTAATGTTTTCTCGCGACTCACGCCATTTGCTTCGAGCTGCTAGTTGAACTAAATATTCAGTACGCCACCTTTTCCAAATATCGCTGAATATTTTTTGCGTAAGTTGCCATCTTGTTCTGCCGTCTGTTTCAGTCTCTATAACTGAAAGGAAGGGTCCGCTGGACAAGAAGTGAGCTGGTGTTAAATAATCAATGTCATTTGGGTCTTCTGACATCGCGCACAGCGGTCTAGAGTTGAGATAGGCTTCGAGCTGCGCTAACAACGTAGAGAATTCCTCATAAGTGAGCTTTTGGTCACCAACCACTCTACGAAGGTGATGCTTTAAGCTTTTCACTGCCGCTTCCCACAGTCCGCTGGCACTAGGCCATGAGGGGGCATTAAAATGCCAGTCGATTTTCATTTCGCTGATCTCTGTGAAAAACTCATTTGATAGGGTCGATTTCAAGTCGAAGTGTTCTTTGGCTAAAACCTTATTAGCTCCGATGAAATTGGTCCCATTATCGCTGTATAAATGACGCGGGGTACCTTTTCTTGCTGCTAATCGACGTAGAGCTGCTAAAAACGCCGATGATGATAAATCGGAGACCAATTCAAGGTGTACAGCTTTTGTGACCATACAGATGAACACGGCAACGTATCCTTTAGTGGTTTTAATACCTCTTCCCCTATTCGCTTTAATATCTACGAATCCCGTATAGTCCACCCCGGTATGAAAAAATGGACGCGTCGAATTTGTCCTTGCTTCAGGCAGGTCACCCATTAGCTGTTCGTTTTTATCTGGATTGTGACGCTTGCATATAACACAAAGACGTAAACGATTCCTCACTGCTTTGTTTCCGCTTATGATCCAATACTGCTGTCTAAGCCACGACTGAGTAAGGCGGGCACCTCCGTGAAAAGTAGATTTGTGAGCTAGATCGATCAGGAGATTAGTAAGATGACTTCTGTGTGGAATGATGTAGGGATGCTTCGTATCGTAAGGGATGTTGCTATTTTTGAGTCTGCCTCCAACGCGCAGTAACCCGTTTTGATCTAAATACGGATTTAAGCAGAGAAGCTTACTCTTAGAATTAATTTTTCCTTGTTTAGAAAGATCATTCATTTCTTGCTCAAATTCAGATTTTTGAACGTACATTATAATTTTCTGTTTTGCGTTGCTTAATTCGGTCGATGTTAAATATTGTAATTTAATGCTTTTGTTTGAAAACGCTCGCAATATCCATGCAAGTACGCGCGTTGCTCGCGTAAAACTGCTTTGCTTGTGAATTATTAAATTAATAATATCAATTTCGTTATTGTTACTGCTGTTTGTTTGTAAAGTATTAATTAATTTTACATTAGTTTCTAAGTCGGTTTGATAAGTTATTTTATTTTCATGGGAATCAGAAAATGATGACAACCACGTAGGTCCGTTCCCCCATAAATTGTGCTGCTGTAATTGCTCAACTTTCATGCCACGACTAGCACAGTCAGCTGGGTTTTCTGTGCTTTTTACATATCGCCAGGATACGGGGGGCATGACGTCAGTGATTTTCTTAACTCTGTTGGCAACGAAAGGCTTCCACCGGTTGGGCCATAATGTTGTGGCTGAGATGACGTCATAACTACCACATAAAGCGTCATCCATATAGAAATGCTGTTCTAACGCTTTTGCTGCTGTAGGAAAACGATGACGCTCATCAATAGCTAGCTGCTTAAGCGTCATCATTGCTAAAAATGGGGCTGATTTAGTGCCATATGTTACTGTGTTAAGCTGATATCTGTTTAAAGGTTGATTTGAATCATCTCGCCAAACTTTAAGAACTGTATAGAATACAACGATAATATTTTATCAAATTATCTTTGCCAAATTCAAACGCCCGTCTACGAGAGACAGACGGACGAGAACCTTTGTATAAAAAGTAAACAAACGAACAGCTGTGAAATCATAACTAGCGCGTGTCAAACTACATGGAAAAAGCTTACTAAGTTAAACACATATCTAATTAATTGTTGCGGGCAATGTACCTTTCGTTTCATATGTCGAGATCGGGTTACCGTCGAACAGGTGACGGGAATTAATATTATAATTCTCGGTACCGACTGCATCATTCGGGGAAATACGCTAGTGATAACGCCTCATAAATTATTGACTAATGAGTTAAATATCGAGCCGGTAATCTTTGCACCAGAGATCGCACCCGTCAATAGCATCATCAATATGCAATGTATTTACTAAATGATTATACTTAAATGAATGATATTATAAATATATAAATACTTGTTAGATCTTAAGTAAATTTAAACTAGACTACATGACACGCGACGCCGCGTTGGCGCAACGGTTACAGCCATGGATTGTACCTGTTGCGCTGGCGGTTGCGGGTTCGATCCCCGCACATGACAAACATTTGTATTGGCCATAAAGGTGTTTGTCGTGGTCTGGGTTTTTGTGCAGTCCTTGTGGGTCTCCCCACCGTGCCTCGAAGAGCACGTTAAGCCGTCGGTCCCGGTTGTATCATGTATACCTGATAGCGATCGTTACTCATAGTAGGGAATATATCCGCCAACCCGCATTGGAGCAGCGTGGTGGATTAAGGTCTGATCCTTCTTCCACATGGGGAAAGAGGCCTATGCCCAGTAGTGGGATATTACAGACTGAAGCGTACATGACACGCGCCACCTTTTGATTAAAAAAAGAATCATCAAAATCGGTCCTCCCAGTAAAAAGTTCTGGGGTAACATACATTAAAAAAAAATACAATCGAATTCAGAACCTCCTTTTTACAAATCAGTTAAAAAGTCTTTTGCTAAATAAACAATATGTATGTCTAAATAATAAAAATGGCATGTATTTAATACATGTATTTTATCGGAAATTATTATAGCATCAGGAGAAAGTAGTAAGACATGAGGCGTCCCTCGGTACGCCCATAGGCTTAGGTGGAGAAGAGGGTTCCATGTTAAAAAACGAGTATGCTTTAGACTACACGACTTAATTAAAATTTACGAAATGTAACTCTCCCTTTCTATCTTCACTAACTTATATCTCCCTCTCAACTTCTGTTCGCCTCGCCCGATCACATTTTTCGTAACGCTCTCGTCACGCATTCACCAGATTACTCCCCGAGTCAAGCGTGCGTAAAGAAGTTTTACTTCAAAAATGTCACATAAGTGGGTAGCAGTAATGTAAAAATAAACGTCAATATCTGTACCATGTACTATGTACCTTGTGGCTACGGTACTAAAGAATATAGCCACCCCCTCTCTTCCCTTGGGTGTCGTAAGAGGCGACTAAGGGATAACACAGTTCCGCTACTACCTTGGAACTTAAAAAGCCGACCGGTGGCGGAATAACCATCCAACTGCTGGCTTTGAAATACACAGGCCGAAGACGGGCAGCAGCGTCTTCGGTGCGACAAAGCCAGCCCTGCGGTCACCAACCCGCCTGCCCAGCGTGGTGACTATGGGCAAAACACATGAGTTCACTTTATTTTTGGCGTAAACTTGTGGAGGCATATTTTCAGTAGTAGACTGTATAGGCTGTAATGATGATCTGTACCTTGGCGGGCGGCGGCTAGCGATAGCGCCGCTGAGCGTAGGAGCGGGCTGCGCTCGTGCTCCACGCGGGAGCGACGCGTGCACGCATTGCGCGCCGCCGCCCCACATACCTTCCCTCTTTTTCACTGAAAATTGAAAAAAAAAATGTTTAAATCAGAATTATCTTCATATCAAAAATGAAGTCAAAAGAGTTAAAATATTATTATAATTTTATTTTATTTATTTATTTAACAATTTTTTATACGTACAAGATTATACACAATATTTTGTCATGGAGACTCACGTATAATGGGTGTGCTTATCCCTGTGAGAGATTTCTTCCAGCACACCCAAAAAGGAACGATTACAGACAGAAATTAAAGTAGGTAGACAGACGTACAAAAGAAAATATTAAATAATTGATATATATATACACATATACGCGCGCACACACACACATACATATATACACACACACACATATGGACATGCACACGCGCAAACATATACTCACACAGTCTATATACATATATACTCATACAAAAAAATATATATATAGCTGACACACAAAATAATAATATTCAAATATAAATATATTATACCCACATAGTTAAAATTATGATAAGGAAAGATAATGCTCTTTTATTTTTTTCTTAAACGTATATATAGACGTGCAAGTGCGAATTGATGACGGCAATGAATTCCACAGCCTAGCTGCGTGAACAGTATAGGAATTAGTATAGAAACCAGAAGAGTGTGAAGGAATACGCAACAGTAGTTGTACGTTGGATCGGCACGAGGAACCAGGAGGATGTAAAAATTCAAAACGCTCGCGAAGGTAATTAGGTGACAAGGGATTAAATAAAATGTTATAAAGGAGACAAAGAATATGAGTATTCCTGCGAAGCCTAATGGGAAGCCATTTGAGCTCACTTCGAAACTTAGAGACGTGGTCAAACTTACGAAGTCCAAAAATAAAACGAATGCATGAGTTCTGTAGTCTCTCTAGTTTATTGAGTTGTTCTTCAGTAGCATCTAGATAACAAGCATCAGCATAGTCAAGGAGAGGAAGTAAAAGTGATTGAACAAGAATAGTTTTAGTTTTAATGGGAAGAAAGTATTGGAGATTTTTTAGTGAATGAAATGAATAATGTACTTTTTTAGAGATTTCACTGATATGTTTAGACCAAGACAAGTCGCGGCTAAAATGAAGACCTAAATTTTTTGCCGTGTCGACATAATTAATAGGTACGCCATTATACGTCACAGTAGGAACATTATAAGTAGATAGGCAAGAGTGCATACAACGGCTACCAACAATCAGTGCCTGTGATTTTTCGGGGTTGACGACAAGACCAAAACACTCAGCCCTGTAGCTAATACGATTAAGGTCTTCATTAATATGAGCAATAGCAGCCGTTACATCCGCAACACTAAATTGTCGATACAGTTGTAGATCATCAGCATAGAGGTGAAAATTGGAAGAGATTACCGTTGTGATTGTAAATGTGAATTTTGTATTAAAAACGAAAAAAATTTGATATCTTGTTCTCTACGGTAGGGAAAAACGCTACAGCCCGTAACATTCGACTGCTGCGCATAGATTCTCTTTTCCCCATGTAGGAGAAGGATCAGAGCTTAATCCACCACGCTGCTCCAATGCGGGTTGCGGTCGCCACAGAAAGCCGCACAGAAATCCTTAAGTGTTTGTAGTAATTTCACTCAACAACATAATGTAGTATGAATACGTACGATCCACACCCTCGGAAGGAATATATAGGAATATTCATAGATTGTTACAGTTTAGTTCAGATCGGTTTCTTTAACCTGACAAAACTTCCTTATAAATATTTATATTTTATTGTAGCACATTAATATTGATCAACATTCAAATTTTATTCATACAATAGATACAGAATAATGAATAATTTAATACATTATAGCATATGCTTTACAGCCCTAATTACTATCTCACCTCGGAGGCATGTATAACATTAATATTTATCAAGAAATATAACCTTTCTTCTATTCCAGGAAACCAGTACCACCATTATTAATATGCTATGAATATTTTGATGTAAAATAAACAATGAATACTTGATGTGCATTTCTTATAACATAATTTAAATTTTAATAAATAGTAAACGAGTCATTTTAAAAAATACAATTAATTGAAGTTTCGAACGACGCGAATAATTTAAGTAATAATTACAAATACAACGCACGTTATACAGATCCTAAGTGGCCCGCGTCCAAACAATTTACCCAATGAATCGCCACTATTTACTGAGCCACGACATTTGCTCCTATAGTTGAATTTCCACAGACACCGAAGAAAATTACATAGTTCGTACTTCGTGCGGGCAAGATAAACGACATATTGCTATCTCTTGGGACCTGGTGACCGTCGAAATTCCAAATTTATGACTTCCTTGTGATTTAATCTTTGGTATATACGTATTATATGTTATATGATATTATAAATGGGATTATATTTCGAGCTTTGTCCTGGAAATTTGAAGATACAAATGTTGTAACACGTATGGTGCAACTATTACTATACGCCTTTTTTAGAGAAAACAAAATATGTACTTAAGATATCTGATAAAAGTTTTGGGAGTGCGATAATCTACTATGTTAGCCCTGAGGAAGATTTCACTCTCTAGTCATGACCTTACAGCGTCTTGCCATCAGATGATTCTTTCGAACTTCAATAATTGTGTTTGCTCGCAAACGAAAAAAAAAACCGACTTCAATTACATCGACAAGTAATACAACGTAGATCGACGAAAAAATAGTCAAGCAACTACGCGTTATCAAAGATTACTCAAAAAGTAGTTATCAGATCGCGATAAAATTTATATATGACCACATGACAAACATCAGCTTTCGATTAAATTAAAAATTATCAAAATCGGTACACCCAGTAAGAAGTTATTACGGATTTTCGGGAGTTTCCCTCGATTTCTCTAGGATCCCACCATCAGATCCTGGTTTCCTTATCATGGTACTAAACTAAGGATATCTTCTTTCCAACAAAAAAAGAATTCTCAAAATCGGTACATCCAGTAGAAAGTTATGCGGTATAATACAACGTAGGTCGACGAAAAAAGCGTCAAGTAAAAACGCATTATTAGATATAACTCTAAAAGTAGTTATTAGATCTCAAATAAATTAAAATGGGACCAATTGGCATACGCTACCTTTCGATTAAAACAAAATTTGTCGAAATCGGTCTACCCAGTCAAAAGTTCTGATGTAACATACATAAAAAAAAAATACAGTCGAATTGAGAACCTCCTCCTTTTTTGGAAGGCGGTTAAAAAAAGAATTTTTCAATTCGACTATACTTTCTTATCTATTAAAACCCATAACTTATAAATGGGTATATCTGTATCTGTAATCTGACGGGCATTTCTTGAGTTAAATAATATGTATTTTATCAACTGTTTTACCGATTACCTACCCTGTACTCCTCGATGTAATTTTAGTCGATTTTTTCTTCGTTTGCGAGCAAACACAATTGTTATAAGCTTACATGTAACTAAATACTGTGATAATTATTTGCATACGCTTCAGCCTTTAATATCCCACTACAGAGCATAGGCCTCTTTCGCCCATGTAGGAGAAGGATCAGAGCTTAATCCACCACGCTGCTCCAATGCGGGTTGACGGATATATTCCGTACTATGAGTAACGATCGCTATCAGGTGTACATGATAACAACCGGGACCGATGGCTTAACGTGATTATTATTTGCATAAATTGCAGGAATTATCATTGAAATACGGTTAATATGTTTAACACTAACTTAACAGGTAGATTAAATCGTAGTCGAAATAATAGTTCTTAAAATAATTATTACCATTATCAAATACGTTAACGATATGAATAATTTTCCAGGTTGTTGTTACCTTGTGTTTTTGTATGATATAATTTATAGGAATATTTGTACTTTTTCGCTTTTCAATTTATACTTAAATTGACTCCTTCTTTTTTGTAAATTAATTATGAGTACATTTTTCATGCAAGATTATAAAATTTACAATATTAAAAATCTTTCGAACCGTACGAATTTTAAATGGTTCAGATTTTTTATTAAATGCCAATTCCAAAGGAAACGAATACTTTCATCGCAAACTTTCTTTCTGATATGAATCTAAGACTTATTACAATCGACATAAAGGACAGAAATCTAAGTCATAAATTTTTGCTGACTTGTTTACACTTCGAACTAGCTTAGGTGAACAATTGCTAACAAACAATGTAGGCTTGACGATATATCGTCTATAAATATGAATTAGTGCGCGAACTCGATTAAAAACTATACAATATGAGCAACCGTAGCTCGCCGTTTTGCAGTTGACCTCTTTCGTTCCATTAAAGATCACTTACTTTTACTTTCTACTAAGGATGCTAGGATTAAATTTCAAGCGAGGTAAACTTCCTGCACTATATTGGCAAGTCATATTATAAGTGAGCTAAATTATTGAAAATAAAAAATATTATTACATTGCTCCACAATTTTTCATAATATAATAAATAGACATACTGTTAGTTGTAATAACTACAATCATAATGCCTCTCATTACGGCACAAAGGAACTTTTTTCCTATCAATAAAAAGAGCGTACATCTCTCAATCTTTTTTTTAATCTACAAACTTCGAACACGGGATTAATTTAAAAGAATACTAATGAATAGCCCGTTGGCGAATTTTCTAGTGGTCCTGCTTTCTAGCCCGCTGGTTGCGTGTTCGATTCCCACCTGAGTCTCGGTATATTATTTGTATTTATATATCTACTAGCTGACCTGGCAAACTTCGTATCGCCTTATTTTTTTTCTTAAATATAATAATTACATATATCAAAATAAAATATAGCCTATCTTTCAAGTTGGATCAAACTGCACACGGTGTGCAAATTTGATTAAAATCGGTTAAGTAGTTTAAGAGTTCATCGCGGACAAACATTGTGACACGAGATTTATATATATTAAGATATACGTATTATTTCTATGTCTATTTAAAAAAAGCGCTAAAACAGTCAGCGAGTTCCAATAACACAAGTATTAAGTTGCTTACCATAGGAACAAACGACCGTGTGTTATACGATATTAAGGTATTTTTTACTAGCTACCCGGACAGACTTCGTTCTGTCAAAAGTTAATAGCAATTTTTTTTAATTTATTATATTTTTTTGTAATAAAACATTTCGTGAGACTTAAGAAACATTCAAAAAAAAAAATTAACCGAATTGGTCGAGCCATTTTCGAGTTATGCGCTTAGCAACATTCATTTTTTTATTTAAATAAGATTTGTTATTATTTAATTTAGCACAACAATAATCAGTGAAAGCATTATTTGGAACTGTAAAAATATCGATTTACATGAGCCTTAATTTCGTACAGCCTAAATATTACACACAAGTCTATCTCCTGCCTGTATAAATAAAAATGAATCACTTTACGTACGTGATTAAATTCCAAACGAGAATCGAAAAATTCTTTTTTTGTTCGTTATTGTAACAAGGTTTGTTTAAAAGGAAATGAAAAAAAATGTGGTGAGAAGAAGTTCGCCAGGTCGACTAGTGAAAATAATTAGGAACAAAAAAATATAAGATGAACTAGAAACGAAATAGAGCGGCTGTAATGCAATTAGGGCTGACAGTGATTATATTTCGATTCGTAACCACGAATACTATAATGAAAACTTTTGATATAAATTTTCACGAAGTCTCGTTTTTCAGATTGCTTATTTTTTTTAACTTGAGTAAAAAAAATTCTTGAATGCTAATTTTGTAATACTTATAAGATGTTTAGAGCGCTTATATGCATATATAATTGATTAAACTTAACAAATAAATTATAAACAATAATTGTGTTTGCTCGCAAATGAAAAAAAAACCAACTTCAATTACATCGACAAGTAATACAACGTAAGTAGTCGAAAAAAAAAAAACAAACGCACAAGTCGTCACTACGATTTTCGAGGGTTTTCCTCGATTTCTCTGAGATTCCATCATCAGATTCTGGTTTCCTTATCATGTATCATTATTTTATATTTATTCATCATCACACTTGAGATATCTTCTTTCCAACAAAAAAAAAAAGAATTATCAAAATTGGTTCATAAACGACGAAGTTATCCCCGAACATACATTAAAAATATATATTTATAAGGTCGAATACTCAAACTTCCTCATTTTTTGAAGTCGGTTAAAAAATTAACTAACATATAAATATTTTCTTTAAAAGTTGCAATCTGATTTTACATAAAAAACTGGCACAAATTCGAATTCGAATTTTTATGATTCTTACTTTTAGATTGGCTGTATGTTATATAGCAAAATTACCGACGCTTAGCAAAAAAAAAAGCTCTAATCGTGTTCTATTCGTTAATGTTCGTCGAAGTCTATTTCTAAGTAACGTTCTTTGTTTGAATTTATGAAAATCGAATATAGAAAATTTTCGTGTCACGGTTATTGTGGTCGCACTTTTCTGAAACTGCTCGAGTGTTTTTAAGAAATTTTTCATGAAATATTAAATTGTACGAGAATAGGTCGTAAAGTATATTTCATAACCTTATGTGATTTATATCCTGACGTAATTAGGGTGTCACTATATATTGACTTTTTTTCTATTTAGGCTCTACGCGCTTAACTGTTAGCAAGACAGGACAGCGTCTGTCGGATTAGCTAGTCAAATTGAAACACGATTATTGGGCCTTTTTATCATCGTGAGCGTACAAAATGTTTACATTTTTAAAAAATAGTATGGATTAATTCAAATCTATTTTTAATATTTCGATATATCAACAAGAATATATATCAACAATATAAGATATATTAACCTTATATATTTTGGAGCTGAACGAGACTAGGCCGAGATCTTAATATGAAAATTAAGAATGGTATTACAATGTACAAGTATATCTGTATTTTCTATTATTTGAATATTAACAAATCAAATTTAAATGTTAAAATTAGTAAAGTAAGATGTATTTCAAATTCATTACAAGATCAAAAAAGCCCCTAGACGGATACTAGTATAACTTTATATTTACTAGTAAATAAAACTCGTCGAATAATTACATTTCGAACGATCCCTTTCAAACTGATTCAAATAAAAATATTTGTTAAGATCCCTTAAACGAGTTACAAGGTCAACAAATTTATTATTGATTTGAAGTAAAATACGAAGAGATACATTTTATAGGTAAGTATTTGATTTGTTTCCGTATATTCTCCTCTCCCTTTCGACTTGACATGGAAATTTGTTTCCATTTCTCATACTTGTTGCGACAAGAGTGCTTTTAACATTTTCTTTATAGTAAATATTGTCACATTTTCATGCTTCACGTGTTTATCTATGAATACATCAACAAAAATAACGTGAACAAGTTATTCTCTTAACATTTTGATTGTTGCATCGTTTTCTCTAATATCTTTATTTTCTAATATAAATAAGACGTCCTAAAACGACATAAATTTTATATTAGTTGTCTTTTGTGGTTACTTTGGTCATTTATGTTGTAAAGTTTTGGTGATAGCCTAAATAAATATAGATTTAAAAAATCTTAAATTAGAATAATATAAGATGATCAAAAATCTCTTTGGGCCTGCAGTACAGATATTTATTTATTTATTTTTATTTATTTAATATTCGGAAAACCAACAGCACAAATAACAACACATAGCAAATTGAACTAAACAACATTTGGCTAATGAAAGGTCTTCACGTATAATGGATGGATATAAAATGAAATTAATACAAATATTTTAACTTTCAGTTTTGGTCACTTTCCTCAAACGTTATGGTGCCGAATCAGTAAAGCGGCCCACTAAAATCGGTATCCTTAGAACCAAAACCGAGTTACGGCAAGAAAAATGCAGTATTGAATGAAATTCGTGTCAAACTAACATCTAGGACACCGAAACATTCCTTTGCTGACCTTCTTTTTAAGGTACCTTTGATGATTTTACTCATAAACACTATCATTTTCCCACTCAATGATCATGTCCTGAAGGTCATACTATCCATGCCTACATTGAAGTGTAAAAATCTGGATAGTATCGCAAAAATTCAGAAATCCGTGAAAAAATCGTTGCTTTTTCGGTATTTCGCTAGATTTCGTTAAGACACAGCCTATATCGGTAGAAATACGTTAGCGTTACTTTTGTTGTAAAACATTTTTTCAAAAAAAAAAAAACTGTTTTTCAAACACCAAGAAAAGTATTATTAAAAAAAAAAGATAACAATACGTAATAATAATAATAGGTACATCTTACCAGTATCGTAGTTACACTCAGACGGTACAAAGAGAAAAATAAATTATTGTATGGTTCAAAGAGACGTTTCGCTGTAACGTGTTCTAATATATTGGTTTTAAGTGAACTACACGATATATAAATTAAACCTTGTATACTCAGTTATATTAACTTTATGATACTTTATAATACTTTGCTGATTTAGTAAAAACGCAAAAAACACATATGTTTTATATATACGCTTAATAAAAAGATAATCTAAAGATTTCTTTGTTTTTTATTGCTTAAACAAATCCATACGCGTCTACCAATCACATTTTAAAGAATATTTAACACCCTTTATTTGTTAGACGAAACGGGGTTAATGTAATTATCATTTAAGAGTACGTTAACGAGTGTAAAATTCCGTTAGTTTCTTAGTAAACAAAAATGCATGTAAGGTATTTTTTTAAATAGATAAGTTATTAAAACAATATAAGATTGTGGAACAGTAGTGCCAGGTAAATATAGATAAAATACCTTCATTGTCAAAATACTCATAAATGTAGTATTTTGTATAAGTATTTTATTTAATTAAACTGAATAAAAAAGTTACAGATTAATCTTATAATCTTTTTTGTTTGTTTGTAATGAATAAACTCAAACCTATTGGACAGTTTTCAAAAAAAATCTTTCACCAGGAGAATACTATGATATCACTGACATTGGCTATATTTTAAACGAGACAAAACGACAGCGAGACGAAGACACGGATGGTAAGCTAGTTCACTTATAGTTTTACTTCTGTACAAATTTATTCATAAAATATATAATCTATGATATATATAAACGGTCCCGTGTAGTGCTAAGAACATGAACACCAAGCAATATCCATATTTGTACAAATAATTATCTGTAGTTTGAGTCCTTTGTCCTTTTGGCCTTGAGCCTTTCTTTGTTACATACGTATGTTTAAAAAAAAATAGTATTATGTTCGAGCGGTGTTTTTTTTACAAAACGGACCTCAGAATGAATGAGAATGTCTATCGAGATATATGATAATATGTATATTGAGATGGGTGGTAGCTACAATAAATATAGCCAGCAGTTATAAACCCAAATAATTTTCCGATGTGAATTGAAAATCGACGCGTGGCAAAACCACTCTTCGCGTGTTATTATTGTTATTTTCTCTAACTCGTAAACTACTGGATGTATTTTCATGGGGTCTTAACCAATAGACAGAGTGATCTCTGAGAAAGGTCTGTATGCATAATTTAATATAGTTTTGTATAAATTGGTGGACAACAATACCTGTTAGAGAAGTCAAAGTAAAAAAAAAAAATGTGAGGACACAATCACACAATACACACTATATTTTAATGTTACTATAATCATTAGTTACCTTAAGCATTTCATGGACTTTGTTATACTCACTTACAACATTTAATTTAAATAAATATCTAAAGACTTGTCGCCGAATGAAAAAAAAAATGCGTGAGAAAACATCAATGCCAAACGTCACATTGATGTCGAGATATGCTTGATACTCGCCGTCACGCTATTTATTATTATCAATGAAATCATAGTACTATATTTCATTACATTACAAGGGCAAACCCGTGGTGAACCGCCAGTATGTGTTATAAAAGTTGAATTTTAATCACGAACATAAACTCAAATCCCTAAAATAAATATCAAACAAAACATGGCTGAAATATTTGTTGAACTTTGTTTACGTTCCATTTATAAGCATAACAGTTTATTATTTAAAAATATATAACAAAAATTGATTTGAGTAAAATTTTCTTCACTCAAATAAAAATGTGCTAACCTTTCATGCCTGAATATTATGTCATAAATAAAATCGATAGGTCATTGGCTCGTCATGAAATCTCGAAAACGACTGGACGTTTAAGCATGAAGTTTAACACGGAGGAAGTTTATAGTTTAGTGGACGTCCGCTAAAAACGAATTTTTAGATATAGCCGAAATAAAGGGCGCTCACACGTCCTTCGTTTTTGATGCTACAAGCTTGATGAAATATGACAGAAAGATAGTTAATAATTAGTTGACGTCCTCTAAGAACACATTTTGCCACTAGGGCCACGTAAAACAGGTATAAGGGCTATCTCAAGTTTTGTATTTATTTATTTAATAAAGGTATACCAACTACGTACATAAAAAAGCTTGCTACATTAAAACAATACCACTAAGTTATACAATTTGCACTTAAATTAAAGGTTTGTTAGAACGCTACTGTAATCAGACATTAATCATATTTGTGTAATTTACCGAAAAAATAACATTTATTACGTTAAAAAATAGAAAAAAAAATACTACTATTATAATTCAAAGTTTAATTATTTAAAAAAAATAGTTTTTTTTTTAAATATTTTTATTTTTTGCTATGAACTTAAAATTTGATAGAGACGTATATAATAGTTAGTAAACATCTACCAAGAACGCATTGTGTGACAAGGTGATTTAAAGGCTTTTGAAAGGTTTTATAATTTTTTTTTTACTACAAAATTAAAACTTGGCAGAGAGATAGTTTATAGTCAAAAAACATCAGCTAAGGATGAATTTTGCGACGGAGCGCATTAAGGAAGTCTCAGGGTTCTCGAAAGATTTTATAAAACCCCTTCATTTTTTATATCACAAAGATGAAAATTGTCACTTAAGTAGTTTAAAAAGTAAATATCCACTAAGAACGAATTTCGTGACAGGACCAGATTAAGGTGGTCTAAAGGCTCCAGCAAGTTTTCCAATTTTTGTGTTACATGCATTTACTTCTTATTTTGGTACAGGACCGGATTAAGGTGATCTCAGGGCTCTCGAGAGATTTTATAAACGTCCTTAATTTTTTGGTGCTATAAAACACTACAAGTTTAGTTTGTAGTTAATATATGTAGATTTTATGAAATAATATGACTTGTATAACAAGTTCATTATCTTTTAAAGAGAACCATGAAACTTAATTTTTATAATACAGCAGTTGTTAATAATAGGGGAGATTGTTCACAAATGGAGATTGAAAAGTTATACCTCTAAGGGATTGTAATAGGGGTTGAAAGCTTAAATTAAAAACTTATCATTTTAGCAACTGGAAACATCGAATTTTAGTTCGGGGCTACTGATTAAAATGAGTAAACACGTGTTTTAGCTTTGAGAGAAAAAAAATAATCTTAAATGGATAAAACAGGGGATGAAATTTTCCCAGAAGTCCGTCATTTTTGGAGCTTCTAACTTTTCCTTAGGCTTTGAATCATAAAAACATAAATATTTTCCGCATTTTTTTAATGAAAATAAAAATTATTGACATATTGTACGTGCGTTTTATTTTTGCATAAGCCTTTATTTCTGGACTTTTTTTGAAATTATAAATATTATTTTAATCTTTACACCCAATCCCGGCCTCCGGTATTGATTAAAATTAATAATGAAATATTAAGTAGTAATAATATTACTAATAATTCTTATTTAATAAAGAATTATTAGTAATATAATTTTTACGCCTCAAATTTCAGAAGAATAAAATTTTATTTGTAGAATTTTGATTGCATTAAACATAAAAAAGTATTCCAGCGTTTGCGGAAATTCTGTATGGTAAAGAAGGAGATTAATTCGTATTACGGAAATTACCTAAAAATGGCTAAATAGGAAAGGAAGTCTGTTTTTGTATGTCTGTTTCTAAAGTAAAATCGAGAGCGAATTCTGTGAGCAGTCTGGTAGTTCTAGCGAACGAAAGGTGATCAGTCAGTAAAATACGCGCTTCAGCCTGTAATATCCCACTCCTGGGCATAGGCCTCTTTCCCCATGTAGGAGGAAGATCAGAGCTTAATCCACCAAGTTGTTCCAATGCGGGTTGACGGATATATTCTATGAGTAACGATTGCTGAGGTGTACATGATAACAACCGGGACCGAAGGCTTAACGTGCTCTCCGAAACACGGTGGGGAGACCCACGAGGACTGCACAAACACCCAGACCACCGCAAACACCTGTATGGCCAATACAAATGTTTGTCATGTGCGGGGATCGAACCCGCAACCGCCAACGCAACAGGTACAATCCAAGCCTCTCTTTGTAAATATTATCAATTTTAACGCGAGCGAAGCCGCGGGCAAGGTATGTTATACATTTCTTTCATAAAATGTCATATAAATTTACAATGAAAAATGCTATGAGATTTAATGGTATTTCACTATCGAAAATTAACATAGAAAACTAAGATTATTTTATAAAAAGGTCCCGAATAACGAGGTTTGAACGCAACTGGGTTAATGCGAATGTTAGTTCCAGCCGTGCGCATCTACTTCCGTAGTGTAATACAAAGACCAGATTAAAAGCATAAAAGATAATGCGAACGGTTATTTGGATTTTCTTTATCCTTATCAGGGAACAAATTTGCTAAAATATATTCATTTTAATTTTATGTTTTACAAAAGTTTTGTATAACTCGTTGTTAAGTTGGCGAGTGTTTAATATTAAGGTTGAAATTATTTAAGACTTCATTGAGAGATTGACCTAAATTTATTTATTGTGACTAAATTGTGTGACATTTTTATTTTCACAAAACGTTGCATTCTTTTAAATAATATACTTGTAATTTTTTTTTCGATCTATACTACAAATAATATACTAAAATGTCGTTAAATAAAAAAAAAAACATTTTTTTTATTACTGTGTATAAAAATTTTGCAAATTTACAAAAAAAAATTCTTAGTAACTTTTAAATTCGAACTCAATGGTTGCTGTGGCGTTTGTTTATAAATAACATTAAAAAATTTCAGTTTTTACTTTTCAAACTGTGTTCTTCATCACTTATATTATGTACGAACCAGTAACTTGATGTTGATAATATATTAATGACGTTATATGAAACCCGTATAATCTGCAAATATAATTAGTTTGTTTGAACACACCAGTCACTAGATCTTCTGGTTCGATTTTTAAACTTTCTATTTGAATTTGAAAGATGATGTACAAAGTTTCACAGACGTACAGTAACAAACCTAGTCAGTCAACTTTTTTACAGATAATCAAAAAATGAAAGCTTAATTTTAATTTAACATTTTTACTGAACGAACCTTTTATTAAAGTAAATTTTATTAGCAGTTGGTCTTAATGGATTTTACGCAAACGCCGAAGGAAGTGTCGGACGTAAAGTCGCAAGCCTTACAACTTGACACTTTACGATCGTCCTAAAGGTTGCTACGGGCGTGGATATTATTTGAAGTAAGTTACAATGAGACAAAGAACTTACAGTATACTGAACTACGTATTCCTTTTGAATGAACGTTTCATTTATTTTTTAACAGAAGCTTGTGAGTGGGATATATCTACTAAAGTTGGGAGTGATTTTTAAAAAAATATTCGTGACAAATGTACTTTTGTGTGTTCTAAATATTTAGTTGTGTGTATTTTGTACGAAATTGAGATGAATCTGCAACTAACAAACGCGAGTTATAATCTAATTGGTTACCAGAGAACAATAAAATTAATATTTAAAAAACAAATATATAGTATTTAATTTTTCTTCTAACTCGATAATGAAGGGGATAGTCATAGAAAAGTCTATCCAATAATCCCCAAAATAGTAGTTTGATTAACGCGTCAATTGTTCTTCTCAATGACATAATCCCCCTTTAAAGAGCCTTTCGTAAAATAACATGTAATTAACGGGAAGCTAAATTAAAGCACAGACGTACATAATTAGTGTACCCATCAATTGCATTAAGATAATGCCCTATGATGTATGAGATAAGTCAAATCAAACCGTATTATGGTCGAAAAGGCCTCCCGAGGAGATGTCAATATATCAAGATGACAGATCATTTGTCTAAGGGAGGTCATCCATAATAGATAACTAATTGCTTGGTAAGTAATGATATACATTGTTAGTGGAATTGTGCTATGATGGTTCGTATAGTATCAGAAGTTAATGATTATTATTAACTATATAATGGAAATCTGACGTCAGCAAATGTAATAAATATATGTTCAGGGGCTTTTTTCGATTTTTGTGATTATAAAATAAGATTATATATATACAAATATATATATAAATGTATATACGAAATTTGCGTGTTTTTTGACGCCAGATATAGAATTTTGTCCTAACAAAAACAAAGATATATATTTGTAACTATTTTGGTCACCATGCCTTTTATTAAGAGATCGTTAAGCGCGTGAATGTAAAATGAATCTAACTGATATTTGTATATAACCTAACCTGGTGGGTGCCAGGTAAATAAGGGCCACGGTATACTTATACAGATAATTTCCAAGCTGTGTGCAAATAAGCGACTGAAACCACATCATCTACATCATTCTTTCCATAGGAACTAAATACTATTATTATATCTAATAATTGTGTTGCTCGCAAACGGAATAAAACCGACTTCAATTATATCGACAAGTAATACAACGTAGGTATACGAAAAAATAGTCAAGTACATACGCATTATTAGAGATAACTCAAAAAGTACTCGTCAGATCCTAATCAAATTAAATAAATAAAATAAAATAAATACAAAATATACACATACACACATCTGTCGGTCGTCTCATCCTATGGTAAGCAACTTAATGCTTGTGTTACAGATAACAGCCGACTGTTATAACTATTTTTTTTTATAAACATACATAGAAATAATACATACTTAAATATATAAATACAAATATTATATTACACCCAGACTCAGGCGGGAATCGAACCCGCAACCCGCAGAACAGAAAGCAGGGCCACTACAAACTGCGCCAACGGGCTACTCGGGTAATTAAAAAAAGGTCGGGTCCACCCACAAAAAAGTTATGAGATAGAATACAATGTATACATTATTAGAATACATTATTAGCGATAACTCAAATAATACTTATCAGATTTCAAATTAAATGGTACCTACCATATGACACGAACCCCCATTTGATTGAAAAAAATTATTGAAATCGGTCCAACCATTCCAAAGTTCTGAGGTAACCAAAAAAATACAGACGAATTGAGAACCTTCTCCTTTTTCGAAGTCGTTTTTTTTAATTCTTTTCTTTTTTAGCGAAAAAAAATATTGATTTCTTTGATCCAACCGCTCTTTTTCAAATGATAAGAAGAAAATTTATTAGAATTACAAAACCGCGCCGTTGTTTCCATTTATTTTTAATTATTTAATACTTTACTACACACTTGATTACATAAAGAAAATAACAATATTGTAACTTAAAGAAGTACAAAGACAATTTTATCACTAAAAGTGATATCTTACAGAAGCAGCTAATTACTAACTAGTTCCAGTGTTAATGCTAACCTATCAGAACGACGCTTAGGGCAAATAATCCAATGAAGGATAATTAAAAAGAACAATGTAATAATCGGGCAACTCCTAGAATTAAATGTCTATCGTTTTGACCGTGTTGGCACCATAAGCCAAGCTTTAGCATCCTATGAAGTCTTATCGTTGCAAACATAGGGATACTGAGCTTAATTGGCAGAATCAAGCGACACTCGTTGGTACAGATTCAAGTTATATACTTTCTGTAAGTAATATAAGCATGTATCTATTATTTAATAAATAATTATTTATTTTTATATGAAAAGTGCATGGATATATATATATATATATATATATATATATATATATATATATATATATATATATATATATATATATATATATATTAGGTATATTGAGTTACTTCAACTTAATTTATTTTATTTACTAATGTGAAGTTTTAATAATAAATTTTCATACTTTATCATATATTTTATCAAAAATTTTCTCTATTGTTGAGGTTGCCGGTAAGAGACCACTATTAGCGATAAGACCGCCTTTGCACTTTGCTTTTAGTTAGACTATTGTTATATTCCTTATGTTATATCAAATGTGCACTAAAGTGTTAAATAAATAAACAAAAGTAATATAGTGTTCAACGACGTGTAAACTATCTAATTCACTTGCATCTGCTGACCATATTACAATGTTTTGTTTTTGTTTTCATATAAAGCTTTTTGCTTAAATATTTTATAATCTGTATATCTAAATATTTCTGTTTGTCCGGGCAAATCCCCAGAACGGCTGTCTCGATGGTTATGGGTCTTTCACTGAAGGATAAAAGAGGTTGTCAAGCAACATCTAGGCTACTTTTTATCCCGGAGTTCACGCGAAATCGGGATTTACGCGGCCTTTACCGCACGTCAGCACCAACCAATAATAACCACCAATAACCAAACAGTTTTCTATTAAATACGACAAGCTTTGCGAACAAAAACAACTAAAATCCCAAAATAAGATAAAGGGGGTAATATTAACATATACTTTGTATCCCATAATTCCCACGGGATCAGGATCACCTGTAAAAATTCAACGAGTATCCACGCGCTACGCGAATAAAGTCGCGGGTACAGCTAGTTGAGAATATTTCCAAAAATTGTACTCTCGAAAAGAAAGTGAAGCCAACTTATGCATTTTTGGTCTGTCCGTCTTGGCCACTCGCTATGCCAAAAACAAATGAATACAATTAAATGAAACTAGACATCACTTCTGTTCGTATTACTAATCTACATAGTTAGCCACTTTTTATCCCGAAATTCAGCACAGCTTACTATTACGTTAAGATCACATCCATACTTTATCCTTTAGGAATAATAAAAGAGATGGTAAACACAATAGTTAGTATGGTAAAGTAAGTTACAAATAAAGATTACTAAGGATGGTGTTTTTTTCCAAACGTTACTTATGAATTTTGTTCTAGTACCATAGATAATAAGTGTAGTGAATAATTCTTGAGTATTTTAGTGGATCACTTTCACCGACTGTTTCATTTAAGTTCATAATTTGTTTCAATTAAATTGTTGAGATAGCTATATTTTGTGTTGTAGTGTATCTAAATTTGAAGTTATTTTTAAAATGGATGCGCCAAACTACATTTATTAGAACAAATAAGTCTTTGCTACATATAATATACGTCCGCGACAGTCACTAATACAGTCGAAAAACGAAGCTTAGTGCGGCATCCGGAGGATGGAAGTAGGCAATTCTATCTAGGACATTAAGACGACGACATGCCATATAATTGTGAAGGAATCTTGGGGAGGCCTAGACTGGTGTGTGTGTGTGTGTTATCATGTAAACCTGATAGCGATCGTTAATGATAGTAGTGAATATATCCGCCAACCCGCATTGGAGCAACGTGGTGGATTAAGCTCTGATCCTTCTCCTACATACCTCTATTACAAGTTGAAGCAAAAATTAATATTGCTGTTATACTGTAATTTTTAACCAAATTACCCTAATATGCGCCCACATAATTTTTGACAATTGATGTAACAACGTACGTTGTTGTGACGACATGTATGTGACTATAATTTAAAGCATTATTTAGTTGTTAAGACTCCTATGTACTACAAACAAAAGACAATACTGTTGCTAGACTTTTAAAATAGTAGTTTTTACCATTCAAATAAATTCTCAAACAAAGTACTTCTTAGGTTCCTTACACTGTAAAATTACCAAGGATATTGCATACGAAATTTGTAATAATAATGGTAGCGATAAACGCTTACATTATACATAATTACGTATAAAGATGTCTTAAGAAAAGCTAAAGTTGTCTCATCTTGGTTTCTTACAGAAGTTATAAAACTCATTTCGGTGACGCCGAACAATACCGCACTCCTTCGAAATCGTTTTGGCCTCAATATTTGTACTTACAATGAAGTGAAAGACATATTTAAATGTTCGGAAGAGGAAAATGTATATTAATGTTCATATGAATATTTCTTTTAGGTTTCTTAAAAAAATGAGAAGACCTCCCTTGTGGTTCATTCTTTAATAATTGTAGTTTTTATCGTAATTTTTGTAGCAGTAATAAATGTTCACGGTGAAACGATTATTAAATATTTATAAGAAATTTTGATTGAATAAACTGTAACATATCATTCCTACACTACATTACTACAAACAACAAATCATTCCTACCTCGTACTACATTTACATTATGAGCTCACTGCAATTACCTTAGTATTACTGATTGCTTTTTTAATCGACTTCAAAAAAGGAAGAGGTTACTCAATTCGACCGTATATATATATACATATTTTTTTAAATATACTTATATAATTTTTTATACACTATTTTTTTTATATAATGTTTTCAGACTTAGTGTTTTATATAAAACATCCTTTTTGCTTCGATATTCTTCACCTTTATCAATTTAAGCCTCCATTACTACATGACGTGTGTGTAGAGTATATGAAAGTGTACGTTATAAGCTATTTCCTTTTACAAACTCAGTAATATTTGAATATATTAGCGTAGGTGTAGCAAGCAATACCAATTACCGGGTGTAATTGAATGAAATATTCTAATAATTAATGTCGTTAAGTTACTTCAGAGTGAAACAGAGCTGTAAGGGCGTACTTAGCGACTCTACAAATGCGAGACTCGGCAGGCGGTAGGCGTCTGCAATTTATTTAATGTGGCTCACCCACGTTTTATATCTTTTTTTTCTACCCCAGATGATAATACCGCCTCATCTTATGAAGTCGTTTGCTCACTTCTCTAGGGAGATCTTTTATTAAGTGACAGAGCTTTGCAACTTCTCTGGACCGTTTATGTAACACGAACTTTCCTCTTCTGTCACACTCTATAAACATAAATTTTTATGATGTGACTCTGTCATTTTACGTCATAAATTTCCAATTTCCTTGCCTATCCTCGATCGTGTTGAGGCGATGTTAGATAGGACGGGACCGATAAGGGTACACATAGAAATTGGAGAAATAGATCAATCACAGGCGAATATAAAAGCTGTCAGATCTGATAATAGTAAGTTTCAGATGTTATTAATCTCATGCACGCGTGAATTTGTGGTTTTCTAGTTTATAAGTTATTAAAAACATAACCAATTTTTTTTATTACGAACTCTTAAAAGAATTTTTATATTTTATCTAACTTTCTTTTAAATAAATCTATTTACATTATTAAATACTTTATCAAAAAAGTTCTACCGAAATTACAGTTATTACTGAAAATTATCAAAATAAGTATAAAATTTAAATTTGCGTCTTTCGAAGAGATATTATATACAGCGCGGGCTCCGTCGTTTATCTTCGAGAAGTTTGTTACGGAGCCATGATCAAGTTTTACATCATAACTCCTAGCGTCACATAAATAATCGGTAGCGGTTAATAAAATATCACCAAACATTTTCTTTAGTCCCCGTTATATTGCCAGGCCATTCATTGTGGTGTGATCGAGTGGAAAAAAACTTTCATTCCAAAGTTTGTTCTGTACCCTTTTTTGTTCTTCATACATTTATACTATTGTAACTCGTGTGTAACTTTTCTGTTTGTGTTGAAAGAGAACAATCTGTGAATACAATAAGTGAGGCCTATATTCCAACGTTCCTTTTGAAAGCAAAAAATCTGCCACGAAATAAATAAACGAATACAATGCTCGCAATGAAAACATCTAAATCATTTGATTTATAAATAATTAATTCTATTGTATGTGAACATGACAATAGAAAACGATTAAGCGATATGAGAAAACATCCTTCTGTCTGTTTATCTGATTGTCTTAGTCAAAATCGATTAAAATTGCTTAAGTACGTCAATCAATCACTTCAACCTATCGCAGTCCTCCGCTGGACGTAGGCCTCCGTTCGCGCCAAAAATGGCGTGAGCGCATGTGTTTTGGCCATAGTCACCACGCTGGGCGGGTTGGTGACCGCAGGGCTGACTTTGTCGCACCGAAGATGCTTCTGCCCATCTTCGGCCCGTACATTTGAAAGCCGGCAGTTGGATTGCTATCCTGCCATCGGTTGGCCTTATTTAAGCTATAGATAATTATTATTATTATTTTAGAAAAGTACTCGTTTGAAACAAATTCTTGTTCAGTTTTTTTACTTTAAATAATTAACCAGAGAAAACATTCGAAAATATAATAAAGTATCTTCATTCGAGATATAATTTAAAATACATAAATCATAGTTTAGCTGCTTCGTAAGTAATGCTCAATCATCCTCAAGCTATTATAACGCAATCTACTCCTGGGATTAAATATTACAAGGTAACATGCCCTACAACCCTCGATTGCAGGATAACGTATGAAAGACTTTGATCGATGGTGCCATTCTAAGTTATTATCAATGATGTACGAATTTACAGATTACCTAAAACCTCTTTTATTTTTTATTAATCTTCTTATTTTATTTAAATATTTCAACTAACTTTATATATAAGTAATAAGTAGTAATAACTAGCTGCCCGGACAGACTTCATTCTGTCAAAAGTTCATAGTATTTTTTATTTTTTTATTTTTTTGTATCAAAACCATCCGTGACTCTTAGGAACACACAAAAAAAAAAATACCCGAATTGTTCGAGCCATTCTCTAGGTATGCGCTTAGCAACATCCATTTTTATTTATATAGATTTGTCTTTATAACAGTTAATCGACAAATTTATCAATCAAATTTCGTAGCTTCGAAATATGGAAGAGAATATCCTCTTATAAATCTTAAACAACGTGTTTATTCAGATACGAAGAATAAGGAATCAAGCTTACAAAATGTATAATCTTCATGAGAGGATGGTATCTTATCCCCGTAGTAATCACATCGATATTAATAGTAGTTAGCTTTTCTCTGTATATTAAATTATTTTAAAAGCTATTTTGCCAAATATAAGTAAGAAAATAGGTGGTTTAGAAGGTGTTAATCAATTGATATTGTTTCTGTTCATGTTAAAGGTTTATCATATTTAGTAACGATTCGTGACTTTCAAACATAAGTACATTATGTTACATTTATATATATTTAGATTAATCTATATGTTATGTAATAAAAAAAAACTGTTTTCGAACCCCATTCCGTCAAAATAAACACATAAACGCATTTTAAGTGATGTTTTTTTTATCATGAAACAATATTTATCTCCATATTTTTTTAATAAATACAAAAAATCAATATAACTAATTAAATTAAAAAAAAAATTGCCCCGTACAACGTGTAATCCTGATCAAATTTCAAATTTAACAATAAATTATATGTATTAGGTAATAATTATTTTTGATTAGTAGCTTTCATAGAGTAATCCGTAGTTAACCATAACATAACTAATGAATAATTACATTGTTTGTTATTTAAATGTATGTAGCTCTATGTTACTTAAATGAGAAACGGGATTAATCTTCTCAGCGTTCGAAAGCCTTACATTTTGGAAGTCACATTACATAAATAACAGTACTTATTTATTTACTTAACTATAAAGTACCTCTACATCGGTCTCGTTTTAATTTTGTTAAGTAGTCACGATTGCCCACAATTTGGTGGGGTGAAATAAAACAAGAACGATAAAAAGGCAGCTTAAGGATTCTTCGTAAGAGATTAACAGCCATAATCAAGCGATTGGATGAGGATTACAGCTATTTTTATGTGGCACTAGAAAAAGACAATCTCATCAATCAAGCCCAATGTTGAAACTCTGACAATAACAATGACGAGAGCACTCTCGAAGTTTCTGGAATATTTAGGGATAACACGCGTGTAATAAATGTGTAGATAATGCGCTCGACGCTCTCACTCCAATAACGAAAAGCTATGTGTTTGTCACTGTCACGTTAAATTGTGAAACTTGCATTCAAATTGGTTGAATTCTTACTAGTAATTTTAGTCCATTACAGAATGTAAATGCTCGCCACGCTTTGAGCCTCTTCCAAACGTATTCTAACGAGTTTTAGCACCACTTATTTTCTTTCCACTTATAAGGGTTCGTTAAAACGAGGTTGCTTTTGGGGTATTGTAGGCTTAAATGTAGCAGTAATTAAATAAAAAGCCCTTATTATATAATACATTATTGCGTATATTCTTAATCGAGTTCAAGGTGAATTTTTAACTACTGAATTATTAGAATCAGAGAGTGGTGAATTCTGACTACGAAAGTTGCTCGTTAGTTAGTTACTCGTCCTGTCAGGTAAATATGTCCTTTTATTACAAAAATAATTGTAAGAAAATCATCAAAATTTTTTATAGCAATCATTTATTTGTCAGATATTCATTCCATTAATATAATTTTAAGATAGCATGTCGATAAATATATTATTATATTTATAACCCAACTTCAACTTAATAATTTCACTTAATTTTTCATCACTTTCAACTTAATAATTTATCGATTTCCACCGACGAATGTTTCTACTTTTCCAGATGGGCTATTCCAGAGTTTGAGCAGGGTATATCCATGTTGTACACTATCTCAATGAAAATATCTGCTCCTGATTTTGAGGTGAATGACATAATGATGAAAGAGTAAATATCAATTATAATTAACGTATTTCATAACAAAAACGGCTAAATTATAATTATAATTTTATTAATTACAAAAGACAGGAAATTTGAGAGTTATATAATTTTATTATAAAATATCACTTAAAAGTAAAGATTTCTTCGAACAACGAAGTATAGAAAGGTTGCTTTTGTAATATCTCTGTTATGAGGAAAAATAATAAAGACGAAACAACTTTATACCCGAAGTTATAAGTATTTGTTTATAAAGATACAAGTTAATTTAATTAACAAGTAACTTTCCCAACAGCCTTAGTTAAAACAAAGTCCGCGTTTTATAAGATTTTACCCGGTACCCGAAACACTTTTTGTTATTTCGTTGTACATTTTTTTCCCTAGATACTTTTCCCTGCCCATAACGCTTGCTTGTATATTGCGTGTTGTTAGCAAGAGAATATGTACCAAACTCAACTCAAGAATTGCTTCTCGTTGGATACAATGGAATTGTTTTATGTCATTACGAATAGTTTACCCTCGTAAGCATTGTTTCTCTCGTATGGAAATGTTAACACAACATTTTTGACTCTAAATTAATATTTAAGTACTATAGTTTTGAGGTTTATCATTATAGCCGTTATTTTCTTAGAGATTTCATAAGTATTACAAGATCTAAAAAATGAAACTTAATCCATATTTGAGATGAATTCGACGCGAAATACCTACACATACATTTATTGACTTATTTATTTTTTAGTCTACTTACTGTACTGTACTAAATAGAAAATATTCTTTGGCCTGTACGTAATGTAATTGAAAGTAAAAAATGTGCATTGCAATTTACCGATACAAAAAATAAGAAATTTAATTAGTAAAAATATATACATATATTCGGAGCAATAATAATAGTTTGTCAATTGAACTAATTAAATTTGATTTTATATATAATTTCCGACTTATAATGAGTTTTGTGTACGACGTAACGTGTATCAATAATTATCATACAAACAAAATGAGTTCTATAAACGTTCTGATTATATTTGAGGTAACTTGGTCCGTTATTGAAATACAGCAACGCACAAGTCAAGGTACAGCATAATATTTCACAGTCTACTAAGTTTCCTATTCGACAGATAAGACTATGCAAACTGAAAGTTCTTGTTTGCACGATTAACGAAATAAACTGTTGTCTAGTTAGTATTCATGGTGCTTGACTCATTTTGTATTCAAGGGGCGGATGGAAATGAAATATGGACTATTCTCCTTGCATTTTGAGTACAAGATGACGTGGTGATACCCTTCCCACTTGCTATGGAGCATATTCCTTTCTATTTGACCACATTTCATACTCCATTTGAAGGATTGTATTAAACGTTGTTGTAAGTTAGCTAGATGAAAATTGAAACTGATGTTTATTTTGTTAGTATAGTATATGTATGTTCAAAGATGTATATTTGGCGTGTATATATGAATTAACTTACTGATAAAAAAATTATAATCTCGAAATAAATAATAAATAAATAAATTAATTAATTAATGAATAAATAAATAAATAAATAAATAAATATCTTATAACATACAAACAGGGTCGTCTGTTCCTATTGTAAGCAACTTAATGCTTGTATTACAGGTAACAGCTGACTAACATTTTTTTTTTTTGATAAATATAAAATAAAATAATAAAATAAAAAGAGCCTTTATTCGGACTTGGTTTACACAATAGCTCTTAAATAATATACTATAACATAATAATAAACTTAAACCGTATTTCTTCTGAACATATACAGATAACTTTAACACTTAATATTATAATATAGTGATTTCTTTAGTTATTCTTAGAAATAATACATATATAAATATATATAAATACAAATATTATATTACACACAGACTCAGGCGGGAATCGAACCTGCAACCCGCGGCACAGAAAGCAGGGCTACTACAAACTGCGCCAACGAGCTAGTAGTAAATCTTATTAAACTCCTTAAAGAAAATGACCAACATGTACAAAAGAAATTTTATAGTATAAATTCATTAAATGTACTGTTCACTTGAATCATCCCAAGCGGTTGATCCATCCCAAGCGGGAATCAAACCCCTCAAACCGTCCTTGTTAAGACGCGTACATAGCACACGCACCGATATACCAGAGTGATTGTTTAAGGCTTTTGATTTCATGTTAAATAAATAAGTATTCTAACGTTTCTTAAATTACTTAAAACTGGACCTGAGGGAAGATTGTTTTTCGCACGAATGTTCTATGAAGCCTTATCGAGAGCATGCTCTGTGAACAGTTGGCAGTTCTAGCGCACGAAAATGTTTAATTATTATTATTTCATAATTAGGTATTATTTTACGATAAATTTGTCAAATAATCAATTTCGTTTAAGAGAAAGTCTTCAGATAGTCATTGATCCGTATACATGTACGTATTTTAACGGTTGATACATACTTTTAATGAACTGAATTTTAAAATTGATGAAAAAATAATATTTAAAAAAGCTAAAAGGCTAAACGAAAAACTATATTTTATAAAAGTGAAAACATTTTCTGCAACAACGGGTTTCATCATTTTTGATAGGTGCTTAGATAACAAAATGTAATTTTCATTATTAAAGCACGATTGACTTCATACAAAAATCAAACACGACACGTACAATTCATTCACATGTATCTTTATTTGAAATAAAAAAACGAATGAATAAATTTGTTGTTACTCTCCATTGATTTCATAATGTAGTCAAAGGAAGGGTAAAGGAGTCGAGACTAATATATATCGTCACATGACAGTTAGGTTTTTAAAGGTATTTACACATTTGAAAGTGTATGAAATTATTACGGTGTACTTATCGCACACTTTTGTTTTTAAACTTTCTTTTATTCTATTCCGTTTTGCAGGCATCTTGTTTCTTATTTAGTGCTCTCTATGCCATATAATTGTGTTTGCTCGCAAACGAAAAAAAACCGACTTCAATTACATCGACGAGTAATACAACGTAGATCGATGAACAAAATACTCAAGTAACTGCGCGTTATCAAAGATTACTCAAAAAGTAGTTATCAGATCTCTTTCCCTCGATTTCTCTGGGATCCCATTATCAGATCCTGGTTTCCTTATCATGGTACTAAACTAAGGATATCTTCTTTCCAACAAAAAAAGAATTATCAAAATCGGTACACCCAGTAAAAAGTTATTGCGGATTTTCGAGAGTTTCCCTCGATTTCTCTGGAATCCCATCATCAGATTCTGGTTTCCTTATCATGGTACCAAACTAGGGATATCTTCTTTCCAACAAAAAAAGAATTATCAAAATCGGTACATTTAGTAAAAAGTTATGCGGTATAATACAACGCAGGTCGACGAAAAAAGCGTCAAGTAAAAACGCATTATTAGATATAACTCGAAAAGTAGTTGTTAGATCTCAAATAAATTTAAATGGGACCAATTTGCACACAAAACCTCTTTATTAAAACAAAATTTGTCGAAATCGGTCTACCCTGTCAAAAGTTCTGATGTAACATACATAAAAAAAAAATACAGTCGAATTGAGAACCTCCTCCTTTTTTGGAAGTCGTTTAAAAACAAAGGAATCCATTTAGTGAATTGAGATATTCAGTAATCTTCCGTATTGTTTAATTTGATTCTTGGGTTACGACCGTTTGATATTAGTCAGTAAATTAAATATTAATAAATGTCCATAGCATGTACTAGCTCTATTAAAAATTAAATTTCGATGAAAACTTCCATCATCCGAAAAACGAGTTTATTGGATAAGACAACGATTCTTATTAAGTTAAAAAAAAACCAGTGATTTTAAACCTGTAAAGATATAAAACTAAGAAAGAGTAGTACAAAATTTTATTATCTATTTATGAGCCTGTTATAACAGCGCAATTCTCAAAATATGGATCAATTTTGTTCTAACTTTTGTTTTAAATAGGAACTTATTTGAGCAATATCGTAGACGAAAATTTATCAACACTCTTGTAAAAGGGAAAACATCGACTTTCACAAGTTTGATTAATTTTATTTTATTTTGTAACATAAAACTACAAAAATATAATCTATTATCTTTAATCTGATGTTACTGTATCAAAAAAAATCTACAAAACACTCAACTACTTCTAATATTTCATTACAAACGTCAATATTCGTTTATTGGATAGGTCTTCATAATTATACGTGTATAAATAAATATCTTAGCCGATGATGGAGTAGATAAGAGTATTTACATATTTCCAATGTGCAATAAAGTGTTGAACAAATAAGAGGAGTGAATATATGTAGTTTAGTGAAGCGTATCAAATAAATGTAGTTTGTATGACTGACATTAAATTTGGGTTAAAATCGTTTGTAGATAATCATTTTTAAGCTTACTTAATAACTTCGTTATTAATATTACTTATAGTAAGTATATAAATATAAATATAAATTATTTGCTTAGGACTATTAGATCTATATTGTTTTAATAGTTTGTATTAAATTGTAGAAGATTTACACGCAATAAAAAATATTAAAACAAATTTCACTAAATATGTTTTCTTAAGTGTAACAACATCTTTAGGCGCATGAGGGTATTTTTTTTACGGATGAGACGCAATAATAATATTAGCTTCACGAAGATGTGCAAAGATTTTTGTCGAACAACAGAGCCGCTTAGGTTATTACATTAATATCCATAGTATTACATTGCAAACTAACTAGATGGCGCTGGAACGGTAATCTAATGCCTTAGATTTATATACATATAAACGAAGAAAGTCAAGCCAAAGAAGTTTCACTTCTGACATGTGTACTTTGTACGCACGCACTTTCTTTTATCGTAACGATTACTTAAACAGCCGATAACAATCTCTGTTGGGTAAGCTAGCAATAAAAAATTATAAAAACAAAAAATGTAATATTAATTAATCAAATAATACAGAATTAACAATCGCTATATTTTTAAAACACACCATCAGCATTTTTGCGCCTGGTTGTCTAAAATGAACGGTCCCAAGGTATGATGTGCTCGGGTTAAAATATTATTATTTTAATGTCACGTAAAAGACCATTTACATTTATTTCTACTTTCTTCATAAATTAATGACGTATTTTATAATATCACTAAACTTTATAAAAACTATGTTAAAAGTGAAGTCTAGTACATAAGCGACTTATATAAAATTCCTCTAGCGGGATAATATCGCATCTTAGATTTTCGAAAACACAAACGTCTGTTTAACTTATACAAACATGTGTCGTAAGCGATCGAGTACACAGCTTAAGGGTAAAAGGTACCCACAATGGGTACAATAGCCAGCTGTTTTGACCACGAACACAATTACGCTGATTTCTTGTTTTGAAAATTTCTCTTGCAACTAAATCATTCATAACAAACCAACAACGTATTCATATTAAGTTGTATACTTTGTCCTTTATATAAAGTTGTTTCATGGATGGAATAGATCTACGTCTGAAGTTACGGAGGTCTATTGTCCTTCATATAATGCTGTCAAAGGATTTTGCCTTGTTAGTAAAATAATACATTAAGTTACCTTAAGTATCTAATGCGAACCGTATTTACAACTGTACAAGAACAAAAATATTAATTAAGCATTCGCTTTATAAAAATAAATACCTATTTGTTAATTGTCAATTTAAGTTATAAAGAAAAAACTGATATTTCCTTAATGAAAAATCGCAATTGTTTTCCTTTACTAATATGGCATACATGTTGGATATTACTGAGAGAGTATGACAAAAATAAGCAAAAGCTAAACATTTATTAAAACAAATATATTAACGTCTACATTTTCGGTAAAAAAACTTACATTTTGAAATAAAAATATATCAAAATTGCCTTTTTATCTTGTCACAATATATGATACGGTAAAAATTAAAAGAAAATTGCTTTTAAAACATGTTCTTTGAAATACCCAACCAGAGGTCCTATTCTATTCATTTGAGCTTTGACAAGTAACTTTCTGCCCTGCGGATAAA
Organism: Melitaea cinxia; assembly: GCF_905220565.1. Classification (NCBI taxonomy): domain Eukaryota; kingdom Metazoa; phylum Arthropoda; class Insecta; order Lepidoptera; family Nymphalidae; genus Melitaea; species Melitaea cinxia. The sequence goes on from NC_059403.1 coordinate 10,723,459, forward strand.
ATTCAGTCTCCACATCTTATTAATATTTAACTAGGACGGCTTCGAAGCGACCTTTCTCTTTTCAACTTTGCTGTAATTTTAATGTTTTATTAAAAAAAGTATTTAATTCATTTGAAACAAAAAGAACTAATTATTTTATGAAAGTTCTCAGATATATTTTACAGATCCATTTTTATCTTTTTTATACTTTTTTTTTTCAAAATATATTTAATATTTTCGTTGAATGTGAAGATTTTGTTTAAAGCCAAAGTCTTTTTGGTAGCATAAATTTGTTTGTGCACCTAAATATTTGTCAGCACTTGCACTGTCGTACGCAACTAGCAAGGAATTTATAAACAACAGATGCACCGATCACGCCATCGTACATCGTTCGATAGTCACCTACCCTCACTAATTATATTACTCGAGTTATTCTGACGTGTATAAAACGAACGGTGCAACCGTGGCTTAGGCAGTTTTGGCTCTGGCTTGGCACAGTGCAGTTGTTGTATCCTGCTAGTAGCTTAACCTAGACCCTTTCAATAATTCATCATTACAGCCTTTACAGTACACTGCTGGACATAGGCCTCCACAAGTTTACGCCAAAAGTAACGTGAACTCATGTGTTTTGCCCATAGTCACCACGATGGGCAGGCGGGTTGGTGACCGCAGTACTGGCTTTGTCGCACCAAAGACGCTGCTGCCCATCTTCGGCCTGTGTATTTTAAAGCCAGCAGTTGGATGGTTATCCCGCCATCGGTCGCCATCTTAAGTTCCAAGGTGGTTGTGGAACCTTGTTATCCCTTAGTCGCCTCTTACGACACCCACGGGAAGAGAGGGGGTGGCTAAATTCTTTAGTGACGTAGCCACACAGCATTTCAATAATTAATTCGTGCAAACGAATTAATTTTTACATAACGATATATAATTTGGCTAGGCAGGGCGGACAACTCAGCAGCAGTGAAGGTGAGCGTTGATGTACATCTCAAAGGGGACCTCCTTAAACCTACACCTAGGTCGCAAGTCGTAGGAACTGCTTTGAGTTTCTCCCTCTGCCACCCGTACGCTGAATCCATCGAATGCTAAGAAGTTAGTCTCCGCCCCGTTTACTGATAACTATCCCGCGTTCCGTGTTGCGTACCTTTCTACTAAAATAACTACCTTTCTGCTAAGTGATTCCTGTATTATAAGAAATCGCTGTTATCATAAATTATGTTTGCTTGTGCTAACATCGACCACTGAAGTCCACAGTAGATCAAGTACTCTTAGACGATAAGCGACAGAAATCTACCCCACTCCGACATATTTATTTCTTGGCGAGTGTAAATGTATTCTTTTTTTTTTAGTAAATTAAAAATGTTATTGCCTATACTGTAAATCTTGGCAGAAACAGCATGATGCACTGTTAAACAAATGATTTAAATGGAATATGAGAATAGAAGTTTTAATTTCCGTTCTTTTCCATTTATTTCAGTAAACTTGTTATATTCCGGCAACTAATGGTTTAGAGTATTTGCTATCTTGAAGTTTTTTAACGTATAATAATTGTGTTTGCTCGCAAATGAAACAAAAAAAAAATATTCAGTTTCATCGGCAAGCAATACGATGGTAACGTAATCGGTAAAAGTGGAGATAAATACACATTATTAGGAATAACTCAGAAAGTACTCATTAGTCCTCGGTCAAATTGAAATGGGACTACATTACAAACACCAGCTTTGATTTAAAATAATAATAATCACAAGCGGTGTCTCACACCCAATAAAAATGTATGAGGTAACAGATAACAAATTCAGTCGAATCGAAAAGCTCCTACTCTTTTGAAGTTGGTTAAAAAATCTTAAATAATACCGATGTAAGGAATTTTAAAACGGAAGGTTGGGGGCTGACTGAGCTTGGCACAGAGATTTAGCAAATGTCTTTTACAAACGTAATAACTATGACCTAAAATATGAACCATTACTTATGTAAGCGGCGAGAAAAAATGTTTCCCATAAAACGGACAAAATGTAAAGTCATCTTAGTATCTCTTATGTTGTTCGTAAGTAATTATATACAATGACTAGCGTCTACTCGCGCCTTCGTCTGCGTGGACTCCGTTCCTATTGGTCTTGTCGTGATGATATATAGCCTATAGCCTTCCTTAATAAATGGGCTATCTAACACTGAAATAATTTTTCAAATCAGACCAGTAGCCCCTAATATTAGCGCGTTCAAGAGAATAAACAAACAAACTCTTCAGCTTTATAATATTAGTATAGATTTTAACTAGCCTGTTGGCGCAGTTTGTAGTGACCCTGCTTTCTTCTCCGGGGGTTGTGGGTTCGATTCCCACCGCGAGTCTGAGTGTAATATATATATTTATTGATATATATATTATTTATATACACGTTTATCAAAAAATGTAGCTATACCAGTTGGCTGTTACCTATAACACAAGCATTAAGTTGCTTACTTTAGGAACAGATGACCGTGTGTGTATGTTGTAAATATTTATCCCACCAAAAACATTTTCATGTAAAATGTTGCCAAGACGAGATCATATGGCTCGCACTGTCAAAAAGTTATCAGATCTCATGTAGAGCCAAGCTTCTAACTCTACACGCCCTAACTCTGCAAACCCTAACTTTACAAACTCTACACCTTAGTCAAAATATGTGGCTTGGCCGTTTCGCTACCGTCGCGTGGGCGTAAGGTGAAAAATTTATTCACTGTTTATTACTTTTCTGTTATACAATAGTTCTATTAAAGAAAAAATAAAAAGAAGAAGAATAATTGATATACATATAATAAAAAATAAAAAGAAAATATACATATATACAAATGAGACAGGAAAGTCGTCATCTACAACATCGGCAGCCGGAACAGCAAATAATACAAACAAAATCCATTTGAGTTATTTAACATTGACTATTACAATAATAGATAAAATGTTTACAATAGCTTTGCTGCAAAAAGTTGTTCACTATGTTGAAAACTGTAATATGCAAAACATAATTTTTAGTTCGAATTGTTATATCTGTAACGAAAAAGGCCTTTGATCAACAGTGGAACGTTACACGCTTTGTCACTCATTCAAAATATAAAATTTATAAATCGTATAATATTTTGCGACATAATAATTCTGTTTACTCGCAAACGAAAAATAAATCGAGTTCAATTTATAAGTAATAAATGCCAGTTGCAATAGTAATCAATTAAATTCGCATTATTACAAAAAGTACTCGATCAAATTTAAATGGCACAAGCTTTCGATTAAAAAATAGCCATCAAAATCGGTACACCCAGTAAAAAGTTATGAGGTAACACACGTAAAAAATACAGTCGAAATGAGAACCTTCTTCTTTTTATGAAGTCACTTAAAAATCAGCATGTTTGTGGGTTAAATGTAAAGTTATAACGTAATATAGCTCCTAATTATTAAAAAAATACACTAAAAGGACTAAACATTTCTGTTTCTTATGTACATTTATAAAAACTAGTGGTCGCCCAGTGGTCAAATTTCGACCATCATTAATTGATATTATAAGTATAATGGACATTATTAAGGTGCTGTTGTCAAAGATTTGTACTTATATAATAACTAACTAACTAACTAACTCAACTGGCTCAGTGACCCGAAGTGAGTCTTGGCCTCCGAAACAAGATTTCTCCACTTTGCACGATCTTGCGCGATTTCCCGCCAATTATTGGCTTGGATCTCACTCAAGTCTACTTCAACCATGTCCCTCCAGCGGTACCTGGGGCAACCCACTGGTCTACGTCCAGTTGGTCGACCCAAATACGCTCTCTTAACTGCTCGATTCTCCCCCATGCGTTCGACATGACCGAGCCACCGCAACCGATGGGATTTGGTAACTCCAGTGATATACTTCTATAATAATAAACAAAATCGAATAAATGGTAGTTTGTGAAATGTTTATTTTTTTTTTAAATTACTTTAATGTGTTTTTTATGCATAATTAAAAAAATTGGCATTCTGCACTCCTTTTCTATATAAACTATATGTATGCGAAATTTTATACTACTTCGTCCACGCAATTTTCGTGAAAAGGGTACAAAGTTTTTGCTTCAAGTTTTATAATACAAAGATAATTTTTTTTGACGATTATTCTGTTTTAGTGGTTACCAAAGTTCCTTAGGCTCTATTCACATTAAAAGTGAGATCGAGGTCAATCTACAGTATTGCGTAAATCCATGACACGACACTTCGTGTCTGCGTCAACATGAATAGAGAGCCTTAATTAAATACCGACGGTCGAGGTTCCGGCTCTCGCTTGGGTAGATATTTGTCTATATTGGTCTGGGTGTTTACTCTTGTTGGCTTCTGTGCTACTGTACCTTGGAGAGTACGTGAATCTGTTGGTTCTTGTTCTTGTAACGGCCATTCTGTATTTTTAACCAACTTAAAAAAAGGAGGAGGTTACTCAATCCGACCGTATATATATACTATGTATGTTCGGGGATAACTTCGTCGTTTATGAACCGATTTTGATAATTCTTTTTTTGTTTTTTTTGAAAAGGAGTACCTCAGGTGTGGTACCATAAAAAGGAAACCAGGATCTGATGATGGAATCTCAGAAAATATTACAGTTAATTTTTTTCGCCTACTTACGTTATATTACTTGTCGATGTAATTAAAGTCGGTTTTTTTTTCGTTTGCGAGCAAACACAATTATTTTCAGTATTTATTTGGTACAGTCGTTCAATAGTAGTGCACGCACATACATTTTGGTGATTTATTTTACATTTATAATAGATATACCTATGTAACTATGAAAAGAAAATCTATAATTTAATTATAAATTTAACTTCTGATTTTACATTTATAATAGATATACCTATGTAACTATGAAAAGAAAATCTATAATTTAATTATAAACTTAACTTCTGAATTCACTGCTGGCTGCTGTGAAAATATTATAATATAGTAAATTTGAAGCTACCAGTGGATTCGGACTTCTCAAAATATTACCTCTAAATTAGTGTAAAACGCTCTGAGAAAAAAATTTACATGACTGAAAATTGGACATAAAATTATAATTTTTGTTATCCGATTATGAAAAAACGTAATATATTTATACTTAAATAAATAAATATCTACAACACACACACACACACACACACACACGCAGTCATCTGTTCTTTTTGTAAACAACTTAATGCTTGTGTTATACTCGTAGATAATAGCCGTCTGTTATAGCTACATTTTTTTTTCAATAAACTTACATATAAATAATACATATTTAAATACTCCGGGTCGGAATCGAACCCACAATCCCCATAACAGAAAGGAGCGTCACTATAAACTGCGATATTGGGCTAGTCAAAATATTATTTCAATTAGTCTCTGTATTATAACTATCAATGAATATTATTCATAATAATTATATAGTAAATAGAAATATATATTTATTGGATTTATTAAGAAAAATTTCTGTCTGAAAATTATTTTCATCCATAAGTATTAGTCATAAACTTATTTGTATATCTATACAAATCTATACAAATAAATAAAATTGGACTGTCTGTTTGTAATATTAAAATAACCGCTTTTTACTAAACGCATATGGATGTATACACGGTACATATACCAAAATAACAATATTTAGAATTTTTGTCTGTCTGTCTGTCTGTCTGTTTGTTCCGGCTAACCTCGGAAACGGCTAGACCGATTTTGACGTGGCTTCCACTGGCAGGTAGCTGATGTAATAAGAAGTAACTTAGGCTACTTTTATTTTAGAAATTTATTTATTTTGTAACTCTGCGAACTGAACAATAATTGTTTTTTAATTCCACGCGGTCGAAGTCGCGGGCACAGCTAGTAATAAATATAACCTTAATTTACCCGAAAGGTTTCGACTTTATAACATAAATACAATAATTCTCAAACAATTGTGTAGCAAACTAAATAATTTTGTTTTGTATTTCGTTGAATGTCCCGAAAGGCTCCGCACAGAGATTGCTTTTTGTGAATCGTTTAATAATTAGTACTTTACTTTAGCGAGGTATTGTTTATTCTGATTTAGTTTCGTCTTTATCTGTAATTAAGAGCTAGACAGATTTGAATTAAGAGACCCTTTTTATAAATAAAAAGTATTTTTACACAAGAAAATAATTGTTTCTCGTTAATCCTCAATCTTAGATTGTCCCCTTGTCGGGGGGTTTTAATCACATTACTCTAAAAGGTACGATACAATCGTAGGATATAGGTTTTGCAAGAAAATAATTTGATTGTTTATTCATTGATGAGTAGTCCAATGCCAGGTTCTTACATGAGACAATTTTTATAATTATAACGATTAGTTTAGTAGTAGCACGGTTTATTGTTATAATAATATGATCCTTACGTACTAGAGTAAGCGTAGAAAGTTTTCCGTCACGGTACATCATCATCATCATTTTAAAACAACGCTTGTGAGGATATTCTTCTAATTTGTAGGACCACGCTTATATAATAAAACGAATGAAATATTATATATTTAACGCTATATGAGATATGGACATCAATAAAGGGACTAGCCCACAAGTTCAAATTTGCTATCAACATGCAATGAAACGGACTATGCTTGGGGTTTCACTCAAAAATAGGATTATAAATGAGACTATCCGCAAGAGAACGGAAGTAACCGACATAGCCCACAGAATTAGCAAGTTGAAGTAGCAGTGGGCTGGCCATCTGTGCCGCAGGACCGATGGCCGTTGGAGCAAACAATTCCTGGAGTGGAGACTGAGTCTTGGCATTTTACTAAAATATAGTTACTACCTCTTTTATTATACAAAAACCCCAAATTTTTTTGTGCTTTGTAAATCTTCCTTTATAATATTCAGGATTTTCTAATTTAGGCATTTCATTTTGAAAATACAGTTTGTGGACCACATTTCGAAGAGTTCTTTTCGTAACATCATGATATTTGTTAATTACACTAAAAAAAATCTTTTATTTTTGGTGATTTTGTTGGTTCATCTGATTTAATGTCTCTGATAACCTTAAAAAAAATTAAACACATCCAATAGGAGGTATCACTTCAGCCTATAGCAGTCCACTGCTGGACATAGGCCTCCACAAGTTCGCGCCAAAAATGGCGTGAATTTATGTGTTTTGCTCATAGTCACCACGCTGGGCAGGCGGGTAGGCTTTGTCGGACCGAAGACGCTGCTGCCCGTCTTCGACATGTGTGTTTGAAAGTCAGTAGTTAGATCCCGCCATCGGTCAGCCTTATAAGTTCCAAGGTGGTAGTGGAACTGTGTTATCCCTTTGTCGCTTCTTATGACGCCAACGGGAAAAGAAGGGGTGATAATTTTTTTTTGTAATGAATGTACATTACATTAATAAAATTAAAATTGTAATGTATCATAAATGTAACAACTGCTAACAAAGCTTAAAAGATAAATAAATAAATAAAAGTTGGCAAATAAGCGTACATCTCACATGATTAAGCGATTACCGTAGCTCATAGACGTCTGCAACACCAGAAAAACTGCAAGCGCGTTGCTGACTAAGGAGCTCTGGTCACGCTTAGCTGCAGAAAACATGGAGCCATGACTCACGCACAAACAATATCGTCTGGTTCACTCACTAAAACACGACGTACTACGTGCAGGTAGTCGCTGAGTCAACTGAGTGTGAATGTAACTATAGCGTTTGAGTGAAACGGTCTATATGTTAATTATGTGGACCAAAAGCAACGCAGTCAAAATTTTTGGTACTCGTTTGTGAAAAAAAAAACAGAGTGTAGAAATGCGAAAAATGGGTGACAAATATCGACGATGGAAAGTTGAAAAACTTGAAAATTAAGCTTTTATGTTATTATAAAATACAAGTAATTACTACGATTTTCGCATACGCAAAAAGTAATAGAAAACAGCGTTGAAACATTCAAAATCGAAAATTAAATCAATCTACTTGATTGATTTCGTTTATACTTGGTTTTAGTTATTTAATAAATTTAAATGTACAATATATTCAAGAAATATACTAAGCCAAAAGTATTTTATTAGTAATGAAGCTTAGACGTAGCATAATATATTATTTCAGGCCGTAAATTTAATCTGTGAATATTAAACACGCAACGCCATACGCGTCGAGTCAGTCAAGGATGTGCCAGGACGAGCTAGAATTCTGAAACTAATTTCGACGATGATGCACCGGTAATATTAATGTATTCACATCAAACATTAACAACGTTCAACGTATTCAATTACATCTAATTATATACAGTATCTTCTCAATAGAAATCTTATATATTATTATATTGTTACTTGCTGACCCAGCAAAGTTGTTTTGCCTTATATATTATTAACACCCTTAATTCCTTTCCCTTTGTGACTTAGGGGTATGAAAAATAGATGTTGGCTGATCTTTAGACCTACCCGATATGTACACAAAATTTCATAAAAATCAATCCAGCCACTTCGTAGGAGTATGGTAACTAACAATGTGACACGAGAATTTTATATATAAGATATATGATACACTAATTAGTAGTTACCTAGTATTTTTGTCCAGTTGAAATGTATGTAGCCTTCAATGAATAACATTTATACATACAAATTAATTAAATATGTTCCTTTTTTTTTATTTTACTTATTGTAGGCCTAATTTTATTTTTACCACTTCATGAGATTCTAAGCACAAGCCATAGTTTGTAAAATTGAATGAAGTCAAAAACAACAATATAAATTTTTTTTTATGATAACTAGCGTCTGGTTCAATGAAAAATTTTCAATGTGCACTTGAAATAGGATATTGCTACAGGCAAACATTTTGAAATAACTTTATAAAGCCCGAGTGAACGTACGAGTTAAAATAATATGATGGAGTAAGTAAACAGACAGCTTGGAAACTGTGATGAGAAATTGTGTACACTTCATCTAGACTGCAAAAATATTGTACAAACAGTTCACGAAATGTGACTCTGATAGCAAGGGAGAAAATACACGTTAACGAAAGGTTACATACACAAACTCTCTATATAGTGCTGTCAGTTATACATAATTATTATACTATGAAATCGAATTTTCAAATAATACATTTTTATATATAACATAAGCTATCATTAAAAAAAGTTTCATGATAAAAGTGTACTATTATAAAATTTGAGTAAATTTGATCCTAGCAAAATAAACATTGAAACATTGTAAGTTATATACAAATATTTCAAAGTTATATTAAATGTATTTCTAAGTTTATTACGTAAAAATTATGCTACCTGTAAATATTTAAATATTACCACTTTAATAGAGGTAGCATCGCGATTTAACTAGCTGCCTACACAACGTGCTTGTACTTATACGCAGGATGGGCACTGCTTAAATTAATTAAAAATATACACGGAATATAATTTTTCGTTTCGTCCGTCAATTTATATTTTATATTTGAATTTTTTTCTAATTTCCATCGAAAGAAAGATATTTTTATAAGTAATGGTGGCACAAAGAGTAAATATGATTAACTTATACTAAAAATATTTTATCGAAATTGGCACATTGGCTTTCCTTTGTTGTATAAAATAAACAACAAAAATAAAATTTTAAACTTAAGAGATTACAACAAGCTCTCGTTATGAAATTAGATTACAATCTTAATTCTCATTTCATGCTCATTGTTAGATATAATATTCCTCTTCGATCAGCCTTAACTTAATGCGTAAATTATACGTGGAAGCGTGAACATGGTTGACGTGAAGTATTACATAATACGTATTTCAAAAGCTTTGTCTCTCTCCCTTTTATTGGCTGAATTCCCAGTTTCATTTTTACTGTAAGAGTCTTTATAGCGTACGTCTTGTTTATAAAGTGTGACAGGGCTCGCGTACACTTTTTTTTTGTTTTTTCTCTGAAGTGGTATGTCGTTGTTTTCTATCTTTATAGAAGGTATCACATAAGTGGTATACTTTTTCATGACTTGAAAGGCTTTGTTGCATAAATCTTTTCATGTGACATTAATTGTAGACAATTCAAAGAAATAAAAAATATATTTGACTGCTTCTTGATGGAAGATGTGTAAGTAACAGTCTTAAAAGACTTCCTAATAATTTAACTGTAAATAATCTTCTTATTACTTTATTTTATTTGTATTAAATGTAATTCTAATGATTTTAATAAAATTCTCAAATAAAACTGTTAAAATAAAACTAAAAGTTGTAAGCAAACGAGACAGGGAAAAAGAGAGGTAAGACTTTGTAGCAGCGTGGGCTCAACCTTTCAGGAAATGGATTATAATGAAAATCTGTATGATCAAAATGTGGATGCGAAATCAATATTAGGACAGTTTATATTCAGAGAGACACTTTAAAATTTTACCTCTAAAGTTCATAATTCGATCATGCAATTATTAAAATGTCCCTAGTAACATTCTCATCTTTATTGACCGTTGACCTGAAAGCTCTGTTTTTGCGTATTAAGTACAAATTCGCGGTTTTCCTTTCAAAATGTAATTATTTTGGATGCTTTAAAAACGTACTTTCAGTTCCAGTTTCATGTTATTACGTTTTACTTTTGAGTATTTATTAGATTCTTAAAAGTAATTTTCTTTCAAACACAAGGAAAGACGTTAATAATAATTATATATGTTTATAAAGAACAATCTCTTCTAAACTTTTCAGTCTTTGTTAAAACATCACATTTTTACAAGTGTAGGGCAGATATGGAATCATATCTATATAACACTAGCTGATTCGGGAACTTCGTATGGGTCGAACAAAAAAAGCCTTAAAGCCTGTTAAGGTTTTGATACCATGAAAAAGGTGATATTTTATTTAAAAATGAAATTAAAAAGTAAAGAACAATTTCCCGCCAATTTTAATTTGTTTTTCTGTCTGTCAAAGTGGGTGAATCCAACGAAGAAATACGGTACGTGAAGTTTTACTTTAAAAAAAGGAAAAATGCGAGACAATTGGCGAAAAAAAATTGTGACTTTAAGGATCTTATACAATGTCAATAGTCAGTAGTACAAAATTGTTTTAAACGTTTTCAGTGAGTAAATTTTAATATCAAAGATGAATTTTTCTATAATCGGGTAACTGTTCTAGTTACGGATAAACGTGAAGACATTTTTAAAAAAGGGGAGTTAGATCGACATTTGAGTAGTTACGACATAGTTTAAGATCTGAGAATTGACCATAAATCAGTTTTGACCAACTAGAAAAAGTCTAGCCAAACAAAAAGCTCTATATATATGGGTGCCACATATGAGCTCACTGAACGAAACCTAATGGACTGTGTATTCATTTGCGATTTTCTCTTAAGACGTAATGATATCGAACAATTTTTGAAGAGATTGATTACTGGTGACAAAAAGTGGATCACCTACGATAAGAGTGTACGAAAGAGATGGTAGGCAAAGATCGGTAAAGCTGCACGGACTATCGCGAAACCCAGGTTGACACGCAATAAGGCTATGTTTCGTGGGATTGGAAGGGCGTTATTCATTTTAAGTTTATCGCCATGTAAAACCATCGATCCGAATTACTACTGTAAAAAGATGAGAATAAGACTCGAGCAAGGAATTGACAGTAAGTGGCCAAAATTGATCAACAGAAAATGTGTGGTCTTTCATCACGACAACGCCCTACTACATACGTCTTTAGCCACTCAACAAAAATTGAGAGAGTTTGACTGGGAAATCCTAATGCATCCACTATATAGGCCCGATCTTGCACTCATAGATTTTTATCTGGTTCAGTCACTTTAAAATTCTTTAGGTAGTGTAAAGTTAACATCAAGAGCGAACTATCAAACAACCACTCTGGTGTAGTTGTACGTATAGACGCCTATAACTAATAATAATTTTATGATTTTCTGTATTCATTTTAGGGTTCTTATTGAGGTAGTGCATAGCAGGATATATCCTGCTTAAAATCTAAAGTGATTCCTCTGGGTAATATCTTATTCTTACAGAAGATCACAACTAAATAACACTGCTTTCAAGTAATTTTGTTCTCTCTCTTCTTATGTTGCCGGCGTCTATATGCTACGGTAACTGCTTACCATCGGGTAGGCCGTAGTTCTCAGCTTGTTTTTATTTTACGATCAATGACAAGGAATTATTTCATAGCCATCATCTGTCATGTAATCAAAAATTAAAATCGATTTATCTTATTATTATATTTAGTTGCTCAAACATTACCTATTGTTGTTTACCGAATATGTGATTTCTTGATATCTTAATTATTTACCAAGAAAACTTCGGAAATTTTTGTTTTTTTCTTATTAAATATTATAGTTGTTTTGTTTTTCGTTGAGAAAGAATATCATATATAAAAAAATCCACCTTTTTTTTTCTTTAATGATAAAAACCGTTTTCTCCATTGTTTATTAAGACTGATCGGGATTGATAATTTGTTCAGGAATATTCTGAAAAAAACCATTAATGAAATACTAACCAAAGATTGATAATTGGTTTGTAATGGGTAAAAACTTTATTCATTACATGCTATTAAAAATGAAGAGATTTTTCAAGAAAATTTTGTTTTTTCTCGTTCATATAGTCTTCATTGCCAACATTTTTCTGATATTTATCCTTCAGTTTGTTTGTATCTACTAGTTTTAGATGTTGTTTACAAATAGCGTAAAATTACGTTTGTGTTTTGCATGCCTTTGGATGGAATACTTTAAATAATAGAAACTATTACACCCACTATTCAAAAAAGCAAACTGTATTACCAATGGAACAAATTAAAAAGAATAGCTTTGAAACTATATAGTTGAAATTTGATTGTAAGTGTCAAAAACTTCAATTGGTCAATAAAAATTCGACTTCCGTTTGTTATGCAGATTTCAAAAACTGAATTTTCTTGTTCTTAGTATTACCATAATACATAAAAAAGAATTATTTGAAAATTCTTACTAAAACAAACTTGATTGCTTGATATTTTTTAGTGTATTTATGTTTCCATGCTAATGGATATATACCAATCATAAATACCAGGATAAAATCTAACCAGGAATAAAATTTAGTGTAATGATATAAAATTTAGTGTATGATCCTGGAATTTTGACGCATATTAACAATTTAATAAATTACAAGTTTACTGGCATTTTATTTAAATTCCTGAACGACGTTTGAGTAACAAAAACCATATTTAAGCGTAACTCAGTAGTCAGTCGGGGTCCTACACCTGACAGGTGATCGATTACCCAAAAGTCCACACGTTTCATAATTAGCTTAGCTGACTTAATGGTAAGGATGTGTTAAAGGGATATTGAAATGTCTCTTTGAGGAAAGAGAAGATGTAATATTTGAGATGTTTATAACACAATATAATTTAAGCTATACAACAAATATTGTAACGCTACATTGTCATCGAACATCGAAATAAGTAGAATCTCTACTTATTGTATAGTGTTCATTAATAAGCTAATAGTTTGCATAAAGTGTTTGCGTGTTTCTTTTACCTCTATCGTTTTCATATATTGTAACAAGGTTTAAGTTAAAAATTACAGTTGTATAAATTTGTTTAGTGTAAAATATCTATTGGTAATAAATAATAACATTTATTTAAAACAAGTCTTTACATATTACTAACTACTGCACGCGACTTCGTCCGCGTTGAGTAGTCACTTGAAAAAAAAACGATTTTTAAACATTTTTCATTAGTTCTCCGCTCTTATTGATCTTAGCGCCATGGTATATAGCCAAATAGCCTTTCTCGATAAATGGGCTATGTAACACTGAAAGATTTTTTCAAATCAGACCAGTAGTTCCTGTGATTAGCGCGTTCAAACAAACAAACAAACTCCACAGCTTTATAATATTAGTATAGATGGGTATGATTAATGTAAACATTATATTCACGGCAGATATATTCAAATAACATATTGGATATATGTATATTACATTTTCTGACAGTAATGAATCTAAAACAATATGTAATCCTATATAATTATAAAACAAGACAAAGATAACATATATACCTATTATAAACGAGAAAAGACGTAACGAAATGAAAATACGTAATATTTAATTTGATTTGGGTTTTAAAACATCAACAGGCGGCCATTCTTGATTATCCATTACTGACCTAAAATTAATTAAAATGCCGTGCCGTGCCGCAGATGTCTCGGTACATATTTTTAGATATTGTTAAAATTTTGTCAAAGCAGGCGTATCAAATGACTGTCGTTAAAACGCTATTACTTGTTTATTTATAATTTTACATCTTTTGCAAATGTCCTAGTTTTCATTTTGTGAGCATTCCTTCTATAAAAGATGATTATTATTTGTTTTAAGCGTTCATTTTTGTTTATAATAGAATTATCATAAAACAAGAGACGAATTTTTTTAAATTAGATTTTACTGTTGAAATTTGTAAAATATTTTTTAAGAATAGATTTTTCTATTTATTTAAGTAGTAAATATTTCTGAATTCACTTTAGACGAGAAATTGTATTAGTTACCTAATTGTAATTGAAGAGCGTTTTGGGTCCTGGATAAACTGAAGTGGCTTTTCCTTTTAGTAGAAAAAATAAGGACTAATATTAATACTTAGTTCAATATTATGATTTGATATTTCTTTTAAAACGACTTCAAAAACGAAGGAGGTTACTCAATTCGACCGTATATATTTATATATATTTTATTTATGTTCGGGGATAACTTCGTCGTTTATGAACCGATTTTGATAATTCTTTTTTGGTTGGAAAGGAGATATCCTAAATGTGGTACCGTGATAAGGAAACTAGGATCTAATAATGGGATCTTAGAGAAATCGAGGGAAACCCTCGAAAATCCACATAGCTTTTTACTGGGTGTGCTGAGCCCATGTTTATCGTGTGGTCACATTTGAATTTCATCGAGATTTGATAACAACTTTTGGAGTAATCTTTGTTAATGCGTATTTAGTTGACTATTTTTTCGTCTACCTACGTTGTATGTGTACTAGTCGATGTAGTTGAAGTCGTGTTTTTTTTGCCAGGAAACACAATTATAACTTATAAATTCCAATATTTAAATAATATATTTTCTGTTTTCTTAATAGTAATGAGCTGATTCGTACTATCTAAAATGCTTATATTCCTGTTAAACCGTTAGGCTGAGAGGTAATCTGAGATACACAGAAACAATTTTTACTGTCTTGGGAAATCTTTAATTTCCCACGATAGGAATGTATTTTTCACTGACCCAGTTTTTTACAAAGAAAAAAAAAATATCAAGCGACATCTTACAACGCGAGTTTAGACATTTGACATAAGCACATTTACATATATTCCTTACATATTTTGCTCCTAGTATCATATATATATATATATATATATATATATATATATATAATACGCTAAGGTTAAGATGTTTGCCTCCCTTTTTCGTAAAAACGTCACAATTACTCCTCATGAATTATATATCATTTTATAGATAATTGCATCTCTACCGGCATCAATAACAAAAAAATAATATTATTGCCTTTGTTTTTGTACATTAATAATTATTAAAATTATATATATGACGGCTTTAACTTTGAAACAATGTCAACATGATTGACGGTCGGTAAATTTTTACTTCTTTAGTGCGAATTACTCGTACGGGTATTACTAGTTAATGTTATTATAATAATACAGAAAACTGAAATTAGGTAACTTTATGTTGCAATGAAGATCATCTAGTTTAAAATATATACCTACCTTATATTAAATTCTTAGTAAGAATCGTGAAAGAGCTTCAACATATTGTTTTCTATTACAAAACATTATTGTTTTCTTTTTTGTTTTTGTTCTGTGTGGCTACGGCACCAAAGAATATAGCCACCCCCTCTCTTCCCGTGGGTGTCGTAAGAGGCGACTAAGGGATAACAAGGTTCTACTACCACCTTGGAACTTAAGAAACCGACCGATGGCGGGATAACCATCTAACCGCTGGCTTTGAAACATATAGGCCGAAGACGTGCAGCAGCGTCTTAGGTGCGACAAAGCCAACCCTGCGGTCACCATGAGTTCACGCATTTTTGGCGCGAACTCTTGGAGGCCTAAGTCCAGCAGTGGACTGCAATCACTTCAGCCTATCTCAGTCCACTGCTGGACATAGGCCTCCACCAGCTCGCGCCAAAAATGGCGTAATCTGAATATGTGTTGCCCATAGTCAACACGCTGGGCAGGCGGGTTGGTGACCGCAGGGCTGACTTTTTCACACCGAAGACGCAATATAACAACTAGTAGAAATTGTTTAGTGCATGGATTATTGTATCTCTACAACAATTAATGCTCTATATTTTTTGTAATGGGTAATGTTGAAATTCTAAATTCAAATTTACTTTAAAGCGAATATAGCTACACAAAAATGTTACATTTTAAACAGTTTCAAGCTATATTCTATCGAGTGGCGTGCAATAATATTATTACTTATATTTTTTTTTTAGTCATACATTATTGAATTTTAGTTTTGATTGAATTGAAATTGTTATTTTTTAGTATTGATTGAATTTCGATTTTAGTTTTAATTTTGATTGAATTTTATTATTAATTTTTGTTTGGTTTTTGATTTTAATTTCATTTTAGATAGAAAGTATTGATTCTGTTTTTAATATTAATTATTGTAATTTTGGTTGAATTTTAGTATTTAGTTTAATTTTTAATTTTAATTATTGTATAATATTTATTGAATTTTAGTATTGAATTCAGTGATGATTTAAATTTGGGTATTAATTGAATTTTAGTATATTGACGTTGATTTTAATTTTAGTGTTATTTGATTGGATTTTTGATTTAGTATAATTTGTTTTGTCACAATTATCGAAAATAACATTGTTAAGGAAAAAAAATGTAAGTAACAAAAATATGGACATACGTCTGAAATAAATTATAATTATTATTATTATTATAAAATTTTAAACCAAAGGTAAAATATAGTAAATACACCATGTGCGTCTCTAATCAGATTTAATTGGTTACAAAAAAAAAACTATTTTCCACGTGTACTTGATATTTAATCAAATTTCAAAAAAATAACAAACTATGACTGTAAAATTGATAAAATTATTTTAGTCAAAATTAATCACATTAAGAAATGTAATCAATCGCGTAAATTTCAAATTATTTTACATTAAAAAAATCCATTAATTATTCATAAATTTACATATTGCTATTTTAGCATTCATTAGACTATTCTGTTAAAACATCAGTGTAAATAAGACATGGCTTATTTAGTAGATAGCAATTAAGACACAATCAACTTGGGACTTGGTTTTGTTTCTCATTAGTTAAGCAATACTCCTGTCACATTTTATTGTTCTCATTTAACCCTTTTCCGTTTTAGCTTTTCTTTTATTCCCGACAAAATTTCATCCAATAAGTTGAATTCGTTCACTCGAATGTGTTCTGTTTCGAAATTTAGACACGAAGCCCTAAAAATCATCAAAGACCTTTTAGTGTGGCAAGTTAGCTCGAATTGTTCTGAAACGATTTTCAATTTCTTTTTTCATCATTTTAAAACACACATGCGTCCAATAAATTTTAGCTTTACAATATTTTTCTTGCCTGAATAAATAGTAACGGTAAAACCGTTAAGGGTTCGCTTTCTCTTTGTTAAAAAAATATGTAAGTAATTTATTTTACTGGATTAACTTAAGGTCAAACTAACCTAACTGTGTATAAAATACTTAACGTTACTAATTATTATTTATTTTTAAACGAAAGTGTCTAATGCTATATTTCTGCCTGTATGATGTACTTAGAAAGATAATCAAAACGATATATATCTTGTACAAACAATTATTATTGAAAATATTACAAGTATTTGCGCAAAACTTAGTTTACAAAAAATTACATAAAAAGACCCCAATCAAAATATATTTTTATATCGTTCGTGATACACGTATAGGTATTTATATTGTTTATGAGCTGACGAGAAAAACCGACTTCAATTATATCGGCAAGTTACACGTAGACGAAGAAAATTTACAAACGCACTAGTCGTCACTACGATTTTCGAGGGTTTCCCTAGATTTATCTAGGATTCCATCATTAGACCTTAGTTTCTTATCATGGTACCATACTTGGGATATCTCCTTTCCAATGGAAAAAGAACTATCAAAATCGGTTCATTAACGACAAAGTTATCTCCGTTTCCCCGAAGCTACATACCCCCTTTTTTGAAGTCGGTTAAAAAAAACGAAAATTCTAGTCGAATAATCTCTTGAAATAGATAATATCAAACAATAATCTTATCTTTAAAATAATTGATTTGAATATTGTAAATAATAATAATTAATTTGCGTCACATTTGTGTAAAGAGCTGATCTCTCGTGACTTTACTCGAGTAAAATTTTAATGTCTATTATATTACTAGCTGATTCCGCAAACGTTGTTTTGCCATATATGTTATTAACCCCCTTAACCCCAATAACTTAGGGGTATGAAAAATAGATGTTGGCCGATTCTCAGACCTCCCTAATATACACACAAAATTTCATAAAAATCGGGCGAGCCGTTTCGGACAAATATTGTAAGTAACATTGTGGCACGGGAATTTTATATATAAGATATTACATTTATAGCTACTGTTCCGTTACCTTAAACTGTAATAAAATGTTTTATATATTTTAATCTTCTTTAAGGTTTTATAATGCAATAACAATTTTTAAGACATTGGGTTGGACTGGTAATTACAAAATAAATCCTTAAAGAAAAACAAGCTCCCTTTAAATTACATAAGAAAACCCTTGCAGTTTTACTCTTGCTTGTAATTTTATCTTTATTATTTTGTCATAGAATAATGTTCTATAAACTTAGGCGTAAAATATCAAAAAATTTAAAATATTTAAAATAAAATAAACGTCTCCTAAAATTACAATGTTTTTACAATATAAATTTGGTTTTTGACTAATTCGTAATTACCATTTTTTGTACATTTAACAATCTAGATATACAAGACAATTTTCTTCAACAATTCATTGTACGGTGTATAGTAACATTGTCTTTAACAACGTCGCAATTTTCTCAGAATATTGTATTATATTGTATTATGTAAAATTTTCCAGCATGCTACTGTAAGATAAAATAATTTAATTACGTATTTTTGAGATTTTTAATGTTATTTGTATGTCGATGCAACAAAATCAATTGTTATAGCTGTCAATTTGGCTCGGTTATCCTAAATTTTTTAGGCTCACTGCCAAAATTGACGGGTTCAAAACTCGATAAGGAAAATAATCGCTCCGTTAGGACAGTTGCTTTGATTTAAAGTTCAAATGTGGGTTTATTCTAATATATTACTATTTTATGTGGTCATTTATTTTAATCGATAATTTTATTTTGTTCATAAAAGCGTACTTAGTTGAAGTAAATAATATGATACGTTAATTTAAACAACGTATTCGTATGTGATTATAAAACAAAAACTATAAGGGCATTATAGTTTTTAATAGGTTGGTTATAAGACAGAGCCACCTAGCGCGTACTATAGAAACTACAAAGGTTGTTACATTAATATCGATAGTAATACATTGTAAACTAACTAGATGGTGCTGGAACGGAAATTTAGGGCTTTAGATTTGTATAATTATAAACGAGACTTAAAAAATAGTTTGCCAAAGAAGTTTCACTTCTGAAATGTGTACTTTGTACACACGCATTTTATTTTCATTGGATTGGAAACAATCGATGTTACATTGAATTTTTATCGTTTCTGTTATAAATATAAGGACTATATAACAAGCACGTCGCATGGCTAACAAGACGATTCATGCAGTATTGTTTAAATAACTGATTTTCATTGTTCCCGCGATAATATTTTATAGCCAACATCCTTAACACATAGGTTGTCTAAATTAATAAATTAATAATAATAAACGCTTCACACTCATTGCATCAAATATATATCATAGTTTATCTAAATCTAATGTAAAATACATTTTATTTTTATTTTTATATATTTCTCCTTTAAGGAACATGGTTTAATAAAGGATTATAAATGGGCCAATACGCCTTGTGCACTTATAAATTTCATAAAATATGTACGTCACTAAGTAATTTTAAATTACGAAATAATTGACGTGTGTGTGGTGTGTAGTACGTAAACCCATAATCATATACTTTATTTCATATAAATATACTTTCTTTTGCTTTAATCTATACAAATAAATAAAATTGGAATGACTGTCTGTAATATTGAAAAATTAGCCGCTTTTTACCACCAAAATAACATTTTTTACAATTTTTGTCTTTCTGTCTGTCAATTTTTGTCTTTATTTCTGTCGGCTACACCGATTTTGACGGGACTTTTACCAGCAGACAGCTGATGTAATAAGGAGTAACTAAGGCTGCTTTTGTTTTAGAAATCTACTTATTTTGTAACTCTGCGAACTGAAAAATATTTTTTTGTTAAATTTCACGTGAACGAAGTCTAGGGCACAGCTAGTACATTAATATAAATTATTAAAAATATTTTTAGTTAATATCAATATCGAAGTAAGCTAGATAAATATTAGTTTTACGAAATTGCTAAAACATAATAATGATCTTATAGAAATTGTTTACCAAAATATCAAGATTCCGATTCTACGAATGAGCCTCATACATCTTCAGTGCTACCAGAGCCTTACTCAAGTTAATGCTTGGATGGATATTTCAATAATTGTAAATTGATATATGAGATAATATAAGCTTTATATTTCTGATCACGGTAATCCAAAAAAAAAACCGTTCGACATTTTATTTATTGAGAAAGTTTAGTATGTGTATTTTGTATGTGAATGTGACTACAAATGTCTATTACAAATATTAATTAGTTTTTTATACGACTAGCTCGGTAAACAGTCGTACGGTCCTCCGAATGATAAGCGGTTACCGTAGGCTAGAGACGCCTGAATCTTCAAGGCAACACAAACGTATTGCTGACCCTTCCTTCGTCACTCCCCATACTCTGGCCACCTTACTCACTACAGAAACACAACACTACTTGAGCAATGTTATGTAGCTGAGATCTTCTGTGTGTGAGGTACTTCCCCAGTTGAGCTGCTCCAGATTTTAAGCAGGATATATTTTGCTGTGTCCTACCTAAATAAATAATTGTGTTTGCTGGCAAACGAAAAAAACATAAAAATATTCATATATATAATAAATATAATAAATATATATATATATATATATATATATATATATATATATATAATTTTTGAAGTCGGTTAAAAATTGTCGTCACGTTAGTGATTATTCATTTGAGTTTTTATGTATGACGTTTTTATGTATGTTCTACTATGACGTGCAGTAATAATGATGTTTTATAGCTTATATCTCTATCACGATTCAGCCTTTAGCATCTGACTGCTAGGCATAGGCCGCATTCTCCATGTAGAATAAGTATTAGAGCTTAATCGACCACGCTGCCCCACTCCGCCTTGGAGGCTATGTTCCCTACTATGAGTAATTATCCATATCAGGTATCTGCGACAACAACCAGGATCGACGGCTTGACACACACTTACAAAGAACAGACATCCAAACCGAAAAGAAATATTTGTAGAAATACAAATATACATCTCAAGAGGAAATCGAACCTGCAAACCGTCGGTGTTTTAGGCGACTACACGTACCACTATACCAGAGGTTGTTATATCTCTATCGAATACTGGTAAATAATTTTAGATTATAACAAAGGTTAATAATTCTAATTTTAGTAGTTTCACGCAAACGAAAAAAACCGATTTCAATTTACAACGGTAAACAATAAAACGTAGTCGAAAAAATAATTGATTAAATACGCATTATTAGGGATAACTCAAAAATTACTCTGATTTCGATCAAATTAAAATGAGAGCAAACGACCTCATTCTCGCTAGATTTCGGATACAGAAAGAATCATCAAAATCGGTACAACCAGTCAAAATTTGAGACCAAATACACAAAAAACCCAGTCAAATTGAGAACCTTTTTTTAGAGTCGGTTAAAATAAATAAGTAATTTATTTTCGAGCATTATTAGTATAAAACGAATTTTACAACGTTCATCCATATCATTATGTGACAAGTAGATTAGAGACAAAAACAAAAGAAAAAGCTTTTTCGCTCCTCCTCCTCGTTTTCAATATATTTCTTGATACATCAGTCAATTGTATTATTATCTTGATCAGGTAATACACATGAAAACGTAATTTTAATGAAAGTATTTTTGTGTTCATTTATTTCTAATTTCCTACATAATTTATGATAAAACACGTTCAGAAATACGACAAAAAAGTGTTTTTATTTTATTTTATTGGCGTTATAGATAGCGTGGGAAGAGGTATTTTAATTTAAGAAGAATAAATGCTAATAGAAGCTGAGTGATATATCCACGTTTACTCACGTTTTATAATCATTTGACGAATAATATTGACTGAAATTCTAAAATTGGCTTTTTGTTACAGTCATTACATAGTATAAAACAAAGTCGCTTCCCGCTGTCTGTATGCTTAAATCTTTAAAAGTACGCAACCGATTTTGATGCGGTTTTCTTTAGTAAATTCTAATATGATGTCGTAAATAAAATTAATTTTTTGCACTTACATTGATGCAAATATTTATTTTATATTTATTATCAGCATTGCACCCGTGCGAAGCCGGGGCGGGTCGCTAGTGGAAAATATTATCAAAAATTTCAATTTAGTTCCACACTATATTACTTTGTCATTAATTACAGTACCAAATAAAATACCTCTCAAAATGTTCGAGATAATTTTGATAGAACTAATATTACATAGTTTCTCACTTTTCATTAACCGTGTTTCGCCTACACTTTATAGTTTAATTAATTAATGTATGTTAATACGACGTTAGCTTACTTAGTAAGTTCGTATAGTAAATCAATAACACCGTCGATTTTATGAGATTGATGAGACTATCCGTGAGAGAACGAAAGTAACCGACATAGCCCACAGAATTAGCATGTTGAAGTGGCAGTGAGCTGGTCACCTGTGTCACAGGACCGATGGCCATTGGAGCAGATGGGTCCTGGAGTGGAGACCGCGTCTTGGCAAACGCAGTGTGGGCGTCCTCCGGCCCGTTAGACCGACGATCTACGTAAGATTGCCGGTGTAGGCTGGATGAGGATTGCGGAAAACCGGGGTGTCTGGCGCAAACTTGGTGAGGCCTATGTCTAGCAGTGGACTGCAATAGGCTGAACTGAACTAAACTGACTCAATTTTAATATTCTTATTTACTTAAGGGCTCATGTTTATACAATTTTCAATAATTGTAAATTATTTTTGCTAAGAAATTATAACAAAGTTGAGACATTATTTTTCATAAATGGAATTGAAAAACAATAAGAGTAGTTTATATCCTTGGTGCGTTTTCGTTAAATTAATTAAATATTCTTAAATTTTATCTAATAAAACATAAATCACTAATTATTTATATTACCATTCGCCTATATGCCGATAAAAATTATGTAAATATTTTTTAATTTATTTTTAATTGAATGAAAGTTCGTCGTTTATTAATATTGTAAAATACAGCGATACTAGCCAAAATTATTTATTGCCTAATAATTTATAATCATAAAAAAAACTTAGTACTAGCACTTACCATATAATAAAAACGAAAATTTGTAACCAATAAGTGCAAATCCTTAAAAGTTTAATTTCACCATAACACTAAAAATATCAAAACCCCCAAAACCAAACCATTTACAGTTTTAGTGGAGACACTTATAGTCCACTTTTTGTGTTCAAGCTCGTAACTGAATCTATCGCTACGCCGTAGAAATGCACGTGCGTATTCCGTAGCTTGTTAGGAATACTGAAGTATACCGCTACGAGCTCCGACCCGAACCCAGCCGAATATATCCGACTCGAACCGAGACTATAAGCCGTGATTGATATCAAATGAAATGTGAGGAATGAGTAGTTCAACCAAGGCTTTTGTTTTAAGGATCACATTTTTGTTCGTTGCTATACAAATATATCTGTGTTATAGATCCCTAGGGAGGGTAATATTATTTGTTGTATAAAGTTATACCGTACCTTATTTACATGTATTTAAGGTTTGTTTTTGCGAAATGTTCCTTTTTAACTTAAAACGTCTAAATAATGTGTTAACATAAAAAAATGTTGTAACTAAATCATGTGTTAGTAGCTGATATTCGAAATATTATCTTACCTATCAACAATAAGATATTAAATAATTAAAGAGATTCGTAAATCCTCGATTGCTATGTAAGCTGGTATTATTCTCCGAGTATATTCACAGTCTTGAGTGAGTAGTGACTAACAATGAGTAGGTAATGCATTTCTCACTATTAATACGATTAACTGATCAAACGAAACCAATCGAACGATAATTGGAAATATTATTATTTATTGCGTTCTTCGTGTGTACCTACTTGTACAACGAACGTACCGACTGTTAAAAATTTATTATTCTTAAAAAAATCCTCGCCTACATAACAACAAAATTTCTAAGCCTGGACGATGGCTTCTTTTTTTAAATAAACGTGTTTAACACACAAACGTACACAAACGGTTGCCTGTTCCCAAGGTATACAACTCAATTTCTATGTTTTAGGAAACAGCCGACTAATACGCATCTTGATATAATTATTATATAATAAAGTCCTCCGCAATGTCTGTGTGTCTGCCTGTTAGTGATAAACTCGAAAAGTACGTAATGGATGTTCATGCAGTTTTTTACATTAGACAATAATTCCTGATGTAGATTTTAGTGTATATTTCGTAAGAGAAGTTAGAAAATAACTGCTAAAGGGGCAGTACACCTATTAAAAAGCCGTAAAGTATAATACAACGTAGGTCGACGAAATAATAGTAAAGTAAATGTGCAGATATAACTCAAAAGGAACTCGTCAGATCTCGATTATATTTAATAAAGACCACGTGACAAGCACCACTCGATTAAAAAAAGAATCATTAAAATCTGTCCCGCCAGTAAAAAAAATTATGAGGTAACACATAAAAAATATAGTCGCAACAACCAATTTCTATGACCAAATCATAAAATTATTTATATAATAAAATTGTCACCAGCTGCTGTCTATCTGTAAAAGATATTTGAGAAAAATGTTAAATTAAGTGTATGCGTGTGTTTATTGCCCGTTGTAAGCGTATGGGTATGATTCCAAATTAGTGCCGAAACATGGAAGAATACTCCACGCTGCTTTGTTACAACACTGAGTAAGATATTGTAAAAAATTAGGTTATAGATCATCAATCACTCACTCGCTTTAGCCTATAGCATTCCACTGCAGGACGTAGGCCTAGTGACAGTGTGTTGTCACATACCCTTTAAAATACATCTAAATGAAGCAGTTAGTTAATTGTAATATCTAACATCTCATTTATTTATTTATAACTAGCTGCCACCCGTGACGTCATCTGAGTGAACGCTATACAGCACCAAAAATACCGACGATTATACCTTTTAAAATAACATTCATTTACCCGTTTCTTCTTTACATTTCATATCTACAGAAAAATCTCATAGATGGCGCTGCTTTAAAATTGTCTTGTCTACTTATATTCATTTAATTAATATATGTTTATCGGCTTAGTTACTTATATTGCGTGGTTTTTGAAGTGTGAAGCTAGCTTATATAGCATGGTTATTAACGTAATAACAACAACATTCAAATATGCGTCGTTAGATTACACGTTGTTACAGAATGCGTTGAGGAAATAAAGGTTCACTGCTCGTTCCAGGTAGGTGATAGCATGATAATATGTAGCCTATATGTTGACCCGACTTCTTAATAATATTTGTGCCAAATTTGAAGTAAATCCATGCGGTACTTTTTGAGTTAATCCCGGACATACATACAGACAAACAGACAAAAATTCTAAAAACTATATTTTTGGCTTCGGTATCGATTGTAGATCACACCCTAAGTATTCTTTAAAAAAATATATTCAATGTACAGTTTTGACTTCCCTACTATTTTATTATATGTATAGATTTTTAATTATCGACCGATGGCGGGTAGCCATCTAACTGCTGGCTTTGAAATACACAGGTCGAAGACGGGCAGCAGCGTCTTTGGTGCAACAAAGCCAGC
Organism: Melitaea cinxia; assembly: GCF_905220565.1. Classification (NCBI taxonomy): domain Eukaryota; kingdom Metazoa; phylum Arthropoda; class Insecta; order Lepidoptera; family Nymphalidae; genus Melitaea; species Melitaea cinxia. The sequence continues at coordinate 10,749,412 of NC_059403.1, forward strand.
CCTACGGTCACCAACCCGCCTGCCCAGCGTGGTGACTATGGGCAACACACATGAGTTCACGCTTTTTTGCGAACTTGTGGAGGCCTATGTGCAGTGGACTGCAGTAGGCTGAAGTAATGATGATGATGATTATGATGATGATGACGATTATATCTTATTTAAGGAATAAAAATGAACTTAAGTGTAAATTACTGAAATAGATCCTTATAAGTCCGCCTTTTGCGCAACTGACTTCTTATTTTCTAATAGTGTAACAAAGTAAAATAAATGTATAAATCATACCTTTTCAAAATATTCCTATTGAATATTACCATCACTTTCGTTTATACTTCTAAATATATAATATCATAACTATTTCAGAAATTCGCTGAAACGGCCGAGAATCATTTAGCTCGGAGCTTCCAAGTCATTTGTGTTCATTAGATAGTGTCCAATAATGGAAACGGCTATGGCATAACGGAATGGCTCCGAAAATGGTCCTGGGAGGCATTTAACTGTGCACAGAGGACGCGAAACGTTCTCTATGGGATATTTGAAGCAATGATGTTGGTGTCTTGTGTGATATCTCATGCTTGTCAATCTATTCTGTATGATGAAAAAACTGACTGGCACGTTGGAGCTGTTAGCAGTAATATGCTTTTCCCTGAAAGCCACCCTGAAAGGGTGGCGCCCCGTGAATATATGGCAAAAAACACCTAAGGAACCTTTCGTATTGTGATGTCATTATATAGGCTCTAACGTTTTATGATACAAATTATGGAAAAAGAATAGAAACAAGGTACATGCAGGCTAATTTACAAAAGTTGCCTTTTTATGGGTATGGCACAAGTAGGGTATATCCTGCTCAAAATCTGGAGCAGCCTGACTAGGAAAATAACTCTACCTTACAGAAGATCATAGCTAAATAATAGTACTCTCAAGTAGTTACTGTGATGAGCAACGTGGTCAGAAGCTCCTAGGGAGTGTCGGGGGTACTACGGGGTAGCTTTTAGCTTTGTAAGTGTACAAATACAAATATCCATACCAAGTCAGACCGGATCCTCTACACCGGTTCGGTCTTCAGGCGTGTGTATTACTAAAATTATGTAATTACTAAATAATGTAGGTAAACCCTAAAATGGCAAACAAAAATTAACAGCTTTAAATAATCTTCGTCTATTTATTTAAAATAATACTGCTACTATATGAAAAACTATGAAAAATATGAACTAAGGATAATGCTATAAAGCAATAAACCTTGATCCTCATACAATACAAACTAAATGTGTTTGCTTTCTACGTGATATCGGATATACTGCTAAAAGTGTATACTCTAATAAATACTCGTACGTATGATCAATAAAACACTTAAAAGGATTTCTCTTATATGTTGTATATTGTCTATAGGGATCTACGCCCTGTTTTCTAATGATAGATCAGATTTAAATTCTTTTTATAATAAATTTTTAACCGAGTTCAAAAAAGGAGGAGGTTACTCAATTCGACTGTGTTATATATATGTATATGTAACTTCGGTGAAACGGGGATAACTTCGTTGTTTATGAATCGATTTTGATAATTCTTTTTTTGTTAGAATGGAGATATCCCAAAAGTGGGACCATGATAAGGAAACCAGGATCTGATGTTGGAATCCCTCGGCGGAAAACCCTCGAAAATTGTAGTGACGACTAGTGCGTTTGTTAATTTTTGTCGTCTTACGTTGTATTACTTGTCGATGTAACTGAAGTCGGTTTTTTTCGTTTGCGAGCAAACACAATTATATATTTTTGTTTCAATGGATAACTATAAAAACTGATGAACTGATTTTAAAAATTATTTTACCAGGAGAATGCTAGGCATATTATCACTTTGTAACAAAAGCTGTATTTTAACGGTAGGAACGGAACAATCAAAATCAACGTCGACCGTGGGCGAAAACCTATTAAAGTACAAATGTATAATAACATTTTATCCCTTTAACGTATAGGTACTTATAAAATATGAACATACCTTTACGTAAATATAAATGAAAATTTCAAAATGTAATAAATATTATATCTCAGACTTCGTTCTCGAAATAAGTAGGTACGTTTATTACATATTTACATATTACTACTAGCTGTGCCCGCGGCTTCGCCCACGTTGAAATCAGTCTGTCACAAAGTTTTCCCAGCAAACTTCCAGTGAAACTCTCATCAAAATCGGCTTAGCCGTTCCGTAAACCTTCCTCTTGAAGCCCTCTCTCAGTAGATTTTGAGGGAATCGATCACATACACTTTTGGGGACTTTGTTTTATAATACACTTACTGTCGCCCGCGACTACGTTCGCGTGGTTATGAAGATATGCATTACTATTAAGATGTCTAAAGCAAATTATTTTTTTATTTCAGTCACTTGAAATACTTATCACACTGAGTAATTTTTTAAAAGGCGCAATTTAGTATAATTTAATAGTTATTTTTATAAAACCTCTCTATACACCACATTTTTAGTTTTATTTTCAGGCTGCAGGCGCCTATCAGGCGAACTTATAGCTGCTGCATATGTTTCATACAAACTATCAACCCCAATTAAACCCCCTTAGTGGTGGAATATCGCAAAATCCGTTCTAAGCGGACGTCTGCTAACTATAATCTACCCCTCTGCCAAATTTCATTTTTGTCCATCCTGGATGGATGGACCATCCAGCGGTTTATGAGTTCTCGTGATGAGTGAGTCAGTGACCTTTCTCTTTTATATATATATATATATTACGATGCATTATTTGGACACCTTCTCATCATCTATAGAGCATACATTTTAAATTTCAAGTCTCTTACTTCAAAAACATAGGCCTTTCATACAAACTTCCAAAACCCGTTTTACCCCCTTAGTCTACTAATGTCTACGCCCTATAAGAAACCTAGCTGCCAAATTTTAAGTCTGTAGGTGTTATAGTTTCGGAGATTTTGTGATGAGTAACCTTTCGATTTTATATATAATAACCATTATATTATAACCATTGTCATGTTAATGGACAATTTTCTGTTCTTACATTGCAATGCTATCTGTTTCCTAACTTGTTTCCCTCGTTGCCTGTTATTATATGCCTTAACCATCCAATACACCCAAACAAGTACTATCAAAGTATTGTTCACTTACAATTTTCTCTAGCGTTCGTTAACTGGTTTATTATAAATTAGTTAGTGACTGAAAATCGACCGTTAGATTCAAGTTCAAAACCCAGGTTATTACGCGCCATTTGTCTCCCATTCTTCATTACAAGATATAGAATATGGTAGGATAATTTATTAAATTGAGTTGAGTTTAAAGAAACAAACAAACACCATCGGTACAAATTTCTTTACATGTGACACTAACACAACACAAAAGCCTGGGAGTATAATTTATTAGCGCAAGGAACTCTTCACGACTTCGCCTGCGTAGAATATTAAAAGGCTTATAAATATTGGTTTACCACACAAAGGTTTTCCATATCATTTCATCTCCTTCACGAACTTCACTCCGAAAATTATATCTCATGCTTTTGTTTTGTCATAAATTTCCTTACAACGGTATTATTTTTTTATTTCATGTAACACTTATACTTGTTTTTTTTTTTTCTTGTAAGGCTTAACATATTATTTCATCTAAAAAACCTGTACTAATTATTTAATTTTTTTTGTGCAAACCTGTACAGTTTATATATGAGTAGATGTGGTGAGAATAGAACTTGGTGTCCCTATTGCATCCATATTTAGTTATTTTGTTAGCTATAAGATAGCTCAAATAATATATGGAAAAATCTGCTCTGAATACCCTCAACTTATACTCCTGTTGCAAATCATAGAAATAATTAATAATTTTGAAAATTTTGTACCCAAACCCTACAGCGATCACTGTTAAATATTTTGCATACAAGTAGAGTTTTATTTCTGTAGGGAATAAGGAAAGTAGAGCTACAAGGAGAACTTGGTAATAGACACTAGGACTTGGTAGTCGGTAACACACATGCGATGCAACTAGTAACGCAGGCGTCCATTAGCTACGGTAAAAACGATTAGGGGTAGAGTCGGCAACGCGATTGGGATGGTTCTGGTCTTGCAGGCGTCTATAAGTTACGATAATCACTTAGCATCACCTAGTCAATACAAATAAATAAAATTGGACTGTATGTTTGTAATATTAAAATAGCCGCTTTTTACCAAATGCATATGTTGTTGGATGTTTACTCGGTACATATATCAAAAAAATATTTTTTACAATTTTCGTCTCTCTGTCTATCTGTTCCGACTTATCTCTGGAACGGCTGGACTGTTTTTGAAGGGACTTTCACTGGCCGATAGCTGATGTAATAAGGAGTAACTTAGGCTACTTTTATTTTAGAAATTTATTTATTTTGTAACTACGAACTGACGATTTTTTTTTATTCAACGCGGACGAAGTCGCGGGCACAGTTGTATAATTAAAAGCAACGGAAAAAGATAGGCTAAAGCGAGCGAGTGAGCGAGCATGTTTTAGCTCTTATTTCAAAAGTGATGAAGATCACAATCCAACAAAATGCATTCGGTACAAAATGGACACGAAGAACATTTGCACTAATGAGATGTGAATCCCTAAAAATAATACGAGAAAAAGTTTGTAAGCCAAGGAACCTGAAGCAAACAAAACAAACAAGAATTGTCAACAGTTAAAAAAATACTTGCGTATGTTTATAGATTTTTGTATATGTTAATTAAAATGCAGGGGTTTGGGGATTCGATTCCTGCCTCGAATCTGGATGTAATATATCTTTATTTATACATAATTTACATGTATTTATATTGCATATTTTCCGTGTCGGCCAAGTAGAATAGCACCATCCCCTTTCTTCCTTTTGGGGTCGTAAAAGACGACCGAGGGATAAACCTGGCTCAAAATCTTCAGGGTCCTGGAGAAGGAAAACTACATTTGAAACCCGGAATGGGGTCTCCGTCAAGCATTTGTGGCATAGCTCTAAAATGCGAAAGACTCCTGCAGCTGAACTGGCTCCACATGTATCAACTCGTCGTTCCTGTGGGTATAGCCAGTGAGGTCGAGAGGGTGGCGCAGAGCTTAGGCAACTCTGCGTTTTCCTGAAGAGTGTCCTAGGTGACACAGTGTCTGTCTGACACTGTCTAGATCGTCTGCAATAGACGGATTAAGGCTAATGATGAAGATGATATGCATGGGCATCTATACCAACTGGCCGTTACTTGTAACTTAGACATTAAGTTGCTCACCTTGGATTGGAACAGACGACTGTATTTGTTTCTTAAATCACATTTACATATTTTTTTTTTTTAAATATAAAGATGTTAGTCTAAAAAAAAGAAACCAACATAATTTCACCTACATAAACAAAAAATGAAATAGTATGTAATATTTGAGAAAGGCTGTACGCAATAAAATCGAAATTTATCACGATTCATAACAGCAGAATAGTAATCAAAAATGGAAGCCGACTTGACACGTATCAAAACTCTACACATGAAATATTGCGGGGACGAGCGGTTTGTGTGTATTTATATATGTATGTTTGTACTGACTTTTCCAGAGTAATTAATCCTAGTGGTCACTTAATGCCAATATTTGACCGTATCGTTCATTAATATTTTAAATTAATAATTATTACCATATTATATACAATTCAGATATCATTTTGAAATATAAAGTTTCGTAAAGAACTACTTGTCAAAATTTATTAATATTAGGTGCATTGCACAACTCTTATTAAACATTAATTTTAGGTTTCAGCGTACTTTTGAAACTAATTTTCAGTAATTAATAAGTAATTCGTAATAACACCTCTGTCAGCACAATGTGTCTAAGTAGTGCTTACAGCATTTTGTTTCATATACAAGGGACTAAACCATAAAAAGTTCTTAAATTTCAATAATAAATGTAACAAGGTGTATAATAACAGCTTACTTAATTCATACAGCGTTCAACTTTTATTATGTTTGCCCATTTCTTCTTGCTTTTCTTTCAATATTGTCCTTAAGCGCTTTGAATAGTTCTTTCAAATAATGATGAACACTGAAACGTGACGACTGCTTAAATAATGACAACCTATCTTTATTTATTTCCACTAAAAGCGGTAGCTATTATTGTCGAGTAACGACTCAAGTTCTATTTCCCAAAGAAACTGTAATAACAAGCTCACCTTAACACGTTTATTTTGTACTTCCATATGATATAAGTTATGAACCGCTTAAACTGTTATATATAATAATAATGTGTAGTAATTTTTAATAATTATACCTTACTCTGCATATATAATTATTATACCAAAAGGAATAAATAATTATCTAACAAGGACAAAGAATGTGAAATTATACACCCTTTAAGCAAGAGTACCGTGTATATTAATTCCTAATCTAATTTAAGTTGTTAAAACGTGAATATAATAGTATACTTAAAAATACTGACTCGTACGACTATCTTTACCTAAGGCTTAATAAATAAATAAATAACAAGTTATTTTAGTCATATTATATCACCTGATGGTAAGTGATTACCGTAGCCTATAGACGCCTGCAACACCAGAAGCACCTCAAGGGCGCCCCCCTCCCTCCCCGGGATCTCTTTTCACGTTACTCGCCAAGAATCACTGCTCTAAAGCAGTATTATTTAGCTACAGCTAATAGATAAAGATTACAATCTTATGTAAGATTGAGGTACTTCCCCTGTCGCGCTGCTCCATGATTTTGAACAGGATATTTCCTCACCTCCCCTTACCAACAAAGTTTAGTGTTTCTTTGTGATTATCTATATCTATACAAATAAATAAAATTGGAATGTTTGTTAGTAATATTAAAGTAACCGCTTTTTACTAAATGCATATGGATGTATACACGGTACATATACCAAAATAACATTTTTTTAATTTTTGTCTGTCTGTCTGTCTGTTTGTTCCGGCTAATCTCTGAAACGACTGTGCCGATTATGACGGAACTTTCACTGGCAGATAGTTGATGAAATAAGGAGTAACTTAGGCTAGTTTTATTTTGGAAATTTATTTATTTTGTAACTTTGGGAACTGAACAATAATTTTATTTTTAATTCCACGTGGACGAAGTCACGGGAACAGGTCAACATATCTGTCAAGTATTGACTTGTATATGCATATAACACGAAAGTTGGTTTCGACTTTCTACTCATAGTATTTCTTAATCATAAGTTATTCGGGCATATTGCCAAAGACGGCTTATTACATTAATCTAGATATAACCTAATTAATTATTATTTCTAGACAATCATTAATAACTAGAGTGAGTAAGATTACTAAAAAATTTATTTATTTATTTTTCTTTAATGCTCTGCTGTCTGTGGTGCCTGTAATCACGGTTCCGATCGCATATATTTGTATTTGTATATGCAGTAGTACTAGTTCTAGTGTGAGTATTTGTGTTGTGGGGTCTCCCTACCTCGGAGAGCACGCAATAAAACCATTAGTCCCGATTGTTATCATCGATGCCTGATAGAGATTCTAACTTATCAACGTAGTGGATTAAGCCTTAAACCTTCTTCTATATGGAAAAAGAAGCCTTTGCTCAGCAGTGGGAGGTTACAAGTGATTCATTTAGTTCAGCTCATCATATATAAAGTAAATTGTAATGTAACCATAATAATTTTTACTTTAAAGTAACAACAGCGTTTCGATGATACAGGATAATCTCCAGTTAACTGATGATTCTAGCTGCGACGCTTGTGCTTCGCTTCGTAACAAACCAGTGTAATCCTAGTATATTAGTGATATAAATGAATTAATGGCGCGAACAGCTAGCGGTGTTAGCGCTAGTTCACACTGCGGTGTCGTAGTCTCCTGTACGATTTTTATATGTAATTAAAATATACTACGTGTACTTACAGAAAGCATACTAAGAGCTTGTTTATATTCACTGTGGAAAACAACGAAAAGACTTTTTTCCTTTGAAGTGTATCTTGCTTGACATTTACTTTCAGATGTCACTCTGAATAAATAGACGGAATAACAACAATAAAGTTAGAGTTTTGACCACAGCACACTCAAAATTAGCCTCTATTTGCAGTATTTATTAAGCTCATAGACAAAAAAATGTGAATGTGAATGAAAACCACATTCAAATTAAGAAATTAAACAATATTAAAAATTGAAATATTAGAAAATTATAGCTTAAAAACTATTCATTTGATAATAAATAAATATGATACTAGATCATACAATACATAAAAAACTAATTATCTTTTTATAGATTATTAAACTATTTTTCGTAGGAAATTCTAATAATAAGTGAACGTCGTACTGGAGAATTTTATTAGTCTTTGATTTTGAAGTTAATAGAGGACGTCGCTATCGCGGTATCCTTAGTAATGCACAGTCGGCAAATTAAGAAACTTTGCGGTAGAATGTACGTAAGAATTTTATTAGCAGTGCGTGCAACTTCTTTAATATACATACATTTTATATCTATGATGATATTGCACGAAATCTGGGCATACATTTTTTTTTTTATAAAGCTAAGTCGGCAAACAAGCGTACGGCGCACCTGATGGTAAGCGATTGCCCGTAGCTTATTGACGTCTGCAACACCAGAAACATCGTAAGCGCGTTCCTACCCCTAATCCCCCAGGAGCTCTAGTCACGTCACTCACAACAGGAACACAACACTGCTTGAACGCAGTATTATTTAGCTGTGATCTTCTGTAAGGTCGAGGTACTACCGCAGTCGGGCTGCTTCAATTTTTTTTCAAGCAGGAAATTTCCTGCTGTGCCCTATCTCAGTTAAACATTTATACATTGTGCCGTGAGTCATTTTCATATCAAATGTAAAGTTAATAAGAAAATCGTTAATTTTTTTATAGTAATATTTTATTTAATAATCATAAGCTAATATTACAATTTATTATGAAATATCTTTCACCAACAATAATGAACAGAAACAATTTTCAATTTTCGTTGCGGTATTAAATGTTCTTTGCATATTTCATCGACACATTACGGTAAACATTATAGATTTAAATTAGGTGGAGGCTTTGGTAAAATAAATTAAATTGAAATTGAAAATTTTATGCGTGCTTAAAATAACAAATTAAAATAAATATCTTATAACATTCACACAGCAGCATACAAGCAACTTAATGCTTATATTGCCGCGCTGAGTAGATTTTAGAGGTTGTGGAAATAGAATAATATACTAGTTTTTAAAGTTATGAATTTTAATAGCACGCGGTCAGAAAACAGGGGTAGGTTCGGAATCAGGCGCGTTAGGCACCTGATTTTCAGCCTTTATTTCCTTAGCTGGCCCACGCCGCGACAACGTACCTTAGAAAGTAATATGGAAGGACACTGGCCTGACTAATTCCCGGCGATGATGGTCTTCAGTTCCGTCTTCGTCCGATGACCGGCGGAGATCTCCACCGGTGTAAATGCCGGTAATCAGTCAGCCCGTTATTAATCGAGGGCAGTGACTCGATTTGTAGCAAAGTATGATTAAAGATATAGATCTTAAAGTAAAAATCCTGGAACGAAGAAAGTTCCGAGTCAGGAAAAGAATAATTCAGAAACCAGTGTCACAATTAGCAAAATAATAAATAATTACAATTTTCTCGTTAAGTTAAGAACACCAGCAATATGTAATTATAATAGATATCATGAGAACTCACCCCAGCGGGATTTAAGCCGAGTTAGGGTCGAGGTTAGGTCTCGAGGTTCGGCGGCAACGAAGTGCAAAGAAAAAGAAGCAAAGACACGCGAGCAAGGCGCTCCTTCCCGCGCTCGGGAATATTGACAAGCAAAAGTCAAGTATGAAAAAGCAAAGTATGCGTTAAGCATAGTCTGTATTTTTATAAATTATTAAGTTTAAATTTAGACACCAAATTATTTTATAATTTAAGGAGTAGACAGGAATATTAAATTTAGAATTTCTAATTACAATTAAATTGATTTTATTAAAGAAAGATCAATAATTACCAAAAAACATCAGCGGCATCTATCAAGTCCGTTAGAGAAAAACGCCGATATGAAACACCAATAGTCACGAAGTGTTGAAACATGCCGATAGATGGCGCCACAAGTAGAAGCATGATAAAAATAAAGTGAAAAAACTTAATCTTTACTACAAGATCTTATTTATTAGAGTAACGTTCCAGCACAACGTTACAATATGTATTATAGGTAACAGCCGACTGTTACAATTGCTAATTTTTTTGATAAATATATATACAAATAATATATACCTACATAAATAAATTTTGTATTTGTAGTACATGCAGATTTAGGCAGGAACCGAAACTACTCTCGGACCAGAAAACAGGGTCACTACAAACTGCGTCAACGGGCTAGTCGTAGTAGCTATCCGCCCGCGTTTTCACATGCTTTGATTACATGATTTATCTGTTCCGCTATCTGCCGTTGGAATATAGCCTATATAGTTTAAGGATAACGGATACTTATACTAATAAAAGACTTTTTAAAATCGGTCAAGTGCTTTTATAAAATAAGCCATGAGAATCGAACAAAAACAGCAAAAAAAAAAATCAATCCATTCCATATTATAATAAAAGTAAATAAAGTAATATATAAAAATAAAATAAAACAACGCTATTGGTAAATACTTTTCTATACTTTGAAGATATTTTCTCAAACAAAATGGAATTAAAACAATGTGGTCCATATAATTTAATACATGAGGAGGAATGAGAGCAACCGACAAAATAAATATTTACAGACATTTTTAGGAATCCAATATTTCGTTTTGTATAGCATCTTAGATTTCGTACTTTTTACTTTGTACTCTTTACTGACGTTTACTCCTGATACACCATTGTTGCTTCTTCAAAGAAATATTTTAGACCTGTGAATCTGACTTACTTTAGAAAAAATCAAAATGCGAAGCAAGTTATATGTTATAAGACTATGTTTTGAAACTAATTTCATTGATATTAAACCAATCTTCAATCAATCAATTAACTTTATATAGAAAATATAGAAAAAAATAGTTTGTTAATACAAAAAGGACAATATTAAACTATAAAAAAAGCTGTGTGGCTACGGCATTAAAGAATATACCCACCCCCTATCTTCCTGTGGGTGTCGTAAGGGGCGACTAAGGGATCCACACACAGTTCCATTACCACCTTGGAATTTATAAAGTCGACCGATGGCTGGATAACCATCCAACTGATAGCTTTGAAATACACATGCCGAAAACGGGCAGCAGCGTCTTTGGTGAGACAAAGCCAGCCCGGCGGTCACCAACCCGCCTGCCCAGCGTGGTGACTATGGGCAACACAAATGAGCTCCCGCCATTTTTGGTGTGAACTTGTAGAGGCCTATGTCCAGCAGTGGACTGCAATAGGCTGAAATGATGATGATGATGAATGATTACATCATAATGTAAGAAGAAGAAAAAGTATAAATAATAATAAGAAAACGTATTAAATTAATAAGAGACTAAGGGTGACGTTACGTAAAGGTAAGATACGAAAGTAATTTGAAGTGTACAGCAATAAAAATTAAAGTGCAAAGCTGATAGAACGATAGGGGCAACGCTCGAACTCTGTTCCGCTATTACTCCACAACTTTTATAACACTTCACATTACATCGGCTGCTACAGCACGAAAGCTCGTAAAAATGTAAACTGTTAAAATTTGGCCTGTAACAGCCTGTAAATGAACTTAAGTTACACAATAGCATCTTATTTTGTCGAGGAAAAGAACTGCAGTTTTATTCGTAGTGGTTCATCTCTAATGTTTAAGGAAGAGACTTGTTATAGAATTTCTTACAAAAATGCAATTTTTTGCACGATCATCACTAGATGATTGAAAGATTGAAGATTGATAAGAGATTTGAAAATGAGTATCTTATGCCGACTTAAGTACTCAATTCGTAGGATCATCTTGGCTTGTACCTATCATATATCATAACAAAGCCAATATATCTCCTATACACACATAATACTATACACATACAATATCTTGGATTTCAAAACGTTTGTTATGTGTTTATGAATGAGTAAAATGAATCTAAGCATGTTTGAAAACTCGTCAAATTATTTTAACCCTATTTTTTTTATTTTCAAAATAAACTTCGCACTTAAAAATTTGCTTAGTTACAGCTTACATAATGGCAACAATATTTAAAGTATTCTAATTTCTTCAAGTGTGTTCCTTTTAGTCAGTCCATCAGTTCAGCTTATTGCAGTCCACTGCTGGAGATAGGCCTCTCCAAGAACGTCATAGACATCTCGGTTTCCCGCAATCCTCATCCGGCTTACACCAGCAATCTAACGGATCGTCCGTTGGTTGATGTTCCGTTATTAATTTTTGACTTCAATAATACAAGTGTGCAAGTATCTCTTAACCTAATAACACGGTGAATTTTGAACTTCCCTAAAGTTCACAATTGTATGTAACCCGTAAACTAAATTGAACAAAATTCACTTCACGTTTCCTGAGCTTCATTGAAATGATACTAAATTTTATATTAAATCTGATAGGTAAAATTTATCGTAAATGTTATTTTAATAGTACCGCTATTTTTTAATATTTGCTAATATAAAAATAAGCTTGAAAGATTTCACAGATTACAGAACACCTAGTACGATAAAAGCTATAATTCACAGTTGATGTAAAGGGATTATAATGAGACTAGTATCCAAAATTCAAAATATTTTTTTCCCCAAATTTTTTTAAATATAAAATGGCCCATGTCACCCAAGGACAGTGTAGAATTCCAACAGTGAAAGAATTTTTCAAATCGGTTCAATAGTTTCGGAGCCTCTTCAATCCAAACAAACAAATCAAATCTTTCCTCTTTATAATATTAATATAGATGAATGGCACTAGGGAAGGAGAATATAGCATAGGAGAGGTGTGGACTTATTAGTTTCTCTCTTTCACAAACTGTACTAATTGCCGTTATAGTGGCTATTTAATGGAAATTGTGTAACCGACTTCAAAAAGGAAGAGGTTATCAATTCGACTGTATTTGACTGATGACTACTTTTTGGATGATCTTTGATTTATAATGTCTATATGTTTGTCTATTTTTTTGTCTACCTACAGTATATTTCTTGTCAATATAACTGAAGTCGGTTTTTTTCGTTTGCGAGCAAACACAAATCTTTAACTATGGAATACGAGTTCTATTGAGGCAGACGTAAACGTGAAGTCCTCTATCGACTACGCACAGGTATTATTACAAATAAGCCATACGAAATTTCAAAAGCAATTTAAAGAATAATTTTAGATAATTTACGTTGCACAGGTCAGTTTTTATTGAAACTTAAAAATATATACGTACTAGTTGTACCCCGCGCGCGTTGCTGCGCTTTTTTTTTGGTCGTACCAACTCAGAAACCTTTGTGGGCTCATGCACAACACTTTGCTGAAGATCATGACATAATCAAATGCATATTTTACGATTCTATAAAGGACATATAGACAGATATTAATTTTTCATATATATAGATAGATTACATTAAAATCAGATTAAATCGAATTCATATATCCATTCTTTTGATTACGATTGATGTCTGAAAAGATAAATTTACAGAATTCTACATGATTGAAATCACAGGTTTATTTTCAAAAAAAAAAAAAAAAAAATAATAAATAAAATCCATACAAAATTACCGAAATTATTACGCAACGTACTAAGCTATATTAAATTTTAAAACTTATAATAAATTAAATCAAAACTAACTTTATACATTTTCTGAGCTCACTCTCTGATATTTTGCATTTTCTGATGCATCTTTGTTGAACATAATAAAAAGATACTTGCAAAGTGTTAGCGTACCGCGATAAGAACAATATTCGTAAAAGTATCGCCGACAGCCGCCACTGAAGCTGTATTCCAATATTTCCAACTGCTATTACTTTGCAACTTTTGCAATAACTCGCGCCGCAAAGGCGTATATCGAGTGAATATTCATATACATTGAATATCAAAATAACACATACATAATTGTGTTTTCATGTGATAGTAGAAAATTTATAGGTTTGATTATAACATTGTGTCTTAAAATTCAATTTAAGTGTATTAGTTCCATCATAATAGAGGATTTAAATTATTTATTGTTAATATAATAATATTTCATTATGTAAACAGCTTTATTCAAGGTATTATTCACTGAGAATCACGGTTGACTTTGCATTACAGTGTGTATGGCTGAGCGCTACCTCCTTGCCCTCTATCTCAAATACGGTCAGGCATATGAAAAGAAAATGCAAACAAAATTTGTCGCAAATTTATATTCTAAAATTTTTATAGCAAATGTTGATATCACTGAAACTATAGGAACCAACATATTATATATATTTTTGTGAACTATATAATCTTGAATAACTTAATGGCTATGACATGATATGATTATGATTTTATGAGACTTTTTAGACAACTTTATTTATAGGAGACTTAGATTAGAGTCAGCATACATTTACAATTATTTGTTAATATTCTACATCTTTTGACTTCATAATAAAATAAGGTTTTAAAAGTATATGTGTTCTGTCTATGTGAAATAATAGCATAACAAAGAAAACTTTCAGATGCAATAAATTCTGAATGCTCGGATAATTATAGGGCTGATATCACACTCGTCTATTTGGCGATCTTTCAAATTGCATGATCAATTTAGTGAAATCTCATTTACCCACATTTGAAAATATAATTATATTTACTATGTTACAGAGTGAATCACAGTTTGAATAGTCTGTTTAAGATGTATGTCATATTTTACCAATCGGTTAATGTTCTCACGGAAAATAAACACGCACATTGAGAGTGAGAGAGAGAGAAACGGACACGGTTATTAGTCAAAATTCCGAAGCTCTTTTTGCTATAGAATTTTTGTTTTTACTAAACATATCCGTACAGAATACTAATTGCAAGGTGTGAATAAATATATTCATCAGTATGGGTTAGTTGATAAATAAATATTATAATAAAAACACATAAATATATTGTTACTTATATGTTTCTGTTTCTACAATCAGGTTTAGCTGAAAAAATTAATAATACTTTTGCGCCGATGGTCTTCATTAAACTTTAGATAGAACTGTGACGTCATTGTATTAATAAATTAGTGCAACAAGGAGATGTACTCCTGTTAATACTAAGATATACATCTAACTAATTTAAATTTCGTGTGTTCTAAGCTTAAACTTGCGGGTGGGTGCGAGCGCAGAATCTGTCACCTTAAGACTTTAACACAGCAACTCGGAAGGACTTAGTTAATTTTATGCCGTTCACGGCTACTTTAATTTCTCGCTCCGTTGATAATTTTCTGGCGCCCGCATCCATGGAGAAAATCTGAGTAAAAGTTAGCCCTGCAATATTATTTAAATGCAGATGCTGTATACAACGCGATTTATTATTTTGTTACGTCCGCGCTTCTTTGAAGACACAGTTTAAATATTGTTATGATTCAATTCATATTGTAAATTTTCTTTACCTCTTGCCTTTGCTTTACTAATTAATTTAAACTTTGCATTCTAATATTGTAATTTAACTGGTCAAACTAAGTGACAGCGATGAATTGATGATTGAAATTAGCGCAATTTGAATAGACAATACATATAAAAAGATTACGGTGGTTATCATACATACGTTTAATCAGACGGCTTGGATGATATGAAAATTTAAATCGTTGCAATAGCAGTAAATCAGATATAAAGCTCATCGAAATTACAAAGTAATGTTCAAGTCAGCGCGAACGCTGTTTTATGAACGATTCGATCGTTTCCAGTCGTTTCGAATCAGTGAAATACGTAAAAAAAACGTATTTGTGAGCTTTATTTATTTGTATTAAATTAAACGGGTTGTTTTCAGTCGATTCGTGAATGCTGAATGCGAAAATACAATGTCAGTCGTAAAAAATAAAAGAAAGAAACAATTTTATAATTTCCTAAAAAAATATTGGAAATAATGGTGAATAGTGAACTTCGAAAAATATGCAAAAAGGTGATATTTTTATTATATGTACGCTGTTCCTAAGATCAAGTAAACACCTGATCTTAGGAACAGCGTACATATAATAGCAACGTGATATTTGTATTAAATATTTGACAAACTAAACTATTTAATTAGTTTAAGTTCACATCTTCTTTAAAATAAAAATTAAGATTAATGCTTAAAAAAGTAATGAGTGACACATGAACATTACTAACAAAAACATATTGTTTTTGACAGACTGGTGATATTCGAGAGTTCTATTAATTTAACATCTCATTTGTCAAGTACGGTCGAGGCATATGACCTCTGCGACAGCTCTTCAAAATAGTATCATAATATACAGTCGTTGATATAAAAAGCTTAAAAACAAAATATAGCAGAAATAAATTATTAATAAAGAATGGACGCAAAATGAAACGTAAAGATCTTAAACAATAAGATACGGATCAAATCTGAACTAAAAATATTGAAGACTTACCTACGTGTTAAATAAATATCCCGTATTCGGCGTTGTGAAAATACTATAATTATAAAATTAAATACCCATCAATTTAAAGTATTAATTTTATTTAAGATTATCGTTCGAAAGTTCGTTAACCTTATCAACATTAATAAATAACTTACAGATTTTTACTAAAGAAAACAATAGCTTTAGTTTAAGCGTAAGCATCTATTTATTTTATTAAATATTAATTTATATGTAAAAATTGTATTTTATTTTATATTATTGTTCTACGAAAATTTGGAGTTGATATATAAATATTCTCAACGAAATGTTTAGACGTGTAGATTTCACTGTACAAACAAATATTTCCATGTTTCATAATTTTGCACCAACGCAACGGTAACTTCTTTTCATTCCCATAAAATTGTTATCCCGTATCATCTTTTCATTTTCTAATGTACATAACTAAAGGGTAAATAAATAATAATATATGATATTCTATAAAATTACTCACATTTCTTTACTTTTGAATCTCTGTAGCTTGTACTAGTGACTTTGAATGTGGAGCTAGTGTGGTTGAACATTTTCACCTTTGCCAAGTCGAGCCCTTTGCTAATTACGTGCCGACCGCACTAAAATAGCACACACTTCTCGCGAAACTTCGTTAAAAATTCGCTGCAGATTCGTTTCACATTCACGTACACAAATAGTTTTAATAATATAATCTTGCCCGATCTGTAAAGCAGATATGTGTCGGAACTGAAATTCGTGCGGGCGCGGCCTAGATGCGTTATTTTTGTTACACACAACTCGTGCCGTGTTTATACAACTTTAATAATAATATTTTTACTTCATAGTTATGTTATTTACATCCGTGGATTTTAATAAAATTGGCAATATTAACTCAATTTTAAATAACTTTTTTAATTGATGAGTTTATTTCAAAACTTGCAACTCACTTCCGTTAATATTTAATAGGTTTTTAAAATTTTCGTATTCATGATTGACGATCTTCAGATCATCGTGAATACATGAACTTGATTATGTCATAATTATAATTAAAGTGTAAGCAATAATAACGAGTATATTTTTTAAAATGCAGTCACGGTAGTTAAACTACTTTAACTTCTGAACGTGACACAATGTTTGGAGTTAAAAATATTATTATATCAAAAAAATAATACCGCCAAAAAAACGTAGGCATAACATTTTAAATTCAGCAAAACTTACAAACGTAACAAACAAACAAAGGTATAATTTTTATTCACATCATCCGAGCATATTAAAACACAAAAAATATATTACATTTTGGATTACATTGTCACTTTCATAAAGCGGATAGCGTTATATCCGCTCACACGACGTTGCTTGTTTAAATTTCCTCCGGCACTGAAGATAAATGTAATAAGACGTTTGAAGATTTTCAGTTCTGATTGAAGATTATATCGAATTGAATACATTTTCCGTAACATAATAAATCATAAATGTATTACTGTGTTTTGTCAATATCAATACGCTGAATCAGTTTTACGGATAGACGTCTCATATAGAAGCCAAATTATTTGTACAAGTTTTATAAATTTTAGCTAATATTTCTTGAATACCATCAAGTATATTAATTATTTAGATTATATATTAGATATTTCGGTGTATAGCAAATCCGTTAACAATGAAATATTCTTTAAAGAAACGACGTTTTTCAACAGTCAAAATGATGGTGCGAAACTAAACAGTATACTTTTAATCAACTTCAAAAAAAAGGAGGAGGTTACTAAATTTGAACGTATTTATGTTCGGGGATAACTTCATCGTTTATGAACCGATTTTAATCATCTTTTTTTTGTTGGAAAAGAGATATCCCAACCACCACCATGATATGCAAACGAGGATCTGATGATGGAATCTCAGAGAAATCGAGGAGAACCATCGAAAATCGTAGTGACGACTGAGTGTTTGTCAATTTTTTTCATCGATTTACGTTGTAAAATATAAATTACTTACTTATTTATAAATTACTTGTCTATGTAATTGAAGTCGGTTTTTTTTTTGTTCGCGAGCAAACACAATCATATTATTATTGCTTTGTCTCATGGCACATGCAAATATTATTGTGTACGTTCTACGAAAGCCCCGTTTCTACTTCTAGGCAAAGTGGTGAAAGTAGTATATATGCGTCCTGCCTGTAAATGTCAACTAATCCAACATTTAGGATAATTTACTACGGGAGACATCGAAGGGAATGTAGTATATATATTTGATAATAAATAATCAGACTATTTACTGATGAAACAAACGAGTATCATCAAGCGAGTGGATCATCGTCATCGCTATTAAAATATTTAATACTGATTAGGCCGAAATTAATAGCTTATGATACTCATATATGTCATCATATGTGTATCAGCATTTGTTTTATCAGTAAGGATCGTTTCGTGATTAAATGTTTAATAGAACAGGCTACAAATATTTATACGCCCTATAATCATGCCTAGAAAGAGAATACAGACAATAGATTTTCTGAAAATAATAGGGTGCCAGTTGACTTTCTTGGCGAATATTCGCAAATATTTTTAGATGAATTAATATTTTCGAGAATGTTATTTTTACTGTGTGGTGTGTTAATCGTAAAAAAATACAAAATTTGATTTAAAAAAGTTCTGGATATTCTTGTAACTTTAAACTTCTGCAAATAAAATTGATGTCTTGGCCATTTTAACAAAATATCTTCATTTTTTAAATATAATAGAAACCTGCCTAATAAGGATATGGGCCTAATTTAGGTACTAAGCTTAGGTTAGGAAGGTCCGATGAGCAGTAGTTACGAGACTTTGTTTTTATTTGTAAACCATTCAGATTTCGTTGTGGTCTAGACTTCATAGTAATTGACCGTGTTATAATTATTTCATTAATAAATAAAAACACTTATTTCTTCTTCTTTATTTCATTAATAAATAAAATACGGATGCAACGCACAATTTAGTTAATTTGGCTAATACTTTTTTTTTACCTGTAACAAAAATTCAGGTAGGTTTTCTGGCAACGGCACCCTAAATGAAATCATAAATAAAGCTCTTGCCACCATCGACGTTCCTGCTCTTATCGAGCCTACTGGGATTAGTCGCGATGATGGCAAGAGACCTAATGGATTGATTTTAGCTCCCTGGGAAAGAGGACGGTCCCTTTTGTGGGATGAACGGCATTGTCACACTAATTCCGTTTCACGTCAGGTCGGGTCAAGTCTTAAAAGCGCGACTAATTCCAAATTTTATATTTGTGCCGTTTGCAATCTTAACACTTGGACTTTGGAGTAGCAGTTCTAATTTTTTTTAAAGAGATAACTTTTCGTCTTATTGCCTCCACTGGCGGCAAGAGGGCCGGTGCATTTTTTACCCAAATAATCAGGATAGAGATTCAACGGGGAAATGCTGCCAGTATTCTTGGCATCGTTTCACACCGACACGATTTATATCATAATCAACAAAATCAAATAATCAGTTCTTAAACTATGATTGTATACATGTATACATATTTAAATTGTAAAATGTCAAAAAAAGTTACAATGTCGTTTACATTTTTTTTTATATTAACATACGAAAAACTACTTATCAGAAGACAAAAAAAGTGTATGTGTGTCAGCGCCGAGGCACGACTGGAGTTTACTCCTTCACATTACAACGAGATGGCGTTATTAGAAAACGTCGATTACGTCTTTACGAAAAACGTTACGAGGTCGTTCAGTAAATTTTACTCCTAATATTTTTTTCATACCTTATATTAAATCGATTCTTAAGGAGTAAACTCCAAAACTATAACGAAAAAAGATACTTTTATCCACAGATCCAAAAGATGGCGTTCTGAATTAATGTATTCTTTTATTTTTTTTTTTTAACATATTGAGACAATCAATGACAACACATAGATATAGCATAAACAAAGTGGCATGACCATAAATCCTCGTATTATCGGACGCATGCTATAACTCCAGCATTCGAATTATTACAATGGCGTATATTCCGAAACTGGCAATTACTGTTTCATTTAAATAAACAGATACAATGGACGCTATAAATTGGAATGAAACGGTTGAATATTTATTACGTGTTAATAATTATCAAATCTAACAGAATATATTCTTCTCTAGACTAGTATAAATTTTTTTTTTAATTTTATCGATTATCATGAAAACAAAAATAAAAAGAAAAACTACAACTACTTCATAGAAACGTAAATTTTTTTCATCCATTGTTAAAAAAAAAAAAACTCGGTATCAGCCAGCTATGACCTAAAACAGAGGCATACCTTAGCATGAGACGACTGTGTGTATATGTTAAAACACAATAAAAATGTGATTTTATGAAATACACAAGTAAAAAGAATAATTTAGTTAATTCATAATTCCATACATATCTTGTACAAAGCGCTTGAATTGTTCAAAGTCTCATCGAAACAAGTGCACCTAATCTATATACTATAATATGGTATCAATTTTAGTCGGGGGATGTTGATGTTGACTCACTCATCACGAAATCTCCGAAACTATAACAGCTACAAACTTGAAATTTGGCAGGTAGGTTCCTTATCGTTCCGTATCTGCTAAGAATTTTACGAAACTCAAACCCTAAGGGGGTAAAACGGGGGTTGGAAGTTTGTATAAAAGTCCTATGTTTATGAAGTAAGAGAGTTGAAATTTAAAATGTATGCTCTATAGATGGTGAGAAGGTGTCCAAATAATGTATCTTTAGAAATCAACTCCTTTTTGGGGATAAAACGGGGGTTGGAAGTTTGTATGAAAGTTCTATGTTTTTGAAGTAAGAGACTTGAAATTTAAAATGTATGCTCTATATATAGATGGTGAGGAGGTGTCCAAATAATGCATCGCAATCTATATATATAAAAGAGAAAGGTCACTGACTCACTCATCACGAGAACTCAAAAACCGCTGGATGGTCCATCCATCCAGGATGGACAAAGATAAAATTTGGCAGGGAGGTAGATTATAGTTATTAGACGTCCGCTAAGAACGGATTTTGCGATATTCCACCGCTAAGGGGGTTTAATTGGGGTTGATAGTCTGTATGAAACATATACGGTAGCTATAAGTTCGCCTGATAGGTTATTTATACTGCAGCCTGAAAATAAAACTAAAAATGTGGTGTATAGAGAGGTTTTATAAAAATAACTATTAAATTATACTAAATTGTGCCTTTTAAAAAGTTACTCAGTGTGATAAGCACTTGAAGCGACTGAAATAAAAAAATAATTTGCGTTAAACATCTTAATAGTATTGCATATCTTCATAACCACGCGGACGTAGTCGCGGGCAACAGTCAGTGTATTATAAAACAAAGTCCCCAAAAGTGTATGTGATCGATTCCCTCAAAATCTACTGAACGGATTTTCATGCGGTTTCACCAATGGAGAGGGGGCTTCAAGAGGAAGATTTACGGAATGGCTAAGCCGATTTCTGTGAGAGTTTCACTGGAAGTTTGCCGGGAAAACTTTGTGACACACTGATTTTAACGCGGGCGAAGCCGCGGGCACAGGTAAGTATCTTATATATAAATTTCTCATGTCACAGTGTTAGTTAAAATACTCCTCCGAAACGGCTAGACTGATTTTTATGAAATTTTGTGTGCATATCGGGTAGGTCTGAGAATCGGCCAACGTCTATTTTTCATACCCCTAACTTACAAGGGGGGTAGGATTAAGGGGGTTAATAACATATATGGCAAAATAACGTTTGCAGGGTCAGCTAGTATATGTGTGTATATATTTATAAGTATGTTCGGAGATAACTTCGTCGTTTATGAGCCGATTTTGATAATTCTTTTTTGGTTGCAAAGGAGATATCCCAAGAGTGGTACCATGGTAAAGAAACTGGGATCTGATAATGGAATACCAGAGAAATTGCGGGGAACCCTCGAAAATCGTAGTGACGACTAGTGCGTTTGTTAATTTTTTTCATCTACTTACGTTGTTAATACAACTTGATGTAAATGAAGTTAGTTTTTATCGTTTGTGAGCAAACAAAATTATTATTGTTACAGTTTTTCTTAAGCTTTTTAATATAAGTCCAAAAAATGACGCTGTCAAACCTAAAAGATCTCTTTAACTCCTTATGTTGAATGTCCATTACAAGTATAGGCATGTTTGAAATTTCAGCTCTCGTGTCCGTTGTTATTACAATACATGCCAGGAGACGATATCGAACTTCCTCAAAGCCGGCCTTCCCGGTAGTGCTTCACTTCCTGTAGAACATGAAAGTTATTGATCGTAGTGAAAATGGTTCAAAATTTTAAAGTGACGTTCTCATAATAAACAGAATATTTTAATGATCAGATTTAATGAAGTTTTCATACAAACCAACTTCAATCATATCTTCTTGATAGCCAATTTCAAGTAAAGCTTTTTCTTAAACGATTTTTATCCAAATTATCTTAAGTAGCAAAGCGTCAAAAGGTTGACCACAACAGCAGTGATTATTTTCAGAGCCCTGTTCCTCGACTTTTTAATTTTGATAAAATCGCGAGAATTTATTGTTTATCATACCTTATATAACATTATAATATACCTCTTATGCAATCGAACTATTTAAAAATAATTAATAAATCGATTTTATTTCATAAAAGTAAAAAAAAACTAATTAAAAAATATATTAATGTTAAGATATACACAATTGTACTTACACAAAGTTATCATAACATTAGTAATAATTAAGTTACACTTCAGGTGTTAACTCTGTAATATTGTAACATTGATATTTGTTGCCTGTTTCAAAGCTTCCAACAAATTTGCTGATAGTTCACAACTGCTTTCAAGTTTGAGTATATTTTCAGTGATAGTAGGTGCGGGTATCGAACTCTACGTGATTCAACTAACTTCATCTTCGTTGGTAATAAATTAATCATTGAATTTCCAGTTGAAATGGAATTTATGTTATATTAAACAAGCTCTGATATTGAATGTGGTTTAATCTGTTTTTCGAATTGTGGTTTTGCGTTTCATATGTGTATGTAAAGTGATTAATATGATATTATTTACTTATCATTGTCTATACGAATAATATATATAAAAACAATGAAAGTTTGAAAAAATATAAGTATATAATTTTTGTGTAGTTTAATGCTACTTTGGAATAGAATATCTACTAATTAATATACGTATAAAGAGATGATAATATCAAAATTCATAAGTACTCAAAGCTTATTTGTATACCAGGCATATGTTGCGGTTCCACCCCTTTTAAATTATTGTATTTATTACATTTATTAATATTTAGGTTTACTATGCAACCCGTATAGCAAACATTTTAAAGAAATCTGTATAATATAAAAAACACAATGACCTAGCACACAATAAAGATTTAGCTAACTCTCTACCACGTTAAAGTCGAGCACACGTTAAGGCTAACTTCCGCAATTAAACGTAGATAGTAACGTATTTAGTTTCACTCCAATACAAGCTCCAAATATAAGTAAGAGTACTTACAAAAAATACTTTTCAAACGTATTGTAATACTAGTTTCAGCCCGCGACTTCATCCACGTTGACTCCGCTTCTATTGGTCTCAGCGTGATGATTATAGCCTATAGCTTTCCTCAATAAATGGGCTATCTAATACTGAAAGAATTTTTTAAATCGGACCAGTAGTAGTTCCTGAGAATAGCTCGTTCAAGCAAACAAACAAACTCTTTACAATATTAGACAATATTAGTATAGATGGTGGACCGACGATCTACGTAAGATTACCGGTGTAGGCTGGATGAGGATTGCGGAAGACCGGGATGTGTGGCGCGAACTTGGGGAGGCCTATGTCCAGCAGTGGACTGCGATAGGCTGAAGTGATTAGTATAGATGAGAACTGAAGGCAATATGATGATAGGTTATTTAGAATCTGATTCTATATCCTGAATTAACCACATTAAAAATATGAATTCTTGGTGTTTTGGTATAAAAGCAACGTAAATATTTACCCTCGAAATATTTCCATTATCAAGTTTTATCATAAACAATTTCGTATTTTTCAGGTATATTCATCTTCTAAATTTTGCGCTCTTATAACAATTATACGGCTAAATACGCGCGTATCCCGTCTAACTCTAGCGAGCGCTGATCGGTTATTTATACTCGAGGAACAAAGTAAAGGGTAGCGAAAGGGGTCACCACAGTCGGACGATCAGGATTTTTCCATTCATTAGCCTCAAGTCCTACAGTGTCCTAGATAGGCATCGGGCTTCATTAGGCATTCTCATATAACCATCCATCTGTAATCTTGGCTAATATTGTCGGTATTTCAAAGGATGGGGATGTGGCTTTACATGACACAAAAGAAGAGCATACTAGTTGTATATTTCGTATTCATCACACACATGAAACATATAAATTAGCTGTTTTAGTATTTACTAATACTGTTAATTTAAAATAAATTTCTTCTCTTTTTTGTTCGTAGAACTTTGGATTTTTTTAACGATTTGAAAGCCTAACAAACCAAAAAAGGTTACGTGGGCAATATATGCAATTACATATTAGTGGCAAGATAGTCACAGCTGTCAATGTATATTAAATGGAGTAATTATGTTTAAGTTTAAACCTAAAATTGTAAATTTTTAACATCATAGTGGGATTTCAAAGACTAGAAAATTTATTTAAAAAGTTTCGTGTAATTAAAATAAATCAAAGCACTTACTTAATAAAATTCAATTCATTAAAAGAAATTCTAAATAACCTATCAATTGCCTTTGAATAAAACCCGCAATTAACCCTCTTGATAGGCAAATGAGTTTCAAGAAAGCCAAGAGGTTTCAAAATTAACTTTCTGGAAGAAAGTACTTACTATAAACTCGGGAGAAATGTAAAGGGTCTCCGAAGAGATTTACATAAAACCGGTGAATCCACCGCGAAACTGATATACCTATTCATTTTCAAGTTAGAAACTTTCATTATCAATACCTTCGGGTTAGCTCTTCAAGTTTCTCTTTCAATACGTAGTGGATTCTATTATCGAATTTGGTAACATTTTCTTTTATTTATTTTATTTTACATTCAAGTATGCATGTATCAAAAAGATCGTAGTAAAAAGATTTATTTTGATAATGCTATTTTGATAATCATTCAATTATAGATAAAACCATATAGTATTTTTTTTAAATAAATTTAACGCACACATTACAATTTAAATCGTGATGTAATTTTATTGAATCCTAAGTTGTATAACTAGAAATTCTTTAAAACGATGTCCTTTAATCTTTAAGACTTTTTATTTTTATTTTGTTTAAAAATTCAATTCAATTTCATTTTACATTGCTTATATTGTTCATTTATTGTATTATATATTTATTTATTTATTTATTTATTTATTTATTTACTTATTTATTTATTTATTTATTTATTTATTTATTTATTTATTTATTTATGTATAAAAAACTTAAAACTAACATTGCAGTGAACCCAATGTGTTAGTTAAGTTGATCACAAATTCAACCTCTATCTACAGATTTTTGTATACAAATAACATTAAATTTAACAAATAATTTAAACAATTCAATAAAGTCAATTAAAAAAAATAATAATTTTAAGTCTAACTAATTAAATAATCACACAAAAAAATCATAAAATTCATAAAAACAAACATTCAATAAAAACAATACAAATTAGTACATTTATATTAATGAAATTAAAATCAATTTCAATCTGTAACATTAAATTCAACATAGGTATATTGTTTGTTGCAGCTCATCTATATATCATGCTATCATCATCATATCATCTACACATGTTATAATAATACGTGAAGCAAAAACTTTATACCCCTTTTTACGAAAATTGTTCCGACGGAGGAGTAAGAAATTTCGCACCAGAAGAAATTTCGTGGTCAAATTGAGAATAGATAATAGATTAATATTGTTTGTCTTTACTGAATATCAAACATAACCATAATATATAATATTTACGATTTTATTTTTGTGTTACCCACACATTAGGAATTCTAAACATTTTTGAATATCATATCAAAAATATATAATATTATCGTAATTATGGTCGAATTTTGACCACTGGGCCATCGGAAGCGCATCGGAGCTCAACCAGGTTTACTTCCTGTATAGCTAATCCTGAATCCACATGTGTGTCTAGTTCAACTCACACAACTAAATTAATGGCTATTATGGCCTATGGTTAAAACATGAGGATATTCAAATAATTTATTTAGATTTCAAAAGATTTTGTACAAAAATAATTCATTACGATTTTCAACTTTAGTGAACTTTCTCAATCATTTTTATTTGTACAGAGTATATACATACATACTCTGTCCATTCAATTTATTTCAATATATATATATTTTTATGTTCTTTGTCTACTAAGCGTTTCATATACATTGTGTATTAACGTGTATTAATATGAATAAACCAGTGTAAAAACAGCACTCGTGGAGTAAAGTTATTTCGCACCTTAACTCCTCCTATATTATTGTATGTGTACAAACAGTTCCGTACAATAAATTTTTTGGTCCTTCGAGAAATTGATAATTTCAGTAAAGTTTAATTCTGTGTGATAACAGTCACATCTGTGCAAACAGCACATTTTTATTGAACTTTAAACACATCACGTGGCAAACAGTCACTCCCTCGCGACACGTGGCTCGGTGTTCAGTGAACAGAATATTAACCTGGACCTTTTTTAGTGCTAGTAAAGTGAAACATTTAAACTGTGATCAAGAGTACTTTTGGTGTGACCCATCGCACGCCCAGAGGACATCAGGGACGTGACCGTAAGGCGCTACCTAACAACAACTCAAGTAAGATCTTTCCTTTTTTTTCTGATAACATGGATACGCTACTCCAGCGTCAGGCTGAAATTCTCGACGCCGTTAAGCAAATAGAGCGTAATTTCAAGAAAGATCCTAGTAGCCGCAAAACGCGTCAATATTTAGACGCCAAGCTCGAGTCCATCGACAAACTGTGTTCGGAATTTAATTCCAATGACAACAAGCTAGAGGCTTTTAGGGACGACTCGCCATACTTCGCGGAGGAACAGTACGACCGAGCGAAAGAATATTACGCCAAGGTTCGCTTTATGATAGCGTCACATCAGGCCGTTCCATCCCTGCAGCACAAGCCGGTCGTATGTAGCCAGGACGCCGAACTGAAGGCCACACCATCAGTCAGCACTGGGGGCGACGCAACCGGTCGCGCCGGGACGCCCAGCCCGCTGCGCGCGCCGGCGCCGCGCGACGCTCACCAACAGCTCGCTCCCGCACCCGCGTTGCAGTCAGAGCTTGAAGAATTATTGTCACAACAACGAACAAATTTTAGAGCCTTGTCGAGACAAATACAAGCTGTAAATTTAAATACTATTATAGATAAGTGGGAGCTGGAAGAGGAGCTTCGTAATCTGCAGACGCGTTGGGATACCGTCGATAAATTGCACCTTAAAATCGATCATATAAGTCAGGGTTCCAACACGCAATATGAAAATGAATTTAGTTATAATGAAACAATATACAAAAATATGAGAAGGTCAATTTATCAAAAATTGTCAGCCACTTCCCATCTTCAACAATCCACCCCTAAAATAGATATTCCGGTTTTCACAGGCAAATATATTCAGTGGCCTACTTTCTTTGATCTATTTAACGAAACAATTCACAACAATAACTTTTTATCTAAGTGTCAAAAAATGCAACATCTAAAGGGCAAGTTGAAGGGGGAAGCGGAGAGGCTAATACAGCATCTTAATATTTCTGCTGATAATTATGATACTGCGTGGGATCTGTTAACCCGTAGGTACAATAACACCCAACTGTTATTTACAAAAAATTTAGAGACCTTTTTGAATCAACCTACAGTTCAAAAGCAAACAGCTTACGAAATTAAGCGTCTCTATGACACTAGCATGGAATGCATTCATGCTATACAAAATTTAGGGGTCAACATTTCTTCATGGGATCCGATATTAGTTCATTTAATATGTAAAAAATTAGATCCTGTTTCCTATAATGATTATAAAGAAGCCCGTAAGTCACCACGTGACTTGCCTTTGCTTAACGAGCTTATGAACTTTTTAGAGGGAAAATTTACAGCCCTCGAAGAGATTAGCAAAAAAGATTTAACTTATGTTTATAAATCTAATTTGAATAAAAATCAATCACCTGCAAACGAATCGAGTAATATTAATCAATCTCGTTCATCAAATCGCAATGGAAAATTCCAGACCAATACAACACGTGTTTGGAATTGTCCATTTTGTAAGCAAAAACATAATTTGTTTAAATGTAATAAATTTGCGCAATTAGGACCGGATGCGAAACTGAAAACGGTAAAGAAATTGGATATCTGCGCAAATTGTTTGTTCAGTCATGATGGCAACGCATGCAATTCTAATAAATTGTGTAAAATATGTTACGGTAAACATAATTCCATTTTACACGATTCATTTGCGTCATATTCCGCGCCCCCTCTTACCGCTGCCGCTAGTAACTTGATGCATGCGTCCCCGAGTGCCCCCGCGCCGAACAAATTGCTGACACCCGTTGCAGACGGACATCATAACGTTAACTATGTTTCCAAGGACGACGAGGAAATTCTTCTTACGACATTATTAGTAAAAGTTAAGGCAGCGGATGGTTCATACATTACCCTGAGGGCTCTACTCGACCAGGGCTCTCAAATCTCGCTTATCTCTGAAAATGCTGCGCAGTGGTTAGGCCTACCGAGATCTCGTTACCATGCATCTATTTCCGGTATAGGTTATGGTTCAAAACAAAGTAAAGGAGTACTTAATCTCTCTTGTCAGTCTATATACGACGATTATGTTTTTGAAACACAAGCCTTAGTCATAAATCATGTCATAAATAACTTACCCAACGTCTCCTTTGCTAAGCAAACCTGGGAACATCTCCAGCATATACAGTTGGCTGACCCGCATTATAACATCTCAAAACCCATAGATTTATTATTAGATGCTAGTGTTTATTCCGAAATATTAATGAGTGGATTAGTTAAGGGCCCCGGCAAAGCACCCATTGCCCAACAAACAAGGTTGGGTTGGATATTATCAGGAAATGTGAAAACATTCAATTGTAGTGTAGTTATTAATAATTTATCAGAGATATCGAATTATTGGGAATTTGAGGAAATAAACGAGTGTGCCGCTGACATGACGGAAAGTGAAAAATATTGCGAACAGCTTTATAAAAATACCACTAAACGCTTAGAGAGCGGTAGGTACGAAGTAGCGCTTCCTATGAAGCCAAATTTTGAACAAAACTTAGGTAAATCAAAAAACAAGGCCATCGCACAATTCATTAATTTAGAAAAGAAATTAGCTAGTAATGAGCAATTTTCTCAAAGTTATAAACAATTTATGAATGAGTATTTGAGCCTCGGTCATATGAAACCTGTCGATAACAGTCAACAAGGACTGTCATGTTACCTTCCCCACCACGGAGTTATAAAAGCTGACTCAACTACCACTAAATTACGAACAGTTTTTAACGCTTCATCAAAAACGTCATCAGGTAACAGCCTGAACGATTTGATGGAGCGGGGACCAAATTTACAAAAGGATCTGCATAGCCTTATTTTAATTTGGCGTCAACATAAATATGTAATTACTGCGGATATCGAAAAGATGTTTCGTCAGATTCTTGTAAATGAGTCAGCTCAGCATTTACAGCGTGTTGTGTGGAGGGAATCCCGAGGAGACCCATTGAGAGAGTATCAGCTTACTACTATCACGTACGGTACAAAGGCCGCCCCATACCTCGCTATGCGCACATTAAGGCAGCTCGCAGACGATGATGCGCAAATATATCCCATAGCCGCTGCCGCCTTAAAGAATTCGTTTTATATGGACGATCTCCTAGAAGGGTGTAGCAGTCTCGAACAGGCTAAGGAACTTCAACAACAGCTGATCAATATATTGATGAGAGCCGGCATGAAAATACGTAAGTGGAGTAGTAACGACCCTGCTCTTATTCAAAATTTATCACCGGAGGACGTAGACTCCTCCTTAGACTTCCGATGTGCGGAGTCCAGAAAAACACTGGGGTTACGATGGAATCCAAAATATGATACATTCTCATTTAAAAATATATTTTACGACATTAATGATGATACACATATTACGAAGCGACAGTTACTATCACATATTTCAAAAGTTTTTGACCCCGTAGGGTGGCTCGCTCCACTGACCATCAGGGCTAAACTTTTATTTCAGAAGACCTGGTCCGATGATTGCATGACCTGGGATCAAAGGTTACCGCACCACTTAGTAGAGGAGTGGCAACAACTAAAGCAAGATCTCCAAAATATTGAAATTTTTGAAATACCGAGATATTTTGGAGAAAGTGATAAAATTAACCTATATGCTTTCTGTGACAGCTCAGAAAAAGCGTATGCTTGTGCAATTTTTGTAAGCACTAGAAATGCTAAGGGTGAGTACACAACAATGTTACTCACCGCAAAAACAAAGTTAGCACCGATAAAAAATAAATTAACACTACCAAAACTCGAACTTTGTAGCGCTTTATTACTATCACGCCTTATAACAAAGGTTAGGCAAGCGCTAAATAATAAGATAAATAAAATACATGCTTTTACAGACAGTATGATTGTTCTTGGCTGGATCTACGGAGATACCAACCGGTGGAAGCAATTCGTAGCTACAAGGATCAAACGGATCACTGACGTTATTCCATCCACATGTTGGCATCATGTAGAATCCAAACAAAATTCAGCAGATTGTGCGACGAGAGGGATGACCGCAGCACAACTAAAAGGTCATTACCTGTGGTGGGAGGGCCCAGAATGGCTTCGAGAGTACGATTCTAAAAAAATAAAAAGCGAATGCTACTCTTCCCCCGATATTGAAGTTAAAGAAAATATAACCAAATTCAGTGTGTACGCAGCCTTAAACGAGAACAATGCATTTATATTTCAATTAATAAACGAATGCAGTTCGCTGAGGCGCGCGGCTGTTAACCTGGGATGGCTATCACGTTACATAGTGTCATTAAGAAATAAACAAAGCGTACCGCGACTTAGCTATCTAACTTCCTCAGAAATGCAACGTTCGTATGACGTAATTATAAGGACGATACAAAAATATGAATTTGAAGAGGATTATCAACGTTTAATTAATAATAAAAACATTAGCCGAAACAGTAAATTATCAAGCCTATGTCCCTATATAGACAAAAACGATAAACTTATGCGAGTTCGAGGAAGGCTCAATAACTCACTTTTAAGTTCATCAGCAAAACATCCAATCATACTTCCGAGTCACAGTCGTCTAACAAATCTAATTATATCTGAAGCACACACATTGACGCTTCACGGTGGTCCTCGACTAACACTTTCTTTTATCAGGGAGAAATATTGGATCATAAGTGGACTACGCACCGTTAAAAGGGAGTTGCGAAAATGCGTCAAATGCAGGCGCTTTAGTGAACAGAAGTCACAACAATTGATGGCTGATCTTCCACAACCCAGGGTTACCCCATCACGTCCCTTCACACATACAGGTGTAGACTTTACGGGTCATTTTGACATAAAAATAAACAAAGGACGCGGGGTTAAAACCTCAAAGGGCTACGTAGCAGTTTTCGTATGTTTCTCTACCAAGGCAGTTCATTTAGAACTGGTATCAGATCTCAGTACTCCGGGATTTTTAGCTGCGTTTAGAAGGTTTTGTGCTCGACGCGGGTGCCCTCGCCGAGTTTACAGCGATAACGGAACTAACTTTGTGGGCGCTAACAGGCTGCTCAAAAGAGAGTACGAGCAGATCCAAAAAACTATAAACCAGGATTTCTTTCGTAACATATATAATTACAACATTGAGTGGGTATTTAACGCACCAGGTAATCCAGAAGCCGGAGGTTTGTGGGAAGGAGCTGTTAAACGCATGAAGTATCACCTGAAAAGAGTGGTTGGGGAACAAAAACTCACCTACGAGGAGTTCATCACCGTCCTTCATCAGATAGAAGCTTGTCTTAACTCTCGGCCGCTGGTTGGTTTAACAGAAAACGCAGAGGATGTATATCTGACCCCTGGGCATTTCTTGGTCGGAGGATCTTTACTCTCTCGACCACAGACAGACCCTGAACATATTAGTTTAACTACCAGATGGAAGATGATACAATCCATGAATAAGCAGTTCTGGAGAAGGTGGTCTGCCGAATACTTACAGGAGTTGCAGTCTCGTTCGAAGTGGCGTAAAACTACCAAAAACCTAGAACTAGATGACATTGTAGTTATTAAAGAAGAAAACTTGCCTCCTGGTAAGTGGGCTCTGGGGAGAATTGTAGAAACTCATCCCGGCAAAGACGGGTACGTTCGGGTTGTATCAGTAAAAACCAAGAACGGCGTCATAAAAAGGCCAATTATTAAGCTTGTCCCTCTACCGGTAAAAGAGGAAACAAAAGCGATGATGTTATCCCCTGACGACTAACTACAGCTCGTGATGTCACCGCCGTATTAATGAAAACGCAACGTAGTGTGCACTGCCTCACGGAATCGTTTTTGTTTCCTCTTTTACCGGTAGAGGGACAAGCTTAATAATTGGCCTTTTTATGACGCCGTTCTTGGTTTTTACTGATACAACCCGAACGTACCCGTCTTTGCCGGGATGAGTTTCTACATTATTTATACTTTAAAAGTCAAGGATTGTATTGGACAACTCATTGCTCTGTTGCAAAAAAGGAAGCCTTGTGATTATCGTATGTTATAAATTGTTACATTTGACTAGTTTACCCTTTAATTTGAATTTTCTTTGCCCGTTTTCTTTGTCTGTCTTTTTACACGCTAAATGTTTATAATTAAATATAATTGAACAAAAAGATTTTAATGTTATGAAAATTGGGAATTAAGGATATTCATTATAATAAAAATCTTAGAATTGACATAAGCTGAAAAGATGGTAGCGACAAATAATGATGTTTTAAATGTCTATACTCATAATTAATTTATTTTAACCAATGTGCTAAGCAGAAAAATGTAAATACATGTGTGGTTAGTTTTTTTTCCAATCTGACTGTGAAGAAACGATTAAACGGCCCTTTATCGGTCGTCCGCCCCTTGCTTGCTAGCCGACAACACGTGTAAATAAGGATTAGTTTAAGGGCGCTGGTTACCTCCTTAATATTGCTATGTTCTGAATTAAATAAAGCTTTCGACTTTTTACACAAGCTCATAAATCTAATCTAATTATATCGTATTGATTTCACCAAACATAATCTTTTACCACATATATTAATACTAAATTTTAGTACTAAACTAGTTGTGCCTCGCAGTTTCACGCGCATTATTTCCGGTCCCGTAGGAGTGTCAGGATAAAAAGTATGCCTACATTTTGTTAGATCATCTTGGATGCGACCTGAATTATCAGCTGTCAACGCACCAAAAGTTATTTCGGTAGCTTTTCCGTGAAAAATTTATAAACATCTGTCGATCCTACCAATCTTTCGGACTTACAATACAAGTACAACTATTAAATCTGTACAACTAAATTAAAATGTGTATCAAAACAAAGGTCATCAATGAAGTCCGCTATTCAATAATAACTCTATTCAATAGACAGGAAACAAGGTGAATGTTTGCGGTGAACCAGAAGTCAGACTCGAAGCTAGCTAAGTGAATGAAATCGTCCAATCAGTTATACCGAACTTTGTGGCTTAATTTCATTATTCCAGTTGAATAGACTAAAATCGAAATATTTAACTGATCCTTTTCCCTTTAATATTACCGATTAAATTAGCGAGCCTTTACAAAATGTAAATTGTTTACTTGGCATTCAATTATTTAGCTTGGAAATGTTACAGAAAACTGTATATTTTATTTGTTCGCATAAAAAGGTTCCAATGAAATTTTATTTTACCTGTTATTTTGCGTTGCTAAATTGATATTATAGAACTGTACATAATATTTAATATAGAAATAGAAAGCATATAGTTTAAATATTAACCGATAGAGCAGAAATTTTACATACACGTTTAGTTTGTATGGCAATTCATGTTTAGCAATATGACGTAAATCTAATATGGCATCCACGCCCTAGATAGTGGACTAGCTGTTTTTAATGTGCTCTTACAATATTGATACGAAATGCAAGGGCTTGCGTATAGTAAACTCGAAAAATGCAGTGACGTCACTCTAAATCCAACATGGCGGACTCGTAAATTTGTCGGACTAAGTTTTTTTATTCTTACCTAGAATATGGGTATCAAATGCTTACTGAGACGAACTTATAAAATGACGTTACTTAAAAATCGATATGGCATACTTCTAAAGATGGTGGATTAAGTTTTTATGTTTTTCTACCTTACAGGTTTCAAATGAAAGGGCTTACTGAGGATAACTCGAAAAATAAAGTGACGTTACTCTAAATAAAATATAATGGACTTTTAAAGACGGCGTACTAAGTTTTTTATTCTTTCCTAAAATTTTGAAATCAAATGAAAGGGTCTGCTGATAGTAACTCGAAAAATAAAGTGACGCTACTCTAAGTCCAATATGGTAGACTTCTAAAGATGCCAAACTAAGTTTTTATACTTTTCTACATTATGGGTATCAAATGAAAGGATTTGCTGAAAATACCAGACTGAGAAACCTGTCCAACGATAACTAAAAAGTCAAACATAAATTACAGTAAAAAAACTTTTTTTTTTAAACAGACTTATTTTAAATGCGTATCATTACATGATATGTTATATTATGATATAAAAGCTTGTCGTAAAATGTATCAATGTAGATAAACTAGTAAATTGAATCACTCTATATGATATCTGGTTTTAAAGGAGAAGTTTATTTTATTATTTTTAATATAATAAAAATGTAAGCACAGTCACGATATTTTATTATTTTATATATTAATTATAGATAAAATAAAATTATGAAATGTTAAACTGTTCTGATTCATTAACAGTTTTGCTTACTCTTTTGGCGTTCCAATCGATATCAGTAAATTAATAAAACTCAATCATAGCCTTGACGAGTATCCGTTCTAATTGAGATGTAAATGAATCCGCATGATCCAAATTATCTTTGACTTGCACAGTGGACACAGGTTGATTGGAAAATTACGCAACTATTTCACACGGCGCGGATGGAGCATGATTGGTTTGTGAGTAACGATCCAAACGTTTCTAAAATCAATTTTCATCAATAGTAAATTTCGGTAAAGGTTCTGATTTATCACGTTCGTTTTGATTCGTCAATCGAGCTACTTTTTATTCTGTGTTAATTTTTGTTTGAAATACTATATTTCACTATCACTATACTATATTTACCCTTTGAAAAATTCATACTGAATTTAAGTTTTAATTTTCCTTGAAATGTGTCAATAAGCAACAGGCACAGTTGAATATATCTTGTTTGAACAGAGAGCAACCTGTCTAAGATGTACCTTAACCCTAAATAAGTAATACCTTATAACAGTGGAAAAGGAAATCTATGCGAGACAAAAATCACTATCAAGAATATAAAAATTTGAAAGACTACCAATGAAAAAAGTAATTTTCTCCTTCATAAAAACAGTTACGATGTTATTTATTACGATACCGCAATCTATAGAAGGGATTTCGCCTGGAGCAGAGCATTAACGATTACATGTTTTAGGGAAACAGTTGTACAAAGAAATATTACTTTGACAAATGAAATTCTTTATATTTTCTTTGACGTCATCAATTATTAGGAACGGTAACATGTTATATATATTTACAGATATACTTTTCTATTTTTTTTTCTAAAAGGCTGAGCTAATTATATGATTTGTGGTTACGGAAGTAAATAATATAGCCACCCCCCCCCCCCTCTTCTCGTGGGTGTCGTAAGAGGCGACTAAGGGATAATACAGTTCCACTACCACCTTGGAACTTATAAAGCCGACCGATGGCGGGATAACCATCCAACTGCTGGCTTTGAAATACAAAGGCCGAGGACGAGCAGCAGCGTCTTCGGTGTGACAAAACCAGCTCTGCGGTCACCAACCCGCCTGCCCAGCGTGGTGACTATGGGCAAAACACATGAGTTCACGCCATTGTTGGCTCGAACTTGTGGAGGCCTATATCCAGTAGTGGACTGCGATAGGCTGATGTGATGATGATGTGATGATCATAAGACATTAAAAGTAACATCTTATGGATTTACCGAAGCTCAAATCATTTCATCTACGCGTGACGCTGTCGTCTTGTGATAAGCTTATATTTATCACAGACATGTACAAACATTTGATTTCATTTGTCAAATTTTTATTTATTTAACTACCAAGTAGTATTGGAAAAGTATTTTGATTCATTAATTCCAAAATAAGAAATTGTAAAGAAACAAATTAAATAGTAACGTTGACAATATTTAAAGAATTTCCGTATTTCTGCGATAACTTACTCTTTCGTTTCAATGCCTAAAAACTTCGCTTTTTATATAAAATATTTTACTACGTTTTGATCACCATTATGAAAATTTTAGAAAAAATGGAAAACTTTGTGTTAGGTTAGGTTAGACCTACAATCAAGCAAGCATTGGTTTTTAACTGTTATACAGAATTTAAAAAATGGAGATAGTTTATGACTAGCATACATTTAATAATTGTGTTTGGTCGCAAAAGAAAAAAAAAACTCACTCACACCGTTACTCGAACCGTAGTCATCGGAATTAAGTCAAATTTAAATGGGGCCCACAACACAATCATCAGTTTTTGTTTAAAATAAGAATCATCAAAATCGGCACTCGCAGTAAAGTTATGAGGTAACACACATAAAAAATACACGTGAATTGAGAAACTCCTCCTTTCTTCGAAGTCGGTTAAAAATCAAGTACCTTCTCCCATAAACGTTATATGTCATAAAAATTATTAATTATATTGATTGTCTTACCTGAAATGTGGTTTGTGCAAAATATAAAATCTAAATTCATATTTTAATAAGCGATATTGAGCATGATGGACACTTTTTCTGTTATTTGAAGATCTTAAATATATTTTGTAATTAAATAACAACAACTTAAATACAAGAAGCAGAAACAAAACGTCATAATGAATAAACTTAGACGCCGCGTTGGAGAAACGGTCACAGCACTGGTTTGTAGCTGTTGCGCTGGCGGTTGCGGGTTCAATCCCCGCACATGACAAACATTTGTATTGACCATACAGATATTTGTCATGGTCTAGGTGTTTGTGCAGTCCTCGTGGGTCTCCCTACCGTGCCTCGGAGAGCACGTTAAGCCGTCGGTCCCGGTTGTTATCATGTACACCTGATAGTGATCGTTACTCATAGTAGGGAACATATCCACCAACCCGCATTGGAGCAGCGTGGTGGATTAAACTCTGATTCTTCTCTTACATGGGGAAAGAGACCTATGCCCAAAAGTGGGATATTACAGGCTGAAGCGCATAAACTTTTAAGGGTTTAACATCACTGTTAGGAACTCTCGCCAAATAATCACCTAATGTTTGACTAGTGCATAAACTGTATTAATACTAACACACTATTGAATTATTTATTAGACTAGGTATATTTTTTTATTATACAAATTATTAAACAATGGAAATCCTCATATTATATTCAGTTTTATACAAAATGAACTCGTCAATCGCTAAGTCGTTTTGTCTAGGAAACTAAAATGGACATCAGATTCTCCAAGAATAAGTATGAAAGAATTTATTTTCCCAGCTACGAATGTTTATGTTATTTCGGCTGTCAAATAAGCGTACAGCACACCTAATGGGAATTAGAGAAATGTCGACAGGACCTATTGAATTGGCTATTGGCGCAGTTTCTAACGCCTGCTTTTTATGTTTCCAATTTGATAAGAGATTTGTGTGAATTTTTAAAACGTATTTAGTTCTAGATTATTTTTTTGTATACAACTTGGTTCGGTAAACAAATGTACGGTTCCCCTAATGATAAGCGATTATCTTAGCTTATAGACGCTTGCGACACCAGAAGCATTCCAAGTGTGTTGCCGATCCTACCCATAATAATTATTACTAATAAAATAAATTATAAGAGTACGAGGTACATCCCAAAACCGTACTTCCAATCCCCCCGGAGCAGAGCTCTGGTCACCTTGCTCATCAAAGGAACACAACACTGCTTGAAAGCGATATTGTTTAGCTCTGAGCTTTTGTAATAGATACTTTCCCAAACGGGCTACTCCCTTCGAAAATATTAAGGTTTTTTGAAATGACAATTCTTTAGAATCGTTGTGATTTGATAAGAAAATGCATCACAATTAAGAAGCATACAAATAAATGTATAGGAGAGATTGGAATACATTACTGCTCAAAACGCGTAGCGACCAGTTTTGAATGGCGCTTACGACATTTTTCACGAGACTTTGATAATCGTCATAGAACAAAACGCCAAGTCAGGCTTCCTAGGACTTTTCAGAAGTTTCACTTCTAAGGTGTGTGAATTGCAAACCTCTACTTTTTTTTTCAAAATCGGCATCAAGAAGCTTCTACCATTTATTAGTCGCTTAGATTGTACTGATGTTAATTTCTCGTCACAAAAAAACTTTGACTCAATAACTGTTAAATATTTATACAACTATAGAGCGACGTTATTATATTATACAGGTTAGCCAAATAGTGCGCCAAGTAAAGCTGGTGCAACGCAAGTAAATTTTATCATTTTAAGGAATATTTTTTTCTAAAAAAAAATATTTGTTAAAATGCGGTAACGTAACAGTTTAAAAGTCCACGCGACTCGCATTCACCAAATTCCGTGATTTGCATACAAATTGTTCACACATGGTTACGATGGGTTTTTGTATACACTCTGGAAATAACATACATTTGCAAAAGCAATTTACAGCTGTTCCGATTATATTCACTTTTTTAAGGTATGTCACTAAGATACTTGGATAAATTTGAAAGCTGCTACAAAGTTATTTATTCATTTGTACGTTATTCTTATTCCAAAGAACCATAGATAGACATTTTCTGTAAACTTAATTACGTTACTATGTGACAAAGCAATGGTGCTACTGAGTGGAGGCAGTCTATAAGCAATAAGCATTTCCTTGTAAATTGCGTTAAGGAGGTATTGAAGTTGAGCGTTGGACCCGCGTAGGAATGCAGTTGGAGAATTTTTCAAGTAATTTGGATTCTATTCACAACAGGCCAACGAACGAGACGCGCCAAATGAACCGGACGGCACTGCATTATGCCATGAATAAAAGTAGATAAGTGAAATACTAACTGGAACTGAAGTTGAACTTTATTAGAAATATTGACACTAGGAATCAACACGATGTTATATTTAGATATTTTGCTCTCTCCTATGCTAAAACAGCACTGATTATATATAAAATAAAACTGTTATTCCGTTTGTTTTAATGTATTTATACTTTTTTGTCACTAGGCTAGCAAACAAACATATGGTCAGCCTTATGATAAAAGAGGAGCCTATAACTCCTGTAATATCATAAACATCGTTGCCTACACGTGCTATAAATCATAAATATCAATAATAAAATGTTCGATTTCTCGACCTACTTTTTATTAAAGAATAATAAAATAAAAACAGCATATTCGTGGTAAAACATATAATAGAATGAATACAACGTAAATTAAAAATTATACAGAATAATTTAAAATATAAATTAGTGACGTCTACAAAAAATATAAAAACATAAAATAAGGTTTGATTATTATTCTGATATAAAAAAATTCGTATATATGTGGTGTAATGCATTGTTGACTAAACTAAAAGACAAAAAAATACCAATAAATCACCATGTATACGTTTAAAATCATCTTCGCTGTAGTGTTTGTGCGTTAAGCTTAATATAGAGAATATTCGTGGGTGTGTAGCAGCTTCTACTACAGGCAAGTAAATTGTTATAATTATATTGTATGATAGTCGTTTTGAATACGCCTATTTATTTTGTATTCCAATTTAAGATAGTAATAATGATTATAATTTAGGTAATATATGTTCTAAATTTTAAGTTTTATTGTTATGTAAAGTTCGTTATGTTAAACATCTATACTTTTTTTAGTAACAGCTACGTCTTTTATAAATATATAATTTTTCTTTAATAAAGTACTCCCTTAAACCCGTATCTTTATATGACGTATGATTGATAATACCTATATGCTCTCAAAGAGCATAAAAATCTATGGATGACCCTTCCCGAAAGAATTCGACTCGGTCAAGTTACTATAGTTTTTCCAGCGCTAGAGCAACATGATAATGAGATCGAAGTGCGGCCCGTTTATACCTAACGATATCATTTATAAAAATCGAATCAAAGTAAACCTTTACAAAAAATATATTACTGAATTTATTAATCTATAATATATATAAAAGCGAAAGGTCACTCACTCATCACGAAATCTCCGAAACTATAACACCTACAAACTTGAAATTTGGTAGGTAGGCTCCTTATAAGACGTAGGCATCCGCTAAGAACGGATTTTACGAAACTCGACCCCTAAGGGGGTAAAACGGGGGTTGCAAGTTTGTATGAAAGTCCTATGTTTTTGAAGTAAGAGACTTGAAATTTAAAATGTATGCTCTATAGATGATGAAAAGGTGTCCAAATAATGTATCTTTAGAAATCAACCCCTTTTTGGGGTTAAAACGGGGGATATTAGGTTGGCTCACTGATCACAAAATCTCCGAAACTATAACAGTTACAAACTTGAAATTTAGCATAAAGGCTCCTTATAAAGCGTAGACATCCGCTAAGAACGAATTTTATGAAATTCGACCCTTAAGGGGGTAAAACGGGGGTTGGAATTTTGTATGAAAGTCCTATGTTTTTGAAGTAAGAGACTTGAAATTTAAAATGTATGCTCTATAGATGATGAAAAGGTGTCCAAATAATGTATCTTTAGAAATCAACCCCTTTTTGGGGTTAAA
This sequence comes from Melitaea cinxia, assembly GCF_905220565.1. Classification (NCBI taxonomy): domain Eukaryota; kingdom Metazoa; phylum Arthropoda; class Insecta; order Lepidoptera; family Nymphalidae; genus Melitaea; species Melitaea cinxia. Next base: position 10,790,641 of record NC_059403.1, read on the forward strand.
ACGGGGGATATTAGGTTGGCTCACTGATCACAAAATTTCCGAAACTATAACAGTTACAAACTTGAAATTTAGCAGAAAGGCTCCTTATAAAGCGTAGACATCCGCTAAGAACGAATTTTATGAAATTCGACCCTTAAGGGGGTAAAACGGGGGTTGGAAGTTTGTGTGAAAGTCCCATGTTTTTGAAGTAGGAGACCTGAAATTTAAAATGTATACCTTATAGATGATGAGAAGGTGTCCAAATAATGAATCTTTAGAAATCAACTCGCTTTTGGGGTTAAAACGGGGGATGGTAGGTTTACTCACTCATCACGAAATCTCCTAAACTATAACACCTACAAACTTGAAATTTGGCAGATAGGCTCCTTAGAGAGCGTAGACATTCGCTAAGAACGGGTTTTACAAAACTCGACCCCTAAGGGGGTAAAACGGGGGTTGGAAGTTTGTATAAAAGTCCTATGTTTTTGAAGTAAGAGACTTGAAATTTAAAATGTATGCTCTATAGATGGTGAGAAGGTGTCCAAATAATGCATCGTAATCTATATATATAAAAGAGAAAGGTCACTGACTAAATCATTACGACAGGATGGACAAAGATAAAATTTGGCAGGGAGGTAGACTATAGTTAGCAGATGTCCGTTAAGAACGGATTTTACGATATTCCATCGCTAAAGGGGTTTAATTGGGGTTGATAGTTTATATGAAACATATACAGCCTGAAAATAAAACCAAAAATGTGGTGTATAGAGAGGTTTTATAAAAATAACTATTAAATTATACTAAATTGTGCCTTTTAAAATGTTACTCAGTTTGATAAGCATTTTAAGTGACTGAAATTAAAAAATAATTTGCGTTAAGCATCTTAATAGTAATACATGTCTTCATAACCACGAGGACTTAATCACGGGCAACAGTTAGTGTATTATAAGTCCCCAAAAGTGTATGTGATTGATTCGCTCAAAATTTACTGAACGGATTTTCATGCGGTTTGTCCATTGTAGAGAGGGCTCCACCATTGGTAAGAGGAAGGTTTGATGATAAGCCGATTTTGATGAGAGTTTCACTGGAAGTTTGCCGGCAAAACTTGGTGACACACTAATTTCAACGCGGGCGAAGCCGCGGGCACAGCTAGTAATAAATAAAAATATAAACATTGTTAAATCTATTATTGAGAATAATATTAAATATCAAAATATTTATAAAATTTAAACTGTTTTGTAATTATGTAGTTTAGCTTCTCCTTAATACAGATAGCTCAACTACCTACTAGATCGTTCAATAAGTCCCGAGACTAACCTGGAAATGGCGCATATATTAAAAACTCTTTTGATTTTTAAAAAGTACTGGCTATCAATACAAGAATATGTGTCAAATTTTTAAAAATGGAACAATAAAATTATTGATTTTGAAACATTTAAGTGACGCTACGGTTGTAATTTCGATACAATGGAAAAAAACGAGTTTCGCGTGTTGATAAAACATTGTTTTTTAATGGGAAAAAATACCGTTGAAGCACAGAAATGGCTTATAAAATGTTATGCAGGATCAGCTCCCTCTAAAGCAACCATTTGTCGGTGGTATGCCGACTTCAAACGCGGTCGCATGGACACCAATGATGGAGAACGCTCAGGTCGTCCAAATGAAGCAGTGACTCAACAAAATATTAACCAAGTCCTCAAAATCGTATTGAAAGATCGGAAGGTAAAAGTGCGAGAGATAGCCGAGATAGTGAAGATTTCAGCTGGTAGTGTTTTCACTATTTTACATAAAAATTTGGCCATGAAAAAGCTTTTTTCTAAGTGGGTGCCGCGTTTGCTTACAACTAATCAAAAGGAACAACGTATCAATGATTCAGAGCGATGTTTGGCGCTGATGAATCATAATAAAAAGGTTTTTTTACGTCGGTATGTAACAATGGATGAAACCTGGATATACCATTTCACTCCGGAATCCAATCGGCAGGCAGCGGAGTGGAGAGCGGCTGGTGAAAGCCGCCCGAAGCGTCCAAAGACTCAGAAATCGGCCGGTAAGGTTATGGCGTCTATATTTTGGGATGCGCATGGAATACTTTTCATCGACTACCTTGAAAAGGGGCAAAATATAAATAGTGACTATTACATGTGCTTATTGGAGCGATTGAAGTACGAAATTGTGAATAAACGGCCTCACATGAACAAAAAGAAAGTGGTGTTTCACCAGGACAACGCGCCTTGTCACAAGTCCGTGAGAACGATGGCCAAAATTAACGAATTGGGCTTCGAATTGCTTCCTCGTCCCCCTTATTCGCCAGACTTGGCCCCCAGCGATTACTGGCTGTTTGCAGACCTCAAAAAAATGCTTCAGGGTAAGAAATTTGACTCAAATAGTGAAGTTATCGCAGCAACGGAGGCTTATTTTGAAGCCAAAGACAAATCGTTCTACACACATGGGATAGAAAAGTTAGAAAAGCGTTGGAGGGACTGTATCGCTCTTGGAAGAGACTATGTTGATGAATAAAAATTAATTTTATAAAAAAGACCTTTTTTTAGTACTTAGTCTCGGGACTTATTGAACCACGTGTTAGCTAGGATAAGTAGAGATAATACTTAAAAAAATACTTTCAAACTACACCTAGAAACTAATTGTCCCTTTTTTGTTACTTGGAGTTTATATGGTAGATATAAATAGCTACTTGCAGCAAAAATACTAATCAAATTGTAACAATATCATAATATAATTTCTGTAGTATTTTTTTTAACTTCATTGTAATGGGTTAAGTTTGGAAATATGTTTTATAAACATTATTATTATTCAATAAATAAATTATTATTATAAACTAGCTGACCCGGCGAACTTCGTATCGCCTAACACAAACTTTATCGTATGGTATTAAAGTTCAAATTGATTTTTAAGTATTATCACAAATCTGTTGTATGGGAGTATAGAAACGTGTTGTTTTTAGACTTTTTCAGGAAGTTTAAATGTTTTTTTTTTTTAGAATTTTTCTCTCCGTAAGAACCATCCTCGTACTTCAAGGAATATGTTAAAAAAAGAATTAGCGAAATCGGTCCACCCGTTCTCGAGTTTTGCGCTTAGCAACACATTTTGCGATTCATTTTTATATCATTACATAGTATAAAACAAAGTCACTTCACGCTGTCTGTATGCTTAGACTTTCAAAACTACGCAACGGATTTTGATGCGATTTTCTTTAGTAAATAGAGTGATTCCAGAGGAAGGTTTATATGTATAATACATGCATAATATAGTAGAGGAACACTGATAGTTTTTTCAACCGTGCGAAGCCAGGGCGGGTCGCTAGTTATAGATAAATTATACACTTTTTGCGTGTTTACAGTATGAATTAGTATTCAAACCATTAAAAACTTCCCGTCAGCCTTCATTTATAAATATTTTTTAGTGATGACGTAAGAACATTTTGGATTAGGAAAGCGTAAACAATTGAAATGTTACTGAATATGTAAAAATATGTATATTGTTCGTGCATTATGTAAACGGACGTGTAGGGGGAGGGTGTTTCAACGACGCGCTATGTAATCTCAAGTTAGCGAGCAATTTGGTGTTTGCTTTCAGTATTGTAGCTCTAACGATTGGATTGCCTTTACGTTAAAAGACTTGCTATTTGCGTTTTATATATTTTAAACTGATTTTAAGTATAAAAATACGATAAATAAAAATATTGTTTTATAAAAACTTTGAGAGTATTAGATATGAAGATTTATAAGGGCTTGACGAATATTTATCACTTCTTTACGCTAGAGTTACTACTGTAACATGGATAAAAATACCAAAAATTTCATAAATTAGTGATTAATAGAGATTAAAAAATGTAGGAAATATTTTACTTCTGATTTAATAAATATCACTATGCGTGTTTCTATGATTATGTGAATGGCCTCAGTTAATTCTTTAACGCCATCATCACGGAGTTTACTTATAAACAACTAAAGCAAAACAGTTAATTGCATGTTACAAATTGCAGACACAAAATAATGTATGTGCGCAATTTAACAAGCTAGACAAAACACTTTAATGAAAAATGAGCTGTATGTCATTTCATTAAATTTCATACTTCCTTGACATACATATAGAAAATGTAACCGTAGCGCTTATTTAGTATCAAGTTATATAGAAGGACATTCAGAGTCAAATTAAGCCTCGGATGTCCACATTTTACTCAACTCTGACTGTATATTAGGAGCAAATATACCATCACTGAGCAAACAATTTCTACAACCTTTAAACTTTGACAAATAAGGCTTTTGCATGCTCTATTTAGGTACACAGCGGAACGGGACAGAATAACACCTACATGATCAATGTAAATAAAAATGAATTACCGAAATGTAGGCGCATAACTTTGATCAACGAACGATTGCATCAATTTTGATAATTCTTTTTTATATTTGGTAATATGGTTTGTGTAAAAATAATTGTGTTTGCTCGCAAACGAAAAAAAACCGACTTCAATTACATCGAAGAGTAATACAACGTAGATCGACGAAAAAATAGTCAAGTAACTACGCGTTATCAAAGATTACTCAAAAAGTAGTTATCAGATCTCGATAAAATTTATATGTGACCACATGATAAACATCAGCTTTTGATTAAATTAAAAATTGTCAAAATCGATACATCCAGTAAAAAGTTATTGCGGATTTTCGAGAGTTTCCCTCGATTTCTCTGGGATCCTATCATCAGATCCTGGTTTCCTTACCATGGTACTAACTAGGGATATCTTCTTTCTAACAAAAAAAGGATTATCAAAATCGGTACACCCAGTAAAAAGTTATTGCGGATTTTCAAGACTTTCCCTCGATTTCTCTGGGATCCCATCATCAGATCCTGGTTTCCTTATCATGGCACTAAACTAGGGATATCTTCTTTCCAACAAAAACAGAATTATCAAAATCGGTACATCTAGTACAAAGTTATGCGGCATAATACAACGTAGGTCGACGAAAAAAGCGTCAAGTAAAAACGCATTATTAGATATAACTCGAAAAGTAGCTGTTACATCTCAAATAAATTTAAATGGGACCAATTGACACACACTACCTTTCGATTAAAAAAAAATTGTCGAAATCGGTCCACACGGTCAAAAGTTCTGATGTACATTTCATGATACATTAAAAAAATACAGTCGAATTGAGAACCTTCTCCTTTTTTGGAAGTCGGTTGAAAAAACGAAAAAGTCATATAAAATATTGTAAGAAGTTAGCTGGGGGGTTAGTTATTTAATAAATCACTTATGTTTATAGTTTCATGGGAATATCATTATGCCTTTGTATAAGATATGGAATTTTACTAAGAACTGTTACTCTATAGTTGTAAACGTTTTCGTTGTAAGTTATATAACTTTTAAATAGGAACATTATTTGTAAAGATGAATAGAGGAATTTAGCCGATAAGATTGATTAACTGATATATTCACGTCATGTATCGTCCTACTAAGGCAAAGGCATCTTTCTCCAAACAGAAGAAGTATTGGAGCTTTATCAACTACGCTGTTCCACTGTCGATTGGTCGATAATTTCTCTGCCAAGGTTGTTATCAAGTATCTATGATAAGATCCTACAGATAACTTTACGTATTCTCCGAGGTACATTGGAAAAACCCAAAAGGAACAACACCGAGACCTAGAGGTGAATAAATAATTATTTTATTACAAATATTTGCCCTAAGCGTTGTAAGCAACTAAACATACTCGTCACTAGAGCGATTTACACAATTAATTGAATTAAAAATTGTTTATTTACAAATACAATTAAGTTAAACAGCTTCACTTTATATACAAGACCCTACACGATGTTTAGATGCAAGTGTGAACACAATTGAGTGGAAAGTGTCACTAATTTGCTCACGTGTTATTTAAAGTGTGAAGCAATGAACCGAGCGACGTGAGATAATCGTGTGTGAAAGGCTACTCTTACTTTAGCGTACACGTGATGCCTCATTAACTACAGCACGCTTCTAAGCTTCTTTGTTACATGAAACGTATGCGAAGATATAAAAATACACTTACGGCATATTTTTATGGGGATTTACACATGGATTGCATAAAAATATGATTAATTAAAAACTATGTTTGGATAGCTCATAATTTTGCGTGAGTATGGAGGAAATTCTGTGATTTTAAATTGTTAGATTAAAAAAAAATTACAAGCATTAGTATATATTTTTAATTATTCACTTAGCTTGTGAAATTTTTTATGATACAAGTACAGGAAAAACTAAGCTGTGTAAAACGTACTAAACAACTCAATATCATTAAAAACACATGATTGTACGGAATTAGCAATAAATTGTACATAATACGCATTACCAATGAAAAATTTTATTTCATTCAAAAGTTCATCACGAGCGAATAATATATTACTGAAATAGGATCTCATTTCGACCATTTATTACGGTGTAATGAGACAAAAAGTACACTAGTGAGTTGGATTACTTCCAACGGGGCCCCTTTGAAGTTTCATTTCATTACCCGACATAGCGTACTGCGAATTGAATACAAATTACATTTTTTTCGTAGTGCGTGCTATTAATTTTAAACTTCAAAAAAAGCTTTTATTGAATTATTTATTTGCTTATTGAGTACTTATTGTCTGTGAAGCTAATATTTTTATAGACTCGAAATAATAATAATGTGTGGGAAAAAAAAGTTGAACTACTTACTGTACATATTTATTACTAAGAGTAATGTAGCCCGTAACTAGAGTATATTGTATGTTATTAAATTAATTTATACGCAATTTATTATAAATCTAAATACATAATAAATTTCTTCAAAACGCGAATCAATTCCGACATAAAGTCAATAAGTATAAAAGTCAATAAACTTACAGACATGTCAAGATAATATTTCAAGCACAAGACGTTCTTAAGGCGTTCACGTGAACCAAAAGCATATTCCTGCAATGGCCACATTCCGTGAAATACTGAAGGCAACCTGATCGTATTCCATTGTACCCTTTTTCAACCCATATCAAAACTGGCGCTTTGACAGTAACATTATTAACACTACAGCTTACGAAATACCGACGCGAAGCACGAAGGTAAGATTATGACTGCCTTAATAAAAATAGGGTGCCTTTGTATAATTTCGCTTTTTATCGACAGGTCAGGTGGAAACTTTTCTGCAAAATCCCGGCACAGTTTAACAATAATTAAAAAAAAAAAACTTTTTTAAGACTATTTTTGGACATATTCTCTATGTCTGTTTGTCCGTGCGTTTGTGCAAGCTAATTTCAGAAACTGCTTAACCAATTCTAATGCGGTTTTGCTGATGTATTTTAGAAAGCTTCAATTAAAATATCGTTTTTATTTATTTAAATCGAATGTCAAGTAAAAAAGTTTATTTTATTATTTTTAGGGTATTTAAAATCAAAGCTTTTCCTTTATAGATTTGTTTACTTTTAATTTTTTTCGAACTATTCTCAGTAAACCCTTTCATTTGATACATCAATATTGTCGGCGCCATATTGGATTTAAAATGACTTCACGTATCTAAACATGCATTATCATCTGTAGCTGCGTAACACTTTACTTCACTCTCACTCACGTAATAAAACACTAATGCTGTTCGAACTCATTTAATCATATGTATATTTTTTTTTTTTCGAAATGACTGTTACTGTTGGTCCTACTGGATTTTACAGCGTCATCGGTAAGAGGGGCCGGGTACTACAGACACATCAAAGTAACACGCTAGTGCAATTTAATTACATACTAGCGACATCTATTAACATTCACACACAAACAAGATTTAATTCTGTTAGTGACATCTATCGGCACAATTAGTAACTTAAATCAATATTTTAATCAATTTTGTTTTGATGGGTAGGATCCTCAATCACAAAAATTCAACAAAGCTTATTTATTAATTTACTGAAACTCGATAGAAATTATTTTATCATAATCCTCCCTAACAAACACACATGCATACTTACATAAACACTAATATACATTACAAATTAAATAAAGGCTTTTAAATAGTTGAAATTAACTATGAAACTAAAATCTTGTTTAAAACAAGCTATTGTAATAGAAATAATGCCATCAAATATTTAAGAATTGCAACACCCAGAGCCTAAATAGTTATCAGTCTCATAGTATAGTCAATAAACGACAATGCAACTATTTTTGTCTTTTTTATAGAAATAATTAGTAAACGAGCAGACGTTACTCAGTTTAATTTGAATTCATCACGACCACAAAGAAGGAGAGCAGAAGGAAGGTAAGAACTTCGTTTGTCCATCATTGTAGGTAACAGTAGTGGATGCACCAACAAACACTTTATATAGAATATATACAAAGAACATTTTATAACATCATATGAAAAATCGTCCTCTCCAGCGGGGATCGAACCTGCAACTCCGACTGGCCGAGTCGGTGCTCTAACCAATTAAGCTATGGAACGATGTACCCGTTTGATCGAAACATGTAATTTGATGATAAATAATAATAAATAAATAAATATTTACAACATAGTTATGTTGGACCAAAGTATGAGAACAATAGAAGTAAATGCTTGACCAGCGGAATAGGAATAAGAAATGAATTCTCACGTTGTCTCATGCTTTGGGATCATATGTCTTGGGAAAGTTTTATTAGAATTAAATCGGGGATTAATCCAGAGCATGTAATTCTGTTCGGATGTGTCCATTGTAATTTTAAATAATTTTAATTAAATAGTTTTAGTTTAATTAATTTAATATTTTTTTAAAAGCCCTTTCGCGCTCCCGTAAACTTGTCTACATACACTCACATCTTAATGCTTGTGTTATAGGTAACAGCCGACTGGTATACCTACATTTTTTTTTCGATAAACTTACCTATACTTAATATATATATATATATATATTACACCCAGACTCGGGGTGGGAATCGAACCCACAACCCCCGGAGCAGAAAGCAGGGTCACTTCAAACTTCGCCAACGGGCTAGTCTAAACACGAAAAACAAAGAATATTTTCTGCAGCTGTCTTTAGGTACTTCACGTCGATAAAAAATATAATAAGTTTTTAAAAATTAATATCTGTTTGAGTAGGAATTTTAATTATAAACAACAATTATTGTAAAATATCGCATATGAGCTCAACAGTAAGAAATGTCAACCAAACTAAGAACAATTGAAATTTACCTAAAGCATCGTCGCTTTAGAAGGACGTGTTTTATTATTGTAAATTGCTCTAAAACATTTCAATGACCTTCATTATTTTGTTTCTTAATTAGTTAAAGTTAATACCACACAGCACTTCAGCCTATCGCAGTCCACTGCTAGACATAGGCCCCAAGTTCCCCAAAGTTCGCGCCAGACATTATGACGCGAACTCATGTTTTTTGCTCATATTGACCACGTTAGGCATGCGGGTTGGTGACTGTAGGGCTGGCTTGTGTATTTAAAAGCCAGCAATTATATAGCTATGCCGCCATCGGTCAGCTTTATAAGTTCCAGGTTCGTAGTGGAACTGTATTATTCCTTAGTAGCCTCTAACTACAGGAAGTTCATACCGAAAATTATGTTTATGTTAAAGATTCAATTAATATAAAAAGAAAGAATTTCTTGAAGATAAAACTTTATGAACGTAAGCAATAATAAAAGCACGCATATAAAACTAGGTAACTTCTTTTCTATTACATAAGTTTACTAAAAGATGTTTTCATTTTAAACTCATTTTTAAATTAAAATGTTTCAAAGTTTCTTTCTGTAAAGTAAACCGACTATCGTTTTACAAAGAATTTACGTTCAATGTCTGAGTATGTTCTTTCTTTTCTCGTTAGAAGTAAAGCCAACTAAATTTAAATCTAGAAGGCTTGTAATAAAATGTTTACAAGAAAAACTTTAATATATTGCAGGCATTGAAATTTTTTGTATACAATAAAATAAAAAGTTAATTTAGTACTAAAACTAATCGATATTAAGTGAATCCACACATTGTTCATTGCATTCGTTTTTCTATTAGCCATAAAACTGGGAACTTGGTGCAGGAAGTTTGAAAGAACGGACAAAGAAATAATTTATCGACAGTGAATAGCCCGATGCAACCGACCATTTGGCAGGGGGCCAGCATCAGCGCCTCGAAGCACCGATCCGTAATTTACTCATGGGGAATGAGATTAACACGACATCTGGCTTGTATTTAGTGATTTAACAACTTCTTACAAGCCCTTGTCAATAAAATTTGTGTTTTGATTAATATAATGGAAATATAGAAAAGGTATATTTAAATCAATTATTTGAAACATCGGTGGATAGAAAGAGAGAGACAAAAGAGTATAAGAGAAGTTTCGGAAAAATGAAATATCGATAGAGATCTTATTAGAATTAAAAGAAGCCAAAATATTTAGTTTTAGCATTTCTATCGGTCTGTTTGTTTGTCTGTCTGCACGTTTGTTCTCTTTCAGTCCGTCAGCTCAGCCCATAGTAGTCAACTGCTGGAGAAAAGCCCATCCAAATTTGCGCCAGCCATCACGGTTTTCCGCAATCCTCATCCAGCCTACACAGGCAATCTTACGTAGATCGTCGGTCCAGCGGGCCGGAGGACGTCCCACAATGCGCTTGACAACACGCGCTCTCCACTGCAGCTCTACAATTTGTAATAACTTATAGATATTTTTTTTAACCACACCTGTTAGCTATGCTATCTATATAGGACGTAAATTAAGATTTTATGTTTCCAGCTGTAAAAGTGGCGAACTTTCGATTTAAACTTTCAACCCCAATTTCACCCCTTTAAGGGTAGAATTATTTTGGACTACCGACTAAAAATGATTCCACATGTGTTGTAGCTGTTACGGAAATACTTACCTTAACTGGGTGAAATAGAGGATAGAATTTGTATGGAAGTTTGTCACTTGTGGAGTTAAAAGTTTTAAACTTTTTCGGCTTTTGATTACAAGTACATAAATATGTAAATATTTTATAATAAATTACTAGTAGTAATTTTTGAAATTCAATTACTCATCAAATTGGTAACTGACATTTTGTATGAAAGTGCGTCTTATTTTTCCTTTTTCTTATTTTTTTCATTTTTACTCCTTGAAATTATAAACACCGCCAACAAGCACTGAAGCAGCGTGGTGGCTTAACCTGAAATCCTTCGTCTATGTCGAGAAAAGGCCTGTACCCAGCAGTTGGATATTACAGGTTGAACTGTGAGAAAAGTGAACCATAAATGTGTTATACAAAGAGATCCTAAATTGTTTTACTATAATGATTATATACTATTTTGATGCCTCTTTATAAAAAAATATAAATTTCTACCAGAGCAAAGCCGTGGAAAACTGCTAGTGTGCTTCACGTTCATTCAAATCTATTTCAAACATTATTTTTCTTTAAAATAAATTCACTTTTGTTTGTGTTGACAATGTTAGGTTCATTTAGTAAATTCTTTTGGTCCTTTACGCAATATATTGTAGCCAAGATTTCATTTAAATAAATAATTATTTTAAATCAGATTTTCTGGTATTCATTCCATAAATAATTTATAGCAATTTATAGAATTATTTATTTCTTAAATCTATTTTAGAACAAATATTTCAAAATTGTAGTAAATTAATTTTTGAATAATATAATCGGAAAAAATAAGTTATTTTTATAATATTAACAGTTATTAATTTTAATCTGTTATTTCACTCCCTCTGGGTTGAAGTTTGAAATTTATGTATGCCTTTTATATGTTTATGAGTTGTTTTTCATAACTTTACCTTCAATATATTAAGTTCGATGACAATAAATAAGCCAATAATCACAAAAGATTTAAGAATATCTAGGAATTGAAAAATACATCAAAGTAAGAAGCAACGCATTAAGAAATAACCATTACACTAAATCATTTAAAGATTTATATTAAGGCAATGTAATGGCTGTATTTTAAAGTTGGTGATTTCGCCCAGGATTCGAAACATTCAGTAAATCAGAGATGATTAGCTCTTATGTATTTTATCATTTATATTATACATTATTTATCAATTGATTTGATTTAAAATGATTACGAGCTAATACACGCGTCAAGCAACACAGCAAAATTTATTGCTACAAAAGGAATAAAAAACGTTATGATATTTGATATAACGAAAACTTTCTTTATGTTGTATCAGGCCCGCATCAGAAAGGACGCGGATTTCAAAAATTTTATTTACTCATAGGTTTATATTCTGACATTTCTCAGTTGTGTGTGAGGTCTAAAGCACTTTCATCTTACTATACCGCACGAGAAACGAAGCGTTAGCGCGATCTAATTCCGTACAGCGCCGTCTGTTTTCGTGTTTTGGTACTAACTCGTGAATGAAGAGTCCTTTGCTTTAAAATATATTAGTTTTTTGAAGTAAAACTTAAAAATAGCGTTACGAATAAGAGTGGTATATGTTATATTCAAAATTTAACGTATTATATTTTACTGCCAAATAGTTATACAAATTAGTTTAACACTCGTTAGGTAATTATTAGCAACTCTGTTGTGTTTGAAAGTAATTCCTGAAAAAAAAGTAGCAAGATATAGTAATAGTAGGAAAGTCAAAACTGTACATTGAATATTTTTTTAAAATAATACTTGGGGTGTGATCTACAATCGATACCGAAGCCAAAGATATGGTTATTAGAATTTTTGTCTGTTTGTCTGTTTGTCTGTATGTATGTCCGGGATAAACTCAAAAAGTACTGCATGGATATACTTCAAATTTGGCACGAATATTATTAAGAAGCCGGGTCAACATATAGGCTACATATTATCACGCTATCACCTACGGGGAACGAGCAGTGAACCTTTATTTCTTCAACGCATTCTGTAACAACGCGTAATCTAACGACGCATATTTGAATGTTGTTGTTATTATGTTAATAATAAACATGCTATGAGCTAGCTTCACACTATAAATAAAGACATTCTGTAGTATATTTAGTATCAGTATTGGACCCGTGCGAAGCCGGGGCGGGTCGCTAGTGTTATATATATTTGTTATATAATTGCAAAACTGTAAAATGTGAGATACGACATATGAACCTTTTTCAAAGAATCTATACAAATAAATAAAATTAGACTGTCTGTTTGTAATATTAAAATAACCGCTTTTTACTAAATGCACAATTATGGATGTATACACGGTAAATATACTAAAATAATATTTTTTATAATTTTGGTCTGTCTGTCTGTCTGTCTGTCTGATTGTTCCGGCTAATCTCTGAAACGGCTGTACCGATTTTGACGGGACTTTCACTGGCAAATAGCTAATGTAATAAGGAGTAACTTAGGCTACTTATTTTAATATTTTACTATTATTCTAGATTTATTTTTATTTTATAAGTCTGCCAACGTGGACGAAGTCGCGGGCACAGAAACACAATTTTTAATAAAGATATTTTCAAAGTTTAAGTTACATAAAAAAGTAAGACAAATTGGTTGAACGATTGAGAACAATGAACGATAACTGATAATATTTAAAATGTATAGGAAAGGGTTATAAGAAAATACATTTGAATACAAAAAAAAAAAAAACGCGTGCTTTAGACCAAACAACTTAACTAAACCTTTTTTAGCTCCATCTATATGTATATATCTTCCGTTCACCTCGCCCGATCATACTTTTCGTAACGCTCTCGTCTCGCGTGCCCAAAGAAGTCAAAGTAAAACCTCACGTACCAAAATATTTATTATATTGTAACATTTTCGTTCACATTTCATACATATTCATATACTTTAATTCAGAGTTCACAGCGTGTCATTAATTGTCATATGCGTAAGTATTTGCAATTCAAAAGTGATTATCAACATCAAATACTTTACAAATCCTTCACATTTCGCGTGTAAAATATGTGAATCTACGTATATTTTCATTAAAATTTAGTTCAGCAGCTATTTAGTGAAATATGAGCTTATCCGCCGTATATTACTGTGTCATCATCATTACAGCCTATACAGTCCACTGCTGGACATAGGCCTCCACAAGTTTACGCCAAAAATAACGTGAACTCATGTGTTTTGCCCATAGTCACCACGCTGGGCAGGCGGGTTGGTGACCCCGGTTGGGTATATTACTGTGTATTGGGGCAAAAATTACTGTAGTAGGTTTGATTACTTCCAGCGGGCTCTATTTACAATCACAATTTATTTATATATTTGACAAAAAAGAATGTGTATAATGATAAATTATATCAGTCACTGTGTAAGGGTAAAATTTAGTTGTTCGATTCTAAAGAATGTTTTAAAAAAGAAGCAATTTAAAAAACCTTTGTAATTTGGTGGAATGCTGCAGATAAATCCGTTTTTTAACAATAAATTGTTATCTAAGACTCTTGTTTGACGATATCATAGCTTACCTTAAAAACTCAAAATATAAGAGTAACTATGAAGGAATCGACATTATAGATTCTGTAACTAGTTAAGGATCGCCAATGTTAATTAATGAAAAACCTTTATCGGATTTTATCGTGGTTTCTTAGATTTTTTACATGCCTGACGTTTGGGTACTTGATGATGATGATGATCCCGTGACCATGGTTGCTGTAAATCCGATAAAGTTGTTTCCATTGTGAGTGAAATTTGCGTACACGTTAACCCGTTAGAAAATGTTTATTAATGTTCAATTTTATGTCAAAGCCAGCGCTGCGGTCACCAACCCGCCTGCCCAGCGTGGTGACTATGGGCAACACACATGAGTTCATGCCATTTTTGACTGCCATAGGCTGAAATGATGATGATGATAATGTGTAGACGTTTTAAATAATATTTTAAGTGATAAACAAATTTTCTCGTAAATGTTTACAATTGAAACAAAATTGAGAAAATCACCATCTTTAAAATGTAAAGCATTAAAAAGTAATATTAAATAGTTCAAAGTTGACTTCCCATTGTTAAATTCTTCAATGCGGATGAACCGCCTGTTTCGTGTTCACCGCAAAGCTATAAGCGTCTCTCGAAATACTTCTAGACATTTATTGAAGACTTTCATATTAATCACCTACGTCTGATACATATAAAAGCATGTAGTAGAGGCAAAAAATTTGCATCTTTATTTTTGATTTTCATTACTAGCTGACCTAGTGAACTTCGTACCGCTTTTTTGTTTTTTTCTTAAATATAATAATTACATATATCAAAATAAAAGATAGCCTATCTTTCAAGTTGGATCAAGTTGGAATTTGATTACAATCGGTCAAGTTTAGGAGTCCATCATGGACAAACAATGTGACGCGTAATTTATATATATTAAAATTTAAATTTAAAAAGTTCTTTCTATATGTTATTAAAATCAACAATAAACCTAAACCCTAAAACTCTTGTCACCCAAAGAAATGTTTTAAAGAAGAGATTAATCGTGTTAATATTAAAAATTATTTCTCCATATACATTTTGAATATTGTATTACAAACTTTAATTATTATCCTGTAATATAGACTATAAAATATCATACCACGTCTTACAGCAGCGGAAAAGTCGCCATAAACGTCCAAATGAATTCGTAAAGGAAAATTCATTGCACTAAAATTTAGCTAGTAATAGTCACGGAAAGTCTAAGACTGTTGACTTCGCTGTTTCCGTGAAATTGATAAAATATAATGCTTTTTTATATTTCACATGATGATAGTTTTAAAATCAATTTCAATAAGGATTTTAGCGTTTATATATTAAGGATAAAGAAAGTCTACAGTAAAACTATTAAGAAAAGTAGTTAAGTTCGTATACGTAACAGAAATTTTATACAAAAAAACAAAAAAGGAAAAAATATAACTGTTACCTTAACTGTCATTAAATAATTGTTTGCAGGCAAACGAAGAAAAACCGACTTCAATTATATCGACAAGTAATACAACGTAGGTAGACGAAATAGTCAAGTAAATACGCATTATCAAAGATTACTACAAAATTTGTAATCAGATCTCGATGAAATTTAAATGTGACCACATGATAATCACCGGCTTTCGATTAAATTAAAAATCATCAAAATCGGTACACTCAGTAAAAAGTTATGCGGATTTTCGAGAGTTTCCCTCGATTTCTCTGGGATCCCATCATCAGATCCTGGTTTCCTTATTATGGTACCAAACTAGAGATATCTCCTTCCCAACTAAAAAAGAATTATCAAAATTGGTTCATAAACGACGAAGTTATCCCCGAACATACATAAAAAAAATATATACGGTCGAATTGAGTAACCTCCTTCTTTTTTGAAGTCGGTTAAAAATAATATACATACATACATACATATAATCACGCCTCTTTCCCGTAGGGGTAGGCAGAGACCACTTCTTTCCACTTGCTACGATCCTTACATACTTGTTTCGCTTCATCCACTTTCATTATTCCCTTCATACATGCTCGTCGGTTTAGGGTACTCTTGACCTGGCCTTTTTTCAAGACGTCCCCGATTTGGTCTTGAAATGTCCGCCTAGGTCTACCCCTTCCAACACTTCCACTCACACTCGCCTTATACACTTTTTTCGTCAGTCGTTCTTCATTCATTCTCTCGACATGACCAAACCATCTCAGCATACCTTTCTCAATTTTTGTCACTACATCTTCTTTCAGACCACACCGTTTCTTTATCTCACTATTTCTCATCCTGTCACTCAGTCTAACTCCTATCATACTTCTTAACGCTCTCATCTCAACTGCATTTATTCTGCTTTCATGTCTCTTCTGCCATACCCAACTTTCACTTCCGTACATGAGTGTCGGAAGCAACACCCCCTCATGCACAGCCAAACGAGCCTTTTTAGACACCTTCCGACTGCTCATAAAGGAGTTCAAAGCTCCGTTCACCATGTTTCCTGCATTCACTCTTCTTTCAATATCACTCTCACACTTTCCATCTCTTGTAAACTTCGAACCCAGATACACAAACTCATTCACCTGTTCAATTTGTTGTCTGTCTGTCACTACCTCATCTCTTTCAAACACCATCACTTTCGTCTTCTTTACATTCATCTTCATTCCCTTTCTAACAAAAGCTCCACTCATAGCAGTTACCATCTCCTGCAACTCCTCGGCCGAGGACGCAAGTAGTACTTGGTCATCAGCATAGAGAAGACATTTGACGAGTAACTCACCCATTCTCAACCCACTTTCATTCTCTTTTAACTCTGTCAAGCAATTGTCCATGAACAAGTTAAACAGCCACGGTGACGCTACACATCCCTGTCTAACACCTTTTTCGATATTAAACCATTCAGTGTATGCCCCGTTTATCCTCACACAAGCACTAGAATCCCTATAAAGAGATTGTAGTGCTCGCACGAGTGCGCCGCTCACACCGTACACGGACAATGCTGACCACAATTCATTCCTCACCACTCTATCATAGGCCTTTTCCAGATCCACGAACGCGCAATAGACCTTTTTGTTTTTTGCTAAAAACTTTTCGGCTATGCACCGCAAGGAAAAGACCTGATCCGTACATCCCATTCCCTTTCTAAATCCCGCTTGTGCATCCCATACTTTTTCATCTGTTTCATTCACAACCCTTTCAATCAACACTTTCGCATACAATTTACCGACGACGCTGAGAAGGCTTATACCGCGGTAATTTATGCAGTCCTGCCGTGACCCTTTTCCCTTATACAACGGCACGATTACGGCTTTGCACCAGTCTTCCGGTACTTGCCCATTTCGCCAGCACAAATTGAAAAGGCAGTACAGCTGGCTAGCCACTATACCCTGTCCAGCCCTCAGCATCTCGACGGTGATCCTGTCATACCCTGCAGCCTTACCTAATCTCATACTTTTCAGCGCTTTCACTATTTCATCCATGCTTATCTCACTTTCATCAACATTTATACTACTCTCAAAGGAAGGTGCCGGATGTTGTACCTGCACTTCCTCTCTTTCAAACACACTTTCAAAATACTCTTTCCATCTCTTTAACACACATTCTTCTCCATTTATAACGCTCCCATCTTGACTCCTGATTGTGCTCAGCTCCGAGGGAGAAATTTTTCCTCTGGCTGTTTTGATGGATTTCCAGAAAAACTTAATGTTTGACTGGAAATCTTCAGTGAGCCTCCTATCAAAAACATCCTTTCGTTCTTCTTTTTTTCTAGACACAACTTTTTTCGCTACTGATTTCAATCTTTTATACTTCGTTCTTGCTTCCTTGACCTCGTCATCCGTTGCCTTTTGAACCTTTTGGTTAGCTTTTGTTGCTAGCCAATCCAACCACGCTTTCTTCTTTTCTTGCACAGCCTTTTGTACATCTTTATCCATCCACACATTATAGTTCTTTCTTCCTTTCCTTCTTTTAGCTACCCCGCACACCTCAATAGCACTATTCACGACCCCTTTCTTAAAAGTCTCCCACAAATTCTCAATCACACCTATCTCTTCTATGCCTTTAAAACTTTCTTTCAGTTTCTCTACATACTCATCTTTCTTTTCTTTTCCTTGTAGATTTTCCACTTTTATTCTGGCTAAAACACTCGTAGGCTCGGCCCCTCGGTGGCGCCATCGTTTAAAGAGGCCACGTATTCGGGCTATGACCAGGAAGTGGTCTGTGTCGAGACCAACACCGCGGTATGCCCGAGTGTCAAGCACTTTCTTTCTCAGTCTTTCATCCACAATTACAAAATCAATCATACTTCTAGACTCACCCTCATCTCTTGTATACAAATGGATCTTTTTGTGTTCAAACATTGTGTTGACCACGCAAAGATTCCATTCCAAGCATACTTCAAGCAGACTTCTCCCATTGTCATTCACTCTTTCGTCCCCAAACGTACCCAGAACTCTTTCATACCCATCACGCTTTACTCCAACCCACCCATTAAGGTCCCCTAACATTACGATCCGTTCATTTTCTCCGCATTTATTTAAAAATAATATAATATGTATATTTATCGAAATAAATACACATATCGATTGCTGAAGCAGTTGGCTGTTACCAATAATATAACACAAGCATTATAAGCAAAGAGCGACAGCTTATCTTAGAAACACGTAGTGTGTTGTAGTTGTGTAGTACGTGTGTGTACACAATTATACATACGTATTTTTGTCTATATTTATATGTAAGTATATTAATGTGTGTTTTCTAATTTGTTTTTTCTGTTGTTTTTAGAGAGAACAAATTATAACGATTTTCTTGTTAAATATACACGTACAAAATTAGAAATCACAGTAAAATATGGCTTTTCTATATTTTGTGGGTAGTTTAACTTAATAAAAAGAATGTAATATGAGTCCCAAGTATTCCTAAATGTGGATAAATAGATATTTCATGGCCATAAATAAAAATTTTATGTAACTGTACGAAAAACCAGAAACGAGATTAGCTGTTTATTGTTGTTTATCATATGGGTTTATTGTTTAATAAAATGTTGCACAATATTTTGAGAATACTCCTGTCGTTATACACAAAACTTGATATTATTTACTTAATGAAGCTTAAAAGTGTTGAAATCTGGTCGAATTTATTCGCCCCGAAAAATCGAGCGAGCGGACTGAAGCGTGGAAAAAGTATTTAATTGCTCCCAAGGAGCGGGAGAGCGGCGAAAATTCGGGAGGCGAATTTATAGGAGCTATTTGGATGCAAATGATGAGCTGGGTTTGGCCTTCGCCTGTGACGGTGTAACCCCTAAAGAATAAGTGTGAAACGTCTTACGAGAAAAAAGGGGAATGGATGCTCTTTAGTATTTATTCGGGAATTCGGGCGTGGAAGTGCGACGCGCAATAAAACACTTTTGAATGTTCGATGTCGCTAAAAGTAAAAGGTTTCGTATTGGTTTATTGAGTGGATAAATGTCGTGATCGGTTTTTCTTTTATTTCATCGATGTAGAGACAGAATTAGTAAAAATATTGAAAGCGCTGTAAGAACAAACAAAAATAACTTATTTTCTTTTTCTAGATTATTATTTGAGATTTTGTAAGCAATGTCTTAAATAATAACTAAAAAAGAAATACTCTGTATCTAAATCTACAGATATAGAGTACAAACCACGAATTTTTGTACTATAAAAATATATTTAACTGTATTAAAAAATATATGGCTATTAGAGCGATAAGATATAAACCGCTAATTCAGTTTGAGAACGAGGAAAGCGAGTCAGTGAAGCTGCTAGTGTAGTTACCACCAGCAAAACAGTCTTCTTGAACTAAAACTTTCCGAAGTATCGCCACAAAGGATTGAATGTCGAACTTGCTTAGTAAGTTTACCAAACAAAAGAGTAAAGTGCATCTTTGTCCCAGCGCGACGCTATCTTCTTTTAGTGTTAAACTAAAGTGCCTTAAGATTGTTTGTACTTAGACATCTACAGTAAAAATAACACAAAACTAAAGAAAAATATTATTTAAAAAATAAAAACTCGGCTGCAATAAGACACTTACTGTATAACTGATGAAAGCAAATAAATTAGAACGCGAAGTGCAGTCTGATGAAGGATTTCTGATGCTTAGTTCCAGAATCTACAACAACTAACTGTGTTTCAAGCAATGATACGAGGATGATATCACGTCTGACGACCATGGAGTGTCGTAAATGTCCAAATCTATCTCTGGTGACTACTCGAAGGAAAATTTAATAAAAATGAAAATTTAAATGTCTATTCATTTTTTAGTACCAAAATGTTGTTTTTTTTTTTGTAATATTGTCAACTTGCTGTGTGAATAGCGCAGTGACGAATATAGTCACTTCTTCTCTTCTTTAGGTTTAATTATTTTGTAAATATGATTTCCAACTGATTGGAACTAGCTTTAAACTAGCTTCAAACAAGTCTGACTCGTTTTCAATTAAAATTTTTCAGAGTCGGTGATTCATGCCGAGGATATATGCAATAGTTGATGAGTATTTACCGTTGAAGACACAAACGATCATCAAAGAATCAGACTCAGTTTATAACAATTTTTCTATTTGATGAATGAAAAAGTTTCATTTAAAGTAACCTATGAAATTAATGCTTAATTCATAATATCTTCAGTTCATCTGTATTATTAAAAAAAAAAAAACTTTAAAAACGGGCGTCGAGTGCATCACTACCGGCTATAACGGTGCCGGAACAAACTCACCGCCTCCGTTAATGATATTTTAAATGTACAGAAAATTAGATTTTATTTAAAAGGAATTACTTTTCACGGTTTAATAAAATACCCCCATATTTAAATAGGTCGACGTTTATAGATAGTAGTGATTTCTTCTGCCTATGTTTATGAAGGACTTAGCGTAGATATTGTAAATATAATAAATGTTGCGCCCCAGTTAAAGTCTCAAGTGACGCGACCCCTGTGTGTGAGTGAGATCAAACTTTGAATTACAAATGCTTTAGTTTATTTTTAATTAAAGCTGTCTACATGGAAACGAGGCCCTTATTGATAACGTGAACTAATTCATAGAAATAGTAATAATTATTTGTCCCGCATATTTCGAAGCATCATTAAACTATATTTAGTTTGTTGAAATTTTTAAACTATATCATTTATGTTATTCAGTCCTCTGCCCAAAAGTTGCCTGGAAGAGATCGCTGTATTAGCGATGAGGTCGCCTGTTGCAACTGATGCAAATTCTATTTTTATATATCATTTTTAATACTGTTAAAAACTTGTATTGGTGTGCGAAAGTGTGAATAAATAAATTTTATGTATACCAGTAAATACATAGTTAATAGTTAATAAAAAGATTTTATCAATTAATTAGCATAAATGGTCTAAAAGTTTATTACAATTCCATTATTAAAAAAAGTTTAGTAACCCTCTTTTTTCTCTTTATAGATACCAGTAATAAAACATCTAATTTTTACATAAAGATAAATCTCAACCATATATTACCAAGAAATATCTGAGCCGTTTGCCACGCACATATGTCGATTGCAATGAATGCGCCATCTCCGGTGCGGATAGTGCCGGAAGAGCGCTCCACAGCACTAGCCTCGAACTTAATGCGGTGTATTTTGTCTGTTTGACCAATTTTTAAACATCATTAGGAGACAAATTTTTGCCATATTTTTCATGAAGTAGTGCATTGTTGTTATGGTTTAAAGAAAAGCAAAGCCGAGAGAGATAGAGAGAATAAGATACGCTTCTTTCGCAAGCCATCAAGTTTTTCGGCAGAAAATAAAATAAACCAATTTTTCTTATTGAATCAGAATTAATCAGATGATTAAACCTCCAGTCAATTTATTTTAAAATTAAATAGGCAATAATTTTAGATAATCTTCTTCTTATTCTTTAAAAACTATGTCTCCATTAGCTTTACGCCGATGATTTTGCCAATGGCAAGTGCTGAAAAATAATAATAAAAATAATAGATAATTATTAGCGTGACAAAATAATCAAAATATTAAAAAGAAACAAAATAATTTGAAAGAAACAGTTCTATAGTTTTTATTGGCTAATACTCTGAACAAAGAGATTCCTTAAAGTTTTAGAAAACAACATAAGTTGAAGATTTTCTTTAAAAATATTTTTCGAGCTACTTTTAATCTATGCAAATAAATAAAATTAGAGTATCTGTTTGTAATTTTAAAATTACCGCTTTTTACTGAATGCATATAGATGTATACACGATACACATACCAAAATAACATTTTTTTACAATTTTTGTCTGTCTTTCTGTCTGTCTGTCTGTTTGTTCCGGCTAATCTTTGAAACGGTTGAGCCGATTTTGACGGGACTTTCACTGGCGGATAGCTGATGAAATCAGGAGTAATGTAGACTACTTTTATTTTAGATTTTTTTTTTATAACTCTGCGTACTGAACAATAACTTTTTATTAAATTCCACGTGGACGAAGTCGCGGGCACAGAAACACAATTTTTAATAAAGATATTTTAATAAAGATAAAAATAAAAGCATAATCGTAATGACAAGTTGTTTCGACATAATTTTTATTTATTCATCTCATTTACAAAATAGTATCGTATACTAAATTCTGGACCCTTTAAGTTATTTGAAAAAAAAAATGAATTAATTCATTTATCAAAACGGAATGATTTATGGTCAGGAACTCTTTCTGTAAATACAAATGAGGGAGTAAGGTCCTTGGGTCACTGCCAAATAGAAGCTTGATTAATGATTTTTGAGGCATATAGAAATGTTTCGAGAAAAATAAATTCAAACTCGCTTGCTTCCGGAACGACAATACAGCGTAATTTTATGTTTCACATTTTGTGGCTCTTTAAAAGGCGACTTAAACAGATTTTTTTTCTAGATATACCAAGACACAAATTTTATAGCGAATTACGTTTACGGCAGTCAAATAAATATATTTATTTAATTTTATTATAATATACAAGAATTGATAATATTTAGTTACAATCATGATATACCTTTTTAAAATCCTTGTATTGTGCCCTTCAATTTGATACCCATATTGTAGTATTCGAGAAAAAAAATATTTTTTCATTAACTACAATGGCTTCGCGCAGCCGCCATGTTTGATTTTTTTTAATGTCACCTATCTAAGAACACTTGGGCAGCTAAGACGAACCTAACGATACCTCAATTATGTAAATCCGTTCAGTGGTTCTGGAAATATGAGGTAGTAAAGAATATTACATACAAACATACATACATACAAGATACGCGCGAAAAACATAACCCTTCCTTGGCAGTCGGGTAAAAATATAAAATCGATAAAAGTAAATTGACATTATCTTGACAACTTTCTTTTTTTTTTGTCGCAGGACTTAAAAAAACAAGACTTTTAAATAGTTTATTAAAAATAAATTAAAAATTACAAATAACTTATTCTAATGAGACAATACTGATCGATGCTTGTATAAGATATTGAATGATAAAATTATTGAAAAAAAATTTAAGGTTGCTGATATAAAATTAATATTGTTTGGTCACATGTTGGAACGAAGACTGGCAGCAGTGCGTGGCGTCAGTACTTCCCTTATAGGTAGTATATGTAATAAGCGTAAAATATTAAACTTTACTTATTTGCATAAACATATTATAAATATATATATATATATATATATATATATATATATAATATATTATTTTTATAATAGGTTATTTTAAAATTATTAATTTAATTTTAATAATTTTTCCCCAGACAACCTTATGCAGTTATAAATAATAATTAGCTACAATCTGCTCACATATAAATATAAACAAGTTTTTTTTTATTAAAATTCTGATTCCTTTAATATAGATGAATGTCGTTAGATTATCAATTTAGTAATTTAAAGTACTGAAAAAAACTTAAGAAACTTGTGAAATTATCACTTAGCCTTAATGAAAAATTGAGAAATGCTTACTTTAGTTAAGTCTTAATATGATTATAAAATAAAAACTATTTAATAAAAGTTAAGCGTCTGTATACAACCTTTAATCTTTGATGTGAGATTGGTGTAATTAATCAGCATATTACGTGCATTAGTAGCTGGTTGCTTAGAACGCGATCACGTTGCCAATAAAAAACAAATGGATTGTAAAATCTCCTCTCTGGAGAGGATTAGACGTGCGTGTAATTTACATCACCTGCTACTATACACTACGTTGTGTTTGTTGCCTTTGAGGCACCAGACTAAATTATTAGGCACCAAGACTATATTATTAAAAAAAAAAAAAATCGCACCTAGTCATACCTCACTATCCTTTATCAATTACTCTACTTCAAAAAAAGAAGGAGGTTCTGAATTCGATATTTCATTAATTTTTACTGGGTGTAGCGCTTTTGGTGAACTCCCTCGTTTATGAACCGATTTTGATAATTATTTTTTTGTTGGAAAGGAGATATCTCTAGTTTGGTACCATGATAAGGAAATCAGGATCTGATGATGGGAACCCAGAGAAATCGAGGGTCGTCGAAACTCTCGAAAATCCGCATAACTTTTTACTGAGTGTACCGATTTTAATGATTTTTAATTTATGTAAAAAATAGTGCTAACATTTGTTGGAGTAAAATATTGCTACATTGTTAATATATTTATTTATAATTTGCAGTTCATTTCAATAAACCAACATTTTAAATTTCAAAGAGAGTAAATTTAATACTTATTATTTTAACGACTAAACATCACGACTATCTTACTTAGAATCATATACGGGGACTCCACAATAAACACCAACAACAAAACAGCAGCAATTTATCCTTATTATAAAAGTAGTACCAATCTCAAAAATAAGGTAAGTTATTAAGATTTTGTAAGCATATTGGTGTAGTTGACAAGCTGAAAATGGGCTTTCAAAGACATGGTAACTTTTGCCACTCAGCTCTTCGCTTTTGCAGGGCTAACGAATGGAGAACAGGTTTTTTTGTTCGGTTATACTGCGAAAACTACTGAACCGATCGGAATAATACTTACAACATAATATGCAGCATGTTTCGGTAGAAGGTTTTAGTATATGGTATCTTGGTCATTACTTAAAAAAATATGGACGAACAGAGGTCGCTAAATACGCAATAAAAACAAAACACCGTATTCTTCGATAGCTTACAATCTGCTTTTTGGACAACAGTGTCAAAACGATAGCCCTCTGCACTAAACGTCGTAATTTTAATAAATAATAACTGTTTACTTAACATTTATAGTTAATCGAATACATATTATAAAGAAGAGTGTGTAAAGCGAACAGTGTCGTAAATTTGCTGTTTTTTTCCTCTACTGTTATCTACGTTGTATTTTTTTTTTTGCTCAAGGCGGAACATAGCAAAAATCAGTGTACATGCTATAATTTCTGTATCAAGTGTAATTACATAAAGTATCCATAGTAGGCTACGTAAAACCCAAAATGACACATCATTAGCAATTTCAAAGAACATTCTATTGATAATAAACTACATTCTCGTAGAAAATATTGTTTACAGTATAAACAGCAACGTCTGATGGACACTAAAGAGTGTTTTAAGAGTGTCTTGTCTTTGTTTTAATTCCTTAAGTCTCGACGGTGACATGAAATATTTTTCATCATATATCTATACATGTATACAAATAAATAAAATTGGAGTGTCTGTTTGTAATATTACAATAACTGCTTTTGACTAAATTTGGATGTAGTATATATGGCACATACACCAAAAAAAAATTTTTTACAATTTTTGTCTGTATGTCTGTGTATTCCGGCTAATCTCTGAAATGGCTGGTCCGATTTTGACGGGACTTTCACTGGCAAATATGTAATATAATATCTGATGTAATAAGGAGTAACTTAGGCTACTTTTATTTTAGAAAATTATTTATTTTATAGCTCTGCGAACTGAACAATAACATTTTTGTTAAATTCCAAACGGACAATAGTAATAATAGCGGATACAGCTAGTTGAATTATAATTTTTTTTTTTTATGTCACTAGGTCGGCAAACAAGCGTACGGCTCACCTGATGGTAAGCGATTACCGTAGCTTATAGACACCTGCAACACGAGAAGCATCGCAAGCGCGTTGCCGACCCAATCCCCAATCCCCCCCAGGAGCTCTGGTCACCTTACTCACCAACAGGAACACAATACTGCTTGAAAACAGTATTATTTAGCTGTGATCTTCTGTAAGGTCGAGGTACTACCCCAGTCGGGCTGCTCAATATTTTGAGCAGGAAATTCCTGCTGTGCCCTACCTCAGTTAATTAATGTGAAAAACGGAGATGTGTTACTAAAATAAAAGTAACTAAACTCCGTTTTTTTAAATAACAACTAGCTTAAGCAATTTTACCATCATATCATAACTAATTTTGCAATTAAAGATGTTGAACCGATTATTGTCAAATTGTCAACATTCTAATAACTTAATATTACTGTGACGACAGCGAAATGTAAAAACTGAGCGCTTGAAAGCAAATTGTCTCTTTCTACTTTACATTTCTTTAAATAAAAAATCCGATGAATGCTTTGATAACAGGAAAATTTAAATCATAGGGTTGTCTTAAAAAAGGACAAATTGCTTTAAGGGTTAAGAAAGATTAAATTCTTTAAAGCGATTTTATAATACGTTTAATTCAATATTATTAATCCTTGAAAAAGGTTACAGCAGATATATATACCGAGAACCGTTTTACGCTGAATTAACTTTTATTGAATACAGTATTTCATCTGAATATCCGATTTAATCGGCGAAACATGATCGAAAAGGTTTTATATTGATGTGTAGAGACCAGTACGTTATTAATTAAATAAGCAAATACGCGATTTTTATTTTGAATGATGCTAAACGATAATGATAATAAGCTCGATTGAAAATAAAATGTTTTTAATGTTTAGCAACTTATTGCATCACTATCCTTATAAATTCACTAGCTGTACCCGTGTCTTCGTACGCGTGGAATTTAACAAAATATTTATTTGTTAAGTTTGCAGTTATAAAAAAAATCTTGAATAGAAGTAGCCTACCTAGCCTAGTGTTACTCCTCACCAGTGAAAGTTCCGTCAAAATCGGTCCAGTCGTTTTAGAGATTAGCCGGAAAAAATAGACAGACAAAAATTATAAAAAATGTTATTTTGGTATATGTACCGTGTATAATTCCATACGAATTTGTTAAAAAGCGGTTATTTTAATGTTACAAAAAAACACTCCAATTTTATTTATTTGTATAGATTAATAAAATTATGTCAATTATTTCACTATAAAATTAAGTATCCTACCATTTTATTCCTACTAATATTATAAATGTGAATGTAAGTATGTTTGTAACGCTTTCACGCGAAAACTACTCAACCGATCATCATGAAACTTTGTACACATATTCTTGGAGGAATTAGAAGTACCATAGGATACTTTTTATGGAAAAAAATTTTTTTACAAAAAATGAAAAATTGTTTGTCAAAAAACCTCAAAATCTAGCGACTTCAACGCCATCTAGCAGTCCAGTAATGAAGTTCCAACACTAAGTACTGTAATACCATTGCACTATATTATCGACAGTCACATCACTATCCAATCCAATTTACTATAGTTTCAGCTGTTTTTTATATATTTATTGTTATTTTTTCTGTCATTATATATAATTTTTGGAACGAAGTTCCTTACGGCAGGCTTGAAATTTGGCTGGGCGACCGAACTGAAAAAAAATGTGATACTAAAACCGTAAGAAAAATATATAGCGGAAATGACGTAATATCAGTCACACGACTATATAATATGACGTTTGTAAAACTAAAACATTACTAGTAAACTTTTTTTAAATTATGTATGTAATTTTATACTGTCAACAAAAATAAATAAAGACATATATTTTTTTTATTTCACTTAATAGTTTGAATTATTATTACTATTATTATTGTGTTTGATTTATTTTATTTTACGGTATTTGTTATTTTCTAAAATACTGAATTTCCTAAATAATTTTATGTACTTAATTAAAAGCCAATAAACCAAAATTAAAAAAAAATCAATAACTAGAAAATATATATAAAATTCAACATTTTTTTTTAATTGTGTTGTTTCTATACTATCCGAAGGAACTTCGTTCCTACCTGGTATCCCATGACACCACATAATTTTTAAATATTATATTATATTATCCCTACTAATATTATAAATGTGAATGTAAGAATACTTTTTATAAAAAAAAAATATTAAATGCGAGCGGAGCCGCGGGTAAAAGTTAGTACTATATAATTTTATTTTCGTCATCGTTGTATTGTCATTAAAGAAACACTCTCAGATATCTCTAAGATTCACAACTCTTGTATAGACAATTTAATCATAATCATATTATGTTTATTAATTTAATTCTACTAACATATTAGTCGTATATGTTCTATCGCATAGGCGATGAGTCTTCGGCGCGACAAAGCCAGCCAAGCGGTTACCAACCCACCTGCCCCGCGTAGTGACTATGCACATGAGTTCACGCCATTATTGGCGCGAACTTGTGGAGGCCTAAGTCCAGCAGTGAACTGCAACAGGCTGAAGTGTGTAAAGTGTATTTTTGTAGATATACATTTACAACTTGATTTAAATGCGTCGCCCATTACTTCCAATAAACTTTCCATAATCCTTAAATTTCACGCTTAAGAGATATTTGTCTACTTTTACAAAATTAGCAAAAAAAAAACTCGTAACTATGTGTTTTTATACATCAAATAGTACAGCATTTGCTAGTTTAATGTCAACGAGCGAGTAAATTAATGTTTAATCATTAGGCGGTAGTAACCGCCGTTAGAAATTTACAGTACGATGGAATCCACGTCTGCTTTAACTAACTAAAGTGGTAAAGGAATCACCATTTAAAAAGTTAATAAGGTAACTTACATAAAAAAAAATCCGTCCAAATGAGAACCTTTTTTTTGAAGTTGGTCAATAAAATATAATATACTTGTAATATATGACAAACTTGTGTGTCAAATATCAATACTTATAGCAAATATTAATCACAGTGGTCCTCTGTATGTCGAATATACTGACATCAAAGTTTCTAACGGAACGTACCGCTAACAAAATTACAGCAAACATTGGCTTGAAATGTGACCTCTCGACTCTATTAGCCTTAGGACATGAAAGCTACTTACATGGAACACTCGCATTGACTGATTCGTATGAGGATATTCATATCGTACAAGTATTACAACTACGCAATATTATATATATGCAAAGTATACCTTAGTTTCCTAGTAAGGTATATATTTGTTTTAGTAACAAAAATGTTATATGTATTTACATTTTAGTTACTTCTAACTGTCCTTAACAATATTAGAGTTATTTAAAGGACTTTTACTGTGTCGTCAATAGTACGATATATGTTTAAGTTACTATATATATATATGTCAGAGATTAAAAAGAAAGAAGGTATACTTTTCGGCTTGAAGGTATATTTCTCTTTCTCATGATCTCAGAGTACTCAGTCTACTGTGGGCATAAGTGGGTAATGTTGACACAACAAGTAAACACGATTTATGATATCACCAAATTATTATAACAATTAATTCGTATGCACAAATTAATTATCGAATGAGTCTAGGTTAAGCTACTAGCAGGATACAACTAGGGTATCGTGCCAAGCCAGAGCCAAGACTGCCTTAGCCGAGGTGACACCGTTCGTTTTATACACGTCAGAACAATTCGAGTAATATAATAACTGAGGGTAGGTGACTATCGAACGATGTGCTAGGTGGCGCGTCGATCACCCCACTACTCTAACAGCTAATAATTGACAACTGACATTATCTGAATACACCCAAGTCAAACACTTGACGTTCCGTATTCATACTCTGCGACATATATATATATATATATATATATATATATATATAAGATATGTCCACGGGCTTATAATACCCGTGCTTTTGTTATTCCAATTTTCAATTTTTATTTTTGTTAGTGATCGTTACTTGGTACACTACTGCAGCTTACATTAAGAAAACTAATTATTCTATCTTAGTGTCCCTAATGCATACGTGAGTCCACCGACCAAAATTACGCAACAGATATACAATATATATTTGGAATTCGAAACATTTGTCACTTTCATTTAAAAAATCAACTCAAGTCATAATAAATAATAATAGTTTATAAGAAAGCAATAATTATAGTTGATCTATATTAATATTATAAAAAAGAAAAATTTGATTGTTTGTTTGCACTGAATAGGCACCGAAACTACTGAACCGATTTGAAAGAAGAAAACTGAACTGTTGGAAAGCTAACTATCCGCGGGTGACAAAGACTATATTATTTTTTTTTTTTAATATATTTGACTTATCCATAAAGTTACTTTATTGTTATTACAATAGGGGATATTAGTTTCTAGTTGTAGTAAAAACCAAAATAAAGAATAATACTTTGAAATAAAAAAAATATAATTTTATTATTTATTTAAATTAACGATAAGGGTTGGGTCACTTTGACGTTAATATATTTACTTTTTTAAGTTTCAATTTTGTTTTTGTTTTTTATTTTTGTAATTTTTTTATAATTTCAACACGTAATATTTAGTTGCCAACCACCACGTAGTTATTGATATTCATTTAATGATACGATTCCTAGGCAGATTTTTAAGGTTTTTGAATTTGAAATCGCAAAAGTTATGACACATTGTTACTTGAAACTGCATCACTCGAATCTTGTCGATGGTTTGCTGCCAATAAATAGCAAAGTTTACCTGCCATAGCAAAACTTGACTAATATTTTCCGTGTGGCATTTTCTGATAAGAAAAATTTCACGTAACGTTTCATAACTTACTCATACGTTGTTTGAGAACAAGGAGAAACGAGTTTGAATAATTGTGTTTGCTCGCAAATGAAAAAAACCGACTTCAATTACATCGACAAGTAACATAAAGCGAACTAATTGTGTTTGCTTACAAACAACAATGAGAATTAAATGCGCATTATTAAAGCAAATTCTAAGAAACATCGAAATTGGTCCACACAGTGGACACATAAAAAATACAGTCAAATTGCGGACCCCTTCTTTTTTGGAGTCTATAATATGAGTATATTATGATGGCTTGCTTTGGCTAAGGCGCATGCTGTACTACAGCCTAAAGCACCAGAATTTTTTGTAAAATTTTTAGACAAGTAATTCTGTTGGTGGTTCTCATTCCATAAATAAAATAAAATAAGATAAACCGATTTTTAACACTTTGCACACATTCAATTACGTACGATGATTAATTGAACACTATGATTTATGCTATATATAGATCGACTGTATACCTATATAAATTTTTCACAGAAGAAAACTATTGTATTTTTATGATTATATCAGAATATTTTTACACGCAATGAAAGAAAATTAAAAATTCTTTATAAAAGCTACTAGCTGACCCCGCAAACGTTGGTTTGCCATATATGTTATTAACCCTTTTGATCCCCCCCCCCTTATTGCTTAGGGATATGAAAAAATAGATGTTGGCCGATCCTCAGACTTACCCGATACGCACATAAAATTTCATAATATTTAATTAGTCCCCTCAATCCCCCCTAACCTACCTTATAATTGAGGGGTATGAAAAATAGATGTTGTTCGATTCTCAGACCTACCCAATATGCACACAAAATTTCATGAGAATCGGTCAAGTCGTTTCGGAGAAGTTTAACTACAACCACCGCGACACAAGAATTTTATATATTAGATTTTAAAATGAGAACATCAAAACTTATTAATAAATTTTAAAAACATAAAAACTTTATTTATATTTAAAAATATTAGGATATGTAACATAGACGTTGGAGAACGTTATTTGACGTTATTGCAGTTATTTTTCTAACATATTTCTAAATAATAAAAATTTCTGATAATATAAATTTGTATTATACAAGATTCCATTCGAGGCGTTGTTCCCTGTACGTTGTTCCTGTTGTTTGTGTGTCTGTATCATAAATGGCCGGCCTCGCTTATATTAATACTATGCTTCTATTACTTGTAATATGGTACTAGATAGCCTAAAGCCTTCCTCGATTTTCAATATCCATAATAATCGGTACGACAAGAATGTTTCAACTTAAACAAGTAATTTCTGGGATTAGCTAGCCTAAACTCCCAAAAAAACTCTCCCGATTTGTATTATTTTCATAGAATAAATTACGAAGCACATTTTTCGTTTTAATTCTTTAATATTTACATGTAAATAGTACTTTGAAGTTTTGATAAATAGAACGAAGCCAAAATATAAGTGAAAATCATTTTCTCGGATTACATGAATCTTGTGAACGGGGGAGAAAGAGCAGCCAGCGAATATAATTTTACACGGCCCTTTGAAGCCACAAATCATATTATCAACTTCGCACACTCAGCAGGACAGACGTGATGATTCTTTTTTTATTCACTCCTAAAACAGTAAAATCGTTTTATTACAATAAATTACATTTTAATTTACATTGTGAGGTAAATTTTTATAAAGAATGAATTTTTTTATGTGTTTGGTAATGCTAAAGCTTTGGTTATAAAAATATACCAGTATATTTTTGTTTATTTGTTTTCTGAAACCCTGATTTTTTATTAACTGGTGGTAAGGGTAAAAAACTCCTATAATACTTTAGTACTGATAATAGAAAAATATATGCCTTTAAAAAATCTACTTCAGTTGCGTCAATAATAGCTGTAGCGACGATGTACACATTTTTAACCGGCTTTAAAAAAGGAGAGTGTTCGTTGTATGTTTTTTATTTAACCGATATTTTTGTTATACTGAACCAAAATACAGATCTGAATTGATATCGAGATTTGGTTTTCATAAATATGTTGTTTGTTTGATAGGACTTAAGAAGTAGTTCCGTATTCACAAGATGAGGACATGACTGAAATTTCAAAGACGTCGACAGAACTCTTAAAAAAAACATATTTGATCTATTTTGTACATTTATCACGGTGAAGTTTTTGTGCTCATTGGAAATTATTTTTTGCGACATTTTTTTTTCTTGTGACTATTGTGTAACACTGACTCTGTGATTTCTTTTAATGTGTATATTTTTGTTAACTTGCGGTAAGTGTGTATAATCTTCTTATTCTTATCTTCTTCCTATGGTATAGTTTTAATTTAATTTAACTTTATTTCATAAGAGCTTATTACTGCTAGCAGTTACAGAATTTTGAATAACTTCAGATTTACTAATAATAATATACAGAAGAGCTCTTATATTTATATTCAGATCAGATCAGATTCAGATCTTATATATTTTTAGAGTTAATCATCTTTCTCCTACATGTACATGTACGTAATCATCAAATCATCAGAGATTATAAGATAGCACTATTATATAAATAAATAAATATTTTTACTATTAACTTTTGGCAGAACGAAGTCTATCCGGGCAGCAGTTATTAATAAAAATGAAGTATCTGTTTGTGATTTTAAAATAACTGTGTTTTTTCAAATACATATGTTTATTTACACGATACTAAAATACAAACAAAGGGTTTTAAAATTTTTATCTGGCTGTGTATTTATCTTCCTGTTTGTCCAGGCTAATCTTCGGGACCGGATACCAAACATATTTTCTATTAAATACAACAATTTTTGCGCGCAAAAAAACTAAAATTTCAAAAGGTTTAAGTAACATTTTTTTTATTAAATAAAATATTACACTTCAAAATATTTCGCCTGTAATATCCCACTGGGTATCTTTCCCCATGTAGGAGAAGGATCGGAGCTCGCATGCCAAAAAACTGTCTTCAAGCTTTTATTGTTAATTATTTTTAACATGATAAATTAAAAAAAAAACGTTTTTAAATGTTAGTCCATAAATCTATTTCTGGAAAGGCTTATATAAGTTAAAGGAGTTTACATGTCCACAAATATTTTTTTCCCATAATTCTCACGGGACGTCGATCTGATTTTGAAACAATCTTTTAGCATAAGACAAATTTTATTATGATACGAAGCCAAGTTATGTTAGGAATTAAACATTAATCGTATACCTCAACACAATCAATGTCGGGTAATTTGTCTAATATAGTACTAATTTACATTACACAAATTTATTTAATGAGGTATAACCACAAACTTACGCGTTAAATCTATCGGGATGTTAGCATGGCACATACCATCGTTCCCTGTGGCTTAACCCGACCAATATAAATCATGCCCCGCCTCCGAGTTTGTTGGTCTGGCGATAATTTAAACTGCTTAGCAATATATTAGGTGATATTTATGTTGGCATTAATCCAGTTAAGGTGTTTTGTCTATTATGATCCTTCGATTATTGAAGTTAGCTTGAAATGACATAACTTTAATATGTAGTATCAAAATACAAGAGAATAAAATTTGGTGTTCATTTATATATTAAGTATAATTAATATTAACACTATAGTAATATTAGTTTAAAAAGTAGTTTTTTTTGTCATATATTCACTATCTTGTGTTTTAATGTAACATATTGTCTTAATAGATTTAAGTCATAAAGACATATCTTCTCACTGCGTTACAAAAAATAACACCATCTTCATGGTTAACGTATGTTAACGTAACTTAATTTTGAGGAGTAAAGGCTGTCTTTTTTATGAAGATACTTGTAAAAACTATTGGATTAATCTCTATTGTTTTATTTCGACAGACGCAATTACTTGGTAGGCATAATGTAGAGATTAAGTCATTGTTAAATAGGTTTTAGGTAGGTTAGGTATAGGTTTAGGTAGGAAAAAATACTAACTTCATTTAAATTGACAAGTAATATAAGGTAAGTAATTGAAAAATTAGTCAAATTAATATGTAGGCATAACGCAAAACTCTTCGGCGGGTCTCGGTCAAATTTAAATGTGATATAAGACAAGAACCATCTTTCATCAAAAGACAATTTCAAAGAAATCATAAAAATCGGTAAACTTAATAAAAAGTAAAGATGTAACATACATTTACAGTCAAATTGCGCATCTCCTCCTTTTTAAAAGTCGATAAAAAACTTAATCTTCAACAGTCATGTTACTTGACTTATATAGGTTTCCTCCTAAATAATTGTGTTTGCTTGCAAACGAAAAAAAAACCGACTTCAATTACATCGACGAGTAATACAACGCAGATCGACGAAAAAATAGTCAAGTAACAACGCATTATCAAAGATTACTCAAAAAGTAGTTATCAGATCTCGATGAAATTTAAATGTGACTACATGATAATCATCGGCTTTCGATTAAATTAAAAATCATTAAAATCGGTACACCTAATAAAAAGTTATAGCGGATTTTCAAGAAGTTCCCTCGATTTCTCTGGGATCCCATCATCAGATCCTGGTTTCCTTATCATGGTACTAAACTAGGGATATCTTCTTTCCAACAAAAAAAGAATTATCAAAATCGGTACACCTAGTAAAAAGTTATTGCGGATTTTCAAGAGTTTCCCTCGATTTCTCTAGAATCCCATCATCAGATCCTGGTTTCCTTATCATGGTACTAAACTAGAGATATCTCCTTTCCAACAAAAAAAGAATTATCAAAATCGGTACATCCAGTAGAAAGTTATGCGGTATAATACAACGTAGGTCGACGAAAAAAGCGTCAAGTAAAAACGCATTATTAGATATAGCTCGAAAAGTAGTTGTTAGATCTCAAATAAATTTAAATGGGACCAATTGGCACACACCACCTTTCGATTAAAAGAAAATTTGTCGAAATCGGTCCACCCAGTCAAAAGTTCTGATGTAACATACATAAAAAAAAAAAAAAATACAGTCGAATTGAGAACCTCCTCCTTTTTTGGAAGTCGGTTAAAAATAGAACGTTACATCTTGTTTCGAATCAATTTTGTCAAACCCTTAGAGCAGTGATTGATAACTTTAATATTCCTTAAATCACAACAATCATCTTCACTCTGATAATTTTCTAAATGAATAAGAGTTCCCCGAGTAACATCAAATATTTTTTTTTAAATAGTGGTGTTAACCTTAATATTTGAAGAAACTTACAAATATTTTAATTTATAGAACCTTCTCCTTTTTGTGAAGTCGGTTAAAAAGAAAATACATATAGCACGTGAAGTTTGGTTATAGATTATATATACAATAAAGATTATGAGAAATAAACACAAGCAATGATAATTATAGCTATGCGTAACTTTTTAGGTTATACTTGTCTTTTACACTTAAAAATCTAAATAAGCTTCTCTTAGATTTCGAACCATAAATACTATATCCGTAGTTGAAATTAATGAAATCAACTCGCACATATAACATTACGTACCCACATTACACATTCCACAGTAAACTACACTCTAACACCTGAATTGCATATAGTGATACACAAACAAAATTTCCATATTTTTGACATTACAAATCAGTTACAATCATGTTTCAGCACTTGTGAGGAGGGTTACGGAATAATATGTGAAGCATCCGATTGTCGGGAATGATTAATATTCTGTCTGTCGGACGCATGTTTGCTACGTGACGCGAGATTATTGTAAAATTGTTATTCTAACCATGTTGAAGTTTGTTCGGTATGAGTTACATCGCTTAACTAATAAAATTGTCTAAACTATATGCTAACTTATATAGGTATGAGCTTTGTACAATTATTTATTAATGTAATTCAGATAGTTACTCCCTTAACTATGTAATAGGTATTTTAATAATAAGTTTTATTATAATCAGATAAAAGTAATATAACACCGTGCATGAGTTTTATATATTTATTAATTTATTTACAAAGTTTACTTTATTCATTTATTTACGATTAAATAATTTTATTGAATTGTATTTTTGGGTTGTTTTTGATACATTTTGGCTGTACAGACAAGAATGTCACAATATTACGTTGATTTTAAACTAAGCGTTACAGGCTTTTACGTCCGAGCTAGACGCGCAGTTTCCAGTTGCTTTTAAGTGAATCGTCTTTTACTCGACGATTAAATATGATAAAAATATGTATATCTACGTTTATTTAGAGGCAAAGTCAGGGACAGCTCTATCGCACATAGCGCCCAAGTGCAATTAATACCATTTTTTTTTTTTTTTTTTTTTTGATATCGCAGGGTAACCCATTTACGGGTGATATCCAGGATGCCCGGGTAGGCATTCCTAGACCGTATGTCGGCTTAGCACTTGGGGGTGCACTACCGACCAAAACCCCTGCGGGAGCCTTCAGCCGCTTTAATTGGAGGGTCCCGGATCTGCAGGCAACAGGATCCCTCCAGCGACAGGCTGGCCTCGGCGTAAAGACCAGACTTCTCCTCCATGGGACTGTCCGGCTCACCTCTGAAAAATCCCGACGACGCCATGTCTAGCAGGACCGGGTTCCCATCCCGGCCCGACACGGGCACAGGGGCGTTACTGGAAACGCATTAAGTAGCGCCTCCTACGCACCCCCGTTCGTCGCCTGCGGACGGAGGCCTCGTCGGCGGCCCCCTCTCTCATCCGCTCGTCGTTCTCCTTCTGGGACATTACTGTCTCGCAGAAGGAGACCATCGCCTTCCAGGACTCGTCGTCGCCGAGCATCGCGGTGATAACGCTCGGCATTGACAAGTCCCCTCCGAGGACTGTCGTCAGATCGCGACGTAGCGCCGCCCATCTCGGGCACACCTCGAGGGTGTGCTGGGCAGAGTCCACCGCCGCGCCACAATCGTGACATTCAGTCGTCGGCTCCCTTTGGGCCGTCCGACACAAGTATTCACCAAAGCAGCCGTGCCCAGTGAGAACCTGCGTCAGACGGAAGGTGAGGGGTTTGCGCTTACGGCGCATCCACCGCTCAAGGACCGGGCGCAAGGCAGCCGTTACGCGTGTGCCATACGGCTGCTCCGCCAGGTCCTCCCCCCACCTCCGCATTAGTGCTTCTTGCCCCATCC
Source organism: Melitaea cinxia (assembly GCF_905220565.1). NCBI lineage: Eukaryota > Metazoa > Arthropoda > Insecta > Lepidoptera > Nymphalidae > Melitaea > Melitaea cinxia. Next base: position 10,828,725 of record NC_059403.1, read on the forward strand.
GGCGCACCCGTAGGATCCCGTCCAACGTGGGGTTCTCACCGAGAGCCCTCCTACCCGAGACGTATGAGTAGGTCTCGGCAAGGACCTCCGCCACGAGTTCCCACGGAGGATCGCCGGCTAGAGCAGTAGCTGCAGCCCACGATACCGTACGGTACCCCCGGATCACCCTCACCGCGATGATCCTCTGCGCAGACCGCAGCGCGGCCTTATTCCTCGCAGTGAGGCGATCCGCCCAAACCGGGGCACCGTACGTCGCCATACTCCGGCAGACTCCGGAATATAGCTGCCTGCAGGCGGCGCTGGGTCCTCCGAGGTTCGGGAGGAGTCTGCCCAGTGCACTCGCCACCTTCACGACCTTCGGTCCCACCACAGCGAAGTGTGGGCCGAAGGTCCACCCTCCGTCAAGGATGAGCCCCAGATATTTGATTTGGGAGCTCATCCTGACCCTCCCTTCTCCGATCTGTAGGGTAGCCCCCGGTGGGGGTCCCTTACGTCCGGTCCCGCGGAAGAGGAGGGCTTCGGTCTTGTCAATTCTGACCCGAAGCCCCAAACTCTTTATGCGGCTGATCACGAGGTCGAGTCCGACCTCGGCCAGCCGCGCCGCCTCCTTGTAGTCTCGTCCCCGAGAGTAAACGAGGGTGTCATCCGCGTAGCAGATGACACCCATCCCGGGGAGGAGACGGCCTCGCAGGACCCAGTCGTAACCAATGTCCCACAGGATCGGGCCCAGCACCGATCCTTGCGGGACACCACAGCCGACTCGCCGCCACTCCACGGACCCCGACCGATTCTCGAGGCCTACTTTCCGATCGGAGAGGTACGCCTCCAACAGCCTCCCTAGATACGGGGGCACTCCGAAGAATTTCAGTGCCTCCCGTATCACTGCGTGCGGGAGGCTGTTGAAAGCGTTCGCGATGTCCAACGACACCGCGACCACCACCTCCCTCCCTTGTTCCGCCTCATCCGTCACCGCCCGCAGGCGTTTGAGGGCATCGATTGTCGACCGGCGTGCTCGAAACCCGAATTGAGATTCTGATAGACCGGGTCCCGAGCCTTCCTCCAGGTGCTGAACGAGCCGGGAACCCACTATTCTCTCCAATAGTTTCCCAGCCTCATTCAGCAACACCACCGGTCGCACCGACGAAGCCGAGTCCGGGGTCCGCCCTGCCTTAGGAAGTAGGCAGAGCCGACCCTCCTTCCAGGCCCCCGGGAACTGACCAGACCGCAGGCAGCGGTCAAAAAGTTCCCGGAGGCTGTTGCCGAGGTGCCCGAGAGCGATCGCAAGTACTCTCCCGTGCACCCCGTCTGGACCCGGCGCCCTCTTCTTACTCCGAAGGCGAGACAACGCCGCCTCCATTTCAGCCTCTGTGACGGGTGGGGGAACACCCTCCTCCTCGTCCGGCGTCTGCCGAGCCATCCTGGGGGGCACGAAGCCCTCGGGTTCGTCGGGAAAGAGTTCCCCGACGATTCTCCCGAGTTGCTCCGGCTGGAGCGTTTCGCTGATGGGGGCCGAATGGGCGCGGAGCTTGTTTCGCGCCCAAATATACGGCCGGCCCCAGGGGTCTCTCTCCAGACCCCCAACTAGCTCCAGCCAGGCCTCTTCCTTGGCTCGGCATATGGCCTGCTGCAGGATCTTCCTTTTCTCCACATAGATCCTGCGCAGCCTGTCGTCCCTGTCCACGTCCTGGGGGCGTCTCCGCCTGCTCCGAGTATATTGCCTCCTGGCCCCGTTGCAGGCGGCCCGGAGACCGGCTATCTCGGCCGACCACCAGTAGAGCGCCCGCCGCAGGGGTGGACGCTTCGCGAGTGGCATGGCCGCTCTGCAGACAGCAGTAAATGCGTCGCAGAGCCGGTTAGCCGCCTCATCCACCCCAAACTCCATAAGCGGCGGAAGACTCCAGCGGCCGATGATTGCGGCCTCCTCAGCCAGTTCCCGGTTGAGCTTGGAGAGTGCCCAACGCGGAAACTGACTACGCCCAATGGACGACGTTGATGACGACAACAACGCCGGACGTACGGGAGCTGGAGACACCTCGAACCTTATATATCGATGGTCCGAGAGAGTCTCCACCTCCGTCTCCACCCTCCACCCCTCCACTCTGCGTGCGATGGCTAGCGTGGCGAACGTGACGTCAACCACGGAACCTCCCGACCAACGCACGCACGTCTGGACTGCCCCAACATTGAGCAGGGACAGTCCGGCAGCAAGAGCCCACTCCTCCACCTCCCTCCCTTTTGGGTTCGTAACCGGGTTACCCCAAGCCGTGGACTTGGCGTTGAGGTCGCCGGCTACGAACACATGAAGTGGAGCTAGCTGCCCCACCAGCGGCCCCAGAACGTCGAGAAACCGTTCCAGAGCCGCCAGGTCACGGTTCGGGGAGAAGTAGACTCCGACGAAAGCCACCCCTCCCCGAACCGCCGCCACATACCCGTGGCCTCTCGCCTTGATGACGAGTGGGGGTCCGGCTCCAGGCCTCACCACGATCGCCACCAAACCCTCGGTGTCTCCCGCCCATTGTGGGCAAAGAGGCACGGCATATGGCTCGGCAACGATTCCGACGTCAACACACCACTCCGCCATGGACTGCAGGAAAAGGTCCTGGGCCCCAGCGGAGTGGTTGACGTTCGCCTGGAGGACGCTGAGATGCCCGGGCATTATTCAGTCATCTCAGCATCTGCCGACACCACGCGGTTCCCCCCTTGGGATATTTGCGGGGGGAACTTCCCACGAGTTGATGGGGGCTTACACGCTATGCCCCCCATCACGTGGCCCGCTGGCCTACCGGCGTCCGCGCACACCGCGCAACGAGCGGCGGCCGAGCACCCGGCGGCTTTGTGGCCAGCCTGACCGCAGCGATAGCACAGTGTGCTGCGATCAGTGCCAGCTGGGCACGTGGCACCAACGTGCCCTAGTCCCAGGCAGCGGAAACAGTGCCTAGGACGTGCCTGCAGGAGGTGGATGACTCCGTTGCTCCACCCCACCGCTATGCTCCCGGCCTGCAGCAGTTTTTTCCCTGCCACCGCCGGGAGCTCAATGTGGGCTGTCCCCGAGCCTATTTGTCCTACGCGGATATTTCTCACGTGGACTTGCCCCGGGGAACAGCCCCCCTCCTTCGCCACTACGGTAGCCAGGCGCTCCGCAGTGACAGCGTCGCTCAGGCCTGAGATTCTTATCTCCGCCGTCTTCTCAGGCCTGAGCACCTCCGCCTCCTGAGCCAAGGCCTCCTTTAACCGAGCGGCGAGGGCATCGGCTTTCTCCCCGCTCGTGGAGCCGGGCACCTCGATGAGGCGCGCCCCGGTCGCCGATTGGCGGATCCGGAGCGGGCCGATTCCCATCTCCTCGAGGTCGATACTGCTCTCAGCCTTGAGCAATATCGACCCGTACGTGGCCCCCCTGGCTGCTGCCTCCGGCCGTAACTTTACTATTACGGCCGCTGAGCGGGGGAGCGCCAGCTTGGGCTTTGGGGCAACCTTCTTGGCGGGCGGCGTTGAAAGTGCAATTAATACCAAGGCGTATCCGATTTAGCGATTTATTACACTTTTTTGTAACTACCCATTGATGGATTCTGTAAGATTTACCTTCTAAGATAACGTAGAAATGACTACGTAAGAAAAACTCAATCAGTTGAAATTCACTCATAATCTTATTTACCTTATCCATTGTTTTCCGAACTATTGCTTTTTGAAACTTGATATCATTATTGATTTTATGAACTGAAAAATAATAATCGTATCTTTTACTGATAATAACAAATCAATTTCACGTGTCGTCGTTTTGAGTTCCCGTTCACATACTAAAAAGAAATTATTAACATACAAGAAACGTGAATTATCTTAAAATGAGTCAAATTAAATTAAATCAAATCAAAATAACTTTATTCAAACGGTTCAAAAGCACTTTCGAATCGTCATTTAAACAATTTCATCATTTTAAAAGTACTGAACGATTTCAATACCTTTCCTATATGTGACGAAACTCAAAGAAATATTCCTAAACAAACGTTTCAAAGGCCACGACCTTCCGAAATACGGGGTAAAATATTGAAGGGTTTTATTACCGGTAACGCGATCTGATTTGCTCCATTAAACCACCGAATAAAATTCATCGCTATTTTCCTACAGATGTATTTCATAGATAAGAATATAGATTCTGTTTCACACTGAACTTCACTTTATGTTGCTGATGTTTGGTATACCTATACTCGTATCATCCGTACCAAGTAGTTTAAAAACCTATATCGGTACGTATCTAATATAATACTGTGGTATACATAATGCTATTCAACAGATAAATGTTTCTGATGTTTTGTTTCACCACAACTTCGATAACTTGTTAGATTATTCTATTTTTGACCTGTAAAACTAAAAGGTATAGTAAGTAGTAGTAGTAGTAAGTATATATATATATATATATATATATATATATATATATATATATATATATATATATATATATATATATACTATGTATAAGGTCAAACAAACCTAAATGTTTCAATATCTGCAAACAAAGCGATAGCTTTTTAGTTATATATGTTTGAAATAAACTTAGTCAGCGCCCCCCCCCCCTATATTTTCATTAAACTTATAATTCCATGTTATTATAACATATTGTATATATTGGACATCGTTAGTGCTTAGTGTTTGAACCTAGTGCTTTGTGTTGAACCTAGTGCTAGTAAATAGTCTCCAAAAGAGTCAGCAGGTCTTTCTCTCCAAATCCGACCCTAACACGTAACAATATACAAAAAAAAAACTAAGTCTGAATATGTATTAAGATTAAAACGATCAAAAATCTGTTCAACGATTTGCTTATATTAATCACAACATGTTGAAACACCTATTGACTAATTTTTGATTGTTAAGCCTTAAAACAAAGTTTCATACCCGATATCCTATTTCATCGATAATGACGAACTTCCATACAAGTGATCATCACCTATTTTATCCATTGAATTAAGGAGGAATTTCTTCAAACGCTGACTTTCTTTTAAAACGTTTTCACTACATTAATAGTTATTAAAAAATAATAACATAAGTCTCTTATTTCAGACACTTATATTATTTGTCTTACTTAACTGACTTATCTCTAAATCTTCGACACCGTGTCCGTTTGCCATTGGTTGGCATCTCTACCAACTTCTTCCGAACATTTTCTTTTTTTATTCCAATATTTTCTTCTTCTCTATTCTCGGTGCATAATTCTCTGTGGATGTCCTACTAACTACTCCTGTCCTACAACCTCTCTGTCAAATTTTAAGCTTGCATCACTGAAATTGAAGATCTTTAATACAAACTTGTGAGGGCCCTTAGGGCTTAGACCTCCTTAATCCGACCTTATCATGGCATCCATTCTTACCATACGCCTATTAACTATAAACTACCTCTCTGCCAAATTCTCGACATTTCATGATGAGGGAACTATATACTAATATTATAAATTCAATAGTCCATTACCGAAAAACGCTATATGATATTATAGTACCTTTTTTTTCAAAATAATGTGGTTCAATCCGCGGGGCATAGCTAGTGATTTATTATATATACATTTAGATACAGGAATGCATAACCTTACTGCTGTATTTTCACAAGCAAAACGAATAATATTCCAATTGTTAATCGGTAATCTTTTTTATTAATATGATTTGCATATACGTGTTTATCTACACATATATGCAAATATGAATGCGACACGCAACATGCATGCGCAATTAAACAAAAAAAAATTTGAAGCTCTTCTCCATTCCAAATTACACTTTCTGGTTAAATAATAATATCACATGAATAATAATATTGTAATAGAAATATCTGAACGATTTTTTTATTAAATACTTATCCTATTATTGGAAACATTTGAATCGACTTACGTATTTAAGTAAAATCTTTGTTCGCAAACGGTTCAATTCTAGATTTAAATATTTTAATTGAAGTTTGGAATATAAATTAAGACCTTCCAATTGCAAGATATGATTACATTTCTTCTTCTCGTCCAACGTGTGTCATATATACGTGACGCAAAGATATTGTAAAATTGATATTCTGGCCATGCTGAAGAGACCGGTGTTACGAAAATTATTTCGAAAAAGGAACTTTGTCTTCTGTTATAGCAAAATAGATTGATATTGTGTTAACATATTTTGATAGTGTGTTGTAGGAAGGCTCTTAATGTCAATTACATTTATACTAACGTAATGATGAAATTTCGTTTAGTGTTTTTAAATTTTTTTCTCAGTAAGTTTCTAATCATAAATCACTATTAGTTTTACGACGAACAAAAAAATAATTGATGATATTTATATTACGATGTCTATTACGATTTTCAAAATAATTTGAGGTTATTAAGGTTTCAAAAAACAGTTGTATTTATACTCGTAAATATTACGTGCATCGAATACTTAATACTTTAAGCCATATTTTTTTCTAATATTTACGCAAATTTCACTCATTATAATGAAAGAATTTTTTCGGATTTTATTGAGGTTTATTATATAGATTTTTTTATATGTCCGATGTTTCGGATACATCAACCATGGGGTCACAGGAGGATCATTAAAGCATGTTTGTGAGTTAAAAGTCTTGGTTGTTTTTTTGCCGTAGAGTATTTTTAAGTGTTTTTCTTTGCAATTAAAATACATTGCAAATATAATGAGCAACGCAGAAAATGAGTATTGCATACCGTACCTACAAGGGAAGTGTTGACTCCGCGCGCCGTCACGAGTCTTCGTTGCAACGTGTATGTAACTTATATTAATTTGGTACCAACATTCTTAATTTTTCGTAGTAAAGTATTATTTCTTAAAAAGTATTTTTATATATTTTATTCTTCAATATCTACATCTACATAGAATAAGTCTAAATGTAATTTTAAAAATATTTTAAAAAGTATTTAAAAGTCTTGGTTTTTAAAGTTCTCTGGCTGTCGTAAGCATAATTCGTTTATTAAGTAGTTCATAATGAAACACAAAGAACTTATTTCAAAAATCTAGACAAAATAATGTAAATACGACTCACTACAACAAGCATTGATTACGGCAACCTGTAGGTGCGGTAATTTAATTGTTAACTACGAACGATGTAGGTACGAGTGTATAGAAACGCCTGATCGAAATTAAAGATAAAATAAAATGGTCAAACAATAGGTATTTTATTTAAATATACATAATGCAATTATATAAATTTTAAATTTTGTAGAATAAAGAGTAAATAAAATATTATTATTATTATTATTATTGACCAGAAGGGCTTCTGGCAGAATCTCTCTCTGTCTCTCTCTCTCTCTCTCTCTCTCTCTCTCTCTCTCTCTAAAATGACTACATATGTCATGACTATATATTACTTTAGTTCCGAACAGTTAAAGGTCCTTTAGATTATGCATATTTTCTACGCATCAAAATAGCCTAAACGTTAAGTCATTTATTTATAATTTATAATTTATAAATATTTTCACAATACACACACGGTCGTCTGTTCCTAAAGTAAGCAACTTAATGCTTGTGTTAAAGGTAACAGTCGACTGGTATACAGCTACATATTTTTTTTTTCGATAAACATACTTATAAATAATACATATATAAATAGATAAATAAATATTAAATTAAAAAAAAAAAACATTATTTAAACATATGCCTTAACTGTAGTTTAAAAAACTTGACATAACAAACGAAGTTTTAAGTCGAATACAGTCAGAGTAGTTAAGACACCTCGTCCAAAAACAACTCCAGCAAATCGTATTGGAAATAATATTAGAAAACTTCTGCAGTCCTAGAAGTTGAACCGCCGTCTCCGCGGCGTAGCTTGGGAACTTTGATCCAGTAAACATCGCAGTATCGTTTTGTTATCTCTGGCTCCTGAATCAACTTTAGTAGAAGTTAACAACGATTGAGTAGAGTTTGAAGAAAATCAACAAATTGTTTTCAATTAATATTATCTGGTTTCTTTTTTGGTGCGTTTAATTCACGTTGTATGCGTATCCTGTACATCAATAGCCAAATTAAATTATAAACACACATACAACAAAATACACAACAACAAAGTCCAACTTTTAACGTCTAGGTAAAGATGTTTTTGTAATATAATAACTTGTCCCGTCTTTCTACGAGTACCTTAAGCATTCCCACTATTCAAGCCCACAGAACTGTGTTCCCTTTTAAAACTATTGATTTTACCACTACTGAACTTACATATTTTTTTTCGAACAAAAAACGTAGCGTAGTAACTAATTTTTTTTAACAAAATAGTTAAGTAAAATCACACATCAATATTAATATTGCAACGATACAAATTAACAATATTAACATTAATTAACAAGAACATTTAGAAAGAGAAGAATATAGCCACCCCCTCTCTTCCCGTGGGTGTCGTAAGAGGCGACTAAGGGATAACACAGTTCCGCTACCACCTTGGAACTTAAAAAGCCGACCGGTGGCGGGATAATCATCCAACGGCTGGCTTTGAAATACACAGGCCGAAGACGGGCAGCAGCGTCTTCGGTGCGACAAAGCCAGTACTGCGGTCACCAACCCGCCTGCCCAGCGTGGTGACTATGGGCAAAAAACATGAGTTCACGTTATTTTTGGTGTAAACTTGTGGAGGTCTATGTCCAGCAGTGGACTGTATAGGCTGTAATGATGATGATAATGATGAACAAGAAGATTTAAATTAACTTAAAATAAATAATCAACTTTATTTTGATCAGAATCACGCTCGCGATTGACGATATATTCCCTACTATAGCGATCGCTGTCAAATATTTATGTCATATATTATAACAACTGGAACCGACAGCTTAACGTGCTCTCCGAGGCCCGGTGAGGAGACCCACTAGACCAGACATACAAACCGGAAAGGAAATTTGCACAAATACAAATATCCATCCCGCGCAGGAATCAAACCCGCAAACCGTCTGTATTTTAGGCAAACACACTGATAAGAAAAGGATTTGAATCCGAAGCTGAGAAACTAGATCTCATTAACTGTAGGATCTGAGAGTGTGGCGTGTGTAACAAAACCTTTTCAAGTTTGAAAGCCAATATGGAAACTGTGTTGGCAAACTCTCGAGCTGCTTAATATTTTAATAAATAAACTTACTTGCCTTTGCTACATAACACAAGTTTGTGCTACTAGTAGCTAGTTCATACTTGTATGTGGCGATTGGTTTTACCGATATTTGCTAAAAATAATTAACAGTGATCAATATATCAATAACTTGCAAGTGTGTTATGCAAAAAGTGAATGAAGTAGGATGTCTGAAAATTATTTTTATTTCAAAGAGATAAATTGCAAAAAAAAAAATAAACACAGCTGCTTTGAGTAACATTTTTATTCGACATATTAGATAAGAACACTTGTCATATAATTTATAACTGAAGAGATTCTTTTAAATCTAGTGATGTATGCACAATTATTTAAATCTAATGCAAGATACAGCATTGAAAGTCATTTCTAGGTCATATATATGTCCGAAGTTTTATTAAATAATTTTCTGAGTACTCAATTGTACCAAGCGACAAAATACATATTAGATTTATTTTGACTTCGTTTTAAAGAAGTTTTTAACACTATGGTATATTGTATTATGTATTAAGTTTTTAAAACTATAGGTATACCTAGCGGAAATTTTTTTCTGCCAATATTCACACTATCGGTAAAATTCAGGTCAAGTAGGTAAGTAGTTTGGAGGTCATAAAGTCAGCAACGAACTGGCTATATTGCTTTTGTTAGCACTATTCAATTATTTTTTTGTTGGCAGTGAAATACACTCAATGTTTATTTAGATACTTCCTAGATTCGATGACCTTTTTCGCCGATATATTTTGTATTAACAGTTAAAGGATCTGTTTTTTATTTTATGAGTTTAATTTTACTTATAAAATGGTATAGATTGTATTATCAAATGATTTAGAAAATAACAACATCAGATTTTTCAACTTCTACTTAAAGAAGTGATTAATAGTGAGACTTGTCCATCAATGGGGACGACAACAATATTTCGTACATTTTTTACTACAGCGACGACATTCTATTTACATGGACGTCCTTTTTTGTAACTCTGTAGTAACAAATATATATCTGGATTAATATATAAACCATAGCAATACCAGAAGTATCACAACCACGTTTTTATTTAGGGTAAATATAACTTACATCTAAGAACGACATCATAAAATCACTTTTTGATCGATAACTGATTCAAAACACAGTATATACTTTTTATTAATTTATTGTTTTAAGAATTTTTTTATCCTATAGTAAATATTAATTATTTACTATATTTAAAACATGATAACTAACAACCTAACTTCATTCGATTACAATAATGTCAATTTTACTTGTTGGTGTAAAACTATAGCAAACAAAATGTCTGAAATTGTTTTGTGTTTCGCACTTTAGCCACTATATGCACGCAGGCAAAATTTTTAGGGCTGTCCATAAAAATATAATACTTGATATAAATGTACAGGCTGCAATAGTTTTCACGAGATATTTAAACTCGTATTAAAAAAGGTCGATTAAATAAATAAACACATATCTTTAACATACACACACACACACACACACACACACACACACACGGTCGTTTAAACCTTTTTTAACACTGGGACAGACCGTAGCGGAATACCCACTAAAAACAGGCTTTGATATCGTTGTAGAGGTAGCCACTGGATAACTAACGCATGCAACTCTAAAGCCCCGATGGTTGGCCGGTATGTGCACCTTCGCCTATTAACCGCTCACGAGTATCAAGAGCGCTCTGCAGATCAGCATAGTCGGCTGTACCTAAGATAAGAATAGCTTCATTTTTTATGAAACCCCCGGAGAAAAAAGCAGGTTTATTACAAACTACGGTAACGAGCGAGTTGAATTGTTTAAATTAAAAATTTTACCATCACAAGCTAATATTTATCTGAAAAAATGTTTTTATGAAGTGTAAATAAGTTAGTGTAATAAATCTTTATACAATCATCACAATATAATAAATTTAAAAGTACAAAGTACTAATTAATGTGCTGCTCCTCACCTTGAAAACTGGTGAGTATGAGTAATTAGTAAATTTTAGTACACATAACAAATCGTATTATGTAGAAAGTATTTATCCTTACTTGTTTACGCCATTATGTTTTTGTTTTTTATTTTCGTGAATATAGATATACATAGATTTTTGAAGTGAAAACTTCTTTTGGCGAACCACAATCATCTTCTTTCGTAGGTAGTAAGTCAGGCTAATCCGTCACGTTCTGAGGTGAAAGGCTCGATCGGGAGAACTCGGGACCGCTGTGTGTTTCATACAGTCAGCTGCTCTTCGCTGTTGTGACGCTGTTTTTAGTATATTTACAATTAAATTTTCTCTCCTTTCTCTTTTCGTTTTAAGCACAAACTCTATTTTTTTTCTACTATACGCACAAAAAAAATATTAAATGTGGTGCACTCATTCCAGAGTTATGCGCGTAGAGGCATTTAGTCGAGTCATTTTTATTTATAATGGATATTGTACAATATTTATACGATTATTTTTCAAATTTGTTCTTTATAAATAATTTTATTGAAAAATGTGTTCTATTTGCCTTCAATGTTTTGAATTTTACGACGTCATAAAGCCTGTAAGCACATTTTCTTTTTATTGACTGAAGCCGAGGAATTATGTTCGGTATACAACGAAAATGGTTTTATTCTATGTAGGAATAATATAAGAACCGACACTAAAAGATAATTTAGATTAAGTGTTTTGTTATTTTTGTTTAATGTTTCTACATAATTTAATAGTTCTATAGATCAATAAAATTTGTTTCTAGTTTGAAAAGGTATAAATACAAATAAGTACGTACCTACTATTTTTTTTTAAGTATAGATACTGATTGTACTATTTTACTTAGTACCTGTATATTAGGACATACATACGTAATAAATGACTAAATGTTCAAAAATGACATAATTATATTGATTTCCCATAATGGAAATGGCACGTTAATTTATTCTATATTTAGTTATTCAAAGCAAGCACAAAGAAAATACTGACAACACGACGCAGACAAAATAATTTGCTCCAAACTTTTCTAGTTAAAGCAACAATTAGTATAATTGACTCAATCTGCACCTACGTACTTGTACTGTAAATATATAGTATCAAGAAAAAGTTTCATAGTGACATTTCTAAAAGAATATACTTTTACAGAATGATGACATAAAAGTTTCTGTAACAATCGAATTCAAAATATACTTTGCTTTCTTTTGTTTATCGTTTCTTCTCTTTTCTGTAGAGTAATTTCAACTGATATTAGCACATTATAACAAAAACATTCTTGGGATCATAAAACGTTTTCCAGTAATGATAATGGATCACTATCAATAATATCTATCTTTTCAAAAACATTTTTTTCATAATGTTTCATTTTGTATTTTACGCTGTTTTACATTATCTATGAAAATTAAAAATGAACATATCATTTTAATTCATACTTCTATCATTCTATTCATCACTTCATTATCACCTAAGCCTAATACTGTCCACTGCTGGACATAGGCCTCCACAAGTTTGCGCCAAAAATGGAGTGAACTCATGTGTTTTTCCCATAGTCACCACGCTGGGCAGGCGGGTTGGTGACCGCAGCAGGGCTGGCTTTGTCGCACCGAAGACGCTGGTGCCCGTCTTCGGCCTGTGTATTTCAACCCCAGCAGTTAGATGGTTATCCCGCCATCAGTCGGCTTTTTAAGTTCCAAGTCTCTTACGACACCAGAAGGAAGAGAGGGGGTGGCTATATTCTTAATGCCGTTACCACACAGCACATCATTCTATTATACTCATATTAATTCATCCACGGGCTCGTAGTTGACCGCGCCTATTTTTAAAACATATAACATTTTATTGGTTATCTGCAAGTATTTTTTTGTTATAAGGACACTTCGAACCATCGTTTCGTATTCGTTACTATAAAGCACGTCTACTCCTAATTAAAATATAAATACTAAAAATCGAAAGTATAAACTTTTACATTTCGGAAGAGAAAAAAAGCCCGAGACAGCCAATTACAATTTTTGTTTTATACTTTCACACAATAACTGATTTCAAGTCATTCTTTTAATACATAATAGAACCTCTATATCCGTTTATATCCAAATATCCGTTTCTTTATCAACGAAACAATTTCGACCCGACATACTCTTCAGCTAAACGGTATTGCGTTCCTATACTCGACGATGCTTCGCCTTTCGGACGTTTCAATCCAATCGAACGTTCCCGGTTACACGAGGCTTTAAGCTGAAGGTCTAACGTAAGATAACATTCCCGTTCTAGTTCCGCGTTTACTTTCATGAGGCTCATTTATCTCTTTTACTCATCGTTTCTAAGTGTTGAGGAAAATTGTTCTAAATATTTTGTTCTTAAATATTTTCTAAACCTTCATTGTATTCTTATGAGTACGGACAAGATCGATCTCACTTAATAAAAAATATTTTTGAAGGCGATATTGATAGACAAAATATCGATATATTTAGATTACTATTTTATTCCCAGTTATTTAAATTATATTTAATAAAGTATCTAATAAAATCATGAACAAAATTTTCAAGTATAACATAAATTCAAACCACATTAAAAAGCTCTTAACGTTTTGTTGACACACAAGAGACGCGTTACTTATATCGCGAGCGACAATCCATTTTTGTCCGACATTAGGGTAATCCCCGCAAGTCCTATTTAGAAAATTGCCTCCTTTATCGCAGTTGCGGTTAACGCTTCGACCTTGAATCTTCGGAAACTTCTTTTCTTTTTAAGCGGTTAAGTTTAAGATGGCCGATTACTGAATGACTTTGGTTGTTAGTGATTCTGAATTTAATGTGTATTTAAAGGATATTAAATTGAAATACGTTACTCGTATTCCAAAAACTTCAATTTATTATGAAAGTAATAGTATCTAATAAATTACATTCTATTTAGACAATGTAAACTAAGTTCAATATTTTCTTTTACTGGCAACGCTTTCTTTTAACTTGTTAAACTTTGAGTTATCTCACTCTTTAATGAGGAGGCAGTCTTAATACTTTAAAGGTAAATGGCCGAGGTTAAGGTAATATAATTTTAATTTTACAAAAGCAAAAAGCTTGTGCCCTACGTAATCGATGTTTGGTTGGACAATAATGTATAATTAATTAAACATACTTTTTATTTCTTTATTTATTTAAGATGACAGTATTTATCTTAGACTATGATAACAGTTTGCCATGGGTAATATTCCTCGTTTGGTCATCCTAAAATTTTTCTTGTATATATGATTCAACATAGAAAAGGCTAAATAAAGTACAAAGTGACAATGAAACCCTGAATACTTTCAAGGCAGTCTATCTCACGTAAAGTTATTGTTGGTTTTAAAGGATTTCTTATATTTAGCTTCCAGCTTTATTTAGTTCTGGATATTTGGATTGGGATAAATTGACTTAAAATTTACTTTTAAGATACATACGACACGTTCAAAAGATCTTTATAAAATATTACTATTTTAAAGTGTTCCAAGCTTAAACTTTAAATGTGCTTATAAGCGTTATTATTTGAATAGACTTTGTATTTCCAAATTTTAGTAAAATAAATAATGATTACAATCCTCTTAACGAATGTTCCTTTTTTATTTTTTTTATAAAGTAAAATCGAAAATTTATTATTAAAGTTCTTAAAACTCAGTCGTAACGACAAATGATCGAAAATAATTTAAATTCAATCAATCATTCGGCTTCTTATTACCGACAAACTTTGTATCAAACTATTATAGATAGTATAATTTATATTGGATGAAAACGTAAACCTTTACCCCGGCTCTTTCGGCCACGGCACGGAGTGAAAAATGATATTTGCTGTGGTCTATTGAAAATAAATTTATCCTATTGTACCCAGTCAAGAGAGAAATTCTGGGTTATTGTACTGCCGGACGGTTTATTAGTGGACTATGACTTGCTGTTTTATAAATGAAGATGTAATATACTATATAAATGATGCTGTATACTCGTAAATAAAATATATTAAAGTATTTTTATTATCTTCAAAGAATTTTTTTTTTTTTAATAATAACAATACACTTTATTGTAAACCAAAAACAGAAAAACTTAGAGAGACTGTAGGTACATAGGACTTATTTAAATATATACATTAACTTTATTTATACAAAATATTATACATATTTACAATTCATAACTTAAGAACTAAATACTTACAGATAATTTTGGTATAAATCATGTCCGTGTCGAATTGTGCCAAGAATGCTGGCAGCATTTCCCCGTTGAATCGCTATGCCGATTCTCTGGGCAAAAAATGCCACAGCCCTCTTGTCACCAGTGGAGGCAATGAGGCGAGGTGTTATCTCATTTAAAACAGAAATAATACTATATTATTATGTACAAAAGGCGGCCTTATCGCTAAAAAGCGATCTCTTCCAGGCAACCTTAGGGCAAAGCAATTGGTCTAGCGTCAGCATAGGTGTACTAGTTACAATAACTTTATAATATAATAAATTTTTATTTAAATTATTAAAAAAGAAAAAATATGTTCAGTTTTGTCTATACCTAATGGTAAATTAATTTTTAAAAATAATGAATTAAATATATCGAAGACTATTTGCGAGCCATAATGAACATTTAAACCTACACCATACCTATTTCTCACTAAAAATTGTCAAAAAAGCTAAATCGTAGTATATTCTCGGTTTTATCTTTAGAAATAAAATATATCAAGTTGTATTCAGTGGCCGGAAGGGGAAGCCGCCTCAGTGTAGGTAATTCACTTACTCAGCAAAAAAGTAAAACCACAAGTTACGGTTTTCACATAAAAATGTATATACAATTTTCGTTTAAAGCTCCAGACTGGTGTCAATCTTTTTTGAATTCATGCTGTTTTGTGAGACAGCTATTTGAAATTTAATTTTTAGTATTGACTACTTGTCTCAGTTAGTAATTTAGATAAAATATTCAAAGTGTAAAAAGTCTAACGTAACTATGCTCGGGATTTTGAGATAGATATGCTGTGACCTACCTCAGTTAGATATGTTAGTTCAATAAGTGACGATACGAATTTTGTCGTATAAAAACTCTGTCATAAGAGTTCAAGCAAGTTAATAATTTAGAGTTATTAGTTTGACGTCAACAATTTTTTTATAATCCTTACTAATATTATAAATGCGAAAGTAACTCTATCGGTCTGTCCGCTCTTTCACGCCAAAACTACTGAACTGATTTGAATGAAATTTGGCACATCAATAGTATAGAGGTGTAAGGAGGAAAAAGGGGTGTAAAAAGTTGAAAGATGGGGATGAAATTTTGTATGGAAGTATCGTCATTTTTAGAGCTAGACGTTGAAAACTTATTTTTTAGGCTGTTGATTTCATATAAATAATAATTATGACATTAAATTTCAATTAGTTGTGAAATAAAAATAGAGAATAGAGAATGAAAGTTGGAAATATGTAAGGTTTATGTGAATGTTATATAAGTTTGCGACAAGAGACAAAATATTAGAGCTATTCTGATGTCCAAAATACACCAAAAGATACATCTAAAAAATGCTGTCAACGCGATCGAAGTCGCGGGCACAGCTGGTTATTTAATAATAAAAAATAAGGTAAATTTAGTACTCTAAAATTGGTTTAATATAATTAACGATACAAAAATAAGTCAACTTCTGACTAATTCTAATATTTCATGTACAATATTGTACGTACATCTACACTGTCTCGTAATTTATGTCGGCTTTATCTTCGTTGTACGTTTATTCGAAGAAAACTTATGAGAAAGTTTAGTTTCAGTCTAAATTTAAAAAACAATTTTTTATATTAAAAAAATACAGGCAATATATTTTATATAACGTCAGCTTCTGCCACCGCTACGCTTGAGATGATTCATGCTTTTTAGAAATAAAGTCAAGGCAATTTGTACAACAAATTTATAAAATATATTACAAAACGATATAAAATAAGTGTGTTTGCTCGCAAAGGAAAAAAACTGACTTCAATTACATTGACATTTGACAAATAATACGTACAACGTATAACAAGAATCATCAAAATTATTTATAAAGAATAAACTGTTACTAGTAGATAATATAGCTCACTAAGTTATAGTAGATCTGGCCATCATTTGATCGATAGTCCAAATTGATGTAGTTTTACATGATTCCGATAGATGGCGACACGAAAGTACTCACCGTCATATAAATACATGTCATCAAAGATTACTCAAAAGTACTCCTTATATCTCGATCAAATTTAAATGAGACGAGACATGCATCGGCTTTCAATTAAAATAAGAATCAAAAAAAATCTCAAAAAAGCACTTGTTAGATGTCAATTAATTTTAAATGGGACTAAATGACACGCACCACTTTTCGATTAAAATAAAAATCATCGAAATCGTCCATCCAGTCAAAAGTTCTGAGGTAACATACATTTTAAAAAAATACAATCGAATTGAGAACCACCTCCTTTTTTGGAAGTCGGTTAGAAAATTAATAATAATAAAATATATATAAATAAAATATTACTTAAACGTTATATATTAAAATTAGAAAAAAAAGTTCAGCTTTTCTGTTGTATACTAATGTTTATATCATAATTACGTAATCATATTAGTGGATTAATTTTTAACCTTTAATAATAATTTGATTCGTAAATCAAATCTCAATTGTAAAGAAAGGTTATTAATAGTTATGTCAACTACGTCATCGTTTGAGTATTTATTTGATATCATAAGTAATTTGGTAACAACACAAATTGGAAAATTTGGTTTGATTATGAGATTAATATAAGTTAACTTTTTTTACCTTTTTTTTCCGGACTGGTTGCCATCCCGGCCCGACACGGACACATGGGCGTAGCGCCTCCTACGCATCCCCGTTCGTCACCTTCGGGCGACTCTCTTACCCGCTCGCCACCGTTCTGGGACATTACTGTCTCGCAGAAGGAGACCATCGCCTCCCAGGACTCGTCGTCGCCGAGCATAATTCTAAAGTTTCCTATAGAGCACAATACGAAGTACAAGTATCTATTTTTTATAACCTTATACAGTACACGGGAATTGCTACAAGATTTACTTCCTAAATCTAAAATAGAAATTCTATCTCTAGCGTGTTAAATTTCAGTAACAATTCGTGGGGCAAAGGATAAGGCAACTTTTAAATGAGGTGGTCTGCCAGAGTAGTTAGCAGCGACAGTTTATTGCACTAAACTCTGAATAAAAGTCAGCTATATTCTACACTTAAAACTAAAAACATATTAGCAAGAGACTCGACACGACATAAGTTCATGCATTGTCATTAATCACATAAGTCTGCCACTTTTCATAGCGTACAAAAAGGCAAAGTACTTTTTTTCATAAGACGCTTTTGGTCTGTTGAAAAAAATGTTATACGAATTATTTTTATTTTGTCCTTCCTTTCGTTGTTTCATTATAATGAGTGAAATTCGCGTAAACATTAGGAAATATGTATATAGATACCTTGCAGAGGTTAGGATTTATAGGACAAACCCCGTAATTTGAGTTCTCATAACTTTCACTATCAATATAAATATATGAGCGAATTAGTAAATACCCAATTGTTAATTCCAAAATTCGCTCAAAGTAAATGAAATATAAAGTCGTAAAAAATGAGAATCTGAACCGAAGACTAATTTCGTGATGGAACACTGTACCACGTGTTATCGCCTTTTTTCCAATCACATTGATAATGTATTGTTGTAATTTTTTCGCCAATTTTTTATAACACCTGTTTCATGGACGTGATGGGCGTAGAAAAATGGTACACAATCAATTAAGCACTTGGTATGGATTTCGTTAGACCGGTTATTATTCGTTGGATAATAAACGCGTATAGGATTGATCGTTACGGTATACTACCCGATTTGTTAGGATTCCCACACAGCCTGTATTCCTGTGATGGTTATAGGTTGACATAATCGTTTAGTTTTATTGATGGATAAACTGAATCTATTGATATAATAAAACCGTTAAAAGTTCATATGTGCTGGTAAAAAATTGCATTTAACCTCAAATCTGAAAAATAAAAAAAAAGTTATGTTCCAATGATTCAACTATCTTCTTATCTGCCTAACTATTTCTATCAAATACGTCAATTTACATATATCATTATAGACATCCTTTGAAGTCGTTATGATAATTTTCTGGATTTTCCACTTTGACAATGACCTAAAAGTATGGTTGTTATAATTCTTATTATCTTCGTCACTAAGACGCCTACAACTCTAGCTGACACCCGAATACGGTAACGAGAAACTCTACCGGGGCCCTAAGTCTATAAACGCAAAATAAATCGTATCGTAACACTACGTAATGGCCCTAAGGGGTACAACGAAAAACTTCCCGGGTGCTATTAACTTTATTTAAGAGGGTTATAAACCTTTTAAACGTTATCAGAATCCTGGGCGCTTTGGCGGGCCGCGGATAATGGATACCTAGGGACAAAATACGCACAAATTGACTCCACCTGGACGTTGCTGTAAGTGTAAAATTTACCACGTAAATACCGAACATCTTGTCAAGTAAATGATATTGAATAGGTCACAAAATATTAATTGAAAAATTCAGTTTTAAAAAGCAAATCGATAGTTTGTACAGTAAGAATACTAAATTTGGTTTTATTTCATTTTTAACTTTCTTCTCATCGACATTGATAACCTCAAAATACTAATGTAATATAATAAATATATATTACATAATCATTTAACTTACATTACAGATGAATGGCAAGCTTAAATAGATAACACCTTTTTTCACTCCTGTATAAAATAGAGAAGGGCAGAACATACTTGTATACGTACCCGGGATGTAACGTCGAAGAAAATTTAATGCCTGAAGCGAGCAACAACAAATTCAAGGAAATGAGGGACTTCCGAATATTGGCACCTTGATCCAATTCTCTTTGAAGTCAAAACGGTTGATACCTCCATTATTGATGTTTAGTAAGTCACTGCTACCTTTAGCATTTTAGGCGTTAAATTAAGTTTTCGATGTAATAAAAAATTCATTTTTTTCATATATTATTATGCCAGAAAAATAAATATACATTACATAATTACGTTACATGTGCCCTTGTAAATTAAATACTTTTGTATATTGTCTAGAGGTATATATGTGGTATACACCTAATGTGCTGTGTGGCTACGGCACTAAAGAATTTAGCCACCCCCTCTCTTCCCGTGGGTGTCGTAAGAGGCGACTAAGGGATAACAAGGTTCCACAACCACCTTGGAACTTAAGATGCCGACCGATGGCGGGATAACCATCCAACTGCTGGCTTTGAAATACACAGGCCGAAGACGGGCAGCAGCGTCTTCGGTGCGACAAAGCCAGTACTGCGGTCACCAACCCGCCTGCCCAGCGTGGTGACTATGGGCAAAACACATGAGTTCACGTTATTTTTGGCGTAAACTTGTGGAGGCCTATGTCCAGCAGTGGACTGTATAGGCTGTAATGATGAAGATAGTAACGCCTACCTTGACATACAAAAAAAAATAAAAATAAAAATTGCATGTATTTCGAATAAAAAAGGACATGGGTTTATAAGCCCGTGGATGTATATGACTTATAAAAAAAAAAAAAAAAAATGACGATATACTTAATACATCAAGGTAATTTTTTTTACAAATGTGTATTTAACCAATTACGCAAAATGGGATCATCACATTTGAACTTATTATTTTTTTATTGATTCTGACTGTAACATCCCATTGCTGGGTATAGGCTTCTTCCTCCATGCAGGTAAAGGGTCGGAGCTTAATCCACAAACTATACTGCTTCACTCCAAGTTAGAGGATATGTTCCCTATTACGAGTAACAATCGTTATCAGTCTATTCAATGTCTATGGCAATAATCTGGACTGACAGCTTTACGTACTCTTCGAGGTACGATGGGAAGACCAACAAAAATATCCAACCAAACTATAATCAAAAATTTGTTCAAATACAAATATCCCGAGCGAGAATCGAACCAGCAATCCGACGGTACTTTGATGCCTATACAAATGCACACCACAGCGGTGAGATAAACATTGTTCTTATTCTATTAATATAAATTCAATATGAATAATATGATTCAAATATAAGTACGAAAAGCAAACCCTGTAGAGATTATAAATAAAAAAAAACGAACCGAATCTTCTTACTTTTATTGAAGTTTGTCTGCATGACAAGGGTCGACCTCGTATCTGATATCCTCCTACTTCACAAAAAATGCGAGTTTATATGTATATTCGAGGAATCATTCTTTTGGAAAAATGTCGTGTTTACAACAAAAGCATTAAATGTAATTTAAAAGCATTTTATTGGCGTACAAAGTCGATAAAAT
Organism: Melitaea cinxia; assembly: GCF_905220565.1. Taxonomy (NCBI): domain Eukaryota; kingdom Metazoa; phylum Arthropoda; class Insecta; order Lepidoptera; family Nymphalidae; genus Melitaea; species Melitaea cinxia. The sequence goes on from NC_059403.1 coordinate 10,850,056, forward strand.
CCTTTTAATATATCTTCACCACGACTTTATGCTATAGTATATAATTATCTTCATGAAATAATTGGTAACATTCAATCAAATAATGCTACCAATTAATTTTATATAACACGATAGGATGCACGGAAACCGCGATTTATCATTGTTAATCCTATAATTTATAAATGGATTTTCATTAATGTAACAGTCGACGTATGATACATCAAATAACTCGTTTCAACTAATAAAATAAGGTACAAGAGCATGAAATATAAAGCGTATTAAAAGGTCTTGGTACTTAAACAATTTTTTTTTTACAGTAACATGTAATCACATGCTTTATTCAACACGTTATTAGTCAATTTGTTACTAGAAGCTTTAGAAATTATTTATATAATATTTTTAGGAGAAACAAACTTATTTATTTTAAAAAAAAGACAGAAAACCGAACACTTAACTTCTATTTATTACTCATTTTTACAAATATAACAATTATCACAAAAATTAACCTTAAGCACTAACTTAATTTAAAAATAATGACCGAGAATTACAATTTAAATTAACCAAGCAAACAACCATTACTTTGAATATAAAAATGATCAACGCACTCGTCATGAAACAACGACCTATCGTTCCGAAAGCCGAGAAGCAAAAGAGCCCTCTGAACGGGTAGGGACTGCTTTTATTGACGTTGTTGCATGACGTAACAAAACGTATTAGCGGGTAGGGAACTATTTTTATTAACACTGTTGCATTACGTCACGAAACGTATTAAAATAATCGAGATTATGCTAACACGGCCTCTCCTGACCGTGCGCCGTCCCCGGTGCACATTTTCACCACGAGCGCTGGCTAGTCGGTGGACGCTGATAAGGACTTGAGCTCGCCGTCTCCAGGGAGAACTCCTGGGGAAGCAGTAGCGGGAGCCGTCGAAGGCCCAAGCTGAGCATTGTCACATTCATCGTCTGTAGCAGACTTATGTGATCAACGGACAGAGGCAGCATTACACGATACCTACTATGTGATCAACGGACAGAGGCAGTATTACGCAATATCCACTATATGATCAACGGACAGAGGCAGCATTACACGATACCCACTATGTGATCAACGGACAGAGGCAGTATTACGCGATATCCACTATGTGATCAACGGACAGAGGCAGTATTACGCGATATCCACTATGTTATCAACGGACAGAGGCAGTATTACGCAATATCCACTATATGATCAACGGACAGAGGCAGCATTACACGATACCCACTATGTGATCAACGGACAGAGGCAGTATTACGCGATATCCACTATGTGATCAACGGACAGAGGCAGTATTACGCGATATCCACTATGTTATCAACGGACAGAGGCAGTATTACGCGATATCCATCATGTGATCCAGGGACAGAGGCAGTATTACGCGATATCCACTATGTTATCAACGGACAGAGGCAGTATTACGCGATATCCATCATGTGATCCAGGGACAGAGGCAGTATTACGCGATATCCATCATGTGATCCAGGGACAGAGGCAGTATTACGCGATATCCACTATATGATCCAGGGACAGAGGCAGTATTACGCGATATCCACTATGTTATCAACGGACAGAGGCAGTATTACGCGATATCCATCATGTGATCCAGGGACAGAGGCAGTATTACGCGATATCCCTTGGGCAGAGGCTGTATTACGCAATACCCATCACACAACATTTACTTTACCTTACGGGCAGAGGCAGTATTACGCGATACCCACTATGTGATCCAGGGACAGAGGCAGTATTACGCGATATCCACTATGTGATTTAGGGACAGAGGCAGTATTACGCGATATCCACTATGTGATCCAGGGACAGAGGCAGTATTACGCGATATCCCTTGGGCAGAGGCTGTATTACGCAATACCCATCACATAACATTTACTTTACCTTACGGGCAGAGGCAGTATTACGCGATACCCACTATGTGATCCAGGGACAGAGGCAGTATTACGCGATATCCCTTGGGCAGAGGCTGTATTACGCAATACCCATCACACAACATTTACTTTACCTTACGGGCAGAGGCAGTATTACGCGATACCCACGATGTGATCCAGGGACAGAGGCAGTATTACGCGATATCCCTTGGGCAGAGGCAGTATTACGCTATACCCATCACAGAAAGCAGACAGAGGCAGTATTACGCTTGTTTCAAATAACAAAACGGTCATTTTGTCCCATCGTGCCGGCAACGTGCAGGTACCATCGCACGTGTACAGCTCCGCACCACACCGCATCCATATACGGAGCCACCACACACATGACTACGCCGACATGCGTGACCACACGTGAAGGCATCTCACATACCACACTATTCATGTACATTGCTGTAAAATACGGTAATTGGTTAGCTTGCTAATTCATGAAAAATATAGCAGTGTAAATATAGTACTGTGTGGCTACGGTACTAAGGAATATAGCCACTCCCTCTCTTTCTGCGGGTGTCGTAAGAGGCGACCAAGGGACAACACAGTTCCGCCACCACCATGGAACCCAAAAAGCCGACCGGTGGCGGGACAACCATCCAACCGCTGGCCCCGAAATACACAGGCCGAAGATGAGCAGCAGCGCCCCCGGCGTGACAAAGTCAGCCCCGCGGCCATGAACCTGCCTGCCCAGCGTGGTGACCACGGGCAAAACACACGAGTTCACGCCACGCTTGGCGCAAACTTGTGGAAGCCCATGTCCAGCAGTGGACTGTATAGTCTGTAATGATAATGATAGCAGAGGCTCCACGTTTGCTTACCCGTATTGCTACCATGGCAGTGTATACCATCCGCTATCGAAGAATACGAAGCACGTGTCCGGCGTCCACTCGCCGAGCCACTGAATCATGTGTTCAGAGGCTGCTCGTATCGTCCTACCATAGGAGCCTGCCAGCAACTTCAACTCGTATCGGTTATGCGTGAGTGCGCTAAGCACACTGTAAGTGCTTGCTAGATTTTAATCACAAAGACAAGGTCCTCTACAGCAAAGATTCGCCGTTTCTTAATAACTTGGCAATACAGATATAGCCTGTAAGACCTAGAAATTGGTTAATCTGTCTTGCGTTGGTAGGCTTCGGTGACTGAATAAGTGCCTCAATTTTACTAAAGCTCGGCCTCACCTGACCTTGGTAAATTAATCAACCAAAATATTCTACCTGTTTCTAAAAAGATACTCGACTTAAAGCTGCTTCACGTTCTATCCTGCATCACACAATCATTTAACCACGACTGCGCTTCATCCCGTAAACAACTACCCACACGACCTAATCTCGCGACAGAAATTGAACGACGAACGATCATTACTGGTCCTCTCGTTTAATCAAATTTTGGCATCGCCCTTAAAACAATTAGTGACTCGCGATAAGCACTAAATCGTCCCAATTATTAATTCACTTCGTTCTATTTACTTCCACACTCCAAAATCGTGCACAGCCGGATCAAAATTGGAGACATAATAACTCTGCGGCTTGGTTTAAGCAATGAATTTCGTGATGAGTTGACTGTCGATTGTTCGATAATAGACAGACGAGTCACAATCGCATCTATCGTACGATTATTCGAACTACTACATCTGCGCAAACGAGATCTACCAGAAAGTAACGAATACTCACTGCTACTGCGTGATAACCGTTCGCGATTCTCCGAACACAGCCTGCGTGGTCACAGGGAACGTTCAGTAAGTTGACACGGCGCCCACTCGCGACGATTGCACACACCTGAGATAACCTTTCATCGTCAGATTCACTTAGCGATCTATGACGACGGCGATTTACCCGTGACGCCCTATTGCGCGTTTGTTCGTTCCTTATAGATTTACCGCGGGACTGCCTATTTTCACGGCTAGGAGTCCTGCCTGATCGACTATGTGAACACGAACCGCACGATCGTGAACGCGGCATGACGATTTCAAGTTAACGGCTGTTTGCTTATGAAGTGGTGTCGTAAGGAGCAATCCCACTTCTGATTTTAGGAGAAACAAACTTATTTATTTAAAAAAAAAGACAGAAAACCGAACACTTAACTTCTATTTATTACTCATTTTTACAAATATAACAATTATCACAAAAATTAACCTTAAGCACTAACTTAATTTAAAAATAATGACCGAGAATTACAATTTAAATTAACCAAGCAAACAACCATTACTTTGAATATAAAAATGATCAACGCACTCGTCATGAAACAACGACCTATCGTTCCGAAAGCCGAGAAGCAAAAGAGCCCTCTGAACGGGTAGGGACTGCTTTTATTGACGTTGTTGCATGACGTAACAAAACGTATTAGCGGGTAGGGAACTATTTTTATTAACACTGTTGCATTACGTCACGAAACGTATTAAAATAATCGAGATTATGCTAACAATATATTATATTTAACTATTTTTGATTAAATAACTAGTAACATTAATCCATTCTTTATTTAACTCATTTTTATGATAACTGTTAGGATATTGCTATGTAGTTACGGCATTAAGAATTTAGCCATCCCCTCTCTTCCCGTGGGTGTCGTAAAAGGCGACTAAAGGATAACACAATTCCACTACCACCTTGTAACTGGAAAAGCCGACTGATGGCGGGATAACCATTTAACTGCTGGCTTTGAAATACACAGGCCGAAGACGGGCAGCAGCGTCTTGGGTGCGACAAAGCTAGTCCTATGGTCACTAATCTGCCTGCCCAGCATGGTGACTATGGGCAAAATACATGAGTCCACTCCATTGTTGTGCAAACTTGTGTAGGCCTATGTCCAGCAGTGGACTGTATTAGGCTGAACTGACTGATGACTGATGTTAGGATAGAAATAATAAAGGTTTTATTACCTACAATTAAATATAAATATACGAACATGATTTACAGTTACGACTGGAGACTCCTAAGTTAATCCCAAGTTCTCCTACCAAGAGACAAATTGCTTTTTGGTAGAAGAACGATGAGAATTTGAATGAATTTCGTCCTCTCACTCAAAATGTCAACTTCGACTTAATCCTAACACTTGATATATTCATATGTATCAAGTGTTATGAAATCGACACACGTATATCGATTGCAACTGCAAGTAAATTTTGATAGTAGTGCTATATTCCTATCGAAGTAGAATTCACCATAGAGTAATAAAAATGTTTTATTGCCAGCGTAGGATGAGCGATCGACAAGATCTTGTCACTAACCAAAAAAAAAAAAAACGATTTAATAAAGCGCGAGCACTCGGTGGTAAAAATTATAGAAAAAGAATAGATGTTTAGTATAATACACATTCATTCCCTTGGCCTATAATCCTTATTTCTTCTATGAAGATGTTGGCCACGGGTATCTACATTATTACATTATCACGCGTATCTGTATTATGCTGTGCGGCTACAGCATAAAAGAACAAAAAAAAATATTGTAAGAAATTGAAACAATTTCCGCCTTCGTATTCAATATGCTTCTTAGTAAATAGTTTCATGACATAATAAAAAAACAGCTTATTTCGTCAAGTGGTTCATGGTTCTATTATTTTGCTATCATCCGTACATCCAATTTTTGAATATAATATAGTTAATATATTTAATATAATAGTATTCAAAAAAGACTTTAAGTGATAAGCGTTTTCCGTATTTTTCATTTTGTGAGAGTAAAGCATAACCTCCCTAGAGCCGTGCAATTAAAATAATTGAAAGTATCCTGTATAAGATCACATAAATAATCATTCAAAGTTATATTCAACAGTTCGAGTATTAAAATACATTTCAAAACCGTGTAATGGGATGAATATTCTAAGTAGGTAAAGATTGTAACGGGTGATTGATGAAACAGTATGAAATATAACGCTTGAGTGAGTTGCGAGACTATCACTTGTGACCCTAGAATTATCAATTAATGTATTCCACGGAAAGTGCCGACGATTATGTCCCCGCTTTGTTGTGTTAGACGAGGATTAGTACGAAACAGCTATTCCAGGAATTTCAATGATGTTTTGTTACAAAAGGACCATTCTTATCAGACTAAATATTTGTTTTAAGATCGGATAGAAGTCCAATAAATAAACTGTTTGTCCATATTATTTCTCGTTTAATAAGGAATTTTTTAGGTGCTAGCTTTAAAAGAATATTTAGCGATATAAATATTTATTCACTTATATTTTACTAACAAAAAAATGAATATAATAAAAATAATAATAATAATAATAAGCGCTTTATTTGCGAAAACACACTGCGATACACCACGATGAACATAAATATATGCATAGCATAATCGTTGCATGTGCATTATTTTCTGTAAAAACTAATTGAAGTTTAGCCTAAATCCTTTGTCTAAAAGGATACCTAAAAAGATTTTTGAAATCGCTTCAATGAATCTTGTAATTAGTGCTTAAAACTAACAATGCAAATTATGAAAGTTATATACCTAAAATTAGCATTTCGCTTCGTCTTGGCACCGGTATTCATATAACAATATTAACAAAAGCGAGAGGCGCGGCGCAGGGGTCGTCCTACAAGGGAGTTCCGTCATCGGTGTTAAATACGCAGTTGAGTTTATTTTCGCACGCGTGGTTTTTATTTTACGGTAACTCCTGAGATATTCATTTAAATCATATAAAGAATATCGTAATGTGCCCAAAATGTTTAAGGTAACTAACATCTTATATTATACTAACAAGAAATGTCCCAATAATACCATAAAAAGAGTTCTTGCCACCATCGACGTTCCTGCTCATATCAAGCCTAGTGGAATTAGTCGCAATGATGTCAGGAGACCTGATAGATTGACGTTACTTCTCTGGGAAAGGGGATGGGCGCTTTTGTTGGACGCAACCGGCTTTGACACACTTGCTCCGTCTTATGTCAGGGCAACAGCCTTAAGAGCGGGAGCCGCGGCGGAAAAAGCTGAAACGACTAAAGGGCACAAATATTCGTCACTAATTTCAAATTAAATCTTTGTGCCGTTTGCAGTCGAAACACTTGCACCTTGGAGTAGTAGTGCTAAATTTTTTAAGCGATAGCTCCTCGTCTCATTGCCTCCGCCGATGACAAGAGGGCTGGTGCATTTTTGGCCCAGAGAATCATAGTGATTCAACGGGGAAATGCTGCTAGCATTCTTGGTACCATTCCACGCAGAAATGATTTATACCATAACTATCTGTAAATATTTAGTATATAATATTGTAAAATAAAAATAAATAAAATAGTCACAAAAGTCTAAGTTGATAATGATTAATACTCTGTCTTTCCATTACCGCATTGAAGTAACAATTCTTTTAGAAGTTTAGTAACTCTCCAAAAAAAATATAATATACGGTTTTTTCGTAGACCCACAAAAGATGAATGATTCAACAACAAATAATTTTGTTATATCTCAACGGGGTTACATAGGGTCCAGCTTCCAGGTGGTCTATTTTACTCCGTTTTTTTAACAATCATCATCCATAACTTGGTACACAAAATCTTAACAAATTATACACCTAGATCTTCTTCAAGAATTATTCTATTTATCGGTGAAAACGGTAATAAAATCCAATCAGGAGTTTTCAAATTTATCGTAAACAGACATAGCGAGCGACATTACATTAATTGTGTTATGCAGTCATTTATTTTTAAATGAATGAATAAGGAATGAATAATGAATGAATACTTCTACATGAGCAAAGTTACAAAAATCATATCAATTTAATAAACGGAAACTTTGTTTCTATAAGCAAAACAGAAGATCGACCTCGATATTAAATATATTATTAAGGATACTCACCCCAGTAATAAAACTTCATGTATTCATCGTGTATAAAATTCTATAAAACTCCCCAAAAGAATATATTAAGATACAAGACTCGGTAGGAAATGAAGACGTGAAGTTTCTTTAAAATATTTCGCCCTCAAAAAATACTTTATGTGATACCATGCACTAATATCTTTTTAGTTCAGTCGGGTGTGAGATAACACGTCAGCATAAGCCATTAGCGGCAGCGCGTTTGAGTCGGGTCAGACCTGCACACTCAAAGGGCCACTTTATAAAATTTTCCTATAAGCACTCTCGGGAACCTTAGTATTATTATCTTCCAACTATTGCACCTTCTGCTTTCGTACAATGGACAGCAAAGTCTTGACAGTATAATGTTGTACCGGGAATATCATTATTATTATGGTCAAATAAGATGCATAAATATCAAAGAACCTTCCAAATACTTCTCGACTTGTTGATTTTTTTAATATGTTATCTGGGTAAAGTAATTCTGTCTGTACTTTGACAAAGGCCAACAAATTACAAATTAAGCAATAAAGTATCAAATAAACGTTGAAAAGTGTTAGTTAGGGTGATAAAGAAATAATTACCGGCATTAAATTTGAAATTAATACTCTTTTTAACCAACTTCAAAAAATGGAGGAGGTATATACCTATACATTTTATGTATGTTCGCGGATAACTTCGTCGTTTATGAACCGATTTTGGAGATTCTTTTTTTGTTAAAAAGAAGATATCCTAATGTACCATGATAAGGAAACTAGAATCCGATGATGGTATCCTAGAGAAATCGAGGAGAATCTTCGAAAATCGTAGTGGCGATTGGTGCGTTTGTTAATTTTTTTCGTCTACTTACGTTGTTACTTATTACTTGTGGATGTAATTGAAGTCGATTTTTTTTTGTTTGCTAGCAAAAGCAAAAAATATTCAGACAATTAGTAATTTATCTTTTGCATATTATTTTTTTTTTTTTTTTTGAGTGTGTGTGTGTGTGATATTATTTAAACCAGTTTTAACATCAGAATTCTATTATTTTCGTTTTTAAGTTAAAGCAAATGTAATTTTGTGTTATTTCTTCTTCAGTTTCCTAGTAGCGTAAGTAGATTCTAAAGGACTTCAAAGCGAATGGCTAGATAATCGTAGATTAATTAATGGTATTAATTGTTTTCATACGCAATTAACGGTAAACGATTAATGGATTGGAAAATTACACATCAGAGCGTAAACTACCATGAGTATAAATAATTGTATTTGCTCGCGAACGAAAAAAACCGACTTTCACTTCAATTACATCGACAAGTAATACAACGTAGGGATACGAAAATATACTGAAGTAAATACGCGTTATCAAAGATTACTCAAAAAAATTGTTATCAGATTTCGATAAAATTTTAATATGACTACACGATAAACATCAGCTTTCGATTAAATTAAAAATCATTAAAATCGGTATACCCAGTAAAAAGTTATGCGGTATAATACAACGTAGGTCGACGAAAAAATAGTCAAGTAAAAACGCATTATTAGATATAACTCGAAAAGTTGTTGTTAGATCTCAAATAAATTTAAGTGGGACCGAACGACACACACCACCTTTCGATTAAAAAAAAATTTTCGAAATCGGTCCACCCAGTCAAAAGTTCTGAAGTAACATACATAAAAAAATAGTCGAATTGAGAACCTCCACCTTTTTTGGAAGTCGGTTAATAGTGTTAATAATAATTTGTGATACATCGACTTTTGCGTTTAATTTTATGTTAGAAAAGTAATGATTTACTACGAGAACAAATACTTTGTTTAAATAAAATTATAAGAAATGATCAGAGTAGATTTTACTCCAATCTCCTCTGGAAAATGCCTTTTCAGCTACTTGACGTCTTAAGACACCGTCTCTCATTGTTATTTTTAAACTCTAAAAGTCAATTATAATGTTAAATATTAAAATACATTTATATATGGAATAGCAATAAAACAATAAGATTGCAAGGACTGAACCAAACAATAAATCAAAAATCTTCTTAGTTTAAGATTTATTATGGTGATAGAGTAATTTAGCTTAAAATAAAGTACAACTTTAGTCTTATATTATTAAATATAAATTTAGTGTTGTTATATGACGCTTTAAAGGAACAATAATTACAAACATACATAGTACAAAAAATATAGGTCATATCCCCCATATATCACAAGCAAAAAATATCATTAGAGTTTTTTCAGGCGGGGGGAGACGCAGTTACAAATATTGTGTGTCGGACTTACAACCTAGCTTTATCCTATATTATACAGTTAAAAGAAACGTTATATACAATTACAAATCTTAGACTTTGGTACAAATTTAGAAGTTTTAGTAAAAATCACAAGCCTTATTTCACTTAAAACCTACTGCAATGACGAATAGTATCCAAACCTATTCGATACGCGTTTATCAGTACCTGCTGTAGTATATGATTATACAAATAAATAAAGAAATTTACATCATACATAGAAGTAGGTTATAAGAGCATATAATGAAATAGTCTAAATATTTAAACACGCTTCTGTAATTTAGAAAACAAACATTGAAACCATCTGCGATAAATTGCCTGTAACTTAGCAAGATAAATCATATTTTTATTTTGTATATACTTTCAGTGTTTCCTTCACACGCGGCAATTACAGTAGGGCAAGTTAGGGAACAACAACGGGCAGCTGCGGCTAGTAAGTTAAACTATAATTAAGGGCAAGTTGCCAACTGAACTCTGTTCAGATAAATTAAACCCTTTCTAAAGTGTCATACTGGCCATTAGGAAGCCCTTGAAAAGGGTTCCGTGAAACTTCGTTACTAGTGTCTCTGTTTCTTCATGAAGCAAAATATAATTAGGTAAGTAAACGCAATCGAATTATGAATATTAATTACCAAAGTCACTAAATTAGCTCAGGTAAGTTAAATTTCAACATTGTTGTGCGCTTATATTTAAGCTAAGCAGATTTCGTTACCCAACGTTTTTGTAATATTTTGATATTGAGCATCGTATTGAACATCTTGAAAACTAACTAAACAATAAACTGAATGTGAAAAATTACTTCATACGCTCTGCATTATCTTGAGTCCCATAAATTTATTCATGAGCGATACAAAATTGATGTTGTAAAAGCTACTCGTAGTTTTTACAAAAGCAATTTTTTACTACTCATACACATATGCAATTATACATACTTTAGTCATGTATGGACTCAGTACCGTAGTAACAACTCTGTGACATTACTGTGTAATTTTTACTTCTTAATAATTATGGCTAGCTTATTATATATATTTTCCGGAGTCTGCCGGAGTATGGCAACGTACGGTGCCCCGATTTGGGCGGATCGTCTCACTGCGAAGAACAAGGCCGCGCTGCGGTCTGCGCAGAGGATCATCATGGTGAGGGTGATCCGGGGGCACCGTACGGTATCGTGGGCTACAGCTACTGCTCTAGCCGGCGACCCCCTGTGGTAGCTCGTGGCAGAGGTCCTTGCTGAGACCTACTCATATGTCTCGGGTAGGAGAGCTCTCGGTGAGAACCCCACGTTAGACGGGATCCTACAGGTGCGCCGGATGGGACAAGAAGCGGAGGCGGAGGTGGGGGGAGAACCTGGCGGAGCCGTATGCAACACGCGTAACGACTGCCTTGCGCCCGGTCCTTGAGCGGTGGATGCGCCGTAAGCGCAAGCCCCTCACCTTCCGTCTGACGCAAGTTCTCACTGGGCACGGCTGCTTCGATGAATACTTGTGTCGAATGGGCCAAAGGGAGCCGACGACTCGATGCCAGAATTGTGGCGCAGCGGTGGACTCGGCCCAGCACACCCTCGAGGTGGGCCCGATATGAGCGGCGCTGCGTCGCGATCTGACGACAGTCCTCGGAGGGAACGTCATCACCGCGATACTCGGCGATGACGAGTCCTGAGATGAGAGAAGAGGCTACCGATGAGGTCTCCGTCGCAGGTAACGAATGGGGGTGCGTAGGAAGCGCTACTTAATACGCCTCGGAACGCCCCTGTCCCCGTGTCGAGCCGGAATGGGGACCCGATCATGCTAGAGACGGCGGGATTATTCAGAGGTAAGCCGGACAGTCCCCATAGAGGAGAAGTCTGGCCTTTTCGCCGAGGCCAGCCTGTCGCTGGAGGGATCCTGTTGCCTGCAGATCCGGGACCCTCCAATTAAAGCTGCTGAAGGCTCCCGCAGGGGTTTGGTTGGTATTGCACCCCCAAGTGCTAAAGCCGACATACGGTCTAGAACTGCCTACCCGGGCGTCCTGAATATCACCCGTAAAAGAGTTCCCCTGCGATACCAAAAAAAAATTAGAGCTGATATAACATTTGACTGAAAACCTGAACAGAAGCAGTTATTTTATTTATCCAAGTTTAACCGGCCGCTCCGACCTTCAGCCCGCTGGGCCAACGATCTACGTAAGATTACCGGTATAGAATGTATATGGATTAGAAAAACCAGGAATGTCTGGCGCAAACTTGGACAGACCTTTGTCCAGCAGTGGCCTGTAATATTCTGAACTAACTGACTGGCTGAATAATAGTATGATAAGTTTTGTAATTACAATACAACTATTCATTTTGATGGTACATTATTTGAAACACATGCTAAAGCGCGCGTGGTCGCCCTTTTATCCCAAAACGATAGCAGTTAATAAAAACTTTATGTAATGTATAATTAATTTATATTAATTATATTATAAAAAATTGAGGTTCTAGCAGTGGGCTACAATAGGCTGAACTGAACTGAATTATGCAAACATTTACTATATATATTAAATGTTTGCACATATATTATGAAATCTAATAAATAATCGACCATTATGGTCTAGTGGAACATTTCGAGCTGGTCCTGCGATCAGTCTAAATTCATAGGCCTTTTCAGTGCCTCATAAATAATTCAACGGCATCAGCGGTAGGGTGATATCGCTGCAGGTTCATATTTCACGAGATTGTACCGTGCCGTTATTAATGAATAGCTGTAAATGTCCAGTTTAGGCCACACAGAACTCCTCCGTCATTCCTAAAGTTTTTCACGTACTCATTTACTTGTTGTTTATTCTTGATTGTTGGTTTTTTTTTTTAATCCGCCACCCTTTAAGCATACTCAAATATATGAAGTAATCAGTTACACAATGCAATAAACAGCAAAACAAGTATTTTTAAGGTTCAAGGAACCAAAGATAATAAAAAAAGCAAAGATATATAAAGTGAGCAATAATGTTCCTTACTGTAAGCAGTAATAAGGAGATGAAGGGAGCTGAACTTGTCAAGGCGTGGTCGTGTCCACTTCTGAATATATTTGGCTTTGCGATATCTGTAACAAAAAGATTTGGCTAAGTTTTCCCTGCGCCGCCAAGTCCAGCTGGCTGTGAAGTTTTTCTTACCAATATTTATTAAAATGATATATAACTTAAATATATTGCGCGTTATTGCGTTGGTAGTAATTCTTTAGTCTTTACTGACTCTGTCGTTATTCCATTTTCCTTAGGATAATTTCACGTTAGATTAGTTACACTTTTGATGTATTTAATTAACAACAGAAGTCATGAGCATTAAAATTAAAGCATTACTTCAACTTAGTTCGGTTCAGTTTTTTTTTTCGTAGCTTTGCTACTACAACGTATTACGATTTCAGTATTGTAGTCTGAGTGTAACAAAGGGAATCCGCACACTTCGGTGACCTCTTTGGTAAGCCTAATTACAAGATAGATACGTTGCTCTTGGAAATTTTCATGATGTCAAAGAAGGCCTGGCAAATAAAAAATTTGACGCCCCCCTTTTGAAGTACATAAAAATTTACTGATTCTAGAGTAACACCACCTTCTACCTTTTTTGGTCTTCACATATCCCTAAAACGTGTTCTTTGCTTATCTTTGAGCTCTGCCAGATTTACACTAAACCATGTGTTCGTTAATTTACTTATTTTTAATTGAATTTTACTATGATCGGATTTTTTATGTCAATATCGAAAATAGTACGAGTATTTAAAATAATACGAATTAAATCAAAGTATCGTACTAACATTAGTTATAAGTAATTAAATGTTACTAATACTTGTAGGGATTTAAATCTGAAATAAATAATAAATAAACTATTCTTATTATTATTATACGCTTACCAATTTGATAATATTACATAACTTTCGGTACCTTTGACAATATTTTGCAGCATTTGAAAGACTTGTTGGCTAAGCCTATAGTATATATATATATTCGTGTCACGATGTATGTGGGCGAATAACTCCGAAACTACTGAACAAATTTTTATCAAACTTTGTAAGCATCTGTAATTTGGTGCAACAAGGGAGATAAGGCAGTTTTTATCTCAATTGGACCCAGTAGGTGGCGCTGCTATCAGCATGTAAGCTATCAAATTTGGTAGCTGTTTTCCGGGCAGGACAACGTCTGCCGGGTCCGCTAATATATAATATAATAAATGGCTAAGTATATGGTCCTTTTTTTAATTAGCGACCAGTTTCTTCAATTCTAATATTTAATATTATTTCAATTAACATTTTTTAGTATATTAATCATCGTTTTCAGTAATATACCAAGAAAAATTACAGCATTCAAATACAAATGTAACTCATAATTTACTAAAATAAATTATAACAAGAAAGATAAAAGATAGAATATTTGAAAAGGTAATTTTTAAAAATATGTGAATCAGAACCACAATTCCCCCGTAAAGTAGACTAATTAGAGCATATATTTACATCTTAAAAATGAACACAAAACACTAGCAGCGAGAATGCTTTAGTTTTATTAGCTCCAAAAGAGAAAACGTGCATATTAATGAATATATCTTTATTTCACGCTATTGTAACATGTTCTACTTAGTTAATAATGTTTTTACACAGAAATGTAGATCATAAAATAAAATTATCGAAGTTCTAACGTATCGTTCTGAAATATGTTTTATAACACAACGTATGTATAATCTATTCTATACAAAATATTAATCACAGGACAACCACAAGTTTGAACTAATATTCTTAAAAAGGTCATACTAAAAATATTAAGTTCAGAACTGTGAACAAGATAACGCTTTAATTTATGAGCTAACTTATTTTCACTTGACACTTTGAATTGCTGACTTAATTCAATGAAACACTCCACAACCTTGGAAATGAGCAAAATTTTCCTTTAACTAAACTTCCAATGGTGCATTTTCCATTTAACTTTATAGTAAATTAAAGGTTTAAACATGCATTTCTTTTTTTTTTTTTTGATAAAATATTTGTAATATTAAAAGTTTAGACGACGCGTTGAAGCAGCGATTATAGTAACTGGATGCGCTAGTTGCGCTAGCGGTTACGGGTTCAATGACAAATTTTGATACAGATAATACAGTTGTTAATTGAATTTGAATCATATATTTACCTGTTTATTATAAACTTGTTTTTAAAAGCATAAGAACTTACCTTATACAAATGATTTATTGTAACGCACGTATTTGATATTCATTTTCTTTAAGGAGTCTTTGCTTGGAATATTCTAATTTATACTCGTTTCAAATTTGTTTAAAGCAAATGTTTAACATCGATATATTTTTTAAATATCTGTATGATTATAATGATTAAGTAAAACTACTCCTAACAACTAGTTATATTGTTAATATTAAAAGATTATTTGTATTGTTGTGACTTAAGGTGTTCGGTTCAATATTTGTTAAAAGTTTATACTTCCAAAACAAGATAATGGGATTATTTCGTTCAGAGAACGGTGAGAAGTAGTTAACGAGACTAGGCGCTTATCCTTCACAACTTTCGAATAATCCCTTACAGAGGCGAGTTACAGGTCTGCTGAGTTGTTCGAGAGTCGTGGATACTGCCATGCGAGGCATCTCAGACTAATCCTTATTATATATCTCTCGGAAGATTACGTCTTGTTGGTGATTAAACAAGTTATTTGTTAAAAGAATTTTTATTATTTTATACATTTTGTTTGGTATATTTTCCGAACTAACATAGTTTTTTTTTTAAATAATCGAAAGATACCTTTGGATAAAAGATTTACTTTTCAGATTGCATCCGATAAATTAGGTAGAAGTTTCAAAACAAAGTTTTAAAAGCATTTTTGTGAGCAGCAGTTGCGAAATCCACGAACTCAGCTTGTAGGACTCATTTAAAATTTATACATTTTCCGCAACTCTGAGAAGTGAAAACTAACTTTGTAGCAAGATCGGTTTACATAATTTGAGTGAAAGTGCTGATAAGGCTTATAAAATAAATCAGTTAAGTTAAAAACGAACGAAAAAATCAAAGATTTCAAATTAATGATAGAAAAATGTATACAAAATAATATCAATACATACATACATACATGCATATAATCACGCCTCTTTCCCATGGGGGTAGGCAGAGACCACTTCTTTCCACTTGCTACGATCCTTACATACTTCTTTCGCTTCGTCCACTTTCATTATTCCCTTCATACATGCTCTTCGATTTAGGATACTCTTGACCTGGCCTTTTTTTCAAGACGTCCCTTATTTAGTCTCGGAACGTCTGCCTAGGTCTACCCCTTCCAACCCTTCCATCCATAGTTAGTATATTTTCTTTATATAAATTAGTTAATTTACTTAAAAACATAAATAAATGAATATTAAGTTAAAATTATAAAATGAAAATCAGCTAAAGTAAGTGCTACCTCCATAGGTTAAGTAGTTTTTTTTTTTTTTTTTTTTTATTACGATATGGGCTTACTCTTGACCTCAGTCTAGCTCTAGAGCACAGACGAGGTCGAAGATGGAGCGAGTTCGCCCAGAAGAAGCCTGTTCACTCGCGCTTTAAACATGTTCGGGTTATATGAACTCGGAAATACAGACGCCGGCAGGGAATTCCATTCCTTGGCTGTGCGCATTAAAAAAGATGATTTGAAGCGCTTTGTACGAATGAAAGGTATATCAATCAGGTAGGGATGGAAGCCTGCGGTACGTCTGAAAGTCCGATGGAAGAAAGGAGATGGGGGTATGAGCTCGTGCAGCTCCAGGGCACACTCTCCAAAGTACAACCTGTAAAAGACCGTTAGACT
The DNA here is from genome assembly GCF_905220565.1 of Melitaea cinxia. Classification (NCBI taxonomy): domain Eukaryota; kingdom Metazoa; phylum Arthropoda; class Insecta; order Lepidoptera; family Nymphalidae; genus Melitaea; species Melitaea cinxia. Next base: position 10,866,820 of record NC_059403.1, read on the forward strand.
GGCAACCTTTCTTCGGTGAGCCAGAGTATGAAGAGATTTCACCAAACTGGCATTACCGATAAGCCGCTTGGCTCTGCGTTCCACTGAGTCCAGTGTGGCGAGTTGATATTTAGCTGAGCCATCCCACAAGTGACTACAATATTCCATGCACGATCGGATTTGAGCTTTGTATAGCGTAAGAAGCTGTTTAGGCGTGAAATATCGCTTAACCTTATTTAAGATGCCAAGCTTTCTGGCCGCAGTTTGCGCTTTGGACTCAATGTAATTGCCAAAGTTGAGGTTAGAATTCAACTCTATGCCAAGGAGGTCGAGAGTATCGGACACAGGGACAGGTGTACCACGGAAAGTAGGAGTCAAGTTGAAAGGACTCCGTTTGGTGGAGAATAAACAGGCCTGCGTTTTGGCGGCGTTGAACGTGACCAGGTTGCAATCACCCCATTGGGATACTTGCCCCAGTATTGAATTTGTTCGTTCCACCATGGCCTCTCTCTGAGAACGTATTACGTCCCTGCTGTCTTTTGCGCTGGACAAATATCTCTCAACAATCGTACTGTCATCTGCGTATCCAACAGTGCCTGGTCGTAGCATGTCGTTAATATGGAGCAGGAAAAGAGTTGCAGAGAGAACAGAACCTTGAGGGACGCCGGCGTTTATAACCATCAGGTCAGAGGAGCAGCCGTCCACGACCACTCTGATCGACCGTTCACTCAAAAAGTCTGAAATCCAGCTACAAAAGTCAGCAGGGATGCCGTAAGCAGGAAGTTTGCTAAGGAGACTTGCGTGCCAAACCCTGTCGAAGGCCTTCGAGATATCTAGTGATACAGCAAGCGCCTCACCATGTTTCTCAATGGCTTCGCCCCAGCAGTGTGTGACATACACCAGAAGATCTCCAGTAGACCGCCCCTGACGAAAGCCGTATTGGTGGTCACTGAGGAGTTCATTGTCCTCTAGGTAGTTCAGCAACTTGCTGTTAAGTACCTTTTCCATGACTTTGCAGAGCATGGAGGTGATGGCAATTGGTCGGTAGTTGCAGGGATTCACTCGACTACCCTTTTTGGGCACTGGCTGCACATTAGCCAGCTTCCAAGATTTTGGCACCGTTCTAGTTTGAAGAGAGAGGCGGTACAGGCGCGTGAGAACAGGAGACAGCTCAGGTGCACAGGCCTTTAGGACGCGCGCAGGTATACCGTCAGGTCCACTAGTCTTATTCACGTCAAGGTTCAGCAAAACTCTACGGACCTCTTTATTGTGGATCGTGATCTCTTGCATAGAAGAGTCACATCGAGGCAAGGATGGTGGTTGTGTAGAGCTAGCGTCAAGACGCGAATTGCTCGCAAAGAGAGATGCAAACAAGTTTGCCTTTTCCACTGCCGAGTGAGCTAGCGAACCATCAGGCTTCTGCAGAGGAGGCAATGTAGGGCGGCAGAAATTGGACTCTACTGCCTTCGACAGAGACCAGAATTGTTTACTACCAGGGGGGTAGGAGGCAAGTTTAGCGCCTATACGACGGATATGGTCGAATCGGGCCTTTTGTAATATCCGTTTGCAGGACTTGGCGGCTGAATTAAAAGCTTTCTTCCTCGTGCGAACCCTCCGCGCTCCAGCTTTGGCATCGCGGACTTGTACCCAAGCTTTGTAAGCAGACTCTTTAAGGGCTTCAGCATGGGCGCACTCAGCATTGTACCAAGGTCGGGATTTGTGGTCGAGCGATATGTCGGAGAATGGTATAAAGTATTCCATTCCCTGTCGAATCACGCCCGCAACTGCCTCAGCCGAACACGAGGGGTCACCCGAGGAAAAACAGACTTGCCGCCAAGGGAAAGATGCATAGAAATGCCGCATCTCTTCCCAGTCCGCTAACTCATATCGCCACACTCTTCTTGTGCCCCTTGGACAGTTGTCCGGAGGAGAGGCGGTCGATATGGATTTCACCAGACAATGGTCGGATGATCCTAGAGGGGCAGATACTGAGACCGAGTGTCTGTCTGGATCTGTAGTCAGCAGAAGGTCCAGGCAATTGGCTGTATGGCTAGCAATATCTGGTACCCGTGTTGCAACCTGTACCATCTGGGTAAGATCGAGTGCTAACGCGAATTTGCGCGCCTCCCTCCCAGCGTGGCATGTTTTCTCGTACGGGAACAACCACTGCTCATGGTGGGCGTTAAAGTCCCCGAGAAAAACAAGTTCCGCCGTCGGATACCGTTGCTGCGCTTTGTCTGCCATCTCTGTAAGGTGGTCGAAGAGCCTGGTTGTCTCCTGATCTCCACTGTGCGACCGATAAACACAGGCGTAGACAGTCTTGTCCACGCCGGTGTCCACTAAAACCCACAATGTAGAGAACCCGGTCGCTTCAAAGCACCGGAGTCGCTTATAGCAAATGTCATTGCGGACGTACACACAGACCCCAGCGTGTTCCTTGAACTTATGTTCTAATGAGTAGCATGGGTAGTTGAGGTACGTCGCATCTGCTGGACATTTGATTTGCGTCTCCGTTAAGAAAAACAGATGCGGCTTCACGGTCTCGAGGTGGTGGTAGACCGGGTCAATATTGGAATGCAAACCTCGGATGTTAATGAGGTGCACCTTCAGTGGGAGGAAGTGCAGCCGTTTTTTAACTTTTTTCCGTCTTTGTGCTTTTTTCATATTGAGGAGTGATGGTGGGGAAGCAGTTGGATGTCGAGGCGCAGCTTTTACTATACGGATTCCCTAGGCTAAGCCGACCATTAGAGGAGCTCATCCGGAGACTGCGGGGACGCCCGAGCCCCCCTGGAAATCGCCACCGGGTCCTCCCACCCAGTCGCCAACTGGCACGGTGGAGCCATCCCAGGATTTTTCGCGAGGTGGCGGGGCAGCCTTTGCCACGTGGCTGGCGCGCTAGGGCCCCCAACTGCCTGCGGTCGGTCAACGGCAAGACCGTGCCTCGGATCCCGCTACCCTCCAGTATGAGCTACCCGGTACAGTGCAGTCCAAGATTCCGAAAAACTGCACAAGCTGCGCAACTGACACTCTTCTAATCCCCCAAAGGCACTGGTACTCCCGCTCACAGACGGAACGCAGCAAGCTGCTTGGCGCCTGGTTCCGACGGGAGGGTGGTCGCTGCCAGGCGGCCCCTAAGTGGGACCTACCATCGCGTTGTGTGGGGGTCGTTCAGCCGTCACCAAAAGTAAATTAGTGGTGCCGTTGCCCGGGGTGGACCACTAGGAGGTAGACCCCAACCACCCCAGAAAGTTAGTCAGTTAGTTTAGAAAATAAAGTACCTGATAGTAAACTAAGAAGTTGTTGTAGTTTAGTTGTGACCCTATATTATAGAAGTAGAGATAGAAAGTAGAACAGATGTAAGTTATGTATTATTATTATTATTATAGTGTATATAAAAAAGGAAAAAGAAAAAGATTGTAAATAAAAACATCATACCCATACCCCGCTCATTTTCCCGGGTGTTCATAAAATAAGCAATAGTAGGTTAGATGGGAACCCACCCAGTGTGTGAATGTGGAAAGTATGAAAGAAAGAAATTAGTATGCAGATGAAAGTGCGAGAAGAATAAATGCGAGAACTGGTATGGATGAGCAGTTTAAGCACAGACTCCGACCCCATGTCGGAGGTACTTATAAAAAAAAAAACCCCTTCCATCTACACTCATCTTATACACTTTTTTCGTCAATCGTTCTTCACTCATTCTCTCGATATGACCAAACCATCTGAGCATACCTTTCTCAATGTTTGTGACTACATCTTCTTTCAGACCACAACGTTTCCTCATCTCACTATTTCTTATCCTGTCACTCAGTTTAACTCCTATCATACTTCTCAACGCTCTCATCTCAACTGCATTTATTCTGCTTTCATGTTTATTTTGCCATACCCAACTTTCACTTCCGTACATGAGTGTCCGAACCAACACCCCCTCATGCACAGCCAAACGAGCTGACTGCTCATAAATGAGTGCAAACCTTCTTTCGCCCTGTTTCCGGCATTCACTCTTCTTTCAATATTACTCTCACACTTTCCATCTCTCGTAAACTTTGAACCCAGATACACAAACTCATTCACCTGTTTAATCAAAAACAAACCAAAAAACAGATTATGAAAATAATTGTGTTTGCTCGCAAACGAAAAAAACCGACTTCAATTACATCGACAAGTAATACAACGTAGATCGACGAAAAAATAGTCAAGCAACTACGCGTTATCAAAGATTACTCAAAAAGTAGTTATCAGATCTCGATAAAATTTATATGTGACCACATGATAAACATCAGCTTTCGATTAAATTAAAAATTATCAAAATCGGTACACCCAGTAAAAAGTTATTGGGGATTTTCGAGAGTTTCCCTCGATTTATCTGGGATCCCATCATCAGATCCTGGTTTCCTTATCACGGTACAAAACTAGGGATATCCCCTTTCCAACAAAAAAAGAATTATCAAAATCGGTACATCCAGTAGAAAGTTATGCGGTATAATACAACGTAGGTCGACGAAAAAAGCGTCAAGTAAAAACGCATTATTAGATATAACTCGAAAAGTAGTTGTTAGATCTCAAATAAATTTAAGTGGGACCAATTGGCACACACCACCTTTCGATTAAAACAAAATTTGTCAAAATTGGTCTACCCGGTCAAAAGTTCTGATGTAACATACATTAAAAAAAAAAAAAAAATACAGTCGAATTGAGAACCTCCTCCTTTTTTGGAAGTCGGTTAAAAAAGATAAAAAAGGTATTTTCTAATTCCAGCACAGCAATTTTAGAAATCATTCAAGCAGATAACGAGTACCTATTCAACTTCTCAACTTTAATATTTAAACAGTAGTAGGTATTTTTACATTTACATAGTATTTTTACATTTTTACATTTTTAAAAATTAAATATAACTTATATAAAACCACAAACACAAAACATGTACAAAAATGATTCTTACACTCATATAATAATTAAGTCTCAGTTGTCTGTATCTTTTAATAATCGCAGCCAATATTTCACGGTTATTAATAACAACGTAGAAGCAATCGCCCCGTGATATCGTTGTAGGTTACTATAGGTTAATGTTTCAAGCAGCAGCGCCGGGCCAGCACTGTAATTAATGGTAAGCCTTTACAGGTGCGATCAGAATTCCCATTCTGCTTTAACAATGATGAAATATGATGTTTTATCAATTTTCTCGATATGAAAACAAGTTTCTCTATAGTCAATTGATAGACATGATCCATGCAATTATTAAAATTACTTTTATATTTGATCATTGACTATGCTTAATATTTTTAATGTACAAATAAATATTTCACGTCTTATTTCATTAGTTAATCAATCAATACTATAATTTATAATTAGTCAAAAACCTTTTAAATAGTAAATAAAGTGTTTATAAAATTAAGTTATAGATCGAAGATCTTTAATTATAAACATAGCTTAACTTCATTAAGGTCTAAGCTTTTCATATATAATGAAAAAAGCCTTTGCCGAGCAGTGGGCGGCCGAGGACGGGGTTGACCTCACGGTCGATTGACCTCAGGACAATGGGGCACTCCTGAACCTCTTCTCCCTCCTGCAGACGGCGGTGGGATTGACTTGGAACGGTTGAGCGTCCCTTTCGACGGGGCCGAAAGGCCAACACCGAGGGCGTCGTGGTAGAATGAGAAAGCGATCCCATGAAGTCCCCACTAAGGCTAAAAAACAGATGGTGGTTGTAAGGGATAGTCTGGCATTCAGCTGGAAGCTCCACACTCCCGTCGCCCACGGTTGGCGGAGGCTAGTGCGTAAATAGCATTTCCCCATTTTTAAAAAAAGGTATTCAATCATAACAAGGTAATACTATTTTAATAAAAATATGATTATAAATAAATAATGTACGGTTAATAATAATAATATATTAATATATGGTTATAAATAAATGTTTATTTGTTAAAGAATAAAAAAATTCAGAGTTGTATTTAAAACAAAATTTGTTTTACTGTTAATAAAATTTAATACGAAACTGTTCCTCATTTATTCATAGCACGTCGTAAATTATAAACAACTTATTGTGTAAACCAAGGAACAACGCAAGACATAATTTGAATATGTTAGTATAGTAAATAAACTTTAATTACTATTGAAATTAAATTATGTGATTCAAGACGTATATAATATACGTAATAAGCAGGTAACGAATAATTTTACTTTTGATAAAAAATAATAAATAAATATCTACAACATACGGTCATTTGTTCCTAAGGTAAGAAACTGTATACCTACTTGTGTTATAATTTACAGCCGGCTGATATAGCTACTTATTTATTTATTTTTTCGATAAATCATCACCATCATAATCATTCCAGCCTATTGCAGTCCACTGCTGGACATAGGCCTCCACAAGAACTCGTGTGTGTTGCCCATAGTCACCACGCTGGTTGGTGACCGCAGGGCTGGCTTTGTCGCACCGAAGACGCTGCTGCCTGTCTTCGGTCTATGTATTTCAAAGCCACCAGTTGGATGATTATCCTGGCATTGGTCGGCTTTTTAAGTTCCAAGGTAGTAGTGGAACTGTGTTATCCCTTAGTCCCCTCTTATGACACCCACGTAAAGAGAGGGGGTGGCTATATTTTTTAATTTCGATAAATACATATATACAATACTTATATCACTAAATATATCACACCCAGACTCGAAGCGAGAATCGAACCCACCACCCCTGGGGCAGAAAGCAGAGTCACTGAAAACGACGCCAACGGGATAGTCAAATTTTTATGATACTTATTTATGGTAGGTACATCTATCTAATATTTAATGCTCAACCACATTCATTCAATACGAGAAAAATACATTGAATCCATATATGTACATTGAAGTCCAATTTTAGGATTAGTTTCCTCTTTTTTTTATTAAGCTAAGTTTATGCAAAAAATTATATACTTATAAAATATGGTGGTCTATTAAGTGTGTCAATTTTTTAAAAATTCTACACAAAGTAATTTGAAATAAATTCAAGGTGATTTTAGCTGACTTAAAAAAAGGAGGAGGTTACTCAATTCGACCGTGTATGATATATATATATATATTATACACGATATATATATATATATATATATATATATATATATATCATACACGATATATATATGTATGTCCGGGGATAACTTCGACGTTTGTGAACCGATTTTCATTACTCTTTTTTTATTGGAAACAAGATATCCCAAGTGTGTTACTATGATAAAGGAACCAGGATTTGATGATGGAATCACAGAGAAATCGAGGGAAATCCTCGAAAATTGTAGTGACGACTAGTGCGTTTGTTAATTTTTTTTTCGTTTACATACGTTGTATTACTTGTCGATGTAATTGAAGTCGGTTTTTTTCGTTTGCGAGTAAACACAATTAAGGGAATTGATTATTCGTAAATGATATGAATAATGGCAGAACTCTTAACCTGTTATTTATTGAAAATTTTATTAACACAACAAAGGAATTGAGTAATAGAACTCAAATATCTTTTTTACCAGAAAAATATTCAATTATATTGAGTACTTGTGTAAGCACAAAGAGGTTATTCACAGCAAACTTTTTTCAAGTCGTCAACATCTCATCATTAATAAAATTGGTAATCATAATTCGTCCAAAGAAAGACAAAGACTTAAAAAAACAAAGTACTCCTAATTAGGAAATCTGAGAAAAATAGACGATCTTCCTTAATTGATACTCAGTGATAATAAGACTGGGGCCTTTTGGTGGCAGCCCAACGATAATTAGGAATCTTGCAATTCATAAAGCGTCAATGAGACTCCCAGTATCTTTTTGTCTTTTTTTAACTTCCATATAAATACTTCTTCCATTGTAAGTTTACATGCAGCATTTATAATTTTCTTTATTATTCGAAAAAAAAAACTATTTCCTTTTTTGATCCTACATTATTTAAAATAGTCAATTGTTTAATTTAATAAAATTTTTGAAAACCGCTTTATACATATTAAATAGTCAATTGTTTAATTTAATAAAATTTTTGAAAACCGCTTTATACATATTAATAATAATAGCGGTATTTTTTATTAAAGTAAAAATGTGAGACATTGGCTTAAGTCAGATGCTGTTGACCGCAACTAATTAAAGTTGGTTCAAGATCGTAAGATATAAAACTCAGACTAAACTGTTTATTACTTTGAAATAAACTAGGAGGTACACATCATAGTAATCACAGCGCTGAGGGCCAACTTCGCGCTAGTAATCCTTCATCTAGAGCGGCACATCTAACGTCATAAAACTTCGCCGAGCGCGACTTCGCTCAAAGGGTTTATAGTATAAGACAAATTGCGTGTAACTTAATTATACAACGAAACACTGATTACTTCAAAATTAAAAGACCTAATTTCAACCAAAAAAGAGTAAGAAATTATTTTCCAAAATGACACACAATTTCTCATCAAATACCGTGAACGCATATTTACAAAAGCTAAATAAAATATTTTGTTACGTGTCATTCACTGTCAAGAAATGTGTGAAATGTTTTTGCTTCTGAAAGCAAATATTTATCTTTTATCTTTTCCTCCGCTTATCCTACAGCAGTGTAATTTTATTATTTGTAAAGCCGTAGTAGCTGGACTGGCAGATTAGAACAAACTATATTAAGCAGAAGACAATCTGGAAGAACACTGTAGTAGTGCGTACCTCTTTGATTTCCTATATTTTATATAAAACTTGGAAGATAGACAACATAGAAGCTCCTACTACTACCTTACTTACCGCTGCAATACCATACTTGAGGGCAGTGTTATTTAGCTGCGATCATCTATAACGTTAAGGTGCTTTCACAGTCAGACTGTTCTAGGTTTTAAGCAGGATGTATTCTCCTATACCCTATAATACAAAATAAAAATATTTTATTTTTGGACAACTAGGATCTATAAACTTTTGAAATGAAACAACACAATCTATTTTTAAAATATTGCAAAAAGAAATGCGTTGAATTTCTTACTGATAAAAAATGTTACAGAAAAAATTCTTATAATTTCTGTAAATTTGAAAAAGGAGGTAATGCACAGTTTTTATAAACTTTTCCTACCTGTAAAAATACATTTGTTTTTTATTTGTTGTATTAATTTATATAATTAGCACCCACATAAAAATTGAATTGCCTTACGTGAGTTATAAATGATATGATAATTTTCAATTTTAAATTTTCTGTACTAACACTAGGTTATAAGAAACATACTAACACTATATGGGATAGTCCTGAAATAAATGTTATTATTATTATTATTATAAAGCGTACTTGCGTCCTATAGGTACTTTTTGTTCGGTATATTTGACATATTGCGATAGTAAATAAATATCTTATGAATAGATTAATGAAAACTTACATGTCGTTTTTTAACCGACTTCCAAAAAAGGAGGAGGTTCTCAATTCGACTGTATTTTTTTTTTTTTTTTTATGTATGTTACATCAGAACTTTTGACCGGGTAGACCGATTTCGACAAATTTTGTTTCAATCGAAAGGTGGTGTGTGCCAATTGGTCCCATTTAAATTTATTTGAGATCTAACAACTACTTTTCGAGTTATATCTAATAATGCGTTTTTACTTGACGCTTTTTTCGTCGACCTACGTTGTATTATACCGCATAACTTTCTACTGGATATACCGATTTTGATAATTCTTTTTTTGTTGGAAAGGGGATATCCCTAGTTTTGTACCGTGATAAGGAAACCAGGATCTGATGATGGGATCCCAGAGAAATCGAGGGAAACTCTCGAAAATCCGCAATAACTTTTTACTGGATGTACCGATTTTGATAATTTTTAATTTAATCGAAAGCTGATGTTTATCATGTGGTCACATATAAATTTTATCGAGATCTGATAACTACTTTTTGAGTAATCTTTGATAACGCGTAGTTGCTTGACTATTGTTTCGTCGATCTACGTTGTATTACTTGTCGATGTAATTGAAGTCGGTTTTTTTTTCGTTTGCGAGCAAACACAATTATTGTATAACGAAACAGTGACTATAAAACTGGTTATATATTAAAATTATATAATTATAGAAAATTATTTGAATATTCTACGTCAAAAAGCGCCTTCGTAAACATAATATCCTAACATTACAAACAATAATAAAAAATTGGGTGAAATCATTATCCTTAAACCTTTATTCTCGTGTGGTTTCAATTACTATTCCATCCAGTTTGTCAGAACAAGAGATCTAATGGCCTAATATTTTGTATTACGACACGTCCCTACCATATTTCCCTCGGTTTCTTCGCTAAAATAATGTCCCACATTAGCAGCAGTTACAGTGATTAAATAGGTCGGTAGTGTGGGGATGTAATAATGCTCTACACCCTCTTACTGATATGTTACACTTGGAACCAGAATTTATACATATTTTATTATTTATGAAATAATGGGATGAACTTAAGTGTGTGCGATTGAATACCTGCATCAATGTTAATCTTTGCTATTGAAATCAGTATTCTGAAATACATATATTTCATCAAATAAATTTGGAATGATTCTTCAGTTTATCGATTAGATAAGATTAGCCAAAAATATATTTAGGAAAAGTAGCTGACTTTATAGTTTAACGAGTACTTCGATTTTGTCTGCGTTATTCTAAATTTTAGCACCATTCTTACGCGTGGCTTTATACCTTTAGTTCTGCTTATATTTTTCATTGATTCATTCATATGGCTGGTTTTATCGCACCGAAAAGGCTGCTGCCAGTTTCCGGTCTATGTATTTAATAAACCAACTGTAGGATGTAATTTAATTGGTTTGTATTAAAACTAACTCGGTTCACCTGAAAGCTACCAAACTCCACGCCTTTAATTCATTGTACGTGGAAACTGAAAATAAAATTCGTAAAACATTTCTTTTGTCTAAACATTTTCGTTATCTCAAGGGTGGGTTTCATTGTGATGTACTTTTACACATACAGAATTTACATTTAACGAAGCATTTTTTCATAGTAAATACAAAATCTCCACGCAAGATATTGGATTTGAGTGTTTAAAATTTTAGTATTTATTCATTCTATTACATTGAATTTAATTTAGCTCAGATAGGCTCTTGAAGAAATATTTTTGTACATATTATAATATACCATCTCCAAGGGGAAAATTTGAATTTCGTATATTTAGACTAGTAACGAAACCGATTTGGTGCCAGCAGTCCCATTATCTAACATTAGTTCGTTTCCCACAAGGAGAAGATATTTTTATTTAGAGAAAAAATTAATCCTTGTATTGATACATATTGTGCCACATTTAGCCATCGGTACTGGATGTATTAATATAAACCCGACTGTATATAGTCTTACTCATGGTGAAGAAATTATCCACCTTATCCAGGTGAGCAGAATGATAGAATCGCTTCAGCCTGTAATATCCCAGTACTGGGCATAGGCCTCTTTCCCCATGTAGGAGAAGGATCAGAGCTAAATCCACCACGCTGCTCCAATGTGGGTTGGCGGATATATTCCCTACTATGAGTAATGATCGCTATAAGGTGTACATGATAACAACCGGGACCGACGGCTTAAGGTGCTCTCCGAGGCACGGTGGGGAGACCCACAAGCACTAACACCCAGACCACGGCAAACACCTGTATGGCCAATACAAATGTTTCTCATGTGCGGGGATCGAACCCGCAACCGCCAGCGCAACGGGTACAATCCATGGCTGTAACCGTTGCGCCAACGCGGCGTCATGATAGAATAAGCGCAAATTATTTATTCTATTCTATAGTAAGGACTTTAAACCCGAACCTCAAAAAAACCCCGCAGTAAAAATTTCAAAGCCAATTAAAACTAGCACCTATATCTTTTATAATAATGACGATAACATATTGTCTTAAAAAGAATAGAAATAAAATAAAACTTAGAGGAACTTGAGCGCGAAGTGCTGACGTCGAAGGAATCATACGAACATAATCTTTTTTTACCGCAGATATCGTGAACGTTATTGCGACCCTAACTTCGGATCTACTATCACCCACATGTAATAATTTTTCACCCCTTATAAATCAGTGTTTCTGATATGAGCTACTTATAACAGGCAGTTTGATATATAGACCCAGGGAAGATAATACACACCCAATGACTTGCTACCGCGTTTCCTTTCTATATTCGAATTGAACGGTATCCAAACGTATAAATTTTCTTTAGAATAAATATAGTAGAAGATGAAATCGTAGAAACCGTATTCGATATGTCTGTGATTTATATAGCAGAAGTAATGTTCGTAGGCTTTTTTCCTAAAGTCATGTTCCCTCCTCTATTTGCGGAACCGTTTTGTTTTACATTTATTGTCATTGTCATTTACTTTTACTTCTGTCAGACTGTCCCAGAACTGTAATTTTGGAACCCTAATAAGGCATTTGAAGTAAAATATTTCACACGTTATATAATGAATGTTCATGGTTGATATTATTACAAATATATGTCTTCTAGTCGCTATTATAATAAAAATATGTCTAGTCTATGTATAAATAAAATTAGGGGAAAATAAAAAGTTTTGCGAAAATTGTATTTAAACCGACTTCAAAATAGAAGGAGTATCTCATTATTATTATTTTAATCGAAAGCTGGTGCTTGTCGGGTGGTCCCATTTAAATTTGATTGTAATCACATAATTACAAATGATTATTTTTTCGATTACCTTGTATGTCGATTTAATTGGAGTCGGCATTTTTTTGTTCGCGAGCAAACACAATTATTTGGAAATTTTAACTTTATCCAAAAAAAATCTAACCTGTAGTGTATGACGCTTCGTATGGTGCTGAGACATTTGTGAGTGAATTTGACTTGCATTCAAATTCACTGCACTTAGATGTTTTTTTTTATATCGCCAATTTATTAACAAAAAAATATTGTCCTTATATTCCAGTTCCATAATCAAATACTTCTCTCAAATACCTCTTACAAACCACCAAATATTAGGCGTAATAAAAATATGTCTTTTAATATTCGAATGCACAACAAAAGATGCAAAAATTAACATATCCATACAATTTAAAAACACTGTGAAGTCGATCAGTAAACAGTGCGGATGCAATAAATAACTACCCATGGAGCCTTCCGTGACGCTTCCGCATCGGATGTTCCCCAGAGAATAAGATTTATGTCAACAAGTTGTTTCTGCATACGAAAAATATTTTCCGGCGTAATATAAAAATATGTTCGTCGACTTTTCACCTTGTTATAACATCTAACGAAACTTTACTGTTACTCAAACTATTTTACTTTTCGGAATAGATCTTTTATTATGTAAAGGAGAAGGATTATAAGTTGTTCGATGTCAGAGCAGAATCCAAAACTTTGTATATGTATGATCAAAATGATGAATGATGATGAAGGAATGATGACGAATTTCATAATCGTTCTCCCGGCACGCTTAACATTACGCTGTATAAATCAAAAACATGTTATTACTGCTTTAGTTTGTCACAGTCAAATATACTATTATAAAATGTTATAGAATAAAAATTATAGGTAACCTACTTTTGCTTTAATATTTCTTGACTTTAAGAACATAAATAAAACAACCAACGTAAATATTAGCCAGCAATCAAACATTTTTCTCAATTGATTAAATTCCTTTAAAATGTTCACTAAGTACTCGATTGGACCTCGCAATTTTTACCGACAACAAAAAACCAGCAAAGATGTAATTCTCCCACAGAATTGATTACAGAGACAATTTAAATGCATTCGCCTCCGTTAGAAAATTGTGCCCGTTGTTAAACCAAGCGAGTTGGCCTTACATTGGCATTGATAAACCCATATATTTTCAGTATTTTACAACGTGGATTCCACGAAAATTGGAGAAGCTCAGCCAAATTTTCATGATAATGATGCCCCATAAACATTCGGCTTTACCACTCAAATAATGCGCATATAAACTATAGAAGTGACAGCTAGTAGTGATAGCGTAGTCTTTATGCGTTTTTATTACGGTTGAATGTTAAATTATGCGTTAAAATGCGAAACTTACGCAAAGTTTTTTGTATTATAGAGTGAGGTGCGTAACTTTGTAAATTATGTTATAATTAACAGTATGGTGATTTCAGGTGTGAATCCACAGCTTTTCAATAACGATAATTGGTTAAAACCAAACACCGAAATGCCATACATTATTTATGCTCTAAAAATTTGTGAACAGTTGTTTCAATTTTACTTTTCTATTGTATCATTTATGTAATTATATAAATTTATGTTTGTGACATATATAGCAAAAAAATAAAGAATAAAAAAGTAACATATTATATAGAAATAAAGATTAAATATTGTTTTTTAATGTTTACGCGAATTTCACTCATTATAATGAAACAACTTTTTCGGAAGACAGTCATCCCATGGCCATGGTTGCTAAAGTGTCTGAAACGTCGGGCATCTAATAAAGTTAATAAACTGCTATAGAATCCGAAAAAGTTGGATCATTCCAAAACAAAGGGAACAGTTTTCGAAGGCACAGCAAAAATATAGTTAAAAAATAAATGTTTCATATTTTAATTGCTTGTTATAAAAAATATCGTACGAAAATTGCTTTCTCTATGTTTTCTATTATCCCCTAACCGCTATCGACCACTAAAGTAATGCACGCAAATTGAAATATGTGTAGATAATAATTCGAATTTAATCCTTTCAATAAATGTAATGCGAATCGAATTGAATATTTCGTGCTATTATGACCTACATAGAACAAACTGGAGATTGCCAAATTTAGAGCAAGCATAAATGTTTTTTTTTCAATACATTGTTATTTCAACTGATATATGATTAAATAAATTTTCACAATCGTAACATGAATTTATTTTATAAACACCCACGTCGTAAGTCAATTGAGCAAACTAAAACTTCCTAAATATTTTTGCCTTAGTTTTAAGCAACTTAAAAATATAAGGAGGTCCTCTATGCCACAGTATATTTTTTAACCGACTTCCAAAAAAGGAGGAGGTTCTCAATTCGACTGTATTTTTTTTTTTTTTTTATTTTTATTTTTTTTATGTATGTTACATCAGAACTTTTGATCGTGTGGACCGATTTCGACAAATTTTGTTTTAATCGAAAGGTGGTGTGTGCCAATTGGTCCCATTTAAATTTATTTGAGATCTAACAACTACTTTTCGAGTTATATCTAATAATGCGTTTTTACTTGACGCTTTTTTCGTCGACCTACGTTGTATTATACCGCATAACTTTCTACTGGATGTACCGATTTTGATAATTCTTTTTTTGTTGGAAAGGGGATATTCCTAGTTTGGTACCGTGATAAGGAAACCAGAATCTGATGATGGGATCCTAGAGAAATCGAGGGAAACTCTCGAAAATCCGTAATAACTTTTTACTGGGTGTACCGATTTTGATAATTTTTAATTTAATCGAAAGCTGATGTTTATCATGTGGTCACATATAAATTTTATCGAGACCTAATAAGTACTTTTTGAGTAATCTTTGATAACGCGTAGTTGCTTGACTATTTTATCGTCGATCTACGTTGTATTACTTGTCGATGTAATTGAAGTCGGTTTTTTTTTCGTTTGTGAGCAAACACAATTATTTATGGATCAGACATAAATAATACTATTTTCAAGCACTGTTATGCTCCGATGAGTTAATACCCACAATATCCACTTTGCGTGGTTAGTTCAAATTACTTCGAAATCTTATTAGTAGCAATTTTATTCGCGACCGGATTCGAAGAACTAACAAAATAAATGCAATAAAAGTAATAAAAGTTTGTTAGAGGGGACGCGACTGCACTTCTAAGTAAACGATGAGAGTTTAACTCGATTCTGGCAACAATTTTCATAGCTACAAAGTTAACCCTGAAATTGCTATTACGCTATCTACCGAGTTCTTTAGATGAAAGTGCTACAATTACATCTTACGAGTCTACGAGGACACTAGAATTTCCTAAGATTTTACTAACTTATTTCTTTGATTTAAATGCTTATTACATAACGTTAAGTTTCAAGTTAACTAATAATTTAAATTACTTACCCATGTTCCTAAATTATTTCTCTTTATGACTAAAGTGAAATCTGCTTTCATTTCAAAAGTATTTGTAAACGAATACTTAAAAATAAGTAAGAATGTTATGTAAAACTGTTCAGCTGTTAAATATTTACTCTTTAGTGGTTGAAAACTAATAAAATAATAATTTTATTTTACCTTATAAATAACACTTTAAGTATTGCATCTTAAATTACAGCTGATAGAACTTGATTGAAAAGCCATCGAAAAAGAATCTACAAATACAATACGTTAAGACATTTTTATGGGCGACGACAGGAATCAGATCTTTACATTTAAAATGTAACTTAAATTTCACCCTTGGATCTGTTTTCTTTGGAACGTGTGAATTGTGTCAGATAAAAAACTTTGTTACTAAGCTTTCACCCGTAATCTAATCATCTAAGAACTATTCTAATCTATCATTTAGGAACGCGTTTTCTTAATATTTTACTTAATCTCAAATAATAATTTATCCCTTACGTCGCTAAGAATTAAGGCGTAACTTGAAATGAACCTGCTCGAACTACGATTTCGATTACTTTCATTTTTGGTCGCTTGCTTAGTTCGTTGTTGAATTAGACAACTTCAAAACGTGGCGAAAAAATCTGTAATACTATATTTTACCTTGTGGTCACTTACTGTACTCGTTTTATATAACTAAAATATAACTATATATATATATATATATATATATATATTCTACATTTTTAAAAATAAAATAATGTTGAAAATATATATGAAAGTTGTTCTTCTACGATGGCATGCAGGCGGTATTTAAGACCCCAGGCTAAGGAAACCGTCTCAGAATACTTTTCGTTTCAAGCTACACTTCCTTTTGTGACTCACCCTTGATTAAACAGTAATGCGAGAGTTTCTTAAGATGTTAGTCGAAACTCCTTGCTAACAAGCCATTGACTGACACGACGATATGAATAATTATTATTTTTGATTTCACATTCCACATGCGGCAAGTCTAAATATTCTTATTATATTCATAGTTTTTCGTGTAAAAATGTTACCACTGTTTTTAAAAACAAAATCTGAATGGGTAACTTGGTTATAACTAACGTAAGAGAAAATACTTTAATTCGATGGGTCGTCCATTCGGCTACTATGTTGCAAACTAAATTCGAGAGCTAGTAGTTTAATGAATTAGCGTTAAGTAGGACCTCCCTTTCAGACTAAGTGAGGATAATTTAATTCCCAATCACATGGAATAATTTCCTGCACCGTCCCGCTAGTCACTATGATGTTAATTACTCACATGTTTCAAGTCACAGGTGTACGTGATCGATCAGTCTCGTGAACTTCGTACGATATTTGCAATATTTCTTTGTAAGCTATTTTTCTATTAAGCTTTTATATTAGTTTCGCTGATTGGCTAAAGCTAGTTACACGGATAAAATATACGAATCTTACCTAAAAGTATTCTTTAAATTTCACTGCTGAAAGCGATGTTTTTTTTTTCAATAAGTCAAATATCTTGAAAATATCTGCATCTCTTATAAAAAAATTTTGACGTATATCTATTCAAGACAATAGTAATATTTAAAAAAAAAATTGTATTACTATGACATAATTTCTTATACATAATATTGTTAGTGTTCGTATTAGCTTATTTTTATTACAGTTTGAAAATTAAAGCATTCTAATAAAGCCTGAAAAAAAATTGTACGTGTTTATGTATAACAATTTGAATACAGGAAGAAATTTCATAGTTGTGTCACGTTTTACAACGTACATAACCCTGAAAGTAGTATAGTGATGATTTACTATTTCCTTCTGTTTTTTACTGAGACGAACCTCACTTATTTTTACTAAGCCTTATTTTTATAAGGCAAATCTTACTTTTATCTTTCTTATCTAACCTATCACTATTTTTATACTATTGTTTACGTGATTTACACAAAACATATTATTTTTTGTTTTGCTGAAACTCTGCCATGAATATCGAGTAAAAACGGAAAAGGAAATACAGAATTAGTTTTTCCTTGTACTGAACTTATAAAAAAAACAACAAGTTAAAAAAACAAATGTATTGTAAAAAAAAATGTCTATGAAATATCTTTAGGTGTATATATTTGTTTCTTAAACTTCCAAATGAAAAGAACCGATGGTCTTGAGAAAGTTTTCGTTACGGCAAAGGTAATTTAGAAAGGGTCTATTGAGTTAGTTTACTTAATATGAGAGAAGTTTGCTTAGGGTAGCCAAGCCCACACTCTATAATAATGAAATATGTTTCAGGCACGAATTGAATTCTTTCCGTATGTACATTATTGTTAACCTTCCAGTAATCCAAAACTCTTTCGACACCAGTAAACATGACCACTTTCACCTGCAGATTTGATTCGCTTGATATTTGAAGTATGAAATGTAAGTAATCATTACATAGTATAAAACAAAGTCGCTTCCCGCAACCCATTGGTAATTATAATAAATATAGTTCAATATTAAGTAAATGGAATCCTGTGTCCATGGTATTAAATAAACGTAATAAAATAAAACATCATCAACATCATCACACATCAGATAGAAAACATCATTTAATTTATTTCCAAATTCCATGAATTCTGAATACTAACCACAGTAAATTCAGTTAACTTAGTAGTAACGAATAAAATAAAATCTTAGGTAATTCCCACTAGTCATTTATTCATCTGTTTAGACATCTAAAATAACGAGTAAATACAACACGACTAATTTTATTTCTTCTTCTTTAGAATTCACAAGAAAATGTATAAAAGGTCAACTAGATGAACCACGAGAATTTTTCTATCTCCTTCCTGTATTTTTATAAATTCAAATGCGGTACAAAACAATTACAACAGACATTTATCATGTGAAAATAAAGTAAATGTTTCATTTCCAAACATCCGCCGCTGAGCAATATTTAAATTGCTAAAGTTTGTCTCATCAAATTTAATGTTTCCAAATGTATCTGTGACGTTTATTGTTAACTTTTAAGATGTTTGTGGAGAATATTAAACGATTTAAATAATAAATGAATTTCTTTGGAATCGTTTAAATTTTGTAGTGTGTGTGAATATTTAATATTCACTTTTCACTCACAATGAAAGCTTTTTATATACGACTATGTTGAGAGAGTAGTGTGCAAAAAAGTTTACATGATCGAAGTTTAAATCTAAGGTATTCAGGAACCTTAATAAACACAGTATTAAAACATTCATATCATTATAATATATAATACACATCACTACATAATATATACCGAAATATAGACCTAAAAGTTTTTTTAATATTCTGTAACACCGATTTTTACAGTTCAATGACTTTGCCAAATATCCCACGTTACTATTCAAATCTAACATCATTGTGTTAACTTTAATAAATAAATGTCATTTTACAAACCAAAGTATTGAGTGCAAAAAGTATGTATCATTGTTTATGCTGCACTTATAAAAATTTACGTAATTGCTAAAAAAGACAATACTCACGGCACAGCCACACACACCGCAGCAGTATGTACACATCTGCCTCTTTTATATTTCCTGTTATAAATGTCTTTCGGAATACATGTTTTAATAAAATAAAAACAAGTAGATAACAATGAAAATGTCTTTTACTTTTTAACAAAAGCAGAATACGAAACAAAAGATCCAAGGAATATTCCGGAAAAAATGTACCTACATTATAAACAAGACGCTGATCTTTATTCTATCTACTTATTAAACATATTAAAAAAAGAACAATTATTTAAGAAAAGAACACTGCAAAAATATAAAAAAAAAACAATTATTGTATTTATTGAAAAAACTATTTTTTTTTTTTGAAATGAAAAAAGCTGCTGTAATTTTTGTAAATTTTTTTGTTAAATTGATTTTTAAAAAAATTTCAAAAATAAATTACAGATACAATTATTTCTGCCAATTTTAGTATTAAAGTCAATTTCTGTAGAACCCAAAACCTGTTGTATTAAAATAAAGACTAACCAACGTCTCGATAATACAAACTGCTTGTTAAGACAAAAAAAAATAGAAGTATAGTTGTAAGTCGTGACAAATTTATTGAACATAAATTTAGTTTAAAGTTAACATTGTAGATTTTAAAAAAATCATTTTGAAGAAATGTGTATATTATATAAAGAAACAATCTTTGAAGATAATAATTTTATGAAAGATAATAAAAATACTGTCTAATAAAACATGTGAATACGTTTTATTTATTTACAGAGTGAAATATTTGTAAACTGTTAAAAGAAAAAAAAATAACTTTAAAATCATAATAAAATTTTAATAAATAGAAATTGAAGCTCTAGCAAAATTTACTGTTATATTAACAGCACAAAATAAAACGTCTAACTTATTGAAATGAATATTCTCCTGTAAGTTTAAATGAACATTAAATCAAAGCACCTCAAGACAATGAACTATAGTTGACAATACAACGTAATTGACAATTTCTATTTATATGTAGTTTTACCGTACAATTGAAGGGCATAGTCAATTTATATTATGTGATTAGAAATATTGCTTAAAATAGAAATCGTAACTCATTTAAAATTAGATAAGCCTATAAATTAGTTATAAAAATTAAAAGATCTTACGATTGTCGAACATAAATAAAAGTTTTGAATATGTGTATATATGTTGCAGTTTGCAGGAAATTTGTTAAATATTATAATTTTTATTATATATTTTTATTATACGATTTACATACATATCTAACACCTTGAAAAATAAATATATTAGCCGTGGTTCGAGTTTCAATCTCACAAAAATAACATTCTGCTGTTAAAATACATTATTTTCATTTATTTGGCGATAGTACATCGTAAAGAAACGCCTGTTTTCGCCAATTACTTTGTTGAAATCGAATGTAAATTTTAGATTAATTGGTACAAAATGTCAAATAACTAAGTTTAATTACGATACCATTATCTTACGCTTTTTCATATCGACGTTGCTGCCTAGTCCTTCACTTCACTTCAGCCTATCGCAGTCCACTGCTGGACATAGACCTTCCCAAGTTCGCACCAGACATCCCGGTTTTAGCGCAATCCTCAACCAGCCTACACCGGCAATCTTACGTAGGTCGTCGGTCCATTAGGCCGGAGAATATCCCATACTGCGTTTGCCAAGACGCGGTCTCCACTCCAGGATAAGTTTGCTACAACGGCCATCGGTCCTGCGACACAAGAACTACTGCCTACTCCATAATTATGTATTTGTACTTCAATATATATGACATACATTAACTATATATATGAAAATTTAATATTTTAATATTGTACTCAGTTTTCAGAATTTTGTAAATATTGAAATAATAAACAATAATTTAACTGGGGTAGGGCACAGCAGGAAATAATTTATTCAAAATTTGGAGTATAATTAATTGTGTACGTAATGTATACAAAAGTATGTAATTGTATAAAATACAATGTATACAAAAGTATGTAATTGTATACAATTACATACTTTTGTATACATTCGTATACGATTCAAACGTCCGTTATTACATAAGTGAAACTGAAATACCAAATATACATATATTCGAATCAATTAATTCTTGCCTAGTTAGATTACGTTCTCCGATCACGGGAATAATTAAACGGTCTGGAATCGAACCTCCTATGCAGGTTATTGCGAACGACAAAGGTATGCCATTAAGGAGAACTATTACCGTAAGGAATGTGAAATTAATTAATAATACTTGATATAATTATGGTCTGAGAAAATAAGTGACCGTAAAGCTGTTTAAACTGGTACTAAAATAAGGATTTATTTCCGTTAATAATGTTTAAGGAAAAACGAATACATTAAGAACATTT
The DNA here is from genome assembly GCF_905220565.1 of Melitaea cinxia. Classification (NCBI taxonomy): domain Eukaryota; kingdom Metazoa; phylum Arthropoda; class Insecta; order Lepidoptera; family Nymphalidae; genus Melitaea; species Melitaea cinxia. Next base: position 10,888,592 of record NC_059403.1, read on the forward strand.
TTTTAATGTTGCCTGTATAATTTTATGCTAATGCTTATTAAATAATTATCTAACAGTTAATTAAAAAAATAAATAAAGAAATAATAAAAGGTTCAGCTCAGCTTCAGCTTCAGCTTCAGCTTCAGCTTCAGCTTCTTATTATTGCTGCTAGTTAAATGTATTTAAAAATTTCGTATTAATTGTAAGTTATTTATATTGAGCATTTATCGATATATCTATTTTTATTTATTTATAATCCTTTCAAACTTATTATATTTTATTTTTTTCTTTAATAATTATCAAAAAAAAATCTTTTGATTATTAAACTTCCTATGATATAGTAAGTGTATGTATATTGAGACGACAACGATCAATACTTTCGTTGACCGTTGTCATGTATACTTTCTGTCATGTAAAATATCATACTGCTGCTCCCCGCGGTTTTACCCACGTTATTTTTGATGTCATGGGAATATCAGGATAAAAGGTAGCCTATGTGTTATTTTGGATCTCCAGCTATTCACTGCATGTATTCGTTTATCCACAAAAATATTCGTATAATTGTTATATAAGTAGGATTTTAATAACTGTATAGTTAATTTTTTATGACAGTTATCTCGTGGAATCCGAACCTAATCGTGACAATCTTTACAAATAAATAAAATTAGAGTGTCAGTTTGTAATTTTAAAATAACCGCTTTTTACTAAGTGCATATGGGTGTATACACGATACATATACCAAAATAACTGAGGTAGGGCACAGCAGGAATTTCCTGCTCAAAATATGGAGCAGCCCGACTGGGGTGGTACCTCGACCTTACAGAAAATCACAGCTAAATAACACTGTCTTCAAGCGGTGTTGTGTTCCTGTTGGTGAGTAAGGTGACCAGAGCTCCTCCCTCCCCCCCCCCCAACATGATGGCAGCACAGACTACGCAAAGATTACCTCAGGAGGGTACCGGTAGCAATAGCACCGGAGAATCCCTCTCTGGACTTCTGGGCTCAGGACCTGCACCTGATTCCAGAAGCCTAGGCAGCCCCGCGAATTCTGGGGGGGGCAAATCTGTGCTCAACACATTAACTGCCTGGGGTAAACGGAGCAGTCGGCAGAAGTCCCCTACCACTATGACTGTGGATTTCTGTAACATCAGAGGGCTTCATACTAATCTTAACGCCGTCCACTACCACCTCCAGACGGCGAAGCCGGCCTTGCTCTTTTTGACAGAGACGCAGATATCCTCTCCAGCTGATACCTCTTATCTCTCCTGTCCGGGGTACAAATTAGAACACTTTTTTGTACCGCGGGCTGGAGTTTGCGCGTACGTCAGAGAGGATGTGTGCTCTCGTCGCCTCGGCAGTCTTGAAGGTAGGGACCTCTCCATCCTTTGGTTGCGCGTAGACAGCGACGACCATCCCCGCGTCTATGCCTGCCTATATAGGTCCCACAGCGGTAACGACGAAACTGATCGACTCATGGAGCACATTCAAATGGCTACAGACACCGTGCTACAACAGATCCCATCTGCAGAGATCGTGATACTTGGTGATTTCAACGCCCATCACACCGAGTGGCTCGGCTCGCGTACAACCGATCATGCGGGAAGATCTGTTTACAACTTTGCCTCAGCGTATGATCTGACACAATTAGTAGCATCACCAACGCGTATCCCTGATGTGGAAGATCATACGCCTTCCCTGTTGGACCTTTTGCTGACGTCTCGCCCAGAAAATTATGTAGTTTCCGTGGACTCTCCACTTGGCTCGTCGGACCACTGTCTGGTCCGGAGTTCTGTGCCAGTTACACGCCCACGATGGCCCCGCTTTGCGGGCAGCCGACGCGTTTGGCACTATAAGTCAGCTGATTGGGATGGAATGCGGTCCTTCTTCGCATCCTACCCATGGGGGCGAATCTGCTTCTCGCTGGATGATCCAGACATCGTTGCTGATTCTGTCGCCGAAGTGGTTCTGCAAGCCATGGAACTTTTTATTCCGTGCTCTGCGGTGCCTATAGGCGGCAAATCCAAGCCCTGGTTTGGTCGACCATGCAAAATAGCTGCACGCCATAAGCGGGAAAGCTACCGAGCTTGGGCTAATGCATCGATGTCCCAGGATGTAAAGACCAGCGCATTAAAAAAGGAGTATAACTTTGCCTCCAGGTCTTTCAAAAGAGTCATCGCTGAGGCAAAAGCGGAGTACGTGGGCAGAATTGGGGAGAGATTGGTTCGACTTCCTTCGGGAACTCGTGCATTCTGGTCACTCGCCAAAGCTGTCCAAGGGAATTTTTGTAAGCCATCCCTACCATCATTGCACATGAGGGACGGCTCGTTGGCCCACACCGCGAAGGAAAAAGCCGATCTTTTAGGCTTTCTTTTTGCTTCCAACTCGACTTTGGATGATAGGGGAAAAATACCACCGACGATCCCTCGGTGTGATACTATAATGCCGGAAATAGTTTTCCAACAGAGCTCCGTACGCAAAGCCCTTTTTTCGTTGGACGTCAATAAGTCGAGTGGGGCCGATGGCATCCCTCCGTTAGTGCTACGAACTTGTGCTCCTGAGTTGGCACCCGTCCTTACGCGTCTTTTCCGGCACTCTTATTCGTTAGGCGTTGTCCCACGTTCGTGGAAGATGGCCTTGGTGCACCCGATCCCTAAGAAAGGGGACCGCTCAGATCCGTCCAATTATAGACCAATTGCTATAACTTCCTTGTTTTCAAAAATTATGGAATCCATAATCAACTGCCAGCTCCGGCGGTATTTGGAGGATCACCAGCTGATTAGCGATCGCCAATATGGCTTTCAACGGAGTCGCTCGGCTGGTGATCTTCTAATATTCTTAACTCAGCGATGGGCGGAGGCAGTCGAGAGCAAGGGAGAAGCGCTGGCGGTCAGTTTGGACATAGCGAAGGCCTTTGATCGGGTGTGGCATAGGGCACTTCTAACAAAGCTACCATCCTATGGGCTTCCCGAGAAATTATGTAAATGGATCACCAGTTTTTTGGCAGACAGGAACATCAAGGTCGTTGTTGATGGTGCATGCTCGGACCTCAAGTCTGTCAATGCTGGCGTTCCCCAAGGCTGTGTACTATCACCTACCTTGTTCCTTCTGCACATCAATGACCTGTTACAAACAAGTGGCATTCATTGTTATGCGGACGACAGCACCGGGGACGCCTTATACACAGGCCGTCCTAATATTTCTCGGGAACGAGTCGATGAGTGTCGGAACAAACTTGTGTCTGAAATCGAGTCTCTTTTAGCCAAAGTCTCGCAATGGGGACGACATAATCTAGTCCAGTTTAACCCTAATAAGACACAAGTTTGCGCGTTTACCGCAAAAAAATCACCCTTCGTCGTTCCTCTTAAATTTGAAGGCACTCCCTTAACAGCCTCGGCCAGTATTGGGATACTTGGCGTCGACATATCGAGCAATGTGCAATTTCGTGGTCATCTGGAAGGAAAGGCTAAACTAGCCTCGAAGAAACTTAGTGTGCTCAGTAGGGCGAAGCAGTATTTCATGCCTTGCCACCGCCTACAATTATATAAGGCACAGATCCGGCCCCACATGGAATACTGCTCTCACCTATGGGCTGGAGCGCCCCAGTACCAGCTCCTTCCATTTGACCGTGTTCAACGCCGAGCGGCTCGAATCGTTGGCGACAAGATTCTCTCCGATCGGCTCGATTCTTTGGCACTGCGTAGAGATGTCGGGTCACTCTGCATCTTCTACCGTATTTACCACGGGGAGTGTTCTGAGGAATTGTTCGGACTTATGCCTGCAGCAGAATTCCACCACCGGACATCGCGTCGAAATTCAAAATTTCACCCACATCACCTCGATGTCTGGAAGTCTACGACAGCTCGATTCTTGCGCCATTTTCTGCCACGCACGACCCCTCTGTGGAACCAGCTGCCACCTACGGTATTTCCGAAACAATACGACCTAGGGACCTTCAAAAGAAGAGCATATTCCTTTTTGAAAGGCCGGCAACGCGCCTGCTAATATTTTATGTAGTGGGTGTCTGTGGATGTTGTTTTTCACTTACCATCAGGTGAGACAACTGTCCGTTTGCCCCCTCTTCTAAAAAAAAAAAAAAAAAAAAAAAAAAAAAAAAAACATTTTTTACAATTTTTGTCTTTCCGTCTGTCTGTTTGTTCCTGCTAATCTCTGAAACGGTTGGACTGGTTTTGACGGGACTTTCACTGGCAGATAGCTGATGTATATTCCGTTTTTTTGGAAGAGTCCTATTTGGTAAACAAACCCCTGTCAATCGTATTTCACGTTTGTTCCGCATTTATCACTCACTTTCACAACATATTAGCTTGTAAAACTCCATTTACTATTTATTTCACTAAAAACAAATATCAATTTATGATTTTAAACACATAAAAATTATTAAAATACGGATTTCGAGCGTACAGATAATTAATATTTTCGAAAATGACATTTTAATATCTTTTTTTGTGACGCAAATAGGGATGTGGTCATAATATTTTTAGAGGTGAATGAGTATAAGAGAATGAACGGCATGAGCGATAAAATGGGCCGTGCTTTTTACTTATATTTTAAATTTTCACGAATCATAATTTGATAGTAAGTTATAAAACAATGTTACCGTAAAGCGATTTGTTATTATGTTTTAGATATTGTTTTTTTTTTTTTTTTTAATTATGTTGAGCGTAAAAAATGCTGACAAAATATTATAAATGTCAATCTTTTATAGTAAAGTGTTTATTGTAAGGGTTTTATTTTATATAATAATAATAATAATAAATACTCTTTATTGTACACCACAAAGAAACATAACAACAAAAGTGATACATGAAAAGAAAGATGTACAAAGGCGGTCTTATCGCCAAGAGCAATTTCTTCCAGACAACCTTTGGGCATAGGACATAGCGAAGAAAAAGAGAAGCGGTAGGGAAGTGTACAAACAGTTGATAAAGAATTGGCATATAGTTAATAAGCAGTATGATATTAACAGAAGTAAATATACATATACACACAATAAACATACACATACATATGTACAAATAAATATATACATATATACTACATAAACAAAAACTACATAATATATATATATTTATGGAGCTGATAATGATATTTATGAAGTATTTAGTGACAAAAAATGCGCCTTTAGATATTTTTTAAAACAAGCAAGAGATTGAGCTTTTCTTATAGAGAGAGGAAGAAAGTTCCAAAGTTGTACAGCTTTAACAGAAAAGGAGTTTGAATAAAAGGAAGTAGTATGAGAAGGAGTTTTGAGTGTTAAGGTTGAAGATGACCTGAGGGAACGTTCATGAGTGTCACAGAGAAACTCAAAGCGATTTTTTAGATAACGCGGTGTATCTGGATGGAAAAGTACACAATATAGTAAAGAAAGGATGTGAGTATTCCTGCGAAAGCGGATAGGGAACCACTTGAGTTGATTACGAAAATCGGAGACATGGTCATATTTGCGAAGACCAAATATGAACCGTATACAGAGATTCTGGAGGCGCTCAAGCTTATTTAACTGCTCCTCTTTAAGGTCTAGGTAACAAATATCAGCATAGTCAAGAATCGGTAGTATATTATGAATGTTTCTGAATATCAATTTCACTCTGAAAAGGAGATGGGGACTTTTGGGCCAAAATGTAATGAGTAGAGATATTGTTTAAAAAATTGGTCATATTTTTTTATTTTAAAATATAAAATATCAGCTCAATTCTGAATCTAGAAGCGGAGAAAATTGAAAAAGATAGTTTTCATCAAATTATTTGGGTATCGATTCAACTATAATCGATTACAGAATTCAAAAAGAAAATGTTTGCACTAGTTAATTAACTCAAGATATTTAGATGCACAATTAAAGCTGTAAACAATAAAGAACATTTAAATAAAGTTACATTAATATCGAAAATATCAATTAATATCTGATAAACCAAAATGATTATCGATTTCGTATCGATTTAAAATAAATCATATTTTTACAGTAATACTGTGTCCGTCACTCGTTTCATGTTTACTGTTTTCCGATGCATTCTGAGTCCATTCCTGATATTTATTTATGGTTTCAAGTGTATATCAATATTGGTAAAGAGTTTTCAAACAGTCTTCACTAAATTTAACAAACATTAATGCTACAAGAACTTAGTGATCGGGATTTTGTATAGACATTGTAAAATAACCTCACTTTTACAAAAAGTCTAATAACTCCACTCTCAGATAGCCAAAATATAGATAATTTTCAGCAAGGAATCAATAAGCTTAAATGCATTAATTGATACCATTTTCATTTCATTACATTTTGGCCCAAGAATGTATGAAATCGTATCCATCTCTTTTTTAACGCTATCCCATATAATATAAAAGCACATAGCATTGGCATAAAAGTTTATTGTAGTTCCCAGGAAAATTTTGTGGGACTTTAGTATGAGACTTAGGGTTACCCAATGAGAGCTACGTGAGCAACAGTGTTATCAATCCTTTTGTTTAGATGTTATAGAGTGTGCCGCCGGCGCAAGGCTCTATATTTATAGTGAATTCAAATAATGTGACATTAATACTAATAGGTTCAACTTTTTTTTTCTAGACACAGGCGGCCCTATTTTGTTGTAAATTTTATTTTTGACGTCTTTTTTACCGACCATTTTACATAAACGAAATATAAATTTGTGGCCTTTTATGCTCGATGCTCGATTAATATATTTTTTTTTTTCGTAATTCTGTACCTCTACTAATTCTTAGAAAAAATATTCAATATATTATTAGGTTTTGAAACAATTTTAGCAATATGTTAGCGTTAAATATTTGAACATAAAATGAATTTTACTTTCGTCTATGGCTTATTAATATTGTTCATTCATTTGCTCTTTGTGTCACTTTACTATACTTACAATATTACTCTATTATCTGTGGTCGGAAGTACGCCATATTTGTTTACTATTTAGGACTCTTCCAAAAAAATAGAATATAGTAAGGAGTAACATAGGATACTTTTATTTTAGAAATTTGCTTATTTTATAGCTCTGCGAACTGGACAATAACTTTTTTGTTAAATTTCACGCGGACGAAGACACGGTCACAGCTAGTACAAAATATAATGCATGCTATTAACAAAACAATATCATTACAAATTTGTGTAAATCGAACCTGAAGAAGTTTTATATCGGATACTCAAATATCAACACATACAACGCTCAAACTTATTAACCTTCTTATAAAAGAGAAGAAGGCTAAACAATTATGAATATCAGTACAAATAAGTGAATATTACTAAATATACCTCATGTCATATGATGATAAAATCCGTTCTCAGACAATGGATTGACAATCTAAGCAATGTGTTACAACGTTTTAGATGTTAGTCTGATCAAAGTAACCAATAATCATAAATCTACGTATGAAGTATGTCGTGGAATTGAATGGTACTAAATCAAAGAGACACTGCCTCAGAAACTCACCCTTTATCGTTATTGCATCATTACAGCCTATACAGTCCACTGCTGGACATAGGCCTCCACAAGCTTACGCCAAAAATAACGTGAACTCATGAGTTTTGCCCATAGTCACCACGCTGGGCAGGCAGGTTGGTGACCGCAGTACTGGCTTTGTCGCACCGAAGACGCTGCTGCCCGTCTTCGGCCTGTGTATTTCAACGCCAGTAGTTGGACGGCTTACGGTCGACTTTTTAAGTTCCAAGGTGGTAGCGGAACTGCGTTATCCCTTAGTCGCCTCTTACGACACCCGCGAGAAGAGAGGGGGTGGCTATATTCTCTAGTACCATAGCCACACAGTACATTTTATCGTTATTGGTTAAATGATAATGATTGACTATAGTCAATCATTATCATATATTTGTTTTCTTAATTCAAAAAGTTGAAAACACTTTTTTCGCTATTGAAACATCCTTTCTTACGATTATAATTCAAAATCTTATTAAAATTAACTTAATTAGATTTAAAATAAATTAAAAAATTGAATAACATAATTATGTACGAATAAAACGACAAGCAACATCACGAACACATGAAAATTATATTCGCCGGTAACGCAACAGAAACGCCAGCTGACACAACCTGTCAACTGAACATCCTGTACGATCATATTTTAACATGTTTCATTTATACAACTAAGTGAGGACAGTTATTTTTTCAATAAATGAAATGAATACAATGACATTTTATTGCATGAGGGCCCCATATAAGGACAACAAAATGACATAATCCATGAAATAATATACATATATATATATACATATATACAAGTGTCTACATTAAACACATAGTTAAACATGTACTAATAGACATTACTAAGCTATAACAACAAATTTGTATAGATTGCGTTAGATTCTACCAATTAGTATTATCAATTAAGTTGCGATATTTACAGAGCCGTATTTATGATATTTTGTGCCAAGATTTCAATAATACGCGCCTTAAGTAAAAAAAAATTGAGCATTGTTATTATGCTATACTTTTATTTTTACTGACGTTAACATGCAGTGACCGTACCTGCAAAGCTCTTCCAGTATTTTCTGTTCGTTCGTTCGTTGAAATGATTTTTAGATTTTTAGATCCTCCAAGCTGTTAATAAAGTTTTTAAATAGTTGTATATTAAGGATTGTACTTCTTGTCTACAGTAAAGCACCCGTTTTATTAATGATTAATAAAATTACTAATCGTTTTTTGTTTAGCCATACTAGCTAACTACTTATATATCTATTATTATTTATATTTACCCTCTATATATGATCAAACTACATTAATATATTAACAAAAAGACAAGATACATAAAGGGGGGCTTTATCGCTACAACAACGATCTCTCCAGGCGACCTCAGATATAGGAAATTTATAAAAATAAAATAATAGGAAACTCAATATTTATATTTTATTGTATCTAATTGCTTAAAGTATCTACTAATATACATGTATTTTGCTATATACCTATGTATCTATTCACGTCTAGAACGATGTTTGAAATGTAATATTATATCTTGAACTATATGATTCCAAAGCCTGTGAGGATGATTCAATCATATAATCGGATCAGAAATCGAATATGTAAGACTTCTACTACTAGATTGTAACTAGATTTCGCCTTCTCACTTCTTTTAAATTTAATCTTCCTCGTCGTCTTCAGCCATTGATAGTAATCATCTACGCTTCAGCCTGTAATATCCCACTGCTGGGCATAGGCCTCTTTTTCCATGTAGGAGAAGGATCAGAGCTTAATCCACCACGCAGCTCTAATGTGGGTTAGCGGATATATGAGTAACGATTGCTGTCAGGTGTACATAATAACAACCGGGACTGACGGCTTAACATGTTATCCACAGGGACTGCACAAACAGCCAGACCATGGCAAACATCTGCATGGCCAATACAAATGTTTGTTACGTGCGGGGATCGAGCCCACGACCACCAGCGCAACGGCCACAAACCAGTTCTCTGACCGTTGCGCCAACGTGTCGTTAGTAGTCAGTCAGTTAGATAGTAAGCATCTATTTGACATTAATAAAAATGCTAAAAATATAATAACTAATTATTAATATAGGTCACGTGTATACATGCAGATCTAAATGTGACAATCGCATAAGAAAATAATAGAAAAGATAAGAATTAGATAATTGCAAACAGATAAAAGGAACATAGAAGGAAACATCCTCAGTTTAGGCTTTAGGATGTGATGGGAAAGCAAGAATAATGATTGTACGAGCTTGATAATAATAAAGCCAGCCGTACACAAAGTTATATCTGCAGCTTATTAATAGTATTAATATACTACTTTAAATTAATAATATAAAGGACCAAAAAACGGAATATGGAGCATTTACCACTAAACTGCTCCGTCACTCAAAATAATATAACTTAAACGAAATCAAAAGTCTATAATACATTGCCATCTTACCGAGGCAACAATTTCTGAATCATTAGCAATAATAAATTGAGTTTGATAAATTTTCCACGTTGTCTGTATGTACTCGTATTGATGTCAGGAAATGAACCATGAAATTATCACGATTGGTTCCTTATCCTTTATTTATCGTAATAGGGCAAGAGGCCTTTGCCTAGCAATTGAATATTTATAAGACGTTACAGTTATATACAACTGTCCACCACTATATATATACCTCTTACGCATGATTGGATCACAATAGATATGTCAAAAGAGTTGTTTAAATGTCATTATTAAAGTGATCGGCTCTTTATTTAAAGTGTCTTGTACTCGTATAACTCTCAGTTTTACTCTATCTTATCTTATATATATAAATAAAAAATGAATGTTGCTAAGCGCATATCACGAGACAGAGAGAGAGAGAGAGAGAGACACACTTTACAAACTATGAAAACTAAGAACGTTTCTGTTAACATTTGTAAAATTACTAGGTGTACGGTAACTACTCAGAAAAACAGGTATAAGAAAATTGTCTTTCAGCGTTAACAAAGAAGTTACAAGTTTGATTAGAATCCTTGATCAATTTATCAAGTAAAATCAACCCCCGATTTAAATTGCAAATTTAATTTTTGTATATTACAAACCGTTAAAACTTATTATAAAAATCATTTAGCATCCTTGATATTAAACATTGGAAAGTAAGGAATAATTTTTCGTAATTTAGAATTTTCCTTGTATTCCCTGTCTCGTTATCATTATTTAAAAAATTAATGTAAACGATAAGTCAAGAAAAACAAACACTATTCCGCGTATAATTGTTCCATTTCTGACAAACGGTTGATGCATTTTTGCCCAGAAAATCGGAAAAATATCGCCAACATTCTTGATACCATTTCACGCAATTATCAAGTTCTTAAGTTACGAATTTTAAGTATGTATAATATCTTTGCTTTATTGTGTGGTTTTCCATCCAGATACTCCTCTTTACCTAAAAAATCGCTTCGAGTTTCTCTGTGACACTCATGAGCGTTCACTCAGGTCATCTTCAACCTTAATGTTGAAAAGAAAACTACGATGCATTCACAATATGTGGTTTATTAGTTAAAACTTAATTATGACAAAAAAAAACAAAAGTCGTGTATCATTTTTGCAGGAAATCAAAGAGGACATTATCTCATAGAGCAACTGTCACATTTACAACTGACAGATGACAGATGGTGAGGTGCCTAACATCTCAACACTCCTCCTCGAATTTAACATTTCTCAAATTTAAATTACGTATCAAGCACATCACTAAACATACTTCTTACAAAACAATTTCAACTTAAAAATATTCATTTAACTAACATACATACACAACTTAAACATTTTTCATAATTAACTTTTAGTTTTACAAAACATTTTAACTTTAACATAGCTTATTAATATCAACAGTCATAGAATAACAGTTTACAGTAGTACTCCTCCTATCTTAATACTTTCTAACACATAAATTGGTCTCTAAATTTCAAAAACTTGTCTTTACATAAACTTTTAGTCATTAGGTCAGCTAAGTTATCATTAGAATTGACATATTCAATAGCAATGATGCCCTTTTCAACAATGTCTTTAAGAAAATGTGCTCTAATATCTATATGTTTAGTTCTTTTCGAATTTTCATAGCTTTTAGACATAGAAATTGCCCCTATATTATCCACAAGTAAAATGGCATCATTGTTGTACTTTAAGTGTTGACTGAGACCTTTAAGATTCACTAACTCTTGAGCTGTGGCAGCAGCAGCAATGTACTCTGATTCTGCTGTTGAAAGAGCAACACAAGACTGTTTCTTTGAAAACCAAGCTATGGGATTCACTCCATGTAATATTATGCCACCGCTTACACTTTTTCTGTCATTTCTATCTCCGGCCCAATCTGCATCAGAGAATCCATACAAATTATTATCTGTAGTTCTTTTAAAAACTAGTCCTTTATCTTTAGTTTCTTTAAGGTAGCGAATAACTCTCTTACTAGCTTTCCATAGTTGTTCAGTTGGTTTGTCCAGGTATCTGCTTAGATAAGATACTGCAAATGTCAAATCCGGTCTTGATGTTACAGTTAAGTAGATTAAACTACCAATCAGTTCACGATAGGGTACATCCAGTATTTCTTCATCTTCATATATGTGTATATTATAATTTATCTCCATGGGTGTTTTCATTCCTTTACAATCACTCATATTAAACTTCTGTAATATTTTCTCTATCATGTTAGTTTGTTTCACGATTATAGTGTCTTCACTTCTTTGTATTTCCATACCTAAAAATCTTTCGATTTCTCCTAGATTTTTCGCATTGAACTTCTGTTTCAATTCTTTTATAATGTCATCTCCATTTCCAATTATTAGAATATCATCTACGTATATTAAAATCCAACAGTCATTCTTGTAGTACATACAATAATCATATTCTGAACGTAGAAATCCATTGTTCTTTGCAAAATCGTCTATTGTCTCATTCCAGCATTTTGGAGATTCTGTCAATCCATAAAGTGCTCTTTTTAGTTTTAGTACTGTTTTAGAATTAGAATTCTTCACCTTTAATCCTTGTGGCACTTTAATATAGACTTCTGATTTCAATTTTCCGTTCAAAAATGCGGTAGGTATATCTAGTTGATTGATCTTTAAATCTTCTTGTAGAGCTTTAGATATGAACATTCTAACTGTAGAGTGTCTTGCAACTGGAGCATAATTGCTATCAAAAATATCTTCTTTCTTCTGTTGAAAGCCCCTTACAACTAACCTGGCCTTCTTAGTTCCTTCTTCTTTTTGTTTAAAAATCCATTTTGTATCTATAACTTTCTTTCCTGTAGGCAGCTCCTTTTCTTCCCATGTATCTAATTTTTCCAGTGCTTGTAATTCCTTTTGAATAGCTTGTTTCCACTCTGTATTACTCACTGCTTGTTCAAATGAGTTTGGTGTAGTCGCACTCAAACATATGACTATGTTTGATGCATAATCTTCTAAATGCGCTGGTCGTTTTACTGTTCTGCCTGATCTTGACTTCTTTTCTTGTCCAGTATTACTTTCTCTATTTAAGCTCTCTTCTTTTTCTTCTTCTTCTTGAATATCTTGACATTCTATAGTCTCAGGTACTGTGCTTCTAATTTCCTTATCTCTGGTTTCTGTAGTTTTCTGTACCTTATAGTCTATTTCTTCTTGAATAAGCTGTTCTTTTTCACTTTCTATGCCTTCATTATATTAAAAATCGCTTTCATCAAATATGACATCTCTTGATACTATTATTGTATTATCTGCTGGATTCCATAATCTATAACCCACAGTATTGTAACCAACCATTCTGGTAGGTTTGCTTAACTTGTCCTGTTTCGGTATTACAGTTGTCCAAGCTTTTGATCCGAAGACTCGCAGTCTTGATAAATCATTATGTCCATTTTTCATGAAGCACGGTGTATTAAAATTGATAGCCCAGGATGGAGATCTGTTCAACTGGTATGCAGCACACTGAATGGCTTCACACCATAAGGACTTAGGTAAATTCGTCTCTGCAAGCAAAGTTCTGGTTTTATCACACAAAGTCCTGTTCATGCGCTCTGCAACTCCATTTTGTTGCGGCGTATAAGGAAGAGTATATTCTATATTTATCCCTTTATTGTTATAATAATTCTTCAGTCTATTTGCTGTATACTCTGCACCATTATCACATTTTATTCTTTTCACTTTATTTCCAGTTTCATTTTCCAATTTAATCATGTAGTTAATAAGTTTCTCTGTCGCTTCTGATTTATGCACCAACGGATATACCACACAGAAATGGGAGTAGTCATCAATTACAGTCATAAAATATTTCTCACCGCTTAAACCGCAGTTCTTGGTGGGTCCTGCAATGTCTGAATGCAGCAACTCTGCTACTCTCCTCGATCTTGGTCTTGGTGTCTGCTTAAATGGTGCTCTTGTAGCTTTTCCTTCTATGCATGGACTGCAAACTTTATCAGAAACAGGTAAATTCATAATACCTAAACCTTTTTTATTTAAGTGACCTAAGCGTCTATGCCAAATGTTAGAAAGAATATCATCACTCTTGTTGTTACCGATATTACATGTTTCATTACATAGTTGAACATTTAATTTATATAACATTCCCTCAGCATAACAAACAATATATGTATTTTTATCTCTTATTACAGCTTTTATTTTATTAAACTTTATATGAAATCCTGCTTCAGTTATTTTATTTACTGACAATAAATTATATGAAATATTCTTTACAATCAATGCCTCTATAGTTATTTTTATATGTTTATACATAAACTTTAACTTTCCCTTTTTATTACTCTCTATGTATTGACCATTAGCAACATATATTTTAACACATTCTTGCAATTTTTTAATATCAGTTACATATTGTTCATATTGATCACTTATAATATGTTGGGTACAACCAGAATCGACAATAAATGTAATATTAGAATTATCAGTTAATCCGAGCATGTATTCGCTCGCAAAAAATCCAACATCTACCTTACTAGTTAGGGATGTTTCTTGGGCTTGACTACGTTGTCCTCGACCTCGTGCGGGGTGTCCTCGTGCAGCTCTGCGACCTCGGCCAGCAGCTCTTCCACGGCCCCTGCCTCAATGTGGCTCCCTTTCATTGGTTTTCTCTTTACACTCATAGCTTTTGTGTCCCGGCTTACCACAGGTGTAACATGTGATGAATGCACTCTCTTGCTCGGTCGTATCCTTGTTTGTGATGATTTTTGTCTCGGCGTCTAACAATCGGGCTTTTACAAAATCAAATGTCAGTTTTTTCTCTGTAGCCATGGTCTCGATAGACGTTATTACAGCATCATATTCTTTGGGCAGTGATGATAGCAGGTAACAAATCTTATCTTCATCATCAATTTTGACTTCAATCGCCTGGAGATCGTTAACAATTGACGAGAATTTTATTAAGTAGGTTTCTAATGGCTCATTGCACTTTAGAGTTATTAATTTTCGTTTTAAGTAGAACCTGTTATAGACACTTTTTCTCTCAAATGTATTTTCTAATAACGTAACCATCTCTCTCGCTGTTTTACCATCCTTTACTATTTCAATGTAGCGGTCGGAAACGCACTGTGCAATTAAAGACTTCGCTCTCGAGTCGTCTTTGATAAATTCGGAGGATTTTTCTTTTCCTTTGTCTCCTTCAGTTAATACATATGCAACTTGTTTTTCTTCCAACATCAGTTTAAGACGAAACTTCCACGTGCTGAAGTTTGACTTTTCACCCAAGCACGGCAACAACGACATTGACGAGACCGCAGCTCCCGACATGTTTGCGTTGTCTTGATTTTTGTGCATCGTAATGCATCCACGTGAATCGCAACCCAGTAATGACGAATCCTTATCTTTTTAGCACTAACCACGCTCTGCTACCATGTTGAAAAGAAAACTACGATGCATTCACAATATGTGGTTTATTAGTAAAAACTTATGACAAAAAAAACAAAAGTCGTGTATCATTTTTGCAGGAAATCAAAGAGGACATTATCTCATAGAGCAACTGTCACATTTACAACTGACAGATGACAGATGGTGAGGTGCCTAACATCTTAACACTTAATACTCAAAACTCCTTCCCATACTACTTCCTTTTATTCAAACTCCTTCTCTGTTAAAGCTTGGAACAGCTTTGGAACAATCTTCCTCATTCTATTAGGCAAGCTCAATCTCTATTCTGTTTTAAAAAATATCTAAAGGCTCATTTTTTGTCCCTAAATAACTGTTAAATATCATCTTCGTAATATATTATGTAGTATTTGTGTATGCAGTATATATGGTGTATGTATGAAGTAATGTATATGTAGTGTTTATATAAATGTATAATTATGTGTATATATATATGTATTATATGTGTATATATATATGTATTATATGTGTATATATATGTATTATATATATTATATGTAGTATATTTACTTATTTTTATATCATATAGCTTGTAAACTCCATGCCAATTCTTTATCAACTATTTGTACACTTCCCTACCGCTTCTCATTTTATATGCCCTGTCCTATACCCTAAGGTTGTCTGGAAGAAATCGCTCTTAGCGATAAGACCGCCTTTGTTCATCTTTCTTCGTATGTATCCCTTTTTTGTAACATTTCTTTGTAGTGTACAATAAAGAGTATTTATTATTATTATTATTAATATCGTAGAATTTTAAAATAAATTTATTACAAAACTGTACTTAATTGACTTAACTTGTTGTTATAAAGCTGTACTCAAATCACATTAAAGATTAAATATAAAAAAAATTCGTAAATTTACTCTAAAATGTATGAAGTCAAAAATATACGGATATAATATAAACATATTATAAACAGATCGATGTTGTAATAGCGTTGCCTTTAAAAGCATCGTAATTCAATATACTGCTTGAAAATCACCTGGGCCTTAAAGAAAATTCGACGTAGATCCTTACTTTGAAGAGCTAAATAAGGAAACAAAAAAGGGAAAATTTATTTACAAAAGTTATTACCCTTAAACTTTGGTTCAACTTCAGTTACCCTGTGCAACAAAAATATTTATGTTAGTCGCTTCAGATGTTGCGCAATTTTTTAAATATTATTATCAAAAATTTTTATAAAAAAGAAAGTAAAAAGTATTTGTACTGTTTTAACTTTAAATATACAAACAAATTATTAAATTTTAAACCCAGAATTTGTTCTGATTTGATTCCAGAATCAGTTTGCTACAAATTTACATATTTACTTAAGTAATAAAAATTAACTTGCTATAAACTACATCTAATTTATATAATTAATAAAAAATATAATGATCATTGCTTATTTATTTCGATTATTAATAAAAGCTAATTTAATAAAAAATAATTATATTACCGAAAAAGGGAATGGTAACAGATATTTAGATACACATTCTTTATCGTAACCACTAGTTGCGTGTTTCAATTCTCATCAAGAGACACACACCACACCTATAAAGTCGATCACACTTAGAGAGAGACATTACATTAAATCAATAGCAATAATTGTATTCAGAATGTGTTATTGCAGATGTCTTTCATTAATTGCTCATTTAATACACTTGGCCTATTGCAGTGTGTAGTTATACAATATTCATAACCATCTTCCTCACTGCCTTGTTACCTTTATTATACATGTCCAATCAAATTGGGCACCACAATTGGAGCTCTCCACTGTCTCAGTATCTTCAATATTCGACAAGTCATCTCGTTTGATGTGTCCGAGATATGTAATGGATAGTATTGTGCTAATAGTGTTCTCATTGAGAGTCACAAGCGGCGTGTTATCTGACTGAGCTCGATCATGTATGAATACAGATGGCTTGGGTGTACTATCAGTGTAAATCAAGTTTTGTTCAACGGCAAGATATATTATTATTTCGCACATTTTATATATTTTACATAATGGTATAACACCGTGACATAAGTATGTTATAATAATATAATTAATTCATCTATTCCTACTTCCATGTTTGTGAGCAAACACAATTATAAAGACCAAAAGTTTGTCTCATTTATATAATACACCTCAATCACCCTTTTTTGAACCAAAGGAAATCCCTTATGAATTCACAACGGCTCGGGGAGCCGTGGATTATGTCGGACTCGCACCGAACAAAACCCCTGGCATTCCTTCATCGCGCTTATGGAATTTCACATAACATTATTAATTTACCAACAATCTTGCTTCCCTAAATTCTTGGAAAGTATTCCTTACAGTCAAAAATCTGTGTTAAAAAGTAGGTACATTTATAATCTATTTACTAAACATTAATTCCAAACAATTTTAAATACAAAAATGAAATTTGTAATTCAAATGAAGAGGTTCATTATATTTTAATAAATTTGTCGGGGTTCTAAATAAATTTGTAACTTCTTTATTAAGCAAGGTGAAGGTTAATCCACGTAGATTTAAGAATTTATCAAATAAGTGAATAAGTTTATTGATTACTTACTACTTACTCCTACAATAAAAACGTAAGATAAGGTAAAATAGCCTAAAGTTAAAATGTAGTACATTTTTTTTTTTTTTTTTTTTGGGAAATATTCGCAAATGTATTTATTTTCACTAAGCCCCTGCAACATGTTGTTAATCTGCCACTGCCGAAGAATAAAATACTTCATTCAATTCCTACTGTTAGCTCACACTCTTCTTGTATTTATTTTTTTTATTTATTATTAATATTGTATATTTATATATTCTTTATTGCAATTAAAATCATAATTATACAGCATCTTTATAGAAAAATGTTGGCAAGGACGAATGTATATTGTATATGAAATGATAAGATTGATGATGATCGATATTGTTCAAATTTTTTATCAAAAACTTTAATAAAATTTTTTGACTTTATCATTTTGAACCCGAAGATGGAAGTTTTTTTTAAATTAAATTAAAAATATCTGGTTGACTTAAGTAATTTATTGACTGTTTTTAATGCAATACTTGCTTTTTAATTTTCTTCTCTTCGCATCAAAATATTTATGAACAAACACATCTTGTTCTAGATCATGTTATACATATTTTAGTAATACGTAAAGCACCCTACAGTCACAAATGAACGCCGATCGTTTTGCATCGACGCAGCGCACGAGTGACCGTCGTCGTCGGTACAGTTTCAGAAGTCGCATTTTCGCATTTCCATGCTATTCCTACTACGCTTTTCGTTTTGCTCTCTTTATTGCATTTACAGGTTTCCTATGTTTGCCTTTGCTGTTTTAAATCTAACATTCTCTTTTACATGTAGACTTATTATTTTATTCTCTGATTTAACTTATTAAACTTGATGCTATTATAGTGCTCATTATTCTTGATGTGTCATTTTGATGAAATAACTTTATTTATAAACGGTCAAATGAACTGAGAATATTATAATTTATTTGACGCTTTCTTTTGTAACTACATACAACTAAAGTACCATCTACATATAACTAAAACTATATTTTGTTATGCTTTACATGTTCACGTGAAAGATTAATTAATTAACTACAGAAAAAAACTAACTAAAACGTCAGGTAATATTGAGTACTTTCAGTACGGATAATTTTACGAGGAACGACATAGCACAGATCATAAAGAAGTAAATAAAGATAAAAGTGGATAAGAAAGGGCACGGAATACAGAATACTTCATCGTGTTCATATTAATATGGAGAAGACACCGTGTATTCGGTTGATTCATTGTGATTACGACTTTGTTATTAATCTTTATTATACTACTAGCTAACCCGGAGAGCTTCGTAGCACTATGTGGTTTTTATTTTATCATTTCGTTGTTTGTTTGTGTCAAAATTGAAACAGAAAACCTGCTATGTAATGTTTAAAACCAGAAAAAATGCATTTAGAAGAATAGATTCATTTTTATGATGTTTTGAACACACATGACGCCGCGTTGGCGCAACGGTTACAGCCATGGATCGTACCTGTTGCGGTGGCGGTTGCGGGTTCGATCCCCGCACATGACAAACATTCGTATCGGCAATACAGATGTTTGCCGTGGTCTGGGTGTTTGTGTAGTTCTTGTGGGTCTCCCCATCGTGCCTCGGAGAGTACGTTAAGCCGTCGGTCCCAGTTGTTATCATGTACACCTGATAGCGATCGATACTCATAGTAGGAAATATATCCGCCAATTGCATTGGAGCAGCGTGGTGGATTAAGTTCTGATCCTTCTCCCACATGGGGAAAGAGGCCTATTTTTGAGCAGTGGGATATTAAAGGCTGAAGTGCGAATCGTATTTGTGCCAAATTATGTCATATTGAACACTGTTGTAATTTTGAATATTTTGATAGAAATTCTTAGCTAGAGGTTTTTGCACTGAAAGTATAATTTGCGCAACATAAATCTGGTGGTTCGAGTCAAAACATTAAAGCATTGTAATCTTGACAAATATTATTAATACGAACACACAAAGAAACTAGCGCCATCTAGCGGCAACCATTGAAACCACACAAAGACAGAAGCCGCATGAAACTCTCTACTCAATACTAGATGGCGTTAGAGGAACTACTGTGGAACTTTGTAGAAGTATAGTCTCGAAAACCGGGTACATGCGCGAACTTTCCAGAATGGTCTGGGCCTCGTCTCGGCCGATATAAATAGCCGCAGCGAGGCACATTGGCTACGACTTAGGACATCGTTAGTGCTTAGTGTTTGAATTTAGTGCTTTGTGTTGGACCTAGTGCTAGTGAATAGTCTCCAAAAGAGTCAGCAGGTCTTTCTCTCCAAATCCTTCGAACCCTAACACGTAACAACTGGTGTCAGAAGTGGGATTTGGAGATGCCATTGACTCCGAGAGAAGACTTCAAGGACTTCAAGGGCGTCAGGACAAGGGCACAACGAGCTGCGGAGGCCACACCTACTGGGGACCAAGCTCCGCCCACCGTGGACCAAGCCCCGCCCACTGACCCCACCTATCATGCCCCGCCCACTGACCACGCCCCCAGGCCCCACCTACTCGGACTCAGGCCCCGCCCACTCGGGCTCAGGCCCCGCCTACTCAGACTCAACGCCGCCTACTTTGTTTCAAGCCCCGCCCACTGGATCCGCCCACCTTACCACGCCCACCAGCGACACCGTAGCTTCTACAGACCCTCAAGTGGCTCTTCAATTAGGAAGTTTAATTAAATTAATGGAGTTGCAAAGGGCTGAAATTCGTAGTACTTTGCAGGGATCATAAGAGCAAACAAGTTTCAAATTGCAAGAATTACAAGTGCAAACAAGTTTCAAATTGCAAGAATCACAAGAGCAACAAAAAGTGCTCCAAGAAAAAACGCTTTGGCTATAAAAGATGTTAGTGACGCGGTGACTAAGCTTCGAAAAGATGTCGACGTAGTGAAAGAACGAGTTACCGGGTTAGGATTGGATGTTGAAAATGTGAAAACCGACCTCACTGAACTACAGAAGAAAGTAGTGCGCCTTGAAACCACGGGAGTCGCGATGTCTAGTGGAAGTACTGGAGTGGCGCAAGGACCAAGGGTGAAAGTGCCTCCATACGACGGCACTACTCCGTGGAACGCTTATCGTCAACAATTCCAGACTGTTGCTACTGCCAACGGATGGATGGAAGAGCAATGCCTGACCGCTCTCACTATTGCGCTCAGAGGGCAAGCTTTGTCGGTTCTGTAAGCACTGCCGCATACAGGAAATGGGTTCAAAGACTTGATGGAGGCACTTGAATCCCGATACGGGGAGCGACTCCTGGAGCACGTGTTCCGTGCCCAACTACGTGACAGAGTCCAACGATCAGGAGAAGGACTACAACAATGGGCGTTGGAAATCGAAAAACTCGTTAGGAAGTCATACCCAGGAGCCGACACCAAGATGGTAGACACGAATATTGTTCAAGCATTTGTCGACGGAATCAAAGACCTGGAGGTCAGAGCTGCAGTGAGGCTTCGTCACCACACCTCGTTAAAGGAAGCATTGGCGCATGCTTTAAAGGTCGAGGCTGTTCGCCATTACATACGGCAGACCCATAAGATCCACGAGGTTTCTGAGGAAGTCAAGGAGGTTAAGGCTTCCACGAAGAAAAGCTATGGAGTCATGTGCTACAAGTGCGGCGAAAGGGGCCATCTTCAGCTCAACTGCTCACAGAAGCAGACCCAGATAGCAAGGATGAAAAGGATCGAGGAACAAATAGAGGAGCTGAAGAAACAAGGGGCTTCGTCCCCTGCCCGGGAGCAGGGAAACGAATAAAAGCCAGGACTAAGGGGCGAGTGCTGGCTGACGCGGAGGAAGCCCTAATAACTGTTATCTCCCAGGCATGCAGCGGCAATAGTCTTACGATTCAGGAGACTATTAACGAGACGGATTGCAAAATGATGCTAGACACATGAGCCTCTAGAACAATAGTGAACCCAAAGGTGGTAATAGCCGCAAGGGAACACAAGAGGAGAATTAACTGTCGGCTTCTTACGGCCTCCGGTCAGCCAATACCCGTCCTGGGAGAAATGTCAGTTACGATGTATGTAGAGGGGTCCTCATACTCTCATAACGTTATCGTGGCTGAGATTATGGATGATTGTATTTTGGGTTTGGATTTCATGAAGAAACACAACTGCAGAATTAATGTCACTGACGGACTTTTCAAGTGTGCCGAAGAAGAAATCTTCATTCTTGGAGGCGCTTGCGGGAAAGTCGCATGTGTAAAGAAAGTCATTATACCTGGACGAGCGGAAGCTCGGGTGTTGGTGAAACTACTGCCAGCTGGAAAGAAAAAGTCAAACAGATGCGTGTTCATCGAAGACATACCTACAAAGACATCGGCGCGAAAACTGATGACGGCGAGAACCCTTGTTAGTGGAAGCAGTAACGCTGTGGTCAAGGTTTCTTCTTCGCGATCATCAAGGAATCTTGATGATCGTCAGATCTGCTTGAACAAAGGTGACGTCATTGGAAATTGCGAAGAAGTTGTCTGGATGAAAAAGTGTAGTTCGATGACAGGCGCAGACTTGGCAAAGAGCAACAACTGCGGATTAGTGACTGAGCTACTCGATGACTGCAAGAGTAATCTTACTTATTCAGAACATGAAAGCCAAGAAGTTTTTACAGCGCTACACGAATATCTTCTCCAGTCACGAAGGGGACCTTGGAAGAACGTCGGTGGTCCAGCACAGGATAGATACCGGAAGCGAGAGACCAATTCGTCAACGAGCAAGACGGATACCAATTACAAAGGAAAAAGAAGTTGAAGGCCTTTTGGAGGACATGAGAAGGAATAAGATTATAGAACCGTGGTGCTCACCTGTTATATTAGTGAAAAAGAAAGATGGTAGCACGAGATTTTGAGTGGACTATAGGCGTCTCAATGATGTCTCTAAGAAGGACAGTTACCGGTTACCTCGAATTGACGACACTTTGGATACCTTGAGTGGCATGAAATGGTTCTCAACCCTAGATCTAAAATCTGGATACTGGCAGGTGGAAATTCATCCAAAAGACAAGGAGAAGACAGCTTTCTCGACCGGTAAAGGTTTATGGCAATTTAAAGTCATGCTCTTCGGATTGTGCAACGCACCTGCCACATTCGAGCGACTCATGGAGTGTGTACTGGCAGGCTTAGTTGGAGAGGCTTTCTAAGTCTACTTAGATGACGTCATCATTGTCGGCCGTGACTTTGAGGACCATTTGCAAAACTTGGAGCGAGTTTTCGCTAAAATAGAGGGGGCCAAATTAAAGTTGAACCCGAAAAAGTGTCGTTTATTCAGGAATAAGGTCAGTTATCTCGGCCATGTTATCTCCAGTGATGGAATCCAGACAGACCCGGGGAAACTGGAAGCATTCAAAAAATGGCCTACCCCTAAGGGCAAAACCGAAGTGCGGGCATTCCTCGGTCTATGCTCACACTACAGGCTTTTTGTTAAGGTTAAGGTGTTTTTTGTTAAGTTTGTTATTCTCAGAGATAGCCAAGCCATTACATCGGCTGACAGAAGATAAACGACAATTTAATTGGGATGGGACTTGTGATGATTCTTTTCAGAAACTGAAAAAACATCTGTGTGAACCACCAATCCTGGGATATCCACAAACCGAAGGTCGGTTTATACTCGACACGGATGCAAGCAACGCGGCCATTGGAGGGGTGTTATCTCAAAAACAGGGTGAAAGAGAAGTTGTTATTGCATATTTCAGCAAATCTTTATCCAAGCCAGAGAGAAACTACTGTGTGACAAGAAAAGAACTCTTGGCTGTTGTAAAGACGCTACGACATTTCAACAAATATCTCATCGGCAGACAGTTTTTACTACGGACTGATCACGCAGCCTTGAAGTGGCTACTGTAATTCAAGAACCCAGAAGGTCAAGTAGCTCGATGGATTGAGCAGCTTCAGGAGTACGAGACTTCAAGGCGGAACACCGCAGCGGAAAAATGCATGGGAATGCCGACGCACTCTCACGAAGGCCGTGTTTGGAAGATTGCAAACATTGTGTTAAGCAAGAATCTAATGAAGTAACATTAAAGCTAACAAGAACAAGTCCTTTGGGTATCTGGGAGAATGATGCTATGAGGGGAGTTCAAGAAAGAGATGACGACCTTCGGCACATCATCACATGGAAGAAACGGGGTGACGTCAAACCAATCTGGAGTGAGGTTGCAGCCACTGGCGCTGTCACTAAGGCGTACTGGGCTCAATGGGACAGTCTGATACTTCAAAACGGAATACTCTACCGGAAATGGGAGAAGACTAACGGCAGAGAGTTCCACCTTCAGATAATTGTCCTAAGAACGAGAGTACCATATGTTCTCCGTGAAATACATGATGGCGTATCAGGAGATCATCTAGGTGTCAAAAGGACGCTAACAAAAGTGCGTGAACGATTTTACTGGTTGCATTGTCGAGATGATGTACAGTATTGGTGCCGCAAATGTACTACTTGCGCTGCTGTAAAAAGACCACAGACCAGGAGCCGTGGGAACCTGCGGTTGTATAACGTCGGTGCACCGTGGGAACGAATTGCAGTTGATGTAGCGGGGCCATTTCCTGTAACAGAATCGGGAAACAAGTATTTTATGGTCGTCATGGACTACTTCAGCAAATGACCCGAAGTGTTCGCCATACCAAACCAAGAAGCTACAACAGTCGCTTCTAAGTTAGTCGAAGAAGTGATATGACGCTTTGGTGTGCCTCTAGAAATCCATTCTGATCGGGGCAGGAACTTCGAATCGCAAGTATTCCAGGAAGTGTGCAGAATTGTGGGCATGCATTAGACGAGGACACCCGCGTACAATCCACAGTCTGATGGAATGGTTGAGAGATTTAATCAGACCCTTAAGAGGCATTTGGCGAAATTGGTAGACGACAAACAAAAGGATTGGGACAAGTAATAATAATAATAATAATAATAATACTTTTTTATTTGCAACATCCACACAAATCAATATTACATATCCATTAAGCTAAACAATTAAATTATACAATAAGGATATCGCAAACCCGGTCTCAAGCTCGGCATATGCTGGCAGAGCTGTCAGCGCCGATTGGTGACACCGTCGGGTGACAACACGGTCGCACCAACACCACATACCATACAGAATCGGAATACAGAAAAAGAAACATGACAATTAAATGGATATAGTGAAGTATACATGGGACTAAAATATTATACGGCAATGTGAAATGCTCTGGACATTGAAAGGAATTTCGTTTTAATTCCGATACATTAGAGTACAATTTAGCTTTGTATACATTTGAGTTCTAACGTAAGTAATTAAAATATTCTTTCAACATAAATAACGCTTGCTAGGTAAAATAAATAATAGGTTATCCATAATCCATTTCACATAGGATGGGTACGGTGACATTTGATATGTTCCAATACACTCTCACTAATTTCAACAAATCGGATAAATAGACGTTTTTAAAAATCACCAATTAGTTTCCAAAGCAAACAATAATACTTGATTAGATTGAAATTGTATTAAAATATACGTTTTTACGTTTTAAACAAAATGAAAAAGGTACAGAAGAAAAACAAAATAATAACCTAAAATTACAGGCATGAAACGAAACGTTTAATGATAGGGATTGACACGTACTAATCGGCTAAAATAAATAATCGTAACGGCCATCTTGTAAATGGCGTCAACTCACTGACTCGAGATATCTCAATCAGTACAAAGCAATTTATATACGAGTCCGCCATGTAGTACCGATCGGATCAATCACAATTCAATAAGCCTTAATAATGTACAGTACAACAAAAATCAAATTACACTTACATCGTGCACAAAATTTTCCTGGCTTTGTTGGCAATGTAAAATATATTGTTTCAGTTTTAATTTATACTTGAGAAAACTTTGTGTATTCCTAATTGGCGGGGGTATGTTGTTCCAGCACCTGGAGGCAGCATAGCGGAAGCTGCCCCTGAAAGAGGCTGTCTTGTGCTTTTGTACAACAAGTTGTATGGAACATTGTCGCGATTCACAAGTCCTATGGCTTGACATCCAAGTGAGCTTTTCATACAAATATGACGGCTCCTTACGCCTTAAAAGATCGAAAAGAAGACAAGCTAAGTGAAATTTGCGACGATGTTTCATTTTTAAAATTGAGTGTACATTTAAGTAAGGAGTAACGTGTTCTCTAAAGGGTATATTGAAGCAGAAGCGAGCACAGGCATTCTGGATTCTCTGTACAAGTCTCTGTGTTTTGCCGGTCAGACGAGGTCCATATACAATATCTGTGTAATTCAACTTGGACAATATCAGTGACTCAGTAAGGCGAATACGTAAATCTACTCCCAGGTGATCTCTCACATTGTAGAGAATTTTTAAGCGGTAAAAACAATCTCTCACTAGTCCAATGATGTGATTCTCAAATCTAAGATTACAGTCCATCTGTAAGCCAAGGTTACGTGCTTCCCACACCCTTTCAATAGGTTGACCCATTAATAGTATTTTATTTGTATGTTTTAGTCTTGATATTTGAGATTTTGTGCCACAAATCATATATTTTGATTTATTTGGATTTAGAACTAAGCTATTCCTCTCGGACCATAGCACAATCCGATTCAGATCTTCATTTAGTCTATCAATTTCAATGTCAATATCAGATTGTTTGCAAGAGATATATATTTGGGTGTCATCAGCATAAAAATGATATCTACAGTGCATTATATGATCTTTCATGTCTGCTGAGTACAATAAAAATAATATGGGTCCCAAAATAGAGCCCTGCGACACGCCTTTGGATATTGCCATTCTATCTGAGATGAGCGAGGAACCATCATGCTTAGTTATTTTGACATACTGATAGCGTTCACTGAGATAACTATGAAACCATTGTATGGCATTACTGTCAAAACCATAATAGCTCAATTTGGACAGGAGGAGATTTACATTCAAAGAATCGAAAGCCCGTGAGAAGTCAAGCAGTACGAGGAGAGTGCACATGCCCTGATCCTGTGATTGTAAAATATTGTCAGTCACATCAAGCAGTGCTGTGACAGTACTGCGACCCCTTCTAAAACCTGATTGGACCTCTGGTAACATATGGTTTTTTTCTAAGTAAACTGTTATTTGCTTCGATACTGACTTTTCAAGTATCTTCGATAGGCATGGCAAAATACTTATTGGTCTTTGGTTACAATAGACGCATTCACTATAGAAGTAATGGTTTCCAATGTATCCGGCATCGTTAGCAAGAGCATCTCCAGATTTATTGAGTCACATCCCTCTGTTTTAGATCTCAATGATTTTATAATATTAATAATTTCACTTACTGTAACCGTCTTCAAATGAAATGTGGCTTTGCTAAATTTATGGAATTCGAAATAAGTTATATAGGAAAATAGAGTGTAAGGTAAGCCTGGAACATTTATGAAGTGGTTGTTTATTAAATTTGGATCGTTGAAGTGGGGGGGCAGATCTATATTTTTTTTAGGTAAAATGCTTGTTTTTATATTTTTCCATAATAATTTAGGGTTGTTAATTTTGTTATTAATATTATGTTTGTAATATGCTGATTTTTCATTAAATAGTGCCTTATTTACTGTAGATTTTAAACATTTATAATATTCTTTTTTACTATCAGATTTTGTTTTATGATATTCTGCAGAGGCTTTATCACGCAGTTTCATCATCAATTTTATGGTCTCTGTGATCCACGGATAGGAGTGAGTCTTTATAGCACTGGAGAGTAATGGTGCATGTGTATCAAATAGAGTCAAGACACTGTGATTAAATATGTTAACCATCTCGTTAACATCATCAAGTGTTGAAATCTGACTCCATTGTATAGCTTCTAAGTCTAAGTTAAAGTTTTCTGTATTAATGTGTTTTATAGGTCTATAAGTCATAGAATGTGGTTTTATTTTCTCAGATTTAATATTAAACTCACATGTCACAAAACAATGACCATACAGTGACCCCACATGCTGCACAATAATATTTTTAGCTGGTAGATTTGAACAAATAACATCAATCAGAGTCTGTGAAGTTTCAGTAAAATGAGTTGGTGCTGACACCAACTGGCTTAGTCCTAGACATGTTAAAAATGTTGACAGCTTATTTGTTTTTATTTCTTCAGGACTAAGCATATTAATGTTAAAATCACCAACCAAGACCAAATAGTCCCGACCGGGGATTGCATTAATGGTGTCTGTGAGAGCGTCTAAAAATACATCCACATCTAACCAAGGGGGACGATATGCTGTACCTAATGCTATTTTTCTCCCACAAATTGTTAAGGTCAACCACATCTGTTCTACTGCTTTATGTAGTGGGTCTACAGAATGGTCCCAAGTACGCGCATTAATTCCACGTTTAATATAATAACCTACACCACCACCCCGTGAGCGTACCTCTTGTGCTCTGGGTCTATGGCGTAGATAATATCCTGCCACACCTGGGGCACGTCCTTCTTCGACTACTTTTAGCCATGTTTCATTAATCGCTAAAACATCTACACAGTGCCGACTTACTGTAGCTACAAGGTTATTGTGTTTTGAGCCAAGGGAGCCTGCATTAAACAGCCCAACCCTAAGAAGTTTGTTCGCCATTTTTCAATAATATTAATGTAATAATTTTGTATAATATTTGTCTATGTATATAAGTGATAATAGTGTGCATAACTGATGTAAATATGTAGATAAGAACACGGTTATTGAGAAATTGTAAATAAATATAATTAAAGTTACTGAAATATAAATATGTAGTATATAAACCTGTAGTATTAATACCAAGAAACTTTAAATAAATATAGCTAAAATTATTGAAATGTAAATATGTTTTATATAATCCGATCAACTCTTCATGCTTTGTAGACAATATTGACAGACACGCAATGATATATTGATGTAGTGTATAATTAATTAATGGTTTTATACTATGGCTAATAGATGGCGTTAAACTGAATTGACTATGTGTATAAGTAATAATAGTGTGAATAAGTGATTTAAATATGCAGATAAAAACACGATTATTGTGATATTGTAAATAAATATAGCTAGAACCGTTGAAATGCAAATATGTTTTATATAATCCGATCGGCACTCCATGCTTAATAGACAGAATTGACAGATACGCAATGATATATTGATATAATGTATAATTAATTAATAATTTTATACTATGGCTAATATACGGCGTTAAATTGATTAATACAACATACATGGGAGAAGCATACAATCTAGCAAACAGTAGCAGCCCCAAAAACCCGAAGCATGTCCGCTTCCGTTCGTATAGAGAAGGCCTGTTTTCCATCGCATTGTCGCGCAAAAATACGCCCCTTTTTTGTCCACGAGTATCGCCAATGCAGCCTCCGACACTCTTCACGAACGTAGTATAGTTGACGATTAATGCGCGTCAGCCTCTCGTTGACGTATATACGACGTGGCGATCCGCCAGCGCCCAGGTCGATGCTAGTAAGAGGCCGGGCCGCACGGAGAAGCTCGTCGCGCAGATGTCGGCGCGTCAGTCTTACTACGATGCGACGCGCTCGTCCACTCTCCGCAATCTCTCCACCTTCTAAGGTGCGTCCGAGCACCCCCACGCGCTCGGCAAAAACAATATCAGCTGGCACTAGCGTCACCCCTAGCTTTGATGCTAAAACGGTGACGGTATGGATGACACTTTCACCTTTTACCTCCGGTGTGTTGCTTATTTCCAAGTCCGTCAGCAGTGCTTCCTGATCTTTGTCATTTAGTTCACTTTTAAGCCGCTCCACTGTCTTTTCCAGTTCAGTAACTTTAGCCGGCGATTCTGACCTCTGTTCCACCGCTTCAAGTCTGCGTTCGATACGATCTACGCGCTCATTAAAATTTGTTAGGGCGTTTCGTAGCTCCGTCATCTCTTTGCGATATTCTCGAAGCTCGGCCATATACTCGGCGAGTTCCCGGCGCATCTCCTGAATGTCGGTAGTAAAGTCGGCGGGAGAAGAAGAATTTGGTTCGAGGGCACGCATGGTGACCTCGGTACCGCAAATAGCTCTGACGGAGGTTGTGCTGTTGTCGCCCTTTCTTGTTTTTTTCTTGCACTCTGGGCAGGACCAATCCTTAATAACATGTGTAGCGTCAGAGATTCCAATGCAAGCTTTATGGAATAAACTCGGACATGTACTACAGGTACAGGCGGCCCCTGCCGACGAGAGGAACTTGCCACACGCTGCACATTTACCCATTGTGTTGGCTAGCTGAATATTAGTAGACCACGCAGTACGCGAATAATCACACAGATGACAGAAGCGGCAGATACGATGACTCGCCGCTAGATGTCATAAGTATATACCACTCTTCCTTCTATCGTACCGAACCGCCGAGTGTGAGAGCATAAAAGCTACCCCCGCGTATGTCAATTACGGTAGAGAATTACGAATACTAGTAGACCTATTGACTGGAGGGTCACCGGAGGGACCGAATATCGTACAAGACTATGTCAGCGATTTAAGGGAAAAA
Organism: Melitaea cinxia; assembly: GCF_905220565.1. NCBI lineage: Eukaryota > Metazoa > Arthropoda > Insecta > Lepidoptera > Nymphalidae > Melitaea > Melitaea cinxia. The sequence goes on from NC_059403.1 coordinate 10,918,867, forward strand.
ATGCGCTATATACACGCCTTGGTTCGGGAAAATGGGTTACAGTCAAGTGAGAACATGAAAACCAGATACGAACAGAAATCGAACACGAGCAGCTTCAATGAAGGGTCACTGGTATGGCTGCATACTCCAACCCGCCGGAAAGGGAAATCTCTAAAGTTGCAGACCAAGTGGGACGGTCCATACAAAGTGGTTACCCGACTGAATGATGTGACTTACAGGATTCAAAAGCAACCAAGAGGGACATTCAAAGTGGTACACATAGACCGTCTGGCGCGTTACCATTGCAGTAACAACGATGCTCGGGACGAGCATCTCTAAGAGGGGAGTAGTGCTACGAACACGCAAAGAAACTAGCGCCATCTAACAGCAACCATTGAAACCACACAAAGACAGAGACCGCATGAAACTCTCTACTCAACACTAGATGGCGTTAGAGGAACTACTGTGGAACTATATAGAGGTATAGTCTCGAAAACCGGGTACATGCGCGAACTTTCCAGAATGGTCTGGGCCTCGTCTCGGCCGATATAAATAGCCGCAGGGAGGCGAGCGAGTTCAGTTCAGTTTGAGCGATCTTCGAGGCGACTTCAAAGTGAAAACTAGTGATCAAGAGTAGTACCAGCGAAACCTACGACATTGGCTACGACTTAGGACATCGTTAGTGCTTAGTGTTTGAACCTAGTGCTTTGTGTTGGACCTAGTGCTTGTGAATGAAGTCTTGAAAAGAGTCAGCAGGTCTTTCTCTCCAAATCCTTCGAACCCTAACACGTAACATTATTATATTCTTTATTGCACTTTAAAAAAGAAACAAGTAAGTAAATATTATATTTACAAAGAAAATTGGCAAGGGCGCACTTATCTCTAGAAGATATACTAGTCTACCCATGGTGATGAGAATTTCTGTAATCGCGGGGCACGGAAGTGCAAGAGTGATTAGTAATAATGATTATAAATCTATGAACTTATTCTGAATTAATAATATAAAATATGTGTATTCTTGACTACATACACACTTACATTAACATGTACATACATACATAAAATACATACATAAATAAATATATACATTGAGAGTATATCCATTATGAGAGGTTTATTATTTATTGTTACTCAATCGATCTATTTATCGCCGGAGAAATTAACTGTTGTGTCATATCTAAACACTAACAGTTCATAGGTAATTGTTGCATTGAAGCTTCTGTTTTGTTACCACACGTCGATGGTATACGTTATTCCTCTAAAAGTACATCAAAACATTCGAAACACCATTTTTTTATTACAAAAGTAACGGTAATTATATCTGAATTTTAATCTCGATCCGTCTATAATGTCAATTACATCTTATATATAAAATTGAAATAAAATAAAATTTGTAAAATGTTGTATGCCTTCATATTCGTTAATCTATACAAATAAATAAAATTAAAGTGTCTGTTTGTAACATTAAAATAACCGCTTTTTACTAAATGCATATGGATGTATACACGGTAAATATACCGCAATAACATTTTTTAGAATTGTGTGATATGTCGTTGGCAAGGGCTCTGCTCAAGATGCTGGGATCAGGCGTGGCTCATGATATAGAAATAAGAAAGTAGATATATAGATATATGAATTCTTATACCCTTTTGGTTTATCAAATAGTTATAAATAGCAGTTATTTTGCATGTTGATATATTTATTTAAATTTTAGTTAAGCTAAGTTTGATTATTAATATTATCTCAACTTTACACTTTATATAAATTTGATTGATGACCTTTTTAAATGAATTTTATTATTAACAGGTAGTATCTTTACTTTTAATTTTTTATGCGAAGTAATTTTAATTATACTTGCTACACGGCATTAATATATTGTGGAATGTTGTGTACCCCGTGATGGGATACATATTAGATAATAATGTAATAGTGAATTATATATAATGTTCCATATGTATTTTGTGGATGTACCTATAAAATAAAATAAATAAATAGATAAATAAATAATTATGTAGTGAAATTTAAGTAAATAACAGAAATAGATAACTTATACATAGATAAACAAATAATAACTATATAAAAAATAATATATATAAATATACATATGAAAAAAAAAAAAAAAAAACCTTACTAACAGTAACATAGGTTAAGTGTACATATATGGTAACTAGGAAATAAGTGTACATATATGATAACTAGGCAAATAAGTGTAAATATAGACATAGATAAGAAAAATAATAATGTTAGAAATTAGAAAGCAATTATGTGTATACTTCTGCATAAACAGTATTTAGTAAGGAAAAAAAAAAATAAAAACCGTCGGCGTCGGACCACGTCCTACGTTTTACTAGGCAGTCACAGGACTGTCGATCTGTAGTATAATAAGTAGAAAATCGCCTGTAGTATTATAATGCATGCATGATAAACAAAGGCACGGGCATTTTGAGCCCGTGGATCAAAATTTATAAATAAAAAAAAAAAAAAAATATTAAAATAACCGCTTTTTACTAAATGCATATGGATGTATACACGGTAAATATACCGCAATAACATTTTTTAGAATTTTTGTGTGTCTGTCTGTTTGTTCCGTCTAATCACTGAAACGGCTGGACCGATTTTGACGGGACTTTCACTCGCAAATAGCTAATGTAATAAGGAATAGCATAGGCTACTTTTATTTTAGATATTCATTTTTATTTTGTAACTCTGCGAACTGAACAATAATTATTATTTTTAATTCCACGCGGACGAAGTCGGGGTCACAGCTAGTTGGTAATATATGTACGTATGAAATGTGAAAGAATGTGAAAGAAAAAAAAAGAAGAATGGTTACTCGATAAAATGAAAATATATATAAATAATTATGTTGTGTTTAACTTAACAGCTGGTCTTTTTTTATGTCACTAGGTCGGCAAACAAGCGTACGGCTCACCTGATGGTAAGCGATTACCGTAGCTTATAGACACCTGCAACACCAGAAGCATCGCAAGCGCGTTGCCGACCCAATCCCCAATCCGCCCAGGAGCTCTGGTCACATTACTCACCAACAGGGACACAATACTGCTTGAAAACAGTATTATTTTGCTGTGATCTTCTGTAAGGTCGAGATACTACCCCAGTCAGGCTGCTCCATATTTTGAGCAGGAAATTCCTGCTGTGCCCTACCTCAGTGCCTGAGTGATTTAAACTCAGAAATAACATTCAATAGAGTATTTGATCTATGTCTTATTATATGGTCTTTATTTTTACTCTCATTATCTGTCTTTAAAAACCTTAAAAAAAATCTATTGATCAGTAATATACGAGATACAAAACAGGCATACGATATAAAAATGTACGAAATGTACTGAAGTACAGATTTTTCCCGATCTGCACACGAATGAGCAATACATTTTTTCAGTAAAATCCTTTGCATTCAAATAAACGCTTCCAACTGTTGCATTTGTACGGCCAAATGCGCTATTGCGAACAAAGCTCGACTTTAAATGAGTGCTCGTTGAGAAAAATGAATATTCCAAAACATTCGAGCAACGCGAGGTTGATTCAAAAACGACGTAAACATTCAGATTGTTAGATATGTCTGATTTAGTTTTTGCTGTGTTTCAAAGAGTAAGTTTAGCGTAATTTATGATATCGTTTTCTTTATAAGTACATTCATTTTCACACAAAAATATAGTATTTAGTAAGTATGAGATTAGGTCAGTTTATTTTATACCGCTAGGTGTTCCTAGATTTTTATTCTATTTGAGATATATGCGTTTAACAGTTCTCTAAAAAAACAATGTTGGTTAGTTTGACTAGTAATAAAATCACGTTCATGAATTAAGTAAAGTAGTTTATTTTAATTGTTTTTAGTACTCAACTTTTATTTAATTTCCGTCTTGTGATAGACAGGCAATTCAAATATTATTTTAAAGCATAACTTTGAAATTTTTTAAAAAACCCAATCTTTTATTGAACACTAGCTACTGCCCGCAACGTCGTCTGGGTGAACGCTATACAGCACCAAAAATACCTACAATTATACCTTTTAAAATAACATTCATTTACCCATTTCTTCTTTACATTTCATATCTACAGAAAAATCTCATAGATGGCGCTGCTTTAAAATTGTCTTGTGTACTTATATTCTTTAGATTATGTTTATCGGCTTAGTTACTTATATTGCGTGATTTTTATAGTGTGAAGCTAGCTTATATAGCGTGGTTATTAACATAATAACAACAACGTTCAAATATGCGTCGTAAGATTACACGTTGTTACAGAATGCGTTGAGGAAATAAAGGTTCACTGCTCGTTCCCGGTAGGTGATAGCATGATAATATGTAGCCTATGTGTTGACCCGAATTCTTAATAAATTCTAAAAACTATATTTATTATGGCTTCGGTATCGATTATACCCCAAGTATTCTTTAAAAAAAATATTCAATGTACAGTTTTGACTTTCCTACCATTTTATTATATGTATAGATTTATCAATTGCCAGTCGTACTATCATAACAGTGTAAATATTCCGTTTAAATATTTTTCACAGTTCCGGCTCTATACTGACAGTATAACAATCTAAAATAACAGTCTAAAGCAGTTTTAGTTTTTGTGCAATACAACGAAATATCGTAAACGTTATAAATCATATCACAGATTGTATTGTTTGTACTTTTATATTAATGTCGTTTATGATAATGATAATTTGAATGCCGCAATATCGCAACGGTTTTAAAAGAATGTTGGCAAGGTATAAGCCATAACCGTATAAACCGTAGAAATGTGTTGTAACTTAAACGTACCTACTGATGTGGAACATTTTTTAGCTCGCTAATCTAGTTAAGGTCTGGTTATTGAGATAAAAGGCAAACGTCAAGTCCAAAGTTCAAAACTAGTTAGTGAAATTTAATGAAAACTCTGTGACCAAATCAAAGAACCTTCACAGAGGCAGTTGGAAAAAGATAAAAGTTAGTTCTAAAACATGAAAGGGTAATACTTTGCAAATTTATTCAAACCAATCTGAAATTTAAATAGGAGTTCATCAAAGTTCTTACGATAAAAGCACTTATGAGGCCACAAGTACATATCATACATATATTATAATGAAGATGTGTGCACATTACTGTCTCAGACAAGATTAATTTTTGCCAAATGCCAATTTTTGTCTCTTCATACACACACACACTCACGCACGCACGCATGTACGCACGCCCACACATACGCAAACACGCACGCACGCACGCACACACGTACGCACGCACACACGTACGCACGCACGCACGTACGCACACCCGCACACACGCACGCACACACAAACACACTCACACCCGCACGCAACCACACACACACATACTCACACAAATTTTCTTAAGTAAACCTTAAGTAGGGGTAGTTATTTATTCTATTCAGGTGGTTTCTATATTATTTAACTTATCGTGCAATCGTTTTATGCTTATTGACATTTAGAAGAACTAAACGAATTCACAATGAATACGAAATAACGAAAAGATAAAAATGTTAAGGTTAAGGTCGGCGAAAAGAATTACATTTAGAAGCGTTTTACAATTTGTTCGAATTTAATTTGAAGGAAAGACAGATAAAAGGAAGTTTATTCTTCATAACAGGCTTATTATTGGCTTTTTAAATTGTTATTTTAACTTTTAATAACTGAGACTTTTAATAAGTGAGAAACTTTAAAAGGGCCGTCGATCGATCGAAGATCGTAATCTCTATACCTGTATCAATTTTTTTCTCATAATGTGTCAACATCGTCAATTGCAAGTGTATAGTGTAATGTTTATAAATATTCTCAATTGAAATCAGTTAATACTCGTATTTAAGATTCATATATGTTATACCTACTTAAAATGCTTTTATTCTTTCTTACAATAAAAGAAATATTTTTGTTACAACTCCGTAACCTTCATACAAATTTAACCTCAATAGTATTTAGAACTATATTGACACAAATTGTTCAGTGTAAATACAGTAATTAAAACTCCACGCCAGACCTACTACTACATAACTGCTTCACTAATAAATTTCCTATGACATATGTGACGAAATCAATAGAAATGGTATAAAGGGTCGTCGGTAAACAGGGGTTACATTTCATTACAAGCGGCGAGGACTGAATGGTGCTGACAAGAGTAATATGGCCAGTTCGTTGCTGACTTTATGACCCCTGTAAATCACTTACCTACTTGACCCGAACGTTACCGATAGTGCCCGAACATTAAAAGGGTATGAGTTATTTCCGAACTTAGCACATTGGCGCCATCTGTTGCTCGAGTAAACATTCTGAAGAAGTTTATTATTAAGGTGGTCCGGTCTTGGTATAATTTATTATATAAAAATATATGACTTTCCTGGCGTGTCTCGCTAGAGCTTATTCTGCTTTATCCGTAAATAATAGCAAACTATTTGTTTTTGTCTAGCAGAAGAGCTAAAATGTTTACTTTGTGCACTACACTAGGTATATATATATAACATATTATATGTCACAAGTATGTAACGTTATCTTATTTCAACTTTGTGATTTATTTAACAAATAGTTTCCATTCTGTAGAGTTGTTAATTAAGTAATACATGTACACATTTTCTTAACGGTTTATACGGTTATATACTTCTTTTATATTTTTAAATGAAACATTGTATTATACTCCTTTATATTGTTTCACGATTTAGTAAACACGTTTTAAAAGCATAAGTAAAATCAAACGAATATTTCAATTTTATCAAAATTATATAAACTTTATATTTGAATTGAAATTACAATTTTGTTTTTCTTATTTCGTTTGTTAATATTTCAAAAGGGTTCAAAAGGGGTCGATCCCAAACAAGGTAAAATGAGAAGACTCTTTATATATCAGACCACATGAATCGGACAGCGGTTACTAAAACTCGAAATTTTATCTTTAAAATTAAGAATACACATAACGTTGGTTAGCAAAATTTCAATAAAAGGAAGGCAACTGTTCCTATATATTGATCTTCCATATCTTTACTACCTGTTAAGGCTCTTTGCAGTGCGATAAGATATATTAAGTATAAATCTAAATTACTTATTTACAATACTACTTTGTATTTTCCGTTAAAAGATTAACAAAAAATGCTAGCACTTAACTTTAACCAGTAAATTTCAAACTGTTGAAGACTGTTTGGATCTTAATTAAATGCCTTTTAAGAAAATATACTCATTCCAAAAACAAATATTGATATGAATAATAATAATTATATACATTGAGATAAATAATGCACTTCAAAAGAAACCGAACATGCGATTGGTTACCACGACACTAGAATGGTCGTTCATATTCAGGTAAGCTGAGTCCTTATAATTATTGTAAAATCTTAGGTATTAATCGATCCGTTGACATATTTTATAGTGACCCTGCCTTGCGTCTTAACCTAAACTCCTTTTTACCACCTCAATAAGCTTAAAAGCGATTACAACGCGAAGCTGTATTAACTAAATTTTTATTGTAAGATGAAATCGTTGGCATAATTTTATAATAATATAATAGGCAAATATTTTAAAATATACGGTAGGAGAATATATACAAATATCAATCAATATTAATAGTAAAAACAAAGTAAGCAAACGTCTTATGCCAGGCAAAGATAAAGTTTACAGCGCTCCACGACAGCCAACATTGTTTCCATATTAGCTTTGAAACTTGCGAATGCAGTGTTACACACGCTACACTTTCAAATCCTAACCAGAGCTAATGAGACTGTATACTTACCCAGAATCGTAATTATATGCGTCTAAAATTTAAACTAAAAGGTGTTTGAAAACGCCTTGATCTAATCGCATAATTGTATTATATTGGTCCAACTTTTAAGTCATCATTATTTTTACTAATTATTAACGTGTATCATGAAATTAAACAATAACCTTTTTGTGTACTTCCGCTGACATATCTGTAGAATTACAGAACATACAATTACAAAACATCTACAATTTATCTTATATAACACACCATTATACCAATATAAATTAGCTGTGGTTGGGCACAGCAGGAAATTTTCTGCTCAAAATATGGAGCAGCCCGACTGGGGTAGTACCTCGACCTTACAGAAGATCAAAGTTAAAAAACCTGAGTTCCTGGGGAGAATTGGGGGCAACGTGCTTACGACGCTTTTGATATTGCAGACGTCTATAAGCTGCGGTAATCGCTTACTATCAGGTGAGCCGTACGCTTGATAGGCGATCTAGTTATATATTTTAAAAAATGTACATTTCATATGTTGATTATTTTCTAACCTATCATCATACCGACCTCGTCGATCTAAATAATCCGTTAGTTAAGTAGTAGTAGTAGCTAATAATCACTTGTGTTTATTTGAGTGAACCTTTGTAAGACCGGTCTACTGCACTACTGCATTTTGTAACCAATTTGACAGGAAGAAGCATGTTCATCAGACACTAATAGTCAATCTAAGTTGACCCACATGGGATGCGAACAGGTGAAACCTAATTAACGAACATGTATGTACATTCCTGTATATATATACTTCTGTGTCATGTTTGCAAGTATTTATACGGTTTGTATTGTGCTTAATATTATAAAATGGTACATGTCTTCTAGTATTTCATTTCTAGACACAAGTTTAAGATAGGCTATTCATTATTTTTTCCATTTTATTATTTACTAACTCTACTCCAGAACAAAAGGTACTAAAATATTATATGGCCTAGAAGCTTTCCTCGGGAAATAGACTATCCAAAAAAAAAATTCATTTCGAACCAGTAGTTCCTGATATTATCGCGTTCAAACAAACAAATAAACAAATAAACTCTTAAGCTTATAATATTACTATAGAATACGTTAATAATTCGAGGAAAAAACGAAACCAAAGACATGTAACATTATTTCCGCAATTTGCATTAGCTCAAGCAGTATTTATGCTAAAATACCATGAGTCTTGGTAACCATAAATAAAGAAACGAGAAATTTAAAATGATAGATATTGTTAGAATGTTCAATAATGATTAAATTAAATAAAGTTCATTATTTTTTTTAAGGTACAATAAATAATCTATACAGATAAATAAAATTGGAGTTTATGTTTGTCATATTAAAATAACCGCTTTTTACTAAATGCATATGGATAATACTCGTACACGGTACATATAACAAAATTATTATTTTTTTTATTTTTTCTCTGTCTGTCTGTCTGTTTGTTCTGGCTAATCTTTGAAACGGCTGGAACGATTTTGACGGGACTTTCTCTGGTAGATAGCTGATGTAATAATGAGTAAGTTAGGCTACCTTTATCTTAGATTTTTGTTTATTTTATGACTCTGCGAACTAAACAACAACTATTTTGTTAAATTCCACGGGGACGAAGTCGTGGGCACAGCTAGTCATCAATAAAAATAATAATACTGATCCCTACATTTTTATGTATAACACACTGCTTAGAAAGTATCTGATCTAGCGATCACGTTCTCAATTCAACTTTCGTTACAAATTTCGAAGAACAGTACATTCTAGTAAGTTCTATGAATAAAAATGACCTTAAATATCAGCCTCAAGCACGTTGGTATTATTATAATTATCAGCATTAGCATTACAAGACAATTTGCAATCAAAAAAATCTATAAAACTGAATAAAACATGAATAGCTACCGTAAACATTTGTGGAATATATAATAATAAACTTTATTTTAATAAACTTTTTTAATATTTAATAAGTGGTATCATTACAAAAATTACTGATGTGAAGTGTTTAATTACAAAAAACACATTTGATGAATCATTTTAGGAATCACATTTGAGTATATTTTGTTCCAGAATTTTCTCGGCGAGAAGCTAAAAAGCTTAATCATATTAAAGTATGAACGCACGAGTTATTTTTACTTAATATTCGCACAATATGTCTTGTTGAAAGGATTTTCGGGAATAAAAATAATAATGATATAATTTTATTATTGTGTGATATTAAAGGCTGTGAGGTTACGGCAGCAAAGAATATAGCCATCCCCTCTCATCCCGTGGGTGTCGTCAGAGGCGACTAAGAGATAACCCAGTTCCACTTGGAACACCACTTCCACACCACCTTGGAACTTGAAAAGCCGATCGATGATGGAATAACCAACCAACTGCTAGCTTTAAAATACACAGACCGAAGGCGGGCAGCAGCGTTTTCGGTGCGACAAAGCCAGCCCTGCGGTCACCAACCCGTCTGCCCAGCGTGGTGACTATGGGCAAAACACATGAGTTCACTTGTGGAGGCCTATGTCCAGCGGTGGACTGCGATAGGCTGGTGTGTGTGTGTGTGTGTTTGTGTGTATGTTAATATTAAATGAGTGTGTCCAATATTTTTTAATTCCTGGTATTAAATTGATTATTCCTAGCAAAACATATCTCAAATAACTATTTAATATTAGATATTCTTCTCAAGGAAAGTAACAAAGCTAAGTATAATTAAAATATCAAGATCTATGTATAATACATGTGAATAAAACTGAGTCTCTTTTTAATATATTTTCCTTTCCAAGTAGGTTTTCATAGCACATAACATAATAGGTGCTTAAAAAGAAAAATTATTGAAAAAAAATATATTCCAATCAATAACTTTAGAAATGTATTTATTAATGTTCTCGACTACTTCACCTTCTGATAAGTATTCAAGTTATATATTAAACCAATTGAATTGCAAAGAGCGTGGATTTTTTTTATCTGACAATTTTATCAATTTATTGGTGCCTTCGATATTTTTTTTAAATATCTCCTTGTCACGTAGTCGGCACTCCATCAAAAGAAGAGTGTAATAATTTCGACATAATCGAAACTCTAATTTAAATTCAATGCATTAATCTAAGGGAATTTGGTGAAAATTAATGTAAATACTTTATTTTTTTTCCCTTCTAAAAGGATATTATTCTTTTGCTTTATGTATACTATGCATTGGTGAATTGATAAAATACTTATTTACTATAATTCAAACGAATTTTCAGAAAATGCACATTGACAAAAGTAACTATTTTATATGTTACATTTTGATATCTTAAAAATGATATAGGCTATTATTTGTTTATCTTGGGCAGTAGCACCTTCCGTGAGCGTATAATAAAAATGAGTATGTGTTTAAAAACTATAAAGAAAATTCAATAATTTTTGTACCCTACACTCCATGAGTACACCGTTATTTCACATACAACCTTAGCTATAACAATATTCGCTTTGTTTCAGCCTGTAATACCCCACTGCTGGGCATAGGCCTCTATCCCCACGTATGAGAAGGATCAGAGCTTAATTCACCACTAGCTCCAATCCGAGTTGGCAGATATATTACCATGATAACCTACTATGAGTGACGATCGCTACCAGGTGTACATAATAACAACCGGGACCGATGGCTAAATGGAGAAAGAGGCCTATGCCCATCAGTGGGATATTACAGGCTGAAGCGAACTACTTCTTTACATAATCTCCCAATAGCAAATCCGCGTCATATTCTTCTATCCCATACTCAAATAATACATAGAAACAACAATTAACAACTATAACAGTAATGTTGTTTTACTTGTATAAAAAAAAATTAAACGTTTATGTATATGTATGTATAAATATCTATTACACCCAGACTCGAAACGGGAATCGAAACCGCAACTACTTCACATCCTTTGGCTTAAATAAAATTGAACAAAAAATGTAAGTATTTTAACTTATTTGGTGCCGTAGTAGTGTAAAAACCAGTCTACGAGATCGTAACTGTCTACGAGAGCAAATGCGGTAACACAAAACTTTTATTGCAAAACAATATATTGTGGGAAGTGTTTTCTATTGGATTTGCACGAAGCACGTCGACCGAAGGGACGGTAATAGCATTTAAGTAGAGGGTATCCGACAGAAAAATTGTTTCACTTGTGAAAAGGGAACCAATTACATATGATTACTGTGGTATGATAAAACCTTCATCCCTCTCAACGTTTACATTGTATCTCCCTAATAGAATTAAGGAAAATATGCGATTGGAGTGGGTACAAGAAGCCTTTATTGGATTATGTTCCTTTGTTAATCTAAACTATGTACAGTGTACAGAACGGAAAGTTGAACACACATCATTTTTGTTCAATTTTTGTAGCCTTTATATGTATGTATATATATATATATATATATATATATATATATATATATATATACTTTTCCACCCAGCCTTAATTACGTATTATTTAAATTAAAGTAATGATCAATAGGACTTTTTTATTTTATCGCGGTTAATAACAATCGAAACACAAAATGATAAATATATAAAATAGTAATCACCATTCCCCAAGAAAAACTTGCAACAGCTCTATACTTTATTTACAAAATTTTATATAAATTTACAAATGTAACTTTTCTAGTAATAAACATAGTTAATTTAGGGCTTAATAAAAGTTACACTTAAACTATTTAAACTAAATATTTGTTCATATTTCGAATTGGGAAATAAAAAAATTTCATTATTATTATTAATGTTTATTAATAATCACTAAATATATGTATGACTGGAAAAATACCTCAAACCCCACAAAGGACCACAGTCAACGCTGATCACAAGTAGTGTTTTAGTCCTGTGGGGAATAAGGAGCCCCTCGGATGGTTCGGGGATAGAGACGACAATGCGCAAACAATGCAGATGCTGTTACAGACCTTGAGATAGGCTACGATATCCGCTTACCATCAGACGGACCGGTTGCTTTTGTTACCACTCGATTTATTTAAAAAATACATCATGGATGAAGTATTTTATTCTCTGGGAACAACAATATTTTCAATTTCGACTGCTAAAATGTCATCACGAATAATTTCGATTTAAAAGCGGCCAGTGATGATCCTAATGAAGATATATAAAAGTTAAAACTTAATGAAAATACAATTACAAAAGTTTCCTCTTAGCTGAACGAGTAATCAAATTGTGAGGGGAAGGTGCAAGAAAATTGTCTTCTGTAACAAGGTCGATACTACGGCCCTACTAAGATAAAGATATAGGGATTAATATAAAAAAAATGCACTATACATATATAGTTTCTCTTAACCTGCAATAATCTCTAAGGGTTTGTTTAACCAGTGGCTGACAAATTTATCTTGCACATAAACTACTGATCGACTTTATAATAAAGTACAGTTAAGGGATTCACAGTTTGCGAAAAGAAATATCTTATAGACAAAGTTAACTTAACTTATTTCTAAGAGTACTTTGACAACTTATTCAAAATCAAAAATCAATACATATAAAATATTACTTTATTCAAGTAGCTTTCAAATACTTTTTATTTTTCGCAGTTAGAAACTTGAAGTTACATCTAACGGGGAAACTCGAGATCCAAGATAATGATATGCAACGAATTGCTCTAAAACTGGTCATATTAGGTAACTCCTATTGATTTTTTCCAAAAATCATAATAAACTCCCCTCTTTGTCTTACTTTCTTTAGAGTTTACAGTTTTTAAATCTCTCGATAATTCTATTCTTATCTTAACCCTCAGTGGAGCAGCGTAGTGAATTAAGCTCCGATCCTTCTCCTACAGGAGAAATAGGCCTATGCCCAGCTGCGGGATGTTATAGGCTGAGTCGTGAAATCTTTAGCTCTTACGTAATCTAAGCCCGGTGATTTGCTTAGATCTAAGTTATTTATACACTTTTCACATCAATAGTCTGTATGTATGTATGTATGTATGTATGTATATTTGTATGTATGTATGCAAGTTTGTATCTGTTTATGTGTATATTTTTATAGTATATATATATATATATATATATATATATATATATATATGAATTTATTTCCTCATGTATATACTAAGCCACTAACGTTAATTTATATTTCCTCCATTTATTCTTCTTTATCTGAATTTTTCTAATACTCGATTTTGCACACAGTACAAACGTCTGCTCTTGTACGTCCTAAGGTTGGCTGGTAGAGAATGCTTTTAGCATTAAGCCAGCCTTTTATACAATTCTTTAATGTGTTGTGCAATAAAGTATTAATAAATAAATAATGTGGTTGTATTTACCTTTTTATTGTAAAAAACTCATATTACTTCGTAATCATGAATTAATTAAATCAAAATCATTTTGATTCATTGATTGTTATTTTTACTTCTTTATTTTATTTCATTTTTTGGTAGTCTTTTGAATATGTATATATATACTAGCTGACCCCGCAAACGTTGCTTTGACATATATGTTATTAACCCGCTTAATCCCACCCCCTTATAACTTAGGGGTATGAAAAATAGATGTTGGCCGATTCTCAGACCTACCCGATATGCCCACAAAATTTTATTAAAATCGGTCGAGCCGTTTCGGAGGAGTTCAATGTTTAACACCATGACACGAGAATTTTATATATTAGAATATATATAAAATATAATATATATAAATAATATATTCTGACGTTCTTTATCAGCTACAAGTGAATGAGGCGTCAAATATGTTTTATACTATCAACGTTGGAAAACAAGTGAGATGTGTTCGACATGAAACCTTAGTACCGACTCCATGTACGGATGTACCGAGCATCTGCAATCCCAGATAATCTTTTTTCAAAGTTATTTATTTGATCCTCCATTTTCAAGACTTTACATCTGATCTTTGCTTAACCTTTTCCACGTTCGATTCAACCGAGAAATAGTTTTAATGTCGCTCGCGTTACAAAGTTTTATTATCTTTTCAAAAAAAAAACAAGAAAATTTTACTTTTTAACTTTATTTAACTTTGATCAAAATCATTGTATTTTTTTATTTAATATTAGTTTTGTTTTGTATTTGTGAAACGTACAAGAATAAAGATACTAAGGTAGGTTGATGCCATTTTATATTTTTAGGTAACAATCGATATATATATATATATTGTAATAAATGATATGTATATAAATAAATATATCTACACCCAAGTCAAGCAGGTAATTCATTCTACAATCCTAGAGCAGAAAGCAGTATATCTGCCTACTGCGACAAGCGACCAGCAATTAATATATTATAATCATTCGACAAAATAGACAAAAAGATAATATATTCATGTTTATAAACGTTCACATAATCACAGATAACACAAAGTGCTAGATAACAACGTCCCAATCAGCGAAGTGGAACTGGTCCATTAGTTAATATACGAACTGTTTGACAAAGCTCTCGGTAACGTTCAATCAACTGCAATCTCTTATTCATGGGTGCAGCAGAATTGCCTTGAGCTTCGATTCCTACATACGATAGATTCGAAGTAAAATGATGCCTTTACTGTTTAAACAGTAAACTTGGTAGATGGTTAAATATCAGTCTGTAATTTTAATATTGATTTGTCTATGACGTTCGGATATTAATTTGTTGTTATATTGTTTCAGACGCTTCTCTGATGTCAGTCTGGAACCTTGTTAAAAGCAAGAATAGTATAAATATAATTTTTTTTATAAACATGTTAATAAAAACATTGACTTATACTTTCGATTCATTCAGAAGTGTAGATTTTATCATTAAATTATACATAAGAAATTAAATCAATATGGCCAATACAAATGTCTGACGTGAGTCTCCTATGTAACCTACTTACGACTATAGGTACTTAATGTAGTACCTAATTCTGTTTTGTCTTCGTCCTTACTAGAACAAGCAGTTTGCCGGGTCGCGCGTAGTTTAATACAATTTGAGATCGACCGCATGTTTTTAAGTAACATACATTTGTATTATATAATAAATGGTATACATTTTACTGAGAGATTGATTATAATTACTTGTTTTTTTTTTTTTTTTTTTTTTTTTTTTTTTTTTTTTTTTAATTATAAGTAAATAAATTTAAAACAAAGTCGCTTCCGCTGTCTGTATACCTACTTAGATCTTTAAAACTACGCAACGGATTTTAATGTGGTTTTTTTTTAGTAAATAGAGTGATTCCAGAGGAAAGTTTGTATGTAATGATAATAATAATTTACTGTTTATTGCACACAAAGAAAATTTTACAATTTATTAAACAATTCACAAAAAAAAATGTACAACAGGCGGTCTTATCGCTATTATAGTAGAGGAACACTGATAGTTTTAGAGGTTTCTAGTGTGATGTCGTAAATAAACACATTTTTTTGCTCTTACATTGCAAACGCTGGCTGAACCTTACGAGATAGATCAAAATAATATACTACAGTATTGTACGCCTTAAAAAGGTCTACAAAAAAGTCCGTAATTGTATGTGTCTATCTCTTAGGGGTAACCCATAATAACCTCCTTTTATCCTATACTTTTTACGAGAAACAATAGAAGCGATTTTAAGCAATGCAGCATTAATTCTTATCCGATTAAGTACGTTAAATACATTGTACCTTTAATATAGATCAATATGACTCCTTACAGCATGTAATTGAAAAATAATATTTTTAAAGATATTACAAATTTAAAATGCAGGAACAGCTATAAAGACATTCTGTAGTACTTAAATTTAGTATCAGCATTGCACCCCTGCGAAACCGAGGCGGGTCGCTAGTTATAAATATACGTAAGTGTAAGTGATTACCGTAGCTTATAGACTCCTGCAACACTAGAAGCATCGCAAGCGCATTGCCGACCTTACCCTTAATAATTATTACTTATAAAATAAAATGTAAGTTCGAGGTACTTCCCCACTTGGGCTATTTCAGACTTTGAGCTGAATATTTCCTACATTGTACCTCAGTTAAAAAGTTCTTTTGTTTAGAAATATGAAATTTATAAATGACTTTTAACTAGCATTTTTTAATTAATAGCATCAATTGTTTTGGTAATACATATGTATAAATTATTCCAGTAACATAAAAATATAATAGAGATTCTAATATTTATATATCACTGAAAAATGAGCATTACTCATTTAAAACTAAAGTAAATTTTATATTTGACTCCAAAAAAGGAGGAGGTTACTCAATTCCACCGTATATATTTTTTATGTGTGTTCGGGGATAACTTCGTCGTTTATGAACCGATTTTAATAATTATTTATTTTGTTGGAAAGGAGATATCCCTGGTGTGGTACCATGATAAGGAGACCAGGATTGGTGATGGGATCCCAGAAAAATCGAGAGAAACTCAAAAATCCGCATAACTTTTTACTGGGTATACCGATTTTGATGATTTTTAATTTAATTGAAAGCCGATGTTTATCATGTGGTCACATTTAAATTTCATCGAGATCTGATTACAACTTTTGGAGTAATCTTTGATAATGTTTATTTATTTATTTACACTTTTTGCACACCAACACAAAAGTAACATAAGTTTAATGAGGTTAAAAGAATAATAAATTTGCATTAGTTGCAACAGGCGGGCTTATCGCTAAAGCAGCGATTTCTTCCGGGCAACCTTTGGACAGAGGACTAGGATTGATTTTTATTGGAGATAGGGGCGCAAAATAAGTGCTATCAGTCATAAACATAAGTATATATTATATATATCCATACATACACATATACATACATATACATATACACACAAATACACCTACACAAATACACACATATACACGTACACAAATAGCTACATAAACACGTTATAATATGATAACAAAAGAAAAATACATACACAGAGAAAAAAATAAATTGATAAACGAATAAATAAGTAAAAAATAAAAATAAAATAATATTAATTAATAATAATAATTAATGCGTATTTACTTGACTATTTTTTCGTCTACCTACGTTGTATTACTTGTCGATATAATTGAAGTCGGTTTTTTTTCGTTTGCCTGTAAACACAATTAATTATATCAAAAATAAAAATGTATATAAAATGGAAATTTTAAATGTGCGAAAAATTAAACACATGTAGCAGTTCAGCATCTACGTATATACTCACTTAAGTGCAAACACAGTGCCGCGGTCAAAGCACCGATAATGCAATATGTGGAAAGCAAATAACTCTTCACTTAGCACTTTGTTTTAAACATAATAAGGAAATAACCCATTTAAACACGTAAAAAATAAAGTTTTCCCTAGCAAATTAACGTTTAAACCTTTTTTTATTTATAATTCTTAACCATTATTTTAAAACGCTATTAGTTGTCTTTGTATTATTCGTCTATAATTATTATATATGTATATTTATTGTATTTATTACATTTATTACATTATATTTGTTTTTATGTTTCCCTACTATGAGTGGCGATCGCTATCAGGTATTTATTATGATACAAACCGGGACCGACGGCTTAACGTGCTCTCCGAGACTCGGTAGGGAGACCCACGAGGACAGAAATATAAACCGGAAAGAAATATTTGTACAAATACAAATAACCATCCCGAGCGAGAATCGAACAGAGCGGTTGCCTTATTTCATGCGCATGTAAAATTATTTTAAGTGATACGTTTATTTGCAACTAGCTGACCCGGCGAACTTCGTATCGCCTAACACAAACTTTATCGTATGGTATTAAAGTTCAAATTGACTTTTAAGTATTATCACAAATCTTTTGTATGGGAGTATCGAAAAGTGTTGTTTTTAGACTTTTTCAGGAAATTTAAATTTTTTTTTTTTAGAATTTTTCTCTCCGTAAGAACCATCCTCGTACTTCAAGGAACATTTTAAAAAAAGAATTAGCGAAATCGGTCCAACCGTTCTCGAGTTTTGCGCTTAGCAACACATTTTGCGATTCATTTTTATATATAAGATTAATGTTTTAAAACAATATAGGTACTATATTTAATTTTTAATTGCTGTTTATTCAAATTTCAATAATATTTTATTTTTGTTTCTGTACATAGAATATTTAGAATATTTTATTTTATTTTTTCTCTTTTCTTTTCATTTATCTATTACATTTCATTATACTGTTAACATTTATTTATAAAAATAATTGTGTTTGCTCGCAAACGAAAAAAAACCGACTTCAATTACATCGACAAGTAATACAACGCAGATCGACGAAAAAATAGTCAAGCAACTACGCGTTATCAAAGATTACTCAAAAAGTAATTATCAGATCTCGATAAAATTTATATGTGACCACATGATAAACATCAGCTTTCGATTAAATTAAAAATTATCAAAATCGGTACACCCAGTAAAAAGTTATTGCGGATTTTTGAGAGTTTCCCTCGATTTCTCTAGGATCCCATCATCAGATCCTGGTTTCCTTATCACGGTATCAAACTAGGGATATTCCCTTTCTAACAAAAAAAGAATTATCAAAATCAGTACAGCCAGTAGAAAGTTATGTGGTATAATACAACGTAGGTCGACGAAAAAAGCGTCAAGTAAAAACGCATTATTGGATATAACTCGAAAAGTAGTTGCTAGATCTCAAATAAATTTAAAAGGGAACAATTGGCACACACCACCTTTCGATTAAAATAAAATTTGTCGAAATCGGTCTACCCGGTCAAAAGTTCTGATGTAACATACATTAAAAAAAAATAAAAAAATACAGTCGAATTGAGAACCTCCTCCTTTTTTGGAAGTCGGTTAAAAAGTTGTACATTGTGTGATTTATTGTGTAATAATATAAAATATTAAGGATGGATTTTAAGCTAGATTCAGTAATAATAGTGACGATCATTTTATTTCATTAAAATTCCGTTTGCGAGAGTTCACCTCTATTAATAGCCATCTCATAACTTGCAGCAGTCTGTAAAGTGCTTCCCGAATCGTCACAGTGCAGGAATTTTAAGTACTTCACTTTGCACTGCTGGTTTTTTGGTAAAACATTTACATGTCATGAGTCTAAAAGATAATGTGTTTTTTTAGTGTTGCGTCCCCAAACGTTTTAAAGTAAATCAAACATTTAAAGAGTTGTAATTCACTAGAATTTATAATTATTTTTATACGAATAAATGTTCTATTTTAAAACCCATATTACTTTATTTTTAATTTTCTTTTATTTATTAGTTTTTTTTTTCGGAATTATTATAATAATGATTAGCACTTTGTTTTAAAAAACCTCCTCTACTTGTACACGCTTTACTTAATGTTAAAAGTTAAAAAAAGCTAATTAAAACAAGACTTTGTATGTAAGTTTATTTTTATTTTTTTTTTATTTTTGTGTCACTAGGTCGGCAAACAAGCGTACGGCTCACCTGATGGTAAGCGATTACCGTAGCTTATAGACGCCTGCAACACCAGAAGCATCGCAAGCGCGTTGCCGACCCAATCCCCAATCCCCCCAGGAGCTCTGGTCACCTTACTCAACAACAGGAACACAATACTGCTTGAAAACAGTATTATTTTGCTGTGATCTTCTGTAAGGTCGAGGTACTACCCCAGTCGGGCTGCTCCATATTTTGAGCAGGAAATTCCTGCTGTGCCCTACCTCAGTTAATAAGTATATATGTTTTTTATTTTAACTTTAGGGACTTTTTCAGCAAGGCTGAAAATGTCAGTCCTATTATACCCTTATCACTATCAACTATTCAAACAATATACTATATTCATTTTGTATTTGGAAACTATCTACTATATTTTCGAAACCATAATAGGGGCCATCCATAAATTCACTCATCAAGGGGGGTTAGGGGGCAACCACTTGAGACATGGGGTGCAAAGGGGTCCAATATTTTATGAAATCACATTTTAACATATAATACATCTAATTCTTAGTTAAATGCAAATAAAAATAATGTCGAAACTGACGTGTTAATTTAATTAACTTAAATTTATAGGTGTAAAATTGCTAAATATGTGACGTCACATTAGGCCCTACCTAATTAATTTAGATCCACTTAGTAGAGGAATTAAAGGTCTAATAAATGTGACCATCTGTGACAAGGAGGCTGGAGGTTTTCAAAAATCGTAAAATTCATGTGGTGTTGTTTATAGATGCCCTTAAGTCATTTTAGCTGTGGATAGCATTGCTATACTTCTATGGAACATCCGACAAAAAAACCGTGTCCAATGCGGTCCGAATATTTCGTCGTCCTTTTTACGTAACGTTCACTACTTGAAATTGAACTACCGGCGGCGCTAATGGAACAAGCCTCCGCCAGACAGGTCGGAGGTAGCGCGTCAAAATGAATACGTATCGTCCTTTAGCGTTCGCTCGGATTTCCGGATAAAAGGTACCTTTTTCGGTATGTGATTTCTGTTGTGTAACGACTTTTTGTAAAACTATGTATTTATTAGGAATGAAGCTAAAACACATAAAGGATTGTAAATCATGTATTTAAGATTTAGACATTCTAAAGTATTAAAACCCTGATATAGACATAACCTGATATATACTGACATGGATTTTTGAAGTTATACTTCTTTTGGCGCGTAAGGGAAAAATGATGAGAGTAAATTTTTACGATGCGCGCTCACACCGTCACAAAAAACCGACACCCTGAAGTTAGCAAGTCAACGAAGAAGTTAGCAACCTGGAGTTTGTTCGTCAAAGAAGAAGAAGTTAGCAACCTGAAGCTAGCCAATGAAGTATAACTTCTTACGTACGTACGTAAACACACACACACACACACACACACACACACACACACATTTTACTTACACAAATAATCTGTAAAATATCTTCTTACAATTTATCTGATACTGAAAAATAAAAATATGAAAAAACCTTGTTTTATTAAATCTACCTTTCATCATTATACTTTTGTTTGATTTTTTTTCCTAGTGATCATATTGTGTTTGTGTTTATATTTGTCACATTTGGTCATCTTTGTGATACGACGATTTGTGAATATTTAAATTAAATAAATATTCTTATTATTATTTATTATTTATTATTATACTCATAGTACTTGGGTGACCGAGCTCAGCTCGGTATATTTAGTATATCGTGAAGGTTAGTTAGAAGAAAGAGTTAAAATGATTCGGTGCCGGTTTGGGTGAAGTCTTTTTTAACCGACTTCAAAAAAGGAGGAGGTTACTCAATTCGACCGTATATATATATATATATATATATATATATATATATATATAAGACCGCACTACCGCACTGCCGAATCTCGGAGCGGACGAGAAGGTCCTTAGTGACCCAGGCAGTGCTGATAACAAAATGGAAAATGGTGGAGGGACAGCCGGGCTCCAGTAAGGAGCCTGTCGTCGACACCGGCTTGTCCGAGGGGGGTCTCCAAATAGACCTGGATGATCTCTCCAAGGACGAGCAAGGTGATCCTGACGACGCCATCCTGGAATCCAGTGATGATGGCGGTGCCAGCTCCACCTAAATCACAACTACTAATCACCCAAGTCAACCTCCAGCACAGCCAGACTGCGACGGCTACCCTACGCAGATTGCTGGAAGGCAAAACGAAGACCGTGGCCCTGATCCAGGAGCCGTGGATCAGGAAGGGGAGGATCTGCGGTCTAAACAACATTGGAGGTAAGTTACTTCTAAATAATAACGTACACCACCCACGCACTTGTATCTACGCACACAAGGACGTGAACATCACCTTAATAACCGAGTTCTGTAGCAGAGATCTTACAACCGTCAGGCTCCAAAAAGAACCCTCTTCAGGCTTACCTGATGTGGTGATAGCATCTGCCTACCTGCCGGGTGATGCTGACATCCCTACCCCAGAGCTGGCCGCGCTTGCTGAGCACTGCGAGCGTCAGGGTCTTGAGCTCATCATATCCGCTGACTCCAATGCGCACCATGCGCTATGGGGCAGCAAGGACAACAACCAGCGAGGTGAGGACTTTGTTTCTTTTTTAATCGCAACTAATCGTAACATTATAAATAAAGGATCTGAACCAACTTTTGTAACTTCGAGATCCCAAACCATCATTGATCTAACTCTGGCGACAGAGCATGTGTCCGAATTTATTTCAGATTGGCATGTGTCTGAAGACGTGTCGTGCTCTGATCATCGGTGGATCAAATACAACCTAGAAGTCACGTTGACGTCACCTAAACCCCGCCGTAACCCTCGGAAGAAGGACCGCGGCAGGTATGAGCTTCTGACAGCGGAGAAACTCAAAGGTGTTGTACTACCCGATAACCATGAAGGCACGGAGGACATTGATAACCACATCAACCAGATAACCGACTGCCTAATCACCAGCTTCGAACAAACATGCCCACTTTCATCGCCCAGTGCGCGACAGTTTCGCAGAGGGCACTGGTGGGGACCGGAGCTTGAGAAGCTACGACGCAGGGTGAGGAAGTTGTTCAATAGAGCAAAGAATACTCGTCTAGAACACCACTGGGACGCCTACAAGCAAGCCCAATATCACTACAAAAGGCGCATCAGAATGAGGAAGAAGGAGTGCTGGATGCGCTTTTGTACCAATATTGAAACGAACAATCAGGCGAACAGAGTTAAGAATATAGTATGCAGCGAACCAGTGCACAACCTGGGATGCCAGAAGAAACCGGATGGAACATATACCAAAACGGATCTGGAAACCTCAGAACTGTTAATAACTACACACTTCCCAGGATGCCAAATCGAAAGTAATGTGGCATGGGAGGAAGAGCCAAAGAAGACACCTTTAATCGTGGACTGGATCACCGCCAAGAAAATTGTCACACATGACAAAGTAATTTGGGCCATCAACAGTTTCCTTCCATATAAGTCTGCAGGACTGGATAAGGTGTTTCCAGGTCTGCTAAGATGGAGTGATAGGAAGCTAATCGACCACCTTGTCTCCACATATAGGAGTTGCTTAGCTTACTGCTACACTCCAAAGTTATGGAGGGAGGTCAAGGTAGTCTTCATACCCAAACCCGGCAAAGGAGACTACTCGCAACCAAAATCATTCAGACCTATTACTCAGACCCTTACCTCCTTTCTACTGAAAGTTCTGGAAAGGCTAATAGATCGGGAGCTGAGGAGCACAACTCTGGTTGAGCAACCTCTGAATCCCAACCAGCATGCCTACTCAATGGGCAAATCAACGGACTCTGCCCTACATAAGGTTATATCCTACATAGAGGGCAATCTCCACCACAAGATATCAACCCTAGGCGCCTTTATCGATATTGAAGGGGCCTTTGATAAAACTAAGTTCACCAGCATAAGCCGGGCCCTGACTAAGCATGGAGTCAATAACACAATTGCCGGGTGGATAGACAGCATGCTCAGGTACAGGGCCATCCAATTCACTGTGAATGAAACAACTAGAGGCGTTGTAGCGAGGGGGTGTCCGCAGGGGGGGGACTTTTCCCCACTTCTGTGGAACATAGTGATCGACGAACTGATCACCTTGCTCAATGACCGCAGATTTCTCACAGTTGGCTATGCAGATAACTTAACTGTACTCGTCAGTGGACCATCTGAGAGGACAGTCTGCGACCAAATGAGGGCCGCACTAAAAGTCGTTGAACAGTGGTGTGTAGACCACGAACTAACAGTGAACCCCGCAAAGACGGAACTTGTGATGTTCACTAATAAACGGAATTTAGGGAACCTTAAACTCCCTAAATTATTTGGCACCAGTCTTGCCCTAACCAAGGAGGTCAAATATCTTGGAGTAATCCTAGATAGTAAGCTTCTTTGGAACAGGCATTTAGACTCAAAAATCAACAAAGCTAGCATAATCCTCTGCCAATGCAAACGGATTTGACAACTGCGCTCGTGGGTAAGGCAACGTACACGTGCAAATCACAATGCCCTTTGGGCAAACCAAACCGGCTGTAGACAGTCTAAACTGATACTCACGGAAGTATCACCGCACCTAACGTGCCGACTGCTCAGTCTTAACCGTTTGGACATCCGAATAGTTGTTGGCACGATTACCGGCCATATGGCACTTAATCACCAACTATTCATCATGAATACAACAGACAGCCCTCTTTGCAGGGGCTGTCTGGCTGCTGAAGAAACAGCCGCCCACGTAATCCTGGAATGCCAGGGAGTGGCCGCACACCGGGCTACCATCCTTAAAGAAATAAGGACTTAAAGAAATAAGGACAGGCTTCTGAGCTTCTGGAAGGAGCTGGGCTGGCTGAATTAGTCAGCCCTCTTTTCACGCACAACGGATCACCTCTGTGTCTAAGTGCGGAAAACCGAGCCCACTACAATACAATACAATACAATACAATATATATATATATATATATATATTAAATGTATGTTCGGGGATAACTTCGTCGTTTATGAAAAGTTTTGATAATTCTTTTTTTGTTGGAAAGGAGATATTCCTGGTGTGGTACCATGATAAGGAAACCAGGATCTGATGATGGGATCCCAGATAAATCGAGGGAAACTCTCGAAAATCCGCATAACTTTTTACTTGATGTACCGATTTTGATGATTTTTAACTTAATCGAAAGCCGATGTTTATCATGTGGTCATATTTTATCGAGATCTTAAAAAATGACGACAAATTAAAAATTGATATCTACAAATTAGCAATTACAAGATTGAGATTAATTGCTTCTCAAAAACTGATAGGCGCTCCAAAAAATCGTGTGTTTTTTTGAAAATCATATTTAAATACGAATGACATATTTATAAAATATGAATAATTGTTTTTAACGACAATAATAAAAAAATATAAATAAATATAAAAAATCAAAAATAATTAAAAAATAATAATGATAAAATATGAATTTTTTTTCGATTTTACCGACATAATAATAAAAAATAAGAACTGTCTATTTAACTAAAAAATAACGAGTGCAATTAGAAAAAAAAAGAAAAAATTACTTGATCTTGAACCATGATCTTCTCAGTTGATCCCGACCGGACGATTTTACACCGAGCTATTATAACTTTATTGACTGTAATGGTCTGATCTTTATTTTTACATTCACCTATGCTTATACATTTATTATTAACCTACCCTCACATCTTCCCCCTTTAATTAAGAAAACAAATGAAATTACATCTAATACATCTTATACATAATTAACAATTATTCAAATCACAAATTAATCAATAATTTAATTACCTCGATAAGCACAATAATCACAAAATGTTATTAAAACATTTAACAACTTAGATAGATGTGATCATAATAATAAAAATTATGATTTCTATCCAAAACTTTGTTATTATAATATTCATTACATTTAATTTCACATTATATATTATTATTATTATTTTATTATTATTATTATTATTATTATTTTTTTTTTTTTTTTTTTTTACCTAACGTAACTATAGCATTACAACAAAACATACATCATTCATCAATCTTCTTGAAGAAAAATCTTCTTATGTGAACCCCAATCTATCCGGAGGCCTCACTATCCTGCCAGAACGAGTTACATAATTGTTGTTATTTGTTTCTATCTTTGTTTCTGTATTACAGTTAATATCATCATATTGACAACTATAGCGAGGCGTGCCATGCCTTATTGCCGTGTCAGAAATTATATACCGCCTATTACGAATTAATTTTTTACCGTTTAACATACTCACTTCATAAGATCTATTACCTAATATACTGCTTATCGAACCAGGTATCCATGTCTTATTACGCAAATCATAAATCCTTACCCTTTCACCCTTACTCAATTCTTTTAAGTTTTTTGCACTCTTGTCGTAGTAAAATTTCTGTTTCTTTTGCCTATGTAATAATTTCTGTTTTATATTTCTATGAACGTTTGGCTTAAGTAATTTTTTCGACATCGGAAGAATACTTCTAAATTTTCTACTTTGTAATATTTCTGCTGGAGACGGTAATTCTTTTGCCAGCGGAGTATTTAAATATTCTAAAACACCTAAACGATAATCTGAGCCAGTTTCTCTTGTCTTAATTATTATGCGTTTTGCCGTCTGAATCATACGTTCAACCTGACCATTCGACTGTGGATAATGAGGCGAAGAAGTTATATGTTTAAAACCCCATTCTTTTGCAAAATCCTTAAAGTAGTTAGAACTAAATTGCGGACCGCAATCAGAAAATAATATAATCGGGATTCCTTGATGACAAAAAACATTTTTTAAACAATTAATAACATATGTGGATTCCGTTGACTGTAATTCAATTATCTCAAAAAACTTACTGTAGTAATCAACTATCATAAGATAATTTAAACCCTTAATTTGAAACAAATCAACACCAACTTTAATCCACGGACTATCAGGGATTTCGTGAGATTGCAATTCCTCTTTTTGATTTAATTTTTTATGAGCCAAACAAACATCACAACTATTTATTAAATTACTTAAATCATTATTTATACCCGGCCAAAATATTGTTTCTCTAGCCCGTAACTTACTTTTTTCTAAACCCATATGACCTATATGTAATTTATTTAACATTTCTTTTCTTAAGATCTTCGGGACTACTACCCTTTCATTTTTCCATATTAACCCATACGCAAAGTATAAACTTTCTTTGTAATGCCAAAATGGTTTAACTAATTCCATAACACAATGCCTTTCCTCAGGCCAGCCCTTGTTTATGTATTTAATTACCTGTTGTAGTTCGCTATCTCTCTCTGTTTCTTTCTGTAAAGCTATAAACTGTGCATTATCAAAGTATTGTGAAAGCGCGGACGACGCATCTCGAGTGACTGCACACACCTCGTCGTGAAGAGAATCTCGGCTCGAATGCAAAACTGCGGTCCCAGCCGTTTCATATGCACGCGATAACGCGTCGGCAATATAAAGTTGTTTACCGGGCTTATATATCAGTTTAAATGTATAACGTTGTAACCTTAATAACATTCTTTGCAATCGTGCTGGTGCGTCGGTAATAGGCTTATTAATAATACTTATCAGCGGCTTATGATCGGTTTCGATCGTTACATCTGACCTTCCATAAATATACGCATAAAACTTCTCACATGCAAACACACAAGCATACCGCTCCTTCTCTATTTGCGCGTATCTCTGTTCAGCTTTTGTCAAAGCCCTCGAAGCATAACACACTGGCAGATTATTTTGCATCAGACATGCACCTAATCCACTCTTACTCGCGTCTACTGATATTGTAATCGATTTATTTTGATCATAATATTGTAAAACAGGACGACCAGCTAAACAACGCTTAATATCTTGAAAACATTTATCATGTCTTTCATCCCAGTGCCACTCAATACTATTTTGTAACAACTCACGCAAAGGATAAACTCTATCTGATAAATTAGGGATAAAGCTACCTATATAATTAACTAGACCTAAGAATCTTTCTATGTCTTTTTTATTTTTAGGGATGGGCATTTTAGTAATAGCTGTTATGTGACTGTCATCTGGGTACAGTCCATTTTTTGTAATTTTATGACCTAAATATTTTCTTTCTTCTAATCCAAATTTACATTTATTTTTGTTTAATTTAAGATTTATCGTTCTACATCTTTCTAACACTCGCTTCAATCTTTCATCATGTTCTTCTTTATTACACCCGTATATTAGCAAGTCGTCCATGTACATGCAAACTCCCTCTAAGTCATCAAAATTCTCAATCATTTTTTTATGAAAAACTTCAGATGCTGAACAAATTCCAAACGGCATTCTCAAAAACTTATACCTCCCAAACGGAGTATTAAACGTACAATACGCACTGCTAGCTTCATCCAAAGAAATGTTCCAAAAACCTGATGATGCATCTAAAGTACTAAAATATTTAGCTCCCGATAACTTTGCTACAATCTCATCTAATGTCGGTAATCTAAAATGTTCCCGCTTAATCGCTCGATTTAATTCCTTTGGATCTAAGCATATGCGTAAATCACCAGAAGGTTTTTTAACTACCGTTATACTGCTAACCCAGTCTGACGGACCCTCAACTTTAGCAATAATTTTTTGAGATTCCATTTCCATTAATTTTTTCTTTACCTTTTCCTTAATAGCAAACGGCAACTTTCTAGGCGCGTGAACAACAGGCTTAGCATCTTCCTTTAAATGAATTTTGTATTGACCCGGTAAGCAGCCAAGGCCACAAAACACGTCTTCAAATTTAGTAAGAATATCTGGATAACCATCACTACTACGTACAGACATGACACGCCTAACCAAGTCTAATTCCGTGCAAGCATGACGGCCTAAAATGGGGACTGAATGCACTCTGGCCACTATAAACTCGAGCATGTAAATATATTTTTTATAGGTAACATTTAAAAATATTTTCCCCAGAACATCTATCCTTGCACCAGAATAACCACTTAATTTAGTATTTGTTTGCAATAAACAATCTTGAGAAATGTTCAATTTTTTACAATATTCTAATGGTAAAACATTTACATCAGCACCTGTGTCTAATTTAAAATTAATACATATCCCACATATTTTTAAGTTAACATTCCACTCACTACTGTTATTTAATGAATAAATTACCTTCTCATCCGATTCCACTATATAATGAATTCCACACACACGAGCAAAATGATTCATCCCTGAACATCGCGCACATTTTTGACCATAAGCCGGACACTCAAACTTTTTATGCACATTTCCACAATAATTACACTGCGTACTTGAACCCGCGACCGATCGCCGCTGCCCGACGTTGTATCCACTGGTCACCTGGGAGCGGCCGCGCGGTACGCTCACACGCACCGAGCGCGCCTCCGCCCCGCGTTCGCCCCGCACCGCACCGCCTCGTCGCTCCGCTTCCAACTCGCATCCCGCGCGTCTCGCTCGCCCGCGCGATGACGTCAGCTTAGACCCCATAAATGACACGTTTCTTTGTGATTGATTTAATCGATGCATACTTAACTCTGATCCCTCACTTTCAGGTTTAATCCTTTCCGAATATGTTCGGGATGTTATTACCGCTCGATATATATCCATTGCTTTTTTTAACGATAAATCTTCCTCCCTAAGCAAACGTTCACGAATTGTAGTGCTTGAAATACCGCAAACCAATCGATCTTTTATCAATTCATCATGAAAGTCTCGAAATTCACACGTTTGCGCAAATTTCCCAAGTACGAAAACGTATTGTTCAATAGATTCATTCTCCTGTTGATCGCGAATGAAGAATTTATGACGCTCGACAGTAACGTTCCTCTTTGTTGAAATTGTTCATCTAGTTTTTTCCAAATATATTCTATAGTCATACATTTCTCCGGTAAATTATCTATAATTTCTCGACACTGCTCACCCACAATGTGTAACAGGATATTCACTTGTATTTCCACTGGTTTTTTATCTATTTCGCAAGCTTTACTATATATTTCATAACTTCGCTTCCATTTTACCCACTTTTCGTTAAGGCTCGATATATCCCATGCATTTTTGTCGAAGCAAAATGATGGTGGCGGTGACAATATACTCTCCATACTTGTATTTTAAATAAATTACTATAAGAACTTGCTTTACCGGCTGCGCCATGTAATGGTCTGATCTTTATTTTTACATTCACCTATGCTTATACATTTATTATTAACCTACCCTCACATTGACAGTTGCGAAATTTACTTCCACCCCCTAAAAACAGGGATAAAACGACATTTTCTAAAAATGAATCTTAGCTAGATGGATTTATCTCGTAAAATCGTTGGAGCCGTTTCCGAGATTCAGATTATATATATATATACCGAGGCCGACAGCTTAACATATTCTCAGATGCACGGTAGGGAGACCCTCGAGGACAAACATCCCATAACAACCATACCACATATCGGAAACAGATATTTGTGCAAAGATAATTTGTACAAATAATCATTAATTATTCAAACCACCGTTGTTTAGCCCCTACACGGAACACGCATCACTACACCAGAAGAGTTGCTATGGTAACATTATTAATAGTATTTTTATTCGTTTAAAAACATATTAGTAATAGTTGCATTTATATCCAATATCCGACAGCGGGATGTTACAGGCTGAATCGTGATGGAAATTATTACAATTCATGATAAATATTTAATTACAATTTGTTACCCCGAACATCATCCCCTATATCATCGCATTTTAGAGAACTTGCCGAGAATTATGTTAAAATATTGTATATTTACAAATAACAATACACAACACACCGTTTTTTATATTATTATCAAACGTAATTTAATTAAGACACGAGGCATGTAATAATGGCCTATTCGTTTCTATAGTAAAGAGAATAATGCAATTTCCGGGGCTTATTAAATATATTTAGCTTTACCAATGTCTGTAGATGGAGCTCTTACACATTAAGAGGCTCTTTTGTCTCTGTATTAACTAATACAATGTATTTTGTCGTTCTAGTACCTCACTGTAAGAAAACAAAGACAAATTTTGTTACACATTTCTATTATATTTATACCGAAACATGGTATCGTGTTTTCTTACATTGCTAGACGAACCTTTTTGTTTAAGTTTCCTTTTGTCTGAGATTTGACTTTTTATTCGATGTTAACGTTAAAATATATTAAACACTTTTCTATTATGGAGAATACATTCGAGAGTATATACTCTCGAATGTACGAACAACTTCTGTACATATAACTTATTAATTGTCTTATGGGTTGTCTGGAAGAAATGGCTAATTAGCCATAAGTCCGCCCATTGTACTTCACTGTCTGTAACTATCTTTATGCTTTGTTTGTAATATTTTTGTGGTGTACAATAAAGTATAAAATAAAATAAATCTATACATATAATAAAATGGTAGGAAAGTCAAAACTGTACATTGAATATTCTTTTAAAAGAATACTTGGGGAGTGATCTACAATCGATACCGAAGCCAAAAATATAGTTTTTAGAATTTTTGTCTGTTTGTTTGTATGTATGTCCGGGATAAACTTAAAAAGTACCGCATGGATTTACTTCAAATTTGGCACGAATATTATTAAGAAGTCGGGTCAACATATAGGCTACAAATTATCACTATCACCTACGGGGAACGAGCAGTGAACCTTTATTTCTTTAACGCATTCTGTAACAACGTGTAATCTAAAATCTCGTGTAATTTGTTTATGTATACTTTATACATAATCAAAAAAAAATAGATTTGATTATGTGCACTAGAACATTTTGTATCTTTCTTAACTGACTTCAAAAGGGGTCCTCTATTTGTCTGTTTCTATATGTGTTACCGCTCAGCGTCCCAACTCGCCTGCCCAGCGTGGTGACTATGTGCAACACACATGAGTTCACGTCATTTTTGGCACGTGCTTGTGGAGGCTTATGTCCAGCAGTGGACTACGATAGGCTGAAGTGATATGTGTTACCGCTTAACTTTATACTGGGTGTAGCGATTTTATGCTTGTCGTTTGGTCCCATTTTGATCCAATTTTGAGCGATTTGATAGATAATTTACGTGATGTTAACTGATTAACTCATAAACATTTTTGAATATCATATCAAAAATTGACCGCTCCGGCGGGGTTCGAACCCGCGTCTCCGACTGACCGTGTCGGCGCTCTAGCCAATTAAGCTATGGAACGATGTACCCGCTCGAGCGAAATTTTTGATATGATGATTTTTATTTTCGGTTTTAGCTTATTTCCATAAAATTTTCAAATAAATTGATAAAAAAAATAATCTAACACCAAACCTATGCTTTGTTAAAAGTATTTTTAAATGAAGAGAACCTGCTTGTAAAATTCATTTTAAGCTCACGTAAAAACAAATTGAAATTAAAATTAAGTGCATCTCCAATTCTCCATACACCTTCTATTTTCACAAACAGTGGTATATTAGCTATTAGGGCTACATCAAAGTGTAAAATAACAAAATTAATTAACAGAAAATAAACTATGTCATAGCAGAATGACAAATTAATAAAATTTCAATCAAACTCATAGACTTTATTATAAATAATAATCGTCTTTAAGACCAAAGACGTAAAACAAAGAGTTTTCAATTTCAATGTGTTTAGAATTCAAAATATAATAGAAGCAAACATATTGAACTGTATTTAGTTTCTAGCGAGACAACACTTACATAATTGTTCAAAACTGTGGCTATCGCTACAATATTTAAAAAAAAAGTAAACAGTAATGTAGCAATTAATTACTGTTTCGCATATTAACTTGACTATTTTTTCGTTTACTTACGTTGTGTTACTTGTTGATTTGTCGTGCTGGCATGTTGGCGTGCTGGTGAGTTGGCGTGTCGGCGTGTCGGCGTGTCGGTGTGTCGGCGTGTCGGCGTGCCGTCGTGTCAACGTACTGGCCTGTCGGCGTGCCGGCATGTTAACGTGTTGGCGTTTTGGCATGTTGGCATATTGACGTGTTGATGAGTTGGCGTATTGTAGTAGGTCTTTGCGATTCTTGAAATCGTAAGAATTTCAAGGTCGCTACTTAGCTTATTTATAAATTGTAAACATCATAATCCTTATTATTAAGACCAAATAACGTAAAACCTGAAGTAATAATAAGGAAACCTTTGAACATAAGAGTCATTTTAAGCCGGTGATAATATTATGGCTGTCCTACAAGCTTAATCAAAAATAGTTGCGAATGCAGCCCTGAGCTAGGAAAGCAGAGGTTCTAGTTTACAATATTGTATGTTAAAGTAATTCAAAGTTTATTTTTAAATATAACATACTTGAAATCTATCCAATCCATTACTAAAGATACATATGCCAAATATACAAATTCTTTTAATATTCTGTCTGTTCCTTTATTGCGCAGAAAATATGGGATAGATTTTATTGGAATTCGACGTGGCTTGGTTAGTTTATGCTCTGAATCAACACATGTGAAAATATTTTATCACAAGTAATGATAGGAACCTCACAAGGAAATTCGGCTACGAATCTATCTACCGATCTATATATTTTTATATAATCTATACTTTTTGATATAATGAAACAACTTTTTCGGATTTTATCGCGGTTTATTAGGTTTTTTAGATGCCCAACGTTTAGGATACGTTACAGCAACCATGGCCACGGGAGGACTATACACTAATTATAATATAATAATTTTTGCAATAAAAAAAAACAAATTTTGAAAAGAATGCGACTGTAACTTGTGAATTGAAATAGTATGTGTATTTTTTATTTAACTTATTTTCATTAAAAAAAGGAAAAATTTATACATATAATATAAGCAGTGCAAGAAAACAATGTACAAGCAGTTCACTGTAAAATGTAATTATTTACTTCAGGAACAGTAATATAATTTATAATTCGTTTTTTTAAACTCAGTATTGAGAGTTAGTATTTTAGTCGGTTATATGTAAACCAAAAAATAATTATAAATATTATTAATTTACTAGCTGTACCCTCGCTGTGTGGCTACGGTAGTAAAGAATATTAGCCACCCCCCTCTTTTCGCGTGGGTGTCGTAAGAGGCGACTAAGGGATAATACAGTTCCACTATCACATTGGAACTTAAAAAGCCAACCGATGGCGGATAACGATCCAACCTCTGGCTTTGAAATACACAGGCCGAAAGATAGGCAGCAGCATCTTCAGTGCGACAAAGCCAGCCCTGCGGACACCAACCCGCCTGCCCAGCGTGGTGACTAATGGCAAACACACGAGTTCACACCATTTTTGGCGCGAATTTACTATGTCCAGCAGTAGGCAGCATATGCTGAAATGACGATGATGATGACCCTGCGCGCATTGCTACGCTTTTTTTCTTTTATTTTGGTTGTACCAACCCAGAAACCTTTGTGGGCTCATACATAACACTGCCGAAGATCATGACATGATCAAATGCATAGTTTACGATTCTATAGGACATACAGGCAAACAATGTGTATATATATCGACGCTTGAAAGGCAACCCTTACTAAGTGACATTAAGTAAACTTTACAGGAGAGCGATTTAAAGTACAAATATACCTAAATTAAAAAATCATAAAAATTTACCTACGTGTTTGATTAAAATGACGTTAACACTCGTAGAAGTCATTTTTTTATAGCTTTCCACATTGTTAAAAAACCTGACACTTATATAAACACCGGTTTGTGCCGGTTAGATAAAATTTACCTGATTTGATAAAAAGGTAAATTTATCGAAATAATTACTGTAATATGTGCAGTAAAATGCAAAAATAGCTAAACTTACTTACTTTAGAATTTTGATACAGAAAGATTGATCTAAAAAAATCTGATAGTTTAAAAGAAATCAAGTAAATTTACCTGAGCATTTATTAGTGATTTTTGTGATTATGGAAATTCTATCTTAGTTATTAAAATTACACCAAACGTAACTTCGTAACTGACTAACCTAACCAAGAGTTCTAGGTAATTTATCATGCACGAAAATACATTAAATAAATTATAATTGAATAATCGTCTTTATTGAAAATTAATCAAATATGCTCCGTAGTGGCGACCATACAAAATAAATAATGAAAACAATAGTATTCAGTCTGAGATCATTTTTTTTTTAATTGGAAAACTATTATCACAGTCGCAATTATAATTTGCACTGTCATCTTAATCTCTCACTTTCAAAAAAAAAATATCTTACATTTTTAGTAAATGAATTATGAATTTTTAATTTATTTCTTTTAATTATCGTTTATAAAAGTAGTAATACACGAAATATTTTAAAAACAGCAACAAAAAACCACTAAGGTTTCAACCTGTGCTATCTTAGTCTAATTGTACACATTCGTTATTTATAACGGTTACAGACAATGTTCAAATTCTTTTAATAAGAAAATACGAAAACAATTTGTAATGTTACAAATAAATACAATAAAATACAATTTAAGTAATGTTTAGTTCAAAATATTTAAGTAATGTTGTTTTAATTTATTTTTGATATTTCTATTTGAAATACTTTTGCATAAATCTACGGGTAGGTTGTTAATAAGTCGAGGCACAATATAAGCAGTTGTACGCTCACCATTCAAATTGTTAGCGCGCTGTGTACGTAGTTGTCTCTCAGTGATCGCCCGTGTGCATAAAGAATGTTCAATAATATTTTTTGACGATATATTGAAAAATTGTTCTTTAAGCAATATAAAATCTACTTTGGAATGTACTGGTAAAATTTTACAATGCTTAAAGAGTCCTGATTCGTTATTGGAAAATTTAAATTTCATTTTTGGTGACACTATTGTTTTTAATATTCTTAATTGGAGATTATATATTTTATCGAGGTAAGTTTTATACGTGCGGCCGTAACTACTAATTCCGTATTGTATATAGGATTCTCCTAATGCGTGGTAAAGCATAATTTTTAATTTGAATTGTATACGATTTTTAAGTATTGTAATATTTGCAAGAAATTGTCTTAGTTTGTCACTCACTAGTTCAATATGGTGAATCCAGTTAAACTTATTATCTATTGTAAGTCCGAGATATTTCTGTGTTTGGGTAATCTCTATAGTTGGGCATTTACAATTTGCTTTATTTTTTGCGTGAAGACAGTCATGGTTATGAGCAATCAAATTTTCTATAGGACATTGTTTAATATATGGAGACTTAATAATCAGTAGTCTTGTTTTACTTGCATTGAGCACTAGACCAGAGTCATGACACCATCTAGTTAGGGCATCTAGGTCGACTTGTAAACTGTTTATAGCGGCTTCGAGATTTCTATTAGCCATAACAAGACATGTATCATCCGCGAACTGGTAACATGTGCTATTAGTGATACAGTTGTTCATATCATTGACGTAAGTTAAAAAGAAAAGTGGGCCCAGCACGGAGCCCTGAGCTGTACCCTCAGTCACAGATATATGTTTACTGCAAATATTATCTACTTTAACAGTAAAGGTTCGGTTATTGAAGTAATTTTTGCACCAGGTCAGTAGTGGACCACGTACTTCACAATTATCTAATCTGTCAACTAGCTGCCGATGTACCAATGTATCAAAAGCACGGGAGAAATTAATAAAGAGAGCTAAGACAATTTTTTTGTCAATAAGATGTTTGTTGACTTCGTCGGTAAACCTTGACAAAAGAAATGAAGTGCTTGTACTGAAATCCGAACTGATTTTGATTGATTACATTATGTTTTCTGTAGAAACTATTTATCTGTTCTCATACATATTTTTCAACAATTTTATCTATGGAAGATAGGAGTGTTATAGGGCGATAATTTGAGTAATCATTCTTTTTACCTTTTTTATGAATTGGTCTTATACAACCTATTTTTAAAGCATCCGGGTAGTGACCACTTTCAACACTACGATTAATTAAGTCTGAAATTGAGCCAGAAATGTTTTCGCCTATAACTTTAATATCGGAAATATTAATATTGTCCAAGCTTGGAGCTTTTCTTGGGTTTAATTGTTTAATTATTTTATTAACACATTTTGCTGATGCTCGTTTGAACAATATACTTGAGTCCAAAGTTTTACGGGTAGCTATAGAAGCAGATAACTTTAAATTACATTTTGGAATAATGTCTTTAACTGCTCTGTCAAATGTTGTTGCAAAGTTCTCGGCCATGTCTTTGGTATTAATAGGGTAGGTGCATCGAAGGCTCTATGTATAGCCATATCTAGTGATAGTGTTATTCTTTCTAACATTTCGTTAACGATTTTGTATATTTTTCTTGTGTTTCTAAAATTATTATTAATATATTGTACTTAATAATTATTTCTTTTGTATTGTAAAAGTTTATGAATTTTATTTCGAATTTTGTTATAATCTAATTTAATTTTTGAATCAAGACTATTTTTCCACTTAGAAAATATATAATCCTTCTTATCACAAAGCCTGATAATATTGTTATCTATCCAGGGCGAACTAAATCTTTTTAAGCCTGTTCTTGTCTTTGTAAAAGTACTTTTATTACTTGCTGTCTTTTTTGCATGATCAAAAGAAGCATAAATAAAGTTTAAGATTTCGTTGGGACTTTTCATATTTTTGGTTTTAGACCATTCTACTTTTTTAAGTTCCTCATAAAAAGTGCTATAATTTATAATCATTTTCGAATCAACCTGTATGCATCTTGGCGCCGAGAATGTGTCGTCGACACAGGCAAATATTATTCCTCGATGGTCGGCCAGTACGACGTTGAGAACTGCCGCGAACTTATGCCCAGTTGGAAAACGTGCAAATATGTGATCAATACATGATTTGGTAACAATTTTTTTTCTTACCTCAATTCGGGTAAAGTCTGTTATTCCACACATTAATCCATGTTCACACAATGCTCCTAAGTATGAATGCTTATATGCCGAAGTATCTTTTAAATTAATATTCATGTCACCAATGAGAAGAAAGTTCTGCTTTAAATTAAATTTAGTTATGTGGTTATTGAGTTCCGGGATAAATACTTTAATGTTTGTACAAGGCGGTCTATAAATTGCACTCACAACTACATCATAATTTGAATTTATTTTTAAGGTACCAGTAAGATTTTCAAAAGCTTTTGTGTTTTGTTCTATTCGTGTAAATTTTATATGGTTCCGTACATAAATAATAATCCCACCACCTTTTTGGTTCTTTCGCAGATGTGAGTATAATTTATAGCCGGCTAAGTTGTATAGGTTAATTACATTGTCAGATATACCAACTTCTGTTAAGATAATATGGTCTAATGGATAAGTACCACTTTCAATAGTTTGTTGCAATTTCGTAAAGTTCTTTATAAGCGATCGGATATTAAAATGTAAACATACTAATTTTAATTTAGTATTTGATGCAATAAGTTTAAAAAAAATATTTGTGGAATGACAATCAAATATTTCTTTTATACTCGTATTTATATCCATAATTTTCAAAATTTATATCTGTAATAAATAGCTCAGATGACTTACAAAGGTGTTGACACTTCTGGTTATTTCTCAAACTGACCAGAACATAACTTTTCAACTCGTTTAATATCATCAAATGTACGGATATAGTAAATTTCACTATCATTAGACATCCTCGCATAAACTCGTCCGTTCCTGCACCATACATACTTACAAGTTTTGTTTAGTAACTGTGTTTTAGTTTTATACAATAATGATTTTTGGAACTTTGTTAACGCCTCTCTAATTTAAATAGGATTTTCATGTTTTTCTATCGGAGTGTTTGAAATTAGTTGACCCACGGTGAGGCGATGTTTCTTCCCGGCTTCTAACCATTGGTGCTGGAGTATCTTTGACTTTAGCTCAACGAGAATCGATCCTGGCTTTTCCTTGGTTCCTGGTAGTCGTAGCGCTGACTGGATATTCTTATCTTCAATATTAAGTTGTATAGCCATATTGTGAACAACTTTTCCTACATCATTGGTTGGTATTTCTGGTAAGCCAGCTATCTCCAGCGATGAAGTGAGAAATTATTGTTCGAATTCGTTCAAGCTGTTTTCCAACGAATTAACCCGTAACTCGAGGTTCTTGTTTTTATTTAAAAGATCATAATTTGTGTTCTCTAGTTCTTTTATTTTATTGTCTTGTTTTTTAATATTCTGATCCATTTGTGAAATTTGATCACTCAAAAACTCAAGTGAACTTTCGAGGCCTTTCATTTCATTGCGAAGTGTCTGTTTTACCT
The DNA here is from genome assembly GCF_905220565.1 of Melitaea cinxia. Classification (NCBI taxonomy): domain Eukaryota; kingdom Metazoa; phylum Arthropoda; class Insecta; order Lepidoptera; family Nymphalidae; genus Melitaea; species Melitaea cinxia. The sequence goes on from NC_059403.1 coordinate 10,957,949, forward strand.
CTCGGCTTATATCCTGAATCAATTTTTTAGTATTAAGGACTGTAGCCGTTTCCGGAATTTCAGCAGCTTCGTAGTAGTCCTCTTCATCGACTTCTTCGGGAATCACAAAGGAAGACCTGTGCGAGATGTTCTTTAAACAGTCCTCACAGCTCCATTCTATTCCTACGGAATTTTTTAAAGTGTTTAGCTGTTTATTTGATAACATTGAGCATGTTGCGTCTGCGTGTACTATTTTGTCATATCTACTGCACTCAACTCCGGGCACTTTTTTTGTAATATTTTTTTTTACATTTAACACACTTTTTGATTGTCATGGTTGAGAATCATTAAATTATAATAGCTATTATATTTATTTTAATTTTATATTTTAGGTAAGTTTCTGAAAATGTATATCGTTGCCTAGCAAGCATAAACTAACTATTAAACATAGTAAACTAAACAAATAAAATTCTTGTAAAATAACAGCAAAATTAGTTGTTGTGATGATAAGTGTAATTTTTTTTGACATGGTTATTACAATTGCTGTCCTTAATTACTATAATAACAAGGAACTGAGGATAAAAAAGAAATATGTTGTACAAGTAAAAATATCTAAGCTCACTACTTTACTTCCACTTTATTTCAAGTTAACTTGTACAAATGACACTGTCACAAAATATATTAGCAAGTTAAAATACATAAACCACATAAATTACAATTGATTTCTGTAGGTAAAATATACTAAGTGGTTTCAAAGGAAAATTTCATAACAAGTGAAAATACGGAAATACAAATAAATGAAAAATTATATACATGAAAACCACACTAAATTCATATTCCTAAGCTTAAGAATGTCGTAACTGCTGGATATTCTTAAAATAACTTTTTTTTGGTTGTTTAGTAAGCACAAAATGTAGATCTGACCGAAATCAAGCAATATCTAAGCGACAACAGGACTCATTGTAGAGCTATGAGATATAGACCAAAAGACGCAGAAAAATCTGGAGATTCGAATGGTATATATAATGGTAACTCATTTTACGGATTTATGTCGGTTAGTAAGGATTGCCTTTCAAGTGTCGATATATATATATATATATATATATATATATATATATATATATGTCGACACTTGTGCTGTCGTACGCATTTAGCAAGGAATTTATAAACAAAAAATGCACCGACGCACTCATTATATTACTACAGTTATTTTTACGTGTATAAAACGATCGGTGCAACCGCGGCTAAGGCAGTCTGGGCTCTAGCTTGGCACGGTGCACTTGTTGTATCCTGCTAGTAGCTTAACCTAGACTCATTCAAAAATTAATTTGTGCAAATGAATTAATTGTTACATAATGATCTATAATTTGGCTGGGCAGGACGGACAACTCGAGCAATGAAGGTGAGCGTTGATGTACATCTCAAAGGGGACCTCCTTAAACCTACACCTAGGTCGCAAGTCCTAGGAACTGCTCTGAGTTTCTCCCTCTGCCATACGATGGACTCTGCACCCGCACGCTGAATCCATCGAATGCTAAGAAGTTAGTCTCCTCCCCGTTAACTAAACCGCGTAATAACTATACCGCGTTCCGTGCTGCGTACCTTTCTACTAAACTACCTTTCTGCTAAAAGATTCCTGTAATATAAGAAATCGGTGATATCATTAATTCTGTTTACTTGTGCCACAATTGACCACTGAAGCCCACAGAGACCGAGACTCTGAGACGATGAGTGAAAGAAATCTACCTCATTCCGAAAAATAGATTAAAATTTTCATGATAAATACAGTCTGATAAGTGATATAACTTTAATTTTATTACTTTCACTAAGATCTGTCTAGATGTGTCTTTAATTCGTTGTAATCCAAAGCAGGGTATATCCTGCTCAAAATCTGGAATAGTCCGACTAGGAAAGACCTTACAGAAGATCACTGCTAAATAATACTGCTTTCAAGCAGTGTTGTGTTCCTGTGGTAAGGTGGCCAAAAATCCTGGGATGATCAACGCGCTTGCGATGCTCCTGGTGTAGTAGGCAAGCTACAGTAATCGCTTACCATCAGTTGAACCGCACGTTTGTGTACTGACCTAATTGTATATTTAAAAAAAGTTAAAGTTCCTGCAATAAAGTTTTTATGAATCTAATGTAGTTCTATGAGGCTATTTGAATAATGAACACTTTCAAACAAATAAAAAACTATGTGTTACCCAATATATAAATCGCTAAAAACACTACGCGTGTCATTCGATTCTTCCTCGATTCTCATTCTCGAGTTTATCTTCTCAATATTTTAAACATTGTATCCTGTAATAGATACAATGTTTACAACACTTACTAACAAAGACGTAGATATTGATAATTAGTTCTAATTTTTATATATATCTACATATCAAGGCATGTAATAACTTGTCCTTTAAATACAGATCTAGAAGTAAATACTTTTAAAAATTCGCAAAAAAATGTCTTAGAAAATTGGAAACATAAGAAACAGGCGTTGAACACTACGCCAATAGCCAATTCAATAGGTCCTGTCGACACTTCTCTCATTCCCCAGTTCAACGTAGGTATTGTGCCCCTCGGTGAATTAGGGCGAAGTTTGCGAGAAATTACATTAACAACAAAGAGAACGAAGCATTTAAACTTAATGGCGAGCCCGTGACGCGTCCCTCGCCATCACTTATTTCAGCCCTTAGTTTAAAATAAAGATTACTTCACCTTTTTCGGTATGATAAATTACTTTTATAGTGTGTCTTAGTTAATTTTGCTTAATTAGAATATGTTTTGTATTAAATAATATGGTATTACGAATAGTAATTATCATAATCGAAACATGATTGAATTAGAATACAGTAAATCTTACAGTGAAAAAAATCTTAAAAAGCAAACTATGGTTAATGATAGCTCAATTTTCTTTGTGGATTTTCTTATTTACCTATATTTTTTTTTCTAAAATAAATAAAAACTGACATATTCTACTTCTTAATCTGTAGGCACTGTGTTCGTAAATCCTCTGATATTATCTCTCCTTCGGCCCTTTTACTATCGTAGAGTCATAATTAGTGTAGAATAATACTGAACCTTCAATTAGATTAGCCACAACTAATTGTAGCCAGACTCGTAATATATTATATATTAGGTTATTTATTTATTATTATATATAAGGTTCTACAGAAAATTATTAGTAGTAATTATTCTTTGCTAGTATTAATATATACGTGACCATAAATGCATGAATATAGATCTAATAACAAAATAAATAAAATGGTATGTGTTTCAGAAAAATCCGTAGTTTTAATGTGCGAATATAATGTAATCATAATTACAATACAGATAGAACACTGTGACACTGAGTTTGTGTTTTGAATTCTTTTTTACTATTATTTTTTTTCACAAAAAAAATCTTTCGTAACAAAAGTCTCTATTTTTACCTAACTCGATTACCAGTTTAAATTGAACTACCGGTGGCAGTGGAATCTAATAGTACAGACTTTAGACAGACACGCTATCTCGCAAAATGGAATCGCGTTGCCCTTGAGTGTCACTTTACTCAAAAGGTTTTCTTTAGACGTAACCGTCCAATATAAGAAAAATTTCGGATATTAGTTTTTGAAGATGAAATAAGGATAACGCTTAAATTTCAATCAAACATTTACGTCTTTTTTTTAAATTTAAAATACTGGTAAGCTTAAAAAAAATTAATCTATATAAATAAAAATAAATGTTGCTAAGCGCAAACTCGAGAATGGCTCGACCAATTCAGCTAATTTATTTTTTTGTATATTTCTTAAGGACCACGGAAAGAAAAAAAATTTAAAAAGAATATTTAATTATATTTTAATTTTACTTTTGACAGAACGAAGTCTGTCCGGGCAGCTAGTATACAATACAGAGCATATCTATATTAACATAATTTACGATTTTACGGAGTTTCAACATTGTTTTACCCTAAGCAATCTTGTCTGAATTCTACTCGAACAATTCTACCACCAAGCGAAATTGCCTTACTCTGTCGTATGCCGATTTAGTGAGGTGGGATAACATAAGCACGAAAAAGACATGCATCCTTTACATTTGTGGAAGTGCCTAGTTACTGTAAAAAATATTATTAATTTTAAAATGAATTTGGTTTTTTAGTATGAAAGGCTATGGAAAAGTAGGATCAAGTGTGTTATCGTATTATAAATGCTGTAATGCTTCGAAATTTCCTGGATTTATTTTTATTTGTGTCTTGCTTGCGAGAGAACGAAAGTAACCGACATAGCCCACAGAATTAGCAAGTTGAAGTGGCAGTGGGCTGGTCATCTGTGTCGCAGGACCGATGGCCATTGGAGTAGACGGGTCCTAGAGTGGAGACCGCGTCTTGGCAAACGCAGTGTGGGACGTCCTCCGGCCCGTTGGACCGACGATCTACGTAAGATTGCCAGTGTAGGCTGGATGAGGATTGCGGAAGACCGGGATGTCTGGCGCGAACTTGGGGAGGCCTATGTCCAGCAGTGGACTGCGATAGGCTCGAGTGTGTGTGAAATGTGTGTCTTGCTTGTTCTTGTGTACCAATTATTGAGGCTTTGTTTTATATTGAACTAGCTAATCCGTTCCCACTTTGTTAAGCGTCAAAATTTAAAATGTAAAACCAACAATCGTCGACTACTAACTATAGTTTTCGCTCAATGGTGGCATTTAACATCTTATAATTAATTATCTCGTATCTCTTAAACTATAAACCAAACAACATGCTATTTGAAGCAAAGTTTATTATAATACAATAAATATTCTTGAGAAAAAAGTTACATTTATCCGTAAGAATTAATATGCCATGCTTAATAATCACGGTATAAATAATTAAAAAATAGTAGTTGTTCGTACTAAGCACACATACATGGTCTCAAATAGTTTTTACCATCCCGGAGACATAGATCAATATTGGTCAACATAAGTCAGTCAGTCCGTAGACTGTTAATTAAATTAATACAATTTTATATTGTAAAATAAAGATTTAAAAAAAATTTGAAGCTTACTTGAATTACTTGAATTTTGTTTTTAATTTTAATTCAACGTCTATCAAACTGTATTATGTAATAATTTAATGTATATTCGAATTCAAACAATGAACAAAAGTTTAAGTTCTGTCTATTAGATAAACCTCGAATATTTATATAAAATAGTATCACTTCAACTTTAAACCCTTCATACAAAGTTTGTGACCTTAAACCTTCGACTGAACAATTCAACTCAAATTCCCATGACGTAATAAGTCAGCGACGGCTTTCGGCAACCATTTTCACATTGTTTTAGTGACAAACTCCACTTAGATTTTGATTGCTAGTATTAAAGTGATTCAATTTGATGGTAAAGATTTATAGATAGATATACAAAGACATTTCAACGTTGACTGTAATTGTGGTTAATATTTCATAACATATAACTTTTTGTAAAACTTGTCTTGTATTCTTGCAAAACAGTTTATTTTCTGCTGAAAAACAATCATTAATCTGTTGAAATAAAATTATAATACTGTTGAATAATATCAGTTGAATAACGAAAATGCCTGCATTAACGTTCTAAACCGTATGTAATTATTTGAAACTTGTCATTCTAGAAAAAAAAAAAAATGTAGTTACACCTTTTGCATTGTTGAAAAAACTATATTTTATTCCGTATATTTTCTTTTTAATGTACCTACACTAAATTTAGACTCGAAACAAAAAAAAAAAAAAAAACATTTTTTTTTAAATTCGTATATTCACTTTTGTAATTAAAAATGTATTTTTTAATTCACGTTTGTAATACACAAAGAGTGAAATCATTTTCTAAAAATCTGCTACATTTACTATTAAGTTAACGTATTTTATAATATTATATTTTGAAGTCGAGTAATGTAACACAACAATGACAAGTTTTTACTAACGTAACACAAATAGGCTAGCACTTTGCTATGAAAATATAAATTCATTATTCTTGTAAGAAAAATTGCATACCGTGCATTATACGGAGAACAAGCGCATAAACCGAATCCAATTACGTAGCATTATCGGTGCGGGTTAAAAATCAAATTACACAGGTACTACTAACACTACTATGAACACGTTTTCTTGTTAAGAGTATTAGAAAAAGAAAAGTGTAATTTTAATTACCAAGCAGTTGATATAGGTATATTTAAAATAGGTGGCGAATGCTAGCGCGACCCCATCTCGCCCCACCCAGGCGGATGACTGCTAACACGTGGTGGTTTTTAGTCAGTAGGAGTCTGACATAACCCTCTGGCGCCCCCGCGCTGGTGGGTATCCATGATGGATTTTCCCCACGTAAAAAAAGGTATATTTAAAATAATTGATTGATTGATTCAACTTGTTACATCCCACTACTGGGCATAGGGCATTTCTCCATGTAAGAGAACCCCGACCCTCCATTCTTTATCCACCGATCAATCCAAACGATCGGAACTGACGGCTATACGTGCTCTACGAGATACGGGTGTGGAGACCCACAAGGACAGACACCAAGACAAATGAATAATCAATAGAATGACAAATCCATTAAAATAATTCATATATATCTAAGATGATTAATAATGTTAATTTTTAAATTTATGCTGTTAAGGGTTACGCGTCATCAAAGTAAAGTAATAAGTTTAATATTATTTTAATATTAATGTTTTTCACAAGCTCTCCCAATTTCGTTGATCAATAGCAATCAGTTTTGGTATGTATTATATATTCTGGTATATATTAAAAATTATATATATTGTTATTATATATTCTGGTATATATTAAAAAGTGTGTGGGTAGCGAAATGCGTAAAAGTGGATTTTATTTAAACCAAAATATTTTAACGATTTTTAACCGACTATCAAAATAGGAGGAGGTTCTCAATTAGACTGTATTTTTATCTTCAGGTATATTACCCCATAACTTTTTACCAATTTTGGTGATTCCTTTTTAATCGAAAGCTGGTGATGCTGCTTGACTTTTGACGCGTACTTTTTCATTTTCTCTTATTAATGCGTTTTTAATTGATCATTTTTTCGACCACCTAGGTACGTTATATTTCTTGTCGATGTAAATTTAGGTAAAACAATTGTTGTTTTTTTTTTCGTTTTTTTTTTCTATTCATATTATATGTTTTGTTTCACAATATACATTCTAAATTACAAAATTAATACACAAGTACGCTTTCATTTTAACATAAATGTCAAATAACCTATTTATGTAAAATATCTTCACGGAATTTTTCGGATACGATACAAACAACGAAACGGCTAAATCATGATAAATTTACGTACAAATTGTGGCAGCCGCAGAAAAAGCGTGAACGTTTAAGATGAACGACGCTTCGTAGCGAAGATATGTTTGCGTTTCATTTGCAGACCAAGATAGCATCGTTGTTTACCGCCCCATTAATCTTGTAACGCATGACAACCGAAATCGAGGTATGGAGATGAGTGGAAGGACTTTCATTACACATTTCTGTTTATTTTTTAAAAGGTGTGATTCAAAAATCTAACTAGGGTTGTTGTCTTTAATCGAAATAAAATATAGCCTAAATTTTAAGTTGGACTAAGTTAGATATCCTTGCGATATTACATCATAATCGGTCCCACTAGTTTCGAAGATTAGCCCGGACAAACATCGTGACACGATATATTTATATATATACATATAGATAGATTAACATGTGCTTTGACTCACAGACTCTGTTCAAAGAGGACAAAAAGTTATGTGTTTTTAAGTTACCGCCTTTACTGTTTTCTTTAGTTATCTTTATTTATCTATATCTTTTTGTGATATATTTGTTTATATATCTTTACTGGGTGAGCAAACATTTTTAAAAGTTGGATAGACATTACTGTGTTACAGAAACATCTTTACTGTGGAACATCTCCCAGGCAGCGTTCAAAAAAGTCCTACCCTTGCTTCCTTCAAACAGAAATTGAAGGAGCACTTTATTTCACAAGTCAATTTACATTCGTCTACTTTGTGAATATGTAAGTATATAATTATCTGTAATATTATATTATATATTTGTATATATGTACATATATATGAGTGTATTTATATATAAGTGTATGTAGTCATATAGTCATACTTGTAAGTATGCAATGTGTACACGCTATATGACACTCTCTCTCCATTGGTTGACTGGAAGAGATCTCTTCTAGGGATAACTTCACCTTTACCATTAACCATACTATTAGTTTTCTGTATATTCTGTTATTTCAGTGTAATAAAGTATATCTTCTATTCCAATAAAGAGGTAAAGTTTCTAACTTTGTTTGTTTGTAGGGGGTAATCTTCATAAATACTGATTCGATCATTAAAATTCTTTCACTAACAGAAAGCTACACTATTCAGGAGTCATATAGGCTATATTTTATTGTTAATGAACAAAAAAATATATTCAAAGAAAGCATATATATAGTATATGTTTGTGAAGAAGTAAACTTAATAGTAAAACCTAATCCTATTTTAGCAAAACTGAAGTCAGCGACGTGAATTTAAGTTCATCGCTTCACTTGACGTAGCATGGAGCTTCGCGACGTCTAACTTGTTTGCTCACTCGCTCAAAGGCGGCTTACTCGAACTCTAGTTTACTCAAAAACCGACCCGCAAAAGAAAATATACTTATCAAATATACTCACCCTCTTATACGACCTCTTTGTGCCTTTACTTTGTTATTTTAATTATTAAGGAAACTTTTTAAACGACCGTGTGTTATTTTGGCCCTATAATTCGTAAAAGGTTTTAAACGTACTTGATGTAGTTTCTGTAGTAAATAGTTTTAAAATAATAAAATATTTGTGTTTGCTCGCAAACGAAATAAAAACGACTTCAATTATATCGACAAGTAATACAACGTAAGTAGACGAAAAAAAATAACAAATGTCTAGTCGTCACTACGATTTTCGAGCGTTTCCCTCGAATTCCTTGGGATGCCATCATTAGATACTGTTTTCCTTAGCATGGTGCCACACTTAGGATATTTCATTTCTAACAAAAAAAGAATTAACAAAATTGGTTCATAAACGACGAAGTTATTCCTGAACATACAAAAAATATATATATATATATATATATATATATATATATATATATATATATATATATATACGATCGAATTGAGTAACCTCCTCCTTTTTTGAAGTTGGTTAAAAAATAGTTAACAGATTTTCTTACATTATATTACGGTTGATATGACTTTATTTACGCCATTTCATCCCGAGGTGTTAACGTGCTTGGGTTTATTGTTATACTTCTGATTCCTTCCCGATCGAATAAAATTGAAAAAGCCTTTGAATCAAATCCGACTCTGAACTTCATCATTGAAACGTGAAAATTAATTAAAAATGTTACACAGAAATTACGTAAATTTATGCGCTTATCAGCACGAAATATTCATCGAGAAGTGATATATTAGGTATTTACAATGGAGCTTTCTGTCCGCCTAGTTTATATATGATATCGGATTTTTTTGTCTTATTATAAAATATAAAATATAGCTGATGCTAAAACACAAAAATACAAATCTTTCTTCCTTTATATTTTAAGTATAGGTCACACTATCCAAAACGAATACATGAATAATTAAACGAATCTATTGTTAGCTTACAAAACAGTTAATAAAGTTGCTATAAATACTTCAATGTAACTTGCACTTCAAAAGCGATACAATGTGGAATTGTCGAAGCGGTGAGATAACGTCCTTCGATGTTCTCGCTTTGAGAAATGTATATTTTGATTTCTATTGTAATCAATACTTAATTGATTGTTATACAGATTATTTTATTCAACTCATCTGAATCGATATCGTGATATTATAATTGCATGGAAGAAATCACTTTATCGATAGGAGGCCGCCTTTTAGACTTTTCTTGTTTTTACAATTTATTTTATTTTTTTTTCTTGTGTACAATAAGGAACATATTATTATTACTATTTTTATTTATTTATATAAATAATAATAAGTCGCCGAATTATGTACGTGCATAATTTCCTCACGACTGCAAGAAGTTGGATACTTATTTTTGTGTTCATTAGTGTCAGGACAATATTTGCATTAAAAAACGAGTATGCTGTAGACCACACGACTGAAGGAAAATTTACGAAACGTAACTCTCTCTCTTTCTGTCCTCAATAACTTATATCTCCCTCTCAACTTCCGTTCGCCTCGGCCAATAACTTTTCGTAACGCTCTCGACACGCATTCGACGACACGTTGATGACATGTATACAAATCTCATATATAGGTATTAACCGCACCATTTAATCTTCATCGTGTCTTTTCCTCTCTTTTTGATATTGGCGAAATCATCTGTGCTACTTCGGCACTGTTGGAAGCTATGAATTTGAATAAATATAAGGGGTTTTCAACAAGAACTTTGTTTTGTATTTAGATCATAATAAAAAAATGTGTGCGTGTACACACATAAGAAGTGAAACGTCTTTATGACCTTATTTTTCGAAAAATGATCTACTATATGCAACTTTACAGCAATTGGTTATTTAAGTTAAATTTTAAAGTTTAACAAAAGGCCTTTATTATCATAAACATGAATACAAATAATACAATTATTTAATTTTATCTTATTACTACTAAGATTATTACAGTATTTTGATATTTATCACCTCACTATATTGTTAGAAATAAATAAGGGTGCAATAGAAAAACGTTCAAGTCTAGTGATGGGAGTAAGTCCGCTTAGACGACATGCTATCCCTACTCCGCTGGAGAAAGTACTCTTCGCATCAACCGTGGTAGGGACAAGAAAAAGATGGTGCGTAACGGAAAAAATGTGACGCGTAATCGAAAAATGTGACGCGTAAACGAAAAATGTAACGGTAAATTTTTTTCCAACGCCGGTAAAGAAGTTTCACTTCAAAAAATAAAATAAGATGACAATGATTCAAGTTCAATGAAAATTGCAGTGAAGCCATTAACGAAATAGACCCACCATTTTTTCAAAAACTGATTATAAGCTTTGATAAAAGAGTCGACATAGATCTGTAACCGTGGTCGTGGTGGATATATATCAGATATCATTTTTCCTTAATTATTACTAAGCCATACTTTTTTAATAGATACTATAAAAATTTGAATTATCGTCATCCGAATTGATTATTTTATTTTGATTTATAAAACAAATTGTTTTTAAAAAAACTATATTATATTGGTATGCAATAGCAACACACTGGCCGAAATGTTTTTGTTTCCAAATTATATGTTGAATACACGAGATAGTAAAATTACACTTACGATAAATTTGAATTTCGAACGCGCTAATGTCAAAAAAGTAGAAGCAATGTGCAGCAAAATAACCGGACAAAGTTCATGGGCGTTACAAAGCTTTGTTCTCATGAGAAATTTACTGTTCCATTAGTTTTAATTCACTCGACGCGAGTGCGGTGTGCTTCATTTTATTCGCTATATCTGTAAAAAGTGCTAAGGAAAATAATATTAAAACACAAGTTTGTTTTCATACAACGTTGTAAAAAATAATGTACTGGAACATTTTCGCTGTTCAAAAATACTTTGATATGAATGTAATTGTTTTTGGTAACATAAAAGACAAATAAACAATTTGAACTTTCATGTGTCATAGTGACATTATCGTCTTTTATTTTGAATATTGTACAAAATTTTACGAATAAAAAAATTGATCTACTTTTCATTTAAAGCTGCTTCATTGTCTTGTTGCATGGATGTGTTGTTTCCTTTTTTTTATTAAGTTACCAAAATATGCTATCATTTAATAATCGTTTCTTTCTTTAATTGGTATATCAATCATTTTAGTTTGCTGACTTTCAACGGTGCAGATATGGTACAATTCTACAAAATTTCATAAGTTGTTTAATTATTCGATTGTATGATTAACTTTATATTTCGACTTAGAACAACATAAAGTCGAGGCATTTGAAGTTTTGCGATATCTTTAAAGGTAGTTAAGTATTTTTTAATTAATCTTCTAAATTATATTTTTTTTTAACTGTTCCGGAGTCAAAGTCTCAATTTATTTCATTAATACACTTTTACGGTGTCAATCTATACTTGAATGTTTGACAGAAGGCTCATCTTAAAGTTTTGAATTTCCCTGACGGGGAATCTAATTTCCAAAACCGGATGTAATGAATCCTTTTCTTAAAAGGCTTGAGCGACGAATTAGCTCGTCAGGATTGATTACAACAAAATAGCAGATCAAAAGGTGTACCTTTATATTAAATCATATCAAGATCATGTTTAGTAAAAAATCATTTATTGGTGTCAATTTTAATTATTTCTCTCCTCGTCACATTTAATTTAGTAAAAATTTACTCTCGAAAAACAAACCTAGCTACATTTTTTAATTCATCAAAAAAACTCGTTCCCGAAATGAAAATATACAAATTTTTTTTTCCAGAATTCAGTCATAGCCCGTTATAAAGTTAAGTCTACACAGTGTGGTTTGAAAGCCACTAATCCATTTGCCCTTTACACTTACATGAAAATACTATAACGTAGAGAGAAAAATGTAATAATTCAAAACTCCATTTACGATTACATACGTTTGTGGGGAAAACTTACCACATTGAAATGCGTGGTTATGGAATTGTAAATTCTAAACCCATACAAAAGTACAATGATAAGACGAATATAATAAATCTAGACTTCCGTTATTACGAACTCTTCTTTTGTATTCAAAGGATGCGAACACTTCAGGAGTCAGCGTTGATAGTAAGCCAGATCTAATATAAGGTGTATTTATTATTCACCGCACCTACATATTTAATGGAGTCGAAATTTTTCCGTTAGGCTATATGACACGATGATTTATTTTGCTGCTTTCAGTAACACCAACTTAAGATCGTTTACAGAACCCCATAAAATTTCTTATATGTACTTTTATATATTCACCAACCTTACTGATCTGTTTTAATTGTAATTTTCATAATTCATAATTTCAAGTATTCATAATTGGCAATATATCATATAAAAGTTGAGTTAACGAAGTAAACAAGTCAGGTAAAGTATTTGTAATTTCAACAGTCTGTATATTCTATATTTAAAGTCGCGTTAGACCTTGTATATTTTTAAATTACCGTTCATTTTTTAGCTTCCAAACTAAAAATGTATATTGATTTTCTAAATTTAACTCATATAGTAGTTAGTAACACTTATTTTACAAAAAGAAAGATAATCATTATGTTTATATGCATTACACACGTAACATATTTATACCTTAATATTTTGTTATAAAATTTCTAAGGGGTCAAATGACACACTATTTTATAAAATAAAAAAATATAGTAGAGTCGACTCCACACACCAAAACAAATGAAATCTCGCATTGAATACGAGCATTTTACCGAAAGTGTTGTGTTTAATATGAACACAAAAACCTTCTCAATATAACGTGGCAAAAAACCTTTTTCGCCACACTAAAATTGTATATAAATTCATATATACTGCGGTTGCTTCGATTGGATCTTTTCACTAAGGCCCTGCGGCGTACCTACATACTTAAAATTTATGATTGTTCACGAGGTGTTACCTCTTCATAAATTTATTTTATATATGACGTTTAATTTTGATCTCCGCTCGGGGCTTACACTTTTGTATTTACTGGGTATATATTACGATGAATATAAAACTATTCTCTATATGTATGCTACCTATGTAATATTGGTTAATTGACATTTTACGATAAAGTTTGAAACAAGTATAAACATTAGATCCTTAACTAGGCTTAACTCAAAGGTGCAGCTTATTAAGAAAATGTTTTGTTTTTTTAATCGTTAAAATTGATCGAGATTTGATGAGTAGTTTTGAAGTTATTCCTAATAATGCGTATTTAATCGATTACTTTTACGACTACCTATGTTTTATTACATGTCGATGTATATTGAAATACTCAGGCTGAAGACACGCAGCAGCGTCTTCGGTGCGACAAAGCCAATTCTTCGGTCACCAACCCGGTAAGTTGAAAATGGGGGAAAAACCATGGGCAAAACACATGAATTCACGCCATTTATGGCACGAACTTATGGAGGCATATGTCCAGCTGTGGACTGCGATAGGCTGAAATGATGATGACGATGATGATGATGATGATGACGATGATGATGATGATGATGTAAATTGTAGTCGTTTTTTTTTTACGTTTGCGGCTAAACACAATTATGACTGTTTCATTTTCTTTCATTAAAATATACCCTATGTCATCAATGATACGTAGATGATATTTCTCCCAGTGAAAAACTTTTTAAAATCGGTCCCATAGTTTTGAGTTTGTCCTCGCGTAGTTCATCAATAAAAACATTTTGTTTCGCGGCATATGGCAGCCACCTCTATGTATCACAAGATTTGCATAATTACGAGTACGGTCTTACGAGTAGCCGCGTACTAAGATTATTTGAAATGTCTTTTAAAATGATTAAATTTTCCTTTAAGCGCCTGTGTCACCGGTTGCTAATTATTTAGATACCCACGTATAACGAATAAAATTTACCTATATATTTTATGTGTTTTACGTTAAATTCCCAGTTATATATTTCTATTCGTTCATTCGTTTATTAGTTGAAGTGAAACATGCTCTGAGCAACTGCTTATATAGTCTCTGATAGCTTATCAATAACCTATAAGCAAGATAAACTTTAAGTGCAGTCGGTGAAGCAGGTTATAAATATTTAAAACATTTACTGTACTGTAATGGAACGTAGAACACTTTGTCCTATAAAGGAGTACCTAATAGTGCGGATCGTCAAACATACAACTACGAAAATATACAATATACTTGAGTATATATGCATCGTTACATATATAATTATATTATAACTTCTCTAGTAATCGTGACAATGTAAATAAACTATAATATTTCTTTGCATATAAAAAACTGGAAAATGTAAAATTTATCATATTTGAGTGTTTCGCTATTTTCACAAAAAAGCATTTTTTACATCAATTGACTTTTAATCACAACGAAAATTTAAATAAATATCATGAAAGTATAACTTGTCTCGCTACTTATACTAGAATATAAGAAATATGATTCATACAGAAAAATGAAAGATTTCCCGAAGGACCTTTAAAATATATAATCCATATTCAAATTCAAAGGGAATGAAGTGGCAGAGTATCGTTCGTTTTAAATATGAGTTAGCCAGGGACATGATTTGTACACGTGACACGTCCGCTCGTTCTAGAACAAAACGCCGCAAACCTCGTAATTGCAGTCATTATGAAACTCTTCGCTCCTTTATAAGAGTAATTATTCCACAGCCTAGCAGTTAGACGTTGCCAATTAGAGCGATACTGAATTTGTAATACGAGCCCCATTAACGAAAGTGTTTTCGTAAAAGCATTGATTAATAATACGATCCCTTGACAATTTCAAATTTTTAAGGAGAGGTTTTTAAATAGCTGTTTTTAGATTAATTCAACATGTGAAAAAAGAACAAACAGTTTGAGATGATTCTCAAAGAATTGGAGCGCAATAGTAATTTTATTTCTTTTCATTTTATTATATTAGAATGATAGTACTCGAGATTATATTGAAAACTTGAATAAATGTATAACGGAACATACTTACAAACATTTCTTTAACAGTTTTAATTTATTATATATATTCTTTCAGTATTTATAGATATACTAGTTAGCAATTGTGGTTATAACTGACCAAGATCAAAGGTGAATTGTTTTGATCCTAAGACGCTAAAAGAAAATAATTTTATTCACAAAAACCAGTAAGAAAAAAATGTGTCCTCATAAACATTAAGTAGCTTTCTAAAAACATTGGACAACCTTAAAAAACTTTTTAAGAAGAGATCAGCGAGGACTTTTGATACTTGTTTTTTTTTTTTGTAGTATCATTACTGAACCTTTACCGATTTGCATATCTATGTGTATTTCTGTAAATTTTAATATCTATTTAGACTATAACATTTTTATTTAAATCTAATCTATCTATTAAAATACGCTGTACTTAAAAAATAACATCTATACAGGTACGTCACGTACACAATGCTATTTGAAACAAGCCCTCTTAAATTATTACAGTAGTACAAACAATAAACTCTTCAAATTTGTATAAACACGATCCTCGACAAACAATTTGTGTAATGTTTCAATAAGCCATTTGATTATCAGAATTCAGGAAGTGAAGTGGCGGAGCCTCTTGTCTTGATACTTCGATAGGACCTCGATTCGGATTTGAACATCTGGACAATGAATATTCATACAGCCACTCCGTAATCGGGTTTCCGATCTAACAGGCTCTGTTATTGTTAGCTACAAAGACTGTTTTGCTACAATTTTGGGAAACTCTCGGCCGTGTTGTAGCCAATTAAGCGAGTTTAGATAGCGTAACTGATCGCTCTGTAACAAGCTCACAATTTAAAATAAGATTTTTATGTTTATTTTTGTTTTTTACTTTGATCGCACTTTCTCCAGAAAATTAATGAAATTTTTTTGCTAATGGCGTCAAGTTTTTTCTACTTCTGTTAAAAATAAACTTTGTAATATTCGTTTAAACGTTTAAAAAAATTAATAGACAGAAATGGACCTGTAACATAATTCATAAATTTTAATGCGTACATAATTTAGAGGATATTAGCGACTTCTCTCCGTCCATATTTTTTTACACGATAAGTAATCGTTAACATACATATACTAAAACCTTTTCCGAAGCACTTCTCTTATGGTATAAGTATTATTCCGATCGGTTCATTAGCTTTAGCAGTATAACCGAAGAAAAAAACTGACTCTCCATTTATTAGTATAGATTTAACTTAATGTTGATCTGATGTCTGTATCGTATATACCTATTGTTTACCTATTTAAACTATCCGTGGAGGATTTCGAGTTATATTTCATTATGTGGAACAATTTGATGTTTATCGTACATAATCACCCATCCTATCGTATATATATTACATTCTAAAGTTTCATGTGTTAATAAAAATAGATTCTTGGGTATAATTCTTGACGTTAATTTCTATAGTAAAAATAGTTTTCAGTAATCATTGACGGCGTACATTATAATTAATTCTAATCTATACAAATAAATAAAATCGGAATGTCTGTTTGTATTATTAAAATAACCGCTTTTCACTAAATGGATGAAGTGGATGTATACACGGTACACATACCAAAATAACATTTTTTACAATTTTTGTCGGTCTGTCTGTCTGTTTGTTCCGGCTAATCTCTGAAACGGCTGAACCGATTTTGACGGGACTTTCACTGGCAGATAGCTGATATAGTAAGGAGTAACTTAGACTACTTTTAGTTTAGAAATTTATTTTTTTTATAACTCTGCGAACTGAACAATAATGTTTTTGCTGCATTCCACACAGACAAAGTCGCGGGCACAGCTAGTAGTTTAATATTATACATTTAGGAATGTTAAAAATCACTGGGCATCTTTACTTTTTCCCAGCAGTAAAATAAAAATATTAGTAAAGAAAAATATAAGATTACCATTCGTCACGTTGTTCTATTGCCCACAGTAAGTCCTGCCTGAGCTCAGTAAGTGTAGATCATTATCCATCGTACATTTGTATGAAATTTCTACTGACTATTTAATAACAACATTTTTAACGGCATTCTTGTACATTATAAATATATTTATATATACTATATTTTTATAAATATGTTTAAATTATTTACTAAAAGAAAAAACATAACAGCTATTCTAATAAATTAAAATGTATTAATATTTAAAAAATGGCGCGATAATTTATTAACGGCAGGAAGCACTTTCTCGAAACATCCATTACATGAAAATGCCTCGACCTTTTTGTTGCTAATACAATTTCCTGCATCCTTCGTTCTAATTTAAAGAGTTTTCATGTAGTCAAAACTTATAGGTAACCGAAAAAGGTATGTTTTATTACATTAATCGAGGTATATTTAAGTTGACCCATTTTAACACACACAATAATAAAAATTAATTCTAATATATATATATATATATATATATATATAATATAATAATTAAAAAATATTATTAAAAGGAGTCCCTTTAGGCAAGGTTCCGAAGATACTGGCAGCGTTCCCCCTTTGAATAGCTAGACTAATTCGCTGCTAAAGTAGCTGCCAGCTCTTCGGTCTCCTATGACGTCGAATAACCTTTTCGCTATTTCCTTAAAAAGTGTTATAGCACTAGGACCCCACGGACCAAGGGTCTCGACATCGAATGGGACAAAATCATATTCGGAGCCTAGACCCCTGTATTTGTCTGCTTTTGTTTTTTTCAGCCGCTTCACAAGCCCCACCAGCTCTGTTGTTGGTTCCATGTAGATGGGAAGGGGCCAGCGTGTCTGAACAGGTTGCAGCCCATACCAGCACCCGGCCCATCTTCCATGGAATCAAACTCATACCGCCCGGTCTCTTGCCATCGTCTCTTGCAATACCAGTCGGCTCAAGTAGACTTGGCACGTTGACAGTGGCAAGGGACCGGCGTATGATATCGTTAAGTGCGGCATGTCTCGAGAAGCGACCTGCACTTTTTAGGCATGACAGACCGTGATGTCCTAGCTTGTCGACATCACTGCCACAGGAACATTTATGAGGAGTGCAGACCGGAACCCCAAGCCGTAGACAGGTTGCGATTCGGAACGTGTTAGGCTCAAGAAATGTTCCTGTATTTGTCGAAGGGTACGCGTGAAGCCAGTAGCCGGCCTCATGCGTACCCACGGCCAAAAGCCTAGCACGCGCCAAGCCTGTACTACAGCTTAAAAGATTGTCATAAGTCAATTTGCAGTTTATGTCGTCCCAGCTCCTCTGTGAATTTGGAGAAAGTGGAAAATTTTGACTTGGGCATGCAATTAAGAAAGCGTTTCTAGCTTCTTCCAAACCAGCAATCTCAAAGTTTGAAAGGGATGCCCTTAAAATACTTATGAGATTTGCTGAACTATGGACAGAAGATAGGAAGGCTGGTAAAGCGACACTGGAAATCACCCGAATCCCTAAACCACCATAACGGATAGGGATGCTTGGGTCCAAGATTGCTCGTTTAGTTGCATATTAAGAATCGATTCTAAGCTAATTTTGATTAAGATATATATATATATATATATATATATATATATATATATATATATCACACTCACTCATACCATTATTATTTAAATCAGCTTCAATTCATCAAAAGAGTTCTTTCAACGTTTGTACGTACCTACCCATTTTATTATTGAAATTTTCAACGTTCAAACTTTATTCAAACTTTATTTATTATTTATTAGCTCTGTTTTTGTTAAAATAAATCCATAAAAAAGTAGTTCTACAACGCCTAAGTTTAAAATAATTGATCGATAAGAAACTCCTACTTGCGTATCCTTACTACACTAAGCGGGACCTTTCCTAGGAGAATATAATTGTTGGTCAGATAATTAGTTCCGAATTTGTTCCAGTGAACTTTGGTTTGTACACACAGCAACACAGAGACAAGTGTTTGAAGTGATCATTGAATATTTAAATATTCACTATAAGTATTTAGCTTGGCAATAATTATTATTCTTAAACTAAATATTTAGAAGTATGTCTGTCAGTCCCTGTGTATTGTTGGCATTAGTGCTTGGATTTGAGCGAGTAGGAAGGCTGAGCTAAAGGATACCCTCTATACCGTAACGACTGGACCGATTTTGACGAAGCTTTCACTGACAGATAGCTGATATAATGACGAGTAACTGAGGGTATTTTTTATACAAATTTATTTATTTTATAACTGCGAACTTAATGACGTTTTTGTCAAATTCCACGCGCATGAAGTTGCGGGCACATCCAGTACTATAGTACTATAGTACAGTACTATATAGTATCAAATAGAATCATCATTACATAATAGAAAACAAAGGCGCATCTCGCTGTCTGTATGCTTAGATCTTTAAAACTACGCAACGGTTTTTGATGCGGTTATGAGTAAATAGAGTGATTCCAAAGAAAGACTAATGTATCTATAATTAAAGCATTATATAGTAGAGGAACACTTATAGTTTGTGCAACCGTACGAAGCCGGGGCGGGGCGCTAGTCATACATATAATAAAAAGTCGTCGTGTCTTATCTATAGCAAATTATGAATCGTTTACCAAAAATTAACTCCAATCTAATCAGAATATTTTTACACGTGAATGAAATATTTCATATTTATTTCAGAGAGAGAATTTTTTTTCTACATTTGGATAATTTTTTAAGACCTTTTTTTAATATAAAATACTAAAAAATGTCTTAAATAGCCTTAGTCTGTTGAGTTCTCAAAATTCATTACTGTAATCATATTTCATATTTACATAATTATGCTTATTAATTCATCATCATTTCAGCCTACAGCAGTCTATTGCTGGACGTAGGCCTTCCCAAGTTCTCACCAGACATCCCGGTTTTCCGCAATCCTCATCAGCCTTCACTTATAATTACGCTTAAGTCACGTCATATTTTCGTACGTTAGAAAACTGTCGATTGGATACGTAAATATTGATTGCAGATTGCGATTGAGTAATATTTACTTCGAACGCTCAAAAGTTAACATGGCTTATTAAAAGAAAATAATGAATTATCATTATTTTAACGAGACATGTTCTACATATTTGCTGCAACGCTTAACTTTTTTTATTGTCATTTATTATGCTATGTTTATAACAAACTGTAAGATTTAATTTCTGTTCTATGAAGATAATTTGAATTTTTTTTATTTATTTAATAGTCAAGTTACAAATATATAGCCTAAAGTTTTTTGATAAAAAAAATGATTAATTTGCTCTAAATTTATATAAGAATAAGCCTCTAGTACTATTGTTAAATATTTATTTTTCTTCCCTTGATTTCTTCTATTATAATTCTACTGTAATTCGTTTTGGGCAACAAATGAAGCTCAAACATGTATTTGCTACAAAGCCTCATCTTAAGCATTTCGAGACACTAAAATTAGTACGCAAAGCCATAATCTCAACCATTGTTGGTACATGATGTTTCCTCTTGGTATTCAAATATACAGTATTCAAGGTTTAATTACATGGTTTCAGTTTCCTTTTATAATATAAATAAAAAGTATTATTTATAAGCAATACGACTGCCACACTACATAAGACTCTAACATTGCTTAATTTATTTTCCTCAAGTTGCATTTCCATTAATGACAACTTTTTCGCTAAATTATGACATTCTTCATGTAATGAATCATAAAAAAATTGATCTTTACAAGTTATATAAACTATAATTCTGTCTGTAAATAAACTCTTCCAAAACCGCTTTATATTTATTTATTATTTTTAAGATGATTTGAATTGAAAATTGAACTAGTGCTTTAATATTCAGTACTTAAGAATTATTTTTGAGCATCTGTTTGTTCAACTAATTAGTATACATATACGAGATTACAGAAAACCAATATCATAATCAAAATCATTTTCCATTACGGGGATAACATCTTTAAATCATAACCTATCATACACATTGATAAAAATCGAATGCAAATAGAAATGCCAATTTCAAATGAAAGGTTTGCATTCGACAAACTCAATATTATCGCTTGGGTTATCATCATTGCATCTGTATCAGCAGTCGAACGAGGTTGTTTATTTACTTAAAATTTAAAACTAACCGACTTATTTGATGTTTCCCCCATGTTTATTATTACTTTTTTGTCAATCTAAATCCCTACTAATATTATAAATGTAAATCAAAGTTTGTTTGTTACCCTTTCACGCAAAAACTATTCAACCGATCATCATGAAACTTTTGTACACATATTCTTGGAGTTATTAGAAGTAACATAGGGTACTTTTTATGAAAAAAAATTATTCATTTTTTACGAAAAATAAAAAAAAATTTATCAATAAATCTCAAAATCTAGCTACTTCAACGCCATCTAGCAGTCCAGTAATGAAGTTCTAACCCTGAGTACTGTAATACCCTTGCACTGTATTATCGATGGTCACGTCAATATCCAATCCAATTGACTATAGTTTCAGCTGTTTGGAATTTTTCTATATTTATTGTTATTTTTTTCTGTCATTATATATATCCCTACTAATATTATAAATGTGAATGTAAGTTTGTTTGTTACGCTTTCACGCAAAAACTACTTAACCGATCATCGTTAAACTTTGTACACATATTCTTGGAGGTATTAGAAGTAACATAGGATACTTTTGTATTTAAAAAAAATCAATGTGAGCGAAGCCGTAAAAGCTAGTATTTAATATTTATTTAAATATTTTTTTGTTCATTTGTGTTAAGTTAGGAATCAATCGCACTAAATTACATACTACGATCAAAAAATTAATGATAAAAAAATATTGCATAATATTCATAATACTTATATACACAGACAAAAATTCATCAACAGTTAATTATTATTATGAGTGAAAATTATGTCTATTTTTTTTTTTTTTTTTTTTTGTTATTATCTTTTTTCACATATAATAACAAAAATTTATATTTATAATAGTGAAAAAATAATAATTTCCAATTTAATTAATTATAATATTATTTAGAGCTAGAAAAATCATTACTTAGAGATTGTTATATTCATATGAGCGGATTATTTATTTTAGATCCTCATATTCGGTACGAGCAGTACTAAGAAGATTAAAACAAACAACAAAAATAAATACAACAACATAACATTTTTCACGATCTTTTTTCCACGTTGTCTTACAAATTTTAGGTTCAGTTTGAAGATAAAAGTGGTGGAAAGGCTATTTTTTTCTTTAAAAAATTAAAAAAATTTAAAAAATTATAGTTATGATTGTATAAAAGGTATTTGATACTCTAAATCAAAACTCACATGTAACACAAGTTAAGTATTTCCTTTATTTATTGGTTTTGCAATCCTTTTTAATAATCAAATTATTAATTTAATAACGCCCAACACATAAAAGTCGAATTATAGCATTGAATATTACTCAAACAGTGTCATCAAATTAATTTAATTTACGTACTTTAGGTTTAATTGAAACATGGTCCTAAATCTTAATCACATAAGTGTCAGGCAGACAAATACGCGACTATATAATAAAAAACAACAAGTCTACGTATGTCTACTACATAATTCATTGAGATCCACGTCTCGGCTTATGTTATGAATAATGTTATTTACTTTCTCTATATCCTGTGCTATTTTATCATCATAAATCTACGCGAAGAGGTATAAGCGTGCTATTACTTTTTATTTCAAGTAAATCCGTGATATATCGTAATAGAATTTTCTTATTGAAAAGAAGTTTATTTGCCTTGCGGTGCTATTTTATTATATATTTTTTTTTATTATTTATTTAATACAGTCGTGATTTTCAGCACAAGAATATTGAACACAAAATTATCAAAAAGTATAGAAAATAGCTTTTGTTTAGTTTATGTAAAGACACTTATTTAACTTAGCTGACCAATCAAATGGTAGTAAAATAGAACAAAGCCATTTGCCACAGGCAAGCGTTCTAGTGATAGCGATGACTCATTATTTTCTTAACGCGAATAAACTATACATTCATTATTGTGACACCCGGTAAAACCGACCCGGCGAACCGGCGGCCGGTAGAACCCGGCCTTACCTAAACGAAGTAAATTAGTATTTGTATGGAAATAATATTTAAAAAAAAAGATCACATTTATGAAATAAACTTGTGCGATGTTTAAACTCCTACTTACATTTTGTAGCATATTACAACGTTGGTTTTAATAAACTGTGGTGGCTATGAAAAATATTTTTTCACCAGCCTTTACAAACAAGGGCTGTTTTGTGTTTTGTGAGCGACGCGAAACCTTCCCGCGAATTAACATATTACACAAGAGAATTAATTTTTTTCTTTTTATTTACATGGTTTGAAAATATTTCACACAAGGAAAGAGGGGCATAATTTAGTCATAAATATTTTCGCTTTTATTTTTTGTAAGCAACTAACATTTTATACTGTATTCAAACTGAAGAAGTAAAATTTTCAAGCGGATTAATTAAAAAAAATACTCATTACAAATATTAAATGACAAATACATTTTTGGCACGAACTAGGAGAGACCTATGTTCAGCAGTTGACTGCGACAGGTTGATGCGAAGCGAATTACATTTTTTTCTACTTTTAAAGGTTACTTATCCCTATGGTTGTTAAAAGCATATTCGTCTATCTTAAAACTTTTAAATCTTTTTAAATTTTTTAAGATTAATATTCCTGAAGTATCTCGTAGCTTTCAGAGAATTTACAACAGGCCACGGTCGCTGCAGGTTATATGCTCACTATCAAAACGAGCTGCACTCGTGATCAGAATGTCAATATGATAATAATCGGAAATCTCCACGCTATTCCCCTACTGGGAAAATAAAACTTGGTAATGCATACGACAGTATGTAGAAACTTATGTTTCTTAAAAGAGGAAATTTTTAATTCAGATTATGGATAGCTCATGCTTCGGATGTAATTTTTTTCCACGTTCAGGAGTATTTCACCATGTGGTACGGTAATGTCACTAAAACTCTGCCTCGCTCAAGGGCTGGCAGCAATTTATATTGATTATCCACTCTGTTTCAGGTGCGAGTGTTGACAAACGCAATTGAGATCACCCTCCGGCCCGCTGGACTGATGATCTACGTAAGATCGCTTGTGGGGGCTGAATGAGAACTGTGAGATCTGGGAATGTTGGTGCGAGCTTGGGGAGTCTGACTCTGACAGGCTGAAGCAAACGAGCGAGTAATAAAAGCATAAATTAAGTACATTTACAGGCAAAAGCTTATCTGCTAATAACAGTCTCATACATTCATCGATTCAGCCTATCACAGTCCACTGCTGGACATAGGCCTCCACAAGTTCACGCCAAAAATGGTGTGAACTCATGTGTGTTGCCCATAGTCACCACCCTGGGCAAGCGGGTTGGTGATCGCAGGGCTGGCTTTGTCGCACCGAAAAAGCTGCTGCTTCTCTACGGCTTGTATATTTTATTGCCAGTAGTTGAATGATTATTCCACCATCGGTCGGCTTTTTCAGTTCCAAGGTGGTAGTGAAACTGTGTTATCCCTTAGTCGCCTCTTACGACACCCACGGGAAGAGACGGGGTGGCTATATTCTTCATTGCCGTAACCACACTCATACATTACATATCAATAATATACCTAATACAAATTACTATAACAGTTACAAAAACAGTACACGTACAAAGACTAATGTATTTGAGAGCTACATTAGTAGCTCAAAAAATTATGTATAGAATTTTGGTTTCCGTTTATATATTTTTACCATAAGTATGCAAAAGTAGCTGAATAAAACGAGATGAGAGAGAGGTCTTAGTTTTTATTTGAAACTTCTATATTTTTATTGTATCTAAACGTGAAGTTAAGCAAGTAATGCATGTGTTTTAGGAAACAGTTACATATTTCACACGTATTTTTATAACTAAACTTTTCATTAGGTACTATAGATTTACTGCATAGTATTTTTCTAGGACGAAACAGCGTGTCTTTGAGACTTTCTTCACAAAGATAATTTAAAGAGCCGGTCAGAGACTCCAGCATATTTCCTATTGCCAACGAACACGAAAAGAATTTTAAAACAGAAACTTATCAGAGCTCTGCCAGATTTCAGCAACGTGTTCTATGTGCTAGCCTATATCGACTTTAATTTAGTTATCTATTCGAGGTAAAATTCGTCAATTATTTGGACCTAAGTATTTCTAAGTACTCCTAGGAGGTATGAAAGTGATCTTATTAATTGAAATAATACTATATTGTTGTATTATAAGTATTACTAGCTGACCCCGCAAACGTTTCTTTGCCATATATGTTATTAACCCGCTTAATCCCCCCCCCCCTTATAACTTAGGGGTATGAAAAATAGATGCTTACCCGATATGCCCACAAAATTTTATTAAAATCGGTCGAGCCGTTTCGGAGGAGTTCAATGTTTAACACCATGACACGAGAATTTTATATATTAGAATTTAACTGAACTAGACTACCAATACAATCTTTACACAAGTTATGCTATATTGTGTTTATTTTAGTTTATTATAACACATAATGAAAGAATAACAATGAATATTCTAAATTTCTGAGAGCGGAGTTAATAGACATTTTGTAAAAGTGAGGTTATGTTACAATGTTTATAAATAAACCGATCACTAAGTTCTTTAAGCAAGCATAATTTTAAGCAAGCAAAAATAACGTTTATTATATTTAGTGAAGAATGTTTGAAAACTCATTACACATATCAATAACTTGGATGGGCCGACCATGGGGAGGTTTATCAAGTTACATGTACAAAATGTGACTGGATCAATCTCCCTTTATTTTATTTTATTTATAAATAAATATCAGTAATGGACTCAGAACGCATTGGAAAACAGTACACACGAAACGTCAAAAAAGTGACGGTACACGGGAGGAGATTGCGAGGTGGCCGGCGCAGAAAATAAACGGCTATCAATGTCAGTCAGCTGTCAAAGCTGTCATTAAAAATATGATTTATTTTAAATCAATACGAAATCAATAATCATTTTGGTTCATCAAATATTAATTGATATTTTTGCTATCAATGCAACTTTATTTCAATGCAATTTATTTTTTATAACTTCAATTGTGCATCTAAATACTTTGAGTTAATTAACTAGTGCAAAGTTGCAAACCTTTTCTTTTTGAATTCCGTAATCGATTATAGTTGAATCGATACCCATTAAGAGTGTATACTACCTCAAATTGCTTATTTTCCACTCGGCAGGATGTCCATATCTTCCAAACTACTGAATATTTAAGTTTGAAATTTATGTATGGTAAAGTTCAGGACATAAACTATCTTTCATATGTTTCGAAAACACGATTTCATAAAATTTTCTCGATACAAGAAAATCGCAAAGTTACCTCTATTTTTGTATTAAAACCTTAATATCTCAGTAAATATAGAAGTCATGGACTTGAGATTAAGCATGGTAATTTAAATAAGTATGACGAACATTTTTAATGTTGCGTTTTTTAAAAAATAACTATTGATAATGTTTGTGGGGAGAAAATACATATAATTCGCGCGATGAACAACCAAGCGCTCTCAATTCTCATGTGTATTTAGTACGGGTAAAATCTGAATTCGAGCTGAGGTAGGGTAACCCCTTAAGAACTATCTTTCTTATTTTTCTCGGCTTCCAGATTCAAAATTGGTCTGATTTTTTACATTATTAAATAAAAAAATATGACCAAGTTTACCCGCGTTAATTTGAGGTAAAAACGTACAAAGATATTAATTAAATATCCTTCCTCGATAAATGGACTATCCAAGACAATTCGAACCAGTAGCTCCGGCAATCAGCGCGTTCAAACAGTCAAACAAACTTACTTTGATAATATTAGTAGTGTAGATAAATCTAAAACTATAAATATAAGACTATGAATTATATTGCATTATAAAGAAAAGCATTTATTAAATAAATAAATACTTACTAGAAGACTTGGTACATTTAACTTGCATCGGAAGCAAACCCTTTGCAGCAATTTACATAGCTTTGTATACACAATAGCAGCTCAGAATCTCGCTCTCTAAATGTGACGTAGACAAGTGTTTGCTATCAGTAAAGTTAAATAGCCTGGTACGTATTATATGAATAAAACACTCTATTTGTCTTGCTCTCAACTCAACACTGCATTACATTATCGATTGATGTAATTTTTATGACTCTTGAACAAAAGCTATTCTGGTATAATAAAGAGATTTTTACTTTTAATATTTATACACGAACAATCATAAAAATACAAAACGGGATATTTTCCATGTTTGTTATTGATAATTTTGAGTTTCCAATATTTCGGCACTTTGGCAAATCTCCTGGTTAGGTCTCATGGAGTACACACTAAGCCAACAAAAAATAAATAAATATCTTGTTTTACATATAAATCATATTTGTTAGTGACAATGTAGTTTTAAAACATACTTATACGTATAAATGTATAGTTCTATCAATAACAGCCATTAATTTATAATATTATTATTTTGTTTAATTAATTTGTTTTATTCTTTGCTAAATCAAAATAAGAGAATGTGTATCATATATTTCACTACAATTCAGCTTTGTAATACGAAAAATTCAATAAAGTTAAAGGGACAGTTCCGGCGTCCTTTTTCTGGCTTGGCTGTAATTTGAGCATGTTTCCTTTTCATTAAATTCCTACGCACAATATTGTTAGGTACTCGTAAACATGGACGGGATTTACGTATTTAACAATTACTATCCACTATATTTAATAAGAAATAGAGTTTTTATTTTATTACCTCGAACTTTTATTGTGGATAATAAAAGTAAGTATTTACTAGTAAGATCGCTGGAAGTAATATTTTTTTTTTTTTTTATATTACAAAAACAACAGTTTTAAAGTGATTTAGTAAGTAATTTTAATTTTTTCATAATGATTTCAAAGTATGTAAAATATACTAAAATACAAAATCTAAAATACTGATTTCAGTTGGTACAACTCTGCCAATATATAATAAAAAAAAATTTAAATACGATATTATAATATTATAGTATGTAGGAGTAAAATATATTTTTCCAAACAGTTATCTTATTTCTCACATGTTAAATGTTATAAATACTTGTAATAATTACCTTACATTGCGAGATTGGTCAACACGTATTTTGTTAGTGGAGGCCAGAAAGCTAAAAGTGGATTTACTCGAGAGTCGAGAGGATCTATTGAAACCTGAAAATTAAATGCTAGAAAGAAAAGAAAAAAGGTTATATAATGTACGAGCATTTCAGCGATGAGGAGAGCGTGTCAGTCATAAAGAAATAGGTACTCGAGCGCATCAGATATTAATAATATATGCTCCCTACGTGTTTCTGATAACGGAAAAATATTAATTTGCCAGTTTGCGTGTTGAGTGCTAATAATCCGAACGAAGTCGCAGGTACGGTTATAATAAAGCGCCGCGTATTTTGCATGCGCGCATATTACGAGAACTGTCGTTAATACATTGTTAATAGGCAACTATTTTGTTCTGAATATGAATTATGGCAAATTAGTAAAATTACGAGTGCTAATTTAATTTAAATATGGGTAAAGAGTTAATATACTGGTTGAAGATTTAATCCACAAGCAAAAAGTCGTCCTAGAAAATCTAGGACCGAAGACAATATTGAGAGAGTTATGCAGTCTGTACGAGAAAATTTACGATTGTCTGTCTAATGACCATTCTCTCTTACACTTGTCGTGACGAAGTTTGCAACGAATTTGAAACTTGGATCTTAAACTTCATCCATACAAGCTACAATTAACATAAGAACTGAAAGAGTGGGCGAAACGTCATTGTCAATACTTAACGCTATGTTGCGATGTTGGAAGGTTTTTGGCTCCAAAACTTCAAGAATAGTGAACTCTAGGGCTTCATTTTCAACAAAACAGAGTTACCAGTCATACCTTAAATGACTCTATGGTCGTTGTCAAATAGATATTCTCAGAAAAACTGATTTCAAAAAGAGGTGTTTTTCTCTTGACTCTTTATGGGAATACCACAAGGACAAAGTCTACAGTAATAATCCGAGAAACATTGATCAGGTCGAGGAGAATATCCTAATTCTAAATTCCTTTCGCTTTTATTTTTTTAATTACGCACGTTCTATTGTTTGTATTTTTGTTTTTAATTTTTTTATTATGCACCCATCTGTACAATTTTCAATTCAGCGTACCATAAAAATAATAAACCAAATATATGAAAACTAACGCCTGCGTCAGTACACTAAACACTCAGCTTCTGATTTTTAACGTGTTATTATGTTATACGAGCTGTAGAAATGTTGATAATAACACGCTCAACAAGCAAATGTATGTCCCATGAGGAGTTTAACTGTGTTACACAGGTAGAATTAAATTATGAAAGAGAACATTGTGTACAATAAATTCTTCGTATGATTCTATGTGAAATTTTATAGAAAATTTATAAATCTGTGACTACACTTAAAAATAATGTTACCAAATTTAAATAAAACTTGAAGTATTTTTAATAGACATCAGATCATTAAGACTTTAGTCATTTTGTTGAACAAAAAACATGGGCCGTATAGTACCATTTTACGCTGTACTCGTATGACAATTTTAATAATGTTAAGAAATCAAAGTACTGGCTATTCTACAAATACGTGTATGCTTATCCAAACACATAAATTATTTTAATTAAACACCAACATCTTTTATTCGTATGTACGATTTTATTTTTGTGTTTACCCACACATTAGGGATTCTAAAATTTTTTTTGAATATCATATCAAAAATTGACCGCTCCAGCGGGATTCGAACCCGCGTCTCCGACTGACCGTGTCGGCGCTCTAGCCAATTAATTAGCCAATTTTTTATTCGTTTTGGTAATGATTTTCAAAAGACTCAAAACTAATATTGACATAAAAAAATTGTCATACTAGTTTTGCGTCTATACGCTTCAGCCTGTAATATCCCACTACTGGGCATAGACCTCTTTCTCCATGTAGGTAAAGGATCAGAGCTTAATCCACCACGCTGCTCCAATGCGGGTTGGCGGATATATTCCCTACTATGAGTAACGATCGCTATCAGGTGTACATGATAACAACCGGGACCGACGGCTTAACGTGCTCTCCGAGGCACGGTGGGGAGACCCACAAGGACTGCACAAACACCCAGACCACGGCAAACACCTGTATGGCCAATACAAATGTTCGTCATGTGCGGAGATCGAACCCGCAACCGCCAGCGCAACAGGTACAATCCATGGCTGTAACCGTTGCGCCAACGCCGCATCTTTTTGCGTCTGTAACAGATATAAAATCTACATTATCTCATCTATCAACTTTATTATTACAGTACAGTTGATTTTATCGTAAAAAGATAATTTAAATTTTATTACGTTCGCAGAATTATTCTTAATCCACTTGGGCATTTTTCGTCAACAGTTATGCTGCAAATATTTTTAAATCCATGTAATTAATAATCTGCGATGAACGTTGAAGTTATTTATTTTTAAGATAAAAACCATGATTACCACGCTTTATTTTCTAAAGTAAACAACACATTTTCGCAGATAACAAAAATAATGAAGTGAGCGAAGTCGAGTGAATTAAAACTAATGGAACATTTAATTTCTCGTGAGAATAAAACCTCACACGTATTCTAGAGTTTACCGTACCGATTCTGTTTTTGACTTTTATTCATAGCCTATTTATACTCAAGTTAGAGGAATAAAGAACCTTCGTATTCTTATAGATAAAGATAAAATTAAACTTTATGTACTATTTTTTTTATATAATATACAATTTTTTAAAACAACAGTGATTGTTTGATAGTCTATTTTAATGTTCCAGACTTAATGTTTACAATTTAAAAAGTGTTTTGCTCAAAAATATGTAATAAAATATCTACCAATCTAAAAAAAAGAGTGTGCTTTAGATCACACGACTACAGTAAAACTTCTTTAGCAATAGGGCTATAGAATAGGCCTGCACTGTGTCTTAGATTTACGAAACGTACCTGGCTATGAGAGAAAGAGAGAAAGAAAAGTGTGCTCGCATCTGCCTCTCTTGTTCCGTTCGCCTCGCCCGATCACACATTTCGAAAAACTTTCTTCACGAATTCACCAGCTTACTCTCCAAGACAAGAGTACGTAAAGAAGTTTTACTTCAAAAATATGTAAACTGTCGTGTCATTTATACAAATTCTCAATCTCTATGTGTGATTGTGTTATTGTTGTGTTATTTGTAATTACTCTACTGCGATTTTTTGGTAACTTTTACATGACTCGTATAATCGTTATCTTAGCAACGCTCGCTTCTTACCACTTTGACTTCGTTGTATAAGGTATTAAAAAAGCGTGTAAATGTGGTATAATATGCACATGACATGCACACGCGGTCCGCGTGACAAATGCTTTAAAATTTATGCATTATGTTAGACGTGAATAACGTGACGTAAACGTATGTTAAAAACTACAAATGTACGCCAAGTAAAACAATTACTAATTTTTTACTTCCTCCGTAACGCCACTTTCCCTGAAACAAACAAATCGCTTACTGATTTAAGCGCTTCAAAGGCTAATGTATTTTAATGTGATTCCGCTACCAGTTACGATTAGACAAAGTACGAAATATTTAAATTCATCTTATGCTATATTAATAGTAATTATCAAACAATCAACACTTATTGTTATAATAAAAAGGGTGTGTTTTATTTGAACTACGACTGTGCCTTATTGGTCGCTGGCAATTTAATTTCATTACAAGTCAAAGAATATGGCAACGTGGAGTATGCTAATATTGTCTTCAATATTTAGTTCAACCATGTAATTCACTTGGACTTGTAGCGAATGTATTTTATTTAAATTCAAACCGACTGATGTTTATTATTTTTAGCACAAAGTGGAGAAGCATTTTGCACATTTTTTTTACATAAAGGAAACATTAATGAGATCATGGGTAAGTATATAATATATTTTTTATATTACTAGCTGTGTCTTAACTTCATCCGCGTGGATTTTTATCAAAAGAGTTATTCTTCAGTTCGCAGAGTTATAAAATAAATAAATTTCTAAAATAAAATTAGCCTAAGTTACTCCATACTACATCAGCTATCTGCCAGTGAAAGTCCCGTCAAAATAGGTCCAGCCGTTTTAGAGATTAGCCAGAACAAACAGACAGACAGACAGACAAAAATTCTAAAAAATGTTATTTTTCTATATATACTGTGTATACGTACATATAAATTTAGTAAAAAGCGGTTATTATTACATCACAAACAGACACTCCAATTTTATTTATTTGTATAAATAGTATTTGTAACTAAGTATTTTCCACCTGCTGGGTGAAATCTCATCCTCTGTTAAGTTTATAATTATATTAGATTGTTCTACCCGTAAAAGCGTAACTGTTTAACAGATGTACACGAACACGCGTGTCTCAAAATTTAATTCAAGTCCTACCATACTATATGATGTTCAAGGAGAAAATCTTCTTTGCCAAGTACGATAAATATTTTTTTAACTAATTCAGTAATTGCAAACGGTGACGATGACACAGATTTTAACCTTTAACAAATCGGTTGTTTGTATCAGTGTGTGTATCAATTCTCCACGCTATATAGAAAGTAAAAATGCTTTCTATATATCATGGAGCCCTGTCAAGTCTCAGCTTTGTCGCAGAATATAAACGTAATAATTAACGAATGGCTTATTTCTTGTGAGAGCTTCATGACCCCTTTGAACTTTGTCCATCTATTCCGTAGAGCTGCGTCCGCTACAAACTTTTTCTTTCTAGCCTTAGGACTACTTTAAATTACTTATATTTCTACCCTAGATCACCCACGCATTTATAACTTAATTGATTTTTATGATATAATAATATCAAGTATATTAATAATTGCTCTGGCGTAGTGGGGCGTGTGCCATGTACGGGCTTAACAATCGGCGGTTTGCGTGTTCGATTCCCCTTTCGGATGGATATTTGTGTTTATACAAATATGTCTCTCCGGTTTAGCTGTCTGTTCTTGTGAGTCTCCTCACCATGCCTCGAAAAGCATGTTCGTCCTGGTTATTATCATATACGAACTGATAGCAATCGTTACTCAAATAGTAGGGATAGGTTTATCCACCAACCCACAGTGGACTAACGTGTTGGATTAAGCTCCAATCCTTCTCCTATATAGAGGCAGAGGCCAATGCCCAGCAGTGAGGAGTTACAGGCTGAATTGTAATATCAAGTATATTAGTTGGGATGTCCTATTCCTGCTCCATTCCTCCGAAAACTGTCGTGGCTCTTTTGGAGGTACATACCTTTGAAACGGTAGGTATAAGATTTTTAATTTGTGTTCTGTCTTCTGTGAGGGTAGATTACAATACCACGGTTGTCATTGTTCTCGTATTTTGATTTGCATTATTAAGTAAATAAACAGTTATAAAGGTGTAAAAAGTGCAAAATATATACCATCAGTGCAAATACAGACTGGACTATATGTAGTACTCGGTGAATAAACTTAAAAAACTGTGTAATAGTGAAAGGTTATGTGTCATTGTAAGTAACTTTAAAAATAAATTGTAAAGTTAACTCAGTGCAAAATATTACTGTCTTTTGTATTAAAATAAAGATATAAATCGAAAAAAAAAACTTAAAAAAAGTGTCTACAAAGACAATTATTCAAGTAATTGGACGTTATTATAGTCATAACAGTACTGGCCAAGACATCTATTGCCGTTAGTAGCAATCATAACTCTGGGTTACATATCTAGGGTACTAGAGGGTGCTACATATAGCATAAAAACATGGAAGAAATAAAATTGATGTTAATCAATATGCAGCAAGAAAATAGGGAAACAAAATCTGAGATGTTGGCAATGAAAAACGATATAACAACAACCATTATAAATAATTTAAATGAAAAATTTACATATTTAGAGACAAAACAGAATCTTTTGGAAACTAAACTTCAACAACAAGGTACAGCAATAAAGAACTTCGACAGATATTTGCGACGCAAAAATATGATTTTGTTTGGTGTAGAGGAACAGGAAAAATCATACCATGACTTAGAAAAGACAGTTATAGAATTTATAAATGAATACTTTAACCTCCAGTATAATAATTGCAGTATAGAAGATGTCAGAAGATTGGGAAAAAAGAAAGACGCGATTAGACCCATAAAAATTACTTTCACTACAATGGGTTTAAAAATAAACATCTTGAGAAATAAGAAACTTCTGAAAAATACGCCATTCTACTTCAAAGAAGACTACCCATTAGATATCCTGAATAAGCGTAAAGAGTTATTAGTTCAATTAAAAAAAGAAAAACAACTTGGCCATAAGGCCTATATCAGATATGACAAATTAATTGTATTAAAGAATAAAGATCAACAAGTCCTTCATAGACAACCAAATAAAAGATATTTATCTGAATCTCCGGCGACAATACATGTTAAAAACAAATTGCAAAATCAAAAGAAAAAAGAAACAAATAGAAACAATAAAGTCTCAAGCATTAAAGATTTTATTATTCAGAAGCCAAATCAAGTTTATAATCACGTCATCAACCCTCAAGATCAGCATGAGAACGTCACACAAGTCAATAAGCAATGAAAATTACAAAATTCCCCTCCAACTCCACGTCTCCCATTACGGTTGGTCACCGCGGGAGAGTCCGACCATAACCCTCCAGAAAAACTTACCAGTAACGGACATTCTAAAAATTATCTATTACACATAACAACATATAGCGTGAGAAGTTTATCAAGCAGTTACCGTCTGATAGAGTGAACTTTTTGGAAAATACAGAATATGACATAATCGGCATTTCGCATCGGCGGTCCGACGTGTGGGCACATCAATCCATTAATATGACAACTATCAAGCCTGGGGGAGGCTCTCACCCTCGATTAAGAGGGGTTCTTGCATGAATGCATGATATTAACTAAATAAGTAGATATAATTTAGAAATTTTGAAATTGGTTTTTTGAAGTTTTGAATTTAATTTTTACAATAAATCTTTAAAAATTAATAAATTTTGTAAATCTATAAAATAAAAATAAAAATATGAATTTTATTTTTTAGTTTTTATTATAATTTTCAATGTCAATTTTCAAATTTATCAAATTTTCAATGCAATGTATTAATCATACTTTAGTTACATAATTATATTACAAATGGGAAATGATTTTGATAAATAATATTTTTGAAATATGATTTATTAATTATTACTATTTTTAATCTTTCAAATTGTATTTTACATTAATTTAATTTTCACATGAAATTTTTTAATTTCATTTGATTTTGTTGATTTTGTTGATTGTTTTTGTTTTATATTGAAATACATTGAAATTGTGTAGCTAACATTTTATTTGATTTAATTGAATAATTTCACTTGATTTAATTGAATAATTTCACTTGATTTAATTTTTATTTTTTTTATTTGATATTTGTACTTGGGTATATTACTGTTTAATTTCAACTAATATTGTGTTATAATTCTTATTTTTACTTGCATAAAAAAAAATAAAAGAAAAATAAAGGTTTCTAGGCTTTGTGAAATCAAAAAAATATATATATGTTTAAATGTATTGTATTTGCGTCTAAAATTCGCAAGAAATAAAAGGCTTTTTTATTTTTATTTTTATTTTATTTTATTTATTCCTGCTCCATTCCTCCGAAAACTGTCGTGGCTCTTTTGGAGGTACATACCTTTGAAACGGTAGGTATAAGATTTTTAATTTGTGTTCTGTCTAATCTTAATCTTCAAAAATGAATAAAAAAGAAATTCGCGAAATTTACTGTATATTTTATAGTTTTTGTCCCCCTGTAATTTTTTTTTCCTAAACAATATTCAAACAGAAAAAACGCATCAATAAAATATATTTTTATCTCAACATATCCATTCATATATGCTGTCCTTGTTTGTTTAAATAATCGGCCACATTACAATATACTTTAGAGAACATTACTTTTGCCTACCTACATTATATTATTAAATTAACTTTGGAAACTTTAATCACTTTTAAGCTATACCACTTATTCTAGCTCTAGCGTATAAGTCAGGCAAACAATCAGTGTCAAACAGGATTGTACTAAGTAGATAGAATATGTACTAACGTGAACATTTCACGTAAATATAACCATCCAAAAATAGAAACATATTGCTCACGCGAAATATATTAATTTAGCAAAGTTACAGCTCTAACAGAAACGAAAAACAGAAAATAATCTCGAAACAGAATAACATTCAAGACACGTTCCTCTCACAACTATTAAACGTGTAGCCAGATGTACAGCGAGGATATAGGGTAGCGAAAACATGTATATTCTTTTACGAGTTGGTTTTAGAGCATACTAACTATCGAGTAAAAATAAATAAAGACAAAAACGTAGATCGTCCTAAAAGGCAAAAAAAAAATGTTACAGTTACGTACAACTAGTTGCGCGATTTCACTAATAACACGCATAATTTCCGATCTAGTGGAAGTGTCGGCATGAAAAGTTGGTAGCTCTCTACGTACCAAGCTTCATGACAATCAGCTTTTTGGGTGAGTATAAAAAACATTCATCTAAACAAACTTTTGCATTTATAATAATAGTAGAAAAAGATATTTTTAGTTCCATGCCCAAAAAATGTACTCATAAGTCATTTTAGACACAAGTAGGACCTAACTACTAAGGCTTCACTGCCGCTACCTGCTATATAGCCGCACTGCTGCTATTTCTCTAGCCATCTATAACAGCAACATGACTTGGAAACCATAATACGTATCAATGTGACTTTTCACTTTTATAGAATATGTAGGCATTGTAAAGCAGAACTGAAAACACTTAATGCAACACTTATTTTTTACTTCAAATCTATATTTATTAATTCACAATACATACTTTTAACTAGGTACATTGAATAAGTTATCATACTAATCACTTATACGCCACTTATTGAGTAACAACGTTAGCCACACAATTATTAAACAATAACTGCCTCTTCACTTACAAATTATCATATTTATAGGACAACAATCCCGCCAATAGATCACAAAGATAGCGAATATTAAATCAGATTATTAGTATTAACTAATTGAAAGATTGTGTCATCATCATCTTTATGCTCTTCCGGTACTTTAACAAAAAATAATAACAAGAACACTACAATCTTATAAAATGACAATCGATACAATCTTATAAAATTGTTAGAAACATAACTTTGAATAATATTAGTATTTATTGGGTAACTACCCTGCAAAACAGATAATGAAGATGGCGACTGACTAATCAAAATGAATATTAACTATCCGGTAGATGGTGTCGACATCTTTGGACTGTTCCGGTATAAAACGAATAAACAATAAGAATAGTATCGATACAAATACCAATATTTTGAAAATTGTTAGAATTACAAATTTAAATGCTAACATTCGCTTTTTTTTTTCAATCCCAACTAATGTGGTGACTCTCAGCGACCATAGACTAGTACCAATAACAGATCAAGGACTGATAGCACCCTGAGATACGCAATATTATGTTGTCATGGACATAATAATTATATTAGTTAATATTAATATATTACGTCCATGGTTGTGTTACAGTATAATTTATAAGTCGTCAAATAATAAAATTAAAAATAAAAAAGCTTATAAATTAAAGGTCCCACTTAAATAAACATCGTGGTAGTTCGGTGTTTAAAATTATATATTTTTAAAGACAGTTTATATAATAATTTAAGGTGTTTACACATTTAAATTATTTGTTCTGTTTATTTTATGCAATTAATCAGAATCGATCCGAAAATAAGAATTTATTTGGTTTTAGTTACACCTAGTTTTCATGCAGATGTATGTAGAATAAAATAATTTTGTAGGAAGGTTGTATAGGGTCGTTTGAAAAAAAAAAACAAAGTAATCATTAGTCCGAAACTTTTGAACTTTGAATCATTTTTATCCAACTTCAAAAAAAGGAGAAGGTCCTCAATTCGATTGTATTTTTTATACATATGTTATACCTCAAAACTTTTGACTGGGTGGACCGATTCGAGGTTTTTTTTAATCGAAAGGTGGTGCATGTCATGGTACCATTTAAATTTAATCGAGATCTAACAAGTACTTTTCGAGTTATAATGTAACGTATACACATGACTACTTTTTCATCGATTCCCGCTCGGGATGGATATTTGTATTTTTACAAATATTTCTTTCCGGTTTGGATGTCTGTCTGATGTGTGGGTTTCCCCAACGTACCTTGGAGAGCACGTTAAGCTGTCGGTTCCAATTGTTATCGCATACACCTGATAGCGATCTTTACTCATAGTATGGGACATATCCGCTAACCCGCAGAGGAGCAGAGAGATTAAGTTAAGATCCTTATCCTACATGGAGAATGAGGCCTATGCCAGTAGTGAGATATTACAGGCTAAATCTTATGAACATAATTATCTCCTAGGTAAGATCTTTTAGTCACATTTAGCGTAACTACATAATAATCCGGTATGAACTTCTAACAAATAGATATTATTACTGGATCCACACAATGTATAAACCGAGTCACTTCTGAGCACTTCTTCTTTGGAACAAACTGAATTAGGGACGTTTTTCTCCATCTAACACTCCCCCGCTCTAAGGAGCGACGAAGTGTTGAATTATTGGCGTTACTTTATTTTATAAAACGATTTCGCCTGAAAGAATGAGATTTCTGTTTTTTTTTTTTTTTTTTTGTAAGCATCTCTCATCCTTAGTATAGCTTTGTGTCGTATTGATGTAGATATATCGAACTTCGATTACTTCATTCGATAGTGTAGATAGAAGAATTAATCTTAAGACTTAACGTCATGTGTTGAATTAATTGATGAATGAAAATCTGTTGACATAACCAGTTAAACCAAACATGACCAGTTTAGCTTAAAATTTTCCAGTTTTAATTTTTAAAAAATTCACAAAAAAAGTTAATAGATATGTATATGTATACTCATTATATATTATACTAGCTGACCCGGCGAACTTCGTATCGCCTAACACAAACTTTATCGTATGGTATTAAAGTTCAAATTGACTTTTAAGTATTATCACAAATCTTTTGTATGAGAGTATAGAAAAGTGTTGTTTTTAGACTTTTTCAGGAAATTTAATTATTTTTTTTTAGAATTTTTCTCTCCGTAAGAACCATCCTCGTACTTCAAGGAATATTTAAAAAAAAGAATTAGCGAAATCGGTCTAACCGTTCTCGAGTTTTGCGCTTAGCAACACATTCAGCGACTCATTTTTATATTATAGATTATACATAAACAATAGTTATTATGATTTTGTGTGACTGATACAATCGTTAAAAGCCGAAATATGGATTGCTTTTTCATTTTTAACGAGGCGTAGTTTTCAACATTTTGAATGTAATACTATCAGTTCAGTTCAGCTCAGCCTATTGCAGTTCACTGCTGGACACAGGCCTCCCCAAGTTCGCGCCAGACATCCCGGTTTTCCGCAGTCCTCATCCAACCTACATCGGCAATCTTATAATTATGTCTTTATTTTAATTCAGATTATAGAGTACATAATTTTTATTTAATTGTATGTGATTTTTATATTGTATGTTTCCCAAATAAATAAATAAATAAATAAATATAATAAATTTTAGATACTGGATAACTTTTGGGAAAAAAATATTAAAAAAATTTATTGTAAGAAAAAGTAGGTACCTAGCAGCTATTTATTCATAGTTGACATACGGAATCCATCTTGAGCGATGTGTTTGTTTCCCTGATGGTTAATGATAATAGAAACCCTGCGTCTTCACTCACATAAAAACTTATTATTTTACAAAGAGATGCTAACCTCTAGTAGTACCAATTAACTAATGAGTCAAATTTGATTAGTATTCAAAAATGATAAACTTCCATACAATTTCATCCCTTGTTTCATGTCTCTGTAAGATCTGTAAGAGTAGAACAATCGCTGGAATACTTGTTTGCTCATTGTTAATCAGAAGACCAATAATACATTTTCATGTGTCTTACTTCAAAAATGATGGACTTTCCATACAAACTTGCAAGAGTCCTTAGACCTTGCAAGTTTGTTTTTATATTTGAATTCGTTTAAATAATTGAGCTAATTTGTTAGACTCATTCTGCATGAAACCTTTCGTGAGTACGCCTTTAATAATAAAATGATAACTAACTGACGAATATAACTAAAGAACTGCGTATTGAAAAGAGTTAGTTTCCCCGTAGAATGTTATTTATTGCAAATTATAGCCGTGCTTACACGCTCGTTGTACGGTCATGCAGTATAACCATTCCAGAGTACTTCATATATTAAGATATAGTTTTTCAAATTTCAAAAAGGCCTAGGATTTTTTTTTGACATGGAACCAGATCTATTACACCTACTGAATCCCCCATTTGAAGGAACGTAGTAGTCGAACGTCCTATATAATAATATTATATATATAATATTAAATATTAAATTATAGGTTATAACTATTTTTAGATATATATTTTATTTACTTAAATACGCTGCAATATGTGAAAAGTGAAATAAAAAAATTTATTACGATTTTACATAAATCAATTAACATTTACCTATAGGTACCTAATAACTAAAACAAAAAGTAGATGTTTTATCTTTTTTTTTCCAAAACTACACTTGTTTTTTCTTAACAAGGAACATTTATTTAGATAATAGCTCTGAGTCTATAAAATACACATTTAGGGACTTTGAGATTTTTTTAATAATATAAGATTATTTTTGACCTACTGGTTAGAAATAAATTACGCTTTTCAGCCTTTAGTGGAAATTCCACCATTAAGAAAACATAATGAGACTGAATTTTTAAAATTAAATTGGGAGCTCTGGCATTTTTTAAATAGAAGTGTAAAAGTTGTATATTTTTAGTCTTCGAAAGGAGAATGTATTCCGTTTTTTAGAAATCCGAAAATTGTTTGGCGGGTAATTTGTGAGTATTTCTTTTTCATTAGTTTCCTGCAAGTAATATTGAGGCAAATCGTAAATTCGGACGGCAAGCACTCACATAAACAGACATTGTACACATCCCTACCGGAATTAATAAAACCTTACTGAAACATCAAAGAGTGTTTGTTCAACGTCGAATTTAATTATGTCAAACTATACAATTACAGAATATTCTAACATGTATTGAGTGCATGAGAATGCTTATCTTTACTAGGTAAATAAAAAAATCTATTTCAAAAATAACTCTCAAAAATACAATAGGAAAAATAATGTCCAAAATAATATTTATAACTATCAAATAATCAGATATATAGAGAGATGATTTTTTGATATCATAATATAATAACTAAATTTAAAATGAGTTCTACATTCAAGGCCCAAATCTGAAATAATATCACTAAATAAATAAATGAATTCTAGCCCCAAAATATGTTCTATATTTTAAATCTAAATGTTTTTATTACACAAATTGTAGTGTGACGCCGCGTTGGCGCAACGGTTACAGCCATGGATCGTTCCACTATGTGGATTTTATTTTATATTTCGTTGTTTGTTTGTGTCAAAATTGAAACAGAACACCTGCTATGTAATGTTTAAAACAGAAAAATGCATTTAGAAGAATAGATTCATTTTTATGGTGTTTTGAACACACATGACCGTACCGTACCTGTTGCGCTGGCGGTTGTGGGTTCGATCTCCGCACATGACAAACATTTGTATTGGCCATACAGGTGTTTGCCGTGGTCTGGGTATTTGTGCAGTCCTTGTGGGTCTCCCCACCGTGCCTTGGAGAGCACGTTAAGTCGTCGTCCCGGTTGTTATCATGTACACCTGATAGCGATCGTTACTCATATTAGGGAACATATCCGCCAACCCGTATTGGAGCAGCGTGGTGGATTAAGCTCTGATCCTTCTCCTACATGGGGAAAGAGGCCTATGCCCAGTAGTGGGATATTACAGGCTGAAGCGAAAGCGTAAATTGTAGTAACTTATCTAACAAAAAACATTAAAAAATTATAATCAGTTTGTAAATAGGCAACATTTCAGTGCTGTAAAGCTTAGATGATTGTTATCGGCTACTACTATATAGGTAGGAATTTATACCTTACGTGTATTCTTATAGAAGTCCTAAGAATTTCTTCTACGCTCCATACTTACGTGATAATTGGTACGTTCCACTAAGCATCCGCAATAATTGTAACATTTGTAATCTCTGTATCGATCCATCTAAGGCCCATGATCGTCGCGAGTAGTATTGCAACACTTCAGGAAATGTGTCTAACGATTTTTGAGGGAGCTTAATTATAACAGCTTATAAAGGTCCATCCATAACAATGAAATAGTAGCTGATCATCAGCTGCTGATGATACGTGTTAGATACTAGATTAGATACTTCACTAGCTACTATCTCATTTTCAATTTGTAAATCTTCTTGATTTTCCGTTTCATCTTTATTCTTGAAATCGTAAATATTGTGATGGAATTTTTTTTAATAGTCATTTGTCACATTGAACTCAAAACAATTTTTAATATCTGATGTTGTGTGCAACCGGAGTGTTTTTACATTCGTTTGCTTTTTTCACACGAAATACGAAGATCAGAATTTGCAGTTTAACATCTTATGGTTCTGCTATCATACGATACATTATTTTAAGTATAAGCTTGGTTTATAATTAGTTATAAATTAATAATCCCTACTTTTTCTACATACGCATCAGAAAACAAAAAACAAAAATCAAAATGGTTTCGAAATATTGTATAGTAACCTTAAAAATAAACCTAAAATTATGTTTAATTATGAAAACATTAATAAAAACAATAACAAAATGTATCTTTGCAAAAAGAATTATCGAAATAATTAACAAAATGATAATGTATAAACTAAACAATTCCACGAAACGTCATTGTCATACGTCAATTCTGAAATTTCCTATATAGTTCTGTGTGACTGTTCTTCTGACAGAAGACTTCTGTTGACTAGTTTGTGTTCATGTGTTGTGTTTGTAAGAAACTTCGCCTCGAAATTTCAGGTAATAAAGTTTTAATAAATTTATTGACCATACAATATTCCTATTTATATACATTTCAAACAGTAACCATGATGTGCTATCTGTTTAAAAAATAATAAAGTGGTGCAAAACATATGAATTGTGAAAAACATACCTAATAGTCAAATTTCTTGAAATCCTTATATATTACCTATATATTTTATATTGAAGTTCTTTGTAGTAATAGTTATATTTCCCCTTTTTATAATTCAAGGTTAATCTAATTTTAAAAAATGTCTAACAATAAGCTTATTTTTAATTTCCTCTTCCTATCAAGGTATTTCCCTTAAACATGGCTTTACCATAGTATGACGCATGTCCATTTTTTTATTGCATTATACAATAACAAACAATTACACTGAGAGGGCTTTCATAAAATGATTAAATTTTTAGTGAAATTCTATATAAATTGTACAACATGGAACTATAACAAGGAGTTCAGGCAAGAAATTTGATAGAGTATGTTATTCTAATAAAATTTTCAAATTTTATTAGAATTTAAAAATAGTTCTTAAAACTCTAAATATTCCAATTGTAATGCTGGTGAAAACTTCTTAATTTCTGTCTTAGTTGTCACATTCCATTCTACTAATAGTTGCTAGGTACTAAAAAGGCAAACTGGAAATATTATTGGCACAAAATTTAATGTACCCTATATATTTAATAGAGAGGAGAAGACATAGGAACCAAAAATAGAACCTATATCTTATTCTGATATGTCTATTGGATTCCAAGTTGTGTAGTTATATTTGCAGATAATATGAATATTTTTGCTTTTCAAAAATAATTCCTATTCACTCTTACTGAAAGTTTATATAAAATAATACTTGCAGGTTATTGTTAAAATCAGAGACCCGTGCTATATATCTTAACTAATTTTATAATTATTTGTATGTGATAATATGTTGAAGTGGTCAGTCACAGCTACTGTCTGTTGCAATAAAATTTTGTATATTTAGTTCCTGCGTACAATTGATTGCTTTAATTTGAGTGTGTTTATGTTTCTATTATATTTTCCTGGACCGCTGCAGATCAGTACTGAGGACTGTTGAGTGTGAGGTATACTGTTTAATATTTTATTTCATATTGTGGAAAAGAAACTTATTATAAAATTTCTTTTTGAGTTAGTAAGACTCCTTGACTATTGTAATTTTTTTATGAATTTAAATTAATTTTCTGACATTTTTTCTTCAAATTAAAAGAC
The DNA here is from genome assembly GCF_905220565.1 of Melitaea cinxia. Taxonomy (NCBI): domain Eukaryota; kingdom Metazoa; phylum Arthropoda; class Insecta; order Lepidoptera; family Nymphalidae; genus Melitaea; species Melitaea cinxia. The sequence goes on from NC_059403.1 coordinate 11,002,546, forward strand.
AAACAGTAGTTTCCTATTTTTCCTAATCAAACGATGTAAACTATTAAGTAGTAATAAAATATAATTTTTAAATGCTTTCACACTATTTTAGTTGAGAATTAGTATTAAACAATGTGTTAACACAGAGAATACAAAAAAATTAGCTTATAGACTACAAGAGATCTTATCATTCAAAATCATATAAATATTTTTTTTTTTTTAGTGAAACAAAAATGTTCTAATCTCTACCCATTAAAAAATAGACACCTAGGCGAAGGCTTAATAATTATGTAAAGTTTCAATTCCCATTTTAACTTTAGTTTTTAATTTATCATAATCGTAAACCATTCGTTGTCTGTTGTGTATGTGAGCTTTTTACATGCACTAAAAATACATCCCGTCTTGCGCTTTGCTGAAATAGTTACTGCCTATGTGCTATCTATGCTACTTTTAATCAACTTCAAAAAAGACTGAGATTCAATTTGACTTCTTTTTAATATACATAATATTCGTGGATAACTTCGTTGTTTATGAACCGATTTTGATAAGTCTTTTTTTGTTGGAAAGAAGATATCCCAAGGGTGGTACCATGATAAGGAAACGAGGATCTGAATATTGAATTTCAGAGAAATCGAGGGGAACCCTCGAAAATCGTAGTGACGACTAGTGCGTTTGTTAATTTTTTCCGTCTACTTACATTATAGCCACATACACAATATAGCCACCCCCTCTCTTCCCGTGGGTGTCGTAAGAGGCGACTAAGGGATAACACAGTTTCACTACTACTTTGGAACTTACAAAGCTGACCGATGGCGGGATAACCATCCAACTGCTGGCTTTGAAATACACAGACCGAAGACAGGCAGCAGCGTCTTCGGTGTGACAAAGCCAGCCCTGCGGTCATCAACCCGCCTAACCAGCGTGGTGACTATGGGTAAAACGAGTTCACGCCATTTTTGGGGTGAACTTGTGGAGGCCTATGTCCAGCAGTGGACTGTGATAGGCTGAAATGATGATGATGATGACGATGACGACTTATCGATGTAATTGAAGTCGTTTTTTTTTTTTCGTTTGGTTGCAAACACAATTATTTTTGTATAAAGTACATTCTTTTATTTACGTTCAAGCCATAATCTTCGTAAAAAGTAGAAAATTGCCATTTAGATGACTACACATATTATTATAGATTATTCAACTTGTCATGATGTAACAGATTCAGGTGGTCCACCACGCTTCTCCAATGCGTGTTAGCGGATATATTCCCTACTATGAGTAACGATCGCTATCAGGTGTACACGATAACAACCGGGACCGACGACTTAACGTGCTCTCCGAGGCACGGTGGGGAGACCTACAAGAACTGCACAAACACCAAGACCACGGCAAACACCTGTATGGCCAATACAAATGTTTATCATGTGCGGGGATCGAACCCGCAACCGCCAGCGCAACAGATACAATCCATGGCTGTAACCGTTGCGCCAACGCGACGTCCCCTTAAGGAACATACAAAAAAATAAATTAGCCAAATTGGTCGAGCCATTCTCGAGTTATGCGCTTAGCAACATTCATTTTTATTTATATAGATCTTCTACCTTAATGGAAGATTCCCTCCTTACTTTTTAGAACCAAAGAAAATATACGAGTACGTTTATGCAAGTTGTAGAATTCTCGGTCCATCTCAACAAGACAGCGAATTACCGGTTATAAAAACGTCTGGCTTTGAGACGGGGCGCTTCCTTTTGAGTGCAGTTAAAGCCGACTGCCCGATACAATGATTGTGGCATTTTGCCAGCAACAGCTTGCTAATATCGTAGTAGAATCAAATAGATATAAGTTACGTTTTGCCAAAATGCTCAAAATGTTTTACAATGAAATAAGACTGCGTATGATTGAACGATGCGGAAGTTTCATGGAATTGGATGACGTAAACTCTTATATATATATTTATAGAGTTTGAAAACAATACATTGCATGTACAAATATGTTGATAATTATTGCTAATGAGTTTATGACTTAAGTGTTGATACATCTGTGAGGATTTATACGCAATTAATTAGCTACTATAATACATATAATATATAATAGAAAACGTCGTAAAGCCTTATTAAATCTTCTCAATAATTTCTAACATAATATTTAGTCATAAATTATCATATTTAATGAATAGAATTTTTAGTCAAATATAAAAAATCTATCCAGTAAGTATATTATTATCTTTTTCTTATTTTTTTCTTTCAAAATCTGGTCAGTTTTAACATACTGAAAAATAAATCAAAACAACGCTAAACACAGCAGCAACAATGTTTTATCTATTGGTTATTTAATATTTACAGATCTTGGTCGTTATCAGAAACAAAAAAAAAAGAAAACAATATAAAATTCTTCCAAGCCACATTACGTGTTACAATTATCGGTCTGCAGTTTCCTTATAAATCGTCGTTTCTCAAGGATGTTTACGTCCACATTGAACGAGTTAACCTAACAACCGGTTTAGTAATTCTTATCTTGTGATATAAATATAAATGCCAAAAAAAATTATTTCTTTCAATTTTGTGATGACAACATATAAAACAACCAAATGCCTTTTAAATCCGTTCTAATCTTAATTAGTTTCATTTTTCATATAATGTTTCAATGAATTTCTATTTGTGAACACAAAAAACAGAATATAACATTCTAAAGACTAGTTGGTTAGCATCAGTTCTTACTAATCCGTATTAGTTTTAAAATTAAAAGATTTCTTATCTATTAATCACAGTTCCATGTAAAGTACATCAAATAGTATAAATTATTCTTTCATCCCTCGTAAATTCGTTATATCAATATAGTTCTACTGTCTAAAAATAAAGTTTTACGATTTAATCAATATACTAGTATCTTGGTTTTTCAGTTTCTAAGATTGCGTCGTTAGGTTTACGATGTCATAAAATTCGAACTTGTAAACGAACTGAGTACAATGATCTCTTATTAAACGTTCTAATTTTTATGTTAAAGACATCTTTCAACCAATATACAAAGAAACTAGGTACTGTATTAATAGATGTAATACTTTTTAACCGACTTCCAAAAAAGGAGGAGGTTCTCAATTCGACTGTATTTTTTTTTTTTTTTTTTTTTTTTTTTTATGTATGTTACATCAGAACTTTTGACCGGGTAGACCGATTTCGACAAATTTTGTTTTAATCGAAAGGTGGTGTGTGCCAATTGGTCCCATTTAAATTTATTTGAGATCTAACAACTACTTTTCGAGTTATATCTAATAATGCGTTTTTACTTGACGCTTTTTTCGTCGACCTACGTTGTATTATACCGCATAACGTTCTACTGGATGTACCGATTTTGATAATTCTTTTTTCGTTGGAAAGGGGACATCCCTAGTTTAGTACCGTGATAAGGAAACCAGGATCTGATGATGGGATCCCAGAGAAATCGAGGGAAACTCTCGAAAATCCGTAATAACTTTTTACTGGGTGTACCGATTTTGATAACTTTTAATTTAATCGAAAGCTGGTGTTTATCATGTGGTCACCTATAAATTTTATCGAGATCTGATAACTACTTTTTGAGTAATCTTTGATAACGCGTAGTTGCTTGACTATTTTTTCGTCGATCTACGTTGTATTACTTGTCGATGTAATTGAAGTCGGTTTTTTTTTTCGTTTGCGAGCAAACACAATTATTTCGATAAAATTTTGATGTACTTATCCATTGATAAAAAGGAAGAATCCGTAAAATATAATGCTAGCTAAAAGCGTGTAAGTGGATTAATTAACGTGATACGAATTAGCAAAGTATTTATGTACCTACGCAGACGACATGATTGTTTCTATTATATTCGTCCAAAAACATTAACAATGCCCAAAATTATCTTCAAAAATATTTCGAAAATATAACTAAATGGGCACACGACCCGACCGATGGTAGAATAATAAGGTTTACAAAAACTAATATTACGCATTTTTGTTCACCATATAGCATATTTCATAAACATAATGATACGAACATTGTGGGGTATTCTTACGATTGCCTCCATAACAATAAAGTCGGAAGTCAGTGCACAAAATAGAAGAAATAGAAAAATAAAGGTACCTTGGCTAATTTGTGGTAAACTCAGATCGATTTTGGGTAGATTCTTTCATTTAAGCGGTTTTGTTAGTAAAAAGGTGTTGTATGTTCTTTATCATGCACCTGCTGACACATTGATTAGCTATGACATAAGTAGCTATGCACTTATATTTAAAACGTAATTGGACTATATAAAACAATTGCAAATTAGGCTTTGCTTCAGTCTGAAATATTCCACTGCTGGATATAGGCCTCTTTCCCCATGTAGGAGAAAGATCAGAGCTTAATCCAATAGGTACGGGTTGGCGGATAATTCCTTAGCATGAGTAACGATCGCTATCAGGTGTACATGATAACAACCGGGACCGACGGCTTAACGTGCTCTCCGAGGCACAGTGGGGAGACCCACAAGGACTGCACTAACACCCAGACCACGGTAAACACCTCTATAGCCAATACAAATGTTTGTCATGTGCGGGGATCAAACCCGCAACCGCCAGCGCAACAGCCGCAAACCAGTGCTGTGACCGTTGCTCCAACGCGGTATCTTAAAATTAGGCATATGAAATATTTAATAAGTAAAAAAATAAAACCTTACACTCAATAGTTATGAGAAACTATTTAATGTTTGTGAAATACTACCGGGCCATCTTAAAGTATCTTGTAGTTATTGAACAATTCCATAGAAAAGTATAGTAAAGTAGAAAGAGAGTAAATAATTATTATGGACAGAGAACTTGGCAATACATAACACCTTTAATATATAACATTGCACAAAACTATCTTCATTTTGACATTAGCTATGAATGTCTTGTTCACGAGGCTGAAGTTTGCGGGTAGATCTTGATGGTATTAGCAGTGTCCATACTGAACACAGCACAAAATTTAGTACACATAGTAATGTTGTTTTAGAAATATCAGAAACCTAAATACTTACCAAATAATTTGGATGTTGTTTTTAGAAACAACTTTTTTACATTTCGAGTAGCGTTTTCTTATTCTTATAAACAGTATTATTCGTAATGAAAACATATATTAACTGCTTATTTCTAAATATTTTTGATAATATTTATATAAAAGCAGCGAAGTAAGATAATATTTCATTCTTCCTTAAAACTCGTATTTTTAGGCATCGGTAATTAATAACCAGAAAATTTAAAAAATCACGTAATTTAATGACGTTGTTATCTAAATACGTCAACGGATAAGCGGAGCCCTGACTCACTTATTATTTTAAGAACATAGAAACAAAAACGCAACGTTTTTACTTGCCTTTTACATCTTCCATCTTATTTTATTGATTAGCTTTTCTTTTACCATCCCTTTATATTTTTCCCGGAAGTGTTGCTCTAATTACCAACATACAAAGAGAACTCTTTTAACTATTAAAGGTAGGAAAATATACAGGTCATTGACGCGACAAGAGGTATAGAGGAAGTAATATAGAGGGTGACAGACGGGCCGTTAACAGGGCCGTTACAGCTTCAAGTGATATATGAGCTGCGAAGTGGCTTGGTGCCTGTCACTTCAGTTCCGCTACCGCACCGCGCCTGCAAAAAGATAAAAAGGATTCCGAAATTCGTTTCACAAGTGGGCTGGCGGAAATGGATAGGAATTTACCGGGTACGGCTTTTTATGTCGGTCAATAGATCCAACGTTTCGCTATCCAATCTCAACTCTATATCGAGTAATGTCCCTCGCTTAATTTCTGCTATCTTAACTCATCAAGCGAAGTAAATGAAATAGGTACGGTTCTATGGTTGTCGGAAATGATGATAATATGTTTAGTTTGATAATAATGTGAACTGTCGATTCCTGAAATACTAGGTAGTACAAAAGTTTTTTTTTTCTGATAATAAAATGAAAATAAAAGGCTAAGGAAATGTTTTAGCTCGGAAAAGGAAAAAGGAAAAATAAAATATAATTTGTCAGCCAAGTGTCACGTTATAAATGACACCGCAGCATGTAGAGGCTTAAGTTGCCAAGATTTCATCCCTCAACCGACGTTCAACTTAATAGTTTGCGACTTTCTGATTTAACAATACTTTTAGATATATTTTTATGTAATTAAATTCTTAAATCTTTTATAAATTTATTTCGTTTTAGAACAAATTATGTAGAAATATATAGAGCTATAGATATATATTTTACGCATGACCACACCTCGCCGTACCTTCCATTGACCTACGACATGACCTCGCCCCAAGCGACCTAAACCCAACCCAATGATTTAAGTTTATATTACCGCTACTTCACGTTACAGAATAGATTTTCTTTCTACGAACTTGATTCTCATTTAACATTTTTATTACAGTCCTCACTAGTCGTACATTAACCTAAAAACCAATGAATGGATTAACCTCGAAACTTTCATCATTCATCATTACAGCCTATACAGTCCACTGCTGGACATAGGCCTCCACAAGTTTACGCCAAAAATAACATGAACTCATGTGTTTTGCCCATAGTCACCACGCTGGGCAGGCGGGTTGGTGACCGCAGTATTGGCTTTGTTGCACCGAAGACGCTGCTGCCCGTCTTCGGTCTGTGTATTTCAAAGCCAGCAGTTGGATGGTTATCCCGCCATCGGTCGGCTTCTTAAGTTCCAAGATGAAGATGAAGTGAAGAAACTTTAATTTTTGTATACTTTTTAAAACTAAATGAATTTTATGCAGGAAAAATAATATATACTACCAATGTTTTCTTGGTGCGATGGTATGGGAAGGTAGAAATGTAACTTTTTTTAAAATACTGGTCCAAATAATATAGCTCTCTAACAGACAAAAAAAAAACGAGTGTGCTTTAGACCACACGACTGAAGATATCCACCCAAACACGAATATCCACCCAAACACCCATCGATTTTTTTTAATTTTATATTTTTTATCAATATTTGAAAGCAATTACTCTAATACTGACATAAATGCTGTCTATACTTGCAATATTGTCCAACAGACTAAATTCCTCGGCGCGGATTATGAAATACTTTTCGTCTGGATTCAATAAAGAGAACTTGTACCATAATCCATGGAACGTTTACTTACGGGAACAGTAGTTGGTAACGAGGTTATATGGAACAGTTTCGAGGAAATTGCTCCGGAAATGTTGCTGGGTGTCATAAAGTTTCTAGCTGAGATGGACGTGTACAGAGTTGGAATACCTGCATATGTCGGACTATTCAGTCTTGTGTGTTCTTCCTCTAACTTTGTTAGAACTTTTTCTCCATTGTTATAAGTTTCTAAGCATACTACTAACAAAGGAACACGCTGTTCGTCTATTTGAGCGACATCTGTCTCTGATTGTAGTTTACTATGCAATTTATTGTCATTTGTTTGACAACAGTTGATGTACCTACACTATATGAACTTGTAAGTCTGTTTCACTAGTTGTGCATAACGCTATTTGACGTATGATGATGTCTAACAAATAAAAGTTTTTGATTTATTATTCTTTTTCACCATCGAATTCCACTATATTTATGAGATATTTCTATTTGCAATTATGTATCAAAAACTTGTATTTCATTAATTGAGGTGAAACAAGTCCTAATGTCCTATTCTACCTGCTGTAAAAGTTTAATCGTAACTTATTCGTAGGAACACCTTTAGACACATCTGATGTAACAAGCCCTAAACCTACTATACTTAATAATTATATAAATATATTGATTATTTGCCTAAATATGGCTCACTTTATCTTACACATAATTTGATATAAAAGAGAAGACATTAAATTTAAGTAAAACCGAAATCCTTTTAGCGACAACAAGTAGTCTACTTACCTTTATTTTCTTATAATGTTATTATACATTTATAGCCTGGGCGTACCCACGGTGGGGCAAGATGGAGCATTTGCCCCAACTTGACTCGACACTATAAAATAAGATTAGATGGCTTAGATTTTAATAAAAAAATTTTGGTAGATCTAGCCAACACCTCCACAAGCTTTTATTAAAGTAGAGTAGACAGTAAAAGTAAATAAAAAGTTGCAGTAAATAAACAGCATTTTTAATTTTCTACTACTTATCGAATTATGACATGTATTTGTTTTGTCCCACCAATACCCACGTGGCGCTAATCTACTTGGTATATTACATTTTTTAATATCATATCAAAAATCGACCGTTCCAGCGGGTATCAAACCTGCATCTCCAGCTGAACGTGTCGGTGCTCTAGCCAATTAAGCTATAGTACGATGTACCCGCAAGATAGAAATTTTTGATATGATGATTTTATATTCGGTTCTAAGCGACTGTGGCTGAAACGGTCGATTTTTGATATGATATTAAAATATGTTTTGAATTCCCTAATGTGTGGGTAACACAAAAATAAAATCTTACGAATAGTTTTACATGTTATTTGCCGGCAGTTTACTAAATTATAAATTGTATCTTGTTTTACAGATTAATATCCATGAACACAAATATGGACTGGGGGACGGTTTTACTAGTGCTCGCTGTAGCATTTCACGTAGACGGCTTCTCAAGTAAGTGTCAGGTAGTGAAACGAACGAAATATTTCATATGACAACAATGAGAAACTTCAAATTCGGTTTTATATTTTAAGTAAATTGACAATAGCGTACCATTTTTATTTTCAAAAACACTTAACATACTTATGTATACACACCCATATACTCTACAAAAGTATAATCTGACAACAGAATCTTAATAATGCTCACACTTATAATTTAAATTAATTATGGTCGAAATTCGATCACTAGCCGACTACTAGTTTTTATAAATACATACACAGAAGAAGCTCAGTTACAGAGCGGATGAAATATTTCCTGTTATTACCTTCCTTACATTGCGACGTAATTTTACTCGCTTGTGACCTCTGGCACGACCTTCACGATAAAATAGAATAGGACTCCCACAATCAAATATATCGTTCGCTTAATTAATAAATGATATAACTTACAACCTGCTGAGGGTGCTTTAATGAAATGAAATTACGTTCAATACAAATTAACTGATAAAATAACGTTATTATCGCGCTTACTAGAAACATATATTTTTCTTCGTCAAATGATATAAGGTCAATAGATTACCGAGAACATGACTCGATATCATTATTTCGATGATAGGTCTTTGTTTTGAACTAAATCATGCTTATTTATTGTTATGAATAAGTATAAACATCGTTTGTGTTATTGCTCAACTTGTTTTGATATTACTTCAATAATTTTATTAACAACTTCAATACAACTTTATATACTTATATTACTCTTATATACTTTGGATTTTACATGATATAAAATTTATAATAGCACACACCCATAGCCAACAATAGGAAACCTTTTTCAGGAGTCCAGAATCGCAAAACAAAAATAAACGATAATGAACTTATGGATGAAACATACAATAACTTGTCATAAACGGGTGTCGAACACGCAAACACTAGCGCAACAGTCAAATGTTTAGATCACTACGCCTATTTTTCACCTTATCTTATAAATAACAGCGTGACTCCATTAAAAACGTCTGAGAAGTGTAATTTTGATACTCGGTCACGTATTCATACATATTCCTATAAGATGTCACCGCCTAATGCTCTCGTAAACCACTACTATACTGCTCTTCAGTGATAACAAAACAATAAGCTATGATTTCATCTTATGGTGCTTTTTATACTCTTTTATTACCTCTAAAGTCGCACTCGCCGAGTCGCAAACATATCCTACCCTCACATACGACTTTTCATACATTTAGCTTAAAATATTTTCATGAGTGAATTTTATTTTTACTGATACAAATTTTACTGTCCATAACATTTTTAGGGCTCTCAACAAAAATGGTAAAAAGGAGTGCCATAGTACCGACTCAGTACTATAAATTTCGTTACGTGTATGTACTTACTGTATGTTTCAGATTTAAAAAAAAATAATTAAAAAACAAATAAACAAACGCCTCACACCTAACGGCCCCCACTAGTCTAGAATGCAAATCCCGTATCGAGGGTTTAGAGATACACATAATATTACAGGCACAATCGCCTAGACCACAACTAACGTTTACATGGCCTGTCCAATCTACGAATATATAAGAATGTCGTGTGTAAAGATAGAACCCACAACCGTTAGTGAATTAGGCAATTGTACTTACCACTTCGCCCACGCGTGATCAACAAAGACAAACAAACAATAGAAATAATAAATCGACTAAAAAGTTGTTGGAATAGATGCTAACGATTTACATGCATGACAAACTACGAACTGTTATCGCTATCTACATAATTATGTTATTTAAAATGATTTTCAAATAAAATACAATTTTATATTGTACAGTTCAATACACATAGGGCATTTGGAAGTTCAGCAAGCCTGCACAAGGAATTTATTCAATATCTGACTGTACGGCCACAACAATATTGCTTTTATAGAGTATCTCCATATGTAGCGTATTAAAGTGACAATGAAATAAATAAAACTGTTGTAAAAATTACATTAAGAAACCTTTTAAAGAAATTATATGCGACGGGATTAATAAAGAGTATAAATATACGTATATGCCACTAACTAATTATTATTTTTATTTATCTAATAATTTGCCTGTATAAATTTTATACCTCTCTATTTCCGTAGGTTTTATAGAAAACGAAGTTTTGTTATAGATTTTACTTCATTTGTATCCCACCTGCTTCTAGGTTAACTTTAGTTTACTGCGATTGGCCATTCTAAATTAGGCACTTTAAAATATGATATAACTTTTATATGTACGCATATGTATTTAGTAAAAAGCGGTTATTTTAATATTACAAACAGGCACTCCAATTTTATTTAATTGTATAGAAACTTTTTCTGTTGGGCTGTGCCGCTGTCAGGTGAAACATTAACTAATACTCCATGTTTTGCAATTCACAATTGTTATTCTATGTTGAATTAATGATATAACAAGATGTTTATCTAAGCGTTATTGAGACAATACCTAATATTTTGTGTTAATAATTCATTACGTTTATCGAGAGTTTCCTATTGTTTCGATACACGGTAATTATGTATTCACACTATAATATTGCCTAAACTAAGTGATCTCCATTGTACTTCAAGGTAACTCTACCTAAATTGGGACGTGTAAATATATAGACATATGGGAAATAGATTTGTTCATTTTGTAATTACGTGCGTATAAATTATCCAATTATACCTATATGACAAACATATTAGGTATAACATTTAGATTAACAAAAATTACTGGTTATTTCGTTCGGTTCAAGAATTTGTTACAGTTTCTATATAGTCTTTGCCATTTTGCATTCATTTTTCAATTAATCATGAAACAAAGATATTAAATATTTGAAAAAAGTAATTGCCCTATCATGAATAACGATCATGATTAATTGATTATTGTTCGTTACTACAGTACCATTATTATTATTATTTGATGGTGTTATTATAACAACTGATCTAGTAATATATATCTACTAGCAGAGCCGGTAGACGTTGCCCTACCGAAACCAACGCCACCTACCGGGTTCAATTGTATTTTTAAACTATCTATGAAAACATTGAAATGAACACAATGATTTCAACCAAAATCTAATCAAAATCAAAATTAAAATAACTTGATTCAAATGGGCTTCAAAAGCACCTTAGAAGCGTCATCTTACAAATTAAAATTTTAATTATCGTTTAAAGTGAAGGTAGAACCGAATCGGAATGTAGATTCTGCACAGAAGAATCGGCAAAAAAACTCAGCAGTTACTCTTTTTTTTAAAATAAACTGTGTTGTAAGACAAAATCGGTGCCGCTGCTTAAGAGAGATACGAGTAGATTAGCTAGATTTCACCTAGCAATCACTCGTACAGAAGAATTATATTATAATTATATATAGATAAAAATTTCTGGGAAAAATAAAAAATTCCAACCGTCACTAACCGTCCGTGAATCACCAGTGCTTTGACGTTAAGAGTTATATCACACACATCAGCCTATCGTAGTCCACAGCTGGACATAGGCTTCCACAAGTTCGCGCCAAAAATGGAGTGAACTCATGTGTTTTGCCCATAGTCAGACGCTGGGCAGGCGGGTTGGTGACCGCAGGGCTGTCTTTGTAGCACCGAAGACGCTGCTGCCCGTCTTCGGTCTGTGTATTTCAAAGCCAGCAGTTGGATGGTTGTCCCGCCATCGGTCGGTTTTTTAAGTTCCAAGGTGGTAGTGGAACTGTGTTATCCCTTAGTCGCCTCTTACGACACCCACGGAAAGGGAGGGGGTGGCTATATTCTTTGCTGCCGTAACCACACAGCCTTAAGTTATATGAGTGTTATATGTATATTTTAATATAGGCGCTGCGGGCACGCGGTTTCACCCGCGTTGATTTGAGGACAAAAAAGCCTTCCTTCTTCTTAAATCATACCTAACCTTCCTTTTTAAATAGTTTAAATTTTTTCATTGTGAATGCCTACTTATTTTATATATTTATTAAACTCACTACATTCAATTGATAAAAGATCATTAAATTTACCATGAATCTATATATTATACGATTACTGTATTTATATATTAGTGTGTATGTAAATGTTTATATTTATTTATTTTTTTATTGCGTACGTATGTGTATAATGTATATATAATTATTATATATTCTATTTTTTTTTTATTTTTTTATTTAAATCTATATACCACCAGCCCATCTGAAAAGCAATATCCCTTTCATTATCAGGTTGTCTGAAAGAGATTGCTTTTTAGCAATAAGATCGCCTGGTTGTACAATTTGTTACTATAATTGCTTATAATTTTAATTTTATTCTTTATTTAAATGTGCAATAAAGTATATTATTATTATTATTAATGCCGGTAGAGCAAGCAATTATCTATAAAATATAAATAATTTATGTGGACTAATTGTGAGGTTTTTTTTCTAAAAAGGGACACAAACATCTTAATCTGAGCGTATTAATATATATGATGAAAACGTCATCAAATCTATTGCAAGTATATAATCTTGTATATTCAAAAAATCTTTTCCTTTTAGAACCCTCTACATCCTTTCAAACAGTCACGTATTTCGGAATATAAAAGACGGGAAACAGAAAAAAAAAATTCTCACGAAAGTCCTTTTTCGGGTCCCGTAATTTTTACTTTATACTTTTATTTATATAAATTAATGTAGGTATATATAACTTTTTATTAACTTATATATAACTTTTACAAAATGTAAAGAAGCAGATCTCCCAAGTTCCACATTGTTTTGATTTGTAACATCGTAATATTTATTTTTTTCTCTTTTTTTCTGGCTTTTAAAAGGTAATAAAAGCTTAATACTATATATACCTATATTAATATTATTATTATACGAAATAGAGATCAAATGTCATACGGATCTGCAAACTTACAAAAAGCAGAAAACCTTGTAGTTTCTGGTTTAGTAATTATGGGTGTATTTATTATGATTAGTTAAAATGACATAAGTTATTTTTATTACTTTACTAGAGTACGGCCGAACATGTAAGGACATTGGATGCCTAAACAGTGAAGTGTGCGTGCTAGCCGAAGATCCCTGCTCATTCGGACGCAGTTCTAATTGTGGGACATACCCGACATGTAAAAAGAAGTCGCAGGTTGTTGCAAGTGAAGGTAATATATAAATTTATCGATTTAAATTTAACAAATGACTCGTTTTTTAACCGACTTCCAAAAAAGGAGGAGGTTCTCAATTCGACTATATATTTTTTTTTTTTTTTTATGTATGTTACATCAGAACTTTTGACTGGGTGGAGCGATTTCGACAAATTTTCTTTTAATCGAGAGGTGGTGTGTGCCAATTGGTCCCATTTAAATTTATTTGAGATCTAACAACTACTTTTCGAGCTATATCTAATAATGCGTTTTTACTTGACGCTTTTTTCGTCGACCTACGTTGTATTATACCGCATAACTTTCTACTGGATGTACCGATTTTGATAATTCTTTTTTTGTTGGAAAGGAGATATCCCAAGTTTAGTACCATGATAAGGAAACCAGGATTTGATGATGGGATCCCAGAGAAATTGAGGGAACTTCTTGAAAATCCGCAATAACTTTTTATTAGGTGTACTGATTTTAATGATTTTTAATTTAATCGAAAGCCGATGTTTATCATGTGGTCACATTTAAATTTCATCGAGATCTGATAACTACTTTTTGAGTAATCTTTGATAATGCGTTGTTACTTGACTATTTTTTCGTCGATCTACGTTGTATTACTCGTCGATGTAATTGAAGTCGGTTTTTTTTTTCGTTTGCAAGCAAACACAATTATTAATTGTCGTTATCAATATCCTATGGAAAAAAATCTCATCAAACATAGACAAATGCAGACCAAATTCTCATACAGGGTTATGAGAGTCTATGAGATCTGATAGATTAGTAATAGTAGTTTAGTAATACTAAACACATAGACGCCGCGTTGGCGCAACGGTTACAGCCATGGATTTACCTTGTTTGCGGGTTCGATCCCCGCACATGACAAACATTTTTATTGGCCATACAGGTGTTTGTCGTGGTCTGGGTGTTTGTGCAGTCCTTGTGGGTCTCCCCACCGTGCCTCGGAGAGCACGTTAAGCCGTCGGTCCCGGTTGTTGTCATGTACACCTGATAGCGATCGTTACTCGTAGTAGGGAATATATCCGCCGACTCGCATTGGAGCAGCGTGGTGAATTAAACTCTGATCCTTCTCCTACATGGGCGAAGAGGCCTATGCCCAGTTGTGGGATATTACAGGCTGAAGCGTAAACACATCGTACGTTTTATTTTTTCGTTTTAACTCAAAATAAAACTTTATGAAACCTTTTACGAAACTTATTTTTTTAATTAACATTCAAAATAGTTTTCACTGACTGAAACAATTCATTTCAAACAAAAAAAAATCTTTTTTACTTGACTATAAATTAGTTATTATTGATCACACTCGTATGATAAAAACTTAATTTCAAGAAATCTAAAAATATTTTTCAGGTTCACACTCAGAACCAGCACGACCATCCGTCCCCAAACCTGTACCAAACACTCCCACACGTGACTATGACTCAGCCCCTAATTACCCTGCGCCTGCACCCCCCACTAACACCCACAGCGGTTCTCCATATGGTAGTAGATCACCATACGACAACTCCCCCTATGGAAGCAATGGCGGAAGTTCTCCTTATGGCGGAAGCTCTCCTTATGGCGGAAATTCTCCATACGGCGGAAGCTCTTCCTACGGTGGAAACTCTCCTTATGGCGGAAGCTCTTCTCATGGCGGTTCAACTTTTGGTGGCAACTCTCCTTATGGCGGCTCCCCGTACGGTGGTGGAAATTCACCATACGGAGGAACACCTAGCAGAGGAAGCCCTTACGGAGGCGGCTCGAATCCTTACAGCCCAAGCACTAATGGTGGATTCGGAGGCTCTGGTGGAAAAAGTCCATTTGACAGCATTTTAAATACGTTGAACAACTTCGCTAACGGCCACGGCAGTGGAACAGGAACAGGCACAGGCACAAGCACAGGCACTTCTGGAAACAGTCTATCCAACATCTTCGGAAACCTTCTCGGTAATTTATCTAAAAGTGGAAGCCTTAATGGATTGTTCAACTCACGACCCATTATGGAAAATCCAAGTTATTCCTTATACAGCTCTAATTCGAGAAGTTCTAATTCTCAAAATTATCCATCAGGAAACAGCCCTCAACCTGCCTACCAACAGCCGAACTATAATAAGAATTATGGACAAAACTATGGTCGCAATGGAGCCACAACTCGAAAGCCAGTCCATTATGGCTGGAATGTTAGGTAAAAGCACTTCAACAAGTATTGCTTAGTGGTGTGGCTACGGGCTTCAAGTAGTTTTTATAACTTATTTAATGCTTGCATGTAATACTTCTTTAAGTGCACTGTCTTAAAGTACTCACCAAAAAACTTATAGTAATTTTACATTTGAATAAATGTTAGTTTTATTAATTTTAATTTGCTGCTATAACGCATATTATAATTTTCTTTTCAAAACTAACACATTAATAAGGCTGGTTTAAGACAAATAAT
This sequence comes from Melitaea cinxia, assembly GCF_905220565.1. NCBI lineage: Eukaryota > Metazoa > Arthropoda > Insecta > Lepidoptera > Nymphalidae > Melitaea > Melitaea cinxia. The sequence continues at coordinate 11,018,591 of NC_059403.1, forward strand.
GTTTCAACGTAATAAACATTTTATTTTAAATTATTCTTCTTAAGTTTCTTTTTTACTAACCGGCTATTTGTATTAAACGCCGTAGAATATATAAATAACTGTTTAAAATGTGATCAAACAAAGATTTTAACTATCTGAATTTTGTTTTAAGAATTGAGTTTGTAAATATTTGCATGCATCATTGTTCCGCATTTATAATTTTTTGCAATGTTTCCTGTTTACTTTTACTGTAATATTATTTTATTATTTTTTTAATCCTTGTATAGTGTAAAGTGTATCTTTTATTATTCCATAAAAAATTAGTTTGACAACTTTGCGAATGCTTTGAAACTTTTTTTATATATTTCGAAATGTTAGATGCTTATGTATTGTATAGATTTAATAGAGTTAACGTAATCAGAAACTACAGAAGCTAGTTTGTGATTTTTTTTAAAGTTTATTTGTAGTTATAATGCTTATAATGTAGCAACACAATACTTTGTAATAAAAACATGTTAATACTCAAAAGCAATGTAAACATACTCGAATGATTTCCTAATTTGTGCTATTATTTACTGTTTTATATTATTTCTCATTTCAGCATCACAGTGATTTTCACGTACCTGGTACAACTGTACGTCCAGAACATTATAAGGAATTAATATATAATTGTTATTAATGTTTTTTTTAAGGTGCTTTAACAGATGTAACTTTATTTATACGTTACCGCAAAACCATTATTGCTTAAATAAAATGTATTTCTTATGTCTTTCGTTTTTGTTCTATTTATTTTTATTATCTTATACTATTAAACGAGCAATTCTTGTATATATATATATATATAATCTGAATCTCGGAAACGGCTCCAACGATTTCCATAAAATTTAGTATATAGGAGGTTTCGGGGGAGATAAATCCATCTAACTAGGATTCATTTTTAGAAAATGACGTTTTATCCCTGTTTTTAGGGAGTGAAAAAATAGCTACAATATCGTTAGAATACGAAGGTAAATTTCGCAACTGTCATTAAAGTTGTAATAGCTCGGTGGGAAATCGGCCGGTCGGGATCAACCGAGGAGATCATGGTTCAAATCCCAATGTCCCTGATCAATTATTTTTTTCCTTTTTTTTAATTGCACTCGTTATTTTAAAAAAAAATATTATTCATATTTTATAAATATGTAATTCGAATTTAAATATGAATTCCAAAAAACACGATTTACTAAAAATACCGAGCTAGGCTCGGTCACCCAGGTACTTATTATTAAAGGACAAAAGGTTTAAATTATTAAAGCTTTATTAACTGAGCTAGGACACAACGAGAAACATCTTAATCAAAATCTGGAGCAGCCTGACTAGGGAAGTACATCGACTTTACAGAAGATCACAGTTAAATAATACTTCTTTCAAGCGGTGTTGTGTTCCTTTGGTGAGTAAAGTGACCAGAGCTCCTGGGGATGATTGGGGGTAGGGTCGGCAACACGCTTGTGATGCTTCTGGTATTGCAGGTGTCCATAAACTATGGTAACTGCTTGCCATCAGGTGAGCCGTAAGCTTGTTTGCCGACCTAGTAGTATAAAAAAAAGTTAGATTTCACTAGAAGTGTTTATTCAGATCCTTATAAAGTACCTAAGTGTAAAGTATGTGACAAACAATAAATACATACTATTAAACTTAGGGAGTCTTTTATAATATTACATTAATATTTTATAGACACATTAGGATACAATTTTTTTACATCCATGTAAAAACACATTACAAAGTACAATGGGTACATTTATAACAAACTATATTTATAAAAAATTTAAATAATTAAAAAAATAGTAAAAATTGACATTTTTATTATACTCTCGATAACAATAAATGCAAAACTTTAGTCAATAAATAAAATAACATTTACAATATCTAATGGAACAAGAACTGAGCATTATCAACAATACGTCTATATATACATAGTATCTAGCGTACAAGAGACAGTATATGCATGGAAATAAATGAGTTGAAATTTAAAACCTGAATTGTAATTTTATTCTCTATTTAAACAATATCTCCAATCGCTATTGGCAGTTACAGTGGACATGTACATCTATTACATCGAAAACGCTACTGTGCTAGAGGCTAGAGACTACAGGGAAATTTTGAAAAATTGTTGCTGTTACAAAAACCCTAGAAATATATCTATAAGTTCACGTTAAACGTATGACAGTAAAAATAATTTCAATGTACTAACTCTTAAAAAAGTTTCTGTCTGTATTTGACATAATATCATAAAAGCAGTTAAATAAAATTTCCCCTCTGGAATGATTTTTAAAATAAGATTAGTTTGTGACCTATTATCTTATTAGTTTTCTTTCATTTTTGACTCGATAACAATTTTAGTTCCTTCTAAAACCACTTATGGCGCTAGTGTAGCGCTTAAGATATATTTTATAATTTGAAGTCTTGAAGTTAAATGAATACTATAAAAATTATTGTCTTTTTAATCAGTTTGTCACAGTTAGTGACTAGAAAACCTTAGCCAATTTATGACACTCATAATCTCTAACCTCAACAAATATGATTAATCACACGTAACTTATTACAATCAGTTGAGTCTCTATGTGATATCATATACATAGAACGATTACCGCATTTTTCTACTTGTTTAGCAAAGTAGGATAATAAATATGACTTACACCCCAACCACAGACAATCCCTTCTAAAAATTACCTAACAAAATCAGTCCTCATTCCCAATAATAGTATCTAATTCTATTTAACGCAATTGAACTAATGTTAAATTGACCAACATAAATCATAATCTGTCTTCACTCCTTGACTTCTGTTCTTATAGCCTTTTGCGTTTTTGGCCTAAGCATTGCACGAACTTTACTTAATATCAATCCAGTTACCAAGAAAGCCAGCCATACTCCATACCAGTAGTGATAAACAGAGGAGTAATATATCCAAATACGGTCAAACGTTAATAGAAGGAATGCAGCTGCTTGGTAAGACTCAGAGTGCGATCGTAAGAACCACATTATAAAGCCAATAATCTTCTTTTTCTGTAATATTACATTAACAATGAACAAATTAATATTATTATCCTTTAGTCATGTTACAAAGTATAGCGCTAGAGGAAAATAAGAGTTAATACAAGATAGTATATATAATATAAGATAGGATTATTTTAATAGCTGTTAGTTTTAATTTTAAATTTCAAAAATGTTTCTTTTTAACTGACGCCAAGAAAAGAGGAGGTTCAAATCAACTGTATAGGTCGTTCGGCACCTAACTACAGTCCTTCAAGTGGGGAGTTCCAAAAAACCGATTTTGATGATAATGTTTTACTGGTGCTTGTCATGTGGTCTCATTCAAATTTGATCAAGATCTGACGAGCACTTTTGATCAACTTAAAGAATGTACATATGTTGCCCGAAGCTTATAATTTAACAATAGAAAATTATAAATTTAATAATGTGAACCTTGTTTCTCACACATACAATTAGTTTTACATATAAAGGCGAAAACTTACCAAACCAGTAGCCTCCTTATAATATAACTTGTAATATATATCCTCAGCCATTAAATAGAATGGGCAGAAATATATACAGAAGAAGTAACCAGCATGGAATCCATGCCATATTACTGATACAAACAGTGCAGCATGGACCCTAAAAAACAATATTATTTAAACTACTTTTATTTGCGTCATAATTGGTTTTGTCATGTTTAATTTTTTTTTTTTTTTTTTCATTACAAGATTATAAAAGGACATCATACTACAAGTAACTTATCAAAAAAGTCTTAATCAAAAGTAATTTAAGGTTATTAAAAAACATACACATAACATGAACTCAGACCACTGCTAATTTAAAAAGAAAAAGTAGACTTACTTCAAACTCTTTACAGGGAATCTCTTATAAACAACCATAGCAACCCAATATTGCACAGCCTTATTCCAAACTTTCATTGAATCCCTTAAAGTGACAACCGTCTCACAACCCCATACATCCATTGACTCAACAGTTTTAAAGTCGTATTCTGTCATTTTAGCTTCATCGTCAGACCTAAAAAGTACTTTTAAATTATGTCACAAAAATATACAGTACAAAATTTATTTACGTGCATTCATCAACAAAAATTACTATTAACCTTTCAGCACATAGTAACTTTTAAAATATGGGATTTAATATTTAATATTATAATAAAAACACTTATAAAACATGTAGTTTGTACATATCTGTATGTACAATGTTCATGTATATAATATGTGCTGGCTTAAACATATATATTATTTATTAAGGTATTAAAAATGTATTTGCATAATATCACTAACATCTTTTTTAATTTCAAGTAACCAACTGTAGGACCGTGACCAGTTCTATTTTTTCCCTGTACTGGATAAGCGCCAAGACCTGCCGATGTACACACACTCTCCGCAAGAGTCATGCCCGCGTAAATTCGTTGACGGAATGCAGCAAATAACACCCATGGATACATCATTCTGTACAAAAAGTGCCTGTTGTTGTGTTCTTCAGTCAAAATATACTAAAAATTTACATAAATTTTAATTAATTAATTTTCATATACTAAGCACTTTACTTGAAATAAAAAATATAATTTGCTAAGTATTACATATTTATTTATTAAAAAGTAATATACGCAAAAACGAGATAAAATTCTAGTTACAAAATTTTAATAATTAATTTTCATATACTAAACACTTTACTTGAAATAAAAAATATAATTAGCTAAGTATTACATATTTATTTATTAAAAAGTAATATACGCAAAAACGAGATAAAAGTCTAGTTACAAAATTAATAACACAAAATTTTATACATAAAAAAGTAATTTACCTCAAGAGGCCATATATTTGAAAATGCTAGATACAAAGATATATATAGTGGAACTATTTTCAATGTATTTATTGTGAAGCCGAAACAATCCACATGTTTATTAAAGGGCAAATAGAAGTAGTCATCAAAAGTACGGTATCTGTAATAGGGTCCTGTAAAAAAAATCTCGTCATTCATCATCATCATCATCATTTCAGCCTATTGCAGTCCGCTGCTGGACATAGGCCTCCACAAGAACTCATGTGTGTTGCCCATAGTCACCACGCTGGGCAGGCGGGTTGGTGACCGCAGGGCTAGCTTTGTCGCACCAAAGACGCTCTGCCCGTCTTCGGCCTGCGTATTTCAAAGCCAGCAGTTGGATGGTTATCCCGCCACCAGTCGGCTTTTTAAGTTCCAAGGTGGTAGCGGAACTGTGTTATCCCTTAGTCGCCTCTTACGACACCCCACAGGAAGAGAGGAGGTGGCTATATTCTTTGATGCCGTAGCCACACAGCATGAAGAAAATCTATTATGTTATTAATCCATACCATATATCAAATTATTTTCTTTTTCAGTTTACTGCCAATATTAGATAAAAGACATGCTATTAAATTTCTTTAATGTTTACAATTGTAAATATATTGTTATTATACAATTTGTTTAGTTCAAATAAATTGAAAACTTTGAATTCATTTTATTCAAATTTCAATATTTGTACTTTTACTGTTTTATGTAAGCACAACACGGTATCAAATTTAATTTTATATAAAATAAAATTTTGCAAATATCTTATAATATATGATCATTTAATTTTTATCATACAGAATTATATTTTATAGGAAATAGTTGACCTGTTAGCAAACCAATATAGTTGAATGTGTAATGAAACAGGTCAATAAATTCAGGATTAATCAGTTCAACAAACTCATCATCTCGTTCCATATCTGAATTAGTTTTTGTCTCAGAAGCTTCAGTTTCCTTTTTCTTAGCATTTGAAATCGCCAACCATGAACCATTAATTTCAAAGGCAACTCCGACCACTCTTAATACAATAATCATTTCAATTAAGTTTGTTTGGCCTGAAGGTGGTGGTAATCCAAACTTTTCTCCAATTCGAAATACAAAGAGATATCCAAACATAAAGAAAAATGTAGTGACATGACAACGTCTGTAAGAAAGAAATATTTTTAATAACATTAAAAGTAATAATAGCAATAGAGAAAGAAATCATTGTTATTACTTAATTAATACATAATTATAAAAATCTGATTTTTAACCGACTTCCAAAAAAGGAGGAGGTTCTCAATTCGACTGTATTTTTTTATTTTATTTTTTATGTATGTTACATCAGAACTTTTGACCGTGTGGACCGATTTCGATAATCGACAATTTTATTTTAATCGAAAGGTGGTGTGTGCCAATTGGTTCCATTTAAATTTATTTGAGATCTAACAACTACTTTTCGAGTTATATCTGATAATGCGTTTTTACTTGACACTTTTTTCGTCGACCTACATTGTATTATACCACATAACTTTCTACTGGATGTACCGATTTTGATAATTCTTTTTTTGTTGGAAAGGAGATATCCCAAGTTTAGTACCATGATAAGGAAACCAGGATCTGATGATGAGATCCCAGAGAAATCGAGGGAAACTCTTGAAAATGCGTAATAACTTTTTACTGGGTGTACCGATTTTGATAATTCTTTTATTGTTGGAAAGAAGATATCCATAGTTTAGTACCATGATAAGAAAACCAGGATCTAATGATGGGATCCCAGAAAAATCGAGGGAACTTCTTGAAAATCCGCAATAACTTTTTACTGGGTGTACCGATTTTGACAATTTTTAATTTAATCGAAAGCTCATGTTTGTCATGTGGTCACATATAAATTTTATTGAGATCTGATAACTACTTTTTGAGTAATTTTTGATAACGCGTAGTTACTCGACTATTTTTGCGTCGATCTACGTTGTATTACTCGTCGATGTAATTGAAGTCGGTTTTTTTTCCGTTTGCGAGTAAACACAATTATGTAGGATATTAAAGTATATTAAAACTACTACATACTTACTTAATAGTGTCTGATTTTATAATAGTTATTCCCAATAAACCTGACATAATAGGATGGAGAGCACTGTTGCCTGACACTATAATGATTAACAAAATACCCAGAACTGAGCCAGCCCATTTTTTCGCTTCGACAGTGTCCAATTTTCTATAATAAGGCCCTATGAAAACACTGAAGAGTAGTAAAGACAAGTATACAATGTCGTTTAAATTTTTAGTAATAAACGCCAACATTTTAAACGCAACCAAGTAACGTGACCGTAATATAATAAGTTTTCACGTCTCACAAGCGTTTTTTTTTTTAATAATTCATTTTAACATCAAATCAATAACACCTGTAACTCTTGTAGGGTTGTATTGTTATATATTATTGTATAATTGTATATTAGTTATCACAGGCATATATATTCCTCTTATATGCTGGGTTATAATTTCCTTATAATATTTATTCTACTCTATGGTTATAATAGTTATATTACTTTTCTCTATGGTTGTATCATTTGTATAACTCAAAGATAGGCTTGTTAAAAAAGTATCGATATATCGATATATTGATATTTTTATCTAATATATCGATATTTTTAGCCAATATATTTTGATCCGATAAATCGATACAAAGTATCCAATATCGAAAATTGTATCAAAAAATATATTTATTTCTTTTTATTTTTGTAACTAAATACCTTTTTATTCTCTTTGTAACTAAATACTGACAGCGGAGCATGTAAAGAGCAAAATTTTTCTATTTTCTCCACTGAACAAAGACCAGTTTGCCCAATACAAATTTTTTTTTTTAAATATTAGTTAGAACCTTTTTAGTTTTTAATATTTTTGTAATTATTGCCTAATAAAAAGGAATACTTATAAAAATACTTCATTTTTATTGCGACTTTTGTACATTCAAATAATTTACATTTTATATTAAAATTACTATAAATAATATTGCGCTAAATCACAGACATATAAGAGAAATACACTCTTATTTATTTTAAAAGCGCAAAAACTTTTGAAATTCGACCTATATATCGATATTTTTTTTCACTTCCGGCATCACTATTCAAAGATGAAATAGCTGACCAAAAAGTGTATAATAATAAAATACGGGAGTCGGGGCTGACTAACTGTAACTATTTAAATTAACTTAATATTTTGATTATTTCGACTAAGTTAAGGTTGCACATAACACTATGGAGCTATAATGTATAATACTTTGGTATAATAAAACAGTGCATCCATGAGTGCAGGCCTATTGCTAAAAAAGTTTTTCACTTCAGTCGTGTGGTCTAAACCTCTAAAGTACACTAGTTTTTTTTTTTTTTTTTTTTTAATGTATATCGTTAGCTGCTCCTTTTTTTACTTGATCTATGGTTAGCTGTGTACTGGAAAAAAACCTATATTTAAAAAAAAAATCAGAAGAAAAATAAAGTTACTTCAGACTTGGCTTCGGCCTTTTGATATATCAAAATGAAACTTACAAATTCAAACTAGGCTGTATGGATTATAATCCTTTGCCTTTCCCTATTGGGGATAAATTTTAAAACAACAACAACAACTATATTAAAAATTCAGGCTTCGGCCTGACTATTAAGAGCCATTTCACAATTTTACGCTCTGCAAGTTTAGGTAAATTTGGTCGCATCGCGCGAGTCGTACGAGCCGCGCGATCTTTGTGCTAGTACGTATAGTGTGACAACCAAAAGACCATCGTGATCATTTTCTGATGTATAATAAAAATTATAACTATGGTATAAAATGTTTTTTACATAATTAATTTGTTAAAAATTTCAAGTATGTTATATAACAACAGTCAATAAATTTAAAATAAAATTAAAAAAATCAATTTTATGAAACAATTTTTTTAAATTGATTTAGTTTTTTCAGTTTACGAATGAATCTAATATTTACGATATGAATATTTATTTATTTATTTTATTTTATACTTTATTGTACACCACAAATATATTACAAACAAAGCATAAAGATAGTTACAGACAGTGAAGTACAATGGGCGGACTTATGGCTAATTAGCCATTTCTTCCAGACAACCCATAAAATAAAATAGCATTTTATGACATCGACACCGACAAACATATTAATTAACAAATAACAAGACAAACAGATTGAAATGCCTATTTGTATTGATAGTGTGAGAAAAGAAAATTAAATTATACATTTGTTTACAGAAATTATCATTATATTATTTTACAGTCATTTTCGTAATATGTTTATTTTATTTATATTTTATTATGAAAGTATCAAATGCGTTTTATCCGCTATAACGACAGGCGCTTGGCGCGTGTGAGCGAAAGAGACGGCTGCGCAGAATTTGGCGTGGACCTTACCCTAGCGCTCGACTGATTTACCGGGCTTGATGCGTGGCAATATATACTATCTTTTTATTATTTAATATAAAATGTATTAAAAATAATTACGTCTTTTAATTATTTTTTTTGTATTCCTTAATGATGTAAGTTTACTTTGATGAAGATAGTTCGTTAAAATTTCTTAGTTTTCTAAGAGAAATATCGCTTTTAAAATTGTACTTATTTGGAAAATATTCGTAACTTTAAATTTTTTTTATCGTTTAATAGAGATACAAATGGAATAAAAATCTATGATAGTGGACAACAAAATTATATTCCACATATTATGATATTTTTTTAAAATGGTTTCAACGTAGAGGTTATTGAAAAGTAGGACTTCAAAGTATACATTGCGACCGGTTACCCAGGGAGGAGGCTGATGAAAAGGTTAATAATTTTATACACATAATATAAATCAAAATTCTGATCTGACTATGGACTACAACAAAGGTTGCTCTATTATATTTCAAGAATATAAATTACATTCTAAGATTTTTATTTTTGTGTTACCCAATATCGCTGGAGCGGTCAATTTTTGATATGATATTCAAAAAAAAAAAAAATGTTTAGAATTCCTAATGTGGGTAACACAAAAATAAAAATCTTAGATATTAAAAATAGCACGGTGTCGTCTCCTGTCAAAGATTTTCATTGTAATATGAAACTTTGAATAGTTACGGGTTTCTGTAAAGAGCTCACTATAGACGGCGCCACGGTTCGCTTAAACCGAAAATTAAAAATTATCATATCGAAAATTTCGCTCGAGCGGGTGCATCGTTCCATAGCTTAATTGGCTAGAGCGCCGACACGGCAAGTCGGAGACGCGGGTTCGAACCCCGCTGGAGCGGTCAATTTTTGATATGATATTCAAAAAAAAAAAAAAAATTACATTATTGCATCCAACACTGAGATTAACGACGTCAAAATATTACAATTTCGCGGATTGTTACCGATTTTTGTGAAATGGCTCTTAAAGACTTGGTTCGCCTATCATTTATAGACAAAGAAGAGTAGACGAAAATATAAAATTTCAGACTTGGCTTCGGCCTTACTTTACCAGTCATCGAATCAGAAGAAAAATAAAGTCACTTCAGACTTGGCTCCGGCCTTTTGATATGTCAGAACGAAACAAATTTAAATTAGGCTGTATGGATTATAGTCCTTTGCCTTTCCCTATTGGGGATAAATTTTAAAACAACAACAACAACTATATTAAAAAAAAATTCATGCAAAAAAATCAAAGAGTATATAAGTAAAGAGGTGTCACTCCATAGACACGGTCGAGCTCCGGGTTCAAGGTTTTGCTATACTTCAAGTACCAACTTTGTGGTTGAGCTCTATTTTTTTCGTTAAATTGGTAATAATGAAGCATAGTGTTGTTACTGTTATCCTACCGGAAATCGATAATAGTGTGGAAAAAGGTCGATAAATTAGTCGATAAAATTATCGATACTTTTTGAGTACAGGGTTCTTAATTTTATAAATTTTATTTAAAATAAAAGGTTTTTTGTATATATATAATGTATATTTAAAACTTCTTGGTATATACTACACTACTACTAAATTTCTTGGTACTACTACACTTAACCAGCGAAAAAAAATCTACATTTTAAACAAAAATGAAGGTAATTGTTACAATTAAACATTACAAACATATTATTTTGCCCTGATCACTAGTGTCTCGGTAGACATCACCTATCTATTATGTCATCGGCTTTATAAAATAAATATTACAACAAATTATTTAACCTAATGTTCCTAGTGTAGGCAGAGAGGAAAAAAAGCCGGACAAAACTCTCGGCAGTCTTTTCAAATTTAAAGTTGTTATACAAAAAAGTTACATTATTGAAGGCATGTCGATCACAACAGCTAACAAACAAATTTTATATTTTCGCAAGCATACTGCGATACATCCCACAGCTCTCAGCACATTCTAGGCCTCTTTCTTCAAGTAGAAGAAGGATCGGAGCTTAATCCACCATTACAAAACAAATTAAATAGTAATTATCAAACAATAACAAACACTTTTACAAAACAAATTAAATAATAACAACTATTAATTATCAAACAATAACAAACAAAATTATTTAAAACATAAAAACATGTTAACAAAACAAATTCTTAATTATTAAGATATTAATTAATATTTAATTATAACATAGATGATTTACAAACATAACATAAACTTCTTTATAAATCAAATTAAAATAAATAAATATAATATCTTATAACATAGATGATTTACAAGCATAAACTTATTTACAAAACAAATTAAAATAAATAAATATAATATAATATCTTATAACATAGATGATTTACAAGCATAACATAAACTTATTTATAAAACAAATTAAAATCAATAAATATGAATAAATATAATATAAATCTTATAACATAGATGATTTACAAACATAACATAAACTTCTTTATAAAACAAATTAAAATAAATAAATATAAATAAATAAATCTTTTTTTTTTCTTTTTCTTTGATATGTATTATTTCTGTTTTTGGTGTACAATAAAGTGTATTATTATTATTATTATTATCTTATAACATACACACAGTCATATATTCCTATGTTAAGCAACTTAATGCTTGTGTTACAGGTAACAACTGACTGTACATTTTTTGAAATAAATAAACAGAAATAATATATATATATAAATATATAAATACACGTAGTACATTCAATCTCAGGCGGGAATCGAACCTGCAACCCGTGGAACAGTAAGTAACAATAACAAAAAAGATGATTTAAAAGCATAACAAACATTTACAAAACAAATTAAATAGTTTCTAATAGTAATTGTCAGCCAATAACAAAAAAGATGATTTTAAAGCATAAAAAAAATATTAACAAAACAAATTAAATAGTAACAAATAGTAATTATCCAAAATTAACAAACAACATGATTTAACACTTAACGTAGCATAGTCACAAAAAAATCAACTCTTAAAAAGTGATACAAATGAAATGATCTCGCAAAACAGTAATTATCAATCAATAACAACCAAGACGATGAATTTGACCCATAACATATTCACAAAAATCTAAAATTTTTAATATACAGTAAATAACAAACAAACATAACATAAACATATTTACAGATATTATCTAAGTAAAAACAATTCTGAAAAGCATTATATAATGATCCTAGGCATACAGATAAAAAACATAACGATTTACAAACATAATAAGAACATATTTAGAGTAATCTTCTAAATTCTTATTTTTGTATTATTAAATGTTTGTAGTAGGTAATTCCATAAAGTACTACCGATTTTAAAAATTCTTTCACGGGATGCTACAATTCCATGTACGCCATTTAATGGTATGTGGATAAACGAACAGCGGATTATGGGAGAAAACGAAATAGCGAAAATCGCGTAATCTATGTGGGCGAAGCCACAGCGGAATTATTTTTTTTTGGTTCTAAGCTAAAATATACACATTTAAAAACTTGAAAAACAAAAAACATTGCAAAGACATTAGATGTCAAGAAGAACTGCCACTATGGATGTTTTCTACAAACATTGTTTTATAGTACTGACAATATAAATATTCAACAAGAATCATAAAAGTTGTTATCTAAGCTTTGTCTTGATCACATTATTCTAATTGTATATTTTTGTCTTTACATGATTTTCTAATGAATAATAAACAAAGATTATGAATTAATTGATTTGTTTTTTTCTATAAAATGCTCATTACTTAATTGCAAACTAGTCTACTGCTTTATATTTTTAATTTGTAAGTCCTGAGATATAATAGCTTTGAAATGAATTTGGCTCTTGTTTATGAAATGACATAAAGGTGTAGAAGGAAAGCACAATGAGCTCGAATCTTTCCACCATTCTTTAAAACTAATATAATTGTTTAAGTCGTCTACTGGTTTATCAACTTTTAACGAATCTTTACATTACTGACATTTCGTTCTATCTAATAATTTTGCAGCTAAATAAACACTAACATATACTACTGGCTGCTCCAAAAAGTTACATAAATCATTTTCATATAAAAAGAAATCAATTTCATTGGGCAGAGACAAAACAGGATAAACTATCTCATCAACAACTTGAATGTCATCATTATTATTTCTATTAGGCATGTCAGTGCGGACCCCGCTAATATTGTTATAAGCTACAAACAATTTATTAGTGTCTTCCTCACAGTTCGCATTTCGACTGCCAAAGGCTTTAAGCTTAATTTAGTTTGAGTCAAATGACTCAGCAGGATCTTCTCACGTTCAGTTAATGTAGAATCTGAAATTTAAAAAAAAATCCTGTTATTATATATACATTTTTTGTGTATGTACGTATTACGTACATACATACGTTGAAAGTATACAATATTATGTATAATGTGATTTATTCCTTTAATTTCATAAATTTTTACTTAAATATAATATTATAAAATAATTTATTGCTTTTATTATATTAAGATACATTTATTATTTTTATTTCAATATTAAACAATGCTAATATTGATATATTTTATTAGTGATCGTTACAGTTTAATATGTATTTAATTTTGGTTTAAATAATAACACAAGTATACGACAAAGGAATGCCCATTGCATGATACAATTGGAATCATTGAATGTAATTATTATTTTTTCCCTTTTTCTTCAATTTACTTGAAATATTATAACAATAAAATATTTTGGTCACGCAAAAAAGGCGCATCAAGACGTCGAGTTGCGGAAAATAGCCCGTGTACAACAACAACAATAAAATATACGTATTTGATTACTAAGGAAAGAGCTATATCAAATTATTTTGTCATTCTATTTTTTAAACTATACTATACTTTAATAGTATAATATCGAAATATATATATAAATGTATAAAATATAGATAAATGAAACTATGTTAAACATTAATGTTAATGCATATTTAACAAAACTAAGCAAACTTTTGATTTATAAAATGTAAATTATTCAAGCAGTATAATTAAAAATTTATTTGACTCTCATATGCTTGATATTAGTCAAATGTGTACCGGGCTATTCATAGGTATAATGAAATAAATAATTTTCCCATAGAAAGAGTGTGTGCTTCTATTAATAACTGGCCTCAACTTTTAAGGGTATTGCAGCCAATGGAGACCAAAAAATTAATACATAAAAATGTTTTAGTTGCTTGTAATTATCTATGTAGTAACATATACAGTTAGAGAAACATTTTATATAATAAAGTGAACTTGTGTCATAAAATTAAATGCTAATTAGCTATATGCTTATAGTAGACATGTTACTGGTTAATGTTTTATGTAATCAAAAATGTGAAATTTTCATTTGTTATTCTTACCTAGTGTTTTTTCAAAAGTAAGTCCTTGTGGTGCCTGCGAAGTAGAGGGCAAAGGGAGAAAGCTGTATTCAGCATCTGAAAAATAGTAGTACAATATCTAAATATATCTAGTATCTATTACTTGTTAATTTTTTTTACATTTTCCATTATTTACTCACACTTAAATTATCTGAATTTTATTTTCTACTAGCTTCTACCCGCAACTTTGTCCACGTGGAATAGTTCCTTTGGGCTAGCTGGGGAAGGTCTCAGAAGGAAAAAATCCGATTTTGAAACATTCTTCATTGGTGGTCCACTCTTATTGGTCTTTGCGTGATAATATATAGCCTATAGCCCTAGCCTTCCTTGATAAATGGGCTATCAAATACTGAAAAAAAATTCAAATTGGTCCAGTAAGTCCAGAGATTAGCGCGTTCAAGAAAACAAACTTCAGCTTTATAGTAATAGTATAGATTTGATATGAAATTATTTTTATTTTAAAATTAAAGTTAATGATTACTTATCTTGTTATATAGAAAATGAAAATGATTAGTTTCCGAAGGTTATTCATAATCATTTTATAGAAAATTATTATTATAATCATTTTATAAAACTAAAAATCTTATACTGCATTGGATCATTTGTATCATATGTTGTGAATCGTTGCATATATGTGTTAAAAGATATTAAAGATTCTCAGAAAGTGTTTTACATATATCTCTCATTTTATCAGTGATATGTATATCAATCAGCCTTAGATATCTGATATCTAAGGGCCAATATTATCTAGGTAAATGTATAAATAATAAATTAAATATATGTCAGATGATTTTTTAGAACATTGACTAACTATAATCTATTATATGATATTTATTACAACTGAGATTGTACTGCCATTATCAGTACAAAATATATTTAAAAATTATCTTTTTCTATACAGTACAATTGTGAACATTTGTATGACTTTTATATAATCTCATCTTTATTTCTTTTTAAATTTCCAGTACATACTTAGTAAGACAGAGTTTTTGAAACAACAAGACATTGTTTCCAAGAAAACTTTTTGTCACTTATTAAAAATGTATAAGACTTGCAACAGCAAGTTATTAAAATTATAAGTAAGTTCATTTAATTAACAATAAAAATCTTAATTTTATCCATCATTAAAAATATATTACATAACCAAACATGAACTAACAAGATGCTGTACCTCTTAAAAACACTTGTTACTTCTAACAACATAACATAAATAAATATAATATAATAAAGTAGTTTACTCACTTTTAGATAAAATATTTTCATTTCATTGCACATTCTCTGAATTTGTTATATCTTGAAAACTAGAAAATAAAAAAGAATTTATCATAAACATCAATTAGCATATTATCATCATTACAGCCTATACAGTCCACTGCTGGACATAGGCCTCCACAAGTTTACGCCAAAAATAACGTGAACTCATGTGTTTTGCCCATAGTCACCACGCTGGGCAGGCGGGTTGGTGACCGCAGTACTGGCTTTGTCGCACCGAAGACGCTGCTGCCCGTCTTCGGCCTGTGTATTTCAAAGCCAGCAGTTGGATGGTTATCCCGCCATCGGTCGGCTTCTTAAGTTCCAAGGTGGTAGTGGAACCTTGTTATCCCTTAGTAGCCTCTTACGACACCCACGGGAAGAGAGGGGGTGGCTAAATTCTTTAGTGCCGTAGCCACACAGCATATTATGAACCAGAAATAAGGCTAGACAAACAGCTAAACAAAAACATCGAGAAAAAATAATTGTAATGTAATTTATAATTATCATAAACATATAAAAAAAATTTGCACCTTTCAAGACTTGAGATTTTTCTTTTTCTTCACCATATAAAGGAAAATCTACCAAAAGACTGTCATCCAATGGTTGTGGCAAATTTAATGTTGGAATAGCATTTTTAATTAATCTATTGCCCTTTGTATTAAAATACTTTTTTTCAAAGTGATATCCACACAAATATTTAATTTCATGCAATTTTTTAACGGGTATGTAAGCAGTCTTCATTCCCAACTGCTTTGACCCAAGAACGACACCTGAGAGTAGAATTTTAATCGTCAATTTAAATTAAAAGTTTAAATTTTACATAGTCTACAACTAGTTTTCTAGTATACATAAGTATGTATAATACTTTAATGTTACTTTATTACTACAGTTAGCTATTTACTGTTATAAAGATTTTAAGTAGAATTTATTTAAATATTGTATTGTTCTATTGTTAACACCACAGAGCATAGAAATATTTACACTAACCGATCAAGTGGAAACTTCTTCAAAAATACATTGGCTCCAGTCCAGGGGTCCTCTTTAGACCACAAATAGTACATTTTTGATATCTCACATTACGTTTCACTGTATTTTCTAAAGGAATGAAAACAGAAAAATATAGTATAAGTAATAAAAATATAGGTATAACTATAAAATACTATTATTTTCTGTTGATATAGATATTAAGAACTTATTTTCAAAAGCAAAATTACTTCGTTCGACCAAAAAGACCAATGATTCAGGTTTAAATACAAACCCATAGTAAATCCCTAGAAGCGACGAATAATATTCTCACAATAAAGTATTAGGGCTCAGAAAATATATATGCAGAAAAAACTAAAAATCCGAAATTCCGGGCGTGGTTACTCGGTGGTTGCAATATAATATGGCGGTTAGGAAATAATTGTTCGAGTCAAAATTTGACAATTACGACGTTTCCGACGTTTAAATTTTTTCATTTTGACGTACAATTTTGCCAATTTATATAAAAATTCAAGTTTGGTATACAAAGTATAGCAAAAAAAGTGTCGCCCTACTGAAAAAAATAAGCATCTTAAATTGCAGACCTGGCTATGTGATTATGAACAATGTCTAATAATTCTATCAAGATGAAGTGCAATTTAAATGAGGATGTTAAAAAAGACATAATAAAAAATCTTAACATTAAAATTGGTAGTGATATAAATAACTTGGGGAATTTGAGTGAAATAGAAAATGATTTATTAAATAAAAGAGAACATCTTGAAAATTGCGTGAGTAATATTAAATTTATATTATTTGGACTCTATTCGATATCAGTGAATAATTTTGTAATTTAAATAATTTAGTTGCATGCTGCAAGTGATGAGGCGCCGAAAAATATAACTTCTGCTATCAGAACAGCTGAATTAAGCTTAATGCAAATAGAGAAATTAAAAGAAAAAAAATCATTACTAGTGGAGAAAGTAAACAGCTTTCTAATTAAAACAGATCCATTAATGGCAGAACTTGATAAAAGATTTTCAATCATTCATAGATTGGAGGATGTTAATGCATATTTTCAGTCATATGTTAAACTTGAAGAACTGAGGTGGGTATAAGCATATTAAATCAACAATATTTTTTTTTTACGCCATTGAAATACAAAATATATTCACATGTACTGTACAAAATAGTAAATATTGTTTTTGTTAAAATTTGAAAGATTTTGTTTGTGTATATAATTTTGTAATAAGAATTTAATTAGATGACTATGTTTCATTATTTTACCAAAAACTTCTTTCTAATGTTTTCAAAACAACTTTTTTATATCCTCTGTACTTTTCAGTTTACTGTTCTAGCCATAAAGATACTCGGTTAATCTTTCTTCTGTTATTTTTTCTTATTTACTTTCTGACTGGTTAATGATAAAGACAGTGCATGCCTCCAATTAAACTGTAAAAGGTTTATTTACAGAACTTTATAGAACTCATGAAAACCAATGTTTGTATTTACATTTAATATAATGTTATTTATTAACAGTAACCAAATGAGGCAATGCAAAGATGACGAAGAACTAGTATCGCTTTATGAAGAAATGGTGGAAATGTGCAAACAGCGATATAAACCGAATTGGACTGCTTATGTCAAATCGTACACACATTACTGGCACAATATTTTGAAAGATAATCTTATAAGGTGTGTTGCTTGTATGTATTTTTATTGGTTATTTCAAAAAAAAAATTAATTGCTTTCTTAAATACTTGAACTAATTACAAATAAAATAGAAAACTGCAATATAGAAACTTTCATCTATAAACAAGAATAATTAAGAATAATTTGATTTTACCTCTGTTCATTAAAACTTTAAAGTTTTTTATAACATAGCAGGTAACTGGTGTGTTATGATTTATTTTAAATATTTACTTTTAGACACTATGAAGACATACTTAAGGCATTAAAGTGGCCGTTCACTTCATCTGCAGAAAGTACACCAATTCCAAAAGAAGTATTAAATAAATTTAATAATCTCACAAGATATCTATTTTTAATACAGGAACCAATAGACGTTTGTAGTGAATCGGTTTCAGGTGATTCAACCCCAGGTATAGTCAATTTAAATAATTATATACACTTCATATCTTTTAAGAGCAATCTTTATAAGTAACTTTGGTAGCCTATTTTTTCTCTAACGAAGGCTGTTTGTCTCCTAACCTATTGGGAAGACATCTCCCTATTATGCTAACATACTCGTAATACATAATTAGTCCCTAAAATTTAAATTATAAAATCAAAATGTTTTGTTGTTTAGAACAAAATCCCTGTCTACCAGTAAAAGTCTTATTACAACCTTTGAAAAAACGATTTATATTCCACTTTACGGGGTCCCGACAGACTGCTAGAATTGATAGACCAGAGTGGTTTCTTACTCAGACTTTAACGTGGATAAAAGATCACCAGAAATTCATAATGAATAATGTTCAACTAATAGCCAAGAAGCTCGAGATGCGAAACATTAATGCTGTGGTGGGTTTTACTAAAACACTTTATATAAATTTTTATTTTGTAATTGTGTACTTATTTTATTTATTTATTGAACACTTATTTAGTTCTGTTAGCCACACTTTTGTAGCTAGTATATTACATTAGTAGTTAATATTCTTCTTCAGCCTATCACAGTCCACTGCTGGACATAAGCTTCCACAAGTCCGCGCCAAAAATAGCGTGGACTCGCGTGTTGCTCATAGTCACCATGCTGGGCAGGCGGGTTGGTGACCGCAGGGCTGGCTTTGTCGCACCGAAGATGCTATAATTAATATTATTACTAACATTTTATTTTATTAATAATACATTTATTTTTTAATTTTACTTAGTGCTTAAAAAGTTTAATATTATTTCCTTTAGACATGGAATTATGTGGTGTTTAAATTCTAAGAAAACAAAAATTTTAGGATCAGTTTAACGCAGGATTGATAGCTTTAGCAACTGAAAGACTTCACACTGTCTTAGCAATCTATCACACACAAGGTGCAAAAGGGGAAATAGTTGATGTGGACGCAGCGTTCGCACATGCTGTGGACGAGACTTTAGGTTTCCATAAAGAATTAAAGACAATCACTGACAATGAGGTTGACAATGTTTTATCTGTGTTGACCAAAGCTGAAACATTTGTACGGTGGTTAGCTGTGGAAAAGAAATGTAAGTTATGATTTAAAAGTATTTAAAAAAAATAGTATTTGAAAAATTTTAAGTAAACAATAAGTTTTTTGTTTCTTACCTTCACTATAAGAAATTTGTCTACAATTTTGGGGCATTCACCAAATTTAATTTGGAATGACCTGATTTTTTTGTACCCTACAAAAAATTTAAAATTATAGCCATGTTTTTAATTTTCATCAATAACTGACCCACATTTATTGAGTCATATTGAATTGCATTTTTACGTAAATATAATGTTTATTATAAACTTTAGATTAATATGATAGTGATAATAGTTTTAAATATAGTTATATAATTGTGTTTGCTCGCAAACGAAAAAAAAACCGACTTCAATTACATCGAAGAGTAATACAACGTAGATCGACGAAAAAATAGTAATACTTTGTTCGTATTCCATATAACGCGACATTATAAAATTGTAGAATTATATAATGTTCTACTGTTATTTCTAACATTTTGTTAGCGATTGTAGGCAGAAATTTCATAAAAGGCCCGTCGTCGATTCGCGCGAAGCGCTGACATCGCTTATTACGGCGGGTTTTTTAGTTGAAGCGGATTTTATTGAATTACGGTTTATGTCTTTTTTATTAAAAATATGTAATGTTCATGTTTTCACACAGCTCCGATGCACGACTGGAGTTTACCCCTTCAGATCAACTGTCTAAATAGGCACAAAAAGGCTTACTAGTCTAAGAAATATATTATTACTATATCAAATTGTAAATAAATGAATGCAATAACGCCATCTATCGGAACCTAATTGCGTTATTAGAAAACGTCTGAACGCCATCTCTAACAAGGTCGAATGACCTGTACGAATGTTCAGTAGATTTTACTGTTCAATTTTTTCATTCCGGGGCCTTAAATGAAAATCGATTCTTAAGGAGAAAACTCCAAAAACAGTCAAGTAAATACGCCATATCAGATATAGCTCAAAAAGTTCGAGTCAAATCTCAATTATATTTAAATGGGACCACATGACAAGCACCACCTATCGATTAAAAAAAGAATCATCGATATCGGTCCACCCAGTAAAATAGTAATGAGGTTAATATAACGTTGGTCGACGTAAAATAGCCCAGTAAATACCCAGTATTAGCGATAACTCAAAAATTAAAAGCTCAAATATATTTATAACGAATAAACTGCTACTCTCTACTCTAGTGGAATATTGTAATTTGATCGATAGTGAACGAAGTAATTTCATTACATTTTGATAGATGGCGTTGTGGCAAAGTATTGAACATGACCACAGTCGTCTTAACATCGTCATGTAAATACGCGTCATCAAAGATTACTCAAAAATTGCTCATTATATCTCAATCATATTTAAAACGGACGACATGACAAGTATTAGCTTTTGATTTATACAAAAAAGATCAAAATCAGTGCACCCAGTAAAAAGATATAACGTATAATACAACGTAGGGTGACGAAAAAACCGTCAAGTAAATACGCAATATTAGATATAACTCACAAATTACGAATCAAATCTCAATTAAATTTGAATGGGACCACGTGACGAATAGTAGCTTTTAATTTATATAAGAAACGTCAAAATCGGTGCACCCAGTAAAAAGTTATGAGGTTATAATACAACGTAAGGTGACGAAAATAATGTCAAGTAAATACGCGTTATCAAAGATTAATCAAAAAGTAGTTATCAGATCTCGATAAAATTTATATGAGACCACATGATAAACATCAGCTTTCGATTAAAGTAAAAATTATCAAAATCGATACACCCAGTAAGTTATTGCGGATTTTCAAGAGTTTCTCTCGATTTCTCTGGGATCCCATCATCAGATCCTGGTTTCCTTATCATGGTACCAAACTAGGGATATTCCCTTTCCAACAAAAAAAGAATTATCAAAATCGGTACACCCAGTAGAAAGTTATGTGGTATAATACAACGTAGGTCGACGAAAAAAGCGTCAAGTAAAAACGCATTATTAGATATAATTCGAAAAGTAGTTGTTAGATCTCAAATAAATTTAAATGGGACCAATCGGCACACACCATCTTTCGATTAAAACAAAATTTGTCGAAATCGGTCTACCTGGTCAAAAGTTCTGATGTAACATACATAAAAAAAAAAAAAAATACAGTCGAATTTTTTTTTTTTTTTTTTTTTTTTTTTTTTTTTTTTTTTTTTTTTTTTTAGTTATGTGATATATCCACAGGCTTATTATGCCCGTGCTTTTGTTATTCCATATATTGTTATTATTATTTTTTTTTTTAACATGCATCGGTACTTCACCGCAACTTAGAATCTAGAAGCCTTAATAACTAGTCTTAAAATTTCAAATTTCTAAAAGTCGACGCGAGTCCACTGACCAAGACTATTCTACATATTGCTTATTTTATATTCTTATATACTAATTATTTTTATTATATTTACACTTATTTGCTAACTAAAATATATGTACACTTATTTTCTAACTACAATATATGTACACTTATTTGCTACTTACAATGTACACTTAACCTATGTTATTGTTAGTAGTTAGGTACTTTTTTTTTTGTGGTTAGGAATCGTTTTGTCCATTTAAATTTAATTTTTTTTTTTTTAATTTTTTTTTTATTAATATATTATATGACTAATCCTATCTTATTAAGTAAATATATAAAGCCTTATCATTACAATTACATATTATTCATATACTATTACATTCAATTTTATTATTTATATTACTTACTTTACACTTTTATCTACGCATAATTTATACTTACAATACAATAATGTCTTCACACCTCTACATTTTTCAACATTTTGAGCACATTCTCAATGACGGCAGCATCTCTATGGTGAATGGCCATCTTGAGACTATGCTCAAGGATTTTCTTGTCCGTCATCTCCGCTGCCCTCGCCACAAAGCGACCAATTGCGTCGTCACGGTCGTCGGTGTAATAGACACAGGTGTTGGTGTGTCTAGTCACCGCGACTACAGCGTGCGAAACGCTGTCGTGGATCTTGAGCCTCCTTGTATTTGTCTGGAGGACGATGACGTCCTCATAGGTCTGGCCCTGCGCCTCATGAATGGTTAAGACGCGCGATCCCTCACCGGACCCGTATCCCTGGTCAGTCAGCAATCTCTTCTCCTCTTGCGTAAATACCAGGTACAGGGTTCGGTCCCTTCCTACAGGAATGCGCGCGCCTGTGAGACTCTCCACTCGCAAAGATCGGATCTTTGTGCTTGAGCTGTACACGGACTTGTAAACCTCACTGATGGCAAAGGCGACATCTTTGGGGTTACGATGCGTGCACGACAACTCGCACGAAATAGTCGTTATAAGGGTTGGTCTACAATACCGCATTTCGAACAGGTTATCCCTGTCGATGTACGGCAGTTGGTTTATGTCTCCGATGAGGACTACCTTCTCAGCTCCCGATAGTCGGGCGGCCATTACTATGGCTCCGAAATGGTTCATGAGGGCTTCGTCCACCGTTAGGCGGTTGATTTTTAAACCCTCACGGAAGCCATTTACCAGAACGGAGGCCATAGTACGTACCCTTTGCTTGACCTTGTTGCCATAGCGGTGCACCAGTTTTTCTTTTAGATCTTTAGCCGCCTCGACTGTGGTCGTAATCACGACTTCCGTGTCCCCATCGAAGTCCCTGACTATTCGGGTTGTCTTGCCGCATCCTGGTACCCCGTTTATCCACTCCAGTGATGGTAGTTCCCAGGTCACGTACGGTAAGCCGGCTTCGGCCCGGTCGCCCGTGATGGTTTTTGCCATCCGTAGCATCCGGTCGCCCAGCATTACTTTCGTGCATCTCGCCACTACCACCACCGGGTCCCCTTCGGGTGTTTCAAAGGTTTGTGACTCCTCGTCATTACCCTCAGACTCGACCGCGCTCACGAAGCCTGCTGTGATGTTATATGCGGCCATATACCTACCCGACATCTTGCCCTTGAGTATTTGTCGGGTATCACTGTTGTATATGGCTGCTTCGGCTTCTTCGAGTTCCACCTCCAGTAATCTTTGGTGATCGTACTGGTAGGCCTGCATGATCTTTTTGCAGGTGGCCAAGCTTACCTCGCGGTTTGCCTTAATAATGGCCAGGAACTCGATTAGGGCATTTTCCGCGTGTTGAAGCGGTGTGGACGCCGGTCGAAGTCTCGGTGGTGATACTTGTCCCATATCGGCCCTAGTTCGAGCGGCCGGTGACGCCGCTGGTTGCCTCGGACTATTGTCTTTGGTGAACCTGCTCAGCGCCTCCGATAGTCGCTCTCCCTGTCCAGCCTTTTTGGGAGAGGGGTGATGGGGAAGCTTACTTTGCTTCGGGGAGATGGTTGCCTGGATAAATGTCGCCAATGACATCGAGCTCGGCTTAGATTTGGGTGCGGCCGTTGCCCTACGTTGTTCCACCTTCTGGGCCTCGACCTTTAGTTGTAGGCGCTCCGAGTCGCTCGGTGCGGCTTCCCCGAGAGCCGGCGATGCAGAGGGTGAAGGTGATTTAATACAGTCGAATTGAGAACCTCCTCCTTTTTTGGAAGTCGGTTAAAAATATATCCTTGCTAATTAGTAATGAAATGGAAATAATATAATCATATCAATTATTTAAAGATGCCCTAGCAAAAATGGACGAGATGTTAGACAGCGAACAGTGGATAGAACCAGTGGCTGCAGGAGTGGGTGCAGCGGTGGGCTCAGTGGTGTGGGTGCCGCGTGGGGCGGACTGGTTCGTTTCCCTGCTGAAGACCATCGAGGATAGATATACCGTACTACCGCAGCCTGGACATCGGTATGTTAGGATACTCCATGTCCCTCAGTAGAATTTGATTTGGTCTAATGTTTGAATAAGTATTTTTAATTCTAATAAAAAAAAAATCTTTCATGTTAGTACAGATCATTGATTTCCAAAGCGGTCCAGGACGGCTGACACCCATCATTGGCCTAAAAAAGTGTCAACTGAAAAATTTCTTACCTTCTTTTAATTCATGGGGAGGTAAATTAAAATGGCCCAATGCACAGGGGTTCAGTGGAACTAGCAAAATTTTGAAAGTGGTCTATGAGAAAAAAATTAGGGAACCTCTGGTATGGGTCATACGTAGGTGACACAGCATTCGATTCTTATTTGGAGCCGTTGTGATAAACATTTATGTATTTATAATATTATTTAAGTGCTTAACGTGAGGCTGTTATAAGTTTGGTCTAACTATTTATTTTCGTAAATAATCTTTAAAACGTTTTTCACAGATTACAGTTTTTAGAGCTTCAGCTAGAACTAATCGAAGAATGGCGTATACGTCTAACACAGTTGATTAGTGCGGCCGCTTCCACACTGAAGCTCAATACGTTCCTCATATCTGGAACACACCCAATCATCGCGATCGTCAACACCGCTCATTACACTAGAACTGTGCTATTACAGTGGGCTCATTCTTTGGTAAGTTTGGTCGACAAATGACATATTTATTTATTTAGAACACCAGGGAAAGTAGACAACAATGTTATAAATAGGCAATCTAAGTATTGAGAAAACACGGCTTTGATTTAAACAAAAAAGTACATTAATTATTTAATAAGCAGCTACAAAATTTGATTGCTGACATACCGACAGTAGCGCCACCTACCGGGTCCAATTTTGTTTTCAAACCATCCATGAAGCCCTTTTAATGTACACGAAGTTTCAACCAAATAGGTCCAGCTGCTTAGGACAAACACACGTGCAGAAGAATTATATACATAATATATTAAATAGCTATGACTTCAATACTCACATAAATAACAAGGAAGAAACGTCACATTTTGCCATCAAAACGCTTTCACAGTCTAAAAGCACCGTTAGTTTCAACATTCAAATACCTCACGTCGGAACATCTTATGGTTTGATTACAGCATTACCTACAACTGCATTACTACAGGCGCCAATTCCAACATTTTACGCAGCAACAACACAGGGAAAATGAAAGCGAATCCTCGACCAGTTCTGAGGACGATGATGATTCTGACGATGAAAATACTAGACAAGATGGTAAGTGTACATAAAGGCTCAGCGGAAGTGTGGCTCAGTTCACAAAAAAAAAAAAAAAATGTACAATAACGATTTGAAAATGTCCAAATTGGTCCATTTGTGCAGGCACTTCTAGGCACGCTGATCAAACCACATTGTGATATTTGCCAAGTTTTTTTAACGATTATTTCCTTTATCGGCAAATACGAGATACAATAAAAAAATTCGACAGAAAATTCGTTGTTGACGTGTTTTATGTCACCCCCGATATTTAGTTAAATCATAATTTTAGGTCGTACTTTAAATATTTTTTTAATATATAAATTAAAGGAAAACACAAAATTTTATGTAGTAATAATACTAGAATTTACGTAGATTTACTAATGTAGAGATTTACTAATGTAATGTACTTCCGCTGAGAAGCTCAAATATAAAACTTTATTTTTATTTTATTTTTTTGTCCTCCAGTCAGTCATTGTATCATACAAACGTGTATGTAATGATCCTATATGGGTAGATTCATGAAATATACATCTTGAGTGAAAAAGCTTTAGAATTTTTTTCTAAGAAATGAACAAAAGTGTCTAGATTTTTACTACCTTCATTATAGATAGTCGAAAAATTTTCTTTTAAACACTATAGTTGTAATAATATGGTATACATTTGGTTTTTATTTATTTTAATAACAGATAAGTAAAATGCAAATATAATAAATGGAATAAAGATGAATGTAAAGAGGATGAAAATGATGGTGTTTGAAAGAGATGAAGCAGTGACAGACTGCAGTATCGTGATTGGAGATGAACAAATTGAACAGGTGAATGAGTTTGTGTATCGGGTTTAAAGTTTACAAGAGATGGAAAGTATGAGAGTGATATTGAAAGAGTGAATGCAGGAAACAGGGTGAATGGAGCTTTGCACTCCTTTATGAGCAGTCGGAAGGTGTCTATCAAGGCTCGTTTGGCTGTGCATGAGGGGGTGTTGGTTCCGACACTCATGTACGGAAGTGAAAGTTGGGTATGGCAGAAGAAACATAAAAGCAGAATAAATGCAGTTGAGATGAGAGCGTTAAGAAGTATGATAGGAATTAAACTGAGTGACAGGATAAGAAATAGTAAGATAAGGAAACATTGTGGTCTGAAAGAAGATTTAGTGACAAAAATTGAGAAAGGTATGCTCAGATGGTTTGGTCATGTTAAGAGAATGAGTGAAGAGCGGTTGACGAACAAAGTGTATAAGGCGAGTGTGAATGGAAGGGTTGAAAGGGGTAGACGTAGGCGGACGTTCCGAGACCAAATAAGGGACCTCTTGAAAAAAGGCCAGGTCAAGAGTACCCTAAACCGTAAAGCATCTTTGAAGGGAATAATGAAAGTGGACGAAGCAAAAGAAGTATGTAAGGATCATAGCAAATGGAAAGAAGTGGTCTCTGCCTACCCCTACGGGAAAGAAGCGTGATTATATGTATGTATGTATGTATTCTAACAAAAGTATATCGCTAATTTTTAGATGAAGAAGGCGATGAAACTTTCTCATTGAATGACGTCGAGCAACGCGCTAACAAGTTGGCCCTAAACGAGGTGACAAGAAGAAGTTCTTTAATGAATTCGAGTCAGTATGACATTGTAAGTATAATAAAGCACTAAAATTAATCAAAAAACTTGTACTTATGTACTTATATAATTATTATCTTATGCTTACATTATGTAGCGTAAGTATGATTTAACTTCAATTATATTTTTTGTCGTTTTGTAATGTTTCTTATTACAGACACCAATAACAAATTTAGCAGTGGCTGAACCTTTAGATGATGAAGATACAGAGGAGGCTGGAGTGTTTGGAGACGCTCCTGCGCTCCTCGCGCATCTTAGAGACTCGGGCATGGCCGTGATGACCGAATATGTCTTGCTCGAATTTAAAGCCAATAGTCGAAACTACAAGAACCAGAAGTAAGTGTAGTATAGAGAATTAGAAAAACCGCGTTTTCATACAAGTCGATGACGACTTTAATATTACAATTTTAATATATACGTATTTATGTTGAGTTTTTCGTATTTGCATTATTCATTAATAATTGACATAAAACTGAAGTAAAACTTCTGTAGCAATAAGCCTGCACTTTGTCTTATAGGTCGCGTCATGTAAAAAGAACGCTGGCCTTGAAGCTGCGCAGAAGCGATTTATCGGTCTATTTGGTGGTACGGGTAGGGGGACGGGAGTGTTTATCAGGTGTCGCATGCTTGCCGGTGTGCTATTGGTTGACAGCGGTTGACAGTTCGACGTCGACTCAAAATATTATCGCGCACAAAAGTTTTAAATTACAAAATTCTCCATTTACTATTTATTTCACTAAAAAACAATTATCAATTTATCATTTTAAACACATAAAAAAATTGTTATTGCTTTTGTTTAAAAAAAAATTGTGATTTTGTAAAGTGATAATTATTATACTTATTTATTCCGAATTATTCGCACTTGTATTTCTAGTATTTTTTAATGTACCTGCCAATAACCATTATACGAAGCCGCGAGTGAAAGCCTAATTAAAAAATAAAACAGTAGTACTTGTGCGCGAGTATACCCATGCGCAAACGCACCCCCTCCAGTTTCTTTCAGCGTTCTTTTTACATGACGCGAACTATACATATACGAAAAATGGCTATGAGCGAAAGAAAATTTGTGCTCGCATCTCTCTTGCTGTGTTCACCTTTCCCGATCACACTTGTGGTGACGCTCTCGACACGTGTCACTAGCTTACTCCTTAATAATTCTAACATATATACATTTTGTGCTGGTGATACCTCACTGAGGTCTTCGATTCTACCTCCTGGCCTCGTAGCTTGAGCTAGCGCAACGGCCTGGAGCCGCCGGTTAATAAGGCGGCCGTCTTCCCAACGTTGACGGCTATCCGCACTTGTACAGCCACTCCGGGAGTAAGTACAGCAGAAACTGCATTCCTTTGGTGGCGACGATCTGGTGACATGTCGACGCAAAGAACGCGCTATCGTCCACATGCAGGGCCAACAGCAGTTCCTCTCCCCCTTCTCGCTAATGGTTGTGGAGGGTGGGGATGTCGTCCGTGTACGCTTCGTAAAGTCGCGGCCGACGCGCGCCTGGCGTCTGTGGCACTGCGAAGGCGCCTTGTTGTCACGCCAGGCCTGCGAACAGGCCCCCGTTAAAACCCTCCGCGCACGGCTATCTGGAACTTGGTCTAATCCCACTTTTGTAATCCTGTATCCTGTGTATCTTTGGTCATCAAAGACGTACAGAATTCTCAAGCGTCCACTTCCCTGCGGGGACTGTGCACTACATAACTGCACCGGCCGCTTCCTCAAGTGAAGTCGGGGGAGTCCACGAGTACAACTTCCACCGGGGGCCTTGCTATAACTTATTGGCGCAATAACGACTAACTAGCGACTCGCCCCGGCTTCGCACGGGCGCAATGCTGATACTAAATATACTACAGAATGTCTTTATTTATAGTATGAAGCTAAGCTGATGGTTATTAATATAATAACAACAACATTCAAATATTTGTCGTTAGATAACACGTTGTTACAGAATGCGTTGAAGAAATAAAGGTTCACTGCTCGTTCCCCGTAGGTGATAGCGTGATAATATGTATCCTATATGTTGACCCGACTTTTTAATAATATTTGTGCCAAATTCGAAGTAAATCCATGCAGTACTTTTTGAGTTTATCCCGGACATACAGAAACAGACAAAAATTCAAAAAACTATATTTTTGGCTTCGGTGTCGATTGTAGAATTCCCAAGTATTCTTTTAAAAAAATATACAATGTACAGTTTTAACTTTCCTACCATTTTATTATATGTAAATAGATGAATGAGAATATATAACCCACAAACAATGATTGCTGCACCGTCAGATGGCACGCGATGCTGACGCTGGAGCAGGCGGCGCTGAGCGTGTCGGGCGCGCTGTGCGGGCCGCTGGCGGCGCTGTGCGCGCGCCTCGCCTGCGCCGCGCGCGCCCTGGCGCCGCCGCTCGCCGCGCAGCTGCGCGCGCACGTCGCCGCGCACCTCGACGTCTACGTCTACGAGGCGAGTGGCGCGCACACCTGCCCCTCACATCGCAACGCCGGGCCTACCCCCGGCGTCATCATCTAACAATCGACTCTTCTAACCAAAACTGAGTGCCTAGTGCGAGTTTTGTTTAATCCGTCTCGCAATAACGGCCGTAAATTTTAACTTCATTTTGTATGGGAATTTGGGATTTCAACCTAGTTCTCGCGTTTGCCGCTAGATGACTCTGTATCGATTGTATCGTATACTATTCTTTATCGTCTAGGCTGCAGTGTTTAAATTCCCATGCAAAATAATCTTCACGTATAAACGCGTTTCTCTCATGTTTCTGTGAATAAAACTCGCACTAGGCACTCAGAAAAAGTCACGACTAGTACAAAATTAAATTTTAACAAACGTCAGATCGAACCAGCAATTTCAGTTCAGTTCAGTTCGGTAACAGCCAGCTATGCCTTATAGCATACCATAATTATACTGTCTCAAACTCTCAGATTTCCTCGTAAGAATTTCTTCAGAATAATGAGACCTTTGTACGTGTATTTTCATTTGGGTGCAGTAAATTATTTTATAAATTATTTATTTTTTCTGTAATATTAATAGGAGGTGGTACTGGAAAGTTGGTTCAATACAGGCGGAACCATACAGTTCACTCATGACGTAAAGAGGAACCTTGTACCCGCGTTTGCGCCCCCTAACAAGAATGCGTCGCAACTTAATCAATTGCCAAGGTAAGATCACTTTGATCGTTTTACAGTCAACCGAAGTTACCGGAAAAGTAAAAAAAAAAACTTTTTCATATGGTTCAAAAGCAAAGTTATATCGTAATACATGTTACAATTCCATAATAAAAAATAATATAATAATATTTTAAAATATAACACTTAGGAGATAATGTTTGACTATCAGGCTTCTAGAGGCATGTAAACTCCTCAACTTGGACTACGAGGATGCTCATCGAATTCGTTCTCAACTGGCCAAACAGCCGAGCCAAGCCGTTATATCCCTGAACGAGCTGGGCATCTACCACATACCATCCAAAGAGGCTTTGAGGATCCTCAACCAGAGAACCGACCTCAGTGATTCCAGTTCTCCATCATCAGTGATGGAATTATTTTGAAGTTTCGAAGGAGGAGGCGTATAAACAAATTGGTTTTGATCGGCGCGCTTGAGCATTTTCGAATGGATTATTTTTTGGAGTTACAAAGACAACATTTTTGCTTAATAATTGCAGTTATTATAAAATTATAATACAACGAAGTTAACCCCAGACATATTTTCCTCAATACCAGTTTTAAATGATGCAGATGCCTATGCGATCTGAAGCTCCAAACGATTCTTTGAATTTAATCTTATTACCGTAATGATATATGTTGCATTATGTAACTCCTAGACATCATCAATTATAAAAAGAAAAAAAAAATACCATTACTTTTATTACTACTATCATACTATTATCTTAACTATTTTATAATCGAGTAATGGTTTTGAATCTTACTAGTCTTATCCAAGCCATCTCAGCAGTTGCTATATTACATACTAAATTACTTTGCAATAACAGAACACATGTTTATCTTGTTATACTTAATATTAGCATGTGTATCGATTATATATTACTAAATGGAATTTAACTGAACTGAGAAAATTGATTTGAATTCCTCGCACATGGTTAAAATCAATAAAAACATTTTACGTGTACCATTACACGTGCATGTGCATTCCCCCCCTCCCCCTTTCATCATCGTACAACCAGACGCTCTGCGTTACGCCAACCTTATATGGTTGACATACCCCCTATACGCATTAAGCGATTCGCTAGTACATTCTTGATCCGTACGGCCAAAGAATGGAACTCTCTACCAGCGTCAGTGTTTCCGGAAAGCTATAACCTGGGGATCTTTGAGTCGCGAGTGAATAGGTTACTTCTACGTAAGCGTGCTCCATCTTAAACCGCATTTTCACTTATCATCAGGGGAAATAGTGGTCAAACGCAAGCCTATCATTGTGTATATATATACAATATAGTCATTACATTTAAATTTTGGTAGATTTCTGCAGATTGCAATACTTTTTCGCTTAGCACCTCTGCTTAGTCTTAGTGACTTTAACTAAACATTTTGACTGAAAAATTATGCCATGTCATAATTATTAGTTTTGATATAGCTTTTTAGTATAAAATATGTAACATTTATTTAACACAAAACATATTTTAACAGTATTTTTAAATGTAGCACTTATTTAATATGTATTTAATGAAAGTGTTGCTCGCGTGCAAAGAGATCGGAATGTACGCCTCCTCCGTCTGTATATAGATTAATTAATGTTGTATGAATAAATTATGTAATACATTATTTATTTGATGTTGTTTATAATAAAGATAACAGGTGTGTGAATATTGTGTAAAATGTAAGTTAAATTTCAATCAACAACATTTATATAAAGATTGAAGAAATCATTTTAAAAAAAATAGCATTTGGTATCGTATTAAATGAATGTAAAGCCAAGAAGCATGATGTTTATATTGTTGTTCGTCTTAGTGATCAAAATGATATGATTATGATTTATGCTCAAATGTAATATTTTTGTCGATTAAAATTAATCTTTGTAAAATGTAAGTATATATTTATTTGACAGTTTTTAAGTCTAATGTGTTATATTTTCTTGAAAATAAGATCCAATGACAGGGCAATCGTGTGTAGGGGTGAGACATGGGTAGGCGAGCCCGGCCTTTTTTTTTTTTTTTTTTTTTTTTTTTTTGATATCGCAGGGTAACCCATTTACGGGTGATATCCAGGATGCCCGGGTAGGCATTCCTAGACCGTATGTCGGCTTAGCACTTGGGGGTGCACTACCGACCAAAACCCCTGCGGGAGCCTTCAGCCGCTTTAATTGGAGGGTCCCGGATCTGCAGGCAACAGGATCCCTCCAGCGACAGGCTGGCCTCGGCGAAAAGACCAGACTTCTCCTCCATGGGACTGTCCGGCTCACCTCTGAACAATCCCGACGACGCCATGTCTAGCAGGACCGGGTTCCCATCCCGGCCCGACATGGGCACAGGGGCGTTACTGGAAACGCATTAAGTAGCGCCTCCTACGCACCCCCGTTCGTCGCCTGCGGACGGAGGCCTCGTCGGCGGCCCCCTCTCTCATCCGCTCGTCGTTCTCCTTCTGGGACATTACTGTCTCGCAGAAGGAGACCATCGCCTTCCAGGACTCGTCGTCGCCGAGCATCGCGGTGATAACGCTCGGCAGTGACAAGTCCCCTCCGAGGACTGTCGT
The DNA here is from genome assembly GCF_905220565.1 of Melitaea cinxia. Taxonomy (NCBI): domain Eukaryota; kingdom Metazoa; phylum Arthropoda; class Insecta; order Lepidoptera; family Nymphalidae; genus Melitaea; species Melitaea cinxia. The sequence goes on from NC_059403.1 coordinate 11,051,868, forward strand.
CAGATCGCGACGTAGCGCCGCCCATCTCGGGCACACCTCGAGGGTGTGCTGGGCAGAGTCCACCGCTGCGCCACAATCGTGACATTCAGTCGTCGGCTCCCTTTGGGCCGTCCGACACAAGTATTCACCAAAGCAGCCGTGCCCGGTGAGAACCTGCGTCAGACGGAAGGTGAGGGGTTTGCGCTTACGGCGCATCCACCGCTCAAGGACCGGGCGCAAGGCAGCCGTTACGCGTGTGCCATACGGCTGCTCCGCCAGGTCCTCCCCCCACCTCCGAGGCGAGCCCGGCCTGGATAAGCCTCTGCTGGCCGAATTTGTTAGTAACTTAGTAGCTTGAGACACGACTTTAAGGGTTGACGCGTGGTTTAATTTGTAAGCAACTAAAATGTTTCGTAATATATGTATGTGCGATGAGAGATTACACATCATCGTCCATATATTTGTGCAGAGAACTGATTTCGTCAATTTCCGCACACGGAAGAAAGCTAAATATATATATATATACATATATATAGCTTTCTTCCGTGTGCGGAAATTACCTATATTAAATATTATTTTATACTGTTTGTACAATTTGTCATATTTTTAATAATGCCAATGTACACAAAATGGCGGACAAAAAAAAAACCTTACACAAATCATTGAAATATTTAAAAAAAAAAAATCATACGAAACATTAGCCCTTTTACGTATTGTTTTCAAAGCTTTTATTTAACTTGCAATGTGTATAACTATAAGTAGTTAGTATATATGGACGTTGGTTAGTGTTGAATCTTTAATCTTTAATAATTATGTTCAATAACGGAAATTTTAAATTCAGTAAATCTAGAAACCGAAAATATTTGTCTGTTGCTCACTTATAATAGACGATTTGGATTTTTCATTATTATTCATTGATTACTTTAGATTATATAAAACATTGTAAAACTCTATTCTATCTTCTATAGTCTCTGCGAGATTTCTTTTTGTATTCGTTGCTATGAAGAACTTCAATAAATTACTAAATAATAATATTATATTTTAATTAAATTATAAAAGAAAAATACAGTGACAACCCTTCGTGCTACTAAGTACGAAATGCGGTGTCGGCTTGTCGTCAAAGATCAAAGGCCTTAGATCACTGTATTTATTTATACACTGTGGTTATGGTTTTCAAATTTTATTTGTTTTTGTTGTGCTTTTTATTTATTTATGTTTATAATGTCGACGTAAGGGTAAATGTTAAATTTTTGCTTTTCATTTTGTTTTTTTTTTATTCTATTTTGTTTTTTTTTTATTCTATTTTGTTTTTTAATCCAATATTGTTATTTAATACAAAGGTAATTTTAATGAAACCATGCACACTAATATTTCACATTTTTTATTTAACAATTAATATCAATAATGTTATTGTACAAAAGAGTAACCTAATATCTCAGATATACTCATAAATAGTTTGCACGACAGACTTAAAAATCATTTCAAAATAAATGTAATCTTATCTTTATATTTTTTTAACTTAATTATCATACAAAGATCTACCGAATGGCACAACTGCACATTGTCAGACATTAACCAAACACTTAACCATAGTTTGTTCACAGCCTTTCATCAAATTTTCACAATAAAATTCTACGTGAACAAAATGTGTTTCGATCGTGACCTTAAATAATATCAAATAAATATAAAATAATAACTTTCACTGAAATGTTTTGTATGCGTTTTAAAATTAACCTGGTACTTCTAGCTGAGTTTGAAGTGCTTTTTTTTTAATTTTTTTTGCTTCGTGACAAACGTGTTTAAACAAACTTATTATATTGTTTATGATATGATAAAACACTTTATAAACTTTTTATACAGTAAAATACAAGGATTCACTTTTAAATTAAATGCTTTTGAAGGCGGTTTTTATCTAAAAAATATTTTTTGACTGACAAGAATTTAGTTATAAAGATTTAATCAAGTCATTAACTACATTACAATTTTGTAGTATTATGCGTTTACTCACGACCTTGTAATGTAATCATTCAGGTTTATTGTTCTAATCTAAATCTTACATCTGTATTACAACTTTAATCCCACTAACAGAATGTTTTATTTCTGTCTACCGTCAATCACGGCTCCCAACTAACGAACGGTTTCTATATTACGGAAATATTCCAATTATTGCCCGTACAAATGAGGTTTTATACACACATTAATTAATAATACTGAATTGTAACTTTTGTCATATTTTTTCCCATAAAATATTTAGTATCTATGGTAAGAAAATAGGTACATTTAGAAATGCCCAGTTTCTATTTCCAGAAAACGACGAACCGTTAAATTTCGAATGTTAGCTCAAATTTTCTTAATATAAGAACTGGGCTTTAGAAGATTAATACAGAAACCGGTCGTAATACATACATTGTATTGCTTAGTTGTAGTTCAGTTAAAAATATTAAAAAAACTTAAGTACCTATTTCATCACCAATACACCCAATTTTCAACAATTCACAACACTATGTATATGTATATTGATTATACTATTATTATCACATAACACGGGATTAATTAATAGCCAATGTTTCAAACTTAGTTTTGTACTATGGACGCATCGTTTTTGTAGATTCGTATATCAAATCTACATTTTGTTAAATTATAAGCAAGATTTTTTCAGCGGGTATTACTAATAGGATTTTTTTCTGGTCGATTGCACATTTCTCGATTTTGATTCGATTTAAAATCGATAAACAATAGCCTCTATCAATCTTTCACGAACTACCCTTTTTTATACCCCTGTCAACCCTGTTTATCCAATAATGGCCTTTGGATAGACATCTATTATTAATTTTACAATTTCACTTCACTGTTAATTGACTGGTTCGTAGCTGCTTCAACTTCTTGTTGTTTCGTGTCTTGAGATGGAGAGTTCCACCACTGCTCATCGCCAGAGGCCCACGCAACAAACACTAGGTTGGTTACGATAAAAACGGCTAATGTTATCCAAAATACCAATCGCCATTGTGTTAAGGTACTCTGCAAAAAATCATGTTATTAGGTTAGAAAAACTTTACCATTCAGAAGGAAAGTGAAAGGTGATACATGACCATTTGCATCATTTAAATAAAGAAAAAGCAACCAGCTTGGAAAAAGCAAAACAAATTTAGGTTTACGTAATTTTTTTCCAATTATAAAATTTTCATCATCATCATCATCATTACAGCCTATACAGTCCACTGCTGGACATAGGCCTCCACAAGTTTACGCCAAAAATAACGTGAACTCATGTGTTTTGCCCATAGTCACCACGCTGGGCAGGCGGGTTGGTGACCGCAGTACTGGCTTTGTCGCACCGAAGACGCTGCTGCCCGTCTTCGGCCTGTGTATTTCAAAGCCAGCAGTTGGATGGTTATCCCGCCATCGGTCGGCTTCTTAAGTTCCAAGGTGGTTGTGGAACCTTGTTATCCCTTAGTCGCCTTTTACGACACCCACGGGAAGAGAGGGGGTGGCTAAATTCTTTAGTGCCGTAGCCACACAATACGCAGCAGCAATTATAAAATTTTATAGAGGCGCAATTGGTTGGACATTAGATGCTTCTTATTCTGAAGAATAACGTTTTGCAACCTTTTAATATTAACATACATTTTAATGTCAATACCAGATGATGTCTACAATAAGTAATATACATAGTCTGTACTGTGTCTAAAAGTGGTACACAGAGCAGAATAATTCTAATACTTACATCAGGTGTCAACAATCCCACTAAATAGGGCGCGATGATACCAGTAATTGCTCCAATACCGTTGACAATCGCCATTATCGTACCCGCGAAATTGCTGCTCAAATCCAATGCGTTTACTTTCATGCCGGGGTAGAAGGCTCCCATTAGACCCATAGATGCAGTGAAAAGAATTACGACAGCCTCTGTATTGCAGCCAGAATACGAGGCCAATATCATACATATTCCTGGACCAACGGAAGCTGAAAGGAGAATAAAAAGTTTTAGACTTTTAGGAATTATGTAGCTATAGTCAAGTTTAGACGTGATGTAATTTTAATTTTTATTAACTCAACTGAATATAGCGTAAGTAGGTATCTGTCTACTAAAATAAATATCTTGTCAGTAGTTATAATCAAATCAGATTTACAGATTAACATCGCACGCTAAATTTATAGCATTACTAATCTCATTACAATTAATGTGATTTAATCCAAGTGACGACCGCTCTGGTGTAATGGTCCTTGTGCTGTGTTTGCGGCGCCTAAACAGATAGTCGCCGGTTCGATTCCCGCTCGGAGTGGATATTTGTGTTTATACAAATATTTATTTCCGGTCTGGTTGTTAGTCCTTGTGGGTCTCCGTACCGTGCGACCAAGAGCACGTTAAACTGTCGGCCCGGGTTGTAATCACGTACACCTGATAGCGAGCGTTACTCCTAGAAGGGAATAATATCTTGAAGATTGAAGCGTAATCCAAGTGAGGACACATTAAGTATAACGAAAGAACTACGAGTATCGTGTTATAAATTTTCAAATGGTATTTTATACATAGCAATTATTTAAGTTTGTAATCCCGTCTACGACATTATAAGATACGATTATGTGTCTGTCTTGCAAAACCAAACCACATTTCACTTTTGCTGCCAGCAACGAACGTGCATTCTAATTATCGACCTTGTAGTGTCAATTAGCTCAATCTGCCGGAACACATCACAATACACCAGCTTAAGTATTATGACACGCTTTCTCAAGCGATACCATTAGTATTCTTCTTGTCCTCGTGGATCTTAATCACACAGTAAAATCTATGCAAAACTTTGTCAACGCTTAGGTTATTCATTCCAATTAATGCTGGCTATCTAATTTGTGGACCGGATTCTTACATTGTTTACGTTTTGAAAACAAGTCGGTAACTAAGTAACATAGTTGTGTATGCACTTGTATAAGTGCGGCTGTCATCGCTGAAATTTTATTTGCATTATAATGTTTTCCCTTATATGAATTTCTGCTTTTATTTTATTTTTGCGATTCTATAATACGAGTAATTTTTAAGGTACACCCTGCTAATAAAAATTTTGATTGAATTAATTATGTCCATACCTATTGTAGTAAAAGTCTTCCTCGCATTGGTCACAGTCAGCCATTGCCGCTTAACTATTTTATCACAGATCCATCCAAACAGTATCGAACTGATCCACATAACTGCATAGGGCAGAGCAGCAAGCGTTCCAGTCTCATGAATATCGAATTTTAATACTCCAGTCATGTACTTTGGAAGATCTGTCACCATCGTGAAATATCCGTAGTCGTGACCGATCTGTGACAAAATAAAATTATTGCTTCAATGAAGTAGAAAAGTATAACGGATAGTAAATTGCTCAAATAAATGTTATTCAAGGAATCTTGACTATAAATAGACATAGTATTGTATTATTTGCGCGAGGTCCGCAGTGCAAGAGGCGTAATTTATTGACAGCGTTCACGGTTGCATGCACAAATATAACCAATAAAATTGAATTTCCTTATCACTTAAACATCAGTCGATTTATAAATTTATTGTTAATCTAAAGGTGCTTTTAATAATATTAACTAGCTGACCGGGCAAACGTTGGTACCCAGTAAACGCTATTAAAAAATAGGGGGTTGGTGGAAAAAGTATGAACATTTAGGGTTGTATGTATTTTTCAATGCCAAATCATAATAAAATAAAAATAAAAAATTTTCAAAAAATATTTATCAAAATATATATATTTAAAAATATTTCCTTTTTTGTGAGTAAAATTAGAACAGTACAAAGAGCAATCCAAAGTAAGCTAGTAGTCATTACAATTAGTGTTGCCCAAATGCAAGAACAAGACGAGACTTAGCCAGTCTTGGTCTTGGTCTTGCGCCAATACACCTGGTCTTGGTCTTGGTCTTGGTCTTGCGCTCCCAGTCTTGGTCTTGGTCTTGGTCTTGCAGCAAGAGTCTTGCAAGTCTTGCAATTACCTATTAGTCTATTACTATTTATTAAAGTTTACTTTAAATCTTAGAAAAACGTATTAGAATTGGAACATTGTGAGCTTGAATTAACATAGCCATAGTAAAGATCAAGCAGATTAATAAATAACTGAAGATTTGATAAGAAATTCGAAAAATCAACTGACCTATATGTCGTTTTCCATGGAAGAACCTGTTTCTTAATAAACATTTATGATTTATAAGCTTACATTTGCTAAAACATGTAAAAAAACAAATTAATTACAATAACTTGACTGTATTTTAAAAACTCTTATCGCAGGCTTTTTATTTTATTAGTAGGTAAGTACCTACGCTTTTTATATTATTTTATTAGTTTTGTAGAATTTTTTTACACGTTTCAAGTATATTTAAAAGTGGCTACAATATTTATTAAACGGGTGATATTTGAACACTTTTTGCTATTTTTTCTTGTAAAAACTTAAGAAATATAATGACTAAATGTACAATAATAGTACCTAAGTAATTAGTTTAAAACCATATAAGTAATCAATATTATAATATATACTTACTAGAATGAATTAATATGACATCTACTACCTATCCTTACCATTTTATCCTAATCATAATACTACTTGCGTGATCAGTATAATGTATTCATTTTCATTCTAAGCACTCTGAAACTTATTTATTCTTTGGAACACCTGTAGGTACTCTTAAAATTCGAAATTATTTTGCATGAGTATACCTACGCCCTATGGCGGCAATCAAATAGTGTCAAATGTTATGATTTCGGCGTGGCGGCAACGATTGTTTTAGATTTCAAAAGAAGCCGCCGGCGCGTGTATCATAACCATGTACTTCCGAAAAGCGGCAAATTTCTTTGAGAAGTAAGTACAAAACCTTTGATGCCGCATTATCAAAGTGCCGATGGTTAAAACATAACTATGCATGCACTCAGTTTGATTTTAATAGATATTTTTTTATTCGCTATGTTTATGGTATTAGTCGTAATGCGCATAGGTCCAGTTTTTCATATTCTTTGATACAGTTTTTTGCGTCTCATAGAATTCCTAAGCGTACCTACCTATACACCGAACTGTTACACCTAACTACTCAGTGAAATAGCGCTAAGTCCTAGCTGCAAGACGCAAGAGTCTTGCAGGCTATGTCTTGTTCTTGCTCAAGTCTTGCACGGTCAGTCTTGGTCTTGGTCTTGCTAAAAATACGCGGTCTTGTTCTTGGTCTTGGTCTTGCAAAAACGCAAGAACAAGACCAAGACTGCAAGACCAAGACTGAATTTGGGCAACACTAATTACAATAGTAATACAAACCTGTGCGCAAACAAGAGCCCAAAGAGGAACAGACATAAAAATGGCTTTCCAAGGAATTGAAGATGGTTGACTGTTATTATGTCTGCCAAGAGCTTCTTCAAGATATTTTTTTTCTTTGTCAGAGATATAGGGATGAGATTCGGGGTCGTTGTAGCAAAGTAATGCCTGAAATAATTTTAAACAAAATTATTGTACTTTTCAAAAGCCAATTCATGTATTTGATTTTTTTGAAATAATTTTTATCCAATTCAATAACGTATTCAAAATCTTACCCATAAAATGAACCAGAGTATACCGATGCTACCAAATAGATAAAATACTGATTGCCATTCGCCAGTTTGTTTGATAACAAGTCCTGAGAAATATGTGCCTGCAATATTGCCAATTTGAGCTCCTCCAAATACTAAAGAACCCATACGTCCTCTTTCAGATACAGGTGCCCATCTGGCTAACATTGCGTTTAACGCCGGAAATGTTGTACCCTAAAGTATATAAACATATATCATAAGAGATAGATCAGACACCTCTAAATTTTGCGTTTAATCTAAAATATTTATAGTTTAATAATCATTACCTCGCCAAGTCCTTCAAGAACTCTTAAAATGATAAGCCCAGTGGCGCCTCCTAAGCTAACTGCCCAAGGTGTAAATAGTGTGAATACAGCTGTGCTAAGGACGCCGAAACCGAGGGAATACTTCCCACCAAACCTTTCAGCGAGCATACCGCCTGGTAAGTGAGTGACTATGTATCCATAGTAGAAAGCACTAAGAATTATGCCTTGTGTCTCTTCATCCCAGTTATATCCGTTTATTTCCTGAAAAAAAAACATTATTTAAGATACGAGAACACATACTTAGCTAGATATATGCGTTATCTGTTTTTCTATTATGATATTATACTAAGTATATAAAATAAAATGGTCCTGGTAATGGACTAAGTATACATTGCCTTATATTTACAGTTCTGATAATTTCCACTTCACTTTTTACTAAAGGAAAACTTGCAGTAAATAATCAAAACCATGAAAGATCGATGACAAGCATATGTATTTGTTTTTAAATTAATTACTTTAAGATCGCGTTAGCAATACTCGCTTCGGTTACGGATTAGTCACACTCGAGCATTGTGGGACAGGGTCAATCCGTGGCTTCTACTTTCGAATCAAACTATTAATGAATTACACATTTTTTTTATAGGAGCGAATGACCGAAATTGTTATTGAAAATAACGGGTTCAATTAAAAAGATAAAATTTTTAATAAAACCAGCCAAAATGCAGTTTTTTAATATAGTGACTTCAGAAGGCAAGTACTAATCATTATAAATGTGTTATTACTAACTAAACTTATATATTCTTTACTATACACAAAAATAGAAACAGTAGCAATTAAAAACAAAGATGCGTACAGCGGCGATCTTTTCTCTGAAGAGCGATTACTTCCTAAAAACCTTTGGGTACAGGACACGATATACCTACCTAGTAGCGACAGATAGAGAGTGTACAATATGAAGATTTAAAGGAAATATGAAGATTTAAAAATTTTAATAATAGTGTTTGATAAATTCAACATACAGGTATATAATATATTTATAGAACTGTATTTCATTACGCTATCTGGGTAACTAATTTTACTGTGGGTAAAGGGTAAAAGTTTGGATATGAAAAGTTAAAAAAACGAGTGTGCTGTAGACCACATGACTGAAGTAAAACTTCCATAGTTTATATCTCCTTCTCAACTTCCGTTCGCCTCGCCCGATCACTTTTTTCGTAACGTACCCGTCACGCATTCACCAGCTTATCCCCCATGTCAAGCGCGCGTAAAGAAGTTTTACTTCAAACACTTCTAAGAAGAGAACCATTTATTACACAAAATCTATTTGTGAAAATTCCCTATTACCCTAAAAGATCTATTTAGCCTAAAATAGCCTACTTTATGGCTGTCATTATATAACACGATAATTAAAGTTTCACGCTTTGTGTAAACGATGACATATCGATGGCTCCTAAGTATACTGAGTCAACTCTACTTTTAATAACTTTATTTTTTTCTTACATAGGTAGATAGGAAATCAAGTAAATGTTATTAATATCTTAAAAAATTAAATTATCAAAAGTTATTAGTTGACTCAGTATACTTAGGAGCCATCGATATGACAATATAAGAACGTAAAATGTACATATAAATTAATAATAATAAATACTTGTGAAATAGGAACATTCCTAACATAAATTTATTTGTAAATATCACGTTATGTTGACTTAAAAATAGAGTTACTTAGTAAGAACCTATTTATTACTTCCTAGTTTTGGATTTTACTATAAATCTTAGATATACTTATCCATAAACATTAACATCTATACTTATACATCTAAGCTTCACAGACTAGTAAATGTTCGAATTATTGAAAAAAATGTGTTAAACACACAAACGAACTCATTGATCTGATTGAAAATTTCTCGTTTATTCATTTAGGTTATTTCTTTCAGAAATATGTTTAGAAAAATGCAATTTAAGTGATTGAAGACGTAGACCTGATACTAATAATAATAATAATGTATAATTATGATTGATATATGATGATAATATATGAATATGATTTATTTTCCATCACAGTCATGTTAATACAATGAAACCTTATCTTATTAATGATATAACTACAATACAAAGATTGACAACACGATTAGCTAAGGACTGGTGCTCAAAAAAGGTATAAAATACCTGTACTATAAGTATAATAGCAAGATACTAACTGTATGATCAGCAACCACTTCATCCAGATCAGGAGCAGGACAGGAGCCGTCCTCATATGCTTGTGTAGGGGCGTGTCTTCTCACCATCTGTGTTATCGCAATGTTCAGACAGACCCGCATCGTGTATGCATTTGCAACTGCGAGGAATCCCATTATCGCCATAACCCATCGTTGCGGTATTATAAAAACTGTTCACAAAAGACAATCATAAATTAATAAATTAATATAAGAAATACTTGATACTGTTTAAATATCATATTCTATATCATGTGCTCGAAAACACTCACGAAACACTATCGAAAAACAAGCGCCCAGAATCCCAGATCAAGAAGTACATTCGTATGGCCTTCGAAAATATTTGCCATTGTTTACTCAGGATTCCAATTATTGTGTTAGTTTTCGGATAACGGACTATTTTTATAATATAATAATTTGAGTAAAGGAGCGATTAGTGTTTTAAAGAAAAAAGTGAAGTCACTATTTTTATCTTGTAAATATCTTCTTTAATTTTAATTCGTTTAAATTTCGCCATCCAATTTTGAATTTTTAACATGGTAGTCATTTTTAGATAATAGTTGAGGATAAAAGTTAAAAATATAAAGTTTTTACAACCTATGAGGTAGGTAGACCGTGTGAGATATGTCGTACGCAAAGAGAGGAATAGTAAGATTTTGAGAAATACTTACAATATAAAAAAAAAAACAAAATTTTCTTAGTTAACATGAATTCGCTAACTTCGTTATCTAATGTATCAAAAAACTTACTTTTAGTTTACGTTTCGTAATTTTTAGCATTTTCGATATGACATAATATACCTACTCAAATATATAAGTATAAATGAAAACTATCCAGTACTTAAGAAATGTTAGAAGTTATCTGCTAAAATAGCTCTATATTACTTATCCTATATACTGGATACCGAGCCGATACTGTAAACCGATAGGTTAGTGGTCACCCTCATTTAATAAATAAATAAATAATACACACAAGGTTGTCTGTTCCTATGGTAAGCAATTTAATGCTTGTGTAACAGGTAACAGCCGGCTGATATAGCTAGATACTTTTTTTTGATAAATGTACATAGAAATATTACATATATAAATATATAAATACAAATATTACACCCAGACTCGGGCGGGAATCAAAACCGCAACCCGCGGAAACAGGAAAGCAGGGTCACTTCAAACTGCGTCAATGAGCTAGTTACAAGACTACCTATAAAATTCTTAGAATTAGATTATGCAATAAAAATGTATGAAGTGTGCCTTACGAGGCATGGAAGAATTCTAATTATAGTTATTATGGGTAAGTATACTGCGGCGGCCACCTAAAAGTTTTTTAGTTTGCTAATTTCGAAGTTTGTCAGTCATATGTAATTATTTCTTATTTCCTTAAATTCAGCCTTTAAAATCCCACTACTGCATCCCATAGCACTCTTTTTCAATGTGGGAGAAGGATTGGAACTTTCCTATTATGAGTAAAGATCGCTATCAGCTATTTATGATAACAATAGGGACCGACTGCTTAACGTGCTCTTCGAAGCACGATGGGGAGACCCGCAAGGACATACATACATTCAAATCGGAAAAAAATATTTGTAAATATAAATATCCATCCCGAGCGGGAATCGAACCCCCAAATCGCCGGTGTGTAGGCACTGTCACGGCACACGGACCACTACACCAGTGCGGTTGTTATTATCTATTATTATCAAATGTATCATTTGAATCTATTGATTTCTAGATGCAATTATTAAGCGATCTATTTTTTAACCGGCTTCAAAAAAAGGAGGAGTTTCTCGATTCGATTGTATTTATTTATTTATCATAACTTTTTACTGGCCGGTCTGATTTCGATAGTTATTTTTTTAATCGAAAGCAGGTGCTTGTCACGTGGTTCCAATTTAATCGAGATCTGTCGCATATTACACATTTACTTGACAATATTTTCGTCTACCTACTTTGTATTATAGGTTCATGTAATTGAAATCGGTTTTTTTCGTTGCAAACAAATTATTTTTGATATATACTTATATCAACACAACCTTTAAACACAATTGTTATTGGTTTAAACCAGTGTGGTACTTTTGTAAACATTCCTAAATAAACGTTGACGACAAAAGAATTTTTACCAGAATACTGGATAATATAATTTATAACACATCTTACATATACAATACACTGCTGTGTGGTTACGGCAGCAAAGAATATAATAATATAATAATAATAATAAGTATAGAAGTGTGTGTGTATACAATACACAAATTTTAATAAATAAGAAATTGAATTAGTTAAAAAAACTAACTGCTATAACATTTGCATTTAGCTCGAACATAGAAAGTAAGAGTATCTGGTAAATAACGTTATTATAATTACATTCAAAGCTAAATTCATATTATTCAAGACTAAGCTGAATAGCGACATTCGTACTCGTAATGTTTCGACAAAGACATTATTAGTTTAGTTAGTAGTCATTAGCAGCTAAATTGTAGGACAGAAATTCACGTTTGTTTATTAAATTTCGATCGAAACGTGCATCTTCATTGACATTTATCAATTCCTTCTTCCTTTTACAAAAGATACAAATCAAGTCTTAATTGAATTTATAGAAACATCCTGTCGGTGAGTCATCCTGAGGTTAAGTATGTTTTAAAATCCACTCACATTTAATTTCAGCTTTGAACAAATTTTAGAACTGTTTCCTTATTTGAAAAGAAACTTTTTTTTTTGTAAAAAATCAATAAAATTATAATTCGTAGTCTTTTGATGAAATGTTTTTTAATTCTAGAATTCTAAATGTAGTTCTAAATGCAGGTAAATAAATAATAAATGTTTATTTTCCAAAGGTTGTGTTTATTTTACTATTTAGCAGAGATGACTGTTGCATATATCATAATATACTTAGGTATAGATGTAATTTTTTTAAGTATGTAAGTTGTAAGTAGTATTAGATAATTACAAAAGCAAAATTTATATACAATATAATTAAAAGGCTTCGATTGTTCTTGTAAGGACGCGATAATATCATAATCTCCCATTTTCGATATTTAACAATATGTAATTTTGTTTGTACGTTAGAACACTTGTCTATAAAAGATAACGCTATGATTAATAAGGTGAGCGAACTTGAAAACATGAAATTGTAAGTCTTCTAGCAATAATTATAAATATATACGAAACAGTTTTTTTTTTTAAGTTTAGTCTATTTCAGTCGATATTATTATTTAGCAGACAAAATCAATGTTAAGGTCATAATTATCATCATCATCATAGCGTTATTGACAATGAAAATTACCAACGACACAGCAGCAAAACATAATAATAGTTGTATTTTGCGATTTTACAAATGTATCACCTCATTCTATATGGTCGGTACCCTTAAAGGTCAGCGGAATTAGGATCAGATGCAGTGGAAGGCTTAACGTTTCACTAATAAAAGTTATTACTTTAGGTAGCTGCTTTATAAATAACAGTGATTTGTTCGAAACGACACATTCGTGTCTGTTTCTTAGTAATATTTTAATGTTTCATGTACCTGCTTATTTTTCCTCATAGTGTAACATCTCATTACCTTTCATTATATTGTGTCCGTAACTACATAAAACCTGAACAATAAACATTGCTAACAGGTAATTATTAAGAAGTTAATGCGATGGACCATAGGAAGGGAATAAGTCAAATCAAATGTTATTTTAATTAAACAACGGTTCGTGTATGACGTATTTATGTTAACTGTACTGTGACGGGGAAGTGCATACAAGATATTGTACAATGTATTGATCAACGTTGCGACCTGATTGACATACTTTTTGCTATTATGCTTCGTAAAAACCCGCTTAAATACCCTATTGAGGCTATATTTTTTGATACGTTATGTTGTTGTGTTTATGAAATGTGCATTTATTTGAATATAAATTATTATTATTTTTGTTAGAATCAATTATATAATACCGACTACTTGAGTATCTCGATAACATTCGCATTCAGCCCATAACATCCCACTGCTGAGCATAGACCTCTTACTCCATGTAGGAGAAGGATTATATCGATAACATTTTGTGGATATATAATTGTATATGTATTATATATAAGTATGTTTATCGAAAAAAAAAAATATGTAGCTATATACCAGTCGGCTGTTACCTATAACACAAGCATTAAGTTGCTTACTTTAGGAACAGACGACTGTGTGTGTATTGTGTAAATATTTATTATAAAAAAAAAAAAAAAAAAAAAAAAAAAAAAAAAAAAAATTGTGTAATATATAGGTAACTAGCGACCTCTGTCCGCCCATATTTTATTTTAAGTAATCACGGACATATCATATACTAAAAAACCTTCTCCGAAACACGCTGCATCTTATGGTATAAGTATTATTCCGATCGGTTGAGAAGTTTTCGCAGTAAGTATAACCGAACAAAAAACCGGTCAAGTGCGGTTCGGACTCGCGCACCGAGAGTTCCGTAAAACAAAATTATTAAAAATATTTTTATTATATGATGTTGCTAAAAATTTATGCTTTTCGCTATTTTTCCTTTATCTGTGCTATAAGACGTTGCTTCGTACCAAATATTAAGATTCTGAGTTCACGGGAAGTACCCTGTAAGTATTGATTCCCTTGCGAGCGTCGAAAATTTGCAGCATATGCGGCTCTGTCTTTTGACTGCGTTTGCTCAGAAGTTTGATTTTTTCACAACTCCAAGAGACAGTAGACCTGAGTACTTGATATGAATTTTAGCTTGACATCTCCACGCATTCCTGAGAAAAGGGGTCTTGAGACAGACGGACAAAAAAGTGATCCCTTATAGGGTTCCTTTGTCCTTTTGAGGTACGGAATCATAAAAACTGCTCTTCATTTATTAGTATAGATAGATAATGTTTCATTTTAATAGCAACTATTTTAGGGAATTAAATAAAGTGTAATGTTTTAAGTTTAAACATTGATGCTGTAAGCGACACAATATTATCTATGACCCATGTACAATATTATCTGTAATGTGGTACAAATTTGTGTGTTGGTAAAATGTTAATATAGTGTAAGGTAATAAGTCATTATTGTAGTCGTCCAGTAACCGTCGCTGCGATTGGCACGTTTTAATTAAGTCATTTGTAAAAGCTCATATCTAACCTCAATAAATATATCCTCAACACAATTGTTTTATATCCGTCCAAGATCGACCCTCTACAGATGCTATTGCAATATATTCCAATAAAGTGAAATTATTTATCATTTTCATTATATTTTGTTTAGAATAAAAATTTAAAACTACTTTAGATTAGGTAGTCCAAACATTACGTATAACAACACGAATTTACTTTTGAAATGAAATGGATTTTGAGTCCTTAAGTTCAAACAATGGCCACTTTATTTCAGCTATCGTCATCGGTTTACCGCAAAAATGGAGTTAATATTTCCGCTTTATTACAACTTTAGAATATTAAGAGCAGTGACAGGTGCGGCCGTTAAAATTTAAAATACCCGTTCAGAAAAACCAAATTGTTAACCGCTCGAATCGACCTGTAGTATGCCGCGTTTGTATAAAAAGTAGCAATATGAGGAAACCGGGCACGTTCCCGTCAACTCGATTACCCAAATTGGTATTGGAATTGAGAAACTCGTTAGAAGTGCTAGTTTTTGTAAACGTATCGCAGATTTCTATTGAAACGATGTTGCATTCCAGCGTCGTACGATCCCTGTCGGCCAATGGCAGGGATGAACCAGTTGCCGACGGTAGACAGACTGGCGGGTGTAATTTACGCCTCTACAAATTAACTACAGTCATGAAAATTATACCTTAAGCCATCATAACTTTAAAGTACAAATATAATGATGACGACATCGTTCATATATTATTTGTACAGATGGTATCTATATTACAAACATAACTACAGTTATTTATTCGATATAATTAAATATATTCTTAACAAGAACTTTAAGAAGAAGTCATGAGTAATAGAAAATCCACAAATGCGATGATAAAATATCTAAGAATAAGTTCAATCTGATGCGCGAAGACGCCGTAGGCTGCCGCTTAAGGTTGATAGTATTTAATTTATTTAAATGTAATGAAGTAGACACGTGTGTTTAATTAATGAAATACGTCAACATTACCATTAACAAGCCAGTTGCGTTAGTAGCATGCTATAGGCCCTTTCACTGCCTAGCAACTCTTTATTACCCGACTGCCAAGGAAGGGTTATGTTTTTCGCGCGTATCTTGTATGTATGTATATTTGTATGTAATATTCTTTACTACCTCATATTTCCAGAACCGCTGAACGGATTTACATAATTGAGGTATCGTTAGGTTCGTCTTAGCTGCCCAAGTGTTCTTAGATAGGTGACATTAAAAAACATCAAACATGGCGGCTGCGCGAAGCCATTGTATTTAATGAAAAAAAATTTTTTTTTCTCAAATACTACAATATGGGTATCAAATTAAAGGGCACAATACAAGGATTTTAAAAAGGTATATCATGATTATTATTACCGTAATACTAATACAGAAATACAATATTAAAGTTTAAAAAATGTGGACTTTGCTCTTTCCCACGCCTATGCCATGTCAAACTCGCCTCCTAGGCGACGATCAACTTCGGGGTGTAGCCTTTCTAATAAAATACAATGGTTAAAAAAAACATACAATTAAAATTACAAATAAAAATTAATAAATGTCACACCAATTTACAATTACATTAATAAAATCAATAACAAATACATTATACCAAATACAAACAAATAATTTTAATAATAATTTCATTATATTAAAACTAATAGTTGTTGACTTAAGCAGTCACCTATTTGCTAAAGGTCAGGCTTACGTTGCTTTGAGCATAGTGAGATCTTTCTCCGGGCTTGCTATCAGTTCTCTTGACCCTAAAAAAATAGTTAATCAACCACATGATGTAAACTGTTTTAATGAATTGAACCGATTACGTAATTTGTCTGACTAAAAAGACATAAATAAAATAATAATTAAAAATAAACAAAAAACCCGCCTGCGTGAAGAATAACTAATAGAAAATCAACTGAAAAAGCTGGAACAAGATAATAATTCAATATGCACACAAAGTCAGCGAAATAAATAGAAACAATATCAAATATTTTGTGCTGTACGCTTAAAATATATTAATACGGTAGTCCTTCGAAACTTTATGCAACGTCGTAGATAATATGCAGTCGGAGGCATGAAATTGAAGGATAAGTCAAATCATTCTCTCTTTGTGCATGTCTCCGACAGCATTTTATGTACGACGTTGCATAAAGTTTCGAAGGACTACCGTATTAATATATTTTAAATGTACAGCACAAAATGTTTGATATTGTTTCTATTTATTTCGCTGACTTTGTGTGCATATTGAATTATTATCTTGTTCCAGCTTTTTCAGTTGATTTTCTATTAGTTATTCTTCACGCAGGCGGGTTTTTTGTTTATTTTTAATTATTATTTTTTGAATAAAGATTCGATGTTTGCGTATATGCAAAAACATCGTTTACCGTAAAGTAATCACCTGAGACCTTCGGCGTTGGTAGGAATTGAACCAACGTTTATCTAACAACGAGTTGCACGAGAGCCGTTGAACAAGCCGCTCCCTTTCACCGTAATGCATTAAATCACCAGGCCTCTGTCGCGTTTATTACCGCGTAGGCGGTACAAATGATCGATTTTCCCGAAGACATCACAGAAGAAAGTTAATTAAATTCTTCATCATTATTATTTATGTATGTTACTTGTACCTTTAAATTGTCTACAAAGACAAATTCATTAAACCTCGCTCGCTTTTGCCTGTAATATCCCACAGCTGGACGTAGGCCTCTTTCCCCATGTAGGAGAAGAATAAGAGCTTAATCCACCATGCTGATCCAATGCGGGTTGGCAGGTTGCTGTATGAACAAATCTTAGTACGTATACATTTTGTATAATTTGTTTGAGATAAAAGCAAGAAAGTTTGAAAGACAACATTCTCTTAAAGTGTTGTGTGTGCTAAAATAAATTAGTAATTAAATAAGTACGTAGTGGTCGCTTGTGATGAAAGTAATTGTAGCTTCGTCATACTACTTTAACATTATGGAATAGATAAAACAATAAATGTTTAAAAAAAGTTGGTATATTTTTATAAATACGTAAAAACGTTATATTTCTCAAAAATAATTAATTTAGACTACTCAGTTAGCTCTTTGTATTAAAAATCGTTTAGTTACGTTAAAATATTTCAAATATTTAAATTTATACTTCCGACGTAACAAACGGTCTACTTCCTTTACTTGATCATAAAAGAGAAATAGCCTAGCAGTCTATTATTATTCAATCGAAAACAATGATATGACGTCACACTTACACATATTATTGTTATGAAGCGTGAACGATAGTTTATTGTACAAATTATTAAAAAAAACATTCTAATTTTACAATAGCATATTAACCTGAATAGTATCTGTATAATATATATACGGAACTGTTTAGTAATAAAAATAATAATATCGATTTATTACAATTTAAATGAAATATGTTTTAACTACTTATCGATTAAAATAAAAAAAAATCACTTACATTAACATAGCACGTTTAATATTTATGTATTTCTTAATAGGTTATATTATAATAATCACGCACATGTATTAATATTAATACTTTTATTAGTTTGACTGCTATTTGCTGTTGTTATAGTTGTCTGCTGTGTGACTACGGCATTAAATAATGTAGCCACCCCTCTAACCCACGGTGTTGTAAGAGGCGACTAAGGGATAACACAGTTCCACTACCACCTCGTTACTTAAAAAGCCGACCGATGGCGGGATAACCATCCAACTGCTGGCTTTGAAATACAGAGGACGAAGACGGGCAGCAGCGTCTTCGGTGCGACAAAGCCAGCCCTGCGGTTACCAACCCGTCTATCCAGCTTGGTGACTATGGGCAACACACATGAGTTCACGCTATTTTTGGCGCGAACTTGTGGAGGTCTATGTCCAGCAGTGGACTGCGATAGGCTGAAGTGGGAAGTGATATTTGCAATAGAAAATATTGCAATTGATATAGAAAATAAAGAAGTAAAGTGTAAGCATACAGTTGACTGGCAAGCAAAATATACGATAGAGTAATAGAAAGACCTATAGAGGTCTAAACTGTATAAGAAATTGGAAATATTTCAGGTTAAGTTTTTTGTAGGTATATACATTTATATTAAATCTATTCCAAATTTGTTATCTATACATATAATAAAATGGTAGGAAAGTCAAAACTGCACATTAAATATTTTTTTAAAACAATACTTGGGGTGTGATCTACAGTCGATACCGAAGCCAAAAATATAGTTTTTAGAATTTTTGTCTGTTTGTCAGTATATATGTCCGGGATAAACTCAAAAAGTACTGCATGGATTTACTTCAAAATTTGCACGAATATTATTAAGAAGTCGGGTCAACATATAGGCTACATATTATCACACTATAGCCTACGGGGAACGAGCAGTGAACCTTTATTTCTTCAACGCATTCTGTAACAACGTTTAATCTAACGACGCACATTTGAATGTTATTGTTATCATGTTAATAACCATTCTATAAGCTAGCTTCACACGATAAAAATCACGCAATATAAGTAACTTAGGCCGATAAACATAATTAAATGAGTATAAGTAGTATCAAGACAATTTTAAAGCAGCGCCATCTATTATTTTTTTAGCCACTTATATTCATTATTTTCTCCATCTGCTTCAGTCACAACTTATGGCTTAATTCAGCAGAATCACCATAAAGTTATTTATCTAGTCAAGAAACGGGTAAATTAATTTTATTTTAAAAGGTGTAATCGTAGGTATTTGGTGCTGTATAGCATTCACGCAGACGACGTCGCGGGCAGCAGCTAGTCGTCTATATTTTGACTCATCAGTCTAGCGGTTCTTACAACGTCTCAAATTTATCAATGACATTAATGCAAAAGTAACTCTTATTATAAAAGTACACGAATCTGACCGGTTATGATAATTCTAAGCAATGTCACACCAATTTTAACCGCTTAGAATTATTTAACCATTAAATAATTTTAAGCAATACAAACATTATAATAAAATAAAATAAAATAAAAATAAAAAAAAAATAAAAAAATAAAAAAGCCTTTTATTTCATGCATTTTTTTTTTTTTTTTTTTTGAACATTCGTTATTTACAATCTTTATTACAGTCATGAAAAAAAAATATATATATATAATGGATTATTTTATACAATAGTTAGACATGACCATTTTGATTTTTTCTTATAATAGTAATGTTAATTAATTATAGTTGCGTAAAATTAAGTAAAATAAAATTAGAAGTAAAATTATAAAACAAAATTTAAAAATAAAATTCGAAAATCATAATTAATATTTAAAAAAATTAACAAGCAAAAATAAAAAAATAAAAAATTAAACATTAACATTCAAAAGTACAATTTAAAATCAAACTTCATTCGACTAATATAATTTGTAAAGTTTAAAAAATTAGTATCAAAATCAAAATTAAAAGATAACAATTAAAAAAAATTAACAATTAAAATATACAAATTAAAATTAAATTTAATTTGATTGGAAAAAAAATTCAAAATTAAATTCAAAATTCAAAAAATCAAAACTAAAAATTTAAATTAGAAAATTCAAGTCAAAGTGAAAATTAAACATTAACAATCAAAAATAAATACAAATTAAAATCAAATTTCAATCGATCGAATAACTGTAACTTTTGAAATTAAAGAGAAAAAAAATTAAAAAATTTAGTTTTATTGATTGAACTATTGTAAAATATAAAAAAATCAGAATCAAAAAATTAAAATTAAAAATCTAAACTAAAAATTAAAATTTCACTGATTGAATAATTCCAAGATAAGAAAAATAAAAATTTAAAATATTCATATTATAAAATTATATTATATTATAAATAAATTCTAATAATAAATAAATTCTAATAATGATATTACAAACATTATATAATCCTTTAATGTCCGACGTAAACAAAATTGATAAATGAAACAGGTTTTGATTCTATCTTAAGAATCTTTATACAATAATTTATATTAAATTATTTTTGTTTGATCTACTTATTGTTTGTATATGTTAAGTCAGCTGCAGCAAAGCCCAAGCACGATTTTTTTATTTTCTTCATGAATACACTACCTTACACCACTTCATGAATATTATTTTCTTCGTAGCACAATATAGGTCCGAGTTACAAGACATCGTTAAATTTTACAACAGTAAATGACTCTACAAAATTTTAGAAGTTTTAAAAATAAAGGACATGCATACAAATTACAGTGACCAAATTTTAAATAGCTGTCTTTCTTTATACTGTAGGTGACTCTGACGTGTGATGAATACTAATCAGGAAAGGGCTCAGTTTGGTTTTTATACTATTAGTGTTGCTAACGAGCGTGCTATTCACCTGATGATAAGCGGTTATTATTATTATTATAAAATGCTTGTCTGTTTATATTTTGACCGAGATATTTCCGTTGTGCTTAATCACAATTATTGTGATGCAAGAAACAAAAGAAAAAAAAAACATCGTAAACTCTAATTACGAGGTTACTCGACGCAACTGAAGAGTTCGAGGTTTTGTTAAGGCTTTAAGTAATCAAATAAAAATTTGAAATAAACCTTTATTTGCAATTTGTATGTCTAACTAAATCGCCTTTTTTGCAGAGAGCGGTTAAACTCTTGCTAATTTTGATTAGTTATTATATATTTAGTTAAAAGGAATATATGATATAGTTTATTCTTCCATTTGATATTCCTTTATGTGTGAAACAATCATTTTAAACCTTTGGGTTAAAAATTGCAAAAATGTAGCACTTTGTATAGGAATAGACTGTGCTTGAATAATATCTTCATCTCTCAAATTTTTCAAATATCGCTTGTTCATTATTGTTATGTGAAGACAGGTTTATTTTAATTATTTTTTGGTTAAAGACCTCATAAAGTAGAAATCACAGAAATTGACACATTTTGTAACTCGACCTTCTCCGTTTTTACGTACAATTTTACACTAGTTTCTACACGCGACCTCGTTTACTAAATAAATTGATAACTTTTATTAAAATTAATATAATACAATAAGTTGAAGCCTGATCATAATTTTATAACGTTTTTGTCGTGATAAAATCTTACTTAATAAATTTATACATTTTTAAATTAATTTAATTTTTATTGCCAGCTATTAAATTCTTGATATTTAGGTACTTTAAGTACGTAAATGGGTAAATTTGCCGAAGTAAACTGGAAAGAACTCACTTTTGTAACTTTTTAAAAATAAAAATTAAATCTTGTTTGATTTTCCTATTATTATTATTGTTAATATTTGTTTTAGATATAATACCTATATATTTTAAATATAGTTGCTTACTTCAAAATTAAGTTACTAATAATTAAACTTAATTTTCAAAGTTAACTTTGAAAATTAAGTTTGCTATTAAGTGTCAAGTTTTAATTTCATATAAAAAAGAGAGAGGTTCTCAATTCGACGGTATTTTTTTTCTTACGTGGTGGTTAACTTTTTGTTGTGTGTACCGGTTTTGATGATTCTTTTTTTAATCGAAATCTGGTGCTTGTCGTGTAGACACATTTAAATAAGTTTTTTTTTTAATTAGCCTTAATAACGCGTATTTAACTGTCAATTTTTTGACTACTTGCGGTGTAAATTAAAGTGGGTTTTTTTTTGTTTGCGAACTATAATAATTATTTCAGTTTAAATCATATATTGATTATAATTGAAATAATCAAGATACGACAAATAATATTTATTTATTTTTACTCATTTATTCACACTTTCGCACATCAATATAAAGTTTTTGTGCTGAATTTTGTTTGCCATGTAAAATTTAGTTTCTAAGG
Organism: Melitaea cinxia; assembly: GCF_905220565.1. Classification (NCBI taxonomy): domain Eukaryota; kingdom Metazoa; phylum Arthropoda; class Insecta; order Lepidoptera; family Nymphalidae; genus Melitaea; species Melitaea cinxia. The sequence goes on from NC_059403.1 coordinate 11,074,733, forward strand.
AAATAATTTACTAATTTTGATCATTTGTGGTATCTTTATAAAAATACAATAAAAATGTGCTAAATGTAAAACAAAACTCCTTTCTATATTAAAACCAGTTACATTTTAATGAGACAAAAATTTTACTATAAAAACTGTAATCGTTAAATACTTTTTTATAGGTAGGTACAACTTCACCTATTGTTACAAAAATATTTATAGTCATATGCACCTGTTTTTTGTACTTATGTAGATACTTTTCGATCTACGTACATTGTCGTATACAAATATGTATAAATGTATACTATAGATGTAAACTAAAACAAGGACATTAATTAAATATTTTTTCTTATTTTCTTTTATTTATTTATAATATTTTAAAAACATGAAAATTACTTACGTTTCGAAAGAATTAACTGCCAACCACTCAACATTTTCGATAAAAATTATAAACACTTAACAGAAACACAATGTCAGTATCAGCTATCTGCCAGTTCTTATAAATAAATAAAAAAAAAACTTATAAAAATTGAGCGTAAACAATAATATCACGAGATTTTAAAACTGTACAGATGTGACATGTACTAAACGCGCGTCTGCATAGCGCCGTCAAGCGCGCTCGTACAGCAGCCTTACAATCGGCGTCCGCGCACTCACCTCGCCTCTATATACCTTTGCCGTCCTGCCACACACCACCAATTACCAGGATAGCATTAAAACAAAATAACTGTTGTATTATATTGAAAACAATCACTACAATAATCCATATGTTATATCAGTTATGTCACTGACACACTTCCGTGTTAATCGAACCTGTTCTTTCTTCGGTCAAGTTTAAGTGTGTAGAAATAAGCGCATTACATTAACTCGGACATAAGAAACATTCTACTTTCGTGGTATAATGTCTTATACGATTGAATAATCGAATCGTACAATACCATTATTATTACAGCATTTGAAAATGAATTTGAAATTAATGTTATTGTGCAAACACAGATTACCATTAATGGTAAGACGTATAAATAATCTGTTACTTTTATACATATGATATCTGTTAGTTATATCTTATAATATATTTAAACTAGCTGACCCCGCAAACGTTGTTTTGCCATATAATCCACCCCCTTATAACTTAGCCTTAGATCTTGGCCGATTCTGACTGACATCGCACACGTTGTTTTGCCCTGTATGTTATTAACCCCCTTAATCCCCCGCCCCCTTATAATTTAAGAGTATGAAAAATAGATGTTGGCCGATTCTCAGACCTACCCGATATGCACAGAAAATTTCATAAAAATCGGTCCAGCTGTTTCGGAGGAGTATGGTAACGAACATTGTGGCACGAGAATTTTATATAAAGTTAGATTACGCATCACGTTGTTTGTCCGCTATGGACCCCTGAGCTGCTTAGCCGATTTTAAAAATTTTCACACCGTATGTAGTTTGATCCAACTTAAAAGATAGGCTATATTTTATTTCGATATATATAATTATTATATTCAAGAAATAAGGCGATACGAAGTTCGCCAAGTCGGCTAGTATTATACAGTCGTCATCAATAATCTTTTAGATCGAAAGATATTAATTAAAATAGCTATTGCAATCTAGACTATTACACTACATTTTCTATACAAAAAAATTGGATCTGTTTCTGTTTTTATTACCTAGATCTTTTGTAATTTTCTGCGTGTAAAATTAACTTGACGTGATTATTAACGTAATTGATTCGATTATCTCATACATTAAAATAACTAATAATCTTCTTACGATTAACATGTATAAGATCGTGATTTTATAGTGTTATATAGTTTGAAGAACATCACCATGAAAATAAAAAATGGCCAGGTATTAAATATATAATATATATATATTTTTATATCTAGTTTCATAATTTGTATCACACTTTTGACAAACGATTGAAAACGATGGAACTATTGAACCGAAATACTTACTGAAATAAACTGGAAAAAAAATATTTAAATATTTCTACAAAATCTTATTAGACGAAGATAAAAAATGTTATTACACTACATACCTACTATGCAAAGTTATAGTACTTGATGACTTTTCTCGTAAAGTGGGTGGGAAGCTTCATTAACCCCGACGTTTTCGAATACTATCTCCCTATGGAACTCATATAAATGTTCATACATATTTCTGTATCCGGTCGTGATCATGCAGATTATTTTCTATTCCATCTTGCTTCAGAGAGTATGAGAATCTGTCGGTCCCGGTTGTTATTATAAATACCTATCTACCTAATAATTATCTTAACTTTTTCTGGTATGAATAATAATACTCATCATTACGATATAGGATTTATCTAATTATATTCAGATTATATATTTCAACTTAACTACATATACATACAAATATTAAATTAAATTATAGTAATGAATCGTCTATAGATATGGATCGTAATATACTTACTCGTAATATTAAGTAAATAAAATAACTATTTCCATTTACGTTCTCTTAACAAATCCGCACGTGTAATCTCGCGTTAGTATTGTAATTCAGGGCCTGTTTCCATACAACGATATTCAACGGATCAAAGTTTATGATATATTATTCTTTTTAACCGACTTCAAAAACGGAGAAGGTTACTCAATTCGACCGTATAATATTAAATATATATGTAATATATATCTGTATGTTCGGGGATAACTTCGTCGTTTATGAACCGATTTTGATAATTCTTTTTTTGTTGGAAAGGAGATATTCCAAGTGGAAGAAAACCAGGATCTTATAATGGAATACTAGAGAAATCGAGGGAAACCCTCGAAAATCGTAGTAACGACTAGTGGGTTTGTTAATTTTTTACCCGACTGCCAAGGAAGGGTTATGTTTTTCGCGCGTATCTTGTATGTATGTATATTTGTATGTAATATTCTTTACTACCTTATATTTCCTGAACCACTGAACGGATTTACATAATTGAGGTATCTTTAGGTTCGTCTTAGCTGCCCAAGTGTTCTTAGATAGGTGACATTAAACAAAAATCAAACATGGCGGCTGCGCGAAGCCATTGTATTTAATGAAAAAAAATTTTTTTTTCCCGAATACTACAATATGGGTATCAAATTGAAGGGCACAATACAAGAATTTTAAAAAGGTATATTATGTTTATTTCGTCTACTTACGTTGTATTACTTGTCGATATAATTTAAGTCGGTTTTTTTTCCGTTTGTGAGCAAACACAATTATTCACAATCGAATTCCACTACATTTATGACAAATTTCTATTCGAAATTGTGAATCTTAAAGTTGAAATTTTGTAACTGAGAGGAAATATGGTTATAAGACCTATTCTATCTTCTGCTGCCAAAGTATATTTGTATATCCGTCAAATAGCGTTATCCACAACTGGGGAAACAGACCCTTATGTCCCTAAATACGTGTGCTCTTGTTACTGTATTTACCTACGTGAGATCGTTTTTATAATGGTCTAAGATCCGAACCTAAATCGATCCTCAACGAGCCGATAAAAGAAGGAACAAACTTTATAATAAATTTAGTATATTAGATGATTAAATGATATTAAAAATGGGTATAAGTTTGTAATTATTAATATATATATATATATATATATATATATATATATATATATATATATATATATATATATATATATATATATATAATACAATAGTCAGTCCGGGTTTTTTTTAGGCAACCCATTTTTAATATATCATCTAATATACTAAATTTATTATAAAGTATATTTCATTCTATTATCAGCTCGGTGAGGATCGACTTAGGTTCGGAGTTTCTACTATAACATGTGAATGTTATTCAGATACGTTACAATTTAAATAAATGTCGAGCTGTTAAATATTTTTTATAAAATTTTCCTTAAATTTTAAACATATAATTTTACGTAATTATATCGAGGCAAAAAGTTTAAATAACTATTACCACGTTAAAGATGTCTAAAACGACAGTTGTGGTCGCAAATCGCACGGATCTTGGTCACGACAAGCAGTGTATTTTAAAACACTAAAATAAACCGACAGTTTTAAGCTCTAGCTCTGGAAAATTCCACTTATCAAGTAAAGATCGAACTATGCCACAACAGTGTGATATATTAACTTGTAGAAGTACCTATTTTATGTTTAAATTGCAACTGAAGTCTTTTGCGATGATGACATCTTTGCTGGCGGTTAACTGGCCATATATATAAATTTATAACAATACTATTAAAAGGAAAAAAGAAGTTACCTATATATAGTACCAACAAATATCCAATGTAGATAGATCACCACATCTAATAATCTTTTAACATTCAAGGTATGTTACATGTATGGTATGTACTTTATGTGCGTATTATAAGTGAGAGAAATTTTATAAAAAAAAACGATTTTATTATTTCTTTATATTTGTGAGGTTATACATTAAAAACTGTACTGTGTGGCTACGGTACTAAAGAATTTAGCCAACCCCTCTCTTCCCGTGGGTGTCGTAAGAGGCGACTAAGGGATAACACAGTTCCGCTACCACCTTGGAACTTAAAAAGCCGACCGGTGGCGGGATAACCATCCAACTGCTGGCTTTGAAATACACAGGCCGAAGACGGGCAGCAGCGTCTTCGGTGCGACAAAGCCAGCCCTGCGGTCACCAACCCGCCTGCCCAGCGTGGTGACTATGGGCAAAACACATAAGTTCACGTTATTTTTGGCGTAAACTTATGGAGGCCTATGTCCAGCAGTGGACTGTATAGGCTGTAATGATGATGATGACATTAAAAACTTCTCTTTTAAATATAATAAAGCTTGAAGCTTAATATTTGAAACTGATTTTAAAATTTTTGGAAAATGAGTAAAACCATTTCTTACTTAATATTTTGTTTAGCGAGTACTACGGCAACAACGCACACATCTGCTTCAGAATTATAATTGCATCTAATTTGTATAGTATAGGTTCAATATCTCTATATATATAAGGACCTCTTCCGGACAAGAAATTTGAATGTGTGACCATAGGGTCCTCGTTAGGCTGTCATGTTGGGTTTTGTTTCGGCTGACTCGTTAGACTCTGCCACGCAAAGCCCTGTTGTTCTTTGTTTATATCACAACGCTTAACTTTCCAAAATTAAATCAGATTATACCCGTATTTAAAGGTAATATTCTAAAAATTGCAATTTGGTTTGCATAAAAAAATACACATGATATTTTGGTACGTCTGTGTGGGGGAAGGGGAAGGGGGTATTCTAAAACTTCACAACATAATATATCATCAAAGGGAGGTTGGAAGTTAAAAATTTGCTGAAACACATCACGTTATTGATGGACGACATCGAATTCATCTGTAGTTCCCACTTCAGTTACTTTCGTTTTATATACCCTGCATAAATGGCCTCTCCTTACTACTCATTACATTGAATCATGATTTAAATCAAGTAGTACTGTAAATATAAATCATTAAAACTTCAACGACTTTATCTGAATTATTTTTTTAGTTGGGCACTTGGGCTCCATTAAGTAACTACTGCGAAACGAGAAAATACAATTATTTTTTTACGTTGGGGTTTCCCACTTAGATTCAACTTACAATTAGAGTCCAATTAGTAAATATACCGGTTACATTTTTTTTATTGGGGTTCCCCACAGCAGTTCCACTCAGTGCCAAGATAGAATATACCGACCTAACGTTAATTCATTTATGTGTTGGCTTTCTAGTCTGGGTTCTGAGTGGGTTCTCGTAGGAATCTTCTACTGATCAAAAGCCCTCTTGTTACACAACGAGGGCATACACTGGGCGATCCTCCAGTAATTACTAGTCGAGCTAATTCACTTAGAAAATACGCAAACTCTTAATAAATTTTATACAAGGCTTTAAGTATTACGCCAGTGCTGTAACTGCCTACTTACACATTTAATCAAGGACTTATGATCTATTTGAATATGATAGAATTATAAAAATATTCTTTATTTAATAACTTCCTTCCGAAGCAAATACTACAACAAAAACCGGACAACACGTTCATGAGATTTTTTTATGAGTAAATTTATTTTTGTTTTTGTTTTTTTTGAATGCACAACCGATTTATATGCAAATAAAATCTAGTTTAGTATTTTACAGTTACGCAAGTAATTTAATTAAAAACTCGATCAGTCATAGCGCATATGATATGACTATTGTAATAAATGATGTTATGTTACGTTATGATTTTGTAACACGCTTTAAAACCACATTATTTACGGCTCTCACATAATTAAAGAAAAACATTGTGTGTCTTATTGACCGTTTATCTGTTCCGAGGTTTTAGTTTCGATTCCATACTCGAATCATTTACATATGTATCATTGAAGTAAAAGTTCTTTACCCATGCTTGACGTGGTGAGTAAGCTGGTGAATGCGTGATGGGAACGTTACGAAAAGTGTTATAGGGCGAGGCGAACGGAAGTTGAGAGGGAAAATAAGTTAGTGAATATAGAATGAAAAAGAGTTACGTTTCTTAAGTTTAACTTCAGTCGTGTGGTCACTCAACACTCGTTTTTATTATTATTAATTTCGTTATGACGCAACTTTATTTTGCCAACTAATATTTCTGTCATAGTAAACTATCTCATAGTAAACTAACTTGTGCCCGATTTAGTTTTTAAAACAGAAAGTCTCAGAACAAAATCAATATAAAACATGATGATCAGTTGTACGAAATTTTATATTTAATTTAATCTCTTTTACGTAATAATTTGCAAAATTTCTTAAACGGGTAGTTTGTAATAGAAAATAAATGAGTTATTGTACCAAGGAGTAGTACCTATCCTTTAAATACACACCATATATCATTATACATTTACGTTTCGTCATTTAAAAAATCCCAATATTTAAAAATACATTATGAGCTAATTTTAAAACGTGACCTTTAAGCGTCACTTGAGGATAAAGTTTTCTTTATTTACAAATGGTAGAGTTAGTAGAAACTAGTCAAAGAAATTATTTACAAAAAAATGTTTTGTGTTTTAATCGCTTACAATGAACACAAGCGGCTTCAAGGAAGGGTTACTGGTATGGCTGCATAACCCAACCCACCGGAAAGGGAAATCGCCAAAGTTACAGACCAAGTGGGACGGTCCATACAAAGTGGTTACCCGACTGAATGATGTGACTTACAGGATTCAAAAGCAACCAAGAGGGACATTCAAAGTGGTACACATAGACCGTCTGGCGCGTTACCATGGCAGTAACAACGATGCTCGGGACGAGCATCTCTAAGAGGGGAGTTGTGTTACGAACACACAAAGAAACTAGCGCCATCTAGCGGCAACCATTGAAACCACGCAAAAACAGAGACCGCATGGAACTCTCTACTCAATACTAGATGGCGTTAGAGGAACAACTGTGGAACTATATAGAAGTATAGTCTCGAAAACCAGGTACATGCGCGAACTTTCCAGAATGGTCTGGGCCTCGTCTCCGCCGATATAAATAGCCGCAGCGAGGCGAGCGAGTTCAGTTCAGTTTGAGCGATCTTCGAGGCGACTTCAAGAGTGAAAACTAGTGATCAAGAGTGGTACCAGCGAAACCTACGACATTGGCTACGACATAGGACATTGTTAGTGCTTAGTGTTTAAACCTAGTGTTTTGTGTTGGACCTAGTGCTTGTGAATAAAGATTTGAAAAGAGTCAGCAGGTCTTTCTCTCCAAATCCTTCGAACCCTAACACGTAACAACTGGTGTCGGAAGTGAGATTTGGAGATGCCATTGACTCCGAGAGAAGACTTCAAGGACTTCAAGGGCGTCAGGACCAGGCACAACGAGCTGCGGAGGCCACACCTACTGGGGACCAAGCTCCGCCCACCGTGGACCAAGCCCCGCCCACTGGCCACGCCTATCAAGCCCCCGCACATTGACCACGCCCCTCTGACCCCACCCACTCGGGCTCAGGCCCCACCCACTCGGGCTCAGGCCCCGCCCACTCGGACGCAGGCCCCGCCTACTCAGGCTCAGGCCCCGCCCACTTTGTCTCAAGCCCCGCCCACTGGATCCGCCCACCTTACCACGCCCACCAGCGACACCGTAGCTTCTACAGACTCTCAAGTGGCTCTTCAATTAGGAAGTTTAATTAAATTAATGGAGCTGCAAAGGGCTGAAATTCGTGTTTTGCAAGAATCGCAAGAGCAACAAAAGGCTAAAATTCGTGGTGCTTTGCAAGAATTACAAGAGCAAACAAGTTTCAAATTGCAAGAATCACAAGAGCAACAAAAGGCTGAAATTCGTGGTGCTATGCAAGAATTACAAGAGCAAACAAGTTTAAAATTCCAAGAATTACAAGAGCAACAAAAAGAGCTCCAAGAAAAAACGCTTTGGGCTGTAAAAGATGTTAGTGACGCGGTGACTAAGCTTCGAAAAGATGTCGACGTAGTGGAAGAACGAGTTACCGGGTTAGGATTGGATGTTGAAAATGTGAAAACCGGCCTCACTGAATTACAGAACGTCAAGTAGCTCGATGGATTGAGCAGCTTCAGGAGTACGACTTCAAGGTGGAACACCGCAGCGGAAAGATGCATGGGAATGCCGATGCACTCTCACGAAGGCCGTGTTCGGAAGACTGCAAACATTGTGTTAAGCAAGAATCTAATGAAGTAACATTAAAGCTAACAAGAACAAGTCCTTTGGGTATCTGGGAGAGTGATGCTATGAGGGAAGCTCAAGAAAGAGATGACGACATTCGGCACATCATCACATGGAAGAAACGGGGTGACGTAAAACCAATCTGGAGTGAGGTTGCAGCCACTGGCGCTGTCACTAAGGCGTACTGGGCTCAATGGGATAGTCTGATACTTCAAAACGGAATACTCTACCGGAAATGGGAGAAGACTAACGGCAGAGAGTTCCACCTTCAGATAATTGTCCCAAGAACGAGAGCACCACATGTTCTCCGTGAAATACATGATGGCGTATCAGGAGGTCATCTAGGTGTCAAGAGGAGGTTAACAAAAGTGCGAGAACGATTCTACTGATTGCATTGTCGAGATGATGTACAGGATTGGTGCCGCTAATGTACTACTTGCGCTGCTGTAAAAGGACCACAGACCAGGAGCCGTGGGAATCTGCGGTTGTATAACGTCGGTGCACCGTGAGAACGAATTGCAGTTGACGTAGCGGGGCCATTTCCTGTAACGGAATCGGGAAACAAGTATTTTATGGTCGTCATGGACTACTTCACCAAATGGCTCGAAGTGTTCGCCATACCAAACCAAGAAGCTACAACAGTCGCTTCTAAGTTAGTCGAAGAAGTGATATGTCGCTTTGGCGTGCCTCTAGAAATCCATCCGATCAGGGCAGGAACTTCGAATCGCAAGTATTCCAGGAAGTGTGCAGAATTTTGGGCATGCATAAGACGAGGACCACCGCGTACCATCCACAGTCTGGTGGAATGGTTGAGAGATTTAACCAGACTCTTGAGAGGCATTTGGCGAAATTGGTAGACGACAAACAAAAAGATTGGGACAAGTATATACCACTCTTCCTTCTGTCGTACCGAACCGCAGAGCATGAGAGCATAAAAGCTACCCCGGCGTATGTCAATTACGGTAGAGAATTACGAAGACCAGTAGACCTATTGACTGGAGGGGCACCGGAGGGACCAAATACCGTACAAGACTATGTCAGCGATTTAAGGGAAAAAATGTGCTATATACACGCCTTGGTTCGGGAAAATGGGTTACATTCAAGTGAGAACATGAAAACCAGATACGACCGGAAATCGAACACGAGCGGAAGGGTCACTGGTGTGGCTGCATAACCCAACCCGCCGGAAAGGGAAATCGCCAAAGTTGCAGACCAAGTGGGCCGGTCCATACAAAGTGGTTACCCGACTGAATGATGTGACATACAGGATTCAAAAGCAACCAAGAGGGACATTCAAAGTGGTATACATAGACCGTCTGGCGCGTTATCATGGCAGTAACAACGATGCTCGGGACGAGCATCTCTAAGAGGGGAGTTGTGTTACGAACACACAAAGAAACTAGCGCCATATAGCGGCAACCATTGAAACCACGCAAAGACAGAGACCGCATGGAACTCTCTACTCAATACTAGATGGCGTTAGAGGAACAACTGTGGAACTATATAGAAGTATAGTCTCGAAAACCGGGTACATGCGCGAACTTTCTAGAATGGTCTGGGCCTCGTCTCGGCCGATATAAATAGGCGCAGCGAGGCGAGCGAGACAATTCAGTTTGAGCGATCTTCGAGGCGACTTCAAGAGTGAAAACTAGTGATCAAGAGTGGTACCAGCGAAACCTACGACATTGGCTACGACTGAGGACATCGTGAGTTCTTAGTTTTTTGAACTTAGTGCTTACAGAAGGAAGAGTGGTATATACTTGTCCCAATCTTTTTGTTTGTCGTCTACCAATTTCGCCAAATGCCTCTCAAGGGTCTGGTTAAATCTCTGAACCATTCCATCAGACTGTGGATGGTACGCGGTGGTCCTCGTCTTATGCATGCCCAAAATTCTGCACACTTCCTGGAATACTTACTTATTCGCAGAGCATGAAGGCCAAGAAGTTTTTAGAGCGCTACGCGAATATCTTCTCCAGTCACGAAGGGGACCCTGGAAGAACGTCGGTGGTCCAGCACAGGACACATACCGGAAGCGAGAGACCAATTCGTCAACGAGCAAGACGGATACCAATCGCGAAGGAAAAAGAAGTTGAAAGCCTTTTGGAGGACATAAGAAGGAATAAGATTATTGAACCGTCTGCAAGTCCGTGGTGCTCAACTGTTGTATTAGTGAAAAAGAAAGATGGTAGCACGAGATTTTGTGTGGACTATAGGCGTCTCAATGATGTCTCTAAGAAGGACAGTTACCCGTTACCTCGAATTGACGACACTTTGGATACCTTGAGTGGCATGAAATGGTTCTCAACCCTAGATCTAAAATCTGGATACTGGCAGGTGGAAATTCATCCAAAAGACAAGGAGAAGACAGCTTTCTCGACCGGTAAAGATAAAAAAAATCACAAAGATACCTCTAAACATATCTTTTAACGAATACAAAGCAATGATACGTATATATATATATATATATATATATATATATATATAACACGCAACATTTATACTCTTTCGTGTGTATTATCTTTTCAGATTATTTATTATGAATAAATTATCTTGACTAGCCCGCTGGCGCAGTTTGTAGTGACTCTCTATAGTGCTTTCTGCTCCGAGGATTGTGGGTTCGATTCCCTTCCCGAGTTTGGGTGTAATATAAATATTTATTTATATATTAAATATGTATTACGTATAAATATGTTTATCAAAAAAAATATATGTAGCTATACCAGTCGGCTGTTACCTATAACACATGCATTAAGTTGCTTACTTTAGAAACAGACCACCGTGTGTGTATTCTGTAGATACGAGTATATTCATTATTATAATATAGTGTACATTGTCGTTCGATCTTCGTTTTTACATTTCACGGTCACAATATATTCTTTGTAGTTTGTATTCTACAATATTTCTATAGGAAACCGAAAAACAATCACTTATTCCTATAAATATGGTGTTGCAAAACAATACCATTGTTTGTTGCAACGTGACGTTTCGTTACGAGTAAACCGATAATTCGAGAAAAAGGCTCTCATTATTTAATTATTTTCTTATGAAATAAATACTCAAAATTTAAGAATTAATTGGATCAATATCTAACAATATTAATTTGTATAATAAGCGGAAAGTAAATTAAGGCTACATATCATTAACTGCAGGTGTTTTTCCGATCTAAGGACTAAAGTATTACGACTCTATATTATGATAGTGTTTTATATATTGGTTAGTTTTCCACTACAAATTTTATATTTTATTAATCTTTATTGTTTATTTTCATGTACCTATTTACTGATTGATATTTTAATATGGTTTCTTAAATACTTTACCGATTAATATAATAGTTACAATATTATATCTTTTCCTAGTTATAATCTTTATCTATACATCTATACAAATAAATAAAATTGGAGTGTCTGTTTGAAATATTAAAATAACCGCTTTTTACTAAATGCATATGTATATATATATATTATACACGGTACATATACCATATACCAAAATAACATTTCTTTAGAATTTTTGTCTGTCTGTCTGTTTGTTCCGGATAATCTCGAAAATGGCTGAACCTATTTTAACGGGACTTTCATTGGCAGATAGCTGATGTAATAAGGAGTTACTTTAGGCTACTTTTATTTTAGAAATTTATTTATTTCGTAACTTTGCGAACTGAACAATATTTTTTTTAATTCCACGCTAGCTGTCCCTATTAACTAGCTGACCCAGTAAACATTATTCTATCATACAAATAGGGACACCATTATCACCTAGGGTCAAATAAAAAAAGAGGTTTCAATCAATTTTCAGACTTACCAAATAGGTACGGAAAAAAAATCACACGAGATTTTTATATAGGTATTAGATAAATGCCAATTACCTTTCGTCAAGTTGTAGCTTGAGGACGACTTAACCGATTTCATTCGTTTTTTTTAAGTTTTATAATAAGCTGTAGAATGTTGTTATGGAATAAAAAATTAAGTAAAGTGTAAAATTTGTTTTCACAAAGATTATTTCAACTTCACGCGTGTGACAATTTGCAAAAGGACAACGTCTGTCTGGTTAGGTAGCTAGTTATAAAATTACCTCGTTATTATAAATTTTTTTTACTACTCAACAATAAATTTCAAAATTGCTAACTCTATTGTTAAGTTATTAATGATTGGGTCGAATAATGGCTTGAGGATTTTCTATGTTAAATTACCAAATAAAACGTGTACTTGAATTTTTTGTTGACGTCAGATTGTGATTTATTTCAACGGTCTACTTTCATCCGTATCGCAATAACCTACATTTTCAATGCAGCGTCAATAAGAATCAAATATAATAGATAAAACAAAACGCCGAAATGTGTACGATAACTTCCAAACGACTGCACTTCAGCACTTCACAATTTAATAAATAAATAAATAAACACGTTAAACAGACCACGGTAAACATGTGTATGGCCAATACAAATGTATACCATGTACGGGGATCGAACCCGTAACCGCCAGCACAACAGCCGCAATTCAGCGCTGTGATCGCTGCGCCAGTCTTCTGTCAGTACAAACTTTGTATGAAATAATATTTAAAAAAAAATCGATGTATAAATATGCGGTAAGAAGTTTTAGTAGAACTTAATAAAAATAAAATCCTCTCCTACACAAACATCTAAAAACTTGACGCAAAATCGTAATAGTAGGTACCTTAAAACTATGCAAATATTTTAGATATTGAAATCTACTTTGAGTTTTTTGTGTAAAAGAATTAGATTATTAAAATAGTTAATTAAAAATTAAACTAAAAAATAATAATGTTTTTAAAAATTCCGCAATGTAGGTACTACATATAATAATATACTATTTTTTTATTGTAAAGGAGGATACATTCTAGGCTAGGGCAAGAATTGTATCGATTTTCATTTAAATATTTCAGTTTCTATTCTTTTAATAAATATGGCTTCTTTGATAGTTTAATAAAAATTTCAAGCAATACTTTATTGTAAATCCAATTTTCGATACTCAAAATTTTACGTAACATTTTACGTAAAATTCTATTTTAATATTATTAGTAACAAAATAATTATTAACGACCATCCCATGTATCCTATTACTCGATCATTACATTCCACTACCACGCGTCAAATAAAATTGTGTATGGAGAGAGGTCATTGACACGCGTACACAAGAAAAATATGATTTCCACGATACAACCCGAGTAGAAATTTTTTCGTCTTCCTTAGAAGGACCGGACCAGGCATGCCTGATCAGGACTAGATAAGGCATGTAACGCAGATGATTGGTCTGGACCTGATCAGAATGAGATGAGATTTCCTGATCTGGACCTGATCAGGAAATCTCATCTCATCCTGATCAGCGGGTTCGGTTCGGTACTTTTAAAAAACACGAATGTATATTTTTGAAAAAATTGTTTAACAAAAAAAAAGCGAATTGATATAAATATGTATTAACATAATTATTATAATATTTATTTCCGTTTATTTTTTCCAATGTATTATTTATTTATGTTTTTACTTTAAATATTAATTATTCTTATGTTATTAATTAATTAATATTATTAATTAAATTTTATTTATTAACTTCTAATGATTAACTACTAACTACTATTTCCTATTACTTACGACTGCTCCACTGTGTAGAAATGGACTCCCTGCTAGATTGTCCTGATAACTGTATATATACTAAGTGCGCTTAAAAACATTAATAGCGCGATTCAGGCTCAGTTCGCGTCATTTCTTTCAGGCCATCCTGATCTGGACCGGACCAGGTCCTGATCCAGTATGCCTTACCATACTTGGTAAGATTTTACATCAGGCTAGCCTTGTCTGGACCGGACCTGGTCCTGATTCAGTATGCCTTACCATACTTGATTATATTTTACATCAGGCTATCCTTGTCTGGACCGGACCTGGTCCTGATCCACTATGCCTTACCATACTTGATTATATTTTATATCAGGCTATCTTTGTCTGGACCGGACCTGGTCCTGATAGAGCTAGCCGGATCATCAATTTGTATAAATTATCTATTTAAAAATTAAGAATAAAATTGACATATATAAGTACATATATACCTATACCTATTATAAACATTGAATAGCTATTTTTTAAAATATTTTCCCTTAGTCCAATCTCTTCTCCTTGTATAATTTATATCTCTTTTTGCTAAAACAATTAATTTTGAAGGTACTTTTTATTAATATTACCTATTAATTTTATTATTTGTACGTTGTTTCGAACATATTATGTGTAAAAACTACGAATAAATAGTAAAATAATATTAAAATATATTTTAATGATAATCAAACAGGTATGCATTTAATTATAATAATAGTAATAATAATCCGAAAAATATTTACGCGCATAATTAAAATTGAGTTTAAAATATTTTTGTTTAACAGTTTATTATAAAAAATTTAACACAACGAATAAGCTACATGCATATGACTAGCACCATGAACAGTATTAAAAGAATGTTAATAAGTAATTAAAACTACTTAAGTAGGTAATTTGTATTGAAAATATTCGAATATATTTTTTCGTTTACTTATGTATTTATAAGTCCTTCTTGTATGTCCTAATGTTGTCCGATAGAGAATCTTTTTAGCGTTAAGTTATATTAAAAATGTATTCTTGCAATAAATAAATAAATTAAAATAAAGTAATCAGGTAATTTCAATTGTAAACACGAACTTTTTAGTATGCGTATATGAACGTAATAAAAATAGGTTAATTTTCAGTGTAAGTCGGCCACTAGCTCCGTTTACATAGTAAATAAGAAATAGTGTGGTGTTACTGTGGTGTTGGTTACACCCAACATAACGATAAATTTAAACTATTTAGATCAAATCGTTTAGGTATGGGCTTAGCCCGCATACGATTATACTGTTCGCTATGTATGCCTATGCCTGTGCTGTACGCCTTTCACTGGCGGATTTTTTAACGCTACTCTCATTTAATTAATAAAATAGAAAATAATTATAAATATAACAAAAATACATCATTATAAAATAGCTTTTATACGGAAATCTAATTACTTTAAATGATATGAATTTTTGCTTGAGTGATAGCGCCCGTGATTATTTTACTTTCAATTTTTAAACTGTATCGAAAGTGTCTCATGCTCACTGCAAACGCATCAAATTTGTATAAAATATTTTATTATTTTATCTCGCTGAGTAAATGCTCGCTAATTACTATTACAAAATATAATTAAAAACATGCTTATTATTGTTGTAAAAATATGTTGTTATCATGTACACTTGATAGCGATCGTTACTCATAGTAGGGAATATATCCGCCAACCCGCAATGGAGCAGCGTGGTGGATTAAGTTCTGATCCTTCTCCTACATGGGGAAAGAGGCCTATGCCCAGTAGTGGGATATTACAGGCTGAAGGGTATGCTTATTAAGTTGATATTTAGATATAACATGGGATTTAAAATAAAATTAAGATACAGTATTTTTTCACATACTATATATACGTATTAATTGTGCCCTGCGATTTTACCCGCGTTTATTTAGAAAAAGAAAGGTACTGAAATAATATAGCATATCCAACACAAAAAGAATTTTGCAATTCGAAACAGTAGTTCGACAAACAAACAAACTCTTCATCTTTATAATATTAGTATACATAAAATAATAATTACAATGTTTTCGTCTAAGGCTTATCAATCTAGGGTAACCTTGTTATTAATCAAAATGAAATGATAACGTCGTAACTAACACATGTAATTATGCATAACAGAAGTAAATCAATCGTCCGTAGGTTTCCATTATTTTATAGTAAATGACCCGCAGGAACGAAAGTAACCGACCATAGCCCATAGAATTAGCAAGTTGTAGTGGCAGTGGGCTGGTCATCTGTGTCGCAGGACCGATGGCCGTTGGAGTAGACGGGTCCTGGAGTGGAGACCGCGTCTTGTCTTGGCAAACGCAGTGTGGGACATCCTCCGGCCCGTTGGACCGACGATCTACGTAAGATTGCCGGTGTTGGATGAGGATTGCGGAAAACCGGGATGTCTGGCGCGAACTTGGGAAGGCCTGTGTCCAGCAGTGGACTGCCATAGGCTGAAGTGATGACCCGCAGGATTTGGTAGTAAGTAGTAACTGTAATCCTTTGTAATTTAAACTTCTTATACGTATACACATGCCAGACAGAAAAAAATATTTAAAAAAAGTAATCTAACTAACAGATTAAATAACAAGTAGAGTCTTCAAAAAACTTTTTTCGCTCTACTTTTTGAGTTAACTAGTCGACTTTTTATGTTTTAGAAACTATTTTTTGATTAAGTCTTCGGTGCAATCGCAATCTGTATGCAGTGGGTAATTGGTATTTCCATCAACTCTATAATGGCAGTAGGCGCGGCAGACAGCCTGGCTACCGCGCTCATACTTTACGACTACTACTAATGGCTCCGTAAGGTAACTTGAATGTAACGTTTTAGTTATTTCACTTAAGTTTTTGATTGTACAAGATTAATATTTTTATTTGCTAGTTTTTTTAATCAGTCAAAAGAATACAGTTTCATTCCTTAGAATTTCACTCGCAATTATATTTATATCTATTACATAATTAATATCTAATCATTTCTGCAATTCTGCCATTGTTAGTTGTTGTGGTCTGTAGAAAATATTACTAGTAAAAATTTACGTTTCTAATATTGTGATACAACTATTAAAATCTTTTATATAATTTACCAAGAGAAATATAATGCAAAGTATACATTAATATAAAAATTATAAATTTATAGATTAAACAAACAAAACCATTATAGGCAACACTTATCCTAACAATAGGTATTGGTACTGCGAGTTTAAAAAAGGAACATTTTATTTCCGTATTCTAAAATAAATTTGCCTTCGTCCATCGTTGCTTTTTTACACAAAGAAAAAAAATGAGGTCGCAACACTAAGGCACTATTTTTTATCTGTTAATGAATTATATTAATAAAAAAATAAGAATTGTTGAATAAGAAATATCAAGGAAGTGACTTATATAAAGACAGGATAATTATTGAGCTTATTGCAAGTCTCAACGTATCACAGAAGCCTTGATTTCTACGTGCTCCCAAAATCAATACAAATGACTAACAAAACCAATATAAAACTTTTATATTTATTTCCGTATTCGTAAATTTGGTATCGTTTGAGGAGTTTCCCTTTTATACTTACCTATACATTAAAATACTTCAAAGATATATTATATACCTATTGAGATTAAGATAAGAATATTGATGATTTTAAAGTAATTCCGTAAACATTATTTGTTTATTTTAAAAAGTTCAGTCTGTCAGTTCAGTCTCTTGCAGTCCACTGCTAGACATAGGCCTCCCCAATTTTTAAAAGTTAATATAGATATATTAGTACAGAATGGAATAAAGTAAAATAGAATACTACAACAGAATTTAAAAAGAAAAACAGGACGAGACAGAAAGAAACAAAACAGAATAGCATAGAATAAAAATAATATAAATTTTTGTTTCAGTTGCATACAGATACAAAGTCAAAAAGAATTTGTAAGAGAAAAAGGAATAAATATCACGTAGTAAGTGTGAGTAAAAAAATGGGTTCAAAATGATGTTAAGTTGGTGACAACTAAATTTGTCTTGAGTGTCTGTCTTTGCGGGTCTCCTTACTGTGCCTCAGAGAGTACGTTAAGCTGTCACCTAATAGCGATGATGATAAAGAATATATCCGCCAACATGCGGTGGGGCAGCGTTGTGGATTAAGCTACAAACCTTCTTCTACATAGAGGAAGAGGCATAAAAGGATATATATCTTGGAGTGTGATGTTATAGGCTGAATCAATTAAAAAATCTTAAAAACAAAAAGAGAAAAATATTATTTTTTAATGATAAAAAAACTTATTTACAAACAAATGGAATGCAATGATTACGTTGCGAAGGTCACAGTACGCTAGAGTATTTGCGATTGTGTTATAAAATAAAGTTTCTTTCATTTTTTGCGATAATATTCTATAAATTAAAACAAAGTCTGAATCATGATGATCAAGCGACTATTTTGGTTCAACATTAAAACTACTCGTATGTATATACTACCTACCTATATATATCGTATGATTCGACTTTCAGTTGCTATTACGAAAGTGCATTAACATGCACTTATATCTCATTGTTTTATCTATTTCTTAAGGTCAAGTGTATATCATATATTTTTAAATTATTATATCTACTTTTCTATAAAACTGAAATATTGTATAAATACTCTTTAACTACTGTACAAAGTGATTAAGTTTTTGTCTTAATAATTAATGAAATTAATATATTTTGTCTTAACTGAGGTAGGGCACAGCAGGTAATATCCTGGTCAAAATCTGGAGCAGCCCGACTGCAGCAGAATCTTGACCTTATGAAGGTCACAGCTAAATAATATTGCTTTAAAGCAAAGTTGTGTTCCTGTGGTGAATAAGGAGACCAGAGCTCCTGGGGGAGATTGGTGGTAAGGTCGGCAATACACTTGTGATGCTCCTTGAGTTGCAGGCGTCTATAGGCTATGGTAACCGCTTACCATTACGTGGGCCGTACGCTTGTGTGTCGACCGACAATAGGCATTATATCATACGTCATAGGTAACAATCGCTTTAACATTTCATATACACACTTACATATTACAGTACTTAACGAAATACGTAAACTGTAACGATGCAACATTATTATTTAAATTGTTAAAATTGTGTTTGCTCACAAACGAAAAAAACCGATTTCAATTACATCGACAAGTAATACAACGTAAGTAGACGAAATAACAAACGCACTAGTCGTCACTACGATTTTCGAGATTTTCCCTCGATATCTCTGGGATCCCATCATCAGATCCTGGTTTCCTTATCATGGTACCACACCTGGGATATCTCCTTTCCAACAAAAAAAGCACTATCAAAATTGGTTTATAAACGACGAAGTTATCCCCGAACATACATAATATATATACGGTCGAATTGAGTAACCTCCTTCTTTTTTGAAGTCGGTAAATAAATCATACCTAGGTAAAACAAAAATTTACTGTAAGTATAAATAAAATTTACTGGCTAGATTTTTATTGATAGTTTTTAACAGTAACGAAAAAATTTTTTTGCCTAATAGAATTCAATAGTATCTGTTCCTTTATAAAATGGGATGTTTTTTTTTTGGCACAAAGTTGTTTAATTTCTTGCTTTGCTCATATACAATAATAAATTTTAAAGAACCTCTTAAGTAAAAAGGCAGGACTTTGGGCCGCAAAATCATTTTTATATTAATAGCAGCACGACGAAAATATAAATTAGTGTAACAAAGTATTATATACCTACAAGGCATAAAAAGTAATCGTGAATCGCAACTAAAAGTGATTAATTTTTTAAGGTTTGACCAGAGCTCGGCCTTAATGAAGATACCTTAAAGTAAATCCGTTTATTGAAAGGGGGAAAAAGTCTGTGTTTCCGCAGTTGTTGACACTGTGCTGTAAGGAACCACTCAATTAGCATATTGATGCTATTCGCAATTACAAATTAACATAAAACCTTAATAAACCCACTTGATATTTCAATCTAATTATAGCTAACATATAATATGGATCTAAAAAGGTAAAGTAAGAAACGAATTTGAAGGTCGCTTCAGCCTGTAATATCCTACTACCGGGCATAGGCCTCTTTCCCCATGTAGGAGAAGGATCAGAGCTACATCCACCACGCTGCTCCAATGCGGGTTGGCGGATATATTCCCTACTATGATTAACGATCGCTATCAGGTGTACATGATAACAACCGGGACTGACGGCTTAACGTGCTCTCCGAGGCACGGTGGGGAGACCCACAAGGACTGCACAAACACCCAGACCACGGCAAACACCTGTATGGCCAATACAAATGTTTGTCATTTGAAGGTCATTTATTTATAATTTTAAAGCTATCGCATTGAGACCTTTAATGCTATCGCATTAAAATTTGTTTGTAGAATAATTGTATTTGCTCGCAAACGAAAAAAAAAAACCGACTTCAATTACATCGACAAGTAATACCTACAACGTAGGTAGACGAAATAATAGTCAAGTAAATACGCGTTATTAAAGATTACTCAAAAAGTTGTTATCAGATCTCGATGAAATTTAAATGTGACCACATGATGAATATCAGCTTTCGATTAAATTAAAATCATCAAAATCGGTACACCCAGTAAAAACTTATGCGGTATAATACAGCGTAGGTCGAAGAAAAAATAGTTAATTAAAAACGCATTATTAAGTATAACTCGAAAAGTAGATGTTAGATCACAAATAAATTTAAGTGGGACCAAGTGACACACACCACCTTTCGATTAAAAAAATTTCGTCGAAATCGACTCACCCAGTCAAAAGTTCTGAAATAATATACATAAAAAAATACAGTCGAATTGAGAACCTCCTCCTTTTTTGGAAGTCGGTTAAAAAAAGTATTTTTGATTTATATTATATATGTTACTTTAAATACGTGAACGTGCTATATATTTAAATAAGAATATGTTGTGCTGTATTTTTACGTAAAAAAAATATATATATCAAAAGAAAATACAAAAATATAACGACGTTGTTTTCGCGTATATCTACAAAATATTTTAATATCTTATTATTAAAGAAAACAATATGTAATATATCATTTCAATATTCATTATCATTCTATTGTTCCGGTTGTATGACATGGTATAGTAGGAACCAAGATAACATCACAGCAAAATTTCCTCTTTGCACTTGTCTTTCTATATTGAAATGTATGAAAATAAAATTTTTCAAAACTTACAAGATTTTCTTTCCTTTCCTAACAGTGGTGTCCATTCCGATATCGACGGGTTGTTATTTATTTTTACATTTGTTTCTACTGAACTACTGGGAAATATTAACCTCTCAATAAAATTCATATCCACTGTTCAGTTATAATATATAACAATATTGTTATTAGATTTGTATACATTTGTTTAAAACACAATCATACAAAATAATAAAATATCCTACATTGTACTTTATATAAATTATTAAATAAATTAAATAATAGTACAATAATAACAAACTCACAAACAAGACTGAACAGCACATAAAATGTTCATTATATTATATAATTTATTAATATACCAATGTATTTACTGATAAACGAATGGACAATGTTAGTAGTTCGACAATTGTTGGAAACTTTTCGATAATAATTTACGGAAAATTACCTTACTTATACCTTTTGTAAACGTAATTATGATAGCAACCATTTAAAATGTTAACGACCAAAAATTTCTTACTAATATTTACGTAAGTATTGTAAGCAATTACTCATAGGAAGATAACTGTGTCAGGGATGTCTTATCATATGCATAAATTGATTGATGGATGTTTTGACAGCTTTCAAACTTATTATTTTTTATTAGTCTCTTGCATTTCACTCCAGGGTTGTGGATTTCATTCCCGCTTCGGATTTCGGGTCTGCCTGTATACCTAAATGGATGTATATAAGAGTATATTATAAATTTTCATTTTAACTGCCCGCATATTATTGAGGTTGGACACAAGAGACAATCTTGCTCAAGATCTGGAGCAGGTCTGGGGAAATACTTCAATCTTGCAGAAGATCACAGTCAAATAAGTAGTGTTGTGTTTCTCTGGTAAGTAATGTGACCAGAGCTCCTGGGGAGGATCGGGGTAGGGTCGGCAACGCGCTTGCGACCTTCTAGTGTGTGTGTATTGACTACTGTGACCGCATACCGTCAGATGGGAACTACGCCTGTTTGCCAACCTAGTATAAAATAAATCTTCAAAAAACTTAAGTTACATCCATTAGTAGTATAACTTATTTTTTTTTTTATGTCACTAGGTCGGCAAACAAGCGTACGGCTCACCTGATGGTAAGCGATTACCGTAGCTTATAGACGCCTGCAACACCAGAAGCATCGCAAGCGCATTGCCGACCCAATCCCCAATCCCCCCAGGAGCTCTGGTCACCTTACTCACCAACAGGAACACAATACTGCTTGAAAACAGTATTATTTTGCTGTGATCTTCTGTAAGGTCGAGGTACTACCCCAGTCGGGCTGCTCCATATTTTGAGCAGGAAATTCCTGCTGTGCCCTACCTCAGTTAAGCTGTGCCCTACCTCAGTTATATTAATACTCTGCGTATATTAACTGAAGGAATTATTTTCTGACGGTTGAATTATGTTTCTTTTTATAATATTTAGTCGCTTTATCATACTATACACACACTACTATATACACATCTACTTTTATTTTATTGTGTGAGAAAGTATAACCTAAGTAGTAATAAATAATTATTTGCAATTTTACGTCCCTTGAGTGAATTTTATTTACATTATAAATTCTATTTTTAATATGAAAAATATGAAACTTACGTTAAATTCGTTCTCATGATCGAACACATTATTTATTAACTGCCTTTGAATTTCATAAAACGCCGAAGAAATCATCAAAATTGGCCAATTTATTGTGCAAACCTATTTTGATTATTTTAGGTATACGAGTATTGAGCATTCACCTATATAGCCTGGGAACTCAACGCATTTGGTATTTCATTTTAACATTACCTGAAACTTGTTTGGTCATTATGGAGAAAGTCAGTTTGTTTCTTTTTATCATATTTTTGCAATCTTCGTTTTGTTCAAAAGCGAATTTGGACGTAAACTTACTGGAGAGTGTTATAGCTAATTTAGAAAAGCCATTGTCTGTTCTTGTTGTTTCATGTTGGCCATCATGTAGGAAATGGACTACTTATTTTAAAATTAGTACGCTTTATAAATTATTCCTTTAATTCATTTTGATTATTTGACAGCTGTAAAAGTACGTCTGTATTCAGTTCTGGCTGGAAAAACCGGCGACCTACAAAACATGGTTGGATTTAGAAGACCTGACGACATATCCTTAAACTTTGTTCAAAAACAGCATCATACCTTGTTTTTAGCCGATTTAAACTGTCTTGAAGTTGTCGATTCATTAAAAAAGGTAGAACATAATATTCATTAAAGCAATTGTAGACGATGGTAAAAAAATCTAATCTTGCGAAATTTAAAAATTCAATCCTATTTAAATCAAGTGTGTCTTTTATAACTTTACAATAATAAAAAAATATGTTTTTATTTTTACTCGATAAATTTTACCTTTACCAGAACCTTTTTACTGAGTGGATCTATTTCGATGGTTGTTCGATGATTTTTAATCAAAAAGTAGTGCTTATCATATCCCATACTTTTACTCTGTGTACCGATTTTGATGATTCTTGATTCAATCGAAAACTGATATTAATTTTGTAGTCTAATTTAAATTTGATCGAGATATAGTGACTACTTTTTGAATCTTTGATAACGCGTATTTACTTAACTATTTTTACGTCTACCCGCATTGTATTATACATTGACGTATTTGAAGCGGTATTTTTTATTTGTGAGGAAAGACAAATATATCTACGTTTCATCAATATCATTCAATTAATTTTGTAGTAATAATAAATTCTAATCAATCAGAAGAATAATAACTATGATTAAAAACATAGTATTTCGACAGTTTGCTGTAAATTTAATAAACAATAACTATACCTTCGCAAAATAGACGAAACAATGTATGCTCTGTTGAAATGAGTTAATGGTGATGTAACATATTTTACAGTATGATGGTGCGAAATTATTTCGATCACCTTTTCGGTGGATATTCATCGATAAATATCGAAATACATTCCAAAATACTAGTATGATACCAGACGCCATTACTGATATGTATAATATTCTGATTGATTCTGAAGTTCTCGTTGTTCGACAAATTGAAAATGAAATTTATGAAATATACTATGGTAAGAACTTTTTTTTCAAAACACTAATAACGTTTAATTTTAACAGCAGGGCACAAATTCTTAGTCATTGTTAACTAATTTAAAACTGCTTTATTTTCTTTTCGCCATAAAAAGTAGGTAATTAAAGTAAAATTTAAATATATATTTATATAAATAATAGAGTTAATTGTTATCAGACATAATTGACATAACTATGCCAGTTAGTAACTGCGATGGTAACTGACCTATGCCTATATGGAATAGAATAACAATTGCTGAAGGTACTGATATAATTTAATTTTATAAACCGTTAATAGAAGAAAATAAAAACAATATGTCGTTTGACAAATTATAATAAGTAACTTTTCCGCAACTGCAACAGTTTTTAAAACATTTACTAAGAGTTTTATTACATGAATGTGTGTAGGTGACAGAAAGTAAGCTATGTCACAAAGACCATTGCATACAAAAACATATATTCTATCAAATAGACCATTTTATTAAGCATTGTTGAATCAACAGACTCAAATAACAAAACTGATTATGCTTAAAATATAAAAAATACCTTGCCATAATTAAAACTTAAAAAAGAAGTTGAGCTAGATCTACATCTACATTTATTATTTTATTTTTAGTTTACAAAATTGGTTTCGAAACTGAATGGAGGACAGAAATAATTGGTTACTGGAATAAAAACAGTGGTCTTCAAAAACCTGTTGCGCGTACCGAAGTAACATCGTTACGAAGAATTAATTTGGACGGTTATGAATTAAAAATTTGCTATGTGTTGACTGATAATGATAGTATCAATCATTTAGCAGATGAGGTGTAAGAAATAATTTATTATACACAACTTGATATAACAGACTTTTTTCTGTTTTGCGAAATAGTCAATACAGTTTCTGAAAATTTCTCCTTTTTTGCGTTACATTCTTAACTTTTTATTCCATAAAAACGTTTGACAAAATATACGAAAAGTAAAAACTAGAAATATACTTATTTATTGATAAAATATATTTCAAGGAACGACCACATAGATACCATAACAAAAGTTAATTTTCCCACATCAAATCAACTCTTAGATTTTCTAAACGCTAGTAGAAAATATATCTTCACTAGTACTTGGGGATATCGTAATAACAAGACTTGGAATGGGATGACGGGATATTTGGAAAGAGAAGAAGTTGACATAGGAGGTAAATATTATAGTTTTTAAAATAAATTAGAAATACCCTTACCATCATGTACATTTCTTTGATTTTAAAAACAATAATCCGCAATTTTTTTAAAGACGCCTTGTCTTAAATCCAGATAATATTTAAAAAAAAGAACATGTTTTCATTGTTTTAATTTTCAGGATCACCAATGTTTCTAACCTCAGAACGGCTATCAGTTGTTGAGTACATCTCAAGTCCGACACCAACACGCTCTAAATTCGTATTCCAAGAGCCGAAATTATCATACGAAAATAACTTGTTCATTCTGTCCTTTAAGTATTCTCTATGGTATGGCACCATTGCATTAGTATTTTTACTCTATTTGGTTATATTTTTGGTTACATTATGGGAATGGAAGAAGAGAGAACCATGTCAGAAGGTAATTTTAGCTATTATAATTAATTTAGGTTATTAATTATTAACCCAAATAAAGTTAATTTTTACGAGACCAAAAGCAGGATTTTTAATTTTCTTTATTTCAAAAATCAAATTTAACGTTATTTTTTACGTTTATTACGTTTTATTGCACAATACGTTATTGTATTGTAAATATTATATACAAATAATTTAACTGAGGTACAGCAGAGTGCTGAGTAACAGCAGGAAATATCCTGCTCAAAATCTGGAGCAGCCCGAGTGGGGAAGTACCTCGACCTCACAGAAGATCACAGTTAAATAATACAGCATTCAAGTAGTGTTGTGTTTCTGTGGTGAGTAAGGTGACCAGAGCTCTTGGAAAGATTGGAGGTAAGGGTCGACAACGATCTTGCGATACTTCTGGTGTTGAAGGCTTCTATAAGCTACGGTAATCGCCTACCGTTAGGTGAGCCATACGTTTGTTTGCTGACCTAGTTGTATAAAATATATAAAAAATAAATCAAAATTATTAATTATTAACTGATTAAATGAGTTACTGAATATTCCGATTATTAGCGTATAGAAAGTGCTGGAATTTTGAGACCAAATTTTATCGACGTTGCACTATTTACATTTGGCGCTTCTTGTCAACAAGGAAGCACGGTTGAACTAAAAGGTAAAATAAACTTTAAAACATAATGTTTAAGTATGGCAAAACATTAAAAACTTATTCAAGGATTAGAATTGACGACTAAAAGGAATTAATTCCGAGTTAAAATATGCTGAATTTTATATTGATTTTAATAATTTTTATTTTTATTACTCTTTTAACTTAATTAATTTTATCTCTATCTAGGAGCTCTTGGTCGAATGGTTCTACTGCTTCTCTTCGTGGCTTTAACCTTTCTATATATTTCATACTCAGCGAATATAGTTGCACTCCTACAGTCCAGCTCTTCACGAATTAGAACTTTGGAAGATCTATTGGGTTCAAGAATTAAATTTGGTGTTCACGATACTGTATTCAATAGATATTACTTTTCGGTAACTGTTTTTATATACATTTCTTACGTTTGTAATACTTTAAAATAATTACATATTTTTCCGATTCGTTGAAAAATATTATCATATCTCAAACGATCGAATTGAATTTAAAGAAAATAAAAATCCTATACAGACTGAAACGGAGCCAATACGTAAAGCAATCTATGAAACTAAAGTAGCTCCTCCTGGAATAACACCTAGATTCATAAGCATGGAAAAAGGAGTTAAAGAAATAAAAAAGGTATATTATGTTATTAAAGATCAGTAAGTTATTTACTTTTAATACTACGTATAATATGTGGAAACCAAAATAACAATTTGAACTAAATTTTATAATGGTTAGAATATTTAGTCCTCTGCCCAAAGGTTGCCTGGAAGAGATCGCTGTATTAGCGATAAGGCCACTTGTTGCGACTGATGCAAATTCTATTTTTATATATCATTTATAATACTGTTAAAACCTTGTATTTGCGTGCGAAAGTGTAAATAAATAAATAATTAAATATTCTGGATATTTTAACAATACCTTTTAACATCCAACTTGAGTAAATAAATTAACAGGAAGTGTTTCCTAAATACTCGTTGCTATTGAACAAATAAATTTTCGATAGTCATCCTTAAATAGTTTCCTTAATTGTTAACTAAGTACCTACGTTTATCGAATTGAAATTAATCTATTTCGTTTTACGCCAATTGGCCTTCATATAATTTAACATAAAAATTCCTTAAATAAATATATTTATCTCAATAGGGACTCTTCGCTTTTCACATGGAAACGGGTGTTGGATACAAATTCGTTGGAAAATATTTTGAAGAGGGAGAAAAATGTGGTCTTAAGGAAATACAATATTTGCGAGTGATCGACCCATGGCTTGCAGTCAGAAAGAATACACCGTTTATGGAAATGTTCAAAATCGGGTAAACAGCGAGAAATTTGAGCACCTATTATTTCTAATACTTCTATCTAAGAACTAAACATAGCTATATTATTCTTCATTGAGGTTGAAGACAGCAGGAAATATCTTGCGCAGATTTTGGAGCACACTGATTAGGAAGTACCACAACGTTACAGAAAATCGCACTTAGAAAGAAATAACAATTTACTCAAGTAGTGTTGTATTCCTGTGTTGAATAAGGTGGCTGTAGTTCTTGGGGAGGGTCATAGATAGGCTTGCAAGGGTCCATAGAGTAAGATAAACGTTTACCATCAGATGGGCCGTACCTATTCGTATATAGGTAGTATAAAAAACATTAATAATATTGTTAACACAAATTACTATAATTTCCTTGTATATTTTCAAGAACAAAACGTCTTCAAGAACATGGTCTTCAGCAGAGAGAGAATCATCTGTTGTACGAAAAACGTCCTAAGTGCATCGGAAGACAGGCTAATTTCGTGTCCGTCAGTATGGTTGACTGTTATCCGGCTTTATTATTATTAACGTATGGAGGTCTGATAGCTATTCTGCTAACTTTGCTGGAGATTTTACACCATAAAAGAATCCAAATAATAGCAACAATTAGTAGCAAAATTTTAAAAATTAAATGAACTTGGTAACATTGTTTAGAAACCGCTATATGCTTAAAATTAATATAATACGTACCTATGCACTAAGTTTTTTTAGAAATATTATTGATTAGGTAGGTAAAGAGAGGAAATTAAGTAAAATATTGATTGTTACGTAACTACATTGCATTTCTAAGTAATACACAAAAAGTAATCATATAGTGGTTGTAGTTTACGTTGTAGATGGGTTTTGCGTGTATAAAATATACACGCAAAACCTATATGATAGACATCTTTAAAACCATATTGCACATATCCGTTAATAATTTCTAAAGCCTAAATTTCGTTTGAACTTCGTTAGACAATTTGATTTTTGTTTTTTATTTTAAAGGTAGATACAAATAAATAAATGCAAAATTTATTATTTGTTTTACTAATTACCGCTTTGTATTATCTATTTTTACGCTTCAAGTATCAAAGCTTGCCTTTTGTTTCATCGTAATTATCTTCAGCGTCACGCTTAGTGATCTAATGTTGTAATTTTAGATTTTTTAAAACGAACTATACCTAGTACAGTCCAGTAAACCATTGTTTAACAAAACGATTAGCGGTGATTATATAAGGGCGACCGCCGCCTATGTCATTAGCGACTAACTTGATTATACCTGGTAAAGGCTTTAATTAAGTGTAATGTACAATAAAATAGAGTAACTTTAATAATGAGAGAAATATTTTATAACATTTCTCTGATATAAAAGACAAATGAAAGTACGTTATTCAATTACTTTTAATTTCGATGTTGAACATGAAGCAGTTTAAACTTTTTAACACAATTTTCACTCTTTGCTTTTTTAATGCAGAAGCATTATTTTTAAACAACGAAATTAAAATGATAGCTAGTGTAATCAAATCGTATCACAAGCCCTCTGTATTACTCAATGTTTGTTGGACGCCAAGTAAGATTTGAAATTGTTTTAACTATATCTGTAACAATGAAACCGTGCTAAATATATAATAAATTAAAACTGCATTTTACTTTATTTTAGCGCACTATTATAATTATATTTCTATTCCTTTACAATACTGAAACATTTTTCAGAGTTAGGAATTATTAGATTAGCGGATATCTATATCTCAGAATTTATTTTATAGAAAGAATTTTAATTAAAAAAAATATATGTAGTGCAGCTTAAACTGTACTATTTTTCATAAAACATCGATCCGTCCCTTCACCAAAAGCAACTTTACTGAATTCGGATATAAAAATATCAAATATGAAAGTAGTAGTTTCAAGTATATTATTGTAGTATGAACTCAAATTATGCCTAGTTTCATTTAGATGGATGCAATAGTTTTGCCGTGACGCACGGCCAAAATATAGACAGATAGATTTTTTTAATGTTTTTAATATTAATTAAAGCTGTTGCAGTTTTATTATAAGCATGGAATTGATACATCTTTACCATTTACAATTTAAAAAAATATTTTCTTATGTTACAAAAGAAAGGAAAAGAGAACTTATAAATGAATTAAATGACAACGGATGCCCAAAACTAATTCAGTTTACGCAGAATTTTGATGAGACGACTAGAAACGATAATAAACAACAGAATCTGATATTTGTAACTGATTTAAATTGTCCTGAAAGCAGTAAGTTAATAAAACGAGTAAGTTGGCTAATATATTTTAACTACTAAGGTATAACATTTGCAACTTATGTACATTTGCAAAACAACAAACCGAACGCGCAAATTAACAATCTCAATTAAAGTCATTTTATTCATGAGTCACTATCGCCAGGGGGACTTGTGTCATTCATTAATCAAAAAAAAAATGGCAACGTTGAATTTGAACGCTTATTGAAGAAATGCTGTCTCAACTCGTTTCTTTACACAACTGGATACTAAAGAAGCGTACGCCCTATCTAATGATAAGCAGATACCCTAACCTATGGACACTTGCAACATCAAAAGCATAGCAAGCGCGTTGCCAACCTCAATTATTATGATATTTCATGCTGCCCCGTACTTTGATAAAATTCGTTGCCAAGTTATGTCTCCGAACTAGTCTTATAACATTCCGTAATAATCAGATTTCCGAAAAAGGTAACAAGGTACAAAATTGCTTATACAACGGATACCAACGGTTACACAGAACTACAGAAGTAAAGGGTAATTGCTCACTTTGATTAGCAATTAGTTATTAGAATAACCAAATTATTATGTGAATTTCGCTAATAAGTAAGGGCGTAGGTTTCAGATACCTAAATCGAAATACAAAAACTTTACTATGTTTTACTATGAGCTCAGGCTACAGGCTGCCTTCCTCACCACAGGAACACAAAAATGCTTGAGAGCAGTATTATTTACCTGTAATCTTCTGTAAGGTTAAGGTACCCAGGGGTTGAGAGCAGTGTTATTTACCTGTAATCTTCTGTAAAGTTAAGATACCAGCTCCAGATTTGATCAGGATATTTCATTCTGATCCGTAAGTCAATAATTGAAATTTTATTTGGTGCTATCCAAGATAAGAGTGTTTAAATAAAGTAAAAAATAAATAATCCAACTGTTTCTCTTTTTAATATTAGTAAAGTCTTGCACAGTATAAAATTTAACTGTTACTGTTAATTTCTAGGCAAATCGTACCGAGATATTCCGCAGTCCGTACAGATGGCTTGTAATCGGCAATTATGACAAAAATAAGGAAGAAATTTTAAACTATCTTACACATTATCACATATTGATAGATTCACATTTCATTTTATCTATAAAAGAAGCCGATGTCTTCACGTTGTATTTACGTAAGTATTTCATATATTTTATTAAATTAATAATGTTGTGCCTATTCTATTACGTTGTTATTGCTTTTAATGATGCCACACAGACAATATTTTTCAATTTTTTTGTACCACAGAAACACTGTATGTGTTTTAATAATTGTGTTTGTTCTATACTATCACGGTAACAGAGTTTTTACTTACATAATAATTATATGCGACCGCGATCGAATAATCTTGGGGGGGTTCTAAAACTTGCTATTCAGTGGTTTTATCACTTTAAGTTTTACCAGGTTTTATGTACAGCAAAGATACTTCACATATATACTAACAATTGTGTATATTTACAAAGTTGAGGTACTATATACTCTTTGTAAGACGTCGAAATATGTGAGGATACCGATATGTCTTCACTTCCTTATTACTCTGATCTATTTTCATGCCGACTATATTCACTATTATCTTCAATTTTAGAAATATTTATTCGATACTAGGTATTTTCTATAAGCAAGTCATTCTCTGTTTCTTCTACAATAAGAAGAAAATAAGACAATATGTTCGTCTCAAGCAACAAAAACGGAAAGTAGAATACTTTAAAGACACCGATAGTTGCTAACGGGTAAAAAATACACATATGCGTCTAAAATGTCTGTTATTGATTAATACTGCATAAACAGTCGTCGGTCATTCAAATTGGTGGACCGTTGCACGTTTCTCAAAAGGTACTCAAAGCGGTGCGGGACAAAATTAAGCAGATACCTTTAATATTTTCAAATTTATGCACTATGTGGTAAATATTACCCGGTACGCCTCCTGCCTAACTTATCATGTTACACTACACTTTACTACGAAAACATAAAATATTGTCAAAATTCTATAATTGAAAATGGGTTATAACTGAAAATGGGTTTGAATATTCTAAACATTTTTAATATCATTTTAAAAATCGACCATTCCAGTGGTTCTACATATTCTATCTACAATATTTGCAGCTTACAAACAGACATCTAATAGCAGTGAATGGAAATTAGAAAGCTTCGGTACTTGGACTGCTCGACATGGATTAAATAAAACAAGCAATATGGCTGTTGAAACGTCAATTAGACGGAAAAATTTAGGTGGTCTACTGATCTCAACCTCTATAGTTATGGTGGGGTATGTGCAGTATGTTAGCTTTCATGTGATTTGTTTGCATTGTACTGGCGACGATGTTTAAAATTAATTTATTTTAAATGACAAACTCGTGTATTACATTAGTGATGGTTATGTTTTATTAGTTTTACTATTTGTTAATAGCAATCACTGTTCTGATCGGTAAAATTGTGTAAAAAAATTCATTTATATGAACGAAACGAAACACAAGCTCTAGTATTTAGCTTATTGTATGTTTTAAGAGGAAAGGGTACCGCAGAGACTTTTCAAAAATAGGTATTTGAATAAAATGTTTCTGTCGCGCTGCATGCCGCTACCGCGCCCCGCGCCATCTCCGCTCCGTTTTTTCTATGTGTGACTGTCGTGTTGTTAGTGTGCGTGCGCCGGCTATTCAGCTATTAATTGTTGACGATATTTTAGTATTCGCATCTTTCGTTTGTGATTGACTACGAATACATATAGCGCATAGTGTATTTTTCTGAATTTGGCTTGTTTTATTGAATTTGTTCTGCATCGTATTGCTGTGACTCGGCTTACTATTATTGAATTTCGTAAACTACTTATTATTATGATTTATTATTTTGACTTGGATACTCTTTGTGACTTGATACATGTCTATATTTTTGTGGGTAATTATCGAAATACTTAGGTACTTTATTTATGAATTAGGTATGTAATTACATGGTTGAGGTGTGTGTAAGAATGGGTAATGAAATACATACATAATTATAGTGTATACATGTAGTACATAGTATAAGTGTAAGTATAGTATAGATATGTAATGTAGTACATACATAGTATAAAATGTTTGTCTTAGTACCTATATAATTTGTAATGTCTCATGTTTGTCGCAGTTATTAATACATAGGTATAGGTTATATGTATTAATTAACATATAATTGCGGCGATATAACAATGATTATAAATAATATTATAATTTAAAAAAAAAAAACAAGAAAAGCCGCCTGCGTGAAGAACAACTACCTATTAGAAAGACAATTGAAAAGGCTGTCAATTACACAAAGATAGCTAAATAAATCACACCGATTTCACACATTATGTACTGTACACTTACAAAAATCATGAAGGCGACTTTTTCAATTATTATTTTATTTATGTTTTTTTAGTTAGGCAAATTACGTAATCGATTGAATTTTTTTAAAGAGTGGTTGATTAACATGACATAACATAACAATACACGTTATTGTACACCAACAGAAAATAATAATACGTATCAGGTTGATTTTTAGCCGACTTCCAAAAAAGGAGGAGGTTCTTAATTCGACTGTACTGTGTGTATGTTACTTCAGAACTTTTAACTGGGTGGACCGAGTTCGACTTGTACGCAAAGGAAAAAAAGCCGACTTCAATTACATCGACATGTAATACAACAAAGGTAGACGAAAATATAGTCAAGTAAATACGCGTTATTAAAGATTACTCAAAAAGTTGTTATCAGATCTCCATGAAATTTAAATATGGACTACACGATAAACATCAGCTTTCGATTAAATTAAAAATCATCAAAATCGGTACACCCAGTAAAAAGTTATGCGGTATATCTCAAATAAACTTAAGTGAGACCAAATGACACACACCACCTTTCGATTAAAAAAAATTGTTGAAATCGGTCCACTCAGTCAAAAGTTCTGAAGTAACATACATAAAAAATACAGTTAAATTGAGCTTCCTCCTTTTTTGGAAGTCGGTTAAAAATAGAAACCGATTTTACACGTCTATAGAATTCCTAAGTCGACAAGCTTGAACAGTGAAAGATTTAGTATAAAAGAAAGAGGAGTGAGAAGAAGTAAGCTTTCCTCAGAACGAAGACTACGTTCATTGGAATCACTAAGAAATTTAAATCGTCGTTTTAGATAAGCAGGTACAACAGGGTTAAAAAGAATAAAGTAAGTTGAGAATATACGTATTCCCGCAGTAGGGAATTGGGTGTGTAAGCAAAATTAGTAAAATGTTATCCACAATGTCACTTAATCTTGTGCTTCCTGGAAAAAAGAATAAAAAAACTGTCATAACTACCTATAGAGTTTTCACTTCAGAAATGACTGAAGTCTGAAAAGCAATCCCCTTTTATTCGAGTCAAGCGTGCGCCAAATTGTTGATAACATTCTGTATCGTTTATTTCGGGATTCAGTTAATCATTATGAACAATGAATTAATCTTTTTTTATATAAGAATGGGGCACACAAGCAGACGAAGCCATCTGATTTATAACAGCTACCGTCGCCCATGGCCTTTAGAGAAAACATGTAGACACTAGACGCTTGAAAACCCCCAAATTTTAGCAAGGTCATTCCACAGTTTGAATGTATGCGGAAATAATGCGCACGAAGCTCGCACATTGGTTGCAAACCACTGGTGGATACAATTAGCACCACTAGACTTCTTGACATCGAAAGAATGCAGACAAACGACACTGCTCATAGTGCACATTACGCACCGCGTGCTCGCTGCTCGATGGTGCTTTTCCCTCATCGTCAAGAGTTGAATTCGACGCAAAAAGAGTGCAAAGAATTTTCGCTTACTTTTTCGCATAATGTGCCAGAGAGCCTTCAGGTTCGCGCAATGATGGAAGTATAGACTAAAAAAAGTTACCTTCGACAGCTTTTGTAAGAAACAAAAGGCACGGGTTCCATTTGGAAAGCTCAATAGTCTCTCGCCAATTCTGCTGTGTTTGAACTTTGCCCTAGCGATTTACTACCTGTATGACCTGGAGGCAGCGTTGAATCTCTTCTTCAGGTTATGCACCTGTGAATCCCCCATATAGATGCGGGAGATTCATAGGAATTCACTAATAGTATTGGCCTCACAGGCTGAAGCGAACGATCCCCCGCATCTATTGCTGCAGGTCAAGGCTAATAACTCTCCAGCTTGGAACTACAAGCTCTTTAAATTAGCTTAAAATCCTAAATTCAAAACATTCATTCCATTAAAGAACTCACTGAATTATTACTGATAAAATTCAATAGCCTTGCATCCAGTTTTCCGGAGGTATTAACTTGATGTTTTTCAAAACTAAAACTGATAAAAAATTACCTAAGGATTTCGATGGAACAGGAACAGCTACAGCAGACTACACTCACTATTGTCTATTCTAGGAGGAAGTAATAACTTATAACCAATAAATATTTATTTTAATTCAATGCAAGCATTTTTTTGTGAGAAATCTTTACCCATCATTTGCCTGCCCCCCCCCCACTAATTTTGATACAGGGCTCCAAGGTTCCCGGGGTTCCAAGGAATGCTACGCCAGTGGTGCCACTTGAGTTTTTTACGCAATCCAGAAATATGATTCTATTTACGAAGTCTAAATACGAATCGCATAGGTACATACATAGATTTGACCAAATTTAATAATCTGCTCCTCAGTAATGTCAAGAAAACAACTAAACAATTTTTTACCGATGAAAAAAAAACAGAGGAGGTTCTAAAGTCGCCACGTACCTATATTTATTTATGTTTGACCATGCATAGCTTTTTACAGAGTATTCCGAAATTGTTAAAAAAAAAATATATTGGAAAGAGTAAACCCCGAAGTTGTTTTTCGCCTAGGAGGCGAGGAAGAAGCGCGCCTCGCAGCTTGCTTGGCATAGGCATGGGAAAGAGCAGAGTCCTAATTTTTTAAACTTATTGTATTTTTTATTAGTATTACGGTAATAATAATCATAATATACTTTTTTGAAATCCTTGTATTGAGCCCTTTAATTTGATACCAAAAACAAACAACACAGTTATTTACCATAATTATCATTGTTAATTGTTAGCGAAACCCTTCGTTAGCCCAGGTTTGCACAGTGTTACAATAAAAACCGCAAACAACAATACAAATACGGTTTTATTATAGTTATGAAAAAAGAAATTATTTAATTTTGTTAATACGAATTTTAGAAATTATCGACTAAAAATTACATCACTAGTGTATCGATATAATTATCGACTATGAGGCATCACTTCGCTGGCGTATATACGTATTGCTTTGACCCTTCCCTCCCCCAGACCTATCCCCCAAAAAGCAAGAAAGGGACAACTGCAGCTCAGACCGTTTTAGGTATATAATTTTTGACCAAAACAGTGTTTCGTAGTCGACTGTTTTCTCCTCAAAACATGGCAATTTTTTTTTAATTTTTTTTTACAAAAAAGAAGAAGCCTTCGGCTATGCCCCTATGTTTTCGGTTTTTTGAAAATATGCATATATTTTTTTTAATGAGTGTCTGAAAATGTACAAAAAATTATGCAATATTTCGAGTTTTTGAAGTCTCCTAATTCCTATGATAATAAGAATATGAAAAAAATCAAAACATAGGGGCATGGTCATGGCAGCAAAGAGTTCTATGTCACAAAAATATTTGATCTAGTGCCATTATCCAGGGAGAAAACAGTCGACTACGTTTGTATGGAGAAAGAGCCGGTACCCTTTCCTCTTAAGTACTCCTCATGTACTCAAGTACACACGATCTTGTACTCTCTCTAATTCTACCGTACTCCTACCTTAAGTGTCTATACTGAGAACATCGTAAAAAGAATAGATGCGTCAATGAAGAAACTAATCCCGCACGAACTATTTAACATCTCAAATATTCAGCAATCACGTGTAATAATGGCACGCAATTAGAGATTACATTCAGGATCAATATGACTAGTGCCTCGCAAGTGACTGTAGAGTGGAAAACGATCACTGGAAAAATTTTAGATTACGGAAGAACTAGCAGTAGAACTAGCATTTCTAGTAGAGGTAGCAGAACGACGCTTGGTTCAAACGTGCAGATTTATCGCGCAGGGAAGCGTGGGCGCAACAGCAGGTGCAAGAAATTTATTATATCCAACAGTACCTTTACGTGCGTTCTTTCAGCGTACATGCAAACTATGGAATGAAATTTTTGCTGAGGTTTTCCCTGAGCGCTATATGGGCGACAATAGCGGTATTTGATTCTTTTAAAAGGTTTAATGTACTCAAGGAATGAAAAATTAATTCACAGCATCCTTTTTTACCAAAATTTGTGAAGGTTAGAATTAGTTTTCATGTTTAAGATTACTATTATGTACCTATATCATATAATATGAGTACGAAGCGGCGATATGCGGTCTTAATACTTATTGGATGCATAATATCGGTCTTCTTATTTAAATAATGTTATCTTGCACCATCCGCCAAGCCGCATTGGAGCAGCATGGTGGATTAAGCTCTGATCCTTCTGCTACATGGAGAAAGAGGCCTAAGCTCAGTAGTGGGATATTACAGGCTGAAGCGTATCTTGCACCATGAATACTGTAGAATATTCATGGTGTAAGAGAGTAGGCTCAGCATTACTCTGTCAGCATCTCCAACTGAAGCACTCACTAGGTCTCAATATATAGTGTTGTGATATCATCCAAGTTGCTATTTGAGCATTGGAATGGCATGACAGCGATATACATGTCTTCGTGTTTTACCTCTAAAAGTATATACGAAGTGATCGCGTTTAAAAGTAGTGATTCAGTGGAAAAAGTTTAAAAAGCTAACATTTTATTATCAAGCGTTACGAGGGTATCGTCAGAGCAAAGACACAAGCATACTAATGATCTAAATCCATGGCATTAGATATATATAACAATTTCTTTAGATCAGAATATAGACTAAGTACTGTTTATTTTAATGCACACATAACGTCATAATAATAGCAAAACAGAATACAGCGTCGTGACAAAGAAATAATTAATAAGTCGTATGTGTTACGTACGGGGGACGGCTTAACCTATAATGCAGTGTGCAGTGTGGAGCTGTGTACCCGGGCGGGTGTTAGGGGGTGCCGAGAGTCGCATGCAAGGGTGCAAAGTATTTATGTATAAAATTGTCGAAAATAAAAAGTCAATGTCTAGATATCGTTGACATTTATAATAGACGAAATATCGATATTCTTCATTTATTTCCGAGTATCGAATTCTTTTTTTAATAATAATATATATGTTAATATGACTTGTTGCTGACCTTTTATTTTCTTTGCCTCAACAGGGCACCTCGGTACAAATTGCACCCGGACGCTACATGTGCTAGAGCCACTCTGGTTATACACAAAAATACACTTACGCATACCTATCATTTTTTTTATATGATTTTAAATACAAGAAACTTTTAAACATTTTCTCTTGTAATAAACTTTTAATTACTTAGTGGGTTCACAATTTTGTGTCGTTACATGTATTATTTTCTGGGTTACCCTTATTAAACAGTCTCAAATTGCAGAGATATACATATAAAGCTTATAGCAAAAGCTAGTATCAACCAATTGGATCCCTTATACAATTTTTTAAATGCGTCAGGACATTTTATTTATACGGATAATTGGGGATATTTTGTAAACGGATCATATAATGGTATGATCGGTGATGTCGTGCGTGGAGCTGCTGAGCTTACAGGTTAGTTCAAAAGAATTTCAAGTCGCACATAAGATCACCTAGGCCCGGTTGTTATTTCACGAAACGTTTCGTTTTACTCTCGTTTCGTCTTAATCGTTGTAATTATT
The DNA here is from genome assembly GCF_905220565.1 of Melitaea cinxia. Classification (NCBI taxonomy): domain Eukaryota; kingdom Metazoa; phylum Arthropoda; class Insecta; order Lepidoptera; family Nymphalidae; genus Melitaea; species Melitaea cinxia. Next base: position 11,113,638 of record NC_059403.1, read on the forward strand.
GATAAAAAGACAAACTATCGACCATATCAGTAAACATTAATTTTTAAGAAACGTACATTTTAAATTACGGCTAACAGAGAAGTCTTAACACGTGTATAAAACATTTCAAATAAAAAAAAGGAGTTAAAATTTAGAAACAAATTAAAAATCAACACTAGAAGAATGCAATAAAAATTAGTAATTAAACAACTTCTTTGTAATATGAAACTTTGAATAGTTACGGGTTTCTGTAAAGAGCTCACTATAGACGGCGCCACGGTTCGCTTAAACCGAAATTAAAAATTATCATATCGAAAATTTCGCTCGAGCGGGTGCATCGTTCCATAGCTTAATTGGCTAGAGCGCCGACACGGTATGTCGGAGGCGCGGGTTCGAACCCCGCTGGAGCGGTCAATTTTTGATATGATATTCAAAAATGTTTAGAATTCCTAATGTGGGTAACACAAAAAAATAAAATCTTAGAAATTAAACAACTTTTAGAATCTTAAACACTAATCATTGGAGTAGCGCAAAGCCTAGTATTATACATTTTATTTTGAAAGGTCCTTCGCAGTCACTAAGGTATTCGATTTCATGATTTTTTAATGTTTTATTTTTATTTTTGTTTGTTATATTAGTTTTTAAAAATATTTAATCTTTATGCCTCAATTATTTTAATAACCTAATGTTAATTTTTTGTTAAAAAAAATTTAACATGTACATTGTTTTATAGGCACACCACTGTTCATAACGGAATCAAGAATAAGAGTTTTGGACTTCTTATCGTCCCCAACGAAATCAACAGTGAAATTCGTGTTTCGTCAGCCAAGTCTATCGTATCAGAACAACTTATTCATTCTTCCATTCAAACCTCAAGTGTGGTTATGTATTCTCGGGCTTACGATACTGATGACATTTATATTATTTGTAAACGCTCGATGGGAGAACATTAAATCTGATTCGCAAGAGGTAAGTAAAACTGTACAAGATGTGTGATGTCTTTTATACGTCTATTTTGTTAATTTTTTACACATTTCTAGTTGGAAAACGTAATTTAGGTAAGGCACAACAGGAAATATCCTGCTCAAAATCTCGAGTAGCCCGTGTGAGGAAGTACATCAATCTCACAGAAAATCAAACGAAAATAATATTACACTCAAGTACTGTTGAGTTCCTGTGGCAAGTAAGGTGGCCAGAGCTCCTAGATAGAGTTGGCGTTAGGGTCGTGAAAGCGTTTACGATGCTTCTAGTGTTGCAGGCGTCTATAAGCTTTGGTAACCGCTTACCATAAAGTAGTATCGTTTAACAAACCACCTAGGGCCATTACTTGTAGTGATTGTAATGTTTTGTATTACAATATTTTACTTAATTAAAAATAACGTAACAAGTTTATTCAAAACGGAATATTGTCTCCAATTTAAGTGTACCATAAAAAAATCTTTTCAATCTTCATAAATTAAAAAAACAGTAATTATTTTAAAAAGTTTTTTTTTGTTTGTATTTGTAAGTAAAAACAGACAAGACAATTGTCAGACATTTTGTATTGTTCACTGAGATTAATTAATGTTCATTGATCTGTTAAATTATGTTGCTATTTCATTGTAACTACTTTTATGTATACAAAAAATTTATTACCAAAATTATCCGTCTTAACCGAATACAAAAAGGAGGGGCTCATTATTCAACTTTTTTTATGTGTGCTACCTTATAAGTTTTACCGGGTGTAGCGATTTTGAGGACTCTTTTTTTAGTTGAATGCTGATAATTGTCATTATATAGGTCTTATTTCAATTGGATCGATATCTGACAAGTACTTATTGAGTGACCCCTCATAATTATTCATATTTAATTGATTGTTTTTTCGACATTTGAGACAGATCAGATCAGTAGTTTTTGAGTTGTCTCTAACAATGCGTACTTTGGAACAAACAAATATATTTTGTGTTTTATTGTAGTCTAAGTTAAAAGAAAATTTTAAATTTTATTCAAATAGTTATTTATCAATCAATTATTAAAACAACGACCACTGCTCTTGTGTAGTAATGCGGATACCTTGTAGGCGTCTAAACACAGGCGGTCGCGGGTTCGATTCTCGCTCGGAGTTGATATTTGTGTTTTTACAAGCATTTATTTCCGGTCTAGTTGTCTGTCCTCGTAGGTCTCCCCACCGTGCCTCGGAGAGTACGTTAATCTGTCGACCCGGTCGTTATCATATATACCTTAAAGCGATTGTTACTTATAATAGGGAATATATCCGCCAACCCACATTGGAGCGTAGTGGATTAAGATCCGATCCTTGTCCTACATGAAGGAAGGGGCCTATGTCAGTGCATCCTGCAGTGGAATATTATTGGCCGAATCGTCTTAAAACATTTTTTTAAATGGGTTACCACTTATAAAGAAACTTCTAGTAATTTAAGTAGCTAAGAAAAAAATCCCTGTTAATATATATTAATAAGGTTGAAAAGGATGTTTCATATAATATATAGTAAATTCAGATTGAGAAATATTTTAATAAAAATATTGATTTTTTTTTTCTTTTTTAATAATTATGTAAGTTTATCATATCGTAGTTTTTATCTATTTATAATTGATCCTTACTCCTTAATTTGCACACCTTAACCGCTGCTACTGTATCGTGTCCTGTACCCAAAGGTTATCTGGAAGAAATCGCTATTTAGCGGTAAGATTGCCTTTGTACATCTTCTATTGTATCTTTCTTTATATGTGTGTCTGTATTTCGGTGTACATTAAGAATAAATAAATAAAATAAAAAATATACAATACATTTTAATACCTACATTAAGCGATTACGTAAACTTGTTACGTTAACGCATACGTTAATTTCAATTTGGAATAGAATGTACAATCATTATTAATAATATTTACTTCTCGATAATACGAATTATGTCATGATTGTCCTCGTGGCGATTTTATTATGTAAAGAATTCGAATTGTTTATTTTACAAATATCTAAAAGATGAAAGTGGAATAATCTTCTAAAGACAGACTTAGGTAATGTATTCGGTGTCAATTTTATTAATTTTTATACTCTTTATGTAATCATTTTTCTTAACACTAACAAATAAAACAAATTAATATTTACACAGACGAAGAACATATTTTTAAAGAAAAAAGATAAAACATAATATCTAAACATCAAATAAAAATAGTTGTAATCAGATCTCGATGAAATTTAAATGTGACCACATGATAAACATCGGCTTTCGATTAAATTAAAAATCATCAAACCAACACCTAGTAAAAAGTTATGCGGATTTTCGAGAGTTTCTCTTGATTTCTCTGGGATCCCATCATCAGATTCTGGTTTCCTTATCATGGTACCACACTGGGGATATCTTCTATCCAACAAAAAAAGAATTATCAAAATTGGTTCATAAACGACGAAGTTATCCCCGAACATACATAAAAATATGTATAGATATATACGGTCGAATTGAGTAACCTCATCCTTTTTTGAAGTCGGTCAAAAAATGATTATAAAGATAAAGACATCAACACTTCTGATTCAGAAAAAAATTTACTACTAGTATGTTAATGTGCTACATATAAATAATATAAATATCTTGAAAAATACACCACACGGTCGTCTGTCCCTATGATAAGCAACTTAATGCTTGTGGTACATGTAACATCCGACTGTTATAACTATTTTTTTTTAATTATACATACATATAATACATATGTAAATATAAATAAGAATATACACACAGACCCAGGCGGGAATCGACCCGCAACCCGCGGAACAGAAAGCAGGGCCACTACAAACTTCGCCAACGGGCTAGTCAAAAAATATACGAAGTCGGTTCAGTAGTATCGTGAATTTTGAATTTTTTCAAAAACTATTTGTTTATTCATGAATATCTTTGCTATCGCCTACAAAAAAATAAATCCGATATCTGACATTTATGCCAAAGTTTTTCTAATCCTCGAAGCACTTTAAAACAATCACTTTATGAGATCTTGTTCAGCTCCTACTTCGATGGCGTCGATATCGTACCATTTCTTGTAATTGATAAGCAGGGTCTGGTGGAAAACATAATTATACTGAACAGTTGTTCCGTACAAGTAATTAGTATTTAACTATATAGGTATATTTTGTACGATCGAGTAAAAATATCAAAAATACTCATTCCTTTACGCTTCTGAATTTATTTATTTTTTCCGAATGTACCAATTTCAAGCGTTTATAGTAATACAAACAGTCTGTAAAACTAAAACGAAAAAAAAAAAACCGACTTCAATTACATCGACGAGTAATACAACGTAGATCGACGAAAAAATAGTCAAGTAACTACGCGTTATCAAAGATTACTCAAAAAGTAGTTATCAAATCTCGATAAAATTTATATATGACCACATGATAAATACCAGCTTTCGATTAAATTAAAATTTATCAAAATCGGTACACCCAGTAAAAAGTTATTGCGGATTTTCGAGAGTTTCCTTCGATTTCTCTGGGATCCCATCATCAGATCCTGGTTTCCTTATCATGGTACTAAACTAGGGATATCCCCTTTCCAACAAAAAAAGAATTATCAAAATCAGTACATCCAGTAGAAAGTTATGCGGTATAATACAACGTAGGTCGACGACAAAAGCGTCGAGTAAAAACGCATTATTAGATATAACTCGAAAAGTAGTTGTTACATTTCAAATGAATTTAAATGGGACCAATTGACACACACCACCTTTCGATTAAAAAAAAATTCGTCGATCTCGGTCCACCCGGTCAAAAGTTATGATGTAAAATACATTTAAAAAAAAATACAGTCGAATTGAGAACCTCCTCCTTTTTTGGAAGTCGGTTAACAACTATTCATTACATATCTGATACAAACTATTTCCAATTGATTTGCCTTTGTGTCTATTGTTTACAGAATTCAAACAAATATTTCTTTTCCATACGTGTAATGTGGTATACTAGCTTTCCACCCTCATCTACAACCTAATCGACATCCGCGTGGAGTACACGATTTTATCCCAGATTACTAAATAGTTCCAACGTAATTTTTAGCTGTTCCGTTGTATTCAGTAAAAGTGTATGTAGCCTATGTCACTCAGTGATATTATAGCATTTTACTAATAAAGGAATGTTTAATTAAATCAGTCCAGTAGTTTAATCAATCGATAATTAACTGTTTATTATAACAGAAATATCACAAATATAAGCCAACGAAACAAATATATGTATATGTGTAGTTATGCTGCTACAGATTTGAGAAGGATATGTCTAGCTGTGCTTAACCTCAATAAAATTGTACATAAAATATTAAATTGGTTGAAGTCCATTACAAACAAAAAAAAAATTAAATATATTCTTGTAAAAATATTCGTATAGACAATATTACCAAATTGATATTTAGACTTACAATTAGGTACTACTTTAGTAAAAGTATTGTACTGTTACACAATCATTGATTTGCAGTTCGATAAAACGTCTTTAACGCCGAAAATGAGCGAGATCTCTCTTATGATTATTGGCGCTATTACTCAACAAGGAAGCTATGCCGAACTTAAAGGTGATTTCATATATATTTTATAAGAGACTGTTCCAATTTAGCAAAACGTTGTTTTATCTTGGTAAAAAGTTTTTTACTCTTTCACGCAATTGATTGATTGTAATGAAACTGTGTACGTATATACCTGAAGAGAGACCTGGAGATCCATAAAAATACATGGGCTATTTATTGCTTTTTACGCTGTCGAATCCGCGACGCGCAGCTAGTATTATATTATTATATTATATGCAAAAAATAGATATCACTTCACTTCACTTCAGCCTATTGTACGAGTAGTCCACTGCTGGACGTACTCCACAAGTTCGCGCCAAAAATAGCGTAAACTCATGTGTTTTGCCCATAGTCATCACGTTGGGCAGACGGTTGGTGACCGCACGTCCACCACTAGCTTAATATAAAAAATAGATATAATATATTTTAATAGATAAACTATTTATTACAAATTCTATAAGGAATCACGCAATATACGTACATTTTTTACAAATTAATAGCTCAAATGAAAAATACAGTTATTTAGCTTGACTTTTATTACAATATTTCATTAACTTTTTACAGGAACTCTGGGACGAGTAGTGATGTTCCTAATGTTCTTATCTTTCTTATTCCTCTATACGTCGTATTCAGCCAACATTGTTGCGTTGTTGCAATCCAGCTCAAACCAAATAAAGACATTAGCTGACTTATTGAATTCTAAACTAGAAATGGGAACTGAAGACACTCCATATAATAGACATCACTTTACGGTAAGTCTTTTTCTTTTTTTTTTTTTTGTTTCAAACTTAAAGGTTTTATTGTTTTATGATAATATCAAAATAACGTTTAAATTACTTTAAATGTCAATGAAAATTTAAAAAATTAGCCTTTTCACACACAATCATAACATTTTTAGATTCTATTTATAATATGGCATATTAATTATTTGACGTCGCGTTGGCGCAACGGTCATAGCCATGGATTGTACCTATTGCGCTGGCGGTTGTGGGTTCGATCCCCGCAAATGACAAACATTTGTATTGGCCATACAGGTGTTTGCCGTGGTCTGGGTGTTTATGCAGTCCTTGTGGGTCTCCCCACCGTGCCTCGGAGAGCAGTTAAGCCGTCGGTCCCGGTTGTTATCATGTACGCCTGATAGCGATCGGTTCTTAAAGTAAGGAATATATCCGCCAACCCGCATCGGAGCAGCGTGGTGGATTAAGCTCTGATCCTTCTCCTACATGGGGAAAGAGGCCTATGCCCAGTAGTGGGATATTACAGGCTCAAGCGTATATTAATTATGTATCGTTAATATGTGCATTGAATAACAGTGAGATGTTGTAACAATTTCTAAACTACCCATCATTATATAAGGTCTTCTTCTTTGATAAAGGATAAGGTTGGGGCCAAAACCGCTAATATGTTCCACATATTTTCAACCATGAGAAAAACTTCATTAGCGAATTAAGCTCTAAAAACCTCTGCCTTACTAACCTTAATATAACTCACAACTACATCGATATCGAATCACGTTTTACATCTATACTAATGTTATAAAGAGGTAAGTTTATAACTTTGTTTGTATGTAGGGGGTAATCTTCGCAAATACTGATCCGATCATGAAAATTCTTTCACTAACAGAAAGCTACACTATTCAGGAGTGCTATAGGCTATATTTTATTGTAATTGAGCAAAAAATTCAGTGAATAAGGAAAAGATTAAAATATAATATCAAAATGGTAAATAAACTAGCGCCATCTATCGCTATTAGAAAACAATTTATAAGTCTTTCGACGTTATTAATTTAGTCTTATTTTAGTCTATCGACGACGTTTTCTCGATTTTTTGATAGATGGCGTTGGAGCAACATATTATTTATTTAAGTGCTATAAAATTTGTTTTGCGCGGGGGGACAATTGGACACTTCGCATCATGTACCGCGCATCACATGACCGTTTTATTGTTTTTTCATCTATACGATAGGATGCCGCGCGGCTTACTCGCGTGTTCGGCTCCCTACGTAGCAGACGTCGACGAAATTGAAACACAACATAATTACATCACAAAGAAAATAATTAACGCCCAACGAAGTGGGCACGGGTCGGCTAGTCTTGAAATATTTCGGTACGAAGCTGAAAATGGGCTACAAAATACTAATATTATAAGAATAATGATGCCTGTTAATTCTTTTAGACCGCCACTGAACCAGTTAAGAAAGCCATTTACGAGAAAAAAATAGCACCTCCCGGAACGAAACCAAATTTTATGGATTTGGAAGATGGTGTCAAGAAACTACAAAAAGTAAAAATTTATAGTATAGCACTAAATAACAATATACGTATAATCGTAACATGCTCAGTTTTAACTTTTGACTCGTAAAATATTTTTTTCAAGCCATTGAAGGATTAATTAATTACCTGCATATAATTAGACTATCGTTATTGAAATCAGATGACTATGATAAAGTTTTGCTTCCTTTTCTGATGTTATAATTGCTCAAATCTGTAATTGATTTCTATTGTTTTCATTATTTCCTTAAGGTTATTTATATTCATTTTAATTTACAGGAACCGTTCGCCTTTAATATGTTCGTTGGACTCGGGTACAAGTTAGTGGAGAAATATTTCCTAGAGCACGAGAAATGTGGTCTACAAGAAATTGAGTACATTGAAGAAAACAAGCCATGGTACACTTGTCGTAAAAACTCTCCATTTAAGGAAATGTATAAGATTGGGTAATAATGATACTAGTTAATATAATATGTAGGTACTGCTGCTGACTATCGTTGTATGATTTACTGTATACCTGTACATTGGCACGGATCTTGAACATTCAAGCAAAAACGAATTGAAATATGATATATCGATCACGAATTAAAATGTTTGCGGTGCACGATACACAAAGCGATCCCCACTCTGTCGCTAAGCATTTAAGATCATTGACAATACTTTTATCGTTAGTTTAAGTATAATAAATGGGAAGAGTAAGGTAGGTTGTAATAACCAACAAGTTCCAACACTAAATTTATTAAAGGATAAGGTCAAATGGACATCATAGTGCAAGCAAATTGTAAATATGCATTATAAACAAATAAAAACATTAAATATATTATCACCAACCAGAATTTCTAGTGTCGTATTTAATTACGTTATTTATAAAGTATATAATGATATTTATTAAAGACTTGAGGACGCGTTCGCGCACACTAGTTTGTGGCTGTTGCGCTGGCGGTTGTGGGTTCGATCCCCGCACATGACAAACATTTGTATTGGCCATACAGATGTTTGCCGTGGTCTTGGTGTTTGTGCAGTCCTTGTGGATCTCCCCACCGTCCCTCGAAGAGCACATTAAGCCACGGTCCCGGTTGTTATCATGTACACCTGATAACGATTGTTACTCATAATAGGAAACATATCTGCAAGCCCACATTGGAGCAACGTGATGGCTTAAGTTCTGATCACGGTGTATGAAATTTATAGCTTGACAGAAAGAAAATTAATTTCCACTCATTGTTAATTACCTACGTTAAAGAGGTGTAGTACCAAGATGTAAATCGTAATTAAAAAATGTATACATTATTGATTTATCTTGTGTATCCTTACAGGTTACTTAGAAATCATGAACATGGCATGATTTCACGAGAAAATAGATTAATCTACACCGAAAAACCAGTTTGTATTGTCCACGGTGGAACATTTGATTCCGTTAATATGACAGATTTCTATCCTGCTCTGTTGATGCTCGTTTACGGAATAGTATTATCTCTGGTTTTATTAATACTAGAAATATTACATTGGCGGCGTAGTCGAGTTACATCTACAAAATAAAATAATACCTGCTTTTTATTATTCTTAAAATACTATGTGATTATGTAATTGTAATCATGTTGCACTATAAAATCAAACATTTACTAAAAAAAATCACGATTTTTTTCACTAATGTTGTAGCGAACAGTAGGAATATTTAACACTATAAATAAAATATTACAGTTCAATCACTTCTTTTAATGCTGCTGATGTGTGGTTACGCATTATGAGTATAGCCACCCCCTCTCTTCCTGTGGGTGTCGTAAGAGGCGACTAAGAGATAACAGTTCCACTACCGCCTTTGAACTTAAAAAGCCAACCGATGGCGGGATAACCATCTAACTGCTGGGTTTGAAACACACAGGCCCAAGACGGGTAGCAGCGTCTTCGGTGCGATAAATCCAGCCTTGCGGTCACCAATCCGCCTGCGCAGCGTGGTGACTATGAGCAAAACACATAAGTTCACTCCATTTTTGGCGCGAACTTGTGGAGGCCTATGTCCAACAGTGGACTATATTAGGCTGAAGTGATAATGATGATGATGACTTCTTTTAATTACACTTATTATTACTGTTAGATGATATATATGTTACTATAAGATATTAAATAATCTTTATGTATGAAACAACCGACACTGACATTTAGTAACGCTGACGGCTGCTGGCGTAACAATGACACTTTATGTATTATAAGATATAGGTATAATGTATACCAGCATTTAACTATTGTACCGATATGAATAGTAAGCGTCAAGCTAACACACACATAGTTTTTAATTTCAATTATGTCGTTTTCTGTACCTATTTAAGCAACTAAGACGGGAAACAGGCGTACGGCTCACCTGATGGTAAGTGATTACCGTAGCTTACAGACACCTGTAACACCAGAAGCATCGAAAACATATTGCCGACCCTTCCTCCAATTCCAGGAGTTTACCAATTACCACAAAAACACAAACTCCTTGAAAGCAGTATTATTTAGATGTGATCTTCTTCTTCTGTAAGGTCGAGGTATTTCATTAGTCGAGCTGCTCCCGTACTTTGAATATAGATACCAGATCCACTATTCAAAATTTACAAAATAAATTGTTTTCGTTCCCATGAACGTCGTTCTAAAACACAAAACTTTTAAGCTAAGTAATATTAAAGTCAAAGAGGGTAAAACCGCACAAACTAGGTACCTACTCATTAATAAATATAAGTGTAGGTAAGTACATCAAGTAGATGTCTGTAGTAAAAGCTGTATTTATGAAAGAGGTAATCAATGCAATAGCAAGCGACTGTGTGGTCTCGCCGCAGCCAAGCAGTCTGCAATCAAGAGGGACCTATTTCATAAGCAAGAATTACGAGTTTAATAAACAAACCGTAGTGGTTTTTTTATATTATATGAAAAAAAATAAGTATTTAAATATAGAATGATTTTGTTTTATATATTCAATACTTAATGCAATAAACATTTTAACTGCACATGAGTGCACATGATTGCACATGAGTGCAAAAACTCCTTTTATGTAAAACTAAACGTGAAGATTATTAAAAAATCATGCCCTAATGGTGTTAATTGTCCAACTTTGAGGAGTGTTTTACAAAGTAGAGAAATAGGAAATATTTTGACCAAAATGTGGAAAAACCCTACTATGTTGAAATATCTCAACTTTACATGATCACATTGGGACAATACTGTCCTCGTAAAGTGTGATCCCATAGTGAGTAAGATAGCTAAAGCTTACAATAGTAAGTCCATAGGCTACAAACCATGAAGTAGATCGTTCGATTGTTTACAATCCTAGACTCCTAGTGGTACGAAGACAAAGCTTGTTTCAAATATCAATATTACAAAATCGTTGTGTTTTTTTACTCATTTGGTAGATATATTTTGACCCTGTTGGAATTATTAACAATATTTCGAATAGGATAAAAAAAGTATAATGCCTTCATTAAATATTCGTACCAATAAAAAATTTAATAAATAAGTAAGGTTGTACGAAAATACCGCAGTACATAATTCCGTTATCCGTTAGCAAGACGTCGGGCGGTAATTGCTTGGCAATCGATTACTCACTACAGATGGATGGACGGCAGTGAAATGGCTATTAAGATAAACACCGGCCAGTGCCCTAAAGGCTGCATATGTATCACAGGAACCGACATACTTAATTTACATTTTTACAACCCGATCTCGGCGACTAATTTAATCATAAAAGTAAGATGTCTAAGAAACAAAAAATGTCAGCCGTCACGTGACGGCTGGAAGATGTGAAACATCGAATTTATTTTTTGCAAGTAATAGGCATAAAAGTACAGGAACTAAATATGGCATGATGAAAAAATACAATATTACGAATTTTCTCCAGAAAATGATGCCAATTTTATTCAATAAGCATTTATTTCCTTTACATGCAAAATTTTTTAATTAAAAATTTCTACATAATCGTCACAACTCAATTATTATACAGTATAGTATATTACATATATTCCATCATATAGCGTAGCGATGTATCGCCACGGCCTGTATCGCCACGCGAACAATCAGGTTTACCCTCGCCTATAGATATGTTACACAACAATATAATATCTGCTTCATAAAATCTAAATCAGAGGTTTCCAAACTTTTTAATATATTAATATATTTCCGCTGACTTTTTTTTAAGTTAGTTATTCCATTCCATAATACCATAAAATATACCAATCAAGGGAAAATTTATTTCTGCTGAAGGTTGTGGGCATGCCCACCGTGCCCAATCAGATAAATTTTCATGGACCCCCGGTAACGAATTGTAAAGGCCCCATTTTTCGGCCATACCAACGTAAACCCCGTCGAGTTTCCCGTGGACCCCTGGAGCTCTACTTAGACCATTTTGGGAATCAGTGATCTAAATCAATCTAAATCATAATAATTCACTTAATTCAAAAGCACTTTTGATTAGACATTTCAGAAATTAAAATTATTGGATTGAGTTTGAGAGTTAATTAGTTAAGAATGTGTATAATAGTTAATAGTGAAGCTACCACCAATTCGGAATGTAGATACTGCAAAGAAAAATCATCAAGAAACTCCACAGTTACGCTTTAAAAAAACAACTAAAATTGGAACAACTAATACAATGATTTAGTTAATACTTCTTTTGCCTCGAATTAGGCTTAGGTTATTCTTATATTTTTAAATAAAAATATCGCGAAGAAACTCGACCCTAGAGAAATTCTAATATTACTATATATATTCCTAAATTATTTAAAATTATTGTTCTTACAGACTGTGTATTACTTGGTAATGAAACTGAGTAAATATTTTCCAATAAGGAAACCATTTTAGTATCTTAATTTACACTTACAGATTGGCTGAATGATTGCTTTTGTAATGTATAATTTTATTGCAAATATTTCTAAATTTCTTAAGCAAGTGTGAGTAATGAATATAGTTAGATTATGTGAACATTATCTGATTCGAATTATCTTTTTTAAGTGCCCATTTCTTTCACTCAATTCATAAACACAGAAATTAGTAGTTACTTTATATTTCCTTCACCGAAATAAAGACAAGACGATAATTATATCGTCTTGTCTTTAAAAGAAAGAAAGAAAGAAACAACACCATTATACAAAGAACCATTTCTTTAAATGCTAAAATTACTTCAAAATTTCAATACCTCGAATGAAGTTTGTATGTCTACCTGTTGAAATAAATGCCAATCCTTCTCAGTATGTTGTAAGGAAACAATAACCTGTTCCCAACTTTTTTTTTTAATTTTCTGCGATAAAAAGTAATTATATCATAATCAAAATACGTTATCGATTGTGAGATTTTATGACGAGTGTTAAACAAAAGAATAATTTGAATTGATAAGATTTAGATATAAAGTAATTACGAAAATATATTAAAAAGAAAAATTTAATCAAATAGCAGTGATAATTTACGTTTAGTGTTATACACCCATTTACAATGTTTAAGGAATTATTTTTGCTCGTAATTGCTTACTTAGTGGGAAGAACTGCAGGTTAGTAAATCATTTTGTTACATATCTGGGTCAACAGTTTCTTTTATTTAAATTTTAAATCCTTTTTGATCTAATTAATATTTCTATTATACCATATGATAGATACATGACTTTATGGCAAATATAAACACTAAACCAATCTGATATTGTTTTAATGAGAGCATTAGATAAGATTTTTTTTTCAAGGTAGTAGAATATTTCGGTCCTAGGGATTTATGAAAAATGAGAATCCTATGATTTTAACAAAATAATAATCCTATGACTTTTCTAATGTTTACGCGAATTTCGCCCATTATAATGAAACAACTTTTTCGGATTTTATCGCGATTAATTAAGTTATTTAAATGCCCGACGTTTCGGATACTTTACAGCAACCATGATCACGGGAGGACTCTAGTCTGCGGTTTTGACATGTTTAAAGAATGAATAAAAAAATTGTGTGTCAGTACTAACAATTTACCTGAGTGGAGTATACTATTTAAAAACGATTACGTTACGTTATATTTAAATTAAGAATTGATATATTTTTTCTTGCACGAGTCGTTGCGCAGTAAAACATCACTCAGGCAGGTCTCGTTGCTGTTTTACAAGACTTTTCTTTTTTTAAATATATAACTAGATCGGCAAACAAGCGTACATCTCATCTGATGGTAAGCAATTACCGTAGCTGATAGACGTCTTCAACGCCAGAAGCATTGCAAGAGCCTTGCTGACCCTATCCTCTATTTCCCCCGGAGCTCTGGTCGCCTTACTCACCAACAGGAACACAACAATAGTATTATTTAGTAGGAATCTTCTGAAAGGTCGAGGTATTACCCCAGTCGGGCTGCTCCATATTTTGGCCATGAAGTTTTCTGCTATGCCCTACTTCAGTTACCTACCTATTAAATTACATTGAGTTACTCCCCATACTTTTGTGATACAAAAAAATTACACTCAATTGATTGTATTTAGTAAACATAATAGCAGTTGAAAGACAATCACATTCACACAACAAAAATCTAAACAAAATGCATTTATTCAATCGCTCGACAACGCAAGACGCTCGAGTTGCTGTTTGATAAAAATGTGAAGGTTGACCAGCATGTTTCTTAAACAGTTTCATAAATATATTTTTAATTCCATAGTTTACCGTGTTAGTAGTTAAAGTAAAATTTAATTCGAAATATAAATTTTTAGGAAATATGCTGTGCTATGCCTGCAGCTTTTCAGCTGTAGACACTGACAGATCTTGTCTCACGATAAGCAATAGCACGCCAAGAGTGCAATGCTCAATGACGTATTGTACCATAATGAGACAGGAATATCGCGTAAGTTTTTTATTTAATAGTAGTGCATGATATTTAATCTATGCAGCAATTTTTATGAATCTATTTATTTATTTATAATAAGGTTAGCCAACAGTTGTTTACACTTACATATTTAACATTGAGAAGTAATATATCATATACAAATTCAACAACTGCTTATAGGCTAATGCAAAAATCACAGTTGCACTTAGTTAAAACACTAACGTTAACTAAAACTTTATCAAAAAGAACAATATCTAAATCAAAGAAAAGATTGCATAAAATCATTTACATAAAAAATAAAAAATCAATGAATTAGATTTAACGTATAATACATACGAATATACATGCATACATACATACGTGTATGTATGTATGATGTATATATGTGTATATTTCTTTATGTAAATATATTTACACTTTAAATGGTATATCACAATTTGTACACCTACACCTATACAATACCATCTCCTCTGCCCCTAGGTTGCCTGGAAGAGATTGCTTTTCAGCGATAAGGTCGCCCATTGTACCTTAATATGATACTTTATTAAAATCAATCTGCTGTGTATTATTTCTGTTTTAGTGTATAATAAAGTGTATTGTTGTTGCTGTCGATTTAACGTAGATATAATGCCTAACCACAGAGAACAAACGTGCAGCTTTTTTGTGCATAAATTTATAATAATAAAACAGAAATATTTTGCGTATCTATTAGTTCTACATTTTATTCACATCTTACTTTGTAATAATAACGACGTAGTAACATTTTTGTTGGATTTTAAATTGAAGATTTCTTAAAACTAAAAAGAAACATCTGAAGTAGCTGTACAGCAGGTTGATTGCTACTATGAGACTTTATGGACAAAATTAAGAAATCGAGAGAGCAGAAACTTTGACATTTTTTTATGTAATATAAACATAGTCAAATCTTCGAACATATCTGGTATTACATAGCTTTTCGCTCGCGTGGATTACACGATATTAGCTGTTCCGTTTTTGCCCTTAAAAATAGCCTATACATATGCCTAGTAATAAAGTAGCGTTTTCCTGGAGAAGGCATTTTTAACATGGGTTGAATAACTTTTGTCTTTATCAATTACAAATATTTAACAACACAAATCTTTCCTCTTTGTAATATTTTATAGTACCTACATATGACTTTTTTAATGTATAATTGATGTAGGTATATTAGCAAAATATTTTAGGATCCTGCGGGCGACATATCCAGTTTCACTCGAGGTTGTGAAAGTAATCCAGACTATTTAAATCATGACGTAATAGATCCAAACTTCGTAACGTATTACCGGGCTTGTACTTCCTCACTTTGTAATATTGGTAAGTATCATTTTATTTACTACTTAAATGACCGTTACGTTTTCTGAAAATTTTAAATTTTCTACTCTATTTTGTTCATTTATCTTTTCGTAAAAAACTTCTAGAAAAAAAAAAAAACATTAAAAGTTTTGTGCTTAGCGATTCGATTTTATTTACTTAGAATCACAATAAGATCCACGTAAAAACGATATGTGTATTCAGTGGACCTATAATTAGAACAACTGATTGTTGCGTTTTAGGTTGGGGTTTCGATTCTAATAAAGTATTAGTACTTATAGCTCACAAGATAAGAGCCTTTGTATTAGAAAATCTGCATACATAGCGGTCAAAGCCGTTATAATTATATTCTATGTATCTGTGAATGAGACAGAATGCAGAATCGTTACAGGATCTCTTTTTTTGGGCATAATGACATTAAACCTTTTTTTATTTCATATAGAATATAGTAGAAGTATCTTATAACTGCAGTAAAATGATTTCAACAATTGTTTATGTTAATGTCTTGGTTATTAATACATTATAATTATGTGTTTGTTACTAGGTGATGGGATAAGGGCCATTGGTGGATCACTTTTGAATCCTCGTCCTCAATATAACGGCTCGAACCTCCTTGTACCTGGGACGTAGGTAATTAAAGTAATAAAGTTTATTTGAAAGTTTTAAAGTGAAACGAAAAATTGACATTAAATTTAGCGTATTTTTAATAAATTATTATTAAAATCTAATTTATTTATTTCCAATTCACATAAATTATCCTATATGAATGATATATCATAATTCTTTTCTTTATACAATCAATATAAATATTGAAGCTATCATATTCAGTGTGAACATTGTTCTTCAATCTTCGTAAAAGTATTTCCTTAATATCACTACAACGATTTTTTTAAATTTATTTTACTAAAGTTTGTTTTTTACACAAATCTTGTAAAACCATGAAAAAAATCGACTATTTTTACCAATTACTCAGCTGATACAACAACGCACAAAAAACCATCATCATGGTAAATGAACAAATATTTTTCCGTTCAAAAGCCTGTTTATTAAAAATACAATGTACATGAAGCATCATCGACTCTAAGGAGTAACCAACTAACAATAATGCAACTCAACCGCCAGGAAGGGGAAAAAAAACCGCGATGAATCGAATAATAAAGATAAGGCTCCAATATCTAGATTATAAAAAAAGGTAGTTAGTTGCAAATAAAAAATTGCACTTAAATGATTATATACAACGTTTACCTTTAGTAGATTAGTTTTTTGGAATTGTTAAAGATTGATATTTAAATTATCTAATGAATTTTACTAACAAAGAAAAGGAATATATGTGACGTTTATATTGTTATAATATTGCTGAAACTAATGTGAAAAGTGAAGAGTATACGCATGAACCAGCGCATCTAAAGAAAAAAATGTGATTTAACAGTTTAACTAATAGGAGCTAAGGATTACCTAATTATTCTTTGCCCATACCATATCATAATTATCTTACGTTAGAAATTAGATTTTTATTTTGCGTGGAAATGCTTTTACGCACACCGCTGACGAGGCCAGCGGAAGTGTGGGACTTCTGGCCAACCCAGACTACCCACAAATCATACGTTATCTTTATACCAACCATACCATATACCACGACCATTTGTACCTGGAATCACGAAAATATACAGATATATTATAGGGCTTACAATACGACTTATTTACATTTTACTAGCGATTGGATGACAAACAATTAACCAGAAAACATACTTAAACTGATAAGATATATGTAGGTACATTACAATGACGGAGACAAAGATAATAATCAATAAGGGGAAATATCTAGTCAGCTTTTAGAAATCACTTATGTTAACGATCATAAACACATTTATAATGTTTGCTAAATTACTTCTACTTGCATTTGCTTGTTTCATCGTTAAAGTGGGTTAGTATTTTTTTTTCATTATATCTACGTAATATACCATTATTAAAATCTATATATATTATCTCATTTTGGTACCTTATCTACTAAATAGTTAACATCAAACGATTTGAATTTTAATTTGTCATTATAGATATTATGATAAAATATATATATATTCTTATACAGATATATAGCGTACATAAAATGATATTTTGTATGTTTTTTTTTGAGATTTAATAATAAATATCATAAAATGATACCAATTATTTACTTAAATTAAAGACATTTATCTTCTGTTATTAATTATGATACACATTTTTTTTCATATAAAATTGTACGCTCATAAATATATTATATCTTGTCCAGGAACATTAAAATGCTACATATGCGTTTTTTCATCAGCTGACATCGACAAGTCATGTCTAACCGTTACCAACTCCACGCAAATTGTAGAATGCACGTTAAAATATTGCACCATAATGAGGCAGGAACTTCAAGTGAGCTTTTTACTATATTTGATATTTTTGGAGTTTACTACTTAAAAAACGATATAAAGTCCGTAGCGTGAGAAAATAATGATGAGTTAAATCGTATGAAAAGGTAACGCTGAGAAGAGCCGCTGAGATTTGCTCTGAGAGTGACCTTTTAGCGCGCTACCTACATCTTTTGTGAGAAAGGAATAAATACATTTTTAAATATGACGGTAATCGTTTTTAAGGAGTAAGTTCCAGTCCTAAAACACGCACTATTTGTTATAGGTTGCAGTAAAGTCTACCAAAATGATTTTAATTATCCTTTTATAGTGATTACATAATTTTTTTCTTAATTAAATATTTACCATTTCACATTGGCTCTTAATATACAATTTTTTTTCATATCCAGAAATAAAAGCATTTTATTAACTAATCACCTATTTCTTTTTATCTCTAATATACAGTTGTATTTGTAATGCTAACTACACCTATCTCTATCTGCTCTCTTATGAGTTTTCTCTTTTCAACACGATATTATCTAAATCAAATTTGCTCCACTACCACATTTAAATGCCGTTAAACCTAGAATTCAATTGAATGTTAATTCAATGTTAGTTATTGTTTATACCTACGTTGCTCTACGCATTTTTTTTTTATGTCACTAGGTCGGCAAACAAGCGTACGGCTCACCTGATGGTAAGCGATTACTGTAGCTTATAGACGCCTGCAATACCAGAAGCATCGCAAGCGCGTTACCGACCCAATCCCCAATCCCCCCGGAGCTCTGGGCACCTTACTCACCAACAGGAACACAATACTGCTTGAAAACAGTATTATTTTGCTGTGATCTTCTGTAAGGTCGAGGTACTACCCCAGTCGGGCTGCTCCATATTTTGAGCAGGAAATTCCTGCTGTGCCCTACCTCAGTTATTTCGAAGTTGGTATCTACCGTTTATCTTTTACCAGGATTCAAAATATTACCATATTAACTTCCATCATAAACAGATTATATCTTCAAACTGAAGGTGTTACAATAACTATGTGAAAAAAATTATGAGTTAACACAGATAAAAAATACAGTCTACTCCTTTATAATAGCTTGTTAAAAAGAAAAGCAGACAGCACATTGTACATTTACATATACTTATCAAATAAAAATTTTAGGATCCTGCCGGCGTTGTACACACCTTTATTAGGGGATGTGAAGACTCTCCAGCGTATTTAAATCATTTAGTGACAGATGCAACGTTTAAAAGTTACTATCGTGCCTGTACCTACGATCTCTGTAACTCTGGTTAGTGTATACACTTTTTTTACACACAAAGAGTAGACAAGTATAACAATAAGGTATATGTATTCGTTTTTAAAATTTAAATTTAGTTATTAACAATTTTATCAAATAACAAATAATGATATTCAATATAATACTGCTTAAATCTTTATTACATACATTATAATTTTGCAATACCTGACTTTACTAGGCAGTCACAGGACTATATCGATCTGATGTCTTACGTAATAAATCGCTAGCAGGATAAGCGTCTTGCGTAATTTTGACAAAAAGTTGGGTGTCTAAAAGCAGTAAACATATTTTTTATGCATATAATTATGTTTATGTTTTCTTATATCGTAAACAGGTAATGGAATACAACGTGTAACAGGTTCAAACTTATTGCCGACCGGCGAACGCAACTATACTAACTTGCTTGTACCGGGAACTGGCAGTCGCCAATTAGACAAGATTTTTGATTACAGTCTGT
Source organism: Melitaea cinxia (assembly GCF_905220565.1). Classification (NCBI taxonomy): domain Eukaryota; kingdom Metazoa; phylum Arthropoda; class Insecta; order Lepidoptera; family Nymphalidae; genus Melitaea; species Melitaea cinxia. The sequence continues at coordinate 11,133,690 of NC_059403.1, forward strand.
ATAATTAATTTAGTAATCAACGATATATATTACAACGACATAGATTATAAAATCGAATTTATGTTTATATATAAAGAAACGCAGGATATTATTTGCATGGTAAAGCTGAATCATGCATTCAGCCTGAATGCAAGATTGTTAACTTAGCATGCAAGAATATTATAACTATTCGATTCAGTTAATAACTTCACAAATTTTTAATATAAAAAAATATGTAGTTATATTAAATTAGTCATAAAAATAATTATGCCATAAAGCCTATTTTATTTCACTTTTCAATTTTTATAAGCTCAAAATTCAGAGTTCTTAATGAACTCATAAATTGGATGTAAATGTTTTGATGTCTAAATAAATATCTTTTTATCTCTTTATGTGTTCATTTTTGCAAGTTCAGAAAAAAAAGCTCTTTGAGAGCTCTCTTTGATTAAATCTAAAGGTCTAAGTTTGGTGACGCATTCAACTTCTGGAGGAGGTCTTAAAAACATCATTCAGACGTAGGGTCTGAAGTTCAAATCGTAAATGTGTGCTCATACGGACTGACCTAAAACGTAATTTTGCTATATGGAAGGGTCCTATCTCGTCGTATGAAATCAGATTATGCCAAGTGTTATTTAAATTTATTTTGTAGTTTTGGCACGATATAAATCGGGCCTTTATGCAGACAAAATCAAAATAACAATTTCCGTTATTAACTGCCAATAAAAAAAATCAAATTATTACTAGTTACATTTTTATTACATCAATAATTATCTACAGATACCTAAGTATGATGAGACCGGTGAGACCAAAAACAAACACTTGATTAGACAAAATCGTAACACCATCGGTTCGAACGGGAAACGTACCTGAAAGTGACTACCAAAAAATACATTTAAATTTATAGCATTTTAGGTTCTATGGGACTTAGACTACCATTATTATTTTGAAACTTTCATATTTCGACGACTTTTCATAATAACCGTGAAATGTATTCATAATGACCGTAAGAGTTTAAAAAGATATAATCGTAGTAGAATTTTTAGATACAAGGGTGATAAAAACATTTTATGAGTTGATTTCACCGTTTATAAATAAAGTTTATCCAGCATATAAATTACGAATAGTCTTTAACAGCAGGAGGTACTACTATATATGTATAACCCAAGTTTTTTAGTTAACTTTTTACGACTGATCATTTATAACTAGTCTTATGATATTATAATATAAAATCATTTTGCTATCGTGACAAATGCAGCGACGAATCGAATCGAATTTTGTTTCTAAGTTTGAATTAAATGCAAACCATATAAAAAAAGTCCAATATAAATAATTACAGAAATTTTACTCTCTAAAGATAATATGTTAGTAAAACAGTAAAATTTCTTCGTCACCAACAACCAAATATGTTACATTAAATTAATAAAATTCAAGTATTACAAATTGCACGAATTAAAAAATTATTGTATATTCATTGAGACTTCAAAAGTTCGCTTTTAATTTGAGTCGAGAGTGGTAAGAGTTAGGTTATATAATATCTTAGATACTTATAAGAATTAATTAATATATTTATTTTTATTTCTCGTATTTCTCGCGAAAAAAAATCTACGTATCATTTGGTACGAACCGTCCAAGATCCTTTTATTAATCTGCCAATATTGCCAATTGCTATGACAACAAACGTAATACAAACAGTATTTTACGATGCTTTTGCATAATAAAATAGAAGTAATGTTATTTTTTAATTTTATTTAACAATGCTATGAACGACGTAATTTTAGTGTTTGTACAAGTAGTTTTGTGGACGTACCTACTTGAGAAGGCTTATCAATAGTAAGATAAACTGACACTTAGTTCTGAAAATGACATATTGACACAGAAATGTTATTATAGGTTATGTTGCTCTATATTTAGTAAAAATGTAATTAGTAACTTAAATTAATTGTTTGATTGGTTTTAAACCAAACATGACAACATCACCTACTAGAACAAAACAAAAATTGTCGTTGCGAAAACGTCTATTTGTGAAAAAATCGCCAAAAGTTGGTTGCTATGTAGACACAGATTCCAATGAAGAATGTAGCCAGTCTACCTCACGTCCTATATCCCCTGCAGATCCTTTTATAGCACAAAGTGCGTATAACTCTGAACCTAATGTTAATTATCTTCACAATCGTTCAAACTACAATGCGGGCCATGTTAGTGATAACACTAATCAAACCTCTCATCAGAACACCTACGACGATGATAGTAACTCTAAATGTTGTAAGACATTCTTCAGAAGATCTCGACCTAAAAGTTTAGTAGAAGGCCATGGGTCAAAAGATGATTCAAATTCTAGAACAAACAGCCCTACGAATAATTCTATTAATAGTTTAAGTGACCATACAGCATCTCAAACGAAAAGTGACGAAATACCCAAAGTGACCGTTAATTTCCCGAAAAATGAAGATACGAAAAAATATTTTGAGCATTCAGGTTCATTTGAAGGTATTAAACCAAAGAGTAAGTTATTTGTTAAGAGGTTATCAGCTGATCACTTAATTTCCAATGAGTCGAAACCTTTGTATCATTCATCGTCGCCAGAAAGTGATAGGAGCAGTTCTTTAGATCGTAAAAAAAGGTGAGTAACGCTTTAATTTCATCTACTATAAATGCCTTTTCATTTGTTAATGTCCACGTTTGTGTCATGCCTCATAAGGAGTAAGTCGACAATAACAAGATCAGCTTCTCGCGCCGGGAGCACTGACAGCTTGGCTCGTAATTCCCTGCTTGCTGCACAGGTGTTACGCCTCATACCCACACAGGAGGCAAGGCAAAGGTACAGGCAATGTGCATGTTTGTTAATAGTGTTGTGTTGCTTTTAGTTGTTGCTTAACTTTCTCAATATTGCTTTTCTATATGTGATTGCCTTTAGAAAAATGTTGAATTTAGCCTGACAACAGCGTTTATGGATATAAAACTGTTTTCTTATCATCTTTTAGAAACTACTTGTATGGTAGACTGGCGTCACACTCCTTGCTCGGAGCAGTTGAGTTAGAACATGTATTTCCAGATAGAGAAGTAACAATATTTGTTGGAACCTGGAATATGAATGGACAGGCACCACCAAGGTATATTTCTCTCCAAAATAAACCATTTATAAAAAAAGCTTATGCTGTAAAACAACTTAAAATTTGTATTTTGTTTTATTAATAGAATTAGATGAAGATTTGGCTTAATTCACTGTCTTCTAAAAGTGTCAAAAAATATTCATTTTTATTATACCCTTTTCAAAAAGGTACATACAAAATTTTCTATTATATTATATGGGTAATACAAGGTTTTAGTTATTGTCATATCATCTCAACAGTTTATTTGTTTATGTTAAATTAACACTGAACAGTTAAGATTAAAACACTTCTATAATATATTTATAATTTTTTCACAGAAAATCAATTAATATTAAGTATATTTTTAGGGAGTTAGCAGATTTCATATTTCCAAATCAAGTAAAACATGTACCAGATGTTTTCGCCATTGGCACTCAAGAATCCTATTCTGAGCGCACGGAATGGGAAATTACTATACAAGAAGTATTGGGACCATCTCATTTATTACTACACTCTTATTATTTAGGTAAGTGTATATGTTCAGCTATGTTTTAGTCCAAATGTTTCTTATTGCTTTCAAAGTATTTATTTAATATATTTCTATATTATTAATAATAGGATCAAATATGCAACTGTCATTATTCAAGATAAAAATATATGCATATTTTAATGAACATCATTTTTTTCAAAATAAGTATTATATTTTACAAAATAAAAATCAGTAAAGTCATAAATATCACAAACTATTTTCGTCTCTTGACTTTTAGATAATTTCTAATTCATAAAATAATAAAGCTACAAAGAAGTACATGTTTGATTACAGTTATTGCAGTACTTTTGTGTCATAATTGAAAATAAAACCTTATTGCATTAACAATAACTAACAATAAATTACATAAACAAATTTAATGCAGGTGAAACCACGATAATCCTCTTATTGAAATATTTATACTAGGTTATTAAGTTGCCCGGCGAACTTCATACCTCCATTTTTTTTGTGAATATATTATTTTTAATTTTCCTGTATACAAATCATGTCCTGATAAAAACAAACACAAAAAAATTTATTCGATTGGTGCATTAATTTGGAACTTTACGCATACATGAATACTCATAAATTACTTTAGTTTAAAAATTAAGGTTAGGATTATCCGTCAAATAACTTTATTCACAACTGGTGAAACAGGCTCTAACTGTACTAATCTGATTATTTAGTTTATAAGATTATGCAAGGTCTATAATGACGTCATTTTCTAGGGATATGTATGCAGATAGCAGAACACGGAATAATTAAATAAGGATTATGATGTAATAAAAGCTAATGTTTTGTAAAATAATTCTCTAAGCATAAGATCGTATCCTCTATGTATTCTGTTTAATTATTACAACGTGTTTTCCTATAACTGGAAACCACAACTGTGTCTTGAATCAAAAATGATTAATTGAGTATAATGTATGCCTTGCACTTCCATGATGTAGTTAACATTTGCAGACAGATGATTTTGTTATATCAATATTAAAAAATATATATTTAAAAATTACATAAATTCCATTTTAAAATGCTGTAAAACATGAACACATAATTGATATATGAATGTTACTCTATTTAAAATTCTCGTGTCACATGTTAGTTAAAATACTCCTCTGAAAGGGCTGGACCGATTTTTATGATATTTTGTGTGGATATCGGGTAGGTCTGAGAATCGGCCAACATCTATTTTTCATACCCCTAAGTTATAAGGGAGGGGGTTTAAGGGGTTAATAACATATATGGCAAAATAACGTTTGTGGGGTTAGCTAGTTTAAAATAAAATTTTATTATATGCCAAAACTGTTAGTCTTGCTGATAAAGATAAACAAATAAAAAGTTACGACCTGCTGTGTCACTGCTAGTAAATAGATGTGCAAGTCTCGGAAATTCTCCTATTCTCCTTCTTTAAATAGACGTGGGTGACATTTATCCCGACTCTTTGTCGCCAAAAACCAGATTAGTACAAAAACACATTTTTATGTTTTATGTACAGTAAAATACAATGTATTGACCTTATTTTTGTTATCTACTACATACTCTGCCAATCTTAGGTACATGACTGTGTCCAACCTTAAATAATACCTTAGTTGTCTATAACGAAATCCTTTATCAACTTTATTGAAGTAAAACTTATTTGCATAACTTGGGAAGTAATCTGGTGAATTCGTGACGAGAGAGTTACGAAAAGTGTGATCGGACGAGGCGAACGGAATTTGAGAGGGAGATGTAAGTTAGTGCAGATAGAAAGAGAGAGAGTTACGTTTCGTATATTACTGTAGGAGCTAAAGAAGCTTTACTTCAGTCGTTTAGTCTAAAGCACACACTTTTTTTCTTTTCTTTTAGGTACAATACACTTGACTGTATTTATACGAAGAGATCTTATATGGTTCTGTTCACTACCCGAAGACGCTAGTTTATCTGTCCGTCCTGGAACTGCATTTCGAACTAAGGGTGCTGTAGCTATATCTTTTGCTCTGTTTGGATCAACATTTCTCTTTGTAACCGCCCATCTTACAGCTCACCAGGAGAAGGTTAAGGAAAGACTATCAGATATTAAGAGAATTATAAGATCGATTGATTTGCCTAAAAATTTGCCTTGTAGGCATAGGAGTAAAGGTATGTTTGAATAGTATATTCAGTAGTTCTAACAAACTTAATTAGGGCACTTCATTTAAATAGGATTAATTGCATATATTATTTTGAAATTCGATATAATCCTGAAACATTTGTTTCATCTGATCATAGCGTCTGGGACGTCACAAAATAATGGAAACCTCCAAATATTAATGGCAGAATGTATCGTTATAATGAAAATTTGAAAGTTAAAACCTTTATTTCGAAAATTTTAAATTTCTCAATAAGTCGTACAGTAGATTTCCGTTTACAATGAATTAAGAATGGAAGTTATAATTAGATTTCTGTTTGAAAAAGACCTTGGTATAATTTTCCTAATTACCATAAATTTCGTAAACGACAATTACTGCTAAATTTAAGTGTGAAATACTATTGTTTGTATACCATTATTGATTTTCAATTTCTATTACAGATGTAACAAATAATTTCGACTATGTGTTTTGGTGTGGCGACTTAAATTTTAGACTGGGTGAGCCGAGGGCTGCTGTTTTAAGATGGATTGAACAAACACAAGTATGTAAAATGAGTTTGACTATATATGAACTGATGCAAGTATTCTCCCAATAATAAAAAGATAATTATGTAACTTATCCTGTTAAATATCTGATAGATAAAAAAAGCGATTAGTACTTCAATGAGATATTGTAGACTATACTTTTTACCCTGTTGTAAACGGAAAAGAACATTTATATATCCATTATAGATTGTCAACTACTTTTGAACGATCTTGAAACTGTGTGATAATTATATTTTGTTGCAACTGTAAAAAGAAAATGGGTATTGTAATAGCTTTTTTTAATTTTCTATGATTTATTAAATAAAAAATGATATATGAAAAAGTGTATGCGTGTATGTGCTTGCGTACTTGCGTGTTTGTATGCGTGGGTGGGTGCTTGTGGCCTTGATGCGATTATAAGCCCGTTCTTAAAAGTTTCTCATCATTTGTTACGGTGAAAATTTACTAAAAAACTGTAAATAAAGTTTAGTTACATTTAGAAACATAGCGTGCTTATATAATATTGTTTAATTTGTAGTATCATATTTCACTTGTTCCGATCACGATCACAGATTTAGCCTGTAACATCCCATTGCTGGGTAATTGGGTATATGCCTTTTTCTCCACGTAGGAGAAGAATCGGAGCTTAATCCACCATGCTTCTCTGCTTGGCGGATATTTTCCCTACTATAAATAACGATCGCTATCAGGTATATAACCGGGACCGTGAGCTTAACGTTCCCTCCGAGGCACAGCGGGGAGACCTAGAAGGACGGACATCCAAACCGGAAATAAATATTTGTACAAATACAAAATATCCATCCCGAAAGGGAATCAAACCCGCAAACCGCCAGTGTTTAGGCGCGTACATGGCACACGCACCACTACACCAATATATTTGTTATATGTTTGTTATACAAAAAATATCTTGTTGTCAGTTTCCCCTCCCTCCCCACTTGCCGCATGGCCTTCTACACGCGGATCAGCTGACTGTTGTTTTGGAAGATGGGGCCGCCTTTAGAGATTTTCGAGAAGCACCTATTACTTTTCCACCTACTTATAAGGTAATTTATATTATTATTGTAGTAAAAGAGATGAGTTAACCCTTTATTAAAAAAAAAGTTTTGCGATTATTTTTTTCGCTTCATTTTATTTGTCAAATAACAACTCAAATGCAGATGGGATAGTTCAAATCTTGTACAGTTAAATTATATTGGTTATTAAAATGTTAAATTTTATACCTTACTATCTGTGTGTTATTTTTTTTTGTATGTATATCGATATGTATTTGATTTTTATATGAACTTTTTCCTGGTAATAATGAATACAAAAAGTATCTTATTTAGTGCAATAGTTTGGAAGCGACAAAGCCAGTACTGCGTACCCAGCGTGGTGACTATGGGCAAAACACATGAGTTCACGTTATTTTTGGCAAAACTTGTGGAGGCCTATGTCCAGCAGTGGACTGTATAGGCTGTAATGATGATGTAATGATTGGAAGTTACATGCGTGCATACATTTCGGGGATTTATTTTTTTTATTATATATACATTAAAATTTAATAAATAATGTTTATTTTAGTATGACCCTGGCAGCCAACAGTTCGACACGTCCAGTAAACAAAGAGCTCCGGCCTATACTGATCGAATATTGTATAAAGCTAGATCAATGGGAACAAATTCATCATCTGCTTTTTCTGGTAACTATTACATCTTAATAATAAAAAAATAAAAATGTTTGATTCTGTACACAAACTAATGTTAGGCTCCATTGGTCTGATAAATATATCCAGAACTTAGATAGAGCGTTCGATCGCACGATGATGACGCGTTTATCGTCGTATATTACTTAGTTTTTGGGAATTAGCTACTTTTTAATCTATTAGACTAACGGCAATAGCAAAATTATGGTCCAGACAAATACTAAGCTGGCTTACTTGATGGATGATTTCGCTTACAAGATACTTTTACGAATTCTTTCTTAAGACGGCTACATAGTGAAAGAAACTTGGTCACTCGGAGACCGCAGTTGCTTTGCCTGATATTAGAACAAGATCAAAAAAAATCGAAGTGTATTTTTCTACATAACAGAGATAGCTGACGTGCCTAAAATCAAAATGGGGATATCATTTCTTCTAAATCTGAAATTATGAATATGAACCCAGAAGTTTCAGTACATATACTTTGGCCAATGAATCTCCTACAACTAAAAATCACGAAAATTATATTAAAACCTTAGTCTCTTAAGGTACAGCAGGATATATCCTTCTCAAAATCTGGAGCAGCCCGTTTGGGGAAGTACCTCAACCTTACAGAATATCTCAACTAAATGACACTACTCTCAAGTATTGTGTTCCTGTGGTGAGTAAGGTGGCCAGAGCTCCTGGGGAGTATCGGGGGTAGGGTTGACCACGCGATTACCAGGTGGACCGTAAGCTTGCATAGGTGGACCGTGGGTGGTTGTTTACAGGATGAATGCGTTTACACGTTAATGAAAATGGTATCGATATTTCCAGGTCTCCGGCGCATAAGCAGCGCGGCCGCGCCGCCGGGCCTGCGGTGCGTGGCGTACAACTCGGTGCCGTCCGTGCTCACGAGCGACCACAAGCCCGTGTGGGCGCTCTTCTCCTGCGCCCTTCGACCTGGCACTGACGTGTGCGTACTATGAATATATATATATATATACTAGTTAACCCCGCAAACGTTTCTTTGCCATATATGTTATTAACCCCGCTTAATCCCCCCCCCACTTATAACTAAGGGGTATGAAAAATAGATGTTGGCCGATTCTCAGACCTACCCGATATGCCCACAAAATTTTATTAAAATCGGTCGAGCCGTTTCGGAGGAGTTCAGTGTTTAACACCATGACACGAGAATTTTATATATTAAGATATATATATATTTAAAACTTTATTTGTATATTATACGTCTGTTTTCTTCTTGCGAATTGTGTGCAACACCAACACCTATAGTTAAGGCAACACTTATACTTAATATTGTAAAATTTATTCTTTTTCTGTTCTTGTTAGTGTATGTCATGTTGGTGTTAATGATAAATAAATAAATAAATACACGAATCGAATCGATTCAGCCTGTAAAATCCAACTGCTGGAAATAGGCCTATTTCTTCATGTAGGAGAAGACTCGGTGTCATGCCTATGTGTGTTATATTTACTTTTTCTTATATGACCAAATCGGCAAACAATCTTGTAGCGTACCTGATGGTGAGCGGTTACCGTAGCCTATAGACGCCTGCAACACCAGAAGCATCGCAAGCGCGTTGCTGACCCTAAACTCCGACCGTCCCCAGGAGCTCTGGCTGCCTTACTCACTACAGGGACACAACCTACTTAAGAGTAGTGTTATTTATCTGTGATCTTCTGTAAGGTTGAGGTACTTCCTCGGATGGGTTGCTCCAGATTTCGAGCAGAATACATCCTGTTGTGACCTACCTCAATGAAATTATGCGTAAATAACGACGACCAATAGGAACTCTTCCGACTTAAACTAGCCCGTTGACGCAGTTTGCGGTGAGCCTGCTTTTTTTTTTGCTCCATGGGATTTTCGTGTTTAATATAAATTTATTTAAACATGTGTTCTATATAGGACGGTTGTGATGCCTTTCTTAGAAACAGACGACCGTGTGTGTATGCTAATCGTATGTATTATTATTTCCTTTGTTACAGTGTACCCCTAGCGGCCGGTTTATTTAACCGAGATGTTTATTTAGAAGGAATAAAACGTCGAAGAGCGCTTCTCGACCACGCACCCGGTACGTCCGCCATTTGCACTATACAGTAACTTATAACTAACTATATTATCTCAAATTCATCCTTGTAATGAATTCTTTTTTTTTTTATTATTAATATCAAAATTCACGTCAGTCTTATTATATATTAATCTACATTTGATGTAGTTATTATATTCGTGTTTGAAATTTTATATTTAAAACAATTGACTAATCCAAAGTTGTGTTGTGATTTTTTTTTGTCTGTTGCTTATTTATATTAGTTTTTTGTTACGTTATTTTATCGTTTGTGAAATTCTTCTAACGTATCTTTCTATACAGTATCAGTATAAATATATTATTATTGATTTTTAAACACAAAAAAATCGTTATTAGTTTTTAAATGTAACGTTATGTATTAATATACCAAAGAATATTATTTTGCTATTAGTTATTGTCAATTTGTTTTTTACATTTTTAATGAATGACTGCAAACTATAGATGTAGAATATGTTACTAACGAACTGTACTGGTTAGCTTTATAGTATATCTTTAATATTAGCATACTATATAAAAATAATTATTTAAATAAATAATTAAAGTGAAAACTATTTAAAATGAAAAACAATTCTAGTCAAGGAACAACGTGTTTTTTAAATTATCAGTATTCAGTGTTTTATCTATGTAAAATCCTTATAATACATATTACATTTATGAAATGTTTTTAATTATATAACCTGTGGCAGAGTGTAAATTTAGAGTAGATTGTAAAATTTCAAAAAATAACTCTTGTGTAAGAAAAATTAGGTGGAATATATAATTTTTTTTTAATACTTATAGTAGTATTAAGTTACAATATATTTGTGCCAACATTGGTAATAAGTATTTTTCATGTACATTCATTTCTTACAATTCGCTCGCTCTGTCACATAAATAATTATATTGAAATAAAATAAAAATGTAGTAAGATAATAAATACATCGTTGGTTCAAAATATTGGTTCAAACATCTGATACAATGTTTGAAAGTGTGTAATTTGAACCAATATTTTCATAACTTGAAAGTAATTCTTAAGTGGGTCCAATGTATCGACTTTCCACATTTTTATCACTTTTATATTTAAGATTTTATTTTTATTAATTTAACCAAGAATACAGTATACATGAAATGTAACACTTGTTAAATGTTTAATTTTCGTTTATCATATCATTAGTAAAAAAAAAAAACATTGATATAGATGCCTCTGCCAAGTAGTGAAATATTTTTAAGTATATTTTATGTAATTTGCAATACTATTACTTGTTTTGTGTGTATCTTTAAAAATAGGACAACAAACAAGTAAATGAATCCAACGTTTGGAATTTTATTGAAAAAAGGCGTTATATTAATATATTTTGTAGTGTGAAAGTTACTAGTGCTAATTTTTCTATAATAATATTTCAAATGAATGTAGGTTTGTCAGAAACTATTTCGTTTCTTTAATTCATATGAAGTTATAATTTTGTTTATATGTGTATTTGCTTATATAAAAATTTCTTGTCATGAAAACGGGCGAAATTAGTAGCGACTATTATTGTAAGGAGAAGTGCAGTGGGGATTAAAATTCCTTTATCATCTTTCGATATTGTAAAGTATTGAAGTTAGTTTTTCGTTGAAAAAAATCATAATTCGGAAGCACGTAATAGAGTCAAGATATAAGAATTATTAGCTTCTTGTATTATTTTAAATGTCTTTTTGTCTTTTACTTTTTTACTATTGCCGCCACAACATCCTCTGTATAAATAAATCCCGTATCGCTCGAATTTTCACACTATCAACATTTTCAACGCCAGTCGATGCCTACTATGAAATAACCTGTCAACAATTTTTAGAGCTTATTTGTACTTACCTATGTAGAAAATTAGATGAGTATAAAATATTTAGATTTTCATTAAAACTAAAAAAAACTAGAAACTACATGTATGTAGTTTATGTAAATAAAAGATTTATAAAAAACAACACACGTTTGATAATCGTGTAGTTTTTCCTGCCTTACTATAATAATTAACTGCTGCATTGCTGTGATCAACATTGAGTCGACATATGAACTGTTGCTATATTCAGAAAACGATTCGCTTGCCTTACCATCCTTTAAATTTAGATCATATATGTTCGAACAATAAATCGCAAGTAAAATTAAACCTTTTCTGAATATAGAAACCGGACTTTAATGTTTAAATTACAGATAATACTAAAACGAATCAAATGATTGAAAAAAGACATCGCTTTTAAAGCAAAATATAATTTATGTTAAACATTAAGTAATATATATATATATTGCATTACTTTTTCTTTCTTTACTTAATTTATAATTGGCGTAAGCCAATAAATCTTAAGTACCTTTTAATAAGTCAATAATACCAACTGCTGATCTTAATTATTAATTATTCTAGTCTGTATCCCATTCCACAACATATTTATTTGTTTGTAACTTAAAAGTGAAAGTAATAAATAAAAAGCATAAAGTCAGCTAGAATTTTAGAAAACCTATAGATTAATTACTTAAGTACAAATGTTATTTAAAGTTATAATGCAACGGTTATGCAAATTAACTTTGCCATTTATATGATTGAGAAAATTAATTATTAATCTTAATAATTAAGTTAAATAATGTAACAGTTTTGAGTTAAATTTATGATAAAAATGGTCCAAGAATATAATTCGTAAAGTTGTTACACGAAAATGTAAGCATGAAATGGCATAACTTACATACTTAGTAAAGACTTTATTATTGTTTACTTAAATGGCGTTTTGCTTGAATTTTAAAAAGCAAAATTCAATAACCAATGAATAAAAAGTATATAAAATTAATCGCTTTTTAAATAAAAATGCTTATAAACTTTAATGCGTATTATTAATGTTTTATTTATTTAATTATTCGTATTAAAGGAAATTGAAATGATTAAATAAAAAAGACAAAAATTGTAACAGTGAAATATTTCAGTGAACGTTGAAAGTAAAATAAAGTTAAATAAAAATAAACAATCTATTTAATATCTTGTATTTTATGTGTGTTGTGATGTAGCCACTTAGTTATATTTTTGTTAATTTAAATGACATGTGGTAATTAGTAAGTATTAGCCTTCTTAAAAATACCTCACATTCATGGAATTGTCGGGAAAATTCTGTCAATTTGAATTTAAAATTTTACTAAAAAGCGATACCGTGATAACTCGTAGATACGGAATCAAAAAAAAATGAGCGTTGTGCAATTGTAAATTGTATTTCATTAAAAGTGAAAATTTGCCTAACAAGTAATTTTTACACGTACACTTTTCAGTAGAACTGTTGTTTGAAACTTAATTTTATTCCAAGATATTTCAAATTGATACTTTCGTAAAGAAATCAATTTGTCTTCCATAATAATTATTTAACATAATAAATTTAAGATTCCTTATATTTGCTATGATACTGTAAAATATCCGTTTTTGAAGTTATACTTTTTTTGGCGCGATAGGGAAAAATGATGAGACTAATTTTTTACGATGCGCGCGCACCTTCACAAATAAACCGACACCCTGAAGTTAGCTAGTCAACGAAAAAGAAGTTAACAACGTGAAGTTAGCCAGCCAATGAAGTATAACTACTTACGTGCGAACATTAGTATTTTTTTAAAATTATTAACTATAAATAATCATGCTCATTTCATTTAGCCCTATAAAGTACTTATTAATGGGTTTTGTGTATTAATACCTACGTATCGATCACAAATTTTAAAAATAGTTAAAAATTCATTCTCGATATTAAAACAACCTTAATCTTCTTGTTACATAATGAAAATAAATAACTTAAATTATTATCACAGACAGAAGAACTCATTGGCCTTAGTCCGTCTATTGCAGACGATTTAGACAGTGTCAGACAGACACAGTGTCGCTTAGGATACTCTTCAGGAAAACGCAGGGAGAGGAGAGTAGAGCTTAGGCAACACAGAAGAACAAACAGCAATTTATTAAAATACTAAACTAAGTAAAGAAATACGTACATAACGTATACTTCAGTATGTAAGGTGTTCGACTCTTAACTACGTTCTTTTAAATGGAGGGTTCCGTAGGTGTTATAGATCACGTTCCATGAGAAAAAAAAATTCTAGCTCTTTTCTAAATTCTAATTTGTATTAATATACAAGATACTCGGGTAACTTACTTCTGCATAATTGTCCAATACTATTTTTCTTAGCTCTCAAAACGTCGATAATGTAAAATAACAATAGTAACTGCCGCATACCAATAAAGAAACGCATATAGAAACGAATTATTTTTCTCGTAGAATGTTTTTCATTGTAAATTATAACCGTGCTTACGCGCTCACGAATGTTATCATTAAACAAAGTAAAATTTAAAAATCGGTTACGCGGAACGTGATCTAGGAATCGAACATTAAGTATAGTTAGTTGAAAGGTAAAATTTCCTATACTTATTTTTACACATATTAAAATTTTATTATAGCAAATAAAGAAGGCATAAAACTGTATGTCATTTTATTAACATTAATGACACAGGTTGTTATCCCCATAGCCTGTGTGATGATAGTATAATTATATAACCTACAATTTTTAGGATGATTTCACGAATTCCTTTTTTATGTCACCGATGAGAATGTATCAACATAATCAGTTTTCAATATAGTTTTATAAATTGTGTCTTTTTATTAATTTGGTTTATAATATTTTAAATATTTAAGAATGTACAATAGTTATATATATTATTTTGAATCGTAGAAATGGATTAGCCAAAAATTATATTATTAATATTAATCCACTAAATTACGTTACTTTTCTGTGTAATTTTTTGAAAAATATGATATTTAATATTTTAATACTTAATTGTTTTATTGTAAAATAAAAATTTAATTGCGTCGTAAGTAAATTATGCTAAACACTACGCCAATTCAAAGTATCAAGACTATATTCGGAAGACTATAATTTCCTAATGATTAAAAATATTTAATTATAAATAACCTTAACAAATGGAACTGAGTTCTTGCTATGGACTAGAATGTAGGATTGTTCCCAATTGTAATAATGAAAAGTAAAGTGATTCCAGTGATACATACCGTTGTCATTAAATTTCAAAATGACACTATAATTTGCTAGTCTTTATTCGTGTAATAATATAAAATATGTCTATTCTGTAATAGTGTAATGCTAAATATACCTAATATTTCTCGCAAAAATGTGTTTCATTTCTATAAAATTATTAAAAATTACCGCTCTGGTATAGATGTGTCATGTCGGCGGCGCCTAAATATCGGCGGTCGCAGGTTCGATTCCCGCTCGGAGTGGATATGTTTTTATGCTTATGCTAATATTTATTTTCGGTCTGGTTGGTTGGTAGTTTTTATGTCTGTCCTTGTGGGTCTCCCCACCGTATCTCGGAGAGCACGTTAAGCTGTCGATCCCAGTTGTTATCATGATAGCGATCTTTACGCATAGTAGGGAATATATCCGCCAACTCGCAGTGGATAAGCGTGGTGGATTAAGCTGCAATCCTTCTTTTACATGGAGAAGCCTATGCCCAGAAGTGTTACAGGCTGAATGCAACAAAATTTGTTTATAATTTTTTTTCTCAGTTATAAATCGTTAGAAAATATTCTAACCCTTAAAATTGTATTTTTTACAGTAAACGATATATATTGAACGATGGAGAATTTTTGAATTTCTTATCGTTTAAAGTGTGGAAAAGGTTCATTGACTTGTAAAAAGATTTTTTATATATCAATAAAATTATAATAAGGTTATAATATAATATTGAGCTGGGTGTAATGTAATAATAAAACCGTTAAACATTACAAAATATTTAATTTTAAATACATTTACATTTATTTCCGAACATTATTATAATGCCATTCCACACAAGCTTTTCCTTTAACACCGTTTACTTCTACGTTACTCCATCTTTCATAGAACTTCGCTTCTTTATCTTTCCCAATGTAAAAGTAATCTTCATCGTACACTTTAACCTGTACACTATAGGATTTCCCTCCTAAAAGAAAATTAAAATAGTTTACTAGTTCAATGCAGTGTTTTTGTTACAAATAAAGCAAAGTTATGAATTATTTTTTACAGTTTAACATACTGTAAAAAATATGTAATATGGAAGTAATCATAAAACTTTTGGAATAAAATTCGTCTTCATCAGAATTGTTCTATCTACTAAAACTACATAGCTAAGACATGTGGTACTATGTACCTCCTTTACCTAAGTAAAATTATGGAAAGCAATTTAAATATATTGACGATGTGTTGCTGTTGACACAGTCGTAACAGGTGACTGTTTGTGTTTTGTGTGTTTCCCGACCCTAGACAGATTTTTACCTTCCTAGCTGGGGCTTCGTAAATGTAAAGTGATTACTTTATTTAATTATTATCATTTCTTATTTATCATCCTTACCGGCGGAAAATGTAAAACCATAATCCTTTGGAAGAATTTGATTTTCAGCGTGTTGATAAAGTTGATAATCGGATGAATCTACTGCAACTACACTTTCATCCACCTTCTTACACAGGTATCCAATAGTCAGACTGAAAAACAAATTGTCAATATAATAATCATAATAAAACAGTTTTTATCACCATATTATTTAGAGACAAAAATTGTACGTAAAAACAATACTTACCAGGATTTTAGGTCTATGTGTCAGAAACATAGAATAAAATATGATAAATATTTTTTGTTTAATAAGTCTGTGGTTACGGTAGTAAAGAATATAGCCACCCCCTATCTTCCCGTGGGTGTCGTAAGAGGTGACTTAGAGATAACACAGTTCCACTACCACCTTGGAACTTAAAAAGCCGACCGATAGTGGGATAACCATCTAGCTGCTGGCTTTGAAATACACAGGCCGAAGACGGGCAGCAGCGTCTTCGGTGCGACAAAGCCAGACCTGGTCACCAACCCGCCTGCCCAGCGTGGTGACTATGGGCACATGAGGTAGGGCACATCAGGAATTTTCTGCTCAAAATATGGAGCAGCCCGACTGGGGTAGTACCTCGACCTTACAGAAGATCACAGCAAAATAATACTGTTTTCAAGCAGTATTGTGTTCCTGTTGGTGAGTAAGGTGACCAGAGCTCCTGGGGGGGATTGGAGATTTGGTCGGCAACGCGCTTGCGATGCTTCTGGTGTTGCAGGCGTCTATAAGCTACGGTAATCTCTTACCATCAGGTGACCCGTACGCTTGTTTGCCGACCTAGTGATATAAAAAAAAAAATATGAGTTCACGCCATTTTTGACGCGAACTTGTGGGAGGCCTGTGTCCAGCAGTGTACTGCGATTGGCTGAAGTGATGATGAGTGAATTTTATTTTTTTTAAATAAGTAGGTATTATTTTATTTTATATATATTAAGACTATTATATTAATGAATTTCTTACTGTGATAGAATAGCGGGCTGTGAAACACTTCCTATAGCCATACAGTCTCCGTTTTCAAGAAACATAAAATGATAAACGTAGCGGTGGAAGTTACGCCAATCTCGACACGGCCCTGTATAAATTAATAATTTATTACTAAGCCATAATTACATACAATATCTACTGCTACATATTATGTCAAAATCTGTCATAAATAAATCCGTCTTTGAAGGAGTAGGTATCTAATAAAAAATTTACAAGAAGTAATTGACAAACACAAAAAATCTTGCAGCATACAGAGATACCAAACAATAAGAATAAGATATAAACAATTAATCATAGGTATAAAATAAATCATATATGGACGGTCGATTCCTACCCACCACTTCATCTACGTTAAAATTTTACTAAAATTGTAAGCAATTTCGTTTATGACTTGTATTACTTATTCGCCACTAACTAACTGACCGATTTTATATCCAGGGGACAAAACTATAACATTTATTTTGTCTATTTTCATATGTCTACCTCGTTGACACAGACAATTTTGCGTAGACGCCTTTTTAACCGACTTCCAAAAAAGGAGGAGGTTCTCAATTCGACTGTATTTTTTTTTATGTATGTTACATCAGAACTTTTGACCGTGTGGACCGATTACAAATTTTTTTTTAATCGAAAGGTGGTGTGTGTCAATTGGTCCCATTTAAATTGATTTGAGATCTAACAACTACTTTTCGAGTTATATCTAATAATGCGTTTTTACTTGACGCTTTTTTCGTCGACCTACGTTGTATTATACCGCATAACTTTCTACTGGATGTACCGATTTTGATAATTCTTTTTTTGTTCGAAAGGAGATATCCCAAGTTTAGTACCATGATAAGGAAACCAGGATCCGATGATGGGATCCCAGAGAAATCGAGGGAAACTCTTGAAAATCCGCAATAACTTTTTTCTGGGTGTACCGATTTTAATAATTTTTAATTTAATCGAAAGCTGATGTTTGTCATGTGGTCACATATAAATTTTATTGAGATCTGATAACTACTTTTTGAGTAATCTTTGATAACGCGTAGTTACTTGACTATTTTTTCGTCGATCTACGTTGTATAACTCGTCGATGTAATTGAAGTCGGTTTTTTTTTCGTTTGCGAGCAAACACAATTATTTGAAGTAAAACTTCTTTACGCACGCTTTGACTTGTGTGGGGTAAGCCGGTGAATGCGTGACGAGAGCGATACGAAAAGTGTGATCGGGCGAGGCGAACGCAGCAATAGGGAGAGGTGTGAGTACATATTTTCTTTCTCTCATAACCAGTTACGTTCGTTTATCTAAGACACGATGCAGACCTTATTGTGCGGAAGTTTTACTTCAGTCGTGTGATCTAAAGCACACTCGTTTTTTTTTTTTTTTAAATCTTTCTCAATGCTGACTCATTATACTGAAATTATTGACAATTCTTCTTCAGACAAAGTGATATATTTATTGGAGATAAAATTGTTTAATGTAATAATAATAAAAGTTTTAAATACCAAAACTTCTGTCTCTGACACAAGGCATATCCAAATTGAATGTTTCACCGTCGATGGTCACAGTACCGGCTATATATCCCATTTGTTCATAATGTGTTTGGTGAAGTCTGAAAAAATTAATTGACTTCAAATGGAACAAAAGTTTATTCATATACCCATCGTTATAAAGCTTTGACATTGTTTTTTTAATCAAACTAATTTCTAATAACACAGTTCCACTACTACCTTTGAACTTCAAAAACCGACCGATGGCGGGATAACCATCCAACTGCTTGCTTTGAAATGCACAGGCCGAAGACGAGCAGCAACGTCTCGGTACAACAAAGCCAGCCCTGCGGTCACCAACCCGCCAACCCAGCGTGATTTTTTTTTTTTTTTATAACGATATATATCCACGGGCTTATAATGCCCGTGCTCTTGTTATTCCAATTATTTGTTTGTTACTCTCGATACCTTGGCACCTACATATGCAACTTAGAGACTAATTAAACTAAGCTTAGTATCACTAATCCCACGTGAGTCCACCGACCAAAATTTAAAGTTATGCTATCTTAATTTACTTATATATATAATTACTACTATTTATTATTACTTTTTCCTTTTCTTCACTTTTATCTTACAACTGTCCAGGGGTAGAAGCTGTGTACATTTCTTGAAATTTTTGTATTTATACTGTTATTTTTATTATCTAAGTTTATATTTACACTTATATGCTAGTTATCATATATGTACACTTATTTCCTAGTTACCTTATATATACACTTATGGCCTACTGGCCTACTTACAATATACACTTAGCCTAGGTTACTGTTAGTAAGTTTTTTTTTTTTTTTTTTCGTTTTTTGTTTTTTTTTATATATTCTTATATATTTATCACCATATATGTATTTTTTTTTTAAATTAATATTATATAATTAATCTTAATTAATTTGTTACACATGTTAAGTATAAATAATTTGTACACGTTATGTTATATGTAATTAATCCTATTTAATTTAGTAATTATTATTTATATTTATATAATTAATCGTATTTAATTTAGCACTTAGTACTTATGTTTATATACACACTATTTATTTATTCAACAAGTGTCTTCACACGTCAATAGTTTTCAACATGTCGAGCACACTCTCAGTGACGGCGGCATCTCTGTGATGAATCGCCATCTTGAGACTGTGCTCGAGTATTTTCTTATCCGCGGTCTCCGCTGCCCTCGCCACAAAGCGACCAATTGCGTCGTCACGGTCGTCGGTGTAATAGACACAGGTGTTGGTGTGTCTAGTCACCGCGACTACAGCGTGCGAAACGCTGTCGTGGATCCTGAGCCTCCTCGCCTTCGTCTGGAGGACAATGACGTCCTCGTAGGTCTGGCCCAGCGCCTCGTGGATGGTTAAGACGCGCGATCCCTCCCCGGATCCGTATCCCTGGTCAGTCAGCAACCTCTTCTCCTCTTGCGTAAAGACCAGGTATAAGGTTCGGTCTCTTCTTGCAGGAATACGCGCGCCCGTGAGGCTCTCCACTCGCAAAGATCGGATCTTTGGACTTGAGCTGTATACGTCTTTATAAACTTCGCTGATGGCAAGGGCTACGTCTTTGGGATTTCGATGCGTGCATGACAACTCGCACGAGATGGTTGTTATCCGGGTTGGTCTGCAGTACCGCATTTCGAACAGGTTGTCCCTGTCGATGTACGGCAGCTGGTTTATGTCTCCGATAAGGACTACCTTCTGAGCTCCCGATAGTCGGGCGGCCATTACTATGGCTCCGAAGTGGTTCATAAGGGCCTCGTCCACCGTTAGGCGGTTGATTTTTGAGCCCTCGTTGAACCCATTAACTAGAACGGAGGCCATAGTGCGCACCTTTTGCTTGGCTTTGTTGCCGTAGCGGTGCGCCAGTTTTTCTTTTAAGTCTTTGGCCGCCTCGACTGTGGTCGTAATCACGACCTCCGTGTCCTCATCGAAGTCCCCGACTATGCGAGTTGTCTTGCCGCATCCCGGTGCCCCGTTTATCCACTCCAGTGATGGTAGTTCCCAGGGCACGGTCGGTAAGCCGTCCCGGTCGCCCGAGATGGTTTTCGCCATCCGTAGCATCCGGTCCCCCAGCATTACTTTCGTGCATCTGGCCACTACCACCACTGGGTCCCCTTCAGGTGTTTCGAAGGTTTGTGGCTCCTCGTCATTCCCCTCCGACTCGACTGCGCTCACGAAGCCTGCTGTGCTGTTATATGCTGCCATATACCTACCCGACATCTTGCCCTTGAGTATTTGTCGGGTTTCACTGTTGTATATGGCCGCTTCGGCTTCCTCGAGTTCCACCTCCAGTAATCTTTGGTGATCGTACTGGTAGGCCTGCATGATCTTTTTGCAGGTGGCCAGGCTTACCTCGCGGTTTGCCTTTATTATCGCCAGGAACTCGATTAGGGCGTTCTCCGCATGTTGTAGCGGTGTGGAGGCAGGTCGAAGTCTCGGCGGTGTTACATGTCCCATGTCGGCCTTAGTACGAGCGGCCGGTGACGCCTCCGGGTGCCTCGGACTATTGTCTCTGGTGAACCGGCTCAGCGCCGCCGATTGCCGCTCACCCTGTCCAGCCTTTTTGGGAGAGAGGTGATGCGGGAGCTTGCCTGGTTTTGGGGAGATGGTTGCGTGGATAAAGGTCGCCAATGGCATCGAGCTCGGCTTAGGTTCAGGTGTGGCTTTTGCCTTAATTCGCTCTGCCTTCTGGGTCTCGATCCGTTGTTGTAGGCGCTCCGAGCCGCAGAGCGTGGACTCGTCGTCGGCCGGAGATGCAGGAGGTGTTGGTGTTATGGATTTCGGTCTTAGATATCCGAGATCCTCCCCCCTGTCTTCGTAGACTATGACCTCACTGTACTTGGAGGCCATTAGGCAACCGTACCTATCAGATACGTCACCTCTATCATATCCGACCCTCATCGAATCCACGCTAATTCTTTTGGGGATTCCACCGGGGGTCTCGCTCAACCGGCGTAGCCACACACTAGACTGCGTAAAGGGGGACGTCTCTCCCCACTCGAACAGCACGATGGATTTGTTATTCAAACGCACCAGACGGTAGGTCGAGTCGCCCTTCTGTTCTTGCGATAGCGCTGTGATTTTAGTGCGCTTTATACTTGTCTTTTGCGTGCTACCCTTTAACAGTAAAGCGAGCCCCGGCGAAATCGCCAGCCGATCGCGTCCTTCGGAACGACAGAAACTTATTCCCATCCTCTCTACTTCGCTGTCCATGAACAGAGCCACGCATCTGGTTTTAATTCCCACTACTTCGCTTCCGTTCCCTTCGCTAAGCGAGGATTGTGTCATCCCGCTGTGGGTCGGTTGCGGAGGTGCGTTTTGGTCGGCTCTATTCCTGAACAGTTTCTGCAGCGAGGAGGGCATGACCTTTGTTATTTGACCCAGAAGGGTGCGGCCAGGAGAAATCCGCGGAGCCGTTGAGCTGTTTCTCTGAGTGGCTTGTTGGACACAGTTTTGTTGTGTTTGTAGTTGTGCGTTGTGTGTTTGGGTGTGTGTTGCGTGGAAGACGGTGTTAGCGCTCTGCGTGGGTATTACAGCAGGTGGTGGAGCGGTCGTGCTGTTCCTTTTTGCGGCTATATTGACGGCCTTTCTCGCGAATGTGAGGAAGGCAGTTCTGTTTTTTTCACTCTCCAGGATGGTATGGAGCGATGTCTGCTCAAGTTTGATCTGGAGTTTGAGTTCTAGATCTAGCCTATCCTTACTGAATCTCGGGCAGTCCAGTATAACATGCAGAACTGTCTCCTCACAATTCGGATCGCAGATACATGAAGGACTGTCAGTGAGGTGGAATCTGTGGAGATACGCCGCAAATCCTCCGTGGCCGGTCAGAATTTTTGTGTCGACAGCTGTTGGTGCCGATTTCCTTACCAGCCTGCAAGCGGTCTTTACATCCGGTAGGAATATTTTCGTGACCGAGCCCGTCTCCGAAGAATTATATCTTTCCTGCCACATCCTGACAGTCTCTTCCCTGATCTGCCTTCTGACATACGAGATGGGTACTCTGTCGTAGTCAGGTGCCGTCTTTTTTGTTAAGGCCGCCTTTTTGGCCAACCCATCCGCTCTCTCATTGCCCGGTGTTCCAACATGGGCCCTCAACCAAAAGAACCGCACTGTCTTATTCTCCTCCCGGAGCTGTCTGATTCGACTCTTCATTTCCAGGGCCAGAGGGTGAGTCACTGAGGGGCTCCTCAGCAGATCTAAAGATGACCTCGAGTCGCTCAAGATGTTAATGGAGCATGACTTTGAGGTTTTTGCCATGTCCACGGCTCTGAAGAGTGCGTACATCTCCGATTGAAAGACAGTGTTGTGCGGCTCTAACCGGAAAGTAGAGTATCTTACTTCCCTGCCTTGGTCCCAGCATGTGAGGGCGGCTCCTACTTTACCCTCTATTTTGCTTCCGTCGGTAAAGATGAAAGGCCCGACGATGTTGTGTTCTTCAAGGACTTCGGGGTTCAGATTCTCTAAGCGCTCGTACTCTGTTGTCATGAATAGGGAAGGGTGGGGATTTTGCATTGGTCCCACCCTGCGCTCTAGCTCTCTTCCCGGTGGAAGAAGATCCGTGCTGTGACCTTTTTTGGTTTTGAATAGTATGGCCGCCTCTCGGACGCGAAGGTCTAACGGGAGCAAGCCAGTGAGGACTAGTGCCGATGTCAGAGACACCGTTCTGTACGCCCTGCACATTTTTTGTGCAAATCCTCTCTGCAGTGAGTCTAGCTGCTTTCTTATCGACAGTTTCTCTGCTGCAGGGGACCATACGCTCGCTGCGTACAGAACGATGGGCTCTATCACCGCCACATATATGATCCGTACGATCTCCCCATTCAGACCCCAACTCACTCTCGCCGCGCGCGCGAGCTGTTTATAGATGTCCGCCACTTTTTTACACACGGCGGATACGTGCGCGTTGAAAGTGAGCTTCGAGTCCAAAATGAGCCCCAGCAGTTTTATTTCATCTACAAGCCTCAGTCGAGTGCCGGACATATGGATTATGGGGGTGTCGTATTTGAGTTTTTTAGTGAGCACCATCGCGTTGGTTTTGTGCGCGGCGAAGCTCAGCTTGTTACGTATACCCCACTCTTGTACGGCCGCTAAGGTGGTTTCGGCTGAGGTCTGTAGGTTGCTGGTTTTTTGGCTGGAGAAAACGAGGACAACGTCGTCCGCAAAGGCCTGGCAGTATACCCCCATCGCGCTGATCTCTCTCAGAAGCGAATCCAGTATGAGGTTCCAGAAGGTCGGCCCGCCAATGGATCCTTGGACACAACCCTTCGTGGTCTCCTTTTCACTGGTCGCTCTGGCGTAATTTACGATGACCTTTCGGTCCTGGAGGTATGAGGCGACCATAGCGTATAGGTTTCTCGGGCAATGCTTGTCCACTAGCTGTTTTTTGAGAGCCGGCCACCATGCATTGTCGAAAGCGCCCTCTATGTCAAGCGATACCAGAAGTACTATCTTCTTGGACTTAATTTCCTGCCTGATATGCTCGACGAGATCGTAGAGGGCGTCTTCCGTTCCCCTCTGTGAATGAATCCGTACTGGCTTCGGTGCAGCGTGGGGAAGAGTCTCCACTGAAGTCTACCTATAAGCATTTTCTCAACTGTCTTTCCTAGGATTGACAGGAGTCCTATAGGTCTATAGGACTTCGGGTGGGTGTAGTCCTCTTTGGCTGGTTTGCGGAGGATGCGTACGTGGGCGACTTTCCACAGCTTGGGGAAGTGGGACAGCGATAGGCATTTGTTCGCCAACGCTAGGAATAACTCCCTGTTGCAGTTTATTGCCGCCGCGCATATATCCGACGTTAACCCGTCTGGGGCTGGAGCTTTTTTGGGATTTTGGCTCAAAAGAACCTGTTCCAGCTCCACGGCCGTAAACGGCGGGTCGTCATCGGACAGATCTTCTAACTCCGCGGGAGTTCTGCCTTCTACGGCCTCTCGGATCTGTTTGTGATGGGCGGTTTCGGTCTCTACAGAGTCATCAGGGTAGAACGTTTTTGCTAGGAGTTTTGCCGACTGTTCTGGTGACAGTGTTTCGCCTGATTCGTTCCTTAGCAATGCGTCCTCGTGTCTACGAGAGGTCTTCCTGATGACTCTGTAGATACCGTCCCACACGCTTTCGCGGTCCTGTGCCGTGCAGAACTCTTTCCAGCTCTGAGTGGCTGCTTTGTCTGCCACTTGTTTATATTTTTCCTTGGCCCGTACGTATTCTTCGATGACGCCAGCCCTTCTGCAGGGTGCAGCATTTCTGATGCGACGTTTGGCTCTTAGTTGTTCCCTTTTCAGGGAATCTAGCTCTACCGACCACCAGGGCGGTCGGGGGTCGCCTTCCCCCCTAACCCAGCGTGATGACTATGGGCAACACACATGAGTTCACGCTATTTTTGGCGCGAACTTGTGGAGGCCTACGCCCAGCAGTGGACTGCGATAGGTTGAAGTGATGAATTACTAATATATCATCAGTTAAGTATTATACTCATATCCAACTACTGAAAGTCGATACAAATTAATGTCAAAATGCTTTCCTGTAGTGCGAGTAAAATTTTAAATAATTTATGTAGACTGGGCGTTTTTATATACTTATTTAGTTCAGGTGTGGCAACGGTGAGGCGATTATTAAACCAGGATTTCTTTTTAAAATATTAGTTTTTTTTTCTGGCTTGTAACTTGTTATATACATATATGTTATATTGTTGTGTATATATATAATTGGGTATTGTATTCGTTATTCATAAATTCAAGTAAAATCTCCACTTGTGTTATTTATATTGGTACCTATATGTCTACTAGTTTTTATATGTGAAGACCTATCATTAGCCAAATATTGTTTAGTATTATTGCTATGTATTGTTATTTGTGCTGTTTCTTTCCAAATATTAAATAAATAAATATATTTATATTGAATGCAACAACAACCAGTCTGTTTTAGTGCGTGTTCCATGTGTTCCTTAACACAGGCAGCTTCGATTTTCGAGCGAGTTCGATTCTCGCTCGGGATGAATATTTTTATCTGTACAAATATTTCGTTCCGGTTTGGATGTCTGTCCTGTGGTGTCTTGTGGTGCTCCAGAGAGCACACTAATCTGTCTGTCCCGGTTGTTATCATATACACCTGATAGCGATCGTTACTCACGCACTGGTGCAGCGTGGTGGATTAAGCTCTGATCCTTATATACATGAAGAAAGAGACATATGCCCAGCAGTGGAATGTTACTCCCTGAAACGTGACGTATCGTATACTTAATATATAGAAACGTATCAACCGTGCGACTGCAGTTTCAACTAACACAAAGTAGTTCAAATCGAAGGCATATTATATAGTGTTGGAAAATGTTGAATAATGAACTATATTTCGTACAAGATCTTTTATCCACAACTCACCTTTTAACAATTTTGAAATAATCTGTAGACCAAGGTTCCCTCGCCATGTCGTCTGCGACACTCATTGGCGACATTTGGGTGTCGTATTCGAAATGAGCCCAAATGGCGCTCCAAGTGAGATTAGCTGACACTTTTATTCTTTTGCTAGGATTATTTCTTGATCTAAATACACAAGAAAAGATTTTTTTTAATAAGAACTTACAATTAGTAATTTTACCAGAATCTGATGACTTCTACTCATGTTCGTACGGTAATTTTTTTTTCTACACTTATAAAGTAATCTTGAATTAGAAGCAAGATAGCTAGGTAACAATTATAATGTTAACAAATGCCAGGTCCTTAATTTTATTAATCCTTATTAATTTTATTTACCTTTTACAAATCGACACAACCATGTTTAGGATAACGTAGAGTCAATAATTATTACAGTGATTAATCATTAGTATAGTTTTATGTCCACTGGGACTATCCATTGGACTTAGAAAGAGTATTTCGTATTCTAAATAAAAGTGTAAATATATATATAGCTACTGATATGATAAAATTGGTATTTACGATTTACGATCTCCAAAATTGATAGTTATTGGTAACATTCTCAAAAAATCATAACTATAACTTTACGTACCCACTTATTAGTTAAACTTACTTCATTTCCCCATCATAACATAAATTCCAAGCTCGCATCGGTACGAAGTTTTGAATGCGAATCCCTTGTACACTGTATTCATCTTTATCATCATCAGATTGCTTCAAATAAGTATCAGGAAGTTCAGGGGATAAGAGAAGGTCTTCATTTTTTATCTACAAAAGCATAATTTTACTAGACTTTTTCAGGGGCTGACATTTAAAATTAGTCCTGTGATATGCCATAAAATGTGAAGTTTTGTGTTCTATTTTTTTCGTGATAATAGGCTCTTTAAAAGATATATTAAAGTCGGTCATTTATTTGAAATTTTAACAATTAAAGGGAAACAATTCAATTCTTTTATTGTATTAGTATAAGTATTTAGTTATACAGGAATCTAGTAATAAGTAAATTAATCTAACGGTAGTTAGATCTAAATAAAAAATACTAGGGACCGACCGAAATTCCGGTTTCGGTTTCGGTTTCGGCCAGTTTCGGCCAGTTTCGGCCAAAAATGGTGCGAAACTTTTGGCTCTGCCAAAACTCTGAGTTTGTGGATAGTCGTGGGCGTTCGACTAACTTAATCGTCAAGCAGCCTCAAAAAGTAAATATTATTATCTTAAGAATAATGTAAACACAAGCACTATGATATAAAAGTTAATGTTGTTTTTTTTTGTATGCATGTGTAAATAAATGCTTAAAATACACTTTACGTACATACTATACATAGTATATTTACACTGTCACATTGTCCACGTGAATTTCGGTTTCGGTTTCGGCCGAAACTTCGGTTTTAGTTTCGGCTTCGGTTAAAAAATCTGTTTTAGTCGGACAGTATAAAATACCCCTCTAACTAAATTATGCTTTCTTAATATATATTACAAATATATGATAAATACAAATATATTAAATTATAATGTATACCTTTAAATATAAGAATGAGTCGCAAATTTGATTCGGCCTTCTTGCTAGTCCACAAACTATTGCCTGTCCATTCTCAGATATTCCATTAAAATAAACGCCATCTATTGACTAAAATAAAAACGAAATACATGTATTTCTTTTCTAGACGCCGCGTTGGCGCAGCGGTCACAGCCATGGATTGTACCCGTTGTGCTGGCGGTTGCGGGTTCGATCCCCGCACATGACAAACATTTGTATTGGCCATACAGGTGTTTGCCGTGGTCTGGGTGTTTGTGCAGTCCTTGTGGGTCTCCCCACCGTGCCTCGGAGAGCACGTTAAGCCCTCGGTCCCGGTTGTTATCATATACACCTGATAGCGATCGTTACTCATAGTAGGAAATATATCCGCCAACCCGCATCGGAGCAGCGTGGTGGATTAAGCTCTGATCCTTCTCCTACATGGGGAAAGAGGCCTATGCCCAACAGTGGGATATTACAGGCTGAAGCGCTATGTATTTTCTACTAGCCGACCCGTGCGATTTAGACTTCCTGATTCTTAGTACGATATGCATAGAGACGGAGACCAGCAAATAATAGTTTTTAATTGTAACTTTTGGTCTCTAAATTCGGCTTTTGTAGTTCTCTGAAGAAAGACGCCTACAATTCGTTTTTTTTTTCTTTTTCTTCTAACTAACCGAATTCAACTTATGGATTTCGACTTATGTATGCTACTTCAGAACTTTTGATTGGGTGGACCGATTTCGATGATCTTTTTAATCGAAAGCTGGTGGGTGTCGTGTGATCCCATTTGCGATCTGACAAGTACTTTTCGTGTTATATCTAATAATGCATAATAACGTGGTTATTTTTATCTAAGTACGTTGTTTTACTTGTCGATGTAATTGAAGTCGGTTTTTTTTTTCGTTTGCGAGCAAATACAATTATTATCTATCATGTCGTCGGCCAGTTAACATCTTATTAAATGGTAGAGAAAAAAATCGAAATTGGTCAATAGATGGAAAAGATGAATGTTCTGTTAATTTTGTAGCCACGATGTACACGATTCCTTTTCAAGTGTCAAAGCGTTTTAAGTCTATATGGAATGAAACTTTTCAAGAGAACAAAATTGCAGACAGTAACTTGTTATTAAAATGTCCCAAAAACTTACCTTCTCGTGACTACCCAAATCATATTTTTGTTCTAAGTTAGCCTCATATTCTTGGACACGTATCGTTCCACTAGCATTACCTGAATATATAGCTATAAGTTTTTTCACATAAGCTATTACCTAAAAGTATAAAACATTTCGACACATTACATTTAAATCAAAGAATGTGGTAGAAGGTTCACTGAATATATTTTTACTATACACAGAATACTTATACAGTTAAATTATGCGTATACTAAATTAATTATACTTTATTACCTTATACTATGAAACAACTCGATGTATTTATTAAATGATTAGTTTATGATTTTTTTCAACAAGAATAGTATGTATTTATTAATTATATACCAACAGGCAGATACACTGTAGGTACACACGTACCTATACCTATACCTATGTACCATAATTATATACCTGTAAATTATAATCGTAACTCTGAACTTTTTAGACGTTATCATGATAAAAGTAACGATTATTAAGATATTTCATTTTGTTACCTGTTTCGCACTTAAAATAGTAAACATAAATAAAAATTTAAACCAATAAGTTTTGTTTCTCTGCTGATAAATTCCAAGTATTGGTGGCTTGTATTTTTTATTGATGAATCGAAAGGTTAATACTAAGCCCACTGATATGAACAATGAAGTTAAGCACGTTAACATTTTAAAAATTAAATTACTTTATATTATAAGTATAATAAATAAAAAATGTATATCGACCAATGTTCTTACTGCTAATGGAATACTGGACATCGATAATGACATTAGGTAAATAATTTTAATACGTTTGTTATCTTATCGCTACTCGATTAATTAAACTCGAAATTATGTCAGAATTTTATACATTGTACCTTCAGATTTCACAATCAAGGTCTATTTAAAGAATGGATTAGTCAAATGTTATATCACTTATTGGTGGTTTTATTTGATTAATGACCTGGTG
The DNA here is from genome assembly GCF_905220565.1 of Melitaea cinxia. Lineage (NCBI taxonomy): Eukaryota > Metazoa > Arthropoda > Insecta > Lepidoptera > Nymphalidae > Melitaea > Melitaea cinxia. The sequence goes on from NC_059403.1 coordinate 11,163,609, forward strand.
TCGCCTCGCGGTCTTACTTAATTTTAAATAACTAGATTTTCAGCTAATCGTTTTTTTTGCCCAATATTTACTAACCCAATATCGGCGCAGCTTACACGATTTTGGATTTGGATTCATTTGTGGCAGATTTCTGCCATTTCGGTAGATTTTGCAGTTAAGTTTTGTCTGTGGCAGATCATGCTGACGATTTACAAAGTGGCAGATTTAAAAGATTTCGGGAAAATGCACATGACCTACTTAAAATTTTGATAAATAATGAACACTATTCTCCTTTATTGATTTTTTTACGTCTTTATCATTTGGTGTGTAACGTATATGGTTCTCTGTAACGAATCATACATAAATTATGATGAGAAAATACGAGCATGCTTATCGACTTGAGTGGGACAAGATCCCTTGCTTTCTTCATGAAATAACATTTAAAAAGTAGATGATGAACTTCGACAAATTAAATTTGACATAAGTGTAAGAGATTTGTTAGAATCAGGTGAAAGTAGCAACACAAGCACAATTTTTAGTGTAAACAAATTTTGGGGAACAATTGCAAAAATGCTGGACGCGAATGGGGCTACCGATTTTCAAAAATGTCTAAATATTGAAAATTTCGCGAAAGCTTTATTAAGTTTGTCTATGTCAATCGCTTCGTGCAAGAGAATATTCTTGCATATAAACCTGAACAAAACCAAAATAAGGAATAGGTTCTTAAACAAACGTGTATCGGCTATAATTATCAATAAAGGAACACGAAGATTGTGTCTCCATTAAACAAAGTAAAAATATGTTAAAAAAACATGTCGTTCAAAACTCGGATCTTCATCACGGAGAATGAAGAAGAAAATTTGGAGGCAAATGTTGATACAAACTAATAGTAGTATGTATATAGTAGATGTAATACCGCTTATTGAAATTGTAATTTTTTTGGGTTGATTAAAGAAATTAGGTTCTATTCATTATGTTTTTTTAGAGCCCATGATGGCATATTTTGGCATTTTTGTCGTCAAGTGTGGCAGAATTTGGCAGATTTTTTATCCAGTCTGTGGCAGATATGCCACTTTTGAGACGGTCACACTGATTCTCACCCCGAATCCGGGTGTGATATAATTATGTATTTTTCAAATTTATTTATATACTAGCTGATCCCGCAAACGTTGTTTTGCCATATCTGTTATTAGCCCCCTTAATCCCCCCCCCCTTATAACTTAGGGATGTGAAAAATAGATGTTGGACGATTCTCAGACCTACCCAATACTGCACACAAAATTTCATAAAATTTCTGTAACCTTCTCTTAGGATTATCGTAATAATGTTACTACATTGTTACACGAGAATTTTATAGATAAGAGACCTATTATGTGATATATAATTATAATTGTCGAAAAAGAAACATACACTTTATCACCCGGCGGGTTACCTATAAAACAGACGTAATGTTGCCTATCTTTATCGTGCGTGTATGATAATGTGTATTTATTTATAGCATGATTTTATAAGGACACGATATAATTATACATCTTATCACTAAAATCCATCCATCCATCGGATGTTTAACGCAGAAAGAAGTAATGTTAATTTTCGTAAGACATCCATCCATCGGATGTTTAACGGAGAAAGAAGTAATGTTAATTTTCGTAAGACATTAAAACTGTCTAACCGACTATAAAAATACTGTTAATACTTTGCAGTCACTAATGATCCTAGATGTTAAAAGCGGCTTGAAATAAATAAACTAAAAAATGGACACGATATGACAGCAGCATCTATCATAGATGTACTAACATTTAAATGTTTAGTGATTTCCATCACGACAAATTAAAAAATAAGTTTAATATTTTAGACATATTAGAAAAGTTTTTAAAAAATTATTGAAATAAAAACAATTTTGTGTTTATTTAGTATTTATTTTAATACCAATTTTGAACATCATCAAATCAGAAGTTTATAATATTCCAAAAAAGAAAAATGTTACCAGCTTTTTAGTACAAGACGTATTATTTATTATCTATTTATAACTAATCTGACGTAGCTAATAAATGCTTATGAACGCACTCTTCTTTGTTTATCAGATGTGTTGTTTTGTTGACGAGTTGCATCAAAGTGTTCAGGTTACTGGACCACTCATTCAATCGGTCGGACGCATCCATGTTCAACCTATAAGAAAAGATAGGATCAACATTTTTATTTTTATTTCATATATATTACCTTATATTGTTAATATTTTTTTATTAGTATGGCTAAAAATGTTTTGCATCACATCACGATAAGTGTCTAATTGCAAGAACAAAAATAAACTGGTTAAACCAAACTAATAGAGTTTTACGCCGTATGGCAAGCCTGTTAGCGTAGTTTACAAGTATTACTGTTAAAACAAAAAGATCTTAACTTTCGATAAAAGAGATTATCGCAATACTCGTAGTAAATTAACGTATATTATACCAAAAGACGTAGCAACAAAATATTAAAAACGTAAAATAAAAATCCTTTTGTAAATAAATCTAGTTAAATTTAAAGAATAAATTGATTGGAGATATTTTTGCTCTCAGTAAATTCACACTAAATTTCACTGTTCCATTTGTTTAATATATTAAGATTAATATACTTTTTTAACTTTAATAGTACACATATAGACATACAAACATTAGAAAGATGACGTATTTTGCTGCACATACTATTTTGTCTCAACTATTGATGCTTACACACCACCAGTTTCTTAGTTATCTATCAATATCAATTTGATGTTCAGTGATGACAAAATATAAGAAATGTTCGCAAAATCTACTGTGATTGTTATTGCAACACTTTTCAAGTAATTTTTTTTTTTTATGTTTTACTCAGTCTTCATCACACTCAGGTGAGAAGTTCCACCAAAAATACAAACTCGTAAACTATTTATGTGCATTATATTCAAATGATTCATATAAATTTTTATTACCTAAAGTGAACCACTCCAGCTGGTCTGTCAATCTTAGCTCGGACTACGCCGTTCACGACGAGTTGACTCAATGCTTCCTCCGTCTCTGTCACACTCAAACCAAGGAGTTCACTCATCCTCTGTAGTGTGATGCGTGTGTAATACATTGACATGATACGGATGTTCTGTTGACAGTAGAATATTAATTACCTTGAAACTATTATTAACAACATATGTAAAAAATACTACTACTTTGATCCTTTCATTATTAAATAATAGTAAAACTGGAACAATAGAAGACAAAGACAATTTAATTTATTTGGAGATAAAGTAAAGTGAATTTAGCTATTTAACCAACTTCGAATAACGAAAAAGAGGTTTTCAATTCGACTTCTTTTAATGGTTATACAGATTCTGATGTTTATTTTTTTAAAGCCAATGCTTGTCATATGATCCCATTTAAATTTGTGCGAAATCATAATAGTAGTTTTTCTGTTTTGTTTTTATTTATATAAACAAGTATAGTACAATTTTTGGGCTGCAAAAATTATCAACAAACATTGGAAATATTTATTCATACAAATAAAATGTTTCAAGTCAAGATTAATTAATTGTTTAAATTCTTACATGTTCTACAACCCTATTCTTTAAGTCATTCCAACGTTCTTGCCCCTTCTCATCATTAGCATTAAAGTATGGTGTTTTTCTCAGCATCTTTTCATATGTTGGGCAGAGAATACTCCATCTGATTATTTCAGGGTTGATGAACAACCCTAACAACTGTCTGTAACAAGGGAGGTAATGTAAATAAAAAATGCTGTTTTTAAAAAAAAATTACACATATAATACAAATATACTATGATTTATGTGTCAAACAAAATATGTTAGCTACACTGCAACCATAGTATTTGCAATGGTATCAATAAGTAAGGTAAGTAATGGTGTTATTAATCATTTTGATATTTTATGGGGGTATGAGGATACCCCCATAAAATATCAAAATGATTAATAACACACATGATAAATACTGTGTTCTACGTATATACCATAGTGTTTAGTGAGGATTGAAGTTTAATAAGTGATATAATACTTTGTTGTAGATACTTGTTCAATGTTCAGTCTCTATAATGCATTAAAACAACTTTCTTCTCCTTTATTATTATAAATACATGTACATTGCTTTTATAAGTTCTGAATGATGCTCAAATTGGATAATTGTTTTTTTTTATTATGTTATTTGTTAAGGTGGTAAAAAGTTTGTCAGATCAGGATGTATGAAATAAATGGTTTAGTCTTGTTTCTTTTTTTTTGGCTTATGCATAATAACAATTTATTCTTATTTATCATAAATACATTAATATTACTTTATTCTAACCATTATCCTATTTATATTAATAAAAATTTCTTACTTGTATTCAGGCAATTTATCCAAATCCTTGTCTTCATTTAGCCTATGTGTAAGATCAGCTTGTTCGTTATCATATGGAGCTAAGATGAGAAATACAACACTGCCAATAAGTGCTTCGGAGCCACCGGCCTGGCCCAGGGCTCGGAAGTGACGGCAAACTGATAAATATGATCCATTATGTTGATCCACTGCTATCATTAATCTATAAAATTTCTCTTTTAATTCCTGTAAAAAAACTCGATTAAATTCAATTAGTATGGGTTAAACAATTTAAAATTACGTAACATTGTCATAAAGAAATTTAAGTCAATATATTTTTATTAATTTAATAAATATATTTTTACAATCTTATTGGTTTAAAACAGTATTTGCTTTTGGCAAACAAAATTACACAGGGTGATGGAACACAACAATATGCGGTATAGTATGATTGCATATACCAACCAAATGCTTTTAGCGACGTATATATAGGCATGTTTGTTTTTAATATAATAAAAATAACTTTATGTACTAGATATTTTGTTGTTAGTTAAGATATATAAAGAGGTAAAATATGTACGTGCAAATTATGCAATACACTTTTTTTGCTTTGATGGTAATATACATATTACTACATAGACACATTATGTACAGTCAGTCAGTCATGATTATTACATGATTATTTAAATAAAAAAAATAATCAAATTGTCAGTTTATTTAGTATGACTTCCAGTTAGTACAGTGTATTATCAACAATCCCTTTACCATCGGTAATTCATTACAAGAGGATTCTACTGTATATAGAAATGCAAGCTATATATTTTTTTGTACATTTCTAATCATAATTATCATTTCCCTATTATTTTTCAATTGTGTTCACTATACATCTTGCTAAAATTACTATTATTAATAATTAATAAAATATTTTTATTGATTTCAAAATTCTACAGTTTAATTATATAGTATCTATCCAAATAGGTTGTGAGAAAGAATATCAGTCAGAGAAGTGTAAGAGAAATGTTAAAAATAATAATCTTAAGTATTATAAACAGACAATACTGAAGTAAGAGATGCCAGATGTCAATGGAAATTTATAAGTCCTACTTACTTGTGTATTGTCTTCTTCAAAGAACTTAGTATTGATCTTCTTAGATATAATATGAGTACGAATATAATCTTTGATAGCTAGACAAAGCCTCATTTGTTCTAAGATCAATTCAACTTTCTCCCTCTTGTCCATAGATCCATACGTCTCCACTTGTAATTCTTGTATAATCTTAGCAGCCTCGGCGACATTCCCTTCGTCCTCTCTTATTTTAGCAAGAATATGAGTGAGTCTAGCTCTTTCAACTTCAACATATATTTTACCCTCGGTTATTGTTCGTAGTGTCTCAATAAGCTTTATTTTGGTCTCTTTGTCTGGTGTTTTGTCCACATAGGTGCAGCATTCTTGCACCATCTTGACAACTGCTTGTTTTAGTTGTGATCTTTAAGAATTAAAGATGAACTTATTAATATACGAGTTATAAATTACTTTTTAGGTTATTATGTACAATATAGGTAGATTTTTTTTTTATCGGAGGTTAAATTTTAGTTTTGAGGTTAAAATTAACCTACCACCTTTAAGGTTAGAGTAACGCTTGGCTCCGGCGCTGCGGGAAGTGCAGCCCTTCCACCCTTGCGTGCGAAAGCACGCTCACTCATGCTCCGTTCCGCAGCGGAGGCGAGGGCGAGGCATCCCTCCACGCCTCCAGCTTAAAAAAAAACACTAGGGGTAGGGCAGACCAAGACCACGTGGACAGTGGGGTGCTCCGATTCGGTTTTGGGTATTTTTCGAATTTCTAAACCTATATTCTAGCACGCAATGTTACTAATTTTATTAGAATATTATGTCTGACGCGTTATTTTGTTTAAAAGTGTCGATTTGTCAGTCGTTAAAAGTCAGTTTACTAGTACTGTGTGGCTACGGTACTAAAGAATTTAGCCAACCCCTCTCTTCCCGTGGGTGTCGTAAGAGGCGACTAAGGGATAACACAGTTCCGCTACCACCTTGGAACTTAAAAAGCCGACCGGTGGCGGGATAACCATCCAACTGCTGGCTTTGAAATACACAGGCCGAAGACGGGCAGCAGCGTCTTCGGTGCGACAAAGCCAGCCCTGCGGTCACCAACCCGCCTGCCCAGCGTGGTGACTATGGGCAAAACACATAAGTTCACGTTATTTTTGGCGTAAACTTATGGAGGCCTATGTCCAGCAGTGGACTGTATAGGCTGTAATGATGATGAAAAGTCAGTTTAGTATTTTGATCTTGCAGTAAAGATCGTTTTTACGTAAATTTGTTCGAAAATAACGCGTGATATTCGCAGTACGGAGCATGAGTACACTTACCCCAGCACCGGAATTAAGGTAAAGTCAGAAATAACAAAAATTTAACCTCCGATAAAAAAATCTACCTATATTGTACACAATAGCCCTTTTTATTTAATTTATTAATTAATTATAGCTCCTTGTTTATTTTATTAATGTGAAAAAGTGTTATTTAGAAAAACTATATAAATTGATGTAATATGTACCTTCTTTTTGAGAGAAGAACAATATGATCATTAAGTGCAGACCAGTTTTTGGCTTCAAAACAAATTTGTACAATGGTCACCAAGATTCTTGCAGTAGAAGCCATATCTGCACCCTATAATTAATATACAAAAGAAGTATTGTATTTAGAAATGTTTAAAACCTAATTTAAAAAGTGAAGTTGAGTGAAGTGTGAAATAACTACATCAATTGAAAAGTAGAATCTACTAAGTTCTATTACAATGAAAGGAAAACTTACCGTTCTTGTTTGTTTTTCCAACGCTAGTAGCTGATCTATAGCTTCTTGAACTCTTCCACTTAACGCCCATGATTTCCACAAAGGTATTTTTTCGTCGCAAGTGGCACTGTAATCCACCTATAAATGATACGTGTATAGTTCTATTTTGGAACACAAAACAAAGTTTATCTCTCCAATAAAATAGGTTTGTCAAACTTACTTCCATTTTAATTATTTTCCCACTAGCATCCAAGCTTCCTATATCACCGTTTGAAGTCATCTTGCTATCTAAAACAACCGCTTTTAATATTTAATTTGTATGACATAAATGTTATGTATCATTTTTTATGTTAAAAGACTGTAACAAGATACTCACTAAATAGTTGTAGCTGTTTTTATTCGAATAAGGTTATTGAAATCAGAAAGTTATTTCTTCGAGTTTTGTTGAATATTGGTTGAATAGGTACTGAATTCTTGTAAATGCAATATCACTACGAGTGACAGTTGAAGCTACTGTCAAAAATTTTCAACGACAATAATTGATATAACCGTGGCTCCACACATGGCTATTTGTATTTGCGTATTTGCCATATTTGACAAATAACTTCCATGTGTGGAGAGTGTATTTGCCTTTATTGCCGTATTTGCCTATCCTGCAAAATAATGATATTTGTAATAAAAAAAAATACTAATCGACAGATTTTCAATTGCTCAATTCAACTACGTTGTCCTTTTAAATTGCTCAACTTAAATTATTTAATTAAAAAACAATAAAGTTGTTGAAAAATATTCATTTATCAATATTTTCAAACTCCTATATCTTTTGATGTATACAATATTTTGAATTGCTCAGTGTTAAAAAACTGCTCAAGTTGCATTTATAATTGCTCAAGTATAGTTTGAAACAGAACCACTTGCCTTAATTTTTAAATAAATATAAATAAATTGAACAGATAAAATAATGATATTTGTAAAAAAAAAAATACTAATCGATACATTTTCAATAGCTCAATTCAACTACGTTGTCCTTTTAAATTGCTCACCTTAAATTATTTAATTAAAAATCAATAAAGTCGTTAAAAAAAAATCATTTATCAATATTTTCAAAGTCCTATATCTTTTGATGTATACAATATTTTAAATTGCTCAAATTGTGAAAAAACTGCTCAAGTTGCATTTATAATTGCTCAAGTATAGTTTGAAACAGAACCACTTGCCTTAATTTCTAAAAGGACAACGTAATAAATATATATATAATAAAGGACAACGTAGTTGAATTGAGCTATTGAAAATGTATCGATTAGTATTTTTTTTTTACAAATATCATTATTTTATCTGTTCAATTTATTTATATTTATTTAAAAATTAAGGCAAGTGGTTCTGTTTCAAACTATACTTGAGCAATTATAAATGCAACTTGAGCAGTTTTTTAACACTTTGAGCAATTCAAAATATTGTATACATCAAAAGATATAGGAGTTTGAAAATATTGATAAATGAATATTTTTCAACAACTTTATTGTTTTTTAATTAAATAATTTAAGTTGAGCAATTTAAAAGGACAACGTAGTTGAATTGAGCAATTGAAAATCTGTCGATTAGTATTTTTTTTTATTACAAATATCATTATTTTGCAGGCTGGGGTGGGGTAGGTTTATATAAGTGGATAAATTTTAAAACAACATCAACAGTATATAAGTGTTTAATCTATGGTCTTAATTCATACCATAGTGTAAGTGTACTGACTTTCCATGACTGACTTTGTTTTGTAATGATTTAGTCTGTGGAAAGTGGAAATGGCGTAACGAAGTGTAAATTTGTTTTTACATTTTGTATATACCTAGTTGTTTTATTAGACGCAAATCCTTAAGATTTAGGCACCTTATGTAGTAATTTAAGTGTTTATATTATTTTTCGTGTTTCGTTTACTTGTTATTTAAGGCACAAATAGCCTAATTTTTGTTTGAGGCTTTGTTCACATCTATGAATAATAATAAAATTTGTGGTAACATTTTTCGTCGACGATTACAATGAGTTTTATAAAAAGTATTGAAAAGAAGGTTATGGAAGCGAGAAGTCATTCTGTTCAAGGGCTCACCAGTAAGGTCACTAGCCCTGCGATGAAAATACCTTTACCTCCTCGTTTGTGGATTACAGGTTTGTTTTATTATGCAACGAACATATGTGTTACATCGGTGAAACGTATCTCGTCAGCTATCTTAGTTCTATTATTATGATAAATGTAATGAAAAACTGTTGTTTTTAGACGTAGAAGATGAATCGTCAGACGGTATGGATGGTAGTTTAAGAGACGATGGGGTTGTTCCCGTAGAAAGGGTCCCGAGGGTTCGATCTCGTTTCCGACATTATAAACAGCGAACAACTGTTACTATTCCGATCGGAATCTTTTGGGACATTGAGAACTGTCAGGTGAATAGGTTTATCAAACACAATATTGTTGTTAACTATTAAAACAAAACAAATTATAGTAAAATATTAAAATGAAAGATTTCTTTGTGTAATTTTTACATTATTGTTTTGTTAGGTACCCCGGGGTTGTTCAGCTATTGATGTGGTTGCAGCGATTCGAAATAAGTTTCTAACAGGAAGACGTGAAGCAGATTTTGTTGTTGTCTGTGATGTAAAAAAGGAAGCTCCAAATAGACTGCAGGAACTTAATGATGCTCAAGTATGTATATTTTCTATGTTTTATAAATTCACTATTAATATTTTGTAAAATATATTATAGAAAAAATTATTATTCAAGATTATAATTTACACACACACATATCACAATAGTATCTTTTTTATCTGATTACAGTTACTTAATGGTCTGTTTTACCATTGTTGTTTTTGTTTGGATCTTAGGGCTAAATTATAATCATACAAAATTAAAACTCGTTTATATTATTAAAAACAAAATTTAGTTGACAATCTATACTTATATTTTTCTGATTATTTTATTATGTATAACAAATATGGATTTTCTTATACATACACATGGAATATATAAAAAATATATTTAAGCTTAATGTAATTAGTAATTATATCTATAAAAAAACTGTGAATAGCTTAGCTTCTATATAGGAGATATTCGAGAGAAAATATATGCTGCTAAGAACCTGATATATTTTTAAATTTTGTATGTGATCAAAAGCAGTTTGTTACACCACAATTAATTTATGTGGATGATTTAACATCTTAGTGCATAATATAAATTTTTTTATTAAACAGGTTAATTTAATTCATGTGTGTGGAACTCAAAAGAATGCAGCGGATGAAAAGTTGAGACAGTGCATGAGGAGATTTGGGGAGCTGCATTCAGCTCCTGCTGCTTTATTGTTAATTTCAGGAGATATAAATTTTGCTGCAGATTTGAGTGATTTTAGGCATAGGTTTGTATATCGGATAAGAATTCTCGTTTATATTGATCAAATTAATGTTATTTCGTTTTAATGAATATTACAGGTAATGTCAGTTATTTAATTTTGTGTATTTTGTTTAGGAAAAATATGGAAGTGATATTGGTGCATAAACAGAATACGTCATCTGCTTTGATTGCTTGTGCTTCGTCTCATTTTTCTTATAATGATCTGACAGCAAAACTTCCGAGGAAACCTAAGGTACATGTGATGACTAATATTTTTTATAAATTTTCTTTATATAAAACATTCAAGGAGAATTTATATGAAAGGCTTTTCTAAACCTTTCTTTATTAGGTGAATATAATAAACTATGTGTCAATTAGTAAATTTAAAATATATTTTTATTCTCACTAAATTAATTTATTAAGTACAGAAAAGGAAATTTTTCTGACAAGACAAAGAAAGTTAAACACTAAACCTGCTTATGACAAAAAAAATTAGTACAACACTTTCTTTTAGAGGGCGCCACATTTAAAATCATTTGACACCATATAGCCTATAACCAGCGGACCATTAAGATGCTTCTAATGATATCTAATTTGTTTCAATATGACAAATATATAAATAGATGCTAAAATTATAACCCTCCTTTTGACTTTGCAGTAGTTGGGTAAAAATCCTATAAAAATTGCATCTGTCTACTAAGAATACTGCTAAAATTATACATTTAAATGCAGTGTTATTTTTTACAAATATTTGTTTAGTGTTTTGGATATCTGTTCATGTGGGTCTCCCCACCGTGCTTTGGAAAGCATGTTAGCTGTCGGGTGTGGTGTATCACCTGATACTTCTTTACTTATAGTAGGGAATATATCCACCAACCCGCAATAGAGCACCGTAGTTTGTTTAGCTCTGATCCTTACACGGAGAAAGAGGTCAATGCACAGCTGTGGGATATTACAGGCCAAATTGGTAATATTATCTTTTATTAGGTGTGTCAAGCGGAGGAAGAAGAGCCAACCTGTATAATGGAAGTAGGGAATCTACCGCTGGACCAGGCACCTGAACGTGTGTCCAGACGTCTTAGGAGGCTAGCCGACAATTGTGGGGGGAAGGTGCTTCGTGTCACAGCTTCTACGGCTAAGTTGAAGTTTCCTACCCCTGATCATGCATCTAGGTGAGTTGATTGCATTGTGTCTGTTTTTATTTACATTCTTATGTTACTACAAACGTTTGATATTTGTGTTACTCATAATATTAGAAATGTACCTTATTTCTGGTTTTGTATTACATAGTATACACATTTATGAATTTCTTTTAAAATCAGTATGAAACCATGGTTTCCGTGTTGTCATGCTTAATTTCTGAACATGTGATACTCTATATATAAATATGTGAAGCGAAATCTTTGTACCCCTTTTTATAAAAAATTAAATAAAAAAAATACATTAAATCATTAAAAAAACATTACACATGCTACCATGTATTTGACATACATACATGTACTGTGTGGCGCCACGGTTCGCTTAAACCGAAAATAAAAAATCATCATATCAAAAATTTCGATCTAGCGGGTACATCGTTCCATAGCTTAATTGGCTAGAGCGCCGACACGGTCAGTCGGAGACGCGGGTTCGATCCCCGCTGGAGCGGTCAATTTTTGATTTGATATTCAAAAATGTTTAGAATTCCTAATGTGTGGGTAACACAAAAATAAAATCGTACATATACATCCATGTTTAATGTACTACGCTCTTAGAAGTAAGGTCCATGCCAAATTCTGCGCAGCCGTCTCTTTCGCTCACACGCGCCAAGCGCCTGTTGTTATAGCGGATAAACCGCATTTGATACTTTTATAATAAAATATAAATAAAATTACGAAATGACTGTAAAATAATATAATGATAATTTCTGTAAACAAATGTATAATTTAATTTTCTTTTCTCACATTATCAATACAAATAGGCTTTTCAATCTGTTTGTCTTGTTATTTATTAATTCATATGTTTGTCGGTGTCATTGAGTTAAATAATTGTATTTGCTCGCAAACGAAAAAAACCGACTTCAATTACATCGACAAGTAATCCAACGTAGGTAGACGAAAAAATAGTCAAGTAAATAGGCGTTATCAAAAATAACACAAAAAGTTGTTATCAGATCTCGATGAAAATTTAAATGTAACCTCATAATAAACATCAGCTTTCAATTAAAATAAAAATCGTCAAAATTGGTACACCCAGTAAAAAGTTATGCGCTATAATACAACGTAGGTCGACAAAAAATAGTCGAGTAAAAACGCATTATTAGATATAACTCAAAAGTAGTTGTTCGATCTCAAATAAATTTAAGTGGGACCAAATGACACGCACAACCTTGTCGTGTTTTTTGTCGAAATCGGTCCACCCAGTCAAAAGTTCTGAAGTAACATACATTAAATAATTGTGTTTGCTCGCAAACGAAAAAAAAACCGACTTCAATTACATCGACAAGTAATACAACGTAGATCGACGAAAAAATAGTCAAGCAACTACACGTTATCAAAGATTACTCAAAGAGTAGTTATCAGATCTCAATAAAATTTATATGTGACCACATGATAAACATCAGCTTTCGATTAAATTAAAAATTATCAAAATCGGTACACCCGGTAAAAAGTTATTACGGATTTTCGAGAGTTTCCCTCGATGTCTCTGGGATCCCATCATCAGATCCTGGTTTCCTTATCACGGTACCAAACTAGGGATGTCCTCTTTCTAACAAAAAAAGAATTATCAAAATCGGTGCATCCAGTAGAAAGTTATGCGGTATAATACAACGTAGGTCGACGAAAAAAGCGTCAAGTAAAAACGCATTATTAGATATAACTCGAAAAGTAGTTGTTAGATCTCAAATAAATTTAAATGGGACCAATTGGCACACACCACCTTTCGATTAAAATAAAATTTGTCGAAATCGGTCTACCCAGTCAAAAGTTCTGATGTAACATATATAAAAAAAAAAAAAAAAAAAAAAAAAAAAATACAGTCGAATTGAGAACCTCCTCCTTTTTTGGAAGTCGGTTAAAAAAATACAGTCGAATTGAGAACCTCCTCCTTTTTTGGATGTTGGTTAAAAAAAATTAAAACCGCTAAAATTTGATGGTCTACTTTCATCCAAAACTATATTATAACAACTCACATTCACACACAGATTTTTTGGGGCATAATAAAATGCTATTTTATTCATATCGTAAATATTAGATTCACTCGTAAACTGAAAAAACTAAATCAATTTAAAAAAAAATTGTTAAATAAAATTGATTTTTTATTTTTATTTTAAATTTATTTTTTATTAAATTAACTAATTAAATTTTGTTTATTAATTATTATATTAAATTAACTGAGGTAGGGCACAGCAGGAATTTCCTGCTCAAAATATGGAGCAGCCCGACTGGGGTAGTACCTCGACCTTACAGAAGATCACAGCAAAATAATACTGTTTTCAAGTAGTATTGTGTTCCTGTTGGTGAGTAAGGTGACCATCCTGGGGGGATTGGGGATTGGGTCGGCAACGCGCTTGCGATGCTTCTGGTGTTGCAGGTGTCTATAAGCTACGGTAATCGCTTACCATCAGGTGAGCCGTACGCTTGTTTGTCGACCTACGCCGAGTTGCACGAAAAGAAATTAAAATTTAAGTAGTGATTAAACTAATTTAATCGCAAGAATTGTATGAAATTGTTGTGATTAAATTAGTTTAATCTCTACTTAAATTTTAATTTTGTTTCGTGCAACTCGGCGCTAAAAAAAAAAAAATATTGACTGTTGTTATATAACATACTTGAAATTTTTAACAAATTAATTATGCAAAAAACATTTTATACCATAGTTTTTAATTTTTATTATACATTAGAAAATGATCAAGATGGTCTTTTGGTTGTCACACTATACTTACATACTTACTAGCACAAAGATCGCGCGGTTCGTACGACTCGCGCGATGCGACCAAATTTACCTAAACTTGCAGAGCGTAAAATTGTGAAATGACTCTTCATTATTATCCATGTTTTCTATACCATATTGGTATTCATGTTTATTGAGAACAGAATAGATTAATCTATTGAGTAAACTGAATTAAAACAAAAAATAGAAAAAGAGCTGGAGCATAAATTATTACACCAGTATTCAGTACTCTGTTACTGGATTGTATAATTAGTTTGCTCTATTTTTTTTTTAAATGATAATACTTACATAGATTTATCTTATCTTGTTTGTTCTATATTTTGTGTCTTTTTGTTCCATATCTCTTTCATATTCAACTTGTCAAATGTTTACACATTCGTTAAATTTACTATAATGTATTATTGAATAAAGGAGGCGGGCGAACGTCCATAGAAAGTTGGGCCTGAACGTTACATTGATGATTTTAGTGTCATTGTATAGAAACTATAGTCCTTTATCGAATACAGAACATTTTACATAAATCCTTCATGGGAGAAAAAAGTTACAAGATGACTTTGGTTAGTAAAAAAATAACCTCAAATCGTTATAACCACTCAGTACTTGTATTATTTAAAGTACAATTACACGATTGTGGACACCTACGGTTCAATGATAAAGCATGTTTATTACAATTGAATCTATGTATTTGTTATTTTTCATTTGTCAATAATAAAAGGAAGAGTTAAATAAAAAATGGTTAATTATTTTAACATTTATTTATTCATCATCATAAATTATTAGAGCGTTATCTAAGAATTGTGCAGGTGTTACTAGATTTTCTTGATGTCTTGCCCAGCCTAGGTACCATATTACGGACATTACATGGCAACAGCAACCTACTGTTCGTCTCCCTACAACACAATTACAATAATAAGCTCGGATGGCGTCCCTTCCTCTGCGAGAATTGTCAACTAATATGTAAAAAACGTCGTTGTGTTGTTGTTGTTAAACGTAGCGAAAGTCGTGAAAGAAAACCAAAAGATCAAACGAAATGCACAAAACACAAAAATATTCACTGTCGCCATCTGCCGCAAGCTGAAAACTTGTATAAGCAAGTTATTTTACTCTTTGCTGAGAACAAAACGAGTGAATGGCTTTGACACTTGACTTACACCTGACATAATGTTTTTACGCCTTCGATTGCCACCTTAAAAAATAAAGGTAGTCGTTTTTTTATACTTAGAATATCTTTTTTTTAGATAAAACCATTATACCCATTGCAAATCACGATAGCATTGCATACTCTTATTATGCAACATAAGTACATAATAAAAAACCTTAAAAATAAAGACAAATAAAACGAATCGGTAATCCAATAATTCGTTTTTCTCAGCTAGCAACATTTGAAGTATCTCTCTCCATAGGACAGAAAAATATACTAGGGCACAGGAAAACAAAAGTGTTTCAATTTATTAATCAATTTACTATCCCATGGTAAAATAACGAATCGTTTCGCCATTGGGAATGAAAAAACTTGAAACGAATATTAATGAATATTTCAATGATGTAACGGACCGTAAAGTTCAGGCCCATTTTCGCCCGTCGCCTTTACTATGATGATTTAAATTCTCTTTATCTTTAATTGATGAAACACTTAAGTAATTCATTAAATGTATTTTTTTATCCGCTTAAAGATGAGTACGATTTTTTAATTCTATAGAATTTTAAGAAAAAATTCTGTTCGAAACTTTATGATAATAATAAAATAATTTTCTAAAAATTTTCAACGACTGAATACGTACGGCAGTTTTATGAAAATAATACGTCATATACTTAATGCAATTTAACAATATTTACTTTGTTATTAGAACCTTAATACTAACAACTGTAAGAAATAGCACCATACATACCTATATACGAAAAATATAACGCAAAAAAATCTAAATAATGAAAGTGAATTTAGATTTACAAAGGAGGACATCACTTCAGCCTATCGCAGTACACTGCTGGACATAGGCCTCCACAAGTAAACTCATGTGAGCGTGAACGTGAACTCATGTGTGTTGCCAAAGGAATACAACATGTGTTAAATCTTTTGACCTACAACATCAACTAACGGGATATTTAATTATTTTTTTTTTGTAAAACCGCGCGTTTTTAGTGCTTATAAAAGAAAAACCGAAAAAAATCTTTAAAAATTATTTATTACTAAACATTTTTGAATATCATATCAAAAATTGACCGCTCCAGCGGGGTTCGAACCCGCGTCTCCGACTGACCGTGTCGGCGCTCTAGCCAATTCAGCTATGGAACGATGTACCCGCTAGAGCGAAGTTTTTGATATGATGATTTTTATTTTCGGTTTAAGCGAACCGTGGCGCCGTCTATAGTGAGTTCTTTACAGAGACCCGTAACTATTCAAAGTGTCATATTACAATGAAAATCTTTGACAGGAGTCGACACCATGCTATTTTTAATTTGTACGATTTTTATTTTTCGATCGTGAACTTACTCGGCTCGACGTCGATGACACACGTGAAGCTTATCCATTCTGTAATGCGATGTCGTCGATACAAGAAGCTTTATTTAAGAATTTTATCGTATTACATTTAAAAACCAAAAAAAGACGAAGTTCTGAAAATAATTCATTTTGAGTAATTTCTCAATCTAAAGTTATAAAAATTACATACCTACACTACAAGCGTTGCGCTTTCACGGACTAGCGAAAAATAATTGTGATTTAAAAAAAAACGACTTCAATTACATCGACATACTAACACATCGTAGGTAGACGAAAAAACATTCAAGTAAATACGCATTATTAGATATAACCCAAAAATGATTATTAGATCGCAATCAAATTTAAATGGGACCACACGACACACACTACCTTTTGATTAAAATAAAAATCATGAAAATCGGTCCACCCAGTCAAAAGTTCTAAGGTTCTGAATCGAATTGAGAACCTCTTCCTTTTTTGGAAGTCAGTTAAAATTGGTGGCTCGCGGCTTGCAGTGCTGTCACATGCACGAGCGCAGGCGGGTTACGAGCAAAATTTCAAACTTGTTGGATCGCCAACGAACTTACTCGGCGGTTTTGAACTACGCGTACTTAGGGTGACACACTAGCGAAAAAGGTCGTCGAGCCACAAGTTCGCGGACTTACTCGCACGTCTATCACCCCCTTTATAGCGGCGTTTACGCTAACGACGCCATTGAAATTGGGCTTGGTGACCGTAAATTTAGAATACATAAATTGAAGATTTTTCGTTCAGTAACATTTAAGAAAAAAAAAAGTTGTTTCCTAACGATTTATTAACTTTTGATATTTTAAATTAAAAACTTTCTTAAAATTATATATTACGAATCTTCTGTTTAATTTTTAACGGTTTTTTAGGTAATGGATGACAGAATAGATAAAGGTCAAATATAATCGAATAAATATAGGTATGTAGGCATAAACTTTTTTTCGTTTGTATAATATGCTATATTTTTGAAGCATTAAATTGTTTAACGGCCTATAAACATTCACCAATCTAAAAAGTAAACGCGGTAGGCAGATATACAAAAGATGACGTATCGATGGTTCCTCCCCTCCACATTTTAAATAGTTTTTCTGATAATTGAGGTTATTTATTCCTCAAGGCACATCATAGCGTCTAGAGTACAGTGTTATTAGGTAATATAATGCATATATGACGTTTTATATAATAGACTTTATAATACAGTTTTTTTTTAATTTAGAGTAACATTTCAATCGTAATGTAGCACTCCCGGCTGCTAACTATGGTTTTCAATATTAGTAGCCAAAATGGTTTCACATTGCAATTATATATCTTTGAAAATGTAACATCTATCAAGCTTGTTTTTGTTGTTTTATATATATAAATTTTATATTTTAACACTGCTTAAGGTTATATAAACTATTTAATTTTAATATACAAATGTTTAAAAATATGAACATTATAAAAAAAAGTATTAGAAAGATGTTATGGATGATCAAATTCAATATTTTTTTTAAATGGAAAAAATATCTGATATATAAAACCTTGCGCGTTGCGAACCTTGTGCCGATGATTCTTGTACCTTTTTATGCGTTTGACAAAGGGGTCAATGAACTTTATGAGTCAGATCAGCTGACTACAAGAAAAATTATTATGAGGGTAGATAAACAAAAATTCATTTATCACATTATGCTGCAACCACATAAAACCTACTTAGATTTTTATCATAAAATTATATTTATTATTTATTATACTATCAAATATATATTTTATAGAAGTAAATAAAAGTTATGAAGAAGAATCGTTCCTGGTTGACTTTGACTTTTTTCTTCTTCAGAGACAACTTCTCTCCGGAAGAAAATAAATAGAACTAAAATTGAAATGATAAGTTACGAGCAATGTAGGTACTTAAAACTCAGATTATATCAGAGATAAATTATATGCATTATGTGATGTCATGGGACACCAGGTAGGAACGAAGTTCCTTCGGATAGTATAAAAGCAACACAATTTGAAAAAAAAAATGTTGAATTTTATATATAGCTTCTAGTTCTTGATTTCTTTTTAATTTTGTTGATTGGTTATTAATTAAGTACATAAAAGTATTTAGGACATTTATTTTAAAAAATAACAAATACCGTAAAATAAAATAAATCATACAAAATAATAATAATAATATAATAATAATTCAAACTATTAAGTGAAATAAAAAACACGGCTTTATTTATTTTTGTCTACAGTATAAAATTACACAAATAATTTAAAAAAAGTTTACTAGGAATATTTTAGTTTTACTAACGTCATATTATACAGTCATGTGACTGACAAGCCTGCCGTAAGGAACTTCGTTCCGAAAACCTTGATTACCAAATAGTTGCAGTGACCATTACCCCAGTCCAGCACCATGTCACGCCGTATATCTAGTCGTTGCATTATATTCCGTTAAATTTTTGTTTTATAATTACCCTCAAATATATATTACTTAATACATAAATGAGCTAAAAATTCAATCCGCCATTGCACCACCAGGCACAAGCAAGAACAGTTAAAATAATTAAATTAATCGCATTTAAAATTATATAAAGTAACATTGAAGTAAATAATTGTTAAGCTTTTGGAAGTGTTTCATGAAGTCGCCCTAAAACAAGCATAACATGTTACTTACGGGGTAAGTAATAATTTTTTAAATTTTCGTTTTAGCATTTAGTTCGGAGTAAGAGGTTAAAATGTTTTGATAAAACTGGTGTAGTTTGTTTTTTAAACAATTTCTCGACAATTTTTCTCTGCGGAATCTTACTTTCTGAATCGGTGGTAATTTCATATTAAGCGTAATTTTTTTTAAAGATTAAATTTTAAAATGATGCTTCGAAAG
Source organism: Melitaea cinxia (assembly GCF_905220565.1). Lineage (NCBI taxonomy): Eukaryota > Metazoa > Arthropoda > Insecta > Lepidoptera > Nymphalidae > Melitaea > Melitaea cinxia. Next base: position 11,183,370 of record NC_059403.1, read on the forward strand.
TGATTTTGAAACTTCTTGCGTAAAGAGATTTTTGATTACGTGAAATACTTTTGATTTGTACGTTATTTAACGTTACGTACAGCGTGAATATGTATTTTTTTAATATTAAAGCAAAATAAATGATTTAGTGTAGTTGAATGTTTACTATAAAGGCCAAATCAACTAAATCGATTTTATAAAAAGAAGTTTACATTAAACAAAGACCTTCAAGATCAGATTACTTTCCTGATTAAAGGGTAGGAAGTTAGATGGAAGGAAAAAAATGCGTCGTTTTCCACGATACTGTTAATACATGTTTCAATACATGGCAATTAATTTTTACGTTATTTGAATTTTTTTTTTTGCAACGTAACGTCGAGGTGTATCAATATTAGGTATAAATTTACACTATTACTATCAAATTATTGTATAGTATATGATTAGGTATAATTTTACATTATAATTATTAAATTATTACGCAGAAGTATTGCATATCATAAAAATATATTTCTTTGTTATCTTCCAATTGAGGAACGTGATTTAAATTCACTTTAAATTTTAGATTGGAAATCTTGATATATCTGACGACTATGACTAACGACTACGACTTTATTAATAATAAACGTGTAATACGAGATATTTATCGTGTTTATCTATTTATTCGTAAATATATCGCTTGCAACACGTAATATTGGAAACTTTAGAAGAATCGACGATAAATTCCTATGGTAGGTATATATATTCTAAACTTTTACGGTTATAATTAACACTTTTGATTCTAAAGAACTTGCACCGATTATTATTCTGAAACTCCCGATAATTGATATTTCGGTGACGTTGCAGGTGCCATGGTCACGTCGACACAAGTTGCCAAAATATCGGACAATATTCAAAATAGTAATCGTCGAGTTTGCGAACCGTTAATTTTAAAATAAAATCATTACTTACTCTAATTAGACTTTAACGTTAGTGACGTGACTACCGAAGTTTCAAAAGTTATATTATCGGCATATTTATCTTTGAAATTCATTACAACATATTATATTTATATCTATTTAATGTCATAAAAAAAATGATTAAATTTTAATTAGTTTCAATCAAGCTATTTGTGCTTTAATCGACGGGGCGCGACGTTGTTCCTATTTATTTAGGTTGAACGAATTGATATTTACAGCCCGCTGAACTTGGCTGAAGGCTCTTTAGTGCCCACTGAACCGTATACCCGGATTAATCTAATCCGTTACTCGAAAAGCTTTCTTACATTATAATGCAGTTTTTTAAATACCTATCATATTTTAATCATGTTAAGCCTGACTACTGTATTTTTATTATTATTTTTATTTTTGACGATTTTTAATGACCCGCAGAAAATATTAATCGAAATTATTTCTGTTTTTTTGTTTTTAAATAATTTTTTCTTTAATAGTGTCAAATTATTGTCATTTTTGAATATCATATCAAAAATTGACCGCTCCAGCGGGGTTCGAACCCGCGTCTCCGGCTGACCGTGTCGGCGCTCTAGCCAATTAAACTATGGAACGATGTACCCGCTAGAGCGAAATTTTTGATATGATGATTTTTATTTTCGGTTTAAGCGAACCGTGGTATTGTCATTATTTTAATTTTTAACTCTTATACACAATTAAGAGATTTGAATCGATTTGCGATATTATTGTTAACTAGCTGCTGCCCGCGACGTCGTCTGCGTGAACGCTATACAGCACCAAAAATACTAACGATTACCTTTTAAAATAACATTCATTTACCCGTTTCTTCTTTACATTTCATATCTACAGAAAAATCTCATAGATGGCGTTGCTTTAAAATTGTCTTGTCTACTTATATTGATTTAATTATGTTTATCGGCTTAGTTACTTATATTGTGTGATTTTTATAGTGTGAAGCTAGCTTATATAGCATGGTTATTAACATAATAACAACAATATTCAAATATATGCGTCGTTAGATTACACGTTGTTACAAAATGCGTTGAGGAAATAAGATGTTCACTGCTCGTTCCCGGTAGGTGATAGCATGATAATATGTAGCCTATGTGTTGACCCGACTTCTTAATAATATTCAAGCCAAATTTGAAGTAAATCCATGCGGTACGTTTTGAGTTAATCCCGGACATACATACAGACAAACAGACAAAAATTCTAAAAACTATATTTTTGGCTTCGGTATCGATTGTAGATCACACCCCAAGTATTCTTTTAAAAAAATATTCAATGTACAGTTTTGACTTCCTACCATTTTATTATATGTATAGATAAAGTTCCATTTCATTAAGTTTTATTATTGTTATTTATAAAAGGAAATTTTTCGTCTTCAAAATCTTTGATATTTTTGTATTAATGTTGTCCTATCGATTACTAGCTGATCCAGCGAACTACACTCACCGGCACGGAAACTTGGCCAAGTATAAAATTTGTGATAACTTTATTTTTTTTCAGTTTACACTGCAAATTTAAGCCAATTTTGATCGTTGTTCATCCAATTAACGTCTTTAATACGTAATTAAACATAAATAATGTTTTTTTTTAGTTTATAATGAAGTTTAAGCGCAAAATCACATTTACACAAAATTAAACACTGCAGTTTTGAGCACTAGTAATAAAAACTGTTTGAACTGTTTGATCTTTGGTGAGCTTTTTAATATTGCGTGTTTCCTTCTCTAGCCCTTATGACCGCCTGCATTCGGTCTGGCATGCTTTAGATGACATTTTTGATGTCCACTTGCGACAAGTCGCGCCAGGCAATCAATGCAGCATCTTGAAGCTGGTTAAGAGTTTGTGGTGGGTTCGATGCTGTTTTAATTGTCTTTTTTAGCTTATCCCAAATATGCTCTATTGGATTTAAGTCGGGGCTGCGAGCTGGCCACTGCAATTTTTGAATACCAACCTCTTGAAGGTACTCATTTATGATTTGAGCGACGTGACGATGTGCATTATAATGCATTAAAATGAATTGGTCATATCCAATAAACCCTCCAAAGGGTAAAACATGTTCTTGAAGGATATCCTCGACATATCGTGTTGCAGTTAGAGCGTTATTGACGATGACCAATTCTGTACATGCATCAGAACTAACGCCACCCCATACCATTATAGAGCCTCTACCAAAACTCACTGTTGGAGTGCTACTAATCGCCAGATATCGTTCACCTTTCCTTCTCCACACACGTTGTCTACCATCAGATGCACTTAAAGCGATCCTGCACTCATCCTTTAATAAAACCCCTGCCCTTTGTTCATGAGACCGTTAGCATGTTCGCGAGCAAATTAAAGTCGAGGTGCTCTATGATGTGGGAGAAGCTGTGGGCCACGGGCTAGTCTTCTTGCCCTTAAATTAACTTCCTCTATACATCTTCTCACCGTACGCTCACTAACATTTACGTTCCTGGAGATTTGAAGCCGCTGCTGGATCTCGACAGCAGTAAGGAAGCGATTTCTTAAAATCTCTAACACAATAAAGCGGTCGTCATGAGCTGACGTCCAACGTAAACCACCACTACCTGATCTGCGTGTGCAGAGGCTAGTCTCTTGCTACCGTTTTAGTGCATATTGGATCGAAGAACGCGGTACATTAAGGGTAGTAGCCACTTCACGATGGGTTATCCCTTGTTCGAGTAATTTCACTGCTTGTGCTATCTGACTTGGTGACAAAGGCATTTTTATGGATTCTTAGGCGCCTTTAGATGTTTATTTATCACAACAAAACCAAAGAACTTCGACAACTTAACACTCGCAAATTCCACAACACAATCCAAAACGTAGAGTTCGTCGGATAAATGACACGATTCAACTAAACTTCAGAATCCAAACCAATATGCCCTTCAACTCAGTTAAATATCCTCTTAGGAATAACGGAAACATTATTTCTACCCACTTATACACTAAGAAAAAAGTTAGACACACTTAAAAATTTGTTATCGCATGTTATGAGTTTGGCCAAGATTCCGTGCCGCTGAGAGTATGTACAGTCTTTTATTTTTAACCGACTTCCAAAAAAGGAGGAGGTTCTCAATTCGACTGTATTTTTTTTTTTTTTTTTTTTTTTTTTATGTATGTTACATCAGAACTTTCGACTGGGTGGACCGATTTCGACAAATTTTATTTTAATCGAAAGGTGGTGTGTGCCAATTGGTCCCATTTAAATTTATTTGAGATCTAACAACTACTTTTCGAGTTATATCTAATAATGCGTTTTTACTTGACGCTTTTTTCGTCGACCTACGTTGTATTATACCGCATAACTTTCTACTGGATGTACCGATTTTGATTATTCTTTTTTTGTTGGAAAGGGGATATCCCTAGTTTGGTACCGTGATAAGGAAACCAGGATCTGATGATGGAATCCCAGAGAAATCGAGGGAAACTCTCGAAAATCCGTAATAAATTTTTACTGGGTGTACCGATTTTGATAATTTTTAATTTAATCGAAAGCTGATGTTTATCATGTGGTCACATATAAATTTTATTGAGATCTGATAACTACTTTTTGAGTAATCTTTGATAACGCGTAGTTGCTTGACTATTTTTTCGTCGATCTACGTTGTATTACTTGTCGATGTAATTGAAGTCGGTTTTTTTTTCGTTTGCGAGCAAACACAATTATTCGACTATATTCCTGACAATATGAACACGACAAAAAAAAAAAAAAAAAACAATGGTGTAGTCATACATACATACATTACATTTGTACTTTACATTTACTATTGTTGTCGTGCTGTGTGGCTACGGCACCAAAAAACAATATAGCCACGCCCTCTCTTCCCGTGGGTGTCGTAAGAGGCGACTAAGGGATAACAAGGTTCCACCACCACCTTGTAACTTAAGAAGCCGACCGATGGCGGGATAACCATCTAACCGCTGGCTTTGAAACACACAGGCCGAAGACGGGCAGCAGCGTCTTAGGTGCGAAAAAGCCAGCCCAGCGGTCACCAACTCGCCTGCCCAGCGTGGTGACTATGGGCAACACACATAAGTTCACGCATTTTTGGCGCGAACTTGTGGAGGCCTATGACCGGCTATGGACTGCAATGGAATGGATGACTGGAATGATGATGATGATGATTTACTATTGTTATTGTACATTTTGGAGATATATTTTTGTTTATATATATTGACGAATAATTCAATTACTAATACTTTATCAATTTTCGAAACGTATGTTTAAAGGTATTTGGTGAAGTATAATCAATTAATAACTGCGTTTTATAAACACCCTTCTTTTCAATTAAAATTTACTACCGCTACTTGTGTTTGATGACTTAATGACCAATTTAATATCTCAATATTTGTTTTCTATGTAATATTATATAAAAATATATGTATTTATATGTTTTTTCGTAGAGCGTTAAAACGTATGGACGGCGAGGATGTGTTCGGAAGAAAGATAAGCACTCGGTATGTGCGCAGTGCGTTCCAACCGACGTATTCAAGTGATGAGGGGTATAGTACCGCGCCGACGCAACCGAGGGAGCAACCGCAATTTGTGCAACCAGTGGCACAGGTCAGTTATTGTATTCGTTTTATTTTTTATTTTATATATCGACGCCCCCGTGCAATAAGTCGGTAATGTGCTATTATGGACTTTTTACTGTTATGTTAAAATCGTAATCTATGGGTCGGAATACACATTGTGAATTTTTTTTATAATTTTCCTACTTACATTTTCGGAGATATTTGGAATAGCCACTTTGTTGTAGGGAAATTGTAAATACATTTATGACGAGAAAAACATCATTACACATTAATACATAAGTGTTTTTCTTTTCGGTATTCGGTAAGTTGCTATTACTGGATTATTATAGTGAATAATTTGCAGTAATTTCCTTTAAATGCATATGCCATATTTATTTCGTGTTTAATTTGTAAAAAAATAATCAGTAATAGCAAATAACGAAGTTTTTAGAAAGGAAAATGTTTTGTAACATTAACATACCTACTATTCGTTTCAAATTCGACCATGTCGATATCTGTATTCAACATTATTATGTTTACTTCATCATCAGATAATTTGTAATATACATTTCTCTCTTTCTTTTTATGGTATTTTGATTATTATAAGTGTATTTATGTGTAAGTGTGAATGAGGATTGTATAGGATACTGTTGTTTACCACTTGAATTAGTATTTTATGATGGAATTGAGAAAACCTAGAGAATTAAAAAATTCTCGTGTAAGACGAATGCTGTTCTTGGTGAACAAATTAGATGACTTTGAGAGTAAGTACTTCATTCTACCTATTAAAACTATTTTGTTGTTTTATGTTGTAATAATTTCATTTCTGTGATAATGTTTAAGTAAGAGAATGTTTAAATAAGGAAGACGTTTAACTTCCTATTTCTTATATTTCAATTTATAATTTTAGGTGAAGATCTATAATCAAATAAATATTTGAATACTCCAAAAACAAAAAAAAGGAATTATGCGATCAAATGATGTAACATTTGTAGACAGTAATATAGCATCAATACATACTTTATGTAAAAAATCTACTATAGATCTAGATGAAACATTAAAACCAGACCAAAACATAGAAACCGAAAGCTGCAACAAAACTGATGTGACACTAACAGGAAACATACCAAGGAATTGTCCTGAGGGTGATGACAAGATTGAAATGGAACATAATTTGTCTGAGGCAAGATGCACAGATGATGAAGAAAACGTTACAAGTAACCAGGATAACCCAGCTAAATCAAACAAAGAAAAAAAAACTAACTAGGAAACGCAAACTGGATAAAAATGAGTGGCGTTGTAAGAAAAATAAAAAACAGAACAATAGCGGCGAGGCCTACGAAAGATGTAACTAAAAAAGGGTATCCTAAAAAATCTTTAGATCCCTCGTGCGCGTGTAAAAGGGGTTGTGGTGAAAAATTTATTTCGTCTGAGAGGCAACGCATATTCGATAACTTTTATAGTCTCGTTGATCGGGAACTTCAGTGGTTGTATTTAAGTAAACATCTAAAGACTGATACCAGTAAACGTATGTCATTAGAACGCAAAAACAATCGCTTTTAAACATTAAAATACCATTTTTCCTTAAATAACGAGGACGTATTAGTTTGTAAAAAAAAATTCTTAATACATTACAAATTGGGGAACAAATGGTGTATACAGCATTAAAGAAGGTAAAATCAGATGAGGGCTTTAAAGATAACAGGGGAGTTCACAATAACAGACCTCGGAAAATGAGTACTGCTACAGAGTTAAGTATTAAAACGCATATTGGACTGTTTCCAAAAGTAGACTCCCATTACACTCGGAAAACATCTGAGCGGGAATATCTTTCAGAAAATTTAAATATTTCAAAAATGTATCGCTTTTACACTGAGTGGTTTGCAAATTTAAATTACAATGTTGTAACAATGGCTACAAAACGCCTATATGAAACTGTGTTTAATACAAATTACAACTACTCATTTTTAAAACCAAAAAAGGATCAATGCCCTTCGTGTTCTTTATTTGATCAAGCTGATCCTTTGGTTAAAGCGTCTCTAGAGGAAAAACATAGATACCATTTAGAAAGAAAAGATATTATTAGAAAAATTAAGAAAGACAAAATAGATACTGCTGATAAAAATAGTTCTATGACAGCAATTTTTGATTTACAATAAGTTTTAAGTATACCAAAATCTGAAGTGAGTATATTTCACTACAAGCGTAAATATACTGTATATAATTTTATAGTTTTTGACGCTCTTAGAAAAAGAGGCTACTGTTATGTATGGCACTTCCAAATAGCAAAAAGAGGTAGTACGGAAATAGGTAGCTAATAGCTTTGCTAATTTTTTTTAAAACTAACCACGAAGATGGCATTACCACATTTCACTTTATTCTGCTGGATGTTATGGGCAAAATAAAAATAGATATATTTTTGCTCTATATCTTTATGCTGCCAAATTACTAGGCATTTCTATTACCCACAGGCTTTTCGAAACGGGACATAGCCAGAATGAGAGAGATTCCATGTATGCACACATTGAAAGAAACTTAAAGAATAAAGTGGTATTCCCTCCCGACCATAACTTTATTTTGAACTCTAAAGTAACTGGCGAAAAGTATTGTGTTGAAAAACTTGAACAATCCGATATCTATGATATTAAACAACTTATAGAACCTAATAATTGGCGGCGAGATAAAAATGGAGAGATAATCCACTGGGCGGACGTAATGGAGGTTAAAGCGATACATTTGCGGGAAAATAAACTGTTTTAGATACAATTTTAAAGACGTATATTTCGAACTTGATACTAATCTACAATCTACTTTAAATATTAGACGGCGAGGACGTTAACGAACACAAGTTACACCTATAGTTCCAGGTATCATTGAATTGCAGCGAGTATACCACCAGCCCATTCCATTCGCCAAAGCTTCACACGCAGATCTAATGAGTTTATGTAAAAGTGGCACTATCTCGTGATTTTTTCATTCCTTTTATAAGTCGTTATCATTTACTGAAAATGAGGATGCACAGACAGAAATGAAAAGGATAGTTGTTGATTTTTTAAATTTATATTTGTATTGCTTTTTATTTAGAATTTCACACTGATTTTGTTAATCGTCTTATTCAATATGTGTTTCTTATATTCTATTTATATCGTTGATTCTGGCTATAATTTATGTAAATTGTATTTAAATATAATAAAAATGATTAAATTCATAATTATAAATTTATTTCAAATAAAAAGCTTGGTTTAATATTCTTCAAAGGTTTTTTGTTATGAACGGTAATATGAAAAAATTGTTGTTAAATTTTCTATTTAGTACTGTATTTTATTTATACGGTATTTCTTGCATATAGAAAATTACTAGAATAACTTGGTTAAGATATATTATGTTCACCAGCTATAATAATAATAAACGTTATAAAAGTCGATAGTATGCTGTTACAAATCAACACTATTCATAAATTTTCCACAATAATCCCGTTAGTTACTATTGCAGAACAATGAAACTTTTCTCGATACTGTAAAAATTTATTTTTCATATTGCAGCCGACAGGGTGCATTTAATTTAAATCAGGTGATAAAATAACATTTCATAAAAAATTAGCTTTCATTTGATGTATCAATGACCGTAATACTCCCAGAGGTTAGAAAGTTATTCAAGAAAAACAGTAAATTATTTTTCCTGTAAAATTTGCTTTTTTCGATTACCGACTTATTGCACGGGGGCGTCGATATATATATATTTCATAAAATAAAAAAATATTAACAGTATAATATACAATAAAAATAATCGAAAAATATAAATATATCCGCCATCCCTTTACACCGTTTACTCAGGTTCGATATACCACGTATTAAAAATAAATTGAATGCTTATTTTCTATGACCAAAAAAATCGTTTTTTTATATTTTCGTAATTGATTATAAGATAAAAATAATAATCGATTATTGTGAAAATCGATTATTTTCCCACCCTTATTTTAAAGTGTTTAAAAAAGGGAGCGTGCTTTAGAAACCTAATTCTCACTCTTTCTATCTTAAGTTGGTGAAGCTATATAGGTGTCACAAAAGTCAACGTCAAGCCGAAAACTGCAGGTAGGGTAAGTAGTGACAGTTACCAGAAAATATAAAAAAAATCTTAGTTCTGTACTTTTCTGTACCTTTACGATTCTAGAATAAATGCGCCAACTTTTTAATTAACTTACCATAGTACCGTAATACATTTTTTTTCAGTACACACACTAAAAGTTAGGTTACGTAATAATTTCGAGTGCATGCTTGAGCAAAAAAACTATATTTTATTTAAAGTTGACTCAGCAATGATTAAATTTTAGTTTGTAATTTACAAATGGAATTATTTAGGATTACAATAAATATAAAAAAAAACTAAGAAAAATAAAATATTATAGTCGCAATACTTGAAAGTTTATCACAGGTTGTCACTACTTTCGTTATTTTTTTTGAAGGCTTATAATATGACTTAAGATTTTTTTTTATATTTTTCTGTTAACTGTCACTACTTCCAGTTTTCGGCTGGACGTTGATTTTTGGGACATTTTGTATATCTACATACTTTATAATGGTTTAATCCGGCAACATACATTAAATGCAAGTTAGACAACATTTTCAACATAAATGTAATACATATACTATAATAATAATAATAAGATAAATTACATTAAACTAAAAAACCAAGCAACCTATATATATATGTTACAGTCAGAACTCTTAACCAGTCAAAAGTACTATTGACTAGCGAAATCAGTCAAAAGTACTTTTGACTGGACAAGTTGGTCAAAAGTGGTTTTGACTGAAAATTATTGGTTATTAGTACTTTTGACTGCTAAATCGCGGTTAAAAATACTTTTGACTGACGCTCTCCGTCAAAAGTATTTTTAACTGCAAAAAAGCGTCAATCAAAAGCACTATTAACTCGTTAGATGTGAATAAATTTAGTCAAATGATCCTGATAAACCATAATAAATTTATGCCCGCGATCTTCTTGCGACTGCATGTCAATCAGATCGACTTGGCAGCGGCAGTTCATTTCAGTGTGCAGGATCGTTTTCTAAACCTGACCCATCCTTTTCTTGCTTTTCTTACTTTGTCATACTTCGCACATTGATAAATATATATTAATCATTTCTTTTGTAACATTAGCGTATTTTTTTTTGCCGTTTCATTCTTAAGTCTATCGCGACTACCATGTCCTATAGAAATATGAGCAGCATCAATAATGTCGTAGATTTCCTCAGCCGGCCAAAATATTTGACAGGTTCTGTGTTTGTAACTAATTTTTTTATACCACAAACTTCAATGTGTTAAAGCGTTGTAGTCTACTGTACTGTAATGGTGTTTCCTTTTCATTAAATTTCGCGTCTTCCACATCCATTGCAAACTTTTTAAATTTTTCTTTTGTCATCACATTGAAATGACTATCTTTCATATCTTCCATCGCTAAAATTCTTTGCAAAAAGCCTTCTTTCTTTTCGTAGTCACTCATTAACCGACTTCCAAAAAAGGAGGAGGTTCTCAATTCGACTGTATTTTTTTTTTTTTTATGTATGTTACATCAGAACTTTTGACTGGGTGGAGCGATTTCGACAAATTTTCTTTTAATCGAAAGATGGTGTGTGCCGATTGGTCCCATTTAAATTTATTTGAGATCTAACAACTACTTTTCGAGCTATATCTAATAATGCGTTTTTACTTGACGCTGTTTTCGTCGACCTACGTTGTATTATAATACACACATAACTTTCTATTGGTATACCACATAACTTTCTATTGGATATACCGATTTTAATAATTCTTTTTTTGTTGGAAAGGAGATATCCCAAGTTTAGTACCATGATAAGGAAACCAGGATCTGATGATGGGAGCCCAGAGTAATCGAGGGAACTTCTTGAAAATCCGCAATAACTTTTTACTGGGTGTACCGATTTTATTAGTTTTTAATTTAATCGAAAGCTGGTGTTTGTCATGTGGTCACATATAAATTTTATTGAGATTTGATAACTACTTTTTGAGTAATCTTTGATAACGCGCAGTTACTTGACTATTTTTTCGTCGATCTACGTTGTACTACTCGTCGATGTAATTGAAGTCGGTTTTTTTTTCGTTTGCGAGCAAACACAATTATTTTTGTTCTAATATCAGCACGTTCTCCACTAATAATGAGTAATATAAAAGTTTATATGTGCGTTTGTCGTTATTTTTATAGACCACCTTAACTTTTTAAGAGTTTTGACTGATACAACCAGTCAAAACCACTTTTGACGGAATCATTTAGTCAAAAGTACTTTTAACCAGCTCCATCGGGCAAAAGTACTTTTAACTGTTATTTTAGTCAAAAGTATTATTGACTAAAGCAAACGGTCAAAAGTACTTTTGACTGATTTTGCTAGTCAATAGTGCTTTTGACTGGTTAAGAGTTTTGACTGCAACATATATACATAATATAATAACTAAAAAATATTATTAAAAGGAGTCCCTTTAGGCAAGGTTCCGAAGATACTGGCAGCGTTCCCCCTTTGAATTGCTAGACTAATTCTTTGTCCGAAGTAGTTGCCAGCTCTTCGGTCTCCTGTGACGTCGAATAACCTTTTTGCTATTTCCTTAAAAAGTCTTATAGCGCTGCTTTTGTATATCTCCATTTCAACTTCCGTTCGCGTCGCTCGATCACACTGTTCGTAACGCTCTCATTACGCATTCACCAGCTTACTTTGACTAGCCCGTTGGCGCAGTTTATAGTGGCCCTGCTTTCTGTTCCGTAGTTTCGATTCCCGCCTAAGTCTGGGTGTAATATGTATTTATTTATATATACACATATGTATTATTTATATGTATATTAAAAAAAAATTGTTATAACAGTCGATGTTACCTGTAACACAAGCATTAAGTTGCTTATCATAGGAACAGACGACCGTGTGTGTATGTTATAAGATATTTATTTATTTATTTACTCCCCAAGTCAAGTGTGCATAAAGAAGTTAGAAAAAAAGCAGTTATACATCAAAAATTTGAAATGAAACCACGTAATTATAACTCCAGCATCTCTCGGCGGCGCCGGAGCGGCCCCGGAGCGTATCGAGCGAGTGGGCGCTCGCGCTGCAACAGCTGCCGACGCCCACCCCGCCGCCTCTGGACTTCTGCCCGCCGCCCGCGCCGCGCCCGCGCAAGATACGCGGCACGCACGGTGAGCGGGACAACTGTACATATTATTTTCTATGTTTACGCGAATTTCACTCATTATAATGAAACAACGCTTCGAATACTTTACAGCGACCATGTTCACGGGAGAGTATAACTAAAATAAAGCATGTTTTTATATCGTTTTGTGTTTGGTTAAACAGGTTCGGTGAATCTAGACCGGTCTGGCTGTTCATCCAGCAACAGCGGTGATGATAGCCGTCGTGCCGGGTCGCCTTGGAACTCTTCTAGCTTCAGTGAGCATAGTGAAGTTGAGGTGGACAGTGCCGAGCTCACTGTTTCCAACCTACCTCCGTACGAGCCAAATATCTTGCAGGTAATATATGACTATATGAGTTAATTGCTACAATGTTTTACTTGTAGGTTCTAAAGAAATACCATAAATATATTGAGGTAGGGCACAAAATGTCTTGCTCAAAATCTGGAGCAGCCCGACTGGTTACCTCAACATTGCATGTTATAACATTTTTATGGAAATAGGCATGTTTGGGAGGACAATTGGTTTGTATAAATAACTTAAGTTGGATCCTACAAGTTTCAGTTCAGTTTAAGTGTATGATAGACACATCAACGCTTATAATATATATTTTGGAATGGAATGCATGCTAGAAAATATATTTTATATTCAAAGCATGAAATGAATGACATGCTACTGTAGCTACACTGTGCTTGTGTCGTCCTGCTGCAAAACTGAAAAAGAGACGGGTTGGAACATATAACGCGCTCGTTAGTTTTGCAGATATACAAGTACATTGTCTGTTTTCGTAATGCAGGTCCTCGTATTGCTTTCCTTCACTGCCGACAACGAGAAGAATTTGTAAAGCAAATTTAGGACCTAGCCTACGCAAATTTCCACGTCTTCTGTTCATTGGCATCGGCTGTTATACCTGTATGTAAATTATTATTAAAGTTTACTCCTTAAGAAACGATATAAAGCCCGTGGTATGACAAAAACGTGAGGAGTGTAATCGTGTGAAACAGTACCGTTGAGCAGTGACGTCTCTTACGAGAAAGGGATAAATATATTTTTACATATCACGGCAATCGTTCTAAAGGAGTAAATTCCTGTCGCGTACATTTCAGTAGGCTACAATCCTAAAAACTGGTCACTAAATTACTTTTTCTCTACAGGAAATGTTAACGAAGCTGTTCAATCAGTACGTGCCCGTAGTCCGCGTGTCGATCTGGGCGGCGGGCGAGGGTCCGCTGGCCAGCGTCGCCTTCCGCTCGGAGTGGGACGCGCGCCTCGCCATCGCTAGAGTACACAAACGACGCCTCGACAACCAATGGGCGGGCCGACGATTAGAACTATCCCTCGGCAGGCCCTCCCCTGCCCCTAACCTAGACATACTGAGAATACGCCTCCGAGCCATCCTGCTCGACCAGAAGAACTACACCCTACCACTTCTCCGCCTGAGAGACGCTTACGCGAGTCGCCACTGTTGCGCCCTCACCACGTCCGATATAGCCAAAGTCAAAGATACGGTTATAATACACGAAGGCTTCGGTCGAATGGTCCAACTGGTAGATCATACTCCTGTATCGACTTCGGAGACGGAGGAGGCGCCGTGGAAGTGTCACATTCATGCGGCTATGAATACGGGTCACGAGGACGGTAGTCGCATTTTGCAGCCGGTTTTTATGGAGATAGCCGTTTTGGCTAAGAACACGCAGATGTTGCTGGAAAGTCATGGCGGGATTTTGCCGTTACTTAGGTACATTTATCATCGATTTTTATCGATTTTAAATGAATAAAATGATAGTTTTGTCAATCCTTATAATTCTAATAAATAAATGAGAAAGTGAAAAAAATAAATGAATGTAAAGATTGATGAATTTTACTCTTTCACGCAAAAACTACTGAACAGATTGTAATAAAACTTGGTATTCAACTAAAACACATAACCTTACTTCCTTCGTATCCCGATATTTTCACGAGATTAGAATTGAAGAGGGCGATAAAGCGACGCGGAGCTACTATACTCATTTTTAACTTTGACCACTTGAAAAATAAACAGTGCAGCCGGAATCAACCGTGACTATAAAATCACGTCTTCCATTTTCTCGCCTATTCTGCTCCTTAATCTTATATTTATTATACTCCAAACAAAATTTCTAATAATGTCAACTTTTTATAGCTTTGTGGACTGCTACGAAGCAGTATTTCCTCCGTTAGTGGCGGATACCCGACGCGGTGTTGCGTTAGAGTTGCTTCTTCGCAGCATCCCTAATGTAGAAGTCAAGGATAGTCCATCGAGACATCTCACATGGCGTCTTACTCGAGCTGATTCGCCGCCTTCTTTTAGCTACCTGAGTGAGTCAAGAAAAGTTATAATTTCTTTTTTAACCGACTTCGAAAAAGGAGGTCACTCAATTCGACCATATATATATATGTTCGGGGATAACTTCGTCTTTTATGAACCGATTTTAATAATTCTTTATAATCTTTTTCATTCATTACAGCCTATACAGTCCACTGCTGGACATAGGCCTCCACAAGTTCGCGCCAAAAATGCGTGAACTCATGTGTGTTGCCCATAGTCACCACGCTGGGCAGGCGGGTTGGTGACCGCAGGGCTGGCTTTGTCGCACCGAAGATGCTGCTGCCCGTCTTCGGCCTGTGTATTTCAAAGCCAGCAGTCGGATGGCTATCCCGCCACCGGTCGGCTTTTTAAGTTCCAAGGTGGTAGCGGAACCGTGTTATCCCTCAGTCGCCTCTTACGACACCCACGGGAAGAGAGGTGGTGGCCATATTCTTTAGTACCGTAGCCACACAGTTCAGTAGTTTATAATCTAAATTCTTTTAATAATTTTTGTTTTAAAGTAGATATCCCAGGTGTGGTACCATGATAAGGAAACCAGGATCTAATGATGGAATCCCAGAGAAATCGAGGGAAACTCTCGAAAATCCGCATAACTTTTTACTGGGTGTACCGATTTTGATGATTTTTAATTTAATCGAAAGCCAATGTTTATCATTTGGTCACATTTAAATTTCATCGAGAGCTGATTACTTCTATTGGAGTAATGTTTGATAATGCGTATTTACTGGAATATTTTTTCGTCTACCTACGTTGTATTACTGACGATGTAATTGAAGTCGGTTTTTTTCGTTTGCCAGCAAACACAATTATATAGTTTTATTGTACTCCACAAATACATTACAAACAAAGCTTAAATATAGTTAATATAAAGTACAACCCAAACATAAAAAGTAAATTCAAGCAACAATATAATTTGACTCGTTTCAATATAGGTAATAACTTTTATGGTTTACCAAGATGTACCACAATTCTGCATGAATTTGGTATGTAAATAAAGCTGAGCGTAGTGTTATAATTTGGTGAAATCTACCGTTGACTCAAGTCTTGTTCATATATTTTGTTTCGATAAGTTTTGTGAATAAAAAGAACCGGATTTGCATTCAAAACCAATTTGGCCGATTGGCTATATTATTTCGTTTTGCTTACAAACGGTTAAGTTTCTTATATATTGTGTTCAAAAATTTTACGGTTCTTTAGTAAAACGAATCGTTTCTGAATATTAATTAGTTACTTATGCAACTGCTGTATAATAAAACGAGACGAAGCCGAGTGTGATAATAGTATCACATGAGTTATGGTTAGTAGGTAATTATGAGTCTTGTATTGCCACCCGGCACATGTCGGAAAAAAGTTGTCCGGCTATTTCGAAATACAATGTGCCGTTGACAAAGAAAATAGTAATAAATCTTTAGGGTTAGGACCGAATACAAATTTTGAAGCAGGTTGGAAAAAGATTTAAATAATAAACCAACTAGTAGTTCAACAATAAGTTAGTTTTATTCCAATTATCACACTCACCCTCAAATAAAAAATAAATAAATAAAAAAAACTACCTAGCTAACCCCAAAAACCATCACTTCAGAAATTACAGTCTAAACAATGTCTAATATTGCTCAGTCGTAGAGAGAAGGTTCTTTAACATTTTTCTAACATTTAAAAATATATGATGAGTATAATGAGCTTAACGAGTATACCACCAGAACCCAAATAACCTTGCAAAAAAAAATATCGATAAAACTAAGTAGTGTTAAAGTCTGTACCTCTTCTTTATTAATTCACTACCAATCATTTATGTCAATTTGCTTTGGACATCCACCGGGTATTAAGATTCTCCACAGGAAGTATCGAGAAGCAGGATCTCCAGTCCACAGGGTTTTCACTTTAATACAGGACAGGTTTTTCAGTGCTCTGGTGATCCACAGTAGACTCAGCTTTCAAAATATTAAGATCCGCACTGGTGGTATTTAAATTCCAAATTCAAATATCCAGGCTTCGATGATTAAAGATTAACGAAAATGACAGAATGAAATCGAAATATAATTTTAAGTTTGAGTTTTGGTTTGTAACTCATGTAATTCCATTTTAATTTCAAGTTATAATTTTTCATATTTAAATTTTCCTTTTCCTACATCAAGGTAACCCAAGTGTATTTTTTTTAAAGTAAATAAATTTATTAATTAGTTACATAAAATTAAATAAGCGAAAACTCAAAAACCCTGAAACAAAGGAAACACGTTGTCAAAATGGCGGAATCGTAACCTATGCAAATTTAAGAGAATTGTTTGAAATCTTACCAGAGTAGATTGCATATGTGAAATCTCTCGTTCCCACCATCCCCGAAATCAGATAAAAATCAATTTCATATTAAACGAAACAAAAGAAGCTGTAACAAAAGTAAATCACGAGTTAATATGACACCCATAGGTTATCACAAACCACAAAGGAAAAGGTCCCACCAAAATATCGAAATTACTCACCATTATTGTTGAGATAAATATTTAAGGTTAATCTCTCTAAGAGAGATAATTTTGATGTTACAGGAGAACCTGGCCAAAAAAAAAACAACGAAAACGTGAAATCTAAAACTTTCTCTCGCCTTCTCCAATCATGGTCGAAGCGAAAATCCTTCAACCTGGCAGTGTTGCCACTCAAAATTAAAAATCCATCCATTACAGCAAACCGAAAGAAATATATATATACATATATATTATTATTTATAAAACAATTTGAACAAAAAAAACCCTATGCAATTAAATAAATATTTAAATATGAAACGATATAAAAAAAAACCGTGCAAACACATAGCAACTCTCTAAGCACGCCATCTAGTGAGCCCGCAAGCTTCGCTAGGCAAACCTTAATACTAGGATCTATAGTAATTCTGCCGTCAGATCCAGATGTCGCTATGCAAAACATTTTTAACACTCGTGAGATACTATTATCCAAAACCCACATTCGTGTTTTAATACTCCTTATCATACAACAGTTGCATAAATAACTATTATATGTGTTATATGTGTGCCAGGTGAGACTTCCCGTTCGAGTGGCGATCGTCCTCGCACCGCGCCCGCTCTCGAACCGATGTTGGCGTTGTTCGAACGCGAGATCATTGACTTGCTACGGACTGCTCCACGTTGCTCTATACCCTTCAGCAAGTGAGTCTCGAGTACTCCCTCTCTTTTTTTTTCATATATAAGTTAGGAAATAACCTTACAGTCCATCTGATGCGTAGCGGTTACATATATGTATAGACGCTTATAGTAACAAAATCGTCGCAAGCGCGTAGCTGACCCTACCCTTACACTTCCCAGAAGCTTTAGCAATGTTACTCACAACAGGAACACTATTTGAGAGTAGCATCATTTAGCCGTGACCTTCTGTAAGTTTGTAGCGGGATATATGCTGCTGTTCCCTACCTCAATGAAAATATCCTCTCGAAATCTCACTTCTTTTTCTAGTACTCTTATAAACCAATAATGAAAATACACTCGCGTGCAACTGAATTGACTCAAGCCGTATATTGGTATAAAAGTTTGATTCGGAAAATGGCTTATCCGATTTTTGTAAAAGTTTTTTGTTTCAAATAAATAATGACAAAACTTTTTTAAGTACGGTTAAACATGAGCGTTATAGAAATTGCTCATTGCGGTACCCACGAGTTGCGGGACTAAATCACATATGCAGTTCACGTGACCCATATTTTTTATCAGTTACTCATCAGACGTTGACAGGTACACATGTCCTTAAGTTATAAGTATTTGAATCATAATGCAATGGACACTACTCAGAAGTAGCGGCCCAAATTGTATCTTTGTTGCAAGAGGGCCATAACCAATGGAAAGACGCTCGTGAACTTAATATGAGCCAATCAGCAGTTTCACGAGTATACAAAAAGTTTCAAGAAACTAGTGGCTTCATTCGGAGACCACAAACTAATAGCCACCGGAGCACATCTGAGACGGATGACCCCTTCATTGTCACAACTTCGTTGAGAAATCTCATATCACGGGCGTTGGTGTGCAACAGGAGTTCAGAAGGGTTCGAGGGGTGGCTGTCAGTCAGTGGACAATTGGGAGACGCCTGAAAAAAGCCAATTTAACTCCAAAACGACCAGCCAGAGGCCTGAAACTGACCGCAGCTTACCGTTAAGCCCAACTTCAAATTGTTCGTGAACATCTCAATTGAACTAATGACCAATGGCGCTCCATCCTGTTCACTCGCGAGAGCTGAATATCTCCATGGCACCGACATAAGAGGCCGAGTATACAGGCGTCCAGGGGAACGGTTCTTGCAATACTGTTTCGCCAAAACAGTATCATATGGCGGTGGTTCAGACATGATGTGGGCTGGAATATCAGATGAAGGGAAGAACGAGCTTGTTTTTGTGCCTGGTGGCGGTTGGAGAGGGGGCCTGACAGCTTAAAAGTGCGTGGAAGACATTCTCCTCGAGCATGTTGTACCTTATACAGAGTACATAGGAGAAAATTTTGTATTGATGCATGATAATGCTCGGTGCCATACAACAATTGTTACTCGCCAGTTTCTTGAGGAGGTGAATTGAGACGATGATGTAGCCAGCACTTAGTCCTGACCAGAATTGCATTGAGCATTTATGGGACAAACTCAAACGTAGGGTTCGAGCTAGGGATACAGTTCCATCAAGCATCGTCGAGCTCATAATTGCGCTAGAAGAAAAATGGGATACAATCAATAGTCAAGATTCTATCAAAAAAATTATAAAATCCATGAGTAATCGCAAACAAGCCGTTATAAAAGCTAGGGGAGGCAATACATTCATTGGCCGTAGTCTGTCTATTGCAGACGATTTAGACAGTGTCGACAGACACTGTGCCGCCTAGGACACTGTTCAGGAAAACGCAGAGTTGACTAAGCTCTGCGCCACCCTCTCGACCTCACTGGCTAGGCCCACAGGAACGACGTGTAGATATGTGCCACGCATGCTTGACGGAGACCCCATTCCGGGTTACAAATGAAGTTTTCCTTCTCCAGGATTCTGACGATTTTGAGCCAGGTTTATCCCTCGGTCGCCTTTTACGACCCCCACGGGAAAAAAGGGGTGGCGCTATTCTACTCGGCCGATACCACACGGCATACATTATTCATTATGTTGTTGTTATCATTTTTCTTAATTTTTTACGCATATCTGTCTAAATTAAATTTCATCAATAAATACTCAATTGATTTTTCTCAATAATTAATAAATTATAAAAAATTAATACAATTTAGGATTTCATTTTTAGAGAAAAGATTAGGCTTTCAAAAAAAAAAAAAAAACAAAAACAAGAAAATCGGATAAGCCATTTTCCAACAAATCAAACTTTTATACCAATACTTTTATTCCTTCGCTGATGACACTGCTCTTACCTTCTTTGGTAATAATTGGTCTCAACTTCAATCTACAGCTCAAGCTGGCATAAATCTAGTTTCTGAATGGTTGTTCTCTCACTATCTGACCCTAAATATCTCTAAAACTTATTTTCTAACTTTCTCAATTCGATCCGCAACTCAGCCTACTACTCCATTGATTATTAAAGTCCATTCTTGCGCAAACAGTTCAAATCTAAGTTGTGACTGCCCAACCATTAATTCCACTAGCAAAATTAAATATCTAGGTGTTTTTTTGGACCAACACTTAAACTTCAAGGAACACGTTGAGTTATTGTGTGGTAGGATTCGTAAAATTTTATTTATCTTCAAACATTTACGATATATAGCCGGTTCTGCTGTTATTCGTCAGGTATATTATGCCTTATGTCAGTCAATCATTTCCTATTGCATTACTTCTTGGGGTGGTGCTGCAAAGACATCTATCAAGGCTCTTGAAGTTGCCCAACGTGCCATTCTGAAGGTGGCTACATGTCGACCTATCACATTTCCCACGGAGACATTATATAGGGATTGCAACGTCCTCAGTGTCAGAAAATTGTTTATTTTGAATGTTATTCTATACCAGCATAAAAGGATTTCCTATGTTCCTATTTCAAGTAGGCGTAAAAATAGAATATGTAATGTAATAAAACCTAAACATAATTTCATCAAAAGATTCTGTTGCTACCTAGGACCTTTTTAACCGACTTCCAAAAAAGGAGGAGGTTCTCAATTCGACTGTATTTTTTTTTTTTTTTTTTTTTTTTTTTTTTTATGTATGTTACCTCAGAACTTTTGACCGGGTAGACCGATTTCGACAAATTTTGTTTTAATCGAAAGGTGGTGTGTGCCAATTGGTCCCATTTAAATTTATTTGAGATCTAACAACTACTTTTCGAGTTATATCTAATAATGCGTTTTTACTTGACGCTTTTTTCGTCGACCTACGTTGTATTATACCGCATAACTTTCTACTAGATGTACCGATTTTGATATTTCTTTTTTTGTTGGAAAGGGGATATCCCTAGTTTGGTGCCATGATAAGGAAACCAGGATCTGATGATGGGATCCTAGAGAAATCGAGGGAAACTCTCGAAAACCCGCAATAACTTTTTACTGGGTGTACCGATTTTGATAATTTTTAATTTAATCGAAAGCTGATGTTTATCATGTGGTCACATATAAATTTTATTGAGATCTAATAACTACTTTTTGAGTAATCTTTGATAACGCGTAGTTGCTTGACTATTTTTTCGTCGATCTATGTTGTATTACTTGTCGATGTAATTGAAGTCGGTTTTTTTTCGTTTGTGAGCAAACACAATTATCTTTATAACAAGATCAATTCCGCGATTTCTATTCATGGGTTGGCGAGAGTTAAGTGCAAGCAGGCTGTGATTACTTATTTACAGGATAAAAATTACGATGAGACAGAAGAATTATTAAAAATACAATCATAGTTACTTATTGTATTTACGTATTATAAAATATATTTATTTACAAATTATACGAGTTACATATACTTATATTATTTTATTTTAGTACCTACATTATTTAAATTGACAAAGCTGTAGACTTTTGTCTACTTAAACTGATACATGTACTAGCTTAGGCACTTTCGCACACTCACTCATACACACATTTACATACATACACTTACACTCACACATACACTTACACTCACTCATACACTTACACTCACACATACACTTACACTCACACATACACTTACACTCACACATACACTAACTAACTCAAATATACTTGATTTCTTATTCAGCATCTTATGCTTTATTACTTTTTAAGATTGTATCAGTTGTAAATATGTCTACCCCTTCTTATAGAACTTGTGCCAAAATTATATTGTAGCATAGGGGAGGTTGGCTGATCATCCTTAACACAGATTATATCTATAATCCATATAGGATGATCAGTCTGAACTCAAAAAAATTTTGTGTATTTAACCTTATGCATAAGTGAACTTTTGTAATTGTTACCATTTGTTTAAAATGTTTATTTTTAAATAAAGCTATTATTATTATTATTATTATTAATATACTTGCTTGAGTCTATTCAGTTGCACGCGAGTGTAGATGAATCTCACATAATATGTTTCACTTAATTACCCACTGATCTTTTAAAGTCAGGACCTAATCGCAAGCATGCTTTATTGATAAAACGTAATTGTTTTGTTACCATTATAGCGCAACTGTGACTGTTTAAATGTAAACATTTTTGAATATCATATCAAAAATTGACCGCTCCAGCGGGGTTCGAACCCGCGTCTCCGACTGACCGTGTCGGAGACGCGGTGTGTTTAAATGTATTCAGTACATAAATTTTATTTTTGTTTCTGCAGACTCATACCTGCTTTTCATCATCATTTTGGTCGTCAGTGCCGTGTCGCTGACTATGGATTCACAAAACTTCCAGACTTACTTGCGGCGCTTGGCAACACTATTGTGGTTAGCAATAACAGATAGATAAAGAACTTTTGTCTAACAAAAAATAAAACTAACTAAACTAAATATTGACATTCATATTGCAGGTTTTAGGGTCCGGATCATACAGGGTGATAACTATATCTGCGACAGCGCAAGGAAGACGTTGGACATCAGATCTCTTGAAACTATTGAAAGCTCAACCCGGTCGAACGGTCATGCTTCAAGATATACCAGCGCTATATCAAGCTACTATTGGACGTCCTTTTTCAACAGTAGACTATGGAGTTTGTACTATCGAAGAACTCATGGAAAGAGTGACACCGCAAAGTGTAATAATTGGTCCAGACGGAACCATATCTCTGCCCCGTCGGACTCCAACGCCGGAAGAACGCGCAAGGACAGTCCAATTCGCAGTCCAAGCCGTCGAACTCCTCTGCTATACGCCCAATCTAAGAATGGAGTTCTCTCGCTTTGTTCCGGCGTATCATGCACATTTCGGGAGGCAGCTTCGCGTTGCTCATTACGGTTGTGTCAAACTAGTGGAACTGTTTGAGTTGATACCAGAAGCGGTGACTATATATTGCGAACCATCGGGTGAGAGGAGCGTGCGACTGACAAATCGCGCTGCCAGGGCTGTGATGGCGCAGAGATTAAAGACTCTGGTTCCGGTACCGCTGTCGGCCCTCGCTTCTCGCTATGCGGCGCAGTATGGAGCACCCCCTCTACCTGATATCTTAGATCAGATGACGATTGAAGGGCTAGTGTACGCCGCAGGCGGCTATATAGAGGGAGGGATCGTGCAAATAGCGGAAAATACATCGCGCTGGGCGAATGAAGCGCTTGCTGCCTGTGCGGTTCTTTCTGCAGATCGGAGCGTAGCTCGCGGTTCCACCGAGGAGTATTTCGTTACCGCATTCCGAAGCCACTGCGGCACCGACCCGGATTTGAAAGGTTTAACCGCATCCGGTGTTCTAGAAACGTCCGAGCGCCACGTTTGCCTGACCCCGACTTGGCGCACCGTGTGGCGCATCGCACAGATACTCTCGGATCGCTCGGGATCGCTTTCTGTTATGGAAATCTTCATCGAGTATTCGAATCGCTACGGTTCGTCGTTTCCTAATGCGGAGTTGTGTGAGTATTACATACTTTGTTAGTTTATTATATCTTTGCAAATAAATGTAATTATTTTAATGTTACTTTTTCTTAAGTATTTCACGTCCTTTTTGCCTGACTTCCAAAAAAGGAGGAATTTCTCAATCCTATTGTTTTTTTTTTTTTTAGCTATATTACCTCAGAACTTGATTGATCTTCTCGTGAATACCCAAAATATTCACAGCCACGATCGATTATGATCATGATTTCGCCTGTAACATCCCACTACTGGGCGTAGGCCTCATTCTCCGTGTAGGAGAAGGATCAGAGTTTAATCCTCCACCACGCTGCTCTACTGCGGTTGTATTTCCTACTATGAGTAACGATCGCTATTAGGTGTAACAACCGGGACCGACGGCTTAACGTGCACTCCGAGATACAGTGGGATCTCACAAGGACGTCTATCTTTCAAATCGAAACCGAAAACAAATATTTTTCTGCAAATACAAATATTAATTTGGGATAAAAGTTTCTTCGTATTTAATATAGAAATTCATGGTAAGATTTTACAGAATTTATTTACATTATTTATAATATATATTGTCCCATTTTGATCGATAACTTGCCGCCATTTCTTAGATAGTGATAAAATTTCGTCGCTTTAGACATTTTAGGTCTTCTCATTAAAAAAAACCGCGACAAATGGTTTGACAGTCCTCTCTTGATGTTAACTTTACATTACTTTAGAATTTTGAAAAGACCGAAACAGGTGGAAACTGTAAAAATTGTAAAGAAATAATGGTGATGATGACTAGAAAATACGAAAAGATTTTTTCCCCGACCTATTTACATTCCGAGTGGGATATATCATCATCATCATTTCAGCTTAATAAAGCCTACAGCTTTACATAGTCCTCCAACTCATGTGTTTTGCCCACCACGCTGGGCAGGCGGGTTGGTGACTGCAGGGCTGGCTTTGTTGCACCGAAGACGCTGCTGCCCTTCTCCGGCCTGTGTATTTCAAAGCCAGCTGTTGGATGGTTATCCCGCCATCAGTCTGCTTTTTAAGTTCCAAGGTGGTAGTGGAACTGTGTTATGCCTTAGTCGCCTCTTACGACACCCACGGGAAGAGGGGGTGGCTATATTCTTACTGCCGTAACCACACAGCGTGAGTGGGATATAGTAAGACTAAAATAAGTAAACATCTCACTCTACCCACTCATAAAATAAATGTTCTCCAGGTGTAGACGCGGTGGCTATGTTCCTACGACAACACCGCGCGGTGTTCTCGGAGGAGCGCGAGGCGCGCTGGCGGCTGGCGGCGGGCGTGGCGCCCCCGCAGCACCGCGACCTGACTCCGGTCCTCTGCGCACAGGAGGACTACTCCGTGTACGACACGCCGCCGGGGCAGAAGGTAGGACATGCTCTATCTAGTGCTATCTAGTTCTCGGAGGAGTTCGTTTTAACAATTAGACAAAACAAATTATACCAAATCCAAATCCAATCAACCAACACCAAAATCAAAATCAATATACTAAAATTCGATTAAACCCAAAATTAAAATCATCACCAAATTCAATACTAAAATTCAATCAATATTACAATAATTAATATTAAAAATTAATAATAATAATAATAAAAACTATTGTACACCAAGAGTGAGCAAAATTACAAAAATAAAAACAGGAGATAAGTACAAAAGGGATAATTAAAATAAATACTAAAGTTCAAAATTACAATAGTTACAATTAAAAACAAAATCAATATTAAAATTCAATCAAAACTAGAATTAAAATCAAATAATTGTGTTTGCTCGCAAACGAAAAAAAAACCGACTTCAATTACATCGACAAGTAATATAACGTAGATCGACGAAAAAATAGTCAAGCAACTACGCGTTATTAAAGATTACTCAAAAAGTAGTTATCAGATCTCGATAAAATTTATATGTGACCACATGATAAACATCAGCTTTCGATTAAATTAAAAATTATCAAAATCGGTACACCCAGTAAAAAGTTATTACGGATTTTCGAGAGTTTCCCTCGATTCCTCTGGGATCCCATCATCAGATCCTAGTTTCCTTATCACGGTACCAAACTAGGAATATCCCCTTTCCAACAAAAAAAGAATTATCAAAATCGATATATCCAGTAGAAAGTTGTGTGGTATAATACAACGTAGGTCGACGAAAAAAGCGTCAAGTAAAAACACATTATTAGATATAACTCGAAAAGTAGTTGTTAGATCTCAAATAAATTTAAATGGGACCAATTGGCACACACCATCTTTCGATAAAAACAAAATTTGTCGAAATCGGTCCACACGGGCAAAAGTTCTGATGTAACATACATAAAAAAAAAAAAATACAGTCGAATTGAGAACCTCCTCCTTTTTTGGAAGTCGGTTAAAAAGAAACAAAAATCAATATTAAAATTAAAACAAAATTAAAATTAAAACAAATCAAAATTCAATCATTTAAAAGGTTTAAAATAATGACTTATTCAATTTAAATTCAAATTAAAAAATTACAATACATTAAATTATCACAAATTATCACCGTATTAAATATAAATTCAAAATTAAAACCAAAATCAAAACTAAAATCAAGACTAGAATCAAAAATCAAAATCGAAATTGAAATCAAAATTAAAATTAAATGTCAGTTACAATAATTCTTAACGACTATGTTAAAAAAATAAATAAAATAAAAGCTATCAAAATGTATTATTTATGCTTCCCTCGCAGCTACGTAAATAGGTAAGTTATTCCTAAAGTCAACAAAAGAAAGCTTACGACAATTTGTCAATGTGAACACGTCTTTCTAGTTTCCTTTGATCTAATTGGTAAACGGGCTTGGCTAAGTGACCACGGTGTGTTACTTTTTTTTAACACGTATGAATTACACAAGATTGCATTATTTATGATCCTTGTAGAATCACAATAATAAACCGTTTTTAATAAAACATCAAATAGTTTGTCGAGTACCAAGATTAATGAAATATGTTAAAGGAAGTACATATATTTATAAAAGTATTGTTTTCAGGGATCTCGCGTCTTCGAGTCGCCTAATATAAATATATGGTGTTCACCTCCCGCGAGTGCACTGCCTACTCCTACGGCTTTGCTGGGTCAAGATAATAAACGTAAGATTTTTTCCCTTTTTTTTTAAGCAATTATTTGAAAACGATTTCGCCTATTTGACAGGTCAAAAGGAATCTACAACTTAAAATGCAACCTACTTCTTAATTTTGCTTACTAATCTATACATGTATAGAAAAAAATAAAATTGGAGTGTCTGTTTGTAATATTAAAATAATCGCTTTTTACTAAATGCGTATGAATACACGGTACATATACCAAAATAACATTTTTTACAATTTTTGTCTGTCTGTCTGTCTGTCCTTTTTTTCGACTAATCTCTGAAATGGCTGGATCGATTTTGACGGGACTTTTACTGGCACATAGCTGGTGTAATAAAGAGTAACTTAGGGCTACTTTTATTTTAGAAATTTATTTAATTTGTAACTGCAAACTAAACGATATTTATTTTTTAAATTCCTAGCGGACGAAGTCGCAGGCGCCGCTAGTATTCATTATTTATACAGTAGTACACAATTGGTACAATTTTATTAAGCGGATAATATAAAACTTAACAAACACATTTCGATTATAGAAAGTTTGAGTTCGTTTCGCTCGTGTCGAGAAATTTTTTTTTCTAACTATTATAAATGCTCTAAATAAATGAATACGATATGCACACACTATTTTACAAGTTATAAATTACAAGAGAATATTTGCATTAAGATTTATTGTATAAATTAGTATTGTACCCATTATAATGGTATAGAAAACTAGGTAGCGATTTCGTGCTGAAAATAGCCTTGTATAAAACGAGTCATTTAAATATCTTTACTTGTTATAATTAAACCATTAAGTGGAACCAGTTGTGATACGCCACTGAATGAATAAAATATACTTTATTGTACTCGAAGGATTACAAAGGTTAAGAACGAAAAAACGATTCAGTCTGTAACGTTCCAATGCTGGGCATAGGCTTCGTTCTCCACGTAGAAGGCTTGGAGTTTAATACACCGCGCTGATTCACTGCGGATTGACGGATTAGGTTACACAAAAAATAAAAATAGTAAAGACTATATAACAAATATTGATACTTACAAGGGTTGAATGTGACTATTATTATGATAATTGTGTTTGCGGGCAAACGAAAAAAAACCGACTTCAATTATATCGACAAGTAATACAACGTAGGTAGACGAAAAAATAGTCAAGTAAATATGCATTGTCAAAGATTACTCCAAAAGTTGTAATCAAATCTCGATGAAATTTAAATGTGACCAAATGATAAATAAACATCGGCTTTCGATTAAATTAAAAATCATCAAAATCACCCAGTAAAAAGTTATGCGGATTTTCGAGAGTTTCCCTCGATTTCTCTGGGATTCCATCATCAGATCCGGGTTTCCTTATCATGGTACCAAACTAGGGTTATTTCCTTTCCAACAAAAAAAAAGGAATTATCAAAATCGGTTCATAAACGACGGAGTTATCCCCGAACATAAACCGACTTCATAAAAGGAGGAGGTTAATCAATTCGACCGTGTATATATATAACGTATGTTAAATTAGAACTCAACTTTTTAGTTATTCATTATTATCCATGTATTACCATGGCGGTAGTCATGTTTATTGAGAACAGAATAGATTAATCTATTGGGAAAACTGAATAAAAACAAAAAATAGGAAAATAACACTAGTTTTATTAATTATACCAGTTGTGCCCGCGACTTCGCTAGATCCAGCCGTTTCAGAGATTGGCCGGAACAAACAGACAGACAGACAAACAAAAATTGTAAAAAAAATGTTATTTTGGTATATGTACCGTGTATAAATTCATATGCATTTAGTTAAAAGCGGTTATTTTAATATTACAAACAGATACTCCAATTTTAGTTATGTGTATAAATGTTGTTCTGGTATATGTACCATGTACTCGTTATACATACCTATGAATTTAGTAAAAAGTGATTATTTTAATATTACAAACAGACTTCAAATTTATTTATTTGTATGTATATAGCCGCGTTGGTGCAACGGTTACAGCCATAGATTGGACCCGTTGCGCTGGCGGTTGCGGGTTCGATCCCCGCACATGACAAACATTTGTATTGGCCATACAGGTGTTTGCCGTGGTCTGGGTGTTTGTGCAGTCCTTGTGGGTCTCCCCACCGTGCCTCGGAGAGCACGTTAAGCCGTCGGTCCCGGTTGTTATCATGTACACCTGATAGCGATCGTTACTCATAGTAGGGAATATATCTGCCAACCCGCATTGGAGCAGCGTGGTGAATTAAGCTCTGATCATTCTCCTACATGGGGAAAGAGGCCTATGCCCAGTAGTGGGATATTACAGGCTGAAGCGTATGTATATAGATAAATAATTTTGTAAGTGCAAAAATTATTACAAACAATTTTCTTTTCTTCACCAGGTCGCACACGCTTAGCTGCTCAATTTGATGCAGCATAAAAATATTCCCACCTAAAAATCATTCCACTATATGAATATAAAAGTGAAAAGGTAATGCATGTTATGTGTTCGTATCCGAAGCTGTCAACGCGGAACCGCAACGAATTTTATCTCAAGACAAAGTAAGTGTCCTAATAAATGTGATGTCTATAACAATAATGTTTTAGATGGCGTATATTTTTGTGT
This sequence comes from Melitaea cinxia, assembly GCF_905220565.1. NCBI lineage: Eukaryota > Metazoa > Arthropoda > Insecta > Lepidoptera > Nymphalidae > Melitaea > Melitaea cinxia. Next base: position 11,213,004 of record NC_059403.1, read on the forward strand.
GTTTATTTAGGTTAAGAAAATCTTTTAGCGTTCGTAAAATGTTATCAAGTGCAAGCGAGGTTAATTATAATAAAATTGCCCTTAAAGACTACAAATCTTGTGTGCAAACAAAATATATTTTTTATTTAAACTGCTATTATGCTTCTAGGTTTATTATTACTTGATATATGTTTTTTTTATATTAAGGTTGGTTAAAATTTACGATTGCATCCTAAATTCTATCCAATCTTTTTTAATGTTTTGACTCAATATAAAGCTATATAACTAACAAAACCGTATCGCCAATTTTTTAAATAAAAACAAGTCAAGTATTTAATATGTGTTCAACTGACTTGAAGCATAATTAGAGTAAAAACAGTTGATGTTTTAACTGTCTAAAATATTTGCAATATATTTATAGGTTACGTTATTTTATTTTATTCAAAGAAATTAAATTAAGAGATAGTAAATTTTGTTATAGGTGTCTGCATTATAAATCGTTTTATGAAGTATTTCTGTTATAAAATATCTGATCAAAGATCTCTTACATATCATGCAGTTTAAGCCTAATGAAAGTTTTTTATTGTTAATATAAGGCGCTTATAACATTTTTCGAATGCTCCTTTAAAGTACAATAATAATCTTTAAAAATGTTAATTTTTTAGAATTTTATCCTTTGATATGTGATCTCCGGTGATTGTACGAGTACATATATATATATAATATAACTTTTTAATTGGGCTTTGTATGACTTACTTTAAATTGATATTGTAATTATGCATAAGAATTGTCAAAATGTCGGAAAATCGAATTTATTATTTAAGACATTTTTATTATTTTTATGTTGGATTTAATGTTTTGCAATTACATTTTTGAGACTTATTTGCAATAATTCTTACAAATACCCGTCAAACTTACAATGTAAGAGTCAATTATAAATGTTCAAATGTTTTATAAAAGTATTGTAATATAGTCATATTGCTTCGAAAGAAATACCCCTAAACTTGATGTGCAATGATGGTTTCATTATGGACATTAAAAAAAAAAATTGTCGTTCCACATTAGCCATTAGAATACGTACATATATTTTTATAAGAATTTCGATAATATTTTTAGAATAGTAATAATTTTATTTTTTTATAATGGTCAATCTAAAATTTGTTTCAAATGATTGCCATTATTTTATTTTAAAAACCCTAGTATTATATAGTAGTAATATTATTATAATGACTTGAAACAAAAATGTAAAAAAAAAGAAAGTAAATTATATTATCAAAAATATAAGTTTTTTTTAAGAAATAAGAGAAATTTTCAAATGAAGTGAATGTGAATAAATGTGCTATCATTTTCTTTTATTCATCAAAATAATTGTGATATTCACGTACCAATAAATATATCATTTAAATAATGAAAACAATCATGCAAAGAAATGTTTATGTATACTATGTACATATCTTATTGATTGGTAATAAAAATCAATAAGCACATTTATTTACAAGGTTATTGTTACTCCAATCTTCGTGTAGGATAATTAATGTGGAACGACCTTTCAGCTTTATATGCTTGTACATGTTTATGATTAAATAATTAGTTATTTATTAGTCGTATGTAAGCAGGCCCTTGCATATGTTATGGAGTTTATTGATTTCATTCAATTATATTTATTGTAACACTGCCAGTCTGCATTTCAAATGAAAACTTAACAGCCACCAGTCCAATAATTATAGTACTATAAATTATGATTAAGACAAAACCTATGTAATATATTTCTGCTGCAGATTTTATTTAATTAATTTTACCTTTGTGACAATGTATAAAAGTTTATCTTATTTAAATGGAATTCGATAAACAACATCTCTAGTGAATCGAATTTCATGAGACTGTAGCAGCTAAGTTAGATACTCTTAATTAAGCCAGTGTTTTTATTTTTGTGACCAATAACAAAGTTTTAAATTTATAAGGGTAAGGTAGAGTTAAGATTTTCGAGTACAGTAATTGAAGATGTTAGTATTATTTTCTACATCTTCGTCGTTCTGTGATCTTTAATTTCTTGTTATAGTTTCCAACTAGTAAATCGGTGTTTGTATGGAAATTGTATCTCGTCATAATTGCATGAAATGAATGTAGCGTTGGAAAATAAATGTTATTTTTTGAAGAATGTCTTTCATTGTATGAAATAATAAAGAACATGTTTTTTCTTTTTTCAACTTGGTTTTTTTATACAATTAGGCCCACAGCGGAGCTCCAGAGTATGAGTAGTATATTTCCTACTGTGCCCTACCTCAGTTTAATGTTGAACGTAGGCTGTGTCAAATATTTGTTATACCGAACTCTGACACACAGAGTACACACTCCTTACAAGTAGACGATCCGTTAATAGTACTTTTGTATTTTGCAAACTTGTATCTTACCTTTTATTTCGACATTAATAAATGAGCATTACGTTAAATATGAATCAAATTGTATTTATGCACTACTTATTATTCTATTTATGCACTGCGTACAGACTTCGTTTTATCAAAAGATAATAGTAAAAATATATTTTTTTGTATTAACACTTTCCGTGGGCCTTAAGGAACATACAAAAAAATAAATTAGCCAAATTGGTCGAGCTATTCTCGAGTTATGCGCTCATACAGCAACATTCATTTTCAATTATATGAATATCCGCCAACCTACATTGGAGCAGCGTGGTGTATTAAGCTCTGATCCTGCTCCTACATGGGGAAAGGCCTACGCCCAGCAATGGGACTTCTACTCCTATAAATTAAAAAGGTTCTACAGGATAGAGTAATCTCACACAGACCAGAGAAAACAAGAGCAAGGTCAGTAAGTATTAAATATAATCACAAAACAAGCTTCCATTCTTTATTTTAAGATTTATTTCAAACTTTACTTATATCCGTTTTTTATACAAAGTTTACTTTTATGGGAATCATCAATGATTTTGACTATTGAAGATATAAAAACAAACCAAGAAGCAAGCAAAAGTCCAAATAATTTCAACTAGATACTTAAAGTAAATAAGGTTACAATATTTACTAAAATTTTTATTGCAAGAACATGTTATCTACTTATATATTAACATTTCATTTTTTTTTTCACTTTGTATGCTCAGAGAGAGGACCGTGACGTCTCTCCCAGATCATACGATGCTTTTGTTTCATGTAGGCTTTTCTAGCATCAGCGTATGCACCGAGGTCACCATCTAAAATTATATGCAAAATTATGTTAATATCAGGAGCTACTATATATTTATTTGCAAAGCAACTTTATATACTCTATGCCTTTTATAATATAAATGATTCACATAAATATACTTTATGTATAAACTTGGAAATTTGAGATCATATAGATTTAAAAATAACATTTTTATTTAAGTATATTTTACGTCATCATAATTTACTTTTTTCCTATCAACTTTAAATATTAGAGAAGTGTCATCATCATATATTTTATTTTCATATATTTTGACATATGCTCATGGTTTCTTATGAAAATAAAGTGAAATACACTGTCTACCTATTTTTTTTTTATATGTCTAGGTCAGCAAACAGGGGTACGGCTTACCTGATGGTAAGTGGTTACTGTAGTTTATATATGTCTGCAACACCAGAAGCGTTACAACCGTGTTGCCGACCCTATCCACAATTCCCCTCAGGAGCTCTGCTCACCTTACTCTCTAACAGGAACACAACACTGCTTGAAAACAGTTTTATTTAGCTGTGATAATCTGTAAGGTTGAGGTACTACGCCAGTTAGTCTGCTTCATATTTTGAGTAGAATTGTTTTTAATGAAAAAAGGTAAAATAATAACAAAAAAAAATTTAAATTATTTTATTTAAAAATAGTGGTCGCTTATGCTCAGGTTTAAAAAAATATAGATTTTAAACTGTAATAAATGTTATTTATATATAGTAGGTACCATTGAGATAGGACACAACAAGATATACCCTGCTAAAAACCTTAAGCAGCTCTCTGGGGAAATACCTCAACCTTACATAAGATCACAGCTAATTAATACTGTTCTTGAGTAGTCAGTGGCTTGATCGGAAATGTGCTTGCAATACTTCTTGTGTTGCATATATAAGCCTATATATGGCAATAGGCTATGGTAACCGCTCACCATCAGGTGGGCCATAAGTTTGTCTGCTGACTTAGTCATATAAAAGAAAAATATTTACAATATAAAATTATATTATTAAACAATAGTAAAATAGGTAAATAAGAAATTCAACTCACATTTGATAAACCAAGCTTCCTCAGCAGCTTTGTATTTTTCCCAAAATGGTTTGCATACAGTCAAATGGTCAGGATTTTCATACAACATGCAGTCCTCATAGCGCATACGCAGTATATTCAAAATCTCAGAATCCACCGCTCTAAAAAAATTAAATAAAAATTCGCTTAATACATTAATAAATAAAATTTTCATTAAATATTGGAAAATGTACATTAGGTAAGTAAAATTGAATGTTGTTTGTTAAAAAAAATATTTTATACAGAGCTTAACCCAACACGCTGTTTCAATGCGGGATGGAAGAGAAATTGATTGTAAAAAAGACAATTTTGTAAACAGCAAAAACTAACCTATCACGTTTAAACTGCAAATTTGCTTCGTAGTCGCAGAGTACATCGTCAGTATAACATTGGTCGATGGTAGGAACTCGACGATACTGCCTGTGGTACCACGGATATTTCTTCTGGTTTGGCTCCACGACCTTCTCTGCAGCACAACATTTTCTATTAGTAACCAACTTACATAACAGTAACGAATGTCACGTTAGTGTTTCCTACCTCGTATCCATGTTACAGGAGCATCTATAGTATTGTATACCGCGCTTATAAAGGCTCTAAATAAATTATCATCTGGAGGGTGGTCGCCTTGTACCATTTTGCTAAAATTTTATCAATATTCCTACCATACAGAGCATACAATAGTGATCATTTGACAGGTTGACACTTTTTTGGCGAATGACATTGACAGTTTTGAAACCAACGTAGGGAATGTAGGGATGTAGCAAATGAATCATGTATTTGTAACTAGATATAAATAAATAAATAAATATCTTATAACATACCACACATGGTCATCTATTCCTATGGTAAGCAACGCAATGCTTGCGTTCAGGTAACAGCCGACTGTTATAACTAGATTTTTTATATATATACATAGAAATAATATATATATAAATAAATTACATACAAATATTACACCGAGACTCGGGCGGTAATCGAACCCGCAACCCGCGGCATAGAAAGCAAAGCCACTACAAACTACCCCAACGGGCTAGTAAAAACTGCTGCCTAGCCGAAATTAATAAATTCTTTAAATTAATGTACATAAGATCTAAGAAAGCATATTATTGCAAGCGATATGGTTGTCTATACATACTTATATAAATATATACTTTTGTTTTAGATTACACTTTTTCATGTGTGTAAATTTATTTAAAAAATCTGCGTGTATGACAACAAAATCATTGTGTCAGTGACATATTCGTAGAAAAATAATTTGGGGTTGAATTCAACTCCGCGGTAAACAAGTCATTAATAACAGAAACTATTATATTCTAAACTCTTTTAAAGTTGAGTTTAAGAAATGTCTCAGAAATCTTAACGTATTCCTAAATCTCTGTTACACCTAATTATATTATTTGGCAACTTTGTACTGAATTTTTAAAAATTAGATTTCCTCCACTAAATGTATTTACATGTAATGGACACAAATCATGGTGAATATCAATTTTAAATACTTATAAAATCTCATTCGAATGAAATATAACTATTGAATAAGTTACGTATATCTAAATAAGTTTTAGTAACTTCAACGAGCACACTGATAAGTGATTTGAAGATTTTTGATCTTTATCATAACATTTCAACGTGGTCATGAAAGAAGAACTGAATAAAAGAAGAAATACCTAAATAAAACTGCCGTTGATGTTCTTATGTTACTAAGTTTTTTTTTAAATATCAGATATAAAATCTATATATATAAATGAATGTTGCTAAGCGCATAAGTCGAGAATAGCTCGATCAATTCGGCAAATTTATTTTTTGTATGTTCCTGCTTAAAGTACTGAACTGTTCACGTTTCCATTGCTTACTTATTGATTATCACATCAGTTTTTCATTTATAATTCCAAAGGTGAGCTTTTGAAATGAACTGGTTGTGTTATTTCTACTTAGCCTACTTTTCGCTCCCCTAGTGACACGGTAAAGTTATTAAACTTTCATCGTTCATTTTCATGGTATCATTTATAATCGAAGAACGATTCATTTCAAAAATATTTATATTACTGTTACAAAAGTTTGTAACTTAAGCTAAAGAAGCGAGGTGTAAGCAAAGTTAATAAATAACATTAATACGTAAAATGCTATATGAACGACGTGTTGGCGCAGCGGTCACAGCGCTGTCTATTGTGCTAGCAGTGCAGGTTCGATTACCGCACTTGATACTGAACATATATTTAAAATAAGCTTCGTTTACGGTAAACGCCATAGAAGCAAATGCTTCTATGGCGATATTTTGGGGTATTGCTGAGTAAATACTCAGCAATACCCCAATAATAGGCTGGAGATACTTGTTGTAAACAGCACTTTAAGAAATAAGTATTATTATCATATTTATTAATACGCTGAGACTTAAAATGTTTGTCTCCCTTTTTAGAAAAAGCCTCACAATTATTCCACATAAATTTTATAATATATCATTTTATAGATAATTGTTTGCTCTACCGGCGACTACAGATATGAAATGTAATGTCTATAATCTAAGGGGGGTGATAGACGTGCGAGTAACTTTTGGCTCGACGACTTTTTTCGCTCGTGTGTCACTCTAAGTACGCGTACTTTAAAACCGCCGAGTAAGTTCGTTGGCGATCCAACAAGTTTGAAATTTTGCTTGTAACCCGCCTCCGCCAATTTTAACTGACTTTCAAAAAAGGAGGAGGTTCTCAATTCAATTAAGAACATTAGAACTTTTTACTGGGTGGACCGATTTGATGATTTTTGTTTTAATCAAAAGGTTTTGTATTCATTTAAATTTGATTGCGATCTAATAAGTAGTTTTTGGGTTATATCTAATAATGAGTATTTACGTAACGGTTTTTTCGTCTACCTACGATGTGTTATTTGTCGATGTAATTGAAGTCGGTTTTTTTAAGCACAATTATGTTTCGCTAGTCCGTGGATACGGAACGCTTGTAGTGTAGGTATTTGTAATTTTTATTACTTTTGATTGAGAAATTACTCAAAATGAATTATTTCAGAACTTCGTCTTTTTTTTGTTTTTAAAATGTAATAACAATAATAATAATAATAATAATAATTGTTTATTTGCAAGAACATGGTGTTGCAGTTGTACAAGATTAACATTAGTATAGTCCAAATATGTTCTACCTTACGGTGTGCAAATATTAAATATTAATGTGGTTCGATACAATATTTTTAACATAAACTGTAGATTATTTATCATTGAATTATTTATACATTATTAAATTATTTATAGATTATTAATATATGATATAATTTCTAGCTAAAACTATACAACCAATATTAATATAATTGAGAAAGAAAAAATTATTGGAACGAAGTTCCTTACGGCAGGCTTGACATTTGGCTGGGCGAGCGAACTGAAAAAAATGTGATATTAACACCGTAAGAAAAATATATAACGGAAGTGACGTAATATCAGTCACACGACTGTATAAGATGACGTTTGTAAAACTAAAATATTACTAGTAAACTTTTTTTAAATTATTTATGTAACTAGCCGACCCGTGCCCACTTCGTTGGGCGTTAATTATTATCTTTATGATGCAATTATGTTTCAATTTCGTCGACGTCTGCTACGTAGGGAGCCACCCGCGCGAGTGAGCCGCGCGGCATCCTATCGTTTAGATGAAAAAACAATAAAACGCTCATGCGATGCGCGGTAAATGATGCGCAGTAAATGATGCGCAGTGTCCAATTGTCCCCCCGAGTAACAGCGGCTTACGAGTTACGGCAGCGGGTGCCTACAGCGATGAATAAAATCGTAATAATATCGTGTATTTATTATTTTAAATTACAGAAACAAATAAACAAATTTTATAGCACTTAAATAAATAATATTTTGCTCCCGTGTATTTATTATTTTGAATTACAGAACCAAATAACATACATACTTTAAAGAACAAATTTTATAGCACCTTAGATAAATAATATGTTGCTCCAACGTCATCTATCAAAAATCGAGAAAACGTCGTCGATAGACTAAAATAAGACTAAATTAATAACGTCGAAAGACTAATAAATTGTTTTCAATAGATGGCGCTAGTTTCTACCATTTTGATATTATATTTTAATCTTTTTCTTATTTACTGAATTTTTTGTTTAATTACAATAAAATATAGCCTATAGCACTCTTGAATAGTGTAGCTTTCTGTTAGTGAAAGAATTTTCATGGTCGGATCAGTATTTGCGAAGATTACCCCCTACATACAAACAACGTTATAAACTTTACCTCTTTATAATTTTAGTATAGATTTTGTACTGTCGACAAAAATAAATATAGACATGTTTTTTTATTTCACTTAATAGTTTGAATTATTATTATTATTATTATTATTATTATTATTATTATTTTGTTTATTTTATTTTACGGTATTTGTTATTTTCTAAAATACTAAATTTCCTAAATACTTTTATGTACTTAATTAAAATACCAATCAACAAAATTAAAAAAAAAAAAAATCAAGAACTAGAAAATATATATGAAATTCAACATTTTTTTTTCAAATTGTGTTGTTCAATTATTTATACACTATTATTAATATATGTTATAATCTCTTCCTAAATATTTATTCATTATTAATATGTGATATTATTTCTTCCTCAAATTATATAATTATTATTACCATAATTGAAATGTTTCTTAGATGTCACGTTCAATTAACTATCTCTAAGGTCATTAAATTAATATCTTAAATTCCGTAATACGATACAATTCGATAAGTGATACGATATAATTCCTAAATAACACAAAGCTTCACGTGTGTCACCGTCGTCGAGCCGAGTAAGTACGCGATCTTTATAACCGCGTACTTTAAGTTCGCACGTCTATCAGCCCCTTTACATACGCTTCAGCCTTTAATATGCCACTACTGGGCATAGGCCTCTTTCCTCATGTAGGAGAAGGATCAGAGCTTAATCCACCACGCTGCTCCAATGCGGGTTGGCGGATATTTTTAGCTGTGCCTGCGGCTTCGCCCGCGTTGAAATTAGTGTCACAAAGTTTTCCCGGCAAACTTCCAGTGAAACTTATCAAAGTCGATACCTACGATTTTATTTTTGTGTTACCCCCACATTAGGAATTCTAAACATTTTTGAATATCATATCAAAAATTTCAAAAAAAAAGTCAAAGATTTTCATTGTAATATGAAACTTTGAATAGTTACGGGTCTCTGTAAAGAACTCACTATAGACGGCGCCACGGTTCGCTTAAACCGAAAATAAAAATCATCATATCGAAAATTTCGCTCTAGCGGGTACATCGTTCCATAGCTTAATTGGCTAGAGCGCCGACACGGTCAGTCGGAGACGCGGGTTCGAATCCCGCTGGAGCGGTCAATTTTTGATATGATATTCAAAAATGTTTAGAATTCCTAATATGGGGGTAACACAAAAATAAAATCGTAGGTATTAATAATAGCATGGTGTCGTCTCCTGTCAAAGATTTTCATTGTAATATGAAACTTTGAATAGTTACGGGTCTCTGTAAAGAACTCACTATAGACGGCGCCACGGTTCGCTTAAACCGAAAATAAAAATCATCATATCGAAAATTTCGCTCTAGCGGGTACATCGTTCCATAGCTTAATTGGCTAGAGCGCCGACACGGTCAGTCGGAGACCCGGGTTCGAATCCCGCTGGAGCGGTCAATTTTTGATATGATATTCAAAAATGTTTAGAATTCCTAATGTGGGGGTAACACAAAAATAAAATCGTAGGTATTAATAATAGCATGGTGTCGTCTCCTGTCAAAGATTTTCATTGTAATATGAAACTTTGAATAGTTACGGGTCTCTGTAAAGAACTCACTATAGACGGCGCCACGGTTCGCTTAAACCGAAAATAAAAATCATCATATCGAAAATTTCGCTCTAGCGGGTACATCGCTCCATAGCTTAATTGGCTAGAGCGCCGACACGGTCAGTCGGAGACGCGGGTTCGAATCCCGCTGGAGCGGTCAATTTTTGATATGATATTCAAAAATGTTTATCAAAGTCGGCTTAGCCGTTCCGTAAACCTTCCTCTTGAAGTCCTTTCTCCACGTTAGAAACATGAAGAAGAAGAAGAAGAAGAAGAAGAAGAAGAAGAAGAAGAACAAGAAGAAGAACAAGAAGAAGAACAAGAAGAAGAACAAGAAGAAGAACAAGAAGAAGAACAAGAAGAAGAACAAGAAGAAGAACAAGAAGAAGAACAAGAAGAAGAACAAGAAGAAGAACAAGAAGAAGAACAAGAAGAAGAACAAGAAGAAGAACAAGAAGAAGAACAAGAAGAAGAACAAGAAGAAGAACAAGAAGAAGAATAAGAAGAAGAACAAGAAGAAGAAGAAGAAGAACAAGAAGAAGAAAAAGAAGAACAAGAAGAAGAAGAAGAAGAACAACAAGAAGAAGAAGAAGAACAAGAAGAAGAAGAAGAACAAGAAGAAGAAGAAGAACAAGAAGAAGAAGAAGAACAAGAAGAAGAACAAGAAGAAGAAGAAGAACAAGAAGAAGAAGAAGAAGAACAAGAAGAAGAAGAAGAAGAACAAGAAGAAGAACAAGAAGAAGAAGAAGAACAAGAAGAAGAACAAGAAGAAGAAGAAGAACAAGAAGAAGAAGAAGAAGAACAACAACAAGAAGAAGAAGAACAAGAAGAAGAAGAAGAAGAACAAGAAGAAGAAGAAGAACAAGAAGAAGAAGAAGAAGAACAAGAAGAAGAAGAAGAAGAACAAGAAGAAGAAGAAGAAGAAGAACAAGAAGAAGAAGAAGAAGAACAAGAAGAAGAAGAAGAAGAACAAGAAGAAGAAGAAGAAGAAGAACAACAACAAGAAGAAGAAGAACAAGAAGAAGAAGAAGAAGAACAAGACGAAGAAGAAGAACAAGAAGAAGAAGAAGAAGAACAAGAAGAAGAAGAAGAAGAACAAGAAGAAGAAGAAGAAGAACAAGAAGAAGAAGAAGAAGAACAAGAAGAAGAAGAAGAAGAAGAACAAGAAGAAGAAGAAGAAGAACAAGAAGAAGAAGAAGAAGAACAAGAAGAAGAAGAAGAAGAACAAGAAGAAGAAGAAGAACAAGAAGAAGAAGAAGAACAAGAAGAAGAAGAAGAACAAGAAGAAGAACAAGAAGAAGAACAAGAAGAAGAACAAGAAGAAGAACAAGAAGAAGAACAAGAAGAAGAACAAGAAGAAGAACAAGAAGAAGAACAAGAAGAAGAATAAGAAGAAGAATAAGAAGAAGAATAAGAAGAAGAATAAGAAGAAGAATAAGAAGAAGAATAAGAAGAAGAATAAGAAGAATAAGGAGAAGAAGGAGAAGGAGAAGGAGAAGAAGAACAAGAAGAAGAACAAGAAGAAGAAGAAGAAGAAGAAGAAGAAGAAGAAGAAGAAGAAGAAGAACAAGAAGAAGAACAAGAAGAAGAACAAGAAGAAGAACAAGAAGAAGAACAAGAAGAAGAAGAAGAAGAAGAAGAGTTAGTAGTAGTGCAGTAGTTTTTAATTTACTTGCATATTACTTTTTATTCTAAATTTACTTAATAAATTAAATTTAATGTTTTATATTACTAGTTTATCCGCTTCAGATTTTTATTTCTTTACTTCAAGGTGTCACACCAATACAAATGTTTTCCATACATTATTACAATTGTTTATTCAATTCTCGTCTCTTGTCACGTTCCGGGACGGTCGTGGATCCACGACAGCATTAAATTAATAGCCATGCGTTTATCTTACAAATTCCTCTCTAATGGAATGTTTTAACTATTTCATATATCCCTTGAAAATTTCTGAATTGATTTTCTTTTTATTAACCATAGAATAAAGCGCAAGATAATTTTAGCTGCTGCTCTCCGCTTACACAAATTGGATCTTTAGGTCTACTTACAGTTAGCTCGAGACATTTAGCTAGAGACTACGACGACTGCGACTGCGACTGCGACTGCAACTGTGACTGCGACTGCGACTACGACTACGACTACGACTACGATTACGACTACGCCTAAGACTACGACTACGACTACGACTACGACTACGACTACGACTACGACTACGACACCGCACCGCACCGCACCGCGCCGGAACGCACCGTACCGCACCGCACCGCACCGCACCGCACCACACCGCACCGTTCTGGTTCCGCGACAGCAGATAACATTAATATGCGTTTATTTCGAACATGGCATGTGTTTGCTATATAGGTGTTTACTGTGGTCTGCATGTTCGTGCTTGTGTATTTTTCACAGGACTTAATCCTGAAGGGGCTGATTAGTGTGCGGTGTTTATTTAACTGTTAAATAACACACAACAAAAAATTGGCTCCCTACTTATTACTACTTAAAATACGGACAATTTTGTCTGTTAAAATCAAAGATTAAACAAACTTCGTTCTAAGGTGTTTTTATTTGAATTTCATTTTTTTTTGGATAAACAACATATTATAAATTATAAAGAATATAACTGCATATTAAACATATAAAATATATGTCACCTTCGCTATCATTAAATTAATTAAATATAATATTAATATTAATATATAATAAAAATGTAACGGGCCGCTTTATGTACCGCGTAGATATCCGCAACTCGCCCCGGCTTCGCACGGGTGCAATGCTGATACTAAATATACTACAGAATGTCTTTATTTATAGCATGAAGCTAGCTTAAAGCATGGTTATTATAAACATAATAACAACATTCAAATATGCGTCGTTAGATTACACGTTGTTACAGAATGCGTTGAAGAAATAAAGGTTCACTGCTCGTTCCCGTAGGTGATAATTTGTAGCCTATATTATGTTGACCCGACTTCTTAATAATATTCGTGCCAAATTTGAAGTAAATCCATGCAGTACTTTTTGAGTTTATCCCGGACATACATACAGACAAACAGACTAACAGACAAACAGACAAAAATTCTAAAAACTATATTTTTGGGTTCGGTATCGATTGTAGATCACACCCCAAGTATTCTTTAAAAAAATATTCAATGTACAGTTTTGACTTTCCTACCATTTTATTATATGTACAGATTGTGACCTTTATCAATGCAAATAGCACCCGAAACAATGATTTTTAGAATTTTTGTCTGTTTGTCTGTGCGTTTGTGCAAGCTAATCTCAGAAACGGCTTATCCGATTCAGATGTGGTTTTTACTTATATATTGTGGTAAGCTTAGTTTATAACATTTAGTGTTTGTTTCATGTCAATCGGTTCATATATAAAAAAAGTTATGCCAATTAAAAGAATCACGTTGAACATGCAGTCACTGTTCCACGCGGACGAAGTCGCGACAACTCTCGTAGTCGCGTATAAATCAAATGTATATTAAGTGTATTTTTTATTTTACCATAGTACAAAGATTATAATTATGTAATCTCTATAAGTTCTATAACATTGCACAAATAAAAACAACATTTCTCCTATTTTTGGCAATAGAGAAAAAATATGCTATCTGCATATTTTAACTTACCGACCTCAGATTGCCCGTAATTTATTTTTTTTCTTTTATTTTCGTAGTATTCTCTTCCTTTTATAATGGGTTTCATCCTACTATAAGTTTTTTTTCACTTTTTACCATTATTAAAGGCTAAAAGCACTTGTCTTTTGATTAGTAAACGAAAAATACATTAATGATATTTAAATGGGCATTAATATTATCAATTTCCGCAATTTAAGTTTAGTAGAATCGGTAGTACTACTAAAGGATGATAGACGTGCGAGTAAGCGAACTTGTGGCTCGACGACCTTTTCCGCCCGTGTGTCACCCTAAGTACGCGTACTTTAAAACCGCCGAGTAAGTTCGTTGGCGATCCAACAAGTTTGAAATTTTGCTCGTAACCCGCCTCCGCTCGTGCGTGTCTAGCACTGCAAGCCGCGAGCCGCCAATTTTAACCGACTTCCAAAAAAGGAGGATGTTCTTAATTCGATTGTACATGTATGTGTATGTACCTCAAAACTTTTGACTGGGTGGACCGATTTCCATGATTTTTGTTTTAATCAAAAGGTGGTGTCTGTCTTGTGTACCCATTTAAATTTAATTGCGATCTAACAAGTAGTTTTTGGGTTATATCTAATAATGCGTATTTACTTGACTCTTTTTTCGTCTACCTACGATGTGTTACTTCATGCAATTGAAGTCGGTTTTTTTACACACGATTATGTTTCGCCAGTCCGTGGAAGTGCAACGCTTGTAGTGTAGGTTTTTATTATTTTTATTTTTGATTGAGAAATTACTCAAAATGAATTATTTCCGAACTTCGTCTTTTTTGGTTTTTAAATGTAATATGATACAATTCTTAAATAACACAATTAGCTTCTTGTATCGACGACATCGCATTACAGAATGGGTAAGCTTCACGTGTGTCACCGACGTCGAGCCGAGTAAGTTCGCGATCTTAAAAACCGCGTTCTTTAAGTTCGTACGTCTATCACCCCCTTAAAATTCTTGACTTGTAAGATATTATAATACAATATTTTTGGATTTACACGCTTTTAGGTCCTAATATACTCATTATTGAAAAAGTACTTTGTGTTTGGTATTTTGCAGATTTTTAAAGGCTATTTTGTTAAAAATAAATTATTTGAAATTTTAGTTAAAATTACATTTTTAGTTTGCCTTTCAAAATCGAACGATTACTAAAATATTTCTCATAATATCATCTCTTAGTCAAAAATATTATCTCTTACTAGCTGACCCCGCAAATGTTTCTTTGCCATAGATGTTATTAACTCACTTAATCTCCCCCCCCCCCTTATAACTCAGGGGTATGAAAAATAGATGTTGGCCGATTCTCAGACCTACCCGATATGCCCACAAAATTTTATTAAAATCGGTCGAGCCGTTTCGGTGGACTTCAATGTTTAACACCATGACACGAGAATTTTATATATAAGATATACAATAATAAAAAATATAATGAGAAGGTAAACAATAATTTAGCAAAATAACCTAAAAATAGATTATTACCATATACCTATTACTTATTCGCAAGACGCTGCCTCGTAGCAATATAATTAGCATAAACTATTTTGGTCAGATTTTAGCATGATATCAAATATGCTGACCTACATACGTTGTTCATATTTTATTACTAGCTGATTATAAATATGTCTAAAACGATTCGATCTCCTACGCGAAGAAAGAGGCCTATGCCCAGCAGTGGGATGTCACAGGCTGAATGCCATGCGGTGCGATGCGAAACGATTTCATAGTTCATATTTATATGTCTGTCTCATAGTTCATGCAATTGTAATTTATTAGTAATATTTTAATCTCACGTTGAGGTTTTAATTCGAGAAGCTTTCCCAGCTTTTTAAGCCACCGTCAATGAAAGTCATTGAACGAGGGCGGGCGGCGCGCCTGCGCTCTGAACGTAGTTTATTTTCGGGTTGCTAGGTGATATATTACAATCGTTTTGTGGAAATCCTAGGTATTGAAAATAATTATTTATGACTATTATCTTTCAATGGTTTTGGTTAGCTCACAATGATATCATTATTTTTATATTTGAATTACAGAATTGATTTCACATCATCATTACTTTTGTGTAAGAATTGTTATAATTTGTGTTCAATATACCTATGTGTCTAACATGAATATGTTGAAATTATAAAAACACGATTGATACAATTTATACAAAACAATGAGAAATCAATTTATTAAAGCGTCATCTTGTAAACCCCTATTTATTTTTAAAGAAAGTGATTTTCAAAAGCTTTATACCATCCTAATTCATTCATTTTCCATTTGTGACTTCACTTCCAATCATCACATTTTCATAAAACCTTTGTTTACATGTTTGAAAACAAAGGAGATTCCTCTTCTGTTCACGGGAGCTTGCAACCCAGTTCGACATAGTCAAAAGTGGTAAGCTGTCATTTTACTGTGCGTTAGTGTGTAGGGACGTCGTGTCGCGTCGCAGCCGTGGAGTCTGCGGCCCTAGTGACCGAGTGAGCGTGTCGTTCGTTCAGTAGCGTCTCGCCCGCGGCAGTCGACCACCGCGCGAGGCTCATGAATGCGAGTGCAGTGTCGGTAACATGCGGTGGCGGGCGCGCGCGGCGCCTTCCCGCGCCAAAGAACGCGCGAACATCAGCTTCTTCATCGTTATTATGTTCTTCGCGGTGTTTGGTGTAATAGTGTTGACTGAATTGTTGCTTCTCGAGCGACCTACGCCAGGCTCTACGAGATCGCGGTACAATGAGGACCTTCAGGTCAGATATTCATAATTATATTCTCGATCAGTGCTGTAGTCATTGGTAAAATCTAATGTAGCATGTGATTTGAACTAAATACAAATTTGTGTAATACAATGTTTAAGGAATTTTAAGAGGTTGGACTATTTTTGTTAAACATTAGTGTATAAACGTTCTTAAACCGATAATTTTGTATCTAGATTGATATTTGATTGTTTTTAAGACATTTTGTAATTGGTACTATTTACAGTTCTTATTATTAATTTTGTAAAAGTAACGAAATCGATAAATTTATTCTCGGTAATAAATAAATGTTGCTTCGAATAATAAAATCATTCAATATATTAACTAAACTATATATAATTTACAATAAATGCACAATTTTGTAAGGATACGTTTATGAATAGTTAGGTATATAGATGTTTATATGGCTTTTTTACGTAAAAGCTACAAAACTGATTTTCGTAGTCCTACTAGGTAGAAATTCGGAAATAACGAAAGCTTCTTTTCCAAAATATTCATGGCATCGAAAATCGTCAAACATAGGCTAAGACAACAGGGCTAAATTATTAAAGGGCTAACTGAAAATGTATTTGTATTTATTTACCTATATGACTAGCTGCCCGGACAGACTTAGTTCTGTCAAAGGTTAATATTTTTTTTTTTTGTATTAAAACCTTCCGTGGGCCTTAAGGAACATACAAAAAAATATAAACAAAATATAAAAAAATATTACATTCATGAGTTATGCGCTTAACGACATTTGTTTTTAACCGACTTCCAGAAAGGAGGAGGTTCTCGATTCGACTGTATATATATATTATGTATGTGACTTCAGAACTTTTGATTGGGTGGACCGATTTTGACAAAATTATTTTTAATCGAAAGGTGGTGTGTGTCATTTGGTCCCATATAAATTTATTTGAGATCTAACAACTACTTTTCGAGTTATATCTAATAATGCGTTTTCACTTGACGCATTTTTCGTCGACCTACGTTGTATTATACCACATAACTTTTTACTGGATGTACCGATTTTGATAATTCTTTTTTTGTTGAAAAGAAGATATCCCTTGTTGGGTACCATCATAAGCCAACGAGGGTGTGATGATGGGATCCCAGAGAAATCGAGGAAAACTCTCGAAAGTCCCCATAACTTTTTACTGAGTGTACCGATTTTGATAATTTTTAATTTAATCGAAAGTTGATGTTTATCATGTGGTCACATTTAAATTTTATCGAGATCTGATAACTACTTTTTGAGTAATCTTTGATAACGCGTAGTTACTTGACTATTTTTTCGTCGATCTACGTTGTATTACTTGTCGATGTAATTGAAGTCGGTTTTTTTTCGTTTGCGAGCAAATATAATTATTATTTATATACATTTCATGTTATGACGTGATATGACATTTACATCAACAATAAAAACAGCTGCGGAAAGAAAGCAAACAAAGTTACTGTTAAAAATACTGACCGGTTCACTGTTCAAATGATTTCATAAGGTCACTGCCCCATGGTACATTAGTTGAGTTCATGGTATTGTATTCTTTTTTATAATACTAAATATACCTCGCGGTTTTACCCGCGTTAATTTGATGAAAAGTAGGACTAAATCTTTTTAACAGCCTTCCTCAGTAAATAAATTATC
The DNA here is from genome assembly GCF_905220565.1 of Melitaea cinxia. Classification (NCBI taxonomy): domain Eukaryota; kingdom Metazoa; phylum Arthropoda; class Insecta; order Lepidoptera; family Nymphalidae; genus Melitaea; species Melitaea cinxia. Next base: position 11,231,070 of record NC_059403.1, read on the forward strand.
TAACAGAAAAAGAATGATTAAATTCAAGCTAATATTTCTCACAATATTGTTGTGTGCTTACGGCAGTAAAGAATATAGCCACCCCTTCTCTTCCCGTGGGTACCGTAAGAGGCGGCTAAGGAATAACACTGGAACTTAAAAAGCCGACCGATGGCGAGATAGCCATCCAAGGGCTGGCTTTGAAATATACAAGCCGAAGACGGGCAGCAGCCTCTTCGGTGCGTCAAAGCCAGCTCTGCGGTCACCAACCCGCCTGCCCAGCGTGGTGACTATGGGCAAAACACATGAGTTCATACCATTTTGGGCGCGAAATTGTGGAGGCCTATGTCCAGGAGTGGACTGCGATAGGCTGATGTGTGTGTGTGTGTGTGTGTGTGTGTGTGTGTGTGTGTGTGTGTGTGTGTGTTGCGCTTTTTTAACCGCCTCAAAAAGGATGAGGTTTACAATGCAACTGTTTTTTTAATGCTAGCGTGATTTTGATTTTTTTTTATATTCAAAAGCAGGCACTTGTCGTATTGTTTTATTTAAACTTCAGTGAGATATGACAAGAAATTTTTGAGGTATCCTTAATAATATGTATTGTCCTACTTTATACTCGTCGATGTAATTATTCCGAATTGATGTCACGCGATGGCCGATAATGTTGCGAACATATCTGTGGAGAAAATAAAAATATGTTTATAATATGTGTAAGTAATATCGGCGATCAGATGGCATGACTTTAAAAAATATATAATTATAAGACAACTTATTAATGTCAAACGGATGTGTGCATATACATGTGTATGTGCCATCTGCATGCATCATGCATTTGTTTTAAAAAAAGGTAACCATTTAATCATAGCTTGATAAAGGTGTAAAATACGTTTTCTACAAAAGTCCCTAAAGGTAAATTAAAAAAGTACCATTTGTGTTACTGCGTAGATTAGGTGCAAATAAGATGCGCTCATAGGCTGCTTCCGTTCTATGAAGACATTTAGTTCCGTGAAAGATTTATTATTTAATGATATGTTATCACTTGAGGTTATCAATAACTCCCAAGTAAAAATATGCGTTTTAATTACTCCTTGTTTTATTTATATTCCATTTGAACTGTTTGTAGAAATCTTAACTCGAAACGCCTAATTAGTGTGTTATGATTTTATGAATAACATTACATTATTTATGTATGTAGTTTATAGTTATGACTGCCTAAAACTGTCCCTATTAAGCTGGCTTAGAATTTCATAACCAGTTAATTAAAATCCAATTAGATCTGGATTATCCGAGAGATTTGTGCAAAAAAGCTGGTGAATGCGTGACCGGAGCGTCACGAAAAGTGTAATCGGGCGAGGCGAACGGAAGTTGAAAGGGAGATATAAGTTAATCGAAAGAGAGAGAGCTGAGACAGTTACGTTTCGTAAGTTTTACTTCAGTCGTGTAGTGCTTTAGCACACTCTTTTTTATACACCTGTGTTAATTTGTTTGTCACGCTCTCAACTAAAAATCAGGTAGTAACGTGTTTGGTTATTGTCGTTTCTTTCTTCACGTTTTGTATCTAAACATTTAATGGTAACGTTTAGTGCTATTGTAGATTCTTTAATTGGGTCAGTCAATGAGTTGAAATGAAATGAAAATATTAATTTCGCCATAAGGTTAGGATTATACACACTTAACTAAAGTAAAAAAAAAATTCTGCAATCTCAATAAACTGAATAAAAACAAAAAGTCAGAGTAGCAAAAACAACAATCAAATTAAAAACATTTTTACAATATTTAATGAATACTAAATCCTAGTTTCAAAATATATCATCGGCTTAATTAAATATTACAATCAATAAAGTATAATTGTGTTTGCAGGTAAACGAAGAAAAACCGACTTCAATTATATCGACTAGCAATACAACGAAGGTAGACGAAAAAATAGTCCAGTAAATACGCATTATCAAAGATTACTCCAAAATTTGTAATCAGATCTCGATGAAATTTAAATGTGGCCACATGATAAACATCGGCTTTCGATTAAATTAAAAATCATCAAAATCGGTACACACAGTAAAAAGTTATGCGGATTTTCGAGAGTTTCCCTCGATTTCCTGGTTTCCTTATCACGGTACCAAACTAGGGATATTTCCTTTCTAACAAAAGAATTATTGAAATCGGTCCATAAACGACGGAGTTATCCCCGAACATACATAAAAAAAACATATATACGGTCGAATTGAGTAACCTCCTCCTTTTTTTGAAGTCGGTTAAAAATAGTGTAGGCCAAGAGGAAATAGTGATATAGGGATGAAAAACTCTCGGTTGAATATTTTTGTACTTTTTTAATAATATAGGCTTTTATGTAGTAATTGTAAATTAAGTAATATTACAATTTGTACGTACTTATAGAAACAATGAATACATTCTTCATTATGACTGCAAACTCTTTTTAAATAATAAATTTATGTCTATATAGGTACATTAATTTATTTATTGATGTAACAGCAATTACTATACTAAACCAAACATTCTGAAATAGAACATAGTCTACGATGATCTATATATTTATACGTAAAGTAAAAACATTGTACTCCTTATGTACGAGTATGAAATTTCGCACACTTATGGTTTATATAGAGAAGGAGTGCAGAATGCTAATATTTTTTTTTAAATTATCCAAAAATAATACAGTAAATTATTAAAAAAAAAACATTAGTAGACTCTGTAGAGAAGAATCGGAAACAAACTCCGCAGTTATCTTTAAAAAAAGCGTCTGTGTTTCCGTAAAACTATAACCTGGGGATCTTTTAGTCGCGAGAGAATAGGTTACTTCTAGTAAACGTGCTCCATCTTAGACCGCATTTTCACTTATCATCAGGTGAAATAGTGGTCAAACGCAAGCCTATAATTGTATATGGAAAAAGAGTGCTTTATTATATTATTATTAAAATCCTCCATGAAATTTAGCGCCAATAAATCCACAAATCTTTATGATTTCGCCAATGTCAAACAGAATGGAATGGAAACCTTAACCAAATTAATTATTTATTCAAATCAATGCCCGTAGTTATTTCATTCTGCACAAAAAAATAAAATTAAGTGAGTCGAGTTTGTTATTAATAGACAAAATATTTTACTCGTTAATCATACACGAAAATACATTATTTTATGCAGCAAACAGAAAAACAACAGGAAAGTGTACGTTTTATAGTTCTTGCTATTATCTATTTATAGCCATTATATATTTATATTTTAATAGGACTGTTGGTGTAGTTGGTACTCCCTGCTTTTCACACTGGTGTCGGCTGATACCTAAAACATCGGCTTGAAGTTACTTAGAAGTAGATGACCGTGTTAGTTAAGAACATATATCGCTTCAGCCTGTAATATCCCATTACTATATAGGTCTCTTTCCCCATGTAAGAGAAGGATCAGAGCTTAATCCACCATGCTGCTCCAATGCGGGTTGGCGGATATATTCCCTACTATGAGTAACGATCGCTATCAGGTGTACATGATAACAACCGGGACCGACGGCTAACGTGCTCTCCGAGGCACTGTGGGGAGACCCACAAGGACTGCACAAACACCCAGACAACGGGAAACATCTGTATGGCCAATACAAATGTTTGTCATGTGCGGGGATCGAACCCGCAACCGCCAGCGCAACAGGTACAATCCATGGCTGTAACCGTTGCGCCAACGCGGCGTCTAGTTAAGGACATATAATATAATACTTATTTATAGGTACTAACATTAAAAAGCTAAAGAGTTTGTTTGTACGCACTAATCTCAGGAACTAAAATTTGGAATTGAAAAAATATTTTGTCTTGGAAAATCCAATACCACATAATAATCCATTTACCGTGGAAGGTTATATGATAATGTAGTAGTTCATTTTTTTTTTCAAATTAATGTAGGTGAAAAACTACTTTCCGCGGGGAAAAACTACTTTATTTATATATTCATTGATTTATAACATAAGTTCTAAACATTACTCAAATTTAGATTTTTGAATTTTCCTTCAGTTTTGTCACATATTAAATTATCACATATATAATATAATTTACATATTAACATTATCTTTTAATAGTGCTTAAACAGTGAACTCATAATTTACATAAAAAAAAGTTTGAAGTCAACAGTCGGGTTCTTAAACAGTGTTAATAAGTATATGACAAATAGTGGATATTAATGTTATTTTAATTCATTAGAATATTAAAATGAATAAATTATATTATCAGTACTTTATATTCTAGAAGTCATTGTTTTTTTGCCCATTAACTGATTAACGCATATGTCATCACACTTTTGTTGTTATGTACTTTTTACATATATAATGTTTGCTTAAACAATTGACTTAGATTATTTATTAATGAATGGTGTGTAGTGGAAAAACATTGATCACGGTTTCATTTATATTCCAAATCGGTGAGAGATTCGCGATAACTATAGTACAATTATTAAGAAAATGTATTACAAATTTGTAAACTGACAACTTCTTCAGAGTGTGTTTTAAACCTATTTGAATATAAGAATATTTGGTTTTGTTTTTTGGTAAAAGTTTGTGTCACGTTGTACGTGCGAAATATTTTATACGTAAATGTTAAAAAGTCGTTCGTAGAAACGTTTGTAAACTAAAGTACTATCGTATATTATGATGGAATATGTAATAAAATTTTCAATTGCCTGCATTCAGTCCGTCGGCTCTACCTTCAATGTCCATTAATTTTATTAGGAAGGAAGACGCCCGAGTTTTCCTATAACGGACAGCTGTAATGGATATTGAATGAGATAGGCTAATAAAATTTATCGATTATATAAACACGATAAAGGCCAAAAAATAGTGCATATATCATTTTTGGAACGAAGTTCCTTACGGCAGGCTTGACATTTGGCTGGGCGAGCGAACTGAAAAAAATGTGATACTAAAATCGTAAGAAAAATATATAACGGAAGTGGCGTAATATTAGTCACACGACTGTATAATATGACGTTTGTAAAACTAAAATATTACTAGTAAACTTTTTTTTTTTAATTATTTATGTAATTTTTATACTGTCGACAAAAATAAAAATACAGACATACCCATGTTTTTTTATTTCACTTAATAGTTTGAATTAGTATTATTATTATTATTTTGTTTGATTTATTTTATTTTATGGTATTTGTTATTTTCTAAAATACTTAATTTCGTAAATACTTTTATATACTTAATTAAAAACAAATCAACAAAATTAAAAAAAAAAAATCAAGAACTAAAAAATATATATAAATTCAACATTTTTTTTTTATTTTGTGTTGCTTCTATACTCTCCGAAGGAACTCCGTTCCTACCCGGTGTCCCATGACACCACATATTTTTTTATGAAACGAAACGCTAATTAAGCTTGCCTTATTTAAATTTGGGATATATACCTAAGTCGATAATATAATACATTTCACTGTAACTAGCGGAATAGAATAGATTTGTTTTGGGAATGCTCAAAACAGAAACGTTGATGTAAATATTTACATTAATACTCAGTAAATTATGCGGAGTATCGGCTAGTTCTTATAGCTATTATTATTATATTATACTAGTGACCCGCCCCGGCTTCGCACGGGTGCAATGCTGATACTAAATATACTGAATATCTTTATTTATAGTATGAAGCTAACTTATAGCATGGTTATTAACATAATAACAACATACAAATATGCCTCGTTAGATTACACGTAAGAAATAAAGGTTAAGCACTTCCCGTTATTATTTTTACCAGCAGATTTAAGACAGTAGTTCCTGGGATTAGTGCGTTAAAACGTTAATATAATATTTTGGTATACACCCAAATATTACATTATGATTTACACGTTGACTACTTATTAGCGCAGTGCTCACAGCTATGGATTGCAATCCGGAAAACCGGGTACGGTAATCTGGTGTTTCGGGCATCATTTTCACTTACCGGATTCGGATCCAAATGCTAGATACGGTTATATTATTTTTTGACGAAATATCCTCTAATGCAAAGATAGAATGTAGTTTTTAAGTGTACGGGTCTTTCGGCATTGACACAAAATATTTTATTAATAGTCCGCCATTTAAATTAGCCATAGATGGGTTATGGCGAAGGTATTCAACACTATTTACAGCTGAAACAACTGAAGTGGTGTGTTGCTGACTCATTTTGCGAGAACTGTAGTTACTTGCAGAATACCAAGAAATACTAAGATTCAAAAATGACTATTGAATATCCTAAATATAATAAGATCCGTTACCTAAACATAAAAAAATATAAAACTTATTGCAGTAAGTGAAGTAAGTATTAAGTAGTTTGACATTTCTTTTAAAATTAAATATCTGTAGCCGAAAGTAAAGGATAATCCGTAAACAGATTGAAAACGATACCGGATTGCGATCCCTATTCACAGCACTTGGCTGATGAACTACCAATCACGCTCAATCCTCGCTCATACCATGTTTGTATAGGGCATACAGATGTTTTTCTTTGTCTGGCTGTTTATGTTTGTGTAATTTGTCTGTTCCCGGACCCCTGAGATAGGTTCTCGCCCAATTAAGGGCCGTTGAGTGTCAAGCATAGATATATTTATTTATTTATGTCCAATGTTCACATATTTTGTTGTAAGTACAATTAAAAAAACGTTTTGTAATTTATGTTTTAGTACTAATTTTAAATATTCATAATTTCTATCTCGTTCTGTTTTCGTTATTCAAATATTAAGTCGCTATTTACACTGAACCAGCATTTCAGAAATAAGACCGTTTTAACTAACAAACAAAAATAGCCGGCTATTTGTGTCCGACTGTAAAACAAAGGCTCACTTGAACTGAGGGTTTATACGCCGCGCGATGATGGCTGGTTAACGTCCGTCGCAGAATTTCAATTTAGAAAAAAAAAATCCTTACCTTAACGTTTCTTTTAGCCAAAGAAACCTCTAACAAATTAAAACGATTTACTTTTTTTGTGCTTTGAACCGACTCGGACTCGACTCAAAACTGGGACGCTGAATTATTTAATTGAATTCAGGTTTTTGAAGGTATTTTCGCTTGAATTTTCTAGAAATATATAAAAGTTGGTAATTAAATATTTTGAGTAGTAAATTAAAGTCCAATTAAATAGTAATTTAATAAAGCTGAAGAGTTTGTTTGTATGTTTGCTAATCTAGATCCGCTTTTTAATGATTTTGACGCGTTCATTTTGAAAATTATATTTGTGATATATATCTGCTAAATTAGAAAGCTTTAAGTACCAATTATAATATAGATTAAGATTGACAGATTAAAACGGGTGCTATATAAAATGTTGGGACTGTCAAGTGGGATTATGGACGTGATCATAATGATAAAATTTAAAAATATTTTGTACAGAACGAAAATATTATTACCTACATAGAACAATAAATTTTTTGGTATGAGTGTTTTTCCTATAATTGACATAGTAGGTATGTAGTACACGATATTTAAGCGACACAAAATATAAAAAATAAAATAAATAAATATCTATAATATACACACGCGGTCGTCTGTTTCTAAGGTAAGCAACTTAATGTAACTGTTACCTTATAACTTGTCTTATAAGGTAACAGTCGGCTGATAAATTAATAATGCTTATATAACTAAATACATATATCACATTCACAGATTCTCCGATTCTGTCTCTCTTCCGACGCTGTCTCTTCGATTTTTATAGAGCGAGCAGGCTGTGTTTGGTATATTATGTGAACAGCTATGTCATAGATATGGACAAATAAACAAAATAATTACACCGGTTTAAATAATACAACCGGTTTCAATTACATTGACAAGTAATACAACGTAAGTAGACGAAAAAAAATTAATAAACGCACTAGTCGTCACTACAATTTTCGAGGGTTCCCCTCGATTTCTATGGTATTCCATCATTAGATCCTGGTTTCCTTATCGTGGTACCGACATTAGGATCTCCTTTCCAACAAAACAAGAATTATCAAAATCGGTTCATAAACGACGAACTTATCCCTGAACATACATAAAAATATATATACATATATGGTCGAATTGAGTAACCTTCTCCTTTTTTGAACTCGGTTAAAAATATAATTATAAAAATGAAAAGACGACAAGAAAGAGATTTGTATCGATTTTTAGGATTCTTTTTATAATCGAAAGCTGGTGCTTGTCGTATGTTCTGTCTGACCTATACCTAATTATGTACCTTATAATATATAATGCATATTTAATTGATTATTTATTCGACTATTTACTGTCTGCGTGTTACTTGTCGATGTTAATTGACGTCGGTTTTTTTTTTGTTTTCGTATGCCAGCAAACACAATTATAATAATTGTTGAAGAAAGTAATACAAATCTATACAAATAAATAAAATTGGAGTGTCTGTTTGTAATATTAAAATAACATCTAAACACGGTAAAGTGACAATTTTTGTCTGGCTGTCTGTCTGTCTATTTTTTCCGGCTAATCTCTGAAACGGCTGGACCGATTTTGACGGGACTTTCACTGGTGGATAGCGGATGTAGTTAGGCTACTTTTATTTTAGAAATTTATTTATTTTATAGCCCTGAGAACTGAACAAAAACTTTTTTTAAGTTCCACGTGGACGAGGTCGCGGGCACATCTAGTACCTAAATAAAATTGGAGTGCCTGTAATATTAAAATAACCGCTTTTTACTAAATTCAAATGCGCAAGGTACATATACCAAAATAACATTTTTTATAATTTTTGTCTGTCTGTCTGTTTACCTGTTGTTTGTTCTGGCTTATCTCTTAACGGCAGGACCGATTTTGACGGGACTTTCACTGGAAATTTATTTATTTTCTCTGCGAACTAAACAATATTTTGTTTTAATTCCACGCGGATGAAGTTGCGGGCACAAACAATATAATATAACACAGCCATTTGTTTGATATATCTTGTAACCAACATCAATAGAGAACGTCTATTCAATTCAAATCGTCTAACATTATTTTTCGTTTGATGTTCAAAAAATATTCTTTGATAGAAAACGAGGGGAATAGGTTTCATCGTCATTCAATACTAAGGATATCATTTATACTTTTATATTTACACAAATATTATAAACACGAGAGGTTTAATTTTTTGTTTGTTTGCCTCATTAACCTCCTAGACTGATTTCAAAAATCTTTTCAAAAGTAAAATGCTACGGTAACACTGATTAACTAACACATGCTTAATGAAAATGAATACTAAAATCTTGTACGTGTAGGACGCGACGTGCCGAAATGCAGCGTGACAAAGGATCACACGGACGTAGCCGAGACAAGAATGCTGATAATAGTTTTATTTACTGACTCATTTACTAAGCATAACACATAAGTTAATAAAGAAGCAAAATGTAATATTATTATTAAGGGCAATTACGACCTTCCATCTGTTAATCCCAAAAAAACGCGAAATATATCGAATTGTCCTACGACATTACATAACATTATATAATAAATGAACGCTTAACACCTTAAGAAAGAATGAACGAAGTGAAACTTGTTTCAGGATTCCGGAAACACACACAACACAATCACAAATGCCCAGACAACGAAAAACATCTGCATATTATCTAATATATAAAATTCTCGTGTCGCGGTGTTTGTAGTTAAACTCCTTCGAAATTGCTTGACCGATTCTCATGAAATTTTGTGTGCATATTGGGTAGGTATGAGAATCGAACAACATCTATTTTTCATTCCCCTAAGTTATAACGAGGGGGGAGGGATTGAGGAAGTTAATAACACATATGGCAAAACAACGTTTGCGGTGTCAGCTAGTACATGTATAAAAATTTCTGCTATGATTCTTGCCCAGGCGTGTCGTATATTCAAGAAGTACAGATAGAGTGAAGTAATTGTACTCAATACATGTGCCCTGTTACTACAAAACTTTATGTTATTAATTTTATACAAGCTTTGTACATTTCCGAAGTTAAACGAGTGCTTGGATAACTTTAATGAATTTTGGTCTGCAGACCATTCCTGCACGCGAACACGAAGCAGTAATAATTATGATCGCCAGACCACTCCATATAAATTAATGCGGTCCAAAAGCTCATCTAAAGTTCAGTTGGGAAACGCTTCAAAAAGTTATGAATTTTTCAGTATCAGCGCGCAAACTGAGTTAAGTTTGGTTACTTGTCAGAATTGTCGGCGTTTTTTTTCACCGTCCTATGAGCTTTAATGTGATTTTTGTATGTATAGCTCTTAATCTGGTCGTCACCGTGAAAGGCGAAAGAATTGAAATTGCTTCCACGAATCTGCGGAATGGATTGATTATTTATTTAAATAGAAAATATTAAAATATTTTGCTTAAATTACATTTTTTTTATTAAATCAAAAGTCATCATATCCTTTCTATGTCATGCTTTTTAAAATTTCTTTGTAATTGAATTATGTATTCAAAATAATACTTAACTGTAAGACTTTAAGCATAGTACGTGTACAACATATTTTTAATTTCTCTTATTTTAGGGTTGGGAAGGAAGAACAGAAACCGGTGGCGAGGGTGCGGAACCACCGCCGCCAGCGCATGCGCCATTGGACGCCGTCTGGCAGCCAGTGGCTGGCACTCGGTAAGTCAAGAGGCAGTAACCTAGTTCATGCCCTTTACTTTGTCCACATTAATATTGATGACGCGTACAGCTTTATCCACATTTTTTTTACGCTCAAATTATAATGATGACAGATCTCAAATATTGTTTGTTTGTAATGTATATACAGAGAGATGAATGAACCGATTTTCAAAAATTCTAATAACAATATAAAGCTACATTATCACTGAGTGCCATAGGCTATGTTATAACAGGTAAAAACAGAACACTGTAAGCTAAAATTGCTTAAATTTAGATCTCTTCAATCATTACGTTGAAAAAAACGACATTATTTTTTTAAAGCAAATAATTTCTTGAAATGTGGTAAAGCTGAATTTACCTCCACATTGCAACCGCTGCAATGACTGTTATGTCGTAGTAACGTTTAATATACTTTTACTTGCTCAGTAAACAAGGTAAAACAATATATAAATGCGTTCATACAATCACACTCTCACTCTCATACTCTCTCTAGCTAGGCCCTCTAGCTTTATCAAATTGGCATAAATTGGCTAGTCCGACAGGACTCGCACCCAACTCGCGTTAAGTACGATCGATATATGGCTAAAACACAAAGTCAAAATTTCTCTTTTGGTTCTAGTCTAAGCTTTCTAGCTACTCCGCTTCAACGCATAAATATAATACTTTCTATCAAAAGCGCACCGTCAATAAAATTATTGAAACATTAAAAATATATGAAATCATGTACGAAAAACCATCAGCTATAGCTCATAGTGAATATAATTTGAACGCAAACTCCTCCAACTCCTCCAATAAAGCCGGCGGCATTAAATATTGCCATTAAAACCTCGAACTCTGGCAAAACGCCAGGAATCGTTCCGTCCGATCTCAACTTGTTTTGTATTTGTTCTGTCGGTATTCTCTTAAAACGTAACTGTCAAAGTGTTGAGCAAATAAGGATTGCTTCAATAAATTTAGTAAAATAAATGTCTCTTTTATTGTAGGTAACTAGATGATTATTTGTGTAGGTAATTATAAAAATTTTGACTTCTACGAATAGTTATTCCTAAATGACTATTTTAAGGTTTTCAGTAAAACGGTTCACGTACAGACTATATAGATACTGTATCAGTTTTTTATTGCACACAGGATATCCTTTCCTGTTAGATTAGTCAAATTATCTATATCTATTATATGTGTATGGCTACTGCAATCTAGAATTTAGCCACCCCCTCCCTTCCTGTGGGTGTCATAAGAGGCACCTGAGGAGTACCAAAGTTACAATAGCACCTTGGAAGTTTTGAAGCCGACCGATGCCGGGATAACCATTCTGCAGCTGACGTTTTAAATACACAGACCAAAGACGAACAACAGTGTCTTCGATTCGATAAAGCCAGCCCTGCGGTCACCAACCCGCCATGAGTGTGGTGGTACTATTCTACAAAAGAGGCGATAAGTCTCTCAGTTGAAGAGTTACAGACCGATGTCACTTCTGAGCCACGCTGCTGTTTTCGATCTGCTTCGAGCTTTTTGAGGGTCTACTGACTACTACTGAGATGTGTGTATGACACGGTGATGTTGACCGTCCATATATCTAAGACCAGAGAACAAAGCCCATTTTCCTTCGGCGCGTGTAAGGCAAGATCACCGAAAATGTAATATCACCGAAATAGTTTACCACTGGCCTGGAGGATATCTTAAGACCTTGGATTGTAGGAAACAAGGCATTAATGTCAACGGCGAATACATCTCTCGCCAAATGCTTGGCGGCCTAAACGAGTCCTCTCGACGAATCGGTCTCGGTATGAACTTGAACAAAATGAAAGTTATGTTTAATAACCAAGTTACAACGAGACCGGTATCAGTCGACGGACTTTTCTCGAAGTTATTCAGGATTATGTTTACCTGAAAAACTTCGAGAAATACCTACCTAGGCTATACCATCCAACTTGGCCGCAATAGCTTCAAGAAGGAGGTCGATAGGAGGATTCGGTTGAGGTGGGCGGAATTTGGCAGGCTTCGTCGAGTCTTTACTTCGAAAATTCCGCAATTCATGAAGACAAAGTCTTCGAGCAATGCGTCCTTCCTGTGTTAACATACGGAGCCAAGACTTGGACACTGACGAAGGGACTGTGCCACCCGACACATTGACGGAAAAAGTTGCCCGGCTATTTCGGAATACAATGTGCCGTTGACAAAGAAAATAGTGATATAACTTTAGGGCTAGGACCAAATACAAATTTTAAGCAGGTAGGAAAAAAAAAGATTTAAATAATAAACCAACTAGATATTCAACATTAAGGTAGTTTTATTTCCATTTTTTTTACACTTACCCTCATGTAACAAAATATAATAAATAAGCCTACCTAGCTAACCCCAAAACCATCACTTCAGAAATTACAATTTACACAAATACTAAGGTTGCTCAGTCGTAGAGAGAAGGTTCTTAATATATTTACTACATTAAAAAAAAATACGTGATGAGTATAATTGCTTAACGAGTATAATGAGCTTAACGAGTATACCACCAGAAATCAAATAACCTTGTAAATAAGCATAGATCAACTAAATAATGAGAAAGTCTGTACCTCTTCTGCTTTAATTCATACCAATTACTTGAATTGTCAATTTGCTCTGGACATCCACCGGGTGTTAAGGTTTCAACAGGAAGTTTCGATAAGCAGGATCTCCAGCCCAAAGGTTCTTTTAGTGTTTTATTTAAATTCCAAATTCAAATATCCAGGCCTCGATGATTGAAGTTTAACGGAAATGACAGAATGAAATCGAAATATAATTTTAAGTTTGAGTTCAGTTTGTAACTCATTTAAGTTCCATCTTAATTTCAAATTATAAATTTTTCATATTTTTAATTTTTCCTACATCATGGTAACGCAAGTGTATTTTCTTCTAAAGTCATATTTCTATTAATTAGTTACGTAATATAATAAAATAAAACAATAAAATACTAAGGAAATATAAAAATGATAGAATGAAAAAAAAAAAACCCTGAAACAAAGAAAACACGTTGTCAAAATGGCGGAATCGAACCGATGCAAAATTTAAAAGAATGGTTTGAAATCTTACCAGAGTAGATTGCATATGTGTAATCTCTCGTTCCCACCATCCCCGAAATCAGATAAAAATATCCATTTCAAAATGAACAAAATAAGGAAGCTGTAACAAAATAAATTACGAGTTATATGACACCTAAAGGTTATCACAAACACAAAGGAAAAAAGGTCCCACCAAAATATCGAAATTAACTCACCATTATTGTTGAGATAAATAAAATTATTATTCTCTACTTCAGAGACATAATTTTTAATATGCAGGCGAACCTGGCCAACAAAACACGAAAACGTGAAATCTTTCCCTCGCCGTTCCCAATCATGGTCGAAGCGAAAGTCCTTTTAATCTGGCAGTGTTGCCACTCAAAATTAAAAATTTATCCAATACAGCAAACCGAAATAAATCTATATATTTTATTTTTTTTTTAATATTATTTATAAAAACAATTTAGACAAAAATCCTAAGCAATTAAATAAATATTTAAATATGAAACAATGTAAAAACAAAACCGTGCAAATACATAGCAACTCTCCAAGCACGCCATCTAGTGAGCCCGCAAGCTTCGCTAGATAAACCTCAATACCAGGATCAATAGTAATACCGCGGCTATAACTAGATGTCGCTATGCACCACAATTTTACTACGTTACAATACCCCCCCCCTTACGAAAAGGTTCACCGGGTGAACCACGCTGCCCTCAGCGTTTCAGACCTGAACTAAAGAAATTCCAACTAAACTATCCGGAACACTTAAAAAAAATGCAAACACTAACGTATACTATATATACAGCAAAAGAAAAAAAAACAATAATATTGCGGTGTATTAAAATGTGCTTAAGTGAGAGCACCTTGACATCACCTCCCAGCTCATTGTTAAATGCAATGAAGCTATCTCCACGGTGACTCACTCCTTGCTGCCAACCGCCGGAATACAATTGTCAAAAGACAATGTTTGAAATCGAATCATGTGTAGTAGTGCGCCCTTCCTAGCGACTAATCACAAGAAAATGCAAAAGTTTCTACTATTTATTAGAATTGGTTCTAAATAAGAAATAGTAGTTTTCCTGGAACTGATCATAACAAAGACCTAAAATCAGAATCTTGAAATAAAATTCAATAACCCAGGAACTAAACAAAACGGAAAATACACGGAAAAATCCAAAAAAATAAAAAAAATACAATGTATCAATCAGCCAAAATCTTAAGACAGTAAATATCAGCATCACAAGTTATTTACTCCCTTTTGCTAGTCTTCCACGAACACTCAAATCTCAAGCATCCTAACCTTACTTACATCAACTTCATCAATCCCTATTCAAACCATGGTAATGTAACTGCTAACTCAGTACATCACTACACACTCAAAAAAAACTAATTGAATATAGTCGAAACTTAAATATCCAAACAGTAAAGACCACAAAAATGAAATGCTAAATATTTACCTCTTAAAATCCTTAATATGCCAAGTACCTATAGGATGGTTGTCAGCAACTCTAACCAACTCATACACTAGAGGTGACAAAACTTTTACTACCCTGCACTTTTCATATTTAGGAGCCAACTTGGCTGTAAAAAATTTCTCAGCATCGCTTTGTGTATACGTCTTTTTCCACACAATATCGCCTACCGCATAACGTGCTGGTCTGCGCCGCAAATTATAATGCGTTGCATTCTCTGCATGAGCCTGGAACAAATTCTCTCTGACTTGACGAAATATGTCCTGTAAAATTCCAAAATTTCCAGCATATTCCTCCCTTGGCATTCCTACCTCGTAATCCTTATCCGAGTCTTTATAAAAGGAACCATTTAGTACCGGTTCTCTTCCATGGACAAGAAAAAACGGGGAGAAACCAGTGGACTCGTTTACCGCGCTGTTAATGGCAAACTGGACTTTATACAAGTTTTCATCCCAGGACCTGTGGTTGTCCTTCACAAAAGCAGCTACTGCAGTCATAACAGTCTTGTTATACCTCTCTACAAGATTTACTTGTGGTGTATACAATGGTGTGTAATGCAAATTCGGAATATTGTAACGCTTTATGAGATTACGGAATTCGGAACCCGTGAATTGCGATCCATTGTCTACAATTACGGTCTCCGGAACACTATGGTTCAGAAAAACAAAATTCTCAAGCGCCTTTACAACAGCGGCACCTGTGGCACGCCTTAACGGAAACAACATTGTATATTTTGAGAAGCAACAAGTTACTACAAAAAGAAAAGTAAAACCTGATCTAGATCTGGGCAAAGGTCCTACCAGATCAGCAGAAATAACCTGAAACGGTCTACTACAGACTTTTGGTTTTCCTAATAAACCAGGAGTGGCTGTTGTTGAATGCTTATAAGCAGCACAAACATCACAATTTTTAACATAATCAACCACATCCTTATACATACCGCGCCAAAAGTATCGAAGTGATATTCTACGATGAGTTTTGAACACGCCGAAATGACCAGCAGTTGGGTCTGCATGGTTTTCTTTCAAAATCCTATTAATGTCGCTCTTATGGACTACCTCTTTCCAATCGAACTCACTCAAAAGCTGGTATTTACATTTACTGAAACGGAACAATTTATTATTCAAAATGCAAAAATTTGGAAAATTGGCTGGATTATTTTTACAACCATTGAATATTTTGTCATACCAGTCATCAACGATAGTCTGTTGTCCCGAACTACTTCGTCCAACTTTAACCACATCAACCTTTATGAGTCTCGACAAGGTATCTGGAACTACGTTATCACTACCCTTTCTATGCTCAATAATAAAATTATACTGTGACAATCTGCAACCCCATCTGGCCAATCTCCCAGAGGGATTTTCCAAATTCAAAAACCACTTAAGCGATGCATGATCCGTAATAATCGTAATTGTTTTTGAACCAAAATAAGCCTGAAATTTCTCCACTGCAAAAATGACAGCAAGAGCTTCGCGTTCTGTCGCACTGTAATTCCTTTCATTTTTATTTAAACTCCTACTGACATATGCGATGGGATGATCATGTCCATCTACCTCTTGTGTCAACATACCGCCAACTCCATAAGCTGAAGCATCGCAATGTACCTTAAATGGCTTGTCGAAATTCGGAACCGCAAGCACAGGTGCCGTTACTAGTGCATTTTTCAAAGTATTAAATGCCACCTCTGCTTGTTCACTCCACTCAAATTTTGGTGCGTTCTTGCCTTTACTAGTTAATCTATTGAGTGGGGCTGCTATAGTCGAAAAGTTTCTAATAAAGCGTCTATACCAGGAACATGTACCTAAAAATATTTTTACATCCTGTGCGGATTTTGGTGTCGGAAAATTCATGACCGCGGCAACCTTCTCTGGATCAGTCCGTAACCCGAATTCATCTACCATGTACCCTAAATAACGTAATGATTTCCGAAAAAAACTACATTTTTCAAAATTTATTGACAATTTAGCCATTTCTAATTTATCCAAAACTCTATTTAACAAAATTAAATGCGTTTCAAAATCTGAAGAGCAAATCACAATGTCGTCTATATAACAAAAAACTCTCCCATTCGTTATATCGTTACAAAAATTTTGATTAAATAACCGGTCCATTAATCTCTGTTGTCGTGCTGGAGCACCGCATAAGCCAAAAGGCATAACTTTAAATTTAAACAAACCCCTACCCGGAACTGTGAAACTAGTTTTCTCTTGAGAATCTTCACTTAACGGAATTTGCCAAAAACTAGAACTTAAATCAATTGATGACAAAAATTTAGCTTCTTTTAGGCTATCCAGAATTTGCGGAATGTACGGAATCGAATATGAATCCCCCTTGGTTACTGAGTTTAACTTACGGCAATCCAAGCAAAATCTCCAGTCTCCATTTGCCTTTTTAACCAAGATCACTGGGTTATTCCAAGGACTCTCACTAGGAGTGACTACATCCAATTCCAGCATTCTATCTAGTTCTTTACATAACGCCTCTTTCTTTTCCGGAGAAAGTGGATATTGTTTAATCTTAATAGGTAAAGCATCACCGGTATCAATAATATGTTCAATCAAGTTAGTTCTACCTAAACCTATCCTTTGTGATGAAATATCCAAAAATTTATTTACTACTGAATTCGCTAATTCTTTTTGCTGGTTTGTTAATGATTCAAAAGATTTTATGGTATGAACTGGTTCATTATCAATAACATTTAAATTATAAAATCTTGAAGGTGCCTTACTCAATTCCAAATTATCAAAAATTCCTGGCGCTAACTGAAACGTTTTCCAAAAGTCACAACCAAAAATAACATCTACCACAATAGATGGAATTACAAAAAATTTAATAATGTGAGTCATAGAATTGTAAGTAATCGGAACAAACATGTAACCCAAGCAATGGAGTTGGTCCCCATTTGCCACAGAAAATGTGGTGTCATTATCCACATGTAATTTGTAACCCATTTTCAAAAAAACCTTGTGCGCCTGGTTACCCAAAATTGACGCGCAAGCACCGGAATCTAGTAATCCTGTAATCTCTAAGTTGTCTACTGAAGTCTGTAAATGTGGTCTAACATCCTTTTCATTAATTGAAAACAGAACTGTGTCAGGTATGCAAGTTGTTTTATTATAATTGACAACACTATGTAATTGTGTCTCTGCACAGTCCTGGTATATTAGTTTTTTGAATTTTTATCTGAAGGTGGTTGTCTGACCAAAGTCCTCTTACTACACACTGGACATGTTTTAACTGTGTAGTTCTGCAATCCACACGAAAAACACCTTAGAGACCTCGGAACAACCCTACAAAATTTAAAGTTGTGGTTTCCCTTACCACACTTATAACAAAGTTTTTTATTTGACTGTAAAAAATTATTATTTTCACTCCTATTAACCTTAACCGCTGTCGCCGAAACTGTGTTTACTTGTTTTGAATTCGGTTTGTAAGCAAACTCAGAACTTAGAAGCGCTTTATTACTACTGGGCTCCGAAAATAAAGCAGAACGTTGTTTGGCAGCCTCTAGTTTACGACACTTTTCTTTCAAAACCGCTACTGAATCTATGGTTACTAGGGCCAGTTGCTCGGAATAACATGGACGAATGTTATGTAAAAGAATGTCTAATTTTTGTTTTTCAGAAAGTTGAGTCGTTAATCTCGCAAACATACAGAACATTACCGAAAAATAAATACACACTGGTTCATCGGGGCCTTGCGTACGAGCTCTGATTTCTCCAATTAACCTATGATCATAATCGACTGCGTCAAATTCTTCCAAAAATAACTTTTTTAATTCTAACCAATTTGAGACTAATGATTTATTACCTCTGAACCACAATAAAGCTTTACATGTAAAAAGATGAAAGGCAGAAATGAACAGCTTCGAATCTGAAACTCCATACGACTTCTTATATTCTTCCACACGTTCGATGAAGCTACGTGGGTCTCCCTGTCCATTGTAAGTTAACTTCCACTTGGCGACATTTTTGTCCCCAGTGCATTCTACTGTGGAGCTGTCTGAAGTCAAAGATTCGCTTTCCTGAGCCCAATCATTGTTAGGTTCCAATCTTGAAATTAGAATTTCCAATTTTGAACTTATCTCACTCCTCTTACCTTTTAGGGTGAGCTCGGAAGAATGTATTCTTAAATTTCTGAAATATAAATGTGACGCTAAAGCTTTAGCCCTACAAAGAATATGTCGCTCTTTATTTTCCTCAAATTTCTTAATTAAATCTTTTAAATCCTGAAGTTTTTGAGAAACAACCTCCAACTCGGTTTCAGCATCAATGTCCGTTTCCAAAATTGATTCAGAAGGAATCTCTGTTATTAAATGTTTTAATTGTTTCTTTAAACCAAGCACAGTAGGTGCTGGCGTTTCAGAACGAATGGACACCTCATAAGTTAATTCGTCTTTCAAAAGAGAGTGAAATTGCACAAAAGTTTGTTCCATTTTGATTTATAAAAATCGGTACAGCCAAGATATTAGAAATGGATCCCGGTGGTATTATCGTTACTAAAAAAAAAAGGTTACAAAAGCTTCAACAAAAATCAAAATTACTTATACGGAATTTAAGCATACTATTAAAAAAAACAAAAAAAAAGAAATGTTTAAACTTAGCCTACTCTAAATAATATCTCAACAACTATGCTTCCATTACAAAATAATATTTCTAAAGTATACAGAAGAAAGAAGAAATAATACTAAATAACATACAAAATTGTAAGGTGTGATACAGCCTTATGTGTCAAAATAATCAATGTGGCACAGCCTACATATACACAACTCAACAAAAAAAATATGTATATAACCTAAACTAGGTATAAATTATAATAACTCTAAACAAAAACAATCAACTTACTATGAAATACCAAATACAATTTAACATTGGTCAGTTGAAATGTTCATATAACTCTATATGAACCCAGAATAAAATAAAGAAAATACATAATCTAAATTATCAGAATTATCCAAACAACTTGAAGTGTGGTATGGTATAACCCCAACCTCTAATCAAATAAAAGTAGCTAATCTAATCAAATAAATAAATACAAATGTAACTATGTCTAAGAAACTACTGAATCTTAACAATTGTCAAAAGAACGTCTTCACGGAAAACTTTAAAAGTCAAAACCTCCCAAAAGAAAAAATAAACAAAATGCCAAGGCACAATATGCAGTGCACACAAGAATGAATAATTGCAAATATGATTTGATACCAACAAAATGCAAAAAAAAAAAAAAATTATTTACTTTTAAAATTTTTTCTTTACACACTGACAATTGTCAAAACTCAAAATACTACTAATATTACAGTATTTTCAAAATCTACGGGTGATATACTCATCAAACAAGATAACATTAAAAAAAAAAAATTATACTCGCAACAAAAAAATGATATTAAACTGTGATTACAACAAAAAAAAATTCAAAATAAACCATGGGTTTTATTGCTTCACTCTAACATCTATGTTTGTATATAAACATCACAATTTAAATTAATCCGTGGGCGCCATTTGCCACCCGACACATTGACGGAAAAAGTTGCCCGGCTATTTCGGAATACAATGTGCCGTTGACAAAGAAAATAGTGATATAACTTTAGGGCTAGGACCAAATACAAATTTTAAGCAGGTAGGAAAAAAAAAGATTTAAATAATAAACCAACTAGATATTCAACATTAAGGTAGTTTTATTTCCATTTTTTTTACACTTACCCTCATGTAACAAAATATAATAAATAAGCCTACCTAGCTAACCCCAAAACCATCACTTCAGAAATTACAATTTACACAAATACTAAGGTTGCTCAGTCGTAGAGAGAAGGTTCTTAATATATTTACTACATTAAAAAAAAAATACGTGATGAGTATAATTGCTTAACGAGTATAATGAGCTTAACGAGTATACCACCAGAAATCAAATAACCTTGTAAATAAGCATAGATCAACTAAATAATGAGAAAGTCTGTACCTCTTCTGCTTTAATTCATACCAATTACTTGAATTGTCAATTTGCTCTGGACATCCACCGGGTGTTAAGGTTTCAACAGGAAGTTTCGATAAGCAGGATCTCCAGCCCAAAGGTTCTTTTAGTGTTTTATTTAAATTCCAAATTCAAATATCCAGGCCTCGATGATTGAAGTTTAACGGAAATGACAGAATGAAATCGAAATATAATTTTAAGTTTGAGTTCAGTTTGTAACTCATTTAAGTTCCATCTTAATTTCAAATTATAAATTTTTCATATTTTTAATTTTTCCTACATCATGGTAACGCAAGTGTATTTTCTTCTAAAGTCATATTTCTATTAATTAGTTACGTAATATAATAAAATAAAACAATAAAATACTAAGGAAATATAAAAATGATAGAATGAAAAAAAAAAACCCTGAAACAAAGAAAACACGTTGTCAAAATGGCGGAATCGAACCGATGCAAAATTTAAAAGAATGGTTTGAAATCTTACCAGAGTAGATTGCATATGTGTAATCTCTCGTTCCCACCATCCCCGAAATCAGATAAAAATATCCATTTCAAAATGAACAAAATAAGGAAGCTGTAACAAAATAAATTACGAGTTATATGACACCTAAAGGTTATCACAAACACAAAGGAAAAAAGGTCCCACCAAAATATCGAAATTAACTCACCATTATTGTTGAGATAAATAAAATTATTATTCTCTACTTCAGAGACATAATTTTTAATATGCAGGCGAACCTGGCCAACAAAACACGAAAACGTGAAATCTTTCCCTCGCCGTTCCCAATCATGGTCGAAGCGAAAGTCCTTTTAATCTGGCAGTGCTGCCACTCAAAATTAAAAATTTATCCAATACAGCAAACCGAAATAAATCTATATATTTTATTTTTTTTTTAATATTATTTATAAAAACAATTTAGACAAAAATCCTAAGCAATTAAATAAATATTTAAATATGAAACAATGTAAAAACAAAACCGTGCAAATACATAGCAACTCTCCAAGCACGCCATCTAGTGAGCCCGCAAGCTTCGCTAGATAAACCTCAATACCAGGATCAATAGTAATACCGCGGCTATAACTAGATGTCGCTATGCACCACA
The DNA here is from genome assembly GCF_905220565.1 of Melitaea cinxia. Lineage (NCBI taxonomy): Eukaryota > Metazoa > Arthropoda > Insecta > Lepidoptera > Nymphalidae > Melitaea > Melitaea cinxia. Next base: position 11,253,191 of record NC_059403.1, read on the forward strand.
ATTTTACTACGTTACAACTGGTTCACAAATCAGTCCAGTAGTCATATCCATCAGTCCATAAGTCTCTCAACGTGCAATGGAACGGGTTATACTTGCGGTTTCTCTCAAAGATAGGATTAGAAATGAGACTATCCGCGAGAGAACGAAAGTAACCGACATAGCCCACAGAATTAGCAAGTTGAAGTGGAGAGTGGTTATCTGTGTCGCAGGACCAATGGCATCATCAATTCGAGATGTAAACCACACTGTACTTATACCCCGGAATATTTATTTTATTAGAATATAAGTAAATATATACAAATAAATGAAATTGGAGAGTCTGCTTGTAATATTAAAATAACGTCATCATCATTACAGCCTATACAGTCCACCGCTGGACATAAGCCTCCACAAGTTTAAGCCAAAATTAACGTGAACTCATGTGTTTCGCCCATAGTCACCACGCTGGGCAGGCGGGTTGGTGACCGCAGGGCTGGCTTTGTCGCACCGTAGATGCTGCTGCCCGTCTTCGGCCTGCGTATTTCAAAGCCAGCAGTTGGATGGTTATCCCGCCACCGGTCGGCTTTTTAAGTTCCAAGGTGGTAGCGGAACTGTGTTATCCCTTAGTCGCCTCTTACGACACCCACGGGAAGAGAGGGGGTGGCTATATTCTTTAGTACCGTAGCCACACAGTACCTTAAATTATTAATTATTAATTAGAATATCAGCTTTTTACTAAATACATATGGATGTTTACACGGTACATATACCAAAATGACATTTTTTACAATTTTTGTCTTTCTGTCTGTCTGTTTGTTCCGGCTAATCTCTGAGAGGGGTGGACTGATTTTAGCGAAACTTTCACTGTCAGATAGCTGATGTAATACGGAGTAACATAGACTACTTTTATCTTACATTTTTTATTTTTTTTTATAACTGCGAACTGAACAATAACTTTTTTGTTAAATTCCATGCGGACGAAGTCGCGGGCACAGCTAGTATCAAATATAAATCTTATCAGCAATATTATGATTCTATATCCATCATCATAAAATAAAATAAAAACATTCGCCAAATATTCGCATCATCATCATTCGCGCGAATGGAATACGAATATTGAAAAATCGCGAATATTCGCGAATGCGAATGTGTAAACCAAATATTCGTTACAACACTAGTAGATGCCATAGTATAACGCAAAATTGTAATAGAAAAAAAATCTTAATAATTTACATTTTGAAATTAGGTCGAAAAATAATTTTATGACACTAACTTTATAAATAATTCATTAATTGCCCCGGTTTTGAAACAAAGTATATATCTAAAGCTCGTCTCATTACCGTGTTTGAAATTTCATAAAGGGAGAGCGCTAACGAGGAGTAATGGTGAAAAAAACCCTTTCGCCTTAAAAGTTTCCATTTCCAATTTGCTAACTGCTTCCTACCTTTTTATCCTATTTGTGTAACGTTTTAACGTTCGTATTACGTTAATAAAATTGAAGTGTCTGTGATTTCAAAATAACTATATTTTTTCAAGTGTATATATTTATTTACACGATACTAAAACACAAAAGATTTTAAAATTTGTGTCTGTCTGTCTGTATATCTTTCCGTTTGTCCGGTTTAATCTTCGGAATGGCTAAACCGATTTTTATGGGCTTTTCACTAGAAAGTAGGAGAGGTTGTGGAGCAATATATAGCCTACTTTAACTAATTTTTATACCGGTCTTTCCGCAAAATTACGCTTTTTTAACCGTAAAATTTACGGTTAAAAAACCGTGTTTACCGCGCCCAGATAGACATAAAATAATTAAAAGTTTTCTTATTAAATACCAGCTGTGTACGCGACTTCGTTCGCATGGAATTTAACAAAAAAGTTAATTTTCAGTTCGCAGAGTTATAAGTAAATACATTTCTAATAGATTAGATTTTCAGAGATTAGATTTGAACGGCTAGACCGATTTTGACGGGACTTTCACTGGCACTGAAACTATCAGTTGCCTACGCTCGCATAGAATGGTTTATATTTACAAATGGGTGTTAAATTAGCACCTAATGATTATATTACGAGTACCATAACTTGGGACAACTTCGAATACCACGGATATTGAGTTTTGTGCGCTAGAACTACCAGACTTCTGGCAGCGCAGAATTGTCGTGCCAACAACACAGACAAACAGTTGTGCGAAATACAAGTCTCCCCTTATTTTTGGTAATTTCAGTAATACGAACTAATATAATATTTTAATATCAAAAACTTACGCAGATGAACAGTATTAATTTATGATTAATTATTGTATGCAATCAAATCCTAAAAATAAAATTTCTTGCTTATAACTTCCGATATGACATACATACTCTATGACTACGAAGATATGAGGCATAAAAAATCGTTCAAGGGATACTTATTTACTTATTTACTTATTTATTTAGAATCAGTTTCTAACCGATTCTAAGAATAAAGGTAATAATTATAATAATTTATAATTTCAAAAGCTGAATAAAAATATAGTTCATGTTTTTTCAATCTTTAACAAAAAAACGCTTTCACACAAAATATGAAATACATTTTTATTTATTTTTCACAAAAAAACCTAATTATATATATTATAGTTACATGCTTTTAACTCCACATGACTTCCACTCTAACCTGTAGACGAAAAGGGGGTACTAATTCACTCACTTTAGCCTAGACTTCCCGCGGACGCTTAAATACATATTTACTTATTTATTACTTATTGATCAGTAATCTTAAAACAAAGCTTAAGAAACCCTTATCATCAAAAATGACGATCTTTAATACAAATTAACATCTCCTATTTCATCTCTGTAAGGGTAGAACCAAGGGGTAGTCCACAAATAGTGAAAAACGTGCAAGAAGAATAAAGACTGACGTTATTGAATCGTTTAAATATAAACTCAATTTTACTCTAGCAATTGGAATTGAAACAAAGTAAGTTAAATAATAAACAATCCGCGTGTCTTATTCGAACGATATTTTGTTCTTCTTATAGACAAAGTCGATAGCTTCAAGGAATTGAGTGGCATCGAAGTCTCTCGAGAGTCGTCTGTAAAGTTCTCTGAGAGTTACTACACTTGTGTGCGCTTCCTAAGTGAGCTGTACCGAGATTTTGCAATTTTATAACTCCTCATACGTGTTTAATATTAAGTCTTGTGTTAATATTTCAAAGCATTAATTTGTAAGTATGAAAAAGCTACAGGTATATCCTAGACTTTTAGTAATTTGCAAAGCGGTTAAGTTTGATTAGTTTTTTATTATTTTATAGTGTTGTATGTGTTTTTGTATTTTTTTTATAAGTTTTATAAAAAAAATGTAGATTAGTTGATCCTACATACTTTGTTTTATTTTACGAACTGACATAGGCGATGGAAGTTAAAAAAGGTCGTTACTTTTAATCTGTACAATTTTTTTAACAAATTCTGTTCGTAGGATTCTTGTAGATGGTATAAGGATGTACCATCTACGATAATTAAGAAAAAGATGAACGAAATGGGAAATTCGTTCTCAAGTTACGGCGTAACCAAGGAAACAAGGGATTCATTTTTATGTATTAATATATAGATTATGATGAAACAATACATATGATGTCAGTATATCTATAAAGATATATGAGTAGTGCTCGATTTTTAGAACTGCTGTTAGTGTAATAGTTGCAATTCGTGAAACACTTGTCGAATGGTCAATTAGTATGTACTAAAGAATTCGAAAAAGAAATTTAAATAATTGATTAATTATTGAAATTCAATAACGGCTACTTGATACATAGTCAACCTCATTTCTAATGATTGTAGTGGACCCTCGTAGACAAAGGCAATTGTAGTGACGAGAGTACTGTCAAGAGTCTTCGCTGTAGTACCCTCCCAGCATCTACGACTCTCGAGAAAGTCTTCATTACGTACAGTATATATGTATAGTGTGACTTGTGTTCATTATTGTATATACACATTTGATTGCTTCGAAATGACAACTTGTTGATATCTTAATCTTTACTATTTCATATTTTCACACGTGAATTTTTTGCTAAGTGAAAAAAATGCATTAGAAACATTTATCTCGGCCTACATATTCTTATTATTGTCAGAAATGATCGTTTATTTTGTAAATAAACGAATTGCTACATTCAAAATGAACAACAGCTTTTAAGATCGTCCGATTTTATGTGTAATATTGTATAATAAATCTTAACAGGTGTTTTTTTTATTATTACTTTGTTTTCCATGAGTAAAAAGCGTGATTATTACGCATGTTACGTAATTTACATAATTCAGAAGAAATTAATTTTATAAATGCTTTTTTAGATATTGATAACAAAACAAACATAATTTGTTTTTTATCTAATTGTTCTAAAATGTATCTTCTTTTTTGTGTGTGCCATAAAGTTTAATACATAAATAAAAATTTAAAAAAATTGTTATATCGATGTTAGATAACAAACAAAAATATACTTATAAATATACTTTAAATATATAATATAATATACTTTAAAAATATACTTATTTTACATATACGTTTCGATATTTTTTTTTTCATCAGTGTGCGTGATTCTCTGACAATGGTAACTTCTGATCGGTTTCGATTCGGTGGTACTTCTGACTAAAATTTAGCAGTCTCACTCATCCCACTTGTGGACTTCTTTCTCCATTTAAAAGAAGGATAACTGTGGTTTGGCGGATATATTCTATCAGTAGGTGGAGAGTCCCAGGAGGACAGACACCCAAACCGGAAATAAATATTTGCTCAAATACAACTATACATACCGAGCGAATCGAACCCGCAAACCGTTGATGTTTAGATGCCAATATGGCACACGCATCACTACACCAGAGCGGTCGTAAATATGTATGCATGAATAAAAAATGGATGTCAGTTCATAATTTGAGTACAATAAACCATTTTTTATTTAAGTTTTAATTTGTATTGCTCTTACGAGTGTTGTAGGCAAGGTCTTTAACATCTGAAATGATGAACAGAAAATCATGAACTGAGAAAAAAAATGTAGTTTGGTCGTTAGATCACGGAACTTACAAAATAAATAGGATTTGGGCACCTAATATTCGAAATAATTTTTCCGATAGTAACATTGAAATATAATATTTCTTGTAAGGAGTAGCGTGGGTAGATTATTTTCAGACTGTTTTATTAGCAAGTGTTTTTGATGTCTCTAAGTCGTATTTATCCACCACCTACGAGCGCCTTATTAATTTAGTGACTATTTCTGTTGATCACAATACGCTTGAAAAAGGTGCTACATGTTTTAACGTTTATTTTTTGTAATAGCATTATTTTTTCAAAAATACAAACTCTTTCGTTAAATATATTAAATATTAGTTGAGCGCCGTTTGGAATCTTACCAGCGTTACTTTTTAAACTTTACTTGTAACATAAGGACTGATTAAGAAGGAGAATAACGCACAACTTCAATAGCTCAAGTAGATTGGTGAAGTTAGGAGTACATATTATGAATAAATTCATATTTTAATAACTAACTGACGAAGATGAAGGATTAAGGCATCTTATGTGAAGGTCTTCGTCCATTCTAACTGAACTCTCTTAAGCTACAATTCTAAGATAAAGTAAATATCTTTTGTTCATTCAGTCACGTTAATTCTAAATGAATCGGAAAATTGTCTGTAGTGTCTGTATGTATAATAATCGCCATTTTTAAGTAATAATTTATTTAATATTTATTCGTAAAAAAATCATGTAAATTAAAAATACAATATCTAGTACTGTTAAACGAGCAAAATAAAATATTAAGAATAAAAAAAAAAAAAACAAAAAAATAAAAACCGTAAAAATTGGAAAACATTATTCATATTTCATCAATATGTAATTCGTATTTAAATATGATTTCCAAAAAAACACGATTTAATAAAAATACCGAGCTAAGCTCGGTCATCCAGGTACTACAGTAAATTGACAAAACCTTTAATAATAATGAATCTATTAACCTTTAATGATAACTAATTTAATTATATCAATTCGATTTATTTTTCGGCAGATTTTAATTGTTGGCTTGTATCTTACATATTTTACGTATGTTTAATAATATACAAATATATCTAATGATATTAACCATAATATTTTCGAAATTTTAATTTTTCTATCGTATAAATAAATTATATTTAAAGTACAATATCGTAGTAGTATTAAGTACGTATGTATGTATCGAATTGACGTGTGCCGAAATAGCAACGTTTCTCCCACATTGCCATTTTTAATATTTACGAGTGAGCTACGTTTCAAGACTCTTGCCTTACATATTTCATCAGGATGGTTCCTGCATGCGATGCAATATGTTACTGTTCTGAAACATCCCTATATATACATAACCGTAGCTATCCATGTACGCTACACTTACATACTAATGTCACGACAGAAAGATATAGGTTAGAACTTGAAATCTTTTATAAGAGCATATTTCCTATTTTATTTTCTAAAATACTATTAAATATAAATTTAGTAAATGACATGAAATGAGAACTTATTATCACAAACTAGTTTTATGATATTTTTAATGTGTGGTGGGTGGTGGCTGTGGTTAGTAACGCAGAGCTCCTGAGGAGGTTCGGGAATGGAATGGCAACGCGTTGCTTCTGGCGTCTGCAAGCTACGGTAATCGCTTACCATCAGCTAGGGAGTACGCTTGTTTGTCGACCTAGTTGTATAAAAATCATTAATTTTCATGAAATATTGTTCGTTTATAATATTAGTTTAGAAATTTATATGTAGTTTTATGAATAAAATATGTAAATAAGTAAAGGAATATGTTTAGTTTGATCTTGTTTGACTGATAAAAATATTAGAATAGCTATGAAAGAGCTATGAGCTTATTGATTTACTTACAAAATGATTGAAATATGTACTTCTAAATATTAATATTATATATACACTCTTTTGAGTGTCAGGGAAACAAACTGAACAATTGATATATAAAAATGTTTTTTTTTTCATATAACATTATTGTGTAGTAACTAGTTTATGCAGCTTTGAAAAAATATGAATAAGAATTCGAAAAGGCTTATTGTCTTGAATATCATATAATTACCATATCCTTCACAAAATACGCATAATTTTAGCTGCATGATATATTCATACACGGACGTGTACGGACAGAATATAATACTGGTTAGAATATAATAGTGAATGTACTTTTGTTATGTATATGTACCAGTTACAGAAGTCAATCAACGTGGGTACTTATTTATGTCTTAAGAAAATATGTAAAGCAAGCGTGATTCTGTCATGTTTTGATATAAACAATGTCAAAAATAAACTAAAAATGCAGTAAGAGAAAGTATTTTGTGGAAACCAGCCTTTTTGATATAAGCAGTGTACGAGACTTGTTATTATCGCTAATCCACAAAAGAGAATTGTGGTAAATAGTATAAAATTACTATACTTTTGAAGTCTCCTAGGAGGCTGTGGTTTACTCTCACAAAATAATAATTGTGTTTGCTCGCAAACGAAAAAAAAACCGACTTCAATTACATCGACGAGTAATATAACGTAGATCGACGAAAAAATAGTCAAGTAACTACGCGTTATCAAAGATTACTCAAAAAGTAGTTATCAGATCTCAATAAAATTTATATGTAACCACGTGACAAACATCAACTATCGATTAAATTAAAAATTATCAAAATCGGTACACCCAGTAAAAAGTTATTGCGGATTTTCAAGATGTTCCCTCGATTTCTCTGGAATCCCATCATCAGATCCTGGTTTTCTTATCATGGTACTAAACTTGGGATATCTTCCTTCGAACAAAAAAAAAGAATTATCAAAATCGGTACATCCAGTAGAAAGTTATGCGGTATAATACAACGTAGGTCGACGAAAAAAGCGTCAAGTAAAAACGCATTATTAGATATAGCTCGAAAAGTAGTTGTTAGATCTCATATAAATTTAAATGGGACCAATTGGCACACACCACCATCCGATTAAAGGAAAATTTGTCGAAATCGCTCCACCCAGTCAAAAGTTCTGATGTAACATACATAAAAAAGAAAAAAAAAAAGAAAAAAAAATACAGTCGAATTGAGAACCTCCTCCTTTTTTGGAAGTCGGTTAAAAAATACGGGAAGTGCTTATAAAATATACACTTTTTACAGACTACACATCAAATTCTAATTAAATATCATTCGAAGTCTTGTTCGATTAATAATATAGTAAAAAAAAGATCTAAAGAATATTATGCTTGACATCAACGTTTTGTATGTACGGATGATATAAAAATAAAGCGAGAACCACTTGCTGAAATAAGTTATTTTTATTGTCATTAAACGATTAACTAAGAAGAATCTATATCTATACATATAATAAAATGGTAGGAAAGTCAAAACTGTACATTGAATATTTTTTTTTAAAGAATACTTGAAGCGTGATCTGCAATCGATACCGAAGCCAAAAATATAGTTTTTAGAATTTTTGTCTGTTTGTCTGTTTGTCTGTATATCCGGGATAAACTCAAAAAGTACTGCATGGATTTACTTCAAATTTGGCACGAATATTATTAAGAAGTCGGATCAACATATAGGCTACATATTATCACGCTATAATCTACGGGGAACGAGCAGTGAACCTTTATTTCTTCAATGCACTCTGTAACAACGTGTAATCCTTACGACGCATATTTGAATGTTGTTGTTATTATGTTAATAACCATGCTTATAAGCTAGCTTTACGCTATAAATAAAGACATTCTGTAGTATATTTAGTAAAAGCATTGCACCCGTGCGAAGCCGGGACGGGTCGCTAGTATTGAATATAAAGGCTGAAAAAATATTAAATATTTTGCATTAAATATTTTTACCTTTCTATCATAATAATATAGAATCAAGGCCATCTCTGATTGAAACTGAATGACTGATCCGAAAAAACCGAATCAACTAATCGAACTTATTATCGTTGTATGGTCGATCATTCGTTCCTAAACAAGCTACTATTTACTACTCTTTGTAATAAAGTGTAAAGACCTTTTTTATTTAAACAAAACAACTCGTATATCAATAATATTATGTTCAATCATGTCTACGCTAGTGTTGAAACTGCTGTAGTCATTAACTCTCAACAACTAATATTACAATTATTTGGTTTTAATTAAACAACGATACACGTGTAGACAATATACATATGTTTCTGCTCTCACTCATTCTATATATGTGTGAGCTCGCGTGAGCGTGAGCGTGTGCGTGTACGGGTGAATTTTTTATGAAATAAGTTTTCGTCTTCTTTATGTAGCGATCCTTGTAACCAAGATCCGGTCACAAACCCGCCTGCCCAGTGTGGTGACTATAGGCAAAACACACGAGTTCATGCCATTTTCGGGGCGAACTTGTGGAGGCCTATGTCCAGCAGTGGACTGCAATAGGCTCAAGTGTGTGAGTGTGTAACCAAGACTTTGTATCATCTTTACGGTTATAGTTTTAAATAAGTGCATTAAAATTCTGTTTTAAAATTGTCTCATCTGGTTTTACGGTAGTTTTAGATGGCCGTCTTAAAATTTATGACGCTCACGTTCACAGCGGCTGTCATCTCATTCAAGTACAATGCACGTATGTATCTCTTGAAAGATGTCAAACTCTATGACTGATCGATATGTATGTTTATAGATGTGTGCACTTCTATGTGACTTTGACATTATAACCTGTACTAATTTAGTACAATCGTGGACCATAAAATTTAAAAGTGCCAAATAAAATACTTTTGTATATATTTTTTATTTTTTTCTTCCTATGTTACATATCAATGATACATATATTTAAATATTGTTTTCTAACGCGAATTTTACTCATTATAATGAAAATAACTTTTTCGAATTTTATCGTCGGAGGACCGTCCTCCCGTGACCATGGTTGCTGTAAAGTATCCAAAACGTTGGCCATCTAAAAATCCGAAAAATATGTTTTCATTACAATTCTTTTTTTTAGTTTTTGGTGATACATTCTTTAGTATACTCGTATTACATGTTTGACGAAATTGATAAAAAGTTTATTCATTAAATAAGGGTATTGAAAATAATCCCGCTTAGTACTAATAAATAATAAAAATAATTTTATTTGATTGATTAACTTGAAACAGACGGATAACGATTTTTATTTACATTATTTAGAGCATTAGATATATGAGTATGTGCTGTATTTATGTTTATAAATAGTCTTGTTATATTTTGTGTTGAACTAATATGCATTAGATTACAAATATTTTATTTTCAGTCATTTAACTATTAAATGTAATATACTTCTCTATGTATGTATTATGTCAAATACACGTACCTACATGTTTACATTACCTGTCACTGTGATGTTGAAATGGAGGAATGATACGCTGAAACTCACAACATCCGATTATGCAGCGGGGCATAAGGATTATCGTTCCAACGTCCCGTAAAGCTATTAATGATACGTCGTTCGTGAACAGGAAGAGGTTTCACAGCTTGTTGGAATTTCATTAAACTCGAGGAATCCGAATTATACTCATGAGTAACGTTATTTGACTATTGGGGGATTTTTTTTTCGTATCCTTAGCGAAAATGTTCCGTTATTTTTACCGAAAATGTGATATTTAGGAAATTTCGTTGTTGTGATGTAAAAAATACGAAATCTTAATTTTTTATGTTTTTAAATTTCTTTTTCGTTTAAATTAATTTTAAAATGTACAAATTCTTTGAGATTAAAATAAAATAAAATCGTAGAAGCTGTTAATGTTAACGTGTTTTTATTGTATTTTTTAACCGACTTCAAAAAAAGGAGGAGGTTACTCAATTCGACCGTATATATTTTTTTTTTTTTTTTTTTTATGTATGTTCGGAGATAACTTCTTCGTTTATGAACCGATTTTGATAATTCTTTTTTTGTTGGAAAGGAGATATTCATAGTTTGGTACCATGATAAGGAAACCAGGATCTGATGATGGGATCCCAGAGAAATCGAGGAAAACTTTCAAAAATCGTAAGGGAGACTAGTAAATTTAATCATGTTTTCATTAAGTACTATAAAGCACTACTATTTAATAATGGTCTGGAGTCGATCTGATGATGGAGAAGAAAGATAGTCGAGGGAACTCTTCAACGACTTATAGCAATTACCTGCTGTTTGAACTTAATTCGTTTCTAATGATGAGAACTTTGCATATATATGAGTTATAAGTACCATTTCAGTCTGATGATGGAGACGAAAGATAGTCGAGGGAACTCTTCAACGACTTATAGCAATTACCTGCTGTTTGAACTTAATTCGTTTCTAATGATGAGAACTTTGCATATATATGAGTTATAAGTGCCATTTCAGTCTGATGATGGAGACGAAAGATAGTCGAGGGTACTCTTCGACGACTTATAGCAATTACCTGCTGTTTGAACTTAATTCGTTTCTATTGATGAGAACTTTGCACCTATATGAGTTACAAGTGCCATTAAAGTCTGATGATGGAGACGAAAGATAGTCGAGGGAACTTTTCAACGATTTATAGCAATTACCTGCGGTGTGATCATCTGTCTCGCAGGACCAGGTTTGATGATAGAGCCCATAAACACTCGAGGGAATTTCTCAACAATTTACAGCAGTTACCTTTTGCTGTTTGACGACCGCTTTGATATAATGGTGCATGTGCCGTGTCGGCGGCGCCTAAACACCGACGGTCGCGGATTCTATTCCAGCTCGGAGTGGATATTTATGTTTATATAAATATTTATTTTTGGTCTAGTTGTTAATCCTTGTGGTTCTCCCAACCTAGCCTCGGAGAACACGCTAGGCTGTCAGTCCCGGTTGTTATTACGTACACCTGATAGCGAACTTTACTCATAGTATGTCGACGCGTTAGCGCAGCGGTCACAGCGCCGGCTGTTGCGCTGGCGTTAGTGGGTTCAATCCCCGCGCACGACAGACATTTGTATTGGTCATATAGATGTTTGTCATGATCTGGGTGTTTGTGCTTGTGTATTGTGTATGTTTCCGAACTCCCGACATAAGAGAAAAAGCATCCTTGTTAGGTCTACCCATCACTAAAAATTGTAAAATAAAATAATTTTTAACAAAAAAAAAAAACCGACTTCAAAAAGGAAACTAAAAAGTGAAAAATAAATTTACTTAGTACAAAGTAATTCGTATTTTGATGTAGTTAATCAGAAATGATTAAATAAATATTTTATAATTTTGAAGTTGGTGCCAAGTAAATACTACAACAACCTGGCTACAATAACAAATACAAACAGCACACACACAACAAACAAGTACAAAAAATATTATTAGATATGTCAAAACAATAACAGAATAATAACAGTATTCAACCTAATAGTCAATGAAACAAATTATGAAAGAAAACTGAATACAACTTATGAGTAGATACTAGAGTAGTTATGGTTTTACTTGGCACCGACTTCAAAATTATAAAATATTTATTTAATCATTTCTGATTAACTACATCAAAATACGAATTACTTTGTACTAAGTAAATTTATTTTTCACTTTTTAGTTTCCTTTTTGAAGTCGGTTTTTTTTTTTGTTAAAAATTATTTTTATTCAAAAATATCATGCAATCTATATTTGTAAAGAAAGGTAATTACTATTATTTGTATTTTTTATTAGTATTTGAATAATGTATTTGTTACATATTAAGATTACAACCGCTCTGGTGTAGTCGTGCTAGTAGTCGCGTAAAATATCGACGGTTTGCGGGTTCTATTATTGCTCGAGCAGGCATCGAACTCGTGACCGCCGGCGTAAAATATAAAATAAATATTTGCAATGTAAGCCCAAAAAAAAAAATGTTTTTATATACGACATAACATTAGAAACCTCTTAAACTATCGGTGTTCCACTACTATATTATGGATGTATTATACATATAAACCTTTGTCTGGAATCACTCTATTTATTAAATTGTCTCTCTCTGTATGAAATTCCGTTGCGTAGTTTTAAAGATCTAAGCATACAGACAGTGGGAAGCGACTTTGTTTTATACCATGTAATGATGTGTTGATTATTAAACAGATATCTGACATTACACTTGTCATCGAGGTTGAAATATTTTAGTCCAGGATAGTTAGAAGGATCATATTATTTTGGTTTGATGTTTCAGTGCCACTACTTCTTTCTTTTACGATGACATGTCTTTGTACTTTAACTGGGTTGTAGAGGGAATATGTAAGCACTCAAGTATGCAATAAGGGTGATATAATAACTAGGAACTACGTGTGTGCACTTTGATCCCTTTGTTTGAAAATAGGGCTGGCGGTTTTTTTCATTATTTAGGTATTTGATTTAGATAGTAAAAAAATATTTATTCCGACATAAGCTTAGCTTTGAAAAAAAAAAACAAAAATAATAATGATAACAACGTGTGTGTGTGTGTGCGTGTGCGTATGTGTGTGCGTGTGCGTATGCGTGTGCCTGTGCAAGTGCGTATGCGTTTGCGTGTGCATGTGCGTGTGCGAGTGCGTGTGCGTGTGCGTATGCGTGTGCGTGTGCGTGTGCTGGTGCGTGTGCGTTGCGTGTGTGTTTGTGTGTGCGTGCCTCTGTGTGTGTGTGTGTGTGTGTGTGTGTGTGTGTATGTGTTGGTACATGTAATTTTCTGTACATTCTGTTCTTAAGTGCAATAAAGTATATATACATTTACAACTATAATAATAATTACAACAGAAGTCAGAGTTTCTACAGTATCAGCAGTTGCTTTACCAGTCTGGAAGCCGTATTGATTTTCTGTTATTAAATCATTTTTTAAAAATGATTGAGATTTTATATTTACAATGCGATGTTTTTCTTTATGAGATAAACTTTAAATAATATTGAAATACTAAGGATTTAAACATATGGTCGGATCTACAGGTGTAAACATATACGGTCTTACTTATAAACGTTTCTTAATTTTTAATCAATTGCTTAGCAACGGATTAGCAAAAACCTCACTTATAAACACTATTTAGCGTTAAGAAGTCGTTAAGTAGTGTTTAAATAGCCGTCAAATTTAAACACTGCCGAGGCATAGTTTAACTCCTGCTAAGCGGCAAGATGGCGGATTTCACATAAATCAGCTGTTATATTGTGACGTTTGATCTACTTACTTGCGTGTGTTTGTTAGAAAAAAAAAATTATCATTCTTTGTTTGTTTCTTAACTAAGTAACAGCTAATCAACGTTTATAAGTAAACAAAAGTTAAACATGGATTTGTAGCTTAAGAGCGGTTTAACTAAGCGGTGGCTAAGTATTGCTTAGTGAGATTTTTATAAGTAAGACCGATAATGAAAAACATTTATTTAAAATATTTTCTAAACAATGAAAATTCTACGATATAATTACGTAAGCTATGGAATTTATCGATGTCGGCGGAGTTTAAAAAAAATAATATTTTGATCCAAAAACGTTTAAAAATTGGTTTAAGACTTATCAAAATAAATTAACATTATTTTTAATTGCGTAGTGTAGGTAAACATGCATTTATTATTCTGCTCATGTAATAATATTACTATAACTTCTTTTGCAGATATTTTCTACTATAGTATAATTAACATGTTAGGTATAATAAACATATCTACCGTACTTTTGCAAGTTTTATTCACACCATTTTCATATAAAGTAACTATATAAGTTTATATAACGTAAGGTTTCGGTTATAGGAAAAAAGTTTTCTCATTGCTTCGAACATGCGTAAAACAGAGGGCTGATACCCGCGGGACCGAAAGGTAACGTATATCACGGCTTACATACAACTGTATACGATTTTCGTTCCACTAAAATGTTCAATGTAAACAAAGCTACAGAGAAATTTCACATATGTGTTCTATCACAATGTGTATAAAGGTTCAAATACAATGAAGAGTTATTCGATATCTCATTTGTCTACCTTCCGTTAAGGCCTCTCCCGAGGATTAATATGATATTTGAATCATCTGTGTTTACTTACCTGTAAATTTGTATAACTTTTGCCTTATTTTTAGCGTTTTAATAATAAATGTTTTAATGGTTATGTAAATGCAATCTATATTTTATATAAGTTGTTTATAAATAATAAAGTTTGCACATTATTAACACAGTGTACTTAGGACTAACTTTGAATTTCAAAACTTTAGTGCAAGTCTCATTTGTCATTCCTCTCTGGAATATTTAAGTACGGCAACGCTTGTAACCAGCGGCGTTTGACAATCTACTGACGTGTATTTTGAGTGTGTAATAATAACAAAAAATACAATCAATTTTTAAAATGTTCCCGTATTACAATTTTATGTAAAAAAAAAATGCTTTCAGGAGGCTTTTAAATACAGTTGCATCAAAGTCGAATGCATGTTTGTAAGAGTACGTTGATTTTAAGTACATGTTAATTTAATCGATGCTACCTGTCTCTGATGTAATCTGTCTCAGTAAACGTTTTTAAATTAAAAAATCTTATATATAAAATTCTCATGTCACAGTGTTAGTTACAATACTCCTCCGAAACGGCTTGACCGACTTTTATGAAATTTTGTGTGTATATCAGGTAGGTCTGAGAATTGACCAACATCTATTTTTCATACCCCCAAGTTATAAGGGGATGAGGGATTAGGGGGCTTAATAACATATATAGCAAAACAATGTTTGCGAGGTCAGCTAGTAATTTTATGATTATTACTGATTTTTTTTATAATAATTGCATCATAAGATCTTTAAATAGACAAAAAATTTTCCTTTATTATGCTTGAGATCAATCAACGTTTTGTTATATGTACGAATGATATAATTGTTTGACAAGGAAGCTGAAAGCCTGTACTGTCAAGGGTAAGATAAATTTTATTCAAGGCTTGCCCAATAGTAGATGTCACTGGCTCTGACATTTCAAAAACAATCAAATAAAGTTAAGAGTAATATTTATGTTTACAATAACTAATATCTACGAGTTCAGTAAGCAAACTTTTTATTAAATGGTAAAAATAATGTTCAAAGTTTTATTATATTATATAACTTTTCATTTAACAAACACGCTCGTTAATATCGAGTCGCGGGAATCATGTCAAGTACTGCATGTTTATTGATTTACGTGAAAAATGTTTTAATGACAGGTACATGGAACGGGAATTTGATTGCAAATTGAAGTTGAAGCGCTTCTCGGAAAATATGCATGTGTTATCATGAGTAAGTGCTCAGTAGAAAATATTTTGCTGAAAATTTGAAGCTGATCAACTTAGGACTTTACTGAAGCGGTAATTAATACTGATTTCAAGTACTGTTGTGTTTCTTTGGCGAGTAAGGTATTCAGAACTCCTACGGTTGCGCTGTGTTGACAATGCTGACAACTCAGCTACTGCTTGGTCAACAAAGCACTGGTGGCTAATACTCCTGGTGTTGCGAGCGTTAATTAGAATGGTATGCTCGTTTGCAACCCTACTAATATAAAAGATACGAGTATGTCGTATGAGAAATTTACGAAAAAGAAATGGGTAAGATATGAGTAAGATATTGCGGTAGGTCCAGTTCTGGTCTGCTGTCTTCGGAAACTGCGAATAAATTATGAATGCTAAGAACACAGATAAATTGAAGCATTAAAGTTGTTGGTTTTCCACAGACTTTTCTTTTAAATGTCAGGTTTGCAGCCACTATCATTAGTGTTCCAAAAAAGCAGATGGAAAAAATATAATCAAAGTCAATATGGTAAACTGACCTAAGTTGGTAACGCGTTGGCGCAGTGGTAACAGTACTTGACAAGTCTATGAAGGTCCTATATTTATTTTGTTATGAGTATGTTTCTAAACCCTTCACATACTTTTTTTACATTATTTATTTGTCTAAATATATTGTATGTGTTTAGATAAAACTATACAGTTAGACCATCTACATATGTACCATTTCTTCTGCCCAAAGGTTGCCTAGAAGATGTCGCTCATAAGCGATAAGGCCGCCTTTTGTACGTAAGTATAGACCGAAGATTAAAAATAAAATGTACTCAGTCTTAACATTTATTATTTTACTAACATAAACTAAACTTAGAGAATATTTTGATGCTTTTAAAGAACGATTTTTAAAGTTGATATCGTCCATCGTATTTTATGTAACTGAATCTATATCACATGTTTGTTTTTGCATAAAATCGTTATAATCACAAGTTTTATAAATATGAGTTTGTTACTTTTATCACATTTTTTTCAGTCTAGTAATTATATTATAATTTTATATAACGAAAAAAAACCGACTTCAAAATGGAAACTAAAAAGTGAAAAATAAATTTACTTAGTACAGAGTAATTCTGGGTTGTCTGGAAGAAATGGCTAATTAGCCATAAGTCCGCCCATTGTACTTCACTGTCTGTAACTATCTTTATGCTTTGTTTGTAATATATTTGTGGTGTACAATAAAGTATAAAAATAAATAAATAAAATAATTCGTATTTTGATTTAGTTAATCAGAAATGATTAAATAAATATTTTATAATGTTGAAGTCGGTGCCATGTAAAACAATAACTACTCTAGTATCTACTGATAACTTGTATTCAGTTTTCTTTCATAATTTGTTTCATTGACTATTAGGTTGAATACTGTTATTATTCTGTTATTGTTTTGACATATCTAATAATATTTTTTGTACTTGTTTGTTGTGTGTGTTTTGTTTGTTTTGTTATTGTAGCCAGGTTGTTGTAGTATTTACTTGGCACCAACTTCAAAATTATAAAATATTTATTTAATCATTTCTGATTAACTAAATCAAAATACGAATTACTCTGTACTAAGTAAATTTATTTTTCACTTTTTAGTTTCCATTTTGAAGTCGGTTTTTTTTTGTTAAAAATTATTTTATTTTACAATTTTTAGTGATGGGTAGACCTAACAAGGATGCTTTTTTTTATGTCGGGGGTTCGGAAACATACACAATACACAAACACCCAGATCATGACAAACATCTATATGGCTAATACAAATATCTGTCGTGCGCGGGGATTGAACCCACTAACGCCAGCGCAACAGCCGGTGCTGTGACCGCTGCGCTAACGCGTCGACATACTATGAGTAAAGTTCGCTATCAGGTGTACGTAATAACAACCGGGACTGACAGCCTAGCGGGTTCTCCGAGGCTAGGTTGGGAGAACCACAAAGATTAACAACTAGACCAAAAATAAATATTTATATAAACATAAATACCACTCCAAGCTGGAATAGAACCCGCGACCGTCGGTGTTTAGGCGCCGCCGACACGGCACATGCACTATTATATCAAAGTGGTCGTCAAACAGCAAAAGGTAACTGCTGTAAATTGTTGAGAAATTCCCTCGAGTGTTTATGGGTTCCATCATCAAACCTGGCCCTGTGACACAGATGATCACACAGCAGGTAATCGCTATAAATCGTTGAAAAGTTCCCTCGACTATCTTTCGTCTCCATCATCAGACTTTAATGCCACTTGTAACTCATATAGGTGCAAAGTTCTCATCAATAGAAACGAATTAAGTTCAAACAGCAGGTAATTGCTATAAGTCGTTGAAGAGTACCCTCGACTATCTTTCGTCTCCGTCATCAGACTGAAATGGCACTTATAACTCATATATATACAAAGTTCTCATCAATAGAAACGAATTAAGTTCAAAAAGCAGGCAATTGCTATAAATCGTTAAAGAGTTCCCTCGACTAACTTTTGTCTCCATCATCAGACTGTAATGGCACTTATAACTCATACAGGTGCAAAGTTCTCATCAATAAAAAAGAAATAAGTTCAAAAAGCAGGTAATTGCTATAAATTGTTGAAGAGTTCCCTCGACTATCTTTCTTCTCCATCATCAGATCGACTCCAGACCTTTATTGAATAGTAGTGCTTTATAGTACTTAATGAAAACATGATTAAATTTACTAGTCACCCTTACGATTTTCGAAAGTTTCCCTCGATGTCTCTGGGATCCCATCATCAGATCCTGGTTTCCTTATCATGGTACCAAACTATGAATATCTCCTTTCCAACAAAAAAAGAATTATAAAATCGGTTCATAAACGAAGAAGTTATCTCCGAACATACATAAAAAAAAATATATATATATATACGGTCGAATTGAGTAACCTCCTCCTTTTTTTGAAGTCGGTTAAAAAGCTGGACCCAATTTTACCCATATCCCTTTTTTACAAAAAAGAAATTCAAAGGATAACGTTGCTATGACAGAATGTAATTCAGGGTTTAAATTCTCTGTAAGAAGGGGAAATAAATGCTTATATTTTATTTCATACCAGTCCCTTGCGGTTCTATCACGTTGACATTTATATCTCGAGTTACCCTATTTAAGGCCGTAGAATTACATTACTATTTTTTACCTTTTGATAATTTTGTAATGGTGTAAGAATTATTTAAATCTCGGATTCAATTTTTATCTTCTACATTTAACAAATAAATATCTTTGTAATAAAGTGTAAATGCTGAATCTCAGATTAAACGTCGGAAGCTAAGAACCTAACTACTTCTATAAGGATGAACCTTTGTCCAGCTGTGGAACTTTTCAGCTTGATTCATTCATTTATCATCCATTTATTCATTCACTCATTAATATTATGCAAATAATGATACAAGTACATAAAGGTGAAAAGGTTATAGGTATAAATGTTTTAAGAAATCTAAACGTGTGAGTGACACGACATTAGGCGTAGTCACCGTTATCGTTGGAATTGGTCATATCCTCAATTAATATTGAATCTTATTTAATTTCCGAAAAGTGTTCAAGTTTTAATTCTTATTGTGTAACCAAGTCGGCAAACAAGCGTACGGTTCACCTAATGGTAACCGATTACTGTAGTGCTATTCTGTAAGAACATTTTCGTGTCTCGATAGCGGAATCCGCGGTGAGATATCAAATTCGTATTCATTAAAACTCGACAGTCCCGTAGCGCCACACTTGTGAGTGCGGCGACGAGTCGAACCCTGTTGCGTGAGAACGTTGACATTTAATAGTATGAATTCGGTATTCTGTAAGGGGATTTACCGCTTCACACATCACAATTCGAGACTTGATTCGACACTTGACTTCATGCACATATTCTAAAATAAAGTCATAAGAAAAGAATATCGATAAAATAAACACAGCTCTAAATTGCCGCTCTTCGATTCGACACTCTCTTCACATCGCTTGTGCGTACGGAATGTTTACAGAATTCCAAACCAAGGTGAAGTGGGTTCGCTTTCGAAGTGAGCGCTGTCACTCAGGTGAAGCTCGATATCGAAATTGTTATTTACAGAATAGCCCTGCTGTAGCTTATAAGACGCTTGCAACACCAAAAGCATTGCAAATGCGTTGCCGACCCTATCCCTGATTCCCCCGAGGTTAAACTTTGGTTCCCCTCAGGAGCTCTTATAGTCCATATAAGTTGTTAAATTGTTTTTATTTATATATTTATTTATTTTTATTTGGGAAACAAACAGTAAAATATAACACAAAGTAAAAAAGAACATCAACAAGATAGTGCATATACCAGTTAAGTTTCCACTAACAACTAACACAGTAAGCAGAGCGCAAAAAAAAATTATAATTAGAAATAAAATATCTAAAACAAGAAATAAAATACAAATACAAAATCAAAATTAAATTAAAATCAAAATAAAATTAAAATTAAAATCAAATTAAGATCAAATTATAATTTAAATAAAAATAAATTAAATTAGAATTAAAACACAAAATTGAGTAACTTAACAATTGAAAATGTTAATAAATAAAATGAAAATCAAAAAAATAATAAAAAGCAAATAAAACATAAAATAATTAAATTCATTGATTCATTAATTGAATAATGTTACGTCTAAAACTTAATAACGAACATGAGAATATATCAGCGTTATAAAATTTTTTATTATATATATTGCAGGAACGACGAATAAAATCATTTTGGGCATATTTAGTTCTAGTATTGGGCAAATAAAAAAGATCATTTTTACGTTTAAAAAATTTTGGGAGATTAAAGTTCAAACAACTTAGTAAATAAGGACTATCGACAACATTATTGACTAGTTTATACAGAAAGATTTGATCTTTTAATGTACGGCGAACTTCCAGTGAATTGAAACTAGGCAAGTCATGATAAGAGCGACAAAACCTATAATTCAAATGCTTAAGGAATTTAGCTTGTATTTTTTCAACGGACTCAACATATATCTTATATTGAGGGTTCCAGATAGTAGACCCAAATTCCAACAAAGAGCGCACCAGGCCATTGTAAAGAATAATAAGAGTATAGTAGTCTTTAAAATCCTTACCAACCCTAAGTATAAAGCCAAGCATCCGATAAGACTTAGCAACAATTTGATCTATATGGCTCCCAAATGTTAACTTATTATCCAAGTAAATACCCAGGTCTCTCACCCCCGCAACGCGGTCAATAATTTTGTCGTTTAGATGGTAGTTAAAAGAAATCGGCGTTTTTTTACGTGTGAATGAGATGACGCTGCATTTTTTAACATTTAGAGAAAGCTGATTATCCTCACAATACTTGCATAATTTATTTAAGTCTTCTTGTAATAGCAAACAATCTGGCAGCACAGATACCCTTCTAAAAACCTTCAAGTCATCTGCAAATAATAATATCGAAGAGTGCTCGAAAACTTTACAAATATCGTTTATAAAGATATTAAAGAGCAACGGACGAAGGTGAGTGCCCTGTGGTACACCAGAAGAAACAGGAGTAAAAGATGAACAAAAGCCTCTTATTGTCACTGCCTGACTTCTGTCCCGAAGATAAGACGATAACCACCTAAGTAGGTCACCGTGTATACCAACTTGCTCCAGTTTATTTAAAAGTATGTTATGGGATATTTTATCGAAAGCCTTCGAGAAGTCGGTATACACGACGTCCACCTGGCCACCACCATCCATAGCTTTCAGTACACGATGAATCAGCTCACACACATTAGTTTCAACGGATCTTCTATCGACGAAACCATGTTGTTCATCAATCAGAATACCCCGTACAAATGGATAGATGTTATCGTAGATAATTTTTTCGAACATTTTAGCTATGGTACATAATTTAGATATCGGCCTATAGTTCTGAACGTTATGTTTATCGCCTGATTTGAATACTGGTACCACGAACGAGCGCTTCCAAGCAATAGGCACAGAGCCAGACCTTAATGACTTATTAAAAAGGAGAAAAATAGGGTAGGCTAATGAGTTATAACAATTCTTTAAAAATATAGGTGGTTTATAATCGGGACCATATCCCTTATTGACATTCAGTGATTTCAAATAATTTTTAACAGTAGATACTGACAATTCTATATGGCCGATATCCAAACCACCACAGCTATGAATTTGCTTCTTAAATGTTACATTTATGGATCCATCGCTGTAAACTGATTTAAAATAGTCATTAAACAATGAACATACCTCCTCATCGTCACTAGCAGTTTTGTCTAACCAAAACAGACTGTCAGGAAGGCTAGAGGATGTTCTTTTACTCTTAACAAAAGACCAAAAGAGTTTACTGTTGTTGCGTATCCTGACCTCCGTCATATGAATATAATCATCATAGCACTGTACTTGTACTAATTTTTGTCGTTCTCGTAAAAGGACAAATGTGTGGTAATCAGATATCCTATTATAAATCTTCCATTTTTTATGGTATTTTAACTTTTCTGCTATAATTTTTTTTAAGGCTGGGGTATACCAAGACGGATAGTTTCCAACAGACTTTACAATCTTAGTGGGAACCATATCAGAGATAATTGAATCCACGGTCTGATAGAAAACATCAACTGCCCGGGATATGTCATGATCATTAAGAATGTCATACCAATCAACACTTCCCAGAGCACCGTTAATATCAACATAGTTAGCTTGACGGAATAAACGCATTGAACGTGAGACTGTTTTACCTCGTTTTTGCGTAGGTATCGCTAACTTAACCTGCAAAGCTGGATGGTGAGCATCCTCGACCGTCAAGGGAACAATACATTTATCGACCGTACAATCACAATTACCAATAACAAGATCTAGAGCCCGACCATTTTTATTAGAAATTGAATTAAATTGTTTCAAATCATTAAATTGAAGAAAATTGTACAAGCAGTTTACCAAATCACTTCCAGAGCCATAATTACAAATTTTCATATGTCCATATTCTTCTGACCATGTCGCTTCAGAGATATTAAAATCACCCACCAACAAAAATATATCGTCAACCCGACAGAGACACTCCTGTGAAATGATTTCGTATAATTCACATTGGACTTCGTACTGAGACCTGCAATGTGGAAAATAACAACAAAATACATGTAGGAGTCTTAAAACGGGAGAAGAAGTAGTCCTTATTGAAACTTTTAAAACTTCAGCCGCCTTATTAGTTAACATAATTTGCGAGGAAGAATAAACAGAGAGGTTGGAGTTAACAGCAATTAAAACTCCTCCACCCATCCTATCACCTCGCAAATCATAGCACCTGTCACTTCTGTATACGGTGTAACGGGAATCGAATATTTCAGTATCAAAAATACCCTTATGCAACCAGGTCTCAGTAAAACAAACTATATCATTATCCTGTTGCAACAAATTTCTAAACACGGCGTTCGTTTTAGTTCTAAGTCCGCGAACATTCTGGTAATATACATTGAGCGGATTAATCATGATGGAAAGCAACGATAACAATTACATAAAATATTCTCAGATTATCCTTAATTAGCCTGAAATACCAAAGTCTAACCATAACATAAAATTCACCGATACCTAATGAGCTAAAACTAGTAAAGATTATTATAATGTGCCCATTCATAATAACATAATTATTTAAAAAGTAAAAAATAGTCAATAATAAAACAATAAAAAATAATAAACATCGAACAATAATCAATACATTCAAAATTAGTAAAATGAAATTTAAATTAGAAATAACAATCAAATTAATATGTAAAAAAACATTTAAAATCACAATTAAAACCATGTTCACAATAAAGACACAATTCAAAATCATTATATCAATTAAAATCAAATTCGTTATCAAAATAAAAATTAAAGTAAAAATCATAATCAAATGCAAAATATAATGCAAAATAAAATCCAAAATATGATAAAGATAAAAATCGCAATCACAATTAAAAACCAAAAGTAATATTAATATTAAAATCAAGAATACGATAAAAATCAAATTCAAATTCAAAATCAATAACCTTAACAAAAAACAGACTACAGTTACTTTAAACATAAAAGTAGTTCTTAAACCATCTTTTTATATCAGTAAGCGAAGTTATATGCATGACCGGGCTAGAATTTGTGCGACGAACCATAATACAGCATTTTTTAACCCATACATATTGATAACATTTTTCTTTAGCCATCCTCTTAACTGAGTGCAAGAGTGATTTATTCGAACTTGTGAGATGATCATTTAAATAAATAGGATTGTCAGAATTGAAACCCAGGTCATTGCAATTTAACTTACGCTTACGCGCGAGTGATAAAAAATCGTCCTTCTTCCACCGGCACAAAAACCGCACTATAATAGGCTTAGACTTCTTATTATTATTGTTTTTTGGAGCTACCCTCGTAACGAAATCAATATCCGTGTCTATATTCAAATTAGCATCAACTCTTTCTGCTATATTTTGTAGGACAGAATACAGATTTTAATTTTTTCTTTCAGGAACCCCATAAATTTCAATATTAGATCTGCGAGCCCAATGTTCCCTATCATTGTTCACGTTTTCCATGGATTCTAATTTTGACTTCAGTTGTTCAAATTCAATCGCCCTGCTAGAAAACAGCTTAACTTCAGCCTCACAATGCGATAATCTGGCACTTAGATCCTCGAATTTGGTATTAAAAAAGTCTAAGCTTTCGCCTATACTTAGAAATTCCTGCCTCAAAGCTTTTACTTCATTTTCGAGCGGTAATATAAAAGATTTAAATTCAGCTTTGAGGCTAGAAATCTCCGTGGAAATAACAGATTTAACGATTTCAATAACAGCGGTGGTGTCAATCATTTTAGGTGTAGACGATTCGCTTTCAGGCGAAGAAACTACCGTCGATGACCCGCCTCTGCGCAGATTAATGTTCTCGTAGACGTTTGTATTACGAACAGGCGTGTTGTCTTTGTTTAAATGACGAGGCTGAGCTATCGAACACTCTAGGCATATCCATGATTTTTTGCTATCAGTAGGAATATCTTTATTATTCTTCGATGGAAATAAACATTGAAGGTGGTAATTTTTTTTGCACTTAGTACACATAATGCAGACGGTGGCTCCACCTCTGGTTGCTTTACAACATTCGTACTTCATATTGATTTAATGTATTCGACAAGAAACAACTCAGAATATAAAATATGAAAACGATCTACGTAAGAACTTTCGGGGTTTGAACCAAGGATCGGCGACTAATTGGTGCGGTAAAAATGCAAACGCCACTACACCAGCGTATCAGTAACTACAGATTGTGAAATTTGCGTACATATGAATACAGAGTGACTTGATTTGAAGACTTTAAGTTCTTTTATTTTATTCACGTAGGTTCACAATAAAGGTCACTTCAATATCACTCTTAATGAACTAATTTAGTTTTAAAATAGCGGAAAACATCTTCAAAGTTATTAGATTATATATGCAAAAGTTGAAACACACATTAAACCAAAAGCTTTGTACTTGAAACACTATTGAAAGTTAATTAAACTTGAAATTGTGAAATTAAATTTGCAATATGCTGTAAATGTGTAAAAAAAAAAAACTGGCTCTAGTCAATTTATTTAAATAATTTTATTTCTGTCAGATTTGTAACAAAATGAAATTCTCATTTTATTGCCATTAAAAGATCAACTTTATTTATGATTTATGCGGTGAAATTAGCCTTAATACACCCTAGCTATTGATTTTCTACGTTGTCCAATGTCTGTATGTATAATTAACCGGTTTAGTCGGCGACAGCTGATTGCATTGTAGTCTATGTATAAAGCTTATCAAGTCTGAAATAGTTTTGATCGTGGCTTTTATTATAATTGCTTTAGTAATTCGTATTAAAAGCAATAAAATATCACATTTTATTTATCTATCATCTTTTTTTTTAAATAATAGCTGTAAATAAAAGAAAAGAAAAACAGGAGTTTGTAACTTTATTTTTATTTAATAATTTATTGTGCTCATATAGTATTTCATTTTATTATGGGATGTTTTATTTTATAACGCGTATTTTTTGGTAATAAATGTGCAGCGTCGGCCTTATCACCAAAAGTGCTTTCTTACAGGCAACCAGAACTAAAAGATTTATGAGCGTACAAAGCTTTTAGGTGCATGAGGTACTCTTACTTTTAATACTAAATGACTTGATAGTAGAACAAAAAGTATGACGGATTAAGCTTAACCTTTAGTAAACCATTATCCTTCATATAAAAAAAGACTGTACTACAGCTTTAGGCGGATAAAGACGCTTATTATGTAAAAAAATAGTAATCGTAATATATTACACATAGAAAAAGTACATAGGTACCTAGGATATATATATATATATATATATATATATATATATATATATATATATGTGCTGTGTGGCTACGGCACTAAAGAATTTAGCCACCCCCTCTCTTCCCGTGGGTGTCGTATGAGGCGACTAAGGGATAACAAGGTTCCACAACCATCTTGGAACTTAAGAAGCCGACCGATGGCGGGATAGCCATCCAACTGCTGGCTTTGAAATACACAGGCCGAAGACGGGCAGCAGCGTCTTTGGTGCGACAAAGCCAGTACTGCGGTCACCAACCCGCCTGCCCAGCGTGGTGACTATGGGCAAAACACATGAGTTCACGTTATTTTTGACGTAAACTTGTGGAGGCCTATGTCCAGCAGTGGACTGTATAGGCTGTAATGATGATGATGATGATGATATATATATAACCTTACTATATATTAATATTATAAATGTGTATGTAAGTTTGTTTGGTACGCTTTTACGCGAAAAATACTTATCCAAAATTATATTTTTCAGCAAGACAATGCTGCTGTTCCTAATGCAAAACTCGTTAAAGACTATTTTTAGAACAAAATATTAAAATGTAATTTAAAGTGGCCAGCTCGCTCCCCTGGTATAAATATTATTGAAAATTGTTAGGGTAAGCTAGCACGTGCTGTGTACTCAAATGGAAGACAATTTAACAGTGTTGAATAACTAAAAAATGATATTCAAGGTGAGTGGAAGAAGTTAGATCAAGATTGTATTAAAAACCTTTATGAAAGGCTGCTGAAGAGACTGATTGAAATTGTGAAAAATAGAGGACGATGCACTCATTTCTAAAATAAAAATTAAAAACTTCCATCAATTATTTATTTATTTTGTCCCTAACTGTCCTATAGTTTTGTCGCACCGTTTGAGCGGCATAATTTGACGCGGAACCTATAAGAAAACGATAGCTGTCTCTTTCTAACATTGACAGAAATGCCTTGAGTGCCTTGACTAACCTCTTCAATCGTAGAATCGAAAAGCTGATTTTTTTTTAATTCAGTTATTATAAAAAATGTGTATTGTGTTAAAGTTTTGTCGTGGAATGTATAACTAGATCGGCAAACAAGCGTACGGCTCACCTGATAGTAAACGATTACGCTAGCTTATAGACATCTGCAACACAAAGAGTATCACAAACGCGTTGCCGACAATATCCCCAATTCCCTCCAGGACATTTGATGTCTTGTCAAAAAATTTATAGTGGCGTTCAGAACATCTTTTGCGCATATTTTTCCCAATTATATATTGATGATACGAAGTTCACCGGGTTATCTAGTACCAAATAAATGAGTATAAAAATATCTAAAAAACAATCATTTTCCGTATATCTATGCTTGTTACTTGTTATTCAGACGTAAAACGACTAGCTTAAAAAATTACTCGTACAAGCCTTATTGTACTATCGGTGTACTCAAAATGTTGAAACAAACCAATTTGCTACATCCTCTGACGCCACAGATACATACTAAGAAGGTTATTTGCAAAAACTATTTACCTGCAGTCTATTAAATATAAGAATAATCTTTATACAAAGCGTTTATTTGAATTTATTTTATAATTATTTTTAGACTTTTACTTAGACTAGTTTTTGTTAGTGTTGTAGATTAATTGTTACTTTATAGTTGTACGTCTCATACAATTTTAAGTATTAAATTTTAGTAACGCTTCAGCCTGTAATATCCCATTACTGGGCATAGGCCTCTTTCTCCATGTAGGAGAAGGATCGCAGCTTAATCCACCACGCTGATCTAATGCGGGTTGGCGGATATAAATTTTAGTAAAAAAATTAAAATCTATTGATTAAACAGGCCTTGCTTTATTAAAACTGAGATCATATGAATATTTCAAATGATAAGGTCGCTATATATTAATACTAAACAGAAATAAGGATCTACACTTTTCTAGCTATATTCTAACCCTAGTAGGTATGGAGATAGTAGAAAAAGCTGTCTAGTTCAATCTTCGCTTCGATGTGTTAACGTTATCCGTGTCCCTGAATGACAGCCTTTCCGGTATGGAGGAATTATACCAATTATACTGAACATTGAATGTTGCCATGTTTGCCGATAAGAGATTACATGTATCTGTAAACTTATGGTCGTGTTTACAATATCCGACGTATTAATGTAGAAAATATAAATATGAAAATAAAAAAATCATGACGCGAACTTGGAGACTTATGTCCAGCAGTGGATTGCGATGGGCTGAAGATGATGAGTCATGATGTATATATATATAATAAAGTTTAATTAATTAAAGTTTATATATATATATTAAAGTTTTCATTCTAGTCTACCTTCCACATTTTATAAAAAATATTGCAACAAATGTTATTTCAGAATGTATTAGAGTTTGTTGTATTTTTTTTATTATAGTGCAAATTTATTTCATAAAAATTGTTTGCGTAAAAGTTTGGAAGATATAAAAATGATTAAATATTTCGTTATGATCTAAATTTAGCTAAGCGCTTGAACGTTTCAGAGATTCTTTCAAACGAATTAATGAAATATTCTTTAATGCAGAAGTTGAAACAACTCATTGAAATGAAGAACGATATTTTTATATTTGTCGTCTCTTCGAAATTATGCTAGAACGATTGCAAACAACGGAACTCGACTGGAAATTGATTTAAGTCTCTACTAAAGCTCTTAGGAGCGTGAAGGATTTCAACGTCGAATTTCATAATTTCAAGCATTCTCGCAAGCTTTTACATTGAGTAACCGACAATTTTTGATTCATCGTTATTATTTACGCAAAGAAAAATTGGACCGAATAAATTACGCAGTTTTAATATTGTTTAATATTAAATACCTGTTTTAATCCATTATTATATTCTGCGAAAGAATAATACGTATGGAAAAATAACATTCTTTAAGTTCTATGGTAAGTTGCGAGTAAAGCGATAATATAAACTGACGAATGATTGTGATCGGTACGTCAAAGTAAACATAGAGAGCAACTCATTAGAGCATTTAGTAGCGGGTGTGCGCTGAAATGAGAACAGCGGGCCGATACACGTTATGTGAGTTGTGAACAACGATACCTTACCTCTTACCAATTAACAATACTCAGTTACACTGTGTTATTTTGTTCTAAATTCATGTTTGGGAATTTATTCATTCAAGTGTTTAGAATACACTATAGATTCAGCTTGTAACATCTCACTGTTAGGCCTCTCTCTCCATGTAGAAGAAAGACAAGCTTAATTCACCACGCTGTTATACTGCGGATTGGCGGATATGTTCCTTACTATGAGTAACGATCGCTATCAAGTACTTATGATAGCAACCTAAACCTACGGCTTAACGTGCTCTCCGAGGCACAGTGCGGAGACCCACAAGCACAGACATCCAAACCGGAAAGAAATATTTGTACAAATACAAATATCCATCCCGAACGGGAATCGAACCCGCAAATCGTCGATGTTTTAGGCAAATACTCGCACCATAACACCAAAGCGGTTGTGGAATATACTAAATTTTTTATGATAATATTTAATACTAAAAAAATTGGTTAGTGGGACGTACTCGATTTGGCGGCGGCGCACGCATGCCTTAACGGCTGCGCGGAGCCCTATTTTCAGCGCTAAATTTAAATTGTACATAATTGAGATAGAACTCTAGAAGTATGAATTGTCTTATTGGAAATATCCTCTTCATTGAAGCTTTTTTTGAAATTTCTTAATGTTTCGGAGTTGTTAACAAAAAACGAAATTATTTAAAAAAAAAATAATTTCGAAAAAATAATTTAATTATTGTTAAGTTGCAAAAATGCAACTTAACAATAATAGCTTTTGCACTTTTTTGCATGCTAGATTTTTTTTTGACCCGAACGCCATTCCAGATTGAATGAGCTATGGCTCATATTTTTTAAGAGCTTTATCTCTATTTAACACGTTTTTGAACTTTTTGACTAGACTTTATTATGATATTTTGAATGTAGTTAAAATAAAATTAAAGTGTTTTTAGGGTTCTGTACCACAAAAAGAAAAATCGGATCTCTTATATGATCACTTCGTTGTCTGTCTGTCTGTCAAGACCTGTTTTCTCAGGAACACGTAAAGTTATCTAGCTGAAATTCATATGAATTTCCCGAGTAGAAATTTTTTCGTCTTCCTTAGAAGGACCAGACCAGGCATGCTTGATCAGGACTAGATAAGGCATGTAACGCAGATGATTTGTCTGGACCTGATCAGGATGAGATGAGATTTCTTGATCTGGACCCGATCTGGAAATCTCATGTCATCCTGATCAGCCGATTCCGTCCGGTCCTTTTAAAAAACACGAATGTATATTCTTGAAAAAATTGTTTAAAAAAAAGCGAATTGTTATTATAAATATGTTACTTAATAACATAATTATTATTATATTTATTTCCGTTTATTTTTTCCAATGTATTATTTATTTATGTTTTTACTTTAAATATTAATTATTTTTATTTATTTTTATGTTATCAATTAATTATTATTATTAATTAAATTTTATTTATTAACTTCTAATAATTAGCTACTAATTAACTATTTCCTATTACTTACGACTGCTCCCCTGTGTAGAAATGGACTCCCTGCTAGACTGTCCTGATAACTGTATATATACTAAGTGCGCTTAAAAACATCGATAGCGCGATTCAGGTTCAGTTTGCGTAATTTTTTTCAGGCTATCCTGATCTGGACCGGACCGGGTCCTAATCCAGTATGCCTTACCATACTTGATTATATTTTTATATCAGGCTATCCTGATCTGGACCGAACCGGGTCCTGATCCAGTATGCCTACCATACTTGATTATATTTTACATCAGGCTATCCTGATCTGGACCGGACCAGGTCCTGATCCAGTATGCCTTACCATACTTGATATTTTACATCAGGCTATCCTGATCTGGACCGGACCGGGTCCTGATCCAGTATGCCTTACCATACTTGATTATATTTCACACCAGGCTATCCTTGTCTGGACCAGACCTGGTCCTGATAGAGCTTGCCGGATCTGGCATGCCTCACTCTATCCTGATCCGGATTAGATACATGATCTGGTTGAGCCTGATCTTTGTTCTAGTCGTGATATTAAATCCTCAGACTCAGATCTGTCCCTTGGATCCGTGAAAAAATGAAACTTCTAAGCCAACGCAATCAAAAAATGCAGCCGTTTATGCTGCAATTTTCCGACAGCCGTAAGGGAATCAAAACCTACAGGGTACTTTCCGTGAACTCAGAATCTTGAAATTTGATACAAAGCAACGTCTCATGGCACAGATAAACGAAAAAATTGCGAAAAGCACAAATTTTTAGTTACATCATATCAATCAATCAATCAATCAATCAATCAATCAATCATTACACCCTATACAGTCCACTGCTGGACATAGGCCTCCACAAGTTTACGCCAAAAATAACGTGAACTCATGTGTTTTGCCCATAGTCACCAGGCGGGTTGGTTACCGCAGTACTGGCTTTGTCGCACCGAAGACGCTGCTGCCCGTCTTCGGCCTGTGTATTTCAAAGCCAGTAGTTAGATGGCTATCCCGCCACCGGTCGGCTTTTTAAGTTCCAAGGTGGTAGCGGAACTGTGTTATCTCTTAGTCGCCTCTTACGACACCCACGGGAAGAGAGGGGGTGGCTATATTCTTTAGTACCGTAGCCACACAGTACTTACATCATATAATAAAAATATTTTAATAGTTTTTGTACAGAACCCTCGGTGCGCGAGTCCGACTCGCACATAGCCGGGTTTTTATTATATTTGTTTGGACGCACTTACCTCGTCTCAACGACTCAATACACAACGAGTGTTATAGATTCACGCTACTACATGCGTGCGAAATGTGTGTGTGACACCACCGCTACTACATGCGTGCGAAATGTGTGTATGACACCACATAGGTGTAAAAATAATGACCATAAGTATCTACATATATTACGAAATTTAAAGATGTACATGATTATATTTGTCAACGTTTTTTACACACCCAGCTTTACAAAATTACATAGGTGATAAAGATGTGTAGCTTTAGTATAGCTGTATTATGAAAAAATGAACTAAATTTATAACGGTAAGCATCGCGCTGTGTTTTGTTGTGAAAGAAAGCAACTGTGTAGTGGTAGCGTAATGAGGAAATTACGTTAACAGACCAAATTAACAGGAGTGGCATTAAATACGTATTATGTAAATTGTATACGTTAAAATGAGGTGACTTTCAAACTATTACACCTAACATAACCATATAATGCTTAATTTTATTAACAATGTTATTGTGGTTTTGTAAGAATTTATTTCATAGTCGTGACCTACTATGGACTAAAAGTTACCTAAATTTTATGACTAATGGATTGAGTTGTAATAATTGTTATGGTAAATCCGATAAAATAATTTATTTAAATGTAATAAATTTTTGTAATTTAATCTAATTATCGTTTCTATTTACAGTCGACAGTTTAGAAACATTTAAAATAAGAAACTTTTTAATAGATTTAAAAGTAAAAAGGTTTATAAAAATTGTTTTCCATATCGGATTTTATTATAAAGGAACTTGTTAATTTTTAAAGTTCCCCACCCAAAGGATAACAACGAAACCTGATAGGGTTTCCCTTCACTTCGCTACCCCGTTCTTCAGTTCATAAGATACGCTTGACAATTGTAAGTTTTAATTAAATTTCTCTAAGATTAATCATCGTCTTTATCTTTTAGTTCACGCGGCATTAAATTGAGTTGATATTGAGCTATTATTTTAGATTACTTTGTATTTCGAGTCACATTCTTACGCATAAGTAAGTTACCTTATTCCGATTAGTTGGTTACTAGAAGAGATTTAAAGACTTCTATTCAAAAATGATCATAAGAATGCATAAATTACGCGCATATCTTCCGAAAAAAATATAATAATATGATGATGATGAGATATAATAATATGATCAAGTTTGGGTCACCGAGTATAACATCTGACGATCTAAATAAATGAGACGCAATCTTTACTATATTCAGAGATATCACAGACTGTTTCCACGAAGCAACGAATATCACTAAGTTGCACAAATGCAAATCAGTTGTCTATAGCATAGAATCGATTTGAAATGTTATTATTGATTATTAATCTTAACCTCAAAAATATTTAATGACAATCTTTCAATATTAATTATTTTTAAAAACATCAATTTTTATTCCTCAATTAGTAAGAAATATTTCATTATTATTACATTATGATAATATATTACATAAATACTATATTGTAGGCTAGATTGTGGAATTTGTTCTAAGGCTAAACGTATAATCTTATACTATTAAACGAGCAATTCTTGTATATATTATATATATAGAATATATTATATTTATATATATATAATCTAAATCCCGGAAACGGTTCCAACGATTTTCATGAAATTTAGTATGCAGGGAATTTCGGGGAAGATAAATAAATCTAGCTAGGTTTCATTTTTAGAAAATATCGTTTTATCCCAGTTTTAAGACAATAAAAAAATATCGTTAGATTACGAAGGTAAATTTCGCATCTGTCAGTAAAGTTGTAATAGCTCAGGTGGCTCAATCGGGCGGTCGCGATCGTCCGAAAAGACCACGGTTCAAATTATCGAACGATTTTCTATTTTTTCTTTTATTTTTTTAATTAACTCTTTATTTTTTATTTAATAATGTATGTAAAATCGAAAAATATTATTCATTATTTATAATTATTTTTTTTGTTTTTTTTTTTTTATATTTATTTATATTTTTTATCATTCGCAGTAAAAAAATTGTATTCATATTTGATAAATATGTAATTCGTATTTAAATATGATTTCCAAAAAACACGATTTATTAAAAATACCGAGCTAAGCTCGGTCACCCAGGTGGTATATGATATATTTTAAACTTAGTTTAGTACAATGTGTACGACGTAGCAAACAACACTTAAATTAATAGTAGGCCCGGAGCGCAACAGGGTTGAGAGTAACTGTTTACCTTTTATGAAATACAAATATCGTTATCGAGTAAATGATCTTTTCGAAATCAGAATTAGGTTTATTAAGAATACAATATGTAATATTCCATTCTTATATTGATTCAGTCTGCAATGTCTGTCTGGCTGGGCTCTTTCTCTATGTGAGTGACAGGTAACTGCCAATAATTTATATTTAATTTATTATATTATAATACTAAGTGATTGCTACAAAAATACACTTCTTATAACAGATATCAAGTCGTTAAGTAAAACCTCTTTAACATGTTGTTAAAATTAAAATGACCTAATAAAAAAGTATGTAACTGATTTATTTAATTATAAAGGATACGCAAAAGTATAAGCAAAAACAACTTTGAGGTTCGTGATCAATAAAGCCAAAAAGGCATCTATTAATATTATTGTACGTAATTAAAAAAGTTTTCCCGCGGAAAGGCTTAATTTTGCTTCGTATAAAGGGCATTGGCTTAACTCTTTTGTCTTCTTTGTTTTTATACATAATAGTTAGTAGTCTACGTATATATTATTATATATAACATATCTCATATAAGAAATATACAGGTTTTTAAATGCCATCGGCTTGTTATATGCTACTTTCAGGTTTATGAAATAGTTTTAATCGTTACTTCGAAGGACATATTTAAATACCAAGCTACAAAATTACACACCACACACAATCAAAAGTTATTTACTTTTTATATACACTGATAGGAAACGTGATGATACCTTTGTAGAAGAGGTATAGGAAATAAAGTACATTATACTGATTAACTCACATGTTCGAAATTATGATATGTCTGTGATCTGATATGATATTTCTGTACTCTAGTTTTAGTAAAATAAACAAAACTTTAAGGTTAAACTTAAGGTTAACTTTAAGGTTAAGGTAATGTATTTGTGTTAAAGTATACATCATTTTGTTAACAGATATGTGCCTTTATATAAAGAACCAAATTTTAAAATTAGGTTAAAATACTGTAATTTTATTGTCTACTAGCGACCCGCCCCGGCTTCGCACGGTTGCAAAAACTATCTGTGTTCCTCTACTGTTGCATTATGCATGTATTATACATATAAACCTTTTTGTGGAATCACTCTATTTACTAAAGAAAACCGCATCAAAATCCGTTGCGTGGTTTTAAAGATCTGAGCATACAGTCAGCGGGAAGCGACTTTGTTTTATATTATGTAATGATACCTATTTAAAACATTAAAAATACACAATATACGATTAAAAACGTTTATCACATTTCCTAAAGAAAACACATTCCTAGGAACCTTTGAATTTTGAATCTGATAATTTTTTCGGACGGAGACTCAATAAAACGTCTAATAATGTAAAAGGTAAAAGTACTTTAGCGAGAAACTATTTTATAAGTTCAATGTTTTTATATTATTTCTAAGGAACGTCTTAAAGTATTTCTGTTTTTAAACTCGGATTCTTTTTTATTATACACATATCAAAATTGCAACTGGCTTATGGCTTATACATGAAATATAGTTTAGAAATATGATTTATAGGGGTTTCAATGATAAAATTAAAATCACATACTATTATATTTAGAGTTTTGTCAGTGACTGTATCTTTGTTCCGGCATTAAATATAATGTCATGAAATTGTATGCGATTTTCTAAGTTATGACGTTGAAATTTAACTAACACACACATACATACACACACACGCACGCACGCACGCACGCACGCACGCACGCACGCACGCACATACACACACACACTCACACACAGACCAGTAATAATAAAGAACGAAAACTTCATGGTAAAGGTTTATTTTAGTATATCATTGTATATTTGGAAAAAAATAATCAATTATTGATTGTTATCGATTCTTGCGTAAATTTTAATGATAAGGGCAGGTTTATTGAATTTTTTAACTTTGAGTTAAGAATTTATTTCTATACATCTGTCCCTACTTTTACTTATTTACTTATTTTTAATTTTTAGCTCCTCGTTCAGCATACATGGAAGTAACAACACCGTTATTAAGAAAAAGAACAAAGAAACTATTGTTTTGTTTCTTTCACATCGTCGTTCAAAATCTTTATCGATTTTTCTAGAGCGATGAGGAATAAGTTTCGTCGTGGAATAATTTAATAGAGGGTAAACTAATCAACATATTACAAGTTCTTCGGTATCCGCGGTTGGTTTTGTTTAGCACTAGAGGAGCCACAGAGGTGTTGTATAGGTACTTAAAAGGGTGAAGGGATTTAATTAAGCGAGGATAAGTAAAGAAGGAAATGGGGTTATTGGCTTCTAGCTCTCTTACTTACAGTATCAAATATAACCGTTTTATGCCGATTTTACGTTGTCTAAAAACAATATATAACGTTTTAGGCAACATGGTTATACATATTATTTTAATTGCAGTAATGTTAAGAATGAAGTTTCTTTCTAGGTTTTTTGTGTTTCATAGTTTGTTTTGGTCAGGTATTTTTTTTTTTTTTTTATTAATTTAAATACTTATTACTAAATATCAAACGGTTACACAGAGATATTTTTTTAATTAGTTATTAATCAAAACACGTATCTAACAGATTAAATGAAAATATATTTTTTTTATAGCTAAAAATAAATCAAGAATGTCGTATTTAAGCGCTCCGACTTTCTGTATATCTGAACTCGTCTAGACAAACAAATGAGAGTACATGGGACTCCGAAGAAATCTTTGGTATATACAAGACGTATGTGTGTGTCATCTACGCTTACCTGTAATAACACAAACATGTCTCATGTTTGTAGTAGACTAGTTTCTGCCCGCGACTTCGTTTACTTAGAAGGTGAAAATATTTTTAAATTATACGTATATTTAAGGAGCTACATTTTGCTGCGATTTTAAAACTGCGATGTATCTTTAGATATTCTTTGAGACCGAATGACCTAAGGGGCATTTTTTTAAATTAAACACTTGTGATGGATAACGTATTTGTTTGGATAAGAATTAATGTCATGTTTATAAAGAAACCTTCGCAAATAATGCATTATTTTAGAACCAATTTGGTTAGAATAAAAAGGTTATAGTGAGCCAACTTTAAAAGATAAACATATTATGCTGTCGCGGACTTTCTTTAGAGCTTTTAGGGGAACGATTCGTTCATACATGTTTTTTACGAAATTTTAATATACATATTTAACTATAGGAGAGATCAATAGCCTTGAGGGTAGACTGACCCAAAAAACTTAGAACTTCGCTCAACTCCTAACACATTTACTCAAAACTAATTCAAACATTTTTAAGATATTTAATTTACGAGGCTCTTCGTCCTGTGTTAAAATTTTTAGTCGAAATAGCTGGACGTATTTCTTCATTTAAAAAATTCAAAAGATAGAAGAAAGTAATTTAATAAAATTAAAAGTACGTGTTGTACGCGAAGCACGAATACGTAGTTGTATGTTCTTAAAGGATAAAATGATTTTTCTTAAAGGAATGTAATAACAAAGAAATACGCGAGTTGTTTATTTGAAGCGAAATCCTTCAATATTTCGCACGTAAACGGTTAACCGGTGTTTTTTTTTCTAATCCTCAGTCACACAAGTTAGAGACGGGAGCTCGGTTTTTGCTAGTTACACTTTCATTCCAGTTCTCGCTTTTATTCCTCTCGTACTTTCATTCCGCATACTTATTCTTTCTATCATTCATCTCTTTCTCATTCGGGGTGGGTTTCCCTCTACTTATAAGGTCTACTTATTATTTGGCTACTTTGATTGTAATAACTCGGGGTAAATAAGTAATAACACAATTTTTTTTTAAATTAAAATTACAGTTTTTTAATTATTTTTACAGGGTTATTTTATCTTGTTATTTTTTAAGCTGTTACAATTTTTGTTCTTACGATGGTCATCATAATCATCAGGTCAGCCAGTGTTACCGAATGAAGTACTTTTTTTAATCAAATGGTTTTGTATGCTTGAAAAAAAAATAGTTAAACTATTTTTTATGCCACTAGGGTTGCAAATACGCGTTTGTCCGTCTGACGGTTAGCGATAACCATAGTCTATGGATGCTTGTAACATCAGTTGCATCACTAGCGTATTGTCAACCCTACCCTTGCTGTCAATACAGCGTATCCCTAGGAACTCTAGCTTCTGTACTCGACACTAGAACACAGATCTAATAGCAATATTATTGGCTGTCTTCTATAAGATTGAAGTGCCTGTTAGCTCGGGCTGTTCGTGATTTGAGTAAGATATTTATTTTTTAAACCTACACCACAAACATATATCTGCAATATGCAGGCCTATGCCTGCTCCATTTAGGAGAAGAGTAGGAGTTAATCGACCGCGCTGCTCCACTGCGGGTTGGCAGATATATTCCTTTGGTATTAAAGAAAAGATACCTAGAACGGAAACCAATATTTGTACAAATAAAAATACCCATTGCGGACGGGATCGAACCTGCGACTGTCGGTGGTTAGTTGCCTAAGCGCACCGCCACACCAGAGTTATATTACAATTAATTAAATTGTAAATTATAAATAAAAGAGAAAAAATAAAAATACATTAATTACAATATTAATACAAAATGAGCACACCCGCACACACTTTATTACCCCCAAAAAAGAAAGACAATATTGTTTAAATACTATTTTTATAATATTTCTCAAGTAGATTTGCACCTGTTATGTACGTAATGTTTGCTATGTCTTATATCTCACAGTGGAAGACGCAGGCAGCTGTATCACAGTTTATACTATTACGGCTGCCAACGTTAACTTGTATATGTTTCTGTTTAAAATGTGAATACTTAACGTACTGTAAATTGTTTTGTTAAAAGGAGTGAATAAATAAATTATTATTATTATTATTATTATTATCATTATTAATTATAACGTTTCTAACAATTACAATATAATATATCGTAAAACATTAATACATGTACTAATTATATAAATTAACATGAGATTTTGCTCTACAAAAACATTATTTATCAATAGTCGTCCCACTTATCAAAGGTTCATATTATTAATAATTCCAGGTAACGTCAGATCTATTTAGATTAAATACACACACACACACACACATATATATATATATATATATATATATATCCGGATATTATAAAGCTGAAGAGTTTGATTGTTTGTTTAAACACACTAATCTCGGGAACTTGATTCTTAGTTCAAATTGAGAAATTCTGATTGGCTATATAATATCTTCGTAAATTTTTACCTTAAATTAACGCGGGTAAATCTTATCTATTAATTCTTAATGGAGATACCAGTTTTACAAACATTTCTAATTTCTTTTTTATTGAGTTCTCTATTTACACTTATCAAACAAGCAACTAAGGAGTTGTTTCAGACAATAGCAGACACGTGATTTACAACACCGTTTATTTGATTTTTCTGTGTAGACTTTTTTGTGCCACTTAATCTAATATATAAAATTCTCGTGTTGCGGTGTTTGTAGTTAATCTCCTAAACGGCTTGACCGATTCTCATGAAATTTTGTGTGCTTTTTGGGTAGGTCTGAGAATCGAACAACATCTATTTTAATTATTTTTTTAATTTTTAGATAAATTATTTATTTTTTATTTTATTATGATTTGGCGATGAAAAATATACAACCCTAAATTTTCACCCTTCTACCACTAACCCCTATTTTTAAACAACGTTTGGCGGCAAGACAACGTTTGCCGAGTCAAGTTTACTATAAATAGTTACTACTTAGTAGTACTTTGTATTTTATGTAAATAAAAGTACCTTTTTTTATATAACTAGGTCAGCAAACAAGCGTACGGCTCATCAGATGGTAAACGATTAATGTAGCTTATAGGCATCTTAGCACTAGAAGCATCGCAAATGCATTACCGACCCCCGAAGCTCCTGGCTCATTACTCACCACCGGAACACAACACTGCTTGAAAGCAGTTTTATTTGACTGTGATCTTCTGTAAGGTTCAGGTACATTCCAAGTCGGGCGGCTTCCGATTTTGGGCAGGATATTTC
The DNA here is from genome assembly GCF_905220565.1 of Melitaea cinxia. Taxonomy (NCBI): domain Eukaryota; kingdom Metazoa; phylum Arthropoda; class Insecta; order Lepidoptera; family Nymphalidae; genus Melitaea; species Melitaea cinxia. Next base: position 11,293,507 of record NC_059403.1, read on the forward strand.
CTGCTGTGCCCTACCTGAATAAACCTCCAATAAGTTTAACAATATATTATATATTAGCTGTGGCTGCGACTTCATCCACGTAGAAATTAACAAAAAAGTTATTGTTGAGTTCCCAGAGTCATAAAATAAATAAATTTCTAAAATAAAAGTAGCCTAAGTTAATATTACAAACAGACACTCCAATTTTGTTTATTTGTATAGATTATATGCCTAGGTACAAAATATAAGATTGCTATATTAAAAAAAATGCATAGAATCAATGTTATCGCTAAAAGAGCAATTTCTTCCAGGCGATCTTTCTGTAGGCAATAAAAGTAAACAAGCAATAAGTGTTAATTAAGTTAACACGTTGAACGCCATGACGGACACCATATGTCCGACAGCATACTTTCGCCTGGGGCCACACCAATAAATCGAGAATCGTCAAAAAATTGTTAAGGTGTTTTTCTGCAAATATTTTCAGCGAAAACCTCAAAAACAATGGGCGACTGACGGAAACAGTTATTTACCCATTATTTTCCAAGATCTCAAGTGGCAGACACCAGCTATAACATTTTTGGAAACAATTTGTTAAAAAGCCTATAAATTCAAAGAGTTTTCGATTTTTTTTTTGTGCTATGTGGCCTTATTGCACTGTGAGGCCGCGCGGGTCATTTGCTTTAGTAAAAACAGTCGAAACACTGTCTGTCGGCTCCCTAGAGGCTTCTGAAGTGATCGAGGGCATGCGGACACATGGTGTCCGACACGGCCTCTTGGACCCAATATAATGGCAGTCACATGGTGTCCGTCGCGGCCCACTGGACTAAACATGGTTTTTGGTCTGGCGTTCAACGTGTTAAGTATTAAAAACGAATTGCATACTCTTTTACTCGTGGTGTTTAATTTTTTTTTAAAGTTTTAAAGTTCGATGTTTCGATATCCATATATCGAAATATCTTTTAATGTTTTATTTTCTTTGTATTTATGAGATCTAATATGACTTTGTTTTGTTTAGATTTGTTAGCTTATAACCTTACTTAAAACTAAAGGTTACTTGAAATTGTTTAGTAACAAGTAAATCACTTTTGTACAAACTGTCGATACCTACTGATTTAGTAATGTAGCCTATCGTTTGACCTTAAGGGTGTTGTTGCTTCGAAACTATATACGGTAACATGATTTGATAATATATGAGGGCTGTTTCCTTTTAAAAACATCGCCACTTGATGAAATTTTTTGTGAAAATAAAAACTGATTAATTTTGTACTTTTTACTTATTAATTTTTTAATAATTGTATTTGCTCGCAAACGAAAAAGAAACCGACTTCAATTACATCGAAAAGTAATACAACGTAGGTAGACGAAAAATTAATAGTCAAGACGTGTTAAACATGCGTTATCAAAGATTACTCAAAAAGTTGTAATCTGGTCTCGATGAAATTTTAATGTGACCACATGATAAACATCAGCTTTTGATTAAATTAAAAATTATCAAAATTGGTACACCCAGTAAAAAGTTATGCTGTAAAATACAACGTAGGTCGACGAAAAAATTGTCTAGTAAAAACGTATTATTAGATATAACTCGACAAGTGGTTGTTAGATCTCAAATAAATTTAAATGGGACCAAATGACACACACCATCTTTCGATTATAAAAGTTTTGTCGAAATCGATCCACCAAGTCAAAGTTCTGAACATATACATAAAAAAAAATACAGTCGAATTGAGAACCTCCTCCTTTTTTGGTAGTTGGTTAAAAAATGAACGTAATGAAAATATAAAGTAACCTAGAATTAGTATAATAAATTTTGTTATAAATCTTGTTAATTACAAAATAATACTTCATTTAATGTACGCTAATTAATATTTTTTTTTTCATAAGTAACAATATCTACATCGTTATAGCTTAGTTAGTAACTTTACTTTTTTACACTATTTGGAAAATATTACAATTTCTTTACTTTATTACTTACTCGGTATCAGGGTTATAATTTTAGTAGTCTATATACTAAATTTGTTTTGTCGTACTCTGGTTTAGTTAAAAACTTTTTTCTGTTAAATATTATATACACTTTAGAATGTAACTAGTACAAATGGTGTAATGAATAACCAAATGACACACAGTTTTTTATTACGATACTAAGTTTATTTATGTATTTTTGCGTAATAAAAATGTCGGCGACATCTTTTATGATTTATTTTCAATAAAAATAACTTACCGTATCTGCTTGATGAAAATCCGAGCGACACAATAGATCACACTGAATAGAAGAAGATGAGGTTATATGTAAGAAGTTCCAATAACCTTTTTCAGTAATTCACGTATCTGTTGAAATAATCTAAACGAATTATAAACTTATTAGTACATATTTTAAAAAAGTGAAATTTCTTACTGTGTTTGTATATTTGGAGGGACTACTTACTAACTGATTAATTCTTTACCAGTAGACGTACATTATTCATGCAAAATGTCTATGGAATTATTTAAAATCTTTTATTAACATAAAGCTGCATTACTCTCTATTGTCTATGGCTATATTCTTCCAGAAGAAAAATTTTGGAACAAGTAAATATTAATTTTTATTCTACGTGTGAGTGGAGTTATAAAAGGTGCTAATGTAAAACACGTTTTCAGTGGAAACACCTCTTCAACTTATAACGAAGGATGTTTTGTACTGACAAGTACGAGGTATTTCGAGCTTGGAAGTGTATTTAATCAGATCGGGTAGCTGTAATGTAAAATAAATGAACAAACGATCTACAAGTTAATATACGATGATTCAGCTTGTAACATCCCAATGCTGGGCATAGGCGTCTTTCTCCATTAAGAGAGGATTGGAGATTAATTCTCCACGCTGCTCCATTGCGGGTTGGTGGATAAGTTCATATATGTCAATTAATATTAGAATAGATTACTAATATTACAAAAAAGGAAGTGTGTCTTTCTTTGTAAACTCTTGCTTAAATCCAAAAGCGTTATCGCGCGAATCTGCCGTTTTCTTTGCGAATAAATAGATAGATAGATACTCTTTATTGTACACAACAACAATCAACACAATAACATATTACAAATAAAAAATAAAATAAAAATAAAACAGTGTACGAAGGCGGTCTTATCGCTAGAGTAGCGATCTCTTCCAGACAACCTTTGGGCATATAGGACACAGCGTAGTGAAAAAGCGGTAGGGGAAGTGTATACAGAGAAGTGACAATTAGTGTCACCTAGAACAATATCAACTGTCGAGTATAAATACACATACATATACAGCACAATACATACATACATACATAGATACATACATAGATACATACATACAAACATACACACATACACAGACATACATACACATATATATATACGTACGCATAAAAATACTATACCTACATATAAACGAAATACATATAATATGAATAATAGCATAGAATACAAAATACAAGTGAAGCGATACTCCTACAATATGTTATGCAGAGATAAAAACAATTATGACGTACTAAGTGACAAATAGTGCGCCTTGAGGTATTTTTTAAAGCAAGACAGGGATTGGGCTTGTTTTATAGGAAGAGGTAGAGCGTTCCAAAGTTGAACAGCTTTAACTGAAAAAGAATTGGAGTAAAAAGAAGTAGTGTGAGCTGGGGTTTCGAGCATCAAAGTAGACTCAGATCTAAGGGTGCGTTCGTGTGTATTACAAAGATACTTGAAACGCTCCTTAAGGTACAGAGGTGTATCAGAATGAAAAAGTATACAATATAGTAGCGAGAGTATGTGAGTATTCCTGCGAAAGCGAATCGGAAGCCACTTGAGACAACTGCGAAATTCGGAAACGTGGTCATATTTGCGAAGACCAAATATGAACCGTATGCAAAGATTTTGAAGGCGCTCAAGCTTATTTAATTGCTCCTCTTTAAGATCAGGATAGCAAGTGTCAGCATAGTCAAGAATTGGTAGAAGGAGTGACTGTGCTAATGTAATTTTGGTAGGCAAAGGGAGGAAATATTGCAGTCGTCGTAGTGATCCGATAGCTGCAAATAGTTTACGGCTCATCTCACTCAGCTGAGGTGCCCAAGAAAGATGTCTATCGAAGATAATTCCCAGGTTTTTGACTGTGTCGCTGTAACTGATTACGGCGTTGTTATAAACGACTGGTGGTATAAGTGACCAATCTATTCGACACACAAGCTTAGGAATACCGATAATAATGACTTGACATTTTGAGGGATTTATGTTTAATCCGTAGGAGTTACTCCATCTATATATGTTCTTCAAGTCATTATTTAAATTGCTTATTGACGTAGGTAAATCTGTCAACTTAGCGTGAGAATAAATTTGAAGATCATCGGCATACAAGTGGTAGAGAGAAGATATGCGGAGAGTTATTGAATTTATGAAGATCGAAAATAAGAGCGGAGACAACACGCCACCTTGCGGAACGCCAGCATTAACGTTGGACCAGTCTGAATATGAATCCTGGACACGAACGCGCTGCCGACGACCAAACAAGTAACTATGAAACCAATCAATTGCTGATGGAGATATGTTAAGTGAGCACAAAACAGCCAGCAGTAAATCAAAATCCACCGCGCTAAACGCATTGCTAAATACAGATACCAAATTCATTAATAAATTATAATATTTGTCGAGCCTTCCTTATGTACATCTTATCATAAGACATTTAAGTAGAGCAGTAACCGTTAAAGAAATTATATATTATATTGCATTTGTAAGTAATAAATAAACAACGTATAAAATGGAAAATAAAAACGATGAAAATAAATCTTATTAGCGTTATAAATTAATGCATTAGATTTTTGTGTATTTATATTGTTATTAAATAATAAATCGGAGATTTACGCACTTAATTCAGGATCGAAATAGCTGAATTTAAGACCTGTTTCCACTATGTAGAGAATTTATCTAGGAAAGTTATGAATTATAAAAAGCAAAGATAAACAAATGAGTATATAAATGAAACACGTACAGGAGCATCAATATTGAATAAACGTTTGCGAAACAAAACGCGTGTTGAGTTTAGAGTTGTTCTGTGGACTATTTGAATTACGTTAGGTAGAACAATTGATGAATCATTGAGAACGATGTTATTGGTCAGTACACAATGATTAGTCAAGTATTATATACGTATTCGTATACTGAAAAAACTATTACGAGATTGTTTCCTGTAGAGTCAGGTCATAATTATGACTGCCTTTGTCTAAATAATTTGAACTAGAGATCGCAAAATACGCATCCGTGTTCTATTTCTTATTAAACAACGGGAAACTCCTATAGTCAGTTTGCGAAATATTAGCTTATCAGGTGTCAGAGGGTCGCTCGATAGAAACGTAATTTTATTACATTCCACCTTCTTGTGACCCCCAACAGACAAAAACTTGTCATGAGATGTTATTTTAGACGTTCCAGAAACAGTTGTACAGACATATAGAAAAACCTTTGAAACATTTTTAATTTATCACATATAATAAAAAATATCTGTAACGACATAACAAAACAAAGTAAATTTTATTGATACGCAGAATGTAATATTTTAATTTTTTTTATTCTTTATGTATTTTTATGTATATTTTATTTATAAATTAAGCCTTTTGGGATTTTACTTGCTTTTGGGAACAATAATTGTCGTATTTAATAGAAAAATCCTTGGTTATTTCATATCCATCTGGGTGGTAGGTGCTCGCGCGTCGTAAACGCGGTAAGCGCAGTGAACGTTCCATAAAAATCGGTTAGTCCGTTCCGAAGATTCGCCTGGACAAACAAAAAGACACAGAGACAGATAGACAAAAAATTTAAAATGGTTTGTTTATGTTTAGTATCGTTGAAGCACACAGTTGTTTTGGAATCACAGACAGACACTTCAATTTTATTTGTATGTACAAATGCATAGATTATGTAATATACTAGCTGTCTCTCGCCGTGTCGTCTGCGTGATTTCTGATCCCACATGATCAAGTGTGTCAAGTGGGGGTCAAGATAAAAAGGATTCTGTGTTGTTTTGGTTTTCCAGCTATCTACGTACCACGTTTCATTGGCGTTCATTTCATTCAATCTGTTCAGTAGTTTTTGAGTGAAAAGTATACAATCCTCCATCCACCCATCTTCACATGCTTTCGCACCTATAATATATATAGAAATAGTTACTTCATATGTTTTAAACGGGATATGTAGTCTATTTTACATAAATGTTAATCATTAGTATTAATGAAATAGTCGAAATATGCACGTTTGAGGTAAATATTGAAGTACTAAACAGACTTGCTGATGAATAGGTAATATCCGAGTTTCCTCGCATTTCTCACGGAAATATATTTTCGGTACCGAGGAACAATTTCCCGATGTTTGCAGTCGTTGAATGAGTACTTTTCCATTTCCTGCTGTAGCGTTCTACTCGTGTAATAGGTTCTCAGAATGGAGTTATACAGAAATGGCAATACTAATCTCTTTTCTTCGAATTTGTGTAAAAGTTCGATAACGGTATAGAACCTTGTTGGTAACTATAAAGTGTCTAAAAGGATTTATGACGAATTATGCGAAAAACCAAGGACAGGATAATGGATTATGTGAAAAAACAAGGACGGTTATCCAAACTAAAAGAAATATTTGTACTTATACAGATATCCATCTACACCAGAGCGATTGTTTTCTTGCCTCCACGGTTAATTTGAAGTATATAGACATAATAAAGATGTGTATGAAAATAAGTTGAAACAAATAATTTTCATACACATCACATGATAATATGACTCACTTGTATTTATGTATATAGTTTTATAACTTCCACTACTAACATACCATCCATTACCTTATTTGTTTTATGATAATGTTTGTCATAGGTAAGGACTCGTAAAATAAGATAATCTAACAGCTATGATCATAGAGCATTGGCTATGATTGATGGACGTGTGCTGTTTCTTATATGTATATCTAATGTTGAATTTACATACCTAAATTCAGGTAGTGATTTGTAAATGATAACTAAAATGTACTTTTATTTTGTTATTTTCAATTGTTGTTCTATTGTTGATTAGCCTTTATAAATATTATTTAGAAAGAAAGAAAGAAACATATTTTCAAACTTATTTTATTTTAAAAAAATCATTAAGGCACACAAAAGCAGATTTGATTATATTGATTCTGATCTGGCCCAGGGTACGATTTTAGTTAAATATTGAAAATTAAAATTACCTTTTAAAAATATTTCATAATCAGCAGAAAGTATAAAAGTTCATTTGCACTACTAATAATATTTAAAATTCACAATCTCGTTACAGCCTCCACCCAAAAATAGATTTTCCATTTCCAGCTGTGTGAAATTATTTGAATTAATACCGAAATGTCCATTTATAATACGGATAGTATATTATTATCATCGTTTCAGAATTTTGTTTGTGCGTAGTTATTGCTATCACATTCGGATTAATCGAGGCAATCACTATGTCATTCATCCTTCAGCCTTTAACAGTCAAATGCTTGACATAGGCCTCTCCTATTATTCGCCAGTCTGTCGGTTTCTGCGCCCTTTGAATGCAGCGCCTTCCCGCTCTTTTCTTTACGTCGTCAATCCACCTGGTTGGATGGCGGCCTGTCATCATTTTGCCGAGGCATGGTCGCCATACGAGAACCTTCCTTCCCCATCATTGACATAATACGTATCTACATTGGTTACTTATCGGTTAAAATCATTCTCTTCCACAGTATAATAAATTATGTAAGGTCTTCTCTCTGGTCTAAGGTCTCTCTTGCACTCCTCTATGCACTCATCGATATAGTCTGGTTTTTAAAGTAAAGCTATTAATGCATGTTGTTTCGTGAACATATAGATTTTTATTATTTAACTTATCTTGACGGTAACTAAGACGACTAAAAAAGAATCATCCGATTGGGTGAAGTAGTTCGAAAGTTATGCGCGTACGTAAGTTATGTCCATACATGTCAATAATTTATTTTTATATCTAAAGATTCTCAACTTTTGATAATGTTGATTGTTTTTTTTTTGTCATTAATTAATAGACCGGGCCTCGGATTAATCGTAAGATTGTTATTGATTTAAAAACATTATCCTCTATAGGACCTCTAGAATAAGTATTTTGTAAATACTTGTAGTTGCTAGGGAAATTGCTCTTTGTTTGCCTCGATTCCGAAAATTGTCAATAATTTGATTACCAGTTTGATTAAACTTAAAGGCAAATGATGGTAAACTTATTCGAAAAAAAGCAAATAAGTATTTTAAATAAAAAAAAAATTACTCCAACAACAAGCCTCCCCAATAATTATATAATTATTATGAAAATATTCCATGAAAGATGTAAGCTTCGTCTTTGAAATTGTAATACCACGTAGGCGTAGTATTATAATATTGGGTAAGAACATTCTAAATGGAATATGGAAAAATCTGGCGGTTTTTATATATTTTATGAACGTGGCAGTATTTTTGAATTATTATTATAATTATTAGCTTAAGTATAATTTGTACAGATAAAAATAAAGAAAAGAAAAAAAAAATATTATAAATAACGCGTAAATTTTATCTCTTCTTACGAATTAAGTGAGAAAAACAATATGTTTAGATTTTGTTTTTCATTATAGCTCTATAGTTGTATTAAGATATGAGTACATACATAGTTGGTTTTTGTTTCCGTCCTTCAGTTCAATGAAGTAATATCTATAATATCTTGACGTTGTAGTTTCAGCCACGAGTCTTTGAAATAGAATGTTTGAAAGCGATTAAAATTATTTATCAATCTTCTTCTATGTATCTATATACATCAAATGAATGTTTGTCTGTACGTACGCAGGGCGCGCGGGGTACTTAATAGATTCTGATTTTAAAAATCATTAAATATTGTGTTGTATACTTACATATACAATATAATTATGTTTATACATATTGCATAACTATTTACGAAATTATTTGTCAAATTTGCTAATTTAAATATCTTGGGTACGATAAAATAGTTATGATGATGATGAATAACGTAAAAACTTTCTAAAAAGCTAGTTTAATCAGTTTATGTAAAAAGGATAAAATATAAGGGTAAAATAAACCTTTTCAGATTCAGATTCTACGTGTATTCAGCGTACATGGAGCGTCGGACGGTAGCCTCGGTGCGCGTCATCGCGGCGACAAGAACGCGCGGCGCTGATCCTGTCATATGCCGCTTGTGGCTTCCTGACAACCGCACACTCACTCTTAAGGCCAGGGTCAAGGTAACTTTTCTTTGGCTTCTTTTCTTCGATGATTTAATTTCTTAGGTTTGTTAGAGTAAGTAGACATTCATATACAAACAACCCGCAATTGATTAGGGTGAAAGGGAACAGTGCGTTTATGTTGTCTTTTTAACTTCGATTTTCATACACAAACACCGTCTTTATTGTACCTGATTTTATAAATTTATAGTTCTTTGTAAACATCACTTTATTTTTTAAACATCCGCCGTATCACGAAGGTAAATTAATAAAATCGGTGCCGCCGTGAATAGATTTCTTTATGTGATTTAATTTTATTTTCGCTGTGTGGCTACGGTAGTAGAAAATATAGCCACCCCCTCTCTTCCCGTGGGTGTCGTTACAGGCGACTAAGAGATAAAACAGTTCCACTACCACCTAGGAAATTAAAAAGCCGACCGATGGCGGGATAACCATCCAACTGCTGGCTTTGAAATACACAGGCCGAAGACGGGTAGCAGCGTTTCCGGTGCGACAAAGCCGACCCCGTGGTCACCAACCCGCTTGCCCAGCGTGGTGACTTTTGGGCAAAACACATGAGTTTACGCCATTTTTAGCGTGAACTTGTGGAGGCCTATGTACAGCAGTGGACTGTGATAGGCTGAAATGATGATGATAATGATGATGTTGTGATTTAACGTATTAATTTATATTGAAATATTTAGGTACCTTTCATTATAAGACTTACCTACTTTACTCTTAAATAACGGTTCACGTATCTTTGCAATTCCCATGAACATTCCCTTAGATCTGATTCCAATTTACTTCTAAAAGTTCCTTCCCATAAATCCTCCTTCTATTCTGATTCCTTCACTGCTAAAGCTGTCCGCCTTTGGAATTCTCTTCCGCTTTCAATAAGACGTGCTTCTACTCCAGCCTGTTTTAAGCAACGTCTAAAGAAATACGTCCCTTAACATATAATAATATTCAGAATTTTAACATGCATATTTTATGTTATCAATATATATTTTACATTTATACACGTATATTAATACTATTTTGATGATATTTTGAGCGTATTTGTATGAATTAATGAATCTATCATACACTATTTTTATTCATCCTTAAGAATATTGTACACTTCCTATCCGTCACTACTATATCATGTCCTGTGCCCAAAGGTTATCTGGAAGAAATCGCTCTTCAGCGATAAGATCGCCTTTGTACATCTTTTTTTTTTGTAATTACTACTGTTTGTTTATATTTTGGTGTACAATAAAGAATATATTATTATTATTATTATAAGACTTCAAGAATAGAAAAAGCTACATTTTCATTTTCTGATAAAGTAGGTATAATATTCAGAATATGCTCGTATATTAGAAAATTGTTTGTATGGGCGGTTTAGGCTCAACTGCCTTGAATATGCCAGAAAAGGTAGACTCGTAAATAAATAAATAAATAAATGTAAATACGTGTTTTGAGTTAAAAATTGTTCTATGATATTTAAACAGACACTTCAATATTAAATACAACCTTTAGTCTATTCATATTCGCGGTTTCATCTCTGTGTCGATACTATTAGGCGTAGGTATTCTACTGTTGCTTTCGCGCTACAGAGGCAGATCATTATAACAATAATTTTTTAAATTGCTCACTATTACAGAAATGACAACTCCGTGTTTTTTTCACGCAGTTGTATATTTTATATTTGTTAGTAGAATTAGGCCAAATGTTTGATATAGTGTTCTTGCTATGCTCTACTGATCTGTGTTACGTATAATAATAGCCGTTAATCGTAGCTGTAGGGTATATTCAAACGGGATATATTTTTATGGTATGATATACAATTAGGGGTATTTTTTTTAATAAAATAGGGTTTTTTGAACATATATATCTGATACGAATACATTTGATTGTTTAGATTATCTAAAGCGTCCCTTACACTATGTTTCATGTCCTAAGAGGTAAAATTGAAATAGTTTGTTATCTTAATTTTACTGCAACTAAATATTATTCAGTATTTTTAATTTTAAAAATGCTCGAATAAAACTTTCTGGTATCAATTGAGCGAGGGAGATCTAAAAATACTGAAATAGAGCAATATAATTCACTCTTCACTCTACGATTGTTATGAAATAAAATAAATAAGTTTTATTAACTATCAAAATACGAACTTTTAAACTCTTATAACATATAGGTGGTATATACTTGATATAAAAGGTACTTTATAAAATTGATAAACTGACTTGAAAAAAAAGGAGAAGGTTCTCAATTCAATTGTATTTTTTTATTTTTTTTATTGTGTTAACCCCATAACTTATTACTTGGTGTAACGATTTTGATGATTTCTTTTATATTCAAATGATGATGCTTATCATGTGGTCCCATTAAAATTTGAGCGAGACCTGACTAGCACTTTTTGAGTTATCCATATTAATGCATATTTAATTGACTTCGACTGAGTTTACGATATACTCGTTTCCGTTACACGTCGATGTAAATTAAAGTTGTTTTTTCAGTTGTTTAATATAAACACAATTTTGGTATATATTGTTAAAACATTCAGGACTGTCCATAATGAATCAGTCAGTCAGTCAGAACATGTTTCTTTATAACGAAACTTTCTTTAAATTACAGATGAAAGGTACACAAGTTGTTTACAAGATTATCGTATTTATACAAACGACACATTTTATTTTCATTCGTATAAACAGTATTTTATTATACTTTGTGTTAAAAAAAAAAATCAGTCTCGTATTTTTACGTATAACGCATTCGTCAATCATATATGTAGAGCTTTTTATATTTTTTTTAGGCTATTCGTGAAAATTGGAATTTGAAATACAGTGCTACGTACGTCCTGTGTTTATTACGAGACACCGGTATCAAGCCGCAGGATACGGTCGGTGCGTCCCTGTCGATACTGGCCAGCACAGCACCGAATAGACCGCCTACAAACTTGCTCGTTGTACGGGATACAGAGCCTAAAACCGGTATTGAGGTACGTGTGAAATAATTTTTGTATAATAATTAATTTAGTATTAAATGGGAATTTGATTAGTGATGCTGTTATGTGGCTGACGAATATTAGTAAATAAAACAATAATAGTAGACGCTTCACACTCAATGGCACTCAGTAGGATTTTCTCCTGAGTTGGGGGTCCGGAAACACATACAATACACAAACACAACGCCCAGACCACGACTAACATCTATATTGTCAATACATATGTCTGTCGTGAGCGGGGATCGAACCCGCGACCGCCAGTGCAACAGCCAGTGCACGTCGTCTAATAATAAATAACATGAATGAATTATAATTAAATTTTATAAGAAATATCATAGGACATTATTCATGGTTCAAGAAAATAATTATTCTGATATTAGTGTTTTTCGTAATCTTATTTTTACTTATGATTTTTAATCCCCATCTATGAACTATAGCGTAATTTTCGTAGCTTTACAAAACTTTAAAATTACACCACCTTCAAAAAGTGCGAACATGCTTTGTTTATTTTTTTTTTCTGTTTTTTCGAAATGACTGTTACTGTTGGTCCCACTGGCCTTTACAGCGTTACCGGTGAAAGGGGCAAGGTACTATAGACACCGGCCGCGAAGGAAGTTTAATATATGTATATTTTTATCAGTATGGTACTTACCTCACGAAGATAAAGAAAATGTAAAAGGAAAAAAGACAATGACTGTTCATAACATACTAACGACGCTTAGCTAAAGTGATCTAGTCACTACTACATATACGTCTCACAGAGTGCGTTAATTACAGTAATTAGTGCGCAACTTTCATGTCGTCTGTGTGACGTCAGTTTAACGGTTCAGGAATATTTAAAAATGTCAAACGAGACCAAGTGTAACGAGGCCGACGCACAATTGTAGCCTTTGTATTATTAATAGGACGGAAGTTATTTGTTAGTCGTTGAATTAGCAGAATAAATATGCTTTATAATATGCTAGCGACCTAAATAGGTTTCGTAAAAAGGCAACCGCTGTACTGTTAACGGTTTTTGCGATTGTTTTGTAATGTCGTAATTATGTGGTGTCATGGGACACCAGGTAGGAACGAAGTTCCTTCGGATAGTATATAGAAGCAACACAATTTGAAAAAAAAATGTTGAATTTTATATAAATTTTCAAGTTCTTGATTTTTTTTTTTATTTTGTTGATTGGTTTTTAATTAAGTACATAAAAGTGTTTAGGAAATTTAGTATCTTAGAAAATAACAAATACCGTAAAATAACATAAATCAAACAAAATAATTATAATAATAATAATCATAATTCAAACTATTAATATGTACGATTTTTATTTTTGTGTTACCCACAATTAGGAATTCTAAACATTTTTGAATATCATATCAAAAATTGACCGCTCCAGCGGGATTCGAACCCGCGTCTTCGACATACCGTGTCGACGCTCTAGCCAATTAAGCTATGGAACGATATACTCGCCAGAGCGAAACCTTTGATATGATGATTTTTACTTTCGGTTTAAGCGAACCGTGGCGCCGTCTATAGTGAGTTCTTTACAGAGACTCGTAACTATTCAAAGTTTCATATTACAATGAAAATCTTTGACAGGAGACGACACCATGCTATTTTTAATATGTACGATTTTTATTTTTGTGTTACCCACAATTAGGAATTCTAAACATTTTTGAATATCATATCAAAAATTGACCGAAAAACCGAACTTAAACCGAAAGTAAAAATCATCATATCAAAGGTTTCGCTCTGGCGAGTATATCGTTCCATAGCTTAATTGGCTAGAGCGTCGACACGGTATGTCGAAGACGCGGGTTCGAATCCCGCTGGAGCGGTCAATTTTTGATATGATATTCAAAAATGTTTAGAATTCCTAATTGTGGGTAACACAAAAATAAAAATCGTACATATTAAAAATAGCATGGTGTCGTCTCCTGTCAAAGATTTTCATTGTAATATGAAACTTTGAATAGTTACGAGTCTCTGTAAAGAACTCACTATAGACGGCGCCACGGTTCGCTTAAACCGAAAGTAAAAATCATCATATCAAAGGTTTCGCTCTGGCGAGTATATCGTTCCATAGCTTAATTGGCTAGAGCGTCGACACGGTATGTCGAAGACGCGGGTTCGAATCCCGCTGGAGCGGTCAATTTTTGATATGATATTCAAAAATGTTTAGAATTCCTAATTGTGGGTAACACAAAAATAAAAATCGTACATATTAAAAATAGCATGGTGTCGTCTCCTGTCAAAGATTTTCATTGTAATATGAAACTTTGAATAGTTACGAGTCTCTGTAAAGAACTCACTATAGACGGCGCCACGGTTCGCTTAAACCGAAAGTAAAAATCATCATATCAAAGGTTTCGCTCTGGCGAGTATATCGTTCCATAGCTTAATTGGCTAGAGCGTCGACACGGTATGTCGAAGACGCGGGTTCGAATCCCGCTGGAGCGGTCAATTTTTGATATGATATTCAAAAATGTTCAAACTATTAAGTGAAATAAAAAACATAATTATGTCTTTATTTATTTTTGTCGGCAGTATAAAATTACATAAATAATTAAAAAAAAAGCTTACTGGTAATATTTTAGTTTTTCAAACGTCATATTATAGTCGTGTAGCTGATATTACGTCACTTCCGTTATATGTTTTTCTTACGGTTTTAGTATCACATTTTTTTCAATTCGGTCGCCCAGCCAAATGTCAATCCCGCCGTAAGGAACTTCGTTCCAAAAAGTGTTATATCTTCTATAGCATTTGTTTACAAGGAAAATTATTTTTAAACTACATCAAATACCCGTGACGTACGTTTTGTTTTCAAAATTTATTACTAACGTACTGAAGAGGAAATACATAGGAAATACGTTACCTTTCCCTTATGTATACTAAGATTGATAAGTGTGGATTAGAATATAGGTATTACATGTTATTGAGGATAGTTTTTGTACATCTTCTTGAATATTTCGATTATCTAACTTTGCCAAAATTTAAAGTTAATTAGCGTTTAACAGTTTGAAAAAAAAATTAATCATATTTGTGTAAACTTGACTACATAGTATAAAACAAAATCGCTTTCCCTGTCCCTATGTCCCTATGTCCCTACCCAAGTAGAAATTTTTTCGTCTTCTTTAGAAGGACTGGACCAGGCCTGCCTGATCAGGACTAGATAAGGCATGTAACGCAGATGATTGGTCTGGACCTGATCAGGATGAGATGAGATTTCCTGATCGGGTCCAGATCAGGAAATCTCATCTCATCCTGATCAGCCGGTTCGGTCCGGTCCTTGTAAAAAACACGAATGTATATTCTTGAGAAAATTGTTTAACAAAAAAAAAAAAGCGCATTGATATTATAAATATGTTACTTAACATAATTATTATGATATTTGTTTCCGTTTATTTTTTCCAATGTATTATTTTATTTATGTTTTTACTTTAAATATTGATTATTTCTATTTATTTTGTTATTAATTAATTATTATTATTAATTAATAATTCATTTATTAACTTCTAATAATTAACTACTAATTAACTTTTTTCTATTACTTACGACTGCTCCACTGCTCCACTGCTAGACTGTCCTGATAATTGTATATATACTAAGTGCGCTTAAAAACATTAATAGCGCGATTCAGGCTCAGTTCGCGTAATTTCTTTCAGGCTATCCTGATCTGGACCGGACCGGGTCCTGATCCAGTATGCCTTATCATATTGATTATATTTTACATCAGGCTATCCTTGTCTGGACCAGACCTGGTCCTGATAGAGCTTGCCGGATCTGGCATACCTCATTCTATTCTGATCCGGTCCAGATACATGATCTGGTTGAGCCTGACCTTTTTTCTAGTCGGGTATGTATGCTTAAATCTTTAAAACTACGCAACGGATTTTGATGCGGTTTTTTTTAATAGATAGAGTGATTGAAGAAGAACGTTTATATGTATAATAACATCCATTAAATAGTGGAGAAATACTGTTATTTTTGAGGTTTCTAATGTCATGTCGTAAATAATTACATTTTTTCCGCTTACATTGCAAACGTAGTTTGAACCCTACGAGATTTATCAAAATAATGTACTAAGTATTATACACATTGAAAAGGTCTACAGAAAACTCTATGGTAAATGTCTATTTCTTATGGATATTCCACAATAACATTTTTTTGTCATTTACTTTTTACGACAAATAATGACTAATTTTCAAAGCGATTTTAACCAATACAGCATTAATCCTTATCTAATTAAATACCTTAAATTCATTGTTGATTTAATATAGATCTATATGGCCTTTTACAGCATATGATTCAAATAAATATTTTCGAAGATATTACAGATTTAAAAATTGCGGGACGAAGCGTTTGCGGCGGTTCCGGTCGGCTTTTACTCTAAAGTTAACGCGTGCGGGCCACAGGCAGTAGTGAATAAATCAAAACTACTGGATCGATTTTAATCATTTTTTCAGTGAATGACATAGGCTATAATTATATTTTATACCCGTGCGAAGCCGGAGCCGGTTGCTAGTTTTATAAATAATTTATAATAATTTTATTATACAATTATTGTATAACAGAGCTTCTTCATTTATCCATTTTTGTGTTATTAAAAACCGTAGGTATCAAACGCTGTTCAAATAAATAGCATGGGGAAATGGGGACTCTTTTTTTTGTTATTTGTTTAACATATTTTAATGAGCCTAATTTATATTACGTCCGTTTTTCGCGCGATATTTAGTTCTTTTGAGTAGCACTAAATATAAAACAAAAAATAATCTAACAGAGGTTGTAATGTTTTAAACGAGTTCGACCTTAGTCCGATTTTAGTTACAACAAAATCGGATTAAGGCCGAACTCGTGCGACTTCGGGCATCGTTCGATAAGTGCCTTAGCACCGGACAGTTCCCGAAGTCCGCAGCATGCTCGGCAGGTGCTGGTCGGCCGTAACCTCCTTCTGCGAGGAGGTCATGGTGTTAAAGGAGGCTGCGGAGCGACAGCGCGAGGGTGACGCCAACCCGCTCCGCAAAAGATGACCTGGGGGAAGGAGACTCCGTTATGCTCTCCTTCGCCCTTCGCAATAGAGTGGGAGAAGGTCACTATTATTCCTCCCACTCGCCGCCGGGGTGATAGAGCGCTCACAGTGCCCTTGGGCGCTCTATGGACGAAGGTGCCCCGAAGGCCCGCACATGGTGGGCCTACGGTCGGGGCGTCGCGGTAGCATGCGAAAGCGATCCCGTGGCGCCCCGTTATGGCGATGAGGGCACCGCTGGATTTTAGTGGGTAGTCTGGGTTGGCCAGGAGTCCCACACTCCCGCCGGACTCGTCGGCGGGGTGCGTAAAAGCATTTCCCCGCGAAAAAAAAGAAGATGATTCGATAAAATTCTTCGTATATTGTTTGGCTCTAGCTGATCTGGCGAATGTACTGCTGTATAATTTTTTTAAACAAAGTTTATCCTGACTGTATCAAACATAAAAAAAAGAATAAACCGATTTGGTCCAACCGTTCAGAGGTTAGACGCATAAATACATTTCAGCGATTCGTTTTTAATTATATAAATGTTTTCGTATACAATGAAACTTGCCGTTTCAAAAATTCTTTTATGTTTTATGACTTGCTAATTAAAAATGTAGCTTATTAAATATTCATCTAAGGAGCGACTAGCGTCTTGTCGTTCGAATATTTGATCCATTCCTTAACTCCTCAGTGTACGTACGATAGAAAATTTAATGCTGAAAATAAGAATACTCAAATATAGAATAGTTTTCCGTACATAATTAAACATCCAATTGGGATACGTTTTAAAATACAAATTAATATTAAAAATATCATAACTATATCCATGGGGTTATCTGAAGCAAAGATCGTGCGTGTTATATGCAAACTCTAGTTCCATGTCATTTTTACGATCGTGTTGTATTATTTATTAGCTATTTACCCTGATATTGCGGCCACGTAAATTTCTTTGTGTACCGACTAAGTAGCGTTCGTGGTAAATATTCGTTGGCTTCTACTATTAACTAATGCATCGTTCAGAACTATCCCTATTTCCTTCAAATATAATACTTTTAAAATATAATAATTGTTTTTTGTATTATGACACTAAAAGAAACTTATTTTCTCGATTATGCTTTGTCAATGCGTGGTTAAATATGTCGGTGCGATGTAACTTTTTAGGTTTTTGGGTATTTATATCGGGCTCATTGGGATTGTCATTTTGAGAATATCGATATTTCGACGTTGAAGCCAATTTGAACACGTGCAAGGTCAACGATTTATCAGAAGTTTCAAAATGACAATCGTGATAAGTCCCGTATTGGTAAAAGTATGTATTTTGGAATAATGGACTTTTTATGAGATCGACCGATCCCGACATGTCCCCGACCAATATGTGCGTTTTTTTTAATTAGGATAAATTAGTTTTCTGATATTAAAAATAAATCACATTTTTAAGAACAAACTGTTAATAATATAGAAACACGATACGTATTTACATATTTTCATCTACATATTTTTTTTAAACATATGTTTCATCATATAGTTCATTACAGATATATATTACCTTTTTCGACTTCTTCAAAAAAGAAGACGAAAAAATAATTACAATCGGAATTGAAAAAATTAATGTCAAATTAGAAAAAATTGACTATGAATAAAACTAACCAAGGCACTGTTTCTCGAGGCAAAAATATTGTAAAGAAAATGTATATGAAAATCTATTAGATTTAAAATATTTTGTTTTACTTTTCAGGAAACACTGCACGTTTGTGTTAAGCCATTCCATTTCTCGTACTCAAGGGACGAATGGCTAGTGGAATGGTTCGAGTTGAATCGTCTCCTGGGCGTCAGTCATTTCTACATGTACAATGAATCTCTGAGTGTACGGGTAGCCTGTCTCCTTGATCATTATCGTCAGCAAGGCCTCGTTACTTTGCTACCTTGGAAGTTACCAATCGTATCGAAAGTTGAAATCAGGTAATTATGAGAAAATAAGTATAATAATTCAGTCGAGGCTGTTTGTACTAATATACTTTTTTTGGTCTTTCAGGACAGAAGGGCAGTTCGCAGCGTTCAATGATTGCTTATACCGGTCCATGTCGTCAGCTGGTTGGCTTCTCGTGATCGATGTAGATGAGGTGATCTTGCCTCGGCGCGAGAGAACTTTAACAGCATTACTGACGGCTCTAAGAGCTGCATACAATCCACCCTCAAAAGCACCGTCAGCATTTTTATTTAGAAACGCCTTCTTTTATCTCCGATGGGAGGTATGATATTAAGACGAATTTAATTTGATTATTTTAGCCTGTCACATTCCACTATGCTACTATACAACGAGTTGGCGGATAAATGTACGTATTACCTACTATGAGTAACGATTGCTATAAGATAATATGATAACAACCGGGACCGGCAGCTCAACGTGTTCCCCAAGCCGCAAATAAATATTTGTACAAATACAATATAGATATTGTAAAAATTGCACAACTATGGATAGTTGTACAAATTGTTTAATTTTTTTTTGTTTATTTAAAAAAAATACTACGAGAATTTTGGCCAAAACATCGTCTGCTTTTCTGAGACTTAGGTTTATCTGGTAAAAGAGAGAAAGATATCGTAAAATATTATATTCGTATTGGAATAACATGTAAGATATTAAATTTTAGGTTCGATTTTTATAAAGAAAGTTGTTAATATTAAACATTTGTTACAGAACCGATAACACAGAAACTTGACTTACAGAGGCTAATTTTTATTCCTAAATTTACTTGAAAATAGTATTTACATGAATAATATTGCAATATTATTAAAATACAATTTCAGGATGACGCCGAAGCTCCAGCACCGTTAGTAACAGCTCGTAAAACGCGTCGCTGGGCTGCACCGCACGCGTTGAAAAATCGCAGCAAGTACGCTCTGCGACCGCACGACGCCGTCGAGCTCGGGAACCACTTCGTGTGGGAGCTAGCGCCCGGGGCCAGCTCCGTGGGCGTTCCCACAGATAGAGCTCTGTTACATCATTACAGGGTACGTACATTTGCTTATCTATCTATATATGAAAAATGAATAACGAAATTTATTTGAAGACGTTTTCTTAGAGCTTTTTTAAATATTTCTGTTCTGTCTTACACTATTAGCATTAGCTCTTTCTATCGCGATTTTGATACTGACGTCTAATTTATCATCATAAAACAATAGTCTAGAAATACTTTAACGCGCATGATCGGGGATTTTGACAATACTAGTGAGACGTAATTTTGTGAGACAAGAGATTTAATAAACATTTTGAATATCATATCAAAAATTGACCGCTCCATGCTAATGTGGGTAACACAAAAATAAAATCTTAGATATTAAGAGATTTAATTATTAATAGCTGAGTTATTGTTTAATCGCTAAACTACAATCGAGATATAAAATCTTTCCACGTCATTAAGAAAAATATTTTCCTTTTTACAGATTGCTTGCGAATATGGCGGCATGCAATGTCTGACAGTACCATCGACTGTTGATAGAACAGCCCATCGGTGGGCCGACGAATTGATACAACGTGTTACGTCAGAAAAGGAGCAGCTAGCCAGGGCTTGTCCCGCCTAAATGATATCAGCCAAACATGGGATCCAAGACTATAGGTAAATATATCATTTACCCATTAGATATTTGTTATAATTGTCATCGTTTTCAAAAAAGTCAAATGTCATAATATTCAAATTAAGTGGTTATAAAATTTTATGACAAAAATGATGAAGCGAAAATTAGTTAGGATTTTTAAAATTTAATATTATTTATTTTGTACTATAATATGTTATTTTTAACAATGTTTTTCCTTTTACATATAATTTACACTTTCGTATAAAGTACAAAAAAAAATTTTTTTCTAAATATACTTAATATGATATTTTGCCGACCATGACATAACATGGCACATGATTTGAGATAATTAAAAACATCTATCATTAATTAATATATATAATTATATAAATGACGTCGTTGGAATTTTTGGCACAGGCTTATGATGTGGTTATTATATTCCTTATTTAGATTTTAGGTTACATTATCGTTCCTAACTAACGTTAGTAGGTATGTGTTTAAAATTAATATGTTGTACAAATATTAGTGTGAGTCATTGATAAGGAAATTTCACCAGAAAATTGAGCATATTAGTACAGACTTAGACCTTAAAAAAATCATGAAATGATATTACAGGAATATTTATAGTTATAATTATTTTGACAATATTATATTTTATAATAATAATATTTTATTATAAAAAAACATAATTGTTCTTTATCGTTATTCCTGTAGTATCAAAAAATACCAATAAAAAAATATCAAAAAATACCAATATGGCATAAATATTTGGTTTGTTTTTGGTCTGAGTATCATCAAGATAATTTAGTCTGCTTCCTCAATAGTGAACAATGACCTAAATTCAACATCATACTGTTAGAGGACCACTGATTTTAATATCATTCCCCATAAAATGTATGAATAAAATAATTCGTATCAAATAGGAATTACCACTATTTTGTAATAAATAAAATTTAATAAGTAAAATTCAAAATAAATTGTAAAAAATTTCTCAGTCAACTGTTATAATCGATTGCTCAATGATTAACAGTATTGTTTTAATTCTACGTGTCGATTCAACAATAAATTCGGATTAATTAATAGGTATTTATAATATAAGGGTAGTTTAAAGTGACCCTGAAATCATCTATTATGATAATAATTATAAAAAGAATTATAATAATTATAGTATTCAAAAAAGTGTTAAGCACTTTTATTATTTCAAAAAAATACCAAATTACATCATGTCAGGTTTTTTTTTTTTAAAATAAGAAACTAACTAAATATATATAGTGTATTGAAAATGAAATTTACAAATAAAAAGTTAATTTTATATTCGGATCATATAAATTGTTTTGACAATACGGCCTCTGATGATAATAAAGAAATATAGATTTTATGTAAGTGTCCCAACAATTTATACTACGCCAACTCGAATTTTCCATAAGTTAGTTTTTTAAATGCCAACTTGATAAAATGTGTTCTTATATGTAATAAAAAATTGTGAAATTAGAATGAATAAATTAACTATTGAAAGATACCAAATTTCAAATACTTTTCTTAATTAATATAAAAGGTATCAAGTTTTTCCCTTTTATAAGCCTCTATTGTAAAGTTCACTTTTATGAGTTAGCTTAGTATAAATTGCTTTATGAAGCATAGGAAATTTTTGTAACTTGTATATAACATGAATGCTTATTTTATAAATTGTAAATAACATATTACATATTTACGAGTACACGATTTGTTTAGTACAATTATTTATTATAGGTATATTTTAATTAAATTATTTTCGAGTGTTTATTTTTAGTTTTTTAAAAAAAAGTTTGTCATTTTTACCCGACATTAAAAGAGGAGGTTTTAACTTCAACTGTATTTTTTGTGTGTTAGCTCATAACTTTTAACTGGGTGTACCGATTTTGATGATTCTTTTTTTAATCGAAAGCTAGTGCTTGTCATGTGGTTGCAGTCAAATTTTATCGAGATCTAAAAATTACTTTTTGAGCCATCTGTCATACGTATTAACTTGACAATTTTTTCATTTACCTACGTTGTATTGTCTACCCGTCGATGTAATTGAAGTAGTTTTTTATTTTCGTTTCCAAAACAATTATATTTAACTACTTTCGACATCTTTAATTTTATTACTTCATAAAGTAATCGACTTCGTAATATACTGTGAAATAATTTATGATTTTAACATTTAAGTAAATTACTTATTATATTTTAAACTACCAAACTATTACATACCATTTTACATATTTTTATTGCAATAATTTAAGTGTCTATGTTAATATTATGTAATATCGATAACTGTTTAGCTTATTATGCGATAGTATAAATGTATTTTAATAATAAATGTACATATCAAAATATATACCTAATGGATTTTGGTTGCTAATATATAAAAAAAATCGTTTTCGTTTTATTTGTTTCTATAAATTAGTTAAAATTATTTTTAAATTTGGAATAATAAAGCATTCCGGAGTAATAAGAATGAGCCTAATTTTAACTTAGTCAGCAATTTCCTTGAAGCTTAGCAGGCAAATAACATTTTCAAATGCGATTATACATAGCTGAATTTAATTTCAGAGTACTACTAGAGTTTCTTATATAATTCATACATATATATATTTTGTTACGTCCTTTTTTATTACATAAACTAGTGCGTGTTGCAATGCATTTTATAGATTAATACAAGATAAAAAAAACGTTACCAATAAAACGAATAAGCTTATTGGAATCTAAAAACTGCTTAAAAATATATACATATATTTTTAATTATGAACACATTATTATAATATGCGTTAAAATATCTTGTTATTTACTTTGTCTTTTTTTTATTTTATTATTTATCTGTAGCGGGATCACCATTATTTAAGGTAAATTATATGCGTTCTGTAGACTTTTGTATTCCATTACACACATATATACATGGTAATATGTCCACATGTGTACACTTTTAAGTAGGGTTGACGTTTAGATCGTTGTTTTATTCTTATGAGAAAGAAGTCATTATTTTTTGTATCAAATATTACAGTGATTATCAAAATTCTAATTTGCTCACTCTATGTCGCATTAACATTGTTTAAGGTTGTATGCATTGCTCAGTAAATTGAATTAGACATAATATGAATTATACGTAAAACAGGATTTTATAATTTTTTGTTGGTGCATTGTCAACGCACCCGTGACCACGACGCTAGTAGCGAAATATCGAAGACTCAAAATGACAATCAATAAACATGGTAAACATCCTTTTTATATACAAATCATAATGTTCGTGCCCATGTTATTTAAAAACGTTACAAAGTGCCAATAGATGGTGGGCGCGCGGTTAAGAAACGAAATATTATTTTTATTACTAAATATATAAATATTGAAGTCCGAAGGGTAATTAAAACATATTTATTATATTTATTGAAATGCTTCTTCGGAGTATATTATGCTTGGACAAGTGGTAACAAGTTGGAACAATGTGGAAAAAACAAGACTCACGCACAACTATTCCAGTGGAAAAGGTAAAGATAACACTTTATTGTCATTTAACTATCGCAAATTCAAATTATTTCACAATATTTAAAACATTAAAATGGACTGTGGCATTTTTGTAATAGATATTATATACGTATTTTTATTTAAATGATTTTGTGCTATGTCTAACAAATAACTCTGTACTGTAAAGAAATCAATCTACCAACTAAATTATTGATTATGAATGTGTGAAAAGTTGAATCATTTTACATGCCCATATTACGTACGTATAAATACATATTATCAAAATGTTTATATGTTAGTTTTTGGTTATATGTGTTGTTTGGTTGTATGTGTAGAGTGAGCAATTTTAATGTATAGAAAGTAGAACGTAAACGTTTTTTTATTGTATGTATGCAAAAAAAAACTAATTGGATATTATAAATTTTACTTAAATAAATTATATTTTTGTTTACGTTACTATTGACACATATTAAGACTTTTTTTGTGATAATGTACGTATATATCCACTGTTGGACAAAGGCTATACACAGGCCCCAAGTTCGCGTCAGACATCCCGGTTTTCCGCAACCCTCATCCAGCTCCCGCCGGCAATAGTCGGGAATAGCGAGGCTGCGGAGAACTGAGAACGGCAATTTTTGCCGCGATCTTATTGCGTTTTGCCCATAGTAACCACGTTGCGCAGGCAGGTTGTTGGCCGGTTGTAGCTGGTTTTATCGCTACAAAGACGCTGCTGCCCGTCTTCGTTGTGTGTATTTGTAACCCTAATTATATCTTTTGTGTATGTGTGTAATATGTGTATGCTTAACTGAGCAGGAGTTCAACCCCACTATGTTTGTTATTTAAAACGGCATTTATTTTATATTTTATATTATGGAACACATAATATGTAAAAATAGTTTTAACGTTAAATATATAATCACTTTGAAAACATGTTTCTTTTTTATGTTACAAATTATCATTAATTATTTTTTAAATTTAAATTTGTCCAACAATGTTTAACGTGGATCAAAGTTGATACAAACATGTAGATTTTAAAGAAATTGTAACGGGACGCTAAGGGCCGTAAAATTTTTTGAAGAACTTTAAGCTACTTGTAATAATTAATGTGCTTCATTGTACCATTAATGTTTATGTAATGCCTGTTGGTGTCCCGGAGTAAAAATAATGTTTTGTGGCAAAAGTATTTTGTGTCTATCTTTTATCTGTGATGTCTATCTTAGAGAAAAAGTTTGCGTTTGTTTTCGGAGAAGTACGATCATTATTGGAATGTTAATAAGGTCTTTTGTAAAATAAAATATATTGATTTTAATATTGTGGTTTCATTATTATATTATACATTACATTTTTAAAGGCGTGTCAAAACAACCTGACTGAGACATATCAACAGCCCAGCCTAAACTACTATAAATAATAAAATAGTCAAATATAATGAACCAGAGATAACGAACCAGACGTGATCTTCACGCATCTGCTTCGTTAATAAAAATGAAATAATTATCTTCTTCCTTATGTTAAAGATAAATTGCGAAAAAGTTGACAGAAATATTCCTGGCCAGGCTATATTTTGTTCATCAATCACCATTCAAATTAGACTGTTAGCAGGCAACTCTTTGTTATCAAATTCGCAATGAAACAGCGCTCATTTTGATCTAAAATGTATATTAAATATGTGTAAGTAAAGAAAAAATACTGAAGAGATAAAGCTGTGAAAAGTTTGGAGCAAGTTCGACTTTCTATTGCACGCCTCCAAGGAGGCTGTAATTTACTCTCGCAAATTGAAAAATACGGGAAGCGCTTACTCATAAACCTTTATATTTTTATAACAATGCATTAATCTACTCTTATACACTCATATATAAATAAAATTGAAGCGTCTGTCTGTTATTTCAAAATATCTGTTTAATTTTAGGGTTTATTATTTAGTTTTAAAATAGCAGTGATTAACTCATTAATGATAATTTAATATTGTAATGGAATAATGTCATAAATTGTTTATCTACTACTGTACCGAGAATCTTTTAAATTATTTTGGAATTGGTTTTAATTGTATATAAATTACTATTGTTTGTTATTTTAATCTTTATTTTATAGAATTAGTGTAACACCCATACCTAATTAAGATAATGCTAAGATCTTTTGTGTATGATTATAACTGTGTATAGTCAGTGTCTATTTTGTTGGTGGTAAATACTAAATAAATATCTGTGTTTTTCTAGTTTATATAGTAATTTACACGATACTAAATACAAAAAAAGGATTTTAAAAGTTTTGTCTGGCTATCTGTCTGTCTTTCTGTTTGTCCGGGCTAATCCTACCCAGACCAATATGAAATAACCAAACTTTTATATGGATTAAATAAAATATAGTAAAGTAGGTTAAGGATATGAGTATTCCTGCGAAGGCGAATTGGGAGCCACTTGAGTTTTTTGCGCACATTTTTTGCGCACACACACACACACACACACACACTTATGGGAATTTTGCTTTTCTTTTTACTTGGGGAAAATCCATCATGGATACCACTCCGGTGCGGAAGCATCAAAGAGGTTATACCAGACTCCTACTGCACAAAAACCACCGCTTGTGAGCAGATCTCCAACTAGTTGCGAGGGTGAGATGGGGTCGCGCTAGCATTCACCACCTCACACCGGCGGTAGGCCTGAATAAAACATCCGGGCCCCAGTACCTATATCCCCCACAAGACCACCCCTCCCGACGAGTGGGGTGTCAAGCCGGCCGAAGGTCCCCCAACCCCCGACCAGCCACCCGAAGCTAGTATCATACTTAGCTTAACCAAGTTTTATTTTATTTACCGGAACTAGCGCCATCTATGCCATTAATTTTGTATTACGTTGTATTTTAATATTCAGGAAAGGGAAGGTGAGAATCCATTGCAACTTCGTGTACATTTTGTAGGAAATTATTATTAACAGATGTCTCTTTATTATATTTTATTATGTTGATTTTGTAAAGCAATACTTTTAAAAACAGAAAAACTTGATAATATGCAAGTGAATTTGGAATAATTGTGGTTACAGACAAACGAAGAAAAACCGACTTCAATTATATCGACAAGTAATACAACGTAGGTAGACGAAAAAATAGTCAAGTAAATATGCATTATCTGCATTATCAAAGATTACTCCAAAAGTTTTTATCAGATCTCGATGAAATTTAAATGTGAACACATGATAAACATCAGCTTTCGATTAAATAAAAATCATCAAAATTGGTACACCCAGTAAAAAGTTATGCGGATTTTCGAGAGTTTCCCTCGATTTCTCTGGAATTCCATCATCAGATACTGGTTTCCTTATCATGGTACCAAACTAGAGATATCTCCTTTCCAACAATGACTAGCCCGTTGGCACAGTTTGTAGTGACCCTGCTTTCTGCTCCGAGGGTTGTTTGTTCGATTCCCACCCCGAGTCTGGGTGTAATATAAATATTTATTTATATATTTATATATGTATTATTTATAAGTATGTTTATCGAAAAAAAATAAATGTAGCTATATACCAGTCGGCTGTTACCTATAACACAAGCATTAAGTTGCTTACTTTAGGAACAGACGACCGTGTGTTATTGTGTAAATATTTATTTATTTATTATTTATTTATTTATTTATTATTATTATTATTAACAAAAAAAGAATTATCGAAATCGGTTCATAAACGACGGAGTTATCCTCGAACATATATAAAAAAAAAACATATATACGGTCGAATTGAGTCACCTCCTCCTTTTTTGAAGTCGGTTAAAAATAATAATTTTCGATATTAAAGTGGGTCGCCGAAATGGATGTCCGTACAGTAACTATATCAAATCGGACGGATACGAAATTGGATAACTCGTTTTATATTTGTTACACCGGGTTAGATAATTAAAGATACATTCTTCGAAATGTTATCCTCCTTCAGGTCAATCGGTCATTAAAGTAACGACACGTTTTCAATTCCATACATCTTCGTTATCGTTATTTATAGTTATTACGCTCCACATATCCGTTGTTCTGTTTCGTAATTTATATCATACTTGCTGCCCGGACAGACTTTGTTCTGTCAAAAGTTAATAGTAAAAAAAAAAAAATTAAATCTTTTTAAGCATTACCTTCCGCGGGCCTTAATAAACATACAAAAATAAATAAATTAGCCGAATTGATCGAACCATTCTCGAGTTATGAGCTTCGCAACATTCATTTTTATTTATGTACTGTGTGAGTTCAAAAATTATACGGATAAGGATCATAATAGTTTGAGCCTATGACTGACTGTAGCTTTAATGTGAAAAATACTCTTAAATTATTTGAGTTTCGCCATTTATAATAAATTATCGAATGCGATATATCTTATATATAAAATACTCGTGTCACAATGTTAGTTAAAATACTACTCCGAAACGGGTGGACAGATTTTTTATGAAACTTTGTGTGCATATCGGGTAGGTCTGAGAATCGGAGAATCTATTTTTCATGATAATGACATAATTGTATGGCAAATCAACGTTTGTGGGGTAAGCTAGTGTATATATAATATATTCATAAAGCATTGCAATGAGAAAACAGAAATTGTAAGTGTATGTATCCATAATTACGATTTTATATTATAAAGTACGACTAGACATAACGTTAGAGTTTTAGCATAATTTTCTATATTTTAATTGTCCAAAGAGATCCTATATAAACATAAGATATGTTCATTAAACAGTGAATAAAAATAATAATTTATAATATAGTATATCAGTGTAACCCAAATAAAAAGTACAAAAGTGTATTCGAAATCCAAAAGTACTAGCTTTTTATTAAGTTTGACTAAACAAAATTATCAAAAATTACCCAAAAATTTAACTGACAAGGCGTAAATATTACGACACGTAACTGTCAAAAATTTTAGTATCCTCTTAATTAAAGCTAATTAAGCATACCCGAGTCCAAATCAGGCCCATCGCTTTAAACACTGTTAAACGTAATTTATGTCGGCGCTCATATATTTCGGTAGTGTCACAAATCATATTATGATAACGGCCGGAGTGGTCAAGCGGCGGCCCGGGAATGACTAATGTTCACAATTAACTCGGAAATCGGGTCGGAACTCGGACCCTTTCTGTTTACTTTTTCGCCAGCTTGGATTATACATAAATATTTGCGGGCCGGTGTCAACGATGTGTGTTATTTATTTGTTTAGGCATACATAAATATACAGTAACGTCATGTAATGAATAGCACAGTACCCGGCGATAAATATTGCATATCGACCTTTGGAAAGAGACAATCGGCTAATTCCGACTTTGTAGAGCATTTTGTTCCAAGATTCTATACTACCTTCCTTATTTTTTGATGGACAGAATGTATACAATAATAGTAGTATTAGTGTAAAATACGGAAGTGCTAGCTGAGGCCGAGAGCCAATTTTTTTAATATAAGCAGCAGGCATTTTTCCTATATATAAAGTTATATTGCAATATTTATGTAAAAATAGTACTAACTTTAGTTATTATCATAATATGGCTAAAAATAAAAAGGTCGGGGGGCTGGGGATCTTATTCTATCATATCTGTCACTCGAAATATTAACAGACAGATATCTTTACACAATTCACAATTGTGATTTGCTTGTAATGATATATTTTTTACTAATTGTATGAAATACACCATGTTTTCCTATAAGTGCTGAAATAGTCACATAATGTTTATTAATTTGGCGGCGTAGACGTGCAAGACATGTCCATCGATATGTATTTGCCTCGAAGAAATTTTTCAATTTTTTTTTTTTTTGTAAGGAGGAAAGGAATAGCACTAGGCATTTATAAGCTGTTACAAAACACTACAATACCGTATAACGTAATGAGATATTGTTCTATAAAATAACAAAATTAATACAGGTTTCAAGACATATTTTTATTCTGAAAGCATAAACGCGACATTTCGCTGTAATAATTCACTTGATTTACCTAAAATTGTGGACCTTGAGGAAGTTTATTCCACGGCTCAAAGGCCCAATAACTACAAAAAATACCGAGAAAAAGAAACGAAAGCGAAAGAAATTAGATTCCTTACGTCGACTGCGATTTTCTCTTTCTTCTCGTTTAATCGGAGTAATAATATAAATGTTTTGACGAAAATATACGGACTATTTTTAATATCTTCGAGCAGTGTTCTTCGGGTTTTTAAAATGTTAATATAATGACGTTACCTTTGTATTTTACGTTTATTTTGCAGTTTACATTTTCTAAAAAAACAAACCGTACTTTTGTGAATTCAATTTACTGTTTCAACTGAAATATTCAGAGAGTCTAAGGATTAATAAATCATTATTCATTTTATAAATACTTCAACTTCTTGCTTCTTGAAAATTTTGAATTGTTTTCATAAATAGTATTTGAAAAAAGAACTTTTTTTTAAAATAAAAACTGAAAATTGGTGTTAAATACAATTCTCACGTTATCGTTATTTCATTGTCATCATTACAATAAATTTTGATCGTTATTTATATAAGTTGAATTATTTTGTTGACTTATGTAGTATTGCTTAGGTACGAGTACATAGATTGTGTATCTGTAGGATATATTTGTTTGTACTAGAGATACGGACGCGTGGAAAACAATGCTGTGATTAATATTGAGGCCTTTTCATGGTTGGATAGTTACATTTCGGGCTTCGTTGTTAAAATACGATCGAACTGTATTGTTAGGTATTTTTTTTTAAACTATAATAGACGATAGTAAAATTTTATCGTTTATTATAAAGTACTAGCTGACCTGGCGAACTTCGTATCACCTTATTTTTTTCTGAAATATAATAATAACATAATATATCAAAATAAAATATAGCCTATCTTTTAAGTTGGATCAAACTGCACACGGTGTGCAAATTTGACTAAAATCGGTTAAGTAGTTTAGGAGTCCATTGAGGAGAAACATTGTGACACGAGATTTATATATATTAAGATTTGTACATAAAATTAAAATAGCTTAGCTATAGAATGGTCATTTTTATTATTAAAAAATATATTTTGTCTGAAAAATGAAGTTGAACTAGTAAATTCAATCACTATTTTTATATTTGAATATTATAATTCACTAGTTATAACAGTTTCTTTTTAGAGAAATTGTGAAGTTTTTTAGCGATTCTTCTCTGCAGAATCTAAATTCCGACCGATTCCGAAAACGCTGCTGCCCGTCTTCGACCTGTGTATTTCAAAGCCGGCATTTGGATGGTTATCCCATCGGCTTTTCATCTTTTACAGCTACAAAAATAGTAGAATTGTCGTAA
This sequence comes from Melitaea cinxia, assembly GCF_905220565.1. NCBI lineage: Eukaryota > Metazoa > Arthropoda > Insecta > Lepidoptera > Nymphalidae > Melitaea > Melitaea cinxia. The sequence goes on from NC_059403.1 coordinate 11,324,992, forward strand.
CAAATTTCATGTCATATTTCCTTGGATGGTGGTGATGAATCAAAAAGGGAAAATAAGTGAGACCCTAATACTAATGCTGCTGTTCATATCTATAATAATGTCACAGGTGTATCATTTGCAGTGTAAAAGATAGAGTTCACATCCATAGGAAATGCAGTTAAGGCTACATCAATCTAATATTTTCTGTGACCGAGTCCAATCAGTTATACTTTTGTTAATAGCATAATCACAATATAAATATATAAGTCATTTCAATGCGAAAAACTATTACTACTAAAATTAAATTAAAAACCTAAAAGTAAAAAAAATATATCGACATCATTTTAATTAATTAAAATCACAACGTTAAGCCTCTCAAATTTAACAAACCAAAGTTATTCACATATCAACAGATCAAATATTGGTTATTTATTTTAATTACTTCATAGCTACGAAAATCAAAGTATATTTAATTAATATTTTTATGAATTGTACATTTAACTTAATAGCTTTTTACACTCTACATAAAAGTGCGACTAATTGATGGACAGCTATGATTTACTTATTTATTTACTAAAAAATTTTAATGTTTGGACATAAATCGTATTAAGGTATAGGTAACATAAGTTTAATATAAGTCGGGAGCGTCTTCGGTGCGACAAAGCCAGCCTTGCGGTCACCAACCCACGTGCCCAGCGTGGTGACTATGGGCAAAACACATGAGTTCACTCCATTTTTGGCGCGAAATTGTGGAGGCCTATGTCCAGCAGTGGACTTTATTAGGCTGAAGTGATGAACATACGTTTATAAATTCAACTGAGGTAGGACACAGTAGGTAATATCTTACTTATAAGTCTGGAGCAGCCCGACTGGGGTAGTACCTGGACCTCACAGAGGATCACAGCTAAATAATACCGCTTTCAAGCAATGTTTTGTCCCTGGTGGTGAGGAAGTTGATCATAGCTATTGGGAGTAGGATCGTCAACGCGTTTGCGATGCTTCTGGTGATGCAGGCGTCTATAAGCTACGGTAATCGCTTACTATCAGGTGTACCATACGCTTGTTTGCCGTATAAAAAATATGTTGACCTTAAATTTTAAGCTTGTAGCACAAATAACTAAGGATTTTCATACAAACTTGTGGTCCTTGGAACCCTTTAATCCACCCTTTTCGAAAATTTCGTTCTTAGCTTACGCCCATTAACAATAAACCGTCTCACTGCCAATTTTCATCTATATACACATGTCCAGCGGTTTTTGAGATTTCGTGATGAGTCAATGACTAAATGATTTTATATAATGTTTATATATGTATATAAAATTGAAGATATATAGGTCGACTAATTTATGTAATTAATAACGTCACTTATATACTGGCGCAGAAGTTTTTTTATTTATATAGTGTTAAATTCGTATTAGCTAAAGTAAGGAAACTAAATTTTATTCTGTAGTTATGAAGTATTTAACATTAATAATATTATAGTATTCTCGGCTATAGCTTGTATGTCGGCTGTAGCTATTTATTATGTCTTGCCGGAAAATTTAGTTCTGATGTCAGAATATTCAATTTAATGATATTGATAATTCGTATATTTTAGTTACTTTCAAAGTAAAACATAGTTTATATGTTTTTTTCTTAATTTAGGGATTTTTCTTCACTAAAACAAAGCGATGCCCTCGTCAAAGTAATGGGACACCACAGGATGGCTTACGCAGGTATTTAGAGAAGTTAGAGGATATAGACGATAATTTAGAAACTATCATTATTACTATTATATTCATTATTTTACCCAAAAAAAACAAAAGATAAATTACGAAAAGAAAAGAACATAAACCGGACTTGTGGCATAGAACAATTACTTACTAGCAACCTTTGGATGGATATTTAAAAAAATTATAATTCGGTAGATGTTTTGAAATAAAACTAATGGATAAATTTATTTTTTATAAATGTAAAATATCATTAAATCTACATACCGTAATAGAACTATCGTTCTTAGGTACTAAAGATGACAAAACATATACCATAAATATGTGCTCTCCGTGGTAAGGAGGCCAGATTTACAAAGGATCAGAAAAAAGTAAGGGTAAGTACTACATAACATATATTGAAATCGATATGTGACTTTCAGTGTTAATCAAACCTTTAGCAGTGTAGTGGGCATTGGGATGATTGTCAGCACATAGGCTACTTGACTTAAATCTCTAAATATTTGTTATTACGAGAACAAGCGAAATTCTAATTTTTAATTAATCTTTGAAGAACTAATTTTTGTCAATGCCAACATATAAAAAGTATAATATGAATATTTCATAATCCATAAAATATTTATATGACGTATGCTATCCTAATAGATTTTAGCGAATATCGAAAAAGTTTTTAATACAGCATCGCAAAAATTTAATATGGAGAGCGAAAAGCTGTCACAGGCATTCGTTCATTTCGTCTTTCAGTGAAAAATTTTTGTTACCTCCGAACTATTAATTTCGATTCAATTTTTCTAAAGTTTTCGTTATAAGAATAGGTACAAAAGGAAAATTGAATTATGGGTTAAGGCAGAAGTTCTTGTTACATATTTATTTTTCTTTTGCGGTTTTTTTTAAACGGTTTTATTTAGCTCACCCCGTTTGTTTTATTTTTTATTCTTGGGTCAAATTTAGTATTTCAAATTTCACCCTCTTCCTGTCAACCGATTAATCTGAAATTTTGTATACACTTTGGATTTTGGTGACAATACAATTATGTTTATTCATTATCATTATAAATTCAAGATGGCCGCCGCTACAAAATGGCGGATAATTTATGTTTTATTAATCCCATCAATATGGGTATCAAATGAAAGGGCTCAACAAGCAGAATACAATATACTATAAAAAATTGAAATCCAAGATGGCGGCCGCTACAAAATGACGGATAACGTAGGTTTTATCAATCCCATCAATATGGGTATTAAATGAAAGGGCTCAACAAGCAGAATACAATATACTATAAAAAATTGAAATACAAGATGGCGGCCGCTACAAAATGGCGGATAACGTAGGTTTTATCGATCCCATCAATATGGCTATCAAATGAAAGTGCTCAACCAGTATAATCAATGTACTATATAAAATTAAAATCCAAGATGGCGGCCTCTACAAAATGGCGGATAACTTAGGTTTTATCAATCCCATCAACATGGGTATCAAATGAAAGGTCTCAACAAGTAGAATACAATTTACTATGCAAAATTGAAATCTAAGCTGGCCGCCGCTACCAAATGTCTGATAACAATTTTTTATCAATCCCACCAATATGGGTATCAAATAAAAGGGCTTGACAAGAAGAATACAGTGCACTATACAACCTCAATATTTAAGATGGACCTTGCAATAATGAAGCACTAAATGAATTAAACAGAATGCAAAATAAAAACTAAAAACTAGAAAATAAAAATAGGTAAAAAAACTTTTTAAGTTAAACGGTTTTATGTTAAACATACATTGCAATGTTTAAGATAAATGTACTAAAAACCAAAAAATAATAAAATAGATACAGTCGTGGGAATTATAAACATATGCATAGACTAGACTAAAATAAAACCGTGGGGCACGTCAATTGTCTACAAATTATCGACTTAATGTGCGATAGAAGAATCGTTTAATTCGTCGTTAAAATAGGCAGTTGGCCCGCAGACGGTGAGGAAATTACTTACTATTTTCTTGCTCATGGAAATTCCAATAGTTATACACTCCATGTAAATAAAAGAGATGTTTCAACTAGTTTATCGTTGGACATTCACACTGCTGGCTGGCGAGGAATCGTTTCACTGCTCGTAGTTTGTCTTTAATCGACAAAACATATGATAAAATACTACTCGCTCACCACTATGAAACCCTAAAACTCGCTTATAATCGAGCTTGCTAGCTTGTTTCCACATTCTAGCCCTACTTATCACACGTCCATCGTTGTCGGTTGAACAACTGCCTAATTATAGTGTAACATTACAAAACAAACATTTTAATCAACGATTGTAGACAATTGACGTGCCCCACGGTTTTATTTTAGTCTAGTCTATGCATATGTTTATAATTGCCACGACTGTATCTATTTTATTATTTTTTGGTTTTTAGTACATTTATCTTAAACATTGCAATGTATGTTTAACATAAAACCGTTTAACTTAAAAAGTCTTTTTACCTATTTTTTTAAAGAGACATCCCCGAGTTCACGGCAGACATCCCGGTCTTCCGCCATCCTTATCCAGCCTCCACCGGCAATTTTATGTAGATCGTCGACCCAGCGGGCCGGAGAATTTTTTAAGAAGTAATTGTTACTAAATATTTTATTGGTAACAAATACTATTATATATTACCGTTACCGTATTTAGTACGTTGGCGTAGTTTGTAGTGGCCCTGGTGCTATCTGCTCCGCGGGTTGTGGGTTCGATTCCCGCCTGAGTCTTGGTGTAATATTTATATTTATATATGTATTATTTCCATGTATATTTATTAAAAAAAAATTAGTACCTAGTTACCTATAACACAAGCATTAAGTTTCTTACCTTAGGAACAGACGACTATGTGTGAATGTTATAAGATATTTATTTATTATTTTATATTAGTCTTATACGTTTTTGCTATATAAACGTAACATTATAACGTATTTTATGTGCACTTAGTAACACCATGAAGCAAGGGATTTGATTTACTTTATTTAAGGACTAAAGCATTGGGATATAGGTAAATAGGTACCTAATCTTTAATTCTTAATAGTTTCATATTTCGATAGAACACTTATATTTTGTACAAAGGTAAGACTTTAATATTGTACATTGAGTTATAATAGGTAATCATCACCGTAAAAACATGATATTGTAATATAGGAATATATTATTAAAATATACAACACGTTATCACACTAATAATTTATTACGAAGCTGAAACTAGTGACAAATTACAATAATCGATGTTTCAATACTTACTATACACATATGTGATGTGTTTGGCTTAGCTAATTGTTACAAATTAATTAATTTTTTAATTTATTATTAATTAAATAAATAAATTAAGTTAATTTTATTTTATTACAATAAATATTCAAAAAAAAATCTTAGAAAATACTAATTGTTATTATTGTCAAGCATTTTTTTGCTGCGGTTATTGAACTTTATTGGTTTTATTTTATGACAATTAATTCAGAAATAAATATGCAATAGGAAAGTATTAAAGACAGGTATTTCACGCGACCTCACTCTTGGCACATTTTGTTTTTTTATTCTTTCGACCAACGGATCCATACTGAATCGAAATTCAGACCTATCTCATAAATACGGAATGAAATCGTGCCAACTTTCATTTAAATCTATTCAATATCGGCGTGACGTGCAGTCAAAAGACAGAGAGATAGATAAACAGACAGACAAAATTAAAAAGACAGATCAGAGAATCAGTTAAGCCTTTAAATATTACACAAACTTAGAACATTTTATTATTGAGAGTAGAAAATTTTATACTTTATCCTAACTGTGCAGTAATTTAATTCAAAAATTTCCAGCAGAACTTATTCCAACAACGTAACGAGTCCAGCGGTGCTTGTGAACTATTATAAAATTTTAATATTTAAATGATAAAACTTTAAATATCGGCAACGAGCGATAACATCAAATATTGTTCAATGTGTATCTGCGGAAGCAATAAATTATTACACGTGAACGTTTTATGGTTAAGCTCTCAGGAATTGGATGGTAATGTTTCGAATACTGGATGTTTCGGTCTGTTTTACATAACTATACTACCCACTACCCGCACATCCCATCCGTACTTTCAAATCAGAGAAGTCGTAATCTAGCGCTCTCTAGAGGTAGCGATAAATTGGACATATAGACACTAAATCTTTTGTACCGTATATCACTTTTTGTTACTCGCTCCTAGTGCTTGTTTGCTGTGGATAATCCCCAGTTGACATCGAATGTTAAATGGACTGAACCCAAATTCATTGTAAAATTTTCATTGTTATTTGCAAAACTAAATAATGTATCATTTGTTTTGTTATCATTGTTTATAAAATTTATAGTTATAATTTGTAATAAAAATATTTGATATGATTTTTAATATTTTTTTTTTTGTATTTAAGCCTATAAAATTACACCGATGAAAATCAGAACAGTAAGTAAAAATAGAAACTATTTTTAAAAATATCGTCAATAAACGAGGACGTAACCGTGTTAAACTATTCTTGTCATAACTAAAGCAAAATAACGGCAAATAAAATACTATTAGCAATTTTTATGATACGATATATAACAGTCGTAAAGTATGAGCTGTACTATCCACTATTTTTCTACAGTATTGATATGTAGCGGCGCGTGCAGATATTGTGAATTAGTGTAACGATCTTACAAATAAAATTGAATGTTCCGTATAGAATTTTATCGACCACAATCATACTATACTACTATAGTAACGATGTTATAAGTACGATATTTATAGCACACAACAACATTTTAAAGGAACTGAGTCCCAAAATTTTTCTTCAAATTTTTTATTGAGAACTCTTTTAACGAGAATCGCTTCTTGATATTTAACAACAGTCGGAATTATACATCCTTGAAACAACATCAGAGCAGGTTTCTGAAATGTAACTAGCCGGATAACGAGATCAGTTTCGCTACAGTTTTAATTTACAGAATGTCTAAAGCCTTTTTCCACTGTGAATTTTCCGCCGCTCCATTTATCAAGCGACATTCGCTGTCCCGGCTCTAGCCGACCAATTACTGATGTCGCACCCCATTGCGCTACCGCTGGTAATTACAACCACCTACATAAGCGCCATCGTGTGTATAAATCTTTTGGTGTTGTACTCTAAGTACTCTGTCGTTCTGCCACAAATAATTTGTAATTTTTATGCAATAACCTGTTTTAATATCCTGTGCATTTGAAAATATTTAAAACTAAAAATCTTAAAACAAATGAGAAAAGAAATTATACCCAGGTATTTAAGTGTTGACGTCAGAATTTTTAATATTTGTATGGGACTATCTTTTGCCGAGTAGATAATTTTTAAACAAGCACGTTTCATTCATCGATTGGAAATATAAATCGAGCTACTTGTTATTTAAAATTCCTGTATATAAACTAAACAGTAACTATTGCCACATCTGCATCATCGTCAGGCATGCGAACCTATTTCCAAGTAGGCTTATTGCGATAATTATGAACGCTTAGAAACCCGGAAATCATTCAAATGAAATAATATTACGCAATTAGTTTATATTATGTAGAATTTGCTATGAATAAGTATAAAGACGCAAATTTCTTTGCATTTAAAAAGTGTGATTGTTTATTCGTTCGTTTAACGACTTGATCTTCCACATTTCTTAAAAATCACTAACATCAAATTTTTAATTTTTTGGTAGATTATAAAGGTGCAAATTGTAATAGTAAATCACACTTGTGGAACCGGGGCAATAAACAAAATGTCAATCTTAGGGGTATTAAAACTAAAAAGCGGTCGCAATAGTATCGAATAAACAAAACAGGAATACTTTTACACAAATGTTGAAATTAATGAGACTATTAAATGATAAAGGAAGGTTTCGGGATTCACAGCTCCTGCTAAGGGAAGGCCACTTCTCTATAAAGAAAAAGGGTTAAAAAAAGGGTTAAAACTTAATCTACTATGCAGTTTTTTTGCAGGTTACGAGATCACTCCAGACCACTCAAGGCTCTTTGTGAAAAGGCTAAGAATCAAACTTGTTTCGTAACTTTCGAATATTCCTCAGTCAAAAAACTATATCTTAGTATGTAATCATTTATTTTAAAAAATAAAATTAATAACTGTGTTTGCTCGTAAACAAAGAAAGACCAACTTGAATTACATTGTCAAGTAATACAACGTATGCAGGTAGACGAAAACTAGTCAAGTAAATTCGCATTATTAGAAAAAAACTCAAAAAGTACCCGTTCTATCTGGATTTAATTTAAATGGTGCCACATGACACCCACGACCTGTCGACTGAAAACAGAATCATCGAAATCTATCCACACAGTAAAAAGTTCTGAGCTAACACAAATGAAAAAATGAGTTCAGTTGAGTTAAGAACCTCCTCCTTCTTTGAAGTCAGTAGTTTAAACTGCTGAAAGTGTGAAGTTTGTTCGCGCACGCAGGGGTCGACAGTTTCCCGGCCATTCTACGCAAAAAATCAAAATCACTTTTAAGGCGCGGCAGCCGCAACTATCACTTGAGGGTCATTGCCGATAGCGGGGGCTGTCTGCTAGTCGAGCATAATTATGTGTGACATTACGGGGTCACTTTTAGTTTTTAAGTACTAACACTAGTTATTAAGCTTTTATGTTTTTATTTTTACTAACAATTATGAATCTTTTGTCATCTGACTAATAAACATTTTTTTAATTTTTTTTTATTTATTTATTTATATAATCATCACGTAACAACCTTTTACGATGTATTAGAAAAGTAATAAAAGCCCATTTGGTTCAGCAGTTGTCGAGTTTTGGGTTTAGCAACGTATACATACCTATAACAATTATTTGTTTTATATAGATATTTATTAGTTAGGTGATTAGGTTTTGCTAATTTCAGAAGAACTTTGAACATGTTTTGTATGAGACAAAATTATGTTGTATGCGGTTGAAAAACGGATTGTATACGATAGGTGCATACCGTGATGTATCGGAAACCGCTCGAATACGAGTTTTACCTTTTTTATCGGCAACATTTCACTCGTTCTGCGTTGTTGAGCGTTTGACTGAAACGGGTCGTGTTGTCAAATTGCTCTAATATCTTATAGATATTTGAAAAATTTAACGGTTTTCTATGAAAAGTTTTGAAATATTTTAATGATGATGTTCTTTTTTTATGTACTTATTTTTTTCACATTTTGAACTAATTTAGACGGTTACAATGAAAAACTTTTTTTATTAATTTAGACCGTATCAGCAACATAATTTTAAACATTGTAAAATTCACTAGAACACTACAAAAACCGAACTTTTCCCAGTTCATTTTTATAACATAAAAATAATGATTAGGTATATAAAAAGTACTTAAATATTACGAAATAATTTATTAAAAGAGATAATTATTAAAAAAATTATAAATTTTTATCATATCCGAGTATTGTATATTTGTTATTTTGTTTTTTTTTTTTTATACTTGAAATAAAATAAACTAGAAAATTTCATTTGGCCATTTAACACATAAAGAAGGTATAATCGAAGATGAAAGAATAACTAAGCTTTTATTTTACTGTTGATTTTACTCATACCGTTTTGTTAACCTTATTTAATCCGCAATAATAAAAGCGAAATTAAATCTGTCTTTCCTTTACGCTTTGACAATAAAACCACTGAACCGATTAACATAATAATTATTTAATACAGTGGCGGGCTAGATTAGACTTTGGAAAAGGTCATTGGGTAGTTTTATGCTGAGAAACAGATTGAAAATTACCATATGGAAGATAAAAACACGAAACTTTATATTTGGGCACTTGAAGAAACGTAAGTTTATTGTTTGCAATCAGTATCCTACAAATTAAAAACTCTGTCCAAAGTAACTATTTTACTTGGACAAATTCTCGGACAAAAGTTGATATTCAATAAATATAAAAAAAAGAATCCGAAATTAAATTATACCAGAATTAATTCTTATTTTATTTTGCTTCGAAAACATCTCTTATCTTATAAAATGAACCTCTCTCTAAAATATTTAAATGGATATATTTTCATGAAAGCATTATTCAATTACTCTAAAACGAAAATAAATTTGCGTTTTATTTTGTATATAGCACTTTATTTTAATATTACATGATTACAAAATATAATTGCCCTTCACGAAGGACCTTAGTTGTCTATTACTAAATTTAATATGGTAGGCAATTATAATTTTAACAATTTATTCAGATAAAATGTATCTAAACATTTTTTAATATCATATTAAACATCGACCGTTCCAGCGGGGATCGAACCTGCATCTTCGACTGACCGTGTCGGTGCTCTAGCCAATTAATAAGCTACGGAACGATGTACCATGTAGATCGAAATTTTTGATATGATGATTTTGTATTCGGTCTAAGCGACCGTGGCGCTGTCTATAGTGAGTTTTTTACAGAAACCCGTAACTATTCAAAGTTTCATATTACAGTGAAAAATCTTTGACAGGAGACGAAACCATGCTATTTTTAATTTGTACGATTTTATTTTTGCGTTACCCACACATTAAGAAATTCTAAACATTTTTTAATATCATGTCATTTTTTTTTTGTATTTTTATGATTTGTGATACACAAAAATAAAATCATATAAATTAAAATGTATCTACTTGAGCCAAAATAATTGTTGTGTTACACGTAATGTACATTTATTTAAATAAATCATCAGAATTATCCTGTCGATCAGTGCATATCCACTGATGAATATGGCCTTTCCGATAGTTATCGTATCCGATAGTTATCCTCTCGTTAAAATTAAGATATAATACAGATAAAAAACTGTACTGTGTGGCTACGGTATTAAAGAATATAGCCACCCCCTTTCTTCCCGTGGGTGTCGTAAGAGGCGACTAAGAGATAACACAGTTCCACTACCACCTTGGAACTTATAAAGCCGACCGATGGCGGGATAGCCATCCAACTACTGGCAATGAAATACACAAGCCGAAGACGGGCAGCAGCGTCTTCGGTGCGACAAAGCCAGCTCTGCGGTCACCAACCCGCCTGCCCAGCATGGTGACTATGGGTAAAACACATGAGTTTACGTTATTTTTGGCGTGAACTTATGGAGGCCAATGTCCAGCAGTGGACTGTATAGCCTGTAATGATGGCAGATAAAAAAAATAATCCCCATTTAAAAGTCTATACCGAGTTTCTTGGGTTAGCTGGTAAATAACAAAAAATACAGTTAACATACACACATGGCCGTTTTATCGTAAGGCTGACAACTTAATGTTGAAGTTTAAAAAGGCTGAATAAACATATTACTTGTCGATGTAACTGACGTGAGTTTTTTTCCAATTGTCTGCATTTGTAAGTGTTCTTAAGCAATTAATTACTTAAATTATTTACTTTGCACGAAATGTCGAGTTATCGAATAATTTGTATTCAAATACGAAATTTGGTGATTTTTAGAAAATATTAAATCATAATAAATAAATATCATTAGTAGTGACAGGATTCTGTGTTCTGTAGAAATTTTGAGATTTACATTTAAAAAACCGCGATAAGTAATTTTGATAGTCCTCTCTAGATGTTAACTTTACACTACCTAAAGAATTTATATACGGTAAAATTCTTGTATAACTGTTTATACCGTTTGTTTTAGGACCCCATTATGAGTACTTAGAAATAAATATGATAGGATACACACTTGTCTAGTAGTGGTCGATCCTTTGTCAATGATGACGCTAAATAAATTTTTCGTAATATATCTTGTTAGATAACAATAAATATTAAAATGAAGTTATAAGTAAAATTGATTTTTTCGTAAAAAATAACGGCAATTTGCTATCGCTACCCTTTTCAATCAAAGTTTAATAATGTGGAACAAGTAAATGTTGCTAATAAAAAGGGTCAAAAGGATAGCTTTAGGCTTGGTTTTTAATATCTCACAATGGGCAGGTTGTGTGTGAACTGGTTCGGTCTTATTGAACACCTTTTCGCATATATTTGTGCCTATTGTAAAAAAAAAATATGTACCATGTATATGGTATACAAACGACATGCATATATCATGTTTTGAAATTTAATAATAATTGTTATGAAAGGAAATGTTTTAAAGGCTTAATGAAAGCATTTAGCTTTCAATATATGTTTGTATATGTTCTATGTTTGTATATTTGTATGTGTTTCACCCTAAAATCTTGCAGCTGAGTAGCATATATGTTCATTTGTTGGAGCTAAAAAAAATTATACACATTTAGTTTGAATGACAATGCATGATTACTTTAGTAACGTTATTATAAATCCAACATACTATAACACAGAAGATGGCGGATTAGTTATTTTCAATGCACTCCTACAATATATGGCATTCAGTCATTTTATTTTATATAGGTATAAGATAAAATGACTTTCTGTTCAGTAAGTCATTTTATCTTTCACCATTCATTTATCTTTGACGCCGCGTTGGCGTAACGGTTACAGCCATGGATTGTACCTGTTGCGCTGGCGGTTGCGGGTTCGATGACAAACATTTGTATTGGCCATACAGGTGTTTGTCGTGGTCTGGGTGTTTGTGCAGTTCTTGTGGGTCTCTCCACTGTGCCTCGGAGAGCACGTTAAGCCGTCGGTCCCGGTTATTATCATGTACACCTGATAGCGATCGCCTTCTGTATAATTTATGTCCATTTAAAAAGTCTTTTAATCAACTTCCAAAAAGTGGAGGAGGTTCTCAATTCAATTGTATTTTTTTAATGTATATTATCTCATAACTTTGAACTGGGTGGACCGATTTCGATGATTTTTTTAATCGAACGGTGGTTGTGTGGTGTGCTTGTCACGTGGAGCCATTTAAATTTAAATGAGATTTCACAAGAAATTTTTGAGTTATTTGAAATGTTGTGTATTTACTAAACTAGTTTTCGCTACCGACGTTGTTTAAGTGGACGATGTAATTGATTTTTTTTTTCATTTGCGAGCAAACACAATCATGGACGTAAATTTAAGTGTATTTGTAGTTTATGTTTAATTACAATACGTTATCAACTAAGAGAATGTACGTATAAAATACGTGAGGTACTTAGTATGTTACGATATAATTCATTTAAACAAATTCTAAAAAGCCTTATTCATACCCAGTCATTCGTCCTCGCAATATATTACATTTCTGTTTCCAGGCTAATACGTCCTTCTATAACCTTTTGACGGATATGCCGCTACAGCCCATTTTAGTGAAATATTTAAATGGAAATTGAGAGAACCCTGGCAAAAGTTACGAGTTGCCATTATTTAAAACTAATGGATATAGGGTATGATGTAAGGGTTCAATAGGTCACTACTTAAAACTAATCTTACGAGTATATCTTAAAAATAAACTTGAATAGTTCATAATTTAATTATTCCTTATCTATTTTAAAATCTTTTGCTAAGGTTCGGCATCGAGCTACGTTACATTTTAAACCCTAATAAAGACGTCAGAACTACTGAACTACTGATAGTCTCTTTTAATAGCAGTGTTAAAACATAACAATAAAAACATAATAACTTTTGCGACAAGTTGTAATACTATATATGTATATATATGGTTGTATGGTCACCCGAAAACGTGCGGCTTCATTAATTACGTTTTAAATTATAATATACAAATAATATCGGCTCTCGGCACCCTTCAACACCCGGCGCTCAGGTGCACTGTACTCATCAGCACTGTAGGTAAAGTCGCCTCTGAAAACCAAGAAAATATACCGTATTAAACATTAAAAAGTAAAATTTGAAGCCTTTGTATTTATTATAGACGATTAACAGTAGAGTGATGGTGACATGTACTAATTATCGTATTTAAAATAAATGAATAAAGTTGAATATTAATTCACCATCATAAAAGCTTAAAGGATTTGCTTTGCTTTACAGTGAATATAAAAACCAATTTTTATTTATTAAAGTAAATCATAAAATGTATTCCAGTACCTTCTTAGCGTTTTCATTCAGTTGAATTTTTAAATAACGGCTGCTGCACTCAATACTTCCGGCTGAATTTTCTTTCAGATTTAAGGATTTTGCGCTACAGAGTAGATTTGTTTTTTAATCTGGACATAGATAAAATATGGACATAGATATTTTTAACGACACAAATTTTAAATTTAAAATAATGATTAAATTGTATTTACTAGTAAAGTGATCAGTTTTTAGTATTTTTACAAATTGTTTCTCTTAATTCTTTGATTTCATTTGTTTTAATCTTTTATTTTAGTTAATTTAAGTGTAAAACACTATCTTAAGTTCTTGCCATATGTATGTTATCTATGTATGTTATTAGTGTATGTTAGTCATGTTTAATGCAGTTATCACCTATAATTAAAGTTACATTCAGACTCTACTGTTATTGTACATGTACTTGAAATATGGTGTATACTTTGTTCGTGTTCTATAAATAAATAAATAAATAAATTAATTAAATACGGTTCAAAAAATATTTTACAAAACAAAATAAAACAACAGTTCTTTAAAAAAAATCAAAACTACAACTAAATATATATAATTTATATATATTTCATAAGTATTTATATAATATTCACTATTATTATTATCATTATTATGTATGTTATATTTCTTTCCATATAGAGTTAATTGTTTTTAAATTATACTTCCCAGGGGTATTTATAGGTTTAATATGAAAACAAGTTTGTTTTTTTTTGTGTTTTTCTTTTTATTTTATTTTTTTCACATTTGTTAATTTAAATTTTAAACGGATGGATGGTCGTAATTGGCCTTTTTGATTATATTTCATTCTAGTTTGTTTTATAATTTTTTCTGTGCTGTGTACCATCCCTTATAAGTAAATAAATAAAGAAATAAATAAATACGCATTGATTGTTCAAAAATACTACCTTTTTTTTTGATATCGCAGGGTAACCCATTTACGGGTGATATCCAGGATGCCCGGGTAGGCATTCCTAGACCGTATGTCGGCTTAGCACTTGGGGGTGCACTACCGACCAAAACCCCTGCGGGAGTCTTCAGCCGCTTTAATTGGAGGGTCCCGGATCTGCAGGCAACAGGATCCCTCCAGCGACAGGCTGGCCTCGGCGAAAAGACCAGACTTCTCCTCCATGGGACTGTCCGGCTCACCTCTGAACAATCCCGACGACGCTATGTCTAGCAGGACCGGGTTCCCATCCCGGCCCGACATGGGCACAGGGGCGTTACTGGAAACGCATTAAGTAGCGCCTCCTACGCACTCAAAAATACTACCTAACCTAACCTACTATAATATGATTTGGATTCTCATTGTTGAGCAAAGGTTATCGCCTGTTACGTAGAATAAATAATAATAATAAATATCTACACTATACACACACGGTCGTCTGTTCTAAAGTAAGCAACTTAATGCTTGTGTTATAGGTAACAGCCAACTGGTATTGCTACATATTTTTTTTTGATAAACATACTTATAAATAATACATATATAAATACATAAAAAAATACATAAATAAATATTTATATTACACCTAGACTCAAGGTGGGAATCGAACCTACAACCCTCGGAACAGAAAGCAAACTGCGCCAACGGGCTAGTCAAGTAGAAGGATTGAAACTTAACCTGCCATGGTGCTCTGTTGGCCATCGCTGGTAAAATGTGCACGCAATATATATATTAAAAAAACATGTAAAACGTGCTGTACATTACTTGAAACAATGGGGCTGAAAGTAAAGACACGGAATTTAATAATATGCTTTTCGTACAAGGCTTGCAATTTTTTATTCGAAAATGATACGGTTATGTACTAAAATGCGAACAACATCTTTTTTTTTATATTCTTCCCTTTTACCAATGAAAAAATAGAGTAGATTATAAGTTAATTATTATGTGTGTTAATTATTATGTATGTGTGTAGTATATATACTAAAGTGTAAGTATATTTTCAAATTGATTCCTATAAATTAATATCGTTGCTTCTTTTTAGATGTTATAGGAGTAAATTAAAATTAGATTACTGTGGCAAAGCAAAATTTTAGTCTTTAGCAAAATTTTAGTTTTTAGTCTTTTTTGCATCTAAGCAAGTTTTCATTACTGCTTTGGGAGTTACAAGTCAACAGTTCTGGCTGAGATGCGCTTGTAAACAAGTTATACATAATTCAATTACTTCGAACTCCCAAATCCTGTCCCCTCTTGAAATCGTCCAGTCTCTTAAATATTAAATGTCTGTTTATGTCTGTGTTTTGGACATTCCATCGTTTCTCTCTATAAATTTATAAAACGTGTTAAAATAATGATGTATACAGACGTGCATATTTTAAAATTAATATTTACTGTAAATAGTAACATTTTATAGTGATTTTTTTTACGTTTGTGTTGTTTTTTGTTGATAACCTCACGGCGAAATTACTAATATTAAGCTAAATAAAATTTCATTATGATTGCTAACTCACCCACATCTTTACACATCTAGACTAGACTTCTAGACTTAAAAAAGGAGGGTCTCAGTTCGACTGTATTTTTATGTGTTAAATTTTTTCTGCTTGTACCGATTTTAAAATGATTAGTTTCGTTTTTATTTTTTGATGTAATCAAAAGCTAGTGTTTGTCGTGTGGTGGTGTGGTGGTTTAAATTTAATTAAGATTTGAAGAGTCCTTGTTGAGTTATCTCTAATAATGGGTATTGATTATTTTTCGACTACGTACGTTGTATTACTTGTCGATGTCAATTGAAGTCGGTTTTGTTTGTTTCATTGATGTCAGTTGAAGTCGGTGTTCGTTTGCATAATTATCTATTCTTTTAATATTATTTATTATTGTTATTTTATAATTCTTGTAATAAAATTGTTCCCATTAGAAGCCACAGACGCTAACTGCTAAAACGAAGTCATCAAAAATAAAACGTTAAGTGAATATTAAATGGGTTTATTAGATACTAAACTCTTAAAAGGCATCAAAGTGGGTTACACGTATAACACAAAAGTTAATAATTAATCAAAAAAAAAATTGGTTTACGTTATTCTTTGTCATAAATGATTGGTTGGTGGCTGTTGCACTGGCAGTTGCGGGTTCGATCCTCGCACATGAAAAACATTTGTATTGGCCATACAGACGTTTGTTGTGGCGTGTGTGTTTGTGCAGACCTTGTGGGTCTCCCCACCATGCCTCGGGGAGCACGTTAAGCCGTCGGTCCCGGTTGTTATCATGAACACCTGATAGCGATCGTTACTCACAGTAGGCAATATGTCTGCCAACCCGCATCGGAGCAGCGTGGTCGTACATGGGTAAAAAGACCTATGCCCAGCAGTGGGATATTACAGGCTGAAGCGAAGCGAGCGAGCGACATTCATAAAACTAACTTGATAATATAATTAATAATTAACAAAATTAATCCCCTATCACATGCTCCCCAATTCTAATCTAAAATTAATCCTATCTACAAATCTACAATTAATCCGGGAATTCTATAGAATAATCTACAATTTCACTTTGCTTGATATTGCTTATAATATCTGTATATTAACGGTCTTCGATGGGCGTTCAGAAACAGTTTCCATCAGGATCATACGAAGTCAATATCTCGAGAATAGACAGAGCCTACTATTATTGCAATACCACATAACCGAGATGAATCCCGTCTAGATTTGAACCAAAAGATGCAACTAACAATACCCTTATTATTACGGTAAGACAAAAACACGTGTATTTTATTGAATTATCCGTTCTAAGAGTAAAGAGTTCTAAAAACAACTTCTATGAATAGCATTTTTCCTTACGAAATCGTATTACGATTTTTTTTTTTGTAAATTATGGACTAAAAATAGGTATATATATCATGCTGTAAGATTTTTTATTTACAATCCAATTAATTTTCTTTTTCAGAATATTGAAATCGTTAATAATGACGCATACGATATCAGTCAGTCGCGATCTCGAATCTGGTATATTTCTAAGAAGTTAGCTGCTAGACATCCTAAAGGTCTACCTGTCCACATTTAACATTTTATTATTTTTAAATGAATTTATTTAACTTGCAATGTATGTTAGTAGGTTAGGGTGGAATCTTGCACAACAATTTTAAATCATATAGCTTCAACTGATTAAGGTGAAATTATGCATACACTTTTAGTTTAGATGAGAATGCAACATGAACTACGCTAATGTAGCAATTACCCCATTGTAACACATTGTTAGACTTAATACTATGGAAATGGCTAATAATTCGGATACTTCGGACATTGGAAAACGCAAACACAATGCACTTGATTTTCTTGGCGTTCAAAACCGAGTTGTTTGTTTTAAACCAAAAATAAACTTATACTGTCAAGATAGAAAGTTATTACACAATTTATATTACACTGGTGACCCGCCCAGGCTTCGCACGGTTGCAAAAACTATCAGTGTTCCTTTACTACATTATCTATCTCTATTATTTACTAAAGAAAAACGCATCAAAATCCGTTGCGTAGTTTTAAAGATCTAAGCATATACAGACAGCGGGAAGCGACTTTGTTTACTCTGTAATGATAAAAGCTTGTAGCTAGATTTACCTATGTAGATGTATGAAACAAGTATATATAATTAGATAACTTGATCTGATTGGTTTTAAACTTTTAAATTCTCAAATTAAGTAAATATCGAGTCACTTAACTGAGGTAGGGCACAGCAGGAATTTCCTGCTCAAAATATGGAGCAGGCCTGACTGGGGTAGTACCTCGACCTTACAGAAGATCACAGCTAAATAATACTGCTTTCAAGCAGTATTGTGTTCCTGTTGGCGAGTAAGGTGACCAGAGCTCCTGGGGGGATTGAGGATTGGGTCGGTAACGTGCTTGCGATGCTTCTGGTGTTGCAGGTGTCTGTAAGCTACGGTAATCGCTTACCATTAGGTGAGCCGTACGCTTGTACGCCGACCTAGTGACATAAAAAAAAGTCACGCGACAACATTTTATATCACATAAATTGTGTAATGACGCTACGTGTTACTAGTAAAAGTTCAATTTATTTATTTTAGCGTATTTAAATAAGAGATTATTTTTTACCTCAATAGATAGTTATACAATTTTTGATGTTTTACCCAGAGACACTGAGTTTTTAAATCCTGGCTCCTAATTTTTTATAAAATTGTTTTTTGCTGTGAAAACTACACCAACGCAAATCATACAAATACTGTAGAACAATGACATACCATCTATAAAAAGATAACACAGAATACAAAACATGATAAAAAAAATTGAGGGTACTCGTAAATTATCTCCCTCCGGTCCCCCCGGTAATCTCTGCGTCTATAACAATTCTCGTAACACCCTGCCAACACGCGTTAATTTTACGCAATTAATTTATTCGAAACAGATAGCGATAAGTATCTTTAAATTTTGTTAAGCATTTTTTACTAAAATACATCAAAAAATTTATACTACTAAACATTGAAGTAATAATATATAGGTACAGGAAAAATAAATTCCATGTGTGGTTAAGGTATAGTTTAAAGTTTAACAATATTCTAAAAGAAACTGGTACAGATGATGGACTAAATCATATACGAGTACATCTAATCATCAATCATGTCAAGTTAAGCTAAGAAACTTCGAGAATTACAATAGTATTCTGTGTTTGGTATTTTCAAAATACCCTCTTAGTTTTTTTTAGAAACTATATTTAAATTCTTGCGGTAGTGTAAAATCATCTAAAATTTTAACTATTTTAGTGTTAAAATACCTCTGCAGTCAGCTCAGTTTGATTTTTGATTGCATAACTTATAATTAACGTGACAGATGTGTTAGCATTATAATTTGTTATTCTGAAAATTATTAAAATATTGGATTTTGTGTCGAAATTAGGTATTCTTGTTGTTTATTCGCTTAATACAGGAATAATCTTTTGTTGAGTGTTCGCAGTCGTGTTCTACAGATAGTAACAACTTTTAACAGCTCGTTTTTCTGGTTTATTTATCTCATAATGTGTTAGTCAGTACCTTAGTTTAATAATGCAATAAATAATAAATATCAGATTTTATAAGCTCAGAGACTATAGGTAAATTTTATGTGCAATAATATACCAATATTCTTTATTTACACCAGAATGAATGAAAAAAAAGAACAAAAAAATTCAATGTGTGTTAGGGATATATTAATACCTGCGTAAGCAAGTAACTGCGGAGTTTCTTGCCGATTCTTCTCTGCAGAATCTACATTCCGAATCGGTGGTAGCTTTACTTCTACAAATATAATAATTGATTTTCAAAGTTTTAATTTGTAAAATGACGATTCGAAAGTGCTCTTGGAGATTAGTGTACAACTAATTATGTCCAGCGCGTTGCGAGAAAACAAATCGGTATTCTCTATAGCGCGGTTAAATGTAATAGCTAGTGTCTGCTAAACAAATGCATGCGGTTAAATCAGAATACAAAAATTTCATTGTACAACTGGAAAAGGGGAAATTAAATTTTTTTTTCTCCGCTCGCTTATTACGTAATTTGGGGGACGAAAAAGAGAACAATAAGCTATATTTGGTAGTGAAGTTATTATAAAACTTGAAAACATCGTTAAAACAGTTATTACCCTTTCAAGGAAAAATTTCTGAATTTGCGACCGGATTAACACATAAAATTTCTTATGATATTGGGATACATGAAAAACTTAAATAATAAAAACATATTTATTTTTCAAACCCTGATGGACTTAAAATATTTGTACAAATAAATAAAATTGAACTGTTTGTCTGTCATTTCAAAACTACTATGTTTTTTCAAGTGCATATAGCTATTTACACAATACTTATATATAAACAAACGATTTTAAAATTTTTGGCTGTCTGTCTATCTGTCTGTCCTGGCTAACCTGTGTAACGGCTGAATTGATTTTTATGGGACTTAAACTGGAAGAAGATACAGACTACTTTTATCCCAGAATTGCAAAATCGGGATTTACGCGGGAGGATACCGCTTTTAACGTTTATTATTGCCTTAAATTATTTTTTTAACATTAGGCTGCATAAAATATTTCATGGTGCGACCGCCATTTCTCTTATTGAAAAAAAAGGGAAAAAGGACGCTTCAGGACTGGAAAAGATGGCGTCGAGGATCATAAAAAAAATGTCTTTAACCCTACAGTAGTCACATAACAAAATTTAATGATCGCGTAGATTACAATTACGCTTTTCAAAAATAAAAAACCAACAAACATTTAAAAATATTGTTTGTATTAATTATATGAAAACATAGACACTGCATCTTTTTAAACTAAATATTATCGAGAAAATCTAATTACAACTTCTATTTTATAAATAATGAATATAAATTAAAATAAAAATTCTAAATTGACACAAATTTACATATAAGCTCTAATTGAGATCCTAAAATAATTTTTTTTATGAAGGATAATCAACACTGTCTTCAAAGAATCCCAAACATACCAGCTTGTTGCAGGCGGCGCGCATTTTTCGAGTGCTTTTAAAGTGCATCCTTTTTCAGTTATCGCAACGACGCCAACGTATAACGTTATTCGATGTTGTTGTCGAGGTAATGGAACGAGTTTTGCATCTGCGATGCTCAGAAAGTCTTAATCTTGACTGTTAAAATACATTGTAAATATTTTTTCAACTCTCTTATGTGCCAATGATGAAAATCCATGCCACACCACATGTAATCCACGCATATTTGCGGAGATCCTGTAACACAACCAAGCTTGGGCTCGGCCTGTTTGGTGTACGTTTCTCGAACATTCATTTGAATGTACCTGGAAGCATACATACATATACACACACACACACACATATATATATATATATATATATATATATATATATATATATATATATATATATATATATATATATATATATATATATATTTATATTTATATAATTATCGATTTTGTTTGGGTGGATTTTATATGTAATCCACGCGACCACTTCAGGGTTAGGCGTTTAACGATAATTTTTTAATTAAATTAATTATTATTTACCGCAGCAATCTGCGTGATATAAGCTCTGATTTAAATTTTAACTAAGAACACAGCTAAATAATACTGCACTCTAAAGTCGTCACAAAATAAGAGGCCCGTTTGGACATTTGACAAATACCCTAGAATGTAACTTGGTTCGAAATTTTAAGAAACAATAAAAGAATTATTAATAACATGAATTGTTTTTAAAAAATACGTATATTTTTTGGTGCGTTAAATAATATGATATAATATATTGGGAGTATTCTTTTCACGCTTACTTTATAGTAGCATGCAATTTTTAATTATTACGAAACGTCTCAAAAACAGTTACGGTTTAAGTCTTTTTTTAAACACTAGTGCTGTAACTAATTAATTACTGAATTTCACCAGCTTCATTTGATTTTAATCGTAATTAAAATTGTGTCGTGATCTTTACTAAAAAAAAGAGCTTGGCGCCGCGATAAAATCCGAAAAAATTGTTTCATTCTAATGATTAAAATCGTGTAAACAATAGAAAACAATATAAAAATATAAAATAAAGACAAATTGATTTTTTGTACTATTGTATTATTTCAAATTACTTACAATATTAAAGTTTATGTTAAATTTCTGATTAAAATTTTAATCAAATGCACTTAACATTACATAATCAAATCGATCAAATACTCATACAAACTGAAATCGATTTATCGTGAGTATCGAATACCGAGTCGTATGATTACTTCGCTATTTACGTCCCGAGGACATGTCCAAACGGGCCTCTTATATTGTGACGACTATAGTAGTATTGTGTTCGTCTGGTGAGTAAGGTGGTCAGCGCTCCTGGAGAGGATTAGGGGTAGGGTTAGCAAGGTGCTTGTGATGCTTCGGTGTTGCAGGTATTTATATGCTACGATATTCTCTTACCGTCAGGTGGGGGTCATACGCTTGTTTTCCGACCTAGGCTTAGATAAAAATAAAAATAAATAAGTGATAAAAGTAACATTATACACTTAACAACACACATAAACACTCACTTACACACATATTCACACATGCTTAAAAATATTAATTTCTGTCTGTAAGAGATATCAATTGATTTTCCTGAGGAGTATTAGTGTTTCATGCAATACGCTTACACATAGATAATTACGTAGTATCTATTTGTTAGAGCACAAGTGCAGTATACGAATTTCTATACACCTACCTACCGCACAGCTTCAGGCAATTTATCTACACGTCAAAATTGATGTCGTTGACTAACAGTTTTTGATTGATAATAATTTTTAAAATTTATAAATGAAATTCATGTCAGCGACTATATTTGTATCATGTTTTTTATAGAATAACATCTGTAGCGTTGGGAACTTGTTTAGTATATCCAGCAATTTTTATAATTTAATAATAATTTGTACATAAGAAATATTTAAGAGAAATGCATTTTTGCATTTTAAAATTTTAGTTAAGAGATTTGAGTCTGACCTCAAATTCTGTTATATTTTATAATTTTTTGATATTGTTATAACTATGATAATGAGTTTTCATATTATTTAACTGACTTCAAAAAAGGAGGAGGCTACTCAGTTCGACCGTATATATATTTTTTCTTTATGTGTGTTCGGGGATAACTTCGTCGTTTATGAACCGATTTTGATAATTCTTTTTATATTGGAAAGGAGATATTCCAAGGGTACCATGATAAAGAAACCAGGATAATGTGATGGAATCCCAGAGAAATCGAGTGGTACCCTCGAAAATCGTAGTGATGACTAATGTGTTAGTTATTTTTTTTCGTCTACTTATGTTTTATTACTTGTCAATGTAATTGAAGTCGGTTATTTTTCGTTTGCTAGCAAACACAATTATAACATTGAACTGTCCTAAGTTGAGTTTAAATAATATTAAGCTGTAAAAATAACAATAAAAGTGAACGTACATTGCTAAACAAACTGAAGGTAATCAAATACACGTTCACTGTACCATGTTTGGCACAGTATAACATGTTGTACATGAGTAGGGTACAAGAGTACCACCCGCTTGCGAGGGCGTTACAATGAGCGCTGGAAGCTGGGTACAAGCACATCGATGCCGCTGCCTTGTACCGACTCGAACACGTAGTTGGACTCGGATCACGAAACTATATACGGGACAATGACGCTAATAAAAGTAATGTTTATCACAACTTAGGTATTAATAATTATGTTGTCAATTTATTTACTTGAAACAAACTGAAAATACGCATACAATGTAAAAAATCACTGTGGAGCATGTTTAAAAGACTTATTAAAATATCTTTAGTTGACTACGAACAGAAACTTTCGAAACTGTTTATCTTAAAATAAAGTAAATATAAACCTTTAAAATAAAAAGTAATTCTACATAAAAACCTTTATTTTCTTCTCCTGTGGAGGCGTAATGCTATACTTTCATGTAACGTGTTATATTAAATGTTCCCTTTATCAGGTTCATTTTATGTTACGGTGTAAGAAATTGTATTATATGAATACATTTATTTAGTTATGGAACGATGCGCACGAAGGAGATACTGTCATACATCTAAGGAAGTCGTTACAAGAACTGCGTCTAGATTACGTCGATCTCTATCTTATGCATTACTTGATAGCTTATACGGTGAGTAAAAACGAATGGTAGGCTTATATTTGATATTGATGTATAGCTATCGTTACTCATAGTAGGGAACATATCTATCAATTCGCAGAGGAGCAGCGTGGTGGATTAAGCTCCAATCCTTCTCCTACATGAAGAAAGAGGCCTATGCCCAGCAGTAGAATATTACAGGCTGAATGCGATGCGAAAGCGATGCGTTATTATCGAAGAGATTTATCACATACTAACATTATACTAAAGCAGAAGCTATCGCTCAAGTGATTCATTTATTTCATTTTTCATCTATTCGTGTTTCTAATAAAGACAGGTATAAAGTTCCTATTTATGCGAATAAATAGAAAAGTAATCTTGTATAAGGTTGAACAACATCAAAGGTAAACAATTCTAAGCGGGCGTATTAAACTTCGTAATATAGCTTTTGATTACAATTACTCTCTGTCAATCAAAATATAACTAACTTGTTCCGAGGCGAACATGTTGTTTGCTTTGACTTGGATATTTCTTATTCCGTTGGCTGGGTTTGTTATCATTAAGATAAGCGATTATATTGAGACGAAACATAAATATAACATTGAATGATGGACGGTTTTGTTTCAAAGTCCTTACTTATCTTATAATTTAATATTTCAGACGTCACACGTTGACGACACCCAATTTAACAGATTTTAATTTTTTGTTTAAAATAATGTCAAAATTAAACGGGAAAATTGTATTATTTTTTTTAGCCATTTTTTCTTAGACATCATATTTACAGAACTATAAACATCATAAAATATAAAAAAAAGTTTAGCATCGCATTCGCCATCATACAAACTACATATGTAATTGTTATATTATAGAGTTCGATTAATGAATAATATTACAGCTTCGGGTAGTGCTAGCGTTACTCTATATTATATGCTATACTGAGTAACGATTCTTTGATTTTCTTAGTTGTATGAAGTTCGTAAAATAATTTATTAATTATATTCTTATGTGTCTGTAATGAGTTTATATTATAGAAACAGACACCACAACTTAGCAACTACATAAGAAAGAAGAAAAATCTAAAAAAAGTAGCTTTTAAATACATACAAACAAATCATAAAAAGGTCTACATAAAAGTACAAGAATGTGTAAAGAAATATTATAGAAAAACAGGATAGTGAAAATTATATTTTACCACTTTGTGAGACCATCTACTAGTTACAAAGACTCTGTTTTGTTTTGATTTGAGGAAACTGGACCTATAATATTTAGTTGAATTTGAAATTTTAGCTCAATTCAGTCAAAGTTACCTGAAATTCTAAACTTCTAAACGCTTCTTCTTAAACGCTTGACTTCTAACGATTCTAATTAAATTTATTAAATGTTGGTAAGCCCCACAATAACAAATGATGAATTAACAAACTGGTGTTGGGAACATGGAGTTGTTGGGATGGCGTACACGCCATTTGGTGTGATACTTAGCTGCAAAAATGATACTCAGTTACCAGGGTCCGCGAAGAATATGTAGCGACCATGTACCACAAAACAGTGCCACAAATACTTCTCAGATTCAAAATAAGTAACATACATGGCTTTTTATAATTTATATATTAGCTTTTTATAAAATAAGCAATTTAGCTTTTTTTCAGACAGTTTAATTTTTAGGCATCTTGGTAAATGTTCTTACGTAGTTAATTAATAAATTAAATTAGAATATTTTTTTAACTATCATATAACTTAAACAGTTTCTTATATCTTTTCTATAAAGAGATACAAAATAACACTAACTTTTATGCCGACATTCCCACGAGATTGGAATTTACTCGGGTGATACAGCAAGACCGACTTCTTCCAATATAATAAAAAATAAATAAATACAATTTATGTACGCAATAGCAGTGATAATATATTTTATATTTGTTTAAAGCTATTGGTTTAATTATTTTTTCTTCTCATTACATTTGAACTGTAACTTATATGTAGTAGTAATTCCGAGGTTCACGCACACGTTTCGACAAAGTTAAGGAATTGTCGAGATTAAACAGAAATTATCGATTGAGAACATCCACTAAATGGTATCCCCATCGACATTTCCCTTTCGAGAAAAAAATACCTTACTGTAGACGAAATAGAAAACACTATCGCACACAGCAAAGATGATTAAAAGACGGTAAAATGTTTGGCAAGCTCCTTTCAAATTTGTAAGAATATAATGGATAAAAAGATTTTTCGGCTGAAGGATTAACTGCAAAGATCCATTAAGAATTATTTGTTATTTAAAATTGCTTTTCTAAAAGTGGATTATAAAAAAGTTTTCGTACTGATGTAATTAAAATTTTAATTGATATATTGCATTAAAAATGTAATGTTAATCAAATGATAACATAAATTTCCTATACTTATGCTAAAGTCGACGTGAAAACTGCTAGCAACTTATTTATTCCAAGGACTTTGATAATTAAGTATTTAGGTTGCTATCTTATCCCCCGAGGATCTTATAAGAACCGTGTAGCCTTTTTAATCTCCTTAGTGTTATATAAGTGAATTCTTTCAACCGCCAGTGTAAAGGAAATACCGCTTTTATATCAGCTTCAGAGGCTCACAGATGATCTAATTAGTTTCAACGAGCTTTTTGTTTACTCTCTTAGCCACGTATTAAATAAGAACTGAGCTGTAGGTAAGGCAACTTAATATAACTAAGTTAAGGAATTTTGAAATGACCAAATCGTTTATTTACTATTTGTGTCTCGTATTGATGCTCCCTGCCCTGTCTTTTATAAAAATTATGTATGGTACAAGAATCTGTACTATGTCCCTGAGATTGTTTATGTGAACAACATCTAGGGATGTACTGGAATAATTGAAAAAACACTCCTGCATTGGAAAATCTATTTATTGAGGAACTATATATGGTTAAAGGTCACCTCGTAATGTCTAATAGAGACGGAGTAGTAATTATTAATGTCAAACAAATTGATATTAAATTGATTGATTTAGGCTGTAACATACTGAGGATAATCCTCTTTCTTCACATAGAAGACGGGTCCGTTCTTAATCCAATACTCTGTTTCACTCCGTGTTGGCATATATATTTACTTTTGAGTAACGATTGCTATCGGATATCCATGACGATAACCGGGACCGACAGCTTGACGACCCACAAGGTCAGACGCCCAAATCCGAAACAATAAACTGACGTTTATCAGATTTTATTTCAGACAAAGCTGATCAAAGCCGTCGTGTAAAATAATGTTGGTAATTTACCTCACTCACTGTCGAGATTAGAATTTTTTAAATTTATTATTTACAGTGTCACGAGAAGATTAAGTTCTAAATGTTTTTAAATGAAAGTAGCTATGATTACTATAAAGTACGAGGAGACAAGTTTATTATGAGATCTTTAAGACGAAATAGAATAATAGCAGCTTTTAACATTCTAGACGTCCTACATTAGTACTTAAAAGGATTACCATGTTACAAAGTAATTTCTACTTAAGATGTGTAACACTGAGTATTATTATAACATTTGAAAACAACGATAAGAAAAAGTTTGTTTTATTTAATACACTTGACTCTGCTAGCTGCTCCAAAACTTGAATTTTTTTATAAGCCTAGATCGACAAATAAGCTTACGACCCAACTGAACTGAACTGAACGGTAAGGGGTTGTAGAAGTTTATAGATACCTGCAACACCAACAGCATAGCAAGTGTGTTACCGACCCTACGTCCAACCCTCCCCTGGAGCTCTGGGCCACCTTACCATAGGAAACAACACTAATAAGAGCAGTTTGAATTTTTTTTTCAATTTAATATTGAAAATAAGCAGTATAGTGACATATTACTAATTCCGCTGATAAACTGTCACGCAGTTTGGCGGATTATAAAATTTTACAGTATTTTCGGTCAAATAAATAAAGAATTATTATTATTAATAATAATTAAATTTAAATTGATAGAATAAAATATATTAATCAATAAGGTTTTCAATAACCAATAAATTATAGAAAAAAAGCACACGTTTATAAGAATTTATTGAAAAATGCAAACAAAGACAAAAACATGAAAAGTCGAAGTCAATAAATTCAGTTCTCATAGTGTCAATTTTTTGTATTTTGTTTAATTTCGATGTTATTCATAATTATTTGATCATAGAAAAAGCGTTCTGTAAAGTTAACATTAGTCAAACACTAAAAAGTCCTCGTGGTTTCGTAGCCTCATCAACATTTGTGGCTATTGTAGCTGTATGGCTATTCTCCTACGATGAGTCATAGTATCGTTTTATAGGACATTATGCCTAGGTTTAACAGACTCTAAATATGTAGAGACTTGGAAAACACATGCCTTTTATATTTGTATTAAACTTGTTATAGACTTACTAAAGCGTACATGACATTATATTACTCGACTTTACAAGCTTTTCACTCATAATTCAAGATTTCCTTTGTCGTTGCCTTTCCTATTCACGATTCAAGGGCTGTGTGAGTTCACGGTGTGTCAGTTGGAATATTAACAAGGGACACTGGACGTCTTTACTCTACAAACATAAAGTATTTTAAAACTTCGTATGGTATTAATATTTATTTTAAAAGATCTGTTTCTTACTCTATATTTCTACTTTTTTTTCTTTGAACTTTTGTATGCAAATAATTGGATATAAATTTGTAAATATTTAAATAGCCTCAGAACTGCGAATCGGAATTATATTATAAAACGAACTTTGACAGGTATAAATTGTTTGACGTAGAAAAATGCGCAAATGTAATTAAGAGCCCGAGGATGTTGTCTTACTTGGTAACAAAATTTTAATGTAATCAATAAAATTTTAAAATTAAATTATGTTTTTTTAAAGTAATAGCTAGATAAGACGGTCATCTTGTGTTGATTGATTATTATCAACCATCGACTAGAAGAGCCACGGATAATTTGCTGACTTAAACATGAATATAAAGGGACAAATAGTATTAGGAAAGGATCTTCCCTTGTAGATGAAAGCATTCATTAACAATGAATTCCTTCGTTATTGGGAGAAATTGTTAAGGCTTTCAAATTCTTAGTAAGTCGTGAAGTGTTGCTATGGTCACGGTAGTAATAACATTGTTATAGTTACTTTAATCATTACTACCTTGGGACTTAAAAAGCCGACCGATGGCGGGATAACCACACAACTGCTAGCTTTGAAATACACAGGCCGAAGACGGGTAGCAGTATCTTCGGTGCGACAAAGCCAGCCCTGCGGTCACCAACCCGCCTGCCCAGCGTGGTGACTATGGGCAAAACAAATGAGTTCACGCCATTTTTGGCGTGAACTTGTGGAGGCCTATGTCCAGTAGTGGACTGCGAAAGGCTGCTGTGATGATGTGATGAGTCACTTTAATTGCTATAGACGTACTAAATAGAGCTAAAGGACAAGTTACTTCATTAAAAAAAACTCGTTCGTATTAAATTTAAAAATAAACTTTAATAGTCTAAGTAAAATTTGCTCAGTGTAAATTGTAAACATAGCTTGAAATTTTACGAAAGTTAAGCCAAGAGAAGCTTAGAGTATTAACTAAACAAGCTATCCTTTAAAAGGCTTAAATAGAGAGTAAAGAGTGTGTATATTATTTTTCTAACTCGCGTTTAACCTTTTTTCTATCATTGGAAATATGGAAGTCCTTATTTACACCTCCTTATACCATTAAAATGTGGCAAATGATATTGATATTTATTAAAAATATGACTGGCAGTGAATTAATGTGTTACAGTTTGCAACATTTTTTTTCCATTACACGACTTAACTATCTCCAATCTCGTTTTCAAAAAGCTATGACTTGTAAATAATATCTTCGTATAGTAAATAATAGAAGCTCAGAAGTAGCAAATCAATCAAACTGATGAATATCGAAACCAAATAAAGTTGAAACCGCAGAAGTGTCTATTGGATACATTACAGATGAAATAAAACAATAATGTAAAGAGAAAATAAAGAAAATATTAATTGAAATCGTGTCTCTCGTGTCCCCCGGAGCATCATACGAAAATACTCGGATGAATTTTTAATAAAACACTTATTAAATTTAATAAGCGCTTATATATTTAATATTAAAAACTTTAACATTATATTATAATAAAAATAAATTATGTGAAGTTTTATGTAATAATTTCCATGTTAAATGTACATTGGTATGTGATACTCGTAAATCCCCCTTTGGAAGTTGGATCACGTTCAACAAATGTTTGCCACTCACACAGAGACATGGGACTAATAGAAAGACAAACACTTCGGAACTTTGAATTATAATTAATTTCACACAAATTATACTAGCATTGGAGGAGGTTAAATTTATAAGACTCATATTTGCGGTTTATTGAATGATGTATTCATTTTGATTCGTAAATGAATCAATGAAGTCAATATATTTTTCTTTGTAAGTATTCATACCGAATCTATTTTGGTCAGTCAAAAAGGTACACCGCCCGCACATGACAAACATTTGTATTGGCCATACAGGTGTTTGCCGTGGTCTGGGTGTTTGTGCAGTCCTTGTGGGTCTCCCCACCGTGCCTCGGAGGGCACGTTAAGCCGTCGGTCCCGGCTGTTATCATGTACACCTGATAGCGATCGTTACACATAGTAGGCAATATGTCTGCCAACCCGCATCGGAGCAGCGTGGTGGATTAAGCTCCGACCCTTCTCCTACATGGGTAAAAAGACCTATGCCCAGAAGTGGGGTATTACAGGTTGAAGCGAAGCAGGTATTCTTCTGATTGTAAATTTTCACTGCTACTATTAGTAACATAAATTTTAAACAGAAAAAAGTTTTAATTCCATTTCGTGTTATATTCTCTATCTGTACTCAAACTAATTGCAATTGAACGATTTCTTTGTTACAAAATAAATAAAATGAGAACCTCGAAAGGAAAGTGTATTTTCGTATCTTTTTTCCTTCTAGCAATCCTGATTGTACTTATATAAAAGTTACGTACTAATATGTTCACATTATTGATAAGTTCAATACACCAGTCAAGCTGTACTTGGAGTACAGCGATTTATACTTAAAAGTATTTTGTGAATGGCGATGTTTAGAGATCTTTTCAATATTTTATGTAATTAATTTTTTTCTTCACAACAACTTTTAAATGACGTTGAGCATAATAAAGTTTATTAATTAAAATAATTTACAAGAACGTCGGCGTTTGCGAATCTACTAATAAGTCAGAAGTAACAAGCTCACGAACACGATTAAAATAAAATAAAAATTAGCAAAAGCATTTTCATATTTTTTAATTTAAAAATTTCTGAGCTTGGACATGACGTAATTGCATTTTTGCATAAAAATTTGTAGAAAAATTTATTGATCTTAAAAACCGTTATTTTAATTTGAGTATTTATTATCCACGTTATTAGCTTTGATATATTTTAAAGCTAATAACTTGGAACCAGTGAAATGTTGCTAACAAAAAGGTCAGGTGTGTGAACGTTTCGGGTTCAGCTCTCAATATATCACAATGGACAGCGAATGCGTGGGCCTTCTCGAATATATGTTAAATTTATTCATTTATGCTTAGACTTTTTAATGCTATGGACTGAAATAACGGTATGGGTTATACCAGATCGTACCTTCAACACATCTTTGTGAAATATAATTCATCACAAACGCCAGTAACATACTTTAAATCTATTTTTCACTTCCCGACTCTAACCGCATTTAAGTTAATGTCTCGTTTGATTTTTGATGAAGACAAAATAACGAAAAAAAAGAAGAAATTCAGAGTTCAGTCTCTGAAAGGGGATATTTATATAAAAAAAAATTCTCGTTTCTCTTCTGGGTACAGTTCTAAGATGGTTGTTATAGGTATAGATTTTTACTACATGAGAAGACTATTTCCCGAGTAGATTATTTCTTGATCTTTCACTACATAATGATATCAAGGAAAACTTTGTTTAATATGATTTGGTCAAAAAACCACCACCTGACCACGGCTCACCTGATGGTAAGAGATAACCGTAGTTATAGACGCCTGGAACATCAGAAGCATCGCAAGCGCGTTGCTGACTCTATCCCCGACTCCCCCCCAGGAACTCTGGTCACCTTAATCGCCAACAGGAACACAATACTCCTTGAAAACAGTATTATTTAGCTGTGATCTTCTGTAATGTCTAGGTACTATCCCAGTCGGGCTGTTCCATATTTTGAGCAGGAATTTTGCTGCTGTGCCCTACCCCAGTTAAAATATGGTACTTTATATTTTGCAAAATTTCACATAAAGTTAGATTTGTTACCTTTGAAAAAAAAAACTGGTTTTCTAATTTTCTAATATCATAAACATTCTCTGTTTTTTAATTTATTTTAATAAGGTAAATTTTTTAACTCCTTTATTTTTATTACTAAATAACTATATATACCCCAATGTCTATAAATATTCAATTTTACAACAAGATCGTTGCTAATTATTCAAATTGTTATAACATAAATAGAATTCTTGAAAACACCACCCTCTTTCCACAGTCGGGTTAAATTTGCTTAAAATATTAAAATTACAAATAATTTAAACAGAAAATGTCTTTCATTAAAATTGAAGATGTTTCAAATTACTTTTGAAAAACATCGCGTTCAATTTTTATTCAAACGTAAGAACAATTTGCAATCAGCGAAGCCTGTTAAGCTCCTACGAAGCGAATCATCATAACAATATTCAATCTGGAAATTTTATTTTCTTTACACGTCCACTTTCTCCATGCACTTATTTCATTTTTTTGAGTATCGTATTTAATGTCGAAAAAGTTATGTTTATTTCTATTGAATACTCAAATATTTTTTAAGTACGGTTGATATTTATTGGCGTCTAGCTTTGGCCCGTGACTTTGTCTGTGTAGAATTATTATTTTGAGTTTGTTTGAGCGTTCAAAAATATAAATTTATGTTTATTCAAATATTATTATTAAATACCATGATAATAAACAAAAGGCATGGGCGATTTTGAGCCTGTAAATGTAAATATTAAATCATAAAAAATATATTATTTAATATTTGCATTTGAACCAAGTACTTTTACAATTTTTTAATCCGACAAACTACGTGACAGCGATTAGCGGAATCAGCGCTTATCAACATATAATATACGATATAAAATACGACATACTTATCAGCATACATCAGGCTTATCCTACAGACGATTTATTACTTAAGACTACAGATCGATAGTCCCGTGACTGCCTAGTAAAGCTAGGACGTGGTTCGACGCTGACGGTATTACTTTATAACAATGTCTAAATTTTTTATTTTTGAACTAAAACTCCCCCTAAACCCTCCCTTACGCACGCTTGCCTTGGGGAGTAAGCTACTGAATCCGTGACAAGAGCGTTATGAAAAGTGTGATCGGGCGAGGCGAACGGAGCAAGAGAGAGAGAGAGAGAGGTGCGAGCACACATTTTCTTTCTCGTACCCAATTACGTTTCGTATATCTAAGACACAGTGCAAGCCTATTGTGCAGGCCTATTGCTAAAGAAATTTTATATTAGTCGTGTGGTACACCCATTTTTTCTTAATTTGTACATATTTAATTTTTTTTGCGTATAGCCTAAGCAATATAGGCTGGCGTTTACTCTTTTTTATACCTAGATCTTTTTCTTTATGTATACATATAAACATACGCACATACATCCATGCACACATACATTATACATACCTTCAAATAAGCGTTTCTATTATGTATATTACACCTTCCAGCCACTTTATACTGTCACTCTATTTGACAAGCCTGGACCCCGCCTTAGCATCTTGAGCAATGCCTTTACCCACGATATATCGCGCTTGTAGATACATCTTTTCTGATTGTACTCCAAGATGGCCTTCGTCGAGACACAAACTGAGGTAGGTCGCAGCAGGAATTTCCTGCTCAAAATATGGAGCAGCCCGACTGGGGTAGTACCTCGACCTTACAGAAGACCACAGCTAAATAATACTGTTTTCAAGGAGTATTGTGTTCCTGTTGGTGAGTAAGGTGACCAGAGCTCCTGGGGGGGATTGGGGATTGGGTCGGCAACGCGCTTTCGATGCTTCTGGTATTGTAGGTGTCTATAAGCTACGGTAATCTCTTACCATCAGGTGAGCCGTACGCTTGTTTGCCGAACTAGTGATATAAAAAAAAAGACACTCACCGCTCCGGCTATATTGTATACGTATTAATGTTTAAACTATGTTGTAGATTTGTTTTAATATAGTCAGACACCCGTACGCTATTGCAAATACAAGGGTAGATATTATTATACTTTAATTTATGGAGCGTACATGTTACTGTTATATGTTTTCTCTAGAATAGGGTGACGCTGTTCACACGTAAAATATACTTTTTTACTTTACTTCTTTTTCTTCTTCAGGGTTAATGGCTTTTAATAGTGCCAAATGAGCACAGATGATTTCGCCAATGTCACGTTCCGCGATTGTTAAATTAGTTGATTTGATTTGATTTGATTTTCAACGGGCTATTCTCCGCAACTCGACGACTTAGTGCGCCTATTTTGCGTGGTAGGCTGGGGGCTTCATTCATGCCAGCCTAGCTCCTTGAGGAAGCCTAGCAGACCCCTTGCGTTGCCGACGACTTCCCGGAGCGACCTCGGTGTCCCGAGGTGTATCGCCCTGTAGTTCGCCACACTACCGCATTCCAGCAGGATGTGTGTGGCCGTTTCTTCTGCCTCCATGCACGCTCTGCATAGGGGGCTGTCTGTAACACCTAAGTTGTGTAAGTGTTTGTTGAGCAAGGCATGTCCGGTAACAGCCCCGACCAGTAGTCGGAGCTGGGCTCTCCCATAGCCGCGAAGTTTGCGGGACAATCCTGGGTTGATCGTCGGAAGAGCTTCCTTGGTCTGCCTGCAGGTGGTTAGGTTTGTCCAATATTCTTGGTGCATTACCTTGGTGTTGTGTCGCAGCTGGCTGCGCAGCCATCCGAAAGGCAGAGGTAGAATGGGTTCGGGTCCGTAGACCTTCATCTCCGATCCATTCCTCGCCAGTCGGTCAGCCGCGTCGTTGCCTCGCGATCCACTGTGGCCCTTTATCCATTGGAGGATAATGGTGTTTGTTTCACTTACCTTCGTCAGAGCTCGATGGCACTCGTATATTAGCCCCGATGTCATGGTGTCGCTCTGTAGGGCTTGCAGGACCGATCTGCTATCGGAAAGAATACGGATTGGAAAACCCTGTACCTCTCTAGCCGTGATCGCTGTTGCAGCCATTATGATTCCCATACATTCCGCCTGAAAGACGGTGTTGTGGATTCCCAATGGCGATGACATGTTGATATTCAGGTCTTCTGAGTAAACCCCAGAACCTGTACCTGTTGATGTTTTCGACCCGTCTGTGAAGATTCTCAGCTCCTTGGGGTTGATGCCTTCCCCTGGGTCTTCATGTAATTGTATTCTGTATTTTTTGTCGAATACGTACTGTTTGGGTATTCTGTCGGTGACCGCTTCGATGAGCGGTTCCCTGTTCGCCAGTTCTCCGAGTATACCTGTATGTGTTACTTTTACGTTTCTCCATAGGTTTAGCTTCCTGAGTCTTACCGCGGCCGCTCCCGCCTCCTGTTGGATAAACAGATGCAGCGGCGGCAAGTTCAGTAGGGCTTCCAGGGCCGCAGTCGGGGTGGTCCTCATGCAGCCCGTAGTCGCCATGCAAGCTAGCCTTTGAAGTCGTTGTAGCTTTGCTTCGCCGGTGATTAGTTTGGTTCTCGGCCACCAAACCACTGCGCCATAGCTGATAATTGGCCTGATGACGGACTGGTACAGCCACAGAGTGATTTTCGGGGATAAACCCCATCTTTTACCCATCATTCTGCGGCACTGCCAGAAGGCTATTGTGGCCTTGTCAATCTTGCTGTTGAGATGGCTGCTCCAGTTCAGTTTGCTATCTAGAATGATTCCTAGATACTTCACCTCCGAGCTGAACTGCAGCTCCGTTCCGAACAGTCTAGGGGGATTGTAGTTCCCCAGTAGTCGTTTGTTAGTGAACATTACCTGTTCCGTCTTTCTGGGATTGACGGTAAGTTCGTTGTCTATGCACCATCTCTCCACAATCCGTAGCGCCTGTTGTGTAACATTACACACGGTACTGCTGACTCTGCCGCTAATTAGAATGGCAATATCGTCAGCATACCCGATCGTGAAGTAGTTGTGCTGGTTCAGTCTGGTTATAAGGTCATTCACCACCACGTTCCACAGTAGTGGGGAGAGCACCCCTCCCTGTGGACATCCTTTAACCACCAGTGCATGTTGTGTCCCAGATGATGTAAGTCTGATGACTCTTTTACTGAGCATGTTACCTATCCAGTCAACCATTACCGGGTGTACACCGTGCTTAACCAGGGCCGACGAGATGCTGGTGAAGTTGGTCATGTCAAACGCACCTTCTATGTCGATGAAGGTGCCGAGACACATTGCCTTGTTTTCAATGGCCTCTTCTATTTTGCTGACCACTGCATGTAGAGCTGACTCTGTTGATTTACCTTGGCTGTACGCATGTTGGTGTGAGTGTAGGCGTACTGTAGCCAGGGCGTTTTCTCTCAGATCCCGTTCACACAGCCTTTCGAGGGTCTTCAGCAGAAACGATGTTAGGCTGATAGGTCTGTGGGATTTGGGTTCGGAGTAGTCACTTTTTCCCGGTTTGGGGATGAAGATTACCTTTACCTCCCTCCACTGCTTTGGCACGTACCTGTGAGCTAAGCACGCTACCAAGACAGCGGTAAGCCTATGGGTCAGTCGGTTGCCTCCCCACTGCAGAAGTGCTGGGAAGACCCCGTCCAACCCTGGGGATTTGAAGGAGTCAAAGCTGTTGATAGCCCATCTAACTTTTGGTGGACTTACTACCTTGAGTGCATACTCCCATTGCTCCTCTGTTGGGGTCACATCCTCTTCGAGCCAATCGACCGACCGCATAATGCGGCAGCCTGGAAAATGCGTTTGCACCAGAATGGTCTCAGCTTCTTCCAGCGTGCTCGTGAAGGTGTTGTCTGGCTTTCTCAGGGAGCCCCTCAACTGGCTAGATTGGTTAACGAGAACCTTCCTTACCCTGTTGGCCTGTTCGCAGGTTTCCACGCTGCTGCAGAATTTGCGCCACGAGTCGGTACTTCTATACCTTAAACGTTTCTTGTATCTGGACTTGGCCTTCTTGTACTTGTCCCAGTCCAGATCGGCGCATGTATTCATTGCTCTGTTTAGGAGTCGCCTTACCTTTTTCCTGAGTCTTTCCAGTTCAGGCCCCCACCAGTTCACTATGTTCTCCGGTGGGATTGATAAGGGACATGCAGTTTGGTAGGAGTCTATAATATTGTTAGTTAACATATCTACCTGTTTTTCTATCTGTCCTGTTCCCTCGAGTCTGTCTGGGCATGTCTGCTCGCTGAGCAGCTGCTCCAGTCTCTCGACGTAATGCACGCGGTTGGTTTTGCGTGGGTTACGCCTAGGGACTGCTGGGACTGTGTTTACCTGCACGTCGAAGCGTATCCATCTGTGATCTGAGCACGATGCCTCATCGGATACGTGCCAGTTGGAGATGGTTCCAGAGGCCGCTTCTGTGGCTAGTGTTAGGTCGATGATTGTCCTACTACGTCTGTTCACGAATGTGGGTTCGGAGCCCACGTTCATGATCTGTAGATTAGTCGTCATCAGATATTCAACTAAGAGCTTACCTCTTTCGTTTGTTGTTTTGATTCCCCAGAGGATGTGATGTGCATTGGAGTCAGTGCCTACAATCAGTTGCAGTCCGGACTCTTCGCAGTATGTTGTCAGCCGTGCCATGTCGTGCGGCGGTGGCGCGTCAGCCTCTGGCATGTAGGCCGACGCGATCACCATCTCCGGCAGGCTGTGGTCTTGCGTTCTATGCAGTTTAATGGCGCAGAGATCTCTAGAACAAAAGCTCGTCAAAATTTGCGCCTGTATATCCTTAGTGATGTAAATACAGGCCCTGGTGTTTTCCGGGCCCGTATGTGCTATGAGCTTACCTCCAGCATTCCGGAGTCCGCATACCATGCCATTTCTGACCCACGGCTCTTGGATCAGCGCAATGGCTGTTGTGTTAACCTCCAACCATTTCCGCATCTGAGCCGTCGCTGTCATGCTATGGTGGAGGTTAGCTTGGAGAACCTTACAGGACGAGTGAGTCGGGTGAGCCATCTTCAGATAGCCTCTCCCCCGCCTCCTCCGTCCCTGTCCCCCCTATGGCCAGGTTGTCCAGGCCAGTTAAGCAAGCCCCTTCCTCCGACTCCCGAAGCGGCTCTACCACGACCACCGATTCTTCGGTCTGGAGTTTGGGGCTCGACTGCCTGGCTCGACTGAATGGCCGGGATTGCTCCTGACCCTTCTTCCTTCGCCTGCCCTACGCTGTCATCTGTGCCCTCCATTTGGTCTTCACGCCCCGTTGGCAGGTGCTCGGCGAATTTGCCCTTTGGACCCTGGAATTTTACGTACACCGACCCCAGCAAATAGCAGAGTCGGCGTTCGCGTTCAACCAGGGTCTGCACCACATCCTCAGGAGCGCTAAAGATCAGGAACGTGTTACCGTCCTGTCTATCGACCTTGTGGAGGACCCAGCTGTCTACCCTTGCCCACTTGTTCTGGAACCGCAGCGCGCGTCCCACCTTCCAGATGTCCGGTTGTTCACCCGGAAGCAGAACGCCGCAGCGGACCAACTTGACGAGGTCGCGCTGTCGCTTGACCGTCAGTCTAGCACCCGTGGGCAAGGTGAGCTCCGAGACTATGCGCGCGAGGTATCCCACGGTATCCTGGTCACCACACCACAGTTTCAGAGCCCCGTTTGCGTAGGTCGGTTTACCCTGAAAGACAGGGTACACCGGCTCGTCATCGGTCGCTTCTATGGAGTCCTTGAGAAGGCGCTCCTGTAGAAGGACCTGTATCTCTTGTGCGGCTTGTGCAGTCAAGGGCTCACCGGTCGCAGTTGTTACCGCAACCAGTAGGTCCGACTGCACAGCCGCAGCATAGGGGACATGGGTTCCGTCCGCTAGCTTCGGCTTTTTGGGGTTCCCCCTCGGCGACTGAGAGTCGTCGAGGCGAGCCCTTTTGGCCGGTGCCTGGGACGTACTTCCATCCCCCGCTTTGACCTTCGCCAGCGCCTCGCCGCGTTGGGCGCGACCGGTTGCCTGGTTGCCCTGGCCACCTGCCGCCCCCTTCGCAAACTTGACGGACCCCATGGGTTTGGGTTCTTTGGCTTGGGCCCTTCTTTGACGTTGGCGCTGCCTCTTGCTCTTGCGCTTAGGCTTAGGTTCGCTCCCTGGTTGGGAGGACCCTGTACCACCCACGCGTCCCGCCGACTTGCTGGGTTTCCCCTTGGCCTGTCGTCGGTCGACAAGAGTCCACGCCTCGTCAAAGCGTTGGAGGGCAGCCACCTCTTCCGCCGTCCGGGTTCCGGGTTGCCCCGGTGCCCTGTCGGCAACAAGGATGGCACCCTCTGTTGAGGACGCCGTCGACGTGGACGGCCTAGGTTCCTCCGGTTTCCCAGTTTCCCCTCGGCCACCCACGGACTTGCGTTTTGTGTGTGGTAGCGCCACCTTGGCAGCACCACCCCCGTGTTTGTGTGTGTTTGCTGAGGTCAAGGTCGACTTCGCTGCCTTGCCTCCGCTTGTGGAGGAGGGCGGTCCCAACTTCGTGGTACCGCTCCCCTGTTGTGTCTGTTGAAGTTGTAGTGGGTGTTTGGTAGACGGACCCGCGTTCGCGGTTCTCGCCACCAGTGAGGTACCATCCGGTTTCCCTTCAAGTCCCTGTGTGGGTTTGGATCTGTTTTTATCCATAGTGTGTAAGATATAAATTCATCCACTGCGCTCCCTACCCTCCATGGAGCCCGCAACGTTGGGGATGCCGTTTCGACACCGGGGCTACGCAGTGGGTATAGATGTGAAAGGTTGGGTTCCAAGCGCGACATCGGGAGCTGCAGATGCCCGGCTGGTGACCGCGATCCCACGGCCCCCAGTTGTTCCGAACACCCTTGCCCCGTCAGCATGGCCGGTCCCCGTGTCCTCCCAGAGGACCCTTCCCCATCTCGCCAGCGTAAAGCACCCGGCTCATCCGTGCAGTTACGCATGTCCGTTTCCCCGCAGTGGCTAGCTACGGGGCTACCGTTTAGCCTGAAATCCGGACCAAAGAGGGCGTGTTGTCTCCCGTGGTAACAAAACCCAGACCCCGTTCGACTCAGCCCCCCAGGACTCCTTCATCCCTGCGTACGGCGATCAACTGCGCAGGACACACGCAGGTAGGCATTTGCAATTGTGATCCGCCGGGTCACCTACTATACCCGGCGGATGGCCTGTCATACTTAGCTACAGCAGTCCGGGGAAGGTGGTAGTTTGCGGCGCCCGTTACGACCACTGTATTACCAGGGTGTGCGACCCATCCCAGAAGACATGACGTCCTAAGGAATGGGTTCGCCCCCAAGCCCGTACGTCGGCGAGCTGAGGGCGACGTGGACGCGTATGGCAGACTTGACAGAGGCGAGCCGACTTAACGCCGCACACTTAAGTCCACTCGCACCCTGCCCACACCCCTGTTAAATTAGTTTTTCGACCTAAGCAAATGTACGAATGTTGGCGAAAACATTCTATTATTAAACCATAAAATTCCTATATTTCCATCGAATTGCCGTGACGTAATACGACAATAGCTAGAAAGGTTTTATTTAATGCATGAATTAGGCTGTTAGTACCGGTATTTTAATTGTATTTCAAGTAAAATATTTTCTTTATCTTATTTTGTAAAACTGCCTACCATAATGAACTATACTCAAACTTAAAATTCCAGACAAAATTCCCGCGATTTTTGCAGTGAATTATCGTAATTTTATGTAGGCAACATGACTTTAACAAAAAAAAAAAAAACTAATTCTTAACCACAACTATGATCATTACGCCTATCTGTCATCGTTACGATTATTCACTTGTTAAAAACGAATAGTAATTTCTATAACACTGCTAGTAAACAAAATATTTATCATAAAGTAGCTGACCTGGTGACTATCATATCGTTATTTTGTTTTATCATATCCTGACAATAACGATAGCAAAAAAAAAGTATTATCAAATTTAGTACTGTCGGTCGTAGGTTATTTCGGTGATTCATTTTATTGATATTGCTACGTGTTAAAGAATTGTTCGTTGGGTTAGAGAGTCACCCACAACTCCTAACACGAGACACAAGAGAGAGAGTAAAAAAAAATCCTACAGAATCTTAATTTTTTTTTTTTTTTTCAAAACACACAAAATCACCTTACACTAAAGCAAAGCTTAAACCTATAAGAACTACAATGACTCACCCACAATTAATTGCACTCAGATCTTAAGACGGCGAGAGAATCCAACCCAAAAAAGAAAAGAGCAAAAAGAGGCAAAAAAGCCGCAAACACTCGCCCTGAGGCTTATATACCCTAGCATACCCCGCGCGTCGCGACACAACTACCCCCTAAGGTGAACCGCGACGTAATACAATACGAGGGTATTCCAAAATTAAATCAGTCGCCTAGAAAAAGTAAATAGCAACGCTAATGCATAACTGTGCTATTATACATCAGCAGGAACGAAACCAGGCGCTATTAAAAATATATGCTACAATATAAAATAAAATATTTAAAAATTAATATTTAAAAACTTTTCTAATGACATCTAATATTTCAGTAACATTTGCACGCTCGTTTTATTTTGCATTTGCTGATGTATAAACGGAAAGTTATTCAAGTATTACATTTTTTCGTATTTTCAACTTCTTTTGACTACGTCTCTTTGTTTTGGATGTAAGTCAAAAGATTTCTTTGAAGTTTCCTTTCAAAGACTTTCTACGCATTTTGCTCATAATATCGGTTATTGAAGCATCCCTTATTTATACAATATGTTATGATGTTTTATAAACAAAATAAGAATTTGGTTACGTATATTTATTTGGGTAATTTTTCGACGTTTTTGTCGGCATACCGTTAAAACCGTCTCATATTTTTTATATAAATATAAAAAAGCTCTTCGTTGGTACCTTTACGTATAACG
Organism: Melitaea cinxia; assembly: GCF_905220565.1. Classification (NCBI taxonomy): domain Eukaryota; kingdom Metazoa; phylum Arthropoda; class Insecta; order Lepidoptera; family Nymphalidae; genus Melitaea; species Melitaea cinxia. Next base: position 11,367,135 of record NC_059403.1, read on the forward strand.
AATAATGATAATTTGAAGTTGGAAGAAGGAAAAAAATAAATAATAAAGTTGTTCAGAGATTTTGACAAAAGTTCTTATTATATTGATTCAGATTACGCAGTATCATTTGGGTTAAATTTAATTATTAAACTAAATTGAACAAACCCAAAATTAGCTATATTCAAGTAGACTCATAGTTCATTCACTCGTTCACTCGTCATTTGACAAATTAAAATTATATTAAAATTATATTTGTTTGTAGTGAATTAATCAGTTAGCACTGATTTGAAATGTAAATTAGCACAGACGAACCAGTAAAAACTTCAAAATAGGTATATGTTACCTTTTTGATAACAATTAAATAAAAATGCAGCATGAAATTCTAAATAATTTCTTAATTGTTAATATTCATAGTTTACTAGACAAAACCTACACGGGGAAAGAGGCCTATGCCCAGTAGTAGCATATTACAGGCTGAAGCGAATAGACAATAAATTGTTAATCTTTTGTTTCTTATTTATGAAATTTTACTGCAAACCAGCGCTGTGATTTCGAAAACGTTTAATGACGGTTATAGTACGTCAGCGTAGTTTATTCCACTTTAAATTATTATTTCGATTCCAACCAAAAATGGATCAAAAGATTTTATTAATTAACAGATTTAAAAATGGAAGAAGGTTCTCATTTTGACTGCATTTTTTTAGTGTAGGAATTGGTTTAATGATTTTTTATATGAAAGCTGGTAGCTTGGCATGTAGTTCTATATATGTAAATTCAAGCCAGGTTTTATGGGTATTTTTGAATTGTCTTTAACAATACGTAGATACGCAATCTAGTATATTTAATTTACCTCGATTACATTAATAATGTTCTCATTTATTGTCAATTAAAGGCGGTTTATTTCGTCGGTTTGAGAACAAACTCAACTATGAAATATTAAAAATTACAAATATTGGATTCTAAAAGCAATAATTAAAAAAAAAAACTGACTACATAGTGTGAAAATTAACCAACTAGATTGACTAGTTCGTAGTAAAAAAAAATGTAGCAGAATATGCGTAACGGTACATTTTAACCGACTTCCAAAAAAGGAGGAGGTTCTCAATTCGACTGTATTTTTTTTTTATGTATGTTACATCAGAAATTTTGACCGTGTGGACCGATTTCGACAATTGTTTTTTTAATCGAAAGGTGGTGTGTGCCAATTGGTCCCATTTAAATTTATTTGAGATCTAACAACGACTTTTCGAGTTATATCTAATAATGCGTTTTTACTTGACGCTTTTTTCGTCGACCTACGTTGTATTATACCGCATAACTTATATACCGATTTGGATAATTCTTTTTTTGTTAGAAAGGGGATATCTCTAGTTTAGTACCATGATAAGGAAACTAGGATCTGATGATGGGATCCCAGAGAAATCGAGGGAAACTCTCGAAAATCCGCAATAACTTTTTACTGGGTGTTTCGATTTTGATAATTTTTAAATTAATGAAAAGCTGATTTTCATCATGTGGTCACATTTAAATTTTATCGAGGTCTGATAACTACTTTTTGACTAATCTTTGATAACGCGTAGTTACTTGACTATTTTTTCGTCGATCTACGTTGTATTACTTGTCGATGTAATTGAAGTCGGTTTTTTTTTTCGTTTGTCTGCAAACACAATTATTATTAAGGAGTAAATCTTTACATAGCAATGGGGTGTTAATTACATTACAGATTGAATTTTCTTGTAATAATATAAATAAATTACAGTATCATACTCTAAGAATCTTAAAATCTTTGCACATTTTTCTAAACTTTCTTAGTAAATTAATTATAACTGACTGATTAGAACCGCAAATATAAAAAGAAAAATGTTTTAGATCAGTTTTGAAATCTTGCAGGTGATCTAATTAGTTTTAAGAAGCTTTATATAAATTTTCTCAGACTTATATTAAACTCGCTGTGCCCGCGACTTCGTCCGTGTGGAATAGTGACTTATATATGTGTGTATAGTGACTATAGGACAGCATTTTGGATATATTTTTTAGTTTATTTTAGACACCAGAATAGCTCTAATATTTTGTCTCTTGTCGCAAACTTGTAAAATATTCACATAAACCTTACATATTTCCATACAAACTTTCATCCTCTATTCTCTAGTGTTATTTTACACTCCTGAGGGTAAAACCTTTACAAATCTTTTAAAGTTTTTTTATTTATATTGAATTTACTGTCTAAAAAATAAGTTTAAAGCTTCTAGCTCTAAAAATGACGATACTTCCATACAACTTTTCAACCCCTTAAACCCCTTTTTTCACATTAAAAAGTAGCCTATGTCCTTTCTCAGACTTTAGACTGTGTTCCGAAATTTCATTTAAATCGATTTAGTTGTTTTGGCGTGAAAGTGCGACAGACAGACAGAGTTACTTTCGCATTTATAATATTGGTATGGATTATCTGAAACGTATAGCTCACAATTAGTTTTTTATAATAATATCGTCCATCTAAAGAGTATATAATTACATATAATGTAAAAATATTTTGATCTATTTAATAAATACATATAATAAAATGGTAGGAAAGTCAAACCTTACATACAATATATTTTTAAGAGAATACTTGGGGTGTGATCTATAATCGATACCGAACCCAAAAATATGGTTTTTAGAATTTTTGTGTTTGTCTGTTTGTCTGTATGTATGTCCGGGATAAACTCAAAAAGTACTGCATGGATTTACTTCAAATTTGGCACGAATATTATTAAGAAGTCGGGTCAACATATAGGCTACATATTATCACGCTATCACCTACGGGGAACGAGCAGTGAACCTTTATTTCTTCAACGCATTCTGTAACAACGTGTAATTTAATGACGCGTATTTGGATGTTGTTGTTATTATGTTAATAACCATGCTATAAGCTAGCTTTACACTATAAATAAAGACATTCTGTAGTATATTTAGTATCGGCATTGCACCCGTGCGAAGAGAATTAAAGAATTTTCATATTTGGTAGTTCTAAACCAAATATAGAGGTAATCCTGACCAACTAGTAATCAACTATTCCTATCATGTATGTATCTATATATTAGTGTATGTATTCTATATGCGAATAAAAATTATTTTATTAACTATTAAACGAACTAATAGTAAGAATTGAATGTAAGAAAAGAATTGAATGTGCTGTGTGGCTACGGCACTAAAGAATTTAGCCACCCCTCTCTTCCCGTGGGTGTCGTAAGAGGCGACTAAGGGATAACAAGGTTCCACAACCATCTTGGAACTTAAGAAGCCGACCGATGGCGGGATAACCATCCAACTGCTGGCTTTGAAATACACAGGCCGAAGACGGGCAGCAGCGTCTTCGGTGCGACAAAGCCAATACTGCGGTCACCAACCCGCCTGCCCAGCGTGGGGACTATGGGCAAAACATATGAGTTCACGTTATTTTTGGCGTAAACTTGTGGAGGCCTATGTCCAGCAGTGGACTGTATAGGCTGTAATGATGAATGAAATGAATATTAAAACATAGTAAATTAGAATATTTATTATGTTATTATGTTCTCGTGCTGTATACGGCTTCATGTTGGTGACGTTTACTGAGTTTGTTGGAAGTCAGTTGCATGGAGCGTGTATTTAACCTTAAGGCTACCAAGGAATAATAAAGTAACATAATGAGGAATATTACACCACGTTCCTAAAATTAGTAAGGTAGTTATAGAAGGAGGTACTTTATTGTTAGTAGACGTCCGCTACGAACGAATTTTGCGATAGGGTCCAGATTAAGGTGGTTCGACGGCTCACGCAAGTTTGTATAGTTACTTTAGTACCTCTTTTAAATTCGATTTCTACACAACTGAAGCCGCGGGCAACAGCTAGTAATTAATATAACATTAAATAGTAACATTTTATTATATTTTTTTTTTCGTATTCATAAATTTATGAATTTATCGATTAGTATGTAGAAATAAAACATAGAAAAAAACATTCTTGGAGGACTATGTAATTAATACTAATGACTAACGTATTTTGTTTTTTTTTTTATCCGTCTATTCGTATTTTGCCTACACTGTACACTAAAATTACTGAACAAATTGAAAATAAAAGGGATACGATTGTTTCATACTTCGACGTAGCATACTAAAGACTCTTTATCCCAAAAGTCAGTACAGTTTCACTGTTCCATTTATTACTTTAAAATTGTAAAGGTATATTATAACCCTCAATTTAGGTTCAAATAATGTGAAACCTTGAACTAACCGACAATTTATACGGACGCCTAAACCTCGTTTACCTAATATCGTTAAACACTGTTAATCGTTATATCGCCTAACCTAAATATCGTTAAATAATCTAACATTCTTACTTGTAAATATCTAATGTAGGCCTTAAAAAGGATGGCAATTAAGAACGCAGTCAAAGGTTACATAATAAGTAGAATTGTTGGTTATTTCGAAATGCTCGTTTAATTTATTAAAACATTCTGGATTTTTATAGTCCGTTTATTGATGCCGCGTTGACGCAACGGTCACAGCCATGGATTGTGCCTGTTGCGCTGGCGGTTGCAGGTTCGATACCCGCACATGACAAACATTTGTATTGGCCATACAGGTGTTTGCCGTAATCTAGGTGTTTGTGCAGTCCTCGAAGAGCACGTTAAGCTATCGGTCCTGGTTGTTATCACCATGTACACCTGAGCAATCGTTACTCATAGAATATATCCGCCAACCCGCATTGGAACAGCGTAGTGGATTAAGCTCTGATACTTCTCCTGCATAAGGAAAAAGGCCTATGCCCAGAAGTGGGATATTACAGGCTGAAGCGTTTGTAGAAGATTTAAATGCTATAATAAAAGCACATTTTGACTGGTGTACGGATCAGCATGCATTAACTGATAATAAGATGGTTGTTTATAAGTTATACCACTAGAGGAAACAAGTGTACGGTTCGCTTGAATGTAAAGCAGATATGCCTGCAACACCAGAAGCATTACGAGCGTATTGTCGACCCTCATCTGGAGCTCTAGCTACCTTACTCAGCACTGAACACAAAAATAGTTAAGAGGAGTATTTTTTTAATGTAATCTTCTGTAAGCTGTATTCGTATCACCCCAGTCTGACTACGTGTTTCCACACGCAGTATGGAACGCCCTCTGGCCAGCTGGGCCGATGATCTATTTAAGATTGCCGGTCACCAGGCTCGATGAGGTTTGCGGAAAACCGGGTTTTTTGACGCAAACTTGGGAAGGCCTATATCCAGCAGTAGACTGCGATAATCTGAAGTGAGTATGACTACTTCGAAATTTTAAGTAAGATACTTCCTGCTGACCCGTGTCAATAGCTAAATGTAAATTAATAAATATACTAATTTTTATATATAATTGTAATTGATATTATTTAATTTGATAAATTTTACAAAAATCATCAAAGAGACTATACCAAAAGTTCAACACAGAACAAGTCCATGAAATTTTCTCGGTGTAATGCGAGGGTCTGCTTATTACACTAATTTGGGTCTGACAGGTTCTAGTTTTAATGTGGAAAGATATCTATCTAACCCTCGCTACCTTTTATGGGTCAACTGGTAACATGTACGATAATTTCTAACCGGAGATAAAAATTTGATATGATTGGATTTTATGTTATTGCCGGGACCCTTCTATTGAAGAAATAGAAGATATTGGAACTTAATTCGCCACATTACTCAGTTGCAGATATATAAATATGTTTTAAATTTTCTCACACTGTTTATCTTGAGCGCCAAGCATGAAATGAATAAAAAATAATTGGCACTGTCCCATCTTGACTTTCGGAATGAGAGTTAATAAATCTCATTAACAATTACAACATAAAGCTCGATTAATTACGGTGTATAAGAGAATGGACGGATGATTTTCATTCAAAGTATTCATTACTCGAAATATTTTTCAAGGAAAATGGATCAATTTATATTCAGTTGTAAGCACAATTTGCAATCAGTAAAGCCTTTTAGGGGTCCGCTGAAGCACAATATTATGTAATAAGCGAAGGATCCATCGCTTAGTCTATTTTATTCAAAATTGTTAAGAGGTCTACGTTATACGATATAATTTTAATACCATATTATAAATAAGTGCTGTAGTATATATATATATGTGCATATAATATGAGAATATATATATTATCTTGAAAAAGACGTTCTATGAAGAAAAAAAAAACAAATTATTATTAATTAAGAAATGGAACTTCATAATAACAAAACAAATTAACGCTTGGTATTCGTATATGTAAGTTAGTAAGTAAATACTGGTAGACTGTTATCTTACAGAAACAGCTAAAATGCTGTATAACGTCACGCTCAGCGCCACAGATGATATGCGTCAGTGGTTTCACACGATTTCACTCCCCATATTTTTCATATCACGCAACTTGTATCGTTTTTTAAGGCGTTAATTCAAAAAAATATATTACACAAAAAACTAGGATTTATATAGTAAACGTCATACATTGATACTCTCTCTGTTTAAAGGCATTTTGACATGAGAATAAGCGATTTTTAGATCTACAAAATATTTTCATTTTGCTATGCAATAAATTGTATAACTATTATGTAAAAAAAGACAATGTAAGTATTGTATATGGAACCAGTACAGTAGTAGTTACTTGTAGTATTTTATATTTGATTGGGATATTTCGATCAGGGATTGTAAAGCTGACGCAGACTTGTTCTAAGTTGTAATTCTGTTTCGACATCCCCGATGCAATCCGTTGTAAGCAAACTGAAAGCCGAATTTAGGTCGGCAAATATTTTATCTAAACTGAATTCAATTCGATTTTAATACAAATATACAGCGACTTATTCAACTTGCGTCCTTTCATTTAGGGCCATAATTATAGTGTTACATTTAGGCATACTATAGCCGAAATTATACGTGAAAACTATTTAACATTAAAAGCGACAAATTAAAAAAAAATCGTTGAGAATACAAGAAAACAATGGGTAATTTAATAAATAAAAAATATTTAATAATCAATTTATTTCATCAATAGTATATAATCAGTAATAATGCTGTGTGGTTACGGTAGTAAAGAATATAGCCACCCCCTCTGTTCCCGTGGGTGTCGTAAGAAGCGACTAAGGGATAGCACAGTTCCACTACCACCTTGGAACTTAAAAAGCCAACCGTTAGCGGGATAACCATCCAACTACTGGCAATGAAATACACAGGCCGTAGACGGGCAGCAGCGTCTTCGGTGCGACAAAGCCAGCCCTGCAGTCACCAACCCGCCTACCCAGCGTGGTGACTATGGGTAACACGCATGAGTTCACACCATTTTTGGCGTGAACTTGAGGAGGCCTATGTCCAGCAGTGGACTGTGATAGGCTGAAATGATGATGAATAATTTTTTTAAATTTTATTAATCCAACGCAAGTAAGTTGCATATTTAGGTTATATTATTATTATTATTATTATTATTATTTATTATATTATTATTTTATTATTATTATTAATATAATAATAATATTCTTTATTGCACACCATTAAAAGATAGCTTATCACTGTCAAGTCTGTATTTTTACATTGATGATGATAATGAATGGTGGTTCAATATATATATATCTAGCAAAGATCATACAACTTCAAAAGTCCACGAAAAAAACCATGGTATATTCATATATAGATGTATACTTTATTTTATTATTTATTTATTTATTTAGAAAACCAACAGCTTATAACATACTATTCTTATCACAAAGCATATAACAAATAATATAGCCTATAACAGGTTTCCCTAAAGTTAACAAATTGGTGTTATGGAGATATCGTTCACAAAAAAGAAAAAGAAAACATGCTATCATACTATGTTTAAGATCGAACTCACAATCTCTGGTGTATCGGTCAGTTGCTGTGACCACTGTACTATCTCGTCATACATTTAATGGAATGTGTATATTTTCTCAAAATTAAGCGGTTTAACTTTTCTATTAAATAAATATATTTTTTTGTGACTCTTTCACTGTATTTTAATTTTAATGAAAATATCAGGCAAATCTTACCCAAGACCTTTGAATAAATTAACATGTATCCTATTTAGAATCGTGTAACTAATCATTACACAATACTTATTCTATTCGTGTTTAATTTTCCGACCTGAATAGTTTACACTAAGCGATAAAACGTGATCGTTATCGTGAAACCGTTTGAAATCTATTATCACTTGTCGGACCTAAGCTAAGCTGGAGATTAGTTAATAGTTCGGAACAATTTCAATGATCGATTATACCAATATTATACTAAGCAATTATGAGCCAATCACTAATTGAATGAAACATATGTTAACGTTAAGTTATATTTTGAAAAGTAGGCAAAATTTAATGTAATGTACCGAGACCGGTACCGGTCGATGGTACTCTGCTCGAAGTTATTCAGGATTATGTCTACTAAGGCCATACCATTCAACTAGGCCGAAATAAATTTGAGAAAGAACTCAATAGAATAATTCTGTAGGGCTGGGTGGCGTTTGGCAGGCTTCGTCAAGTCTTCGTGATTCCGCAATATTTTAAAACAGCCTGGGTCACAAGTTTAAAGGCGCTCAACATGCAAAGGAACGGACTACGCTTGGGGTTTCTCTCAAACATGGGATGAGAAATCAGACTATCTGCGAGAGGTAGAAAATAAACGACATAGCGACAGAATTAGCAAGGTTAAGTGGCAGTGGGCTGGTTATCTGTGTCGCAGGACCGATAGCCACTGTAGTATACAGCTGTGTGTGTGTAGTAGACGTATCCTGGAGTGGACGTCGAGTGTTGGCAAATGCAGTGTGGGATGTCCTTCGGCCCGCTGGACTGACAATCTACGTAAGAGGTGGAGGCTGGGTTAGGATTGCCGGAAACAGGGACGTTTGGCACAAGCTTGACGATGCACACCGTTTTCCATAATTGGAATATATATCAGCGTAAATATGATGTACATTATTTACTATATTAGATGAATCTGGTATATAAACGTATTGACGTAACATTGTTTCATAGAATTAATTAGTTCTCTGAAATTATTGCCTGCTATCAGAGTACACCGCAACTTGTAACAAACAAAGCTTAAGCTTTACTCAAAAGTAATGGCCTCTGTAAGCCTATGGAGCACTGGAACTAACCGGTGAGTCATGAATATTGAAATGTGTCGACGCTTCCAACTATAAGATATTATCTAAAGGATTTTTAAGATAAGTAATTTTTTAGGTAGCGATTAATGAAGGTATACGTATGTACCATACTTTCCATTAATTGTATTTTTTTTTAATATTTAGATTAACAATTTAGTTTCATAAGTATTTAGGGAGTACCTACAGTAATTAATGTAAATATTTTTTATTTCGAAAACAGGTCAACGTATTCAACGTTCAAATAAATATTAATAAAATAATATATATAAATAACAATTAATATTGTTTTTAGTTATTTAATATAATATTATATTTAGTTACATGCACCCGATTGAATTTTTCGCACAATTAATAGGTAAGTGTAATTTTTTGCATATAATTAATCAATGAATTTGTCTTTTTAAGCATTAACTTGATATAAAACCTCATTGTTAATTTTCAACTTAAAATTATATAATAATGTCCGTAATAAAATTCGAGAAAAAAAAGTTGTATAAAGTGAAAAATAACGCCCAACTAAATTAATTCCACTTTCCCGTTTGTTTTCTAACGTAAACTTTGTGTTTTATGTACATTACGTAAGTGTATAAATTATCTTAAAGCAGTACTTTGTAGTAGACACTTTCTGAATTTGCACTTCAAAGACCCGAGCAACTGTATAACCATGCTTAGTTGGCTTGCTCTAAACATAGCCGTTTATGCATAAATTACCCATTAATACATATTTTGTATATGAAAACGGCCCTCTAAGGCCCACTTACTAATTACTAAAAACTTAATTTATATTATATTTTAATGTAGAAATTAGAGTATCTGTTATATTATCTGTTTTTTTTTTTAATTACGAATAAAATACTTTTTTTTTTTTAATTTACGTTTATAAATATATTCAATAATAATACTAATATCTAGAGGTCGCTGAATCAGAACATTGATCGTGTATTCTATACAACATTCCTAGTACCATCATAATTACGTAATTTTTGGTATACTAGCTGTGTCCGCGACTTCGTCCGCGTGCAATTTAACAAAAAAGCTATTGTTCAGTTCGCAGAGTTATAAAATAAATAATTTCTTATTATATCAGCTATCTGCCAGTGAAAGTCCCGTCAAAATTGGCTCAGCCGTTTCAGTGATTTAGTCGGATCAAACAGACAGACAGACAGACAAAAATTGTAATTTTTTTTATCTATATTATATGCATTTTGTAAAAAGCGGTTATTTTAGTATTACAAACAGACACTCCCATTTTATTTATTTGTATAGATATAGGTTTGATAAGGTGTCATTAAGTGTACCTATATTATTTATTTTGTAAAACGGTGTTACATAACATAACATAACAATACACTTTATTGTACACCAAAACAGAAATGATACAATCAGATTGATTTTAACAGAGTATCACCCTTTATACCTTACAAAGGGCGGCCTTATCGCTGAAAAGCGATCTACAATTAATTATTATTGAAGTAGATGAGTACGATATTACTATTACGAGTACATTAACTTTTTACTTGGAATGCAGACAAAGCTATGTGTAAAAGCTTAGCGGCAAGTTGTTACATCGAAGTTATAAGAAGAGTTTTTCACCTCAACAAGTTAGTGCGAAATTTTCGGTTACGCACATTACAAGCAGCTGGCACATTCAATACAAACAATTTATCGTGCTCTTATAGATCTGAAACGTACAAGTTATTAAGAAGAAAATGTTCTCATAATAAGTATAAACAAAAGTACATAGTCAGAAACAAAGTAATATATTTTACTAGCCTGTCCACACAGTTTATATATAATACTAGCTGACCCGGCGAACTTCGTATCGACTAACAGTCGATTCTTTAATTTTATTATTATTATTTTTTTTTCTTTAGAATTTTTCTCTCCGTAAGAACCATCCTCGTACTTCAAGGAATATTTTAAAAAAAGGATTAGCAAAATCGGTCCAACCGTTCTCGAGTTTTGCGCTTAGCAACACATTCAGCGACTCATTTTTATATTACATATAGATAACTTGTGCCCGCGGTTTCAAGCGTGTTAATTTGAGGAAGCAACGTACTAGGATTTTATATAGCCTTCCTCGGTAAATTGACTATCCAACAAAAATAATTTTTCAGTTCAAACCAGTATTGTCTAAGATGAACGCGCTTAAATAAAAAAAAAGCTTTTGTGTTTCATATACGAGTACACACACGGTCGTCTGTTCCTAAGGTAAAAAACTTAATACTTGTGTTATAGGTAACAGCCGACTGGTAGAGGTATATTTTATTGACAAACATTCATAAAAATAACACACATATATATACATGGATAACACCCAGTCGAATTCACAACTCTTGGACAAGAAAGTAGGGTCTTTGTACATTGCACCAATGGGCTAGTCTAAGCTTGTACATATTTTTTTATACCACTCTCTTAAGAAATGACAAAACGCTATCGACGTTTTTTCTTATTATACTAGTTTGGCAAATAAGTGTATGGTTTGCCTGATCACAAAAACATACCATAGCGTCCATAACGTTTGTAACACTAGGAATATTACAAGCCCGTTGCGAATAAAACATAAAACCAGTAGCTAACAGATAGTAGGTAGCTAAAGTAGGTAGCTAAAGTACTTCGTAAAATAAACATGCCATTTTAGACAGTTACTACATTTCGGTAGGCAAATGATTTCCTTACGAAGAGTAGCAAACGTTATCACGTGCCTATAAAAATAACACGGTTTATTTTTTCTTCTATCTCCAGTATAGTCTGCCGCAGTCCAGATCAGAAACAATATTATTACTTGTTCATAAAACGACAAATGACGGCTCCAAACGGGAAGCGATTTAAGACCGTAAACCGTCGGCGTTAATGGGACTTTCGCTCTACTACACCAAAACGGCTGAAACACAGGTTTTGAGCTAACCGATTTATTATGCACGTAACCTCCATATCTCGGCCATTAAACACAAACAAACACATTATTTTTATGAAATGTGTTACTAAAATTCGTATTAAATTACAGTCTTTAAAAATAAAATAAAAAGATGTACGCATAATATGCGATAATAACATAATATGCGATATTATCCTAATTACATAATTAGGATAATTATGTATTTAGGATAATGTAGCATATCCACTTTAATAAAAAATATGTTATTAATGATACTTTAATTCATATACATTTTCTATTAGTCTGCTTTTTATTCGTATAAAAATTAATTAGAGTACTGTGAGTTATGATATTTAACAAAACATAAATATTTTTAACAAGAGCCGATATTTGAATATATCGCGTAAATAAAATACTGATAAGGGACTTCTATATATTGAAATTATTCATAAAAGAACAACGTTGTACTAAAGTAGGTGAATATATGTACATACACGTCGTAAAATCCGCATAAACAAAGACTGCAATATTTCGCCTTCTTTTCATCAATGTCGAGTTCCGGCATAAAAGAATATTGATGTACAAATTGCGAAACTGGGATTATGCAATGCGAGAGTACAGAGATGGAGTAAAAGCAGTAAAAGAATTTTGCAATGTATATAGACTTTGGTATTTGCAAAGGATTCTTATCTTATTCGTTAGTAAAGCTTATTATTGCATCATTCAGAAACAATTTTTAATAAAAAGACTGCAGTACAACTTCAGCTCATAGTATTCATTTTAAAACCGGAATTTATTATATTGTTCTTATGAGTGTTGAGATAATGACCTGAAACAAAAAGTTTTAAGCGATACATGTATATATGTTTATGTATAAAAATAAATTGCTGTTTGTTTGTCTCGCTTGAGAATCGCTGGACCGATTTGGCTGACTTTGATCTTGAAATATTTGTGGAAGTTCAGGGAAGGTTTAAAAGGTGAGAAACATAAATAAATACCAAGTAACGAAAAATACTAAAAACAACAATTTAATTTTCCAATACAAAATGTCCCGAACTGTTTAGCTTCTGATGTCTTTTGCCAAAAAAATTGACACTTGGTTGTCAAATATTTATTGGTGCGTTCAGAAAATGGTTTGTCTTTATTTTTCACAAATATATGTAGGTGATACGAAGTTCACCGGGTCATCTAGTTTGTTATAAAAAGCACTACAGTGTTAGTGATTTATTGTCAAAGAGACGTGTGTGGACGGATAGAAAAATTGGTGTGTTGTCGCGTGCATAGTCGTAATTTACAGAGTTGTTTAAAAATACTTTGGGACGAACTAATTGGTTATGTAAAGCAATGTTGTGAATATTATAAAGTAATCAATGATAATTCGTAGTTTTTATTAAAATTATCTATTGATGATGATCGTAATCATTATTCTTAAATCAATGGATTATTTTGATTAGCCACCTCGAAAATGAAAGGATGAATCATAGAGTACTTCGAATAAAAATAATTTTCTATATTATGTGCTTGCTTAAATGACATGAGACCAGGCCGTTTAACATCGACATGACATGACAACGATGGTGAAGATAACGTGTACTAAGCTATATATTGGAATGTGTCTTTATGTTTTACTAGCGACCCGCCGCGGCTTCGCACGGGTGCAATGCTGATACTAAATATACTACAGAATGTCTTTATTTATAGTGTGAAGCTAGCTTATAGCAGCGGTTATTAACATAATAACAACATTCAAATATGCGTCGTTAGATTACACGTTGTAACAGAATGCGTCGAAGAAATAAAGGTTCACTTCTCGTTCCCGGTAGGTGATAGCATGATAATATGTAGCCTATATGTTGACCCGACTCCTTAATAATATTCGTGCTAAATTTGAAGTAAATCCATTCAGTACTTTTTGGTTTTATCCCGGACATACATACAGACAAACAGACAAAAATTCTAAAACTATAATTTTGGCTTCGGTATCGATTGTAGATCACACCCCAAGTATTCTTTAAAAAAAATATTCAATGTACAGTTTTGACTTTCCTACCATTTTATTATATAGATTGTAAAAGCTACTGAAAATGAATAAATCTAGAAGAAAAAGTAAGAAACAAAAAATTCAAGAATTATTTACATTATTTCTATCATTATTAGACAACTAACAGTTAGATAGATTCTTTGTGTTCAAAAAATGATTTCATGAAACATCAATTTCAATTGTCACAGTAATAAAAGTTTGATATTGTAAGATTAATAACTTATCTAGTGATTATTGACCCTGTTTGACAGGCAAAGTGATGAATTTTCGTGGATTCAATCAAATCCGTTAAATGAAGCTGCAAACGGAGCAGTTCCACGTGACTGCTGTTGAGTGATGGTTGTCGCATCGATATTGATAGCTGGCTCGCGTGATGAATCTCTCTACGGGCCTGTTAATTTGTTAAAATCGAAGTATCAAATCGTGGTATACAATAGAAGATTCAAACACTTTGTTTTTATGAATTATATTTCTTTATACATTTTTGTATAGATATGTATACAAGTGCACATTCACACACACATAAACAAGGTATAAATATATTTCCTCTGACTTCCAAAAAAGGAGGTTCTCAATTCGATTGTATTTTTTTATGTACGTTACCTCAGAACTTTTTACTGGGTGGACCGATTTCGATGATTTTTTTTTTAATAGAAAGCTTGTGCTTGTCATGTTGTTTCATTTAAATTTGACTTAGATCTGATTACCTCTTTTTGAGTAATCTTTGATAACGTTTATTTACTTAAATGTACCCTACGTTGTACTATCGATAAATGAATAGTGAGCTTTATTATTTACAATACTTTAATAACTATGCAGGCTTATGCATATAAAATACAAGGTTGCTAAGAATGGTGGCAGCACTTTATTATATATCCACGGAAAACATCTGCATGGTCAATTCAAATGTTTGCCATGTGCGAAAATCAAACAAGCGATCGCCAGCGCAAAAATCAGTGCTGGGCAATTTTATTCATACTCGTGTAACTTCAAGTAATGCTAGAAATAATCCAACACGCCTGTCTTCTTTCCTTAAGGAGATGTATTAAGCTTACACTGTGTTGATTGATGAATATACGTACTCGTATATTTCTTAAATGTACTTTCCGTGCTACGCATGTTTCGTTGCAAATTTTTTGTTCTACTCGAAATAAATTATTTATCAACGTACAACGGATAATGGTGTAGAAGATATTCAACATTTTTTTGGTGAAATGTATCCGGAAAGATAAGAAAATATTGATAACAAAAAAAAAATGAATGTTTTAACTGTGTAGGAATTTTCTAAAGAATATTGACGATTTCTATGTTGATTACAATAAATCGTTGCCCCTTTGTTGTAACAAGTTGTTTGTTGTTATTATATAGCAACCTATATTTGTAACACTTTTTTTTTAAATGGATTTTATAACGAGTTAGAACATTTGCCTGAAACAAGGACGGTTGTCATATATATTTTTAGCTTGTTTCTAGAACTTGGTTATTAGCACAATTGAATTTCCAACTAGGTCAAGAAGCATAATTGCAATCTTATGAAAAATTTGTAAATTATTTAATTTAATTCTACTTGACACAGTTGAATTTTATAATTGGCCTTTTTTGACCCGTTTTGTAAAGTATAATTTTGTTTTTGGGCAATAAAAATGTGTATTTGAAATACGGAAATACTTCTGAAATACCATCTATTTTGCTACTGAACAAAGGTGACACCAGATGGGTCTTCAACAGTAACAATATTTAAATTAGTAATTATATATATTTGTTATATTCCGATCTGGACCCGATCAGGAAATCTCATTTCATCCTGATCAGGTCGAAACAAATCTTCTGCGTTACATACCTTATCCGGTCCAGATCAGTCATGCTCGGTTATGAGATATTTGGTGTAAATATGAGATAGTTTACAAATATTAAACATTATTATTGAATAAACATTTTTATTGAAATATTAATATACGTTAAGAGTGATAATTACAATTAAATTTAGTCATAAATTCCATAATATACTACTAATAAATTTTTCCAATATAGTGTGATATACATATATTGTGGATTGTTAAACCTGATTTTGGGTAATGGGACGTAATAAAATGTAAGAGGGCAAGAATAACGACAGACGTGCGCACGTGACCTGTTATCTAAAGCTGACAGATTACTCAAGTAAACACAAATTCTTATTTCAGCTGCTTAGTAGAGCGGGAAATATACGACTTAATCAAAATGTAAGATTGTCTTACAAAGTGTCTTAGAACAAATATGAATTTAACATATTTGTAACGTTCACACAAATAATGTAATCTTTTGCTTTTATTTTACTATACATATTAATTTTAATACTAAATTGACCGTCGCTCTGGTGTAGCGGTGTGTGTGCCATGTACGCGCCTAAACAACACCAGCAGTTCGTGGATTCGATTACCGTACGGGATAGATATTTGTATGTATATAAATATTCTTTTCTGGTTTGGATGTCTATTCTTGTGGGTCTTCTACCGTGCCTCGGAGAGTACGTTATGCTGTCGGACCCGGTTCTTATTATAAACACCTGATAGCGATTGTTACTCATAGTAGGGAATATTTCGCCAACCCGCAGTAGAGCAGCATAGTGGTCGATTAAGCTTTGATGCTTTTCCCACGTGGAGAAATAGACCTATGGGCATAGCACGAAATCAATAACAGCTTGTATGTAAAATAATAATCCTGTTTGCTCGCAAACGAATAAAAACCGACTTCAATTATATCGACGAGTAATACAACGTAGATCGACGAAAAAATAGTCAAATAACTACGCGTTATCAGAGATTACTCAAAAAGTAGTTGTCAGATCTAAATAAAATTTATATGTGGCCACATGACAAACATCAGCTTTCGATTAAATTAAAAATTATTAAAATCGGTACACCCAGTAAAAAGTTATTGCGGATTTTCAAGAGTTTCCTTCGATTTCTCTAAGATCCCATCATCAAGTCCTGGTTTTCTTATCATGGTACTAAACTAAGGATATCTCCTTTCCAAAAAAAAAAAAGAATTATCAAAATCGGTACATCCAGTAGAAAGTTATGCAGTATAATACAACGTAGGTCGACGAAAAAAGCGTCAAGTAAAAACGCATTATTAGATATAACTCGAAAAGTAGTTGTTAGATTCTCAAATAAATTTGAATGGGACCAATTGACACACACCATCTTTCGATTAAAAAAAAAATTGTCGAAATCGGTCCACACGGTCAAAAGTTCTGATGAACATACATAAAAAAAAAATACAGTCGAATTGAGAACCTCCTCCTTTTTTGGAAGTCGGTTAAAAAATTATCAAGTTTTATCAAGACATTTTTTTTCACATTTATGTTAAATATATTTGTTTAGGTTTTGATGTATTTCATAAATAAGTTAATTTCATTCTAATACCTTTAAGATTCTTGGAAAAACTTATAAGAAGAAACGTTTTTAAAGTGTAGAAATAGTATACAATTTTGGCAAAAATAGCAAGTCAAGGAGCTTTACTTTATTATTACTATACCTATGTTACAATAAAATCTTTAAGTGCCGAAGCGGATTTATATATTTAATATTGGTGAATTTTATAGTTAACTGGGGTAGGGCACAGCAGGAAATATCATGCTCAAAATCTGGAGTAGCCCGACTGAGGAAGTACCTTGAGTTTACAGAAGATCACAGCTAAATAATACTGCTTTCAAACAGTTTTGTATTCCTGGTCGTGAGTAAGGTGACCAAAGCTTCTTGTGTAGAGGTTAGGGGTTGGGTCTGCAACACGCTTGGGATGCTTCTGGTGTTGCAGGCCAGGTCATGTAGGCAGGTATAGACCTGCCTATAGAGGCTACGTTAATAGTTTACCATTAGGTGAGCCGTACGCTTGTTTTTCTGACCTAGATGTATAAAAAAATAGGTAGACACGTACTTCACTTTATTTTCATACCAAACTGTGAGCATATGTCAAAATACATGAAAATAAAGTATATCAAAATACCCTAAGTATTAAAACGGAAATGTTATTCTAACGTGCGCTTTGGGAGTTTTGTTCAAAGAGGATAAAAAACAAATGGCAAACAACTTTGAAATAAATTAACTTGCAAGCTCTAAGTGTTTTACTTACTTGTTGTTGTGAAAATGAATTTACTGGTTTCTTTAGCTTTATTTTTTGGCCACGTACTTATATAATTATTCTATTTTGTATAAACTTTACACGTATATAACAATTTTACGACAGGTTGGTGTAGTCTTTGTAAAATTTGTGTTGTGTGTGTCAAATTAATAGATAAAGCGTATTATTCGGTGCAGGATTACATAGTTGATAAAGATGTGTGGACTTAGTGACGCTGTATTTCATGCAAGATATTACTAATTTTGTACTAAACACAGTTTATATATTATTGTTCAAAAGAGTGATTGCGGAGTTTCTTTCCGATTTTTCTCTGCAGAATCTTCAATTCGAATCGGTGGTAGCTTTACTTTTAAAAAATAAAAATCATTTTTAAAGTTTTAATTTGTAAAATGACGATTCAAAAGTGCTCGTGGGGCCTATTTGAATAAAGGTGTTTTTGATTTTGATGTTGATTGACCGTTGTGTTGATAGTCGTAGATTTAATCCGCTAATGACAAATATTATAAAGCTCGTACTTTGGCATATCTGTTTCATTTATGCATACGTTGTACGAGGGTCATTTGAAAAGTTCTTAGCCTAACATAGTTAAAGTCATTGGTTTTTTTTTTATAACTACCCTCATTTTGTAGTTACATTATTTAGCAACAAGTATGCACAGTTTAGTTTATTCACAGTAACTCATTGTTCGTTTACATGTGATACCGTAAGTCAAGTCAGAGCTATTTTTGAAAATGGATAAAATAGAACACCGTGCAGTGATAAAATACCTGAATTTGAAAGGTTTAACTCCAAAAGCTATACATGAAGACATTTCTGCTACTTTGGATGATTCCGCTCCTTCGTATGCGACTGTTAAAAACTGGGTGGCAGAGTTTAAACGTGGTCGTAAGACCATTCAAGATGATCCCCATAGTGGCCGGCCTTCGACTGCTTCCACTGATAAAAACAAAGAAAAAAATCTGTGATTTAATTTTATCTGATCAAAGATTGACTGTCGAGAAGATAGCTAAGACTGTAGGTATCTCATCTGAGCAAACACATCATATAATTACTACTGAACTTGGATTATCTAAGGTGTCTGCGCGGTGGGTACCGCGACTGCTTTCAGTGGAACAAAAACGCAACCGACTCACAACTTCTCGCGACTATTAGAGTTATATAAAGCTGACCCAATAGAATTTGGTGAAAGATTTGTAATCATGGATGAAACCTGGGTTCACCACAATACACCCGAGACAAGGAACAGTCGAAACAATGGTAAAAAGCAGGATCGCCCACCCCAAAGAAGACAAGGGTGGTTTCATCGGCGGGCAAAGTCATGGCATCCGTTTTTTGGGATGCAAAGAGTATAATTCTTGTAGATTATTTAAAAAAGGGTGAAACAATAAACTCCGATTACCATTGCAACCTGTTGCGTCGTTTGAGAGAAGAAATCAAAGAAAAACGTCCATGTTTATTGAGAAGAAAAGTCTTGTTTCATCAGGACAATGTGCGCGTTCACACCTCTTTGCAATCCATGGCAGAAATCCATCAATGTGGCTTCGAATTGTTACCTCATCCCCCATATTCATGCATGCTTTTCGTCTGATGATCCGTCGAGCTGCGTTGAAGCCATTAGCGCGGTTATTCGCCAGGGTATGGAATATTTTATACCATACTCTGACGTAGCGACGAATGAAAAAGCTCGCCCATGGTTTGATGTGGACTGCTATCGTGCAGAAGCCAAAAAGCGGTCGGCATACACTGCATGGGCTGAAGCTCGAGCGCGCAAGTCTCCGAATTCTCTGAATTTGAAGAAAGCTTTTAACCAAGCCGCCAAGTCATGTAAAAGGACGTTACGCAGGGCTAGATTCAACCATATCAGCCGCATTGGGGCCAAACTAGCTTCTTACCCTTCTGGGAGCAAAGCGTTTTGGTCCCTGGCAAAAGCCGTTGAATCTAACTTTTATCGGCCGTCACTCCCACCATTGCTGAAGACTGATGGATCACTGGCCCATTCTGCGAAAGAGAAAGCGGATTTGTTTGCATCTCTTTTTGCTGCGAACTCGCTCAACTCGTGCTGACTGCATTATGACAGAAGTACGCATACGCCAAAAAGAGATCCTTAAAATCCTGCAAACTCTAGACGTTAACAAGGCCAGCGGACCGGACGATATACCAGCGATAGTCCTGCGTACATGTGCTCCTGAGTTGTCTCCACCTCTTACACGCCTGTACCGCCTTTCACTTAAGACTGGCAAAGTGCCGAAGTCTCGGAAGCTTGCCAACGTGCAGCCTGTGCCCAAAAAAGGTAGTCGTGCAGACCCTGTCAATTACCGTCCCATCTCGGTCACGTCCATACTCTGTAAGACTATGGAACGTGCACTGAACAACAAACTCTTGGCCCACTTGGAAGGTAACGATCTCCTCAGCGATCGGCAGTACGGTTTCCGCCAGCACCGTTCGACTGGGGACCTTCTAGTGTATGTCACACATATATGGAGTGAGGCCATTGACAAACACGGCGAAGCACTTGCCGTGTCTCTCAATATCTCGAAGGCCTTTGACAGGGTTTGGCACGCGAGCCTTATAAGCAAGCTTCCTTCATATGGTATTCCACCTAGCCTTTGCACTTGGATTTCTGACTTCCTGAGCGAACGTTCAATACAAGTTGTCCTTGACGGGTACTCGTCGGACCAAAAGGCTATCAACGCCGGTGTTCCTCAGGGATCAGTCTTATCCGCTACCCTATTCCTGCTGCATATTAACGATCTGCTCGTCACCGGTACCTTTGGGTATGCTGACGACAGCACAGTGACGGACAGATACTTTTCGAGTGCGAGGGCTAGTAAGGATGTTATCCAGTCTTGTCGAGAGGATATGGTCAGCCGCTTGAACGTCGCCCTCCAGGCAGTCTCCGAATACGGCGATGCCAATCTGGTCACGTTCAACGCTACAAAAACACAGGCGTGTGTGTTCTCCTCTAAACGGAGCCTTTTACACCTGGCTCCGACTTTCCGGGATGTTTTTGTGGAAATTACCGACTCCCTACAGCTCCTCGGTGTAGAACTATCGTCCAATCTGAACTTTGGGCAACACATCGAGTCCAAAGCAAAAACTGCAGCAAAAAAACTAGGTATTCTCTCTAAGGTCAGGCGTTACTTCACTCCAGAACAGCTGCTTCAACTATATCAAGCACAAGTTCGGTCTTGTATGGAGTATTGCTGCCATCTTTGGGATGGATCCGCCAAATACCAACTGGCAACTTTGGACTCGGTGGAAAAACGAGCTAAGAGACTCATAGGTGACCCCACTCTGACAGACACTAAGTTGCAGAGTCTCGATCATCGGCGTAGGGTAGCTCGTCTGTCGGTGTTCTACAGAATATACTTCGGTGTGTGCGAAGGAATTGCACGATCTAATTCCCCCAACAACCTTCCACCATCGGGACACTAGGCGCGGTCGATCGTTCCATCCTTATGTCATCAATATGCCACCTACGCGCACAAAACGCTTTGGCACTACTTTCCTGATGCGCACAGCTAAGGAATGGAACTCGTTACCCGCGTCTGTGTTTCCCGAACGATACAATCAGGGTGCCTTCAAGGTCAGAGTGAATAGGCTGTTATTAGGCAAGCATGCTCCACCTTCGACCGCATCGTCACTTAACATCAGGTGAGATTGTGGTCAAATGCCTGCCTATTTGTCATAAAAAAAAAAAAAAATATTCGCCGGATTTAGCACCGTCCAACTTTTATCTGTTCCCAAAGCTGAAAATTTTTTTAGGTGGTAAACATTTTTTTACAAATGAAGAGGTCATAGTTGCCGTGGACGCTTATTTTGAGGAGTTAGACGAAGATTTTTTTAAAACGGGTATCGAAGCCTTACCGGGTCGATGGCAAAAGTGTTTTGAGCTCGGAGGAGAGTATGTTGAAAAATAAAAATAAACTCAAAATCGTGTGGTTTCATTAAGTATGTTAGGCTAAGAACTTTTCATATGACCCTCGTATACATACATAATATTAAAATAATAAACAATTTTAACAATTAATGTCAAGCAATCAAAACTAAATTTAACTCACATTCGCTAGTACTAAAACAAGTTTATACAAATTGCTTAAATAAAAATTTTATGTTTCAAATTTCATTTATCTTATGTTTGATAATTTGAAATAAAAAAAAAAATGATTAATGAAATTATTAGGTCATAAAAGTTTGAATTCATATTATTGTTTATGATTTCCAATCAAAAATATATTTCTACGAAGCTCACTGTGAAAATAATTCACATCGTTTTGGTAACTAAATTGATCGTATATTCAAATCTATGACATAAAGTTTGACGTCATTATACGTCACAGCTTCACTGCATAAAATTTTAAATCCTTAAATTTAAAATACACGGAAATAAAGTCAAACGCTCTATATAAATGATTCAAGGTAAATAAATTCAGGGTAAGGTCAAGCCGACCTAACCCGTACTGAATATCAGATGAGATCTGGCTGGTTCTGAGTTTTTGGACCATCTTCTGGTGTCGAATTGTTAACAAGAATTTTATTTGTCAGCAAGAGGTCAAATAGTATTCAAAATATTTTGTTCTAGAGGTTATTAATTTTTGAATATAATTTGGCATCGCCGACGTTTCAAAAATCTAGTAAAGGAAAAATATGGTGAGGAAGAAGAAATCCAATTCAATTGCTAATCTTTGTGAAGCGTAGTGATTTAGGCTGTAATCTCTTCGATTTGTAGAAAAAGTGGCCGTTATCCAACGGGAGACACATATTTTTCATTAGAATATTTTATATATAAGGATGTGGCGGCATCTATCTCGCGACATACGAATTAAGAACCGACGTATCCTAAATCGCGATATCAAAGTTATCAGAGCGATTGAATAATATATATAAGAACCCGAAAATAGCCCTCGGGGCGGTAGCCCACCAGACACAACACCCGTCTGTTTGGAAGATCCTCCCTTTTCAATGGGGGATGAGATACTTCACACCCAATTACTCTCAACCGCCCCCCCCCCCAAATAAATAAATACCTAGATATATCATTATGAATAATTTTTATGTAAAACTAACTGACAACTGCTAGATATTTTGAAATATTTTCATTCTTCTTTTGTTAATCACGATGTAATAAATGACGACCGCTCTGGTGTAATGGTGCGTGTCGGTGGCGCCTAATAGGTATATTGGGTTTTTAAGAAAGGCTTTTAAAAATGTTTTCTTGACAAGGAGGAAAATTGGCAACAAAAATATGTGCTCCTGGTATTTCAGACGTCCATGCAATGGTTATCGTTTGCTATCAGGTGTACCATTTTTTACCCATGTAGTATTTTAAAAATTACAAAAGGGGCTTACTACCGCTCCTACTATCTCACTTTATTTAACACTATATCGAATTATAAATACGCTGTACTGGATTGTGGTTGTTTCGCTGGCGGTTGCGGGTTCGATCCCTACAGATGCCATGCTTTTGTTTTGGCCATACAGGCTTTTGCCGTGGTCTGGGCGTTTGTAGTTGTTTAATGTGTGTTTTCGGACCCCCCGACACAAAGTAAATCCTATACTTTTTTGAAATAAAATTCAAATTAAATTTTAAAACACAGCTCGAAACAGAGATGTTAATTTTATTGCAAGTTTTAAAAATGAAATATGACAATAAATACATAAAGCTAGCATTGCAGAAAGCAAAAATAAAATATGAATGCAAACACGACTATATTTAGCGTGACAACGACAAACTCCTATAAAAGATGGTCATGTTCCGTATCTCGCTTACTTTTTCTTATCATTTTAGATGTATATTGTCAAAAGATTATGTGAAGTATTTGTCTGTACGTAATATTGCTTACTTGTAAACATCTTCATGTAGGGGGAACGATTTACTTATGTATAATGGAGAGGGGATAGGTGGCGAGTAGAGTTATGATTTAGGCCCTGAAACATTTTTAGGAATAAACTAACTTTAAATTTATTAAAGAGTAAGCAAAATATCTTTACGTTAGCGAATTATAACAATAAAGTTTTTCGTTAAGTTGTGTCATGTAATACAGAATAAATGACCTTTGGTTATATTGTTATATATTCTGTATAAAAAGCCCATAGAAGCCAGCATCAAATATTGTGTCAACACTGTTTAAGTATTTATCAAATTCAGTAAATATTACTAGTAAAATACGTTCATTTCAATCGGTATTTTCCGAATGAACGTAATACGGAGTTATAAAATATACAATACAAAGAAAACATTGACCTGACGTATATTAACAACGTCAAAAACGATCGAATGAATAGATTGACAAAATTGTCGAATAAGGACATTATAAATCACATTCACCTCTTCGTTATATCAAACATAATAGCAGAATCTCTTAATCGCTTTTATGGTTTTTAGAGTGCTGTTTACTGAAGCCGTTCCTCATTAAAATGCTTTTTTATTACGCATAAATAAATTTTAAATTCCGGATCAGTAAATTTGAAGATTATTACGTTTAACTCGAGAATCAAGGCAAGGTAAATGTAGGTATGAATTCTCCTATTAACTGACAGTCTAGTACGAGAGTGTTACAGACATATAGCTTCTACAT
Organism: Melitaea cinxia; assembly: GCF_905220565.1. Lineage (NCBI taxonomy): Eukaryota > Metazoa > Arthropoda > Insecta > Lepidoptera > Nymphalidae > Melitaea > Melitaea cinxia. Next base: position 11,391,864 of record NC_059403.1, read on the forward strand.
TTTTAGATTATACGCTAACTCAGCTTAAAAAAACAAATTCAGGCAAAATTGCTTAAAAAAATCTAATCTTAATCAATTAATCGTTAATTAGATTTTAAAATTAATATTATTATTACAATATTATGTCTCATTAAAACATGAAATATTGTGTTTAATATTTAACTCGAATTTATCTTTATATCGAAGCTTGCATTAATATAATCAAATTTACATTGTCATTAACCTAGATGTATGTCAATTTTTAATGAGTTTGTGAAATGTAGATATATTCAAATTTAAATATTTATTTTTTATTATATTACCTACAATAAAATTACGCTATATAATTAATAATAAGTGTCAAAAGCGCAATACGATTAAAAGATGTTGTAGCTATAGAGTAATTGTTGCAAATTTACTAATGAGTTGCCTTATATATTTTTTAATGAATGAATGAATTTAATGATTTTTCTACGTTTGAGAGAATGTAATACATTAACTGCTGTGTGGTTGCAGCAATGAAGAAGGCGGGTAACCATCCAACTGCTGGCTTTGAAATACACAGGCCGAAGACGGGCAGCAGCGTCTTCGGTGCGAAAAAGCTAGCCCTGCGGTCATCAACTCGCCTGCCTAGCGTGGTGACTATGGGCAACACACATGAGTTCACGCCATTTTTGGCGCGAATTTGTGGAGGCCTATGTCCAGTAGTGGACTGCGATAGGCTGAAATGATGAGAGAATGTAAAAATATGTACTTGTATTTAAAAAATCTATTACGTAATGAAACATGGTACACGATACAGTTGTTTATATTTAACTACAATGACACATATTATACTATTATCTGTAATAATATTATAAATTACGGAACAACTGTTTGAATGTATTCGTTTTGAAAATAATCTTATTAATTTCTATAAACAAGTTTTTCGTAGGTACATTAATTTTGTTTGCATAATAATTAATAATAAACTAATAATAAACGCTTCACACTTATCGGATCCCCCAGTAGGATTTTCTCCTGTATTGGGGATCCGGAAACATACAATACACAAACACAACGCCCAGACCATGACTAATATCTATATGGTCGATACATACTCGTATGTCTGTCGTGAGCGGGAATCAAACCCGCGACCGTCAGCGCAATAGCCAATGCTATTACCGCTGCGCTAACACGTCGTCAAATCATCATAATATATCAATATCATCATATTTTTATTATTTTAAGTAATTTGATACATATTCTATATAATACTGTATATACCAAAAGTAAATGACATGCGTCAATCAATTTGATAAAAATCGAATGTTTTTAAAAACCGATGTTTTTTCTCTCGTTTTGTAAAGAAAAAATGATATGAATATTTGTGAAATCTGTATTTTTTTACCAAAGCATCGATATTTATTTCCGTTATGAATATTACACAAAAAAAAAAAATACAAATAAAGTTCGATTGCAGTTCGACACATCAACACTAAATAATAAAACTAACAGTTTGATTATTTGTCGTTTCAATTACACAGTGATTGGAGGTATTAAAAGTTACCCGTTAAAATAATTTACGTGTAAGAAAACAAGCAATCAAACTTGCCTTATTATGTGACTCCGAAAGCTTGATTGGAAACTTCTATCTTTCTTCTTCTTATAAAATATACATTATTAAATAATACATTAACATTAATACTATACACTCCTAAAAACTTAATCAAGTTTATTATAAGAGTGTCGCACTCGCCAGATACAAAACAGGTATGTACGTACAGACTGTTTCAAGTCAAATTATCCTTTTATTTTATTTAATCTTTGAAACAGTTCCCAATGATTTATTAACATATAATAAAATGCTATAGATAGACGTAATCGACATAAATTAAATTATTTACTTAAGTTTAAATATTAAAGAGAGGGAAAGTGACACAAATGACAAATTTGAAAATTGAAATGTAGAATTCAATATCTTGCTTATTAAACCTCTTTAAAAAATGTTTTTTTTTAAAACTATTATTTATGTTAAATGTTTTTACATACTATTTTGACCACATAATATTTTCATATAATACATTCCTTTATGTAATATATTAACAATTTACGGTCTAAAATTTTTACAGATGTTGAAATTTCACTCAATTTAATCTACGGTTTATGGTTCAAAATAACAGGATAATAAACGCTAAATATGATATTGATATATTAATAATTTGGAGTCCATATTTTCAGTTAAATATGCTAAACCACCGAAAAGGAGATTAACTGTTGCTGGTTTTAAAGCGAATCCGAGCGCTCAATATTCATGACAATGAGGTCGTTAAGCTTAACCGATAAATACAAATCATTATAATTTTGATGTCGACGAAAGAAAGATGTTATATATCATAGCCCAAGGTGATATTTTAAATTTTAGGTATAACAAAGAACGCAATTACTAGTTAAAATTTTTTTTTAGATATTTCACCAAGATATTATATTATATTATAGTCTATACACTCCACTGTTGGGCATAGGCCTCCACAAGTTTACGCCAAAAATAACGTGAACTCATGTGTTTTGCCCATAGTCACCACGCTGGGCAGGCGGGTTGGTGACCGCAGGGTTGGCTTTGTCGCACCGAAGACGCTGCTGCCCGTCATCGGCCTGTGTATTTCAAAGCCAGCAGTTGGATGGTTATCACGCCACCGGTCGGCTTTTTAAGATCCAAGGTGTTATGTGAAATAAACGCTTCAGCCTGTAATATCCCACTACTGGGCATAGGCCTCTTTCCCCATGTAGGAGAAGGATCAGAGCCTAATCCACCACGCTGCCCCAATGCGGGTTGGCGTGAAATAAAAGATATAATAAAAAAATAATATATGGATGCAGTTATAGTGTTACCATCCAAAAAACGTGTTGTTCCAAGAACTTCTTTTTATTCGTTTAAAAAAATTGACTTTATGTAGCCGACATAACATACCTCTACCAGTTCAAACGGACTACTTAATACGTTTATGCAAAGCGTGAATACTATAATTAACCAGCTATTCTCTGTTACATTAAGCGATTATAATATGGGGTTTCATAAAGAAGCGTTCAAATTACATAATATCACTAAGTTATAGTAATGACAACATGTAATAAAGGTTTCGTATTATCATTAATATAATAGTATTCTCGAATATTTAATTGCCTTTATGTTTGGTAACAATTTGTTCAAATTAAATTGGGCAACTTACTGTAACGGAAGATAATCAGTATATTTAGGTATGTAAGAAATTAGATACTTAAATTATACTATTTCAAGGTTTTTTTTTGTGACTGTTATAATTTGTAAACATTTCAAGGTTCTGGTAATATTTTCATTTATTACAATTGATTTCAGTAAAAGTGATTATGGAACTATAACGAGGTAAATAAGAGTAATTTAAATATTGCTGTGCCTGATAGTAAAGAACAGTGCAGATAGCTATTATAACAAAAAAAAAACTCCACTTTTTACCATTTCCAACGGCCATAAGCACTGGTCTAGTAATAAAATCTCTGTCTACGTCTGTAATTATTTCAAATAAAACGGACACCCAGAATAATTGTCCGTGTCAAAGAAATAAGAATGGTAATCAAATATTCTATAGTTGAGAGAAGGGTTAATTTCCATATATAAGAAGTAATGGAGTATAATCCGTCACTCCACACAATTATATTACTCGTGACTACATTACTTGCGCGTAATGAGGGCAATTTCTTTGCTATCAGTAACGAAAATTATTTGTATCTATAATAATAACCGTTAGCGACAGTACTATGTTTTTCACAACGTAGGGTCCTAACCACTAGACGATCACGGCCAAGAAATGCCGGGCAGCAATAGGGCTCTATAGCCATCAACGACGATGTTGGATCCTACCAACACACTAGCGCTGCAACAATCATCTGCAACAGATGCTGTGGCCAATATATATATATATATATATATATATATGTTTTTCAAGGTACGGTGGGTAGATACGAGAGGATACTTAGACCAAAAACTACTGTGATATAGGAGTAAACATCAGCCTTTAAAAGAAAGCATTTAATAGATAGCCTGTTGACGATGTGTCTCAATAACCACTTTTCTTGTGTTATTGAGTACTAGCGACCCGCCCCGGTTTCGCATGGGTGCAATGCTGATACCAAATATACTACAGAATGTCTTTATTTATAGTGTGAAGCTAGCTTATAGCATGGTTATTAACATAATAACAACAAAATTCAAGTCGTTAGATTACACGTGGTTACAGAGTGCATTGAAGAAATAAAGGCTCACTGCTCGTTCCCCGTAGGTGATAGCGTGATAATATGTAGCCTATATGTTGACCCGACTTCTTAATAACATTCTTGCCAAATTTGAAGTAAATCCATGCAGTACTTTTTGAATTTATCCCGGACATATGTACATACAGACAAACAGACAAAAATTCTAAAAACTATATTTTTGGCTTTGGTATCGATTGTAGATCACACCCCAAGTATTCTTTAAAAAATATTCAATGCACAGTTTTGACTTTCTTATCATTTTATTATATTACTAGCTGACCTGGCGAACTTCGTATCACCTTATTTTTTTCTGAAATATAATAATAACATAATATATCAAAATAAAATATAGCCTATCTTTTAAGTTGGATCAAACTGCACACGGTGTGCAAATTTGACTAAAATCGGTTAAGTAGTTTAGGAGTCCATTGAGGACAAACATTGTGACACGAGATTTATATATATTAAGATGTATAAGATACGTAAAAGATGTATAAGATTATTAACCGCTTTCTTGAGGAATGTAAATTTTGTGACGAGTGGAGTATTCCAAAAAAAGTTACAAAGTCAATTTTAATAATGAAAAACATTTCTGTAGTAGTTCCTGTATATTTTTTGTGCGTGTAAATCATTCTTTTTGACCGCGCGTTAGCGCAGCGGTCACAGCACTGGCTATTGCGCTGGCGGTCGTGGGCTCGATCCCTGTTCACGACAGACATTTGTATCGGCCATATAGATATTTTTCGTGGTCTGGCCGTTTGTGCTTGTATATTGTGTGTATTTCCGGACTCCCGACAATGGACAAAAATCCTACTGGGGGTCGTTGAGTGTGAAGCGTAAACGCTTATTTAAGCGTTTATTTATACTTGACTATATGGGTTCATTTGTAACGATGTTAAACTGTGTTGTTGCATTTAATCCAGTTCTTAAATACTTTAGCTCCTAGATTTTTATTAATGAAACTGGATTGATTTAGTCTGATATTGGAGAGTTCCAACGGTACTGAGTTATTGCAATGTATTTGAAAGCATATTGCTTTCAGCATGAGTTACTCAACTGCAGAGGACAGACATCTTAGTAGCGACCATTCAATATCTACCAAATGGCTATTGCTAAATTCAATACAATTTACTATATAAGTGCAGTTTCAGATATACACGCTTTGAATTCATGAAGGAGCTTACTGTGAGCCCAGATTATCACTTACATGGATTTTTTATATAAACGTAATGGTTTTTGTGCTTTTGACAAGTAAAATAAAAAATCCTTGATATTCTTAATCATGGAAAATAATTCTCCTTTAAGTATCATATAAAGCGATGGTTTATGACGACAAGCAGTATAAGAATTCAGGAAATATCGACATAATCTATTGATGTAGTGGAAATTTAAGAAACTTGATGTTGCGGGACGATTAATTCAATCAATATTTAAGTACCTACCTATCTTTTAAAAAATCTTATGGAAAAAAAGTGTGTGTGATAAGTTAAAAGTGAAATATAATACGATCCATGAGAAGGCATATTGGTACAGATCAAGTTGAAACTTGTAACTTTACAGCATGCTAGAAAATTCCACAAAATTTCGAAAAACAATAGCAATAATCATCGCTTTTAAGCATTCACTGAGCCACTAAATTGGGAATTTCTTGAAGATCTGAAGTGTCATTCAAAAGTGCATGAATTTTATCAAAAAGGAAATTACATCGAACGGTAGATAACATTTAAATTTAATTTATTTGGAAAGAAAAGTAAACTATTAAATAAAAAAGTAATAATAATATAACATATACGAGTAAGCACAAAAGTTGGAACCAAACATATTTATTATTCTCAAAGTGATTTTTACGAAAACTTCGGTTCTAGTGTTTATTATTATTAAAATAGTCCCAAGCCTATAAGGTTTCGTCAAATTAAAATTTTAACTAACATTTTTGAGATTATATAAGAATTGAATGACGTCTACTTTTTGCGTTTTGCAGTATTTATTATTAAATGTTTAATAAAAAGTTAACTAGAAAGTTCGACACACTACGAAACTAGTACACTATCTGAAAAAAAAATTTTTGTAACTGAAAATTGACAAAGTTTAGGTTGTCTGGAAGAAACGGCTGAAGTCCGTCCATTGATCTTCATAATATGTAACTATCATAATTATTGCTTTGTTTGTTAGGCACTTATGGACAATAAAGTATGAAAAAAATTGAAAGAGCGATTGTTTATGTTCGGGTTATCATTAATTATAATTTTACTGTTAATTTCATAAAAGTTGTCGTTTACGTTATCTAGAGATTATCAAAAGTTAGTCATAGTATACGCCATACTACTCAAAGTCCATAGATTCTAATGGAACCAAACCATAGAAGGAAAAATAATAAGGTAACGTAACGTGTCGATTTTACTTTAGTTGTTACGTGAAATCAATTTACGGATATTTGTAAAAATAATTAATTAAACAGGATTGCATTTAATCAAACGTCAATCACATGGTAATAGATTAAAATTTTGCAACATTGTATATTGGACTTCACCGAACTTTAAATATTAATATTTCAAGCGTTACGTATTTTATATTTTAAATTATGTTATTGAAAATGTAACTTATTATTATTATTAACAAGCAACTGCCATTGAGTCTAACAATAGCATAATAAAATATTTTTAAATAGTGTTTTGATTAATATTACTTATAACACATCATCAAATGGTAATCGTTTATTAATTTTTAATTAAAATAATTCTTTTTAGATATAAACACAAAACGCAAAAAAAATTCTTCTCTGAGTTTCGTACTCTAATAATTAGACTGATTGTATATGTCTACATCTGTATATGTACGAATATTACATCTATCAACAATATATCTCTAAGTATCTATGTATAATATATGATTCATTCGCTTATCACGAAATATTGAGAAGTTTGACGTACAAAAATGAAATAGGTATGTATGGTAGTGAAGTCTACTAACTAATAGACGTCCACCAAGAACGGATTTTACAATAAGTTCGGATAAAGGAGGTCTTAGAGGTCTCCCAAATTTGTATGATAATCTTTAATTATTTTTTTTCTGCTACGAGCTTGAAATTGCTCAGAGAAGTAATTAATAGTTACAAGACGTCCACCAAGTACGAATTTTGCTACAGGCCTGTATTAAGGAGGTCAAGTCCTCTCGCAGTTTTTATGAGTCTTTTGTTGTGTGTACTAGCAACTTAAAAATTTTCTGGAAGATATTAACTATATGTCTACGTCCTCTAAGAATGGATTTTGTAAATGGGCCCCATTATGGAGGTCAAGGACTCTCACAAGTTCTTACGAAAGTTTTTCTTTTATTGTGCTAAAAATGCTACAATTTTAGTTATTAGATGTCCGCGGAGAAAGAATTTTGAAAAATTGTACCTCTAAGAGGATATAACATTAGTTGAAGAGTTTGTCATTTTTAAAGTTCAAGACATGAAATTATATTTCCTGCCGACTGCAATAGGTGTTGAAAATTTGTATGAAAATTCAAGAAAAATGGATTTTTAAGAAAAATAAAAAAATAATTTTGGCCAACTGATTAACCTTATATGATATTTACTGACGACGGCCCTGGTGTGGTGGTGCCCGTGCCACAATGGCGTCTGCATACTAATGGCATACTAAATACTAAATATATATACAAATATTTACTGCTGGTCTGGGTGTTTGTCCATTTTGGTCAAGTTTAGCTGTTGATATCGGTTGTTATTATAGATACCTGATAGACCCGCTATGGTGTAAGTTTATGGTTTAAGAATAAAATCCAAACCTTCTTCATGGGAAATAGGACTTTGCCTAGTAGTTTATAGTCCGATTAAGTTAAATACCCATCACTTTCGATATATATTAAAAGTTATTTAATGAATATCTGAGAATATGTTTCCAAAAGGTCGGTTTTGTACATAATATGCGAAACATCCTTACCGTATACTTACCGTATAGGAAAAAAAAAATATGCATAAGTAACACAGATGGTTTTGAGAAGGACAGATTGATTGATCGATATACAAATACATATTTTCAAAGAGAACTTTTTTGTGTTGATTTTTACGTGACTAATGAAACGAAAATTTTGATATACTTAGCGATTTTATAAAATAAGTGCTCTTGTGTGTACTTCAAAGTTAACGTAACGTAATAACCTACGGTAAATTTATATTTCAATAATTAATTCAATAATTATTTATTAATTTTAAAAATATAGTGAATATAAAAAAAATATATATAAATAATATTAACACGAACTCTTTCGTTATATGTTTTATTATTTTTTGTTTCAGAAAAATGTGTTTTATATTTATAAGCACGACATTCCGTTCAATACAAATAAAAACGAACAAAAAAATCAACATTGCGTAACAAGTGTATTGTTCCGGTTCTATTAATAAATTGTATTTTATTTTTATTCATGAATTGGTGTAGATTGAATGCGTTTGTATATAGGTATATGACAAATGAATCAAGTTAGTATATCATAATCAACAATGATTCAATAACATTTTATCATCAGTTAAAGTTATATGTTTATTTTTTATTTGCATAATTAATACTTTATTGCACGGCTAAAATTACATTAAATAAAATAAAAATATTCGTTGGAATATATTGAAATTATAGTGCAATGTCGGTCTATCACTAATAGTATTTTTATTTCACTTTAAATTAATAAACGAGTAAAGTATACTGTTATTGTACTCAAAGATTAAGTAAGCTATTATATAAATATTGAGCACTAAAAAGCGACATTATCTAAAATACTATAAGCTAAAAATTATAATACTTTCCTCTCATGAAAACAGCAACTACATATGTTCAACTATTGGATAGATACCGAGACTAAACGCAGATATAACTAATGGGCGTCGAATTATAAACCATTTATATTTAAATATTGAAAATAAATTATAGCCCTCTAGATAAATTTAAATTCATTTGTGTAAAGTAGCTAAATGCCAAAGTCGGTTGTTGCGCACGTCAAATTTGGTGAAATTTTAGTTCTAAAATTTATTTCATATCATCTTATTATTGCTATAAAAAGTAATAACTATGACGCTATTGTACGACTTCAGTACGTTATGCCACGGATTACTAAATAGTTATGGTTATGCTTTAACGTGTGCAGTCGAAAAAAAGGAGTATAATAATCAGTATAAAAACAGACACACTTTTGAAAGAATGATTTCATTACAATCAGTATTTATTGAACACCTTATACAAATTAATTCTAACCTGATATGGCCGTATCATCAACACCATCATTGTGTAATGCCAATATACACATTAAGTATATCTCATTTAAATTCAGGATATCCTTCGTCACTATTGTCTCCTCTATTCAAGATTCACAGAACAGTAGATTTTGCGTCAGCTTGAATATTAACAAGGGACGCCGGACATCACTTGAAACCGTAGTCGTCGTCTACTGCATTATTATCACAAGTATCAAGACTAGTTGTTATGCTCTACTGAGTACAAACGGCTTGTGCTGGTTTATTTTGATTACGAAGTCCTTTGTTATATTTTTGTCTTAAGAATCTTCTAGTCATAAAAAAAAGTTTAACACACCGGAAACAATGTCTTCTTATTGATTTTCTGCAGTATTTTATTGTAAATGTTGTTTAAAGCTTTAAAACTTTCCTTTTTCATCTTTCTAGAATAGAAAGACAACATAACGTATCTGTCTAAGAATTATCCATGTACCTACATTGTACATTTTGGTTAGGAACAGGTAGTGTGGAGTGCCCTTACACCATGGGTGTTTTCTGTCTTATTTTACTTGTGTATCTTCATAAGAAGAATCCACAAGCTATCGCCAGGCAAGGCAGATGATTATTGAGTTGAGTTAAAAAGTATTTAATGAAATAAAAATAAATAAATAAATAATCGTAACATTTACTTATACTTCTGCATTTTACCTATAAAGTTGATATACTAAAGACAATCCACAGATTTCTACAGGAGAAGTAAACGCTTTCGCTTAATAATAAATTAATAATATATCATTTAGAAGATAACAAATACAAATAACACCATCACGCAAGAAATCAGTTGGGTTTGTTTAAAGTTCTAATTCTCCTGTTTGGACTACACTGAACAATTCTAGAGCTTTTTTTTTATTTTTCGAGTGGAATTTATTATTCTGCTATCTTTTGACTTTCGAGTTTTTTAACGAAGTTTTTACTTCAAAACTCACTTGTCAGGTAGTACTCATGTAATTACTTTTACGATAATATTTTAATAATGACATATTTTTTACATTTTCAATATATATTATATGTAATTAATAGATTATTTTTAAAAAATCGCATATTTATATTCATGTATTCATATTTTATTTGTTATCTTACGAATCTAAACGCTGTCTAAATTAACATAAAAAGTTTTAACATTTTTTTTGAATAAATTAATACCCTTGACTTCACCGTTATTTTAAAACAACGCAGTTTAAAATAATAATAATAATAATAATATTTATTTATTTCAAATATTTGGTACATAACAAAAACTATTTGTAACGATAATAACTACATTAGTATAAAACTGTGAAAATAAGAACGTAGATTGAATTTTAAAACTTTATGTAGCAAGAATCAATGTCAGAATTGTTTAATGATGTTCGTAGTTTATCTCGTAAAGTTGCCAAAAGCCGTTTGTGCAAAAATAATATGATGGATACATTTCAAACTTATCTTGATTAAAATACTATTACGATAATAACTTGATAACTTAATATTTTAATTGAATAATTTAAGTAAACATCAAAATATAATGTTTTAAAGCAAACTGAAAATAGAGCTAAATTATCAAGCGTTAATTAAAATCCGTTTTTTTTAAACGTAGTAAGATACGTTTTTAATACATCAATATGGCTTTTCGTATTATTAATTAGGATAATTTTTTATTTATTGTAAATGAAACATAATTATTTCAGAATCTAATAAGTGATGATACTGATTAAAAATCTACATAAATAAAAATGAATCGCTAACTATTTAAACTAAGCGCCAAATTCGGGTACGACTCCACTGTTTGACTATGTATATTGTAGTTTGTTGATGGCATGGACGAAAAAAAAATAAAAAAAAAGACACGTTACGATTACTTAAACTAGGTGAGGTAGGGCACAGCAGGAATTTCCTGCTCAAAATATGGAACAGCCCGACTGGGGACCTCGATCTTACAGAAGATCACATCAAAATAATACTGTTCAAGCAGTATTGTGTTCCTGTTGGTGAGTAAGGTGACCAGAGCTCTTGGGGGGATTGGGGATTGGGTCGGTAACGCGCTTGCGATGCTTCTGGTGTTGCAGGCGTCTATAAGCTGCGGTAATCGCTTACCATCAGGTGAGCCGTACGCTTGTTTGCCGACCTCATGACATAAAAAAAAAAAAAAAAAAAAAAACTTCACGCGTTTTACAGTCAAGACAGGGCAACGTCTGTCAAGTCAGAGAATACCCTATGTTATATATATATATATTTTTTTAATTTATATTACCAGAAGACGGTCCTTTTTAGTGTTATTGAGGCAGTAGAAAATATCTTGTTCAAAATCTGAGTGTACAAGCCACTCTTCTGCTTTAGAAAATACTTCGTCTTCTTTGAAATACTTCACACTTCACAATGAAATAACCAGACATTAGAATTGTACTATTATGTTTTTATTTATTTCTAAGTGCATGTTACGAAACTCTCTACGCCGGGATTTGCTGACCGGAGTTTGCTTCGAAACATTCCCACGTCTCGCATCGGTAGCCGGATGTTGTTACGAAACTTTCCCACCATGGCATCGCACCTGAGCATCACACCTGGGCACCGTGTGAAACGACCCAACATGAAGAACCCAAAACAACCCGATGCTCCAACTGAGCGATCTTTTTAATTTTAAGTCACTCTTGTTTCTCACATGGAACAATTGTCACGTGTAATTAATTAATTATAATTTAGTTATAATAAATTTAATTTTAAATAACACTTTGCTTTTTTTTGCAACCTTCGGCTGTCGCTTTTATAATTTGCATGCATACATGTTTTTTTTTCGGATTGTTGAGTGCTGTTGACCCTATCGGCCTCTTTACAGCGTCACCGGTGAGAGGGGCCGGGTACTATAGACACCGGCTGCGAAGAAATGCGAAAGGCTCCTGCAGCCGAACTGGCTCCACGCGTATCAATTCGTCATTCCTGTGGGCCTAGCCAGTGAGGTAGAGATGGTGGCGAGAGCTTAGGAAACTCTGCGTTTTACTGAAGAGTGTCCTAGGCGACACAGTGTCTGTCTAACTCTGTATAAATCATCTGCAATAGACGGACTAAGGCCAATGATGAACCGGTCTTCTCAAAGGTAGACATAGACTAACCTTACTTCCGATATATAGTAACTATATAAATATGTTCATATACGATAACATCTTTAACCTTGGACGTGTTGGCCTTCCTAACAATTTGTGCGGTTTTTACGTTACTGTAACGCGTTTTCTACTTCTTTTTGAAGTAAATCTTCTTTACGCAGCTTGACTTGGGGAATAAGCTGGTGAATGCGTGATGAAAGCGTTATAAAAATTGTGATCGGGCGAGGTAAATGGAAGTTGAGAGGGGGATATAAGTTAGTGAAGATAGAAAGAGTGAGAATTATTTTTCGTAAGTTATACTTTAGTCGTGTGGTCTAAAGCACACGTGCTTTTGCATTCATTACTTTAGTATTATCCGTTATCAATTAAATGAAAACTGATTAAATTAAAGCCTTATAATCATTCTCTAAAAATACAGAGTATCTAAAAGAAAATCAATTTTCAAATTTTTATCGGTAGATAATTAGAAAATGCATTAAAACAGGCTCCTCAGCGTTATAATATTAAAGTGGATGTATTTTATAACAAACTTCGGTCTCAAGACATTTGAGTAGCAGAGTTGTGAGGAACACAAATGGACCAGCAAAGGATTAACGTCCGATGGTAATTTCAAACGCTTTGCAGCTTCAATCTGGGGTAATTGCATTTAGGCTGCAGACAGACAACTCCTTTGAGATAGCTCCCTGTTGTTCTGTAGGTTAATATCATTTTCAGTATCTTTAAATGATATTTCAATTTATATTTTAACATCAGACGTTCTTAGTGGCTACATACGCATTTATTTTTGACAAATGTGTGACAGATAAGTTGGTTTCACCCACTTCACCGTCACTATAAGTCTTAATTTTTTTTTATCTTTTTTTCTTTTTCTCCTATTTTTTTTTTATTTTTCTAACAAATTGTGGAATTAATAATTTAATTACAATAGCGTTAGAGTGTATCGATATAAATAAATAAAAAATATATATTATTATATTATTATTTATATTCTGATTCTAGTAAAATTATTGAATTTAAAGCAATGGATGGAGATCTTAAGAATGCAGCTCGCATTCTTTTCTCTAGTGATACCCTCGCACCTTTTGATAATAAAACGCTAGAAGCCTTACGCGAAAAGCATCCCTTACCGAATCCGGCGTCCTTGCTCCCAAGTCCACCTATTTTCAATAATATTTACAGGTTAAAGATGAAGACACCTATGCTGCAATTATGTCGTTCACAAGTAGTGTTGCCCAAATGCAAGAACAAGACGAGACTTAGCCAGTCTTGGTCTTGGTCTTGCGCCAATACACCTGGTCTTGGTCTTGGTCTTGGTCTTGCGCTCCCAGTCTTGGTCTTGGTCTTGGTCTTGCAGCAAGAGTCTTGCAAGTCTTGCAATTACCTATTAGTCTATTACTATTTATTAAAGTTTACTTTAAATCTTAGAAAAACGTATTAGAATTGGAACATTGTGAGCTTGAATTAACATAGCCATAGTAAAGATCAAGCAGATTAATAAATAACTGAAGATTTGATAAGAAATTCGAAAAATCATATGTCGTTTCATCGTAATCATCTATATGTCGTTTTCCATGGAAGTAGCTGTTTCTTAATAAACATTTATGATTTATAAGCTTACATTTGCTAAAACATGTAAAAAAACAAATTAATTACAATAACTTGACTGTATTTTAAAGAACAATACTTATCTGTCTAGAAAGAGATTGAACCCTCAACTTATAAGAAATTTAATAAAAGAGTTTTACGATTATCATTTATTTGAATAAAAAATAAAATACAACACAAATCAACAGCTTTATCATTAGGTTATGATACTTTATATCAATTTTTTTGACCAAGAATTAATACAAAGTAACCATCTGGCTGACTCATCACTTAACCTATTTCTATGTTTTCTAATTACTAATGATGCTTTAGAAAATAACCTCTCAGCAGGTACTGAAGTTGCAGGTATTGAGAGAAAATCACGGGCCATTTTCGATAAAATCGGATACTCTGTCTCATGCGTCCTCCACCAATCTAAAATGTCTTCCGAGCTGGCAGTTCTTGGTTTTCTCAGGTACTCCTCCAACTCGTCTATCACTAAGCCTTGAAGACAAGATCCAGATGACGTCGAGGGACATTCATAGAGTTTATCAAAGTCTATTACGTCTTCATCTTCATCACATACTTTATTTTCTTTTTCTGGTAATTCCAGAGATTTGTTCAGTGAGTGTAGACTTTTATATTCTTCATAAAGTTCATTGTTCTTGCGCAGACTTTCTGTTTTAAGTTGCTTCCCCCACATTGTCAGGTCAAAAGTCTGAGCCTTATGCCTTGGGTCTAAAATTAAAGAAGTACAATAAATCCAGTTGCTCTTCTTGTAATGTTTAAGCATTTTGTCTCGAGCTGCTTGGAAAGCTAGAATGAGCCTTTCATCCACTTCAGATCGATTAGGTTTCTCATCTAACTGTTTTACCATGGATTCAATTTTATCTAGCAAGAGATTGAATGATACAATGACTAGCGGTAATGTAACATATTTGTCTCCACCAAGTTTTGTACTTAAAAGTTTAAAGTTTATTAGAAATTTATGTAATTTTTCGAGTACCTGCCATTCATTAGCTGTGATTTGAAAATCATTTAATTCGGTGACAGAACTGCACAATATGTCAATGCCCGCTCTCACTTTTAAACCAAATCCAATCATATCATGTGTGGAATTCCATCTCGTTGGACAGTCAAGAATGCACAGCTAGTAAATACTTACTCTCATCATCTCTCTCAGAGATATTCGGGCTGGTAAGTAATACAAAACTCTTATCGCAGGCTTTTTATTTTATTAGTAGGTAAGTACCTACGCTTTTTATATTATTTTATTAGTTTTGTAGAATTTTTTTACACGTTTCAAGTATATTTAAAAGTGGCTACAATATTTATTAAACGGGTGATATTTGAACACTTTTTGCTATTTTTTCTTGTAAAAACTTAAGAAATATAATGACTAAATGTACAATAATAGTACCTAAGTAATTAGTTTAAAACCATATAAGTAATCAATATTATAATATATACTTACTAGAATGAATTAATATGACATCTACTACCTATCCTTACCATTTTATCCTAATCATAATACTACTTGCGTGATCAGTATAATGTATTCATTTTCATTCTAAGCACTCTGAAACTTATTTATTCTTTGGAACACCTGTAGGTACTCTTAAAATTCGAAATTATTTTGCCTGAGTATACCTACGCCCTATGGCGGCAATCAAATAGTGTCAAATGTTATGATTTCGGCGTGGCGGCAACGATTGTTTTAGATTTCAAAAGAAGCCGCCGGCGCGTGTATCATAACCATGTACTTCCGAAAAGCGGCAAATTTCTTTGAGAAGTAAGTACAAAACCTTTGATGCCGCATTATCAAAGTGCCGATGGTTAAAACATAACTATGCATGCACTCAGTTTGATTTTAACCCTTTAACGCATATGGGACACATTTGTCCCCGTACGTTTTTTCAGATTCCTGCGATACGTATTAGTTTAAATCAATTTAAAAGTTTGTATTTATAAATTTAAAAGTACGTTTAACGATATTTTAGCTGAGATCACTGAGCAAGACGGATTAGAAAAGAAATAAATAGGCGCGAAGTTGTGAGTTTTTCGTCGGCTGAAGTTGTGTTTTAGATTTTAATTTTTATAATATTTCTTCAGTTTTGTGTTGCTATTTTTTAATAATTCTATTCTTTGGTTAGTATTTTGCAAGTTTCATCTGTTTTTCTAATGTTTTCATCAGTAAATATGTTTTTTTTTACGAAAAATTGAAAAGGGACACGGGTGTCCCAGTGTGCGTCAACGGTGCCTTTTGTCATATGTTTGACTACCCTCTAAATTTACTATATTTAAGTCATTATTCTTGTAAGTCAATGCAAATTTTAATTCAGTAGTTCAAAAACATGTCTACGTGAAGGACAAGGGAGTTTTCGTTAACAGGCAGTGAGATTTTGGAATATTTAGTAGCTGATAATAGCGGCGACGAGGATGGACTTCTTTTGGACGAAGAAGATCAACAATTTCTGGCGCAATACATTGATGAAGGTCTTTCCAACGTTGACATTGAACCAGGCATTCCTCCGGGTGTTAGCGAAATTTTACAGAATAAAGAATATAGACAATTGTAACAAGAAATTCCACGAAAAAGCACAGAAACTTTACCCTCGTTCAACTGGAGAAAAAACTCCTACATACCGCATCAATTTCATGATCAAGAAGGCTACAAATATGGCGAAGTTAATATTTTGGATAGTCTTACTAGTTCAAATTTCTCTCCTATAAATATTTTCAATGCTGTTACAAATTTCGATCAATTAATAGACGACATTATTGTACCTAAATTGGAACAATACACATTGCAAAATGGAAGGTCTTGTACTCTCTCTAGTGTTGAGGCCAAGGTTTATCTCGGAATGAACTACGTAATGGGATATCATGTTTATATATTATATTTATATAAAAAAAATTAAAGGTACACTGCTTTCATGCCTAGAACGTCGCCAAGCTGTAAGTCGTTCCGTAATTGCTGATTTTTCGTCTCGTCGGAGAAGTTTTCCATCTTCAGTAACCACAAATAAGTGGATAAGTCATACTCCAAAACGGGAATAGCCTTCTCACTTTATGGTGAAGGCAAATATAAGGCAGAAATGTGTCCGATGTGCCAAATTTCATGTTGAGAATCGAACAAACAATACATGTTCAACGTGTAATGTACATTTATATTTTACTTCTAAAAGAAATTGTTTTGCAGAATACCACTAACATTTTTTTCTTTTAGATTATAATTTTCAGTTGATATAATAAAAACATTAATTTTTACTATATTAGTGATTTTTTTTGCGAAATAACGATATGAAAAACGTGTGTGAAATTGGTACATTTTGCAACCGTTGACGCACATTGGGACACATATGTCCCAGCCTTAAAAACACATGAAAAATAATAAACTATTATTTTTTTCATTGTTTTATGTTTAATTAGCTCCTAATAAACCGTTATGACTAGTAAACATTTTTGTTTAATTTCTCTAAACCTTATGTGCGTGAAAGGGTTAATAGATATTTTTTTATTCGCTATGTTTATGGTATTAGTCGTAATGCGCATAGGTCCAGTTTTTCATATTCTTTGATACAGTTTTTTGCGTCTCATAGAATTCCTAAGCGTACCTACCTATACACCGAACTGTTACACCTAACTACTCAGTGAAATAGCGCTAAGTCCTAGCTGCAAGACGCAAGAGTCTTGCAGGCTATGTCTTGTTCTTGCTCAAGTCTTGCACGGTCAGTCTTGGTCTTGGTCTTGCTAAAAATACGCGGTCTTGTTCTTGGTCTTGGTCTTGCAAAAACGCAAGAACAAGACCAAGACTGCAAGACCAAGACTGAATTTGGGCAACACTATTCACAAGTGGCTCTGCTAGCGGCATAGACGGCATCACACCACAACATCTTAAAGATCTTGTGAGTGTCTCAGCCGGTGACGCTGGCAGGGCTCTCTTGAATGACATAACCAATCTTTGTAATTTCATGTTATCTGGCAAGGTATCTTCATCTTTTTTGTCTCATATTTACGGTGCAAGACTATGTGCCTTTAACAAAAAAGACGGTAGTATCCGTCCAATTGCTATTGGGACCACATTTCGCCGTCTGGCGTCTAAATTGGCATGTAGACACATAGTCTCCAGCCTAAAAACAAAATTTCAACCAATACAATTGGGCTTTGGAAGCAAAGGAGGCTGTGAAGCAGCAGTTCACGCGGCTCGTACTTTTTTAAAAAGTAATGAGGCTGAAGTTCTACTGAAAGTTGATGTAAAGAATGCTTTTAATTCTTTAGACAGAGCAACCTTGCTTAATGAAGTTTCATTACATCTTCCTGAAATTTATCCTTATGTTTGGCAATGTTACAGTTCACCATCTAAACTACTTTTTGGCGAAAATACAATTTTTTCTAATGTCGGCGTTCAGCAAGGAGACCCACTAGGTCCGGCTCTTTTTAGTCTAGGTATCCACAAATGTATCTCAAATTTAAAATCAAAATTGAACATATGGTACCTAGATGATGAAACCATAGCAGGTAAAGTGGACGATGTCGTTGAAGACTTAATCAAAATTAAAAACGAGTTTGATAAAATTGGTCTCAAATTAAATTTTTCAAAATGTGAAATTTTTTTCACAGATATTCTATCACTTTCCAAAATTAATTTGGCAACGGAATTATTTAATAAAATTGCTCCTAATTTAAAAATACTTCAAAGAAGTACACTTTGTCTTCTAGGTGCACCACTTTTTGATGAAGGCATGCAGCCAATTTTGGATAATAAAATTAAAATATTTGTTGAAAACACTGACAAATTGGGCACTCTAAATTCTCATATTGCCTACACTATATTAAAATATTGTCTATTTGTCCCAAAATTAATGTATATTTTACGCGCAAGCCCAATTTGGAAATTTCCTTTAATGACCGAAAAACTTGATGCCACTTTAAAAAAAATTCTAAATTTATCTTTTGATGAAAATTCATGGACCCAAGCTACTTTACCAATTAGAGATGGTGGCATCGGCGTGAGAAAAATTTCTAGTGTCGCTCTTCCTGCGTTTCTTGCTTCTGTGCATAGTATCAAGGGTTTATGTTCTGACATCTTAAAATCTAATTCAGTCGAAATTACAGATGCTACAGATGCAATACAAAACTGCAAGTTAATGTGTCCTAATGGCGATATCCCGAAGGACGTTACAAAACAAAAACTTTGGGATATACCAATAGTTCACAATACTCATATAAGTTTGACGCAAAATCTTACAAGTGACAAAAACCGTGCCAGGCTTCTAGCTGTGTCAAATAAAGAGTCAGGTCACTGATTACACGCAATGCCGTCAAAAAATCTTGGGACACTTTTAGACAATGAAAGTTTTAGAATTGCTCTCGGTCTCCGGTTGGGAGCTCCACTGTGCTTTGAACACAGATGTCCGTGCGGAAAAGAAGTCGATTCTTTCGGACTACACGGCCTTTCCTGTAACAAGAGTTCAGCTAGGTTTTCCCGCCATGGTTCCCTAAACGATACCATAAAAAGAGCTCTTGCCACCATCGACGTTCCTGCTCTTATCGAGCCAACTGGAATTAGTCGCAATGATGGCAAGAGACCTGATGGATTGACGTTGGTTCCCTGGGAAAGGGGACGGGCGCTTTTGTGGGACGCAACCTGCGTTGACACACTTGCTCCGTCTCATGTCAGGGAAACAGCCTTAAAAGCGGGAGCCGCAGCGGAAAAAGCTGAAACGACTAAACGGCACAAATATTCGTCACTAATTCCAAATTACATCTTTGTGCCGTTTGCAGTCGAAACACTTGGACCTTGGAGTAGCAGTGCTAAAATTTTTTTAAATGAGATAACACCTCGCCTTATTGCCTCCACTGGTGACAAGAGGGCTGGTGCATTTTTTGCCCAGAGAATCGGCATAGCGATTCAACGGGGAAATGCTGCCAGCATTCTTGGCACAATTCCACGCGGACATGATTTATACCAAAACTATCTGTAAATATTTAGTTCTTAAGTTGTGAATTGTAAATATGTATAATATTTTGTATAAATAAAGTTTATAATTTTTTCAATAAAATTACATTTAAAATGTAAAAAAAAAAAAAAAAATCGTTGAGATGTATGTGCATAGATTCCAAATTATTACACCACAGTGGATAATTCTTTCTTTGTTGTGTCAGGTTTGTGATAATATTGTAACTGAAAATTTCCGAGTATGTAAAGTAAATTATTACTTTTTTAGCTACTGGTATTCCTAATTATACTAGTATTATAAAGAGGAAAGATTTGATTGTTTGTTTGTTTGTTTGTATTGAATAGGCTCCGAAACTACTGAAATACTGATTTAAAAATTTCTTTCACTGTTGGGAAGCTACGCCATACGCGGGTGACATAGGCTATATTATATATTCAAAAAAATTAGGAATAAAATATTTTGAAATTTTTGTTATATACCCGTGCGAAGCCGGGGCGGGATGCTAGTAATACTATTCAACAAACTATTTGACAATTGCTAGTAAATAAATCTTAAATATATATCTTAATAAGTTTGTATTAAAAGTCATTAAAAGATAACTATGACAAATATTAAATGTGATAATAAATTAGTTAAGCCTTTACTGACTGTTGTTTTCAATTCTAATTTACAAATTTACCGAAAATTTCTGTAAACTATTAATATTTATTATTCTCTTTTTTGTTTAACGATTAATGGATTTCTCGCATCAATATAGCGAAACCACTTTAATATTTATAATGTTCGTGCAACACAAAATGCAATATAGCGGTCGCCTGAATTTGATAGACAGTCGGAATTATATATTGTAATTAGTTTTTGGATGAATATCATTCAAGCGATTGTGATACACTTGTTACCGACGTTTAATCGATTATTAAATACTTCAATAATGTTCAATAAGAGCGTATTTTATAACGTTTTAGTCTCTCTCTTTGTTTTGGTTACCTTTGATAAATAATTAAATATATTTTTATTTTTTTATTTTTATATAACTAGGTCGGCAAATAAGCGTACGGCTCACCTGATGGTAAGCGATTACTGTAGCTTATAAAAGTCTACAATACCAGAAGCATCGCAAGCGCGTTGCCGACCCAGTCCCCAATCCCCCCTAGGAGTTCTGGTCACCTTACACACCAACAGGAACACAGTACTGCTTGAAAACAGTATTATTTAGCTGTGATATTCTGCAAGGTCGAGGTACTACTCCAGCCGGGCTGCTCCATATTTTGAGCGGGAAATTCCTGCTGTGCCCCTCAGTTAAAACAATTTGATTATATATATAATACAATAATGGGAATTGTTCGTTGGAGTTAGTGACGTGTTTTTGTGTGAATTGGTGATAAACTAAAAAACTTTAAGTGATTTAATAACAATTATTTGCTATATAGTAATGTTGATTGTTTGGACGAATCAATCGTAAATAGATGAAATAATAAGATATGAGTTAAATTTGTGGCGTTTATTATGTAGCGGTGATTTTATAAACATTAAAATTTAACCGCAAATTTACTAACAATACTTATCTATCTACGCTTTATCTCGCTATCTACGATTTATCTCTATCTTTAAGTACATTGTATTTTAAAGGTTTTTGATATCCTCGTTCAACCAAAAATATCTTCTATTTCTAAGTACTTCAAAATTCGTGTTGTTCAATGTAAATTTGGCGAAATCTATAGTCTCAGCACTAGTGTGAGTTATTATTTGTAATAAAGATTTCAATAGCCTTTTTTGGCGCAGTTTGGAGTGACCCTGGTTTATGTTCCCACCCCGAGTCTGAGTGTAATATATGTAGTGTAATTTATGTATTTATTTATATATTATGTAAGATTTATACTATGTAACATCTAAAGCAACAACAGTCTTATATATCCAAAATTATTGACATTAGTTCTTTGTCCAAAAGGTGACGTTAAATTTCAACAGTAAACCCGAAAACAGTAATGTTTGTTAGCTCTTGTCCAAAACCAACATCGGTCGTTTCAGCTAAAATTACAATGACACTCACATCGGTTTGTCGTGCGCGATGTCCGAGCCGCGCTAAATTGGATTTGAATCAAATTGCCTTTGGGTCGATAAGTGCAATAATATTTAGGCGAAGTCACTATAAATATGCCTGGTATTTTAAAGAGCTTGCAATATAGACGCTTATTTAGTTAAATTTAAAAATTTACTACATAGTGTGTTTGTCATTTCAGCATAGTAAATATTTTTCGATTGTTATTTACTATTAAGAAAATTAAAATAATATTAAGTTTTTTTTTCACGTTTTTTTGCATTTTTGAGAATTATAACCTATATCCTAACCAAATCATATTATCCTCAATAGAAGAAGAGGCTTTTGCTTATTAGCAGAAAGTTTTTAGATACATACGCGTACAAAAAATAATGTTTTATGATGAATGACTTCCAAAAAAGGAGGAGGTTCTCAATTCGATTGTATTTTTTTTATATGTATGTATGGTACATCAGAACTTTTGCCTGGATGGACCGATTTCGATAAATTTTATTTTAATTGAAAGGCGTTGGTCATGTGGTCCTATTTAAATTCAATTGAGATCTGACAAGTACTTTTAGAGTTATATCTAATTGTGGGTATTTACTTGACTATTTTTTCGTCGACCTACGTTGTATTAAACCGCATAATTTTTCACTGTTCTAAATTTTGATAATTCTTACTTTAATCGAAAGGTAATGCTTGTTTTGTCATCTTATTAAAATTTATTGAGACTAGATTACTACTTTTTGAATAATATTTGCTAATGCGTATTTACTCGACTGTTTATTTGTATTATACCTCATAACTTGTTACCGGGTGCACCGATTTTGATGTTTCTTTTATAAATCAAAAGCTAATACTTGTCACATGGTTTTATTTAAATATGATTGAGATATAATGAACGCTTTTTGGGTAATCTTTGATGATGCCTGTTTATGGGAAAGTCCACCACCACGCCATCGCCACGCCAACGCCATCTATCTGATTTCATTAAAACTACTTCAGTGAAGAATCGATCCAAGGATGCATCTACTATTAGTGAGCTGTATTATCCAGTAGGATTTTTTGAGTAATCTCTGATAGCGCGTATTTACTTGACTATTTTTTCGTCTACTTACGTTGTATTACTTGTCGAAGTAATTGAAGTCGTTTTTTTTTCGTTTACGAGCAAGCACATTTTTTTCTGTTTTGTCTATTATGTTTGCTTTTTCTTAGCTTGAGCGAAATATATAAAATAGTGTGTACTTTTTATATACACGTATTATATACATATAAATACAACAGCATTGAAATTTCCAATTTAGTTTCCTAGCTATTATATTGGTTTCGAGTGAAAATTAATATTCGAATAGTTTTGGTAGCGGTAAGCCCGTTTCGTTTAGCTTGATAGTTTTATTGTGGCCTAAAACCCGGTTAACCGAGCTGAAATTACAACGGTATAGATTCGCCGTCCACCAAAAGTCTATCACGGGATAAATTAATTTTGTACCAAAATCGGTATTTGAATGAAGAAACAGTGATATTAAATAATTTGTTTTAAGATAAAACACAAATATAATGTAATTAATAAAAAAATAATCATACGAAGGAATAAAATTCAGTTTTTCGATTAATACTCGTAATTTACATTGAGGTGAAATCGATTACAATTTGTGTTCCGCCTCGAATACAATTTGCAATCAGCATAGCCTGTTACAGGCCCCTGTGTCTCTTGATGACGAGTATTTATGGCCATTAAGCGAGCTCGTACCTATAATAAAATTTTCAACTGATCTCTGATTATTTGATTGAACACCGATGGTCGCGGGTTCGGTTCCCGCTCGGAGTGGATATTTGTGTTTATACAAATATTTACTTCCGCTCTGGTTGTTAGTGGATCTCAACACCGTGCCTCGAAGAGCACGTTAAGCTATCGGCCCCGGTTATGATCATGTACACCTGATAGCCATCGTTACTCATAGTAGGGAATATATCCGCCAACCCGCATTGAAGTAGCGAAGTGGATTAAGCTCTGATCCTTCTCCTACACGGGGAAAGAGGACCAGCAGTAGGATGTCAGAGGCTGAACCGAAGCTCTGATTATTTAATTGTATTGTGACTGTTAACTTTCTCTATTTATTTTATTTTATATTTTATTTTTTCTTTCTCTTTTTTGGGTTTGTGTCAAAAAACTTGCAAATTGACTTTTAGTATCGCTATAGTTGGAAGATCAGGTAAAGATAGAATAGTACCTATTATGAGTATAAGTGGGTCACACTGGCTTATACAACTCCATATGGGTCAAGGATGACGCTTAGTACTTTGGTGATTAAGCTTTTAATGAAAAATACTCTAGTAGCAAAGTATTATGAAATTAATATAAAATCATATTTATTTATTTCCGATTACACCTACAAACGCCAATTAAATTAACAAGTAAGGAATTTGTTTTTATACTTTGCGCATCTTGAACACATCTGTCATTGGAATCGTAATTGGGTTCTTGTTATTTTCCCTTTTAGTTTTTATATTTTCCGCAAAATATTTGTTTACGATAAATATTATAATATACTGAATGATAAATTTAAAAGTAAGGAATTACTATTTGTGATATCTTATACTATTAAACGAGCAATTCTTGTATATATATATAATCTGAATCTCGGAAACAGCACCAACGATTTTCATAAAATTTAGTATATAAGAGGTTTCGGGGGAGATAATCCGTCTAACTAGGATTCATTTTTAGAAAATGTCGTTTTATTCCTGTTTTTAGGCAATGGAAAAATGACTACAATATCGTTAGAATACTAAGGTAAATTTCGCGCTTGTCAATAGAGTTGTAATAGCTCAGGTGGGAAATCGGCCGGTCGCGATCGAACGAAAAAATCACGGTACAAATCCTCAAATTTCCAGATCGATTATTATTTTTTTTCTTCTAATTGCACTCGTTATTTTTTATTTAAATAGCCAGTTCTTTTTTTTAATTATTATGTCGGTAAAATCGAAAAATATTATTCATATTTTATCATTATTATTTTTTAATTATTGTTTATATTTGATTTTTCATATTTATTTTTATTTTTTAACCGACTTCAAAAAAGAGGAGGTTCTCAATTCGACTGTATTTTTTATGTATGTTAGTTCAGAACTTTTGACTGGGTGGACCGATTTCGACAATTTTTTTTTAATCGAAAGGTGGTGTGTGTCATTTGGTCTCATTTAAATTTATTTGAGATCTAACAACTACTTTTCCAGTTATATCTAAGTACCTGGGTGACCGAGTCTAGCTCCATATTTTTAGTAAATCGTGTTTTTTGGAAATCATATGTAAATACGAATAACATACTTATAAAATATGAATAATATTTTTTTACCAACAATAATAAAAAAATATACTTGACTATTTTTTCGTCGACCTACGTTGTACTATAACCGCATAACTTTTTACTGGGTGTACCGACTTTGACAATTTTTAATTTAATCGAAAGCTGATCGTTATTATATGGTCATATTTAAATTTCATCGAGATCTGATAACAAGTTTTTAAGTAATCTTTGATAACGCGTATTTACTTGACTATTCTTTCATCTACCTACGTTGTATTACTTGTCGATGTAATTGAAGTTGGTTTTTTTTCGTCTGCGAGCAAATGCAATTATTTTATTTATTACTGTCGGAAAAAAAAATATTATTCATATTTTATAAATATGTAATTCGTATTTAATTATGATTTCCCTAAAACACGATGTACTAAAAATACCAAGCTAAGCTCGGTCACCCAGGTACTTATTATATTATTGACTATATATATAATTGACGCCTAAAATTAAACTGGACTGCGCTAATAATGATAATTAATCTGTTATTCAAAACCTGTAAAACGCTTCCCGTTCACGACCTTGTCAATTACAATGATTGTACGTAAGTATGTATTTATATGTGTATATGTGTTTATGTAAGTATATTTACACGTTTATGTCTCACTTTAATCATTATGTCACAACTTATACAACTACATCGACACAATACCATCTCATCTGCTCCTACGTTGCCTAAAAGAGTTCGCTTTTTAGCGATAAGGCCGCCCTTTGTTCCTTATGATATATGGATAAGTATTATTTCTGTTTTCGAGTACAATAAACTGTATTGTTATGTTATTTTACGTTTTAGTAATACTTTGTAAAAATACTTTAAAAATACACCTTTAAATTAAGTTATTAAATTTAATAATTTAATTTTTTAATGTTTTCTTAGTTTGAATCCTAGGTCGGTGTTCGAACTGTGCATTACTGCAACCGTAACAGTTAGTATTAATAAGTTCGCGTTGTTACTGTAATCATAGAAAAACATTTAGTCACCATAAGCGCTAAATATGTTCAAGTACAATAAAATTCGTGTTCCTACAGAAATCGAAAAAACGGTCAACGATAACAAAGCCTGAGTAATTCTAAAAAAATACTCAATGATACAAGTAGTAAAGACGTGTAAACACGTCTGGAGTGTAATTATTAATTTCGTCGAATATCTGAAAAATAACTCTAAAGTTCGTGTGGATAGTACAATGTTCGAAAAAGGTTAACTAAAGTAAAATTCGTGTTTGTTTGTTAACGATAATAAGTTCGTGTTGTTACTAGCCAGGTTCAAACCTCATGGATGCGCAAGCGGAGTTATTAAAGCAATAGTGGCCTTAAGTCAACTCGGACCGCAAACGCAACATCAAGTTACCTCATGAATATTAAAATGAACCGCCGCCTGCTGTCAGTTTCGCAGTACAAGTATTTTATCATAAACTTTATTTATAATACAAAATAATTTTGATAAATTTGTGCCTAGTAAATTTATATTCTTTACACGAAAAATATGAAACGATAAATTATGTCAAGTGTTACTCTTGAAGACTGAAAGGTTTTCATAATATTTCTTTTTTATTTTATAATAAAAAAAATTATATAAATATTCATTATTATACATACTTAATATTATTTGAATCGCTTTATTAGGGCATTATAAGTACGATACGCTTATTGAAATGAAACAACTTTTTTAGATTTTATCGCGGTTTATTAACTTTTTTAGATGCCCGACGTTTCGGATACTTTACAGCAACCATGGTCACGGGAGGACTGAGGTGTCAGACGTCCTAACGTTACAAAGTTATTCGAAACTATCCGACATACATCAATATTTTAGTTAGTCATATCTATGCAGAATGTGCTAATTGAGTCTTTAATCTTTGTTTTATTATGGTTGGTTTTTTATTTAATTATATTAATAATGGAATTCCAAGAGGGTGGTAATAGCTAATAAACCGCGATAAAATCCGAAAAAGTTGTTTCATTTCAATGAGTGAAATTCGCGTAAACATTAGAAAACAATATATGATACGCTTATTAAAAAGATTTTAGTACTACACAAAGGCTCACAAAGGTTCACAAATGCTCCAGATTTAAAGAACAAGCCTACTTATAACCCCGAAAATGTGTATGGGTTCCGTGGGATATATTAGTGTTTATTTTTCACTTATAATAAAATAGAATATTTTTGCATAGCTCTAGTTTAGCAGTCAGAGAATGACATGGGATATTTTGTAGGCCCGTTGACGAAGTTTACAGTGCAGGAGTATAATACAAATGCATGAATATACATATAAAGAATACGTCTATACAAACACGCTGTTACCGAAAACACAGGCATTTAGTTACCTTTTTTTTTACGTGGGGAAAATCCATCATGCATACCCTCCAGCGCGGGGGCGCCAGAGGGTTATGTCAGACTCCTACTGACTAAAAACCACCACATGTGAGCAGTCGTCCGCCTGGGTGGGGCGAGATGGGGTCGCCTTAGCATTTGCCACCTCGCCCCGGGGGCATTTAGTTACCTACCTCAGGAACAGTGACGGTATTGTTACATACAAAAAGATAAACATATTTAGCATTACATCGCATCGCATTCAGCCTGTACCATCCCATTGCTGGGCATAGGTCTTTTTCCCTGTGTAGCAGAAGGAAATATTTATATGTTTATTCTAGCGACCCGCCCTGGCTACGCATGGATGCCACCCGAGTAGAAATTTTTTCGTCTTCCTTAGAAGGACCGGACCGGGCATGCCTGATCTGGACCGGATACGGTATGTAACGCAGATATATGATATGTCTGAACCTGATCAGGATAAGATGAGATTTCCTGATCTGGACCCGATCTCGAAAATTTCATCTCATCCTGATCAGCCGGTTCGGTCCGGTCCTTTTAAAAAACGCGAATGTATATTCTTGAAAAAATTATTTAAAAAAAGCGAATTGATATTATAAATATGTTACTTAACATTATTTATTTCCGTTTATTTTTGCCAATGTATTATTTATTTATGTTTTTACTTTAAATATCAATTTTTTTATTTATTTTTATATTATTGATTAACTATTGTTATTAATTAAATTTTATTTATTAACTTCTAATAATTAACTACTTCTTACTACTTACGACTGCTCCACTGTGTCGAAATGAACTCCCTGCTAGACTGTCAGACTGACAGTATGATAACTGTATATATACTGTGCGCTTAAAAACATTGATAGCGCGATTCAGGCTCAATTCACGTAATTTCTTCCAGGCTGTCCTGATCTGAACCGGACTGGGTCCTGATCCAGTATGCCTTACCATACTTGATAATATTTTACATCAGGTTATCCTGATCTGGATCGGACTGGGTCCTGATCCAGTATGCCTTACCATACTTGATTATATTTTACGTCAGGCTGTCCTTATCTGGACCGGACTGGGTCCTGATCCAGTATGCCTTACCATACTTGATTATATTTTACATCAGGCTATCCTTGCCTGGACCAGAACTGGTCTAAATCTATCCTGATCCGGTCCAGATACACGATCTGGTTGAGCCTGACCTTTTTTCTAGTTGGGATGCTGATACTAAATTTAAAATGAATATTTGCAATGTAAGCGCAAAAAATGTGTTTATTTACGACATCCCATTACAAATCGCCAAAACTTTACTATATTATGCATGTATCATACCTACATATAACCTTCCTCTGGTATCACTCTATTTCTTAAAGAAAACGGCATCATAATCTGTTAGTAGTTCGTAGTTTTAAAGATCTAAGCATACAGATAGCGGGAAGCAATTTTGTTTTTACTGTGTAATGATTTGAACAGCGTATAGCTTTATAGTGTGAATTCGAATCAAAATTAAAAAATCATGGCCACTGCTTGTAGAAAAATATAGTCATTCTTAACTGATTTTTAATTGATTGAAACGAAAATTTTATTGATATCATAAAGAAGTATTTTTTTTATAATTACAAATAGATATCAACGTTAAAAGTTTTCAGTTATTCAACCCTACGGTATCGAGTCAGATGTAATTCAATTAACTGAACAAGGGTCGATTGAAAAATGTAATATTCCAATATCCTTATTACTTTTATAAAAGTGGTTATACTGTGGCTTTAATTAATATTGTCAGATCCTAAGTATTTTATTTACCAAATAAAAAATCTGTTTAATCAATTTTTAAAAAAAAGATTTCTTATCAAAAGTAGGTCCGCAAAACGCAGTTACCAATAATGTCAACAGCTATACATACTCGTAATAAAACTGTAGCAGACCAAGTTTATATTACAAATAACAAATTAGTAAATAATTAATAACAAATAACATAATTAGTAATAACAAATAACAAATTCTTTAGACATTTTTTTTTTGGATAGCCAACTGCCATAGCCGAAAGTGTACCTGCATCTTTGCCCATGCATCACATCGAAATCACTGAAAGGATTAATATGAAACATAGGGTGATTAAAATTCATACTGTGCATTAAGTTAATGTTAGGGCGTAAATAAAACTGCAGGTTTTAATTACTATAATATTTGCTTTTATATTTATTACATATATAGACAATCTTAACACGGCTAGTGACATCAAGTGACAACTACAATATTATTCTTAAAAAACACATAACGATTACTCTGTCAATAAACAACATATAAAACCTAGCTCTCGTAACTTCGTATATCCTAACAGTTACCGAGTACTTTTTATCACAAAAATTTCTTACAGTTTCCTAGAGAGAGGGGATAAAATATCAACGTCTGTAATCACCAATAAACTCAACTGGTTATAAAAAAAATACAGGCTCATTAAAAGTTGACCTTAAGAGTTTGTTTTCTAGCCCGTTGACGTTATATGAAACATGTCCGTGAAAAAGCAATAGTTAGATAATTATTTACAATACTATATGTAAATTATTCCAGTGTGGTGATGAGAAAGTTTAGTTAAAGCCTATGAGTGTGATTCTCGCTCGAACATTTGTGTTTTTCTTTATAGGTCTGAAGGTTTGATGGCTTTGTCATAAGCAGCCATAGCTTCAAGTGGAGAATTTATCCACTAACCCGCAATTGAGCGACGTGGTAATCTAGCTCAAACCCCAATTCTATAAATGTTATTACAACTAGTTTCGGTTGCGTATATTTTTGATGTCTTTAAAATCATAAAAGTATATATCGTTAATCGAGAATTATTACAAGTTGACTAGAAATCAAAGGGAAAGTTTTATAATAAAGAAACTGTATAATGAAGTGGACGATGACAGGCAGAAGTGACGACGACGACGAAGAACAAGGATGACAAGCATTTTTTCCTATGTGTTATATAGATTAAAGTGACGCTTTAAAATTAAAACTTTATAATTCATACTATTACATGAAAGAAGGTAAAAATCCTATATTAACACAAATTTAACACAGCCTTAGCTTCTCAACGCGGCCGTTCTAACTTTCTCGAGGACCGCGGGTAGTTGCCCCCGTACTTAAGCGTCTAATTAGCCGTAAATTGCTACCAGAATGGGCTCTTGGTCGAAAATTAGGTTTGAATGTCTAATTTAGCCAAATAAAGGAAAATTACATCGTAATTAATCTGCCTTTCTGTATTGCCTGATAATGGTGCTTTATAGTTTGGGTTTTTGTTGACAATCAAATTTATTTTGGGCTTAAGCGTAATAATTTTTATTTCAATGCAAATTATAGATTTCGACAATAATGACTATTTATTGTATTCATGGTAACAAGTTAATGATAACTGTTTTTCTTAATTCGCAGTATGAATCTTTAGAGCCTCAGTTACAAATAGTTACATAAAGTATAGTTATGCAAATTTTAGTTATGGCTATTTAAAAGAAAAAGGTTACGTAAATTTAGAGGTTACTGCTGTTGCAAAATAAGTATAAAAATAAAAATGAACAGAAACGACCCCACTAAAACTTTTACTATACGTTAAGATGTACAATTGTATATTAACACAAATTGCTAACCTCAGTAAATACGTCGTTTTTTCTTTCCTACTTCAACTTGAAACAAAAACAGTCGAACGTTTAACTTTTTGATCGATTCCCAGTCGCAAACACCGTTACTGCGTAAACAAGAGGCAAAAGAAAAATTGTTTCCATCACAAAAACGAAAGTATAATGCTACGAAGTTGAGAGTAAATTTGTTTCAAGTTGTTGTTTGCCTGTAATGTGTTGTTGGTAATTTCTTGGGAAAACCGCTGGGAATGCAGTTTTAACTTTTTTTCCTGTTGTTACAAAATTGAATTTAATTATTTCGGCAGGTCGCGTGATATCTATAAGGTAAAATGAATATTAATACTCATAAATAATAGTACTTTATACTTTCGAAAAAATGTGTAATATAATAATGTATTGTGAGATTTGTGTTTGTTTATTTGACACTTAGTTTCTATAATATAAATTTAAAATAGTAAATTTTAACACGAAACAAATCTCATTAGTGAGAAAAATTGTATATTATATCAACTAGACTCACCTGAGTCTGAACAATATTATAATGCAATATTGTAATATGTGTATGTTTTTAGCTACAATTGTGTCAAAACTCACAACTAATTGATTGGTATTATTATCTTCAGTACTAATTTCATTATTGTAATAATATTATTCAAAGATTTAATTTATCATTCTTCAGATATGTCAATATTGACTTGAGTTTACTTTCAAGCAATGTTTCTTTTGAACACTTATGATGATATATTAACTTTCGAAAAGTTATTTCCTTTTCAAGATTATATGATCACCATCAGTGTTAAGTGAAGTGAGGAGCTAAGATATATTTATATTCCTTATTTGCCGGCTGAACGATTTTGCCGTAAAGTGCGTCATAGCGTTAAATCACAGGAATCGATCCCCCATACTAAGAATGTGTGACATGATCATAAAAATGGAAATGTATTGGAAAATGATTAATCACATTGCTTTTTATTTATTGAGTATAATGCACAGTAAAATATGAATATGAAATCAAATTTAAGTTTATATAAATTTACATTTATGTATGTATTTATAAGTCATTCATAAAATTTAACTTTTAAATATTTTTAGGATTTGTTGGACAGACATGTAAGTGAGGTGGTGTGATTTGTATAATAATTGTATATACTAAAGAATACTTTATGTTTAAAAGAAAATCAGGTATTTTATGTAGATATGCGATGTCTGGCGTGTAAAGTACTAAATCTTATTGTCTAAATATATAAGGAGGTAAAGTATTTATATTTTTATTTTAGTATACATTAAAAAAATATTTACTAAAACATATCTAGTGTTATACAAAATTGGCAGACTAAATTTTCAGTGACTGGGTGATCCTGAGAAGTAAGGAAATATTCAGCATCTTGTTTCTTATTTAGTACGTGTAAGTGGAGTTCCATGACCTCGAAAGACTTAGCTCCGAGACCTGAATCATTTACACAATATCTGGCTGAAGAATACTCCAAGAGCTCGCTTTTATTACATTGCAAATCGTTCTACGATCATTGCAAGTCTTCGGAAATTGATTAAGACCGTAAACAAACAAGGCACGGTTTCAAGTTACGTAATTCAGTCTATCGTTTTATGTCAAATGTATTTAATTAAAATGTACAAGCTTTCTGTCTGCGGCTTCGACCGCACACACTGAGCTTAAGCACACGCTCGCTTACACGGTTATCGCTGTTCAGTTTTCTCTTGTTAAAATATATCTTACGTCACACTTATGTTACTACATATTGTAGTCGTGTACCAGTATATATTGAGGTAGAATGACAATCGGGAATATCATTATTAATTTGTAAGAATTGCATATTAATTTTATTTTACAATATAAATATTAATATAAAAATAAATATTAAAAACCAAGTGTATATACATAATTTACATATTATATGTATATTTACTCAATGCAGCTATAACATATCCTGAAATTTCCTCTTTTTGTTATTTAAAATTACTGAATACCGTTTTATTTACATAGATTAATATATTAACAAAATCTACAGCAAAACCCGAATTAGAATTAATTGAAAACAAAGATAAAAACAGAAAGATATTAATTTTTCTTTTGCAGGAACTTTACTTGCCACTAAAATTTTAGTTACAATCTTATTTATTATTTAAACAATATAATGTAATTTTATGTAAGACTCGTATTTATATATGCTTTTTTTTCTTTTGAAACGTAATATTTTTAACTACAAAAAAAAAAAAAACTTTATTCGGTTACATTAAAGTTTTAAAATATATTTGGAGCTTATTTTCAATAATCACATAACCAAGATACACAAACAAAAAAACTTAAAAGTTTTGAAAAATTAGTTACGCATGCAGCCCAGCCCTCTGTCTTAGATTAGTACGTAGCTGTTCCGCTGATTTAGCATTGCCACCGGGCGGGTTCATAGAATTACGTACGGAGACAAAACATAGATATTAATTAATTATTGGATTTATTTAAAGAAACATGTATGTATTAATATATTTTATTGGCGTCATTAACATAACAGCCTCAAAATCGGCAACATGTTTCTCGTTTCATTTCTTAATTTCAAATATAAAACACTTTTTAAAACCTCCTTTGTCCAAAGAGAAAGTTCGACTAGCTTTAAAATAGAGCCGAACAAAATAATATTTGTTGGTTCTTAAGTAAAAAGTAAGTAAAACGCTTAAGCCAGAAGTTAATTTATTTTGAAGTTTGTTGTTACTAATTTGTTGCGGTCGCATCCTCAGGGCACGACTGTTCCGTTCATTGTTCAGACAACTTTTGTTACAAAATTTCACTTACTAGTTGTTGTTTCTTTTTAGTAATTAATAAACAAAGAATGTTAAAATTGTGTGTTTAAGTATTTTTATGCGTAAATGTTTTAAAATATTGCAAACAATATGAGAACGTGATATTAATGTGTGTTTTTAATCATCGGAAATCAGGTGGACTCTTTAATTACATCGTCTTTTATATTTTATAATTTTTAAGTATTTTTGAAATTTGTTAATAAGATTTATTAAACCGGTCTTTGTTTATTAGATGAAAATATATCGAGTGTTATAGAACTGAGCTTGTGTAGAACAATTGAGAAATCGGAAAGTATTCACCCCTAACAAATATTTGATATTTTAATTTCATACAAATTATTTCACCATTTAAATGATCACTGGGGATGAACATATATCGTTCACAAATGTTCGGGGATATTAATACATTTTGCTTTTATTTCGTATTTGTAGTTTTTCTACTAATGCAAGTCTATAAAAAAAATAAGGTCAAAAGTTAAAAATGTCGTTTTGTATTTGTATTTTC
Organism: Melitaea cinxia; assembly: GCF_905220565.1. Taxonomy (NCBI): domain Eukaryota; kingdom Metazoa; phylum Arthropoda; class Insecta; order Lepidoptera; family Nymphalidae; genus Melitaea; species Melitaea cinxia. The sequence goes on from NC_059403.1 coordinate 11,426,679, forward strand.
TTCGTAAATAGAGTTACTGTGAAAATAGGTCACCTAAGCACTACAAGAATTGCATATTTTTACGGACCATACTCGTAATTCTAAAATTAGTTTTTCGAAAATCAAAAAAGAATATTAATCAACTGATTATTTCTTCCGACTTCTCCTACATAGAAAAAGAGGTCTATGTCCAGCATGTGTCCCAGCAGTGGGATGTACTGTCGAGAACTGTCGATCTGCAGTCTGATTTAATAGATCGCCTGCAGGATAAGCGTATTGATGATAATTTTTATCATAAAAACAAAATGAATCATAACCGTCTCTAGAAACAAGTCTTTTAAAAGTATTACGGTATATTTGTTTTTGGATTGTTTGTAATTTCAATATTTTGTCACTGGAAATTGCTAAGACATATTAAGTCACCAACATGGTACAATATTTCCATTGCAATAGCTATAAAAATGTGTAAATTTCGCACATTGCATAAACCAAAGTTACTATATCGAGAACTTAATGTATCGAGGTTTACACGGAGTCAGGGAAAATGCTAATGTAATGAGAGTAGGCGTGTGGTCGACGGGAATATGAACGCAGAATGTCGTTTTAGTCTCTATGAATACATTTTTTATTTCGATGCATTCAAGTTATAGTACATTCTGTTACACCTGCGTTGTATAACTATCATAATTATTGTAATAACGATGTGTATACATTATGACGTTATTAATTTATGCATTCTGTTATTTTAAATAAAATATGAATATTATTTTACATAAGAATTATATAAAAAGAGAATTGTGCTTAGTCGTTGAAGTTACATAGCTGCAGCTCAATTATTTTAATTAGGATGACTCTGTTGCAGACTAGGAAACCTGTGTTTTATCACACATAATGTGACCAGACGATTGACCTTTCGATCGGGAACGTCTTGTTTTTCAGTTGTATGTACAGTTTCTCAAATATAAAAAAATATATGTAAATATAAATATCTTATAACATACTCACATGGTCGTCTGTTCCTATGGTAACTTAATGCTTGTGTTACAGGTAACAGCCGACTGCTACAACTATATATTTCTTATAAATATAATTAGAAATAATACATATATAAATATATAAATACAAACAAGAGATACAAATAAGATAGCACCGGAACGCAAATATGTCCCGTTTTTTTTAATGGCGTGAACATTTTGTCAGTCGGACCACGCATACTTTTGAGGTAGACCACGGTATGGAATATATTCTCAAAATATGCAAAGCCCGTCTAAAGAAGTACCTCAATGTTACGGAATATACTACACAGCTCTCGTGGTGAGTTATATTCCTGTGTTGAGTGAGATAGCCAGAGGTCCTAGGGAGCAAAAGGGACAGTGGCGGCAACGCGCTCGAAACACTTCTGGTGTTGCAGAGCCCCTAATATTTTCAATTTTTAATTTTAATAAAAATCAATGAAAGTATAAGCGTAGTGAAAGTGCAATTTTTTCACTGTGTTTTTCTGTTGTCGTATTATTTATGATCACATCTGATGATACATGTATTGAACTTAAACTCATCCTTATAACAAGAGCAATAGACGCTATACTTCCAGCGTAAATGTTTTAAGCTACATATTGTGTAGCTGACTGATTAAGCAATAATACAATAGGTAAATAAATAAATAAGCCTACTAATTAACGAAAAAAAAAACTGATGTCCCGTTCGGAATATAAAGAAATGGTCACGTTGAGCATACAGTGCCAACCCTTCGTATAATAACATACTATAAGAAAAGAATATATTGCACTTATATATATATATATATATATATATATATATATATATATACTTAAATACTTAACATTAAAAATAGTATTTATTTGATTTTTATTCGCCTGTAATAGTATAAAACATTCTTCTACAAGGGTAACGCTACGTTATAACTGTGTAACATAACATATGTTGTTATATTATGAGAAACACGTAATTATCAAAATCGCGAAAACGACACGCTGAAGTCGTACAAATCTGAATATTATTATTTTATATAAATACAATGTTATTATTGTTCCTTTTAAAGTTAGGTTATTATTTTGAATTTTATATTGAAAACCGTATAAACTATGACGACAGCAGATTAAATACGGCAAAGCGAAGAGTTTTTAATATCCGGTCCAATTAATTTAATTTTAGATTACTAACTAAGACTCAGTGTGATCAAGCTCTGGAGAGTTATTTATACAATAATAACGAATGAAAAGTCGGAATAAACTAAAAATAACAATATTTTGTGACTTAGTATTTAGCCTGCGAATAAACAACGTAATAATTAACTTTATTTTTCGTAATAAATTCTAAAGTGCTAAATATTTATTTAAAACTAGCTGCCTGGACAGACTTCGTTCTGTAAAAAGTTAATATTCTTTTTTTTGCATTAAAACCTTTCGTGGGCTTAAGGAACATACAAAAAATTAACTAGCCGAATTGGTCGAGCCATTCTCGAGTTATGCGCTTAGCAACATTCATTTTTATTTATATAGAGATATTTTGTATTTAATAAATGATTTATTTGAAGAGATCCAAATTAATATTTCTATTCTAACTCCCACGTAAGCCCCTGCTCATAGTAAGTAAAAAAATCTTTGAAGTTGTTTTATAGAAAATGCTAAAAACATACGATAAGATGTTTACTAATTTATTATTACGCTTACGTTTTAGGCTTTATTAATATTAATGTAAAAATTGTATTTTCAGATAAAAAAAGGTATACTTTTTGTTTAATATCGCTTAATTATCGTAAATTCGGTCATATCTACCACATACCATAACTTGGAAAGAATATAATAATAATAATAATAATAATAATAATGATTTATTTTCCATCACAGTCATGTTGATACAATGAACCTTATCTTTTTAATGATAAGCTTGACAACACGATTAGTGAAGGACTGGTGCTCAAAAAAGGTATAAAATACCTGTACTATAAGTCACCAGGTCCCCAGATCAATATGTTTAATTTGCGCAGTAGGAAACGAATAGTTCGAGGGTACAGTTTTTTCATTCCTTTTTATGTTTATACTCCTACTGCTATTATTACTATTTATTTTATATAAACGATATTTTATGAATATAAATAATATTAATATAAATTTACTTTGAAGCAATTGTAAGTACGTGAATTCTAAGTATTTCATTACCTAGCGATATAGTTGTACCCGCAACTTCATCCACGTGGAATTTAACAAAAAAGTTATTGTTCAGTTCGCAGAGTTATAAAATAAATAAATTGATAAAACAAAAGTAGCCTAAGTTACTCTTTATTCATTAGTTATCTGCCAGTGAAAGTCCCGTCAAAATCGGTACAGCTATTTCAGCGATTAGCCGGAACAAACAGACAGACAGACAAACAGACAAAAATTGTAAAAAATGTTATTTGGGTACATGTATCATGTATAAATCCATATGCATTTAGTAAAAAGCAGTTATTTTAATATTACAAATAGACACTCCAATTTTATTTATTTGTATAGGATTAAAACACCCGCAGAGAGACCCGAGATCCAAAATCATAAATGCCGCGAATAATCTTTTTTGCAAAATAAATTCAGTTTTTCATTTAATCAACTGTAGCATTACACCATAGTAACAAACCATAAAAGATTACACTGTGAAAATTGCTAAAATATATTAATCGAACAGTAGCAGTCTCGGTCAGTTGACGAACATTTTCAACAACGAAAGCTAACCTAACAAACTAACTATTCCAGTCAACTAACTAAACTAAAAACTAAGTATTCCAGTCAAGAGTGACATATTGGAATATCGCTGAAGTTTCGAATCCAAATTAATTCCCAAAAAACTGTAGTGTGTATCCGTAAATTTCATGTGTTTTACCTTGGTTTATAATGTGTAATAATGTGTTGGCATAAATATCAATTTTAGCATTGCAGTATATCTCAGTTTAACTCAGGTATGAAAGTAAATACTACTGACACATTCCCATTTCCTAAGAAATATAATTATAACAATTCCGTTAGGTACCGTGGAAGTATTATGTTGTTCTTACAAAAAAAAAAAAAACAAGAAATCCTTGGATGTTAAAACTGTGCTTAGTTCTCGAGTTACTTAAATTCAGACCCATAGTATTAAATTTAATTTACTTACAATTTGTTTTAAATAAAAATAGTTTATTAAACATTATACATATTTACAATTCACAACTTAAGAACTAAATATTTACAGATAGTTTTGGTATAAATCATGTCCACGTGGAATTGTGCCAAGAATGCTGGCAGCATTTCCTCGTTGAATCGCTATGTCAATTCTCTGGGCAAAAAATGCACCAGCTCTCTTGTCACCAGTGGAGGCAATAAGGCGAGGAGTTATCTCATTTAATTTTTTTTTAGCACCGCTACTCCAAGGTCCAAGCGCTTCGACTGCTAACGGCACAAAGATGTAATTTGGAATTAGTGACGAATATTTGTGCCGTTTAGTCGTTTCAGCTTTTTCCGCTGCGGCTCCCGCTTTTAAGGTTGTTTCCCTGACATGAGATGGAGCAAGTGTGTCAACGCAGGTTGCGTCCCACAAAAGCGCCTGTCCTCTTTCCCAGAACCAACCGTCAATCCATCAGGTCTCTTGCCATCATTGCGACTAATTCCAGTAGGCTCGATAACGAGCCTACTCGAGCAGGAACGTCGATGGTGGCAAGAGCTCTTTTTATGGTATCGTTTAGGGAACCGTGGCGGGAAAATCTACCTGAACTCTTGTTACAGGAAAGGCCGTGTAGTCCGAAAGAACCGACCTCTTTTCCGCACGGATATCTGTGTTCAAAGCACAGAGGAGCTCCCAACCGGAGACCGAGAGCAATTCTAAAACTTTCATTGTCCAAAAGTGTCCCAAGATTTTTTTTGACGCCATTGCGTGTAACCAGTGACCTGACTCTTTATTTGAGACAACTAAAAGCCTGGCACGGTTTTTGTCACTTGTAAGATTTTTGCGTCAAACTTATATGAGTATTGTGAACTATTGGTATATCCCAAAGTTTTTGTTTTGTAACGTCCTTCGGGATATCGCCATTAGGACACATTAACTTCTAGTTTTCTATTGCATCTGTAGCATCTGTAATTTGGACTGAATTAGATATTAAGATGTCAGAACATAAACCCTTGATACTATGCACAGAAGCTAAAACCGCAGGAAGAGCGACACTAGAAATTTTTCTCACGCCGATGCCACCATCTCTAATTGGTAAAGTAGCTAACCACGAGTAAGGTCCACGAATTTTCATCAAAAGATAAATTTAGAATTTTTTCTAATGAATTTTTTAAGGTGGCATCAAGTTTTTCGGTCATTCCAGGAAATTTCCAAATTGGGCTTGAGCGTAAAATATACATTAATTTTGGGACAAATAGACAATATTTTAAGATAGTGTAGGCAATATGAGAATTTAGAGTGCCCAATTCGTCAGTGTTTTCAACAAATATTTTAATTTTATTATCTAAAATTGGCTGTATGCTTTCATCAAAAAGTGGTGCACTTAGAAGACGAAGTGTACTTCTTTGAAGACGCCAACGCCGACACGCCAACAGTCCAACACGCCAACACGTCAACACTCCAACACGCCAACACTCCAACACGCCAACACTCCAACACGCCAATACGCCAACACGTCAACACTCCAACACGCCAATGCGCCAACACGCCAACACGCCAATACGCCAATACGTCAACACGCCAATATGCCAACACGCCAATGTGCCAATACGCCAACACGCCAATGCGCCAACACGCCAACACGCCAACACGCCAATGTGCCAATACGCAAACACGCCAACAGTCCAACACGCCAACATGCCAACACGCCAATACGCTAATGCGCCAACACGCCAACACGTCAATGTGCCAATACGCCAACACGCCAACAGTTCAACACGCCAACAAGCCAACACGCAAATACGCCAACATGCCAACACGCCAATACGCCAATGCGCCAACACTCCAACATGCCAATACGCCAACACGCCAATACGCCAACACGCCAACACGCCAATACGCCAACACGCCAACACGCCAATACGCCAATACGCCAATGCGCCAACACGCCAACACGCCAATGTGCCAATACGCCAACACGCCAACACGCCAACACGCCAATACGCCAATACGTCAATACGCCAATGCGCCACCACGCCAACACGCCAATCTGCCAATACGCCAACACACCAACACGCCAACACGCCAATGTGCCAACACGCCAACAGGTCAACACGCCAATACGCCAATGCGCCAACACGCCAATGTGCCAATACGCCAACACGCCAACACGCCAATACGCCAACACACCAACACACCAACACGCCAACACGCAAACACGCCAACACGCCAACACGCCAATACGCCAACACGCCAACACGCCAATACGCCAATGCGCCAACACGCCAATACGCCAATGTGCCAATACGCCAACACGCCAATACGCCAACACACCAACACGCCAACACGCCAATGCGCCAACACGCCAATGCGCCAACACGCCAACACGCCATGGTGCCAATACGCCAACGCGCCAACACGCAAATACGCCAACACGCCAACACGCCAACACGCCAACACGCCAACACGCCAACACGCCAACACGCCAACACGCCAACACGCCAACACGCCAACACGCCAATGCGCCAACACGCCAACACGCCAATGCACCAACGTGCCAACGTGCCAATGCACCAACACGACAGGACGCCAACAAAAATAACAAACCTGTTTAATAACGAACCGTTATTTATGATATTATATCTGTCCAGGTCCGGAAGAAGCCACTTCGCCATCTAAGGACATCGTGGCAGGATAGGAAATTGACTCACCCTTTTTGCGCTTGATAAAGCTCCAAAAAAGTTTAGGGTTTGAAGACCAAGTTGTTTCCAGGCTATTCAAATACAATTTATAGTTTAGATTATGAAGCTTCGCGCAACGCTCCCTGAGCAACTTAAAAGTAATTAAATCACGAGGGTTGCCATTTTTACGATATTTAAATTTTTCATTGATGACTTTTATCAGTGCTGCAGAAAACCATAGCGGATATTTACTAGACCGTGTTTTGGATTTGCGCACATGTTTAGCAATGATTATTCTCAGAACAGCAATCATAACTCGACAATTTCTTCTCCCAAGAATATTATTCAGGGCACTTGTAATTTTGTCATAGTCAGCTTTGTAGAAGCGGAACCTAGCCCCAATACAAGATTCGAACTTTTCCTGAAAGTTAATTTTAACGAAAAACTCAATAGGAGGGTGTAATGGTTCTATCCCGGAAAGAGGGTCCTTGCTTTTGCTCAATTGGGAGATAACCAGAGAGCTAATTACTAGGTCTAAAACGCGATTTTTATTATTTTTACAACAATTATACTGTGTAAGAGCATTTAATGACATTAAATCAGTAATCATGTTATTCAACAAATAATTCGTTGTTATCGGAGTCAGTGCAGGGCCAGTCGTCTAGTTCCAACACAGACCACCCAAGTTAAAATCCCCAAGAACGATTATGTTAAAGGAGCTAAGTTTATTAATTATATGATTTGTATTTAAAATGAAGTGTTCCAAGATATGTTTCTGTACCGGAGGGGGAATATAAACGGTGCAAATGTACAGATAATCAGTTTGACCATTGGTATTTAGCAGTTCAAGTTTAACCCATAAATCCTCACAGTGCGATATACAATTTATGTGGAGTAATTGTGAGATTTTTCCAAATAGGAAGGCAAACATCTTAACCTAAGTGTATTAATATAATATATGATATGATATTTGAGAGCCAATTCATTGACGAAACCAATCTATAAAATATTACGCTACAACGATTAATAAAATAAAAATATTCCAAAATCGAAAAAATGTATCTCTTTTCGTAGCATAAGAGATGAGATAATATAAAAAAAAAAATATCCCAACTGTTATGATAAAAATAAGAAATGATAAATATTTATAATATTTTTTATACAACTAGGTCGCCAAACAAGAGTACGGCTCACCTGATGGTAAGCGATTACCAGAAGCGTTGCAAGCGTGTTGCCGACCTTACCCCGAATCTCCTCCAGGAGCTCTGGTCGCCTTACTCACCACAGAAACACAACAATCATTTATTTATACTAACCTATATAAATTTATCCATTCCGTACTCTCAGTTATTTTATGATATTGAAAAATTAAAACGAAAAAGGTCCAATGAAAATAAAAAAAAAATTACATTTAAGTTGTTACATAGCGAGCAATGAACACTGTAACTGTCACAAACAAAAAAAAACTGTATAATTATTATTTTATTTATTTATTGACAATTGACTTATCTCATATATAAAATTCTCGTGTCGCGGTGTTTGTAGTTAAACTCTTCCGAAACGGCTTGACCGATTCTCATAAAATTTTGTTTGCATATTGGGTAGGTCTGATAATCGAACAACATCTATTTTTCATACCACTAAGTTAAAAGGGGGGGGATTAAGGGGGTTAATAAAGTATATGGTAAAACAACGTTTGCGGGGTCAGCTAGTTATAATTATAATTTTAAATCATTTTAAATATGATTACCTTTAGACAAAATATCCCTAATATGAGAATTAAATATGGTCAATGAGAGATTAAATATATTACAGTCCAGAAACAACCTGTTGTACCTATTACAACTTTTATTGATAAATAAATTTCGTGCAAAATTAGTTTTGGTTGCAGGAACGCAGAATGTCTCCTTTCGTCTAGAACTAATTCGTGGTCAATGGAAAAATAATCTCGAGAGCAGATAAAGCGAATCAACATGACTATTTATAATTTTAAACAGTAATACTTGGTCCCGTTGAACACGTCGGTCAGCGGCCGTCATCATTGTAACAAAATTGTTCTGGTTAAAAGTTGTGGTCGACTTAAGGGCCTTGACAAAACGATTATGAATACGTTCTATTCTAGAGACATGATTATTATACTGAGGATTCCAAACAGAAGAAGCATAGCTAAAGTAGACCTAACAAAAGCATTATATAATAATATAAGCGTAAGCGTAGACAAACGTTTAAATTCTTTAGAAATCCTCAGCACAAAACCAAGCATTCGGTAAGCTTTATCTGATATATAACCAATGTGATAATCAAAAAGCAGCTTCGAATCGACGATACAATCGGGCTTTGCTTCCAAAGCCCAATTGTATTGGTTGAAATTTTGTTTTTAGGCTGGAGACTGTGTGTCTAGATGCCAATTTAGACGCCAGACGGCGAAATGTGGTCCCAATAGTAATTGGACGGATCATCATTACAGCCTATACAGTCCACTGCTGGACATAGGCCACCGCAAGTTTACGCCAAAAATAACGTGAACTCATGTGTTTTGCCCATAGTCACCACGCTGGGCAGGTGGGTTGGTGACCGCAGGGCTGGCTTTGTCGCACCGAAGACGCTGCTGCCCGTCTTCGGCCTGTGTATTTCAAAGCCAGAACAAGGTTCAATTGGACGGATACTACGACGGTAATACTAGACGTTAGCGTCTTTTTTGTTAAAGGCACATAGTCTTGCACCGTAAATATGAGACAGAAAAGATGAAGATACCTTGGCAGATAGCATGAAATTACAAAGATTGGTTATGTCATTCAAGAGAACCCTGCCAGCGTCACCGGCTGAGACACTCGCAAGATCTTTAAGATGTTGTGGTGTGATGCCGTCTATGCTGCTTGTGAACAACATAATTGCATCATAGGTGTCTTCATCTTTAACCTGTAAAACATTAATGAAAATAGGTGGACTTGGAGGGAAGGAGGCCCGATTCGGTAAGGGATGCTTTTCGCGTAAGACTTCTAGCGTTTTATTATCAACAAATTGATACAAAATTGGTTACATTTCTATGTTATGTTTTATGTAATGTCTATATATTTGTAAACGTTTCATGGCTTTCGATGTCATGGAAATTCCTGAAGCATGTAAACAATTTTGTTCATATGTTAAAATTGAGCCTCATTATACACATTTATAGTGTGCGGCAAAGTAAAGTCGACAATCTTAAAACATTTTTCTATTTATATAATTCCAACTAATTAAAAACGCACATAAATGTCATATAAACCAGTACGCCCTGCGACTCTGCTCGTATTCAGTAACTGGAAAAAGTAATTTACATTCCCGCGTTTGCTTTTAAGGTTCAGTTGATTTTAAATCTCGGTATTAATTTGAAATATTCTTCAAAATCTTCGTATATAAAATATTTCTGCCACAATTTTACTCCAATAAAATATTTTCACCTAAAGCTAGACAAAAACTCTGATTGGAAAGAAATTTCTTTATATCAAAAATAAAACATTCAAATTTCTTTTGCTACGATGTAAATAATAAAAGAATACATTTCATACACCCACACGCATTAAAACTATTTAAACGTTAATTCCTTCTTCTTATTTAGGTTAAAATAGCTTTCAATAGACGTTAAATATCTAAAGGAGCCATGCTTATGTCAAAAGTATCCGCCACAAAATTGAAACTCGTAGTTTTAAAGAATTTATTTGAAAACTAGCATTATTTTTTATGAATATAAATCGAAATAGAGTCGATTTCCTGACAATTTTTTAGAATAAAAAATTATATTTTATCTTGTATCCCTACTAATATTATAAATGTGAATGTAAGTTTGTTTGTTAGGTTTTCACGAAAAAACTGCTTAACCAATCATCATGAAACTTTGTACATATATTAGAAGTAACTTAAGTAACTTTTTATTTAAAAAAAATTCAATACAAGCGAAGCCGCGGGTAAAAGCTAGTTGAAATATAAAATATCCGATTCGTATGTTTTAGTAAAAATTACACTAGGAGATTTTATAAAACGTGGGTTTCGTAAGAGGCGACTAAGAGATAACACAGTTCCCCTACCACGTTGGAACTTAAAAAGCCGACCGACGGCGGAATAACCATCCCACTGCTGGCTTTAAAATACACTGGCCAAAGACAGACACCAGCGTCTTCGGTGCGATAAAGTCAGCCCTGCGGTCACTAACCCGCCTGCCCAGCGTGGAGACCGATGTCCAGCAGTGGACTATGATAGACTGGAATGAGGTGTGGACTATGATGATTATGATTTTATAAAACATATGATTACTTATAATCGAACTGTTAATAACTATCTTAACTAGTATTAACTTTAAAAAAAATGCTTTTTCTTTTGCGAAAAGCGTTTTTTTGGTAATGATTAAAGCATAATTTCAGTTAAGCTTAAGCATATTTATGAATCGTATAGCTAGCAATAGTAGCGAGGCTTTAAAAATGGAGTATTTCATTTTTAAAGTACCTCGCCAAACGCGGTTTGGCTCTCTCGAATACGCGCTTCGAGGCTAACAGCACATTAGACGAGCTATCTCAGTGGCTCAACTCTAAATATTTAAACCTCAGGCCGCAGTTCTGAAAAGGCTTTTTATTTACAGATAACGAGACCTTACAGCTTCTCCGCATAATGAGGTTTCTTATTTCCTGGTAATGATTTTTTTCTCACGCAGGCTTGTTAGTTGTTTGGCTTCAATGTTTACGTTATCTGCTAATTAGATACTTAGTATTAATGAGAGTCTTATTTGTAGGTAATTTATATGTGAGTATAAATTACAATATACTTCAATCAAGTAAGTACAAAGCATAAACAAAGCGAATAAATTAAATTAATACGATAATGCATTCAATAAACCAATTTTAGATGGCATTAAATTTTAAATATAAGCCTGTTGATGAATACAGATAATTTTAGATATATTTTATTTACTTATTTATTCATTTATACTTTTACAATAAGTAAATTTTTCCAGCAGTGGATTGCAATAGGCTGAACTGACTGACTGACCTTTGCAATTAACAAACAGCGTATAAATTTGTGTAAATAATAAGATTTTTCATAGCGTAGTTCCACATCACAAATTTTTCAAGTCGGGTAGAAGTTGGATTTAACATTTTTTTTTTTGTCCACAAAAACCGTCGACCGATTAATCAAACATACAAAACCGACCATAACAAACGTATATGGAACACATAAAGTGTTTCAATGAAGAGGCCATAAAAATGGCGTATAACGTTGTTATTTCTCTTTGTTATTACTGTTCAGGTGCGCGTCAGTGATAAATTGGCGACCAATTGTGTTGTTTTGTGATAGCGACGTAATTGTTTAGATACGTGACTTACGTTCTTTAATTGTCGTAAGAAGATATTTTTTATATAACGAAATATGTTTCTGATAAGCCATAACTATTATCATTTCATTCATCATAATCCGATATACATAAGCCATATCTATTATCATTTCATCTATCATAATTCGATATACATATCGACTGTCCCTACATATAATATCGAAATTGAAAAAAGGCACTTTACATTTTTTACGCTGAATGATTTGTTAAGTATCGATATTGAGTTTAAGCTCATGAAAAATGTGATTTTACGTGTATTTTATAGCATTTTCTTCTCTTGTTTCTTTGAAAATATACATAAAAAGTATTTTTTTTTATGCAATAAAAAAATAGATAATTTTCAGTTTCGATACTGTACGTAGGGACAGTCGATATAGTAATGTCATTAAAAAAGACTTAGGAATGATATAACATGTCTCGATTAAATTATTGATTGATACAAATAATAGGTTTAGGAATTCTATTTATTTCATAAATAAAGTTTTATAACAAGTATATATTATTTATATTTTTATCTCATAAAAAGTCTATCTATCTATATAATATATAAAAGTAAAAGGTCATTTATCACGAAAAAACGGGGGTTGGAAGTTTGTATGATAGTTCTATGTTTTTGAAGTAAGATGCTTGATATTTAAAATGTATGCTCCATAAATGATGAGAAGGTGTTCAAATAATGTATATTTAGAAATCAACTCCCTTTTTGGGTTAAAACGGGGGATGGTAGGTTGACTCACTCATCACGAAATTTCCGAAACTATAACACCTACAAACTTGGAATTTGGCAGGTAGGTTCCTTATAGAGCGTAGATATCCGCTAAGAACGGATTTTACAAAACTCGACCTCTAAGGGGGTAAAACGGGGGTTAGAAGTTTGTATGAAAATCCTATGTTTTTGAAGTAAGAGACTTGAAATTTGAACAAAACTAAACAGAATAAAAAAAAATAGAATAGAACAGAACAGAATATAATAGAATAGAATAGAACAGAATAGAATAGAACAGAACAAGAACAGGACAGAATAGAACAGAACAGAATAGAACAGAATAGAACAGAATAGAACAGAATAGAACAGAATAGAACAGAATAGAACAGAACAGAATAGAACAGAACAGAATAGTAGAGAACAGAATAGAATAAGAACAGAATTGAACAGAATAGAACAGAACAGAACAGAATAGAACAGAATAAGAACAGAACAGAATAGAACAGAACAGAATAGTACAGAACAGAATAGAACAGAACAGAATAGAACAAAATAGAACTGAACAGAATAGAACAGAATAGAACAGAACAGAATAGAACAGAATAGAACAGAACAGAATAGAACAGAATAGAACAGAACAGAATAGAACAGAATAGAACAGAACAGAATAGAACAATATAAGAACAAAACAGAATAGAACAGAACAGAACAGAATAGAATAAGAACAGGACAGAACAGAAGAGAACAGAATAGAACAGAACAGAATAGAACAGAATAAGAACAGAACAGAATAGAACAGAACAGAATAGAACAGAACAGAATTGTACAGAACAGAATAGAACAGAACAGAACAAAATAAGAACAGAACAGAATAGAACAGAACAGAATAGTACAGAACAGAACAAAATAAGAACAGAACAGAATAGAACAAAACAGAATAGTACAGAACAGAATTGAACAGAATAGAACAGAACAGAATAGAATAGAACAGAATAGAACAGAACAGAATAGAACAGAATAAGAACAGAATAGAACAGAATAGAACAGAATAGAACAGAATAGAACAGAATAGAACAGAATAGAACAGAATAGAACAGAATAGAACAGAATAGAACAGAATAGAACAGAACAGAACAGAACAGAATAGAACAGAATAAGAACAGAATATAACAGAATAGAACAGAACAGAAAAGAACAGAACAGAACAGAATAGAACAGAATAAGAACAGAACAGAATAGAACAGAATAAGAACAGAACAGAAAAGAACAGAACAGAAAAGAACAGAACAGAATAGAACAGAATAGAACAGAACAGAATAGAATAGAACAGAATAGAACAGAATAGAACAGACCAGAATAGTACAGAACAGAATAGAACAGAATAGAATAGAATAAAACAGAATAAGAACAGAACTTGTGGAGGCCTGTGTCCAGCGGTGGACTGTATAGGCTGTAATGATTGGCAGGTAGGTTTCTTATAGGACGAAGACATCCCCTAAGAAGGAATTTTACGAAACTCGACCCCTAAGGGGGTAAAACGGGGGTTGGAAGTTTGTATGAAAGTCCTATGTTTTTAAAGTAAGAGACTTGAAATTCTCTATAGATGGTGAAAAGGTGTCCAAATAATGTATTTTTAGAAAACAAATTGAAATTAAAATATTTAACATAAAAATATTTAAAAGTCGAGTTTTGCAAAATCCGTTCTTAGAGGATGTCTACGTCCTATAAGGAGCTTACCTGCCAAATTTCAAGTTTGTAGGTGTTATAGTCTCGGAGATTTCGTGATGAGTGACCTTTCTATATATATATATATATATATATATATATATATATATATATATATATAAAATAGAAAGGTCACTGACTCACTCATCACGAGAACTCAAAAACCGCTGGATGATCCATCCATCTAGGATGGACAAAAAAGAAATTTAGCAGGGAGGTAGATTATAGTTAGTAGACGTCCGCTAAGAACGGATTTTGCGATATTCCACCGCTAAGGGGGTTTAATTGGGGTTAATGGTTTGTATGAGACATATACAGTAGCTATAAGTTCGCCTGATAGGTTATTTATACTGCAGCCTGAAAATAAAACTAAAAATGTGGTGTATAGAGAGGTTTTATAAAAATAACTATTAAATTATACTACCTGTGCCTTTTCAAAAGTTACTCAGCGTGATAAGCATTTCAAGTGACTGAAATAAAAAAATAATTTGCGTTAAACATCTTGATCGTAGACGTAGTCGCGGGCAACAGTTAGTGTATTATAAAACAAAGTCCCCAAAAGTGTATGTGATCGATTTCCTCAAAATCTACTAAACGGATTTTCATGCGGTTCAAGAGGAAGGTTTACGGAACGGCTAAGCCGATTATAATGAGAGTTTAACTGGAAGTGTGCCGGGAAAACTTTGTAACACACTGATTTAAACGCGGGCGAAGCCGCGGGCACAGCTAGTTATTTATATTTTTATCTCATAAAAAGTAACGTAATATCAAAAAGTGTATGTGATCGATTTCCTCAAAATCTACTGAACGGCTAAGCCGATTTTGATGAGAGTTTCACTGGAAGTTTGCCGGGAAAACTTTGTGACACACTGATTTCAACGCGGGCGAAGCCGCGGGCACAGCTAGTAATATATATAAACGCGAAAGGTCATTCATCACGAAATCTCCGAAACTATAACACCTACAAACTTGAAATTTGGCAGGTAGGCTCCTTATAAGACGTAGGCATCCGCTAAGAACGGATTTTACGAAACTCGACCCCTAAGGGGGTGAAATGGGGGTTGCAAGTTTGTATGAACGTCCTATGATTTTGAAGTAAGAGACTTGAAATTTAAAATGTATGCTCTATAGATGATGAGAAGGTGTTCAAATAATATATCTTTAGAAATCAACTCCCTTTTGGGGTTGAATCGGGGGATGGTAGGTTGACTCACTCATCACGAAATCTCTGAAACTATAACACCTACAAACTTGAAATTTGGCAGGAAGGCTCCTTATAGAGTATAAACATCCGCTAAGAACGGATTTTACGAAATTCAGCCCCTAAGAGGATAAAACGGGGGTTGGAAGTTTGTATGAAAGTCCCATGATTTTGAAGTAAGAGACTTGAAATTTAAAATGTATACCTTATAGATAATGAGAAGGTGTCCAAATAATCTATCTTTAGAAATCAACTCCCTTTTGGGGTTAAAACGGGGGATGGTAGGTTTACTCACTCACCATGAAATCTCCGAAACTATAAGACCTAAAAACTTAAAATTTGGCAAATAGGCTCCTCATAGGGCGTAAACATTCGCTAAGAACGGGTTTTACGAAATTCGACCCCTAGAGGGGTAAAACGGGGGTTGGAAGTTTGTATGAAAGTCCTATGTTTTTGAAGTAAACGACTTGAAATTTAAAATGTATGCTCTATAGATGGTGAGAAGGTGTCCAAATAATGTATCTTTAGAAATCAACTCCCTTTCGGGGTTAAAACGGGGGATGGTACATTGACTCATTCATCACGAAATCTCCGAAACTATAACAGCTACAAATTTGACGTTTGATAGGTAGGTTCCTTATAGAGCGTAAACATCCGCTAAGAACAAATTTTAGGAAACTCGACCCCTAAGGGGATAAAGTGGAGATTGGCAGTTTGTATGAAAGTCCTATGTTTTTTAAAGTAAGCTACTTGAAATTTAAAATGTATACTCTATAGATGGTGAAGAGGTATCTAAATAATGTATCTTTAGAAATAAATTCTCTTTTGGGGTTAAAACAGGAGATGGTAGATTGACTCATTCATCACGAAATCTCCGAAACTATAAGAGCTACAAATTTGATATTTGACAGGTAGGTTCCTTATAATGCGTAAACATCTACTAAGAACTGATTTTACGAAACTCGACCCTTAAAGGGGTAAAACGGGGGTTGGAAGTTTGTATGAAAGTCCTATGTTTTTGAAGTAAGAGACTTGAAATTTAAAATGTATGCTCTATAGATGATGAGAAAGTGTACAAATAATGTATCTTTAAAAATAACCTCCCTTTTGGGGTTGAAACGGAGGATGGTAGGTTGACTCACTCATCACGAAATCTCCGAAACTATAACAGCTACAAATTTGACATTTGGCAGGTTGGTTTCTTATAGGGCGTAGACACCGCTAAGAACGGATTTTACGAAACTCGACCCCTATGGGGATAAAACGGGGGTTGGAATTTTGTATGAAAGTCCTATGTTTTTGAAGTAAACGACTTGAAGTTTAAAATGTATGCTCTATAGATGGTGAGGAGGTGTCCAAACAATGTATCTTTAGAAATCAACTCCTTTTTGGGGTTAACACGGGGGATGGTAGATTCATTCATCACGAAATCTCCGAAACTATAACAGCTACAAATTTGACATTTGATAGGTAGGTTTCTTATAGGGCTTAAACATCCGCTAAGAACAAATTTTACGAAACTCGACCCCTAAGGGGGTGAAATGGGGGTTGCAAGTTTGTATGAACGTCCTATGATTTTGAAGTAAGACACTTGAAATTTAAAATGTATGCTCCATAGATAGTGAGGAGGTCTCTAAACAATGTATCTTTAGAAATCAACTCCCTTTCGGGGTTAAAACGGGGGATGGTACATTGACTCATTCATCACGAAATCCCCGAAACTATAACAGCTACAAATTTGACATTTGATAGGTAGGTTCCTTATAGAGCGTAAACAACCGCTAAGAACAAATTTTACGAAACTCGACCCCTAAGGGGATAAAACGGAGTTTGGAAATTTGTATGAAAGTTCTATGTCTTTGAAGTAAGAGACTTGAAATTTAAAATATATGCTCTATAGATGGTGAGGAGGTGTCCAAATAATACATCGTAATGTATATATATAAAAGAGAAAGGTCACTGACTCACTCATCACGAGAACCCAAAAACAGCTGGAAGGTCCATCCATCTCAAATTATAGTTAGTAGATAATAGTAGTTGAGAAGAGAGATTTAGCGATATTCCACCGCTAAGGGTGTTTAATTGGCGTTGATAGTTTGTATGAAATATATACAGCAGTTATATAAATTCGTCGATAGGTTATTTATACTGCAGCCTGAAAATAAAACTAAAAATGTGGTGTATAGAGAGGTTTTATAAAAACAAGTATTAAATTATACTAAATTGTGCCTTTTAAAAAGTTACTCAGTGTGATAAGCATTTCAAGTGACTGAAATAAAAAAAATGCGTTAAACATCTTAATAGTAATGCATATCTTCATAACCACGCGGATGTGGTCGCGGGCAACAGTTAGTGTATTATAAAACAAAGTCCCCAAAAGTGTATGTGATCGATTTCCTCAAAATCTACTAAACGGATTTTCATGCGGTTCAAGAGGAAGGTTTACGGAACGGCTAAGCCGATTATAATGAGAGTTTAACTGGAAGTGTGCCGGGAAAACTTTGTAACACACTGATTTAAACGCGGGCGAAGCCGCGGGCACAGCTAGTTATTTATATTTTTATCTCATAAAAAGTAACGTAATATATATAATTATAGAACATTTCAGGAGAATTTTACTGCGATAGTAATGCCGTAACCTTTCGAGTTTATAGTATTTTATTTTAATGTCACACTTATGCGAAGTCTTGAGGAATAACGTGCTTATTTATTATGATGCTGTTGCGTATAAATGATGATGTTTACAATTATTAATTAAAATATGATTTTTTAAATTTAATTTTTACCTTTATGCAGCGTACATTTCTCTTTACTGAAAAGTTTTACTTTTCTAAACGTAATTTGGGCGTACAAAACAAAGTTTTCTTTGCATAGTTTTTAACAACATTTACAGTCAGAATATTATCCATTATGTCATAACTTCAATTTTACGATAATTTAATCGGAAAAAATCTAGATAAATTTCGTCAGAAAAATTGATTTCGTTTAGAGCAATCTTTTCCTTAATTTTTAAAAGTAAAAGTTTTATATGCACGCTTGACTTGGTCAGTAAGCCCGTGAATGCGTGACAAGAGCGTTACGAAAAGTGTGATATAAGTTATTGAAGATAGGAAGAGAGAGAGTTATGTTCCGTAAGGTTTATTTCGATCGTGTGGCCTAAACCACACTCATTTTTTATATTGTTTTTATCTTATTTCTTTAACTGCTCCTCAATTTTCTATAAAAAAATTCACATCTTCTAATATTTATTATAAGAACAATAATTTATTTTTGAAATAATGATAGTAGTAGGGTTTCACCTTTGTTGTTCAAAGGTAGTTTGTGCGGTTCCACGCATTATTTGCAGCTGGCACTACATTCGATACAATTTATTAGACAGCTATTGATTCGAATACCGCTTTTATAACTTATCGCTGCGAAAAAAGAATTAAAACTAACAGATTTCAGCGTAATTTATCTAAAGGAATATACATTTTATTCTTTGTGTATTTTAAAAATAATATAAGCTTGAGATAAAAAAATATAATCTATAATAAATAATAAACATAATTATCAATACCGTACTGTTACTGTTACTACTTAAATAGATTTCAATTATGTATACCAAAACTTGAGTTATTATAAATTTAAGTAATAATCGAAAGGGGGTTTCAAAGCTATCATAAAATAAAAAAGAACGCTTTAATTAATGTAAAGGTTGTAAAAATGAATTTATCGCTATATCTCGTGTTTACGTTTAAAAAGATTTTCAGCGCTCTCCACTCAGTGGACACTCAAACATTAGTTGAACGTGACCTTATAGTAAATTGTTACCAAATGACTAGAATCAGCTACGTTGACGCTTATGACTTTCCTTTATTGGTCGTTTCCTTTAAGGGTAATGATAGGCTTGCCTTTTCCCTAAATATCCTCTCTTTATACGTGTCGAGATTCTTTAGCAGTCTATTGCGTGCTTGACCATAATATACTGTAACACGAACAATTCCTTAAACTTTTCCAGTGAGGATAAAATTTCGAATAAGCCTTCTTAGGTCATTTGGTTACTCGTGGTACTTAAGTAAATATTATTTGTAATAATGTAAAAATAATAATGATTAATAAATTTTGGTTCATAAATACGTAGTACCAAAATTTTATCACATATAATATTCGGTAGTAAATTTTCATTATACCTGTTTATACATTGTTAATCCTTTACCCAAATTATTTACATAAAAAGTATTTTAATAAATGCGTCATTCGGAAATAAGAGAACATTTTCCAATATGGTATTTCAGAACGCGTTAATGTTGAAATGACGGATTTGTAATTTTAATATTTTGGTAAACTTTCGCAATGTTTCCTGTAAAAGGTCGAAGTCAAACTAGATTTGCATATTCAACAGTCAAATTTACGTCACAATACCCTATTACGAAACAATGGGAATGTCTTTACATTGTTGCGTTGGGTGCAAAATCAAGAGGAACCGTTCCACTCACAGCTCCGAGATTCAAAGAGAGGACGATCGAAGGTAATTTACAACTCGGACCTGTGGCTTCTTGTGTGTAGATGTAAATTACACAGTAATGTAAATACACAGACCCTGCCCCGGGGCTCGCGTCCTTCGTCTCGCAAACTAACTTTATAAACTCGTAGAGCTACCTCGCTTTATTTATAATTTTATAATAATGTCGACGAGTACGACGTATAATTTTAAACTTTTTTCTTCTTCTATTATTTGTCATATTTTTACACATAATTTAAGTGGTCTTAGCGTATCAATAACTAATTTCATTTATTTCATCATCGTCAAAGATTAATATCTTCGTGACAGTTAAACGTAGAACGTATAATTATAATTTCTTTGTCTTGATATTTTAATGTACAACAACTTTTAATGATTAGATACCATTAATCTAGTATTTTGTCAATTTGTTATATCTTAAACGTATTGTAGCATATAAAAATAATATAAATCATTTTCACCGCTATATAATTCACAAAGCCGCTTAATGGTAATGATTGTAATCCTTGACCAAATGAGAATATCTCGAGCGGCCAGGCGACGCTGTCAGCCATTAAATCTGTTTTACCCTTTCTCTCGCGTATTATCACCCGGATTTGCACCTACCTTACCAAAACTAGTTAATAAGTTCCCTTTAATAATATTTCATTAATATTAAATATTAAAGACACATTTTTTATATATTTAATTTTTTATTACGTCCATAAAAATAATCTGCACGAAATGAAAGTTTATTTTAGTTTTAAAATATCGATTCGTGTTGTATATGTATGTACGTTTCGCGTTATATCCCTGCGTGTTAAAGGTCAGTTTTTAAAATGGACGTATACGTATCTGTTATAACCGCTATAAAGTATTCATGCGGACATTATCACCCGATTCAATGCAGTGAATCCATAAAGGATATTTTTATGAATTTTTTAATATTCGCGTACACATCCGCGACTCTCATAAATCAAGTACTTCCGAGCCCTCTTTAAAATTCCGCGCCGTGATGATGTAACGCGTCTGCGACAATGCCAGCCTTCCCCATTTATACAACAATATTCCATTTTTATGGAAGGTGGCATTAATTGAATGAGAAAGGTGAAATTAATTGGAATTTTTATGTGCTTTGGAATATTATACAACGCCTAAGTTACAATTTATGAATGGGATATATACTGCCTTATATATTGAAGGTAGTTGGTTAGTGCTTTCGTTTTAAAATTCATGTGTAACAACTATAGTATTGTTTTTCATTATCTGTGTTATTGAAACTATTCAAAGTAAAGAGTTTTCAGCATATACATTGTTTATGCTCAAGATCAATAACTTTTGCACTTTCTGAAAGTAGGCCTTAATTTTTAAAATATTATGTATATTTACAATTCACAACTCAAGAACTTAATATTTAGTTTATTATATACTAGTTATTTAGAACTAAATTTTAGTTATGGTATAAACCATGGCCGCGTGGAACGGTGCCAAGAATGCTGGCAGAATTTTCCCGTTGAATCGCTATGCCGATTCTCTGAGCAAAAACTGAATCAGCCCTCTTATCACCAGTGGAGGTAATAAGGTGAGGAACTATCTCATTTAAAAAAAAAATTAGCTCTGCCACTTCAGACTCAAATATTTCGACTACAAATGGTACGAAGATGTAATTGTATGTAAATGTAGCGACTATGTAAGGCCAAGAATATTTAATTATCGCATAATGACTGCCACATTAACTAACTATAACTATCGAAATAAAAACTGCATAGTTAAAAAATAGCTTAACAATAATAGTTGTAGCGGGAATCGAACCCGCGACATCCGGTGTGTAGGCGCCAATACACGCACCACTAGACCAGAGCGGTCGTTAAAATTTAATTGATAATTATTTTAGTAATTATAATATATAAACGCTTTTTTATTAATTCGTCTCCTGTAGCCCATTCCATAACTTCTCATGTAAATGTCTCAGTAATAAACTCTGTAAAAGTGTACGTAACTGCTTTACCTAAACTACAAAATGAATGGTTTTGTGTACAAACGCTACTAGGTATTAGAGTAATTGTTTTCTACATACCAAAAGATAGCCAATAAGAAAATGTGTATTTTTAAAATCAGATCAAAATAAACAGACTCGACAGTGTAGTAGCCTACACTACAGTAATTTTTACTATACAACTCAAATCTATGTATGAATTTTCATACATTCTTGTCGCAATTTTACCAGATTTGAGTGTGTTAGCAATGTCAAGCAATGAATCAAATAATAATAAGCTTTATTTCAATAAACATTCTTAAGAAGTGCCATCATTAAAAAGGTACTTATGCAAATGGTTTAGTAGGATTATTGGTATAATCTGTGTTAAGGATTATCAGCCAACCTCCTATGATAGAACATATAATTTTGGCACAAGTCCTTCACATTTATTATTTGAATAAACAGTATTACAGAGAGTGACATATGGAGAGATTTTATAATGAAATATATAAAAATAAACTAAATCTTATATTTTACTGGTACGTTTTACAGGTATAACCATTATATAATATTTAAAGGTATAAAGCCGTTCTTTATATCGCCGCTATAAAATAAAATATACGGAATTATGGAAATTTCTGAATTATCGAGTTTATAAAGATATTTGGTATGGAGTGTCTAAATACTGAGTTTGTACATTTTCGTGATTTCAAAATATTTTTAATATTACATTCATATGGTTGTCTTAGGAATCTTATCTTCTACATATAATACAATAATAATAAAAAAGTGTATGTGTAATTATGTACGTACGTAAGAAGTTATACTTCATTGGCTAGCTAACTCCAGGGTGGCGGTTCATTGTGACGGTGTGCGCGCGCATCGTAAAAATTTACTATCACAATTTTTTCCTAACGCGCCAAGTTCAAAAATCGTAGACATAATTCTATTTAATATTTATATGGTGTGGTTTTTTGAGACAGCGACAATCGCTAATTACTGTTTTAACATCAAACGAATTGGCTTTATTATTAACTAGCATCTCGCCCCGGCTCCGCACGGGTATCTAACAAATTAGACGAGGCAAACTTCTTAGCATTCCATGGATTCACCGCGCGGGTGCCGGGTCCATCGTGTGCAGAAGGAGAAACTCAGAGCAGTTCCTAGGACTTGCGACCTAGGTGTAGGTTTAAGGAGGCCCCTTTGAGATGTAAAATTATGCAGCGTCATTGTGTACAATTAGATTACAAAACACACACACACACACACTAAGAAAGGCCATAGGCTATTTTTTTCCTAAAGTTAGCGCATGTGAAACCATGGAGCAAAACTAGCAGCAGCTGTAAATGTACTTACTAGAAGAATGTTCCGGAAAGAATGAATCAATATTTAATTGGTACAAAAAATCTTTGTGTCAGTTGTTGTTTTTCGCTCTCGTTCTTTTTATGTTACAACTACATCTTTTCAGATAACGAATCAAGCTATCAGCTACATGTGATTATAATCATTACATTTTGTGATATTTGTTTCTCATATATTTTGATTAAAATCTATATATATAAAAATGAATGTTGCTAAGCGCATAACTCGAGAATAGCTCGACGAATTCGTCTAATTATTTATTGTGTGTTCCTTAAGGCCCACGTAAGGTTTTAATATTAAAATAAAAATCTTTATAAATAAAAATCTATTAACTTTTAATAGAACGAAGTCTGTCCGGACAGCTAGTAAATTGTAGTTTCTGATAAAAACTACTTATTATAGAGAGTCATTTCAGTTTAAAATTTAGTCTCATTGGTTCGCACTAAATATAATATTATTATAGTTGTTAATTTGTAAAATTATGTGGCGTCATTGTGTACAATTAGATCTCAGTAGCATTTAGAGCATTTAATACTTGATTGTTATCATTACTACATTTGAATAGAGACGGTGTTCATAGTTCCGGGAGATGTGCAAAGCCCTTAGGTGCTCAACATACGGAACGGGGCTGGCACGATATAATTTGTTTTGAAACCAGCGATGTGGAAAAAGTTACAAAGTTGTATTTCCTCGATGTGCCTGCGTGACTTTATCGCACGTACTGATATGAAAGTCTTAACTCGAGGTCCATGTACAAAAAGAATCATATCGCATTCAGTCTGAAAGACTTCTTAGATTTAATAGCATTGCCTGTGTGCGGAAGATAGACTAAATTGGATAAGGGCAGTGAATCTTATTACCATAAACCGGATTCAAAAGCTATAATCATTGTATGATTTATGGACATTATACAATACATCCGCCGATGGTGTAATGTTACGTGTGTCGTGACACCGACCGGGTGCCTAAACACCGACGGTCGCGCGTTTGATTCCCGCTAGAACTATTATTATTTTTTAATTTTTTTTTTTAAATATGCAGATTTATTTCAATAGTGACGTGGCAGTCATTATGCGATCGTTACATATTCTTGGGCTTACATAGTCGCTCGTTTACATACAATTACATCTTTGTGCCATTTGCAGTGGAAACACTCCTCTATCCACTCGGAGTGGATATTTGTGTTTATACAATTATTTATTTCCGGTTTGACTGTTAGTCTTTGTGGGTCTCCTCACGGTGATTCGGAGAGTATGTTAGCTGTCGGTTCTGATTGTTATCATGTACACCTGATAGCGATCGTTACTCACAGTAGGCAATGCATCCGCCAACCCGCGTTGAGCGCGTTGTGGATTAAACTCTGATCCTTCCTAAATAGAGAGGCCTACGCCTAGCAGTGGAATATTACAGTCTGAAGCGATACAATGCATACATTAATAGCTTTTGTCTTTAAAAACTTCTTATTTAGTAGACAAGAAAAAAACTATAACGATGTAAATAATGCTCTGCGAAGTGGTACAAGACTTAGCGTAAAAAAACTTAATTCTCAATGGTAAAAAAAATAAAAAACGGATTGTATCAAATTTTCAGCTCCGAGTGTTAGACAAATTGATGTGCAACTAGAACTCAATTGTGATAAACAGAATCTAATTAATATAACCGTTTTTCTTGGTAGCACCATTGATACAAAGTTACAGTGACAGGTGGCTGATATGAAATAAAAAATAAAAGAAATGAAGAAGTAAAAAATAAATACGGAAAAGTAGACATTTGTTTGTTTGTCGTAGCGGCTGACATTCCTCAAATAATGTAACACTCAGGAACGGCCACAAATTAACATTTTCTAAATGCCGGCTCAGAAAAAAAGTCGTTCCTTTATAGGAAAGTATTTTGATATAAATAAATATAAATATCTTATTATTTATCGTTGTGTCCATTTGTTATAAGTATTCTTTGACGGTTAGCAGGAAAGTGGACATAAGGTGCCAATCAAACCACCAATTGCAAATTCATGCGACGTTTCGATCCTTTATTGGACCATCATCAGGCATCTACAAAATACAAACATTGAAGAAAGTTGTACAACCAATTAATCCACAACAACAACAAAACAAAAAAAATATATAATATAAGGTACTGATGATGTGGTTCTTTTTGTTTTGTTGTTGTTGTGGATTAATTGGTTGTACAACTTTCTTCAATGTTTGTATTTTGTTGATGCCTGATGATGGTCCAATAAAGGATCGAAACGTCGCATGAATTTGCAATTGGTGGTTTGATTGGCACCTTATGTCCACTTTCCTGCTAACCGTCAAAGAATAAATATCTTATAACAGACACACACGATATACATAGTATGGACATAAATACTGTTTCAAATAAAAAATAGAAGTGAATGAGAGATACCAAATTCATATGTAATATTTCGTTTATTTTTAATTGTACCTAACCGTATTTATGGTCAGACTATGTATACACATTATCTTCAAAATGTTTTCTGTAAATTGGCTCTTAACTAGAGATAAAATCCCGTTTATTATTAGATAGATCGTGTTTCGCTAACGACGCTATTTCAAAATTTCAGTCACAAGTATCAATTTACGATGGTAAAATATAGGTCGGGCCTTTTCCGCTAAAACAATTTTAAGAAAATTATTTATTTCTTCTTGGTTTAATAATTATAAACATAACAATACTTGTATACTATCAAACGATATAAAACCAAAAGCAAAAAAGTTAGAGGATGTAAAAAACGGTCTTATCGTTAAAAGAGCGATTTCTTCCAGACAAACTTTAGGCATAGGAGGAGGTATAAAAAAGTGGTTAGGAAGTATAGAGATAATTGTTATATGAAATAAAATACTATACAATAAAATGTAAAATATATGTTCGTATATTCCAACAAATATAAGATAGCAAGCAGGTACTATATTCTAAAGTAAAAGCTATAGCATATACTATAATCCCGACGACGCCGTGTTTAACAGGACTGGTGTAGCATATATTTTACATTAGTTTTTTTTTACATTAGTTTTTTTTTAGAATTTTGCCAGAGATGCAAAATTCTTCTCTGTCGGGGGGGGGTATTGTAGCATATATTTTTTAATAGCGCCTGATTTTGTTCCTGCTGATGTATAATAGCACAGTTATGCATTAGCGTTGCTATTTACTTTTTCTAGGCGACTGATTTCATTTTTGGAATAGCCTCGTATGGTATTACGTTGCGGTTCACCTTAGGGGGTAGTAGTGTCGCGACGCGCTGGGTTGGCTGTATATAAGCCTCAGGGCGAGTGTTTGCGGTCTCTTTGCTCTTTTTCTTTTTTGGGTTGGATTCTCTCGCCGTCTTGGGATATGAGTGCGATTTGTTGTGGGTGAGTCATTGTAGTTTCTTATGGTATAAGCTTTGCTTAAGTGTAAGTTGATTTTGTGAGTTGTTGAAAAAGAAGATTAAGTTTCTGTAGGATTTCTTTTTTACTCTCTCTCTTGTGTCTCGTGTTGGGAATTGTGGGTGACTCTCTGGCCCAGCAAGCAATTTTTTAACACGTAGCACTGGGTTCCCATCCGGGCCCGACACGGGCACAGGGACGTTACTGGAGGCGCATTATGTAGTGCCTCCTACACACCCCCGTTCGTCGCCTGCGGAGAGAGGCCTCGTTGGCGGCCTCCTCTCTCACCCGCTTGTCATTCTCCTTCTGGGAAATTACAGTCTCGCAGAAAGAGACCACCGCCTTCCTGGACTCGTCGTTGCCAAGCATCGCAGTGATGACGCTCGGCAGTGACAAGTCCACTCTGAGGACTGTTATCAGATTGGGACGCAGCGCCGCCCATCTCGGGCACACCTCGAGGGTGTGCTGGGCCAAGTCCACCGCCACGCCATAATCGTGACATCCAATCGTCGGCTCCCTTTGGGCCGTCCAACACAAGTAGTCACCAAAGCAGCCGTGCTCGGCGAGAACCTGCGTCAGACGGAAGTTGAGGGCTTGCGCTTACGGCGCATCCACCGCTCTAGGACCGGGCGCAAGGCAGCCGTTACGCGTGTGCCTTACGGTTGCTCCGCCAGGTCGTCGTCCCACCTCCGCATTAGCGCTTCTTGCCTTCTTCTCTTATTGCACCATCCGGCGCACCCGTAGGATCCCGTCCAACGTGGTCGAGGACGAGCTCCCACGGGGGAAATAAACTTGTAGTTGGTCTATACTTGTACTTGTGAGAGATTAAGGAACAATGTTTTTATGATAGTAATAACAGCCAGAACAATAAAAAAGTTTTGTTTCTTTTTTAAACACACGAAATAAAAAAAATTGACAGTCTTTGCTAATTAGTGGAAAATAATATTTGTTAGTACAATTGTATATTAATGCGATTTATATTGGAATAAATATAAACGTGTTTCAAATCAAAGCGATTGTTTGACCAAAAATCTTAATCTAACGAACAGTACTATCTCTCCTCGTCAATATGGAGTAAAAGGCTTTCGCCAGAAGTGGAGTGTTATAGTTTGAATTAATCAATTAATTCAACTAGCATTTAAAACCTTAGTTTAATTTCATCGATTTTGTGTTCTAACTGTAGTTATAAATTCAACTAAGCGATGTAAGCTGTACGATGTTTTTTTGCGATTAACGCGACAACAAAAGACATTTTATGGATGCGAGTGTTATGGTTATGATTATTTATTACATTTGCGTGTTACGTCGTGTTGCCTCGTTCTGTGACCATTTATTACATTAGGCTCGTCTTTCGTCTTGTTGCCTTTTGATGTTCACATATGACAATTGGTAAGGGTTAGAAACATCACATTAGTGTGATAAAACTAATATTACCTACATATCTACTCTCTTTATCTACTCAGACTAAAATGCAGTGATAAAAAAAATAAATCAAAATGGGTTATACAAGAAGAAACCTGTGATTGTAGATAATAAAAAAGTATAAATGTATTAAAATAAATCAAAATGGGTTATACAAGAAGAAACCTGTGGTTGTAGATAATAAAAAAGTATAAATGTATTAAAATAATATCTGTGTATGCTTTAAAAAAAAATATTTCTATCCGTCAAAATTAGTAGTAAAACAGTTGAATATAAATCTTATGAATTATTGAAGAGTCGTTACAAATCTTTTCAAGCTAATGGTAATACATCTTATTTCATATACTTCCAATTTCTTTACATTTTTCCTACATTTAGGAAAATTATCTATGATTTTCCTACACTATGAATAAAATACATTTTATTCAATACACACTACTATTTAGGAATTCATTGGTGCTATTTTAAGTCCTTAATAAGTTACGACATCTAAATTCACACTTGGATACTCACTTACATGGCGAAATCCGTATTCAATTCTGAATTTGCGTCCTAGTGTAGCATAGGGATCGTTGTCTTTGTAAAATTGTTTGTTTGGGTGCTGTATTGTGATATAAAGTGCAAGAAATAACACACAATTCCCTGCCATCCGAAAGACCTACCCTATAACGATTTTCGAAATATCGATATTTGCTACTAGCAAACATTTTTTGCACACCTATATTACATAAAGCCGTGTTCACATTAAATGTGGATGTCACAGCTGCAATAATGGTCTAATTTGAAATTTAGTGTTTGTTATAATTCGATATATCGTCTTTATTAATATATTAATAATGGAGATATTCAATTCAAAATATATGTATACAAAAAGTAATTTCAAATATCATAGTTGTAATATCTACATTGGAGAATTCATAAGTATTAAATGCGTTTATAAAACTGTGTTATCAAAAACTAAAAAACTGTTGAGAGAGTGACAACACTAATATTATGATTTGTGTATTCGTTTCAACTTACATTATGCAAATACCTTGTTTTTTTTATAACAATTAAGAGAATGAAATTTTATATATTAAGAATAAAGAGTAATTAACAAATTATATATAAAAGTATAAAACTAAAAAAAAGGAAACTAATAGACAGCATTATGTGATTTCACTTTGAGTAGAGACTTAGTTTACAGAAAATGTGAATAAAATTATGTTGAATCCAGCTTGAATATGACTGTAAGATTCATACACGCACATTAAAAATAATGTATGCATAAAGCGCTCAATCTTAAGCCAGCCCAACAAAGCACGGTTAAACGAGCTTTCTGCTTTTCGAGTGAGTTACAAATTTAGGACGGATTTTGTAAAAGGAAATTTGTTCTCTGAATTTACAAACGTCACTATGTCGACTTAAAAACGAAATAGTTTTGTGTTCGGGTTCATATATAATACCCTACTTTCATAATAATAACCTACTTGGTATTACTGTGTATTATTTCTTATATTTGTATTTGATAGCGATATATCTGAAATAAATAACAAAATACATAATAAATATGACAAAAATATACGAGTGCTGAGAAATATTTCATAAGGGAACCAATTTATTGTTCAAATGAATATCTATAACGTCATTTCAGGAAATAAAAGGGCTTTATGTATTTAGTTTTAAGATATATTATGTCTTGCAAAGTCCCAGTAACTTATGAATAGTGCACAACGACAGAATATAACTTTTGTAATAAATATCTTTAAGCACACAGTCATTTGTTTGTAAGGCGTCTTAATTCCCTAATCCGTCTCATATCTTCCTTAATTATATATTTATATGAATACACATAATACATACATTACATCCAAATACGGGAGAGGAATCAAACGTACAAAGCTTTGAACAGAGAAATGACCGTCTGTATGTTAAATACATTTATTTATTAACGCTTCGCTACGCTTCACCATTGTTATATCCCACTGCTGGGCATATGCCTCTTAGTGTTGGCGGATATTTTCCCTACTATGAGTAACGATCGCTATCAGGTGTACATGTTCACAACCGAAACCGACCGTGGGGAGACCCACAAGGACTGCAAAAATACCCAGACCGCGGCAATCATCTGTATGGCTAATAAAAATGTTTGTGATGTGCGGGAATCGAACCCGCAACCGCATCGGCCACAAACCACTGCTGTGACCGTTGCGCCAATGCGTCGTTTATTTACTTATTTTAATTTATTTATTAAACCTTCGAGCAGAATGGAAAATTTCAAATTGCACCAAGGAACTAGTCTACTCGTACATAATCTTGTGGTTGTTTTCAATTGTAATTTCTTCAAGCGCAGCTCAATATATGTAGGTGTTCCTATAGTCTGTATAATAAATGCGACAAGCAGAACAAGAAAGCCGATTAATTTGTGAAACCTGTTAGCGAAACAATACCGCTTAAATACATTAACGTGTTAACATCGCCCTTCGTTACCGTAACTTGTATCAAATTATTTTGTTACGTAAAGAGAATTTAATCGCTAAGTTCGTCCTTGCAAGAGTTCTAATTCATACTGTAAACATTGTATTTAAGAATTAAACTTTCCATGTAGCTAAAATTGCGTTGTGATTCGCTCTTTGACATTATGTTGATTTTATTTATTTACAAACACTAATAGAAAGTACTTTTGGTTTCGGAGCGTTTTGAAAACTATTTATACTAATTAACTATTAACTAACTTAATTTAAATATAAGAAAATGAAAGACATGTAACCGATTTGGAGGCTTTAATGTTTCTAACTTAACTACTATAGTCTCGGCCTAGTGGATGTCAGGGGGGGCCGACCAGACGCTGAGTTTGCGTACTTGCGTACTACTTACCTATTCTACGAATCTTATTTTATGTATCTTATTCTATGTATCTTAATGATGATGATGGACGAGTCGTAATTATAACTAACTACACTTTCATAGAAAATAATAATTACAAAAAAACATCTCAAGCGCCTTCCCAATTATAGGAGATTACATCTACATATTGAGAAAATAAGATTTAAAATTAAAAAACCAAAAAGAAAGGATATTAATTAATATTAGGATTGAAATAACAAGAGTAGAAAAAAATGAAATAAATACAAGATATACAGCTTATTTTTTATATCTTAAATCATAATTACTCTAATAGTATATATATTATTTTATTTGATTCATTGATTGGAGCATATTCCGCTTTAGCACTTAACTACAGTTTAACGGATGACTTCCGCATCACGAGTAATGATCGCTATAAAGCACGATATAATTACAAGGACGTACATTACAAGACCAAAAATGAATATTTTTACAAGTACAAATATTTGCCCAGAGCGACCCTTAGAAGACTATACTCATCACTACACCTAAATAGTTATCTCTTTGTTATCTTTGGTAATATAACGTTTAAATAGTGAAAGAAATATCCAGTTAATTGTGATTGCTCACAAAGGAAAAAAAACCGACTTCAATTACATAGACAATACAATGTAAGTTGACGAAAAAAATTAACAAACGCACTAGTCACTACAATTTTCGAGGGGTTTCCCTCAATTTCTCTAGGATCCCATCATCAGATCCTGGTTTTCTTATTATGGTATCACCCATGAGATATCTCCTTTCCGACAAAAAAAGAATTATCGAAATCGATTCATAAGCAACGAAGTTATCCGCGAACATACATAAAAAAAAATATACGATCGAATTGAGTAACCTGGAGGAGGTTACCTGGTTTTTGAAGTCAGTTGAATAAAAATACTCTAACTTGCTCTTTCACTTTTACTGTAAGAAGTAAGAGTAAATTAAAAAGCAACTCGTTTTTTTATAAAGATGTTTAATGCTCCGAAAAACAATACGTAAAAGATTATAAATTAACATATTATTAACAATAGATGAATATTCCTAGCCAGCGGACCCTCGTTAAGTAAAAATCGTTCTATTTTCAAAACAATAATTTTCGACAAATATTTACCTGAAAATTCACGAAATCACTAAAAATCACCCATCATTCATTGTTTAAAATAAAGCTTAAAAGCTTAAAAGGCATTATTTAATGTAACTATTCTAACATCAAGTTCCAATGATTTGACTTTACAATGCGAGCCTTTTTGGAAGTAGTTGTAGTTGTAGCCGTAGCGCAACGGGAGCGACGACGCGTTTCAATATTCATGAGGCAACTAACTGGTGCGTTCCAGCTGTCCGAGTGGGTTTAAAACGGTCATTATTTTAATGGCAACTTTGTTTGCCTATTACGAGTTCGGAACAGCGAAAGGAATTTTCATTCGATTTAGTTAACATAATTGTTTTTTAAATGAAATTTTAATGTATTCATTCGTTACAATAGTGAGAGAAGCACTTGAAAATTAGGCACATGTATGATACAGTTATAAATTTTAACATTTGTCTGTAATTCAAAAAGCAAAACAAAAATAAAATTAGGTATTTTAATACAAGCGTTTCATTGGAGAGGGAGATTAAAAATTGTTTGATACAAATCAAACATAGTGTTAACTTCGTACTCCAAAGTCAACTGAAAGTATTTTATAAAATAACAATAGTTTATTAAACATTATAGGTACATACATACAATATATAACTTAAGAACTAAATATTTACAGATAGTTTTGGTACGAATCATGTCCGCGTGGATTTCTATATTTATATTTAAATTAATTTATAGCTTTATGCATTTTCCTTCGTTTTGTTAAAAAGTATTTGCTTCGGCTGTTCTACTAAGTTTGTGTCATACACTTTTGTGACTTTCTGAATCTGGTATGCGTCAGAAGAGTTTGTAAATCTCTACAATTTAATGTAAATTTCTACAAGAAAACAATTAATTAATATCAATTAATTATCCTGGTCACTTCATGATCACACTGTGTGTGTGTTTTTTTGTATCCCGACCTTAAATTTGAAAAATAGCACCGGTAGCTTTTTTCCTTAGTCTTTTTTCCTCAAGGTCAACTAGGACATTGGGTCAAGTAAATTGTTGTAATATTTAATAAAACCTATTGTTACTAAAAAAAAATTAAAACATTTTCTGTTAAAAAAATAAAGCCGATGACATAATAGAAAGGCAACGTCTACCGAGACAAGAGACTAGAGTAAAATAAAAAAATAAAAATTATTGCATAACACTGGGTACATTACCTAAGTTTGTAATATACCTAAAGTTAAATTGTAGCAAATTTGATATTGCCAGTTGATTTGCTTTTGAAATGTAGAATCTTTAGACATTCGTTAAGTGTTTTAATTTCATTTCATTTCAAACGTGTACAAAAAAAAAAGTTCAAAACAATCGGTTGAATACCTATATATTCTTCAACATTTCAAAACATTATTTTTTCAGCCAGGAATATCCCACTGCTGGGCATAGGCTTCTTTTCTCTATGTAGGAGAAGGATCGGAGCTTACTCCATCACGTGCTCCAATGCGGGCTTGCGGATATATTTATTAGTATGAGTTACGATCGCTATTAGCTGCATACGATAACAAGGACCGACAGCTGAACCCGCAGTGTAGTGAATATATCCGCAAAACCCGCATTGGAGCAGCGCGATGGATTAAGGTTCAATCTTTCTCCTACATGGAGAAAGAGGCCTATGCCCAACAGTGGGATGTTACAGGCGGAATGCAAGTTTAAGGTTAGCGTGAAAGTTTGTCATTTCATAACTTAGAAGCTTGAAAGTTTATTCTTAGGTTTTTGATCATCAATATATAAATAAATTATAATAGCATAATATAATTTTTAAATCTAATAGCTAAGTTCATCTCCATTAGCGTTTGACAGTTATTAAGTCTCCATTAGCTTTTGACATTTTGTATGGAAGTGCGTCTTAGTTTTCTTCTGCTGCTTCTTGTAGTCACACGTTTCCACCTCTTACTATATTCTTGACTCCATTAGGCACCGATTAAAAATTAATAAGTATTTCACTCTTAATAGAATTTTAACGCCAATGCATATTAAAAGCTTTTCTGTCATATCGGACGTGGACGAAGTTACTGAAATTATAATAAAGTACAACAAGGTTAATTTTATTAAATTAAATTTGTTTGTTTGATAATAAACACACTTAATACAAATTTAAAAAAGGTTTTAATGTTATTGTACGACAGTTTAATATCACTGTTATTATTATCTATATTTAAATCTTTCTAAAGCGAAAATATTCGTGTTTTTAATTAATGTTTGCTCCAATTATAATAAACGATGCTTCACGATTTTTTTCCGTCCCAGCTTGATAAGCACCGAAAACAATTAAGAAGTGCTGAGTATTGTTTGTCATATGTAAATTATATTAAAGTTAAATTTCATACTAGGTACTTGTGGTATTGTTATTTTTTTTTTATCGTATTTTTTGTTTATTTGTTGTTACAGTATACAAAAGTAACTTTTGTATTCACGTATATTCTACTGCCTACTGTTAATATAATACAAAAATTTATGAAGATATTATTCTATTTTAATAGACGGATAGATTTTTCAGGCAAAGTTTCTGAACTGCTTCGGTGTGGAATCTTGTTATGCAGCTAAGTAGAAATCAAGAATTCACGAGGAACTGCTTTGACAATAATTTGTAAATGGGATTAGGTGTTTATTTATATATTTACACATAATTCTAAATACCTATTTATAATACAGTGCATACACACAAACATGTGTATATGTATATATTCTCATTCTATCAATTCTAACACGCATATGCTATTTATTGATGCTTTCACGTTCTTCATTGGAAGAAAAAAAAAAAACAGTTTCTTGGAAAATGTCGATAAAATTTACCTGCTCACTGCTACTTCTGGTTCCGTAACAATTACCATAAATGTCAAGCACCTTATCGGTGTTAACACAGTAAGTGAAAACATGAGAGACATCTAGTTTCACGCAAAAATAGAAAATATTGTATAACAACTTTCCTTTATGATACAAATTCTCGTTTGAAGCTTATATAGTGAACGATAAGCCATGTTCATGGTTTAGTATACATATATTGTTATATTTATTTGTTTATTTAATATGTATTTTTACTATTTATAACCATTATTTAATCATCATCATCATTATTTAATAATTAATATTATATTAACATATTAATATTATTATCCTCAAGTCCATACAATCTTGTTAAGAATTTGTTAAATGAATATATTTAAAACAAAATAAGTTACCTGACTTTATTTATCATTTTTAACAGGAAAATATTTAAAAATGAAATACGTATGTATGTATTTAGTCTCCTGGAATGTAAAGTACCAACTTGTTTAATTGTTGGTTATAAATTCTAGTCATTAGCAATTCGTTCGCTAGTCGCCATAAACTGTGTCCACACAGTGTTGCATTGTAATGAAAATTGTCGAATCACTTTAGCAGTCTCTGTTCGTTTCATTTATATAGAAACTAAAATAAAATGCTTGAGAAATTAAAGTATACATAATACTATATATTATTATTAACATAACATAACATAACAATACACTTTATTGTACACCAAAACAGAAATAATACATATTATGGACTTAAACAGAGTATCATCATGCACAAAGGGCGGCCTTATCGCTAAAAAGCGATCTCTTCCAGGCAACCTAGGGGCAGAGGAGATGGTATTGTGTCAGTGTAGGTGTACAAATTGAGACATAAACGTTTGAATATATTTACTATTAATTTAAATCAATAATAATAAAATAGTATAATCAATAATAATATAATAGTATAAGTACTTACATATATATATATGTAAGTACCTGCACCAAATCGCGAGACGGGAGGCGACTCCAGCCTGCCACGAGAATAAGGCGCTAGAAGATACGGCGCTCTACACGCTGGAGGTGTGCGCCACGTGGGACTCGCAGCGGCGCGCTATTTCGGCGGTCCTCGGACGAGATCTCGCACTGCCGAGCGTCGTAAAAGCCACGCTCAACATTATCATTACAAAACCAAATAGAAAAATAAGTTTTTAAGATTTCGCGACTAGATACTATCAACGCTTTTTAGCAAAAGCGTATACGGGCGTAACGGAAGTTTCAAAAAGACAATACTAGTAGGTACGTTTCGTAACAGTAAAAGCGTCAATTTATAAGAAGATTGGGAAATTGTTATGATTTTAAAAAAATCGCAGAGGAAATCGTAAACGTATTTGTTTTCCTTAAAAGAACGGATATGAAAAGAGCTTCGTTTATAAATTAGGTTTAAAACCTGTAGAATATGTAGTATTTTACACGAACTTGTAAATTTAAAATGTAGATCTAAAAACTTTCGCTAAATCGTTTATTGTCGACGTAGTGCTATCATGTATAATATTTATAAAATACACACATACTAGCACTAACCGTGCAAGTAAAATATTACCATACGCAAAAAGAAATGAATAAATCACTAACCCACTTTCGCCTGCAGAAAATATTATTCTGTAGCATTTATGGAAAATAACTGATTTCTGATGAATGTCAAGTGATGTATAATAATGCAGAAAAGTTCATTTGAGCGCTTATGAGTAAAATAATGATTTATTTTAAAAATGTAAACAATTCACTTACGCTTTTGAGATAGTGTATTTTCTTTAAGGTCCAGCTATAAATCATAGAAATGAGCAGTCAGTAAAAAATATCTAACTGGTATAAAAAACTAACAAATATTAATTATAACTTTATTTTATATACCATTGTTATTTTAATGATTTTGATAAAATAAGAAATAAGAAAAAACGGACCGTTAACTGGCAATTATCAATTTAATTTATATGATACCTTTATATTTATTCGCAAAATCGTAATATTAAAATATCACTTAGTTCATATAAAAACTAAAAATTTATAAAGAAGATTATAGCAACTATACAATCTTTAATAAATTGTAATATTTTCCTAAATCTATTTACGATATGTTTTGCAGAAACATAGCATTTCTATTTTATCCATTCCTTTATTCCATTATGGAATCGAATATAAGTTAGATGTAAACAGAGCTGCAGCCGCATCCCAAGGGATAGCGTCGTTTCGCAAGCCGGCCGATGCAATATTTTCGCATGACATTTCTCAAGGGATATTAACAAAATATACATTATTTGTTACACAAAATGATTATTATTATAATTGATTTGTTTTCACATACATGGAAAACATTTGTATTGGCCATACAGATGTTTGCTGTGGTCTGGGCGTTTGTGCTTGTGTATTGTGTGTGATTCCGAAACCCCGACACAGGAGTGAATCCTAATGGAGGCCGTTGAGTGTGAGACGTTTATTTATTATAATTGATTTAAGCCTCAAACTTATTTGATATAATACGTTTGATTTCTATAACCTACGTTGGTTAATAAAGGGAAGTAATAAAGTCTCTGTCTCAACCACGGTGAAAGACACTTTTTGGTAGCCAATCTGCAGTCCCTAGAATGTCGAATCTGCTAAATAAGGACAATAGAAATAAACGCGGAAGCCTACGCGGGGTACGGGGTCGGCGGCGAGTTATAAACAAAATAATAAGTACCTAATATTATTGTATGTAATGTTGTGTATTTTGTAATTAACTTTAACTGAGGTAGCCGGTCACCAACCCGCCTGCCCAGCGTGGTGACTATGGGCAAAACACATGAGTTCACGTTATTTTTGGCGTAAACTTGTGGAGGCCTATGTCCAGCAGTGGGCTGTATAGGCTGTAATGATGAGGTAGGGCACAGCAGGAATTTCCTGCTCAAAATATGGAGCAGCCCGACTGGGGTAGTACCTCGACCTTACAGAAGATCACAGCAAAATAATACTGTTTTCAAGCAGTATTGTGTTCCTGTTGGTGAGTAAGGTGACCAGAGCTCCTGGGGGGATTGGGGATTGGGTCGGTAACGCGCTTGCGATGCTTCTGGTGTTGCAGGCGTCTATAAGCTACGGTAATCGCTCACCATCAGGTGAGCCGTACGCTTGTTTGCCGACCTAGTGACATAAAAAAAAACTTTATAAAACGAGGTCCTGATTGGTATGGACTGAAAGTGGCTTAAAGTCTCAATTAATTTAAGTTACAACTTTTGTCGTACTTTGACTTAATATGCTTTCTGTGTCGTTTTGTTTCGTTTTCATTTTTTTATACTGATTAAAAAGCTATTTAAAGAATTACATTGTATTTGCTTAGTACGATTTGTTAATTCATGGCAACTTGATCTAATTCGACCTGATTTTATTTAATTTAATTTTTTATTAAATTTGTTTTTGTTTGTTTTGATGTTTAAAGCTGATTTTAACTTGACGTTATTTAATTTACTGTATGTTAATTGTAATTTTTTTGTTTGACAATTTATGAAAATATAATTTTAATTATCTACTGACTGAATTTTGATTAAATTAATGTTTTGATTCATGACAATTTGACTTGGTCTTATTAATTTCGGTTTCACTGAAGTAAATTTAATATTGTTTGATTTGAATTGATCATTTTTGGTTTTACTAATTAATTCAAATCGATGGACCTTGTCTGAGCTTGTTTAATTTGAGTTCATTTTATGAATTAAGTTCCATTGATGAATGTTATAGTAACTTTTAGGAATTTAGCTTGATCAAATACTAGCTCAATTACATTTCTACACACTAATCTTGATATTATTTTTCTTATAATATAATATGTTACTGTTTGGCAGTACATAATTAAAAAAAATCATCTTTTAATTTCATTCTTTATATTTTTTACTTCTTTTTTATTTTGCCTCTTTATAATCAAGTTTTCTTCTACTGTTACATTAATAGGATAACTTCGCATGTCGTGTTTGCTTTAATATGGTTGTAAATTTAGAAATTAGTCTTTAATAAAATTAATATTGTATTGTATCATAAATGTAACAACTGCTAGCAAACCTCAATAAATAAATAAATAAATAAATAAATATTCTAAAACCATTAATTTATTTTCTTCACCTGTACATACAGGTTATTAACGTAAACAGCACTCCTTTGTGAATATTCATGAATAAAATTGCAGTTGGGATCTAACTTAAGTACTTCACTAAATAATTTGCTTATTTAAATCTCGAGGTAACTTGAATCGAGAACACAGATAGTAACAATAACAATAATACCTACTAAAGCTTATTGGCCCTACTGGGACTGTGTGATTGTGATAATAGTTCGTTAACGACATTCTCGTACCTTCACACTAGAATTATTCTAAATTAAAACGTCTTAAGTTTTGATAATTAATTATTATTAATAGAAATTCAGTGGTTTATACTGGTTTGATGACACAAGAAAAAAACTATCCTAACAATTTTGTTTATGGTTTATACTGGTTTGATGATACAAGAAAAAACTATCCTAACAATTTTGTTTATGGTTTTTACTGACTGACTGGCTGAATGATGTGCATAAAGTACTTGATTTCACGCTGTGATTTAATTAAAGAAAGATTACATAAAGCCGTAGAGTTAAAAAGAACCGAAGAAATAAATTCCATAATAAACGATTCAAGGAATCCCACGCATTTTTATATATTTAATTAATTATATACGTTCATTGCGAAATGATTAACTGATAATTATTATTTTAATGTGAATAAAGATTTCACAAAACTTATATTGCTGTTACCTGGATTATAAAAATGTTATGCATAGGAGTACATCACACTTTTTTTGCTTCACTTGAGAAGTGTCACGAGAGTGTACTCAGTGCCGACATCGTTAGTTGTTACTTTATAAAAAGATATGAAGCATGGGTTGAAAAATCTTGTAAATAAAACTAAGAAATGTGAAACAAAAAAGTAACGTTAGTGTAGTAAACAGACAAAAAAAGACAAAAACA
The DNA here is from genome assembly GCF_905220565.1 of Melitaea cinxia. Lineage (NCBI taxonomy): Eukaryota > Metazoa > Arthropoda > Insecta > Lepidoptera > Nymphalidae > Melitaea > Melitaea cinxia. The sequence goes on from NC_059403.1 coordinate 11,466,876, forward strand.
AATTAATTGTTTTTGTTTTTTTTTGTTATGGCTTGAATGTAATCTATACAAATAAATAAAATTGGAGTGTCTGTTTGTTATATTAAAATAACCACTTTTTCTAAATGCTCGGTGTATGTATACTCAGTACATATACCAAAATAACATTTTTTAAATGTTTGTCTATCTGTCTGTCTGTCTGTTTGTTCCGGCTAATCTCTTAAATGGCTGGACCGATTTTGTCGGGAGTTTCACAGGCAGATAGCTCATGTAATAAGGAGTAACTTAGGCTACTTTTATTTTGGAAATTTATTTATTTTATAACTCTGCAAAATGAACAATAACTTTTTTGTTACATTCAAAATTTATAGACTCATAATAGGGTAGTATTTGGTTTACCAACAGTTTTGAAATACAAGCAAGTAAAATCCCTCACAGATAAAGACATAGTCAAACTATATAGTTAACAGAATTAAAAGAATATCTTTTATGTCGGAAATATTTTTAAACTATGCGAAAGTCAAATGAAAATTTGAATAAATATAAGCGAGGCATGAAGTGCCCACTTGTGATAAAAATGGAATGGTTGATTTTTTTGTTACGTAAAATTTTAGTTGCAGTAAAAATCTTTATTTCTAGTTTTGAATTAAAAATATTAGTAAAACAAAGAAATTAAAAAGTTGTCATTAATAACAAAAATCTATGTCTAGTAGGTGTTGAAGATTTAAATAAATTTATGTGATACTAGCTGCCTGGTCAGACTTCTTTCTGTCAAAAGTTAATAGTATATATATATATTATATATTCTTTTTTAAATTTTTATTTTAGTATTAAAACCTTCCGTGGGCCTTAAGGAACATACAAAAAAATAGTCGAATTTATCGAGCCATTCTCAAGTTATGCGCTTAGCAACATTCATTTTTATTTATATAGACAACAGTTAGTGTGTTAACAAATTGAGGAATAAATTATAGTTTAAGAAAACAAAAAAAAAAAAAAAAACACGCTTTTATAGCTAATCGAAGTAAAAAGTAGAAAATAATTTTTAATTACAAAGAGCTTATAATACAGGTGTAGAAGATCGACCATAATTAATTACTTTAAAATAAAATTATAATAAAATTTAAGTTATTAAGAGAATTCAATTCAGAGTAAAAAACGTATGGTGCATTTTACTATATTTTCATAACTTTTTACTATATTTTTATAACTCTCCGCACATAGATAGTTGCAAGTAGAATAATTGTTACGTTTCATATTTCAAGCACCTGTTTAATAAATAAATTAAACATCAAAATGAGCGCTATTTCATTGCTCATACGATGACATAGGGTTGCTAAAAGTTTGGTTTGAATGGCGGTTACCATATATAATATATAACCTGGTCAGGAATTTTCCAGCCAACTTTTTTGTTATTTATCCTTAAAATATTAAAGAAGATAATTATTTCATTCTATCCATTAAGCAGATGGGTGAAGATAATGCCTAGTTCGGAGCTTAGACTAGAACGTGAAATTTAACATATGAAAAAAAAAATTAACCCATTACTTTTTATAAAAGTATTATATTATAACTTGTAAATAAATTTCCTCATTCGTAATATGAGTTGAAAACGAAATAAATTACAAAGTATTTAAATTTCGAAATCTTGTGGTTGCAGTTGGATGAAAAGTTTCATCTTTAAAATGCGAAATCCTTCATATCTTGTTGTTTCAGACGCTTGCATTATTCCACTAAGACCACTCCATGACTGGCGCGTCGAGATAGCGACTCGACTACATAAAAGAAATGAAAGTACACTTTTTTCCGACACGGAGTCGAGAGTTATTAAAATGATGCGTTAACAAATAACTATGATACTGTTATAAAGGCACTGACGTTCTAAATTTCGACACTGAGTTTTTAAGACAATATATGTATTTATGAGCGCAAGAATACAAGTAAGAAAAACAAAATGTTTGTAGCTCCGATACACGACTGCAATTTCTTAATAACGATTAACGTGATATTGAAAATTCAAAATTTATTTCTCATTATTTCTATTTATTTTATTTTATTTATCATATTTCTATTTATTTTATTTCTCATATTTAAAAATTTATTTTATTAAATGAATCAAATAATATAAATAATTAAATTAGTTGTATTCAGCCTGTAACATCCCACTGTTGGGTATAAGCATCTTTTTCGGATTGGAGCTTAATCCACAACGCTGCTCCACTGCGGGTCAGTGGATATGTTACCTACTATGAGTAACGATCGCTATCAGGTATTTATGATAACAACCGGGACCGACGGCTTAACAGGTGCTCCCGAGGCACGTTGGGGAGACCCACAAGGACAGACATCCAAACTGCAAAAAAATATTTGTACAAATACAAATATCTATTCCGAGCGGGAATCGAACCCGCAAACCGTCGATGTTTTAGGTCGCCTAAAACATCGACGGTTGCGGTTCTCGCACCACGTTGGCGCAACGGTCACAGCCATGGATTGTACCTGTTGCGCTGGCGGTTGCGGGTTCGATCCCCGCACATGACAAACATTTGTATTAGCCATACAGGTGTTTGCCATGGTCTGGGTGCTTATGCAGTCCTTGTGGATCTCCCCACCGTGCCTCGGAGAACACGTTAAGCCGTCGGTCCCGGTTATTATCATGTACACCTGATAGCGATAGTAAGGAATATATCCGCCAACCCGCATTGGTAGCAGCGTAGTGGATTAAGCTCTGATCCTTCTCCTACATGGGGAAAGAGGCCTATGCCCAGTAGTGGGATATTATAGGCTGAAGCGAAATTGCACCATTACACCAGATCGGTTGTTGAACCATAACGGTTAAAATATTAACACTCTGAAATGAAAACATGCTAATGATGACGCTTGCTAATCATATTGATACAGTAAGTGCTGATATACAGTTATAATATTAAATGGCTAAAAGCGACTTATAACGTCACTCTTACCGCCACTGAGCGCCAGCGTCACGAAACGTCGTTGTCTCTGTGTGTGTCAGTTTTTCCACAGAATTTCAATCCCCATATTTTTCCATACCCTTGTTTCTTAAATAGTAAACTTTAATAATCATTCATTTCTCTTATTTCTAAATATTTTAAAGTAATTTTAGGAATTTATTTTATCTATATATTAAATCTCATTTATCCATATATATATATATTTATTTATTTATTTGTCTGGTTTTGAAAAGACCAAAATAAATAAACAATAATAAAACTTTTTTTTAAATCTAAACTGCATCAAACGTCAGATCTTTAAGTGCGGTTTCAAAAACATTCGGCTATACAAATAAACATTCTATTTTCTGGCCAGCGGTCCGTAAAGCAAAGGATTGAGGAGTTAACAAACTGATACGGTTCCATTCATTAGCATTTCGTTCGCTGCCAGCAATTAGGGGTTTCGTTGTACAATATTCTGCTATAATTACAGCAGCTGACCTCGGTTTTGTAGTTGTCATCTCCAATTACGTTTTGTATGAACTTTTTCACCTCGAAAATAAAGTGACCATGACAAAAGAAACGTAGAAATATTTCAAATGTCTAATCTTGGTCGCAGAATGTATTATAATGAAATAACTTTTTAAGATTTTATCGCATTTCATTAAGCTTTTTAGATATCCGACGTTTCGGATACTTTACAGCAACCATGGTCAGAGGAGAACATGGTCAATCCTCCCGTGACCACATTTTGACCGTGACCGAAAATTTGTTTCATTATATACATAACATTTGAAAATTTTATTTTAGATGCTTGTTTAATAAAGTTGTGGGTTCAATCATCGCTGAGAGTTTAAATTTGTTCATCTAAAAAAAAAAGTTAATACTTTTATAATTTTCTTCTATTATTTCTAATCTATTCTTTGTAATCAAAGGAAACATTTTATTATAAGTAACCATCATTAATGTTCATCATCTTGGAGAGCACGTTAAGCTCTCGGTCACGGTTTTCATAAGCATCTAAATGCGGTCGTTACTCAAAGTAGAGAATATATCAGCGAATCCACAGTGGATCAGCGTGGTGGATTAAGATCTATCACTTCACTTAAACGGAGAAAAAGGCCTATGTTCAGCAGTCGGATGTTACAGGCTGAAACAATCAATACGTTATTAGTAACTGTAAGAATAGAGAAGTTTATTTGATTGACCATACCAATATCAGTAATCAGGAATTTGATTTTAAATTATGCCGTCGACATTTTATTATTTAAACGTAAAATGTAACAAAAGCATTGTATGTTGCAAAGCATATTTAGGTATTTTATCCAAAATGGCGCAAAGTATAAAACACGTGATTCGATATCTGACTTTGTAATTCATCTCGAGGGAAAAAATTGAAAGAAAATATGTATGACTCATAAGATATTCTGTGATACATATGTATGTTCGTGTAAACCAAGAGAAGCAGCGTTGTGTTTGATTAAAATATATAAAGATAAAGTTTTTATTGTTAGCACTGTTCTAATATATGTTATAAAAGACGATTTTGCAAGCAGCAAACTTTTTTTAACATAATACATAATTGTCTACTGTTAATATAATATATTGGTTGGTATATGGCGATAGTGTTAAGAAGTAATCGTAAATGATTAGCTATCTAATAAACAAATGGATACGGATAAAGTCGTGTGCTTCAACTAGTAAGCCAACAATTAGAAATGTGAGTGCGGAAATTTTCTTCATTAGATATTTTAATGTTTAGTAAATAATCAATTCTTTTTTTTAAAATTTGTATCGATTTATTGCACACAAATCGAAATAATGTAAAATTAAATAGTATCTCATAATAAAAGCAATATTTCATTTAAATAAAAACCTACATAATAAAATTATCCATGATACATAAATGTTTAATTATACGTATACAAACAAGTCTAGTTCCTATTTATTGTACACCAAAACACACGTACTACTTACATCTTTAGAGCCGGTTGCTCATACATTCGTTCTTAAAGCAGAAACCGACGTAAATTCCAACCCTCTTTTCCTAGAGCTACATGAACCTCTAAAACATTAATCGAACACAGAACTATAGCTACGGTTATTATGTCAGCTTTACAATATCCTCATGGCATTAGGCAAATATTGTCATTAGATCAGCGACTAAAATTCTGTAATTTTTGTGCAACGTATACTCGATATTTTTTTATTCGCCGATTGTTACTATAACAAATAGCTATAATAATGTTAATATAACATACAAATCAAATCAATGATTGAGAGTTATCAAAGATCGTTTGTTATACTTCATCGACGTTGTTGGTGTAGAAGATTTATTATTATACCGTTTATTTTAAAATTTATAACTATTCTATGCCAATTTTAGATGATTCTCTTTCTTACACTTCATTAAGTATTACTAATAATAATTAACATTGAGAAACAAACCCCTCCTTTATACAAACATACATATATATAATCACGCCTCTTTCCCGTAGGGGTAGGCAGAGACCACTTCTTTCCACTTGCTACGATCCTTACATACTTCTTTGGCTTCGTCCTCTTTCATTATTCCCTTCATACATTGCTCTTCGGTTTAGGGTACTCTTGACCTGGCCTTTTTTCAAGACGTCCCTTATTTGGTTTCGAAACGTCTACCTTTTTTTATAGTTGGGGAAATACGCACTAACCCCGCCACACGAATTTGACGGGAGAGTGGAACTCCCGGCGTGAGGTGCAATGCCAGACTGTCCACTAAAACCCACATCTTTTTTCCGCCGGCACCTTAGTGGGGACGCCATGGGATCGCTTTCGTACACTACGCCCCCGGTGATGGTCTTTCGGCTCCGTCAGAAGGGACGCTCAACCTTTCCAAGTCGATCCCTCCGCCGTTTGCAGGAGGGAGATCAGGTCCAGGAGCTGCCCCACCGCCTGAGTCCGGGCAACCATGAGGTCCAGCCCTTCCTCGGCCACCGGACCGTGCCTAGCAGCCCCGTAGAAACTGCAGAGTGCCCAGCGCTACACGGCGGCATGCGCTTGCGCGCCTTAGAGTGGACGAGCGAACCCGCCCACCCTGTCCGCCGCGAGGGGGAAGGAAATCTCGACCCCCACGTATCCGCGCCATCTTAGCGCCACACACACCTCCGCACCTCCGTGCCAACACACCTGCGCTCACAAGTTTACTCTGAGAAACAGAGCGGTACCCGGAGCGCATCGTCTGGTTTTGGTCCGCGGGGGTCCGAAGACCCCTACCACCCGCAGTCATTAAACCGCAGGTGGCATTCCCCTATCCGCCAAACGGGGGCGCACCCAGTAAGATGTCCAGCAACTCCTCCCCTTGGGTCGGAACGTCCGCCTTGGTCTACCCCTTCCAACACAAACACACTTACGCTCGCCTTATACACTTTTTTCGTTAATCGTTTTTACTTATTCTCTCGACATGGCCAAACCATCTGAGCATACCTGTTTCAATTTTAGTCACTACATCTTCTTTCAGACCACAGCGTTTCCTTATCTCACTATTTCTTATCGTGTCACTCAGTTTAACTTCTATCATACTTCTTAACGCTCTCATCCCAACTGCATTTATTCTGCTTTCATGTTTCTTCTACCATACCCAACATTCACTTCCGTACATGAGTGTCGGGACCAACACCCCCTCATGCACAGCCAAACGAGGCTTGTTAGACACCTTCCGACTGCTTAGACAATAATTGGCAATACGAAACTATTTGGTTTTAATTAGAATAATTATTATTACTTTATAAATAAACTTTAAATTGAGGCTCAGAATAGAGGGATTGTAATCTTATAATATTACGTGATTTTCTCTTCCAACGAAATATATAAGATGAAATCTTAATTATAACATTGTTTATCGAAGATATTCCAATTAAAACATAACAAGAAACTTAAGGAGCAGTTAGTTTAATATACATAATTGCGTACGTCTAAAATCTAATTGTAAATAAGGTTTCTATTCCATCAGTCTTTATTCAAAAGCACTGTTTTTCTAGTTAAATATTAAAATGTTTTTCTTTTTAGTATTAGCAGCTGATGACAATGAAAGCGATATGTAACGTCATTACTTTGTTTCCTTAAGTTGCTATAATAATTATTAAAAAAAAAAAAAATACACACGCTTAAATCATTAAAAGTCAAGTGGCTTCAGAAAGTCTTTTCTTTTATTTTATTAGTTGAAGGTGATTTGAAAAATTGTAACATACTTGCTGGATTTTTTTTTTCAAATTAACAGGCTGCTGTTTTAATGAATATCTCTTTTTTATTTCATTTTTCTTTAAATATTTTTCGTTCACAATAAAATATTCAATAAACACTTATTTTTATATGACTGTCGCGCTAGCGAGTAGCGAAGTCGTTTTCATATTTTTACTGCTTTTCAAAATTCAATTTTAACGCAGTTATCTATATAACACAAAATTTATTTTTATTCGTTTTGATAACTAATAATAGTAAGTTGTAAGTAGTAGAGAGTAACTTTACACTTACAATAGCTTTATGTTTATAGTACTTATATTAAAACTATAAGACAAAGTTTGTAAATTTAATTTTTTCTTGAATTTTTAATTACCAACGAACAAACATAATATTCATAATGTTGGAACTATTCTTCATTTATAACGTAGTTTATTTTGATTTTGTAGAAAATTCAAATTTAAAACCCACATTTATTTCTTAAATATATACATAAAAAACGATATCCCTTTTACATGCCAAGTTCCTCAAGAACATACATAAACGGATTCAATTTCCCGTTCATACGCCAATTCTGTTACAATAAACAGAGTTAAAAGATAGCAGATATATTTTCTAGCTTTAGATTTTTCTTAGTAACGTTTGAGGTTTAGAAAGCAACTGTTCTTCAAATTACTATCAGTCTAAAGCTAACTTTTTTAAAGTTTCTATTTCAGTTTTTAAGCCCAATAGCAACGTTTATATAGATAAAGGTTTGGATTGAAGGAAGGAATTGACCTAAATTAAGCCATTTCGTTTTTTATGTCCCAAAAATCAAACAAAAAGTACTACTCAAATCAAAAATTACTTCATTCAAGACGTTTTTTAAAAAAAAAAAAAACAAACTTATACTTTTGTATCCGTTATTTTACAAATAATAATTATGTTGGTTTTTAATAAATTATAAAAAATATAATTGAAGTAAAGCTAGCACAGATTCGAAATTTAGAATCTGCAGAAAATAATCGGTAATAAAATACTCTGTTACTGTTTTGAAGTAAAACTTCTGTACGCACGCTCGACTGGGGGAGTAAGCCGGTGAATGCGTGACGAGGGCAGTACGGAAAGTGTGATCGGGCGAGGCGAATGGAAGTTGAGAGGGAGGTATAAGTTAGATGAAGCTAAAGACTTTGTACTGTGTGGCTACGGTACTAAAGAATTTAGCCACCCCCTCTCTTCCCGTGGGTGTCGTAAGAGGCGACTAAGGGATAACACAGTTCCGCTACCACCTTGGAACTTAAAAAGCCGCCCGCGGCGGGATAACTATCCAACTGCTAGCTTTGAAATACACAGGCCGAAGACGGGCAGCAGCGTCTTCGGTGCGACAAAGCCAGCCCTGCGGTCACCAACCCGCCTGCCCAGCGTGGTGACTATGGGCAAAACACATGAGTTCACGTTGTTTTTGGCGTGAACTTGTGGAGGCCTATGTCCAGCAGTGGACTGTATAGGCTGTAATGAGAAGCTAAAGAAGTTTTACTTCAGTCGTGTGGTATAAAGCACACTTGCTTTTTTTCTTTTTTGCTTTTCTTAAAACTTTGCCATAATTATCTTGCATGAAATACAGCGCCACTAAGCCCTCATTATTAAAATAAGCTTGAACCTACTTGTACTAACTAAGGAACAAGATAGGTTTACATTCGATCTTAAACTGGATAGTAGATAGAGATTGTTATGTAGCGATAAGACCACCAATATTGTACATAGATTTAGATGAGACCTTATAGTTTATTTTTCATCATCATCATTTCAGCCTATCATAGTCCACTACTGGACGTAGGCCTCTACAAGTTACTCATGTGTTGCCCATAGTCACCAAGCTGGGCAGGCGAGTTGGTGACCGCTGGGCTGGCTTTGTCGCAGCGAAGACACTGCTGCCCGTCTTCAGCCTGTGTATTTCAAAGCCAGGTTTACTTTTATTGTATCTATATTAATTTCTTCTTGGAGTACAATAAATGATGTTTTATTATTTAACTAAGTGCTTAAAATAGCGCTTCTATTTGACATTTTTTTTAATGTTACTTCGAAGTTGTATGTAATATGAGTAATTCAATTTAATCTTTCCCTCTATTATATTCACTGCATATTAAAACGAAACGATAAGTAAATGATAGCTCAAGAAAATGAAATATAAACGGAAGTATGTTTTCATTTGTGAAAATGTATGCAATACGTAGTGGTTGGTTGAACGCTTGAAATACTCTAGAAAGCGATGTAGTTATTATATCATAGTCCTATTTAAAGAAAAGTTAAAAAAAATTATGATATGAGTAAAATCAAAAATTTGTTTATTTCTAAAAAAAAAAAAAAAACAATACCACGGCAGAAAACAAAAAAAAAATTATAAGTCATATGAATACCCTACAGTTTGATATAATGTGCTTATGTTACAACACCAAAAAAAATTACAATTATTACAATGAATTAATGGATTATTAAATTGAAACAAAATGGCTCAAAAAACAGTAATTTTCTGCCAAATATTAACAAGGTATTTTATACATATGTATATTAACGCTTAACGAGTTTTAAAGTAGTTTTTAAAAAGCCTTAGAGTTAATGCTTGGTTTGGTGAAATGATTCAGGCCGAATATTTAACGGCTTGCTAAAAGGAGTTTAAATTATTTATTAATGACCTTTTTCGTTTAAACGTTAATGTCTCCAATCAGTTCAGAAGAGTAAAATATGTATATAAGTTAAAGTTTGTCATAGTTGAGTTTTCATATGATTTACGATTTTTCTACAACACAGGTGTAGTTTCATTTTGTAATTACTTTTATTTTTAACTGATGTAGGGCACAGCAGAAAATATTCTGCTCAAAATCTGGAGTAGCTCGCCTGGGGAAGTACAGAAAACCACAGCTAAATAATATTACTTTCAAACAGTATTGTGTTCCTGATGGTGAGTAAGGTGACCAGAACTCCTGGAGGGGATTGGGGGTAAGGTCGGCAACGCGTTTGTGATTCTTTTGGTGTTCAAAGCGTCTATATGCTACGGTAGTCGTTTACAATCAGGTGAGCCGTACGCTTATTTACCAAACTAGATGTATAAAAAAATAATACTAATAAAGATTAAATATTACGTTAGATACCGTGTTGATCGAGTAAGGTTTTTTGTAACCCGTGGAAAGTCTTTTAAAGGGTCTAGTTGTCGAAATATGTAGGTCTAGTATAACCTTCTATACCGGTTATTATAATAAACTACTGATAGGAATCACTAGGTAGGGATATTATTAACCGACAACCTGTAAATGATACGATACAATGTATTTTTAATAGAAACTACTGTCAAACTCTGTATAAGATAAGGCCTTTTTATAGGTAAATTGACGAGTTGATTTGAGTCTGATGTTCAGGGACACGTTACAACAAGATATGTAAACTGTACAATAAAATACTACCATATATTGTGCGACTATACAGGTATCAACATCAAATTTTCAATAATACCTTCTGCTTATTGTTCATAGCAAAATTTTATACTGCAAGTTTTTTTACTAATTATTTCAACCTTAGTTCGAGTATATGTGAATTTATGGTACTCTTTATGTTTATAGTCTAACAATATCTCAACACGGTAGCTGAGCGCATCTATTTATCTATGTGGGGGTCTGGCGATTTGTCTGTCTTATCGGCAGTGGTCACGTAGTGGTACTAAGCCCCGTCGCGCTGGTGGAGAAGTTACGAGTGGATATAGGATAAATTTATATTATGTAATCTTGTCTTCTAAACTCCTGTAAAATAATTTAGGATAACTACCGAAGTATAAAAATAATACTATAATATAAAATAAACATTGATATAAAATTTTATTTAAAAGTGGCAAATTTGTTACAAAATAAAATATAATTGTAATCAATATGTTGAACAGTTATATTTAGTCATTTCTTTAAAATTAAAGTACAATATTCATCTCAAACTAGCTGACTCGTCAAATTTTTTAGCACCTTTTTATTTTCTGCAATAAAAAAATGTCCTGAAATTAACGAAATAATAATAATAATAGAACCATCCAATCTGGTGCAGTAGTTTGAAAGTTGTGTACGTAAATCTAATTCAAGGTTCATTTTTACTTATATAGATATGCATATAAATATCCGCCATAAAAATCCGCCCATTGTATGTTTTTCACAATCTGTAAATGTTTTTTAAATGAGTTTATTGTTTAAAATGTAGTTGTGGTGTACAATAAAGTATAAATAAATAAATAAAATAAAATAAATATATCATCACTCATCTCTTTAAAAAAAAAATAATGTTGGTCTCTATATATTTTTTTAATTTAGCTGCTAATTTAATTAGGACTGACTAGCTCGTTTGCTTAGTTTGTAGTGGCTTCTGTGTACTTCTTGCTTCGCGGGTTGTGAGATTGATTCCCGCCGAGTCTGCGTGTAATATATATATTTATTTATATTTGCATTATTTATATGTATGTTTATCGAAAAAAAATATGTAGTTCGTAGTAGTATAGCTCGTAGTAGTAGTAGTAGGATGCTTACTTTAGAAATAGATGACGTGGGTAAAAAAAAATTCACCCTTAGATACGGGGCATTACAGTCTGTTCGTCCAAAACGATTGACTTGTTATGACTCCTGTAAATGTAAATTTATTTTCGGTATTTAATGAAAACGATATATCTATAGAATACCACATTCTATATAGATATTACTATTTTTTTTTATATCGCTAGGTCGGCAAACAAGCGTACGGCTCACCTGATGGTAAGAGATTACCGTAGCTTATAGACGTCTGCAACACCAGAAGCATCGCAAGCGCGTTGCCGACCCAATCCCCAATCCCCCCAGGATCTATATACTAGCCCATAAATATTTTGAAAGCAAGAATACTATTGCAATAGTAATGTGAACAATCTATAGAAATGGTAATAAAGTTTGAATTGTATTATGATCGATAAATTTGCTTTCGACGCAACGATGCTAACCTATAACTTAATTAGCTAGTAAACGATTAGGTACTAGTTAATATTTGATATCGTATCATCAAGACTTTTTTTTTCACTGTTGTGTACTCTATTATTGTTTAATATTATGTATTAATTTAGTCATTGCTTAAGATACTTTAAAGCTATATGTATTTTAACGAAAATTGGTATTAACTAAACATTATTATACATAAAACTTTGTGTATGGAAATGTAAAGGCAATCAACTCGTGCTGTAACTTTCATATGTTAGCTATATAAGTCATTTCAAGTTGGGGCTAACGCTATTAACTGTTTGCTCGTTTAAGGAGCACTCCTCAAAGTAGCTACACACGATCCTATGTATATTTCGAATCTCGAATTATAAAAAGAAAAATAAATCTTAACAGTACAAAGTTACAAAATTAATTCCCACCCCTTCCTTCTCTGTAACTGAATTCGTTAAGAATAATAATTTAAAACAGGTTTCAATTAATTATGAAAATGTTAGGAAAATCAAAATAAAAAAGGTAATGAAGTTAATGAAAGTACAAAGAAAAAAAGTAGCGTAGTAGGATGAGACAATAACTTCGTCATTTTTAAAGTGCATTAGTAATTTTAAAGCTAATTAGTCGAAATAGTAATTCGATGGTTTTGAATTTTGGCTGTTGCAATTTCAATGAAAATTAAGTACGTTTGATACGACACATGGTGTACTATTTTCTTTATGCATGTGTGTCGCTTGAGTAAAATGTACTTTACGTTTAACTATAACGCTGGGGCCAGACTTAAATAAATAAATGACGCAAAGCGGAATGTTATAGCTAAAACGCATTGTATATTAATAAAACTAGTTAGGAGTCATACATCAAGTACATGTTTGACGAATTCTTGCTTGACTTTACATGTGAGAATTTTATTATAATGAAGATAGATTTATAAAGAGAAATTAAACCAAAAAACAATTTTCAATATTAAGCAGAAATATTGATTTAAGTTGTTGTCACTCATTTCAACTCATGTATTTGCTCGCAAACGAAAAAAACCGACTTCAATTACATCGACAAGTAATACAACGTAGGTAGACGAAAAAATAGTCAAGTAAATACGCGTTACCAAAGATTACTCAAAAAGGTGATCAGATCTCAATGAAATTTAAATGTGACCACATGATAAACATTAGCTTTCGATTAAATTAAAAATCATCAAAATCGGTATACCCAGTAAAAAGTTATGCGGTATAATACAACGTAGGTCGACGAAAAAATAGTCAAGTAAAAACGCATTATTAGATATAGCTCGAAAAGTAGTTGTTAGATCTCAAATAAATTTAAGTGGGACTAAATGACACACACCACCTTTCGATTAAGAGTTTTTTTGTCGAAATAGGTCCTCCCAGTCAAAAGTTCTAAAGTAACATCCATTAAAAAATACAGTCGAATTAAGAACCTCCTCCTTTTTTGGAAGTCGGTTAAAAAAGGAACATTTCACGTCGCATAGTCTAGTAAAGATAATAAAAGATGTAACGAATATTCGCATTCGCACTTTCGCAAATTATGTGATTTATGAAACGATGCGAATGTTATGTTCGATTCCTGTTCGTATTCAGTAATCGATAGCAATAATATCTGGAAGTGACATAGACTTTAAACATCGTCATGCTTCTCGTACAATAACCGCTCTGGTGTATTGGTACGTGTTCCGTGTCGTGTTTGCGTATTCCATTCCCTCTCGGGATGGATATTTGTAATAGTACAAACATCAGTTTCCGGCCTGGATGTCTGTCTTTGGATATCTTCCCACCAAGCTGTCGGTCCTTATGACTATTATAGACTTCTGAAATCGATCATTACTCTTATGTAGTGAGTATATCCGCCAACCTGCAGTGCACCAGCACGGTGAATTTTTATGCCTCCCTCATGACAAGAAATAGGATCATTAAACCTCCCTTGCCCCGACTATCTTTGGTTTAAACATTACCGACACAGAATATCATATCTTTAAAACGCACTTTATTTGAAAACCCAATATTCGCATTCGCAATTGCGCATTGCAACTGCAGTTTGATTATTCACATACGCATTCGCATTCGTTAATGTGATAAATCCAACATTCGTTGCATCACTTGTCTCCAGGAGTGAATTTATTTTACGCCAAATTATGAAAGGTTCGATTAAACTTGAAAATTCTATCTTGAATCTTCTATCATCTTATAGTAGAAATTACTTTGCGACGTAATTTAATTTTGATTTTTTTTCATAATTTCTAGTTGAGTCAATTTAGAATTCTACTATCTGCCAAAGTCTAATTTATTTATTTTTTCTAATTAATATTACTCTAAAAAAGAATTGGCAAAACTTAGCAGTTACTCTTCAAAAAGAGCTGTTAATAATTATTAATTAGCGACCCGCCCCGGCTTCGCACGGGTGTAAACACTATCAGTGTTCCTTCCTCTACTATATTATGCATTTATGTACCTACAAACCTTCCTCTGGAATCACTCTATTTACTAAAGAAACTGCATCAAAATCCGTCGCGTTTTAAATATCTAAGCATGCAGACAGCGGGAAGCGACTTTGTTTTATACTATGTAATGATGTAGGCATATCTTGCATGAAATACACCGCGACTTAACCGATTAATACTGAAATCTTGAATCCAATAATGCGTTAAAACAATACGAAAAATAACGCCTGTTGTCCCATTGTTATACATATACTTCTTTCGCTGTGTATGAGAGGGGTCGCAGCTTAATCCAATATGTTAACGTTTCAATAAATCTTAGAATAAAATAAATTTCGATGACCACAATGTTAATTATAGTCTCCCACAATTAAGTCTACCCTAAAGTTTATAATTAAACGCTATAAATTGCAGATATTCAACTGTCACACGAGTATACCTATTTGAAGCGAGATTAGTCATTGTGTATTAAATAATAGAACTTTTCTTGTGATCGATTAGTCAAAAAAAAAATCATGATCATTTATAATTTGTATATTTTCTAAGTATTAAATAGTAATTTATAATTTACAGATACAATCCACAATAAATGTATGTAAAGACGAAATACGTGTACAAGTCCACCTAAGGTCAAGCGTTAGCTTTTAGCCGAACTATTTCTATTATAGTTCCAGATGTTTCGTGCTACTATTATTGATTGAATTTCTATTAGTAAAGGCTATTTTCACTCTTGATATTTTAGGAAGAGAAATAATTAAACCTGTATAAAAATAATCATGTGTGTATGAAAAATCTGAAAATACGCATTTGATATGTTATTTTTAATAACCGCTCCGGCATAGTGGTCGCCTAAAACACCGCCGATTTGCGGGAACGATTTCCGCTCTAGATGGATAGTTGTATTTGTACAAATATGTCGTCCCGGTTCGGATGTCTGGTCTTGTGGGTCTGCGACAAGAATTTTTTAAAAATTCATCCAACAGAGTACAATACTTGACTCATGTAAAAATAGATACTAGATACTAGGTGTATAGTGATACTAAATATAGTTTACGTACAGGCCATATTATATTTTCAAGTTAGTGTAGTTTCTGTTTGTATTGGACTTATACTATTGGGCTTATGTATTTCATTTGTAGATACAAAATGGCCAACCCAAATCTTGACCTGGAATTACATCCCGAGTGAACACAAAACTTTTATCCATATTATATGTATTTCGTTTATATGTAGGAATAGTATTTTTATGCGTATGTTTATATGTTTATATATGTGTTTGTATGTATGTATGTATTGTGCTGTATATGTATGTGTATTTGTACTCGATAGTAGATATTTTTCTAGGTGACTCTAATTGTCACTTATCTGTGTACACTTCCCTACCGCTTTCACTACGCTGTGACCTTATACCCAAAGGTTGTCTGGAAGAGATCGCTACTCTAGCGATAAGACCGCCTTTGTACACTTTTTTTTTATTATTTGTAATATGTTACTGTGTTGATTGTTGTTGTGTGCAATTAAGAGTCTATCTAAAAAAAACTTGGCACACCCATGTAGACGATTCTATTGGCGGTGAAGTCTAGAACGACGGATTATTCGATATTGTCTTTGGCTCTCATTTTGCATTTATATTTTTCATTGAATATCATTACTTTTGTAAAAAAAACTTATTCGGTTCAACCTAAAATATCCCACTAATGGCCGTAGGCCTCTTTCTCCATGAAGGAGAAGGATCTGAGTTTAATCCATTACGCTGCTCAACTACGGGTCGGCGGCTTTGTCTTTCTACTATGAGTAACGATCGTTATCAGGTATTTAGATTACATCCGGGACCGACAGTTTAACATGCTCTTCGAGGCACGGCGGGAAGATCCACAAAGACGGACATTCAAACCGGAAAGAAATCTAATACTTTTAAACGAGCGATTTTTGTACATATATAATCTGAATCTCGGAAACAGCTCTAACGATTTTCATAAAATTTAGTATGCAGGAGGTTTTAGGGGCGATAAATTGATCTAACAAGAATTTTTCTTAGAAAATGTCGTTGTATGTGTGTTTTTAGGCAATGAAAAACTGCTACAATATCATTAGAATACGAAGGACACGGCACATTGTCTATGATTACATATAGACCATTATACACGAGCGGTTGTTAAAAGTTATACCTATTAATCATTAATACATTGTCAATCAATATTTAAATCGCTTTATCTTTCCATATTTATGTCGTAGTTTTAACGCTTCGGTGGACGGCCTTTTAGCGATGGGTCTACTTTTGCATGAAGGACTCATGATGTATGTTTATGAGATATTATTATTAATTCATAATTGTTTTTAGAACACCTTACTGTTTTTAGAACAAAATTTGGACCATTTTCATCTAAACTTATTGCTTTATTTTCATTTACAAAACACACTTTTATATATGGTGTGTTGCCAGGTGCTTTTTTTGACTTTGTCTGGACACGCTGCCGAGTGTATAGATATTATACGCCACGATAAAAACAAAAGCAGGGAACAGTATTAATAAAAACTTTGACTAAACACTTGTCGGGATGAATTAGATATGCTGAAGAATCATTGTCCACATGGGAGCAAGATATACCGAATGAGCGAACATTATTTACGCTGTCTAAAAGGAAATTGTTTTATTGAAACCATATATAGCTTTGAGAAAAAAAATGAAATAAATTAATGTGGCAGTTCGACTTTAATTGTATTTCTCCAGGGTTACAGTAAAGAGAGACGGAGAGAATTAAATCAAAAATAATGATAATATAATCACTGAGATAAATGATCACAGCAAGAACAATAATGAAATGGTTGCAGATTCCAATAACTAAAAAAATACACAATACTACTTATTACTAGTTATCCCTACTAGGGAAATTATTTGTTATATTTTACTTATATACTATTGATGTATGTACTGCAGCTGTAGAGAATAATTTTTAAAACTATTATCTTCATAAGCATTCAGATCATCACTTCAGCCTATCGCAGTCCACTACTGGACATAGGCCTCCACAAGTTCACGCCAAAAATGGCGTGAGCTCATGTGTGTTGGCCATAGTCACTACGCTAGGCAGGCGGGTTGGTGACCGCAGGGCTGGCTTTGTCACACCGAAAACGCTGCTGCCCGTTTTAGACCTGTGTATTTCAAAGCCAGCAGTTGGACCGGTCGGCATTTTAAGTTCCAAGGTGGTAGTGGAACTGTGTTATTCCTTAGCTGCCTCTTACGACAGCCACAGGAAGAGAGGGCTATATTCTTTACTGCCGTAGCCACACAGCTATAATCTAACACAGCTATATAAGCATTTAGATGCTACTTAGTAATACATTTCATTCAAACCTTATTGCTATAGTGAAGCATTATTTGAATATAATTATTAATTCGCAAATATTCAAGCCATAATGTGCGAATAATGGTACGTGAGTTTTTTATCTTTTCTAAGCAAATATACGCTAATACCCTAGTTCTATAATATATACTTTAGTAGTTTATTATTGAATAAAATATTTCACTTTGTTTGACACTTTCAAAATTTTGTAAGTGGATTTTTGGAATATCATACGTGGGTAGATGTTGCTGCCTAGACTTTTTGGGGCTAAGGTTTTTAGTTTAAAAATCATTGATTATTTATCAACTTTTGTTATTTTTCCCTAAAAATAAATTCTTTCTTTTTAAGGTCTTCTGAGTCATTGTGAAAGACATCATAAAGTTAGTGTACTATAATGTATTAAATTTTGTAACGTCTATACAATAACTAATAATAATAATAAAACGGCCTAAAAGTAGTTCTTTGTCTATATCACAAAATAATATAAAAGAATCTACTTCGAAAATAAAACATAAACGATCTCTGAAAATGTAAATATGTAACGTATTTAAAAAATTCAAAACATGCAGAGCGGCTGAGGTGCTTAATATTTCAAGAGGCGAGTGGTTGCCTCCGCTGAAATATCACGAGGTCATAATTTAGTTACTTTACGGGAGCAGAGCCCGTGACCCAGAGATCTGTGTATAATTTTCATTTAAATGTGAGCAGTCACAGGTCCTGCCCATAAATCAGATCCGAATGAGCGCCCTTTGAATCGCGGCACTGATGCGAGCTTCGCTTATTCTCGTTCGCGGCATTTACTCTGATTGATAGTATTCGCTCTAATAACGCTATTAAAATATAAATTTAAAATAAAATATAAATTTTAATTTTAATTTTTCTTTTTTAATTTTCTTATATACAAGCTATGTCCTGACAATAACAAATACAAAAAAAAAAAACAGAATTATCTACGCTTCGTCATTGACGGGAAATATTACGCTTACGTACATACATATACAGGTTTATAAGCTTACGAATTCGTATATATTTACTAAATTGCTTTCACCACCTAGCTTCATAATGTGAACGTAACCTGTATATCTAAATATTTGTTTTATTTACTTTTAACACGAAAATTCTTAATGCTCATAAAAAAAAGTTATATAGTAATTTAGATGCCGTTATAAAATTAAAATTGTGATATAAAGTGCTCTCGTAAACATGCCTCGAAAATTAAATATAAAATTTTGTATTAAGTATTTTATTTTCAAATTCTCGGTAATGATATTTTGTAGATATAGTAATAACGTCTGCAGAATCTACATTCCGAATAGGGGGTAGCTTTAGTTAAAACTAAACTTAACTAACTAAACTAAACTTAACTAACTAAACTAAACTCAACTAACTAAACTTGTAAACAAAAACATTTTTTTTTAAGTTTTAATTTGTAAAATGACGATTCGAAAGTGCTCTTGGGTCCTATTTGAAGAAAGCTGGTTTTGATTTGATATAGAAATAAAATTCATATGTCTGTTTATATTGTCTTGAAAATTGGCTTTAGAAAAGTATAATTATTCATTATAATTATAAATATGCGTCGTATTTACACACCAAAAAAAAAAATTACCGATGTCTACTATTACAAAATAAATATAAAGAAAACATTTGTTTCATTTCGCATTTTTCTTCACGTTACTTTGTAATATATCTATTTCCTATTGATATTTATTGAAAGCGAAAAAAAAAATTTGAAACACCTTCAGTAACAGGAATACTAATGCCTCATGCATAATTGAACGCGTCTTATGAATATAGCTCCTATTTTTCGCTTTATGGTAATCATCTAATCTTAGCATAATTTTTTCTGTTTATCATAAATTGCTGCGGTACTTTCTTGAAACAGAACAAAAATAATATAAAAAAAATGTTGTTATTTTATTTTTTACATGTTTTAAATTTTCTCTTGACATATTAAACAAAGTTTGTTTTGAAAATCAAATTAATTCGTCCTAATGAAATAGGTGTTATTGGCTATTTCTGGTCATACAATTATAGATATTTTAAACACAAACTTTTGTGTTTGTGTTATATTAATTCACCTCTTACATATTTGAAATAAAATAGTTTCTGATAATAGTATTTGCTCGCAAACGATCAAACACCGACTTCAATAACATCGACAAGTAATACAATGTCAAGTAAAACAGTCAAGTAAATGCATTATCAAAGATTAATCAAAAAGTTTTTATCAGATATCGAAGAAATTTAAATGAGACTATGCGACAAGCATGGATTAAGAATAAAAATTAAAAATTAAGAATAATCGGAATCAGTGCACCCAACAAAAAGTTATGAGGTGTTTGTTATACAACGACGGTCGACGAAAAAATTCTCAAGTAAATACGCATTATTAGAGATTACTCAAAAGTACTTGTCAGATCTTGATTAAATTGAAATTGGACCACATAAAACGCACCACCTGTCGATTTAAAATGTCTTTAAAATTGGTCCACTCGATCAAAAGTCCTGGATAACATTACATACATTTAAAAAAATTGAGTCGAATTGAGAACCTTCTCCTCTTTTTGAAGTGGGTAAAAAGATATCCTTTTATTAACCTTTATACTCAGTTATAAAAAATTAAATATATGCTAAACCATTTTTTTCCTTATCAAACAGAAGAGAACTAACTACAGAACAATTTTACGTAAGCTTCTGTCTTTAACGTCTACATTGTATTTTTATCCAGAGTTCACTTTGCACTTACTTCTTTTCTATTTTCACTCTCAGCATCACTTATTTCTCAGTAACAGTTAGTTATAACTTTATTAAGAAATAACTAAGTAGGTATCTCGTTTAAAAAGTTACTAGTATTACAAAATTAGTATTCTAGACCTATATATACTATGTGGAAATAAGACTTGTGTTAGAGTTATTGTTAGTTTAGCAATTAAATCAATAATACACACACACACACACACATACACACATACATATAGATGTACAAATTGTAAAAATATTTTACACATTCGTACGTACAGAAAAATGCATGTGAAACTTTAATTTTTACACACCCATTCACGTATAATTAGTAAGTATCTATGTCTTTTGTCTAATTTTATTAATACCTTTTTCAGTACTATAATTTGCATTCAATGAAAGAGTTAAATCTCCTTATACATGTGTAAAGTAGCATTCATATACTGCTTGTTAAATTACTTGGTACGGAAATAAATAGAATGGTTATTTTTACTTTACTGTTTTTCAAGTCACTACAAAAAATGAATATATATAAAAATTTACATACGACACCATTGACGTCTCGTCGTCATTTTATGTTGGTAGTAAAAATGTATACGTAAAAAGTAATCGCGCTACTTTGTATACTCTGTTCGTTACGATGTATATTAGACGATATTTTTATAGACTACGATTCAAAATAATAAAGAACGAATAAAATTGTATTTTCCTTATAATTATATCAAATTTAATATTGTTGTAAACAGAAGTTTAAGTTTAAGTTTCAGTTAAAGTTTTTTTTTTCCGGAAAACCGGGATGATTGGCGCGAACTTGGGAGGCCGAGTCCAGCAGTGGACTGGGATAGGCTGAAGTGACTAAGCGAAAGTTTAATTATATAACACCAGAATTGACTTCCATGTGTACTGGCGATTGATGATTGACCTTCACAACACAATTTAAAAATTAACTTATCGCGACTTTTATTTGGAAACTTCTGATATTTCGGTGTCGTTACAGAGGCCATGGTCGCGGGTGAATCACCCTATGGATAGTGACCGCGAAAGTTTAAAAACATAACGATTTAAAAAAATTACGTGATTAATAAGATAAAAAAAAAAAGTAATTGCTTATTTAATGCTGTAGTTTCTCACTGCTGGGTAAAGGACTCTTCTGACGAGAAGGATCGAAGCATAATTTAATAATACCATAAGTAACGATTGCTTTTGAGTGTCTGTAATAACAACCTCGGTCAGCGCTTTTTGTAGTTTCCGAGGTGTAGTGAGGAAACCACAAGAACGAAATAATATCCAAATTATTAACAAATAGTTGAACTTATACAAATATCTGTCCAAAGCGTGAATCAAAGCCACGATCGCTGCCGTTTAGGCCACGACTATATGCACAATTATACTAGAACAATAACACATAGAGGACGTTATAAAATTCCAAAAAAAAAATTAAGACTGATTATTTCTTTCAGAAAAGAATTACTAAAATTAACAGTTTTTTTTTTTTTTTTAATATAGACTACTTCATAAAATATTTTTCTTCGTTGAACTATTATCACTTACGTATAGTAAACAAGTAACAAATTTCAAGAAAGTTTACAGTTGTTCTGCAGTAGTTATTGGAACGAAGTTCCTTATGTTTAAGCCTAAATGGTTTTCAATAACTTTAATACGTACCTACCTACCTTATCTTGGTTGCTTGTAGATAAAATACAATGGCTAATCTATTATACACTAATTGATGGAGTTGATGCAATTTTAATCTTTAAAGGATTGTGTAACGTCGATTATTATGTGTGTCAGATCAGATTGAAAATAGTCAAAACGTTATGTATAAAACCAGAAGTATGTTGGAGTTCAATGTGTCTTGTTATGGTGATCAATTCTTTTTTTTTTTTAAATGTATGTTACCTCAGAACTTTTGACGGGGTGGATTGATTTAGATGATTCTTATTTTAATCGAAAGCTGATGCTTGTTCTGTGGTTTCATTTAAATTTGATCGAGATTTGATAACTACTTTTTGAGTAATCTTTTGACGCGTATTTATTTGACTATTTCGTCGTCTACTTACGTCGTATTACTTGTCGATATAACTGAAGTAGTTTTTTTTTTTCCTTTGCGAAAAATCGCGGATCAAATTAATAATTATTTGGAAACTAAACTACCAAACTTTGTAAGCATGACGTTATTTTACTAATAATAGAACGGAGGCCAATTTTTTTTAAATTAATCTTCAACAATTTAATTATATTTTTAAATTTCGTGTTTATTGAAAACATTTTTGTATAAATAGTCAAAATAATTATTTTATGTAAGTACTGCTCCCAGCTTATTCTTTTATTCACTTAAAATAAGTTAGCACACAATATAATAGCAGGAAACAAGGATTCTAGGAATGTTCCATACCTTAGTGGTTCAAATTTGAAACGAGGATGAGAAACATTCCTTGCGAGTTACTTGGATGGCTCTACAGAAAAATGCGATATTTCAAAGTGTATCACCGTTCCGCGGTTAAAATATGTACGTAGTAAAATCAAATATAAGGTTTTAGGAACGTAGCAGTATAAAGTATAACCGGTTATGTTTAAAAAAATCATCATTTATCCGTGTATTTGCCCGATATTTGACATATTCCATTAATCGTGGTTACAAGCTAACTTATTAAAGTATTACGCCCTCTAGCGGTAACTAAGAAGATACTTTAAGTGAAAGGGGGTTGTAAGTATTATAAATACCCAGTTTTGTTGACTACATATACTACCATTTCAACCAATATCAAATAATTTCAAAGCTGTCGCATATGAAGGTGTCATAACTAGTGAATATCTATTAAAAAATGTTTATGTGAAAGCTTCGACCTGCGACCGGAGTTTACTCCTTATTAAATGAATCCAATTATAAATTCAAAACACAAATTAACGCTTGCTATCAATATATTACACAAACAACTAAAAACCCAAAAAACGTTAAGCTCAATATCACTATATTACGCGTAAGGCTCACTAAGCGTCAACGTAACTTATTTCACGCGCACTCCTCATATTTTTCATACCACTGGCCTTATATTGATTCTTAAAGAGAAAACTCCAATCAGATAAGGACTAAAAGTCTAGTCTTACACTACTGAGATTTGGTAAACAAATAAGATTTCTTTCAGTTTGAACTTAATTAAAACTTTATTAGTAATTTCACACAATGCACACTAAAAGTTCTAGAACGACAGCCGTATAAAAAGTGGCGCCATCTGGCGTTATAATATTAAAGAAAAGTAAAGGCAAACAGCAACTAACATACAGCCTACAACTAATATTAATTTTATAAAATTTTATCCTACATAATTCACAAAATACATAAAATCGTTCTATTTATTTTATAAACTATAAAAACATAAAACTCCACACCTTTATTATACTATTTTATTTATAAAAGATAGATATATATAGATATAGATAGTCTACTAGTTTCCTTTCAGAACAAGATGAAAACATTTGAAATACACAAGTTGCCGGAAGCTATTGTGTCTACTTTTTGCGTATACTTTGTTTGATAGTTTTATAAATGTTCTTTAAGTATGTTTTTTTGTTCTCGTTAATCCTTTTAAGAGTTACCTATTTTACTTATAACGTAGTGGCACCAATCGTCGACACTTTAAGGAGATAGTGGGCTTCTTTATAAAATTAAAGGTCATTTAGTCATCTTTAAACCAAAAGTAACGATTGAGTATGGTAAGGTATATTCTTGATATAAGAACAGGATGTAATATTTTTACTAACTATATTCGGATTAGAAAAAAATCCTAAAAATGGAAAAAGTGTATAAATCTCCAATCATCGACACCGAATCTCCAGTAATCGACACCCCAGTAATCGACAGTTACCAATTACAGACTCCCAGTTATCGACTATTACCTATAATGTGTATCTGCCAAATCGCGGCCTCCTTAGTGGGTCGTTAAAATAAAATTAACAGTTTAATAAGTATTCATTTATTGTCCATAGTATAATTTCCATATTTTTAACCGACTTCAAAAAAAGGAGGAGGTTACTCAATTCGACCGTACATTTATTTATTTTTTATGTATGTTCGGGCATAACTCCGTCGTTTATGAACCGATTTTGATAATTCTTTTTTTTTTTGTTGGAAAGGAGATATCCCTAGTTTGGTGCCATTATAAGGAAAGCAGGATCTGATGATGGGATCCCAGAAAAATCGAGGGAAACTCTCGAAAATCCGCATAATTTTTACTGGGTGTACCGATTTTAATGATTTTTAATTTAATCGAAAGCCGATGTTTATCATGTGGTCACATTTAAATTTCATCGAGATCTGATTACAACTTTTTGAGTAATCTTTGATAATGCGTATTTACTTGACTAATTTTTCGTCTACCTACGTTGTATTACTCGTCGATATAATTGAAGTCGGCTTTTCTTCGTTTGCCTGCAAACACAATTATTCTTTCTGAAGTGTATTAATCATAAAAATACACAGATTACACACTTGCAGACTTATGTAAATTATAATAAAAAGGGTCAATATAATTAAGAAACAATTATCAAAAAGTTTCATCATCATCATTTCAGCCTATTGCAGTCTACTGCTAGGCATATGCCTCCACAAGTTCGCGACAAAAATGGTATGCGACTGCAATCTTTTCGCCATTTTTTTACAGCTTCTAAGGTTTTTTCTAACTGGTTGGGACTATAATTTTTCCTCGGAACCATCTGTAAGAACCAGTCATCGACACATTATTTCCCAATAATCGACACTTGTCGATTACTGGTCTCTCGACTTTGTTTAGTTTACTTCAAATATCTACCAAATACGCAAAGTAAGAAGAACTATATTCGCTTGTCAAATGAAAAATGTTTTCAAAAAATTATTATCGACCCGTGTCGATTATTGGTAAAAGTCAGTTTATGAAAACCAGTGATCGACACCAACATTATACTAATATCAAAATAACCTTAAACTTTCGTTAGAACAAAAATCGATCGTGTAATTCTTATAATAACCCGTGAAAAACATAAAATCCAAATATGTTAGACTACATTAGTATAATTAATAAAAAAAATGTACTCACTTCCTTAAGGATTTCACTAAGAAATGTTGTAATTTTCACCGGTACTCCAGGCGCAATCAGTTGTCACACCGTCATTTTCAAAAAAAAAGACGGATATCGCTCAAAAGTCACTGGGAGCCAATCAAAAGTGTGCTATCTATGGTACAGTTTTGCTATATTAAGAAATCGTTTTCCTACTCTTATTTTATTGAATCAAAATATAAAGTGTCGGTTATTGGTTCTTGTCGGTCATTGGTGCCACTACGGTATATAGCTCTATAATTATATATGTGTGTGTACTAGTGTTATATATATTTTTTTTGAGTCAACGTCTAAGGTGATCTTACTGAACTTCTCCCTTTTATATTCAATCTTTTTAATATAATATTTAAAATTTAATTTTATTATTGATTGTATTAACACAAATTAAATATTAATGTTAACTAGTTCTTATAAAAAAAAAAAATATGGAGCTCTGATTTTAATATATCGTTTTATTTTACGTTCGCGCTAATTCATTACGATAACAAGCTCTTAAGTATAATACACTTTTCGTTCTATGAAAAGTTTAAATAATTTATGTACATAGTTAAACTAAAAGACAACATTTTACATAATTAAGTGAAGAGAGTAGGAGCGCTGAGATGCGGTGTGGCAGACCGTACAGCTTTAATTAAAGATTAAATTTTAAACGTGGGTGGCTTCAAAATGCATTTAGACATGGTTTTAAAACAATAGAACAAGAAATCTTATAAACATGACTACTACGATTGTAGTTTATAATGAAATTGATAAATTTGTTTAATTCCTTCAAATAATAAGATTAAACTATTGGTATCTTAAGGGCTTTATCGCAAGAGCGATTATGTCGCCCTGGTTTGGAGACTTAAATTATTACATATACATAACTTAAGTTCTCTTATCCACTAACTTCTATAACGTTCGGGCCAAGTCTGAGAGTGGGTCAGCCAGAATACTATTACATCGTCTCAACTCATTAATAAAAGAACATCTATCTCTCATGTCCTTGTTCCTGGCATATTCCATCAATATGTGGTAGAAGTCATCAACAACATTACAGACGGAGCAATTCGGACATGTAATTTTCCGCATTCGAATCTTTAATTTCTTGCTTTGAAATCGATTAACTCTGTCTACTTGACTTTAACAAAGTAATAGATATGTAAGTAATATAATACGAAAAATAACTGGACGAAATATTTAAAAAGTTAAATCAGGAAACATCAGCAGGAATATCTAGCTAGCATAAGATACTCACAAAAATTAATATTGTAAGTTGTACTCAATAAATGAAATCGAATAAATCACATTATAATTGTGTTTGCTAGCAAATTAAAAAAACCAACTTCGATTACATCGACAAGTATACAACGTAAGTAGACGAAAAAAATTAACTAGCACAGTTAGCACTAGTTGTCTTTACGATTTTCGAGGGTTCCCCTCGATTTCTCTGGGATTTCATCATCAGGTCCTAGTTTCCTTATCATAGTACCACTCTTGGGATATCTCCTTTCTAACAAAAAAAGAATTATCAAAATCGGTTCATAAACGAAGTTGTCCTCGAGCATACATCAAAAAATAAACATGTATACGGTCGAATTGACTAACTTTCTCCTTTTTTGAAGTCGGTAAAAAAGAAGTTCGATTATCATTTTTAACTTTTAGACTTTAGCATTAGTGAAAAGGTATATAAGTTGGTCCTGTTAAGTGCGAATGCTCGTGGTATAGACGATTTTCAATTACGTAGATGTCAAAGTGATTAAGGACAGTAAACTAATATTTTTACTAGTTATATATTTATTTACATTTTTGCACATCAATAACATATTCTAAAAAATACATACGATTAAGTCTGTAACACGCCAATACTGGACAAAGGTTTCTTTCTCCATGTAGGATAAGGTAAGGAGCCTAATCCACCACAATGCTGCTCCTTTGCGGGTTGATGGATATATTTCCTACTATGAGTAAAGATTGCTATTAGGTGTCTTTGATAACAACCGGAAGCGAACGTGCTCTCCGAGGCTTGTTGGGCTGACCCACAAGGACAGACACCCATTATGCTATCAATTTATGACCTCGATTCTAAATAATTGTATGCTCGCAAACGAAAAAAATATATCAGAAAACCGACTTAAATTTACATCGACAAGTAATAAAAGGCAGTATCAGGAATAACTTAAAAACCATTTGTCAGATCTCGATCAATGACAAATACTAGCTTTTGAATAAAAAGAATCTTCAAAAAAAACAAAATCCAGAAATGAGAACCATCCGTTTCCATCCATCTCCATTTTTTTATCGGTTGAGAAAGCGGTTTGATGTAATACGAATTTCAATTGTTAATTTCAATGTTTATAAGTGATAAGCACAATAAATTAATCTTATACGTAAAACACTTTTTGGCGCCGCGTTGCCGCCACGGTCACAGCCATGGATTGTACCTGTTGCGCTGGCAGTTGCGGGTTCGATCCCCGCACATGACAAACATTTGTATTGGCCATACAGGTGTTTGCCGTGGTCTGGGTGTTTGTGCAGTCTTTGTGGGTCTCCCCACCGTGCCTCGGAGAGCACGTTAAGCCGTCGGTCCCGGTTGTTATCATGTACATCTGATAGCGATCGTTACTCATAGTAGGGAATATATCCGCCAACCCGCATTGGAGCAGCGTTGTGTAAGCTCGGATCAGTAGTGGGATATTACAGTCTGAAGCGTATAAGCGTAAAACACTTTTTGTATTAAACAAAAAATTTGAGTAATAAAGAGATCAAATTGTTTCACGGGGATGTGCTCATTTGCCGGGAAAGTTCACGTAACTCAATCGCCAAAACTATTCCAAATAGCTAGCCAGTGAGCTAGTAGTCACTGCATTGAGTATGGACGGGCATATCTATTCTTGTAAAGACAGCTACACAGAAGTTTATTTTCGAGAGCATTCAATAATAATCTATACCGAAACTAAAAAAAACTTTCCATTTTTGTCTGTCTGGTTGCACATGTAAGGTATCTATACAAATAAATAAAATTGGAGTGTCTGTTTGTAAAATTTAAATAACTGCTTTTTATTAAATGCATAAATGGATGTTTACACGGAACATATACTAAAAATAACACTTTTTACAATTTTTGTGTCTGTCTGTCTGTTTTTTCCGGCTAATCTCTGAAACGGCTGGAGCGATTTTGACGATACTTTCACTGGCAGATAGCTGATGTAATGAGTAAATTAGGCTTCTTTTATTTTTGAAATTTATTTATTAGTCTGTTGAACTGAACAATAGCTTTTTTGTTAAATTCCACGCGGACGAAGTCGCGGGCACAGCTAGTCTAATATAATTATTTACTCAATTTGGTATGAGCAGCAATCGTTGTGCCTACGCATCGTCGCAATATAAAGTGATTGTTCCATTTTTAATTTATAATAATACTACAAATAGGTAAGATTTGATTCTTTGTTTACTTGTGACGGATAAACTTAAAACTCATTAAAAAAAAATAGTTCGATTAAATTCGACTAGCCCGTTGGCGCAGTTTGTAGTGGCCCTGCTTTCTGTGCCGCGGGTTGCGGGTTCGATTCCCGCCTGAGTCTGGTGTAATATTTGTATTTATATATTTATATATGTATTATTTCTATATATATTTATATAAAAAATATATGTAGTTATAACAGTCGGCTGTTACCTGTAACACAAGCGTTTAGTTGCTTACCATAGGGACAAACGACCGTGTGTGTGTGTTATAAGATATTTATTTATTATTAATATTTATTATTTAATTATTAAATATTTCCATGTGAATAATATATTATCGAAACAGTCAAAATCAAATCCGACGAGAGCGTAGTCGTGACCATAAAGCTACATAAGTATACATTAAAAGAATTTACATTTTAAAGAGTTTAATGTTTCAGAATATTGAATGAAACACAAACTAAATCTATTAATAAACAGTAAAATATTAACTGAGATAAACCGTGGTTTTAAAATCAAGGTAAAACATGCCAAGCTATTTTCAAATTTAGTCTATTAGTAACCCTTTGTTTTAGGCAAAGATTACCACTTCGCATTAACCTCTGTAGAGGTGTAGAAATACTTGCGGGAGTTCATTTGTTATTCAGCAGGCGAGGGCTCGACCTCATAGGGATTACTTACTCTGAAACATTTACACTCCCGTCTCGCTTACAGGCTAGTGTGTGGTTTAGTAGTGGATCAAATTTAATGTATGTATGATACATACTTACATTATGTATAAGATATGCCTAAAATAGTTAAGACTAAGACATATTTCAAACGTAGATACGTGGGTTAGATAAGCATGAACTATAAAACATGTGTGTTTAAATTGTAATTTGTTTGACAAGTGTACGAAAATAAATAATATCTTTATTATGGATTTAATTTCTCACTCTTTATCCCACTTAGAGATTAATGAATAATGATGTGACATCTAATACCAAACTGCTTTTTATTTTTGTTTATTTATTCAGACCTATATTTATATGACACCTACTATTATATGACGTTATCGGTTACCGGTCGACCGCGTTATCGGTTGAAACTTTGTTTGTAGCAAAAATAATAATTAGGTGTTAAATAACGCCTAACACAAAAAAATATATATTTAATAATAATTGTGTTTGCACACAAACGAAAAAAAAATCCGACTTCAAAAACATCGACAACCAATACAACATAGATAAAAAAATAGTCGAGTAAATACGCATTATCAGATATAACTCGAAAATTAGTTGTCTATCTCGTTTAAATTTCAACGTAACTACATGACAAACACCACCTTTTAATTAAAAAAATTACTACCAAAATCGGTCCACCCAGTAAAAAGTTCTGGTAAAGGTGACACATAAAAAATACATCCGAATTGAGAAACCTCCTCCTTTTTGGAAATCGATAAATAATCTAATATTCAACTACAACAATTTAATTAAAGTTATGCCCAACTAATAACACTCTAAATTAATATTCAGTTCATCTTACTATTTTAGTGCTCTGACTATAAATCGTCCTAGAAAATTGTTCCTCATTTACGCAAAGTAATGTTGTCTTTGAATTAATATGCATACCGCTGAAGAGTCCTTTAAATAACGGAACCGTTTCCTCTTCATTTGCTCTGCGGTCTGTTCAGCAGTCGTTGTAAAGTTTTCTTGTAGACGGGACCTTTAAGTAGAAATAACTTACTGTTTTTATTACGGCTTACTTAGTGTGAATTTGTTCTTTAAGTCTTACTGTGGAGCTTAGAATTATTATTTTTCTCTCGCTTAAAAGAGAGCAAGTCTTTTATTTTAGTAATAAATCGGTAAAATGTATTACGATGCATATACATTGAAATGGTATTAGGTATTATAAGGTCTACACAACTATTACTATCGATGTATAACTACTACTAATTTACACACAGTTAAGCACTACCGTTCCTTGCGGTTTAAACCGCATTGTAACAACATTCATTTTTATGACATTTCTGATTAATTATTTTTCTGTTTCAATAACTTTTAGCAGTGTTTCATTTTATTCTCGTTATTCATTTTTATTGTCAAGTGATGAATAATATTAATGAAAATTAAATTATTTATTAAATGAAAATTAAATTATTTATATTTGTTAAAATTAGCTTGAATAAGATAACGATTTGTCAATTGGAAACAAAACTAAAAAAAACGGGTCTTTCTAATTAATGACGAAGTATATAAAGATCTATATGTGTTCAGTGAGATAGTGTGTGATAACACGATACATTTTTAATACTAGATCGGGGTCAATATACACAATAATTATATTTATAAAAACTTATTATTTCGGTGGATTTCCTCACCGTGCTTCAGAGAACACGATTAGCCGTCCTTGTTATCAAAAATACCAGATACTGATCGTTAGTCATAGTAGGGAACATTTCCGCCAACTATCAAAATAATCAACGAATAAGCTCAAATCCTTCTCCTATATAAAGAAAAGGCCTACGCCTAGTATTTGTCGGTAAATGGACTGTATGGCACAAAAATATTTCTTGCGATTCAAACCATTAGTTCCTGAGATTAGCGCGTTCAAACATATAAAGAAACTCTTTCGCTTTATAATATTAATATAGATGATATAAATCAATTGCCATAACTTGGAATTAAAGTATAAACAACAAAAACTTCCGAAATCTTTAACATTAAGAAAGCTTTTTAAGAAGAAATTTTTTACTGGAAATTTAAAATATAACAGTATCATTTCCAAAAGTAAATAAAATAATTTTGCGATTTAAAAAAAAAAAAACGTCAAAATTAAAAGTTGAAAAAGTTAAAGAAAGAAAGTTGTTACATTTATAATATACTAGCTATACCCGCGGCTTCGCCCGCGTTGAAATTAGTGTGTCACAAAGTTTTCCCGGCAAACTTCCAGTGAAACTCTCATCAAAATCGGCTTAGCCGTTCCGTAAGCCTTCCTCTTGCCTTTCTCTTTTATATATATAGATTACGATGCATTATTTGGACACCTCCTCCCCATTTATGGAGCATATATTTTAAATTTCAAGTCTCTTACTTCAAAAACATAGGATTTTCATACAAACTTGCAACCCCCGTTTTACCCCCTTAGGGGTCGAGTTTCGTAAAATCCGTTCTTAGCGGATGTTTGCATCTTATAAGAAGCCTACCTGCCAAATTTCAAGTTTGTAGGTGTTGTAGTTTCGGAGATTTCGTGATGAGTGAGTGACCTTTCGCTTTTATATATATTATAGATTATAGATAGATTATAGATATACGATAGTCTAAAATGTACTAAAATATTAGACATTAAAATAAAATATAATGTACAAAAAAGAATTCTATGAATAATTCTATTCATTATTAAGAGAGTTGAATCAAGGCACTTATTTTTAAGGTTGTAGAAACATCAGTTTGTTAAATCATTTGATGAAAGATGTACGCGGAATTCATATTCATGCGGAAAATTTACGCATGCGTAATTTCTATAAAAATATTACGATACAAACAATTTATATTACAAAATCAAGACGAGGGAGTATTCGCAATACGAAGCTTGTTGATATAATCAAGTACAGGGGTAATATAATTTCCGCAGACGCTAATGAACGTATATTTTGTTTCATTTGCTGTCAGTACGGAGAGCGTGCCACGTAAAATCAACATTTCATTTGGAGTCTGCCCCCGCTTTAAATTTGTACCAATTAATATTTTTTCTCTTCATTCATCAGATAAATAAAAACTATCCGCCGCTTGCTAATTATAAACGATGCATTAAATATGAAGCTCCGTTGGTGTCGAGGATTCATTTGTGGGTGTTTATTTTCATTTCGAGTAGTTAAGTTATTAAATAGATTTGTAAAAATAAATACCATGAATATCGTGTTTTTACTCTGGAAATTTTTATATTTATTTTTGTTAAATATTTTTCCATTATGTAGTAAATGCTAAAGCAAGCTTTAAGCAATGTTGCTAGATTTTTTCTCGTAAGTACGTAGAAGTAATTGTGTTAGGACTTTACTCTATACTTACGTCGCTGTAGAAATATTATATATATATTTTTTTATACAACTATCTCGGCAAACAAGCGTACTGCTCATCTAATGGTAAGTGATTACCGTAACTTCACCAGAGGCATCGCAAGCGCGTTGGCGACCCTACCCCCAATCCTCGCAGGAGCTCCGATCACCTTACTTACAGGAACACAACACTGCTTGTATCCATTACTATTAATAACTAGCTGTACTCTGCGCGCGTTGCTTCGCATTTCTTTCTTTATTTATTTTTTGGTTGTACCAGCTCAGAAACCTTTGTGGGCTCATGCACAACACTTTGCTGAAGATAATGATTTGATCAAATGCGTAGTTTAAGATTCTATAAAGGACATGCAGACAAACATTCATGTTTATAGATATAAATAATAAATTTACTGCATGGCCATTTTGTGCTGTGTGGCTACGGCACTAAAGAATTTAGCCACCCCCTCTCTTCCCGTGGGTGTCGTAAGAGGCGACTAAGGGATAACAAGGTTCCACAACCATCTCGGAACTTAAGAAGCCGACCGATGGCGGGATAACCATCCAACTGCTGGCTTTGAAATACACAGGCCGAAGACGGGCAGCAGCGTCTTTGGTGCGACAAAGCCAGTACTGCGGTCACCAACCCGCCTGCCCAGCGTGGTGACTATGGGCAAAACACATGAGTTCACGTTATTTTTGACGTAAACTTGTGGAGGCCTATGTCCAGCAGTGGACTGTATAGGCTGTAATGTAATGATGGCCATTTTGACGACACATTGGGGCAGCGATGACAGCATTGATTTTTGTAATATCGTATAGGTCTTACAGACTTTTACCTGATACAGAAATAAATGCTGGTACATAATATGTAAATAGTTGTTACACATTGTACCTATTTTTCTATATAAAAATCCACTTTGTATCCCATAACCTCTAAGCGCTTAATTCAAACAGTACAGAGGATAAAGTCAAGACTCGCACAGAACATGATGGAACAAATACAGGTTTTGTATAATGCTATTTTAATTCTAAGAAATATCACCTCCCGCATACGCAACGTATACATACTCGTACACAGTCCGCCTGACGTGAAAGGAAATCTTTTGCATAGATTTGCTTAAGAAATTTTATACCTATTCATATTATTGATATTTTCAATATTTATAATATTTTTAAAGTGAAACATCATTCATATTGTTAAATGAAACATTTATTCTATCGCCCCAAAATTTGTCGTTCATCCATCGCATGTCTCACGACACGACACGGTGACCGCCGAGTAGGAATAAAGTAAAAGGCGCATGGCAGAACAGCCAAAGCCAATATGGCCATATATCATACGCTTGAATACATATAAAACTTGGCGTTTTTATTTACTATTTATGAGAATTTAATATTTTTTTAAAGAGCGTATTCAGTTATTAAGTTTCATATTTTAAAGCACATGTTTTGTTGGATAAGCGTCCGTAGAATGTAGTAACGTAAATATTTAATTTCCGTTTAGGTTAGATTTTACAAGTTAATAGCAGTTTTTGCTGTGTGGTTACGGAAGTACAGAATATTATAGCCACCCCCTCTCTTCCGTGGGTGTCGTAAGAGGCGACTAAGGGATAACACAGTTCCAATACCACCTTGGAACTTAAAAAGCCGACCGATGGCGGGATAACCATCCAACTGCTGGCTTTGAAATACGCAGGCCGACGACGAGCAGCAGCGTCTTTGGTGCGACAGCCAGCCCTGCGATTTATTGTGATTTCTTTGATGTTTAAATATTTGTATTGCCTATACAGATGCCGCAGTCTGGGTGTTTGTGCAGTCCTTGTGGGTCTTCCCACCGTGCCCTGGAGAGCACGTTAAGCCCTCCTCGGTTGTTATCATGTACACCTGATAGCCATCTTTAGTCACAGTAAGGAATATACCCTCCGCATTAGTGCAGCGTGGAATCGAACCCGCAATTCATGTGAATAAATAAAGTATGAGGATTATAATTATATATTAAATATTTATTTTAATTCGAAAAATGAATTTTTCCCAAACGAAAAAGAAACAGATTACAATTTACATCAACAGCTAGTTGGTGGAATAATTAATTTCGATCAAATCTAAATGGGACTACACGACAAGCACTAGCTTTCGATTAAAAAAATATCATTATCAAAATAGTTACACTCAGTAAAAAGCTATGAAGTAACACCCATAAAACATGAAGTAAATTTGAATTGGGAGCCTCCTCCTCTTTTGTAGTCGGTTAAAATATATAATTTTGTAAAAGTTAATTAAGTAAAGCCGTCAAGTCAGAGACAAATCTCAATTAAAAGTAATGTATCCTTACATAATTAAATTGTTTTGCTGAGTCAAAATATATGTTCAAAGCTCTTAATCATACCGAGCTACGTCTTATGAAATTACCTTATACTCAGTACAATTTATCAGTTAGACAACATTGCAATTATTTAAGTGAGATTATACTACATCCCAAACATGACATCATATGAACGTGAATGTACCAACAAACGTAAAGCAACTTTTAATAATATTTGATTAAAATAGTTATCGTTTTAACACCAAATTACGTTGAAAACACTTAATCCTATCCCAGTGCTGGGTATAATCAACAGTGGGTTCATACACATAAGTTCCATGATTGTTCATGGAAATATTTTTGTTGTCACCATCAAAAAATAATATTTCTGAATGTGATCAAATGTACCGAACGACAGATTATTTTTCAGACCACGATAAATCCATTACAATTATACCTTATACAATTATAATTAATAAGATGACAGTTTTATTATATTTGAATTTAAATTTATAACAGTAGATGTACCGGATATGAAGTCTACTATTTGTCTTATTCAAACTTTCTAATTTTAACCTGAACTGAAACATTGCGGGATCGTTATGAGAACCTTTCATTCTTTTTCTATTAAATTTTTAAAGTATTATTAGTTTCGCTTTTAGTTGAGGTTAAAGATAGATGTTATCGTTTAGTGCATAGGTCAGACTATCTATTTTGTCAGTAGTTATAAAAATCTACGTCGAAGCAATAGTAGTCTTGTCGATCCTAGTTGCTTAACCCCGGAAATAATTTTATTAACAATTTACTTTCTTACTTTGATTTCACGTTTTAATAATTTAGAAATATGAATAAGAAATAGGCTCACGAATATTCAGATCCTCTTAAATTATATAAATGTTTACTTGTTCAATAAATGAAATTTTTGTTGTCGATGTTGTCAGGCTATATACACTATATACATATATATTCTACTGACTTATGCCTAGTGCCTAAATTAAAGTTTGTATAGTATAAAGCAGTGCCACATACATCATATTTTTGTTTTTATAGTGTTTATTATGGCAAATGCGATTAAATACACATGTGTTCGTCAATTCATATGTGTTTCAATAGAATTATAGTAGAGGGCGCATGTTTTATATTATAGATATATCCCCTATCAAGGAATTAGAATGAAAATTACTTAATAGTTGTATGCTTATGTCGCAAGAATTTATTTTTATTAATTACTAATTTAATTTTACCTGTGAAAAATAATAACTTAAATATGCCGATCACATTTGTCACAACAAATAAACAGTCAATATTTTTTTTCCTTGTGAAAAATTTTCATATACCTCATCGTTAGTAGGTAGTCAGACATCCTCCAGCCCGCTGGACAGACGATTTACGTAAGATTGCCAGTATAGGCTGGATGAGGATTGCGGAAAACTGAAATGTCTGGCACGAACTTGGGGAGGCCTATGTCCAGCAGTGGACTGCAATAGGCTGAACTAACATCGGTAGGAACAAATTGAACAAAAGTATTTAGTACGCATAACGCCGCGTTGGCGCAACAGTTACAGCCATGGATTGTACCTGTTGCGCTAGCGGTTGCGGGTTCGATCCCCACACCTGACAAACATTTGTGTTGGCCATACAGGTATTTGCCGTGGTCTGGGTGTTTGTGCAGTCCTTGTGGGTCTCCCCACCGTGCCTCGGAGAGCACGTTAAGCCGTCGGTCCCCGTTGTTATCATGTACACCTGATTGCGATCGTTACGCATAGTAGGGAATATATCCGCCAACCCGCATTGGAGCAGCGTGGTGGATTAAGCTCTGATCCTTCTCCTATATGGGGAAAGAGGCCTATGCCCAGTAGTGGGATATTACAGGCTGAAGCGTATTTAGTACGCATGTTTTCCTGCTATGCGTTTTTTTATGAAGTAAGTATTTAAATATAAATTTGACAAAATTCGTCACCAAAACCAAAGTAGTTACACTAATTTATTTGAAAACTTTGACGTTGAATAATAAAATATTAAAAGAGCAGTGCCTAAGTTACAAAAAATGGAAGTAATATTTCTTGTTGACATTGTGCTTTCCTTTATTAGTTGTATTTATCAATGTGGAGCCTGGGGCGGGAACAATTCAGTCCCTTGTTTTACTATACTATTCAAATTATTTCTTTCTTCACGTTATGTTTGATTAGAAAAATATCGCTAATGTTTTTTAGTAAAATATTATTTATAGATTTTGATTATTAAGATTGAATACTTTGGTCAAAATTAAATAACATTTTTTATAGTATCTATCTTTTTTAACCAGCCAGTTTACAGCTTTGAGTTAGATATGATCTGACTCTAAGGAATAAATAGTTTTTCGTAAATTATGAGTGTAGAAATGCTTTAAGTAAGTTATTATGAAACTTTTTCTTATCCAATTGAAATTCTTGCCATCTCTGATTATATACAATTCGACGAAACTAACGATTAGTAAGGAATGAGATAAAAACGTGAACTCATGAGTTCACGTTATTTTTGGCGTAAACTTGTGGAGGCCTATGTCCAGCAGTGGACTGTATAGGCTGTAATGAATGAGATAAAAAACCGCAACAAAATTTTAATAGAATGTGATAACTACTATATTTGTATCGTTTTGCAATTATAGTACCTTGTATGAAAAGATCAAGCGTGTATGTAATGTATTTCTTACTACTGATATTTACAGAAAGTACCTATGAGCAACGTTTAGTCTGTTCGTAATTCCCTGTGATGAAAAGAAACACAGTCTTCCGTTGGTATAATTACTATTACCTATTACTAATCTACTTTCTAAACAATAATTTAGTATGAGAATGAAAAAATTTGCGCATAATTGTTTCTGGACATAGAATAATGAAATGAAGGCTATTTATAACAATTAAATATAGTCTAGTAGAACATTTTTGAAGTTAGGCTTGTTTTGGCGCGTTGGCGAAAAATTTTCTGAGTGTAGTTTTTTAAGATGCGCGCGCACGAAAAAAAACTGACACTGAAGTTAGCTCATCAAGAAGAAGATGTTAGCAACGTGAAGTTAGCTAGCCAATGAAGTATAACTTCTTACGTGCGTACATAAGTACACATACACTTTATTATTATTATTGTATTATATGTAGAAGATAATATTCCTAAGACAACCATATGAATGTAATATTAAAAATATTTTGAAATCACGAAAATGTACAAACTCAGTATTTAGACACTCCATACCAAATATCTCTATAAACTCCATAATTCAGAAATTTCCATAATTCCGTTGTGAATTACATGCTTAGAGTCTGCATGCCATCAAGCTATAATCAAATAAATCACAAATAACATTAAAATTTTAAATTAATCCAACAATAGCGTAAAAGTCTGCTGGACTTTAAACTAGGAATAAAAGAGGGTAATAATTGTTTAGTTAGTTAAATTTCTATATTCAAAGGTATTCTTAATAGTACTAATGAAAGTTTCCAAAGAAAAAATTAACAGAATTTATGTGCAGAAAGTAAAAAGCTTTTCTCAGAAGTCTCGAGAAACAGAACAAAAAAAAATAGCAAATTGTTTAAAAGGCGGTACTCGTATAAATAGAAACTTTAATAATGGAACGAACTGTGAACCGATGTTTCAGTGTTTAAGTTATACTTTCACATAACAAAAGAGTTATTTTTTAGTAATAGGCACGTTTTATTTGTTTTCTTCGGGAAAGAGAGAAAAAGTAAAATCGCTTTTGTGCTATTTAATTACCGTTGCTTAAAAACTTTCATTATTAGTCACACGAGGTCGGCAATTATCCAATTAAATTGAAATAAAAAGTCACTAGAGTTACGTTTAAAACAACAAAAACAACAAAATTATACTATTATTATATAACAAGCTTTACTTATCTGACACTTTAATATACATAGATAAATGTAGCTAAAAGTCCAAAGCATCTTTTTGTCTTCTGAAGAATTATGTGAATGTTCCACTGCTGGCGCCAAGAACCTTTTTTTACAGAAACATTTAAATTTTATTTCTTCTTTACTGAATATTTTTGACACTTGGCTATAGCTATTTTAGATTTCAAAAAAAGATGTTTAATATTTTAGTCAAGTCATTTTCGACAGTCAATTGCTACAGCAATCGTTACATTCGACGATAACTAATTTTATACATACTCTGTTTTTTATGTTTACATGTAACCTTTTTAATGAATACAGCCTGCTTTCTAAACACACTTTATTTAATATAGTTTTTATGACATTTTAAATTGAGTTTTAAAATATATTCTTAACTAAACTTTTTTGACTTTATTTACCGCTTTTATTGAATAAGAAACACCTGTATGTTGATCACTTATTCATGCATTAATAACATTTTGTTCAAATGCGTTTCGTAGATCTAAGAAGACACATATATCTTATTTATTTTCTTTCTAAATGTCGTCAATTTTTTTAATTATTTACTTTACTTCTTGTGGTCCCCACCGTGCCTCGGAGAGCGCTTAAAACTGTCAGTCCTTGTTGTTATAATAGACATTTAGTCAAGAAGCTGTATGCCATCCGTTAAGTTTTGACCTCTGTCCTTTATGGAGAAAGAGGTCGCTGCCCAGTAGAGGTATGTTGCAAGGCTGCGTCATTCATTCTATGTATATGTGTATGTACATCCATATTATACATTTAGTAAAAAGCGGTTGTCTTATCATTACAAACAGACACTCCAATTTTATTTATTTGTATAGATTATATAGGCACTTATAGAGGTAATGTCATAGTGATGACTATGTTTACAGATGAATAATAAAAATCACATATACACATAAACTCGTTGACAATACAACGGTCATTATACTTCAACAAGTGTACAAAGACTTTAATGGGTTCAAAAATGATTTATGATTCAAGTATATTGCGGCCGTTTAACTTTTAATATTAGTCATTATATTCGCCAAAACTATTGTCGTTCTCCTAATGTTATGTCATCTAACTTAGCATTTGCGCCCAGATGGACCATTTGTAACTGCTATTATAGTTTGTTAGTTACAATTATTGTATAATTGTTTGGCTGTATGATATTTTGATTTTGTAATCATGTATACTCGTATAACATGCAAAAACAAAAGTAATACAGATGCAGCAATTTATTACAAAATCTATTTTTAATATTTTTAACGAATTCTAGTAAATAATCTATTAGAGAGAAGTTCAAAGAGATCAACATCCTATTCTTTGCATCGCAATATATTTATGAAAATATTATGTATATAAATAGGCATTTGTTTTGTTACCGTAGTCATCGATCTGCTATAAATAATGTAGCACTATGAAACACACTCCTACACCTACACAGCACGAACGGTTCGAAAAATGTTTAGAATTCCTAATGTGTGGGTAACACAAAAATAAAATCGTACATATAATTTTTTTTGTATAACGACCTTAAAATTTGAAAAGTACAGTTAAATAGTACCAACCAATTCTACTATGTATGTACGTATCTACAAAAACTCGGTTATACAATCCAGTACAAATATTTATTTATGAATCTGACTAGGACTGTGTATTTTGATGGTAGTATTGTATTGTAGTGGGCTCGGTTTTCCGCATTTAGACACAGAGGTGGTCCGTTGTGCGTGAAAAGAGGGCTGACTAATTCAGCCAGCCCAGCTCCTTCCAGAAGCTCAGAAGCCTCCTGGGGCGTTCACAAGCTTCTCGGAGCGTCCTTATTTCCTTAAGGATAGTAGCCCGGTGTGGCCGGAGCGGCTGTTTCTTCAGCAGCCAGACAGCCCCTGCAAAGAGGGCTGTCTGTTGCATTCATGATGAATAGTTGGTGATTAAGTGCCATATGGGCGGTAATCGTGCCAACAACTATTCGGATGTCCAAATGGTAGAGACTGAGTAGTCGGCACGCTAGGTGCGGTGATACTTCCGTGAGTATCAATTTAGACTGTCTACAGTCGGTTTGGTTTGCCCAAAGGGCATAGTGATTTGCACGTGTACGTTGCCTTACCCACGAACGCAGTTGTCCAAAAGGTAGCGGCATTAGGATAGTTGGGCCGGCAACCGGGTATTTTGATGGTTGTAGCAGTAAATAAAACTTAGATGAATCGCCGATCGACTCTGATCGACTCCAGAACAAATAGAAGTTAATAATAATAAAAACAAGTCTTCTTATAGAAACGAATATTTGTGACAGATGCCTTATAAGCCTCGAAATTTTGTATACCGCACAAACAAATATCCATATCTACCGCGCTACGAGTATGTGGTTAATGTTTCCGTGTCCTTCTCGAAACACAACTGTTTTTGAGGGCTAAAACTCAGTCGGAAACGCCTAAGATGAATGAAGAAGATCATAAGTTATATATTACCAAAACGTAGTTCAAATGGGAAGTAGGTCAGTTGTTCTTGAAAAGGGATTTGTATTTTTTATCTCAAGCATATCCATTACATGTACAACGCTTTTCTCTTTCTCATTAGGTTTCTCCCAATATGACGATAGAGCTTACCTTACGAAACCAACAAAAGTAACATTAACGTTACGGCAATAATTACTCAAAGTAAAACAGAATAAGGTTAAACGAAACGTTTTGGGCAAACCATTCTGGTCAGATA
Source organism: Melitaea cinxia (assembly GCF_905220565.1). Taxonomy (NCBI): domain Eukaryota; kingdom Metazoa; phylum Arthropoda; class Insecta; order Lepidoptera; family Nymphalidae; genus Melitaea; species Melitaea cinxia. Next base: position 11,508,994 of record NC_059403.1, read on the forward strand.
TTCAAATTAAGTGGGACGAGAATGATGCTCTGGCATAAAAATAATGACACAAAGAGACTATTTCAAGACCAGCCATTATTTTACTATGGTGAGGCTGTTACAAGCCGAGACCAAATTAAAATGACTACAGGTGTAACGAAAAAACACGATGCGCTATTTTTATACGTTATAATTAAAAGCGCGCTTCAACATCAACACCGATTTTTTTTTAAATTCATGTATGTATAAAGTATATAATGCGTTTTAATCAATTAATTATAATTGATGGGCGCTATTACCTTTTTAGATTACCTAGATTTTTATTTGGAGGGTAGATTACAATACCACGGTTGTCATTGTTCTCGTATTTTGATTTGCTTTATTAAATAAATAAACAGTTAAAAAGGTGTAAAAAGTGCAAAATATACATCATCAGTGCAAATACAGATTGGACTATATCTAATACTCGGTGAAAAAACCTGTTAAACATTGCAATAGTGGTATATTATTTGTGATTGAAAATTACTTAAAAACTAAGTTATAAGTTAGCTCAGTGCAAAATATTACTGTCTTTTGTGTTAAAATAAAGATGTAAATCGATTAAAACACAAAAAAAGTGTCTGGAAAAATAATTAATTAAGTAATTATACTTTATTATAGTCATAACAGTCCTGGTAATGACATCTATTGCCGTTAGTAGCAATTATAAGTCTAGGTTACATATCGAGGGTGCTAGAGGGTGCTACATATACCATAAAAACATGGAAGAAATAAACGATGTTAATCAATATAATTACAGCCTTTACAGTCCACTACTGGACATAGGCCTCCACAAGTTTACGCCAAAAATAGCGTGAACTCATGTGTTTTGCCCATAGTCACCACGCTGGGCAGGCGGGTTGGTGACCGCAGGGCTGGCTTTGTCGCACCGAAGGCGCTGCTGCCCGTCTTCGGCCTGTATATTTCAAAGCCAGCAGTTGGATGGTTATCCCGCCATCGGTCGGCTTTTCAAGTTCCAAGGTGGTAGCGGAACTGTGTTATCCCTTAGTCGCCTCTTACGACAGCCACGGGAAGAGAGGGGGTGGCTATATTCTTTAGTACCGTAGCCACACAGTACTAATCAATATGCAGCAAGAAAATAGGGAAACAAAATCTGAGATGTTGGCAATGAAAGAGGATATAACAACATTTAAATGAAAAATTTACATAATTAGAGAAAAAACAGAATCTGTTTGAAACTAAACTTGAACAACGAAATACAGCAATAAAGAACATCGATAGATATTTTCTTCACGGTCACAATACTGGTTCATAGCTGTAGCGCTAGCGGTTGCTGATTCGATCGCAGGTGCCAGCACATGGCATAGATTTGCATTGATCATAGAGATATTTGCTTTTGTCTGGGCCCCAAGTAGAAATTTTTTCGTCTTCCTTAGATGGACGGACTAGATAAGGCATGTAACGCAGATAATTGGATCGGGTCCAGATCAGGAAATCTCATCTCATCCTGATCAGCCGGTTCGGTCCGCTACTTTTAAAAAACACGAATGTATATTCTTGAAAAAAATATTTAATAAAAAAGCGAATTGATATTATAAATATGTTACTTAATATTATTTATTTCCGTTTATTTTTGCCAATGTATTATTTATTTATATTTTTACTTTAATATCAATTATTTTTATTTATTTTTGTATTATTGATTAACTATTGTTATTAATTAAATTTTATTTATTAACTTCTAATAATTAACTACTTCTTACTTCTTACGACTGCTCCACTGTGTCGAAATGGACTCCCTGCTAGACTGTCCTGATAACTGTATATATACTAAGTATGCTTAAAAAAATTAATAGCGCGATTCAGGCTCAGTTCGCTTAATTTCTTTCAGGCTATCCTTATCTCGACCGGACCGGGTCCTAATCCAGTATGCCTTACCATACTTGATTATATTTTACATCAGGCTATCCTTGTCTGGACCAGAACTGGTCCTGATAGAGCTTGCCGGATCTGGTATGCCTCATTCTATCCTGATCCGGTCCAGATACATGATCTGGTTGGGCCTGACCTTTTTTTTAGTCGGGGCGTTTGTGTATTGTGTATTTTTCCAGACCTTCGACACAGGAGTTGGGGCTGTTGAGTGTGAGACATTTATTTATTTAATTGGACCTTGTTTTTTATTAGGTAAATTCAAGCTACGTCCTCATGTTGATTCTAACAACACACCCAACTTTCAACAGTATGGGGCCACGTCACACACTGTTAGATATTTTAAACGAAAATTAATAAAGCTTTTTGATGGAATATTGGGAAGTCGCTGCAATGAACCTGACTAACCTGCCATCACTAGACCTGACTCTTTGTGTTTTTTTCATGGAAATATGTCAATTCTCGTGAAATCGGTATCAGCAATAATAATTTTAGGAACATATTTGACGTAGGATTACAGCTATCAGTCCAGAGTTGTTTTTGTTGTTGTCTCCAATATGAAAGAGAATATTAATAGTCATTAAAAATAAAAAACTAAAATCCTCGTTATTATTTTTGTGTAAGATATATTTTTTTTGCTTGAAGAATAAAATTGTCGGTGGATACCTGTTAGAAGTTTTGAATTTTTTTCTTGGAAATTGCAAAAGCGCTTGTGAGATTTTATTATACATGAGAATACTATGGCCTGGAAAGAAAACGTTTGCTTTGCGAAGTCGGAAACTTTGAGTTACAACTTCACTACTTCTTATATTTATACTAAGTTTTGTACTGTCTTCGTACATTTACTCTACTTTTTAGAAATCTATTTCTTTAATATTATTTAATTCTATTTATTTCAGTAGAAATTGGATGTGCTTTCCTTGATTTTTTTATTGCATAATAAGTTTTCTTTGATTTGCTTATTGCATAATTAATATGGAGGGAGACTGACTGTTGGTTTTATCGTGACATCACCCGTTTTAAGCTCCATCAAGAAAACCAGCACTGCAGTTTAATGTTTAGTGGCAGACCTATGAAGAATTTTGAAGAATTAATAATATTTTGTCTAGATTAGTATTATATATAATGTTGTTTTTAAGTATCACTGTTATAAGTTGTAATCAAATATTCTTGTTTTTCTTTATTTCTAAAAATTTTGTTTAACAGTTTTCGAACGCGAGCTCATAATACGAGTATTATTCAGTTTCACTAAATAATGTGAGCACCACGCGGTGTACTGTACTCTATCATTTTCATTATCGCAGATAATAATTGAGCCCTGTTTCGATGTCGTCTTGAGTTCGTATAGGTGAAATAATTGCGAAGTTCGGCTTTCTGCTTTGGAATCTCGGTTGTAATATGCAGAATGTCCCTCGCTCTGTCTAGCCTAGAGTGTATGCGGCATGTTGCATGTTTACTGCTGTGCATTTTTAAATAATGTGACGATATCTTGAAATGAATTTATGTTAATCGCAATGTCTAGCTCACTACGGTGGCAACTACAATTTTAACTTGCGTTAGTCACTATTTTTATTCCACTGCGGTGGTGCCTTTGATAAGAATTTGCGTTAATGACAATATTATATGATAATATTAAGTAGGGTTGATTAATAAGCCGCTAACTGACACTTGGCTGCCTGACAGTAGTGCGTTTTAAGCGATATAAAGCCAGAGATTGACTCTCTATTATATTTATACCAGGGCTCGTCCCGTTGGCTTCGACCTTTGCTTTTTAATAGCACAGCTTCAGCTGTTGCCCTTTTTGCACTTGTACGACTTTTTCCTAGAATTATGTCAAATGTGTGTATAAAAAAAATATGTGGGTACACTATACGTTGCTGATCTCATGAGAAAGATTCATCGACGCAAGGTCGGAAATTACTGTAACGTGGCGTGTGCGTTGCCAATAACCTTCACCCGCTTCCTTATTTTTTGTAAATACTAATTATTTAATTATAATTAAGGGAGGTAGAAAGGCTGCTTCTATCAACAACTCTTACAAGTAGAAATGAGATTGGGTTTTCATTATTTAAATTCATTGTTCTTAATTATATATATTATACATATAATTTATTTATTATATCATTATAATTATATATATTTATAATCAACTTAAGTAAAATATGAAGTTATATTGATTACAATAAGGCGAGTGTAAGTATAGTAATCATTATGTCGTTTATTTTTTAAATTTAATTGTAATAAATTAAACTTATTATCATTCACTGTCTAAAACCACGGTTATCACAAAAACAGTGTAAAACGGGTGCTAACTAACTAGACGATACAACGAGCCAAATAAATAATATTTTTATATGTATACTAAATTCGTGGCAATGTGTGACAACTGTGCAACTCGGGCGACTTACGAGTACACAGGAGCGCGTGCGACGCAGCGTCGTTTCATTTGCTTTTTAACCGACTTCCAAAAAAGGAGGAGGTTCTCAATTCGACTGTATTTTTTTTTCTTTTTTTTATGTATGTTACGTCAGAACTTTTGACTCAGTGGAGCGATTTCGACAAATTTTCTTTTAATCGAAAGGTGGTGTGTGCCAATTGGTCCCATTTAAATTTATTTGAGATCTAACAACTACTTTTCGAGCTATATCTAATAATGTGTTTTTACTTGACGCTTTTTTCGTCGACCTACGTTGTATTATACCGCATAACTTTCTACTGAATGTACGGATTTTGATAATTCTTTTTTTGTTGGAAAGGAGATATCCCAAGTTTAGTACCATGATAAGGAAACCAGGATCTGATGATGTGATCCTAGAGAAATCGAGGGAAACTCTTGAAATTCCGCAATAACTTTTTACTAGGTGTACCGATTTTGATAATTCTTTTTTTGTTGGAAACAAGATATCCCTAGTTTAGTACCATGATAAGGAAACCAGGATCTGATGATGGAATCCCAGAGAAATCGAGGGAACTTCTTTAAAATCCGCAATAACTTTTTACTAGGTGTACCAATTTACATACTGGTATCGACAAGCATGACCTTAGAGTGATTGCTAATCTGTACTGGGCTCAAAAAGCAATGGTTAAGGTGGAAGATCAACTATCCACAGAAACTAAAATCAAGCGTGGCGTTCGACAAGGGTGTATTTTATCACCCTTACTATTTAATCTCTATGCCGAAAGAATCATGGCCGAGTCCCTCTATGAAACCGATGAAGGTATAGTGATAAATGGAGAAGTCGTGAACAATGTTCGATATGCTGATGATACGATTCTTATTGCGGAGAATATTGTAGGACTACAAAAGTTGCTGGATCTTGTAAACGTGGCGAGCAACAAATACGGACTAAAAATAAACACGAAAAAGACCAATTTTATGATAGTATCCAAGACCCCAGTGATTAATGAACATCTATTCTTGGAAGATAACCTAATTGAACGCGTAGAAAAATTTAAATACCTAGGTAGCTACATAAATGAACAATGGAGTAGCGAACAGGAAATTCGAGTCCGTATAGAAAAAGCCCGTAGTGCCTTTATGAAGCTGAAAAAGATTTTGTACTATAAACGCTTTAGCCTAAAACTCCGCATGAGACTCGTGCGCTGTTGTGTATTCAGTGTTCTACTTTATGGGGTCGAAAGTTGGACCTTGACCTCGGCATTATGTTCAAAACTAGAAGCTTTTGAAATGTGGATATACAGACGTATGCTCCGAATATCCTGGACCATGAAAATAACAAATGTTGAGGTTCTGCGCCGAATGAATAAAAGGTTGGAGATAATGAGGATTGTGAAGGAAAGGAAGCTGCAGTATTTTGGTCACATACTGAGAGGACACAGATATCGGATTCTTCAGCTTGTGATTGAAGGAAAAATCGAGGGAAAACGCCGACCTGGCAGAAAGAAAATATCCTGGCTGAAGAACCTCCGTGAATGGTTTAATCTAAGTACTCGCTCTCTCTTCCGTGCTGCAGCTTCGAAGATTAAGATAGCCATGATGGTCGCCAACCTTCGTAGAGAAGAGGCACCGTAAGAAGAGAGAAGAAAAGAACCAATTTTAACCCTTAATTACTCGCACAAACAATATTGCATTACTGCTCGCATGGGGTCACAGGTGACCCCAAACAGTATGAGTAGTTTTTAATATATTTTGAAATATATAAGTAAATGAAACTATTTTATTATTAAAGTGCTTTGTTTATTCTATAATATCTATAAGTAATAACATGAAATACTAACTAATTATACAAAAACAAGTTAAACGAAAATAATTATCAATAATCAACAATTTGTACTTAGGTATACTGAGATAATAGTAAATACTCGTATTTTTTAGGAACTCTTCGAATAACTCTTGTAACACTGCTTACAGTATATGTCAGAATGATTATTGCACACAAATATTGTACATTTCTTGCGTTTTGTTGGTACTTTACGATCACATTTCCGCGGGGAGCTATTGCAACGTCCACGTTTTGCAGTGGTTGGTGGGACGTGATTTTCCAACTCATGCACGTCCATCAGACATTTTTTTATCTCCTTAGGAGTTTCTCTGACTTCAAGTCATCGTTTTTGGTAATTATGAATTAGTTCGACAGACAACTGCCGCTAGAAATTACGCCTCATGTCAGTACGTGATTTTTCGGTATTTGCTCAATGTAGAATGAGTGCATTTATGTCTGAAACATTTATCAGATGGAAGGAAATAGCTAACGGCCACCGTTTGGTTCGCCTCTCTACGTTGAATATACCACACAAAGGATCATTGGTGTCCACTCCTCCTTTAGTGCTGTTGTCATATGTTATTATTTCAGATTTCTGCTTGTCGATTGATGCTAGATCAATATAAGGTACATAATGCATGGATGATAACAAAAAAACAGCTTTATTTGGTTTTGGGACATAAGAAACCTGACCCTCCAACTTCTTCTTCATCAGAACCTCCTTCGTCTTCTACCAACCATTGCGCAATTTGCTGTTCTCTCCTATCCATGACTAACTCTCAAAAAAAGACAAAACTCTTAGTAAAACGGAATTTTTTGATAATTTCACTGTATAAAGCTGTAAAAAACATATTTGTAACAAACATTTATTCACTGAACATACAATAACACAAATATAATTCATAATACACAAAAAAAAACATAAAATAAAAAACTTACCTCTTCCAAAAAAGTAACGTAATTACTCGCACGGGGTCACCGCTCAAGAGCGCAGCGACGCATCCTTCCACTCCTGTTACTTGGTCGCTACCAAAATACAAACTTAGAAGCGCGTTATGAAGCTAGCAAGGGCGCGGGGGAAATCGGGCCGCGCCAAGTGCTTCATTTTTTAATCCGAAAATGCTTTGACCCCATGCGAGTAATTAAGGGTTAATGATTTTTAATTTAATCGAAAGCCGACGTTTATTTTTTGGTCACATTTAAATTTCATCGAGATCTGATTACTACTTTTTGAGTAATCTTTGATAATGCGTTGTTACTTGACTATTTTTTCGTCGATCTACGTTGTATTACTCGTCGATGTAATTGAAGTCGGTTTTTTTTTTTCGTTTGCGAGCAAACACAATTATACATTATCTCTTAAATTATGTGTCTAAATTAAATGCTATAAAAACAAATTTTGTCTTCATAAAATTGCATTGTTGCTGAAATATTTTTCGTTCGTAAAGATTCATATAATTGGCTAATAATCTATACTAATGAATAAAATTGGCGTGTCTGTTTGTAATAAAATAACCGCTTTTTACTAAATGCATATGGATGTACACGATACATATACCAAAATAAAATTAATTAGAGTAACTTAGGCTACTATCATTTTAAGATTTTATTTATTTTATAACTCTGTGAACTGAAAATTAACTTTTTTTGTAAATTCCACGCGGACGAAGTCGCGGGCAAACTAGTAATGCAATAAAACCACCTTCTCATTTTTTGTGATCATTAATCCGTTTGCAGAGTTATTTTAAAACCATGACATCTTCCAAGATATTCATTGAAATCAAATGATGTTAACGATAATTTTGTTTACAAATAAATACTCGTTGTGTATGATGTATTTATTTGGATAAGGATTCATATCATGCCTATGAAACAACCTTCGAAAATAATTCGTAATTTTGTAACTAATTTGATTGCCATAAAAAAGGTAATAATACAACGGACTTTTTTTTGAATTTTTAATGGATATCAACTACGTGATACATAATTTTTGGGTAGCTTTAACCGTTTACGCAGCGCAAGCAACGGAGGTTCTTAAAAAATCTATTTTCCCGTTTAACACTTCTTAGGAATGCTCAGCTCCTATTGGTCATGGCGTAATGTTATATACCTTATAGTCTTTCTCGGTAAATGGACTATAATTTTTTTTCTGTTAGTTTAATCCCGAAAATCTCACGAACTATTGGCTCGAATTGAAAAATCCTTTTTTTTAGATAGCCAAGGAAGGCTAAAAGCTACTTTTCCCTCAAATTAACACGAGTGAAACAGCAAGTGAAATTGACAAATAATACAAAATTTCTGGTCTTGCTTTCTGTACGAATATTTCACAGAAGTAAATAATTATCTTTGTCACGCAATAACGTAATTGTTAGTCCATATCAATTCGTTAATGGACTAAAAATATATGTGTACGGAAATGATTGTAGGTATGTGTAATTAAAAGTAACATTTATACGTAAGAATTTTTTACTTTTATTATTTAGTAACATTCGATGTCAAATATTTGCATAGTTCAAAGATAATTAGCATTTTTTTTAACTTTTGTCACATTTTTTTGATTATCGATAATGACTAAGTGTTTGTTTATGTTTCCAAAACAATCGTATAGACGTATTGTACTATAGACGTATGAAGCTATTATCTCTCTTATAAATGCTATTGCTATTTACTCGACTTACAACATTGTGAAATGGATTCAAAGATTCTATCAGGTTTCGTGTTTATATATCTCTTCATTAATTTAGACTTTTATTTTGACGACGAACAAAGAGTCTAAGAGCTTTGCTTAGAATACACCACTATGTCTTCGAAACAAAGCTCTCAGACACGGAATTATATCATAAATTATTCAAACTGCTAGAATATTTTAAGCGTAGCAAGTTGAATCAACATTATTTTAAGAAAAAACTGATATACTATCGCGGTTCACCACAGAAAGTAATGTAAGAAAGTGTAGGTGTTGACAAATCCTAAGCTTACCTTACAAAGTATCGCGAGGGTTTTTGTATAAATATGGATTTTATAACGAGGTAAGTCTTTCGTCTTAGTTTCGAAGTTTAGTACATTCGAGGTTATATAGAGCTGTGGATAAATGCAATGTATATATCTAGATGATGGTGAAACTTAGTACATTAGTTGACTCTAAATATTATGTTTGCGATACTAAACATAATAACGGTTTTAAAACATAAATAACAACTTGTAACGAAGTAAGTAGGTATTAAAAGAATCAGTTATTAAATGTGTGTCGAAATTTAACGCAGGCAAGGCTCAAAGATATCTAGGAACTACAAAAACGTTCATTAGAAATATAGTTAAATAATATATAAAAGGTCGATTTATGTGTAATAATCGAGCAATAGAATTGAAATTCCCAGTAGCTGGGCGTTAAACGTTGTTGCGTGGATTCGTGACCTTTGCAGAGTGCTGCGCGAACTGCGCTCGTGTCTATACGTGCGTATAGCAGGCCCCGGGTATTTTTAACCCCACGTTGTATCGGAAGGTGCTAAAAAGGTATGTATGCATTGTTATTTTTTTCTGTTATTTTCAATCTAATTTGGATTATATTGATGTAGTTTTTTTTATTACAGTTGTAATTTAATTATTTATTAAATTATATATATTTTTTATTACAGTTATAATGTAATTAAGATGTCAAACACGATGCGGGATGACGATATTGCGGCGGCTTTACTGGAGGAAAATGTGTCTTCTTCAGAAGACGAGAACTTCCCACCCGGCAGTGATTATGATTCCGATCACATCAGCGAGGCATCTGAATATTTTAGTGATACGGACGTGGAAGACCCTGAGTCATTTGACGAAACCCTTTCAAAGTCGCAACCATTTTATCTAGACAAAGATGACAAAACTAAGTGGCACAAAACGCCACCACGGTCCAATGTTCGAACAAGGTCCGAAAACATAATTACGCATTTGCCTGGGTGTAAAACTGCTATTCGCGACAAAAAAACACACTTGGAATGCTTTGAAATATTTTTTACAGAAGAACTTGTTGACATAGTTTTGAAGTATACTAACCAAAAGATTTGTTTGAGACTGGAAAACTCTGGACCTAATCCGTCAAGTAAAGAAACAAATAGAGAAGAGATAAAAGTAGTTTTTGGGTTATTGATACTGGCAGGTTTGTTCAGATCTAACAGACTAAGTCTTATAGATTTATGGTCTAATGATGGCACCGGTATCGAAATATTTAGAAACACTATGACAAGACAGAGATTTACGTTTTTGGTAAATAACCTGAGATTTGATGACACATCAACGCGTAAAGAAAGAGCTGCTATCGATCGCCTGGCACCAATACGAGACGTATTTGAACTTTTCGTTAAAAATTGTCAGGATTCCTATACACCATTCGAGTACTTGACTATCGACGAAGAACTTTTGGCCTTTAGAGGAAAATGTTCCTTCCGTCAATACATTCCGTCTAAACCAGCCAACCTTAAGGTAACTTAAGGTCAAACAAGGCGTGCCTTCCTCCCCAATTCAAAGCTGGACGTGAAGAAAAATCCTCAATATTTGGTTTTCAAAAAGACGTAACCATTGTGTCTTACGTACCTAAGCCACGAAAATGTGTACATATGATGTCCTCATTACACCATGATGATGAATTAGATCCAGAGAGCGGTACCCAAAGAAAACCATCTATTATAACATTTTACAACATGACAAAAAGTGGAGTCGATGTAGTTGATAAACTTTCGAGAACCTACGATGTTTCCCGCAACAGTAAACGTTGGCCTCTAACGTTGTTTTTCTCTTTATTGAATCATGCCAATATAAATTCTTTTATAATCCATATGTTTAATAATCAGATTGAAAGAAATAAAAGCAATATTAGTAAGAAATTTATCAAACAATTGGGACTATCTTTGCTGGAAGGTCATATAAGAAAAAGAAAAGACAATCCTCATGTTCCTCAAGACATAAGAAGACGTGTGCACCAAATTTTGGATGAAGAAGTTCCAGGTCCGCCACAAAAGCAACCAAAGAGGTCTCAAAGATGTTCCTTTTGTCCTAGAAACAAAGATAGAAAAACGTTGAACGGTTTTTTCAAATGTAATATTGAAATATGTAAGGAACACGCAAATCTGATGTGTCAAAATTGTATAAATTTAGGTAACGAATGATCTCGCTAGAATAGACAAATTTAGTTATTTTCATATTTAATTATAGCGTCAAATGAAAAAAATGTTCCTATAAAAATAAACGACCCATGTTATTTTGTTTAGAGATTAAAGATTTTTGTTCAATTTTAGAGGTAATTTTTATTTTCAATTTTTTTTATGATTAAAGTTTATTTTTTTATATATTATTGCCTTTTAATTGTTAGTTTAATAACTTATTACAATAAAAACTCTATATAATCGCTTATATTTATATAATAATTGTAATAAGTAGATATTTACTAACGGGTAATTTTAACCCCACGTTGTATGGGTGAGGATTTTTTTTTCACCTTGTATGCCGAAGGTTAAAATGTTTATTCAACTACCTACATTGTATTTCAAGTTTATAAAAATTATGGTTAGTTTTTTCATTCGCGAGCAAACACATTTACCCTAGGATGGTAACAGGGGTGCCCCGACACTCCAGGTGAGCAATCACGCGCCGATTCGTTTAAAATTATTTGCTGTCTCACTTTAGCATTTTGTGTATTCTTTTGTCTTACCATGAGTTATCAGTAGCTGTTGCGCGGTGGGAGCGGCAACGCGTCAGTTTCGTTCTGCAGGTATGTGTGGGGTGTTGCGTCACCCCTGTTACTATTTACGTAACTATTTACATAGGCATTTTCTTTTGTTACTGTATTTTTTATATGTTATTTTCAGTTCATTATGGCGTTTCGTAATAATGAGGAGCTTGAGCGATACCTAAATAATATTGGTGAGGATGATGAGAGTGAAACAGAACCAATAGAGGCGGAGAAGGCTTCTGAAAATGACGATAACGTCTCCGTGCATTCCGAACAAGACGACATCATTTCCGGCTAAGACGAAGATGATGTTCCTTTGTCACAGTTTCAAGGGAGTGTTTTGAGAGGTACAAATGGTCATGTTTGGTCAAACCAAGAAATTTACCAGACGTGCTCCCAAATACAAAAACCAACGTTTAACTCATAAAACAGATGGGAACGTTGGGAAATATAAGGGCCATTCTAAATGTCCCCGAAGAATTTCCAGCAAGTGAACCCCCCGCCAAATTACAAAAACAAGCTCGATGTGCATTGTGTCCTGAAAAGAAGGACAAAAAAGTAAAGATTTTTTGTTCAAAATGCAAAAGACCTGTGTGCCCTGAACATCGTGTGGAAATTTGTATCAATTGTTTTTAAGTGCACATAAAACATTTTTGTTTAAATCTAATCCCATTTAGTTACTTATTGATCCCAAAAAGAGTGTTCTTTTAGTTTATTTAAAGAATAAAAAGTTTTATTTTTCATTAAACAAAAGTTTTTTTTTTTCATTTTATTATCATGGGGTAGTTTTTTTTTTTCATTTTATTATCATGGTAGTACCCCTGTTACTATGCGTGTTTTTTTAAATTATGTTACCATCGTAGGGTTTATTTACTATAAAAATTAATATTTTAAAATATACTAATAATAGTGATATATAATTCGAAATTCGACCCCTAAGTGGGTTCATGGAGCCGATAAAAATATATTAAGGAAAGAAAACTCTTCATTTATTGAATAAAAATGTAGCAAAAAAAGCATTTGAATGGGAACAATTAAAACTATGTATTTCAGATTTTACCGAAATAATCCAATGTAGTAAATAAAATTTTAAAAAGGAATTGTAAAAAAAGTGATGTAAGCAAAATCAAGGAATCAAAGAGTTTTTATGATATCTTTAGACATTTTTACTCAACAACGACTTCAACTATTACTTAATTTGTACTTTTTTTTATTAAATTTCATAAGAATCTGATTTTTCCATGTTACATGATTTTTAATTCGTTTAGTACCCACAGCGTAATAAAGTACAAAGGAGCTATTTATTTATATTCATACTATTTTTTGTTATAACTCACAAACTTCTCTGGAATTTTCACCAAAATTATAGCTGTATGTTACATAGAAATTTGGAATATTTTATACTCAGTGTGATAATAATGGCAGTTACCTTTGAGATTTGCGCTCTATTTAATATAGCACTTTAAAATGTATAGAATATACTACTATTTACCAATGGTTCTTGAAGTAAAAAAAGTTCATAAAATTGTTATTGTTTTACATTTTGTAGGCATGTTGGAACTTAGGTAAAACAAATAGATAATGCAAATAATTAAGAGATCACTATGATTACTCTGCGTTTTATAGGTGTATAATAGTAATATTGTTACATAAATATAGAAGTATTTTTTTTTCAATGAAATAGAATCAAATTCTGGTTTTATTTTATTTCGGAACATGGTGTTATTTATTTACAACGATAAATGAAGTAAATAAATAAAGAGATTTGAGGTAGGGCACAGCAAGAAATATCCTGCTCAACTAAGGAAGTACCTTGACCTAACAGAAAATCATAGCTTATTAATACTGCTCAAGTAGTTTGTATTGCTGTGGTGAATAAGATGTTCCTAGGGAGAATTTCGGGAAGGGTCAACTATGCGTTTGCGACGATTCTAGTGTTGCAGGCGTCTATAAGCTACGATAATCGCATAAGTTATGCCGTACGCTTGTTTGCCTGCAATAGTAGTAAAAAGGTCAAAAATTGGTAGCATTTATGTACTATTAATTTTGCGCCACATAATAAGTTCTTTTTTTACAAAATAAAACAAAAAATTATTTACCCAAGTTAAATAATTAATTCATTGTACAAATTAACAAAGTAATTTCAGCATTTTTGTATAGTTCTGAAGACTTGTCTTTATACTGCTCTTGTTTCAAAGGTCCTACATCAATTTTCATTTGCTTTGGAACAACGTTTCCATTATCGTGATCTACTTTCAAATTTAAGAAGAATTAAATACAACTAGAAATAGGACACTTAACCTAAGTATAATTTCAAGAGATTTGAAATAATCGAACTCGGTTGTTGTTGTTGTATTGTAACGGAATATAGTGTGAGCATTTATTGCTGTCTATATTAATGTAACAGATACTTGATCCTGAATTTTCGTAAAAAAAAACAGATCTACATAAATAAAAATGAATGGCCGGAATGTATGCACGGACACATCCTCCGAACGATTGTACCAAAGTGGATAATTTTTTTTTTTGTCAAAACGAGATTTATATTAAATTAAATTTAAAAAAATACTATACATTCACAAACAAGGCAAAGTTCGTCGGGTAATAGTGTAATATATAGTATTATAGTGTAATATATAATTTATAAGTAATGTAAAAATGTTTTCATTAAAATTCATTTAAAAATTGTGTAAATAGAACATTTCTTCGTAATTTGAAGCATTGAGTACTGATGTACTGTTTTAAAAATTATTCAGCTAATTGTATCTAAGTATCTTTTTGTAAACTAAAACCTTAATTCGAGCCTACTTACCAACGTAACTGTACAGGGGGAAACTAAGCCGACCATAGACAATATTAACTCAAAATTTTCACTACACAGTTTATTTTTAAACTTCTAGCATGCTTACTAGAAGTAATAAATTTTCCGTAATAACAAATTAAATTAGACTAAAACTCCGTGTTTTATCCTGGAGATTGAAATTTTATCACAGAGCTTGTATGGGACTACCCTTAAGCCACGGGATTTGCATAACATAATAGCGTAACATACCTATAAAAATACAATCAAAATGAAAATTTTTTGATATTATTTTGAATAAGTACGGTTAAAACATTAATCAATTAATTTTCTAAATATATTTTTTTTTATGTCACTAGGTCGGCAAACAAGCGTACGGCTCACCTGATGGTAAGCGATTACCGTAGCTTATAGACGCCTGCAACACCTGAAGCATCGCAAGCGCGTTTCCGACCCAATCCCCAATCCCCCCAGGAGCTCTGGTCATCTTACTCACCAACAGGAACACAATACTGCTTGAAAACAGTATTATTTTGCTGTGATCTTCTGTAAGGTCGAGGTACTAGATCGTTCAATAAGTCCCGAGACTAACCTGGAAATGGCGCATATATTAAAAACTCTTTTGATTTTTAAAAAGTACTGGCTATCAATACAAGAATATGTGTCAAATTTTTAAAAATGGAACAATAAAATTATTGATTTTGAAACATTTAAGTGACGCTACGGTTGTAATTTCGATACAATGGAAAAAAACGAGTTTCGCGTGTTGATAAAACATTGTTTTTTAATGGGAAAAAATACCGTTGAAGCACAACAATGGCTTATAAAATGTTATGCAGGATCAGCTCCCTCTAAAGCAACCATTTGTCGGTGGTATGCCGACTTCAAACGCGGTCGCATGGACACCAATGATGGGGAACGCTCAGGTCGTCCAAATGAAGCAGTGACTCAACAAAATATTAACCAAGTCCTCAAAATCGTATTGAAGGATCGGAAGGTAAAAGTGCGAGAGATAGCCGAGATAGTGAAGATTTCAGCTGGTAGTGTTTTCACTATTTTACATAAAAATTTGGCCATGAAAAACCTTTTTTCTAAGTGGGTGCCGCGTTTGCTTACAACTAATCAAAAGGAACAACGTATCAATGATTCAGAGCGATGTTTGGCGCTGATGAATCATAATAAAAAGGATTTTTTACGTAGGTATGTAACAATGGATGAAACCTGGATATACCATTTCACTCCGGAATCCAATCGGCAGGCAGCGGAGTGGAGAGCGGCTGGTGAAAGCCGCCCGAAGCGTCCAAAGACTCAGAAATCGGCCGGTAAGGTTATGGCGTCTATATTTTGGGATGCGCATGGAATACTTTTCATCGACTACCATGAAAAGGGGCAAAATATAAATAGTGACTATTACATGTGCTTATTGGAGCGATTGAAGTACGAAATTGCGGATAAACGGCCTCACATGAACAAAAAGAAAGTGGTGTATCACCAGGACAACGCGCCTTGTCACAAGTCCGTGAGAACGATGGCCAAAATTAACGAATTGGGCTTCAAATTGCTTCCTCATCCCCCTTATTCGCCAGATTTGGCCCCCAGCGATTACTGACTGTTTGCAGACCTCAAAAAAATGCTTCAGGGTAAGAAATTTGAGTCACATAGTGAAGTTATCGCAGCAACGGAGGCTTATTTTGAAGCCAAAGACAAATCGTTCTACACACATGGGATAGAAAAGTTAGAAAAGCGTTGGAGGGACTGTATCGCTCTTGGAGGAGACTATGTTGATGAATAAAAATTAATTTTATAAAAAAGACCTTTTTTTAGTACTTAGTCTCGGGACTTATTGAACCACGTGTTACTACCCCAGTCGGGCTGCTCCATATTTTGAGAAGGAAATTCCTGCTGTGCCCTACCTCAGTTAATTACATTATATTGGTTAAATAATAAACATAAAATATAAAAACTGGTCAAAATCACATTTAAATATGTCACATTCTGTGCGAACATACAATCACTCATCTTGCAAAAGCTATAGATTAAGGTGACATACAAAAACTTTTTCCCCTTAACAAAGTTTTTGCCATACAATACTACTTCTAGAGGTATCCTGAAAAAAAAATAGCCCCCTAATGCTAATTTTTGTTACTTTTTCGTTTGACTTTAGCTTAAGTATCGTGATATTACTATAAGTTCGATATCCGTCTGTTTTATAACTACATTATTATATTTCGTATAGAGTTTGCTTTATTTGCTTATTTAAGGTTTCATATATCCTGTAAACGCTGACTTAGTTTTGTTTTTTCTATGTGGTAGTACGTAACGCATCCATTCGTACGCCAGGATAAATATACGGCCTTTATCTCTTTATCTCATCTTTTAGATCGATAAATAAAAATCACAATCTTAATCTCAAAATTGGGTTGGTTTTTATTATGGCAATGTACATCACTTTTTACTGAAAAAATTATTTAAAACCTTAAAATATGTTTTTATTTGACGGATACAACGGATTTTCAAGGTTTTAACAAAAAAAAAAAATATCAAAATAAGTTATTTCACATCTAATTGCTAATATAACTTTATATAACTTTTGAACAAGGATTATTTTGAAAGAAAATTCAAGTGAAACTTTGAAAGGTTTTTAGACTAACGTACAAAGCAAGGGAGTAGAATTGCTTAAGTAACCAGAGTTGGATTAATTACTTACTGAAAAACTGGTTTCAGTTAACGCAAAGCCTTTACAGTTTTAGTATGATGTGATTATCTTTAAGTAGATGATAACAATTCTGTGTAACATAAAACTTGTTAAGAGAATGTACTGTAATTTGATTAAAATGCAAATAAAAAGGATTGAAATGTAAATTTAATCGTAAAGTAATGATTAGTAAATGATTTTTACTCTAAATGTGATCTTACAGATAAAATATAAATTGTAACCATCGTAGAAGAACCTTACTTTCACGAAAAATAATTATTTTTGCAGTTCTTGTTTATTCAAATATTTTATAAGAAAAGAATGAATATGTTTGCAATGTTGCAATTTTTATAAAGATCCTTTCCTTCATAGTATATTTTTTTAAATAAAATAACGACTAATGAGTAGTTATATTTTTATATACGTAATTGTATTTTTATACTTAGCTTATTAATTGAAATATCCAATTTCAATAATTATTTTGACGTGTCTACGATGTAGAACGTAGAGCGTCTACGACATGAGCTACGGACTGTCAACGTTTACTAAGATCAGAACCCGTATACTGCAGCATTCCTTTGATTGAAAATAATGGAGTTTTTTTATTATTTTATGGGCTTACTCTTGACTCAAGTCTAGCTCAAGAGCAGAGACGAGGTCAAAGATGGAGCGAGCTCGCCCAGAAGAAGCCTGTTCACTCGCGTTTTAAACATGTTCGGGTTGTATGAACTCGGAAATACAGACGCCGGCAGGGAATTCCACTCCTTGGCTGTGCGCATTAATAAAGATGATTCGAAGCGCTTTGTACGTATGAAGGGTCAATCAATCAATTAAGTGAATAAAACACATCAGTAATTTTATATTTTAAAATATTTTGCAATAAATATGTCACTACGTAAACATCCAAAAATATGACGTAAATAATCTAGGTGACCGAAAAATTATAAAAATAATATGTAGCTCGGTACGTCATAATACAATACTACTAGACGAGAAGCGAACATTAAAAAATATTGACTGCTAGATACATTTGCACCGTGTTGGTTTGACGCCCTTTCTTTTCATCGAGAACAAGGTCAAAGAAACATTCTTGTGAATCTCTTAATGGTATATAATAATTTAATTTAATGTTATTTTATGGCTTAAACTTATTAGAAAAATGAGAATCTCGAAATTAAAACAATAACAAAGGGAAGTCATCATCATCATCATCACTGCAGCCTTTCGCAGTCCACTACTGGACATAGGCCTCCGCAAGTTCACGCCATTTCATAGTCACCGCGCCTGGGTAGGCGGGTTGGTGACCGCAGAACTGGCTTTGTCGCACTGAAGACACTGTTGCCCGCCTTTGGCCTGTGTATTTCAAATAAAAATATAAATATAGGGAAGGTATAAATGAAAAAATTAATTTTAATATTTTGAGCACGTATATAGCACTAAAAATGGATACCACTACAATGAAACAACGTTTTTTGTTTTCACGGCGAACAGCCCTCCCGTGACCATGGTTGCTGTAAAGTATCCGAAACGTCGGCCATCTAAATAAATTAATAAACCGCAATATAATCCGAAAAAGTGATTTCATTGTAACGAGTGAAATTGGCGTAAACATTAGAAAACAAAACGTATATCTCTATTTCAACACACTTAAGACAACCCCTTATTCTTTCTAATTATAGTAGGGAACGACAAGGTAACTCGTCGAGAGTTTCAGATCTAAAATGTGCATCCGTTTGTTCGTTAATTTCATCCTTTATCTTGCCGACGAACTGTTTCGACCAAGCTTTGCTACGGAAATGCACTCAGAGATGAACTCGCCTCATAAATTATTCAAGTAACAAGACACTTCAAATATAGCACACTGACTGAATGTTATTTTGAACGCGATGTAGTGCCTTGTAGACGTCTTTTGACTTTCTTCTAGAAAATAAATTTATATTACTCAATAAATATATATAACAAAGTAATATACACACTACAACATAATATATAATTACATTTCGAGAGTCACATAATATTACCATCAAATCAAAGATTTATAAATTGTAATGTATAAATAAATTTTGATTTCTACATTTTCAGCTGAAAGCGCTCCACAAGTGCTCATACAAAACGTGTAAATATACGTAGCATTCTTACTGACAAAAGATGATTTCGTATTTGATTTTACTATATAATTAATTCGTAGTAATATTTCGTTACGTTATGCACATATATAATTAAAACTTATTAGAAGAAAAAATTATGAAGAAAAAACGTTTAAAACTTTTATATACGAATCTATAAAATACTGTTAAATTATTTTTTTTTTTTAAATACAAGACCTGCAAAGCCACGTTCATTGGGATTTTGTACTATTTTTTTATGTTAATGTATTTTATTATTTGTATATGTTTGTTTCTATAAAATGAAAACAACTGATAATAAAATACATTAGAAAAAAACTAAACATTAGTTTATATCCCATACATTATAAATCTATAAGTATAAATAAAATCGAGAATGGCTCGACTGATTCGGCTAATTATTTTTATTAATTCGGCGGCTTTTAATACAAAAAATAAAATAGATAAAAAAAAATTTTTTTACTTTAACTTTTGACAGAACGAAGTCTGTCCGGGCAGCTAGTACATACATATTTTTAAAAGACACACATAGTTGTCTGCTTTTAAGACAATTTGATGCTGTGTTATAGATACAGTTGACTGATACACATACATGGAGAAAGAGGCCTATACCCAGCAATGTTACAGGCTGAATCAATCAATCAATCAATCAAGACTTGGGGCGGGTTTCGAACCCACAATCCTCGAGAAGAAAGTATTGCACAATGCGCTAAAAAAATCACATCATCACCACATCATCATCACAGCAGCCTTTCGCAGTCCACTACTGGACATAGGCCTCCACAAGTTCACGCCAAAAATGGCGTGAACTCATGTGTTTTGCCCATAGTCACCACGCTGGGCAGGCTAAGAAATACAAATTGAATATATAGACGGAATATATATAGTACTTAATTATTTACATAATTAAAATTAAGTATAGCACCCATTTAATTACCCAAATAAAACAAAAAATAATAAACACATTTGTCGACATTGGATAAAATCAGAGATTTAATTAAACGGTCGGTTTTATAATAATCGGGTTATTTTAACCACAAAATGCCATTACTAGAGCTATACGTTGATTTTAGGTATAATTTTAATTCATAAAGATTAAATTCCGATAACAGAAATAAACAAAAATATCCAAACATATTTTATAGTTATTTTGTAGCTGTAAATGTAATTGGAAACTATACGATAAAAGACATTTCGGACAAGTTGTTTGACGAAATAGACAAAAAGTGCTCTTTTTTCGTGATATTATTTTTTTGGATGTTAAATCTAACCTAGGCATCAAAAATTATATATAGGTATTTCAAGCAAATCATACTCGCATAAAGAACTTCTTAAAACTACTAGAAAAATCACTGGTCGTTACATAAATGTAGTGCCAATATCTGAAAAATATTTAAAGAGATTTGCGCTTCTCTATCGAGAAGTTCAAGGGAAGAAAACTGAAGCGAGACTGCTTACAAAAATAGTTCTTATATTAACCGTGTGTGCCTACAAGCCTATATGTATGTAGTGTTTGTAAATTTTGATAGTTCCTGCAATTTAGTGCCATGTGATTTAAAACAAAAATAGTTGATTATGTGTTAAATTAACCCAAATTTGACCCAACGGCCTCTACTAGGACATATTCCTGTGTCATGAGTCTGGAAACACACATAATATACAAGAAAAAACGCCCAGAATACACCAAAAATTTCTATGACAACTACAGAAGAATTTAAAAAACGTAAAAATGTCGTTATTAAAGCTATAGTACTCTACCAGGCCTCACGTCAGTACTTAAAGGTTAAGATTCAAGATTTACTTCGCGCAACTAACGAAGCAATCTATTTTATTTTATTATTAAACAAAAACACTTATTTAGTGTTTACGTCGCTATCTACGTACTAGAAGTAGCAACAGCGGCGGCACAACACTTATTCGTGGTAATCGAGTAAATGCTGAATTTAGCATGTGAATCCACTCAGATATAAATTTTGTATATTAGTATAACATAGATACTATCCAGACACAGATAATATGTTTAAATGTGAGCAGTAAACAAATTAATGTATGTGATTTGTGTCGCAATTTTGTCGTAGTCTCAACTTAGCTTTAGATTAATCCGTTTTGTTTGGACTCTACCTCCAAATATGTGTGTATCTTTGTCAGTATCATATTGCTTTAGCGCAATTTAAAAATCTTTCAAGTACCAAAATATTGGAGTAGTGACTCTTACTCACTGTAAACGCCAGCTACATGAAGCGAAGTATATACAGCTGCTGTGTATAGTGAATAAATTAGGCCGTAGATTTTGAAATTTACGTAATGACAAGTGATTTAGCTTATTATTGTCTGTCCGCTTTAAGATCATCATCATAGCTAATGATCATTTATTACGTATTAAATATTTATAAATTAAATTAATTTATGACTCGTGAGGTATTAAAGAAAATCCAAAACAATAGGAAACATCATTTATCGATTCCTCTCCAAACAACGAGGCGCAATGGCAATTATAGCGACTCAGAGTAATTAAAGCATGTATGCAAGTATATGCGTGTGTTTTGCTTGAAGTTTTTTTTTACCTTAAAATTTTCTCTATAGACGTAGAATTGCAGGTCGCAATTCAGTGGGTACATTTTATACATGACTGAGATAATAACAGCAATGCCGGCTTTGAAGATCTAAGTTCTTTGTACTCGTAGCAAACTATCCCGGCTGGCGGCAGTAGTCTTTTAATCATTGTTCGTAATATGCGTATGAGAATAAAGAGCAGAACATCCCACCTAAGTATTCTTACGTAAAACATTATTAGACTTATAATGAGAGAAAAAATATAATGCTTTATGAAGGAAAACGAGTTTCAGCTTAAGCGTGGGAAGTAAAATCATTTCTGTATGTAGGAAGGTACAAAGGACTATAAGTAGACGTAATTTGTTAACATTTATACATTTTTAATAAATAATAATAATAATAATAATTTTAGCAGAGCAGAACATGGTAGAGACATAATACGCATTCACACTACATCACTGCAGTTGCACTACAAGAACGAGGGCCCACTTGGGGGAGTCAAAAACCTCTTCATTCACCTACGTCTCGTCGGTAAATAATTGCGAGAACCACACAAAACTTGCCTTGACAATTACATCCACTTTATTTTGCGTCGACGATATCATCACTTTTTTGAGTTTTTCTATGAAACTATGTCTACATCGTAACTTTAGTGATACCGAGTCTATCACTTACATCTTATACTCTATTCTTATTACGGTTTACTAAATGTTTTAGTATTTCTAAAAGACTAGTTAAATAAAGGGTTATTATATTTCAAGGAACCGTTATATAATAAAATAAATTGTAGAAGCTTTCTTAAATAATTTGATTAATTCAAACTCCCATCTTTAGAGCGTTAAAATTTCATAAACGTAACATCATATATAGGTCTTTGCGCATTGTAAATTTAAGCAGGATTTGTAAATTGATTTGTAATATTTTTATGGTTATGGATATTTCCGTCAACCCACATGAAGCAGCTTGGTGAATTAAGCTCTGATCGTTCTCCTATATGGAAAAAGAGGTCTATGCTTTAGCAGAAAGATAACTAAAACTATTACTAATTAAGATTATAATACTAGAAAGAATAGAAAAAGACCAGATAGATATAAAAAATATGTCGTATAAGTTATTGGCGTTTATCTTTATAATAACCAAATTCGATTAAAATCGGTTATGTAGTTTAGGATTCCATCGTGGACAAGCAACGTGACGTGTAACTACATGATACACAAAGTGTGCAGTCGAATTAAATTCTTGCAAAGTAAGGTCCATTCGTTTAGATTTTTCTCGCTAAAGTCGGACTGGATTGAATAAAAAGTTTGCCATACCTACTCTAAATTTTTAACAGCTTTATTAACTTTTCGTCTAGCCGGTGCAAAAGTAGCTCCTTATCTAGTATACCTATTACGTAAGTAACATTCGAAAAATACTTTTTTTAAGTCACGTAATATGTCATATGTCATGCTGTGTGGTTACGACATCAAAGAATATAGCCACCCTCTCTCTTCCCGTGGGTGTCGTAAGAGGCGACTAAGGGATAACACAGTTTCACTACCACCTTGGAACTTAAAAAGCCGACCGATGGCGGAGTAACCATTCAACTGCTGGCTTTGAAATTGAAACACAGGCCGAAGACGGGCAGTAGCGTCTTCGGTGCGACAAAGCCAGCCCTGCGGTCACCAACCGGCTGTCCAGCGTGGTGGCTATGGGCAAAACACATGAGTTCACGCCATTTTTGGCGTGAACTTGTGGAGGCCTATGTCCAGTAGTGGACTGCGAAAGGCTGCTGTGATGATGATGATGATGTGATGAATATGTCATAGTATGTCTTTCTCAAATTATAAGTATTCTAATTAATAGAATAGTTTAAAAAAAACTTACATACTTACAAAATTATTACACAAACAAAAAATACTATTGTGTATATCATATTCTTATATAGCGACACGTATACTTACTCTAATATATTTAGAGCCTTTAATGGTTTTTAAGGATAATCTAAAAGTACATTTATGTGTTACACATTTATTGTGCTCGCGTAAAATTATTATCTAAGACAAAGATCAATTATATGTGCTTTAAAGTAAATCTATTAAAAATATATTATATTTTAGACGTACGGACTTAGTGACGGTGTATTTCACGCAAGATATTACCTTATTTATATAAAAAGACAGTTTGTATATATATTTTTTATTGCAAAATAGCAACTGCAGAGTTTCTTCCCGGTTCTTCTCTGCGGAATCTGCATTACGAACTGGTGGTAGCTTCACTCTTAAAAATAATAATAAATTTAATTTAAAATGATGCTCCAAAGGTGCTTTTGAGGCTGCTTGAATATAGATATTTTTTATTTAGACTTCAGGTATTAAATTAACACTTAACTGCTTATATATTTTTCGAGACTTTGCGTATACATATATTTATATACCTACATATATCATTACACGCGCAATTTAAAAGAGGTAGTTTTTAACGCGAAGTTCATTTAGTACACGCTAAATAGCTTAGATAAATATAAATGTAGTAATATAGAATGAAACCTATTTAAAACTACGTTAACATAAGCTCAGAGAAACATTTCAGGTAGCTCAAAGGTGTAAGCTGAAAAATGTGTAGGCTGCCCATCGGCGGGAGGCGCAATTCAGTCTGATCCCAATTCTTGCGCAGTGAGGTTGTGTTGTGAAGCCTCCCGCGTGGTACTGCCGGGAATATTAGACTTTAAAATGATCCTTCGTATGGTACTTTTGCCAGTGTTAAAACCGGAGAGTGACTAATGAAGTTTAGAGAAAAATTTGAAACAATTTTTGTCCCTCAACTTTTGGATTTCTATCATTTTATTGTGATTATGCGATGTGATTAATTACTAACTATTCGTAAGTATTTACAAATAAATTAATTTTTAAAATTTAATTATTCTAAAAATTGTTCTTACTTCAAGTATAATAATTAATTTAATATATAATAAGTCGTTTAAACAATAAATCCAAATTTATTGTTTAAGCAATTTTACCCATTTGAATTGGTTGTAAGAATATTTATTATAAATTGATAGGTACTATGTGTTTTATTTATGTGTTTTATTATTGTGCTGTGTGGCTACGGCACTAAAGAATTTAGCCACCCCCTCTCTTCCCGTGGGTGTCGTAAGAGGCGACTAAGGGATAACAAGGTTCCACAACCACCTTGGAACTTATGAAGCCGACCGATGGCGGGATAACCATCCAACTGCTGGCTTTGAAATACACAGGCCGAAGACGGGCAGCAGCGTCTTCGGTGCGACAAAGCCAGTACTGCGGTCACCAACCCGCCTGCCCAGCGTGGTGACTATGGGCAAAACACACGAGTTCACGTTATTTTTGGCGTAAACTTGTGGAGGCCTATGTCCAGCAGTGGACTGTATAGGCTGTAATGATGAATGTGTTTTATTTAGATATCGTCACCTTCACGAAGCAACAGTTGTGAATGATTGATGATTTACGGTCCGCTGAAATGTTAATTGATATCACGATTTTTGTTACGTTAAAAAAATTTTAAAAGATAAATAAAAAATTGAACTTTTAAAAACACATTTATTATAAAGGAAGTCTATTATTTAGTCAATATAATTTTTTTGCGGTTTTTGACATTATTATATGAGGCTACGAATAACGAGAAATATATGATGTGGGAAATAAAATCTTCTGCAAAGAATCGAAAAAAAGAAAGAGAAGGGACAAGTAAAATCACTTAATAATATTTTATCCCACTACCTTTTTTATTGGTATATTTGTCATCATAAATTAACTTAATGGTTAATCCTTAAATTTATTACGAAAGTGTCCTTAAATCTTTGAATATCCTATGCTCTTTTGTAGAATGAGTTTTATATAAGTAGTATAGAAACTTACAATTTAGCCATCAAATTGAGACTTGACATGAGAATATCAGACGATTGTTTGAATGAATTAAAGATACATAATAATCTTTACGAAGTAATAGATCCTGTAAGAAACGAAATAAGGAAAATTAAGTTGTTGTTGAAGTTAGAAACGTAAAAGTTGTTTGTAGAGATGTTTCCTATGGAGAATTGCATTAGATACATGGCTCTAGAAAGTTTCGCAATGAATACACTATCAATTTATACTTTAATTATATCATCATTTTCTTTTCTAAATGTCCTGTTAACGTGTTAATTCATATTAAGTTTATCGTCAAAAGTATAGAAAATCAAATTTTTTGTTGTAAATAAAGAAACTGTATTATTATGGTATGAAAGATTTTCTATAGCAGAAGATCTGCCTCCTAGAAGATAAGAGTTGGAGATTAAGTTAGTTGAAATATGTCAATGTTCAGAAATGATATGTACATAGGCTGTTTAAGTTTATAAAGTTTTGCTAATTTTACTATTTTACTTTAAGTATATAAACCGGCAGGTTACTTTACGTTACGTGATAATATATTTTCTCTATTACAAACTGTACCTGCGTTAGGCTTCACCATTGTTATCCCTTTCATTAAGCGTACAAGATAAGTACGAGCGTCAGTGAGCATAAGTTTGAAGGTTTTCAGTCAATTGTGTTCAGTTTCGGGTTCAGCGAGTTTAGCAAGAAAAGGTATCAGAAGAACAAATATAATTAATAACATATTTATAATTTTAGTTTGGACGTTTTAGTATCCTGCTATCTATAAGGAAATATGGACGGTTTTTGTTTTATTCGGCAATTCATAATAAAGACAATAGCATAGGACAGTAAAAATTATGAATGAACTAAACGGTTATATTGCGATTTTACTTATACTTATGACGTATAAAGTAATAACTCCACCTCTAGAAGGTGATTAAGATGAAATCACTTTACCACATACATAACCTCAGGTTTTAAGTCAATTTTCCAGGATAATAGCTCTGACATCCGTATCAAATATAGTTAGTTCATTTTGCGTCATGCTGAAAAAATGCATGATCTGGCAAACGAAAATCTTAAAAACAACGATATATAGTTTTTATTTATTATACTAAATGATTCAGCAAACATTGAGCTGCCAAATGCTGGCAATCATTTTAAATTATTTCTTGATAATAGGTACTTAGGTTTAAATATACTTTAAGAGCTATTATCATTTATCGTTCATAGTAAATATAAAAAAAAAAATTCATGGAAATTAGTCAAACCGAGGACGAAGGAAGAGTGCAACTGCAAACACTGTGACTTTTTACTACTTTTTTTTTTCACTTTTTTTTACTTTTTATACATGAGAAGATAGCAATAAGAAGAGAAGCAAAGTAATTAGTATTTCAAGGCGAGTTGCAGAAATAGCCGTACGATTAATGGGGATTGCACATCAATCCAGTCTAACAAATTGTTTATACACATTTTCAATGATAAGAGAAGTTCATTGTTTCGGATGCGTTTGTTGAATAAAAACCGGTTTTAATTAAGAAACGGTGCGACTGGAATTTGTAAAACATAATCTCTAATGATTAAAAACTTCCTTACGGTCGACTCTTTGAAAAAGGCAAGCTTTTAATTGGTATTTAGTCTATTTCGAACAATTTTTCGAATAATTTTTGGTACGTTTCAATCGAAGAAATCTTTTATAGCTAAAGCATATTATTATTCTGTATATTTAAATTATATTGGTGACAAGGAGGCGTAGGCTTATTAAAGCTGTATTATGTACTATATATATGACTAAATTTGTAAACGATTTAAAATTCTTTTCAAAATCTACATTAGAAATCCGTTCTAGATTGATACTCTAAGTAATTTCTTTAATAAATAATATGATTAACTCTGTCAAATGGTAACATAATGACAATTATTCAAAGCACTTGTAAAAAATATTTGACTAAAGCATTTTTACTTTTATTTAGTTTTACAATATAAAGTTAAAATAAGGTATTTAACCGACTTCGCAAAAAGGAAAAGGTTCTCAATTCCATCATACAATTTTTTATTGGTTATAATGATTTTGATAACTAGATCGTCCGAGACCTCACGTAGTAATTTTTGAGTTATCCCTAATAATTTAGAGTTTTTTTTTCGATTCTTTTCAGATTGTGTAATATGTCCCAAGTGTAATATTTAAAATCTTCTGTAACCACCTTTTTTTTCTTATTAAAGAGGTTGTTTTGCTGAACAAACACACACATATATATATATATATATATATATATATATATATATATATATATATATATATATAGATTTATCGTTACTCTTTTGGTAACCAAACATAAATACGTATTTTATCATTTTTTTAATTTAACCCCTAATGACGGTTATACAAGGCTTTTCGCGTTGTGTACAAAATGCGTCATGTTTTGAAAATAGATACAAGAAAGTTTATATTTGGACGACTAACTATTGACAGATCCTGGTAGTTTCTGCATTATTAGGACGCCTCGATCAAGGTTAAGTAAAGAGAAGCAGCATTGTTGCTTATGTTTTCTACATTTTTCCCTCCCTGGGCGTTGCCTAAAAACGACCTCGACGTGTTACATTTTAGAGCTGTTAGTATTGAGCATTTTAAAGCAGGGAAAAGTAAACGCATCGTTTGTAAGTAGAATATTTGCTCTTTACATATGTTCCTCGTCTCGCTTCGGGCGACGCCGCTTTAAGCTTGCATGGTCGTTGCAAATTACAACAGAAGAACAAAAATAAACACGAATATCTTTGCAATATTAATTGAGAAACGACAAAGGTTTTGTTATTTGTTTGAAATTGTCGTAATTACGGGCGTCGCAGGGCAAAGACAGCGACATCCTTTACAAACAAAAGTTGTGTCATGAACATGTTACAAAATTTTTAGACATTTTCATGAAAGAGGTCTGTTTGTGTGCGTCTGCATTTCTGTTCGAATTTTAAAAAAATCGCTATAAAGCTTGCGAGCATCATTACATATATTTTTTGTCTGGTAAAAATAAGGTTGACATAAGTTGTTATACATTATGCTTTGTGACTTTAATAATCAACAAAAGTTTTTAGCAATCGTTTTCGAGCTATTGCTGTTATCTAAACATAAATGGTATATTCTTCGATAACACTTTTGTATAACAATTTTACTCATTTACTGTTGGACTCACCATTAAATAATTTTTCCGGTTTCTTTATTTTTATACTTTTTCTCTATCACGATTCTATGGAATCAAAATTTTAAATTTTCATGCTTTCTGGTAATGGAATATTATAAAAGCAACTTCAATTATGTTGTAAATTCGTTTTTGAAGGAAATTTTATGACGTATAATGGAGTTGAGGAAAAATCTCAAAAAACGTAATATCTCTGAAATAATTATTGAAACAATTTACTATCACCAAATTCTCAGGCATTGTTTAAAATTAGTTTTTTCATTGATTAATAATGACGAAATTTTTGTCTGACAAACACTTTTCTTAAAATAATGTGTTGATGATTCTATATTGTATTTGATATATTAAACGAAGGGTCACTAACAAAGAATACTGCTAATAGTGGAGTGATGTTTTTGTCCTGTGGTGACTTGGTTCTTGAGTTGACTGAGATCCTGAGTAAGAGAGAGAGAGTGGCACTCTACACTTGAGACAAGCACGAAAAGATACATAGACAAATTAATGAAAGCCGAAGATAAAAAAAATGAGATACTTTGCAATCACTCTAACTTGTCTAGCTTTTCTTCGGTTAAAATGTGTAACAGGAGTCCGAAAAATCGAAAAAAATAGAACATAGATCAAGTATATTTTAATCTGAGGGAGGTGATGGGCCGACCTTGGGGGGCCCTACAAGAGAGGTGAAAGTAGAAAGAAAATGTATCGTTGATTATATTTCGTTTCTATACAGACTATTACGGAAGAGGCCGCTAAACCTGGAAATGAAACTGTCAGATAAACTTACTACTAACTTAGATAGTTAAAGAGTAAAGTAAGTAAGTTGTACTTTAATTGTAAGCAACTTGTTGTGAACTTAAGTTCAGTACAACAACTAGAGTGGATCATTCTAAGGCTTGACTCATATATAAAATAATGCATTCAAAAGTTATGAATAAAAAACAAAGAATGTTAATACCACAGAGTACAATATCTCATCTTGTTGCGTAACATCAACAAACATACATAGATTAACATACATACATATATCTCCATGTAGAAGAAGAGTCGGAGCTTAATACAGCTAGATGCTCCACTGTGGTTTGCTGGATATGGTCCCTATTATTATCAAGAGTATGACTGAGTAACGATTGCTTTCAGGTGTCTATGATAACAACCGAGACCGATAAGTTTAAGTGCTCTCCGAGGCACAATGAGGAGACCCACAAGGACAGACACTCAAACTGGAATTAAATATTTATACATATACAAAGCCACGTCGCGACGCCGAAGCGAAAGCAGCGACGCCGCGTTGGCGCAACGGTTACAGCCATAGATTGTACCTGTTGCGCTGGCGGTTCCTGGTTCGATCCTCGCACATGACAAAGATTTGCATTGGCCATACAGGTGTTTGCCGTGGTCTGGGTGTTTGTGCAGTCCTTATGGGTCTCCCCACCGTGCCTCGGAGAGCACGTTAAGCCGTCGGTCCCGGTTGTTATCATGTACACCTGATAGCGATCGTTACTCATAGTAGGGAATATATACGCCAACCCGCATTGGAGCAGCGTGGTGGATTAAGCTCTGATCCTTCTCCTACATGGGGAAAGAGGCCTATGCCCAGTAGTGGGATATTGCAGGCTGAAGCGTACATATACAAATACCCGCACCGAGTGGGAATCGAATCGGCAAATATGGTGGTTAGGTGCTTTTACGTTCCACTGCACCAAAGCGATGTCAAATTTAATGATGCGAAAGTAATTAATATTAATAAAATTTTAATAGTCTTTATCAAAGTTTTCGAGTCATAATTTACTTTTAACGGGGTTTATTTAACTAAAAAAGATGTTAAGTAGCAATACAAAAAGAGGAAAACTTTTACTAATAATGAATTTATAATAGGATAACTTTAATACAACGCCGAGTTTTGCCTTTGATAAAACCTAAAAGAAAACTTATCGACATCACATCCAGTTTTTTCCTGCTGGTCCTTTAAAAACTTTTTTAAGCGTCGAATTACCCTATCTTTTAATAGATAATTATCTAGATTATAATCTATATCTTGACACCTCTTTAACATTTTTTCATGTTACTAAAACTGGGCAGTTACAAACAATACAACCAAAAAGATTTTATTGCAACTTTTGAAAATACGAAAATACTTTTTCCCCGACCGACTTTTTATCATAAAACCGTCACATTTTGAGTTGGTACCTAACTTGCAAATGTGATTTTTAATCGCTTTCCGCTCCCTAGCAAGCTACACGCAAGTTGATACGCTTGTAACTTTTGACACATAGTTTTTTTTTTATAATTTTATGTTAAAAATATAAAATATTGATATTCACAATAATATTGAAATGATTTTGAGAAGAATAATATGTCATCAAACTTTTATAGTTGGATATCATTATACGATGGATAACTTTATCAGAAAGCAGTAAAACAGGCCCTAAGAATTTTTTTTATTAAATATTGTGGTCCCATTCTTACCTACAAGGGTATACGAAGTTTTTTAT
Source organism: Melitaea cinxia (assembly GCF_905220565.1). NCBI lineage: Eukaryota > Metazoa > Arthropoda > Insecta > Lepidoptera > Nymphalidae > Melitaea > Melitaea cinxia. The sequence goes on from NC_059403.1 coordinate 11,540,561, forward strand.
TTTTTATGATTATAAACTACATGAGGCATTGTAACGTGTATTAAAATAAAACTGTTCCTGCGATGGTCTTATGGCAGTGTCTCATTATAAAACTTCAAGTTACATTTTAAAGTTTAAATCGAAACACTCATGGAACGCCGCTTTTGTTTCGAAGTTTAGATGCACGGTTTCATGTAATCCAAGTTATTATTGCGATTGCAGAAACGTATACCGTTAACTGAGGAAGTTACGAGAATCATAACCACAGAAAGCGAATGATGACCTCATTAAAACAATTCTAGTTCTATAACTAATATAACTTATTCCTAGTCAAATCACAAAGCTGTTTCAATTGCTTCGATTTTACATTCGATTTTTAGTAGTGTATTTCATTTTTTTGGCAATAACATATTGTTATTTCCAAAATTAGGTTACTATTTAGCCGCTAACTGAAATAAGTATATTCGCTACTTCAATTTCAATTTTTGAATTATAAGTTTGAATTATAAGTATGAATATTATAAAGGTTATGTTGTCAACGACTATAATAATACTAATAATACTTCTATAATAATGAACAAAAGAGTCTATATGAGTATGTGTGTCAAATACATGGTAGTGTGTGTAATGTTTTTTTTTTATTGATTTAATGTATTTTTTATGCATAATTAAAAAAATATTAGCATTCTGCACTCCTTCTCTATATAAACTATAAGTTTGCGAAATTTTGTACTCCTTCGTCCACGCAAATTTCGTAAAAAGGGGTACAAAGTTTTTGCTTCACGTATTAATACATAGATTCTAAGTTCTAAGTTATTTGGACCAATCAAAAGCCAAAAAGAAAAAAATAAGGAAAGCATAAAACGTTTTAATCAAATATAACGGAAATATGTACATCATATACTTTCATCGCCTTATTTCGTTTCTTACAGGAAGATATTTTTGTTTCATTTTCTCGTTGATTATAGCGTTATATAGTATCTTATCTGTTATTTAAAAACACCCCACTGCCAGTCATAAACATAATATAAAAAATCTTATGAAGGAGCTTGGTTATAGCTAAGCTATAACTTACCTGGACCATTGCATCACTGTTTGTTAGTACAACATACATCTCTAAATATCTATTAAATACACGAATTTTCTTACAATATTTTTATTTTTAACCGACTTCCAAAAAAGGAGGAGGTTCTCAATTCGACTGTATTTTTTTTTATGTATGTTACATCAGAACTTTTGACCGGGTAGACCGATTTCGACAAATTTTGTTTTAATCGAAAGGTGGTGTGTGCCAATTGGTCCCATTTAAATTTATTTGAGATTTAACAACTACTTTTCGAGTTATATCTAATAATGCGTTTTTACTTCACGCTTTTTTCGTCGACCTACGTTGTATTATACCGCATAACTTTCTACTGGACGTACCGATTTTGATAATTCTGTTTTTTTTAGAAAGGGGATATTCCTAGTTTGGTACCGTGATAAGGAAACCAGCATCTGATGATGGGATCCCAGAGAAATCGAGAGAAACTCTCGAAAATCCGTAATAACTTTTTACTGGGTGTATCGATTTTGATAATTTTTAATTTAATCGAAAGCTGATGTTTATCATGTGATCACATTTAAATTTTATTGAGATCTGATAAATACTTTTTGGGTAATCTTTGATAACGCGTAGTTGCTTGACTATTTTTTCGTCGATCTACGTTGTATTACTTGTCGATGTAATTGAAGTCGGCTTTTTTTTCGTTTGCGAGCAAACACAATTTTAAGTTTTATTTTTAGTTTTGGACAAAATATAGTCACACTTTTACTAACTTAGCGGTATGAAACAAAAGTACGAGTGCAGGCATTTTGTTTTGTAGCTTTTTCTAAATTTAATAAAACACGGTAAAATATATAGACAACAACTCAACATTTAATATTTTTATTTATTTTTCCGAATAAAATAACGTAAAAATTTGGCAAATAAAATTCGTTAAAAAATACCATCAATTGTTTTTTTAAAAAAATACCTTTATACACTATTATCTAGTTACGATAAAACTAAATATTTCGTTCTAAGGAAATTTCTAAAACGAGTCTGTAAAATAAGTCAGAAGAATCGAGGAAAAAAAAATCAACTTGACTAATTTTTTTAAAGTACTAGCTTCTGCCCGCGAATTCGTCCGCGTGGGCTCCGTTCCTTTTGGTCTTAACGTGGTGATATATATAGCCTATAGTCTTCCTCGATAAATGGGCTATCTAGCAATGAAAGAAATGTTCAAATCGGACCAGTAGTTCCTGAGATTAGCGCGTTCAAGCAAATAAATAAACAAACTCTTCAACTTTATAATATTAGTATAGATAACTGTGTTAATTAATAATCTTATATTAAAATAGAGTTAGTGATTTCTGACAGACTATTAAAGCCACAAATATATGTTAGTGGAGTTTAATGCAAACTCTATGAATATTAACCAAGCGTTATTCTGTTACACATTAGCCAAACAGTCATAAAATAGACACTTAAATCAGTTCGTAGTATATTAGCAACACGTAAAATGGTAAATAGGTAGTTAGGTAAATTTAAAATACTATGCATTCAATAATCTTATAATTTATTTATCTAAATAGAATATTTCACCGAAGCAATGAGCTAATCTGGCTATTATTGACCTTAGTCTTTCGGTAATACTTAAGCAATATTAACAGAAACGCAAAATTTAAGACGTAAATAATAAATAAATAAATATTGGATGTGTTTAAACTATAGGCTGCAGAAAGAATAGGACAAAGTACAGGTACACGCTCATCCATATGAACACGAATCAAAGCACCGAACGAAAACTTTCTAAACTATTACATTTAAGCCTTTATATGAGGATAAGATCAAAAAGTCTTGTGTAGAAGGTTCGGCGTACATGTGGATTGCGATAGCACAATACATTTTCATAAAAACGAAAATTATTTCACGTAGTACAGTAAAATAAGCCTAGTAAACACGTAATATGTAATGTTATATAGGTACATATATGTTATCTATACTCTGATTTACTAGAATATCCAGATTGATGAACGAGTGAAAATATAAATTATTTTATCATTTAAATGAAAAAATAAGTTTTCTGAAATTTCGATCGACTCTGTATTTCAGGAAAGTATTATGAATGATATTTTTCATTGAATTTACAAAATAGTACAATAATCAATAGAATAATAAGTATACAATATGCCCCCATAATAGCAGATATGATAGATAATGAATACATAGTAGTCCTATCTGAATTTATTAGGAACTTTGTTTTCCTTCTATTACATGCGTTTGCCATTTTTGTTCGAACTTTCAGAGAAGTTTATAATTATATTCGCTATACGCGTTTACATTATAGTTGATTTTAGTAGTTGAAGAAAAAGAGATGATAGAAGCCATTTTAAAAAATATGTTATTATACTTACTTAAAAGAATATTATAATAAAATTAATATTATTATATTTACTTTGAAGAAGTCAAAATTAGCCCACCAATCAAATTACTTAACCCAGCTAAAAACAGAGATGAACGAGCGCTAATTACAATTCTTCGCAGGAAACGCTTAACAAAAACTGTTACTTATTGTGCTGAGTAAATTAATATGTAATCACAAAATGAATCATTGGATTCTTTATTAAAATCAGAAGAATAGAAACTTATTTTCACTTGATTCAAGGTTTAAGCAAAGTCCGCACAAAGAGTTCTAAAAACCTTGGCAGTGATGAATAGGAACTTAAGCCATTGTTTGCCCTTTTATGCTAAACAAAAGCTGAAATAAAGCTTCAATTAAAATCTATGAAGAAAAATTGGAATTGTGATTAATTTCATTCAATTTTTACTCGAGTACAGTGCAACGTATAAAGGCAATGTATGCACTATTTCATTTTGTTTACTGGCGGGAGCAAAAGCGTGTCAATCGTTTAAATTTTAACGATAAAATTACCAGTCAAATAAATCAATTCTGCAGTGGCTACTTACCTATATAGCGAACGTCATAAAAACGACAACAATTTTATACTTACAAGAAATCCTTTGAGTGTAATACACTTTTTTTCGTTATTTTTTTATAAAAGATTGTGACATGAAATTTCGTTTATTTAATAATCTATACTAATATTATAAAGAGATAAAGTTTCTAACTTCGTTTGTTTTTAGGGTTTTGGGGGGGGGGGATCTTCGCAAATACTGATCCGATGATGAAAATTCTTTCACTAACATAGGGCTACTAATTTTATTGAACAAACAATTCAGTGAATAATAATAGTATATGTAAATCAAGTCGGAGAAAGGCGAGTGAGATGAAAACTGTACTTATATATTTGCGCCAGAAAAATAATTAACGCTGAAAGAAGTGGGCATGGGTCGGCTAGTTTTAAGTATAAACCATATTAGTTTCTTTTAAGACAAACGTACACATCTAATACCCTTCACGATATATTAGTTTACCCTTAGACGAATTTGTATGATCTACTATTGAAAGTTAAATTGGTGTGTAACACTAATAAATTTGACCTAAAATAGGCTATGTCGGGTAGCTTTCATGAAATTACTTATAACTGCTTAGTTGTAATTAATAACTTTACTAATCGTTATATTTTTTGTACGACTATATCAAACATACATATGTCCCAACCTGCGGGCTGCTTCAGATTTTATGCAGACCCCTTGAATAAAAATCATCATTACAGCCTATACCGTCCACTGCTGGACATAGGCCTCCACAAGTTTACGCTAAAAATAACGTGAACTCATGTGTTTTGCCCATAGTCACCACGCTGGGCAGGCGGGTTGGTGACCGCAGTACTGGCTTTGTCGCACCGAAGACGCTGCTGCCCGTCTTCGGCCTGTGTATTTCAAAGCCAGCAGTTGGATGGTTATCCCGCCATCGGTCGGCTTTTTAAGTTCCAAGGTGGTAGCGGAACTGTGTTATCCCTTAGTCGCCTCTTACGACACCCACGGGAAGAGAGGGGGTGGCTAAATTCTTTAGTGCCGTAGCCACACAGCACGCAGCAAAATAAAATAAACATTAATTAAGATATTTTTATTTATACACAAAGAATGGAATATACACAATTTCGAATACAGACTATTTCAGATAATATTGTACTAAACTACGAGCAGAGGTAAAATATCCATGAACTGCATCATTAATGTTTCAATTCGAAAATTCAAATTGAAATTTAGAAGCACTAAACAATTCCAATAGTTACATTCCACATTTCACTAATCCCGCTCTATATAAATAATATGATATAAATATATTTTGCATTATAATGTACTAGCATATATGTAGTATACGTGTTCAAAGTCATGAATACATTATCATAATTTTACATTTCTAACATTGAAACCAATCCGAATAGTTATTATAGATTGCAATATCAAGAAATTGTTTTGAACGGATACATTCATAATAAAAATAATGTAAAAAGGTGACAAAATAATAATCAAAGTACGTACACGCTTATTATACATAATATTATTATAAGTGAAAAGGATTTTTTTTGCAGCTAAAAAAAATTATACTACAGAAATGATTTTATAGTTATTATTTTTTTACCATTCACTCACATATGCGGGTATTCGCAATATTAACGCTGTTAAACCACAAGAGATTATTAACGTGACGTCTACTAGGTTCGGTCCTAATGACTACAAAAATGGTTTAATAATGATAATTTGAAAAATCAATTTTTTTTTTATGTGTGACATGGCCTCATTTTTCACTAGCTGCGAAAACTGCGTTTTTACTACTCTGTAAAAAGTTATTCATGGTCAAACATTATATATATACGTGGCAACTTTAGGATCTCCTCTGTTTTTTTTTTCGTCGGTAAAAAAATTACTTAATCAACCACATGGTGTATATTCTTTTAATGAATTGAACCGATTATGTCATTTGTCTAATTAAAAAGACATAAATAAAAGAATAAAAAAATAAAAACAAAAAACCCGCCTGCGTTAAGAACAACCAATAGAAAATCAACTGGAAAAGCTGGAATAAGACAAAAATTAAATAATTACGTAGTTTTATGCAACATCGTACATAATATGCAGTCGGAGACATGAAATTAGAGGATAAGTCAAATCATTCTCTCTGTGGTGTAATTTTTGAATTTTTATCTTATTGCAGCTTTTTCATTTGATTTTCTATTAGCAGTTTATCACACATCGGGGTTTTTGGTCCCATAATCAGACTTTAATTTTATTGTAATTAATAATAAATTTACTGCATTTTCATATACTTTACTTATAATCGATTCTTAAGTTATTTGGTTTAGGCAGTAAATTGAAAACAGAAAAATCGTTGCGTTCATATATGATTTTAAATTTGTGTAAATCAAGGAATCAACAATCTACTTGTCAAATTTGCAACAAGTTTGACTGTCAAGGACTGACAAACTGATTAATTTTTATTTCTGCTTTTTTGAAAAAGAAATGTAAATAACATATCATTTAAAGGTAATATACCTTTACATTCAATTAATTTAACAAATGTAGGAAGAGCGGCGAGGTTAGGGGTCTATAATAGAAAAATTTTGTGTAACGATTTTTCTCAACATCCCTAATGGTATTTTCCCTTAATAATAAAAGGCTAAGGTATCCTCTTAAGATACGCCTTATATTCACATCTTTTAACAAAACGTACAGTTACCCCAGAAAATAAAATAAAATAGCATTTGTAAAGTAAATTACGTAGGTAAAAATAGATTTCTGAGCAAAAAATCTTCGATCGATTAAACCTGAACATATCGCTGCTGGGCATAGGCCTTTTTTTCTATGTAAGAGAAGGATCGGAGCTGAATATATCATGCAGCTGTGGGTTGCCGGGTATATTCATTAGATAATAAATAATTTTCTGAAATACCTTCATACAACTAATCAGCAATCATCAAAAATGAATAACAAAAAACTCCTCAGAAAACATTTTACTTGCTTAAATATAGCTTCAAACTCATTTAACCTTAACCAACTTAATAAATATTTCACATCCTCTGTCAATATAGACTCTAGGACTAAATCTAACACTCTCAACCAACTTCCTGCTATTAGAACTCCTTTACTGTCATCATCTTTTACTTTCTCTCAATTTTCTGCATGTGATGTTAAGAAGAGCATATTAGCCGTTAATTCAGATGCCGTAGGATCTGATTCTATTAGCCGTAGTATGATCATCCCTATCTTAGATTCCCTTCTACCTGTTATAACTCATATCTTAAACGAATCCTTGTGTACCAATACCTTTCCTACCTGCTGGAAAGACGCTCAAATTATTCCTTTACCCAAGAAACCTAATTCCACCGCCTTTTCTGATCTTCGTCCAATATCAATCCTTCCTTTTTTGTCCAAAGTCTTAGAGCGTCTTGTCCATCAGCAGCTTTCACTGTTCCTGCACTCAAACAATCTCCTAAACCCTTATCAGTCCAGTTTCCGTAAATGTCATAGTACGGCTACGGCTCTGGTCAAAATCACTGACGACATTCGATTAGCTATGGACGGGCAGAATCTCACGGTATTGACCCTGCTAGACTTTAGCAATGCGTTTAATACTGTCGATTCTGATATCCTACTGGCTATCTTGTGTTCTCTTGGCATATCTCCATCGGCAATTGACTGGTTTCATAGTTACTTGTGCGGACGGCGGCAGCGTCTGCATGTCGAAAATTCATTTTCAGACTGGTTAAACGTAATTGCCGGCGTTCCACAAGGTGGCGTGTTGTCTCCTCTTCTTTTTTCGATCTTCATAAACTCTCTCGGTCCTCATATATCTTCTCCCTATCACCTGTATGCAGACGATCTCCAAATTTACTCTCATGCAAAATTAGTGGACTTACCGACCTCTATAAATGAGTTGAATAATGACTTGGACAACATTCATAGTTGGAGTAAATCATACGGTCTAAACGTCAATCCTTCCAAGTGTCAAGTCATTATCATCGGTAGTTCAAAACTAGTGTCTCGAATTGACTGGTCACTTATACCACCCGTCATTTTTAATAACACCGTTATTAATTACAGCGATAAAGTAAAAAATCTCGGTATAATTTTTGACAGTCACCTCTCGTGGACACATCAACTGAGTGAGATAAGTCGCAAATTATTCGCAGCTATCGGATCCCTCCGCCGGCTTCAATATTTTCTTCCTATCCCTACCAAAATTGCGTTAACACAGTCACTCCTACTACCGATTCTTGACTATGCTGATATTTGTTACCTAGATATTAAAGAGGAGCAGTTAAATAAGCTTGAGCGCCTCCAGAATCTCTGCATACGGTTCATATTTGGTCTTCGCAAATATGACCATGTCTCCGATTTTCGCAATCAACTCAAGTGGCTCCCTATCCGCTTTCGCAGGAATACTCACATCCTTTCTTTACTATATTGTGTACTTTTCCATCCAGATATACCGCTTTATCTAAAAAATCGCTTTGAGTTTCTCTGTGACACTCATGAACGTTCCCTCAGGTCATCTTCAACCTTAACACTCAAAACTCCTTCTCATACTACTTCCTTTTATTCAAACTCCTTTTCTGTTAAAGCTGTACAACTTTGGAACTCTCTTCCTCTCTCTATAAGAAAAGCTCAATCTCTTGCTTGTTTTAAAAAATATCTAAAGGCGCATTTTTTGTCACTAAATACCTCATAAATATCATTATCAGCTTCATAAATATATATATTATGTAGTATTTGTTTATGTAGTATATATGTATATATTTATTTGTATATATGTATGTGTATGTATATTGTGTGTATATGTATGTGTATATGTATATTTACTTCTGTTAATATCATACTGCTTGTTAACTATACGCCAATTTTTTATCAACTGTTTGTACACTTCCCTCCCGCTTCTCTTTTTCTTCGCTATGTCCTATGCCCAAAGGTTGTCTGGAAGAAATCGCTCTTAGCGATAAGACCGCCTTTGTACATCTTTCTTTTCATGTATCACTTTTTTTGTAATGTTTCTTTGTGGTGTACAATAAAGAGTATTTATTATTATTATTGCTTTTCTAGGTACGATAGGTCCATTATACGACAACATAACATGACATATAACAGCTACACTAGAAATAATTTATTTGAAAAAGGTTCGAAAATTAATCCACGATGCTTGTCTACTGCATGTCTATGATTAAACCGGGACCGTCGAATTAACGTGCTCTCCAAAGGCATGTTTTTTTTTAATATAATTATAACTATGTCGGCAAATAATCATACGGCTCACCTGATGGTAAACAATTACCGAAGCTTATAGACGCCTGTAACACCAGAAGCATCGCAAGCGCATTGCCGACCCAATCCCCGATCCCGCCAATCCCCCAGGAGTAAGAGAGTAATTTAGTCGCCCACACGATACACGCACCACTACTTTGAACGGTGTCTTAAAAATATCTTATACGATATTAATACATATAAATATAAATACATATAAATATAAATACTCGTACTTACTGATGGAAAGAAAGACGAAGACGAATTATGAATTATATAAAGATACATTTATGCATATATAGGTAACCCAGACATTCTATAAAATAATACCACCGCATTAAATGCATCGAAATTTTTACGTTAAAAGCAAAAATCCCCTAAACTTGGTCGTGAATACTGAAGCTAATATCCAATATTGGGTACGACTGCTATTGATGTAGACTATTTCATATTGGAGTAGCGATTGCCAACGGAAACCGTTCTGATTCGTCTTATATAGGTTGAAATTTCAAGATACTTTTAAATGTTTCCAATTTATTTTTATAATTAAAAGAATGCCATGTGCCATGTTTTGAATGAGGTTGATATGACTTATTTACGTGTTACGTTTCAATATAAGACATATTAGACAAAATAATACATTTACTGTTGTATCAAATACAAATAGTATCATTATTTTTAACCTCAAATACGAATAAGTTTTAACGGAAAACATTCATTAAATATCATATATTAATATTCTTGATTATAGTTATAGTATTTGAATTGTATGTATTTTATAATGATTATTAATTACGATAAGTATGTGTTTGTAAATTTTAATAAAAACATTTTACTTCATAAATTTATCTGCACCTTGAAATTAAGTGTCGAAAACATCTCGACGTCTTTGCAAAGAATGCAAGCAGGTCGACATTTCAACTTGCTAATTTTAACCTCTCTTGAATCTTGACGTATGCTCTTGTTCTACTTTTTAAGTAAGCCCAAGCCTTTAGTTTTTTTTTTTGCAAAAACTTCATTCCAAAAACAGCGTTTAAACTTCCCACCTGGACTCCTTGAAAATAAATTTTAATGACTGAGATTTTCGTTTTGCTTTATTTCTGATATTCATTAAACGAATGAAATCTTATGTTTATTAAGTCCTCCCTTGACGTGGTTCGTCCGACCGTCCGTTGGACGTCCCGAGTTTGCTGCAAATTATCCAAAACGTCGGGCTTAAAATCTTAATAAACCGCGATAAAATCCCAAAAATTTGTTTCATTATAATGAGTGTATTTCGCGTAAACATTAGAAAACAATATCTTGTATACTTGTTAAAAATTAAAATGCAACGAAATTACACTCCTCGGTTATTGATGTGCGGCATTGTAACAGCCCATGAATGGCAGATGACTACGCTAAGGCCTCTTCTCTTAAGTGGGAGGATTGGAACTAAATTGGCTACGCGGACTGCTGGATACAATTATTGACGTACACGAGTATGTTTTAGATTTTTTTCGAGATGACAATGTTTTTTAATTTATCGCTTCGTTAGCTTAGTTCTTTATTCAAAATATTCAAGTAAAATTCAATAATTTTTAATGCAAAATCAAAATGTAATTTTCGAGTTGTAGTGCGATGATTATCGATAACAAAGTTAATTATTAATTTCCATTTCCCATCTAACAATATAGTGCATTTTTTCATAATCATAATCATAATCTCGAATCTTTGAGATATTCGATTTTACGACAGAGAAATTTATTAATACGTAATTCTTTGGCAGTTAGAAAACGAAAATCTGTTGTACTATTAATTGACTGTGTTTATCCTTTTCGTATTGGATTAATACGAAAATCATCACTACTAATAGTGTTGGGGCCAGTGCCCTGTGCCGTAATGGTTAGGGAAAACTGGTACCCGATGCTGGTTAATGAAGTGGACTGTATTTTTTTTGTATCGTATATTGAAATTTAAAATATAAAAATATACAAAACTATGGACGGCTTGGCGTCGCGGATAAAGAAATATTGTGTTGACGGCTCGGCGTCGCGGATGACAATTTAATACGTCGGCGCTGCGCTCGCATCGTCGCCGGCACTCCCCGCCCCTTCGCGTCGCCCGCGCCCTACGCGATCATCAGGCGCGCACGTACTCATACATACTCCCCGCGTTGAAGAGTCTTCTTCAATATTTACAGTCGGCAGGGGACATATCATATTGAAGGCCCGTCTGATTACGCCCTTCCTGGTGCGAATGTCTGCCACCCTTGCAACTCCATCTTCACCCGGAAGCACTCGAAGAATTCGCCCCAGCAACCACATGATTGGTTGACTGGACTTGTCCTTTATCACAACCAAGGCACCCTCCTTCAACGTCTCCTGCGATTGCATCCACTTTGTTTTCTGCTGAAGTAAAGTGACATATTCATTAGAAAATCGATTCCAAAAGTGTTGCTTGAGTACTTGGATTCTGTTGAATCTCGCAAGAGATGATATTTTAGTGACAGTGATCACAGACTGCGGTGCGAATAAAAGAGATCGTCCAATAAGGAGATGAGCTGGTGTTAAAGGACAAAGATCAGAAGGATCGTCGGACAAAGGTGTAAGGGGACGTGAATTTAATATTGCCTCCACTTGAATTAATAAGGTATTCATTTCCTCGTAGTCTAGAAACGTCAGACTCAAAACACGTCGTAAATGATGCTTAACAGATTTAACGGCTGATTCCCACAAACCGCCGAAATGAGGAGCATAAGCTGGAATAAATGTAAACCTTATACCTTCCTCAGTCGTGTCTGCCGGTGAAAGCCGCTTGAGAAGTGTAGATAGCTCATGGAATGTACCAACAAATGTAGTCCCATTATCTGAATAAATGTTTCGCGGTTTACCTCTACGGGATATAAATCTATTTAAAGCTGCTATGAAAGCTTCCTTCGTCAAGTCCGAAACAAGTTCTAAGTGCAACGCCTTTGTTGCTAAGCATACAAACACACAAATGTAGGACTTTATATGCCTGCAACCCTTTCCCTTGTGGTTTGCTATCATTACTGGCCCGGCATAATCTACACCTGTATCAAGAAAAGGAAATTCTAAAGTAACACGCTGTTGAGGCAAATTACCCATAATCGGTTGAAGTGTTTTTCCCCTAAGTCTACAACATTTAACGCATGAACGGACGACGCTCTTTGCCAACTTAGTACCTCCTAACACCCAATAATTATGCCTTACTGTGGCTAGTAATAATTGAGGACCTGAATGTAAGTACTTAATATGCAGCATTACGAAAAGAGACCTGCACAAAGGATGCCTACTACAAAGTAATATAGGATGCTTGACATTAAAATCGTAATTAGTGTTAGCGAGTCTGCCACCGACTCTCATAAGTTTATTATCGTCAATAAATGGTGAAAGAGACAAAAGTCTATTTTTATAAGGCAAGTTTTGGTTATTTATAAGTAACTGATATTCCTCTAGAAAGGAATCCTGCTGAGCAATCCTTAAGAGAAAATTAGTGGCATTACCAAGTTCGTCAATTGTTATATTACCACTTAATTTTTCGGACTTACTACGGCAATTATTGATAAATCTGAATATGAATGAAACAACACGCTGTAATTTTGAAAATGCTGAAAACCTTGTAATTAATTCTGTAAATATATTACTCTCCTGAACAACATGTAAGCATCCAATTGTCTCTGGTAAGTCGGAAAACTGTATTTCTTGTTTAGGTTGGATTGGCCAATCTCTTGGCTCTGATTGAAGAAAAGAAGGCCCCGACCACCATAAGGAAGATTTACTAAGAATTTCCGCCCTTAAACCTCGTGAAGCGATATCTGCTGGATTGTCCTTTGAAGGAATATAACGCCATTCGTAATTGGAAAAACCCTCCTGTATTTCGGAAACACGATGACGCACAAATGGTTTCAGTTGACCTGGAGAAGATCTTAGCCAACACAACACGATTGTGGAATCTGACCACAATATACATTTATTAAATGTAATTGTTAAAGATTCCAAGATTTTGATACCCAGTCTCACTCCCAGTAGTACACTGCAAAGTTCTAATCGGGGAATACTGACCGTTTTCAATGGAGCCACCTTACTTTTAGAAGCAAGAAGGCGGGTACTAACAGTGCCATCAACGTCTAAGCATCTAATGTATATGCATGCGCCGTACGCCCTCTCAGAAGCATCTGTAAATATGTGCAGTTGTATGTTAGTTGGTGTTTGAGAAATAACACACCTTGGTATACTTAAGGTTTTTAATGTTGGCAATGAAGTAACAAAATCAGACCAAATCCTTCCAATATGAGCTGGAACAGGCTCATCCCAGCTACATCCTTCCTTCCACAATTGCTGCATCAATAGTTTAGCCTCTACAATACTAGGCGCAACAAGGCCAAGAGGATCGAATATCTGAGCAATAGTTGATAAAATAAAACGCTTATTGGCAACGTCCTTCGATTGAATAGAGATTGGAAATGACAAAGTATCCGCCGAGCACGTCCAGTACAATCCTAACGTTTTAGACAGATAGTCATTGCTAAGGTCCACGGATCCAGACACGTCAGATTGGCCGGAAATAGCGAGCAACACCTTATTGTTATTTGAATGCCATTTACGCAAATTCAACTGAGCCGACGTTAAAGCACGACTCACCCCCTGACATAGTAAAATCGTTTCGGTTATAGTGTTATGACCCGACAAGAAATCGTCGACATAGAAATCCTTACAGATTGCTCGTTTTATATCTGGATCTGCAGACTCCCGACCCAACTGATGTAAACATCTGGTAGCAAGAAAAGATGCCGACGATGTACCATAAGTGACAGTATTGAGCTGATATCTTTTTATGGGGTGAGAGGGATGGAACCTCCATAGAATTTGTTGAAGTGCGCGCTGGTGTTCACAGACTTCCGTCTGTCGGTACATTTTTTCGATGTCAGCAGTCACAACGTATTTATGCTGTCGAAACCTTAATAAGATTGATAATAAATCGTCTTGTAGTGTTGGCCCTACTCTTAAAATATCATTCAGTGAAACACCTGACGTTGTTACCGCCGAAGCATCGAAAACAACACGCAACTTCGTAGTAGAACTCGATTCTCGCAAAACACCGTGGTGTGGTAAATAGCAAGAAACAGTTCCATTTGTTTGGGACTCTGTCATGTGACCAAGGGCGAGGTACTCTTTCATAAATTCCATATAAAGCTGTTTCATAGTAGTATCTCGGTCCAGTCTACGCTCCAAGGATAAAAATCTACGCTCAGCCAGATGATAGGAGTCCCCTAAGATCGTGGGGGATTCCTTTAGAGGCAACGTAACAACAAAGCGTCCGTCTGCCTTGCGTTTTGTAGTCTTTACAAAATGTTCCTCGCATGCGCGTTCTTCTGGGGAAAAAATATGCTTAGAAGAAACAGAATCAAGCTCCCAGAAACGAGTAAGGTCAAATTCTAAATTGTTGCTTAACATACATATAGGTTGCTGATCGTTATCGTAATGTTTATCTATGATAGAACCAGAAACAAGCCAGCCTAGTTTAGTTTCAAAAAGTGTGGGCTTATTTTTGCCTAAATTTATGCGATTTGTTCCGATCACATTCCAAAATATTTCTGCACCTACCAATATGTCTATTACAGAAGGAATGTGAAATGACGGATCAGCTAATGCAACACCCGATGGTATTTGTATATTACTTAAATTAACATAGGTAGAAGGAATAAGTGTTGTAATGGTAGGTAAGATTATGCAATCAATCTTCACCCTATAGTCACTAAAGTAGGACTCCAATGTAAGAGAACACGACCGTGAACTATTGTGAAGTTGATTGTTGATACCAGACACCTTAGTTTCAGCGGAAATAGTATTAAGTCTTAGCTTACCAGCGAAATTTAGTGTTATGAAATTGTTGGTACTTCCATTATCAAGCAAGATTCTAGCAGCATACGGCTTTCCATTGATATCAAGGACCTTAACTAAAGCTGTTGAAAGCAGAACAGTAGAAGTTTGATGAGAATTAGAATGAACCTCACTAGACGACAGTGCCACGCTTTGAGAAGGTGACTCTTCTGTATGCAATAAGGTATTATGATTTTTGGTACAGTATTTACAATGAGAAGACTTGCACCTGGTTTCAGTATGACCGAAACGTAAACAATTCAAACAAACTCCAAACGCTCTCGCTCTTTGAATTCTCATCTCAACCGGTAGCATCCTAAATGATTCGCATTGAAACAGCGCGTGACCTTTTTTACAGAGGGGGCATGATAATGATTTACTCGGTAAAATCGCAAAAGTTTTGGATTTGTTAAGACTGATATCTGATTTATAGCTATCCATCTTTGCTGTATCTAAAGTTTCTAAAAGATCTGCTTTGTCAGAAAGAAATTTAGTGAAATTTTCCAATGTGGGGGGATTTTTATAGTTGCTCCTATGGAATTCCCACTCCCTATTTGTGACATTATCCAATTTAGAAGACGTCATAAAAATGATTAATGTGTCCCAGTATTGGACTGGTTGGCCTAAGTTAGATAATGCTCTTAAATTTTTATTTATTGTGTCGATCAAATTGCGCAAGCCTACACTAGATTCCTTTTGTATGGATCCTATTTTGAACAGAGAATTCAAATGGTGATTTTCTAGAAGACGTTTGTTGTCATATCGTTCGCATAGAGTTTTCCAGGCAACCTCATAATTATCGGCACAAAAATCTAAACCCGAGATAATTAAAGACGCATTACCCTTCAAAGAAGCCCGGAGGTAATGAAATTTATTCACATTATCAAGAGTATTGTCCGAATGAATTAAAGAATTAAACGTGTCCCTAAAGCCAAGCCAGTATTGATATTCACCGTTAAAATGTGGCAAGTCTATTTTAGGTAATTCAACAACCTTACGTCTGTGTGAATGTACTTCAGAGCAAACCGGTGACACAGTGTCCTGCGCAGGGGGCGACAGCTTGCTATGGCTCTGGATCAAGGCACGACCGGCAGACACGAGAGAGTAGTACTGGGAATAGAAGGCCTCACGCTCTCTTGCCTCGTCCTCAGGCATATCCGACAACTCATCCAGCTCACTCTGAAACGCATCGAAATCATCGTATAAGCTCTCAATTCTATCCAAACGCAATTGAAGTTCTATTTGTGTTTGTAATTCATCAGTTTGTTTGCTATTTGCAAGCGATTTCAAATAACTGCTAAAGCCAGTAAGCTTTCCCTTAATTATGGCTCGCTTCTTAATCAAATGTTTTATTTGTTTATCACTCATTATTAACTTTGATTAAGATATTTAATATTATTTATTATCAGTTGTTATAATTTATTAACAATGAGTAATTAATTTACAATAATTATTTTAAAGATTGTTTTTGAAGCAAAGGCAAGCAAGGTTTTAGTACGTAAGAAACAAATTTAAAGTTCAATTCATTAAAATTTTAAAAGCAATTTGTTTGAGTTAAAAATCCTTATGAAAAAGTAAAGCAACCAACTACTAGTATATGCGATTGCTATTTAAAATAGCTAGGCGCCTAATATTGCAACTACAAGGTACAATTTTATTTTTGAAATACCGACCTGTAAATAAAAAATTATAAATTAGCAAATTTGTTAAAAAATCAATTTGAATGCGAGCTACAACTAATGAAAATGATGATATAAGCTATTATTTAGTGAATAATAATGCTTATGATTGTAAAAAGCTGGATATATAGCTATTTACGTAGGTAGATGCTAAATTTATAAAAGTTAAAATATAAAAATATTTACGTAAAATATTATGATTTAATCTATAGAATTTTATTGGATGAATAATCTAGTTACTGATTATGATGATCTAACGAATCTAAGACTACGAAATAATGAGATGAATAAAATTTTTAAAAAGGGTATGAAATGAATCGAAAATGAAATGATGATTGATGAATGATAGGATGACACTAGGATATGGAACGATCTCACGTGTATCCTTGATGTATGATGATCGCAGCTTCTGTCGTATCCAAGACCTGATGTATTCCTGCTGACTAATGAATTGCTTCTTGTCCGGGAATGTCAGCTATGAGTGCAGCAATGTTCACTCCGGCGAAACAACTTGAACAGGAACAATGCAAGGCGGTGACTTTCGCTCGACCTTTGACGTAGCCGTTTTGATGTTTTATGCGGCTCGATGAACCATATGTTGGGGCCAGTGCCCTGTGCCGTAATGGTTAGGGAAAACTGGTACCCGATGCTGGTTAATGAAGTGGACTGTATTTTTTTTGTATCGTATATTGAAATTTAAAATATAAAAATATACAAAACTATGGACGGCTTGGCGTCGCGGATAAAGAAATATTGTGTTGACGGCTCGGCGTCGCGGATGACAATTTAATACGTCGGCGCTGCGCTCGCATCGTCGCCGGCACTCCCCGCCCCTTCGCGTCGCCCGCGCCCTACGCGATCATCAGGCGCGCACGTACTCATACAAATAGTGTCATGAAACTTAATTGTTTTTTTAAAGGAAATAGAACATGGGCCGTAAATATTTAATAAGTAGTTTTTGTTGGTAGTTTTTATGTAGTGAAATTTAAGTACCTACAAGACTTGATTTCGTAGCTCAGTCTTCAATATAATAATCCTAGGAACCCTGATAAACCGGCTTTACTTCCGTATTAGTTACAAAATAAACGTGAAAACATTTCTGAGTAGCATACGTCATCATCATCATCATCATTACAGCCTATCACAGTCCACTGCTGGACATAGGCCTCCATAAGTTTACGCCAAAAATAGCGTGAACTCATGTGTTTTGCCCATAGTCACCACGCTGGGCAGGCGGGTTGGTGACCGCAGTGCTGGCTTTGTCGCACCGAAGACGCTGCTGCCCGTCTTCGGCCTGTGTATTTCAAAGCTAGCAGTTGGATGGTTATCCCGCCACCGGTCGGCTTTTTAAGTTCCAATGTGGTAGTGGAACTGTGTTATCCCTTAGTCGCCTCTTACGACACCCACGGGAAGAGAGGGGGTGGCTAAATTCTTTAGTACCGTAGCCACATAGTACATACATACACAGTAGCATACGTATTACAAATAAATTTGATTAATATACATGCTAATATACGGTTCATCATTGAGTTTCCTTATCTAAGTAATTGCGAATTAATATTGCTCGAATTTGAAACATACCAAAGTAAAACAAACAAGATAATATAACTGTGGCGTTGGCGAATACATGTATCAGTACAATATCAATATACACAAAGTTAAACCAGAGTTTATAATATATCTACTATAAGTATATACATATCAACTAACGATTAAAGTATATTGATACAATATAATATCTAAACTATACTTCAGTATTTATGTAATAAAGAGGAATGACTGGATTTGTTGGATTGTAATGAACAAACTCAAAAATTACTGAACCGGTTTTAAGAATTCTTTTACCTATCAAAGCAGGGTATATCTTGCTTAATCTAAGACAGCTCATCTGGGGAAGTACCTTATAGACCTTACAGAAGATCACAGATAAATAATACTGCTCTTAAGAAGAGTTTTGTTCCTGTGGTGAGTAAGGGGGCCAGAGGTCCTAAGGAGGGTCGGGGTCAGCTATTTGCTTACGATGCTTCTATTGTTCCATCAGGTAAGCCTCTCAGGTAGGTCAGGTATGCTTGTTCAACCTAGTCGTAATTTCTAATAAAAACTAAAGCAAGGCACACAAATTCACGAGTATAACTTAGTAGAAAGGATTATTATTGGCTCAGATTTAAGTGTCACTAACCACGGGTACGATTACCTGTACACCAGGATAGTAAACTTTACCATGCTAAATTTTATGCTATGCTATGTTTTATTCTAAAATATATAGTTTTATAGATTTATCTGTACCCATTAAACAAAAAAACATCTCTGGTGGGGGGATATCATCCTAACTGGTTTACAAAAAATCGTTTAAAACATAAAAAAGAAATCTTTCCATTAATCAGAAAATTAAAATCAGTAGGTCAATTATTTAACAGAGAGTTATTTATATAGGTGGCGTGTTAAACTACTTATAATGAAAGCGTATCAGGAAAATTTAAATTGCATTAAAAATAATATTATTGACGACACTACAAAATTTTGGCAATATATAAAAGAGAAGAAAAGGAGTAGAAACCGTACTAAATCGTATGTATTTAAAAATACAGAAGTCACTGGTCTTTGTCTGACACAAGATCTGTCTCAATACATGTAGTGGATGCAAGAGACTTTAAAACAGCATTAAGTTGCCTGAAACCAAAATCATCTAGTGAACCTGATGACATTTCCGTGTTCCTGGGTAAATATTGTACATCTGTCCTACAGGAGCCTCTTCTATTTTTGTACGATTTGTGTATCAAACATTTGAGGTATCACAATTGCTAGAAACTGTCGAAAGTCAATCCGATTCCCAAAGGTTCAGGTATACGATGTTTCCACATTTAGACCAATTGCGGTACAGTCTAAGCCAAGATATTCGAAACCATTCTTAATTTTCAAATTGGTGATTTATTGCACCACACTCTCTCTGTTTTTCGTAAAGCGAGATCTACTACTACAAACTTTATAGCAGTTAGTATGTATGTGGTCAACTTGATTCAAGGCGCCAAGTCGACGCAGCGTATTTTGACTACAGGAAGGCCTGTGACTTGGTTGATAATGATATTCTCTTGAATAAAATGACTCTAATGGATTGTGAAGGATAGATGTCAAAGTTGATGACTTTTAATCGTTTAAATTTTACACAAGGTCTTGTTTGAGTCAGGGTAGCACCTTAAGGAATGCGCTTTTCTTGATTATGATCAATGATCTCCACGATGTTGTTCAAACCGCACAATGTCACCTGACATTATAAATGAGAATTATCGATGCAGCTGAGGCACAAGCCTTACAGGTTGATATTAACGCCATTTGCAGGGTAGAGTAATACATAATATCTTACTCTTAATATTGACAAATGCAAATCCATTACTTTTAGTCGTAAACGCAACTAAATCTCAGTAGTATATAAATTATGTGACGCTCCTTTTGACAGAGTTAATTCTATTCGTGATTTTGGATTCATATTATATGGTAATTTTCACATTCGCGAACATGTGACTAATATTTGTGAGGCTGCCAACTATTCTCTTGATTTTATCATAAAAACTTCACAGTTTGGCAACTTAGATGTGGCTAGAATATAGTATAATTACTACGTTCGTAGTAAACTTGAATGTGCGCCTATTATCTGGAATCATTACGACGATAAACTGGTAGAAGATCCGAAACCAAATCGATCTTCACCGAGCTTATAATAGAATGAAACATACTTTATAATAAATTTAGTATATTAGATACCTAACATATCAAAAATGGGTTGTCTAAAAAAATCCTAGACTGACTATTTTTAATTATTTTTTTAAAAATGTTTTATTGATAATTGCAACATCAAGATAACCTGGGTGCCCGAGCTTAGTTCGGTATTTTTAGTAAATCGTGTTTTTTGGAAATCATCTTTAAATACGAATTACATATTTATAAAATATGAATAATATTTTCCGATTTTACCGCCATAATCCCGACCGGCCGATTTCCCACCTGAGCTATTACAACTTTGTTGACAGTAGCGAAATTTACCTTCGTATTCTAACGATATTGTAGCCATTTTTTCACTAGCTAAAAACAGGGTTATAACGAGATTCAGATAATATATATATATACAAGAATTGCTCATTTAATAGTATAAGATAAGAACATTTTAATCTAACTTGATAGTATAAAACGCATAGAATGTGCAGCCGTTGGGTTTCCTATTATATACCTGGACAAACTACTGGGTTGCCAGGTATGTAGAAGATAATTGGCATCGACATTTATAGGTATAGGCAACCCAACGGCTGCACATCGGGTGCGTTCCACTAAAAGCCCGCAACGCCATCAACAGCGGCCGCTGAAATTGCCGTTCCACTAACGTAAAAAATTGCCGCGGGCGTTTTAAGCGAATTCTTTTTTTTCTGATTAACTTACTTATGTCTGGAGCAAAGCTCTATAAACTTATATGTATGGAGAAACAAATAAAAATAATGCTCTGACTAATAGTATCAGTAGGTCTAATAATGTAGATATGACTGCAACATGAGTCTGTAAGGTCGCAAGTTGACACGGTGTACACAAAGGTTAAGCAATGCTGAGTAATTTAAGTCCTTCGAGAGTACTGTTGAGTAGAAAATCAGCGTTCAAATTTGAGTTTCATAGTAAGTTTCTTGTGTTTCAACATAATTATGCTGAGTGGTTTTCCTTTTTATGTCAGTACACAGATTTGCAGACATTAATATTGTTTTAACATTATTATAATGTTTGAGTGTTTGTATTTGAAACGTGAACTATATTTCGTATTAATAGGAAATCTTTGTATGTATTCGAATTTGCTCTCATTGGGTCGTTGCGAGTCCAAATATCTGTTCGGATAATTTATGATTAGCCTTTGGAAACTAATTACTAAAAAATAAAACTTGTTAGTAATTAATTTAAATGTGAAGAAAATTTTTTTTTGCCTCTTTTGATAAGTGATATAAGCTTAATTTATTATCTTTTGTGATGTGGTCATGGGCATTAACAGTAAAAAGTTACGATTTTATTTTAAACATTTTTCGTACTAAGTGATATGAAACTGTTAAAAAGATGTAAAAAAAAAAACCTCGTGAATATTGATTTGTCAAGTTGTACTCAATCACTCAAGTATCACTTTTTCATTTTTCGAACTTTGTGATTGAATTGAAAATAATTTCATTCATTTAAATTAAATATTTATAATGAATAAAAATGAAATCTGTGAGTGGCAACAATAATTTAAAAATTTTATCACCACACTACAGAGCGCTCTTCAATAACATTCAACAGATAGGTAAAATAATTTTCCCAAACATCAACTAACTTTTCTTAAATAATGAGTTTTTAAGCTCAACGCAAGTAAAATTGCGAGAAAAATTT
Organism: Melitaea cinxia; assembly: GCF_905220565.1. Classification (NCBI taxonomy): domain Eukaryota; kingdom Metazoa; phylum Arthropoda; class Insecta; order Lepidoptera; family Nymphalidae; genus Melitaea; species Melitaea cinxia. Next base: position 11,562,715 of record NC_059403.1, read on the forward strand.
AGTAAATTGGGAATAATATAGAACTTCTTGCTTCAGTGATGGTGTTGGGCGATGGTAGTGCGCGGCGAGCGCTGCGGACGGCGCTGGCGTGCCTCCTCGTCAGTGCCCTCGCCCCTGAGCGCCTCGAGCCTTGCGCCGGTAGCCCGCTCTGCTCTTGCCGCTTAGCCCACATGTCCTGTACCGCCGTGCCGTTACATAGGTTTCCAGGTACAATTGTAATTTTAAGGTTCATTATTTCTTAAGGAGCATTTTTTCCGATATATTCAAATTATATTAATTCGTATTTATTTATCACGATTAACTATAAACAGTTCTATTTATAACGCTCAGTTCTTTATATTGTTTCTTTGATAATTTAAATATTAGACTGTTTTGGAAAATAAAATATAACACTTTGTTTATAATCTTCGATACAGAACCTAAAATATACAATATGTAATAATGTCACAATTATTATTATGCCACAATTATATATATTAACATAAAATGACTTTATAGGTCGTAAAATGACACATATTGTATTCTTTTGTGAAAGTTTTGTACAATAAAATCCTTGTGGAACTGTTAACAAGAGTATAATCGTTAAGTTTTATTGTTATTGTACAAATAACTATAAAGTTTTAAGATTACTTCAAGACAGTCTCAAATACAGGAATACTAACATCTGCGCGTATTTTATTTCATTACAATCATTTAATGTATAAATGCTTGTATACTCGTATTATATTCGTACATTGACTTCCGTCTTAAATGTTGGTTTTTTTAATTAATTCTTGTTATTTTATTTTTATGTATTTCCTTACATTTTTCAAGCTGACGTACTGTAGATCAAAGGATAATATTATTTTAGGATGTCAAGTTATATCCAACAAAATAATATTGAATTTGTTTTATATTTTATCAGACAGAAATTTATTTTACAGAATGGCCACGAATAGAATTGCAACACCTGGACATAAGTATGTCCAATCTTGAAGTAATATCTGAAAGTGCATTGGATGGACTACGACTGCAAACCTTAGTTCTAGTTGCTAACAGGTTTCATTATATTGAATCACAAGCATTTAGGTAACTATTGAAAATAAAATACTTAAGTAATAATAAATAAAAAATAATTTAATAATTAATAAAAATAACAATATTATTTAAATAGTAACACGAAAATTTTTTTCAGCACTATGGCTAATACTCTTGCATCGTTAGATCTTGGTTACAACGAATTTACTGAAATTCCTGAGCAGGGCTTCAAAGACCTCAAAGTTCTTAATTGGCTGAATATGCAAAAGTAAGATTGCTTTGTGAAATAGTTATTTGAATGTTCCCTAAATATTTTATTCTAACAACTGAACTTTTATTCTAGCAACTACATAGCTGAGGTTAGTCCTGAGGTAAAATGGCATCACTTGGAAAATACACTTACAAGTTTATCTTTGAGCAGTAATCAAATAACACAACTAAAGTCTCAAGCACTTACGTCGTTGACCCACTTACTGCAGCTTGATGTGGAAGGAAATTATCTTCGTTCCATCAGTCCTGATTCCTTACCTACTTCTCTCACTGTCTTAAAACTATCAAATAATTTCCTACACGAAATATCCTGTGATTTATTATACAATCTTCCTAGGTTACAAATGTTGCACGTACGTCACAATTCAATTACATTTGATACTAACTCTAACAGTCTTAATAATAAAACTAAGAAATTAGAAAAACTAGACTTAAGTAACAATAATATAAATGATACGTCAGATATAACGATATTTCGAGAAATTCAAATAAGGCAGATAATTTTAGATCTCAATGAATTAACAGTTGTACCAAGATTACTATTTACCAATAATCGCATTGAAAGATTATCAATATCTTACAACAAACTCACATCAATATACCGAGAAGTATTTATATCTCTTAAAAATTCCCTTGAACATTTAGAAGTGGAGCATAATAAATTAGCTCATTTGCCGGACAGTTTGGCGCAAGTCACACGACTGAGACATTTATCGTTAGCTTATAATCAATTAGAGGAGTCTCCTTTACTTCCGAGTCGTATTCAGACACTGTCACTAGCTGGCAACTTTTTAACTGCTATACCGTCTGCACTTCAAGCGCTCGAATCCGGTTCCATTAGATATCTCGATTTAAGCTATAATAGAATATCTTATTTGTTGCCGAACGAATTTCGAGAGTGGTCTTTTTCTCTTGGGACTTTGAATCTAAAAGGTAACAGAATAGCACAAATTTATAAGGATGTTTTTCCTGCAAGTATGCCTGTGAAAGAGATTAATTTAAGTTTTAATGACCTATATTACATACACCCACAATCTTTTTCTAATTTAACCGGCTCTTTGCATGTACTAGAATCTTCAGCAACTATATTCAGTGGATACTTTCCCTTTGAAGTTGAAGATGGGCTAGAAAATCTTAGTTGGTTATCGTTTGATAATAACGACTTTCATATACTAAAGCTATCAGATATTTCTTTTTTTCCTAATTTAAAATATTTAAATTTAGATTACAACAGAATAGTTGACATAGTTGTTGACGATAATATATTAAATGCTTCATTAGCATTAAATAATATACGCATATCTTACAATTTTCTGAACTTCATTCCGACTAAAACATTTTCACATATACCCGAGCTGAGAAACTTAGATTTATCTTATAACCGTATCAATAACTTGACTAAGAACAGTTTTACCAACTTACCTAACTTGAGATATTTATCTCTTGCGGGAAACTTAATCGATTATATAGAAGTAGAAACATTTGTTAATTTACCGAAATTGGAAATACTCGAGCTCCAAGCAAACAACTTAACATATTTATCTATGTACTCCTTTTACAACATTTCCAACCAGTACACATCGCTAACGCTTAATATAAGTAAAAATATAGTTAAACACATAGAAGGCGATGCTACAGTTTACATTAATATATTTGATGGCTCCTATAACGATTTTCATGAAGTGCCAAATATATTTTTTCTATCAATTGAATCTACGATCAGACAGATCATACTATCACATAATAAAATAACACATATTTCAAATGAAGCTTTTGGACAGTCTGTATACTTGGAAATATTAGACTTACATAAAAATAGTATTGGCGTAGTTAAAAGGAAAGCCTTTACTGACCTTATATCTTTGCAAATATTGGATCTCTCATTTAATTCAATTTATCAGTTATCCGTTGAACAGTTTTATAATTTACACAAACTAAGATATTTAAAGTTGGACCATAATAATTTAAAACTTCTTCCTAGAGACGTTTTTAAAAATACTGTTATAGAGCATTTAGATTTAAGTTATAATGAAATTTCATTGTTTCCCGTCACAGCACTCTCACAAATTGGTTTTACGTTGCGATACTTGGACCTTTCTAAAAATAGATTGGAATATTTGGATAGCAACATATTTCGAAACACGCAGTTCTTGTCCAATCTCAACTTGGGTCACAACTTGTTGACAGTCTTATCTGATAATACGTTTTCGTGTCTCGGAGCCTTACGACGATTAGATCTTAGTTTTAACTCTATCAAAGCAAACTTTAAGGAGTTGTTTCACAACCTCCCTAATCTGAGGCATTTGAATCTTGCAAATTTAAGTTTAAAATCAGTGCCTTATCTACCTTTGACAAATTTAACAAGTCTCAATTTAACTTCAAATTACATTAGCAGTTTAAAAGAGACTGACGTTAAGCGTTTATTGAATCTACGCTACTTAGACCTAAGCCACAATCGACTTACCTCTTTAGTGCCAAAGATGTGGGTTAACTTAAAGAATTTAAACTTACTAGATATTTCATATAATCCTATAGTACGAATAACGCCAAATAGTTTTAAATTCTTAAATAATTTGTCGTATTTAAATTTAAATGGGCTTAAATATTTAGACATAATTGACCAAAATTCTTTCCGTCCCTTAATGTCCTTGCGATCCTTGCACATTCAAACATGGTCTACGATAAATCATTCTAGTTTCCGAATCGCGAACATCACATCCTGCCTCCCATCCTTGTATAAGCTAGTGATACATTGCACAGATGAAGAGATAGACAAACAACTACACGGAATAGATGCGCGAAGGATGAGATATTTAGAAATCAAAGGAGCAAATTTGCACAGAATATCCGACGATGCATTTGAGTCGTTTGCAAATAGCCAAGAGATATTTGTTAAAATTAGCGAGACATCAATAACTAAACTGCCAGCAGCATTTATGAAGCATCTCTCGCAAGTCCCTCAATTAGGAGTCGACGTAAGCTACAATCAAATATCGAGACTAGATCCCGCTATATTCTATCCTAATTTTACAAGCTGGAGTCACGTAGCAACTAAACTACTTTCAGGTAACGCAAAAATAATTTAGACTTAATCCTGTTTAGCTTTTTACACTATATATATTAAAAGTATTAAAATTAATTTTACTTTATACTTATAATTTAAAATAAATTTGTGCATACTTCTTAATTACAGTAAACTAATAAAGGCTAAATAACTTAAAAATATAATTATCTTCATTTTTAACTTTCCAATATTAATTAATTTATTTTTATTTCTAAATTTAAAATGTATCTTATTTTATAAACTGTACGTCGTGTCACATCGTTAGAAGCAGGAAGTCTTTTGGAATAAAAAATTAATGTCTTAGCCAGAGATTAAGCTCACGCGGACATTATACTTTATACATACTTTATAAGCATCTAACAACCTTCTACTTTAGTCTCATCTTTGTAATGAGTTTTAATTTTTAATAGCCTCCCAAATTTTCCACTTCCAAAATTGTGTTTGAATTATATATATTGTACATTGTTGTCATTATTTAGGTGGTTTAATTCTGACCGGAAACCCGTTGCGGTGCGAGTGTGAATTAGCCTGGCTCGGAGCTTGGATGAGGCGTTGGCTGCAGGAAAATGAGGCCGGAGCAGAATTAAGAAGGGCCGTTCGGAGTGCCTCTTGTAAAGATCAACTAGGAAGGCGTGTACCCCTACTTCAACTTCGGGCAGATGAAGCGGAGTGCCACGCTAGTGCCCTCTCTAGTGACGCGCAACCAAATTACACAAACATTGTTTATACACTAACGATAACATTGTGGACGTTCGTTCTTAGATGATAATACTCGTGTTTAAATAAATAATTATAGTTAAATGTGTAAAATTTGTCAATAAAAATATTAGACTAAACTAAATTACAACTAAACTAATGTAAGCCTTTGCATGACGGAATTTCGGTATATTCTTGAAACAGGTGCAATTTATTTCTTTAGCCACTATATACATATAACTATTTAAAAATGTAGACACTTTTATGGAGTAAGTAGGGTAATTTACATTTTTATACGTCGCAAAATATTAAATGTATTAAAGTAGGCAAATCTTTTCCTGTTACTAGCTTTTAAGAGACTCATTTACGTCACTATATGTGTATTATTGTCTATAAATTGTAAACACGCAACAAACGCGAATGTATTAAAAAACATTTAGTTTTTTTCTGTAGTTAAAAAAATAAAACAAATGTTCAACGAAACGTTAAGATAACGAAACCGTATAATATTTAATGAAAGATTAAATTAAAATGTAAATATGTATAAAATAAATATTTTTATAAATAAGTTTGTTTTAGTAACACCACTAGTCTTTGACGCAAGATCGAATGAATGAGTAATTTATAATTACCGCATTGCCATACTAGAACTAGGTTACGGTTAAATATAACTGTATGTACAAAATATTGTAGCATCTATAATTCGTAAGACAGTAAGGTAATTTGGATTAACAACTAACCCGTGAAGTGTGAATGAATAAATGTGTAACTAATGATAAATCAACCTGTCGCACATTTAATACCCGTCCTGAATGTTTTAATTTTATCAATCCACTGGTTTCATTAGTAAGCGATATTAAATATATTTCAATAAACTTTGTTAAGGTTAGGTATTATTATAAACGTAATGAATAAATAAAATATACTATAATTACGTTTTTAATACAAGATTTATTGGAATTAATATTTGTTAACTATAGATTTGTATCATTGATAAGTCCACTTTTGTGTATTAGTACTACATTTTAGGGGTTAAAAAATGATATTTATTTATTTATACTTTATTGTACACCAAAAATACATTATGAAAATATTAGAAATATCTAACTCTACAGACGGACTTGCGGCTCTTTATACATTTCTTCCAGAAAAAACCCATTTATGTGATTTATTGGTTCAGCTTATAATATCCCACTGCTGGACATATGCCTCTTTCTCGATATAACAACTATCTGTGATAACAACCGGGACCGACGACTTTACGTGCTCTCCGAGGCACGGTAGGGAGACCTATAAGAACAGACACCCAAACGAGAAATATATATTAATGATACAAATACAAATATCCATCCGAGCAGAAATCTGTGTGCTTAGGCCGCCCACACGTCATACGCATCACTATACCAGAGCGGTCGTCAACCCAAAATATGTACTATATTTTAATGTTTGTAGTTATTCAACTTACGAGGTTCGACACTAAACACGCGGATTAGCTGAAACGGAATTTATTATTGTTTTATTTCTTTAAATTCATAAATCTTGATACTTATCCTATTACAAAAATAACAGGTATTTTGTTACATAAGTTTAACTGAGGTAGGGCACAGCAGGAATTTCTTGCTCAAAATATGGAGCAGCCCGACTGGGGTAGTACCTCGACCTTACAGAAGATCATAGCTAAATAATACTGCTTTCAAGCAGTATTGTGTTCCTGTTGGTGAGTAAGGTGACCAGAGCTCCTGGGGGGATTGGGGATTGGGTAGGCAACGCGCATGCGATGCTTCTGGTGTTGCAGGCATCTATAAGCTACGGTAATCTCTTACCATCAGGTGAGCCGTACGCTTCTTTGCCGAACTAGTGATATTAAAAAAATAAAATAAAAAAAAATACACAGGAAACGCAGTTTATATCAGTAGGTTAACAGTAAAGCTAAAATTTAACAATACATACTTGTTTGAGGTTACGTAAAAATGTCAAAGTTACTTCTATTATGCGAACCTCCTTCCATTTTTAATGTCATTTAATTTTTATTTGACTTTAGTAGATGACGCTAAAAAATAACGTTTTTACAATACACTGAAAGCCTTTTTACCAAAAGAAGTTAAAATTGGAAAGTCCTTGAGACAGTTAGAGTACTTCGAATAATAATAGGCTGTATATGGATCGCGCCAACCTTTAGCGACTTGAGGAATCTGAAGAATTCGTTTGTTTGGTAGTTCGATTACGCATATTTAAATTACCAGTCCGAATTACAAAAATATTTCTTGGTCGTGAAGTATATAATAGATATACTACAAATAAATAGGTACACATAAAAATAATGACTTAATACTCGTACATTCGACATATACTATGGTAACATACGTACAACAGTCATATTGTATACTAGCTGTGCCCGCGACTTCGTCCGCATGGAATTTAAAATTAAATATTGTTCAGTTCGCTGAAATATAAAATAAATTAATTTCTAAAATAAAAGTAGCCTAAGTTTACTCCTTATTATATCAGCTATCTGCCAGTGATGAACCCGTCAAAATCGGTCCAACCGTTTCAGAGATTAGCCGGAACAAACAGACAGATAGACAGACTGACAAACAAAATTTGTACAAAATGTTTTTTTGGTATATGTGCCGTGTTTACATCCATATGCATTTAGTAAAAAGCGGCTATTTTAATATTACAAACAGACACTCCAATTTTGTTTATTTGTATACATGTCTATTATGACTAATAGCAGCAGAGCTGAAATCATAAATGTCAACACGAACGAAACCAGACAAGTCAACAATTTATCTATACATACTTAATTTATTATACATAAATACCTACTACACATATATTGGATTTTACTCAACCAGATACTGCAGAATTAATTAAAACTTCATGATATGTAAGTACAATTAGTCGAAATACAGATAATTACGTAGCTTTACTGAAGTGAAATGAAAATTGCTTAATTTTAACACATTCTGCTACTTTTAATGTGATAATTTGCAAAATAAAGAAAGAAACAAAGAGAAATATATGTCTAAACACGAAATACGAAATTGTATTTTGTGAGAATTAAATAATTGAAAATGGTAAATTATGCCATTTATATTTCGGTAAATATTTTAATATAATATAATTACTATAATTATTTTATGTATATATTTACTTTTATTCTGTCTAATGCTAACAATAAAAAATATTTATTATTAAAACATTTATTTAAATAATTGTGTTTGCTCTACTAAAGTAACTACGCGTTATCAAAGATTACTCAAATAGTAGTTACCAGATTTCGATAAAATTTATACGTAACCACATGATAAACATCAGCTTTCGATTTAATTAAAAATTATCAAAATCGGTACACCCAGTAAAAAGTTATTGCGGATTTTTGAGAGTTTCCCTCGATTTCTCTGGGATCCCATCATCAGATCCTAGTTTCTTTATCATGGTACCAAATTAAGAATATCCTCTTTCCAACAAAAAAAGAATTATCAAAATCGGTACATCCAGAAGAAAGTTATGCGGTATAATACAACGTAGGTCGACGAAAAAAGCGTCAAGTAAAAACGCATTATTAGATATAGCTCGAAAAGTAGTTGTTAGATCTCAAATAAATTTAAATGGGACCAATTGGCACACACTACCTTTCGATTAAAAGAAAATTTGTCGAAATCGCTCCACCGAGTCAAAAGTTCTGATGTAACATACATAAAAAAAAATAAAAAATACAGTCAAATTGAGAACCTCCTCCTTTTTTGGAAGTCGGTTAAAAAACACCTTGATACCACCACCGCATTCAGCAATCATTAAAACTGAATAACAATAAAATCCTCAGAAAACATTTTTACTTGGTCTTTTAGGCACGGTAGGTTCATTAAGAGACTATAATAGGTAGAGCAGAAATATTTATTTATTTTATTTTTACTTTATGTAGAAGAAGGGTCGGAGTTTAGTCCACGACCCTACTCTTATGTGAGTTAGCGAATATGTCCCTAACCATGAGCGTCGATCGCTATCAGGTACTTACAATAACGACCGAGCTTAACGTGCTCTCCGACACATGTAGGTCTCCCCACAAGGACAGACAACCATACTGGAAACAAATATTTTTATATATACCCATATATATAATCCATTCCGAGCGGAAAGCGCCGGCAATTAGGTGCCGCGCATACACACGCACAACTTAATGGAGTTAAAATTATGATGACAAATCCTACTATTTATTTATTTCAATATTTTTGATTTATAAAAGTGCATTGATTACTTTGCAGCAAAATAATCAATTACAAAAGAGATATTTTATTCTCGAGCTACATTTAAAAAATTATGGAAATATTTTTGCAAGAAAATTATCAAGTGAATCGTGGTGATTTGAATATTGAATATCTTATTACGAATTCTCACTTAAATTTTTTCAAACAACTTAAACACTCGAGATATCCCGGGAAACAGATATTTTTAAAGAACTTTATACATTTAGGTGTAACTTTTGCAATTACTAACAAGCTGGTGTATTTTTACACCTTTTTAAACGTTTTTCTGTGCATAAAAATATATAATATATTTTATGACTTTAACCACTTAAGTTATAAAATATAATTAATTTAATAAAACACTTTTTTCCGGATTTTATCGCGGTTTATTGTTAACTTTTGATTCCCGACGTTTCGGATACTTTACAGCAACCATGGTCACGGGAGGACTGAGGTGTCAGACGTCCCAACGTTACAAAGTTATTCGAAACTACCCGACATACATCAATATCTTATATAGTCCTATCTACGCAGAATGTGCTAATTGAGTCTTTAATCTGTGGTGAATTATGCTTGGTTTTTGATTTAATTATATTAATAATGGGGTCCCAAGCAGGTGGTAATTGCCAGCCATCTTCTCTATTGAAATTTGGATGTTTTTTAATTTCAATAGCCTCACGGATCATCCTTGGTTGGAATCGGTGTTCTTTTGCGAGGATCTGTGGTTTATCGAATCTAATATAATGGCTAGCTGTGTCTAGACTGTGTTCACAGATTGCGGACTTAGTATAGCGACGAATCAATTCGCACTCAATTTCACATTCTGCGTAGATAGGACTATATAAGATATTGATGTATGTCGGGTAGTTTCGAATAACTTTGTAACGTTGGGACGTCTGACACCTCAGTCCTCCCGTGACCATGGTTGCTGTAAAGTATCCGAAACGTCGGGAATCAAAAGTTAACAATAAACCGCGATAAAATCCGGAAAAAAGTGTTTTATTAAATGAGTAAAATTCGCGTAAACATTAGAAAACAATATATAATTAATTGTTACACTATTTCACCTGATGATAAGTGAAAATGCGGTCTAAGATGGAGCACGCTTACCTAGAAGTAACCTATTCACTCGCGACTTAAAGATCCCCAGGTTATAATTTTCTGGAAACACAGACGCTGGTAGAGAGTTCCATTCTTTGGCTGTACGGATCAAGAATGTACTAGCGAATCGCTTAGTGCGTATAAGGGGAATGTCAACCATGGGTGGCGTAACGCAGAGCGTCTGGTTGTACGATGATGGAAGGGGGAAGGGGGAATCAGGTTATGGAGTTCCTGCGTACACTCTCCGAAGTGTATCCGATAAAAAACCGACAGGCCGGCCACCCTCCGTTGATGATGCAAGCTTTGCAGCTTTGCAGCGACCAGTGCATTATCACCGATGAGCCTCCTGGCTCGTCTCTCAATCGACTCGAGAAGCTCCAGCTGGTACTTGGCTGAGCCATCCCAAAGATGAGAGCAGTACTCCATGCATGATTGAACTTGCGCTTGATATAAATTTAGAAGCTGTTCCGGAGTGAAGTACTGTCTCACCTTCGACAGGACGTCCAGTTTTCTGGCAGCTGTTTGAGCCTTTGCCTCTATGTATGAGCCGAAATTGAGGGTGGATGACAAAGTAACGCCAAGAAGCTCTAGGCGGCCGGTTATGGGCACGGGCACACCTCCGAAAGAGGGAGTCAGATGGAAAGGACTCCGCTTTGCCGAAAAAAGACACGCCTGGGTCTTAGAGGCGTTAAACTTGACCAGGTTTGTGTGTGATCCTATAAGGGTTCTGTTTTTCATTTTAAAGTACGGAACCCTAAACACGATCGAAATTTCGTATAAAATAATTCAATTCAAAACTAACTTAACAAAATAATCTGTCTTCGTCACATAAAAATTCAAGAAAACGTTCGAAAAAACTTTTTTTGTACATTTTATCTCTTATATGTTGCTTATTTGATCGACACCAAAACGTGTCCTCGTTCCGGGCGCCTCCGACACAATTTATTACCGAACCTAAATTTAACTAACAAACTGAAACAATTTCGCGGTTACAAGAAAGTTAATATTTGTTTCATAGATTTATCGTGTCCTTTTACGAACAGAACAAAGTTTTTTTTCCTTTAAAACGATTTCGACAAACGTGTTCTAAAAAGAAAAAACTTTTACTTCGTAAAAATATTGCGACCTAATAACACTTTTCAACAATAAATTGCTATAAAAACGCAAAATCGTTTGATTTGTTGCCCCATTTGCTATGGAATATTTTTATGATTTTTATTATAATTATGATATGTGCTAAAAAAATATGAATATATATGGCTATATTTTTTTCCATTGGCTTAGGTTTCTTATATTATAATTCGAGTTAGATTTTCATAATAGGGACATAAGCTTCTGAAACAATGAAAAACGTAAATCGTTAATTGACTCGTTAGGCGTTAGAATAGTATAATAACTTAATATTTATATTGAAAGTCTTAGTATTTTGATTCTATTTGAATATATGGTAGAAGAATGTTAGAGTTTTATTAATAATATAATAAAACACAAAAATATAATTTATTAATAATCTACACAAGTATTTTATTTAAGAATGTATAATATGTATTTAAAGCAGTATGGAATTCGGAAATTTGGAATAAGACTTATGATAAGTCAGAATGAGCATCTTAAGCCCTGTCTTAGTTGAAAAACGTGAAATGTCAACGTAGAAGAGCTTATAGATATAACGACTACTTGATATTTTCACGTCACGTAGCCTAGCCGCGTTCGTCGCTCACGTATGACAACGGGTAAGTCAATGATTATAATTTTTCACCTCTCTATATTAATAAACCATAAATTCACGGTGGTGTTGAGTAATTCTAGGAGGCAAATGTCAAAATAGTATTTTTAAGTAGTAATAATTATATAAGATATAAAACCACAACAGAAAATTTCTTGCACAAAGTTTGTAGCATCCCGAATGGATAAGTCTTAAGGAGTTCACAGTCAGGTAATACCGTTCTCAAGTAGTGTATTATTCCTGTGAGGACTCAGTTGGTGTTGTCTGTCGACTAATGCATTTAATTTAAAAATGTATATAAAAATATATCAAAATTTGGTGATAGTAAAAACCTACACGGAACACAAAATGAATAAAGTAATTACATTCATAATAAGACTCGCCATATTCACGTTTTACGTATATTAAAGAATATATGAATAAAATACTTTTAAAATAGAATCGAAATGTTTCATTTACAGGCGCGTTGACCCATAAAAAACTTGCTTCCAGTCCAAATATGTATACATTTGAAATATGCACTATGTATTTTAATGTTTCTTTATTAAGTTCGCAGTTAAATTCTTAGCAACTAAGTTATATTTGCAACTTGTGGCTAACAAACTTTCTTAATAAATCTCTGTCATGATAAATCGCTTCAGCCCGTAATATCCCACTACTGGGCATAGGCCTCTTTCCCCATGTAGGAGAAGGATCAGAGCTTAATCCACCACGCTGCTCCAATGCGGGTTGGTGGATATATTTCCTCTTATTTATTATGAGTAATGATCGCTATCAGGTGTACATGATAACAACCGGGACCGACGGCTTAACGTGCTCTCCGAGGCACGGTGAGGAGACCCGCACGGACTGCACAAACACCCAGACCACGGCAAACACCTGTATGGCCAATACAAATGTTTGTCATGTGCGGGGATCGAACCGGCAACCGCCAGCGCAACAAGTACAATCCATGGCTTTAACCGTTGCGCCAACACGGCGTAACATGATAAAATTAACAATAAAATTGATATTTTTAAGCGAGTTCAAAAAAAGGAGGAGGTTTTCGATTCGACTGTATTTTTAAATGTTACCTCATGGCTTTTACTGGGAGTATCTTTAAATTTAAATTCATTTAAAAATGTAAGCGACATTTGACTAGTCTTGTTTTGTTGAGTTATCTCTATTACTGCGTTTTATATTATACTTATAGATTTAAATTAAAGTCGGTTTTTTTAGAACAATTGCTTTAATTAAGTAGGTAATTACTGCGATTTTATACAATTTTAAAACAAAGAGAGTAGAAATAAAAATACAGTGTTAACCCTGATCGAGTGCGCAAATGGTACGGGATAAAAAGCATTAACATGTGTATAGCAAATTAATATGTGGATACGTGGTGTCCACGTCGGATGGCTGACAGTTAGAGTGAGGCCTAAATAACGTGTTTTTTTTTCCAGTTCTATAGATTTATATACTATTTGTTTAGCGATAACGCGGTTTCTTTTTGAAGTAATTTTTGTAACGGCTCGTCCATCTCATCTACGTGAGGCTCGGAAGAGTTTAGAAAAACATAACGAAGTATCACAAGGCGGGGTAGGGGGGGGTTTATATTGATATATTTCGTGTATTTATTGGTCGTTGAACGTTCTTTTTTTGTATATATAGCTAAGTCGACAAACAAGCGTACGGATCGCCTGATGGTAAGCAAGTACCGTAGCCTATAGACAGACGTCTGCAACACCAGAAGCATCGCAAGCGCGTTGCCGACCCAATCCCCAATCCCCCCAGGAGCTCTGGTCACCTTACTCACCAACAGGAACACAACACTGCTTGCAAGCAGTATTATTTAGCTATGATCTTCTGTAAGGTCGAGTTCGATTTAGCTATGATCTTCTGTAAGGTAGACCCCAGTCGGGCTGCTTCATTTTTGAGCAGGAAATTTCCTGCTCTGCCTTACCTTAGTTAAAAAAAAACAAACAACCGACAAACCCCTTGCAACTGATACAAATAAGTTTCAACAAAGTAGCTGTCCAATATATTTTGCTTCATTACCACTGTTATATATTTATCGATTGCTTATAATTATGAATACTTACAATTATATAATTATATATTATATAATTAATATATAATTATTATAATCCATCATATTAGCGAGCTGTTTTGTAATAACAGACCACATAATTACATAAATATTACAAACGGCACCATTTATGAATGGATGAACGACATTAATGTCATTACATATTTAATTCACCGCAGCAATTTCATATCGACAAAAAGTACGACTGATAACCGTAATATAACTCTCCCTGTTATAAAAGTATGATTATTTTATGACTGAAAATACGTTGTTATGGGATAATTGTAGGTAGCGTTATTCACAAAGATACGCTCGTTAAACTTGCACGTTTGTTAGGATAATAATATTTAAACACAGAAAATAAGGGTTGTTATCGTTTGCACAGCGCTAGCATAATTGTCATACCTTATGTATGGTACAAGCTTTTGCGCTTGCGTGTTTAGAGGTGGAGATCCCGTGGGATCGGAGGTCGACTGGTATGCAGCTATTACATTCCACATACGTTACCTGAATCGACAACAAAGGTACTGTTCAACTTTGAGTGACATTCAATGTCTCATGCATTGACATTCACTGTAATCATTGGACACCTACATCTATACTAAAATAGTTTTTTTTTTAAAAATCTTTAATTTGTAGTTTTATTTCACGATTCAGCCCGTAACATCCCATTGCTGGGCATAGGCCTCTTACTCTAAGTAAAATAAAGTTTTAACGTCAGAAAACGTTTTATTCAGTCTCGTTTGAAATTATAATCTGCATTTAAAGCTGTACTTTGCAGTTCTGTACCATAACTGAAAACTCACTTCACTCAGCTTAGCTACCCTTTACGAAGTCGGAAACTTGGGAGTTATAATATTTTTATTTATAGTAACCATTTACGTCTACAAAAAAAATATATTATATTAAAGTTCTATTTTTATTGGAGAATATACTAGACTATTTAATAACACACTATATGTATATGTATATGTATATATATATGCATATGTATATGTATATGTATATGTATATGTATATGTATATGTATATGTATATGTATATGTATATGTATATGTATATGTATATGTATATGTATATGTATATGTATATGTATATGTATATGTATATGTATATTTTATATATATATATATATAAAGCGTAGCAACGCGTGCAGGTTACAGCTAGTTTATGATAAAGTTGACATTAGTTGAAAAGAGGTCATGGCCAAGCAATAAAAAATCCCTAATTACATACATGCCTAATTACATTAATTTATTACTACGCTATTAAGGCATATAAAATTCAAACTATCTTTCTACTAATCGTACTAAAGCTGTATTATTATGTCCTATTAAAACTAATGAGACAGATACAAAACGATAAGAACGAACAATGAGTTTCGATCCTATTTTTTGTACTCTCAAAATAATTTGTATCTTCAAGATAATCAAATGCAAAATGTAATTTATAAGTAGAGTGAATTGCGAAAACACACAAGAAGCGGCTTACGTAAGCAACTGACGACTGTGTATGTTAAGCGTACATAAAAAAAAAATGTGTAAATATATCAAGTCTATGTGGAACCACAACCGTCTCGGTATCCCGATTGTAAATATAGCATAGTGGGCGACAAACTGAAAAGATAAACGTTTAAAAACTCTCAATACCTAATATTTCACTGTAAAAATTCCACCCTGATTTGTCTGTAGCAGATTTTTTTACCATAAGTTTATAATATCTATTTTAAATACTAACAATAAATAATAATTTTCTATACTAATAATACAAAGAGGTAGGATTTTATTTTTTGTTTGTTTTTATTAATGTCAATTATTAAAGTATTATTGCTGACATGCTTTTTAAAGAAAATTTCTGTATATTTTTTATTATTTCAAAAGACGACCCATTAGACGTAATACTTAATGGGTTTGTTTGAAGGCCAAAGGTACTCGGTGAGCAGACGTCATTAACGTGTTGACTTAGGACGCTCGACCCCGGAAGCTCATGGCAAACAGGTCCATCTTAACAGAAAGCTAATATTCACATAAAAATTACCATTTTCCATGAACTAACGAGTCTTACTTACTGTTATCTTAAAACTTAGCTTAATAGAAAAAATTTAATTTTGTATGTAACATACACGGTATAACTTATAAAGTAGGTCAAAAGTCACAAGTAAGAAACGTATCCCGTAGATAGCGATACACATCAAACCTCAAATAATAATATCCAATAGGTAACACTTATTGTACAAATAGTATATTAGCGTTTAGAAGACCGGGATTCCTTTATTTCAAAATAACCATTTATTTATTCGATAAGATAAAGTAATTTTTGACCTATCAAGATGTCTTTAAATTCCTTTCATAACGGTATTCAACAGAGAGAACTCTGTGATTCTCCCGTTATTTTAAATCCCCAAATCCAAAAAAAAGAAGTGATACTCACTTCGACTGTATTTTTATGTATGTTATCTCGTTTATTTTACAGAGTGTACCGATTTTGATGATTTTATTTTAATCGAAAGTTGGTGTAATTTAAATTATAATATTATTTAAAAATATCCTTCGAGTAATACGTAATGTCAAGAATACGCTGTGTCAAAGAATAAACGTTATTACTAGACTTTATTTCCGAATATTTATCATCAGTTCGTCACCTGAAAGTAAAAAAAAATAAACCGAAATAGCTTTACATCAACTTAAGTTCAAAATAATGATAGGTAGTTTTCTGTCTTCGAGTACAGAATTTTCGTAAATGAAGTGTTGTGGATATTTACTATAACTTATTAAGGGACTGAAAGAACAGTTAAGATGATTTACAAAATTTTTACTCGTGTTCTGAAATTGTGTCAAAGTTAAATTACCCTAATTTAATTAGCAAAACTATTTGTTTAATGGAATGGGCTTTATAGACCACATTCGATTGCCTATCATCAAAATAAAGCTGATAAAACCGCATAGATCGTCTATTATTCTTAATTAACACGAAATTTCTGTGAATGAAAAATCTGCAGCTACAGACAGCATTTTTGCAACAAAACATCTGGGTGTTGTAAAAAAAATTCGGTATGCACCAATAGATTCTTTAGAATTCTTTAGAATTGACATTCCTAGTAGTTAAAAAAAATATTTATTAAATATAGAATTTATTAAGTCACGTGTATATTTATTTGTGACAATTTTAATGATATTATAATAATTCATTATGTAATAGAATTAACAATAGCCTTTGTCCTCGAAATTCTAATAATGAATACTTTAACTGATTGCATTGTCTTTGTTGTCTAGACACGTAGAAATTTCATCAAGCGTAACTTTATTGAATTACGCAAACAAGCAATATTTTTGTTAGGAAATATACATATGTAGTACATATTTTATTTTTCAGTAAACAAAAAAAGATATATAATATTAAATTATGAAGAATTTAAATCAGAAACAACACTATTCAAATAGGCATCAAAAGCACTTTCGAATCGTCATTCGAGTGAAGAGTGTGTAAAAACTTATATCGTAAAATGTTGTCACTGTAACATACGAATATATTCCTCGCCTAACGCCTTATATCGGCATAGCAATTCAACGGGGAAATGTTGCCAGCATTCTTGCCACAATTCCACGTGGACATGATTTCTATCATAACTATTTGTAAATATTTAGTTCTTAAGTTGTAAATTGGAAATATGTATAATCATCATCATCATTATAGCCTTTACAGTCCACTACTGGACATATGCCTCCACAAGTTTACGCCAAAAATAACGTGAACTCATGTGTTTTGCCCATAGTCACCACGCTGGGCAGGCGGGTTGGTGACCGCAGGGCTGGCTTTTTCGCACCGAAGACGCTGCTGCCCATCTTCGGCCTGTATATTTCAAAGCCAGCAGTTGGATGGTTATCCCGCCATCGGTCGGCTTTTCAAGTTCCAAGGTGGTAGCGGAACTATGTTATCCCTTAGTCGCCTCTTATGACACCCACGGGAAGAGAGGGGGTGGCTATATTCTTTAGTACCGTAGCCACACAGTACATATGCTATGTACATATGCTGATATGTATAATATTTGATAATAAATAAGTAATAAAAAAAAAAACAAATACAATCTTCTTGAATTCCATTCTTGAAATCAAAACACCTCTGTTTTTATCTTCTTTGTTATTTTAAATGACTTTGTAGCTGTGCTGGTAATGTCTTTAATTTAAAAGGTAGTCTTATTTTAAAAGTTTTAAATAGGCAATGTATATATGAGTATATATGTAAGTATGTATGTTTGAGTTGTTGCGTATGTAGTATATTAATATTTAAAATACAATTTTTGATACAAATATTCTGATAACAGAAATATTTCTTTCATAGTTTTTCATTGAAACACGTATGTACGTGTATTAATGTAAGTAAATAATTTAATATAAATAATTAATCAATTAACCTGGTTATCAAAGTGCGTAAAGCTGTAGTTTCAAAACAATAGGTCAAAGCGAGAGAGGTGGTCAATTTATAAAAATAATTATATTATATAGATTAGAAAATTTCTAGACCAAGATATTATTGTAAGAACTTGAAATTCAATTAGGTCTAAGCTAAGGGTTTTTTCGTTTATGTTCTAATGATAGAGATGCTTCAAAAACAATTTTTTTTTTTTTTTATGAATTGGACCAGGCGTCAAGCTAAGCACTTTCGTTACATTTATCAGAATTGTATCATTTTCCAGTGTATTTTGTTTTAGTGCGTTTATTATTCTACTAATGTATAGATGGAGAATGTATGTTTTTAGTCACGCAAACTGCTGAATTGATTATAGTGAAACTCGGTAAGTAGATATCTAGAGATCCAAAACAACATACGGCTACTCTTAATGAAATGTTAATGTGCATCCAGTTATTTAAATATAATAAGCCTGGGTAAAGGGAGGCGCAAACCCCAAGATCAACTGCTCGATATTATTTACAAAAAAAAGCCTACGTTTTTTTTTTAACTTTTGGCTGTAAGATAATTGTTTTCGATGGAAAACGAAAATAAAAATAATTAATTACGCAATATTAGTGGTAACTCAAAATTTACTCATCAGATTTCGATTAAATTCAAGTGGAATCACATGACATTTCGAATAAAAAAATAATCATACAAATCGATACGCCTAATGGAAAGTTCTAAGGCAACAGGTATAAAAATTCAGTCGAATTGAAAAACTGCTCCTTTTTGACGTCGGTTAAAAAGAAGCATATATTTACAGTGTACTGAGTGTATGTGACTCAGGAGAAAAAGGCGAGTTGTTTAGTTATTAATGACTATTTTTGTTACGTAAAAGGTAATCAACAAAATGCCTTTATCACAGTAACATATCAAATTGAATTAAGTGCTTTCAGATACTGTATTTTTAATTATTCGGAATATAAATTCCTATATATGAATTCATGCATTGAATGAGATAATTGTCAAACATTATGACAGTCAAATTACCCTGGGAAATGCTACTGATAATAACACATCGCAATATTCATTTATTTGCCTGAGTCGTGTATTAAAGTAAAATTGATAGGAAGAGTGAGTTTTTCATAGGTACTATTATATAATAAACAAAGTGACAATTATTTCAATATCTCAAATTTTTATTTTGGTATCTAATTTAAAAATATTTTTGATTGAAAACCAATAAGTTCAAATAATTCCTCCTTAAGACTACACAATAAAGTTATGTTATCAAGTTTTGATCTGTACATACATACATATATATATATATATATATAAGTTCCATTCAACTCATAACATCCCACTGCTGGGCTGTCTCCGTATAGGAGAAGGATTGGAATTTAATCCACCATGCTGCTCCACTGCGTGTTGGCGAATGTATTCCACACCGTGAGTAATGATCGCTATCAGGTGTATATGATAACAATGCTCTCCGAGGCATAGTGGAAAGACCCACAATTACAAACCCATATCTAAAGAGAATATACAATATTTGTATATATGTTGTTTACGAAATAAAATTTGTACAAAAAATATTCATCCCGAGCGGTATCTAGGCGCCGAGCGGGCACACGCACCGCTACACTAGAGAGATCATTATATATAAGTTACTTCGTAAAAAATGTGTAAAATGTAGTAAGTAACAGAGTCAAAATCAAATCAAAATCAAAAACAGCTTTATTCAAATAGAATCAAGAGAACTTTCGAATCGTCATTTTAAAAATTAAAACTTTAAAAATAAATTATTATTTTTGTAAAAGTAAAGCTACCAGCGATTCGGAATGTAGATTATGCAGAGAATAGAGCAGAAGACGAGAGAGTGTGAATGATATATATATATATATATATATATATATATATATATATATATATATATATATATATATACATTACAAGACAAATATATACAAATTCTTAAATATTATTTGTAAAATAATATTGTGAATGCCATGTATGAAATCCGTGGTTCTGGTGTTAGAGTTACGATAAGTAATTTTTATTTATATAATGACTGTTTTATACCTATTGTAAATACTGTTTCTATCTGAAATAAAAAGATAGAAAAAAGAAAGAGTTTGTAATCTATCATGACAAATGATTGTCGAAACCGAAACCAATTAGATGGTTGTCGGTAATATCATCCGTGTAATAGACGTAATTTTCGCTTACGGCAGCAAAGTTGATGGCGCAGAAACGTAGCGAAATGAACGTCCAATGACTTTTGTTTTCTTGTATTCCTTTGTAAGGAAAAATAAAAAATAAAAACAACTGAATACCTGTTTAGATGATTTTCTTTGTAATGGTTCTTTGTTCTATATAATTAATAAATTCAACCATATTTTATATTTCGGCCAATCATCATATCAATCACCAGTTTTAGATAAAGGTTATCCAACAAATAAGTTACGATTAAACTTTAACGGCAGGCGGTAGAATAGCCCATATTTCATTTCAATTGATAAAGTACAAGTTTTATTCATACAATATCTACATAAATATTTGCGAATAAAATATCTCATAAATACAGTGGTATTCGATGATGAAAAAGAATTATTCAAAACACCAAAAACTTTTATCTGTTGGATATCGTCATACGTAAAATCTGCAACTGGTAAAATAGGTCCTAAGTCTCAAAACTTATTTGATGTAAGGTCTTATTTTTCCGCGTTCACATAAAAATAAAATATATAATCCTATAATGTACCGTTTTTATATGTCCGTTTTTATATCTTAAAATAGATTTTTTTTATATCTACATATTGCCTAATGCCTGTCTGCGATCTCGCCTGATGGTAAATGAAGATGCAGCCTAACCCGAGTAAAAATTTTTTCGTCTTCCTAAGAAGAACCGGACCAGGCATGCCTGATCAGGACTAGATGAGGCATGTAACGCAGATGATTAGTCTGGACCTGATCAGGATGAGATGAGATTTCCTGATCGGGTCAAGATCAGGAAATCTCATCTCATCCTGATCAGCCGGTTCGGTCCGGTCCTTTTAAAAAACACGAATGTATATTCAAATAATTGTTTAACAAAAAAAAAAAGCGAATTGATTTTATAAATATTTTACTTAACATAATTAAATATTATGATATTTATTTCCGTTTATTTTTTCCAATGTATTATTTATTTATGTTTTTACTTTAAATATTAGTTATTTTTATTAATTTTTGTTATTAATTAATTATTATTATTAATTAAATTTTATTTATTAACTTTTAATAATTAACAACTAATTAACTATTTCCTATTACTTACGACTGCTCCACTGTGTAGAAATGGACTCCCTGCTAGGCTGTCCTGATAACTGTAACTAAGTGCGCTTAAAAACATTAATAGCGCAATTCAGGCTCAGTTCGCGTAATTTCTTTCAGGCTATCCTGATCTGGACCGGACCGGGTCCTGATCCAGTATGCTTTACCACACTTGATTACATTTTACATCAGGCTATCCTGATCTGGATCGGACCGGGTCCTAATCCAGTATGCCTTACCATACTTAATTATATTTTACATCAGGCTATCCTTGTCTGGACCAGGCCTGGTCCTGATAGAGCTTGCCGGATCTGGCATGCCTCATTCTATCCTGATCCGTTCCAGATACATGATCTGGTTGAGCCTGACCTTTTTTCTAGTCGGGAAGATGGTGCGCGCTTGCCTAGAAGATGCCTATTCACTCTTGAGGTTAATATATCTAGATGTACTAGCTGACCCAGCAAACGTTGTTTTGCCATATATATTATGAAAATTTAGGGTTGTATGTATTTTTGTATGTTGTATCATAAAAAAGTAGAAATTAAAAATTTTGTCTAAAAAATAAAAAAAAAAATTTAGGGGTGGACTACCCCTAACATTTAGGGGGATGAAAAATAGATGTTGGCCGATTCTCATAGATACCGGATAAGCACAAAAAATTTCATCAAAATCGGTCAAGCCGTTTCGGAGGAGTATGGCAACGAAAACTGTGACACGAGAATTTTATATATTAGATAATATTAAAAGCTTTTAAAACATAAACAATCATTTGTCTTTACGCAAAATATTTTAAATCAACGTTTTGTTTGATTAAATTGAATAATAATGAAAAATATAATATACTAGCTGTGCCCGCGACTTTTTCCGCGTGGAATTTAACAAAAAAGTTATCGTTCAGTTCGTAGAGTTATTAAATAAATAAATTTATAAAAAACAGTGAAAGTCGTTTCAAAATAAGTTCAGCCTTTTCAGAGATTAGCCGGAACAAAGAGACAGACAGACAGACAGACAATAATTTAAAAAAAAACTATTTTGGTAAAAAGCGTTTATTTTAATATAACAAACAGACACTCCAATTTTATTTATTTGTATAGATTTATTAACGGATAATGAGCCTTTGTAAAGTTAATAACACCATTTAAGTTACTTCAAATACGAAAAAAAAATATTCAAAGAACACTATTTAGTAAACGCTTTATATTGTCATTTATTGATACTTAAAATACAAATTAATTGATACGATTGAAATCTAATTTCAATAATTACCTTTGTCCGCTTCTAAATAGTTAATATAAGCCTAAAATGTCATCATTTAAGCAAACAATATTACAATTAAATTACTTATCTAATGATAAATTATTAAGGTATTGTTGATCATTGAGCCGTGCAAGTAATACATGCGTATAGTCATGAATGGGACCTGTCAGTTGAATCCCATTAGGTATCAAAACACAACTAACGTAATATCCCTCTTGAGATGATAAACGCGTCAACCATAACAATGACAAATTGGATCCAAATCATTGGATTATAAACTATTATTAAGTTTCAATATTGGGTCGATAGGTACCGTTATTACTATTTTACTTGTATCAACAATTCAGTAACAAAAATTATTGTAAAATTGTGTAGGCTATCATATTTTATTTGTAAACAAACTAAAATTTATTTTAAAATTAAACACAAAAAAAAATTAGTGCGAAATTTGATTACCAGGATAGATTGGAAATATACACTCGTACAGTATTTACACCATGTTGTTACAGTTAATATAATATACTAGCAATACCCGTGAAAATAATTCACACTAAATATGTAAAAAATTTCATCATCATCATTACAGCCTGTACAGTCCACTGCTGGACATAGGCCTCCACAAGTTTACGCCAAAAATAACGTGAACTCATGTGTTTCGCCCATAGTCACCACGCTGGGCAGGCGGGTTGGTGACCGCAGTACTGGCTTTGCCGCACCGAAGACGCTGCTGCCCGTCTTCGGCCTGTGTATTTCAAAGCCAGCAGTAAAAAATTTACCGACCATCAATCAAATCGAAATCAATTGAAACAACGTCGACGTCAACAAGAACAAAGCAAAAATATCTTTTTTAGTTATAGATGCCGGTCGAGCAAGCAATTATCTATAAAATGATATATGAAATGATATATGATTTATGTGGTTTAATTGTGAGTTTTTTTTTAAAGGGAGGCAAATATAGCCTATTATTACCTTACCTCTTACCTTTGCGTATTAATATATATGATATTTATTTATTTTTTATTTTTTGATAGAACAGTTTATACAATTGTATATAAAATATACCAATTGTCTTATGTAGGCTGTTCATTAATTCTTGTAGAAACACAATTTAATTAAGTGAGCGCAACTGGAATAAGAAAAATTTGTGTAATTAATTAATGTTGTTCCACTATACAACGTCTACCATTCTATTGATTCATCAGAGGCCTTTATAGTAACAGGAGAGTATTGTGAAAGATTTTACTTTATATTATGAAAATGTATATTTGTAATAGTTTTTTTTTTTTTTTTTTAAATCCAGTGTGTAAACGATTTCTTTGAAAACTATCATACTTTAAGAGTTTTTTTTTATAACAATGATAAAGTTTTCTGGTTACACAAAGTACTGTAATACCGATCTGTATATACTACCCTAGCATATCCTTTGATGGCATAAAAAAGCCTCAAGCTATGTAAAATATCTTTATACTTGTCCTTCATAGAACAGTTTCTGTTCAGGTTACAGTAATATTAAATCAATATGTATTTGTATCTTTTGAATTGTATTCATATAATAGGACTTATACGAATTGTATGTTAGTCTCTGGTTGAGTGAGAGTTGTGAGGGAAGGTTATGAGGGGAACCAAACCCAATGAAAGTCGATCTAACACTAACTTTATTAAGATTATTTTGAGTATATATAGGCAGAAGTACAGACGTCATCCGTGGCAAAAAAATAACAATTTCATTAGGAATCTGTATCAGTCCAATAACAATTTCGTAATAAATAAGCTAAATTAAAGAGGTTATTAGTTTGCAAGATAATCATATCACCCGTACACGAGTACTTTCAAAGCGAATACCCCAAAATGTACGCGCATAACTAACGACTACACCATATACTTTTTTTGTGCTAATCAGTCTCTCGACAAGATTTGTAATAAACAATTAAAAAAAAAAACAATATATTGTTTATTAAAATTTTACAGTTTATTGTAAGTAAAGAGTTTAACATTAGTACTGGAAATGTTTGTACCTGTGGCTAAGCGTTTGCATTTAGTTTGAATGCTCATGTAAATGATTATACCGCCACCCCTTTTTGTCTTCCTTAGAGCTGTTAACATTTTGTAGCTATTCCATTTAAATGGTGCATAGAGCTTATGTTATCTGCGATATTAATTCCAGTAAGTAAAACTTGCTGTATAGCTATTACGTACATATTTTATACTTAGCACGAGTGCACATCTACAATGTCTAAGCTACACATAAATCAAAATAAAATAAAAAAATCGCATTTACATATTTTAATGTAAGTAATTCTCATTTCTTTTTAATTGTAACTCTTTATTTTTTTATTTACTTCAGTCTGTGCCAAAAAATCTTCAAACACACCAATTTCTTATATTTTTATGCTTTAGGAAATCTGTATAGAACAATTAAGTAATGTAAGCATATCGCTTGAATATTGAACAGTATTTACACTGAAAGAAAAATTAATAAGTCTATTGACTATTAGATAACCGTGCTGTAGTAGTGTGTCTACGTGGCGCCTAAACACCGCGTCACAGGTCACGGTTTCAATTCCCGTTCGGAATGGATATTTGTAATTACACAAATATTTGTTTCCCGTACGGATGTCTGTCCTTGTAGTTCTCCCCACCGTGCCACTCACTGGACCTGATAGCGATCGCTACTTGTAGTAGGGAATATATCTACCAACCCGTAGTAAAGCATCGTAGTGGATTAAGCTTTGATCTTTGCCCTACATACAGAAAGAGGCCTATGCCAAGGAGCAGCCTGCAGCAGTGTAATGCTACATGCTGAATTAATTAATTAAACATTTTTTCTTAGAATAAAATATCAAGCATTAGTGTGTTGTCTTATCTGAAAAAAAGTAATCGCCATCGACCGTCCAAATACTTAAGGGAGACGCACAAGCAATAGACGATCCCTGGATAAATCTTCAACACTTTTCAACATTAAAATAACAATAAAAAGTGGACATACTTTTTGTTTTTTTATTCAAGTTATTCAGATAAAGTGACATGTTTGATAAGTAAACTAAATTTGTAGCTCTAAACTAATTAAAAGATCGACTTTTAACCTTTAAAATTAATAAGCCGATGTTTTCTGTCCAACTATTACGAAATTCGTTGGCTGTAATTGGTATTTAAAAATGCCTTCACGAAATGAGATTCAATCTAATTTTAATTCACCCTATATTGACGCATCATCGCGAATTCGTGTGTCGTCACTGACTGATTGATAAACGCACACACATTGATCAGCATCTGATAAATGAACCTCATTTGTCTCTGCCAAGATAACATACTCTCAGGTACGTTTTCACGGCTTTTTATTTTGTTTGTTAGAAACAGAAAATTGATAATATATCAAATGATTCAATATTTTTTTTTCAAGTGTAGTCTGGTTCTGATTGGACATATTATCTGAATGGTTCAGGTACTTTTTATATTTTTCCCGATCGTTTTATTATATTGGCAACCAATTTATTTGATAAAACGTTATTGCTTCACTTCGAAGTTTCATTGTACTTTTATAGTTCTGCGTCTTTCATTTCTGCTTATTAATAACATTTAACTTCCTAGTTTTCGAAACAGTATTTTTAATTTTGACATTTGAAAACTAATTTTATACTAAAATTAATTTTAGCAACATTAAAATTTTATTTCTCAGATGAAATAAAATGAAAACATTTATTTTGTCAAAAGGTGATATAAACACTTAACGAAAGTCAAAACAATGTCATTAACAAAAAAAAAAAATACAAATTAATTTAAAAAAACTCGACAATAATAATAGAAAGTTAAGGTAGCAAAAAAAAATAAACAATAAAATAAAAAAAAATTGTATCTTAACATTGGGTACATTACAAACTTAGATAATATACCCAGTGTTATGTGCAACCTTAACTTAGTCAAAATAATCAAAATATTAAGTTACTTTAAATTTCTAATGTCTCGGTAGTCATTACCTTCCAATTATGTCCTCGGCTTTATTAAATATAACAATAAATAAGATAAACTAATATCGCTGAGTGTAGGCCGAGAGAAAAAAAAAGCCGAAGGAAAAAAACTTTCGGTACTCTTTTAAAAATTTTAAAGTCATATACATGACAAAAAGTAACAGTATGACCATGAAATGATCAGGACAAACACGAGACAGCCAATCATGTGTGACGAAAGCACCACATGTCACCTGCTTACAATATTTAAACTATATCTATTTACAGATTGAGATCAAAGACATAGCTGGTCGAGCTTTATTCAATCCCATGCCTTTTCATCATTAAGATATTCATTGATGTTATAATAGGCTTGACTACATAAAGTTCGCTTAGTAATTTTTTTAAACTTAGTAAAGGCAGAGATTGAAGCGCAGCCGGAATCTTATTGTATAATAAGATAGACATTTCTATTAAACTACTTTTTTTCCAGAGCCGGCATTTAGGAAATATTATTTGTGTTCGTTTCTGAGTGTTACATCATGTGAGGCATGTCGATCACTACGACTAACAAATAAATGCCTATTTTTCCGTATGTACATTATATTTTCATTAATAAATTTCTCTTTCAATGATTCTTTACATCCCATTTTGTAAATATAACGGATGGCCCTTTTCTGCAAAATAAAAATGACATTAATATCAGCCGCATTGCCCCATAGCAAAATGCCATAGAACATTATACTATGGAAGTAGCTGAAATAAACTAATCTAGCTGTATCGACATCTGTTAATAACCTTATTCTTTTAACCGCGTACGCTGCAGAACTTAGTCTATCCGTCCGAGTTTTAATAATACGTTATAAGTCACGTGTCAAATATTTTCGTCTAATTTTACACCAATGTACATTGCGAGCAATCCTATCAAGTCACATTCGTAATTCATCAGACTGTTTCACCATATGCATATTGTTTCAACCAAAGGTATCATAAATCATGAAACAGTACGCGGTGGTGTTCCGATATAAAAGTGCAAATAAGACTCGTGTTGAAAACAAAGTGTTGTATTATTCATCGTCTGTTCACGCGGGCCCGTCAGGGTCGGATTAGACGCGTCCTTTACGAACACCTGGCTGGCAGAACCGCGGAGATGAATTTACGCGGTCGTCGCGAGCGACACCTGCCTAACACAAGATAATACGCTACTTATTGCCGGTGATATATTAAATTTTTGGAAGATTATCTCGGATCATTTCTCATATCTTAAATATATTTCATAATGTACCCCTAAACCTTTCGTTTCCATTAAGCACGCTGAGTTCAGCCAAATCTGGCACCGCTTTTGTGCCAAAAACTTTTATGGATTTAAGCCAAGACAGTTGTATCGCTGTTTAATATTAGATAGGATTAAATTAAATTATACCGTTTTATAAATGTGAATACAATTTAGAATTATAATTATACTACATAAAATGTGCATCAAAGCGTAATTCGGTACAGCAATCTGTTATCCATTAGACTAAGTTTCTGGCTGACAGTGTATTCATTAGATAGCAATTTATTTCTCTGATACATAATGCACTGATATAATAAAATCGTTACAGACAGTGATTTATTTATTATTATCATGATAACCACAAATATATTATTACTTTTATTTTTATTTAAAAAAATATTGAAATACGATATAATATTATATTAATTTATCCTTCAAAATAAATATCAACATTTACATTACAACATTCGTAAAATAATAACAGTAAAATAATCTTAAATTTGAACGCTAAGCTAATTTATAAGGCTTGCAAGTTAAGGAAGGCTTTACCCATTACCGACGTCTAATTTATCAGGAGGCTGATTCACAGGCGTACATCAATCTTGAACAAAAGTGAGAGCAGTGATTAACGGCCATATAAAATGACGAAACTACCGCCCTTATAACAATTTGAATAGATGTAATGGAGAATGCCTCATAACTATAGACACCGAATTAGTCAAAAATGCTTTATTCATGTTATTTCAATTAAAATATTTAAAAAATTGGTATTGTATGATTGTTAATTATGTGTTGTATGATTTTTTTCTATAATTTTTTAAGCTATTTATTGAGTTTAGTGGAATCTACATTTTCAATCGGTTGTAACAGTACATGAACTAATGAGAACACTCTCAGAGTGATATGCAGTCGGTGGGCTAGCTTCATCTTCAAGTTCATCGTCTTAGCTCCGTACGTGTAATGACTCTTATGACGCATCATTGCCACATTGCCTTAAGACTATTTTTATTAATAGACTTTTTATATATTAAGTATTTTATAACATTAAATTGACACCAATAAATGATTAATTACTTCAGATAAATAAAATAACACCTTTATTATTAAAATAAGAAAAAAAAAACGGCTAAATACGAGTCGGACTCGCGAACCGAGGGTTCCGTACAAACAAAATTATTAAAAATAGCTTTATTATCTGATGTCACAAAAAATTTATGCTTTTCGTAATTTTTTCTTTATCTGTACTATAAGACGTTGCTTCGTATCAAATTTCAAGATTCTGAGTTCACGGGAAGTATCCTGTAGGTTTGAATTACTTTGCGAGTATCGGAAATTTGCAGCATAAACAGCTGTATCTTGATTGCGTTAGCTTAGACGTTTCATTTTTTCACATCTCCAAGAGAGAGTAGACTTGAGTATTTGATATGAATTTCAGCTTGATATCTCCACGCGACTCGACAGACAGACGGACAACAAAGTGATCCTATAAGGGTTCCATTTTTCTTTTTGACGTACGGAACCCTAAATATGTACAAAATTGAAAAATAATAAACTTCTACAAAATAAGAGCTTAACAGATAAAAAATGCATTTTATTTGCAATATCATGATAGCTTCTATTGCTTTCAACAATAAAGTAAAAACAAAAATTTACTTAGTTTTTACTAATATTATCTACCGTTAAACGAAAATAAGTGTGCTATTTAAATGACCAAAAAGGATTTTAATTAGCATGTGTCAGTTCGTTTGTCTATTTGTAACACACTTTTAGTCCACAATTTTAGGCTAATCTATATAATTCTAGGGAGTTTCCAAACCCTGATTTGATCATTAAGTTGTTGAATGTAATATATATATTAGTAACAAAGTACAATACCTAAAACTAAAATACGTATAAGAAGCAACTGTAAAACTTAAATATGTTTGATTCAACTAATGAAGTCTTAAAGTAAAGAAGAAAAGAAAGGTTAATTATAATTTAATTGGTCAGCTTAGTGTTTTAGTAGAGCAAGGTTAAAATATATATATATATATATATTAAAAATCAATGATCATATCAATTGATCGAATAAAAATGCCTCGAATAATTATTTTTTCTATATGTTTTTCAATTTAACATTTTCAGTGAAAATGTTCTTAAAACAGTAAAAAAAAGTATTATAAATTATCAAGGTCGTCTGGAATGTAGGCCACATTAAGTGTATACATTTTATTATATTTTTTAATACCATAGACTTTAAACTTTTTTAATGCTTTTTAATGTGGTTAAACAGATAGCCGTTTCAATTTAAGTATAAACTCGTTTGTAGTTGCTTTTTTGACCGTGATGGTGAGGTAGGTACGAACTACTTATAACTGAGGTAGGGCACAGCAGGAATTTCCTGCTCAAAATATGGAGCAGCCCGACTGGAGTAGTACATCAACCTTACAGAAGACCACAGCTAAATAATACTGTCTTCTGGTGTTGCAGGCGTCTATAAGCTACGGTAATCGCTTACCATCAGGTGAGCCGTACGCTTGTTTGTCGACCTAGTGACATAAAAAAAAAAGAAAAAAAACCTAAACTAGAACATTTGCTACAGACCGACTAGGAATGTTTATGATCGGGTTAATTCAAAAGTCACTTGAAAGGAGTTAAAAAAATTAGTGAAATTCAGTTTTTTAATATTTTACCATCAGTTATGAATCAATTATTAGTATTAAGTCACTAAATAATTCTGTTTGTAATGAGTTTGGCAATCCAATTAGGTTACACGGTTGATTCAACATTAAATACCGTATTGAAAACCGTATTTGAAATTTTTCCTACAATTAAATCGATGTAAAAAGGCGAGGCATGTTTTATATTCGTATGAATTAAGTATCTCTAAATAAATAAAAGTATATTATCGTTACATTATTATTTTATTAAAAAGCTGTAAGTGGGAGGAGTTATCGTGAATAGTATAGGTACAACAAAAAAACATTTTTTTTTCAAATTTTATCTTACAAAATTTTCTAAAAGTTTAAAATAACATTACACGCTCATAATCTGTAGCAAACAGAATTCCTGACAATAAATGTTAAAGTAACAATAAACTACATAGTATTCATATTTTCATGAAAAATAAAAAACTAACATCGAATTGTATGAACGAAAATTAAGTTGAAAGAACACAAATAAGATCATATGCGAGTTTATGAACTAGAGTATATTATCTAGAATTGATGCACAAGCACAAGCTGAACTAACTTTTGTACCAGCACCGTTCCCTTATCTCCTTACGTTCTGCACATACGACGTTGTTAGGTAATGCTTATCAAATCACACCGAGTACTGCCCACACGGAGCAAAATCAATTCGACAAAAACATGTTCAACAAACAGAGCGCCCGATGATTGTTTGTGATACGCACACACAAACAAAATAGTCAAACATATATTACGTTACAATTGTTGAATATTCGCATTCGTACGTACGTGCGTACGTGTCTTACCAAATAGTTTAAAAGTTTTTCTCATCTAGACAAAAACTACTATAAACTACTAAAACTATTCTTCTGTAAAATAACGAGTGTGCTTTAGACAACACGGCTGAAGTAAATTTCTTTAGTTGCCTCTACAGTGATAAACGAAACTTTTTCTGTCCCTCTGAATTTCCATTCACTTCGCCCAATCACACTTTTTGTAACGCTCCCGTCACGCATTCATCAGCTTACTCCCCAAGTTAAGCGTGTGTTAAGAAAAAGAAAATAAAATATAAATAATAAACAATTTATAATATATTCATATTTTATTAATCTAAGAATTATTATCGTTTCAGTGAAATTAAATACTTTTATTTTTAAGAAGCGTATAATTAATTAAATATATTGTAATAATTTATTCTTAGTATTATTACATAAGTACTTATTTATTACAATTATATATATTATCATTATCATCATTACAGCCTATACAGTCCACTGCTGGACACAGGCCTCCACAAGTTTACGCCAAAAATAACATGAACTCATGTGTTTTGCCCATAGTCACCACGCTGGGCAGGCGGGTTGGTGACCGCAGTACTGGCTTTGTCGCACCGAAGACGCTGCTGCCCGTCTTCGGCCTGTGTATTTCAAAGCCAGCAGTTGGATGGTTATCCCGCCATCGGTCGGCTTCTTAAGTTCCAAGGTGGTTGTGGAACCTTGTTATCCCTTAGTCGCCTCTTACGACACCCACGAGAAGAGAGGGGGTGGCTAAATTCTTTAGTGCCGTAGCCACACAGCACAAAATAGTCAAACATATATTACGTTACAATTAAAATTATATATATACCATAACTATAATACTTATCTTTTTCCCCGAGAGCTCCGCACCGGTCGACGTCTCAAACAAGAACGCCCAATCGAGGCGGAACACTCGTTTTATAGACGACGACAAACAAGTATGACTCCTACCCACTTGTTATATAATCAAATATTACATTTATTTATTTATTTATTTACACTTTATTGTGGACACAGTTTAATTTTATAAAATGTGAAACAACTCAATAGACATACATAAATTCCTATATAGATAGATACATTATAAGTTAACTATTTCTTTACTTAATATAAAATAATCTGAAACGTGCGTAAAAACCTTTTACTTCAAAAAGGGGTTATAGAAAATTTTATTCGCCGCGTAGTAAGGTCGTTTATTGCTATTATTATGCGCTTACGAATTTTAATATTTAATTAGTTTATTTAAGTAAAACTCATGAGTTTTCTTTTGAGTAGTTCTTTGAAATAGTGTGGTCGATTTCTTGATTCGACATGTCTATACTACCTTTTTAACCATTTCAAATTAGGGTACATATGCACTAGTATATTTATAATTTAACAAATTAAAATTTAACAGAACGTCAAAGAATAAAGTTGAAGTTATTTCAGTTCAATACAGTTTTGCACTGTTTTATTTAGTCTTTGTTTCATTGAATATTTGCAAAAAGCTTTCTTATATTCAGATTATACCTAAAATAACTAATAATTTTCAGTAAAACGACCTCTACACTTCACTCTGATCAAAAATTATTGCATCAACATGAAAGGGTTTTTGTTTGCTTTCAACCAAAAAATATATTGTACGGTAAATATACTATGTTATCTACCAAACTTTTTTTATTTACAAAATATTCAATTACTTTCATTTGCATATCATATTTACCTACATACCAACCACCATTACCAAGCCCAAGTTTTATATATATAATTTATTTATGAAATATTTAACTGAAGTACGTAATTTCGCAATATTCTTAGATAATTATGTAGATATAAAAAAAGGTTTATCGTAAATTTTGAGTCAAAGACATTCAGTCAGATCACTGACTTTTCAGGTAGTATTAAAACTGCAGGGTGTATTTGACATAAATAGAAATATTTTTGTTTCGTTTGTATTGTAACTCGCAAGTGAAACCGCAGGGCACACACAGCCCGAGTTGAGGAAAATATTATTTAGCCTATAGCCTTTTTCGGCAAATGGACTTTCCAATAGAAAAAGATATTTTCAATTCGAACAATTAGTTCCTGAGATTAACGTGTTCAAACAAACAAACGCTTCAGCTTTATAATATTAGTAACAATTATTTAGTACAGGAATTAATTGGGTTAAATACGGTATTTGTTTACAGCAATAGTAACGTTTTTCCATTAACGATATCATTACCCTATTTTAAAATGTAACACCTAAGCTTTAAATCAATTACATACGTATAACATCGTTCAATTTTCCGCCCAAACTTTTGTCTATTAAATACACTCGTCGACTTGGCTGTGCCAAATCTGGTGGGTTAGGTAGGAAGCACATTTTGTGCCAAGACTTTTGTGGATATCTGCCAATGATATTATGGTGCTATTAATTCGTTAATTTAATTAATAATGTTATCTTAGACTCTGACGACACTTTATGTTAATAATTTTATTGATAGATTGTTATATTAAGTACGTCTCACATTTTTAAACTGTTTTTATTTAAAAAGAAATAATGAATAATTTTTTTTTGACCAAATACTTTACCATTTTTTTAAGGTAATGGTTATTATATGCTACGAGTACGAGTATGTATAAAGTTATTTATACGAATTTCTTGTGTTATTGTTTAGCAAAAACTTCTAATAGTAGATACTAACCATTATTCACTATTTCACGTTTTGATACTCATATAGCAAATATTAAAAATAAATGGAATACGTAAATACTATTTTGATAACTACTATAAATGAGAGCATGTTAACCTATACAACAATCAGTTTAACAGTGTATTTTTACACTCGTGGATTTTTTGTTTTCATTATTTAATTGTATTATTTATACTAGCTATAGCTATGCGAATAAACCGTATTAAATAAGTATAATAATTGTCACTTTTAAATCAAAATTACAAAAAAGTATTTATACGTAAGTTGTTTTGAAAATGAACAAAAAAAAATGCAGACCGTCAATCATGTTGCCATTGTTTCAAAATGAAAGCCGTCGTATATATAATTTTAATAATTAATTAATTTACAAAAACAAAAGCAATAATAATTTTTTAGTTGTGGATGCCAGTAGAGCATGTCATTATCATAAAATGGTTTATATTTTTGTGGAGTAATTATTGTGAGGTTTTTTCTAAAAAGGAGGCAAACATCTAACCTTAGCGTATTAATATATATGATTCTAATTTGTATGTTTCACGTTATATTATTTATTTGATACATTAATATGTATGTACTATGCTGTGTATGTTAGCCAAGAAAAGACTGCTAGAACTAGACGACAAACTACAGCATGTCTAATAACCGAACTACCTTTGCGATCGTTAAATTCAAGTTGCAAAGGTACAACGATTATTACTAGACACTTTATGATATTTAATTTCAACATTTTTAAATTTAGCCTTGTCTATATGTTAATTAAGATGAGTATTACTCAAACAAAATTGTATATTGTAGACTACACAAGAACATGTATTGATCCCCTTTTATAACGTTGATGTATATGACCGACCCAAAATGTTTACTGTCGAAAATTTAGCCAGCCAATTCCCTACTAAGACAAAGGGACGAAATTAGGTTAATTAAATTCTTATGTTAGAATTTCGAGACTGTTGTCTTGTTCTTCGATACCGACTCATCACGGTTACTTTGACTGAGTGAACTATTAAAACGTTATCTCAGAGAGATTCCTCATTCTGAATTCTCTTAGAGAGCTGCGATAACAATGTGGTAGATTAGTTGCTATTATAAACAGCTCGGAATCTACTGTATACATAGTAGCTACGGGAATTTGGGTATTAAATAAAAATTCTTTTTTTTTTCAAAATTCTAATTATGTAACTAATTTTTAATTAAATGTTAGTAAAATAAAAACATAAGATACTTAATTGTAACTGTTATGAAATAAACAATAATTTGTATTACAAAAAACTTGCGCTCAAAATGAAATTCAATCGTAATTTTAACACTGCAGGATAAAATTTTTTCAAATTTATTATTATATTATTTGATTATTGTTTTGCAAATGCAACATTGAGATACCAATTTGGGGTTTGTAGGTGTGAAATATGTAGACTTTAAAGTTGTCAAAATAATATTTCTTTAAAAACATAAGTTATATGTATATAATAAAACCGGACTAAAGTAAATAACAGAAACAAAAACAAATAATATTTTTTACTATTAAATAACAATAATAATTAAAAAACAAAATGTTCTATTTACGTTTGTGACAAATTTTATTTATATAGAAAGTTATAGATATCTACGTCATCGCACATTTTCCTACTTGACATATGGCAGACTGGTTGAAAAACAGGACTTCTCCGGAAAAAAAACTACAGCAGGTTAGTTACATACACATACATATATCTCAACACAAAGTAAACCATGCGATGTTTAGAATGCGAGAAACTAAATGTATATTGTAAGTGTAGCTCTATATTATATTTCTGAAAAAGTAAAAACTCATGCAAATATTTAGTATCGGCTGGACATTGATTTCTGAATGTAATTAAAAATAAATCTTTTTTATCCGAAACCACAAATACCGTTCCTTTACATCAATCGACTTATAGACCAATGTAAACGAATTATTTCATTCGTTTTTCTCTCCGAACCTTCATCGGAGATTAATCTACCCGTAATGAATTAAGCCCACAAGCGAGTCGGTGATGTATAAGGAATTCGCAATCTTGTGGCTGGTATGAATTAGCTGAGTTTTAAATTTTGATTTCCGTCTCTTTTTTTAATCTTACGGCACATTTGGTTTCAAACAAATATAATGAAATTAGGATAGCGGTTAGCGGCAGAATATTTTTTTCACCATATTTTTGCTCAGATAATGAAAATTAAATTTATATTAAAGTAACGTTGAGTTTACACTACTCACTTTTATTCAACATTTATCATCTATAATAACAGGTAGTCGCCCAGAGGTTGAAATTCGACCATAATTGAAGATTTAAATTAAAGAAAACCAAAAACTTTGGAAAATTAAGAACCTTTTTAAAGAATTTCAATGTAACTACACTTTGACAGTCAATAAAAAATTAATATAATATCGTGTGTGTGTGTCAAATACATGGTAGTGTGTGTTATTTTTTTTTAATTTAATTTCTTTTATGCATAATTTTAAAAAAATATTAAATTTCAAACCCCTATCTCCACACAATTTTTGTAAAAAGGGGTACAAAATTTTTGCTTCACGTATTAATGTATATTGCTGTGTGATTACAGCATTAAGAATATAGCCACCCTCTCTCTTTCCGTGGGTGTCGTAAGAGGCGACTAAGGGATAACACAGTTTCACTACCGCCTTGCAACTTAAAAAGCCGACCAATGGCGGGATAACCATCTAACTGCTGGGTTTGAAATACACAGGTCGAAGACGGGCAGCAGCGTTTTCGGTGTGAAAAAGCCAGCCCTTCGGTCACCAACCCGCCTGCCCAGCGTGGTGACTATGGGCAAAACACATGAGTTCACTCCATTTTTGGCGCGAACTTGGGGAGACCTATGTCCAGCAGTGGACTACATTAGGCAGAAGTGAGGATGATGATGATGGTGGTGGTGGTGGTGGTGGTGATGGTGATGATGATGATGTATTAATATATAGATGATCTTTTTTATACATACAGTTGCGTTAGATTCATTTTATTTTAATTTATTAATAAATGTACTTGACACGTTACCACTGTGCAATGAGGGAAAATTACATAACGAAAACTAAGAACGAAGCGCACGATGCGGTAAAAGGCATTCTTTGTCCAACATTCAATCGTGACATGCTGTATTGATTTAATTATTTACGATTAAATTACATCACTAATACTTTGGTATTCCTTTAGTAATAAAATCAAAACGTCGTCCATTGTGCCTACATT
This sequence comes from Melitaea cinxia, assembly GCF_905220565.1. NCBI lineage: Eukaryota > Metazoa > Arthropoda > Insecta > Lepidoptera > Nymphalidae > Melitaea > Melitaea cinxia. Next base: position 11,600,450 of record NC_059403.1, read on the forward strand.
CTCACCAAAATGGTATTACATTTTAATTTACACATACAAGAACATACGAACAAAATATAGCAATTACTAAAATATAATTATACTACAGATTATCGCAAATTTGGACAAAAAAAATATTCGCATTCAGTATACAACAGAAACTCTCAACACATTAAATACATTTTCTTAAAAAACAATATTTCCTACATACAAATGATACAATATACGAAAAATGTATGGCCCACGGCTGTGCAAAGGTATCTTTCTCCGTATAGGAAGGAGGGTTTGGGGCTTTACAGGTTAAACCAATCCATCAAAATAGTAATGAAAATTTTGTACAGTCTATTCAATATTAATCCCAAACTTAACTTTGTTCTCTTGTTTTGAGCAATGTTAATAATAACAACTAAAAGCTTAGAACATAACAACAACAACAAATACACCGTTAGTACTAAAAGTTATTTAGCATTAATTTAGAGCTTCGTTTAATTATATTTAACAGAGGGGAAAGGGATGCAGTTAACAGAACGTAGTGTCCCGTAAACATCAGTTACCTACCTTACCATTACAATTACCATACCCATAGCTCTGTTAGTTAACAATGTTGCTGCTAGAATGCATCCAATTTTGTAGTCCATTTCATATATAATTATGTACACAATATTCCAAAATGTTTAAAATACTTTTTTAAAAATTTTCTTATATTTTTTTTTTTCAATTTTGATTTTAATACTTAATATGAATCAGTTGCTTTACATTTTGTAGCAGCTTTCAACAGGTAATGTCGCATTTATCCTTGGAAGTCAAGATTTGAAATTGAAAAGGAATAAAATCACACATGTGGCTTAAATAAACATAGTCAAATATATTATTTTGTTATTAGTAGTTTACTATTGCATAGTACTAGATAGCTGACATGATTTTACTAACTTGTACTGGTACAAAGTAACCAGACAGTTTCTATTGTTACAATGATGATTACAGTGATGCTTTTATACCTTATAGTTATGCTACATTAAACAGACCGATGAACACTAAAATAAGTTTTCAAAGCGACCGTAAAAACTTGAAATTTAAACAAACCCTACCTATTATTATTTTAGTATAATTTACAAAAAATATTAAAATTCAATTTATTCGTAATTGTTTTTTTATATATATATATATATATAATATACGTTATCACGAACAAAGCGCGGCAGTTGCCAGCCAATTTCAAAATAAAAATGAAAAAAAAAGTAACTTGTAACGCAAAGTTGGAACGTATTTATATAATCCATGTTATAAAGCCTGCAGACCGGACCAAACCACAAGTGTGATAGCAATATGCATTCAGCTGAAGTTAAACTTCTAGCTTTGTGAGACAAGTATTGAGCGCGAATCACATGCCTCGAACTTCACCAATGCCACATGTGTTGAAATGAAACTCGCCAATTGTCCCATGAGTTAGTTGTCCAATGCTTTATGATAATACAGGTTTAATTGAGTCAGTTGCATTTCTGTTTTTTTTTCTATTTTAATGTAATATTTACTGTTACGTAAGGGAATGATCTAGAACTTTGTCATTCTAGAATATTGTTTAACAATGTTAGTTCTTTCGTTAACGATTTATATCAAGTATCAACCCCTATACCTGGTTATATTATGTACCTACTTACAACAAAACAACCTATTAAGATTTGACAAGTAAGTTTAATAAACGCTAATTTATATTATTATCATTTTTTTATCGTAATCAAATTCTACTGAAAATATAATAAATAAATTATGCAGTAAGAAATAAAAGTAAGTAAAGATGAGAAAAAAGTACATCTATTGATGTAATATATTAATATATAAATAAATTAAAAAAAATAAACATATATATATATATATATAATAGTAGATGACCCCGCAAACGTTGTTTTGCCATATATGTTATTAACGCCCCTCCCCCTTATAACTTAGGGAAATGAAAAATAGATGTTGGCCGATTCTCAAACCTACCCAATATGTTTTAATGTTCACACGGGGATTAACGCGAACAAAATTTTTTAAGGTAAAATATATTACCTTGAGGCCTGACGTTTCGGCCAGGTTACACCAGCCGTGGTCGCAGGCAGACCCAATATGCACAAAAAATTTCATAAAAATCGGTCCAGCCGTTTCGGAGGAGTATGGTAACTAACATTGTGACACGATAATTTTATATATAAGATTTATCTGAATATGTAATTATAAATCATGTTTGAGTATATATAAGTAATACGTATATGTATGTACACTTACCTCCATGCCGTCTAACTCTTTGTCATGTCCTTTTCATGCTTGAGGTTGTCTGGAAGAGATCGCGATAAGACCGCCTTTTGTACATGTTTATGTATGATCCTTTTCGATGTAAAAACTTTCCTCTCTTAGTGTACAATAAAATATATTTGTATTGTATTAAAAAATATATATATTTATTTAACGGCCTATCAGAACAAAGTTGAAAGAAACCTTTGAAACGAGCGTAAAAAATATTCTTCGCAAAATGCAACACCAGTGATCAATAGTCAGTATTCATTTTTATCACAATAATATACACCAAATACATGCGACGTATGCATATAGGCAAATAATACTTATGCATTAAAAGCTAACATTTAATTTTACACATACTGAAATGCACTCTTCCATAGCTCCAAAGCTATAAGCCACTTATTTGGCAAAACGGTTTAAGCATTTATCAAATAGGATTATGAAGTTGATAAATAAATTACAATTTCTGTCAAAATTAAAAAATTCATCTTTTCTATCCAGTAGAACCTGAATTTGAGTTTTGAAATGCAATTTTATTAAGTATATATTTCAATTTTATTATTTTGTCATATTTTCTTTTCCCCGCTGCCTCATTGATAAAATATACAAAGACAAAATTATTCCTAATTAGTATTATTTGCTAGTACCCTTAATAGCGAGACTGCTGCAATATTTTTAATTTTTTTGTCATAAATAAGAAAATATATTTGAACGTTTTAATTATCTACAAAGTAATCTAAAGCCAAACTATTGAAAGTTTTTTTGTCTAAAATATATTTTTTTTAATTACAAAATGAAACTTATAAAATAACATATTATACATGTACGTATATAGAGCCGGTGGGTATGTATCGATTGGAAGCCATATTATTTTTATTTTTAAAGAAGAAGATTTTACCAATACGATTTATTAAAATTTTATAGCGAAATAAACTGTAAAATCATATATGTGTATATGGGGATCACTTTTACAGCCTTTATTTACGATTACCTTTCCTTTATAGCTTAATTTATTATAGTAACTTGCAATATAACATACAAGGAGTTTATACATATAATAAAAATGTAACGAGGCCATATCTACGTGTACATGAAGTTTTTCTTAAAGATTGTTTTTATGTATGTTATTATAAAAATATTTTTTTGTATTCCATGTCTAAAAATACTGTTTTTATTGAAGTATATAATACGAATTATTTTCATATCCTAAAGAAAATGAAAAATTATTTTCATTATGCGGTAAGTATCTTTATTAAAGGTATGTTTTTATTTTATTCGATATTTAAGTCACTTTGTATCTTATATACATTTTTATACATATATGATCCACTTCTACATAAGCAAAGCTTTTGCTTACAGCTAATATCTTTTGAGTAATTCGGACCTTCAAACATTTTTATACATATAAAATCTCATTGAAAACGATTCAATATCCTTGACGTAAAAGAGTTACAAATATTCATCCATCCATAAATTTATCATAACAAGCATCCATCTATTCATATTGACAAACTACATCGCTTTTAATGTTTATTCGAATTGGTATAATGCTCAATATTCAGTAAATATTTTACAAAGAAAAACACACCCGTTCACAGCGCAAAGTACTTAGCATTCAGTCAAAGTGATAGCGTTTCTTGCTATCCATTACTACAACGAGATGTACTCTCCTGCGATACATTAGAAATCCATTTATCTCAAACGAAACAAAAGTACTAACACTCAACTGCGAAGATTAACTTTAATTTATTTTACTTTTAGTTTTTCTCCTCACAACTTTTGATAGATATAAAATGAAGAAATTTACAAAGTTTTGTAACGATTAGTTAGCTTAAAGAAAAATCAAGCATGTATGATGGCTAGTAATAAGCCTCAAGAACTCTCCAGTGAGTCCTTTGACACTTCTCTTGTTTCTCCAGCTAGTGTAGAGCGTACACTACCGGTCAAAACAGGAATTTTTTTAATAAGCACATTTATTCAGACTAATTAAAAATATTATTTAGAAAACAATATTATTGTAATATTTAAATTTGATAAAAAGATTTCTAAAGGAAATGATTTTGGTCATTTACTGCCTTTAGTCCAGGTGATGACAGTGATGACGAGAATGACGTTAGCAGTTCTGACGGAAGCTCTATGTCCTTTTCTGTGAGTAAAGTCATACCGGACAAAATTGTGTGCGTGTTATAGAGAAACATAATTATTATTTTATTTTGTAGTCATCCAATTTATCAACGAGTCCTATTAGATCAAAAACAAACAATAAAACTTGAGCTCTGTTAAGCATCTTTTTTATTTATTTATTTTTAATAATTATCGTCACTTATGTATATCTACTAAAATTCGGTAAAATCTAACGTTTGACTTACCCTTGATAGTATTTATAACATACCGTTACGCCTTCACCGCACCTTCACGTTGATAATATAATATATTTCATTTATTGGCTGTTGTTTCGTCACTTGTAAATGATGGTCATATATCTCTGCCAAAGTGTGATTGAGGGTTTTTGTTCGGGGCTTGAAAAAGAACAAATTGATAATTAATTCATCAACTGGCTCTTTTGTTATGAAGTGTTTATTGATTGGTTCTGTTTCAGAACAGAGGTATTTTATTATATTAATTCCACCTCTATGCTTTTGTCTCGCTTATAGAATATTAGTTTAAAATGTTAATTATGTTCTTTTTGGTGGCATTGTAATTAAAGTGATCTTTGCGTATTTAGAAATATCTATTTAAAAACAAGTATTGTATTTTTATCTTCAATTAGATGGCGATGATTTTTGTAAAATGATTACGACTAGACTGTATTTTATTTCGCTGAAAAATTTAGCATTCGTTAAAAACAATAGTATACGATGTGAAATACATTTCATATTTCGATGAAAAGCCAGCTATGGGCTAAAGACATGAGTTCGCGCCAGCTATATTATATATATTATATATATGCTATTATTTATCAAGTAAAAACATTAGAATTATTTTTTTTTTCAGCTACTTTAGTATGTCTAGGAATAATTTTATAGTAATTTTTAAATAGAATGAAAGCATAAACCAAATCGGTAATAGCTTTTATTGAAATACATTCATGCCAGTTGAATCGCAATAAATTATTATCATAATATTAGTAGGGGTAAATCATTAAACACACATTGAAATTATAAAGTAGAAATATGTTTGATATGTAATCGATACAGGTAATTAAAAACTATTGAAATATGTTGATGTCTTCCTATCAAATAAATCATCCTCAATTAATTAAAGGTAACATTTAATGTAATTATATCTAAATAAATAGCGTGACAGTCAGTATCAACCAAAAGAAAACTTGGAGAAATGTCTAGTCATAAAAATTTTAAATTTTTAATTGTTAATCAATACAGACTTACTCGTTGACATAGTTTGCCCTTTCATCTGTGCTGAGCGTACAGGTTCGATTACCATCCCCAGAAAAGATACATAATAATTCCATTTATTTACGTACCTACTGTTTTTTACAAAAAGGGACAAATGTTTATCATTCCGTAGTTATTAAAAATAAAAGTATTAAGTTTCCTGCCTTAGAAATAGATAGTTGAGTGTAAGCTAAACGTATTTGTAAAGATAAAGATAGAAAAAGTAAATTAGAATAGATATATAGATAGCACGTTACAGAAAACTCTTCTAACACTGAAATAGATTACGGTCATCTTACTGAGATCAAACAAAAGACAACGTACTTAAGTCTAGCTTTTGATTACAGCGTTCATTGTTGTATTAGAGATATTATATAAGATGAGTCCTCTAGATCAAACTTGGTTCAATTTATAAAGGATTAATAATTACCTGTATTGACGGGAACACCGATAACTCTGATAAATGGATACAGTCCTGCCGCTGACAACCTATTTAAGGCTGCCAATTATTTGGCGTTATAAAGTTCGTTATAAATGGTTCAGTTTGTTTTGGTACGATTTCCTAGTCAATCCTAAACTGATAGAATAATTCAGTTACTTCCTGCGTGTGACATGATCTACAGCCATGTTCACTTTCATAAATACCTACCATTGCACACATTATGATAACAATAATAATTTTGTGTATTTTCAATTTCATACTTTTTTGTTAAGAATATAGTATAAAATAACTAATACATATTAATTTTACCCAACCCTAATTAGAAACAAAACGTGTAAGAAATATAAAAAAAAATAAGACAATAAAACGATGACACAATAATTTGATATTTTTTACTGACGCTTTTAGTATAGGACGATAAGTATCTCTTCAAAGGAATAACTACGGGTAGCGATAACTGTCAAGACAAAGAAATAGCCGTAAATAATAATACTTTACTTGTAAAATAAATATTTATATTGGATATATATATAATACTTTAGCGACGGAGCTATTTATCGGTTGAAATAACGATAAGATCTTCGCTATCTCCACCGACTCTTTATTAAAGAATAATAATAATAATAATAAACGTGCACGAAGTAAAATATAAAATAGAATTAATAAATTGTAAAACATAAATTATAAAGAACAATTCAAAATACAAATTCTTGACATCTATTAAAAAATATTTTTAACAATATTTTGTTTATAACAAGAAATGAGGTTTCATTATTTTTTCCAAAAAGTCTATATATGTGGATACACCACAATACGTACTACGAAATAAAAACTTACGCACCATTTTATTTAAGTATCAACAAAAAAAAAATGCATAAAATAGCTTCTCAAAATTTAGTGAAATAAAAAATAGTTAAGAACCCTCTTCTGCTCTCGACGGGCGCGACCGCTGGCCGCCGCTCACGAGCGACAAAATCACACTCATTCGCTCAACAACTTTTCATTTGATCATTATAAAAGTTTTAAGCCTCTGCTATTTCGCTGAGGGTTTCGATACTAAATCCCATCAGAATAGCATATATAAGTGTGAATTGAATTGTTCTTTTTGTCTCGACCAAGAACATCTTTTTTTTTGTAGTACATAAATTCAAAAGTCCGTTATGATGCATACTTCTTTCTTGTAGGTCGACTGAAAGAGATCACTATTCAGTGACAAATCTCACGCTCTGTGGACAATTCTCTGCTTGTTTACAATATTTATTTGTAACATGACTGTGTGCAATAGCTTACTAATAGTAATATAATTATATAAATAATATTACCCATATTTTTATTACTTATATTATATGACTTATGCTATATACCTAATTATTATTTACACCGATCTACCAAAATTACAGATGTGCCGTTTTTGTATCAAAGAAATGGTTACTTAAATAAATTTTTTTGGTAATATATGTGTTCTGAAGATAAGACCCGGAGAGATTGATTTCTAGACCTAATAAGTCATTGACCCTAGATTTTCGTCGTATTCGTTAGTATCGTTGATGAGATCTTCGTGTGTAACTATTCAAAAGGGACTTTTTGAAACTGTCATATTTTTGTAGTTAACTGCAAACATAAATACAACCTATTACCTTAAATAAATATAACATAAATAAAAAATTTAAGCACTTGAAGCAATTCCTAAAACTTTTTCCAATATGCTTGCACAAAAAATATAATTTTTTAACTACTTGTATATGGTAAATTCTCAAACAAGTAAAATAGGCTGAAACAAATTACCCTTGTATAGCACTGTCTGAAACATGCTTGCAATAAGACCGACGGATTAAATCATTAGTCTTAATTAAGGTACCGTTAGATACGAATTGTATGTATTTTATTAAATCTATTTTACTGCGGTAATCTATTACCCTGTTTTTCCTTTCATTATAGGGAATCAAATACAATTAAATAGGGATCAAACTAATAGTTCCCTAAACTACGTTCGCGATCATGTTTCTTTTTATTAAACGTATAAGACGCTACCGGAATAAAATGAGCTGTACATTCAAAGGTTTCTGTATATTCTAAGTTCCAAGTTATGTTGATTAATGATTGAGGGTTACTTACAAAAAAAAAAAACTACCTTATAACCTAACCTAACCAACGAAAAAAAAAATAAAAGAAATTGGAAAATGTACAAATTACCATTAAATAAAAAGTGCGAGCTTAATCCTGTCTAAAGGATATTCCCTGTTATAAAAGAACTTTGAATTGTAGTTGTAGTTGTCTGGTTAGTACAAACTCAAACTATGCACATTTCGTGTAAATTCATTTTAAAACCTTTGTTGAGATACAAGACCAAGATACAGTGACACATAGGATAAAGAAACACAAAAAACACATGCTTTTGCATGATTGATAATAGATCTTATTATAATTTAATCTGTATAAAGTTATATTTTCAATAGCACAAAATGTCTACTTTCGAAGAGGTTTGTTAAGTGTTTAAAAAAAACGTTTTAAGTAGTGTCCCCGTTCCTAAGATTTATGTCCGAACAATGGACTAATCCGCTGACGATGGGATCCGAAGGACACCTGCTGCTCACCAAATGGAAACTGTCGCAGCGGCTATATATTTTCACGAGAAAATGTGTGTATTGATCTTAACATTATAAATGAAATCTATATAATGTTCTCAGTAGTGTTATTGAGACGTCAAACGTCATTCCACGTCTCATTATGTGTTAGTTACTACGAAAGTCTAAAAAGTTTTCTAATGGTATGAAGTCATATAGGTACATTATAACAACCGTTCTGGTGTAGTGATGAGGAACAGCAATTGTTACTCATAGTGCAATATATATATTTGCCAACACGCAATGAAGAAGCTTGGTGGATTAAGCTCCAATCCTTCGTCTACGTGGAAAAAGAGGCCTATTCTAACCAGTGGAATGTTACAAGCTGAATTGTGAATAATTTGCAAACAATATATACTTTAGAATTTGTATGAGTATTATGAAAAATAAATTAAATGTCATAGCTAATATTAATATATACCAACTTGTTTTTTTTTTTCAATACCATCTGGTTTTCTTACTATACTTTATTACTAGACAAAGAAACACTAAATACAAACAGGAATTAAAATAATTTTTGAGTATAAATCTAGTATAGCGAATGAATTAATATATATATAACTAGCTGACCCGGCAAACGTTGTTTTAGTTATCGACCGGCGAAGGCAGAAGATTAAATTGAATTGAGAACAAATCATAATTAAAGGAAATTATTAAAAATAATAAAAAATAAAAAATTGCGATGGAAAAATAGGGTTTGATCGTAGAGAGGTGGAAAATTAACAGTAATATATATTTTTTTATCCTAAGTCATGACAAAATAAAAATAAAAATCTTGCTAAAAAAAATTAAAGTTTATAATTAACAAATAAAATATAAGGGTTGATTGTAGAGGGTTGAAAATTTAGGGTTGTATGTATTTTTCAATGTTGTATCACAAAACAATAATAATTTATTCAAAAATTAAAAAAAATTAGGTTGGACTACTCTTAACATTTAGGGGGATGAAAAATAGATGTTGTTCGATTCTCAGACCTAACCAATATGCATACAAAATTTATGAAAATCGGTCAAGCCGTTTCGGAGGAGTTAAACTACAAACACCACGACACGAGAATTTTATATATTAGATATTTAGAGAAAACGTAACTCTATGAACAGAAAATGATTTGAGTGTATTTATAAAGATATCTGGAGAGGTAATACAGCGAAAGAATAGTAAAACTATAGTTTAATTTGAACACGTCTTATTTTAACAGAAAAACTAGATTACTTTAACAGTTTTAGCCGGATTGAAATGCTTATACTATAACATATCTTGATTCATAGAAGTTGTCATCAATTTAAGTGTTACAACACAAAAAAAAAGATTAAAATATGAATACAAATAAGCTTAGTAAAACAAGATACCTTCAACCAAACCTTCATTCCAAAATATATACATATACATACATATATATATATAATTGGATTGAATTTAAGACTACATCTTAAAGGGTTCGGATCATCTTGTGCTCAATATCTTGAGATGACGTCAAAATAAACCCAAATTAGAGGCTTTTTCGTTTCTAAATCTCACTTGACAAGGGTCACCTACCGGAAACATCCGCGATGCCACATGCGCGCCGTCTCTCTTATAAATCTTATCTTATTTTTATACTTCTTATTTTTCTTACAAACTTTATCTTAGAAAAATCCTTTGAAACATATTGCTTTGAAATGATATTATTCAATAAACATCGTCATTTTCTGAACACATTTTTTATTTTAATCGAAGGTTACTTGCTGAATTTTAACCCAAGCTCATGCTTACAAATGCTTAATTTTTAAAACTATAAAATATATATTAATATAACTCTATACGCTGTTACAATAAATTTAATGTGGACAATATCGTTATTACTATTATTATTAAAGTAACTTATCTTGTTCGTAATCCGGAAACGTTTACGCTTGGAGTTGGAGTTGGAGTTGGAGGTTGTCTCTTACAGATGGAGTCAGAAATGAAACTGTCCGCAATAAAACGAAAGTAAATGATATAGCCCATAGAATAAGCCAGTTGAAATGACAAATAGATGGTCGCTGGAGAGGAGACTGCGAGTTTGCAAACACAGTTTAGGACGTCCTCCGGTCCGCTGGACCGACAATCTATGCAAGATTTACGGCGGAGGCTGGATGAGGATTGCGAAACCATAAACGCCAGAAACATCCTGACTGAAAAGTAAATTAAAAAACAAGGATTGATTGATTGAATGGTTCAAGCCTATAACGTCTCACTGCAGGGTTTTGTCCTCTTCCTTCATGGAGTAGAAACTGCTCAACTGCGGGTTAATGGATATATTTCTTATTAGAATGATGATCCAAACCGGAAACAAAAAATTGTACAAATACATATTATTCATTTCGAGCGAGAATTAAGCCAGTGACTATCAGTTTTTAGGCGCCTCCACGAACCACTACACCAGAGTCAAAAAATAATGATGAACTGTTTGGGTTGTCTGAAATAAACGGCTAATAGCCTTAAGTCTGCCCGTTGTACTTCACGATCTCTGAAAAATCTGTGACACATCTACAAATACGTAACAAATAAACCGCCTTAAGTTCGAATATTCTTGCCTTAAAGAGAATCCTATATCCAGTTTATATTATTTTTTCCCAAAATCGATAATATCAATCTGTCCCGAAATAAATTAATACTTAATTATGTATCTTTTAGAAACTATACTGGTTACAAATTTGTATTAACTATTATATGAAAGTAAGAATAAATAAGAATAACTTAGTACTAACAAATTTATAAAAATAAGAAATTCCATAATGAATCGCTTATACTATCTTATACTATTAAACGAGCAAATCTTGTATATATATATATATATAATCTGAATCTCGGAAACGGCTCCAACGATTTTCATGAAATTTAGTATGCAGGAGATTTCGGGGGAGATAAATAAATCTAGCTAGGATTCATTTTTAGAAAATGTCGTTTTATCCCTGTTTTTAGACAATGAAAAAATAGCTACAATATCGTTAGAATAAGAAGGTAAATTTCGCATCTGCCAACAAAGTTCTAATAGCTCAGGGGAAATCGGCCGATCGCGCTCGGCCGAAAAGATAATGGTTCGAATCCTCAAGTTTTCCAGATCGATTATCGTTTTTTTTTCTTTTTTTTTCTAAAAAAAATAAAATTGAAAAATATTATTCAAATTTTATCAATATGTAATTCGTATTTAAAGATTTTCAACAAACACGATTTACTAAAAATACCGAGCTAAGCTCGGTCACCCAGGTCCTAGTATATATACATAACAACACTCCTAAACTACATTTGTTTAGCAAAATCAAATAGGTAAATTTGAAATGAATCATTCATGACCATTTCAATACTTAATCAAATAATAAATGATTCAGAAAAATAATGAAATCTAACTATATTTATTAAAACCTTTACAGTGATCATTCAAAATTTAAATGATATATATACTAATAATATAAATTTGAAAGGAAGTGTGTTTGTTTATTTCTTCTACTTTCACGGCTTAACAGCTACACCGATCGCCATGAAATTTGGCATGCACATAGCTTCATGACCCGGAACGGACATAAGCTATCTTAAATCGCGAAAAAATGCGTAGTTCCCGAGAGATAGGAAAAGTGTTATGGGCGCAACCGTCACCCTGGCCAATTTAAGTTAATTGGCGTTAATGTATAAAGTTATACTGGCGTTACGAAAAATAAGCAATGAATAATAGAATACCTGTTAAAATTTTTATTTTAATCTTTTTAAGCTATGGAATAATTATTGAAGTAAAACTTTTTTACGCACGCTTGCCTTGGGGAATAAGCTGGTCAATACGTGACGAGAGCGTTACGAAAAGTGTGATTGGGAAAAGCGAACGAAATTTGGGAGAGAGATTTCAGTTAGTGAAGATAGAAAGAGAGAGAGTTACGTTTCGTAAGTTTTATTTCAGTCGTGTGGACTAAAGCACACACGTTTTTATAAACATAGATTTTATAATTATGTTTTTTAATTCCTTAATTTTGTAGCCCGTTACTTCCTAGATTTTAGAAGCAAAAGCTAAATAGGCTTTTTTGTCAATACAAGTTTTTTTAAGTTAAGTTTACAAAGCCTTTAAAATCTAAACCTTAAATGCTTTTAAAGTAATTCAGCATATACAAGCTAAATTTTAGTCATTATTTTAAAATTGAAACCTTATTTATATTCCACTGATATTTTTTTTGTTATTATATTTATCTAAACAGATCTAGATTCTCTTAGCTTTTAAAATCCAGATCGACGCGGGTGACGCCGCGATAAAAGCTAGTCCAATAAATAAATTCACATGCAAATTGAATAGATGTTTTGTGGAAAACAAATAATATTATGTAGATACTCGTGTGCTTTGATCATATTATATACGGTTGGATAGATTCGAATTGTGGTATCATTATTAGCGAATAGGTACGGTTAATGCGTGTAAGGTCACATTAGTTTGCACGTGTAAGGTGTTCACAAATTTTCTTACTAATTTGTTCGCACACCCACGTAATATAAATATAAAATGTATTAAAAAAAATTCAAATAACTACTACAAATAAACTTATAACTAAAATTAACTTTACAATGTTCATGTGATAGAGCTTACTGTATCATGCTGTCCATGATAATGCTTTAATCGTTATTACATATAATTTTTTTATTTTTATGTATTTCATCATGCTTACATCATCCAACTGGTATATTACCGATACAATTCAGAATGTTTTTGTTACCTATGAAAACATTGTTCCTGTGGGATAATCAGAAATACCTAGCGTATTAATTGGACACAGAAAAGCAGACCAAAGATAGTTGACACACCAAAAAAAATTGAATTAAAAAAAAAACTACATGTACGTAGGTGTATTGTACCAGTTACCAGTTGGACCAGATTTTGTATCATCACTAACTTAATCAAGCTATTAAAGCACGCAATTTTTTAACTAACAAGTGTAGTAATATACCTTTTTCACACATTTAACAAAATAATTGTCCCAATTTTTTCTTTCCATAAAATTTAATTATTCTTTCTCGAAACGGAGTCAGCAGGTGTTTTAAATATTTGACCTATCTCATTCATTTATATAGGCTCGCTGAAAAAAAAATGTTTTGACAATAAGTACTATTGGTACTCGAACCTTTCATATAGCAACTTTTCTTTACTACCAACGAGTACCAGTTTAAGAAACACTCGTATGAATCTGTAATGACATATTAAAACCTTTACATATAGTTTTAGCATTTCTTTTTAGCAAAAAGAAAAACTTAATTAAATAATATTATAGACAGTCTAAACCACAAGTTCCCAAACTTTTATTTCTCATAGACCACTTTCAAAACGTTGCTGGTTCAGGTGGACCTCCTGCAGCTACATTGGACCATTTTGATTTGCTGCCCCATAATGTAGGGGAAAGAGGAATGAAATTTTTCGACTAGTTTTTTTTTGACTAGTCGTATCATAATTCCATAAAATAATCGCGTATCGAGTACCCACAACGTTGCATCCTCACTGTTGAAACGTTGTACTGAGATAAATTTCCGTGGAACAACTTGAGAGGACCACTTTGAGAATCAATGATCGAAACAAACAGAAAAATGCTAGGAACAATTTATTTCATTACTTGAAACACTGTGAAATGTTTGTACATAGAGAACTGGCTTGTTAATGAAGCAATTGTCAGTGCGAAAATTTCGTTACAATAACTAATGGACGATCCGTCAGCGCATCGAAGTGAACAATTGCAACTTGTTTTTGCTGTATTTTTGAATTAAAACCACATTTGTTGCTAGAGTTAGTTAGTAAAAGTCATCTATTTTCAAAAAGTAATTACATCCGTGAAAGTAATCCATTTAAAAAAAAAAATTGAAATGACTAATAAAATTATAGAAATATAGTTCTTAATCCAAACTATATCTAATATATAATGTATGTGTGTATATGTGTATGTATGTATGCAAGTTTGTATCTGTTTATGTACGTTTATATTTTTATGGTATTTATATATGAATTATTTGCTCATGTAAGCCACTAACGTTACTCTATTTTTCCTCCCTTTTTTTCTTCTTTATCTGAATTTTACTGGTAGTCAATTTTGCACACCCACAAACTTCTGCTCTTGTACGTCCTAAGGTTGGCTGGTAGAGAATGCTTTTAGCATTAAGCCCACCTTTTGTACAATTCTATAATGTATTGTGCAATAAAGTATTAATAAATAAATAAATAAATATTTATTACTATATCACCTAACACCGTTTCATCGTTTTTAAGAATAGTAAGTAGGTCTTTGATTAAAAGCTTTTATTTAACTTGCAATGTATGTAAGTAGGTATGTATGTTTGTCAGGGTGCAATCTTGCAACTCAATTTTTCAAATTTTATAATTTCACGTTTAATTTGGATGATAATGCATGTTTAACTATGTGATATCATTCTAAATCCAACATGGCGTCCGCGCCCAAGATGGGGGTGTAGTTATTTTTAATACACAAATAAGAGGCCTTGCGTAGAATAACTCGAAAAATAAAGTAACGTTACTTTAAATCCAATATGGCAGACTTCTGAAGATGGTGGACTAAGTTTTTATATTTTGCTACATTATAGGTATTAAATTAAAGGATTTGCTGAGAAGATTCCCAGACGGAAAAACTTATCCAGTAATAACTAAAAAGTAAGAAATGATCGAAAATAAAAAACTTAAAAAAAAAAGCTTTTATTATCAATATATAACGTCTTTACACCTATATAGATAAACCAGTAAGTTAAATAACTTGATCTAATTGGTTTTAATTTGAATAATTTTCAAAAACTAAATAAATACGAGCACTTGAATCTCGCGACAGTCTTTTTCATCTTGTAAATTGTGTAATGACGTTATATGTTGATAGCAAAAGTTTTAAAGAAAAAATTTATTAAATTATTTTTAGTGCTTTTAAAACGAAAGCTTGTTTTTCAAGTTTTCTTTTTTTAAATTGATTTCGTGTCCTCTTCTATCGCATGGGTTGGTTGTTTGGGACCTCTCAGTCGCACACATTCACTCGCAGTAATATTTCATTTTTCGAAATTAGACAACCGAAATTCGGGATTGATTTTTCGCAGACAACCTTATACCACAATGTTCATAATGAAATAATCTTTAATTTCATTTTATTTTAATTCAATTTTAATCACACCGGTACCAAATTCTAATATCGATCGATATACCTGTTTATACCTGGCTACCCGAGAGTTGTGACCGGAAAAGAATAGGCAACCTAACGTTTGCATATTCTATGCGCTTCATACTTTCGATTGGTATAGAATTTGTCCAATAATAATCAAACCGGTGAAATGTTTAATTTTTTTTTCATTTTTAATTAATCATATCCTGGACTGAAATTTATTTGGCAACTCATATGCAATATATTTATTGACATATTAAATTAAATATAAAATACGGTTCATCAAATCATCTCGGTGAAGATCGTTTTATATCGGGATCTTAGACCATAAGGTCAAAAGGATATATAAGTATCGAACTCGTATTTTCATATGTTAAACAAAACTAACGAAGTTTAGTAGGACATACCTTCTCAAGAGAATAAATCAAGGATATCTTATAATATACATTTTGTCATAGTAAAGACCCTGAGGGAGTGCGTGACTCATATTGACAAATGCTAATTAAAACGATTGAAAGCATGAAGAAATAGATATGATAGAATAAATAGATTTTATCGAGGCTTGATTGCTAAATAAATTCTCAAATATGAAGAAGAAGAATTTGTGGAAGTACCTCAACCTAGCAGAAGATCACAGCTAAATAACACTGCTCTTAAGCAAGTGTTCCTGTGCTGAATAAGGTGATCAGAGCTTATGAAGAGCTTCACTGACCCGGATCCTGGATATAATGCGAGCAACACGCTTGTGTTGCTTATGATGTTACAGGCTACGTTAATAGCTTACCATCAGGTGGGCCGTAGGCTTGTTTGCCGTCCTAGTCATATTAAAAATAAATGTTTGCTTTGATTAATAGTGTCTGTATTATAAAAATAATTATGATTAAAGAAACGTGAATGAAAAGTGAGCGAGATTCAAATCAGAGCAGCAACTCAAAGGGAAAAAGGAGTATTATTCTGGGAAAGCTTATTCACCGCTAAAAGAAATGACGTGAATATAAAACCGATGACTTCATCGTAACTTTTATATTCAACTTTATATTTTTGTATGGAACACAATGTTGAATTATGTTTCGATGTGTTCGGCAGAAGCTTTATTGATCTTACTGATAACTAGAAGATTTTATTGAGACTATTGTATTGTATACTCTATATTAAATTTAAAAAAATAAACATTTATACAAACATGGATTAAAAATAATTAAATTAAAATTGTTATTAATTTTCCTTATTTAAAATTTATTACAGTTATCGAATTCAATTCTTAACTGAATTGATTTGTACCAATTACGGATATATTACCGTTTCAGTGACACTTTGGTCCATAATCTCGAACTGTTACTATAATAAACGAACACTCTTTGTTTAAGTAAACTAGATAAACTAAAGTTATAATCGTTACCTACCGAAATAGGAACACGTAGTAGTCGATTTTCTTGTGTGTACATAGAATTGTTATGTTAACGCGAGCTCTGCTCCAACTACGGCTATGTAAACGAAAACGTTAATAGGTATTGTGAAACCGTGCTGTTACATTACCTTTCCTATTAGCGAGAATTTAATGTTCCGACAAAACCATACAATATTAAAAACTAATTTATTAACTAATGAGTTAATAAATTCGTTTTTAATATAAAAAGATTAATCAACTCCTCATCTCGACTGATTGCTATACACATTAAATGTTTTAGAAATTATAAAAATTATATATGAAATAACGCCTATTGTATTTTTTTCAAGCTAACTTATTTTGATACTAGAAAGCCTTAATATATAAAGAAGAAAGTGTGCAAAATATGTTTCTTAAAGTTTATTAAATTAATAGCTAAATAGTTGATGAGAGGTACAAAGAATAGAGAAGGATGAGATACAAAAACATATGTATTCGCTTTATTGGGTTTATTTTGTTGTACAAACCTAACATACACAACGGGTCAGCTTCTAGTTAGACAGTCAAGAAATACGTAGTCCATAGCAATACCAAATTACTTTAAAGATAGGTTTACCTTTCTGGGACACGATACCCAACTCAATACTTGTAAGTCATGCCAATATTTATACTAGGTAATTCTTTTATTTTTCCAACATTGCCTGCCCGAGTTCGAAAAAATAATAAATAAAAAACAAGTACATGCATTTTGTACTTACATACATGCTTATACATGTATATAATAATATAAACCTAATAAGTAATATAATGGGTATATGTATAAGTCCAAAAGCTTATTTGACTTCAAACTATTAGGTAGAACGAATCAAATAAAATTATAGGATATCATGAAATGTTAAGGAATTGTATACAGTGACATTTGTGTTGTAATAAAACCGTGACAAAAGACGTGGATAAAGGAAGGAAACGATAACTAGCCTTTTCTGCGAAGAGCTACGCGCTATATAATGTAATTACGTTAGATGGATTGCTATTGAAGACGAGGACGCCGATTCTTATCTCTGAGACAGTTTTTATATCACTTTTTGTGGATAAAACAAAACTTACTTCAATGTAACCGAGTAGAACAAATTTTTATGAACGTATAAAAATCTGTATTCTAAATACGAGAACTTTTTTTATACATTTATTACTTTTAGCAATTTGCTCCAATTTTTTATGATTATTATTAATGTTTTATCTCTATATAATATCACAACTTCATAATTTTGTTAACCGACTTCCAAAAAAGGAGGAGGTTCTCAATTCGACTGTATTTTTTTTTTTATGTATGTTACATCAGAACTTTTGACCGGGTAGACCGATTTCGACAAATTTTGTTTTAATCGAAAGGTGGTGTGTGCCAATTGGTCCCATTTAAATTTATTTGAGATCTAACAACTACTTTTCGAGTTATATCTAATAATGTGTTTTTACTTGACGCTTTTTTCGTCGACCTACGTTGTATTATACCGCATAACTTTCTACTGAATGTACCGATTTTGATAATTCTTTTTTTGTTTAAAAGAAGATATCCCTAGTTTAGTACCATGATAAGGAAACCAGGATCTGATGATGGGATCCCAGAGAAATCGAGGGAAATTCTTGAAAATCCGCAATAACTTTTTACTGGGTGTACCGATTTTAATAATTTTTAATTTAATCGAAAGCTGATGTTTGTCATGTGGTCACATATAAATTTTATTGAGATCTAATAACTACTTTTTGAGTAATCTTTGATAACGCGTAGTTACTTGACTATTTTTTCGTCGATATACGTTGTATTACTCGTCGATGTAATTGAAGTCGGTTTTTTTTTTCGTTTGCGAGCAAACACAATTATTTAATAATGGAAAATTTATTTTAGGTAGAAATAAAATTTTTTAAAAAACAAATTATTTTTTTTTTAATTTTTTACAAGCAAACAATATGCAAATATTATATACATATTTTGTAGTATTCTTTTACTGTATCAAATATTTTGCGGATCAACTGTTGTAAAGTGTAGTCAGTTATGGGATATCTTATTACTTGTGACAGTATCAATACAATATTTAGTCTTTCAAGACGCAGGCTCACGTGATCCCGAGTGGATTCTTGTCACACCCTCGCGATTGACATTTCCGTGTCAGCGCACACGTATTTCTATTTGTACACTTAAGTAGATCGCGAAAAAGATCTGATATATAATATGAGAAACGGATACAAAAACTTTTAGAATGTTATTATGTAGTTTCAAATTTACCTGGAATCGTTTTATTTTCATCAATTTCGAATTTGTTTACATTGATCCATCATAATTTTTTACACGCACGGGCTACCTTAAAACGTGATTGTTGTTATCTGCACAACGTGTGCGTCATAAAGAGAAAACACTGATGAGTAAAACAGTTATATTGACCTTGATTTAAAATTATTCAGTATTTATTTTGATAATTTAAAATACTGTAAATATTCATTTAATAGCTCAGCATATTAAAAAATATTTGTATGTTACTGTTGCGCTCTCGGATGACAAGCGATGCTTGCTTGTACTCGTATATGTAGATTGTAGGTATATGTTTCCAAAAAGTAAAACTAAAACCGCCGATCTACAAACAAAAAGAAACATTTTTTTATATGACTAGGCGTAAAGAAGCGTTCGAATCAAGAAGCGAAGCGATGGTAAGTGGTTATCATAGCCTATGAACACCTGTAACACCAGAAGCATCGCAAGCGCGTTACCGACCCTACACCTGACCCTCCCAAAGAGCTCTAACCACCTTACTCACTACAGGAACACAACACTACTTGAAAGTACTTCCCTAGACCTTATTAAATTTTTTTTTAAACAATAGGTTACAAAACGGATTGCTCACCTATTTGTATTTTCAGCAAATTCATTGCAAAAGCACACTTTTACTATTACCGGTAGGCGACCCTTGTCACGACAGATTTGTAATGAGAAAGCCTCTAATTTAGGTCGATGTTTTGATGTCATATCGGGATCGAGAGAAAGGTCCTTTAAGCTCCCAATACCAAATGTAATTTAACCAAGATTAAAATTTTATTTATACTTATTTTTATTGAAAATTGAAGAAATACTCTTACAGGAGCGTTAACTTCTTTCAAACTTTATATGAAACAAATGGTCACCTAGTGGTCGAAATTCGACCATTATCATCATCACTTCAGCCTATCGCACCGCTGGACATAGGCCTCCCCAAGTTCACGCCAAACATTATGGCGCGAACTCACCACGCTGAACGCTGGGCAGGCGGGTTGGTGACCGCAGGGCTGGCTTTGTCACACCGAAGATACTGCTGCCCGTCTTCGATCTGTGCATTTGAAAGCCAGAAGTTGGATAGTTATCGAGCCATCGGTCAGCTTTATAAGTTCTAAGGTGGTAGTGGAAGTGTGTTATCTCCTACTTGTCACTTATGACACCCACGGGAAGAGAGGGGTGGCTTTATTCTTAACTAACGTAACCACACAGCAATTCGACCATAATTAATTTAAATTATAAGTTTGATCATAAAAAAAAGAGTAAACATGCATGTGTGTGTCAAATACATCACTCAATGTGTGTACAGTTTTTTTTTTTTAATTTAATTAATGTATTTTTTGCATACTTTTAAAAATATATAAGCATTCTGCACGCCTTCTCTATATAAACTATAACTGTACGAAATTATATACTCCTCCGTCCGCACAATTTTCGTAAAAAGGTGTACAAAGTTTTTGCTTCACGTATTAATGTATAAGTAAGGTACAATACGTTTTCCGTAAGTTTTAATAAATAATCTTTAAATGTGTAATTTTTATGTTTACTCTAGCTCAATTATACTTATATGCGTTCAATTCACGTTTCTCAGCTACAACTGGCTTATTTAGAATTTTATATGATACAAAAAGTTTATTATATTTCCGTTGTTATTTTACTAAAACCGATATTATTCAGCCCTATTTCAATTATTTTTGTGACGTCAGTGACATAAAAATTGTAGAAAATACAAAATACTCCTTTGAAAACTGAATAGAAACCAATATCGTTATCGAACCTATAGAGAATTATAATTTTATATACCAAAATAAGATTATAATTGCCATCAATCTTGGCACAATTCCACGCGGACATGATTTGTATCAAAACTGTCTCTAAATATTTAGTTCTTAAGTTGTGAATTGTAAATATGTATAATTTTTAAATAAAATTTCTAATAATTTTAAGCATAATAATTTTACAACTGCGTACGGGTGCTACGGGTTGGAAAATTATAGACTTCTCCTAAAAACTTTTTTTGGACGAAAACTTTGCCTCGGTTTGATTAGGGTGACACAACTACGTGTAAAGAACAAAATTGTACTTTTTTCAGTTAACAAATCTTCCTTGACGAGGGTATCCTTTTTTGAAAACAAACAAGATAAATAAGACAGAAAATCCTGTAAGACTATTTTATGTGGATTATTGGGATTTGGATTACATGGGTACAAGACTGAAAAAATAAATATCTTAGTTGACATGACATTATGCTACTGTAATGAAGGTGAAAATTTAGACTAACCTGTTATCTATAAGATTATTTTGGTTATGTTTGTTATCGTAATAATTTTAGTGCTTTAAGTCTATTACTGAGAATTTTACAATCAGTTTAACCATAATTATAACTCAAAGAACATAATCGAATTATATATTCGTAAAATAAAAGATATTTTTATGTTATTATCTAATTTACAAAGTAGTGCTAATTTTAAATTTGTTTATTCCTATCATGTTAAATAATTTGATTGAATAATTTTGCCTTTTTGTAGGAACAAAATTTAAAGCACCCAATGCTTACATATTTTCAGTATTTAGTACTATAACACAAATGAAGATAAAACACAAACAAAAATGAAATTTCCGTACTTGATGGTGAAATGAGGAATGTAATTTTGTTTGGGAGTTCTACTTTTTTGGAACTAGAGTTTAAAAGTCTATATGTGGAGCTTTAATTAAAAATAAATAAAAATGTGTTCATTGAATTTAAATTCTATCATTAAAATTTAGGATGAACAAAATGTATATGAGCTGTACCATTTTTATAACCAGGCTAGAAACATAAAAGTTTATTTTAGGATATTTGATTTAAAGTAGATTAATGTGAAAAACAATAATGTTGTATGAAAATTGACATAAGATTTTTGAATTTTTGTAAATATTTAAAAGTTTAAAGATATTTTTTTAATATAAGAACTTAATTAGAATATAATAAACGTGTATTTGGGATACTTTTTTCCGTACAAAAAATATTTAAAAGAACAGATTCGATTATTTGTTTATCGTTAGTGAATGAATAAATATATACCGATTTTGGATATTCATTAACTAAGAGAATTTTCAATACCTCTGAGTGATATATCCTATACTTTAGCGGCAGAAAACATCAAAAATCGTGTAATCCGTGAGGGTGAGCTGATAACTAGTAACAAAGAAATTATAATGTTTATATTATCAAAAATATCGTTCATATAAAATTCTTTACTTTATCAAGAAATTTATGAAACAAAAACGCATGAACGAGCTGGCATTGTTACGAGAAACGTTACAAGGATGTACGGTACTGGAATTTATTTTGTTGGAAATATGGTACCGTTACAAAATATATTAGGACACAATAGTTGAAAATAAAGCTAACTACTGGTACGTTTCTCGTTCCACAATATTAATTTGTATTGTAAGCTATAAAATGAACGACGAAATCTTAAAGTATACTCGTAGTCGATATTGCGCAGTGAACAGAATTTTTTTGTAATGACGTAAGCATCATAATGTTTTTTTCTTCTAATTAGTCGTAACGAATTTAAAGTTTATTTTTAAAATGATCTGCATACATTAAGTAAACTAACACATAATTCTTTAAGGATGAGAGTCGGAGTGATCCAGTGATTATCTATACAAATAAATAAAATTAGAGTGTCTGTTTGTATTATTAAAATTACCGCTTTTCACTAAATGCATATGTATGTATACACGGCATACATACCAAAACAATATTTTTTACAATTTTTATCTGTCTGTATGTCTGTTTGTTTGTTCCGGCTAATCTCTGAAACGGCTGGACCGATTTTGACGGGACTTTCACTGGCAGATAGCTGATGTAATTAGGAGTAACTTAGGCTAATTTATTTTAGAAATTTATTTCGATACTCGACTTTCACTGGCAGATAGCTGATGTAATAAGGAGTAACTTAGGCTACTTTTATTTTAGAAATATATTTTAGAAATTTATTTCGATAGAAATTTATTTTATATAGGAAGAGAGGGGTTTTATAACTCTGCAAACTGTAAATAGCTTTTTGTTAAATTCCACGCGGACAAAGTAGCGGACACAACTAGTATACTATAATACAAAACTATGAATTACAAGAATAAGGTCACGGGATCAAATCGTTTTGAAAGTAGGTAGGGGAACACCGGGCAAGATGGGGTAGTTAAGGTTTAAAGCTCCAGAAATCGTAGGGGTTCATGGTTTCATAATCATATTTATTCTTAATCAGGCTTGTAGTTATCAATCTTACATATTAAATTTAAATCAGGAACACAGCACCATAGAATTGTTAATAATATAACAAAATGTAAAATATGACATATCACCCCATCATGCCCGATAGGTCGGGTAAGATGGGGTGGGCCTAATGGGCAAGATGGGGTATAGCCATTCTCTCGACTATTCAGGAGTGCAGAACTCGCAAATGAATGTTGCTTCAGCATCATTATCATCCACTCCTGCGCAGCCATAATGTAACCATTTACCACAAGAAGAATAAGCAATCCAACCTTTCTTGGAGTCGAAATATAACCCTGTAGAATGTTGGCATGGAGTGTTTTCGGTTTCAACATCACTCTTTTCAGAAGACGACTGTCTAATACGTTTCTTTAAATTATATTTCTTTGTGGCTTTAGTCTTGAAATAGGTTTTATTTCTCTTCCTTTTTCTGTTTTCGCTCCTTTTTTCTCTGTCTGATTTCCTTGTTTTGCTTTTTTAACTTTTCTGTCACATTTTTTTTTTAAATAAATTCTTCTAACTTAACTCTTAACAACTTCTGTTTATAGGGTGAAGAGGTTATGATAGTAGTTTTACCGCGTTTTTTCATCACTTTTAATGTCTTCTTGGTCACTGGAAGAGGCAATAGTTGCTTTGGGCTGGCTAATGCACTAAATTAGGCCAATAAGAAAATCTAGGGGAAGGACTCAAATTTAAATATGTGTTAATTTCAGTTGTACTACTAGTCACAACTGTTGAAGTAGCAGGATCTGTAACAACAACTGCAGTGCTCGTTGCTGTTGTTGTAAGAGGTTCTGCCACAGTATCTACAGTTCAAAAAAAACCGCTCATCCTCTTCTTCTTTTTGCGAAAATACTGGTACCCAAAGGTACCTTTACATTCTTTTTTAACCTTTTTTACCTTTCATTCCAAAGTAGTTTGTGGGACTAAGAAAAAGTTTGCAGCCAACATATGTATATCCCATTTCTCGCTTCAAAACAACTTCTATCGCCTTATTCAGTGCTTCCCTTGACCGTTTTCCTCTTCCTGAGTTTCTTTTATAAACATATATGACTTTTTTTAAATATAAACCATCCTAAAACAATATATAAAAAAATATAAATAATCAAAATCGTGTCAGGCAATATTTGGTATCAGATACCCCATCTTGCCCGTTGATTCGTTTCAAAATTAATATTCAAACAAAAAAAAATTGAATAATGTTTCATAACAAAACAAGTTATTACCTGTTACTGCAATGTACTGTAGATAGGATTAACCGAGGTGCCGCTTAAAATTCACCAAATACAAGTTTCATGCACTACGAAACGTACATATAAGAAATTTTAATACGAACAAACGAAATCTACTTTTCGACGATAACTAAAACAAATGAATAGCCGCCATGTTAGTACTCGTGTGACTAAGAGCTGTCGTGGCGGCCAGTAGCGAGATGGCAGAGCGAATGAGATTGATCAATTTAAATCACCTGAAAACCCTGATGACCCGTCTTGCCCACCACCCCGTCTTGCCCGGTGTTCCCCTACTTAGTGTTAAAGGAAAACGGTTATGAGGAAATTTGCATGTTTTGGGAGCAGTCCTTAGATATTTGTGTAAATAAATGTATACTTGCAGCATGGAGTATTAAGCTGCAATAATTTTACATAATAGGAGCCTTTACTAAGCATTTGGACATCTACGGTCTATATTAGCACGATGCATTGTTAGTTGATAAACCTTCAAATGGTTGTAGTACAACGTAGTAATACTTAACGCTCAAAATGTAAAAAATAAATAAATATTTATTTATATTAGTGGAATAAAAATCGTAATAGGAAACAAATAACAATAACTGAGGTAGGGCACAGCAGAAATTTCCTGCTCAAAATATGGAGCAGCCCGACTGGGGTAGTACCTCGACCTTACAGAAGATCACAGCAAAATAATACTGTTTTCAAGCAGTATTGTGTTCCTGTTGGTGAGTAAGGTGACCAGAGCTCCTGGGGGGATTAGGGATTGGGTCGGCAACGCGCTTGCGATGCTTCTGGTGTTACAGGCGTCTATAAGCTACGGTAATCGCTTACCATCAGGTGAGCCGTAAGCTTGTTTGCCGACCTAGTGACATAAAAAAAAATGAAAAGATTAACTACTAAAACTTATAAACGAAATAAACAAGTTTAGCGTTATAAGTTTAACTAATGGCCCTTAGCGTACGTGCGTTTGCTTGCGTGTACCCTTATCAGAGCTGACCGCACGTAGCGCAAATTGATTCTGGTCATTATCACTGATACATAATGACAGAAAGATTGTTATCATTCAATGAATTATTGAGTAACCAATTCAGGGTTGGAAATTGAAGATAATGATCCATCGATACGAGTGGAAATTTTTACGTTACATTTATTATTGATACCATATTGCTTTTAATAGTAAATCAATGATATTCTATATATGACAATTTATGTTTCATATCTGTTACATTTTGTTAATTTATTTTTATTTGTTGTATACAAATATTTGCCCAAAATATCGAATACTACTAGTTATTGCAGTTAATTTATATAATGTTTCACACAAAATATTTTAAGATGTAAAGTATAGTAATATCCGTGTCCAGGTCAGAGTGTCCAGGTGTCCAGCTCATTACTTAATTTTTAAACGCAACAAAATTGTTATTGTAATAATTATTTATATGCAATAGTAAAACAGTGAATCAAATATTAATGTCCAGAATCTAATTAAATTAAACAAAATTAATTTGATATGTAACTGTTAATTACAAAGCGATAGGTTAAATTTGTTAATGTTTAGCAAATTATTATCATTATTATCTAATTTAACATTAATTTCAATTAGCCAGTGCTACACAATGTATCGACCTATTATAATTAAATAATTATAATAAGCGTCTAATTATAGAGCATGCCCTTAATTTGTTTACGCTCAATATATCCATTAAAATATGCCTAACTAAACTAAATAATTTATAATTTTAGAAGTTTTCGTACAAAATTATGTATGCTTTATTAAAAACATTTATCTTATGTAATTTCATTATAATTATTTGTTTATTTGATATAGTTTATCGTCAAGTCTATTATTTTAACTTCAAAAGCTAAAAAGCCTCTCATTTATTCTAAATCATAGGGATGAATTTGTAAACATAAACACAAAAGAGGCAACGCGGAATGTCTTATAGAAAACTGTGCTTGCTCAAAATTTTCAGTAAGAATTTGGGTAGGTACATCCATTTTTACTATACTGACGAATAAGGAAACAAATTTATAAAAACTAGTTAATATAATTGTATAGGAAAATAAAATAACTGAATTTTGCCTTCAATATTTTCGAACTTAATTGCTGTAAAAATATTCAAATAAAAGTGTAATTTACCATACTATATCTGTCATCTTGTAGTCGTATTCGACATTTACTAACTACAATTTTTAATTTATTTCTCTTTAAATATGAAAAGAAATTCTAAGAATGTAATATCTGTAATATTTCTCTTAGAACGCACGGATCGTTACTAGAGTCAGTGAAGTATGTAACAGTGGAACGTGGAACGCGACTTATTTAATGCTATTGTGGTAGTACAGTGAATTGTTAGACGAAAAATAGTTTGAAACAAATTGTAGTCTTGTCTTGTATATTATTCGGAAGATTCCAATTTATGATACGTGTACAACGCTGCTAGTTTTATAAATTATCTCTATATTTTTAATATTTTATGAACTTTTTATTTTATAATAAACATAATACGCATTAAACATAGTTTTAAGATAGCTATAGTTTGCATAGTACAATGGGTGGACTTATGGCTAAGTTCTTAAGCACAAGTAAATAAAACAAAAGTTTCCTAGTACTCGTATATTATGATGCAGTAATATTTTTTATTATGATACATTAATTTTTTAAGAAACATTTAAACTTTTAAACATTTTTTTTATTTCGATGAACTAATTTTTCAAACATGCAACTCAGAAAAAGGTTGATTCATTTAAAAGGATGAAGGCGTGAAATGGCCTGAACATAAAGTTTACATATGTGTAATATTACAGTAATTAGTGGAATAAATGCTGCCAACCAACACCTAACTCGTTAAAAATCTAATCCAATAATCGTAACTTTATATTGAATGCGAATGAAATTTGTAAAAGCATAATTTCAGTAAATTCGCACACTTAATTCAAAAAAGATATAAGTAAAAAATATTAAATATCTTACTATTTATTTAATTCTATTTTGAAGATTAATAAGCAAATTATAATACTAACGATTTTTTTTATTTCAAATCGAAAATCTGTAAACCAATTTTTATTAAATGACAAGTTCCATTTTGTCAAATAGTACACAATGCTATGTTTCCCTTTCTTATATTCAAATATAGGAAAGAGACAAATCTTAAGTTTTAAATACAACTATATTGTACATTAGTTGGCTTATGAGATACGACTTTATTGCCCGTAGAATATGTTGATCAAAACTTTTAAAAGACAGCGGGCATAAAAGGGCTAAACGGTTGAAAAATTAGTAGAAAGAGATCCATAAGCGAGCTTAAGTCGTTGTGAATATGATAATTAATCTTAAATTATTGTAAACGTCAGAGTAAAGTAAAAATTAACTGAATTAAATCCCAAAAAAAATAATGTAAAATAATTTGTATTATACGTTTGTATTATACCCGCTATAGAATGTATACGCGAAGATTTGTCATTTATAACTATAAAGTTTAACCTTAAAAAAGAAAAACATCAAATAAACTGTCGTTACTCTGAATGCGAACCTAAGCTTATCGCTCGTAATAACGGGTACACGACAAATTAACTTTGGTTTTGTTTTTATAAAAATGTGTGATTAATTTTTATGTTTCTTAGATAATTTTGAGGAGCTGCATTAGTAAACTATGCATTATGTATATTTACTGAGTTATGTCTTTATTGTATTAGGTGTGCGCAACGTAGATGGTTGGTTGGTATAAATTAATTCCGGTCTGACCCGCGTATTAATATTCAGGCCACTCTCAAACTTCGCTCTAACTGCTGCGAAAATATTCGGATTTATTAATTTAAGTGATGGCTTTTTCCACTTTGATTTTATGATTAAGTTATTTATAAATGTAACTGACATAAATCTTAACTTTAATCTGGTATTTGTGATTGTAATTAACACTGAACAAAACCTATTCGACATACATTAAAAGTTGTAACATTGCTTAAGCTGCATTAAAAGTTATTCTTTGATCAGATCATTAAGTATTAGGCCCTTACATATGAAATTGGCGTTTTGTATAGTCGTAACATAAAGTCGATTTTCTTATATATAATTTAAGTAAGCTATGTGGTTACGGCATTAAAGCATATAGCAACCCCGTCTCTTCCCGTGGGTGTCGTAAGAGGCGACTAAGGGTTAATACAGTTCCACTACCACCTTGGAACTTATAAATCCGATCGATGGCGGGATAACCATCCAACTCCTGGCTTTAAAATACACAGGTCGAAGACGGCCAGCAGCGTCTCCGGTGCGACAAAGCCAGCCCTGCAGTCACCAACTCGCCTGCCTAGCGTGGTGACTATGGGCAACACACATAAGTTCACGCCATTTTTGGCGCAAACTTGTGGAGGCCTATATCCAGCAGTGGACTGCAATAGTCTGAAATGAATTTATGTAATTAATCAAAGTATGTACCATTGTTATCTATGCACTTTTGCCATTTTATATGTAGTTCATTAATACATCATCATCATCATCATTATTTCATTGATACATTTACTAGAAAACCATTCGGACGGGATGGATTAAGCCAACCTTCTCCTTCTGGAAGAGAAAGGCCTATATTATACGCGTACATTTTGTGTCGGTGATTTAATATCTATAATTTTGAGAATATAATCGAAATCAGTTTTTATTTGACATTCAGAATACCTATCACATGTACATATAAGTAAACAATGCTTGTTAGAATAAAATTTCGAATCTATGATAACAACGAACTATTGATATCCGATAATTGAAAAATGGCGTGTTCAAAACGAATTACTGCTAACGAAAATTGCCATTTTGTTTGCGATATAATATCCTCGAGTCTTGTTATTCGAAATAATTCGGTAAGCGTTACATCACTATTGCATGTTCCTACGTCTCATCCGACGCAGAAATTTAAAAAAAGGGTCTGGTAATTTATCATGAAAATAATAAAGATGTTATACACGCAATAGGATAAGCTTTCTTGTGTCCAAAGGAAACATACCCATTCGCTTCCTTATGATATAAATATAAATTTATATACTCAATCATCCATAATCGAACTTTACTTTTTTATACAAGAGACCTAATTAACATTAATTAATGAACCCTTGTAATAATTACATCCACAGAACAATGAAACGTAATAAACTACCAGTAATTGCGTAAATAAATCGTTTGTTAAAACTCAAAGGTAAAGAAATCAAAAATGCAGGGTCTACCTAATTTATAGCGGTCGCAATACCGCGCGGACCGTATCCATTACAGACCTCTGATTTGTCAAGGTGAGTGATTCATTAAACATTAATCTACGAAGGTGAAGGCTAGCAGAAAAAGTAGCTAACTAGCTGAGATAAGGCCAGCCAATTTATTTACTTAGCGGAAAAGACTAGACAAGCTGAGTGCTGGCACTAAAATAGCTGTAGACAAAATCAATTCATACTGTCCTTGTACAGCACCACACATTCTATTTAATCGATCGTCGGTTGCTAAAACAAAATGGGGTCGGTTTTAATCGCTTTATTAGTTCTACAAATTTTTAATAATTTTTTTCCATAGATACAAGTAACCTACTTACAAAAAGTTTATAGATGCTTTATGTTCTTTTGCAAATATTTTTGTATATTCATCGATATCTTCGTTAATTGTGAATAAATTTTCATATAAGGCGGTATGAAAAAAAATTTGAGGAGTAAAATCTACTGAACAAATGACCTCGTTACGTTTTTCGTAGCGCCATCTATGAAGACGACGATGTTATTTGATTTTTTTATTTACCATTTTATATGGTTTTAATCTTTTTCTTAGACTAGTATGCCTTTTTGTGCCTATTAGACAGTCGATTTGCAGGAGTAAACTCCAGTTGTGCATCGTAGCTGACACGAATACTTTTTTTTGTTTATAAGTCAATAAAAGTGATGGCAATCTCAAGACAAAATCTGAGGATATTAGACATGCAATGATTAGTCACCTCAAACTTTGTTAGTAATTCAAAATAAAGAATATTGTTACTGTTAGTTGTTACATTACAAAAGTACTGTCTACGTCAAAGGATATGAAGTAAAAATAAACTTGAAAAATGTAGTATATAAAAAGTACGTTTTTTTTGGCTAATAATATTTTTTCTATAGTTTGTACACTTTTTTGAAGCCTGAAGTAGAAGATTTTTATGTAATCAGTAAATTACATGGAATATAATTCATTGTAATAATATTCTTGGGACAGATTTGTCGAATAGTGGTTTACTAATTACAAGGTATAACTAATTCCATGTAATCTTGCGAGAGATTTAGTTACTAATCTAATCCTAATCCTCTACGACAAGTAATGTCAAATTAAATCTTAAATTAAAATAAGTACATGATTTATTTAAATATTATAACTAGCAAATATTCATTGTTAATGACTAAATTTATATAAAAAAAATTCTAATGCTACTCTTAGATAAATTATTAATAACATTGACTTGATAATTAAAATAAATGATTTTTAGTAATTAGGTTAAAAGAAATATTTTAAGCCAACTACGAGTACGACTACGCTTTGTAAGATTAAAATCGAATTACTGTTTTGAACGCACGAGCCATCTTTGTACAAATTTGCTTTCGCTGAGTAAGGCTTACACCATCTATCAATTTCAGACCACGTGAACAGGGCTAATATCTTAAAGTCATGGCTTCTACGCCGAAATATGCCAATGCCATTATATCACAGAGTAATGAATGTTTGAACTTCAATACCACCGACAGGCAAAGGAATTGGGGACACTGCAATATTGATTGTGAAATAATAATAACTAAAACGTACAGGCACTATAAATACCTCTAATAGTGCATTAAACCATTCATGGCTCGGTTTCATTCGATTGTTCCGATTATATTTTAAGAAGATTTTCAATGTAATTTTACAATTACTATTATATTTGTTATTGTTAAATATTTTGACTACAAATGAAGCTAAATTGACTTTGATTATTTCAATAAAAGTTTTCAGTCGCAAAATCAGCGTTTAAATTAAAAACAAATATGGAACATGAATATCAACCTGTAGATTCCAGTTAGTTCTAACTATATTTCTACATGATGCGTACATATCAATTTCAGTTGTTCCGCTACAAGGTATCCATAAAATTTCTATTAGAATTTGACTCTCAAATAATATTCTTTGAAAAGGAAACAATATTACTTTATTTGACGTTCGTTCACGTCTATACTCGTAATGATCAATTTGACTATAATAGTAAACTTGATAATATCAGCCTTTGTTTCGAAGGAAGTCGTACCTTCTTACAACTTATCGTTTGCCGTGTACCCTTAAAATAGTATATAATAATTTATATACTTTGTGAACTTCCTTTAGATAAAACAATTCTATTGTTTCTTCGGTAAAACTTCTTAATATTAAAACCATTTAAATGGCTTTTATTTCAATTTAATTTATTCAAAGAAGGAGAATTTTTTCCTACAAATGTCTTCGTATAATATATCAATACATTTGAGGTAAAATATGTCAGTCAAGTCCATTGGGCCATGCAGAATTTAAAGTACTGTAGACATGTAAATCGCAGTACCAAAAGATATTTGTGTGGTTACTTTGTTTATGAGACCTGCGAAGGTGAGCGCTTAACTGAAAAGGATCGTAAATATCTCATTTCTATAATTCTCTCGAAATACTGTTTACTTTATTAGTTAATATCAACAAATTAAAAACAAAAAAATATTATTAGATAGGCTTCAAAAGCAACTAAAAACAAAAGAAACTCCGCAGTTACATTAAAAAAAAACTGTCAATCATTAAAAAAATTTCAGTTCACAAACTTGACAGATATAGTGAGAAACTCTATGGACTACATTATTAATATATTTTGGAACATTCGTAAAATAACAATGTAATAGACAATAAAAAATCTGAATTTGATTGGTTAATGCCCAAAAAATAAAACGTCGCGAATAAATCAACTTCAAAACCAGTGACGTGGGCTTACGTCTGCCAAACTGGAATTGAGCAACCTGCCAGATTAAGTTCCAAATACTCTTTTACAACCATCGTCGCTGAATAACGAGACATTTACAATTCTTTCTGCTTATATTACAAAAGTATACCTCGACAAATATTCATATAAAATTTTATAAGAATTTATGGTAATAATTAGTCTAGTTTTACTTAGATAGCAATAAAAGTGATACTAATTGTGTATTAATACAAAAAAAGGTAATTTTCTGTGACTACTATATAACAATCATCTTTAACCTGTACTTATAAAATAACGAATTCTGATTTTTCTACCTCATTATTGCCGAACCTAAATTAATGCCATTTAAGTGAAATTTAAAAAATAATGTCAATGCCTTTTACAATGTATACCTACTAACAATACATATGTATTAACTTTTTGAATTTGAAATAAAAATAAAAAGATATTTTTTTAGAATTAAGTAGTGTTAGTTAGTGAAGGTAAGTAGTTTGAATTATTAAAACTATGGAGATAGACAATTGAAATTTAATTTTTATGCCAAATTGGAGTTGAATGGAGAAAAAGTTTGTATAGCAGTCAGATAGCATTTTGAAGTACAAGTTTAGACTTGAAAATTAATAAAAGTTTCAGTCAATTAATTATACTTAAACGCTGATATTTGTGATCTTTTTCTGTGCGTGAAAAGATATTTGCTTTTTTAGATACGAAAAAAATACTTTAATTAATTAAGATAGGATGGAATAAGATACATTAATAATATCATAATGTATATTATTTGGTATAAGATTATAAAAATGGAATAGTCATTCCATAAAATACGCATAAGTGATCTCAAAATAGTACTATTGAGTTTCATGAGACAATAATAATATAACATCGACAAAACAGTAAATTAAACAATTTTTTTTTTTATTAAGGTTGCTCCAAAAGTAGTCGGTCGATCTCAATTAAATTTAATAAAACCACATGAT
This sequence comes from Melitaea cinxia, assembly GCF_905220565.1. Classification (NCBI taxonomy): domain Eukaryota; kingdom Metazoa; phylum Arthropoda; class Insecta; order Lepidoptera; family Nymphalidae; genus Melitaea; species Melitaea cinxia. The sequence continues at coordinate 11,634,430 of NC_059403.1, forward strand.
AAGCACCGCTTTTGATTAAAAAGTGAATCATCTAAATCGACACAGACAGTAAAAAGTTGAATTGAGGACATCCTCATTTGTTTTGACATGTCAACGTCTAATAAATCGATAAACGCTGGCTGCACGCACGAAAAAGGATTATTCATTGTAGCGTTACGCTCATTGTCCCGTTATCTTCCACTCGATTAGCCTATGCATCCGAGATGTTTTGTTATGACGTTGTCACGTTAAACTATCGTCCGTAAACCAACTTTATAGGTAACCAATCTTTTAAAGTTGGTTAAAAATATAAACAATATACACGCCCTCTAACATAAAACAAACAAGCAACGTACTCTTAGCTCTCCCTATCGATTAACCTTCAAGGATGAATAATGAACCGCTAAATCATATATCAGTTTATGAACATATTCTCTATTAGAATATACTGAATGGTGATAGTAAAATAAATGGGAGCATAAATAATTCATGACTTAATGTAGGAATAGTTTTGGTTCGAGTCACGCCACAGTAAAAAGACTAGATTGAATCAGATATAATGATGTTTATTTAGGTATAATGTTTTACGTGTAGAAAATGGTAATAACAAAATTTGTACTCATTTATGATTTGATGTAAGTTTGTATTATTTAAATGTTCAATTTGATCTTACTTTCTTTGAAGGTTCAATAGTTTCTATGCAATGTAAGCAATACATAATTATGTTTTTAATTTTCTATAGTATTTACGTAAGTACTTTCTAGCATGATAGGATAAATATCATAAATAAAGTATTTAGTTTTTTTTTTTGTATTTATTAAATAAAGTAATAACAAATACATGAATATATTATGAAATAGCCTAATAGTTATAATTTGGTAAAACCAAATTTGATACGTAACGTTTTAACTTACAAACTCAACCACTCAGCGGCAGTGCTAAAAACCTAATAATTGTGTTTGCTCGCAAACGAAAAAAAACCGACTTCAATTACATCGACGAGTAATACAACGTAGATCGACGAAAAAATAGTCAAGTAACTACGCGTTATCAAAGATTACTCAAAAAGTAGTTATCACATCTCAATAAAATTTATATGTGACCACATGACAAATATCAGCTTTCGATTAAATTCAAAATTATTAAAATCAGTATACCCAGTAAAAAGTTATTGCGGATTTTTAAGAGTTTCCCTCGATTTCTCTAGGATTCCACTATCAGATACTGGTTTCCTTATCATGGTACTAATCTACGGATATCTTCTTTCCAACAAAAAAAAGAATTATCAAAATCGGTACACCCAGTAAAAAGTTATTGCGGATTTTCAAGAGTTTCCCTCGATTTTTCTAGGATCCCACCATCAGAACCTGGTTTCCTTATCATGGTACTAAATTAAGGATATCACCTTTCCAACAAAAAAAAAGAATTATCAAAATCGGTACATCCAGTAGAAAGTTATGCGGTATAATACTTATATAACTCGAAAAGTAGTTGTTAGATCTCAAATAAATTTAAATGGGACCAATTGACACATACCACCTTTCGATTAAAAAATTTTTTTTCGAAATCGGTCCACACGGTCAAAAGTTCTGATGTAACATACATAAAAAAAATACAATCGAATTGCGAACCTTCTCCTTTTTTGGAAGTCGGTTAAAAAATTAACTTCAAATCTCCCTCGGCTTTAGAACAGTTTTACAGACTATTGTAGGTCTCTTCTTTAAAGTGGATATTTGCACGAGCAAATAGTTATTTTCAGTCCCGGTATTGATTACTGTGGTGCTTCCCGGCTATCACCATAAAACTATGAATAGCTGGCGTTTTTTCGCAGGAAAATTATTGGTAAACTAACAGTAGAGTTGTGTGTCTATATACATTTATAACTTCAGGTGGCCATTTCACAGGAGATTGATATTTATTGAAAGTTTCACTTCAATTTAGTTAAATATATTATAATTGATACTATCAGAACACTGAACCGATCGTTATAATTATTTCGTAATCAGAAAGCTAAACTTTACAAAATTAATAAAACACTCACAAGGGTGAGGCCCACTTTCACATTTCTATTCTCAAGAGACGCATTCCGATCTTTTTTGAGACAAATACTTACATATTTATATAACATAAGCACTACGGTCTAATGATTCGAAAATACACAATCAAATAGAAAGTTGTTTTATCGTTCCCAATAGTAACACTAAGCCGTTATGGAACGCGAACAAACTTAGGGCAAACGTTTTTTAATGTAACACTGTAAGAATCTCATAAGATTCCCTTACAAACTTGTGAGAAATTTTCTATTAAGTTTTTCCTTAAGGTTAAATAAATGTTTCGATACAGCAATCTTATGTAAAGTATAAGTCTTTTCTTGTATTGTACTGGATTTGCAAAACGGTATTAAGAATATTTGATATTTTAATAAAATTGTTAAATAAATACACTAAGAATGTACGTTTTGCAAATTAAAATAATTTTATAAATCTTTCTCCGCATACGAATACTAGATGGCTCCTATTGAACTTGTTCATGAGCAGATTTATTTTGGTCACAACATACATGTAAGAAAGAACAAACTTTGAAAAGAACACCGATGATTATAAGCTGTCATACGGCAATAATCAGAATGTTTGTCGAGTATTCACATAAATTCATCAGATCTCGAAATAAAAAAGTTTTTCGATATCCAATATCGGTAAAGAAAAATAGAAGGTAATCCCGATTAAACATGGGATGATTTGTCCAAATTGTTTTAATAAAAGAAGCTATAGAAAGCAATTAGGGTAGACGGAGCTGGTACGTTGTAAGGCACGCTAAAAGCATAAAATTGAAAAGGAATACTGATGATACCTTCTATATGGAGAATTAGGCAAATGCCCAGCAGTAGGATGTTACAGGTTGAATCGTGATCATGATCGCTACCTGGTGCGAGTTATCTCCTATCGACTTATTTTATGTATCCATTTATAAATTATTAAAGCCTATATCAAAAACAAAAGAACGTAAAGATTACGTTAAACTGTAACTTTGATTAGGAGCGTTACTTGAAAACTTTTAATTAAAACTCATTCAAGAGAAGTCTTTGAATTTCGTGATTCTGCTTTTGCAAGTCGAAAGAATTTCTTTGACTCGTTTATGTAAAACATTTACATTTCCAAATGAAACCACTACGAAAATACAATCAAAATAATAAAGTCGTTTTCCACGGAGCTATTCTTCCAAGAAGTTTTTCAAACTTGAGGAATTCGGATAAATTAATAAAAATTTCGTTAAAATAATTTCTGATAATTGCTTTTGTTTGTATTTAAAAAACTTTTTATTGGTTGGTAGTTTAAAGATATTACAGAAAAATATAAAATAGAATGAGATTTATTTTTCATTGCCAAGATGACACTGCTAACCACAATAATAGGTCAGGTTGTCCTAGTGATGTAATATTTTCAATTCAACGATATGGACATAATTAACTTATCTAGAACTAATATAATTGTCTTCCATTCGTGCTCATTGTTAAGCCTTTTTTTAATTATGCTATAATGTTTATCCGATTTTCGTCCACTAGTAAGTACTGGTTCTGATACAATTAATACAATTATTTAATTAGTTAAATCTTTACCATTCAAATACTTATGCATTGCTTTCTTTACAAATAGTATGCTTAAATGACAAAGTTCAACCTCTATATCATTTTTCCTGTATGTTTTTTTATTCAGTAAAAAAAATCAATATAAACGATATCTGTATTATGTATGTTGTATGTATGAGTTAGAATTAGATTTAACTGTAATAATTAATCGTGTGTAACATTTGTGTTGTAGGTTTAGCTTCCACTTGCTCAAACTTGGCACATACCCTCCAAAGTAAATCTTGTGCGAGGTTTATCTCTAGTTTGGAAATCTTATGCGGCTAAACTAGTTGCTTCGGCTTCGCCGGTACTATAGTCCTTTGTTCATTTTTACAAGATATAAGGTATACACATATGTATATTTTCATGATCATTCATTTTTAATATATGAATTTGCATTGTCCCGTTTAAATTTTTCCTTAGTCCATAAACTAATTTCAAAATTTATGACAGTAAATTTTTTTAATCTAATTCCTAATTAATGAAAGATTATTTATGCTTTAAGCTTAAAACAAATTTATCTGGATATTTTACAAATGATCAATTTAAACTATTAAAATAAGCAAGCCATGTTTAATTAATATTAAACTTTGTTGGTAACTAGAAACAGCACTCTATTGCTGAAGGCGATAAATGCGAAGATAACGTTTTATGTTTTACGAAACTTCTGTATGAACTTAGACTGTTTTCCATAGTTCTTAGCCGTTCTTAGCCTTAGGGCTTTTAACCCTCGTTCCCATTTGTACATATGTTATTTCTGAGATGTAACGAGAGCATGTTTATTTAATTTTACAGAGAACTTTACAAACAACGAAGTAAAATGTTTGTATATAGAATCATTAGAACAAAAGTTCGTGTGCCAATCCAAGTTTTTACCCTGTAAAAATAATATGGTCTTTTTAATAAATTGGGTCTAAAAATGTGGTATAAGCATGGAGCCGACGTCCCTATCGATTTGGCCACCGCATTGTCCAACAAAGGGTCGTGAATTCAAAATCCACATACTATAAGATATATAAAAATATAAATCTTCAACCAAGTTTGATGATGTTTAAGCAGTTATAAAATTTAATACATCTGTAATAATAGATCAGTGCGTGGTTTGTCTTCTCAATTTTTGTACGATCTTCAATTTGTCATGGCAGGTATTGCTTTTTGCTATGGAGAAAATACAATGAAGATAGTCCGATGGGATCGAGAATCCAACCTCAATTAAATAAAACAAAGCTGCTTGCGATATGAGAAGATCTGTCATAATTAGACTAAAATCGAGTATACACGTGTATGTAATTTTTGTAACGTAAAATGTCAAAATATAATTGTGTTTGCCAGCAAACAAAAAAAAACCGACTTCAATTACAGTACATACTTACAGTAATACAACGTAGGTAGACGAAAAAATAGTCAAGTAAATACACACTATCAAAGATTACTCCATAAGTTGTAATCAGATCTCGATGAAATTTAAATGTGACCATCTAATAAACATCGGCTTACGATTAAATTAAAAATCATCAAAATCGGTATACCCAGACGTCGTTCCTACTTGCTGTCCCATGACACCACCTATTTTTTTTATTATAATTTTCAATTACCTAGTTGAAAGCCAAAGAAGTTTCACTTCTGACATGTGTACTTTGTATACACGCATTTTTTTTATTAATTAATATTTGACATTAAGGTAGTTGTTTCAATTTGACTTTTTTATATTCCTTTTTCTTATTTACAATAATGGCATTAGGTTTTAATGAAGTTTTGTATAGAAATAAAGTCTGTTGTAATTACGAAAACAGAATTATATTAATGTTTAGAAAATTTCTCAAACTTTATATATTATTAGAAAATCTTCTTGATATTAGTTATACTAATTAAGTTCTTTGAACACATCTTAAATCTTTTAAGTAAAGATCTCTCAAGCAGGGAAGTTGGGGAACTTCTTCGTTAATTAAATTGTTAGTAAAGTTGTTGATCAAGCAAAAATTCTTTCATGTAAACATTCGTGCTTGTTAAGCGTCTTAAGCTATTTTTAAGTGAACATAAAGACTGGCTCCATATAAACTATCTTACAAAAAGACAAGTATGGGATTATATGTAGTCAATTTAGTATTAATGTAAAATTTTTAAGACAGAAAAATATTTAAAAATTACAGAAATCTTGTACCAAAAAACGAGGAGGTTACTCAATTCGACCACATATGAGTTCACGTTATTTTTGGCGTAAACTTGTGGAGGCCTATGTCCAGTAGTGGACTGTAAAGGCTATAATGATGATGATGATTATACATATTTCGAATTCACAACTTAAGAACTAAATATTTACAAATAGTTATGGTATATACATATATATATTTCATGTTTTTTTGGCGATACTTCGTCGTTTATGAACCGATTTTGATAATTCTTTTTTTGTTAGAAAGGAGATATCCCATGATAAGGAAACCAGGATTTGATCGTGGGATCCCAGAGAAATCAAAGGAAACTCTTGAAAATCCGCAATAACTTTTTACTGGGTGTACCGATTTTAATAATTTTTAATTTAATCAAAAGCTGATGTTTGTCATGTGGTCACATATAAATTTTATTGAGATCTGATAACTACTTTTTGAGTAATCTTTGATAACGCGTAGTTACTTGACTATTTTTTCGTCGATCTACGTTGTATTACTCGTCGATGTAATTGAAGTCGGTTTTTTTTTTCGTTTGCGAGCAAACACAATTATGTTAAATTATGTTAGATTATAGACTGACTACATTTCTTATCTCGAATTTCTTTAATACGCTTTGCTCTAAGTATCTTTTCTTATAAAAATTGACTTTCATAATGTAATCTATAATGTTTAATATTAAGCTAAATTACAAAAACGAATTGAAAAAACTAATAAAAAAAAAAAACTAACGTCATGCGGTGTTCCCAGGCGGTCACCCATCCAAGTACTGACCGCGCCCGACGTCCGACGTTGCTTAACTTCGGTGATCGGACGAAAACCGGTGTACGCAACGTTGTATCGACGTTCAAAAATTCGTGACACGTGACGCGTTTGATCCGTAAAAATTTTACTTCTCATGCGCCTAAAGAAGTTTCACTTCAACAAACGCAACAAAAATCATTTGATCTTGATCTACGTTTTGTTAATAGTAGTCCTTGATAACATAAAATTTAAAAAAGTTAATCATACATTAGGCTAATACCTATAATTAATAAATATATTTTGTAGAATAATAACAGATGAAACGATAATCACCGTATTATGCTTTATTCTTCTTATAGTACATAAATTATTAAAAATTGTAACTGTAAATAAGTAACTACAACACGACTATATTTAACTCGGTTAAAATAGTATCACTTTCATAAGAATTATCTGCTTTTCTTACTATAAATTAGAAGCTGAAAACCAATACCTTTAAACTCCAACTACACTTCAACATATAGCTCGATGCGCCTCTGGTTGCAGAGATACACCGATTGCATATTATGTTATAATCTCTAACATATCTACTAGACTTTAGGAAGAAAAAAATAGATTTAAAATTGTAATAGGTTTCATCGCATATTGGATTAGCGGGTAATGGGAAGGCTGATATGATTGCTAAAATAGGAATTGTACAAACGGTAATGTATTAAATTTTAAGGAAGATTATTAAGAATTTTTACCAACTTATAAAAGAAAGTGTCGCAATCTGTGGAAAGAATATTTCAACAAAATATCATTAGTATAAGGAATTTGGTATAAAACAATACTGAGGAAGCCTCATATAAATGAAGGGTAGGTTTGAAAATGTTAAATTACGTAGAAAATTAACTGTGATTGTTCACAAATTGAGGTCTGGACATATCCGTCGAAGATATATTCATCATTTGCTAATTGAATGTATACGATTTATATCCGGCAGAAAAGCCACATGAATTTGCTTGCTTTTAAACTCGCTCGTCCGACTACTAATGAGGCCATAGTACGATTAAGACTCATAAGCCTCATCTGATTTTATAGGTGGAATAAAGTAACAAGGGGACTGACATGTACTGGTGTATAAAAATGTCCCTAAATAAATCTATTTTGCACACCTACAAACGTCTGCTCTTGTACGTCCTAAGGTTGGCTGGTAGAGAAAGCTTTTAGCATTAAGGACGCTATCACATTTTTAACTCGCTCAAGTTTAGGTATTTAAATCGCAACACAATAACATTACGCGTACGCACACATTGATACCGCTTTCTGCTCGATTTTGTACCGACGTAACTAATCTTGGTACTTGAAAGTATTAATTTTTAATTTTACTGGTATTGATTAGTAAATTTAGTTGTAACTTTAAAGTCGAATTTGGTAACTGTTACTAAGTACCTACTATTCACGGAACCTCTCCCCTACTCCGTTTATGACGATGTCTTAAGACGTCAGGGTATCTACTACTCGTTCGTCGTACTATACAATAAAATATAATAGATAATAATACGCTTATTTTTATAATTCAAAATCACATACAATTTTAAGTTATATAATTATAGTTTTAACATTATAATAATATAAACATAACATATTTTACGTAAACAATTTATACAAATAAATAAAATTGGAATGTCCTTTTGTTAAATTAAAATACTGCTTTTTACTAAATGCATACGGATGTATGTTTCTTTCATAATTTGTTTCATTGACTATAAATTAGTTTGAATACTGTTATTATTCTGTTATTGTTTTGATATATTTAATAACATTTTTTGTACTTGTTTTTGTGTGTGTTGTTTGTATTTGTTATTTTAGTCAGGTTGTTGTAGTCTTTACTTGGCATATATATATATATATATATATATACCGGTCGAATTAAGTAACCTCCTCCTTTTTTTGAAGTCGATTGAAAAGAAGACAAATTGCGAAGATTACTTATTATTATTGATTATTATATATAAACCAGATGCATAGCAAAGACAATCGATTGTGAAGTATCAATTTCGTCCAAGCACAGTACACACAAGGAACTCATTTTTTACGTAATTATTACTTGCGCTGAAGCGATACAGCCGTGCTTCTATGAGCGCGTTTCGGCGCGGAATGACGAACGACGATGGTTCACTTGTAAAAAATGTATGAAGAAATTTGAGAGCGTTTCTTATTTTTCTCATAAATGGAAATATTATTTATTTTTATATAAAATATCTAGCGCTACGCATAGAGGACTAAATAAGCAACAATGTCTTAGTGTAGTTATTTTTCTTAGTGCAGTGTATTTAGCTATAATGGTTCCTATTCAGACCCGTCTTTTTTCAATTTTTTGCGATTTCTGTGATGGTTAAACTGTATTTGTGTGAAAAGTTTGTATGGGGCTATAGAATTTTTGTGGTCTCACTCGGAGATGAATATATTATCTTTCATTTGAAACCAAAATATCCTCTCAGGGTGACTCCTAATTAATTAAAATGGTACGTGAAAAACACTGATATTTGTGGAAAAATGTGATAGCGTCCTTAAGTCCGCCTTTTGTACAATTATATAATGTATTGTGCAATAAACTATTAATAAATAAATAAAATAAAGAATTAAAAAGAAGTCCAACTACTAATCCACACGACTCCGTGCTGCAGGTTTTATTAGTAAAGGTTATAATTATATACTTATATCATAATAGATGACCCACTCGCTCATCTGCCGACTTCCATATAAAAGTAGCCTTTGATCAATTCATATTATATACATATTCTCCACTTAAACTAAATATGTGTACATCCAGTTAGTTACATTGTACATCCAGTAGCCGTACCTAAACAAAATTTTATAAGTTTCGTTATCTAAAACAATTCAACTTGTCTAAAACACGAAATCGTATTATGAAATATGGTGAGCATAAACCGGATAAAACTGGCAAGTATTTACATAAATCCTTAAAAAGCAAACAAAGTTAACTTTTTTATATTATTATCGGCGTTACGTGTTTGGCATCAGTAAAATTGCTAATAATTTTATTAAAAACCCCAGGGACATTTATTATTTACTATCAATGTCATTTATTTACGATCTAATCAATTTAAAATGTTGCAATCTATATATTGTTGCTATTTATTTTGGTAGTCATCCTTGACAGTTTCAGCCAATTCGTTTAATACTAAATGTGACTTATTTGTCTATGCTTAAAGGGTTTTGAGTTTCTTATTCAATAAATAATAAATAAGTACATAAATATTTACAACATATACCACACGGTCATCTGTTCCTAAAGTAAGAAACTTAATGCTTATGTTATAGGTAACAGCCGACTGCTATAGCTATATTTTTTTTGATATACCTACATACACCCAAATTCGGGGTGGGAATCGAACCCCCAGAGCAGAAAGCAGAGTCACTACAAACTGTGCCAACGGGCTAAATGTATAGTAGCTATTTAGAGATTTATCAGCCAATTCGCAGTGGAGCCGCGTGGTAAATTAAGCTCCAATCCTTCTCCTACATGGAGAAAGAAGCCTCTGCCCTGTAGTGGGATATTACAGGACGAAGGCATTTGGGAAGGCACTTTATACTTGTAGAAATCATTCCGTGATGTTTTTATAATTATTATCCCTCCACAAAAACAGATTATCTAACATAAAAAACTATAGATTCGTATTTCTTTTAATGGCCAACGATGAAATAATTTCTAAAATGAAACAATGTTTTATTGTGTATACAAGACATACCAAAATTTCAACATATTGTAACCTATCGGAGTATCGTACGAGTATATTCGAGCAATATGTTTCACGTATCATCACGTGTTATCACGTATGTTTCACCGGGCGTTTGATAGTTATCGCCTTTATGGTGTTATCAATTTAAGCGAATAAAAATTATACTCTAACTATTACTAGCACTAGCTATCGGAACTGGATCCAAATTACCTATGTCTTTAAGGCTTACTTTAAGCAATTATTCTCAATTCTTATTATCGTCGGAATCGAAGGGAAGCTGCCTGCTATTGTTGCGCAGTAATTAAGACATTGCCTAAGTTTGGGAATTTTTTTCAGAGTTCTCATTTACACGCTATCAGTAATTTTATACTATTCAATTTGTCGTAAACTTGAACTACACTAAAGTAGGAAAGGCTAAATGGGCTTTCTTTCAATGTGACAATTAACACGCATTTACGCAGTTGGGACAGAATCCTAATGACAATTCTTCCAAACTTATTTCGTACTAATGTATTTTTTTTACTGTATGAAAAGATAAAGTAAAACAGCAATTCTATGTATTATACACTGGATTGTCTTCTACTAATAAGTTCGTATCTTTACAATCGTAATAAACCTAAATTTAAAATTAAAACCGTGCGCGTCGCCAGCAATCATATTCGTTTTAATATTCGTCAGCCCTGATTAGTGTTAAAGAGACATGTCGGTTATCCTGAAATTTAATCTCGCGACACTGATATGTATAATAGCAGATATTTAATGTTTACTTGTTTGTATATTCACTTCTCTCTGAAGGGTTTATTTCAACTGATACGTACACGTCGTTCTTTGTCAGTCAATCTAAATTAATTACTAACAAAATCGGTCAATCGTTCAAAATATTGAGAAGAGTAATATCGATATGACACTATTTTCTCGATGCAAAAAGACAATAAATTGCATTTTATATATTCTTTCCACAGTTATCTAAACAAAACATTTTTTGGCTCTCTTTTAAGAACAATTTTAGCCTTATTCATTCACTCTCTGATTATATGATTTTACACTTTAAATTTTAAAACAATACTTAAACTTAGATATAATTTAATGTGGCATGTATTCGTTTTAAATAAAAAAAAAATCTATACTAATATTATAAAGCTGAAGAATTCGTTTGTTTGTTTGCTTGAACGCGCTAATCTCAAGAACTATTGGTCTGATGTGAAAAATTCTTTCAGTGTTAGATAACCGAGTGTGTAATAGTGTAGATTTATCGAGGAAGGCTATGGGCTATCAATCTTTTAGTACCTCTTTTTTCTTAAATTAACGTGGGTGAAACCGCGGAGTACTTCTATTATTTGATATACCTAAACTGTACGTATGTATGATTACACCAGTCGTTAATAAAACAATCTGTTCAATCCGTTGATTAGTTTATCGATAATCATATCGGAATATCTCTACCATTCCTGGTAATGAATGTCAAGATAACATAATGTTGCTACGTGAAATCTGTTATCTTAAATTAGATGTTACTTCTGTGAACCGCTAAGCCCCCGGCAATTGAACCCTCATTTAGAATTATTTCTGCTTTTGAAGGGTACGTATTATCACACTAGTTTAGGTTCGTGATGTTATCTTCGGAGATATTCTGATAGGACTCATCCATTTAATATGTTTAAGCGGAAAAGGGAGACAATGTCGTTGCTTAATTCTAGCTTTATTTAATATGGTGATACATTCATGTGCAAAAGTTTTATTTATTTTTGTATGTTTTTACAAGCTCTTTATTAGCTTTACAGTGTTTGTATGTTTGTAGCCGACTCATTTGGACTTCATTTTGACCCACTTCAGACGTTCGGATTTAATTTAAACTTAGTAGACTTATCGAGGACCGATGACAATACACTAATTTGATAAGGTTATTCCTTTCTAGTTTGGTTTATTTATAAAAGCGTGTATTTTTGTTCTTTTTTTATTTTTTTATATACTACTAGCTGACTCGGCAAACGTTGTCTTGCTGCTAAACGCTATTTAAAAATAGGGGTTGGTGGTAGAGATAATAAAATAAAAAATAAATAATTCATCTAAATATTAAAAAAAAATTGGAGGGACTACCCTTAACATTTAGGGGATGAAAAATAGATGTTGTTCGATTCTCAGACCTACCCAATATGCACACAAAATTTCATGAGAATCGGTTAAGCCGTTTCGGAGGAATTTAACTACAAACACCGCGTCACGAGAATTTTATATATTAGATTATTTATTATGGACGTTGTGTTTGATACTTAAAAATAGTTATTTAAATTGTCAATTTAAATAATTAGACGTGATGTGACTTTTTTACGATATTAATCGTGTAGTCAATTAAAAAAAAAACGTAATATACAGATAGAAAAGTATACTTAACATATCATATATATATTATACATCGTATATATTTATATATTATCGCATATATTTATACATCGTAATGTAGACATATTTTAACAATTAAGTAACGGATATGCAACTGATTAATGTTTTCGTTATATTAATCATATTTTTTGCTACAAAAGTTTCACTCAACCCACATCCTGCTACTCAAAAAAGGTCATCTTCAATAGGAAAATAATTCAATACCATTCTATTTTTGTATTTGTTGACACAACTATATAAATCCTCTTGAAGGGTATAATATTTTTATGACATTATATGATACGAAAGAAGAGACCTAAGCCTTGTGTCAATACATTCAATCATTTTGCTAAATAAGGGACAGGATATTTTGGAAAGTAGTCACTACAATAGGACTATAGCGAAATCAAATAAATTGTAATATTTATTTTTATTTTATTTATTTATTTATTATATTACTTGCTGTGTGGTTACGGCAATGAAGAATATAGCCACCCCCTCTCTTCCCGTGAGTGTCGTAAGAGGCGACTAAGGAATAACACAGTTCCGCTACCACCTTGGAACTTAAAAAGCCGACAAATGGCGGGATAACCGTCCAACTCCTGGCAATGAAATTTTAGAAAGTACTAACTATAGTATGGACTATAGCGAAATAAAATAAATTTTAATATTATAATCTATCTTGTGCACTCCTTGTGGGTCACCCCACCGTGCCTCGGAGAGCACGTTAAGCCGTCGATCCCAGTTGTTATCATATACACTTGATAGCGATCGTTACTCATAGTAGGGAATATATCCGCCAACTCGCATTGGAACAGCGTGGTGGATTAAGCCCTGATCCTTCTCCTACATGAATAAAGAGGCCTATGCCCAGTTGGGACATTACAGGCTGAAGCGTATTAGAATCTATACTCTTATCACACTGCTCAACAGACAATCATTTAAAGGCCTTTTTAAGTTACATTATTTTATGATATAAAATCCTTTTCTTTAACGCAATCTTTCAAATTAGTACTGTTATTATTTGAAATAAGCATGTTGTAATAAAGTTTCAACGCTAACTTTTTTTAAGAATGACGACCACTCTGGTGTAACGGTGCGTGTGCCATGTTGGCGCTTAAATACGTCGTGGGGCTAACTCCCGCTCGTACTGGATATTTGTGTTTATACAAATATTTATTTCTGGTCTGGTTTATTGTCCATCTCTGTCTCCCAACCGAGCATCGGGGAGCACGTCAAGTTGTTGGTCCCGGTTGTATTTATATGTACACCTGATAAAAATTGTTACTCATAGTGGGAATATATCCGCCAACCTGCATTGGAGCAACGTGGTGGATTAAGCTCCGATCCTTCTCCTACACGGGGAAAGAGGCCTATGACCAGCAGTGGGATTTTACAGGTTCGTAAAATCGTAATCGTATTTACATTGCCTTTTTTACAAAAGGCTCTATGAAATTAATTTTATAAAACAGATAAACAAACAGATGATCACAAAATATTGAATTAAAAATATATTTCATACAAATATATACTTAAAAATGTATGAAAAAAAGCTGTTTTTATATGTATGTAATGGTACCCATTAAAAAGTCAGCTGTGATTTTTTACAAATCATCATAAAACCAGATAACGTTTGCTATTTTGGTGGTGAAATTATCAGTTAACTCGCGGTGTCGTAACTGGGTAGATTTATTTTCAACCACTCTCATATACAGGAGACTAGGTGTGCCCTGCGGTTTCAAACAAAAAAATAATTTGTCAATTCCAAACAGAAGTTACTGATGAGATTAGCGCGTTCAAACAAACAGACAAACTTCAGCTTTATAATGTTAGTATTGATAACGTCTTGGATCAGCATTTAGATATTCTTTTCAAACATATCATTTTCTCTTGGGCTAATAAAAATAAAAATACAATGACAAACCAACAATGTAGCTTATCGAAAAGTTCTTATTTATACCACACTAGCTGACCTGGCAAACTCCGTAATGGCTTCGTAAATACCTCTTTTTGTGGATATATTGATTTTATATATTAAAAAAAAAAACTTGTCCTGGCAATTATGAATGCAGCAAAAAAAGAATCAATAATTGGGTGCAGTCGTACAAACTTTTATTGGATGAGGATTACGGGAAACCGGGATGTGTTAAACATGGGGAGGCCTATATCCAGCAATGGACTACAAGATGCTGAAACGAGAGACTAAGACTACATATGGTTTAACACTTCGCCTATGAACTTCTCATTTACTTCTCTGCTCTTAATAATTGAGTCTGTAATTTAATTTAGACACTAGCGTGTTTAAATTACTTTTTTTCGTAGAAATTAAATCACTTCAGCCTATCGCAGTCCAATGTTTTATTTTATTTTTTTTTTCTTTCCGCATACCTTATCTTTCTAGCATTCATCGCCTTTCTCACACAGGGTGGGTTCCCTCTACTTTTAAGGCCTACTTAGTAACCGCTCTTTATTTCCATTTACACAGGGTAAATAATTTGACACATTTATTTATAATAATTTTTCTTTTTTAGAAAATGGTTCGTTCTATCTTTTTTGATTTTTAATGCTATACAATTTGCTATGATGATAGTCATCATCACCATTACAAAATATGCCAATTTCTTGTTTTATCTTATATATTACATAGGGTCTATCCAATTTGTTCCACATTAACGTTTCCAATATTCTATACTTATGCTTTCTTAGTATCATACATAAAACATTAGAACTTACTAACTTATCTATTTTATAATTTTATGCAAGATTTTTTAATTTATTCAACCTACATTAAACAATTTTTATTTTCTTACGTAATCCTAACATACCTAATTTATTAATTTATACAACAATTGTTTTACGTTAATCAGCCTACAACTTAACAATTTTATTGACTTACTTAACTTATCTAATTTACTAGTTTATACAAAATTTTTAATTTGTTCATCCTACTTAATGACTGATTTTTAAAGACTTACAGAATTTACTAACATAGCAAATTTGTTAGTTTATAATACTACTCTTACTATAAATACAGAATAATTACAAACAATACAATATTTTTCCATATTCAGTCTACTTTTTAACAATTCAGTATCCTGTTTATCCTAATTATTCTACTTAGTGCTATGCTAACGAACTATATACTTATTATATAAACTTAGCATATTTGCCTATCTTCCTGTTGAGGAGCAAGTAGTTTTCCAACATCTATAGTTTTAGGATAAAAAGGAAAAGATATTCCCAGATTTAACCCTATATTGTTATCCCTGTGCCCAACGCGGACGCAGTCCAATGTTTTTTTTGTTTTTTTTTCTATACCTCCGACATGGGGGTCGAAGCACGTTTTCTGCTATTACTCTTTCATTCCAGTTCTCGCTTTCATACATCTCGTACTTTCATGCCGCATACTTGTTCTTTCTTTCATTCATCTCTCTCTTACTCGGGGTGGGTTCCCCACTACTGTTTGGCCTACTTTATCTTGGCTGCTTTACTGATCATTTCTAGATCTACAGGTAAATAATTACACACAGTTTAGTTGGTATATTTTTGGTTTAATAGGGCTGTTCTTTTGGTTGTTATTTTTGTACATTATAATTTTTTGTCTTGGTGATGTTATCATCACCATTACAAACTTTTTTAATTTTGACAATCTTTTAATACTACAATTTTGTTTTCACTTATATCTATACTCTTGTACTATAGGATCTTAGTTCTGTGCTTAAAATATCTTTACAAATTTTTATATGTTTATTTTATACGTGTACTTACTTACTAACAATTTATTTATTTGTCTTGATCTTAAGTTTTATTACAATACTTGATTTTTTACTAACTACAACGACTAAATTACAGAAGTATATTGTATGTAATTTACAGTAGTATATAGTGTTATATTTTTTTTTGTTCCGTGCCAAAAAAATGTTGTCTATAGTCACCACGCTGGGCAGGCGGGTTGGTGACCGCAGGGCTAGCTTTGTCGCACCGAAGACGCTGCTGCCCGTTTTCGGCCTGTTTATTTCAAAGCCAGCGGTTAGATGGTTATCTCGCCATCTGTCGGCTTTAAGGGTTCCAAGGTGGTAGTGGAACTGTGTTATCCCTTAATCGCCTCATACGACACCCACGGGAAGAGAGGGGGTGGCTATATTCTTTATTGCCGTAGCCACACAGCTTAATAAAATAAATGTCACAGCCAAATTAAATAAATATCATTAATAGAGTGTGCCATACTTGTCATCAAAACTTCGCTGGTCAAATTTAAGCGAAAGTTCAACTAATCGCTCTAAAGCTGAATGTTTTGTTGTTATTAATCTACATAAATAACGTAAAATTTAAAAAATCGTTAATCAAAAATAATTGTGTATTAAAAAAAAACTGTTAAAAGATTAATCCTTTATACTGTTCTGAAACTCACAAGGATAGTTGTGCCTCAAGCAATTTTAGTTTTAAGTAAGAAGTAACGTACAATGTAACGTAATGACGTATTTCAGAGTACGAGACAGACACTCCTATGCTATTTATATTTCACCAAGAGACCACTTGATACGAAATGACATGAACGATTGACCTACATGCACATATATTTCAACGCACACTTAAAAGGACTAAAACCGTACGAAACTGACCAGATAAAGTACACTCCAGGTGTAGGATCACGGAATACAGGGCATTGTTTTATAGCGAAGCATGTATTAATAAACTCATCACCAATTTCTCTTGTTACATTTTTTACATCAATGTTCGAAAGATGAAATAGCAATCAAAACATCCTATTTTTATACGTCTTGTTTACTTTTAATTATACCATGTTGATCGACCTCTGGATTAATTTTAAAAATGATTCGTTAAAGAGTATTCATTTTGAATTTTAGATGGTAAAATGAAAGCTGGGCGTATTTTATACTGAAATAATTAAATTTGTTTCCTCATTATTCATAGCCAATGTTTTACTAGCTCATTACGTGAAAAATATATAATTTTCATTTCGTTGATATCCAGTTTTCGTACTCATACATTACAGATTTAATCATTCATCAATTTAATTTATATGTAAATATAAGTTTTTGATGCATTTTAATAACAGTAAATGTTTTTAGTTTTAATTAAATTACTTTTAGGCTGAAACAATAAAAACATAGTAAACAAAATCTCACTAGTAAAATAATAACATTATAGTATAAAATAAAAAACAGTAAGGTTTATGCTAAAATAATTGAAAAATATTTAATACACAATAAGTCCACATAGCTAATTCATAAATTAAGCTCCAGAGTTAGTTCTTCACTTTGATTGAGTAACCTAATTTAAAGAAAGTTTATTAGATTCACAAAATACTAAACTACGACATTATCATAGTATAACTGATATTATCTGTAACGAATAGTATAACTAATCTAACTAATATTTATTTCCTGTCTGGTCGTCTGTCCTTGTAGGTCTCCCTACGATCCTGGTGTTATCATAAGAACCTGAAAGCGATCGTTACGCATAGAAGGAATATATCCGCCTACCCGCTGAGGAGCAGCGTGGTAGATTAGGCTCCGATTCTTCTCCTACGTGAAGAAGAGGTGTTTGTCCAGCAGCACAATGTTACAGGCTTAATCGTAATCTTAATCTAACTGGTATCCAACAACGCAGGTGAGATGTAGTGGTAAACGAATTTAGTTAATGATAATAATCACCTTTGCACTTTCCAGTACTCCTAGACTCGAGCAAGTTATTCATGTGGGTTTTCATTGTAACTAGACACAGCGCATACGAACCAAATTAGACATTTAACTACTGACAACAAAGTCATGCTCATGTCCCTCAACTTTTAATTGGTATTTCATTACAATGGTTTTAAACGTCAATAACTAAGCTTTAAAGCTTCTTTCGAGTAATTGAATTACTACTACTATTTATAACTTTAAAAAATATAATTTCGTTTTGCCTTACCTTAAATTATACGACAAAAGAAACAGCCCAATCTGTCCTAGATCACAAACTAAAACTATTACCATTTCTCCCATAATACTTTATTTCCACTCGATACCTCTTGTAGTTCGAATCTAAAGCTTTGATTAGTCTTTTATTAGACATATTCACCCCGAACAAAAAATTTATATTACTGTGTGTAAATATCATACAATTGACACGAAATACTAAGTTACAAATAAACTTAAAACTTTATTCTCACAAAAAAAATATGATTATGAGTGTAATGTAATAGGTACCTTAATCGCGTAATGAATGACTCCCTAACCTAACCTAACCTAACCATACTGCAGTATTAACCTATGTTTTAAAAATTAACTTTACAAACCTACAAAAAAAATTATCAGTTTTAACATAAGGTATATTATTATTAAAGCAAATATTGATTATTAAATGCTTATATTCACTATATTTTAAAACTGAAACCCAAAACCATTTAATCCAATTTACATATTTGTATTCTAAGCGTGTATTTGAATATTAATTACTTACATTCGAAGATTTTACGGTTAAAGTTTAAAGTAGGAAACAAAACACGAATATTGTTGTGCTATAAAGGCGGCTGAAAGTTTTGTTATCACGTAGTACTACTCGTGACACTCGGGACAATCGACTAGTCTCACTTGAACACACCCGACATTGGCTCGACGCAAGCAAGCATGAGATTCATACTGCAAAATTTTCACAAAGCGAAAAGTTTACATTTGAATGAATGCAAGTTGATATCATACTTCTACATTGCTGCTTTTGAGTTGAAAAGAGTATTATTTTAACTGTATGTGTGATCTATACAATGACAATATTAAAAACTTACTAAAAAATGTTTTTTGATTTTTTTTTAAATAAATACACCAACATACACCTTTATAGCTGTTATTATATTTTACATTGTTATAAAATAGGTGTTATATATAATAGCGTTTACGGAAAGAAAGTAATAGAGGTGATATCCCCCGTGAAGAATTGCAGGTTTCGCCAACAATAAATAGCGTATTATCTCGCATCAGACAGGTGTCGCTAGCGACGGCCGACGAAATTCATCATGGTTGCCAGATGGTGTACGTAGACGATATAATTCCTTGCTGATATGACTGTTCTTATATCCAACGAAATAAGCTTCATTTTCTTGTAAAAAGATTTAAAAGCTATACCTAGTTATAACACTTCCGAAATACTTTAACATGCTTATGAGAACAATCCTTTCTAAATAATAATTTCTAAGCTGTGTTTGTTATCTTTCGGAACAAACGTTAATTTTCATGCTTAACTTTATAACTCTAGAATTATGAGTTATTTTGCGAATAATAAATCTGACAAATGTTTTTATCAAAGTATGTGAAGTTATTTCATAAAATAGAGTTTAATTATTAAATAGAATAATATAAGGAAAAAATAAAAGTAATATTAAACTCTACAACTATAAAACTAAACTACTATGGTGATAATTTTGCGATAAAATTTCATCTATCTTAGATTGTTAAATTAACACAATTTATGTCAAATTTAATTACTACCGCACATAGTAACTTTGGTGTTATTCGTGACCAATGAACAGACCGATAGAAAAACAAAGACAAAATCTAAATATACTACGAAAAAAATCATAGTAAACATAACGGTTTAGTTTTGTTGAGTACCTGTCCTGGCCTCCTGGTCCACAATTGAATTTATTTTTACGTGCTAATTTTTATTTTGCGACAACTCATAAATTAATCAATTAATTAAACTTTTTTCCAACATTTTAAGTCTGTGTCATGTCTTATATATTGTCTTTATTGATATACTTTCAGCTTTCAATATCGTAGTCAGGAAAAACTTTCGATGTGTGACTTGGAAAATAGCAGGATATATTATGCTCAAAATTTGAAACAACTAATATACACACACATAAAATGGCAAAAGTGCATAGATAGCAATGATACATACTTTAATGAATTACATAAACTCATTTCAGCCTATCGCAGTCCATTGCTGGACATAGGCCTCCACAAGCTCGCGCCAAAAATAGTGTGAACTCATATATTTTGCCCATAGTCACCACGCTGGGCAGGCGGGTTAGTACCGCAGGGCTGGCTTTGTCGCACCGAAGACACTGCTGCCTGTTTTCGGTCTGTGTATTTCAAAGCCAGCAGTTGGATGGTTACCCCGCCTTCGGTCGGCTTTTTGAGTTCCAAGGTGGTAGTGGAACTGTGTTATCCCTTAGTCGCCTCTTACGACACCCACAGGAATAGAAGGGGTGGCTATATTCTTTAATGCCGTAACCACACAGCCAACAACCAGGCTGGAAAAATATTGCAACATCACAAAAGATTACATCCAAATGATATTGCTCCCAAGAAGTTTTGTGTTCCTATGGTGAAAATGGAGCCACAGTTTTATGGGAGAGTCGGAGGTATTCTTTTGAAGGGTTGCATGTGTTCATAGGCTACAATATCTTAGTGGCCCTTTAGGCCCTTAGAGACCGTACACTTGTATGCCACTCTAGTTATTTTTACACAACAGAATAAAGGGGTAAATATTACATTATAACAGCACACGCGAGTTATAAAAATAATAAAACCTAATCAACGAAACTAGTTCATCGTTTACTAAAACTAAATCAGTACTCATGTTTTCGATAAAATTTAAAACCACAATAAATTGGTTCGCGGCCGCTGATTGGATTAAAATATTTATTGTCGCGAAAATCAATTTACGGAGTTCACCGCAACGATGCGTCAGAAACAGCTTACATGTGCAATATATGAGATATTTTCCATGGACGCTGGGTGCACAAAAACGAGTAAACGGCACAGAAAATATAAAACACTATAAAATGAAAGTTTATCATTATTTTATACTTGATTTGGCGCAGTGATCACAGTAACTAGCTGATGTTATAATAGTCCCACTTTCCATCTCTATAAAACATCCCTTATAAAAATAATTTGCCTTGACTTGTGTGCTCAAGATTATGTCGCAAATATTTTTTAATATCCAAAGACCTCAGAATTCCACTGTTACTTTTTTTGAATAAAATATTTTGCGTATGTGCATCCAATGCGTATTACAATTTTCCAGAAGAATCTTGTATCGTCATGTAAGAGGTACTTAAAAATTTGTCAATTCACACAATAATTTATTCATTTCTAAAGATGAAAATTATTTGAAAAGACGAGCAGAAAACGAAATAGAAAAAAAACTTAATAGTATTCTTTAAAATTATTCTTTTGAAATTCCTTCATTATAGAATCGTTTGCTCTGACAGCGTTTCTTTCAATTGTTCAATAAAAAAATGTTATAAATAAAAAAGGTAGATTTTAATTGGTGCTTAACTGTTTGGGAAGTGGAAAGTAAGTAAGGAAAGCGAAGGACTGGATAATGAAAGCAACAAGGAAGCTGGCAGATACAAACATCCCTCGTATACACAATAAATAATATAGCGGTACACAATGCGAAGTGTTTGTATTTACTTATAGAAAGACTAACAATATCATGATCATCAATTTTTATTTACAGCTCGCATTAATTGAATTATTACTGTTAGATAATGAATTATAATTAATTCCCACTAAGATAAATTTAAAATATACACATTATTCTGTTTTTTTTTTTTCATTTAAATTATACTCGGAGAATGCCAAAAAGTTTTATATTTCACGAATATTTGTGTACGAATGTATTTACATCTCAATTTTTAAGCAAACAGCTTAATGTATTTATTTATTTAATGCTTATGGTCTAAAGTTTCCTGATTTTATAGATGAGGCAGAATGGATGGACCTTATATGTATACCTTATGAGATTTATCAAAATTTTCGAATTACATACGAGTAGTTAAAAAACATAATTACAAAGATATTTAAACGAGGCGCACCGGAAAAATATGAGGAAAAATATTTTTTTTTGTTTGTTTAAAAAAACAAAAAATATTTTTTCCGCTTTTTTAAATAAAAGCGTAAAAAACACACGTGTGACACGCTCCCATTGCACGAATGCTGTTTAATTAAAATTCACATATATAATTTAATAAAACTCTTTTTAATGAAATGAAATACTCTTTTTACTAAATTTTTTTTATAAATATTAGCGTTAAGTGTAATTTTATCATCAGTAAGCTTATGAAAAACCGCAAGCTTTAAATAATAAAATAAAGTAACAAGATCCTGGGCTAACACTGAGCTCTAAATATGTACTTAGGCGGACCGAGAACGTAATACAAACATAAAACTTCCCATTTGCATTCAAAGTAAAACACACTAAGCATCTGATCCTGATTAATGTTTGAAAATATACGATTATAAATTCTGCAAACTGAAATATATTTTTGTATGGATTATTTTATTATTTTTCATAATTAAAAGTTACCCCTGCGGTGTGGTTACGGCAGTAAAGAATATAGCACGCCCTATCTTCCCGTGGGTGTCGTAAGAGGCGACTAAGGGATAACATAGTTCCACTACCACCTTCGAACTTAAAAATCCGACCGATGGCGGAATAACCATAACACTTGCTTTGAAATACATAGGCCGAAGACGGGCAGCACCATCTTCAGCTTCAGCGGTCGGCTGAAATGAAAAGTATTAATAACCTTCGATCATATTATTTCCATCTTATTAGGAAAGTTAACATAAAATCCAAACAAGTACTTTTTTTATTCTGTCTGATATTAAAAATTATATCTATATCTTTTATAAAGAAAATTTATCAAGCAGAAGGTTTCTCACGTAATTGCTTATCAATCTTTATCAAAATGGGTGACCTATGTCGAGAGCATAATTATGGTTTACGTATCCACGCAGATTTTCTTAAAACGCCGAGATGACCGGAAATAGATTTCAATTGATAAATATTACTAAATTCCGAAAGCGTATAAAATATAAATGATATTGAGTCTGCACGGAATTTGAATTCAGGGAAATTCTATTTCCAAATTCTGCGAATTTTGTTCTTTTCAAATGGAATTCTTTAGTCAAAGGTCGCCAGCTACATTCTCTGAAAAAAGTAAAGGTACAAAGTGTATAGAAATAAAAAGTACAAACATCCGTCAAGCAGAATAAATGACCAGTAACCAAATTCACTAACGAGCTTCGAGAAGCGAGAAATTTTCATCTTTCAGCAACAGTTAAGGTTTGAAAAACTGAATACAGGAAAATTTACACGTAAGTACCTGTGTTAGGTGTCGTTCGATATATATTTTACATTCTATTAATCCATTTTACGAATTACTACTGATAAACTAAAATAAAGTACTGGCTTTTATCTCTAGAAATAAAGTCAGTTAAATAATTATCGTATTTTCAAATTTATAATGCATTACAAGTAATACCGCTTTGAAGATTACGAAATTAACTGTGTTTTTTTTTATTTATGTTGATAAATAACTTTTCCCAAGTAGAATTAATCGTTTAGCAATAAAACACTCAACACAATCAAGCTCACAAACCACCACAACGATCCTATCGGCCAGTTTCTATCGTGCGCCTTAAACTCTCCTTCTTTTAATATGGCTGTTTCACCCACATGAGTCATTTATTGTTACTAAAATTAAAACATTCTAATGAACAAATAAACCCCTCTACTTTGATAGTAAATTTTCAATTAAAATTTATAAATTACACTTAATCCCTACATAGAAAACACAAGCTACAATAATATTTATCAAAGTTTCATCGGGCTTATCATTATAACTTTCTTCTTTGTAATATTATTATGATAATTATTATTGTTAGTATACTTGTTAGGATAAGTAATATTCCTTTCAAAAGTAATATCAATGAAATATATCAAGATGCCCATCATACTAGCTATAGAGGCCCGTCCATATTCTTTATTCTCGTAAAGATGTCATAAAGTTACGATGAGAGATAAGAAAGTTATATGTTCCCGGCTTTTTCGTATTCCGTGTGTACTATCGCCCCACTTAAACTATCCATCACAAGCAATTGCGGTCTGAGTTGCTTTCAATGTTTACGAAGAATAATAATGTCGTCATTTTTAGAATTAGAATGTAAACAGCTGTTTTTAGTTCATAAAATTTAATTTTTTCAACATGTTCCCTTATGTTGATGTTACTTTAAAGATAAATACTAATAACAATGTGATACTTATATCATATTTTTAATAGTTGTGTCACTTTAGGTTAAAAATAACCTAAAAATACCTTACATTTCAACAGTCTTCAAAATTCTATTGAGGTTGTGGCTTCAAATGCATCGATCGATCTCCTTCGTGTCTTTCCTATTTTACGTAACATTCCCGAAATCGTCTGTGCAGTCTCCACACTAGTCAAAGTCATTAATTTAAACGAATATTTTTTGTACCCTTAATAGTACTTGAAAAAGAATTGTAACATATTTTTATTTATCTATTTCAAATTTAAAAGAAAAACATAGGGAAAAGGGAACCAAATTAACTAACTGTAATCTCCGATTACGTAATTCACTCAGTAACACGGCCTGGGTTCGACAGTTGAAATGATTCGTTATCTCCTCATTCACCTGTTTTGTCTGTTTCATAAATGTGTAAATAAACTAAATCTAGTTTTCTATACAAGATTATTTTTGAATATAACTATGTTAATTGAGATTTTTTTTTTTAGACACGTGTGTTTTTTAACTTAAAATACAGTAGCTAAAAAATTATGGAAATTGATCAACTTGCCATTACTTTCATTCATATCAAATAAATATTAATAATTAATATAAATATATAAAATATAATAATTATAATTAATATAAGTATATTAACAAAGTAAGGCTCACACACTCGCGTTAATGGTTAGCTATTGTTTTCCTTCAAGACTCATAGTGTGTTGCAGCGTATTGTTAATCAATAATCTTCATATTATATTATTTTGTCTCGAATTTAAGTAAAGCTTAATAATATTAAACCACTATGATATTAGTTAAGCCTAAAAATTCTCTGTAATAGTAATGTTAAATATTTTTACAGAAATTGATAATTAAAAACGATTTTTTGAAACAATCGGGTTATTTTTAAGCAGTTTTTAATTTTTTGTTTTTAAATTTGGGTCAATATAGGGTATCTAAGCTTTATAGACTCAACGCTCGCATAATTATGATATAGCTGCACTTAGAGGTTCGTTTAATCATTAAACATACTCGGACCTCGTCTTCCAGATTAGCACTCTAGCATTAATCATTCACTCGTGTAAATTTTTACCTCTTACAGAAACATAAACCAGGTGACTTTTTAATATATATATATATATATATATATATATATATATATATATATATATATATATATATATATATTCAAAGTTTTTGGTTTATTAATTCAGAACATATTTATTCACCATTTCAGAGTAGAAATCAGAATAAAAAAGAAAAATCAAAAAGAAAGACAGGTTGGTCAAAAAGCCTTTATCTTATAGATAAAATATATAAATTTATATTTTAATAATTTGTACTCTGTCAGATTATCACAATAAATATTAATTCATATTAAATTTTACAGTAGGTATGTTTCAGTATAAGAAGCTACTTTAGCACTCCCAATATATCGGTGCCACGGAAAGGAAGCTGCCATTAAGGAAAAGGAGAAGAAACATACTCTGATTATAGACATACTGCTATACTAGCAAAATTTTTAATTTAGAATTTCAACCTAGTAACTAGGATTTACTGATTTAATAACCATAAACTTTTAACAATTATTATAGCAATAAACCAGGCAATTACAAGAACCTTCATATTGATAGGTTGTTATGGTACTTCGACGAATTTCCGACAAACCATCCTCAATATTTACTAACATTTTAATATTATAAAGCTTTATAGTTAGTTAGTAGCTTTTTTTGTTCTTACTTATAATTAGAGCCGTATAAGCTACAATACTTTAATAAATCGCATGACCAACTCATCGTCAATTCTCATCTCTCAAAACTGGCAAATGAATGTTTCCATTTGCCGGAAAGCAGGTGCCCTTCGAAATCCCTTTTGCATTGTCAGCGAATTAGTCCATTGTCCGGAACAAATCTTCAATGAAATGAAAAGGGTAAGTGCTAGCTTTACTTTTTTCTTTCAAACACAACAAATTGTATGTAGTTTTTTTTTTAAAGAGCAGTGGGCGATTATTTAGTTTCTTATATTTTATTTACAATCACATTATGCTACAAAAGAATAGTCTAAATAAATTCTTTAAACACATAATAATATTTTATTATACTATTGTTATTCTTTAACATGAATATAACAGTATATATTTACAGGTTTCGTTATGAGGTTATTTTTAATGCATAAAATTTTAAATCATATTTATATTTGATAGACATTGTATAAAAAACAATTGCTGACATACATTGTTTTTAATATAATGTTTATGAAAAGACCGTACGTATTTTATATTCAAATTAAAATATCTGAAATTATTTTCATTCGGTATAAAAATCCACAAAGCAGACAATTAAAAAATGTTATTAATGATCAGGTTTTTTGTTCATGGCATCTCACGTTAGTGGCTACGGCAGTCGAGAGCAGGTGTGAGCTCTTCGCTAGATTTTTTACCGCTTTTTATGCCACTGGATTATTTCGCTCCGCTACAGAAAATATAAAGGTGAAATTGTATTTAAATTCACCCCACGTGCAAAATTTTAGGATGAATTGTATTACGTAATCATTCGTCTAAATTGCAACGGATACTATTTACCAAATATTAATCATCCCCTGCCATTTATAGACTATGTCACAATACTGTGGCGAATGAATTAATTTTAGTATTTAGGAATTAAAGACTAATTAAATATTTGATTGCAGAATATCGTTACACAGTTGTTTCTCATTCACGGTCCAGATTTTCTCGAATTGATACCGATAAGAAAATTCATTTCACTACAATATTGCCATAATTAAAATTGTTATACGTATAAATTTATACTAATTTTTATTTATATATATATTTTTTAATTTTTATTTAAATCTTTATTAAAAAATTTCAGTGAATACTTATGGCTTGAATAGTAAGAAAGAATTCAGCCCTAAGCCTTTCTATTACCCCTTACTCTTTGATTTTGCTACGCCGTGTAAGAGCAGCTGTTTTAAAAAGTGAATATGACTGACATGAAAGAAAGAAAAAAACATACTTGTTAAAAATTAACCGTAACTCGCTCACCGTACATATATCGTAACCTCTCTTCTTAGCTAAATAAATAGGTTTTATTTCTTAGACCTTTATCTAAAAAAAATGAAAACATCTAATACAAAATTATGAAACATTTGAGCAGCAAAGATTTTGTCATTCACTTTTATTTTGGAAATATTATTCAGTTCTCTATATTTTACCAATAGTATTCTCTTCGTCCTTGCGGTTTGTGAAAACGAAAGCCGACATGAGTCGGGTATTAGTTACTCATAAACAAAAGTTATACACGAAGCAATTCGAAAGTGCTTAGTTAAAGTTTCCTTTGTTTTCAACTCGCTAAGGTGGACCGCTAATGAACAGTCTTTGTACCAACTTAGTTCTGTTTTCCCATTAGCACAACTGAATATTTTGATATGTTGCTTATAGACTCGTTCAGTATCTTAATAGCATGAATAGTTGAAATTATTATTTATTTATTATTTAGTTAGTATGATTAATTGATACTTCAAGATAATGGTAAAATGTTGGTAATATTCTTTTATTTTTACAATCCATAAAATATCAAGTAATTTACAATTTAAAAAGTGAAACTTTTATTCTATCGTTCCAAAATTTTTCGTTCATCTATCGCGTGTAACGTGTTGCAAACGTTCCGCGTTATTTGTGTGTTTTGATCTGTATATTAATTTAAATGTTTTTATTTACTAAAGTTTCACTTGCATCGTGATTTCATAAAACCACACAAAATTTAATTCTTAGATCAATAAATTAACACAGACACAAAGCAGGACACAGCAGGAAATATCCTTCTTAAAATCTGGAGCAACCCAATTGAGAAGTACCACCTTACATAAGAACACAGCTCAATAATACTATTTTTAAAGCAGTATTGTGTTCCTGTGGTGAGTAAGCTCTTGCGATCCTATAAGCTACGGTAATCGCTTACCGTCATCTTGTTTGCCGACCTGGTTGTATAAAAAAAAGTATAACTTTATATACATATAAGTATATACATATTAGGCTCATACTCGGGGCTGGAATCGAACCTACAACCAAAAGCAAAAAGCAGGATCACTGCTAACTGCACGAACGACCCAGTTGAAAAAATGAATACTTTTTTCATGAAGATAAAATGTAATGTAATGTAAAAATATTTTGGTTGTAGTAAGAGGAAAAGTAGGGAGCGGTAGTAAATCTATCTATATTATATATAAACGCGAAAGGTCATTCATCACGAAATCTCTAAAACATAGGACTTTCATACAAACTTCCAACCCCCGTTTTACCCTCTTAGGGGTCGAGTTTCGTAAAATTCATTCTTAGCCGTAGTTAACGCCTTATAAGGAGCCTACTTGCTAAATTTCAAGTTTGTAGGTGTTATAGTTTCGGAGATTTCGTGATCAGTGAGTCAACCTACGATCCCCCGTTTTAACCCCAAAAAGGGGTTGATTTCTAAATATACATTATTTGAACACCTCCTCACCATCTATAGAGCATTTTAAAATTTCAAGTTTCTTACTTCAAAAACATAGGACTTTCATAGAAACTTCCAACCCCCGTTTCATCCCCTTAGGGGTCGAGATTCATAAAATTCGTTCTTAGCGAATGTCTACGTCCTATAAGGAACCTACTTGCCTAATTTTAAGTTTGTAACTGTTATAATTTCGGAGATTTCGTGATGAGTAAGTCAACCTACTATCCCCCGTTTTAACCCCAAAAAGAAATGGATTTCTAAAGATATATTATTTGGACACCTTCTCATCATCTATAGAGCATATATTTTAAATTTCAAGTCTCTTACTTCAAAAACATAGGACTGTCGTAGAAACTTCCAACCCCCGTTTCATCCCCTTAGGAGTCGAGTTTCATAAAATTCGTTCTTAGCGGATGCCTACGTCTTATAAGGAGCCTACCTGCCAAATTTCAAGTTTTTAGGTGTTATAGTTTCGGAGATTTCGTGATGAGTGAGTGACCTTTCGCTTTTATATATATAGAGATTACGATGTATTATTTGGACACTTCCTCACCATCTATAGAGCATACATTTTAAATTTCAAGTCTCTTACCTTAATAACATATGACTTTCATATAAACTTCCAACCCCCGTTTTATCCCCTTATGGATCGAGTTTCGTAAAATCCGTTCTCAGCGGATGTTTACGCACTATAAGGAACCTATCTGCAAAATTTCAAGTTTGTAGCTGTTATAGTTTCATAGATTTCGTGATGAGTGAGTCAACCTACCATACCCCATTTTAACCCCAAAAGGGAGTTGATTTCTAAAGATACATTATTTGAACACCTTCTCAACATCTTTAGAGTATACATTTTAAATTTCAAGTCTCTTACTTCAAAAACATAGGACTTTCATACAAACTTCCAACCCCCGTTTTATCCCCTTAGGGGTAGAGTTTCATAAAATTCGTTCTTAGCAAATGTATACGCCCTATAAGAAACGTACCTGCCAAATTTCAAGTTTGTAGGTATTATAGTTTCGGAGATTTCGTGATGAGTGAATCAACCTAACATCCCCCGTTTTAACCCCAAAAGGGAGTTGATTTCTAAATATACATTATTTGGACACCTCCTCACCATCTATAGAGCATACATTTTAAATTTCAAGTCTCTTACTTCAAAAACATAGGACTTTCATACAAACTTCCAAACCCCGTTTTACCCCCTTAGGGGTCGAGTTTTGTAAAACCCGTTCTTAGCGAACGTCTACGCCCTATAAGAAGCCTACCTGCCTAATTTCAAGTTTGTAGGTGTTATAGTTTCGGAGATTTCGTGATCAGTGAGCCGACCTACTATCCCCCGTTTTAACCCAAAACATACATTATTTGGACACCTTTTCACCATCTATCTATAGAGCTTACATTTTAAATTTCAAGTCTCTTACGTCAAAAACATGGGACTCTCATACAAACTTCCAACCCCCATTTTACCCCCTTAGGGGTTGAGTTTCGTAAAATCAGTTCTTAGCGGATGTCTACGTCCTATAAGGAGCCTACTTGCCAAATTTCAAGTTTGTAGGTGTTATAGTTTCGGAAAGTCCTATGTTTTAGAGGTTAGAGACTTGAAATTTAAAATGTATTCTCTATAGATGATTAGAAGGTGTCAAAATAATGTTTCTTTAGAGATCAACTCCCTTTTGGGGTTAAAACGGGGGATCGTAGGTTGACTTACTCATCACGAAATCTCGGAAATTATAACAGTTGCAAACTTAAAATTAGACAAGTAGGTTTCTTCTAGGGCGTAGACATCCGCTAAGAACGAATTTTATGAAACTCGACTCCTAAGGGGATGAAACGGGGGTTGGAAGTTTCTACGACAGTCCTATGTTTTAGAGGTAAGAGACTTGAAATTTAAAATGTATTCTCTATAGATGATGAGAAGGTGTCCAAATAATGTTTCTTTAGAGATCAACTCCCTTTTGGGGTTAAAACGGGGGATCGTAGGTTGACTCACTGATCACGAAATCTCCGAAACTCTAACACCTACAAACTTGAAATTTAGCAAGTAGGCTCCTTATAAGGCGTTAACTACGGCTAAGAATGAATTTTACGAAACTCGACCCCTAAGAGGGTAAAACGGGGGTTGGAAGTTTGTATGAAAGTCCTATGTTTTAGAGGTTAGAGACTTAAAATTTAAAATGTATTCTCTATAGATGATTAGAAGGTGTCAAAATAATGTTTCTTTAGAGATCAACTCCCTTTTGGGGTTAAAACGGGGGATCGTAGGTTGACTTACTCATCACGAAATCTCGGAAATTATAACAGTTGCAAACTTAAAATTAGACAAGTAGGTTTCTTCTAGGGCGTAGACATCCGCTAAGAACGAATTTTATGAAACTCGACTCCTAAGGGGATGAAACGGGGGTTGGAAGTTTCTACGACAGTCCTATGTTTTAGAGGTAAGAGACTTGAAATTTAAAATGTATTCTCTATAGATGATGAGAAGGTGTCCAAATAATGTTTCTTTAGAGATCAACTCCCTTTTGGGGTTAAAACGGGGGATCGTAGGTTGACTCACTGATCACGAAATCTCCGAAACTCTAACACCTACAAACTTGAAATTTAGCAAGTAGGCTCCTTATAAGGCGTTAACTACGGCTAAGAATGAATTTTACGAAACTCGACCCCTAAGAGGGTAAAACGGGGGTTGGAAGTTTGTATGAAAGTCCTATGTTTTAGAGGTTAGAGACTTGAAATTTAAAATGTATTCTCTATAGATGATTAGAAGGTGTCAAAATAATCTTTCTTTAGAGTTCAACTCCCTTTTGGGGTTAAAACGGGGGATCGTAGGTTGACTTACTCATCACGAAATCTCGGAAATTATAACAGTTGCAAACTTAAAATTAGACAAGTAGGTTTCTTCTAGGGCGTAGACATCCGCTAAGAACGAATTTTATGAAACTCGACTCCTAAGGGGATGAAACGGGGGTTGGAAGTTTCTACGACAGTCCTATGTTTTTGAAGTAAGAGACTTGAAATTTAAAATATATGCTCTATAGATGATGAGAAGGTGTCCAAATAATATATCTTTAGAAATCCATTTCTTTTTGGGGTTAAAACGGGGGATAGTAGGTTGACTTACTCATCACGAAATCTCCGAAATTATAACAGTTACAAACTTAAAATTAGGCAAGTAGGTTCCTTATAGAACGTAGACATTCGCTAAGAACGAATTTTATGAAACTCGACCCCTAAGGGGATGAAACGGGGGTTGGAAGTTTCTATGAAAGTCCTATGTTTTTGAAGTAAGAAACTTGAAATTAAAAATGCTCTATAGATGGTGAGGAGGTGTTCAAATAATGCATCGTAATCTATAAATATAAAAGAGAAAGATCACTGATTCACTCATCACGAGAACTCAAAAACAGCTGGATGGTCCATTCATCCAGGATGGACAAAGATGAAATTTGGCAGGGTGGTAGATTATAATTAGTAGATGTCCGCTAAGAACGGATTTTCCCATATTCCACCGCTAAGGGGTTTAATTGGGGTTGATAGTTTGTATAAAACATATACAGCAGGGTCGGTTTAAAGCAAAATAACCGCGTTGCAACCCTATGTGTTCAACAAACATTTATATTGATCACTTATAACTTTTAACTGGGGTAGGGCACAGCAGGAATTTCCTGCTCAAAATATGGAGCAGCCCAACTGGGGTAGTACCTCGACCTTACAGAAGATCACAGCAAAATAACACTGTTTTCAAGCAGTATTGTGTTCCTGTTGGTGAGTAAGGTGACCAAAGCTCCTGGGGGGATTGGGGATTGGGTCGGCAACGCGCTTGCGATGCTTCTGGTGTTGCAGGTGTCTATAAGCTACGGTAATCGCTTATCATCAGGTGAGCCGTACGCAGTAGTACAAAAAAATATATTTTTTACGATATCTAGCCTTTACGTTACTAGAATACTTTTTATTTACCCCTATCGTCACGGAGTCACGAAGGAGCATGCGTTACGCTATTCTGTGGCATATAGTTACGTAGAACCATATTAAAAACTAAATGGCATGCAGTATGGTTAAACATATTTACACTACAATACTATATTATTACTACATTATTTCATACCACAATTCTGACGAATTCAACAAACCATTTTGTTAAACGCGACGCGCAATTCACGCGCACGTAGTCACGGGCAACAGTTAGTGTATTATAAAACAAAGTCCCCAAAAATGTATGTGATCGATTCCCTCATAATCTACGGAACGGATTTTCATGCGGTTTCATCAATGGAGAGAGGGCTTCAAGAGGAAGGCTTATAGAACGGCTAAGCCGATTATGATGAGAGTTTCACTGGAAGTTTGCCGGCAAACTTTGTGTCACACCGATTTCAACG
The DNA here is from genome assembly GCF_905220565.1 of Melitaea cinxia. NCBI lineage: Eukaryota > Metazoa > Arthropoda > Insecta > Lepidoptera > Nymphalidae > Melitaea > Melitaea cinxia. Next base: position 11,667,978 of record NC_059403.1, read on the forward strand.
CGGGCGAAGCCGCGGGCACAGCTAGTAATATATATAAACGCGAAAGGTCATTCATCACGAAATCTCCGAAACTATAACACCTACAAACTTGAAATTTGGCAGGTAGGCACCTTATAAGACGTAGGCATCCGCTAAGAACGGATTTTACGAAACTCGACCCCTAAGGGGGTGAAATGGGGGTTGCAAGTTTGTATGAACGTCCTATGATTTTGAAGTAAGAGACTTCAAATTTAAAATGTATGCTCTATAGATGATGAGAAGGTGTTCAAATAATATATCTTTAGAAATCAACTCCTTTTTGGGGTTGAATCGGGGGATGGTAGGTTGACTCACTTACACGAAATCTCCGAAACTATAACACCTACAAACTTGAAATTTGGCAGAAAGGCTCCTTATAGAGTGTAAACATCCGCTAAGAACAGATTTTACGAAATTCAACCCCTAAGGGGATAAAACGGGGTTTGGAAGTTTGTATGAAAGTCCCATGATTTTGAAGTAAGAGACTTGAAATTTAAAGTGTATGCTCTATAGATGGTGAGGAGGTGTCCAAATAATGTATATTTAGAAATCAACTCCCTTTTGGGGTTAAAACGAGGGTTCGTAGGTTGACTCACTGATCACGAAATCTCCAAAACTATAACACTTACAAACTTGAAATTTAGCAGGTAGGCTCCTTATAGATCGTAGACATCCGCTAAGAACGGATTTTACGAAACTCGACCCTTAAGGGAGTAAAACGGGGGTTGGAAGTTTGTATGAAAGTCCTATGTTTTTGAAGTAAGCTACTTGAAATTTAAAATGTATACTCTATAGATGGTGAAGAGGTATCCAAATAATGTATCTTTAGAAATCAATTCTCTTTTGGGGTTAAAACAGGGGATGGTAGATTGACTCATTCATCACGAAATCTCCGAAACTATAAGAGCTACAAATTTGATATTTGACAGATAGGTTCCTTTTAAGGCGTAGACATCTACTAAGAACTGATTTTACGAAACTCGACCCCTAAGGGGATAAAACGGGGGTTGGAAGTTTGTATGAAAGTCCCATGATTTTGAAGTAAGAGACTTGAAATTTAAAATGTATGCCTTATAGATAATGAGAAGGAGTCCAAATAATCTATCTTTAGAAATCAACTCCCTTTTGTGGTTAAAACGGGGGATGGTAGGTTTACTCACTCACCACGAAATCTCCGAAACTATAACACCTAAAAACTTGAAATTTGGCAGATAGGCTCCTTATAGGCGTAAACATTCGCTAAAAACGGGTTTTACGAAATTCGACCCCTAGAGGGGTAAAACGGGGGTTGGAAATTTGTATGAAAGTTCTATGTCTTTGAAGTAAGAGACTTGAAATTTAAAATATATGCTCTATAGATGGTGAGGAGGTGTCCAAATAATACATGGTAATCTATATATATAAAAGAGATAGGTCACTGACTCACTCATTACGAGAACCCAAAAACAGCTGGAAGGTCCATCCATCTAGGATGGATAAAGATGAAATTTGGCAGGGAGGTAGATTATAGTTAATATAGGAGGTAGATAATAGTTAATATAGGAGGTAGATAATAGTAGTAGAGTAGAGAGATTTAGCGATATTCCACCGCTAAGGGGGTTTAATTGGGGTTGATAGTTTGTATGAAACATATACAGCCTGAAAATAAAACTAAAAATGTGGTGTATAGAGAGGTTTTATAAAAACAAGTATTAAATTATACTAAATTGTGCCTTTTAAAAAGTTACTCAGTATGATAAGCATTTCAAGTGACTGAAATAAAAAAAAATGCGTTAAACATCTTAATAGTAATGCATATCTTCATAACCACGCGGATGTAATCGCGGGCAACAGTTAGTGTATTATAAAACAAAGTCCCCAAAAGTGTATGTGATCGATTTCCTCAAAATCTACTGAACGGATTTTCATGCGGTTCAAGAGGAAGGTTTACGGAACGGCTAAGCCGATTATAATAAGAGTTTAACTGGAAGTGTGCCGGGAAAACTTTGTGACACACTGATTTCAACGCGGGCGAAGCCGCGGGCACAGCTAGTAATAATATATTCAATGAATTTATATTGAATACCTATGGGCTGCTTATTACGTACTTGTAAGCATGACTCCAACACAATAGTGTTCAGTTTCGCTGAGTAAGCTTTTCACTATTAATCAGTTTCAGTACAACGTGTAAACAAAAATGCCTTGTTTTTGAGAGTACTTCGATAAACGTTTGTCCTTAATATATAACATTTAAATTTTTATACTTACTGTGTTTTTTCAGACCATCGATTCTTAGTTTTTTTAGCTCGCATTTTTAAGCAAAATCTTATATTCAACGAAAAAAATGACAAATATGGTCTTAAATACCAGTCTATAACAATATCTATCTCGTTATATGCGAAAAGTTACCAGTAAAAATTAAGGCATCATTTTTTTATGGAAACAAATAAAAAATACGATGAAATTCTTGATATTTCGCAATGGCTTTTATACATATTTATAAGACGAAGCCTTGTTAAATTATACTAAACAATTGTAGGAAGAAATTTCTAAGAAAATTTAAATATAGAACGAATTTAATAGTATGAAAAGCGATGTAATGAAAAAGCAGTTTTATAACTTTACTTTTTTTCATACAAGCGTAATCAAGGTCAATGTTTTAATATAAATTGCTTTTAACGAAAAATTATTTAAATATTTTCCATTTTCTTTTACCGCTAGTGTGGCAAACCAGCGTACTATTCGTGGTAAGAGATTTCGGTAGTCTATAAGACACTCTACGATTAGGTGATCACATCAAAAATCCTTATTGATGATAACACATGATGGTCTTCGTAGACGTCGTAGACTTACATCATTATAAGACTTTTACTTTTAGGTTTACTTTTAGGTAAAAACAAACAATTAACAGACATTCGTTGTCGTACTTACATTTTCAATTGAGAAATTAACACACAAATTATTATTAAACATAAACCAACCAGATTCCCCGGATCAATTAAAAAAAAAAAAAAATTACCACGGTTTGAAAACCACTTTTATTCCATTCTACATACTGAGACAGATATTTTTATAATAATATTGAAATAGTCGCTTTTTGAATATATCGAAAAGTCAATATTTTTTAAGTCTGTGGGTATCTTGTTATAAGATATTATACGATTAAATATCTCCCAATGAAAGTATGGTCAAAGCTTTTAGCATAAATGACGTGTGGACATTCATAATGAAATTATAACAGCAGAAAACTGTTATTATAATATTACGAACAGGTACTTCTGTTATAGTTTGTGAGGATTAATAGTCTGGTAATTAATTACTGCAATGTTATTGAAAAATTTAATGTTATCTTTAATTTACGAAAGCGAATATGTCTTAATTAATATTTAACTGACTTGTACTGATATGAATACAAAATATTCATTTCACCATTTTTTATTTATTTACACATTCATTAAAGCTATTAATTGATCTTTATAAGTGATTAAGTGTTCTAAAAACTCAGGTGACTCGGTCAGTGATACGACAGTTAGTTCAAAAATGAAAAAAAGAAACTGTTTTACAGTTAAGCCGGTTATTTATATCCTCTTTGCTGACATTTATTTGAGATCTAACAACTACTTTTCGAGTTATATCTAATAATGCGTTTTTACTTGACGCTTTTTTCGTCGACCTACGTTGTATTTATTATACCGCATAATTTCCTACTGCATGTACCGATTTTGATAATTCTTTTTTTGTTGAAAAGGAGATATCCCTAGTTTGGTACCATGATAAAGAAATCAGGATTTAATGATGGAATCTTAGAGAAATCGAGGGAAACTCTCGAAAATCCGCAACAACTTTTTACTGGGTGTACCGATTTTGATAATTTTTAATTTAATCGAAAGCTGATGTTTATCATGTGGTCACATATAAATTTTATCGAGATCTGATAACTAGTTTTTGAGTAATCTTTGATAACGCGTAGTTGCTTGACTATTTTTTCGTCGATCTACGTTGTATTACTTGTCGATATAATTGAAGTCGATTTTTTTTTGTTTGCGAGCAAACACAATTATAAAACTAGCTGTGCCCGCGACTTCTTCCGCGAAGAATTCAACAAAAAAGCTATCAGTTTGCAGTTATAAAATAAATAAACTTCTAAAATAAAAGTAGCTTAAGTTACTCCTTATTACGTGAGCTATCTGCCAGCGAAAGTTTCGTCAAAATCGGTCCAGCCATTTCAGAGATTAGCCGGAACAAACAGAGAGACAGACAGACAGCCAGACAAAAGTAGTAATTTTTTTTTTTTTTTTTGGTATATGTACCGTGTATAAATCCATATGCATTTAGTAAAAAGCGGTTCTTTTATTACATATTATAAATAGACACTCAAATTTTATTAATTTTATTTATGTGTCGATTTTAATGTTAGTAATGAGATGTAACTTCCTACTGTTTAATTTTTTTTAAATTATTATTTCGGTTATGGTATCCCTAGATGTATCTCTAGAAACCCCTAAACGGAAGGACGCTAGGTTAATAACACGTTGTATAAAAATGGACTGTTATAATTAATATCTATACCTACTCGTACTAATGGATATCAATGTGAGTCACCGATAGTCAAAGCAAATAACTTTGTCTAGAGAACTACTCGTACACTATAGAAAAAAAAAGAAAAACAATAAAATACATTTTATTGTTTTTATATAGACGAAAGGTATTTGTTATTCCTGATAATAATTTATATAGTCAGTTATACAGTAGGTCAGACATTTTATAATTTAAATTGATATTTCGACACCAACAATTTATACTACGCCAATTCGACTTTTCGATAAGTTTGTTTTTTTAATGCGAACTTGATAAAATGTGTTTTTATATGTAATAAAAAAATTGTGAAATTGCAATGAATAAATTAACTATTAAACATACCAAATTTCAAATAAGTTTCTTAATTAATATAAAAGGTATCACGTTTTTCCCTTTTATAAGCCTCTATTGTAAAATTCACTTTTAAGAGTTAGCTTAGTATAAATTGCTGGTGTCGATTTGTAAGAAAATATTTTTTGTTTTTTTATTATTTTATTTTAGTATTTATTATTTCCACACCATTTCCAATAAAATGATTAATTGGCATAACGATTTCTATTTTCTCATAATAACATACCAAGAACAAGCCAAGCTAAGAAGTTAAATTAGGACTAGAGGACGAGAACGCACAAAGGATTATCCATTATCGTGAACAGATTTGTCACTAGAGCTGATTCATTAGGCGAGCATTAATCTCGTAGCGGTTTCGAAGTGAAAATGACACGTTTGTGTATACGTTACCCATAATCTGTATAATTCGGTACTCAGTAGAATACCCAATTCACTTGCAAATACGAACAATGACCACATTACATATTCATTTCCACTAGTGGTCGCCCAGTGGCGCCAGTGGTTAAAAATTTAGATAAAAAAATAATGAAAATTAAGTTGTTTTTTTTATTTAATAAAAATTTTGTTTTTTTTTTAATTTTTCTATTTTAATACAGACTGACAATCAACAAAAGAGTATATTTAAGAGTATAATTTACGTGTGTGTGTCAAATACATGATAGTGTGTGTAATGTTTTTTTTTATGGATTCAATATAATTTTATGTATTATTAAAAAAATATAATAGCATTCTGCATTCCTTCTCTATAAAAACTGTAAGTATGCGATATTTCATACTCCTCCGTTCGCGCAATTTTCGTAAAAAGGGGTACAAAGTTTTTGCTTCACTTATTTAATATATAGATTTTTAGAAGTTTACTCTTTAAAAAAATAATTTAGGGCCCGATGTACCATAAACTATGAGATTGAACCTTATGAAACAACTAATAAGACAATTGCAGAAACTCTGACGCTGAGAGTGACAATTTACGGCACTTTCAGCTGTTTAAGATATAGGTCTAATGGTATGTTAATATTTACTCTACTGATACGAAGAGAAGGTGTATGTGTATTTGTTAATTTATATATTGATTTTAGAGTTTTATTATTTTAATTAATAGTAATTTTATTCAATAGAACATTCTAATATGTTGCGTGTCGGACGAAAAAATGTGTGTATCAGACGTACATTTTCTTTGTATACGAGTATATAGGTTGCAATACCAAATATTCCTTATACAGTGCATGTATTATATTGGTACGTAATGTAGTCATAACATAATTCACACATTAACAGAATTATTGACAATAACCAAACGTGAAACGTGTTTTGTAGTTATTATAGACAATACAATTTTAATTATTCAATTTACTACTGTTTGAATTATTTATATTTCTGTGTGTATCGATTATTTCTTATAAACTTATTAATGTGTGCTTTTTAGCTTATTAATGAATTGTTTACTATTGGAAACTTAATTGGTTTATGTATCAGTTTTATAAGATTTTTTTTCTTTATATTATTGTACTGTTTGTTTCCTTAATAAAATAAAATTAAATAAAATTAACTGCCTAATCATGAATCGTGTATTAAACTATAAATACTAACAAATAACTAAATAAATATTCATATCATCAAAATAAAGAGACTATCGAATAGGTGTATAATAATGTACCTACACTTACGCTTTCAGTATTTTGTATTACATTCTATTATTTTATTACATTTAATTCTTTGACTCTAACAATTATATATCACTTTCTACCCTCGTATTTGTACACACGACTGTTTATCTACATTTTAATGTAAAACATGTGCCGAACGTTTAAGCTACTCTGTTAATTAAATTCTCATGGAAAAACAAATAATAAATATCTTCTGAAGAGTAATAAATGTATGTATTAAGAACATGACTAAAATATAAATATCTTAATAACTTCCTAAGCACTTTTTATTTTATTTATTTCTGAGTATTTATGTATATATATTGAGTATCAATATCAATAAAATCGTAATCGCCTAACATTTGTCATAATACTCGTGACTGATATTTGGAAAAAAAATTATGAGAGCCACCGAACCAAAACAACTTAAACTTTGAAATTATCTAAACAGCTGTATGCAATTCGATACGATTTTTTAGCTATTCTCTTAGAGATCTAACCCTAATATCCTATATCTTTGATATAAGCTCTATTATACATGATTTTTTATACCATCTAGAAATATTAATAGTAATTCCTCTATAAACATTTGCAGTAAAATCGTAACGTTATCAAAGGTAATTTTAATGGTTTGCTACTATTTTTATTAATTAACTACCATTTTGTTACCTACGAAGTCATGGATAAAAGCTGGTTTTTAATGAACATAAATAATGTTCTTGAAATTCCATCACAATAATTAATGTCAATTATAAAATTAATAAATAACTTATTTATTGCGAATTTTACATTATTCATACATCTCAGCTCAAAGACAAATTCCGAACTTCGGTTTGATATGATGAAATCTTCCTCGCAATTATCACACTGATTCCGCAAATCCATCTCCGTTACATCGCCCTCGCTTGTCTTAATTCAGAAAATGTCTTGATAATTAGTTTAAATGTTAACATTATTTTATCTAATTAAGTATTTTATAAAATATTTGTTTAGGAAGAGAAACTCGAATTGAAAGGTGTTAATAAATTATTAACGAAAATTGTTGAAATTTCTCGCTATTTAAGAGAAAAGTACTTGAAATTTAGTAAAGTTTTGATAGTTAATGATTCTTACAATGTATTTTACGATAATGTCAAAATGAGTGTGCGATGACTCCTTATTATAATTTATTATTCTTCTTATTTCAGAAGTTTAGCTTTCTTTGTATGTACATAAAACTTATGTTCCTATACCATTAATAGAATTTCTCTATCCATTATAATATATTTAACAACTAACAATATTATAATATATTTGTATATTGTAAAATCTTAAATAGAAATTATTAAACGATCACATAATCGTGAACACACGTTTTGATTCAAACTTTGGTCCTAATTGAACCATTAATTAGTCGAGTACATTCAGTATTATCTGGTTACGATTATAATACAATCATAGAAGTCGTTAATGAATATAATTACTACCTTATAAGAAGATAGAATTTACTAGTCATCACTTTAGCCTAATACAGTCCACTGTTGGACATAGACCTCCTTAAGTTAGCGCTACAAATGGCAAAAATATATAAGACTATTCACAGATTAAAAAGGATTTTAGTCATGACTTGTCTTTTCTCGCAATGGCTTTTCTCGGTTACAACACGGGCACTTTTCTACTAAAGGTGTTTTAGTCTATAAGAAATGCTAACCGCGGTAACGTTAAACGGTAAATTTTAAGCACATTTTCGCTCGTCGAGCTTGTTGAGTAAACTTTTAGCTGTGGTAGAAGGCAGTAAAGTGTTAACTTTTTTATTAAAGTTTTTATTTTTTTAGTTAATGTTTGTAATATTTGATGATATATGAAAAAAAAGTCATTTATATAAAGAACATATATGATAACATACCAAAAATAATAAGAATTAAATTCATAGTTTGTTAAGTAAAGTTGTCGGTGTGTTGTACCTTAGCCAACTTACGATGTACCTCGGTCACTGGTCAAGCTAGATCAGAAACAGCCCAACAGTTATAAAAAAAAAGGGTCTTTTTTATTAATTTTGTTTTTTTTTATTACTTATTAATGATTTATTACACTGTTGTAGGTAAAATGCCGCGAAGCAAGAATCAAGTAATAATTGATCTCAAAATAATAATTGAAAGTCTGAGTCTGACGTATTTTTTTTTATACTTTCTTAAGTTTGTTTTCGTTGCGAATTCTTAAGTGTATTTTTGTTTCATTCAGCCATTTTAATTGATGTTTTGCTTGTTTTAAAGTTTATGTTAAGGAATAAAAAACAAACGTTAGGTTTTAAATTAGAATTTTGTGGTTCGTAATGAATAAATGAGTATGGATGTTTTAAAATAATTATAGTTTTACCTAAATATTGTTGTTAATAACTGTTATTATCGTTCATTGCAAATCCTGATATGACTCATATTATTTCAACAGATAAAAAATAAACAATAAGTAATTAAGCTGTTTCGATTTAAACTTGTTATGTCTAATGTACAACAAACTATGTCCAAGGTATATCTGGTTGGATGTGCCTTAGACAGTTTTCTCTTTTTTTTTCAGGTCGCTAGTGGTTCCGCTTTTCTTTATTTAATCATCTTAATAATCGTTATCTTATAAATAAATTACTTACTTAATAAAATGATCTTTATATACTTACATGCACCCTGGACCAGTGTTGATGAACAATTACTTTTTGCTATGCTATGCTTTATGATGATGATGTTGATGATGATGATGCTTTAGTCTGTAATATTCCACTGCTAGGCATAGGCCTCTTTCCCCATGTAGGACAAGTATCAGAGCTTAATCCATCACGCTGCTCTAATGCGGACTGCCGGATATATTCCCTACTATGAGTGACGATCGCTATCAGGAGTACATGATAACAACTGGGACCGACAGCTTAATGTGCTCTCCAAGGCACGGTGGGGAGACCCACAATGACTGTACATACTCCCAGACGACGGCAAACATCTGCATGGCCAATGTTTGTCATGTGCGGAGATCGAACTCGCAACCGCCAACGCAACAGCCAGTGCTGTGACCGTTGCGTCAACGCGGCGTCTATTGATTTTTAAAAAAACAAAATTCAAAAAACTGGTCTAGGTACAACAAGTCCCCTAATATATCAGAACTGTAGGTAAATAATCAAATAATTTTACATTAACCTTTGTTGTGAATCGAAGTTGCCATTTTCTTTTCATAATCTTTATAAAAACAACTAGGTTTTGATAGAAATTTATTTACTCGTATTACTCACTTATTATAAGATTCATATTTTTATTTTATTTGTAACTTACTACAATTATATTTTCAGGCATATTATTTAAACTACAATAATTACACATTTAAAGCTCCTCGATTGATCCCTGTTTAAACCAACATTTAACGAACAGCTTAAAGAGGACAAACCACAAGCTGTCGAGATAAATTGGCCTAATTACAGTCTTATATGGCCTAAGAGATTTTCACGGCTTTACGAACTTAGTTTAATATACGTAACCCCACCTTCAAAATATTTAAGCCCCTAGCTGCTCTATTCTCTAATCGAAGATTAATTGACGTTTAATAAATCAACCGTCATGACAAATCAAGAATCGGTAATGGATACGATTTTCAATGCTATGAATGTAATAAATTATTTGATTGGGTATTTTTTATTTCCTTAAATCCTCTTTTCACGTTAAACCTTTGTTCGTCTAATTGAAATCGTAATTTTTACTGTCATGTTAGATGCCAATTTACTACAAAGGTTTTATAGGCTATCTAATTAAGAGTTTTATTATAGTCAGTATTGTTGAACATAATTTAATTTTGTTAGTTCTCATAATTTTGTATATAATGTGAAAAATGGATTTTTTTTTGTTCATTATTGTCATGACAAGAATTGTGTACAAGGAATCTCCAAACCGGAGGCATTTACCTATACCGATACCGACACAAACATACACTAACTAGAGACTAGCATCTGGATTTCAATGATATTCCAATTAATACACTGACAATAACTGAGGTAGGGCACAGCAGGAATTTCCTGCTCAAAATATGGAGCAGCCCGACTGGGGTAGTACCTTGACCTTACAGAAGATCACAGCAAAATAATACTGTTTTCAAGAAGTATTGTGTTTCTGTTGGTGAGTAAGGTGACCAGAGCTCCTGGGGGGATTGAAGATTGGGTCGGCAACGCGCTTGCGTTGCTTCTGGTGTTGCAGGTGTCTATAAGCTACGGTAATCGCTTACCATCAGGTCAGCCATACGCTTGTTTGCCGAACTAGTGAGTTAAATTTTTTTTACAGAATCATCACTTAAATAAACAGCATTGTTACTTGATTTGGGTTACTGTGCCTCTTAAATCGATGATTGCATTCAGTATATACTAACAAAAATATGATTCCGTTATCTAAGACTTTTTAAAGACATGTAGGCTTTATTACAGTGTGCTTCTTAGCACCATGATATTCATGACGTTTTAAAAAATACTTATAATAGTAATATTTTATTTTTCCAAATAAAAATATATACATTTTTACTTAAATGTAGTTAGTTAGATAGCAGTAATTATATTTAGGATGCCTCTGCTGCCATACTACGAAAACCTGTGTTACGGCATACAGCGTCAATCTCCCAGACAATGACAATGAGTATACAACACTATATATATAGATATATGGTTATACAAATGATGCAAATGATATAATATTATGTACTTTTTTAGAATGTATTACTATTATAATCTTTTCTTTTACCATTTTACATAATCTGTTACAGAAACTAAAATAAGTTGTTTTTTTTTTTTAATTAATATTTACTAATTTTTATTAAGTATATTAAGCGAAGTGAGAGTAAGTGCACGCATGTTGTGTGTGTGTGTGTGTGTTTTAAAAAATAAATTAAAAAGAGCGATTTAATTTGAACATGTGGTAGAAACTTTAGACGAAGTTTTTTTTTTATTCCCTTGGCTATTTTGTCACAATAATTAACTAAACGTAATGACTATTAAAATTCTAAGTAATTTCGTCCAAATATGAATTCAGAAATATACTCAAATTTCCCTAGAGACTGGCCCCAACTTATATATAATTTATTCTAGATAATTTTCAGAAAACAGAGCTATAATAAAAATGCTAATAGTTCCGATAAAATAAATATTTGTAAGTCGTGTTTAGAGTAATAGTAGTAATAGTACTTACACGCTAAAGTTGATTTGTTTTTATAACCGACTTAAAAAAGCGGAGTTTTATAACTTTTTACTGGGTGTATCGATTTTGATGATTCTTTTTGTAATTGAAATCTAGTACTTATTGTGTGATATGGGTGTCATGACTATGCGCAAAACACATGAGTTCACGTTATTTTTGGCGTAAACTTGTGGTGGCCTCTGTCCAGCAGTGAACTGTATAGGTTGTAATGATGATGACTTATGAGATCTGACGTGCAGTTTATATTTATAAACATTTTGACAGATTTTTTTTTCTGAATTTTCAAGCTTGTAGCACAAAAAATGATTACACAAACTTGTTAGAGCAAACTTTTTTTTTAAAGATGGGGAAATGCATTTACGCTCTAGCCCCGTGACATGAATGTGACGGGAGTGTGGAACTCCCGGCGTGCGCTGCAATGCCAGACTATCCACTAAAACCCACATTATTTTTCCGCCGGTACCGTAGTGGGGATGCCATGGGATCACTTTCACACACTACTACGACGCCCCCTGGCGATGGCCTTTCGGCCCCGTCGGAAGAGACGCTCAACCTTTCCAAGTCGATCCCTCCGACGTCTGCAAGAGGGAGACGAGGTCCAGGAGCTGCCCCACCGCCTGAGTCCAGGCGACTGTGAGGTCCAGTCCGCCGCGCCGTCTCAGCACCACACACACCTCTGCACCTCCGTGCCAACACGCCTGCGCTCACAAGTCTACTCTGAGAACCAGAGCGGTACCCGGAGCGCATCGTCTGGTTTTGGTCCGCGGAGGTCCGAAGACCTCTACCACCCGCAGTCGTTAAACCGCAGGCGGCATTCATCTATTCGCCAAACGGGGGACGCGCCCAGGTAGAAGTCCAGGAACTCCTCCCCTTGGGGCCCAGGCCCCAGACCTAAGTCTGCGGCCTAGGCCCCAAGGGTCTGGGTTGTTAGAGCAAACCTAGACTAGGCCTTCGTAATCCTGCTTCATAGTATTATCAGTTCTTATCGGACGTCTAATAACTATAAACTACCTCCCTGCCAAATTTCATCTTTATACTTCAAGCGGCTTTCAATATTTCGTGATATTTGAATGACCAAACGAATTTATATATAAACTAGCTGCCCGGACAGACTTCGTTCTGTCAGATAAAAATGATTTTATACCTTAAACCTTCCGTGGGCCTTAAGGAACATACAAAAAAATTAATTAGCCGAATCGGTCGAGCCATTCTCGAGTAGGCACTGTCTTAGATTTTCAATTTGGTTGAACATCATAATTTATTCATTCATTAAATTTTATATTGACTTATATTTATATCGAATAAATTATTATAATTAGAATTCAAAAACTAATTAAAACCATCAGTTTATATTGGATCTTAATACTTGCTGCTAAAACGTTGAATAAATTATGGCAGATGGATAGTCTTATTATTTTAAATATATTTTCTTTCATAAAATTATTTAATTTTCGTTATTTATCTCGCCCAGTCATTAAAATACTTTTATATATTAAATATTTGAAACTGGTAGAAAAAAGAAATATTATAAATAAATATCATAATGCCGTTACGTCTTTAATAAGAATGCAAAATTCTCAAAACATATATTTAGATGAAATAATACTCAAACTTTTTGATATCGTGTGCGGGACGATTGAACAACATTATTTAGTGCATATTCTTCAGTCTCTACCTAACATTTTCGTGTTTTTTCATTTCCATTTCTTTCATTCTAGATAAGAAAAAGCTACACTCATGTCATAAAAATGCATAGTTTTCAGTGTAAAAATTCGGCTATTTCGTATGTTTTTCAGATGTGCCAAAATAGATGATTTCTTTTACGCTTTAGTCTGTTCTACCCCACTGCTGCGCATAGGCCTCTTTCCCTTATTTCTTATCACTCCGTTGTTAACTGTAGAGTTTATTTTATGTAGGTATGTGCAGATTTTGACTACATTTTGCCGCCTCAAGAATTTTACTTGCACCTCAGTCTGAAACTATTTTAAAGCACGGCCAGTAAATGTTATCTTATCATCAACTCTTGCAGTCTTGAGGGATGAATAAATACAGTTTAGATCGAGGAATAGCAGCAAATGGGTAAAGAGGCATATTTGAGCATTTTGAAATTATAAAAGTACTAGCTGACCTGGCAAACTTCGTATCGCCTTATTTTTTTTCTAAATATAACAATTACATATATCAAAATAAAATATAGCCTATCTTTTAAGTTGGATCAAACTGCACACGGTGTGCAAATTTGATTAAAATCGGTTAAGTGGTTTAGGAGTCCATTGAGGACAAACATTGTGACACGAGATTTATATATATTAAGATAAGTTTATCTTAGCTGCACAATATATTATCTATTTAAATGGAAATCGAATTGGAAAATAAAATAAAACAAGTGTAATATAGTATACATATTTGAAATACTATTCTATAAATTAAAAAAAAAACCTGTTCAAATAATTAGCACTTGACAACTATTTTTCATATAAAATACGATTTTTTTTAATGAAAGCACCAAATTCTCACTATACATATAAACTGAAATATTCAACGATAGTAGAAAAAGCACAGATGTCATCTGGTGACGACTGGATTAAAGTAATCTTGCAAAGACAATGGTAATTTAATATATTTACTACATCTGTGAGCTTAATCTTGTTGGTAGCAAAGTCATAAATGTGATCGTGGACATTATTCTCACCATGATATATTTTATTATAATTATGATTAAATTACAGTATTGGTTTAATAGCTATTGTGGTATGACAATCATAGAGTAGATGACAACTGTTCCGATGTAACCATGTGTACGTGTAACGTGTGACACTAGTGACGTGAACTGGTTTCGCAAAAAACGGTTTTTATAAAAACCGATAATATACGTAATCATTGTTTCAACTTGACGCGTTTGACAGTGACAATTCGTAAGATAAGACAACGTCAGCCGAGTTAACTAATAGCTTATAAATATATTGAAATGAAACGGAACATTATTGAACACATACCTACAATATTTACAAAATTATTTTTTTTATATATTAATACGTGAAGCAAAAACTTTGTACCCCCTTTTTACTAAAATTGCGCGAACGACGGAGTATGAAATTTCGCACATTTTTAGTTTATATAGAGAGGGGGTGCAGAATGCTAATTTTTTTTTAATTGTTTATAATATAAAAATACAATAAACCAATTAAAAAAAATAACTTTACACACACTACACTAGAAATACACGGTGTATTTGACACACACACGCATATTATTTTCTTCTTCTTCTTTAGGGTTAATGACATTCAATAGTGCATATATTTACACTTTTTTGTTTATTATAATAATGGTTGAATTTCGACCACCGTGCGATAAGTAGTTTATGGAATATGCCTAATGGTAGATGTTTGTACTCCGTCTAGTTGTAAGACATATCATGTTGGTTGGCGTTTACGATTCTCATTCCTTTTTATGAGTTCTAGGGTGAATTTCCAATAGTAAATTGAAAAACAAACTAACTTATTTAAGCTTTCCTAGAATGTGATATCAAATGAAAGGCTTTGCTGTGATTAACTCGGAAAAAAATGCCGTTACACTAAGTCTAATATGCTGGACCTGTAAAGATGATTTTTTATGTTTCCCTACATAACAGGAATCAAATTAAAGGGCTTGCTGAAAGTAACTCTAAAAATAGCGTAACTTTTAATTTAATATGGCGAACTTTAAAAATGGCAGAGTAAGTTTTCATGTTTTGCTAGATTATGTGTATCAACTGATTAACATTTGCTGACAATACCAGATGAAAAAATCTGTCCAGTGATAACTAAAAAGTAAATAAAAAATAAGTAAAAAACTTTTAAAATAGATTTCATTTTAAGCGCGTTAAAAAGAATAAAATAAACTTATTTCCTTTAAAACTTTTAATGTCGACATATAACGTCATTACACAAATTATATGATATGAAAGCTAGTCGTGAAATTTACCCACGTAGATAACTAACAAGTAAATTAAATAACTTGATATAATTGATTTTAATTTTTATAATTTTCGAACTAAGTAAATATGAGTCCTTGAATCTCGCAACAAGTTATATCATGTAGCTTGTGTAATAACGTTATACGTTGATAGTAAAAGTTTTAAAGGAAAAATTTATTTTTACTATTGCGTACTTTTAGAGTAGGTAAATGTCCACGCTATTTTAAAGCGAGGAAGTCAAAAAGCTTTTAACGCTCATTATTTACCAGTTGCGAAACAAATTGATCAGTGATTTGGAATTAATGGAGCTGTACTGGATGTTGTAAAGTACTCAATAAGGTTATTTTATTACTAGTCATTGCTGGTATCATTAAATATAAATTAACTTATACCAAATTTATGTTTATATTGAAATGTTCTATGCTATCTAATCAAAAGTCTAAAATAAAATTTACAAGATCATCATTACAGCCTATACAGTCCACTGCTGGACATAGGCCTCCACAAGTTCACGCCAAAAATAACGTGAACTCATGTGTTTTGCCCATAGTCACCACGCTGGATAGGCGGGTTGGTGACCGCAATACGGGCTTTGTCGCACCGAATACGCTGCTGCCCGTCTTCGGTTTTATTAAATTTACAAGATACTAAATAAAAAAAATTACGCAATTGGAACCTATTAAAGCTATTTAAAATATAATTATTAGTTTATAAGTAAAAACACACAGACCATTCTTTACCTATTTTGTTCATGAAAAACATAGTTTTAGACAATCAGAGTGACTATTTTTTTTTTTTTTTTTTTTTGAGGTAGGGTACAGCAGTCGTACTCAAAATTTGGAGCAGCCCGTCTGATATTGAGATAGAAACACTATCTAAATAGAAAATAAATTGAAATCTATTTTTTGATTGCAGTATCGATTATACTGGGCTAATATTAATAGTTATCTGAAAGAGCGAGGTTTCAAGCTTACAAAAATATATGTATGTATGATTTTTGTTGTAACAGTTGAGTGAGTTGTTCATGTAGTAGTAGTAGTTGATTATTTCGAATCTAATGAAGGCACATATAGTGCCTCTAATAAAATTATTTTTTGGTGAAAATACCATTATTTTCATATATATCTTTGATGAGATTAAAGATTTTGTATTTAATTATGTTATACTATATATGTATGTATATATTATACACCTCTTCTCCATTTTAAATGTGTAGAGTTTGCTGTAGGTACGTCGTTATGCCAGTTTAAATTTTAGGAGGTGGCTATCTGCTTTATTTGAGGATGAAAACAGACAAAAAGCATTGAAATAATAATGGACATCATCGTCGTCTTTGCTTTTATTAAGATCGCAAAAGTGATAGAAGGTAACAGTGCTGTAATGAGTTGTTTGCCTCAAGGCCTAACTCTATTATTGTTTAATTTCAAATAATAATGTTATTTCCTACTAATAGACATTTGTAATAAGTAAATAAATGTGTTTACAAAAATAAAGCCCAAAAACAAAGAAATTACAGCAGATTTAAGTGCTAAACGATTTCAGCTTTCAGCTCATCGTGACGACACAATATTTTAAATTAAATATAGTGAAGAGAATAATTGTTAAGGTTTTAAACGACATGATTTACGTTGTCGTCTTTTATTTTATTCATGGCTATAAAGTTGTTTGATATAAAAATATTGACAAGTTTGATAAACAACATATGAAAAATAAATTTTGTTATTATAGTAAATTTGGGGAATTGTAAGTTACAATAGATTAATATATACGTATAACTTTGATTATATCTTTCGATAGATTTTTCTATGACCTATATATTTCAATTTCAATGTAACTCATTAGTTATAATAATTCTACTAGTACCCAATAATAATAATCAATAACTTTATTGCACCCAGTAACTTACGACAAACATACAAAAGGAAAGCTTCAAATTAATTACAGAGCGTGCAACGGGTGGCCTTATTACTAAGTTGTGTTCTCTTCCAGACTACGCAGCACAAAGAGGCTTGCAATGTAACGAGCTTGTGCAACATAATAATATACAATAATGTGCAATCCATAACATACAAAGATACAAATGCTTATCAATCTAAAATATAAAAATGCTTAATTGGGTACAAAAATTGGAATTTTAAGAGAGTAATGGCGGTAGGTAGGTACAGCAGGAAATTTTCTGCTGTACATATGAATGCATATGGAGCAGCCCGAATGGGTACAAAACCTTGCAGAAGATCACAGATAAATAATACTGCTTTCGAGCAGTTTTGTGTTCCTGTTCCTGTTGGTGATTAAGGTGACTCTTTTTATTTTCATAATTAGAAAATTTTGTCGGTACAAAACCTGAACGGATAACTAACTAATTTTATATCATTACGTTTGTTATACATGTTACAGTTTAACTATCTTTTTTGTAATAATGACAAAATAGTATTTACCTTTCATCATATTCAACCGATTCAAATAACTGATTCTAGTTGGTAAATGGCGAGGAAACAGCAATTTCCCGTAGTAATTCGTTTCTAGCACGCCATTTTTCCATTATACAATGTCAATATTGTTTCGTCTTCATCGCTCAAGATGAACTAGATGGAACTTGTTAATGATAGCATCGCATGATGGTATAAAGAGTTTTTATAAGGAAACTACTTACCTAACCTTACTTACCGAACTACTTACCTAAGATTTTAATAACCTTACTACCTTTATACAATATATAATACCTTTAATAAGATATGCCTTTAATAATATATATACCTTTAATAAGATATATATATATAATACCTTTAATAAGAAAACACTATATGTAGACAGTATTATATTTTAATTAGTTGTTACTCTATATTTTCACAAACCTTTAATTATTTTCTAGTTCTGTATCAAAAGAATTATTTCTATTCCATATTAGTATGTAGCGGGTTTATTTTTATAAATACTAATTTAAGATGCCGTACCTCAAAGGAAAAAATTAGATAACTTTGCTGTCCATCCGTCTGTCAAGATACTTTTTTTCAGGAACGCGTAGAGAAGGTATTAAGTTGAAATTCATATCAAATACTCAAATCTACTGTTCCTAGGATCTGTGAAAAAATCAAACTTCTAAACCAACGCAATCAAAAGATACAGCCATTTCTGCTGCAAATTTTCGACACGCGCAAGGGAATAAAAACTTACAGGGTGCTTACTTCTCATGAACTCAGAATCTTAATATTTGGTACAAAGCAACGTTTTTTTAGCACAGATAAAGTGAAAATTGCAAGAAGCGTAAATTTTTTGTTAGTTTATTATCTTGTTTGTCCAGAACCCGCGGTGCGCGAGTCCGACTCGCACTTGGCCGATTTTTATAACATATTATTTTCTAATGTTTACGCCAATTTAACTCATTATAATTAAACAAATATTTCGGATTAAATCGCGGTTTATTGGGTTTTTTACAGTTAAACGCTTTAAAAATATAGGTATACTTCTGAGTTTCGTGCTAGAATTGTATTTTTGAACTATTCCATTCAAAAGTTATGAAATTTAATAATGTTTTATATTATACAGATTTCGTTTACTAAACCTGTAAATTTTATAATTATTATACGGGTAAAACACTGCGGTTGCAGTTGTACCACTCAGTGCAAACGACCGCCCGCATTTCTGTCAGGTTTATGTGAAAATCCATTTAGTGACCTTATTGTACGGCGGATCAAATTCGAGAGGTGACCTCCTTAGGTTAATGGTGATGAATTATTATTTATTATTTATTTATACATTATTAAACAATACGTTAATATATATTTTTATACTCACTTCAGCCTATGGCAGTCCACTGCTGGACATAGGCCTCCCCAAATTCGAGCTAGACATCCCGGTTTTCCGCAATCCTCATCCAGCATACACCGACAATCTTACGTAGATCGTCGGTCAAACGGGCCGGAGGACGTCCCACACTGCGTTTGCCAAGACGCGGTCTCCACTCCAGGACCCGTCTACTCCAACGGCTATCAGACCTGCGACACAGATGACCAGCCAGTGGGCTGGTCATCTGAGACGAAGTCTTTTTACAGCTTTAAAGTACTTACCGCCCCTTAGGGTTGAGTATGATACTGGCTATATATATTATTGTAATTAAGTGATCCTTTGACCATTCTAAGTCGAAGAGTGATCACTTGTCACCTTTAACTCTTAAGACAAATGATTTTTAAGTATGTCGTCGGTTCCTAAGATAGTTCCTAACTTTATGCCTGAATTTTAGGTAACAACCAATAGAACAGCCAGTACATATTTGTTTCTAAGGATAAATGTAATTTTATAGGTACATTAATGTTTACTATACCCAGCCTTGTGATAGAAATCGAACCCAAAACCTGCGGAGCACAAAATAGGGTCTATAACAAACTGCGCCAAAGGGCTTGTCAATCATGTTAGTAGGACATATAATTGTGAGTGAAATTCCTCGGTTCAGCTTGTAAATTTACATGTTTCAATGACATACGCAACTCGACGGCACGAGCTTATGAAATACACCAAACCAGTCATTATTCATATTTGGTTTGAAATGTTCTTAGTTCACACACCGTCACCGTGAAGGATTAACTACCTACGGACCGCAGCTGCCAGCTGTCGGATAAACACAATTTACTAACGACATCTACTAAAACTAACTTTATTACGAGTAACGTTATTGTAATAGAGTGCATAATATATTAATCTAGTAGCTTTGCCTAAATAAATATGATAATTATAATGTGATAAGTACGCTAAAGTTGCCAAGTTAGTGGGAGAAGGATTGGGGCTTAATTCACCACGCTGCTTCATTGCGAGCTGGTGGATAAATTTCCTACTATGATTAACGATCGCTATCAGATATTTATGATAACAACTGGAACCAACGGCTTAACGTACTCTCCGAGGCACCGTGGGGAGGCCCACAAGGACAGACCTCGTAACTGGAAATAATGATTTGTACAAACGCAAATATCCAACCTGAGCGGATATCGAACCCGCAAACCCGTCGATGTTTTAGGCACCTACACGCACTACTACCCTACTAATTATCAATATTTTGTTTAAAAATTCAATTATACTTACACAGTAAACAAAAATATTTTTTTTTTATTTTTCATAATACAAGAGGAAAATGTGAACCTTACCATATGCTTTTTATCAATATTTTGTTTAAAAATTCAATTATACTTACACAGTAAACAAAAATATTTTTTTTTTATTTTTCATAATACAAGAGGAAAATGTGAACCTTACCATATGCTTTAGTTTTAATCAAAAAGCTTCATGGATATAATATCCATAAGATTTCCGTGTCTGCAAAAAGTACAAAAGATTTTTATAGAGCACACAAAAGGACAATATTTATTTACTTTATAAAAGTTTTTCAACTGTATTAAAACAATAAAACAATTAAAAAAACACATATTTTTTGTACAAAAGTATATACAATGCTTTTATGCCAAAAAAATTCGATTATATAAATAAAATAAAAACCTATTCACTCCGTGTGAAATACATAACAAAAATATTCTTGTAGAAGATTCCAAAAATTCATTCAGTGGAAAATGTCTATGTGAGAATAATTTTCTTTCCAAATAATTAAAATGTTCTTTACGTTACTTTGAAATAGGAGTAATTCGGTATTATTCCTTTTTATATTATTACATCCTTGAAGAGTAGAATTTTTTCATTTGTCAAAGCCTAAGGGCCCACGCACATTGTCGACACATTATTTGTTATTATGAACATAACTACAATAATACGACCACACTTCGAAATGACGTAATGAGACGCAATATTTTCGAATGAAAGTAATAAGACGCAATATTTTATTACCTTCAGGAACTTCTATGAGCACTAAAAAAATCTACCTATACTAGTGTTTTATTATTATTTTGATTTTGCCAAGTCTTACACCATTTTCTAGCAGATAATAATGGCTGTTCACGGCATCGTATGTCAAGAACAAAGATGTTGTCATAATGCAAAGGGAGACGACGCAAGACTTTAATTATGTTTTGCCGAGAAAAATCAATCACGTGATATCTGTGGAAGTGATGAATGGAGGTATTTTAAAATTTAATCTCAAATCGTGGATAAAATTTGATGTGAGCGAACCGAAGAGATGAAGGCCGGTAATTGACAGCGGCTGTATAAGCGCTGCAAACTTTTTACAGCGCCATAAACACGAGATGAAATTATATCCTAACGACTCAATAAATGGAAACTCTTTTCAGCTATTACAAGATCGCAAAGATTCGTATTTGGGCTTTTTACGTGTTTCTCGAATTTATGTTACCTATTACCTGTAAAATATTAAATTTTAGATCGTATACAAATATTCTTAAAAGATAATGTTCTACTTTTCGTAAATCAGACCATCATGGAATCAAAAACCATAATTACTTTTTTTAAATAGTACTTTCAGAACATAATTTATGCTTATGCATACTTGCTGTTGGCCGCGGCTTCGCTCGGGTAAAAAGTGATAATATTCATAAAAAGAAGCTACAAAAGTTTATAATAATTATACTACACTACACTACAAATTTAGAATCTTTATATATACCACATTAAAGTGCTTTATTTAATAAATTAAGCTTTTGTGCGCTAGCACCACTAGACTGCTTGCAGGGCTCCCTCTTGACCACGCTTCATCATCAATTTTAAGGATATTATATATAAAAAATTCTCATGTATTTTATATATGAAAAATATCCTTAAAATTTCTTAAAATTAGTTTGACTTATTATTTAAGGATAGAATCATCAAAAGTAACATATATGTAGAACAACATAAATTCTTTTTATGAAAATACAAAAACAAAATAAGGTTTGATACAAACATAAAATAAAAACTTTATATACATATTATACACAATGTACCAAACTAAAGATGTTTTAATCGAAATACAATTTTAAGTTAAAATTGATGGGTTAGAGACAGTTTATCGTATTAAAATTTTAAACGTCACGAAAAGCAATTTGCGGAGTTGACCGTAGCATGCCTCAGGAACAAGCTTACATGTGTAAAATTTAACGTGAGGAAACTACCAAATATTTGAGCGATATTTTATACGCAAACAAGCTTGTCAGGTACTTTAATGGATATTAAAATAATCATTCAGCGTTTTACGGAGAAGCAACACTAAAAAATTTATCATCAATTTGTTGTAGATTCGAAATATCTAATGAATAAAATGTTATACTTAACCACATTTACTCCAACAGCACAAAAAAATTTATTCTGAAATACACACATTTTTCATTACGTATTCCCGGTGAATCCCAGTCGAGCAGCGGGGATTAAGCCCTAATCCTTATCCTTATTAATCTTTTAGCCTTATAAGTATAGGTGGGGCTTTCCTTCGGTTTGTACATTAGTTTAGTATATACATATGTATTAAAATAAAAATACACAAAAGTCCGTATTCAGAAAACCAACTATTGTCATATTAGTATTTTTTACGTTTTTAATTAGTGGTAAATTTGGCTTATGACAGTTGAATTTAAAACTTTTTTTAAATAAAAAAGAAATAGGACCATGTAGCTGTTTAAAGGGCTATAAACGAAAACACTTTTTGTAAGCTATGTAGTATAACTAGCTTTTATCGTGGTTTCCCAATACTTGCCCAGGAACACACACACGTACAAACTATATCACACAAACTTAGATACACTCACACAATTACGTCAATTACTTACCTTATTGAAAATCCTTGTCCGAGTACTTTTTGAAAAGTCACTTGGAAAATTGTTCACTTTTTAAAAGTAATACACTTAATAGTAAGTGGATGATATTGTAACTAGAGCCACAGGAAGAAGTCTGTGGTGTACGTCGTCGGTGAATAGATCGGTCGGTTATGAGCATCATTTTGATCTCACTTCTACATCTAAATTCATTTAAGATTCTATTTTCAATATTGTACTTTTCTATTTATTCTTAAGTACTTTAAATGAATTAAAGTTACCCATTATATTAAAGACTTATTTATACATGACAACCGTACAGGATCCGTTCAGCTTCAATTTTTCAACACATGAAAAACGAATTTTTATGTAATAATATATATAGAAAATTTTGTGTATTAATCAATTATACATATTTAGTCATTTATGTGTTATAATTTTCCAATAAATATAGAAGCTCGCGCCCAATTTTCATTGTTAACACAACAGTAATGAGCAATCCAGAACAAATTGTATCGTAGTGAAATGAATATCACAAAGCAAAAATGAGGTAATAAATGGTAGATATTATTACTATAAAATTTAAAAAATTAATGATAATAAATACAACTGTAAAGTTTAAAGTATCATGTATATATTTTTAATAATTAAAATATATTATTTAGTTCACAGTTTTTAGTATACGTACAAAGATGTAGAGCAAAATTTTAAAAAAGTCGTTACATACATAAAGTATTTAGAGTTGAAAGTCTCGTAAAATAATATAACACTACAAAGAATAACAACAATATACATAAGAAGAGGTACTAGGTTTCTACGAAAGTTGAAACATTATTTCATATTCGTGGGAAGTTCAAACTTCTACGAAAATGTATATTTACGAAAAACTATTAGTAATTTTGAGTTTATGATGTTTAATCATAACATTATATATTATCCAAAATGCAAGTGATGTTTATCTTATATTAATTATCCATATATATTCAGTGTCTCTGTGTGTTGTTAATTGGAATAAAATAATTGTTAAGGGCACTGGTCTACAAAACCCTTATGTTATTAGTGAATGCGTTAATCACATTCGTTCAGCTTAACACAGGTAATCCCACTGATAAAGATAGATCGCTTATGTGACGTCCATCCCTCGATCTAACTGACTTTTACACTTCACCATAATTAACGTTTAAATGAAAGGATTTTCGGCGGCAAAAGTTAATCCGTTCGGAATGAGTTCGCCATGACATAATGGGAGTATGAAACGATGTAATCCGTATTGTGAAAAATATTATTTTTTATTACATCGTATAAAATCGGTATTAAGTTTTGAATATAATTTTATAATAATTGTAGAATACATTTTAAAAATGATTATATAGATTGAAAATTAGAAAATGAATCCACATTAAATCAAAACTTTATCACATTGTCGAACAAGTCATTATTATTACAGTACATTATTTGTTACAGTAATTGAAAACAAGATAAATATATATTTTCTATGAATTTAAAAAAAAATAAGCTATCATACGACACCGATGTAATTGAAAACATTAAAATATTGCATTTACTATCTACTTAAAAAAAATAAAAATTAACCACTATTGCGCGCCTTCGGCTGTGTTTTACTCTCACAAAATGAAAAACACGGGAATGCACTATATTTTTATAAAGGCGCATTAATATACTATCAAATGCACACTTTTATACAGAATACATGTCATACTATAAATCAAATATCATTTTAAGTATTTTTTGAATACTATTATAGTAAAAAGAATCGGTTAAATTTTTTTTTATGTTGGACGTCAACGAGAGAACCACTGACGAAATAAACTCTTTTTTTTATTAGATTAGAAAAATATTCTATAATGAAATTTTAATGTCAAAAAAGATCGTAAAAGAGTACATTCATAGTTTTCATTGCTCAATACGAATAAAAACGTTTGATAACTTTATTGACTGAAAGTGCAATTTTCTACAATCAATGCTTTTCAAACACGTAAATTCAAAAGACCAATAATTTATATTCTACGCAGGCGCTTTAATGAACCATTGCTCTTGAATATGCAAACAAGCTGTAAAAAAGCAAACGGAACATAGACGCGCGTATATCGGTTCACATAGAATGGTTTACGCTGAAATCCTATTGAACCGTTATCGAACAAACGCAGTGGTCGTAGCTTAGGACTTAACGAATTATCTCGCCTGTCAGAACCGTCCGACCAATTGTGAATAACGGAGCAGAGAATTTATAATCATCATGGCTAGCTGTAGCCAACTTGATACAGCACAAAGCGAAACTTCTATCTCCTTTGTCCGAAATTGATTTAGGCAATTTAATTTGCATTTCTATAAATCTAAATACAAATTCTAGTCAACTAAATCCGCCCTTAGACATTTTAGTACAGTATCACCCGGAGCTTACACAGTTGAGCGGCAGTCATGCCAGTCGATTTCGTGCTTAAAGCCGGGTTCAGACTATTTTCTTTGCAATTTGTAATTGGTCCAGATACTCATAAAAGAAAGATATATTGCCATTGCAAAGATTTTAGACCTGTGTAAGAAGAATATTTCCACAATACGTTGTTTTGCTACATTCAAGGGATTAAACAGCATTTTCTATGAAAACTCGCAGGCGGCTTGATTTATTCTGACATTTTCATCAAATATCGTCAAATTTTAACTAATTTACATTAAACATTAACATACAGTGCACCTAAACCTTCGTCTCTTGAAACATTTTGTCTTTTGGTGTATTCCACTTAAATATCCATATTTTAACTTTCTTTAACGAAACAACGCAACATGCAACAAGCGATGCAACACGTGTTCTTAGTTGCCCGTTACTATTTGTACTTTCTTTCGTTGAGCTTTTTAAGTATATTGCGAACAAACAGACAGACGCAACAAGCGACTCTGTTTATTAGAGACGATACAGCTATTGTAAACTATATAAATAAAAATGAATGTTGCTAAGCGCATAGCTCGAGAATGGCTTTTTGGCCAATGTACGGTAAATGTTTTTCAATAAATTACATATTTAATTTTATGATAACCATATTCAATTGTAAAAAATTTGTCTAAGAAATTTTATTCGAAATGAAATGAAATAAAATGAAAATATTTATTTTACCATACGGTGACTTGATTGGTTACACACAACTAACGTCTAAAAAAAATATATTCACAAAAAAAAAAAAAACAAAAAAAAAACATCAATCAATAAAAAAATACATCTGAACATTATGTACATTAATTAATAATAGTAATAAACGCTTTACACTCAATTACAAAACTAAAATAATATACCTAGTGTTATCCAACAAACTTAACTGAGTCACAATATTTATTAACTCAATAATATATAACTCAATAATGTCACGGTAGACATTACCTTTCTCTTATATCCTCAGTTTTATTAATCTCACTAGCTTCCCGCCCGGCTTCGCACGGGTATTTAACAAAAATTTCCAATCCCTAATTTTTTTTTCAATAACTTCTTTCATTTTCGTTTCGAAATCGCTTGTTTCGCTGTTCAAATCGAACTAACTCTGGCGGGCGACACCGGGCTCTTATATATTCAGACAGCTAGGCTCTAGGATATTCGAGAAAGTTTGAGAATATTTTCTTTCTCACACCTTCTAGAATGTTCTCGACATTATCGTCCGCCGTAACAATAGGTTCTGCAGCTGTAGCGTACGTAGTAAAGGCGCGAAATTTAAAAACTTAAATTTTAAAATGTTTCCAGAACGAATTTAAATAACTAAAATTATGTCGCTTTAACTCCAAAATATAAGTTAGCTACTGTTGTATAAATACATAAAATTTAATAACTTTATTACAGTAACAAATGTAATTTAAGACTTTATTGAAATTGGAATTTTAAATTTCGCGCCATTACTACTTATGATGCAATTGCTCGCAGCGCCTTTTGAAATGCAACCCAAATAATCGTTGTTCTGAATGAAGTTCAAATATTCGACAACAGATGGCGCCACTACACTTAATTTCCAAGTTGATGGGTTGGAAAAGCCCTTATATCTTTAAAACCACGCCCTTTAGGTTAAAACGGGAACTTTCTTGTTCGAGGGGGGATAAAGGGCTATCACACCATATAAGTCCCTTTATCGTGCCGGGACTCCTTTTTAAGTTTTAACGGCACGCACATATTATCAACATAGTCTTATTATCTATAATGATAATGATTACTCTTTTTTGTCGAACTCTCGGTACTCTTTTAAATTTGAAGTCATATACAAGATTTAAAAAAAAAAAAAAAACTAAACAGTATGTGTGCCGATTATATGTACCAAGATCACCGCATGCCATCTGATCACTATATTTACAACTAAGTATATCTATTTACAGTCATAATGTAGCAACCGCACCTCAACAAAGAAAACAATAGGTGGCTTCTTACTACATTTGTGTCAGACCAGGAATAATCTGCCGATGGAATCGATGTTCAGGACGTTAATAGGCACGCAGCAACAAAGTAGAATGCACTCACGTACATTAGAGAATCTATAATCATTTCCACTAGCGATTGGGCACATCTGGTTAGATTATACACATCACATCAAAAGTCTTGGAGTTTAGAAGATGCTAAGAGTTCATGGTATTTCACGATAACACATTCGCATAAAAAGCCCGCGTGGCGGTCGTGTCAGGTTAGGCGATGTGCGTTCGCTGCAAACCTACTTACACAGAATATCGATTATAACGTTAAAACTACGATTTACTGCGAAAAAGTAGCCAAGTTTCTACTCCTTACGATACTTCTTAGAGAACTACTATTTTGAATATGGTAGATTTATCTAGATAAATCTAAATAAATCTAGACTTAAACAAAAAGTAATCTATCTAGATAAGAAGAAAATATGTATCTATCTATTCAACATTTTATCCTTCAGTGAGACGATCTTTATAAGTCAACAAAATTAAATTCTCAAGCGTCTTACGTAAATTGTCAGCAATAAAACAAGGTAATAAAAACTGTTTGGTATCTACGACATGTTTTATTGGTTGCGGTGAAAAAAAAAATGCTCCAATTACCTTTAATATAATCACATGTATTAGCTATTTATATATTATATTATTTTTATCAATATTATATATATATTTGTAGAGCTATAATTGGTAAAATTAATCTTAATTGAAGTCGGGAATCCAGTGAAGGTCATCAAGAAAGTGTTTCTATATACTTAATAAGTTACTTTTATAAATAATATATAAATTACTCTTATAAATATATTTTCAATCTATTTTTAATCTGAGAGTGGAATGTGGTAGATTAAGTTTTCATTTTTCTTAAATCTTACCGAATTGTGAGAAACTTGGAAGAGTATTTCGCTTTACGAGCGACCATTTCCTGAGATTTGAATTTTTTAACCCCGTATCTTTAAAAATAATATTTTAAGCAACTTGTGATTTCTTATACATAGAACACTTAAGTATACAAAACACTCCTAGCGCTGTAACTAAATTACATCTCAAGCGCTCCATCTACGGGAAAATTAAGAATAATGTAATCATACCTCCGAGACGCAGAGTAGACTCGTTACATAAATACATAAAATATGCTACATTTACTTACATACTACACGTGAAATTTGTTTCCTTAAATAAGTATGCAGAGTTTATTCATAAATTATATAACACTAGGGAGTAAATTAGTTAAGTTTTAATATTTAAGTTAATTATAGATTCCAAATGATTCGTTCGTTTCTGGATTTAGATCACAAAGATGGCAAACAAGCGTACCGTTTACTTGAAGGTATAAGGACGCTTACACAACCAGGAGTATTGCAAGCGGATGGCCGATCCAATCTCCAACCCTCCGCAAAAGTTTAGGCTAGCAGCACAATACTACTTGAAAACAATATTATTTAGCTGTGATCCTCCGAAGTCCGGGTACTTCTCTCGAGCTGTTCTAAATTTTGAACAAGTTACTTCCTGCTTCTTGTTAGCGGTTGAAGGCATTGCAAATAATACTCAAGTATCAATCGCCACTTTATGTATTTCTTTTCTAGATCGTCACATATTTACATATGATTAAATTAAAAACATTTTTTTCCTTTTTAACAGAAATAATCTTTCACTACTCATTCCACATTCGTCTTGTCTCTTATTACATCTTACCCTTCCCAGTCCATATTTTTTCTTTTCAATTTCATTTCTACCCCCAAAATAACACTCATATATTTTAAAAAGTGTTGTAATAGTATAAATTTAATAAATATTCAAAACAATATTTGTAACCTTCTCAATAAAAATATCTGCTGATTCTTTGTAAGTAGCCAAACTACCCATCAAAAGTCACACGTAGCTATTGATTCATACATAATATAAAAGATTGTCAGTTTAATTTCATAAGCTAACCAAATTACTATTATTTCAGACAAATCTAATATATAAAATTCTCGTCTCGCGGTGTTTGTAGTTAAACTCCTCCGAAACGGCTTGACCGATTCTCATGAAATTTTGTGTGCATATTGGATAGGTCTGAGAATCGAACAACATCTATTTTTCATCCCCCTAAATGTTAAGGGTAGTCCAGGCCAAATTTTTTTTTTACTTTTAGATAAATTATTAATTTTTTATTTTATTATGATTTGGCGGTAAAAAATACATATAATCCTAAATTTTCACCCTTCTACCACCAACCCCTATTTTAAAATAGCGTTTAGCGGCAAGACAACGTTTGCCGAGTTAGCTAGTACATCTATAATAATTTTACAAGTAGACCCTAATAAAAGCCTAGAAAATATTAGATGAAAAAGACACGTAGAGGAAAAAGTATTAAAGTTATTAGATTCCACAAACGGCAATCCTCACTTAGATAATGAAGATCTTTTCCAACTTAGAAATTCGGTTAAATAAATAAGAAAATCTCCTAAGTGCTATCAAATGAAAAGAGTAGAAGAGAAATTGTTTTTTCTTTTTATCAAATTGTAGCCGGTAGTCGTGAGTTTTACCTACGCGTAACAACTAGCACAAACTACAAATTTTTTAATTTTAGACTACATATTAATACAATATAACTATACAACTGACCGCTCCGGTGTAGTGGTGGGAGTAGTTACCTAAAACACCGACGGTTTGCGGGTTCGATTCCCGCTCATAATGGATATTATTAGTTTTTGTATAAATATTTCTTTCCGGTTTCGATGTCTGTCCTTGTGAGTCTGCCTACCGTACCTCGGAGAGCACCTTAAGCCGTTGGTCCCTGTTGTTATCATAAACACCTGATAGCGATCTTTATTCATAATAGGGAACATATCCGTCATCGCAGTGAAGCAACGTAGTGGATTAAGCTACGACCCTTCTCCTACATGGAAAAAGAGGCCTATGCCTAGCAGTGGAACGTTACAAGCTAAATGACTTTATAGATTGACTAGCTGTGCCCGCGACTTCGTCCGCGTGGAATTTAAGAAAAAAAAATTCAGTTCGCTGAGTTATAAAATAAATAAGTTTTTAAAATAAAAGTAGCCTAAATTATTTCTTATTACATGAGCTATCTGCCAGTGTTATTTTCGTCGAAATCAGTCCAGCCGTTTTAGAGGTCAGCAGTTTCAGAGATTAGCCGGAACAAACAGACACATAGAGAAACAAAAGTTGTAAAAAATGTTATTTTGGTATATGTACCGTGTATACATTCATATGCATTTAGTAAAAAGCGATTATTTTAATGTTACAAACAGACACTCCAATTTTATTTATTTATATAGATTGACAATGACGAAAACGACTATCCAACTATTCCAATTAATTTGGATAAATTTTTACATTAATCTGCTTTAAGCTCATGATATGTTGATAATTTCAATGTTGTTTTTAACCAACTTCAAAAACTAAATAGGTTATCAGATCATTGTGTATTTTTTAAGCTTTGTTACTTCAAGCTTACTGAGTATACCGAGTTTGATGACTGTTATTTTAATTGAAAGCTGGTACTTGTCGTGTGGTCCCATTTAAATTTAAGCGAGATTTGACGAGTACTTCTTTTCTAGGTAACTTTTTGACTATTTTTTCGACTTTTTGTTTGTTGTTGTTATTTTAATACTTGTCGATGTAAATTGAAATCGATTTTTTATTGTTTGATAACAACCGCAATTACGTAAATACATACGTTTTGTCTCCTACAAAATATTTAAGTCATTTTACTATTAAATGTATAGTTTCGTCATTTTTAAATACGCTACGCGGTTAGAAACTTTAGCACCTTATAAGTTATACTAATTTGTAATATTTTTCAGTTTTGCATTAATATATAACCTTTTGACGTAACATATAAATGCTAAAGGAAGCGAAAATTACGAATTGGTTTTTTCTTTACGAAACATGTGTTTTTAGACCCTTTCAAGAAATCTGTGTGGAACTGAAAAACTTTGATTTCCAAAGAGATTCGTTTGAAAAGAGGGAATACGCGTTCAACATATTTGTCCGGATATTGCTTGTTTTCCTCCACAACTGACGAAGGTTGCCTCACAAACGTTCTTTAGATAAATTGATCAATCAGTGAATAGAAGAGAAAAAATAACCCAACGTAAGTGAATGGGTGATTTTATATATACATGTGTATTGCAGTTAAAATAGTATTTGTATAAATATACCAAATATGTTATGTTCAATGAAATCTTTTGTGGTTTGAGTGCCTCAGTTTTAAAGAAATTCGGAATTTATTTTCGCTATACTTGGCTCTCTCCTACTCCTTTATTGGTTTACCTACTATCCGTTTTATAGCTGCTAAGGACATCAAATCTGCTGCCTGTAAACGTCAGTTATTACTTCACATAAATATCCGGTCATCTCATCTGGTGACTATTTCCATAAAAAACCTTGTTGAAGAAAACTGTACATGTCGTAAAACCTAGTAAGATAAAACCCAAGTTACAAAGTAGTTACCTCCGACTGTGACTCATTCTATCTCTTTTAAATCTTTTGTTTACGTTATCTATTCGTAAAATCACATGCAATAGAAAAAGACGAACTATTTCGAAAGTCGAAGAATTTTAAATTAATCAAGAATTTTCATCTTAGAGTAACTTAAATTATACACGCTACTAAATTGTTTTTATTATTACTGACATAACAATTTTTTTTGCAATCGAACCCGCGACCGCAAGCGCAACAGCCATAAGCCATGCTGTGTTGGTTTTGTTAACCCTCTTTATAGTTTGGAAGTTAATTTGGAAGTTAATCTATATTTTAAATATCTTAAAGTCTAAGAGATCATTGTGGGATAATTGATAATTAATACATTTTTAAAAGGCCACTGTAACTACAGTAATTATATACCTACCTGTTGTTATTTATCTTTATCTATTAGACATACTACAAACTCGGTTAATTCAATCATGTATTTAAAAAACGTAAACCATCTTATTACATGAAATCCATTTAAAAAAAGAACAACGTACGAGTAAATCCATGGAAACCTTGGTTTTGTCTGGTAATGGTAATGTTCTAATTTCAAAAAAATTCAATATTTTAAATTATTGTATTAGACGTACGCGAAATTTTATGTTATTATTTTTTTATTATTACTATTGTAACGTTTTAGACATTAGACTATAAACGAATAGGCTTGCGAACTGAACTGAATCAGCCAGTAGACGACTAACGGGCTTCGTCTCCCTAGAGGGGGGATGGAACTAGACGTAACTTAGCCACATTTATTTTTCATAAATATGTTATCAGTCGTGACCTCTAATATTAAGTGAAAGGTTTAGATAAAAATAAATTCTTCCAACAACAGAAATTCGCAGTAGCCTCCAGGAATAAATGAAGATAGAAAAGAGTTTAAAACGGAAATTAAGTAGGAAGGAAACCGAGTAAGCCGTTGAGCCAGCAGTTGTTTTACCTACACCAACATAGACATTCTAATATTATAGTATTTCATACTTCGAAACCAATCGACAAGTATACGTATATGTATCATACATTTTCATAAGATTATATTGTTAAAATATTGCAAAAAAAAATGAATTTGTTAGTCAACACTATCATTGTCATATTTAGGAGTCCTCGCGATTTTCGTTGGGACGAAGAGGATTCAATATTTATACTTGAGCCTCTAGGATCAAATATACTCCTTTATTGAACCGATGAGTTGTTATTGTTTGTTGGTTTATTTAAGTCCACTGAAGAGGACTGCTATCCATTGCAAAACAAACACTTATTTAGATAAACAAATAAAACTTAAACAAAGGCAATTTAAAATACTTACCGAAACTAAATTTGTTAGTAAAACTATATTAAGAATACATGCATATGAATATATCTATACCTAAAATATTAAAGTTGCTGTCGCTTTTTGTGGTTACGAATAAATATATATATATAAACCATTTATTTTTTAGAGGATAAGTGTGTTTGCAGACAAACGAAAAGAAACCGACTTCAATTATATCGACAAGTAATACAACGTAGGTAGACGAAAAAATAGTCAAGTAAATACGCATTATCAAAGATTACTCCAAAAGTTATAATCAGATCTCAATGAAATTTAAGTGAGACTACATGATAAACATCGGCTTTCGAATAAATTAAAAATCATCAAAATCGGTACACCCAGTAAAAAGTTATGCGGATTTTCGAGAGTTTCCCTCGATTTCTCTGGGATCCCATCATCAGATCCAGGTTTCCTTATCATGGTACCAAACTATGGATATCTCCTTTCTAACAAAAAACGAATTATCAAAATCGCTTCATAAACGACGGAGTTATCCCCGAACATATATAAAAAAATATATATATAAGGTCGAATTGAGTAACCTCCTCCTTTTTTGAAGTCGGTTAAAAATAGATTTCATATCCGTGTTTATCAATTAATGGTGCGCTATTTGTATATGTTTTTTCATTTTAAATAAAGAAATATGACATATTGTTTTCTAATGTTTACGCGAATTTTACTCATTTAATGAAACAACTTTTTTCGGATTTTATCGCGGTTTATTATTAACTTTTGATTCCCGACGTTTCGGATACTTTACAGCAACCATGGTCACGGGAGGACTGGTCCTCCCGTGGACATGGTTGCTGTAAGAAAATCCGAAAAAAGTTGTTTCATTAAATGAAATATGAAATTTTTAACTGTCACAACATTTATCTTATAAATAAAATTATCGTGTCACAATGTCAGTGACAATACTCTTTCGAAACGGCTGAACCGATTTTTATGAAATTTTGTGTGCATATCGGGTAGATCTGGGAATCGGCCAACGTCTATTTTTCATACCGCTAAGTTATAAGAGGAGGGGGATTAAGGGGGCTAATAACATATATATTTTTTTATACCACTAGGTCGACAAACAAGCGTACGGCTCACCTGATGGTAAGAGATTACCGTATCTTATAGACGCCTGCAACACGAGAAGCATCGCAAGCGCATTGCCGACCCAATCCCCAATCCACCCAGGAGCTCTGGTCACCTTACTCACCAACAGGAACACAATACTGCTCAAAAACAGTATTATTTAGCTGTGATCTTCTGTAAGGTCGAGTACTACCCCAGTCGGGCTGCTCCATATTTTGAGCAGGAAATTCCTGCTGTGCCCTACCTCAGTTAACAACAGTTTATATGTGGCAAAACAACGTTTGCGGGGTCAGCTAGTAAAGACATAAATTTATACACACCACTTACAACCTTTATAAATTAATAGCTGTGCCCCACAGTTTCACCCGCGTTAATTAGAGGAGAAACGTAATTGAAATTTTAATGGACTATCCAACACAAAAACATTTTTTCTATTCGAACTAAGATTAGCGTGTTCAAAAGACTAAACAAATAAACCAGCTTCCGAAAAATTTTAAGTATTTTTTTTAATCGTCAAATCAGGTTAAACCGATTTTTCGGAACTTTAATGTTTTTTTACGATTTAAAAAAGAAATACTTTATTTCGTAAATATTTTTTACTAGCTGTGCCCGGGACTTCGTCCGCGTGGAATTTAACAAAAAAGTTATTGTTCAGTTCGCAAAGTTATAAAATAAATAAATGTCTAAAATAAAAGTAGCTTATGTTACTCCCTACTAAATCAGCTATCTGTCTGTGAAAGTCCCGACAAAATCGGTCCAGCCGTTTCAGAGATTAACCAGAACAAACAGATAGACAGACAGACAAAAATTGTAAAAATGACACTTTGGTATATGTACCGTGTATAAATCTATATGCATTTAGTAAAAAGTGTTTATTTTAATATTACAAACAGATACTCCAATTTTATTTATTTGTATAGATGTATACATTAATTATGTTTTGTAAATTTAGTAATATTTCTTTGTGTGTAATAATATATAACTGGTTTATATCTGTAAATGTACTCTTTTCAAATATCAGCTACTGTGGATCTTTATTGTCAATCTACTACTGGGACTGGCACTGGGGTACGATAGCGCACTTTGGTTGTGACCCTGCTCCCACTCCGAGTCTGGGTATAATGTATATATTTTTTATATATGTATTATTACTATACACGTGTATCAAAAAAAAGTTTCTATATCAGTCGGCTGTTACCTATAATACAAACATTAAGTTGTTCGCCTTAGGGACAGACGACCGTGTGTGTTAAATAAAAAATAAAAATAAATCTATCATTGTATCCAATTTTTACAAATCATGCTTTCCTTTTTAATTAAGGCAATATTTTTTTTTTAATTCTCAAAGCGTGTGTAACATTATGAATCATTCGATTAGCATTCCATTTAATTTCCTTCCCTCCCTCGTCAATTTGTATATCACCAAGCAACCCTCGTCAAGAGATTCATCGGGGACTAAGACACTCTTCATTGTTTCCTTTTAAAAAAACGCTATAAAAAAGTTTGAAGTACATCTGTGTCATTTATGTGTTCACAATTTTATTATCATCTCAATGATGTAGCGTATTGCGAACAACGTAGTTCTCAAAGCTACGATTACTATTCGTAATTTTTTTTAACAACACTTAAATCGACTCGACATCGGTGACCTTATTAACTTTACCTTTTTTGATATTATTCGCTGGACTTACGTTTGACAATAAACACATAAAGGCTAAAAGAATCTCAGCACTGTTATTATGTTATTATCCAATTCAAGTAACAGGTAGAGGCATCTGTCAGTTTTAATCTAACTTTACATATTATATTATCCAACGATGTAATATCGTTCTAAATCCGTATCAGAATTTGTAAAACAAATGTAGCTCATCCTTTTTACACAAAAATATAGAGCTACTAGCTGTTACCCGCAATTTCGTTCGCGATGTAATCTATCTAAAAAATGTAATATTTTCTTATCCATATATATACTCCATTGATTTGCAGCGTATTGAAGTTATATTATAATGTCCAAACGGATCCAGGTTTATTTTATTATTTTAAAAGTAGGAGTGGAAGTAGAAACGCGGTTCGCGCTTAAACCGAGTTGGATTTTTGATCAGATTGCCTGGTGATTCATGGTGATTTCATAGATTTATATTAATAATATAATAGTAATAATATTCTTTATTGCACACCATTAAAAATACAAATAAAAGTAGTACAATTAGAGGAAGATGCACAAAGGCGGTCTTATCGCTAAAAGAGCGATTTCTTCCAGACAACCTATATTGTTGTATATTATATTATATGTATACAAAAATCTCAATGATTGTGTTTAATTTAATATCAGATTATTATTAAGCATATATTATTTTAATGCTAAAATAACAATTATTTTGTTGTCAAACAAAAAAAGTTACAGTAATTTAAATTGACATTTGACAGGTAATAAAAAGAGACCATTATTAACATAGTCGAAGAATCAAGAAGTACGCATTTTTAGTGATAACTCAAAAACTACAGGTCAGATGTAGCTTTTATTTATATGGAACTACAAACAACAGATTTTGAATATAAAAAGAGTGATCATAATCGGTACAAACACTGTAAAAAGTTATGAGTTAACACACATAAATTAATGGTCGAATTCATCTTATCCGTTTATTAAAGTCGGTTAAAGTACGCACTGTAACAGCCAAATAAGCCAGTCAAATAAAGTATATTTTAAAACTGAGATTTAATTCAAGACATTTCTAAATATCTACAGTAAAATATAGTTTACGATGTATTAAAATCTTATGTTATTCTTCCTTAAACTACGTTAACATAACTAAAAAGGATATTTCCGTACCATTACAACACTGTCATTTTACGACCCAGATTTCCATAAAGGCTGCTTTTATCTCTCTAAGCACTTCAGTACCCAAGGGGTAGCCAAAATTTCAACGGGATCCAAAAATACTTAGCAGTTACGAATAAATATATTTTATTTTATAAAGATTTTCTTTTGGATATTACGGTTAGTGGGAGGGCTGTCAAATGAAAGGTAAGGTGATTTTATTCTTATAAATCGAGTGATTTTCTTGTAGGTAAAACTATTTTTAGATATGCATTTGTGGTTGTAGTTTTAAATATAACTTTGCGAATCCCAGTTACACTATATATCTATAAATTTTCTAATATTTCAATATTAGTCAAACTTTTGATAATTTTATCAATATATCTAGACTTATGTGATGTTAGTTTTCTCTTTGAACATTGAACGCTAAAAGAGTTTTGAGTGAAATGAAAAGTTTTTACTGTAACTGGTGAGTAGGGATATTTCTTGAAATAAATATTCATGATTTAATTTGGAAAGTTGTAGACTACATATCCGAGGCACTGATGATAAACTCTAAATATCCATCATACTTAATTGCCACGCATTTAAGTTTACCACAAAGTCGAAAAATTAATGGCGTCTTGTCACATCTCAGTGATTTTCCGTTTGTAGGATTTTTTTCTCAACAGACATTTTAAGATAAAAATATTGTGTTTCGTTTAAAATCGTCTTAATTTTAATAATTATAATAACAATAATAATAAACATTTATTCACACACACACATACATCGATATACAGAGAAGACAAAAAATAAAAATTACAACATAACAATTCTATTAAAATATAACTATGTAGATAGTATGACAAATAATTACATTGAAAACAATGAACATAATATACAACCAAAATAAAACAATAAAATTAAAAATAATAATAAAAGGTAAATATCCACATAAAATCAACAATAATAATTTAAAATAATTGTGTTTGCTCGCAAACGAAAAAAAAAACTGACTTCAATTACATCGACGAGTAATACAACGTAGATCGACGAAAAAATAGTCAAGTAACTACGCGTTATCAAAGATTATTAAAAAAGTAGTTATCATAATAAAATTTATATGTGACCACATGACAAATATCAGCTTTCGATTAAATTAAAAATTATTAAAATCGGTACACTCAGTAAAAATTGATTGCGGATTTTCAAGAAGTTCCCACGATTTCTCTGGGATCCCATCATCAGATCCTGGTTTCCTTATCATGGTACTAAACTAGGGATATCTTCTTTCCAATAAAAGAAGAATTATCAAAATCGGTATATCCAGTAAAAAGTTATTGCGGATTTTCAAGAGTTTCCCTTGATTTATCTAGGATCCCATCATCAGATCCTGGTTTCCTTATCATGGTACTAAACTTGGTATATCTCCTTTCCAACAAAAAAAGAATTATCAAAATCGGTACATCCAGTAGAAAGTTATACGGTATAATACAACGTAGGTCAACGAAAAAAGCGTCAAGTAAAAACGCATTATTAGATATAACTCGAAAAGTAGTTGTTAGATCTCAAATAAATTTAAATGGGACCAATTGACATACACCACCTTTCGATTACAACAAAATTTGTCGAAATCGGTCTACCTGGTCAAAAGTTCTGAGGTAACATACATAAAAAAAAA
Organism: Melitaea cinxia; assembly: GCF_905220565.1. Lineage (NCBI taxonomy): Eukaryota > Metazoa > Arthropoda > Insecta > Lepidoptera > Nymphalidae > Melitaea > Melitaea cinxia. Next base: position 11,707,177 of record NC_059403.1, read on the forward strand.
CAGTCGAATTGAGAACCTCCTCCTTTTTTGGAAGTCAGTTAAAAAATAAGATGTTAAAAAAAACCCATGTATTCTGTCAGCAAAGAGGATATAAATAACCGGCTTAACTGTAAAACAGTTTCTTTTTTTCATTTTTGAACTAACTGTCGTATCACTGACCGAGTCACCTGAGTTTTTAGAACACTTAATCACTTATAAAGATCAATTAATAGCTTTAATTAATGTGTAAATAAATAAAAAATTGTGAAATCAATGATTTTTTTTTTTTGAATAACAAATAATCAAATAACTCATCGATAAACTGCGCAGAGTTTAATAACAAAAGAAATGAAACTGTAATCTTAGGAAAATACTGGAAATATAAATAAAAGATGATTTCTCATCATTCATAAATATTTTATTATTTTCAGTTTCATTGTCATGTCAACGTAACAACAAAATGTTAATTAAATTTGGAAGTGTCGCTAGAATAATTAATTGATTAAAAGTTTTAAAATATTTAAATATTCATCATTTCATTCAGAGAAAAATTATTTAGCTAAGATAATTATTTGGAGCAATTCTTAAGATTTACGTTTCGCACTCTTTCCCAGCTTCGTTCTTGACAAATTAAGAAAAATCCTTCGGAAAGAAACAAGACGTTATTAAGCGGCGGGTCATTTTATCCAGACAAGTTCAACGATCCATCATCCGTAATTGCTCGAGTTCCCAGAGTGGCCACTGCAGTTATTTGATTATAACTTATTCTATTCTATTGTTTACTCACATTTCAAAATAAAGCATGTGTTTGGTTAAACTTTGTAGTACCTATCTACTTGTTTTTTTTTTTAAATATCATTTAAAAGTACTTTAATTTTAATAATAAGTTTACTAATTATACTAGAAACAATTTATAAGAGACGACTTTCTTGTATCGAACATCTTAACTTAATCTGCATTAACTATTACATTAATCTACATTACTTAATTAAAATATACGTTAAAAACAAATATATATATTAAATACTTGTGGATTATTTTCAGTGGGACGTCAGTATCCTTCTATAACAAATAATAAATGTTAATTACATACGAGAACTTTGGGTATACGTACCGCCATAGTTGGAATTATTTTTAAACGGAAAAAGTATTCGTGTTTGAGTGAACTAGTTTGATTTTTTAAAGTAAAATGTTTGCACAATTTTTCATTTCAAATGAAATTCCTTTACAAAAATCCTATATATTTCATTAGACAGTCGAAATTCGAAATACGTCTATCAGATTTTTTTTTATTTGTTCAATGTTGACTACATCAAGTCAAAAAATTCTAAAATTCATTTGTTAGGACAAAATTTAGACTACGATAATGTTAGCGAAAGAAAAATTTTAGTAAGGTTTTTAGAATTATAATTTATTAATAGTTATTACGTGTAGTATGTAGCGTCTTCGGTGCGATAAAGCTAGCTGCCTAGCGTGGTGGACTATGGGCAACACACGGAAGCCAGCAGTGGACTGCGAGGGCTGAAGTGATGATGATGAATAGTTGTTACTATTATTAGAATAGATAGTGGTAATTGTACAATTCCATTATTATCACACTCAACTTTATTTTATAGTTATTATACTGTGGGGACAATGAATTCGATACATTTTGTAATCGATACCTATAATTTTAAGGATCAGGGAAACGAAAGGGACTCCTCAGGGGGGTTCTTAGGGACGAAGAACTAAGAAACACAACGTCTTATATTGTAATTTCCACCAGATATAATTGATCGATCACTTTTTAGTAACGTATAAACCCAATCTATATATGAAATGTCCACAATGCATTTTTAGTTTATTGTAACATTATTTATGTTCGAACGTCTTTCTGTAGCCTTGACAATTCTAGATTGTCTGTGAGTATAAGATCAACCACAGTTAGTAGTTGCTAACGATCAATGAAGAGATATACTTACGACATATCTCGAAGTCTGCACTTGTAGTAATAGATAGCACACTTCTTTGACAATATTAATTGTATATCAATAAACATATGAATAACTTACACAATGGATAGCTTATCGTATTTTTGAACTTCTAAAACAACTGTGTTAGTCTCCAAGTCAGCGAGACAAAAATATTCGGAAATATCGGGCCATGTAAGACTCTAGAAGGTAAAAAAATTAACATTTCGACTTTGTTTGTGAAAAAATTGCATCGGATGTCCCACCAATATCCCACTACTGATCCAGCGCAACAGCCACAAACCAGTGCTGTGACCGTCGTGCCAACGCGGCGTCATATGGGAGATCCCCTACAAATTAGTATTTCTTTTTACCAATTATTGCCGTATGTGCGTAACTGTTTCCTGGAAGCAAGGTAAAATTGTTTAATATTGAATTCGTATATTAATACTTCGAAATTGAGTCTAAAATATCATGAGCAGATGAGATGAAATAAAAAATTGTCATATGACTTAACTTTTATCCGTATTGAAACGTTAAAAAATGCTAAAAAACTTTGTCTACCTAAACAGAAATTTATGAACGTAGTTGAATTTGTACTAGCAACGTAATTAACGTAGTATAAGTTCAACTACGTTGACAGAAAAAAGATTGGTCTTCGTTTGAAATCCATTCCTATTAATGTATTTTGTTTGTATTTCCATGTTGTATTTCTCGTCATATTTTTATTGCTGCCGAATCGGCCAAAACGCTGGACGTTATTCTATTTTATTTCTGTTTCTAAAATAACAAAAATAAAAAATAAATAGATATCAACCTTAAAGTAACATTTTTAATAGTTTTTAATTGTCTTTTGAAATAGTTTTACATGCTGTTATAAAAAGTATACTTTTAATAATTTTATAGTAAAATTTTCATTTAACTACTCAATTGATTTTTAACCGCTCAATAACGTCATTAAAAAATGTTTCTAGTGATGTACGAATATTGTTAGCAAATAATTACTCTTACACATATACCAATAAACTGTGTAATTGTGCAAAACAAACAAATAATCAATTGCTTAACTACATACATTATTTTGTTGGCAAAATATTGCCAAATGTTTGGACATTTCCGTTTAAATTACATGGCAATTAGTCAAGTTAGTTAAATCAATACTGTATTCATTAACGCTTTTGATATAGGTATAATTAATAATTAATCAATCGGTCAATTTTGATATGATATTCAAAAATGTTTAGAATTCCTAATGTGTGGGTACACAAAAATAAAATCGTACATAATAATTAATTGTTATTTTTGGTGAGTAAAGCTGGTTTTCATTATCCTTAATAAAAGATATATTGATATTATTCTCAAGGAAACAGACATGGTAGTAAGCAAGTTATAAATTCAGCATTTAATAAGAATATTACCGTGAATTTTTTTTAAATAAAGTTTTATCATCAAAAAAAGAACTGAAATAAATAAATAACACTGGAAATACCGAGCTCGTTGACGTGAATTAAAAAATAATAGAAATCAATAATCACTTATAAAGGAAAATTGCGCTACTTAATATTATATTAATTCTGCTTCAATTTGGGATCAGGTATCTTTATTTATTTTGTCTTCGTTGAGTGTAAAAAACCAAAAATATTTGTTTGCTTGGAAACGACAAAGAAAATCGAATTTATACCGACAAGTAATACAATGCACTCAAAACAATAATCAATTTATTACGCACTATTAGAGATTAGTAAAAAAGTAGTCCGAAGATCTCGTTAAAATTTAAATAGGACCATACATGGCGGCATCCTTGAAATAAAGAATAGTTTGTAAAAAACTTTTTAATTGAAATAAAATAAACAATCTAAAACTTTTCAAATCATTATGACAGGAAAAGATCTGAAGTGAAGAAGTGAACCGAAATTTACGCGAAGCTTATTCATTAGTGAATGGTATTATAAATACGGACATAGAAGACAGTCGGACATTGCATTTAAATTGAATAATATGTTTCATTTACCTGCAACTTTATTAGTATTTTGAGGGCTTCAAAACTCAACTACTAGTTACCACAAAGATCAAGTTGTTCGTGATCGTCGCTGCTACCGCAAATTAATGTTATCGACTTCCTGTGATACTTTACAAATGCTTAAAACATGTTAGATGTCGTCTGCCACTTCTACTATTTTACTTTACTCGAGTTATATAATTCGTTATTGGTCAAATTAATTATAAATTTTGCTTTTAAATACTTTTTTTTTTACATTTTACTATTCCATTTTTGGTACAATCTAGTAACGCTTTTAAATCTTTCAACGCTAACAGTAGTTTTCAATTTTTTCTTTAAATCAATATAATGAGCATTTTTATATATATTTATTTATTTTTCAATCATAAAACTATGATCGAGTGATTAACAAAACTAGTCAAAAATGTGGGTAGTACTCACGCAAATGATTCACCGACGAGTACCCACCGTTCACCGATGTTAATGAGAGAAATATGAAAATTTTAATAGTTTTTTTTTTAATAGATGTTATTCTGAAGTTCTGTTTCCATTACAAGTTTTAAATAAAAATATATTTCGGAAACTTTCTTAATTAAATAAATTTGCTTCGGAATAATGTTTTTGACATTTTTAGTACACGTAAGCTTTTTTAATTTATAACAATATATTAAATAAAAAATTGAAAATGTTAAGTAACGCACTCGTCATTAGAGGGCTGTATCCTCAGTTACATCACGCTATCAAAGTTTCAGCCTACCAATTGTAATTGATGAAATATACTAGCTAATAAGATATTAATTGTATATGCACTTCTGTTAGTACAACACTAGTCTCTAGCACTTAGTTCAGGCACGATCTGCATTGAGTGTCCTTACTGTGCCTATTGACCGATGGCTCTCAGAAAGTTTCGGGTTCAATACGACTCTGTAATCACCTCGCTAGAATAAATAGTTTTCTATCCAAAGTACCTCTTTGTTGCCTCCTCCCTGTCCGTTCGTCGTGTATTCATGTCGTCTTGCCGTTTATGCATCGCTGACGTCCATCCCTTACGACACTGTAAAACACTAAGTATAAAATGATCATATTAATCTATGCGAATAAAAATGAATAAGTGAATAGAAGCTCTAATCCCGTCTAAGTAAATGTAGTGATATGGAGGATGACAGCTGTACGAATACTCTGTAGGCTCTGTAAAGGCTCTCACTAGAGTTGTGTCGTAATAGGTACATGGCAATACTGGTTTTCACAATGACTGTGGTTTTAAAATATCGGTGACAAAATACTGACACTGACAAACTTACTGTGACAAAATACTAGATATTCGACTATATCAAACTGGTATTCTAGAAATAATACGTTTGTCTGACCTCTTCTTCGTGTAAACGCTTAATCACGAGTGTGATGGTGGTGACATTTTCTAAAAACCAGCGGCGTTCTAATCACGAATAACAGATAAAAATATTTTTTTAACGTTTGTTTTATCTACTTTTAGTGTATTCGCTTAAGTACAAGTGACATGAAACTAATATTTTTAATACATAAGATAAAAATACGAATAGATTCTTAAGTCACGGGTACAGATAGTCACAGGCATGAGAATATTTCGAACCCAGTCACCGCGACAGACTGTGACATTTATAGAACGAATATTTATATCATTGACGGAAAATATGGAATCTCTCTCTTTGTCTTACGGAATGAATTAAAATAGTTAGGATTTTTCGTAAAATATAAATTAAACTTAAAAAATATAAATTAAATTAAATTACGGCCTGTTTATAAGACAGAACAATCTCTAGTAATAGTAGGTTTTTGAAATAATACATGTTGTATACATTAAAACAACATAATTTATTTTAATGACTTGTTGACTAGCCTATAAATTTTATAGTTAATTAAATTTGTTTTGTTTTGTCTAGTGCTAATTAAATTCGTCACAATATTAATTACCTGCGCTAAGGGAATGTTAATTAATAATAATCCGTCACGAAATTGTTTCGTGCTCCGAAGCCCTTGAGAGAAAGGATAGCGAGATATTGAATGTTATTGTCACATTATATTTCAGGACTAGTACTTGATAATTTCTTAAAACAAAATGCCTTATTATAATAACCAGTTTCGTGATATTTTATGAATATACGATGTAAAGATGTATTTTTAACTTGTATCTTTTGCTATTGTACTAATTATAATGGGTCGGGAAAAAAGTATTTTCGCTTTTTTAACCGACTTAAAAAAGGAGGAGGTTACTCAATATATTTTATTATATATTTTTTATGTAGGTATGTTCGGGGATAACTTCGTCGCTTATGAACCGATTTTTTCGTCAACTGACGTCGTATTACTTGTCGATGTAATTGAAGTCGTTTTTTTTCGTTTGCAAGCAAACAATTATTCTAGTAAAAAATTGCAATAAAATCTTTTTGGTTGTATTGTTGGCTGGGTTTAATACTATCAAAAGGTGACATTTTAAAAATGAAATCAAAACAGTAGCTTCTGCCACTTTTCATTTGTTTTCTGTCCGATAAAATGGGTGAATCCAACGAAGAAATTTGGTACATTTTAAAGTTTTACTTTAAAAAAGTGTCAGTAAGAGTAGCACAAAATTGGCTTAAGCGATTTCAGTCAGGAAATTTTGATGCCAAATTTACATTTCGCTTTGGTCACCCGCTTACGAATAAACATGACGATATTTTTGGAAAAAGGAGCTTGATTGACATTTGAGTAGCTACGATATAGCTCAAGATTTGGGAATTGACCATGAAATAGTTTTGAAACAACCCATTGGACAAACCCATTTGAAAGAGGCTGGCTATACAAAAAGCTCAATGTTAATAACTGCCATATGAACTCACTGAAAGAATCCCAATGGATCGTGTGCTCATTTGCGATTCTCTCTTAGGACGTAATGATATCGAACGATTTTTGAAGAGACTAAATGTACGAAAGAGATCATAGTCGAACGTTTTCATATCGATCATAGTCGGATTTCATTTATTTATAACATGCCACATAAACTCATTTGAGTTTTACCGGACATCAGTATTGTTAACATTATCAGTAGGTAACTAGGTACATAATATATTCGACTTAATGTTGAAGTACATCATTTTCTTATCAAAGTATTTATTAATTATATGTTATAATAATTGTCACACATCAATCGGTTAAACGCTGTATGCCGATATACCGACCAATCAATTTAAATTAATTCAGTTAAATTTTAATATTAATTTATTTATTTATTGTATATTAATAAAATATTTTTTATGTATCTTTTTATGTTTTTTTTTGTTAAAGATTCTCGTAAAGCTATAGGAAGTTCTTTTATAAGATGTGTTATTATATAGCTTAATTTTCTTTTACCGTACAAGTTATTGTATTTCGGCAAAAGTAACATAATTATACTTACTTTTTTGTCGGGCTACTATACTATTGGAGTCTAAATTCTTAAATACTTTTAAAGAGTTGTTAAAAAATGCTTCACTTAATAAGGTTAGCTTAATCTTATCATTTATAGCTATTATCAAAAATAAAATCAAAATCAAAAACAGCTTTATTCAGATAGGCCCCAAGAGCGCTTTCGAATCGTCATTTTACAAATTAAAACATTAAAAATAAATTATTATTTTTGTAAAAGTAAAGATACCACCGATTCGGAATGTAGATTCTGCAGTGAAGAATCGGCAAGAAACTCCGCAGCTACTCTTTTGAAAAATAATATATAAACTGTGTTTTAGTACAAAATTAGAAACATGTTGCATGAAATGCAGCGTCACTAAGTCCACACATCTTTATCAATTATGTAATCCTGCACCGAGTAATAAGCTTTATCTATTAATTTATCTAATTATTTTACAATAGTCAAATAACTTGTCATAATTATTTTTGAATTTAATTTTATTTCAATGGGTACAATTTCTTCATCGATTTGGATTGCTACTATCAACGGCTGACTTAAGCAAGAAATTGAGAATAAGTGACCAGTATTGATTAGAAAAAGATGAAAAAGATTCAAAAAAGATGATCTTTCATCATAACAACGCCCGACCACATACGTCTTTATTATTATGGTTTGATCCGCTAGATCCGGATCGGATCGAAAACGACACCGGATTACAATCACTAGTCCTTAGGTCACTCAATAAAAAACGAGAGAGTTTGACTAGGAAGTCTTAAAGCAGCCACCGTATAGCACCGATCTTGCACCCTCAGATTTCGATCTGTTTCTTCTTTCAGAATTCTTTAGGTAATATAAAACTATCATCAAGAGAGGACTGTCAAAACTACTTGTCGCAGTTTTTTAATGAGAAGTCCCAAAATTCCTACAGCGATGTAATCTCGTCACTACCTGTAAGATGGGGGAAAGTTATTATATTATAGTTAATTTAAACATATTTTTTTAAAATCTTCCCTTGAATTTCTATATAAAAAACGAAGAAACTTTTTTCCCAACCTTTCTATCATCGTCTTTCCTGCATTTGTCTCTATCGATACGCCGCCGGATACTATCATCTTTCAGCTTCACACGACCTGATCGTTCTTCAGCCTGATGAGGTTCTACTCGCGAGCTCTTCCCATGTGCGGTTACCATTTATGTATTTTAAGCCCCAACCCTTTTTCTGCGGACAATAAGTATAACTCTTTGGTATTATACTTTCAGATGCTTCAGGACAATTTGAACTATTTTAAGGCATTTTGAACTATGTCAGATAAGCAAACTTTTCGAAGAGTTGTCTTATTTTTAAGTAGACCACTATCTATTCTTTATGAGCCAGTAATTAGCGATAGAGGTATCAAGGTATAGAAACATTTGTCACCACTATATCGCGCTCTAATCAAAATTTTAGACAGACACTAATTAATGATGTACGAGAAAATGTAAGCAAGTTTTTCGAGCGTTGCCAAGCCGAGTTGGAATTCAAAATGAAAAAAATCACATTATATTGTTACGTGTAATTTTATGCAATTATTAATTTATTAATACTATTTTTTTATTTCTAGTAGAAAATCTTTTATAAAATTATTTATCAAAAAAATATGATTATATTATTGCAAGATTTAATTAAAATTACGTAAAGTACGTCTTTCGTCTTAACTATGGCGGCATTAAAGCCAAAATAATTTATTTATCCTTAATTTGTTCATATGATGAGAAATAATAACAGTAATATAATGTAGATGCTTAAGGTAATTATGTTGATAGAATATTATTTCCAACTTTTATTTCCATTGTAATTACTACTTACAGAATATCGCACCTACATGATACCTCTCAAGTAATGTTGCATTTTTATGATGAGTAAGAGGGCCAGAACTCTTGGAGAGTTATTCGTTGTAAAAATATGAACATAAAAATTTATTGTGGAGATATGTAACATAATAACATCGATGATTCAGACCCTCTAGTTTATTCCAAACCCATGTCACGTATTTGCAATATTTTCGGTATTTTTATCTATCGAGAAGCATTGTAAAACTTTTGTCAAACTACCGGCCTTTGTCAACGGTCAAATTTACTCACAATCGGATGCATAAAATAATAATAATCGGAAAGATATTTTTGGATAACGTGGCAAGTTTAATTTATGCAAAATTATGCACGTTTACGTTAATAATTATACGCATTGAAAAAAAATCGGCCCATTTAATTACAACGGTGCTTTAATATACTTACTAAATGTAGTAAAAATAATGTGTGTACACTGCTAGGCACAATAATTATTGTAGAGTAGTTAATAGTAAGATGTCGGATCCAGAACTCCGACGTCGGCCCACATGATGTATGACTAACCCAAACTAATCAATTCTGAATCTAATAACAATGACTAATTAGTTTGTTACATGAATATAAATGGACGCAAAATCTAAACAAATGAAATACAATTCACAATGTTAGTGATAAAGTGTATATTTATTGGAATACTCAAATACCTATTATTTGAAGCGAGAAATACTTTGTTAAAGATTTGGTAAAACATTTTAAAGATTTGGAATAATTCTATTTTAAAGTTTGGTTCAAAATAGTTTTAATAAACAGTTATTCTAATCTCTTTAGTTATAACTTAGTATTCATCATCATCATCATCATCATCATTCCAGCCTATTGCAGTCCACTGCTGGATATAGGCCTCCACAAGTTCGCGCCAAAAATGCGTGAACTCATGTATGTTGCCCATAGTCACCACGCTGGGCAGGCGGGTTGGTGACCGCAGGGCTGGCTTTGTCGCACCTAAGACGCTGCTGCCCGTCTTCGGCCTGTGTGTTTCAAAGCCAGCGGTTAGATGAATATCCCGCCATCTGTCGGCTTCTTAAGTTCCAAGGTGGTAGTGGAACCTTGTTATCCCTTAATCGCCTCTTACGACACCCACGGGAAGAGAGGGGGTGGCTATATTCTTTGGTGCCGTAGTCACACATCACTTATAATTGTATTATTTATTGCAAATGACCGTTGCAGTTGAGTTTTTAAATTAACTATGTTAAATTTTGATACTTGTCTAATGAGTTGTTTTTTGACAGTAGCTTAGTATCATAAATACAATTTATAAAATGTTAAATTATTTATAATGCTAACTTATGTTATTAGCACAATTAGACAAATCTTTTCTTTGTGTATATTTTGCTTTATAATCAGTTTTGTAGCTCCGGTGAAGCGGATATTATATTTTGTTTCTTTTTCAGATTATTTTGCTAATATATTTAATACACTCGTGTATTGTGTATCCGTCGAGGAAAAGCAAAACCCTTCTCTGAAAAAAGGAAAATACGTGTCGATCTAATCCATTAATTAATAAATTTTATTAAGAATCTATTCATAAATGTTGCTTAGTGAATAAACCTTTTTGCGATCATATACTTCCATTGTACGTATATGACAAGCATATATCTTTACTGATTAAGTTTATAATATTTTGTAAACTTTAGTTTGACGACTTAACTTTTTTTTAAAATATTTAACAAGCACCGAAACCATCGTATCAAAATAGATTTAACAAAGGTGTTTTTTTTTGTAATATTTCATCGTAATTGTCCTACTAATAGTAGTGATAGTATATAATGTATCTTATTAAATACCTAGGTTTCTTACAAAATTATTTATCGAAACTGTCGATAAAGAAAAGAAGCTTAAATAGTATTTCCCTTTTTCGTTCCACGCACTCAAATATAATACAATTACGTGAGACGGATAGCGATGTAGAGCTGAAGAGAGCCCTTACATGCTTATCTTTAAAGCGCTCTTGTATTAAGTCACTGTATGAAATTGAGGCTTGATTAATGTAAGAGTACATTTTGTTCACATAGGCTGTATAGATATATTTGTACATAAAAGGTTTTGAAAGAAAATAATAATCTGAATAGAAAAGAAAATATTTTATAGTATATATAAAGGAATATAGTAGAATATAAAGGAAAACAGATATATCTTCACATTTTTCATTTACATTAATGTAAAAAATCAAACCATAAAATATTATTTTACACCTAAATGCAGTTCGAGTATATACGAAAGTAACAAATTCCCACCTTTGGTTCTATTAATTGAAGTACCTTGTTATTTTTCTTGACTTGAACCGCGTCGAAGTATTTTATAGAGTATCACAGAAGCTTATATATTTACTGCGTCGTTGAGATATATTTCATCTTATGTTTATGGCGTTGTAAAATGAGATTATAAAAGTATTTTTAATTACAGCGATGCTCTAGCTCTTTTATTTATTTTCTGGATTTTTTTTTATTTTCACACTCCATGAGATCATGCTTTAATATTGTCTACTCCACGTGTTTTTTTTTTAACCTTTTTATTTCGGGAATATATTCCTGAAATACAATAGTATTTATAATTTAAATTGCACAGTAAGGAAAGGAATTTCAAAATATAATGTTTATATATATATTTTGAATCAACCAGAACCTTAATTTTTATTGAAAAGCCCTTTATAAATGGATTTCAATGAAAAAATAATGAAGTTCGATAGATTATTTCGCATTATAATATTATAAGACATTATAAGTAAACTCTTTAATAATTCTGTAGCCGTCAACTCTTACTGAATCAAATCCAGTGATCGTGATTCTACATTGAACGAAAATAGAATTTTTAACGAGCAAATTCCTATAAAGTAGAGGTTGGTTGGTTCGTATAAATTAATTTCGTCCTGACCTGCGTATTAATATTCAGAGCACTCGCAAAGTTCGTTTTAACTGCTGCGGAAATATTCGAATTTATTAATTTTAGCCGCGGCTATTTACACGAGAATCCTGCAGGTTACTAACTTATGATTATTCAATATTAATTATTACAGCTGACGCGATATATACTTCAATAAATAATTTTTTCAAATATCAATGCAAAAGCTTGATGATTATTTTAGTATTACGATATTTAAAAATTGCCCTATAACACAAATATCTAATAAACGTTTCTGACTTATATATATTTTTTTTTAAGTCTGATAGAGAAATACGACGGTAATATTTTAAAGCGTAATTTTTTCCTGCCAACGTTCATGTCTTAAGAACATTCCAATAGTATTCAAAATTATCTTTAAGCTCTTAACAAATATTATGAATGTAATGGTATTGATGAGCTCGAAGTTTTTATTATAAGGTACACGTGTCGATACTCACGGGTATTATCAGCTTGTCTAATTTGTAAGTAATGTGACTTTTTCCAGTCAAATTTTCAATTCCTTGTAGGTATATCATGGAACGAGTGTTATTCGTTATTTGCACAATATGCTTTATAATGACTAAATATATTTTAATTAGAAATAATAATATGTCATACAATATAAACATTTCAATTAGATTCAAACGATAATATTAATTAACATTGCTAAAATGTTATGTTAATTTATTACTGGATTCATTTATACACTTTTAATTACGGGTATTTATTAGATATAATTTTCAGTTTCAGTTACTTATTTCATAATGAATAACTTATATCTAGTAAATAAAATTTCATTAGTTTTAAACTAAATTTGATATATCGTAAATTTTGGGCTAATTTAGCTAGTTTGGCTTGTAGATGTATCTGTGTATCTGTCTGTGGTTTCATAGCTCCCAAACGGATGAACCGATTTTCGTTTAGTTTTTTTTGTGTCATAGATAATTTTAACTCAAGTGTTTTTAGCCATGTTATCATGATCTGTTCAGCCGTTTGAAGATAATCAGCTCTTTTTTTAGTTGATTAGGGGATCTGACTAGCTTCCTTATGTACTATCGATTCGAAATTTCGTACCGCGCTAGTTCAGTGAATTGAAAGTATGTGATAAGGTAACCATGTCCTAATCAGCCGTTGGAAGATCCTCAGCTCTTTAATAGTTGATGAGGGAATCTGACTACCTTACATATGTCCTATAGATTCGAAATTTGGTAAAAAAATTAAAACTAATATGATATCTACCTTGGACCTAAGTTACTAACTTAACTAACTAATCACTAAAATACCTTACTAATAACTCCTTCCTTATAATTCCTTCTTTAAAAAGGACAAAATAAAAGTACAATTAAAAAAATTTAAAAACCCTCAACACAAAAAATAAACTCAAAAAACTAACAAATAACATTCTAAACCTATTATAATTATTATTGTCACATATATTATGTAACTTCAAATATTTTTATTTTCCAAGAGCCGTCGCGTTGGGGAACCGCTTAGTGAGAAAAACAGTTTGAAAGGACCCTCGCGCCGCGTACCGCACACCGAGCTCGCCGTGCGTAAAGTCGCTCGTACCTAAATGTAATTCGTATTAAATAATTAGCTGTTGTTGGAAAAATACTTTATAATTTTTAGCGGTCCCCCAACGCGACGACGATTGAAAAATAAAAATATTTCAACTTACATAATATATGTGACGATAATAATTATAAGTAATAGATTTAGAATGTTATTTGTTAGTTTTTAGAGTTTATTTCGTGTGTCGGGGGGTGGGGGGGGTTTAAAATTTTTAATTTTACTTTTATTAATTCTTCAGATCGAAGTTTGAGGATTTGTCATGAATTCTACAATATATGGGTTCGTTCTCGGTTCGATATCGATCCGGTAAAATATTGTAAGACGAGTAAATATGAGTGTATTCGCAATATCAATAACAGTCAAGTTCTGATTAAATCACACTTCAGCAACGATCCGTCTATGAATATTTGACTGAACGAGATCGAACTTGTAGCGACATATTATCCCGATAGTGTGAACGGGCGTTTCGTCTCGGCTCAGTCAGTTTTCACTATCATAACGACAAGTACATCACTAAATTTAAATTGAAATTATTATTTATCTAGCTGTGCCCGCGATTTCGTTCGCGTGGAATTTAACAAAAAAGTAATTTTTCAGGTCGCAGTTTTAAAATAAATACATTTCTAAAATAAAAGTAGCCTAAGTTACTCCTTGTTTCATCAGCTATCTGCCAGTGAAAGTTCCCTAATTATAAATTTGATCAAGACATGACTAGTGCTTTTTTTGTTATCTTTTATAATTCTCATTTAATAGCCCATTTCTTCGGTTACCTTTATTTTATTTTTTTCGTTTGCGAGCAAAAACAATTGTTTACCTTTTAAAATTACTTCATTGTTATTATTTTTTTGCTTTTTATTACATCAATAGCAAAGCGATATCACAAAAATAATGACGTAGGCATTATAGATCGGTTATTGCAAACCCAAGCTGTTTCTCACAGATTGTAGCGGCTGAATGCGTAAATTGCTTTTCGTGACGATTATTTAACTCCGATTGGCGGTGGCTTACAAATTAATTGTATTTTAAATTTTTATTGGAAACACGAGTGCTGACATTGTTTTCATATACTCGTAAATATAAAGATTGCGCTTCGTGTGATAAATCAATCCCTACCAAAATATTACCAAGTGTAATTATTATTAATGACGTTAGTTAAATACGATTTTCCGATCTGAATTCAACAGAATAGTGTTAAAGTTAAGATATAACTGTGTTCGTCCTATAGTTGTTCAAGTCTTTTAAGTTGGAAATAAACCGGTCTTGCTAGTTACAATGAGGGTATGAGCATATTTTTTTTTTGAAACGCAATAGTTTTCTCATTATGCAAAACACAATTATTTTATAATAATTCAATTTTAACCGTCTTTAAAATAGGAGGAGGTTCTCCATTCGACTGTATTTTTTTAATTTATAACACATTAATCATACGACGCGTAGGCGGTCACAGCACTGGTTTGTGGCTGTTGCGCTGGGTGTTGCGAGTTCGGTCCCTGCACATGACAAACATTTGTATTGGCCATACAGAAATGTTTGCCGTGGTCTGGGTGTTTATACAGTGATTGTGGGTCTCCCCACCGTGCCTCGGGGAGCACGTTATGCCGTCGGTCCCTGTTGTTATTATGTACACCTAATAGCGATCGTTACTCATAGTAGGAAATCGCTGCAACCGGAATATCTGCTAACCCACATTGGAGCAGCGTGGTAGATTAAGCTCTGATCATTCTCCTACATAGTGAAAGAGGCCTATGCCCAGCCCTGGGATATTACAGGCTGAAGCGTAGATTAATCATAACTTTCTACTGGGTGTACCGATTTTGACGATAATTTTTTTAATCGACAGCTGATGTTTGTCATGCAATCTCATTTAAATTTGAGCAAGATCTTATGAGAACTTTTTGAGTAATATAAATATTTGATAATGCGTATTTACTTGACTTTTTTGTCTACCTACGTTATATTACTGTTTGATGTAATTGAAGATAATTATTTTTCGTTTCCGAGAAAACACAATTATATGTCATGGTGATGAATAAAGATAATAATACGAAATTCTTTGTACTATGGACTTGTCAATAACAGAAAAGAAAAAATCAAGTGTTTTACATACGGAAAAACTTCATTAAACGCACTGTTCGTCACAATTATAAAAAAATGACTTTCAAACATGAAACAGTCTGCAAAACAGAAAGGCACGCGTTGTAAATATTTGTATGTAGAGAATATAACTTAACTCACATACCCTGTTGAAGTAAGTATATCACAAATTAAACTGTACAGCTATGTGATGTGGCTGAAAAGCGACCTGCGTTGGCGTAGCTTGAAATTTGTCTTAACCCTTTTATCTAAAGTAAAAATAAATCCTGTGGGAACCAAAATACACAAAACACAAACATAATAATGTTAAATAAATATTACGTTAATTTTAAAATCATTTTTATATTTTAAAGGTGGCAAACAAGCCAGTGTTCCGCCTAATGGTAAGCCAATACCGTAGCTCATGGATGCCAGCAACACCAAAAGCATTTCCAGTGCTTTGCTGATCATATCCTCGACCCTTCCCAAAAGCGTTTGCTATCTTACTTACCACAGAAACACAACGTTATCGCCCACTTTGGGAAAGGCTGTTCTATAAGGTTGCATGTGCTTCCCTAGTGCTCCTTGCAAGAAATTGTTGCGCCCTACCTCAATAAAATGCTTCTACTAAATAATACAAATAGTTATGGTATATATTATATCCGCGTGGAAAGGTGTTAATATTGCTGATAGCATTTCCCCGTTGAATCGCTATGCTCATTCTCTGGGCAAACAAAGCACTAGCCCTCTTATCACCAGTGGAGGCAATATGTTAAATAATATCAACTTGTTTACCTTGACAATAAAATAATTTATGACAAGTTAACGATAATAATTTAGTACAATATTAGAAACTATTTCAGTAGTCAATCTGACCAATACTATCAATCAAATAGAGAGACATATATATAGCTATCTGCATAAATTACTTACTCAACTTGAGGTATGAGGCGACCGTCACAGTTGAGGCTGCTAATGATCTGAATATTCTCCTTGGATAGTTTGAAGTTCCACACGTCAAAGTTATTCGTAATGCGATCCTTGACTGATTTCGGTATGACGATTATTTCACGACTATATCTAAAATCAGTGAATTCCATTTAATTTATAACTAGTAACTTTTATAAAAAATAATTTTAAAAAAAGCCTCTACGCAAAAAAGATTAATTTTGGTTCTCTGCAGACAATCCTAGTTGAAACACCAAACTGTTGTGGTTATATCGCAAATCATAACATACAAGGAAATTACTCACTAAAATTAACCTAACGAATCTAAATACGACATGTCTATTCAAAATTTTTGGATAATTGGGTTTTTTTTCAGGCTAACCTGGTTGCAAAATCAGATCAGGGTTTGATGATTTCTTATATATCTCTGCCTCCGATTTGATTTTGTTTTTTTTTAACAAATTAGGTTCACCGGGTTTGATCCATGGCTCAATTAAATTGACAATTAATAGTCTATTAAATTCGTGTTATTTAAATGGGACCACATCACAAGCACCACCTTGCGCTTAAAAAAAATTATCAAAATTAGTACACCCAATAAAAAGCTATGAGGTAAGGCAAGTAAAAAAAAAATTAATCGAATCGAACTTTCTCCTTTTTTGAAGTTGCTTAAAAAGGTATGGTGAAATTACTGACTCATATAATTCTAAGAGATTATGTTAAACGAGAAATATTCTTTTAATTTAACCATTGTTTTATAGTCTGTAGGTACCAATCTATGAATCTATTTACAAATACAACTTTTAAATATCCCACTACCTACCGGCTGAGATATGTTTTCCCGTGGATGATAAGATTGCTTAATCCATTAAGCGACCTTACTCGAAGTATAAAGAAGGCAGTTTAAGATGAATAAAAAAAAATAGCTTAAAAATATAGATTACAAGTCGTACAGCTGATTAAATTCTAAGACACATAATAGTGTAGGTACATACTTGATTGGTTCTAGCAACTTCGATCGAATTAAATTAAGTTACCTACTACGTCCAATACTCTTAGTTAAACCAATATCCACAAGTTTTTTCATAGCTCTCCAAGTGTATATTCCATGTGTTATATATAGTAAACATCCGATTAAATTACTTTTCCATCAGCGTTTGTAGGAAATGGATCGTTTCTTTCCTGTAAGCAAATAAATGTATTATAAGAAGAAATAAAATATTATCTATTGCAGAAATACGCACCGTTTAACTGTTATGTTTTTTTATTACTAATAATCTGGTTTTTGCTTAGATTTATTATTATTACTAGCTGAACCCCTGCGGTTTCATCCGCTTAAATTTGAGAAAAAATCGCACCAAAATATTACTTAGTCTATACGAGTAGACTTTTTCGGTAAATGAACTACCAAATACAAAAAAAAAATCATTTGGTTAATTTTACTTTTAATTTTTTTCGAAGTGAAACTTTTTTAGGCGCTTGAGGATGATTTTTTTTACAGATGAAACGTAATAATAATAATATTAGCGTCTTCTTATTATTCTTTTATAATTGTACTCCCTTAGGAATTAAATATTAGTCACGAAGATGTGCAGTTTTTTCGATCAACAGAGGCACCTCCTCCGGGGCTCCGGCCCACTGGATTGCAGAAAACCGAGATTTCTGGCGTGAGCTCGGGGAGGCCTATGTCCAGCAGTGGACTATAAATAGGCTGAACTGACTGACTGGTAATATAAAAAAAAACAAACCTTGGTTATAATCAAGAGTTTTCTTCTTAAGATTTGGGTTACAGATTATAAAGTTCGATAAAATATGTTAAGTCATTTTACTTTATAAGTCGTTTTACCTTTGTAAGCCATTGGCCATTGAATAAGATATAAATCTAAATATCCCAGTCCAAGATCCTTTGAACATAATTATATTAGGAGTTTTCTACATTAAATCAGGATGATGATAAGTCTTCTACAGCTTTGATGTTATAAATAGGTCCTCTCTGAAAATTGCTGATCGATCTGTTCAAGATTTCCACTTAAGTATCTACTAATGTTTATAAATCAGAATATACAAACTGCTACTTAAGAGGAAAGGGTACCGAAGAGACTTTTCAAAAATAGGTATTTGAATAAAATGTTTCTGTCGCGCTGCATGCCGCTACCGCGCCCCGCGCCATCTTCGCCCCGTTTTTTCTATGTGTGACTGTCGTGTTGTTAGTGTGCGTGCGCCGGCTATTCAGCTATTAATTGTTGACGATATTTTAGTATTCGCATCTTTCGTTTGTGATTGACTACGAGTACATATAGCGCATAGTGCTATTTTTCTGAATTTGGCTTGTTTTATTGAATTTGTTCTGCATCGTATTGCTGTGACTCGGCTTACTATTATTGAATTTCGTAAACTACTTATTATTTATGTTTTATTATTTTGAATTGGATACTCTTTGTGACTTGATACATGTCTATATTTTTGTGGGTAATTATCGAAATACTTAGGTACTTTATTTATGAATTAGGTATGTAATTACATGGTTGAGGTGTGTGTAAGAATGGGTAATGAAATACATACATAATTATAGTGTATACATGTAGTACATATTATAAGTGTAAGTATAGTATATATATGTAATGTAGTACATACACAGTATAAAATGTTTGCCTTAGTACCTATATAATTTGTAATGTCTCATGTTTGTCGCAGTTATTAATACATGGGTATAGGTTATATATATTAATTAACATATAATTGCGGCGATATAATGGTTAAAAATAATATTATAATTAAAGAAAAAAAAAACAAGAAAAGCCGCCTGCGTGAAGAACAACTATTAGAAAGTCAATTGAAAAAGCTGGAACAAGATAAAAATTCAATAATTACACAAAGATAGCTAAATAAATCACACCAATTTCAAACATTATGTACTGTACACTTACAAAAATCATGAAGGCGACTTTTTCAATTATTATTTTATTTATGTTTTTTTAGTTAGGCAAATTACGTAATCGATTGAATTTTTTTAAAGAGTGGTTGATTAACATGACATAACAATACACTTTATTGAACACCAACAGAAAATAATAATACGTATCAGATTGATTTTTAACCGACTTCCAAAAAAGGAGGAGGTTCTTAATTCGACTGTATTTTTCTTTTTTTTGTATATATGTTACTTCAGAACTTTTGACTGGGTGGACCGAGTTCGACTTGTACGCAAAGGAAAAAAAGCCGACTTCAATTACATCGACATGTAATACAACAAAGGTAGACGAAAATATAGTCAAGTAAATACGCGTTATTAAAGATTACTCAAAAATTTGTTATCAGATCTCGATGAAATTTAAATATGACTACACGATAAACATCAGCTTTCGAATAAATTAAAAATCATCAAAATCGGTACACCTAGTAAAAAGTTATGCGGTATAATACAACGTAGGTCGACGAAAATAGTCAAGTAAAAACGTATTATTTATATTACTCGAAAAGTTGTTGTTAGATCTCAAATAAACTCAAGTGAGACCAAATGACACACACCACCTTTCGATTAAAAAAAAATTTGTAGAAATCGGTCCACTCAGTCAAAAGTTCTGAAGTAACATACATAAAAAATACAGTTAAATTGAGAGCTTCCTCCTTTTTTGGAAGTGGGTTAAAAATAGAGACCGGTTTTACACGTCTATAGAATTCCTAAGTCGACAAGCTTGAACAGTGAAAGATTTAGTATAAACGAAAGAGGAGTGAGAGGGAAATTCAAGAAGTAAGCTTTCCTCAGAACGAAAACTGCGTTCATTGGAATCACCAAGAAACTTAAATCGTCGTTTTAGATAAGCAGGTACAACAGGGTTAAAAAGAATAGAGTAAAGTAAGTTGAGAATATACGTATTCCCGAAGTAGGGAATTGGGTGCCACTCAGGGCGTAACTACTGCCGTATCAGCCGTATCAATGATACGGGGCCCCCTATTTACAGGGCCCCTAAGGTGTGTAAGCAAAAATTAGTAAAATGCTATCCACAATGTCACTTAATCTTGTGCTTCCTGGAAAAAAGAATAAAAAAAGTGTCATACATACCTATAGAGTTTTAACTTCAGAAATGACTGAAGTCTGAAAAGCAGTCCCCTTTTATCCGAGTCAAGCGGGCGCCCAATTGTTGATAACATTCTGTATCGTTTATTTCGGGATTCAGTCAATCATTATGAACAATGAATTAATCTTTTTTATATAAGAATGGGGCACACAAGCAGACGAAGCCATCTGATTTATAACGGCTACCGTCGCCCATGGCCTTTAGAGAAAAGATGTAGACACTAGACGCTTTAAAACCCCCAAATTTTAGCAAGGTCATTCCACACTTTGAATGTACGCGGAAACATTGCGCACGAAGCTCGCACATTGGTTGCAAACCACTGGTGGATACAATTAGCACCACTAGACTTCTTGACATCGAAATAATGCAATAACACGACAAACGACACTGCTCATAGTGCACATTACGCATCGCGTGTTCGCACCGTGGAATGCTCGGTGGTGCTTTTCCCTCATCGTCAAGAGTTGAATTCGATGCAAAAAGAGTGCAAAGAATTTCGCTTACTTTTTCGCATAATATGCCAGAGAGCCTTCAGGTTCGCGCAATGATGGAAGTGTAGACTAAAAAAAGTTACCTTCGACAGCTTTTGTAAGAAACAAAAGGCATGGGTTCCATTTGGAAAGCCCAATAGTCTCTCGCCAATTCTGCTGTGTTTGAACTTTGCCCTAGCGATTTACTACCTGTAAGACCTGGAGGCAGCGTTGAATCTCTTCTTCAGGTTATGCGCCTGTGAATCCCCCATATAGATGCGGAAGATTCATAGGAATTCACTAATAGTATTGGCCTCACAGGCTGAAGCGAACGATCCCCCGCATCTATTGCTGCAGGTCAACGTTAATAACTCTCCAGCTTGGAACTACAAGCTCTTGAAATTAGCTTAAAATCCGAAATTCAAAACATTCATTCCATTAAAGAACTCATGGAATTATTACTGATAAAATTCAATAGCCTTGCATCCAATTTTCCGGAGGTACTTGATGAACTTGATGTTTTTCAAAACTAAAACTGATAAAAAATTACCTAAGGATTTCGATGGAACAGGAGCAGCTACAGCAGACTACACTCACTATTGTCTATTCTAGGAGGAAGTTATAACTTATAATCAATAAATATTTATTTTAATTCAATGCAAGCATTTTTTGTGAGAAATCTTTACTCATCATTTGCCTGCCCCCCCACTAATTTTGATACAGGGTCCCAAGGTTCCCGGGGTTCCAAGGAATGCTACGCTAGTGGGGCCTCTTGAGTTTTTTACGCAATTCAGAAATATGATTCTATTTGCGAAGTCCAAATACGAATCGCATAGGTACATAGATTCGACCAAATTTAATAATCTGCTCCTCAGTAATGTCAAGAAAACTACTAAGAAATTTTTTACCGATGAAAAAAAAAACAGAGGAGGTTCTAAAGTCGCTACGTACCTATATTTATTTATGTTTGACCATGCATAGCTTTTTACAAAGTATTCCGAAATTGATAAAAAAATATATTGGAAAGAGTAAACCCCGAAGTTGTTTTTCGCCTAGGAGGCGAGGAAGAAGCGCGGCTCGCAGCTTGCTTGGCATAGGCATGGGAAAGAGCAGTCCTCATTTTTTAAACTTTCTTATTGTATTTTTTATTAGTATTACGGTAATAATAATCATAATATACTTTTTTGAAATCCTTGTATTGAGCCCTTTTGATACCAAAAACAAACAACACAGCTATTTACCATAATTATCATTGTTATTTGTTAGCGAAACCCTTCGTTAGCCCAGGTTTGCACAGTGTTACAATAAAAACCGCATATACAAATACGGTTTTATTGTAGTTATGAAAAGAGAAATTATTTAATTTCTGTTAATACGAATTTTAGAAAATATCGACTAAAAATAACATCACTAGTGTATCGATATAATTGTCGACTATGAGGCATCACTTCGCTGGCGTATATACGTATTGCTTTGACCCTTCCCTCCCCCAGACCTATCCCCCAAAAAGCAAGAAAGGGACAACTGCAGCTCAGACCGTTTTAGGTATATAATTTTTGACCAAAACAGTGTTTCGTAGTCGACTGTTTTCTCCTCAAAACATGGCAATTTTTTAAAAAAAATTTTTTTAGAAAATAAAAGAAGACTTCGGCTATGCCCCTATGTTTTTATTTTTTTGAAAATATGCATATATTTTTTTTAATGAGTGTCTGAAAATGTACAAAAAATTATGCAATATTTCGAGTTTTTGAAGTCTCCTAATTCCTATGATAATAAGAATATGAAAAAAATCAAAACATAGGGGCATGGTCATGGCAGCAAAGAGTTCTATGTCACAAAAATATTTGATCTAGTGTCATTATCCAGGGAGAAAACAGTCGACTACGTTTGTATGGAGAAAGACCCGGTACCCTTTCCTCTTAAAAGTTACAAGTGTACTTAACTGAAAATACGAGTATGTCAAAATAGCTAATTTATTATTGGTATTTCTTAGACGTTTAAAATATAGGTTAGAGAACATTATCTCAGTTTTTATGAATTTAATGTAAAAATACTGTTGAATTATCATCCGTAAATTACCTACCTTTTCACATTACGACTTGATATTTTTCTTGAATTGCTTTATCAAATTCTTTTTCATTCCCATAAAGATGAGCGCAATAAATATGTAGGTATCCAATATCAATGATATCGCAGGCTGCTCGATATACCTACTCTCCAGGTTTCGGATTTGGAATTAAAAAAGTGTGTGTAACTTATGTAACTTTTTCTTCGTTAAGTAGCTAACTTAAGGGTATCGGTTTTTTGTGACGGTGTGCGCGCGCATCGTAAAAATTTACTCTCATCATTTTTCCGTAACGCGCCAAATGAAGTATAACTTCAAAAAATAAAAAATAAGGAATATAGGTACTAATATATATATTTATATGCTGTGTGGCTACGGCATTAAAGAATATAGCCATCCCTTTTCTTCCCGTGAGTGTCGTAAGAAGCGGCTAAGGTATAACACAGTTTCACTACGACTTGGAACTTAAAAAGCCGACCGATGGCGGGATAACCATCCAACTGCTGGCTTTGAAATACACAGGTCGAAGACGGGCAGCAGCGTCTTCGGTGCGACAAAGCCAGCCCTGCGGTCACCAACCCGCCTGCCCAGCCTGGTGACTATGGGCAACACACATGGGTTCACGCCATTTTAGGCACAATTCTGGTAAAATACTTATACACATTTATTTTTAAACAAAACGGGCAGTAGCTTATTTAAACCGTTGCCAAGTTTTCTTTAATGTCATTCAGATTTACATCAGAAACATTTTGTTAATATAAAAAACATACTCAATAAACTTTGAGAAACAATAACTTGAATAACGTTAGAAATCGTAACGAGCAGCATGATAAAATACCGAGGAAGGTATTTAACGTCTTGTTGGTGATTCGTTTGGGTCCCGAGGCTTTTTCCGCGTGTATTCAAGGATGGATTCTACTTCTTCCATCGACGACGGTGGAAGCATTTCGTCGGATAGCGGTGAAGCCGCCTTGCGTTTGACGTCCAGGTACACCATGAAAGGTGTCCAGGACCGCAAGGCTAACTGCCCAGGTTATCGAGGGCTGGCGGAAGATTCGGTCTAATGATTGGCGTCATAGAGGCGATGGTTTCGCTCCGGTTGTAGTCAGTTGGGTATGAATCATAGACTGAACTGACTGACTTGGTAAATGAAGCCAAAGCTGCTTCATTTACCGAGTCAGTTGTAGGTATTTCGTTAAGATGAACCGAGTCTAGGGACGCGCCGTTAGCGCAACGGTCACAGCCATGGATTGTGCCTGTTGCGCTGGCGGTTGCGGGTTTGATCCCCGGACATGACAACATTTGTATTGGCCATACAGGTGTTTGCCGTGGTCTGGGTGTTTGTGCAGTTCTTGTGCCTCTCCCCACCGTGCCTCAGAGAGCAAGTTAAGCATTCAGTCCCGGTTGCTATCCGCCAACCGCAACCTATACCCAGTAGTGGGATATTACAGGCTGAAGCGAGTCTAGGGAGCTTAGCTCCGAGTCGAGCTTTTTCCAGTCTATCACTGTCTTAACGGGTTGGTGAAGATTAACTGGTTTGGGTGGGTGGGCGATGGTTTGACGTCTGTCTGATAGTTTCCCGATAGAGCGCAACTGGATTGTTACGCCCTTTACGATAGCTATGTATCGAGCATATTGATTACCGCCCCGAGTCTGGGTGTTATAGTTATTTGTGTTATTTATTAGTAGTCGACTGTTACTTAAAACACAAGCGTTTATCTCAAAAACACACTGCCGCGTGATTGTGTTAAAGATATTTATTTATTTATTGAAGTTTGCTTTTGACGAAACAATATAAGATCCGAAGTGAAAAATGTGGGGAGTGAAATCGTGTGAAATAATTGACACCAACGCTGTGTCGCTGATACAAACTATAAGTGCGCAAAATTTCATACTTCTCCGTTCGCGCATTTTCATAAAAAGGGGTAGAAAGTGTTTGCTTAACGTATTAATATAGAGATTAATTCGTTGAATGCCCTTATACATTATGTATCCGCCGAGTGAACGTGATTTTGTAAAGGAGAAAATATGTGTTGATGAAATCCATAAATAATAAATTTCATTTGGAACCTATTTATAAAATCAGTTGCCTGTCAGGGCAGACACACAAACGTTTTTGAATATTATTGCCTGTCCACGTGGCTATCTACCTTGTAATATTAGCTGAGTATACCAATTCTAGCCATTAATAATTGTTTGCTCGCAAACGAAAAAAAAAACGAGTTCGATTACATCGACAACTAATACAACGATGACTCAAATAGTAGTTATTAGATTAGATCAAATTTAGATGGAACCACATTACAAGTATCAACTTTCAATTAAAACAAGTATCATCAAAATCGGTAGGTACTCCCAGTGAAAGCTTATGCAGTATAATATTATACAACGTAGGTCGACCAAAAGTAGTCAAGTAAATACGCATTATTAGACATAACTCGAAAAGTACTCGTCAGAACCCTATTAAATTTAACAAAAACACATGACACGCACCACCTTTCGATTAAAAAAGTCTTCGAAATTAGCCCACCCAGCCAAAAGTTCAAAGGTTAAGGTTAAAATACATTTAAAAAATAGAATCGAATTGAGAACCTCCTCCTTTTTTGGCAATCGCTTAAAAATAATATACATAAAAGTGCTTCAGTTGCATGGGTGAAAACTTACATTACTGAGCTACTGATAAAAGATAGAGTTTCTAATAGACAAATGAAAACGATAGTATGTTTTTTTTTACCATCTAAGTGTATGCATTTTTTCCAAATTTACATTGACACAATTATGATGTACGGTACGGTTCGGACAGAGAATTCTGTACTGCATACTTTTTTTTAACACTAGTCTTAGTCTCATTTTCAAAGAATACCTTATTAATACCTATACCAATACATAACTGAATACTGTATTATTATCTATCAATAATAATTACCACTGTTCAAGACCTATTGTGTACCGTTTTGATAAATAGACCGGATTACATATTTTTAAATTTAAAAAATATAGTTTTATGATGGAATATACATGTTTAAATCCATTTTCAATAAGAGTTAAAGAAATTAAAAAGTGAATTGCAAAATTCAGCTAAACAACTTCATGGTAAAGAATAAGGGGAGAGAAAAACCATTGGTTTACCAGGATGGAATGACTTTATCAAGAAAAATTATATAGGCCAATGAGATTCATGTTTAAATAAATTGCTTGTACTCAAAAATTAGTCTAATCTTTAAAAATTGAATTATTTTCCTAGTCAGTAAGCTACAATTACCTTAAACTAATAAAACAATGCAATGGTGCAGAGTTGTAGCAAAATTAATAAAAACACTTTTGCTATATTCAAAATATCTTAATACAATTCATACAAAAGGGTAGTTAATTCACTTATAGTTTGGCCTTTCTATTAATTAACACAAAGACGTTTCATTTAACATTTTACTTTATTATTTACAATAAATTAAACTAAACAATACATTACTTAACATAATTATATGGTGTTTTTTTTACATTATTTTGTCTGCTGAGCCTTCTGATAACAACTCCTGTTCGGCTGCTGCCTTTGCTGCTTGCATCTGAGGTCTAACATATTTAAAGTATTTGTATACGTGGTCGCCTAAGATAACAGATCCATATAAAGTAAGCGCCACACAACATAGCACACCACCTTTATGTAATTTGTCGTATATAACATTTCGAGCGTATTTTTTCATTTTTGCTGTAATAAATATTATTGCATTAGTGTGTTTTTAACCATTCTATAAACATAATAAAAGGTACATGTACAAATAACAATATTATTACAATGTGTATAAAAAAATCGTTTGTTATAACGTAAGAATCCTAATTACCGGATTAATTTTAGTAAATTACTATATTTTTTGGAAAATGAAGTATAACCTAAAACTTTGAGTTAACGAATTGTCAAATAAGATCGATTTTGACAAATGACAATGACAAAACGTTTTAAAATATTATACAAAGGTCCAATGGTAGGTATCCAATATGTTTAAAAACACAAATTTTGCCCTACGAATGAAAAAAATGTAAACATTTAAGAGTAAAAGTAAGTAATAATGACAAAAATATATTTTCGTCTATCATATCATATCGATGTAACAACCGATGTATCGATGATACCTACTTTAAGGAATAATAATTCCATGAACGAAATACATATGACAGGTGCAAACGTAAAAGTTTTTGTTTTGGTCTAATTTTTGAGGTTACATTATAGAACTTTGTATGTGTAATAGAAATAGATTTCTGCATAAGATTAACCATATCAATCAAATAATCAATTAACGCTTAACTATGCTAAACAAGTCTGTTATTTCAATTGTAAAGAAAACAAGAAACGTTTTTCAATTCGGTTGTTTTTCATCTAAAGTTCCTTCAATACCTATTAAAACCTTAGAAAAGAAAGAAACAGAACGAACAAAACTTGATACGAACACGATATCGATATTAGAAAGGCTTTCTTTAGTAAAATGTGATACACATGAAGGTGTTAAGGTTTTAGAAGATTCTATCGCATTTGCAAATAAAATTCTTCATATAAAGACTGATAACGTTGAACCACTGTACACTGTTTTAGAAAATCAGTAAGTGTAATTATGTAAAACAGTGCATTAAATTTTAAAAAAAGGTTTTTACTACAGATGACATTACTTACACAAAAACATTTTGTTTTTTCAGAAATTTAACATTAAGAGAAGATAAAATAACCCAAGGTAACTGCCAAGCAGATATACTAAAAAATGCAGTTTTAAAAGAAGAAGAATATTTTGTTGCACCACCAGGCAACATACCTTTACATGAAGTACAAATTGAATCAGACAAACAGACAACGCAAGTCAAGAATGAAAGCTGAATTTCAAAAACTTCTATCATTACGATTTTTTTTTAAAAAAGCTCAAATATCTAAAAATAAATTAACTGTAGATTTAGAACAACCTAGTAAAATACTTGTTCAAAATATTCATCACAGTTGGCTTAAATCGATTCATAGTAAAACTGTTAATTTTCCCATATATTTAGACAAAAACTTTGCACAGAAATATGCTAAAACTTACTATGGTTTCATTAACCAAAATACTTGTAATATAAATAATATATTATATGAAGAAAAGGGTGATGAATATAATGTAGAAAATAATGTAAAACTTGATTTTAACCTCGTGGTTCCAAAGGCTGATATTATGCAATATTTTATACAATGGCAGAGGTATAGGAAATACTGGTGGAGTTCAGTAAGTATGAATTTAATGTCACTCTCTTTGTAGCAACTTTTCTTAAAAGAGGATGTATCTTCTTTTTAGGAGTAGAAGTACTTTGACTGCTTTCTAAGTGAGGGAAGTGTATTTTACACTGTACATTAATTTTTTTTTTCTATTACATAAACAACATCCACGGGATCTTAGTTGATCGTGTCATTTTTACTACATAAAATATTTGTTACTATATGGCATGCATTTGTTTTTTTCAATTGTTTAACTTCAGACCAGAATAGTACAATAATTTTAAAACATTTAAGTTGAATAAATAAATCATTTGATGTTGTGTTTACTTATTTGCTTTATTTGTTATGGAAATGTTTCTTTAATATATTCTATAGCATTATAGCTTAATTTTATTAATTTCTTTTAGGTGACAACCACACCCAGTCTCTTCTCCATAAATGATATGAAGCATGATCTTGGAAGATCACATGTAAATATTACAGCAAATTTTAAATGGGGTCCGCAAGTTGTAGAGACTATTAGTATTGATACCCATGGTTCGGAAAAATTACATGAAAATGTAAGTTATAAAACTTAATTATTCACTGTACATGTAAATATTTAGTGTATGTATTTTTTAAATTGTTTATTTAGTCATTTTAAAACTAAGTTGGCAAACAAGTGTAAGGCTCACCTGAGGGTAAGTGATTACGCCTACAACACCAGAAGCATACTGACCCAATCCCCCTTACCTTACCATAGGAACACAACACTGGTTGAAAGTAGTTTTTATTTAGCTGTGTCCTTCTGTAAGTTCTCGAACTAAATCTGGGATAGTGTAGTAAATAAATACCTCAGTACTAACCTGTAAACTACAGTTGGGCCACTCCAGAATTTGAGCAGGATATTTCTTGCTATGCTCTACCTCACTTGATATTCAATGCATTGTAAGAGAAAAAAATTTGTGTCAGTTATGTTTATTTTTATTTACTGTGTTAATCTATTTACTGCATCAATCTAGACAATGAGATTAATAGGCATCCAATTTATGTTCATACTAGCTGTGCCCGCGGCTTCGCCCGCGTAGAAATCAGTGTGTCACAAAGTTTTCCCGGCAAACTTCCAGTGAAACTATTATCGAAATCGGCTTAGCCGTTCCGTAAACCTTTCTCTCCAAGCTCTCTCTCCATTGGTGAAATCGCATGAAAATCCGTTCAGTAGATTTTGAAGGAATCTTTCACATATACTTTTGGGGACTTTGTTTTATAATACACTAACTGTCTCCTGCGACTACGTCCGCGTGGTTATGAAGATATGCATTACTATTAAGATGTTTAACGCATATTATTTTTTTATTTCAGTCACTTGAAATGCTTATCAAACTGAGTAACTTTTTAAAAGGCACAATTTAGTATAATTTAATAGTTATTTTTATAAAACCTCTCTATACACCACATTTTTAGTTTTATTTTCAGGCTGTATATGTTTCATACAAACTATCAACCCTAATTAAACCCTCTTAGCGGTGGAATATCGCAAAATCCGTTCTTAGCGGACGTCAACTAACTATAATCTACCTCCCTGCCTCATCTTTGTCCATCCTGGATGGATGGACCATCCAGCGGTTATTATGTTCTCGTGATGAGTGAGTCAGTGACCTTTCTCTTTTATATATATAGATTACGATGCATTATTTGGACACCTTCTCGCTATCTATAGAGCATACATTTTAAATTTCTTTTACTCCTTAAACATAGGACTTTCATACAAACTTCCAACCCCCGTTTTACCCCCTTAGGGGTCGAGTTTCATAAAATCCGTTCTTAGCGGATCTCTACGCCCTATAAGGAGCCTTCCTGCCAAATTTCAAGTTTGTAGGTGTTATAGTTTCGGAGATTTCGTGATCAGTGAGTCAACGTACCATCCCCCGTTTCAACCCCAAAAAGGGGTTGATTTCTAAAGATAAATTATTTGGACGCCTTCTTATCATCTATAGAGCATACATTTTAATTTTCAGGTCTCTTACTTCAAAAATATAGGACTTTCATACAAACTTCCAACCCCCGTTTTACCCCCTTAGGGGTCGAGTTTCGTAAAATTCGTTCTTAGCGGATGTTAACGCCCTATAAGAAGCTTTTCTGCCAAATTTCAAGTTTGTAGGTGTTATAGTTTCGGAGATTTCGTGATAAGTGAGTCAACATACCATCCCCCGTTTCAACCCCAAAAAGGGGTTGATTTCTAAAGATACATTATTTGGACACTTTCTCACCATCTATAGAGCATACATTTTAATTTTCAGGTCTCTCACTTCAAAAATATAGGACTTTCATACAAACTTCCAACCCCCGTTTTACCCCCTTAGGGGTCGAGTTTCGTAAAATCCGTTCTTAGCGGATGTCTGCGTCCTATAAGAAGCCTACCTGCCAAATTTCAAGTTTGTAGGTATTATAGTTTCGGAGATTTCGTGATCAGTGAGTCAACCTACCATCCCCGTTTTAACCCCAAAATAGGGGTTGATTTCTAAAGGTACATTATTTGGACGCCTTCTCATCATCTATAGAGCATACATTTTAAATTTCATCTCTCTTACTTCAAAAACATAGGACTTTCATACAAATTTCCAACCGCCCGTTTTACCCCCTTAGGGGTCGAGTTTCGTAAAATCCGTTCTTAACGGATGTCTACGCCTTATAAAGAGCCTTTCTGCC
This sequence comes from Melitaea cinxia, assembly GCF_905220565.1. Classification (NCBI taxonomy): domain Eukaryota; kingdom Metazoa; phylum Arthropoda; class Insecta; order Lepidoptera; family Nymphalidae; genus Melitaea; species Melitaea cinxia. Next base: position 11,738,399 of record NC_059403.1, read on the forward strand.
AAATTTCAAGTTTGTAGGTGTTATAGTTTCAGAGATTTCGTGATCAGTGAGTCAACCTACCATCCCCCATTTCAACCCCAAAAAGGGGTTGATTTCTAAAGATACATTATTTGGACGCCTTTTCATCATCTATAGAGCATACATTTTAAATTTCAGGTCTCTTACTTCAAAAACATAGGACTTTTATACAAACTTCCAACCCCCGTTTTACCCCCTTAGGGGTCGAGTTTCGTAAAATCCGTTCTTAGCGGATGTCTACGTCCTATAAGGAGCCTACCTGCCAAATTTCAAGTTTGTAGGTGTTATAGTTTCGGAGATTTCGTGATGAGTGAGTGACCTTTCGCTTTTATATATATTATTATAGATTATAGATATAGATTATGTGTAATTTTTTTAGATAAATGATAACACTTCTTGTCTCACATGTACAATGGGATTAGAAACAGCTTTTGTGACTTTGCTATTAGACGGCCTGTCAAATGCAACCAAAGAAGAATACTTAAGACTTCACAACAAAATGGCGCCATACAAAATTTCATTTGCATTGGATAGCGAAGGTATGTAGAGAAAATGCTTATTATTTTATTACCATAGATATTTTTTTATACCACTAGAGGGGCAAACAAGTTCAGGGTCTGCCTGCAAACCTGCAGTACCAGAAGCATGGCAAGTGCATTACTGACCCTTACCAGAAGCCGTGACTATCTTACTAATAACACAAAGACAACACTAATTGAGAGCAGTATTATTTGGCTGTGATATAATTATAAGGTTCTCCTTTGTCGGCCTGCTCTACATCACTAGCAGTCTCAGATTACAAATCAAAAGATTTAAACTTAATAATGCCAAAATATTTTCTCTCTCATATTTCAGAACCCAAAGTATTAAGTACATTGAAGGATTTGGCTAAACTGCTTTTCTATAAATTAAAATCTAAGGATATATCAGCTTGGCTTCCAGACTTTACACTTCCAATACAATCACAGGTAATATTGTACATTATTTAATGATTTTATAAAAATTATAATTACCTTAACAATTTATATTCTACATCATATGCTACTTTATCAAAATATCTGTGATCGATGATACACTTTAACTCTATGCAAAGGAATGCAAAACTCTTCAATAAAAATTTGAATAACTACAATTTTTGAACATCTTTTACTTTTACAGGTTAAAGAAAATCTACATTTAGGCGTAACATATACAGCAATATTAAACGAAAATACACTTTCTAATGGAATATTTCATTTACTAAACAGCAGTACTATGCTAAGAGTGAGTTTTAAAATAACTTTTACTAATTAAAAAACACGTTATACTTTATAGCAGTGGAATGGTGACAGTAAATGTCAAGATCGGTGTAATCTCTAAGGATAGTGGTGACAAATACAACTATCTGACCGAAGCGAAACTCAAACCCACGACTGCCCGCTTGACTACTTGCACTCGCATCACTACACAGTAACGGAACTACAGTCACTAAAACTTAAAGTAGATGTAAAAATATTAAATTTAAAAAATAACAAATTAATAAATATATTTTTAAAATTACATTTAACGTATTCCATTGTGTTTATTGAAAGCCCACACGGTTACTGTATCCAGACAAGTTTCGTAAACCATTGCTAGCCAGTGTCTTGACATTCATCCTTTTTATAAATTAAATTACATTTTAGGGCTCTTGTTAGTATGATTTAGTAATTTCGTTAATTTTTTTTTGTAGTCGATTAAAAATTTAATCAAACTAAAAATTTGATAGCTAATCACCATACAACTTAACTCTAATTAAATTGTTATTACAACGGAACACGTGATTGGATTTGAGATGCAATTAGTGACGCTTATCAAAGCAATTCAACTGAACTCCTATGTATAAAATTATTTTGATAGAAATTAGATAATATGTGTGTTGTGTTCAATTTTTTTTTTTAAACTAATTTAAAATCACAAATAGTGGTGACAAATTCTTATTTAGGTTAGTAGATACAACATTTAACAGAAACGTTATTAGACTTTTAGTAACTACTAATTGCCATTAGAGAAAATATTCGCTCATAATTTCAAACGCTTAGTTGTTATTACTATAGGTGCAAATCGATGAACATTATTTCTATTATTGTCACTACAATCAACATTCTTCAAATTACCACTGAGACTTCTGTGGATCGTATCATTTCTTACACCTACGCATCCAGTACAGCTGAAAAACACCTAATAAGCCTATTACGGTGTATTATAAAATAGCGATCCATCATAGCCTGGCCTCGCCTGAATTGCAGTATTTGATGATCTAAGCGACAACGAGGCGTGCGGCGCGTGGGGTTATCGCTTTTTTTTTTCATTCGGTTATAACTCCTAGATATTCTTTAAAATACATAGTGTAAAGAAATGTCATAATGAAAATTCTTAGAAAAAGTAACCCATTTTAATGGAACCGCTAAGTAGATTTTGAGATTATGATATAAATAAATAAATGATTCATACTCAACGGCCCCCAATAGGATTATCTCCTGTGTCGGGGGTCCGGTAACACACAATACACAAACGCCCAGACCACGACAAACATCTCTATGTCCTGTACAAATGTTTGCCATGTGCAGGAATCGAACCCGCAACCACCAACGCAACGTCCATAAACCTGTGCTGTGACCGTTGCGCCAACGCGTGTCAATATATATAAGCAAACGAATTATGTGGTCATCGACTGACATGTATAACATTGTTAACGAACCACTTAAACTGTGTATGTAGGTTTACGGTACGCGAGCCAATATTATCTAAATTAGAACTGCTCTGACATAGTGAGGACAAGTCTGACCCTTAAATACATTTTTATTAGTATTGTCAAAGACAGATAACGAAATAGAACAGTAATAGATAACTTTCGACATTTTGTTTTTAAATAAATATAAAACATTAGTTAATTTTACGTTTCGTTGAATCTACTTAATGACTGCTATTTATTTATACCTATTTTAAAAAAACCAAGAAAAAATATGTTTAACTAAAATTTTCCTTTTTTTTTTTTCAGGAACAAGTACACGTTGCAGATTTCGACGGCTACGCAGCTTTATTGTGTAAAAAATAAAATATATCACTTTTCATACAATAAAAGTTTATATTAAGTAAAATGTCCATATTATTATTCATAATAAAATGTATATTATAGTAATGAAAACTTACAATCAATCTTAGAAACCGTTAAATAGTCACAATAAAAACAACTATTCAATTTCACTTAATAAATTTTAATTCTTATTGCAAGAAATTACATTAGAATCTTAATCTTAAAGAAAATTTTAATTTCTGATCTAAGTTACATTAATATGTGTATATTCAAAGTAATAAATGTTTAATTTATTTAAAGTATTATTTTATTCCTTTTGTAGTTACATTGTTTTACAAATTTGTAAAAATACATGCTATTATTACATGGAAGTTTCGTTTCCTATTATTATTTACGATATTGCGTTTGAAATTTGATAACAAGATTCAACTAAAAAATAAACTGTTACGATTTCAATTTCGTAGTCAAAGAACAAAAAAATAGTATTAGAATTATCAATAACTAAAATGATATATAATTATTTAACTTGCAATCGATTTTATCAGATTTTCAGTAATGCCTAAAATTTGTACAGAATAGAGAATGGTAGAAATAAAAATTGATTTTTAACAGACCTTTAACAATGTGTGATTGTTGTGTTTATTGAATAAATCAATACAAATGGTAAAAATAATTATTATTTTTAAATAGGAATTATTTTAAAACTGCTTTTTAACACATACAAAATAGTAAATTCCCTTTAAGACTTACAGGGTGACATGCAGACTTATTATTATAAAGTCTGAATTATACACAACCCTCAAATTTATTGGTTTTCTTGTTGATGAGTCTACTGTTACGAATACTAAACCACTAATATTTAGAAAATCATTGAATAGGTGATTATAGGAACAATTAAATTATTTCAATTATTAAACAATTAGATCAAAAGAATCTATTAGTTAATATTAAAGATTGTTAAAATAAAATTAGCGTCCCATTTTATTATGTCATATTAACCGTAACAGTTGAGGTACTTAACATATTCACTACACACCATAATTGCAAATGTTTTTTTTAATCATTAGATATTGTGTCTTAATGAAAGTTGTGCAAAATTTGTTCTCTATGTGTATAATTATGTTTTAATAAATAAAGACAATTTCGTTTACTGTAAAGAAATATATTATATACCTTAAAACTTATTTAACCGTCACAAACACACATGAATGCTCACAATATTGTTAAAAATGGCATGTCCACAAATCGTTGTGGGCATTCCAGAGATAAATTAAGTCAATATCAAGTAATACTAACCGGTTTTAGTACAAATTTTAGTTAAACATGCTTTTAATTATGTAAATGATAAAATAACTATTAGACAACTTTTTGGTTTGAAAATTATGTTTTTATAACAAAGAATTTGATAATTAAATAGAAGTTACGCAGATCATAACATTTTTTAAGGGTGTAATTGTCAGTGAATTATATTAATATTGGATATAGAGAATAGTTGGCATGATGTCCTAAATTGTTATGTTTTCACAGCTGTAAAACGTCACTTGTATAACTACATCTTAGGTAATATTATTGACTTATATAAAATAACTCTGCTAACTTGTGTCACTTCATATTGCATCCATACTTTGTAGCTATTAAGCTGGCAACTGTAGCTTCTTTCCTTTCAGAACTGTAAGCAAATATAAAAAGTTATGTTTGTTTCAATTCTACATCATGCATATATATATACATATATTTAATCGTGAATTCCATGGAATTTTGAAATTCGTGAAATCCATGTAATTGGTATGTCATTTCAATTGATTAATAAGACAATTTATACAATGCAATAATAGTAGCAATTTATTTGTGTATATGAGATATTATTCTTGCTCATTAAACTTCAATTCAAAAAATTCAAAAAATGATCAATGCATTGAATTTCATCTCAAAAACAATAAACAAATTTCGTATAGAAGAATTGCTTATAATAGATAAATTCTGATTGTACTGATGTACATAACTTTTTTATAATTCAAATCTATGCAATTGAACAATAAAAATAAAACACTGAGCAATTTGTACTCACATAAATTATGATATACTACAATAGCATCATTCTCTATGTTTTTAATGTAAGTTATCACCTTAAGAGATCAACAAGTATTACATCTTTTTTTTTTTTGTAAAAACTTGAATATGTGCAAAGGACAATAATTTAAACAAATAAATAAACAGTCAAAGAATAAGTAACATACCTTTAGTAATGTAGAGATAGAAGAAATCACAATAAAGCACAGTCTGCACCACACCGGCTGCAATAGCTATAACTTCATAATGATCCTCTACAATGTAGCGGTATATCTGTAAAAACAATCAAGATATGATACACTTATCATATAACAATGATAAAACAATAACACAACAAGCTTTTATAATTACACAATAAAGATTAACATTAATTACATGTTTAATTTTTTTTAGTTATATCCATAGGCTCTAAGTTGCCAGTGCCTTTTTTGTACATCATGCAAGTGTTTTTTTTTTGTTTATCTACCAATATGCAGACCAAAAGTCTTAAAACTGCCTAGAAGTTTTTATAACTTACCCAGTTTAAAAGATAGAGTCCTCGGTAGGAACCAAGTGCAAATAAGTAATGAGATGTAATACTTTCAGCCTCTCCAGTTTTAGAAACCAAAAACAGCTGCGGTAGGATCGCAACAGACTCCAAATAGATAGAAAATGTCCATAAGACCTGTAAATTCATTTATTGTTTGTTAGATAAAATCTTGAATATTTACACATTAAAGAAATAGATTAAAAAAAAGGGTCAATGCATACATTCAAACAGTTCTGGCTGACAAATATAGTATGAATATATAAAATAAATTTAACGATAAACAAAGTTCATCATTCGTCTGCTGATAATTTGTATGCTTATAAGATAATCTAGAGTAATGAAACATACTAACCTCCAATACAGTGAATTCACGATTAATGAGTAGCGCAAGTATCAAAGAGGGAATCAGGAGGAATTCAATCCTAAACGTGTCATGATTGTGGTCGTAGGTAGCTTTGAATTTGACATACATCAAATAAACTGTAGCATACGACGCTGCGATGAATACAATTTTCATAATAGTGTTATATGGCGACACGAATGTTGTAAGTAAGTCTAAATACCGCGTTGTGTATACTATCGAAAATAGTATTTGCGATTTTCCTGATATTCCTGAAAATAATAAGATAAATATTAAAACATTTACACTATACACTCCCCTTGTACTTAAAATAAACGTAACATGCCGGTCGTCATAATCACCTGCACATGATCTGGTTTTCCATATTTTGAGTAATAATATAATTATAGCTAGAAGATGGGACAAATCCGCTAGTAAACGAAATATATTCATGATTTGTTATTTTGCAGAGAAGCCTTAATTAGACGCCGCGTAAACTAACTTAACTATCTTCTCATTCAAGCAAAAATGACGTGGCTGTCTGACAAAGTATCGGGTGTTTACAGTTAACAATAATGTATTTTTGAATACTTGTACCAGAAAAACGAATTATTTCATTTCGACGCTGCTGAGTTGCTGTCAGCCACGGCTCTCAGCTGATTATGACAATGACATTTATCTTAAAAATATGAAATTAGTGAATTAAAAACCGAAATAAGTTTATACTTTAGAATTATTTAAATATAATGAATGTATTGTGAATAGAACGGTTAAAAGCCGTAAATAATAAAACGAATGATGGTCAGAACTATCAACAGAATAATTCTTTGGAATTCCTATGCTTCTAGATTTAAAATTTATAAAAGGTATAAAATTTATATGGTTAGGTTAACTTAGAAAATAAAATAATAGTAATTCTCAACTTTTTGGGAATGTAGTTAAAATTTTATCTTATTTATTTCAGTTTTATTAAAAGATTTTATAGTTCTGAAAGTGGTTCTAAAACAATTGATGTGACTAAGATTAGAAATTTTAGTATAGTTGCACATGTCGATCATGGCAAAAGTACGTTAGCTGATCGTTTACTTGAACTCACTGGTGTTATTAAGCCGGGGAATGAAAACAGCCAGGTTCTAGACCAGTTGCCTGTAAGTCCTATACATTGTTGAAACCTACTTAAGTGTTGTTAGTGTATATACATGTTGTTAATATTAATTAAATGTTGTCTAAAAAGTATCTTTTAACTTTATATTTATTTATTTATTTATTATTATTATTATTTATAATGTTTTAATTTAAGCAATTAAACAATTTTCATGAAATAAACAACTTCAGTAGCTATGTGATATAAAAGTACAAAAATTGTAATAAACTATTGTCTATAAATATTTATAATTACCTTTATTTTATAAAATATATAGTACTAAATATATTATTATCATGAAAATGTCTTTCAGGTGGAGAGAGAAAGAGGTATTACAGTGAAAGCTGTAACAGCATCTCTCAATTACACATTTGATAATGAAGAATATCTTCTAAACCTTATAGATACCCCAGGTCATGTTGACTTTTCTAATGAGGTAATAATTAACTCTTAAATGTTCTTTTAATATCAAAATCCAAATCGAAAATTTATTTATTCATCTAAACTTCAAAAGCGCATTAGAATTGTTATTTTACAAAGTATATTAGGTATTAAAGTAAAAGCAATATTGGTAGACATGTCCTAACATGATCAAATCAAACTTCATTCTTAAAACTCAAATGTATTTATCAAAGTATAAGACTTATTTTTTTTTTTACTATTAGAGCAACATTCAGAAATAAATATTTTCATATGAAATATTTTATTACCAACATATTTTAAATTAAAAATTACGGTAGACTATATTAGTTTAATATGTTTGCTACAGCCTTTAATATCCCACTGCTGGGTCTCTTTCCCCATGTAGGAGAAGGATCAGAGCTTAATCCACCACGCTGCTCCAATGCGGGTTGGTGGATATATATACTATGAGTAACGATCGCTATCAGGTATACATGATAGCAACCGCAACTGAATGCTTAACTTGCTCTCCAAGTCACGGTGGGGAGATACAAGTACATATGTATATATTTGTTGTTGTTGTATAAAATATATTGAGAACAACATTGAATGCTATATACATAATAACATGTATAATAATATGTTTAATATTATTATCTATCTTGTATGTCTCGTATCACATATTAATGTTTTGATATACAGATAATTCTCCTTTTGCCTTAGACCTTACTTCCTTTGGGGTTCAGAAAAGAAGAGGTCTCAAGTCAAGCAGTTTAAGTACTTGTTAACTTAATTGACCAGTTTTTTTTATTAGATATGTCGTTGCAAATGCTCTCGAGGCTGTACAATTTTAGAGCTGCATTGCGATAAGGCAATCTTAAGATAATCGACTATTTTCTTAAAATTATCTTTTTCTATTGGGAACCCTAGTTTGATCGTAGCAAAGTTGTTCAGTAAAGTTAAGCATGGATCTGCAAATTTTTTCGCCATAGATGCAATTGGATCCTCCCTCCTGCAATTTTCCATGACTGTTTCCATATTGGCTTCGGAATATTGACAAACTTGACCCTTTACTGGTGTCATTTTGCTCAAATAGTCTTCTTTTAGTACGGCTAATGCAAAACAAGCGAAACTCAAACATAATCTTAATATTAATAATGCTAATCAGAATTTTCTTTAAAATAAGCTAAAAAATTCAATTTGATATAACTCTAATAGAAGACACACACGTCATCTTTTATAGGTTTAATTAGTTATTCATTACTGATACTAATAGTTAACACCACTTAAAATTATATAAAAACAGACCAAAACCACAAGAAAATGGTCTTGTCCATTAATAATTTCTATATAATATTTATAATTCCGCAATGCTTGAAGACAAAAGTTTTCGAGCAATGCGTCCTGCCTGTGTTAACATACGGAGCCGAGACGTGGACACTGACCAAGGGACTGGTCCACAAGTTTAAAGTCGCTCAACGTGCAATGGAACGGGCTATGCTTGGGGTCTCTCTCAAAGACAGGATTAGAAATGAGACTATCCGCGAGAGAACGAAGGTAACCGACATAGCCCACAGCATTAGCAAGTTGAAGTGGCAGTGGGCTGGTCATCTGTGTCGCAGGACCGATGGCCGTTGGAGTAGACGGGTCCTAGAGTGGAGACCGCGTCTTGGCAAACGCAGTGTGGGACGTCCTCCGGCCCGTTGGACCGACGATCTACGTAAGATTGCCGGTGTAGGCTGGATGAGGATTGCGGAAGACCGGGATGTGTGGCGCGAACTTGGGGAGGCCTATGTCCAGCAGTGGACTGCGATAGGCTGAAGTGATATATTATTTATAATATTCAAACCATACCAACAAAACAGTATCAATAATCATTAATATGATAGAAAAAAATTTTAATCCACATTTTTGTTAATATTTTAAAAAATATGAAAATTAAAACGAAAGACTTTCATTGGAATAATCAATTTTTTAGGTCGTCCGAAGTGTCAAAGCATGTCAAGGTGTGATATTATTAGTAGATGCAAATGAAGGTGTTCAAGCTCAAACAGTTGCTGTTCACTCACTAGCCAAAAGAAATAATTTAATCATTATACCAACTCTTAATAAAGTGGATTTGCCTCGAGCAGACCCAGAGAATGTCAAATCACAACTCAAATCACTTTTTAATATTGATCCTGACTCTGTCATGAGTATATCAGCTAAGAAAGGATGGGGAGTTAAAGAATTGTTACAGGCAGTAATCACGAGAATACCACCACCTCCTGTAGATTGCCATGAACATTTCAAAGCGAATATAATAGATACGTGGCATGACAAATATAGAGGTGTAATGTGTTTGGCGTATATTGAGTCAGGAACTGTGCAAGTTGGTCAGACTGTGAAGTGGAGATCTGATTTAAAGCAGCATACGTTAAAATATTTAGCACTTTTGCGACCAAATGAAGAACCTATTGATAAAGCCGTAGCAGGTCAAGTTGTAATGGTGGGTGAGTAATATTAGTTAACTACAAATATGTATATATTTTTTTAAGTAATTCAACCTGAAATTAAAACTTTTTAAAATTTTCTCCAGTGATGTTTTTTTACATTGTTTTTATAGGTTGCGGCCCAAAAGGCGGAGGATGTGTCGGAGACCAACTGCTTTCCTTAGAATCAGCAGAAAACATTAAAGTAGCAACAGCTCCAACTGTAAAACATATGGTTTACGCTGGAATATTTCCCGCTGATCAATCTCAACATTCACAGCTTAGTGATGCTATAAGGAAACTTTCTCTTAATGATTCTGCAGTTAGTGTCAATATAGACTCCAGGTAAAATCATGACACTTAATTTAGAAACTTCATAATCATTTTTTTTCCATTGTGAAGAATTTAGTGTGTGTATAATTTTTACAGTCCAGCCTTAGGTCAAGGTTGGAGAGTCGGTTTCTTGGGTCTGTTACACCTGGATGTATTCACACAGCGTCTTCTACAGGAACATAAAGCTGAAGCTATATTGACAGCCCCATCTGTACCATACAAAATTAAGTATGTATATTATTATAAGAATTACAATTATTGTATTTTTTAGTAAAAATAACTAGTAACTTTAGTAAAAGTACTAAAAGTAAAGTAAAAAATATTTTTTTAGTGTTTCTTACAATTCATTTAAGTTTTTAACATATTTTATGTTCTGGAGTGTAGTCCAGATACACGTGTCTGTGCCACACGCTCACGCACGCGAATGCGAAAGCACACGCGCTGAATCACATACACATGCACGCGCACGAGCACACACACACGCACGCGTACGAGCACACACACGCACGCGTGAGAGCACACACACACGCAGGCGCACACACACAAGCAGGCGCACACACGCACACACAAACACACGCGCACGCAAGCGCGCACTAAAGCACGCACGCAGGCACGCACGCACGCACGCACGCAGGCACGCACGCACACACGCAGGCACGCACGCTTCGTCTCTTTCCAATGGTTGATGCATTATTTATATAAGTACTGTATGTTAGTCATAGCCATAGAACAGAATATGATAATATGTACGATTTTATTTTTGTGTTACCCACACATTAGGAATTCTAAACATTTTTGAATATCATATCAAAAATTGACCGCTCCAGCGGGATTCGAACCCGCGTCTACGACTGACCGTGTCGGTGCCGACATTTTGATATGATATTCAAAAATGTTTAGAATATGATAACTTTTAGTATCCAAATTACTGCAAAATTTAAATAATAATAATAATAATTCTTATATATTTTTTTCAGGATTAAAGGGTCTAAACTTATAAAACAGTACAAAGGAGATGAAATCCTAATCACAAATCCTTTACAGTTACCTGATTCAAATAATATAGTTGAGTACTATGAGCCATTAGTGATAGGTAGGTGAATTTTAAGAGTTCAAGTTACCTACGTACTTTAATTATTATCAATTAGAATATTCTTTTCATTTTAGTGCCTAAATTTTAAAAATCCACACTTTAAATAATATAACTAATTGAGTTTGAGATAAAGAAAATTTTGTTTTCTCTTTTTATTTTTGTTTATTGAAGGATTACACACAAATATATTTTATTACTATTAATTAACGAACATTAAATGCTATGAATAATTAATTTATTTCGTATCTTAATACTTGAAAATCTTTCACAAATAGTATTAAAGATAAAGTAGCTAAGATTTTAGTAATTAGTCTTTTTCGTATTGTTTTATTCCTTTTTAAAGGTACAATAATAACACCAGTAGAATACATTGGAGCAGTTACAGCCCTATGTGTTGATCGGCGAGGCACACCACTGCCCTCTAGCGCGGTTGACGAAAAAATGACAATGATGCAATTTATTCTACCTTTATCAGAAGTTGTTGTTGATTTCCACGATACCTTAAAAAGTTTGACGTCTGGGTTCGCCAGTTTTGACTACCAAGATTACGGTTTCCATCCAAGTTCATTAGTTAGGGTGAGTATCTATATATATATGTAAATACTTGTATTGTGTGTTTTAGGTCGTTGGTTGTTATTCTTTCGCGTGAAATATATAAAAAAAAAGGATCTTGGTATGTAGATTAGCTGGAAATCAAATATTTTTAAATTACATTAAAGAGAGTAAACTCCAAATATCTTGTTAAGTTTTTTTTTTCTTTTTCCTTTTTAGCTGTTATAAACTCTTTCTGAAGCTATATTAGCTAGTTCTTACTTTCTTCAATATTGTTTGATATTTTTTCAGATGGATGTACATTTAAATGGAGTTGTGGTAGATGAGTTAACAACCATAGTACACGTTAGCCGTTTAGAATATAATGCTAAAAAGTTAACTGCAAAATTAAAAGAAATGATACCGCGTCAAATGGTTCAGGTAAATATTAGTATATTTTTAATTAGCCTCTTAAGGTCCACAATTTAAATGTGTTACTAGAAGTTGTTATCTGACAACTTAAGGATTATAGTATATGTATATCGCCCACGGCAAATTATCCTTAGAAATAAGTAAAAAATTACCAAAAAAGTACCTATATAGTTTTAAGTGTGGACAAAGTTCGATAAAAAAGCGGATAATTTTTATCGTATGCGTATATCGTATATCGTATACATGCGGTCACTATTCCAAAAAAGGTTAATATTTATTGTAATCAAGTGTCGACATCAGTCCTAAAGGAATGCCAAAATGAAAGCAAAATAGTTTTATAAATCACTCACTCACTCACTTCGGCCTATCGCAGTCCACTGCTAGACAGGCCTCCACAAGTTCGCGCCAAAAATGGCGTGAACTCGTGTGTTGCCCATAGTCACCACGCTGGGCACGCGGGTTAGTGACCGCAGGGCTGGCTTTGTCGCACCGAAGACGCTGCTGCCCGACTTCGGCCTATGTATTCCAAAGCCAGCAGTTGGATGGTTATTCCGCCATCGGTCGGCTTTATAAGTTCCCAGGTGGTAGTGGAACTGAGTTATACCTTAGTCGCCTCATACGACACCCACGGAAAGAGAGGGTGGCTATATTCTTTGTTGCCGTAGCCACACAGCTTAATCGATTTATATAACGTTTTAAATAATAAAATTAAAAATAACAATTAAAAAAAAATTCTCGAACACCAAATAACTAGATTGATTTGTTGTAATAATGTAATGACTATTTATTAAAGTATAGATATACATACCTACATATATTTATTTTTGACAATATTAAATAACATTTGTATTATATACAAATTACAATATTGACTTTTTCCTGTTTAGATTGCAATTCAAGCCGTTGTATCTGGTAAAGTCTACTCTCGTGAAACAATTAAAGCATATAGAAAAGATGTAACTGCTAAACTGGTACGTAAATACATTGTATTTTTTGTTCTAATAATAATGTATTCAATAAATTTCAATGGAATCGCAATACATATCGACGCTTGAAAGGCAATAATTACCAAGCGACATTTTGGGCGATATTGACACTATTTCTTGAAATATTGAGGAAATTAATAATCCTTAAATATCAGCTTACAAAGGTTTAAAACTGCATTTAAAATCCGTTAGAATCGAGTAACAATGACTAATAGGCGATTTTTGATGATTTAAAAAAAAAAAAAAAAAACTGAAATGCTCTAGTGTAAAGTTGCCAACATGTCGCTTAGTAATTATTGCCTTTCAAGCGTCGATATAATGTAGTCATTTTTGTAGCGAGTATTTATTAAAATGGAGGGTGATGGTAAGTAGGCGTAAGAAAGCCGCAAAAATCAATAAACGATGGCCCAACCTAAAATCTGTTTATGAATTAATTGTCATTTCGAACTAAATCCATCGTTTCGTACCTTGCTAAAAGTTGGGATTGCCCCACGGACTGTCCCCTCTGTCCATAGATCAGTGTGACCATAAATGAATTTCAAGATTATTACAATTATCAATTTTGCTTATTTCTACTTACTATACAGTATGTAATCTTTCAGTACGGTGGTGATATTACACGCAGAAAAAAGTTATTAAAACAACAAGCTGAAGGAAAAAAGAAGATGAGAAGTATTGCTAACATAAAAATACCGAGAAACACATTCATAGATGTATTAAAACGTTAACCTAATTTTAAACGAATAAAGATTAGTTGATTATTTTTAATACTATGTTACTAGTATATAAACTGTTTTTTTTTCTCAAAGTACCTAATCTAAAAATGTTACGAATCGTCTTGCCAGAAGACTCGACGAATTCCAACCACTGGAGCAGGCTGGGTTTCGAAATGGCTACAGTACCGTAGACTACATGCATACTGCTCGGCAGATTATACAAAAGACAGAAAAATAATCAGACGCTGTGTATGGCATTTGTGGACTATGAGAAAGTCTTCGACTTTCAAAGAGGGCGGTTCTGGATTCATTTCATATCGACTGGCGATATATCGAGGTACTAAGATGTATGTGCGATGCGTCGACGATGATCGTTCATATCCAAGACCAGAGAACAAGACGAATTTTCCTCCGGCGTGGGGTAAGACAGGGAGATGTAATATCACCGAAACTGTTTACCACTACGCTGGAGGATGTCTTAAAGACCTTCGATTGGGCGGAACGAGGCGTCAACGTCAACGGCGAATGCATCTCTCGCCTTCGTTTCACCGACGATATCGTCATCTTTGCGGAGACATTGGATGAACAAACGATTTTAAATAGTTTAGTTTGGGCCCTCGTTTATATTTTGGCCCAGGGCCTTTGGTTACCTACGCTACGCCACTGAGCTAATCTGAGAACAATTTACTTTTAGCAATTTTAAAAGTAGTTTTGTTGTAAGTATTTTTGTTGTTTTAAATATTATTTTAAAGGTTATATATCGACGATGGAAAGGCAAAATGTATTATCCGCCATCTAGTAAAATGTTCAGGAGAGACGATTAAAGTTTTAAAAACTTCATAACTTTTAAAGTATTGAAGATATCTCTATGAAATTAAGTAAAATAGTAATAAAATTTATTACAAATGTATACATTTAATAAAAAATAACGTATGTCCAATATTTGTATTATTTTATGGAGTTAATACAAAATACCATAAAATCTCAGATAGGTAAAATTAGTTTATATCCAAATATTAGATCCATAAAATGTGAAGCAAAGTGTTTTATATTCAGAATATAATTTAATATTTTCAAGTAAATTGTTTTATATCCAAATAAATGTGATATTGCTATCGCGTAAAATGACTTAAAAACAAATCCAATCATGACCAGAGAGAGGTAAACACTTTTATGTAACCTTTTCATATCTATGCGAACCTGGTAAAACAGTTGTACAGACATCAGTGTATTCGAACAAAGAGGGTCAAGTAGCTTAACCATACACTTAAGTTCCATTTAAGCCACAAACTAAACTTTAAAACAAAACAAAAAAAAATGAAAAATAAATGTTTAACTCCAATATATTTATCATGAAGTTACAATTAAAAAACTGAATTAAACTTTCATATTGACGTTTACAAACATACTATATATATAACATATAATTATATTATTAAACTTAAATTAATACTTGATAAAAAAAATTAAGCTACAATGTGTTCTTTGGACAGTTTTAATATTTTCAGTATTTTTAAAAGATTTACAAAAAATAACTCAAAATCTTAACACCTAACTATTAAAAAACTTTTCAGTCCACCATAACGAGTTGTTTAATGAAACTTTTTAGGTAATACTCAGCTGTTATCATCTATCTCAACATTAGGAATGTCTTCAAAATCTGAGTCTGGTAGAACATCTGTCTTACTGGCGGAGGTACGAAGATTCAAATACTCACTATGATATCTTTGAGGAATGACAAATGGTCAGTTTAAATGCAGATTTTATTTGTAAAAAAAAACCAAGTAAATTTATTTTATTGTATTAAAATAGATTCTAGAAAGAACAGAAAAATGACTCAACGCATAATGTTACCTTATTTGGATAGGTAAAATGTATTATCTTGGAAACAATGGCATTTTAGAGTAGAGTAAAATGTATTAACTTACAATGACTAACATTTAAAACTAGAGTAAAATGTTTTAATTCTACTGATCAAGAAAAGTCAAGTTGGGTATAATGTATCAATTACAAAAATGATAATATTATAATTTGGTAAATTGTTTTAACATTTAAATCTGGTTAAAGTCAAGCAAGGCAAAGTAGCATAAGATAAAATTTTTAGTCATGAGGTGTTTTAATGACAAAATCTACTATTTACTATAGAGTTAAAACACGAGAAAATATGAAAAACTTCAAAATCACTGGTGTATTAACGACCATAAAAGTCGTCAGATCGAGCTGAAACCAGGACCATTCGAAAGAGTTCATTCTCCCGATTCCAACGGTATATATAACTCGATATCGCCAAAAATGGCGGTTAATACATTATGCCTTTCCACCATCGATATCTAATTCGACTTATGGGCCATTTTTCAAGCGACTTCATAAAGGTGGCGGTTTTCAATTCGTCTGTTTTTTTTTTTGTATATTAGCTCATAACTTTTTACTCAGTAGGTACCGTTTTAATTTTTTTTTTTTTTTTTTATTAAAAGCTGGAGTTTCCATGTGGTCCCATGACCCATTTAAATTTGATCGCGATTTAGCAAGTACTTTTCGAGTTATCCGTAATAATGCGTATTTGATTATTTTAACAAAAAACTAAGTCATTGCATTTCTTTTCGATGTAAATTAAAATCTATTTTTTCATTTTCGAGAAAACAATAATCTTAAATGAATTTCTGAGTACAGTAACATGCGTAGTAAGAATAATAATTTTGTTATTATCACCTTTGATTAAGACGTATTGATACTACAGGGCACAATCTCTATTTTGTTTGTTGATGAGAGACTATTTTGTATTTACACATTCATATTTTCTCAGGACAAAAATAAAATTATTTGATTGGTTGAACTCATACCTGGCCGCAAGTATCTAATTGCATGTTAAAAAAAGTATGCTCTTTTTTAAATTAAAAATTATAAAATGCAATCAACAATGATTCGGTACCGACATTTGGACATGAAAATTAATCTCAAAAAATAAATAGATGCACCTAGGTAATGCGAGTTTGACCTTCATCATGAGTTCATAAGTCTTCCAGGTATTAGTGCACATGAGTTTACGCCAAAAATGGCGTGAACTCATGTGTTTTGCCCAGTCACCACGCTAGGCAGGCGGATTTGTGTCCGCAGGGCTGGCTTTGTCGCACCGAAGACGCTGCTGTCCGTCTTCGGCCTGTGTATTTCAAAGCCAGTAGTTGGATGGTTATCCCGCCATCGATCGGCTTTTTAAGTTCCAAAGTGGTAGTGGAACGGCTATACTTTAGCCGCCGCTTACGACACCAACTGGAAGAGAGGGGTGGCTATATTCTTTACTACCGTAGCCACACAGCGGGTTTTACCTTACATATTATATATTTTATTGCACTAAAAAGTATATACATACACCCATAAGACGAATAGACATTTCAAAACTCACAAATTGTATTATGCAGGTATTTATTTAAAAAATGGTTATGTTAAATACAGACTATTTTTGTGATAATTAATTTTTTTTTTATTAAATAATTATTTAATATTATTATTTAAAAAGTGAATTGATAATTACAACTAAATGTGCCGTAGAAGGCGGATTTTTTATTTTCGTTTTTCTCTTAATTTTTTTATTTTCTATGAAAAATTCGTCCATTTTTTAATGTTGTTATTTTCAAAATTAGGGTGGAAAATAAAAGTCGACTACTATATAAAATTCTTACACTAGTTTATTACAAATTTTTGATTACAATAAGTTCATTGCATCATCAAAACGTAAAATACACTGTACTAATTGTATGGTTGTCTCAAAATAAAATAGTAAAATAAATCATTTATCATTAGGTAATAAAAAATAATACATAGTTATATAATAAAAAAAAAAACGAACACATGATAATTTGGTACATTCAAATAATTCCAAAATATTATTCATCATTACATTGTATAAAACAAAGTCGCTTCCCGCTGTATGTATGCTTAGATCTTTAAAACTACGCAACGGATTTTGATGCGGTTTTCTTTAGTAAATATAGTGATTCCAGAGGAAGGTTTATATGTATAATACACGCATAATATAGTAGAGGAACACTGATAGTTTTTGCAACCGTGCGAAGCCGGAGCGGATCACTAGTATAATTATAATTTACAAATGAATGGTAAGCTTGAAAAAGTTGTTGATAAACCTTTCCAGCAGGAGGTAAAACAGACCTTGAGGATCTGTTTCACCTCAACAGGTTAGTGACAGAAATATCTAGAGACAAAGAGAGAGAGAGAAACTTTTATCTGTCAGATATTGCTAAATGGTTGATGTAAAGGCTATATATAACGCACATAATTTACTAATACGATTTATCATTAGAAAAAAGTAGTTTATTAGATTAGAAGTTCAGGTTTCTAAACTAATAAACTAATAATTTGGATTCACAGATCGCAGTTAGTAATATTTAACAGACAAAGTAGTTTGTCAGTAATAAAATAAATATATATCACAAACTTTTACCTGTCGGATACCGTTATTCATGGGATATCTTTATCAGCAACCGGTGAAATTACAGCAGTGTTGATTTTATCAAAAGCCAAATCTAAGGCACTAAATAATAAATACTTCTAAATTTAAACTTGTGTACATTGTATGACAGAGACGATGCTTAATTTCATGGTATACCATCTAACCTAATAGTTAAATCTCCTAAGTTTCCCAATTTGATTAATCAAAATATTTTCTTTTTTTTTTTTTGTTTGAGATCCTTTTCTTTAATAATTTATTATGCTAGGCATTTGATACGAAAATGATATTTGATATTGATAAATTTCCTAATTCTTATTTATAAAATTTCATATTTGATATATCATAACAAATTATAAATATACAAATGTGTAAAATCAAGTACAAGCATGTGGAATAAGAATCTCCTAGCAGTAGTAGAAATTCATCTCACTTCCACGCACATTCTTGATTTCTATGGTACTGTGTTGTGAAGTCATAGAATACCATTCTCATAGACGATTAGTTTCTAAACTATATTTACAAATGTTTCAAATATATTAATCGAAAACAACAATTAATTTTAAGACAGTTTTATGATAAAGATTGAATGAAAAACTTTGACATTAATAAATAATACTTAATTGGATCAGATAAAATGAGAGTTAAATAATGTAAAACCTTTCGAATAACAAATATTTGTCAGTAGTCAATGATAAATTAAATGCAAATATTTGTAGTAAGTAATAAAGAAAGAACACTTTTGATGATCTTTTATATTTCACTTAAAAGATCATCTAACAAAAAAAATCTCCTAGTCTTATTAAGTAAGGTTCATAAATCTTACAACACAGTACCAATTACTACAACGTTTATAAGGTATTAGGATACTCCCGTACTTGATACTAATTTCCTGAATCACATTTTGAAATATATATAGCATATCACTTTTATCTGTCTTCAGATGTTTCCAAGAATTGAGCGTACACGTCTCTCGTACACTCACCTTTTTCATTAAACTTATATTTGTAGTATGATCCATCGGCACATATCACTGTAATTGAATTAACCTTTTTAATAAATAGTCATTAATTTATTCATTTTTATACCCATATTTCAGTTAAACTTTGATGTCAAAAAAACAAAAGTCAAAAGTTTACTAATGTAAAAGAAATATTAATAATATAAAGTCAATAAATTTTAGAACTGACTAATACGCAAATGTGTTAT
The DNA here is from genome assembly GCF_905220565.1 of Melitaea cinxia. Lineage (NCBI taxonomy): Eukaryota > Metazoa > Arthropoda > Insecta > Lepidoptera > Nymphalidae > Melitaea > Melitaea cinxia. The sequence goes on from NC_059403.1 coordinate 11,758,190, forward strand.
TGCAAAATGTATTGCTGTGTCCTCCTCCCTCCCTCCTCGCATGAAGGTTAAAATTTTGTTAGATAGTACATTTTGTAATGTAAAGTACAATATTAAAACAAAATGAATAAACTGTACAAATTTTTAGGAATTAGTACACTAAAACAATGAATGCTGACGCAAGAAATAAAATGTCTTTGCACTGTGAAACAGAAATGCTTCCCAACTAATGGAACAATAACTATTGCAACAAAATTTCAAAAACTGAATTTTAGCAAATGCAACATCTGCTCCATTTGATGATTTTACTATATTATTTTTATCTTTTTTGACATGCAGTACATTCTTTTCATGCAATAGATCAAGATCATTATTACAAATTATCAAACTGAATTGATATAATAATACTAAAAACTATTAATTTTATTTCTATAATATAAGTTGACATTTTAAATGTTTATAAAGTCTGAATCACAAACTACTGTACCATTGTTGTTTACAACTAAGGTAAAGAAACTTAGAGATATCTCTAAAAAATTTTTATCTTGAGATAATATAAATATGACAGGTCATATTTTCTTTCATAGGTAAAAAGGCAATACTTACCAATTATAGAACATTTATCCACACCAAATGCACAAATGCATGGTGGACCATTGGGTATAGTAAATTTACAGAAGCTCCAAGTACTCGAGAAATATTTCGGTAAGAAGTTAACAGTCGCCAAACTTGATTGTTTGTTTAATTTATCATCTTCTAGGCTGAATACGTGAACTGTGCCGTGGTCGGATGTGACACATAGGTTAGTGCTTGAGTGGTTGAAGTTTATACAATATATAGTAGCCTGAAAAAAGGCAGAATTTTCAAAACATTTTAAAGAAACTCTAACATCATTATAAGAAATATAAGGATCAAGATGTTTTTCTAAAACTTTAGGCCTTTTTATCCTCTCTGCCAACACTAGCGACGTTAGGTTAAGTAATTTGTTGTAATATTTAACAAAGCCAATGGCGTAATAGAAAGAAGATGTCTAAGAGACGAGAGCGAAATAACCAGTATTTATTCAAAATAATAAGTAAATTACCTAAGTTTGTAATGTAACTAATGTTAATATGTAGCAATTTTGCAATAAATTTACTAACATGATTTTTATTTTTTTGAAATATACTATTTGTATTTTGATGTTCATTAAGTGTGTATAATCACCATATGGCAAAAAAATATTTTCATTTCAAACATTTTCACAAGGGACTATTTACCATTTTTATTTTCACATACCTGATTTGCTCCCCTTCTCAATTCTGCTAATTTTTGTCCTGTATTAGTATCAAACACTCTAATAAGTGTACCCTTAATGGACGCTGTCGCCAATCTTGTGCCGCCTACATTAAGGGCTAAGCAACTAAGAGGCGCCTCATGTGCTGCAATAAGGTGACCTTCAGGTGTACCTGTGCTAGTTGATGCTTGACTACTTAATTCCACCAACTGTTTGATTACAAAATGAATGAAAATGAATAGTTATTATATATTAAAATAAATTTATAAATTTGTAAAAAACTTTCATAAATGATTACAAAATTAAGTTATTTTAATATTATTTTTAATAAGAAATATTTTAATTTTGAAATAATATTTTGAAAGTCATCAAATTTTAAAAGCATAATGGTAAAGCTTTAGATTAGGTAAAACCGAATTTCGGGACCGTGGGGGGATGGGGGGGGAGAGAGTGGGGAACGCTACCCCTGGTACCACTGTCACACCTCGGAACCCCATGGTTATGGAGATATCCATGGTTAAAGTTTTGAGGTTAGAAGAAGAATTTCGAAAGTTAGAGGGAACGCTTGGCTCCGGCGCTGCGGGAAGTGCAGCCCTTCCGCCCTTGCGTGCGAAAGCACGCTCACTCATGCTCCGTTCCGCAGCGGAGGCTGGTCGCCTTCGGCGACCAGCCTCAGCCGCTCCTCTACGCATTCGTTCGCGCGCTTTCGCACGGCGGGCGAGGGCTGCCCTCCCTCCGCGCCTCCGCAGCACAAAAAAAACACTCTAGGGGTAGGACAGACCAAGACCACGTGGACAGTGGGGTGCTCCGATTCGGTTTTGGGTATTTTTCGAATTTCTAAACCTATATTCTAGCACGCAATGTTACTAATTTTATTAGAATATTATGTCTGACGCGTTATTTTGTTTAAAAATGTCGGTTTGTCAGTCGTTAAGCGTCAGTTCGTATCGTTTGTTGATCTTGCAATCGAGATCGTTTTTACGTAAATTTGTTCGAAAATAAAATGTGAAAGTTGGTGAATGGAGCATATGAGTGCACTTCCCGCTGCACCGGAGTTAAGGTGGAGTCAGACACGGAGCTCTAAGGTATTGTAATATCTCTGATTCACGTAAAGTTAACCCCAAAACTTCAAACACGATATCTTCGAAACCACGGGGTTTACGCGAAACGCACACTACGGGGGGCTAAAAAACCCACCCTCCCCACCACCCTTTACCCTCCCACCCCCATTTCACCCCATAAATTGGAGGCCACTTAACTAACGCATGACCAATTCTTCTTCTAACCTCAAAACTTTAACCATCGATATCTCCATAACCATGGGGTTCCGAGGTGTGATAGTGGTACCAGGGGTAGTGTTCCCCACCCTCCCCTCCCCCATCCCCCCACGGTCCCGAAATTCGGTTTTACCTAATCTAGATCTTAGCCAGCATAATATATATTCACACAGTTTCATAAAATTGCTAATTATATTACCTGTACATGTCCAGTTTTACGACTGGGATAGGCTACAAGAGCATTATTGCTGTTGGGACATACAACACAAAGGCCTCTAGTGTTCTGGCAAGTCTCAAATACGTGTAGCAACTGGGGCTGTGCCGTAAATGTATAGACCTTAATCAAATTTTCTGCAAAAAAAGTCATAAATGGTATAATCAGACTACAATTATTAACAAAGACTAATGACTAAAACAAATGATGTTTACCTAAAACAACGACTATTCGATCTCGTCTAAGTTTAACAGCTTTAACTGGGCTGTTAAAATCTAAAGATATTGCAGAATCTTTTTTTAAGTCATCCCATATGATTACTTTATTTGGAGGGTAAACAGGAGTTTTGCCTCCGCCAACTAATGCCATGTAATTGCACCTAAATAACATTTCCACGTAAGATAGGCCTCCTTCTGCAAAGTTTTGACGTTCTTTCTCTTTAAGTGGATCACTATTAAACACTCTAAATCCATTTTCGGTTCCACAAGCGAAGCAACCTGATAAAATTGCAACAAAACATTTACGAAATAACTGTAAAGACAATCATCAGACACTATAAAGTAGCTACTTTCAATTTCTTATTTTGTAATCAATTTTTACCTTGGTCCTGATTAAATCCCACATATAACAGGCCATTTGAAAAATTATTTTCCTCAGACAAATTCATGGTCAAATAATAAAATCTTAAATTATAGTAATAATAACAAGAAAAACCTTAAACAATCATAGTTCGACTTTGCGGCGATTTGACAGATAGAAAATAATAGACAAATGCCTTGAGACGTTGACGTTTCACTGATAATAAACAAAACTACCTATCACAGACTATATTTTGTGATAGTATCAAGAAGCTTATACAAAACACATTTAAGCTTCTTGAATAGTATCAATACACCTAGTTTTCCAATTACAGAACATAATGCGGCTCAGTGGCGCATAATACTGAACTGTACTAAATGCTTAATTGGAATGTGAATTTTTTCAAGTGCACCAACAGAATGCGCTAAATTCAATGTTAAAAAAAATATAGAATTAGCAACCTCAACAACGTATTAATAAAGTGATATATAATAATAATTGGTCGAAAAATATTAACGGTTATTTTAAGTAATTTGGTTTTTGATTATTTCACACCAGCAATTTATACTAAGCTAACTCTTAAAAGTGAACTTTACAATAGAGGCTTATAAAAGGGAAAAACGTGATACATTTTATATTAATAAGGAAACTTATTTGAAATTTGGTATCTTTAATAGTTAAGTTATCATTGCAATTTCACAATTTTTTTATTACATATAAAAACACATTTTATCAAGTTCGCATTTAAAAAAAACAAACTTATCGAAAAGTCGAATTGGCGTAGTATAAATTGTTGGTGTCGATTTAATTATCATTTTTTTTAATGTTTCCATTATTATTTTTTAATTAGTTCTAAAAGAATTATATACTTTTTAATTGAATCATCTTATCGGAGTGGAGATCGCGTCTTGGCAAACGCAGTGTGGGACGTCCTTCGGCCCGTTAGACCGACGATCTACGTAAGATTGCCGGTGTAGGCTGGATGAGCATTGCGGAAAACCGGGATGTCTGGCGCGAACTTGGGGAGGCCTATGTCCAGCAGTGGACTGCAATAGGCTGAACTGACTGACAGACTGACCCAGATGATAGTGATGATGATGATTTATCGAGTACTGAGAGTTTAAATCAATAAATTAGCTCATTATCAAGTAATATATTTATAAAATATATATTATATGATAATGAAACAGATGAATTATTTGAGCCATTGATAAAATATTTGATGACAGGTTGTCGAAAGCAAAGAATAAAAAATTATCTCGAATGTAGTAAAAAGTTTCGAATGTTGCTTGGACGGATGCCGAATTTAAAAAAAAAAATTTCGATTATCGCGAACTACTGCATATCATCTGATAACTAGACTAGGTACTAACTAGTTATCTAGGTGCGTATTTTATGAATTTATATTTTTGAGTTTTAGGTATTTGTACTATATAATATAGGTAATATTGCTGAAACCTTTTTTTGTAAGTAGATGAACTTTAAACATTGACTTTTATTCCCAAGAATACCAGTGGGATGAAACCCATAAGCGCTGAGATCATCACTTTAGCCTATCGCAGTCCACTGCTGGCGCGTTAGTGACCGCATTGCTGGCTTTGTCGCACCGAAGACGCTGCTGACGTCTTCGGCCTGTGTATTTCAAAGCCAACAGTTGGATGGTTATCCCGCCATCGGTCGGCTTTATAAGTTCCTAAGTAAGTCTAAGTAAGTTTTAAGTAAGGTGGTAGAAGAACTGTGTTATCCCTTAGTCACCTCTTACGACACCCACAGGAAGAGATGGGGTGGCTATTAGGCTTGCCAGAAAGTTTTGATTCAAGTCGCCCCATCTATGATCGAAAGTCGCAAAATATTCTTAGCAGTCGCCCAATGAAAGTTTGAATATACACTAGGATCTGTCTGTCAGTTTTTTTATGACAGTCTATCATAACAGACTCGAAATTAAAAATTATTTATTTAAAATATTATTAACTTACATCATCTCCCAAGATACAAAAGATAAAATAAAAGATACAGATAAAATATATTGACTCAATTTCAAAATTAAAGGAAGCTTTTTGGGACATTAAAAAAAACAATATTTTTTGTAACGGTTTTTGTACTTTTATCTTGTTGCCAACGCTGAGGATTAAAAAGAGCCTAATTTGCGACTTGTCGCCCAAACTTAAAAAAAGGAGCGTATCCATGAAAAAAATCGCCCAATTCGCGACAAATCGCCCCATCTGGCAGCCCTGGTATATTCTAGCCCAGCTATATTCTTTAAACTCCTCCTACCTAAAAGTAATTTTTTCGTTATGAATTTTTTTGTGTTATTTATTTTTTATAAGACCCAGCTGCGTGTCTCGACTCTGAATACCATAATTATAAAATAATATAAAATGTTTCAATTTAGGGACATTTGAAATAAAAGAAACAAAAGAATTCTTATAATATGTAAAAGTAAAAATGAATAACGAAAATAAAGTAAAGCCTAAAATGTATCAAATATTATACGTTCTATAGAAAAACGTCGAAACAATGCTGTAATTTCATTTAAGCCCCGTTGTTAGAAATCTTTGTAAAGCTTTTGAAATGATTGAATTTTTACGCAAGCATTTCCATTCTCATTACTTTTATGTAGCGGTATGTTTTTTCATTGTAATGGTTCCTTGGCGTTGTGGTTTGTACAATGTAATTATTACTATCTGGAGACAGTCTTGAAATTATGCTTGTAGGATCTCATAGATGTAAGATACTGCTATCACAAAAAAGTTCACTGAATAGTAATTAGTCTTTCTGTAATGTTGCTGTTTTTAGAATTGATAAGACAGTGGACAAGGATTATTTTTGTGATTTCTCTTGTGCTATGCCGTCTGACTTATTAGTACTTACAATTATGTAGATAGGTACCTAATGAATTAATGTTTTTGTAGTATTAGCATAATTATATGTAATTAGTCTTTAAATTTCTTATTTTACCTAGTCTTTAAATTTTTTTTTTTACCCATACCAGGTGACCGACCATGCTGGGAGAGAAGTGCGTAAACTAGCCTTGACGCTGGACCTCACCCAGCTTGTAAATTGTGCTACCAGGGTACCAGACGTAGACTCTCATACCGCCAACTGCTTAGACCTATTTTTAACAACTGATCCAGACAGGTACTCAATAACAGTTTCTGCACCACTGGGTACTTCTGACCACTATCTGGTAAAATCAAAATCAATATCCGTCTGTTCCCCACCCGAAGAATCCCCATGTGGCCCTAGACGGGTGTGGCGATATAAGGCAGCGGATTGGGATGAGATGCGTCACTTTTTCTCGTCCTATCCTTGGCGAGAGGTATGCTTTTCTTCTGATGATCCGTCGAGCTGCGCTGAAGCCATTACCGCGGTTATACGCCAGGGTATGGAATATTTTATACCATACTCTGACGTAGCGACGAATGGAAAAGCTCGCCCATGGTTTGATGCGGAATGCTATCGTGCAGAAGCCAAAAAGCGGTCGGCATACACTGCATGGGCTGAAGCTCGAGCGCGCAAGTCTCCAAATTCTCGGAATTTGAAGAAAGCTTTTAACCAAGCCGCCAAGGCATGTAAAAGGACGTTACGCAGGACTAGATTCAACCATATCAGCCGCATTGGGGCCAAACTAGCTTCTTACCCTTCTGGGAGCAAAGCGTTTTGGTCCCTGGCAAAAGCCGTTGAATCTAACTTTTGTCGGCCGTCACTTCCACCATTGCTGAGGACTGATGGATCACTGGCCCATTCTGCAAAAGAGAAAGCGGATTTGTTTGCATCTCTTTTTGCTGAGAACTCGCGTCTGGATGTTGCAGGAAAAGCTCCACCAATCTCAACTCGTGCTGACTGCATTATGGCAGAAGTACGCATACGCCAAAAAGAGATCCTTAAAATCCTGCAAACTCTAGACGTGAACAAGGCCAGCGGACCGGATTGTATACCAGCGATAGTCCTGCGTACCTCTGCCCCTGAGTTGTCTCCACCTCTTACACGCCTGTACCGCCTGTCACTTAAGACTGGCAAAGTGCCGAAGTCTTGGAAGCTTGCCAACGTGCAGCCTGTGCCCAAAAAAGGTAGTCGTGCAGACCCTGTCAATTACCGTCCCATCTCGGTCACATCCATACTCTGTAAGACTATGGAACGTGAACTAAACAACAAACTCTTGGCCCACTTGGAAGGTAACGATCTCCTCAGCGACCGGCAGTGCGGTTTCCGCCAGCACCGTTCGACTGGGGACCTTCTAGTGTATGCCACACATATTTGGAGTGAGGCCATTGACAAACACGGCGAAGCACTTGCCGTGTCTCTCGATATCTCGAAGGCCTTTGACAGGGTTTGGCACGCGAGCCTTATAAGCAAGCTTCCTTCATATGGTATTCCACCTGGCCTTTGCACTTGGATTTCTGACTTCCTGAGCGAACGTTCAATACAAGTTGTCCTTGACGGGTACTCGTCGGACCAAAAGGCTATCGACGCTGGTGTTCCTCAGGGATCAGTCTTGTCCGCTACCCTCTTCCTGCTGCATATTAACGATCTGCTCGCCTCCGGTACCTTTGGGTACGCTGACGACTGCACAGTGACGGACAGATACTTTTCGAGTGCAAGGGCTAGTAAGGATGTTATCCAGTCTTGTCGAGAGGATATGGTCAGCCGCTTGAACGTCACCCTCCAGGCAGTCTCTGAATGGGGCGATGCCAATCTGGTCACGTTCAACGCTACAAAAACACAGGCATGTGTGTTCTCCTCTAAACGGAGCCCTTTACACCTGGCTCCGACTTTCCGGGATGTTTCTGTGGAAATTACCGACTCCCTACAGCTCCTCGGTGTAGAGCTATCGTCCAATCTGAACTTTGGGCAACACATCGAGTCCAAAGCAAAAACTGCAGCAAAAAAACTAGGTATTCTCTCTAAGGTCAGGCGATACTTCACTCCAGAACAGCTGCTTCAACTATACCAAGCACAAGTTCGGTCTTGTATGGAGTATTGCTGCCATCTTTGGGATGGATCCGCCAAATACCAACTGGCAACTTTGGACTCGGTGGAAAAACGAGCTAAGAGACTCATAGGTGACCCTACTCTGACAGACACCAAGCTGCAGAGTCTCGATCATCGGCGTAGGGTAGCTCGTCTGTCGGTGTTCTACAAAATATATTTCGGTGAGTGTGCGAAGGAATTACACGATCTAATTCCCCCAACAACCTTCCGCCATCGGGACACTAGGCGCGGTCGATCGTTCCATCCTTATGTCATCGATATGCCACCTACGCGCACAAAACGCTTTGACTCTACTTTCCTGATGCGCACAGCTAAGGAATGGAACTCGTTGCCCGCGTCTGTGTTTCCCGAACAATACAATCTGGGTGCCTTCAAGGCCAGAGTGAATAGGCTGTTATTAGGCAGGCATGCTCCACCTTCGACCGCATCGTCACTTAACATCAGGTGAGATTGTGGTCAAATGCCTGCCTATTTGTCATAAAAAAAAAAAAAAAAAAAATTAAATGCAAAAAATACAGTCTTTTTTCTTATAAATGATAATAAAATTAAGTAGTCACAAAATAGATATTACCTAAGTACTAATTCCTATTTTTTAAATATTTTAAACTTGTAATAAACGTAGAATACCTACTACCCCTAATTGTTTTAATAGTGTAATACTATGATAGGTATATATAAGCAATCAGTATTTCTACTGAAGTAGAATGCATTAAAACTTAAAGCGGAGGTACATTAACGATACCAAATGACGAATGCAACGTTTTGAAGGGGCAACTTTATTATGGTTCTTCTTCACTAAATCGAAGAGGCAATTTTCCCGCAGCCGCAGGGAAGATTAAGTAATTATTAATCGTCGCCGGTCCCTGTTGCAATCTCGTCTTCACCGACCAGACGATAAAAAACCATACCTAGTACTAATTAATACTGCGGCTCGGGTGCACTTTAATTTTGCAGGTCCAAAAGCCTTTGTTCATAGCTATCCGTTCGCGAGGATTACTTTGCTACTCTTTAGAGAAATTTTAATGTATTGGAAAGATATTCAGTCTTCAGTCGTTGTTTTTGTTGCGGTCTACGATACGATTGTGCAGCGTTTATTGTTATAACACTTCGTTTACCTAGAGTTTAATTTACTGTCTTGAAATAGTATTGTATTGCCAGACAATCGTATTTTTATATAACAATTGGTATTTTATCCTCAAAAAATAATCATTATTTGTCATCTTTATATCGAATGACAGAAAGTATGTATTCTTTCAAAAATAATTAAAGTGGAATATGATATACTTATTTGGTATTAAATATATCTTCTAGAGAATGAACACGATCGGACTGGTCTTACTGAATAGTGCGTCGTTAGGGATAATCCAATTCGGGAATTGGAGCATTGGAGTATCCTAGCATTCGGGCATTGGGGCATTCGGCATTCAGTCGTTCGTCCCGCGCTGTGCAGCAATGCGAGTTTAGGAATTTGAATGCAAATTGAAAATGCCATTAGATCAGCAAACATCTGCCTCCCGGTCAAATGATGCAATTGTAGCCTAGTGACAGAGAAATCATTATAATATACACGCGACAGCGGGATGGACAATTTGACCACTAATAGATCAATTATAACTTGACGTTTACTTGAAATATGCTGCAAAATCTGTATAAATAAAAATAAATCGTCGAAATGTATTTATGTACGTATCATCCAAGCGACTGCGCCAGGTTGGTTGGTAATTCTTTTTTTTCCATTTGATAGGTATATATTGCCAAGACAAGATTTGTTTAAAAGAATCGTACGAAGTTCTTAATCTTAGCATAAATATCCTAGCCCACCCGCAAACGTTATTTGCCGGGTGGGCTAGGCATCTAATTTGTATCTTAGTATATTTAAAAAAATAAACAGTTCATATTTTTATATTATTATGTCGGTAAGATCGAAAAATATTAGTATGTAAAAATATCAGTATGTAATTCGTACTTAAACATGATTTCCAAAAAATACGATTGAACAAAAAAAAAATAGCGTTGGTACTCATCAGTCATCCAGGTACTATACTAAATTAAAAGAGTTGCACGGAGAAAGTAAAATGATAAGTATACCTAAGTAGATAAACAATTGAACTTAATGGTTTAAAATTGACTAATAAGTCTAGCAAGTTTTGTGTTTTGCTTTTTTTTCTACTAACTACGACAATTTAAACTTTTTCTCTGTTTTTGGAAAACATAAACCGGACTCCGTTAACCGGAGCTATTTCCAAGCAGTTTTTTCTCGTCTAATTACATTTCTGTCTCGTTACTCACTACGAATGCGCAGCATAAAAATCTTTTTTTTTTTTTAAATAATATTTGCAATAGCTTATGGTTTAGTCCACTTAAATTTTTTGTATACAAATTTAGTTATCGACGGTAGACCTCTAGACGGTAGATCTCTAGAAGAAATTTATCATAGACACTACGCACCCTTAAGACATAAAGACCCATAAGGGCAGACTATCAAACCAGAAAGAAACATTTGTAGAAATATGCAGTTTGGCCTTAAATACTGTTAGATAAAAAACTTTTCTTTTTTTCAACTTTTTAATTATTTTGAAATTGGAACACGTATATTTATTTTAAAAAGTTTTTTCGATTTTGCGCCATTTCACATATTTTTTCGTTTTCATTATCAAATTTCAATATGGAATATGGTGTGAAAGAAAATAGGATTGCCGCCTTGCACAAAGTGGGTATGGAGTCGTCGATTATATTCCAGACACTTCAAAAGCTTGGTATCAGCCGTATGTTCGTATATCGTACTATCAACAGATACAGCAACACTTTGTCTGTCGAAGACCAGAAAAGATCGGGGCCGCCGCGTGTTGTTTGAACTACAAAGGCTGTTAATGCTGTTAAAGCCAGAATTCGTCGAAACCCCATTAGGAAGCAAAAAATCTTATCGCGAGAAATGAAGATTCCCGTTAGGACTCTGTCGCGTATTATAAAACAAGACCTGGAACTCGGTGCTTATCGCCGATATACAGAACATGCCCTAAATCAATTTTTACAATTAAAGTGAGTGGGTCGACCAAAACGCCTTCTTTCTCGATACGCAGGTGAAAGGCACAGAAATATCCTCTTTACCGATGAAAAAATTTTCACGATTGAAGAACACTACAATAAGCAAAATGATAAAGTGTACGCTCACAGTTTTAAAGAATCTGTTTAAGTTGTCGGAAAGGTACATCCTGCGTCAGTGATGGTTTGGTGGGGCGTGTCTTATCAATGACTCACAAAATTACATTTTTGTGAAAAAGGAGTGAAAACTTCAGCCAAAGTGTATCAAGATACAGTCTTGGATCATGTTGTGAAACCTCTCAGCAATACACTTTTTAAAAATATACCGTGGACTTTCCAGCAGGACTCTGCACCTGGCCACAAGGCACGAACTACCCAAGCCTGGCTTGAAACCAACGTTCCGGACTTTATAAGAGTTGAAAACTGGCCCTCATCCAGCCCAGACCCTTTAGACTTCAAATTATGGTCAGTTTTAGAGGACATGGACAGACTAAGCGACAAGGCGACATTGAGTCTCTTAAAAATTTTTGGGGCAAGCAGTGGCGAAATTTCCCTTGGAAACTGTGCGTAAATCCATAGATTCGTGGCTAAACAGATTAAAGGCCTGAATAAAAGCTAAAGGCGGCCATTTCGAATAGAATATTTTTTTATTTTTTGCTGAGTCGTTAATAAATATGCATGTATAAATTTTAGTAATATTACATTACTTTATTTAAAATAAAAAAGCATTTTTATTTGTAACAGAACTTATGGCTGGACTAGGTATATATATACTAGCTGTGCTCGCGCCTTCGTCCGCGTCGAATTTAACAAAAAAGTTATTGATCACTTCGCAGAGTTATAAAATAAATAAATTTCTAAAATAAAATTAGCCTAAGTTACTCATCACTACGTCAGCTATCTGCCAGTAAAGTCTTTTCAAAATCTGTCCAGCCGTTTCAGAGATTAGCCGGAACAAACAGACAGACAGACAAAATTTTTATAAAATGTTATTTTGGTACATGTACCGTGTATACATCCATATGAGTTTAATAAAAAGCGGTTATTTTGATAATTATTACAAACAGACACTCCAATTTTATTTTTTTGTATAGATATATTACTTTACTAATTACTTGTTGTACCTATTTAGAAGGAAAATATTTTCATTTGATGCAAAAATACCGATTGTAGGTACTTATTGAATTACCATACACAATTAGATACGGAACTTGCAGTTAATCATTACGATATCTGAGTTTTTAAATAGGAACGAATTCTGTAATTAATAGTCGTAAATTAAATTTCTTTTAGACAGTTAAACAGTGATATAATGCCTCAATGAATGTTTCTAAACAAAGGATTATTTATAAATTTACAAAATTTAGTTTATTATTTAAAATTGGCCCTAATGACCAATATTACCTCCTACTGTTAAAGTGTATTCGTAACATATTTGTAGGATAAACTATATCCAAACCGGTAAAACAGGTCGATAATGCTATATTTTTCTTCTTACTTCTGCTATAAGATAGACAATAATTATTCTTTATTGAACACCAAAATACAAATAATCACAGTAAGAATTGAAAACAAAGATGTACACATGCGATCTAATCACTGATGAGATTGGGCACAAGACATGATATAGTAGCAGCGGTTAGAAAGTTTACAATAGAGGCAAATTATTTAGTATAATTATAAATACTGTGTGTACATATATACATATATACAAACGCATACATAAACATATAAATGTAGATAATAAACAATAAGTTTGTATATATCTATATATAATATAACCACTTAATATATATATATATATATATATATATATTAAGTGGTCATCGACTGGTATATTTTATAACATTGTTAACGATCCACTTATATATACCGTTCTTATACATATATATCGTTCTTTGAGGTATTGAGGCGCATTAGAAAAGGTACACAGTAAAGAACGTGAGTATTGCGCTCAAGCTTATTTAGTTGCTTTTCGTTAAGATCCAGAAAACATGCGTGATTAACTATGAGACTAAAACTTATAAATTTTATTAAAATTGCACTAGATGGCGGGATAATCATCCAACTACTGGCTTTAAAATACATAGGCCGAAGACGAGCAGCAGCGTCTTCGGTGGGCCAAAGCCAGCCCTGCGGGCACCATCCTACCTGCCTCGCGACTGTCTGCCCGAGACTATGGGCAACACACATGAGTTTACGCCATTTTTGGCACGAACTTGTATGTCCAGCAGTGGACTGTGATAGGCTGAACTAGCCTATCACAGTCCACTGCTGGACATAGGAACTAGTAAAGATTTTGTTTATATTATTATTTTGCTATTGAACTCTGAGTGATTATTTCTTTAGGTAGGTACTCAACAATTCAATACAAATTACTAAATAATCCAACACAAAGTTGGGGCGAAAAGCTAAATTAATCCCATGTATGAAATTGTAAATTGATTTTGTGGTATAATTAAGACGCGCAATTAAAACAGTCCGCAGTGTATGTGTTAAGAAAATTGAATAGAAGTTTCCAGTGCTGCATATTCCTAGCAATTATTAATTATCATTGATTTTTCGCTGTAAGTGTGAGGGTGAAGCATAAAATAATAAACTAGTTATCTTCTATTTCCATTTACCCAAGTGTAGTGTTACAGTACACAGTTAATATGAGTCTTCAAATAATTCCACTTTTATGTGTGCTGTTTATAATGTACGGCTTATCTGTTCGAGGATACAACGAAACAAACAAACGTAACAATATTCTATATTTATTTGTAATTACAAACTATCCTATTGGTAAACATGAAAGGTTCTTATAAAGTCGAGTTAAAAAAATTATGTGGTGTCATGGGACACCAGGTAGGAACGAAGTTCCTTCGGATAGTATAGAAACAACACAATTTGAAAAAAAATGTTGAATTTTATATATTTTTTATGGTCCTTGATTTTTTTTTTTTTTTTTTTTTTTTATTAAAAGTATTTAAAAAATTTTAGTATTTTAGAAAATAACAAATACCTTAAAATAAAATAAATCAAACAAAATAATAATAATAATAATTCAAACTATTAAGTAAAACAAAAAAACATATGTCTTTATTTATTTTTGTCGACAGTATAAATTTACATAAATAATTTTTAAAAGAAGTTTACTAGTAATATTTTAGTTTTACAAACGTCATATTACACAGTCGTGTGACTGATATTACGTCACTTCCGTTATATATTTTTCTTACGGTTATAGTATCACATTTTTTTCAGTTCGGTCGCTCAGCGAAATGTCAAGCCTGCCGTAAGGAACTATAAGAAAATATAAAATAGAAGCCGTGCTCACGACCTTAATATCTTTTAGAATGAATTTAAATCTTGCGCAGTTTTATTTAATTTCGTTCAGTTGCTTCGGTTTTACCTCCAAGGTACATTCCTTAGAGTATACATTACAATGTATACTCTAAGGTACATTCTTATAGCCAGATCCAGTCAGGTATTATTTAAAAAAATACAGCTTTGGTTTCAGTACTAATTTGTTATAAATGTTAGAGAGATCGCCATATTTTTTAAAATATCCTTAATGTACAGACAAACTTCATTTTTATTACAAGTATTTTTATTATTTTTTGCATTAGTAATAAAATTTTATAGAATATAAAAGTTATTGGTTTGAGTTCAGTGTTGATTTTCATATAATTTAAAAAAAAAATGTGTTTTATTGTTATTTATTTCTTTGTGTTTGTATCGTTTTTTATGTAAGATTGTTTATTCTTATGATTTACAAGTACCGTTAACGACCGCTAAATTCCGCAAGAATACTTCTCCGAAGCCCACAACGTACAGAAGGGTTAATGTTGATAGAAATAACTATGATTTTTATAATAATAATCTATTGGTAGAATTAGGTACATTTGTTAATATTATGTTTTAATTTTGTCGTACTTATTGTCTTTTTATTCTAACTAATTTGACAATACATAGGAGTGAAATTTGGTAAATATTAATCTTTTTAGTAGCCTCAACGCCTTACACAATAAGTTTAACAAACAAATTCCAACAAATAAAAAATAGAAACAGTTTAATATCAAATTTTCATCCCAATTTTAAAGCTATAAGTTCTCCAAAGTATGTCACTTAAACATAAAAAAAATATATTTTAAAAGCTTTAATATCGATTTTCATATTTTTAAATTTAGAAACACGAATGTTACTGAGAAACTTTAACCTCCTATTAAACTCTGTAAGAAAGAAGTTTTCTATATTTCTATTTTTGCTATAATGATTTATAGTTTGTTACGTTTTTGTTTATATGTAAAATTGGTTTTGCACTTTTTCGTGTTTTGTTAAACTTTTTTATGGTTATAATTCTTTAGATGTATCATTAACCACTTCGAAATTGCGCAAAAGCACTTCTCCGAAGCCAACAACATTACATAAAAGAATAAACGTCGATAGAAATTATTATGAATCAGCGAATTCAAGTGGATTAGAAGAATTGTTGCAATATGTGGGGGCTAAGAACAAAAGGAATAGTGGTGAGATATAAATTAAAAATAATCATAATTTAATAGCTGTGTCCCGAAATTTCATATGCGTTAATTTAAGGACAAACGCATTCAAATATTATATAGCCTTCCTCGATCAATGGACTATCCAACACAAAAATTTTTTTTTGATTCGAACCAGTTCCTGAGATAAGCGCGTTCAAACAAACAAACTTTTCAGCTTTATAAGATTAGTAGGTACTGATTTATATAAAATAAGTTTAATCAAATGAAAATTGAGTTTTATTTGCATATTTCAAATTATTTGTTTACAATGAAGTGTACAACAATTTTAAATTTTAGAAACTTATTCCATTGTGGACTGGGATTATTGGTGTCGTCTCCAAGTAAGAAAAGGAAATTGTCAAAAGGCATTAGAAAGGTAAAGTATATTATATAATCGTATAACTATATTCTTTTTTCATTCACCTGTGTTTTATTGTTTTTATAGTAATTTCTCATATGAAAAAAGAAACTGGCGTTATTTTTTTATAACGCGTTCATTCAACATTTTAAATAATTTCAGATTTTATTACGATATACAAACAGATGAATGCAAACCGTTTGTATATACCGGATGCGGGGGTAATAAAAATAACTTTTACACAAGTGATTTTTGTGAACGAAATTGTAAAGGTAAGAATAATAAAGAATACAAACTATCAACAACACGTATTAGACATCTTAAACAGTTAATGACCCGTTAACGATGATGTGACAGAACACGGGTTCGCGTGACGTGATACGTCACAACGCCATCAATACTTGAGTTGACAGAAGCTAAAATGACAACGTCAGACAGATGCATTGTATTCTAATTCGATATTTAAATGTGTTGTATGAAAGTTCGTAGTATTTATGGAGATACAGAATGCTTTATTTGCGGTTCGGACTTATATTGAATCGAAGTTTATTGTGAAAATTACATATTATCTTTTACAAAATTTGTTAATTATTTATTTATTTACACTTTCGCAGTATATAGTATATTTCGCAGCAACAGTATTACAAATCATATATAAAAATAGAATTTACATCAGTTGGAACAGGCGGTCTTATCGCTAATACTAAATAAAGAGTGTGGGATAGAGCTCAAATATGTTATGTAACATACACATACATACATACATATAATCACGCTTCTTTCCCGTAGGGGTAGGCAGAGACCACTTCTTTCCATTTGCTACGATCCTTACATACTTCTTTCGCTTCGTCCACTTTCATTATTCCCTTCATACATGCTCTTCGGTTTAGGGTACTCTTGACCTGGCCTTTTTTCAAGACGTCCCTTATTTGGTCTCGGAACGTCCGCTTAGGTCTACCCCTTCCGACCCTACCGTTTACACTCGCACACACATAACAAAAACATACACATGTACATATTATACTCATATACATACATATACACCATATACATATACATATAAATATATATCTATAAAAAATTTTGATAAATTTGAAATGAAAGACAAAACATCATAGCATAAAATATTGATATAAAAATAGACTGACATTCATTAAGACGATAAATACATTTCTTTTGTAAGTTTTTTTAAATGTCTCTAATGTTTGAGCATTCTTAATAGAGAGTGGTAATCAGTTACTTATTATGTTTCTATGTAAAAATTTACACGATAAAAACAGTTTCAGGATAACATAATGGCCTTAATTATTATACAATTTTTTAGGGGCTCTTGATACAAATATCAAAGACCTTGAGCGACCAGAATTTTGTTCTCTACAAGCACAGACTGGATTCTGTTTGGCGCTTATATCTCAGTAAGTAAGAAATATTTTTCTCATAATAATTTTTTTATAGCACTTCGTGATAAACAGGCGTACGGTCCGCCTGATGGTAAGTAGAAACTTATGAACACAATCACCACCAGGAGCATTACAAGCGCGTTGTCGACCTTCCCTCTGGCAACTCCGCTTTGGCAACCTTACTCACTACAGGAACACAACACTTTTACACACTACATTAAATAATAATGTGTGTAATGAAGAATGAACTGATTGACCTATCACACTAATATTAAGTGTGTATATTATAATTGTCATAACTCCAGAATCATAAGCACAGTGAAATTATATGAAGCTAAATATATGGAAATATTCCCTATTTTTATTTCTGACTCTCTCTCTCTAGTGACTTAAAAAATTAATAAATAAACGTTTCACACTCAACGGCCCCCGGTAGGATTTTCTTCTATGTCAGAGTCCGAAAACACACACAATACACAACATACATATATATATATACACACAAACATATATATGGTCAATACAAATGTCTGTCGTGAGCGAGTATCGAGCCCGCTACCGCCAGTGCAACAGCCAGTGCTGTCACCGCTGCGCCAACGCGTCGTCAGTGCTAAAATGCTTGTCACTTCTTACTAATAACAATTATTTATATTTTACAGGTTTTATTATGACATTAACGAGGAAACGTGTCTCAAGTTTAATTACGGTGGCTGTGGTGGAAACCAAAATCGATTTTCTTCCATGTCCGCATGTATGAAAACGTGCAGTGATAAAGAAGAAGAATCCGAGTAGCATGTTATGAAAGTAAAATTCAATAAAAATACACGCATATTATTCTTATAGAACATTTAAAAAAATATCAACGAAAAAGTATACTACATATTGTCTTCGGAGTGTATCGAGCTTGTGCGTAGAAGTTCAGTTAAGTACATTTTTTAGGTCACGGTTAACAGACCATATAGTGGTGATATCATAGTAATGGTACGATATTTTAAATTCTTATTAAGCTAAATTGGAAAAAAGTAAAAACAATAACTGACACAAACGTATGGTTTTAATTTATTTTAATAAGCATTTAATACTTTATTTTATGCGACTGCATATCCCATATTTATACCATAAATTTTTTTTAATTTTTTGTTTCAGTATATTATCTTATGCAATGTTAATTTGTTAATTACAGATATGAATACTTAACGTAACTGTTTTCACTTTTTGTCGGTTTTTTTAATAAAATTAAAATGGGACAGCTTTAAAACATATTTAAAGTATGGCATATATAGGTGAATTACGAATCAAATTTACTACATAATACACAATAAAAACCTTTATATGTACTAAAATCGGAGAAAACAAAATCAGCTAAAAATTTTACCGTGTCCTGAAAGCCAACGACTTGACGTTGCATAGTGATGTGAAAGAAAATTATCGTTCTTTAATGTAATATAATTTTATTTTATTTATTTATAAAAACTGGAATAGAAAAAAAACTTCATATCATTAAAAATAGTTATATGCTTGGTGGGAAAGACAAAGTTGGCCAATTTTCCATTTAATTACTACTTCGCACTTATTTTTCAATTGCTCAGATGTGGTTAGCTTTGTTAATACTTCTTTCGAGCGCTACAGGTTCTGTGTAAGTTGATCTGTCGATCTTTAACGTGATACGATATATTAAGTAAGAAGGTATACCTTGTTGTAGACTAAGATCAACTGTAAAACATAACGAGATAAGAATAATAATGAAGATAAAAAACTTTTATTTGTATAATTTGTTAAACAAAAAACATTGAAATAAACTAAGAAAGTCCGTGACTTATTCAGGTAGTTTTATCAAAATAGTGGGCAATATGATGACTATTTATTTAGACTACTAACGATATCATAAATATAAAACAAGTGTAGATTTATCGGCTTTGGTTTTTATATTGTTAAATTCAAATAAAATGTAACTTACGCGCATGAATTAAACTTATCGATAAGACAATGCGCACATCTCTAAGGTAAAATTTGTATTTTATTATACATGTGTAGCAAGGGGTAAGGCGACGCATCACGTTGTATATGTATATATTGCGAAGAAGAGGTAAAAGACGAAATGACAAAATTGGTTAAAATTCAATTCGATTTCGGATATTGTTTCTCGTAAGTAAATAAATAATTTAGGTACACTTAAACAAAGAGATAATCGATATTAATCAAAATTAGAAATTAGACAAGCTCTCGTCTATCAAGTACTAAAACATTATTTTCCAATTAAAATTTGCATTAGGAACGAGTTTTCTTTAATTAACAGACATTTCAATACAGCTATGAATCTCGTAGTTTCAAATTTCGCCCCGTAAAAGTCTTTGTCTACATTTTACTTGGAGTTGGAATAAAAATATTTAAACTCGGTTGGCGGACTAGCAATTACTGGAAGACCCGGCCTTAATCCTCGTTGTGACGAAGAAAAACTCCCCTAATAAATAGTCGAGCTGGATTAATTAGCGAAGACATGCTGAGCTGCTACCACTTGGAGTTTTCGTTTTCGATATAAATTATACGATCTGACTGAAAAATCATACTTTTATAATATCCTTTGTACCATTGCTAATTAAACTCTTTAATTTATCATTAACTGGAGATTCGTTTTAGTAACCGAACCATAGCATGGTATAATTTTATTAAACAGTAGTCTAATTACAAAAAAAAATAAGCGAATCCTCTCGGTCCGAATAAATAACAAAAAAATTAAGATTGAAAGTAATATAACATATCCGTAGCCATTCATAGAAGAATAAAAATATCTCAAACAAGTTGTAGTGTTTTAAGTCTTAAAGTAAATTCGTGTTACGTGTATTGACGTTTTAGCAAAGCTGTTAAGCTAAGTATTAGGCGTTATCAGATTGACTTTAGCCATCAACATGGAGATTGGAGGTTTTACGGCGCCATTGTTGCTCTCAGATTTTTTAGTGTCGCCCGAAGCGCACATTTTGCAGCGTCAGTAATTGGAGACTAATTTATCGCGCTTTGCTACGAGATTTATTGGCATAAGATAAGAACATATTGTAGCCATCTGCGATAACATCGGTTAATTGTCGGGTTTTATCCAAAAAAAATAAAAAAAATAAATAAAAATAAAAATCTGAATTTATTTTAAGAAAAAATAAAAAAAACATAAAAATTTAAATTAAGACAATAAACTTAAGAAATATCTGAAGCAATTAATTTTAAAAATAATAATAATACATAAATAATTATTACAAGAATATACAAAGTAAATATAACAAGATCAATCATCCGATTAATTTACATCAATCGCCACCGGCACTTTCGAAACAGAGGGAATTAAAACCGTTTTATTATTTGCCTTTGTTCCTAACTCGTTATCTTCCTTTATATTTAGAGCCAGCTATGGCCTGTAAAGTGAAGAAGTGTTTTACTGCGCTGAAAATCTTTGAGTAATATTTGACCGAAGCGACTGATGTGTCTGATTTGACTTTTTTGCATCTTATTTTTCTGCCGCCTGGAATACGAAAATAATTTATACAAAAGCAAATTTAATAAAATTCTTTACCGTAGTAGCAACACCAGAATTGATATTTACATGTCCTTACCATCTCGTATCGCATTTCTTCGGTGATTCTTTCACATAGATCGTTTGGTATGTCGTTCTGTGTAACATCTTGTAGGACGTACTTCAACTGTGATGTTCTGTAAAAATAAACTTCATCAAAAACTAAATAACAACTTAGAGAAATGAAACTTAAATTAATAATCAAATTTAACCTCTAACCTAACCTCTTTTCTTTGCTCTTATATCAAATAGCTGCGTCTAATGCGCTTATTTATTAAGATGATAGTAAAATTGTCATTACACAAATGGTCCAAATAAAAACTAAGACCACTTTACACCAATTAAGGTTACGATAAACTTAATATCCAAATGTAAATATTCAAAAGATTTACATTTTAAAATCTATATTAAGTCTTGAAGTTGCAAGATTGATGGAGCAATAATTTAAACTGCAGGAACGTTGCAAAATAATGGCAGATAGATGAAGGAAGAGGAATCTTCTTCTAAAATAAGTTTAAAATTACTGTTTAATGACCTATGTACTGTTTATGTAACAATATTCTCATATTTGTTATTTGAACTGTCGTTCCACTTTATTTTACATATATATAATGAATGTGACGGGACCAGGTGGTTCGACCATCCATTTCAATGAGCTATTAGTGTTCAACAATACCTTTCACCTCAGCCGCTTTGTGCTTAAACTACATTTCATTTAGCAGGGAATGTTTTATTATATCTATAATCTTACTACAATATGTAGGTATTTAATTTTTAGTTAAGCACAAAATTAATACACTTTTCAACTTAAAGGTAAAACATGTATAATTTCCTTGTTTCAAAATTAGTTGTTAACAAAAAATCAAGAACAATTATACCCAAAGCTATAAACACATTAATGAAATGAAATGAAAATCATGTCTTAAGTAAATTTTTTACAATGAATATTATTGAAATATGTCTAAGTTTATATTAAAAAGTTTAAAATGTAACTAACTGAATATAAATCAGCATATAGGCACTCGTGGCGCGTCTTGCAAGGTACGGTGCATCCTCTTTTCCTCCAAAGTTGTATTCGATAGCGTCTTGCTTGCTACATCGAGACACAACATCATCGTCGAACTTACACCACTAAAATAATACATGTAAATAATACATGTTAGTTACCTATACCAAAGATAAATTACTAGTCTTGAATAATTTCAAGTCTATTTAAATTTAATTCATGCCCTATATTAATCAAGTTACTATATGTCTCTAATAAAGTAAATCCATATCATTTAACTTTAATTTTTTTATCATGAAAATACGAGTATGCAATTGTCAACGTTAGACCAAGGACTCGTAAATTATATGAATATTAAAGATTAAAAGACTAGAATTGTGTATTTTTATTATGACATTCTAAAAGCCAATTTAAGTTAACTAATTACTTACCTTCCCATCACCCTTAGGGTTAATAAACACGACGTAGTGTCCACCGTGATTATCTCCTGAGTGGACGAGCACCGCGTGCAACGTATAATGCGCGGGAATTTGTGGTGTCTCTTGGAGATATTGATCCAGATTTATTTCTTCAAAAAACTCAAATCTATTACCAGACCAAAATAAATTTGTTACTCTTGTCCCATTTTACATCAAATTTACAAGTTACTTAGACTATCAACAGATTATTACGATATGAATTGTCGAACACTTTAATGGTGATGGTAAATTTAATGTGAATGGGGAAAGAAAGGTAGAAGTCATCAATAAAAGTAGACTTCGATGAGATAAATCGCACTGTAGGTTAAAATTTACCCAATTTACCTATCATTAAACTTAACGGATGCATCGCTCTGTGGGTCGTATTGAAACCGCATTAAGTGTAAATGTAGAATGGGCGGGAATACATCGAACCGAACACCTTTCTCAGCTTCTTGAAGGCCATGTTCACCCGCATCGTATTTGTTTTCTCCATCAAGTAATTCTATAGCGATGTAGTCTTGAAATGATTCATAAACTAAAACAGATGTTTTTTTTTTTAGTTTTAATGAACTTATAAAAAATATATTAAAAAAGATATATTTATTTATTATTATAAAAGAATCACTGAAATATCTTTCACATTTTAATCGCGTATCCGGAAATAAATAATAATAGAAAAATCGTATCGATTCGAGATAATATAAAAAGGACTGACTATCGTTTTTTCCCTTAACGCTAAGCTGAATGTCGTAAAATGTTTCAACTCGAGTACTTGAACAATTTACGTTCTTGCATTTTATAAAGGAAGTCATTTTCCCTTCAAACAATTTCGGAACTGTTCCTTCAACTACAGTACCTTTCATCTTATTTTCTAGCTTGTCTAGTAATACCTTAAAGAACATAAACGATTTTCATTAATAATTTTCGATATTATTTAAAATTCTAAAAAATATTTTATGACTTTTGTTTATTAAAATGTTTTATTACTCTTAAAAATTCTTGAACATCGTGTTGCATAAAAGAGTCCAAAGTTTCCCAGCCAAAACTTTTTGTAAGTTTTTTTGTAGCCACCGGTTTATCAGAAAATTGTAGGTCGTAAAAAACTCGCTGAAGTGCGAAAGCAACTGATCTGGAACTATCGTCTCCCACAGTTGGTATTTTATAAACGGCTTTACGTAGAACATTTGTAAAGAAAAGTGTTTGCAGAAGTGAATTCATATAACAAGTTGCACCTTGGTTTTTGAGTCCTGTAAGTATAGATATATATTTATATATAGAAGATATATATTTACAGTCTTAGTATAAATGAAGTTAGAGTAAAACGTCTTCCGAACCAATATATCCTGTGTGTTTCTTAGAATCCCAAGAAACTCCATGTGGAGCTTCCGCAACTACATGCGCCTCAATAGTTATAGAATCATCTTTTATAAAACCGTTTTCGGGATCCATTAAGTTATTCCATGATATAAAATGAGCAAAACCCCAATCGTCTTCTTTGCTAATAAAATGATAGTTATTTTATAATAATGAAAAGGAGGTTATTAAATTGGAAAAAAGTCAAGGATTTTTTTTTTGTTTTGTCTATACCTATGGTACATATGATGTAATTTCCTACAAAGATGTTCCCCATCAGGCTTGTAGGATAAAAGTTTTAGTTCACCAAGTCCATAACACGACCACCCCGGTGAATCGCAATCTCCGTTACATTGCAGAAAGATTCCAAGTGCCTTTTGCTGTTGACGGTCCGGAGTCGTTGTGTTTCGAATAAGAACTAGAATTTTCCATGGCAAGCATCTTACGTAGCAAGGAGGAGATAACACTTGTTCTTTAAGTTGACTAATATTGTGAACTGTGTAACGAAAGGTCGCTTCGGGACGAGCGATATCTTCATCATCTTTTGTAAGTTCCTAGAATTAATGTTTACTGAAACTCAATTGTTACTTGTGTAGATTCATGCCGTTATTTATGTTTATTCTGTGTTATTAGAAATATAACATTTTCTAATAATAATAATAATCTAGCACTGAAATTACAGCTAAATAATACTGCCTTAGTATAATTGTTGTATGGTGAGTAAGGTAGCCAGAGTTTCGGGGGAAGGTAAGGGGTTAAAGGTCAGTAACGTGCTTGCAATACTCCTGGTGTAGTGGTGCAAAGTTCCATATGCTATGTTATCTGTTTTCTATCGGACGGATCTCCGGCTTCTTTGATACCATTATAGCATAAAAAAGTCGGAAGACGAGTCATTACCATAACATGAATGCATGATTCAAATACAGGATACTACACGGTACCGAAGAAAAATAGAGTCAAAAACTTATGTTGCCCAGAGAAAATCTGAGATTAAGTATATCTGTAGATGGATGAATTCAGGTTTTTTCAACTTCCTTCATAAAAGATACGGCTAGGCTTTAGATTAAGAAACGTCATTTTGAAGTTAGAGAGGTTAAAGTTATTTTTTTTGTAACGAAATTATGGCGATAAACGGTCTACACTACAATACTTGTCAAAATGATAATATGAAATAAAACCTTACAACGTTGGTTTGTAGCGCGTCGGTTGTTGTATTTTCCGCGCTACCAGTTCCGAGCATTTTTCAATAGTAATGTGGTATAACTGCGAGATTAAAAAAGTAATTAAAACTGATTGTGTTTTAAAATTACAAAATATAAATGCCGAAATATGTAGTTACCTCACTATAAATTGTAATACATAATGTCTGTTATCAAAAAAATATAATTTATTCTTGTAAATTTTAAGCTGATGACATATGTCATCCTAGGATTTCAGATGTCATTTTTAAACAAGTCGGATCATACGGACAAATAATTGAATAACAATTTTAAAGTTGTAAGGAGGTCAAATATACAAACAGGGTTTAAGTCAAACATTAACTTTCAATATGCCAGAAAGGGTTCCGAATTAATTTGTACTTAAATCGCTAGAATATTATATCCGCTTAGAACGAGACCGCTACGTTCGGTGGTAATAAAACTTTCGTCGTCGCTGTAAAATGTTCAAGTTGTGTTATTTTTCATATCGGGATAAACATGTTTATTGCAAGGAAATCTTCATTTCTAAATTTTATAGTTAAAATACCTACAATTATGTACATACATTATTTAGTAATAGGTAGAATCTTTTACAGTATCATAAAAAAATTAGATAACACCAGCAGATAGACAGATTAATAAAACAAGCCAATTACTCTATTATATGTATTGTTTATATTCACGCCATAGATATAGTAAAAAAAAGTAGATAATGCGCGGCCTTTGTTGTTAGTGAAGCCACAAAACTCGGCTCCTTCAAGTAAATACACGCTCACACGCACACATATGCATCAAACTACGCTCATTTTCGTTAGTATGTCACGAGGCTTCATACAGTAACTTTGCTTATAAAATGCCGTCTTGTGTGATTAAATTGTGCAAAAACAATAATACCAAAGTAAACAAAAAATCTGAAGGAATATCGTTTCACACGTAAGTACATATAAAACTTTATATTTCTTGTTATTCCAAAATAATATTGAGGTTATTCGGAACTTATAATTTCAATGTCACGAAATGACGTACCACGGGAGTGTTGCCAGTAGTTCTTTTTTTCAATACCCCAAAATGTGGGTAAGTAAATTGTACGCAATCAGAAAAATAATTAAGTAAAAAGTAGACATAGTTATTGTTTTTTTTTCTCGTGTTATTTTATGTTACATAAATTGAAAATAAAAAAATCAAAATATATTTATGAATTATTAACTCGTTTGTTTTATGTTTTAACTTTTTACAATTTTTGAGTAAACTAGGTACCCATATTTTACTATCAAATTTCATGGTTTTAGGTTTCTAACGAATATTTTAATGAGAGGTGAATGGGTAGCGGCTGTAAGACAGCCGAAATGAACCACATCTTATACAACATAAAGGATTTAGGTTTAAGAAAAATAGTTAAAAAAAAAACCAACTGCAAACTGAAAAGAGATAAACAGAGGGGATAGGAAGTGTCCATTCATAATAATAATATATATTCGTAAGATAATCATCTTACGAATATATATTTTTATTATTCTACCGATTTTTTGTTTTATTTTTAGTAAATTTATTTAAAACTATAAACAGGTTTTTATTTTCACATACCCATTTTACCTATATTAAATTAATTGTTTAATAAAAATTTTAGGACTTTTTTTAAAAGGTGTCAACACTTCACTCACTCACACATCTTTAAAAAAGTGGCTTCAGTTTTCTGTTCTAGGTGCGTTATCTACCTTTTTTTACTTGATCTATGATTCACGCAGAATATGAACCATTTCTATCATCTACAATTTTATCACAATAAAGCGTAATATACGAAATTGTTACTTATTTATTTAACAGAAACAAAGAAAAAGTGAATGCAATTAATTACAGGCTAAACAGTGTGTAGTATACAAACATGCTTAATTTTAATTCTTAAATCGAATTAGAAATTATTAATAAGGCGCAACCTGCATTCAAACCGACATAATAATAGTTAGATCTTGTAGCCGCCTATTAAAAAGCTGCATTGGGTAAACTGTAAAAATATTGGTCATTTGGCACTGAACAAAAGATAATTTTGCAGCATGAACACATAGCACACAGCATGGGCACAGCATGATAATATCCTACTCAAAATCTGCTACCCATAACGTAGCAAAGAATAAAAAACTTAGTCGGACATCTTTAAAAGTCCGCTATATTGGACTCTTCACTTTATTTTGTTGATTTACTTTCAGCAAGGCCTTTCATTTGATTCTAATATTGTATGAGTGCATTAAAAATAACTATTGCGCCATCTTCGGTGTTCTGTCATATTGGATTTAGAATGACGTCACATAGCTCAACATGCATTGTCATCCAAAGGAAACATGTGTAAGAAATTTCAGCTTAATCGTAATTATAAATGCTTCTATATCGGTATTTACCGATACATATGCTTCAAAATTGATTTGCAATATTCCACCCTAACAAATATACAAAAAACTCCTCAGTCAAATATCCGAGTTTTTGTAAATCGATTTAATTGAAAATAAATACTCAGTTGATGACTACACTATTGTTCTCCATTTAAAAAATAATAATTTTTTGATTGGTTTATAAATTAATAAATAATAATAAAAGCGTGTGTTATATTTATATATCCGTTTTACAACTATCCTAAACATATATAAATGTTCATAAGTACATTTGATGTATGTTCTTTTTTAGTAATCTAACAAAGATTAGTAAAAAAGAACATACATCAAATGTACTTAAAAAAAGCTAAAGGAATACTATTAAAAAGGCAATGTTCCATCAATAGGTATTTTTCTTATTATTTATTTATTATTTTTCTTTATTATAATTCTTGTTTATTTGTAATTTTTTTTTGGTGTACATTTAAGAATATTTGATTCTAATTATATTTCTTTATTATATTGAACTGCCGGTCACAGAATTTAATTACGTTTATAATAATTAAATGCTTAAAAGCAAAATTGAATTGAGGATTAACCTTATCCGTATACATACCCGTATTTCCATTTCCATTAATCGTTGTATCTCTAATGGAGGATCGAATTTCTCTCATTTCCGATTTGTTCTTTAGACGCTTGAATACACTTTGTTAAGGGATTATTGACCTGATACTTTAATAAAGACTTATGGCATTTGTAACAAGTTTTTTAGCCTATATCTTTTATAGCATAGCATGTAGTAGGCTAAGCAGGCGAAAATAAAAACTTTATTTACATTGATATTAAAAATAATTAATAATACAAAAAGATATACGGCTCAGCTCAGCTTACTTTTGTACAATTTTTAATTTTAATGATAAAAGGTTTTATATAAAATATATATAGCTGTGCCCGTAACTTCGTCAAAAAAGACAAAAATTGTAAAAAATGCTATTTTGGTATGGTATGTATACACCCATATGTATTTAGTAAAAAGCGGTTATTTTAATATTACAAACAGACACTCCAATTTTATTTATTTGCAAAGATAGAAAACTTACAAAATTTTTAATTAACTGGAAAAGATATACATTATGCCCAATAGCGTAAAGAATTAATTATTCTAGGTAATTCTAATAACGATTCCGTAATTCTGAAACGAAATCGCTCCTTCAAATAAAAAAAATCTTCTGATATACGTTATTATAAGACTTGAAATAAATGTAATGCAGTAAAACGTACGCACAAGTAAATGAGAGAGACATTTCCTGCGAACGCCACTTAACTATATGTAAAAAGAATATAAAAGGAAACTCGAGAGACAGTAACAAGGCTCGCTAATTAGTTCCCTCTATATTTTGCCCTATTATTTTCACTTTGCATACATGTACACGTGCTGGTACGGGTAAGGCCTTTTGACTACTTTGTGTGAATACATCCTTTGTTGTGTAAGCCATGATTATTATTACGTTCAGCTATATTTTAAGCATAGACATCTGAACAATTAAGGACTGCGTATATTGGATTATATTTTAATGACAATGAAAGTTTAATTTTAATTTTTTTCTTCTATATTCAACGGATTTTCTTTTATAGTTAACGTTATCATAACGATCAAGTTTATAATTAGCTCTCGAAACAATGAATTTAAATTAATAATAATCCATTGTTAGCACAACAATGGATTAGCATTTTTATTATATTTTAATTAATTAATTCTTATTTCAATATTACTCTTTGTCTCTTTTTGAAAGCTCATTATAATGGTAGCCTTCATAATTAATATGTTTGCATAATTTGTCTTTAATAGAAGGCTATTTACAAATTTTAATAAAGGGACTTGGAATCTGTCTGTCAATCTCCAAACACTGAATAATATCTTCGCAAGATGACTCGGGATTTAATTAATATCTCGTAAACGAGAAACGGCCGTTGAGTGAGATTATACACTATCGATTTGTCACTTTTGAATGAGCAATCTTATCTAAAGCTGGCTCAACTATATTTTACTTTTGTAAATAAGTGGTATAAATTTATTTTAAAAGTCAGTCGTACGTTGAATTATCATTCCAGAATTATAACGTCACAACGTCGTCAAAGTTTACAAAAAAAAAAACAAGTGACAACTTCTCACCCGATGTTAAGTGATTTCCGTAGCCAAGAGACTTGCGACCCCAGCAGCATCGCAAACGTTCTGCCGACCTGACTCTACCAGCAGCTCTGGCCATCATACTCATCACAGAACACAGCACTCCTTGAGAGCAATATTATTTAGCTGTGATCTTCTGTAAGGAAAAGGTACTTTACTAAACGGGCTGCTCCAGATATTTAGGAGGATATATCCCGGAGGATAAACCTCAATAATTCATGAAAATACTTTTAAACATACTAATCGCATAATATTTCTGTAACTGATTTTGATGTCTTTCTGAGCAGCTTTAAATAAAATAAAGATTTAAAGTCCTTTATAACAGTAATTCAAAGAAATATAAATGACATATATACATACACACATATATCTTTTATCTCTTATTTTTTATAGCGAAAATTTTTAATCTTCATCATGAATATGATTTTTAAATTTTTTTTTGATTTATTTTCTAACAACAATTTAATGAAATTTCTGTACCTAAATAATTGAAGTAATGATAGTAAATTGCATTAAATGATGGAATTTCCAAAAAATAGTTTGTTATTTTTTAATGTTTCTTATTTTACCTATTTATATAATAGTAAAACAAATAATAAAAAAAATCAACACAGTGTAAATGTTTTTTATTTATTAAATTGATAAATTAAACCTAAGTCGATTCCAAGAAATCTATTCAAAGTAATTTCCATTGAATCGTCAGAGGGGATCAAATCTTGACTTCATAGTAATTGAAACAAGGACTCTGTCGAGATCCGATTAACAGTAAATGACGCTGATGCGACCCCATTATTGGAAAGATATTTTCGATAGATATCCACAACAGTACAAGTCAGTCAACATAATAAGTACATTTGAAATTAATTGAAAGTAAGTTTATTTATTAATGGAATATATTAAACCTAATATTATGTAGTTGCTTCATAAATTTACAAGGAACTACTTCTATATAATATTAATGGGTCTATCTTTGCTAGACACATTAATGTAGTAGTTGTTATGATTTAATCAAATAAAAATACCTGATAGCGATCGTTCATATATACTCATAGTGGTGAACATATCCGCCAACCCGCAGTGGAGCAGCATGGTGGATTAAGCTCCAATCCTTCTCCTACATGAAAAAAGAAACCTATGCCTAACAGTGGGATGTTACGGGCTGAATGCATAGAAAAGCATCAGAGAACGCTGAATGTTTTTAAACTTTAACTACCGAAGTTATTCTTTTATAACACAAGTACCCACTTAGGGCCTGAGAAGCCTATATCCGCCAACCCGCAGTGGCAGCGTGGTGGATTAAGCTCTGATCCTTCTCTTACATATGAAAAGAGACCCAGGAGTAAGAAATTACAGGCTGAGGCGTAGTAAAAAGATGCATAAAACCTGCATATAATATTATAGGTTTTGTAGTATTAAACATAAATGAGAAATATAAACAGATATACTGCTATGAGAACTCGTAACGAAATACGATAAGTGGTAAAACTACGGTTTTAAAAAATTGGTAAGCGTTTTTACTGGTACACACAAGTACAAGTCCGATTGTTTTTTGGATATACCTGTTGTGATCGCGTCATAAAAATTTTTTCGTAAAAGTATGGCCATAGGTATCTGTGCTTTAAAACAACAAAAAAGTTGTATTTTTCATAATTTGTTTAAGAAAGATAGTTATAACGAAACACAGAAATTATATAAATATGAGCAAAATATGTAGCTAAGATAATTGAAATTGGTTTAAAGTCGTCTTTTTTATTTTTGCTCAAATGATAATGAAATGTTAGATAGAAAATACAGCCGCTTTCTTCGGAATTAAATCTGCGAAAAAATAATCTCCATCTTGTAAAGGTTAGGGCAAAAAAGGAATTTCATTCGTTGCCAATCAAGCTGGCTCATTCAGTGGCTGTTTGAACGTTTTTTTCTGATTGCGAACATATTTTATGATTGCGAGAAACTAATGTTATTATCACAGTTCTTCGATTCTTTTAATATAACTTTTTTGTTCGAATTACGTTCTACAGCTTTTATATAAAAAAATTTACTACAGTATTATGTTTTTAGTGGAAGTGTTTGTGATTGTGAATAAATTTCAAAATAGAAACAGGTCAAAATTTATGATGATGACAGATTTATGTTTAAAGGCATGAACGTGAATTGCGTTATTTTAACGATCTCAACAGATTTCTACATAGCATTTTCTGGGGATTAGGTAACAGGATAGGGGCCTATTTTATACGTTAGTGTTAAAGATATCTGAAGTATCACGGTATCCAACAGATAAAAGTAAATACTATTATATTTTTTTTTTTTTTTTTTTTTTTATAGAAGAGGGGGCAAACGGACAGTTGTCTCACCTGATGGTAAGTGAAAAACAACATCCACAGACACCCGCTACATAAAATATTAGCAGGCGCGTTGCCGGCCTTTCAAAAAGGAATATGCTCTTCTTTTGAAGGTCCCTAGGTCGTATTGTTTCGGAAATACCGTAGGTGGCAGCTGGTTCCACAGAGGGGTCGTGCGTGGCAGAAAATGGCGCAAGAATCGAGCTGTCGTAGACTTCCAGACATCGAGGTGATGTGGGTGAAGTTTTGAATTTCGACGCGATGTCCGGTGGTGGAATTCTGCTGCAGGCATAAGTCCGAACAATTCCTCAGAACACTCCCCGTGGTAAATACGGTAGAAGATGCAGAGTGACCCGACATCTCTACGCAGTGCCAAAGAATCGAGCCGATCGGAGAGAATCTTGTCGCCAACGATTCGAGCCGCTCGGCGTTGAACACGGTCAAATGGAAGGAGCTGGTACTGGGGCGCTCCAGCCCATAGGTGAGAGCAGTATTCCATGTGGGGCCGGATCTGTGCCTTATATAATTGTAGGCGGTGGCAAGGCATGAAATACTGCTTCGCCCTACTGAGCACACTAAGTTTCTTCGAGGCTAGTTTAGCCTTTCCTTCCAGATGACCACGAAATTGCACATTGCTCGATATGTCGACGCCAAGTATCCCAATACTGGCCGAGGCTGTTAAGGGAGTGCCTTCAAATTTAAGAGGAACGACGAAGGGTGATTTTTAATAATAAAAAATATAGTTTATTTATTTTAAGTCGAGTCAGCCCCTAATGATCTATTTTAACTTCTGGTGTCAAAGTCTATTCGTAGCTTTTGTGCAGGATAAACCTTATCTACAAACGGTAAAGCAGGCCTATAATGATAATTAGCAAATAGCTACTCATCACATCATCATCATCACAGCAGCCTTTCGCAGTCCACTACTGGACATAGGCCTGGGCAGGCAGGTTGGTGACCGCAGGGCTGGCTGTGTCGCACCGAAGACGCTGCTGCCCGTCTTCGGCCTGTGTATTTCAAAGCCAGCAGTTGGATGGTAATCCCGCCATCGGTCGGCTTTTTAAGTTCCAAGGTAGTAGTGGAACTGTGTTATCCATTAGTCGTCTCTTACGATACCCACGGGAAGAGAGGGGGTGTAGCTAATATAGTAATAGCTACTACGCTACTACTATATTAGCTACCACGATTTCTTAGTGGATAAAATGTCGCTTATATTGGCAGCTGTTTGCGACAATACAGGTATGAGGTTTCAGATCCTATAGCTAGTACTTATATTCTACAATAGCAAAAACCCTGTGCAAAAAAAATGACATGGCGTCTAGACCCTTGCAGAATTTGATAGTACTGCAATTATTTTCACTCTCAGCTTTAGAATAGCACATAATGAGCTTACTCGAAAACTACTTGTCGTGAATACGTATTTACGAAAGGTAGTTCGTTTGGAGAATTAACAAGATGATTAAGTATTTTTAATGACATTTTTCTATGTTCAATTATAAAACTGTCTGAGTTTCAAGAAAAAGGAGACGAGAATTAGGTATCAAAATACTTCGATACAAAATTCAAAATTTTCGAAACCTAGTTACCTATATTCACACACAAGTGTTACTGTTGTGTACACCATCGATCATTTTTAACGAATTTGGAATTAAAAAATCCAGACCAACATTATATAAAGATCACACACACAATCAGATGAGGAAGGTTAAATCTGTGCGAGCGCGCACGCTACTAAAATAATTTGTATTTATTAGAAAAAAATTTAAATAACAGTAAATTGATGTAAATAATTATAAAATCTCGATCTCAATTCGAATCGAATACAAAATGGTTGAATATTAATAAAAAAGTTAAAGTAAGTTAACTGAGTTATGGTATAAATATGATGTCTAATAGGAGAGTGTTAGTTTTAATTTCCTTAGAGAATTGTAATAGACAGGATATCTTGTTAAGATCCATAGCAATGATTATATTGCAGAGTAAACCTAATAAGAAACATAATTAAAAGGGTATTAAAACTACAACATTTCCAGAGGAAGGGGCTTGTTCTTATATTATACAACTGGGTTTTTATCACAATTTTAAATTTCAACACTTGTTACGTTTCTGAGAACGGGTTTAAACACTTTGTAGTTGATCATATTGTAAAAATAAAATTGACGATCAATGAAATGTGCACGGGTCAGCTGGAGGTCATATGAGTAAGGAAGCGAAAACTCTAGGTAATATTTTTTTTCTACAGTCTGCAAATAAGCGTGCGACTAATTATTTACTTAATTTACTATTCACACAGCTATCACTATCACACACTATGCACTGAGCTATCTCAACTGAATAGAATAAAATAGAAACCTAAAGTTATAAATTGCATTAAAATACTTATTTATTTCCTTAATGAAAGAGTCGCTTCTGATTGAAGTTTAATATATCTTACAAACAGCTAATAAATTTCCCAGGAGATATAAAATATTTATACTTAATAAGTTAATATATATGTGTCTATAAGTTACAAATTAGTTTGAAGTTGCAGTCATATACTGACACAGATTAATTTATTAGATGATAATAATGTTGAAAAAACTTTATTCAAGTCAGTTTTTCAATTTTATATATATAAAAATTTTGGTAAATGTGAATTTAATTTAAATTGTCTTGAAAAATTATTTTTTACTAGCTTTGTCCGCGACTTCGTCCACGTGGAATTTAACAAAAAAGTTATTGTTCAGTTCGTAGAGTTAAAAATAAAAAAATTTCTAAAATAAAAAAATAAATAAATTTCTAAAATAAAAGTAGTCTGAATTACTCCTTATTACATCAGCTATCTGACAGTGGAAGTCCCATCAAAATCTGTGCAGCCGTTTCAGAGATTAGCCGGAACAAACAGACATACAGACAGACAGACAGGCAAAAATTGTAAAAAATGTTATTTTGGTATATGTATCGCAGTAAAAAGCAGTCATTTTAATATGAACGAGATCAATAATTTATGTATTTCTGCTATGACAATACTTTTCAATCATTCTTCGACAAACTTCTTCTTCTCGATTTTTTCGATTCTTCTTAAAGTACGAATTAAAATTGTGGTAAGTATATGGTAATAAATTAAAGTGAAGTACAATTTAATAATTTTCTTTTTTCTTTTTTTTCATAACAATATCTTTCTTTCATAAAAAAATCACAATAACATCAATCTTCATATCACAGTTATATTGTGGGGCACTTACAAGGACGTCGCTATCGAAAACCTTATTCATTTCTTCTGAATGAGTGTCACCGATGTGTCACTTACAGAAACATCTTTGATATAAAGCCAATGGAAGTCTTATATTACTTTCTGTATGTGACAAAAATGTATATTTCAAAATTTTTATTAATTTTTAGAATGTTGAGAATCGTTGACAGTTTAAACTGGCATTTAACTAAAAATTAATGTGTTTTTGTAAACATTATTAAAGACTTAAAGTCTCACATCGCTTTAAGAATAGGTACTTTTAATAGAGCTATAGGCATATTTATACCCAAAATTTAAAATATACTTTTTTAATGTGTAATCGTTATGAATTTTTGTTAGTAGGAGATCCGAACTAGAGACGAACTTCACCCCTATTACATTTGCTTAATAGATAACAATTATTTAATACATATTTTAGTATATTAGAAAAAAACGCACTCTTTTAAAAAACAAAAAAAACCTGGTTGGTTTCCCGTGACAATGGTTGCTGTAAAGTATCCGAAACGTCGGTCACCTAAAAAACTTAATAAACAGCGATAAGATCCGAAAAAGTTGTTTATATTAAATTCTAATTATAATTATAACAAAAAAAAATACAGTAACTGATCACAGGTAATCCGTGTGGCTACGGCATCAAAGAGTATAGCCACCCCCTCTCTTCCCGTGGGTGTCGTAAGAGGCGACTAAGGGATAGCACAGTTCCACTACCACCTTGGAACTTATAAAGCCGACCGATGGTGGGATAGCCATCCAACTGCTGGCTTTGAAATACACATGCCGGAGAAGGGCAGCAGCGTCTTAAGTGCGACAAGCCAGCCCTGCGGTCACCAACCCGCCTACCCAGCGTGGTGACTATGGGCAACACAGTACATGAGTTCGCGCCATTTTCGGCGCGAACTCGTGGAAGCCTATGTCCAGCAGTGGACTGCAGAAGGCTAAAATGATAATGATGATGATGATGACCACAGGTGTCTTGTTTCTGTACAATATTTTCTTTTCTAATAGAAATTGTTTATTTGATTATAATGTCTTATAAATAAACGCACTTTCCAAAATTGATTTATAAAAAATTCCAAAAAACCCGATCCTTATTAGACGCAAAGATCTTATATATTGATACTAGTTTTACTTAGTTTGTTATTGTCAAGACAAAAAAATAAATACGGTTTGAAACATACGAGAGAGAGAACGACGAAGATTGAAAATATCCGTGTGTGTAATTCATTGCTTTCTAACTTTTATTTATTTTTTTCATTCAAGTCTATTCTAGTTAATGTCTAATTCTGCAATTCCAAGTCCAGTAACTCAATCCCGTACAAATGGGTGCTCGGCAGCCACGGTATTGCGTTACAGAGGCGACATCGGATGGCCATTTCCTCACGCTGAGGCGTTAACTCAATCACCTCGGCAGAATTTTTCCTCTACGACTCACGGCTGAAGCGTGCCCTGTGAACATCGTATGAAGGTGTAGATATATAAGATTTACATTCTTGAATTCAAGTAACTAAATCCAAATTACAAAGTTTTAGTTCGTAAATACTCATTTCTGTAGCGTAAGTTCGTTTAACGAGGAAACTTATACATATGTTGTTGTCTATAATTTTTTTATCTACTGATCTCTTAGCAGTTGACAAATCCCCCTACGTTCCATTTCTATTTTCATCCTTTTTGGAACATTTTATTAAACAGTAGTTGGTTGAGTTATTCTCAAGTTATGCGCTTAGCAACATTTATTTTTTATTTATATACTAGCTGCGCCCGCGACTTCGTTTGCGTGGAATTTAACAAAAAAGTTATTATTCAGTTCGTAGAGCTATAAAATAAATAAATTTTTAAAATAAAAGTAGCCAAGTTACTCCTTAATACATCAGCGAGTGAAAGTCTCGTCATCATCGGTTCAACCATTTCAGAGATTAGCCGGAACAAACAGACAGACAGACAAAAATGTATCGTGTACATCCATATAAATATAGTAAAAAGCGGTTAGTTTAATGTTACAAACAGACACTCCAATTTTATTTATTTATATAGATAAATTACTCCTTCCACTTGTCTCACGTCTCTCTACCCACTTTTTTCGTGTTCCATGGATATATTCTCCTTTTATAAAAATATAAAGTCATTTTTTATCCTTTTGTGAGCCGCAAATATCATTAGTATCGAAACCGTACAAATGTGAATAATATCGTTTATAGTACTTTTCCAGTTTTATTACATACATATTAAAGAAAAGTATTTGAAATATTATTTCAAAGAACGAAATGAGTAATCAGTATTATTTCTACAATAAGTTTTCAATAACTTGTAAGCCGCGAGCGATTTTGTTTTTATTTTGTAAAAGACGACCGTGGTTTGTTATGTTGTAAGGGACTTTCTTATTAGACATTAAAAATGAAATATATAATTATTTATCAGAAGATACATTACATAATGTATAGTTACAAATTTCTTTTATTATAAGAGAGAATTAATTAAATTATCGAATTTACAAATTTGCGTGGTTATTTTAATATTACAAACAGACACTCCAATTTTATTTATTTGTATAGATAACTAATATAATAATAACTGGGTAGACTTGTGATGGCTTTTTGCTTTGGTAATGAAATGACGCCTTGTCTTCGGATCTTTTAACGAAAAATACTAACAACACTCCCCGCCGCACTCGATTCTGATTGGTTGTCACCAGTCAACAGAAAAGCGAGACCGCACAGGAAATAAAATGAGTTACTAATAAATTTTTACACTATCTAAAGAAAGAAATAAATCATACATTTAACTGGAATAATAAAATATTTCTATCATATTAAGAAAAATCACAACAATTTATTTATTTATCGTATGGCACATTAAAGAAAGACAAATGAATAAACAATTGCAACATAATAAATATTTCTAAATTTGCGTATCAATGACAACCGATCACAACATCCAAATTAAATGTATTAATTAAATTTAATAAGTCCGTGCCAGAATAACAAAAACGGCATAGTTAGATCACATTCTCTGTACACTTGATACACCTTAAAAAAGATTTTAAATTTGGATTAACAAATACATATAACAAAATGCAATATCACTTAATCAGTTATATCAAAATCCTTGCATAATAAATTAAAATATCTTCAAATGCGTATTACAAAACCAAATATTGCTTACTATCAGATCTACATGAAAATCACAATGAAATATGCAATGGATGACTCATGGTTGAAATTGACTATTTTTTGTTATATAAAGAGGTCGTATAGCCACCGTGCCATGAGAAGTGAATTCAAATTAACCTTAGTCAATCTATCATCGTATATATTAACACTCTGCCCAGACCTATATTAAAACTGAGACTACGAACGAATCGTTTCTGTAATCGACTAAAGATGTCCGTACAAGTAAGACCAATCAATTACTAGATATTTGTGTTGACATTGCTAAAGTCTAGCGAAGTCAACACTGTAAGACTTTGATTATTCATTACAAGTCGAACGTCGTCGGAGATTTTTGATTGAACCGTAATCGTACTATGGACCTTTACAAAAACTGGACTGATAATCTGACGGATTTGGGGAAATATTTGAGGAAAAGAATAATGATATTCTAAATGGTTTAGTAATTAAATACAAATATACATTCCCAATCCGAAACCGCCGGTATTTAAGTATAAAGTAACTACACACACGCGTCACTATACCAGAGTGGTTCTCAATATACCAAGATATGAAATAAAAATTTATTTTCCTCATTAAATTCCATGGAATATTTCCACGTACATTTTTTTTTTGTTTTCGTAGCCATATGTAGAAAAACCTACCCTATTTAGTGCGCTAATCTGGTATGCTTCGTAGACCTTCAAAACTGCTAATTGAAAGTGCATGGTTCACTGTTCTACCTTTAGAACTTCAGTTTCTGCAAGAGCGGCTTCGCAGTGCAACGTTTTGCACTTCTGTAGGTGTCAGTTACCTCTGTAAGACTCACGGTAAAACAGTTTGTTGAACATTATTATACCTTAAAATTAAGATGTCGATATGAAATTATTTCTCCATAATAGATTTTATTGGGATATATGTGTATATATATCTCTATATATTATTTGTTTATGATAATATTCAGTATTGAAGTTAGAAGTAGAAGAAATTAAGTCTATCTTAAAGGTATTTTACTAGTAAAAATAATTATGAATTTTTGAAAGAACCAATTTTTTAAAAGTGTTAAGAAAGTTCCACGAACGACGACTCTTTGATACATTTTACTCAGAGCATTTTTACTTCTACACTTTTTCACAGAGCCTTTGAAATTTTCAATACCTTTGACAATGTGAAATTCCCGTTAGCTCACATTCCTCAGTCCATATTACAGGGTAGCTTTATTTGAAAACGTTGAATATTGACTGTTTAAATTCTCTCAAACATTTCCAAATTGTACATTTATAAAACACAATACATTTATAAACATAATTAGAACGAATTAACGTAACCTTCATAATACTTTTACTTTCTGTGTTTATGTTATATTAGTTACTTACTTACTTACTTTACTTACTTATGCCGTGTGGTGTCAGCCGAGTAGAATAGCACCACCCCCCTTTCTTCCCGTGGGGGTCGTGAAAAGCGACCGAGGGATAAACCTGACTCTAAATCATCAGGGTCCTGGAGAAGGAAAACTTCATTTGAAACCCGGGATGGGGTCTCCGTCAAGCAATCGCGGCATAGCTCTAAAACGCGAAAGACTCCTGCAACTGAACTGGCTCCACACGTATTGACTCGTCGTTCCTGGGGGCTTAGCCAGTGAGGTCGAGAGGGTGGCGCAGAGCTTAACAGGCAACTTTGCGTTTTCCTAAAAAGTGTCCTAGGTGACACAGTGTCTGTCTGACACTGTCTAAATCATCTGCAATAGACGGACTAAGGCCAATGATGATGATGTTGAGGGTGATGTTATATTACTTAACTTTAGTAGGTTGTTTTTTACGTTACTATCATTTAAATATCGTATCCTTTTAATATACAGTACACATACAGAATATATAAACAATTAATTACTTAAATATACCTTCCTTTTACTTTTTGAAAATAATAATGTCACCATTATTCCCATGCAGTAAATATAGTAATATGTACCTGTATTTGCTTAGTAATTGATAACTCCTATTTCAATAATCATATCTTATATATAACTTACATAGCTTAACTATAAATTAATTTATTGTTCAATACCTTTTAAAAAAGGACAATGTAAGAGAGGTGTAAGTGCAAATGTATAATTTATATCGTTTCTGTTTCATAAGTTCGTCTGTTATAAAAAAAAGCGTTTTCAGCATTAGTTTCATACGTACGCCTGCCAACACTTTGCTCAAATATTTTGTTTCCTTTGTAAGTATTGCTTAGTAAAAGAGTCTTAACGCTTAATAATAACTTTTGTATATACATAATGTATGTATGTATGTATGTATGTATTTGTGTGTATATGTGTATTATATATTATATACTAAAATATTTACTTATTTATGTTTTTTTTTCTTTTTTAATAATTATGTAAGTCTTTCATATCGTAGTTTTTTGTTTATTTAATATTGATTTTTTCTCCTTAATTTGTGCACACCCTTAACCGCTGCTACTGTATCGTGTCCAGTACCCTAAGGTTATCTGGAAGATATCGCTATTTAGCGATAAGATCGCCTTTGTACATCTTGTATTGTATTTTCTTTATATGTGTCTGTATTTCGGTGTACATTAAGAATAAATAAATAAATAACTTTTATTTGGTTATTTGTTTAAATTATATTGCTTGGAACCTTTTCAACAACATTTGTCAAGTCATACACAATTATACTTGCAAGCTATTGCTGAGTTGAACGTTTATAGCTGAAATGCACAACATGCGATCCTTAAGACCGACTTTGATGTGTAGGGTTGAAAACGAACAAGGCGGGGGGGGGGGGGGCAATTGCTGTTGTAATACTGTTAGTTGTTTATACCAAAGCTTTAAAAGAGATGCAGTGCTAAAGCCCTATTATGACGTGACATGAGGAACCGTTAATTAGAAAAGTCACTCATTTATAAAGACGACGTAACTAATAGAAGTAGAAAAGTAATCAAGAAATCCAAAGTTTCGGATCTAAACCAAATAATACAACGATTAACATCCATAGTGTTGTTATATTTAATTATATAATATTTAGTAGACAGTGAAACTACAATATACATCCATAACACGGCAAACATTTGTATCAGTCCAGCCTGTTGCAGTTTATTGCTGGACATAGGCCTCCCCCAGTTCGCGCCAGACATCTCGGTTTTCCTGCCTCATGCAGCCTACACCGGTAATCTCACGTCGGCCCAGCGGGCCGGAGGACGTCCCAGACTGCGTTTGCCAACGTGCGGATCCACTCCATAACACGTCTGCTTTAACGGCCATCGGTCCTGCGACATAGGTGACCAGTCCACTGCCACTTCAACTTGTTAATTCTTTAGGCTATGTCGATTACTTTTTTTCTCTCGCGGATAGTCTCATTTCTAATCCTATCTTTGATAGAAACCCCAAACATAGCCTGTTCCAACATCTGTTCTGTAAGGGGAATACAAATGTGCACCGAGTACGCGCTCACGTACCGGTGATTGCGGATTCAATTCCCGCTCAGGATGGATAATTTGTATTCGTAGAAATATTTCTTTCAGGTCCGACATCTGATAACGATCATTACTCATAGTAGAGAACATATACGCCAACCCGCAGTGGAGCAGCGTGGTGGATTAAGTTCCAACTCTTCCCCAACACGGGGAAAGAGTCCTATGCCCAGCCTGGATGTTAAAGGCTGAATTGTATCGTATCGTATATTAAAACTGATTGTTTTATCGCTTTATAGGAATCTTCTCTTCTCTAGGCTGATGGTGTAAATAAATAATAAAGTAATGTAAAATAAATTTAAATGCTACAATTTGAAACCGTTTAATATATAAAATAGTTTACAAGGTTGCTCGTTTATTTGTTAGACATTAAGTCCAGAATTATTAAGGAAAAAAGGGTTATTTATAATAGAGCTATAATCTATAACACTTCGACTACAAACATCAAATACAAAAAAAAAAAAAACGCTTAGAGTAATCTAATACATAAGAATCTCTGTGCTATGAGTGTTTGAAAGGGCTGCTTCAGTACAGCAGTACATAAGATATTCCAATGGAAAGTATTTTCGTAAAACCTTGTCGGATTCACTCCGTTCTCTGATCTTTTAATCTCTTAATTACATAAGTACGATGCGAGGATTACATCAAAATATACATGGACGGTAGGAACCTTCAATTTGAATTATTATTTTCGTTCTCGGGTACGCATATTAATATTTTGTATTAAATTTTGATACAGACGTTATTTGACCTACAAACATGAGAGTAATCATTGAATGCTTACATTTTAATATATTTTTTTGATAAAAAATTGCTGCGTATAATTTTATTTGAATATGTTTTTGCTTCCTTTCTATAGATTTTTTTTTTGTTTTGTTTATTGTGCTCTAATTTCATTAAAACTGTTCTTTATTTTTTTCATTTAGTGAGAGGAGACTTTATTTGTGTTCTCATTTGTAATTGTAATTACTTATATGTTCTGATTTTTGTTAATACCATCAGAATCGAGTACGGCGGGGAGTATTGTTAATATTTTTCGTTAAGAGTTTCGGAGACGGGGGACGAGGGTCATTCTATTATCAAAGCAAGAAGCCAACACTGGTATGAGTACACCATAGTATATTACTCGTATCAGTTATTACTTATATCCATAATTGAATTTAATGGAATCGGTTTATATCAAGATGAACACAGAACTATTATACAAATAATGGTGATATATTTGTGCAGAAGTTAGACCGAACAGACTGAGGATTTAGAAGTAATGGGTTTGATGCGATCACATGCCAAATGTTTATATACGTAATACATATGCTTATCGTGAGTTTTGTGTATTTTTAGAACCACGACAAAGGATTCAAACCTAATATATTTTAGTTAAGAATGTAGCGTTTATTGATTAGATAATTTATACGATTGATAATAAAACATTAGTATATATATCACATATTTCTTACACTTTTTATTGAATAATAAAACCAAGTAAAAACAATAGTGACATGGAAATCCAATTTCTTTTTATGCTGTATTTTGAGCAAATTTTAATTAAATTTATAATAAGGGCTTTTTATGTTGTTGGAAATTTTCTCACAGTTAAGACAAAATAATTTTATCTAAAAGAGGTTTATTAGTATTGATTGAATTGTATATCAAGAATAATATTTACTATAAATTGTTTTACATTTTTGTCATATCAATGAAATCATGATGAGTTTTTTGCTCATTCTTATTTTTTGCAGCACTAGTCCTCCCATCTTATCAAAAATTTGTTCAGTTTCATTACATTTCAATAGTGAATCGCAAATGAGTACAGAATTAAATAGGTTTCTTTTCCGTGAGCTTGCATGGCACCCAAATATCGAGCTTTTCGTATTTTGTGGCTAGTATTTAATTGCTAAACTATTATATTATAAATGTGTCTACTACTTTACTTAAAAATGACATCAACTTTATCCATAGAGGGCGCCCAGAACGAGCTGTAGATTTGGTATCAAAACTCCCAGACAGAAAACGCTTGAAACATCTTTGTGCTACTCTTACTGATATTACATTAGGTCCATGCAGGTAACTATCTTTTTTTTTCATTTTTTGTAATAAACTTCAGAACATGTGGAGTTTTTCACTACATTTACTTATTTTGACGCACAGAAAAACATTTTTAAATATGCAGGAAAAGTGTTATCTACTTTTTTCTATCCTATTATTACTCGTTATATATCACAACACAGACTGTTATAATATTTATATATAAACATGTAGTCAAAAGCTATACGATAGTGTTCCAAGTATTTTAACAAATGTCCTCATTAAAAAGGTTGCAGATACGGCGATAAAAGTCGGTCGTTATGATGGAATTTTTTCAGCACTGTATTTCACCCTCGTATTTGTTAATATTTTTTGCATCATTTGCAACGGTAGATGACATTGACGCATGCGAAGGATTAATCTAGCCGTGGGCTGATGTCAAGACAGGATAAATGACGAGGGGATTAACAGAAATATTTATACCTTGGTACAGAACTTCAAATGACATACGAGGTCGTAGCTGTTATATCAAGTTTTTTTTTTAATGAAACTAATCAAAACTAGTCGAAACAAATTAAGTCGAAGAAATAGCACAAACATTTTAATAATTGTGTTTGCTCGCAAACGAAAAAGTAATACAACGTAAGTAAACAAAAAAATTAACAAATGTACTAGTCGTCACTACGATTTTCGAGGGTTTCCCTCGATTTCTCTGGGATTCCATCATCAGATCCTGGTTTCCTTGTCATGGTACCACACTTGGGATATCTCGTACCTAACAAAAAAAATTATCAAAATCGGTTCATAAACGACGAAATTATATATATATATATATATATATATATATTGAACTCGGTTAA
Organism: Melitaea cinxia; assembly: GCF_905220565.1. Lineage (NCBI taxonomy): Eukaryota > Metazoa > Arthropoda > Insecta > Lepidoptera > Nymphalidae > Melitaea > Melitaea cinxia. The sequence goes on from NC_059403.1 coordinate 11,803,035, forward strand.
AAATTTAAGACTACACGGCCTTTCCTCCAACAAGAGTTCAGGTAGGTTTTCCCGCAACAGTTCCAAAAATGAAACCATAAAAACAGCTCTTGCTGCCATCGACATAACTGCTCTTACGTTGGTTCGTTAGGATAGGAGAACACGCTGTCTCCACTCCATTACACGTCTGCTCCAGCGGTTATTGGTCCTTGCGACACAGGTGACCAGCCCAATGCCACTCATACATATTCAGAACTAGCTGGTACCTGCAACTTCGTCTGCGCAGTATTAGTAATTACTTCGAGCAGCTTATTATCTCCACAGTATCTATCTTTACTAGACGGGCAGCAGCGTCTTCGGTGCGACAAAGCCAGTACTGCGGTCACCAACCCGCCTGCCCAGCGTGGTGACTATGGGCAAAACACATGAGTTCACGTTATTTTTGGCGTAAACTTGTGGAGGCCTATGTCCAACAGTGGACTGTATAGGCTGTAATGATGATGATGAATGATGATCTATCTTTATACCTACATTCATCAAAATTGGTTCTGCGACATAAAAATCAATTTGTTACTACCAAATGTGCATTAGAAATATATTCACTGTTTTTGTGACAATGGCTTACTCATAAAAGATAGATATATGCTATCGTGGACTTTTTGTAGGGCTAATTAAGATAAACATTTGTCTTATACATTATATAGTGTAAAGTCTACAGTTTTTGCAGCGCGCGCCAGAATAGCTCGCAGATGGCAGATTTTTTCCGACTTATTTGACAATTCTCGTTATATTTTGAACAATTCACACACTATCTTTAAAAATTATAGACTGTGTGTAATTTTAATGTATAAGCTATATTATTGTAAGCTTTCATTAAAATCCGTTCGGTAGTTTTTGTGTGAAAGAGGAACAAATATCCATACATCTATACATCCATACATAGAAACTTTCGCGTTTATAATATTAGTAGGATAGCAAAATATGTACACCTCCATGCCGCCTAATTCTTCTTCATGCCTTTTTCATGCTTGATGTTGTCTGGAAGAGATCGCTCTTTTAGTAATAAGACCGCCTTTTATACATGTTCGTTTTCCTTTTCGATGTATTTTTTTTTCTCTCAATATAATAAAGTATATATGTATTTTTTTGTATTCTATCGTACTGTATTGTATGTACCATGTACTACATTTGTTTTGCCAATAAAATTAAATGTTCATACATTCGTATGTTAATGAAAGATAGTTCGCCATACTAAGTAAGTAATACTGATGAAATCCCAGGAACAATTTAACCTTAGTAAAGATTAAATGGCAAACGAAGTTTAGTACAAAGTGTCTTCAGACCTTACGTGAAACATTTTTATATGTAACTATGTTCTATGTCTCTTTTTTTAGAATAAGTAGGTATGTATAAATAACGTATATGAATGACTCACGTGCACATAACGCATTTAAATTTTTATGAAAATATTTTTTACTAAAGAAGGTTAAACTCATGCAATAATTAAACTCTAAGCAATCTCAATAGTACGTTTATTCGTGTCAAAAAATCCTCTCTCAAAATATACGAGTTTTTTCATTAAGTGTTTGTTTTTATTGGAACAAAGTTCCTTATGGCAAGCTTGACCGAACTGAAAAAATGTGATACTAAAACCGTAAGAAAAATATATAACGGAAGTAATGTTATATCAGTCACACGACTGTATAATATGACGTTTGTAAAACTAAAATATTACTAGTAAACTTTTTTTTAAATTATTTATGTAATTTTGTACTGTCGACAAAAATATATAAAGACATGTTTTTTATTTCACTTAATAGTTTGAATTATTATTATTATTATTGTTTTATTTGATTTATTTTATTTTACGGTATTTGTTATTTCCTAAGATACTAAAGTTCCTAAATACTTTTATGTACTTAATTAAAAACTAATCAACAAAATGTTGCTTCTATAATATCCGAAGGAACTTCGTTCCTACCTGGTGTCCCATGACACCACATAATTTTTTATTTTTTTTAAGTTTCAATTAAGATGAAAGACCACTACACAAAGATAAGTCCACTTTTCACAATTTTTACTCGCTCAAACGTCTTTGATCACTTTCTCCAAAATAGCAACTGAAATCACGTTTTTTGACACTTTTATAGTAACAAAAATTATAATAACCTTGTTAGTAAATAAATATTTACGGCACATTTTACAAAAACACACTGCGTTTCTTGTAGACTTTTTTCGGTTTCTTAGTTGATTAATTATTTATTCAGTATATTTTTATTTTGCAACTAAATTCTTAGCAGCGATCCTCAACCGTTTGATCTGCACACACAGGTTTGACTTTGATGATCATCATTACAGCCTATACAGTCCACTGCTGGACACAGGCCTCCACAAGTTTACGCCAAAAATAACGTGAACTCATGTGTTTTGCCCATAGTCACCACGCTGGGCAGGCGGGTTGGTGACCGCAGTACTGACTTTGTCGCACCGAAGACGCTGCTGCCCGTCTTCGGCCTGTGTATTTCAAAGCCAGCAGTTGGATGGTTATCCCGCCACCGGTCGGCTTTTTAAGTTCCAAGGTGGTAGTGGAACTATGAACTTATCCCTTAGTCGCCTCTTACGACACCCACGGGAAGAGAGGGGGTGGCTAAATTCTTTAGTGCCGTAGCCACACAGCACACTTTGATGATAATGCAATGTTAGTTATATCAGATAAATATGGCAAACTCCAAAAACAGCAGACAAATTATTTTACGCACCCCTTGCCACAATTATTTTTTGTGAATGATATAGGTCTCGAATAAAAAGGTATAATGTTAGGAATACAAAAAATGCCGACACTGTAAATTCAATATGACGAACCCCTAAAGACGTCTGACAATTTTTTTTCCTCTACCACTATGATATGGATTCGACTAGCCCGTTGGCGCAGTTTGTAGTGACCCTGCTTTCTGCTCCGAAGGGTTGTGGGCTCGATTCCCACCCCGAGTCTGGGTGTAATATAAATATTTATTTATATATGTATTATTTATATATGTATTATTTATAAGTATGTTTATCTAAAAAAAATATGTTGCTATACCAATCGGCTGTTATTTATAAACACAAGCATTAAGTTGCTTACTTTAGGAACAGACGACCGTGTGTGTATTTTGTAGATATTTATTTATTTATTTTTATCAAATAAGGGTTTGCTGATGTAAAGTATAATAGGTGAACTGCGTGATACTTTCTAAATTTTGAAACAAAACTACGTAATGTTGCATCTTTTAGCACTGTTAATAGTGACAGTATTGATAGCTCCAGAGCTGTAGAGTTATTTTCTGCTCCGGGCTTAGCCAAGGCACATTTATCGAAAAAAATTTACTGTGAGAATTTTGTACTAAGCAAAGGATCACACATATCATATCTGCTTTGATGTTGTTATCTATAAAAAAGAGGTAAATTTCTGACTACTTAAAACAATACAGCCTTATGTGTATGTACCCTATGTATTACCTATACTATGTACTACTATGTATACCATCTACAATAGACTAATATAATAGATGTTGTAATATAGCTCCCAGAATATTAGCTTCGTCTGGAACAGAATTTAGTCCATCACTTTAAACTGTTCAAAGTTTGATTAACACAGATATCATTCAAAATGAAGAGTTAGTTCCCTGTACTATAAGTTTTATTTTCTCTCTTACTTGTTCGTCTATTATTGTGGTCTGAACCGTGTCTTATTCGAGCGTTATATCAAGCTTTCAGTGTTCATTCTCTTAAAATTAAATCAAGGCGCATTCATCTGATTCATTACAATCATTAGAGCTCTCGGCAAATTGCGGTGGAGAATTGTAATAAGATATTATTAGTGTTTTGCGCTTACGATAATATTTAACGAATGTTTTAATGGACTGGATTACTTTAAAGCAGGTGTTTTAATGAAAGCTTTTAATTTAATGCTCCGCAGATGTTGGTGTCTCTTTGTGGGATTCATTTTAATTATCATAGGCTAGGCTATATTGATGTTACAAGCTTCTTTATTTATTTATTAAATTATAACAATCATTAATAGCTGAATTTTGTTGAATGGATGTTTGTTAATCTTTCATGCTAATACTACTGAATGACAAATTTAGGACAACGTGCGTATGTATATAATTTAGGGTGACGCATCAGCATTAAAGAACATTTAATTCTGAAATCTTACGTAATACGTAATTAGGAGTAGAACCAATCACACTAACATTTTGCCGTGATAAATAGTTTACTTACGTTATTTTGATAAAAAAATAAAAGTAACAAAATGTCAAGGCCAACTTTAATGTTCATTAATAGCCCAAGGTAAGTAGCGTATTTGTGTTGGTTGAAGTGTTAATACCGTATTAGAAAAAAATCGTAAATAATTTAATACCTCTCACAATATATGTCAAAACAGAGTCCCTCGCTGTATCTGTCTTCCTGTCTGTTTGCGATAAACTTGAAAAACTACTTAAGGGTTTATCTTACTACAAGTATTTTTTTAATAATAATTTAATTTAATATAAGTTTATTTCAGACGAAGGTCCATACAAAGAAAAGCATACAAAACAGTTTACGAAAAACTAAGAAAATACAACAAAATAAATCAATATCAAACACAAACACAAAGAATTATATAGATTACCTGACATTAAATTATACCTAACATTCATCCACATCCATATAGTATACCTACATTCATTCATCATCACAAATAAGTTACACCATGAGCGAGATTTTATAATAACATAGAGAAAAGCTAACGATAAGACAAAGTAACAAACATATAATGAAACATTAAATTAAATAAATCGTATAATGTCAATATGAAGCTATGTCAATCCTTCTTCTTCTTCTTGATTAATGGCTTTCAATATATGTCAATCCTATTTTTATTCAATTTGTCATTATGTCATTGTCATAATATGTTATGACTGGAAAAAGAAAAGAAAATAATAATACTATAACGTAATAAATAAAATAGTACAATATACGTTACTAAAATCATACTGCAGCAAAAGTCATTGTTGACCTATAATAGACATCATTTTTTATTGGATCGGACAATTCTAATTTTAACTAAAAAATTATTTTTTATAGTAGTAACGAAACATTTTAAGATTTTTTATTTTGACCTCCAAATAAAAGTGATTTTGGTGAGGAATCCTAAAAAATCGTTGAAAAAATATGTTAACTATATGGAATTAGGTTTCGGAACTCTTTGTGCCCTCGCCAGTATTTATTTAGGCCTGACAAATACTGGGGCTGTACTTACACACTTACAAACAGAGGCATGTAATATTACACCTGGTATTAAATTTCTTCTATCAATGAAAAAAGGTTTTTATTTATTTATGACCTTTGGAATATTCATCTCACTAATACATATGAAAACATAGTTACAAGAAAATATAAAAAAATATTTAAATAAAATTAAATTACAAAATTAAAATAAATAATAGAAAAAGAGATTAATCTAAAGTATTTCTGGAAAAATATAGAAAAATGAGGTATGAATACTTATACTATATATCCCGTTATAGCCGGGTACAACAAAAATTCGACCGTTACACAAAAATTAACCAATAAATTAATTATTAATTAAAATATAATGTAAAGCCAGTGTTATTAACAGATAAAAAAGTGCTATATTCTCTGTATGAAAGCGATATAATTTTGAAAATGATCTTTGTTTTTAATTTTACGCAGTGAGAGCAATTCTGTGTAATGGGTTTTCATAAACAACCATTACACGCTATTATTTATTATTCAAGTTTCCACCGTTGCCCTAAAATGCACTGCAAAAGGCTATTTCCGAAACGAGAATGTGCATACATAGCACGCGTTGAGTTAGCTTATTATGATTTTAAATGCTAATTTAAAAAATTAAACATTTTCCAAACCAACGAAAATTGTTGTAATGTTTTAATACCTATGAATTAATAGAAAGGCGATATCTATTGAGAGACTAGAAGATAGAGTAGTTCATTTATTTACTGTGAGTAATTCAAGGTTTTTGATTACCGTGAGTTATTGTTAGTTGTTTAAAAATGTATTTTTTTACGTCTGTTTAGTGTGTATTATGGAAAAATATTTATTTTATTTTATTTATTTTGTAAATTCAATAACAGAAATCGATACAATTTTTTTTACTGTTTGATTAAATAAACTTTTAGCTAAAAATATTATGAAAGTCTTAATATATATAAATCTCGTGTCACAGTGTTTGTCCTCAATGGACTCCTAAACTACTTAACCGATTTTAGTCAAATTTGCACACCGTGTGCAGTTTGATCCAACTTAAAAGATAGGCTATATTTTATTTTGATATATTATGTTAATATTATATTTCAGAAAAAAATAAGGTGATACGAAGTTCGCCAGGTCAGCTAGTATATTATGAAAATTAAAAAACAAATCGTATGAATTTTAAAACTCAAGTAGTAAAAACTACATTATAAAATGACTGGAGGGATATCACAGAGTGGATATGATGCTAATTTTAGAAATTTAAGTGAAAGACAACCAATCAGTGACTTGCGATTTTAAGATTAAGATTTTAGAAAATACCGATTTATTTGCTCAAGAAAATATTTTAAACAAGTCACCATTTAAAGTAGCTGTATTGAAGTAATAGATTTATGCATACATCCGCAAGCTTACAAGGTAAGGAAGAACAGAGTGAAATTTGATTGAAAGTGGAATAAGATAGAGATAAATAGGGAAGCACACAGTATCATATTAATGATAACATTAAACATATTTTATGTTATATAAAATTTCCATAATTACATTTAATCATATAAAAATCATAATAATTAAGATATAAATAAATAAAACTTTTAACGTAACAAAACCGCAATAATGTGGAATTGTTTCGACAAAACAAATGAATATATAAAGTTTATTTTTGGGTACTACTTACTTTAATATAGATTATATAGATAGTAATTTTATTAACTTAAATTTTAAATTTTCTTCGTAATAATGTGCAAATTATAATTATTCTAGATTGTAATAATTGTGTTTGCTCGCAAACGAAAAAAAAACCGACTTCAATTACATCGACGAATAATACAACGTAGATCGACGAAAAAATAGTCAAGTAACTACGCGTTATCAAAGATTACTCAAAAAGTAGTTATCAGATCTCAATGAAATTTATATGTGACCACATGACAAACATCAGCTTTCGATTAAATTAAAAATTATTAAAATCGGTACACCCAGTAAAAAGTTATTGCGGATTTTCAAGAAGTTCCCTCGATTTCTCTGGGATCTCATTATCAGATCCTCGTTTACTTATCATGGTACTAAACTAAGGATATCTTCTTTCCAACAAAAAAAGAATTATCAAAATCGGTACACCCAGTAAAAAGTTATTGCGGATTTTCAAGAATTTCCATCAATTTCCCTGGGATCCTATCATCAGATCCTGGTTTCCTTATCATGATACTAAACTAGGGATATCTCCTTTCCAACAAAAAAAGAATTATCAAAATCGGTACATCCAGTAGAAAGTTATGCGGTATAATACAACGTAGGTCGACGAAAAAAGCGTCAAGTAAAAACGCATTATTAGATATAGCTCGAAAAGTAGTTGTTAGATCTCAAATAAATTTAAATGGGACCAATTGGCACACACCAACTTTCGATTAAAACAAAATTTGTCGAAATCGCTCCACCCAGTCAAAAGTTCTGATGTAACATACATAAAAAAAAAAAATAAAAAAAAATACAGTCGAATTGAGAACCAGGAGGTTCTCAATTCGACTGTTTTTTTTTCCTTTTTTGGAAGTCGGTTAAAAAGTAAACTTTTTCGACAAAAGAATACCGAACAACAACACAACTGTAAAAAACAGAATAGTAAAAACGAAAATTGTTTTATTGCTTTGACACAGCGGTGCTAGCAAAGGTTGAGAATTTTAAATTTTAAAACACGAACGTAATAAACATTTTCCTAGTAACGTTTATTAAACTTGCTACGAAATGGTTTTCGGCGCAAGCTTTTCATATTTGATGGGAATACTGCGGCGAAAAGTTGTGTCCACTTGATATTTTGATTAAGATGTACCTTCAATAATAATGTGATTAATATGTACTTTCAATAATAGATTCAATTGTTCTTTTTTTTATATAACTAGGTCGGCAAACAAGCGTACGGCTTTCCTGGTGGTAAGCGATTATCGTAGCTTATAGACATCTGCACCACCAGAAATATCGCAAGCACGTTGACGACCGTATCCCCAATTCCCTCCAGGAGCTCTCGTCACCTTACTCACCAACAGGAACACAACACTGCTTGAAAACAATATTATGCTGTGATCTTCTGTAAGGTCTCGACCTTACAGAAGAGTACTACCCCAGTCGGGCTGGTCCATAATTTGAGCAGTAAATTTCCTGCTGTGCCCTACCTCTGTTAAATTCATGAATTAACTCAAACAAAAATTTAAGTAGTGCGTAGTTTAGTAGTTTATGTTATTAATATTTTTCAATCTTTTATATAAAATTCTCGTGTCACAATACCGTACTCCTCCGAAACTGCCGGACCGATTTTTATGAAATTTAGTGTGCATATCGGGTAGGTTTGGGATTACGGGGGTTAATATACATATGGCAAAACAACGTTTGTGGGGTCAGCTAGTATACATATAAATAAAAGACTTCTAGACAGCCCTAATTAAATGTTTTGTTACCTGCATAGTCCATATTATTATTATTCTTTTAAAACCTAAGTAAAGTAAAAATAACACTTAAGTACTTATATTTACTCTCAGTAGACTTATTGTCCTAAAAGGGTAAACCGGCTTTGAGCAAAGGAGGATTTCTCATATCACACAGTCACAACTTTTTATCGGATTTGCGGATATTGATGATTCTTTCTAATCAAATGCTAGTACTTGGCACGTGGTACCTTTTAAATTTGATCGAAATGTGATTAGTACTATTTGTGTTATCCCTAATAATGCGTATTTACTTGATTATTTTTCGTCTACCTACACCGTGTTACATGTTAATATAATTAAAATCGGTTTAGTTTAGTTTACGAGCAAACACAATTATTTTATTAAAAAAAAAATGTGGAACCAGATTGGCTCTTCTTTTAATCTCAATTATTTTTTCAGTAGAATTGGCAAACGTTAATCCTGAGGAACCTTTCTGACCTTAATGTTTTTAGTTGGAGTAGTGTTGTGATACATATATCTATATAAAAATAGTGACGTTACGAAATAGTTTAAATTGAAAAAAGTATCTAAATAAAATAATTATAATATTATAAAAGGACGCACCGCGTAGTTACAGCAAGAGAGATTAATTACAGAATCGACGTTTTTAATTAGTTTCGTAATTAACAGCGCATGCCATGCTTCCGCGCCAACTAAAATAAATTACTTTTTAATACAATCACGCTGCGGACTTTGATTAAATCGCTACCCGGTATCAAGCCTCCGTAGCTACGGAGCTTAGTCTGCTTACACCAAAACAAGTAAATTATAATTAAATAATTGGCTAATTGCATCTTTAGGTAGCCTATAACATTTTCTGTATCACAAATATTATTCTTTTTTCAAAATTCTATAACTATTAACATTTTTTGCTTTGTTAATGTTTTTAAGAACTACTGAAATGCTAAAAATAAAAAAATATATATCTATATATACTTTTCAAGCAACTGCTACGGATAGCATTATTTTATATTTTGTAGGTCCTTTGAATGACACTATTATTCAATTAAAACGTATTAATTAAACGTACCTGGGTGACCGAGCTTAGCTCGGTATTTTTAGTAAATCGTGTTTTTTGAAAATCATATTTAACTTATACGAATAGATAAAATATGAATAATATTTTCCGATTTTAAAGACATAATAATAAAAAATAAGAACTGGCTATTTAAATAAAAATAACGAGTGCAATTAGAAAAAAAAAGAAAAAATAATCGATCTGGAGGCATGGGGATTTGAACCGTGATCTTCTCTGTCGGTCCCAACTGGCCGATTTTCTACCTGAGCTATTACAAACTAATTGACAATTGCGAAATTTACCTTCGTATTCTAACGATATTGTAGCCATTTTTTTTCAATGCCTAAAAACAGGGATAAAATGACATTTTCTAAAAACGAATCCTTGCTAGATGGATTTATCACCCCCGAAACCTCCTATATACTATATTTCATAAAAATCGTTGCAGCCGTTTCCGAGATTTAGATTATATATATACTTTTTTGCTCGTTTAATAGTATTAGATATATAATATTAGTACTAATTCATTATTAAATAAAAAAATGCTTTTAAAAACAATACCTAAATATTTTTTAGTTTTACCTTTTAGTAGAACCTACACTACTAAATGAATTAATTTTAAGCGATTTCTGAGCTGTAGCAAAACGATAAAAACAAGTTCTAATAAAGTTAATAAACAATATTTAAGTGTTGACATTTTAATAACTCTACTAAAATATATCTTATAAAAATAACTTAAAATTGTATCTTGTTAGTTTGGAAGCTCTGTGTTTAATTTTAGTCACTAGCGTAATTCGTCTCAATCGGAATTGTGACAATTCTCCCGGGACTGCTTTGAGAAAAATTGTCGCTAACGAGCTTGTGGCCCACCCACGAACACCTCCTTTAATCCCCACCACCCCCCTTTTACGTAGCACTTTAAAAACCCTTTTGCGATTTTCCGCGCCGAGGAATTACTTATCAAGAAAAAGTGAAGGGAACATTAATCCATTGTCTAACTTTTTTAATAATTCGTGACTATGGACAAAATTAAAAAAAAATATCGTTGGAAGCATCGCACTTCATCGAAATAAAACGTTTCTGTGAAGTATTTCAATTATTTTCGTTTCTAGTAAGGGAGATACATAAGAATGATTTTAAAAAGCATAAAAATAAGTACAATGAAGTTATAAATTGCTTCTTGCGATATTCTATAATCTTATTTTTTTTAGAAACGTTTTATCCGGTTTATTCTGTAGATTGATTAATTTAGCTTGTACATTCTACTGATGGGCATAGGCCTCTTTCTCCATGAAAGAGTAAAGTCGGCGCTTAATCCACCACACAGGTCCACTGCGGGTTGTGAATATTTTCCCTACTATGAGTAACAACCGCTATCTGTCTTTAATAACAACCGAGACCGACAGCTTAACGTGTTCTACGAATCACGGGGGGGGGGGGGCAGACGCACAAGGACAGACAACCAGACCGGAAGGAATATTTCCACACATAGATCCCGAGTTGAGATAGAAAAAGGAGGATAAAATAAAAGAGGGTAAATATTTTATTCAAAATAAGTCAATTATTTCAATTATGTCTAGTACCTAAGTATCAAATTATTAAAGCAATGAATTTATTATAAAAGGTGTGAAGCCACCACCTATTCGGAATGTTGACTCTAGCTGAGAAAATCGACAAGATCGAGGAAATCGACAAGAAACTCAGCAGTTACTCTTACAAAAATCATTAATACCATTTGACATATTTACAACTTTATACTGAGTAGTATAATTTTGCTCTATCATAACAATTATAAAATATGTTATATTTACGAAACAATATACCGAAATAGACTATACAAAATACATATCTGTAATGACCTCACTAACACCTCGAAAAGTTGTCACAGCCAAACAGTACTACACCAAAGGCAGTATAGCCACCACGACTGTTATTATCGTTCTCCCCCAAACATTACAGTACGTTTTTTTTATACAAAAAGTCAGTTGATCGACTAAATACTAATAAAAATATAAACTATATTTAATAACACCAAATTGTAATAATTAAAAACTAAACTATTTAAAATATTCTTTAACTGTTAATAACAAGAATAATCTATAATATAAAAATGAGTCGCTGAATGTGTTGCTAAGCGCAAAACTCGAGAACGGTTGGACCGATTTCGCTAATTCTTTTTTTAAAATATTCCTTGAAGTATGAGGATGGTTCTTACGGATAGAAAAATTCGAAAAAAAAAATTTAAATTTCCTGAAAAAGTCTAAAAACAACACTTTTCTATAATCCCATACAAAAGATTTGTGATAATACTTAAAAGTCAATTTGAACTTTAATACCATACGATAAAGTTTGTGTTAGGCGATACGAAGTTCGCCGGGTCAGCTAGTATTATATAACATTCTTTAATCTTATTATAGTCGTTTAAATCAACAATAATCAATACAACTTCCTTTCAATGAAAATATATCTATCAAAATAGTACATTATACAAAACCTATTTATAATATGAACTCTATTAAAATATACATAAATCTATTACCAAAACGTAATATTAAAATCTCAAGTCTCATTACAGTCGTTACCTGTATATTTAAAATATTATTTATACTAACTCATATATTTACAAATTTTTTTATTGAAACATTATACATTTTTACAATTCACAACTTAAAAACTATCTATTTACCGATGGTACAAATCATGTCCGCGTGGATAAATATATAATAAATAATATATAAATAATAACTATAATAATAATCTATATAATAACTATATAATCTATATAAATAAAAATGAATGTTGCTAAGCGCATAACTCAAGATTCGCTCGATCAATTCCGCTAATTAATTTTTTGTATATTCCTTAAGGCCCATGGAAGGTTTTAATACAAAAAAAAAATTAAAAACATAATAATTTTTACTGTGAACTTTTGACAGAACGAAGTCTGTCCGGGCAGCTAGTATATATATCTTACATGGTACACGCGCCACTACACCAGAACGATTAATATGTAGATCGGTAAACAAGCATACGGCTCACCTGATGGTAAGCGATTACCGTAGTTTATAGACGCCTGCAGCACCAGGCACATTTCAAACGCGTTTAAGACACCTGACACCAAAATAGTGTTATTTAACTGTGACCTTTTGTAAGGTCAAGGTACTTCTCCAGTCGGGCTGCTCTACGCCCTGCCCTACCTTAGTTACATATTAGTTGCTATATTTATTATTTTAATAAAATAACTATATGCACTTACCTATAAATTATATATTGCTTGAGAAAGCTGTATTAATAACTGTTAAATGTTGATATTATTAAACTCTATTTCGTTAATGATTAAAGGGTATGAATATTTTTATGACACGTGATTTTATATCTAAGACCGATCGTTCTAAATGTAAAAATCTCGTTGATTTTCTTTTACGGGAACAATATACTTTCATAAAAAATGTGTATTGGATCAGGAGTGTCCTCTTTGTACACGATTCAGTTCCATTAGCATTTTTCCGACCAAATGGTTCGCTCGTTGATAAGGGTATGTTTAAATACCTTCTGATGTTTCACTTCGTTTCTTTTTTATTACTTCTTTACGCAATTCTACTTGCACTATATTTAATATATAAAAACTTCAATTGTCAGTGACTATTGATTTTCCCCAATACCCATGAAGAAGGAGGTTTAAGAGAAAAAAGGTCAGTAGAAACTACTACTAACTAGCATTTTACAAAATTGAGTGAAACTTAATAATTACAATAAAGTTTTCTTAACACTATGATTAGCAATAAAGTTAGACTAAGCTCAGCTGAATGAATGTCAACTTCGTACTATATTAATTCAATTTTATATATAGTATGTATTAATAGATAAACATTTATTTCAAAATTATTTTAACTTTTAATATCAACTGATACCAGCGATTTCTTTGAGTCAGTATTGTATATTATTTATTATTGTATTTGTGAAATAAACGACTTCCTCATCAATTAACTTAACAATTTATTCTTTATAATTCTTCTTAAGCAATCCTGGTTGTACTAACAATATATATATTTAAAATGTCTTAAAACCCCTTTTTTTTATTCAAATAGACCGAGAACAGAAAACACTGATTATAGCCAGGATTCTTTCCTTTAAAAAACTTCTGGGAGTTTGAAATATAAATATGTTCTACACGAACTATCGAAGTCATAGCTGCTGGTGACTAAATTTGACCAAGGTTTACAGGATTTAGCAATCTTGGTTCAGCAGAAGGTCACTTTTATTTGTAGTCCTTATATATAAAATTTCCAATCAATTGAAGAATTAGCCACTGCCTTTACTGCCTTTCTCAGTTCTTGGATCGTTCTTGTTTTATCTAGTTCTAGATAAAGTTAGTACTCAGCGTGAATCCATAATCAGCCTATATAAAGTTGTATTCAATAGTAGGACAGCGTGTTTCATTGAGTTGAGTTCATTAACGTAAGCTGGTTGGAAAAATACTCTAAAATCCGGGACTCCGAAAAAAAGACTCCAGGTACTTGGTTTACTTCCGTGAAGGTGATGAGCTTTCCCAAGGTTGGTCCAGGGTGGTGGTCGGTTTTCTAGTCCACAAGACTCTCACTAGCAACGTTGTGGAAGTCAGCAGTGTGTTGACCCGGGAAGCGTACCTAGTAGTTAAACTCACTGACAGGTATTCCCTAAAAGTTGTACAAGTATATGCACCGACCCCACCTAACTCTGACGATGAAGTCGAAGATTTGTATGAAGATATTACAAGGTCAGACATGGACATTGGTCATATATCGCAATCAACAGTGGACAGCGATAGGCTAATGTGATGTGATGCTACATAAATTGTGTCATTATTATTGTTAATATTATTTTAATTCTTCCCACGTCCTTATTTCTATTCTAATTTCGTATTTAAATAAGATGCATTAACATAAATATTATGAACTAATAAAGCCGACCGATGGCGGGATATCCATCAAACTGCTGGCTTTGAAACACACAGGCCGAATACGGGCAGCAGCGTCTTCGGTTCGACAATGCCAGCCCTGCAGTCACCAACCTGTCTGCCCAGCGTGGTGCAACACATATGAGTTCATGCCGTTTTTGGCGCGAACTTGTGGAGGCCTATGTCCAGCAGTGGACAGCGATAGGCTGAAGTGAACATAAATATTATGGTGAATAATATTTTTTAGAACACTGTATATTTAATCTATTCATAGATATATGAAAACAAAGCAGACTTCGTTTGTTTATTTGTACAAATCGATACTAAGAGCTCCTAGTTTAGTTAAAAAATTATGAGTTGAAATTGAAGTAGTTTAGGAAGATAAGTTGGTCTTTAAAATGATCGTCACTATAAACGTACAACTAACCGGAACTAACTCAGCAAAAAAAATCTTAATTTGATGTTTAATTTGAAAAGGAATAATATATAATACTTACAGCGAAATTTCTGCAAAAAATCTTAAAACTAAACGTACTAGACTAGTTAATGTACTAGACGAAAAGGATATAGAGTATTAATAGAAAAGGAAACAAAATATGGTCAATGTGAACGTACCCTTCCTTTATATTATTTCTTAAATAAAACAGAAAAGAATAATGTCAAATTTTTCCTAAGTCGTTTGTAAATCACTTGGATGGAAAATTGATGTTCGCTCTTTAAAAAGAATTATCAGCGCTATTACATTTGGTCGTTCTTGAGAGTATTTACCATTAGAGAGTTTATTATATGGCTGTTGTTTTTGCTACAATATAAAATATGTAAAATTTGTATACTATAAAAAAATCATTGACTGTGTGGCTACGGCATTAAAGAATATAGCCACTCCATCTCTTCCCGTGGGTGTCGTGAGAGGCGACTAAGGTATAACACAGTTCCACTACCACCTTGGAACTTAAAAAACCGACCGATGGCGGGATAACCATCCAACTACTGACTTTAAATACACAGGCCGAAGACGGGCAGCAGCGTCTTCGGTGCGACATAACGAGGCCTGAGGTCACCAACCCGTCAGCCCAGTGTGGTGACTATGGGCAACACACATAAGTTCACGCCATTAATAGCGCGAACTTGTGGAGGGCATGTCCAGCCGTGGACTGCAATAGGCTGAAATGATAATGATAAAAATAATGAAAAAAATCATTTATTAATCAAATTACTTATTCATTTATTTTTCTCTAGTTCTTTCTATTTTAAACATTTAAATTTTGTGGTTTAACTTCTCAGTTGAAAA
The DNA here is from genome assembly GCF_905220565.1 of Melitaea cinxia. Lineage (NCBI taxonomy): Eukaryota > Metazoa > Arthropoda > Insecta > Lepidoptera > Nymphalidae > Melitaea > Melitaea cinxia. Next base: position 11,818,994 of record NC_059403.1, read on the forward strand.
TAAATTTCATCATATAATTATAATGAAAAACAAATATAAACGAGTTACACACAGGCACACCAAGGATACCTACGACTAAGGATGAGACCCATCCTTTTACGATGCTGTAGTGTATCCCAAAAAGTTTTAATTTATTTAAGAATGTAAGTACTTGGTAATTTTATATCAAGTACTCACATTCATAAATAAATCATTATTATATCATAATTATATTATATTATAATTATATTATATCATAATTATATTATATTCATGATGATATTATAATTGTAATGAGTATAAATTTTAATAGCAACCATCTTGCTAATATCACCATAATTCTATAATAGAAAAAAGTCAATAAATAGGTTTGCCAGACTTTATTACATATTATATTTATAGAATTATTATACATAATTATTATTATATATATACATTCATAGCGTAACAATTTCATATTTATTATTATTAATATTTGATTGCATACTAAGAATAATATTAAAGGAAATAATATTCTGACTAGAAAAAGATCAAAGTCTGTCTTATCACTAATAGTGATCTCTTTAAACCTTTCAAACATCATAAAACTTTCAATAAAAAAATATGGAATATATAAAGAATTAAATACGAAAAGTTATTATTTAAACTAGATATTATCAAGTACCGATTACCAAAAGTATCATTAAACCATCATTGAAAACTTGTGGCATAACAATCACGGGGATTAGCAACTAAGTTATAAAGGTACTATAATGGTGAAAGCTCAACTTTCCACTCGGTGGTAATTGTAATCGGCCACTTTGCTTCCATTAGAGGGATGCTCGGTAAATGGCCAGCCCGCACTTTGTTCCAGTCACAGCCCGACGCGTATTGCCTTTGTCAATAGCCGTGTTATTATTAGCTTCATCTTTTATATATTTGTACTTACATCTATGTCAATAGCTTAAAGTTAAAAGCAACTCTAATATGTTTGAAAGTATCAGGGTTTGAATGTAAGTTTGTTTGCTACGCTTTCACGTGAAAACTACTCAACCGATCATCATAAAACTTTGTACACATATTCATGGAGGTATTAGAAGTAACATAGGATACTTTTTATTAAAAAAAAATCAATGCGAGCGAAGCCGCGGGTAAAAGCTAGTAAAAAATATTACTGTGCTGATTTGGTTATAAAGATTGTAAACTTCGATTCATAAATCGAAATAATATTATGGCTAAAATATGTTTGCCAAAGGAACGTAGAGTGCTGTGATTGGCTGTGAAAAAGTACATCATCAGAAAAATTGCATGTCTCGGTAGAAATTTACAGAAATGTATCGTCGTAAATTGGAACAGCATTATCTTGAGGAAAGAATTTAAGCTCCAATTCTTCTCCTGAACAAGATAAGAGACCTTTAATCCGTAGAATTTGAGAAGAAAATGTTGTTAAATTACTTAACACGACAAATAATTGTACAGTTGAGGTACTGCCTCTGCCATCAAAATCAAGCAATTTGAAAATCGTTAAAATATTATCACCCACAAAACCATCGGACTACATAATTATAGTGCAATCACTTCAATCACTTCAGTCTATCACAGTCCACTGCTGACATAGGCCTACACAATTTCGCGTCAAAAATGGCGTCAAAAATGGCGTGAACTTATGTGTGTTACCCGCTGTCACCACGCTGGGCAGGCGAGTTGGTGACCGCAGAGCTGGCTTTGTCGTACCGAAAACATTGCTGCCCATCTTCGGCCTGTCTATAGTGCAATAATTAAAAGGAAATGGTTACGCTACAGCCTATAATATCCCACTGATAATATATATTGTTTCCCCATGTGGGGGAAGTATTGTTTCCCCATGTAGGAGAAGGATCAGAGCTTAATCCACCACGCTACTCCAATGCGGGTCGGCGGTTATATTCCCTCCTATGAGTAACAATCGCTATCAGTTCTACATGATAACAACCGGAACCGACGGCTAAACGTGCTCTCCGATGCACGGTAGGGAGACCTAAAAGGACTGCACAAACCAGGCACCAAACGCTCAGACCAGGGCAAACATCTGTATGGCCAATACAAATATTTATCACGCGCGAGATCGAACCCGCAACCGCCAGTGCACAGCCACAAACCAGTGCTGTGACATTTGCGCCAACGCGGCGTCATTTGGTGTATCTAATATAAATAATATTCTAAAGATATTTTAGATTTAATTAAAGTAATTTTATAAACTTTTTCAAAATATCAAAATAATGAAATTTAGAAATAGTGTAACTAAAAAGTAACACAGTTTTTGTGAGCTAAGCAACGTCGATTTCCCAACGTAGCATTCGCACAGATTTGAATCAACGCCAGACCAATATTCAGTGGACCGACAAATCAGCACTTCGATATTGCCTCCATTTGGGTACCCACCTCAATATATAGAAAATTAGATTTTTTATTTCGCCAGACTATATGTTAGGAATGTTCCAAATAAAAATATTATCTCGTCGCTCGCGGCTGTGACGAAAAATATTTTTTCGTTCGTATTACGTTTAAATTTTTTTTTAATATTATCAATATTTTAGTGACACAATGTGAAATAACTACTGGATAATAATTCCCGCTACCGCGACTTCACCCACATTTGTTGTATTAAATTTTTAGAATAGATGACGTGATGGGTACAATGTTATTTTTAGTTTAATTGTCCCGCATGATTTTACAGCCATTTACTGTAATGTTTACTCATCCGTTTTTTAAAGATGTTTTACGACCTGCAGTGTACGTATGAACTATAATTTTCATCGAAATTGGTTATTTTTTTTTTTTTTTTTTTTTTGATATTTTCTATTTCCTTATTTTATTTAGGGACAGTCCCTTTTTAGTTGTCAGTCTTTTTGATATTTTATTTATAGAATTTTCTTACTAATATATCAACCTAACTGTACTACGCATACTAGACTGTTAATATGGATTGAATGTTATAATATTGTTTTAGATAATAATAATATGAAATGGCCGTGTAACGGATGGGGGAATTAAACTATATTAGATTTCGGTAGCAATGTTTTATTATGAAACTATAATAGTGAGTAATGAAAAACCTATTGACGTAAGAGGTTTATAGTGAATACCTATTTGTATTTACCTATTAAAATCTTAAAAGGCTAAGAATTTATTTTAATATATTTATAAGTCTGATAGAGACAAAAACATTTTTAAGTAGCAAGTTGGTTAATTCTCTGTTATGAGTATATCATATTTTACAAATAACCATAACGTTGGAGGAGAAATATATGAAGAACTATTAAAATCTCTTTCTTAAACCGCTGTTAAAACTTTATAAAAGCTTCAACTAATAATATCAAATTGTATAAATTTTTATAAAATGTCAAATATATGTATACAATTTATATGTTGATGTTTAACGAAATGAATAACAACTGAAGTAATTTGAAAAGGATTTATTGTTTTTAATTTAATAAAAATATATTAAAACGATATAGTAAAAATAACATTCCACCTTATTTATAAGAGTGCTGACCCCGCAAACGTTGTTTTGCCATAAATGCTATTAACACCTTTAATCCCCCCTATAACTTAGGGGTATGAAAAATAGATGTTGGCCGATTTTCAGATCTACCCGATTTGCACATAAAATTTCATAAAAATCAGTTCACCCGTCTCGCAGGAGTATTGTAATTAACATTGTGACACGATAATTTTATATATAAGAGTATTTGAGAATGTATAGTGAGTTATTATACCCTGTTACTAAAACAGAACAACAAATTTCAGAACGTATTTACTATTTTGTAATTTAGATTAACCAAACATTGACTAAGAGATGAGTACACCTATATTCGGGTGTATATAGTCATGTATACACTAGAATCAATATTTGAGTAGCATAAAGCTTCAAACGATTCCTCAATAGCATTCTGCTAACCGCCATTCGTAGAACAATCAGCGAACGTAACAACTTCCGTTTTAAAATTGTTGCCTCTCCGTTTCTCGGTCCTCGGTCGGCATTATTATACTTACTAACCACTGTAAGTTTTTAAAAAAAATCCTAACGTGCAAGTGTAGTTAGTATTTTGAATAATTTTATTTGAAAATTTTCAATTTTTGTAGTGCATGGTAAAATTAATAAATTTTATAAAAAAAAAAATTACTAGCCAATATATTTAGTTCTTAAGTTGTCAATATCTTTAGCCTGACTGGAGAAGATCATATCAGCGTACCTAAGGTAGCCAGACCCCGTTGCGATGCGCTGTGATAGCGGGTAGAGTCGGCAACGCGCTTGTGATGTTCTACGTTAACGCTACGGTTTCCGCTGGAACCACTTATTATAAAGACCACACACCTTTGTTTAGCCTACCTTAGTGATGTAAAAAGGAATTCTCTAAATTAAATTTTTATTTCTTTACCGACAAACCGTACTGCCGTTTAAAATCGAATGTTATCATTGAGTTTTTTTTTTTATACTGTCACAAATACAAAAATATTTTACTATTTTTCATAGGTAATATGTAAATATACTTTTATAAACATAAATATAACACAAATACACGGACGTCTATTCCTAAATAACTTAATGCTTATGGTATAGGAATAGTCGACTGATATGTAAATAAATTTGTACATATATTACACAAACACTAAGGGCAGGATTCAATCCCACAACCCCCAGAGCAGAAAGCAAGGTCACTACAAACTACCCCAACGGGCACGTCAAAACGAGTATGATATATACTTTTTAACTATTATATTATTAATTGTAAAAAAAGTTTTGATTAGTATACACACTGAAACTAAATTAATCATATTCGTCATTAATTTTAAATTATTTCTTTGTGCCGTTTGCAGGCGAAACACTTGGATCTTGGAGAAGCAGTGCTAAAATTTTTAAGAGAGATAACTTCTCGTCTTATTGCCTCCACTGGTGACAAGAGGGCTGGTGCATTTTTGCACAGAGAATCGGCATAGCGATTCAACGGAAAAATTCTGCATTCTTAGCACCATTCCACGCGGACAAGATTTATACCGTAACTATCTGTAAATATTTAGTTCTTAAGTTGTGAATTTTATTATATTGTAAAATTTCGAAATAAATGTTTAAATTATTTTATACATACTTTAACAAGAACAAAAATATATAGTTATAAAACATCAGAGAAGTTATCAGAACTTGAATAAAAATTTCAACAAAATTTCTTCCGTTTCTCGTTCTTCTTTGTTGGTTGAGCCATTGTGGCAATGTTACAATGAGGTAATAAAATTTTAATTTATGTTATAACCTTAATTTGTTGTTATTCTTTTTTATTTATTTTATTACAAAAAAATACGTTTGTAAAATTTATATTAGATTCGCTTTTACTAAATTAATTTTTAAAGTTACAAAACTTGTGAATTCATCACACACTATAAAATTTATTATGAAAAATTATGTTTAGACTTTATTGTATTGTAAAATCCATCGAAAGGTTTGTCTGTCTAAATCAAAACGTTAAATGTAGCGTGCATATAAACTGTCTGTGGGTGAAGTTTTGAGTTTACTAGTCGTACTTCACTTTGAATTTGTCAAATAGAGATGGATAAACTGGATTTAAATACCAATATTACAGTGTCAGGAGAAAATCAAAAATGCCAGACGTTAAAGTTTTTTATGGACAAGTTTTTTAAGTAGGTATATACCTATAGTAAGTATGACTGTACAACACTTGTACATGTTAGTAATCAATTTTTATAAAATGAAATCGTGCTGTAACACAGAATAGAGTAACGATAACCTAAGAATTAGAATGTTGGGCGGAGTTTTTAATGATGTATACTTTTTAATAAGTATTCCCACTTATAAACACACAAACGTTTAACGACATCTTTAAATAAAGGCGATGTAGGATAAGTATTTACGTTATGCATTCGTCTGCAAATGTCCCTACGTTAAAACAATGTGTTCCTTGAGAAAATACATGTCATAAAGGTGCTGCGTAATGACTGTGATGAAAGGACGCTCTACTTCGCTTAACAGAGACCGGAGAACTCTCTAGCGAGAAACAAGAAAGTCTATAATAATGGAGTTCAACTTCCGAAAACTAAGTGCCAAAAAGTAAAGTAATGAAAAGTCGAATCTCAAAATATCAAGTCAACAAAAATCAAGCAAAAGCTGAAAAATAATATGTCGACACGTTTTCTTAATATTTTTGTTACATAACGAGTTGTCTATTAGAACAAAAACATATATAATTAGTTATTTAATTGCAACAGATAGAAATCATCGCCGTTTACTGTTGTTTACTCCTTAAAAAACGGCATGAGACGCCCGGTATGAAAAAATATGGAGAGTAAAATTGTGTGTAATACAACACACGTTGAGTGTGACGATTTACAGCGCTTTTTAACCGTGTTCCAAAAAAGGAGAAGGTAACATTAAATTTGATTGTATTTTTTAACCGACTTCAAAAAAATCCGATTTTGATAATTCTTTTTTTATTGGAAAGGAGATATCCCTAGTTATAAGGCAACAAGGATCTGATAATAATATGATAAGGATGATGATATCTTTATACTAGGTGCACCGATTTTAATGATTTTTAATTTAATCGAAAGCCGATGTTTATGATGTGATCACATTTAAATTTCATCGAGATCTGATTACAATTTTTGGAGTAATCTTTGATAGTGCATATTTACTTGACTATTTTTTCGTCTACCTACGTTGTATTACTTGTCGATATAATTGAAGTTGGTTTTTATTGGTTTGCCTGCAAATACAATTATTTAATGTATGTTACATCAGAACTTTTAACTAAGTTGATCGATTTCGATGATTTTTTAAATCAATAGGTGTTGCGTGTTTTTTTTTTTTATTTATAAATTTTTGATCCACGGGCTCAAAATGCCCGTGCCTTTGTTTATCATGCATGCATTATAATACCACAGGCGATTTTTCTACTTATTATACTACAGATCAACAGTCCTGTGACTGCCTAGTAAAACTAGGACGTGGTCCGACGCTGACGCTTTATTTTTATTTTTTTTTTTCTTTACTAAATACTGTTTATACAGAAGTATACACATAATTGCTTTCTAATTTCTAACATTATTATTTTTCTTATCTATGCCTATATTTACACTTATTTGCTAGTTATCATATATGTACACTTATTTCCTAGTTACCATATATGTACACTTATGTTCTACTTACTATGTACACTTAACCTATGTTACTGTTAGTAAGGGTTTTTTTTTCTTATATATATACTAGCTGTGCCCGCGGCTTCGCCCGCGTTGAAATTAGTGTGTCACAAAGTTTTGCCGGCAAACTTCCAGTGAAACTCTCATCAAAATCGGCTTAGCCGGTCCGTAAACCTTCCTCTTGCCAATGGTGGAGCCCTCTCTACAATGGTGAAACCTCATGAACATCCGTTCAGTAGATTTTGAAGGGATCGATCACATACACTTTTGGGGACTTTGTTTTATTATACACTAACTGTTGCCCGCGACTACGTCCGCGTGGTTATGAGAAATGCATTACTATTAAGATATTTAACGCAAATTATTTTTTTATTTCAATCACTTGAAATGCTTATCACACTGACAAACTTTTTAAAAGTCACAATTTAGTATAATTTAATAGTTATTTTTATAAAACCTCTCTATACACCACATTTTTACTTTTATTTTCAGGCTGTATATGTTTCATACAAACTATCAACCCCAATTAAACCCCCTTAGCGGTGGAATATCGTAAAATCCGTTCTTAGCGGACGCCTGCTAACTATAATCTACCTCCCTGCCAAATTTTATCTTTGTCCAACCTGGATGGATAGACCATCCAGCGGTTTTTGAGTTCTCGTGATGAGTGAGTTAGTGACCTTTCTCTTTTATATATATATAGATTACAATGCATTATTTGGACACCTCCTCACCATCTATAGAACATATATTTTAAATTTCAAGTCTCTTACTTGAAAAACATAAGACTTTCATACAAATTTCCGACCCCCGTTTTATCCCCTTAGGGGTCGATTTTCGTAAAATTCTTTCTTAACTAATTTCTACGCCATATAAAGAGCCTATCTGCCAAATTTCAAGTCTGTGGGTGTTAAAGTTTCGGAGATTTCGTGATGAGTGAGTCAACCTACCATCCCCCGTTTTAACCCCAAAAGGGAGTTGCTTTCAAAGATACATTATTTGGACACCTTCTCATCATTTATAGAGCATACTTTTTAAATTTCAAGTCTCTTACTTTAAAAACATAGGACTTTAATACAAACTTGCAACCCCCGTTTTACCCCTTTAGGGGTAGTATTTCGTAAAATTCTTTCTTAGCGAATTTCTACGCCATATAAAGAGCCTATCTGCCAAATTTCAAGTTTGTAGGTGTTAAAGTTTCGGAGATTTCGTGATGAGTGAGTCAACCTACCATCCCCCGTTTTAACCCCAAAAGGGAGTTGCTTTCTAAAGATACATTATTTGGACACCTTCTCATCATTTATAGAGCATACATTTTAAATTTCAAGTCTCTTACTTCAAAAACATAGGACTTTCATATAAACTTGCAACCCCCGTTTTATCCCCTTAAGGGTCGAGTTTCGTAAAATCCGTTCTTAATGGATGTTTACGTTCTATGAGAAGCCTACCTGCCAAATTTCAAGTTCGTAGGTGTTATAGTTTCGGAGATTTCGTGATAAGTGAGTCAACCTGCCATCCCCCGTTTTAACCCCAAAAGGGAGTTGGTTTCTAAAGATACATTATTTGGACACCTCCTCACCATCTATAGAACATACATTTTAAACTTAAAGTCTCTTACTTCAAAAACATAGGACTTTCATACAAACTTGCAACCCCCGTTTTACCCCCTTAGGGGTTGAGTTTCGTAAAATCCGTTCTTAGCGGATATCTATGTCCTATAAGAAGCCTACTTGCCAAATTTCAAGTTTGTAAGTGTTATAGTTTCGGAGATTTCGTGATCAGTGACCTTTCGCTTTTATATATGTATAGATAGATATATATTATTTTTATATAGTTATTATTTATTTATCTATGTATAAGTTATCTATTTCTGTTATTTACTTAAATTTCACTTGATAATTATTTATCTATTTATTTATTTTATTTTATAGGTACATCCACAGACTACATATGTAACATTATATATGATTTACTATTACATTATTATCTAATATGTAACCCATTACGGGGTACACAACATTCCACAATATATTAATGCCGTGAAGCAAGTATAATTAAAATTACTTCGCATAAAAATTAAAAGTAAAGATGTGAATGTGTATTTACTTGACTACTTTTTCATCGACCTACGTTGTATTATACAACATAAATTTTCACTGGGTATACTGATTTTGATGATTTTTATTTTAAACGAACACTGATACTTGTCTTGTATTACCTTTTAAATTTGATCGACATCTTTTTTTTTTTTTTTTTTTTTTAAATATATAGACTAGCGCTTGACTGCGATCTCACCTGAAGTCAAGTGAAGATGCAGCCTAAGGTGGTGCGCGCTTGCCTAGAAGATGCCTATTCACTCTTGATTTAAAGATACCTAAGTTATAGTTCGTTGGAAAAACGGAAGCCGGAAGGGCATTCCAAATTTTAGCGGTGCGAATTAGGAACGAGGAAGCAAATCGTTTAGTGCGAGATCGTGGGATTTCAACCACATAGCGGTGCAGATTCATGCGATGCCTTGCGGTTCGGTGGTAGAAAGGTGATGGTGGAACCAAATTGTATAGTTCTAGAGCACACTCTCCGAAATATAACCTGTAAAATACCGACAAACAGGCAACCTTGCGCCGATGTTCGAGACTTTGAAGTCTAGAGCGAACCAGCGATTTGTCACCGATGAGTCTTCTGGCGCGTCGATCCACAGAATCCAAAGCAGCGAGCTGGTACTTGGCAGAGCCATCCCATAAGTGGCTGCAGTACTCCATACACGATCGAACTTGTGCTTGGTAGAGAGTAAGAAGCTGTTCCGGTGTGAAGTACTGCCTGACTTTATTGAGGATACCAAGTTTCTTACCAGCAATTTTTGCCTTGGATTCTATGCATTGTCCGAAGTTCATATTAGACGAAATATTTATGCCTAGAAGATCAATACTATCGGTGATCGGAACAGATACACCCCGGAAAGTTGGGGCTAATGGGAATGGACTCCGTTTAGCAGTGAAAAGACACGCTTGTGTTTTGGAAGCATTAAATTTGACTAGGTTGGCGTCACCCCAATCGGATACCTCTTTCAAAGCCAAATTCATGCGTTCAACCAGGGCCTCTCTATGCTCATGAGTTTCAGCCCCACCAGCTCGGGGACCGGACACGTATCTCTCCGTAACAGTGCTGTCATCCGCGTATCCAAAGATACCGGGCCTGAGGAGGTCATTTATGTGAATCAAGAAGAGGGTTGCAGAGAGAACTGATCCCTGAGGGACACCGGCATTAACCGCCATCAACTCAGACGAGGAGCCATCTAAGACCACCCGATCTGATGACTACTTTTTGAGTAATCTTTGATAACGCGTATTTACTTGACTATTGTTTTGTCTACTTATATTGTGTTAATGGTCCATGTAATTGAAGTAGTTTTTTTTTTTTGTTTAACAATCATAGCATTTCAGAGCCTTACATACATACTCTTTTTTTGACTTACTACAATGCAAACATTATTAATATGTATTTATGATCTTCTTCACTTTTAATTAAATTCTTAGATTTTATTTAATTACAACGGTACAATAAACAATAATAGTACCCTACTAAATAATAAATCGAAAAATGTAACACAAAACAAGCACAAAACAGTAGTTTCATGAATTTTTACCAACATAAAGTCGACCTTTTCTAGGACCGGTTACTTATTTCATAATATATTATTTCATCTTTTTTATCTCCCTTGCGTAGCGAGTGAGCCTTTTTAATATCCGCTCTCAAATGAATACTAATGACACGTTCATATACAAATTTATTAAAAGAGAAAGAAAATAATATGAATTTAATGATTCATTTTTGTACTACAATGAAATTTCATAGAAATAATAAAAATAATATTAATGAGTGTTTCTTTATGTTTTCCTGACAATTTAATAAGAAGATTACAAGGAGCGTTAATTTATTCAACGAAAATTTGAATTACGTTTCATGTTTGCGAATTCTGAGACCTCAAAAGCCGTAATAAATGACAACATTAATAATACCATGTCGCGTAATAACGAAATGCTTAAATTGCTCGTTGAACATCAAATTACTCCATTTTACTTAATGTCGTTCTGAATTCTTTTATTATAATCTTGCAATTATGCGTTTCTTTAATATATTACTTTTGACAAGTAGGTATATGAAGTCGAATACGGAATTTCGATAACTAAGATTGCAACTAACGATGTGCTTGTTTTATATTTGTGTTTGCACGAAAACGAAAAAAATCTACTTCAATTACATCCACAAGTAATACGACGAAAATGATCGGTAAAACGGACATTAACTTCGCTTTGTAAGGTATAATTCCGAAAGAAATCATTAGATCACGATCAAATTTTAACGGAATCACATGACAAGCATCATCTTTTGACTAAAAAAGGATCATCGTAATCGATATACGCAGTATTATATAAAATTATAAAGTAACACGCAGAGAAAAAGACGGTCGAATTGAAAACCGTCTGCTTTTCTTGAAGTCGGTTTAAAATGAGTTTTTGCTGCGATTATGCTTTTATGCTTTTTTTATGAAATATATTACATTTGTGGTACATTTATGTTGTTGTTCAATATAAATTACTAGTGACCCGTTCCGGCTTCGCACAGCTGCAAAAACTATCAGTTGTTCCTCTACTATATTATGCATGTATTATACAGATAAACCTTTCTTTGGAATCACTCTACTTACTAAAGAAAATCGCATCAAAATCCGTTGCGTAGTTTTTAAAATCTAAGCATGTAGACAGCGGGAAGCGGCTTTGTTTAATATTATTTAATGGTAAGTAAGTATAGCATTCAGCTGTCACTTTAAACACGGGAAACAATTAGCCGGCTTTAGAAACTGATTAAGGTACATTAATAAAATATTAACCATCATATCGATTAATATTAATAGTTATATATATACCTACCCCCTCTCTTCCCGTGGAGTGAGAGGCGACTAAGGGATAACACAGTTTCACTACCACCTTGGAACTTAAAAAGCCGACCGATGGTGGGATAACCATTCATTTGCTGGTTTTGAAATACACAGGCCGAAGACGGGCAGCAGCGTCTTCAGTGCGACAAAGCCAGCCCTGCGGTCACCAACACATGAGATCACGCCATTTTTGAGTTGAACTTGTCATGTCTAGTAGTGGATTAGGCTGAAGTGTGTGTGTGTGTTAATATTTATGTAAAAATGTTTTTCGATTTCTAATTATTTTTATTACAAAAGAAAAACTAAATTGAAAATAGTAGTCATAAGTGACATTTCACGGTATACATACTTATATTATTGACTATAATTATCTTCTTTATACAATGTACTGCGCTTCTAAGCTTAATTAACAAATTAGTTTGATCGTGGTCAAGTTTAAATGATTTTAATTACTTTGATGGCTGTTAACGTTTTGTTCAAATGTTAACTTCAGCGAAGCCTCTTTATAACCCTTTTTGAAATACATCCCACTCTGCTGTTGAAAAGGCACTATTAATAATGAAATGTGTGTTAAGCTATATTTTTATTTCGATAGATAAATTCTAATCCATTATCCTTTATATCATTTGAACATAAATAACTTATTTTACCTCACTTTTTAATTTTTTACGTATAATATTGTACAAAAAGATCTGAAAAAATAAATAAAAAATAACATCTCAGATATTTTACGATTAATTAATATACTAATAGTTGAGATCTAGACAAGTGAATATTTAGATTCATATTTAAGTGCTAAGGATCTCCAAACAGCTGAGTAGTTTTACTCGAAATTTCTTTATAGTTAATAAAAATTTGCCTTTCAAAGAAAGAAATAAACATGTTAATATTATTAGGAATTCCGAAACAAGTTACTGATACACAAATACAGCGATACACATAGTAAGCATACAAACCTTTTCATTTCTAAAAGGAAATACAAATAAGTATAAAAAAAAGCAATTTTAAATCGTCAAAAAACAATACCTTCAAATATTAACAAATACTTTGTAATATCTCCTTTGATGTTTTCTGATTCCGTCGATTTATAACGCTCTTTGATAACTTTGACAATTAAATATATTTTTTTTATTTTTTTTGTATTTTGATATTTATATATTTTGTAATATTAATTAAGATAATTTATTGCTTTTTAGTATATTATTATATTATTTATCTGTTATAATACTTTTTTTTAACATAATATTATAATTATTTATTACATTTCTTATTATGAACAATACAATTTTTGTTAACGATAATTCAGTTGAAGTATCGGACGACGCTATTTCGACGGATTCTGTTTCCTCTAATGACAGTTTTCATAGTACTTGTCTGCCACTCAACCAGACCCTTCACACGACATTCTCAGCTTATCCAAAAAACTTTAATGTTGTACATATAAACGCTCAAAGCATCCCTGCTCATTTTTCTGACCTACTGACATCTTTCGAAAGTAAAAACATTCACGCTGTACTTATTTCTGAGACATTCCTTAAACCTTGCTTACCTTCCACGTCCTACTGCTTACCTGGTTTCTATTTAATTCGTAATGACCGTGTCGGGAAGGGTGGCGGTGGAGTAGCCATATATCTCCGTAGTAATATCCCATTTACTATATTGCATAAATCACCTGCACAATACTCAGAAACTGCTGAACACATTTTTATTGAAGTTTTATTTGGTCAGCTGAAACTTTTACTTGGAGTTTTTTACAATCCATCTATGCATATAGATTATTTCGAAAGCTTTGAAACCCTTCTTGAGCAATATGTACCTCTGTTTGATCATACTATTATTATGGGTGATTTTAATACGTGTCTTATAAAAAATGATATACGTTCTAAACGCCTTAAAAATATTGTTAGTGGTGCTAATCTTAATTTACTTGCAACTAACGCTACACATTTTTTTCCTAATTGTACTCCCTCTTTGCTGGATTTGATGTTGGTTTCTTCCTTGAATCACGTTGGAACATATGGACAACTGCCAGCCGAAGGTTTTTCATACCACGATCTTGTGTTTTTGTCTTATAAAATTCGTCCACCTAAAGAGAAACCCACAATAGTTTTGCGACGTAATTTCGCTAATTTCGATAACACAAGTTTCCTGCAAGACCTAGATATAATTGATTGGGGTACTATTTACACTGCTGAGACCATAGAAGATAAGTTAAGAATATTTAACAACTATCTCATGGAGTTATTTGATAAACATGCTCCTTTAAGACCTGTAAAACTTAAGCATCTCCCAGCTCCTTGGCTTACTCAAGAGTTAAGAACATTAATGGCTAGACGCAACGCTGCTAAGTTTAAATATAAAGTTAAACCTACTGATAACAATCTATTAAAATACAAAAAATTGCGTAACTTCTGCAGTAGAGTTTGCCGTGATGCACAGCGTGAATTTATACACTCTTCCCTCCAAAACAATAACCCTCGTCAAACGTGGAAGTTTCTAAAGACACTCGGCTTTGGGCGGCAGAAGGGTTGTATCAGTGAACACCTTGATATTGATGCTCTTAACAGAAATTTTTCACATACTACTAAGATTGATACACAAGCCAAACTATCAACTCTAAACTACCTTAGCTCTCTACCAATTCCGGAGCATGCTTCCTTTAAATTTAACGACATCTCTCCGCTGGAGGTTAAGAAACAAATTAATGCAATTAGAACGGAAGCTGTTGGCAATGACGGTATAAGCAGGAAAATGATTCTTTTATCGCTCGAATTTATCTTACCTGTGGTTTGCCATATTTTTAACTTCTCTCTTTCCTCTTGTACTTTTCCCAGTGCCTGGCGTAAAGCCTTGATTGTCCCTATTCCGAAATCTCCTTCTTCGTCTGGTACCAGCTTTCGACCAATTTCTATATTACCTTTTCTATCAAAAGTTCTTGAACGTATTGTCTATTCTCAGCTTAATCTATACTTGCGTACTAATAATTTATTAAGCCCTTTTCAATCTGGGTTTCGGACTGGACACAGCACAGTCACGGCTCTTATAAAAATTTGCGATGATATCCGATTTGCAATGGACAGTAAACAGGTGGCGATTGTTGCACTTCTTGACTTTAGCAATGCCTTCAACAACGTTGACCATGATTTACTTATTGCAATTCTACGGACTCTAAATATTGCTCCATGTGCTGCCAAATGGTTTCAGGCCTACTTATATGAACGGCAACAGTGCGTTAGCTTTGGCAATAAACGTTCTGCTTATTGTACTCTTTCCTGCGGGGTCCCTCAGGGAGGAGTTCTGTCACCCATGCTCTTTTCTATATTTATCAATTCTTTGTCTTCACTCCTCACTATAAAACATCACTTTTACGCTGACGATTTGCAACTATATGTTACTACACCTATTGTTGACATCGCTAACGCCATCACTACTCTAAATATTGAATTAAATAAAATCGTTACATGGTGTCATTCATACGGTTTACTGATTAACCCAAATAAATCTCAAGTGACTATTATTGGCAACTCATATCAGCTTTCCAAAATTAATTCACTCGACTTACCTACCATCCTATTCGATTCCGTCGCTCTTTCACCTCTTCCTGTTGTTAAAGATCTGGGGTTATTAATTGACAACACTCTTACCTGGGCGCCTCAAGTTGCCGAGGTGAGTCGAAAGGTCTTTGCAACAATAGGTTCGCTAAAACGTTGGAAGAACTTTCTCCCCTTTAAAACCAAAGTTGCCTTGACTACTTCCTTACTGCTACCCTTATTAGATTACGCTGACATTGTTTATATCGATTTATCTGAACAACTGTTAAACAAATTGGAACGATTACAAAACATATGTATTCGCTTTATATTCGGGTTGCGCAAATTTGAACATATATCTCAATATCGACAACAGTTGGGTTGGCTACCAATTAGACAGCGACGAAATGTGCATGCCCTCTCTTTATTGTTCAATATCCTTTATCACCCTCACACACCCCCTTATCTTAAGGAAAGGTTTAGTTTTTTAGGACATGACACTGAATGTCACTTGCGTTCCCGTAGTAATAACTTGCTTGTGGTACCTCTTTGTCGCTCTAATGCTTATGGTAACTCCTTCACTACTAAAGTGATCAAACTTTGGAATTCCCTACCCAATAACATCCGTCAAGCAGAGTCTATAAATATTTTTAAGAATCGTTTGCACAAATACTACTTAACTCTTACATAGTTTTAATTATGTATATGTTTCTCTTGGTATATTGTTTTTATTTGTATGTTTGTATAAATATAGTATGTATGTGTTTACATATGTGTTTATATGTTTATGTAGATATATACCGTTTAAATGTATTGTAATTAATTTAATTATATGTGCTAAACTTGCGTTGTCGATTGCGCACTACTACCGACATATTTTTCTTAGACTACTTTTATTAAAGGTTGCCTGGAAGAGATCGCTTTAAGCGATAAGGCCGCCTTTGCATACATTATTTGTTTTTGTATCAAATCGTTCTAAAATGTATCTTCTTTTTTGTGTGTGCAATAAAGTTTAATAAATAAATAAATAAATAAATAAATAAAAGTCAATATAGGCTTTTATCCTATAATTAAATAATCAAAACGTTTATTATCTTTTCAATAAAACTGATACTGTCTACTGATAGACAAAGATAAAAAAAATTAAATTAGATTCTACAGTATGAATATTATGAGTTTATGTACGTGATAAATTTCGAAAGTCAAAACTACTATTTAATAATAAGCAAATAAATTGTGAGAATCGATTCCACTGAAGCGTCGTTTAAAATGTCAGTAGGGTGAAAATTTTAAATAGTTATTTTACACTACATTACCCAAACGGTAGTTTCAGCACCTCAAATCTGCAGACCAAAGCTCGGTTCTAGAAATAAAAAGTGAAAAACTTGGAACGGAGAGAAATAGTCGAGCGATGACTTAGCAAAAATTGTAAGTCTGTTAAGTATAAAGGATACATCAAATATTTCAATATTTATCTAGACATACAGATCAATAGACTTATGTTATGTATAAATAATAGGTCTAAGAAAAAGTATTTTTGTGTATTTTATATGTATTAATAAAAGAGGTTTTATATAAACACAATTAAAAAAATACAAGCCACAAACATCATAATCGTCTTACTCTCAGTAACTATTTAAAGGTTTTTGTATAATAAATTAGTTATTGTATCGCGCCCGCTCCCAAAAGACGTAACGTCGATTTTTTGCCATTACATATTAATTATTGACGTGGGAGTGGTAGAGGACCTTCAGTATAAAAACTTATAGAAGTCCCCATCTCAGTGGGTGTTAATATGAAGGTCATGGATGCTAATAAATAAAGAAATTGAATACACATACATTATTATAGACATTAGCAACAAACGACACATAATTATGTGTCGTTTGTTGCTAAGTCATGGGTAACTTAATGGCTGCGTTTCATTGAACGGTTGGCTGATAAATCTATTAATGTTTTGTAGTAATAGATGTAAATTTAAATAATACCTACATATAAATATATATATGTAACAGTCAGACTCAGGGCGGGAACTCCTCCAGGCTCCATGTAAAATCCTGGAAATACTCTGAAATCGATATGTGATGGAATGGAAAGCGGGATTACTACAATTTGCACCATAAACGCCAAAAATTTATAATTCTATACCTACACTAAAATTGGAAAACTCTGGTAGTATCAAAAAACTGGAAAGTGTCTCGATATTACAAATGCATAAATTTAGCATTAATAATAATTATTGATTTGCTTTAAAAGAGTCCAGAGCGTTACATACTCGATACGCCTATCTAGTAGATCGGTCAAATCAATACAAACAACTATAATAATAACGTGTCTGTTAAATATCGTATAGTTATGCTATTTTTCAGCAAATAATAGTGATTTATAATACAATTACAAAACGAAAAGAAAGTGCGTGTGTTCAGCCCCGATGCACGACCTAAGTTTACTCCTTCAGATCGACTGTCTAAATAGACATAAAAGGGCTTACTAGAAAAAGATTAATACCATATCAAATGGTAAATAAACGAATAGATGACGTTACAAAAACGTAACGAGGTCATTCGTTCTGTAAATTTTACCCCTTATATTTTTTTCATACTTGAGGCCTTATATGAAAATCGATTCTTAAAGAGTAAACTCCAAATAGAAAATATAATATAGAAAATGATCATAGGGTGAACACGTAATAAATAAATATGTAACATACTACATATTTCAGACTGTTTTTAATGACAAATAACCACCAGGGATTATTCTGTAAGAAGAACATCTCCTAACTTAAAAATAACTCAGTTTTCCGAGAGATTGTTAGAAAAAAAAATTATGTAATAAAGAATTTAAGCGTCAACAAATGTGTTACAAACCTATCAGAAGTACAAGTCCATTAGAAATAAAACATAAATAGTTATCATTTCATACGAAATCGTAATTCAATAAAAACTGCTTAATTAAAAAAATAGCTAACTAAGGAATCTTCAATATCCATTACTGCATGACAAGCGGCGTTGCAGTGCTGTGCAAACAGCACCGGTAGCGCGCAGTCAGCGGAACTGTGTACCAAATCACAAGCTTATGAGTTAAAGTAAGAAAAAAGAAAGTCCGATCACGTCAGAGTTTCTTTATTTGGAGTATGATAAATATAATACTTATTATAATTTCATTTTGGTAGATATATTTTGTGAAAAAAGCCATCTACAGGGAAAAGCAATTAATAATTGCGTTTTACCTTATAATTTTAGAATAAAAAAGCGCCATCTATGTTTTGATTGTGATTTT
This sequence comes from Melitaea cinxia, assembly GCF_905220565.1. NCBI lineage: Eukaryota > Metazoa > Arthropoda > Insecta > Lepidoptera > Nymphalidae > Melitaea > Melitaea cinxia. The sequence continues at coordinate 11,837,888 of NC_059403.1, forward strand.
GACAACTTTTTGTTGGTAAAAACCTTAGTTTTTTGAATTTTTTTACGTTTCGAAAGCAAACGCTTAATAAAATTGTAATTCCATACTATGCAAGTAAATTTATATTGTTTTAAATAAAACTTATGTGTTAATTTAATAAAATAAAATATTTTTTTATCGGTAACCGATAAACAGGCCTTAAATACTAAGACGAATAAAAGAAAAGAAGAAAAATAAGTAAAGAATAACTGTTTATTTTAACTTGTACCAGGCCCAATTTTTTGATGAGCACTTCAGCGTAGCTTTACTAAAATGAATTAATATGTCTGGACTTTGGAGATTTTTATATTTGCATCCCCATTTTATATTAGCAAAATGCGGATTGAATGAACGACATCGTATTTTAATTATCTTTTATTTATTTAATATACCTAAATCGCTTGCACGAAGGTGCGGTTAAAATCTGCCTGTAGTTCTCATTGCTGATACAAATGATGAACGCGTAACTACGTTTAATTATCTTTTAATTGATCATATTTAATCTAACATTCACGTTCCCATTCGCCCAGTTCGTAGTAAACATCTTCGTACACCCTTACTAACCGATGACATTAAAGCTATTCAATAAATAATTGTGTTTGTTCGCAACGAAAAAAAAAAAAAACAACTTCCAAAACATCGACAAGTAATAGAACGCAAGTATACGAACAAAATTAATTAATTATTAGTGCGTTTGCATAAGTCGTCACTGCGATTTTCGAGAGTTTCTTTCGATTTCTCTGGAATTCCATCATCAGATCCTGGTTTCCCTATGATGGTACCACACTTGATATATCTCCTTTCCAACAAAAAAGAATTATCAAATTCGGTTCATAAACGACGAAGTTATTCCCGAACATACATAAAAATACACACGGTCGAATTGACTAACCTCCTCCTTTTTTGAAGTCGGTTAAAAAAAGGATCCTTGCGAAGGCTCGACAGCGGGTCAGCCACGACGAAAAAAATTAGAGAAAATATAAAAAAAAGTGGATTTATTCTTATTTACGCACCTAAGAAGTTATACTTCATTGGCTAGCTAGCTTCACGTTTCTAACTTCTTCATTTAATAGCTATCTTCAGGGTGTCGGTTTTTCTTGACGGTATGCGCGCGTATCGTATAAATTTACTCTCATTATTTCCCCTAACGCACCAAAAGAAGTAGAATTTCAAAAATTTAGAAATCTCTTCAATACAATATGCAGAGACAAACAGCGACGTCATATTCATAAGCGCTTGATTAAGGAAGATGCATCTTCTAAAGTCTGAAATTTTTTTACAAACGCTTGGAGTTGGTAAAACTAAACAAAATATCGATTCCAATTAATTTTACTTCGATCAGCTTAATCAGTATTTCTTAACTTCCGATTCCATTTATGGATCGACCAAACGTAAATACACTTACTCAAATTTCAGCTACATCCGCTCCAACGTATTCTGGTTCGTTTCGGGTCTCTAAGCTATGTGCATGTCAAATTTCATGGCGGTCGGTCAAGCCGTTGAAAAATGGAAGTGGAAAAAAAAAACTCACTTATAGAATACTTATAGTTTAACGAACAATATTGAAATCTTTCTTTTTTTTTTGTCACTTAATATTTGATATTAGTTGTATCCTTTAGCGCCATTTTTTATCAATTAGTAGGGTTATATTATTATTATTAATATTTATTCATTTTTTATTCCTATCAGTGGAATGTACGTGATATAATATCACATAATTCACATTTAAACAATTATGATTTTTTTAATCCTGTGATATTTATATGACAACCACGAATAAAAATAATCTTTAGGTATATCGTATTCTAAAGATAGACAAGAAAGTAACCTGAATAAATAATAAATAAATGAATATATATATATACACAATACACACACGGTCGTCTGTTCCTAAAGTAAGCAGCAACTTAATGCTTGTGTTATATATAGGTAACAGTCGACTGGAAGAGCTACAAATTTTTTTTTTTCGATAAATATACTTACATATATATATATATATATATATATATATATCAGCCAGACTCGGGGTGGAAATCGTGGAAATCGAAACCACGACCCCCGGAGCAGAAAGCAGGGTCACTACAAACTGCGCCAACGGGCTAGTCGAAATGTATCAATACAGATTGAAGTCAATTACTTTTTCCTAATTTTTTCTTTCTTTTCTTTTTAAAAAAAATATAAAAAATCATGAGCGTTAAAGCACTATTAAAGAAAATTGTTTTTTTTTTCGACAAAGAGAACCTAAGTATCTACAAGAAAACAATGTATCAAAGCTGATCCCATCACTTTTGGTTGTTCAACTTGACGAAAACATCGATCATGATCCCAGATAAAAATTCTCCCGTAATTAATAACGATATAATAGATCGTCACTCAACGGTCACTAGAGGCATGTCAGGTTAGTAAAGCACAAAAATATTGTTTTCAGGAAAATTTATAACTCTTCGTTGCATAGAAACGGAAGAGTAAACAGACCCGTAAATATTAATAGTACAAATCACCAAGTATAGTAAAGCTCTGCAGAGGTTGTTGAATTTGCTATTCCAGACATTGTAAGCATTTCATATAATAAAAAAAATCATTAACATACGAGTGACATTAGTCCGTTAAGAACCGTTATAGAAGATGTCTGACAACTTCAATTGCGTTTAATTTTGTAACCTTTTAGATTAATTGGCATCTATTGTTCTGCTTCATTTCGATCATAAATAATAATATTAATTTACTAGCTGACCCGGCGAACTTCGTATCGCCTAACACAAACTTTATCGTATGGTATTAAAGTTCAAATTGACTCTTATTATCACAAAACTTTTGTATGGGAGTATAGAAAAGTGTTGTTTTTAGACTTTTTCAGGAAATTTAAATTTTTTTTTTTTTTTTTAGAATTTTTCTCTCCGTAAGAACCATCCTCGTACTTCAAGGAATATTTTAAAAAAAGAATTAGCGAAATCGGTCCAACCGTTCTCGAGTTTTGCGCTTAGCAACACATTCAGCGACTCATTTTTATATTATAGATAATAGTAATAGTTATTTAGTTCTTTATATTGCATATATCTTTTGGTTTAAATCCTGAATGTTCAAAATTTTTTGAATAGGCTAACGACTTAATTATCTAAAGCGCATGCTGTAACTACCTTTAAGAGGAATTTTATGTATATATTAATACCTTGGCTTATAACTGATTGTAATTTTTTTTAAACATGTAATTCTGTTGGTGGTTCTTACTAAATAAGTAAATCATTGCTGATACATATCTTCACAGGTAGTACACAAACTTTGTTGTCATATCTATCAACTTCTGAGGAGCGGTTTCGAAGAATTTGATGCTTCAGATTCAGAGAAGACAAACCGGGGTCAAAAGTCAGTGAAAACAGTAAAGATACAGTTTTTTTTATATAACTAGGTCGGCAAATAAACGAACAGCTTACCTGATGGTAAGCGATAACCGTAGCTTATAGACGCCTGCAACACCAGAAGCATCGCAAGCGCTTTGCCGACACAATCCCCAATTCCCCCAGGAACTTTGGTCATCTTACCCCAAACAGAAACACAATACTGCTTGAAAATAGTATTATTTAGCTGTGGTCTTCTGTAAGGTCGTACTACCTTAGTCGGGCTGCTCTATATTTTCTAGTTCAAACAAAAATATAACAACGAAAGGTAATAATTATTTGATAAAATCGATTCATTATGTTAATGGGCTATGTAAACAAGTTACTTCATAAACAATTATTTTAAATACAAACACATTTCATTTTTATTTTAGTCGTTATCCGTGTAGCACGAAATATGAGTAAAAGTATTGTAAAAAAACTTGTACTTATTGAAAACTTTATGTGTGTCTACAGGAATTATTATTCACTATCGAAAGTATCGCGTCCGATATTCTGGCTAAGACTACTTTTATTAATTATATTGTACGCTGTTGACGTTTTCTTCAAAATTACATATTTACCTAATATCGATCTACGCAGATTAATGATTTATATTTTAAACGTTGTAGTTTCTGATGCAATCATTATTATAGCTTTACATCAATCAAAAAACTATGACTTATTCTTTAGATATTTTGATAAAAATACTCATTTATTTTCGAAAGATGCAATATACACAAAACAATTAGATCATATTAACAATATGGTTATTATTTTTCATGTCATTCATTACACGATATCAACAATATTACAAATATTCAACAACATCGTTGACAAAAAAGCTTTGAGCTACGTAGCAGTTATTCATACATTAATAATGTTCGAGTGCAATTGCCGTTTTTTAACAGAATACATTTTTATGTGGGCTCTTTTGAATATATTATCGGAGCGAGTTAAATTTATAACACGAAATATATTAGAGGAAAGAGTTACGCCAGTCTCGTCGATGGATTGGGAAAGTGAAGAAGTTATCGTGATAGAACAAGAAGTCACAAGCTTTGACGAATGGAAAGCGCGATACAACGACGTGAAGGAATGTTCAAATTTAATCAATTCTATATTTGGTTTGCAGGTCAGTTATGTAGGTATACGAGTTTGAAAGCCTATTAGTTACATTATTATTAGTATTGAATACAAACAGTTAACAGATAAAATCTTTAAAACAAAAGACAAGAAAATTAAAAAACCAGAAATAATAAACTTTTTTTATTCATCTTAAAAACTAGGTTTTGTAAACTTACATTAGTTACAGCGGGGTTCGAACCCGCAACCGTGAGCGCAACAGTCACAAACCAGTGCTATGACCGTTGCGCCAACGCGTCGTCATCTATCATCTATACCTAAATTATTTTGCGTCGGTGCCGAACAATATTTAGTCAGCACATTGTTGTGTAGCGAATTTTTGGAATGTTAATGTTAATATTAATAATAAAGTATTTTATTTTAGAATCATCATTAATTGAGTGTGTGGAAATTTTTTACGTACTAATATTTAACTTGAGACCGTTAAGTGAAGTCAAACTTCTTTATTTGTTAGTTTAAAATATGTTTATATTTTTGGTGTATGTCATGATGAGTCTCCGTTACTTTTGAGGTCACATAGCGCCTACAACTTTTCGGGACTTTAAATGTAGTCTTCGATAAAAAAGGCTTTAATTTAAGAATCTGCGTTATACTTTTATATTGAAAAGAAAAAAAAGCTCTTGTGATCGAAGCGAACAATTTGTTATAAATAATTTTGTTACAGATCACAATTTTTATTCTTGCCACAATACTGTATTTATTGATTTGCTTATATTCGGTGACTATTAACATCCTGTTTGTGAGTATTGAATTCTACTGTTACTTTTACAAATAGATACTTAAAAAATAATTGTGTTTGCAGGCGAACGAAGAAAAACCAACTTTAATTATATAGACAAGTAATACAACGTAGGTAGACGAAAAAATAGTCAAGTAAATACGCATTATCAAAGATTACTCCAAAAGTTGTAATCAGATATCGATGAAATTTAAACGTGAACATGATAAACATCAGCTTTCGATTAAATTAAAACTCATCAAAATCGGTACACCCAGTAAAAGTTATAGGGATTTTTGAGAGTTTCCCTCGAGTTCTCTGGAATCCCATCATCAGGTCCTGGTTTTCTTATCATGGTACCAAACTAGGGATATCTCCTTTCCAACAAAAAAAGAATTATCAAAATTGGTTTATAAACGACGGAGTTATCCTCGAACATACATTAAAAAATATATATACGGTCGAATTGAGTAACCTCCTCCTTTTATTGAAGTTGGTTAAAAAAACGTAACAGTGTGATTAAAATATTTTCGTGTGCAAATTAATTATTAATACGTTTAAAATAAAGTTTTTTTTTTCTTACAGGGTTGGTCATTACAATCAGCAACGATTGTTTATTCAATAAAACTTATGATGTTCCTAGCAGCACTTTTCACCTTCTGTCATAGTGCGCACGCGGCTCAAGGAAGTGTAACAGAGCTAAAATATTGCCTCGGAAAACTACTTATACATTCAATAACCACATACAAAAGCATGTTTCTACTTTTATTACTTATCACGATGTTTTTGGTCATGTCGGTAATATTCTAAACAATTTTATTTTTATTGCAGGTAAAAAAATCTACAAAGAAACCTTAAGTTTCTTGCGTTTGGTTTCAAATCGTCCAATCACAACACAGGCTTTCGGAAATATTAATATCGATATGACGCTGATACCCAAATTTATTATGTTCTGCACATCCTATACTATTACAGCATTACAATTAAATAATGTATTATAAATGTTTATTTAAAAGTTAATTGCAGCTTCAAAAGTCAAAGGATGTGGTAGGCTGAATCTGCTAGTCTATCACGTTAGCTATAATTATAAAATAATATACACTTACATTCTCATATCTAAGTCAAAATGAAAATATAAATTGGCTAATACAATCAATTAGAATGTAAAACTTAATTTTTAATTTATTCTAATTCTGACGATTCAGCGCTAAGTCATGAGTAGATATATAATCGAATAACAAGAAATAGTGACTATTTAGTATTGGAACAATAAAAGGTCCTATAAATTATTATATTATGACATGACTATGACAGTTTAATGATCTATTAAAATTTATATGTAGTTTATTCAAATGGAAAAAATGGTCATTTAAATAATGCCAACCGTAAATAATATATACATTGGTTAAATTGCTTTCATCCTTTTTTTTCCTAGTTCAAAAATGTATGTGTATGGCACTGTAGAGTATTAATTATATAATAATATTTTACATTTAACATTTGATGTAATCATAATAAAGGAATCGAAACAATAAATTGAAGTTGTTTATTTCGACATGGTAATATTGACACATTAAGTTAATAAGTTTTTGTTTGTCAAACAAATAATGATTTTGTACTAAGTAATAAGTTTAAATAATTAATTTTATTATACATTTGATTGGAAAATTTTGGGTATTTTTGGTATTATTGATTTAAAAGTAATGTTAAGATTATTTATATTAAATGCATGCCATCAAAATTATGTTTCGAATAAATAATTTCACTAACACTGTTATTTTACATCTAAGATATTCCGACGACTGCAATATAAGTATGTATATACTTAGAAATAATATAGAATATACAAAAATAATATTTTGTTATTTCCTATCATAATAATTAAAACCGCTTTGGTGTACCAAATGATGATTGTAGTGATGCGTGTAGCTTCCTGAAAACTGGTGGTCGCGATGTCGATTCACCCGATACCGATATTCGTATTTGTACGATCATTTGTTTCTGGTCTTGACGTTAATTCTTGTTGCGTGTAATCCTTGTGGATCTTCCCACTGTGTCATGGTGAATATATACAGATGTTGTGAAGCCAGTTATTATCACAGGTTACGGAAATGACGAATATCCTATGACCCTTCTCCTATGTGAAGAAAGAGGCCTTTGCGCAGCTGTGAGATGGTACAGGTTGCTTCGGTTTACTTCAGTATTAATAGTATCTTTTGATGAAATATAAAAAGCAAAGGAGTAACAGAATACTGACAGATAGACCACTTACCGCTGATGTTCTAATCTACAGCAATCTAATTCTAGTGCAGACCTACGTATCATTAACTGAGTTTTTCAAACAATTGTCAATATACCAAATGTGTAATAAAATATTTATTTTATATAGAACTATACGAATTGTAATTATATTCTCTTACTGTGTCATCATTTAAAAATAAGACCTTGCCTTAAAAAAAGATGTAAATAGTAGAGGTGGGTGCTTCGATAAAATGAAAATGAGGCGGCGGAGGTTCGTTAGTGCGGGAGCTTCTCAGTGTCCTCTCCCGATTGTCACAAGCTCAATATTTATAAATTCTCCCGAGAGAAAATGGTCTTTATTTTAATGTTACTATGGTCTAAAACCCAAGTCCAAATATTACTTTAAAAATGCTCTAGGAACAAAGAACGCATAAAATTCTACAATACAAAGGATTTTCAGAACTGTAACAGACATAATATCTAATTAGATGATTTTCTGCTTTGAGGGTCGAAGACAAATCCCTTGAATGTAATTGCTACAAAACTTCAAATACAAAATCTTAATTTAAAATTAATTTTTAATTAGTTATGGCAGTAATAGATGCTTTATTAACTATAAGAGTAAATCTTGCAAATGAAATATATTTGCAGAGATAGGTACTTTAGGACCAAATGTATACCCTATGTCCCGAAAATGTTAGCATATATATACAGTATATTTTTCTGCTTTAAACATGATTTTTCATTTCTACCACAACACAAATAATATTTTCTATGAATTATTGCATGATAACAGTAATATTTTTCTTAATCTTGCTCGTATTCAAAGTGTCTTAAAAAACATTATATACTTTGAATACAAGGATTATAGTATTTAATAAGGTCAAGAAAACAATTTAATAAATATATTTTGGTGAGTTAGTTAGAAAAGTATATCGATTGATTATAAAATAATGAAATGTAAATAATATGTATATTCAAATAAGCGTGAGTCGTAGTATTCGTTTGACGCATTAACTATTCTACTTAACTAATTTTCTGTTTCATGAAAGGCAACACTTAAGTTAAAATACGACAGGATTGAGACGTTATCGACTATATACGAAGTAGACATGTGTATAAAAGTATTAAAATTGTTATCAACTACAGAAAACATACTGGGAATTTATAGAAATTATAGCTTACTTTCGAAGTTGAAGAAATTTTTGATTTGGTTTCAAATATTAATTGAAATTATTGTAGTTTCTTGCTCATTTAATTTTTTACGTCAAATTTTAGCTGTAAATTTAAAAATACAAGTATATATCATTGTTATGTATATGATATGCTCACTTTCAATGATAATTTTATCATTGTATCATTCGGGAAACTATATAAAAGTTACTCGTTCTATTAAAAGTAGTCATCAGCGGTTTATACATGACAAGATTTATCTTAGAAACTTGTCCAGAAATTATAAAATGTTGATCTTTGTGATTATTTTCTATGTTTCTATGATGATAGTATTAGAATTTTATGTATTTACATCGTACTATTTCAAATTAACTAGTACGGATGGTTTAAATGTTGTATATTTCATTTACATGATAATTTGTAATTTACGCTTTAGTTTTCAATTTGTTGTGGCCTATTCTTTTTCAATGTTATTATCTGAGCATGTAAAATGTATAGCACGGGAAATATCTAAGGAAAAAAACTTAAAGTCAATAATAACTGAAGATGAAGATACTAACACAATTGAAGTCATCCCTCAATATATAACTAGCTTTGATGAATGGACAACAGTTTATACGAATATAAAGGAGTGCTCTGATTTCATTAATGTTGTGTTTGGCGTTGAGGTTGGTACATTCTATGGAGTAAATTTTTTCGAATATTTGAAATTGTGAATTTTCATATACAATTTCTGAACTATCTGTGGTATAAAAATAATGCAATTCTTCTTCAAAATTTTGTATTTTATACAAGATTATTGCAATAGTCATTGTCATTCTGTATGGCATGAAATAAGAAAAATGTGCCACTTTAAAATTGTTGAATCGATTTTTTACTGTCAAAAAGCTGTTGTTATTCAATTTTTATCAGTAAATTTAATAGATATTATAATTATAGAATTCTAACTGAAGTAAGGGCACAGCAGAGATCGAGGAGTGGGGTCGGAAATGAGCTTGCGATGCTTATGCTGTTCCAGGCGTCTGTAAGCTACAGTGATCGCTTACCATCACGCGGGCCGCCGTACGCATATTTGCCGATGATGAAATATATCAAATGTGTGTGTGGCTACGGCACTAAAGAATTTAGCCACCCCCTCTCTTCCCGTGGGTGTCGTAAGAGGCGACTAAGGGATAACAAGGTTCCACTACCACCTTGGAACTTAAGAAGCCGACCGATGGCGGGATAACCATCCAACTGCTGGCTTTGAAATACACAGGCCGAAGACGGGCAGCAGCGTCTTCGGTGCGACAAAGCCAGTACTGCGGTCACCAACCCGCCTGCCCAGCGTGGTGACTATGGGCAAAACACATGAGTTCACGTTATTTTTGGCGTAAACTTGTGGAGGCCTATGTCCAGCAGTGGACTGTATAGGCTGTAATGATGAAATATATCAAATTACAGTCCAGTAATTCCTTGAAATTTATCGATTATTGGTCGACATATACATATGTAGTACTTTTATATTGAATAAAATTTTATTTTTTCAGATTACTCTTTTACTAGCGATGTTGATGTTTTTATTCACAAGATATTTGTATGCCTTTACATATATCACCGTTAAAGTAAGTAAAGTATATTTATACATTAAAAGAGACCTTTGCTCATATGTCACTCATTCATTCATTCATTGCAATGTATGCAATGTATGCAATGAAATCCAATATTATGTTAAGATTCAAGAGTCAAAATTACAAAATTATACCATGAAATCGCTTTATTTTAAAGTTTTTTCAAAATTTATATTTAATTATCTTATATATAAAATTCTCGTGTCACGATGTTAGTTAACATACTCCTCCGAAACGGCTGGACCGATTTTTATGAAATTTTGTGTGCATATCGGGTAGGTCTGAGAATCGACCAACATCTATTTTCACACCCCAAACTTATAAGGGGGGGGGGATTAAGGGGTTAATAGCATATATGGCAAAACAACGCGGGGTCAGCTAGAAAATAAATAAATAAATATATTATAACATTCACACAGCCGTCTATTCCTAATGTAAGCAACTTAATGCTTATGTTATAGGTAACAGCCGGCTGATATACCTATTTCTTAAATAAATAATCTGTACTAATATTATAAAGCTGAAAAGTTTGTTTGTTTGATTGTTTGAACGTGCTAATCTCAGAATTACTGGTTCAATTTGAAAAATTCTTTAAGTAATAACCGTTTATCGAGGAAGGCTATAGGCATTTTTTTTAATTAACGCATTTGAAACCGCGGGTCACAGCTAGTAATAATATATATAGAACTAATACATATAAAAAATACATAAATACAAATATTACACCCCGACTCAGGCAGAAATCGAACCCACAACCCGCAGAGCAGAAAACAGGGCCACTACAAACTGCACCAACGGGTTAGTCAAATTATAAAATTTAATAATTAGAATTAACTACAATTCTAATTAAATTTTATAATTTATCCGAACGTTTGCAAGACGTATGTGGTTGCCAAGCAATCTGATTTAATGTTCAATTCAATTGTAAATGGTGAGTTCATTAATAACGTCATGTCCGCTACAGCTGTCATTTCCAAATATTGATGACGCCGTCATATATTGTTACGATTTGTTAATCTTTTCTTTTTCTATTAATATTTTTGGAACGGAGTTCCTTACGGCAGGCTTGGCCTTTGGCTGGGCGACCGAACTGAAAAAAATGTGATACTAAAATCGTAAGAAAAATATATAACGGAAGTGAAGTAATATCAGTCACACGACTGTATAATATGACGTTTGTAAAACTAAAAAATTACTATAAACTTTTTTTAAATTATTTATGTAATTTTATAGTGTCGACAAAAATAAATAAAGACATATTTTTTTATTTCACTTAATAGTTTGAATTATTATTATTATTTTGTTGGATTTATTTTGTTTTACGGTATTTGTTATTTTCTGAAATACTAAATTTCCTAAATACTTTTATGTACTTAATTAAAAACCAATCAACAAAATTAAAAAAAATCAAAAACTAGAAAATATATATAAAATTCAACATTCGTTTTTCAAATTGTGGTGCTTCTTTACTATACGAAGGAAATTTGTTCCTACCTGGTGTCCCATGACACCACATAATCTTGTTAAAAATAATAATTTGTCTATTATGATTTATTATTTGAATTAATCATAATTTAGTCTGTTTAACAGAACATTTTAATTAGTAAACTACAGTTGCGTGCAGGAGCTAACATATGTTTTTTTTTGTAGGGTAGCATGTATCCTGGAGAATTTTTATCAAGTAGTTTGAAAATGGCGTTTTACCTATTGTTTCTTTTTGCATTATCACGAAGTGCGCAAATGTTGCAAAACAGTTGGCATCAACTACGGCGTCTATTGGGAAACTTATTGATTAAAACAATATCCGGTAAACGAGTTATAAGTACTTTAAAATCTGCACTTAAATCATGTTTATTTTATTTTTCATTATCTTATTATAATTTTAGTCCTAAAGAGAGTCCTTTAGAGATCGCTTTTCAGCGATAAGGCCGCCCTTTGTACCTTATGATACTCTGTTTAAATCTATATGTATTATCTCTCTTTTGGTGTACATTAAAGTGTATTGTATTGTATTGTCCTATCGTTATAAATATATAAATTCAAAGTTAAAAACTTTTTAAAAGACAAGCATTTATTTTACTAAAAAGAATAAAATAAACTTTACCTTTAAAACTTTTACTATCAATGTTATAAAGTCATTACACAATCTATATGATAGAAAAGCTTGTCGCGAGATTCAAGTATTTACTAAGTCTGAAAATTTATAGAATCTAACGCCGAGCTGCACGAAAAGAAATTAAAATTTAAATAGTGATTAAACTAATTTAATCGTAAGAATTGTATGAAATTCTTGTGATTAAATTAGTCTAATCTCTACTTAAATTTTAATTTTGTTTCGTGCAACTTGGCGTCAATCAATTAGATTAAGTTATTTTATCTACATTTTTATCTAGTAAGGTAAATTTCGATTTAGAGTAATTTCATATTTTTTAGAGGAGTGCATTAAAAATAAATAGCCCACCATCTTTAAAAGTTCACTATATTGGATTTCTAGTGACGTCACTTTATTTTTCAAGTTACTCTTAGCAAGCCCTTTCATTTAAAATCCACACTGTGGGAATGAATTTTAAAATTTGTTTTTAAATTTTATTTTAAAAGTAAATTTTTCAAAAATAAACAATATTTTGTAAATTCAATTTTATAGTTATTTATTTAAATTTATAAATGTAATTAAACATTGTTAATGCAATGCATTAAGCATGTTTCAGTTATATTAGAGATGAAAGATGAATTTGATCAATGTTAATTATTAAATATTACTTATTTATTATTACTAAATCTTTGAATTTTTTGAATTATATTTAGTTTGATTAATTTTTCACTTTTAATTGTTTGATTTCATTTAATTTTATTGATTGTTTATTGTCTTTTTATTTTTTTTATATTATAATTCTTTGGATATTGTGTAGCTAAGATATTATTTAATTTAATTACATAATTTAACTTAATTTTTTTTTACGACGGAACTATCATTTTGTTTTTTAATATTTCACAAAAGATATGAGCAAAGGACATGCCACTTTAGTTGCAGATTGCAACCATATGTCGACGCATTGTTATACACATATTGAAACGATTCATAACTTCCCGAATTTGTAGCTGTTCTCTGAGCATCAAATTTATGAGTGGTTTTATCACTGCAAGAGTCAAGGTTGACATAAACATTCGATAGCTTGAGTTTAGTGTAATAAAATTCATTACATTTCATTTAAATATATTTTTTTATTTGATTTCATTTAATATTTTGTTATCACTCTTATTTTTAATTGCATATGCTCTTCTTCTTCCTCTAATTCTTCTTCTACTTCTAGTTCTTCTTCTTCTTCTAGTTCTTCTTCTTCTTCTTCTTCTTCTTCTTCTGGTTCTTCTTCTTCTTCTAGTTCTTCTTCTTCTTCTTCTTCTTCTTCTAGTTCTTATTCTTCTTCTTAGTTCTTCTTCTTCTGCTAGTTCTTCTTCTTCTAGTTCTTCTTCTTCTAGTTCTGCTAATTCTTCTAGTTCTTCTTTTTTCTAGTTCATCTTCTTCTTCTTCTTTTTCTTCTTCTAGTTCTTCTTCTTATTCTTCTAGTTCTTCTTCTTCTTCTTTTTCTTCTTCTTCTTCTTATAGTTCTTGCATAAAAAAGGAAGCAGTTTTGATACATGCATTGTCATCCAAAGTTAACGTGTATACAAAATTTTAGCTCAATCTGTTGAAGATAATTATGCTTATGCTTAGAAAGTAAGTTCCATTTTTCAACCCTAACAAACATACATATCTATATATACATTATGTTAAATAAAATTTTTTAAAAAAGGTAAATGGTTTGTTTGTTGGTAGATTTAAATTATTTAGGCGTTAGTCTGTTGGTTTGTAAACCTCATAACTTCAAAGCGTGAGAGCAAAAATTGACCATAAAATATAATTTATTTGAAAATACTCAATACACAAAGTTGATACTGCTCGGGATATCTAAGAATATAGTCCTAAGATAGTTGTATCCTACGGTGTAAATCTCCTAATTCTTATACAAGATGCACTTTTATAGTATCTAACCATATGTATAACTATCTACATTTGATGTACTCAACTGGTAAAAATGTATCCTGAAACGAAATTATCCTTAAATTATATCATTAATCACATTTATTTTACAAATTATATGTATATAATATTTTATTTAACAAGTTGTCCTGAAAAGCCCGCTCTGCTTATAGATTTGGGGCATATCAGGAAACATCCTGCTTAAAATCTGGAGCAGCCTGATTGGGACAGTACCTCGACCTTACAGAAAATCACAGCTAAATAATATTGCTTTTAAGCAATGTTGTGTTTTAGTGGTGAGTAAGATGAGCAGGGCTCCTGGGAAGGCTTGAGGGTTGGCAACGCGTTTGCAATACTTCTGGTGTTGCAGGCGTCTACAGGCTTGCTGACCTAATTGTATGAAAACATATAAAAAAACTCACACTTATCGTTTTCTTAATAATAAAATTACCATGATTTTAAATTTTGGAAATCGACCAGACTCGTACAACGTATTGCGTATTTCTAGTTAATATGTCAACTTTTTTTATTTTAGACCCCGTTTCAGTTCTTCAATTTAAAGACAAAATGTGAAGAAAGTAAATAACTTGTCTCTTTTTTTAGAAAAAGACGCCTTTGGAGCCGCAAAGAATTTTCTTCATTTGGTAACAAATCGTCCAATCAAGTCCCAGGCGTTTGCACCCTTCGATATAAACATGACTCTTATACCAAAATTTGTTATGTTTTTGATTTCTTATACTGTTATAGCTCTTCAGTTTGATAATGTTGTGTGAAACTTTCATAGTATTTATATGTCATTATTTTATTTTATTTTATTAAAAGTTTATACATACAGTTATTGTATACCGCAGTAGCTCTTCATTTTAGTAATGTTGTGTGAAACTTTATTATTGTACAAAGTTAATAATATAAGAAAAAAATAAATAAATGTGAAATAAATAAGTATAGTAGAATGTGTGAGAAGTAGGTGTCTACATTAATAGTAATTTAAATAAATAATATAACCTTGTACTTAATATAAATAAAAATATTATAAAAAAAGTGCGTGCGTACAATGTCAGAAGCGAAACTTCTTTGGCAAATTAATTTTTAAGTCTCGTTTATATTTATACAAATCTAAAGCTTTAGATTTCCGTTCCAGCACCATCTAGTTAGTTTGCAATGCAATACTATCGATATTAATGTAACCTTTGTAGTTTTATAGTACACGCTAGGTGGCTCTGTTGTTTGACAAAGAACGTTGGATATCTTCGTGACGATTATATTAATATTATTGCGTTTCATCCGTAAAATATTTTACCCTCATGCGCCTAAAAAAGTTTCACTTTAATGATAAAAAATATTGTTGCAAAACAAAATCTACTTTTGGTTACGGGCGTGCAAACCTTTATTTAATACTAATCAGTTATTATTATTTATTCTTGGTATACTATAGTATATTATTTATTTATTCTTGGGAAATAACTGAGGTATATCATTATTAAAGAAAAAAACGTAGTGGCGATTTGGAGGCTTATTTATTTGTTCCATGGTAGGCTTACCCACCCGGTCTTTAACGCTGAGCTGTTTCAATAAATATTATAGTAGGTACTTAATTATTATTATGGTTATGTTATATTAGTCTAATGCGGTGAGTTGAAAGGTGTCTATAACTATCTAGTAATATGATTGAAGACTTTATTATTATACTTTTTATATAATTTACTTTAATACCTAATCGCATAGGTGTTAATGTATCCTAGTACATATTTGAAATATAATAAAAAAGAATTTATACATTTAGCATATTTTATATGTTGTGCACGCACTATTAACGTAATTAATGTAAAAATTACGAGAAACTTTAGATTATAGTATTTGCATGTATAACAAAATCTCATAAACGACTTTATCAGATAATAAGTTTAAAGTTAATGTTAAAAATAATGTTATAGCTGAAGCATATTATTTGTTTCAAGTGTATATAAATAATAAAAATGTTTGGATTTAGTGGCACTGTATTTCTTGCAAGATTATTTATTACCAATTATATAATAAAACACATATTTCTAAAGAGTGGTAGCTTCACTTTTAACAATAATCAATCTATTAATTAAAAAAAATAGATAAAGCATACTTGCAAAAAAAATGATTTTGATTTTTTTATTATTGTAGAGGATTTATTGAATATTTAATTGTTAATGAGGTTTATCAAGAGTCGTTATAATTAAACATAAGACAACAATATTACGAAAATATATATTAGTTTGTAATTTCACAAAAAGGTAAAGATAACACCGTGTGCATACTGTAATAGCTCATAGAAAATATCTGAATTACTTGGATATAAAAATCAAATAAAAAGTTTTTAACGTAAACTTTAACTTTTTTTATAATGATAGACTATAGAATTAGGAGCCTTTCTTGAACATATAATTTAACTTAAAATTTATCCTGCGCTACTCATTCTCATTTCTGTTTGTTGTAATATAATGTTAAAGTTTTATTCTAAACTTTATTGGTATGAAAATTTCAGGGTTGAACGGTTGAACGAAATAAATATTCTGTGTCAAGTATTTATAAGTATTCAATCAGATAACCTACTTGCTTTCTTAAATAATTAACTAAAACTAACATTAAAACAGTCTGTGTAACGTAAATAATGAGTTAAAACTACTTCTTAACGTTCTACAATCATACTGGAGAAAAAATTATATAAGATGAGTTATTACTTCATCTAAAATTCTGGGCCAACATAAACTTGTGGATAATTTATCTTTCACTAGTAACGATCGTTTTCAAGAGCTCGTGGTAACAACAGGGACTGACGGCTGTACGTGCACTACGTGGCACGGTAGGGTCTCTCACAAGAACTAAAAAAAAAAATATTTGCTGAGTTTTCACACTATTGCAGAAAGGTGGTAAATTATATTAAAAATATATTTTAATAATCTTATAAAATTAGAAAATAAATTGTTCAAATAAAATCCAAGATTCTTAATATAGTTTTATATTAGAGTTTAATACCAGCAAAACTTTGTACATAAAACCATTCCATGCGATAATGAAAAAGATATTCTTTAGAAAGATTTAATCTCAGACTAAATTTTGAAGCTATCTGTATGCGATCTGCGGTGAATGGGCAAAGTATACAAACAGTCTGAGATATCTTTGCTCAGGTGTCGCGAGACGCACACACGAACCACTGAGTGGCGCAACGAACTGTGATCTACGAAATATTCGTAGATGATGGAGGGTACATGTCAATGGATTTGGCACATAAATATACACACGTGTACATGATACACTATTAAAGAATATTGAAAAACATAAATAAATATTGGAATTATGACATTTCGAATGTTTCATTGTGTTGTTTTTATGTTTCATTTATATTTTTCTCCGTTTTACAAATATAAGAATAAAATGTTATTTATTAAATCAAATATCATGTAAAAAATAAATAATATTAAAGAACAACACTTCAAAAGATTGAAATATTATTATATGTACTTTAAATATTAATAATCCATATAGATTTTCCAATATTAAAAGAAAACAGAAAAATACATTAAAACATTTAATTTTATTTGATTTTATTTCTATTTATTTGTATTTGGGAAACAAACATACTGACATCATAACACAAAAAATAAGAAAAAATAATATAATATCGCATAAACCAGTCAAGTTTCTACTCTAAATACTATTTCTACTCTAAAATAATAAATGAGATAAATCGAAAAGAGCTTTTTGCGTCTACTAAATTTAGGGACATTAACATTTAAACAACTTAATAGAGATTAAAAGAGAGATTTGATCACTGAGTATACTATATATTTAATGGCCTGGAATGGAATGGAAACAGTAGTCAAGGAACCAGAACTCAAATATTTATTGACAAGAAGTAAAATAGGATACGCTAGAGTATTATAGCATTTTTATACATATATCGGCGGTATCATTTCGGGACTATATCCTTTATTGATATTCAAAAACTTAAAGTACTTATTTTTGACAGTCGATACTGACAGGTCTATATGACCGATATCCAAACTACCGCAGCCACGATTCTATCTTTTTAACTGACTTCAAAAAAGGAGGAGGATCTCAATTCGACTGTATTTTTTTAATGTATGTTACATCAGAACTTTTTACTGATTTTGATTATTTTTTTTTTTTTATCGAAAGGTGGTGCTTGTCATAAGGTCCATTTTAAATATAATCGAGATTTGACTAGTACTTTGTGAGTTATATCTAATATTGCGTATTTACTTGACGGTATTTTCGTCACTCTACGTTGTATTATACCTCATAACTTTTTACTGGGTGCACCGATTTTGATCTTTTTAACTGACTTCCAAAAAAGGAGGAGGTTCTCGATTTGATTGAATTTTTTTATTTTTTTATGTATGTTACTTTAGACTTTTGACTGAGTCGAACGATTTCGACAAATTTTTTTTCAATCGAAAGGTAGTGTGTGTCATTTGGTCCCATTTAAATTTATCAGAGATCTAACAGCTACTTTTCGAGCTATATCTAATAATACGTTTTTACTCGCTGTGGTTGAGATGACAGTCTCAATTCAATTTTGAAAAAAGGCAATGCCTTTCTTATGGATTTACGTCGCTAGCGGTACGAGTAATCAAAAACAAGCTGTCAGGAAGACTGGAGGACAATTTTTTACATTTCATAAAAGACCAAAAGTATTTGCTGCTATTGCGCATTTATTAAGGATGAAAAATTTTCTTTAAGTTAAGATTAAATATATTTTTAAACATAGATAAAAGACATCTGTGCCTAGAAGTGCAAAGTTTAGAGGCAGATTAACTATTAGTCATTTCACATTTTCGTTATTTTATTCATAACAGATTACTACTACGTCAGTTAATCAGTGTTGTTTGTAAATTAACTTTTCCTTATCCGCTTCATGTAAATGAAGATTAATAATGCCTTTCTTATAATAAAACACCGTATTACAACAGGTGTGTACAACATCCATTAGAGCATAAAAGTGCCAGCGAATACCCTCTCCATATTTTATGAAGCCGCTTCTAAAGTACTCATATTACACATACACTCTCGGGCCGATGAAAGAGCTCTCTAGGGGCAAACGTCGGACCTTTTAATGGTAACTGCTCGCTCTCGTGTCTGAATGAAAAATAACAATGGCAGTTTTGCTTCGAAGCAAAGACCAGGTAACGGAATACTGTAAAAATTTGAAAAAAGCTTTTATTACGTCCCAGTGTCCAGTGTTAGACATAAACATTAACTTAATTAAATTTGTATTATCTGTTTAATCATATTAAAAGCAAATGTTTTTGAGGATTTTTAACAGCACATTTCATTGATTTTCATTGATGTCATGTCATCGTTGAGAAATTTTGGTAAAACATCATATTGAATTTTTATCGATCTAAGCTTATCTCAGCTCATCTGATGAATAGTATACATAGTTAAGTTTATTGCCGTTGTTGTGTTTGTTTGGCAATAAAAACAAACAGCGAGGAAGTCTACATGCTTAAAAAAAATCGAGACATACATACGCCAATAAGCCAAACAAAGGAAAAAAAATGCATGAATATAGCAGATAGGTCATACTATATAAAATAGCAATTAGTTATGAAACTTCATTTTTATATAAACTATTTAACAACAAAATTTCGTGTCTTTTGAAAAATCAACATTCACCAATGTTTCGGACGTGTTAACCCGTCAGCTGAAATTAGGTTATCCAGCGATGTGAACGAGTTATGCAAATCGAATCATCCGTTTTCCAGCGTCCGGTTAATACAGTTCTTTCTCCTGTACGTGGCTGCGGGAAAATTGTGCTGTTTTGCATTTTGATGAAATATTTTGCTCGTTCTTTCGCCAATACTGTTGCATTTCTAAAGTTAAATTGCATATTTTAAGTCGAGTCTGCACAAAATTGCCATTTGAATGATAGAACGTATAAAAAAATATGTGTTTAGGAGTATGCCATTAAAAGACAGTTAAACTTTTTGTTTTTAGCTTTATCTTTATATGCACATTAAACAATAATCAAAGTTATTAATGTACAATGTAAGAAGTTATATTTTACTTAATTCATAATATAATTATATGTCCTATAGCAGACGATGTTTACTGAATAATGTTCTTATTTATCTCTAATTTCATGCAATGAAAAATAAAACTACCTAATCAGTTACACACACCTAAAAACACCTACTTTACTTTAAACACTTTAAAAATAACTGTTGTGCGTTCAGTAAGATAATTATGCTTAAAACGACATTTTGCTAAGAGCTACTTAGCTCAAGTCCATCTAAAACATCCAATTAAAAAAAATCTTAAATTTTGTTAATTTTATATATCATCTAAATCATCCAATTTATTTTGTTATTACTGGAGTTAGTAATCTATCAGCAGCATCGGCCTGCATAAATAATAATGGCTACTGATCAAGCGACGACATGTGACATCGCAAAGTGCATGATTAGCGAATAAGTTGGAATGTAAAATTTTGTAGAACGATTTGCACTGTAAATTTTATTGGAATTTACAAATAAATATTGGTTTATTAAAATTTCGATCGACCGTTATTTAACTCTGATTGAAAGATATTTTAAAAATTCTTTTTATCAGATTGTTCGTCAATTTCAAATTTAATTAATTAATTCATTTATTTTGAATGGTGCCTTAAAAGCAATAGTATATTTAATAAATATATAAATTAAACGTCACATTTATTTACTTTTTTTTAATATGACTTAGAAAATTTTTCATGAAAAGCGAATGAAATGAATCAATGAAAAGTGTATTTAAACTTACGTTAGTAGTTATTAGCAACGGAAAACACGAATAAACTTTCAGAATATTTAATGATAATGCCTTGTAATATACGTATTGTTATTGGAAAACCGGACTATTTTAACCATTATTCCGATGAGTTTTCTACACATCGCACCCTTAATAAAACAAAGATGTAACTCAAAAATCGCAATTTGTGGGAATTGGCGATTGAAGTTTAGCACTTTTTCCGCATTGTGTTTGATTAAAAATTACCAATTATTTGTAATGCTTTTAATGACTTTTATTATTGATATCAGTAGTTTAAAGTACAGAGATTAATAGAATAATAGAAAAACAACTGTGTTAAAATCTATAATAGCTGTAAAATGGAGATGAAAAAAAAGTTCCGACTTAAATCTCTTTATGCCAAAAATTACTTAATATTTTAGGTAGTATTTCAAAAAAATTCTCTTTAGTATTAAAACATAACAAAAAGTTTTAAAAATAAATCACAATGTTTCGTTTTATGATTATTTAATTGTAATTATGATGTTGTATGTACTAATGCATCATTTTTTTATAAAACGAAAACTGAAATTTATCACCTTTTTTTTAAATTAAACAAATTTTTATTAATCATCCGATATATATATATCTCTTTATGGCTACAAATATTGTTTTTTAAACAAAACAAAAACTATACACTATTATAAGAATTCGGTACAATTAGTCTCTAGTACTGTGTGGCTACGGGTACTGTGTGGCTACGGTACCAAAGAATATAGCCACCCCCTCTCTTCCCGTGGGTGTCGTAAGAGGAGACTAAGGGATAACACAGTTCCACTACCACCTTGGAACTTAAAAAGCCGACCGGTGGCGGGATAACCACCCAACTGCTGGCTTTGAAATACACAGGCCGAAGACGGGCAGCAGCGTCTTCGGTGCGACAAAGCCAGTACTGCGGTCACCAACCCGCCTGCCCAGCGTGGTGACTATGGGCAAAACACATGAGTTCACGCTATTTTTGGCGTAAACTTGTGGAGGCCTATGTCCAGCAGTGGACTGTATAGGCTGTAATGATGATGATGAGTCTCTAGTAAATATCTCCTAAAATCACAAATAATTACTAACCACAAATAATCTAATATATAAAATTCTCGTGTCGCGGTGTTTGTAGTTAAACTCCTCCGAAACGGCTAGACCGATTCACACGAAATTTTGTGTGCATATCGGGTAGGTCTGAGAATCGAACAACATCTATTTTTCATACCCCTAAGTTATCATATATGGCAAAACAACGTTTGCGGGGTCAGCTAGTAAATAGTATAAAAATCAGCAGTCTCTTCTTTCTTATATTGTCTATCATCTTGTTTTTGCTCATTGTTTGAATTATCATAATTATGATACACATATGTCACACTGACCTTTTTTTGGTTGATGAAACCCTAAGTTAAATACCGTCGGAATCAATATTTTCTGCACATTTGAATCGTCTCGCCATAAGACTCGACGAATTCCAACCACCAGAGCAGGTTGGGTTTCGAAATGACTACAACACCGTAGACCACATCCATACTGTTCGACAGATTATTCAAAAGACAGAGACATATAATCAGCCGCTGTGTATGGAATTTGTGGACTGCGAGAAAGCCTTCAACTGTGTCGAGACCTGGGCTGTCCTGGACTCTCTGCAGAGATATCATATCGACTGGCGATATATCGTGGTACTGAGATGTATGTACGACGCAACGACGATGACCGTTCATGTCCAGGACCAGAGAACAAGACCTATTTCCCTGCGGCGTGGGGTAAGACAGTAAGATGTAATATCACCGAAACTGTTTACCACTGCGCTGGAGGATATCTTTAAGACCTTGAACAAGGCATCAATGTCAACGGTGAATACATCTCACCTTCATTTCGCCGACGATATCGTCATGTTTGTGGACACGTTAGATGAGTTAGGCTAAATGCTAGCTGGTCTAAACGAGTCCTCCCGACGTGTCGTTCTCTGTATGAACTTGGACAAAACGAAAGTTATGTCTAACAACCAAGTCATACCAAGACAGGTATCGGTCGATGGTACCCTTCTCTAAGTTGTTCAGGATTATATTTACTTAGGCCATACTATCCAACTAGGCCGCAACAACTTTGAGAAGGAGGCCGATAGGAGAATTCGGTGGGGCTGGGCGGCATTTGCGAGGCTTCGTCGAGTCTTCACTTCGAAGATTCCGCAATGCTTGAAGACAAAAATCTTCGAGCAATACGTCCTGCCTGTGTTAACATTACCGAGCCGAGACATGGACACTGACAAAGGGACTGGTCCACAAATATAAAGTCCCTCAACGTGCAATGGAACTGGCCATGCTTGGGGTTTCCCTCAAAGATAGGATTAGAAACGAGACTACCGCGAGAGAACGAAAGTAACCGATATAGCCCACAGAATTAGCAAGTTGAAGTGGCAGTGGGCTGGTCATCTGTGGCGCAAGACCGGTGGCTGTTGGAGCAGACGCGTCCTGGAGAAGAGATCGCGTCTTGGCAAACACAGTGTGTGACGTCCTCTGGCCCGTTGGACCGACGATCTACCTAAGATTGCCGGTGTAAGCTGGATGAGGATTGCGGAAAACCGGGATGTCTGGCGCGAACTTGGGGAGGCCTATGTCCAGCAGTGCATTGCAATAGGCTGAACTGACTGACAAATATTTGGTTTATTATTGCAGTCAGAGTCAGAAGAACTTTGATTTTCAAACATAAAATTTCTTCTGTTGACGGGCTTATTAAACAACGTATTAAAATCTACAGTGCATCGTCGTCACTCAGGTCGACGTCACTTAGATCTGTGTATTATACTGGAGAAATATTGTAACTGGCCACACTATTGTAATTTCGTCGCTCTCTCAGCTGAATTTGCTCATATTTTGCTCAGTATTTTGTGGTGAATTGGTGTAAGACGTCTTTTCTTCACAATCCGTTGTAATGTTTTGTGGGGCAGGGTTTTGGGTAGGCATTGAACTATTGGAGCTTGAAAAACTGGATAAAGATGAGCTAGAAGAGCTTGACGATGATGAGCTAGATGAATCGGAACTAGATTAAGATGATCTTGAAGACGAACTAGAGGACTGTAAATGGCTAGTATTATTTAGGTGTCATTTTTCTCGTCAACTTATAAGTGACAGTAAAATATTGAGTCGGTGTCATCATTTTCGTCAGCTCTGCAGTTACATTTTTGGCCTCTGGAGATATATGTATTTTGTTGATTTTCCTCTTCAACCTGCATAACTTCTTTAGTCTAAAATAACAATAATTCATAACACTGTAGTATATTTTAAGGATGAATAATAATCATAATTATTTAACGTCAAAATAGCAGCATTGTTGAATGACAATGATCTATTCAGTCGTTTTGCCATAAAAGAGTAACAATCATCCATCCATACGTCATCCTCATAAACTTTCACATTTATTACAGTAATCAGATGAAAAAAAATTATAACTTATTACACTATTATTATATTACTTAAAAAGCCGACCGGTGGCGGGATAACCATCCAACTGCTGGCTTTGAAATACACAGGCCGAAGACGGGCAGCAGCGTCTTCGGAGCGACAAAGCCAGCCCTGCGGTCACCAACCCGCCTGCCCAGCGTGGTGACTATGGGCAAAACACATAAGTTCACGCTATTTTTGGGGAAAGCTTATGGAGGCCTATGTCCAGCAGTGGACTGTATAGGTTGTAATGATACACTATTATGTTTATCTTATAACTTTTACGCTCGATACGCTGAAACTTAACAAAAATTGTGAGCTCTAAGACGACTCCGTTTTCAAAACCTATACAAATAAGCACAACAGTTACAAGTTATTCTTAACTTTTACACGAAAAGGGAATTAATGTTGAAAGTTTTTACTTATCTTTCGTCATTCTAAATAATAAAAAGAAGTAAACAAAAGAGACTTTTATAAATAGCCTTATTTATTACAATAAAGTGATACTTAACCAATTACTCCAACAACTAAGACATATATTTCAATATAAAACTGAAGTGTTAGGCGTTAACTTTGTAAAATTTATCAATTTTTAAAACAAAACCGAAGTAAATCCAAATGTTACACATCATTATCAAATGCGTTTTCTGAGAGAATGAAGTATAACAAAAATCATCTTTTTATTTTAAATCCCTTTTAATCTAATATCGAATTATTTGATGTTACTCAAAACGGCAGCACTTTAATCTCCGCTCACTGCCGGTGCATCTCTGAATCACGCCACTTTATAAGAACTGACTTGTCAGTTCCAGTTCATAGAAAAGAGAGCAACAGTCGCGTATCTCTCTGTATCTTATAGTTAAAACGCCGGAGTCGAAGTCTACCTATTCTTTACGCGACGAAGACGGGTTTTCTTGTAAAATCTCCAAATCCACAAATTTTGAGTTACATCTTTGTTTTATTAAAGGTGCGACATATTCAGCACTGTTTTTAACTAACTGTCAATAAGTTGAAGCAAACTACTTTTATTTGAAACCCTCTATAATATGTACCTACGTGTGAGTCAAGAATAAAAATGAGTCTCAATATAATGTCATTTTTAACAACTATTCAAACTTTATATTGCGCGCACAAAAATTATTTTACACTTTCACGAACGCAACGAATACTAAGAGGATCCATATTAATATTAGAAATTGTTTTAACTTGTATCTCTACTCTAGTGCATGTTCATTACTGTTTATTAGAAAGAGAGTATCGTGAGTTGATACATTATATTTTAAGCTTTTTGAACTCGGCGTCGGTAATTATATCAGTATTATGTTATTCGGAATCATTTCAATTACTTTTTGAGTGCATTGAGAATAATCACAGTCGCTTATCTGATGACGATATTTACGTGAAACATATCAATCAAATAATTAAAACTGCAAGATTTTTATCTGTTTTCACTATATTTTCACCTTTGCCAGAAGTTATTCAAATTTTTCTTCGTGTGTATAATATGGGATATTTTATAGTTATAGACATTTATGTGTCGATGATGTATAATATTCGATTTCTTATGGCACACGTATTACTATTTACGCTTTTGAATATACTGTCTGAACAAGTGAATTTTTTGACTCGAATAATATCGAAGGAAAGAGGTATTCCAAGCTCAGCTATTAGTGAGGATATAGAGGCGATTGAACAGGAAGTCACCAGCTTTGATAAATGGACTGTGATTTATACAGATATTAAAAATTGTTCGAATTTAATTAATTGTGTATTTGGTTTGCAGGTTTGTCAGATATATTAGTTTTTTTATTTTTTTAAACTAGAATTGATTTTCAGAGTATTTTAAAAGCTTAATGGTATATTATATACATTTGAATGTGCTTGTTATGGATATAAACATATAAAAACATTAGCAGTTGTAACGCTGAGATAGGTAATAATGTATTTACATTTTATTACAGATAACGATATCTCTTTCAACCTCGATTTTTATTAACATAATTTGTTGGTATTCTCTGATAAATATCTGTGTCCATGTAAGTAGTTATGAATTTACGTATTTTAAATTACTCAATATCCGTAACCGTATCTGAAATTGATATTTATAATATCCATTTCCAAAATTCATGTCTCTAACATCCCTGCATTACATTCCTATCGATTTTTATTCTTACTGTAGTTTCTGTTTTACAGGAAAATTTCTTAACAACGACGACATTAATAATTGTTTGGAAAATTTTTATACATCAATTAGCTCTTAATATATTATGTCGGAGTTCCCAAAAAGCACAAAATAGTATCGACGAGTTAAGACGCCGCCTCGGAAGATTATTAATTCTCACTTTCTCAAGAAGTAACTTTTTATTTATGTCATTTACAATCTGTTTTTCTTAAATTTTGGTTCTAATGTCTTTATCACTTTGAGAATAATTTAAGATAGATAACTGCTTATAAACATTACAGTAATAATGTTTTAACTTCAAGTAATAACAAAAATTCATAAAAACTATGTCTATGCCTCCCGTGAATAGTGATACAAATCAAAGAGCGAAAATAAGATTTAGCAAATTTGTGTTCGTGAACTAAGTGGACTAGGATTAAATTGAGTATTTTTAGCGGTTCTTGACACAGTCGCGGTTCCGATTCCCAGTCAGAGTGGATATTTGTGTTTATACAAATATTTATTTCTGGTCAGCCTATTAGTCCTTGTGGGTCTCCCCACCGTGCCTCAGAGAGCACGTTAAGCTGTCGGTTCTGGTTATCATCATATACAAATACATAGTAGGGAACATATACACCACCTCGCAGTAGAGCAGATTGGTGAATTAAGCTCTGATTTTTCTCCCACATAGCGAAAGAGGCCTATGCCCAGCAGTGAAATATTACAGGCTAAAGCTAAGAAAGCTCTTATTAGACATATTGGTAGAGAAAAACATTTTTTTCAACCTTAAGAAGATGTGTAAGACATGTAAGGTAGAAAGCATTTCAAAAGAAAATTAGTGGCACGACATTATTATGCTATACTAGCTGTGCCCGCGGCTTCGCCCGCGTTGAAATTAGTGTGTCACAAAGTTTTGCCGGCAAACTTACAGTGAAACTCTCATCAAAATCGGCTTAGCCGTTCCGTAAACCTTCCTCTTTCCAATGGTGGAGCCCTCTACAGTGGTGAAACCGCACGAAAATCCGTTCAGTAAATCCATCCAGCGGTTTTTGAGTTCTCGTGATGAGTGAGTTAGTGAACTTTATCTTTTATATATATATAGATTACGATGCATTATTTGGACACCTCCTCACCATCTATAGAGCATATATTTTTAATTTCAAGTCTCTTACTTCAAAAACATAAGACTTTCATACAAACTTCCGACCCCCGGTTTATCCCCTTAGGAGTCGGTTTTCGTGAAATCAGTTCTTAGCGGATGTTTACACCCCATAAGGAACCTACCTGCCAAATTTCAAGTTTGTAGCTGTTATAGTTTCGGAGGTTTCGTGATGAGTGTGTCAACCTACCATCCCCCGTTTTAACTCCAAAAGAGAGTTGATTTCTAAAGATACATTATTTGGTCACCTTTCTACCATCTATAGAGCATACATTTTAAATTTCAAGTCTCTTACTTCAAAAACATAGGACTTTCATACAAACTTCCAACCCCCGTTTTATCCCTTTAAGGGTCGACTTTCATAAAATCAGCTCTTAGCGGATGTTTATGTATAAGGAACCTACTTGCCAAATTTCAAGTTTTTAGCTGTTATAGATTCGGAGATTTCGTAATGAGGGAGTCAACCTACCATTCCCCGTTATAACCCCAAAAAGGAGTTGACTTATAAAGACACATTATTTGGACACCTTGTAGTGTGTAAGTAGATGTTATATAGATGTTATATGTAGTAGTAGCGTAAGAGTGCCTTAATAAGTACTTATATAATAATGTGTAACGTTGGAGATGGAGGGCAGTAATAAATCAGATTAGAATAGATCCAGTCGTTTTCATATCTCCGATGACATAACCTTACAACCTTTTCACTATCTAAAGAGCGTACATTTTAAATTTCAAGTCTCTTACTTCAAAAACATAGGACTTTCATACAAACTTCCAACCCCCTTTTTACCCCCTTAGGGCTCGAGTTTCGCAAAATCCGTTCTTAG
Source organism: Melitaea cinxia (assembly GCF_905220565.1). NCBI lineage: Eukaryota > Metazoa > Arthropoda > Insecta > Lepidoptera > Nymphalidae > Melitaea > Melitaea cinxia. Next base: position 11,866,571 of record NC_059403.1, read on the forward strand.
CGGATGTCTACGCTCTATAAGAAGCCTTCCTGCCAAATTTCAAGTTTGTAGCTATTATAGTTTCGGAGATTTCGCGATGAGTGAGTTAGCCTACCATCCCCCGTTTTAACCCCAAAAGGGAGTTAATTTCTAAAGATACATTATTTGGACACCTTTTCACCATCTATAGAGCTTACATTTTAAATTTCAAGTCTCTTACTTCAAAAACATAGGACTTTCATACAAACTTCCAACCCCCGTTTTACCCCCTTAGGGGTCGAGTTTCGTAAAATCCGTTCTTAGCGGATGCCTACGTCTTATAAGGAACCTACCTGCCAAATTTCAAGTTTGTAGGTGTAATAGTTTCGGAGATTTCGTGATGAGTGAGTGACCTTTCGCTTTTATATATATTATAGATTATTTTTTTTATAATGCCCGTGATCACACAACAATAAGAGTATATCTAACTCGACTATGTTACATATCACAGGAAGATTAATTCCTTCTTTTCAGATAATCAAGATTATAAGGAGATCAGAAAGTTTTTGGGTTTAGTAACGAATCTGCCAATCCAAACACAAGGATACGGAGGTATCGATATAAACATGATGCTTATACCGAAATTCATCATGGTCTTTACTACTTATACTGTTACAGCACTTCAAATTAACAATGTTGTGTAACTCACTATATAATAAGAGTAAAGAAATACCAACAAAAGTATAAAAAATACGTTCACATTCATAAACGCTTCACACTCAACGACCACTTTAATTGTCCGTTAATACTGGAGACTACAATCAAAGCTACCGTAACCAACTTCGGATGTTAAATTAATGTAGATTGTTTTGGATTATTCAGAAAATTTTGGCCATCAGACTTTTTACCGTTTTACTGTTTCCTTAAATAAAATTAGGTATCCTACCTATGTTGTTGAAATTGTATAATAGATATGAAATTTGATTTTTTTCTTTATATAATGCTTCTGTCATTGTCTAAGTAATTGGTCCGCTTCAGCCTGTACTATCCCACTACTGGGCATAGGCCTCTTTCCCCATGTAGGAGAAAGATCAGAGCTTAATCCACCACGCTGCTCCAATGCGGGTTGGTGGATATATTCCCTACTATGAGTAACGATCGCTAGCAGGTGTACATGATAACAACCGGGACCGACGGCTTAACGTGCTCTCCGAGGCACGGTAGGGAGACTAACCCACAAGGACTACACAAACACCCAGAGCACGGCAAACACCTGTATGGCCAATACAAATGTTTGTCATGTGCGGGGATCGAACCCGCAACCGCCAACGCAACAGGTACAATCCATGGCTGTAACCGCTGCGCCAACGCGGAGTAATTGGTAACGACATTAAAATTATTATAGTATAACTAGCTGACCCCGCAAACGTTGTTTTGCCATATATGTTATTAACCCCCTTTATCCTCCCTCCCTTATAACTTATATCAGTTTAGCCTAGTACAGTCCACTGCTGGACATAGGCCTCCCCAAGTTCGTGCCAGATCCTCCCCCGGTTCATCCCAGATCCAGTCCCGGTTTTCCGCAATCCTCATCTAGCATATACCGGTAATCTTGCGTAGATCGTCGGTCCAGTGGGCCGGAGGACGTTCTACACTGCGTTTGCCAAGACGCGGTCTCCACTCCAGAATACGTCTACTCCAACGGCCATCGGTCTTGCGACACAGATGACTAGCCCACTGCCACTTCAACTTGCTAATTCTGTGGGCTATGTCGCTTACTTTCATTCTCTCGCGAATAGTCTAATTTCTAATTCTATCTTTAAGAGAAACTCCAAGCATAGCCTGTTCCATTGGACGCTGAGCGACTTTGAACTTGTGGACCAGTCCCTTCGTCAGTGTCCACGTTTCGGCTCCGTATGTTAACACAGGCAGAACACATTCCTCGAAGACTTTTGTCTTCAAGCATTGCGTAATCTTCGAAGTGAACTCGACCAAGCCTGTCAAACGCCACCCAGCCCAACCGAATCCTCCTATCGGCTTCCTACTCAAAGTTTTTGCGGCCCAGTTGGATAGTATGTCCTAGGTAAACATAATTCTGAACAACTTCGAGAAGGGTACCATCGACCGTCACCGTTCTCGGTATGACTTGGTTGACATAACTTTCGTTTTCGTATTTAAAATGGTAGCAATAATGTAATCAACTAAGTTCTTCTTGCTACTAAAAATAGGAGATATTTTTGTTGCGCTGCCTTTGTCTTACTTTTAAAGTTCGTTGAATAGATTGAAAGAAAAAAATACAATAATTATACAACAAAATATAATGTTTTGCATGCAATATGTTTTAGTCGTCGGGACAATAATTCACATTATTTATGTTAATTTAATTTTATGAGATATCATTTTAAGTTGAACGATGTTTCGGATATGACTCTTGAAGAATTACAGACCAATTTTACTTCTGAGACACGTCTATAAGTTGTTTTTGAGGGCCGTTACAAATCGTCTCGTCACATAAATTCCAACCACCGGAACAGACTGGCTTTTGAAATGATTACAGCACCATAGACCACATTCATACTATTCGGCAGATTATACTAAAGTCTGTAGAGTATAACCAGCCGCTGTGTAAGACACTTATGGACTACGAGATAGCCGTTGACTCTGTCGAGACCTGGGCTGTCCTGGATTATCTGCAGATATGTCATATCATCTGGCGATATATCGAGGCACTGAGGTGTATGTACGACACGATGAGGATGACCGTCTATATCCAAGACCACCAAAAGAGATCCATTTTCCTTCGTCGCTGGGTAAGAAAGGGAGATGTAATATTACCAAAACTGTTTACCTCTGCACTGAAGGATATCTTTAAGACATTGGATTGAGAGACGAGGCATGAACATCAACGGTAAATACATCTCTAGCATTCATTTGCCGTCGATACCATAATCTTTGCAGAGACGTGCATACGATATATGTAAGATCGCTGGTGGGGGCTGGATGACGACTGCATGAAACCGGTTAGTTTGGTGCGAACTCGGGGAGGCCTACGTTTAGCAGTTGACTGCGATAGGCTAAAGTGAGTTAGTAAAACCATTTTTAGTAAGTCTAGAAAAGGGTGGAAATTATACTAATTAATAGTGATAGTAATTATTCACTATAAAATTGGTAATGAAGTTGTTGATTTAATTATTAAATTATTGTGTTTGTTAATAAAAACGACACTTTAATTGTTAACAAAACAAATAAAATTTTAAAAGTTAAAAATATTTTTCTTACAGCGGTATAAAAGGACACAAAATTATATTTAATAAAATAATTTGAATTTGAATATGAGTCCACTATAACACTTAGAAGGCAAAACAATTAAAAATAAGACAAGATGTTCTGTATTCTTAATTTTTTTTCTGCGTCTACCAAAACTAGGTATTTTTGAAGTTCAAGAAATAAATTGATTAAATATTTCTCTTCAATTACTTAGTCAGCTGATACTTAGATAATTAAGTTATCTTGCTGTCAGTGATGTTTTATAAACATATCATTTGATGATAAAGTAATCAAATGTAAATATTAATTATTTTAAAACCAATATTAATCGCAGTTTGATATTTAATACTTTAACGCAATAAGCTTTCTACGAAATAAGAGCCGTTGAAGCAGGCCATTTATATTATAATATTATAGAGTTGAGACGTTATCAAACACGTACGATTTAAACATGTGTATAAAATTATTGAAATTGTTGTTTGTTACAGAAAGTACCTTCGGTGTACATAGAAATTACTGTCTACTTTCCAAGTTTAAGAAACTGTTGACATGGTTTCAAATTTTTATTGAAATAATTTTAATTATGTATTCGATTATTTCCTATCAATTTAATTTTCATAAACACATAAATAAACAAAAAGTACTTTTTATTGTTTACGCAATGTCTTCATGTTTAATAACTATTTTAGCTTTATATCATTCTAAAAACTTCAAGAAACTAATTTGTTCTATTAAAAATAATCATCATCGCTTTATAAGTGATACGGTGTATACTGAAAACTTGTCCAGAATATACAAGCAATTAATATTTCTACTAATTATTTATTATTCGTTAAGATTAGTGTTGGAGACATACACGATAACGGTCTACTGGCGATCGAATACTATCGACAATATATTGATCTTAATATATTCCTTTTACTTCATAGTGTGTAAATTGCGTTTTGGTAATCAATATGTTTTGACTTATGTTATTATGTTCTTATTATCTGAGCATATAAAATGTATAATACGAAGACTTTCGAAGGAGAGAAATTTAAAGTCAGTTTTTAATGAAGATGAAGATAACAATGAAATTGAAGTTATCCCTCAAGATAGAAGAAGCTTTGATGATTGGACAACTCTGTATATGAACATCAAAGAGTGCTCTGATTTATTCAATATGGTCTTTGGAGTTCAGGTCAGTAGATACTTCATAGGCCATGCCTAACTTCAGAAAAAGTAAACTTTTAAACATAATTTGATTTTTACAAATGAAGTATTAATTTTTTTTTAATTGTATGCTCCTGGATAAATGAGTAAGCCAATGTGTTTTTAGTCAGTCATTTCTCTAATTTTACAAAAAAGAAAATTTATTTTTCTGACACTGTTGAACCGATGTTGTACCAGAAACTATGTTATTAGAATACCAATACCCATAATATAAGTATATTAAGTAATCTATAAACTATTAACTAAATATACTTAAAAAATTAAGCTTCGTTGTAGTACAAGAAGAATAACTTAAAATAAAAACACGACCAAAAACTATGAGGATTATTCTAGTTAGTAATAACGTCGATGGATAATTATCATATAGTTGTCGGTTAGAGCTAGATATCGAAAGTATGTAAATCTGTGTGTTATATTTATATTTAATATTATATTTTCAGATTACTATTTTACTAGCAATGTTAATGTATTTATTCATACGGTATTTGTACACCTTGACATATATTACTCTAAATGTAAGTACATTATAATTATTAGAAATAATAAAAGAAAAATTTGCATAAACCTCTATAGTAAGCTTGGAACAAAATTCGACATTTTGTTATGTTCATTGAATACTCTTTTAGTTAATAGTTATATTGATTGATTCAGCTTGTGTGTTCCTCAAGGCACTGTGAGAAGACTTAAAAGGACAGAGATCTGAGATCGAAAATAAACATAAAAAATGTTAATCATCAAAGAGGTTGTAAAATAAATAGAGTGATATTTCTTCTGATCTTAACTTCTGTTTATTGAAATACTTAAAGACACAAAAAATCTTTCCTTCGAATATACTTTTAAGCTTATATTATTTTTAGGGTAGTAATTTTCCTGGTGAACTGATTGTGTATATTTTAAAAATACCGTTCTATCTACTGTTTCTTTGCGCAATGTCACGAAGTGCGCAGACTTTGCTAAACAGTTGGGATCAACTACGACGTCTGCTTGGAAGTTTATTGATCAAAAGTATATCTGGTAAATAAGGAGATATTATTATAATTCACTCTCGAATACAGTTAATTTTTATATTGATAATTTAAAAGTCTCTATTAAGTCAATCTCAGACTATTAAAATTTAATGGTGATGAAATTGTTTGATACTTATACAGATATTTCAAATAATAATGGTCTAAAGTAATGTTATGTTCCTGTAGTGAGTAAGATAGTCGAGCTCCCGAACTTCAGGAGCTGGGACGGCAAACGTTTGCGACTTTCCTAGCATCGTTGAATTTCATAAATTACGGTAACATTTAATTATTGTGGACCGTAAGCTTGTTTGTACAAAAAAAAAATAACTATGTCGGATAGCAACCTTACGGTTCAATTGAAGGTAAACGATTACCTCATAAACGCCTGCATCACCAGAATCTCTACTCCCAATCCTCCCCAGGAGGAGTTCTGGTCACCTTACTACCACATTACCATCACATGAACACAACATTACCATCACATGAACACAACATTACTTAAAAGCAGTATTATTTAGCTATGATTTTTTGTAAGGTCAATCAGATTGCTCCAGATTTTGAACAGGATGTTTCCTGCTGCGCTCTACTACTAAACTACTCAGTTACTAAAACATATCGGTCCCAAGGAGTTAACCGTATAAGTCTCGACCCAGTATGATTTTTAAAAATGCAGCTATATACAATCAAATTTGATGTAATAAGTTTAATTTTTGTTGACATTTTTAGACAAAGACACCTTCAAAGCCACGAAGAATTTTCTGCATTTGGTATCAAATCGTCCAATCAAGACTCAAGCGTTCGCATGTATTGATGTAAATATGTCTCTTATACCAAAATTTGTTATGTTTTTCATTTCCTATACTGTCATAGCTCTTCAGTTCAACAATGTGCTTTGAAATATTCTAATTGCTAAATATAAATATGTCCATAAAGTATTTGTTACACTGTTAGTGTTAAATTTCACGGTCATTATGAACTCCTGTGATTCTATGGAACTTACCACAATTATTATTTTTAAAGTCCCGATATTTCGGTTTCCCGCCATGGTCGCGGGTGGCGGGGTACTGTTTATTTATTATTTATTTTATTCTACAGTAAATACACTAATACAATTGTGTACAAAAGGCGGGCTTAACGCTAATGCATTTTCAACTAGCCCACGTTGGTATGTGCAGGAAAGTATAATGTGTAGGTGTAAAACAAAAAAAAAAATTACACAAACATTATAATATAACAAATATAATATAATACAATAATATATAATAAATAATAATAATATATATACATAATATAATAGAATATATGTATATATATTTCAAAATAATAATCGCGGTAAGTTCCGTAGAATCAAAAGTGTTCATTTGTAACAATGAAACATGAGTCTTTAATAAGATAAATACATACTTAGGTAAACATAATTGCACAATAAATTTAGGATAAACACCTTGTGCTTTTGTATAAGTTTTTAGACTGTGTATTAATTATTTAGATTAAAACGTGTGTTTAAAACAAAAACTTTAGAATGTACTTAAACTTCATAAAATATTTATTGGTTATAAAAAAAGTTTTTCTTGGAATGCAGTATTTAATTTAAAACTATCCTATGGTATTCGTGTCTTACTTTTTATTTATTGTTGCGCTTTTATTACTTCGTATTACTACGGTTTGATATTATACAGTATACTATTATAAAGTAAGGTTTTTATTTCAAACTAGCTGACCCGGCGAACTTCGTATCGCCTAACACAAACTTTATCGTATGGTATTAAAGTTCAAATTGTCTTTTAAGTATTATCACAAATCTTTTGTATGGGAGTATAGAAAAGTGTTGTTTTTAGACTTTTTCAGGAAATTAAAATTTTTCTTTTCTTAGAATTTTTCTCTCCGTAAGAACCATCCTCGTACTTCAAGGAACATTTTAAAAAAAGAATTAGCGAAATCGGTCCAACCGTTCTCGAGTTTTGCGCTTAGCAACACATTTTGCGATTCATTTTTATATATAAGATGTTAATTAAATGGGAGAATTAAATAAATTGGCCAGTATATTAATCAGATTACCTTTTTTTTACTTACGATTAATTTTAAACTCTAGTGCTGGTTATTCGATAATAATATTTTTTTTTCAATAATATTGATTATTATCAGGTTAGTCTTCATGACATTGTTAAAAGTTAATCGATACAAATAGACACACATAAAACTAAATTTTTATATAATACAGATTCTACATTCCTTCTCCTACATGGGGAAAGAGGCCTATGCCCAGTAGTGGGATATTACAGGCTGAAGCGACAGATTCTACGAACCGGTATAAGTATGAAAAAATGTGTAATCTTTTTGTCAATAAAAGACAAACTACTTTTATTAAACCGGAAATCACCTACCAAACGGACGATTTGTCCCAGTATTACAGTAAATTTGACTAAGACATTGGTATATATATAAATGAAATATACATGCAAAGTAAAAACTTAATCAATTAACGAAAACAATTGTTAATTTGTGACTACGATCGATGTTTTCATGGAAAAAAAATTACAGGTTGAATTATATAACTGATCGACCCATCGAACTTCATACCGCGATAATTATATTTTTAAGTAATATATCGATAGTAGATATCGATATAAATATAAATGTATATTTTTAATTTTTTTTACACAAACTTAGTTCTAATACTACTAACCAATACAACAAAAAATAATTTGGTGCAGACGTTCGGAAGCGATGTATTTTAGCAATTTATTTTATATATGCATAAATTAACAAAATATTACTACTGTTATCTATTAAAACTTATAATTTTAGTTACAAAATTATTATCTACAGAATTAAAAAAAATATATAATAATAATTCAAGAAATTATATTATTATAAATTATTAACAGTATACGACTGTCTTATTCGATAGTTTTTTGAATTCTAAACCAATTATTTTTAAAATTAGACGATTATCTATAAATCTGTAATATGAAAAATATAAATTTCTAAAATGTAAAAAAAGAGTTATGACTAATGAGTAAAAACTTACAAGCAGTATAGATAAACGAACGTAGCTGATTATTTCGAGGGGAAACTCGAACGAGATCGGTGCTATAAAACGGGCCTCATAAAACCTTCGCAAGCTGGCGTCGCCATTACTCTACAGATGTTATCACAACATAAAACACCTAAATTAAAACCTATAAAATATCGAGGACATGATTTATATCACACGTTAATGTGAACTCAGAAATGAGATTAAATGGGAGAGAGAAATTCTTTTAATTTTAATTCTACATTCACTGCTTAATCCGTCAACCCACATTGGAGCAGCGTGGTTGATTAAGCTCTGATCCTTCTCCTACATGGGGAAAGACAATTCTCAATCTATCACGTTTCAAATTGAGCTAATAAAAAAATAGTACCTAGATTAATTATTTTTAGTGGTGCAACGACTAATGGGTAGAAACGTGTAATGAGGATTTAGGTTTTTTGTTATCGCAGGGAAACCCATTTACGGGTGATATCCAGGATGCCCGGGTAAGCATTCCTAGACCGTATGTCGGCTTCAGCACTTGGGGGTACAATACCGACCAAAACCCCTGCGGGAGCCTTCACCCGCTTTAATTGGAGGGTCCCCCGCTTTAACAACAGGATCCCTTCAGCGACAGGCTAGCCTCAGCGAAAACACCAGACTTCTCCTCCATGGCGACTGTTCGGCTCACCTCTGAACAATCCCGACGACGCCGTGTCTAGCAGGGCCGTGTTCCCATCCCGGCCCGACGCGGGTACAGGGGCGTTATTGGAGGCGCATAAGGATTTAGGTATTTAGAGAGTAGATAAAAATTTAATTTACACAAACTAGTTCAAATAGTGTTAACCGTAACAACGGTATAAATTGATCTACACAAAATCCTATATAATAATTGTGTTTGCTTGGAAACGAAAAAAAAAAACCGACTCCAATTACATCGACAATTAATACAACATCGATACACGAAAAAATAGTCAAGTGAATACGAATTTTAAAAGATTACTCTAAAAGTAGTTATCAGATCTCGATCAAATTTAAATGATAATCTGAGACCACATGTCACGTACCACCTTTCGATTAAAATAAAAATTATTGAAATCGGTTTACCCAGTCAAAAGTTCTAAGATAGCATACATAAAAAAAATACAATCGAATTGAGAGCCAAAAGGAAAATATTATGTTCAATTGTTGAATAAGCTGATAAGAATTCAAGCATCGATACATTATTAATAGAAATTCGTATTAATTTGTATAAAGTATTATTTAGACGTCTATTCATCATTTCAAAACGGATATTATATATTTATTTGATATATGAATGTGTATGTCTTTACAGATCGATATACGTTTAAATATTCAGAGTAGAACATGTTATTTCTAGCCTTAATGTATTGGTACTTTCATTACATTGAAAGGTAAAAAAGTATATGTACGTACTGACTTATAAAATGGTTCATCATCTAATGACAGCTACAGCATAAAAACTTAAATATAAGACTGCTAAATAGTATCGACATAATAAACATACAAACTTATTTCATTGATATCTAGTTCTAAATTCAAATATGCTTCATTTTTAAATATGCAGAATTATCAAACTACGAGTGTTGTCTCACTTTCCTTTACAATATTGTGCTACACTTAGTTAGAAATTATCCTGTTGCTTACTAGCAAGCTAAGCTTCAAATACAGTCAAATCCAGCTGCTAACATCGGGTCTTATCAAAGAAAATATGAGCGGTTTCTTAGATTAAGCGTTCTATGTTTCTATTTCACAATTTATTATACGTATAAAATATTTTTGTTAGACGTTAGCAAATTCAACAAAAATGGTACCTTTGCAATGGTAGCAATTTAGCATATGGAGTCAGAAGCGCACATTATTTCTAAGAAAAGAACACAAAGTCACGGTATCTTATAGTTTTGTCGCGTTTCTCTAAAGGTGTATTATCGTTGTTCGTATATTTTTGAGATATTTACGCAGTTTTAGATAACGAAATATAACATTCATAAACCTAAAGTTAAATAACTTGCATGTTGGTTTATGCAATATACGGAGGCAATTTCGTAACTATACATAATAAAATACTATGGAAAGGATTTATCAATTATACAGACTTTCTAGTAATGAGAAATGATGCCACTACCATACACCAAAATACTTCTAATTAAAAAGCAGAAGAAGAAAAAAACCAGGACACGTTTTTGTAATTAATACTACTGCGATGATTTTGTCAGATTGTGTCAAGATTTTTGTATTTTGAGTACACGTTTTCGTGGCAAATTTCGACTGTGGTGATAGTAATTATAACAATTTAAATAAAATCAAATGTACATGTTAAAATATAGATTTAATTTAAACTAAGAAACATAAGTGTTTTTAGAATGTTGTACTCTAATATTTGCACTTGACGAAACTTTTCACAGTCATAAGTATTTTAAAGCCATCAGTATTAAAAAAGATACCTAAATTTAATCCCTGTAGAACACCTAATTTAACACGTACTAAAAAGAGTCTTGCTGTTTATTATAACATGTTAAATTATTTAAGTATAGTCTTAAACAATGACAATGATATACATGCAACTAGCGCTGGAGCAATAAAATAAAACATAAAATTGACATTCAGGCTTTAAAATTTTATTACGTATCAAAAATTTACGTGACAGTAAATAAAAAAAAAAACTTATGGAAAGTATACCTATATATATTTTGTATTCAGCCTGCAACATCCCACTTTTTCATCAAGTATAAGGTGAGATTAAAAGACAAATCCGTTGACGGTCATCCACTACTAACCATCAAGTTCTCGCATGCTAGAAACTAGAAATATCTTTTAATTCACTTAAAGTTTGTATGTTGACTCACCACACTACTAAGGCATCAATAATAGTAACGCACCAGATTGGTAGTAGACGCCAAAATTATGTTTCCAAATACGGGCTTTTCCTTTCTAACACATTAGGACCAAAATAATCATCGATTCTCCAAAAAAGAAAATTTTAAAATATAGACTTCAGATCGATATGCAACTTGGTCATAACACCTAAAATGCTACACTTGGAACTTATCCGCACAATCGCAGAATCTCAAAACTGCCTCGATAACCTTGAATAAACGCTTATTCGAGGCTGTTTTTGTTATAAGAGTGCCGATGTAGTGCTGGCCAGCCCATCTGTTCGTTTTTGGCTGTTACCATGAATGTAGGTTCAATTAGGTTTTTAAATGTTCTTATATAAACTATAAAAATGCTTTATTAATATTTTAACATAATACATACATCTCAATTAAACTCATTACACATAGAACATTCTGTTATATTATGTGAGTCAGTGAAGCGAAAAATTCGTTACGAATGAGAAGACAAACTTTAAATTATATAAATATTGAACGCACAAAAAGGTTACAGCTAAGTTATAAATTTAACTTCTAATACTGTTATATTTTTTATCTGATACTGTAATATTTTTCATTCCAATTAATTTTCTTAGGGTATGATATTTTTATTTGTTTATGTCTAATATTTCTATCAATATTTAAAATGTGCCATAACAGTCGACTGTTACCTATAATTTAAGCATTAAGTTTCTTACCGTAGGAAGTGACGACCGTTTGTGTATTTTATACAACAGGATGGCCAAGGCCCTTGATAGTTCAAGCCATTTGTCAAAATTTAAATTTATCGCGAGCCACCATTAAAATCGCATTGAAAACGTATGCAAAAAAGGTAATAAATTTTTTTTTACAAAAATTATATTTAATGAAAAAATATAAATAAATGTACAAAATATATGTATTGAAATTAAGTTAATATTAAAAATATTTATTTTACTTACCTGAATAATTCTTTAAAATTTGGTGATGAATTGGTGGCAGCATTTCTCAGTAATTCTTGCAGATTCTGGTTAGTTAATACTGATCGATGTATGAATTTCACGAATCTTAAAGTAGAATAAAACGGCCTGAGGAGAGAAGATTACACCACTGTTTATATTCGTTCGTGCATTTTTCGATTAGTAATATCGTTCTTAATTTGTACGAAAATGAAATTCGTTACAACGTTGCACTTAATCGTTTGTATCGTAATTGTTGTCAGTAATTTAAAAGGCACTGAATCACATACGATACTGTAATATTTATTTAAAATATAATTAAACAAAAATGAAAAAGGAACTCGGGTATATTTATGGAGAGCCACAAACAATTCTTCAAACAGCCGCAGTGGCTCGCAAGCCGTAGGTTGGCCACCTCTGTTATATGATATTTATTTATTATCATTATTAAATTGCCTAAATAATGAAAGTAAAAATAATAACCTAAACTTATATAGTAATTCTGATATTTTATTTTCTGTAACTTTTTTTACATCAAAAAATGTTTTGTAAATTTAGTTCATTTTCTCCCTAATCCATTAAGACATGTGCTCCGAAAGGGACGTATTGAAATTAATAATGTTGATTCATGACATAATATATTGTATTTACAAGTACAAAGTTCTTTATCTCGTAATGTTTTCAGAGTTTAAAATGGCTTTGTTTGGTGTGTAACTGGAACGTTTGCAATGCGTCTTGGTAAAATAATCTCGAGTGCACCATTCGCTTAGAGTTACAAACTTCTGATCTGATGGGAAGAGACCACTAAGTCAATCTCAGCTTGCTTTAACTACTGATGAGCGGTCTCCCTATCTGCTCTGGGGTTATAACTTTCACATCTACCTCGAAGTTATGAATATGCTATGGTTACAGCTAAGTTTCAGAATCCAATTTATTAAATAAAAAACTTAGTAGTTTTTGTTATATATATTTTGTCGCAATCAGTTTATAGTTTCTTTTTTGTATTTCCTTATCGTTACTGTTCTTATAAGATAGTTAAATCTAGATTAAAGATTAAAAGCTTCATATGTTAGTGTACATATATGTTGCCTTTTTTAAAGATCATTTTTAAATTTACAATTTTAGCTTACTAGGGTACTGGAAAAACAAACAACAAAACAAAGGAATACTGGATTTAATTTATGTTTTTGGTTACTCATTTATGAGTAATTATTATAAAACAGTTTTACACGCGAATAAATATTCATTATAACTTTTTGTACGTTTACGACATTAAGATAGTATCTATATAAATTTGTAAGTTATAAAAATAAAGTAAATGGAAAATAATTGCGTTTGCTCGCAAACGAAAAAAAAACCGACTTCAATTACAGCGACGAGTAATACAACGTAGATCGACGAAAATATAGTCAAGTAACTACGCGTTATCAAAGATTACTCAAAAAGTAGTTATCATATCTCGATAAAATTTATATGTGACCACATGATAAACATCAGCTTTCGATTAAATTAAAAATTACCAAAATCGGTACACCCAGTAAAAAGTTATTGCGGATTTTCAAGAATTTCCATCAATTTCTCTAGGATCCCATCATCAGATCCTGGTTTCCTTATCATGGTACTAAACTTGGGATATCTCCTTTCCAACAAAAAAAGAATTATCAAAATCGGTACATCCAGTAGAAAGTTATGCGGTATAATACAACGTAGGTCGACGAAAAAAGCGTCAAGTAAAAACGCATTATTAGATATAGCTCGAAAAGTAGTTGTTAGATCTCAAATAAATTTAAATGGGACCAATTGGCACACACCACCTTTCGATTAAAAGAAAATTTGTCGAAATCGCTCCACCCAGTCAAAAGTTCTGATGTAACATACATAAAAAAAAAAAAAATACAGTCGAATTGAGAACCTCCTCCTTTTTTGGAAGTCGGTTAAAAATATATAAACTATTAAGTATTGAAAGGGTTTCTACTTCTCTGAATTTCCTAATATTAATATAAAACTTTTATTAAATATAATCCTGGCTCATCCCGAACCCACAAAAATTTTAATTGAAACAAAAATACATTCACATAAATCTGATAAAGCAACACAGCCGAGTAGCTTGACGTAAGTTTCTTGTACATTTATGACAGACCAAATTTCGTCGGAGAAAATATCAAGAGCAATATAAGAGCACCTGTCCGGTAAACTATGTTACAGTGTGACAATTTTCTAGTTCAGTGTTTCCCAAAGTGAAAGGATCGTTGGAGATATATAAAGAAATCAACAGTGATGGAAACTCGCTAAAGACGATTGATGAAAACGTATTATGAGAATATTAGAAAATGTAATAATTCTTTATATTTCAGTAAAAATAAAAATTTAAATTAACATTAAAAATTACGTGGACTAAACAAGTTGAACTTGACGATAGTTATCCATATCGAATAAAAAAAACGTATAAAGTTTAGAACGCATTTGCTTTGTTAATATGCAAGTGCACTTTTCTTTAAGCTTAGGTTATTAGTGGAAGGAGACAAATTCTAGCAAGGAGTTATTTTCATCGTCATTTTCATATCAGAAAAGTTTGTGATAGTGCCTATTATATATATCTACTAATAAGAATGTCACTGCTTAAAGTGTCTCGTCCGAAGTGTATCGTGTGATAAATCGATATGAAAAATCGATAAAAATAGATATATTTACTAAGCCAACATCTCTTACAATCCATTAATCTCAGTAAAAGATCACTAAAAACTGTACGCAGATATATGATCTTATATTCAAATAAACAAACCAGCTTACGATTTCATAAACCAAGAGATTTCTAAGAAATTATTTGTGCAAAATCAGATCAGAAGAAAATTCTAATTTCGCTTTCTAGAAACTCTTACACCTTAGTTGAAGTTGAGAAAGGCTGCTTAAGATAGCTCGAAATTGGATTTGTTACGTCTGTGACACGTCATATTGTTTCCATTTATTAGTCCGTTGCTACTATGAACGAAATAAATTGGACACTTGTTAGTTTCTTTCTCATTGTCATTTTATTATATTATAAAATGATAATTAAACATAATCTTTACTTACTAATTTCCTAAATTTCATATGAGAGACTTTTATTCGTGCTATACTATCGTAGGTACTTTTTAATTTATACTAACCAAGGAAATCAGAAACAAATACTTAGCAATACTACGCATAGCATAGGGTATACATTGAAATAAACATATTTGTGATAAGAAATACCATAGAACATGAATAATAGTAGTCGCTATTATTAAGATGGTTATTTTGGTAATTTTTTTTACATGTATCTGTGAAGTGCTGAAATGGACCACAGAGTCGATGATACGGGATTTAAAACCTATCGCGTCGGTACTTCACACGTGCTTCATACTAGTTAAGCTTATTTACACTTAATATTTAAAAAGATGCTTTTCAAAGTTAGTGTACCTTTAACAAATTTTACAACTACTATTACTTATGTACTTTATATTTAAAGATTTTCGAATGTGCTGAAACATGTAAAAGCTAAGGTTAATCTTGCTTACATTTATAAGACACATTTTTCTTCTAACTAGTGGTCGCCCATAATAAAAAATTTTAATTCAAGAAAACCAAAAAATTGTGGAAATAAAGACCTTTTTTAATTTTTTTCAATTTGACTACAGACTTTGACAATAAACAAAAGAGTATTTTATATCCATGTCAAATACATGCTAGTGTGTGCAATGTTTTTTTTATTGATTTAATATATTTTTTATGAATAATTAAAAAAAAAATATTAGCATTCTGCACTCCTTCTCTATATAAACTATAAGTGTACGAAATTTCATACTCGTCCGCAAATTTTCTTAAAAAAAGGGTACAAAGTTTTTGCTTTACGTTTTAATATGTTTTTCTTCTTATTTTAAAAATAGTATTTTACTTACTGTTACTAAAAACTTGGGCCTGCTTTTTATATTAAACACACACACGCGGTCATTCTTAAATTGCGCAAAAAGGTAGATAACGTAAAAAACCGACTTCAAATACGCATTATTAGTGATAACTACATAAAACTTAAATGTGGCTACATGACAAGCACCAAATTTCGAATAGGTACAGAAAGAATCGAAATTAGTTAAAAAACGGATCAACAACCAGTCAAAATTACTTTTGGAGTAAATGTGCAAATTTGCAACAATGAAAGGAATATAGGTCACTTCTTTTGCCTTTTCCGACGTTAATTTTCTATGCTGATTTCACTAATTTGGCAATTTTTGTGTGACAATCAAACACCCGTCGACCCTTTTATACTACTTGAAAGGTGTCACAATGTATCAATCATTGTTACTCTTTACTCAACATCAAAAAAGGACACGGTTCTCAATGCTATTATATTTTTATGTATATTATGTAACTTTTGACTAGGTGTATCGATTTTAATAATTCTTTTTGTGTTCGAAATACTGATCTGATCTAAAGGTTTGGCAGTTTGCATAGTCCCTAATTATACGTATTTGAAGTCGATTTTTTACTTTATTTTAGAACAAGCACACTTATTATTGTTTTGTGTATCGATTTTTATAGCAAAAATGCGAAGTAAAAACCAACAAATTTTAAAACCATTTGAGATATGTACTTATTGCATTTTATGTGGAAATAGGCAAATTTTTTGTCAAATTCCACGCATCATCTTAGTAAATCTTAGTACGTGTGATGTGAATCAATTAATATGTTATTATATAAAGATAATTTTTTGTTGTCTTATCGAAATTAAAACAAATAGAATTATTTAAGTTTATTCTTTATTACGATGAAATATTATGTTTTAATAGTATAACAATACAACTAGTTATACAAAAAAAATACTGTTCGGTATATTATATAGTTATATTTTCGTAAACAGGACATCTGACCTTTCTGAAATAATTTTTTTAGCATCCGGAAAAAAAGGTAAAATATTTATCCAAGCATCTAAGCTTAGAGTAAGAATGCTCACCTGAAAAACAAAGATGTTTCGAGTTATTGAAAAAATTAAAGTATAGAATAAAAGACTGCTAGAATGATTTTTGATTTTTATAAATTATTCTTCGTTAATTTATGTAACTAGATTTTAATAATTGAGGTATTTTTTTACTACTGTGTACTGTACTGTGTGGCTACGGTACTAAAGAATATAGCCACGCCCTCTCTTCCCGTGGGTGTCGTAAGAGGCGACTAAGGGATAACACAGTTCCACAACTAACATCTTGGAACTTAAAAAGCCGACTGGTGGCGGGATAACCATCCAAATGCTGGCTTTGAAATACACAGGCCGAAGACGGGCAGCAGCGTCTTCGGTGCGACAAAGCCAACCCTGCGGTCACCAACCAGCCTGCCTAGCGTGGTGACTATGGGCAAAACACATGAGTTTACGTTATTTTTGGCATAAACTTGTGGAGGTCTATGTCCAGCAGTGGACTGTATAGGCTGTAATGATGATGATGATGATGATGTTTTTAAGGTTTTTTGTGTGTGTTGCAATTATTTTGTAAAAGTAACGATGGGACTGGCGTGTCCATGTAGGAAAAAAGTCCCTAAAATTAATAAAAGAATTTAAAAAAACGTTTTCAGTATAAATAGCTTGTTGATATATAAAATTGATATTAATTTATATTTTTTTTTTATTATAAAAACGTTTATGGGCGAAAGTGATAAATTATTATTAATTGATATATCTATTTATTTCCTTGGTACTATCATCCATAATCCAAAATCAAAACTTGTATGTAAATCCTAAACCTAAGGCGGACAAGTCAGACAAAGACATTTGTTTCGATATCCAATGCCGTAACGACTATTTTAAAATAAAAATTTGAATAATTTAAAAAAGGTAAAATTTAGAAACACTAAATCATAATAAAATATTCTCTCCTTTTTTAATACCCTAGATCTTATCGCTACGAGATCAATTCTTTCCAAACAACCGATATACACAGGATAACACTGCTTAGAAGCCAAAAGAAATTAATTTATTACAAATAAAGGGGTTACCTTATCCTCAGCTCTATAAGAAAAACAGTGCGATACGCCATGGTTTAGTCCTTGTAGTAACCCAAATACATCTCCAGGGCCGAGGAGCTCGTGTGTGGTCTCAGTGAAGTCCTCTCGCACAGACACCACTGACACGGTCCCTGATGCCACCCAATGCATGCGAGCTTCGCTATCTCCTGCTACTACAATGTAATTGCCTAAAAGAAATAATAAAATACCACTACCTTTTATTTAGCACATTGATTAATACAATAGTTAATGACCCCTAATCATCTACCGTCTGAATTGAATGAAAGTATTACACGAATTGATTTAAAAAGTAAACTCAAAAGTCACTTAAAGCCGGCTTGATATCTCTGATATATTTTTATATGTGAATTTTCTTTTTATATAGTCTCTTTGTATCATTATTTGGTAAAAGTTATATGATTTGTCCAGTCCAATGTGTAAATGTGTGATTGCCTTAAGTTTGTTGTCTCGTTAGTGACTAAATAATAATAAAAAAATAATAATTTAACGGTATTATTTCACGTTAAAAACCATCCCTAATATATATATATATATATATATATATATATATATATATATATATATATATATATATATGATGGTATATATGATGGTATATATATATCTTACTCTGATTCTGATAAATGAATGATAGGGAAACCCCACCTGGGATTTTGGGAGATACTCGAGCGCATCACTTGAGCCCTTTATATAGTGTCGAATGCCTAGGGCAGCTGATCAGATTAGTAAAAAATACTATTGTTAAATGTAATCGGGCTCGTTAAATCATTATCTTATACAGACGCTTCATCTTGATGTTTGATTAATTATTTATCGTACTGACCCTTAATCTGACAATTGTGTGGAGAAAATTCTTTAATCTTACGGATTAAAAAAAATATACATATTTTTTTTTTAATATTTCTTATACCTTCGTATGATCACACAACAAATCTTCACAATAATATATTTCCATTATCAGGAACACGTAGAGCGCATTTAGTTACTATATTAATAGTACCTATACCCACTCGAGTATCTTTTTAGATTTTTAAAAATTATCACACGCTCTCCCCACCAGTAAAAGGCCACATACATCATCATAATATTTTTTTCATTTTTGCATCTAAACTCCACAATCTAATAGGTCCCCGCGACAGTCGAGTAAATCCCTATTTAGCTTTTTGGTCTCCACAACCATAATATACTGGTTCCACGAAATAATAGCTTTTTGGTGCAAATAATATCCTTTTATTATATGTATGTAACAAATTACTTCAATAATGTTATATAAAAAGTACATTATAATTTATATAAAAGACACTATAAGTCACATCCGAGCGTGATGTATTGCTTAATTAACTGACTCATTTTTCTCAATTTATCAACATCAGCGCACCAACTACTTACTAAGATTGCACGCATTTTGTTTGTGCTTTTTATTAATTAACTCTATTATATATTTATCTATATAAATAAATAAAATTGGAGTGTCTGTTTGTAATATTATGATTATATTTGCTCGCAAACAAAAAAAAAACGACTTCAATTACATCGACAAGTAATACAATGTAGGTAGACGAAAAAATAGTCAAGTAAATTTACTATTATTAAATATAACTCGAAAAATAGTTGTTAGATCTCAAATAAATTTAAATGGGCCCAATGACATGCACCACCTTTCGATTGAAACAAATTTGTCGCAATCGGGCTCCCAGTCAAAGTTCTGAAGTTAATATACATTAAAAAAAATACAGTCGAATTGAAAACTTCCTTCTTTTTTGTTAGTCGGATAAAAACAACATCTGTTAACTAAATTCATATGAATGTGTTAGTGGTACATATACTAAAATAACATTTTTTACAATTTTTGTCTGTCTGTCTGTCTATCTGTTTGTTCCGGTTAATCTCTGAAACGGCTGGACCATTTTTGACTGGTGTTTCACTGGCAGATAGCTAATGTAATAAGGAGTAACTTACACTACTTATATTTTAAAAATTTATTTATTTTGTAACTCTGCAAAGTGAATATTTTTTTTAAGTTCCACGCTGACGAAGTCGCTGACACAGCTAGTAGTATATAATTGATATCAATTCAAGCGACAATGACAATGAGAATCTTGGTACAGAATATTAGAAAAACAAATAAAAATTTTGTATAATATTCAACGTACGATATATTGACTTATAAAATCAACACAAAGCTACCTAAACGTGTACGTAGTTTTGTATGCTGAGATGATTTAAAGTATTCCTAATAGTAAACATTTGTTCTGTCGTCATTCCAACTGAAAAAATAAACTAAAGAAAACAGAAGCTAACATTTTTGGCTATTTTTTTGTTTGAATGTTTTCGTACCAGTTTACGGGAAGGTCCCCGTAAAAATATAATGATAATTTGATAATAAATAAGACTAGTCTAAAAAATAAGTCTAGAAATAAATAGTTGACGTCTTAAAAAATCCTTAGTGTGACAAAAGAGACACAAGACTGTTGTCCTTGAAATTGTTTTTTTCTTATATTACTTGTACCTTATTCAATGTAGATTGGTATCGACAAATATTCAGGCGCTACATTTAAACTTGAAATTATGAAGAGCCGTGAATAAAAACAGTATGGAAAAATCTTCATATATTAGAAGACATTCTTAAAAATATTCCCGCTGCAGTGGAACTGCGTGATCAATTAAGCTTCTACATATAATAAGAGGACTATGTTCAGTAGCGAGTAGTTTAAATGAGTGAGGTATTTTAGCAGCAACATTAAAGTATAATATTTTTTTTTATTTCCTAGAAGCACAATAGTATACAACAAAAAAGTAGGGATGAAGTACAAATAAATATATACTAGAAAGAGACAACTCTGCTACTGTACTTTCTTTATTGTGTACTAGCATTCCGCCCCGGCTTCGCACGGGTATCTAACAAAAATTTCATTTGTTTTAAATATAAAATAGCCTATGTCATCCGCGAATAGTGTAGCTTCCCAACAGTGAAAGAATTTTTCAAATCGGTTCAATAGTTTCGGAGCATATTTAATGCAAACAAACAAACAAATCTTTCCTCTTTATAGTACTAGTATAAAAACTGTGGAGTTTTTTGCCGATTCTTCTCTACAGAATCTGCAGTACGAATCGTTGGTAGCTTCACTTTTAACTATAATCAAATAAGACTAACATAATTTTTATTTGTAAAATGATGATTCAATGGTGCTTTTGAAGTCTACTTGAATCAAGTAATCTATGATTTTGATTTTGATTATTGTAGCCAATGTTTAGTTTTCGGGTAAGATTTGTTTTTACTGCTAAGCGATTTAGTTAATAAGGGTTATCGTTACCGGGAAAGTATATAGAATAATCCAGTAACACGGTGAGCTGGCGTAGGAACGGTTCGCCTGTGTCAGCGAATAAGTAACAGTTCCGCAAATGTTGGCCAAACATCGCCGACATAAGGTCGCAGCGGAGAACTTGGGGAGCTCTCGCTATCAACACTGGCAACTGCCACGAAAAACTTGTAAAATACCGGCTATTTTCGAACGGAAACTAAATTCCAGTTAAATTGTTCCTTTGAAACATTTCTATAATATATTTGAAAAACGAAACGAGCTACGAACATGTCGTGTTAAAATTTTAACGTCTCGTAAAAAAATTGCTGGGAGCAAAAAAAACTATTCTGAACACGGTAAAAATCTCTATAATATGTACTACGAGTATTTACGTGATAAAAAAAGTACCAAATAATGGGAATTTTATGGATACTAATATCGGAAATATAATTATTTACCTGTCGTCCTCTTTCGGTCTCCCAAAGCTGTCGTGCGTATTTCCAAAATTTCATTAATTGGTAGTCTAGAAAACAGAAAAAGAAAATTCAGATCATTTTTGAATAGATTTATATGTTAGAAAAATTCTTTTTTAGCCTTCGGTGTATTTAGACCTAACTATAAAAATTAGACGAATTTTACTTACTTGACAATCCTTGGTTCTTCAAAACATCAATTAATTCTTTAGTAGATTTCTCATAGCTATTCAAAGCATATTTAGTGGAGAACGCCACTTGCATACTAGTTGCTATAACCGTGGCTGCCAGAATTTTACCACTAACAAGTGATATTGCTAGAATTACCATGGGAAATATATTCTTCACTAAGAATTCATCACCTCCTGTTGACGTTAATTCTGCGATAACTACATATAATGAAGTCACATAGTCCCATTGCTGTTGTGGTGTATCACTGAAATCACGATTTAAATTTTATTTGTGATCTCTCTGGCGATTGTTAACGAAACTAAAATAAGTACACAATAAACGCAAATAATGTTTAAAAATAATAAAAATTGAATGCATGTGTTTAAGCTAAAGACCGTCTGACGTTAATATTTTTTTGTAATAAATGATTTTATTGCTTTTAATTATAATACTGTAACGAATTCTTCTGGATTACAAAAAAAATAGTTCGCTCACATTTATTAAAAAAAATATCCATGTACAAAAAATTCGAAACACCTTGTACTTACTCATCTAAAAAGTGTAATTTCACTGTCCGAATAATATTGTAAGGAGCTGTTGCTATCAAGCTTAAAAGCCAAATGCATGTCAGCGTATGTATCAACAAGATAACAACAAAAAATGTCATTGCGGACTGCAAACAAAATATGGATGTTATTCGTTATCAAACAATAATATTCTTTATATAATTAAGTAAATTCAGTGTGACCAAGATTCAGCCTGTAAAATCCTACTTCTGGTCACAGGCCTCTTTCTCCATGTAGGAGAAAGATCGAAGGTTAATCCACCACGCTGATCTGAGGGTTGGCAGATATATTTCCGACTATGATAACGATGGCTAATAGATGTATACGAGTATGATAACAACCGGGGCCGACAACTTCACGTGCTCTCCGAGTCATGGTGGGGAAATCCAAATATTTGTTCTAATATAAATATCCATTACGATCGTGAATCGAACCCACAAACCGCCAGTGTTTAGGCGCGTGTATGATGCACGCATCAACATTAGAGCGGTTGTTTGAATTAAACAAAATTATTAATAAATTGGGTTAATTTGAAGTGTATTTAATAAGTTTATATAGATTCGATAATCGTTAAAAGTAATTACAGATGTTTTATTACACAACGTAATTAATTTATTTAATACTAGCTGGTACCCGCGATTTCGTTTGCGTAGGATTAGTAAGTACTTCGAGTAGCTTATTATTTTCTCAATATCTATCATCATCATCGACATCATCATCACAGCCTTTCGCAGTTCACTACTGGACATAGGCCTCCACAAGTCCATGCCAAAAATGGCGTGAAATAAGGTGTTTTGCACATAGTCACCACGCTAGGGAGGCGGTTGGTGACTGCAGGGCTGGCTTTGTCGCACCGAAGACGCTGCTGCCCGTCTTCCGCCTGTGTATTTCAAAGCCAGCAGTTGGATGGTTATCCCGCCATCGGTCGGCTTTTTAAGTTCCAAGGTGGTAGTGGAAGTGTGTTATCCCTTATCCCTTAGGTTAGAGGGTTGCTATATTCTTTGATGCCGATATTCAAATCAATCTATATCTTTACACCAAAATTCATCAAAATTTGTTCTGTGACATAAAAATCAATTTGTTACTACCAATACTAGAAAAATATTATCAATTTGTATTGTATTTATGATTCACTATTTTTGCGATAATGGCTTACTCATATGAGATAAATATATGCTGTCGCGGACTTTTTTGTAGGACTAATTAAGATAAACATTTCTTTCATACATTATATACGTGTAAGCTCTACAATTTTTGCATCGTACGCCAGAATAGCTCGCAGATTGCAGATTTTTTCCGGCTTACTTGACAATTATCTTTATATTTTGGACAATTCACACACTATCTTTAAAAATTATAGCCTATGTGTTATTCTAATGTATAAGCTATATTATTGTAAACTTTAATTAAAATCCATTCGGTAGTTTTTGCGTGAGAAAGGAACAAACATCCATACATCCTTACATACTTATACAATGTACCACTTTATATACACATATTGTACGTTAATTAAATTGGAAGATAGCGTACTTAAGCCACAATAAACTAATCTAATCAAATAAACAGCCATCGTAATCAAACAATCTTATAATTAGTATAGGAACAACAAATATATTATACTAGAATACTATTATGCATGTATCTCTCGGAGAAACCGCAAAGCTGATTTGGTCGACCTCTAATCCCGCAGAAATATTTGGAGTAAGATCTTATTTACACTATCCGATATTTATGCCGTTCACGTCCAAATTATTACAAACTGTACAATTTGCGAGTATATTCACTAAATAATCAAAAATCTCAATCATGCTTTATTACTTTTTTAAGATTGTATCTGTTGTAAATATGTCTACCCCTTCTTATAAAACTTGTGCCAAAATTGTAGCATAGGGGAGGTTGGCTGATCATCCTTAACACAGATTATATCTATAATCCATATAGGATGATCAGTCTGAACTCAAAAATTTTGTGTATTTCACTTTATGCATAAGTGAATATTTGTAATTGTTACCATTTGTTTAAAATGTTTATTTTTAAATAAAGCTATTATTATTATTATTATTAAATCTAGTTCAGCAAACAAAATCAAAAAGCAACATAACTTTTCATAGTGACAATTATTTTATGTCAAAAAAAATATAAATAAAAAAATATATATAAAAAGCGTAAAATGATGTTATAATGGCGCGGATTCAAAGTTAGGATAGCTAGTTTTACTGGATTCCAATAGATGGCGTCGCGACAAACTACGTAACATGTGCACAGGCACGCTCACGCGTCATCAAAGATTACTCAAAAAGTATCCATTATATCTCAATCATATTTGCGAGATGGAAACACATGATAAGTATTAGCTTTTCGTTCATAAAAGAAAATTTAAAATGGGTGCACTCAGTAAAAACTTATGAGATATAATACAACGTAGGGTGACGAAAACACAGTTTAGAATATACGCATTATTAGATATAACTCAAAAATACCTATCAGATCTCAATTATTCAAATGGGACAACATGAAATGCAAACCTTTCATGTAAAAAAAAAAAAAAACTTTTGACTGGATAGTCACTACTTTTTAATGGATAGACACTCTATAATTCGTAATATTTTTCGAGTCCCCCGAGTTTCGAATTAACGAGAGTCGACTGTATTAGATACAAACAATAGCAATGTTGGGTAAGGCGCGGTTGGGCGAGCGCCCAGGGTACCAGATATAAAAGGGCGCCACAGTCTTGGACTCAGATAGGTCAGATCAGATAACTTTTGAAGGGATCCTAGATAAAGTTTCCCAAAGTGTGGAGACAAGTTGTGCTGCTATTAAGGATGCTGCTAAGGATGACTCCAGTGGCGATGTACGACAAATTTGCGTTATTGATTAATAAACAGCCTTTCTAAGGATCTAGTTTATTGTTATTGTTGCTAGCTATTTGATAGTAGACCAACGTCGAGCTTAGTACATGTAGAAACAACAACTGAAAACACATGCCGGAAGTGTCAAAAATACATTAAATTGACACTTCTTATAGAAGTTTTAAATTTCACTAGATGTATCATTAAATTCAATATTCGTTTAGTCATCGAATTCTATAAACTTTGCTTGCAGCAACTCCCCTGTCTCTAATTTATTATTCTCTACGAATAGCCGGTCATTTTATACTTCGAACAACACCCTTAACAACATTAACTAGGATGCGATTAACATTGCTGTTACGGTGTAACATAACTCGCGACCCTAGCGCTATATTTGCGTAATACGAGTATAATAACTCCACACACACGTGTGACTCGGGTTCAAATAGTAATTGAGATAGTTAATATATATTTTTTTAATTACAATAATTTTCAACTTAATTTTTAGATATTTTATATGGCTTTAAATTACACAGTGACAGCGTAAGACATAAGAAGATATAGATCATATTTTTTTAACACAAAGGTATTTTGATCTCTAGAGATCGCCATATTGGATTTAAGAGTAACGATATATATATATTTGACTTATGGCGTCCAAAATTCACCATTTTCATTTTTTTTGTTTTCAGTGTCAGTCGAGCTATCGAGACGAATCTAATGACACCTCAAACATTAAAATTCTTCAAGCCGTTTAAGTTGTAGTGGACAACATCAAAATCTACATACAGACATATACTCATAGATGCATACATGCATACATACATATATACACCCGAAAAACATTACCCTCCTTCTGTAGTCGGGTAAAAATGATACACACTACACGGTCCCGTAATCATACCTTACACCAGATGGAACGCTGTTAAAAATCACATTCTATACACTGTTAAACATCACATTCTATACACTGTGGCGAGGCCAAACCTGAGCTTATGCCCTTTACTCACTTCATGCATAATATTAATTTGCCATTCAAATGTATGTATTTATCACAACACATGTAAATGTCATGTTCTTTCAGACACAATTTAGGATTATCTTAAATCTGATTAATCCGTAGATATGTACGGTAGACAGTGCTCGATAACAATACCTTAACCTTGCCATAAAAATAATTAAACATTAACTCTATTTAACGAATGACAATATCTAACAGATAAAAATTTTTGATGCATTTTTCTTTTTCACTATCGAATTACACTTTATTTATGAGATATTTCTACTCGCAAATATGTCTTTAAAACTTGTACTTTATTGATTGATGTAAAACAGATCCTAATGGCCTGCTACTAATTTTTAATCGTAACTTATTTTCAGGACAACGTTCATCCATAACTGGTGAAACAGAACCTGACAATATTATCTGATTTTTTTTAATATCTGATTTTAAAAATAGAAATCCAGACAACTTAATGAATAATAGCATTTGATAAAAGCTAAGGTAACCGATGCATTGTACCACCTCCGTTCCTTTAAAGAGAGTGGTAGTGAGCAAATCAATAATAAAAAATCAACTCGAACTGAGGAGACTCGAACTCGTGAGAGGCAGACCTTGTACTAGGTAAAGTTGAGAGAATTGCTTTAAATAACTAGGAATAGTAATAGTAACAAGATAAGGTAAGGAAGATTTAATCTAAAGTAGACTCATCAATAAAAACGAGTAGAAATGTTATGAGACTGGTAAAATCGATTTATATCGATATAAGTAATATTGTGTTATGTAAACTCCTAAATATTTAAAATATTTTGTTAATATTTATTGTCATTTCGAAATATTGTTAAATTAATCGAACAACTTATTAATAAATGATTGTTTTTTTTTTTGTATTGATAATTTTTTTTTCTATTGATCACTAAACAAAGTACATTATAGTTAGCCCACTTCGAAAGGGGGCTGTTACGGTGTAACATAACTCGCGACCCTAGCGCTATATTTGCGTAATACGAGTATAATAACTCCACACACACGTGTGACTCGGGTTCAAATAGTAATTGAGATAGTTAATATATATTTTTTTAATTACAATAATTTTCAACTTAATTTTTAGATATTTTATATGGCTTTAAATTACACAGTGACAGCGTAAGACATAAGAAGATATAGATCATATTTTTTTAACACAAAGGTATTTTGATCTCTAGAGATCGCCATATTGGATTTAAGAGTAACGATATATATATATTTGACTTATGGCGTCCAAAATTCACCATTTTCATTTTTTTTGTTTTCAGTGTCAGTCGAGCTATCGAGACGAATCTAATGACACCTCAAACATTAAAATTCTTCAAGCCGTTTAAGTTGTAGTGGACAACATCAAAATCTACATACAGACATATACTCATAGATGCATACATGCATACATACATATATACACCCGAAAAACATTACCCTCCTTCTGTAGTCGGGTAAAAATGATACACACTACACGGTCCCGTAATCATACCTTACACCAGATGGAACGCTGTTAAAAATCACATTCTATACACTGTTAAACATCACATTCTATACACTGTGGCGAGGCCAAACCTGAGCTTATGCCCTTTACTCACTTCATGCATAATATTAATTTGCCATTCAAATGTATGTATTTATCACAACACATGTAAATGTCATGTTCTTTCAGACACAATTTAGGATTATCTTAAATCTGATTAATCCGTAGATATGTACGGTAGACAGTGCTCGATAACAATACCTTAACCTTGCCATAAAAATAATTAAACATTAACTCTATTTAACGAATGACAATATCTAACAGATAAAAATTTTTGATGCATTTTTCTTTTTCACTATCGAATTACACTTTATTTATGAGATATTTCTACTTGCAAATATGTCTTTAAAACTTGTACTTTACTGATTAATGTAAAACAGATCCTAATGGCCTGCTACTAATTTTTAATCGTAACTTATTTTCAGGACAACGTTCATCCATAACTGGTGAAACAGAACCTGACAATATTATCTGATTTTTTTTAATATCTGATTTTAAAAATAGAAATCCAGACAGCTTAATGAATAATAGCATTTAATAAAAGCTAAGGTAACCGATGCATTGTACCACCTCCGTTCCTTTAAAGAGAGTGGTAGTGAGCAAATCAATAATAAAAAATCAACTCGAACTGAGGAGACTCGAACTCGTGAGAGGCAGACCTTGTACTAGGTAAAGTTGAGAGGATTGCTTTAAATAACTAGGAATAGTAATAGTAACAAGATAAGGTAAGGAAGATTTAATCTAAAGTAGACTCATCAATAAAAACGAGTAGAAATGTTATGAGACTGGTAAAATCGATTTATATCGATATAAGTAATATTGTGTTATGTAAACTCCTAAATATTTAAAATATTTTGTTAATATTTATTGTCATTTCGCAATATTGTTAAATTAATCGAACAACTTATTAATAAATGATTGTTTTTTTTTTTGTATTGATATTTTTTTTTTCTATTGATCACTGAACAAAGTACATTATAGTTAGCACACTTCGAAAAGGGGCGATTTGACTATATTTTTAATGCATGTATCGATACATTTTACTGAGCTGGTGCTTACCATGTGGTTCAATTTAATTAAATCGGATATCAGGAATAATTTTTGAGCTATCCCTAATAATGCATATTTTATTGATTATTTTTTAACTTTGTATTACTTTTCGATATACATTAAAGTCGACTTTTTCGTTTTCGATCAAACACAATTATTATTATTTTTTAGCCGACTTCCAATAAAGGAGGAGGTTCTCAATTCGATTGCATTTTTTTATGTATGTTACCTCAAAACTTTTGACTGGATAGACCGATTTCAACGATTTTTATTTAATCAAAAGTTGATGTGTGTTATATAGTTTTATTTAAATTTAATTGAGATCTAACTAGTATTTTTTGAGTTACATGTAATAATGCGTATTTGCTTGACATTTTTTTTATCGAGCTACGTTGTATTATACCGCATAACTTTCCACTGTGTATATCGATTTTGATAATTCTTATTTTAATTAAAAGCTGATGCTTGCCTTGTAGTCCCATTTAATCGAGATCTAATGATAACTTTTTGAGTAATCTTTGATTATGCTGATTTATTTGACTATTTTGCGTCTACTTACGTCGTATACTTGTCGATGTAATTGAAGTCGGTTTTTTTTTGCGTTTGCGAGCAAAAACAATTATTGTTAATACGTAGACTGAATTGACATTACAAACTGTCTTTAATTTAAATTATTTAATTTGGAAAATCAAACTACCCTCGCAAAAACATATCACGACATAAAGAAGCTGGGTGACAACCATTGTACCTAAATTTTTTCGTCAGAATTTTCCAAAAATTCCCATCCATGGAACGCTTTCAATTTTGAGACAAACACATCCAGCTAAACTTATACGTTTTTACGTCTAGTTATTCATTCGGCAAGAGTCAGATATTCGAGTAATAAAGGAATTTCTGACAGTGCGTGAGTTCTAATAAAAAAATTGGCAAACGTAATGTGTCTTTCGATTAATATTAGATTTTAATGCAAGTATATTGAACTTAATATTGAGCACAGTTGGGCAGAAAAAATGTGAAACCGTTACGATTCTGTTTTATACCTGTAAAGTGGTGAGATTATTTGTAAGTTCTGCTGAAGTTTTATGATAGAACTCGACCAGATACTTTAATCGGAACAATTTGTTTACTCTCAGATAATGCATAGCTGTAAGAGGTACACTGAAAATAAAATATTTTAATTTTAAACCAGTTTAGAGATCGTAGAATTGCATTGTAAGCTATATTCTGCTGACGTTATTGTAGGTATCAAAACCGGATATGAAAGATTTTTAAAGAGGAGTAAATTCGTAATTAAAATTGACGTATAAATTATATAAACATTGTAGTTGAATTATTTCAATAACTATTGAATTAATATAGAAGATAACATTAATGTAAAACAGTTTACATTATACTCACGAGAAACAAAATCCAAATAGTTCTAGCGGTAGATTAGTTAATAAATCCGATAAGACCCACAGTTTGTGTCTGTAGTACCTGGCGCGGCATTTTGTTGCGTCTATTACGAGAATTCCGTGACGATTGACGTAGCCCTATAAAACAAGATTGTTTGAGCTCAAATTTTTTAAAATAAGCCTAACTTTTTTTGGTATCGCAGGGGAACCCATTTACGGGTGATATCTAGGACGCTTGGGTAGGCAGTCCTAGACCGTATATGTCAGCTTCAACACTTGGGGGTGCAATACTGACCAAAACCCCTGCGGGAGCCTTCGGCCGCTTCAATTGGAGGGTCCTGGATCTGCAGGCAACAGGATCCCTCCAGCGACCGGCTGGCCTCGGCGAAAAGGCCAGACTTCTCCTCCATGGGGACTGTCCGGCTCACCTCTGAACAATCCCGACGACGCCATATCTAGCAGGACCAGGTTCCCATCCCGGTCCGACACGGGCACAGGGACGTTACTGGAGGTGCATTAAGTAGCGCCTCCTACGCACCCCCGTTCGCCGCCTGCAGACGGAGGCCTTTTCGGCAACCTCCTCTCTCATCCGCTCGTCATTCTCCTTCTGGGACATTACTGTCTCGCAGAAGGAGACCATCATCTTCCAGGACTCATCGTCGCCGAGCATCGCGGTAAAATAAGCCTAACTTAGATTAGCCTAATTTAGGCGTATTAAGTAGTTAGTATTCTTATGAAATTACATACGTGGATTTCTCTTCACACATAAATATTAACACTATTAAATACTGGAAGTACTTACCGTATATATAATATTATTATATATAATATTATTAAAATTAAAACGGAAATGTAAAGATTAAAACGTAATGTTAAAATTTAAACGTAAAGGAATGTTTTTCAACTTACTCCTAGCAAGAGATTAATATTAACTGGAACAAATAATTTAAAACACTCACCTCGTGCATAGATAAATAGATTTTTATATAAAAATATATATCAAAAAACGACTGCAACCAATATATAATATAGCAGTCATTTAATGTTACAAGTTCGTAGAGTATCAAAACGTAATTTGCTGTCACCAATACACAGTTGAAATAACCAAAACCCTGAAATTGTAATAACAAATTTCAGTAGTGCAAAGATAGCTAAAGCAGCGACATCTTTATTGTAGCGTATAACATTTTACCAAGCTATTTAGGGCATTAATTGTAAGAATTTCTATATTCAAATATTATAATTAAATTATGGAATACTTGAAGATGAATTTTTTTCGTATCAAAACATTTTAATTAATTTTTTTGTATGTTACCTTCATTAAAGCATAAACATAAAGCGTAATGTGTAATTTGCTTAATTATTGTTGTTTTATATTTAGTGTACCGCTACTATGGGGGAAAAGTACAAAATTTAATATACCTGATACAACCTCGAACCAGGCTTCCGAAGACTGTTAACGTCTAAATAACTTTGGTATGTTAAAATACTAGCTGAAGACATCGCTTGACTCACGTTGCTTGTTGATTGAGAACTTGTGATAACGTACTGACCACCTTTGAATTCATACTAAATATATATTGGGGATTCTTATTAACTTGTTTTTTTTTTGTGTGTGTAACACATTATGACAATTTAAAAAACAATATAAAGAAATAGTGAGATGTAGTATCGTAAGTGTGTGTGTAAGTAATACTAAAACCTGCAAATGCTCCATCGTTGTTGTCATAAATGTTGGCTTTTTGAATTCATTAAAAAGTAAGTATTTTACGTAAAATTCAAAGCAAATAAACCGTACATTATTTATAGACGTGTAAGCTCTCAGAAACCACAGATTTATTTTTTCATAATACATTACAGTAAAAATATCGTTCGCACCCAATAATTATATATATATATATTTCTTTTATACAGATATGTGATTTACATATCATAAAAAGTCCGTAGTTGGAACAAGTGTAAATTCCACAATACCGATTGGAATAATTCCTTATCGTGTAATATTCAATAATAGACCGTCTTAGAAAATATTTAAAAAACAACCTACTTTATAGTAGTTATGAAATATTTATTCAAAAAGAAATTACCTGAACTATATCTACTGGAACCGCTTCTCGAATCAAACGCTGAATCTTGCGACAGTAAATCGAAATCAGAATTATCTAAAATAGCATTAATTTATCTTTATTGAAAACAATCACACGGTAGTGGTTATGATGATTCATGATAAAATCTTATGGTTGAAAATACAAAGAAATATCTTTGCTGTTCAGAATAATACTATAAAAGGATAACTAAGCAGATAATTTATGACACAAGTTTTTGCACAAGCAAGGCCTTGTTAGGTTTTAGTCATAGGAGAAAAAATAATATATTTTGAATTCATACTAAAGTCGCAGATCGAAATAGAACTGTGAAATAGCACGTACTAGTAGTCCCAGTAAACTTTTAATAATTCTGGAATGGTACAGACGAAGTTTGTATCTAATTTTTCACCTGAAGAGTCTTCCTCGACATTTTCCATAGATATAGGTAAGATGTAATCTTTCGATACTTCGAATGCCTTGCTTAACGGTTCTTGTATCCTCGGATAATACTTGACCAAACTAAAGAATGTTTGCGAAGGCAGCACTAGCAAGTCCAAGTTTCTGCTAGCGTAAATCGTAACTTCGGAACTTGAAATTGTTTGCTAAAAAGTCATATCTATTGAAGGTACTTCTCACAAAGACATATTAAACATAATGATTTAAGTCAGATTTGACTTAGATATTTGTTTGTTTCAATTTGCTTTACTTTATTTTCAAGTAACACTCTTAGATTTATGTAAACTTAGATAATATTAAATTTTCTTGTCCAATAATAGTTTGACATAGTTAGCTAACATAAGACAAACTTTGGTCTTACGTGTTGTTTTGGTAAAAAATAAAACATCTATGATCATAATCAGTTGGGACATTGAGAGATTTGGGCAAATTAATGAAAGTCAGATTTTTTGGATATGAAAGTTCAAATACATCATACTCACGCCACTAAAATTACCAAACATGCCACCAGGGCCCATGCAGGTGATCATTTCATTGTAAGAACTTAAAACATCAGCCTTTAATTTAAAAGGGAAAATTAAGATAAATATATTTTTTTTATTGGTTACGTTAACATCGTACTATGACTATATAGTTTTATAATTAAACAAACATTTCCGTTTAGTGATATTAATATAGAATTATAGACAGTACCTTCCCCCTGTAAATAATGTAAACGTTAGTTTGCATGTCCTTGCACTGTACTACAGTATCGCCTTTAAGGAAATACATTTCTTGCAAATGCTGTGTGATGACCCTGATAAAGGAACGCTCGACTCGCCCAAACAAGGGAACTTCGCGAAGAGCTTTCTCGTACATGAACACAAGCGTGTCTTCCATTAGCGCCGAATTTAGACCACGGCATATTTTCTGGGTTGGTAAATTAGAACAAATTGTAATTTATTTATCATTGAAGAACCGATGAGTCGGACGAGACCGAATGGAAAACGTAATGTCTATTTTTAATACTTAGTTCTGTTTTTGAAAAACTTATTTAGTTTGTAAATATGATTCTGGCAAATAATTATTTGAAAACAGAATACCCCTTGACTTAGATTATGGGTAAATTTAAAAAAAAAAGAGAAAATTACAAATCGAATGCCATAAAAATTTTCAATAAAAAATTCAAATATTATTATAGTTAACTAACATTAAATAGGACATTAGATTCTCCTTTGTCAGAAATAAATCTGACAACATAAGAATAATAATAGCCATAACTGAAGTCAGGTTATCATTTAGTTTTTAATAACGTCAGCAAGTTTATTATCACACATTTTTCACAAATTAAATTTTAGTTATTTCATTTCATCCGCGTAGATACCAAACTAACTACCTGTGTTTATACATTTAAAAGGACGTATTAGTTTAAATTATAGCTAGTAATAGCTAATAAATACGTCAATGAAAACTACAAAAATATCTATCACCACTCAAACACGTATATTTTTAAAAAATAGGAAATTGTATAATAATTTGTAAATAATAAACAAATTCTTGTAAAGGCTTTTTTTCTTTTATTAAAGAGCTTTGCCGCTACTGCGACCGAAATAAATTCTGATTTTGTCAAAATACTATTACATTCTCAAAAAAATCGGTGAATTCTGGTTTCATTCTTAACACATTTCATTAACATTTGATAGGCATCCCTACTCCACATACTGAATAATCAGGATGTGGAGTTATACGCATAAATTGGCAAAATTTATTGAAATTCGGTGCGAGAAAGTCAGCTCTGCGGTCACCAACCCGCCTGCCCAGCGTGGTGATTATGGACAACACACATGAGTTCACGCCAGTTTTGGCGCGAACTTGTGGAGGGCTATGTCTAGCAGTGCACTGCGATAGGCTGAAGTGATGATTGAATGGAATATGTCCAGACCGTAGCTGTAAAGCAGTGGCCACGTTTTTTCTGTCCCTGTAAAGTTTATTCAAAATAAACCGAGAATCCTGCTAAACGGCCGTTCCGTTATTTTTCCACTGCTATTTGAAATGTAA
This sequence comes from Melitaea cinxia, assembly GCF_905220565.1. NCBI lineage: Eukaryota > Metazoa > Arthropoda > Insecta > Lepidoptera > Nymphalidae > Melitaea > Melitaea cinxia. Next base: position 11,901,839 of record NC_059403.1, read on the forward strand.
AAATGTCTTCGTAAAATTTCAAAGTAACGAAATAACGCGATGTGATTCGCTGATGAAAATTCACGCACCTGTGGATCGCTGCCGTGAGTTCTTTTCCAGACGTATTCAAAATATTTCAAAGTTTTTACAGTAAGCATTGGATCAACGTTCTGTCGATTCAAAAATTCAACCAAATCTTTTGTCTCTTCCTGTAAATACGCAAAGTTTATAAAAATTAATAAATTTTTCCATCCCGTCCCTTTTTATAAACCTTTTTTCGTAAAATAATAAACATTTACTCGTATACATTTTGAAGAAGCCCTTGTAAATATTTTCTCGTTAACACAAATTTTGCTCAGTGACCTTAAAATATGTTAACAAAATTACTTTGAATCTGAACTAACAAAAACAGTCGGTAATATCCTCATTTTTAATACATGAAAAGCCTTTTAGTAACTCAGTTGATAGGATTAGATATTACTTTCTTTGAACATTTTATTATAAACGTTAAATATGTAAGTAAAATTATTTTTACGATCTTTCAAAGTAATTTTATATACTGGGATTAAGATTCTCATTATAACTAATATTTATACTGCCTATGTTTATATTTTGGTGTATAATGAGAAAATAAATAAATTACATTTATGCATAACACACATTTACACATACACATATTATTACGCAACTCTGTGTGCCAACTTTGTCATCTCCGAAAGTTATTAAATAATTAAAAAAATGACTAAACTATTATGAATGAATAATTAAATTATGACTTATTAACCATTTTCTATGAACCACAAAGCTTATAATTATTGACATTAACAATTTTTTTTTTGCCTTTTCTCGTGTTTATTTGCTATGTTAATAACGTTCATGTCAATTAACTTATTTATAGTTGAGAATTGGTTCAAGGCCTTTAAAGATGAAGATTTTTAGAACGTAGATGCCATTTTATACAGACTATATATAATACGAGTACATAGAAAATGTGTCCATTGTAAAATAAATGCTATTACTATTTTAGTTTAAAATTATAATAATAAAAATCATATCAAATTAAAAATTTCATTTCAATTGTAAAAGAATTTAAGTAGATAAAACGTTACAGTCACACTCAAAAATATAAGATAGAAATCTGATAGGTAAAGTGAAAAATTCTTACCGTATGAGCTAGTAAGGCATGTGAAGCCGAAGAGCGAGTAGAAGCAATGTAACCAAACATGAATGCGAAATACATTAAGCCAATTATTTGCAATGTCATCGACAACCACACATCGTTTGTGTTAGAAGTTGTTTCTGGAGTACATCCACAACCTAAGACATTAAAAACTAAATTAGTGTTACTCTTATAAGATGTATACGGACTAGTCTAACATATTCTACTCCATTTACTAGAGACATATGTTAAAAGTATTACAGCTTAAGTGTCAAAAAGTTAGTGTTTAATGTACAGCGGAGGCTGAGCGATCAAACGTATTACTAAAAGCCTGCGTCAAAGGAAACACAAATTAGCTTTTCATGATAAACCTCTTGTGATGTGAATGTTTTATTACTAAAAAGTTATGATCATGCGATATACATATATATTTATTGGTTTAGTTATTATAAATTTAAAAAAATACATAGTCTGTATATATTTATTTAAAATACAAAATATATAAATGGATGAATGGATTTGTATCGGGAATTTTCAAATACAGACAACCCAACACCAAATAAATTAAAATTTTATTTTAATTAAAAAAAATTAATTAAATTTTTTTTATTAATAAATTTTGTATGGTATATAAATATTTCTATACAAATATTTGTCTAGAAGTATTGAATACGCGACAGTTAGAAGAACAGCTAGTTGCTATCGTCACTCAGTAAAATTGTCTTTAATTTTTATAGTACAAATGTCACCCTGCAGTCACCGACCCGCCTTCCCAGCGTGGTGATTATGGGCAAAACATATGAGTTCACGCCATTTTGGCGTAAACTTGTGGAGGCCTATGTCCAGTAGTGGACTGTGAAAGGCTGCTGTGATGGTGGTGATGAGTACAGATGTATTTATAAATCTTCTAATAACTTATACTAAAAGAGTTCCCTCCATAGCACACTCTAGTCAATACTTCATAAAATTTTAAATCAGTACCCGCAGTAGAGATATATTATTCTTCATATTACTTTTGTTAACCGACTTCCAAAAAAGGAGGAGGTTCTCAATTCGACTGTTTTTTTTTTTTTTTTTTTTAATGTATGTTACATCAGAACTTTTGATAGTGTGGACAGATTTCGACGATTTTTTTTTAATCGATAGGTGGTGTGTGTCAATTGGTCCCATTCAAATTTATTTGAGATCTAACAACTACTTTTCGAGTTATATCTAATAATGCGTTTTTACTTGACGCTTTTTTCGTCGACCTACGTTGTATTATATCGCATAACTTTCTACTGGATGTACCGATTTTGATAATTCTTTTTTTGTTGGAAAGGAGATATATCAAGTTTAGTACCATGATAAGGAAACCAGGATCTGATGATGGAATCCCAGAGAAATCGAGGGAAACTCTTAAAAATCCGCAATAACTTTTTACTGGGTATACCGATTTTGATAATTCTTTTTTTATTGGAAAGAAGATATATCTAGTTTAGTACCATGATAAGGAAACCAGGATCTATTGATGAGATCCCAGAGAAATCGAGGGAACTTCTTGAAAATCCGCAATAACTTTTTACTGGATGTTTCGATTTTGATAATTTTTAATTTAATGAAAAGCTGATGTTCATCGTGTGGTCACATTTAAATTTTATCGAGATCTGATAACTACTTTTTGAGTAATCTTTGATAACGCGTAGTTACTTGACTATTTTTTCGTCGATCTACGTTGTATTACTCGTCGATGTAATTGAAGTCGGTTTTTTTTTCGTTTGCGAGCAAACACAATTATTTACAAATTGTAACCGATAAATTTCTACAGTACCTACTCAAACGTATCTTAGTCATTCTTTCCTATTAAAAAAGGCTATCTAGAAGTAGCTTAGGCTATACAATTTTACGTTACGACGCATTAGCAGAAGTTGACATAAATGTTACAGCAGGTAAAATTAGGTAAAATAGGTAATAGCATAACATATAACAAGACGGTTATAGGGGGTTGTTAAAGGGTGGAACCGATTCGGTGTATGGCGCGAGCAGTCGCGTAAAACACCGAGGGTTAGCGGGTTTGATTCCCGCTCAGGTTGAAAATTTTATTTATACAAATATTTCATTCCGGTTTCGATATCTGTACTTGTGAGTCTCCCCACCGTGCCTCAGGTAGCACGTAAAGGCGTCGGTCTCGGTTATTATCATAAATACCTGGTTGGAATCGTTACTCATTGTAGGGAACATATCCTCCAACACGCAGTGAAGCAGCGTGGTAGATTGAGCTCCAACCCTTTTCCTACATGGAAAAAAAGTCTGTGTCCAACAGTAGAATGATACAGATTTAATCCGTTATAGAAAATTGTAGTGCAATTATATCATTACATAGTACAATCGGACTTACCCACAAATGTCTCGAATACCCAGAAAAAGTAATGAAAATATTCCGTCACAGCATCTAAAAATATTTCAAACTTTGTGAAAATGAAAGAATGAAAAGTCATAAATCATAAAATAAAAAAACAACTTACACTTTAATCGCTCTTTATTGCTAGAAAACATAAAATCTCTAGTGCAATTCACTATGATATAACTAGATGAAGGCACGGTAAAGGCCTTGCAGGAGTTCATAAATACGAATGCAGTGGCAAAGTTGACCAACGTTAGTGCGATCGGAAGGAATTTAAGCAGAACGACTACCTGATTCACTTGCATTATATTGCCTTCCCAGTACGAAAACGCTCCAGTTATTCGAAATACCTGTAAAATAGCTATTTTTTTAAACTGCTGATTTCCGTTAACTTTATAGTTTTCGCGTCCATTTAATCTTGAGCGCTACTTGGCAAATCGTCGAATTTACGGACTTTTTTTTATTATTTGTTTGATTTCTTATTTATAATCTGTGTCTCGATGTATATGTGAGAGTGTGTGTTTGTGTGTAAAAATGTATAGGAACTACTACTAAATCATTTTTTTTGTAATGTAATCACTCACCAGTAAAATTCGGTTAATCCTATAAAGATCAGCATTCGCATGCTCATTTATTACTTTGATCTGTAAAGTAAGTGATTATAATTAAAAAAGCGTTTATGGCTAGTAAAACGTTACTTTATTTTAAAGTCTGTTTTCCATTACGAAGGCAATAAAACACCTTTTTTTAACGTGGGGAAAATCCATCATGGATAGATTCCGGCGCGGGGGCGCCAGAGGGTTATGTCAGACGTCTACTGACTAAAAAACCACCACGTGTGAGCAGTCGTCCGCCTGGGTGGCGCGAGATGGGGTCGCGCTAGCATCGTCACCTCACTCCGGTGGCAATAAAATAAGTAAGTCAAGCATTGTTACGACGACGCGTTGGCGCAACGGTTACAGCCATGGATTGTACCTGTTGCGCTGGCGGTTGCGGGTTCGATCCCCGCACATGACAAACATTTGTATTTGCCATACAGGTGTTTCCGTGGTCTGGGTGTTTGTGCAGTCCTTGTGGTTCTCCCCACTGTGCCTCGGAGAGCACGTTAAGCTGTCGGTCCCGGTTGTTATCATGTACACCTGATAGCAATCGTTGCTCATAGTATATATATCCGCCAACCCACATTGGAGCAGCGTGTTGGATTAAGCTCTGATCCTTCTCCTACATGGGGAAAGAGGCCTATACCCAGTAGTGGGATATTACAGACTGAAGCGTAAGAATTGTTTAACAAATCATATTTATTCACTCTTAATACAATATAACAGCACGATCAAATAGAGAGTAATATAATTACTATTTTACTTTAATATTAATTATTATTTGCTATTCAATCAATTTCATAAGCTCACACCTACTACATATATCCCAAAACGCAAACTTAATTACAAGTAACTCGAGAAGTTTGTAACTAAATTCTCACCAATTCTTCAAACGGAAAAACACTAATAAAATCCAAGAGGAATGCGTGCTTCAAATATCTTGTAGCGGTTAGGAGCGGGTGTGTAATGAGAAGCGACTTTTCGTCGTAGTACGCTACATACGCCATCACAATAACATCTACGTATAATACTATATCAGTCCAATTGTATACGCCACTATTTTTACTTTGTTTTGTCTGAAATAAATCACACACTCAACGTTTACGGACAAGACTAACTGTAAGTTGGGAAACACCCACAACACAAACAGACCACTATCATGCTCAAATTTTATACTTTAACTGTTGCTATTGAAGAAGATTATAAATAGTTAATTACCATAGTCTTAATACATATATCTCTTTCTGTTTTTCTGCTTTCAACCTACCGCAGTCCATTGTTGGACACATTTTAAAATTTTTGGTAGATCCACAATTATACCAAAAAAACGAAATTTTTGGTATTATTGTGGATCTTATGCTTACTGTATTAATTTTTATAGTTTATGTATAATGAATAATAGTTTTATGGTGAAAAGGCATTGAATATGCAATTTTACTGCAGAATATGATAAGACCTCCTCAGCATCCAGTACTTAAAATGTTTAACATTAATTACACAAAAATGTTTGAAATTCGTTGACAAGAAATGCTTTGTCGCCTAAAATACAATTGAAAGCTTTGTATCCAAAATTAATCATACTTTACAATAGATCTTAATTATGTTACAAATTATTTTATGTATAAATTATTTTACATTGTTTAAATTGGATACCATATTTCAGTATTCTCAACCGATTTATTATAAAATATTAAATATTAAAACTTACAGCGATATTATAGGGAATGATCAGTACGTAATACATGGCCATTATAAATCTCACGATGCAGCAGAACTTCAAAAATAATCCGTGTGGTGTAATGCATCCCGGAAGAAAGAAATATCTTATATATCTATAAAGTAAACATAAAAATTGGTTCTCTGTAAAGTCAATAGTTTCAGACGTTCAAAGACGATAGTTTTACGTAATAACGTCATAAAGAAACATTTATGGAAAATTGCATACATTTATGATTTTAATTAGATTTTTATCACTAAATTATTTCGAACTGTTAGCTCTGGCGTCACGCGAGAAGAGAGATAAATTTGTCACAAGCCAAAGCTTGGGCTGATCGTGCCTCTCTATCTTGTTCCGCGCTCTTGTTTGTACGCTCTGGCTAAAGCGTAACGTAACACTTTTTCGTGCGTGCAGCCGGTGTCCATTGATAAAATATAAGACGTTATCCCGTCGAAAAGGTTACAAAATACTAATTAATCCTAACTTAGAGGCTTAGTATATAAAACCAAAATATCTATAGAATCTGGATTTTTGTGTGGCTAAAAATACGATTTTAAAACTACGTAAATATATTTTATATTTTAAATAATGATATTATAGTTAAATTGTATTATAATATAAAAGTAAAAATATTATAAGTTATTGATATGTTAACAATATTTATAAATAGCAGTAGCTAAACTTAAAGTAAATATAAAAAATAGCAGTAACTTTCATAATCACTAACACTATAATTTTTATATCTTACAAAATACCATTGTATATAAAATATGTTAGCACCATGGTCATCATGGGTACTTCCGTTCCCTTGCAATAAGGTAAAAATATCGTTTTTCTTATTTTTTTTATTACACAATACACCTACATACAATTATCTATATATATGTATACATACATAAGAAATGTACGCCCTGTAAGCATACAGCAAGTGAATGACTTACGCCGAGTTGCACGAAACAAAATTAAAATTTAAGTAGAGTTGTATGAAATTCTTGTGATTAAATTAGTTTAATCACTACTCAAATTTTAATTTCTTTTCGTGCGGCGTTAGTGACTTATATCATTTAGCTGTCGATATATAAAGCCATCGATATTAATTTACTAAATATACGTACCTCATAACGCCCAGCTTATCAAAAGCCTGTACAAACTGAGCTTTGTCTCTTCGCCCACTAACTACTACGAAACTCTCTTTTATTTCGCGCTATTAATTAAACAAAAGATCTATTAATATGCAACTAAATAAAATAAATAAAGATTAAATTAAAATAACACAAGATGTCGTAATCTTTGTGACTTCTCTGAACCTGGTCCAAAATAAAAAAGAACAAATTTTAAATTTAGAATCTACAATAGAAATAACATTGATTATCGGTACTCTTTTAGGAAAGCGACAGTCAATGCGATAAATAAAATTACTTTTCGTGTTTACGGCGAAATATATATGGTACATATTTTATATTGTGTTTCTAATATAGGAGTGTATTTATTTTTTGTATTCAATAATATTAGTGTAGAGTTACGACTTCCATTGATATTAAGATACGCTAAAACCAAACTCTCATTAAAAAGTAAATAATTCAAATTCTTTTTTTTTTAAGTGTAAAGAACGCTATATAAAGTTTAATATATCTTCATGTCGATTATCAAGATACGAGTAGAATCGTATCATCCTTATTATATGATTTGTACGCCGCGCGTAACATTTTTACATTACATTACATCATTTGACTAACGGAGGTTGGGCACAGCAGAAAATATCCTGCTCGAAAAAACTTACAGAAAATCACAATTAAATAATACTGCTTTTAAACAGTGTTGTGTTCTTGTGGTGAGTAAGGTGACCAGAGCTTCGGGGGGTATGGGGGGTAAGGACGGCAATACGCTTGCGATGCTTCTGGGTTGCAAGTATAAGCTACATTAATCGCTTTCCATCGGGTTCACCGTACGCGTGTTTGCCGACTTAGTTGTATAAAAAAAACCTATGCGGTTCAGCATAACGTGACGCTCACCCCTTGCACAATACTTAATGTGTGTCCGTTGATTCAAAATGACATTTATCGATTAATATTACAGCATTTTAATATATGTAAATGATACTTTTAACTTTTTGATAATTTTTTTTAAATCATTAATAAAAAATATTTGTCTTTTCAATCGAAACTATTTTATCATTACATGATTATTATTATTTTTAAACTATCATTATTTTGTCCTTTTTATTTATTATCTCTTGGAGAATAAATGAGATATAAATATTATTATTCCTGTATAAGTAAAGTGGCAAACTCTTACCGCTATCCTGTTTGTCTTTGCGTCTATTTTACCGACAAGAGGCTTACTTTCCTCGAATTTTGACGCCTGTCTACAAATATTTGGGTCTTTGATTGCCTGTTAAAATATAACAATAAAGTTAAAAAACTTTAGAAATAAAATAAGATTTATATTTTTATGGTCTCAAAATAAAATATTAAATATAATTACGATTTTATTGTGTGTAAATTATGTGTACTAAGTTTAGATGAAAAAAAATCGAAAATTTATCTTTTCTTAAGTAGTTTTCTATCTGTTAATTTTATGCAGAGTCACGTATAAAGTATTAAAAGAATTGTTATGCATTCATTAAAATGCTTCAGTTCAAAAACAATTTAGGTTTGTTTTCTTTAAACCGACTCTTATATTGAATTGTATTATCATTTTTAATTCAATCTAATTACTGATGTACCTATAACAAAAAAAAATGTCTTAACCATAATCATAACAAATAATAAATATATAGAGGCGTTAAGTTTTATAATTCAAGGAAAAAAAGTATTTTTATTTTTTAAATGCAAAAATGATAAGTACTTACTTTGTTACATATTGTCTCGGACTAAAAGTGATTTAAATAGTTATTTTCTCAATCCTTTATAATAAAAAGAGATTGTTTACGTAGCTGTTATAATTACTGAGGATGAGATTGACGTTATAGTACACGGATAGTATAAACTAAGCTGTAATAATTATTATACATATCGGTATGTTAAATTACGTCGTATATTCCGTGGTACGGATAGTATTAAAGTCATGAATCATACCGCTATAATAGGCTGACTGATGTCGGGGAATGTGCTCAAGCTCTGCATGAGCGCGGAGTATTCAACGTGCAACAATATGCAGTTTGTCGTTGTCAGGACCGTGTGCACCTGGATATGTTACATTTATTATAAATACAAATAGGTGTAGGGCTAGCCACGTCTCGTGATTCGGTCCGTTATTTTACCGATTACATTTTTAATTGTTTTTAATTAAATTCGGGTCGAAAGTTCTTACACTATGTGCTAGTCTGCGTAATCAACCGGATAAAAACATAGTTATACATCAAATTAGATCAAATTTTAGATTTAAAAGAAAAACATCAATTAAATATTAATTAAATTCTTGCTTCATTTTTGTATTCGTAACATTTAAAGGACACGTTGGTTAATAGTAGCCAGTACTGCATCAACCAAAATAATTTATACATCTACTAGCGACCCGCTCCGGCTTCGCACGGGTATAAAATATAATTATAGCCTATGTCTTTAATATGTACGATTTTTATTTTTGTGTTACCCACAATTAGGAATTCTAAACATTTTTTGAATATCATATCAAAAATTGACCGCTCCAGCGGGATTCGAACCCGCGTCTTCGACATACCGTGTCGACGCTCTAGCCAATTAAGCTATGGAACGATATACCACTAGAGCGAAACTTTTGACATGATGATTTTTACTTTCGGTTTAAGCGAACCGTGGCGCCGTCTATAGTGAGTTCTTTACAGAGACTCGTAACTATTCAAAGTTTCATATTACAATGAAAATCTTTGACAGGAGACGACACCATGCTATTTTTAATATGTACGATTTTTATTTTTGTGTTACCCACAATTAGGAATTCTAAACATTTTTTGAATATCATATCAAAAATTGACCGCTCCAGCGGGATTCGAACCCGCGTCTTCGACATACCGTGTCGACGCTCTAGCCAATTAAGCTATGGAACGATATACCACTAGAGCGAAACTTTTGACATGATGATTTTTACTTTCGGTTTAAGCGAACCGTGGCGCCGTCTATAGTGAGTTCTTTACAGAGACTCGTAACTATTCAAAGTTTCATATTACAATGAAAATCTTTGACAGGAGACGACACCATGCTATTTTTAATATGTACGATTTTTATTTTTGTGTTACCCACAATTAGGAATTCTAAACATTTTTTGAATATCATATCAAAAATTGACCGCTCCAGCGGGATTCGAACCCGCGTCTTCGACATACCGTGTCGACGCTCTAGCCAATTAAGCTATGGAACGATATACCACTAGAGCGAAACTTTTGACATGATGATTTTTACTTTCGGTTTAAGCGAAACGTGGCGCCGTCTATAGTGAGTTCTTTACAGAGACTCGTAACTATTCAAAGTTTCATATTACAATGAAAATCTTTGACAGGAGACGACACCATGCTATTTTTAATATGTACGATTTTTATTTTTGTGTTACCCACAATTAGGAATTCTAAACATTTTTTGAATATCATATCAAAAATTGACCGCTCCAGCGGGATTCGAACCCGCGTCTTCGACATACCGTGTCGACGCTCTAGCCAATTAAGCTATGGAACGATATACCACTAGAGCGAAACTTTTGACATGATGATTTTTACTTTCGGTTTAAGCGAACCGTGGCGCCGTCTATAGTGAGTTCTTTACAGAGACTCGTAACTATTCAAAGTTTCATATTACAATGAAAATCTTTGACAGGAGACGACACCATGCTATTTTTAATATGTACGATTTTTATTTTTGTGTTACCCACAATTAGGAATTCTAAACATTTTTTGAATATCATATCAAAAATTGACCGCTCCAGCGGGATTCGAACCCGCGTCTTCGACATACCGTGTCGACGCTCTAGCCAATTAAGCTATGGAACGATATACCACTAGAGCGAAACTTTTGACATGATGATTTTTACTTTCGGTTTAAGCGAACCGTGGCGCCGTCTATAGTGAGTTCTTTACAGAGACTCGTAACTATTCAAAGTTTCATATTACAATGAAAATCTTTGACAGGAGACGACACCATGCTATTTTTAATATGTACGATTTTTATTTTTGTGTTACCCACAATTAGGAATTCTAAACATTTTTTGAATATCATATCAAAAATTGACCGCTCCAGCGGGATTCGAACCCGCGTCTTCGACATACCGTGTCGACGCTCTAGCCAATTGAGCTATGGAACGATATACCACTAGAGCGAAACTTTTGACATGATGATTTGTAGTAGTGTAGTGGTATATCGTTCCATAGCTTAATTGGCTAGAGCGTCGACACGGTATGTCGAAGACGCGGGTTCGAATCCCGCTGGAGCGGTCAATTTTTGATATGATATTCAAAAAATGTTTAGAATTCCTAATTGTGGGTAACACAAAAATAAAAATCGTACATATTAAAAATAGCATGGTGTCGTCTCCTGTCAAAGATTTTCATTGTAATATGAAACTTTGAATAGTTACGAGTCTCTGTAAAGAACTCACTATAGACGGCGCCACGGTTCGCTTAAACCGAAAGTAAAAATCATCATGTCAAAAGTTTCGCTCTAGTGGTATATCGTTCCATAGCTTAATTGGCTAGAGCGTCGACACGGTATGTCGAAGACGCGGGTTCGAATCCCGCTGGAGCGGTCAATTTTTGATATGATATTCAAAAAATGTTTAGAATTCCTAATTGTGGGTAACACAAAAATAAAAAACGTACATATTAAAAATAGCATGGTGTCGTCTCCTGTCAAAGATTTTCATTGTAATATGAAACTTTGAATAGTTACGAGTCTCTGTAAAGAACTCACTATAGACGGCGCCACGGTTCGCTTAAACCGAAAGTAAAAATCATCATGTCAAAAGTTTCGCTCTAGTGGTATATCGTTCCATAGCTTAATTGGCTAGAGCGTCGACACGGTATGTCGAAGACGCGGGTTCGAATCCCGCTGGAGCGGTCAATTTTTGATATGATATTCAAAAAATGTTTAGAATTCCTAATTGTGGGTAACACAAAAATAAAAATCGTACATATTAAAAATAGCATGGTGTCGTCTCCTGTCAAAGATTTTCATTGTAATATGAAACTTTGAATAGTTACGAGTCTCTGTAAAGAACTCACTATAGACGGCGCCACGGTTCGCTTAAAGCGAAAGTAAAAATCATCATGTCAAAAGTTTCGCTCTAGTGGTATATCGTTCCATAGCTTAATTGGCTAGAGCGTCGACACGGTATGTCGAAGACGCGGGTTCGAATCCCGCTGGAGCGGTCAATTTTTGATATGATATTCAAAAAATGTTTAGAATTCCTAATTGTGGGTAACACAAAAATAAAAATCGTACATATTAAAAATAGCATGGTGTCGTCTCCTGTCAAAGATTTTCATTGTAATATGAAACTTTGAATAGTTACGAGTCTCTGTAAAGAACTCACTATAGACGGCGCCACGGTTCGCTTAAACCGAAAGTAAAAATCATCATGTCAAAAGTTTCGCTCTAGTGGTATATCGTTCCATAGCTTAATTGGCTAGAGCGTCGACACGGTATGTCGAAGACGCGGGTTCGAATCCCGCTGGAGCGGTCAATTTTTGATATGATATTCAAAAAATGTTTAGAATTCCTAATTGTGGGTAACACAAAAATAAAAATCGTACATATTAAAAATAGCATGGTGTCGTCTCCTGTCAAAGATTTTCATTGTAATATGAAACTTTGAATAGTTACGAGTCTCTGTAAAGAACTCACTATAGACGGCGCCACGGTTCGCTTAAACCGAAAGTAAAAATCATCATGTCAAAAGTTTCGCTCTAGTGGTATATCGTTCCATAGCTTAATTGGCTAGAGCGTCGACACGGTATGTCGAAGACGCGGGTTCGAATCCCGCTGGAGCGGTCAATTTTTGATATGATATTCAAAAAATGTTTAGAATTCCTAATTGTGGGTAACACAAAAATAAAAATCGTACATATTAAAAATAGCATGGTGTCGTCTCCTGTCAAAGATTTTCATTGTAATATGAAACTTTGAATAGTTACGAGTCTCTGTAAAGAACTCACTATAGACGGCGCCACGGTTCGCTTAAACCGAAAGTAAAAATCATCATGTCAAAAGTTTCGCTCTAGTGGTATATCGTTCCATAGCTTAATTGGCTAGAGCGTCGACACGGTATGTCGAAGACGCGGGTTCGAATCCCGCTGGAGCGGTCAATTTTTGATATGATATTCAAAAAATGTATAGCCTATGTCATTCACTGAAAAAATGATTAAAATCGATCCAGTAATTTTGATTTATTCATTACTGCCCGTGGCCCGCACGCGTTAACTTAAGAGTAAAAGCCGGCCGGAACCGCCGCAAACGCTACGTACCGCGATTTTTAAATCTGTAATATCTTCGAAAATATTCATTTAAATCATATGCTGTAAAGGGCCATATAGATCTATATTAAATAAAAAATATATTTAAGGTATTTAATTGGATAAGGATTAATGCTGTATTGGTTAAAATCGCTTCGAAAATTAGCCATTATTTGTCGTAAAAAGTAAATGACAAAAAAATGTTATTGTGGGATATCCATAAGAGATAGGTATATACCATCGCGGAGTTTTCTGTAGACCTTTTCAATGTGTACAATACTTAGTACATTATTTTGATAAATTTCGTAGGGTTCAGCCTGCGTTTGCAATTTAAACGAAAAAAATAATAATTATTTACGACATAACATTAGAAAACTCAAAAATAACAGTATTTCTCCACTATTTAATGGATGTTATTATACATATAAACCTTCCTCTTGAATCAATCTATCTATTAAAAAGAACCGCATCAAAATCCGTTGCGCAGTTTTAAAGATTTAAGCGTACATACATGTGCAGGGACAGAGAAAGCGACTTTTTTTTATACTATGTAGTGATTCTGAATTTAAATATCATAAATGTGATGTGTGTGCGTGATGATCTGATTTTTTTTTTATGAACAACACTTTATCGATTGAAATAACGAGAAGCGGAATTATTTGATAATAAGAGTTGACAAACATATTCATTCACGTTTTACACAAGTACTATCGAGTCCTATGCAAGTTGACTGAAGTAGTTTCAGCTTATGAAACAAATTTGAATAGTCAGATGTACTAACATTGTCTAAACTCAAAACGTTTAATTAGAAGCAGAGCACAGTTGCTGTTAAACGAAAAAAAAATATACGAATACTCTGAAATAAAAAAGTATTCCGTCGTATTACTTTTTCTCAATGAATAACATATTAATTCTATTGTAATGATAATCTGATATCAATAAGTCTTACTTTCGGAAGACCATATAGCATTTCCACAACTCCGATATTGCTCCCGGGACCAATGGAGCACTCAATCTTTCCATTATGATTCAATTTATTACAATGACCCTACAATATAAATAGTTATTAATAAAGAAAATTTATTAACCTTGTGCAACTGAGGTGGTAATCTATCAGCTATCACTGCTGACCAATCCAACCGTCACCATTTCTAAATGTGGCATCATGAAATACTGTACCGTTCGTTACCTGCCTAAAACGGTTTCTATTACCCGACACTTGCGGCCGGAGGACCGTACCGTGCCGACTTTTAGTGCTATGAGTTATCAGTATCTCAAAGACGTAAGTACAACAATAAGTACTGGATTCTAATAGACTTGACATCAACAAGACCTTTTTTAATTCCCTTGTGTCTGTGCTACGTCACCTCAGTACATCATTTATATTTACGCTTCAGCCTGTAATATCCCACTTCTGGGCATAGGCCTCTTTCCCATATAGGAGAAGGATCAGAGCTTAATCCACCACGCTGCTCCAATGCAGGTTGGCGGATATATTCCCTAATATGAGTAACGATCGCTATCAGGTGTACATGATAACAACCGAGACCGACAGCTTTGCTCTCCGAGGCACGGTGGGGAGACCCACAAGGACTGCACAAACACCCAGACCACGGCAAACACCTATATGGCCAATACAAATGTTTGTCATGTGCGGGGATCGAACCCGCAACTGCCAGCGCAACAGGTACAATCCATGGCTGTGACCGTTGCGTCTATCTATATTTGTTTAGTGTCTATTAGACATAACCTCATTTTCATTTTCTAGTGATATTTCAAGAATAAATTGCATATATTTCTGTTTTTGTATAAAAATTAACCATTTAGCATCGTATACTATTTTAAGGTTCCCGGTTTCGATTCCGGCAGACACATATATTGATACGAAAAATTGCAATTTTTTGTTATCTACATGCCCAAGAAAGTAGCCAAATACAGTCTAAAAATTATCGTTACATCTGACGCCATAAAATTCGCCAAGATCCAGAGTGAAAAGGTATTTCAACATTTTAATTTGACGTTTGACAAACTACACCTCAGTCAAATATTGATAATAAACTCACCCCAGTTGCAGAAGGTTAATAAGTTTTTTAAAACATTTATTAATTTTGGAAAACTAGTTGACTACTATATATATATATTACAAATTGTACGTAACTGTAGCGTATTGTAGCTTTATTGTTTACCTATGTATGTTACATTCATACAAAGCTTAATTAACTTTATTATTTAAATGTGTAAGCTTAATACATAATTTAAGCTAGAAATGTAACAGTTATGTGTTTTTTTTTTTATATTTACATTTTTCAAAATGTACATGTCACGTCCGATGTCGCCAGCGTGTTGCACGATCTCGTTGTCAGGTAACACTATAATTGTAGTGTTAGTTGCGATAGTTTGTAGGAAATCTCTACTGCTGTCCTGTTGATATTAGTCTTTGGTTAATAGTCAAGTTCAGTGATTTACAATCGTACTCGAATTAATTGAAAAGTTTCGTTTTACAACGGATCCACCGAATCCAAAATGTAAAGATGCGGATTTTATCAAGGGTAATTTTGTGTAACTTTTATTTGATAAACATACTTGAAACAGTGGACAAGACGAAAGGTTATTTATCGTCTGAAGCGACAGGATCTCCTGTTCGATGTTACTGGACATGTCTTTGAATATTTCTTCATTAAGTACTGCGCTGTTGTAGTACCTAATTGATATTAAAAATTAAACTTTCATAGTCGAAACAAGATATTTCTTTTGTACAACAAATGTGGTCGATTGGTCTCTTTAATTATGAATTACAATATCAAAATTTCCTGTGAATAAATTTGTTGAAGTTAAACTTGTTCCTTAAGTTGTTCCATATATTTGTTAAATTTATTCAAGTCAAACTTCTTAATGTAATTTTACTAAAAAAGCAACGATTTCAACAAGATGTTGCTGTGAATATATCAATTTTCTATTATGTTATGATCACAGGTTCAATTCCCGAACTCAACAAATATCTGTATAGCACATGCAGATATTTGACGTCGTCTGAACATGTGCCCGTTTCGTGTGGTTTCTTTTAGCTATTGATGTGTATCATTAAAAACAAGAAATAAAATAATGGTCACTACAGAAACAAATTTTACTATTAGTGTTATTTTAATTTTTTTTTATTATGTAATATGTTTTTAAATAAATGTTTGCAGAATAAGGTAAACTAAATAATAAGTTTAGTAGCAGTAACACTCGTGAGTGACATTGGGGGTAGAGTCGGCAACGCACTTGCGATGCTTCTGATGTTGCAGGTGTCTATAAGCTACGGTAATCATTAACCATCGAGAGTCGTACGCTTGTTTGCTGACCGAATCGTATAAAAAAAAGGTATATTAACTAACCTGTTAGTAAAAAATACAAGTTTAAACATACTACATAAACAAACTCTTACCATTGCACGCAAAAGAATTTTTCTACTCGAGCTTTGATTTTGGTGCTGACGTGGTTTACAGAGAGGAAATAAAATAGCTCTCTCATTGATTCCTGTAACAACTTTGCTTAGTACTTAAAAAGTATTACGTTTTCAATCGAATAAATAAAATAAATGTACTCAAATTGTTTAATGAAATAACGTAACTAAAAAACTTTACCTTATATTATTTACTCTTAAATAATCAAAAAAGTAAATCGAAAGCGGCTATCCAGTAATATAAAAATAACTATGTATAAAATTTTATTTCTTGTTATACAGGTATTTGATTTACCTTAAAATTTAACTTCCTTTGTGTTGATAAAATATAAATAGAACATACTTTTGCAATATAGAAGTAAGACAAGTATGATCCCATAAATATAAGACCTATAACCTAAAGACAAAACATAATGATATTAATAATGAAATGAACTGAATTATTTTTACTGATTAAGCATATATACTATAAATATGTTACTAAAAAAACAAAACAGAAATCCTTAACCTTAAAATCTAGAAATATTCCAGTGCCAGGAAAAGTCCCTTTCCTGTCACACAGGAGATTATAACTTAAACCTGCCATGCTTCATATAAGGCGTTTAATTTTTGAATCCAGTAGATGTTAACTACGTTAAATTTAAGAAAATCGATAATTGCCATAAAAAAAATTTTAATTTTAAAATCTA
This sequence comes from Melitaea cinxia, assembly GCF_905220565.1. Lineage (NCBI taxonomy): Eukaryota > Metazoa > Arthropoda > Insecta > Lepidoptera > Nymphalidae > Melitaea > Melitaea cinxia. The sequence goes on from NC_059403.1 coordinate 11,919,227, forward strand.
TAATAATAATATATATAAAAGCGAAAGGTCACTCACTCATCACGAAATCTCCGAAACTATAACACTTACAAACTTGAAATTTGGCAGGTAGGCTCCTTATAAGACGTAGGCATCCGCTAAGAACGGATTTTACGAAACTCAACCCCTAAGGGGGTAAAACGGGGGTTGCAAGTTTGTATGAAAGTCCTATGTTTTTGAAGTAAGAGACTTGAAATTTAAAATGTATGCCTTATAGATGATGAGAAGGTGTCCAAATGATGTATCTTTAGAAATCAACTCCCTTTTGGGGTTAAAACGGGGGATGGTAGGTTTACTCATTTATCACGAAATCTCCGGAACTATAATAGCTACAAATTTGAAACTTAGCAGGTAGGTTCCTTATAGGGCGTAGACATCCGCTAAGAACTGATTTTACGAAACTCGACCCCTAAGGGGGTAAAACGTGGTTTGGAAGTTTGTATGAAAGTCCCATGTTTTTGAAGTAAGAGACTTGAAATTTAAAATATATGCCTTATAGATGATGAGAAGGTGTCCAAATAATGTATCTTTAGAAATCAAACTCCCTTTTGGGGTTAAAACGGGGGATGGTAGGTTGACTCACTCATCACGAAACCTCCGAAACTATAACACCTAAAAACTTGAAATTTAGCAGATAGGCTCCTTATAGGTCTTAGACATCCGCTAAGAACGGATTTTATGAAATTCGACCCCTAAGGGGATAAAACGGGAGTTGGATGTTTGTATGAAAGTCCCATGTTTTTGAAGTAAGAGACTTGAAATTTAAAATGTGTGCCTTATAGATGATGAGAAGTTGTCCAAAAAAATGTATCTTTAGAAATCAACTCTCTTTTGGGGTTAAAACGAGGTATGGTAGGTTTACTCATTAATCACGAAATTTCCGAAACTGTAACACCTAAAAACTTGAAGTTTAGCAGATAGGCTCCTTATAGAGCGTAGACATTCGCTAAGAACGGATTTTAAGAAATTCGACCCCTATGGGGATAAAACGGGGGTTGGAAGTTTGTATGAAAGTCCCATGTTTTTGAAGTAAGAGACTTGAAATTTAAAATGTGTGCCTTATAGATGATGAGAAGGTGTCCAAATAATGTATCATTAGAAATCAACTCCCTTTTGGGGTTAAAACGGGGGATGGTAGGTTGACTCACTCATCACTCCGAAACTATAACAGCTACAAACTTAAAATTTGGCTGATAGGTTCCTTATAGAGCTTAGACATCCACTAAGAACTGATTTTACGAAAATCGACCTCTAAGGGGATAAAAAGGGGGTTGGAAGTTTGTATGAGTCTTATGTTTTTGAAGAGACTTGAATTTTAAAATATATGCTCTATAGATGGTGAGGAGGTGTTCAAATAATGCATAATAATCTATATATATAAAAGAGAAAGGTCACTAACTCACTCATCACGGGAAATCAAAAACCGCTAGATGGTCTATCCATCCAGGTTGGACAAAGATAAAATTTGGCAGGGAGGTAGATTATGGAAAGCAGACGTCCGCTAAGAAGGGATTTTACGATATTCCACCGCTAAGGGGGTTTAATTGGATTTGATAGTTTATATGAAACACACACAGCCTGAAAATAAAACTAAAAATGTGGTGTATAGAGAGGTTTTATAAAAATAACTATTAAATTTTACTAAATTGTGCCTTTTAAAAAGCTACTCAGTCTAATAAGGATTTCAAGTGACTGAAATAAAAAAAAAATTGCGTTAAACATCTTAATAGTAATGCATATCTTCATAACCACGCGGACGTAGTCGCGGGCAACATTTAGTGTATTATAAAACAAAGTCCTCAAAAGTGTATGTGATCGATTCACTCAAAATCTACTGAACGGATTTTCATGCGGTTTCACCATTGGAGAGAGGGCTCCACCATTGGCAAGAGGAAGGTTTACGGAACGGCTAAGCCGATTTTGACGAGAGTTTCACTGGATGTTTGCCGGGAAAACTTTGTGACATACTAATTTCAACGCGGGCGAAGCCGCGGGCACAGCTAGTATATTTATATTAATATCTATATAGGTATTAAATAGGTGAAGTAAAAACTTTGTACCTCTTTTTACGAACATTGCGCGGACGGAGGAGTATGAAATTTCTCACACTTTTAGTTTATATAGAAAAGGAGTGCAGAATGATAACATATTTATTTCAAATTATGCCAAAAAATACATTAAATCTATATAAATAAACATTACACAGACTACCATGTAATCAACACACACACACGACCATGTATTCGACACACATGCATGTATACTCTTTTGTTTATTGTTTAAATCTGTGGTTAAATTATGGTTGAATTTCGACCACTGGTCGTTAAGAAGGGGTTGTTAAGAACGGGATAAAAGCGTTGTTCTTAAAACCGCTTATCTTGAGCACCCAAGAGTGGTTTAAAATCTTCTTTTTGTATTACATTATATCTATAAAAAGGCGATGCTACGCTTTGAAACATTACCTATAATTTATAATCTTTGATGATAAATAATAAACAAAAATTTTTTTAATTCTAATATCTTAAACCTACACATATAATAATCTGTTCCGAAGATAGGCAACCTAATGCCTGTCTGTGGAGACAGTCAACTGATATAGCACTTTTTTTAAACACGAATGTATCTCAAACTGGTCGGTAATCGAACTCACAACAGCCGTATCATAAAGCTCCAATTGCGCCACCACGCTAGTCGTAAACAATAAATTAATATTAAATACCAAGAATAAATCTTCACCGCCTGGCGATATACCCGACGTCCCACTGCCAGTAAAAATAGATGTGCCAAAAGCAAACGCAGAATTTAAAGCTCTCTCATGCTTAGCGGTATTAGTTACGAAAATCTTTGTTTCCCAGTAAATGAGTAAGTCCATCCACGAATTCTGAAAACATTGTTAGAAAAGAGTAAGCGCAATTTTGAAAAACCTTATGGAGATAACTTGGTACAACTTGTGTTTTCACCCGGGTAATTTCAGATCCCGTAAAAGTATCGGGATAAAGAGTAGGCTTTTTGTTATTCTGGATCTAAGGCTATCTACCAAATACTACAAGCACAGTAGTACAGCAATTTTTGCCTGAGTAGTAACAAACATCGATCCGACCACACATTATAATATTAGTAGAAATAGTAGGACATGGAGATATGTGGAAGCCGTTACTTACACATTTCGTAGAATTCTATACTCATTAAATTTATTTATTTTTCATTAAATTCATTAATATTCATTCAAATGTTTTTGTTAAAAATTACACCCTACTCGCTAAAATATAATTATTTTGATGATAGTTTTTTTTTCTTTTTTTAATAGAAAAATAAAGATATATTTTAATTACAACTTTATACCAGGATCAACGTGAGTTATAAAATTGTAATACAGGGAGTGAATTTTTCTATAAAATAATCAAAATCTGCGTGACATTGACAAGCAATTAAAAATTACTTGTTATGGACAAACTCTTTAAATTTCTCTATAGTTTCAATATCAGCAAAGCTTACCTCTCGACATATGTTTTTCGGACAAGCAAATACGTATAAAATGTATCCCGACCAGTAACAAAAGATAGCAAACAATAAGAAATATTTAATTAAGCATAAGAACTGAAAAATGGAATGAAATTAATTTAAAATCAAGGACCATCAAATTACAAAACAATTATTAAATATGTCTGAGTCAAATATTGTCTGATTGAATCTAACCAATTTGTCTATTAGCCGCATTTACCTTAGCGTTGCTATTGAAATTCTTTTCCCATTTATCTAAATAATCCCATATATGCCATACTTGTAAAACTGGGCAAACGATTGCTATTTGAGAAACAATTGATTCTCCCTTCGGGTCTAATGTGTCAGTAAATATGTAAAGGGGAAAGACCGAAATGACGTCAAGGTAAAAACCAAAAGTCGCCATTTTTTCCTCGGCTATTTCCCGAACCGTCACTTTTCTCACATTCTGCAATTTAAATTATCTACCCATAGTATAACTATAATAGAGAATAACTTACATATAAAAATGATTTCAGAGAAAACAAATCTTTATAGTTAAAAAAAAATTGTTATATAATAGTGTCAAGAATATTCACGCGAAAATTTTGAAAACTGTCTTTTCGAATCTTCAGTAAAGTGTATTAACTCTTATTTTTGAACATTGGCAAAATAATTATGTGTTATAAAAATATATTAATAAGTTTCTACCTCTTCATTTTAACAGAAATACCGTTAAGGTTACGATAGGCCAGAACATTATAAACAAGTACAATATGTATCACCAATAATTCAAAATGTAAAATATAACAATACAATAATCAACCATGGAGTAAACGTAAACAATACAATTGTAAAATGTTATAAAAATGTTAACACTGTGAATGAAATTTTATTCTCAAATACGTGAAAGTAAAATAGTAAAATACAATGTCTCACTTTTTCAATGACCGCTGTAGTGAGTTGAATATAAATATTGAGCAACAAGCCCGCAATCACGATTGTGTTCAAGACTCGCTCCCAATCTGAGTGCAGAGAGTCGGTCGAGTAGTGCGGGCACATTATACAAACAAAAACTACCAAGAGGAAATGCGCTACGTCGAACATATTTGTCTGGGAATAGAATGAATATAATTTTGAACCTTTTGAATATTGAACTAAGTTATTACTAAAAGTACGATAATTAAAGCTTTGTTGTCTAGTGTAGTACTAAACAGAAAATAAGTATATATAACTATACGCAGAAAAACAAAAAGTATAAAGGTATAAATTTTAAGAATTATGTTCCAAGGACGAAGGAACAACATTTGTTATAATAAATATAGCTAACATCTTAAAAATATGGCTAAAATTATATTAGTCATCAAAAGTTTTCCATACAAATCCCGTGTTAGGTTCTAAGATCCAGGGAAAGCTTGCACGGATACAAATACGAGGCTCGTCAATGGTTGTAACTTTAACAGCTAATTGGTATAATTCCAAGTAATCTGTGGTAAATTTCCGCTGCTTTACGTTATTTTCATCTACAACATAGAATTGACAACGTATTCTATTCATAGTCTATTAAATTTTACGTTATTAACAATGAACCCCAACAGGTGAAAAACCTCAACCTTACAGATCACACCTAAATAATATTGCTCTCAAGCTGTGTTTTGTTCCTGTGGTAAGTAAAGTGGTCAGAGCGCCTGGGGAGAGTCAGGGTCGGCAACGTGCTTGCGATGCTTCTGTTGTTTCAGGTGTCGTCTATAAGCTACGGTAACCTCTTGCCTTTAGGTGAGCCGTACGCTGGTTGTATAAAAAATGATGAAATTATTAAATATAAATACTTTTGTTATTAAACGAAATCTATTTATGACATATATTTATGAGCTTGGCGATAAATTATGGATAACTGGCTACAAATTAAAATCCTAAAAAAAGCTTAAATAAAATATACACCTTTATAATACATGTGTGAATCATCAATAAACGTAGGATCTTCTTCTTCAACGCCAGCTAAATAATCTTTAAGCAGTTTCATTGGTCTATATCTAGTCCTTATCAGTCTTGAATCATTTTTATCGTATTTAGTTATAGCATCCTGTAATGTATAGTGTGAATAGCCTGGTTATTATTTCCAGACGTCTCAAGAGCTGACTGGAGGCTTAATGTCTACTCGGCTCATAATACAACGTTGAATTTATTTATTTTTTACTTTGTTTTTTTTTTTAAATAGTAAAATTATTCACAATTAAATATAATTAATACTATTAATCAGTAATAATATTTTATTTATGTTTGACCCTGGATACACACGTGAATTAAAATTGATATCATTTTTTTTTTTTTAATTAAAATTTTCTTTTTTGACAATACTATATAGATACAATAAAATTACTAAAAAGAACAAATTAAACAATTTCAACTATATTCCATACCAATTTAAATTATTGTACTTTTTACGAAAAATGTGGATCACATTTTTAAGCAAATAGTGAGATTAATTTGTAACCACATTTCAGTACAAACCAAATTTGATTAAAATATACGAGTAGGTATGTTTAAATCAAAATATGCAACCGAAATAACATAAATATTAAAACAATGCTTTATATTATTTCGGTTTTCATGAAATAAAACAGTAAAAAGCATTTAGTTATATATAGGCTTCATATATCCACGAGGTTATCATTCATCATGATCATTTCAGCCTATTGCTATATATTATAGGATGAAGTGATGAGTGATTTCGGCCTATTGCAGCCTACTGCTGGATATAGGCCTTCACAATTTCGCGTCAAAAATGGCGCGAACTCATCTGTGTTGCCCATAGTCACCACGCTGGGCAGGCGAGTTGTTGACTGCAGGGCTGGCTTTGTCGCACCTAAGATGCTGCTTCCCGTCTTTGGCCTGTGTATTTCAAAGCCAGCAGTTGGAGGGTTATCCCGCCATCGGTTGGCTTTATAAGTCCCAAGGTGGTATTGGAACTGTGTTATCCCTTAGTCGCGTCTTACGACACTTACGGGAAGAGAGGAGGCCGCTATATTCTTTAATGCCGTATCCACACAGCCAAAGACTCACCAGATCACCTTGTCTTAAAGTTTGCAACTCAATACATGTAGGTAACGGCCAACTGATATTGATACATATTTTTTTATAATAAAACTATATACAAATAATACAATAAGTATGTATATTATACCCAGACTCGGAGCGGGAATTGAACCCACAAACCCCTGAACCCCTAGAGCAGCAAGCAGTTGCCAGTGCAAACTGGTTCGACGGGTTAGCCAACACAGTTAAGAGACATTTTATAAATAATATCATAACATTAAGAAACTTGACATACATATGTGTATGTATACTCGTAATATGTATTTTTAATACTTCAAGAGTAATAAATCAGACTGAACACCTGCTTCGTTTTGGAACTTTTAATTCGAGTTTCGACTTTTTCTCGGATTTTTTGGAGCGCGTAAGGGTTCTCTGTCATCGCCCGTATGAATTCGGTCCTCCTTAATACCTTAAAAGATTAAATAAATAGCAAGATAAACAAGTTTTACAATTTCAGCCGTTTTAAGATACACATTAATCTATATTTGTGTATCCTTAACATCACGTTCGTCTAATAAGCTTTATTTAAAAAAAAAAAAAAAACTCGGTCTTCGGAGTTTTTTCATAAGAGTTTAATTACAAATAACCAATTACTAATGTTGGAAATAACAGGATATTAATCCCATTTCATTTAAATTAATTGAGAATTTTTGCCGTTCGGCCAATGTGCAATAAGACAAACAAAAATTAAGAATTGTAAATTTTTAGTTTCAGTATTAAACATATATTTTTTTTGTCTCTACAATAAGTAGACTTAGAGAGGTTTAATTTTAACTATAAATAACAACTATTTAGCTACGAACATCCATGTACATTATAGGTATATGAATAGGTCAATTTAAAGAAATATTGCAATGTCAATGGTGTAATAAATTATAAAAAAAAATTGAGAATTTATGTAGGGTTGTTTTTAGATAATACCCGGTTATCGAAAAAAGTTGTATTAAAGGCTATCATATAATATTTATCTCCCGTTATAGCACATCGGAAGTACTAACCATAAACGCCAACCAATTTGGCAAGCTCTTGGTAAGTATGGGAAATGAGAACGATAGACGATAAAGGCTTGCAAAATAATCAGATGGAAGGTAATATAAAATCTATTGTATGATAAAAGGAAAATCCATATGAATTCTGACGTCGTAAGGAGATACAACATTTTTTCTATGAATTTCGTACTGACCTGTACACTTAAGAGAACTTTCAATAAAAAAATTATTTCTTATTTAGATATTTTTATAGTATGTCATATAATCCCAATAAAATTGTTATTAAAGTAGGCTTTACAATCATTTTATATCCTAGTTGTAAAATATTAGATAATATTGTTTATTTAATTGCTTATAAAGTTATAATTTATGTGAAAAATAATTTGAATAATCAGTTTAAAATCCCAAAAAATTGTATGTGCTTATGTACGCACGTAATAAGTTAGCTAACTTCACGTTGCTAACTTCTTCTTCGTTGACTGGCTAACTTCAGGGTGTCAGATCTTTTGTGTGCGCGCGCATCTTAAAAATTTACTCTCATCGTTTTTCCCGAACGCGCCTAAATGTACCTCCTACACGAACGCAAGTGTTAGAAAATGCACCCAGTTTTATCATTTATAGAGTTTTATACCAAAAACTCTTTGGCTATCAACTAACCTACTTTAATGAAATGGAACAAAATGGTAATAGTCGCACAAATTTTACCTGTAGTTCAACATATGTAGCAGCCTTTACCGTTACTTTTGAGGGTATGGAATAAAATAAACTTATTTCACCTAAAACCTGAAAAATTAATTGATTTGGCAAATCAATATTCATTAATCTCATATTCAATTTCTTGTTTAAGATATTTCCGACTCACCAAAACATTAAAAAATCAAATTGTTTTGAAACTTTCTTGTTTTTAAGTCGGTTAATAAAGAGGGTGCTAGACTAGTGTTTGGAAAAAAAACCTAACTTTGACCAAAAAACTTTAATCATAACATATAACTGTATGCACACATTACTTAAAGACATATTAAGCACCAGCTGTGCCTGCAACTTCATCTGCGTTTTGCGTATTTACATGTTCAACGTGATGCTTCAAATTGGCATAACTTTTTTATTTACGAACCGATTGACTTGAAACAAACATTAATGAATAATTAAGTGAAGCGTACGACAATATATTGTTGAAAACCACTTCTAAATCGGACAAGCCGTTTCTGAGATTAGCCTGCACAAACGCACAGACAAACAGGGAAAAATCTCATATATCTTACATGTACAGACAGCGATCCGTCATACTTTTATTACATGTATTGATTGACACAGTGTCGTTAATGTTTGATTATGACTTGCAACTTCAATAATTATCATAAAAAGTTTCACTTACAGTTCCTTCTTTGAAAGCAATCATTGGGCTCTCATCATCTTCATCAGAAAGCATCTCTAGAACACCACGCTTGATGAAGAACATGCCGTTCTTCACCACGCCCTGGTCCCAAATGCTCTGACCCTCAAGGTAGAGCTCATGTCTCATCAACAGTGATACATGACGCATGAACGATTCGTCTAGTTGTTGTAATAAAAAAACAATTAACTATTTGGCTTCTTATAATTTTTTGTCACAATAATTAATATTTTTAAACAACTTGCTTAAAGTAAAAATAAAAAAATTATATCTTATTCAGAATACATATTTATGATTTCGTAGAAAGGCACAAAACCAAGGCCAACAGCCTTTCCTATCAAAATTGTTTTAACTGGCTGACTTTTCTTTTCAAAGTTAGACATTTTATGGAAACAGACGAAAATTCTAAAACATATTATTTTTGCTGATTTAATGTTATAATTTACTAGCGACCCGCCCCGGCTTCACAGGGGTACAATGCTGATACCAAATTTAAAATAAATATTTGCAATGTAAGTGCAAAACAATGTGTTTTATTTACGACATCGCATTAGAAACCTAAAACTATCAGTGTTTCTCTACTATATTATGCATGTATTATACATATAAGCCTTTCTCTGGAATCAAACTATTTACTAAATAAACATAATTGTGTTTGCTCGCAAACGAAAAAAAAACCAACTTCAATTACAGCGACGAGTAATACAACGTAGATCGACGAAAAAATAGTCAAGTAACTACGCGTTATCAAAGATTACTCAAAAATTAGTTATCAGATCTCGATAAAATTTATATGTGACCACATGATAAACATCAGCTTTCGATTAAATTAAAAATTAGCAAAATCGGTACACCCAGTAAAAAGTTATTGCGAATTTTCGAGAGTTTCCCTTGATTTCTCCAGAATCCCATCATCAGATCCTGGTTTCCTTATCATGGTACCAAAACTAGGGATATCCCCTTTCCAACAAAAAAAGAATTATCAAAATCGGTCCATCCAGTAGAAAATTATGTGGTATAATACAACGTAGGTTGACGAAAAAAGCGTCAAGTAAAAACGCACTATTAGATATAACTCGAAAAGTGGTTGTTAGATCTCAAATAAATTTAAATGGGACCAAATGACACACACCACCTTTCGATCAACAGAAAATTTGTCGAAATCGCTCCACCCAGTCAAAACTTCTGAAGTAACATACATAAAAAAAAAATACAGTCGAATTGAGAACCTCCTCCATTTTTGGAAGTCGGTTAAGAAAACAACATCAAAATCCGTTGCGTAGTTTTAAACATCTCAGCATACAGACAGCGGGAAGCGACTTTTTTTGTAAAACCCAGTACAAAATACACCTACTGTTGATAAAATAGAAATCAATAAACTCATTACCCATATCCCTAAAAAGCAAGGAATCGTGAAAATGTCCGACATTTATATCAAAAATAAGCTCCATCTGCAACGGCAGTGGAAGAGTTTTAAGGTGAGGCGTAGAAAGAACGCCGTCTTTCATTCTCCAAAGTTGCTCTTTGTATAGCATTGCTTGTTCTACCAGCCAAGAAGGTGCTCCACGGAGTTTTAGAAAATTAATCACGTGATGATACTGCAGAAAATATGTACTATTTAATATATAAAAAAAACAAATATGAATTTTGTTTTCAATCTGCAGTAAGCTATTAACGGCTATTAAGACAATATAAATAATGCATGAGATGTGGCTCAAATATCAAAAAAGCAAAATATGCTTAAAATTTTTAGAAACCAAACAATGGGAAAATATTTGAGATCCTTACAAAAGATCAGTGTAAGTTTTTAAACTTTCACAGTCTAGTAACCACTTCTGATTCTACGAGACTCACCGCAATTACAACGTCGCTGAAGTATGGAGAGTTTCAAAATACCAATCGTAGTAATTCCCGTAGATTCAGAATATCATTTGTCAAATAATACGATTCTTAAGAAATGTTGTGGTCCTTTCTCAATTAAGTGGCTTATAGAATGAGGGTAAGGTTCGCAATGAGCTTGTGATGCTCCTGGTACAGGCGTCCAAAGGTTCAGCCAACCGCCTACTTCGGATGGAGCGTAAGTTTGTTTTCCACCAGAACGTAGAAGTATTTTTTTAAACTAATGTGTAGAAGTAATATACTACAAAGTATAAAATAAAGATTAACATACCTGTTCGACGAAAATTGACCAGCGGCTATTTTCCAAAACAATTTCCCAAGTCAGACCTCCAATAAAGCGACAGCGCATGCAAACGTAACCAGTGATCATTAAAAACGACGTCAACCATTTCTCACGCCAATACTGTTACACATAAAGAAAAGTTTTCTTACTTTTAATATGTGTACAATTAATTAGCTTAATTCTTTTTTTTTTAATAATAGTTTTCAATGGTGCAAAAAAAAAACAGATAATTTCATCAATGTATCTTATCTTATACTATTAAACGAGCAATTCTTGTATAATATATATATATATAATTTGAATCTCAGAAACGGCTCCAACGATTTTCATAAAATTTAGTATACAGGAGATTTCGGGGGAGATAAATAAATCTAGCTAGGATTCATTTTTAGAAAATGTCGTTTTATCCCAGTTTTTAGAAAATGAAAAAATATCGTTAGAATACGAAGGTAAATTTCGCAATTGTCAATAAAGTTGTATTAGCTCAGGTGGGAAATCGGCCGGTCGCGATCGTCCGAAAAGACCACTGTTCTAATCCTCGTTCGATTACAATTTTTTCTTTTTTTTTTTCTAATTGAACTCGTTACTTTTAATAATGTATGTAAAATCGAAAAATATTATTCACATTTTATCATTATTATTATAAATTTTTTTTTTGACTTTTTATAATAATTTATATTTTGTTATCATTGTCGGTAAAAAAAAAATAGTATCCATATTTTATAAATATGTAATTCATATTTAAATATGATTTCCAAAAAACACGATTTACTAAAAATACCGAGCTAAGCTCGGTCACCCAGGTACTAAAAAATAATAAAGGCACGATGGAGATTTCTCGATATCAAACTACTTTAAAATTAAGCGAAAGGCTGGTGTATAACATTTTGCAGCGTATAAGCAAGAAAATATCTCGAAAACAATAGTCGAAAAGATTAACGGTTTCTTATATTTTCAGATTTTAATAAAAATATTTATTTAAAAAATTCATAATCTTAATGCATCATCAGGCTGTGTGCGTGAAGTAATGGATGGATACACTAACGTGTGACAGAAGGCTTCTGTGTGCGGGCTTATTATGAACTTTCCCAAGCAAACATTTTACTATATAGATTTTTCCTAGCAAAATATTTTGAACCTACGGTCAGCTTGATGTATATTACATCAGTTATTCTACTTTATTATAAGAATTATCTTTTAAATTATATTTGATATATAAAGTTCTCACAACTGGAAAGCTGTCACCAAATATACAGTTGAAGAAACGGCTTACACTGTAATACCAGCAAGCAATGTAACTGCGAAATATAAACATTTATTATATGATATTTACATATATAAAAAAACTAAAATTTGTAACTAATGCCGTTAAAAACTTTTTGAAACATCACGAATACAATCTTTTGTTAAACATACAAAAAAACGGTTTATTTCTACATACATATAGTATACCGTTACAAGAGTCCTAAAATGATTTTAATAATCTTTTATTATTAGAAAGCAAGGTATAAAAAGTTAGGTATTACTTTATAAGAATAATGCTAACAAATGTCTAATTGTGACTCCGCGGTCTATATTTAAATTAAAAAAAAAAATAAGTAAAAATATGATGAACATGTCTTTGAATTTAAAAATTTAAGCACCTGTCAAACTCCAATTTTTTGGTTGTCATTTGAAATCCTAGAGAGTACCATTCAGTAACTATCTTTGATCGATGCAGAGAATACCAAAGGCATGTTGTACAATGTAATAACAGGATAACCAATAACATGTGTTCCAGAATGTATAACTTTTTACGAGAATTTCGCATCTGTTTTAAATTATTCTACTTTTAATAAAATTTATTTTTAAATTATTTTAAAGAATTTATGAGATTAAATCATGTAAAATCTATTATCACTAAGTCTATTTATTAGCTGTTTCATATTATGGATTTAAAATTTACAAGATGTGTTCGTAGTTACAAAAAAATGAATAACTTACTTCCTCCTTAATCATTTGAAAGAAACAAACCGTCCTATAAATTCGTCCTATTACCAGCCATCTTCCAAATAGTAATAGTACATCATATCCATGTTTATATTTAACTAAAATCATAACAAAAGTAGTTAGCATCCGACATAATATCAGAGCCGTCATTATTAAAAGCAATCATCTTTCCATATATTTTTTTACAACTGAAATTGAAACCATTAATTCGTTTCAAATAAAGTGTTGCATCAAGTGTTTTCAATAATTTAATATTATTTGAATTCTTTAAAAATAACTTCAACTTGGCTCTTCTTAAAAATATATTTGTTACGGGCATATGTATACGACAGAGTAATGGAGCTAACAGTTTAACAGAAAACACTAAGAACAACATAACATACATTTGGTAAACGATAAAAAAGTCTTTGTAACTTTATTCTATATATGGAATGATAATTAGAAACTACGTATTGGAAGACTAATCAGCTACAAATAAATATCTTTAATATTTTATCGTAAAATTTTGAACCATACCTAGTTGATACTGCGTTAATTAGTTTGTATTTCTTTACTACAATTGATATAAGTGTAGCATTTGTTAATAATTTAACGTTTTAAATAAATAGATTACACACAAAACATTGTCGGTTTGCATAATAATTACGGTACCTGTAGGTATCGTCAGATCTTAGAATAGGTCACCTCATCACACATTCGTGATTCGACAATTTCATTTAATTTTGTGGCTAGACATAAGAAAGTTACCAACTATAAGACGATGTTGTTACTACATCCGTTCATATACTCTTATACGCCCGGAGCCTTGCACTCATTGACTCCCATTAATTTAAAAAAAAAATTAAAAATATATAATTATTAGGATTGTAATCATGTGCTAAGGATCCAAACACGTGACACATATACATTAATTCCCAGATCATAACATACGTCTGTTTGGTTTATACAAATCTTAGTTCATGTGCGGGGATCGAAACCACGACCACTAGCGCAACAGCTAATTGTTACTACTATATTAATGCTTCACTGAGTAACGAGATGTGTTAAGATCAATTTGAGATAAAACCGAGTTAGACGTCTAGTATTGTAATTAAAATATACTTACAAATGACACTTAAAGGCACCAGGCTTACTACATCATAAGTCAATAACATATAATTCCGCCTGTACACTCTTACATGTAATCTCAAAATAGGCCAAAATGTATGTAATAATTGTATGAATACATCAATAAAGAAAATAATCTCGCCAATAAAAATACTCGCATCCAAATAAATGTAACTTCTTTCAAAGTAATACGCGAGTAGGAGATGTACTATGTATTTATATATCACCACAATGAATATTATTAGCTGTAATGCAGAAAACCTAAGTTAATTTAAACTTTCTGAAATGTAGCACAAATTTTTTAAAATTAGATATAACCAAGTCGGTCGGTGACATTATTGCATACATGACAAATTATTTCGGTAAACTATATGCATATGAAAATTACACAATTTTTTTTTATTAATATTTTTTATGATTTTTGTATCAGAAAATGCAATTGTAGAGCAAGTCGTTTGGAATTTTTAGAGCAGAAATTCTTACCTGCCACCACATGCTCCAAGGCGCCATTACAATCTTACGAGTTACAAAACCAAATTTTCCTTCCCAAAGGCATTTTCCCCTATAATTCTTAATTATATTTTTTACTGGAATATTTATACGGCTGGCTCTCCCGGTCGCAGCTGTGGCTATTGTGCTGAAATTTATTAAAAGCTATACCTATAACATTGTAAGGAAAAAGGACATTTGTCACTTGTAATAAATGAGACGACTTATAAAATATATTTTACAATTTGAATAGAATTTCGAAAGACTAATTACTCAATTGAAAATAATATTAAAATCTAGCTGACTTAGAGTTTAGACACATTTCGGTAATTTACTTTTAACTGTGTGAGATTAAAGTAGTATTAAGTAGTTTTAATTGTGAGAGTTTTTTTAATTGTTTGAGAGTAGTGAAAAAAAAATAGATATTTTTCCTTTTTTTGAATCATCACTTCAACCTATCGCAGTCCACTGCTGGACATAGGCCTCCACAAGTTCGCGCCGAAAATGCCGTGAACCCATGTGTGTTACCCATAGTCACCACGCTGGGCAGGTGGGTTAGTGACCGCAGGGCTGGCTTTGTCGCACCGACGACGCTGCTGTCCGTCTACCACCTATGTATTACAAAGGACTAGACCTTTTTTCTTGTTCGTGGAGTGAATTCGCAAAAGTTACTTTGTATATAATATGTTATGAGAAATGAATTTAATGTTTTTATATTTATTAATGTTACATTGTTTGTTTTTAGTATTATGTTCAAGTCAGCTAATTCTTTTTTAACTGTAGTTTATTTTTTTTTTCCTTTGGCTTTTTGTCTCCTTTACATGGATTATGTCTAATGAATTGGGTTATGCCTGTAATATTAGGTGCAAGAAAATAAAAATAAATAAATAAATAAAGCCAGCCTTTGGATAGGTATCCCGCCATCGGTCTGCTTTTTAAGTTCCAAGGTGGTAGTGGAACTGTATTATCCCTTAGTCGCCTCTTACGACAGCCACGGGAAAGGAGTGGGTGGCTATATTCTTTACTACCGTAGCCACACAGCTTCTTTTAAAAATATTTACCATTATTTGTTTCTTTTTATTTTTATATTGGTATGGCCTTTATAACGCTTTTTGAGTTAACTATGTAATTCTAACATAATATATCAATAACATATTGTGTTGTAAAAAAAGGTTCCTTTTTCATTTTTAATGATATTAAAAAACATTTTTGAAGAATGAATGACATTGTATAATTTGTATTAATTTAACTTTATGGCTGATATTGTTAACTTAAAAAAAATCATCAGTTTTTACTTAGCGCAGTGGGCAGAAATTTTGCTGTTCGCGCCAGGGTCGTAGATACGATTCACTTACCGAGTCTTAATGTAATATTTATAAATGAATTATTTAAAAAATATATTACAATGTATCAGTCATAAAAGTGACAACTTTGAATCTAGGTTAAACGATTCAATTATATATTTATTATTATCAATTTACCCGGTGACTGTTCCAAGGGATGGTTCGCTCACACTCCTTATCATGATGATAACTGCCTAAAATATCTTTGCAAAATGTTCGAAGATAATATTTCAAGTTTTTTTATCCCTCAATATCGGACTTCATATTTAATCATGGCTTAGTGGATATTTATATTTTGTATTAAACCATATGTAAACTTTTTAGTGCCTTTGAAAAAATTTATAGTATAAAGTCAATAATATATTATAAATAAAAAAAAAGAATAATAATAATGCCCGAATTTTTTTCCGGATACCTCGTTTTGCAAGGTTATATTGATTAGCATTAACCAATCTCGATGATTTATGTTGCAAATTCCTCAACAAACCATTTATAAATACTTTATGTAATAATAAGAATGTTTATTTTTTTTTTTTTCTTAAAGACAGGATCAATGTCCCAGCAAAAAATGTTATTTTTATATTCGTCTTTTATATTGTCATAACCATTTCAGAGAATTATTGAAGTATAGTCGTATTTATTTTTTTATATTATAATAAATTATCATGCTTACCTTTTTATTGTTAGATAATATATTCGCTTATAAGACAGTTAAATATAAAATAGCAAGAAAAATATTATTATTTAAAAATTATCATATATATACAAATAAATAAAATCGGACTGTCTGTTTGTAATATTAAAATAACCGCTTTTTACTAAATGCATAAGTATAGATGTACACGGTGCCAATACCAAAATAACATTTTTACAATTTTTGTCTGTCTGTCTGTATGTTTGTTCCGACTAATAAAACAGTTCTAAAAGGGCTGGACCGATTTTGACAAGACTTTCACTGGCAGATAGCTGATATAATAAGCAGTAACTTAGGTTACCTTCATTTTAGAATTTATTTTCCTATAGCCGTCGAATTATAATAACTAGGTATTTAAAATTTACTTGCTGACCCGGAATTTCAAATGTTAGCTTTTTTTTAGAATTACATACATACAATACATACAATACGTTTTACTATTTTCTAGAAACTACTAAAAACTTATAACAACAACGAACTTAAAACAATAAAATTATCCTTAACAAGAATATATATGGTTGTGTGTGCCAATACATGGTAATGTGAGTAATGTTTGTTCTTTTGATTTAATGTATTTTTTATACATATTTTTTTTTAATTAGCATTCTGCACTCCTTCTCTATATAAGCTATAAGTGTGCGAAATTTTATATTCCTCCGTCCGCGCAATTTTTGTAAAAAGTGGTACAAAATTTTTGATTTACGTATAAATATATTGATTACACTTTTACGAAACTAGCGCGTAGCGCAACTATAACGATCTTTAACATTTGTTTTTACAAACAATAATATCTAGTAATAAGTAACTATAACACAATAAACCAATTGCAAATGCGGTTTATACTGTTTGCATGAATGATAAAATATATTACACGTACTAGGCAGAAGCCTGAGGTGTTAGTTCTAAACCGTTGATTAATAGGACACAGGAGACAGACTAATCTGTGCAGCTTGGCAATTTGTCACCAAACTTGTAGCATTAACTAAGTTAACTATTTTCAACTAAAACTTCAATTTCTCTTATTAATTACGAGTTTCATCAGAATATTCCGACGTCAAGGTAACGTCTTAATTTTATATGTATACTATCTCTTGCCCGCGTCTTTGTATACGTAAGTATTGAATTTAGATCTACGATCATAATTATATTTTAAAAATATATATCATCATTACAGCCTATACAGTCCACTGCTGGACATAGGCGTCCACAAGTTTACGTTAAAATAACGTGAACTCATGTGTTTTGCCCATAGTCACCACGCTGGGCAGGCGGGTTGGTGACCGCAGTATTGGCTTTGTCGCACCGAAGACGCTGCTGCCCGTCTTCGGCAAATAATAAAAATATATATAATCAATGAATAAATTGTGTAATTTATTGTTACCTTATCATGTGTATATGGATATAATATAATTATATTTATAGCTATAATATAGGTGCGTCATCATCATCATCATCAGTTCAGCCTAATACACTCCATTGCTGGACATATGCCTCCATAAGTTCGTACCGAAAATGGAGTGAACTCATGTGTTTTGCCAATAGTCACCACGCTAGGCAGGCGGGTTGGTGACCGCAGGGCTGGCTTTGTCGCACCGAAGACGCTGCCGCCCATCCTGGACCTGTGCATTTCAAAGCGAGCAGTTGGGTGGTTATCCCGCCATCGGTCGGCTTTTTAAGTTCCAAGGTGGTAGTGGAACTGTGTTATCCCTTAGTCGACTCTTACGACACCCACGGGGATGACTATATTCTTAATGCCAAAACCACACAGCATAGGTGCGTAAACACTATGATATATATATTCGTATTTACTGAAACATTTGAATTAGTGGATTTCAGCTGTACTAAATATCCCACCCACATCAGACTGTTATAATTTTATTATAAAAATTAAAAGTTAAAAATGGTTTGCCAGCTTTTTGGTTATAAGTTTTACAGAAGTTTTATTATATATTTTAATTCAACTGTTACAAATTTTACAAATAACAATTTATATCAATATAAAGTTGTTGAAAAATTTTGACTAAAATGCAATTTTTTAATGCAGATAACATGTTCTTATAACATGATAAATTAATAAAATAATAATCGAGTACATGCAAAACATAAAAGAATATGTTTCCCTTATTATTAAGATTAATAATAATAAAATAAGTAAAATAAAAACTATAAAAAATAAAATAAAAACATAAAAATAAAATAAAACATACACTGTACATTAAAATAAATTCAAAGATAAAATGTAGAACATAAAACGATATTATAGTGAAATAAAGGTTTCGAAGCGTCACTAAGAGTTTTATGTAAACGACCGGATTTCCGTTCTTTAACGTCCACTCAATCTGATTGTTTTCCATTCGATCTAAATCCGTTTGAAGACAGATAAAATCCAGACAATCATGAATCTTTTATTCGATTTTAAACGACTCAAAATCGATATTTAGATGTGGTTTACTCACAAGTGATAAGATAATCGATAAATGTACTCTGAATACCTATACGTGTTATCAACTCGACCCAAAACTTCCTTTGGTAGCCCTGATAATACTTGGAGGGACCGTTTTCCATCAAGCTGGATTTCAGGAATAAAATTTGCATACAAACGTGTTATATACGGTAATATACTTACAGAAACTCGTTTTGGTACTACCATCTGGATTCGGTAAACTTTTAGGTCCGACTGTTGTAATTTGTTTACGAGAAAAATATGTAATATTTTTTTTCATATTTTTAAATATCGTCCGCATGAAAATACAAACGATAAAATAAAAACAAAATAGCAACTAGTTGATGACATACGGCACCATAGAATCAAATGGATGGAATTATATATTTTAAAACATATAATTACGAGTATTTCGGTATCCGATTTCAATTGTATTCAATTTATATAAAGAACTTATCGTTAGTACTATATTATGTATCCATGTAATAACAGTGCTCAACGGTGAACTCAAACTAAGCTAACAGATTTAATTTAATAGCTTTTGAAGAATGGCACTGACCGTATACGGTACCTAAGCAGATACAACCCTAAAATGTACATCGTTGGCCGAAAGCACTGCAGTGCGCAATTTATATAACACTTTTACTGCCCAGCCACATGTTGCAGCGATTTAATGTGAGCCATCTAATGGGCATGAAAATCCTTTAGAGTTAAAGTGAATCATCTAAAATATTCTTTGGTAAGCATGTAGCCAAATCGATGCTATATTAAAATACACTTCATTAAAAAAAACAGACAAATTAAATTGTTCTTTATGGCAAAGATATTAAAGAATTCCATTATAATAAATTTAGGGAATATTTATTTTCAAATCAAAAACGTTTTTATATTTTAGCTTCGGAGACATTAAAAAAGTTAACCAAATTTACATATTTTTCTTAATACGATTTTTTTCAGGAAAATTATGAGTATAATATTGTACTGATACGTATACAACGCATTACGTTAATACGACGTGTTGGCGCAACGGTCACAGCACTGGTTTGTGACTGTTACGCTGGCGGTTGCGGGTTCGATCCCCGCACATGACAAACATTTGTATTGGTCATACAGATGTTTGCCGTGGTCTGGGTGTACCGTCCTGGGCATACAGTCCTTGTGGGTCTCTCACCGAACCTCGGAGAGCGCGTTAAGCCGTCAGTCACAGTTGTTAACATGTACACCTGATAGCGATCATTACTCATGATAGGAATATCCGCCAACATTGGAGCAGCGTGGCGGATTAAACTCTGATCCTTCTCCTACATGGAGATAGAGGCTTATACCTAGCAATGGAATATTACTACTATTAGCTGAAGCGCATAACCTATACAATAAAAAAATTACTACTTGTTTTGATATAATGATACGAGTAGTCGTCTTAAACACCAGCGGTCGTAGATTCAATTTCCACTCGAAGCAGACTTTTGTATTTACACAAATATTTATTTCTTGTCTAGGTCGTACCTAGGTCGCCTTACCGTGTCTCCAAATGAATAATTATGAAGATAACTAACAGCGATTTTCACAGTAGAAATATAATGTACCAAGACTTAGTGGAGCAGAGTCTATTAAGTTTAGGTATACCTTTGTCTTACATATAAGGCAGAGAGGAATCTTATTATCTTTTATATAAAGGCAGCCTAAAACAATTTAGTAGGACGCTTACAGTCTGATACCAAAAGTTATAAAAAAGCACCTAGCTATTATTATCAGAAAAATATTACCTAAAACTCCAACTACAGATTATACAAAAAGTTTAAACTGATCCAAAATCAATATCATTTCAACGTTCATCCAAATTTAATAAAAGATTAGTATCGCTTTAAGCAATGACATTTATTATTTACCGATAGATAAAAGAAACCCCGGATCTTATTGATTTTCCGCTCAAGTTCTATTAATGCGGTAATCCCGTTATTGTCTAATTGCTCTGTCAGCTCTCAGACTGGATTACTGACTGAAGCACGTTCATAATGCCATTGTCCTTCTTTAGCCTACTTTGCTATTCCCTATGGATTTACTTAATATCTATTAAACAAATCTTTTTTAATCTATTTTATAACGACAAAGTAGAATCTTAAGTCTTGGTTAATGTTGTACTTATTATAAATGTAATACGAGTTTGAAAGGTGACTGACCTGTGATAAATATTGTTTTCCAAGATAATATATTTTATGATATCCTAAAAAAATAAATAATAAATATAAGTATGTAAGTAAGTAATAAATATAATAATAAATACGAGTATGATAGAGGACTTTACGTATATTACTACATTCTGTCATATCTGGTGTAGTAGTTCAAGTAGACAGGATAACGCCGTCGGTCGCTGTTTGCAGATATTTGTATCTACGAAAAATTGTCGATTCCAGTTATTATTATAGAAAATAGCTACCGATCGCTGCTCATGATACGGAATGATCCTTGAACCCGCAATGAATAAGTTTAATTGTTTAAGCTGCAACTGTTCTATATTAAAGGAAAATATTTTTCTTTAAGTATGTCATGAAAATATTTAAAATATACCTCATTTTGTTTACGTCGTATTATAAGCATAGTGTTAGAAATTGAAAATTATTTAGATAATTAGTCTATGAAAATGTTAATAAACACCAAAATTTTTGAGTGCGGTGACTTGAAGCGTGTATTAGTATTTTTATGTCAATTGGTAGGCAGTATGTTTCCCTAATAGATCCCCCCACAGTGGCTCATAAAGCACGTTGGCACTGAGATCATAGTTTTTATTATAAGTAGCTAATGATTATTTCTCTCTTCTTAACTGAGAAAATACTCGCCGACCCAGAGTTGAAAAGCGTAGTGTACGAAGCTTCAATTACAACGAAGAGATAATGCCCAGTGTTAAAGACATTTGTAAAATATTTCTGTCCAGTCAAGTTCTTAAGGAAAATTGAAATTTTCAATCTTAAACAAAATTAAAATGTACTATGTAGATATGAAAGCATTTTATCAGCGCTAACCCCATCAATGTCAATTATTTATAAGAAATTAGGTAATGATAGAGTCCAACTGCTACTTTCAATTCAAGTAACAACAATAATCTTAGAA
The DNA here is from genome assembly GCF_905220565.1 of Melitaea cinxia. Lineage (NCBI taxonomy): Eukaryota > Metazoa > Arthropoda > Insecta > Lepidoptera > Nymphalidae > Melitaea > Melitaea cinxia. Next base: position 11,941,558 of record NC_059403.1, read on the forward strand.
TACGTCTTAACATCATAAGAAGATTAGTATGACGAAAAACAATTTTCCTTTTTTCAGGTAGACTATTATTTTCGTACAGACAATATTCTTAAGTCTTTGACGACATTATTGACTCAAATAATATTATACAAAAACGAATAATCAGCAATGATCACACACTTCAGAGTTGCACATTTTTGTATAAAAATATCTTTTTACACATCATGAAAGAACCTTTTTGAATATTAAATTCTTTGATGCGTATTTGTCAGCCTATTAAAGTATAGAATGCCGTGAGTTTTTCATGTTTTATCTTCAGTTTCAAAGCAGACGAGCCTTCGACGCTAAATCCTCTGATAGTTGGCGAATACGCCATATCCTATACATCCCCGCAACACCAAGAGCATCATAAGCGCGTTGCCAACTCTCCCGCCGTTGTCAACAGAGCAAATCCTCAGGAGCTGTGGCTACCTTTTTAACCACAGAAACATAATATTACTTATAGCCCAAGAGCCCGCAAGAGCCTTTGTCCTTTTTTAAAACCTGAAAGTTGAGTCCCAAGATGAGTAGTAGGTAATGACCAAATTAAAGTTTGATTTATAAGGAACTTATTATTTAGCTGTATTTTTTATAAGATACTTTCCTAGTTGGGCTGCTTTACATTATAAGATATAAATCTCAAGAAATAGATATTTTTAGTAAGTGAGCTAAAATCCAGAATTAATAAGCTTTGTACGTTGTAAATTGAGTGAAATATATTACAGGATAGAGAGAGATAGAGGAGGAGATAATTTTATTATCTTTAAATTATTATTTTTAAAAAAATTCACCTAAAATTACAAATTCGTCTAAAGCCATATAACATTAATGTAAAATATATAGCTTAGATTTGTAGTATTCGTAAGTAATAGACTACGACTGATGCCAGTCTTACTAAATGTCTTAATAAACATTGTCACATTAACGTGTTCTCTAGTGGTAACTAATAATTAAAATCAAAAGCTTATGTTGAGTTAGAATTGTCAAAAAAACCTTATTTCAGACTAACGTGAACGTATTGTTTACTTTTCTTTTAATTAGTAAAGCTTAGGGAAAGGAATAAAATAAAAACATGATAATATAAATAGACAATATTATTGTAAAAATTTTTGTATACATATTAATATGTATAACGAAATTTTCTAATTACGTTGACTAGATATTTTTTACTAAATGTTTTGGCAGTGTACTTCAACTTCCCGAGTCTTGTGAACAACCTGCGAACAAAGAAATATTACTTTAAGTGAATCTTTGATCTTAATAAATGTTTTTTAAGTTATAAATAATACATGTACACATTTTGCATACATTGCTACTGTATCGTGTCCAGTACCTAAAGGTTATCTGGAAGAAATTCTGGAGCTATTTAGCGATAAGATCGCCTTTGTACATCTTGTTTTGTATTTTTCTTTATATGTGTCTGTATTTTGGTGTACATTAAGAATAAATAAATAAAATAATTTTTTTTTTTTTAATATAAATGAATAAATTTCAAACAATTAATGAAAATATAAGAACACAGACCATATCACGCACCAGAAAAAAACGACAAGGAAAACCCTATATATACTAATTTAGATTATGAGAAACTTGCTAAGCTACTAAGTTAATCTTACTAAGTTATCTGTACCGTTGTTCTGCAAAAAAATGTTGAAAAACCCAATACGGGTGCCTACGAGCAAGCTAGTTGAGCCACTCTTGTCACTCTCTCGTACAACAGTTTTAGGTGAAAATTCGCCTATCTCTCGAATTTGTACGAGTATGCTTTAAAATTAGTGTAGTGGGTCGGTTGACGTACACAGCATGTCTCAGGCTAGATTTAAGACTATGATTGCCCCTAAGCTGAATTAGAATTTTTTATAACGTTATTTGACTCGGTAAGTAACACTAAATTTAGTTCATATGAAATTTTTGTTACATAAACATAATTTAAAAAGCATGCCTATAAATTATAATTATACCCGTCCGCTCAGAGTGGTGACTATGGGCAAAACTCATGAGTGCACGCCATTTCGGCGCGTACTTTGGAGGCCTATTATGTCCAGCTGTGGACTGCGATAGGCAGAAGTGATGATGATAAATTATAATTAATTGAGCAATTAGCGGCAATAACTTAAGTTTTATGCAGTGGGTGTAAGCAATATTGCGAAAATCGTTTGTAGACCAAACAAATAATTAAATATTACTGTAAGTTTACAATATGTCTATTACAACTTAAACCATGTTTATGTATATGTGTGTTTCAACGTAATCAACTGTTTAGACGGAAATTCACAAGTAGAGTTATAGATTCAATGCTATTGCAGTATCTAACCGATCGTTCTGTTAATAACTGTACCAATACAAAATTTATAGGTATTTAACAAAAATTTAGCAATAATGTTTTCACCTAATTTTTTTTTAAATATAATATAGCCTATGTCACCCGCAGACAGTGTACCTTTACAGTAGTGAAAGAATTTTTCAAATCGATTCAGTAGTTTCAGAGCCTATTCAATGCAAACAAACAGTTAAATATTTCCTTTTAATATTATTAGTATCGATTAAACTTACAGTACAAGATTCATTGACTTAGTACCCAAACGATAATACCTAACTTATTTTTTATCTTAAATTTTTATTTTTTCTTATTTTACTTAAAATTTATTTTTATCGCTTTTATAAATGTCAAGTTACAAAAAATAAGTGACACTGTCACTCCAATACCAAGCTAACATTATTAGTTTTTAACAATATTTTTTGCGATCAAGTGAAATCCTTATAAAAGCCATAGTATATAATAAATTCAATTTGAATTTTCGACGACGCATTGGGGCAGCGGTCACAGCACTGGTTTGTGGCTGTTACGCTGGCGGTTGCGGGTTCGATCCCCGCACATGACAAATATTTCTATTGGCCATACAGATGTTTGCCGTGTCCTGGGTATTTTTGCAGTCCTTGTGGGTCTCCCCACCGTGCCTCGGAGAGCACATTAAGCCGTCGATCCCGGTTGTACTATCATGTGCACCTTATAGCGATCGTTACTCATACTAGGGAATATATCCGCTAAGTCGCATTGGAGTAGCGTGGTGGATTAAACTCTGCTTTCCTGCTGATATTACGGGCTAAATGGTGGCGTAACGTGAGCGTAGTTAGAATTTTCAAATACTTATCACCGATTGACAGACGGACAATCAACGCGATCATAGTAATTGCTACTGTAGATATTATTTAAGAGTTAAAGCGTTTAACAAAAAGACTTACGTCACTGATATGATAAAAATAATAAATAAACTTACAACTATACAATTAACAATACAATAACAACCGACAAAAAATTATATAATAATTTACTTAGTTTTTATCAATAAACGACTTATGAGTTAAGTAAAAGAATTTTCTACGAGCTTATCAACTGTAAAATATAATTATAATACTAATTATAATGGTTACCGTGGTCAGGGCAGTAGTGTCTTCGTCTGCGGCGTCGTCGCTGAGCCTCGCAGGTGTCTATGCATGTTTCTTCTGTTTACGATAATGAAAATATTAATTTAGTATTCATACTCAAAACGTAAAATATTGAAAGAATTTTAATTAATATTAGAAAAGGCAGTTTAGTAACTTTACTAATTTGAATGTATTATAAAAAATTATTAATCGGAACTAGTGATATACAGTTAAAGTTCATCAGCGAAGGTAGTTAGTTTTTATTTTTTGGTTTTCGTTATCGCGACAAATGAAATTATGTAAAAATGCTGGCTGATGTCGATGTTAATAATATAAATTACTTAAGTTCAAGCACGGTCCTCTTGAACATAGTCAAAGTGTCCAATGTTACAGAACTATTACAAATATAATTGTGTTTGCTGGCAAACGAAAGAAACCGACTTCAATTACATCGACAAGTAATACAACGTAGGTAGACGAAAAAATAGTCAAGTAAATACGCATTATCAAAGATTACTCCAAAAGTTGTAATCAAATCTCGATGAAATTTAAATGTGACCACATGTTAAACATCGGCTTTCGATTAAATTAAAAAGCATCAAAATAAGTTATGCGGATTTTCGAGGGTCTCCCTCGATTCCTCTGGGATCCCATCATCAGATCCTGGTTTTCTTATCATGGTACCACACTTAGGATATCTCCTTTCGATTTAAAAGGATATTAAATAATAATCAAATGTTCAAAATATACAACAAATTATTAATTGCAGAATTAAGACAGATGAATCTTTTTACTTAATATGATGAATGACATTACATTATATTAAGTAAAAAGTTATTATAACATATCTGTCTTAGGTGTATAGCAGCTAATTTTATATATAATGTAATTTATATTTAGTAGTACGATGAGAAGGAAAATAATATAAACCGTAAAATAGAGTTTGCTCTGTTGGATATAGTGCATCAATTTCAACACCAGCGGTGTAAGCGGATTTCTGCTAGAACGTAAACTTAGGCAACCACTAAGCAAGACATAGTACGTTTTACTCTATAATAATTTATCGTCAATCAAAATACCTAGTGTTAATTTTTAACATTTAAAAATATTTAAAATAAACGAATAGACGACATAATTATATTACCAAATGTTACTAAAATAGCTATTTTAAACAAGTACAAACTCTTCCGAATTAAATCTTGTTTTTTAACAAAACGATTTGTGTTTACGATTTATATTCTGAGAATTTTAATACCTCAATAAATTAAATGTAGCTGAAAAAACAGAGCTCAAGATAGCAAAGAACAAAAAAGTAATTAAACGAGGATTCCATTTTAATTTTAAATACAAAAAGTTATTACTTACTTTAATAGTTATTTATTTAAAAAAGGAGGATTTGTTAAAACTATTTATTTATATCAGATTCAAATATATACTGTCGTACAGCTACGACACTTGGTAAACTTTACTACTAAATTTACTATGTTTACTGGTGCGAAGAATGACAGATCGCTACTTCACTTCGCTTCAGTCTATCGCAGTCCACTGCTGGACATAGGCCTCCCCATGTTCACGCCAGACATTATGGCGCAAACGCATGTGTTTTGCCCATAGTCACCACGCTAGGCAGACGGGTTGGTTACCGCAGGCCTGGCTTTGTCGCACCGAAGACGCTGCTGGCCGTCTTCGGCCTGTGTAACTAAAAGCCAGCAGTTGAGTGGTTATCGGTCGACTTTATAAGTTCCAAGGTGGTGATGGAACTGTGTTATCCCTTAGTCGCCTCTTACGACACCCACGGGAAGAGAGGGGGTGGCTATATTCTTTACTGCTGTAATCAAACAGCGATAGATCGTGTGATGAACAAAATCTTAAGTAGGTATTACTATATGATAATAATTTTTATAATTACATAAATAAAATTAATTATACTATTTCAACACCTGTCTTAATTCTACGATAACAAGATTTGATTGATTTTATGTACCATCGCAGCAGGGCGGATGGACTGGAGGCGCAGCGTCGTCTTCGTGACGGGCAAGCGCTCGCAACTGCAGTGTGTAGGCGCGTGAGCCGCTGCCCGCTAGCGCGTCTCCACCCGCAAACGTAGCGTACGGACTTATTTCGTACACGTCTATTGCAATCAATAGGTAATAAGATATGCATGATAATCTTTTATTAAGTAAATGTTTATTTCAAAAATAACATTTTCAGAAAATTGTATGCTATTTTTCGGAATTATCGGGGTTTATGTATTTATAAAAGAATAAGTTCTAAAACGTTATGCAACTACCCGCGGAAGCGGAACGTTAATAGTAAATATAGCTGAAACGGTGCAAGTCGATTAGCTTATATATAAATTACATAGAATAAACATTTATTATTATTATATTGATTTTGTGTTTAAACAAGATTTATGAGCATTCACTTCAGCCTATCGCAGTTCACTACTGGACATAGGCCTCACAAGTTCCCGCCAAAAATGGCGCGAACTCGTGTGTTTTGTCCATAGTCACCACGCTGGGCAGGCGGGTTTGTGATCGCAGGGCTGGCTTTGTTGCGCCAAAGACGCTACTGCCCGTCTTCGGCCTGTATATTTCAAAAACAGCAGTTGGATGGCTATCTCGCCATCAATCGGCTTTTAAAGTTCCAAGGTGGTAGTGGAACTGTGTTATCCCTTACGACACCCACGGGAAGAGAGGGGGTGTCTATATTTATTACTACCATAACCACACAGCACAGCAGTATGAATATTAGCAATAGGTAAAGTATAAACCGTGAAAGCAATATTGATCTTTTTAGTTACATATATCGAAGCATTATACTAAAGCAGTTTTAATATTTTTACCCAAATACATATTGCTTCTTACATTAGAATCGACTCCAATATTATACTGAGAATAAAAAAGCCTGACTAAATAAAGCACATTTTAAAAATACTCAAGGAAATCAATTTGAATAAGGATAACATCAATTTGAATATAAAAGGCGTTACGGAAGATTTTCGGTTGAGAGAATATGATTTTTCCGTGTTGTTAAATAAAGTTATAATTATGTATAAATATATTGATCGCAACGAAGTGAAAAATATTAAAGTTGTGTTGTTACATACCTGGTGGGTCTGGTGGTAGTTTTGGTGTTGGGTGTGGGGGCGGTCGGTACGTGCCACAGTTAGGTTTGTCGCCGCTAGTAATTACACGAGCCACTGCGCCGTCGCTTCTATACCAAAGACAAAAAAATTCTATGTGTCAACTTTTTGAAAATTAAGTAATTTAATATTTATTGATTTAATTACCCAAAGGTAAGAGAAAAGCCATAACAGTATGGCGAATGAGGAAACAGATAAACATTTCAATTTGTATTAACAGCTAAAAATTAACACTCAAAGATTTTTGAAACTTTAACTATTGTGGGTAGTTTTATTTTATTAAACGAAAATCTATGCTCTCACATTTTTGAGCGTCTATTCCAACATAGAGATTTTAAAAAATTACCTCTTAGAAACTCGTTATAGCAAGTACCACTATGTATATGTGTTCAAAGGTAAATAACAGCATTATATCAACATCACTGTGAACAAAATACACCTCTCCGTGTTAAGCGCGACGTGCAACCTACATCCATCACATGTGTTTATACTCCGAGCGCCGTACTAACGAAACTATAATGCATCCATTTTACGACATCATATTGTAATAAAACATTTATAGCCTCGTTTGCTGAAATACGATTTTGTCGCGTAATATTTCTTTATGCGTAATAAAACTCGCGTTTATTGTAATAGAGGATTCGACAGTATTTTTAATGTTTTTTAAAAAAGCGTATCGTATAACGTCATGTTAACATCTCTCGGAAGATCTTTAACTCATTTACGTATTTTACATTAAATAGACTATTTAGTATGAACATGGCATTTTTTATGAAAAAATATCATAAAGCAAAAAGTGTATGTGTAGTTATGTACGCACGTCAAAAGTTATACTTCATTGGCTAGCTAAAACTTCACATTGCTAACTTCTTCTTCGTTGACTAGCTAACTTCAGGGTGTGGGTTTTTGTTTTTGTTGATTCACGCACATCGTAATAATTTACTTTCATCGCTTATCCCTAACGTGCTAAAAGAAGTATAACTTCAAAAATATGTAAAATTATATAAATTTAGGCAATAAAATTACACACAATTCCTTTCCGTTATACTTTGGCAATTTATAAGTTAATAATTGATGTTTGCTGAAAAAAGTGTAGGAGTGAGACTAAATAAGATTTCTCAAGGCATTTTTAAATGCCTCATCGGAAGTGGATGTTAATCCTTCCAAGAAATTGTTCAACTGCCGAAAAAATTTATAACTTATTTCAAGAAGATGAGCGTGGGATACATTCAAATCACAGCTCCTCACATTTAGTGACCATCTGTTATTCAGTGTGCTAGAGTATGCTAGATTAGGCTATAGCAATCGACATATCAATATCACGCGTGCTTCTCACAAACGCATTTTAAAGTCAAATATACAGTTATATAAATACTGGATAGATATAATTTTTAAACTTCGATGTATACTCGTAATCAATCTGATATATAAAATTCTTGTGTCACAATGTTAGTTAACAATTTGCAAATTTCCATCGGTGCCAATTTTATTATAACATTTATGTAACAAAGTTACATTCTTGCTTCAAAATGATTATTTTTGACAGTTCACTTAAAAATATAAAGGGGGTGATAAAGGTGCGAGTTAGTCCGCGAACTTGTGGCTCGACGACCTTTTTCGCAAGTGTGTCACCCTAAGTACGCGTACTTTAAAACCACCGACTAAGTTCGTTGGCGATCCAACAAGTTTGAAATTTTGCTCGTAACCCGCCTCCGCTCGTACGTGTGGCAGCACTGCGAGCCGCTAGCCGCCAATTTTAACTGATTTCCAAAAAAGGAGGATGTTCTCAATTCGATTGCACATGTATGTTAACCTCAGAACTTTTGACTGGGTGGACCAATTTCCATGATTTTTGTTTTAATAAAAAGGTGGTATGTGACGTGTGGTCACATTTAAATTTAATTGCGACCTAATAAGTAGTTTTTGGGTTATATCTAATAATGCGTATTGTTGACTGTTTTTTCGTCTACCTACGATGTGTTACTTGTCGATGTAATTGAAGTCGGTTTTTTTAAACCATCTTTCGCTAGTCCGTCGCGAAACACTTGTAGTTGTAGGTATTTGTAATTTTTATTACTTTTCTTCTTCGTCTTTTTTTGGTTTTTAAAATGTAATACAATTCAATTCAATAAATACGATACAATTCCTAAGTAACACGAAGCTTCTTCTGTCGATGACATAGCAATACAGAATAAATAAGCTTCACGTGTGTCACCGACGTCGAGCCGAGTAAGTTCGCGATATTAAAAGCCGCGTACTTTAAGTTCGCACGTCTATCAGCCCCTTAAAACTTAACTGATATTTTCTGAGACTGCCTTTAATATCGGCGATAAATGTTTGTATAAATATAATACCAAGACTGCCATTATAATTAAGTCTATACTTCGCTTTTGCATCATAAATGTAATACCCTCTACAAATGCATATATTTGAAGATGACACGTTGTTGATTTTGTGTATTTATAATACATTTAGTTAACTTATGCATTAATACTAAATGTACAGTTTTGATGAAATTTTCAAATCAGTTTATACCTCAAAGAAGAGTACGTAGGAATTTATGAACCTGACGTAAAAAAATCCACCGTCAACTCTTCATCACTTAGAGCGAGAAATATCATATTTCCTCGCCTACAAAGAAGAACTCGTGTCAGCATGATTTTCGTTTAACCTTCATTTAAATTGCTCTTTTATCATTTTCGTTACCTACTCCTCGTTCCGATTTTAACAGAAAATTATTAAATTCAAACTTTGATTTATTTTTACCCCTACATACAATACATTTAATTATTATTGCTTGTTGTTATAAAAATAAAGTTTAAAACATATTTTACTAGGAATCTTAAGACCTCAACGTCTTTTTGTACATAATAAAGTAAACGGTTTTCGCGCCATTTAAATTAATTTAGTGCTGACTTGTGGACTTAACAAAGACAAAGGCAAGCCTTTAAATGCAATGAATTAGAACCACATAAAGGTACGGAACTCATTGAAAAATATTTTTAATAAACCGTATTTTAAATATCGAAGTAAACGCCGCTATACGTTTCTTGTACGTAAGAAAATTTTCAAGGATAATAATATAATATTATACTTTATTGCACACCGAAATAAAGAACAAATGAAATATAGAAACAATTAAGATTATGTACAATAAGGCGGTCTTATTGCTAAAAAGCAATTTCTTCCAGAGAACCTGTTGATAAACGGAATATTGTTTTTCAAAAGGGTAGGTCGTAAAACTCGTGACGCTTAGAACTTCGCTCCGTGTGCCAAGAAATTCAAATTTTTAAGTAAGCAGGAGCTGACAGATGAAATAAGGCACAGTACAGCAGTGATAAGATAGGAGAATCCCCGGCGTAGCCGAGTAGGTCACCAGTTAAGCTTTTTACAAAATTCTGAAATGTGGTCATACTGGTTTATCTAGTGCAGAGCGTGAAGGTCATCGATATCCGTAGCATCGATAGGTGGATAGAATATCGATATAAGTAAAGAGGTGTAATGTATATTTATGTGTATAAGTGTAATATAGTGTGTTGATGTATAAATGTGTGTACTGTATATATATAATTATTAATTTTTAATTGTTTAACGTGTAAGTGGAAGGCTTACATGCGTAAGTAATATTCGGTACATTATATGCTAATTACTTTTAGTGCAGTTCTCTAGTATTCGTTATATGATATCAAACAGATGAACGTGATAGCAAAATCCTAGTAATATAATGCCGACAATACACTTCTTTTACTGAACTTAAAAAAAGTAAACGTTCTCATTAACTTACCTCTTTCGTCTTAAGAGAATTGCTAATATTGTTAATGCAGCGAGCGACAACGCTGCACACAACGCCAGTAACAACGCCAATTCCCCCGCTGTCGCTGGGAACGGAGCATCCACATCTTCCGCGTAGCTCCCCTCGGCGGGTGTCGTTGTGAACTCGTATACTTCTCGAGTCCATCCTGCTTCATTTGACGCACGAGCTGCTACACGATACCTTGACCCTGGGGTTAACCCTGTACAAAAATTAAGTTATTTTTAATCTAATATCAAGTTGGATACCAAATAATTGAGAAACAGCTAACAAATAATTGTTTTTTTCTTAGTATTTCGCATTACAAACTTTCTATATGTTATAAAACCATGATATAAGTATTTCTTAGTTTTGAAATCACATCTATTTAGTTACTCACCTCCCAAAATAACTTCCCCTCCAACTGGTACATCTCTTGCTCCAGAGACTCCAGAACCTGCCCATTCCAGCTTTAATGCAACTGGGCCACAACCACCATCCGACCACATACTTGTGTCGAACCTTGCGTGAGTTGCATTCGCTCTTATCCACCTAGTATCTGGTGGTGCTGTCGGTGGACCACCAGAAGTTCTGATGGATATTTCAGCCCCTGGGGCGCCACCGGCCGAACCATAAGCTCGATATGCTGAACCACATCGAAGACCAGTAAGAGTTACTGGGCCCGGGTTAGCCGCTTGTATTCGCCATTCGCCCTTAAAACATTTACATTTTTATAGTACTTCTTATAACTTTTAGTGAAGTCTTATTCTTATTTATGTTCCAGATCTTACCTCAGGCGCAGCAAGTCTCCAATGCAAAGTGTAAGCTTTTGGAAAAGCATGACCTTGCGCTCTGGGAGCAGGTCGAAGATCTAACTCAAGTTCCCTGGATCGCGCTTCTAACAATGCCAATCCTGGAGGTATCGGAGGTCTCAGTACATACACACGCCATGTCACTGAATCCGAACCATGTGGATTTTCAGCCACACATGTATAATTGTCAGCGTGTGATAGTTCTAAGCCTGTATCCAAAAGAGATTAATCTTAAATTTTAATTTTATCATAAGCCCTTTTTATATAAAGTCAGATATTTTCAAATTAACAAAATAATGAACAATAAGGTACACCTACAATAAGGTAACTTATCATACTTTAAAAATTCTTAGGTTCTTACTACGTATTAAAAGTGCATCTCCATCCAAATGGAACGGTGCCCGAGGATGCAACGGGTTCCCACCTCGAAGCCAACGTTTAGCTGGTGGAGGAACACCTCCGACTACACAGCGAAGAGATAGTGAACCACCGGCAGCTCCTACTGCTACACCGCCAAATGAGGAAATACGGGCTGGCGCTGTTGAACATTTAGAAGTTGAATACCAATCTTATTTTTCTTGAACTTGAAGGCTAATGTCATACGTAAACTATCACATTAATAATAGATTAATTTTCATCTTACCCAGTGCACTAGTTTGACAAGCAATAACAGCTGATGGTGGTCCCTCCCCAACAGAAGTAGCTGCTCTAACCCAAGCCTCATATGTCCTTCCTGCTCGAAGACCACGTAATGGCTTCATACATTCCACCGTAGCTTCGCCGTCAGTACATGCATTAACTCTTGTTACGTTTGCTTCTTGTGACCTTAGAAAGATAAATTTTATGTTTTCAGATGTGTTCGATTTACAATTCCTTATGTCAGAAATACATATTCAAACAACGTAATTTTTTTTTTCGTATTAACATATCAATTTGTCCGGTCCGTTGACCTAATTGGCAGGGACACTGCTTTCCGCTCCAAGTCCGTCCAAGTTTATAAGAATCTGATACCAGTCTCGTACTGAGAGTAATATTAATTAATCGTTTATTGTGTATTTTCTAAAAACTTAAATTACATGCATTGTTCCATAGCAAGTGAAGTAACTCCAATGTTTATAACTAAACAAAGAATAACAAAGCATTACTGGAAAACAACTCATAGTACAATTGTTAAAGGATAATAATAACAAAATGTCAGCTCTAATGAATGAAGTTTTGTTTTAACTGAAGCTGCATTGCAAACAAGCATAGTTGATTTTAATTACCCTTTTACTAGAACACTAATTAGGTCATTTTGATGAAGAATATGGTTGTTTTAACAACCGTAATATGCGAACAAAGCTTGCTCGTATAAAAATGTTGTTACAACTTAAATAGATAGACTTCACTGAATATAATTAATTTTATTAAAAACAACTACTACTTTTTGTTTTGATAAATATAATCTGTAGCAACGGAATTTCAGACAATAGAAATAATATAAAAGTAGTAGAATCTATTTACGTAAACATTCGGCGACGTTTCTAGCAAGATTTCAGTTTTATTTCAAAAAAGTGAAGTTGGCTAATGATTACAAGCTATTCATCTGTAATAAATTGTACTTTAGTAATACAGTATGCTTCTAAAAAAACTAACCCAACTTAAGGGTAATTTTCAGTGTCTACAAGTAACAAATACTAATAACAAACAGCAATATAAAATACAGATTTTATAGATAAAATTCAAAATTACAAAAAGTGATAATTTTTATTTAGTAACGCAGATGTAAAGATTTTGCCAAAAAGCCGTCACAATGTTTTATAAACCTAATCATTATTATATAATTAAATTAATTTACTACATAGTAGCAATCAAGTAACACAAATTTAGTAACCTGCTTTATAAATAATTTACCACAATGAGATGCCTAATGAACTGGTAATTTTATGAAAGAAGCAAGCAAATTGAACGACAGTTTATTAAAGTGAATCGATCAATCTTTGTTTCATTTTTAACGAGGAAAAAGTAATTATGATTAATGATATTCATAATTTATTTAAAAACAAACTGAAAGAGCTAAAATAAATTTAGGAAAACGATAAATAATTTTTAAAGATAAATTTTATAATAAAATATTTCAAACTAGCAATACTCAGGCGAATAATTTGCCCTAAATAAGTAAAAAAATTACCGGCATGTTGATGTTGTTGCAAAATTAAACCCGTCATAAGCAATAGTAAAAGTTGTTGATGCCGGTAGAACAAACAATTATATCTATAAAATGATATATATAATATGATATATGTGGAGTAATTGTGAGTTTTTTTCTAAAAAGGGAGGCAAAGATCTTAACCTTAGCGTATTATTATATATGATGTTATAAGTGAAATGGACATACCCTGATAAATCTTTAACGTAAAGTGAATAATGAGTCAGTCTTCCATTAGGCTCCAGAGGTGGCAGCCACGATGCTCTCAAGGAGCGTTCGCTGAGGGCGATCAGTTTCATGCCACCAGGAGCGCTCGGCACTACAACACCATTCGTATCAATAACAACCTTAGAGATAAATTGCAATGAGTTTTAAGTCTATTACAAACACTAAAATCTTAAAACAAGGAAGCGTAAACTCAACTATTTAAAATGATTCCTCATTAAAATTTATCTTTAAAATGATTCCTCATTAAAATTTATGTTTACATCTCAACTCCAAAAACTAGCATATTGTTAGAGAATTTAATATTTTATGCTTGTTATTTTCAAAGTCCTAATATGAGTTTATATCAAAGTAACGTAAACCGCACATATTTTGTATATTGCTTTATATTTCTACACATTCTATAATGACAAAATATAGAATGTGTAGAAATATAAAGCCAGTGTTAACTGAGAAATTTTAATTCAATATGCGATACGAACCGTCTTCATCCGTTTTGCAAACTTGGGGAGCAGATAATGGTCCATCTCCGGCTGCGTTGTGAGCTCTTACTCTAATTTCATACTCAGCGTAAGATGATAAACGAGATACTGTTGCTTCTTCTCCCTATCATCAAAAATTATATGCTATTTAAATTTAAAATTTTTGTTGGTGTTAATTATATAAGCTTACAACAATAACTGGTTAAACATTTTAGGGCTTATTATTATAAGGTTAAATTTTATTACAAAGCCCAAAATTAATATTAAAGTGAGTGCACGTACTTGAACTCTTAAATGTGCGTCTTGCGTTGGTTGTAAGGGGTCGGAATCTCGTCTTGTGTACTGTAAAGTGTAATGAGTTATCTGTCCCCCTCGTGCGTCCGGACTCGGAGGGCGCCATGAGACACGAAGTGAAGTTGAACTACTTGGGGAACATGATAAGCCTTCTGGACCTCCAGTTGGTGCTAGTAACAAAAAAAAAAAAAAACAAACGAATGTGCTTTAGAACACACGACTGAGTAAAACTTTCTATCTTCACTAACTTATATCCTCCTCTCAACTTCCGTCCTCCTCACCCATTCACAGTTTTCGTAACGCCCTCGTTACGTATTCACCAGCTTACTCCCCAAGTCAAGAGTGCGTAAAGAAATTTTACTTCAAAAATATAATCTAAGTAACTATTTCTCCGAAAAATTAAATTAAATTTCCTGTTTTTTATTATTTATTTATTTTTGACGCCATAAATTTATTTTATGATTACATTTGTAAAATATATCATTGATTCTTTTTTATTATTATTATTCTGTTTTTCAATATTATTACCTAATTATTATTATTACACCACATGCTTGTTTCAAAAAAGTCCAAAACTTTAAACTCAATTTTTCAAGATTAGATTTTTAATATTTACGACTTTTTAGCTAAGAACAGCAGTATTGCACTTCATTATTTACGTTATATATCCCTATGTACAAAGTATCTATCAAAAAAGTATAATACCAAATAATGCTTCCAAATAATTTAAACGTTTGTAGACTTAATTTCTTTTAGAATTCTAGTTATAAGGTTAAGTTAAATTTACTGACGTTGCATTTTTAAGCCGTGCACTATAACTTTCAGTGTTATAAATAATTACTCTGGACGAGGCTATGCACTAAAAATTTGTAGCGTGTCTTTGTACAAAATCGTATAAAGGAGTAAAAAATGTTGGCGCCAACGCTACTTCTAGTAGAATTAAATGAAACATTTTCGAAATTCGTTTAAATCTAGACAGCTAAAATTCGTCAAATATTTTTCACAATTCAGTATGAAAGAATGTTGCTTCCAAACTTCTGAATTCTTGATTTTCTTAGTGTCACTAAGCAATTTTGTAATAGCCTATTTTGATGATTATAAATATATATTTCCTTCTCGTTCTTTGCATTTCTAACATTAATCACATCAACTATCATAAAATGTAATTTTTTAAAATTCAATCACTTCAATCTATCAGCAATAACGTTCATGCCGTTCAATATTTTTAGACAATTGATTCCCAAAAGTAAAATAATAATAAAAAGTGAGATAAAATCGTATAAAAGTGCTATCAATTTGTTCCGATCCGTTTGACCTGAATCGGGAAGGCCACGGTTCAATTAAGCCATTTTGCATTTTGATGGAAAATTTACGATGCCCGCTTTGGTGTGGCTACGTGAATATATTCGCGTAGCTACGACAAAACTTATAAGCGCCTGTACAACTTCGCCTTTATTGGACTTCGAAAGTACATACTCGTTCTTCATATTTACATATTCATGTCACTGTCTTATTTCCTAAGGCCGTTTTTTCTTTTGCCATTAAAAAGTTTATTTTAAGTTTTGGGACAAAATTTGTAAATGTTTTACTTATAAAGACATATTTTTCTGACTTAACTAAACAGATGTATTTTTAAACACATTTGCATAATTTTATTCGGTATTAGAATGAATACGTTTACGTATGACGTTACACATTGAAAAAAATGACAAACATCTGTATGGTATATACAAATGTTTATCACGAGTGGGGATCGAATCCTGTAACCTGAAAACCGATGTAGCTGTTTTGACTCAACCAACAAACTTTTATATTCACAGTTTCCGAATACAAATACGCAACAAAGTGTAGTTCGATGTTGAAAAAGGAAAGTTATATTGAAAACATTTATAGAAAACTATCTGAACATTGTTAACAATCTAACACTACGTTATAAATTAGATATAAACTCACGTGATTCCAATGTATGGCGGTAATGTGGGGGCGACAGAGGTCCAGTGCCGGCTGCATTGTACGTTCGCACAGTAACTCCATATCTGGTGGCCGCTTTTAATCCTCTGAGTGTTGTACTTGTCGCGTCCGCACTGGCGCCGCTCTCTGAAGCCGTGTCAATTGCACTCTTGCCTTCTTCAGATGCTTCCCACCAACGGATCGTATAACCGAGAAGTGTACCGTGCCATGTTTCACGCGGAGGGGCCTATGTGAATGGAGAAACAAAACATACATTTTTTTTATACAACTGGGTCAGCAAACAAGCGTACGACTCACCCGATGGTATTCGGTTTCCGTAGACGCCTGCAACACCAGGAGCAATGCAATCGCGCATTACCACCCCTAACCCCAATCCTCCCCAGGAGCTCTAGTCACCTTACTTACCACAGGAACATAATACTGCTTGAAAGCAGTATTATTTAGCTGTGATCTTCTATAAGATTGGGGATTGGATAGTACCCAGTTGGACTGTCCCAGATTTTAAGCAGGATATTTCCTGCTTGGCCCTACCTCGGTAAAATTATTGTGGGAAAAGTTTATTCTCAATGCTTTTAATAACATAATCTATTAATGATTTAAATGTAACTCAGCTATATAGAATACTAGCTGTGCCCGCGGCTTCGCCCGCGTTGAAATCAGTGTGTCACAAAGTTTTCCCGGCAAACTTCCAGTGAAACTCTCATCAAAATCGGCTTAGCCGTTACGTAAACCTTCCTCTTAAACCGCATGAAAATCCGTTCAGTAGATTTTGAGGGAATCTATCACATACGCTTTTGGAGACTTTGTTTTATAATACACTAACTGTTGCCCGCGACTACATCCGCGTGGTTATAAAGATATGCATTACTATTAAGATGTTTAACGCAAATTATTGTTTTATTTCAGTTACTTGAAATGCTTATCACACTAAGTAACTTTTTAAAAGGCACAATTTAGTATAATTTAATAGTTGTTTTTATAAAACCTCTCTATACACCACATTCTTAGTTTTATTTTCAGGCAGCAGTATAAATAACGTATCAGGCGAACTTATATGTTTCATACAAACTATCAACCCCAATTAAGCCCCTTAGCGGTGGAATATCGCAAAATCCGTTCTTAGCGGACTTCTACTAACTATAATCTACCTCCCTGCCAAATTTCATCTTTGTCCATCCTGGATGGATGAACCCTCCAGCGGTTTTTGAGTTCTCGTGATGAGTGAGTCAATGACCTTTCTCTTTTATATATATAGATTACGATGCATTATTTGGACACCATCTCATCATCTATAGAGCACACATTTTACATTTCAAGTCTCTTACTTCAAAAATATAGAACTTTCATACAAACTTCCAACCCCCGTTTTACCCCTTTAAGGGTTGAATTTCATAAAACCAGTTCTTAGCAGATGTCTACACCCCATAAGGAAACTACCTGCCAAATTTCAATTTTGTATCTGTTATAGTTTCGGAGATTTCGTTATGAGGGAGCCAACCTACCATCCCCCGGTTTAACCCCAAAAAGGAGTTGATCTCTAAAAATACATTATTTGGACACCTTTTCACCATCTATAGAGTTTACATTTTAAATTTCAAGTCTCTTACTTCAAAAACATAGGACTTTCATTCAAACTACCAACCCCCGTTTCACCCCCTTAGGGGTCGAGTTTCGTAAAATCGGTTCTTAGCAAATGTCTACGTCCTATAAGAAATCTACCTGTCAAATTTCAAGTTTGTATATGTTATAGTTTTGGAGATTTCCTAATGAGTGAGTCAACCTACCATCCTCCATTTTAACTCCAAAAGGGTGTTGATTTCTTAAGATACATTATTTGGACACCTTTTCACTATCTATAGAGCATACATTTTAAATTTCAAGTCTCTTACTTCTAAAACATAGGACTTTCATACAAACTTCCAACCCCCGTTTTACCCCCTGAGGGATCGAGTTTCGTAAAATTCATTCTTAGCGGTAGTTTACGCTGTATAAGGAACCTCCTTGCTAAATTTCAAGTTTGTAGGTGTTATAGTTTCGGAGATTTCGTGATCAGTGAGTCAACCTAAGATCCCCCGTTTTAACCCCAAAAAGGGGTTGATTTCTAAATATTCATTATTTGGTCACCTTTTCACCATCTATAGAGCTTACATTTTAAATTTTAAGTCTCTTACTTCAAAAACATAGGACTTTCATACAAACTTCCAACCCCCGTTTCAGCCCCTTAAGGGTCGAGTTTCGTAAAATCCGTTCTTAGCGGATGCCTACGTCTTATAAGGAGCCTACCTGCCAAATTTCAAGTTTGTAGGTGTTATAGTTTCGGAGATTTCGTGATGAATGAGTGACCTTTCGCTTTTATATATATTATATTATAGATTAAATAAATGTTGAAATTTTTTGCATAATTAATAAATGAAAAGCAAATATTACATAATGTTTATACAATCGGTAATAATTTTCGAAATAAACAAAACAAAAAACTTTAAATAGAAAATAAATAAAATAACATTTAGAATTGTGATTTTTTTATACATTCCTTAATAAACTAGGAAAAATCCGCGAAAACTTTAAAATGAATGAGAAAGTAAAATATCGCATTCACAATGAGATCCGCATAGCCACTTTAGAACTTAAAAGCAACACAGCTATGTCTCGATGAAAACTGTATATTTTTAAAACAAACTTGCAAAAACTATTTTAATTAAAGCTAAAAACTCTTCCATGAAAGTTAAATAAAGTAAGAATTTAAAAATATATTCAACATTTATGTTCAGCTTACAAACAAAGAAGGGTTCAGTACTGTTAATGACTAATTATAAGTAGTTTTTGTGGTTTCTCTTCCATATTTTAAGTTAGAACAGCCATATAACTTAATTTAAAAATTCTTGTAAAGGTAAAATTATACAAATATCACTAAAATAAATATTAAATAAAATGAAAATAAAAAAATTCCAAAGTGCAAGCAAGTCATACTCCCGCACTATGTTTTCCATATATCCTGTTTATGACACATATTTTATCGATCAATCGATTCAGCCTGTGACATCCGACTGCTGGGCGGTAGGCATCTTTCTCCATGTAGGAAAAGAGTAGGACGTACTTATATATTAATGGTTAAGTTCAAGTTCAAAAATTTCTTTGGAATAGGTTCCACAAGGCAAAGGGTCTATCTTAATATATATAAATCTCGTGTCACAATGTTTGTCCTCAATGGACTCCTAAACTACTTAACCGATTTCAGTCAAATTCCCACACCGTGTGCAGTTTGATCCAACTTAAAAGATAGGCTATATTTTATTTTGATATATTATGTTATTATTATATTTCAGAAAAAAATAAGGTGATACGAAGTTCGCCAGGTCAGTTAGTATAATAATAATTATTATTATTATTATTTGGCATGTAGAATTAGCTAAGAAGAATCAGCAAGAAACTCAACATTTCTTAAGCTTGAGCACTGAGGCTTTTTTTGTTACATTTCTCATTCTCTATATCTCATTGAAGCTGCCATAAAATACATAATTTAAGAAATCTTAAATACGTATTACGTCTAAACTAAAAAAAATAAGAATAATAGGTTTAAAATTTAATCTTACACAAAATCTTAATAACAAAGATATTATATTAAAAGTTAAGATACAAACGCTACAACAAATTGGGGGACAAATGAGATTGAAATATTGCCTAACTACGAAGCAAATATTTAGATCTTATAGAAATACAAATAAATGTACTCGAAAGATAACAAAAGCTTCAGTCGTCAAAACTCCATTAGGCCCATTATTATTATAGGCAAAAGATTTTCAAGTCGGCAAAATTGAAATTAGGTAAAGTGATATAGGATAAATTGATGTCACTTTAAAGAAAATACTTATTTACCAATTATAGTTTCCTAGATGTATGTATATCGGCATTTTAAGGATATAATCACAAAGTTATCATCAAAGTTCAAAGTATATTAATCCTAATTATATCACAATGAAATTCCAACATTTTCAAATGTTTCTACGTCGCTTTATCCAAATACTTAAGGATAAAGGTAACCTAAATAACAGTACATTAACGTAAACGTTACTATTATTAATACTGTTTCGAGTGTTCGGTCTCACCTGCCAAGTAACTTGAAGCTCCCGAGCTCGGAGCGCGCGTACTGTGATATCACGTGGCACTCCTCCGGGCGCTTGTGTGGGCAAAATTAATTATAGCCTAGTATTTACAATTATTTATGTTTCTAAGTTGATCGACAAGTTTAACTAATATTTTTTTTTTGAAAAAGAAGACATCCCAAAATAATTTATAGAAACCATATCTAATACAATATGAGGGCCCATTACGACCACTTAAATTATTAAAATTTAAAGACTGAAAAAAAAAATATACATATATATATATATATATATATATATATATATATATATATATATATATATATATATATATATATATATGCATAGTTTACGCACATTGATGCCCGGGTTTCTATATAAAAACGGTTTTTTTTTCGTAAGTGCCGTTTTCAAACAAGCACTTTCTAACATCAAAAAATTGAACATCTCGTAAGCAAAACGATCTGTTTTCACAATAAAGGCTATCGGTTGTAAATTTGTTAGCTCCTAACGCGTACTGTATATTTCAGAACTTACATAAAAAACAAACACAGCTTTGATTGATTATCGGATCAAATATAGGCCTTGAAATATATAAAAAAACAAAACCTCACCTTCTTCCCGCGTTGTGAAATGTAAAGGTGTAGTGTAAGGTGAAGCTCCGACGTCATTGAACGCCGCCAACCTCAGTACGTATCGGGTGTCTGGAGAAAGGCCCGCCACTGACGCGCCAGCTCTACTTGGTCCTTCAGCGCTATTGTTAGACAATAACGGTAACGTATATCATGAAAATAATATTAAATATTTTGTTTTGTGTACAAAAATGTCTATAAATATTATAATGTAATTGTAAGAAGTTGATATCTGATTTTGAAAAATAATCATCTTTAAGAATAGAGCAATAAATAAATAATAAATAAATAAACGCTTCACACTCAACGGCTCCCAGTAGGATTTTCTCCTGTGTCGGGGGTCCGGAAACGCACACAATATACAAGCACAACGCCCAGACTACGACAAACATCTATATGGCCGACAAATGTCTGTCGTGAGCGGGAATCGAACCTGCGACCGCTGCACCAACGTGTCGTCAATATAATAATAGACGACGAAAAAAATATTTTTTTCTCATTTTTTTTTTGTACGATTGCTTATTCGAGCGTCATGCAAAACCTGCGATATTTTATATATAAAACTCTCGTGTCACAATGTTAGAATTACAATACTCCTCCGAAAATGCTAGACCAATTTTTATGAAATTTTGTGTGCATATTGGGCAGGTTTGAGAATCGGCCAACATCCATTTTTTATAACCCTAAGTTATAAGAGGGTGGGGATTAAGAGGGTTGATAACATATATGGCAAAACAACGTTTGCGGGGTCAGCGAGTAATTTTATAATTATTGTGTTAGACTATCCTATTGAACGAGCCCGTAGGGACGTTTACAGTCACTCTGCTTTCTGCTCTGGGGGTTGTGAATTCGTTTCGTTGTGTATATTTATAAACAAATAATAATATATAAATAGTCAGTTGTTCAGGCTTTAAGCTGCCTACCGTAGGAACATTTTTTTTATTATTTATCTAGTGGAGTTATTACTTTATATATCTACAATAATACTGAAAAATTAATGAAGTTGTTCCATTCACACATCTACCGGATGTAAATCACTGGATCACAACTAATAATGTATAACAAAAAAGTATTTATGTAGTTATACAAACACAAATATTCTTTATTTTACACAACAAATAAACACAGAAAGGGTCAAATAATGACAAAATAAACAAATGTACAAAAGGTGGCTTTATCGCTAAGAGAGTGTTCTCTTCCAGACAACCTTTAGACAAAGAACATGAAGAGAATGAAGCGGAAAGGTGTACCAATGATACACAAATTGAAAAAAAAATACAATACATACACATGAATATACATAAACATACACACACAAATAAAAAAGTAATAATAATTCAATTTCTTTGCTATATAGTATACGTATGCTTAATTTTGCGGGTACTCAGTACTCACAGTAGAGCTCATTCTTAAACCCTGTATAACCGGCTTTCTTATATAACTTGGTCGGCAAACAATATACACATACATATATACGTATATACGAACATACATATTCGTTTTGAAAAGATAATTTAATTTTTAATTTCATAAAAAATACGACCAATAAGAGCGGAGCAGTGATCATAAACATGAGTAAAACCTCACGAATCGTCCATTATAAATTGTCGTAATTTAAATTGTAGGGTATTCATAAAATTATTGGGTTTGATATTTTTGATTGAATAGAATTAAAACCGTTTTTAAGCTGTATTTTTGTTTTGTTTTTAGTTACATTTACATTTTCGTTTACCGGTGAGCAAATTAATCGACAGGACCCTTATACGTGAAACAATAGACCGCTGTACAAAAGGCTGTCGTTTGGTAATAGAATAATGGATGAGTGTATTGTAACCACTCACTAGTCATGCATAATATACGCAAGTATACAAGTACATATACACAATGTAAAAAAGCCTGAATTAGCCGAATGGTTGTAATTAAAGATTTTTTTAAATTCTCTCTTTGTGGCTAGTTCATTACAGAATTATAAAAAAACTATTTCCAACAAACTATTGATAATGAAAAGTTGAAACAGATGCAACTGGTTCCGCCATTACCTACCCATTGTTTTTATTTTTTGGTTAACCTTTGAACGTTACATACTTTAGCAATTAAATAATAATTAGCTATTAATAATTATATCACTTGTAGCACCAAAATTACGTATCTCTTGCCTTGTCTAAAATCTGCATTTTTTTTAATAAATATATATATTATAATATTTTGTATATTAATATCTATATCTTAATTAATATAAATTACACGTCACGTTGTTTGTTTGTTGCGATGGATTCCTAAAACAGATTTTAATCAAATTTACACACCGTGTGCAGTTTGATCCAACTTGAAAGATAGACTATATTTTATTTTGATATATTTAATTATTATATTTAAGAAAAAAAAATAAGGCGATACGAAGTTCGCCAGGTCCGATTGTTGTAATATATAATAATAAATATATTATAATATAATAAATTATAATTCAATAAAATAATTCGTTAATATATGTGTAATAGAAACAAATATAATTTACATAAATAAATAATAAATGTTAAGTAGCCTCCTACACTACAATCGAGTTTCTCTTTTGTGTTTTACTTGGTAATTTTTAATATTTTAATTTCAATAAAAGACGACACTCATTGAGGCTGGAAACTTTTTATAATTTTATGATGTATAATAAAATTGGCTAATAACAAGCTATTATTTTATACTCATGTCACTCACATAATATCGACAAAGACAAAGAGCCCTTGATAAAATTATGTAGACGTTTAGCGTACAGATCTAATCAACAGTCAAACGTAACTATAGGCTGTATAATTGCGAACAATCAATTTACTTGTTTTAGTTATTTAATTGACTCATGCATCACTTATTGCTGAATCATCCTCAACGGTTATTGGTTGTTTTAGTTGAAAAGTATAATGCTCAATTTTGTATACATCTAAAAACTTCAAATGTAATCAGATGATTCTTACTTTTTATATAGTTATTGTCAGGCAAAAGTTTGTAAAAAGGAAAATTCAAAAAAATCAGTCAGATCAACCTATTACTGTCCACTGCTGGACATAGGCCTCCCCAAGTTCACGCCAGAAAATCAACATTCACAAAATTTCACCGAATCACCTTTTTTAATGTTAACTTGAAGATGGCTAGACCAGACAAATCACTTCACTTGTCTTCGCGTGATGTTTAAATAATTTTGTATATGCAAATTTTTGTTGAAGATAGATCACATAGTACAAAATATGATTTGCGTGCAAATTTTAAGTATTTTAAAAAAAGTTATATAGATTGCTTGATGAGAAAGATTCGGGCTATAAAAACATTTGGCTGCGGCTTGCATAAAAAGAGTAACAAAGAAAATTATAAACCATATAATAATTATGAAATCAAAACCAGAATACCTAGCCATATATATAATATGAGTTTCTAGAAACTGCAGAGCCTATTTAAAATAGAGAATGAACTATGTAATTTCAAACTTCCATTCCATCAAAATATTTACCAGTATTTTTCATCAAACCACAATTATGTTTCAAACAGGACTTATTTTCATAACACGTTATGTGTTAACGTTCATTATATAGGTATACAGTTGGCAGTGGTATGAAATTAAAAGAGCACTCCACATTCATGAACCACTACAAGTTCCGCAACATGGAGTAGCTCTGAATTAGCCGGAGTGAAGCACTTTGAACAAGTTTAACCAAATGTCGAACGGACCCGTGAGTTTGGAAGGTGAAAGATTATTCACTGTTATTAACAGTTTTACTATTTATTTGGCTTAGACTTTTAACAGTAATAGTTGTCTAATATAGAACATCATACCCTACTGGGTAAAGGTCTTTTAATTTATCTTACATACAGAATTAATGATGAATAATGTTTTTTATTATTATTATTTAAAATTATAATTTACATGCTCCAAAATGGACATGTCTTTTATTTAACATCATGAATTTTTATTGTGTATATTTTTTATTTTATATCTATCTATAATCTATATCTATCTATAATCTATAATCTATATAATAATATATATAAAAGCGAAAGGTCACTCACTCATCACGAAATCTCCGAAACTATAACATCTACAAACTTGAAATTTGGCAGGTAGGCTCCTTATAACACTTAGGCATCCGCTAAGAACGGATTTTACGAAACTCGACCCCTAAGGGGGTAAAACGGGGGTTGGAAGTTTGTATGAAAGTCCTATGTTTTTGAAGTAAGAGACTTGAAATTTAAAATGTAAGCTCTATATAGATGGTGAAAAGGTATCGAAATAATGTATCTTTAAAAATCAACTCCTTTTTGGGGTTAAAACGGGGGATCGTAAGTTGACTCAATGATGACAAAATCTCCGAAACTATAACACCTACAAACTTGAAATTTAGCAGGTAGCCTTTTTATAAGACGAAGACATCCGCTAAGAACGGATTTTACGAAACTTAATCCCTAAGGGGGAAAAATGGCGGTTGGAAGTTTGTATGAAAGTCCTATGTTTTTGAAGTAAGAGAGTTGAAATTTAAAATGTGTGCTCTATAGATGATGAGAAGCTGTCTAAATAATGTATCTTTAGAAATCAACTCCCTTTTGGTGTTAAAACGTGGGATGGTAGATTGACTCACTCATTACAAAATCTCCGAAACTATAACAAAACAACAACAAAACTTGAAATTTGGCAGGTAGGGTTGATAGTTTGTATGTAACATATACAACAGCTATAAGTTCGCCTGATAGGTTATTTATACTGCAGCCTGAAAATAAAACTAAGAATGTGGTGTATTATAGAGGTTTTATATAAACAACTATTAAATTATAACTAAATTGTGCCTTTTAAAAAGTCACTCAGTGCGATAAGCATTTCAAGTGACTGAAATAAAACAATAATTTGCGTTAAACATGTTAATAGTAATGCATATCTTTATAACCACGCGGATGTAGTCGCGGGCAACAGTTAGTGTTATAAAACAAAGTCTCCAAAAGTGTATGTGATCGATTCCCCCAAAATCTACTGAACAGATTTTCATGCGGTTCAAGAGGAAGGTTTACGGAACGGCTAAGCCGATTTTGATGAGAGTTTCACTGGAAGTTTGCCGGGAAAACTTTTTGAAAACTGATTTCAACGCGGGCGAAGCCGCGGGCACAGCTAGTTTTATTATATAGGATTATTGGCGATTTTTTTACTTAAGACTACTTAGATCGACACTGTGGGTTTATACTGTTTTTGAAGTAAAACTTCATTACGCACGCTTGAGTTGGGGAGTAAGCTGGTGAATTCGTGACGATAGCGTTACGAAAAGTGTGATCGGGTGAGGCGAATGGAAGTTGAGATGAGAAAAACGAAGAACAAACTTTTTTTTTTAAGTCGTGTTAATATGTAATAATGTTAACGAAAGCGTTTTGAATAATTCATAAGAATAATCAATAAAAATATAACCAGAAATGAAAACTTGTATAAAAAACAAAAGATTACACAATAATTAAGATTAAGATTAATTTGAAATTTGTAAGTTACGGGATTAATAGCCGAATAAAATATCACAAAAAAAAATATTTTAAAATATATTTAAATGTTTATCAGTATTGGTTTGCTATAAATATAATCGCAGAATGTAAATTTAATTAAGCTCGTCTGCACAATTTAACAAATCACAAATCACGTTCGTAAATGACGCATTGCTGTCGTTATTTAAATATTACATTAAGCTCTGATACAATAGTAATAATCAATCACTATTAATACCCGTAAAGGTTACTGATCTCTTTAAAATTACTCGAAAATATCTCTACATATCTGTACATAGCCCTACAAATAATGATATATTTAAAAAAAAAATTATGTGACTGACTCACTATTAGCATGACGTAATGACCGTTAGACGTTAAAATTTTCTAAAAAATAAATTCTACAAATACGCATTGATTTATCAAGAATTGTATGCGTTTATTGTACACAAACATTTTATTTGTACATATTTTTCTCATAATTACTTAAGAAACTAAATAACTTAATTTATTGGTAACAATTCCATCGAAAAGTTCTTCTTTAAAGTCCTTTCAAAATAGCTTGTATACAAAATACGGTTTTGTATGTGCCTATTTCTAATAACATTAATTTATTTTATATTTCACAGTATTCAGATGTACGTGTAAATTGTTTTTAAATCAATATTTGAGATTTGTTATATATATATTGTATAAAATTGAGTTTTAAAATCCTCACTTTATACAATGTGTTTGTGAGAATTGTAACAAATTGAAATTGTTTTCAATACAATGTTGAAGAATACGTCGGTGAACATAAAATTTTTAAATAAAATGTTCACATAAAATAACATTGTATAAATTTTCACCATTGATTTGACCTAAGCATTATATAAATTCAAAAGATTTTGTTCTAAAGAACCCGAATGAAGTTCATTTGAATAGTAAAAAATAAGTGTGTGTGTCAGCTCCGACACACGACTGGAGTTTACTCCTTCAGATCGACTCACTAAATAGGCACAAGAACGGCTTACTAGTCTAAGAAAAAGATTAATCCTATTGTATTGTATCAAATCAAATCAAATCAACTGTGTGGCTACAGTACTAAAGAATATAGCTACCCTCTATCTTCCCGTGGGTGTCGTAAGAGGCGACTAAGGGATAACACAGTTCCACTACCACCTTGGAACTTAAAAGCCGACCGGTGGCGGGATAACCATCCAACTGCTGGCTTTGAAATACACAGGCCGATGACGGGCAACAGCGTCTTCGGTGCGACAAAGCCAGCCCTGCGGTCACCAACCCGCCTGCCCAGCGTAATGATTATGGGCAAAACACATGAGTTCACGCCATTTTTGCGTAAACTTGTGGAGGCCTATGTCCAGCAGTGGACTGTGATAGGCTGAAATGATGATAATGATTGTATCAAATGGTAAATAAACGAATCAAATAACGCCATCTATTATCTATATACCTATCGCTTCAGCCTGTAATATCCCACTGTTGGGCATAGGCCTCTTTCCCCGTGTAGGAGAAGGATCAGAGCTTAATCCACCACGCTGCTCCAATGCGGGTTGGCGGATATATTCCCTACTATGAGTAACGATCGCTATCAGGTGTACATGATAACAACCGGGACCGACGGCTTAACGTGCTCTCCGAGGCACGGTGGGGAGACCCACAAGGACTGCACAAACACCCAGACCATGGCAAACACCTGTATGGCCAATACAAATGTATGTTATGTGCGGGGATCGAACCCGCAACCGCCAGCGCAACCGGCACAATCCATAGCTGTGACCGTTGCGCCAACGCGTCGTCGATCTATATACCTATGGTGATATTAAAAAACGTCGTTACGCCATATATTGGACCATATTGAGTTCCGATAGACACCGTTACGAAAAACGTATCGAGATCATTCGTTCAGTAGATTTTAGTCCTCATATTTTTTTTATATCGGGGGCCTTATATGAAACTAAGTTTACTTATATGAAACTAAGTTAGTTTTTTAGTTGTTTAAACATAACATATTCGATATTGTTTAATATCGGTTAAAATAAATAATAATTGTGTTTGCAGGCAAACGAAGAAAAACCGACTTCAATTATATCGACAAGTAATAAAACGCAGGTAGACGAAAAAATAGTCAAGTAAATACGCATTATCAAAGATTACTCCAAAAGTTGTAATCAGATCTCGATGAAATTTAAATGTGACCACATGATAAACATCAGCTTTCGATTAAATTAAAAATCATCAAAATCGGTACACCCAGTAAAAAGCTATGCGGATTTTCGAGAGTTTCCCTCGATTTCTCTGGGATCCTATCACCAGATCCTGGTTTCCTTATTATGGTACTAAACTAGGGTTATCTCATTTCCAACAAAAACAGAATTATCAAAATCGGTTCATAAACGAAGTTATCTCCGAACATACATATATATATATATATATATATATATATATATATATATATACGGTCGAATTGAGTAACCTCCTACTTTTTTTGAAGTCGTTTAAAAAAGTTATAGCAAGACACATTTGAACAATTACTGTAGTAATGTTTACTTTATTTTGTGCAAAGTTTCTTTTACGTACACAGAAGCTGATTGAAAAGTACTGTGGTATTTCCCTATCTCTTGATAAACTGCCTTTTTAACCAAAATTTCCTAATTGAATCGATTAGAAACTCTTCAACTCATACCTACCTGCATTGCATAAAATACATACACCTTATTTATAACAAATGTCACAAAGCTGTGCTCAAAAAAGTGTCCCAATAAAATTCAAATTTACCTACACGTCAAGAATATTTAACACGTGTTTATTATGTGCTAAATATTCGTGTAGTACAGAAACGAATGGTACTGTTATACGAGTTTCTGTTTGAGTCTTTTTAAAAAAAGTTAAAAAGGAAATCTGGACTTGATTTATAATAAAAGGTCACTTTATTTTAATTAATTAGTTTGTAACAGTGGAAATGGAAAAGGCAAGTGGTCTGACCCGAAGTTGAAAGATGTAATGTACCTACGTATTCGAGTATACACGGTAAAGCATTCCCTGAACTTCTATTTATACATTAATATGAAAAATATAAACGGAAAACAATCGATATTTTACTAGTTTGTTAGAACTAAAATATATTTATTCAAAAGTGTTCATCTCAGCAGTAACAAGTCATTTGGAAAATCACGCTAGACAAATAATGTGATCGATTTATACTAGAAGATCAGATATAAAAATCATAACAGTTTTGGTAAACTACTTATACAATTATTCCATAGCAATATCACAAAAATATTACGGAATCATTACTATTGACTTTACGGACCTCATACAACAGTTGCTAATACAGCTATCTGACGTATAACAGTATTCAGAAGACGATGTCAACAACTTACAAACAGATAATAGTTTATGCTATGTACTCCTTTTTCACCATCAAATTTCCACTTTACCTGTCAAATATAGTTTTATATCAACAACTTCTGAATCTAAAAGTTGTAGATTATTAGTTGAGGTGAAACCTGCCTCAAGGGAATTTGCTACCGCATAGAAAACCGATTTATGTGCGAAAGAAGCTTTATCACATACCAGTAAAGCTGGATCTGGTTTCTTAAAACTGACTGTTATACTGACTGTGATAACATAGACTAATACTACATTGTGTAAATATAAATGTATCACTAAATGTGTTGTTAAGCGCAAAACTCGAGAACGATTGACCAATTTTTTTTTTTATGATTTCTAATAATTCGTAGAAGGCTGAAGGAAAAATCATGAGAACTGCGAAGAAAGTTTTGAAACTTAAGGAAACAGCGATTACTTAAAATTAACTCTTTTGACTGTTCGGAATACAGAACAACGTCTTTCGGATCAGATGATAAGAAATAAATTTACTTACGCGACATGAAGCAAATCCGAATTGGCCAATGTTATGTTGAGCACGTCGGGGGAGTCCCAGGAGTCTAGCAGCGCCGGTAATGGTGCATTCAGCGGTGCATTCGTGAGGTCGCGGGTGAGCGCGCGGTACTGCAGCGAGTAGTGAGACACGAATGCGCGTGCTACGCGCCACGTGACACGCGCCTTACGCGACCACACTTCCGATATGCGCACTTCCTCTGGTGTATTCGGACGTTCTATGGAGACAAATTCATAACTATTCTTATCGTAATTTTAAATCAACCAAGCATTCATTTTAATTTTATAAAAAACATCAATATAATATGTAAGAAAAGTCGTTTTTTAGCATAAAAATAATGTCTATTAAAAATAAATAACGATGGAAAATAATATACAGTATTTTCTTGTCTAATTTATAAAAAACAAGATTTAAGTCAAATTATGTAAAATTTCCAGGAGATACACGATGCAATAATAAGAAATGAATTATATAAAATATACTTGAGTGTTTCAGTAGATGAATAGAATAAGGCTACTTATAATAGGTGCTGCAATCATTAAAAGTTATATTATTAATTATTAAGCTTTATTACTTGGAACTGACCTTTTACAAATAGTCGAAATAGTAGCTCGTCACTCCCGTACAAATTCCTCGCCATACATCTATAATCGCCGGCGTGCTCCGGACCAGCGTGTGATATTGTTATTTCGGATGTCATTCCGCCGTTCCCTAAATCCCTCATTTCAACGCCACCTGACCCGCTACGATAAAAGACGCAGATGCTAGCTAAGTTAATATTTAATAAAGACTAATAAGTTCCCTTATTTTTGACGAAACTGATTGGTAATAACTTCTCTTATAAATTTCATATGGCTATAGTAATAAGTTTTGTAGATAATACGGTTTTCTGTTTTGAAATTTGATAAGTACGAGTAATATAAACAATCCATCATCACGCTTATATAAATAATGAAAATAATTTTATACATTAAGATTATTAAATATTATGTATCATTATTTAATATTTGATAATGACGATTCACCAATAAATTACTAATACCACAGAACGCTTTGTGGTATTTGATGAGATTTAATCCACGCGATAAATGGATCGACGAAATTACACTACAAATAAACCAAAATTCATCAGATTACCGGCGAATTAGTTCATTTTCACCCACCTGACAGCCTCGACATATTGAACCTCGGAGTGATGTGGACTTTAATAAATAGTCCCTACTTAATACAGTGCGATAAAATGTTGGATACATTTTGAAATAAATGTACAGGACTGATAAATTATTATAAGTATTATTACGCTGCGAAATATTTGAATATTTCTTGGTTTAAATTTTGAATTTAAAATGTATTCTAAATTCCTTTTCACATAATATGGAACTAAATTTTTATTACTTGTTAACTTAAATATCCTTGTTTACTAACAATTACTTCGAATTATATTAGAATACTTGAATACAATGCATGAACACATGAGTTCACGCATTTTTGGCGTGAACTTGTGGAGGCCTATGTCCAGCAGTGGACTGTATAGGCTGTAATAATGATGAATACAATGCATAATATTGCAATTTTGCATAAACTATGAACGATATTTTAACTGAGGTAGGGCACAACAGGATATTTCCTGCTTAAAATCCGGAGCAGCTCGACTGGGGAAATACCTCAACCTTACACAATAACACACCTTAATAATACTGCGTTCATGCAGTGTTGTGTTCCTGTGATTGACAAGGTGACCAGAGCTCCTGGGGGGATTGGGGATAGGGTCGGCAACGTGCTTGCGATGCTTGTAGTGTTGCAGGCGTCTATAGGTTACGTTAATCGGTTACCATCAGGTCGCCGTACGCTTGTTTGCTGACGTAGTTATATAAAAAAAATAACCGTCAGGGGAAGAGTGGTTAAATTTTTCAACTTTTATTGTTTCTGATGCACTTTTTCAAAACAGAAAATCTATGCTCCATCTTTGTCTAGCGTTTGAAATACTATTTCAAGAAAAGGACTTTAAATAAGATAAGCACTTAAATTTCTAAATTTCAAAGTAATTGCGTGATTTGAGGATATTACTTTTACCTCGGGTTAGGAATATTCTAAATTAAATAGATTTTAGTCATAAGAAATTTTATGACGACTTACTGCAGTGCCAATGGCCTGGAGTCATGCGTCCAGTGTATGTGTATCTCGGGCTCTCCTCGGACGGTACAAGTGAGACGAGCGGTGGACCCTCGCACCACCCATCGAGTCTCACCCGAACCTCCTCCACGAGTTAGTTTCGGAGGTTCTATGCAAATAGTTATTTAATTGCCAGTGACATTTAAAATGTCAGTTGAATAAATAATAACTTATTTTAATATAAAAGTAACATAAAAGAAACTGACAAATCAAACATTTTTTTTAAATCTACTCTATCTTTGATTTCGCTATATTCGTGATCAATACGTATTATGTCCTGAGTTATTTCCACAATATTTGTTGAAATTCACGAAGTAGCGTAAGCTACAAAGTAAATAAAATAAAAAATGAATACAGACACTTGGCGTTACTAGATACTATATTTCTATGTTGGTTAAACTTAAATTATTACATAATTATGATATACATGTTTAATAAACAATAAATACCTGGGTGACCGTGAACCTGGGTACCGCTTAGCTCGGTATTTTTTAGTAAATCGTGTTTTTTGAAAATCATATTTAAATACGAATTACATATTGATAAAATATGAATAATAGTTTTCAATTTTAATGACATAATCATAAAAAAATATGAACTGGTTATTTCAATAAAAAATCATGAGTGCACTTAGAAAAAAAAATCGATTTGAAGGCATGGAGATTTAAACCGTGGTCTTTTCAGTCGATCCTGACAGGCCAATTTTCCACCATCACAACTTTAGTAACAATTGCGAAATTTACTATCGTATTCTAACAATATTGTAGCCAATTTTTATATTTACAAAGTTGAATATAAGAAAAAAATTTACCTCTAATGTCAAGGTAAAATGAATGGTGCAGGAAAGAATGTTGCACACGCGCGGTGCAGCGATACCAGCCCTCATGCTCCGGAGTGGCGGCGCGCAACCAAACAGTACCATCTGATAGTATTGAGCCTTCACTAACGTCGCTTGATTCTGTCTGACCCCAAAGTATATGTCGCCAATTTTCACCTTCTACACAGAAAAACACTTGATGGGAAGATATCTTCTTATTGAGATCATTTAATTTTAGGGACAACTGCTCAACAACCGCTCTGGTGTAGTGGTGCGTATAGTCTGTAACTGAGGTAGGGCACAGCAGGAATTTCCTGCTCAAAATATGGAGCAGCCCGACTGGGGTAGTACCTCGACCTTCCAGAAGATCACAGCAAAATAATACTGTTTTCAAGCAGTATTGTGTTCGTGCTGTGTGGCTACGGCACTAAAGAATTTAGCCACCCCCTCTCTTCCCGTGGGTGTCGTAAGAGGCGACTAAGGGATAACAAGGTTCCACAACCACCTTGGAACTTAAGAAGCCGACCGATGGCGGGATAACCATCCAACTGCTGGCTTTGAAATACACAGGCCGAAGACGGGCAGCAGCGTCTTCGGTGCGACAAAGCCAGCCCTGCGGTCACCAACCCGCCTGCCCAGCGTGGTGACTATGGGAAAAACACATGAGTTCACGTTATTTTTGGCGTAAACTTGTGGAGGCCTATGTCCAGCAGTGGATTGTATAGGCTAGAATGATGATGATGATGATTGTGTTCCTGTTGGTGAGTAAGGTGATAATAATAAGGTCTATATAAGCTACGGTAATCGCTTACCATCAGGTGAGCCGTACGCTTGTTTGCCGACCTAGTGACATAAAAAAAAGTCATCTAAAATACAGACAGCTTGCGGGCTCAATTCCGCTCGGGATGGATTTGTATTTGTACAAATATTTCTTTCCGGTTTGGATATCTGTCCTTGTGGGTCTCCCCACCGTGTCTCGGAGCGCTTTAAGCCGTCCCTGTTGTCATCATAAATACCTAATAGCGATCGTTAGTCATAGTAGAGAACATATCCTCCAACCCACAGTGGAGCAGCGTGGTGGATTAAGCTCTAATCCTCCTCTTACATGGAGAAAGAGGACCATGCCCAGTAGTAGGCTGTTACAGGCTGAATCGGTCGAATTTCAAGGAAGATTAATAAGTAAAGAAGATAGAGAAAGATAAAGAAGTAATGTTAAATATGACACGTAAAAAATATACATATGTAGATACTAAGTTATGTAGAGTTACGCTAACTTACCAGAAGAAAACTCCCAAGAAATTCTCGGCATTGGTTGTCCTTTAGCTGAACACGGCAATAGAACCGCGGCACCAGCTGACACAGAGGTGTTCTGTGGTCTCCATACCCACGTTGGAGGCTCTATGCGGAAAAACTGCTTTATTTATTATGCTATTCAGTTTTAACAAACCTAAACGTTTCTTGAAACAGATTTATGTCAAGCAGATAAATAATGAAAACACTCGGAAAATAAATACCTTTAACAATTAGGGATGCGCTGTGACTCACAGTTCCAAAGTCGTTGGTAGCTTTACAAGAGTATTCGCCACTGTGCATTGAATTCAAATCTTGTATGACCAATATCGTAAAAAAGTCCATATTTTTCTGTTCGACCTAATAACGTAATAATTATGACATTTTTAATGTACGCAACTTTAGGATATTTTTTTTAGATTATCTTAACAAACCTTTAAAGTTGATGGAATAGGTAAATTATCTTTTAGCCATGAAAACTGTATCGGTTTATCTCCCGATATTAAACTGCACGTAGCTTGTGTACTTCCTCCCACTTCTAGTTCTTCGGGAAATTGAAAAGGTGCTATTTTTGGAGGTTCTGTTGAAAAAGTAAACTTTTTATAATAACGGTTTATACTTTTTATCACGCATCATCCGTAAATAATTAAATAAATACCTTATGAAAAAAAATTATGTTACTTACTATGAACATCAATTCTGACTGTTCTCCTTGCAAGTTCACCGCTTTCTGCCCTGACTTCGCACGTATAACTTCCAGCTATAGAACTTCTGACTGTAGTCAATCGGAGTATACCTCGATCTTCGTTGCTTTCGATTGGTGATTCAACTAAAGTTCCATCTTCCCTTCGCCAAGTAACTTCCCTTATTAAAAACAATCGGTATTAACAACAAAATTATCACCGTAGCCATATAAATCAGATGCATTAACTTACTTAATAGGATATCCAGAATATGGACAATATAAGGTAACATCTGTATCTGTCTTCACGTGTATCGGTGGTAAATACCTTATATTAGGAGCACCTGAAACAATACGCCGTTAAATTGGTAAGTCATTCTTATCATCATGAATGTTTTCTCTTTTTCCACTTATATATTACCAAACACGTTTAATCTTGCGTGATGTGCCTGAGATCCACCTGAATTAGTCGCATTACATCCATACCTTCCGCCATCATCAGCCGTTCTTATTGTTATACTTAAAGTAGATACAATGGTCCCTTCATCGCCTCCATTTAACGTTTCAGCTCTAGTATTTACACTGTATCTGCAAATAAAATGGTCATTGAAGTCACATTTTTTTGACTATTTAAGTATACAACTACATTTTTTTTCTTACTTCTCAGGAACAGAAGGTAACGGTCTATCATCTAAGGTCCACAGAATCCGCGGAGAAGGTATGCCTGTGGCAGCGCATCTAAATGCGATTGTTTGTCCAATTCTCGTTATTGCTTCACTGAACGTCGATACCAGTCTAGGCGGTCTGTCTAAAACGCAGTATTCAATGTGATAAAAAGAATTGCTTGATCGTGTCGAATAATTTGATTCACATTTTTCTTCTGTTTTCACTTGAATTAAAACCTTTTTATTTAGATCTTTACTTTAATAGTAACTTAAACTAAATTTAAAATTCTCTCCTATATATCGAAGAAACGTTTTATGAAAGATGAACGAATAATTTAATTTTTTATCATAATGTCAAAGATAATACAAAACCAGAAAATATTACCAGCTATAATAAGTTCGGCTCCAGCCACAGCTGAGTCAGAATGATCATAAGCTGTACACTGGTACAGGCCGACATGATGTGGTCGAACTGGACCAAGAGCCAGCCTCGGTTGAGGGGAGTGTAGCGGTCTTCCTTCATGTTGCCAGCTAATCGTGACCCCTCCCCCGCGACCGCCTTGAACTGAGCAGTTAAAATGACCGCTTGCTCCACTGCCTAGCATCTAAAAATTTTAATTATTTCAAAAAAGGTATTAATAGAAAAACTACATCAATAAGAAGTAATAAATAATTTTAATGATAATTAATTTATCTGTTTTTACTCTATATATTATTTACTTTAATACCCGTACATAATGTACTTACCAAAGGATTCGGTGTAACTGCGACTGTCAAGGGCTCGTACACCACCAGTCTCACAATAACACGCGGAGACGTCTCCGTGCCCTGAGAGCAAGCGTACCGCACCGCGTGGTGCGTTCGTACACTCGGCAAGACGAGAGTACCCCCACGAACCACCCCCTCCCCCGCAGACACCCATACGCCATTAGCCTCCTGTCGCTGCCAACTGATAATTACATATATCCAATGTATATATAATATTAGTATTATCCTACATTTTAGTATTTGTAAGGACATAGGTACTTGTTGTAACGCGCGAATTACAGAAGCTTTACGAGAATCGTGCCTTTTAGGTATTAAATGCAAAAGTAGTAACATAGTAGTAAAATTATTTATTTGAAATACATAAAAATTAAATGCAGGATTTTTAAATAAAATCATCATCAATTTTTTAATTATATATGTTATTA
This sequence comes from Melitaea cinxia, assembly GCF_905220565.1. NCBI lineage: Eukaryota > Metazoa > Arthropoda > Insecta > Lepidoptera > Nymphalidae > Melitaea > Melitaea cinxia. The sequence continues at coordinate 11,978,863 of NC_059403.1, forward strand.
ATTAAGAATTCATCTTGTTTGGGATAAGCATTTAGGCATTAAGTTTAAAAAAAATATAATATATTAATAATTAGTTTTAATAACAACGTTTAATTTTCTATCCCAGACTGGAATTATCAGAGATTATATGACAAAACAAAAACAAGAGTCTAAACAGACAAATCTCATCAGAAACTTCGTGACAGTAATGTATAATAAATTGTAAGTTTTTTCCGCTACTTACGTGATAGTATGTTTGTTGATATGTCTTAATATACACGGAAATAGAACAGTGTCCCCAGCGCGAGCTTCAATGGAATTAACTTCTATATTCTCCAACCAACTGCTATCTGTACAATACAAGAGAACCAGTCTATAAGTCTATTTCGCTGGATTCTGTTAAAGTTGTCTAGCACATAAGTTAAAATAAAACAACTCCTACTACCTGTTTTTCCTTGCTAATAAACTAGTTTTTGGATTCACATATTGCCAATAGAAATATCTGACAAGTAAAGTGGAGTTTAATGAAGAAAAATAAAATCATAAGTTTTCATCTTCTGTATGCCGTTGTTCTTCTAAAAGCATATACGGCATTATCAGCAACGTTTTAACCGACCCCTAAAACATTATTATAACAAATGTTAACCAATTAATGAACGTAAAACTTTTATTAATATAAAATAGCTATTTAATTTTAACGTATGAAATGTAAAGTATGCAAATTATGCAATTAATGGAAGAGCACTCGTTTTCATTGAAAGCTAGCGCGATAAACATGCAATAATATTAAACAACGTATCGAAAAATAAGCCGATTATTAAAATATACTACTACGCGTAACGGCCGTAGGCTTTTAAATTTTTAAAATAACTTAAATACACATACGTCTTAAATACAAATACATATAAAAAATTTACACCGGTAATTAATTTTATTTATATTTATAATAAAAATAATTAATAATATGACAAAAAAAGCGAAATAAATTCGTACCTATATTAAAGTTTACTGACAACAACAAATATGCTATTGAAGAGCGGAACCTTCTAGAAAAGGGATTGTTACACTTCTAATAATGGTTCCAACGACCATTGTAATAGTAATAAGATTTGATATCTAAACAACAGAATTTTGTTTTGTTAGGAACGTAAAATAAAATTTTTGTTACTCATTAAATTTGTTTACTTATAAATTTTGTTACTCACTCCTAAGATAGTATGCCTATAAATAAAATATAACAAATGTATATTAGCTGCTGTAGAAATTAACTTAAGAAGTTAATAACGGCTTAAATTTTAATTTTTTCCAAAAAAAAAACTTTTCCCAAGTGCTGTGGATCAATGAGTCCAATGAATAAGGCTAACTAAGTTTTTAGACTGGGAACTATATAGGTGTAATATTATTTATATATCTATGAGGCGCACCAGAGAGACCACGTCATATTACACTCGCCGACTTAGGTTGACGAGTAAATTTCATACTAATTTAAAAGCCCGGTATCAGATTATTATACGTCGTATACTTTCTATATCTACCTCAGTTATTCAAAACGAAACCGCTAATTACACTGAATTTACAAATTGCGTTTGTTCTCAAAAAAAGGACATCAACATACAGTCAATTAAATACTTTAATAATTATTACTAGCGATAACTCAAAAATTACATTTCAGGGCTTGCTCGAATTATTAGAACATATCACAAGCATTGACTTTCGAATATAAGAAGAAACATATCAATACACACAGGAAAAAGTTATAAAGTAACACACATAGAAAATACAGTCGAGTTGAGAACCTTTTCCTTTTTTTAAAGTAGGTTAAATATAACGGATATATTTCAAGTATGGAAACGGATTGACATATCTTTCTAAAATATGTACGAGACTTAAAATATTTTTATATCCAAACGACAAAATAATAAAATCCTAACTAACGAGCATGTGTGTGATCACTTGAGATTTACGAACTATCTAGACATGAGTCCTTTAGAAGACCATAATATGAAAAGGTTCTTCACAGTTTAATTTAATGGAAGAAAATTTAGCACAGCGACAATCCGTCTTGTCGTAGATTTTCCACCCTGTTTCACAGAGGTATATATTCCAAGTTGGCGTTAGCTTGAAATTAGCAACTATTAATTCATTTAAGACCAATATAATTTTAATTAGTTATACGATGATTCAAAAGCGCTTTTGATTAACATTTGAATACAGAAGTTTTCGATTCAATTTGACATAACTTGTAAAAAGTATTGACTCGTGCGCTCAGAGAAGTAAATAAAAATAATGTAGTCTTATTATGTTTCTAATGCATTTTTTAAAGTTAATTTTGTATTTTGAAAGCCGAATTCGATATCGTGATCTAAGAATCAATTATCATCAATTAATTATTAGTTAAATATCTTTGACTTAATAGCATTAGTGAGATTTTTCGAAAAATAATTTATCAAATAGTCATTCTTAGTTTAAAGTTAAAAACAACCGAGTATAAACTAGATGAGTCACCATCTGTTGTTAGTTTCAGCGGCGGGCTGGGCGTGTCGAGCGCCAAACACGAATATTCCGCTTGTATGTCGGCCTGAGTTAAATCCGAGCCAAGTAACAAACCACCGGCCCCGGAAACCCAGCGTGTTTCTGCAACAATATCTTACAATTTACAGTAAATAATATTATCCCCTTACTCAATAATATTGATGTTAAGAATAGAAAAATTAGGAATAGCTAGAAAGTTCATAGTATTTTTTATCATTTTATGTAATTACTGTAAGTACACACTACAGTACAATACAACAAAGGTTATTTTCTGTACAATATACAATTTGTTTTTGGAAATAAAACCAAATTTAAGTTTCTCTTCAGCCTGACGTTAAAGATGTTAAACAAATAAATAACTTTCATTAATTATTCTTTTCACCTGTTTATGTGTCAGGTGTAGTACCTAGTAGTAGTATAAAAATAAATTACACTATTTCACACTCAATTATTATTATTTTCATATATCCCTACCATAATAAATAAGTATTACAAAAAGCTTAACAAAAGTTGCGCCACATTTTTTTAACATCTTATCGTACTTACCCGCACCCATATACCCTGATGATAGAGGTAGTCCATCTTGTAACCAAGTGATGTCAGCTAAACCGAATTGAGGTGACACTTCACATCTGAGCACCACGGAACCTCCGACTTTCGCTGGAGTAAGCTGTCGCACTAAATGCGATAGCACGCTGTCTTCCACTACGAACAAACAATTTACAAAATATTGTTTAATACCTACTGTCCTCAGTAAATAATTGAAAATTATTTCAGGTCATATTCTCGCTTTTTTATCTAGAGCAGAGTACAGAACTTTTACAGAATAGTGACTTGAACCAGCTACCGTAACTGCTTTTCATACGGTGAGCGAGTGTTACAATCTCTCCTTCCCTTACCCCTCTCTCCGATCCTCCTCACACACATATATATATATATAAAATCGTACAAAAATATATTTTAAATGTTTTCCTGTTACTGGTTCCAGCGAAATTCGATATGGTAAAATAGAACACCTAAGAAGACTGTCTATCGCATGACTGTTCAAAGTGGCGTAATTAATAACGAGATTCGCAAGCAGTCTAATAATTCTAGCACACGAAAGGTGATCCGTAAATGTGATATAACAAAGAGAGAGAGAGAGAGAGAGCGAGAGAGAGAGAGAGAGAGAGAGCGAGAGAGAGAGAGAGAGAGAGAGAGAGAGAGAGCGAGAGAGAGAGAGAGATAAAAAGAAATTGTTATAGTGTAATGATTTAGGATTTCTTTGTGAATATTTTATCAATTTCTACGCGAGCGAAGTCGCTGGTACAGCTAGTTTAATATAAACGAGATTGTTTTTTTTACTAAATTCAGTAAAAAAAGTATTAAATATAGAGGTTATTAAATTTCAAAAGCTAAAAAATACAAAGAGAGTTTATTCACACCGTAAGATAATACATTTTTTCGTCTTTTGATGTTTGCACATATTCTATTTTTAAATGTTTTCTTTTAGATTTTTTTTTTCATTTTTCCTTCTTATACGCTTTTTAATTTACTGCTGTCTGTTCCGATACGCGACTAGCGCTTCCACCTTAAAATGTTTTATTACGTCACTGAAATTATAATTTAGTAAAACAATAAAACTCTTAAATCAAAACATAAATTGAGGTCTACTATTCGTATAGGTATAGTAAATGCTGGTATATTATTAGGTATACTTAATATGTTGTAAAGCGTAACTCTCAGCGTCTCTGTTGTTTAATTGTTGCATAGATTTTCACTCCTCTTATATTTTTCATACCGGCTTATATCATTTCTTAATGAATAAGTCCATAAAATCAAACAACAATACGTCAATTACTTACAAAAAATTTATTTCTTACGAAAATTGTGAAAAAAATGCTCATATCTATTTTTTTTTTCATCATACGTAAGAACTACAATTGGAAAAGTAATCATGTTACCTCGAAGGATACAAAAACTACATACATAAAAAGGTCAAGTAAATGAGCCCATATTTCTAAAGAGCTGTTAGTTACTATATTTATAAGTAGTCTGGTCTTACACATGCATGTTTTTGTATGTTTATATGTATATCTATATAAATAAATAAAAATAAATTTGCAGAGTAAAGTGATTTGTTTTTTATTAGCCTACACAGCTATTGTAGTTTAACTTCGAGTACTTTCCCAGCAAACGCAAACAGATATTGAAAAGGTTAATTTGTATTCCGACAAACCCAATACTATTCCTTTTTCATATTTTAGAAATAGGCAATACCTAAGTTAAAAGACAGCAACTATCCAGTAAACAAAACGCTGAATAATGTTCAAAAATTATAGATAATAATTGTATTTATCTCATTTTATATTTTAAAGAATGAGAAAAAAAATTCAAGAATTTTATTTTAATAGCATCGCTTAAAATTAAAGGTCATTTTCTTTGCCATTTAAAATTACTTAACTTATAACAATTGAAAATATTCTGAACTGTTTTATTCTTTTAAGCTGCATCAAATATCCTTTGCTCACAACTATGTTTATTACATAAATACAATTACAATTTTATTCTATTTGCCATTTCCTTATTAATTATCCTTTTTTACTTTATACTTTATTCTTGCAAAGAGAACGCACCAATTTCAATAATAACAAAGTAACTAAATCCTTGTTTCAAATTTATATTATCTCGTCTATTATAATTTCAATTTTGACTTTAAGTACCACTTTTGTAAAATTAAATTATAAACAAAACAGAATGGGTCCCTATCTTCTAAAAACTCATTAAAACTTTATTAAATAAAAACCTTAGGTAATATCAACTAATTGTTTCAAAGCCTAAAAGTGGATTTGAGATTACATTTTTGTGTTCGCGACAAAAAGACTCTTATTAAAAAAGATTCTTTGTAATGAAAATATAATGCTATGTAATGTTAATCGAAATTATAAAATTCACGAAAGAATTCGATATTAAAAAGTTTTTATATTAAAATTCTTAATAGGTTCCTGTTTAATTGAAATTAATATCAAGTAATTTTTCAATAAGTTAACGTTCTACAAAAATATTGATTATTATACTAAAGTCGTTTAATGCATTTTGAGTGACATAACTTGCTAATGCATTACGTAATTACGTGTATATAGTTACTATCATCATCACATCAGTCTATCACAGTCTACTGCTGGACGTAGGTCATCGTTAGTTCGCGCCAAACATCCTAGTTCTCTGCAGTCCTCATCCAGCCCCCAGGTGATATTACGTAGGTAATTGGTCCAGCGGGCCGAAGGGCGGCCGACACGTCTTGTGTTTGCCAACACGCTGTCTCCACTCCAGGAGACGTCTGCTCCAACAGCCATCGTTCCCACCACAGATATTTCTACAGGCTATGTCGGTTACTTTTGTTCTCTCTCGTGTAGTTTCTGATTCTGATCCTATCTTTGAGAGAGAGTTCTGTTCATAGAGAGCATACCCTGATTTCGAACCTGGTGAACTAGTCCCTTCGGGTGTATGTTAAAATAGGCAAGACCCAGTGCTCGAAGACTTTTGTCTTCAAGCATTGCGGAATCATCGAAGTAAAGACTAAGCCAAGCGTGCCAAACGCTGCCCAGCCCAATTGAATCCTAATCCTAGTTACTATTGTAGAACACGACAGAAAACACTCAACAAAACACTTATTTTTCACTTCAAATCTATAGCTATTCATTCACAATACACACTTTTAACTACATCAAATAAGTTATCACACTAATCACGTATCGAACAGCAACGCTAGTCCCACAATAATCAAACAATAACTGCTTCTTAACTTTTAAATTATCATATTTATAGGACAACAATCCCGCCAATATATGACAAAGATTATATAGATAGATAGATATTCGTAAGATGGTGTCTTCATCTTTATGGTCTGCCCGTATTTCAACAAATAATAATCAGAATAAGAACGATACATATACATACAATCTTCTAAAATTATTAGAAGCTCATATTTAAATGATAACAGTATTTATTGTGTAACTACCCTGCAAAACAGATAACAAAGATAGTGACTGACTAATTGTTTATTAATAGGTATTAACCATTCGGAAGATGGCGTCACCATCTTTGTACTGTTCTGATATTAAGCGAATAAACAATAAGAGTAATATCGACACAAAATCCAATATTTTAAAAATTGTCAGAATTACAAATTTAAATGCTTACACTATATGCCTAACAATTTATACAAATTATAAGTAGACAATCACATGTATATTCTTAGATAAAAATCAAATATAATGTGATTTATTAGTTGAATGCATCCATGTAAGTATTAAATACATTCAATATATAGTGTCCAAGTGCGTGTATGTTTTCATGTCTATAAACAATAAGTTACGGACTTTCTTTTTTTAATATTTTTGTTTCTTTTCTTTTTGTTTTACCTTACATCAAACTTAATCGACGACCGCTCTGGTCTAGAGGTGCGAGTGCTGTGTTATCGCCTACACACCGGCGCGGTCGCGGGTTCAATTCCCGCTCAGAGTGAATATTTGTACAAATGTTTATTTCCGGTCTGGGTATCTCTCTTTGTAAGTCTTCCCACCGTGCATCGGAACGTTAAAACTGACTCTCCCGGTTGCTATCAAAAATACCTGATAGCGATCGTTTCTCATAGTAGGGAATATATCCAACAACCCGCAATGGAGCAGGGAGGTGGATCAAGCGCCGACTCTACTCCTACACGGAGAAATAGGCCTTTACTTTGTAGTCGGGTGTTACAGGCTGAATCGTGAAAATGTTTGAGAACCATTTTTTTTATACCTACATCTTAAGGTCGATTGGTAGATAAGGTCGTATACCTTATATATATCGTATTCAGAATAGTTGTATAGTAAATTCATAAATAAATATAGAACTAGCTCTGAATCATATTTATTTATTAAAATTACAGTCCTCCAATGAAACAATAAAACAATACTCGAGTGGAATAGTTTTCATAGAACCAAGTTTTAATAAGATATTCTGGTAATAGATGGTCGGGGCTCAACGTTTAGGTAATATTGTTACCAGTGTGGAATTTTCTTAAAAACATCCAACGAACAAAGGAAAACTTGCCGTGTTCCGAACTCGCTCTAATGTCATTTTTAATCCCTTAATTAAAAGTTTTCCCGTGTAAAAACTCGGACGGCCGTGGGCTGTTTTTCATTTTATTTCATATTTCCCTCGCTGTAACGGAAAGTTAATTGGTTCAACTCGACTCAAAGTTGTAATTTGTTTTGCCCTCGTCTCTGTACATCTGTTTATTAAATAATTCGTTGTTTATATTTTGGTTATTATTATCATTGTACTCCGAGCTTAAACACGTCAGAATCCCTCACTTACTGAAGGGAGGAAACATATCTTAATACAAATGAGAACGTCCACTACTATCTAAGGACAGCGGTTTACAAATATCTACAGAATTTCGTATCTATAGATATAAAAATGAATGTTTGTCTGTATGTCCTTTGTAGAATCTTAAATTATGCATTTGATCATGTCATGATCTTCAGCAGTGTGTTGTGCATGAGAGGTTTCCGAGTTGGTACGAACATAAAATAAATAAAAAAGCATAGCAACGCGCGCAGGACACAGCTAGTTACCTATATCTAAAAGAAGACTTGAAAATTAATCGAGAATTTCCTCTCATAAAAAAATTAGGTTTCTATATTTCTGAGAACTATCTATACTATTACAATACTAATATCCACTAGTATAACAATGTTAGCCCTAAAATATATTTACTGGTTTGTATTTTACGACAAATGTATTAATTTAGTAATGTTATTTACTATGTATTAATTTAGTAATTTTATGTACCAGTTAAATAAAAATATTCATTCAACGTTCGAAGCTGATGTCAGTAAACTTTGATTTCATAACAACTTTGTGCGTTTGCAAAGTATGTAGGTTGTGTCTCGTTACCGTTACACCGTAAGCATAGTTACTTTTTGTTCCAACCTACAATATGTATATTTTTTTTTCCCTTTTTGGACTTGTAGGACTAAAAAAATGCGCCTACAATTTTAATAGTAATTTATAAGGGAACATCATCAAAAAGACCCATCACACTTCTAATAATTTGCATTTCCAGAATCGAAGCTCTAATCTTAAAATATATGAAATCATTTGTTTTTATAAGACTCATTTATTTAAAAATACTCTTTTATACTAAATTTTAGTTAAATATGTACTGAAATATCAATAAAGCAGATAAAGTTTACAAAAAAATCTTTTTGTGTATTAAAATAAAATAAATATTAGTAATTATGCTTGAAATAACTAAAATTAAAAGCATACTTAAGGTAATATCATCATCACCATGGAAAGATAAGAAGGAAAATAATTAAGCAGATTATATAGCTGCAATACATCCAGTAATTAATTTATGTCTCAATTTAGAACATTCCAGAAATAAGATAGTCTTTTAACGCAATTACTACGAGAGGGCCGAGCTACATAATAGGATGACTAAAACTAGATTAAAAACTTGAATACAGATAACAAAATTTGTAACTTAAGCAATTTTTGATACAATTTTAACGTCATATTTGTTACATCTTATATATAAAAATGAATCGTAAAATGTGTTCGTATGCGTATAACTCAACAACACCTGGACCGATTTTACCAATTCTTTTTTTAAAATGTTCGTTGAAGTCCAAGGATGGTTTTTACGGTGAGAAAAATTCGAATAATTTCTGTAAAAATCCTAAAAATAGCCCTTTTCGTTTTCCCATACAAACGTTTTTTTATTAAAATGTTGATTGAATTTGAACTTTATGGCTATTCAATAAAGTTCATGTTAAATAATATATTAAATAATATATTATTATTTAGAATTATTTTGACTAGCAAAATGATATAGGTATATTCAGGTAGCCTAGCGCGAAAAATTCCATTCTTTCAAAAGCTTAACGCCGCATTTTGAATGCCTACATTTGGAAGTTATGTTTCATTTGTATTATAGTAAGTAAAATTTAAAAACGTATAGTAAAATACCTGGTTGTAGTAGCATCGGTTTTGACAATGTAACTCCGGCGCGATTAGAGGCTTTGCAGCGGAGAACTGCGCTACTTCCTCCTCCACCTGCATCGACGAGTGATCGCCGCGCCCCGACTACCAACCGACCATCACTTAGAACATGTCTGTAAACGAAGATACACATTATAATATATGTATACATCGAAGAAAGTATAGAATAGCTAGCCTTTAACAGAGGAATAATATTACTATTATATTTATAATAGCCATGCTTAATTGTTAAATTCATTTAACAAAGAATTCGTTTGATAACTTATAATTTAGTATATTATATGTATATACTAGCTGGTAGGACAGACTTTGTTCTGTCAGTACTAAAAATTAAATAATGTTTTTAATCTTGTTTTTAGTATTAAAACCTTCCGCGGGCCTTAAGGAACATACCAAAAAAAAAAAAATTAGCCGAATTGGTCGAGCCATTCTCGAATTATGCGCTTAGCAACATTCATTTTTATTTATATAGAAGACTAGTATTTTGTAAAAGATACTACGCTATTAAACGACGACGTAAAGACGATGTGCACTTTAATTTGAATAAGTAATTAATGTTGTATATACACAATCTGTTACCTACAACTTCGTTTTCATAAAAAAAATCATATGATGTTATATAGCATACGGCCCCTAATACTTCCTAAGTTTATATTGAACTTAACCAACATTATTTGTTGTATACAGTTTTTCTTAATCGCAAATTCTACTTATGATTTGTGAGGCAGTGAAGACGGTACAGCAAAGTAATAAAATAATTTCCTTTGAACAGTCAATGAGACGACACAACTTTATGACATCGATCGTCAAGTCTGATTCAAATATTTATAGTTCATCAGTAACGACTGTCGTTGAACTGGTATTTATTACAAAGCCTAATTCTCGTTTCGTTCTCGCAATTATTTATCACTTTACTTTTTGGTTAAAATATCTCTTTGTATTTCTTCTTTTGTATATTTCTTAAAATATCTTTACCAAAAACACACGAAATGATCTTTTTCTTTTCAACAGGTATAACTGTAATTTTTGTGATATAACGTGAAAATATAAATACAAATAGCTTTTAATTTCAATCGTAAGTTGTAGGTATTTGTTTTTACCATACCATTATTTGTATTTTATGTTTATGAATTTTCTGTTTAGAAAATTCATAAACATAAAATACAAATAATGGTAAACTAAAAAAAAATGAATTTGAAAGGACGACTGTTTAGTCGTCCTAGCAACGATTTTATAATTTATATCTAAAGGTAGTTAGTAAATTGTAAATTTAAGTTTATAAGTATAAGAATACAAAGGCCTTTAATTATTAATTACATAATATAATAATAATAAGTAGTAAATTCTTTATACAACAGCCCCAGTTGGATTCTTCCCGTTGCCGGGGTTCCGTAAACACACACAAAACACACAATACACGAGCACATACTCGTACGCCCAGACCACGACAAACATCCGTATGGGGTCGAACCCGCGACCGCAAGCACAACCGCCCATGCTCTAACCGCTACTCCCAAGCGTCTTCCAATACGTAAAGTAGATATTTTTGGATTTATTATTATCAAAATAAAATTGCAGAAAAACCATGTGTAGCTTTATTTTTTAATCAATAACCTTCTGTAACAAAGTTTATATCGACTGCAATATGTATGAAAGCAAAATGTCAAGGGATAAGTTGTATCTGAACTTGTCCTTATGTACGTTTCGAAGCGAGGTGTCCAAAGTTTACCTCAACTTGCCGAGTCAACAACGTGGTGTTGAGGCTCGAGGCGGACATGAAGTAAATCCTCTCGGTTCTCACCTAGATAGCGCTATATAATAGTAATAACCGACCGTCATTTCATGCTCGCTTTGTGCTGTGATTTATTTTATTTTATCTGTACTAACATTATAAAGATGGAAGATTATAATGTACACTTAACTAAAGAAACAACTTTTGCGCATTTTATCGCGGTTTATTCGGTTTTTCATATGTCCGACGTTTCGGATACTTCACAGCAGCCATGGTCAAGGGAGGATTGAGCTGTCAGAAGTCTTATTAACTCGTTATACTAACTCGACAATTATACATATATATATATATATATATATATATATATATATATATATATATATAAATTTATTTATTTGTTCGTTTATTTATTATTATTTTTATTCAGTACTCAACCTAATCCAAGACAGTCAGCAAATTTTCTGATCATAATTTAGACGGGATAAATAACCAGTAACGATTTTTTTAAGTACTGATTTGGTTTTTGTAAAGAAGGCTTGGCGTCGACTTGATTTGAGTTTCATGCTGGGGATAGAACAGATATACCAAGACCTTCTTAATTTGTTTAGTTTTTTAAAGGTTTCTCCAAATTTTAGTTTTACACAATAAATACAATAAAAGACGTAAAAAATCATTATAACATTCTCATATTAATACAAATAATTTAAGTTTGCTAAAAAATATTTTTTTTTTATATTAGGCTGTATAAAAATTGCGCGACTCCTATTTTCTTATTGAAAAATAAATTAGAAAAGTCACGCTTCGGAGACTCAAAAATATGGCGTGAAATATGTGTTGTGTTATAGACACATGGCCGTGAAAAGAAAGATATTTTCAAGTGCTAATTGTTTAATTATTGTATTTGAATTAATTATTCATCGCAAAAATCTGGTGAGTCATCCTATCTTTAATTTGACTGGGACGTCAAATGTTCTCTGATTAAAATTGCAATTTTAAGCATTTCATTTTTTTAAAAGACGCGTATAATGTGGACACATTTTTAATTTCATAGGCTGTCAGGTGAAGAAATATGTCGAGCACGCGCCGCAGTCGTTTGTCTTCACGGATGTGCCGTAAGTCAACTGTCACTATAATCGTTTTTTTTTTTTTTTATAGCCGCTCTCAAGTTCGCTACTGAAATCCATGAAATATTATTAAGAACACGCAATTCTAATCCCTCATAGGACCTCGTGACGAAAGATCATAATAATTTATTCAATACATTTTATTGACAAAAAAAAACCTGTGAAATTGGAACTATAGTACTTCAAATAATAATCGATATTTTAGGTGACAGTGAACGCAAATGGAAATCTTCGTCAAAAGTTTGAAGTCAAAATGTTTTAGCTCACCCAACACATTTTTCCAACTTGAAGACTAAATTAGACCTTTGGCATGTTTGTTTGGCATATATGTAACACTTTTAATTATTTATGAAATAAATTGTGAAAATGAAAAACCTTTTGGATTTAAAATAATAAGTCAGTGGATTGTGTTATCCAGCTTATTTTAAGACAGAATTATAATAAAATAGATGTTTGTGTATTAGTTTTCCGTTATAATCATAATGTTACTAATTTCAAATATGAGTGAATAGATTGAACCTAAAATAATCGTAATTAATACAAAACAAAAGTACTTATTGATATTACGTTGTAATATTTCCATGATACAGTCGAGCTTATATGAATATATCACTAGACTAATATATAATTGAAAATCAACAAATAAAATACCCAATCAAAGTTCAAATTAGAACCGTCCATTAGTACTTCAAATGATGAAAATATATTTACATTAAAGTAATCTAAACATTAATCTTGAAACCTGGAAATTCGATATGAAAAATTATAATTATTTGCATTAATCTTGTATTTTGAGGATAGTGACATTATATGTACGGTAATATTACTACTAGTTATTCAACACGAGTGATAAATGCATAAAAAATACACGATAAGATGAGAAATGTCAATTAGTTTAATTTTGTCGCGTTTAATCACGTCATCCGTTAATGATGGGTACCCCTCGTCGCGTACTCATAACAGTGTCTTAGGAACAGAGCAGTACAACAGAACCACTCAAGACATTAAAACTGTCTAAAATATAAATATACATTATTTATGATTTATTTTACACGAATTAATCTTAAACTTGTTTTAAAGTTTTCTTGGCGTTTTGACTAATAAAGTGACAGCTCTATTTTATCCAACAGATATTATAGAGTAGTTCTAGTATTATTATTAGAAGATTGAATACTCTTTTCAGTATGAAATTTAAGACTTCATTTATAGTACACATAATTTATATTTCAAAATAATTCACAGCTATTTGTTTTAATACTTTAGTGTAAATGATTTTAATGTTTTAGTGTTGTAAGAAATGGGTGCAGAAAAAAAACTAAAAAAACTAGAACTTGACTAAGAATGCAGAATTATCACCATCTATGTAATTTGATTTAAGAATTGTTATTTTATTTCAAATTATTTTTTAAGAGTAATCAGTGTATAAGTTAATAACCGCTATAGACAATGGTAAGTGTAAATATAGTCTTCACTAGTCAGCCTGCTATTGACAGGTATTGCTCGAAAATGAGATCCGATTTTGCTGTCTTATTTTCATTCAATAATATAAAAATATCAGTTATATTTGGAATATTATTGTGTTCATTAAAGATGTATTATTTTAAATTCAGAGGCGCCTAGAAATAGACATCTGGACATCTCTCGTATCATATTATTATGTAGCTCCTTGTATGCTCTAATAATGCACACCGGCCGCCAGAGCCTTAACTATGACAGGAATCAATAAATCGCTAAAAATGGATTAGAAATGTACGTTCACCATGGTCATCTTTGGGTCGGGCTAAGATAAGCTTGACTTCAAATTGTCGACCAAGATTTCTTACGTAAATTCTTTGCTATCTCAAAAAAAGGAACCTAAGCCCAGGACCTTCCTAATTAGTGGCGCAGTAAAAAACGTAATATTAATTAAAAACGGTTTTCCAGCTCATACATTGGACTACTCTATAATCTCGGCTTCGAAGAGTTGGTTAACTTGGTGGCTGTTAATAATTGCCATGGTAACACTACCTAATCTACTCTAAAAGCGTACTATATACGAAAAAAAAATCTTAAATATGACTATTGTACGAAATTCTGTTTTGGTTTTATTTAAATGGAGAGCGATAATATTTATATTCACCAACCACTATAAATACTGCTTCTCTGCTATAAGACATAACGTGATGATCTACAAGTCTACAACTATAGCTTCCTTAATTAACAAGCTTTCTAACCTACAGCAACTAAATAAAATAGATCCGGGAAACGAAATTAGCTCTTTATTATCTTGAACAAAAAAGTCCTTGTGTATATAACGCCGAACAATCGCTCTTAGACTGCGATCGGAAACCCAGGCAATTTATTAGCGGTGACCGAGAAACTCGAATTAGTTATGCCACATATCATTCGGGACTTGGAATAGTTTGCTCGAAATGTGCGATGAGAACGTCCTCTCCGTCATATCACCAGAAGCAATGAAAATTATTTAATCGATTCGTATTTACTGGGAATTGCCCTTACTATAAAATTATTAAATTATTATTAAAAGCATTTAATTTTGAAAGTATTATTGTCAAAAAAAATTAAATAATTTACAAACAAATTATTTATTTTTGAAGTTTCTTTCAAGTATTAAATTATTTTTTTAAAAGTATTATTGTCAAGAGGATCTTATTTTAATGACAAAACCAATCAAGTATTCACGCGGAGGGAATAATGTTAAAAGTTTGTCGCACAAAGTATCTAATCGTAATCAATATTGCGAATGTTCCTCCTTTAAACGATCTCAAATTCCGATAAAATCTAACTTCGGTACACACGTAAGGTAACTTTTAAAAGTCTCAGTAGTACTAACAACTGCGGCCACAACAAAGCAAAACTCAAATATAAATGGAAAACTGACAAAAGCTAGACCACTATATATTGGAACTTCCGACGATAAAAGTTAATATTAATGTATGTATATTCTCTAGGGATTATTTAATTAATATATCCAGTAGTTAAACAAATCCTTATGAAACGTATTGAAGGATTATTATTTTGATGTCGGCATATATGTATAAAGAAGATTACAGGGTTCATTGATGAATTAAAAATATCAATTATTATTCTCTCTATATCTACTAGTTACTCATACACACACTCTTAATTATTTTAACGTTATGTAATTTGAAAGTACTCTTTATATCACAAAAATATATTTTATTGTCATATTTGGCTAACACGTGATAAATTAAGTAATTAGGTAATATAGTCCTTTCGTGATCTTGGTTGCTGTAAAGTATCCTAAACGTCGGGCATCTGAAAAACTTTATAAACCGCGATAAAACCCGAAAAATTTGTGTCATTATAATGAGTGAAATTCGTGGAATTATTAGAAAACAATACATGATAAATTAAATAAACACTATCCGACATTAAAAACGTCGAGCCTACCGGCTGCGGGAGGCAAGATTGGGGTGCTGGGGCGAAGTGACGAATGCTAGCGCGACCTCATCTTGCCCCGCTCAGGCGGATTACTGCTCACACGTGGTGGTTTTTGTATCAGCAAAAATTTGACATAGCCTCTCCGGTGCCCCCGAGCTGGAAGAGTATCCATGGGGGTTTTCCCCACATGAAAAAAGGCAAGATTCGGGAACGCGTGTGGGCTTTCTTAAATATAAACTCCAATTGTATTTAATTAAAATTAGCGAGATGACTACAAAATGTCATTCAAATCATTCAATCATTGTTAATGTAAAAGAGTTTTGCATGTAGTTCACAGATCTACAGCTACCTAACTAAGTACTTATGATTTCGTATTTGTATAACAACTAATAAAATAAAACATTTAACATAATTGGTAGTAAGTTAATTAAATAATCATAAAGTGTTTATTTACTAATCATATATTACGCGCTACGCTTTAACTTGTAACATCCCACTGCTGGGCGTAGGCCTCTTTCCCCATATAGAAGAAGATCAGGCCTTAATCCACCACGCTGCTTCAATGTGGTTTGGCGGATATATTCCCTACTAAGAGTAACGATCGCTATTAGCCGTACATAATAACCACCGGGACCAACGGCTTAACGTGCTCTCCGGGGCACAACTGCACAAACACCCAGACCACGGCAAACATCTGAATAGCAAAAGCAAATGTTTGTCATGTGTCGGGATCGAACCCGCAACCGCCAGTGCAACAACCACAAACCAGTGCTATGACCATTGCGCCAACGCATCGTCAATAATGATAATTTTTTCTACGAAATATACGTTAAGTTTCAGATATTCCGTCTATTTTCAACCTACTATATTGAAACCGTATTTTCAAAAATAACTTAAAACAATAATTAAAATCATAATACCTACACATTGAATGTTCTGCTTTCAAACATATATGGTACTTCCTTTGTACATCTTTCTTCGTATGTATCCCTTTTTGTAAGATTTCTTTGTAGTGTACAATAAAATTTATTATTATTATTATCATTATTACTTCAAAATAGTAGGCACTTGATATTAATGTATATGAAAAGAGTTTCAACGTAAGCCTGTATCACGTCCTCGTGAAATATGAGTAAAGTTGAAACACTTTATTTAATGTATCCGTCGTCGAGTTCCACTCAACTATACTGAACTAATCTAAAGATCAGTCAATCGTTTACATACATCATAGCCGCCGTTGGTAAACTTACTCAATATATTTGTACATAAACTCCCTAACTAAAGAACTTTAAAATGAATTACCAATATACACTACATTTGGGTGTATTGGAATAAAATGTCTATGGAATTCTGTTGCTAGTGCATATCGAATATTTCATTGAATAACTCGTAGCAACGTCGTAGATCCACAGATAGGAAACGTAGAACTTCTACGATATAGCTAGGAAGTTCTATTATCTTAATAGTAAGAATGTGAGAATTTTTATTTCTTTACTAAAGAATGTTTTATAACTTCTATTAATGTATTTAGTTTTAATTTTCTATTGTAGATAAAATTTAAATTAAGATGCTTTACAGGTTTAAAATGAATCGCGCTTTGAAAACTAACATGATTCTGTAAGGAATTTTTCACCTTAAACCTTTATTATTGTAAAATCTTATGTAGTAAGCCTTCTTCAACTTTTAATGTGAATAGTTGTGAACGAGAATAAATTACGTAATAATGTTAATAAAAGCGTTGTTTAATATAAAGATAACTATTAGTGACAAAAGTGACTAGTCCTCTAACAAATATTTCAATTAAAAAATTATTCAATATATAAAATATAAAAATAATATATATATATATATATAAAATTACAAAAATACTTTTGTGGCATAGGTATAGTATTTGGCGTCGTAGAATATTTAAACTGATTACAAGGAATCTTTAGAGTTATAAAAAATATATAAATATTACTTTCGTTTTCGTGTCTTTGATTTCTAGTTATGAATCAAGCAGCGCAAAATTTCATGGGTATTTTGAAACAAAATTGAATACATTATTTGAGACATACCTCAATCCAGGTATCGTCGTAATCACTTGGCCCTCAGCAGTGACCCAGTGAACATCAGGTGTAGGGTGGCCAGTGGCACGGCAGGCAGCGTAGGCACCCCGTGTCGCCGGCCATAGTACACGTGACGGTGGCTCCACCACAAAGTGTGGTCGCTTGTCCCCTGAACTAGCCACCAGGCCAACTGCTAATGCGACGCCGATGACCCATTGTATTTCGTGACCTGTATATCAAAATCAAAAATTTCATTACATTAACTAAAAAGCTTAATAATTTCCGTCGCAATTTTGGTTATTCAATTCGCTTAGTATTTGATCAAAGTGAAGATTGGTCTAAAGGTATTTATCAAGTCGATAAGTTTTAACGATGTCCTAAACTGAAAACACTCATTTTCATTATTTTGATGAATAATTATTTATTTACGATTATTTTGACGTGAATTTATGTAAAATGTATCCAATTTTAATTCAATCGTTTATAAAGATTTAAATGAATTAAAAACCAAAACCATTTTAAAGTGAAAGTCACTTTTTCCTCGGTTCCAATTAATCTATATTTTCAAGATTTATTATAAACCATATAACGGAACGCACAATAAATCAGAGAGCGCGTCTATCGTTCGGGTTCTTGTTATTTAGTACTAGGCGAATGCGAGCTCGCCATTTACCAGTTAAGTTTTAAAAATTCTCGTATAACGTGCTGGAATTTAAATTCACCAATTTACACCCTCGTATAAGAGTTGTCCTACATAGTTAATTTACACAAGAGAATTTCGTTCCGCAACTGCTCGTGGCGTGAATAATAATGTCGAATGCAAAAGTCATTAAATAGTATTAAAATTAATTGTTGACGCAGTTAATGTGATTTTAAGGTTCAAATAATTTTTTATTTTGATTCGCATTACCTTGTTTTTGCTTTTGCCAATGAAATTAAAATGTGATTTTTTACTTCTGTCGATTAAATAGATGTTCATTTAAAAACTGTGTTAAAAACAATCATACCATAATGAAAGAAACATCATTATCAAATAGGGTAATTTTATATTCTTATTTTATTTATTTATTTATTTATTCTTAATGTACACCAAAATACAGACACATATAAAGAAAGATACATTACAAGATGTACAAAGGCGATCTTCCAGATAACCTTTGGGTACTAGACACGATACAGTAGCAGCGGTTAGTTTGCACATATTAAGGAGGAAAAATTAATAATAAATAACGTTAAACAAATTGTTTACATGTTTAATATTAAAAATACGAGGTATTATCAGACATACGTAGATATAAAAAACTTATATATAAATAAGTAAATATATTAGTACCTACGATTTTATTTTTGTGTTACCCCCCACATTAGGAATTCTAAACATTTTTGAATATCATATCAAAAATTGACCGCTCCAGCGGGATTCGAACCCGCGTCTCCGACTGACCGTGTCGGCGCTCTAGCCAATTAAGCTATGGAACGATGTACCCGCTAGAGCGAAATTTTTGATATGATGATTTTTATTTTCGGTTTAAGCGAACCGTGGCGCCGTCTATAGTGAGTTCTTTACAGAGACCCGTAACTATTCAAAGTTTCATATTACAATGAAACCGAAAACACTCACCATAATGTTTAATATTTACTATCAAAACTTCCGTGGAATGAATACAAAACTGGACAACATACGTCTGGCGACACTGCAGTCAAAATACGACATGATAGTGGCGACAGAAACGTGGTTAGACAGCTCCGTTGTTGACGGTGAACTATTCTCCAACAGCTACAACATATACAGAAGAGACCGTCAATCTACCTCGCTATCACATAAATCAGGTGGAGGAGTCCTGTTTGCCGTTTCCGATAGATTTGAGTCACGCCGAATAGAACACTACGAGAGTATGCACGAAGACCTCTGGATTAATATAAAGTTTGAAAATGGCGGTGTGTCAAAAAACCTGTTGGTTTGCGTGCTCTACCTGCCACCACCCGTAGATGTTAATACCCTAAACGCAGTCTTGGACAACATAAGCTCAGTTATGCGGTCTTACCAGGGCGATCTTTTGATTCTGGGTGACTTTAACCTGGGTTTCATTAATTGGACTAGTGACGTTAATAATCCTGCGTATACGTCACCCACGAACTATAGTAGTAACCTGGGCTTCTTACTAGTCGACTTTCTCTCGCTGAATAATCTAGTTAATTACAACAGCATAAAAAATCACAATGGACGCGTCTTGGACTTGGTACTTGCAAACTTTGAAAATATTAAAGTATCTAATTCTCTCGACCTGCTTAGTAAGTTGGATCCGCACCATCCAGTATTAGACATCGTAATCACGAAGAATCAGAATAAGGTCTTAACTAGTAAACCATTCGCTACGCATTGCTTTAAAAAAGCGAATTATAGCGCTGTAAATTCGGCACTGAGAAATGTTGATTGGGACTATGAACTCAAAAACTGCCCTAATGTTAATATCATGGTCCAGAAATTCTATTGTATTTTTAATAGGACTATCGACTCCACTATCCCTAAATTTAAATATAAAAACTGGAGGCACCCCGTTTGGTTCACGTCAAATTTACAAAAGCTAATCTCTGAAAAAGAAAAAATTAGACGAAGAGTCAGGATTTACAGTAATCCCAGAGATAAACTTGAACTTTCCCTTGCTAAAAACAGGGTCGAATCATTAATGAAAAACTGCTACTCTGACTATATTAAGGTAACTGAACAGGCTATTTCACGCGAACCCAGAAAGTTTTGGTCCTACATAAAACAGCGTAAGGATATATCTACACAAATCCCATCCGAAATGTCCCTTGACAATAAAACAACTAGTTCGGGTAGCGAAATAAGCAATCTTTTTGCAGAACATTTCTCTTCCCTATTCTCTGATGCTCAAACCAGCAATCAGATAAACAATGTTAACTTTACAGAATTTTTCACTCAGAAATCTCTCTCTAGGATCGAGAATATAACGGAACGAGATATTGATAAAGTGCTCAAGTCACTGGATCCAAGCAAAGGTGCAGGACCGGATGGTATACCCCCAATTTTCATCAAAAAATGTCATAAATATCTAACCCTACCTCTTAAAATAATCTTAGATAAATCTTTAGAATCTTCAACTTTTCCTGATGCATGGAAGGCTGCAAATATCTTGCCTATCTTTAAGAAAGGAGCAAAGCACAACGTTCGAAATTACTGACCTATTTCCATACTTAACGTATTCTCGAAAGTCTTTGAAAAGCTTCTATGTCCCATTTTGTCTCATTATTCGAACAATATGTTGTCAGTTCGCCAGCACGGTTTCTGCCGCAATCGGTCCACAGTCTCAAACCTTATAGCCTACGTATCGGATCTGTGTAAAAACGTCGATAACAGGCAGCAAGTCGACTCTATCTAACCGATTTTAGTAGTGCCTTCGATAAAGTAGACCACTCCATTTTAATCTTAAAGCTAAGGGCATACGGGATCCACGATCCATTGCTCTCGTGGTTTAGATCATATCTTGTAAATAGAACTCTTAGCGTAACTGTAAAAGGCTACACTTCCGATCCCTTCATCGCTACTTCAGGAGTACCTCAAGGCTCACACTTGGGGCCAATCTTATTCTTGCTCTTCATTAATGACATTACCCAAAGCATAAAGTATAGTGAGTGCTCCATTTTCGCTGACAACCTGAAAATCTACTGGGTTATAAAGAACGCTGAAGATAGTTGCTTACTCCAGAAGGACCTAAACTCTATCCAAGACTGGTGCACCAAAAACAAAATGATATTAAATGCCTCAAAATGTGCACATATAAAATTCACCCGCAAGAAGAACATAGTACACTCAAAGTACTTCATACAAAAACAGCAGCTCGAAGAGGTCTCTGTCATTAGAGATTTCGGCATTATCCTCGATAGTCGGCTCACATTTAAAGATCACATTGATTATATTGCCAGCAAGGCCTGGAAATTGCTGGGTTTTATCAGGCGTAACACCGCCGATTTTAAAAGAACCGACTGCATCACCAGGAACCCGCACTACAGAGCGCATGTCAACAGGCTAGAGCGGGTGCAGCGCTCTTTTACGAGGTATCTGGCCTTCAAAGACAATACAAGTCCCTACAGAGCCAACTACGCTGCTCGCCTAAAACATTTTAAATTACATCCCCTGGAAAAGCGAAGACAAGTAACTGATCTCATTACCCTGTTTAAAATTGTTCGAAATAACTTGGATTCCCCCGACTTGCTCTACCAGATATGCATCAGTGTTCCACGCCGTACACCTAGAAATTCTCAACAAAAACCCTTTATTTCAAATTTCTCTAAGACTAAGCTAGGACAATTCTCCCCAATTAATAGAATGATTAACGTTTACAATAACTTAACTAACCCTGACATTGACATTGACATTTTTCATGACACTTTATTTAGTTTTAAGAAAAAATTAATAAATATATTTGCATGTATAGTTATGACTTGTGTTCCAAATTAAATTATTTCTATCATTGTTCAATACATATCTCTTTAAATGATAATCTATGAAAGTAATAAAATTATAATTTCATCTTCAATTCTGTATACAATTTTTGATTAACTTTTTGCTATTTATTATATTTTTTTTTTATTGTGTAATTTATCTAAACAATGCAATTTTACTGTTTTATTTTAGTTTTAACTTTCAAATTGAATTTTGTTTTTACCGGACAAATTGTATCTAATGTTGTGTACACCTGTAATGGTAACTGTAATCGGACTAGATAAAAATGTAATAATAGTTATAATGACTATACAGTATATCGCTGGTGTATCTTATGAAATAAATAAATAAATAAATAAATAAATAAATAAAATAAAATCTTTGACAGGAGACGACACCATGCTATTATTAATACCTACGATTTTATTTTTGTGTTACCCCCACATTAGGAATTCTAAACATTTTTGAATATCATATCAAAAATTGACCGCTCCAGCGGGATTCGAACCCGCGTCTCCGACTGACCGTATCGGCGCTCTAGCCAATTAAGCTATGGAACGATGTACCCGCTAGAGCGAAATTTTTGATATGATGATTTTTATTTTCGGTTTAAGCGAACCGTGGCGCCGTCTATAGTGAGTTCTTTACAGAGACCCGTAACTATTCAAAGTTTCATATTATAATGAAAATCTTTGACAGGAGACGACACCATGCTATTATTAATACCAACGATTTTATTTTTGTGTTACCCCCACATTAGGAATTCTAAACATTTTTGAATATCATATCAAAAATTGACCGCTCCAGCGGGATTCGAACCTGCGTCTCCGACTGACCGTGTCGGCGCTCTAGTCAATTAAGCTATGGAACGATGTGATGTTTAAATATATTAGTATTTACTTTTTTTAATAATTTAAGGACTATTTTAAATAAGTACTTTTAAATACTTGTACTATTTCGTACTTTTTTAAAATGAATACTGAATTGAAAAACGCTAGCAGACTGATTATATTCTCAAAACATTAACATAAAAATGTCGGGTGAAGTGTCAGACATCGGAAGAGAGAAGGGCAATTGCTCAATCTATGAAGTATATTTGATCGTTTCAAACTAAATAAACCAAAACGGCAATAAATTAAGCGGCCCCAGTCAGAAAAGACTAGTGTACCGTGAAACATTCAGGGTCTGTTTCACTGGTAGCTTATAAAGATTATCTTGCACATAAAAAACTGATAGGCTGATTCAGTGGGAAATAAAATAAGCTCTTTGGGGCTAACCAAAAGTTGTTCTAGTTCTGGTTTCACAGTTTGTAAAGAGAACTTTGACTTACCGGTTGGTTTTTGTTTTACCGGTTACAATAAATGAACTTTTATTTGTAACCAGTAAAACAGCGTCTCACCAGATTATTATGTGATGTGCTATTTCGATAGCTCCCAACCACTATAAAATGGGCAGGCAGGAGGATATGAGGATCAATTTCATGCGTAACAAGTTCAAACAGCATTTTACAGACGTTTGTCAACAAAATTTAAGAGTGTCACGTATTTTCATCTACAATAAAGTCATTTTGAAGTTAGTTACCGTTATAATGGGTCTGTATTCTTGTAAATTAAATTTGAAAATCATACCTACATTCATTAAAAAACGATATTTATATAAAACGAAAAATCATTGATAAATTTGTCAAAATATCTATATTAAATTCAAAATCAAAAGTCCGCTGAATGCATTTATTTGCTACTAGTAAAGACATTCCATACTCGGTGTGCCAAACTGAAGATTGAAAACGAAAACAACCAAAGCAACAGCTCGGAAAACAGGAAAAAGAATATTAGTTTTTTCTATCCGAAAATCAAATCCTGTAAACTTTCTGAGGCAATTCAAAAGGTTTTCTTTTTAATTAAAATTATATTACTTCGGATCAAAATAGTGTAACACAAAGTGATCCTTTAAATGGAAATAGATAATCAAATTAATATCTAAGAAGAAATTTCTAGAAAATTTCAAGAAGAAATATGAACAATAAATAATTAATTTAGGACGTGAAATAAAATAAATATAATTTTAGATTTAAAACCTTTACACGAAAATTTTAAAAGGCTTAGTCACAAAGTTTAATTAAATTTTAATTTGTAGAATTACTTATTTCTTTGTGTATTTTATCTATTTAAGAATTTAGATTTATTAGAATTTATTTTTATTTTAGAAGAAACTGTCATTAAGAACGGTATATTTATATGTTTATGTTTCTGAGTTTATCAATATGCCTTGGGATACCATGTATAACATAAAGTTATTAAGTTTTTTTTTTGAAAGTTTTGCAATAGGTTACGTGTTCTCTGTTATATCTAATTATTATCAACTCTGAAGATATAATATTTTTTGTTGGTCAATCGTATTATTTAATATTATTGCTTCTGGTAGCTTTATAAAATTACTCTACTTTCCCCTCTACATTATTCAATAAAAATTAAAGACTTTAAAAACAATGTAAGAAAATAAAAAAATATATATTCTTGTCACTTTTTATGTCCTATAACTGCAGGACGCATAAAGATGGGCAGGGCGGTAGTTTATAGTTAGTAGACGTCCACTAAGAATGGATTTTTCAATAGGTCCGGATTAGAGGGGTCCAAGGGTTTTATGAGTTTGCTTGATTGTCCTTCATTGTTTATGCTACAACCTTAAATTTGACAGAAAGATAGTTAATATACGTCAAATAAGAACAAATTTTGCGACAGGATCGTATTAAGAACATCTAACTAAGGGTTCTCGAAAGATTTTATAAAAGTTCCTAATTGTTTGTGCTAAAAACATAAAATCGAACAAAGGTAGTTTATACTTAGTAGACGTCTTTTATGAACGGATTTTGTCACAGGACCGGATTAAGGTGGTGTAATAAATCTCACAAGTTTTTTATAAAAGTCCTTTGTTTTTGTGCTACGAACTTGGTATTTTGCAAATAGTAGACGTCCGCAGAGAATGAATTTTGCGACAGTGCCGAATTAAGGTGGTCTAAGCACCCTCATAATTTTTTTTATGAAAATCCTTTATCAATTATGCTAAAAATTGGAAATTTAGCAGAAACGTAGTTAACGGTTAGTAGACTTTCGCAAAGAAAGAATTTTGCGACAGAGCCGGGTGAAAAAAGGTTTTAAAACTTTAATTCTGGACTACATATCAAAAATAAGTAAGCACATGTTTCAGATTTTGTGGATATTCTAACTTTAAATGGTTAAAATAGGGGGTGAAATTTGATGGACTTATAAACTTGAAACTTTTTCACAAATATTTAAATATGTATTTAAACTGAAATTGAGAATCACTAACATAGAAATAATTGATATTTTATATAAAAAGCGTCTTATTTTTGCATAAACCTTATTTCTGGACTGCTTTGAAATTATAAATAAAGCTGGTTAGATATTGATTAAAAATAGATAACTAAATAGCCCAGTTTTAACGTAATATTTACGTCTCAATATTAATTACAAATTGTTTTCCTGTCATATCGGAAGTAAAAAAAATTATAGTAAGTTATTAATTTTAGAAGCATAAAACTTTATGTTTAGCAAGCATTTGCGGAACATTTGCGGGAAAATAGGAGATTAGTTCGTAGGACCTCTGCAAGCAGTCTGGTAGGTCTATCGCACAATAGAAGAACCATAAAAATAACGTACAGAGGTTGTATTATAATGATTATACACTATTTTAGCCCCTTTTTAACCGACTTCAAAAAAGGAGGAGGTTACTGAATTCGACTGTATATATATTTATGTATGTTCGGGGATAACTTCGTCGTTTATGAACTGATTTTGATAATTCTTTTTTGTGGTACCATGATAAGGAAACCAGGATCTGATGATGGGATCCCAGAGAAATCGAGAGAAACCCTCTAAAATCCTCATAACTTTTTCCTGGTGTACCGAATTTTGAAAATTTTTAATTTAATCGAAAGTCGATGTTTATCATTTGGTCACATTTAAATTTCATCGAGATCTGATTACAAATTTTGGATTAATCTTTGATAATGCGCATTTACTTGACTATTTTTTCGTCTACCTACGTTGTATTACTTGTCGATGTAATTTAAGTCGGTTTTTTTTTCGTTTGCCAGCAATCACAATTATTGTAAATATTATCAATTTCTACGCAAGCGAAGCTGCATTATTTTATTTTATTTTTTGGGAAATGTTATAGTATCAATAAGCATTCCCAATCCCTGATATTTATTGTATAAATATGTATATTATAATTTGAAAAACAAATTTAGTGATATCCAAAAACTAAATAAGCATTTTGTTTTGAAATAATAAAAACTAACATTTGCTTCTAATGTATGTTGTTTTAATTGTTTAAAAATTAGTTATTTTTTTTCTCAAACTACAAAATAAAACCACCAAACAACAAATTTGATAAATATCAAACAAACCTTTCATCCCGCAATCACTGCAAACAATCTTTAAAAACCATTATCAAATCCACAACACAGTCAATATCTATTACAGTAAGTCACAGTTCACATCTTAACAATAGTTTTTTTATGTTCATATTTCGATAAAGAAGCGAAACACGTCGCTTGTCGCAAAAGTTTTCCAGTTAGGGACAGGACGAAATCATACACATGCGTTCCGTTCGAATTTCGCGCGCGGACTGAGCCGGCAACAAAGTGCGGACTGCCACCCACTCTTCAAATGATAATAGCTATACTGTTACGGGGTGGTTCAATTAGATACTAGTCTACGATATATTCACATTTTATGTATCGTTGAAAGGTTAAAGACGACTTATGATGATTGTTGCATCGACTCGAAAACTGTTTAGTTTTTAAATATAAAAGTCACAAAAATAACAAATTAGATATAGAGATATGGAACAAACATATTATACATAAATACGTTTCTCAAAAATTTTTTGTATAAAAAAAGTAAAGCAAAGAAAGACAAATATCAAATGAAATCTTAATTACTTTATTATTTAAAAAAAAAATATATAATAAAATGGAAGTGGCTGAAGTGTTTTAAGTAAGTAATATTATCTGATTATTTTTAAAGGTTTAGAGTATTAGACGACAAAATCTATTGCCATAGGAAGACAAAGAACTTTTTCTTATAAAAAACATAAAAGCTAGCTGTATTTTAAAGAGCCATTGAGTTGGCAACATTTAATTGCGTTGCAAAATAGCCAGCACAAGCTGCATTTTAATCGCCGTATAACCATTACACTTGAATAGCAAATCTCACGTTCAAAAATGCATAGAGACTTTAAAAGATCTACTTTAAGTTCGATAAGTTGTTATATAGTTAGGATAATGTATTTCTTAAGTTATTTTATAATAATTTGTTATATTGAAGATAAGACAAACTACATTAAAAAAACGAACGATGTGTATTGATAGATTTTCTATCTTGATAATGTTTAGTAAAATTTCCTAATCTTTTATTTAACGAAATCTCACTTCTCAACCTTCTTCGATCCGGTTTGTGAGCTGACTACAATAGAGTAGCCATCTACTCTTGTAAAAACTAAAGCCAATATTTCATTATCTGTTGACATAAAACATCCCATAACTTTGACCCCTTTAGATTACAGAAAGGCAGTAAGTTTGGATAACAGTAAGTTTTTTTTTTTTTTTACAACTAGGTCGGAAAACAACCATACAGCTCTCGTGGTGGTAAGCGATTACCGTAGTCCATAGAAACATGCAATACCAGAGGAACCGCAAGCCAGTTGACGACCCAACCTCAAATTTCTCCCGGAGATTTGGTCACTTTACTCACCACAGGAACACTGTTCTGATTGAAGCAGTATTATTTGCAATGATCTTCTGTAAGGTCGAGATTAGGGTTGCCAACCATACTTTATAATAAAGTATTCTACTTTATTTTTGGTAAATATACTTTATACTTTTGCATACAAATAAAGTATATGAAAATACTTTATTTTCAATCTTTACTGTGATGCGTGAAACAAAAAACTCATTATGGGTACTTAACTATTTAACGGTACACATAAGGTAAAACGGATGATGGAAAGGATTTAAAATTACTGAACGAAATGTTAGATGTCAGTTGTGGTGTTTTGAATGTGACAGGACAGATGACAATTTGACATTTGTCACAGATGTCACTACTCACTATCAACGATATTGTAGAAAAATTGACCGTTGGCTTTGTTTATATTTAGTTAAGGAATCAATGGTTGGAAAAATGGTTTGACCTTAGCAAAGATAACTGGCTTTCAATACTTCCTAACGTGTGCTTAAAAAATGCGGTTAAATTTGAACATTTTGAAATGATAATTATAAAAACTAAATTACAAGACGGATTAAATATTAAGATGCAGGATATATATTCCGAATGTATAAGACTTAAAGAGATCCAAAAAAAATCACTAATGATGATAAAGAATTTTCAGTGAAAAGTACAGTTGAAAAATGGCAATATATACTTAAAAATGCACCTGATAGCTTACCAAATATAAAAAAAAATTCTTACTTACTCTCTGTTCCCACTACTTAAGCTTTCACTGGAAGGGTTTTTTTAGTAATGAATCTAAAGTAGCGAGAAGAGGGAAGTATAGCGTCAATAAATTTAATTAGAAACGAATTTTTATTTATATAAATTTAAATATTGATTGTTAAACAAGTTTGAAATATTTAAACATAACAAAAAATTGTTAGCATGTGCTAAAGGCACACAAAAATACGTTTTTAAATCAATAAAAACATAAAATTTGAAAAATACTTTTTTTTCTTCCAAATACTTTATTTTTTCCTATCCAAACCATTTTATACGTTTTTTTTTTGTCAAAAAAAGTTGGCAACCCTAGTCGAGATACTTTCCTAGTCGGGCTACTCCAGTTTTTTGAAGAGATCTTTTGTTGTAACTGCTACTATTACGAACTTTGATAATTTTACTAATAACAAATTTCAAATTTTAAAATTCAAAGATTTAAGTACTCGAAATAAATTAGTTTGAAAATTTAAAAAATTTATTTGCAAGATTTTTCCTGACAAACATACATATGTACATACGTTGCAAGTTAAATAATAGCTTTTAAAATATAAGATTTTATCTACTTTTATTTTAGATAATATTTGTATTTTTAATTTTCGTATTTTATTTTATTTTATTTTAATTTATTTCTTATTGTACTTGAACTTGAAAACAAAGAATTGTACGATTACGTTGATTACAAATTAAGTTACAATAATGAAGCTTTCTTGACTTGAATTGTCTGATATAATAAAAACAACAAAAAAAACTAATTGCAATAAAGTTTCAAACAACAGCATTTTATTTAAGAAAAGTTTGTAACATAGACAATGAGTAAAGAACATTTTGGTATGTGTGAATGTAATAACTGATTTGCAATTTATACAAAACCCATCATTGCTTAAATTTACTTTTGTACAGATGCCAAACGACAGATATACGTACATATATAATAAGCCGGGGAAGAAGTATTTTCGTATTTTCTAGTAAAAAGTTGCAATAAAATTTTTTGGTAGTATTGTTTGTAACTGGCTGGTTTTGATACCATAAAAAGGTGACATTTAAAAAAAATAGGTTGGGGCTACTTTTCATTTATTTCTCTGTCCGAAAAAATGGGTAAATCCAATGAAAAAATTTGGTACATTTTAAAGTGTTTCTTTAAAAAAGTTACAATTGCGACTCAAGCCGCGAAAAAAAATTGTGACGTTTATAGATCTAATGTAGTGTTAATAAGAGTAAAATTGGTTTAAGCGTTTTCAATCAGGAAATTTCGATATTAAAAATGCATTTTGCTCCAGTCGCCCAGTTACGGATAAACGAAACGATATTTTTGAAACAGTGAAGCTAGATCGACATTTGAGTAGTTACGATATAGACGAAGATTTGAGAATTGATCATAAAGCAGTTTTGACCCATTTGAAAAAGGCTAGCCTAATGGACCATGTACTCATTTGCGATTCTCTCCTAAGACGTAATGATATCAAACCATTTTTGAAGGGATTGATCACTGGTGACCTAAAGTGGATTGCCTTCGATAAGAATGTACGAAAGTATTCAAAGGTCGGTCAAGCTGCACAGACCGTCGCGTCGCGAAACCCTGATCGACAGGCAATAAGGTGATGTCGAGTGCGTGGTAGGATTGAAAATACATCATTCATTATGATCTTTTACTGCCGGACAAAACCTTGGATTCGTATTTTTACTGTCAACAGCTAATGAAAATTCAGCAAAGAATTGAGAATAAGCGACGAATTGATCAACAGGAAAGGGGTGATCTTGCATCAAGACAACACCCGACCACGTAAGTCTTTAGCCACTCAACAAAGATTGAGAGAATTTGACTGGGAAGTCTTAATGCATCCACCATATAGCTCCGATTTTGCACACTCATCCTCTATGTGTTTTGGTCTCTTCAGAATTATTTAGGTAGTGGAAAGTTACGTCAATAAGAGAGGACTTTTTAATGAGAAGACCCAAAATTTCTACAGCAACGGAGATCGGGAGCGTCAAGTTATCGAACCAAATGGTACATATATATTATAATGAATGTAATAAGTTTTGTAAAATCTTACCTTGAATTTCTATATAAAGTACAAAGGAACTTTTTCTTCGACCTAATATATAATAATTGTGTTTGCTTGCAAGCGAAAAAGAAACCGACTTCAATTACATCGACAAGTAAACAACGACAATAATACAGCGTAAGTAGAGGAAAAAAATTTTTCAAACGCACTAGTCGTCACTACGATTTTCGAGGGTTTCTCTCGATTTATCTGGGATTCCATTATCAGATCGTAGTTTCCTTATCATGATACTACACTTGGGATATCTCATTTCCTTCAAAGAAAAAGAATTAAAAATTGGTTCATAAATAAAGAAGTTATCCCCAAACATACGTATATATATATATGCAGTCGAATTGAGTAGCCTCCTCCTTTTTTGAAGTCGGTTAAAAAGCACACCTTTCTTATTTATACAACATAGATAATTTTTAAATGGTAAGTTTTTACAATTCAGAATAAAAGGTGTTGAAATTTATAATTTAAAAAGGAATTTATAAAGCTACGGTAATATCAAAGTTTCAAAGAACAAAATGCTACGTTTTATAAAAGTCTGCGCTAAAGGAATTTTTGAAAAGCATCTGCGAATAATGTATTGTGAATATTAAAATTTACTACATAAAATATTCCAAGGTACTGGAATGATGCCCTATCTAACACAATGTCTGCTAATTCCCTAGGTGGACAAATAACCCTTAACGGATGTTGGTATTTCGTAGTAGTGGTGCGAAACCGCTTAGGTTCAAAATCACCCAAGTGTTCTGACGATTGAAGGGCCAACCGCGAATACTAATAGGTAGTTCACAACAACAGTGAGGATACGAAATAGTTTTAAAGATTATTCTATAATATTATATTCTGAAATAAAAGACGAGTAAATTAAGCCTACTTATTGGTCTTTATTCAAAGACAAAATAAGTACAATAAGTAAACATTACCTCTTAATGTAATTCATTCCAAAGGATTGAAAGATTTATTAGTATTTTTTGAGATTTAATTAGTCCTACAAAAACGTCTGGGACAGCATATATCTATCTTTTATGAGTACGCCATTATTGCAAAAACACTGAACCATAAATACAATAAATTATTATTATCTCTCTTATTTTATTATATTTATTCTTATTTATTCTTATTTTCGATCTTCATAAATTCAATAACTCTCCGCATATCTTCTCTCTACCACTTGTATGCCGATGATCTTCAAATTTATTCTCACGCTAAGTTGACAGATTTACCTACATCAATAAGCAATTTAAATAATGACTTGAAGAACATATATAGATGGAGTAACTCCTACGGATTAAACATTAATCCCTCAAAATGCCAAGTCATTATTATCGGTAGTCC
Source organism: Melitaea cinxia (assembly GCF_905220565.1). NCBI lineage: Eukaryota > Metazoa > Arthropoda > Insecta > Lepidoptera > Nymphalidae > Melitaea > Melitaea cinxia. Next base: position 12,011,090 of record NC_059403.1, read on the forward strand.
TAAACTTGTGTGTCGAATAGATTGGTCACTTATACCACCAGTCGTTTACAACAACGCCGTAATCAGTTACAGCGACACAGTCAAAAACCTCGGAATTATCTTCGATAGACATCTTTCTTGGGCACCTCAGCTGAGTGAGATGAGCCGTAAACTATTTGCAGCTATCGGATCACTACGACGACTGCAATATTTCCTCCCTTTGCCTACCAAAATTACATTAGCACAGTCACTCCTTCTACCAATTCTTGACTATGCTGACACTTGCTATCCTGATCTTAAAGAGGAGCAATTAAATAAGCTTGAGCGCCTTCAAAATCTTTGCATACGGTTCATATTTGGTCTTCGCAAATATGACCACGTTTCCGAATTTCGCAGTTGTCTCAAGTGGCTTCCGATTCGCTTTCGCAGGAATACTCACATACTCTCGCTACTATATTGTATACTTTTTCATTCTGATACACCTCTGTACCTTAAGGAGCGTTTCAAGTATCTTTGTAATACACACGAACGCACCCTTAGATCTGAGTCTACTTTGATGCTCGAAACCCCAGCTCACACTACTTCTTTTTACTCCAATTCCTTTTCAGTTAAAGCTGTTCAACTTTGGAACGCTCTACCTCTTCCTATAAAACAAGCCCAATCCCTGTCTTGCTTTAAAAAATACCTCAAGGCGCACTATTTGTCACTTAGTACGTCATAATTGTTTTTATCTCTGCATAACATATTGTAGGAGTATCGCTTCACTTGTATTTTGTATTCTATGCTATTATTCATATTATATGTATTTCGTTTATATTTAGGTATAGTATTTTATATATATATATATATATATATATATATATATATATATATATATATATATATGTTTGTATGTATGTATCTATGTATGTATGTATGTATTGTGCTGTATATGTATGTGTATTTGTACTCGATAGTTGATATTGTTCTAGGTGACACTAATTGTCACTTCTCTGTATACACTTCCCTACCGCTTTTTCACTACGCTGTGTCCTATATGCCCAAAGGTTGTCTGGAAGAGATCGCTACTCTAGCGATAAGACCGCCTTTGTACACTGTTTTATTTTTATTTGTAATATGTTATTGTGTTGATTGTTGTTGTGTACAATAAAGAGTATCTATCTATCTATCTATCTAATAAAATTGATAATATATTTCTATTACACATTTGGTAGTAACAAATTGATTCTTATGTCGCAGAACCAATTTTGATCAATTTTGCTATAAAGATAGATATTGAGAAGATAATAAGCTGCTCGAAGTATTAACTAATACTGCGCAGACGAAGTCGCGGGTACCGGCTAGTATGATATAATAACAAAAAACATTTCTAAAGATGATAAATTATTTTCACTTATAACAAAGTACGAGGCGTAAATGCTGTTGATGATTCTGTCATGAAGTTGAGAATTATTTTTCTTTTGTAATTGTAAAGTGGAAAACTTCTACATAGAATTTGATCTGTCTGGAAGCCTTTTCAGGAAATTATATTAAAACCAGTTAATGAATGATGTAAAAGCACTCTCGCTTGATGTAGTGGTCTACTAAACTCCTTTGATTAGACTGATGAAATAATTTAACTCAAAACTGTCTAAACTACGTCAATATTTTAATTATAATATTGTTTTATAATTTAATGAATGACAGAAATTTTGAATAACAATTCAATAAAATTAGAGAGTATCAGATTTATCTTAAATAATAAAAAAAAAAAATAATGTTTGTTAAATTATTATTTTTTTTTTATATAAAATATATATCTACAATAAAAATTTTATAAAAATATTGGATAATTTATTTAAGTCTAGGTTGGAATGACAAAGTTAACTAATAGATTCTCAATGTTTCTATGGGATACGGACACTTGTGTATTCAGAATCTACCCCAAAGTGAAATACTTCCACTAGAAGATCACTTCAGCCTACTGCAGTCTACTGCTGGACATAGGCCTCCCCTAGTTCGCGCCAGACATTCCGGTTTTCCGCAATCCTCATCCAGCCTACACCGGCAATCTTACGTAGATCGTCTGCCCAACGGGCCGGGGGACGTCCCACACTGCGTTTGCCAAAACGCGGTCTCCACTCCAGGACCCGTCTACTCCAACGGCCATCGGTCCTGCGACACAGATGACCAGCCTACTGCCACTTCAACTTGATAATTCTGTGCGCTATGTCGGTTACTTTCGTTCTTCGCGAGATAGTCTCATTTCTAATCCTATCTTTGAGAGAAACCCCAAGCATAGCCCGTTCCATTGCACGTTGAGCGACTCTCTCTGCAAAAAAAAAGGTGAAATGTACGCTTGTTTGTCGACTTATAAATCGATAAAAATCAAAAACTGCTGTAGAAAATTATCCTAACATTTGTTTTATTCACAATGATTCATAAATATTAATAATAACAGTCATCATTAGACACTGTATAGCAAAAATACATAAACTATATATAAAAAAATCTTACTTCACACATTCTCGTTACGGACGTTTTTTGCCGGCTACCCCTCCGCAGCGTTCCATAAAAAAGAAAGAAAAAAGTATTAGCAATTATTTACAAGATCATGTATTATATTGTAAACTTTACCTCGATCTTCCAAGTCTAAAAAAATATTACCTTTTTGATCATGACATATCTTCGAAAAAGTTATAATTAAACCGCACAAGTTAGATTTATTTGCTGCTTACATTTCTTATAAATCGAAGGGTATAAAAGATTATATATGTTGATTAAGGTCTTTTTGTCAAATAGCATAAAATCAGGTTCCTATTCAGAAAAGGGATTTCGTAACATCAATTACGTAGCGTATCCTTTCATCCTAATAAGATGGATAATGTCTTCATCAGAGTTATCGAATTCATTCAATCTCCAATTTGCCTCCCCGTCAAACTGAAAGCGTAAATCATTTATTAAACTAATTTACCGGAAAAAAAGTACTGTAATGATCGTTATGTGATTTATTTTACTTACTGATTTAGAGAAAAAATAAAATGGCAATGCCTTTATATCCATCACAATTACTAGTTGTCAAAAACAACCAACATTTCTATAAAAGAATAGAGCAACATAAGGAATCCTACATTCAATTTGTAAAACCAACTAAAACTGCCAGGTATAAAATTAAACTACATTATATGGTACGGCATAGGACTTCTGCCAGTTAAGAAAATATTTATTGACCGCTACAGCCTGTAATATCCCACTGCTGGGCTTAGGGCTCTTTCCCCTTGTAGGAGAAGAAGCTTGAATAAGCTCTGATCCAATGCGGGTTGGCGGATATATTCCTACTATGAGTAACGACCGCTATCAGATTTTCATGACATCAACTGGGACCGACGGCTCAGCGTTCTCTACGATGCACGGTGAGGAGGGGGTCCACAAGGACGGCCCAAATACCCAGACCACGGCGAGCATCTGTATGGCCAATATAAATGTTTGTCATGTGCGGAGATCAAACCCGCAACCGCCAGCGCAACAGCCACAAACCAGTGTCGTGACCGTTGCGCCAACGCGTATTGCAATACTAACTAAATATGAGTTTAAATACACTTCATAATAACTTACTTCTATTAACATGTTTTTTGATTTTGCGATTTCAAGTTTTTTTTTTTTTTTTAAGTTCATGTTATTATAAAAAATCGTTGTCATTGACACAGAACCATGACACATCATGAATATGAGTTAGTTTTCACTAATGGACAAAGTGATTTACAAGATTTTTACTTTCACAATTCTAGATCTTCAGAAATCAGCGATTCTCGACAACCCTTTTAAGATGGTTTGTCAATTATAGTCTGCTGATATCGCACTTCCAGTGATTGATCGACATTCTAGCATTTTGAAACGGTAACGATAAAGAAATACTACGCAAAATGAATTTTAGTAATTTTCTGTTTTTGAAGAAAAACCAGACAAATGTCTTAGCATAGCGTCTCTACTATACGACTACTGAGATGATGAAGAGATTACGATACGTGTAAATTTTAATAAATCGTTTTAGTTAGGTAGGTATGTAGCATTTACTCCTAGTTTTAGGCTCTTCTGTATAACTGTGATAGATTGAGATAAGATAGTAATTCTTGAAAGTGTTGGTTTGTTCTGAAATCTATGTATACTTCAGGTTCACAACGTGTAGGACCATACAAGGTAATTTGTTATTTCGCATTCCTAATTTAACCATGTAGAGATTTTCGAACCTTCTATACAAACTGCTGAGCTATATTTTGAGGCTAATAATCAACCATCCATAATATTTGTGAAACGTAAATCATTCCTGCCACAAACTTTTCTAGATTTTTTTATTAGCCCGAGAGAGTAGAACTCTTTAAATAAGAATTCTGTATTGCATATAAAATGTTATCCCTTAAAATATCATAAATACTTGCGTCAAAATATTTACACTATCGATCAAGAAAAAAAAGTTGGAAAAAATAGCGAACAAAATGTCGTAAATCAACTGTCTCAAAGCTCAGCGTCAGCAGGCTAATTATATTGGATTAAGACTTGTACACAATATAAACGGTATTCGTAATATTTTATGTCAGGTTAATGTATACTGGACACTCGAACGGTTACTTTACTTGACAAGCAGCTGAAGGTAATGATTTCACTAATTTTAATACTACTCGTTTGCGTAGTGTTTAGGAATTCTATTAATATCATTTTGATAGTTTTTGAGAACAAAGCGAACACATAAACGAACAACAAAAAAAAAAAAACAACTACTAAACAGACAATTTGTATTAGCAACAGTAGTAGGCAAAATTATCCTTATGGTAAAGTATTTAAAAAATTATTATAAAAGGAAAAATTAATTTGGTAATAACCTTCGGTGCGCGATTCTTAATGCTACTATATAAACAAATAACTTTTAAATTAATTTTTTCGTAAGTTTATTTCTAAGTTTAATGTACCTAACAAGTAGATTATTATTATTATTTTACTGAATATCACTCCGCCCGCCCAATACATAATAGATAAATATATTATAATAACTACTTATATAAATAATATAGTAAATTTACTTATACTTACATATATAAATATATGCGGGTGGAGGATTACGCCCCGGCAGGGAGGACAATCCTAGCAGAGTCAAGTAACACCGCCTTTTACATCCTGGCTGTGAGCTGTTATGAACAAATATCATATGAATAAAATGCAACATATGCAGTATGTTAAGCCTGGAAATTTTACACAAAACTGTTTAGTCAGCGATAAACCCCGTCGCTTCCACTTTTATTATTTTATACTTAAAAGACCATTGTATTAGTACAGTTCAAGTCCGACTTTGCTTTAGAACAATTGTTGTCAATAATTAATTAAATAAATTAGCAGCAGTAATTCAAGTGTTTTTTTTAAAAAAGGACTAACGGAGAACCATCCTAACAGAGCGAACCGTCCAGAATCCCCAGTTGCCTCAGATGGTGAGCGAGACTAACCGGGATCTAACCGTTGGCAGATATTAGGATAGGAATGATTTCAGCAGACCTCACATCCCACATGTCGACAATCTCGTGCGCCAGATCGTTCTTTCTCCCTTGAGCTAATTTCACATTACATGGTGAGCTTTAACCCAACTTATGTACAATCTCTCTTCTCACGAGGTAAAGAATTAGTAAGCAAACTCCCTCTTGACAATAACCCAGACTCTTAAGCTCCCGGGAACATGTTGTACTACAAAAGTTTACTTAAGATACCATCTAGACATATATGTAGATACTCTACAGTTGCAACTTTTGTATGATCATGTACATATTTATATCATTTTATCTTTAGAAAATTATGTCAAAAAGTTGATAACGGCTCCAAGTTATCAGCGCTGGGCTGGGTAAATTCTCATTTTATATTAAAGTTTTATAACGAACTTTCGTATCGTTTCTCAAACAGCTGTGCCTCCGTTAAGCGATGTGGTCGTAAATCGCTACGAGGTAAAAAGTGGACAAAGTTAACACACATACCGGCTTTTGTGAACTAAGTGCAAACATATAATTATTTTAAAGCTACACTACTTCTTTATGAACATGTAAAAGTTTTATAAAAAATAGCCTGATAGATATTTTTAAATTGATAACTGGTATATTTTTTTTTTTTTTTGAATAATTTTAGAATCAATAAATCATAACGTAGTTAATTTTTTTTTATATATTTAATACTCCTTATTTGTGATTATATATGTTAGTATTGTTACAATTATTCTACAAATGAAATTCTAATTTATAATAACAATAAATTTCCATTTCCCCATTACAAACTGTTGTAATACTAAAAATAGAAAACATAGGTTTCTTTGAAATTAATATAGAGGAATATGTCATCTTGCAAAATGTTTGAGACATTATGAAACATTTTGCAGACCTTTAATGTGAAATTGTTAAGTTTTGTCAGTAGAATGTTAAGTAAATCCTCACTTCTTTCAACGCAACAGCAGTTTACTAACTCGGTAGCAACTCGCAAGTTACATGCAAAAAGTTTAGCTGCAACTTTAACGGTTCGCAGGTAGTTTGAACACGAAATGTGCATTTGTGTAATATTTTAATACGGGATTGTAGGGTAGTGTGTAACTTACGAAATTGTTTATCTATTGTTAGCAGATATTAATTATTTACATATGTAGAGAGAGTAGAGATTTCTATTTTTAATATCTTTATCATACACTAGCTGTGCCCAAGACTTCGTCCGCGTGGAATTTAAAAAAAAATATTGTTCACTTCACAGAGTTACAAAATAAATAAATTTCTAAAATAAAAGTAGCCTAAATTACTCCTTATCACATCAACTGCCAGTGAAGGTCTCGTCAAAATCAGTCAAGCCGTTTCAGAGATTAGCCGGAACAAACAGACAAACAGACAAACAAAAATTGTAAAAAAATGCTATTTTGGTATATGTACCGTGTATACATCTATATATACATTTATTAAAAAGCAGTTATTTTAATATTACAAATAAACACTCCAATTTTATTTATTTGTACAGATAGAGATATATTATACCGTATCTATTATTCAAATCCCATAGTGAACAATCTTCTACTGTTAAAAAAGATTGGAGATACATCCATCTTACACTGTTCTACAGTACATTTGCAGATATTACATACATTTTTTTATTTGATACCTACGTTGATAATATAAAAAGTTATTTAAATTACCTACAAACTATTGAAAAAATTATACAACTTTACATGATGATACTTGTGTAAATAAACAACGCATCGCTCGTCATTACTAAGTAGGCTCTACGAGTAAAATATACGCGTTCTGCTGCAGTTAAATGTGAGATAGTGACTAGTGAAGTATAATTCTTGAAACTTTGCCAACCGTTGCTTTCTGATAGGCAAAGTTAGTAATTAAATTATAGAGTATGTTATCGATTCTTATTGAAATCAACTAGTTATTATCCAAATCATACTTATAATAATAACTTACATAAATACATATACCTTGGCGAATACAATATTTGTGAACGTTATCTCATTCTTTAGTGCTGTGTGGCTACAGCACCAAAGAATATAGCCACCCCCTCTTTTCCCGTGGGTGTCGTAAGAGGCGACTAAGGGATAACAAGGTTCTACTACCACCTTGGACCTTAAGAAGCCGACCGATGGCGGGATAACCATCTAACCGCTGGCTTTTAAACACACGGGCCGAAGACGGGCAGCAGCGTCTTCGGTGCGACAAAGCCAGCCCTGCGGCCACCAACCCGCCTGCCCAGCGTGGTGACTATGGGCAACACACATGAATTCACGCATTTTTTGCGCGAACTTGTGGAGGCCTATGTCCAGCAGTGGACTGCAATAGGCTAGAATGATGATGATGATGATGATCTCGTTCTTAATATATTTGTTAACAAATGAATATTTTGTTGGTATTAGAAAAGAATTAAAATTATAGTAAATCCAAACCAATAACGTAATAAAAAAATTGTACAAAAAATGTAAAATGATACAGCACGCTAATGGCGTTTCTAAGTGATATTGATGAAATAACGATATTAGTGATGCTGATCATTCAAAAGATAATTATGAGCACTACCGGATACAAACATTACTTATTAAATACATAACATACTTTTATCTGTAAGGTATCATACTTTGAACTACACTATGAATAAAAGACAAAAAAAAATATATGTATATTATTTCATAATAATATACTCTGTGGATCCCGTGAACTTTCATAAAGTTTCGATGCAGACTTTACAGTCAAAAGGCGATGGCTGGAAATTGTTTTACTTCACTTGCTACGAGTAACCCACTATGAATTAATAATGTAGAATGACAACCTGAATCTAATTCATTAGTTTCTGAACTGTTACCAAGTTCTGAAACTTACCACCGGCTTCGCCAAAGTACAAATAATAAATTTAGCTATTATACTGAATCGTAGCCATCAACTCAACTCAACGGTCCTCTTTAGGTTATAAATTCAATGTATTGATGATCCCGAAACATTCATCACAAACGTAAACGCCCAGATTAGAACAAAAATCTGCTTGACCTCCGTATGACCTTCACAAATATTGGTCGTATGCGGGGATTAAAACCACGATCGTTAGCGTATCAAACAGTTTTTGTAACTGTTACGCTAACGCCACGTAAATTTTCTTATTAATTTCTTCAATGACCTACCATTCAATACTTTTATAAAGTAAAACATAATATTTATAAATATAATTTCGGTACCCATCAAGAGATGCTATCAAAGCGATTTTCAATGCCATGGTGATCGTTGCGGAATGCTTTACAATGCAAATAATATATTTTATAATGATCTGTAAGTCCAAAGATAAATCTTGCTATGGTCTCTCATTTCATCACAGTGACATAGAGTATCGGTCAGTGCTCTCATAGTATGGCAATTAAGGCTATGCTAAAGTTCCCGACGGAAGCTTACATCCGGAATAGATAAGCCACCCTTGTATCCGTTTCAGTCCAGGCCACTTGGGTTGTTATGCTCCATTTAATATTGAGTGGAGTTTCATCCTCCTAATGATCATGTTAATCTGAATCTTGAATACAAATTCCTACATAATTCTGCCAATTAATTTAGTTAGGCTATACGATATGGCTTTCGTACGAATGGTCGCAAAGAAATAAACAAATATTTTGTCTAATATATATTAATATCAGCGACAGTCTATGAGCACTTTTAAATAACTTTATTAGCGACACATACGACTGAAAATGTTCTGTCTGAAGATATGATACTTAAAAAATAGGGTTAAATATAATCTTATAAAATATTTCAAATGTTGTATTTTCAACAAAAATGAACAAAATCAGATACAAGCGAGCGTTGAAACAAAGCGAGGGACACAATAGGAACGCGTTGCAGTGACTCGCTGATGGCAGCACTGCTAATAGCTGCATTGTTTAGAACGCACGCACTACCGGACGAAGTGAAACACTATTTTATGACACGTTGTGAATTTCTTTTCGTATTCACACTGATGACTTTTATTTATCGACTACGTTTTGCTTATATTTATAAAGGTAATTATTTTTAGATTTTTCAAACATATTTATACACCCAAATGGTATAAACTGTTATACCAACATGTACGTACTTCCGGGTGTAAGTTTTTTAGGTATATCGATATTATTATATATTAAAGAACTTAAATACGTCGAGGTATACGTACGTATACGTATACGTCTGTATTTTCCGAGTTCATACAACCCGAACATGTTTAAAGCGCGAGTGAACAGGCTTCTTCTGGGCGAACTCGCTCCATCTTCGACCTCGTCTGTGCTCTAGAGCTAGACTGAGGTCAAGAGTAAGCCCATAACATAATTAAAAAAAAAAAGGTATTTTTCTATACTTTGTTCGGTGAGTCCCCTACCGCTGCTTCGCAGCAGTATGCGTAAATGTACTCCCCATAGTTATAAAAGTCTATTTGTCAATACGATACCATTCAGCCTATAACATCCAACTGGTCGGTACAGGCGTGTCTTTCTATGTAGAAGGATCAAAGCTTAATCCACCAGGCTATTCTATGCGGGTTGGCAGATATAATCCCTACTATGAGTAACGATCGCTGTCAGGTGTTTATGATAGCAACCAGGACCGACAGCTTAACGTGCTCTCCAAGACACGGTGGGAAGACCCACAAGGACAGACACCCAGACCAGAAATAAATATTTGTACAAATACAAGTTTCACTCCGAGCGAGAATCGAACCCGCCACCGCGATGTGTAGGGGCCAATACAATGCGCGCACCACTAAATCAGAGCGGTTGTCCTATATTTATTTATATACCCTATTTCTCTATACGAACATCTTCCAATTAGATGTTTATAGTATGTGCTAATAATAAAAAGATATTCCAAAAATAATATTTTAAAATAAAATATGAGCGAATCCCTTCAGACACAAAGCTTAGTCCACAATGGAGATGGGACAAGGAAGCGGCTCGCTGATGGCAGCACTGCTAATAGATGCGCTGTTTAGCGAATGCGGGCTTCCGGACCGGTCGAGTCGGAAATGGTGCCTCCCTGTAGACAACCTTCATTTCCTTAGCAGTCCTTTGCTTTTACTCCTTGGGGTGGTAATCTGCTTGTACTTTGCGACAATTTTGCTGCGCATTACTCCAGACTTATGTGGTGACAATCTTATATAAAGTATTAATAAGATTTTTTTGTAACATAAAAAAATATTATCTACGTAAAAGTTTTAATTTATATTTTTATCACGATTCAAACAAAGACACGTTATATAAAAGAACACGAAAACGTTTCAAAAGTAAATAAACATTATCATAACTTTTAGCATTCATCATAAATATTATGCAGAGCAACTTCCTCTAATTAGAGCGAAAGCGCAGAGAGAAAAAAAATAAAAACAATTTTTTCTCTTTATAAACGTCGAGCGCTATTCGTGTATCAGAATAATTTATCTAGGCACCGTAATTTATGCAAGGAATACGTTCGCCCCTCGAATAACATTTTTTTTTGCCGGCATTAAATCCTTTTTGTTTCGAATGCGCCAAAGGAACAATAAAGCTAGCTGACTGTCGGTGAGAATGGAAGACAACGGGATCACGACGGGTGTTGTCACACGTTTTCTCACAAATGAACATCGAGCAACGAGGAGGTATCTAGCAAACAATCCATGTCAAAGATGACTTTTTGTTTGTTCATTTAACAATGTATATCAGCTTTAAGCATTATTTAACACATATTTAGCGTCGCTGAAGATATCAATTCTTATAGAAGGTATATAACGTTAAAACTAAATCAATATTGTTAAATTTTATCTTTTATGGGTATTGTAATTACATGAGCATAATCATCTTTCTGTGAGAACAACGTTGTATATTATTGTATCTTTGCTCTTTGTCAAAAATATAATTAGGATTTATTATTTAGTAGTTCTATTCATAATCAAAACTATAACATATTTGTTCCAGTCTAAAGAAGTAAACACGAGAACTTTACTTAAATATCAGCACTGGTTTATAATTGCTGTTTCATAAAAACTCTTGTATTGCAATTAAAATCCCGGAACTATATTGGCTGGAGTATTTCGGTTGACGGAGTTTTAATTTCGAAGACCGAGACGTGAAGCACGTAAAAATTCGAATGATGTTTTCGTCAGTTTCGCGTTAACTTTGCTGAGATAATAAGCACGAGTTTATCTGGGACTATAGGGATATACCTAAATATATACAGACTACCCGATGTACGCTAATAACAGGGAGTAAAATACTAAAAACCAAAATGATTACAGTGGGAAAATTGCTAACAAATATATTTATATCTAGATATTTTTGTGTTTTATAGTTCATGCATTTGTAATAATGACTTTAAGACGTTTAATGATGACTTTTAGACTTATTTTAAAGTTAATCGAACTAATATTAATGACGATTAATGGATGATATTTATAATATTATTTTTATTAGCAATCTAATTTAAAAAAAAAATTGTTCCAATTTCGGTCTTGAAATCGGTTTTTTCATAAGTGAAAATGTATTGACATATTTTATAATATACAATACAAGACTGTTATTGCGTTAATAAAAGCCAGTATTCAGTAATTTTTTTTTTTTTTTTTTTTTGTTACAATTGTACATATTTAAAAACATGTCAGTCAAGTCGTGCGGGGTGCGTATACTTGTAGGAATGCAACTTTGAGTCATTAATTATCATAATAGAAAAATGGGTGACTTTTGCGAGAATCTCCGCAAATATTAGTTTCAAATTAGTGGAATATTTTGTTAGTAGTTAACTTATTATATAATTAATATAGGTAATATTACAGATACTACTACACTTGCTATTGTCTATATTCTTTTCCGTTATTAATATATTTAAAATTCGGATACTTAATTGATTAAATTTTAATTATCATAATTAAAAATTTAAATTAAAGAAAACCAATAAATTATGAAAAAAAAGAACCTTTTTTAAAAAATTTCAATTTGACTACATACCTTGACAATCAACAAAAGACACGTATGTGTGTGTTAAATACATGGTAGTGTGTGTAATGTTTTTTTTTTATTGATTTAATATATTTTCATGCATATATAAAAAAATGGCATTCTGTACTCCTTCTCTATATAACCTATAAGTGTGCGAAATTTCATACTCCTCCGTCCACGCAATTTTCGTAAAAAGGGGTACAAAGTTTTGCTTCACGTATATAGGTATCCATGTTAGGTTTTAAAATTCTAGTGATAAGTTGATTGTTTAACTATCAAATAACTAAACAAAATAATACAATCATGTCGTCATAGAAACGCTTATTTATATTATTTAGTTTGCAAACACATTTAGCAAAAAAAAATTTTTAATCTCATTTTTACAAACCTTTAAAATGTTCTTAAGTTTTATAAAAATAAGGTTATTATCTAAACAGTACCTGTTTGATAATTAGCAAGATTTAACGACGTCTGTCTTATCAGCTAGAAGAAAGGAATGAGAAGCATCACCAATCATCATCAATACACACACAAACCAGAAAAGTTCGATTGAAAAGGTTAATTAATTTTTATTAAAATCTTTCAATAGCTTTTTAATAATTTAAATTTGAGTCGTTTATTTATATCTGTAAGAACCGATTATAACAAATTTATTATTAAATGATGATAAAATAATGTTTTTTCTCCTCATACATTTCTTAGACTTCTTTGTTGTCCAATGTCAATGTGTAACTGTATAAAAAAAATAAAAATATCCAAAAAAATTGGTAGTAAACGCACGATATTTTGACACCCATTATAATAGATATCACATAATTATGTATTATTATTATAAAGGGTCAGTAAGACATTGTATTGATTTATTTATAGCTATATAGAATATATACCTACGATAACATAGTATTGATTCGTGTACATGACCTATTTAAAATTGATTCACGGATCATCAAAACTGGATATTTCGATTGAAATATGTGCATTGATTGTGACTTAGTTACAACTTCCTTTCCTACTAAATCATTTTATTTCATTGTTTGTAACTGTTTTAGTGCAAGTGACAATGCAATATATCGTAAAAAGGTATTTTAAATGTACGTATAACTGAAGGTGTGATATCGAAAAATAATATTTCTGTTTATTTTATCAAAACATTTGGCTTTGAAGAGAAATAAATATTCTTTATAAGTATTATATTATTGCATATTTTTAACCGACTTCAAAAAAGGAGGAGGTTACTCAATTCGACCGTATGTATATATATATTTTTTTTATGTATTTTCCGGGATAACTTCGTCGTTTATGAACCGATTTTGATAATTCCTTTTTTTTTGTTGGTAAGGAGATATCCCTGGTGTGGTACCATGATAAGGAAACCAAGATTTGATGATGGGGTCCTAGAGAAATCGAGGGAAACTCGAAAATCCGCATAACTTTTTACTGGTTGTACCGATTTTGATGATTTTTAATTTAATCGAAAGCCATTACAACAACATTTAAATTTCATCGAAATATGATTACAACTTTTGGAGTAATCTTTGATAATGGGTATTTACTTGACTATTTTTTCGTCTACCTACGTTGTATTACTTGTCGATATAATTGAAGTCGGTTTTTTTTCGTTTGCCTGCAAACACAATTGTTATGTATTCGTTAGGCAACTTTTGTTTACACACCAATTCTATATGACTGTATCATATTCACTTTGTTATTAGTAAATCATAACAGGACTCGTGGAGTTTAGTCATTTCCTACTTAACTCCTCCTATTTATTGTACGTGAACAAACAGTTTCGTACAATACCTATGTACTTTATCTCTTAAATTCAAAAAGATTTAGAAAATGTTTATTTTGTTTTTAACGTTGTTGTATATTTATATATTATATTTATATAATATAATAATTTAATCTAATTTAAATAACAATTGTTCCGTTTACATAATTTTCATTTAAACTAAAATTTATACAAGCCAGTATTGTTGTGTACATCTTGTTATGGACACGAATTCCAAGCTCTTTTTAACCGACTTCCAAAAAAGGAGGAGGTTCTCAATTCGACTGTATTTTTTTTTATGTATGTTACATCAGAACTTTTGACCGGTTAGACCGACTTCGACAAATTTTGTTTTAAACGAAAGGTGGTGTGTGCCAATTGGTCCCATTTAAATTTATTTGAGATCTAACAACTACTTTTCGAGTTATATCTAATAATGTGTTTTTACTTGACGCTTTTTTCATCGACCTACGTTGTATTATACCGCATAACTTTCTACTGGATGTACCGATTTTGATAATTCTTTTTTTGTTGGAAAGAAGATATCCCTAGTTTAGTACTATGATAAGGAAACCAGGATCTGATGATGGGATCCCAGAGAAATCGAGGGAAACTCTTGAAAATCCGCAATAACTTTTTATTGGGTGTACCGATTTTCATAATTCTTTTTTTGTTGGAAAGAAGATATCCCTAGTTTAGTACCATGATAAGGAAACTAGGATCTGATGATGGAATCCCAGAGAAATCGAAGGAAACTCTTGAAAATCCGCAATAACTTTTTACTGGGTGTACCGATTTTAATAATTTTTAATTTAATCGAAAGCTGATGTTTGTCATGTGGTCACATATAACGGTCATTCTCCAATTCGGCGTTCTTTGCCTAATTACCGTGACGTTTTTTATTTTTCACTGATTTGATTTAAACACATTAAAATATGAAACAAATCAAAAATACGAATTCAATAATTAATTTGGCATGTAACAGTTAATTGTGGTTTTCTAGATAATGAGACTTAAAAAATTTATGAATACGGTAATTAGAAAATTTTTATATTTAATGTAACGGTAATTAGAAAATATGCTGTGTGGTTACGGCAATAAGAATATAGCCACTCCCTCTCTTCCCGTGAGTGTCTTAAGAGGCGACTAAGGGATTACACAGTTCCACTACCACCCTGGAACTTGAAAGTGCCGACCGATGGTGGGATAATCATCCAACTACTGCTTTTGAAATACACAGGCCGAAGACGGGCAGCAGCGTCTTAGGTGCAACAAAGCCAGCCCTGCGGTCTCCAACCCGCCTGCCCAGCGTGGTGACTATGGGCAAAACAAGACAAGACACATGAGTTCACGCCACGTTTTTCTTGAAATATATTCTCTCTTGCCAGGACAAATGCGACTGATCTCATCTTGCTCTACAAAAATTTGGGCGTCTTGTTTGGTTATCTCTACAGTAGTCCCTATATTATTATTATGTAAATACTTTGGTTCTATTTCTTTATCATGACTTTGTTTTGGTTTTGGATGTAGCGTGTTTTATATTTCAGTCTTAATGCTTGCTTCCTGTACTTTTCTTTTGCTCTTCTTAGGTCTATTGTTTTGTCTCAAATATGACATTTCTTTATTTGTTTTCTATACATGCCTTCTAAATAACAATAAGAGTGAGATTTTTTTACGTATCGGTTTCTCGACAGTTATCTTTGAAGATGGTGAAGTTGGTGTTGAACACAAGGAAGACGCTCGTTCGTTTATTTTCGGTCAAATGCTCATTATTAATTAATAATAAAATAACATACTTTCAGTAGAAGATGATGACAGAGCACTAGATGGACGCGACGTTGATGTGATTAAAGAAGGTTTAAAATTTGGTGTCTTTTTCAAGGGAACTAATTCTTTTTCAAAAGAACTCGACTGCAGAAAAATTTCGTCTTGCTGATTATCTTATTTTTTTGATTTGGGATTTTCGGGACAATTTTGTACTCTTTTAGTGTACTTTTTAGCGCAGCGAATATGATAAATCATTGAGATGTGTGTGACAGAGTTTCAAGAGGATCTGTTATATTGTTATCAAGCACCTCTATATCTAAGGTCCCTTCTTCCTCGATTGTTTTCAATTTTCCCTTTTCCTTTTGTCTTTCATAGTAAGTTCTGAAATTTTCTCTACTTCTTTTTTGAGTTTTCTTCCGGCTTTTGGTGACATTTCGCAGATAGGCAGTATTTTTTTATTTTTTTTATTGTACCCTTCTTTCTCCTTTATTTTTTCTTTGATTGCTAATACAAAAAGGGGCATTTTTAATTCGTTCTCGGCGTTGTCGCGCGGCAAGCCTTCTATTTTCTTTAACTTCCTCTTTGGTCTTTTTGGGTTTTCCTATCCTATAAATTAAATAATTTGATGAATGGTCAGCATATAATATAGACATATTTACGGACAATGATAATAATAATCTACGAAAACCGCGGTAAACAAGTATTACTTTTTCATACAACGGTAATTATAAACATATGGTAATTGGTATACGGTAATTAGAAAACGATACATTTTCACAAAAATGTTTAAAACCGACGCAGTATACAAATTCTAGCTTATTACAACGTACGGAGGCCAAAGTACTGTCTCCATTTACATGATCAACTTGGGTCTATCTTAAAAATCTAGTATTAAAATAAGAACAACGGTAATTAGAAAAGTTTTTAACCAAGGCTACGGTAATTATATACTCACGTGCTTCATTGGTGGTACACTAACATGAGAGTCATACAACTGCTGATGGACCTCGGCACACACTGAGGAGACGCGATGCGTACGGTAGTGATGTGCCAAATACTTTTATTTAGGGATGTGCACTCGAGAACAGCAGATGTTACGGTAATTAGAAGTTTCCATTGGACATACGATTACTTCATAATAATTATTAGTAGACTGGTTCTATTGAGTTGATATTTTGTTATGCGATACACGCTGCTTAATATCGTTTAAAACGTTGAATGGATCAAAGTAAATCTATACGCTATAAAAATTACAAGCAAGTTTTAAGATTAAGTTGGTGTGCGGACACGTCACGGTAACAGAGGTTTTTTGAACATAAGTTAAATTAATTTAGTCTTAATTACTTAAAACAGAAGCCAATATTTTTTTTACAGCTAGGTACGGATGCTATCTAAAATATTTAAAAAAGTGCCTGATTGAATATGATGATATTACGGTTTAAACAAGCCCGGACACGAAAAATTTGCTAATCGGAGAATGGCCGATAAATTTTATTGAGATCTGATAACGACTTTTTGAGTAATCTTTGATAACGCGTAGTTACTTGACTATTTATTCGTCGATATACGTTGTATTACTCGTCGATATAATTGAAGTCGGTTTTTTTTTCGTTTGCAAGCAAACACAATTATTACTGTACTTTTTTTAAGTTTACAATTGCACTGTAATAAAAACATATTAAACTCGAGTTATTAATATCAAGAATATATACACACTAGCTTATTACGTATAAAATATGTAAACATCTGGTTGTAAATTTTTTTTATAAGGGAATTGCCGAAAAATTGGAAAAAGTGCTCAGGTGGACATTGCGGCTAAAAGCGTTTCCATGTTGCGACGCCGTTGCTCTTTCATCACCTTGTTTACACGTTGTGGCGCTAGGGTTAACTGCTGCTGTTTTATTATACCAAGGAACTTTCAAGCAAATACGATAAACTATACCGACATTTAAATAATCTAACTGTAATTTACTGTAAATGTTTGTATTTTTCTCACTGCTATATAACACATATTTTCTTTTTTAACAATGATTAATCATTACTTAAGTAAACAAATATAGCTTTTCCATTATATTTTCGTCTGTTTATTAAAATTACTTTTTATTAATATATTTTAAATATGCTTCGTTGTGTAAAAATAAGGTCGTAACATATAAAATCACCAAAATTACCTACCTACCTAAATGCACAGGTGGACGGCTAAAAGCGGTTTCGTGTCGCTCAGCCGCGTTTGTCTCTTGTTTATCACCAGTTTACATGACCTTACATTACAGTTAACGGCTTATTTTATTACTGTAAACACTGTTAATTACACAAAATATAATTAGGCATATATGCAATGTACTTTATATTAACAATCTGGTTACATTACTGCTTTTTGTTTGACTATTTTTATTTAAGACTAGCTATGCCCGCGACTTCGTCCGCGTGGAATTTAACAAAAAAGTTATTTTTCTGTTCGCAGAATTATAAAATAAATAAATTTCTAAAATAAAAGTAGTCTAAGTTACTCCTTATTACATCAGCTATCTGCCAGCGAAAGTCCCATGAAAATCGGTCCAGCCGTTTCAGAGATTAGCCGGAATAGACAGACAGGAAGACGAAATTGTAAAAAATGTTATTTAGATATACCTATGTATCGTGTATATCCATATGCATTTAGTAAAATGCGGTTATTTTAATATTACAAACAGACACTCCAGTTTTATTTATTTGTATAGAATATACCTAATTTCTCATTTATTTTTGTGATAAATAACACTGACACTGGACACTGAGTTGAAAATATAATCATAAAATTTATACAAAAAAGTAAAGTAAAGATGTGTTTATTGCGAAATAAAAACCCATGATATCAAAAATGTTCGAGATTTAAGTCTTTAAGCTATCATGAAACTAAGCAAGAAATGATTTTTAAGACCCACAGAAATTCGAAGTCTGTTTAAATTTCTCACTTGCGTCAGAACGGGCGATTCCGGTTAAAATATCTACATTTTTTACGGGCTTACTTGAAACGACGTAAATCCGTACTCTGAAAGCCCGCCCTCACCATTTTCCTCTCGTGTGTACAGTCTACTATTGAAAGAGTTATTCCAGCACCATGAAGGTTCACACAAAGAGGCTTTTATCGCTGGGGCGGACGCGCGAAAGTGCCGCTAGCCGAACAAAATCCGGCATTACATGAATACCGCTAAGTAGGTTAACGTACTATACTGTAATTTACATAGAAAGTAGTATTTTTTTTTATAGTTACTTATAATTAGACAAGATAATGTGTCGATTTAACCTAATTCATGTTCTAATAAAATTATGTATTATATTAATAAAAAAATATTTATTTTAATTATTTTATAAATTTTATATTTTTTGTTTTATTATGTAAGGTTCGTATAATATCTCATTATACTATAATTAACCTTATATGGTACGTATTATTTTTACAGCGATCTTTTAAAACAGGTTAATGAGATTTATTATATTTTTCCGAAATACAAAGACAAGATTTTTACTAATTCTAAATATTTTATACTAGGCGCTCCAGCGAACTTTGTACCGCCTTGTGTAATTTTTGTATTATTATTTGTGAATGTGGCAAACGATTTTAACTTTTTACACACCTTATCCTGAAAATAACGAATATAGTAAATGTGATAGATAGACTTCAATTTACATATATGTTAATAATTAATTATATAAATTTACATAAATGTTAATACAACGTCGGTGATCGTAAAAATAATTAATAAAATACGCATTATTGGGGATTACTCAAAAATCCTCGTCAGATTTCGATCAAATTTAACGTGGACCACACGACAAGCATCAGCGTTCAAATAAGAAAAAATCCTCAAAATCAATACACAAAAAAGAGAAAAAAAAATAATTAAAAAAAAATAGGGAGTCCTTAAATTGGATATCTCATGCCCGGTAAGCGTTTGGAGACCCCACCCACGCATCTGTACTAATTAACGCTACTTATTATGATGTTTTTTTTTTTTTTTTTTAATACAGATACAAGCGAAGTGTATGTAGCTCTGCGTGAGTTTTAGTCTATGCCCGTAAAATTTATTTTTAGTGTAATAATTTACGTTTGGCAGTAACTTTCTCTACGCAGCCTTAGTGCTTAAAATAAAAAATAAAGTTATTAGTAAATGTAATATAAAAGATTACAGACAACCTAACTTCCTAGGTTTCATTGATTTTTTTTATAAACATCATCATCATCATCATCATCATTACAGCCTATACAGTCCACTGCTGGACATAGGCCTCCACAAGTTCACGCCAAAAATAACGTGAACTCATGTGTTTTGCCCATAGTCACCACGCTGGGCAGGCGGGTTGGTGACCGCAGTACTGGCTTTGTCGCACCGAAGACGCTGCTGCCCGTCTTCGGCCTGTGTATTTCAAAGCCAGCAGTGGGATGGTTATCCCGCCATCGGTCGGCTTCTTAAGTTCCAAGGTGGTTGTGGAACCTTGTTATCCCTTAGTCGCCTCTTACGACACCCACGGGAAGAGAGGGGGTGGCTAAATTCTTTAGTGCCGTAGCCACACAGCACAAAAACTGTTTTTATAAACAGTTTTTCAATTATTAAGGCTAAATATAGCGTGATATTAAAATAACAAAATGACTTCGTTAGAATTTCACTATTTGTAATTATGTTTGTTAAAATATCGATCCAAAGCTTGCGGGTGCATTTCTTGTTCTTATTTTTTTTTTTCTTATTATAAAATCGCTCAATTAATACGTTCATCATTAAGTAAATTCGTTAATTATTATGGAATAAAAGTGCACCTCAAATAGTTAATATGACATAGTATTAATCTTAATACGACAAAATTAATATGAAGTGTATATTAATGTACCATATTAAAGTGTCGTGCTACAAATCGGAGGTTTCTTTTTCTATCACAAAAAAGATTGAGAGAAAAATGACATAACAAAACATAATGATAAAAGAGTCACTATTGAGAGTTAACAGTAATTACGGTTGTAGCTTCGTTTTTAAAGAAATTAATTTCTACAGACTAATTTATTAATAGATGCAAATGTAAAACGATGATTTAAAAGTGTTGAAGCCTATTTGGATACGGTAATTTTTAATTTTAATTTTGATTTTCACTTGTAATTGTCTAGTTACAAATGGTCTATATGTATATAATGCAATGCGCAATGGAATCACGTACTGCTTGGAGCACTGAATATCTCGACTACTTCACTGTTTAGTGCCGGTTAGATAAGCTAAATCCCCGAAATACTGTGATAGGCTAATGAGAATCATTTGCTCGGCGTCGCTTGCATACAAATGGGATATATTTTTGCAACGAATGTCATAATTATAACTTTATATACGTATAAGTTGAGTTTACTCGTACTTTACATTATGATGAATTACTTTTGGTTGTTTTCTTCTTAAACTCTTTCATAGTTATGTTTTTAAATGTTCCAATTTCGTTTGGTTTCGTAAGTAATACTTGTATATTACAAAAGAAAAAATTTGAGATAATGCTTTTAAAATGTACTGCAAAATATAATGAACAAAATTATTAAAGTTAAAAAACTAATTTTTTATATATTTTAAAGAGTAAGCTTTCAAAATTCTTCTACTCAAAGTAAGCTTAATAAGTAATTCCCAAAAATCCTTCCTTACAATAAGTATCTCAGCTTAAAACATTAAGCATTACAGCTTTTACGACTAAATATTTCATTTTGGATTCCGTTTTCACGAAAGCACAAAGAGAATTTTTGTCAACACCATTAATGGTCACGTTACCTTTCATTTTAAGACATCTAAAGCCAGAGCTTATAGGAGAGGCATAAAATTACCTTTCCTGGAAAATAATGCTTTGCCTGTAACTAAAATGTTCACTGAATAATTTATAAATGTTGTCCAAAGTTACTGATTATTTCAACTACTTAATAGGAAAGTAATAATATTTTCCTATTAAACAGCTCAAAACCTAAAACTACGATGATAAAAAATGCATGATGTAACGTAGTAGAAACTTTTTTAATTTTATTTAATAGTCTGTTGCACAGTGTAAGCGTACCTGAAAGGAAAATTCAACATATTATAGGTGCACAAGTGTGTGCACACCGCCAACACGCATTGGAGCAGCATGGTGGATTAAGTTTTGATCCTTCTCTTACATGTGGAAAGGGGTCTATGCCCAGCTGTGGGATATTACAGGCTGAAGCGATTTATCCAATGTACATTCAGTACCATAAAGTACTAATAAAATGAAGTAAGTAGTAGTTAATGTATATAAAATATATATGTATATATATGTATATATGTATATATATATATGTATTTAAAAACCTATATTACGTAGATTTAGTCATGATAATAAAAACTGCACCATTATTCAAATAAAGTGCCTAATAGAGCATTTAGACCGTCGAGAAAATACTTCAACTGAAGTTTATGGCCATTATTGTTTATGTACAGCCGACCCATTTTAAATGTGAATTATTTTTAGCATACAGCATATTTTTGCCTTGTCTTTTTGTTAAATGAGTATTATATATTTTATAATAATCACATGTTTTCATATTTGAAGCGTGATTGTTTAAGAAAAGTCTAAAGATTTCATTTAATTTTTTTATACGGGGTATTTTATACGTGCAAAGGTCGGCAACAAGCGTACGTCCCGTCTGATGGTAAGTGGATACCGTAGTCAATAGACTCTTTTTATTCATTGCAAGCACGTTAAGGTTCTTACCCCTGACCCATCCCACACAGCCCCCAAGCCCATGGGTGCTATTTAGCTTGTGATCTCTAAGGTTATTAAGTCAGCCTGCTCCAGATTTGAGCAAGATATGTATGTATGTGCCCTACCCAATGAAATCAACGTCTGATACAACGCCTTTTACAGAAATTCTATACCGGTGAGAGAATTTTCACAAATCTTACAAATATCACTTCTTTATTATATACCATCGGCATATAACTTTTATTGTGTATTTTTGAAAAGGAGAAGCAGTATTTATCTCATTATGAAATTTAATTACATAATTTCAGTTTATAAATGTAATTATAATTCATACTTCAAAAAGCCTCTCATCCACATCATATTGAAGTTATCACGTATAAATCTCAACGTTTCAATGTAAGTAGAGAGATTACAAGGAAATCCCTACAAAAGGATATTTAGGACAGCTAACTTCACAGAGAAAAGTGATTTTCAATATGTCGAGAGGGCTTAAACACACGTCTGCAGAATCCTTGGCGATGGAAACCCTGATGTGTCATCGCTCTTTACATTAATACTTTTTTTGATAATAAAATTTATTTTTATCACATACACTTTTATACACTTTCACATATAACACTCTCATACAAATTTACATTGATTACGTTCTTTTTAATGCTCCTACTTTCTACAAATTATAATTTTATTTAATCAAAAATGAATCAAAACATCATTAATAATGTTTAGCATAACGATAAAGAGATAGCTTAAGTTTCCTATGGAATTTATGTATCTTTCCTTCTTGTTAACTTATCATTTACAATCGCTTTTGACTTATGATTAAGACGTATGATTGGGATGTACCCGAATTGAAATCCCGAGTTTGGTAGCGTTGATGGACACTGGACTAGTACGATAAAATAAACAATGAATTTAGAAAAAAAATCCTGATCAAAAATTATTTTTAGATAAATTACAAACAAATTAGTCTTAGAATTTTAATTTATTTCGTTCTTCCGACTCAGTAATGGAAAACTTGTTTCACAATTACTAGTGGAATTCAATTATTCGGATTTTAGTTATTTCAACGTACATGCAGACAGAATTGTATATATTAAATATTCACATTTTCTTTGTACTGCTTCGTAATGAAATACCTATATATCACCTTGTTGTGTGATGCACCGTTCTAAGAGGTCATTATTTAGTACCTAGACTTAGCATATATGTTTTATAGATTAAATTTTAATTCAGAAAGGTATTTTGATCTTATTTCTTTCAATAAACCCTTTATATATAATAAAATTTAACAATATTTTCATTTCCTCTAATTTTCTAGACTTCGAATGTGTGTATCATATCTGTTTAGTGCTGTAATTTGTAGTCGAAAAATGATACTATTTGTGGTGAAAGCTGGTGCTTGTCATGTAGTCCAATTTAAATTTGAGCAAGATTTGACCAATAGTTTTTGACGTATCACTAACAAAGCGTATTTTTCATTTGTTAAACAGTTATTTTAACACAAATCAAGCTGTAAAATTAATTAATTTAAAGTTTAAATCATAACATAAAAACAAGTATAACATGAAACTATTTCACTGTCTCCAATTTTATTTGAAATGAAACAACAGCAAATTCAATAATGAATTTATTTTCATTAAAACAATTGCACGATTCCGTGAAAAAAAATCGTTTGCATCAATAAAAACAGGTAAAAACCGAACACGTAATAAAAGGGTTATAATTTACAGGTCGGTGCGAGGAAGCACGTGCATTTTGTAACCACAAAGCTCATATTATTACACTATAATCTGACGAACTATGACGCGAATGTGCGCTGCACACATTGAAGACAAATTACTACTGCACAAAAGTATGTGTGTGGGTAACCATTAACGAAACGCAAATTTAATTAATAAATACTAGATATACTTATTCGAGTTCTAATTACTTTAAACATAATTTACCTGTTTCAATTATCTAATATTACAATTTTATTTTGGCTTGCATTATTTTCGTTTTGCAATTGTGTATAATCATAATTTGTTATTTTAAAAAAGTTTTTCTTCTCAACTCGACGTCACATAGGCGAAATCATCCATGCTGTTGTGTTACTATTGTAATTAATCAGGACGTTTTATTAACAGAAGTGTAGTTTCTGTCTTTCTACTATAAAATAGTGTTTTCGTAAGTACGACTACCACTTCACTCTGACGATTACAACGTAACACGTAAGACTTTGGAGGTATTGTTTTGTGTAAAATCCAAAATTCGCTCGCCGTTAAAAATAACTTATGTACGTATATTCCTCAAAAAATTAGTTCTTTTCATCATTCATCGTTACTACATGTATCAGCATATTTAATTTAAAAATACTATAATATTTTAATTTAAATATATGTAATAACTCATATCTAGACGATAGATATTCGCACGCGGTAAACACGGTTTTACGGTACATACCGATTTCGCGGAAATTCCAGGATCCTTCTCTATCTTCTAGTGAAAATTCCATAAAAGATTAGCCCGAACAAACAGAAAGATAGATAGACAGGCAGATAAAATTATAAAATCGTTTGTTTGTGTTTTAGTATCGTTCAAATAACTAACTTTTTAATAAATGCACTAGATAAAACACAGGTATTTCGAAACCACAGACACACCCTTTAATTTTATTTAAATATGCATATATAGATGTTCAGATTTGGTAACTATATACCTACCATACATATTATACCAAAATTTAGGACGGAAATCAAACTAACGATTCTGGAGGGAAATAAAAAAATCAGGGTTACTGCGAACTGCGGTGACAAATTGCTGTGTGAAATTGACAAACATTTTAAATTTTCATTACACGGCGATAAAATTAGTTGCTGACGTTTATGTAGGTACACATATAACTTTTTCACCGTATGACTACTCATTACAGTACACTGATATAACATTTTTTTTTTGTGTTTGTTACTGCCCGGAAAATATTTGTTAAAGAAAAATTTAAAAAAAACTTTAAAATATCGCGGTACCGAAATCGCCAGATCAGTTAGTCATACTGATTTTATACAGGTTTTAATAATAAACATGTTACAGCCTGTAATATCCCACTGCTGGGCATAGGCCTCTTTCCCCATGTAGGAGAAGGATCAGAGCTTAATCCACCACGCTGATCCAATGCGGGTTTGGCGGATATATTCGCTACTATGAGTAACGATCGTCATCAGGTGTACATTATAATAACCGGGACCGACAGCTTAAAATGCTCTCCGAGGCACGGTGGGGAGACCCACAAGGACTAACAACCAGACCGGAAATAAATATTTGTATATACCGTCGGTGTTTAGGCGCCGCCGCCACGGCATACGCACCATTGCACCAAAGCGGTCGTTAAATAATACACAATTCGTTGTGGAAAAATATCAGTAAAATAAAATTAATATTTCATATCAACAAGGTATTTAAATATCATTTGAGTTTTATTTTTTTAATTAATTAAGTACGTAATAACGAGAGCGTTGTTTATACGGACGCTGAATTTGATATCATTAAAATAAATAAAAAAATATTTTGTATCTCATTCATTAGCATTTTGTTTTTTTTTTCTCTTAACCACTTTGTCGGAAAGGTTTTATGACTTTATTGACGTTATATATATATTTATTTTGTCAATTGATTGAAGTTTACTAAGTTATTTTGTTTGATGATAATCTGAAAGAAAGTTACTTAATTATTATTCTTTTCATTTTTCAATATGTATTTGCCCAGTTGTCTGTTTTGAATACATATAAACGTCTGCTCGTATACGTCCTAAGGTTGGCTAGTACATAAAATTATTTTACCGTTACGCCCGCTTTTGTAAAATTTAAAAATGTGTGCAATAAACTTTTAAAAATAAGAACAAAAAGCCATTAAAATAAGTTCATAAATGAAGTTTAAATATAGAATATAGTTTCATAAATAGTTATAATAACGGAAAAATAATTTTTATGTATTAAAAATAAATAGTTTGTAGTCTTTGACCAGCATTACTCTGCTGTCAGTACATAGTACAGCATAACACGTTTAACCACAATGTCTCCTCCAGTATATGTACATAAATTCATGTCTACATAAGATGTAAGGTCGCATATACATTAAATGCATTAATTGCAATTCAGTTTTTGTATTAAGCGGTGTTTATATTTATTACATTTCATATTTATTATGTATTTTTAAATTGAATATGCTAATACATGTAGTAACGATGAATGATGAAATAAACTAATTTTTTGAGGAATATACGTACATAAGTTATTTTAATGGCGAGCGAATTTTGGATTTTACACAAAACAATACCTCCAAAGTCTTACGTGTTACGTTGTGATC
This sequence comes from Melitaea cinxia, assembly GCF_905220565.1. Lineage (NCBI taxonomy): Eukaryota > Metazoa > Arthropoda > Insecta > Lepidoptera > Nymphalidae > Melitaea > Melitaea cinxia. The sequence continues at coordinate 12,038,122 of NC_059403.1, forward strand.
GTCAGAGTGGAGTAGTAGTCGTACTTACGAAAATACTATTTTATAGTAGAAATACAGAAACTACACTTCTATTAGTAATGCGTCCTGATTAATTACAATAGTACGTGTGACATCGAGTTGAGAAGCCAAACTTTTTTAAATAACAAATTATGATTATACACAATTGCAAAACGGAAATAATGCAAACCTAAATTGTAATATTACATAATTGAATCAGGTAAATTATGTTTAAAGTAATTAGAACTCGAATAAGTACATTTAGTATTTGTTAATTAAATTTGTGTGTTTCATTAATGGTTACACATACTTTTGTGCAGTAGTAATTTGTCTTCAATGTGTGCAGCGCTCATTCGCGTCACAGTTCGTCAGAGTATAGTGTAATATGAGCTTTGTGGTTACAAAATGCACGTGTTTCCACGCACCGACCTGTAAATTATGACCCTTTCATTACGTGTTCGGTTTTTACCTGTTTTTATTAATGAAAATGATTTGTTTTCACGGAATCGTGAAATTGTTTTGATGAAAATAAATTCATTAATAAATTTGCTGTTGTTTCATTTCAAATAAAATTGGAAACAATGAAATAGTTTCATGTTATACTTGTTTTATGTGATGATTTAGGCTTTAAATTAATTAATTTTACAGCTTGATTTGTGTTAAAATAACTGTTTGACAAATGAAAAATACGTTTTATTAGTGATACGTTAAAAACTATTGGTCAAATCTTGCTCAAATTTAAAATAATAGTAATAAAACCGGTCATAGCCTAAAAAACGGCTATTTGCAAAATAACAGCCTAATTTAAAACACATGCATGAAGTTGCCCACCATATAAACCAATCGAAAGCGTGTATGTTAGCATATTTATTTTTTATTTACTTTTAATAGTTTGCAGTATACCTATTCTGTGCTTTCAATATATATTAAACGAAATTGTTTAATTTTGTTTCCATTACCTAAGTAATTTGAGAATTCTGACGCTATGCAACTGTAAAGCTCTGCTCCTAAGAAAACCGACGCTCAGTACCGCACTCTGAAATGCAGATCACTAACCAGAGACTAGTTCCAGCTAGTAACACAATCTTCTTTGGGTATTACTCAATTCAACGACAAACGCTGTATATAATTTATGTTTATTTTGAGTTTATTTAGGATTAAATTAAGGTTCATATTGTAACTCCAATTAAGTAATTTAATTAAGTTTATTAATTTTATTTTATGGATAAAGCTTAGTTAGTTAGTTCAACCTATTGCAGTCTTCTGCTGGACGTAGGCATCCTTGTTTTCCGCAATCCTCATCCAGTGTACACCGGAAATCTTACGTAGATCGTCGGTCTAGCTTGCCGGAAGTTTCTCACACTGCGTTTTCCAAGATAATAGATAATGCTTATAAATTGAATATATATATTTTCAATGTACACACATGGTCGTCTGTTTTTGAGGTAGGCAATTTAGTGCCCGTAGTTTTGTTAAAAATTTTATAATATACACATTACTATTTTAAATAATGCACGAAACTTAATATATACTTATTTAAATAAATGGAAAAAGCTGTGCAAACTGAGACAAAGGTTAAGTTAAACGTATGAATACCTACTGTAGTCTAAGACGTAATCCTGTGATGTGTGTATTAAAAACAAAGAAAATAAACAAAAATATATTCATATTTTATCAGTAAGTAATTCGTCATTACATAAGATTTCTTAAAAAATACGATTTACCAAAAAAACCAAGCAAAGCTTGTTCATCCAGGTACTAGACATTAAGGTCATATTATACAGATATATTAATATCTGTGACGTATCTATCTACTTTATACATCAACTATAAAACCCCTTGTTTTGCCTTCAATACATGATCAGTTGAGAATCAACTTTTTTGTATTATTTTATCTACCGACGCCACACATCGCATCTACGGATGTGTTAGTTCTACATATAACAATAAAGTGATTTTTGACGATATGTTTCAAATTGAAATAGGCTTTATTTCGAAACAGAGCATCGACAAAGCCTTATCGATGCTTTAGTTCGACCGGTAATCCGCCTACCGTTAACGGTGCCAGTGTACTGGCCTGATTTCAGATAGTGTCACTAAATAAGTGATGGACGTAACCTTTCATAATTTTTTATTTTGTTTATTTATGTATCATATTTTTGTTTTAAATTGATGTTATATGAAAAAGAAAAAATTATGGACTTCATTTATGTACACTTCATTAACACCAGATATATAGGAATAATATAGCTTCACAACAATATAAGAAATAATGGTTATGTGTATATTTTTAATCGTAATTATTATTTTTTTCCCCTTTTAAGCTTTATACTTATGTAATTGTTATATGTTACTGTGTGCAATAAAGTTATTTATTATTATTATTATTATTATATTTGAAATACATATATAGATACATACACTTTCAAATTATATACTTGTACATATACAAACATACATATACACAACACTATATAAAAATAGTCGTATATAAAGGTAATTCATGTTATAATTCTAAATTTTTTATAGAATTATTCTTTTTTAGATATTTATAAAAATTTATCTAAACTTTATCACAGCTGTCACGTCTATTTAAATTATTGTTGTGTAAATTTAACTTCTGCAATACAATCAAAAACTGAACTGAATTCAGCACATTTTATTTGTTCAAAAACATTTCGCTATACAAATATAACTACTATCGTATATAAAAAATTCGAAATCTAAATAACAGCAGTGAAAATCCGGTAAAAATAAAACGGTATTAAAAATGGCAATGTCAATATAACAAAATTTACCGTGTGAGCAGTCGATGATGAACGCAAACATTCCGAAACGTGCGGCTTAATCAGATTTTCAATTATTATTATACAAACGACCGCCTCTCATGGGAGTATGGACACGGAAGCTGCATAGGTATACTCATATGCAAATATATCAACACGATATTTCGCTGACAAGAGACAGGTCTAAAATATCCGCTTATAATAAAATTTAATTTACTTTATCAATCTTCGGTCATTCAAGCCTCAATTTTAGTTACAATGAGTTTTAATTAAAATTGATTTTCGGTCAATTAATCTCCCACCTTTTAGTAAGGTAACGAAAAATTTTTGTCGAACAAGGCTATTGAAATAACATATAATAACTTACCTAATTTTAACGTCATCGCTTGATAAAAAAAATATATAGTAATAATTTTACTATTATAAAACAAAAATCTACCACTCACGTATCTGATAAAACGAATGTATCAAATGCAAAAAAAAAATACAAATTAAGCAAGACGTAATTATGAGATGGTAACTACTTATAACTTCGAAATTTTTCATCTTAGTTTCATAAATTGCAACAAAAATCGCTGATATATCTACCATACATAGACATATTTAAACAATCAAAACACATCCATCAATCAGTACAATAAAATTTAAGAATCCGAGTAACTAACTCATCCACACACTTCACACACATAAACACTAACATAATCTATTATTATAGATAGGACAGTACTATAAACTTAGATGAAATATAAACGCAAGTGAAACCGTATAGTTCATCTAGTTATTGACCAAAACGTTCTCGTCTCTGTTTTACGTATACATTGTATTCCATAGTCCTCGACACAATCCGTTACTCTGTACAATTTTCCAGCTTTAATCAATATGAATTACAATGCGGAGCCATCAATAAAGTTTTATTTATGGCTTATTTTTATAAATGTCGAGTGTTCATTGGAAGGGAATCGGTTCAGCGTCCACTCTTGTATTTGATGCGACCAATGGCTCGGAACGCGATACGTATTGTTCCATTTACACATACGAATGTATGTCCGATGCATTGTTTTTATATCGATGCGTTTATTGATTACATATATTTAAATATTAATAGTGTATAATATACATAATTAGATGCTTTTAAAGTTTTCGGTGGGGCTGGGCGGCGTTTACAAGTCTTCGTCGAGTCTTCACTTCGAAGACTCCGCAATCCCTGAAGACCAAAGTCTTCGTCCTTAAAGCAGTGGACTGCGATAGGCTGATGTGATAATGATGATGATCAGAGTTTGTAGTTCCAGCCTTTCAAAGAGGGCGTATATATGTAAAGTAGATCCGTGATTAGAAGCAAAGGTATCCAAAAGTTCGTCGATCTTATCACTTCTTTTTAACCGACTTCAAATAATTGTGTTTGCAGACAAACGAAAAAACCGACTTCAATTACATCGACAAGTAATACAACGTAGGCAGACGAAAAATTAGTTAAGTAAATAGGCATTATTAAAGATAACTCCAAAAGTTGTAATCAGATCTCTCTTCTTCATCTTAATTTTGTAAGCTCCGATTTTTGACTTTTTTTTTATATCACTAGGTCGGCAAACAAGCGTACGACTCACCTGATGGTAAGCGATTACCGTAGCTTATAGACACCTGCAACACCAAAAGCATCGCGAGCGCGTTGCCGACCCAATCCCCAATCCCTCCCAAGGAGCTCTGGTCATCTTACTCACCAACAGGAACACAATACTGTTTGAAAACAGTATTATTTTGCTGTGATCTTCTGTAAGGTCAAAGTACTTCCCCAGTCGGGCTGCTCCATATTTTGAGCAGAGAATTCCTGCTGTGCCCTACCTCAGACTGTCTGTTCTTGCATGTACTACAAGAAATTTAGAAAATAACTAACGATAAGCAAAATAAGTTGGATTGAAAACAATTATTAAAAAGTTATGTAACATCTGTATTATAAACTAGATATTAATAAAGGGTAGATAATAGATGATTTCAACGGCAACAAAAACCAGACAACGACATCCTTTAGATGAAGTTTCGACATTAGTAAGATTAAAGAGGACTCAAACGTTTGGTTTGAATGAAGAAAATCCTCAGACTTTCAATTTAAACTAAGTGCAGTGTCTGCTTTGGCGCCTAAAAGAAAATTACAAAGCGAATACAAAACACTGCATCCATTACTGTACACTATAGATATACAAAAATATATTTCCAATCATACAGGATAAGAGTAGTGTAAAGATATTCATTTACACATGATCGACGCGCATGTATCCGTTAAATGATATAGAGTAAAATACCGGGACAATCGAACAATGTGTCGTAATGAAAATCGTCATTACATATTTCAAAGTGTGAGTGCCGTAGACCACTACAAAAGCGACAACCAACAAAGTTCCAACATTATCCCGCAATTATCTAAATGCGAGTCTCACCGATGAATCGTCAGCGATTATATGCTTTGTCGCAGATGTGACAGCGATACACAAACGAGTTTGTTTTAATTAATCAAGCATATAATTTCGCCTCTCATTTAAAGTGTCATTCGAAATGCAATGATCGTGTTACAAACAAACTCCCGCCGTCTGTAATTTGATGCGTTTTTCTTTAGTAAATAGAGTGATTCCAGAGGAAGGTTTATATGACTGTATAATGCATGCATAATATAGTAGAGGAACACTGATAGTTTTTGCACCCGTGTGTAGCCGGGGCGGGTCGCTAGTTGTATATATGTAAGCTTGCTAATGACCTTTTTTTACAACGGGAAATGCTTTACGAACTTTGACGCCACGGCGTTGGGAGTTTGAGACTCGCTGACCGAGCTTTAGAATACCCACAAAACCCATCACACACCCGTAGCCGGTAATAACTGGACACCTTCATCCAGCTATTGCCGGCTCCTTTGTCCAGGGTGTATCAAGAAAAGGTTACCAGCATAGCACCCCAGTTTATTTAGAAGTTGGTCCAAGCCCTCGCAAGTCGTATACGTACTTGTAACTTTTTATTAGTATATAGAAGTTCTTATAGTACTCATTAAAAAATGCTGAGTATAATCGCATCATCTCATCGATTCGTGTTGCGTCGCTTTCTAACCACAAAAACATAATAACTGACAATCAAAGGTTTAATTCTATTTAAGAAATTTATATTGATATAAAATACTCAACCTAACACAAATTAAGCTCTAAAATGCTCTGTTCCAATTAATAGAAGTGAAGTGGTTAACCGTAATTGTTACGATTATGAATCACGAATTACCGAATAATCGTTGAAGCGATTTTACGTATTTATATATATAAACTATTTGTGACATTGTTATCCAAACGTGATATTTAAACTATATAGTGCTTTGTCTTCTAAATCGAATTAACAAATTATTGTTTAAAGTTAAGCTTTATTATTTTAGTAATTATAATTTATATTTTAGTAATTACTTTAGTAATTAAAAAGTAGCTACTTTTTGATAAAATTTTGCTCATATTTATAAGTAGAGAAAATAAATTGAAGTTCCATGCATTCATATCCCTACGACTCATGACTGGGATCCAAACAGAGCCTACACTAACTTTGAATTGCTCACCTGAAGTAACGAACGCCATTTTCAAGTCTCGATCTGAACCATAATTCAGTTCGAAGGACTAACAGTAATGTCAGGTTCAGGTCACTAAAAGCTTTAATTGGTAGATGATTGCCACACAATGCTCTTCCAAAACGTGAGTATGGTGTGCATTAACCCCAGTCGTGGGGGGTAAAGTATAGGTATAGGCAATCTCGTGCAAACTTTAGTGAAGATGTCTTCACATATACGACTACGTCTAAATGTGTTAAACCTCCGACAAGAACTACTCTTCGATATATAAAATAGTCCTGGCGAAGAGTAAAAACCGCAGTTGGACACTTGAAAAAGGTCAAAAGATCTGAAAGGCTACTCGCTCTGCGTAAGCGACGGAGACATGTGCGAACCGCACAAAGTATTTTTTTGCTTCGCTAGAGCGGCAATTGTTTATTTTTTTTTTACATACTAATTATAATTAATAATATTCATGCTATGCGAATTGACGCCGCGTTGGCTTAACGGTCACAGCCATGGATTATACCTGTTGCGCTGGCGGTTGCGGGTTCGATCCCCGCACGTGACAAACATTTGTATTGGCCATACAGGTTTTTGCCGTGATCTGGGTGTTTGTGCAGTCCTTGTGGGTCTCCCCACCGTGCCTCAGAGAGCACGTTAAGCCGTCGGTCCCGGTTGTTATTATGTACACCTGATAGCGATCGTTACTCATAGTAGGGAATATATCCGCCAACCCGCATTGGAGCAGCATGGTGGATTAAGCTCTGATCCTTCTCCTACATAGGGAAAGAGGCCTATGCCCAGTAGTAGGATATTACAGGCTAAAGCGTATGCGAATTTATATTAAATATATAAATATACTATTATAGCATTTTTTTTTTGTTTGCAATTATATACACTTCTTTAACATACTTTTGTAACTAAGTGAAGCGAAACTATTTTTTTCCCAATACTTTGATGTATTTTCTTCGAAACGCAGTTTGAAATTTTGTAATCGATTGAGCTGTTAAATATCACAATTGTTTTTATTTTAAAAACAAGGTTTTTGCTGAATTTTCTCGCAATTAATCCTTCGAGCGGTTTTTTTTTTTTTAAATTATATATCAATAATTCTGATATACCAGACATCATTCTTTTCATTATAATAAATTCATGCTAAACACTCAACGGCCGATTAAAAAAAAATCTTTAACCCGGAAAAAGTTAAGTTATTTTTTCAGGTCAGGCTAAAATATTAACGGGAGAAAACGAAACAGTTCACGCATGAAGCCGACGCCGAAGCACGAGCCACTGACGGAGTTTATAATACAAAAAAAAATCTGTGTATATTTAGAACCTTAAATGTGCGAGGTTTTTTATCTTAAAAACAATGGTTTCAAACATTTTACACGACTTAAAACGAACTGATTCCTCTCGAAGGCTTTATTAAACAACGCAAATGTAATCTGCGTAAATGTCGTTAGAATTACTTAGACGCCCATTCAGTTCGACCTTTATCTGTCCCAGCCTCCATTTGCTCAAATTGTAATGACCGTAACTCGGGATCTGAGAAATTTATACCGTTCTGCACAGAGAGAAAAAAATTAATTTAATTGGTAATAAATTAAGTCAGAAATATGTTTAGCGTACAAACGGACAGCCTGAAAGACAGATATTAATCTGTCTTTTAGGTGACAGCTAGTTGCTATAAAAATTATATTTTTTATATTTTTTTTATATTTCAACGGTATAAAATAACCAAAACATCTAAATCCCGAAATAAAAAATCTAATTCTAATTCTAATTAAGTGCTGAGATTACTATAATAGCGTCTCTCGTGGTTTTGGCTCTTCTAAAATGTATAATTGATAATAATTAAATAGTACGTGTACATTACACGTATACTTCACGTTGACTTGTTATATTATCATACTAGCTGTGCCCACGACTTCGTCCGCGTAGAATAGTGACTTTCATATCTTTTTGTTTCTATTGGATTACAAACACCGTCGTTTGGGTATTTACATGTTTAACGTGATTTTTTAAATTGGCATAACTTTTTTATTTATGAACCGATTGACATGAAACAAGCACTTAGTATTAAGTGAAGCTTATCATAATATATTAGTGAAAACCGCATCTAAATTGGATAAGTTGTATCTGAGATTAGCGTTCACAAATATAATACATTTTTATTATATGTATTGATATTGAGGTTTTAAAAATTAGCGACTAAACCACAAACACTTAGTACACTTATTCAAATTACTTACTAAGTACTTTGTTCACTTAAGTAACAACCTAGTTGTTACTTAAGTGAACATCGAAATTACTAAATTCATTATTATCATAAATTCATAATATATCATTCTAATTCATCATTATCATAAAGTTTACATCTAGTTTTCAGTTACTATAATGCTTATAATACTATATATATATATATGTATATATATATATATATATATATATGTGTGTGTGTGTGTGTGTGTGTATGTATGTGTGTGTGTGTGTGTGTCCCCGTAGACGTGTATCAATTCAAAGAAATATACAGATTCAGCGTGATACGCTGTTCTAAATTTTGCATTTTTTTAATGTATATATATATATATATGTAATATGAGAGGAAATACTAATTACAGCATATCTTATTGGCTAAGAAGTATTATTAAGGTACAGTCGAATTACGCGTTGCTTTAATGCCGTTATTTACAAAAAGAGCTTTAATCTCCATCGCTGCTGTTCTGTATTTTTCCACGAATTTGAAATCGAGATTTATGCCGGTTTCACTGAAATCCCCGATCGCGATACCGGAGTACCTGGATTTGTGGAAACGACTATTTTATGTTGATAGCTTGTTGGATAGTCTTAAGTGATATAATATGTAAAATAAGATCATACTTGAAGTATACAAAAAAAATATATATGTGCAATAACATTGTAAGGTAACACATAGATTTATTTCTACATATACGCATGTAATCGAATTTTGTCATAATCTAAATATATATAAATGAATGTTTGTCTGTATATCCTTTATAGAATCGTAAACTATACATTTGATTATGTCATGATCTTGAGCAAAATGTTGTGCATGAGCCCACAAAGGTTTTTGAGTTGGTACGACCATATAATAAATTTAAAAAAAAGCGTAAAACGTGCGCCGGGTACATACAGCTAGTATATTGTATTTATGAGCTTTGTCATTACATTTTCTAAAATTTATATTTATTTTTTCTTTATTTAATGCTTTATTGTACACATTATATCATAGAAATACAACATTTTACTATATTTAAAACAAATGTGCAATTGCGATTCCTTACAAGCAACTATGAAACAACCTTAAGAACTTCAAAAACATGAACAACCTTAAATGTTTTACTAATGTAGGTATACAAAATAAACAACTAAAGCAATACTCGTAGATCATCCCATATCTTCGCATATACAATTCAATATTCTCTTAAATATATCAATCTAACCGAACAAATACGCGATAATAGTAGTTCAGCGTGCATAGTAAATACGAACGATAAAGCCTTATAGGAGGTGCTCATGCGTGCTGCAGCGTCGGCGTCGTTTGAACACGTCCGCAGATTAATGCATTCAATCGTCTGAGTGATTCGGATGCGCCTTGGGCTGCGACGCTGTTAGGGTTGATAGTATATTGAATCAAAGTAACAAATAGTTGGATTTAATTCGACAAATTTAATTAGTTAATTTAATATAGAATAATTCTTTAGTATATGGACGAGAGGATTTTTTTTGATTATACTCTTTTGTTTGTTATACTTATGCTAGTTTCGGTACCTGTTAATTTTAAGTCTATAAGAAATTATGATTTTATTTATGTTCACGTTACTTTACTGAGCAGAGATTAAAGAATGATTGAAGTTTAATACGCTACTTTTCAAAGGAGTATAGCCAAATAATAAGCTATCAGCTTTTGTAATGTACCTGTCCCCCATACGCTTTCCATCGGGTGCACCATACACCTGTTGCAAAGTTGTATAAGACGTAGTTGTGGTCCTACGGTAGTAGCAGTACGGGATGTAATATGACATCTAAAAACTGTTCCAGAAGTATAATTTTCACAATACAACCTTGTGAGTTTTGGTAGAGACGGAACTGGTGTTCCGACTCAAAATTCACAAGAGGCCCAAGCCCAGGGCCTACGACAATTTGTGGGCCCCCAAATGTCTGAAAAAATTTACTTAAATACCGTACAGGAATGCTAAAATTTTTATATATTTCGATTTAAAATGAAATATTCACCCTAAAATGCGGCTGAAAATTTTCAGATAATAGAAATTTTGTTTAAATACGACAAACAATCATCAATTAAATATCTATTTTATGCATGGGTTGTGTAGAACAGAAATCTCTAAAAAAGAATGGTTGTATTATAGAACATATAATAAAATGGTAGGAATGTCAAAACTGTACATTGAATATTTTTTTAAAAGAATACTTGGGGTGTGATCTACAATCGATACCGAAGCCAAAAATATAGTTTTTAGATTATTTGTCTGTGTGTCTGTTTGTCTGTTTGTCTGTATGTATTTTCGGGATAAACTCCAAAAGTACTGCATGGATTTACTTCAAATTTGGCACGAATATTATTAAGAACTCGGGTCAACATATAGGCTACATATTATCATGCTATCACCTACCGGGAACGAACAGTGAACCTTTATTTCCTCAACGCATTCTCACGAGATTCAACGCAGTCTTTCACAACGTGTAATCTAACGACGCATATTTGAATGTTGTTGTTATTATGTTAATAACCATTCTATATAAGCTAGCTTCACACTATAAAAATTATGCAATATTACGCAATTATCTAAGCCGATAAACATAATTAAATGAATATAAGTAGACAAGACAATTTTAAAGCAGCACCATCTATGAGATTTTTCTGTACATATGAAATGTAAAGAAGAAACGGGTAAATGATTATTATTTTAAAAGGTATAATCGTAGGTATTTTTAGTGCTGTATAGCGTTCACGCAGACGACGTCGCGCGGACAGCAGCTAGTTAATTATAACAAGCATTTTTTATTCAATAACCGATCGAGAGCTCGATTGCGGTCTTAATAGTCTAATTTTGCTTGTTCACAGGAAGTTGCTTTAATTTTTTTGCTGTTTTATTTTTGTTGCGGACTAACGCAACACCACGGGCGCGGTGCGCGGCGAGGGACGGAGGGACAGCCCCGCCATCGGATCGGAGAGAGGACTACGGCGGCTCGACCTACGACACGTCAGCGACCCTTTGTTTCTACGCCTAAGACTATATTATATATTGCTGCATTCACATTTTTGTTCCCGAAACGGCTAATAAACCAGATATATGTATATACAGTCCACTTAGTATCAATTTAACGTTCACCAGAACACTAACATTTTATATTTCATTTACTTCATATCCAAATAAGTTTCATTTTCTTAATATATCTTAGTGCAAAATAAAGTGTGTACCGATTAAATTTCAATATCGGTGCACTTAAAAATAGCAATATAAAATTAGTTTACAAAAATTTAGTACTTATAAGTAGTTTCCTAGAGAGCGTGTCTTATAATGTTTACATTTACATAGTTATACTAACTAAAAGCTTATTAAAAATAATTCGAAATTGTATGCTGTACGAAAAAAAGGACGCACGCAAAGGAATACTTCGTGATCACATGTATGTAACATTTTGTGTGACCACCTTACGACTGGATAATATCCTACAGACGATATATATATATATATATATATATATATGTGTGTGTGCTGTGTGGCTACGGCACCAAATAATATAACCACCCCCTCTTTTCCCGTGGGTGTCGTAAGAGTAAGAGAGGCGACTAAGTGATAACAAGGTTCCACTACCACCTTGGAACTTAAGAAGCCGACCGATGGTGGGATAACCATCTAACCGCTGGATTTGAAACACACAGGCCGAAGACGGGCAGCCGCGTCTTAGGTGCGACAAAGCCCTGCGGTCACCAACCTGCCTGCCCAGCGTGGTGACTATGGGCAACACACATGAGTTCACGCATTTTTGGCGCGAACTTGTGGAGGCCTATGTCCAGCAGTGGACTGCAATAGGCTGGAATGATGATGATGATATATATATATATATATATATATATATATATATATATATATACATATATATATATATATATATATATACATATACATGTGTGTGTGTGTGTGCGTGTTTATAATATATTATATATTATAATATTAAAAGTTATTTATTACATTAATATCAACTGTTATGTAATCTAATAGTCATGTTGAGCCCTATATTTTGTTCACAGTGAAATACTATCGTACAAGAACAGATACGTAATAGCAGATTGTCTGGTCACCTGAAGGTATTCAGACGTGTCGTTGTCGAGCGAGTGTAACAACAATTGTCCGTAACATTTGTTTTAATAGGATATAATCACTCCACATAAATTATATATCATTTTATAGATAATTGCTTGCTCTACCCGCATTATCAAATCAAAAATTTATTGTTGGTTTTGTTTTAGTAAATTAATTAATTATTAAAATTATATAAATGACGGCTTTAATTTTGAAACAACTTCAACATGATTGGTGGTTGGTATATATTTTGTTTAATTTCAAATTAACTCACGTATTTGTAATTTTGTAAAGTGATAATTATTATAATTAGTAGTACTTTAGTGCGAATTATTCGTTCGGGTATAGCTAGTAAATAAAAATTACGTTGAAAAACAAAAGCACATAAACTTATCTTGACCATAAGTATTTACACTTTTATAAGCCGAAAATGACCTGTTCACGCCCACTAGTGGACAAAGAGCTCCCTCTTCAATAGGTAGACGGTTGGAGCGTGGTCTCGTGCGTAGGCTATAGGTACTGCTCCATTGCAGATATACTTGCTTACTAAGAGTAACAACTATCAGATATCACAATCTTTCCTTTTTACCAACGTTTGCCCTATTCCTTAAATAAGATAATACTAAAAATGCTAATAATACAATATATATTTGTCATCCTATATAATTATAAACTAGTGATACATTTCCTTTTTAAAATTATATACAAGTTTTTTTAGCATAAATTGAAGACTATTTTGAGTGCTGATAAGTGACGTTTCATTAAAAAGTACTACAGTAATAAAAGTACTTATATTTATATACTTTTAGCTATACTAGGCATACTAAAAAAGTATTATTAAAGTAAAACTTATTTAAGAGTTTTATTTAAGAAAATATTATAATAGACTAAGCTACAAACCAGACGTGATCGTCACCCATCTGCCTAACTGATAAAAATTAAATAACTATCTTCTATGGTATGTTAAAGATAAATAGTAGAAAAGTCGGCTAGAAAATTCCTGGCCACGCTATACCTGCCACCCAGTAGTTGTGCCTGGAAAATAACAGACAACACAAAATTTGCATTTTCTACATGCTTTATACTATCGGTAGTAATTAAATAAGTGTTGCAATTATGAATTATTACAGCCAGGCCAGGATTTTTCAGACAACCCTTTCGCAACTATTTTTCTAATATACAAAAATAAGTAAAAAATAATTGTTACCCATTAAGAAGATGGGTGAAGTTCGTAATTCCTACTATATAACATTTTAATTTTGTAACTAGATACGCTTCTAGCCTTCTGAAAAATTTAATTTAGTTTTTTTTTTTCGTAATAATGCATTGGCTAGGTAATTTATTTATAATATTGTTAAATATTAATATTTTCATTTTTTAATCTCGACCGAAAATCTTAACGCGACAGTCAAATTATTCGGTACAAGTTAAGCACTTAAGATTCCGCTGTCGAGTTGCCGTGTAATTTACATAATAATACCAATTACGTCTTAGAAGTGTTCATTTTGAAATCTGAATGCGTGACAAGATTTTATCAGAATCTATTAGCGAAGAAAAAAGTTTTGTATTAGCAAGTATTCTATTTGCATTTTATAATAGTTTATTCGGTTCGTTTACAAACTAAAATCCATGTCACTCTTTAAAAATAATGTCACAGAGAAACAGGACAGCTTAGTCATAGCTGAAAATACGGGTCAAAAACTAGCATGACACTCTTTGTATATGTGTTACACACAATACATTCCAAAGCCGCAAAGCGGAACAGACACTGTTTTATTTTTCAAAGACATTACTTTTAACTTAGCTTAGAAGATATTTTACACCGTCCGTTATTAAAAAACCTCAAAAGATTTATAGAAATGCTTATAAAATAGGATTTTCTCCGTGTTAGGGGGAAACGTTTAATGCCCGCGGCGCCTAGGACATTGTGAGGACTCTCGTGAAATTCTGCCTTTGTTGCGGACCCACAACGGTTCTACACAGCCGCAATTTTGCACACACTTTACCATTGAAAAGGAAGACGGTACATTTCTCAATGGGCCAATTTTACACTTCACCGCCTCCATCGAAAAGTAAGAAAAATCCCGACTTAGGGTACCTACGTTATCGAAACGTCAGTTATCTCTATACATTTTTTTTTAATATTTACAAATTATTTGCAAAAATAATCAATAAATACATAAAAAATATTCCAATCCTACACGTAATTATGTAAGATCAAAACAATACACCATCCTATTTAGGCCAGTAAGAGGCTAATTAGTTTATTAAAAAAGTTCCATAGATAAGTCATCCCTCTAAAGGTAAAGGAGCGTCAACATTAAATAGAGTATGCTTGAGTTCCGCATTCCTTGCTGTGCAATTTTCATAAGCACAGTTCGAGCATGCCGTAATTAGTATTCGCAAAGAAGTCCTTTCAGAAAGTCTCACGGTTGCCGTACTTCAAAAAGAGGTCCCTGCTCTAAAAGCCCTTCAACAAAACGGAGCGTGAACTTCGTACATGAATTTTAATGATATGACACTGTAAGGAACGGGTTGATAATAATAAATGACATTGCCTTTTAAATCTACGAAAGTTATTAGTAACTTACTTATTTTAATACTAATAATTCTTGTCAAAAATCTATTAGCCTTAAAGGAAAATAGTTATGTATTTTCATCTACTTTAGTTGGGCTGGGCGGTATTTAGGCAACTTCGTCGAATCTTCACTTCGAAGATTCCGCAATGCCTAAAAACAAA
This sequence comes from Melitaea cinxia, assembly GCF_905220565.1. NCBI lineage: Eukaryota > Metazoa > Arthropoda > Insecta > Lepidoptera > Nymphalidae > Melitaea > Melitaea cinxia. The sequence continues at coordinate 12,053,563 of NC_059403.1, forward strand.
ATTCTTCAAGCGATGCGTTCTGCTGGTGTTAGCATACGGAGCCAAGACGTAGACACTGATGAAAGGACTGGTCCACTAGTTTAAAGCCGCTCAACGTGCAATGGGGCACTCTCTTGGAGTTTCTCTCCAAGATATTATTAAAATAAGACCATCCGCGAGAGAACAAAAGTAACCAACATAGCCCACAGAATTAGCATATTGTAGTTGCAGTGTGCTAACAGTCTCCTGCGTCACAGGACCGATATCCGTTGGAGCAGACGTGTCCTGGAGTGGAGACCGTGTGTTTTCAAACGCAGTGTGGGACGTCTACCGGCCCGCTAGACCGGTCTAAGTAAGAACACCGGTATAAGCTGGAAGAGGATTGCGGAAAACTGAGAAGTTTGGGGTGAAAAACTTAGGGAGTCTTATGTCCAGCAGGAGACTGCAATAGGATGAACACGTGTGACTGGTTGTTCAAAGACTTTATTATTTAGGTACTAAGTAATTTTTTACATTAAATATTATGTTTTTTTTTCAAAAGTTGCTTGGTAGCGCTGATTTTTTTTTTTTTTTTCTTTAATGGACCTTGATTTTAATTATATTCTTCTTCTATATATATATGTGTTTTTTTTATATTTTCCCTAGCTAAAAAGCTTCGGAGAGATACATAAATCTCTGAAAAATGTCTAATGTGATGCCTTTGTCTAAAAACACTTAATATCCTGACTTCAAAATAGTCCAATACCCTCATTTCTTATAATCATTAAAAGCTTAGTAAATGAACTTTTTAGCCAATACGTGTGTAATTCAATATATCTTAAATTACAGAATATTTAGTTATATTTTCTAGGTTTATATATCATTCTATATCGTAAACAACTACTACAATATCAAATACCAAAATTAATAAACGACCTACCAGCTTCACTAAAAAATGAAATTACAAAAACAAACATAAAATATAAATTAAAACAATATTTCTTATCGTTAATAAAAATAAACATTCAATAATATCGTTCTATGTACTGCTGCTGCGACTGTATTATTTTGTGTTATTGATTTCTAAAACTTGGAGGATAACTGTGTAAAAATGTTGTTCGTATTGTTACTGTTAAGTTGTTATAATAATGCTATGGACTTATTTTTGATATTGTGAGCGTACGGTGTCGAATGCCGTTGTGCGCATAAATCAACGATGATTTTTGTCACACCGTTGAATTTTCTATTTTAAATAAATAATAAAAAAATAAAATAAATTTATCATTCTCATTATCGGCATACAGAAATATAAAAATAGTAAGTAGACCTTTTTCATTTTTAGACGTAAAAGAAATGAAATATCCAGTTGTATTAAAAATATTCATATGGTATTTTGTTAAAAGAATAATCTAAAGTTAACCGGTTCTCATGCTGTCATACCTCAATTGATGGATTAATTGTGACCAAATTACAAAACCTTGTATAAAATTTATACGACAGTGTCCGCACTCAAATAATGGACATGAAGTATCTATTATAACTTTTTGTATCGCAGCTAACATCTTCTCCTTATAGTAAGAAGGGAGCTGTAAGAAAGAAATCTTTATGTACTTTAAAATCTTATTCATCCTTTTAAGCCTACCCATTTGCGACTCCACTGTTTCTGAAAGTGTTTGATAGTGTACATACACTTAACATTAGGGGTGTGCATATAATTCGAACTTACGCATTATTCGTCGAATATTATACACACATTACATTACATTATTATATTCGATTCGAAACTTAAATCGAGTAATTCGAAAATTGGAATTATTCCAAAGTTCCTGAATAATTAAAAAAAATCAAATAATTTGAAAAATTTCAAATAATCCGAATTATTATATTGTTTGCAAATTTTCGAGTATTTTGAATTAAGAGTTTGGTATGTTCGATATTCAAATATGAAATTAACAGTTAATTTACATTTTATTTAAACCACAAAATATAATTACACAAATAGAACAATTAGCATAAAAATTGGCTACAAATTTGATTTTTTTCAAACGGAAATTAATAATTAAAAAAAATATTTTTTTTTTTTCGATTCGATTCGAACGATATTCGCACACACCTACTTAACATCATTACAATGATTCTACAAATATGGTTTTGTCAAAATTAAAGATCATTGGTCGATAATTGACATAATAATGAAATTTTTTGTCACTTTTAGTAGCATTTGTCGCGACCGATATTGCAGATATATAAGTCAGTGATCTTGAGTGAGTTACTTATAATTGGTCTATATAATGAAATGGCACTGTCAGTTTAAAAAAAACATTACACTAAAATTAGTCACGTCCACGAAAGTTTTTAATACCTCCGTCATATGCCCTAAACTGAGTCGTGGACGTGAGGTAAAGGCGGACCCTGTAATACGTACCCTTTTATTCCCTCGACGCTCTTAGAAAGCTAATTATGAAAATTTCACGAACAAGGTATATTTACTTTTAAATATATTCTCATTGCAATTGAGCAATATCAAAATAAAAACATTTTTATCTCTTTAAAAGAACTTTTGATACATCATTTGACAGAGTATGCAATACTCTATAAAAAATTAATTGATTATATGTGTAGTTAATGTGAAGCTACCGCCGATTACGAATTTACATGTTCAGCTGTGAGTTGACAAAGATTGGCAAAATTCTCAACAGTTACTCTTTTAAAAGCCATTAAATAATAAATGCAATAAAATATTGGATTTCCCTAAAAATTTTATACGGAACAATTATACATATTTATTAGAGTGAGAAATGATATCCGAGGGTATTATCACTTCAGCCTACCGCAGTCCACTGCCGGAAATAGCCTCCACAAATTCCCGCCAAAAATGCGTGAACTCATATGTGTTGCCCATAGTAACCACGCTGGGCAGGCAGTTTCGTGACCGCAGGGCTGGCTTTGTCGCACCAAAGACGCAGCTTCGGCCCGTCTTCGGCCTGTGTATTTCAAAGCCAGCAGTTGGATGGTTATCCCGCCATCGATCGGCTTTTTAAGTTCCAAGGTGGTAGTGGAACTGTGTTATTCCTTAGTCGCCTCTTACGACACCCGTGGGAAGAGAAGGGGTGGCTATATTCTTTACTGCCGTAACCACACAGCATAACCGAAGGTATACCTTCAATAAAAATATTTTGAAACAAAAATAACTCAATAGGTATTCAATTTATTTCGCCTACTTTTACTTTGATAATTCCGTTATAATTTTCATTTCACTGTTTAAAATATATTATATCAATATTAATTTATTTTTATTGAAGTCCAGGTAAAATCATATTTGAAAAATTAAAATCATAAAATACTTAAAACAATAAATCGAAACAGTAGTTTTAAAACAATGAAGCTCTCTGATTGAATTTCATTCGAATGCAGTTGAACAACGTCGAGTGGGTATTAATATCAGATTTAAGTGGAAGTAATATAAAATATATATTTTTACAAACGCAGTTATCTGTTGAACTTAGTAATTATGAATTATAATTTTATAATAATATTCCTTAACTTAAACAAATTAAATATTTGCGATCATTAAAGAGTCTTACATTTTTTAACCGACTTCCAAAAAAGGAGGAGGTTCTCAATTCGACTGTATTTTTTATTTTTTATGTATGTTACATCAGAACTTTTGACCGGGTAGACCGATTTCGACAAATTTTGTTTTAATCGAAAGGTGGTGTGTGCCAATTGGTCCCATTTAAATTTATTTGAGATCTAACAACTACTTTTCGAGTTATATCTAATAATGCGTTTTTACTTGACGCTTTTTTCGTCGACCTACGTTGTATTATACCGCATAACTTTCTACTGGATGTACCGATTTTGATAATTCTTTTTTTGTTAGAAAGGGGATATCCCTAGTTTGGTACCGTGATAAGGAAACCAGGATCTGATGATGAGATCCCAGAGAAATCGAGGGAAACTCTCGAAAATCCGTAATAACTTTTTACTGGGTGTACCGATTTTGATAATTTTTAATTTAATCGAAAGCTGATGTTTATCAAGTGGTCACATATAAATTTTATCGAGATCTGATAACTACTTTTTGAGTAATCTCTGATAACGCTTAGTTGCTTGACTATTTTTTCGTCGATCTACGTTGTATTACTTGTCGATGTAATTGAAGTCGGTTTTTTTTTCGTTTGCGAGCAAACACAATTATTATACCGTTATAACCTAAAGCTCTTTTCAGTTTTGTTTCGAATCTCTATTCGATTTTTACTTATTATTTATGTCTATTATCTATTTATTAGAAAAATAATCAAATCAATATATAGATACTTTTTACAATTTTACACATGCTTATTATCAAAAAAATAATAATTAACGTACAAGTGGATAGTACAAGAAATATTTTCCGTGCAAATGAGAAGTCTTAAGGCACACTAATTACGAGTACAGTACGATGCAAATTATTCAAAACTGTCTGTCTGTACTATGTCACGTGTGTTTTTATAGCTTTTTCCTTTTCATTCTATTAATTTGTTTGCTTTTTGTTAAGGGTTACAGTTAAAATATTTAAAAAAAATCAAATTTACAATTCTTAATAAAAAAATTCCCATTTTTGCATAAACGTGTTTTATTTACATTATAATACAAACAAAAAACAAAATAAAACAGCTTTTAACTGTCGTATTGTAATCTCAATATCGTAAAAACACTCTTGCAAAATTATTTTCGCGTAGAAATTGGATTGAAGAGCATGATTTTATTTAACGTATTTGTATAAAACGTTTATATTTCAAGATATTTTGGTGAAATTCCAAAAACCACATATATTTTTTTTTTATATTTCAAGCGGCTGTGGCTGTACTAGGCCTTTTAAAGTTCAGCGTGCCGTATCTACATCAAAAGCTCTTACTCTGCCCGGTTTCCATCGATACTAATTAATAACGCTCCTTCACAAATGTTTTTGCGTGGTTCTTTTATATTACCTAACCGCATGATGAGTCTGGAGCATTTCATGAACAATTACGCTAATAGGTCTGATTTAAATGATTTATTGAAGATACTTTTATCTATCTAAATAAAAGTGAATCCCCAATATGCATGTAAGATCACTTTCGAAAGACTAAACGAAATTAGATAATTCATTCATTCCTTTCTTACATTTTTTTGTATTTTAATAATAATTACAAAACTGTAATGAACTTATATTTTAATAAACATACATTCTAAGAGCCAAAACTAGAAGTATATACAAATTTATCGTCCTATATTAATACACTCATCACTCATCTAGATACGCTATATAACCAAATAGAAAACTTCTTAGTCTTCGTATATATAACTCAACGCAGGTTCATTTATGGTTGGACTCATATTTATTACGAGATATCAGTTTTAAGTGGATGCTAAAAACTTCATAAATATTTATAAGAGCGTATCTATGCGATATGCGTGAATGAAGTATATGAGCACTAAAAAGGCCCTTATTATAATTTCCACTCTTCCTAATAGCTCTCGCATGTGCGCCCGAGCTGCATATTATACGTAATTCGCATATTTTGTGGTTAAGCACACTTGCTAACTAATTTATGTGCATAGGTTGTACGTTTGAGAGAGTCGCAAAAGCTATGAAATGTTTTCATAAAATAAAAAGTCATAGACCTTTATGCATCACAGGATTGATGCGGTCCGCGTATTAACGTTCTTATCAATGTAGCATCAATTAGTGTACTTATAAATTAAATGTTATCGTAATGAACAAGACAGGACGAGTGAATGATGTTTTTGACGTTCCGTTAAATACTCAAATAATTGCATGCTTTCTGGACTTCCGATAATATAATAACATTTTTTATAAAAGATATAAAAATTACGCTGGGCTAAACAATAGTATTTTACATTTAAAACTCCTGTGATATCAAGGAATCACTCTGTTGTATTATAATGAAAAAATACACAAACCAGCAATTAACCAATAAAATGAGAGAACTTAAATACCTTACACACATTGTCAGACATTTGAAAGGTAATACGCTTCGATTGAGTTATCTATTCTCGAATTTCTTACGTAATTAGTGATAACTAGCTCAGTGAAATAGATACCTGCATTTGAAACTATGATTATCTGCTTTATTGTTTGTTCTATTTCACTTATCGTTAAATTATCTACAGTAAAAGATTCGTTGCTTCTATTATATTTACTATTATTTTTGCCATAGCTCTTTAGTCGTTACATCGTGGCAATGTGTAAGAAAAATACTGTTTGGTTTTAAAAAATATAACACTTAACAACTGAGTACATAATAAAAAAATGTTATTAATTTCTTTATCTAAAGTAGGTTTTCTTTTTATATATTTAGCTGTGCTCTGCGGTTTCACCCGCGTTCATTTGAGGAAAATTTACTTTTTAAATGTAGCAAACACAAAAATAACTTTTCGGTTCATATCAGTAGCTCCCGAGATTGGCACATTCAAACAAATAAACTCAGAGATTGTAAGGCTAGTTAATAAGTTAATATCTAAGTCTTCTAAAGTTGCAGTAAAGTACCGAGCAGTACGATGCATGTTTTAAAAGAAAAAAATTAAAAAATATGGAATAACAAAAGCATGGACCTTATAAGCCTGTGGTCATATCACTTACATAAAAAAAAAAACAAATAAACTCTATAGCTTCATAATATTTGTATAGATGAAATTTTATAAGCACTTGACAATTTTTATCCAACGTGGACCTTCAACCCAACTCATATGAGACATTTCTTACACATTTTAATACCACCCCTAATCTAATTTCTCTAAGGTATTTCCAACTAAGATCGTGTAGCTGATGTAGCTTTATCTCAATGTGTGTGTCACACAGAACCGGTCTGGCTATATAAGTTCCACTTTACTGGCTCATCAGTCAAAAAACATCAACAGTACTGTTTGTCCCAGCATACAAATTTAGCGTAGTTATAAGATTGTATTTCACATATATTAATTGTATTTGATAATTTTTATTATTATTTATTAAAGTTGGACCTTGACCTCGGCATTATGTTCAAAACTAGAAGCTTTTGAAATGTGGATATACAGACGTATGCTCCGAATATCCTGGACCATGAAAATAACAAATGTTGAGGTTCTGCGCCGAATGAATAAAAGGTTGGAGATAATGAGGATTGTGAAGGAAAGGAAGCTGCAGTATTTTGGTCACATAATGAGAGGACACAGATATCGGATTCTTCAGCTTGTGATTGAAGGAAAAATCGAGGGAAAACGCCGACCAGGCAGAAGGAAAATATCCTGGCTGAAGAACCTCCGTGAATGGTTTAATCTAAGTACTCGCTCTCTCTTCCGTGCTGCAGCTTCGAAGATTAAGATAGCCATGATGGTCGCCAACCTTCGTAGAGAAGAGGCACCGTAAGGAGAAGAAGATAATTTTTATATATTTCTAAAAGTTGAAGGAATAGCAAAAAACGAGTGTGCTTCACACGACTAAAATAAAACTAACGAAACGTAACTCTGTCCCTCTCTTTCTACCTTCACTAACTCATATCTCCCTCTCAACTTCCGTTCGCCTCGCCCGATCACACATTTCGTAACGCTCTCGTCACGCATTTGCCAGCTTACTCCCCAAGTAAAATGTGCGTAAAGAACTTTTACTTAAAAATTTGTTTCAATTTCCCCTCTTGAAAGCTCTTATTTCCTCATTATACGGTAAGACAATAATTTTATAACAGCTACACAATATATAAAGTTAATTTTAAATTACAATTTATAAAAAATATTATTTGATGGTTAAACAACAGTGACTCGATTAAAATACGGGTGTCATTTTGACACAGGCAACATCATCAGCTAGTACAATTAAAAAACGTTAATTGTACTGTACGTAATTGTACTGTTATTGTACAGTAACATACAGGTGACCTGTATGTTACTGTAACAAATCATAAATCTAGCCAGGACACGTACCAACTGTATGAGTAGGAAGTGAAAACACTACATAGAATTGTACTTGAGTAACTGAGATGTGAGACCGCGCTCGAAACAGTCTTACTAATGGCCACTCAACAAAACTAGCACCGATACGTTTAGCAAAATATTTTATAATTATTTCGTATGTATTCATTATTATTATAAATAACACAAATTTTTTTCATTTATAACTTCATTTATATGAAAAAACAATTTTTTGAACCAAAAGAATTGTAAATAGAAAAATTGAATTAATCGACATTTTTATAGCCGTTCCATTCCGTAATAACGAAATCTGAATTTTATATTGTATTGAAACTGTACCGAACGGAAAACTGCCACGTATCTGCAAGTTTTAAACACCTGCAGTGCGAATAGCAAAAAATCCAACGTGCATTCGCAACCGATTTTACTCTTTGAATAAAACTATCGTAGAATATAAAAATATCTTGAATTTAGTATAGAGAAATTTCAATTTAATCAAATTTACATAGACAATCTACAAGTATTCATTTCACGAAATACACAAAGGTTAAATCTATCTATAAATAATAATAATAAGAAAAAACTCAGATCCTGACAAGTAAATTTCACCTTAATTCCAAATTTAAAGAAAGTTTGATTTGCATGCACTTCAACAAATTTAATACAAAAATAATGATAAAAATTACAGTATACACACTTACAATACTGAAGTTAAAGCGATGTATAGAACTTACCTACTAAGTCAGCACGTGGATGCACTTTATGCATAAAGTATAGCCGTCGAACAAAGCTTTGATCCGACAATAACGCAAATGGGTGCCTTTTAATGTATTTGATCAATGAATACAAACAATAGTACTATTGTATTTGAATATCACTCCTCGTTGAGTTGAAATAAAACTTATGTGAAATGTACATATAGGTAGTTTTCCACGACTTTGAACCCTTAATTTATACCTACAAGCTAAAAAATGCTTAAATTTTTTTTTAAAAAGACGATTGTACAAAAATTTGATTTGAAAATACATACATAGACAAAATAAACGTGCTGTAGGAGCAACATTGTATACGGATTTATTATATAAACACAATTTTACTATAAACAATGGGCCCGGCTTTGTCTGGTAAGTATACTCGTTGGCATAAGGGTAGTAGCATCATATAAGTTTAGTAGTTGATAACTGAGAGATTTGCGCTTGGTTTTGTTTTTCAATTTATTTATTTTATTTGCTAATAACTCCAAGATATTAATTTAAAAAAAATAGTGTAGAGGATTATTATAGTGTTTATGAAATGCTTAAGTTAACTAACGTATTTAAGTTGATATAGATTAACAATTCATCGGTCTACTAATTAGCTTTTGAAGTATCGCATTATAACTGCGTACATAATACGATTGACTTCTTAATTACAGCCTAGTTTGAAAAGCACGCGAATCCGCTAGCGGCTGGGACACTACCGGACGCTTAACAGCGTAAGCTAACCGGAAACGTTCCGGGGCGTTATCCGCGTAGCACTTCCGTTAGCCTATCCACCTATTCCCTTATAAATGATGTACTAGTGTCGTATAACAATATAACATGCCTTTATATATCTTTATCTGTCTCATCAAGAAGGAAAGGTATTGAAAATATAATTCTGTGCCTCCTGTGACAAGTGCTACAAGTCGAAAATCATTATTTGACAGGAGAGAAAAAGAAGTCTCCTTTGTGAAGTAAGTGAGTTATGTCCAACCGAAGACTCTTTTTTGTAGAGTAAAACATTCTCTTTAAATATATATTTTAGTGATTTTGATAAATATTCGATTTTAAAACAAATTAAAAAAAAAAAATTATTGAGTTGTACCTTATTTCCTTATTTGTTGAATACTTAGAGTGATTGACTACTAAAAAAGGGGTACAACTTGACAAATTGTACCCCTTTTTCGATTTCCAAGAATTTTATAACAGTTATATCTTTGCAAAAAAATATTTCCGTAGCTATAGCAGATAGAAGAACGTGAATTAGACCAAAAAATCGTTATTTTTTCTGATAATGCCCCTCAGTTTATATCACTCATCACAGGAGGAGGGATATTATTATGTCATAACTCGGTGTCAAGAAAAAATGTGAAGCATTTTTCACTGTCGTTTAATGAATGAAACTGTATATAACAGTGCTTTAGAGAAACGTTAAAAGAGTAGGTATAGCTTAAAGTAACAATTTCTGTCATTATTTTAGGTACGCCCATTATTTTCCTTTTTTTTAACAAAACTAAAATTGTAAAGCTATATAAAATGACTAAGAGTTTATGTGTACACTTGCGACCACATTTGTTAAATTGTATAGCTAAATAATAAAATACAACTGTTAAATAAATAGATAATAGATAATATTAAATTAACTTATTACATTTGTTATGATTTTTGTTAATTCAAAAAAATCTATTATTCCAGTTTAAATGTATGATTAATTATTATTTTTAAAATATTTTTTGCATTTAATCAATCAATTTATTTCTTGCGCGGTTTCGCTTTCCTTCTTGATTGGCGACAACCAATCAGAATCGAGTACAGCGGGGAGTGTCGTTATTATTTTTCGATAAAAAATTCGGAGACGGTGGACGATGGTCCTTTCGACTACCAGAGCAAGAATCCAACGCTAGTCTCCTCAGTATTTATTTATTGCAGTATTAAAATAAAGTGAGATGGGTCAACTATAACAGTTGTTTGATTTCTTATAACAGTCACGTAAACTAAATTATGATTCAGCTATTTATTCTTCATAAAGATTATGTTTTTTTTTTTAACTAGGTCAGCCAACAAGCGTTTTGCTCACCTGGTGGTAAGCGATTACCGTAGCTTATAGACGTCTGCAACATCAGAAACATCGCAATTCGCAAGCGCCTTGCCGACCCTATCCTCAAATACCCAAGAGCTCTTTCCTTACTCACCTGCAGGAATACAACACTGCTCGGAAACAGTATTACTTATCTGTGAGCTACTGTAAGGTCGAGGTACTACCCCAGTCGGGCTGCTACGTATTTGAGCATGGAATTTCCTGCAGTGTCCTACCTCAGTTAATGTTTAAATTCCCTGTAAACCACGCTGTTCTAATGCAGGTTGGCGGATATATTCCTACTATGAGTAACGATCGCTATCAGGTGTACATGATAACAACCGGGACCGACAGGTTAACGTGCTCTCCGAGGCACGGTGGGGAGACCCACAAGAACTGCACAAACACCCAGATCACAGCAAACATCTGTATGGCCAATACAAATATTTGCCATGTGCGGGGATCGAACCCGCAACCGCCAGCGCAACAGGTACAATCCATGGCTGTGACCGTTGCGCCAACGCGGCGTCATATATAATAATATATTTTAATTTATAGTACAACATTTGAAAATAATCTTTTAGCTTCAAGGGAAAAGAGAAAGGTCTCAACTGTTTTACGAATGATGAATTTTTAAACTTATTTACTTAAGACACAACGCCTATAACTATCTGACTACTTAATTTATCTCATTACACGAAAAAAAAACTAGTAAATAAAACGAAATCTTTATAAATGTTGATCAGATAAATATTAACAGCACAATAACTATAAGTTAAAGTTGACATTACTATTTCGAGGCTGTATTGGCGCACGTCCAAGTTGTGCAAACAGTTTGTATGCGAATCGAAGCAACGGAAGGAGCAGCGCAAACTGATCTGACCGGTTCCGGTGTGTTACATGGGAAATTCTGTTGACAATTTTCTATCGATAAACAATAATATAATGAATTCACAAGGATAGCATTATATGTTATTTGTTATATAAGTTATATTATGTGTGCACTATCGAATAAGTAGAGTACCTGTAATGATAGTTGTAAGTTGTCATTGAAATAAAAAAATAAATAATTGGGTGTATTGTTAAATTTGATCATTGTTGAAAAATATTTTAGTTTTTATCTTCTGTACGGTCGAGGTACTTCCCCAGTCGGGCTGCTCCAGGTTTGCAGCAGGATATTTCCTTTTGTGACCTACCTCAGTCACCAATAGGGAATGCAATCCCCCGAATTTGCAATCCCGCAAATGCAGGAACCCACATAAAAAAGCGGGATTACAAATGCGGGATTACCCCTACAGGATCCGCAAGATTTGCAAGATTTTAATAAATAAATAAATAAACACTTCACACTCAACGGCCCCCAGTAGGATTTTCTCCTGTGTTCTGGGGTTTGGAAACACACACATTACACAAGCACAAACGCCCAGACCACGACAAACATCTATATGGCCAATACAAATATCTGTCGTGAGCGGGGATCGAACCCGCGACCGCCAGCGCAACAGTCAGTACAGTGACCGCTGCGCCAACGCTTTGTCAAAATTTTATTTTTCCAGCCTGAATTTGCATAACAATATGTACGGCACGAACAGTGTTGGATTTCGTAGTATTTTACTTGTACCATTATTTCATAACTTGTAGTATCAGGCCTTCAGGTCGATTGACTTCATTTATTGGTCGAATCATTTTGTTTTTATTGTTTACCCTTCAATATAAAGAAGTTATTTATCGAATCAGTTGTCAAGAAGCTCAGGGGATTCCCTATGTAATGTTTTACCAAGTAATTTGTTTACTATACTTAGTATACAAATTCCTTGTTTTTTACTATCTCGGTCGTTGTCACAACTTTGTTAAGTCCGTTCCAGCTGCTGGCAACACGTGCAGGGAAATACGATTAAATGTAAAAGATGAAACTTTGAATACTTTATCATTACAGCCTATACAGTCCACTGCTGGACATAGGCCTCCACAAGTTTACGTCAAAAATAACGTGAACTCATGTGTTTTGCCCATAGTCACCACGCTGGGCAGGCGGGTTGGTGACCGCAGTACTGGCTTTGTCGCACCAAAGACGCTGCTGCCCGTCTTCGGCCTGTGTATTTCAAAGCCAGCAGTTGGATGGTTATCCCGCCATCGGTCGGCTTCTTAAGTTCCAAGATGGTTGTGGAACCTCGTTATCCCTTAGTCGCCTCTTACAACACCCACGGGAAGAGAGGGGGTGGCTAAATTCTTTAGTGCCGTAGCCACACAGCTTTAATGTATACTTTATGTATATTTTATTTATGTGTATTTTTATTTTTATGAATACTTTATGTATACTACGAAAACAATTTCAGAAGCAAGTGCCCGAATCTCATTAAAATTTTGATAACTTTAATTAATTAATGACTTTAATTCACATAACATAATTTAGATTTTTGTCTTTATTTCCGATCAAAATATAATTATACTCTTTGTTTCTTCTATATTGTTTCATTTACTAACTTGGAAAATAATTTTGTAGTCTAATAGTTCTAAAATATTGCACAATCTTGCGGATTTGCAAGATTGTCTTCTAGGTGCTGGGTCGCATTCCCTAATCACTAATATACTTTATTTATATTTTTACTGAACGTGTGAAACCAGCCACCGTCGAACGAGTACCTGCTGTGCTACCTTTTATGAAAGGGGTCACTGACAAGATTGGCTTCATCTTAAAGCGAGCTTCTATAAAAACTTTTTTCAAGCCGCCAAAAACGATAAGTCAATTTTTACCATCTGTCAAGTGTCATATACCCTTACAAGATGCAGGAGTATACAAGCTTGATTGTGACTGTGGTCTCTCTTATATAGGACAAACAAAACGATCGATCAAAACTCGCGTTAAGGAACATATAGCTGACTTAAAACATCGTCGCTATACTAAGTCCGCAATCTGTGAACACAGTCTAGACACAGCTAGCCATTATATTAGATTCGATAAACCACAGATCCTCGCAAAAGAACACCGATTCCAACCAAGGATGATCCGTGATGCTATTGAAATTAAAAAACATCCAAATTTCAATAGAGAAGATGGCTGGCAATTACCACCTGCTTGGGACCCCATTATTAATATAATTAAATCAAAAACCAAGCATAATTCACCACAGATTAAAGACTCAATTAGCACATTCTGCGTAGATAGGACTAAATAAGATATTGACGTATGTCGGGTAGTTTCGAATAACTTTGTAACGTTGGGACGTCTGACACCTCAGTCCTCCCGTGACCACGGTTGCTGTAAAGTATCCGAAACGTCGGGAATCAAAAGTTAATAATAAACCGCGATAAAATCCGAAAAAAGTTGTTTCATTAAATATATTTTTACTTATTCGGTACTTGAGCCGCCCGTGGACATGACATTTATAGTGTTGCTGATATATCGAGAGTTTCAAAATGAATAATAACAATAGTAAGTAATAGATACAAATTCTAAATAAAATATCATTAGTTTCATCATGATAGTTTTAGGGCTATTTTAATAAAATTTACAAATTTGCAGTTGTCAAAATACGAAAAAAAAAATCTCTACCACTTTATAGTGCCTAATTGACACAAATTATTACATAGCTTTTTTTTTATTATTTCATATCAAACAATAAAAATACAGCTATCATTTACTAGTGCGTGTATTTATACATGCAGGTCGTTGATTGGAAGGTTTTCCGTAGCGAAGTTGTTGAGATATGGCGGATGATGTACATTGTGGACAGATCGCTCACGTTCCGGACTGTTATGTGTGCGTACCTCCGCCTCCGGTGCCTTATCACTTGTTATTATATACAGTGATTTATAATTGTACACTGCACACTTTATCAATAGGACATTAAGTATATAGGTAAAGTATTGTTTTACGATTTTTTTTAATGATTTAGCTTTTGTCAACGTCATATTAATAGATATATACAAATATGTTTGGAAACAAAAATCATCAAAAAAAATTCACAAAAACTAAAAATATATATAAATAAAACATTCATGTGTACAAGGCATAGATGCTTAATGTGTAGTACACGTAATAGGTATAATTAGGTACACGTAAGTGTATTCTGAAGATATATTTTGTTAATCTTTTAAAAAAAAAAACATACATGGCTTAACAGAATAAAAGTGATTTATATTCTGGAAATTCGTTATTTTTATTTTTAAAAGGCAAAGTCTATAAAAGTATAATCGCCAGAGCGCTGTCTATTTTATAGCTGGGAATTAAAATTCATACTCTGTAACGCCCTAGATTCGGGGATAAGGCTTCACAGTGTTACGCTCTGGGTGCTGTGAACGCTTAAGTTTTATGTTCTGAATAAATACTGTTCAATGGTTCTAATACTGCTAGAATTGTAAAGAAGGAACACAAGGCTTTTTCGTTAGCCAACAAAAAACGGAAACAAATCCTTACTGGATAATTTAAGACTGTGAATAGGATTTAAAGTATTCATACCATTATAAAAAAATTGAATTTAGAAAAGAGGCCTATGTCCAACAGTAGACTGCGATAGGCTGAAGTGATGATGATGATAAAAAAGAGTCTCATTTGATGTCAAAATTCAAATTAAATTATGATAAAACATAACTTTGTACAAAACACAATATTCCCACCAACTTACCAAGCGAAGTTAAAATTATTATACTTTCAAATCATATCCAAATGTAAGTAAAAAGTTATAATAATACGAATTTATAGACGTAAAAATAACCAAGTTAAAGGTTCATGAATAATATTCGAATGTCCTACTTACCTAAGTTTTATGTTGTTCTTTTCAAGCTCATTGGGATGCGGCAGTAATTAACGAACCGCAACGCAGTACATACCGGCACCATACAGGGAATCGTCGCAAAATGTGAAATAATTTGTGTATGCAAATGCACTTTTACACAAATTAAAGAATAGAAATTTTTTGAGTTTTCGCATTTGCAAAATTCAAGATAAAACAAAACACGTTTCGTCTTTATTGTATTTGTTTAGAGATTTAAGTTTAAATATCGTAAATCGTAAATTGTCGTATAAGTATCGTAAATTACATTAAGAACTGCGCTAATATAATTGAAGATAATTGTACTTACTAACACAAATATAATAATTTTGACCAAAAAAGCGATTACAAATATAATGTGACAGCTCATTAATGTGTAGATACTTACTTATTTAACGAGAATAATAATAAGTAATCAGTAGAAAGTTGAAAACATATATTATAAGAAAGTGGTGCTTTGTTACAGGTGTAACTCGCAACAGAAACTTAAATAATTTATTCACAAGCAAAAATCGTAAACTACTTTAGCGCAAAATGGTTACGTTCCTACTTTCAGCAAAGTACATTCTTCATTGCTAAATCGACTGAAGCAAACGTTTGTCAGGCCATTTCTTCCCAATTTCATCGACCGTCTGCAGCGAGATGCGCCAACAATTTGGTAGTCACGGTTGCTTGCGTCCTAACATCGACTATCACACATTTTGCTACCGTACGCTTTCTACGTGCAATTTGTCCTGGACTTGGCTACAGTTAACGAGTAACATAATTATGAACGTATCTTGCGTAACTGTATTATAAATTCCGCTTTTAATAATGGTAATTTTGAAAATGTGTGCACAAACAAGTAAAGGTCAGACTGTAAGTAATTTTGTGCTTTCGACATTTAAAGATTCAAGATATATTTTTAAGATACTTTTTTTTCGTATAATATTTAGAGGACTATTTTAAGACTGGATTCGTTCGTAAATGGATAACTACATTATGTAGAAGCATCAAGCTTATTTTAGGTTTTAAATGACTTCATTAAATGTCACTCCTCTCATATTAGAGTAATTATTGTACTTGTAAAAAAAGATCTAATTTAATATTTTGTAAAGATACTACCTATTTTGTAACATTTTTACGAACTACTTTAGCAACTAATATCGCTCACCGTTCTAAGCTAGCGGATTCACTGTACAAACTATTTACTGTATACATTTTATCCGTCAGAAAATAAGATAAGTCTGAGAGAACTAGGGTTTAGGGTAAGAGCCCTAAAATGATAGTCTTATGATTTTAATTCTTGTAGCTGTTAGAAAACTTTATTAAAATTATTTCCATATACACAAATAACATCTTCTTTATCTATAATCTATAGGGTAGACCGAGGCGAATCGGATCACAGGGCGAATCGGATCAAAATAAGAAATCTATTGATAATTCAAATATCGCATTCGCATAAAACGCACTCCACCAGCGGTTTGCGCCTCTCCTCTCACCCCGCACCTCCCGACATAGACAGTATTTCGACCGCGCTTGTGAATCAGTAGCGACGCCGTTCATTAGCGACTCGGTCGTTTGTGCGTGTCGCAATTTTTACGCTCATCTAAGGTACGTACTTACGATTTCTTTGTGTCATATTACGATTTGTGTTAAAACTCAACTACATTGGTTTATATTGTTAATCAAGGTGTCTATATTAGAGAACCAATTCGCTTTTAAGTATGATCTTAGAGGTTAACGTCTAAAATATTTATTTCAAAAGTCTTGATTATGGGGTTAATCGGATCATATCATCAGGGGCGAATTGGATCACACTTTTAAATTGATTTATTACATGTTTGAGGTTATTGATTCATATTTTTTCCATTCTAGATGGTTCGCACGTACAAAAACAAGACTAACGTCGGAGAGTGGTCTCAAGAAAAAATGACAGAGGCTGTAAATAAGGTCCAGAATAAGGTGTTGACCTTACGTAAGGCTGCGGAGATTTTCGAAGTGCCGTACACGAGCTTACAAAGAAGAGTTAATTTATCCAGAGGCGTTATTAAACGTCGAGGTGGACAGCCAGTTTTAGATGATGAAGCAGAACAGAAGATAGCTGACCGGCTATTGCACTTGGCAAGTCGTGGCTTTGGAATCACACCCAAAGCGGTACGTAAGTACGCGTTTGAATTCGCAGAAAAGCAAAATATACAACACAAATTTAACAGAAGCGCTGGAATGGCTGGCCAGGACTGGTTTCATTGCTTCATGCGAAGAAATAAAAAATTAACTATTCGGAAGCCGGAGGGTTTATCTAGAGCAAGGATTGATGGTATGAAGAAAGAAAAAGTGGCAGAATTCTTTAATACTTTGGAAACAATAGTAGATAACAACAATTTAAGAGGAAGACCTGAATGTATATACAATGTTGATGAAACAGGGATGCCGCTTAGTAATCGTCCACCCAACATTATAGCCCAAAAAGGTGCTAAAGATGTTGTTAGCATGACCACTGTTGAACGAGGTGAAAATGTAACCGTTCTAGCCTGTATGAATGCAGCAGGACAGTACATACCTCCATTTGTTTTATTCAAAGGTGTGCGTAAACGTGACGATTTTCTCCTAGGTATGCCACCTGGCACTGAAGTTGCCATGACAGAAAAGGGCTGGGTCACCGAAGAAGCTTTTAAGTTGTGGCTGCAACATTTCAATCGCTACCGGACCCCAGGAAAAGTAAAACACCTGGGATAAAAATTAAGAGTTCCTCAACAAAACAGAGAGAGTGTCAAGTGCCCCAAGTCCAATCCAAGAGTTTTCAACAGGTGCAGCCACAAGACCAATCCTCAAGTGTAGAACAAGTGCAGTCAAAAATAATGGTACAAGTCCAAGCCACAAATACAAAACCACTTGATAATATAGTGCCATTCACAAGTTCGCAACAAGCTCACGAAGCCCAGCCTCCCACCTGTGCAGAAATAATTAAAGAAATTCTTCCATCACCGTTAAAGTCGCCAATTCCCTCTAAAAAAATTCGTAAAGTTTCAAAACCGGTCTTGCATTTAACATCACCTCAGAGTAAGACTGCTCTTCTTGAAAAAGAAACAAAGAAGAAATTTAAGGTAGACAATAAAATCAAGGAAAATAAGGAAAAGGCTGTAGGCAAAGAAAATACTTTAAAGAAGATGAAGAATAAAGCAAAGCCTGCGATAAAAATTAAGAGTCCATCTGCAAAACAGAGAGAGTGGCACTGCATTTACTGTTCCGAAATATTCGTTCATCCACCAACAGAGGATTGGATTCAGTGCAATGCCTGCGAAGAATGGTGCCACGAAAAATGTGCTGATATGGGGGGGGAAAGGGGACCATATATATGTGAATTATGTGCCCATAATTTAAATTGATCTCATCATTAAGTTTTCAGCGATTCCAAAGCTATAGTGTTAAGAAACTTAAAATTTTGTTACATTTTGTGTACGATCCGATTCACCCCGAAAATTGGGGCGATTCGGATATTTTTCTTTTTTTCGTTTTTAATAGCTAATTAAGAGAATATATGTATGATTTAAGTTTTCAAATGTTTACTTCATAGCTGATTGTTACTTCTTACGTTTTTATCAATAAAAATAATATTATATAACACTTTAGTATGATTTGCTCAACCTCAAAGAAAAAGTGAGCCGATTCGCCTCGGTCTACCCTAATTTGTATATTATATACTTTTCTAGAATACAAAATCTATGTGGTAATGGTAAGTATAAATAATTATTACCCTTGTTATGTTAACAGTTAAATTATTATAATATTATTAATATATAAACTAGAAAATACTTTTAAATGTGTTGGCACTTCAAGAAATACTTCGAAATTGCATAATCAAATAACTGTATTGGTTGTATAACCTCAATAAATTCTAGATAAATTATTTACAAATATATAAAATCAATAGAGTTGACACATCAAATGCGTTTTACGTCAACCATGACAGAGATAAGGATTCGGAAGGGACACCGAACCAACTCTGCCTTCCGTTAGCGCCATCAACTGGACGCCCTGGACAAGATAACGAGGAAAATAATATACGAGTAAATGTTTGCAAAGATATATATTTTATTATAAATTTTTAAAGTTATCCTTTTTTTGCGCGTTAGGGAAAAATGACGAGAGTAATTTTTACGATGCGCGCACACACCGTCAAGGCTCAAAAGGAAAAAACGGAACCATTATAGGATCACTTTGTTGTCCGTCTGTCTGTTAAGACCCTTTTTGTTAGGAACACGTGGAGGTGTCAAGCTGAAATTCATATCAAATACTCAGTTCTACTGTCCCTTAGTGACTCAACCCTTATTGAATCAAACTTCTAAGCTAAGGCAATAAAAAGATACAGCCGTTTATGCTGCAAATTTTCGACACGCGCAACTAATTAGTTGAAATTAGTTGCCGTGAAAGTCTTCAGTAGCTTTGGTTATAAGAACGTATATTTATTATTGGGTATTATGTATAGTCAGTAGTCATTGATATTCTCCATAATATATTTATTCTATTTATAACGTGGTTATAATTGTCATGGCATGCCATCAACGTGAGCGAGACTTGCAAGATTTCTAATGCAAATATTTACAATGACATTTCATTCTCATGTGTTTGGGGTTTCCACAGTGTTTGAAAAAGTTGGTAATATAGTGTTAACAATAACACTTTGAAATTAACAACTCTTATTTACAATTTACAAACAGATTTCAATACGATTTGCATTTAAATGATGGTATTCTTTACCAACAAAAAATAATTTTTAACAAAAAAAAACCGAAATCAAAAAGGAAACTAAAAAGTGAAAAATAAATTTACTTAGTACAAAGTAATTCGTATTTTGATTTAGTTAATCAGAAATGATTAAATAAATATTTTATAATTTTGAAGTCGGTGCCAAGTAAAACAATAACTACTCTAGTATCTACTCGTAAGTTGTATTCAGTTTTCTTTCATAATTTGTTTCATTGACTATTAGGTTGAATACTGTTATTATTCTGTTATTGTTTTGACATATCTAATAATATTTTTTGTACTTGTTTGTTGTGTGTGTGTTGTTTGTATTTGTTATTGTAGCCAGGTTGTTGTAGTATTTACTTGGCACCAACTTCAAAATTATAAAATATTTATTTAATCATTTCTGATTAACTAAATCAAAATACGAATTACTTTGTACTAAGTAAATTTATTTTTCACTTTTTAGTTTCCTTTTTGACGTCGGTTTTTTTTGTTAAAAATTTTTTTATTTTACAATTTTTAGTGATGGGTAGACCTAACAAGGATGCTTTTTCTCTTATGTCGGGGGTTCGGAAACATACACAATACAAAAGCACAAACACCCAGATCATGACAAACATCTATATTGCCAATACAAATCTCTGTCGTGCGCGGGGATTGAACCCACTAACGCCAGCGCAACAGCCGGTGCTGTGACCGCTGCGCTAACGCGTCGACATACTATGAGTAAAGTTCGCTATCAGGTGTACGTAATAAAAACCGGGACTGACAGCCTAGCGTGTTCTCTGAGGCTAGGTTAGGAGAACCACAAGGATTAACAACTAGACCGAAAATAAATATTTGTATAACCATAAATATCCACTCCGAGCGGGAATAGAACCCGCGAACGTCAGTGTTTAGGCGCCACCGACAAGGCACATACACCATTATGTCAAAGCGGTCGTCAAACAGCAAAAGGTAACTGCTGTAAATTGTTGAGAAATTCCCTCGAGTGTTTATAGGCTCCATCATCAAACCTGGTCCTTCGACACAGATGATCACACAGCAGGTAATTGCTATAAATCGTTGAAAAGTTCCCTCGACTATCTTTCGTCTCCATCATCAGACTGTAATGGCACTTATAACTCATACAGGTGCAAAGTTCTCATCAATAGAAACGAATTAAGTTCAAAAATCGGGTAATTGCTATAAATCGTTAAAGAGTTCCCTCGACTATCTTTTGTCTCCATCATCAGACTGTAATGGCACTTATAACTCATACAGGTGCAAAGTTCTCATCAATAAAAACGAATTAAGTTCAAAAATCGGGTAATTGCTATAAATTGTTAAAGAGTTCCCTCGACTATCTTTCTTCTCCATCATCAGATCGACTCCAGACCTTTATTAAATAGTAGTGCTTTATAGTACTTAATGAAAACATGATTAAATTTACTAGTCACCCTTACGATTTTTTAAAGTTTCCCTCGATTTCTCTGGGATCCCATCCCGTCTATATATATATATACGGTCGAATTGAGTAACCTCCTTCTTTTTTTGAAGTCGGTTAAAAATACAAGATAGCTAAAACATTATGAGATATTAACTACAACCTTATATCCTGTAACCTTTATATATACATTATCACATTATATTTATACATTATAAAATTGTAACTGGCTGATGTCTTTACACAAAAGATTTATAGGAAAGAAGAATTGAAGAATTGTTGAATGTTTCTGAGACAAATTAAAAACACTTCGTTTATTTTAAGAAGTATCTATGTATCTGCGTTTATTTTTGTACCAACGTCACATTAATTTTGCAGCAAATAAATGAATAAATAAATAAATATCTTATAAAATTCACACACAGCCGCCTATTCTCAATGCGAATCGAACCCTCAGCCCGCGGAGCAGAAATCGGGGCCACTACAAACTGGGCCAACGGGCTAGTCGAAATGGGACGCTGTCTTCCGTAGTTGTAATTCTGAATTAACAGCTTTGAATCTGGTGTTCATGTCGTCGTCTGATGCACAATCTAAAAGTGGAGTTTACTCTATAATCAACAAGCAGTGTTTTTATCTATGTAGCAAAATCGCATAAACGTGGGTTTGTTTCCAAATTATTTTTTTGCTTTTACACCAAAACCCACCTTCTATAAATTAAATTTACCTAATTCACAATTACAAAAAATTGGTTGGTTGTTACATTATTTATAAATAAATTAGATTAGATTTAGATATATCAATAATAGAATAATAAATAAATCCATCTATATTTTTAATATAATTTCAAAAATACTTTGTGATTCATTATCGTATTATCTCCGTATTAAACAAAAAGATAGATCGCATCATCCTCGTTCTATGTTTGTAGACACCGCAATACAACCGGGAACGTGGCTTGAAAAACTTTCGAGCGACACGACTACGCTTTTAAGAAGTCAGCGACGCGACTCTGTATGCTGGTAGCGTTCACGAAATAAATATGTGGAACTAACTATTTACTTTAAAGCTTAAACAATACGGAGTTCACTTATCCGCAAATGCATTTTACGAGTCCCGCGCGGGAAATTATATTGAGAAGAGAAACGAAGTTACTCCGTGGATACAAGAGGTTGTGACCGTAAACAAATCTCAGCTTGAGTTCACTTTCTGTATTAAATAAAACGTGTTCCTCTTTTATTTAATAGAGATGTAATAGGTTTCAAGGTCTTACCAAATCTATAATAATACAATGATTTGGATATTTACAATTACTTACAACAGAATATTTTGTATTATTGTATTAAACGTTAATTTGACATAATATTGAAGTTTATTAATGAAGTCTTGACTTCATTCTAAAATATGCACTCCAAAATACGTTAAATTAATTTGTGGAATATTTTGTAGATTAAGCATTGTGCTTAAACTACAGTATTACAAGCTACAAAATTATTTTAATTAAGTTATTCAGTTAAATTAGACTAGCCCGTTGGCGCAGTTTGTAGTGCTTTGTAGTACTTTCTGCTCCGCGGGTTGCAGGTTCGATTCCCGCCTGAGTTTTAAGTGTAATATTTATATTTATCAAAAAAATATTTAGCTATAACAGTCGACTATTACCTATAACACAAGCATTAAGTTGCTTACTATACATAGAAACAGACGACCGAGTGTGTATGTTATAAGATATTTATTTATTATTTATTTATTTATTACCATCTCATTACTTACAAAATTATTTTTATACACTGTAATAATTGTGTTTGCTCACAAACTAAAAAAAACAGACTTCATTTATTTCGACAAGTAATACGACGTAGGTAGTCAGCAAAACACTCAATAAACTACACATTGTTAGGAACAACTCAAAAAGTAGTCGTCATATCTTGATCAAGTTAAAATGGGAACACGCGACAAAAACTTGCTTTCGGTTAACAAAAGAATCATCAAAATCAATAGACCCAATAAAAAGCTATAGGGCAACGCACATAAAATAGAGTTGGATTCAGAATCTCCTTCTTTTTTGAAGCCAGATAAAAAGAATTATCAATTTTATAGTAGGTAAACATTTAGTTTGATGAAATCACTGGTTCCGTGCTGCTGTTGTGGCATGTGCAATATATGTGCAGACGCCGCGTTGGCGCAACGGTCACAGCCATGGATTGTACCTGTTGCGCTGGCGGTTGCGGGTTCGATCCTCGCACATGACAAACATTTGTATTGGCCATATAGGTGTTTTCCATGGTCTGTCCTTGTGGGTCTCCCCACCGTGCCTTGAAGAACACGTTAAGCCGTCGGTCCCGTTTGTTATCATGTACTCCTGATAGCGATCGTTACTCATAGTAGGGAATATATCCACCAACCCGCATTGGATCAGCGTGGTGGATCAAGCCCTGATCTTTCTCCTACATGAGGAAAGAAGTCTATGCCCTGTAGTGGGATATTACAGGATGAAGCATATATGGGAATTATATTTTAGTCTAAATGTACATAAGGAATCAATATAGAACTGACTTTGTATCGTTTCTGCTAGATTTCGTAAGAAGCAGCAAAAACTTGAACTGTTTTACGATATTTGATAGTTGGTATTATTTTTATATATAAACAACATTATTTTAGGTTTTTTTTTTTAATTACAAGGAGACTGGATAGCGTTTACTGGTTCGTTTTTAATGTCACTTCTATGTTATTGCAATCCAAAATATATTCATACGAAATAAAGTTATTTTCTCAAAATTATTATTTTGTGGTTTATCCAATATCGGTCATACAATACATTTTTCTTATATTAGGATACAGTATTTTTAATGATAGTCTCTAAATGTAACTGTTAATTTTTTTAGACACTTATTTTTACAATAATGTAAACATTATAAAACCTAAAACATTATAAACTATATACAATATTGTTGATTATACTTATAGTACTTTACAAAGGATATTTTCACACAAAAGGAACGCAGTTAAACCAGCCAGCAGCTTAAAATTCAAGTTAAAAGGCGGATATTTTTCATCTTGTTCTTCTGTCTGCCGCAGACGTAGCAAAGATGTTGCTTTGTCACAAAGAACACACTCTGAATAAGGAATAAACTGCACAGATATAAAAAAATAAAATGGTGTTGACATAAGAAAATAGAAGTGATACTTTATAATGAAAATACATACCTACACGATTTATGGCAAACATTTTTCTTTCCTTAACGTTCCAATTCAAACGTTTATTACAAAGGAAAATTTTAGTTATATGTGGCTATAAATAATCATAAATACGTACCTATTGGCCTACCTATGAATGAGTGGCGGAAGACCATCTTCACGGGTTGCAAAACCCACGATAGCACCTGGTTCGAAGACCTGGCTCAAAAGCGTGCCAAGAGACACAATCGCGAGGGGGCTCCTCCACCGATGAATCCCCCATATGCGTGTCCAAAATGTGGACAAATATGTCGTTCACGGATTGGCTTATTAAGCCACGAACGGCGTTGTCGCATAAATAACACAGACACTGATTAAATCATCTGTCAAGATGTTACAGGCCTTATGGATATCGAAAAAAAAAACATATATGTAGCTATACCAGTCGGCTGTTACCTACAACACAAGCATTAAGTTGCTTACTTTAGGAACAGACGACTGTGTGTATTGTGTAGATATTTATTTATATTTATGTCTCATATTTGGCTAAAATTTAGTAAAACAAGTAAAAATAACATACATAAATTGAGTATTATACAATTGTATTACACATTGTTGAACAGTCAACAAGAATAAATATTATATTTCACGGTAGCAATTTTATTACCACACAAGAAAAAATATGGGTAGTAGCTATCAGTAATACAGAGCTTTATAATTATATTTGAAATTTAAAAAAAAAATCATTATTTTTGCCAAAATATTTTTCTGTAAAAATATTCAATTTCATTTTCCTCGTAACGATCACCTCAAATGTAGGGGGCAGGTTATAATGGGTTCTATTCACCGTTGAGTGACACTCGAGGAAATGGCACATTGTTGCAGCGGGTGTGATGACACGCCAGGCAAATCTTTACAAACAATAGTGAGTAATGTCACAAGGACTCTTCAATGGTGTTTGTGATATATTTGAAGCGGCTATTCTGTTTGCACACAAATACGGGGAGATGAGGCATGAATAACAATTTTTTATATTTACATGACTGATCTTTACGTGTAAAACGTAATAAATTTTTGTTTTTTATGTTTTAGCACTATGATTCCTAGGGTAGGCTTAATTTGATGAACTAAGTATTATACTTATTTGAAACACACAACTAATGGACAAATTACAATTATAAAGCTACACTTTTTTATTATAACAAGATATATTGATTGGCTGATTTAAATTTTGGCTCAGTTTGCAAATAGAATAATTGTGTTTGCTGGCAAATGAAAAAAAAAACCGACGTCAATTACATCGACAAGTAATACAACGTTGGTAGACAAAAAAAAAGTCAAGTAAATACGCATTATCAAAGATTACTCCAAAAGTTATAATCAAATCTCGATGAAATTTAAATGTGACTACATGATAAACATCGACTTTCGATTAAATTAAAAATCATCAAAATCAGTGCACCCAGTAAAAACTTATGCGATTTTTCGAGGGTTTCCCTCGATTTCTCTGGGATCCCATCATCAGATTCTGGTTTCTTTATCATGGTACTAACATATATACGGTCGAATTGAGTAACCTCCTCCTTTTTTGAAGTCAGTTAAAATGGCTTATCTTTTTTTTTAATTTAAAAATTGACACCCACGGGCTGGGAAACCAAAAAAAAAACCATGTTTGAAAATACATTGAATTGTAGCCCAACTTATGTTGTTTTTTGCTCCTATAAAGCGTTGTACTGTGCCTTGAGATAGAGCTAGGACACATCGTTACCAACAACCTTAAGACCAGCTATATGCTCAAAAGGACTATCTCCTGCTTAGTTTTAAATTTTTAATTTTTAGTTAACTGATACTAATATCAATATCAGTTTTTAATTATTTTCTGTTTTTGTATTAACAATTTTTATGGATAAAGACAACCGAAATGAGAATCTCCTCCTTTTTTAAAAATCGGTTAAAAATAATCATAACATGCCGGATTTTTTATGGGTTCTTCTCAGCAGAATCTACATTTTAAATATGTTTTTATACAATAACAGCTTTATGCTTAATTTATTTTAACTATTTTTAATATTGAATTAAAATTAAATTTGTTAAAATACATAATATTTAAACGCTGAAATTACCAACATTTAGAACGAAACTCTTAAGAAATCGTAATACAAGAACATATTACCTATAACATTGTCGATTATCATACAGGACTATGACTCGTAGTTAATTAAAATTACCCTATTTCTCACGGTATTCATACTTTACTCGTTTAAAACACAACACTTATATATTCTGAGAGGAAGTGAACAAAAAGTGAATTAGTATAAAAAGTGGCACATCCTGAACGGGCAGGCCAGGATCGGTCCGGGAACGCTCGAGACGGAATTCAAATTAACCACTTCATATTCCGGCCGGCGCTCACTGAAACATTTATGTGAACCTCCGAAATATGTAATGAAACACTGGTAGGTACAATAATAAGTTGTTTCAGAGACTGCTTACGTTCATTTTATCACACTGATTAACTGCATATCTAAAACTAAGCAGGAACTTTGTAATTGGGTAAATATCTGTTTGTGGTATGTGCAGAGCCGTCTTAGGGCATGTTGGGCACACACAAACTTGGGGCCCTGCTAGAAAGCAACAAGTAGTAGGTACATTATATCCAACTACGTCATTTACAATCACAATTCTCATAATATTACTTAACACGCGTTATACTTTAACCTATCGAGGATCACTCGAACAAGTGGAACTTATAACATGAGTGTGAGCGGTTATCGCGAATGATTAAAGATGTGAACCTGAGCTTACTAAATAGATGCCATTGTTTAATTATTTATAAAATGTTATAATTTACGATAAAAGTTGGGGCTTTATTTCAATCAAATGGTTTTACATTAAACTCCGACGTATGTACCTATATGCATGTAAGTCTGTAACCTTTTTCTGAATCTGAGTATAACTCATACAAATATTTTTATATTCGTATGAAAATACATACGACGATTTCATTAAATTCAATAGCAATTTTACCTACTTTTACAAATATATTACTAAAATTTTCTCATTCACCGAAATCACGGCATTCGCAATAATAGTCATAAAGATACAAAAGCATTTGAGGTAACTCGAGATATTGCATGTTGAACAATCGAGGAAATCGAATCAATCGTTTATGTAATCTGAACCGGATCAGATCTCGGGCGTATTGTAGCGCTATATCTACTTCTATTGACGAACCTTTGATACGACCGCTTAGACAACAAAGGCAGGTAAATAGTTATCCACATTACATTCATTATACGTGTATATTGCACGACAACTGTCAAATAAAACAATATTTAGTCAGAAAACATATAGTCAAATATACTGTATTCAAAAAATTAATCTACCCTCTAGGTAATTTAACTAAGCTTAATTTTGTGTAACAAATACTATATTATATTAAACCAGTTTTACAATTTACATATTATCAGATAGTTTGATTTAATGTGCTTTGTATAAAGGTTCATTTACTTTATTCAGATTAATAGCTTCCAACAGTGCCACAGTACCACGGATTATTTAGCCAATGTCACGTAGAATGGAGGAGACACGAAGGAGATTGAAGTCGAATAATGAAAGGCCCTATTTAAAATATAAAAATATTTTAAAAAATGTCTTTTAAAAGTTAAAAAACAAATTTCTCTATTTATATAACTACATCGATCCATAAACATAATATAATATTTTATTGTTCTTTTAAATGAAAAATATCGTTATATAGTTAATATTTTATGTAATTTGAATTAATTAATCATCACTCATCATCATCATCACTTCAGCCTATCGCAGTCCACTGCTGGACATAGGAATCCACAAGTTCGTATCAAAAATGGCGTGAACTCATGTGTTCTGCCCATAGTCACAACGCTGGGTTAGTGACCGCAGGACTGCTGACTTTGTCGCACCGAAGACGCTGCTGCCCGTCTTCGGCATGTGTATTTCAAAGCCAGCAGTTGGATGGTTATCCTGCCAATTGGACGGCTTTTTAAGTTCCAAGGTAGTAGTGGAACTGTGTTATCCCTTAGTCGCCTCTTACGACAACCACGGGATGAGGTGGGCTATATTCTTTACTGCCGTAATCACACAGCAAAGAATTAATTAATAGGGAAATCAAATTAACAACTCACAAATATTAAACGAATTTGCGTCGTATTACATTAAATTATTTTCAAAATATTAATAAAATTTTATTTAAAAATGAAAAATTCAAAATCACTTTAATTTCAAAACTTATTTCTATTTATCAAATAAATAGCTCAGTATTTGTAAAAAGAATGTAGGTACTGGAGTTACGCATGAAAACTCTAAACATTTCTACTTTTTTCTCTGAAGTCGTAAACTTTAATAGCGCTTATGCACATCATAGAAATGCTTTTGCTATACTGAAAGTTCGTCGCAAGGAATAGAAGAACAAAAACTGGTTTTAAAAGCTATTGCTCTTTCCTTCGCGCGGCCTCATTTTAAAATAAAACACCTTTACTTCAACGTTGTAAAAGAAGATTACCCATTAGCGTATAACATAAATTATATCGTGATAATATTGTACACAAATTAAGATTTAACAACTTTTATATTGTTCGTTACCAATTATAATATAGTTATGGAATCACTTCCATTCTACTTTCATTATATGTGAGTGCAATTTTAATAAGCGTGAAAGGACACAGGAATTACTTTATATATTTATTAACGTATATAACGCAATTTCTAGTTTGTTGACACTCTGAGATCATCAGTTTTTTTTTTTTTTAATCTAGGCTAGTGAGAAATTAATCAATATTTTATATTTCCATATACCTACTTTTAAAAATAGATTTGTTATTTTTGTATGATGCGTAATTTAATGTTTACTTCAATAGCTTGACAATTTTTCCTCTAAAGTAAATCTCCAAATAGGGAAAACTCTATGATACATATCAATTAACAAGTAGTTACGCTAAATCACGAACATATAAATAGAGCATTGACATTAGAAAAACATCAGTTGTACTGAAAAACATAAATTGTACGGCGTATCACAATGGAAATGACTGTGAGTTTCTAATTTTATTTCTAATGCTAAAGTTTTTTAGTAGTAATATATTTTTTTACCTTGCCAAAAAGGTTGTGGTTATTATATATATTTATAAATCATAACAATTTATGTAAACGTGTGTTGATGTGTGTTTGACTAGCCCGTTGGAGTAGAGCAAGGGTAGCATCCCTTTCGTATAAATATTGAATTGTTCAAATTTAATTTATGTAATTTCAGGTCAAAAATCTGTTACTCATATTTTTAATTATTAAAGGAGTCATTGTCATAAAAAGTGAGAATGAGCACTCCAGTAAAAATAATAGTAATAATCCATTGAATAAATTGAATAACTTAACGCTATATAGCAATACTGATAAGAATACCGGCCAAAGTAAAGAATCCAGTCATATCAGGATAAAAAGGCAATTTGGATATGGTAAGTACTACTTCATTTTTACTTTCATTTTTTTAATTCCATGCCTTCATATTTAAAAATAAACAAAAACAAAAACTCCTACATAACAATTGAGAGGTATTGCTGCTAAAATTAATTTAAATACAATTTTATAATTTAGATTTTTTATATATAAAAGAATTACAAGCTTTTAATTTTGTATATCTTTTCAGATCCACGTCGCCCACTGCCTATAGCTATTGGTGGACTAGGAATTGGAATCGGAAGACCTGGATTTGGTTTTGGTAGACCCAGTTTTGGTGGGAGAGGATTCGGATATGGAAGACCAGGTTTCGGTGGTAGGGGATTCGGTTTTGGTGGAAGAGGTTTCGGAGGACGTGGATTCGGTGGCCGTGGATTTGGTGGAAGGGGATTTGGTGGAATCGGTGGAAGAGGATTTGGTGGATTTGGTGGACGAGGTGGACGTGGATAAAATAACATATGTGATAAAACTATCTAAACATGTTACTGTTTAAAATATGGTCTATATGCTTGTGCGATTATTATTTGTATTGACTGTTTTAACATAAAACCCATTTATTTTATAATTTTTTAAATGTAATATCTTGTATTCTTGCATGATGTATGATCTAAATGTGAAGGTTAATTGATAGATTATTCAAGTATATAATATAGAGTATAATAATAAGCCACTACTTCGAAAGTAGTATCAATAGTAAGTGAAATAAGCAAAAGTAATAACGTTAACATACTCAATGGTTACAGTATTCTTCGAGCAAAGCCATAA
Organism: Melitaea cinxia; assembly: GCF_905220565.1. NCBI lineage: Eukaryota > Metazoa > Arthropoda > Insecta > Lepidoptera > Nymphalidae > Melitaea > Melitaea cinxia. Next base: position 12,084,625 of record NC_059403.1, read on the forward strand.
CGCCATACTAGGAGGCGGTAAACATGTGCAATAAGTTACAAGATATGTATATATTTCATATATTTAACATAGTATGTCTTTCAAGATTGTTGTTGTCCTAAGAGATCCATCGGCATGTTGTTTTTAGTGGTTATGTACCTATTTGTTACTGTTATTGTCTTGGTCACATGTTAAAAAACTGTCGCCTAACAGTTGAATCAAGAGTCAATTACAGAAGGCGTTGTTACTTAAGGATTCAAGCATCGTGCATCGTGGAGCTTGCTCGACATAAAACATTTTACAATATATAGGTAATATTTGCATATAGATACATATATTATCTGTCCTAGTTTTTACTATCAATTCTTGATATTAGAGGGAGATTTTTTATAATATTTGCATATAGATACATATATTATCAGTCCTAGTTTTTACTATCAATTCTTGATATTAGAGGGAGATTTTTTATATCTCCTTATAGCATTGTTTATTATAAAGTGAATGAAAAATACACATTTATGTAATAGTAACTAGTTATTATCGAAATATTTATTATATCTAGGTTTTAATAAAACAAATCCAATTATTGAAAATAATTAAACTAAAATGCGAATATTTTAAAAATTATTTGCGCCATAATCGTTTATTATATTCATAATGAATGTCAACTAAAACCTTTTATCATTAAAAAGTTAAAGTAATCTCAACTTTCTTGAAGTTTTTTACCTACCATAAGGAAATTTAAAGTTAATAATATGTACTTATGTATTAAGCCTAAAGAGTTACTTTAGAGCAAGCAATTACTTTAAATAGTACCTATACTCGAAAACAAAAAACTAGCTAAAATCTCAAAAATGTTGGGATATTTTTATTTTGAAACATATTCTCATATATGACAAATTTAAAGACGTAAAGAGAAGTAATGTTTCACGCTGTCGTGCCGCGACTTCGTTCACTTGGGTTTTTGTTATTGTAAAAATCTTAGTAGCAATTAAACTTAACCACTTAGAAAAGTGGGTAATAAGATAAAACATGCACCAGTTTGTAAGTTACGCCTCCAACAATACTACTGCAATAATCCCATCAAATTTCAATAATCCCAAAAAAATTCAAAATAGAATTTACCTAATATATTATACTTTATTTTCTTTTATCATATACTAGCTGTGCCCGCGGCTTCGCCCGCGATGAAATCAGTGTGTCACAAAGTTTTCCCGGCAAATTTCCAGTGAAACTTTCATCAAAATCGGCTTAGCCGTTCCGTAAACCTTCCTCTTGAAGCCCTCTCTCCATTGGAGAAACCTCATGAACATCCGTTCAGTAGATTTTGAGGGAATCGATCACATACACTTTTGGGGACTTTGTTTTATAATACACTAACTGTTGCCCGCGACCATGTCCGCGTAGTTATGAAGATGTGCATTACTATTAAGATGTTTAACGCAAATTAATTTTTATTTCAGTCACTTTGCTTATCACACAGAGTAACTTTTTAAAAGGCACAATTTAGTATAATTTAATAGTTGTTTTTATAAAACCTCTCTATACACCACATTTTTAGTTTTATTTTCAGGCTGCAGTATAAATAACCAGGAACCAGGTATAAATAATCAGGCGAACTTATAGCTGCTGTATATGTTTCACACAAACTATCAACCCCAATCAAACCCTCTTAGCGGTGAAATATCGCAAAATCCGTTCTAAGCGGACGTCTCATAACTATAATCTACCTCCCTGCCAAATTTCAACTTTGTCCATCTTAGATGGATGAACCATCCAGCGATTTTTGAGTTCTCGTGATGAGTGAGTCAGTGACTTTTCTCTTTTATATATATATATATATATATATATATATATATATAGATTACGATGCATTATTTGGACACCTCCTCGCCATCTATGGAGCATACATTTTAAATTTCATGTCTCTTACTTCAAAAACATAGGACTTTCACACAAACTTCCAACCCCCGTTTTATCCCCAAAAAGGAGTTGATTTCTAAAAATACATTATTTGGACATCTTCTCACCATCTATAGAGCATACATTTTAAATTTCAAGTCTCTTACTTCAAAAACATAGGACTTTCACACAAACTTCCAACCCCCGTTTTACCCCCGTAGGGATCGAGTTTCGTAAAATCCGTTCTTAGCGGATGACTAAGTCTTTTAAGAAGCCTAACCTGCCAAATTTCAAGTTTGTAGGTGTTATAGTTTTGGAGATTTCGTAATGAGTGACAACTCACTGTAAAAGTGGAAATTAGAATTTGATGAATAAACTCTGTCTATGAATGTCTGAACAATGTAATCACTAATTACTATCAAAAATGTTATTGTTAAATTGTGACTTTATATCACAAATTATTTTTGCTGTTAAAGCACTACCTAAATCATAAAGTAGATAGTAATGCCATAAAAGTGTAAAAGATCCAATAGCCATTGATGTAATTTTATTTATTAACTTTTACATGAATTAAAAATATCTACTTACTTCAGAAATGGTAAGCGCATATAAATTTTAGCACAGGATGGAAAATGAATTTTTTTCTGTAAGGACCAAAATTTTTTTTACGCTGGAAAATGCCTTTACGCACTAACCCCGTCACCCGTAGGCGACGGGAGTGTGGGGCTCCCGGCGGTAGGTGCAATGCCAGACTACCCACTAAAAACCAGCGGTGCCCTCGTCGTCCTAGTGGGGCGCCACGGAGTCACGTTAGTATGCTACCGTGACGCCTCGCCCCTATATTTTGTGGGCGATGTAGTCGCAAACAGTGATGTCATCTATGACGTCGAGCGATCGCTCGCGGCGAACACGGGCCTTAGGTGGAACGATAGGATGGGTTTTGCGGGCATTGCGTACGCTTAATGGAACACGATCATAAAGATTCAGATTTCAGACAGATAATATTTGACGTGCTGCCAACTTTAGAGATTTTCCCATAAATTAAGAGATATTTTACAAATAGCGGGAAAGTGGGGATAAATTTTTTTAGGGTATTTTTTTTGGGAATTTTTATATATTTTTTTATATAAAAAAACTGATGAAAAAAATAACAACTCCTCAATTATCATTATCAATTTATAAAAAGAACATGTTCAATGAATATATTAAAGTAAAGCAACAAACATTACAAAATTATTTATTTTCTATATTAAAACCCTTTGAAAAATTAAAAACTAATAAAAAAATAATTGACTGATTTTTATATAATTTCTATTTTGGGTTTAGGGGCTTTTGTTTTTAATTTAGAGACTTTTGTTAAAAGATTTAGGGAAAAGTTTTTTCTAGAGTTGGTAGCACTGTATTTGACATTGTCACTTGCAAGTTTCAATCAAAAAGCACCTTTTTAAATAAATACTTTTTGTCAAAAAGTTCCAATATTAAACATGTGTTTTTTTGTGTACTGCAATAATATATTTTATAACTTTTATATTAAAATATAAACATACGATGAATTGAAAAGCCAGTTCTGAAACATATGTGTGTTTTGTAACTTTATTTGAAACATCGATTTATAGTTTCGAAGAAACAAATTATCATTAACTTATTAAGTTAATGATAATGGCATTTGCATTAGTTGCTCAATAATTATTGAATAGTTAAAAAAGACGTAGTGACCATGGAGGGCGCGTACGATGAGATTATTTCTGATAATCCATTCTTTATACAGTTTAAAAATGAGTATTCGAATTTATTTCAACATTGCATATCGCAATCGTGGATAATATGTGTCCCTCGCATTGGAAGTTTAAATACACGGGCTTTCGCTATCGAAGATTTCTGTGCTCATGTTTTAGTGCCTAGTGATGAATTACCTGAAACACATTACAGTACACTCACTGAAAAGCAAGTTACCGTTGCAAATAAAGTTATCACACTCGAAGTTACTAAAGGTCTGCCATTACAAAGCCACATATTGTTTGAAGAGACATTTTATACTGAAGATTATATCAAATACAAAGTATGGTGTGTAGAAAGCCCTCTTGAGCCAAATACAAATTTAGGAGATGGTGCAGTAACTAAAGATTACCTTTTATCCATAAATGACTGTATTGATTTACTCTGGACTCAAGCTGCTGGCCGCCAAGTATTAGACCAGATAGAACTCAATGTACAACAATTTCTTAAGAAAAATTCTCCATTGCCTATAGCCCTCGCCCCTCTTAGTGATGCAATAAGCGAATTGTACACACAGTGCCTTCAAAGTACTTTACAAAATCGAAGACTTCGTGAGAAATGTAAAGTTTCTAAACATTTACTTGAAAATATTAAATTATCTGTTGAATGTTACATGCAACACCTATTGTTTGATTCCTTGTTTAAACCAATTTGTACTATATGTGCTTATGAAGACTCCCATCTGAATAAGAAAATTAGAAATATGTGCGACATTCAGCTACGTGATCTTGATATTAAAAAAGAATTATACCATGCCGTACCCAAAGCAAAACAAATACTTTCAAAAATTGTAACTTACAATACTGTATTAGAAAAAGTGATTTGTTTGAAACAAGCTCTCAATGCTATTAATAAAAAAGACGATAGCAACAATGTTGTACTCTTAACTGCTGATGACTTATTGCCCGTTTTTGTTTTTCTGCTTATTAAATCTGGTTTACCAAATTGGTACAGTCAACTTAAATATATGAAAGAGTTTCGTTTTAGTGGGGTTGGAAATGGAGATGGTGATGAAAGTGCATTTTTGATTACAACATTAGAAGCTGTTATAGAGCATATTCAATCAGGGGCTCTAGCAGGACCACCTAATCCAGAATCTTACTATTATGAAAGTAATCTTACAGAAGATAATTTAAGTGATAGTAATAGAAAAAATAGTTTGACAGAATCAATATCTACGTGTGATACAAATAGTAGAGAAGAAACACTCGAATATGTATTTGACCTCATAAAAGCAAATAACTCTGAACAAGTGCAATATTTGTTAGAAAAAAACCATAGACATTTGCAAAGTCTTCAACAGAATGAAAGAAGTGCTGTTAAATTTGCAGAAAATCAAGAGGATGACGATGAAGATGAGAATGATGATGATTATGAAACAGAAATATACCAAAAGCTCTGTCATCCATTATGTAGCTGCAAAAAATGTTGCTCCAAAATATCAAAAAACCTTTTGAAGACATCACCAACAGTATCATCAAGAGACAGTCATGGTTTAACTCCGTTGCATGTAGCATCTATACATGGAAAAGCAAATATTGTTGAGATTCTTATTGATATGGGAGCTAAAATAAATGCAACAGATCTTAATGAATGTACACCTTTACATTATGCTGCATCTAGAGGACATCAAAATGCCTTACTCTTGTTATTACACTCAGGAGCATTGATCAATCAGGCAAATATTGATAAAAATACTCCCTTACACTTAGCAGTAAATAATGGACACATGAACTGCATTAAAGCTCTTATATATTTTGCAGAGCATGGAAGAAAACAACTTAAAATAAATTGCACAAATGAACATGGAAATACTCCATTGCATTTAGCAGCAAAATGGGGATACGAAGGAATAGCAAAATTACTGATAGAAAATGGTGCTGAACCATCTCTACAAAATCATAATAATAAAACTGCATTTGACTACGCTCACAACTTAAAAATATTACAAGTGCTTAAATCAAGTACTCCCAATTTGTATGAGTATATTCATATAACAAGTACAGATGTAAAAACTTTAAATTGTAAAACTGATAATCCTGTCACACTTAAATTGCAAAGTCTCAAAATAAGGAACAATGAAACAAACAATGTTACAAAGACTGTGGAAAATCTTAAAAGAATAGAAAGAATTTTACAAGCAATATCTTACGGAGACGTTAAACTTGCTTGTTTTTACATGAATATAAAATATGAACATTATGCTAATACAAATATGACAACCAACAGATCATCTTGTCATCCTCTATGTGAATGTCAACTCTGCAAAAAAACCCACCAGACTATATCAGACTATGACATAAACTTTGCCGACTCTAATGGATTGACAGCTCTGCATTATGCTGCTAGGTATGGATTAGATGAACTATGTAAAATTCTTTTACTAAATAATGCCAATATAAATTCTAGTAATCGAAAAGGTCAAACACCTTTACACTTGGCAGCCTTGAATAATAAGATTATGGTCATTCGTTTTCTTCTTGATAATGGAGCCAATATAAACGCAATTGACTTATCTGGTAACACACCCTTACACGATGCGTCTGAAGTCGGCAATATTGGCGCAACTAAAATGTTACTGAATTATAATCCGAATTTAAATATGTTAAATGGATCAGAAAAGTCAGCAATTGATGTGGCTAAAGAAAAACTTCATTTAACAATCATAGATTTAATTGAAAAACATACAAATAAAATGAAATAAATGTTAATACTCTAGTAAGTAATGGGTGTATAAGCTAAATTACAAATCAACATAATTATTATGTTAAAAATGTTATATGAATAATTAGATTATCAACACATAGATTAAAATGTAACAAATTTATTTTGTTATAAAAATTAACTATTCCATGATGACTAAAAGATCTCCTCCAATATCAAAAGACCGTAGATTATAAATTTTTCAATGTAGTTAAAAAAAAAAATTTATACTGTCGTATTTCGTATTATTTATATATATTCTTTTTATAATTTTTTAACATTAATTTACTGAGCTGGGTTTTGATAAAAATTTTCTTGAATTATTTATTTTATTTCTAAAATTATTTGAATTTTAGTAATATTTATTTTATTTACATTTCATAACTGTTTCTTACCATGCACAAATATTTTTACAGTAATGTGCGTTTTTTGTGCCATATAAGTTAATAAGCAACTTTCAGAATTTATGTTCTCCGAAATGCCATTATTTCAATTACTGATACACTTATAAATAAAAAAATAATACTAATGAGACTGATTTAAATGTTACACTTGTTTTCTGTTAAATTGTTGTCTTTGTTTTTTTTTTTTATTATTATTATTCGATTCTTTTACATTGTCTGAAAAATATTGGTGAAGTTGTTACAACATTATTGTATCTTATTATTTTAATGGACAAATTATAATTAGTAATTATTCCATTTAATGTACTCATCGAAACCACAAGATTTCATTATTTTGTCTTATACTAACAACACTAGGACTAAATTCAAATAATTATATACATTTGTAATAATGATTATCGAAGAGAGGAACAATGATTTTATAAATAAAAATTTACAAAAGTTATTTGTTTTTATTTTACGATTAACTTCTTAAAATTTATATACAATGACGTCACTATAATTGTGTGAACAATAAAAAAAATTTTCTCTTTAAAATTAAAAGTATATACACATACATATATAAAATACATACATGTATGTCCACCAATGTCTTTCATATAATTTATAATATATTAATATATAAAAGAAAAAAGTATCATACCATTTTTTATAAATATACAAAATTTATCACTATATTACAATACCTAATTATAATAATTTAATTATTAATAATGTCACTTTCCTATTTACTAAGTGCTATAAAATCGATAGCGAATCATATATATATACTACAATTACATATTAGTAAGAAATTTACAAACATTCATTAATTCTAATGTCTTACGAATGTAAAAAAACGTGTCAAATTCCGATACTAAGCTAACAACACTAAAATCTTCTTTTGTAAAGAATATTTTTTCCAAGCTGTGTTTGTTTTATTGACGTAAATGTTATAAATTCATATAATGTTGCAGAACAAAAATTTTGTACAAAATAAAAACTAATTCTTTCAAATCAATAATATTTTACAAATTCGTATTTCTCTACATTCATCTAATTCGATATTTTTTTTTATTTTATCAAGGTATAGAAAATGTAGATATTATACTTATTTTGTTTTTACTCAGGATAGTAAGTACAATACTATCTTTTTGGAAACAATGTCGAACGATATCAATCTACTAACATCTCACAAGATTTATTTAATCTTTTTACCATCCATGATTTCTATAAAAAACTGAAATATCGTATACTGCTTACGTTTAGGTTTAAACTGAATTTACTATATTTGCAGTGTTGCTGTTGATATATATTTCAATGTTTTGTTGCTTTTAACCGACTTCCAAAAAAGGAGAGAAGAACTTTTGACTGGGTGAACCGATTTCGATGTTTTTTGTTTAAATCGAAAGGTGGTATGTGTCATTTGGTCCTATTTAAATTTAATTGCAATCAAATAATTACTTTTCGAGTTATATCTTATAAACCGTATTTACTTGACTATTTTTTCGTCGACTAACGTTGTATTTTACCGCATATCTTTTCACTGGGTGTACAGATTTTGTTGACTAAAACAAGATTTAGTCGAAAGCTCATGCCTGTCATGTGATTCTATTTAAATTTTATCGAGATTTGACAAGTAATTTTTGAATTATATCTAATAATCCGTTATTAACTTTGATAAGCATTTGTAAATACGGATTTACTTGACTGTTTTTTCGTCGACTTACGTTGTATTATACCATAACTTTTTACTAGGAGCACCGTTTTTGATATTTGTTGTATAAATCAAAAGCTAATACTTGTCATGTGGCCCTATTTAAGTATGATCGAGCTATAATGGGTACTTTTTGTGTAATCTTCTGTGACGACGCGTTTTTATGTGACGTTGCATACTTTGTTGCAACGCCATCTATCAGATATCCAATTAAACAACTTCGGTGAATATTGATCAAATCGTGTTACATGGCCACATCTACTATAATGTAGTGAGCTGTATTATCCACTAGAGTAGCAGTTTATTCCTTATAAATAATTTTGATGATTCTTGTTTTAATCGAAACCTGATGCTCGTCTTGTGGTCCCATTTAAATTGTCCCATTAATCTTTAATAACGCGTATTTACTTGACTATTTTTCATCTACCTACGTTGTGTTAGTTGTCGATGTAATTGAAGTCGTTTTTTTTTTTTCGTTTGCGAGCAAACATTTATTTTATAATGTATGCGTCCTAGATCCTAGCTTCAATAATGACTTTCAAAAATTTATTTTACATTGTGTAATGTGTAGGATAGTATAAACAATAACGAAATGTTATAGCTTAGATCAGGGCGATACACATAAGGCTGAAAGATTGGCGGTAAAAAGATTATAAATAATATAGAAAACGCGTAAAAAAAGCAAAAGGATAATTAGCGTCTTCATTAACTCCTGGTTTGTTTGGTCCCTACATCTAAGATATTCATACAATTTTCGAAGTTACTGGGTGATAGAATTGTTACATATGTATATTACTATTAAGATAGGAAATAAATCAATAAAAATACAGTCTAGCACATTGGTCGTCAAATGCTGCCCGCTCCTGTATTGTGCAGTCCGCAGATCGACGGATTTTTAACATATACCAATATATAACCAACTACTAAAATTCTATACCGATTTGAGTAAAAAACGTTAAAAAACTTAAAAAACTTATGAAAAACTTAAGCTTTGGCAAAATTCGCCAAACAATTATAAATACCTAAAACTAGATTTCGTAACATTTATTTTAACTGTAATCATTCGATACACAACAATAACGGTGGCGTGTTCACTTTTACGCATTTGATTCGTATTCGTCTTGTTTATTAACCGACTTCCAGAAAAGGAGGAAGTTCTCAATTCGACTTTTACTTCAGAACTTTTGACTGGGTGGACCGATTTCAACAAAAAAAATTTTAATCGAAAGATGGTGTGTGTCATTTGGTCCCATTTCAATTTTGTTATATTTTTTAATAGTTGTTATTGATCGAGGACAGCTAACAACTTCTCTTTGCTTCTGTGTATCACAGTCCACAGCTGAAAATAAGACTTTCCCATGTACGTTCCAAATCTTCCGGTCGTCTACAATCCTCTTCCGTTATTTGCTTTTACGGGCTATATCGGTTACGGCCGTTTTCTCGCACATAATCTTATTTCTGATCCAATCTTTAATAGATACTTTATTATTAATTCTATATAACGTTGAGTGTTTTTAACATTGCAGACTAGTCTGAAGAGAAGGAAGATATTACATCCCTAGTTTTTAACTTGAGGGCCACTACAAAGTGCGCTAATGTGCTAACGGGCTTTAAAGATAAAATCAAGCATTTTTTACACCTAATCTAATTTTAATAATTTTTAAACGCGTTTCTCCCAACACTTCGTTTTTCAAATTAGCTGTAACTCTTCTTACATTGTATATATTTCTCTGTAGAATGAATGACCTTCCAGTTTTTCGACTGTATGAAAATGTAATTTTGGGGGACCCAAAAATCATATCTCATTTTTAAACAAAATTTGATTTTTTCAATGGCAGCATTTTTAAATTTCAATTGTTTTTTTTTTTTTTCACAAGCGTGGATCTAGACTTACAGATTAATAATAGTCTTTTTAGTTTGTTTTTGTTTTCAGCCACCATAAAGGTTGCACCAATCAATACAGCAGTGGAGGACTTTTTTTTAGTAATTTGGGAGATAGAGAATAACTCGCTAGAATAAATTTTTATTTGAAAATTTCAGTATATTTTCATTAATCATTATGTATAAATATATACTCAAAATTCTAAAACCTTTCATGCAGTAGTTTTCTTTAAAAAGATTTCCATAAATAACCTTTTTAGCAGGTCACATCGGAGATATTTCTGAATACACGTCTTTTAACTAATTTGGTTTATATTATGTCGTTCCACGTCACAGTGTTGAAGTTATACCATACCAACCACCATTAGGGCTCTTTTTGAACAAAGAGTTCATCAAAAGATGCTTCTGCAATTTTTGTACTTCTGTACTGGGAGTACAGGAGTACAAAAACGTTAGTTGTAGTCTCCCACAACAATATTGTATTTAATATCTTCGGTCATGGCTTTGAACTTTATCGACAGTGCCGTTTTCGAGTACTTCAGACCAATCAAAATACCAATTGTAAATTCATGCGACGTTTCAATCTTATACGTTTAGATCTTCTTCAGGCATCTACAAATTTGTTCTACATAATATGCTAAGCATAAGCATGCATAAGCTGCATGTGTGATTACCAATATATGTAATATGAAATATTTACCTGCAATTATTAAAGAGGTGGGGTAAAGTACTGCAGCTGTAAGAGTGGAAAACTGTGATGCCAGAGAGGAGAATATCATTAAAAATAATTTAAGGTCTAAAATAATTAACATCAATTCGAATTTTTGTAAGAAGAAAGAATCTAGTGGAAAACATAAAACAACAGGAAAGGATTTGTTATTTGTTTCTGAAAGATAGACAAGATTTAATTGTTGCGCGCTCAGATAAAGATAATAGCACTATAGTAATGTGGAGGGAAGAGTATGATAATGAAATGTTTAATTTGATTAATAATGTGAAGACTTACAAACGAATAAATATTGATCTCTAAGCCACGAGAAACATTGGGGGAAAAAAATTATAAAACTATTATTAGTGGTTTGTTATTAAGGAATGGGTACCGTAAGTCGTTTAATAATGCTCTCTTAGTAAAATTTTAACATGAAGCAATTAATCGTTTAAATACTTATATTAGAGCCGTAAATACCATTACACATTGTAGTTTTCCTTTTATGACAGGACTATCTTATGATATTAACAGATGCTTCATTAGTACTAATGTGAGATTAGCCGTTTTACAACTTGTTAAAGGTAAACAGTGTATATAGGAGATTAAAAGATACGTTAAAAAAAGGAGAACGATTTAGTGTGGTATATAAGATTCCATGTGTATGTAATTGTTGCTATGTACGAGGGTGCGTTTTTAAGTTCGCGGAATGAGAGGGTTGGAGGGGGATGATTAGGCTCATTAGGATCGTAACGTATTTAGTGACTCATAATTAGTATAAATACGAGATTTCATTGTTATTAGACTATTAGTATTTGAGCTATCGCCAACCAAGCGACATAATCAGGAGTGAAAAGTGAAATATGGAAAAAATCGAATATCGTGCCGTTATAAAGTTCCTTACCAAGCAAGGTTACGGTGACTCTTGTCCAGGAAAAACCATGGTGTACAAGTGGCACAGTTTGTTTAAAAAAGGAAGGGAATCTCTTGAAGACGACCCGAAGCCGGGCAGGAGCATCGAGGTGACCACGCCAGAACTTATCCAAAAAGTCGAAAAACTTGTACTCAACGATGCTCGACTAAAGAAGAAACAACTCGCAGAAATGGTTGGCGTATCCGATACAACCATTTTTAAAATCCTGCACGATCATCATGGCATGACTAAGGTCAGCGCAAGATGGGTACCGAGAATGCTCACGCCGCCGCAAAAACAACAACGCGTAGAGTGTTCACGTGCATTTTTGGACCTCTGCAATGAAGACAAGGGTGGTTGTATTGAGTCGAATTGTTACTGGACACGAAACTTGGGTTCATCGTTATGAACCTGAGTCGAAACAAGACTATGCAGTGGCATAAAAAGGGCACAGCACCGCCCAAGAAGTTTAAGGAGTCACAGTCAGCTGGGAAACTCATGGCAACAGTCTTTTTGGACTCAGAAGGAATATTATTAATCGATTATAAAGATAAAGGTGTTTCTATAACCGGAAAATACTACGCTTCAATATTAAAGCGATTAAAACAAGCCATTAAACAGAAAAGACGGGGAAAATAGACGAAAGGTGTACTGCTTTTGCACGACAATGCGCCCGTCCACAAGCGCCGCGTTGCGTTGCGTTGGCTGCCCTGCTTAAAGTGGCCTTCGATATTTTGAACCACCCACCCTACAGCCCAGACCTGGCCCCGAGTGATTATTACCTCTTTCCAAAAATGAAAAAAGAGCTGCGGGGTAAAAAATTTACACCGATTATGAAGTTAAGGAGGCAGTTTCAGCGTATTTTGAGGACAAAGACAAAACATTTTTTATGAGGGTATAAATAAATTAATTAAAGATCTTAAAAATGTGTCCGTCTTGCAGGGGAATATATTGAAAAGGAAAAATAATTTGGTTTTTTTATTTCAACTCCTTACCCTTCATTCCGCGAACGTAAAAACGCTCCCTCGTAGGACAAACCAAACAATTTCTAGAATCAAGAATTAAACAAAATAAGTGATTGTAAAAATATAAACGTTTTAAAGGTAAATAAGACTTTAGCATTCCATCACTTTGACCATAAGTATAATTTTAATTTTGAAAATACTATTTTTTTTGATAATGAGTAATAACTGAAAATAAGTGAAATGATTTTTATAAAAGTAAATAACACAGTGAACAAGAGAATGGATACAAATGGCTTGAGTATTTTATATAATGACATTTGAAAGGAATATAAATCAAAAATTAAATAACATAGTAGTGTATGTTTCTTAAAATTAGTAAGAAATTAAAAATTATTAATTTAAAATAAATTTTAAGTACCAACATAGAATATTTTAATGAGTACTTGTATGGTAACATTTACATTAATGACTTGCAGTTTGCATTGTTATGGAGCACATGTACCTTTCATTGTCAAGAAAATTTAAAATGGCTTTGATGATGTGATTTATGTAATGGGTGTGACATACTGGTTACACTGCATGTGGAGATAATACTTTGGTTGTTAACATTTTGTGGGTTGTATAACATAGCGTACATATTGTTACCTTGATAAATTTGATAAAAGTATTGTAATTGTCAATTGTTAAAATTCTTTAAAAAATAAAAATTATAAAGCATTATATAATATGATTATACATATTAACAATAGAAGTATGAAGATGTCAATTAAACACTACATGTAAAGGTAATTTTTTTTTTGTTATTATTCTATATGTGTATATTGGTAATCACACATGCAGCTTTTTCATATGTAGAACAAATTTGTAGATGCCTGAAGAAGATCTAAACGTATAAGATTGAAATGTCGCAATTGGTATTTTGATTGGCACCTTATGTCCACTTCCCTGATAACTCCTACAATACCTATCTATAACCTTCACAGAAGTAAAACAAGTGACCACGGTGTAGAATCATCGTGCCCTCTCATGCCTTCGAATTTCAGATAAGATAAATTCCAAGTTCGTAGAAAACTTTGTTATTCCTTAATCCTTTCTTAGGACAGACATGGGAAGAGTGGGGGTGCTATATTCTATTGTCTTAGCCGTAGTACGTCAATATTATGTAACAAATATGAATAAGAACCGAAAACATATAAGTGGACAAAAACGACAAACGTCATTTAGTGTGCCGCTTGCCTAGGATATCTTGCCCTATGCGGCCCTTGGCCGAAAAAATTTGACGACCGCTAGTCTATCTCAAAAAAAATATATATTAATAATTAATAGTTAATTGTCCTCACTCACTCTAAGTGAAATAAAGGCATCTTATAGCCCCTCAATTTAAACTTCACTGAGACCATTTTTACAACTTAATGTTAAGAATTGCACTTATTTAATAAATAAAACCTACTTAGCTATTGCGGAGGTAAACTCCAGACGGGTACTTCTTCCCTTTTCTTTTCCTTTTTCTTGAGATAATGCTTGTCTCGCATTCTAACATCGTCCTGTCTTACTCTAAAGTCCACACTTTGCGCTCCACTTCGCCAATCGCTTACGTATACATTACGTTTACGGGGTGAACCTTCTTTTCTATAATACTTTTTATCTTTATCGTTTTCATCATAATAGATTCTACTTTTAAGGAATAATTCGTTTTTCTCTATATCACTCGGGAGTAGTTCTTCGCAATCTGTGTTATTACTAAGCTCCGCTACGTCGTCTCTACTAAACACGAAGGAACGTGGGTAGTACGCCTGGAGAATATCTTCTTGTCGGTATTGTTGCATCTGTAGCCATACGTGCGGCAAGAGCAGCGGGAATCTCTTCAGCCAATAGGTGACAAACCCATCTGGCAATTTTCCGAGACTTTCACGAACTTCCTGTTCTAGCTCTCTGTAGTGGTGTTTCTGTAAAATAATAGTATTTATTAATTTACCCATTGTCAAATATGTCATTTCGAGTGATAATTTCAAAGTTTTGTACAGATTTAAGAATACTAATTTTATTTTATGGTTAAATATTTTATCCATTGGTAAAAACAAATGCATATTCACTTCACAACAAAATTTCAATTCATCTGCAGAACAATGCCTCGCAATGAAACAGTAAGAGCGTCATATAAAACAAAAGCAGTGTTTAATAATAGTAAACTGAGTAAAATAAGAATTAAATTAAAATAAGTCTTATAATTCGAATTTTACATTTGATTGATACTTGTACAATAAGTCCCATTTCCACCACACAGGTTGCACGACACCGCGTATGTACGCCATAGGTTATGTAGTCACTTAGTCGAGGTTCTTACTGATATACTATTTCGGTCCATCCGGATAATAACAGTATAATAATAATATTATTTATTGGGTAAAGCTTTAGATTAGGAAAAACCGAATTTCGGGATCGTGGGGGGAAGGGGGGAGGAACGCTACCCCTGGTACCACTGTCACACTTCGAAATGGTCGTAGAGATATCCATGGTTAAAGTTTTTAGGTTAGAAGAAGAATTTCGTAGCTTTCACACGTTATTTTCACATTTCACAAGCGTTTTTTTCACATTTCACACCCTATTTATCACATTGCACACGTTATTTTCACGTTTCATAAGTTATTTTCAAAATAAAAACGATCTCGACTCCAAAATAAACAAACGATACAACTTACGTTACTCATGCTCCGTTCCGTAGTTTTCACATGTTATTTTCACATTTCGTACATAATTTTAACATTTCACACGTTAATTTAACGTTTGCACATGGTTTTTTAACAAACGATACCACTGATGCTTAATGACTGATATACTGATGCTTTAAAAAAAATGGTGCACCACTTATCGTTTCGCTCCAAAGCAATGTAAACATAAATTCATTGTTTTTGTTTAAATAACTATAAAGGCAAAGGTCTAAGACCATATAGCCTTGTTTCATTTATTTTATTTTTATTTTATTTTATTTTATTTTTATTTTATTTTATTTTATTTCATGTTATGTTTTTTACTTCAATATATTTTATTTTTATTTATTTACGAAAAATACTCAATATTTTAGTTCATTTTATATGACAATAAATAAATTAAAAAATATATGATAAAGTGAAAAACATGACATGAATAAAAAAAATTACCATAATCTATCTGACTTCAGAAAGGGGCAGTTTATAGGCATAATTCCGTTACAAAAAAAAAACCTAACCTATCTAATTTAAAAATTACACCGTTTATAGACAGTTTTGTTAATAAAAAAATTAACCCTAACCTATCTAATTTAAAAATTACACCGTTTATCGACAATTTTGTTACAAAAAAAAATTACCCTAACCTATCTAATTAAAAAATTACAGCGTTTATCGACATAGTTTTGTTACAAAAAAAATCCCAGACAAATTCGGCCGTTTTCATGTGCTATAAAGTATACGTTAAAGTTACGTTAAAAATATCAAATAAATATATGTTGTAACTCGGATTCAGTTTATTAATGTGACTGTAAGATAATTGTATAAAACTCTCTAAATAAAGAGAAATAATTGTTTACCTGGACCTCCTTTCGCGTACAAAAATCGTATAGGCTTTCTAATTTTACTACTTACAATAGTGAATATTTTTTTTATTAATTAAGAATCCTGTACTTAATATTTCTACAGAAGGGTTTTTTATTAAGTGCAGTATTTTATTAGAAAATCGTAAAAATATAATTTCTGGTTATTTGCCGGGCGACGGGCGGCCCGCGGCAGACGGCCAGAGGCCTTTGTACGGGGAAGTTGTGTCGCTCGTCACCGCACGCTGCTCTTGCTTACGCGCAAATCTATTTACTTTTTTTAATCCAAGATAGGCATGAAAATGTAACAGGCAGACAGACTTACTGTTGAATTTTGCAATTGTATTTACTTCAAATAAAAAAATAATTTAAATTATTAATTTTGAGCTGTGTAAATGTAAAGCTGCTTAGTTTGTGGTCTAAGATCCGAACCTAAAGTCGATCTTCACCGAGCCGATAATGGAATAAAATATAAATTTAGTATATCTATACAAATAAAATTGGAGCGGCTGTTTTTAATATTAAAATAACCGCTTTTTACTAAATTCATATGGATGTATACACGATACATACACAAAAATAGCATTTTGACAATTTTTGTCTGTCTGTATGTCTGTTTGTTCCGCCTAATCTCTGAAACAGCTTGACCGATTCTGACGGGACTTTCACTGGCAGATAGCTGATAGAGTAAGGAGTAACTTAGGCTACTTTTATTTTAGAAATTTATTTATTTTATAACTTCGAACTGAACAACAAGTAACAACTAGTAATTAATATAATGTTATAGCCTAAATGATCGACACGACAAGAAGAAAATTAAATAATAATCATGGATGATCACAACTTGTACGCAAGCTCTTGGTATAGGAAACGGATCAATCGCAGGTCCTAGTAGTACAAGCTAGAGCCGGTAGATGGCCGAGTTTAATAACCTTTACGTAATACTGATCAGTTGAAGTGCGGGTGGGTGGGGTGTGGCAAAGTCTAAATGCTCAAGGTCATTGAGAAGGGGGAGCCTCTTAATTTAAAAATTACACCATTTATCGACATAGTTTTGTTACAAAAAAAAAAATAACCCTAACCTATCTAATTTAAAAATTACACCGTTTATCGACGTAATTTTATAACGGTAAATAACTGCACTGCCCGCAGCGCCGGAGATAAAGTGAAGTCAGACGATTCTTCTTCTAATCTCAAAACTTTAACCACGGATATCTCCATAACCATGGGATTTCGAAGTGTGGCAGTGTTACCTTGTATAGCTTCCTCTACAACCTCCACCCTCCACCCCCAAAAACCCGATAATTCGGTTTTTCCTAGTCTAAAGCTTATACATTTATTGTGCACCATTACAAGATACAAACAAAAATAGTACAACTAGAGGAAGATGTACAAAGGCGGGTACATCAGGGCAGAGTATCTGTGCCTGGGCAAATCTTCACCCGGAGTAAAGATGCCCAAAAAAATAATTTTTGTCGATATATCGCATCATAGTGTATCACATGACTTTGTATTGATATCATGTCATCAAATCGTTTTATGCTGATACATCACATATTTTTATGATTACGAAGCGATACAGAAAAAATTTAGGTTTATATTCACCCGGCCCGGTAATCATTTTCCCGGGGTCCACGTTTGGGCCAGTGAGTGCTGGATACTGCTGTTGTAGGTCGATCGCAATCACGATTTAACATCACAACACTGCGGGTTGGCAGATATGTTTATAACAACCGAGACCGACAACTTAACGTGCTATGCACTACCGCGACGGCGACACGCCGTGGTCAGCCGTACCTTGTTCCGTATGGCCCGCAGCAGGTGCGCGACGCGCTCCCCGCGGTAGGTGCGGCGCGCGCGCAGGTCGCCCGCCACGGCGCCGCACACGTGCGCGCGCCAGTCTCCCCGCGACACGCCGTGGTCAGCCGTACCTTGTTCCGAATGGCCCGCAGCAGGTGCGCGACGCGCTCCCCGCGGTAGGTGCGGCGCGCGCGCAGGTCGCCCGCCACGGCGCCGCACACGTGCGCGCGCCAGTCTCCCCGCGACACGCCGTGGTCAGCCGTACCTTGTTCCGAATGGCCCGCAGCAGGTGCGCGACGCGCTCCCCGCGGTAGGTGCGGCGCGCGCGCAGGTCGCCCGCCACGGCGCCGCACACGTGCGCGCGCCAGTCTCCCCGCGACACGCCGTGGTCAGCCGTACCTTGTTCCGAATGGCCCGCAGCAGGTGCGCGACGCGCTCCCCGCGGTAGGTGCGGCGCGCGCGCAGGTCGCCCGCCACGGCGCCGCACACGTGCGCGCGCCAGTCTCCCCGCGACACGCCGTGGTCAGCCGTACCTTGTTCCGAATGGCCCGCAGCAGGTGCGCGACGCGCTCCCCGCGGTAGGTGCGGCGCGCGCGCAGGTCGCCCGCCACGGCGCCGCACACGTGCGCGCGCCAGTCTCCCCGCGACACGCCGTGGTCAGCCGTACCTTGTTCCGAATGGCCCGCAGCAGGTGCGCGACGCGCTCCCCGCGGTAGGTGCGGCGCGCGCGCAGGTCGCCCGCCACGGCGCCGCACACGTGCGCGCGCCAGTCTCCCCGCGACACGCCGTGGTCAGCCGTACCTTGTTCCGAATGGCCCGCAGCAGGTGCGCGACGCGCTCCCCGCGGTAGGTGCGGCGCGCGCGCAGGTCGCCCGCCACGGCGCCGCACACGTGCGCGCGCCAGTCTCCCCGCGACACGCCGTGGTCAGCCGTACCTTGTTCCGAATGGCCCGCAGCAGGTGCGCGACGCGCTCCCCGCGGTAGGTGCGGCGCGCGCGCAGGTCGCCCGCCACGGCGCCGCACACGTGCGCGCGCCAGTCTCCCCGCGACACGCCGTGGTCAGCCGTACCTTGTTCCGAATGGCCCGCAGCAGGTGCGCGACGCGCTCCCCGCGGTAGGTGCGGCGCGCGCGCAGGTCGCCCGCCACGGCGCCGCACACGTGCGCGCGCCAGTCTCCCCGCGACACGCCGTGGTCAGCCGTACCTTGTTCCGAATGGCCCGCAGCAGGTGCGCGACGCGCTCCCCGCGGTAGGTGCGGCGCGCGCGCAGGTCGCCCGCCACGGCGCCGCACACGTGCGCGCGCCAGTCTCCCCGCGACACGCCGTGGTCAGCCGTACCTTGTTCCGAATGGCCCGCAGCAGGTGCGCGACGCGCTCCCCGCGGTAGGTGCGGCGCGCGCGCAGGTCGCCCGCCACGGCGCCGCACACGTGCGCGCGCCAGTCTCCCCGCGACACGCCGTGGTCAGCCGTACCTTGTTCCGAATGGCCCGCAGCAGGTGCGCGACGCGCTCCCCGCGGTAGGTGCGGCGCGCGCGCAGGTCGCCCGCCACGGCGCCGCACACGTGCGCGCGCCAGTCTCCCCGCGACACGCCGTGGTCAGCCGTACCTTGTTCCGAATGGCCCGCAGCAGGTGCGCGACGCGCTCCCCGCGGTAGGTGCGGCGCGCGCGCAGGTCGCCCGCCACGGCGCCGCACACGTGCGCGCGCCAGTCTCCCCGCGACACGCCGTGGTCAGCCGTACCTTGTTCCGAATGGCCCGCAGCAGGTGCGCGACGCGCTCCCCGCGGTAGGTGCGGCGCGCGCGCAGGTCGCCCGCCACGGCGCCGCACACGTGCGCGCGCCAGTCTCCCCGCGACACGCCGTGGTCAGCCGTACCTTGTTCCGAATGGCCCGCAGCAGGTGCGCGACGCGCTCCCCGCGGTAGGTGCGGCGCGCGCGCAGGTCGCCCGCCACGGCGCCGCACACGTGCGCGCGCCAGTCTCCCCGCGACACGCCGTGGTCAGCCGTACCTTGTTCCGAATGGCCCGCAGCAGGTGCGCGACGCGCTCCCCGCGGTAGGTGCGGCGCGCGCGCAGGTCGCCCGCCACGGCGCCGCACACGTGCGCGCGCCAGTCTCCCCGCGACACGCCGTGGTCAGCCGTACCTTGTTCCGAATGGCCCGCAGCAGGTGCGCGACGCGCTCCCCGCGGTAGGTGCGGCGCGCGCGCAGGTCGCCCGCCACGGCGCCGCACACGTGCGCGCGCCAGTCTCCCCGCGACACGCCGTGGTCAGCCGTACCTTGTTCCGAATGGCCCGCAGCAGGTGCGCGACGCGCTCCCCGCGGTAGGTGCGGCGCGCGCGCAGGTCGCCCGCCACGGCGCCGCACACGTGCGCGCGCCAGTCTCCCCGCGACACGCCGTGGTCAGCCGTACCTTGTTCCGAATGGCCCGCAGCAGGTGCGCGACGCGCTCCCCGCGGTAGGTGCGGCGCGCGCGCAGGTCGCCCGCCACGGCGCCGCACACGTGCGCGCGCCAGTCTCCCCGCGACACGCCGTGGTCAGCCGTACCTTGTTCCGAATGGCCCGCAGCAGGTGCGCGACGCGCTCCCCGCGGTAGGTGCGGCGCGCGCGCAGGTCGCCCGCCACGGCGCCGCACACGTGCGCGCGCCAGTCTCCCCGCGACACGCCGTGGTCAGCCGTACCTTGTTCCGAATGGCCCGCAGCAGGTGCGCGACGCGCTCCCCGCGGTAGGTGCGGCGCGCGCGCAGGTCGCCCGCCACGGCGCCGCACACGTGCGCGCGCCAGTCTCCCCGCGACACGCCGTGGTCAGCCGTACCTTGTTCCGAATGGCCCGCAGCAGGTGCGCGACGCGCTCCCCGCGGTAGGTGCGGCGCGCGCGCAGGTCGCCCGCCACGGCGCCGCACACGTGCGCGCGCCAGTCTCCCCGCGACACGCCGTGGTCAGCCGTACCTTGTTCCGAATGGCCCGCAGCAGGTGCGCGACGCGCTCCCCGCGGTAGGTGCGGCGCGCGCGCAGGTCGCCCGCCACGGCGCCGCACACGTGCGCGCGCCAGTCTCCCCGCGACACGCCGTGGTCAGCCGTACCTTGTTCCGAATGGCCCGCAGCAGGTGCGCGACGCGCTCCCCGCGGTAGGTGCGGCGCGCGCGCAGGTCGCCCGCCACGGCGCCGCACACGTGCGCGCGCCAGTCTCCCCGCGACACGCCGTGGTCAGCCGTACCTTGTTCCGAATGGCCCGCAGCAGGTGCGCGACGCGCTCCCCGCGGTAGGTGCGGCGCGCGCGCAGGTCGCCCGCCACGGCGCCGCACACGTGCGCGCGCCAGTCTCCCCGCGACACGCCGTGGTCAGCCGTACCTTGTTCCGAATGGCCCGCAGCAGGTGCGCGACGCGCTCCCCGCGGTAGGTGCGGCGCGCGCGCAGGTCGCCCGCCACGGCGCCGCACACGTGCGCGCGCCAGTCTCCCCGCGACACGCCGTGGTCAGCCGTACCTTGTTCCGAATGGCCCGCAGCAGGTGCGCGACGCGCTCCCCGCGGTAGGTGCGGCGCGCGCGCAGGTCGCCCGCCACGGCGCCGCACACGTGCGCGCGCCAGTCTCCCCGCGACACGCCGTGGTCAGCCGTACCTTGTTCCGAATGGCCCGCAGCAGGTGCGCGACGCGCTCCCCGCGGTAGGTGCGGCGCGCGCGCAGGTCGCCCGCCACGGCGCCGCACACGTGCGCGCGCCAGTCTCCCCGCGACACGCCGTGGTCAGCCGTACCTTGTTCCGAATGGCCCGCAGCAGGTGCGCGACGCGCTCCCCGCGGTAGGTGCGGCGCGCGCGCAGGTCGCCCGCCACGGCGCCGCACACGTGCGCGCGCCAGTCTCCCCGCGACACGCCGTGGTCAGCCGTACCTTGTTCCGAATGGCCCGCAGCAGGTGCGCGACGCGCTCCCCGCGGTAGGTGCGGCGCGCGCGCAGGTCGCCCGCCACGGCGCCGCACACGTGCGCGCGCCAGTCTCCCCGCGACACGCCGTGGTCAGCCGTACCTTGTTCCGAATGGCCCGCAGCAGGTGCGCGACGCGCTCCCCGCGGTAGGTGCGGCGCGCGCGCAGGTCGCCCGCCACGGCGCCGCACACGTGCGCGCGCCAGTCTCCCCGCGACACGCCGTGGTCAGCCGTACCTTGTTCCGAATGGCCCGCAGCAGGTGCGCGACGCGCTCCCCGCGGTAGGTGCGGCGCGCGCGCAGGTCGCCCGCCACGGCGCCGCACACGTGCGCGCGCCAGTCTCCCCGCGACACGCCGTGGTCAGCCGTACCTTGTTCCGAATGGCCCGCAGCAGGTGCGCGACGCGCTCCCCGCGGTAGGTGCGGCGCGCGCGCAGGTCGCCCGCCACGGCGCCGCACACGTGCGCGCGCCAGTCTCCCCGCGACACGCCGTGGTCAGCCGTACCTTGTTCCGAATGGCCCGCAGCAGGTGCGCGACGCGCTCCCCGCGGTAGGTGCGGCGCGCGCGCAGGTCGCCCGCCACGGCGCCGCACACGTGCGCGCGCCAGTCTCCCCGCGACACGCCGTGGTCAGCCGTACCTTGTTCCGAATGGCCCGCAGCAGGTGCGCGACGCGCTCCCCGCGGTAGGTGCGGCGCGCGCGCAGGTCGCCCGCCACGGCGCCGCACACGTGCGCGCGCCAGTCTCCCCGCGACACGCCGTGGTCAGCCGTACCTTGTTCCGAATGGCCCGCAGCAGGTGCGCGACGCGCTCCCCGCGGTAGGTGCGGCGCGCGCGCAGGTCGCCCGCCACGGCGCCGCACACGTGCGCGCGCCAGTCTCCCCGCGACACGCCGTGGTCAGCCGTACCTTGTTCCGAATGGCCCGCAGCAGGTGCGCGACGCGCTCCCCGCGGTAGGTGCGGCGCGCGCGCAGGTCGCCCGCCACGGCGCCGCACACGTGCGCGCGCCAGTCTCCCCGCGACACGCCGTGGTCAGCCGTACCTTGTTCCGAATGGCCCGCAGCAGGTGCGCGACGCGCTCCCCGCGGTAGGTGCGGCGCGCGCGCAGGTCGCCCGCCACGGCGCCGCACACGTGCGCACGCCAGTCTCCCCGCAGCACGCGCCGCGCTCCCGTCTCCAGCGGGTGCGTCGCGCCCTCCTCGCTGCTACTCTCCACCTGGTCGCTCACGTCCTAACACGACGAATTTTTCTAATTATTTATTGTATAAATACTCGACATCTACCTGTGCCATGTCTACAGTGAGATAATATATGTTTAACTAGCCCATTGGCGTAGTTATTATTACACTTCAGCCTGTAATATCCCACTACTGGGCATAGGCCTCTTTCCCCATGTAGGAGAAGGATCAGAGCTTAATCCACCACGCTGCTCCAATGGGGGTTGGTGGATGTATTCCCTACTATGAGTAACGATCGCTATCAGGTGTACATGATAATAACCGGGGCCAACGGCTTAACGTGCTCTCCGAGGTACAGTGGGGAGACCCACAAGGACTATACAAACACACAGACCACGGCAAACAGCTGTATGGCCAATACAAATGTTTGTCATGTGCGGGGATCGAACCCGCAACCGCCAGCGCAACAGGTACAATCCATGGCTGTGACCGTTGCGCCAACGTGGCTTCGTTGTAGTTATTATTAGTATTATTTTTATGCATATTTTCAATCATCACTAAACAAATATACAAAAAACACAAACAACAAGTTGTTTACTTTAGGAACAGACGACCGATGATGTGTCTGTGTGTCTGCGTTAAAATTATTTATTTATTTAATATTTTTTAAACAACAATACAGTCAGTATTATTGTTCGGCATTACTCAGAAGTTATCTTTTGACAAATTTCTGTGCATTAGCAATTTACGCGACTAATACTAGACGTTAGCGCAACGGTCACAGCACTGGTTTACAGCTGTTGCGCTGGTGGTTACGAGTTCGATCCCCGCACAGGGCATATGTTTGTATTGGCCATACAGATCTTTGCCTTAGTCTGGGCGTTTGTGCTTGTGTATTATGTGTGCTACCGGACCCCTGACAACGGAGTAAGCCTAGTGAGACTATCGAGTGTAATGCGTTTATTATTATTATTTTATTAAATGTATACCTGCAAGAAATTCAATATGCTCTGTTTCCCCCAAAACATGGGGTACTTGAGCACTGTGGAGCAGGGCGGCCGCGCCGCCGCGCGCGCCGAGATCATCGCACGAATGAGGATCTTCGTTACCAGTACCTCTTCTTCTGGCAACACCTTACTGTAAAAAATCTTTAATCTCAAAAACCTATCTAAAATATATAATAAAAAAAAACTTTTATCAAGCGTTAAAATAGGTGGCAGTACGATAAAATATAAGCAATTATTTTTTTAAATATACTTACTCTAGTTGGTCTAAATTGTATTCCCCTGTAAGTATATTAGCCTGCCTTCTTAACACATCACCGAATGGATGGTGTCCCTTTGATAGAACATAGTAAAAAACACAGCCCAGAGAAAACATGTCAACAGACGTTGTCTGAAAATTAATAAAGTTTTATTAATTTTATTCAACACCTTAAATCTTAAGCTAAACAAATAATGAAAAGAACTATTAAACATCAAGCTTTAGAAAACCAATAATTAAGGGTCCGGGTGTATGGCTTTGTGGATCTCCTCGCCGTGCCTTGTAGAGGACATAGTCGTCTGTCATATTTGCTAACATAGATACCTGACAGTGTTCG
This sequence comes from Melitaea cinxia, assembly GCF_905220565.1. NCBI lineage: Eukaryota > Metazoa > Arthropoda > Insecta > Lepidoptera > Nymphalidae > Melitaea > Melitaea cinxia. The sequence goes on from NC_059403.1 coordinate 12,109,609, forward strand.
TTAGCGATAGTGAATCAATGTCGTTAGTTAAGTTCCGACATTTCTCCTCTATAGAGCACAGGACTTTGGCCGGTAGTGTGATATTAACATTTACAAAATGAGACATAAAAACAAGTAAAATTGACGACTTACTATGAACACAAAGCTGGACAACTATATTACACTCGAACCTATGCTATTCTACCCTGTACTACAACTTGAATTACTCAATATTATTTATAAATAAACGTTAAATAATCTATCTACTAACCGTCCTTTCTCCGTTAATCATTTCAGGTGCTATCCAGCCATCGGTACCAGTAACACCGGATCGCCTCGAGAAACTGACCCTTCCTATGTTCAGTTTCTTCGACAAACCAAAATCTGAGATCATTGCACGAACTTCCCCGTTACCAGTTGGCATCGACAGCAGGACGTTGTGAGGCTTAATATCTCTGTGAACTGAAAACTTAAAAGGTTAATACAGGCAAATAAACTCAACTGTACGAAGAACTTTTGGAATAATAGCTGTGACAAACAGCTGACAAACAGCTCACTTTAAACCAAACTGTTTTAATATGAAACCCTAAGGGTTTGCTTTACTGGTTTTTGTAAAAAACTGATAAAATTTATCAGCAGTATCCTTTTAAACCTACTAAAGTTTTATAACGAAAAAAAGCAAATAATACGTATCTGTTGGGCACAGTAATACGCCTGATAATTATTATCAGTAACTGGGGAAACATGTATACGGTACTTTCAGGATAGTAATAAACTAATATTTACCTATATCCATGGAATGTAAATGTGACAAGCCCAGCGTAGCTTGCCGTAGCACCTCAACCGCATCGATTTTGCACTCAAAATTTAATTTCTTCTCAACATAATCTTGTAGCGTTGCTGAGCACAACTCTAATGCTATATACCTAAAATTAAATATAATATAATGTCAAACTATGTACAAATTAACTGTAACTTCCACTGTAAGAAATATTCAATTTTGTGTAGAGAATATTACAACAAAATTCTAGAAATAATTCATTTGGTGGTAATTAACGGTTAACATCAATCATCATTATATTATGTATATGTAATCTTTAAGTTAGGATTTTGCACCAGAAATTATTTTAATTTATTGTTTTAAATTATTCTGACAGAGATGTAAACGATTATAGTAATAAAATTAAACGTAACCCTTTCAATAGAATAAACAGAATAAATAAATAGAACTTATATATAATTTAGTAGATTTAATCATAGCATTAAAACAAACCAATCCAACACTTTTGTTATTTTAATATAATGGGCTTTGTCCTATCCCGCACTAGTCTGCCTGTCAGACACATATATATATATGTAAAAATTTTCTTTTGACTATCGCTCCATGAATACTATTCAATATACATGAAATGGGTAAATCTACTTGATGCCATAATACAACTAAAATCTTACCTAAATTGTTTATCCCTCTCCGTGCAGTAGTACCGCACAACATGCGCATGCGCATCCGACTCCCTTAATAGCGTTACCTCACGGTCCGCGAATGTAAAGCACTCTGGTAGCAAGCGCTTCACGGCTACCGCCCGCTTGTCGAAAGTTCCTCTGAAAATATTATGTCACTATAGTAATAAAATTCTTATTATAATTGTTGTTTTATAAATGGAGCAAATTTTTGTAAATTTTGTTTTGGTCAACTTGGTAAAGTGGGGGACAAAAAGCACACAAACCCGATATTCAAATTTTGTACACTATACATATACTTTAGGGCATTTGCCCTACACTGACTCGAAGCCAATAATTGATACTTTACTGATTTTAAGTAGATTTAGCCAAAACTTTGGCAAGCTATGGCTAAGTAAAAAATTAAAAAGAATTTAATTTTTTACTTATCGGCTTTTACAATTATTTGTATTTACTCCATCTTTAAAAATTCTGGGCACGCCCATGATCACATCTATGATTTGTTTGCGATAAATGGCGATGTGTACAGACAAAAATTACGATAGTGCAAAAACGCATGGATAAAATGTTCTACGTGTAGTTTTTAATACCACGATATATCGCACCTATTTGTAGTTTTAGTGATATCTCTAGAACTTTGACACACAGATTGTGTTTACACTTTATGACAAATATTTATCTCTAATAAGCGAAGCACTATCGACTCGCATACTAATATTATCAATTAACCTAAAACCTTGGTTTGATTTTAACGCGCTAATCTCAGGGCCTACATATGTACGAATTGAAAATTTCTTTTAGTATTAGACATTTCTTTTAATATAAAATCCAAGAAAGTTTTAAGCACAACAATATGTTGTATAAGATCACACCATGGCCAATAGAAATAAGCTATAGAGTCATACCACATGTGATATGAATTTTTTTATTCAAAAGCATCACGATCGCCAGCTAATCTATGATGTTGACCAGAAAAGGTTATAAAAAAGAAGTACCGTCGATTGTATACCTACTATTATTATTATGAATACTCAAGTGTCACTCACCTGTACACAAATGTACCCTCACACCCCTTCCCCAAGACCTGGTCCGTATAGAAACTGATCCTCCCAATACGCACTTCACCATCCCCTAACTCTACCAACTGTCCTGTCACCTCTCCTTGTGACGAAGTGGACGCGTTGGATGACCTTGAACTCCCTTGAGATAACTGTTGGAACTCCCGTGCCTGTGGATATTAAGAATAACATTATCATGTGTTATCACACAGTTACTACACAGGAGAGGTATAAAATTAAACCAATAGATGACGCTTTGGCGCAGCGGTCACAGTACTGGCTAATTCGCTGGCGGTTTGGGTTTGATCCCTGCTCACGACAGACATTTGTATTGGCCATATAGATATCTATATAGCCCCTAGGTTGCTTGGAAGAGATCGCTTTTCAGCGATATAAGGTCGCCCTTTGTACCTTATGATACTTTGTTAAAATCAATGTGATATGTATTATTTCTGTTTTGGTGTTTCAATAAAGTGTTATATGTAGTAAAAAACTGTATACTAGTAGTCTATATAATAATTTTTGACAGTGTAGATACAAGTGTGAATAATTATGAAAATCGACTCAGTTAAGGTCAGTTCAAAAATATCAATATAAATTGATACAAAAAGAAAACTATGATATTAAAATAGATAATTACACTAGATGGCGTTGCTGTTGTAAAAATCAATGAAACCTTTTAAAAAAATGATCAGTAGGTTATAGAACTAATTTTCAGATATGTTTATCTACTTATCCGTATTGCGCCAAGGTAGAGGATTTGGCTGATTATCCTTCGATAATAGAATTATTGTAATAGGTTACTCCACAATGAATTTTAAATAATTATTTAATTTTTATAATTTTATTTTAAACAAAATAATACATTAAAAACTAAAATATTGGAATGCCGTAGTTAAATAGAATATTTAACATCAAGCGTTTGATCAAAGTTAACGTAAGCATTTAACTCCTCTACGTGTAAAATAATTAATTTGATTAGATTGAGTACGGAGACCTTGAAATTTAAAACTATTTATCTTTTCAACACAAACTTGAAATATTTATAATACATTTTTTACAAAAAAGCAACTAAATATATTGTTATATGTTTAAATCCTTGGGACTACCGATTTGTTATTTATAGTGTGTAAATCGTCCTCGGATAATGACATGAAAATACACTCGTTTAAAAGGCGAACAAAGCAAGGAAAGCTTAAATCGACAGATATACTTTTAATAAAAAAAAATACTGCCTATTTTTTAATCTAATCTAGTTATAATTGTAAATAAATACATGTGTATTATATGTATATAACCCTTCATAGACCAATATCTAATTATCAACATAATAAGTTTATAAATTACACAAATTTGTAATCATCCAAAAACAACCATTCTCTTTAAACGTTGAAGCTTTAAAGTTTAAAGTTTTACTGGTACAAAATGCTTCTGGCATTTATGCCGCATTTTACGCAATATTTAAAACTATCCTATCCTTGTGGTTTATCCAGCGTTTATTTCCGGTCTCATGGGAAAGTTGGGATAAGAAATAGCCTGTATTATTCTGAATATCCAGCTACGTAGCTACTGTATTCCATTAAAATCAAATTAGAAGTTTTTGCATGAAAGACTAGCAAACATCCATCCAGCCTCTGACACTTATATTAGTGGGATGTATTGTGCAATAAAGCATTACTGATCTAACTGAGGTAGGGCACAGCAGGAAATTTCTTGCTCAAATTATGGAGCAGCTCGACTGGGGTAGTACCTCGACGTTACGGAAGATAATAGCTAAATAATACTGTTTTCAAGCAGTATTGTGTTCCTGTTGGTGATTAAGGTGACCAGAGCTCCCGGGGGAATTGGGGATAGGGTCGGCAACGTGCTTGCAATTCTTCTGGTGTTGCAGACGTCTATAAGCTACAGCAATCGCTTACCATTAGGTGAGCTGTACGCGTTTGCCGACCATGCTATATTTAAAAAAAAAACCATAATTATAGTGATTCCGATCTAAAAGCCTACTATTATAATTATGACCGTATGAGCGAACTACCGATTAAATAGCGTTATAATGACGACATAATTGCATGATATATCAGGAGGACACAATTGAAATAATTACATTCGTAATATTTTCCATTTATAAATTTAGAAAATTTAATTATATAGCCTTGCATTTTTTTATTTATTTGTTTTTTTTTTGTGTGGTCATAATTATTTTGCGAAATACATATTTTGTATTTCGAATGCATTAAAAATTTTGTAATATTTATTGGCAAATTTAAAATCGGGAAGTACCTTTGGGACAACTATCGACGGCTTTCATACACCAACATGGATAATTACATTTAATCTATAAAATAATTCATGTGGTTGTCTTTAAAGAGTAGTAAAAATCTGAAGTAATACGGTGTAACGTAACGTCGATACGATAACGAATTTACTGCGAGTAATTTCAGCGATAATGAAATTGTTTCACGACAAAACTAATCAGTTGACAACGAAAACAACTCTTATCATTTATTATATTATTATCTTTGGGAAAGTAATATTTACGAGATTTAGTTAAAACTCCTAAAGATTATCATTTAAAACTGTATTTTTAAATTTTTGACTAACTACCAAAAGACACTTATTTCTTTTGTATTGGGATTAAGTACCTATCTTTTAGTAATAATGGTCGCCCAGTGGTCGAGATTCGACCATAATTAATTTAAATTATAAATTTGAACATTTATAAAGTTCTATTTTCAAAGACTATACTTCTAAAATAATAAACAAAAGAGTCTACATATATAGGTATATATGGGTTTGTGTATCAAGTACGGGGTAATGTGTGTTTTTTTTTTTTTAAATTAATTTAATGTATATTTTATGCATAATTAAAAATAAAGTTTAGCATTCTGCACTTCTTTATATAAACTATAAGTGTACGAAATTTCATACTCCTCCGCCCGCACAAATTTCGTAAAAAGGAGTACAAAGTTTTTTGCTTAACGTATTTATATATAGATAGATGATATTATAATTATTTTTAAATCGTCGGAATGGACAACAAGAGTACGGTTCAACTGATGGTAAGGACGCATCACAAGCACGTTGCTAACACTGCCCAATATGTCAACGCAGCGCACCCTCTAGAGCTCTGGATTACAAAAATAACTATGGGCCCAGATATTATAAATTAATATTTAATCAATACTAATATTGTAAAGCTGAAAAAGTTTGTTCATTTGAACGCGATAATGTCAGGAACTACTGGTTCAAATTGACAAATTATTTTTGTGTTGGATAGCCCATTTACTGAGGAAGGCTATATATACAATATCTTACTATTTTAGTCTCAAATTAACGCGGAGGAAACCGCAGGGCACAGGTAGTGTTTATAATAATCAAATTTATTATGAATTGATTTCCTATATCTTTTTTTTTTACAATATTAATGTTGAAACTATTCGATTTTATTGCATATATTTTTATAGTATAGTACAATAGTAGAAAAAAAAATTAAGAATCACTAAAAATGTTTTCATGAAACGACTAAAACGTTTATAGCCAATTTCATCAGGAAGGTTACCCAACTATAAAAAATAATGCAATTTATTTATTTTTTTAATTTGTAATTTAATTAAGTAATAAAATTGTCAATTAAATAGACTGTAAATGAACCACACTAAGGCAAAGTCCTTTCTCGGAATAATGACCAACTTACTTATGTATTTTTAAGTTTTATTGCATTCTCAAAATCAGAAGCAGCTTGACTAGGTAAGGTCTTCTAACATAAGATCACAATTAACAATACTACTCTAATAATAATAATATAACTTTACTGTCCACCTAAATAATAAACATCACAAGAAAAAAAATTTGGAAGTAAGTACAAAAGGTGGCTTTATCGCTAAAGAGCGACCTTTCAGGCAACCTTAGGGTAAAGGAAATGGTATATTAATACATATAAAATAATCAATAAATGAGATACAAAAAAATAACATAAATCTCTAGTGTAGTTTTCTGTTCCTAAGGTGAGTGAGATTGAAGAGTGGTCAATGTGGTAAATGGTAACATCAGCTGGACCGTACGTTTGTGTGCCAACTTAGTAATAAAAAAATTAGATTATTTTTCCTTTACTTACCTGATAGCGGAGATACCAAAACATCGTAACAACCAGTCCCATCAAAATTATAAGCAGTACTTTCAAAGCTTTATTTTCTTGCTGATTTAACCAAATATGCCACTGTTTATACCACAAATCTGGTCTTAAAAATAGTTCCTGAAACTCCTCAGTCTGAACCGAAACTGATACCGAACTCGATTTTAAATTGGTTTCATTTTCACCATCCTTATCGGTATTTGTATGAACTTCTCCATTGATTAATTTGATCGTTTCAAGATCCTGTGTGTGCGTATTTAGGAAATTCGTGTTAGGAAGTTGCGGCGTCCACGACGTTGTCAACTCCGGTACTTTATAATGTCCTAATAGTAAATAAGGTGGTGTTACGTGTAAATTTAAATCATTGAGTTGGTAGTGGACATTCTTGAATGGTTCGTATGTGATTTTGTCCGCTTTTGTCTGAGTTTCTGTAGCTGGACCCTCTAGTAGTAGGGGTTTTGAATGTCCAGTGGATATTGTCACTGTATTCTTGTCTACTAGAGAAGATAACGCGTATAGACCGTGATTATGCTCTCCTATGTATAAAGTTGGACTGAAATTTTAATATAAATATATATTAATTAAAAACATTTGTAATATGGAATAGAATATTTTTGAAAATTCTATTTAAAAACTTACTATAATTCAATATTCGAATTTTTAATACCCTGACCATTTCTCAACGTAGACGCATCTTCCATAATATGGTCTAACGTATCATCTCCTATAGAGTTGAAAGGGACAGATAAAAGTCCCTCTCTGTCTAGCAAATAAGCGGCGACAACCGGTGTTTCAAAATTATGTGACCAGACAAGGTCACCAGTTTTTCTATCGAATGACATTATCCGCCCATTCGAAGTTGATGTAAAATGTATGATGCCTGTAATGGAGATATCATATTACATACATGTGAAAACGACGGGTCAGTAGATAAGAGATTTATATTGACTGTCGCTATATCATATCTAGAAAGTACGGTGTAATTGGCTGCTATACTACGAGTTGCACAACTATGTTGCGATTATTTTGACAGTAATCGCTCTAACTTATTGATAAGGATAAATAATGAAAACAATCAATAAAATAAAAACACATTTAAAAAGTTATTGTAAAAAGAGACATTTTATACTGTTTCAAAAACGTTGCTATCATTTTCAGTCATTATAATTTCTAAGTCGTTGACCTCTCGGTTATTACGCTGCAGGTGCTAATTGATTCCACTACCCTTCCTATAAATAGATTATAATAACTCACTAAACGACATTGTCAACAAATTTAAGATCAATGTTCTGTAAACGCGTAAACCGTAACAATCAAAAACTTTGAAACTATGCAATTTTTTCTACTTTTTTTATTTTTATTCATAGATACATAACGAAAAGATTAAAGTTTTCCATTGCGACAATTTAGCACATTCTTGTAATGCTTATTTATAAAGAAAGAAAAAAAAAATTTTTTTTTTTATTATTTCGTAAGGTGCAAGTGTGTCTTAATGTGCTGTATATAAATTTTGGTTAGTCATTTCAGTACAAAAGTATTACTCACAGTCGAGACACAATTCACGCAACAAAAAAAAATATTTCTTACTAGGCGTGCCCAATTACGTTCGCGTAAGCAGCGTAGTAAGATAAAAAATGCACCAGTTTTTAAGTTACACCTCCAGCAATACAATGTCAAAAACCGCATCAAAGACAAACATTGTAAAAATTATATGTTGGGCTTTTATTGGCCCTATAAAGACATTTCATACATTTTTTTTTCAGATATCACCTATATTCAGAGATAAACTAGTTACAGTTTTATTTTAGTTATAGATATATAGTCAAGCAACTGCCGGACGATTTGTCTCACGTTCTCTCAAACGTGTAAATTATATTATTTATTAGTTTTCATAGCGTCCACCTTCATACCTTCAAAACTTCCAAAAAAAGAAAACAAAATAGGTGATAAACTTATTTATTATAAACTAGATGAGCCGGTGAACTTTGTATCAGGTAATAAGTGACAATGGTTTTTGACGAAAGACATCAAATGTTTCATATAATAATTGTATATAATATAATATTTGTAATAGAAGATTAAATTGTCGTTTTTAGTATTTTCCGTCATTATTTATGTTTCTCACCGTCTAAACCTTCCCTGAACTTCCACAAGTATTCCAAGATCGAAATAAACCAAATCAGTCCAGCCATTGTCGAGTTTTAACGAGACAAACGTACAGCAATCGGTTTATGTATATATTTTTATTTATGGTCATTAATACGATCGTAAATAAATAATCATCCATTCTAATTTGGTCTTTTGAGTCATTGAGCCAAATTAATTAAACTCACCATAATCGTTTAGCATTTCTTTGCCCATAGCATGTGATGTATAATCGAAGAACGTGACATTCCATTTCTGATTCTCGTTATTGGCGTCGTGCATCAGTATGTTGTACTCTGTACGCGCTATGTAAACACCGCGTTTTTTCCCCGAGCATGTTTGCTCATTGTCACCGTTAAATATCTTCGAAGTGTCGAAGCCTACAACAATATTTTTTAAAAGATAACATCAATATTCTCTTACTTGTTCGACAATTAAAACAATTTCAATAATTTTCAAGGTCTTGTGTATAAGCCCTAATCAGAAAATCTTGAAGCTAAATATTAATGTCATCATTAATATATCACCTCAGCCTATCGCAGTCCACTGCTGCACATAGGCCTCCACAAGTTCGCGCCAAAAATGGCGTGTGTCATGTGTGTTACCCATAGTCACCACGCTGGGCAGGCGGATTGGTGACCGCAATCCAAAAATTGAGTATTGACAAGGTCGAATTTTTTTCTAGAATGAATCAACGCAATTTGGCGCAACGGTCACAGCACTGGTTTGTGGCTGTTGCGTTGGCGGTTGCGGGTTCGATCACCGCACATGACAAACATTTGTTTTGGCCATACAGATGTTTTTCGTGATCTGGGTGTTTATGCAGTCTTTGTGGGTCTCCCAACCGTGCCTCGGAGAGCACGTTAAGCCATCGGTCCCGGTTGGTTATCATGTACACCTGATAGCGATCGTTACTCATAGTAGAGAATATATCCGCTAACTCACATTAGAGCAGCGTGGTGATTAAGCTCTGATCCTTCTCCTACATGGGGAAAGAAGCCAATGTCCAACAGTGGGAACGCTGAAGCGTAAGCGAATCAACGCATCTTTAAGCTAGCCTGACAAGATAATTCCACTGAATAAGTCAAATCAAAAATACCTGAAACATGCTCTCTTGACCCTGTCAAGGGATCAAGTATGAACCAAGTGTCGCTCTTCTTGCCCGTGTAGAGCATGCCCTCACTAGAGCGGCAGGGAGCGTTGGCCACCAGTTCTGGTATTGTAAACGGTAATTTTTTGAGCATCTGCTTGTCTCCTCTTGGACCGTACATGTAGAGGAAGCCGTGCCGTGGATCCGGCAAGAATTGGGGCATAAGATTGGCATGTTGATTTGGGACTTTTACCACTGGTTCTACAAAGAGAAAAAACAACATTGTACTAAGTTGTGACAAATATAATTGTCTATATGTACTATTATAATGATATGATATATGGAGTGCATATAAGCGGAAGCGATAAATAAAAACACCTATACTATATTCAATTTCTATGCTACAGACAAAAATCAGTCAAATAGAAGCAATCTTTAGACACAAGATAAGTTTTTAATTTTGCTACATGTTATTTATTACACGTTTTATTTATGTTTTCGTAATCAATAAACTCAAACGTAAAGAACCGATTTGAAATGACATAAATGTTAAAACGACTGATGAAAGATCTAGTCTATATAGTTGTTAATTGATTTTTAGACATTTAGCATAACGAAGACATTCAAATCAACATCAAACATCTTTTTATTTTTAGTGTTTTCTCGAGCTGTAGCAGCGAACTCTTCAATAGACATTAAAAATAATTGCGCATCAAAGTGAGGCGCAGTATCTATCGACGCGCCACATTCGTAAGCAGGCAAGGGTGGCATCGCTACTGCTTACCTAGGACAACGGTTTAGTAATATATGTGTAGCAGTAATTACCTTAGTTTTAAAAATACATAGCCCGCTGAACTTTACTCGCCTATATACATAGACATCAACATAAGTTAACCTATATTTATATTAATAAAAATTACGCAATCAAGTCTAGATAATTCCAATGGCCGATATTTGGCGTATCTTGGATGCGTGATAGATAATATTTTTTATACAAGAACGCATTCACATTGATAACTTATTTCAGGTAATTCAAAATAAGATACTGGTGTAAAATTACAATTTATAAAACTAATTATTTGATTATTTTTACTAAAATTGTAAAATTGTTTATTTTTTATCAGTTATAAATAATTCAGATAAATTATATAAGCATAGGTCTTTATATTTTATTTTGCTTTAATATGAACGTCAAAGACAATATTTATTAAAAAATACGTCACTATGAGACTACAAGCTATTATGGAAGCAGCATGATTTCACATGTGAAATAAATATTTTTTCTTCAAATAAGAATTTCAGAAAGAATTAGACTAGACCCATGACAAAGAGGACAACAAGAGACACTAACATGTAAGAGAGGTCAAGAATTCCAATTGTAAAACAAGTATAAAGTTGGGGGAGAGTTCGTAGTGTTTTATATTTTCTTCTGTTTTACAATGATTTTTTTCCTGTTGAGGAAATGTATAGAGCTCTTTCTGCTTTACAAAACTACGCTATTCGTCTTATTTCTTTCTTTTATTTTATTTATTATGACTAAATAGCCTAAGAAAGCTTAGAAATGGAATATCCAAGAGGTAAAAATCAACATTTTCGACACCTACTCTTCTTCGCTTTTTTTGGCCAATCCACGGCTCATTTGTAGGCCATCCTTCTTCAAAGTGCTTTGTCAACAAGATATACATAGCCCAGCTACATCGCGTGAAAGAGGCTTTTCGACTGAAAGACTCCATCGACAAGGACGAAACATAATCCTTCACGACAACGCCAGGTCTCATGTTACAGAAGTCGTCAAAGCCGTTCTCTAAGAGCTCGAACGGGAGGTCCTTCAACCTTCGCCGTATTCTCCGGACCTTGCACCGACGGATTACCATCTTTTCAATACCCTGTCGAACCATATGAGTGAATGGTGTGAGACCATTCAATCAATTCATGAAGAGGACCTTAAACCTGACTCAACAACTTCTTCGACATCAGATCAAGCGATTTTTGGCGGAACGGCATCGACAAATCGAGAGGTGGGAGGAGGTCATAAAAAGCAACGGCGAATACATAATTGATTTATTTATTTTGTTATAACGATTGATTTATGTTTAAATAAAAGTCGCTTTTTCGGATTTTATCGCGGTTTAAGCTTTTTAGCTGCTAGCGTGCTGTGTGGCTACGGCACTAAAGAATTTAGCCACCCCCTCTCTTCCCGTGGGTGTCGTAAGAGGCGACTAAGGGATAACAAGGTTCCACAACCATCTTGGAACTTAAGAAGCCGACCGATGGCGGGATAACCATCCAACTGCTGGCTTTGAAATACACAGGCCGAAGACGGGCAGCAGCGTCTTTGGTGCGACAAAGCCAGTACTGCGGTCACCAACCCGCCTGCCCAGCGTGGTGACTATGGGCAAAACACATGAGTTCACGTTATTTTTGACGTAAACTAGTGGAGGCCTATGTCCAGCAGTGGACTGTATAGGCTGTAATGATGAAGCTTTTTAGATGCCCGACGTTTCCGATACTTTACAGCAACCAAGGTCACGGGAGGATCTGTGTATCTAAAAAACTTAATAACCCGCGATCAAATCCGAAAAAGTTGTTTCATTGTAATGAGTGAAATTCGCGTAAACATTAGAAAACGATATAAGTCCTTGATAAAAAACTCTATGAACTTATTCTTCAAGCCAATAATACCAAATGTTGTAAAACTAAATGATTTATAATATAATTAAACAAGGATGAAGTTATAAAATTATTAACTATAATCTGAGTCAAAGAAAATAAACTTTTTATTGTTTTTTGTTTTTTTAACGTGTCGTAACTCACATTTTTACCCAAATCACATAATCTTGCAATCTAACATTTTTTATATATAAAATATTATAAAGCTAAATATTTCTTTTTTTTTTGTAAGTGATAAACTACCGGATCCATTTAAAAAAAATCGTATCAATAGAATAGGATATTAACTCTGAGTAACAGTGTATATTTTAACATAAAAGAAAAATAGTACATCTAATCTACACAGACAATACTGCTTCTGGAAAGCTAGTTTATTATATGAATGACTACTAATCTATAATCTATATATCTATCTATATATCTATATATCTATTTATCTATATATCTATATATTATATATAAAAGCGAAAGGTCACTCATCATGAAATCTCCGAAACTATAACACCTACAAACTTGAAATTTGGCAGGTAGGTTCCTTATAGAGCGTAGATATCCGCTAAGAACGGATTTTACGAAAGTCGACCCTTAAGGGGGTAAAACGAGGGTTGGAAGTTTGTATGAAAGTCCTATGTTTTTGAAGTAAGAGACTTGAAATTTAAAATGTATGCTCTATAGATAGCGAGAAGGTGTCGAATTAATGTATCTTTAGAAATTAACTCCATTTTGGGGTTAAAACGAGGGATGGTAGGTTGACTCACTCATCACAAAATCTCCGAATCTATAACGCCTAAAAACTTGAAATTTAGCAGGTAGGCTCCTTATAGGGCGTAAACTACTGCTAAGAATGGATTTTATGAAACTCGACCCCTAAGGGGGTAAAACGGGGGTTGGAAGTTTGTATGAAAGTCCTATGTTTTTGAAGTAAGAGACTTGAAATTTAAAATATATGCTCTATAGATGGTGAGGAGGTGTCCAAATAATGAATCGTAATCTATATATATAAAAGAGAAAGGTCACTAACTTACTCATCACGAGAACTCAAAAACCGCTGGATGGTCTATCCATCCAGGTTGGACAAAGATAAAATTTGGCAGGGAGATAGATTATAGTTAGCAGACGTCCGCTAAGAACGGATTTTACGATATTCCAGCGCTAAGGGGGTTTAATTGGGGTTGATAGTTTGTATGAAACATACACAGCAGCTATAAGTTCGCCTAATAGGCTATTTATATTGCAGCCTAAAAATAAAACTAAGAATATGGTGTATAGAGAGGTTTTATAAATACAACTATTAAATTATACTAAATTGTGCCTTTTAAAAAGTTACTCATTGTGATAAGCATTTCAAAGCATTTCTTAAATAAAAAAATATTTTGCGTTAAACATCTTAATAGTAATGCATATCTTCATAACCACGCGGACGTAGTCGCGGGCAACAGTTAGTGTATTATAAAACAAAGTCAGAAAACTTTGTGACACACTGATTTAAACGCGGGCGAAGCAACGGGCACAGCTAGTAATATTATAAAGCTGAAGTTTGTTTGTTTGTTTGAATACACTAATCCCTGAAACTACAGGTCCGATTTGAAAAATTCTTTCAGTGTTAGGTAGCCTTGTTATCGAGGAAGGCTATAGGCTACATATCATCATGCTAAGACCAATAGGAGCAGACCACCAACAAAGAATGTTTCAAAACATTTTTTTCCTTTCGAGAGCTTCCGCTTTGTGTGCTGCAGTTTCGCAAAAATCATGTATGATAGAATTGTTCCTATTCCACATGGACGAAGTCACGGGCAGAAGCTAGTTTTATACATAAAGATCAAGTAGGTATTTGTCAGAAACGCATGTTAATAGTGCCACAAATATCTGGAAGCAATTGCAATAGATAAAGATATGGTTTTTTCAATTTATCAATATCCAATTTATAGCAAAAGTAATCCTTTATGTAGATTATTAAACACCACAACCTTTATGTAAATTTAAAATAAATAATGACATAATGTTCATACATGTTTAATAAAGAAACATCTAGAAACTAGAAACACATTTTAAAATATATCTAATTTTTAAAATTATTGTTAGTTAGTTAAAGTGTAAATTATTTCCGTGGCTAATTGACACTCGCTGTACAGCGAGTGTCAATTAGCCTCTTTTATCAATTTTACTCTGTCCATTTATTTATTTTTTGTCAGTTCAAGACAATTTGAAATTAGTGACTCCCTCACATGTTACCAATTCGATTTCAAAAAGAAAATAAGCAATTGGACAAGATATCGTTTATTAATTTTTATTCAAACCATAGGTTTGACTAATGTTGAAATTGTGAAAAAAATTGTGAAATTCATGCGACAATTTATGGATGACCCGCTTCATTTCCCTACAATACCACAAACTGTTACATTAAAAAAATTATTTAGATTAGACTATTTTGTAAAATAGCGACAAACATAAAATTATTCTTAAGCAATTTATATTTCATGAGACTAGGTTTGAAATTGTTCCAAAAGTCAGTAGAATTTTGAGATAAGGTACTTTTGTAAATTAGAATAAATGTTTATAGTTTAATTAACAAAATAGTGAAAAACTTTTTTAATTGTAATAATTGTATATAATTGTATGCACAATAATAAGATAATAAATTTAATTATTTGATAAGCAGTTATTAACTTTCTCATATTGAGTCATTTTATTAGTACTAATTTAAATTATTTAAAAACACATCAATACTTGTTAAGTAACTAGCTGTGCCTAAATATTGTACTGTGTGTACTAAAATATTATATGGCCTTTTTTGGGTAATGGAAATTCAAAAAGAATTTTTCAATTAGAACCAGTAATTCTTTAGATTATCCTGTTCCAACAATCAAACAAACTCACTCTGTAGCTTTATATTATCACATATTTTTACTTACATTTTTTTTAAGCTTATAAGATATTTATTATTTAGATGAATGATATTTTAAGTGTATATGTTCAATATTAAAAAAGTTCAATGGTATTTTGTGAGACAGATAGACTATGTAAAATTTAAATTCTTTTAACATCATAATATCTACACTTAATATTGGAATTTATATTTTAAAAAAATTAAAAAAATTCTAATTACATTTAACTATCAAGTTGTAGTATATTTTAAACCTTAAGTTCTTAGAGGCAAACATATTAGATAAATTTGAAATGTAATACCTACAAAAACAGAATATAAAAATTGTATTTCTAAAAGTTAATTAAGTTACCATCTTTGAGTTTCCATATAACATTTCCTGACAGAGGCTCTACAGCTACCATGCCGCCCCCTAACGTGGCGAACAGCAAAGGCCGGTCATCAAAAGCTCTAGATAGTTCTGTATTCTCCTGCAATATAAGCTCCGTTCAATACACATTCATTTCACCTTGCACTTTTAATATTTAATGTGGGCATAACAAAGTACGTCACCTTTCTATCTTTATTCACAACAGATCCGAGCCCGAAGGACTCTAACACAAACAATATAACAAATAATAACCGCATTTTTACTTTATACCCATTGGTAAATTTAAATAAAAAATTTTGTTCTTTTTAATCATATGTCTATTGAAAACAACCATTTAAAAATAAGGATTAAAAGAATAAGTCGTAGCGAAACAATAATCAAAAACACAAATGTTGCTGTTTCTACATTAATCGCAAATGCAAATGTGAAAATCGTCGCAATTGTCAAACTTGTCAAACTAGGGATGTAAAATAATCGATTCTTATAATAATCGACCTTCTTATAATCGACATTTGAATTATGAATAATCGTTTTATATAAAAAAAATAAAATTCTTATTATAGTACCTACAAAAAAATCAGCCTAAACATTCCGTTTTTTTTTTTGTTTAAAACTTTTTAACGCACATTTGACTTTAAAAGTAAGCTGGTACGTAAGCCAAACAAGAGATAGAGGTGTGAGCACACATTTTCTTTTTTTCTTTCTCTCATAGCCAGTTGCGTTTTGTATATTTAAGACACAGTACAGACCTATTACTAAAAAAGTTTTATTTTAGTCGTGTGGTATAAAGTTATAAACTTTAAAGCATTCTCGTTTTTCATGAATCATTTATTTTATGGAAAAGTTGACTTGAGAAATAAAAAGTCAGCCAAAAATTTTGTTTCAATAAATGTTATATTTAATATTCTAGTCTTTTACAATTAATTAATTGTTTACAAAAATCTTAATCTAAAGTTACTTATCGATTTATTTTAAAAATAAGTTAATCGATAATTTCTCATTCGATATTTTACGAAATGTTTTATAATAATTAGATTGGTTGTTTTAAATAGAAACAAAGTAAACTTTACAGGAAATAAACACTTGTTGGGTTTGTTTAAACGTCTCCGTATTAATTATTTAACTCTGATAGAGAAACAGAAAACTGCTTTTTATAAGTCTTAATAAATTTTAATATCTGTGACTACGTAATCGGAAAATTTGAAAGTAATGAAAATTTGACAATGACATGAGACCACCAAAACGTCAAATAAGTATATATTTCAATACGAACTGTTTCCTTAAACACAGTTGTGTGAAACATAGGCAAAAGTTAATATAATAAAGTATATTATTTGATATTGTGATTTTTACAATACGAAAAAAACTGAAAAAGTGAACGTAAAAGTGATGTAGAACAAAAGTTTGGATATAAATATGGAGGTTTCAGGTGCAGGTACGTATAACTAACTTGATTTATTATTTTATACAACAAATTTTATAAGACGCATTCTTTTGTAAATTTCTTAAACATAACTTTTGTTATATTAATATTCTCAATGTTGATAAAATTTAATTCGTGACTTTATTTTGTTCCTTGACAACAAAAAGTGATAACAAACAATAAGTTTGTAGTTATACATTGTTATAAAGATCGGTATTTTGACGTCTTGTTTTATTTCGTAATGCTTAACAATAAAAAGATTCCTCTTTTATTGTTGACCTCTTTTGTTAAATACAATCATCCAATTTTTTTTTATTTTTCAATTAAATAAGGCTCAGTTATTAGAACATGAGTCAACCTAACTAATAGCCACAGGCTCAAATTTGGTATTAATAGCACCATGAAAATAAATTTTATTTGTTTGATTTTTCAAGTTGAGCTAAATATGAAGAAAGTAGTATATTTCTAAATAGAATTTATGTCAGTATACACGGTAATTCTTTTAGATTATTTATGACCCGTCGAATAAAAAAAATATTTGACTTAACTATCTAAGCTCAAAATCTGACCATTTATCGGCATAATTTCGTTACAAAAAAAAATTACCCTAACCTATCTAATTTCAAAATGTGATTGTTTATCGTAATGCAGACATAATTTTGTTACAAAATTAATTAAAATAACTTAACCTAAAGACTAGCCGTATACACTAAAATGGAGTAATGATTTAGGCTCTGTATTGTTTTACCATATAATAAAGTCTCTTAAGTGCCATATAATGGGACAGGTGATTAGATAAATTTTATAATTCCAGGGAAATCCCCAAACACATCACTGTCATTTAGATACAATGCAAATAATGAAGAGTTGGAAGAGCTGTTCCAAGCCTGTGAGGATGATCCCCCGACACCTCAACCTGATCCACCAGTCAAGACTGAGAGTGCAAGTCCAAAGAAAACGGAAAGGTCATCCTCCATAATAGACAAATACTTCAAATCTATGCGAACAGAAAAACTAACAGAAAAAGTTGAAGATGTTAAACAGGAACTTAAATCTGAAGAGAACCGTAGTCCTGTAACACCCAAAGAGGTTACCTCTTCACCTATGAAGGAGTATTTGAATCGTCTTGGTAAGAGAAGTGCCTCAGAAGTCATCCCAGAAGGCAAGGAAGCTAATGAGACATGGAAGATATTTCATGACTTTAAATTTAAAATTGCTCAAGCTGTTGAAGACATGAAGACACGCTCTGTAGAAGGTTAACATTAATATATATTTTTTTAATTAACCTTTGATTGTATTCTTAGCCTATCTAAAACAATTATTTTACTTTTTTATCAGAAACAAAAGAAAAAGTTTTACCAAGAGAAAATTCTACGTCTGATTCTGAAGAATCTTCAGTCATGAAAGATTGTGATCAACAAAGTATGGGTGATACTGATAACCAGGTAAGTTATTTTTGTTATATACAAAAAAAAAATTGTACCATTAAATTTTATATCTACAATTTCTGGACGAAAAATATAATAATAAAATTATCTATTTTAAGCATTGGTAATTTCATTATTACCATTTGTTTCTAATCTATTTTCTCTGCTAATAAGGTAAATTATATATGTAATAGAAGAAGGATATTTTGTAAAAATGATTCATACAGACACAGATTCCAGGCAATTTTTTGTTAAGCACTTATGGTATTAAAAATTGTGCTGCAAAAATTAAAGATATATTTACTCTTATTAAAAAAAATCATCAAAATATTTAAAAGTCCCGTAAATTCTGACATAAAAAATATTTAGTATTGTCTATAAAAATTTACAGAAATAAGTATACAATAATAAGTAGTAATTTCTCTTGTAAAAAGTTAAGTATAAAATAAGTTATTTTTCAATAAAGGTAATACTCATTTTTATAATGCTAAAAGATAGTGTTGTCAACAGGTGTCATCGCTAGATAGTAGTATGCAGAATTTATCAGACATGACTCAGCCCCTAACAGCCAAACCCACAGATAATGAATTGTGTAAAGAACTAAACGCTACTAAAAATCATTCAGATTCCAGTGAGGATACACATAAGAATTTAAGTGAGTTAATTAATTTATAATTATATTCATTTTTGTACTCATTATTATTTTTTTTGTTTACATCATTTACACATTACATTTATGGCTTATATATACTATCTTTAATGTTGGAATGTATGCTTTTAATATTTTATTGTAATTTATTCTTATTTATATAACAATAATTTTTACACTTCCTAACCACTTTTTCTATGAATAGCCATACAAAAGATTGCCTCTATACATCTTTCTCAAGTTGTACTACTTTTGTTTTTACATCTTCTCATAGTGTAAAGCAAAGTATAAATGTACGTGTATATTTGCGTTTTCTAGTTTTATGTTAGTTTTGAATTAAAGTATGTTTAATATTATTAGGAAAATATTAATTAGTGTTACAAACTATGTTAGATCTTTGCACTTAAAGAAGAATTGTTATTATGGTTGATTGCCTCTTGCTATTCATTACACATTTACTTACTATTAATCCATTTACTTAGTAGTGTTGCTTCCAGTGTTATATAGTGTGTATCTATTTATCACATTTAATATAAAGAGATAAATAAGTATTTTTACAAATTATGTAGTTATTAATATTTTTTATTACAAATTGATATTATAAAATATGGATGGGTAGACGAAAAGGGGCGGTATTGAATAGCGGTATATATCATGTAATACAAATTACACAACGTACTGTAAAAATTTAACAATCAATGAGGGTTATAAAAATTTATTTATGTTTCTACGTCGTAAATTTTTTATAGTAAATCTTTAAACTAATTAACCAGCTGTTTTCGCGATATCGACCACACATTAGTTCGTAACCTTATACAAATTACTATAAAGTTAGTCAAGATTATAATTTTTTTTTTTTGGTCTTCCTCTGTTTTTAAATATAAATGTAGCACCTTAGTATTAGGCCTGTATACCTAAAAATATATACTGTGTGGTGACGGCATTTAAGAATATAGCCATCCCTCTCTTCCCTTGGGTGTCGTAAGAGGCAACTAAGGGATAACATAGTTCCACTACTACCTTGGAACTTAAAAAGCCGACCGATGGCGGGATAACCATCCAACTGCTGGCTTTGAAATACACAGGCCGAAGACGGGCAGCAGCGTCTTCGGTGCGACAAAGCCCGTACTGCGGTCACCAACCCGCCTGCCCAGCGTGGTGACTATGGGCAAAACACATGAGTTCACGTTATTTTTGGCGTGAACTTGTGGAGGCCTATGTCCAGCAGTGGACTGTATAGGCTGTAATGATGATGATGATGATGATGAATTGATATCTTTACAACTTCTACAAAATAAGTGCTGTAAGTATTTTTTGTAATCATTCGGTATTTGTTTTAAACAATTGTTATAGATCGCAGCGAATCTGATTTAACAAAAGAATTACAAGACAGCTTGGAAGTGGAATCCGGTGTAGAGGCTCTCGAAGACACGATAGACGCTTTCGGTGATTTGAATCAAATCGAAACCGATGTTAAGAATCAAAAACGAGACGATTCAAGTCTTGGACAACCAATTGCCACATCCTCGCCGACCAACTTCGGTCTTCCACCCAGCAAGAATAATTTACTAAAAAACGAAGCTTCAATGAAACCAAAAACATACTTTTTGAAGTTCTCAATGTACCTTCTAACTATTTTCCTGTTACTCAACTATATATTATTTCCAAATTGCAATGTTTGGAATGGTTTTTTACTTGGCATATGGTGTTTTTATTTCGCGAGTAACTTGAAGGAATGGGTACTGGATAACTATTTCAGCGATGAGCCTCGAAAAGGTTTCTTTCAGTTGAACCGCAGCAATTCTATTCCACTTACTTACACGATACCGTCTGTTAAGGAACATAGGCCGCTTAAGAAATACGAGGTACGTACTACTTTTGGTTATTTTATATATGACCGCGTGGATGACACAATTTTGGCTATTACGTTATTTTCCCATTAAAATAGAACCTACTATCTTTTACCCGCGGCTTCGTTCGCAATGATTTTTTTTTTTAATAAAAAGATGTGTACAAAGTTTCATGAGGTCCGGTTAAGTAGTTTTCGCTTGAAAGCATAACAAACAATTTTACATTCACCCTTATAATATTATTAGGGATTAAGTAGGATACTGACAATATTGTCTCTAATACTGCGCTATAAGATCGTCGTGGCTAACTCGCATCCCTGCTCAGGCCTAATTGTATATAAACTTAGAAAATAAATAAACTCTAATAAAACGTTTCTTCTAACCAGACCACATGAAAATATACAAAGCAGCTGTGGTGTAATGGTACATATTACTTATAATTAGTATAGTCGACTCTTGATAGCTCAAAACAGGGAGATTAAATAATTTTTGACAGTAACAATATTAATAATAGCGATAAATCAAAGTGGGGGTTGTAACTTGTTTCCGTTTCTCATATATTTTTTCAATGAAATTATTACTACAATGTGCTTGGCCCATATTCTCCATACTTTTTCGAGTATACTTCGGTAAGAGTAAGAGCGAACGAGGCATAATTATCTCTCAGCGTTGTTCTCTATAACTTTTTTTTTTTTTTTTTTTGGTGAGTTTTACGTAAATATTTCGAAACGGAGATTTTATTTCACTCAACGTATTTTTAACAGTGTTGAAAATATCAAACATGAATCAATGCAATGTTTTATATTAGACTTTTGGAACACGTTCTAAAATGAATAATTATAATAATTTGATTAACATAAAAATAAAATAAAGCAAAGCGATTATACGCTTAAAGCTATTTCTAATTTCTTGAATAATTAAACGACTAGTATTTTAGTAAAAGAGAGCTGAGTGTACCTACGAATGTAAGCTGATCTTTTCATACCAAGTTCGCCATACAGCTTAACTGTGTCTCTAATCTATTGTGTGAAATGAGTAGTTTACTATTGAGATCTATTCATTTCTCAATAAAAAAAAAAGAAAGTTTTTTTATTTGTATTTTTTAGTAAGGAAGCCAACATATGTATAACGGAGTAAATGTATTCATTATAGAACCTGAACCTACAAATTTTGCCATTAAATACAAATTTTTCATTTAAAATAATATTTCGATTGTTCACATAATACAATGCAACCTTTATAATAAAATGCAACGTAACAATAACGGTTACTTTTAATGAAAATTGATTTCATTTACTGAAAAATTACATTTTAGAGAAATTAAAAATGTGCAGTACTTAGATAAATATTCAGCTTCCATCGTAATGTGAACACTGTATGAAAGTACATAACATATAAAACAACACAATATCAAAGACCTAGAAATCGACATACATGTTTATGGCCAAAGCAATTTGTCATATGTAGAGATCGAACCCACGATCACTACCACAAAAAGTAGTCGCTGTGCATCTGCGCAAACATGTCGACAAATTGTAGTAATCATTTATATTTTCAGCCTCATTAAAATTATTTTAGTTCATTCAGTTTAATGTTCCTTCCGCAGCAGTAATTTTTGTAATTATTGTTATTAACGTATTACTTATTTCAAAATACACTTTATATATCTAAAGTTATGAGTAAATATAGAATGAGATATTAATTTTTTATCTATTTACAAAATCGAAAACATAATGACCCACTATTAGTCACACATCGATTACCAAATTACTACACACAACGACAAATTATTTGTATCTGTAATCTATAGGTACAAATAAATAAAATTGGTGTGTCTGTTTGCAACATTAAGATAACCGCTTTTTACCCGACTGCCAAGGAAGGGTTATGTTTTTCGCGCGTATCTTGTATGTATGTATGTATGTATGTATGTATGTATGTTTGTATGTAATATTCTTTACTACCTCATATTTCCAGAACCACTGAACGGATTTACGTTATCGAGGTATCGTTAGGTTCGTCTTAGCTGCCCAAGTGTTCTTATATAGGTGACATTAAAAAAAAATCAAACATGGCGGTTGCGCGAAGCCATTGTAGTTAATGAAAAAAAAATTTTTTTTCTCGAATACTACAATATGGGTATCAAATTGAAGGGCACAATACAAGCATTTTAAAAAAGTATATCATGATTATTATTACCGTAATACTAATAAAGAAATACAATATTCAAGTTTAAAAAATGTAAATTTTGCTCTTTCCCACGCCTATGCCATGCCAAACTCGCCTCCTAGGCGACGATCAACTTCGGGGTGTATGTAGCCTTTCTAATAAAATACAATGGTTAAAAAAAATATACAATTAAAAATTAATAAATATCACACCAATTTACAATTACATTAATAAAATCAATAACAAATACATAATACCAAATACAAACAAATAATTTTAATAATAATTTCATTATATTAAAACTAATAGTTGTTGACTTAAGCAGTCACCTATTTGCTAAAGGTCAGGCTTACATTGCTTTGAGCAGAGTGAGATCTTTCTCCGGGCTTGCTATCAGTTCTCTTGACCCTAAAAAATTACTTAATCAACCACATGATGTAAACTGTTTTAATGAATTGAACCGATTACGTAATTTGTCTGACTAAAAAGACATAAATAAAATAATAATTAAAAAAAAACAAAAAACCCGCCTGCGTGAAGAACAACTAATAGAAAATCAACTGAAAAAGCTGGAACAAGATAAAAATTCAATATGCACACAAAGTCAGCGAAATAAATAGAAACAATATCAAAAATTTTGTGCTGTACATTTAAAATATATTATTACGGTAGTCCTTCGAAACTTTATGCAACGTCGTACATAACATGCTGTCGGAGACATGCACAAAGAGAGAATGATTTGACTTATCCTTCAATTTCATGCCAGTCTTGTTCCAGCTTTTTCAGTTGATTTTCTATTAGTTGTTCTTCACGCAGGCGGGTTTTTTGTTTTTTTTTTTTTTTAATTATTATTTTATTACTAAATTCATATGTATTCATATGTATACACGGTACATATACCAAAATAACATTTTTTAAAATGTATGTCTATCTTTCTGTCTGTCTGTTTGTTCCGGCTAATATCTGAAATGGCTGGACCGATTTTGACGGGACTTTCACTGGCAGGTAGCTGATTTAATAAGGAGCACCAAGAGGCTACTTTTATTTTAGTTTTTTTTTTATGTTATGACTGCGAACTGAACAATAATAATTTTGTTAAATTCCACTCGAACGAAGTCGCGGGCACAGCTTGTTGTTGTATGTAAATACAAAAAATATTTTTTATTTATTTATGTCACTGGCGTTCTATTATGCTGCTGGGCCGATTTTGATGAAGTTTATGTGATTCTACAGGATTTCTACAGTGATTTAAATTCCCAATCGGCTTATAAATTTCTTAAGCAAATTTCATGAAAATGTTAAATATACTAATTCAAGTTATTTTTCAGGGATGGATGAACCATTACAGGTATCCAGATTATGATCCTTACACCTACCATATAAATAAGACAACGACGGCCTTCATGAAGCTAGAGGGTAAGTTAATTCACACTAAAAACAATATAATTATGTACTTCCCTTTAAACAACAGTAATAAAATCAAAGATCAACTCATCGTACGGTTACTAAGAGCGCAACTATAAAAAATATGTTAAGGAATGTTTTAGGTGAAACAACCGCATTATAATAAACAATAAATCCAGCTAAATACAATTTATTGAAAGATAAACTTAAGTAGTCGTAGTTTAATGAAAGACATTTCCATGATTGGTCGACAAGCTGCATCTGACCTAAAATTTTATGAAAATCTAACTTTGACATCTACTTTTTTAAATGATTATCGCGGATAAAGTTGTCGCATTTGAGAATAATAAAACCCAGTAGTCAATTTTTTTATTCGTACGATTAAAGTTTATGTTGTGTATTTTGAAAAGATAAATGAAAAACTGCTTTACTCTACTTCTTACCTAACCTCAAAATGTATCTAGTCAGCTTTTACTAGATGTTTTGAATGAAATTTAGGGATCTGAAACCTAATAATAAACGGACCGACCGGATCGGCATAGGTTATTTATTTTTAGGCAATAACGCAATTTTTTTTTTAATTTGGTTAATCTAAAACCTTCGAATAGTTCATAAGGAAATTGGTGACCATGGCGCTTGCAACTATGCTTAAATACTGGAAACTCAAAATGAATATCGACAAACAGTTTTAATATCCCATTAAATATATAAATAATAGTATTGCAATTGTTCGAATTATTCGATTCCAAATCAAATCAAGATGTATGATTCGATTAAAATCTGATTCGTTTATCCACAGTCTACATAAATACGTAAGTACCTACTCAAATTATAAAAATAATTGACCGCTTGTGCCCTATTTTTGTATAGCCATAAATAATACATAACAGCAATTATATGAACAGCAAAAGTCCAATTTAAATACGTTCCATTATTATCTTGAACGTTTATCTAAATCAATAATAAACAACAGTTTGTATACGAGTATCTCTTATCATACATTTAAATCTGGATGTGGAAAAATAGAGATTTACTGTAATTACAATGCCGAGTAATCATTTTTATTCCTACCTAATATTAAAGTACGTTGAATGTCAAAAGAACACACAAGAGATGTTTACTAATACAAGTATATTGTATAAATACAGAAAATACTATACAATAAAAAAAATAAGTAAATTCCATTAGGGTAAACAAAATAATAATTTGTTACTTTTAATTAGTAATTGAAAAAACTATATCAATATCGATGACACCAGTTTAAAACGATGTACTTAAACTTGAATGGACTGTGAAATAATTTTTTATTGCAGACGCAATGGTCGATATTTTTAGAAGTTGTTACATTCAAAGTGCTTTTGAGCCTACTTTAATTTAAAAAAAGTATATATGTATCGATACGATAAAATAGTGTTATAAATAATATAATCTAGTAATATATTTTTTTTAAATAACGACACTTTCTTAACTATGTTGACACTTATGAATAATAATCCGCCCTATAAATCATGTCACGTTATATCGGTCCGGTAGATCTTGAGATTGAGGGCCTGTTTCACTACTTGTAGATAACGCTATTTAACGGATGACAGAATCCGTTTTTGATTCATTATCTATTTATTTATTTATAGAACACCAACAAAGTATACACCATATTTCAAGTACATATACAATAACTGTAAAGTCTACGTGTAACTTTAATTACGGGTGATAACTACATTAAACTTACCTTACATTGAAGCCATTATTTATTCTATAACTTGTATTCTTCATATAAGTCTACTGTCAACTAGCTTTATCCACAAATTTTAAAATAGGCCCTAAGGCGTTCACATAAACTATTATATAATACCTATAGAGCCACTATCAATTATTAAATAATAGTAGCTAGTATTGTAATATTACTACAAAGTACAGCATATAATTAAAAAGTAATTAAACGAATGATTTTCATTGAATTGTTTTTGTAATTAAAATGTCTACGATATTGAAATATCTATAATAAAATAATACGGAATTAAATTTGAACTTTGAAATTCTTTTCAAGAGTATAGTTTGCGAAATTATTTACTATACGTATGCGGTAAATTTAAAAAGAGTTATATCCATATTAATGATACATTATTTTGCAAAATGATGGCTTGTAAGTATGATTAAAAATGAGGTACATAAGACATTAATAATACGCGGGTCTTCCAGAAAGTTCGTAAAAAAAATGTAATTTTAATAAAATTCGGGACAGTTTTATTATTACTATAAATAACTACGCCTCCATGACCTTTTCAAGTTATATTTATTTATTTTTTCTTGTGATTTCTACACGTCGATGATTTATTTTCTTAAGTTATATTTATAAAAATAGACCACGGGAATCTAAAATTAAATCAACATTTAGGTACGTAGTTTGTAAATTTAATTTTCTTGGTCCTTAAAGTCTTTTGTTATACCTATCCTAATGCTAAATGCGTTATTGTTTGACATTGAAAACTATTTGTTTGTACGTACGCAGTGACAGCAGTGAAAACAAACCCCTAAAATAGGTAGTTAAAAGCAATTATTACAGAACGTAATAACAAACTAATATTTTAATACCTAGGTCGTTTGGTTGCGTGCGAACTAATTACTTATTTAGGTATACGTAACAAATCCACTTGTTTTGTGCTTGTTTAATTTTAGTTCAGACATTCTTAGAAAAATATCTGTAATTTTTGTTTATGTTGTTACACTCATTTATTTCTTAAGTCTTTGTTCTCTGTTTACAAATAGATGCGTCAAAATATTAAACGCTACGCTACAGATCATTATTAAACGCGCTAACCTAAAGAGATTCTATCTGAATAATTAATTTTTATATCAGATATCGCTTTATTGACAAAACGTTTAGACTATAATACCAAATCTTTCATATAGTCTAGTCATTTTAGGCCTTTTAAAAATTCCTAGTGGGCTGAATTTTTGTATAGGTACACCTTTATTGGGGCGTAATTAACATGTGAAAAATCGACATTGATATCGTACCGGCTAAAAAAATTATAAAGATCAATAAACAATGAAGATGTTACTATTTAAAGAAACCGCATCAGACTGATCGCAAAGATGACTTTATATTAATATGTAGAATATGCGAAAATATTTTAAACACGCTTCATAATGAAGTGATGTGATAAACATGAATATTTAAGAGCATAAGTTGTTTTGTTTATTCAAAGCAAATATAAATTCATTAATATTCATCGAGCTGCCTCTAGCTTATCTTTCAAAGCCTATAACGACTTCTTATGTAAAGCACACTTGGCTTTAAGTTACTCAGATTTTTATAACGTTATTTATGTCAAATATTCTTGTCATATTTTAATGTATTCGATTTTTCATTACAATTCATGTTAATTCTTTCACACGCGGCGGCCTTCGTGTGAACTTAATCTTTCAAAGATTTTTGTATTTGAAGGATTAATATGTCGCAGTGTTCATATTCAAATTATATTCAAACACCACTTATTATATTTCTCTTTAAATTTTGATTTTGATTGAATTATGAATTTTACTTTTTATCGCGCTAGTTTTTCATAGGATAAAAATTGCGTCACAATATATTTATAACAATATATATATACATTCACAAGAATATCGATTACTTTGATATAAATAGTAATAACCGCCGTATAAACACGAAAAGGAATGACAAAATGGTAACTCTCAGTTCCTGACTGCGCTAAGTAAGCGTCTCCTTTCTAGGTTATGGTATTCACATATATAATAAAATCCCACAGACGATTTTGCAATTGTCTGAGAATAGATTTAAAGTTTATATATATTAAAACGTAATTAATAGCTTTAGGTTATTGTTCGGTCTAGGATTACGTAAATGATAATGATGTATGGATTTAGTGACACTGTATTTCATGCGAGATATTAACAATTTTGTTTGAAAATACAATTTATTAAATAAAATATAGTCATTACGGAGTTTCTTGTGAAGTTGTTAAAAACGGAACCCTTACATATAGGATCACTTTGTTGTCCGTCTGTCTGTCAAGACCCTTTTTCTCAGGAAAGCGTGAAGGTATCAAGCTGAAATTCATACCAAATATTCAAGTCTAATGTCACTTAGAACTGTGAAAAAATCAAACTTCTAAAACAAACGCAATCAAAAGATACAGACGTTTATGCTGCAAATTTTTGACACTCGCAAGGGAATCAAAACCTACCGGGTACACCCCGTGAACTCAGAATCTTGAAATTTGGTGCGAAGCAACGTCTTATAGCACAGATAAAGTAGAAATTACGAAAACCATAAAATTTTAATTACATCATATAATAAAAATATTTTTAATATATTTGTTTGTACGGAACCCCCGGTGCGCAAGTCCGACTTGCACTTGGCTGGTTTCTCTCTGCAGAATCTGGATTCTGAATCGGCAGTAGCTTCACTTTTAAAATTGTTCTTTATGAGATGACGATTCGGTGGTGCTTTTAAAGGCTATTTGAATAAAGTTATTTTTTATTTTGATTTTGCTAAAATAATAATGTATAATAAATAACATATTTTATTACTTGACTGACGACTTTTTTTAAACTGCTTATGGTAATGATAAGTTTTTTTTTTTACATTTGCTATGTATAAAATTAATAACTTAAAGAACTAATAAACATCATTTAAAATAACAAAACTAGTACAGAAGTTACGAAATTATTTGTGAAATAATAAATTAAAAGTATAAAACATTTTAAAAACAAGTTTTTAGAGAGAGGGTGGCTATATTCTTTACTGCCGTAACCACACAGCACTACACAACACATTTTTTTTAACGTCATCTATCTAAGAACACAAGGAGTTAAAAAAAAAAGTTCGATCGAAGCAGATGGTTAAAAATAGGACTGAATTCGGTAAAGCCTTTTTAAAGTAAAGTACGTCTTGATGAAGGGACATAGGGATTCATTTTTACAAAAATATTTTTATAGACAGATGTTTATTTAGTTACTTTTTTTGCACTCTAATACAATATAGAAACAATAAATAAGATTGAAAATAATTCACATGCCTCATATGCAATAAGTTTTATCACACAGCACTCTTTAAAGTGTGGGTATTGTAAAAAGCTACGGTCGCACCGTATACGCAAGAAATTGTAAAAATGAGATGTAATATAATTGTGTTTGCTCGCAAACGAAAAAAAAACCGACTTCAATTACATCGACGAGTAATACAACGTAGATCGACGAAAAAATAGTCAAGTAACTACGCGTTATCAAAGATTACTAAAAAAGTAGTTATCAGATGTCGATGAAATTTAAATGTGACCACATGATAAACTTCGGCTTTCGATTAAATTAAAAATCATTAAAATCGGTAAACCTAATAAAAAGTTATTGCGGATTTTCAAGAAGTTCCCTCGATTTCTCTGGGATCCCATCATCAGATCCTGGTTCCCCTATCATGGTACTAAACTAGGAATATCTTCTTTCCAACAAAAAAAGAATTATCAAAATCGGTACACCTAGTAAAAAGTTATTGCGGATTTTCAAGAGTTTCCGTCGATTTCTCTAGGATCCCATCATCATATCCTAGTTTCCTTATCATGTTACTAAACTTGGGATATCTCCTTTCCAACAAAAAGAGAATTATCAAAATCCGTACATCCAGTAGAAAGTTATGCGGTATAATACAACGTAGGTCGACGAAAAAAGCGTCAAGTAAAAACGCATTATTAGATATAGCTCGAAAAGTAGTTGTTAGATCTCAAATAAATTTAAATGGGACCAATTGGCACACACCACCTTTCGATTAAAAGAAAATTTGTCGAAATCGCTTCACCGAGTCAAAAGTTCTGATGTAACATACATTAAAAAAAAAATAAAAAAAAATACAGTCGAATTGAGAACCTCCTCCTTTTTTGGAAGTCAGTTAAAAACTATTTATGATTTTAAAACAATTCCGTTTCAACAAGGCATTTCAAAGTGGCGAAATATCTTCATTATTCGTTGAGGGAGAGCGTAGTAGGTAATATCATGTTTAAAATTTAGAACACCTGTCTAAACAATCTTACAGTCTGTAGTGGAAATGTAATGAAGTATCATTAAAATTTCCACGTTTTTTTAAAAAAAAA
This sequence comes from Melitaea cinxia, assembly GCF_905220565.1. Taxonomy (NCBI): domain Eukaryota; kingdom Metazoa; phylum Arthropoda; class Insecta; order Lepidoptera; family Nymphalidae; genus Melitaea; species Melitaea cinxia. The sequence continues at coordinate 12,140,427 of NC_059403.1, forward strand.
ATTATAGTAAAATATCAAAAAGTAATATGTTCGTAGAATAATATAAATCGTTATATAGTTTGATTGATTGAGATTAAATGGCTTTCAGTTGTGCCCGAGGAAATAAAGTTTATAAATGTGGTTACGCCACAAGACGCACAGCTACAAATAATACTTTTCTTAATTAGTATTGTGTTCCTGTCGTAAGTAATGTAGACAAAGCTCCCGAGGATGCGTTGTGTTGACAACGGGAGCACCTATCATCGGCACCGCCCTTGTAATGCTCTTAATGTTGCGACCATAGATTAAGATAAATCGCTTACCATCAGGAGAACCGTATACTTGTTTGCCACTATAGTGTTATATAACAAACCGTTTTTAACCGACTTCCAAAAATGAGGAGGTTCTCAATTCGGATGTATTTTTTTTTTATGTATGTTACATCAGAACTTTTGACCGGGTGGTCCGATTTCGACAAATTTTGTTTTAATCGAAAGGTGGTGTGTGCCAATTGGTCCCATTTAAATTTATTTGAAATCTAACAACTACTTTTCTAGTTATATCTAATAATGCGTTTTTACTTGACGCTTTTTTCGTCGACCTACGTTGTATTATACTGCATAACTTTCTACTGGATGTACCGATTTTGATAATTCTTTTTTTGTTGGAAAGGGGATATCCCTAGTTTGGTACCATGATAAGGAAACCAGGATCTGATGATGGGATCCTAGAGAAATCGAGGGAAACTCTCGAAAATTCGCAATAACTTTTTACTGGGTGTACCGATTTTGATAATTTTTAATTTAATCCAAAGCTGATGTTCATCCCGTGGTCACATATAAATTTTATCGAGATCTGATAACTACTTTTTGAGTAATCTTTGATAACGCGTAGTTACTTGACTATTTTGTCGTCGATCTACGCTGTATTACTCGTCGATGTAATTGAAGTCGGTTTTTTTTTCAGTTGCGAGTAAACACAATTATTTAAAACATTTTCAACCAAAAGCTATGTCTGAGCTAGGCGAAGCTAATATTGATTATTATTTGTCTAGATTTCTCATGAAATAAAATTTTAGGCTGCAATTTGCGGATATCATACACAAGAACGAAGGTCGCCAAACGAGCGCTATGGGACGAGAAGATCGAGAAGGTCACATTCTACCAACATCGGCTGTACAACCTCACCGGTGCTAAAGTTATACTGCTCCCTGAGGGTCTTGTTAAGAGGCGGTAAGTGTATTTTATTATTATACATCTGAACTAAAACTAAGAAACCAATTGGTTACTGCTACAAAAGTCAAATTTCGTCCAAGACACAAGAGATATAAGACTCAAGATATAATCACGTCTCCATTAATTTTAATTTCAACAATATAGGTGTATTTATTTTATTGTTGTATTTACGTGCCAAACGTAAATTACAAAAACTAGGCACAGTCCTCTGACAGACGAAATAACTGTTATAGTCTACTATTAGTCTTCTTTTAGTTTATGGGTACTCTATAAAGAATTAACCTTAATATTGTAGTAAATAATTTTATTTACGATTTATGTGTAAGTAAAATTTATGTACCTGTAAAACGTTATTTAATAATTTATAATAAAATAGTGGTCTATGTAAATACGAATATTTATCAACGTGAATACGAAATAATAAATAAAATAATAATTGTTTCAAGTCAAGTATAATTTAGGTTATAAATGTAACTAAATTAATGCGTTCTAATTAAGGCACCGGCGGGCTGCGAGACTACATCGGACTGAAATCATAGAAATCTAAATGTAAAATGATCAATAAATTTAGAATTAAATATAAACCCATACTAATATCGATACCGCTTTGCTTCGACGCCGTTTTATCATTCGCTGATTGCTTTCGAAGGAATATATTATTAGTATATTTTTTAAAATAACGATTTTCTTTGTTTTGTTTTTTTAGTAATATTAGTTTAATTGTCAAACTTTTTAAATTGTTTTTAATTTTGAACAATTCTTTGCTTCTTATTTTTGTTTTAATTTTTTAATTTTGAACAATTTTTTGTTTCTGATTTTTTTTTTCTTTTAAGAATTCTGGAGACTGAAGTAGACATTTTGTACTCATTTATCACATTACACGAAATAAGCTTTTGATATATAAATGTAAACTAAACTCACAACGACAATTCATTAAATAATGAGTAAAGCTATTCAGACATTACATATACATTGCCAAAATTTCTGTTTGTAATTGCGAAGTTACAATGTAGCGATAAGAAAACACAGTACCGAATAACATTATTAAAACTATATATTACCTATTACCCAAATAAGATTAACTTCCTAAGCGAAATTACTCAATTATGTTGCATATCCTATAACCAATAACGTAGGTAAATATTTTAATCTTGACCCCAATGTTTGAAGATGCGTATGATACGCATTTACTAGCAGTGCTAAAAAAATTCGTTACAAATAATTTAAAAACAAAAAAAGTCTAACACAGAATGTCGTGACCCTGAAATAAGACATTACAACTAGTAGACACTAAAACTAGTTTCATATTTGCATATTAATATTATCGAATTCGTTTTTCTATTTTATAATAGTTATAAATTTTGTTAAGTTGACTATTAATTTAAAATCAATACAAATACACTCAATATTTCAGTAACAGAAATAGATAAGACAGACTGGAATTTAGAGCATATTTGTTAACGATCGAAATATTTTACTTTCTCTAAAAATATTTAATTAACACATCAATCGTATGCCGTATTTAAAGTATGGGCGTGTTTTAACTAATAATCATGTCTTTAAATTTACAATGAGTTAGATAACTAGAACTCAAAAAGCACGAACTGTAACAAGATAACACTTTGACAATAGACAGTCGTTGACCTTAGTCTGTTATTCCGTAACTACCACCCGTGAAATGAAGTTGAACCAGTTGCATGACTCGCAGAGATCGCGAGCAATACCAGCCTGTATTGATTTATGAATATTTATTACCGTAATCAATATTTTATTTATTAACATATTATGAATGAACTATATTATACATATATACGTGTAACATTATCTACCTGTATTTATAGTTGACCTACTTTGCCTCAAATTGGCTACCTATAAATCGAGCAATAGGGTAAGATAGCGCGTAGTATAGTTTGTTACGTGAATTAAACCAAATTAAATAATTACTCTCAATTTTACACAACTCAATAAAACTAATAAGAGTCGGTTAATAAAGCCACCAAGACTTATGACCTTCGCCTTGATTGATCAATTGAAATGAAACTCGTAATACGTATGAAATATGCTTAGACGTTATTTCTTACTTCGACACACGACATATACATATTTGTGGTCACCTTTTAAGTGCTTCGTTAATCTTATCTGTAGAGTGGTGTATTTATTCAGGTATATTCATAGAACAAAACTATTAGCTTGAGCTATGTAACTCGATTAGGTACCACTATAACGATTTCAACAATATAGGAAACGACTAAACTTTAAAGTACATTACTTTATTATAGGAATGTAATTATGTAGTCAAAAGCAAAATTAAAAAGACGCTAACTCATATGTAAGTGTATAAACAAAATTACAACACATACTTATACTTACCAATCAAACAATTGTTAATGTTTAAAGAATTTCTATACTTATTTTTTTATTCTTAACATTACTTTTAGCAAAGCTATAATGTACATTGAACACTGATCAGAACTTTAATTTGTCCTCGTTAGTAAATAACTTACTATTTATTATCATTCCCACTTATTTTATCTTAAAAATGTCTTCAAAAAATCAATTGTATAAAGTTTAATAATATTTGGATTCAAAGCTCTATAAATTGTTTTAAGTGTATTAATTTTAGACACCATTAAATAGCTAGACTCGTTGACCTAAATCTTGTAACTGAATGTTTAATGTTTTGCTGCAGGCAATGGAGCAAAAAATACCCGATTTGCATAATATTGAACGAAAAGGAGAAGATTCAAGTTTTAGAAAAAGAAAACACATCAACTGAGAGGAAGATGTCGGAGTCAATGGATAAAAAGGGCAAGGAGGTACCGCAAGAGACTGAAAGCATTGAAACTAATACTAGCCCTGAGAAGAAGAAGAAATTCATATGGAGAAGAAAAGAGAAGAGGTATTTCGTAATATTAGATGATTGATATTATGTTATAGAGACATAAATTAGGCATGTTTCTTTTTATGTGTTCTTTATAATTAAAACTTATCTACAGTTTGTATGAATAATTTAAATAGATAGAGAATGTATGTTACTATATTTTATAGCCTCTAAATTCACTCAATAAACGGTCTATAACAGCCTTTCCCAAAGTGGGCAATAACGCCCCCTTGTGGGTGCTGTAGGTATAAAGGGGGCGGTAAGAGACCCAGAAAAAAATGATTGCGTCGCGTAGAGGCATGGGGGACGATTTAAATCATCCTTCACATTAGTTTTTATATTAGAATCGATTGTTTGTTTTATTTTGAATAAAAATACTCGGTCTAAATACTATAAAGTTGCCTTTCAATAATCATTCTTATGTTCAGGTGTAGCCCGTAAGAGTTAAGTCGAGACCTGAGCGCCGCTGTGTACTACCTACTGCGCTCAGGTCTCAAGTTAACTCTTGAGGGTTATAGTAAGTCTTGTTTATAATTATTAATCTCCGCTAATATAGCTCGCAATAATTAATTTGATTTGAAGTTATAGTTGTTTTGAAGTTGGTGGAAAAATGGGACTTGAGACCCACTTTGAGAATAAAATAATTTATTCTCAAAGTGGGCGTAAAATTTTTAATTAATTTAATTAAAATCGGAAAAAGTAGTTTTTAAGAGTTGCGCCTTTAAACAAAGGCAATTACAGTGTAATGGGTTTGACAAATAAATGAAAAGATGTTGTTATTTATTTTTAATGAAAATTCCGCTTGCTTTACCGTAGCCTTTCACACAACGATGAGAAAGAACCAGGAAAGGAAGGCCTGCGACAGAGATTTGCTAGGAAAATGCATAGAGGTGAGTTTTACACAGTAATATTTAGTCTATGCGCGTTTAAAACCTGATAATACGATTGTTAATAGCATTAGTCACTCAACGCTATAAATATTAATTTATTAGCTGCCCGGGCAGACTTCGTTCTGTTAAGTTTTTTTTTTTTTTATTAAAACCTTCCGTAGGACTTCAGAAACAAAAAATATAACTAGCCGAATTGATCGAGCCATTCTCGAGTTATGCGCTTAGCGACATTCATTTTTATTTATATACCTAGGTTAACAAGAATGACCTTGAAATTTTTTTCATTTCCTCTCACATTACTTTTAGTAATAAGTAAGAAGGCTTGCTTTCGTCATATAATCATCAAAAACTGGTTTTATTATAGAATTTGTCAGATGTTTTTGTGAAAAACTAATCGCATCAGAAATATTGTGTAATATACCGGAACATATACCTAATATTTTCTAAGGCTTACCTACGCATTATATTAGTTAAATCAAGTTTAAGAATCGAACGCTAACTTTTTACGTTAATAATTTCGTTTTTATGCTTTCCGATTAGTTTTATTCATTTTTTGAAAATAAAGATATTTATAAAGAAATTCCAAAAGAACCATGTCGGTTAGTGTATTAATAAAGGAAAGCGACAAATAGTTTTTGATCTACTTGAATTGAAAATATAATCTTATTGCGTAGAAAATGCAGACTACTTTAGTCTTGTCCAGTCAATAAACATAATCAACTGACAACAACTTTTAAAAGAATTTATTAAATATTATTAGTTCACACTCAGGCTTTGTTTATTTATATAATCGAGTAATTTAATTTTTTAATTGTTAATAAAATACTTCTTCGTCCGTTCAAGTTCAAAAACATATTTTTAGTGGACGACACTTGATGTTGATACAGTTATTTTTTAAATATACCGACGCAAGGACATATTTTGTGTATATTACTTTAATACATACTTTTTATAAGTTTCTTTCATATACAAACTTACGTCAGGACGAGGCATACAATATAGTTTTTTTTGGAACTATATGCTTACATACATTACCGTGATATGTTTTTATATATATTTTAGTTTTATATGGAAGAATGTATTAACTTTTTTTTTTTTTTTTTGATGAAACCTGTTCTAAGTTATCGCTCATATCGCAAATCGTGACAAATATAAATTTATCTTACCAGATAAGAAAACAGACAACACATCGACCAACACGGAGCCAGAGAATCAAGGTCAAGTGGACAAGAATACGCAACAAGAAGAACTAGTCGAAAACGAAGTGGAATTGACCACAAAGTCTGTCACCAGCACTAAAGATGATGACGAAGATTTGGACGAAAGCGAACTGTCTCGCATTAAGGAATTCCTGGAAGAAACTGTAAGTATAAGTAATGCGTTAGAGTTTATTTATTTATTCCACAAACACTCCATCAAGTTCATCATAAGAATTAACTGAGGTAGGGCACAGCAGAAAATTTCCTGTTCAAAACATGGAGCAGTCCAACTGACGTAATACGTCGACCTTACAGAAGATCACAGCTAAATAATACTGTTTTCAAGCAGTGTTGTGTTCCTGTTGGTGAGTAAGGTGACCGTAAAGGTGGAAGTAATCATTTATTTCCGGTCTGGTTGTTAGTCTGTGGGTCTCCCTACCGTGCCTCGGAGAGCACGTTAAGCTCTCGATCCCGGTTTTTATTATGTACATCTGATAGCTATTGTTACTCATAGAAGGGCATATATCCGCCTACTAGCATTGGAGCAGCTGAAGAGAGAGAGGCTTATGCCCAGCAGTGAGATCATCATTATCATTACAGCCTATACAGTCCACTGCTGGACATAGGCCTCCACAAGTTTACGCCAAAAATAACGCGAACTCATGAGTTTTGCCCATAGTCACCACGCTGGGCAGGCGGGTTGGTGACCGCAGTACGGGCTTTGTCGCACCGAAGACGCTGCCGCCCGTCTTCGGCCTGTGTATTTCAAAGCCAGCAGTTGGATGGTTATCCCGCCATCGGTCGGCTTCTTAAGTTCCAAGGTGGTTGTGGAACTGTGTTATCCCTTAGTCGCCTCTTACGACACCCACGGGAAGAGAGGGGGTGGCTAAATTCTTTAGTGCCGTAGCACCCAGCAGTGAGATATTACAGGCTAAAGCTTCGTTGTATGTTGGAAGGAAATCGAGACGGGGATGGAGGGCGCGGCGGAGGGCGAGTGGAGCGTGCACGTGAAGCAGTCCAAGGACAAGCACTCGCACTTGTATCTGTTCGCGCGCACCGGCAGGGACAAGCACGAGTGGTTAGAGATGCATTTCTGCGTTTCAAGCTATATTGTATTGTATTTATTTATGAATTATATTTAATACTAAATCATATGCATTTAGCGAAAAAAAAATGTAGCTACGCATAAATTATTCGGCTGTTACCTATATAACAGGGACTAAGTTGCCTATCTTAGAAACAATTGAACGGGTATCAATGTCAAAGATTTTTTTTTTATTAATTTCTATATAAAATGCATGTTGAGGTTGATGATTGTTTTAATCGCACTAAAAGAACAAAACCTTCCGACACAAAGCTTGTCATGTAGATAGACAACTTTAGAAGGTATTAAAGATTTTTTTTTTACCAAATAAAACAAGAGGTTGGAAGTTATTCGAGTACAACTGTGAGGATAATAAATTTAGTTACAAAGCTAGTTTTTAATTTCAGTGTTATATGTGTATGTTACCAGGTACCGACGAATCATGATAGCTATCTCAGAAGCAAACGCATCAGCGGACAACTCCGGCTCTGATGAAAAGTCAACAAGTGACAATGCACAAGAAACGAAAGACGGCGTTGAACTCGCTGTATATAAACTTTCTGAAAAAGATACTGTAGCATTCGCTAAGGTATTGCTTGCTCGTTTAGAAAAGCTAGATATAAGCGTCACGTTTAGTTGCATTTACTCCTCTTCTATAAATTAAGCAAAGAAAAGTCTGACCTATACACAACATTTCAGAAGGTAATTTCCAAAAATGGTCACCTTCAAATATACATTTTCGAACATTATCAAAGCTTCTTCTGAGAATTGGAAGCAAATTAATTCCTTTAAAAACCAACTATTATCTTAGTATCAATAAGTAATGTAAATTCCTAAAAATAATTTTAAGATTAACCCCTATTTATAAAAATGTCCAATTACAAACGACTTTGCATTCAAATTCCAATGTAATCATTAAACGCCTGCCAAAAAGTAGGAGTTCTTAAGTAGATAGTAGTTTACTGTAACGCTAAGTACGTACGATTGCTAGAAAAAGAATTGGGAGGAATCTTCTCCTACAAGGATTGTAGCGTAAACTGCCTACATATAAAAAAATGCCTTAAAATCTCTTAAGAATACAGGCTTTCTCTAGACATATTTCTTTCTCATGGCGCACGAGACAATTTAGATAAAATCTGGGTAAAATTAATTAATTTTTTATTTTATTTATTTATCCCATATGTAAGGCACAATATTTTTTGTAAAATTTATCTGTTCTTCCTTTTAGCTAACTTAGTAGATACAAGTACCTATAGTAGGATAGTTCCCAATTTGGTAATATAACATTGTACGGCAAAGGGTTTTTTTCTGCTATGTGTTTGTATGTAGAGATATAGATTTTTGCATAGACGTCGTGCTCATGACGAAGCTGATCAAAATTTTGTTAAAAATCATTTTTTTTTTTTAATTATTATTAGGTAAATAAACACAAAGACCCCAATAGAGAATAGTTTATTAGGTGTCTAAAAACACATATTAAAAGCACAAACGTCCAGACTAGGATTAACATTTCTAAGGTCTATAAAATTATTTATCATAACGAGGATCGACCCCGCGACCGACGCAATCGCAGAGTTCTCACTCAGTGATCAAAAGTCAAACCGCCAATCAAATTTGTAAATTATATATTATTTTATTTAAACTTTATTATTCAACTAAAACAGAATGTTTTGCAAAAGGTTGAATTTAAATCTATACAGGCTTATCTAACAATCAACCTTAAGACGTACAAAATCAGAAAGAAAATACATCCTTGAGGGATTCTACTGTGATAGAAATAAAAAGAAACAGTAATACCAATAAAAAAGTCATTTAAAAAGATAGGTTTGCGAAATGGTACACATATACAAATATACATACATACACACATACATGTTATTGTAATGTGTAATAGTTCCATATGTCAAACAGAGTAAAACAAACGACTCGGTGACAGAGGGCGTGACGATCTCATCTATCTCTCACCCTCCACCAACTAGCTTCAGCCTCAGCTCCTATGAGAAAACTTTCTGGCCGTACATGCAGAAGATCATACAGGTATGTCGTATTTATTACTATTCACAAATATATATATATATATATATATATATATATATATATATATATATATATAATTTATACAACTAGGTAAGCAAACAAGCGTACAGCTCCCCTGATGCTATGCGATTACCCCTTCCCTGAACTGTCACACACACATCAGCCTTCGCAGTCCACTACTGGACATAGGCCTCCACAAGTTCGAGCCAAAAATGACGTGAACTCATATGTTTTGCTCATAGTCACCACGCTGGGCAGGCGGGTTGGTGACCGCAGGGCTGGCTTTGTCGCACCGAAGACGCTGCTGCCCGTCTTCGGCCTGTGTATTTCAAAGCCAGCAGTTGGATGTTTATCCCGCCATCGGTCGGCTTTTTAAGGTAGTTCCAAGGTAGTAGTGGAACTGTGTTATCCCTTAGTCGCCTCTTACGACACCCAAGAGAAGAGAGGGGGTGGCTATATTCTTTAATGCCGTAATCACACAGCATAGCTTCCCAGATCTGGCCAGCTTATTAACCAGACGGGCTAATCTAGATCCGGGATATATCCTGCTATGCTCTACCTCAATTAATATCATATAATCTTATTAAGAGGTAGTCACATCGTGTGTAATAAATGGTACAGAAAAATACTTTTATTTTTTGGAAAAAATGTATAGTACAGTATTCTGCAAAAATCTATGGAAGACACCAAGAAATTAAAATGGTACATAATTTTCTAAATAAATTCGCGCTTTACCAATTTTATTTATTTCAGTACTTAAAGATTATTTGCTTTAAGTGATACGTGAAATCAAACATACTATCGACATACTAATTCTTATCTTGAGCGACATTGACCTGCGGATAGAAAACATTATCAAAGAAAAAACTATATACATTGTGAATACAAGCGAAAGAAAATTAAACCACATAATTATACTATAAATATACCATTAGTAATACAACAATAGTTTAGTAACAAGATAGGTTTATACCTTTACTTAATAATACATATGTAACAGACGCACGAAGTTCCGACGAAACAAAAAATGGACGTAGGCGTTATGTGCCAGTTAGAGCCATCTCCTCATGAGCGCAAGCACAAGAAGAAAAAGAAAGGCGATGTTCGATGTTTTACCGTTTATCTAATACCTTTATTTAAAATAGAATAGTACACTCGTAATTAATTATTAACAAATACTTACAAATAGTATGATATAATCTTTCTTAAATATTATAGATATTGTAGTCGTACTATCTATTGAGTATCATATAGTCATTTGTGTGATAATAAAATCTCTAAAGATATAGTATACATATTTGAGATATGCATCTATGAGTAGTGACAGAATTCGTTTGTTTTTGTTTTCATTTCAAACTGCCGTGTATATTTGAACATTTTTTTGACTAAAGTACTAAAATATATTTTTGTGAACTTCATCCATATGCTTACCTAATATTTTTTATTCTTTTGTGAAACGCAAACTACAGTTTTACTAAATTTTACTAATGATTTCTCTAGTTTCAGTGGTTTTAAATATGAAAAGTTGTGACATATGTACTTAAGAGCCATTTCACAAAAATCGGTAACAATCCGCGAAATTGTAATATTTTGACGTCGTTAATCTCAGTGTTGGATGCAATAATGTAATTTATATTCTTGAAATATAATAGAGCAACCTTTGTTGTAGTCCATATTCAGATCAGAATTTTGATTTATATTATGTGTATAAAATTATTAACCTTTTCATCAGCCTCCTCCCTGGGTAAACGGTCGCAATGTATACTTTGAAGTCCTACTTTTCAATAACCTCTACGTTGAAACCATTTTAAAAAAATATCATAATATGTGGAATATAATTTTGTTGTCCACTATCATAGATTTTTATTCCATTTGTATCTCTATTAAACGATAAAAAAAATTTAAAGTTACGAATATTTTCCAAATAAGTACAATTTTAAAAGCGATATTTCTCTTAGAAAACTAAGAAATTTTAACGAACTATCTTCATCAAAGTAAACTTACATCATTAAGGAATACAAAAAAAATAATTAAAAGATGTAATTATTTTTAATACATTTTATATTAAATAATAAAAAGATAGTATATATTGCCACGCATCAAGCCCGGTAAATCAGTCGAGCGCTAGCGCTCTTAGAGGTAAGGTCCACGCCAAATTCTGCGCAGCCGTCTCTTTCGCTCACACGCGCCAAGCGCCTGTTGTTATAGCGGATAAAACGCATTTGATACTTTCATAATAAAATATAAATAAAATAAACATATTACGAAAATGACTGTAAAATAATATAATGATAATTTCTGTAAACAAATGTATAATTTAATTTTCTTTTCTCACACTATCAATACAAATAGGCATTTCAATCTGTTTGTCTTGTTATTTGTTAATTAATATGTTTGTCGGTGTCGATGTCATTAAATGCTTTTTTATTCATATCGTAAATATTAGATTGATTCGTAAACTGAAAAAACTAAATAAATTTAAAAAAATTGTTTCATAAAATTGATTTTTTTAATTTTATTTTAAATTTATTGACTGTTGTTATATAACATACTTGAAATTTTTAACAAATTAATTATGTAAAAAACATTTTATACCATAGTTATAATTTTTATTATACATCAGAAAATGATCACGATGGTCTTTTGGTTGTCACACTATACGTACTAGCACAAAGATCGCGCGGCTCGTACGACTCGCGCGATGCGACCAAATTTACCTAAACTTGCAGAGCGTAAAATTGTGAAATGGCTCTTAATAAGAAATATCTAATAGATATCAAAATTTTTACTATTATGAGTCTCATATTTACAATTATTCTTTTATTGTAAACTAAAAAGAAACCTAAAAAATATGACACGTAACTATTCAACGTCGTAGTCTTGTGTTAGACAATAGGACCTTGTTGGCACCCCGGCGGTGGCATCTTACTATAAAGAAAAAAAAAAAAAGAATTAAAATTTGAAACAAAATTCTTCTTGAAATCCCAAATTCAAGAATGTTATATTTTTATATGAATTTAAACGATACAATCTGTCGGCCCGTAAACTATAATCTTAAAATTAAAAATAATAATATTATAACAGATGCAAAATTCGTCCCCGGACTGTGAGTGTCGAGCCTTGCCCGCAGAGCTGACGTGGATGAACACTTTACTGGCGAGACTGATGTTCGACGTGACCCGCGACCCGCACACCGCCGCGCGCCTGCAGAACAGGATCCAGAGGAAACTCAACACGCTCAAGGTGAACTAGCTGACGAAGCAATACATGTTCCCTAAAGATTTTTTTTTAATTTAAAAATTTACGTCCACGGGCTCAAAATGCCCATGCCTTTTGTTAAATATGCATTATAATTATATTAATACCACAGGCGATTTGTCATACAAACTACAGATCGACAGTCTTGTGACTGCCTAGTGCGTAAAACTAGCATGTGGCCCGATGCTGACATTTTTTTTTATATTATTTTTTTTATTTTTTTTTCCTAAAGATATTACAAACTATGCTAGATTTAAGCTAAACAGTAACCTAAGCGCTCGCTTCTGTCCAAAACTCATACTAACTTCGGCAAGTTATAACACAGTAGTACGGTAAAAAATATTCAAACACAGATCTTGAATACATACTACTTACCTATATTCTATTTTTTTGGAATAGTCTTAAATAGTAAACAAATATGGCGTACTTCCGATCACAGATAATAGAGTAATATTATAAGTATAGTAAAGTGACACAAAGAGCAAATGAATGAACAATATTAATAAGCCATAGACAAATATAAAATTCATTTTATGTTCAAATATTAACGCTAAACATATTGCTAAAATTATTTCAAAACCTAATAATATATTGAATATTTTTGCTAAGAATTAGTAGAGGTTACAGAATTAAGAAAAAAAAAATTAATCGAGCATCGAGCATAAAAGGCAACAAATTTATATTTCGTTTATGTGAAATAGTCGGTAAAAAAGAGGCCAAAAATAAAATTTACAACAGAATAGGGCCGCCTGTGTCTAAAAAAAAAGTCGACCCTATTAAATATTATTATCACATTATTTGTATTATTGTCACATTATTTGTATTTACTATGAATAAAAAAAACCTTGCGCCGGCGGCACACTCTCTAACATCTAAAAAAAAGGACTAATAACATTGTACTCCACGAAGCTCTCATTGGGTAATCCTAAGTCTCATCCTAAAGTCTCGAAAATTTTTCCTGTGAACTACAGTAAACGTTTATGGCGTTGCTATGTGGTATACTTTAATATTATATGGGATAGCGTTAAAAATGTTCAGGATGAAATTGATATTCAGAAATATTCATAATATAAAATAAAACCTTTACAATGAACACTACCATAAGTAATTGATAAATAAAAAAAAAAAACAATTAATAACATAATACAAATTAATAACAAATCGCTTTACGGTAATATTATTTAACAAGTTATAATTCGTGAAAATTTAAAATATAGTTAAGGAACATGGCCTATTTTATCGCTCATGCTGTTCATTCATTTATATTCACCTCTAAAAATATGACCACATCCCTATTTGCGTCATATAAAGATATTAAAATGTCATTTTTAAAAATATTAATTATCTGTACGCTCGAAATCCGTATTTAAATAATTTTTGTGTGTTTAAAATGATAAATTGATATTTGTTTTTAGTGAAATATATAGTAAATGGAGTTTTACAAATGTCCATAAGCTAATGTGTTGTGAAAGTGAGTGATAAATGGGGAAAAAACGTGAATTACGATTGGCAGCGGTTTGTTTACCAACTAAGACTCTTCCAAAAAAAGGAATATACTCAACTTAATTTTGGGTGATTAAATTAACATTATGGTTATTTTTTAAATCTTTTCGGCTAAGCTTTAGACTAGGAAAAACCGAATTATGGGGTTTTTGGGGGGCGGAGGGTGTAGGGGAAGCTATACAAGGTAACACTGCCACACTTCGAAACCCCATGGTTATGGAGATATCCATGGTTAAAGTTTTGAGATTAGAGGAAGAATTTAAGGCTATTATAATACCTTTGAGCTCCGCGTCTGACTTTACCTTAGCTCCGGCGCTATGGGGAGTGCCATCCCTGCGCCGTTTCGCAACTTTAAGTTATTTTCGAACAAGAGTACGTAATCGACTCCAAAATCAACAAACGATACAACTTGCGGTAACCATGCTTAGTTCCGTAGCTTTCAGATGTTATATTCACATTTCGCACTTGATATTAACATTTCAGACGTTAAAATTATTGTTTACACACGGTTTAAATTAGATACAACTAATGTTGTATCTTTTGTTAAAAAACCGTGTGAAAACGTAAAATTAACTTGTGAAATGTTAAAATCATGTGCGAAATGTGAAAATAACATGTGAAAACTACGGAACGGACCATGAGTAACGTAAGTTGTATCGTTTGTTGATCTTGGAGTCGAGATCGTTTTATTTTGAAAATAACTTATGAAACGTGAAAATAACATGTGAAATGTGACAATAGCGTGTAAAATGTGAAAATAACGCGTGAAAGCTGCGAAATTCTTCTTCTAACCTCAAAACTTTAACCATGGATATCTCCATAACCATGAGGTTTCGAAGTGTGACAGTGGTACCAGGGGTAGCGTTCCTCCCCCTTTTTCTCCCACGATCCCGAAATTCGGTTTTTCCTAATCTAAAGCTTTACCATTTACCTTCAGATTCTAGATATTTTCCGCCAGATTACTAACTCAAACGCACTAGCTTATCATCGAGTTTTCGAAAATAATATTAGAAACATATTAGACTCGAATTAAATAAAAAATAGAGTCCAACATAGTGGCTCTTTAGATTGTCTAGAACAATGATTAACTTAAATTTAACTTAAGTGCCCAAAGTGATTTGCGAAAGTAATGCGCAGAGTGAGTGAGCCTCACTAGGCTATACTACTAAATACTCCAGATTTTATCCTAAAAACTAGGGATGTAACGATACCGATACCGATACCGATACCGATACCGATATATCAGCCGATATAATCGGCAGGCCGATATATCGGCATCGCCGATTTAAATACAGCCGATACACAGTTTGAAAAGCGCGCGAAAAGAACGACGAGCTCGCGGCCACGTTGCCACTCCGTCTCAGAGGGTGGGGCGAAGGACGCGCCACGGCAAACTGCAATGCGGTTAACGGTCGTCACTCGTCAGTATTTGCTTAGTTTTGGCACAGCATTGTAATGTTTTTCGGCGAATTTACGTCTCGTCGCCGCTATTCATGATTTTGTCTGTTTTTGAGTGAAGTGAGGACTGTAATACAGTTACGTACGATAAATAAAATGCCGTTTCCTTTAAAACATAGAAGTAGCATCTGATTCCTTGATAAATGTTACCCAAATAAATGTTGATATGATATTTTACCTTTATTTCATTATTTTTAATTTCCATTTTTGCCACACTTTACAGAATGGAGTGTCTACTTATTCTATGTAAAATAAATAAGTTTTATGCATATAAAGTACATCATTTTTTATTTACTGGGTGTATTTATTACTAAGCCATCGATATCGGTATCGGTATCGCCGATTATTTTCCTCGATAATCGGTATCGGTATCGTATCGGCAAATTCATGTATCGTTACATCCCTACTAAAAACAATCGGTGTGTCCGTGGCAAAACATACATTTCGGCAAATGGTCCCTCAATGATGACGAACGTGTATAATAAACCGCTGGGTGGTCGTCCCTAGCTGCCGTCGTTCATGTCCCCGCTGGTGGTGACGGAGCTGCGGCTGGCGGGCGCGTGCCCGCTGCTGTGCGGCGTGGGCGCGCCCGGCGTGGACGCGCGCGGGCTGTGGCTGCACGCGCACCTGCGGTACGACGGCGGCGCCACCATCACCATCCTCACGCAGATCAACCTCATGAAACTCAAGGAGAAGAGTGAGTACACACACACACACATACGTGCACGCGCACCCGCGGTACGACGGCGGCGCCACCATCACCATCCTCACGCAGATCAACCTCATGAAGCTCAAGGAGAAGAGTGAGTACACACACACACATACGTGCACGCGCACCCGCGGTACGACGGCGGCGCCACCATCACCATCCTCACGCAGATCAACCTCATGAAGCTCAAGGAGAAGAGTGAGTACACAACACAACAAAATATGGACTGTTTTCAAGCAGTGTTGTGTTTCTGTTGGTGAGTAAGGTGACCAGAACTTCTAGGGGTATTGGGGATAGGTTCGGCAACGCGTTTGCGATTCTTCTGGTGTTGCAGACTTCTATAAGCTATGTTAATAGCTTACAATCAGGTGAGCCATACGCTTGTTTGCTGTCCTAGTTATATAAAAATAATAATGTAGTTAGCTTTCTAAAAAATAATTGTGTATGCAAGCAAGCGAAGAAAAACCGACTTCAATTATATCGACAAGTAATACAACGTAGGTAGACGAAAAAATTCTCAAGTAAATACGCATTATCAAAGATTAAATAAATAAATAAATAAATAAATAAATAAATAAATAAATAAATAAATAAATATCTACACAACACACACACGGTCGTCTGTTCCTAAAGTAAGCAACTTAATGCTTGTGTTATAGGTAACAGCCGACTGGTATATAGCTACATATTTTTTTTTTCGATAAACATGCTTATAAATAATACATATATAAATATATAAATAAATATTTATATTACACCCAGACTCGGGGTGGGAATCGAACCCACAACCCTCGGAGCAGAAAGCAGGGTCACTACAAACTGCGCCAACGGGCTAGTCTAACTACTCCAAAAGTTGTAATCTGATCTCGATGAAATTTAAATGTTACCACATGATAAACATCGGCTTTCGATTAAATTAAAAATCATTAAAATCGGTACACCCAATAAAAAGTTATGCGGATTTTCGAGAGTTTCTCTCGATTTCTCTGGGATCCCATCATAAGATCCTGGTTTCCTTATCATGGTACCAAACTACGGATATCTCCTTTCCAACAGAAAAAGAATTATCAAAATTGGTTTATAAACGATGGGGTTATCCCCGAACATACATTAATATGTGTGTGTGTATTTATATATACGGTCGAATTGGATAACCTCCACCTTTTTTTGAAGTCGGTTAAAAAAGTAATAATAAATGAACTGCTTGCTACTTTTTGTTTACTAAAAATACAATTCCGTACTAAAATCGTTTGTTGTAGTGTACATACTAATTCTGTGTATAATTTATTTTGCAGATGTCACATTAGAGGAACAGATACTTGGTACCAGTGAAAACGTGGTCGAAAGTGAAGTCAACATAGGATCAATGCCGAGTTGTGTTTCCCCAGAATTAAAAGTAAGAAGACCATCATTACCAAGTTTCATACAATAAATGACGTTTTAAGATTAACTTTTAATCTAAAACAAATTAAAATATAGATCTTCATGTAGGACACATAATATTTCAAGTGCTAAATATATTTTAAAGCTAATTTATTTCTTAGCGATGTAGAAAATATTAGTTAGGAAATTTACTTGACTGGCTGATATATTACGATATATCTATATTCGGGTAATGGCAAGTTTGAGAGTAGGAGCGCCGATTTATTTTTTATGTCACTAGGTCGGCAAACAAGCGTACGGCTCACCTGATGGTAAGCGATTACCTTAGCTTATAGACACCTACAACACCAGAAGCATCGCAAGCGCGTTGCCGACCCAATCCCCAATCCCCCCAGGAGCTCTGGTCACCTTACTCACCAACAGGAACACAATACTGCTTGAAAACAGTATTATTTTGCTGTGATCTTCTGTAAGGTCGAGGTACTACCCCAGTCGGGCTGCTCCATATTTTGAGCAGGAAATTCCTGCTGTGCCCTACCTCAGCCGAGCGTGATGGAAGTGTATGCGATAGTAGGCCTTTGCCCATTAATAAAGTGTTACAGTGTAGTACAATTTATAAGCATAACTTTGTTTTCTAAATGTTTTGTGCCCGTAACAGAGGAGAAAACCAGCCATCTACGACTCGGACGTGGAGGACTCGGCGGAGTCGAGCAGCGACGACGAGAGCCCGCCCGTGCAGCCCGTCGACAGCGCGGAGAGCGTCGCTCTGGCCGACACCGTGTACGTACGCACACGCACAGGCACGCACACACGCACAAACACATACGCAAGCGTGTACACACGGGCGAACACATACGCAAGCGTGTACACACGGACGAACACATACGCAAGCGTGTACACACGGACGAACACATACGCAAGCGTGTACACACGGACGAACACATACGCAAGCGTGTACACACGGACGAACACATACGCAAGCGTGTACACACGGACGAACACATACGCAAGCGTGTACACACGGACGAACACATACGCAAGCGTGTACACACTGGCGAACACATACGCAAGCGTGTACACACGGACGAACACATACGCAAGCGTGTACACACCGACAAACACAAACATAAATTATAACTTATGCTTTTATACCATGCTTGCGTAACATTGTGTAAAATTACAATTAATCGAGACTTTATTCTTACAGATCGTCAACGAATGAAGGTGGCTCTTCGAAGAAAAAATTTCTACGAATGGTTGACAAGATAGCAACTAACAAATACTTCCAACAGGTGAATATAAAACCTTGCGTCACTTATTTGATATTTAAATTAAATAACCTTAATTTATATCGAGAATCTAATACATCAATCGAAAATATAGAAAATATGATAATGCAAATATTTAGTACAAAAATAACATATTGTACAAATCCATATAAATGTGCAGTAAACAACAAATGAGAGTAGTATCAGCGAAAAACTCAATAAGTTTGCAGAAATCAAACTGAAATGGCTTTTTACATGTCATATAAAGTCTGTATAATATTAAACCACGAGAACACATGCAACATGATGACCATTATTTTAAATATATACAAATGGAGCCCTTCTATAAGTTTTGTCTTGAACGGAGACGAAAATCAGAGAGAGCATTCTCTACAGTACAGAAGCTTATTCATAAACTACCAAAATATGTCGTTTAAAAACTTACCAACAAAATGTACACACAATAATTGACAATATTAGATATATAGAGCATATGTAACTATGTTATAACATTCTCTCCAGGTAACTGACTATAAATACGTCAAACGTGCAATGGAAGGCTTATCAAACACAGACATTAAACTACAGTTGGATGTCCATGGCTTAGAAGGGATATTAGCTATCAACCTGCCCCCACCGCCACACGATAGGCTTTGGATTGGGTAAAATATATTACCTTTTTAGTATGTTGTATAATATCTGTAGATTCATTATAAAATATAAAATTACAGTTACAATCGTCATCGTTTGGTTATACATACAACAGACTTGTGTAGAAAAGACGCGTATCATACGTCGTTTCTAATCAATTCGAAATGATAAACCTTAAACCAATCTTTTGAGTTTGCCTTTTGACAACTAACTACATTATAAACCATAATACTACCTACCTACCGACTTCTTTATTGTAAATCTATATGAAGAAATAAACCACATTTATTTCAGATTCTCTACCAACCCGCAGTTAGTTCTAAAGGCGCGCCCAGCAGTGGGCGCGCGAACACTCCGCTTCGCCCACATCTCCAACTGGATCGAACAGAAGCTAACAAAGGAGTTCGAGAAAGTTCTAGTACTGCCCAACATGGAGGACATCATCATAGACGTGCTCACGCCCACGCCCGTCGAGTTCGAGAGATAGGTTTGTATGGAGAAGGAATATTCTAGAACAATCGAGGGTTTAGCGCGTTGATTAATGAAAACATGCCATCTTGAAACAATGATAACCGCCAACTATATCAATCCGTTTCATCGAAAAATTCGAAAAAATTCTAGTTCTTTCTAAAGTGGCAGACGTATAATATTCTTACTTACACCTATCGTCGAGTTGGTAAATGAAAAAGAATTTCTAAAATATTCTATACTATTTGGTTACTTGAAAAAAAGTCGCTGTATGAAAAAACTAATAAAAAAGTGGCCAAAAAACCTAACTTTAATGAAGTAAATTCTAATTTTTGTTCAGTTGAAACCGTTTTTGACATACTATTAATTTTTTTTACTTTTGCCAATTCGTTTTGTCAATTAGTTTTGTGAAAAAAAAAAAATGACGCCTCCTAATGTCAGTTTACAAAAACACACTTTATCACCTACTCCTACTACTCAATTGTTCTGGAAGATTCTAGGTAGGTGCTGCGTTATCAACGATTCGATGTTATTATTTGATCTAAATTGAAGCTCAATGAAATGAGTGTTAGATAGTTATTAAAATGCAGGACTGAATGAAAAAAGTACGAGGTTACTTCCCGTTGTCGTGTTTTACCGCGCTTTTCTTGAACTTGCGGATTTTGCTATAATCGTTATGAAAAACTCTTTACTATGACGCTGACTGAAGATGATTGTTATATAATTACGGATAGTATATCGTAAGTATCGATGTACCGGTTTGGTAAAGTCGCTTATGTAACATACAAGCGTTATAAAATTTTGGATCTCTGTATAAAAACAGCCTAAAATCTTGTTGTTCATCATAATCGGCTCCCGTTTCTTGTATATGTGGAAAATATTCAATCAGTATTAGAAATGGTGATTATTAAAAACTAGAAATGATAAAATTTTAAACTCGAAAATCATCAAAGTCGTCGCATACATACCTCATATATCCTTATGAATATAATTTACATATTAAGTGTGTTTGTTACGTGAAATTATTTAAATTGGGAGGAATATTAATTAATTGAATGTGTTTTTTTTGTTATTATTATTTTATCACATTATTATTTTAATATGTAATAAACCTATACCTATTACCTACGAATTACTATTACGCTCTGTGTGCAGGTGGAAAATAATATTTGTATTTGACATTTATTTGTGAAGTTACTATTGTCGTCTATTAGTTGTTTATTAATTACTAATAAAACGTCTATACTTAGATTTATGATATGAAAACCAAATATGTAATAAAAATCCTTCTGAAGGTATGAGTTAAAATAATTAAAGCGTCAAACATTTCAAATATATTTTACGATCTTAAGCTCAAAAGACTTCGAAAACGAAATCAAGACAATGTAAATATATGTATCGAGATATATATTGAATAGAATGTTCAAGAAGAATGGTCTAAAATTTATAAAACGTTCTCTATTAAAATTATTTACAAATATAGTAAAATGAATATAGAAATAGTTAAATAGAACTTAGATTTAACTTTTTTGTTATGATTTCAGTTGTGTAAAAGTAGTGTAATATATATTAAATTTGTTTATTGTTCATTTAAGCACTTTCTCTTATTTTTAAATATTTTTATTTCTTTAAGATTTTGTTATTGTGTGTACTTTACAATGACACACATAGAAAAGCTATTATTTACTTTATTATTAAATTTTTACCCATTTTATTAATGTCGAAACATTACAAAGTAAGAAGATATGCTTTAGCTCTTTATTTTTAATCGATTATAATATTTTTTCCTGTATATTTATTTGAAATTTTATTAATAAAATAATAAATACAAATAAACTCATCTGAGCTTCCTAGGGATAACAATTTTGACAATAATTCCAAATTTAATACATACGTAAATATATCTTCTATAACATTGCAACCGTAAGAAATTGTAATTTTATCCGTCATATTTTAGTTTCTTAAACTCATATCTCACTGCCTTGGGGTAAAAATATATTCGAAAGGCTTATGAAGTGTTCAGTTTTCTTGTCCTTCACTGCCGATGTTTAAACAAATTACTAAACCATATTTAAACCGCACACTCATGTTAGCAGTTTATACATTCAATGTATACAAAATACCAAAATTGTAACGTAAAAAAAATTGTTTAAATATTTTTCTTTATAATCTAGTCTCATACTTCTAGGCCTTGTGGCTAGTGTTTAAATAGGGTAGTTTGGTGTCATATTATGAAGTCGCAAAATACCGCGCATTACCGAGTTGTAATTCATTAACTCGTTTCGAAAGTCACGAGAATGACCAACCATGAAGTAATATTTTTGCGTTATCTTAGAAAAAAAAGTTAATAAAAAGTTGAAAATGTAGTATTGATATAAATAAAAATGTTTTTTGAAGGCCTTTGAACATTGCTATACTTCATTAATTTCCTTATAAAGAGTCGATCATACATATGTTTATAGTTTATACATAAGAAGTATGTATGAAAAAATTATTCTATTAGCATATTTTGTACATTTGTTGAACTGAACTAATTTATTTTTCTTCATTGAGTTTAAATAAATTTTCACAACAAGAGTTTTTATAAAACGATATCACATGGTAACAGTAGCACATATTTTGAAGTTTTATACTATGACTGATAATGAGTTCAATTTATTATATGTATTAATTTTTGTGTCAAATTAAAATTAACATTACAATAAAATATTTTCTTATAAATGTTACATGAGCTGTTAATATTGTTTCGTTTTTGGCATTGAATTGATTTTTTTTTTATTTTTATTTTAAATAGTATTTAATGTTTAGTAGAATATTTATGATAAAAAAAATATTTAGAAGCAAAATAAAAATTTTATAAGCAAAATAAATTTTTTATCGTCTGAAAGATTTTGCTCATGACCTAAAATTATTTGTCAAATATAGGCAACAGCAACATGTGTTTAATTAAATGTTAGATAATCACTTTCACTTCTAGAAATTAAAAAATATATATGTTACATTTCATATTTTTCAACCGGTTTTATCTGTATTTGCATTCAAAATTGTAATAAAATTTTGTATTGATCTTTACAAAATATAACTTTAATGTCTCTATTTTCAAGAAAAATTATACGTCTAGTTCACAGCGCATTGGTAATGTGCGTTATGTTTGATTTTTTATTTTAATTATTATTCTACATATCACATAAAAACGTAATGTACCTGTTTCAATATATCAATCTCAATCAATGTAAAATGTAATACAAAACTTTGCAAGCAATTTGAGAATTTTTCTGATAACTTCAGGTTTGACGATTCAAATAAAAATAAAATCCTTAATTAAGGGCAATTCTTCATGTCAAATAACAGTTTTAAGAACATTAGCTTAAATTGTTTTCAATTGTTGTCTCTGCATTATCTTTTTGTGGTAACTCGTATAAAGTAGTAGTATTCATGACCAATTTTACCACTTGTTTTAATTGTCTAATAGTTGTCTGTGTTATAATGGTATCCTACAGATAACTTCCTGATATGTTATTTCTGTTAAACCATCGAACTCCACTTTATTTGTCAAGTATTTCTTTTAGCATTCAAAGTTGAAACAGACACTAAGTGCCTGTTTTAACTCTTGCTGATAGAATAACGGTAACTTATGTGCGAGATAAATTTAATCAACAACTGGTGAAATTGGTCCTTAGACAATTTTTAAAAGCGGTCTTTTTAATAAATAAACTTTATATTTTATTATTGAAATGTCTTAGTTGGTTTTCACTTAATTCGGATCAGAAAATAGACAACGGTGTACAGTACCCGGTGATAAATATTGCACATCGACTTTTGGAAAATGTACAATATAAATCGCCGGGCGCTATAGTATATTATCTTTAAGATTTTAAATTAAAATTATCTGAATAATACATCACATAAAAGTGATAGTGGATGGTAAACTTGCCTATAAAAATTTTGGGAACCGATGTAGACGACAGTTTTAAATATAAAAATTAAATTTACCTTTTAAATATTTTTTGCAAGTACACTTGTTACTCGTTGTCGACAGAAACGGCTAAATGTTTTCACTTTTTCTACATATTAATGTTAATAATAAATATTACAGTGTTCCATAGAGACTAGAATGTTCTTTAAAAATTGAAGCAAGTGTTAGTTCTATAAGAGTTTCATTCTTAAAAAATGTTTGTATGTAAACTAATTTTTATATTTTTTTTTTTTACAAATTGTAATTAATTTTTTATGCTTCTTTTTTGAGCTGTGATTACAGTTAAAATTACTTTCATAATATTTGTACCAAAAACAAATGATAAATATTTGTCTATGTATATAGTTTATGAAATTATAAAGTGTTTATGTGATATTATATATAGTTAAGAGTTAAACCGTGCCGAGTAGTTTTTCTATGTGGTATCAGTTGTGATTTTGTCAATAAATAAATTGCTATATTTAATATTGTTTTTTTTTTTTTCATCTTATCTATAACTCTAATAAAGGGTAGGTATGTTTAAAATAGGCGCATAATAGTAATAAAACTCATTGAGATTGTAGGATTACTAGTTTCTTTAGAGTTTTATAAGTTTAATAATAACTTACCTTACAATGCCCAGTTCGTTCGCCTTCGTCAAGAAAGATAAATGAAAAAAAAGTCATTTTAAAGTATTTTATATTATTCAACAGCTTTTATTATTAGACTATACAAGTTTACGACTTCGAATTACACATTTTACACATATATACATTGAGACACTCAACATTCCATCATATATCTATATCACATGTCGACACCTATCATATAAAATATATCGTTGACAATATTTGTACATAACTATATATTAAAATGTAAATATTTTATTTATTCTATATTTTACATATATATTTTTTTTAATATCATAATTAAATGTATTTTAAATAAAATATTTATTTTATACAAGATTCCTCCTTGGAAGCACTAGTAGGAAAGAGTCGCAGAATGCGGTTATATATTTCTATATATATTAGACTTTATTAATATAGAAATTTTATATACAAGTGTAGAGTACATTTAATCTTCATTATTTTATTGATATAGTTTTTACAAAGATACGGGAAGACTGGCTGAAATAATATTTTCGACTTCTATTTAAGTCAATGTGGTAAGTAGAGTGATACCTCTACTACACAGTTATTAGCTATAGTTATTAGATGAAAAACAGATAATAAAATCGTTTCTTTGCATATTCCTATCATATAAAAACGTATGTACATAGTTGAGATCAACCTTATATTCTAAATATAACAGATTTTGGCACTCTGGACCACATTTTCTTCTTAAAATTTATAAAATTTGTATTGCGTTATATCCATATACTTATATCATAAACGCTACAATATAAAATATTCCTTATGTACATAGCTTTATGGCAAGTGATGATTTATACTAAAATTATATGTAGGATATTGGTCATCAATGAAAGTAACTTAAATTAACTCTCGATTTTTTTTTTGTTACATATATGTTTTGAAAAAATTATATTACGTATGTTAATTATTTGCAAATCAATGTTTAATTGTTAATGTAATTACATTAACGAAATGACCGACAATCATCAACGTTAATAACCGATATTTTTGAAGTGAACCTTCTTTAGAATCGTTGTGATTTAAAACTCAACACATAAATGAATAGAAGAAAATGAAATAGAATACAAAGTATTTTGTATTCTCAGTGAAAAAATCTCGAAGGTTACTTTTCAGAAGTTTCACTTCTGCCGTGTGTGAATTGCACAAACACACTTTTTTGTGTAATTTTAGTGGTTTGTTTGATTATCCTACATTAATATATTAATTGACAAAGTAGTTTTTTTTAATTTTAATATATCAAAGCAATTAGAACTATAAGTATATAATATGTACAGTATGTTCTATATTGCATGGCTAGCATTCCTACATTAAAAAAGTTAGAAATATAGTTAGTGTTAATGAAAATCGTTGTTGACGGTATGAATATTTATCTTTTTGTTCAAATGAGCTGTATCGTATAACAGCATTACGAATCACGATCGAAATCGTAATGTAGTAAAAAGTTCTACCATTTTAATTTTAGTAAAGTTCATTAGAAGTATATCACGTGTATCAGGCGCGGTGTACTCGCATCAATAAGATGAGTCTTGACTTTAGCTACACAGTTAAACTACAGAAAACATTGTCTGAACAATATTAAACGTGTGAGAACTACTGCACTTCGGTGGAACATTTTCGAATGTTCTACAAATACAGCACTATGATACCAAGTATGTACCAAAAGTGTATGTATCCAAAAGTACATAGCGTACGAGAGCGTTTCACTTGCGTCGGGAGCATCAGGCGTGTATCAAATTTCATAACTGCAAAATATTGTAGTCACAACATTGACACACATGGACAGTATCTGCACTCGGTTTGGCGTGAGCGCGACTTCCGTGTCAGTAGCTGATTTTTAGTTCGCCCGAATTATCAAACTTCAATCGCTTTGAAAACGTCGACGATCTAGGAATTAGTACACAGTGTTAGCTCAAGTTCAGACGACTTGTCCGCATGTCACCTCGCACCCCGGCTAACAGCAGCAGTCAGCAGCGCCGCGGTCAGCAGCGCGGTCAGCAGCGCCGCGGTCAGCAGCGTCGCGATCAGCAGCGGCGCGATCAGCAGCGCGGTCAGCAGCGCCGCGGTCGGCAGCTTGCGCTCAGTAGTGCAGCTGGCAGTGCGCGGAGCCGTCGGCGGCGCGGCGGCGCACGAGCGCGCGCCAGTCGCGCAGGCGCGGCGCGCACGCGAGCGCGTAGCGGCCGAGGCGGCGCCGCGCCATCAGCAGGAACTCGCCCGCGCCCGCCTCCGCGCCGCACGCCGCCGACACGTGCACGTGCGCCCGCAGCGCGCGCCGCGCCCGCCCGGACCTGCGGGGCGGCCGGTATCACGCGGTGCTCCACGACGGATGCGATTGGCAAAAGATAGGGGGAAATTGAAATCTTTGAGGAGACCTATGTCAAAAGACGAGCCGTTTCTAAAACTTCTAAACCGAGCGCCGATATTCATCATCATCATCATTTCAGCCTATCGCAGTCCACTGCTGGACATAGGTCTCCACAAGTTCGCGCCGAAAATGCGTGAACTCGTGTGTGTTGCCCATAGTCACCACGCTGGGCAGGCGGGTTAGTGACCGCAGGGCTGGCTTTGTCACACCGCAGACGCTGCTGCCTGTCTTCGGCCTGTGTGTTTCAAAGCCAGCGATTAGATGGTTATCCCGCCATCGGTCGGCTTTTTAAGTTTCATGATGGTAGTGGAACCTTGTTATCCCTTCGTCGCCTCGCCTCATTCTTTGGTGCCGTAGCCACACAGCCAATATTACATAGTACATAATTCATTAAGTAGATAAAAAACAATGTTTTGCAAGTTTGTTAAACAGCAATAGAAGCTTATTTGCTCGGGGACTGTGGCTCCGATTAAAAGCTAAATCGAATATAATCGGTGTTCGATGACTTATAGCCTCAAGCGATTTTAAATTAAACTCATTTTATATGTATCTCCAATAAATATAAATGTAATTAATTATAGCATATGAATGAACCACAAAGAAACTAAATATTTATATTATTACTACTTGTAACTTTTTTAATAAACAAATTGTTCTCACAAACGGAGAAACCAATTTTAGAATATCATGAAAGATCCTTAAATATGTCAAAGCACTCTTTCGCTTTGCAGAGCGAAACGAAATTGTATACACTAACGAAAATTAAATTCAATAATAGATATATTTTGAATAATTTTATTTATACCTATAGTAGTTGTCGTCGACGTCATTGGCAATGTCGGCGATGTCGCTAGTGTTGGCGATGTCGATAGTTTCACCGCCAGTTCCAGGGGCCGTGACGCGCAACAGCTTAGTGAGATGCCATGTCAAACGTGTGGCGTCCATTTCCTCATGTAACTCACTCCCAATGATGATGCCTCGAGACACTGTTGAATAGTAATAAGAAAATCTAAATATAAGTAATAAAGTGTAAAATAAGAAAGTATAGAGAATACTTAATAATTAACAAAAACGTTACCTAAGTTTAAACTCTAGGTTTAGACGCCACGTTGGCGCAACGGTCACAGCACTGGTTTGTGGCTGTTGCGCTGACGGTTGCTGGTTCGATCACCGCACATGAAAAACATTTGTATTGGCCATACAAATGTTTGCCGTGGTCTGGGTGTTTGTGCAGTCCTAGTGGGTCTCCCCACCGTACCTCGGAGAGCACGTTAAGCCGTCGGTCCCGGTTGTTATCATGTACACCTGATAGCGATCGTTACTCATAGGAGATATATCCGACAACGCGCATTGTAGCAGCGTGGTGGACTAAATTCTGATCCTTCTCTTACATGGGGAAAGAGGCCTAAGTCCAGCAGTGGGATATTACAGACTGAAACGTAGATTTAAGTTCGTGAGATTTATCACAAAACGAACGGCTATGGACAAAACGGTTATGGGAATTTATAATAAATAACAAAAGGTTTTTTTGCTATTTAGTGTTCAGTTTTAATATTTCAAACTATTAACTAATAGAAGTAACTACGAGGTACGGATTTCCACCCTTAAGAGTAAATATAATCATGTAAAAAAATTAATTTGTATTGTAGCGAGCTTAAGTTACAGTCAGAATTATGTACCTAGGAACTTAACATCTCTTTAAAAGTACCGGAATACAAATATTTGTAACAAAATCGATAAATTGAAGAATTTGAGTCGGTGAGTAATCGAACACCGAATGGAAAAGTAAATTATTTTTTCGCGTTACTAAATTCAATATGCATCAAAATAAATCTATTTTTAACAATAAAACCGTTATTATATTAATAGACTAGCTGTGCCCGCGACTTCGTCCGCATGAAATTAAAAAAGAAATATTGTTCAGTTCACAGTTACAAATAAATCATCATCATCAGCTATCTACCAGTGAAAGTCCCGTCTGATTTAGACGTCCAGCAGTTTCAGAGATTAGTCGTAACAAACAGAGGGGCAGACAGACAAAGAGATTGACAGACAGACAAAAAAAAATTTTAAATGTTATTTTGTACATGTACTGTATATATATATATATACTAGCTGTGCCCGCGGCTTCGCCCGCGTTGAAATCAGTGTGACACAAAGTTTTTCCGGCAAACTTCCAGTGAAACTCTCATCATAATCGGCTTAGCCGTTCCATAAACCTTCCTCTTGATTGACCTCTCCATTGATGAAACCGCATGAAAATCCGTTCCGTAGATTTTGAGGGAATCGATCACATACACTTTTGGGGACTTTGTTTTATAATACACTAACTGTTGCCCGCGACTACGTGCGCGTGAAGCGCGCGTCGCGTTTAACAAAATGGTTCGTTGAATTCGTCAGAATTGTGGTATGAAATAATATAGTAATAATATAGTATTGTAGTGTAAATATGTTTACATATACTGCATGCAATTTAGTTTTTAATATAGTTCTACGTAACTATATGCCACAGAATAGCGTAACGTACGCTCCTCCGTGACTCCGTGAAGACAGGGGTAAATAAAAAGTATTCTAGTAACGTAAAGGTTAGATATTGTAAAAAATATATTTTTTTGTACTACTTATAAGTGATCAATATAAATGTTTCTTGAACACATAGGGTTGCAACGCGGTTATTTTGCTTTAAACCGACCCTGCTGTATAAATTTCATACAAACTATCAACCCCAATTAAGCCCCCTTAGCGGTGGAATATCGCAAAATCCGTTCTTAGCGGACGTCTATTAATTATAATCTACCTCCCTGCCAAATTTCATCTTTGTCCATCCTGGATGAATGGACCATCCAGCAGTTTTTGAGTTTTCGTGATGAGTGAGTCAGTGATCTTTCTCTTTTATATATATATAGATTACGATGCATTATTTGAACACCTTCGCACCATGTATAGAGCATACATTTTAAATTTCAAGTCTCTTACTTCAAAAACATAGGACTTTTATACAAACTTCCAAGCCCCGTTTTACCCTTTTAAGGGTTGAGTTTCGTAAAATTAGTTCTTAGCAGATGTCTACGCCTTATAAGAAACCTACCTGACAAATTTTAAGTTTATAACTGTTATAGTTTCGGAGATTTCGTGATGAGTGAGTCAACCTACCATCCCCCGTTTTAACCCCAAAAGGGAGTTGGTTTCTAAAGATACATTATTTGGACATCTTCTCACCATCCATAGACCACACATTTTAAGTTTCAAGTCTCTTACTTCAAAAACATAGGACTTTCATACAAAGTTCCAACCCCCGTTTTACCCCTTTAAGGGTCGAGTTATGTTAAATCAGTTCTTAGCATATGACTACGCCCTATAAGGAACCTACCTGCCTAATTTCAAGTTTGTAGCTGTTATAGTTCGGAGATTTAGTAAAGAGTGAGTCAACCTACCATCCCCCGTTTTAACCCCAAAAGGGAGTTGGTTTCTAAAGATACATTATTTGGACATCTTCTCACCATCCATAGACCACACATTTTAAGTTTCAAGTCTCTTACTTCAAAAACATAGGACTTTCATACAAAGTTCCAACCCCCGTTTTACCCCTTTAAGGGTCGAGTTATGTTAAATCAGTTCTTAGCATATGACTACGCCCTATAAGGAACCTACCTGCCTAATTTCAAGTTTGTAGCTGTTATAGTTCGGAGATTTAGTAAAGAGTGAGTCAACCTACCATCCCCCGTTTTAACCCTAAAAGGGAGTTGATTTCTAAAGATACATTATTTGGACACCTTCTCACCATTTATACAGCATACATTTTAAATTTCAAGTCTCTTACTTCAAAAATATAGGACTTTCATACAAACTTCCAACCACCGTTTTATCCCCTTAGGGGTCGAATTTCATAAAATCCATTCTTAGCGGATGTCTACGACCTATAAGGAGCCTATCTGCCAAATTTCAAGTTTTAATTGTTAAATTTTCGGAGATTTCGTGATGAGTGAGTCAACCTACCATCCCCCGTTTTAACCCCAAAAGGGAGTTGATTTCTAAAGATACATTATTTGGACACCTTTTCATCATCTATAGAGCATACGTTTTAAATTTCAAGTCTCTTACTTCTAAAACATAGGACTTTCATACAAACTTCCAACCCCCGTTTTACCCCCTTAAGGGTCGATTTTCGTCAAATCCATTCTTAGCAGTAGTTTACGCCCTATAAGGAGCCTACCTGCTAAATTTCAAGTTTGTAAGTATTATAGTTTCGGAGATTTCGTGATGAGTGAGTCAACGTAACATCCCCCGTTTTAACCCCAAAAGGGAGTTGATTTCTAAAAAATACATTATTTGGAGACATTTTCATCATCTATATAACATACGTTTTAAATTTCAAGTCTTTTACTTCTAAAACATAGGACTTTCATACAAACTTCCAACCCCCGTTTTACCCCCTTAGGGGTCGAGTTTCGTCAAATCCATTCTTAGCAGTAGTTTACGCCCTATAAGGAGCCTACCTGCTAAATTTCAAGTTTGTAAGTATTATAGTTTCGGAGATTTCGTGATGAGTGAATCAACGTAACATCCCCCGTTTTAACCCCAAAAGGGAGTTGATTTCTAAAGATACATTATTTGAACATAGATGGTAATCTATAGAGCATACATTTAAATTTCAAGTCTCTTACGTCAAAAACATGGGACTCTCATACAGACTTCCAACCCCCATTTTACCCCCTTAGGGGTTGAGTTTCGTAAAATCCGTTCTTAGCGGATGTCTACTTCCTATAAGGAGCCTACCTGCCAAATTTCAAGTTTGTAGGTGTTATAGTTTCGGAGATTTCGTGATGAATGACCTTTCGCGTTTATATATATTATAGATATATATATATATATATATATATATATATATATATATATATATATATATATATATATGTTGTGTGGCTACGGCATTAAAGAATATAGCCACCCCATCTCTTCCCGTGGGTGTCGTAATAGGCGACTAAGGGATAACACATTTCCACTATCACCTTGGAACTTAAAGAGCCGATTGATGGCGAGATAACCATCCAACTGCTGACTTTGAAATACACAGGCCGAAGACGAGCAGCAGCGTCTTCGGCGCGACAAAGCCAGCCCTGCGGTCACCAACCTGCCTGTCCAGCGTGGTGACTATGGGCAACACATATGAGTTCACGCCATTTTTGGCGCGAACTTGTGGAGGCTTATGTCCAGTAGTGGACTGAAATAGGCTGAATTAATGATGATGATGATGATGATGAAGATGATGATGATGACTAAGTATACATCCATATGCATTTAGTAAAAATCTCACTCCTCCTCCAATTTTATTTATTTGTAAAGATTCATTTAATTGACATACTCCATTATAAGACAGAATTATATGTCTAGTTAGCAAATTTTTGTAAGAGTGCAAATTTTTCCTGTATTATCCTAAGGCAAAAAAACTGTCCGTCGCCGTACCAGATTTGTTATCTGTAAAGATAATGTACTATTGTCCGCGTGACGCGTCGCAAGCTTTTTGCTTATCTATAAGTAAGCGAATGTAGATACACATACTGCTTTTTATAAGTCGCTTTTGTTTGAGAGAGATAAGTGAATAGTTGTAAAAGTAAACGGTTGTCGACCCCGCCCCGAGGAATAATTACTGACAAGGCTTTTAACTAACGAGCCTCCTACGTCTCTCTCCTCAACCACAATACAGCTCGCAAGACTATAATTACTTATTTATTTATTACTTGCATATAAATGGTGTTGCAATTTGTCTAATTTTTACAAATTTTACTAAATAATAGATAGCTAAATATATTTCAACATCCAAAACAAAATAAATTTAAATCAACAATTACATTTTAGTAGAATCTGAGACGGATTCAAAACTTAGTAATAATAATAAAATAAAAAATATAATTTGAACGTGGCCGTTCTTTCCCTAGGATGCACGCTGTCAAAATATCAATAATTATTATGTAGGATGACACACAGAAATTTCAATGATAGGTACGTGCTAGAGGCGGCTAATAATGGCCGCCCACCGCCTCGACGCCGGCCGAACCATGACATAACTCCACCATTATAATCTATCAAACGATTAGAAAAAATATCCACGCTCACTCCCCGCTGCGTCGCGTGCCTCCAGACTAGTTTGTCCTGTACATGTCACTTTGCTTATTATGGACGTAAATTGAATCTAAGTAGTCATCCCGTCCTACCCCTGCTGCATATGTAAGAGTTTCCGTAATCGAGACCGGTACGAGTTGCATTTTAATCTGCGGCGTCCGTTCCGTCCGTTTTGAAAAGTTTGCGAAGACACACTCAACAAAACTCAAGGTTTTTTTTTTAATCCTTTGAATTTAATAAATCTAATTAATCTCAGACTTTCATATTCATATGCTTTTTTTTTTTAAACAAAAGGCCATATAATTATAAATTTAATTTCATAAAAGTAAATTTAGGGGATACGAAGATTATGGCGACAAATTGCAGTGCGGTCGCAGAGCTGTAAGCCTTATTAACAATCAGTAGGGAGCCGGCGTACTTCTGGTTTCGAACTGGCTCATTACTGCGGTAGTGTAATAGCTACCATAAACGTTCAGTTAAACTACCTACAGAAAACTCATTTACTATTCGAGTTAACGAATTTTTACTATTAGTGCTACATCATGCATGTTGGAAAATATTGTAACATCATATCAAGATAATTATTATTATTATATTTTAACATGATAATTATTTGGTTACCGAGATCGCTCGTACAGAAGGCCAACTCCAGTTCCGAATCGGAACAAGGTCGACAGTCAGCCGTAGCGGGATCATAATGTCGTCTCACAAGCGGCCTGGCTTCGTATTTAAAGGTCGCTACTCGTCTCTTGGGTCCGTCCTCCGGTTCGGCCTCGACGTAGAGCGCGGCTTGTCCGTTCCGACTGTGGAAACATCGCAGCTCGCGGACGTCGCCGTCGTCGGGAGCGTACAGAGGTACCAGCCTGCGCACGCCTTCCACGAATATGCGAGCTGGGAAGCGATCAGCGGCAACTGGAAAATACATAAATATTCAATAATAATACATGTTTTTTTTTAATATCTTCGTTTAATGTATATACGAAAACACGGTAATCCTAAAAGCTAAGGTTACCTGTTTCGTTTTGCCGCAGTGTATGGAAGAGATCAGGCGGGTCAGGCCGTCGAATAACTCGGATGCAAACTGTAAAGTCTCGTTCGTCGGCCGGCAGCGGCGGCTTGAAGAGTAGCCTCAGTGCGCCCCGCGGGTACAGCCACGACACGCCGCCCTCCCGGCAGCGGAGGTACACTGGCGTCACGCCGCGCTCCGCGCTCGATGTCAAGCCGCTATAAGAGACAACAAAAAAGTTAAATTAAGGAAATATATTTGAAATTATTGAGTATAGGTTGAGAAAAAAAACTGACATAAAATGCTCGAAAACCAAGATAATATCTATGTATTCAAAAATACGTATCGTCATCGCGTAACAAATTTGAGTAAATTACAAATAGGATTGGTACACAATTTTAACATTATATTGAGGTAGCTTCACTGGTAGGAAATACAAAATACTATAGTGTGTAAAGTATAGATTGTTCTTCGCATGTGCTTACTAATACTTGCGTATATCTATCTATATATTGTTATAAAGCTACTTCGAGCCAATTGTCTGATCAAATCTTACATCTGCCAAGCGAGCTGTGTTTCTGGAGTAGCGCCCACGCTCTGCCCACGACTCTAACATAACATAAAGCTAAAATATACGACTAAGGGCGCGCTATAAAAGATAACATGCATGGTTGTACTTGTACATGGTTTGATGCGACGCTCATAAAAAAACGACAAGGCTTTTATGTAAAATGTATTGTATGTGTGGCCCGTCTGACGTCTCTTTATTAGTCATGTTGAAGTGCCTCCGAGTCAGTAACGATTTATATGGCATTGTAAATGCGCATGCTGTGGTGACTATGCAAGGTACAAAAAGCAAGTAAAGCAGGAAGTTGATCATAGCCTTAGTAAGGGGTTGACATCGATTAATTACGCAATATAAATAATTTAAAATATCACTAAAAATAATTTACTATAATTTTTAAACACTTTTTCTTTTCATACTAAAAATTAATATATAAAAACTGTCCCTACTAATTTAAAACCTGCTTCACACTTTTTCTTTTTATACGGTAGCTATTTATAGAATGTTCAGCGTCGAGTCACATCCTTAATACTTTCACGTCATCGCAGGGCTTCCTTAATCCTCCCTAATGGACTAAATCTTGAGATATTATGTTCATACCTATACGTACTAATAGTTTAACATAAAAACTGGTTGCCGGTAACGATAGAGATTTTCATGCTGCATTTTTTATGACTTCCAAATATGGACAAGATATTAAAAATATTACATTACACTACTTATAATTCCTTTAAGAAATAAAATTTATGTAAACATTAACGGCCGTTAATATTTCTTTGACATATTACAATAATAATTGTGTTTGCAGGCAAATACAACGTAGATAGACGAAAAAATAGTCAAGTAAATACGCATTCCTGGTTTCCTTATCATGGTACCAAACTAGGGATATCTCCTTTCCGACAAAAAAAGAATCATCAAAATCGGTTCATAAACGACGGAGTTATCCCCGAACATACATAATATATATATATATATATATATATATATATATACGGTCGAATTGAGTAACCTCCTCCTTTTTTTGAAGTCGGTTAAAAAATAAAAGCTGAGGAAAATAAATCATAATAACTTGATAAATTAAAAATATCAGAGCACCGTAAGCTATAACTTTGTTAATTAAATCTGAATATAGTTACTACACCAATTTATTGTCTACTAGTTATTGTAGAACACTTATATAGGATAAGGGTTGTCAAAGATTAACAATCTTATGTAATCCGTACATCCAGGAAGAGTGTCGAAAAAAATAGCTATACCCTTATACATTTGCAGATTATGCGACATTTATTTGTCTTTCGAGAGGTGGCTTACGAACATTTATAGCTTGATTGATTACGAATCGACTTTAATTTAAATTAAAAATGAGTATTAAATAAAATTACACAAAAAGAAATATTGATTGTGAAATAACTTAAGTTTTTTACATAATTTTATTATTGTTGTTCATTGTGAGTTTGGTGATTAGAATTTACATTAAAGTTTTTTTTTTTTTAAATAATCGCTGCTCCTGACGCCATTACGTTATCAACGCGCTAAAACAAACACTAATAAAAAAACTGGTACACAAAAACCGCATAGATCTTTTTGTTTCAACAAACAAAAAATATTATGTGGAGGGTTGTTAACTGCCGTCGGTTGTTCCGCGTGTTTAGTGGTCACATTTTTTGTTACATCACAACAAATACACACGGAATTTTAAATTTTTCGCCCGATAAATATACTTAAGCGATTTGTGTTTTAAATTAATGTTTTTATTTTGCGATAAAGAAAGCTTTTGTTAAGACATAAGTCATGATATAAAATCCTGTATAACATGGAAGTTGCTCAATGTAGTGATAGGATCAAGCCTAATAATAAACATAGGTATATACATATAAATGTTTCCAAATCTATTACTAAAAAACTTTTAAAAGCATGAGGTAATTTTGGAAAGTATAAAAAAGTATTTATAAAAACATATTTATATAGTATAAACATGTTTATATATATATATAATAGCTTTGATATTAAATACAGTAATATTGTATATATACCTACTATTACAAATTACTCATTCTCTATGAGACATTAAGGTTTTTACTTCGGTTTTATGAATCACAAAAAAAACGAGAACTTACCAACAACACAATCTTCGGTCATTATTGACGAATGGCTTGGCGCCGATAACGGACTAAAAGCGTCTTATATTCGTTGTCACGAAATATTGAAACAAAATAATGCTCTTAAGCATTTTAAATAAAAAAAGAAACTACACATTTGAATTTCTTGATGCGCCTATAAAATAAATGTACTGATGTCTCAATAAACGTTGTACAGTCAATGAAAAAAGTTTAATACAACACGAGAACTAATATTAAAGTGCAATTACTTTTTACAATCTCTACGAATATATTTCATTATCTTTACGACACCTTTGTTATTTTACGACGAATTCGAGATTTTACAATCAATAAATCCAAAATTTTGACGTGTGAGTGATACCACAAAAATAAAATATCAAAACATTGGATCGATCATAAAATTTTTTTGATCGCCATAAACGTTTTGAGGTAACCTGACCAATTAGGTGGAATTATATAAATCAATTAACTCAAAACTGTATGTTTAGATTAGGCTTTTTAAATGCCCCAGTCGTTCAAAAAACGAATTTATTAAAATAATTAAAATATAAAATATCCACTAATTGATAGTACGAATTGTGATTTATGTAAATGAAATTCTAATAACACCAAGAGCTAAATCTTGTTGGCATAAGTTTTTGACGCGGAACGACAAACATTATAGAAACGAAATCTTGTTTGATAGCATACTTTTCATATCTCCTTTTGGACTTTTGTAAAGAAAGTTCGTTAACGTAGTACAAAAATGTCCATAAAGCTTTATCACAGTAACAACAGTCGCGCTAGAATAATAAAATAAATGTATATCTCTTCTACGAAGACTTTTATTTATCCTCACCCAAACATGACGCGAGATAACAATGAGTCGTACGTTCAACCTTCATCTAGCACAGGGTTGAATGTATTATTACGATTTGACTCTACTAAATGAAAGGCAAAAAAACTTATTATTTTAATAATTATTATTTTAATTTTGTTTTAAAATATTTAATTTCATTAAGATTTTTAAGCTAGGAAACTTTGGAAAATTTTAAACGGGTATATTTTTGGTTCAAACGCCAGCCCTAAGAAGACACGAGTTGCGCCCGCGCTCAGCCCACGCGCCAAGCCGGTACTCCGGTAGCATATTACCATACTCGATATCATCTCGCCTAACTATTATTGTAATGCCTTAAAAATATCGCATATCGCTAGCCTAAACTAACATAGCATTCCTCCTCGATTTCCATTATTTTGTTTCTAATATTTTACTTATTTAACGAATAAATAAATAATTTTTGTTTTAGAAAAAGATCTTTACATCAAGTACTTCGTCTAACTTGTTAGTTAGATCTCAATATACAAAATAAGAATAAACCCTCAATAATAATGTTAACTTTACGTAGCATAAATCTGGTGCATTTGCATAAAATTATAGTATCTCCAAAGTCATAAATAATGTATATGTAATATAAAATATAGACAGTTCTAATACCTAGGTGCATTATAAACGAGAGCGAGATAAAATCTTGCGAAGCCGAGGCGGATATGGTTATACATATTGTGGCCGATACAATTTCAAGTCTCTTGTCCCCGCCATCGCCACGAGCCTTGCAGCGAGATTTATAGGCTTTCAAACTCACCCACACGAAGGCACAGCGCTCTACCGATATTTTTTAGGTCAACTTCAATACTGAAGCGAGCACGATTTTGTCACGATACTGTTCTGTAATAACCGTTTTTTGACTTACCATATTTATAGACTCTACCATTATTGTGGTGATATAATCTAATCGTATTGTAAGTATCGTATTGTAAATTTTTGATATCATTTTCCATTGTCTCACGTTATTTATTTACCTGTATTCAAAATTGAAAGTAGTAAACGTTTTAAATATGTCCTATTAGTTATTATGTTTAATTCAATATCTATTGTATTTTTTTATAAATAAAATTTCATAAACATCATTTATTAAAGGTCACGTATGAAAAAGTCCGTCAAGTGTTCGAGCACTAATGAGTGTGTAAAAACAATACACATGTGTTCAATTTATTCGTAATTGTCAAAGCATGTACGGATTTCCGTGGAACAATGGTGATGTTATAGCTTTAGTTTAGTATACATCTTCGTTCTTAGTGGTGTTCAGACAATGGCCGCGGTGGACGGCGCACGTGCGTTTTCGTGTATTGTATTCATATGCTGATTGAGCTCGGGCCTCTAAACTTCACTGATTCAACCCATTACAGTTTTTTGATAGGAATTTTACCTACAATTATCTTATATCCAATACGAAATTACAAACGGACAGAAAAATTGAAAACAATTTAATTTTTGTAGCAGAACGGGTTTAGATCGTTTAGATACTGTTATATTCTAGAGAGACTTTATACGTGCGGCCTTTATTTATTTATTTATTTATTTAGAAAACCAACAGCTTTAAACAATGTATCTTACAGCTAGGTATATGCTATAGAATATAGCCAATAACAGGTTTCCCTTAGAATAATTTATAAACTATAGATTAGTAAAATAATAACTTTAGATTAGTATAAAACACAACGTCCAGGCTGCACGTATATTAGATGTTGATAGGCCAGTAATAGTACGAAATGGTAGTGATGATTCGTCCTGATTGTATAATGGGAGCAACTCGTGCGGGGCGGCGTGTGGGCGTCCCTCCGTCACCGGCCAACTTAAACGTGATTATTATATTCTGCACCTCACAAATTACATCTAGGTATAAATTCTAACTTTTATAGTTATAAACATCTCATCAAGAACAAATTGCTATCAATATGGTTTTTTGCAAATCACCGTGCTTATATTGAAGCAATCTTGATACTATTTACATTATACAAATGACTGCGAGATGAATGATCAGGTACCTACTTCTTATTGTTGTTATATCCGATATCGCCTGTATAAATAAGCTACGAAGCCAACTCATGCGAACGCAATGGCATCTACGTGACTAATTTCTTTATCTAAGAACGCATGTTAAATATATGCATGTTAATTACTTTATCTTAAAAAAAAATGATCAAAATTGCAAAGAAAAACCATTATTACACGACATAAATAGTTAAGTACCTAGGTACATATTGTCCGCTACAAAGTATGGTAAAATGAACTAACGTTAAAGTAGTACCGCTTAACAAGCCCCGATTTAATAAGTCCCTTGTTACATTCTGCAATCGTAAATATTTTTTGCTACACGAGCAATCACAAATACGTTTTATTAGTTAAATGAAACAAGAATTTGGCTGAGTTAGCATGTGTGACGCCGACGTCATCGGCGCCAGCGCAGCACATGTAACCCGCAGTTGACAGACGTTGTAAATAAATCTTTTTAAAACAAACTCACTTACCTACCGCTGACCTAGTGATACTTGACGAAATAATCTTTGATAAGGACCTTTTTTAACTAAAAATCTATAACGAAAATTAATCCTAAGTATTACAAATAATAAATAGAATTTTCGTCCAAATATTAAAGAGCTTTGTGGCGACTCGTCGATTTGGAGACTTAGTAAATGTGGAAAATATCGTACTTCAATTGTACTTTCTGGTTTCTCTACAATTAGTTTAAAAAGTATTTTTTTGACTAGCCTGTTGGCGCAGTTTGTAGTGGCCTATTTTCTGCTCCGAGGGTTGTGGGTTCTATTCCCACCCCGAGTCTGGGTGTAATATAAATGTTTTTTTTTTATATATTCATATATGTATTAATTACAAGTATGTTTATCGAAAAGCTGTAGCTATACCAGTCGACTGTTACCTATAAACACAACTATTTCACAAGCATTAAGTTGCTTACTTTAGGAATATACGACCGTATGTGTATTGTGTAGATATTTGTTTGTTTATTTATTTATGTTTATAGCATAACAAAAATTAAGTATATACTATAAAAATTCAAGCTTAGTTATAGCATTTTACCTTATTATTATTAAAATTAAATTACTTAGGCAATTAAAAATACCATTATAAAATATTTTTATAAAGAAAAACATTTCATAAGAAAACTAAAAATGTAAATAACCGTAAAGAAAACAAGCTCTACTGCACAATTACGCGCAATTTGAACAACATCTAATTAGAGCGTTTTCAGGGGCACTCGGAGACATAGCACATGCTTTGTTGATTACACTTGATCTTAAAAAATTCTTTTAATATAGAATAAATTCCTGAGCTTGGAATGAAAACTTTCAAAAGAATTATGCCTCATAATGTCTAATGAACCAAGTGAGATAAAAGGCTTTTCAAGAAACAAATTAACACATAATTGTAACGTGATTTTAAAAGCTGTGAAAC
Organism: Melitaea cinxia; assembly: GCF_905220565.1. NCBI lineage: Eukaryota > Metazoa > Arthropoda > Insecta > Lepidoptera > Nymphalidae > Melitaea > Melitaea cinxia. Next base: position 12,181,508 of record NC_059403.1, read on the forward strand.
GATTAAATAAAAATAGAAAGATATAATTTAACACAAAAAATTCTTAAATTATCGTGTAACGCAAATATATTTAGTTCGATATGTAAATAAACGAAAATTGAGACGAAGAATGAAGCGCATGGGAATATATGTTGATAAGGTGATAGCGATCATTTCAGGCGATCACATGCTTTCGCGTGATCACGCCAATCGTGGGAATTATTACAAATTATCCTCAAAAATTCACGATTTAACCGCTACAAATTTATGATAACATTTTTTACAAACTCAATAAAAAATGTGTTACAAATATCAGATCTACTAACATCTTATTTCAGTAAGGAAGAATAAACAACTTATACTAAATTGTAAATACAGAAAAGTTGTTTGTGACAAACAGGAAAGTACAATATTCTTGTATCTGTACAAATAAAATAGGGTATATGTTTAAGTTTGGATGTATAGACATTTTCAGAATATAGAGTTATCATGTATCTTCGGCGTGTTTCCGTCAGTCTTATCTCGATAAGAGTTGGTCACACGTTCTAAATGACAAGTGTCAGAACTGTCACTCTGTCAATCCCGCCCAAAAGTCAATAAGTTGAATTAACAAGTTTTGTCAATTGTGACGTCACTAGTATTAATAATATAATAATTACGCTTTCTTTTGTCATAACCTTCAAAAAAAGAAATAAACAGAAGTATAAAAACTATAATTCAATTCATTAGTACTCAAAGTTAATTATATTAAAAGTCGTAGGCCTTATCCTATCTCTCGTGTCATTAAAATTAAATGTTATTTTGCTTAAACCTTGGCCATTTTTATTTTTAAACAATGCTTTTTAAAAGAGTTTTTAAATTAATTTTACCATTTAAGAGGAATAAACCTATTATAACGACGTCGCGTTGGCGCAACGGTCACAGCCATGGCTTGTGCCGGTTGCGCTGGCGGTTGCGAGTTCGATCCCTGCACATGACAAACATTTGTATTAGCCATACAAGTGTTTGCCTTGGTCTGGGTGTTTGTACAGTCCTTGTGGGTCTCCCAACCATACCTCGGAGAGCACGTTAAGCCGTCGGTCCCGGTTGTTATCATGTACGCTTGGATAGCGATCGTTACTCATAGTAGGGAATATATCCACCAACCCGCATTGAAGCAGCGTGGTGGATTAAGCTCTGATCGTTCTCCTACATGGAGAAAGAGGTCTATGCCCAGTAGTGGGATATTACAGGGTGAAGCGTAAACCTATTATAACCATTCAGTTGCACAATTTTAGCATTTTGCCATAAAACTTTTCAATTTCAATATCAAGTCAATAATTACGTAGTTTTTACCTCATGGTTAGGTATATAATTTAAGTACCACTTAATAATTTTTAAACAAGTAGCTTTAACATAGATAGCACCAAAGTCCAAGCCCGCATGCATATGTAGTTCACACGGACGATCACATACAGAATACGAAAAGAGCCGTGAGAAAGAGTCGTGCGGTTTTCGAACTGAATACTAAGACTTCACTTACATTTTCATTGGATTATTTATTTGGTAGTTTAGTTTACATTTCGCGAGTGAATGTTACAGTGAATTATTATGTTTGATAACATAATTATGCTAGCAGTAGTAAATATTACTTTAATTATGATAATTATAATAGAAAAAATTGCCAACTTATCATATGTATTTTTCATGAAACGAATAAGCAGTATAAAAACAAATTTTTAGTGTTAATATAATTGTGCCTTGGAAACCGCCCAACTTATAAACAAGAGACGTTAATAAGCGCCATAAATCTTTCTAACACACAAAGATGAGAGTGGCCAGTACACGGCGTGATTAATCTCACGAAACGGTAAAGTTGCGATTTTTATCAAAGATAATAATTGTGTTTGCTCCCAAACAAATAAAAACTGACTTTAATTACATCGACGAGTACGACATAGGTACACGAAAAAATAGTCAAGTAAATACGCGTTATCAAAGATTACTCAAAAAGTAGTCATCAGGTCTCGATCAAACTTAAAAAGGATCACGAGACAAGCATCAGCCTTCGATTAAAGAATCATCAAGACGGTACACCCAGAGAAAAGTTACCTAGTGCTACAAGCTGTGACCCGCGGGTTCACCCACGTTAATTTGAGTAAAATATTACATAACCTGTAGCCTTCTTCAGTAAATGGACTATCCAATACAAAATGAATTTTTGAATCAGTACCAGTAGTTCCTGCGATTAGCGCGTTTAAATAATTGTGTTTGCTTGAAAACGAAAAAAAAAACGACTCTAACTACATCAACTACTAATACAACGTAAGTAGGCGAAAAAATTGTCAAATAAATACGCACTGTCAAAGATTACTCAAAAAATAATCATCAGATCTCGATCAAATGTAAATGGGACTACAATAAAAGTTTCAGCTTTCGATTAAACATGAATTATCAAAATCGGAATAGGTACCCAGTGAAAAGTTATGCGGTATAGTGCAATATAACGTATATAGATAATTAAAAAAAGCATAATCGAATTGAAAGCCCCCTTTTTTTTGTCGGTTAATAAGTCTACTTTTCTTTTCCAATCAGTTCGTGTCGCCGTTTCTAGGCAGTCGCAGCAGTAGATTTAACATTTTCTTTGCACGATTTATCAAAATGGTAGCTTTTCAAATATTTACATAGGTAGGATTTCTAAGTAACTTTTAGCACCATTTAAAACTTTTGAAGGTAGACTATAAATAAATAATTTAGCGAAATTATTTAATTTGATAAAAGTAATATAATAAGTAAATCTGGTATTATCATTTTTTATATATAATGTTTTTAACATATAATTGCTTGCTCTACCGGCATCAACAACTAAAAAAGTTTATTATTGCTTTTGTAAACTAATTAACTATTATTATTTATGATGGCTTTAATTCTGAAACAACGTCAACATGATTGACGGTCGCTAATTTTTTTGTTAAATTTCAAATCGACTCGCGTATAAATACTTTTTTGTAATTTAAATATGTATAAAGTGATAAATATTATAGGTACTTATTTAGTGCGAATTATTCGCACGAGTATTGCTAGTTACAATAATTACATATGCGATATTATTGAATAAAGCAGTCAATTTGGTTAACTTCCAATGTATTAAGGCGAGTTACGTACGTACACTTTTTTATTATATTTTCTCTACAACGTAAACTTTAATAGCATTGCCCCACGAAGTTAATAAATTGTTTTAATGTGGCGTAAACGGAGCACGACCGCGACAATGCAGAGGAATGCAGCACTCGACCGCCAAGGAATAGGAGACAGATAGGTGTCCACTCAAATTTGAAGCGGTTTGAAACTAAATCTTTTTCTTAATATGTTTATAAGTAATGTACAAGGAAACCCTTTCAGTATACCGGGAAGAGAGATAAGTAAAACTCTATTTGTAATATTAATCCCATGATTTACGCAAACGTTCAGTTCCAAGAATTATTTAGACCTTATATTTGCTTAAATGCATCTAGTTCTGGTTCTCGCTAGACGCATTAATTTAAATGATATCGGATCGAAAGCGGTTTCAGATAGTAGTAAATGCGACTAGCACAACAATGCCTAGTCCAGTCGCCAGAGGTTGTAAACTCGATCTAGCCGTACGGACAGCCCTCTATATTTTCCGCATTGAGATTGCTTGCCGCGTGCCCGGCGGCTGCGGACAATTTATAGCTCGGTGGAACAACATGTATATGCTCGTTATTATTTAACGGTGGACCTCTGCGCCCCGGACAGATTTCGCCCCCGGCTATAGCCAAAGCAAACTCGCTAAATATCTACAGACTTGGAATCCTACTATCTACAATATATTTAACTAAATGTCAACATTTTTCCGATTGACGAAGCGTTTTTTTCTTGTTTCCACTTTAGAAGTGGTTAGGTAAATAGCACGTATTTTGCAATTAACAGGTAAATTACCGGAGCCATAAACGAGCATACGAACCATATTCGAACATAGTTATTGCTTCAGATTTTATGGTAACCAAATTCATTTAAATACGCTTGTCCATATTTGGCGGCTGAAGTTTTTGTTGCATCCGAATTTAAATATTATTATAGTGAGTTCGAGTCGTCGTATCGACTGCTATACCTTACCATGCACGTGCGTAAGTATCGAATAACGATTTCGATGCAATGACGAATAAGCGCTCAATAAACGGGTTAGAAGAGCATAATGTCCGCGCCCGAAGCTCCTTGTAGAGCAAGTCTCGAGAGCGAGTGAGAAGTAGCGGCAAGGATCGGTATCGCCTCAGTTGACCGACCTTGTGGCACGCGCCGACCGCACTCTATTCCATTTGATTTACCGACCTTATTAAATCTAATTCCACTGCTCTACTACGCCTACGTAAAATTAGAATTGCAATAGTACATATCCAGTAACGTTAATATAAATGACCGCCACACAACCTAGGCGATTTAGAAAGGAAACAATGGCGCAATTTGAATGGATTTAGAACGAGCTAAAGGAGACTATAATAGAGATATCATTCCGCTTGTTGTATCAGTGGGTTATTATAATTAATGTTTTCGGTTTCTGAACGCCTTATATACTATACTTTCCTCTCTATATAAACCTTAATTTTTAATAATTAAGCCTTGTAGTTACACATATTTTAATCGAATTTATGATCATCGTTTTGTTATTCGAAACAACAAGCATCCTCGTACAATGTGGGATTTCGTAGAATGATTTGGTTACATCGTTCGATAAATTTAAAATATAAATATTTTAATGATGGTCGTATATCTAAATTTGGTCGGAACCCGATACCCAATTAGAGTGTCGCGAATGCCGAAGCCATTAAATCAGGCGAGATGACGTCCAAGCTATCCAATAAGGATTTCGCAAAACTAACCAGCACTACGCCGACACATTCCGATTCCTTATATCGTTATGCCTAACAATATCTCATTAGAGTGTTATTTGGCGTTTTTAAAAAAAATTAGAATTGATTGTGATTGATAATTATACCCAATTACGATTATAATCGATGGAAAATTTTGTCACGTCTCAAATAAGAACTTATTATGTTATGATGGATGATGGTTAAAAAGAAACGAATTATTAATGCGAGTTTAATTTTTTTTACACTATGCAGAATTCTCATACACATATATTTTAATGTAAATACTCACGTGTACTCTTTATATAAGTTATTAAAGATGTAAGATAACTGACGACTAATTCAGATGTACCTATTACCTAATAATAACAATTGCAAATTATGCTCGCGCATAAACCATTATTTTCTTACAAAATGTGTAACCATTACATTTTAAACGTTTTAAAAACTACGATTTTTACATAAATACATTTGTATAAATTTACGTTATTTCTATAATTTGGTTGGCAGTCGAAAACAGGTATCGGTATGGAAAACTTAAATTATATATTTTTTTGCTTTAGAATAATAATTCTAATACATATACCTATAAAATATTAAACATAAAACGTTTATGTGTATCAATTAATTTTTAATAGCTTTTAGTAATTATTGCCTATAAACAAAATTGGTATTTATCTAAAGTTAGTGATATAATAATTCATTTTCTTAGTATACGAAAAGAATAAAGAAATGAACGTGAAGAGCATAATGGCACTCGATAATACAACAACTGAAGTGTTCTGCCAACAAGATCCTATTTCATATCGCCACTGAGGCGACCGTAATGACCGCATCGAAAGATTCCTGTTTTAAGAAATATCACTTACCACAATATTTCTTATTTTTTATTTTTTAAGTTTCAAGAACTTTTTTTTTAATTTAAGTTTAACTCACGCAGCATATTTCAAAAACTTATTTCAGTCACGAATTTAAATAACACAAACTTATGAGATTGAATAAAGCTCTTATGCGGATTTAAAAGTCTCTAAGCAACAAAAATGGCGATCACAAACAACCTTTTGTATTGAGGTCCCAAATAAAACAACGAAAGCTCGCGCCCACGTTGATCCTATTTAAACATGTTTTTATTTATTTGCGTCGACATTTTTCTATATCGGTTCTATAGCAAAATATTTTTGGTGGAGATGGAGAGTTTTAATGTGTCGTTTAAAGGAATAAATTCTATTAAATTGGGAAGAAACGATAAGCTAGTTGCTTAAAGCGTCTTAATTTTTGTATTGAAAACATTATTAAAAACGATAGTCAGATATTATATGGACAAAAGTGTTTCTTATTATCAATTGAAGTATTTCAAGAAAATAACAAGCTTTACAAAAAAGTTTGCCTCGTTCCGTCAACTATAAAATTACCATGTACTGAATTTACATTTTTTTTTTTATTGATGGTGATTTTTGGAAACTTTACCTACTTTATAATACAAGATATATAATACATTAGAGTTGTAAATATTGATAATAGTGATTTATGACAGTATAGCGATGTGATGTGATGCGACTTTTATAGAAATGAAATTGATTGAATTAAAGAGCTTGGAGGTTGTAATTCAATTTTGGCGTATCCTCTCTCAGAACCGTCTAAACCATTGTACAAGATTGTAAACATTGGTATGAGACGACGACCTCATTAATTTCTTGTATGTAAATGTGTGATGTTCCTATGGAGTGACGTAGTCCTTATGGACCTTTTGTTGAAACTTTGACTTTTTGTAAAGAAAAAGCAACATTTTCTTTAATCAGTGCCTTCTTCCGGTTTTACACATAATATAGAAGACATGTACTCACCAAACACTAAACATGAGACCACGAGTTGATTTGGGTGGACTTTTCTAACTACTAGAAATGTGTATTGTGTATTTAAAGCCAGCTGCGCGTCAAGCATATAGTCAGTAGTGGTCAGCGCATGTTTACAGAGCTCGTTAGACACCGACAGCGGTTCGAACCCGCCTACACCTCTACCTCTCGGGCCATTGGACGGCTCAGCTTAACACTACTGGCGAACACTCGACGCTAACGTAAATTATCGTCTTAGCATGTTTCACAAACAAAATATAGATTTTTAAAACACGATTGTGACTTTCCTCTGACAGTTATAAATAATCCATTGGAAGTTAAGCTTCTTATCAATCATAAAAGCACGTATGTATGGTGTGTTATTGCAAGTTTTTTCTCGCATCGCTCTGCGCCTCAATCCGTGACCAAAGGGACGTACGAGTAATGCAATTTTGATTAACTCCAACGCGAAGAGAGAGAGGCAATGTCGATGATAATGAAGATATTATTTTATGACGTGAATTGAGTTACAATGTCGCCAAATGCGTACACGCTCTAGTGCAGGTTTATGTAGTGAATTTCTGTGATTAACTAGAACTTTTTTAGTTAAGGCGCATTTAAATAGGCATAAAGTTTTTTTTTTGTAAAATATTTTTGCGTCATTTGATATATATGAGGTACAACACATATAATACATAATATAATCTATGACTTGTAAATATAAATATAGATTATACAAAAATTATATTCCGACTTTATGCGCAGGGAGAATGTAAATGCTGTATATTAGTATTTATTGTAGGCAAACTACTTATGTTGGATTTGAATTATCGATTATGTGCCGTACATGATTGTGTGTACGTTCTCATAATTATAAACAACAAAAAGTGTTGTCGTCCTCGATTGTTAAAAGAGTTTTCGTAACAAGCAAAACGCTCATAATGCCGACTTTCACTCGAACAATCGAACCCCTCTGACGGGCAACTTCGAGACCAAGTCACGAAGGACAGACGAGAACACAATAGATCAAACCGATTACTGTTGTGCGTGTAAGAACACACTTTTATGTAATGACCTTATTAATAATACTACATATATTATTAATGTAACATTTTAAAGCAATATTTTAAGTTCCCAATAAATGTACATGTAATAAAATACTATATTTAAATAAATAGTACCTGCGGAATTTCTTGCCTAATGACGATTCTTCTCGGTAGAATCTACTTGTACATTCCGAATCAATTATAGCTTCACTTAAATAGCAAATTTATTAAATATGTAATTTTAATTTTGTTTCATTTGGAATCAAAAGTGTCTACTCGAATAAAGTAAGTTTTTATTTTTATTTTTATTTTCTGAATAAATAAGCACCTATTCTATATGACTGTTTAAAGTGTAATTTAAAATTTCTCTGAAAGGAAACTGTGCTCCTTTACAAACATACACCGGAATGCTATTACATAGTGGGCGAGTGCTATGTGTTGAGGTGCGAACTTTAGGGGTAGGTACACATGAGGCGTGAAGGCTAAATCGCCGCTCAAATACGGAGGTGTGAAAAGCACGATCGTGGCTTTCTTATTGTTAAGTAAGCCGACCGGTCTAATAAATCCGAGTGACCGCTACCCGTTCGCTACGTGATCTACCATTAATACCAGTACTTAGATATATGTTAAGTCTTATGTTCATCATGTTAAATTGTTTTATAAGATGTCAAAAGACAAATGTATTTAACGATTACATTTACAAACACCTAAGCAACATCATACAGTCGTAAGCAGCTCAGTCTTAATTTGTCAGGCGAACATATTATTGAACCTAAACTTGAAAATTTTCAGAATTTGAAGTTAGTTGCAACATTTACAACATGTTAAATTATATTTTTCTAGTCATTATACTTATGCGATTTATATAGAAATAGACTGTTCCATAGTGAGCTCAGATATTTCTAATTACACATTACAAGAATTTACAAGAAAGATTATTGAAACACAATGCATGCTTACATACAACATTAAATGCTATATTAAGCATATTAGCGTTACTGTTATTAATCTATAATATTAATATATATAAAAGCGAAAGGTCACTCACTCATCACGAAATCTCCGAAACTATAACACCTACAAACTTGAAATTTGGCAGGTAGGTTCCTTATAAGACGTAGGCATCCGCTAAGAACGGATTTTACGAAACTCGACCCCTAAGGGGGTAAAACGGGGGTTGGAAGTTTGTATGAATGTCCTATGTTTTTGAAGTAAGAGACTTGAAATTTAAAATATATGCTCTATAGATGATGAGAAGGTATCCAAATAATGTATCTTTAGAAATCAACTCCCTTTTGGGGTTAAAACAGGGGATGGTAGGTTGACTCACTCATCACAAAATCTCCGAACCTAAAACACTTATAAACTTGAAATTTAGCAGAAAGGCTTTTTATAGAGCGTAAACATCCGCTAAGAACGTATTTTATGAAATTCGACCCTTAAGGGGGTAAAACGGGGGTTGGAAGTTTGTATGAAAGTCCTATGTTTTTGAAGTAAGAGACTTGAAATTTAAAATGTATGCCTTATAGATGATGAGAAAATATCCAGATAATGTATCTTTAGAAATCAACTCCCTTTTGGGGTTAAAACAGGGGATGGTAGGTTGACTCACTCATCACAAAATCTCCGAACCTAAAACACTTATAAACTTGAAATTTAGCAGAAAGGCTTCTTATAGAGCGTAGACATCCGCTAAGAACGTATTTTATGAAATTCGACCCTTAAGGGGGTAAAACGGGGGTTGGAAGTTTGTATGAAAGTCCTATGTTTTTGAAGTAAGAGACTTGAAATTTAAAGTGTATGCCTTATAGATGATGAGAAAATATCCAAATAATGTATCTTTAGAAATCAACTCCCTTTTGGGGTTAAAACAGGGGATGGTAGGTTGACTCACTCATCACAAAATCTCCGAACCTAAAACACTTATAAACTTGAAATTTGGCAGATAGGTTCTTTATAGGGCGTAGACATTTGCTAAGAACGGTTTTACGAAATTCGACCCCTAAAGGGGTAAAACGGGGCTTGAAAGTTTGTGTGAAAATCCTATGTTTTTGAAATAAGAGACTTGAAATTTAAAATGTACGCTCTTTAGATGGTGAGAAGGTGTCCAAATAATGAATCAGAAAGTCCTATGTTTTTGACATAAGAGACTTCAAATTTAAAATGGACGCTCTTTAGATGGTGAGAAGGTGTCCAAATAATGTATCTTTAGAAATTAACTTTTTTGGGGTTAAAACGGGGGATGATAGGTTGACTCCCTCATCACGAAATCTCCGAAACTATAACAGCTACAAACTTGAAATTTGGCCGGTAGGTTCCTTATAGAGCGTAGACATCCGCTAAGAACTGATTTTACGAAAATCGACCCCTAAGGGGATAAAACGGGGGTCGGAAGTTTGTATGAAAGTCCTATGTTTTTGAAGTAAGAGACTTGAAATTTAAAATATATGTTCTATAGTTGGTAAGGAGGTGTCCAAATAATGCATCGTAATCTATATATATAAAAGAGAAAGATCACTGACTTACTCATCACGAGAACTCAAAATCCACTTGATGGTCCATCCATCCAGGATGGACAAATATGAAATTTGGCAGGGCGGGTCCGCTAAGAACGGATTTTGCGATATTCCACTGCTAAGGGGGTTTAATTGGAGTTGATAGTTTGTATGAAACATATAGACCACCTATAAAATCGCCTGATAGGTTATTTATACTGCAGCCGGAAAATAAAACTAAAAATGTGTTGTATAGAGAGGTTTTATAAAAAACAACTATTAAATTATACTAAATTGTGCTTTTTGAAGAGTTACTCAGGTGATAAGCATTTCAAGTGACTAAAATAAAAAAATAATCTGCGTTAAACATCTTAATAGTAATGCATATCTTCATAAACACGCGGGCAACAGTTAGTGTATTATAAAACAAAGTCCCCAAAAGTGTATGTGATCGATTCCCTAAAATTTACAGAACGGATTTTCATGCGGTTTCACCAATGGAGAGAAGGCTTGAAGAGGAAGGTTTACGGAACGGCTAAGCCGATTTTGATGAGAGTTTAACTGGAAGTTTGCCGAGAAAACTTTGTGACACACTAATTTCAACGCGGGCGAAGCCGCGGGCACAGCTAGTTTTATAAAAATTTCGAAAACATGAAATACCTTATAAAAATAAACAAACGAACGTTCGCGTTCGTCGTATATCGAATGTCACTTGCGTGTTATATCGTGTTACAAGAGCAAAGCTGTGTAGTCGAGTGGAATTAAGCAATTTAACACGAAAAGCAATTATTTACGTTAAAAAGGGAAGTCGAGATTATTAAAGTGTAAAGTGGTAGGAAGTAATTTTAACGGCAACATTTAATTATATTCAGGTCTGTAGATACCTGTGTGTTTCAGTTTTAACTTCCATTGTGCTGATCCATGTCCTTTAAATCGTTAGCTATATAACGTTTGACATCACGGAAATACTTCACTATTACGATAAACTATCTAAAATTAAAAAACTAATAATCCCGAAAACACACAGATAAATATATATGAGATAGGTAAGTAAATATTATCTAATATTTATCTGTCTTTACATACACCCTATACCTATTCTTTTTCCCCTAATTCGCAATTATCTTATCATTACAGAAATATTATAATTATTGATATACTTTCAATCTAAAATAGATACGTGAAATTTTAAAATCGAAAAATAATCTATGGCAAGAAAAAATAACAATATTAGTAATATTTTAATTTTACAAACGTCATATTATACAGTTGTGTGACTGATATTACGTCACTTCCGTTATATATTTTTCTTACGGTTTTAGTATCACATTTTTTTCAGTTCGCTCGCCCACCCTAATGTCAAGCCTGCCGTAAGGAACTTCGTTCCAACAACACAGAAATAATAACGATTTGCTGCGATATGCTGTGTGGTTACGGCATCAAAGAATTATAGCCACCCCCTCTCTTCCTTTGGGTGTCGTAAGAGGCAACTAAGGGATAACACAGTTCCACTACTAGCTTGGAACTTAAAAAGCCGACCGATGGCGGGATAAACATACAACTGCTGGCTTTGAAATACACAGGCCGAAGATGGGCAGCAGCGTTTTCGGTGCGACAAAGCCAGCCCTGCGGTCACCAACCCGCCTGCCCAGCGTGGTGACTATGGGCAAAACACATGAGTTTACGACATTTTAGGCGTGAACTTGTGGAGGCCTATGCCCAGTAGTGGACAGCGAAAGGCTGCTGTGATGTGTGTGCGATGAAATATTTTCCATCATTCATAAATGTCTACCTAAACACAGTGAGTAAAAACAAAACTTAAAATAAAAGGGAGTCCTGTCACTGATTACATAAAGAAAATAAAACCTATCGCACGTTACGCGTAGGCATTTCAAAAGAGGGCCGCGGCTGACAACCGTTTTTTGTCATACTAATTTAAGTATCCCTAACAGTCGTATCTTCTGAGCTTACACCATCATTTCGAAGGATAGATAGGTACCAAATCGTTAAAGAAATCAGTTCATGCTCATTTTTTAGCGGCTGAGATTGTAAAGGGCTATAAATGGTGGACTGGAGCCTCAGGCGGTTGCCATTTGCAATCGGTTATGGAACGACCGCGTAGCTCTTTTTACATTATAATCGGTCGTCCCAACTCACGTCCTTTTTATACTATCCAGATAAGCGATGATTGTAAATGGCCATGGATGCAAAGAGGTTGCATGCATACGTATGCCATTTACGGTCATCGATATTTTTATGTAAATTAGTACCTAATTTTGTGGACGTACCTAAGTAGAAATAAAAATGACAATTGATTACAACAAAAACTTTTTATTATAATAATTAACATGACTTAGACATGAATTTTTTTAGTTAATTTACTCGGTAGAGATAATGGACATCAATCCATTATAAATCTTGTCCACAAGACTTATCATGTGGGCTAACCAGAAGAGACGCCATCACAAGAATCAAGTTACGAGTCAGCCTGTGCTGCCTCATTAGCGACGCGCCACGTTATAAAGTAAATAATACCTTAATAATTTATACAAAAACCGGTTCGAATAATTTACATAAACAAGAAATATTACCTTATTTAAAACCGTGATTTTAACAATCGAATTGTTGCTAAGGGAAAAATCGTTGGACGCCACCATGATTTGAAACAAAAACTTCTGAGAGCAGTTTACTCAATATTCGTAGATGCCATTATCATTTATTCTCTGCGTGGCCCCGGATAGGCGACAGTGGGAAGCACTGCGTATAAATATTGATTTGAATTTATCGAAAATGAACTATTATTATAATAGTCTCTATGTCGAGGAGATTGAAGGACATTAAAATGCAGCTCGTGCTCGTGCCGGCCCGCGCCTGCGCATCCTCTATAATAACAGCTCTAGACACCTAATGCATTATTCAACGAATCCTGATCGCGCATACCGAAATTTTTGGACAGATATATTTCTCTCAAAAACTTATGTTTTTTTTTCTTTGTTATTAACATCACATTTTTGTTGTTTTTGTCACATTGTATTCACGCTTATAACGCATGAAAAATATTTAACATATTTTATTGCAAAAATATGGCCTGTTTGCTTGTAGTACTTATATTTATATGGCTTACAATAGTCTTATACTATTAAACGAGCAATTCTTGTATATATAATCTGATTATTGGAAACGGCTCCAACGATTTTCATGAAATTTAGTAGGCAGGGGATTTCGGGGGAGATAAATAAGTCTAGCTTGGATTCATTTTTAGAAAATGTCGTTTTATCCCTGTTTTTAGGCAATAAAAAATATGGTTAGAATACGAAGGTAAATTTCGCAATTGTCAATAAAGTTTTAATAGTTGTAATAGGTGGGAAATCGGCCGGTCGCGATCGACCGAAAAGACAACGGTTCAAACCCCTCATCTTTCAACATCGATTACTATTTTTTCTTTTTTTCTAATTGCACTCGTTATTATTTATTTAAGTAGCCAGTTCATATTTTTCATTATTATGTCGGTAAAATCGAAAAATTTTATTCATATTTTATCAATATGTAATTCGTATTTAAATATGATTCCCAAAACACACGATTTACTAAAAATACCGAGCTAAGCTCGGTCACCCGGTACTGGTTATTAAATAGAGATAGAATCGTATGTAGTAGGCTAATTAAACATCGGTTCGGATAGTTTTGAAGGCTGTAGATTTTTAATTAGCACCGCGAGGCAGCATCCAGGAGTCTCAGTGAATGAGTTGAAAAAATAAACAACACTACAAAGAACGCCTTCATTTGACCCGTTGATACAATGCCGACCTACATACGCCGTTCATTAGTTGCATTTCATTCGAAGAATTCCGTGTTCTATAGCCATAATTTCGTATGTTTATTTTCTCTTTTGACCATTCAAGATGTTTTATCCCAAAAGATAATAATTTTATATCAAAATTTAATGATGACAGTATTAATATAGTCAGTATACCTATTAATTATAAATGTAATAATTATGATTTGTAATAAAAACTCAATGTACCTACGTCATTTTCGTTCGCAAGCATCAAAGTAGTCAAATTTTGCATCTTATATATAATACTGAAATTAATCTGTATGTTAACTTGTTAGGTATGTATCGGATCAAATATCACCTCAATTTAAGTTGTCGGGGTTAAACGATTAATTCTAAACGAGTTTGCATTTTATTAGATGCCCTTCAGACAGACATATACGTTCACAATAATTAGAACTTTTGAATAATAGGTTTCTATAAATTATATTATTATATACTTTAGAGTATCAACATCGAGTTGAAAGACAAAGCTATTAATTCCAATAAACACGACAACGCAGTTGAAACTTCTGTCAATAAACTGGGCCAAAATCATTATTATCAATCAACGGTGAAAACGTGAGGTTTTTTTACCATTAGTTAACTTATAAACAATACCTACGATTTTATTTTTGTGTTACCCCCACATTAGGAATTCTAAACATTTTTGAATATCATATCAAAAATTGACCGCTCCAGCGGGATTCGAACCCGCGTCTCCGACTGACCGTATATCGTTCCATAGCTTAATTGGCTAGAGCGCCGACACGGTCAGTCGGAGACGCGGGTTCGAATCCCGCTGGAGCGGTCAATTTTTGATATGATATTCAAAAATGTTTATAAACAATACATCATAACCGAGTACAATAATTAACGTGTTGCGTTAATTAAACATGTTATCTCTTACATTAATATCACATTGAACAGCATAACGTCATAGTTTTAATTGAAATGGAAGTTACATTTTAAAAAAAATCTTAAAGAAAACCGTCGTTAGTCCCCTCGTGGACATGTGGCGTACTGGATTGGATTACCACGCAGTAACACCAGACGTGCTATCTCTGTGATTGAAGTTCGAGAGCATCATAAAATATTTCTACGTATGCCTGTAGCGTGAGTCGAAAGATGATAGTTATAGTCGCCACTATCAAGTGCTTGGGAACTCGATTACGTGAAGTAATAAAGCTTTTGAATGACTGTTTGTCGCATCGTCTACAATTATATTTGATTTGCACAATAGTTGTAAATAAGAGTGTACACGAACAATAAGATTGGTATAAAGTACGTGTAAAGTTATTCTGTTACACAATCTGTTTGATTCCACGGCTTCAATGAGCTCAATAGACTTGCCTAAGGCGAGCGTCTCGAACGGAACACGTGTCGCTGATTGCCCCCAATTGGCGAGCGAATAAAAACAATCGTCGCTTAAAAATAACAGTGATTTCATCCACAACATGTGATGGATGTTTTCTCTTAGTGGAACGAAGCGTGGAGTTCTCAGGCTTATCCCATGTGAAATATCCGTATGTCGCGATCCCATGAACTCCCGAATCGATTTGGAATCGCTAATGACTCGACGATAATTGTATGTGGAGGAGTGATTATACTAAATGTAAGGACAGTGAACTGAGGAAACTTCCCGGAACCCAGGACGACGACATTATGCTCTATTTAATTCAAAATCTGCCATATGGGGAGCGGTCCTGAACTGACTACACACTACAAGGCCATGACGTGCGCTACGCACCATCTGATGTTTTATCATATAGGTACCACGTAAACAGATAGCCACATCCGTGTTCTGTCCGGTCCACAAATATGGGTCAAAATCAGGAAGTAAAACCGCAAAAATAAATCACATAACATATTTTATCATTGTTATTATATAGACAAAAAAGTTCAGTATGTGGCCAACCACATATTATTAGTTTATAACTTCCGCTGTTACTTTTGTTAAGATCGACTTGATAGGCTACTTGCTCCCACAGACACTTTTCATTTCCCTCTATATAATGCGCTTATTTGTCATCATAAACGACACCATTTCAGCGGGCGCTGATGTATAATGCTTAAACATATTACGATACCTTAAAATATATCCTAACATTTTTGACGAAATATAAAACAAGTTTTTTTATATTATGCTCTCGTATTTGCTAGTTATCTAACTACCATCTTGAAAACCACTTCTTACGTTTAAAATGCTAAAAACGTGGCACGAGACCAGGATGTAGATACATTTAGTAAAGCAACAAAAACTGGTATTTGTCATGATGTCAGCAGAGTCGCTATTGTCGTGGCTTATCGTCTATTATCTACTATGTGGAAACCGCTATTGTTGAGAGCTGAGAATCGTTTGTCGACTGGCGCCAGGATTGGGCATTTAAATAATCTTTTTCTTCCATTTAGTTGATTAACTGTCGTCAAGACATTTCTTTATGCATGACGCACATAAATGATATTACGCACATCCGCTGCATCTTCGGATACAATGTAAGTGCATGGAGAAAATTAATAAGACAGTTAACTCGGTAGAAATATTTCGAAGTGTACGTCTTAATTAACATCTCCTTTGTAATGTAATTTTTAAGACTCAAATAGTATTTTGATCATGCTATACTTGGCATAATCACTCTTGGGAACCGTTTTTATGATAAGCACTATATGCGCTTATGTACTGATTCGTATTATTTATATGTATTACGCTAATTATTTGTATAGATAACATTAATAATAGCGTAGTAAAACTGACAATTTAGCGTATCTACTTATCAATCAGTGCGGCATATCGTGCGAACGCGTCATAATAGAGGATATTATAATAAACAGCCCGGACCCCTCCGTCCTCCCTAATAAATATTAATGTATGAACTTGAGCCCCGCTGTACGGACCGATGCTGGTCCATTGACACTCAATTTACTTATATTTTCTGCTCAATACACTGATATACTCTCATGTTAACGTTCTTCATAAATTCTGTAAGCACTTTAAGATTAGCGCCGCTTTGTATAAAACTTCTTTTTAAAGTTAATTGCTCTCTAATTTTTAAGCGTGCACGTGTTTGCGTATATAAAGATTGAGCACCTATTTTACTAATACTCACATACAAAATAATTTAATAAATCGATTGTAAAATAATTATATTTTCCTAAGTGATTATAAATGCTTAATTTATATACAATTTCACTAAAATCATAACTATTTTAATTTAAAAAAAAAAACCTAATCAGAACTAAGATTCAATTTCAATAACATAAACCTATTATTCCAATAATACAATGAATAATAGAAGTCGAGAAGTTTTTGTATATATGTATTGTAGAATAGTAACTTTTTATTTTATACATCCAAGACAATAGCCACACCCCCGCTGAGGGCCGAAAGGTCACGTGTCGTCAAATAGGGAGGGTGGACGAGAACAATTTTCACATAAGTTTCCCACGCTACCCCCAGTGAAATGGGAATAGCATGGGAAACCATACTTGTTGGTTTTGTTCCGTAATCGCCCTTTACTAACATCATTTCCGGGGCGCAATATCAATTAATATGTCCTAATGTACCGGATGTGTTGACACATTATAGGTGATGCTAAACTCATAAGACGTTTTATAGGCAATTTATTAGGCGTAATAAATTTCTATAAACATTATAGCTTTCACTTTGATCTACATAAACTAATAAAACATTACTTAGCCGTAAAATTGATATTGGAGTGTACTAAACTATATTATATAACAATTTTAATCGTATATAGATATATTTGTTCGTTATTTACTTTTTATTTCTTATGGATTTCATTCAAAAACACAACAGTTTTAAAATGAAAGTTACCTCTTTACTCGTATATGTAAAATACGTTTGTGTTTATTTCAATGTCTTTGGTTTAAATGGTCTAATTTTATTATTTGAGCTAGAAAGCCTGTTTATCGAGACATGTTACAATTTAAAGCATAGATGCTAAGCAATAAACATAAATGTGAGCGAAACCGCGCCGTTCTTCACTAATCGGCAGAAACAGTATACAAATATATAAATTATTTCAAAATATATCTTTTACTCGCGCAAAATGAATTACATACGTACATTTATAAAAGCTATACTGATTAAAAATGAGCCTTATATATAAATAAATAAGAATAATACTAATATACGCACAAATGTGCCTTTTTGGCTACAACGGTTTACGTTACATTTTTTTACGGTTTACAACGAAATTACCCAGAAATTAATTTCCAGGCATCGACAAACATGTTTGCTAATTTATATGCAGATTTTTAGATCTCATTTTGTCGTCACTTTAAACGGAGTGTATGATATCTCTCAGTATGCGCAACTTTGAAGTTGTATTATGGCTACCATGAAATAGAATAAGCTAAATAATTTTGCTATAGATCTGCCTAAAAATAAGTGTTTAAGTTGTAGATAGACATTAACTTAATAACTTGGTTTAAGACTGAGATTTCAAGAAGTTCGAGAGTTTTCTATAGGCCGATATTTGTCCGGTAAGTTTATTTAATTCGGTAAATACTACGCGTCTCGAAAGCCACAACCGAATTGGCTTTAGATTCTAGCCCAAATAACAAAATTAGTACAGATAGATTCACATTGAATAATAGTGAAAATTAGAAGAATACTTATAATTCGAATACCATAAAAACCAACGAACGACGAATATTTAGCATTCATTTTAAGTCAATTATCAACATGCTACGATATAACAAAACAGGTAGTTAAGAAAATTGCCAGATGGACTGCGCCGCGGGCTAGGATACCTAAGAAGATTTCTTTTAAAGAATTTTATCTTACTCATAAACTATTAAAACATATTCACAGAATTCGCCAAGCCAAAGCCACCAAACCGAGCGTTTTGCATATTTTATATTTCGTTTTTTATTATCATGAATATTTGAAACGTCGAACAAATCCTTGGCTTTTGATATTTACCAAAAACGTCTTCATATTTCGTAATATTATTAACATCAATAATATTAATAGATTTTAAACTGAATTGGCTTTTTATTTTTCAATATTGTTAGATACAGTCCCCTCTGACTATGAAGCCTAATGAAACGCGATATCTGAATTGCTAAAAATGTAGAGCAATTGTTGGTAACTTTTATTCAGAAATATTTTTTTCCTATAGGATGGAAACCTACGCGGCTGGGTACGTTTATTCTGTTTTCTATGTCACTTCAGAGAAATAGTAGGTACCTAACAACTTATATTCGTATATGTATTAATGTTGCTTGAATATAGTTTATTATACAAAGAGTATAATGTAAACCTATGTACATGTACAATACCTATAATTATATTTTTTGTACCTAGTAGTACAGCTACAAAAATATAGTATATTAAGTCCGTCGGAGCTTTCTAGAAACTTTGCCAAGTACAAAATTATATAAAACTACACCTATTTTAAGGTATTTTTATTTCTATTTCACAAAGGCTTACGCATTGCAAGCAGATATATTGTTATTTTTAAGGCGTTAAATTACTATAATACAGACGATACTCTTGTAGGCTTATAACAATATAGTGTCATGATATTGTATTCTTAAATCCGATTTAATATCTCCATAAACAAAACCAGTATAAAATGTAGAGCTGTCTCAACATACAAAACTAACCCGTATGACCTTCCATTAAAGTATATTCCAAGTTTTGTGCATCTGGTGCTTAAAATCTTGTCAAGATTCTGTATCCATGTTATGCTTTTTTATTTACAGGTTTTTTAGTTTTAGAATACAGTTATATTTAAAATACAAAATTTTCCTGTAGTGTTTTATTTTTAGGAATGTGAAAAAAGGTAACATTAGCATACAGACATTAAAAGTATTATAGGGACAAAAAGGTTGAAAAAAAATAGTATGCGCAACTTTATTTTTCTGAGCATCATTTATTGTATTAGTGTTAATATATTATATTGTTTTATTAAGTAGGTACATACCTGCCAGTCCAGTCGCACTGATCACCAATCGTTCCCGCCTCCGCAACGTAGATTAGGCCCAAAACAAAAGTCCAAAACACTGCTTCTGGACCCATTTTTATTCAATAAAGTCTACTAAACTATCACAAAAACTAATATCACAGCGTCATCGTTTAAAATGTTCTCTCCTTATACTCATATTTTGTCCGTTTAGTATTATTTTGACACAAATAAACAATACGTAAAGATAAAGCGCGCAGACGATAACCCTACTCCAATTCCAAAACAATACTAACTTAACTTTCAAGGTACGATAGAGATAGTAGTTCCAATCTACTACAGCTTCCCTATTACTTTGTTAGAGTTAGACAAGGACAGAAATAATAATATCGCAATCGTGAAATAGATATACATTGCCATCTCAATTTTTATACTGCTAGGTAAAACGTGTCTTAAAGACGTAGACATAGAGTTGATAAACAGTGGTTAGAATGAAATGATTTATTAAAGCTTTCAGAAATGGCGGGAAAGACTGTAGACTTTACAATCAACATCTTTTTGAGCTTAAGGCAGCTGAAGTACTGTTTTACTTATTATTTATTTATTTTTTTGTTCTATGCTTATTTTGCTAAAAATTTAATTTATTCATGAGTAGAGAATACAAGATAAAAAAATTACATAGTAATTCAATAAATTTCGTTTTTTTTTATGCAAGATTTTTTTACATTGTATACAACTGTTTGTTCCTAAATTAAAAAAAAAAATAGTTATAATGTTTTTACATTTGCATTTAAGACTAAAAATGAGTTAAATTTTCTTTTTCAAGTTGCAAAGTTATGACTTTTATTGGAATGAAATATAATTTTAATTTTAAAAGAAATTTAACGCCTAAATTGTATGTAATTTTACTTGATATATTGTGCTAAATTAGATAACAAAAAATAACAATGTATTAAGAATAAGAATTACTAGTTAGCTCCGTAATTTAAAACAAACTATTTGTTTTCTTATGACATTTATATATAAGAGTCTTTATTGAGTGCATTTATTTCGATTAAGGGGCTACCGACAATGTTTTTTATATTATGTGATCTAGCACAATTTTGTTTTTTGCGACCTTTTGAAGCCTACACAAAATTATAGGGTAAAATAGTGACTTTGTAACAAAGTAATAGATCGATTAGTAAGATATGATTTCAGGTAAACTTTTTGCAATTTTAGTCCCGTAGATAAGTACTTGAATTATTTATTGGGGTTCTGAATCAGAAGGATAATAATATAGTGTCAAAAATTGTTTTCTAATGTTTACGCGAATTTCGCTCATTATAATGAAACAACTTTTTTGTATGTTGTCGCGGTTTATTATGTTTTTTTTTTATGTCCGATGCTGAGGTCCGATGTTTCGGATACTTTACAGCAACCATGGTCACGGGAGGTCTATAGTGTCAAAAAATTATTTAGTATGATTCCATAGCATAACACAAAGACGCTTCCCGCTGTCTGTATGCTTCGATCTTTAAAACTACGCAACGGATTTTAATGCGGTTTTATTTAGTAAATAGAGTGATTCCAGAGGAAGGTTTATATGTATAATACGTGCATAATATAGTATAGGATGAGTTTGACAGTTTTAGAGGTTTCTAATATTATGTCGTAAATAAACACATTTTTTTGCGCTTACATTGCAAATATTTATTTTATATTTTATATTTAGTATCAGCATCGCAGCCATGAGAAGCCGGGGCGGGTCGCTAGTTACAAATAAATAACAGTTGAGGGTAAAATAAATGTATTATTATTTTATTAACAATATAGTTTCAAAACGATAGGACTTGTCACGCGTTAACGCTCAATATGTACACAAAGATAAATTAAATCAATAAGCTCGTGTTTGCTCGCCCGACAGATAGTCGCTTTGTCACCATTTAACTTTGGGTGTGATTCGCCTTATCTTACTTACCAAATGTGATAATTTAAACCTTTGTTTAAAGCGTTACTTGCGGTTGACTTGGGGTGCTATGCAGGTGAATGCGTGACGAGAGATCATAAAGATCATCTACTAGAATTTTAAAAAAAAATCTTAATACTATAAATAATAGGAGAAAATATAACACACAGGATATACAAGCTAAAAAAGTTATGAAAATATAAAAATTTCGTGCATTTTTCATTTTTGCTTTTATACTTTTAGTAATAAACTTTGAAATTTTTTTACGACTAGGTCGGCATAAAAGCGTACGGCTCAGGTGGTAAGCGGTTACCGTAGCCTATAGGTGACTCCAAATCCGGAGCATCTTAAGCGCGTTGCCGACCCAATCACCGACTCTCCGTTGGAACTCTGGCGACCTTGCTCACCTCAGAAACACAACGCCACATGAGACCATTATAATTTAACTGTGATCTTCTGCAAGGTTGAAGTCCCTCGTCCGCGGACGGACTGCTCCAGATCTTGAGCAAGATATATCCTGCTGTGCCCACGTGACTTAAATAATAAATTATTTTAAATATATATTAGTTACCCTATTCACGTTGATCATTGTTATTAATAAATTGTTTACAAATGAAATGTTTTGTTACAAATTTAAACTATTTGTGTTACTCAGTTAAAATGAATGCGTGTGAATGTTTATATTAGGAGCTATAAAGTTCTTAAAAACAAAACGTGTGCGTGTTAGTGTTGAATGAAACACTAGTGACCCAGTAATCGTATTGATGAAATGAAATATTCCTATCATTAACTTCGGACTCGGTAAATACATATTTATATAACGTAAGTTGATTGAGATTGAAAAATTAGTAATAAATGACAAAAAAAAATATTAAAGTAAAATTCCATAGCTAATTCTATAATGTAAATTAATTTGGCCAATAAATACTTGTGTATGTGTATCAATATATGGTATGTATGTAGAATATCAATAAGATGGAACAGATGGATTGATTCAGCCTGTAACATCTCACTGCTAGGCATTGATCCTTTCTTCATGTAGATTGGCAGTTCAAGCTGTTGAATACCAGGTTCAAAAACCCGCAAAACACGGGTTTTAATTTATTTATTTTTAAGAATTTTGCAATGGCTTTGCAATGGCAATTCCCAACAAGTCTCGAACATCTTTGTTTAAAACTTGCAGGTATCTCCCCTTTATTATTAGGCCTGTGTATTTCTAAGCCAGCAGTTGGATGTTTATCCCGCCATTAGTCAACTTTTTAAGTTCTAAGATGGTGGTGGAACTGTGCTATTACTTAGTCGCCTCTTACGACACCCACGGGAAGATAGGGGGTGCCTAAATTCTTTAATACCGTAGCCACACAGCATAAAACGGTAATCAAAACAAATTAAATAATATTAAACTTCCTCAGTGCTGCCAACTTCGGGGATTTTCCCAATAAATCTAGAGATATTTTGTATATAGCGGGAAAGGTTTAGGGGATACTTTTTTAGGGTATTTTTGGGGAATTTTTAATTCTTCAGAACGTATTATATTTTAATACAAATTACTATTAAAAAATAAAAAATCTAAAGCAAAGTATACAAAATAATTTATTTTCTATTTTAAATTTTTTACACAATTTTAGATTTAGGGGTTTTGTTTTAATTTAGTGACTTATCAAAAGATTTAGGGCAAAGCTTTTTCAAGAGTTGGCAGCACTGAACTTACTTGAGTCAAACCAAATTAATTTTATATAGGTAATTACTTTTAATCCGCCATTGTGAGATAAGAGTCATGTAGAATAGAGAAGGCGCAGTGGAGAACCGGAGATTGTTCGAAAATTCGGAATCGTGTAGATTTAATCCTGTTCTTCTTTTTCTTTTCAGGTTAAAATGGCTTTCAATAGTGCCAAATGAACACAGATGATTTCGGAATCGTGTAGATTTAATCCTAAAACTAAGGCAACCCTAGTGAATACTGACAAGTGACAATTTGACAAATGACAACTGACATAAGCGACGGCATTATGGCATAGAATAAGGTAACCTTTAAAAAGCGTGTTTAATTTGACTGAAAATGATTAGAATTTACCAAAGAAACGTGTGCTTACACGTTAAAGGCTTAATCAAACCAACATTATTCAAAGATACATGTCTAAAACCTACAATTATTGGGATTCATCAAAGTAACTTTTCAAGGCAATTTGCGAGCAGAGAAAAACAAGAAAATAAGCTAGAAAGAGTATATTATGGACCACTGACGCCACAAATAAGAGCTGTAAAAATATTTTCAGTAACTTCAAGTGCAGCAGGTCTAGCAGCTCAACCGTTCATCCTACGCGAAGCGAGCGCTATAGGCAGCACACCCCTTCTAGTAGCGTTATGTTCAGTTGTTGGATTTTTTACATTTGTTACTCCTCTATTACTACATTTCATAACGAAGAAATATGTAACGGAAATTCACTATGATCCCGAAACTTTAACTTATAAAGCAACAACTATTAATTTCTTTATAGCACCTGTACAAGTAAGTTGCTTTAGAATTTGTTTATTTGTACTTTACTCTAATAAATATGAAGTGTATCTTGTGCTACCACTCTAAACTACTCATAAAGTTAAATAAGTTAAAGATTTAAAAGATTAGCTTAACATTTTGTTTTTCTAATCTGATTTATTGTGTTACTGATGAACTTTTGTGTATCAATATCTAACAATCTGTATAGCATTAAAATATTGGGTGACAATATTACAAACCATTTATAAATTTTTTCAGTTAGACTTCAAAGTAGAAGATGTTGTTGTGCCAGATATTCCTGGAATGTTCACAACAATGTTTGCTAAAGGAAAACCACTTTTTATTGAAGCCAGACACTTTACAGACCCACTTCATTATGCAAAAATAATGGGTTATGACAAACCATTAGATTTTAAACTTGGTGAAAACAAGGATGATGAAGACACTAAGAATAGTTGAAATTTGTTATTGAAATAGTTGATAAAAAATAATATAGTATAGTTTTAATTTATTTTATTCTTTATTTAAATATTGATAATTTCATCCATTAATTAATGTTTGTCTGAAATAATGCATTAAATACACAACTAACTTAAAAAGTACTCCTTAGATCTCAATCAAATTTAAATAGGCCTACATGACAAGTGCCAGCCTTTGATTTAAAAAAAGAATCATCAAAATGGTACATCCAGTAAAATTGATTCCAATGATTGCTCTCAAAAAAAAACTCAATAAACTGTAAACTTCGCTAGCTTTAAAAAAAAAAAAAAAACTAAAAATGCTTTCAATATGTGGTAACTGTTGGCAATAAGAAAATTAAGTGTTTATGACAAATTGTGAATTTTATGGTGCCAAAAAGTGCCAAAAGGGCCTTTAACTCTTAAGATTTGCTTAAAATATGTTGTAGGAAAAAAAATTGAATTAATAAAATATATATTTTATTGTAAAATTACACTATTTCATGGAAAACAATTTTAGAAACAGAAATGAATATTATACAATATTTAAAACAGTTAAAAAATCCTTATGTGACTAGACGATATTGCTGGCTGGATTTCGATGTTGAAAAAAAAAAACATAAGAATATATTTATAACAAAACATTTATAGGAATGTAGGTACTAGTACTGTAGGTACTTGAATTATATACAATAGTTTTTTTTTTATTTGCTTCAATTGCATTGACTGGAATGTATTTCTTGGATTTTCCATATTACGATTTTAGTAATATAGAATTTGATTTCATACAACTTGCATATGTTAAATTTTAGATTAGTAATAGTTAGTTTATAAAATAAATTTACTATTTTTTAAACAATATTTTAGTTAAAAATATTTTAGTAAATACTATAAACAAAACTTACAAAAATTGTCATTACAATACATTAACGATACCAAGTTACATAATAAAATAAGATTTTTGCAAACAAATAACTGCTGTTTCTAGAAACAGGTAAAATTTATTTTTAATGTGTAGTTATAGGATTAGTTATTTAATTATAAGTTTTAAAAGCTTACATAATACTTTATCCAGTGATGTTGCTACATTATTTTACTTACCTTGTGGCCCCGCACCTTTATTCAGTCAAATTTTCTATAATACTAACAAATTCGAACCTTGTTTTCTTTAATTAACACTTCCACATTAAATTAAGGGATTAGTTAAAGAGGTTATAGATTTGTCTTAAGCATGTCGTAAAACTTATTTACATTTTTAATCAATAATTCTATTTATAGTATTTATATATGTTTAATTGTAAACTTTAGTCCCAAAGATAAAATTTGATAAAAATAAAAGTTTTTGAGATCATCGAAAAAAGTTTATCATGTTTCATATTTTTTAATTGTCTCAAGTTCCCTTATGGATATCGTCATTCCTTATTACAGTCAGTCAAATAAAATTATGACTAATATAAATAACTATGAAATGTTTATTCAAACTATTTACACACACAAATACTTGGAATGTATGAATTAAACATTTTATACGCTAGCTAGTGGACTGTCGAAGCCAGAACACTTAAATCATTAACAAAAGAAAACTATACAAACAACAAAAAAAATTTTTTTTCTAAAATTACTATGTATAGATTTCCTACAAAACTACCGCGAAAGTTTAAAAACTTATACAAAGCTATTATTTTGATTTTACAATTAGTTACACCTTAGTTGTTTTTTTTTAAATGTTTTAACAACATAGCATGTCCATTTTGTTTGAAACAATATTTTTATACAACAGTATACACTTATTTTAATGCGAGGAACCAAATCAGACGGAATCATAACATTATAAAGATATGTAAAACCTTTATACATAATTTTCTAACGTCGCAGTATAAGATACAAGATGCGCCAGGATGCATTTATTTTAATTAAAATAAATGCATTGCATGATCGGCTGAAAGAGGGCATAACCATTGTACAGGAAAAAGTCAATATAGTCTGACTCACAAAAATTGAACTTGAAAAAATAAAATCTTGTCTTGTATCACTACTTGGCCGTTCTATGTAGAATTGTTGAACTAAAAGTTTGATCATTGAAAATATAGATTAAATATTATTTTTTTCAAATTCTCTTTCATCGAAGAACCTTCAACAAATGTACTTATAACTAAACAAATAGTTTTTATTACGTTGATTTAATAGTACGTATAATTTAAAAAATTATTATTAGACAAAAGTACATTTGTAGTATTAGTTGTAATTTTATTAAGTATCAAATAGCAATGACCAAACTAACTTCTATGACCTATGATATTATTGCAGCCACACGAAAAGTTTCGTCATTAATTCAGGCTTAACTTAGTGTTCAGACTAGGTTAATAAAATTAAGTTATCGTAATGTAAACAATCACTACAAATATTCTCCGCAGAGATAACAGGACGTTAGGACTGAGCGGGAGGTGTTCTAGGATATAGAAGTATTCTTAGCGGAGTGACCAGGGCGCCAGGAGCGGGCTGGAGGTGTCCGCTCAGTCGTAGTGCAGCGTGTTGTCGGCGAGCGAGTGCGTGGCGGGGGAGAGCTTGTCGACGGCCTCGAGCGCGGCGGCTCGCGCGCGGGCCCTCGTGCGCCACTCCACGCGGCAGAAGGCGGCGGTGCCGGCGGTCGCGAGCACGGCCAGCGCGCCCAGCTGCGCCGACAGCGGCGCGCGCGACGAGTAGAAGAAACACGCGGCCGCCGCGAGAGACTGCGGAGTTTATCACTCAATGCTTAGGGTTCGTCGATTAATCTCGTGAAATAGGGGGGGGTATTTGGAAAAAAATCACTAAACATCACAAGGAAGGTGGAGCTGTAATGAAATATCACGTGTATTTATTTTTCGTTGAACGCGCGATTTGTAAACAGAAAAAACGACTACTAATTTTGATGTCTGGCTGGAAATTTGTATCACCCAACATACTTAATTTTCCAAAGTTTGATTATACCTCAATTGAAAAATAATATTCTGAAAATTTTGGTATACTTTTGCACAAAAAATACACTGTTTGGTGGGGGACGGAGTAACCTAAAACATCACCAAATATCACCAAAAGTGTTAAAAGGGTGCTAAAAAACATCATTTCCACTCGGTGAGTAATGGACGATACGCAGCCTAAAACTGTAGATCAAAAGCATGTAATATTTATTACACAATACATCAGTACATGTTTAATAGAAGGTCAATCGGGAATCTCTAAATTCCATTCAGAAATCGTCATTTTTATTGTTTCTAAATATGATTTTTAGAAATACCGAATGAAAAGTTGGCATTTTTTTAGGATCCTATTTGTATGATAATATCATATTAGCGATAATTAAAATACTCGATACAAACCTGAGTAAACTTGAACAGCGCGAACGCGGATGTGCTATTGTCCGCATACTTTCCGCCCAACATTGAGTATATTTGAGTATTGTAGCACGCGTCCCCGAATCCCAGGAGGAAACTGCAGAGCATGGCTAGGTAGGGCGAAGGAGTAATGTAGGAGACGTCCATGGTGTCCCCGAAGGGCGCAGCGTTTGGCAGGTTGATAAAGATTAGGAAGAAGCTAGTCATGTGAATCAGGTAGCCCATGATGACCACGGGGTCGCGACCCCATCGCGTTGTTTTGTTACCGAGGATACCAAACAATGCACCACCTGAAATTACGATTAAAGAGGTGATTTATTTTTAAGATGTGAATAACGTCAACATAAAGTGAAATCTGATCCATTTAAAGATCCCTACTTTGTTAAAAAAAATCTTTCTATTTTAATATAATATAATAATATTAGGGGAACACCGGGCAAGACGGGGTGGTGGGCAAGACGGGGCATCAGGCTTTTCAGGTGATTTAAATTGATCAATCTCATTCGCTCTGCCATCTCGCTACTGGCCGCCACGACAGCTCTTAGTCACACGAGTACTAACACGGTGGCTATTCATTTGTTTTAGTTATCGTCGAAAAGTAGATTTCGTTTGTTCGTATTAAAATTTCTTATATATACGTTTCGTAGTACATGAAACTTGTATTTAGTGAATTTTAAGTGGCACCTCGGTTAATCCTATCTATAGTACATTGCAGTAACAGGTAATAACTTGTTTTGTTATGAAACATTATTCAATTTTTTTTTTGTTTGAATATTAATGTTGAAACGAATCGACGGGCAAGATGGGGTATCTGATACCCATCTTGCCTGACACGATTTTGATTATTTATATTTTTTTATATATTGTTTTAGGATGGTTTATATTTAAAAAAGTCATATATGTTTATAAAAGAAACTCAGGAAGAGGAAAACGGTCAAGGGAAGCACTGAATAAGGCGATAGAAGCTGCTTTGAAGCGAGAAATGGGATATATTATGTCGGCTGCAAAAGTTTTCTTAGTCCCACAAACTACATTGGAATGAAAGGTAAAAAAGGCAAAAAAAGAATGTAAAGGTACCTTTGGGTACCAGTATTCTCGCAAAAAGAAGAAGAAGAGGATGGGCTTGATGGATTATTTATTAGACATAGAAATCGGTTTTTTTTAACTGTAGATACTGTGGCAGCACCTCTTACTACAAAAGCAACGAGCACTGCAGTTGTTGTTACAGGTTCTGCTACTTCAACAGTTGTGACAACTAGTACAACTGAAATTTACACATATTTAAATTTGAGTCCTTCCCCTAGATTTTCTTATTGGCCTAATTTAGTGCATTAGCCAGCCCAAAGCAACTATTGCCTCTTCCAGTGACCAAGAAGACATTAAAAGTGAAAAAAAACGCTGTAAAACTACTAACATAACCTCTTCACCCCATAAACAGAAATTGTTAAGAATTAAGTTAAAAGAATTTATTTAAAAAAAATGTGACAGAAAAGTTAAAAAAGCAAAACAAGGAAATCAGACAGAAAAAAAAGGAGCGAAAACAGAAAAAGGAAGAGTAACAAAACCTATTTCAAGACTAAAGCTACAAAGAAATATAATCCAAAGAAACGTATTAGACAGTCGTCTTCTGAAAAGAGTGATGTTGAAACCGAAAACACTCCATGCCTACATTCTACAGGGTTATATTTCGGCTCCAAGAAAGGTTGGATTGCTTATTCTTCTTGTGGTAAATGGTTACATTATGGCTGCGCAGGAGTGGATTATAATGATGCCGAAGCAACATTCATTTGCGAGTTCTGCACTCCTGTATAGTCGAGAGAATGGCTATACCCCATCTTGCCCATTAGGCCCACCCCATCTTACCCGACCTATCGGGCATGATGGGGTGATATGTCATATTTTACATTTTGTTATATTATTAACAATTCTGTGGTTCTGTGTTCCTGATTTCAATTTAATATGTAAGATTGATAACTACAAGCCTGATTAAGAATAAATATGATTATGAAACCATGAACCCCTACGATTTCTGGAGCTTTAAACCTTAACTACCCCATCTTGCCCGGTGTTCCCCTACTAATATATTTGTTTTTTGTTTTCTTTTTTTACAAAAACCAAGAGCATTTAAATATCTATGAAAATATCTAAGCCTATAACATTATATTTACTCTAAATCCAATGTAACATCAAAGCGTTATAATACCTAAACGGATTCGCGTTTAATTATCAATAACAAACTTAATTTAGTTTACTCATATAGAATATAGATAATAAATAAGTAAACAATTATTATATTATAGAAAAACACAATACAATGAGTTCATCCTTTAACTGATAACGTTTAAGTATCTCTTGACCTGCACATAATCTAAGGACGGAGTTCCTTTTTACGCAAGTTATGACATCGAATCAAGTGTTAAAACAATGGAAATACTTATATGACGTCACATACGATATTTCGAAGGCCGGCTTTTAATGTTGCTGTATTCAAAAATGGTTCGTGTTGCTCACAAACTGTTAAATTTCGAACATTGCATTTTTTTATTTTGTACGTAGCATGTTTTGAAATTTCGCACATGGCATGTTTTAAATTAAAAAAAAAGAAATCGTTTTAAGTATTTACAGAACATTAAATTTCGAACATGCCATGTTCTATATTTAGTTATTCGTAAGCATAACGAATAATTTTTTGAAAATAGCAACCGAGCATTACAAGGGCGTAGTAAATGACGATTTTAATACACAAGGCTAGATAAGAAGGATCAATCAAAAATGTAAAGCTCAATAAAAGTACTCGTAAATGTTGGAGGTCACAAACGTATAAACAAGTCGAATGCAACTGATATTAAATAACAATCATCTACCGAGGAAAATACCACAACTAATTATCGATTTTAAAACTTATGCGTAGGTACCTATAATCAATATGTAAATTTTATGTCTATGAATTTAAATCTAAAATACAATAAATTTTTAGAAATATCCGTATATGTGTATGATCAATTGCAAAGGATTAATTCTTGTGCGGGACATATGCTTGATGGTTTTTCAAAAAATTAATTTTACTGTCAGCAAATTGAACTCACATGCGAAAATTTTACGTTCGTCGCATATTATCTGTCAAACAAACTAGGCATGTGCGTAGATGTCGATAACTTACCAAGTACTTCTCCCATACCGATGAACACTCCAGAAAGACCCACAAGTTGCTTCGCATTTTCACCCATCGCAAGAGTGAAACCAATACTCGGACTGTACACTCCGCTGAAGAAGGATAACTCTACTCCTGTAGGAAAATAACACAAAAATATTACGATTCAATATGTTGACATTTAGAAATAACCGTGGAACAAACTATTTTTGTAAAAATGATTGATCGCTGAAGTATCTATATATCATTTCATTGCATGTGACAAAATCAAAATAACCCAGCAAAAGTAAATGAAATAAAATCTTCTTATTTTCCTACATTCCTTAATGTTTTTGAATTAATTAACTAACATAATAATCAATAAGTAAATATTGCGAAAATTAAACCACTTTAAGATGTTCCCAATATTAACTGAAAATGTCGAATTATACGTTGAGCTTATCAATCTGTCATATTTTCTATTAGAACATCATAAAGTGGGTACGTAAGTGTGTGTGTACTTATGTACGCACGTAAGAAACTATACTTCATTGGCTAGCTGGCTTCAAGGTGCTAACTTCTTCTTCGTTAACTAGCTCACTTCAGTGTCGGTTTTTTGTGATGGTGTGCGAGTGCATCGTAAAAATTTACTCTCATAATTTTTCCTTAACGCAAGTAACGGAAGTATAACTTCAAAAGAAAATAGGCCCCAACCACTAATTTGTAGGACGGTGTATAAAATTATAACAATAAGTAACCTGTATAAATAAAAGCAGCACTCAATAGGATCATATCACTGGTGCAGAATAGTTTGATTGCACCTTTGAAAGCCTCCATAGGGCCCTCGGAATCAGTCACAGCCATCTCACTCTGGAAAACAATTTTTTTCATTTTTATAATTTTTTTATGATAAAATTTTAATGATGTATGTGGGTTGTGTAAAATCTAAATTATGATTGTGATTTATATAACAATTCTTGGACGAAAATTAACCTAATTTACGCCATTGTATCACTCCGAATTATAACAAAATTTAAAAATGTTATAGACCTAGCTTAAATCGTCAATACTTTATCAGGCAATGTTTTGCTTTCGAAATACCCCGAATTCTTTTCCAATAAGAATATTGAAAAGAATAAAGTTTAGTGGCATATTTACAACTTTTCCTGGGGACTTTAACTGGGGATTGGGTGGGGTTGGTAACACACACGACGTCTATAAGCTATGGTAATCGCTTACCATCAGGTGAGCAGGGTATATATATATATATTATTTTTAGTACAGCAACCTACATAAGTAATCGTCTAGGTAGACAGCGCATCCTCAAAACATAAAGTTGCTAATAATTACGATCGAATGATCTGTAAGTTTCCAATTAAAAACTAAACATCCAGATTCCCTTGACCGAAACGTATAAAAGTTTTATAATGATCACCAAGACGATACGTTCATTACAGATAAAAGGGGTCGCTATTATCATTTGACCCTTCGATTTAAACCGTAATTCGTATATTATACGATCATAAGGTAAAATCGCATATTTTCGAAATAAACATAAACAATGCACACGTTAACATTGTGAGATTTCATTTCCTTGATGATTTTAAGAAATTATGTAATTTATAATCGATAAAAAGCGCAAAATGTATGTCACGGTCAGTGTTACCAGCTCTGCAGAAAACGAGATTCGATCACGATGACATTTAATATATTCCTAACAATAAAACACGACACCAAAAGGTCAAGATTGTGTGATGAAGCAAAATATTGCCGATATCGTCAAACGCATTTGCTCAAAATTTTACTGCCTAACATTAGGAATTGATTATATTCTAAATGAGGAATTTTACAAACTGGTTATTTAACAGATGACTGGATATACTTAAATATGTTAAAATCGGTGATCGAAATACGTGTTTTGTTTGTTGCGGGCTAGTGTGATTTTATTAGCATCTTGATTGCTATTCAACTCATTAGCGGCTCGTAAATGGCCATTTAGAAAAACTTTCTTAGAAGAGTACAGACACGAATGAGAGAGTTCGTGGGATATACAGCGGCATACCTGAATTTTTAAAATTTTAATGTATTTTGTTTTGATGGAAGTTATCGATCCTTGGTCAACCATATATTATTTTTTATGCAGCAATATAAAACGAAAACACTGAGGTCTTATCATTACACATACATTTAGTTTTAAGAGGCAGAAGGCGAAGGCATTGCATACGCTGAACATTTTGAGAATAATTAAATATCATATATGTATTAGAAGACCCAAAACTCGGACGAACCACCAACATACCAAACACGGTTGAGTAGCAAACAGTTACTAGTACGTTATCAGTTGCCTATAAACGTTTTAATTTGTACATTATTAATAAACGCAGAAAACAAAATGAAATCACTCTTTTTCAAACAAGAAAAAGGCCATTCGAGACACAAAATGATGTACTTATAGACAGATCTAATCAATTTTGAAAAATTCAAAAAGTAGTATGTACTAAAGTTTTTGCTTACACCAAAATGAAAAAAAAATACGGGAAACTGCAAAAGGATTATTTTGGCATTGTTGAATATACAATATTTAAGATATTATAATACTAAATCATGTAGTATAAATCTGGCCATAAGAGTTGGTAGGGACTTTTTATAGGATGATTTATCGACTAGTCCATTGGCGCAGTTTGTCGTGGCCCTGTCGTGCTTTTTGTTCCTCGGGTTGCGGGTTTGATTCTCACCTGAGTTTGGGTGTAATATTTATATACGTATTATTTATATGTATATTTATAAAAAAATATATATTTATAGTTATAACAGTTGGCCTGTAAGACAAGCATTAAGTTGCTTACCATAGGAGCAGACGACCGTGTGTGTATGTTATAAGATATTTATTTATTTATCAAAGGACAACCTTTTGAGTTGTAATCAGTATGTTAGCCAAGTACTATAAGTTGCATTACGTTAAAGATACGTGTACCTCATATATGTATTATATTTTAGATGCAACTTGAATGCTGACGCATAAATAACCTTTTCTATAATAGTAGCAATCTAGCAATACGATATTTTTAAACGTCTCCTTTCTAGGATCATCAAAGAAAACTCTACGATAGGACATATCGACAACACTAAAAATACTACGCCAACCCTATTCTACTTTCTAAGAACAAAACGTCAGCAATTGCAACATTACTAAAGAAGTGCAAATAAAATTTAGATGTTTTATTAGCTTATATGACTAGTAGAAACACAACGTCAAACTTATATGAGTGGTTTTCCTTTAAAAACAGAAAATACCAAAAGTCTACATGGCATAGGATTTATTGGCGTATCGATATTGTATATGTAGCACCCCTTTGCCCTTACATAGGTAACAGCTATGAGTATATGAGTAAGAAACAAATGATAAAAGAGAGACCTTTACATCATCAACGGCAGGAGCGCGCCTGGTCGGTCTCAGCAGTAAAAGGAAGACGATTCCCACGGCGCAGACCCCACTCAGTGCACCGAACACTACATTCCTAGTCTCCAGATCGATATGCGTCTTGCCTTGGAACTTAATGAACACGAACAGATTCCCGAAGAACAAGCTGTAAATAATAATAATGGTAGTCTTTATTCCTCACCCAGCTTAGGTCTAGCTGTAAGGAAATTGTATATAATTAACTTAGTAACACATTTATTGTGTATTTTATGATCTTATTTTTATTGCATGTTATAAAAATTAACATAAAAGTAACTTATTCATTCTATTTTCCTCTTCTACAAGCGTCCTGTCTTATATTACCTAAGATAGACTGGTAGAGACTGCTTTTAGTATTTACGTATAAAGTCGAAATTTTAAGCAAAATAATTATATTGTTAATTGAAATAAAATAAATAGAATATAAAGAATAAATTCTAAGTTTTTGCTTATAATTCAGAAATGAAACCACATTTTGGAAATGAAAAGATAGTCAATTAAAAACTGTCTACATATATTGTGCAAATCAATAAAATTAAACTGACTAATATATAAAATTCTCGTGTCGCGGTGT
The DNA here is from genome assembly GCF_905220565.1 of Melitaea cinxia. Taxonomy (NCBI): domain Eukaryota; kingdom Metazoa; phylum Arthropoda; class Insecta; order Lepidoptera; family Nymphalidae; genus Melitaea; species Melitaea cinxia. The sequence goes on from NC_059403.1 coordinate 12,216,910, forward strand.
TTGTAGTTAAACTCGTCCGAAACGTCTTGACCGATTCTCATGAAATTTTGTGTGCATATTGGGTAGGTCTGAGAATCGAACAACATCTATTTTTCATCCCCCTTAATGTTAAGGGGTAGTCCACTCCTAATTTTTTTTTAAATTTTTAGATAAATTATTTATTTTTTTATTTTATTATGATTTGGCGTTGAAAAATACATACAACCCTAAATTTTCACCCTTCTACCACCAACCCCTATTTTTAAATAGCATTTAGCGGCAAGACAACGTTTGCCAACTCAACGGGTATTGATTCGGTTTTTTTTTTTGATAGATAATGTAATTCAAGATAAAGGTTTATATGTATAACACGTGGATAGTATAGTAGAGAAACAGTGATAATTTTAGAAGTTTCTAATGTGATGTTGTAAGTAAACACATTTTTTTTTGCGCTTACAGTGCAAACGCTGGCTGAACCCTACGAGATAAGTCAAAATAATGTACTACAGTATTTTACGCCTTAAAAAGGTCTACATAAAAGTCTGGGATGGTATATGTCTGTCTCTCAGGGATAAACCACAATAACCATTACTTTCTACGAGAAATAATGGCTTATTGACCAAGCGATTTTATGCCATACAGCATTAATTCTTATCCAAGTAAGAACCATAAATGCATTGTGCATTTAATATAGATCGTTAGGCATTTACAGCATGTAATTTAATTGAATATTTTTTAAGATATGTATTACATTACAGATTTAAAATGCAGGGACATAAAGGTTGCAGCGGAACCGGCCGAGGGGCCGGCGCCGCGCCAGCGCAACCATTTTTTCGATATTTTATGTTCGTACTTTAGTCGGTATTAAGGTTAATTTTTTAACTGCATTTATAGTAAGTACATTAGGTTATATATGATTAATACAATACACAGACTAAAAAATAATAATTTATAAATTAAAGAGTAAACTATAAAGAAAATATGTTTGTATTGTCTAATGACAAAAAAGTTGTGAACGTTGTATATAAAGACATTCTGTAGTATATTTAGTATCATCATTTCACCCGTGCGAAGCCGGGGCGAGTCGCTAGTATAAAATAAAATAATATATAGATATGTCGACATCTTGTCGCTGTCATTAGTAAGCTATGTGTGTGTAAATTAAAATAAACTAACAAAAGTAATAGGTAAATAGAGAATAAATGAGATGCTACGGCGTGCGTGAAACCTACTATTTGTTAGGGATTTCTTTGTATTTGATATACATTATACATGTACAAATATGTCGTGTATATGTTATACAAACAAACTATACGAGCGGAATTGTTTTTGACATTCTTGTAAATACTTTAAGTTGTATTCCTGTGACTCAGGTAAAACATACGTACATACATATAATCACGCCTCTTTCCCGTACGGGTAGGTAGAGACCACTTCTTTCCACTTGCTACGATACTTACATACTTCTTTCGCTTCGTACACTTTCATTATTCCCTTTATGCATGACATGCTCTTCAGTTTAGGGTACTCTTGACCTGGCCTTTTTTCAAGACGTCCCTTATTTCGTCTCGGAACGTCCGCATAGGTCTACCCCTTCCAACCCTTCCATTCACACTCGCCTTATACACTTTTTTCGTCAATCGTTCTTCACTCTCGACATGACCAAACCATCATGAGCATACCTTTCTCAATTTTTGTCACTAGATCTTCTTTCAGACCACAACGTTTCCTTATCTCACTATTCTTATCCTGTCACTCAGTTTAACTCCTATCATACTTCTTAACGCTCTCATCTCAACTGCATTTATTCTACTTTCATGTTTCTTCTGCCATATCCAACTTTCACTTCCGTACATGAGTGTTGGAACCAACGTCCCCCATTGCACAGCCAAACGAGCCTTGTTAGACACCTTCCGATTGCTGATAAAGGAGTGCAAAGCTCCATTCACCCTGTTTCCTGCATTCACTCTTCTTTCAATATCACTCTCACACTTTCCATCTCTTGTAAACTTTGAACCCAGATACACAAACTCATTCACCTGTTCAATTTATTCATCTCTAATCACGATATTGCAGTCTGTCACTGCCTCATCTCTTTCAAACACCATCACTTTCGTCTTCTTTAAATTCATCTTCATTCCCTTTCTTACAAAAGTTCCACTCATATCAGTTACCATCTCCTGCAACTCTTCGGGCGAAGACGCAAGTAATTCTTGATCATCAGCATGGAGAAGACATTTGACGAGTAACTCATTTATTCTCAACTCATTTCATTTTCTTTTAAATCTGTCAAACAATTGTATATGATAGATTGTATATAATAGATTAAACAGCCACGGTGACGCTACACATCCCTGTCCGCCTTCCACCTTTTTCGATTTTAACCATTCAGTGCCCCAATTATCCTCACACAAGCACTAGAATGCCTGTAAAGAGATTGCAATGCTCGTATAAGAACACTGCTCAAACCATTCACGGACAATGCTGACCACAATTCATTCCTAATCACTCTATCATAGGTAAAAAACGTCTATTATCCTCAAATGAAACACGTTTTCTAGAATATCATTTTAGAACATGATTTGTGTAAATACCAAGACTATTTTAATAATATTGTGTACAATTAAGAATAGATTAATCAACATATCTACATCATATCAACATATTAAAAGTTCTTACGCGGTCTATTTCGACATTGGTTATAGAGGTACAAAAAATATCAACTATATGTCAAAATTTTCAATACAGAATGAAAGTGTCAAAGCATAGGATAAAGCCTTATAAGAACAGCTTACCTGCATTGCAGCATCGCCCAGAATATACCAGAGTTTCTGGATATGGTATCAGCATCACTGTTCAACGTCAGGTAGTTCCCTTGTCCCGTCCATATAGCGGCCGCTCCTGCGCCTATCAATATACTCGCCGCGTATAGGAGCCACGTGCGAGGAAAGAGAAACGATACTATGAAGAATCTGGAAAGAAAACCTTTATTTATATGTCACAATTTTACATTAAAAAATAAACAGAAAAGAGTAGATATCGAGTAAATACGTTAAATATTTAGATTTACCAGTTTACCTACATAGATATATTCAAAATCTTATGAACTAAAAATCAAGTATATTTTTGCATTTCCTTACTACTAATTTGACTGAAGGTAAAATTTTATTAAACTTTGAACCAAAAGTATCAATAATCTTGAATCTATGTTTATAAACGACCAGTGAGAAATTTTATGTTATATTATTGAGTTAAATTTTTTAATTAATTTAATTCAATAAAATATTTTTTATATAATTTATTTTTAATACTTTGACGATTTGATATGTTAACTTCCGTAAAATTAGTAATCAGCTCTAAATATTTCGTGGAAAAGATTCGTTTAAAGTACGCCTTTAACAATTATTTACAAATACAATTAAAGAAAGATAAAGAGCTATTTCCTTCTATTGTAATTAAACAACAAGTGATAGATAGCTGCCGTTGCTTCACCGTGATCGCTATGCAAGGTCAAACATAATTTTCTCCATAACTTCCTTACAAGTCTACATTGAAAGTTTAATTGTATGATAATTTACTTATTGATTTGTAAATCGGGAAATGAAAATTCTCCTCACAAATATAAACAATAAATTACAAAATTCCATCAACACAAAAATAAAATGTTCAAAATAAGTTACAACTACAATTACCTAATTCGTTCCATTTCTTGCTACATGTAACTGAAAATCCATTAGTTTCAAAATATATGAAATATCTCTGATAAGGAATAGACAGAGTTACACAATACTCATTTCCTTTCATAACTGCGCTGTGTATGATAACGATGTGATCGAAATAAAACGGTTTATTAAAACTACATAATTATCAGTCATTCAGTAGAACAACGAATTAAGTTTAATATTTATTATTCCCTAGACAAACTTCAAGATTTTTTTATTACTTTTTTTAACCAAGGATTTTTCCAAAACAACGAATTAAACATAAAAACTATCAAGGACACAACTGAAATATAAATAGTCGCCTCTAAGTTCACCTTAACCTTGTCGATTACAAATATCCCTTTTTGGGCAATCGTTCTAAAATAAATCATGGTTGTTACCATAGACGTATATAACGAATAAAAGAGACCAAAATTTTAACGAATTCACAAAATTGTATATGGAGAAACTACTTTAAACTGCAAAAATAAAAGAAAAAAAATCAAAAACATATCTAACACAATTATCAGAATATAAATGACTGACAAATATGAACAGTTTTTTTATTTATTTATATACAATAAAATTATTTATATCATAATTATATGTACACTTTTTTATCTCATCTTGTGATTAAAACTCTGAGCAATAGATCTATATTTTTTTATACTCTACTGTAACCGCTCATAATGCTTTTGCTGGGTAAATGCCTCTTCTTCTCTTACGAAGAAGTGTCAAAGCATAGTTTGGCTGGTTTCACTACAAATTAGAGGGTATTTTATTTTTGACTTCGTTTATTAATAAAAAATTAAGAACGAAAAAAAAAGTTTTGTAAACAAAGATATTTAAAACTGAAATACCTATACTTTTAATCATAGGAATATCACAACAAAATTTTTATGATAATTAACTCTTCTTATCTTGCAATAAACTGGTGATGACTACCAAATAAAAACAAAATCCCAATATTTTTTTTTGACGGTTAGAACGAATTTCTACGATCAACGGAATTCTAATGATAGTGCTTAAACGAATATTGCCGTGAAATAATAATGAATTAAAAATAATTTAAGAAAATTGTACACTTAAGTAAATTTTAATTGTAGCAGATAAAAAATTTAAACTACTTTTCGCGTTAGAAAGCCTTTAATTTAGTTTATTGGTGGTGTTATTAAACATCGCGCCACATTGCAGACATTATAAGAACAAAAACGCAAATTAAAAAAAGAAAAGGAGTGTGAAACCGCGAGACTCTCCTTGTTATATGATAAGGAAACCGGATTTTTTTAATTTATTATTTATCTATAATAAATCAATTCTCAGAAATTCGGTTTCAATTTCAATCATTACATAAATATGTTATTAAAAACTAAAATATTTGTATATCTATCCAGTTACTCAAGTACGCCAGAAAGGCTATACGGATCTAGATGAAATTAAGTAAGTACCTACATATATAGATAACTAGAAATCTACGAGGACAAAGTCTGGAAACGTAGCTTAGTATTCTATATGTATAACTATAACTCATAGGGAAACCAAGAAAACTCAATATAAAATCATTGAACTATTATTACTAAAGTAATAATACCTAACTCAATGTATAAAATACTTATACACTGCAACTATAAGTACAATATATATAATATTCCCTTACAACCTGTATGTTACGTATGCCCTCGTTGTTATTAAAACGTTTCCTGCTCTTAGCGAAATAGCGATCGATGTTCAAACCTGTTGCTTCTTTCTTTGTTTATCGCGCAAAAACCCTCTAGAGATTTTATCATATTAAAGGCTAATTAACTTTTATCAAAGTATTGTGGATAGTATTAAACTTATAAACAATAAATAATATAAAAATAAAATAATAGTCAAGCTCTAATAGATACAAATAATAATATAGATTTGACGAGATTCTCACCATCGATCAGACTACAAAATACTTAAGTTTGAATAAATATAATAATAACAGCAATAAGATATAAAATGACATTCAGACGATTCCGTGTGTAAGAACTAGTTACACTATACTCGTATATACCTATTTAATAGGTCGTGCTTAGTGCCTTTTTGTTTTTGTTTAAAAATAGTTACCCAAATAACTTGACAACCGAGGTCTCAAGACGTTGATCATACGTAGGCAGTAAATAAAGGCTATAATGTGTGACGTACAATAAAATGGGTGTGTCAAAACTCGCTGGCCTTGGCTTGGATCGTATGCGGTGAAGGTAGGTACTAAATAGATCGAAATATTTACTCGCCAATGAATTCTATGCATCGCTTTGTAATTGTAATTCATTGCCGTTATTATTAGACATTCTTTTTAATTACAAGAGTAAGGTCAAAAATTTTTTTATTCCCATTTAACTTACAAAATATTATAATCCTTTATCAAAGAGTTTTTATTCAACGCTTAAGTAATAGTTTTATTTAAAAACAAAATAAATGGTTTGTATGAACTCCTTATCATGTAATCTATATAAGAAATTAAATCAATATTTCTTTAACAATGTGTCAACTCGTATAAATATAACGTTATCTAATAAAAAATTATCAGACATCTAAAACGCTTTCAAATGAGAGAAATGTGACAGCACATACTCAGTAACTGTTCATTAAAATTATTAAACGCAAAGAATTACAGTATAGTGTGATAAGACTAGTAATGCAATAAAAATTAGCTTAGTATTTTTTCTGCCTAATAATCCAGAAACAGTTAACAGAACAACAACTGAAGGACTGATAGGTACATGAAAAAGCTTTGGCGTATTCGTTTTAAAAACTACATTCAATATGTTTAAAATGCATGCAGCGACGTCGAAGTAACGGATCCCGTATCGCTCGTGTTCTGAGTGCTAACTTACACTCCTTTTTTACTGTGACAGGGGTTTAAACTTAATAAATATGTTTGCTCCCAAACGAAAAAAAACCGACTTCAATTACATAAACCAGTAATACAACGTCGGTAAACGAAAAAATAGTCAAGTAAATAGGCATTATTAGACTCAAAATCTTGTAATCTCAATCTAGTTTAAACGGAACCAAGTGACACCAAGTTTCAATTTAAAAAAAAAAAGAATCATTGGAATCGGTCCACGAAAAAATAGTAAATACGCGTTATTAGATATAACTCAAAAAGCACTCATCAAATCTCGATCAAAATTAAATGGGACCACATGACAAGTACTAGCTTTCGATTAAATAAACAATCGTCAAAATCGGTCACCTAGTAAAAAATTACGAGGTAGCACACATATAAAAAGTACAGTCGAATTGAGAACCTCCTCCTTTTGTTTTGAAGTTGTTTGAAAAGAAGCGAGAAATATTTGCTGTTCATGGTCCGTTAATTTAATTGTTATATAAAATACAAAAAATAATCTTATACCATAAATTCATACTGAATAATAATTAAAAATCTTCATTAGTATTTTGTACTTTTCTTTGACCATACGATAAGAAATTGTAATAATGTTTACGCAACATCGTCAGGAGAAATTACAGTTAGCTCCGCAGCACCATAACTAATCTCTAACATCATTCAAAATATTTATTTACCCAAATTTAGACCTTTTCCCTTTACAATAAAGATTATATTTACAAAAAAGTAATTTAAATTATAAATAGCACACTTATTAGTTGTTACATGATAAAAAAAACAAAAATAGGTACGTGTTATTGATTTATGTCATTGTAGATGCAATGACGATGATTTCGCAGTACAGTGGAAATGTGTTACCAATGTACTTGTACCAGTAAAGCTGACAGTGAAAGTTACTGGTTGGTATTATGTATAACACAACCTTTCGTTAATCAAGATTATGAGAATTACATTTGTGTATCAGTATAACTACATAGTACATACATCTGATTAAATAAAATAACTGTTTAAAAACGCTTGTGTCTGTACTATAACAAATGTTTCTTATTTTTAAGTCCAAACTGTATGAGTTTTGTTTGTAACCTTAATAGAATAATTGTTTGCAGGCAAACGAATAAAAACCGACTTCAATTATATCGACAAGTAATACAATGTAGGTAGACGAAAAAATAGTCAAGTAAATACGCATTATCAAAGATTACTCCAAAAGTTGTAATCAGATCTCGATTAAATTTAAATGTGACTACATGATAAACATCGGCTTTCGATTAAATTAAAAACCATCAAAATCGGTACACCCAGTAAAAAGTTATGCAGATTTTCGAGACTTTCCCTCGATTTCTCTGGGATCCCATCATCAGATCTTGGTTTCCTTGTCATGGTACCAAACTAGGGATATCTCTTTTCCAAAAAAAAAAAAAATTATCAAAATCGGTTCATAAACGACAGAGTTATCCCCGAACATACATAAAAAAAATATTTTTTTTTAAGAATTAGATTTTTTAGTAATGTAGAGCTATCTCCTTAACAAAACTATCGAATTGAAAGGTAATATATAACGGTAATATATGTAACAATATTATACCTCAATATAGAAGTGAAGTAACGATTAATTGCATGTGGTCGGTAAATTACGATAAAGGAAAACTTCGCGTTTTAAATCCAAGACCGTAATAGATAAACCCACGGCGCAATAGAACGTTACACAACGTTCGTAGCTTTTATTAGAGCGTACTCGGCTACTTGCAATATTATCGTTATACAGTTCAATACGCGACCAAATGCATATAACACAATAATGACAATCTCTAAGTTAAAATATTAAGGTCAAATTGAGTTTAATAGTTTTGAAAGTTCACACTAAATACAAAGTAGTTAAATTGTGATAAAATATTAACATTTTATTGATTGCTGATTAGGCTATCTGATGTATAACCGTATCTGTCTAATACCTACATACAAGTTATTCTTAAATTTTTCATCTTAATCATTAAACTATATCCGCCAAATACCTATATCACAACCATTTAGTTAAGAAGTTGAAGTTCGTTTAGTTGAATTGAAACGGGGATTAATGGCCTGTTTTTCCGTTTTCTGATATTTTCTATCAGTAATTTATGTGTAAGATAAAATTTATTAAGAACCCGTGAAAGAGATCCTTAGTAAAAGATTAATTTACTTCATGCTACAAGCATTCTTATCGGCATAAACAATTGCCTTTGTTTACTTAGATATTAAAATTTACTGACATTGGAGACTGGCATGCATACCAATGTGGTTTTGGTCAATGTTCTGTGAGTTCTATGAGTCTAAGACTAGATTGTGAAGGTCGACTTGATGATTGTCACAACATATCCAGCGAAAATGTCAATCCAGTTCAAAAACTTTGTCCTACTCAAACCAGTGGATGTTAATAAGTATCCTATCTTGTAAACATGTGCCATATATAATAAAAAGTTAAAAACAAAGTAATTTCGTTTTATTGCTATAGTATCATTAATATTACAATAACAGCACCTTTCTGACATACCCATTATCTATCTGATCTGCATCTCTACATTTTTCCGCAAATTTTCTGATATATCCGCATCCACCATAAACTTGGAAAGTAAAATTCTAATAATTGTAATCTAAATACGCACCAATTTTTAAAGCTATTTCTGAGAAACAAACTACTTCTCAAAAGAATTGCGCAGTTAAATCCCGTTAGTATTTTAAACAAATTTACTGAAACTGACAATAAATACGCGAAGCGGGCAAGCGACACCATGTTCCCAGTTCCATGTTCCAACGAAAAAATGTTCGATAGTGGTGCGGAAGTCGTAGTCTGAACATCACGTTAATGTTATATAAAAATTAAAATTAATACATTATTGTTGAAAAAAGTTTAAGTTAAAAAATTGACATATGCAACATGCATTTACGTTTGAAAAACCTGCTGTACCATGTATCACACGTATTCAATAGAACTCCCTAGATCTCATCAAATTAATAAAAATCACAGTACGTACAAATATGTTAATGCACCGACGATCATTGCGCCCCTCGGTCCCGTGATGCTAATGACGGAGGGAGCCATCCAGTTGCAAACAGCAAGAGTTGCATAGATGATGGCCAGCGAAGTATATCCATCGCCAGTGAAGCTTGCGTCATCCTGTGAGATACTGTCCAATATGGTTTTCTGAGAACAAAATAATGTACTATTGTATAAGTGTAACTTAAATCTTCCTTTTCAACTATCACTTCTTTTAACGGTAGAAATTAAATAGTATATTTAACTCTTTTTTTTTTAAAGATTACAAAATTCCGCTCTTGAGATGATAAAATTTGAGGTGAGAGTTTCATGAGAGTTCGGCCATTTTAAAAGTTTATAGTGAACTTTTGATTAGAAGGTAATGAACGTTTCTCATGATCCTTGATATTGTAAAAAACCGCAAGAGGATAAATTGGAAAGTTCTATTATTACTATTTGCAAAGATATATACACAGTGACAGTCATCAAGCTAAATGCGTCTAAAACCACACGAATAGTACTGGTACAAAAGTACGTATATAAATAAGAAACTATTGATCCTGTTAATAAGTCTTTATAAATGAGCATTTATCTGAAATATCTTGCAAATAGAAAATTATGCATTAGGTAACACCTGCATTACTAGCTTCAAATCCAGAACAAGGTGCGCAAGAAAGCAAGGACATAATTTACACTTTAATAACTATACAAAATTAAAATACACAATCGATAAAGTTGCGAAATATTCACACGTCAAATGTGGCATCCGAATCAAAACAAACAATAATGCAACATCTTAAGGATACCCATTTCGGAATTTCGAAAACAACGAAAAAGGATTAAATAAGCATTTATATGAGAAGTTATTGCTTGAATACAATGTAAGAGTATAAAACCCATCTTTATTTTAATACATAAAAATGTTATGGCCTTCGCATTTATTTGACATTGACGACTTAATACCCACAGTTTCGATTTCGAATTTAGCTGAATTTTGTGTCGGCTACCGGGAGAATTTTTCCAAAGTGAGACGAGGACGACATCCGATGTTACTGACTTTACAGCCCGCATACGAACTTTTGCTGAGAAATAACAGCCCTATTTCGCGCCATAGCTAAAACAAATTTTTTATTTTTAATGACCTCAAGGAAAGATATGCTAAGAGGCTCATTGAGTCCTGCATATACAGGTCCCTTTAAGGTGTTAGAACGTGGAGACAAAGTTTTTAAAATTTTAGTAAAGGGCAAAACAGTTTCTGTGTCCATAGACCGCCTTAAGCCTGCATACATGTTTACTAAACTTTCCCCTGATAGCAGTAACAATAGTAGTAACAACAGTAGTTATCCATCAAGCGAAAGAACCACCCGTTCAGGCAGACGCGTCAGATTTCCAGATTTTTACCACCCGTAGTGACGGTCTCTGGAGGGGAGTGATGTGGGCACATATTTAATTATTTATTATTTATTTTAGACTTTATTGTACACCACAAATATATTACAAACAAAGCATAAAGATAGTTACAGACATCTATCTTATCTTTATTTTTACTTATATATATTCTGTGTAATCTGTGTCTTATAATGATGTGATAATTTTATTTTTTCGTAAAAAGAAATTTCAAGACGTAACCATAGTAACAAGATGTTAATGCCATTTTTAACTACCAGGAAAGCTTAAGACCTTTTAGGAAAGATAATTGTATTGTTTCGTTTTCGCTTTTAATTTATTATAGACTGTACACACTGGCTCTCTCTCCTTCCATCTTTGTTGTTTATATCTTGTGATGGAGTTAATATATGAGATACCAAATGAGTTGAACATTTTATTTATCCCACAAGCGATATATTCCTACAATATATTTGAATTTAAAAAATGCATGAATTTATTACAGAAGACATAGCGGATAGATAGATAGAGCGGAAATTTATACTACATAAAAATATTTTCGTCTTACTAATATTATAAATGCGAAAGTTTGTGAGAATGGATGTTTATATGTATGTATAATTATATGTATGTATGTATGCTTGAAGACAAAAGTCTACGAACAATGCGTCCTGCCTGTGTCGAGGCGTGGACACCGACGAAAGGACTGGTCCACAAATTTAAAGTCGCTTAATGTGCAATGGAACGGGCTATGCTTGGAGTTTCTCTCACACATAGGATTAGAAATGAGACTATCTGCGAGAGAACGAAAGTAACCGACATAGCCCACAGAATTAGCAAGTTGAAGTGACAGTGGACTGGTCACTTGTGTCGCAAGACCGATGGCTGGTGGAGCAGACGTGTCCTAGAATGGAGACCGCGTCTTTGGAAACGCAGTGTGGGACGTCCTCCGGCCCGTTGGACCGACGATCTACGTAAGATTGCCGGTATAGGCTGAATGAGGATTGCAGAAAATTGGGATGTCTGGCGCGAACATAGGAAGGCCTATGTCCAGCAGTGGACTGCGATAGGCTGAAGTGATGATGATTATAATTATATGTGTGTATGTCTATTGGACCGATTTTAATAACACTTGGTACATAGATAGCTTGGTATAGAAATAGACAATAACACATAGGCTACTTTTTATACTGACATTCCTACGGAATCGGAAATACGCGGGTGACACCGCGTGGCGCAGCTAGTTATTAATAATCCTGTTAAAATTTATATTTTTTTCAATTTTTCAGCCTACCTTTCAATAATCTATAACATATACTTTAAACGTAGTTTTTCAAAGAAACAAAATAACTGTGTAGCGTAACCAAAGTGGAGGTTCCGAAATCCAATCAGAGTTATTACTTCTCTTTTTTTTATAACAAACTTATCAAAAATTATTTTTGTGTACTGGATAGAGGGAAACCCTGAGAAATATACGAATAGAGAGGCAAGCAAGAATAAGATTCAATGTTTTTTGTATTGGTATTAGTAAGGAGTGTATAGGATGTCCAGCTAAAAACTGTATTTTATTTTTTTATTTTTTTCTTATTTACTTTAAATAATATGTATACCATTCATCATAAAAATTATATTTAAAACGTTTTACTCAAGTACCGACTTGTATTTTTTGTTCAAGAATATATATATAACTTACGTAAATATATACAAATGAAAATTATCAGTTGTTTAAGTAGTTTTATTTACAAATTAAATATTTATCATGATATGAACGAAATTTAATTATTTTAGTTTATAAAAAGTGATTTCTTCGTTATGCGTCTGATACTGGCCTATAACCAAACCACCTGCGATTTCCGAAACAGGAGTAAGAATTCTTTACTCCGTTAGCCTTTGCCGTTAGCTTTGATTTTAGCTTAAATCTTCAAAAAAAGTTTTTCGTCAATAAACTTTAGGAATGAATTCGAAGTAAAACATGAAACAATGAAGCTTGTGGCTTGTGGCGAAATCTAAGGGAGGGTTACGTCCAGCAGTGAACTGTGATAGGCTGATGATGATGATGATAAAGAACATAAAACATTATGATCAGAAAATATAGAAATTATTATAGAATATTTTATTTGTAATTTACTCATTCAAATATAAACACGAAAAACGAGTTAATTGCGGAAACTATACATACATAATAAATAGTCGATTCAAAGACGTTAGACCAGTTTTATTTATATCAAAAAGTCATTGCCACCAGAGAAATAATATTAGCGAATATTCCTATTATAATTTGACTGATAATAATGTCAACATCATTGACATGTTATTGGAAATATACTCTTGAAATTTCGTATCACACCAGTAAATCGATGTGACCTAAATAGAGCGATCCTTGAGTTTATCGACTAACGGAGATAACATCAACAGACTGTCATGGATAATAATTTTAAATTAATTACGATATATATCTTATTAGCTTCATATACCCTACACTAGACTAAACACACTACTATTAACCTAGTCTAGAAAAAAAAAACCACATTTAATAGTAGCCCGATTGTATGTCACTCGATGTACTCAATACTCAATGAATTGTACAACCTGTACAACCTGTACAAATTGTACTATCAACTAAACACACTTGCCATCTTTCACCAAAATACCATTTACGTATTTAATACATGGATGTCGAAATAAATATCATTCGGTTAGTACTTACACAAAACAATTTGACATTAAGGTAACGCCATAAAAAAACTGTTACGTAATCACCAACGCGAATTTCGGACAATGATCTCAAATTCTCAATTCACTTTACATAATTGAGGTATCTCTATATGGTCATGTCAATAACTTGTTAGGACAGCCGGGGAAGAAATTATTATTACGCGTGATAATAAATTACGCTTTCCGACCTACATATAAGAAACAAATACAATCATGACACCGTATCGTAAACAGGATATCTTTATTTTCTTACAAGGCAATGCTAATAAAATCGAATGAAAATACTATGTTATAAATATAAGTTATGATTATAACTTTCGGTACCTTTATATACTCGTAAAATACTTGCGGACTTTAGCTACGCGTTTGCAGCACTGGCTGGCTGCACTGGCAGTCGCAAGTCCGACAAATACTTGTATAGGCCATAGAAGTAGGTATTTACCGTAGTCTAGGCGTTTGTGCTTGTGTTGTGTGTATTGTGTATTATATGTATATCCAGCCCTCCGAAACAATAGTACACTCTAGTTGAGGGCCGTTGAGTGTGAGGCTTTTGTTTACTTCTGACATTACTTATTCTAAAAAGTAAAAATTTTGTATAAACTTAACATATACCTAAATTGTACAAGTGAAAAATTATATTAATCTTGTGATGAGATTACCACAAAGGGACAAATATTTGTAAAGGGAAGTTTATAGTGGTCCAGACGGTGTTTGTATGTTGTGTTCATTTCCGGACCTCTATTCAAATCCGGTGCCGTTTAGTGTCAGGCGTTTATTTATACTTTTGTAATAATTATTATTCAATTTTTCAAAAGATTTTATACAAACGGAGATATTGACTTAAAATAATTACATAGATAAATTTGTTACGCAATCGGGGTTACCGAACGATATCAATTCCTTGGACAGTCTACACTACGCGTATCTTCGAGGGCTATACTCATAAATTAGCATTTTTGCAACTGGCTAGTAGGTAACATCAATATACTCCATGTGTTATGTTCAATTATGTAAAATACTTTTCTTTTTTTTCATCTTGAATTCGATTTTAAAGAGGTTATAGTGTACCTAAAATTTGTTTTATTTTTTGGTAAAAAGATCAGTGTTGTACGGACTTCGAAGGGTTGAGTATCTTACTCATATCGAACTAAATTTGTATATTCTTAATGTTTTTTTTTTATTATAGGGACTACGCAACTCCATAGGAACATCACATATTTACATACAAGAAATTAATGAGGTCATCCTCGCATACCAATGTTTACAATCTTGTACAATATTTTAGCCAGTTCTGAGAAAGGATACGCCAGAATTGAATTAAGACCTCCAAGTTCTTTAAAATTTTGAGTTATTTGCTGCATATCATTTCTGATATCTTCTTCATTAGGACACATATCCACCATAATGCGAACTGCATCTTCAATGATGTCGCATTCGGTACACAACGGAGATGGTACCTTTTTCATCAGGTAAGCAAACTTATTAAGTGTAATGTGACCGGACCGAAGTCTAAATGCTGTGGTTAACGTATTGCTACTCAGCTTACACTGATCAAACCATGATATCCTCCAAGAATCATTCTGCATGGTGCAGTTAATCATATATTTTCGTCATCCGTTAATTACGTAATAAAATATTTTTAGCCTTACTTTTAAGAATTCACTACCGATAAACTGTAAACTAATATGTAGATTGGTATCAAAGCAGCTTATTATATATTTTAAGCCGGCTAAAAAAAGTATGGGGTACTCAATTCGACGGTACTTTAAATGTATTAATGTATTGTATTATGTATTGTTTTAAATGTATTGTATTATGCTCGTAACGTTTTGTGGGTATAACGATTTTGATATTTCTTTTTACATTCGAAAGCTGGTGCTTGTTATTTGTCTGACATTAAAAATTTGAACAATACCTGAGAAGTAGTTTTTGAGTTATTCCTGGTTTGTTTGATTTAACACGCTTATCTCGGGAACTACTAGTTCGATTTGAAAAATTATTTTAGTTTTAAATGGCCCATTTATCAACGAAGGCAATAGGTTATACACAGTTACACCACGACGAATAGGAGCGGAGTATCAACAGAAAACATTGCAAAAGCTAGGCCAGCTGATAACATTAAAACCCACAAAGTTTCACTTGCTTTGGTGCGGGCAAAGCCGCGGCTGGAAACTAGCATTAAATACAAGAATGTTGAGAAAAACAATAAAGAACTGTATGATAAGCTACCAACGTCAGGTTTCTTTAAAGTCTCCCTTCTCTTTTTATCATTTTGTCACACCAAGCGACGCAACTCCTAGCGTTCGCATGAACGTAGTTTATGAACGCCTGCTCATATATTACATTACTAGCTTGCCTCGCAATTTTAACCGGGTTAATTTGAATGAAAAAGTACTAAAATATTACATAGCCTATAGTCTTATTCGGTAAATGGACTATCCAACACAAAATGAATTTTTGATTTCGAACTAGTAGAGTTCAAAATAACAAACTTAAAGCAGAAATACTATACCAGAGAAACCTCAAGGACCAAAACACTGATAGATCATATCTTACCTAATTCAAGAGATACTGACTATCACATACCTAGCTACTGTTGACTCCGCTCTCTCCGACCATAAACAACAAACAGCACGAATCCCTTCCATTAAAGATAAGACACTATCAGGCTAGGAACTATTCAAAATTGAAAAACTACATTAAAGAAAGGCCTTTTCTTTCAACAGACAATAGCTATAATGATCTGGAGAAATATATACACCTAATCATATAAAATTGTAAAATAACTAAAATAAATGTGGCAAATCCACCACAAAAAGATTGGATTAACAGAGATATTATCGATATAGAGAGATATTATTTATAGAGGATTTAGCTTATAGAAATAGACAATGGCTGAATTAAAACTAGACCCGAATAATGAGTGTCCAGAGTGAGTTCAGAACTAATAGGAGCATGGTGAGATGGAAAACTAAAAAAAACTGAAATGAATTATATCTGAAACAATTCATGGCAGCGAAGAACAACTTGAAGAAAATATGGTCAATAGTAAATACCCTAATAAAAAATGTTGTAAAGTTTAGCTGTGTTCCTCCAAAACTAAAACGCTCAACCGGGTTTATTACTGCACGTTTGAAAGTTTTAATAACTTTTTTTCAACCATAGGTTTAGAGGTAGTTAAGGATATTTATTTTCAATTTCATGTTTGTAAATATATAAAGTTAATTTATTATTATTGTTCCGTACCCAAAGAGTAAAAACGGGACCCTATTAATAAGACTACGCTGTCTGGCCGTCCGTCCGTCCGTCTGTCTGTCACCAGGCTGTATCTCAAGAACAGCGATAGCTAGACAGTTGAAATTTTCACAAATTATGTATTTCTGTTGCTATTATAACAACAAATACTAAAAACAAAATAAAATAAATATCTAAGGGGAGCCCCCTAAACAACAAACGCGATTTTTTTGCCCTTTTTTGCTCGATATTTATTGATATAAGTAAGCACTTGAAACATTCACAAAATACTCAGTTGTATTTTTACTTTAATAATAAATAATAAAATATAAATAAAATAAATATTTAAGGGGGCTCACATACAAAAAAACGCCATTTTTTGCCTATTTTTGCTCGATATCAATAAATGGTAACAGGTAGGTAGGCTCTTGTAATATTCACAAAATATTTAATTGTATGTTTACATTAATAATCGCCTTTGGAATTCGTTGCCGCTATCTATAAGACGTGCTCAAACATTGGAATCATTCAAGAGGTTAACCAAGGCAATGTTCTTGTCATCATAATATTTTTTTATTTCATTTCTTCGTTATTCAATTTATTTTTTCTCTGTGTATGTATTTTTCTTTTGTTATCAAATTATTATGTGTTTATGTAGATATTTGTGTACGTGTATATGTATGTATTTATGTAGGTGTATTTGTATGTATATGTGTATGTGTGAATATATATAATATGTACTTATGTTTATGTCTGATAATAGTACATATTTTGCGCCCCTATCCCCACTAACAATCAATTCTAGTCCTCTGCCCAAAGGTTGCCTGGAAGAAATCGCTGCTTTAGCGATAAGGCTGCCTATTGCAAATAAGCAACTTTATTATTTTTGTTTATTGGCGCCGCGTTGGCGCAGCGGTCACAGCCATGGATTGTACTTGTTGCGCTGGCGGTTGCGGGTTTGATCCCCTCCTCGATATTTTTGTTTACTTAAATAAATTTATGTTACTTTTGTAATATAGTGTTTGTGTAGTGTTGCATATGTAATGTGTTTCTATTATGTTTTCTTTTTAACCGCCTTCCAAAAAAGGAGGAGGTTCTCAATTCGACTGTATTTTTTTTTTTTTAATGTATGTTACATCAGAACTTTTGCCCGTGTGGACCGATTTCGACAAATTTTCTTTTAATCGATAGGTGGTGTGTGCCAATTGGTCCCATTTAAATTTATTTGAGATCTAACAACTACTTTTCGAGTTATATCTAATAATGCGTTTTTACTTGACGCTTTTTTCGTCGACCTACGTTGTATTATCCCGCATAACTCTACTGGATGTACCGATTTTGATAACTCTTTTTTTGTTGGAAAGGGGTTATCCCTAGTTTAGTACCATGATAAGGAAACTAGGATCTGATGATGAGATCCCAGAGAAATCGGGAGAAATTCTTGAAAATCCGCAATAACTTTTTACTGGTTGTACCGACTTTGATAATTCTTTTTTTGTTGGAAAGAAGATATCCCTAGTTTAGTACCATGATAAGGAAACCAGGATCTGATGATGGGATCCCAGAGAAATCGAAGGAACTTCTTGGAAATCCGCAATAACTTTTTACTGGGTGTACCGATTTTAATACTTTTTAATTTAATCGAAGATGTTTGTCATGTGGTCACATATAAATTTTATTGAGATCTGATAACTACTTTTTGAGTAATCTTTGATAACGCGTAGTTACTTGACTATTTTTTCGTCGATCTACGTTGTATTACTCGTCGATGTAATTGAAGTCGGTTTTTTTTTTCGTTTGCGAGCAAACACAATTATTTGTTTATATTATGTAGTTTATATATTTTAGTTTTATTTACAAATTACCTTTTCAATATATATTTTCCATTTCTAAAAGTTGTCGGGAAGAGATCGCTACTAAGCGATAAGACCGCCTTTGTACATTACGTGTGTGTGCGAGTGGTGTGCAATAAAGCATATTCTATTCTATAACGTTTATTATCTATACATATAATAATATTTAATAATTATTATGGAAATATACTATAAGAAATTTATTATACATTATAAAGAAAGTGATTTAGCTGTTTATTATTATTAGCAGAGAGATGTTACAGACTCAACCCTATTAATTTAGTTTCCAATCACGCAGCTGCGAAGACACGTAAATGTTGTTGCGTTATGCCCTTTACGGAATGTTCACCTTTTGTAGTGTTCGGAATTATTTTACCTATTACTATTTATTACCTCTTACGAGATTTGTTTTTTAAATTATTCACAGATTCTATACCAAAATTGTTTCTGTGTACTGTGTGGCTACGGTACTGAAGAATATAGCCACCCCCTCTCTTCCCGTGGGTGTCGTAAGAGGCGACTAAGGGATAACGCAGTTCCGCTACGACCATGGAACTTAAAAAACCGACCGGTGGCGGGATAACCATCCAACTGCTGGTTTTGAAATACACAGGCCAAAGACGGGCAGCAGCGTCTTCGGTGCGACAAAGCCAGTACTGCGGTCACCAACCCGCCTGCCCAGCGTGGTGACTATGGGCAAAACACATGAGTTCACGTTATTTTTGGCGTTAACTTGTGGAGGCCTATGTCCAGCAGTGGACTGTATATATAGGCTGTAAT
This sequence comes from Melitaea cinxia, assembly GCF_905220565.1. Lineage (NCBI taxonomy): Eukaryota > Metazoa > Arthropoda > Insecta > Lepidoptera > Nymphalidae > Melitaea > Melitaea cinxia. The sequence continues at coordinate 12,236,449 of NC_059403.1, forward strand.
GATGTAATGATGAATGATGATTTTTAAGACTAAATAATATTTTATTTTTTAATAGTTATTTTTGTACTTCTTACTTCCATAAAATATTTAAAACAAAATGTCATGCAGGAAATAGAGTAGTCAAAGGAAAAGTGTTCTTTATATGCACAGTTGTTTTATTTATAAGTAATTAAATTTTTACCTTCTTGTTTTAAACTATTTCAAACATTCACCACAGGACATTCATTCCTATATAGGAAAGTTTTTTTACAATATTTTTTTTTATATACTACTATACATTATAAGAATGTCATAAAAAAAATATTTTTTGACATTCTAATAATGTGTAATACCGATTCAATTTTTTTATTTGTAGACAATATAGCACATAAAACAATCAGTTTCAATAAACATTTCATAAACTTTAATCCTCATTAAACTTGATGTTGAAGGCTGAGTGTGAAAGTAGGTTTTCAGTAGTACTATGCAATTGTTTCTATATACTAATATCTGTATTATTGTGTTCAAGCACTTGTACTATAAGAATGCAATTTCACTTCTTGCAGTGATGCATGAAGGTAGTTCCAATATTTATCTTCAGTGTAAGATATTAAATAATGTAGCTACTGTTTACAACTATTTCGAGTCTTTTTATTAAAGTTTTCACTAAAATAATAGTCTCAATTCACTTACCTCTATGTTCCCCATAGTTTGGAAAGCGGTAAACACAAACATAAACCCAAAACCGAGCAAAATAACATTTAAAAATTTACGCTCCATGATTTTAATTTAAAATAAGAATGTAAAAAATAAAGCTAAATACTATATAAAAATAAAACGATACTAAATACACTATTAGTACAATTTTATTTTATACATTAAACGAATGCACTTTATCAGGTGAAGTTTGCTTTTGTAGTGTTAATAACAATTTCTAGGACCATTCTCCAAATACCCAAACTCCCTCCACTGTTTATAAATCGACGTGATATTATTTAATACTGATTCCACATAAGTGATTTTCGTTCTTATTGCTTGTAGATAATAACTATATTTCAAAGACAAACAATCTCTTTATCACGATCGAATGACGTAAGGTAAAATCAAGTTAAAAAATATGCCAATGTCAAAATGATTGGAAGTGCCAACTGTCATCCACTCAATTTTGTACTTATTTTGGCCGCGTTTCACTAAGCGTCCGCAACGCCCGCAAAGCCCATTCTATCACTTCACCTAAGGCCCGTGCTCGATGTTGCGAGCGATCGCTCGACATCATAGGTGACGTCACTGTTCCCGACCACATTGCCCACAATATATAGATGGGTCAAAGTTAGCTTTCATCAAAACGTGGCGGAAATTTAAAAAAAACAACTTTCAAGGTCAATTTGTAAATGTTATCTCTCATTCGATTCTGTAAAAACGCAACGATTTATTGCCGGGAATCCATGTTGAATTAAGTTTTACTCCAATCCTCGCGAAATATTCACTCATAACTCCCATGTAATTTTGTGATATTTAAAATTAAAAGGTACTAAAACGAGTACTTATAAAGTAGAAGCTGGTTTTGTGCAAGCTCAAAAGTAGATACTTTTATTGTTTAGGACTTTAGGTAATCACCTAAGTAAACATTGTGAGTTTATCAGCGCTGAAATCCGTGGTTGGAAATCATATTTATCTACGTACGTACGTAGATACTTATTAAGTTATTAGTAATCTTTAGGTCTAAGCTGTTTGTAGTAGGCAAGTGTAAGAAACAATGAATGTAAAATATTCAGAACTCCTGAATAACGCTTCACTGCTGGGCAATAAGCTCAGTGGCGTAGCGTGGTTGTCGGCCGCCCGGGGCGGAAGAAAATTTTGCCGCCCCCTTATTTAGGTATTTCAATTTAAAGTATACTAAAACTTACTTAGCTGAGTGGCTACGACATATAGAATTTAGCCACCCCCTTTCATCCCGTGGGTGTCTTAAGAGGTGACTAAGGGATAGAAAAGTTCCAATAGTAATAATAATAATGATAAAGCTTTATTTAATTCCATGCAAAATTCATCAATCCTTATCTCAATTTGCCCAAATCAAAATTTCTTAAATTAAATAACAATACAAAATAATTAATAGTACTTATTAGATTTTATTAGATTAGTGATCATTATTAAGACATACTATTTCATGTAAAATAAATAAATTAATCTAATATATAAAATTCTCGTGTCGCGGTGTTTGTAGTTAAACTCCTCCGAAAGGCTAGACCGATTCTCATGAAGTTTTGTGTGCATATTGGGTAGGTCTGAGAATCGAACAACATCTATTTTTCATCCCCCTAAATGTTAACTGTAGTCCACCCATAATTTTTTATTTTTTTTTTATTTTTAGATGAATTATTTATATTTTTATTTTTTTATGATACATCATTAAAAAATACATACAACCCTAAATTTTCAACCTTCTACGATCAACCCCTATATTTTATTTGTTAATTATAAACTTTATTTTTTTTGGCAGGATTTTTATATTTATTTTGTCATGACTTAGAATAAAAAAAATTATATTACTCTTAATTTTCAACCTTTCTACGATCAAGCCCTAATTTTCCATCGCAATTTTTATTTTTTATTATTTTCAATAATTTCCTTTAATTGTGATTTTTTTCTTAATTTAATTTGATCTCCTGCCTTCGCCGGTCGATAACTATCAATCGATCAGTTATCCCCGCTAGATGTCTACATTACGTTGTCACCTCTCACCCAGCAAACATCACGGGGATGAGAATAAAGCCGGTCTCCTGTCTTACTCACTATACTGTTTTCGGCCATTGTTTTTTTTGGTTTTATTTGTGTACCGATCGTAGTAGTGACTGTTATACGTATTATTTTAATTTTTCTGTGCAGTAAATAAAGCATACTTTCATCGTCTACAACGCTTTCGTTTATAAGTAAATCCCCGCACACTTATATTATAGTAGATAGTTTATTGGCAAAACAGCGTTTGCCGGGTCAGCTAGTTAATAATATGAAATAGCAAAGTTCCAATACCACTGTGGAACTAGTGAAGCCGACCGATGGCGGTATAGCCATCCTACAGCTAGCTTTTTAAATACACAACCGAAGACGAGCAGCAGCGTCTTCGGTGCGACAAAGCTAGCCCTGCGGTCACTAACCCGCCTGCCCAGCGTAGTGACTATGGGCAAAAACCCTCATGAGTTCGCGGTAGAATTTTAGGCCCTCAGTTCTCGGTAGCCCCACTATTCCCGGCTACAGCAGCGGCCGCGGTAACGGTGGGGCGGAGGGTGCTGAGGATCACCGGGATACGGGAGGCTGCCACTCAAAACTACAGGTACTACGTACCGGTTACGTATAATGGAGGCATGTTACGGCTGGACCACAACCTTACCGAACTGGAAGTAAAACCGAATCTTAAACTTAAACTTAAGTGAAGCATACTAGGGTTGTCTGAAGTTTGAAGAGAGAGCGAAGACACGATGATCTTGGACTCCGGGCACTTGTTCTGCTTCCGTGAAGGTGATGGGCTTTCCCAAGGTGGCGTCGATTTTCTGGTCCACAAGACTCTCACTAACAACGTTGTGGAAGTCAGCAATGTGTCGACCCGGGTAGCGTACCTTGTACTTAAACTCACTGACAGGTACTCCCTAGAAGTGATAAAGCTCTATGCGCCGACCTCAGCATAATCTGACAATGAAGTTGAAGCCTTGTATGACGATATTACTATGGCCATGCATGGGACTACTTCGGCCTTCTACAACGTTGTTATGGGAGCCTTCAACGCTAAAGTGGGAATACAAGACCGCGACGAATCAAGGATCGGACCACGCGGGTAGGGGCGCAGGAATCGCAGGGGACAGATGCTCGTCAACTACTACGAGTCAGAGGGGCTCTTCTTGATGAATTCATTTTTTAAGAAGAAGCCCCAAAGGCGGTGTACATGGCAAAGCCCCAACACTATGATGAGGAACGAGATAGATTCATCATAGCGGATAAAAGGCATATATTCAGAGATGTCTCCTTGGTTAATTGGTTTAACACTGGCAGTAACCAACGGCTATTGCGGAGCACTTTAAATATATACCTCCGAAAAGAGCGGGCCCGCTTAGTGAAATCTACTCTCCGACGTACGCTGCCCCAATTACTATGTGGCTCCGAGCAGTTTCAATGGGAACTTCAAAACCGATTCGATTCGCTGGAAACTACTGGCAACGTGGAAGAGATGACCGACAACGTGGTGAAGACGGTGTGTACACTAGGTCGTAGGCACTTTCCGCCGACGAAGTCAACAAAGCAGTCCAACTCTCTTCCGAAGCCTTGGATCTAATGTGGCGGAGGCGCGAGTTGCTCACTGCTCAAGCAGCTTCGCCAGAACAGAGGGCACTTTCCAAGAAGATACGAAAACTTGTACGCCAAGACCTCCACTGCTCAAATACGAGAGAGATTGCTACTCTGATTGAGCAGAATAGGGATAACGTAGTTACGACTGAGCTACTTAAAGCCACAGGGCGACCTGCCCTAAAAGTCTTGGCGAGACTCTTTCACGCCGTCACCCACCGAGGTACCACGCCAGAGGTGTGGTCCAGTAGTGTGTTTGGTGCTGTTCTTTAAGAGAGGTGACAAGTCTCTGTCAAAGAATTACACATCGATCTCACTTCTGAGCCATATCTATAAGCTGTTTTCGAGTGTTGTTACGAGTCGTCTCGCCAGAAGACTCGACGAATTCCAACTACCGGAGCAGCGGGGTTTCGAAATGACTACGGCACTGTAGACCACATCCATACTGTTCAGTAGATTATACAAAAGACAGAAGAATATAATCAGCCGCTGTGTATGGCATTTGTGGACTACGAAAAAGTCTTCGACTATTGCTTATCAAAATGGAAAAACAAAAAATACTGTTTATCCAAATGTTTTGGATTAAGTTTTAAAATAGCCTAGCAATTTTTTTTTTTTGTATTAATAATGAATTTGATGTAATTTTTTTTTATTATTTCACTTTATACGTAGCGAAGCACGTACCGGGCCGCTAGTATTTACTAATTGTTTTTATTATTTAAGTGTTGTTCAATTTTGCCGCCCCCTAAAAAGTGCCGCCCGGGGCGGGCCGCCCCCCCCGCCCCCACTACGCTACGCCACTGAATAAGCTTCTTTCCCCATGTAGGAGAAGGATCAGGGACTTGACCTTGGAAAAATATGTAGAAATCAACCAATTTTTGGTGGAAGTTTGCATAGTAATATACATAATATATTTATTTTTAGTTTTATCTTTCTCTAATTTTAGAAGTTACAGATTCGAACACACATTTTAGAAAAAAATAATATTAGAAACCTCAATATCATTTTTAAAGACCTATCCATAGATACCACGCACGTATGGATTTGCTGAAAAAAAAATTCGAATTTAAGTTCTAAGTATGAAGAGCCCCCAAAATTTACTGTTTTTTTTTCTATTTTTGTGTGAAAGTTTTAATGCGGTTTACTGAATACATCTACTTACCAAGTTTCAAAAGTATAGTTTTCATAGTTTCAGAAAAAAAGTGGCTGTGACATACAGACAGACAGGACGAATCCATAAGGATTCCGTTTTTTACCATTTGACTACGGAACACTAAAAAGTAAGTAGTTACGTTTTTATTATTACAGCAGGCTTATAATAAGAGAATACTTTACATCAAACGTAATAGTAGTAACCAACTTTTTTTTCATATCAACTAAATAATACGTAGGTATAGTTATATAGATACTTACATCGAAATGATCTTCGCAACAATGTCTTGCAGCCTAGGCAGAAGGTGGAGTTTTATCATCTCATTTCATAACGACATACCATTTTTTCCGTAATTTTGGTTCTTTCGGCACGTAGAAAAAGACTTTTTCAGGCGTTTTAAAAGAAGTATTTGTACATTTTGGCACAATATAATACTTATACATAGTTGGGAAGGTGAATTAGACACAAATCGGACACTTAATTTGTTTCAAAAACACAATTAACCAATGAAAACACCTGCGCGCCTTACGGCTAACTGGCATGGACTGTCACAGTGACGTCACAGCCTACCGCACCGGCCGGTTAGTGAAATCTGCTAGTAATTTGATCATAACTTTGTCATTTTTTGTCGTAGAACAAACATTTTTGGTACTGTATGTTAAGGATTTCTTAGCTCTATAAATCTGCATTCGCAACTAAAAACGTTACGGATCCTCATTAACTCAGACTCGGCACAAGATTTAATCTCGGTGTAAAAATTTTAATTACTGTTTAAGCGACTTAAAAAAAAAGCAAGAAGTTCTCAATTCTACTGTATTTTTTTTAACTTCCTTTTAGTCGCTTTGATAGACTGACAACATTTAAGGTTGTTTTTACTCATTGGATGAAACTTAGCTGAGATTCCTGAGATTGGTACGTCCGATTCGCACGGACTAAAACTGGACGTGCCCGTCTTTGGCCTGTGTATTTGAATGCCAGCAGTTAAATAGTTATCCCGCCATCGATCAGCCTTATAAGTTCCAAGATGCTAGTGGAACTCTGTTATACCTTAGTCACCTCTTACGACACCCACGGGAAGAGAGGCCTTTTTTGCATGCCATACTTACCTTTTTTATTTTCAATACTGCAAAGAACAAGGGTTACCAAGGAACAAGTTATACCAAGCTGGTGTCACCAGCTTACCACGAATTTTGGAGGATGTCGAATTTTTAAGTCTACTTAACATTTCTTGTCCGAGAAATTTTATCCTTAATAATTTATATTAATTGAATTTAAAAATGCAAAGTGAGTGGTTAACCATAAGTGAGTTGCATCCCTTTGGCTGTTAGCCCAACAATGGCGCATCCTACTTTATGATTGGTTTCCTGCCCTATTAAAATTCTATCTTAATGCCTTCCAAATGACCCTCCCAGACCAAAGTAACCTAGTAAGATGGGGGAAAGCCTCTGAAAAAAATCTTGCTATTCTTGTGGTGAAGCAGTAGGTACTGCTAGGCACTTATTGGTAGGTTGCAGGGTGCTGCTTCATGGGGGTTATTACTCACGTCGACATAATAGAACTACTTGAAGTCATGCGTGAAGCAGTAAATCTTTTAGTAGCTAGAGCCCAAAAAGGATTGACCACAAATAAACGACAAATGTACTTTATAAAGGATGGCTCAAGTGTCAACTTTAAAAGCAAGCCTTTCTCAATCATAGGTATGGCACCTGATTTGACTATTTCAATGGACACGTATGACAAGCACTATAAAATCCCAGAGGATGTTGGCGTTTCGTCATCTAGACCTGACATATTCCTCTTTTCTAGACACATGAAACGTATAATACTAGTAGAGCTCAGTATACCGTGGGTAACCAACATTCCTAAAGACCACACAATAAAATTAAATAAATATCACGATCTAACAAATGAACTTAATAAAAATGGCTATCGGTAGAAGTAGGAGCGAGAGGTATACCAGCAAACTCTCTCTATAATCTTCTGAAAGACCTTGGCCTGTAAAAAACTGTAGTAAGTTCTATTTTAGAACGAGTGTCTAAGGCTACACTAACATGTTCCTACCAAATTTGGCTAGGCAGGGCGGGCAAATCGAGCAGTGAAGTGGAAACTTGGAACTGCTCTGAGTTCCTCTCTCTGCCACACGATAAATCCATGGAATGCTAAGAAGTTTGTCTCTATAATGTGATTCGTTAACCAAAGTAGATTTTTTGTAAAGTTGTATGAAGCAACTAAATAAGAACAAGATAAAGAAAAGAAAAAATGACCAGACTTGAACACTCCTTGGATTTGATAATTATCAGAGCGGTCGATGGACCGAACTACGAAAATGGACCTATAATCTCAAGGTTGACACCTATTAGTTAGTGAGACCGTGACCCATCCGGCCGAAAATAAGTCACTCTGAAGCGGCTACTACGGAAGAGGATATGTCCGGGCAGGCAGATAGAAGCCTGGAAACCCGTACCCATATAAGCTCGCCTAGTTCTGCCAAGACGAGCCAAATACAGAAGTTCAAGACCAATTCCAGGTTAATTGGTGAGAGCAGATACACTGCCATTACTCATTTTATATTCTTTGAATTACTTTCCCAGTTAAAGCCAAATATCCCTACCACCTTGCCCTCACTTTCTTGGAGCTTACTGAATACAAGCTAATATAAATAACATGCGTCATTAAATTTTCTTTTGACAATTAATACACACAGGTTTTTCCTAAGGCTTAGGAACAGTGTGACCATTTCAATAATGGCGAATCTGCCACAGACTGGGTAAACAATCTACCAGAACCTGCCTCACTTGACGACAAAAATGCCAAAAATATGCCATCATGAAAACTAAAAAAAAAACAACGAATAAAACGTAATTTTTTTTAATCAGCACAAAAAAAATACAATTTTAATAAGTGGTATTACATCTACTACATACTACTTTTAGTGTGTATTAAACATTTGCCTCCAAATTTTCATCTTAATTCTCCGTATGCACAGATGTAAACGACATTTTTTTTTAACATATTTTCCTTGTTTTATTGGAGACACACAATCTTCGTGTTCCTTTATCCCCTCTTTTGTGTAATTATAGCTGAAACATGTTTGTTTAAGAACCTATTCCTATATATTTTGGTTTTGTTCAAGTTTACCTACGAGAATATTCTCTCGCACGAAGCGTTTGACATAGGCAATAAATCTTTCGCAAAATTTTAAATATTTGGATATTTTGTAGCCCCATTCGCGTCCAGCATTTTTCCAATCGTTCCCAAAAATTTGTCTACACTCAAAATTGTGATTATGGTGCTACTTCCACCTGATTCTAACAAATATCTTACATTTATGTCAAATTTAATTTGTCGAAGTTCGTCACCTATTTTTTTATTGTTATTTCAGGAAGAAAGCAAGAAATCTTGTTCCATTCAGCTCGATAAGCATGCTCGTATTTTCTCTTCATAATTTATGATTTGTTACACAGAACCGCACACATTATTCACCAAACGAGAAAGACGTAAAATAAAATTAAATCAATAAAGGAGAACAGTGTTCATATTCTTATCATATGAATATGAACCAAATATGAACATTTCTATTTTAATTCCAGTTCATAATCATATGACGTACTTGTTTAAAAACAGAATAAGAGGGAAATCCCCGTATTATCAGGCCATGATATAGATATTGCCAGTTCGGTGAAATAAATTTTGATTTAATTATATAATAAACCAAAATTGAATGTAATTATTTTTAAAAAAGATAAGTAATTGAAAATTTTAACTAAGTCATGTGCATTTTCCCCGAAATCTTTTAAATCTGCCAAAATCTGCCACTTTTGTAAATCGTCAGCATGATCTGCCACAGACAAAATTTAGGAGCGAAATCTGCCAAAATGGCAGAAATCTGCCACAAATGGTCACACTGCTTAGGGACACAAACATAACTTTAAATAGGTATCTAATATTTGTATAACTTCATTTTAATTAGCAAATAGTTAATTTAATGCATTACTAAAATAATGAATATAGGGATCAAAGAAATAAAACGAAATAATTGAATATTTTTGATATTTATTTTAAAAAGGTAAAATCATAAGCCAAAAAATCTTACTGGCCAAAATTGCTGTTTGAATTATCTGGAGCGTCGACATCAAAAAAACATTTGCGAATTAAAAAATATTACCGATATAAAGTATAGTTAACATAATAATGCTTATTTATATAATTACAATCCATCAAATTCAATGTTGAATAAATGCGTTGTTTTTCTACCCAACAAAGTTAAGAAAAAACTAAAGTAGTTTTTGTATAAATTACAAACTAAATTATTTATGTCTTCTTAGATTAATTAAATGTTTAAATACAATTACTAAACTTTAATTTTAATAGAAACACAACTAACTTAATAATAGATTATCAGATTGTTATGCCAGAAGTAATCGTGTAATGTAATAATACCACACAAACAAATTTATAATAAAGTTAACGTACTTTTTTTTAAATATAAAATATATATATAGTATAACATATTTTTTTTAAATATAAAATTATATTATTATTATTATTATTAAATCTTATTATCTAAATACCACAAATATTATAAAAATTTACCAACATGTATATACTGTCCTTCCAAACAATTACACGAAATTGGAAAATTATTTTGTTTTTACCTAGACAATATTTGACTATTTGTATAAAAGAAAGGAATCACGCAGTAAAAAATGCTGCAGTACGAATATTGGCTGACAGCTAGATAAATATATGTGTATTAGACATACCTTGTTTCATTCTCATACCTTGTTTATATTTCTAGAACACATACCTATTTCAAATAATAAATTGTTCTTTAAGATGTTTTAACATAATAAATTAAACTTCATTTGTCAAACTATTGTTATTGTATTTGTGTCTATTGTTGTTGTTTTAAGTTAGATTTTAATTAGGTATCTTCTACATATATCTTTCATATACATAGAGATACAGGAATCGGACTTTTATGTTTATTTCTGGACTTGGTAACGATACCGATAATGTTACCTGAGACTTATTTCATGAAAGGTCCTCTCCGTTATCTATATCATATTTATTTGAATTTTTATGGCTTCTTATTTTTATTTTTTTTATTTTATCAACACAGAAAATTCAAATTGCCTTTAAAGTAATAAAAAAAACTATAAAAAGTAAAAACATTTTTTTAAGCTTTTAAGTTGTTAGTTAATACATACATTTTGTTTAAAAGGTTAGTGCTATACAGATAATGTTAAAAACAATGAAAATTAATTTTATTCAATATTTGCTTATTGGTTATTTTTACCACTATGAGGGAAACCTTTATGTTGATGTGAAAAATGCATAGGGCCAGGACTTTTACCTCTTTGCTTGTTACCTGGTTCTTGTGGCTTATGACTTTGTGGCCGAACATGTTGTTGTCCAGGACCTTTTGGACCTTTATTTGTTTGTTTATTCTCATTAACCTTTCCTTTGTTTCTGAAATTTGGTTGATTCTTTTTGACAGTAAAATTAAATGTTAACTTTCCATCCTTTATAAAATGTGTCAACATGTTAAGCGGCATAACAGCACATCTTGCCTGACGAAATATTTCATTTGTATCAAATACATCATTAAAACACCTATCCGTATAAATAACTTTTCGCTCGTCATCTTGTTTGCTTGATACATGTATCTCGTAGACACATGTTTGAGCAGCTTTCTTACTTCCAATATGTTGTATGACCCAATAGGCCATTTTTTGGCAAGTGTCAATCTTAAAGGTTAAGATGAACAGAAATTTGCCTTGAGGTATTAGATACATATATCGTTCATCAACTGAAGTAGAAACATTGTTAATATTAACATCAGTAGCTTGATTAAGTAAAAAATTTCCAGGATGACGCTCTTTAAAATGGTCCAGAACATCTTTTAACTTTCCTGTAAATAACAGAAATTTTTGTTTTAAAGAGAGTTGCAGCAGTGATCTGTACAAAAAGGCATTAACGAGCATAACTCGACCAATATACGTATAGTAATACTATAAATATAATAGGACAGACTTGCCTACGGACCGCGCTTCAGCCTGTAATATCCCACTACTGGGCATAGGCCTCTTTCCCCATGTTGGAGAAGGTTCAGAGCTTAATCCACCACGCTGCTCCAATGCGAGTTGGCTATATTCCCTACTATGAGTAACGATCGCTATTAGGTGTACATGACACACCGGGCTACTATCCTTAAGGATATAAGGACGCTCCGAGAAGCCTGTGAATGCCCCAGGAGGCTTCTGAGCTTCTGGAAGGAGCTGGGCTGGCTGAACTAGTCAGCCCACTTTTCACGCATAATGGACCACCTTTGCGTCTAAATGCGGAAAATCGAGCCCAACACAAATACAAATAGGTGTACATGATAACAACCGGGACCAACGGCTTAACGTGCTCTCCGAGGTACGGTGGGGAGACCCACAAGGACTGCGCAAACACCCAGATCACGGCAGACACCTGTATGGCCAATACAAATGTTTGTCATGTGTGGGGATCGAACCCGCAACCGCCAGCGCAACAGGTACAATCCATGGCTGTAACCGTTGCGCCAACGCGGCGTCTAGTTAGTTTGAAAAAAAAATTGGTTGTCTGTAAAGTTGGTTTACGTATGATAAAATTTAATGTGACAACGTCATAACAAAACATCTCCTCGGACGCATAGAATCGACGACGACTCATCTCGAGTCATCCTTTTTCGTGCATGCAGCCAGCGTTCATCGATTTATTAGACGTTGTCAAGTCAAAAAATAGCCTATAGCCTTCCTCGATAATGGACTATCTAAAACTGAAAGGCTTTTTGAAATCGTACCAGTAGTTCCTGAGATTAACGCGTTCAAACAAACAAATTCTTATAATATTAGTATAGTTAAGATACTTATCATAGTCAATACCTAAGTTTAAGTCATACATTTCTGAGCCCCATCACATATGGGCCATTGAATATGTACCTTTTTTTATTTATTACTAGCTATGCCTGCGGCTTCATCCGCGCGGAATTTAACAAAAAAGTTAGTTTTTTTAGCAGTTATAAAACAAATAAATTTCTAAAATAAAAGTAGCCTAAGTTACTCCTTATTACATCAGCTATCTGCCAGTAAAAGTCCCGCCAAAATCGGTCCAATTGTTTCAGATATTAGTGAAAATATACAGACAGAAAGACAGACAGACAAAAATTATAAAAAATGTTATTTTGCTATCAGCACCGTCTGTGTATACAATACATCCATATGCATTTAGTAAAAAGCGGTTATTTTAATATTACAAACAGACACTCCAATTTTATTTATTTGTATATAATAGATGTATAGATTAATGAAAAAAAAATATTTATTACCTGACCATGAGCATTTCCCAAAAACAATCAGAGGGCAAGCCATTTCACGGAAAATACATTCTTTGAGGTGATCTTCCAACTCCATATTGAGCATTGTATACACACAGCCAGATGATTTATTAGGGCAGGGTACAGAAGCCTGAAATTCCATAAATAATTTTAAACCATCAATAATAATAAAATATTGAGTGATCAATTGATTGTCATCTAAATATTAATAATAGTTGAAAAAAGAAACTCTTATATTTAATAATAAACTTTATACCTTAGAAATTAAGTCTTCCAGTTGCCAGTTCCTCATTTGAGTCATTGGTTGACGGCAGATAGGACAAATAGATGGTACCAAAACCTTAGTGCATGAATTGCAAAGACTGTGACCTGACTGGCATTGATATATTGGTGCAGACATGATATCCAAGCAGACAGGACATTCTGGCAGTTCTACTGCTACTGGACCCAACCTACAAATCGGCATATTGGATGGTTTGAGAATGTCATAATTTAAACAACTAAAGTGTAAATTGGTATCAATTCTAATAGGTACCAAACCAGATTTAATATTTGTCCAATTTTTTTTTTTTTTTTTTTTTTTTTAATTTTAGATTAATCATAAGTTATATTTAATTTCCTCCACATATGCTCCATACAAATCAAACAACATTAGTAACTATCATTGTTTTATTTTATTTAAATGCATAACACCATCAAATCAACTTTTACTTGAATAAATATACAATTCATAAAAAATCGATAGTACTCACTTTTTATTCGCTTTAGACTTCGCCATGATCAGGATTCAGGATATAGGTAGTAATAAACGATTCTGTAAAAACAATGTGCACTTTACAAATACTTATTAAAATATGGGAAAAAAAACGAAAAAAATACGATGTATAAAAAAGAAGCAATTAGTTTTAAAATTTTAATTAGTTAAATGGTATTTACGTCTATCTTACAGACAAAAACACGTTTTGTAGGATTAGTTGAAACTTTGTTAAATTACTTAAGGCGCTACCCCGACCAAATAACCTTGAGCATTCGTTCCCTCTTTGCCGCACCCCACCTCTACAATACTTCGTAAAACACTACTAGCGCTATTTGGTAAACAACTTACGAATACGCGTAAAAAATATAGATCATGGAGTCCGTAGACATGGCATTCATTAAAAATTTTTTTTTTTTAAAGAAAGAAAGAAATGTTAATTGGTGAGTAAATTAATTTTGGTAATGAATTCAGTGACAACACCTACGTTAATAAATAAATAAATAAATAAATATATAATATATATATATATATATATATATATATGTACTACAAATATATTTTATTTAATATTAATATAATATATAATATATTTGCTGTGTACAATAAAAAGTAAATTAATTTTATTTAATTGGTGCATAAATAATTTTGGTAATGAATTCAGTCACTACACTTACGTTCATAATGAATACTTACAACTTTTATTCTAATACTAGCGACTCGCCCCGGCGTCGCACGGGTGCAATGCTGATACTAAATATAAAATATATATAGATGAAAAGATACTAATATATAAAAAATATATTGTATTACATTATAATGTATATATTATATATTAGTACATTATTATATTACCGTTGCGTAGGTTTAAAGATCTTAGCATACAGACTGCGGAAAGCGACTTTGTTTTATACTATGTAGTGAAGTATAAGTATTCATGATACTCGTTTGGTGTTGACTTTTTGGATTGAAGGCGAGTTATCTATAATAATAATAATAATAATAATAATAATATACTTTATTGCACATGTAAATAAAGAACAAAATTTACATAATAAGCAATTATAGTACTAAATTGTTCAACCAGGCGATCTTATTGCTAATAATTGTATTTGCTCGCAAACGAAAATTCAATTACATCAACAAGTAATACAACGTAGATCGACGAAAAAATAGTCAAGTAACTACGCGTTATCAAAGATTACTCAAAAAGTAGTTATTAGATCTCGATAAAATTTAAATATGATGATATTAAATGTCATGATAAACATCAGCTTTCGATTAAATAAAAAATTATCAAAATCGGTACACCCAGTAAAAAGTTATGCGGATTTTCGAGAGTTTCCCTCGATTTATCTGGGATCCCATCATCAAATCCTGGTTTCCGTATCATGGTACAAAACTAGGGATATCTCCTTTTCAACAAAAAAAGAATAATCAAAATCAGTACATCCAGTAGAAAGTTATGCGTTATAATATAACGTAGGTCGACGAAAAAAGCGTCAAGTAAAAACGCATTATTAGATCTAACTCGAAAAGTAGTTGTTAGATCTCAAATAAATTTAAATGGGACCAAATGACACACACCACTTTTCGACTAAATTTTTTTTTGTCGAAATCGGTCCACCCAGTTAAAAGTTCTGATGTCCACATACATAAAAAATACAGTCGAATTGAGAACCTCCTCCTTATTTGGAAGTCGGTTAAAACAAAATACAATCGAATTGGGAATCTCCTCGTTTTTTGGAAGTCGGTTAAAAAGCAATCATCTTTATTATTCAGACAATGTAAGTAGAAAAATATTTTATTTTTAACAAACAACTTTTTTTTTATTTAAAACAAAGTAAATTTTATTTTATAAACTTCAACAATAAATGCTAACAAGATGCTAATAAATTTATTATTGTTAATTGATATTGTGTATTGAGCGTGCGCTAGCCGACACGGTGACAAACAACACAAGCTTCTCCCTCCAAACCTTGCGGCAGACTGAATTCCGATACCCTGTGCTTGAGTTACAGTAGTGAATACGCCCAGATTTTAGAAAAAAATCTATAAAAATTCAAATTTGGGTCTTTTGAAAAAAAAAAATTCTTACGTATTGTTCAGTATTAAATTGTCAATCCATTGGTGTCGGTTGCAAAATAAAATAATGTTTACTTTACGAGGAGATGCATATTATCAATCACTATTTCTCATTTTTGTGGTATCGTTGTAAGGAGATTATTTAACATCTATTCCTTCAAAAAAAAAAAAAAAAATCTACCATTGTATAGTTAAAATTATGCAGAATTTAACTGTGTTTTTATTAGTTTGATTCTTCTTTCCATTAACAAGTAGATAGCTCCAAAAAAGTGCACAAAAAACGGCTAGCGCGGCGTTTTGGTCAGGGAGGCGCCTTAAGAGTGGAATATAAGTACGTGGACAATAGCGTAGTGGTAACAAACGTAGTAATAATAATTTCACTACAATAAAACAACACAACCGTAAGGAAATAGACAGATCAGTAATAATTTTATAGTCGTGTATACTTCTAAAGGTAGATAATGATTAATTATACACATGTGATGTAAATATACATGCATATTGATATAACACCACATTTAACACCACGTATGTACGTAAAGAGCGAGATTTTTTTGTTTTTTATTTCTAAACCATTGAACATAGATGAATGATGCATGTATACATAATATCTACATTATGATTAGACTAAAACAAAGAATAAAATAACTTGCCTATACACGAGGACTAAAAATGGTCGCTTTGTTGTATAGTCGCTTAATTGGTCCAACTATCAAAGAGTTATATATAGGAACTTATATCGCTACTGCTGAATACAAAAGACAGTGATAAGGTTGATTTTTCCTTATCTAAATTCTAAATCTGACATACTATAATCGAGACCATGGAGCAATGATCGAGACACTGGTATTCCCAGATAAGTTATCAAAATATTGCCAACGTTAAAAGCAATAATTAATTAATAGGAAAACTATTATATTATGTATAAGTAAGGAGAACAAATAAATTGCGAATAAATTTTAACTACGCAAATAATTTAAATTACTATGTGTTATATGTATTTACTATGTGTTATGTGTATCGTTAATACTTTATATATATATATATATATATTTATTTTTTAAATAATTTTAATAAAAATGGTGCAGATAAATAAAATACATTTAACAATAGCAATACCAATATAAATTGCTCTATCTAGTGTCTAATAACTAGTGATGTGCCGGATCGTCAAAAGTGTATATCCATGGATACGGATACGGATACTTATTTGCTCACTCAATCGGTGTTAGTGGTTGACCTTGAAACGATAGTTGACGTCACGCCCGTCGCAACAACAGGTAGAACAGGTTTCAACTTGCATTGCGCGGGTATTACCTTTGTTAACCGGCTTCCAAAATAGGAGGAAGTTCTCAATTCGTCTGTATTTTTTATGTATGTTACCTCAGAACTTTTTACTGAATAGACCGATTTCGATGATTCTTTTTTTAAATCAAAAGGTGGTGCTTGTCTTGCAGTTTCATTTAAATTTGATCGAGATATAATGAGTAATCTTTAATGACGCGTATTTATGTAACGGTGAACACGTCGTTTTTCGTAACTTATTTTTTTGTTAACGTTTTTAGAAACTACTTTAGTTTGAACTATCGTATCGATTTAAGAACTTAAATAAATAGCAACATTTAAATATTGTAAAAAATTAAGATAGTTCTGATTATTAATATTGTATATTCATTTAAATAAGGTAATGAAATAAATACTAACAAAACATTAATAATATATAATTAACGTTGAAGAAAAATTACAAGTGCTTTTTACTCAACATAATTATGTAAATATTTTTTATTTAATCAAAATATAGTTAATTTTTACCTTTATTAATATAAATGTACTAGTTAAAAAACTTTTTTAAATTATGTTTGCTAGTAAACGAGAAAAGAAGTACTTCATTTGACATCGACAAGCGATACATAAATATATCTTTAAGTATCTAGTCGAAAAAAATCTGGTTAGCAACTTTCAGTTTTAGGCTTTTAGCTCTAGCTACACTACATATTACACTTGGTTTGAGTTAACTATAGTTGCAGAGTTTTGTAGAAATTGGAGATCTACTGTTGTACTATGTAGACTATACTTATAAGTTATAAGAATTTAATTTTACGTAGTCTGTGGTGTAGAATTCAGACATCAGTTTCTGACACCTTATATACTCTTTGGTTTCTGACTTCTGATTTACATATCTGTGGATTCTTATTTTCTTATTCATTGTGATTTCTGTAAATTATGTTTAAAAGACAACTTATTATTACATAGATATACAAGTTAAAGTAAATTTTGAAATGTAGTGCCTTAACAAAAAGTTTTGTGTACGGTGTTTGGTGGTGTATTTCAATAACACAGCAAACGAAGATGATCTCATTGACGTGCTGACATTAGTTACGTTCTTTTCGGCGAGAGTTCTTGATCTTTTTATTGTTATTGACTCGACTAAGTCCAATGACCTTGTAACGTTAAATAAATTAATAGAAAATAACTAAAATGAAGAAGCAGTTCTACAGGGTTAAGCAGCTAGCTGACCAAACCTTTTCAAGGTACATGTATTATCAATTATCTGATAAGATTTTGGCCGCTTTAGTGTCAGATATGTAATGCTTGTATTATATTAAAATTATTGGGAATCGTAATATTGCAATTCTTTTAATTTAAAACTCTTAAACATAATTCATTTAATTTGTATCAAATTTTCTAAATTCAGCTTTAAGGAAAATATAAACACTAGTTTTAGAAACTATCGTATAAATAAATAAATAAATATAAGTATGTATAAAAGATAAAAATGTAGGTAGGAATAAATTATTATAAAAATATTTAAATTTCTAACAACATTTGATTTTCAAAAGGGCTGGCAAAGGTGAAGCATTGACTGATGAGTTGCAAACAGCTGATAGAAAAGTAGAGCACCTCCGGAATGCTCTTCAACTTATTAGTAAACGTTTGGCCACTGGAGCTGGAAACACACAGGGCCAAGATCCTGCAGCCCGTGAGAAAAGGCTCAAAAAGCTACCAGAATATCTTTTGGGACTGTCAATGTGTGAAGCCAGCAACTTTGATGATGATGACAGCATCTTAAAATATATACTCTATGAATGTGGTAAGAAAACACGTAATTTACTTATTCATGTTCTATTTATTTACGAATAAACATCTTATGTAAATGAGAAAAAATAAACAATAATAAATAATTATTTTTCAGGGAAAACTGAAAAATTTCTCGCTAATGAGATTGCAGAACACGAGCTGAAAGTAGAACAACTAGTATGCGCACCGTTAACAACAATCAGTGATCAAGACTTACCCTCAATAATGAAAGCAAAAAAACAACTCAGTAGACTTATAAGTGAAAAGGAATCAGCGGCCAGCAGATATCATGTAAGTGCTATCATAGTACATAATCTCTTTGATATTACAATAACATAATAATGGTTTCAACTGTCACTATCAATAAATATCACTGGCGCTATATGAATAACTGCCTGGAATAGTTTTGCAATGTGAATCATCTTAATTCTTATTTGTTTTATCAATTTAACATACACTATATTCCATTTAACAACATGGTAGCTTATGTTTTTTTTTTCTTTTTTATTAAAAAAGGCACAATAACTCAACTGTGTCCATAGTATTAAAATACTAGGGACACAGTTGAGTTTTTGTGCCTTTAAATTTTATTTTGTCTGTATTAAATTCATAAATTTCAATTGCATTCAAAACATCTTAATTTTAACATTTTCTTTAATAGTTAAACAAGTTTATTAAAAAATGTGTGTATTAAATATTTTATCAAATAATAAAAAACTTAATAAAATTTTGCTTACAACTACATTTGTCTAACGGAAGAACACCTTATCTTTATCAAAGTGATACTGGGAGTGTGTTAAGATAATGTGGAATGGTTTAAAATAGACCTTAAAATGGTACTTCAGGATAAGATAAAAATTAATCAGTGGGGCTTGTAGCGACATCTATCACGCGGCATATAAACTAGAAAAAACTGACATATCCTACATCGCGCTATCAAAGTTATCAAATTGATTGAGTATATATACAAGAACCCGACAACAATCGTTAAGGCCCAGTAGCCCTGCAACCTGAGCAATATTTTTTTTTTTAATTCCACTCGGATGAAGTTCCGGCACTGCTAGTTAAATAATAATTATTATGATTTAAAACTGATTCAGTAAAGTAAATTTATTATTTCATTCATACTTATTGTAGAGTGAATCACTGTCCATCCATTTTTAATTGAAATTTGTATGTACTTTATACAAGTTTTTCGTACAATGTGTCCTTCTGTTTAGTGACTTATAATTTCGGCTATGGTATACCTACATGTGTCACATGTCCCTCAATGGAAGTATACACGTATCGAAACACGTTGTATGAAGGACTTAAAAAGAACGTTCCACGTGAAAAAAAAATCCTAGCTGAATTCTTACTGATCTTAGAAATTTATGATATATGGTTTTGTTATGGTCTTTTAGCATTTGGAACGTCAAAAAGAGGAAAATCCCACAAAATTGCATGCCGCTAAGGAAGAATTAGAAGAGGCTGGTAATAAAGTGGAGGCTGCTCGAGATGCGCTTGCGGCTGACATGTTCGCACTTGTTGCAAAAGAAGCACAACTTGCACACACACTGTTGCAATATGTAAAACTGCAAAGAGCATACCATGAATCTGCATTACATTCCCTAGCGGACACTGTGCCCGAGCTGGAGAGATTTATAAGTAAGTATTTCTATTTTGATATTAAGATTACAGCAGTAAAATAAATCTGGCTCAATATTTGAGCAGGATTTTTACTATGTAAGTATAAAGCTTACAGAAGATCAAAACTATAGTATACTGTTCTCAAGAGATCTGATAACTACTTTTTGAGTAATCTTTGATAACGCGTAGTTACTTGATTATTTTTTCGTTTGCGAGCAAACACAATTATGTAATCAATACTCAAATTGTACTAAAATATATTTAATGAGAAGATAGTAAAATGTTAAACAAAAGTTGGGTTGTAATGGACCATAAACTGATCTACAAAAGAAATAGTTATCCATACAATTCATTCTTGTCAATTACACTTCATAGTTTAATACTGTCTGTCTGATTAATTTGTTCAATTAAAGAGAGTGTTCAAGTTGTTACGCAGACATACGCCAACTTTTATACACTTAACCAAATCTAGCCATTCTTCTAATGTAGTAACCGAGCTTTAGATATTCATTGTTAATCATACTTGTTATAACAAAGTTAATAACAAGAATGTGAGGGGGCCGCTAAAATTATTTTTTACTCCAGGCTCGAGTTAAGCTCGCTACGCCACTAATGTTTACCAAAAAACATTCAACATTGTAACAAAGGTTATGAATGAATTGGAGTTTTGGAGTTATTTAATTTAGGGGGGTAAAAAATAGGGGAGATAGGCAAAAGGTACCACTTATCTGCTAATGTATCATAAATTTGAATAGCGGTTAGAAAAATCAAAAATGAAATTTATTATGTTTTTACGTATATAATTTGACAATAACTTTGACAATTCTTGGCATGAGTTTAAATCAGGTTTTTAAAATCTTAAAATATATTTATATATATTTGCGGACCCGGCTGACGTTGTCCTGCCCGGAAATCAGCTACCAAATTAGATAGCTTACATACCGTTAGCAGTGCCACCTACCGGGTCCAATTGAGATAAAAACTACCATATCTCCCAAGTTTCAAATTTTGATATAAATTGGTTCAGTAGTTTCGAAGTTTATCTGGAACATAATTCATAACACGAATTTTTTTAATATATACGCCAATATACAACTTTCGCTAGTAAGATCTATATTGGTTTTGTAATGCATTAGAATGACCTATGAATCTTGGGTTATCGGTCACTAAGCAGTAAACGTGATAGAGATAAACGGAATCAGAACTGCAATAAAATATTTGATAGTAGATATAGACTGTATAAAATCCTGGCTTTTCCATAGTCTATTTTATTATTTATTTGCTATTTGTTGTAAAAAACAAACTTTATACATTATATTTTTCTTTTTCGTACAAATTACGTCCACGAGAAACGATCGAATTTATTTCAAAAAAAGAATAATGTGCATTACCACTCTTGAATAGTTTTTGTCAATTTGGTTTTGGTTAGTTGTATCTTTTAGTCGTGTAAAACTGACGTCCATTCGATTCACATTGTCTTTCTCATTATTAACACAGGATTATTTAATTTTCGATAAAATAACTTTAGCGTTACGGATTGAAACTGTCGAATGATGATGTCATCGATATCGGAGCATTAAATTATTAATAAATATTTGTATTAAATAGATAACTATAGTTTTTATCTGTAGACAATGAGTAACTAATATTTTTAAATAAACTAACAAAGATAGTGTACATTTCTATTTTTTTTTTAAACAATGTAGGTACATATAAAATTTAAACTGAGGTAGGGCACAGCAGGAAACCTGCTCAGAATCCGCAGCAGCCCGACTGGGGAAGTACCTCGACCTTACAGAAGATCACAGCTAAATAATATTGCCTTCAAGCAGTGTTGTGTTCCTGTTGGTGAGTAAGGTGACCAGCAGGCTTACTCTTGAAACTCAATCCTATTTGAAATTTAGGATTGGGATCGAGAACTTGTCAATCGGTACTCTTGAACACTACACTAGCGCACGATTTGACTCAATTACTGTGGAATTTTATGTAACTAATAGAAATTGGGATTTCTCGATCTTAAGCATTTTTTGCACTCTTGACAATATTTTGACGTTGACTATCGACTTGGAAATCGTGTTTGGGATCGAATTTACTCGTTTCAATAAAGTTAACTTTTTAGTGTTCGATTGTGTATCTTAAAGTTTTTATTTATTAAGTTAATGGCGCGACTGGCGCTTATTTATGTATATTTTTATATTATCAACAATATCACAATCACAGTATTTTGTTAAAATAGAACTAAATACTTAACAATTAGCTTTTTATCCTCTTTTAACCTAAGGTAGCAATTTTTAAATATAAATCACAGTATTTATGTTTCTAATATTTAAATAAAAATCACAGTATTTAAGTCTCCAATATCTTTTGTTTTAACAATATTAATAAACTTTTGTATTCACTAATTTAAGCTTAGCACTGGTAAAATTGCAGAAATTATTACAGAAGTAAATAAAGAAAGAAGATAAGTTAATTATAAATATAAATTAAGAAAATACGTAATCGAGATAATTTGGAATTTAGAAGTCTCAAAATGGCGCCAGTCGTGAGCTTTTTTTTAACAACAACACACATTATGCCAGAATGTATAACATATCTTGCGTTTTTATGCTTAAAAAAATCAGTTTTAGGTTTAATTTAACGAATTACAATATAATAGATAATAATTTATTATTGGAGACAAATAATAATTTAAAAACATAAAATTTTATGAGTTAAATTTTATTTTCTTATTATTTTTTATTATAATGGCTACATCGGAAACCGATCGTCAATTCGATTCCAATTTCAATTCAATTGAAAGCTCGATTTGGTCAAGAGTACCAAAATATTACAGATTGGAACTGGAACTGTATTGAATTCGTGTTTTTGTGAGATTGGGATTGAAGTCAAGAGTAAGCCTACAGAGCTCTTGGGGGAATTGGGGATAGGGTCGGCAACGCGCTTGTGATGCTTCTTATGT
The DNA here is from genome assembly GCF_905220565.1 of Melitaea cinxia. Taxonomy (NCBI): domain Eukaryota; kingdom Metazoa; phylum Arthropoda; class Insecta; order Lepidoptera; family Nymphalidae; genus Melitaea; species Melitaea cinxia. Next base: position 12,259,784 of record NC_059403.1, read on the forward strand.
TGCAAGCGTCTATAGGCTCCGGTAATTGCTTACCTTCAGGTGAGTCGTACGCCTGTTTATTGACCTAGTTGTATAAAATAAATTTGTTATTTTATCCATGGCCTTAGAAAGAATAGTATTTAGTCTATATTTTGATACATTTTCATAGGATATTGATTTATTTTAAATAAGACCACCTCGAAGGCATATCCTCTCATTTTATTAAATCAATCAGATAATTAATATCACTTTAATCAAATCAGTCATATATTAACATTGAATATAAGTTCTTTCTTCAATTACAAATTACTGGAAAACTACCTAACTATAAAGAATGCGTTATATACCAGTAGGATGCGGAAATTCTTGATAATACGCGAGAATTAATAAATATATTGCGTAAATTATAGCTTGTACCTACGTATCTGGTATTAACATTAAATTCAAAAATAATACGAATATATTTTAAAAATAGCTTCCATTTAGCACGCGCAATTTAAACAGTGCTATGTGTGTAATCGTGTAATACGAACACCGTATCAACGGTGTCTTGTGTCGCACGCGACGCATGGATCATAACGGCACGAGAATATCGGCAATTCTCGACGTCTTAAATTCTCAACGGATAGGTGAAATTACGGGTTTAGTGGTCATCGTTGTTGTTTAATAAACAATCATTAGAATATTGTTTTTTTTTTTTTTTTACATTTTAAACTCATAAATGAGATTATTTTACTGCTGTCTGTAGACAATATATCCAGTAATTCCAGTATTCACCGTTTATCAATTTACTAAATTACTGATGACCCTTTCGGTTTCACCGGTCGGTAGGTAGTATAGATTGTACCACATCGAAAAGCGAGATAATTTTATCCGTACTTATATATAAACTAATTATATCGCAATTTTACCCGCGTAATTTTCGATCGCGTGAGAATGTCGGGATGTAAAGTATTTTTTTTTTTCTTTATTGTAGGCCTGCGATCAGTCGCCTAGACTATAGTCAGGTGTGTTGCAAGAGATAAGTGTTTCGAGAGATAGAGCCACTGCTCCATCTCCCCTTAGTAAGGCAGCACATCGGCTCTCTTGAGTCTTCTAATTGGATTTGGTTGCAGAAGCATACTGGATAACGGGTTAGGATGAGTTGTCAAGCGGTCCTTGTAGTTGGCTGAATATCGTTTTGCTTCATCCAAGATGGTTGGGATTTCTAGATACTCGTGAATTTCCGAATTGCGAGCATACCAGGGCGCCGAGGAAAGTACCCTTAGCATATTGTTTTGGGCTCTCTGCAGGCACATAACGTTGGATTTGCTGGCTGTCGACCACAGTTGGATTCCATATGTCCAAATCGGTTTTATTATGGAACAATATACCCTCAGCTTGTTGGATAAGGATAAGGCAGACTGTCTACCGAGGAGCCAGAGCAAATTTTTAAATCTTAGATTGATTTCATTGCGCTTCGTTTTTATATGATCTTTCCATGTCATCCTCCGGTCCAGGTGAAACCCTAGGTATTTGACGCAGGTTGATTGCGGCAATGTGTCTGGGCGTAGGTTGACCGGGGGGCATGTTTCACGTCTTAGGGTAAATGTGATGTGGTGAGACTTTGGAGCGCTTGCTTTTATACGCCACTTAGTCAACCAAGCATTGGTGGCATTGAGCTGGCTTTGCAACAATCTGCTCGCTTCGTTTAGGTCACGATCACAACTGAGGAATGTAAAGTTATAATGCGTTATTGTGATGCTCCAGATGCTAACTTTTAATACATTCCGTTTAGTAGTTTTTGAGTGAAAGAGTAACAAACAATTATTTATTAGAACGAAGTTTTGGAACGAAGTTCCTTATGGCAGGCTTGACATTTGGCTGGGCGAGTGAACTGAAAAAAATGTGATACTAAAACCGTAAGAAAAATATATAACGGAAGTGACGTAATATCAGTCATACGACTGTATAATATGACGTTTGTAAAACTCAAATGTTACAAGAAAACTTTTTTTTAATTATTTATGTAATTTTATACTGTCGACAAAAATAAATAAAGCTATATGTCTTTTTATTTCACTTAATACTTTGAATTATAATTATTATTTTGTTTGATTTATTTTAGTTTACGGTATTTGTTATTTTCTAAAATACTAAATTTCCTATATACTTTTATGTACTTAAAAACATATCAGTAAAATTAAAAAAAAAATCAGGAACTAGAAAATATATATATAACCCAAAAAATTTTTTCAAATTGTGTTGCTTCTATACTATCCAAAGGAACTTCGTTCCTACCTGGTGTCCCATGACACCACATAATTTTTTATGCTCACATACTTTGATATAATATATAATACTATATATAAACCTTAGTACATTAACCCCCGCAGACGACAGCTCGGTGAAGCCGGTGTTCGGCTACCCGCTGGAGGAGCACCTGCGCGTGACGGGCCGCACCATCGCCTTCCCCGTCGAGTTGTGCGTGTGCACACTGCACGAGCTGGCGCTCAGCGAGGAGGGCCTCTTCCGGATCGCCGGTGGTAAGTATCGTTTTGACTATCTCGTTAGCATAGTTTACAGATACCCTGCTTTCTGCTCCGAGAGTTATGGGTTTTATTCCCGTCCGATCTCTAGGTTTAATAATATCCTAGGAACAGATGACAGTTTACAAAAAAGATGGAATTAATACTAGCATCCCAGCTTTACTAGATAGACAAAAAACTCGATATGATCCAAATCTCATTTATTTCCTGTCTGAGTATCGGTCCTTTTAGAGAGACCACTGTGCCTCGGAGAGCATGTTATGCTGGGTCCCCGTTGTTATCATAGACAACTGATAGCGATCATTTCTCATAGTATGGAATATATCCACTAACCCGCCGTGCATCGAAGTCAGGGGAAACCCTGATGGAGGACCGTCGCGATTCTGACCCGCCGTGCAGCAGTGTGGTTAAGCTTCGATCCTTCTCCTACATGGGGAAAGAGGCCAGAGTCTATACCCAGAAGGATGTTGAATCAATCAATCTTTAATTTTGATACACATCGGAATGATAACATTTTATTTAAATTTAGTTAACGCGTTATCAAATGACGTGCATAATAACGATTTTTTTTTTTATATTATTTTATTTAGTAGATTGTGTTTTATTGAAAGTGGTTTTTATTTGATAAGCAAGTTTATACAGAAAAATATGTAGGACGAAGAACGGATCTGATAATGGACCTTGATTAGATTTCGTTAGGGATTATAGATTTTTATCAAGATTAATTTTAACAATCAACTATTAAATTGTTTCTTTAAATTATTGTTATTATAACTATAGTTTGTCAACAGTATTTAGGGTGTTTCCTAACAGGAAGCAGAGGGGGCTTAGATTTTATTTTCAGATTTATAAATAGGAGCTAATAATCTAATTTTGTTCAGTGTGTTGTCTTATCTTTTTATGAAATAATTATTTCTATACCTCGTCGTATCGTTTATACTAATAATTATTTGTGTATTATACTTTTCAGCAACATCAAAAGTGCGAAGAATGAAACTGTCTCTAGACGCGGGACTGTTTAATGTTCCGCTGCCTCGAGATTACAGAGACATGCACGTCGTGGCCTCAGTTTTAAAGTGCTATCTTCGCGAACTACCCGAGCCCCTCTTAACTTACCGGCTGTATGAAAACTTCATCCTAGCGTCCCGACAACCCTCAGAACAAGCCCGACTGAACGCTCTCTGGGAAGCCATTCATTTGTTACCCGACGCGAACTTTCAAAATCTTAGATATCTTATAAAATTTTTGTCTGCTTTAACGAAAAATCAAAGCACAAACAAGATGACACCCTCGAACCTGGCCATCGTGATCGCACCGAACTTGCTCTGGGCCGCCGACGAAAGCACTTTCGACATGAACATTACGACCGCAGTCAACTGTGTCGTGGAGCTGCTCATCAAGCACGCCGACTGGTTCTATAAAGACGATGTCGGCTTCTTTATCTCGTTTACCAAAGAGGACCTGCTGCCCGATCACTGTGAATATGGATTCACACCCACTTTCGTCCAAGGTTATAATCAAACCGTAGCACTGAGTCAGGAACATTCTAATGGTGACTTCAACAATATGAGCAAGTCTCTGTACGATTACAATCCCCAGGCTACACAAAAAGTGACGGTAGACGGACCCGGCCGCCATTCGAGAAGCAATAGTCACGATACAAGCCTAATATTACTAGATAACGATATGAAAAAAGCTCAATCGAACAGCTCCCTGTCCGATCATTCTAGTCCTCCCCACGGTAGCCCTAAACCAATAATGCGGCGGAAGAATAAACCACTAGCGCCGGTCCCGCCAAACTTCACGCCCGACAAGAGCAAGAAAGTGGAATTGCATTCGCAGACTCCCGAAGTGTCAAAAGATCAGATTTCATCAACGAAAGAGGCCGAAAAGCCGGCCAAACCCCCCCGGCCCGTCATATCGGAAACGGGAAAAGTGATCACCGGCGTGCAGACGATTAACCGGTCAACTTATCGGCAAAACAAGGCGATGAAAGAGGAGGCTGCCAGGAGCGGCAGCCGCGAAAACCTCGCGGACACCAGGAGACAGAGTCTCGAGTTGGAAAAGGATAAATTTGAAAGTTTTAAAATACCGGAAAATAAAACCGACAAGGAATCGACTCTAGTGGTGAAGAACGTGACCGCCCAAAGCGGCGTCGTGACGAGAATGAAAATAGTGGGCGAGCCGGCGAGCGGGCAGGCGAGCGGGCAGGCGAGCGGGCAGGCGAGCGGGCAGGCTAGTGGACAGGCGAGCGGGCCGGCCTCGCTGCAGGACAGGCCGACGCGCGCGCCGCCGCCGCGCCCCGTGGCCGCCCCGCGCACGCTCGTGCCGGCGCCAGACGCCGACGACGTGGCGCTGCGCCACAAGCCCGCCGTGCCCGAGCGCCCCGCCGCGCTGCGCCCGCACAGCTTCCGCGCCGCGCGCGACGAGCCCACCGTGCTGGAGCGCGCCCACGTGTACTCCGTCGACAAGCACCACCCCACCGTCATACAAGTGGGCGCCGCCGACGAGCCGCGCGTCGCCGCGGTGCACCGCGCGCACAGCTCGGGAGGCAAGGACGCCGAGCTCGAGGAGCCGAAGGGCCTGAGCGGCGCGAGCCGGCAACTGTCGCAGTCGGAGGGCGATATCGCGGAGGGCCCGCGCTCGCCGCGACCGCAGCCGGCGCGTCCGCCCCGCCCGCTGGTGCCGGCGCCGCCCCCGCCCTCCGCCCCGCCCGCACCGACGCACGAGAGCACCGACCTCTAGTCCCGCCCAGTATTAGACGCGGCTCAACGTCGAGCCAAGTATTACGACACGTAGCGACGCTTCCGATCGTGCGAAGCAAGACTGAAGCCCTCTATTTATTCTATGCTAGTAATAATAGAAAGCTTGACAGTTGTCGGGAAGTACATTAATATTGTTGTATTTCTTTGCAGATGTGTTATTTATTTTTGTAAAACGACAAAAACTTTTACTGTAGATATATGATGTGACGCAATCGGGAATTTAAAATAAAATATCGTTTTCATCGGTTCATAAAAAAAAATTCATTCGTTGTTCCATTTGAACACATCAAAATGAGTCAATTTAGCTTTTTATGCATTCAGATTTATTCGTATCTTAACTTTTTGTACAATTTAGGATATTTTGCAGTAAATCCTTGTGATATTAGGAGTTTCGCTAAAATACGCCGAAAGGTCGGGTGTCCGGCCGAGGGCAGGTGCACAAACGTATAACTAGTAGCCATATTTTTGATATTTATAATAGACAGTGCGTTAGTTGTATCGGCCACGCTGTTTCAGTGAATATTAATATAGGCTAATATATGTTATGTAGTATTTACGAAGTTTTATGTGATATGCATTTTATTAATTATATACTGCAAGTATACAAGCTTCTGTTGTAAGTAATAACAATAAAATATTAATAAATATTTTATAGTTTTATTTAAAAGGCTATTCTTAAATAATATTTTAACCAACATATAAATTCTATGTTTGCCATTTAACTATATAGTAATTTCGTTTACCGACTCTTATTAATGTGATAAGATTTGGTAGTATATGAGCAGATTCAGTAATTACTTCATCTATTTTCCTAATTTTTTGATGATTTATATAGAAACCACCTGCTTGAATTATTCTTATAGCATCGCCTGAAACAATACAAGAAAAATGTTTTGTACAACTTTGAATAATTCCTCATTTCAGCACAAAAAGAAACAATAAAAAAGATATTTACTTTCAGTTGGAAAGCATTTAGCTTTTAACCCAAGTTCTAATACTGTTATGCCGGGAGATAAGAGTAATTGTGTAACAGGGGCACCTTCAAAAACTTGTTCCAACTCATTTGAAGTTAGTGCTACCAAAGATTTTACATCTTTACTGTATATAGCTTCAGTCGCTTGTCTTGCTTTCAACAGGCCCTCTTCTGTGAATTACAAACATTATAAATTAAACAGTGAAATGTTTATATCTTCAACAGTGAAACAAAAACACAGGAAGTGACAGCGTAACTTAATATGCCATTTCATATTTTAAACTCTAGTTACTCTTCTTTTATATGTAAAAAAACAATGATCAATACATAAAAAATGTAAAATATATTTTTTTGAGAGACTATTTGAGCATAAACACTTGACAATTAAATTGTATACCTCCATGAACTAAGGTTGTTAACTGCTCGGCAAGACATTGCTGTGGATATCTCTGCTCTGGGTGTTGTCGATGCTTAAACATTATATCACTAATCTCTCCTAATTTGTAGAATGTGAACAGTTTCAACAACCTCTCCACATCTGAATCCTTTGTTCTAATGAAATATTGATATAAACTAAATGGGCTTGTCTTTTTAGAATCCAGCCATAAAGCATTCCCTGCAGATTTTCCAAATTTATCACCTTCTTCTGTTGTCACGAGAGGCAAAGTCAAACCTAAAAATATATATATATATATATATATATATATGAAAAAGATTAAATTGTTCAAAAATAAATGTATATTAAAACTTAATTTATGTTGAAAAATTAGAATTAGCCAACCATAAACATTTTTCTTAGCTGTTCTGCTGATCAATTCATGACCAGCACTTATGTTGCCCATTTGATCACTCCCACCAATCTAGAAACACAATAAACATTTATTTTTAATCATCTTAATACATGCAAATTATTTATTATGACATGTTATGTACTTCTTATGTTAAAAAGTTTATTTTATGTCATCATTAATAAAATACACATACCAACCAACACCATACCATATATATATATATATATATATATATATATGACTAATATATATATATATATATATATTAGTCATATATATATATCACTAATATTTATTATGGTATAATTTTGATTTAATTTACAAATATGTCATTAGAGTAGGTTGGCAAAATAGACAAATATAAATTACCTGAAACCTACAATCATACTCCTTCAACAAATGTAGCCAATCATAAGACTGAAATATTTGGTAAGAAAATTCAGTAAAACTCATTCCTACTTCAGAATTCATTCTTTTCTGCACGGTCTGTTTCAGCAACATTGTGCCCATTCTGAAGTTTCGTCCAATTTCACTGACAAACCTTATTGAATCTATTTCTCTATACCAAGTTTCATTATTAACTATCCTGTAATATATTTTCAATTATTAAAAGGTTTTTTTTTAGAATACCTATAATATTTACTTATTTTTAGCCATATTTACATACTTAATAGGTTTTAACAAATTTTCATCTTCAGACCAAATGTATTTTTTATGATTCTCAAACACAGTTTCAAGATTTTTCTTAATACAACTAATATTTTCAGAGATAACACTTTGACCTAATGCTACTCTATCTGTATTTCTTCCACTGGGATCACCGACATAGCCTGTAGCACCACCAAGCTGAAATACATTTTAAATATGTTCAATCTTAACACTATTGTACATCATGTAAAAAACACCCACAGGCATAACTCATATATAGTAAGAGCGAGACGTTCTTTCAACACCGTAAGCCAGGAATTCGACGTAGATCTTTTCGATACTACTGTTCCAAAATTAAAGAAAACATTGTGTGATACCTTTTTTGTCTCCTAACCATTGCATTTTGTGATTACATAATAGCATACTCACTGAATCATATACATTATAATGTACAACAGCTCGTAATTAGGCACTAAACTATTGTATATAAGCGAAAACTTTTAATTAGCCTTATAACTGTCTTAATTTTATGTTATATATGTTTAACTAAAATAAATAAATGTGTCCTAATATATCTTAATTTTGTGTTGACAAATTTTGACTATCTTACCAAAGCTATAACATCATGTCCTCCTCTTTGCCAATGTATAAGGTTTAATATAACAAGGAGATTCCCAACGTGCAGGCTGTCGGCTGTAGGATCAAATCCTGCATACACACATTGTGGAGACTTATTTAATAAATCCCGTATTTCATTTCTGAAATCACATTCTACAAATAAACAGCTAATCGAAATAAAGTTATAATCATTAAAGATGCTTTACAGAAATGACTTACGCTGCAGTATTTGGGAACATATCTTGATACATTCCTCTTTCACTTAATTTCAATATATTTCGACTACTACTAAGTCTTTTAGTCGTTTTCCATAAATAAATATTTGGGAAACGAATTAGGTTTTTAAAAAGAGCCATTTTAATATTTTTAAATGTATTCAGTATGAAATAAAACTAAAATTTGACTAGAATTAACCTCAAAAAACAAAAATTATATAAATATATAGACCAAAGAAACATCATTATTATAGGGTAAAATTTTCTTATTCTTAAAATATTTTATAAGATAGTGAGACTTGCTTTACGGAAATAGATTAGCAAAGTATATAAAATTTTTCTTAGTACCTATGTTTTCAACTTTTTATGATTTTTATACCACGGTCTGTGATTGGTCTGTCGTGTAATGACAGTGAAAACCATAGATTATACACCTATATACTGGTCAGGGCTGCCAGGTGCACAAAAAGTGTGATCGTACGTCAACTACAAAAAAAAAATCGTATGCCAAGGAAATTTTGAAATAAAAAGATCGTACAGCCCTTTAAGACTAAGTACTAATTTTTTATTATAAATTATCAAAATTCGTTTAGTTTTAGAAAATAAATGTAATAAAACTATTTGTTACACTCATACAAAATTTTCTGTGGTCATATTTTTTAATAAAAGAATTTGTTGGGTTAAACTTCGTAAAATTTTCGTTTCTTCTTAATTGATTGCTTAGCTAATAATTTGCACTTACGTGTATCATTGGATAAACTGTTTCTAAGTTTTGTTTTGATTAAATAAACTTCGCTGAATGCTCGTTCACAATCTGCACTGTAGTGAGGAAAACATAACAAATTTAAAGCAAATGGAGATTTTATAATTTTCAAATTGTTTCTTATTTCAAGTCGCAATTAATACCGAAAGAGAAAATATCTATATTATATATATTAGTTTTGTTAGAAAGCAAACAAATACAGGTCTTATATATATACTTTATTGCACTCAAAAAATAGATATAAAACATACAATAATAGAAAGGTTTATGGCAAAGGTGGACTTATCTCTGAAAGAGATTTCTTCCAGTCAACCCATGGTCATGAGTAAGTGTTTCATATAGCGAGGCAAACAGTGCAAGAAGTATTCATTCAGAAGAAAATAAAAAATAAATAATAAATATTAAAAAAAAAAACACCAAAGAAAAAATAAATAAAAGAATAAAATTTATATATATATACAAAAATGTAACATACTACATATTAACAAATACATATATAGATACATACCAAAATACAAATATACTTATACATATACATAAACATATACATACTCACTATAATATATAAGTAAATACATACATATTCTATAATATACAGATGATTACACATTAGCTAGTGAAAGCAAGTGTTTCTTTAATTTATATTTAAAGGAAACAAGGGAAGGACTAGTTTGAATGACTCTTGGGAGTTTGTTCCATAGTATGGAGGCGCATACCGAATAAGAATTTAACTTAAATTTTGTATTACATTTCGGTATGTCTAGCTTAGCTGTAATGCCAGAGCGCCTGGAACGAGTAGGAGAGGGCAGTAGGTGAAATCGGGATCGAAGATACGATGGAGCATTTGGATCGTGAAGGATATTAAAGAGAGTGGAAAGGATGTGCATATTAAGCCGAAGACGAATGGGGAGCCATTTTAACTGAGCACGAAATTGAGAGATGCGATCAAATTTTCGCAGGCCAAAAATGAATCTTATGGCAAGATTTTGGAGACGCTCTAACTTTGTAAGTAACTCCTCAGTCATATCCAGATAGCATACATCAGCATAATCAAGGATAGGCAGTAGAAGGGTTTGCGCAAGCATAATTTTGGTTTGGAAAGGAAGAAAATATTGGAGACGCTTGAGAGAGTGAAATGTGTAGTGTATTCTTCTGCTGATCTCGCTGACATGAGCTGACCATGACAAATTGCAATCCATAATAAGCCCTAAATTCCTAACTTTATCACAGTAAGGAATTGGGACCCCAGAGTACAAGATTTTAGGAACCAATTCCCAGTCAAGTCTGCTTCTCAATCGACTACTTCCAATAATGATAGCTTGTGATTTAGCAGGATTGACCACCAGACCAAAAGACCTAGCCCAGTCCTGAACTGCGACAAGGTCACTATTTAAATTTTCAACAGCCTCATGTAACTCAGTCAACTGGAAGTGTCTGTATATTTGTAAGTCATCTGCATACAAATGGAAGGGAGAAGTGATAACACGAGAAACATTGTTAATGAACACAGAAAACAGCAATGGAGATAAGACGCCACCTTGTGGAACACCAGCAGTAAGTTCCATCCAATCTGACGTATTGCCGTTGAAAGTAACGCACTGCTGGCGTCCAGAAAGATAGGAGTGAAACCAGTCAATAACTGCAGGTGAAATGTTTACCGCACGCAGAGTACCAAGAAGAATGTCGTAATCAACTGAGTTAAAAGCACTGCTAAAGTCTAGCAGGATCATGGCAGTGAGCTTGGTTTGATCCATTGCACACCGCACATTCTCTGCCACATTCAGCAGTGCTCCAACAGTGCTGTGGGAGGGACGGAAACCGGATTGATAAGGAGATATAAAATTGTAAGAGGAGAGATGAGTATAAATTTGATTATGAACAACGGATTCTAGGACTTTGGAGAGTATGGGAAGAATGGATATAGGTCGAAATTGAGAAGGGATAGTAGGATTAGAGGTTTTAGGTAAGGGTATGACAAGAGCTTTCTTCCATAGCGATGGAAAGACATTGCATGTAAGTGAAATTTATTATGTGAGTAATTACAGGTGCAATGTCCTCCAACACCGGAAGAATCATGTCGAGGCTGAGGCTATCGTTACCAATTGCTTTAGTTGATATAGAACGTACATGCTTCTTAATATCCTCCTGCGAGACTGTTTCAAATGAAAAACTAGGTAGGTCAGGTGAGACAAAAGTGGATAAAAAAGAAAGCGTTGCAGCCCTAGTATTAGAATCCACAGTTACAGGTGGAGTAATAAAATGTGTGTTCAGAGAATTTAGATTCACGGAACTTTGACAGGTTATCGTGGATTTGCCCACCCCTAGCGACCTAAGGAATCTCCAAACTTGGGATTGGCAGAGACCCTGAATTGACGAGTGGATGTAACGGTGCTTAGCGTCCCTACATATTCTATTGCAGATGTTACGTAGTTTTTTGTATATGTTTAAGTTTTCTTGGGTTGGATTTTGTTTGTTTTTTGTTTTAGCTGTGTTGCGCTTTGCCATTGTTCTTTTGATTACAGGTGTTAGCCAGGGAGCGGGAGCGTGTTTAATTCGCACAGGTTTTACAGGTGCGTGTGCATCATAAGTTTTAATCACTTCAGCAGTAAATGAGACGACCATTTCATCGATGTTGTCCGCCGCGAGTACAGTTGACCAGTCTGTGTTTCTAATATCCTCTCTCAAGCGTTCTACGTCCATATGCTTAAAGTCACGCTGAAAAAGAACTTTACCCCTAACCCTAGGTGGGCGTACTTTGTAAGCAAGAAAAATGAGGTCATGATGTGAAAATGGAGCTGTCATTTGCCCATGAGAGATCGCAAGGTTAGGGTTAGAGACAAAGATAAGGTCAATAAGTGAAGGTCTACAGTTGGGAAAGTAGTGCGTTGGAGAAGGGAAAGGAATGGTATACAGATCGAATGATGAAAGGATGGAATTTAAAGTATGAGCCCTCACATCCTGTTTAAGTAGGCATGTGTTTAGATCACCCATGCAAATCACATGATCGACAGTGGGTACAAGTCTCTCTAGAACATCTTCCAGTTCGTCAAAATAATTTATTTTGTCGTTTTGGGCAGTAAAGAACACCAAGCAATATTTTTTTGTGACGGATTACCAGTTCTAAGAACAGATATTCAAGAGTACCAGTTACCTGAGGGCTAGAGTGGCAAACAACACTGGCGGGAATGTGGCTGCGTAGGCAAATGCCGACACCTCCACCTCCCCGATCAGCGCGATCATTTCGATATAACTGAAAACCAGGCAGAGAACAGCAAGTGGATGGGATTGAGGGTTTAAGCCAGGTTTCCGATACAAGGATACCGTCGATTGTGCCAGTGCTAAAGGATGTGAGAAGATCCGAGTAGTGAGCCAAAATGCTCTGCGCGTTGATATGCACAAAGGAGAGAGAGTTGAGGTTATCAGGAAGTACTTTTGACAATTTACCTTCGAGTAAGTCCGAATCAGATGGGGAAGAGTCAAAACTATTTTCGGCGCTTGCGTAATCGTCTGAGGAACAAGTTATATAATCATCACAAAACATAATATATATTAAAAGGCTACACTAAACTATATATATATGATTATTTCTTATATGATTATTCAAAGAGACTTCATTCAAGTAAAAGATCTAGGCACGCGTTAGGTAGTTGGGGTAGTTCTCCTAAATTCATGCTTGCCGGTGGATGACGTTTTTTTAATTATGAAATGCTTCCAGGTAACAGGAATATAAAAATCGTACATTTTGTGTACGATCTTGGTCTAGCGATCGTACATGAGTAAAAATGCAAAAAAATCGTATGAGTACGATTTAAATCGTACATCTGGCAGCCCTGATACTGGTATAGAATTATAGATACGCCACTCAGAAACCTACCCCACCCCAGCCTGCAAAATAATGATATTTGTAATAAAAAAAATACTACTCAATAGATTTTCTCAATGCAACTACGTTGTCCTTTTAAATTGCTCACCTCAAATTATTTAATTAAAAATCAAAAAAGTCGTTGAAAAATATTCTTTTATTAATATTTTCAAACTCCTATATCTTTTGATGTATACAATATTTTAAATTGCTCAACGTGTTAAATAACTGCTCAAGTTACATTTATAATTGCTCAAGTTCAGTTTGGAACACCTCCACTTTCCTTAATTTTTAAATAAATATATAAAGTTAAAACAAATTTAACTTTTATATCATAAGACAAGGTGAGCGCTGCGGATGCGCATAGACAATGATGGGAAGCCAAAAAAATTGCGGATATTCTTAATAAAAAAGATGCTAATCGTTCAATTTTCAATAGCTCAATTCAACCTCGTTGTCCTTTTAAATTTCTCACCTCAAATTATTTAATTAAAAATCAAAAAAGTCGTTGAAAAATATTCTTTTATTAATATTTTCAAACTCCTATATCTTTTGATGTATACAATATTTTAAATTGCTCAACGTGTTAAAGAACTGCTCAAGTTGCATTTATAATTGCTCAAGTACAGTTTAGAACAGCTCCACTTTCCTTAATTTTTAAATAAATATAAATTGTTTGAACAAATAAAATCGCGGGTTCGAACCCCGCTGGAGCGGTCAATTTTTGATATGATATTCAAAAAATATTATTATTTTATTTAAATAAAAAGCGTTCAATTGACTAAGGAATTATATTTTAGTCAAAATACCCGGAAGACGAAATTGAGCTACAAAGAACTTAAAATACTATTAATTAATACAAATACAAGATAATATTAACAGATTTTTCTATATGTCGAAATACAAGTTATTCTATAGTAAATCAAACAAAAGTTTATACAAACTTCCTTAATTATTCATAACTTTTAGTGAAGTTGACAATTTATTTTTAATGCATGAGTAAAATATTTTATATGTGTAATATTTATTGGAAATTAAGAGATAAATTAACAAACATAAATTTGCAAGCTAACATAGGTAATTAGCAAGAGATTTATAAACAACAGATGCACCGATCACGCCACCTAGCACATCGTTCGATACTCACCTACCCTCACTCATTCTATCACTCGAGTCACTCTGACGTGTATAAAACGTCCGAAGCAACCGCGGATAAGGCAGTCTTTACTTAAATACTCTTTGGCAGTCTTGGCTCTGGCTTGGCACGGTGCACTTGTTGTAACCTGCTAGTACCTTAACCTAGACTCTTATAATAATTAATTTGTGTAAACGAATTAATTGTTACATTTTATATTATATATTATATTTTTAACCGACTTCCAAAAAAGGATGAGGTTCTCAATTTGACTGTATTTTTTTTATGTTTGTTACTTCAGAACTTTTGACCGGGTGGACCGATTTCGACACTTTTTTTTTAATCGAAAGGTGGTGTGTGTCAATTGATCCCATTTAAATTTATTTGAGATCTAACAACTACTTTTCGAGTTATACTACTTTCGAGAATAATGCGTTTTTACTTGACGCTTTTTTAGTCGACCTACGTTGTATTATACCGCATAACTTTCTACTGGATGTACCGATTTTGATAATTCTTGTTTTGTTAAAAGGGGATATCCCTAGTTTGGTACCATGATAAGGAAACCAGGATCTGATGATGGGATCCCAGAGAAATCGAAGGAAACTCTTGAAAATCCGCAATAACTTTTTACTAGGTGTACCGATTTTGATAATTTTTAATTTGATCGAAAGCTGATGTTTATCACGTGGTCACATATAAATTTTATCGAGATTTGATAACTACTTTTTGAGTAATCTTTGATAACGCGTAGTTACTTGACTATTTTTTCGTCGATCTACGTTGTATTACTCTTCGATGTAATTGAAGTCGGTTTTTTTTTCGTTTGCGAACAAACACAATTATTATTATATGTATGTATTATATTACGATCTATAATTTGACTAGGCAGGGCGTGAAACTCGCCCAGAACCCCAAGGGGCCCAGGCTCCAAGGGTACGACCGCCTTCAACAGCATTCCTGTCGAGACTCTTGTGTAGTCACTGAAGTACCACGATGTGCCTTCATATCTCCAGAAGCTCCTAGAGGCGTACCTCCGCGAGAGAGAGGGCCTATGGGAGGAGGCGACGACCGACTGTATCGTCGTCTCGTCGATTGCGGCGTTCCGCAGCGTTCCGTGCTCGGACCAACCCTGTGGAACATCGGCTTTGACTGGTTGCTGCGGGCGCCACTGCCGCCCGGGCTCAGCGTCATCTGCTACGCGGATGACACTATGCTGACGGCCCGGTTAAAATTATTTTAATTTTGGCTAATTTTAATTTATACAATTTTTTTTTTATATTATACACTATTGGGTCTTAAACTATGCTTAATCTATGTTAACAAGTTTTATTACTTATTATATGTATGTATACGTATACTTGTTTACTAACAGATTTTATTAATATTCGGCAGCGGGAGCGATAGTGAAAAATCATTTATAACCGCCTCCGTCTATATTGGCCGAGCGGTACCGGTTTGGCAATGACGTCAGTCAGGCTGCCGGCGAGAGCGTTTCGAGCTACGTAGCCGAACTAAAGAGATTGGCGCGTCACTGTAAGTTTGAAAAATTATTATATATATATACTAGCCGATCCGTGCCCACTTCGTTAGGCGTTAATTATTATTATATTAACCAAATAACATACTTTAAAGAACAAATTTTATAGCACTTAAATAAATAATATGTTGCTCCGACGCCATCTATCGAAAATCGAGAAAACGTCGTCGATAGACTAAAATAAGGCTAAATTAGTAACATCGAAAGACTATGAATTTTCTGTTCAATTACAATAAAATATGTGTCATATGTCGCTCCTGAATAGTGTAGCTTTCTGTTCTGAATTTTCATTAGCGGATCAGTATTATACTCTTATATTTTTTATTAGCGGATCAGTATTATACATATCTTACTCTGACTGTAACGAACACAACAAAATATATTCTATTTGGTGCAGTGGTTCCGAAGTTAAGCGCGTACATGAATTTCGGTGATACATTTTTATTATTATAAATAGGGAATTTAATACCGAAGCGATGTTCTAAATAGGCAATCATCAAGACTATCGTGATTGCTCGTTACCAACGAAATACCCCATTATGTCACGAACAACAAAAGAATCGAAGACATCGGACAACGCTTTACTATATTTTGTCTAAGAACTACATTGTGATTGAACACATCTTCTCACAAGGAAACTAAAATTATATATTTTCAATGATCATTTCATTTCATCCATAAGGTAATTTACATATTTAACCGACATAAAATAAAAAAGGATATTCGTTACTTTCTTTATCGTGATAATATATATTTCAAGTTACAAGATCCGATGTGATTACGATCTCTCGCTTCTGTGTTGCAGAGCTCGTGGGCAGTGCTGGTGTACATGCTGAGCGTGCAGCTGCTGTGCGGCCACCTGCTGCTGGGCCACCGCGGCGCCTTCGTGGCGCACTCACTGCGCCACGAGCCGGCGCTCGCGCAGCCGCCCGTCTGTGAGCTCCGCCTGTCGCTTGCTACCTGACGCTGTTGCTTCCGGCCAATGTATGTAACGGTGCCGTGTGTTCCAGCGCTCGTGCACCCCGAGAACCAGGTGGGCGTGTTCCTGGCACACACGGGCGCGCGGCCGCTGGCGGCGCGGCCAGCCGGCGGCGACTGGCTGCTCGTGTTCAGCGCGCTGGCGCTGTACGTGGACCGCGTGGAGCTGCGCGCGCGCGACACCGAGCTCATGTACACGGCGCACCCCGTCTACCACAGTGAGCCCCACGCCGCTAAATTACTTTATAATTAAGATTACGCCAATATTTTTAATATTGAAGATTACGCCCTACATACAAACAAAGTTATAAACTTTACCTCTTTATAATATTAGTATAGATTGAAAATTTTCTAGAGGATACTCTACGTGATCAATTAGTATGTGGTCTTAGCAGCGAGGTCATTCAACAGAGTTTATTTGCGGAGGATGACTCGTTATCCTACATCAACGTGGTTCAGTTAGCTACGTCCATAGAGGCCGCAGAGTGAGACTCGACAGCGGTGAAGGCCTGTGAAGAACATGACATGATAACGGAGTCAGGAATACATGTGTTGTCTGCGGCAGAGAAAGCGCGGAGTAACAACCATGGGGTCCGTGGAGGTCGGGTGAAGTCGTGGAGCGACAGGTGTACCAGCGGTGGTGTGAGCAGCTTGGGAGCTTTCCATGCCGGTGGAAAGGACGAGCGATCGTGCAAGGGCTGCGGTGCGACTGATCACGATTACGGAACGTGTAGATTTCGTGATTACGTTTGCAGTAAGTGCGGACAATCGGGACATTTGAGACGGGTGTGTTTAACGAACAGTGCTTACAGGTTCCGTAGGCAGCAGTACAAAATGGACCGGGGTGACAGGATGATACAAACACGACACTTGGGCGAAGTGGCAGCACCGACGGCCCCGGAAGTGGCAGCGGTGATAGGACTTCTATTATCTCTGCTTAAAGAATTATCGACGAAGAAGAAGAAGAAGACGACGAAGAAGACGAAGAAGACGAAGACGAAGAAGAAGAAGACGACGAAGAAGAAGAAGACGAAGACGAAGAAGAAGACGAAGACGACGAAGAAGAAGAAGACGACGAAGAAGACGAAGACGAAGACGAAGAAGAAGAAGAAGACGAAGACGAAGAAGAAGAAGAAGAAGAAGAAGACGAAGAAGAAGAAGAAGAAGAAGACGAAGACGAAGAAGAAGAAGACGAAGAAGAAGAAGACGAAGACGAAGAAGAAGAAGACGAAGACGAAGAAGAAGACGAAGACGAAGAAGAAGACGAAGACGAAGAAGAAGACGAAGACGAAGACGAAGAAGAAGACGAAGACGAAGACGAAGAAGAAGACGAAGACGAAGACGAAGAAGAAGACGAAGACGAAGACGAAGAAGAAGACGAAGACGAAGACGAAGAAGAAGAAGAAGACGAAGACGAAGACGAAGAAGAAGACGAAGACGAAGACGAAGAAGAAGAAGAAGACGAAGACGAAGAAGAAGAAGAAGACGAAGACGAAGACGAAGACGAAGACGAAGAAGAAGACGAAGACGAAGACGAAGAAGAAGACGAAGACGAAGACGAAGAAGAAGACGAAGACGAAGACGAAGAAGAAGACGAAGACGAAGACGAAGACGAAGACGAAGACGAAGACGAAGACGAAGACGAAGAAGAAGACGAAGACGAAGAAGAAGAAGAAGGCGACGAAGAAGAAGAAGAAGGCGACGAAGAAGAAGAAGAAGGCGACGAAGAAGAAGAAGAAGGCGACGAAGAAGAAGAAGAAGGCGACGATGAAGAAGAAGAAGGCGACGAAGAAGAAGAAGAAGGCGACGAAGAAGAAGAAGAAGGCGACGAAGAAGAAGAAGAAGGCGACGAAGAAGAAGAAGAAGGCGACGAAGAAGAAGAAGAAGGCGACGAAGAAGAAGAAGGCGACGAAGAAGAAGAAGAAGGCGACGAAGAAGAAGAAGAAGGCGACGAAGAAGAAGACGAATATCAATTATAAAATCGCGCTTGTTTCAGAGGGAGCGATAAAAAGAGGTTTTGCTGCAAAAGCATGTCGAAAAAATATAATATTATGGTACATTTGTCGTTGATTCTACTTATTCTGTTTCCCAATAGTATCTATCTAGCTCTAACAGCAAAAGAAATATATTGTGATACACCAAAGTTTCTTTTTTATACTAGAAAATAGGTGGTATATCTCATCATCATCATCAACATCACTTCAGTCTATCGCAGTCCACTGTTGAACATAGGACTCCACAAATTCGCGCCAAAAATGACGTGAACTCATGTGTTTTGCCCATAGTCACCATGCTGGGCAGGCGGGTTGGTGACCGCAGAGCTGGTTTTATCGCACCAAAGACGCTACTGCCCGTCTTCGGTCTGTGTATTTCAAAGCCAGCAGTTATCCCGCCATCGGTGGGCTATCGTTGGCCAGTCTATCTAAGATGGACATTTCAATTACACCTTGTAAAGCAATTGCCGTAGGTACGGTGTTTGTACTTCATAGTTAATTTAGAAAAACTAATCAAAATTTGTATTGAAGATGAATAACGCAACGATAAAACTAAAAACAATATTGTTTGGGTAATAATATCCAAAGAGGGCGAGAAAGTAGGATATTTTTTTGAAAGCAAACTACATTTTTTTTCCGTAATTCCTAACCCCATCTTAAAGTTCAAATTGAAGGATGCTAATTGTCAGCATATGCAGCCTCTGTTGATGACATGATTGACTCTCTCCCTCATTTTCTAGATGACAGAAATATAGTTTTTGCCATGATCTTTTCCTTAAAGGCCACTTAACTACTGCAGACCTTCACTTCCCAAACAAGCACCTAGACTCAAAAACTTGTTTGCCTTCCACCCGCTGGTGGGATGAGGAATGCAATCGAACCTATAATCAAAGATTGCAGGCTGAGAAAGCCTACTGAACATACTCAGAATAATTTTAATTGTTTTCAAAAAATAAATGCTAAAATGAAACGATTGGTATCAAAAAAGAAAAAAGCAAGCTGGTTAAACTTCTGTGAATCCCTTAGTCGCCGTTCTCCTTCTTGTATAGTTTGGTCTAACTTGAAAAAATTCCGCCGATGCCTTGACTCCCATAACCTCCCTTCCAATAACCCCAGTGTATGGCCTAATGATTTTGCTGACAAACTTGCTACCCCATTTGTCCCAGGAATGGACAGTTTTCTGACTTCGGCGTCAGCATCCACTTTTGATGACATGGATGCCCCCTTCTCCGTCTCAGAGCTCCAATGTGCTAATAATGCCTAAAAGACGCAACTTCTGGGGAAGATGGCGTACCTTATTCCTTCATAGTAAACCTTAGTGATAAAGCAGAAAAATATTTTTTAAAAATAATAAATACTTTCTTAGAAGTCACAAATAGCTATCTCTATTTTGAAACCATGAAATAACC
The DNA here is from genome assembly GCF_905220565.1 of Melitaea cinxia. Taxonomy (NCBI): domain Eukaryota; kingdom Metazoa; phylum Arthropoda; class Insecta; order Lepidoptera; family Nymphalidae; genus Melitaea; species Melitaea cinxia. The sequence goes on from NC_059403.1 coordinate 12,279,982, forward strand.
CTTTAAATTTAAACTCTTACCGGCCCATTGCTTTATCACCCACTTTGGCTAAAATTACTGAACATCATTTAAAAAACAGGTTGGAATGGATAGTGGAAAGTAAGAAAATTATATCTCCTTCCCAGTTTGGCTTCTCGAAGGGTTTCAGTGCCGTTGATAGTTTAAACATACTCACAAGAGACATTCGAATAGCTCTAGCCAAGGGGGAATACCTGGCAGCCATCTTTTTGGATGTAGCTGCTGCATATGACAATGTCCTTCTTCCAATGCTCAGGCAGAAAATGCAACAGCTGAGTATTCCGCCAAGAATGGTACATTTCATATGTAATATGCTGTCCTTCAGATCTATATCTGTGAGACATCATCTCCTTACCCTTCCCTCCAGACTTGTCTGGAAGGGACTCCCTTAAGGTTCAGTCCTCAGTCCCTTGCTGTACAGCATTAACACCCATGACCTCGAATTGTCTGTCAATAGTTTCTGTAACATACTACAGTATGCCGATGACATTGTTTTTTATGAAAAGTCTAGTTCCGCGCAAAATTTGTCATTTCGCTTAAACTCTGCCTTGCACTATCTAGGCCAATGGCTGTCTGATAATGGTTTATCGTTATCGATATCCAAAAGTCAGGCAGTCATGTTTACTAGAAAACGTACAGTCCCCGTCTTTGATTTGATATATGAGGGTCAGCGCATCAATCTTGTGGACAAGGTCAAATTTCTTGGAATCATTCTCGATAACAAACTGAACCGATTTTCCGAAGTAGAGTGTATCTCAAAAAAATGTGAAAAATCCATCAATGCCCTTAGAGCTGGGTCCGGTATATGGTGGGGTTTCCATCCCTATTCGTTAAAAATAATCTACAATGCCATCCGTAGCCACATTCATAATCATCATCATCATCATTACAGCCTATATAGTCCACTGCTGGATATAGGTCTCCACAAGTTTACGCAAAAATTAACGCGAACTCATGTATTTTGCCCATAGTCACCACGCTACACATTGATTATGGTCTTTTTGTATCAGATCCTCTATGCAAATCCACTGCTGAAAAAGCTAAATAAAATCCAGTATAAATGCCTACGCATCATACTGGGTGCAATGAAATCTTCGCCTACTAATGCCTTACAGGTCGAGTATGTTGACACTTCCTTACAAATTAGAAAACAGTCGATATGTGACCGCTTTATCATCAAGTCATTACAGCTCTCTACACATCCTCTATGGCCTAAATTAGACCAGTTATTTCAAGTCTGCAATCCAAATAGACCCCTTTTCTATCTATTAAACAGCTTCATTAAATATTCCAAACTCCCTCACTCCCCTGTCAGGTTTCCCCTTAATCACTTTATTCTATCCCTTTTAAAGCCCTTACACATAAGGTCCCTGTATTCACAGATCTAGGATTAGTAAAAAATGCTCCTGACACCAATTATAAGTTTCAGGTGATGGTACATCAAAATTGGTCGAATCCCCTTCTTATGTGCTGCCTGCTGGATACCCAAATACAGGATAGTTTTCCACTTTAAATATCCCCCAGAAGCTTCAGGATTTACTGGTGAAGCTATCGCAATACTCGAAGCTATTCTTTATTCCCCCTCCCATAACTTTAAGACAGACTGTTATTTTGACTGACTCCCTTAGCTGCCTTTATGCAATTAAAGAAAATCGTTTTCGTAGCAGATTAAGATTTTTCATCATTTTATAGATAAGAGAAGGTCTCTTCTCGTGCCATCACAAGGGTATTCAAATCTCGCTTGTCTGGATTCCAAGCCATTCTGGCATCCCGGGAAACGAGACGGCAGATTCGTGTGCTAAAGCTGCGGTACAGTCTGGTTGCATCAATCATTTTGAAATCTCCTCTCAAGACCTCCGTTCCCTAGCCAAATCCTCGACGGACAAATCCTGGCACTCACATTGGAACTCATCAAAATCGGAGAAGAGTAAGTTTTACACATTGATACAACGTAATATTCCAAGACGCCCTTGGTCCTTTTTTTATAGACAAGCTAACTGCAGAGTCACATCCACAATTTGTCATTTACGTCTTGGACATACATGCTCACCTGTCATCCTGGTAAAGATAAGAGTTCGCAACCACTCGCTGTGTGAATGTGGCCTTGACGAAGGTGCAGTGTCCCACATTCTCTTCAACTGTCCCAAACTCCTCCATCCAATCTAAGATATCCTTCCCTGTGAAATTCCTCGAACTATTAATGTTGAATGTTTGATAATGTTTATGTTTGGTTCCTTTTGTGCATTTATGTGTAAATATATAGAAATTAACAAAATTAGGTTGTAGGTAGACTATGTAAACGTTCTGTTTTTCTTATCCTAGTGTGTATATTATATAATATAATTAAAATATTAGAAGTACTTTTAATTTTATTGTCTGTTGTTTCAGGTTGTGGTTTAACAACATAAGCCTGACTTTTTTTTCTTTCTGCAATAATCAATCTGTAGCTTACAATCTCAACCACAGTGATCATTCTCCTTCGTGTCTTTTCTATCCCACATGACACTGGCGAAATCGAAAGTGTCCTCTGACACAACTGAAAGCCATTAATCCCAATAATAATACATATAATAATAATAATACATATTTTACGTATCCTCGACAAGTAGCATTATAAATATTCATAACGCGCGAATGGGGCTACCATTCGCATCCAGCATTTTTCCAATCGTTCCCAAAAATTTGTCTACACTCAAAATTACTTCCACCTGATTCTAACAAATATCTTAGACTTATGTCAAATTTAAATTGTCGAAGTTCGTCATTTACTTTTTGATTGTTATTTCAGGAAGAAAGCAAGAAAGTTGTTTCACTCAGCTCGATAAGCACGCTCGTATTTTCTCTTCATAATTTATGATTCGTTACACAGACCCGCACACATTACTCATCAAACGAGAAAGACGTAAAATAAAATTAAATTATTAAAGTAGAATAGTGTTCATATACTTATCATATGAATATGAACACTCCTATTTTAATTACAGTTCATAATCAAATGACGTACTTATTTAAAAACAGAATAAGAGGGAAATCCCCGTATTATCAGGCCATGATGTAGATGTTGCCAGTTCGGTGAAATAAATTTTGATCTAATTATATAATAAACCATATGTAATTATTTTTAAAAAAGATAAGTAATTGAAAATTTTAACTCAGTACTCAGTAACTCATGTGCATTTTCCCGAAATCTTTTAAATTTGCCAAAATCTGCCACTTCTAAATCGTCAGCATGATCTGCCACAGACAAAATTTAGGAGCGAAATTTACCAAAACGGCAGAAATCCGCCACAAACGGTCACACTGATCATATTCTGTTGCGCATTATATAGAGGCCAAGAAGCTTATATAAAACAGTGGAGAGTGCATCTAGAACATTTTAGTGAAGACAAGTTTATTCATCCCAGTTATGTTTTCTATACCTTGTAGTACCCCTCACACTTGCCATGCTATGTACAGAAAATCCCAATCAATATCATCATCATCATTACAGCCTATACAGTCCACTGCTGGACATAGGCCTCCACAAGTTTACGCCAAAAATAGCGTGAACTCATGTGTTTTGCCCATAGTCACCACGCTGGGCAGGCGGGTTGGTGACCGCAGGGCTGGCTTTATCGCACCGAAGACGCTGCTGCCCGTCTTCGACCTGTGTATTTTAAAGCCAGCAGTTGGATGGTTATCCCGCCAACGGTCGGCTTTATAAGTTCCAAGGTGGTAGCGGAACTGTGTTATCCCTTAGTTCGCCTCTTACGACACCCACGAGAGGACAGGGGGTGGCTAAATTCTTTAGTACCGTGGCCACACAGTACCCAATCATTGTGTATGTTGTCAACTTTTAATCAATAAGTTTATGTTGTGTCTCTTTTCATTTTTTCTTTTATTTGTTTTTCGTTTGCGATCACTTTGTCCTGTTATAAATTATGCCCTATGTGTTTTATTTTATTTTTTACTTGACCAGCATGTATTTTTTTTTTACAAATTTTATTTATTATTAAAAGGATGATTTTACCAATTTTTTTTGCGCAGAACCATTTGCAGTGTTTATCCAAGAGCATGGTCAAACCATGCATATAATAGCATATCCACATCAAGCTAGGTACAGATGTACCTAGCTTGATGTGGATGCTGATTTCCAGGATTTCGTAAGGTTCTTTTTTTCATATCACTAGTTCGGCAAACAAACGTACGGCTCGCCTGATGGTAAGAGATTACCGTAGCTTGTAGACGCCTGCAACACCAGAAGCATCGCAAGCGCGTTGCCGACCCAATCCTCAATCCCCCCAGGGAGCTCTAGTCACCTTACTCATCAACAGGAACACAATACTGCTTGAAAGCAGTATTATTTAGCTGTGATCTTCTGTAAGGTAGAGGTACTACCCCAGTTGGGCTGCTCCATATTTTGAGCAGGAAATTCCTGCTGTGCCCTACCTCAGTTACTTCCCTAATGGTAGGGAGCTGCCATTTTATTATTATAGCAACACTGTGCGAAACTTCAAAAAACAGTATGATTTGATTTTGATTATAGGTTGACTACACTTTAATTATTCATAATAAGAAACTATTAATAAAGGGAATATTCGCTTTTTGGAGAAGTTTTATTTTGTCTTTTAATATACCTACTTTGTCTTAATCTACACATTAATAGCCTAGTGGTTTGAACTGTGGCTACCTATTTGGGCGGTCGCAGTTTGATCCCGGGCATGCACCTCTGACTTTTCGAAGTTAAGTGCGTTTATGTAATTAAATAACACTTGCTTCAACGGTGAAGGAAAACAACGTGAGGAAATTTGCACACCTGAGAGTTCCCCATTAAGTTCTCGAAGGTATGTGAAGTCAGCCATTCATAGGATGCTGATGATGATGATGATCTATATCTAAAAATCTTTTTTAATTGTTTTAAGAATCTTTTAATCTTAGCATAAAATTCAAATTTCATCAAGATCGGTTCAGTGGTTTAAAAGAAATGGGCCATAATGTTACACGAAGTCATTTTTCATTGTAACTTTTGTTACATCAGTTTACCTTTTCAATTCACTCTTGGATGTTTCTAAAAACACAAAATGATCTAATTATTTATTGTGATAGTTGTCATTCATGTTTAAAACGTGTTAATAAATACTCAGTGTGCGCGACATAAAAATAAAGCAGCTAATTGGTATAGGTCTGTTTATCAACACTAAACTATACTGAGCTAGAACATGTCCACTGATTTTTTATGTTACGCATCGGCCTATCAGTGACAGTAAATTTCAACGTTGCCACATCCACTACATGGCTCACTACAGGAGATAAAGACGGATATGCCCGCGTGGATTGGGCTGAAATCAAACTAATCGCAAATATTACGATAGGGTCCATCAAGTAACAACGCATCTTCGTCATCATGTTTTTTAGCCTACCAAATTTTATGGATCTAATTATCAGTTGAGTTTGAAGATTCCTTATTCCTAGCGCATATATCTACCGAAATAATCTTCAAAATGAAGCTAGAAACGATCAAAATATCAGCTCAAATAGTAAACGTTTTTTGATAGATTCTTACCATTATCGCCGCTGTCCCTTTTCATTTTTGCGAGCTAACAGAATAAAAAAGTCTTGTGAATGCTTGACAAAATTTTTAAATAATATGGATCCTGAACTTAGGATTAACGTGGTCACCCTACAGAAAGAGATAAACAACATACGTGACGTAATTCAAGGTCAAATTTTTTGTCTTCAAAGCATTGTTTACGATGCACTCTCCAGTGTTTTGTATAAGCTTCTTGATAGAGACTGATACGCAGTGTGACCAGATTTCATTTAACGAATCTACTGCTAGTGGAGGTTAAAAACTACTAAAACACACACGGAATACACACACTCACAAACTCACATATTAAAACAATTCATGAAATAAATTAGAAGTTTATGTAATCGTCGTCTTACAAACTTAAAGCTAATGTATATATTAAATGAATGTATAAGAGATATATTTACTGGCACCTATTATGGTATAATAAATAATTACTGGAAGGGAATGGTGCTGATAGCCGAGATACAGGCTATGCCTAGTTCGGTTACAGATGCTAATCTCATTACTTCTGATATTGTTGCCACATTATCATTGTAATACAGTTCTAAGTTTGTGAAATAAAGATATTATTATTATTATATTATTATTATTAATTCTACCAAAAGAAAACGAGAAAATACTAAAAATCTATTACATTTCTTCGCTGTTGTGTTACATACAACGAAGAAGCATAATTGTTCCCTTGATTTTAATGATAAAACAATAAGATGAACAAAGAAAACACCATAAATTTCATAAATCGATGTTTATTACTCAAAATTAGAATCAACAGAAATATAGGTATTTTTAAATTGTGATCAGTTATGGTAAATCTTCTTTATGTTGCGTAACATTGTCATAAGCTGAGTCCATTAATTTGATTTGAAAACCCTATTTCTTAGCATCTTTAATCTATTCTACTTTTTATTGAAATTTTGTGTTTCACTCGGAATCGATAACTGTGGGTAGCCCCTCATTCCAGAGACAGTAATATTCAAACTTTAGTGCCTATGAAATACACCTTAGGTTTGCTTGTTTAATAAGAGACCAGTATGAAATGCCTTCGGGAATACCCATTTATGTACAGTTTAATTTAGTTGCAATCAGTGTTACAACCTCAAAACTCGTATAATTTAAGTTTCATTTGCTAAAATGGAGTAAATCGGGAAATTATACCCTAAAATCATTTTATCAGTATTTAATTACCAATTAAATCGGGAGTTCCACCGATAAATTGGTAGCTTTAGATCACTGGCTACCTAATCAATTTTTTTCAATACATATGGGATACCCCCAAAAGGTTTCCCTCTCGAATAATTAATAGTAGAAAGCGATAATTACAATCCATTCGATGAAAAGAAGAATACCCCGCATTTTTTCGAGAGGTTTGCCATATGAAGAAAAAAAAAACTGGAATAGTTGAAAAGCGTGAATTCTACCAAGATATACCAAATAATTTTTACCTACTAGATAGTGTTACCGATACCTCGAAATGTACCAAAAAAGTAGAAATCTACTCACAAGTCTTCTCCTTCTTCAAATGGCTTTCAATAGTGGCAAATGAGCTACTCACAAGTCACATTGCACACATAGCAGATGTCACGTCACTGTCACTGAGCGTCGGCGTCACTGTCCCCGAGCGTCGGCGTCACCGTCACTGAGCGTCGGTGTCACTGTCACTAAGCGTCGGCGTCACTGTCACTGAGCGTCGGCGTCACTGTCACTGAGCGTCGGCGTCACTGTCACTGAGCGTCGGCGTCACTGACACTGAGCGTCGGCGTCACTGTCACTGAGGTTCGGCGCCACGTCACATAGTGTCAGTGTTACTGTCACTGAGCGTCAGCAGTTAACTGTAAAACATGTCATAATCAATACTAGGTGGGAACTATTCTTATCTTCAAAATATTTATTATTTCATTCTTTTCAAATTTACCTAAACCGATCCGTATGACCATTTTATTATTATTTACTAAATGCATATCGATTTATACAAGGTACATATACCAAAATAACATGTTTTACAATTTTTGTCTGTTTGTTCCGGCTAATCTCTGAAACAGCTGGACCGAATTTGACGGGACTTTCACTGGCAGATAGCTGATATAGTAAGGAGTAACTTAGGCTACTTTTATTTTAGAAATTTATTTAAATTATCTCTGCGAACTGAAAAATAACTTTTTTATTACATCTTACACGGGACAAAGTCGCAGTTACAGCTAGTTTTGTATATTGTCGTACTTGTTGCAACGTAGCAGCAAAATTCCTAGTTCCTAATTCCAACGGTGTTTACGATTCCTTTTCGCAAGTGAGGAATGAGTAGCTACTTTTATTTTTTATTTAGCTGACTGGATACCAAAATCTTAAAAATAAATTAAATGGATGATTAAATAACAAACATTAGTGCCACAAAAATATTTAATGAAAGTATAGATATAACAATACAATATATAAGATTCAAGTAATTTACTACTATTCTATACAATTATTTTTAACTTATTCATTATTTTTATAAGCTTTGGACTTTATTAGACACAATAAGTTTTCGATTCCCATCATTACAAATACATAATCACAGTTAAGTTTAAAATTTATTCATATAATGCAAATCAAAATGGAAAAATTGTAAAATATAGCATTATCATTTTACTAATTATCACACACACATAGAATAATAAACAATTTACAAAATGGAGTTTAAAACCTTGCTAGCCGGAAACCTATAAAACAAAATGCTTACCTTATTAAAAAAAAAATAAAAAAATCAAAACTATTTTTATCCATCCTAAATCAATATTTAATTACTTGTTTCATCTTCAAATCAAATTTATATTTAAATTTGTATGTCATTTATTGTGACTGTTATACTGCATATTTAGTTTAATACATTTTTAAACAAATATTTGTTCTGATTTTTGAATTAAAATGATACTATTGTTGGTAATACTAAAAAAATACTTAATAATACGTATATAAGAAACTTTTCACATGGTAAAAAATAAAAATATGATTTATTATACTAATTTAATCTTCAAGAGTGACATTTTTGAAGAGATATGACATAGATTCTTTATTGTGGATGCGCCTGATTGCCTCACTGAGCAGTACCGATATGTCGATGGTTTTGATTTTGTTACACTGCATTTTCTGTAGCTCGTGTGGTACTGTGTTTGTGACCACCACTTCATCGATGGGGGAATCTTCGATGAGTCGCGGTGCATCTGAAGACAGCAGACCATGTGTTGCTAATACATAAATTTTATATGCTCCACACTCTTTTAGTACTTCTGCTGCAGCTACAAATGATTGGACGTCGTCAATCATGTCATCCTGAAAAAAGACAAGAGTGCATTTGATGCAAACAACTACGACATTGAATTAGGATTAATTTATTTAAAATAATTGTACATACCACCATAATAGCAATTCTACCTCCAACATCTCCTACTACATTAATTGGTGGTTTTTCTTTGGCTGGGTGCACTGGTACTCCAACAGAGACATCCATAGTGCGTGATCTGTCAACACTGAAATATGACAGGATTGAGATGTAAGAACATCTTTGCCAACAATATCAACAGTATCCTATTGACTTAAAATAAATTAATCAGTCTGTAAATGAATGGTAACTGTAATGACTTTTATTATTGAGTTTAATAAGCACTTGAAATAATATAGTGTTTGTGTCACATTAGTTAAAACATAGTCCCTTCAGCCTGTATTATCCGGCAGCTAGGCATAGGCCTCTTTGCCCTTATTCCCTACTATGAGCAACGATAACTATCAGATATACATGATAACAACCGGGACTGATGGCTTAACATGCTCTCCGGGGTACGGTGGGGAGACCCACAAGGACTGCATAAACACCACGAGACAGATAGACAGATTTCGAAATGTTTGTCATATGCAAGGATTGAACCCACAACCACCAGTACAACAGCCACAAATCAGTGAGGCGACTGTTGCGCCAACTCGTCGTTACGCATTGTGCTGAGTTTCTAAAAAGACAAAGTTACAGATGCCTAGTAAAAATATGTAGAAAAATTAATTTCTAGATTTACTTACCTAGGAATGCAGGGTGGTGAGTATCTACCATCCACTTCGTCACTCTCTGCCTCCTTCTGCTCTCCGTGAATGACAGCGATGGCAAGGCGCAATCTTTCAGCATATGATGTGGCTTTTTTTGCTGAACCAGGATTGCGGGCTACTATTACAGAGTTACGGTAGTCCGGTATCTATCGACAAAATTATTTGTCTTAAATTATTTGTTTAAATTACCTTACAAACTTATTTCATAACAACTGAATAAAGAGAACAGGGCTATAATTTCTTAAGATACTATATTTAAACTAGAGCTATATTTGATATTATTAGAAAAGATAAAAACAAACATTTTATAACCAATATATCAATTGTAATCACATATTAAAACAGATCACAGTATTAAAACATGCATATAAATAATACCATGTTATTCATCAACACCATAATCTCTTCAGCCTATCGCAGTCCACTGCTGGACATAGGCCTCTACAAGTTCGCGCCAAAAATGGTGTGAAGTCATGTGTGTTGCCCATAGTCACCACACTGGGCAGGCGGTTTGGTGACCGCAGGGCTGGCTTTGTCGCACCGAAGACGCTGCTGCTTGTCTTCGGCCAGTGTATTTCAAAGCCAGTAGACGGATAGTTAACCCGCCATCGGTCGGCTTTCTAAGTTCCAAGGTGGTAGTTGAACTGTTTTATCCCTTATTCACCTCTTATACACCCACGGAAGAGAGTGGGTGGCTATATTCTTTACGGCCGTAGCCACATAGCTTACATGCATGATAAATCCTGAAATATATTAAAATTTATATACAGAATGTGTTTTTTAAAAAACACTTGCTAATAGGAATTTTACTTGTTTTGTGTAACCTAATTTGTACAAATGAAGCTTTGATCACACAGGAGTGATAAAACAAATCTAATTTTAGGAAAATAAGATTCTTACAACAAACAAAATTAATATGTACAATTTTATTTTTGTGTTACCCACACATTAGGAATTCGAAACATTTTTGAATATCATATCAAAAATTGACCGCGATTTCGATCTAGCGGGTACATCGTTCCATAGCTTAATTGGCTAGAGCGCCGACACGGTCAGTCGGAGACGCGGTTTCGAACCCCGCTGGAGCGGTCAATTTTTGATATGATATTCAAAAATGTTTAAACAAAATTAAATTATTGATAAAATACATATTTCTTTTATATATATTTATTTTATAAATTAAAATAAATGTCTAAAAAGGAAAGGCTTGAACTTTCCTACATGATAATAATCATACAAAATGAACGGGTTAAGCATATTATGACAAAGCTTGATAAAACCAAAAGTGGGGGTAATATGAAACATTTTATGAACAGACCATAATTTCTTTATGAAGCAAATATAACGGAATAATGGTCAGAAATAAATTATATAATTTATAGAAGACAAGTAATTTAATATCACTTTAGAGACGGTTAATGAAATTTAATGAACTTACGCTCTCTTGTATATACTGTAACAAAAATGGCGATGCTCTCAAGTTATCAACCGGACAATCAAAGAAACCTTGTATCTCCTTCTGATGCAAGTCCATTGTAATTATGTGTGTTAAGCCAGACTTGCACATCATTTTAGCTAACAGCTTTGTAACAATACATCCACGTTTCCTCATTTTGCACTGCTTACTGTACGGCAGATATGGAATGACACCAACAATGGATCGTGCTGATGAAGTCTTGCATGCATATGCCATAATTAACAATTCCATAATGTTATTGTTAACATCCCTGTAAACCAAATATACAAAAATATGTAATGGACTATTTACAGTCTGGCCATAAATACTGTTATAATTAAAAATAAATAATTATTAATTGTGACAGTATTATTATTACATTTGAATTTTTTTTTAATATGATTGTTCATTGTGTTTGCTCATTTTTGCAACAAATACATTATAAAATATTTTGCGATATTAAAATGGAGTAGGGTGATAAAGAGACCCAAATCACTGTGATTGCAATAAGTTAAGTAGGTATGGATCCAAATACAATTTTTAAAATTCTCCATATGCTTGGTATTACTCAAATGTTAGTGTACCGGGCTATTGATAGGTACAATAAAACCTCTTCAGTTTGTGACAGAAAAAATCTGGCCGTCCACGTAGTGTTCATACGAAAAAGGCAATCAAAGCAGTAATGGTAAGAATTCGAAGAAATCCTGTCCAAAAGCAAGATTTTATCACAGGAGATGAAGATAGAACCTATAACCATGTAGCGTATTTAAAAGATGACTTAGGAATTGCAGCCTATAAAGAGACACACTCATTTCTTAACTGATAATTTAAAAAAGGGTAGGGTGGTAAAAACAAAACAACTACTTAAGCGGTACGCAAATGGAAGTCACACAAAATTTTTACAATTAACCAAAATTTTAATAAACAAAATGACCATATTTATGCTCAAAGCTCTAAGAAAGCTTCCCGATTAGTCAACAGAGTACAAAGTGGGCATTATCCGACTTCAGTGATGGTTTTGTAGGGTGTTAGCTATGAAGGAGTGACTGAGCCATACTTTTGTGAAAAAGGTATCAAAACATCGGCACAAGTGTATCAAGATACCATTCTTGAGAAGGTAACTGTCTTAACAACCCCATGTTCAATAATGGTCCTTTTAGCCAAACTTGGCGCCGGATCATAAAGCTGGATCCACCCAATCTTGGTTAGGAACTAATATTCCCGACTTCATCAGAGCTAAAGACTTGCCGTCATCTAGTCCCAATCATAATACACTGGATTATGAATTTATGATTTATAGTCAGTTTACTGTGTGGCTACAGTACTAAAGAATATAGTCACCCCCTCTCTTCCCGTGGGTGTCGTAAGAGACGACTAAGGGATAACACTGTTCCGCTACCACCTTGGAACTTAAAAAGTCGACTGGTGGCGGGATAACCATTCAACTGCTGACTTTGAAATACACAGGCCGAAGGCGGGCAGCAGCGTCTTCGGTGCGACAAAGCCAGATCTGCGGTCACCAACCCGCCTGCCCAGCGTAGATGCCCTGTGTGAGGGAATGGAAACAGAAGAATATATACAGTTCCTGGAGACCAGTATGGCTGCTCCAGCTTTGCCATCAGTCCTGTCGTTCCATAGGCATGCATAGCCCGGGACTCTAAAATGAGAACCAGGTCTTAACCACGTCTCCTGAACGGCAAGAGTTAGTGGATTGTGCTTTTTAATTAAATATATATATTTTTTTATACTTTATTGTACACCACAAATATATTACAAACAAAGCATAAAGATAGTTACAGATAGTGAAGTACAATGGGCAGACTTATAGCTAATTAGCCATTTCTTCAATTAATGATTGTCATGTTTTTATTGCAAAATTAAAATAATATTTAACAGAGCACTAATCCTTCCTATGTCAATGAGTTTTATTATTATTATTACTTACATGTATATGGAAACTTGAAAAATTGTATACTGTACAATGTGAAAAAGATAATAGGAAAAATACATTTCCTAGAATATTTGCTTATTTTGTTTATAATTCAAGTGCTTATCACAAGAACAAATATTTACATCACTTATTACAACAACAGGAAATAACCAGATACTTGACCTGATGATATCATTTCCTGTAGTCAATAGAGAACTTACATTATGGGACAGATTTAGGGGAGGTACCTAGATGTTTAAAAGTATCAAAATTTTAATAGCTCATCAACATTTTTTATTTTTTAATGTTTTTCATATCTTTTATTAAAACTGATTTCTGTTGTTCAAAATAATTATTTTAGAAACAATTGACGAAAAGATCTAGCAGGATAAGATTGGGTCAGCAGCTCCAGAAAGATAATTAGAAAATAACTTGTGGGGTAGGTAACATAAAAATTACTCCTTCTAGTGTCTATTTGATCAATTATCTCCAGAACAAAACAAAATAAGCAACGTCTGTTCCCTTTTTGGGATGTGTACCAAAGAAAACATCAAACAATGACATAAATTAGAATGTTATGGTGAAAAAGAAAAATATGTTAAAACTTCTATGTTAGATACTGTTGAACGCCGGATAGTCGTGTCAACAATTAGTTAAACAGACAGTCTTAATTGTTTTCTAATGTTTACGCGAATTTTACTCATTTAATAAAACACTTTTTTCGGATTTTATCACGGTTTATTGTTAACTTTTGATTCCCGACGTTTCGGATACTTTACAGCAACCATGGTCACGGGAGGACTGAGGTGTCAGACATCCCAACGTTACAAAGTTATTCGAAACTACCCGACATACATCAATATCTTATATAGTCCTATCTACGCAGAATGTGCTAATTGAGTCTTTAATCTGTGGTGAATTATGCTTGGTTTTTGATTCAAAGGAATCAAAAGTTAACAATAAACCGCGATAAAATCCGAAAAAAGTGTTTTATTAGACAGTCTTAATGTCAATTTCCACAATGAGTAATACTTAAACTTACTTTGTTCCAGTTTGAACTATGTAGATATTTTTACCGCGGATTGAATCCGCGATTTCCACCATCGTTTCTCTGTTTGTTTTGTGATAAACTGAACATCCTCCTTTACGTACACCCAAGCGACTGTAAATAAAACATTATCTTTTATCAACAATAATAAGAAAGGGACAGGTAAAAATTAAAAACACAAGCAAAACTGAACTATTTACGAGAATTCAATAAAAATAATTACTCTGCAATTAGATCAGCCAATTCTGGGTGGGAATTGCCACTCAAAATTACGACATCCGACGTGGTATTGCTCTCCATATTGCTCTTTCGAGAGCGATTTGTTAATCCCACCAGCCTGCATAACACATAAAATATATTTTTGTAACAACCCTCAATCTATACTTATTATTAAGTCTAGCCGATTAGGATGGATCGTGGTTTCAACAAGAAAAACAATAAACCTGGTTTTGTTGAGTAACATAATAACCTGATGGCTGTTTTGATTTACTGCCGAACAACTTAAATTTTAGCAGTTGAAATTATAAAGTAAACAGGATACAGAGCGTTTATAAATTCCCTAAAGACTTTAAAATAATACTTCAATGGCAAATCCCTAAAACAAATTGATTTAAGACTTAAACGGATGCCGCACACAACTATAAATGAAGATTGATAACCATAGATTATACACTTATATACGTTGATAACTACCAAAGATATTGTTATATACCTCTACTCTACTCTACCAGAGAGTTAATGTAAGACCTACCCTAACCTACCCCACCCCAGCCTGCAAAATAATGATATTTGTAATGAGTTTGAAAATATTGATAAATGAATTTTTTTTCAACGACTTTTTTGATTTTTAATTAAATAATTTGAAGTGAGCAATTTAAAAGGCCAACGTAGTTGAATTGAGCTATTGAAAATCGAATGATTAGCATCTTTTTATTACGAATATTCGCAATTTTTTTGGCTTCCCATCATTGTCTATGCGCATCTGCAACGCTCACTTTATCGATATAAGCGTTAAATTTGTTCAAATTATTTATATTTATTTAAAAATTAAGGAAAGTGGAGTTGTTCCAAACTGTACTTGAGCAATTATAAATGCAACTTGAGCAGTTCTTTAACACGTTGAGCAATTTAAAATATTGTATACATCAAAAGATATAGGAGTTTGAAAATATTGATAAAAGAATATTTTTCAACGACTTTTTTAATTTATAATTAAATAATTTGAGGTGAGCAATTTAAAAGGACAACGTAGTCGAATTGAGCTATTGAAAATGTATCGATTAGTATTTTTTTTTTTTTACAAATATCAATATTTTATTTGTTCAAACTATTTATATTTATTTAAAAATTAAGGGAAGTGGATCTGTTCCAAACTATACTGGAGCAATTATAAATGCAACTTGAGCAGTTTTTTAACACTTTGAGCTATTTAAAATATTGTATACATCAAAAGATATAGGAGTTTGAAAATATTTGATTTTTTTTTAAAAAATTTGATTTTTAATTATATAATTTGAGGTGAGCAATTTAAAAGGTCAACGTAGTTGAATTGAGCAATTCAAAATCTATCAATTAGTATTTTTTTTTATTACAAATATCATTAATTTGCAGGCTGGGGTGGGGTAGGTGTTTTCTGACAGAGTGACAACTAGCTAGCTACATATATACTAATCTGTGGTTAGGGACACGATATCGCAACGATAAGTATTGATATCGATATAGTATCGGTATCGAAACAAAAGTATCAAATTAGTAATAGCATCGAAACTCAAGTATCGATATGAGTAAGTATCGAATAAATTTTGAGTTTCCCTATTACTTTAAATTAATTCACATCCACAACAGAGGCGCGCAGACCATGAATGAGACCTGTTGTGATTCATTAATGGACCACAATGAAAATAAAAATAAACAACTTAGATACAAAAAAAGGTTTTATTTCTACTAAACACATTATGGAGAAGAGATAAACATAATAATTGTATTTGCGGACAAACGAAAAAAAATCGACTTCAATTACATCGACAAGTAATACAACGTAGATCGACGAACAATTAGTCAAATAACTACGCGTTATCAAAGATTACTCAAAAAGTAGTTATCAGATCTCGATAAAATTTAAATGTGACCACATGATAAACGTCAGCTTTTGATTAAATTAAAAATTATCAAAATCGGTACATCCAGTAAAAAGTTATTGCGGATTTTCGAGAGTTTCCCTCGATTTCTCAGGGATTCCATCATCATATCCTGGTTTCCTTATCATGGTACTAAACTAGGGATATCCCCTTTCCAACAAAAGAAGAATTATCAAAATCGTCAAATCCAGTAGAAAGTATGATGATGTTGATGATGACTGATATATTGACAAATGACAATCGAAAAACAAAATGTCTACCACAGAATGTAAACAGCGCAGCCAAAAGGTCCATGTCCATTCAGTTTCATCGTTTGCCGTCATATTGGCAGTAGTGAAGTGCGTTTATTTATTTTTATGTTTTATTAAATTACGTTCAGTTCAGAAAACCTATTAAGCAGAGGCGTTAAATTGGTATTTATGAGTTAGTTGCTCGTTTATTTTTTCTTTTTATGGAATCGATACTTGATGCTAAGTACTGATATTAGTACTAAGTATCGAAAGGAAGTATCGAATTTCTGAATACTAGTATCGAATCAAAAGGTAGCGATATGAGTAAAGTATCGGATTCGATATCGTGTCCCTATCTGTGGTGACAACTATGGAATGTCAGAGAAACAAAACAACGTTGAAACAACGTGATATTTAGATATTATTACACATTTTTTGGTTATCTAAAAGCTTTTGCAAAGAGTTAATTTTTTGCTGTTAAAATATTTATTAAAAATGGGTCTTACCAAGCAATACTTACGCTATGTTCCTAGTGGTACTTTTAATGTTATAGCAAGTCCTGATTGTAATAGTGCTCATGTTACTTTAAATGGAATAAGTGGAAGATATATTGCTGTTGGTGCATGTGAACATGTTATTATTTGGGACATGAGATTAGGAGAAAAGGTTAAACAAATTATAAATATAACTTAAACCTTGCTTAACTAATTACATAAAATAATTAGTAGTACTGTTTGTATAGATTTTGAGTTAATTCAAATCACACCAACTATTGTTTTTGGTTTGATAGATGAGTAATAATTTACAAAATTACTACTAAATATTTTTTGTAGTTTTTTTATTTTGATGATAATATATAAAAAAATATGTTTAATTATTTAATTGGTTTTTGACATTTTAGGCGCAAGTAATACCGGGAGAAAATGTAATGGTGTCCCAGATAGCTGCTAGTCCAACCGGCAACCACGTGGCAGTAGGATATGTCGATGGAAATATAAATGTGTTTGAGTTAATAAACAATGAAATTGTTTGTGTTTTCGCGGGACACAAGTCTGCCGTTACTTGTTTGCAATATGACGAGCAAGGACATAGGATTGTATCAGGTTCAAAGGTGAATTTTTTATATTATACTGGCTATCTGGCAAACTTCATGGTCCAATATATTTTTTTTTTGTCATAAAGATTTTTTTAATAAAAAAAAAAGTATGACATAATTTAGTGCAGTTGTTCAACAGTTCTACAGTATACAGACATTTTAATAAATCAGTTCTATTTATATAAATTATTCTGGCTTACTAAATAGTATTGCAAAACGTAGGGATTATTAATAGTTATTTAAGACTGTATTTTTAACACAATTCTAACCACTGCTACTGTATCTTGTCCTGCAACTAAAAGTTATCTGGAAGAAATCGCTCTTAAGCGATAAGACTGCCTTTTTACATCTTGTATTGCATCTTTCCTTATATTTCGGTGCACATTAAGAATAAATAAATAAAATAAATAAATAAATAACTTTTTTAATATTAGTTTTTAAACATATTTGATATGTAAAGACAACAACACTACTAGGACTTGTCTGATACAATATCTGCTCTTGTAGTTAGAAGCCATGAATAAACAAAAATACAAACTGAAACTATACTGAAATATACAAAGTGTGTTACTAAGGTAGTATTAACCCATATTTCTTTTATATATAAAAATCTATGGATATCTATTTCATGTGCCATGTATTAATATGAATCACTGATTTGTAATTTAGGTTTTACTAGTTACTTTAGAAGTATTAAAAAATTTATCAACTTTTTCAGGACACTGAAGTTATTCTATGGGATGTGGTATCAGAGACTGGCAAAGCACGATTCAGTGGACACAAGGGTGTGATTACAAGTGTTCTTTTTATCAACGGAAGAAATTGTATTATAAGTTCTTCCAAAGATACTTTTATAAAATTTTGGGATATTGAAACTAAGCATTGTTTCAAGACTCTTGGTGGACATCAAATGGAGGTTAGTGCCTAATTACCTACCCAGAAAATGCATTTAATTTATTTTATTTGGATAAATTACGGCTTACAACTTTATCTAATACTGAATAGAAATTAAAAAGCTAATAAGTTACAACTTATTGAGCATATGAGAGATTTACGCCATAATGTGTTATTACTTATTTAGTTTTGTTCAAAATTTAAATTCCAGAAATTAACATAAAAGATTTTTTTTAATAAAAATTAATAGAAATAACCTTCTAAAATGAAAATTTCCATATACCTTCTATGCGTGCAGGGGGTTTTAAAAATTCAGGAATCCAAGGAAATTAAAATAAAGGACTGAGATCTTACTTTGAGCAGAACTAGCAATATATTAAATAATTTTTGCTCACCATCACTATCGTTTAGTTGACGCCTTACCAAAAATAAAAGCAACCGCGTCTTGAAGCGAAGTTGAGCCTGATGCTTCAACACCTTCATTGTTCTAAAAGTTTCTTTAAATTAAAATATTACCAATAGTCAAGCTAAAATTTTAAATATATTTTTATAAATTATATCTATCCTAATATTATAAAGAGGTAAAGTTTATAACCTTGTTTCTATGTAGGGGGTAATCTTCGCAAATACTGATCCGATCATGAAAATTCTTTCACTAACAGAAAGCTACACTATTCAGGAGTGACATAGGCTATATTTTATTGTAATTGAACAAAAAATTCAGTAAATAAGAAAAAGATTAAAATATAATATCAAAACGGTAAATAAACTAGCGTCATCAATCGCTATTAGAAAACAATTCTATTTATTAGTCTTTCGACGTTTTAGGAGCGCGAGGAAAAGGGAGGATCCTCCACCAGACGGGTGTTGTGTCTGGCGGGCTACTACGCCCCGACGGTTGTTGTCGGGATCTTGTATATATACTTATTCACTTTGAAAACTCTGATAGCGCGATGTAGCATACGTCAGTTTTCTCTAATTACGTAGTTTGTAGTCGTTCGTATTTCGCGCGATAGATGTCGCCACATCACTCCCCTCCGAGACCAGAGGTCGATAGCAGGTTAAGTCGTCCATTCATCTTGTGATGCTTGCCGGGCCAGTGGAATGTTCCGGTGAGTCGGAACCAGATGCCGCATAGTTCACGGTGAGTCGGAACTGTCTGCGGTGATGCTGCATATGCTCCAGTGAGTCGGAGTGGTGCAGTGCTGCGTAGTGGCTGCTGCTGCGTCGACCAGGAGAGAAGTGCGTCTCTGCTTGCTGACCGGCCGAAGTGCAGTGTGCTGTGCCAAAGTCGCTGAGAAGGCTGTGGGTGATGACCAGGAATGCGCGTCCGCTGCATGCTGGTGGTCAGGATACCCGTAGTAGCCGTAGATGCTGGCTGGCTGAAGCCGTAGATATGCTGGATGCTACTCGCTGCTCGAAAGCTTGAGGAAGTGATGATGACGATGAAGGTTGCGCTGATGTTCATGCTCGGGGTCACCAGTTTAGGGATGCGTGTGAAACGTAGTGTGAAGAATCACGTCGGGGTCACCAGTTTAGGAGCGCGAGGAAAAGGGAGGATCCTCCACCAGACGGGTGTTGTGTCTGGCGGGCTACTACGCCCCGACGGTTGTTGTCGGGATCTTGTATATATACTTATTCACTTTGAAAACTCTGATAGCGCGATGTAGCATACGTCAGTTTTCTCTAATTACGTAGTTTGTAGTCGTTCGTATTTCGCGCGATAGATGTCGCCACAGACGTTATTAATTTAGTCTTATTTTAAGTCTATCGACGACGTTTTCTCGATTTTTGATAGATGGCGTTGGAGCAACATAATATTTATTTTTTAAGTGCTATAAAATTTGTTCTTTAAAGTATGTTATTTGGTTCTGTAATTTAAAATAATAAATACACGGGAGCAACATATTATTTATTTAAGTGCTATAAAATTTGTTCTTTAAAGTATGTTATTTGGTTAATCTATACTTATTATAAAAATAAGTCCCCCGGCCGCGTCTTTCTGTCCTCCTGTCTGTCCTCCTGTCTGTCTGAACGCGATAAACTCGAAAACTACTGAACGGATTTTTATACGGTTTTCAACAATAGAAAGAGTAATTCTTGAGGAAGGTTTAGGTATATAATTTATTATGCTTTTATGTAAATTAGCTGAAATACGGCGACAAATGTTGAAGAGGTCGCAAAAAATCTCGCCAAATGGGAAGTTTCCACGCGAACGCCGCGTAAACTAGCAAAGATACAGTTATGTAATGTACTAGAGAATTCAAAATCTATAAAAATGCTACAAAAAAGTCCGCGATAGCATATCTCTATCTCTTACGGTTGACTTACAATAACCACTTTTATGTTAACATTTTTAATTAAAAACATTACGTTATTTTCAAAGCTATTTTCTTTAGTTCGGTATTAATCCTTATCCAAATGAATATGTTAGTTAGCTTAGTCATTTAATGCAGATTAAAATTGCTCTTAACACTAAATCAATCAGATGAATAGTTTTTGAGATATCGTTGTTAGAAGTAATTAGTAGCGAAACATTTTTAATGCTTGGCGAGCATTGAGATGCCTACGGCGAGTCCATCCCCTCTGCCCCGCATCGCTCGACCGCCTGCTCAAGCTATATTAACCGGGCGATGTAGCGCGCGATCCGCCATAGTAAACAGACTTTGGTAGCAACTGAACGCATTGCGTATATCGACTGTCATCGGCTTACTACGGGTATTGCTGTTCGGCATTAAATCTTGCTATTGGTTCCTATTATTATGCTATTGTTAGTTTTAATTAATTATTTTCATACTTAGTAGGTGGTGTAAGAAACCTTTCAGTTTACTTTCTTCTTTTCGTTTGGTTATTTCGTTACTTTTTAAATAACCAAGTACCTTACTTTTCCGTACTTGGTTGCTATAAATAGATTTTTGTAAATAATTTTCGTGAGTCTATTTAAGTTCATGTATATTCCTTAATTAATTATTTTCATACTTAGTAGGTGGTGTAAGAAACCTTTCAGTTTACTTTCTTCTTTTCGTTTGGTTCTTTCGTTACTTTTTAAATAACCAAGTACTTTACTTTTCCGTACTTAGTTGTTATAAATAGATTTTTGTAAATAATTTTCGTGAGTCTATTTAAGTTCATGTATATTACTTTTTTGTTACTTGGGTGTTGTAGGGAAGTTGTTGTAAATAAATATTATTTAGATTCATTAAACTGTTTCTATTAAGTACCTCTTTATTCAATTTCTTATTAAACTTAGGTAGATAATCATGCCGAGAAGAAGGCCAAATATAGGACGCAGTACGTCTGCTGCTAAAAGACTTCGTTTGAATCGGAATAGTGAAAATAATGAAGAGAGAGAACTGCGTTTATCATTGGACCGTGAAAGACATATTTCGCAAAGACTGCGAGAGTCTTCTGCGGAACGTAACGCACGTTTGTCGTTGGATCGTAAAAGACATGTTTCACAAAGACTGCGCGAATCCTCTGCTGAACGTAACGTACGTTTGTCGTTGGACCGTGAAAGGTATGTTTCGCAAAGACTGCGTGAATCCTCGGCAGAACGTGATTTACGTTTGTCGTTGGATCGTGAAAGACATGTTTCACAAAAACTGCGTGAATCCTCTGCTGAACGTAACGTACGTTTGTCGTTGGACCGTGAAAGACATGTTTTACAAAGACTGCGCGAATCCTCTGCTGAACGTAACGTACGTTTGTCGTTGGATCGTGAAAGGTATGTTTCGCAAAGACTGCGCGAATCCTCGGCGGAACGTGATGTACGTTTGTCGTTAGATCGTGAAAGACATGTTTCACAAAGACTGCGTGAATCCTCTGCTGAACGTAACGTACGTTTGTCGTTGGACCGTGAAAGACATGTTTCACAAAGACTGCGCGAATCCTCTGCTGAACGTAACGTACGTTTGTAGTTGGACCGTGAAAGGTATGTTTCGCAAAGACTGCGCGAATCCTCGGCGGAACGTGATTTACGTTTGTCGTTAGATCGCGAAAGACATGTTTCTCAGAGGCTACGCGAATCCTCTGCTGAACGTAACCTACGTTTATCTTTAGATCGTGATAGACACAATGCTTTAATGGAAACTGAAACATCTGAGAGAAGACAACTCCGACTACAAAACGATCGTATTCGGCACATAAATTTTAGGAATAATATGCCAACTAATGGAACACAAAATAATAATAGATGGTCCAATAAAGAGTACTCGGCAATGAATTACAGTACAACAATTGATTATCAAAATTATCGTATCGTTTGTATAGGTTCTCCTTCCATTGTTTGTCAATACTGTTCGGCACTGAGATGGAAAGATGAGTCAAAAGGTTTATGTTGTTCAAATGGTAAGGTAAAATTAGATGAAATAGGTGCTCCACCTGAACCTTTAAATTCTCTACTTGATGAAAGTCATCCAAAGCATACAGAATTTATGCGTCATATTCGGCGGTATAATAATGCGTTCCAGATGACTTCATTCAAAAGTCAACGAGTAGTTGAAAACGGCTTCATGCCAACATTTAAAGTCCAGGGCCAGGTTTACCACCTTGCAGGTAGTCTTCTTCCACAAGTTCCTGACGACCATAAGTTTTTGCAGATATATTTTATTTCCGATCCTGAAGTTCAAGCAACGACTCGATGTAATATTAGTAATAGTAATTCAAGAACACCACTTGATAACTCTATAGTCAGGTCATTGCAAAACATGTTGCATTTGCATAATAGATACGTACAATCTTTTAAAACTGCAATGGAAAGTATCTCTCTCGATGTCCCAGATTACAATGTAGTAATTCATGCCAGCAGGGTGAACCACCTGACGGTGAACACCGTGGACGGTATAATGCTCCTTCTACCAGTGAAGTAGCAGTTGTCATTGCTGGACAACAATTTGACAAAAGGGATATCGTTCTTCGAAGCCGCGACGAAAATCTCCACAAAATTTCCGAACTACATCGTTCATATGACAGTCTTCAATATCCATTGATGTTTTGTCGAGGTGAAGACGGATACACAATTGATATTCCCCAAGTTAATCCTTCTACAGGAGACAGAGTACAGAAGAAAGTTTCATGTATGAATTATTATTGCTATCGTTTAATGGAACGCCATAATCATTATAATGTTTTACTAAGGTACGGAATGTTACTGAATCAATATGTTGTAGATCAGTATGCTAAACTAGAATCAGAACGTTTAGCTTTTATACGAAATAACCAAACACAATTACGCGCAGAAAATTATATACACTTACAGGATGCTTTACATTCTAATGAACAAACGACAAACAATATTGGGCAGCTGGTAATATTACCGTCATCTTTTACTGGCGGACCAAGATACTTACACGAAAAAACTCAAGATGCCATGACCTATGTCAGGAATTACGGGAAACCTGACCTCTTCATTACTATGACCTGTAATGCTAATTGGAAAGAAATAAAAGATAATCTGCATTCCACCGCAACACCTCAAGACCGATATGACATTTTAAATCGTGTGTTTCATTTAAAAGTACAAAAACTATTACACTTAATAAATAAGGTAAACGTATTTGGTCCGACACGCTGTCACATGTATACGGTGGAGTGGCAAAAACGTGGGCTGCCACATATACATTTGCTTTTGTGGCTGACAAATAAAATCAGGCCCGACCAAATTGACACAGTTATAACGGCAGAATTACCAGACCAAGACGAAGACCCAACATTGTATGACATCGTGGTAAGGAACATGATTCACGGACCCTGTGGAGCTTTAAACCCTAACTCGCCATGCATGCATGAGGGAAAATGTTCAAAAAAATTCCCAAAACCATATCAGAGTCAAACTTCAACTGGTGATGATGGCTATCCAAAGTATAGAAGATTATCACCAGAGGAAGGAGGACGCAAGGCTGCTATTCGTAATTACGAAATTGATAACAGATGGGTAGTGCCTTACAATAAACTATTATTAAAAATTTTCGAGGCGCATGTTAATGTAGAACTTTGCAGTTCCGTGAAATCAATAAAATATGTCACTAAATACATCAATAAAGGAAGTGACCAGGCTACGTTTAGTTTACATTCTACAAATGAAGTAGAACAATTTCAATCTGGCCGCTACATTTGTAGTTCTGAAGCACTATGGCGGATTATGTCCTTCAATATTCATGAAAGAGCACCAACTGTCACACACCTCGCTGTTCATTTAGAAAACGGACAGCGGGTGTATTTCACTGAAAATAATGTAAATGACATTGTGAATAATCCAAGAGATACTACTTTAACAGCGTTTTTCAAACTATGTGCAGAGGACGACTTCGCAAAAACTCTGACCTACGACAAGGTGCCTGCCTATTATACCTGGAATCAAAATACGAAAAAATTCCAACGACGAAAGCAGGGGGCGGTAGTTCTCGGGTACCCTGGCGTGAGAAAAACAGATGCTCTTGGAAGGGTGTACGTGGTACACCCTAATAATGCAGAATGTTTTCATTTGCGGTTGTTACTCCACGTTATAAAAGGCCCTACTTCGTTTAGAAGTCTCCGCACTTTTGAAGGTGTAACTTACGACACATTCCACGGGGCTTGCAAAGCTATGGGCCTCCTCGAAGATGACAGTCACTGGGAGAGTACGCTCTCTGAAGCAGCCATATGCTGTTCACCAAAATCACTTAGGTGCCTTTTTGCCATTATGATATCGTTCTGCCAAATCACGGACCCGCATCTTCTTTGGCAAAACTATCAGGAAAGTATGTCCGAAGATATACTGCAACGCAGACGACAAGAACTGTCATCAGATGATTTAGAGTACGACCAAAATATTTTTGATGAAGCTTTAAATGAATTAAATAAAGAGGTCGAATCTCTATCAGGTAAAAGTATAAAAGATTTTGGTTTTAACTTGCCGTTAAATTCAAATCTTTATGCAATGAACAACATCGAGGATTTACGAGAGACTGACTATGATTACACCCAACTCTTACAGACAATTCAAGATGAACATCGCTTAAATCCAGAACAAAAAATTGTTTACGACCAAATATTGTCATCAGTTAATAGTAATGAAGGGAAAATGTTCTTTCTAGATGCACCCGGGGGCACGGGTAAAACATTTATAATTAATTTATTATTAGCAAAAGTAAGGTCTGACAGAAAAATTGCTCTTGCCGCGGCGTCGTCCGGTATTGCAGCCACACTTTTGAAAGGCGGGCGAACTGCACATTCCACTTTCAAACTACCTTTAAAAATTTGCAGTGACGACGTCTCTAGCGTTTGTAACATCTCAAAACAGAGTAAAACAGGTAAATTAATGCAGGATTGTAGCTTGATTATTTGGGACGAAGCTTCCATGTCCCATAAAGCATCAGTTGAGGCATTAGACAGGACAATGCGCGATTTACGCAACAGAAATTGCCCAATGGGTGGCTGCACCGTTTTGTTTTCTGGAGACTTTCGTCAAATTTTGCCAGTCATAGCAAGGGGGACTAGAGCTGACGAAGTCAATGCATCACTCAAAAGATCTTATCTTTGGCCACATATTACAAAATGTGAACTTAATACAAATATGAGAATTTTGTCCTCCAGTGAAGACAATAAACAATTTTCAAATAACTTACTTCAAATAGGTAATGGTGCATTTCAATCCGGAAATGTTAAAATCAATCTTAGTAACCTATGTGCTTTGGTTCAAAATGTGGAAGAATTGGTTGAGACCGTATATCCCGATATTACTAATATAACTACAAAGACTTTATGTTGGTTTAAGGAAAGGGCTATATTGGCACCTACTAATGAACAGGTTGATAAAATTAATCATTTAATTATTTCCAAGTTTGAAGCACCATCACAGATATACTATTCAGTTGATACAGTTTTGGATACCGCAGAGGCAGTACATTATCCAACTGAATTTTTGAATTCTTTAGTTCCTCCCGGAATTCCTCCACACAAGTTAATATTAAAAGTGGGTTCACCAGTGATATTACTTAGAAATTTAAATCCCCCAAAATTGTGTAATGGCACAAGACTCAAAATAGTTAAATTAAAAAACTTTCTAATCGAATGCACTATTTTAACTGGCTGTGGTACTGGTGATACTGTTTTAATTCCCAGAATACCGATGATTCCCTCCGAATTACCCTTCCAATTCAAAAGACTGCAATTTCCAATCAAATTAGCCTTTGGTATTACTATTAATAAGGCACAAGGCCAAACTTTAAAAGTTGCAGGAATAGATTTAACTGATCAATGTTTTTCTCACGGCCAGTTATATGTTGCCCTTTCAAGGGTGACATGTAAAAATAATCTGTTTGTGTTTACTAACAATCCGTCAGAAGTAATGAACGTTGTGTATAAGGAAATATTTCAATAGAAATATTCCTTATACACAACGTTTCAAGTAAAAAGTATTCACTTTTAAATATCCGGTGCCTACCTTACAGCTTCATCATCAACAATGTGTAGATATCTTTGTCATCATATATACTTCTTTATCTATACCTAAAACACTGGATGTGTCTATAATATGCGAGGAGTTATTTCAATTACTCTAGGCTCCCATCACCACATCCTGACCTGGTTACTATAGGACCAGCTGCAATGTTTACTCTTTCAAACATAATAAGAATTATCCAAGTCGATACACTGGCCTCGAAGTAATAGGGAAACATAGTCATTATTGGGGAGTTTCGACGATGATATGATATACCTAATCATCGTATTTTTAAAAACAGACAAACAAGTTACACATAAAAATACCAAAATCGTCATAGGTTTGCCTATAATATTTAAGAAGTTCCTGCGATTTCACCAGGATCCCATCATCAGATCCTAACTGGACAATGGGACCACCTGCATACGCACCATATATTAAAAAACATCCCTACGAATTGAGAACCTCCTCCATTTTTGAAGTCCGAAATCCACACGGGCGAAGCTGCGGGCGGAAGCTATCTATATAAATAAAAATGAATGTTGTTAAGCGCATAACTCGAGAATGGCTCGGCTAATTTATTTTTTTGTATGTTCCTTAAGGCCCACGGAAGGTGTTAATACAAAAAAAAAATTACTATTGACAGAACGAAGTCTGTCCGGGCAGCTAGTATAATAATAATTAACGCCCAACGAAGTGGGCACGGGTCGGCTAGTATTAGTATAAAGCCAATAAAATTTATTTAAGGTGTGGTCAGCAGTACTTCTGAAAGAAGAGAGATATTTGGTAACAGGCAGTATGGACCAAGAGTTAAGAGTGTGGAAACTAAACTGGACAGAAAAAGTAAAAGAAGAAGATAAAATAACACAACAGCTTGAAATTGTTAAACTCGAAGATGCAGATAATACTGAAGACACCTCAGTAAGTATTGACATGTAGTTTTTGTTTCAGGCATTATTTATAATCCCTTTTGTGAATATAAAATAAATACAATTTTAATACTTCATTGTTTATTACAAAATAATGTCTCGTACTGCATATGCAGCAAGCCAGATATCTTGTATATTGTTGTATATTGTTTTTTGAAAAATCAATATATCACTAGATTTATTATGTATCTTAACAAAAATTGTTGTTTGTTATTCAGGTCCTACAATGTCATCAAGTTGGTACTCTAGTCCGGGGTGGAAAAGGCAGAGTAGTAGATCTAGTGACTGACCCCGGACAGAGCGTACTAGCGTGTTTTGGAGTCGATTCACTCTTAGAATTGTTTGCATTTTGCTCAGACGAGGAAGCCAAAGTGAGGATGAATAAAAGAATTAAAAAGCAAAGGAAAAAATTGAAGTAAGTTATATGTTACTGGAAATTGTTGGGGTGATTTAAAAAATTTAAGCTATTTTTGTTTAATTGGTAATTTAAAACCTTAAAATTTTTCTTTATAACTACCACTATTATATATTATATACCATTACTATACTAACGAAATGATATACCACTTTAATAGACAATATTTTTGCTACGACATTGGCTACGACTTAGGACATCGTTAATGCTTAGTGGTTGAACCTAGTGCTTTAATAATAATAATAATAATAATAATAATAATAATAATTTATTCTTTATTGTACATATAAAAAGAAGTTTACAATTTATTAAACTATTCAAGAAAAGAAATGTACAACAGGCGGTCTTATCGCTAAACAGCGATCTCTTCCAGACAACCAGCTTGGAGGAGATAATGTGAAACAAGCGGAAAGGGTGTACAGACTTAAAATAAAAGAAAACAAGAATAAAATCAAATATACACACATAGATGCATACATATACACATACTACATACTACAAACAGTATTAACTATACTAAAAATTACAGAACGTATTATATAAAAATTTATAAATACACTACACACATAAATACATATAAACATATACACATACAAACATACATACTCATATACACATATATATACATAATATTATACATAACTATACACTACTACAGTAGTAGAACAAATAAGTGTATATCAATATATTATCCAAATAGCAGTGACTAATGACGAAGTGGACGACAGTAATTTCAAAGTCTTAAGTAGTGTTCCTTAAATTGCTTCGTGTTGGACCTAGTGCTAGTAAATAAAGTCTCTAAAAGAGTCAGTAGGTCTTTCTCTCTAAATCCTTCGAACCCTAACACGTAACAATATCTATGTGTTTTCAAAAATTAGGCCCTGTAAAAATTGTAATATTCGTTCAGTATATTTATACTTTTTTTTTATTTGTCTGCTTATTTCACTATGCATTCTTTGTATAATTTTTTGCTAACAACGCAACACATAAGAATGTATTTTACATTGTTTTATTTATTATTGTCAATGTTTCTACTACTGTATAAGCCTTTTTATAGTACTAGGTCAACCAAACAAACATACGACTCACCTGATGGTAAGTGGTTACCATAGCCTATAAATTACTGCAACAACAGAAGCAACACAAACGCGTTTCCGACCATACCCCTAATCCGCCCAGGAGCTCTGGTCACCTTACTCGCCCCAGGAACACAAACTGCTTGAGAGCAATATTATTTAGCTGTGATCTTCTTTTTGTAAGATCCAGGTACTTCCCAAGTCAGGCTGCTTCAGATTTAGAGCAGGACATTTGTTGCTGTGCCCTAACTCAGTTAAATTACGCCTATATTGCCTGTAAAATAAAGCTGAATAGTTTCAATGAAAACTTTGGAATATATATAGGTACATATTTTTTAATTTTAAAAATTAAAAAAAAATATCTTTGATTTATCCATTTACAGTAAACAGAAAGAAAGCGGTGAAATTGATCCCGAAGCAGTAGATGTGTCAGAAATCCTCACTTTATCTGACGAAGTGCGTCGACTAAGCTCTGTAAAACTGTCTGCCAAGATAAAATCATCCTGCCTTTTGCTGGGGACCACGGGCGAGCTACGTGTGGGTGTCACCTTGGCCACCAACACCGTCGAGCTGCATAGTTTGAATATAGCAGAAGGAAATGAAGGTAAGATTTGAAGGCGTCATAAGTAATTTTATTGAGGTAGCACAGCGGGAAATATCTTGCTTAAAATTTGGAGCAGCCAGTTTCGAGAATTTGATTTTATCCGCTCATGAAGCAACATTATGTTCTATGAAGCCTGTCTACAGCTTTAAGAAGTATTTAAAAGTTATGTCTCTAATGATTTGTTTATATATGTATATATATATGTGTGTGTTTATGTTTCTATATGTGTTATTCAAATATAACATCCTCTACAACTTCCTTAAAAAATTCTAAAAGAATTTCTAATGCAATAATAAGTATTTTTTCCAAGTGTATCTGTTGTAGAAAATAAGTTTATAGATAAAGATAAAATAATATAAAGAATAAGTTTATAGATAAAGAAAAAAATAATAATTAAAGAACTATAAAAGTTATTTTTTTCAATGTTTATTTGAATGACACTAATATTGAGATTTAATTTGCAGTTAGGTGCTTGAAGCAGATAACTCAACCTGGCCATCAAAGGGAGCCGCGTTGTGTCGCTATAAGTTCTGACAACTTGGCCATACTCTCCGCCTCTGCTGACTCCATCAAAATTTGGAATAGGTATATTAGGCTTTTTTTCCTTAACATTTCCTACATTGCTCAGGGGCGTAGCTACCGCCGTATTAGCCGTATCAATGATACGGCTACTTACTACAGGGCTAACGAGTGTAAGCAAAAATTAGTAAAATGTTATCCACAATGTCAATTAAATTTATCCTGAAAAAAAAAACATTAAAAAAAACATGCCTATAGGTTTTCACTTCAGAAATGACAAAAGTCAAAAAGCAATCCTCTTTTTTCCGAGGTAAGCTGGCGCCCAAAAGTTGATAACATTCTGTATCGTTTATTACGGGATTCAGTTAATCATTATGAAACATGAATTAATCTGAATGGGGGCAAACGAGCAGACGAAGCCATCTGATGTATAACGGCTACCATCGCCCAGGGCCTTTAGAGCAAAAAATTATACTCTCGACGCTTGAAAACTCCCAAATTTTAGCGCTCAGGGAAAACCTCATTGAGGAAGGTCATTCCACAGTTTAAATGTACGCAGAAAGAATGCGCGTGAAGCTCGCATATTGGTTGCAAACTATGCATCCAGGTGGTGGGGATATTATCAGGATCACTGGACTTCTTGACGTCGAGGGAATGCAGAACACGACGATTCGCTCCTCTACGCGTTCGTTCGCGCGCTTTCGCACGGCGGGCGAGGGTTGCCCTCCCTCTGCGCCTCCGGCTTAAAAAAAACACTAGGGGTAGGGCAGACCAAGACCACGTGGACAGTGGGGTGCTCCGATTCAGTTTTGGGTATTTTTCGAATTTTTAAACCTATATTCTAGCACGCAATGTTACTAATTTTATTAGAATATTACGTCTGACGCGTTATTTTGTTTAAAAGTGTCTATTTGTCAGTCGTTAAAGGTCAGTTCGTATCGTATTTTGATCTTGCAGTAAAGATCGTTTTTACGTAAATTTGTTCGAAAATAACGCGTGATAGTCGCAGTACGGAGCACGAGTACACTTACCGCAGCACCGGAATTAAGGTAGAGTCAGAAATAACAAAAATTTAACCTCCGATAAAATAATCTACCTATATTGTACATACGCAGCACCGGAATTAAGGTAGAGTCAGAAATAACAAAAATTTAACCTCCGATAAAATAATCTACCTATATTGTACATATAGCCCTGGTCTCTATATAAACTATAAGTGTACGAAATTTCAAACTCCATCTCTCCATCCGCGCAATTTTCGTAAAAAAAAGAATAGAAAGTTTGTGCTTCACGCATGAATATATAGATATTGAAAGTCCGTGTGCCGCGGCACAGGTCGAGCCAGGCGTGCCTGCACACGCTGGGCGCGGCCGGCTCGCGGCCCGCGTGCGCCGCGTTCGCGCCCGGCGACCGGCACGCGCTGCTGGGCGCGGCGGACGGCCGCCTGCTGCTGCTGGACGCGCCCGCCGCGCGCCTGCTGGAGGCCGTGCCCGCGCACGCAGCCGCCGTGGCCGCCGTGGGCCTCACGCCCGACCTGGTACCCCGTCTCCCCTCTTATTTTTTTTTTTTTTCTTTTTATTTGGATAGCTTACAGCTTATTATAACTATAACTCATACAGAATATGAATAAAAAAAAAGCTAATAACAAGCTATCACATATAGAAACTAAAAAATCTATATAATGCTAAATAAGAATAGTTAGTTACCAGTGTGCACAGATTCCATCATAGATTTAACAATCGCCATTTTTATGGTACTGATACTCCCATGGAATAAGTCGATATCAACATTAATATTATTACAGGCCCGACAAGCTCTAATAAGTACACTATTCTGTCGGTAGTTTGTACCTGAGGATGGAATAATAAACGGCTTATAAGTATTGTTACGAGATGCACGTGACGGTATCCTAAACAACACTATGCAGCAGATTATGATCGATTCCTACATTCCAAAACGATTATTTTCGCTTCGACTTCACTACCCGTTCGAAATTCAATTGCACGGGTTGCCGCACATTCAGCAATGTGATTGTCTTGCAAACTAATAACCTTCTCTAATTAAGGCTATTTCTTACGAAATTGCTGTTTGCCTGATGCGGATGACGTCTTTCTGCTTATATAAAAAAAATCTTAATAAACTTAACTTCCTCTGGAATAACTTTATTTACTAAAGAAAACCGCATCATAATCCGTTGCATTCTTTTAAAGATCTAAGAATACAGACAGCAGGAAGCGACTAATATTAATGATGATATTGATGTATAAACTGTGACTCTAATGTGAGACTTAAGAGTAATTGTTATATTGATAATAATTTTTATATTCTTATAATTATAGCGTGGGTGTTACACCGGCGGAGCCGATAAGACTGTTAAGTTCTGGCAGTTTGAACTTATACCGGACACTACAAGTGATTCTAAAGCCAAGGTGTGTGATCTTTCACCTTACTATATTATATAATGTATTAGTACATAAAGTACTTGCTAAAATAACATACGATTCCTAAATTATATAAAAATTATTATGCCATAAATGAAGTTTATGTAGAAATAAGTATGTAGTTATGTAGTAGATAGATCAGACCTTAATTCACCACCCTGCTCCATTACGGGTTAGTGTATGTATTACCGACTATAGTAACCGATAGCTATACAGTACAGTACAGTAGGGAAACCCACAAGGACAAACACCGAGACCGTACAGATAACCTCCAATAGATACCGCATATCGAACATTTTCTTCAATTTCGAATTTGCCGACATTGTCGTAATGCGCTGGACGAGCGGGTAACACTTGCACAAAATGATTGGCTAGTTTAAATAAAACATATGTGGATTAAATATCGACGTCATGGCTTTGTGCTCAGACCGGTTACAAATATTGTACAATTACAAATATCCATCCGAGTTTAGGTAACACTACAAAAGAGGCGTATGTACAGTCTTTACTATAGGCATTGGCACAGAACGGCTATTTGTGCGAGTGTGAGTGCTTTTGCAAACCTTGCAGGGATCGCAAACAGAGAATAGTTTTGTTCAGTACAAATATACAAATAAATAAAAAGCATTGAGTAAGTACTCATTCCTAAACATCGATATCCATAAAATGTCGCAATGAAGTTGAAGTTTATCGTCCATATCCGCGCCGATGAGTGCACCACGTACACGACAGCCCTGGCGCAGGTGCTGTCGCTGCTGCACACGCGCACGCTGCAGCTGGACGAGGCGGTGACGGCGGCGCGCGTGAGCCCCGACAGCCGCTTCGTGGCCGTGGCGCTGCTGGACTCCACCGTGCGACTCTTCTTCCTCGACACCTTCAAGGTCAGCACCTCCCCCCCACAGTGTTTATATCTATATCTATCTATATCTATATAAATGAAAATGAATGTTGTTAAACGCATACATCGAGAATGGCTCGACCAATTCGGCTAATTTATTTTTTGTATGTTCCTTAAAGCCCACGGAAGGTTATAATAATAATTAAAAAAAAAAAAAAATTTTTTACTACTAACTATTTACAGAACGAAGTCTGTCCGGGCAGCTAGTATGTAAATAAAAGTTAATAAAAAAAAACTAGTATAGTCCACACGATTGAAGTAAAACTTCTTAAGCTCATACAGTAATACAAAATGTAAGTCTTCTCTTTCTATCTTCACTAACTTATGCTCCCGCTCAGCTTCCGTTCACCTCGCCCGATCACAATTGTCGTAACGCTCTTGTTACGCATTCACCAGCTTACTCTCCAAATCAAGCGTGCGTAAAAAAGTTTTACTTCAAAGAGATCGTCCGAATCACTGCACCAAACTGGATGGTTATTATTTTGTTGTGTTCGCTATTGTCAGAACAAGGTTTGCATAAAAGAAAAAAATATATATATTTACAAATAAAATAATGGCGGCTCCGGGTCAACTATTTGTTATATATTTTGTCTACATACTTGGGTTTGGATAAGCCAAGTAGTAGTAGTTACTGTTACTTCTGAACGAGTTAGAAATCGGCTAGCTCGGTCACTGGTTGTCTATTATTTATTTATTTTTTTGATACATGTAATAGTTATGGTGTGATGTACATACGTCGTCATATTTTTGTGGACGTCTTATGTTTGTGAGCTATTCGTAACTGTAAAATTTAATTATTTACAACTTGACGAGATAAAGATTTTTTTTCTTCTCTGTACTATTTTTTAATAAACAATGTTTTAACGTGTGTGTAAAATATTGTTTTTTATTTCCAGTTCTATTTGTCGCTATATGGCCACAAGTTGCCAGTACATTGCTTAGACTTCAGCTACGACTCCACAATTATAGCGACTGGGTCAGCCGACCGAAACGTCAAGGTGCGTCTAATTTTGTGTGAAAACATATATGGACACTATTTATTAGTTAGTTTTTATTGACGAGAAAACTCTTACAAAAATTCTACAGAATGTTTACTACTTATTGTCTTGTAAAACTAGTAGTTCAGTTTGCAGTTGCTCTTAGTAGGAGATCCGAACTAGAAACGAACTTCACCAATCTGCTTGATGGATTAAAAAGATTTTATATTTATTTTAGTATATTAGAAAAAAATTAAACTACTGTTGATTAATATAATATAGCCTGGTCAAGGGTTTTTCTGCCAATCCTTTCGTGAGTTATTTTTAACATACTAACGAAGATAATTATTTTATTTTTATCCATTAAGCAGATGGGTAAAGATCACGTCTAGTTCGCATCTTAGACCATTATTGTGTACTGCGTTCTACAAAATAATATTTTATTGTAACTTTAAAAAGCATTTGGATGATCTAACATCATAACACCTTAAGATCATATCTAACTATGCCCTAAGAATTAGACTAACCATGCCCA
Source organism: Melitaea cinxia (assembly GCF_905220565.1). Lineage (NCBI taxonomy): Eukaryota > Metazoa > Arthropoda > Insecta > Lepidoptera > Nymphalidae > Melitaea > Melitaea cinxia. Next base: position 12,315,245 of record NC_059403.1, read on the forward strand.
ACAGCAGTGAACATAACAAAATAATAACATTTTAATGTGTAGATCTGGGGCGTGGACTTCGGCGACTGCCACAAGTCGATATTCGCGCACAACGACTCGGTGACGGCGCTGCAGTTCGTGCCGGGCACGCACTACTTCTTCACCGCCTCCCGCGACGGACGCATCAAGCAGTGGGACGCCGACACCTACGACAACATCATCACGTTTGATGTGAGTGGCGTGCAAGTGTGGTAGAATGGTTATGTGGCCGTGCAGTACAACTGCTACTACAGCTATTAGATTTGGCTGCTTCAGCTAGCTTGTTTAGTAATTATTATTATTTTTTTTTAAATTAGGTTCATAAATTGAATGATACAATATAAGAATGATTATGTTTGTCACACTTTGAAAGGTGTACAATGTTCATTCTTATTACAATCAACATAGCATGCAATTTAATAATAGTTTTATTGGTTTAAAACATATGAGGCGATGACAATAATAAAAGATAACTGATCAGGCAATGGGCAAGATGAAGTAAAGTAGAGCTTCAGTTTAAGTAAATTAAGAACGATTAGTATTAAAGACAAATGTGAATGTACGCTTATGCTTCAGCCTGTAATATTCCACTATTGGGCATAGGCCCCTGTAGGAGAAGGATCAGATCATCCATCACGCTGCTCCAATGCGGGTTGGCGGATATATTCCCTACTATGAGTAACGATAGCTATCAGGTGTACACGATAATAACCGGGACCGACGGCTTAACTTGCTCTCCGAGGCACGGTGGGGAGACCCACAAGGACTGCGCAAACACCCAGACCACGGCAAACACCTGTATGGCCAATACAAATGTTTGTCATAGCTGTGACCGCTGCGCCGACGCGCAATGTGAACGTGCGCTCCGGCAATACCGTGCGTTCGGGTGAATATGCGCTCCGGTAATACCGTTCGAAAGCGAGTCGGGCTGAGACAGTGGCGGTCGCAGGGGCACGCGGGCGGCTGCGCGGCGCTGGCGGTGGGGCCGGGCGGGCTGGCGGCCGTGTCGTGCGGCGCGGACGGCGCGCTGCGGCTGCTGGCGCGCTCCGCCGAGCCGCTGGTGCTGGGCGACCGCGACGAGCGGGACGAGGGGCTGGCCTCGGGCGAGCGGCGCGTGAGTGGCGACCGCCTGGCGAGACATACACATTACACTGCACTCACACGAGCTGTCTGTGACCGCATGCTGGAGAAAGAATTATTTACATTATAATTTTGTACTAAGTGTCTAAATAAATGCTGGTAGAGAGCATTAATAATTGTGTTTGCTGGCAAACGAAAAAAAACGGACCTCAATTACATCGACAAGTACATACAACGTAGGTAGACGACAAAATTGTCAAGTAAAAACGCATTATCAAAGATTACTCCAAAACCTGTAATCAGATCTCGATGAAATTTTAACATGATCACACCATAAATATCGGCTTTCGATTAAATCATCAAAATCGGTACACCGAAAAAAGAAGAACGACGAAGTTATCACCGAACAAACATTATATATATATATATATATATATATATATATATATATACACAGTCGAATCGAGTTACCTCCTCCTTTTTGCAAGTCGGTTAAAAAAATTAATCTTGATTGTTTTTCAATTGTAAACAATGTTTGTTTTAACAGGCGCCAGTTCCCGGTTTGCCAGGCCTCAACATGCCGACTAAGAAAACCATTGGCGCTGAAAAAGCTGTAAGTATACTTGACAATATTATGTATGGGATCATATCGTGCGGGCGTGAACTCATGTGTTTTGCCCGCTGGGCAGGCGGGTTGGTTTTGTCGCACCGAAGACGCTGCTGCTCGTCTTCGTCCTGTGTATCAAAGCCAGCAGTTGGATGGTAATCACGCCATCAGTCGATTTTTTAAGTTTTAAGGTGGCAGCGGAACTATGTTATCCCTTTTCACCTCTTACGACACCCACGGAAAGAGAGGGGATTGCTATATTCTTTACTGGCGTAAACACAGCAGGGTCATAATTGACCTTTAATTCAATGTGTCTAATAAAAATTTGAATGAACAGGCATTTGTAAGTATCAGATAAATTCTATTTGCGGCTATGGACCAGCTATAAACTAAAATAGGATCAGTACGTTCGATTGAACGATGTTTATCGAACGACATACCCGATTCATCGAACCCGGAATCCGTCTTACAGTATACTCTACTGAATTGATGATGCATCGATCGATTAGCCGAAATTAACTAAGTTTGCATCATAAGCTACAACAGTGTTCGATCCGAAACGACTCCTACTGTTCCGTCTTCAAAACGCCCCGTGTGCTGCAGGCGGACGCGCTGGCGGAGTGCGTGTCGCTGTGCGAGGCGCACGCGGCGGCCGGGCCGGGCGCGCCGCCGCCCGCGCTCATGGCGGCCTACGGCTGCGACACGCCCGAGGACTTCCTGCTCGAGACCGTGCGCAGGATCCGCTCCAGGTGAGCTAGCGCTACTTTTGTACGTTACAATCGTGTACATATTACTTTCTTATCGTTTGAGAATCGATTTTAAACTTGCTTTTATTAAGTAATAATCATTTTTAATATGGAGTTAATTTTTCGAGAAATTTATTTTACAGGCACAAGAGACGTCTCTATAAATTATCTAAAACTGGCATGTTCACATTTAAAAATACATATTTATTAATAAATCAAGACTGCAACATCATTTATTAATATCCGGCGGTCTGTAGGCAAGTCTGTCCTATTGGTCCGGGAGCCAGGTACAAATTCTGTCAATCATTTCCTCCCAATCGAAACTTCGTAAAATGAATAAGGGATTTTTATTATGAATATTCGCGACTGTCAGCTGCGACTCCGTTGGTGGGGTGGATCAATTATTAAAAAAAAAATAATAATTACTATGACTTCCTCTCAACTACAACTTTACTTGGCGATAGTTTACATGTTACTATAAAAGAAAATTAATGTCAGCTGGCTTTATCTCGGTGGAAAGTTTGTCAGCTGGTACCTTGAAACATGTAACAAAAAGTTTTTTTTCGTCATTTCCTCTCAAGTAATGTCAGCTGACCATAGCATGGTGGATTATATGTCAGCGGGCTGCTTTTTTCCTTCAAGATATTAGGTAAATTATAATCCGACAAATTTTGAGGTAAGAGGAAAGACAAAAAAAAATTTCTCCATGCGTGGGGAGGCTCCCACCCTACCCACGAAGTCGCAGCTGACAGTCGCGAATATTCATAATAAAAATCCCTTATGCATTATACGAAGTTTCGATCGGGAGGAAGTTGGTCATGAAAGTCTGTCACTAGCTTCCGGACCCTATCATTACACTTGAAGATAAATTTTACAAATTTGGCACTACTTAAATTGTCCGTAATATCAGTCTTCGTTTACATTTGAGCTCCTGACCTGTGCTAATAAAACTCGTCGAACGCCCGCCAGCGAGCTGGAGGAGGCGCTGCTGCTGCTGCCGTTCGGCGCGGCGTGCTCGGTGGTGCGCCTGCTGCCGGCGCTGCTGGAGCGGCGCGCGCACGCCGAGCTGCTGTGCCGCCTCGCGCTGTTCCTGCTGCGCGTGCACCGCGCGCCGCTCGCGCACGCGCGCGCCCTGCGCAAGCACCTCATACAGATCCAGGCCAAGGCCACCGTGCGCCTCACCGAGCTGCGGGTGAGTGCCCTCTTCACTTCCATACCTGCACGCCGCGCTGCTGTGCCGCCTCGCGCTGTTCCTGCTGCGCGTGCACCGCGCGCCGCTCGCGCACGCGCGCGCCCTGCGCAAGCACCTCATACAGATCCAGGCCAAGGCCACCGTGCGCCTCACCGAGCTGCGGGTGAGTGCCCTCTTCACTTCCATACCTGCACGCCGCGCTGCTGTGCCGCCTCGCGCTGTTCCTGCTGCGCGTGCACCGCGCGCCGCTCGCGCACGCGCGCGCCCTGCGCAAGCACCTCATACAGATCCAGGCCAAGGCCACCGTGCGCCTCACCGAGCTGCGGGTGAGTGCCCTCTTCACTTCCATACCTGCACGCCGCGCTGCTGTGCCGCCTCGCGCTGTTCCTGCTGCGCGTGCACCGCGCGCCGCTCGCGCACGCGCGCGCCCTGCGCAAGCACCTCATACAGATCCAGGCCAAGGCCACCGTGCGCCTCACCGAGCTGCGGGTGAGTGCCCTCTTCACTTCCATACCTGCACGACGCGCTGCTGTGCCGCCTCGCGCTGTTCCTGCTGCGCGTGCACCGCGCGCCGCTCGCGCACGCGCGCGCCCTGCGCAAGCACCTCATACAGATCCAGGCCAAGGCCACCGTGCGCCTCACCGAGCTGCGGGTGAGTGCCCTCTTCACTTCCATACCTGCACGCCGCGCTGCTGTGCCGCCTCGCGCTGTTCCTGCTGCGCGTGCACCGCGCGCCGCTCGCGCACGCGCGCGCCCTGCGCAAGCACCTCATACAGATCCAGGCCAAGGCCACCGTGCGCCTCACCGAGCTGCGGGTGAGTGCCCTCTTCACTTCCATACCTGCACGCCGCGCTGCTGTGCCGCCTCGCGCTGTTCCTGCTGCGCGTGCACCGCGCGCCGCTCGCGCACGCGCGCGCCCTGCGCAAGCACCTCATACAGATCCAGGCCAAGGCCACCGTGCGCCTCACCGAGCTGCGGGTGAGTGCCCTCTTCACTTCCATACCTGCACGCCGCCTGCTGTGCCGCCTCGCGCTGTTCCTGCTGCGCGTGCACCGCGCGCCGCTCGCGCACGCGCGCGCCCTGCGCAAGCACCTCATACAGATCCAGGCCAAGGCCACCGTGCGCCTCACCGAGCTGCGGGTGAGTGCCCTCTTCACTTCCATACCTGCACGCCGCCTGCTGTGCCGCCTCGCGCTGTTCCTGCTGCGCGTGCACCGCGCGCCGCTCGCGCACGCGCGCGCCCTGCGCAAGCACCTCATACAGATCCAGGCCAAGGCCACCGTACGCCTCACCGAGCTGCGGGTGAGTGCCCTCTTCACTTCCATACCTGCACGCCGCGCTGCTGTGCCGCCTCGCGCTGTTCCTGCTGCTTGTTGAGCGATCTTTATTTATGAGTGCTTGGTAGCCACTTTTCTTAATTACTTCGCTAAATTGAAATAAATGTGAGTGAGGATACAAATGAAGTATAAATTGTCACTTTAAGAACGTTCTATATATCAGTGGAATAATCGTCGAACCTAGCAAAATGTTTGAATGTAATAGAAGTTCCTTTGCCCAGGACATGGTGGGTTTCAACCTACACGCAATGCAGTGGTTGCAGCGCGACACGGAGGCGGCGCAGGGCGAGCAATTGTTCCGCGAAGCGACGAGACAACAACGCGACAAACGCACACGCGGCCGACGTGCCATCAAGCGACCCATCGTCACGGTCACGTGACACCACTGATGTATCGCAATAAATAATATATTTATCTGTATTTTGTTTTATTTCTGTTCTCCCAAAAAAGTGTGTGTGTGAATACGTAAAAAATACAAGTATAAAATTATATTACTTATATTCCGTTATTTTTTTGGAAGAGTCTTATTTGGTAAACAAACCGCTGTCAATCGTAATTCACGTTTTTTCCGCGTTTATCACTCACTTTCACAACACATTAGTTTATGGACATTTGTAAAACTCCATTTACTATTTATTTCACCTAAAACAAATATCAATTTATCATTTAAAACACACAAAAACAACTAAAATACGAATTCCGAGCGTACAGATAACTAATATTTTTGAATATGACATTTCAATATATTTATTTAAAAGGCAAATAGGGATGTGGTCATAATATTTTTAGAGGCGAATGAGTATAAGTGAATGAACAGCATGAGCGATAAAATAGGCCATGTTCTTTACCTATATTTTAAATTTTCACGAATTATGATTTTATAAATAATGTTACCGTAAAACGATTTGTTAATAATTTGTTTTTTGTTATTAATTGTTTTTTTTTCTATTTTTTTTATGTTGAGTGCAAAAAGAAATACAAAATATTGCAAATGTCAATCTTTTATGGCAAAACATTGTAAAGGTTTTATTTTATATTATGAATATTTCTGAATATCAATTTCACCCTGAACATTTTTAACGCTATCCCATATAATATTAAAGTATACCACATAGCAATGGCATAAAAGTTTACTATAGGTCACAGGACATTTTTTTGAGACTAGGATGAGACTTAGAATTACCCAATGAGAGCTTCGTGGAGAACAATGTTATTTTAGTCCTTTTTTTAGATGTTAGAGAGTGTGCCGCCGGCGCAAGGTTTTTTATCATAGTAAATACAAAAAATGTGACAATAATATTAATAGGGTCGACTTTTTTTTTCTAGACACAGGCGAAAGTAGGACATTTTGTTGTAAATTTTATTTTTGACGTCTTCACATAAACGAAATATAAATTTGTTGCCTTTTATGCTAGATGCTCGATTAATATTTTTTTTCGTAACTAATTCTTAGCAAAAATATTTAATACATTATTAGGTTTTGAAATAATTTTAGCAATATGTTAGCGTTAAATATTTGAACATAAAATGAATTTTATATTCGTCTATGGCTTATTAATATCATGTTCATTCATTTGCTCTTTGTGTCACTTTACTATACTTACAATATTACTCTATCGTCTGTGGTCGGAAGTACGCCATATTTGTTTAATATTTAAGACTATTCCAAAAAAATAGAATATAGACTGGGATTCGTCTAATGGAATTCTAATGGAACCATTACGAAATAAAAATGATCAATTACTAACTTACAGTTAAGGGAATATTAATAAGGCATTTATTACTATCTATTCATTTCATCAAATAAATAAATAAACTGTAGCTTATTCTCATCTCTTATAATTTCTAAAAGTCTCAATCAAATCAATTTTTTATTATAATTATAGAGGCTTAGGTAGCAGATATTCTTATTCATTGACTGACTGTATTGTTACTAAATTCGATCACAAAAATATATTAGCTGTACTTTTGAACACTGTAAAAGTTTTTGTAAAGTTATCTGCTATACTTCTGGTTCGTGGTGTGCAGCTTAGTCTGTTCACAAGTCAGAGAAGTAAGACACAAAAACTAATGACGAACCCTCGGTGTGATACATTAGTGCCGGAAATAATTTTTCGACAGAGCTCCATACGCAAAGCCCTCTTTTCGTTGGACATCAATAAATCGAGCGGGCCCAATGGCGTCCCTCCGTTAGTTACGAACTTGTGATCCCGAGTTGGCACCTGTCCTTACGCGTCTTTTCCAGAACTTATTCATTAGGCGTCATCCCGCGCTCGTAGAAGATAACTTTAGTGCACCCGATCCCTAAGGGGACCTTTCAGATCCGTCCATCTTCTATCTTCTTTGTTCTCTAAGTTTATGGAATCCAATATGGCTTTCAACGGAGTCGCTCGTCTTGTGATCTTCTAATATTCTTAACTCAGCAATGGGCTAAGGCAGTTGAAAGCAAGGGAGAAGCGCTGGCGGTTAGTTTGAACATAGTGAAGGCCTTTGATCGGGTGTGGCATAAAGCACTTCTAACACAGCTACCATCTTATCTGCTTCCCGAGAAATTATGTAAATAGATCACCAATTTTTTGGCAGACAGGAACATCAAGGTCGTTGTTGACGGTGCATGCGTTTTTACTTGACGCTTTTTTCGTCGACCTACGTTGTATTATACCGCATAACTTTCTACTGGATGTACTGATTTTGATAATTCTTTTTTTGATGGAAAGAAGATATCCCTAGTTTGGTACCATGATAAGGAAGCCAGGATCTGATGATAGGACCCCAGAGAAATCTAGGGAAACTCTCAAAAATCCGTAATAACTTTTTACTAAGCGTACCGATTTTGATAATTTTTAATGTTATCAAAAGCTGATGTTTATAATGTGGTCACATTCAAATTTTTTCGAAATCTGATAATTACTTTTTGAGTAATCTTTGATAACGCGTAGTTACTTGACTATTTTTTCGTCAATCTACGTTGTATTACTCGTCGATGTAATTGAAGTCGGTTTTTTTTTTCGTTTGCGAGCAAACACAATTATTTTACATGTCGACAAGTATTACGCCAGGTTTCTGTATCAATATCACAAATATTTATTAATCAATTTTATTATTTCACCGTCACATTTTGTTCGACATTGTGAGAAGAAATATATTTTTTTTTAAATTCCCCAAATATTTTCAATAGGATTAAGTTCGGGATGATATGGCGTAGTCAAAAAACTTTGATGCCATATTGCTGAAGTATATCTTCAATTTTGTAAAGAATATGGTTTCCTTTATTTTTTTTAACCAAATCATACAGTTAAAGTTTTTTTTATATCTTCATTGTAAGCATATAGAAAGAAGGGAGAAAATAAAATAACAAAAGTATAGCTGCTATATTTTATTTGTAAAAAAATATTCTACTCACTACATAGCCAATATATCAGTTAAAATTTAATAATTTAAGTATCCATCCCTGCGTAAGTCACATTATTTATCATCTATACAACAATAATTAATGTTTCACAATGAGTATTCCAGCAACGCATCTCAAGAATATCACTTACTGATAATTTATGCTGAAACTTACGTTGAAATGAGTATACGTTATTTGACATAATCAACAAATTTACTGGTCCTTTAATGTAACTGGAAAGTAGAATATTACAAAAAATGTATAAATTATACAATTCGAAAGAAAAACGGACGACATATAGTACAGAACAAATTTTTTGTTAGAGCGAACTGTCACGGAAGATCTTATTAAATTTAATACCTACTTTTTTACATGGAATCATTCACAGCTTAATAAAACTTACAATTTCTAGACTATTGAAAAATAATTATTATAAAAAAAATGAAAGTATTTCACCGTTTTACCACGTCTAGCAATTGTAAGATTTAATATCAAGCACATATATCATTCTAATTGACAATATTAACTTTAAATTATGCGGAATAAGTTCAGTTTAATGCATTCAATTGCTCATCGCTACGTATCACAATGTTATTGCTTATCGGAAACACGCACTTTAACACATATCACATATCGATTTGAATACTTCATCGATAATACAGGCTCCATCGCGGAGGAATAAAGTAGATTACAATGTTACGTATAAAATAAAACAGAAGACATTTTTAGAGATTGACCGTCAGTCTTATCATAATATTTTTACATCGTGGAATTATTACAAATACATCAATAGCCAATATTTCAGCATAAATTATAATATAACAAAATAGAGGTGCTACCCTGTCCGCGCACGGCACAGACGAGACAAAACAAAAATCACAAACACATGCTTGTTAGACGTAAGCACACACGACACAACCTGTTTGTTAGTAACGATATACATTGTTCTTCGTATCTTAATACCGTAATCCGTTAATTATATTAAACCTAAAACATAAATAACCAAATTGCTTCAGTATACCGCGACCGCTCTCGATAACGAGGACGAAAATTTAAGAATATTACATTGAAAAATGTAACTGGTCACATGTATATAAATAATAAATATCGCTATGAGGTTTTTTTGTAAGAGATTCAACCAATCGTCTAACCAGATTCGAGAGTAAACTAGATATAACTAAAAACGTAATACAACTAATAAAATGTACAGAGTAATAATGAATAAAAATAATACTGTGTCACAACTGCTAGCAGCAATGTTACTGGAGGACGTCAGCTACGCGCACGATTACGACGACCGAAAACTACTCGATCGCAAATATTCACTGAATTTATATCGACGAAAATAAATATATCCTAATCCGATTATAAAATAAAAAGCTAATTAATTATTTATCTATTTAAATTATATTCAAACACTTTAATACTCATATCATAATGCCGTTAACGATTGCATATTGTTAAGAGAAAGAGAGCAGGATTATTATAGAGAGCAAAATTTAAGAGATTATTTTAATACGATAAATTATTCGCTATAAGGTCAATATTTTTATTGTCAAGGTAATTTACAGTTTCATACTCGGAATAAGAAAAAGCGATGCCAAGTATAAATATTACAGCATCTCCATCTATACAGTGATCCCGAATAAGAAGGATAAATAATCTCAATTTTTAAAGCTTTTCAAATACAATAATATTCACATACGCGTGATAATACATATAAATATTAGCTGCAACAGAAGCTACGTAGTTCGACCGTAAAAACGTAAAAAAAGGTAAGCAAGGTCTAGCTAAAGATATCACAATGTCTCATAGACTGATTTATTTTACTGGCCCGTGGGGATTCATACAATAAATAAATTAACGCTAAATTAAGTAGAGACGTTAAGTGAAGGACGGCGATCGAATGAGTCAAGACAGAGGGTCGACAACTAAACAGCCCCGTATTAATTAGAAGGTATTTAAATGCTTTCCGCTTTCAACACAATTATATACAAAACACTGACCATAATGAGGTGATTCCGTTAAAAAGATAATGCCACGACGATTTGGTTGTGAGTTTTATTACGAATGCTTAGCCAAAATGCGTAACATTCAACCTAATGGAATATTCAAAATTCGTTCCTTATTTTCCCAACAACTAAAACTAAATACTATAGGTAATACAAAAAATGTATATCAATTATGACGGTATCATGCAGATTAAAAATGTGCAATGCTACCTAATAGATATATAGAATATAATTATAGTAAAAATGTATTATGGGAAGAGTTTTACATATTATTGCTTATTATCATCATCATCTTATGTATACTAAACTTTTGAAAATAACTACATCAATTTCGCTTACACTATTGTATAACGAGACTCATTATTATTGTTCTGACACAGACCGCCTCGTACCTTACATTTATAAGCGGACACTCGTCTGGATTGAAAACAAAATACTTACATTTAAATACTGACCGAAATGAGAAATAAATAACTATATATTTTACGAATCGTCATTAAAACTAAGTATATGATAAAAAAAATTTACAATATCCTTATACTGGACCTAATCCTAAATGAATACTTGCTTCCTGCAATAGGTAACCGTAAATATAATTTCATCAATATCAAGAGAGCATTTAAGGCAAGGTTTCGAAAGTACAACGCAGTACGTTCCTGTTCAATCTGTTTAAGTTACAAAAACTAAATACAACGAAAACTTTTAAATATTCACATATTTAATAATCGTTCACAACATTCATAATTTATCGCTTATATATCACAATGTAGGGGAAAAATACTCGAATCTCTGTTTATTATTGGTACCTTTAGACCTACGATAGGCACTAAGAATTACTTATGACCGCGCCACATATTGCTTCGTTTCAATGCCCTGAGCATAGTTTTTTTTTTTTAATTACATAGTAACCACAATTTATAAATCAGATCTGAGACGAGATTTAGAGGAACCTAAATTTAAACAAGTGTCCCGTAATTAACAATTATTATTTATACTGTTTAATTCTTATAGAGAGAAAAATATTTGAAATATACATTAATGTAAAAAAATATATATAATTGTATTATTTATCTATAATAATAGTTATTTCTATTTTATTTAAGTGAAAATATGCTTAGTTCAAATTTAGATTCCGTTAACGTCTGTGACTTTTCGTATTAATTACGAAAATATATAATTATGAAATTTAACATCAACGAGGAAATAATTTCGAGCTAAGTGATCGAAATTTTGTAAACAGTTATTAAAACTTTTTATCTGATTTGTGGCTGTGCTTCAATTTCTTGAATAACAAATATTAATCTCATATTTTCAGACAGTTAAAACTTTGGCGGAATTAGAAATCGTCTATGGTATTCAACTGGCCGTCATTTGAAACGCGGTTTAAAAATTGGAACATGAGCTCAGTACCCAGTACTCGTCCAGGTCTATTACCTAAAGCTGGCGCATGCTGCACGATCCAATCGATCTCGCGTGACTGCATACGCATCACTAAATAGAAGAGGTTGGTCATGTTTTGTTTCGATTACTAATTGTTTTAACAATCTTTACAGCTAAATTTCACTGTCGCATACCAGCTTTAGATAATGAGTGCAGAGTCCGCGAGAGGCTCGGGCGGCGGTCGCAGTCAGTGCGTCTCCTCGGCGCCCACGTGGCCGGCCACGAGGTTGAGCGGCGCCTCGTCGTACTCCGACATGCTGCGCCCCACCTGCAACCGGAGCGACACTCGGTTGGTTTCGCAAGAACCGCCGAATGTATCTGCATTCGCCGTCTCGACAGGTTTTTAAGGCTCGTAATTTAACGATAATGAAGTAGGTCCGAATTTCTTTAAGCCGTCAAAAAAATTCCGTCCATACACAGTCTCTGCATTCTAATAATTTAGACGCGTAACGAGTGATTCGGTAACCGACTTACTAAGGTGGGTGCGTGTGTGTGCGTACCTGCGCGGGGCGCGGCGCGTGCGCGTGCAGCGCGGCCAGCAGGTGCGGCTGCAGCTGGCGCCGCAGCGCCACCAGCACCGCCTCCTCCGCGCCCTCCGACCCCGCCCCGCCTGTCGCCGCGCCCACCGGCACGCCCGTACTCGCCCCGCCTTCCACCCTGCCAGAGCCCACTTCGCCACCGCTACCGCTGCGTCGAGATTCTAAAATGGAAACGCAGACACATACAGACTACTTCCTCACGATAAAAAATGATCGCGTTAATTATCTCTTAACTGTCAAAGATGTTTTAAATCGTTTTGGCGGTCGCTGCCCTATGGTATTTAAGTGTCGACATATTATATATTATAGATAAAAAGTGGATCTTGTGTGCTACTAGATCCATATCGCGTATTAAATGTAAGGTAATATAAGATTAAAATAACTAGTTTCATTTTTAACCGATTTCTAAAAAGGAAGAGGTTACTCAATTCGACCACATATTTTTTTTATGTATAACTTTTATAAGGGGATAACTTCGTCGTTTATGATTTTGATCATTCTTTTTTTGTTAGAAAGAAGATATTTCTGGTGTGGTACCATGATAAGGAAACCAGGGTCAGATGATGGGATCCCAGAGAAATCGAGGGAATCTCGAAAATCCGCAATACTTTTTACTGTGTGTGCCGATTTTGATAATTTTTAATTTAATCGAAAGCCGATGTTTATCATGTAGTCACATTTAAATTTGATCGAGATCTGATTACAACTTTTGGAGTAATTTTTGATAATGCGTATTTACTTGACTAATTTTTCGTCTACCTACGATGTATTATTTGTCGGTATAATTGAAGTCGGTTTTTTTTCGTTTGCCTGGAAACACAATTATGTACTTAACAAAACTAAGAATTTTTTTCTATAATAAATTAAACATCCATAGTAACTGTATATCGTCACCCTCTCCGACGACAACTATACACAACTGATAGTAGAAGTATAACATAATCGGCGTGTTATAATTAAACAACATTTTCAGATTTCATCGCGGATTATTAAGTTTTTTAAATGGCCGACGTTTCGGATACTTTACAGCAACCACGCCACGGAAAGGACACGGAAGGACAGTCCTCAAGTTTAAGTCAACAATAAACAACAAGTGAGTCAGCCGCCAGTGCGCGGTGCACGGTGTACGTACTGCTGCGCGCGTGCTTGCCGTCGTGGCGCGGGCGGCGGCGGCGCGTGTGGATGGTGTCGCGGCGCATGGCGGTGGGGCGCGGCACGCCGTGCAGCTTGTAGTACAGGCCGCACGCGTTGCACACCATCTCGCCGCGCGCGTCGCGCCGCCAGATGGTGGTGGTGTGCGTGCCGCAGTTGCTGCACGACAGCTCCACGCGCGGCACGGCGCGCGCCCCGCCCCCGCCACCCGCTCCGCCCACTGCTGTCGCCCCACCCTCTGACGCCTCCTGTTGAAGAACGTCGCTTTTGAGATCTTTAGTCTGTGACTACTCGAGGGTATTAATTCTTTAAAGCTCGGTACTTATATTCAAAAAACTCATTGTTTTATTTACGAACTGACTTTCGGACACACGTTCAAAATTGAACGGTTCGTGAGCAATACAAATCATTTTTTGAGCATAGGTACGAGGTTTAAATAAAATTTAATAACTTTTACCCGTACCATAAAGCTTATTTTACCGCCTCTATCGAAACTATTATGCGAACTTAATGTTATCTTTCCTGTCTGTCTGTCTGGTCTGAGTATTTTTGGCCCAGTTGTTAAGCCCTTGTGGATGTCAAGTCCTTATGGGTGAAACACCCCAGTAATAGAACATGCCTTTGATATACCATCGGTGCCTACATCCACCATTGATGCGGTGGACTTGATCGGCGGTGACATGACAGTAGGAGCTCTCTCTGCGTTACACTACTCTGCGGCCTAGGTGTCTCTATATATGACATCTCTATCTATCTATCTAATCTCTATCATGTCATTCTAATTTTACTGTATTTTTATAATTTTTAACGTGTTAATTGGTGTAAGTGATAAACAAATAAACGCCTCACTCTCAACAGGATCTACTAGGATTATCTCCTGTGTCGGGGGTCCGGAAACACACAATACACTAGTACAATGTAATCGCTATGAGATGAATTAATATTATAAAAGCGGGTACAGATCTGCTAAATGTAGCATGCAATGTAACACGCAATTTAAGAATTTGCCGTCCATATTGTCGCAATGTAGCATGCAATGTAACAAAATTCCCATAGCGTGGACTGGTTGCGCGCACGAACCGTGCTCACTACACTCACGAACAGTGCATTTCAACTCATGCGCGTCGCGATCCGTCATTTGTCGGTTTTTTTGCCGAACGGGGCGCGCAGTGTGTACGGAGCGCCAGTGTGGACGGGTTGTCTGTATTGCGGAACGCGCGTTAACCATGGAAGAAAACACAGCTACGGTAGAGGCTACAGTCGAATATAGACTGAGCTATGTTCGCCGCGCGCATGCCGGAAACAGATACGAGTACGCACATGCTCGGTTCGTGCGCGCCCTGCGTCCACACTTGTGAAATGCTCCTTTCAATATATATTGCAAGCTACATTTCGCAGATCTGTGCCCGCCTTCATATGCATTGTAATGGTTGTAATGAACGATAAGCAAGTAATTGACTCACGGGGTCGTGCGCGGCGGGCCAGGCGGCCGGCTCGGGCGCGGTGGGCGGGGCGTGCGGTGGGTGGGGCGCGTGGGGCGGGTGCGCGCGCGCCGGGCAGCTCTGCTTCCTGCGCGCCGTGCCGCCCGCGCCCGCGCCGCGCCCGCTCGCCCACTCGCCGTTCTGCCGCACAACAAATACACCGTTCACTTCAACTGGCGCTTTACAACATACACGCACGGTCGTCTGTTCCTACGGTAACCGACCTAACGCATGAGTTATGGGTAATAGCCGACAACGACAAAAAACATATATTACATCCACACTAAAGCAGGAATAAAACCCACAACCCCGGGAGTAGAAAGCAGGGCGACTAGAAAGTGCGCCGACAGGCTAGCCAGGTTATAAGAGCTGAACCTAACTGCGGCCTTATTGATTGCAGCCGATAAATAACTAACTCTATCAACCCGAATCATTTTCTGGTCACTGCCTTTCATCTTTTGATCTTGTAGTGTAGAGCTAATATGAATACTTAATACAAGGTGTTAACATTTTAGCTTGTTAAAAAGTGAGATTATAGATAAAAAAAGCAATAAATCGAAGGGTTGGAATCGTTGGGTTGAAGCGAATCTCATGACATTACAATGTTTAAACGGTGAAATTCTTCAATCAGAATTACTAAGATTCTATAAAAGATTAATACTTTATCTTATCTTATTTACTTTGAAAAAAAAACATTATTCAACATTACTATCTAAATCTTATATTATGTTTGTTATAAACCTTTTTTAGTGTAAAGACTTTAGAGCAAATGAAATTAAAACTCATCTTTCGTTATAATATTAGGGAATCCTAGCAGATAATTAGTTCGTCTTGTTTTTATTACACCTTTATCATATGACTAGCTAACTCGGCGGACTTCGTAGTAGGTTTAAAAGATTAAAAAATAAAGACTATAAATATACGGATATAATACATATTGTTTTCCGGAACTATAAAAGTTTAGTATTGTTCAATGCAATCACGTTTCAAGAACGATGAATATCAAGCAAGGCAAGATTGACGTAGAGTCGTTATGTGGAGGATAATACACTTATTAAGACAGCCGCACGCATAAAATATTAAACTTAAGTGTTTTAAGGAAACTGTTCTTTTCTTAGTGACTGACATTACAGGTTATCAGGGACCGTGAAAATAAGTTTATACAATTTTTTGACATTAAAATATTTAAAAATTTAAAATAGTAATGTTGGTCGAATTTGTAATATATCCTCCTCGTGCTTAAAAACGGTTTTTCTCTTATACATAAATATGTAAATAAAATATTAAACATGATAAGATGAAATAAGACTGGCGTTATGTCGAGATTATACACGATATAGGGATTAAGTTCCAGGGTCAAAAGAACGATTAAGTAGGACAGTAGCATCTTAAGATCTTTATAAGCCACTAAAATATTATTTGACAATTTCGTGAATGTAATTTTTATCTTCACATTGTTTAAAAAAAAATAAAGATGAATATTTACATAAAAACCACACGGTTAATTAAAACCGCGACGTCTAAAAGCGCTTACCGCAAAATATATTAGAAACAACTCAAATACAGAAACACATAATCTTGAGTTAGAAAATCTTTCGTTAGGGCCAGCACAAGTGTAACATTATTTATATACAGTCTATGAAAATTTAACTATTATTTCAGTTTTCTTCTATACAAGAGAGGGAATGAAACTAAATGTATCGACTAGTAAACAAGAGTAGGCAAACAAGCGTACGGCCCTGTAGTGCTATTCTGTAAGAACAAATTCGTGTCTCGACAGCGGAATCCGCGGTGAGATATCAAATTCGTATTCATTAAAACTCGACAGTCCCGTAGCGCCACACTTGTGAGTGCGGCGACGAGTCGAACCCTGTTGCGTGAGAGCGTTGATATTTAATAGTATGAATTCGGTATTCTGTAAGGGGATTTACCGCTTCACACATCAAAATTCGAGACTTGATTCGACACTTGACTTCATGCACATATTCTAAAATAAAGTCATAAGAAAAGAATATCGATAAAATAAACCCAGCTCTAAATTGCCGCTCTTCGATTCGACACTCACTTCACATCGCTTGTGCGTACGGAATGTTTACAGAATTCCAAACCAAGGTGAAGTGGGTTCGCTTTCGAAGTGAGCGCTGTCACTCAGGTGAAGCTCGATATCGAAATTGTTATTTACAGAATAGCCATGCTGATAGTAGGCGGTTACCGTAGCCTATAGACATCTAGAACACCATAAGCATCACAAGCACGCTGACGACGGGCTGCTCCAGATTTGAGCGGGATATATCCTCCTGTGCACTACCTCAATTGTTGTTATCCATGTCGACTTTTTAACAAAATATAGACACTCACAACAATGGTCACACTAACCGGTGAAACTGCCCCGTTTGCCGTGGGTGCAGGTGATGGTGACGTGGTACCGCGCAGTGGTGACACCGTCATACCGAGGTGCTTGCTGTTGATCAACCGCCTTAGTAGTTGCGTCGCTTCTCCGCCGCGACCTGAAATATACATTGAAAATTACAGCTTTATGTACAACTAAATGATTTTGTCACATTTAATTTCACAAAGGAAGACTAGTCTCTAAAGTTTCATGCAAAATTTAAATTCTGCATTAACAAGAATGTTCAAACAGTATAATATATCAAGACCTGTTTGGTTTGCATATTTATAATAGAGCATGCCCAGGAGTTCTGGCTATCTTGGAATATAACATTACTTGATATAAATAATATTTGGTTATGATTTTCCTTAAGTTGGTTTGCTTGGTCGGATGTATGTGGAAAAAAAAATTAAGTGAATTTTGTAGAGTAAAACTAACTTACCATTTTGTCTGTAAAGAGCCTGCCATAGAGTATCTTTATCACCGTCGTTTTCATGTGGAGGTTTTGGCGATGACTGGGCAGATGGCACCGACTGGGTCTCTTCTGGGTCATCCTTTAAATATTATAGAAAAATGTTTTTAACTTCTATATACTCAGTTTGTGTGACTTAAGTTTTATTACTTAATATATATTTTTTTAATAACGTCGAATTTATATCGATGTGCTTAAATTATTTGAACTGAAGAATAAACTTAACTCTATTCACAATTTAATATCTGCTCGATTTAATTATATAACATAATTTTGTCGAAAAAATATTGCCAGTATAATATAGTATAATAGTCTGTATAATATTGTAGTTGTATAAATAGCTAATCACTAGTTCTGCGTGGCGCCGCGTTGGCGCAACGGTTACAGCCATGGATTGTACCTGTGGCGTCGGCGGTTGCGGGTTCGATCCCCGCAGATGACAAACATTTGTATTGGCCATATAGGTGTTTGCTGTGGTCTGGGTGTTTGTGCAGTCCTTGTGGGTCTCCTCACCGTGCCTCGGAGCACGTTAAGCCGTCGGTCCCGGTTGTTATCATGTACAACCTGATAGCGTTTGTTACTCATAGTAAGTAATATATCCGCCAACCCGCATTGGAGCAGCGTGGTGGATTAAGCTCTGATCCTTCTTTAAATGAGTAAAATTCGCGTAAACATTAGAAAACAATATCTGATCCTTCTCCTACATGGAGAAAGAGGCCTATGCCCAGTAGTAGGATATTACAGGCTGAAGCGAGTTCTCGTGAAACTTGTGGTGTTTCACTTAATTAATAAACTATAACTTTTAGTTAGTAAAAAGAATGCGATTTAATATTCATAAATAATTGATCATTCCTATGTTAAACATTGAATAGATTGGTACAGTAATAATCTACTAATAACAGTTATATCATAGATACACTAGATGTACAACAACATCTGAAAAAGATGCACCCCAGTCTAGAAAATAAAGTTTATGCTGCTCATAGACTGCCCATGTATACTCACGTACCAACGTATATAATATCCAAGTTGGATACAGATGATAAACCAGGCGCACATTGGGTAGCTTTATATATCGATACGAATGGCATCGGTCAATATTTTGAATCATACGGACGATCACCTGCACGATATTATCTAGAGTTTTTAAAAAGGAATTGTAAAAGATGGGACTGGAATGTTGACATGATTCAGACTTCGGTTTGTGGCGAATACTGCTTACAGTATTTGCTATATAAGTTTCAGGGATGTTCATTGCATAGTTTTACGAGCATATTTACAAGGAACACTTTGTACAACGATATTTTAGTGGAAGAGATGTTTCGCTCTTATTTTATACATATAATAAGCAATAACATTTTCGAAATAAAAATTGTAACAAAATGAAGGAATGTGTTTTATTTCTGAATCAGAATAGTGTGGTAGTTACGAACAAAGAATTATAATAAAGTAGCACTGATAAGCAGGACGTACAATCAGTAATAGATAAGAGCGGCAAAGACGGGGCGGTGTTCGAGGAACACTAGATAAAAGGAAAGGCTGGACAATGGAATGCTAATGAAGGTGTAATTAAGGGTAGTGGAGTTTGCAAATGTAGAAACCTAAGCTGTGAACCGTTGCAGTACGCAAAATACTTGCGACGTATTTACTACATAGTAGTTTATTTTTTTATTAATTGTTTTAAAGAGTTTAATATAATATATTTCAAAGAGCATAATACTTTTTTAATTCATACTTTATCTACCTACTTAAATGTAGGTATTCACAAAAATAAACATTTTAGGATAACATTTCTGACTGGTTTTATCACTCTCACCTAGGTGACTGAGCTAAGCTCAGTATTTTTAGTAAATCATGTTTTTTGGATATCATATTTAAATAAGAATTACATATTGATAAAATATGAATAATATTTTCCGATTTTACTGACATAATAATAAAAAATATGGTAATAACTGGTTTTTTAAATAAAAAAAAAAAACATGGGTGCAATTAAAAAAAAAGGAAAATATAGATCTGGAGACATGGGATTGGAACCGTGGTCTTCTCGGTCGATCTCGATCGGCCGATTTCCCACCTGAGCTATTACAACTCTATTAACACTTGCGAAATTTACCTTCGTATTCTAACAATATTGTAGCCATTTTCTTGACCTAAAAACAGGGATAAAATGACATTTTCTAAAAATGAATCCTAGCTATATCGATTTATCAACCCCGAAATCCCTTACATACTAAATTTCATGAAAATCGTTGGAGCCGTTTCCGAGATTCAGATTATATATATATATATATATATATATATATATATATATATATATATATATATATATATATATATATATATATATATAATGTAGTAAAGGAGCACTGATAGTGTTTGCACCCGTGCGAAGCTGGGGCGGGCTGCTAGTTTGACATAAGTATAGAAGTAATAGAATAGTGTTTGAACACCTAATAAAAATATCTAAATCGCTCGTAAATAAATCAGGTTGTCAGTTTTCAGGCTTGTCATATTCAGCAAATCATTCAGGCGAAACTTTTAATAGTAAGAACTTTAAAACTCAGCTTATACAGTGAGAATGTTTGATTCTTACCAAATTCCATTAGTAAAAGATTCCGAGCCAAGACACTAGACTACATCCAGTACTACAATATATATGCTAAGTGTAAGCTTGAGGTTTTTTTCCACTACTTTGATTAGCCATTAAGTCAGCTAGTACGTTAAATGTTCAACACCTTAAAGGGCTAATTAAAAACATTTACAGGGAGTCTCATCTCAAAAATTCTAAACAGGTCTACGCGTCATATTTTCATAAAGGTAAGGGTCAATTTGATTGTACCATACCATCTTTAAAAGGATAAAGAAAAATTATAAAATTACTTGAGATGTCATTGTGATGTAATATTGTTTCTTGTTGTACAATAAAGTATATTTGTATTGTATTGTATTGTATTAAACGGGAATAAGAAAGTGATTTTTCAATATCGACTTTGGGTCATTTACAAAGACTACAAAATATTGATTCAAATAATAATCAATATAGCACGACCCCGCCGATTTGGTGAACTCGTCAATTTAAGAACTTGTTTATTTCTAACATTAACATTGTAGTCATAATCATATAGTAATGTTGCTTTTTTTATTCACATTTGCGTGACTTATGGCAAAGGAAACAATTATGCTTTATTACCAGTCTAAAATGTGATATTCTTATGACAGGTACAATAACTAGAATGGTATGTCGTTAGTTACATAGATTAACTAATGTCATATTTCTTGTTGTCTATTATCTGTTTAAATATAATTATTATATACAAAATATTGTATGGATTTTAAAAGAAAAACAAAATGGAAGCAGAACTTACCTGGGACACCTCAGAAATATCCATCTGTAATCTGTCCGGATCTGAACCACTACTGCTTTGACTGCATTCTTCATATGCTGAGTTATCTTGTGTCTGTTTCGCTTTGTTACTTGAACGACCAAAGACATGCTGTTTGTACTCATCTGCGAAGCTTGTCGTTTTATTGCTTGCTATCGTTTTCTGTAGGTAACCCCCGGATACGTCTCGATCCGTTTGCTCGCACTGTTCCACAGACTCACTCTTGATCGAGCCGTATAGAGATAGGTCCATTTCTTTGTGATCATGGCCGTCGTTGCTGCCGGGGCTGGTCGCGCTCTGCGGAGCATTGTATGTGTACTGGTCCTCGGAGTACTCCTGCGCATATGTCACTTCGGTTGCACTGGGTGCATGCGTCCTGTCAATGACACTTGTGTAGTTAGGCGAGAAGTTATGAGATTCTTCATTTTCTCGCTGCGCGACCGCGACAGCCTTGCTTATAATATCGATGACGGCATTACAATGCATAACCTCTCTCGCTCTATCGGAAGGCGGTAAACTCGGAACGCTGTTGAACATTATGTGAGGACTTTCCTCAGTCTTGACAGCGTATTTAGACGGATCGTAGTTTTTTATTTGAAGCAGTGTAACCGCAGCCTGACGGCTCTCTAAGTTTTTCATTTCCTCCGTGGAGTCGGGGGATCCTATCTCTGAGTACTTGTGTTTACCCTCATCGTCGTATTCACTATCGTTGAGTGGCCTGATTATTTCTTCTAATTTGTCCGCCGTTATATTCAGGATATCCTACAAATAAAATAGCATTGTTAAAAACAAAGGCTGCTCAATATTAATAGAGATAATAGAAACAAACATTAACCAATGAGGAGCTCGATCACTTCATCACACTTCGTGATATCGCTCGGCAAGAAGCCGATAAGATAAAAACGCATCTTTATCAGGTGATCGAGCAGTGTCCTTTCTGATTTCGAGGAAGATGTACTTTCTACGAGGAGTGAGTAGAACAAAAGTGCATATCTGGTCGTACTCGAGCAGCGTCGGTTTACGTGCATTATTGTGTGACAATATTAGTTACGGTGTCTCTTTGTTGTAGGTGTTAGTGTTGTTATATGCCCTATTTTCCGCGAGTCGAGCTCAAGAAGACGAAAACAACAGACCTTGTGATATTTTCTTACAAGATATCAACGATATCACGTTAAATTGTTCGAGACGGAATATTGACAGAATACCCGCTTGGCCGGAGGAAATAAACAAAGCCACAGGCAAAGGTAATACCAGTGACGTAAAAAAAATTGAGTAAATTAATAATAGTTCTTTAAGTAGGTTGGCAAATGTCTAACTTTCACACTGATACATAGTTAGCTAATTATATTTCTTATCACTAGCTACTATTACTCAAGAGTTGAGAAAATAATGTGTTAAGAATCAACTATTTGTAACGAAAAATAAATATAATATACTTTAAAAACTATTTAAAAGCAAAAATATAGTTATTTTCCTTTTTTAGGTATTGAAGAATATTTATCCTACCTATAAATATAAAAATTAAGAAAACAAAGTGGGAAAATGTCAAAAAATTGATTGAATAATACATTACAATACATTTATAATCTCATTAATTTTTGGTCGTCTAAAGATTTTCAATTCGTCCGTGACGTTGAGGGACAATTTCAATTCTCAATTATTATAATTTAGTCATATGTTGAGATGCAAATCATAAAGTTAGTATTTTACTGAAGATAGGAAGCATAATGTATTGTATCAAACATGATTCCATGATATATTTCAGATGCATGCGTTCGGATAACTTTCTTCAACAACAGCATAACTAACGTCACAGAACTGGGCGCCGTGCCGGGAAATAGGATAGCTATTAGTTTCAAATCGAACCGTATCAAGGAAATTGAGGAGGATGCTTTTAATAATATACGCCGCTTGGTATATTTAGATCTGAGCAATAACCGTCTATCAGGTATATTTGTTTTCTGATTACTGATAAGTTGATAAGTCTCCAAGAACAAGACTAACGCGTTGTATGTATATTTGTATAACCTCTTAGCCAAGAAATAGATATTATGTTGAATTTTGATAGATTTAGAGATAACAATTTCAAATTAACTTATGATTAAAATTAACTTAAATTTGTTAAGTTACACCACTTTGGCAATGTGTTGAATGGAATCTTAACGTGTCTTTGTCGTTGTAACTGACATTTCTTTCATCACAGCAGCCTTTTGCAGTCCACTACTGAACATAGGCCTGTACAAGTTCACGCCAAAAATGGCGTGAACTCATATGTTTTGCCCATAGTCACCACGCTGGGCAGGCGGGTTGGTGACCGCAAGGCTGGCTTTGTCACACCGAAGACGCTACTGCCCGTTTTCGGCCCGTGTATTTCAAAGCCAGCAGTTGGATGGTTATCCCGCCATCGGTCGGCTTTTTAAGTTCCAAGGTGGTAGTGGAACTGTGTTATCCCTTAGTCGCCTCTTGCGACACCCACGGGAAGGGAGGGGGTGGCTATATTCTTTGATGCCGTAACCACACAGCAGTTCTTTATCTATATTTATAACTAGCTGTGCCCGGGACTTCGTTCGCGTGGCATTAAAAAAATGTTGTTAAGTTCGCAGAGTTCAAAATAAATAGATTTTTAAAATAAAAGTAGCCTAAGTTACCCCTTATTATATCAGCTATCTGCCAATGAAAGTCCCGTTAAAATCGGTCCAGCCATTCTAGAGATTAGCCGGAACAAACAGACAGACACAGAAAAATTCTAGAAAATGTTATTTTGGTATGTGTACCGTGTGTAGGTACATATGCATTTAGTAAAAAGCGGTTATTTTTATACTAGCGACCCGTCCCGGCTTCGCACGGGTGCAATGCTGATACTAAATATACTACAGAATGTTTTTATTTATAGTGTGAAGCTAGCTTATGACATGGTTTTTAACATAATAAAAACAACATTCAAATATGCGTCGTTAGATTACGTTGTTACAGAATGCGTTGAAGAAATAAAGGTTCACTGCTCGTTCCCCGTAGGTGATAGCGTGATAATATGTAGCCTATATGTTGACCCGACTTCTTAATAATATTCGTGCGAAATTTGAAGTAAATCCATGCAGAACTATTTGAATTTATCCCAGACATACATACAGACAAACAGACAACAATTCTAAAAACTATATTTTTGGCTTCGGTATCGATTGAACATCACACCCCAAGTATTCTTTAAAAAATATCAATGTACAGTTTTGGTAGGAACCATTTTATTATTATTATTTTAATATTACAAACAGACACTCCAATTTTATTTATTTGTATAGATGTATAGATATATGTTACTTATACGACGTATTTTATTTACAAATATCGATACTAAGATCAAACTTTATTTTTGACATTTATTTGTGTCATACTATCATCTCTCTGGATCTTGACCGTGCATTACGCATATATGAGTTCAAACTACATGCTACGACACTGGATACTTTTATCCCGAAATTCAGGAACGGTTTCGTCGGGTTTATTCAAATAAACAAGTAAATAAATGATTTTCGTTTATTATTTTAAAAATATAGGACGGCTCTTCCAGAAAACGGCATAGGCATTATAGAAAATTTGATTAATATTTTTAACCGACTTCCAAAAAAGTTTTTTTTTTAATGTATGTTACATCAGAACTTTTGACCGGGTAGACCGATTTCGACAAATTTTGTTTTAATCGAAAGGTGGTGTGTGCCAATTGGTCCCATTTCAATTTATTTGAGATCTAACAACTACTTTTCGAGTTATATCTAACTAATAATGCGTTTTTACTTGACGCTTTTTTCGTCGACCTACGTTGTATTATACCGCATAACTTTTTACTGGATGTACCGATTTTGATAATTCTTTTTTTGTTGGAAAGGGGATATCCCTAGTTTGGTACCATGATAAGGAAACCAGGATCAGATGATGGAATCCCAGAGAAGAGAAATCGAGGGAAACTCTCGAAAATTCGCAATAACTTTTTACTGGGTGTACCGATATTGATATTTTTTAATTTAATGAAAAGCTGGTGTTTATCTGATAACTACTTTTTGAGTAATCTTTGATAACGCGTAGTTACTTGACTATTTTTTCGTCGATCTACGTTGTTTTACTCTTCGATGTAATTGAAGTCGTTTTTTTTTCGTTTGCGAGCAAACACAATTATTTCACCTCATATATCCTAGTGGAAAGAAGGGTACATCATTTTATTATCTAAGTAACTAATTATTCTTAGCTGTTTTTGAAAAATATTGCTTACTAGTTTTCTTCGAACCATATATAAACGAACCTAGTGTATGAGTTTCTTTAATGTAATTACTAATAAGATATTTAACTTAATAATCAGTAAATTTAAGTAAATTAATTCATTATAACCGCTTTAAATTAAGGCTATTTCAATTTACATTTTTATGCTTTAGGTGACGTATTAAGGAGCGAAATATTCCAAGGGCCCTACAAAAATGGAGTTTACAGCGAAATTGCTTTGGAAACACTTAATTTAGGTTACAACCAGATACATTCCTTGGACAGATACTTATTCCAGTATACGCCTAATTTAACTAGGCTCTATTTGAACAACAACCCTATTGAAATACTCGACCATGTCACTATACTCGCCATCTCAAGCGCGACAAATTTGAAGGTAACACTTTTATTATGTAGTTATATAGAAACTTAATAAATTACGGCCTCGTTTGCGCAGTTAGTTTGTTTTCCTTTCTAGGGCAGTCTGTTACTCCCGCCCCGTCTCAAAAAAAAAAAAAGTCATTGTAGGTATATCAGCGGCGGTTGTCCGAGACACAAGCTTTAAGTTGGCTACTTTATGAATAATAAAATAGATCATGTGTAATGATAAATGCTAAGTATATTTTAACTTTGTTTTTCAAAGTAACAAGATTATTATATAAAAAGAATATATAATCAACCAAGCTTCAATATTGTTTTTCGTTACTATACGTTATCTCGTGGATGTCATATATGTAGGTACGAGCCTTTTTAATAATATTTCACATCATTCAACTCAAAACGGAATCGTTTTGTTATTTAAGGTGACTTACAATAAATTATCGCAAAATTACTTTTCTAGTAGTTTTAGCCTACAAATTATCTTTAAAAAATATAGCTATAACTATATTAACAAATGATTTTACAGAAATTTCATCGGTTTATACATCAAAAAGACAAAAATCTACAACTTAATATAATAAACTAGTAGTCGCCCAGTGGTCGAAATTGGACCATAGTTAATTTAAATTATAACTGAACATTATTAAGGTTCTGTTGTCAAAGACTATACTTCTATAATAAGAAACAAAAGTGTGTGAAATGTTAGTGTGTGTATGTTTTTTTTTATATTTATGTAATGTATTTTTATGCATATTTAAAAAAAAATTAGCATTCTGCACTCCATCTCTATATAAACTATAAGTGTGCGAAATTTCATACTCCTCTGTCCTCGCAATTTTCTTAAAAAGGGGTACAAAGTTTTTGCTTTACGTATTAATATATTGGTATATAGAAGATAATGATTAACTTTTTTTATCAATTTTGCACCAAACAACATTATTTTCCAGGTTCTCGACTTGTCTAAAACTGATATCGACGCCGTACCGTTAGAGACTTTTCGAGGATTAGTCAATTTGAAGCAGTTAGACCTTTCCGGAAACAAATTCGTCACCGTGCCGGAGAGCTTGAGCCTCGTGGGGAGCACTCTACAGTACCTTACATTCAATAACAACCCGCTAGTTGAGCTTAACGACGATAGCTTTTTAGGTAAGAATATCTACACTAATTATTTCAATTATTTCAATTTGATACTTTTATAAATTAATTTGTTATACTAATTTTATAAAAGAGATAAGAGAGATAACCCAAAAAGGTTATTTTATTTACGTCTAGTAAATCCCACAAAAAATTTTGGTATTACCTGAGATTTAGTTTAAAGCTTATTATTCTTAAGATTACTCGAGTCCAGGATTCGAATCCTAGACAGCATCGCAGCATCGGTAGAAAATTTTACAAAAACGGGAAAAAATTGTACATTTGACAGCATAACATGGTACCGTGAAAATTCTTATGGGAATTAAATCGCTGGCAGCATTTTTTGTAGGTATTATTAATCCTCATGGATCA
Organism: Melitaea cinxia; assembly: GCF_905220565.1. Classification (NCBI taxonomy): domain Eukaryota; kingdom Metazoa; phylum Arthropoda; class Insecta; order Lepidoptera; family Nymphalidae; genus Melitaea; species Melitaea cinxia. The sequence goes on from NC_059403.1 coordinate 12,342,625, forward strand.
CAGAAATTTGCTTAAACTGAATTAAGAAGTCTTGTAAAAGTAAACTTTGTTAAAAAAATTAACAAACGAACTAGTCGTTACTACGATTTTTGAGGGATTTCCTCGATTTCTCTGGGATTGCATCATCAGATCCTGGTTTCCTTATCATGGCTCCACCCTTGGGATATCTCCTTTCCAACAAAAAAAGAATTATCAATATCGGTTCATAAACGACGAAGTTATCCCCGAACATACATAAAAAAATATATATAAGTATATATACGGTCGATTTGAGTAACCTCCTCCTTTTTTGAAGTCGGTTAATAAGGCTTACAATATAGCAAATGTTTAAAGCTAAAGAATCACAACCGACGGCTTTTCTTCGAGGAATGGTCGGAAGAACGAAAAAGATGAAACCTAAGACTAAACAAAAATACAAATATATCCCCTGACTCCAAGCAGGAGTCGTATCTATGACCGGTGGTGTTAATGACAATTCGTTTTTACTAAACTGGAATGGCCATTTTTATATACCTATCTTACCCTAAACATATCTTTTAGCGGCGTGTACAATCTATATACGATTTAAAAATATAATTTCAATCATCTGTATATAGTACTAGCTGTGCCCGCGACTTCGTCCACGTGGAATTAAAAAAAAAATTGTTCAGTTCGCAGAGTTATAAAATATATAAATTTCTAAAATAAAAGTAGCCTAAATTACTCCTTATTACATCAGATAATTTTTAAATTTATTTTGAGCGGGCGGATAAACGTCGATTTTTGTTCAAAAATCACTCGATCCGACCCGCTCTATGCAGGGCCGATTCATGCACATATTGCATTGTATCTCGCGGTAATTTTAATTTTGACAATTACTCAATGAATATAATATAACGATTTTACAATTTCCAGAAAATTAATTTAGTTTATATTAAAAATAATTTAATAACTAAAATAATCATTCGGATTCCAGAATGTATTAAACTATTAATAATAAAGATGGGTGGATTTAGTGGCGCTGTACTCCATGCAAGATATTGCCAATCATATAATAAAATACGGTTTTTTTTTTTTCTTTAAAAAGAGCAACTGCGGAGTTTTTTCTCTTTCTTTTCTACAGCACCATAATTCCGAATTGATAGTAGCTTCACTTTTAACTATACTTAATTAAAACAAACATAATTTTAGTTTGTAAAATGACGATTCAAGTGTGCTTTTGAAGTTTACTTGAATAAATTAATTTTGTGCTGTATTTTGAATATTTAATTTTATGAATACTCATATGACTAAATTTACTAAATTATTATTATTACTTATTTTGTAATATTTTCTAATGATGTTGCGATGTTGTCGATCGTAAAGTGGTGTAATATATATCCTATAAGCCATCCTCGACAAATAGGCTATCCAACTCTTAATTTTTTTTTCAATTCGAACCGGTCGTTTCTGTAATTTGCACGATCAACGAAACAAACTCTTCAGCTGTGTAAAATCAGTATATATTAGTGATGTGCCGAGTACGGCTTGATTCGACTCAGACTCGATTCCTGCTTTGGACTCGTATAGTCAAGTATTCGAATCCTTGCCTCGAGTCTCAGATTCGAATCCTGGGCTCGATTCTCGGACTAGGATTCGTGTTCTAAGTTACAGTAATAATAAAACATCGACTCGGCACATTACTAGCTATAGATGCTTCATTAGAAAGATATTATTTCAACTAATAACTTGACATGTCTATACGAATACGGTGAAAGCACTAGAACCGTAGTTTTCTAGTGTGCGATAACAGTGCGACGTGACTAATAAGTTGTTTGAGGAATTTTGATACTCATTACATAAGTAGGTGCATTAAAAATTGTGTGTGGATGACGAAAGCTTTCTATTTTCTCGGCGAAAGTTTCGTATCGATACTTACTTAAAGAATAAGACTTACTAAAAGAATTATATCGACTACTTTTCAATAAGTTTATTCTTAAAAACAATAAATGGAACTAACGAAAAACTGTACTTCTTTAACTTAATAAATTTAACTTAAAAAACTGTACTTATAAATTATTTCTAATAATAAGATTCTGGAACGACATTTTAACGATATGCAATGTGCATTACTATTATATGATAAACTTTAATACATGTTTATTCGTTACTAGCTGTGCCCGCGACTTCGTCCGCGTGGAATTTAACAAAAAAAATTATTGTTCAGTTTGCAGAGTCACAAAATAAAAAAAAAATAAAAAAAACTAAAACTAAAGTAGCCTAAGTTACTCCTTACTACATCAACTGTCTGCCAATGAAAGCCCCGTCAAAATCGGTCCAGCCGTTTCAGAGATTAGCCGAAACAAACAGACAGACGAAAATTCTAGAAAATGTTATTTTGGTATATGTACCGTGTATACCATCCATATGCATTTAGTAAAAAGCGGTTATTTAAATATTACAAACAGAATCTCCAATTTTATTTATGTGTATAGATTTTAATCGCGTAAACTTTAACAATCAAACAAAGAGTAACAAGATAAATAAGTTACGTAGCATAAACTTTATACCTATGATAAAAAGGTAGTTACAATATTTTATTCAAATACTGAATAATTCATTACGAAATTAATTAGTTTACAAGAAAACAAAATTTCTTAAGCGTGGGAAATTTACAGAGTTTTAAAATAAATATAGAAGAAATAATTTAAGTATATAAATAAATATTTATTTGCTTCTGATCAAGTATATTTTTAAAAACAAGCAAACAGAAGCAAATTATTGAAGTTGGATTCTACCGAGTTTAAATTATACTCTTTTTATAAATTATTACTCTAAACATATGAATATTATCTTAAAGCGAAATTATTCAGAACATAATGATAGAACACAGATGTTAAGTTTTCAAGAACGGTTCAGATTCATATTCTGGTTCGCACAATTGAGCCCGAAATGTCAATTGCCCAAATAGTTAAAAAATAATCATCGAACCCTTCTTCTATATCGAGAGAGAGACGGAATTAGCTTGTAAATACGTTGAAATAAATATACTTTTTGGGAGCTTTATTAATGCAGTAGAATACAAAACAATGATTTTTAGAATGTTGCCTTTATGTTAGAAATACAATACTATATAGAAAAGCTGTATATCTAAGATTTTATATTCCGTCGTCGATCACAAGATCAAACGCAAGACATTTTTGATACCTAAACATTATTGATTGATGATAGTCACTGATAAGGGGCTTGGTACGCTTTCACTGACTGCAAACACCACATGATAACGTGTAACGGAAGATAAACAAGATACGACCGAACATTTACTTTAGAAGCGAGATAAACTATTGTGGGCGAGACATCTTTAAAAAAAATTTTATTATGATAAATCGAAATGTTTATCAACTCGCAGATATCAACAAAATAAATAGGCGAAGTTGTTGAACCACTTCTAATAAAAAAACATATTTTTATAGTGATTCACAAGCGAGTGTGTAATCATTTAGGTAGGTAACAAGTAACAAATGACAACGCATTTGATCTTGGAAGCGAAACTATTAGTCAAACCGCAGAATAAAAAGTGGCAGATTAAGCTCAAACCCTTCCCAAATAGGGAAGCTTATATAAGGAAGGCCTTTGCCTATCAATTGCCTTTTATAGGCAGTTTTACATTTGTTTTTTTCAGTTCAGACTCAACGTAGAGAGCTTCAATTAAGCCTATCCACATTACCGATTCCGATTTAAGTATACTTTAAGGGTATGTAACTAAAATCTTTTGTCTGTTAAATACCGTTATACATCAGATAACTTAATCAAAAACCAGCGAATAAGCCTTAAATTGTATATCGAGAGATCAGCGAGCTACAACAAAATAATTATAATACATATAAGTATATATATATTATTGCTCTGTTATCAGGTTTGAGTAATCTTATTGAACTGGAAGTCGGGGAGAACAACTATCTGGAAGAAGTGAAACGCAGTACTTTTACGCCTTTGAAAAGCCTGAGAGTTCTACATTTGTGCCATAATAGGAAGCTAAAGTATATAAGCCATAATGCATTCAGGGGGATAAAAGAGAAGTGGACTTTAGAAGAGGTAAATATCCTGTTTATCTATTTAAGTTTTAAAAAAATGGGACCATATGACACACAACGCCTTTCGATGAAGAAAAAAAACATCAAAATCGGTCAATCTAGTCAAATGTTATACATTTAAAAAAAATCTAATCCATAAAAATAAATCGAGAATCTCCTCCTTTTTTGGAAGTTTCGTTCAAACAATTCCTAAAAGTCTACATAATATTTCGTTACACGAGCACGTGATTCAATTGTCTGCTCCCAAATAAACTACATGCATTTTAGTTTTCAAATAAATAAAAAAACCCGTAGTAGGTACATAATACGCATTATAAGTGTTGTAGATCACAAAAATGATTGATGGTGTTGACGAAAGATAAATTAAGTTTATAGCGACTTGCGTATTAGATATTAAAGTTATTACATAATTATGAAACGGTCAACCATTAGACAAACATCGCAGTTCACATAGAATATCTTATTAAACTCTCTCATTCCTTGTAATTCCACTCGTTTCAATAAGCATTTATAGTTCTACAATATGTGTAGTAGTGAGAGTGAGATACATGAGGCCTTACTAGGTATATAAACAGCTGTTTTACGCAAAAGGAATAAATTACAACAATGCTTTTTGATATGTGATCGATCAAATATTTTGTTATTTTAAAATTGCTACTGTCAACAAATTATATTTTTATGTTTCAATTATACGTTTCAAAAAAACGAGTGTGCTTTAGACCACACGACTGAAGTAAAACTTCTGCACAATAGGCTTTTACTGTCTTAGATATACAAAACGTAACTGGCTATGTGAGAAAGAGAAAAAGAAAATGTGTGCTCGCACCTCTCCCTTTTGCTCCGTTCGCCACGCCCGATCACACTTTTCGTAACGCTTTCGTCACGCATTCAACAACTTACTCCCTAAGTCAAGCGTGTGTAAAGAAATTTTACTTCAGTAATATACATGTACTAAAAATAAATAACAAATAAATAAATATCTACACAATACACACACGGTCGTCTGTTCCTAAAGTAAGCAACTTAATGCTTGTGTTATAGGTAACAGCCAACTGGTATAGCTACATTTTTTTTGATATACATACTTATAAATAATACATATGTGAATATATAAATAAATAGATATATATTACACCCAGACTCGGGGTGGGAATCGAACAAACAACCCTCGGAGCAAAAAGCAGGGTCACTACAAACTGCGCCAACGTGCTAGTAAAAAAAAAACTACAGTAAGGTATACGTCATGTACTAAAAAAACTATATATTAGTGCTTTCGAAAACAAATCGTTTTTGGTTACGTTCGATATAAATGTTCTTAGATATAAAAAAAATAATATATCGGGCCCCATTACCATATTATTATACTAACGTTTTGTCGACACACGATAAAAACATAAAATCTTTTTTCCTTATTAACGACTATCAAAAATTTACATTCGTTACTATTAATCGATTCTAGAAGCAATCGTTTGATTTTTCAAAGTAAGTTGGGTATAAAAATAAATTATTTATTCTGACGATTCAATTTTAAAAGTAAATGCATGTTATGTGAAATTACCTTAATGATTTTATTGTCATTTGGCATAAATTACTTTTCGTTTGTGAGTCGTACAAAATGATTAGTATTATTTATTTTTTTTGAGGAATATAGACACTTCTTAAGCCGTAATTATAAAACTTTTATATACTATCTTAGATGATCAGGATTATCTACAAATAAATTACTTAAGTAGCGTTACAAACCTCAATCCGAAGAAAAATGAACAATAAACGAGAACTTTGCGTCTTAGGTCCCTTTTCACAACCGATGAAAACGCAAATAAAAGGTTAAAAGTATATTTATGAAAAAATTCTATTCGCAAATACGAATCTAATAATTAAATATATTATAGTTTATTATTTGAGAAGAAACAGGCCCTAATCCTAAAGGTCCATTCTACCTCCTGTTGTTAAAGTTTATCGTAATTTATTTGTAGGATAAAATTTACCCTCAACCGGTGGAACCGGCCCTTGCTAATTTATAAATAAGTAGTGCTTGATTTCTATAAAATCTCTGGGTCTTTGAAATATATACATTTGCATATAAATAAAGCGAATTTCCTGAATATATGTAGCTACACACATAACTTTCGAAGGAATTTACCAAATTGTCAGAACAATGATTGTAAAAAAGATTCACGAAAAAATATATATAGCGGTATGAAGTTTGCTAGGTAGTAAATACGATAAAGTCGAATAAAACCACGATTTATTATACTTTTGGAACGCAAATCCACGGACAACATAAATTATATTTATACGCGTGAACGCGCGCATAGGTGTGTATGAAAGAAGTGATACAAACATAAATTTGTCCTTGAAATTAACAACAAATAAATCCTTTCACCAAAATATCGATATAATCAGTCCTTACATAATATCATACGAAACCAATCGCTATTTTTAGGGCGCGAGTAAAAAATTACATGTTGTTCAATCCTACTAATATTACAAATGCGAAAGTCCGTGAGGATGGATTAATGGAACTTTATTTTACACAAAAACTACAGAAGCAATTGTAATGTAGTTTAGTACATAGATAGCTGGAAATCCAGAATAATACATAGTCTACTTTTTAACCAAATATTCCCACAGAAGCGAAAATTATGCGGAAGAAATCGCGAGGCGCAGCTAGTAATATAATATAGGATAGGATAATAATAATTAAATAATTGAATTACCTGGAACAATTATTTAATCACAGGAAAACTAACATAAGTTAAATTGTTTATACATTATTTAGTAGTTTAGTAGTATTTAGGATGCGTAAACATATAAATATAATACATTATAATTATAATCATCATCATCATTTCAGCCTATTGCAGTCCACTGCTGGACATAGACCTCCACAAGTTCTCACCAAAAATGGCGTGCACTCATGTGTGTTTCCCATAGTCACCTCGCTGGGCAGGCGGGTTGGTGACTGCAGGGCTGGCTTTGTCGCACCGAAGACGATGCTGCCTGTCTTCGGCCTGTGTATTTCAAAGCCAGCAGTTGGATGGTTATCCCGCCATTGGTCGGCTTTTTAAGTTCCAAGGTGGTATTGGAGATGTATTATCTCTTAATCGCGTCTTACGACACCCACGAGAAGAGAGGGGGTGTCTATATTCTTTATTGTTGATCCACACAGCTAACATTATGATAGTACCAATAAAATATAAATTACAATAAACATACATAATCATGTATGAAAATAAATGAATTCTACAGCTTGTTACAAAATGCATATACAACTATTTATCGCTCTTAAAAGAAAAAGTTGCCTTTCTGTTTGTTCCTTAAATAGAAATAATTTTGATTCACTAACCGATACCTAACCTACCTAAAACCTATAAGACGGGCAGCAGCGTCTTCGGTGCGACAAAGCCAGTACTGCGGTCACCAACCCGCCTGCCCAGCGTGGTGACTATGGGCAAAACACATGAGTTCACGTTATTTTTGGCGTAAACTTGTGGAGGCCTATGTCCAGCAGTGGACTGTATAGGCTGTAATGATTGATGATTGAACCGATACCTACTGTTATAAGGACTTAGGCTACAGCAATATTCTCTCTACAAAGTCGTTTATTTGATGAACATCTCCATTCTCATCTCATCATCATCATCACAGGGTAGCAACTACTCTCTACAAATAATATAATTGTGTTTGCTCGGAACCGAAAAAAAAACCGACTTCAATTTACAAGGACAAGTAACAACGTAGGTAGTCGAAAAAGTAATCAATCAAATACGGATTATTAGAGATAAATCAAAAAGTATTTGTCAGATCTCAGCCAAATTTAAAAGGGACTACACGATAAGGACCTTAGGCTTAGTAAAAAGTTGAGGTAAATCCATGGTAATTCTTTCAACATAAGTAAACTACAATCTAGAAATAATTATGTAAAGTATCTAAGCTCAATTCGATTAAAGCCACAAGGCCATCACACTATTATAAATGTTTACGAATGAAAAACGTCTATTTTTTAGATATTTCATTTTTAAGAAAAGTTATGAATTCCGAGGTATTGTTATTGCTAACAGATTAATATATAATAATAATTCTTTATTGCACGATTTCATTATCACGATTCAGCCTGTAACATCCAAATGCTGGGCATAACTCTTTTTTCATGTAGGAGAAGGATTCGAACTTAATCTACCACGCCGTTTATCTTTTTTTATACAACTAGGTTGCCAAACAAGCATACGGCTCACGTGATGCGATTACCGCAGCTTATCGACACCTGCAACCCCTAATACCCCTCATGAGCTCTGTTCACCTAGCTATGATCTTCTGTAAGGTCGAGGTACTTCCCAAGTCGGGCGGCAAATCTGTATTTGAGCAGTATATTTACTGCTATCCTTTACCTCAGTTAAGCTTGCTCCACTGAGGATTGGTGGATATGTTCCTTACTATGATATGTATTTATGATAACAACCGAGACTGAAGGAAAGTGGTCTCCGAGGCATATGTGGGAATACCCACATGGATAGACATCCAAACCGGAAAGAAATATTTATACATAAAAAAAAATATCCATCCCGAGCGGAAATCGAACCCACAAACCGTCGGTGTTGTAGATGACTACACGCACAACTACACCAGAGCGATTGTTGTGAGCGATGAAATAAGTACAAAAGGCAGCATTATCCTTAAAGAGCAATTATCTTCCAGGCGACCTTAGGGTAAAATAATACATGTTAAATTTAATTAAATTATACTTAACTGCACAGTTGTATATATTTAAATAAAAATTACAATAGCCAAACAGAAAGGTCACTGCATTTTAGTTTGTTCCAGTTATATTCTCCAACTTGGCAATAACATAACTGGGTCAGCTGACCAATCACTTTATTCATGTGTGATAACAGTGCATTGCAAAATACATATATCTATACCTAATTCATTGTTGTTTATTGTTTTTTGTTATTTTAATTTTAAAGAATGAAATATTAATCTTAAATTACATTATCATTACATAGTATAAAACAGTCGCTCCCCGCTGTCTGTATGCTTAGATCTTTAAAACTATGCAATGGATATTGATGCGGTTTTCTTTAGTAAATAGAGTGATTCCATAGGAAGGTTTCTATGTATAATACATGCGTAAAATAGTAGAGGAACACTGATAGTTTTTGCAACCGTGCGAAGCGGGCGGGTCGCTAGTAACATATATGATTTTTTTTAATAAATATTTATCAATATTTTAATGATTATGTGGGTTACAAGATTTTAATTGATTTTTTTTTCATATTAAAAAATTACCCATGTTTATTAGTGATAGCGTACCATTCTGCTGCTGAAAGAGTTTTTAGAATTGCTCGATTACTTTTTATATCTATCCATTAGAAACAAACAAAAAACAAAACATTTAATCATTCTTCTTTATAATATTAGTATAGATTAAAAACGTAACATACTTGCTGTCTTGTATATATTTAACTAGCTGACCTGGTGAACTTCGTACCGCCTTATTTTTTTTTCTTAAATATAATAATTAGTCAAGTAAATACGCATTATCAAAGATTACTCCAAAAGTTGTAATCAGATCTCAATCATATTTTAATTTGACCACATGATAAACATCGGCTTTCGATTAAATTAAAAATTATCGAAATCGGCACACCCAGTAAAAAGTTAAGCGGATTTTCGTGTTTCCCTCGATTTCTCTGGGATCCCATCATCAGATCCTGGTTTTCTTATCATGGTACCACACCAGGGATATCTCCTTTCCAACAAAAAAAGAATGATTAAAATCGGTACGATGAAGTTATCCCCGAACATACATAAAAAAAAATATATATATATATATATATACCGTACCGTGTATATATATATATATATATATATACGGTCAAATTGAGAAACCTCCTCTTTTTTTGAAGTCGGTTAAAAATAAAATATAGCAAGTCAATATAAGTAGTAGGTCTTTCAAGTTGGATTGAGCTGCACATGGTGTGCAAATTTGATTAAAACCAGTTAGTAGTTTAGGAGTCCATCACGGACAAACAAGGTGACATGTAATTTATATATATTAAGAAGATAATGCCCTTACATTAAATCAACAGGTGTACCTCGATGACAATAACTTGAGCGAGCTACCAACAGACTTATTGCCATGGGACAAATTGAAGGTACTTGGCATGACTGGAAACAGTTGGCTGTGTAACTGTGACTTGGCTAATATTGTCACAAAACAACATGCTGGCATTAAATTTAAGCCTGGTGAAACACCCTAGTAAGTACATTTTAAGCATCTGTACTAGCTGTAAAAAATACCATTCACCAGAGTGGTACCTTATTTTATTAAACATGAAGTTATGTTAATCTTGAAACAATATAGATAACTTTTATATATTTCAGTTGTGCAGCACCAATGAGACTGAGTGGGGCTTACATCACAAACATAACAGTATCTTTCTGCCCACAATTCGATACTACTTTTGCACCCAAGAAAGGCTTCTCTCTTTCAGACTTAAGACCAAAACAGATTCTTTGGTGTATACTTGGTGTTGGTACTGTAGTGGGGATTGGAATTATTTGTGGACTAATGGTCAATTATATAAAGGCATTCTTCAAAAAGACCATAAGAAACGAACCAATTAGATATGTTAATATTAACGATGAGTTAGCTTAGAAAGCATTTGTTTACTATGTATAAATAAAGTTTTCATATAAACAAGTTTTTATAGAACGTATTATTATATTAATATTAAAAATTGTAATTATTGTATAAAAATTGTTCTATTGTACTGAGCAAAAAATAAATCACTATTTAATAACCCACCTCTTTCACACCAGTCAGGGAATTTGCGTACTGTACAAATTGTTGCAAAAGTAGCTCAGATTTGTGTGATAATTCTCTAAATGTGTGGAACTCATCAAGTTTGTGTGCACAGCTCCCACAAACCACCTGTGGCAGCATATCCTCTGGAGAAACCTAAAATAACATTAACAGCATCAACTTTTGTTTCACAATATATCTGTCATTAAGAGATGATGTGGTCAGTGACCTTTTAGTGGTGTAATCATAGATTATGATTCATCTATGTGTAATCTGATAACAAATAAAAAGTAAACTTTTTATTTTATCAAACAATCTAGATAACTACACCGAGATAATAAATACCACATGTAAGGAATTAACTTCTCTCTTATACTAACTGCAGTTCTATATTTAGATAATATTAAATCTTAAAATAGCATGGTAATTAAAAACTTTGGTTTGTGAAAAGGTTTATACAAAGCATGACAGAAATACACATGCATAGGGTATTAACAGCAAAGTGACCAAGTTTGAGGTGCAAGAGGCTGCGTCCAAGATTATCTAGTGCGCTCCTTTGTTATCAGCGCACGCCTGATACAGAGTGCTTCCACCCGCCTTGCCTATCATTTCCACGAACGACATTAGTCATACGTTCGAGCACTCAACGCGTGGGCCGTAATATGATATCACAATGCGAAAATACCCAACACCCGCGAGAAAGTTAATGGCGCTTATCAGTATCCACAATCTCTTACGCTTATGCTAAACTTTCACACGAGAAAAAGCCAAGGTTTACCAAGATTAACAAAAAAAAATATATAATAAATCACTTACCATTATTGACAAATATGTCATTATCATTTCGGAAAGTCGTGATTTATCCTTATCACGATCGAATATTGGTAGTTTAACATCACTGCAATTATCGCCACAGAATGATAAACAAAGGCGACACACTGAATGGAACTTCGGCGGCAAATTACACATATTTAGAAATCAAAACAGAGAAACGTGACCACAATGAAAGAAAACATCTAGAAATAAATGTTGTAACTAATACAAAAATTAAAAAGATTTGTTGAAAATATAACTCAGCATGCGATGATGTAGGATACATCACATCGCGATTGTCAACCAAACGAACGAGCAAGCTACACACACATAGAGATATACCATTGTTTACGGTACGCTGATTATTGCGCGTGTATGCGCTAGATTGTGGCGCTAGTGGTTCAACAGTTGACATACTGATAAAATGATAACGTTGTCAAGTGATTTCTGCTATCATTTAATCACTAATACAAAGATTTTGTTGTCTTATGTGTTGAATTATCTAAAAAAACATGAATTTAATATATTTATGCACATATTAAGCTATTGAAGAATTTAGCGTGAAATATTTTTGTGAAGTTACAAATAATACTTTTTAATATGTTTTTAATGTAAAGTTCTAACATCGATTTTAACAATGCAATAATAAAAAAGTGCATACTTTATTGAAATAAAAATAAATATAAAAACAAATATTAATTTAATTAAAATAGTATCGTAAACTGATTTTGTGAAAGTTCGAAGTGAAAATAAGAAGAAATATAATTTGAAAATCTCTGAATTTTAAAAATTCCCCTTTTAATTTTACTTTTTCAAAATAAAACCTTAGTGATTTTCTTTTGCTACTAATACTTAATTGTAATTTTTTATATATTATGTCAGTATATAATATATTTTTTTTTTTCAATTTTTTTAAATATATAATTTAACATAATTTTGTATTGACTACAAAATCGTATGAAATTAATTAATTACGATATTTTTATCTTAAATCCTAGTACTTTATTAATTAACGCTATGTAATATCAAAAGATTATAATCGATATAGACATATATACACGCCGAAATACGAATATTTTCAGTCTTCATAAACTTATTATAAGAACACTGAAAATATAGATGAAATGAATGACAATATTAGTGCACACCTACACGTTTCAAAATACCTTTATATACCTACTCTTTGAATAAGTTAACGAAACAGTCAAATAAATATGCTGCAATTGTACCTATACAATTATAAATTATTTTTATTACGCCAATATAACCTAAGTAAGTATAAATTCGGCTCAGAATTATTTATCTAACGAAGCATTCCATTAATGATGAATAACAAAAGTAAATGGTAAATACTAGTACTTATTACTCATTTTTATTGTATGCTGATCTATTCGATGGCTATGTTCCACTTAAGGCCCGCTATGCCATTGACAACATCGCTGAAATTCCCATGAATTTTGTAGGTGAACGCATATCTGAGCGCCGTGTGCTCGCAATATGGTGGCATGATAAAAACATACAGCTGTAGGGGTTGTGAGTAAATATTTCGCATGGATTGAAATAAAACTTAATTCAATATGGATTCCCGTGAATTTATCGCTGTGTTTTTGACAAAACGAATAAGAGATAATGACTCGGAAAGTCTTCGGAAAATTCATCAAGCGCGGTCTTATATAAGTATTTAGTTACAGTAGTGGGGGTTCGTCGGCTTAATGGTTTACAGCCACCAGAGGCATGACGATCGATGGGTGTGCTGTGCAACGAAGACAGAATAGCATTCTGTCTCTTCTTCTATCACACGTAATACATTTTTGTTTTAAAATATATCCAATTATCATAAATCACCACTCAATATAACCAATTAAGATGAAGCGTGACTCAACTACTACTAGGTGACCGCATAAATCGATAGTAGGTGACTTAGAGCGGCATTAACGCAAACGAAAAGTTATGACATTATCGTATTAATCCCTCACCTCTGAAAGGGGCTTAGTGGAACGCACCCTATATCTCTGCTGATTGCTCTGTTTGGCTCTGTTCGTTTTCGCTGACCACGGTCACTGACTGACTAGCTTTGGACTAGCTATGACAAACTATCAAAATAATCATCTGTGTTGGAAAATTAGAGTTACTCTTTGTCTTTGCTCTTTTGTTATTTTAACAAATTGCTGTGTTGAGTGAATACGCACTGTTTTATTTATTATTTTTGTATACATATAACAATGTGATACGTATTGAAATACAAGTGCATAATTATATTACCGTCATAAATTGAACTGTACTCAAAAATAAAATTTTATTTCCATTTTATAGGAATCTTTACACTTTCATCATATTGAATCATGTTTTAAATTCGTTTGTAAATTTATAATTAAAATCTTTTTAAAATGAACTCTTCACAATTAATCGAAGAGACAGTCAGTGTAACAACCTCGGATACAGCGCAACTAGTTAGCAATGAGGAACCAGAAGCAAGCTCATCTAATTTTACACAGTTCAATAGATCTTCCGACCTACTAGTATGTTAATCTTGTTATATAAAATTTTAAATTAAAAAAAAATAGTTAAGACTAGTTCCTAAACGACCTGATAATATTATCCTTGTGTGTGTTGTCTAGGATTCAACAGAAGATGACATACATGGAAGTCACGGGATTAGAAGAAGGCAACCGGTACAGAAAATTGACCCTGGTTCTCTAAATATTCTTTCAGCAAAGTATGAGGTAAATAATTTTAAAATAATTTTAGGATGTATGCATCATACATAAGTTTCATTAGTTATACATAACATTGTATTAATGAAATGATTTTTTATATTTTATTTCAGAGCTTAGATTATGATACTTGCGAAAATCACTTATTATTAGACGAAGAAAGAAAAAGAGGCTATCCGTTTATTGTGTGGAAGGATATAGCAAGATGGATAATTGTTTTACTAATTGGTGTAGTGACTGCACTTATTGCTTTCACCATAGACATATGTATAGAAGAATTCTCTAAAATTAAATATGTACAATTGAAAAAATGTATCCTTTGCAATAACTGAAATAATTTAATGTTGTAACTTGTATATTGGTGTTGTGAACCCTACAATAATTCTATATACCAATTTTAATAAGAAAAGGAAATTTTTAATATTGGGGTTTTTGCATTTATTTTATTCTAGCTTTTAACAGTATTCCAATGAATTTGAGATATTTTCAAAGTTAATTACATACACAACGCTATTAAGTTTTTCTAATGTAAGAAGTCTTTTTGTTGAAACTCATTAAATAATATGGTTACAGAATTTGAATATGTGATGGTAAATTATTACTTTAATGACATCAATTTACACACACTAATGTTTTTCCTTAAACCATCAATTTAGCTGTTGACAAATATGTCCTTTTGGATAAACTTTACATTCCATACTTGCTTTGGGTATTGACAAATATTTGTATTGTCTTTATTGGATCAATGTTAGTGGCATATGTTGAGGTAAGTTAATCTTTTCTAATGCATTTCTATTCCATGTACATACTTACCAATGACTTTAAAATGTCAAAAGACATGATTTTTGGTAGACTTAATTAAATTTATCTTTTATTATTATCTATGCCTAGATTTTTCGAATGTCTAGTCTCAGTATTAAAATGTGGTATGTATTGGTAAAAGTCTTTACTATGTTCTACGGAAGTTAACATCGGTAACTTTAAAGTTGCTGATTGATTGGTTTAAAGTTGCTAGTTTGTTACATTTGCCAAGACATTTTTTTTCATCTTTGACAATTGACATCTTGATTCTACCCATACTAATATTATAAAGCTGAAGAGTTTGTTTGTTTGTTTGCCTTAACGCGCTAATCTCAGGAGCTACTGGTGCAATTTGAAAAATTTGTTCAGTGTTAGATAGCCCATTTATTGAGGAAGGCTATTTATTTATTTATTTATCTATTTATTTATTTATTTATACCTCTTTTTTCCTAAATTAATGTAGGTGAAACCGCGGGGCCCATAAGTAATTGATATATCTAATGATAAAAAATAAAACATGTATTATAATATGTATGTTATTCATTTTTAGCCTGTCGCCGCCGGCAGTGGTATTCCACAAGTAAAGTGCTACTTGAATGGTGTAAAAGTGCCTAGAGTAGTGAGGATCAAAACACTTTTTGTGAAGGCTGTTGGTGTGATATCAGCAGTTGTTGGAGGATTGGCTGGAGGAAAAGTATGTTGTTTATTAAATGTTATTTTGAAACACATTAATCTGCAATGTATAATATTAAAGTATATCTTTCTTCTAAATGCATCTTACAGGAAGGACCTATGATACACAGCGGAGCTGTAGTGGCAGCGGGTATATCACAAGGCAAAAGTACCACTTTCAACAAAGACTTCAAAATATTACAGTACTTTCGAGAGGACCATGAAAAGCGAGATTTTGTTTCGGGAGGAGCAGCCGCTGGTGTATCTGCTGCTTTTGGAGCACCTATCGGTATAAAAACATATAGTACATAGGGGCTATCCTTAAAATACATTCATAAACAGGGGAAAGATGGCTTTGCTTAACATGATGAAGTATAATAATGGTGGAGGGGAGGTTGAAGTAAATAAAAACTAAACTATGAAAATCATAACTAAACAATGTTTAAAACTTGAAAACGAAAGTCTTCGAGCAATGCGTCCTGCCTGTGTTAACATGTGGAGCCGAAACGTGGAAACTGACGAAGGGACTAGCCCACAAGCTTAAAGTCGCTCAGCGTGCAATGGAACAGGCTATGCTTGGGGTTTCTCTCAAAGATAGAATTAGAAATGAGACTATTCGCGAGAGAACGAAAATAGCCGACATAACCCACAGAATTAGCAAGTTGAAGTGGCAGTGGGCTGCTGCATCTGTATCGCAGGACCGATGGCCGTTGGAGCAGACGGGTCCTAGAGTGGAAACTGCGTCTTGGCAAAGGCAGTGTAGGACGTTCTCCAGCCCGCTGGATCGACGAGCTCTGTAACATTGCCGGTGTAGGCTGGATGAGGATTGCGGAAAACCGGTATATCTGGCGCGAACTTGGGGACGCCTATGTCCAGCAGTGGACTGCAATAAGCTGAACTGTGTGACTACTAACTGTCTAAACTTTCAAAAAAATGTCAGGAAGGCTACTAAGAGGAGCTACAGCTGTTGTGACAATATTTGTTAGGGGGTCCCTGAACGTGTGACTTAGTGTGATGAAGGGGCTGAGGGAAGGATCTGAAATGGTCAAATTTCGTGTGACGCGTTTTATGCATGGTCCCCATATAGTTAATTAAAAAAATATTTTAAATAAAACCCACAATTTTTTATTATGCTTTAGGCAATATTAATGCGGAATTGCAATATACTTTAATCATCTGGTGTGCATGTCTGCCTCTGCAAATAAGCATAGGTTTGTAGATTAAATAGTAAATCACTGCCAAATTTCATTGACAATTAACAAAAACATGACTGATTTTAGACCACAAAGTAATATTTCTATAAATGCAAACATCTTTTTTTTTACGTGGGGAAAATCCATCATGGATGCCAGAGGGTTATGTCAGTCACCTATTGACTAAAAAACCACCACGTGTGAGCAGTCGTCCGCCTGGGTGGGGCGAGATGGGGTCGCGCTAGCATTCGCCAGCTCATATGCAAACATCTACCTCAAGCTAGAATTGATATATCGACCTTTAAAGAAAATGAAACTATATTCATCACAATACCATAACAATATATCTAATTTTTTAGGAGGAGTATTATTTTCACTTGAAGAAGGTACAAGTTTCTGGAATCAAGCATTGACATGGCGTACCTTTTTCGGTACTGTAGTGTCTACTTTTACACTCAATTTTGCCTTGTCCGCTTATCATGGCCATCCAGGAGAATTGAGTTATCCAGGTGAGATTTCATTAAAAAAGAATTTTTGTTAATAAAATGTGTTGCCAATAATGGTAATAATTATTTTTGGGTCAATTATTTTCCTCAATCAATACATATAATAAAAATTTAACAAATCGCTGTCTGTACAAGAAAGATACTGTGTGGTTACGGCAGTAAAACTGCTGTGTGGTTACGGCAGTAAAGCTGCTGTTATTGCAGTAACGAATATAGCCAACCCTTCTCTTTCCGTGTGTGTCGTAAAAGGCGATTAAGGGATAACACAGTTCCACTAGCACCTTGGAACTTAGAAAGCCGACTGATGGCGGGATAACCATCCATCCACTGGCTTTGAAATACGCCATTTTTGGCGAGAACTTGTGGAGGCCTGTGCCCCTTGTACCTGTATCAATCCTTTATACCTATATGTACCTTTATCAACGCAAATAGCATCCAAAACAATGATTGTTAGAAATATTGTCGGTTTGTCTGTGCGTTTGTGCATGCTAATCTCAGAAAAGGCTTATCCGATTTAGATATGGTTTTCACAAATTTATTGTGGTAAGCTTCACTTAACATTCATGTAGTAAAGTAATGCCAATTTAAAGAATCTCATTAAACATGTATTCACTATTTCACGCGGACGAAGTCGCGAGCACAGCTAGTTTAATAATATACTAGCTTCCCGCTCCGGCTTCGCATGGGTATTTAACAAAAATTTCCAATCCCTAATTCTTTTTTAAATAACTTCTTTTCGTTTCGAAATCGCTTGTTTCGCTGTTCAAATCGAACTAACTCTGGCGGGCGACACCGGGCTCTTATATATTCAGAGAGCTAGGCTCTAGGATATTCGAGAAACTTTGAGAATATTTTCTTTCTCACACCTTCTAGAATGTTCTCGACATTATCGTCCGCCGTAACAATAGGTTCTGCAGCTATCGCATACGTAGTAAAGGCGCGAAATAAAAACTTATGTCGCTTACTCCAAAATATAAGTTAGCTACTACTGTATAAAAACATAAAATTTAATAACTTTATTATAGTAACAAATGTAATTTAAGACTTTATTCATCATTACAGCCTATACAGTCCACTGCTGGACATAGGCCTCCACAAGTTTACGCCAAAAATAACGTAAACTCATGTGTTTTGCCCATAGTCACCACGCTGGGCAGGCGGGTTGGTGACCGCAGTACTGGCTTTGTCGCACCGAAGACGCTGCTGCCCGTCTTCGGCCTGTGTATTTCAAAGCCAGCAGTTGGATGGTTATCCCGCCATCGGTCGGCTTCTTAAGTTCCAAGGTGGTTGTGGAACCTTGTTATCCCTTAGTCGCCTCTTACGACACCCACGGGAAGAGAGGGGGTGGCTAAATTCTTTAGTGCCGTAGCCGTTAGTTAAGACTTTATTGAAATTGGAATTTTAAATTTCGCGCCATTACTACACATGCTTGAATTGCTCGCGGTGTCTTTCGAAATGTAACCCAAATTATCGTTGTTCTGAATGAAGTTCAAAAAAAGGCCTATCACACTATATAAGCCCCTTTATCGTGCCGGGACTACTTTTTAAGTTTTATCGACACGCACATTTTATCAACTTAGTTTTATTATATATAATAATGATAATGATGATAATGATATTTTATCTTTACAATTATTTTCTTCACATTCATAGAGCCATTTCTAACTTTAAATACTTAACATCAATGACAAATACTCATCATGATTATTTATGTTTTGTTAGTACTTTTCTTACAACTTAAAGTTTTTTTTTTCAGGGCTATTAAATCTCGGAAAAATGGAGCCATTTCCATTCCAGTTCTATGAATTACCAGTTTTTATGCTCTTTGGAGTAGTTGGAGGCGCCTTAGGGGCTCTATGGAACCATATTAATTACAAATTATCTGTGTTTCGTATAAGGTACTAACTACTGCTTTGCCAGTATTATGATTATTAGTATTGCTTATTTAAATAATATTTATGTAAAAAAAAATTAACTAAAAAATACTAAAATCATTTTTGTCAATTCGTTGTCAGTCTTATTTATGTTCTAGTGTAGCAGTGGTAAGTTCTAAGAGACATCCATAGTGCACGATCTTTCAACACTAAAATATGAGAGGAGTTAGATATTGTTGGCAATGATGTAAGAATAGACGCCAACATTAGTATTATTTTTTTATACAACTAGGTCGGCAAACAAAAGTATGGCTCACCTGCTCGTAAGCGATTACCGTAGCCTTTAGACGTTTGCGACACTAGAAGCACTGCAATCTGCGTCCAATCCGCCGCCCAGGAGCTCTGGTCACCTTACTCACCACAGGAACACAACACTGCTTGAGAGAAGTATTATTTAGCTGTGATCTTCTGTAAAGTTGAGACATACTTCCCCAGTTAGGCTGCTCCAGATTTTGAGTAGGATATTTCCTTCTGTGCTCTACCTCAGTTAAGTTTTTTTAATTTTCTGTGCTTTGCTGTAGAGTTTTGTAGTTATGGAATGAATAAGTATTTTGAAAAATGGAGTGATATGTGACGGGTGTTGATAGGTACGTGAGCGCAGCCTGGCTGCGAGTGGTGGAGGCGTGCCTGGTGGCGGCCGTCAGCGCCACGTGCGGCTTCCTCATGATGTTCCTGCTCGACGACTGCCGCCCGCTCGGCGAGGACCCCACCAAGGTTCCGCTGCAGGTACGTGCGAGTAGCGTGATAAAGCATCATCGGTAGTAAAAATAATACTAATCTCTTGCATCTCTCCTAAGTTTTTTTTAATGATTAATGGGTATTATCCTTCCTTTTAAACATTAAGCTTAGTTACTGTCACAAAATTCCATTTTAAATTATAAAATAAAATTCAATAGCTCTTCTGCGCGGACGGCGAGTACAACACCCTGGCTGCGATTTGGTTTCAAACGCCCGAGGCATCGGTGCGTTCCTTCCTCCACGATCCGATGGGCTCGTACAAGCCACTGTCGCTGATGTTCTTCGTGGTGTGCTACTTCTTGCTATCAACGTGGACTTTTGGCCTCGCAGTCTCCAGCGGCCTATTCATACCCAACCTGCTCACCGGCGCTGCGTGGGGAAGGCTGCTGGCTATTTTCATACAGTTTATGCTGCCTCAGAATGTAAGTTTACTTATTTACTAAATTAAAACATCAGTAATTCAGTATAATTCATAATAAAAAAAAGTCATATAAATTAAACATGAACTGATCAAGTTACTACATTAGCATACAAATAGTTTTTTTTTTTTTATATATAGAAAAAAGAATGCAATGTTCCATTTCACTTAAAATATATGTAAGTATTATCTGATTTGTCTGCTATATACGAGGGTGGGATGATAAGTAACTAGCCTTATAAGAAAACATTTAATTTTTCTTGATAAAATTAATTTTATTTTTCGACATAGTCTCCGTGAACCTCTACGCACTTATTCTATCTTCGTTCTAAAGCAGTAATGTCTTCCATAAAATGATTTCTTTTGACCAGACAGATGTTGTGTCTGGTGGGTTAACGCCCCGACGGTTGTTGTCGGGTTCTTGTATATATACTCAATCACTCTGATAACTTTGATAGCGCGATGTAGGATACGTCAGTTTTCTCTAGTTTATATGCCGCGTGATTCGCTACACAGCCATGGCTTTTTTTGGAGCCGGGCATCCCGATTGAGTCCACGGTTTTAATTGAATTTTTGATTCTGGCGTGTAATGATGAACCCATGTCTCAACTTTTGTTACAAATCGACGTAAAAAAATCGGCCTTATTACTCTGAAAACGGTCCAGACATTCTTTTGAGTTTTGCACCCGAATCCTTTTTCGATCGTGCGTAAGCAATCGCGGCACCCAAACGGGCCGATATTTAATTCCTAACTTAGGATATGATGTACTCGTTCTTTTGAGATACCTGTAGTGTCAGCTATTTCAGATAACTTCAATCTTCGATCTGCTAAAACCATATCTTGTATGTATGTCCGGAGTGGGCTTCATCTTGGACACATGTACGACCGCGTTTAAACTCAGTCACGCAGTTTTTTACTGTGGCATAAGAAGGAGCAAATTCACCCAAAACATTCTTTAACTCGTCATAGATATCTTTCCCCTTCATGCCCTTCATATGAAGAAATTCAATTTTAGAACTTACACATGAGCTTACAATAGGACATCCTATTGTAAGCTCATGAAATTAATATATCTTTGTTGGTTATCCTTTAATAAATAAATAAATTATAGTTAGTATAGTAATATATTTCTAGTTCTGTTAACGCTATCTATCCCACCTAAACATACCACTCAAACAAATCAGTTTAATACTTTCGGTCGCCCGTAGACAATAAACCCGGCGAAGTACGCGCTGGTGGGCGCGGCGGCGCAGCTGGGCGGCGTGGTGCGCATGACCATCTCGCTCACCGTCATCATCATCGAGACTACCGGCCAGATCTCCAACGCGCTGCCCATCATCATCACGCTCGTCGTCGCCAAGTGGACCGGTGACTTCTTTAATGAGGTGACCGCTTATTGTCTACACTATCATCAATCCTATTATATTGATACTTGAACATTTAACCATGTAAATAGTTGATGGAGACAAAGTAATAATAATAATAATAAATACTCTTTATTGTACACTACAAAGAAATGTTACAAAAAGGGATACATACGAAGAAAGATGTACAAAGGCGGTCTTATCGCTAAGAGCGATTTCTTCCAGACAACCTTAGGGTATAGGACAGGGCATATAAAATGAGAAGCGGTAGGGAAGTGTACAAATAGTTGATAAAGAATTGGCATGGAGTTTACAAGCTATATGATATAAAAATAAGTAAATATACTACATATAATACATATATGTATATATATATATACACATAATTATACATTTATATAAACACTACATATACATTACTTCATACATACACCATATATCCTACATACACAAATACTACATAATATATTGCGAGGATGAATGTACTAAGTGCTTATATCGAAGCAGAAAAAGGAAGGGAGACCAGAAAGGTCTAAATGTAGACAATAATAGACTATAGACAGATAGACCATAGTTCACTAATTTTTCCGCCCTGTCGTCATGCAATCGAAGCATTTTATTGGAATATGAATAATATAAATAAAAACTTAACATTTATTTTTAAAAAAAAAATATTTATAGAAATTGTCAAGATACAATAAACTAAATTTTATGTTTGCTATTCGTAAAACCAATTGGTCTTTCAGCTAATGTATTGCATAATTGCAGGGCATCTACGACATCCACATCCAGCTGGCCGGCGTGCCGCTGCTGCCGTGGGAGCCGCCGCCGCTGGCACACAACGTGTACGCGTCCGAGGTGATGTCGCACCCCGTGTTCACGCTACGCACGGTGGAGAATGTCGGCCACATCGTCGAGATCCTGCGCCTGGTCTCCTACAACGGCTTCCCCGTCGTTGACCCGCCGCTCGCCGACGACGTGAGTACCACTACACAGTACACACACAGTAACATTAACACAACGTGTACGCTTTTGAGGTTATGGCGCACTTCGTGTTTACTTGAGTGCGAATGCGCTCGCGTGCGCTTGCTGTGCGTTTTGTGAGAGTAGTGTGCGTTTTGTGAGAGTAGTGTGCGTTTTGTGAGAGTAGTGTACGTTTTGTGAGAGTAGTGTGCGTTTTTTTGAGAGTAGTGTGCGTTTTGTGAGAGTAGTGTGCGTTTTGTGTGATTAGTGTGCGTTTTGTGAGAGTAGAGTGCGAGTCGTGTGCCTGTGTACGTGCGTGTGTGCGTGCGTGCGTGCTACGTCCGTCCGTATCTGTGTCCCTATCGTGCGTATCTGTGTGTGTGATTAAAAATTGACAGATAATGAAAAAAATAATGAAACCAGGATCTGATGATGGGATCCGAGAGAAATCGAGGGAAACTCTCGAAAATCTGCATAACTTTTTACTGGGTGTACCGATTTTAATGATTTTTAATTTAATCGAAAGCCGATATTTATCATGTGGTCATATTAAAATTTCATCGAGATCTAATTACAACTTTTGGAGTAATCTTTGATAATGCGTATTTACTTGACTATTTTTTCGTCTACCTACATTGTATTACTTGTCGACATAATTGTAGTCGGTTTTTCTTAGTTTGCCAGCAAACACAATTATAGAAAGACCAATTAAAGTAAGCCTTAAACGTGTTTCTTTCTTTCTTTCCTTTTAGACAGGCGTTGCTATTTATTACGATTTAATATTGTCAAGTAACGTGAATAACGTATGAACTAAGTGACAGTGATGACTGATTATTTTCTTAACGCGAATAGACTAGTGTCTGGGCAAATATGGTAGCTTTGTATTTGAAGCCTTTATTTTACCTACTAGTTAGGTTTAAAAAAATGTGTTATGCCTGTTTATCAGAGATCATTTTAAGACATTGCTATGGTACTTAACATCAACAACAAAGTCTCTATAAACTCCGGTTTTATTGATTTATTATAATAAAATTGAATAAATACTTTCTTTTATTCCGATAATCTCGGTGGCTACCCAGTCATGTTTACTTTTTTATTAATTGATAAAATTTATTGGCTTCAATACAGCATAGATTGAGCTATATATTAAGAAGGAAATAATAAGAATTATATCAACTAATTTAAAATGTATTGAAGAATATGGAACAAAAAATGTAAAGTTAGTGTTCATTTTTACAGACGGAAGTGCCGACATATAAACGACTTCGTGGACTTATTTTGAGGTCTCAACTGATTGTTTTGTTACAAAATAAGATTTTCAACGAGAATGCGAACACGACGTGGTCCAACTTCAATGTTGATATGAATATGTTTAGAAAGGAGTACCCACGATATCCGTCCATAGATGAGGTGAGCAAAATGTATTTAATTATACAATTAAAGTTATATTACTCATATATTAAAATAAAAAAAATTGGTGAATATTCAGTAATTAATTAGTTGAATTGTATTTTTATTTAATTAAAAAGCCGACCGATGGCGGGATAACCATCCAACTGTTGGCTTTGAAATACACAGGCCGAAGACGGGCAGCAGCGTCTTCGCTGCGACAAAGCCAGCCCTGCGGTCACCAACCCGCCTGCCCAGCGTGGTGACTATGGTCAACACACATGAGTTCACGCCATTTTTGGCGTGAACTTATGGAGGCCTATGTCCAGTAGTGGACTGCGAAAGGCTGCTGTGATGATGATGATGATGATGTGATGTCTTTTTTATTATTTTTTTGTATCTTATGTGTAGAAAATTTATGACTGAAATGTTATCATTTTGTTTAGTACAACTTTTATACGTTTTTTCGCTGTGTATTTAGTTAAATATATTTTACTATTACGTTAATTCTAAATACAAGTATTAACTATAACAATAGCATAGGCAATACATAAATAGAAAAATAAAAATAAAAATTTTTATTTTTCACAGCTGAAAATTTCGGAGTGGGAAAAGACATATACAATAGACCTGCGACCATTCATGAATCCCTCGCCATACACTCTTCCACACCGGGCCTCACTGCCGCGACTCTTCAGACTGTTCAGAGCTCTTGGGCTGCGACATCTACCCATTGTGAACGACCATAACGAAGTGATTTCCTTTCTAATGCACTACTAGATGAAATTATTTGAAAGATTGGGCCCGTAACAGCCCACTGCTGGGCCTATTTCTCCATGTAGGAGAAGAATCAGAGCTTATTCAGAGCACCGCACTGCTCCACAGCGGGTTGATGAATATAATCCCTACTATGAGTAATGATTACTATCATGCACCTATGATAACAACTGGGATTGACTGCTTGACACTCTCCGAGACACGGTATTGACACCCACGAGTACAATCACCCAGACCAGAAACAAATATTTGTTCAAAGACAAATAGACATTAAACCCGCATTGGCCTGTGTTTAAGAACCTACACTACACGCACCATCACACCAGAGCGGTGTCACATTACTAGATATTTATTGCTAACCATATTTATTATATAATTAGTTTTTTATCAGCTATATGTGATCATGGTCATATAGATTTTTTATATAAATTGATTAAGGACCTGTTGCACCGGTTGTGAATAAAGTTTATCCTGCACAAGAGATATTAATTATCCTGCATAATAGACTTTAACAGCAGGAGGTAGTATAGTCCCGTAGTAGTAGTAGTATTGGCGGATATATTCCCTACTATGAGTAAGGATCGCTATTAGGTGTACATGATAACAACCGGGACCGACGGCTTAACGTGCTCTCCAAGGTACGGTGGGGAGACCCACAAGGACTGCACAAATACCCAGACCACGGCAAACACCTGTATGGCCAATACAAATGTTTGTCATGTGCGGGGATCGAACTCGCAACCGCCAGCGCAACAGCCACAAACCAGTGCTGTGATCGTTGCGCAAACGTGGCGTCACTATTCAGTCTTCGTAAAATAATTGCCAGCTATAAAGTAAGGTATGTAGAGATTTTTCCAAACCCACTTCTCCTAGGTACGTAATTAATGAATGGCCGACCTGTTAGTCCTTGTCGTTTGACCTGTTTATTAATAAACTACAACTTTTTTAGGACTTTTATTTATAATCCATTAAGTATTTGGACGATACTAAAAAGTTATCGTTCACTTTGCAGAGTTATAAAATAAATAAATTTCTAAAATAAAACTAGCCTAAATTACTTCTTACTACATCAGCTATCTGCCAGTGAAAGCCCCGTCAAAATCGGTTCAGCCATTTCAGAGATTAGCCAGAACAGACAGACAAAAATTGTAAAAAATGTTATTTTGGTATATGTACCGTGTATACATCCATATACGTTTAGTAAAAAGCAGTTAGTTTAATATTACAAAATGACACCAATTTTATTTATTTTTATAGATATACAGATATTTATTTGTTGTCTTGGTACTTTGCTTATGTATGTTATGTGTGTAAGTTTCGACACAGGAGTTCAACTTAGTTGTGGTTATTATGGTATGAGGCTTTTATTGGTTAATATTTTTTATTTATTGTGTCTTTGTTTAGGTTGTGGGTATGGTGACAAGGAAAGATATAGCAAGGTACAGAGTGTGGAGACATCGAGGCCACATGGGGATGGAAGAACTGTTATTATCTAATGAAATTTGATGAATATACAACCAAGATGTGATATTACAAAGTCTAATGTAAATAAAAATGTGGGAGCCATACAGTTGGAGAATATATTTATAAGTAGTAAAATTTAAATAATATCATAGTACATATAATGAATTTCAAATATTGTTAGTAAAAGTACCTTCTAATCTCCCAGATGTAGTTAGTTTTTTACTACTAGACAAATTTCATTTATGTACAAATAAAGATATTGGTAATGTCTAACTTCAGCTATGATTATATTCTTTGTATGAAAACATTCTATGTAAATTCAAATGTAAGATGAATTTATTAAATTAAGCACATCAATTATGTACTTATGTGATGAATGCAAGTGAAAATGTTTACCAAAGCCGAGATGTTATATGACACAATTATTTATAAATGTTTATTAAAATGAACTATATTAATGTTTTATAAATGTTATTTATTCATTGTAAAAATCGGTGTTATCAAAGAATAATAAACGTTATGAGACATTAAAATTTTATTATTATTTTCTATCTAATGTAAACATAGTACTTCACTCATGCAGGATTACCAATTTATGAATAAAGATGCTGCTGACGCGCTTTAGCTCCTCTATACACTAATAATTACAATCACAATTTTTTAATTTTACCACTATGAAAGGCGAGTTAGCGTTTTGTTTTCCATTTTCAATTATTTACAAATAATTCCCATCCTATACCAGCCCACAGATTAATAAACAATATCACCGGTAGGATTACTAATATAAGTAATATGTAATTAACAAACTCGTCCATTGAAGTTTTTTGGTATCAATCCTAGTTCAGTTTTTTGCTTAATGGGTTTTAATTGTGTCAGTTTGACACATATCATTTCGCCAATGTCACGTGGGATGGAGAACACACGAAGAAGATTGTTATTTTTTCGGTGGATTTGAGAATACAAACTTAAAAATTTAGTTAAATTTTGAAAATACACGAAAATAGTATGTATTATCAATCCTAATTCAGCTTTACGGGCTACTATACTAAACAAACGTCAATATCAATTGTCAAAATGAAATGACATATAAAATAAATTCTAGTATTACCATAGTTAATATTCATATTGAAACTAGTTACAACTAATAAATAATTGCATGGCCCAATTCAAAAAGTAATTTTATGCACTATTAATACAACATGCAGATTTTCAGTTTCCCAAGTGCATTTTCTTGGAAGCACTAACATCTAAGTCTAGTGACTTGACACCAAAAGTCAAAAAAAATTAAAATGAAAAATATTGTTTATGGCTGTTTCAACCCTTTTTTTTAAATTATTTGGAAGTGTGTGGGTATCACGTCGGTGTCACCAGATTGGGGGGTGCGAGGATCGGGGTGTTAAGTTCCTCGTCCGCCGCCGCAACGGGAGGATTCTTCAACCAGACGGGTGTTGTGTCTGGCGGGCTACTGCTCCGACGGTTGTTGTCCCGATTCTTCTTACTAAGTTCTTGTATATACTCGTATACTCAATCACTCTGATAACTTTGATAGCGAGATGTAGGATACGTCAGTTTTCTCTAGTTTTTTTTAATATGTAGCGAGATAGATGTCTCACATCACTCCCCTCCGAGACCGGAGGTCGACAGCAGGTTGAGTCGTCCATAGATATTTTGATGCTAGCCGGGCCAGTGGAATGTTCCAGTGAGTCTGAACCAGATGCTGCATAGTTCACGACGAGTCGGAACTGTCTGCGTTGATGCTGCATATGCTCCAGTGAGTCGGAGTTGTGCTTTGCTGAGTAGTGGCTGGTTGCTGCGTCGACCAAGTGCGTCTCTGTTTGTTGCCCGGTCGAAGTGCAGTGTGCTGTGCCAAAGTCGCTGAGAAGGCTGTGGGTGATGACCAGGAATGCGCGTCCACTGCATGCTGGTGGTCAGGATACCCGTAGTAGCCGTAGGTGCTGGCTGGCTGAAGCCGTAGATGCTAGATGCTACTAGCTGCTCGAGGAAGTGATGATGACGATAAAGGTTGCGCTGACGTTCATCACGTCGGGGTTACCAGTTTGGAGGGTGGGAGGAGTGAGAAATCACATCGGGGTCACCAGTTTTGAGGTGTGAGAAACAGGGTGTGAAGTCCCTCATCCACCATCGCAAAGGGAGGATTCTCCGACCAGACGGATGTTGTGATATATATATATATATATCACCATTACAGCCTATACAGTCCACTGCTGGACATAGGCCTCCACAAGTTTACGCTAAAAATAGCGTGAACTCATGTGTGATGCCCATAGTCACCACGCTGGGCAGGCGGGTTGGTGATCGCAGTACTGGCTTTGTCGCACCGAAAACGCTGCTGCCCGTCTTCGGCCTGTGTATTTCAAAGCCAGCAGTTGGATGGTTATCCCGCCACCGGTCGGCTTTTTAAGTTCCAAGGTGGTAGTGGAACTATGTTATCCCTTAGTCGCCTCTTACGACACCCACGGGAAGAGAGGGGGTGGCTATATTCTTTAGTACCGTAGCCACACAGTACATTATATATATATAGTCTGATAACTGTGATATCGCGATGTAGGGTACGTCAGTTTTCTCTACTATGTATGTCACGAGATAGATGTTGCTACAAATAGATAGGCTTACGTTTGACCACTATTTCACCTGATGTTAAGTGAGAATGTGGTCTAGGGTGGAGCACGCTTACCTAGAAGTAGCCTTTTCACTCGCGACTTAGAGATCCCCAGATTGTAGCTATCCGGAAACACATAACACTAATTTACTATTCGTCCTTTTAACCGACTTCAAAAAAAGGAGTTGGTTACTCAATTCGACCGTATATATATATTTTATGTATGTTCGGGGATAACTTCATCGTTTATAAACCGATTTCAATAAATTTTTTTTTGTTGGAAAGGAGATATCCCTGGTGTGGAACCTTGATAAGGAAACCAGGATCTGCTGATGGAATCCCAGAGAAATCGAGGGAAACTCTCGGAAATCCGCATAACTTTTTACTGAGTGTACCGATTTTGATGTTTTTTAATTTAATCGAAAGCCGATATTTATCATGTGGTCACATTTAAATTTCATCGAGATCTGATTACAACTTTTGGAGTAATCTTTGATAATGCGTATTTACTTGATAATTTTTTCGTCTACCTGCGTTGTATTACTTGTCGATGTAATTGAAGTCGGTTTTTCTTCGTTTGCCTGCACAATTATTTAATATTTATTGGTGATAATACTCTTTGTTAGCGAAGTTGTAGGCACATACTTAATCTTTATTATTTCCTCCAAGCTCTTAAGTATTATGATAACATAGTAAAATTATATTGTTCATTACTATTTAATAAAAGGTAAATAAATATGAAAACAAATAGTTATTTTTAAAAGCTTTAATAAGTAAATTAGAATAACTATTTTAACAGAATGTGTATTACATAATTATAACACAATTAGTCAAATATATTAATAATGTTTACACCAACGATTATTGTCTATAATATACATTTCACTAACATAAATGAGGCCATAAAATAAAAATAATAAAATTATAATCCATAAGTTTCAAAGAGACAGCAGATGGCTTGTTGGGGGTCCTGGAAATAACGCGGCTTATCGGGTCTAATAATACCATAGTCGGGTTCTAGAGCCGGCAATAAATAGGCTTTATTACTGCTAATACTATGATTTAAATCTCGCAAAGATTGGTTTAATGAGTGGGAACCATATTTAGAAGGTTGCGGAGTACTGAATTTATTTCTCAAAGCATTGTTTGCCATTCTCTTCATCCGCACAACATTTCCTTTTATTGTCACTAGTATTTTTTGGTTTTCGGTTTCATGTAGAAACTCTGTTAAATCCTGAAAACGAACATGACATTTTAACTTGCTCTGATAAAAAAAAATACGAGTGCAAACTGTATAGCAACAGCTACTTACTTTCTTAACGTCGTCATACTTGGAGAACAGCCAGAGGTAAGTTGACAGTATACAAAATAGATGCGTTTCACTGTTACTGAATCGCCACATAAATTTCAATACTGGCGGAATTCTTTCTCTCTACAAAAAAAAAAAAAAAGAAAATAAAATAAAAAATTTAATAATTTAAGTTAATATCAGCAATTGTAGTGGTGCGTGAAGTTGTTACTATAAGAACGACCGCCACTTCGATTTTCGCTTTTGTAGATATTTGAATATATACGGATATTTGTTTTAGGTCTTGAGTGCATACTCTCGTGGAGTGCTTCACTGTGCCTGGTAGAGCAAGCGAGGTCAGGTCTAATCAATCTCAATTGTTATCATCGACTTATGATTTAAAACTCACGATAGATAATAAACCGTTACCTTACAGTGGAATAGCATGGCGGAATAAACTTAGCCATTTTTTCCAGCTATTTCGGTTCAATACAGTATAAAATAGCTCTATTACTTTTAATGTTCTACGTAACCCTATGGAATTAAGCTGTTATACATATTTTTGTATCTTACCGCATATATTTTAGGTCCCGTTATTTTGTATCTGGTCAAGTTAACAAGCAGTGATGCCGCCGATTTTAGCACTTCCACACTAGATATAGATCTGTTTGTTACCGACATGTACATGTATACACGGCGCACAACTGCCGCGGCGTTTGAATTATACAATACCGGGTGTACTTCAGTAAGAAGTTCTGAAAGAAAAAATGTTTCAATATTGATAAGCGAAGCTGGACCGACGATTTACGGAAGTTTGTCGGTGGAGGCTCGATGAGGATTGCGGAAAACCAGGATGTCTGGCGCAAGCTCGGGGAGACCTATGCCTAGCAGTGGACTGCGATAGGCTGAACTGTCGGGGGACTTCGGTCGGCCGGACGACACGACCCCACATGTCTGAGGGGTGGCCTTGTTGTGTGCACGGAGGTTTCGTCCGGGCCTACCGCCGGGGCGAGGTGGCGAATGCTAGCGCGACCCCATCTCGCCCCACCTAGGCGGACGACTGCTCACACGTGGTGGAGGCTGAACTGACTGACTAGCTGACTGTATATTTGGAGTGCTTGATTTAATTTTCGAAAACTATTCTGATCAGAACAGTTGTTACAGAATATTTTTAATACAACTTTTTAAGGTTGATATAATTTGACTTATAGTCCATTTGCGTTAAGAAAAAAGTGAGTCATTATTATCATTTAGCTTAGCCACACCCCTTGACAACAAATAACAATAAATTATAACGCCATGTTCAAATTGCCTAGTTGAATATGAGGTATTAGTACCTTTCAGACAGGCTTTCCAATTTATTAATTTATGATTTTATTGCTCACGGTTAGGCGTATTAAATGTCCTATAGCTAAGCTAGCTGACAGTAAGTGACAAGTAGAACAGTAAGATGAATTACTATTTTTTAACGCAAATAGACCACCCATAGCTTTATTTCAAAGCATATTTAAAAATAATCAAGAAATGCAAATCTGAGTAAAACTTACCAAGAGACCTAAAGGCTCGTATCACAGTTTCGATGTCCGACATGTTTCGAAGGACCTCCATCGCTTCCTCATTCCGTTCCTTTAACGACTCCTGAGTTGAGTGTAGAGCTCCTTCGCGCCAGCGTCGACGCAACTCATATGCGTGTCTGCCGCTTGCCATACGAGCTTTGTTTCCCCGAAACAGTGCCTATAAATGCATAAGGTACTAATTTATCTTTTAGGGGAAATATACATAGCGACTAGCCCGTTGGTTCGATTTCCACTTCAATATAGGTGAAATATTTGTGTTTATTTAGTTATATATGTATAATGTATCTTAAAAAAAATGGTTGCCTGTAAAATTTGTTTACGGACGATAGTATAAGATAGTACGTGACAACGTCATAACAAAACATCTCCTCGGACGTGGATCGAAGCCTATCGAAGTGGACCGGACGCCAATCGAGTATTTGCGTATATGGAAGATAAGCTTGCACCGCATCTATCTATATTCCATATACCTATTATCACTGAGCGTAAAGAGACATGCCGCGAGCGTTCATCGATTTATTAGACGTTGTCACGTCAAATAAATAGCTATAACAGCCGACTGTTACCTAAAACACAAGTTGCTTACCGTATGAACGGACGACCGTGTGTGTATAAGATCCTATTTATATTATTACGTACGTATATAATTATAAATCGATTGGCTTTTAAATTTATATTTTACGAAATAAAAACAACCAAAATAAGTCACTAACCTGAATTTTTGAAGCTGCCCAATTCTGCCGCTTTTCTTCTTTCAAACGTAGTAAGTTTTCTTTCTTATGTGCAACTGCTTTCCGGACAATGTGACCCCTAACAAGAGCTTGTAATTTCACAATAGTCTTTCTCATTGCCAAAAATTTCATACGTAACAGTCTTGTTAAAATCTTCCCTCTCCATTGCTTCTGTACAAATATCACTTGCATACGATACTGTATATACCAAGATCGAGTCAAGTATGTTCGAATATTTTTTTGTATACAAATAGCAGCAGTTTCCCTTTGTCTCATTAAAGATTTTCTGTGTGCTTTTAATCTACACATGGCTTGTAATACTAGGACACTAGCACGTAAGCGCAAGTAACGTTTCCTTTCAATGAAACACCGTACATAAGCCTGCAGTTTAATTACGTTAATCCTGAATTGCTCATACTTTACTCTTTCTCTTTTTACTAAGCAATATGAACGATAATACCTTTGTATAGTTATGGCTGCAGTTCGCATAGCAAGGAAATGTTTGCGATTAATGTGCATGCGAAGAATAGACTGTACAGTTATTATTTTTTGTCTAACATTTATAAATTGAGATCTACATTGATTACGTTGTTTGATAGATAGGTACCAAGACTGTATTTTTTCAACGGCTCTCCTCCGAGCTAGCTCACGTTTCTCATTTCTAGCTCTAACATAACGCTGAATATGAATAACAGTATTTCTTAAATTAATAAAATGATTTCTTATCTTTTTACCGTGCATTATTTCTCTAAACCGTTTTTGAATTGTTATGACAGCCGTTTTTAACATAATATACTTTTCTCTCTGTTTTCGACCAATCACGTACGCTCTGTAAAATCTTTGAATTGTAAGACACGATTTTAATATATTTGAATACTTTGTTTTTGCTTCTAACATCATTCGATTAGCTCTAAATCTCCTTTGTATATTCAAGGTCACAAATTTTATTTCTAAGTAATATTTCCTTTCATTTCGCATCACAACCGTTGCCCTGTATCTTTGCTGTAGTATAATTGCTGAGTGACGTAATTTTAAAAATTGTTTTCGTTGTGAAATACCCATTTTGTAAGCTCTATAAGAAGCTTGAATCTTTCTACATGCTTCTAGTATTTTTAAATATTTATTTCTTTCCTCTTTCATAAGACATTTAGCTCTAAACTTCTTTTGCAAACATATAGTCGCGGACATTTTTTTAAGGTACGCTTGCCTTTCTTTCCTCATTGACAACAAAGCCCTATATCGTCTTTGAACAACTATAACTGAGCGTTTTAAGCTTAAATATCTGACTCTATGATATCTCATATCCAAAATACTTCTGTATTTCTTTTGTACAAAAAGTGTTGCACTTCTCAATTGGCAATATTTCTGTCTTATGGTTTTACTTTCTTGGTATCGTCTGTAAAAACTCTGGATTGCGATCGCCGCCTGTTTCATTGATAAGTATGAATGCCTCTGTCGTTTCGTTTCCAAGTACGATCTGTAGAACCTTTGAATAGTAATTGTGGAAGTTTTCAGTTTAATAAAGTTACGTCGTATTGTTTTTGTCAATAAATAGCTTCTAGCATGCCGTTGAATGCAAATTATCGCAGTTCTCATTTTTAGGTATTCCTGTCTTTGTTTCTTTCCAATAATATAAGCCCTATACGCATGTTGTATAACCAAGCATGCTTTTTTAGTTTGCTCATATTGTTTTTTTATTTCTTTACCTTTTTGCAAACATCTTATCCATTTTTGAATTTTAATGGCTGCATCTTTTTGTAAAAGAAATTGTTGGCGTTGATATTTTCGTAATATATGCGCTCTATATACATTTTGTATTAGAATACACGATGACTTTATTTTAGCATAATTAGCTCTTTCTTTTCGCATTGTTAATAATGCTTTATATCTATTTTGTAATGTAATAGCGGCACTTCTTAATTCTAGGTAATTTTGTCTGTTTTTTCTCATTAAAATCAGTGATCTGTACCTCAACTGCACGGCCAAAACGGACTTTTTGAGATTCAAGTAAGTAGTTCTATCACGTCGCATTACTAACAAACTACGGTAATATGTTTGTATTACTATTGCCGATTTTCTTAATTCAAGGTACCTTTGTCTTTGCGTTTTCATTTGTAAGTAAGATCGGAAGATATTCTGAATTTTGATAGCAGCCACTCTAAGTGTAATGTACCGTTCTCTCGTTACTTTCATCTTTAAATATGATTTAAATTGCCTTTGAAGAACAATAGTTGCATTTCGAATTTGTAAATATTGTGATCTTTCTTGTTTCATTATCTTATTAGCGATATATTTCCTTTGTATATAAATAATTAAATCGCGGTCCCGAAGATAATTACGTCGTATTTTTTTACATTTATAGAGAGACTGCATTTTAATCACAGCCTGTCTTAATTTAACATAGTTTGTTCGGTCATTTCTCATCAAAAGCTTTGCTTTATAATATCTTTCTATAGTTTGAACAGACATTTTTAGCGCTTTGAAACATTTTCGCTGTCTAGCCATTCTAAAGTAACTCTGTATAGTTATAGCACTTTGCTTTTTCTCAATATAATTCTCAATTTCTTTTCTCATTAATAATTTGGCTCTGTACTTTTGTTGAATGATAATAACAGATTTTAGCAACTTGGTGTACCATTTTCGGACCAAATATTGTCGAATGATACTCTGTATGCATATGATTTTATTTTTAATCATACGATATTTCCTCATGCATAACCAACGCCGGACATGTACTTGAATCAAGACAGCCGATTCAT
Organism: Melitaea cinxia; assembly: GCF_905220565.1. Classification (NCBI taxonomy): domain Eukaryota; kingdom Metazoa; phylum Arthropoda; class Insecta; order Lepidoptera; family Nymphalidae; genus Melitaea; species Melitaea cinxia. The sequence continues at coordinate 12,378,207 of NC_059403.1, forward strand.
GTCTTATTTTTTCTCTTTGTAATCGCAACGTCTGCAACAATTCTTTTGACTGTTTAATCATTTTTACACCTTTATACCATGTGGCAATTTTTACAGCACTCAACTTTTGCTTCCTTAAACGAGTTCGACAAATCCACATGCGCCAATATTTCTGTATAACGATAGTTGCAGTTGTAACTTGATGCATTTTGTGTTCTACCATACGATTATACTGTATCCTACGCCACCAATACTGAATGATACTGGCTGCAGTCTTACGCTGAGCTAAGATTTTTTCCTCTTCTCTTCTTTTTTCTAGAATAATCGCATATTTTTTCCGCCACCACATCTGAATAACGTTTGCAGCTTTTTCAAATAACGGCGCTCTAAATACGTGTATGAGTTGCCATAAAAGTGACAATGTCTTTTCTCTGTGACCATCAGCAATATCGGTTGCAGATATATCTCCTACTATAGTAAAATTAACTTCTTTCAATGCATTCAACGCAACCTGCACGTTGTGTATCTTTTGCAAACGCGATATTGCTGGTGCCCGTAATTGATTCACCAAACCATTTTTCATCAAAATAATTTCCATTACTTTAGTTAATCGGATTCCATCTCTTATATCAACTGCTATGTTGTGAACAGCATACTTGTATTCATCAAGGTAAGATTGTTTATGACAGACAATATAACCCAGTGGTCTAAGATGCTTCGTAATATCTCCGATACCTGCGATAAGTTCTCTTGTGAAGCGTAAAATAATTTCTCTACTTTCTTTACATACAGCATTTCTGCAAAATAGGCAAGGATCGTGAGGTATTATTTTCTTCTGTTTTGCTTGATCTAAGAAAAATACGAGCATAAAAAACTTTTTCAGAGTAAATTTCTTTATAGCCTCCATATACGCAGGCAAGAGCATATTCGGTGCAGTTGATTTGGAATGTTTGTTCTTAAGATGAGGATTTTTGAACATACGGTGAATAATAAATGTAGTAAGTCCTTCAACATCACTGTTAGACTTAAGAGGCAAAATAAGTCCGTAAATTGTCTCCAAGCCGATTCGAAGCCATAATGGATTGTAAGAGAGAAGAATCTCCATTATAATTTTCTGTAAACCAATATCTAAATGTAGATTTCGGTCAGACCTTATGGCAATCAACTTCTTTTCAATCTGGAGATTTAATTTAATGAGAACCTGTGATATTTCTGGGCTCAACAACAAGGCTTTTGCTGTTCTTCGTAAGCTGTCTAGCCTGTGACTGTTGTGATATGCACTACAAACTTGCTCTTTAGTTGGAGCTGCAGGTACTTCCTTATTTCTGTTCTCTATCCATGCTTTACCTACATCAATTTTTTGTTCTACATTGCTGTCTAAATCTGCAGGAGGAGTCAAAATGTAATTAAGCCATCTTTTAAATTCATTTTCAAATTTGTCAACAGCTTCCTCATCATAAAAGTATGTTGATGAAAGGAATGGATCAACTGTAAATGACTGTGAGTAAACATTTCCTATATGATTCAGCGAAATGTTCTGGTTTTTACTTTCATTTGTATCAAAAGATTGATTAACTCTTCCGCTTAAGGAGTCCTTAGATTTGGTAACAGTTTGTATATTATGTGTTTTTGATTTCATAGATTTCCTTGGTAATGGAGTGGGCATTTTCCATAGTTCTGGCTCTGCTCTTACTGCTTTCTTAGACCATGTTGATTGACGATTAAATGACGATATCGAAGATTTATCACCTGCTTTATCAAAAGTTCGATTTATGGTAAAAGTTGCCATTTGTTGATCTGTCTTGTCTAACACCTGCGTTTCTGATAACTGAATGCTTTCTTCAGGAATAGACTGCAAAGGTGGAGTAAGAGACCTCGGTGGCGATTTTATTTCGGCTCTCAAGTCATTGTTCCAAAGGAAGTGTTCAGGGCGAGCTAAATAATGTTTTTCATTAGACTGTAAATATTCCTTAAATAAAGCTTGTCGACAAACTTTAGAATGTGATTCTTTAGGTGGATTTGGCTGTCTTGAATCCATGTACATCTGATTAGGATAATGATACATAGGGGTATTTGGTGACTCTTTTGTATATGTATCAGAACTAATCTTCATATTTGAATCAATATCATTATCAACAATATCATTAGTTTCGTTATATACTCTTGGTATAATTTTCTTTTCTGTTGAAAACCTTTGTGGGAAAAAAGAGAGATCACTTATTCGAGAAAAATCTGTGTTTATCGAGAAATTAGGACTGTTTAACTCTTTCGGTGAAGATGTATTGGGAATTTTTTTATTTTGTAATGCAGGAGTTTCAGTACATTGATTATTACTTTCATACTGTGTATGGTGGTTAACAGTTAACCATTTATTTGGTGGTTGTGATGATGCTATACATATGATAGAATGTGTCTCATTTTCTTTATTACCAGTTAGAACATCTAAGCTATCATCAAAATCACTTTCAGAGTTTACACTAAATATTATTTTTGGTCCTTTATCTAGTTTATCATTCTTTGAAGCTACACTTTTAAGTGGTGTAAATGTTATATTATCAAAGACATCAGAGACAGAGGACTCACAATTTTGTTTGTTTGAAGGCTTTAAAATATTTTTGTCACTATTAAATTTCTCATTACAAACAGGGTAAGATTTTTCATAAGTTTCATGAAGCATATCTCTATTATCTCTCTGGACATTTGAGAATATTTCAGATGTATTAAAATTTAAGTCTAAACTAGTTGGTGAGTCAAAAGGACACTTTTTAAAGTTTGAATCTACTGAACAATCATTGTAAGATACATTCTCTTTATCCATTGGGTTGATGACTTTATAATGAGTAGATTGAACAAGATTTACTGTTTTCCTAACTTTTGTTGTGGTGTTGTAAATAGCTTCAACCTTTTTCTTATAAATTGCAACAGGAGACTTCTTTCCAGTTTTCTTTTTAATTTTACCAGGAGATATCTTAAATTTTGGATTGTTATTTTTAACTTTGACATTCTAAAAGGAATAATTATCAGAATTAATAAAATTATGTAATATATTCATTTCTTTTAGATGAATGTATAATAATAATTTTCAATCATTTGCTTAAAAAATCTTATGAACATTAACTGTGAAAAACAATATTACCATGACAGATTTGAGAACAATTATGACGTCATATCTGCCTCTGTTGTCATTAGTGAAACGAATTGTTTCACGTAGTGCCGTTGGTTGTGTCGGTGTCCACAGCATTGTGATGCAGTAGCACGTTTCCGGTTCTACTTCCAGACATTCTCCAGGCAATTGTATAACAAGTCCCGGAGGCAATGATTTACCAAGAGTTATCTAGAATATTTAATAAAACTATTGTATGATGCTAAAAAAAAATGACCAAAAAATATATAGATTCGCAGTTGTGTTCGGTTGCAAGTGAATAAAACTGTCTTCTGATTCTTGTCTGATAAATACAACATAAGTACATGATAAAATATACAAGTAAATATGCGTTATTAAGGATTACTCAAAAAGTAGTCATTAGATCTCGATCAAATTTAAACGGGACCACATGACAAGCATCAGCTTTCGATTAAAACAAGAAACTTTTTCTGTTTACGCAATTTTGACTAATTATAATGAAACAAATTTTTCGATGTTATTGCGGTTTATTAAATTTTGGACTCCTCCGGTCCTCCCGTGACCATGGTTGCTGTAAAGTGAAGTGTCGGGCATTTAAAAAACTTTATAAGGGGTCGTCTATTAATCACTAGATGTTTTTAGCAACTTACCCAACAACCACCAACCCCACATATCACCAGTAAGACGGTCCCCTAGGTTATATGTGATGAGACTTTTGACCCAACCCCTTCCCAAATAAATATTCTGTACTTTTTGCTAGGTGTTTGTTACTTGTTTTTTAGATTAGTAAAAAAAAAGACATGTAATATCCCATTACAGCCCCTCGTGATCCTTAATTATTTTCTGGAACCCTCTCCCCTCCCTTTCAAGCCTCACGTGATTAATAAAGGAGAACCCCTGAACTGCGATAAAATTCGAAAAAGATGTTTCATTCCTAAACAAGACTCATCGGTACACTTAGTGAAAAGTTATAATAATTGTCAAGTAAAATACACATTATTAGATATAGCTCGAAAGTACTTGTTGGATCTATTTAAATGGAGTCACATGAGACACGCCACCTTTCGATTAAAAAAATATAATCGAAATTGGTCCACCCAGTCAATAGTTTTGAGGCAACATAAATTACATAATTACAATCGAATTGAGTACATCCTCCTTTTATGGAAGTTGGTTAAAAATTATTCCAATAACTAAATTTAAAATCTTAAAATTGGTTTACGCAGAAATTATTTCAAATTTAGTTAAAGTTAAAAATAGTTTAGGACAACCAGTAAGGATTTTATACTTTTATGCTTGTTCGTGTCTAGTAATTAAGAAATCTTTTATAGCATAAGTATGCTTAGATCTGGGTCATTGGCCTGGATGAATCGGCCATAATAAGCATCTTAATGTTTAATAAAGCAGAAAAAGAGTAAACATAAACCCCCAGGAACCTGTTTCACCAGTTGCTGCCAATTACAATTTATTCAACCCCACCCACTGATGTTCCTGTGGCGACAGATTGCAGTGCTGTCAGTTTAACTCTCCATATGTACGGATTTTATCAGCAGAGGTATAACTAATCATATGAGCTTATGAGCTTATGAGCTATTTCATCTCAACTACAACATTTGGATTCCTGTGAATCTGTTGTTTTTTTTATTGTAAATTGAAATTTCCGAATGTTGTAATAGAGTTCTGTAGTAAAAAGAGAAATATATATTACGCTTTTATTTATACAATATAAATATTTGTCAGACAGCCTAATCAGCAATTGGTAATGATATCTTAAGACCTAATGTAAAAATACAGACCAGTTGAAAATTTTTTGTAGGGTTAAATATCTCCAAGTTCTTTTCACACGTCGTTCCAATTAAAACGTTATCAAAAACAACTTGAGGAGGTCTTGAAAAAGGAGCCAGAACGAGTCTTGGACATTCTTCCTTAGGAGACGCCTTTTGAGCAATTTCCTTTTTCCTAGCCCTTTTCAAATGCTCGGGAGTATTTTCAATCTAATAAATATAAATGATTAAAACAAAGTAATAAAAGGATTCAAAAAAAGTAAAGCAATAGTAGTTAAAATGAGAAACGCACCTCAAAATACATGATTACGTTAAGTCTACTAGGTCTTATATTATACATAAACTTCTCAATTCTACATTATATATCACTTATTAATAATTTTACAATAATTCCAACAATAGTATTTTTAAAAACCATTCAAATTAATTGAAAGCACACAACTTCAAAGAGGACTATTCAAAATAAAGCCGTTAAACTGTTTTTTAATGTTGTGTCAACTTATATGCATAAAAATGGTAAAGTTGTGTTGCCAGCAACTTCTTTGTCCACAGTCCACTTAACTTGCACTTAACATAAAAATAAAATCATAAAGACAAACTTCATTATTTATAGTCACTAGATGGTCACTAGACTCACTACTCTTCATTTACTAACTTATATATTACATCATACAGTCATACTTATTCAAAATACTGAAGAATTTATATTAATTTGTTATAGTTTTAATTTTAAGCTTAATTTTTGCACTTAAAATATTTTGTTCAACGGTTTTTTTTCTTTTTTTTGTCTTTTTCTTAACTAATGATATACAATGCTGAGTTCCCATCGTAATCAATCTTTCACAACTATTTACTCCCACGGGTTACCCCTGTTTGCGACTTCTTTAAATTGGCAGAGGTATTTTAACTTGCACTAAAAGAGTAAAATTTATTATTTAGTAAATCTTAAACCTTTTCCTATACAATTTACGCGAGAAAATGTTACCTGTCTACACAGGGCTTTAAAGAAATTCCAACAAACTGTGCAACCGCCGCGTTGTCGCAACGGTCACAGGAGAGCACGTTAAGCCGGTTCCGGTTTTTATATTTGTATATGTTATATCCTATATCATTCTCCTACATAGGAAAAGAGGCCTATGCCCAGTAGTGGGCTATTACAGGCTAAAGCGAACCAAGTATGCAAGGACTAAGTATAATCACTTTTAAATGTCTCTGCATATATTTGCTAGGAGTGCAGTATAGTTTGTTCCTTTTTTTATTTGGATAGCTTACATCTTATATAACTATAGATAATAGAAACAAAAAACGAGTGCGCTTTAGACCACACGAAGTAAAACTTCTTTACCTTCTTTAGTAATATATGATACGTAACTCTCTCTCTCTCTCCGTCTCTCTGTGATGTGATCTCCTTGTTAAGCATGAAGGTTACATGTTATTTAATTACCTTCTTTATAATATTAGATAATATTATGACACTGTCATCAGTGTTATTCTGTCAAATTATCAATACCTAATTATTTACTATATCTTATTTTATTGTTGAATAAAGCCAAATTCTATTTGGTTCTGACTTTATCTGTATCACTCTGTCCTTCTCTCTTTCTCTCTATCTTCACTAACTTATACCTTCCTCTCAACTTCCTTTCACCTCGCCCGATAAAACTTTTCGTAACACTCTCGACATGCATTCACTAGCTTACGCCCTAAGTCAAGCGTGCGTAAAGAACTTTTACTTCAAAAGCCACCACAAATTGATATTAAACAAAAACGCAACAATGCTGAATATTTCTAGAAAGAATAATCTACATAAAAAGCTAAACAAGACTCGGAAGAAGGTCGATACAAGAGAGCGGCAAATTAAGGCGTTGGAAAGGTTCACCGAGGACGAAAGTTCGAAGCACCCGGAGGCGCCACCAACTGTTCGAACAAGGGCCGATATGGGGCAAGTAACACCACCAAAACTTCGACCAGCGTCCACACCATCTGAACACGCGCAAAATGCCCTTACCGAGTTCCTGGCCATAACAAAGGCAAACCGAGAGGTGAACCTGGCCACATGCAATAAGATCATGCAGACCTACCAGTACAACAACCTAAAGTTACTGGAGGTGGAACTCGAAGAAGCCGAAGCAGCCATTTACAACAACGACACTCGACAGATACTCAAAGGAAATATGTCGGGGAGGTATATGGCTGCATATAACATCACAGCAGGCTTCGTGAGCGCGGTCGAGTCTGAGGGGCAGGAACAAGAGCCTCAGATCTTCAATACACCACCAGGGGACCCGGTGGTGGTAGTGGCCAGATGCACGAGAGTAATGCTGGATGATCGGATACTCCGGATGGCTCAAACCATCACGGGGGACCGTGACGCCGATGATTCTTCCGTGGTCTGGGGGCTACCTTCACTGGAATGGATAAATGGGGTTCCAGGATGTGGCAAGACAACTCGCACAGTCGGGGAATTCGATGAGGACGAGGAAGTCGTCATTACGACCACAGTCGAGGCTGCCAAAGAACTTAAGGAGAAGCTGGCACACCGCTATGGCGTTAAAGCCAAATCTAAGGTGCGCACTATGGCCTCCGTACTGGTCAATGGTTTTCGAGGGGGCGCAAAAATCAGCCGTCTTACGGTAGATGAAGCCCTCATGAACCACTTCGGGGCCATAGTGATGGCAGCCCGACTATCAGGGGCCAAGAAGGTGGTCCTCATCGGAGATATTAACCAGCTGCCGTACATCGACAGGGAAAACCTGTTCAAGATGCGGTACAGCAGACCAACCCTGATAACAGGCATATCGTGGGAGCTGTCTTGTACGCACCGAAACCCCAAGGATGTCGCCTTCGCCATCAGCGAGGTCTACAAAGATATTTATAGCTCAAGCCCAATAATCCATTCCCTGCGCGTGGAAAGCTTCACGGGCGCGCAAATCTTTGCAAGACAGAACTGGACCCTATACCTGGTCTTCACGCAGGAAGAGAAGAAGTTGCTGGTGGACCGGGGATACGGGAAAGGGGAGGGGTCGCGTGTCTTGACTATCCACGAGGCGCAGGGCCAGACGAGTGAGAGTGTCATCGTCATCCAGACGAGGAGTGGGAGGCTGCGAATACATGACAGCGTTTCGCACGCGATAGTCGCGGTGACTAGACACACCAAGGCCTGTGTCTACTACACCGACTACAGAGATGACGCGATCTGTCGTTTCGTCGGGAGGGCGGCGGAGGCTACGGAAAAAGACATCCTCGAGCATAGTCTCAAGATGGCGATTCATAATAGAGACACCGCCGTCGTTGAGAGTATTCTCGAGATGTCAAAATAAAATTGGAATAGGTTGCTTGGCTTGGGAGTACTCCTCGTTGGTAGTAATATAGATAATATTAAAAATATATATATATTTAAGAAAACTATTATCACGCATGTAAATAATGTTTAGCTAGATATAAGTATAGTATTATAAGGAAATAATAATAATAACAAAAAATTAAAAAAAAAAAAAAAAAAAAAAAAAATTGTACCATAGATTAGATTAAGAACCGGTCGGTGGACTCACGTCTCTTTTGGAGACATTAAAAACAAACATAGTCTGACTTGAACAGCGATGTTATTGACTAACGCCTCCTTGAAATAGAGAAAAAATAAAAATAAAAATTTGCATGTATTAGAGTAAAAAAGGACATGGGTTCATAAGCCCGTGGATGTATAAGACTTGTTAAAAAAAAAAAAAAAAAAAAAAGTGTATTTATATCTTTTTATGTAACATGGTATGGTTGTTTAATTTTTATTATATAGTTAATTTTGTTTATAATCACTACATAGTATAAAACAAATTCGTGTCCCGCTGTCTGTATGATTTTGATGACGTTTTCTTTAGTCAATAGAGTGATTCCAGAGGAAGGTTTATATGTTACTAGCTGTGCCCGCGGCTTCGCCCGCGTTGAAATCAGTGTGTCACAAAGCTTTCCCGGCAAACTTCCAGTGAAACTCTCATCGAAATCGGCTTAGCCGATCCGTAAACCTTCCCCTTGAAGCCATCTCCCCATTGGTGAAACCGCATAAAAATCCGTTCAGTAGATTTTGAGGGAATCGATCACATACACTTTTGAGGACTTGGTTTTATAATACACTAACTGTTGCCCGCGACTACGTCCGCTTGGTTATGAAGACATGAATTACTATTAAGATGTTTAACGCAAATTATTTTTTCATTTCAGTCACTTGAAATGCTTATCACACTGAGTAACTTTTTGCAAGGCACAATTTAGTATAATTTAATAGTCATTTTTATAAAACCTCTCTATACACCACATTTTTAGTTTTATTTTCAGGCTGCAGTATAAATAACCTATCAGGCGAACTTATAGCTGCTGTATATGTTTCATACAAACTATCAACCCCAATTAAACCCCCTTAGCGGTGGAATATCGCAAAATCCGTTCTTAGCGGACGTCTACTAACTATAATCTACCTCCCTGCCAAATTTCATCTTTGTTCATCCTAGATGAATGGACCATCCAGCGGTTTTTGAGTTCTCGTGATGAGTGAGTTAATGACCTTTCTCTTTTATATATATATAGATTACGATGCATTATTTGGACACCTCCTCACCATCTATAGAACATACATTTTAAATTTCGAGTCTCTTACTTCAAAAACATAGGACTTTCATACAAACTTCCAACCCCCGTTTTATCCCCTTAGGGGTCGAGTTTCATAAAATCCGTTCTTAACGGATGTCTACGCCCTATAAGAAACCTACTTGCCAAATTTCAAGTTTGTAGCTGTTATAGTTTCGGAGATTTCGTGATCAGTGAGTCAACCTACCATCCCCCGTTTTAACTCCAAAAGCATTTTGATTTCTAAAGATACATTATCCGAATACCTTCTCACCATATAAAGAGCATACATTTTAAATTTTTAGTCTCTTACTTTAAAAACATCGGACTTTCATACAAACTTCCAACCCCCGTTTTATGCCCTTAGGGGTAGAGTTTCATAAAATCCGTTCTTAGCGAATGTCTATGCCTATAACGAACCTACGTGCCAAATTTCAACTTTGTAGCTGTTATAGTTCGGAGATTTCATAATGAGTGAGTCAACCTACCATCTCCCGTTTTAACCCCAAAAGGGAGTTGATTTCTAAAGTTACTAAGAACTTGGACATAAGGATTACAAAGCCTAGGGCTTCAGGTGCTTTGCTTATGATATTGGTTACATGTTTATCGAAAACAAGTTCACTATCATTACTATTTCTAAATCACTTGTATTATAACTAAAAGGTAACTTTTGATTACTAATAATAAAATAATTAGAACTATAAAGCTGGGTTTTACGAGTAAAACTAATGGTAAAGTAAGTAGATATATTAACGTTAAATTTATTTAAAAGACAGTAATTATCTAAACTCAACAAATCATCTTGTAGTTTACTAGCATCACTCTCATTATTTATCACTCAAATAATTTTCGATCAATTCTCTCATTATTTATCATTCAAATAATTTATTGCCTTCGAAAAGCAGGGTGTAAGAATGAGACAAATATTGTTTAATATCGTTGATAAATATTTAATATAATAATACGTTGTGATGTGATGAATTAGTACCATGCCCATTATCGTTGGAGTTCGCCAAGGTTCAGTTACGAGTATGTTGCCTACACTGTTTACATTATATTACATACCGATAACGTTACCTCTGACGCCACTAAATAAATATGTTTTTACTGACACCTTTTAGAGTTTGCCAATATGAACAAAAAAATTTCAACTCGACGCGCGGGAATTCCCGCACTGTGTCAAGCCACGCGATGGATTGATAAGAGCGACCATAGGGCGTGGCATCATTTTTATTCAAATTCCTAGCACATAATCTTCATGTCATAGCTATGCAGTTTTTAAGTTGTTAAAAAAATATTAACGTTGACTAAAAAAATAATAAGAGATTTTTCAGTATTATAATTTATTTAAAAAAAAATCATAATTATTTTTTATCAATAAATAGGTCTGCTAGCTCATTAGCCAATTAATATTTATATCGAAAAAAAAATTAACATTATTTGCCGGTATTTGATAGTGTATATATATATATATATATATATATATATATATATATATATAAATACACGTAGTACATTCAATCTCAGGCGGGAATCGAACCTGCAACCCGCGGAACAGTAAGTAACAATAACAAAAAAGATGATTTAAAAGCATAACAAACATTTACAAAACAAATTAAATAGTTTCTAATAGTAATTGTCAGCCAATAACAAAAAAGGTGATTTTAAAGCATAAAAAAAATATTAACAAAACAACTTAAATAGTAACAAATAGTAATTATCAAAAATTAACAAACAACATGATTTAACACTTAACGTAGCATAGTCACAAAAAAATCAACTCTTAAAAAGTGATACAAATGAAATGATCTCGCAAAACAGTAATTATCAATCAATAACAACCAAGACGATGAATTTGACTCATAACATATTCACAAAAATCTAAAATTTTTAAACGTTACATATGTAACGATCCGACATACAGTAAATAACAAACAAACATAACATAAACATATTTACAGATATTGTCTAAGTAAAAACAATTCTGAAAAGCGTTATATAATGATCCTAGGCATACAGATAAAAAACATAATGATTTACAAACATAATAAGAACATATTTAGAGTAATCTTCTAAATTCTTATTTTTGTATTATTAAATGTTTGTAGTAGGTAATTCCATAAAGTACTACCGATTTTAAAAATTCTTTCACGGGATGCTACAATTCCATGTACGCCATTTAATGGTATGTGGATAAACGAACAGCGGATTATGGGAGAAAACGAAATAGCGAAAATCGCGTAATCTATGTGGGCGAAGCCACAGCGGAAATTTTTTTTTTGTTTCTAAGGTAAAATATACACATTTAAAAACTTGGAAAACGAAAAACATTGCAAAGACATTAGATGTCAAGAAGAACTGCCAATATGTATGTTTTCTACAAACATTGTTTTATAGTACAGACAATATAAATATAAATATTCAACAAGAATCTTAAAAATTGTTATCTAAGCTTTGTCTTGATCACATTATTCTAATTGTATATTTTTGTCTTTACATGATTTTCTAATGAATAATAAACAAAGATTATGAATTAATTGATTTGTTTTTTTCTATAAAATGCTCATTACTTAATTGCAAACTAGTCTACTGCTTTATATTTTTAATTTGTAAGTCCTGAGATATAATAGCTTTGAAATGAATTTGGCTCTTGTTTACAAAATGACATAAAGGTTCAGAAGGCAAGCACAATGAGCTCGAATCTTTCCACCATTCTTTAAAACTAATATAATTGTTTAAGTTGTCTACTGGTTTATCAACTTTTAACGAATCTTTACATTTCTGACATTTCGTTCTATCTAATAATTTTGCAGCTAAATAACCACTAACATATAATACTGGCTGCTCCAAAAAGTTACATAAATCATTTTCATATAAAAAGAAATCGATTTCATTGGGCAAAGACAAAACAGGATAAACTATCTCATCAACAACTTGAATGTCATAATTATTATTTCTATTAGGCATGTCAGTGCGGACCCCGCTAATATCGTTATAAGCTACAAACAATTTATTAGTGTCTTCCTCACAGTTCGCATTTCGACTGCCAAACGCTTTAAGCTTAATTAAGTTTGAGTCAAATGACTCAGCAGGATCTTCTCACGTTCAGTTAATGTAGAATCTGAAATTTAAAAAAAATCCTGTTATTATATATACATTTTTTTGTGTTGAAAGTATACAATATTATGTATAATGTGATCTATTCCTTTAATTTCATAAATTTTTACTTAAATATAATATTATAAAATAATTTATTGCTTTTATTATATTAAGATACATTTATTATTTTTATTTCAATATTAAACAACGCTAATATTGATATATTTTATTAGTGATCGTTACAGTTTAATATGTATTTAATTTTGCTTTAAATAATAACACAAGTATACGACAAAGGAATGCCCATTGCATGATACAATTGGAATCATTGAATGTAATTATTATTTTTTTTCCTTTTTCTTCAATTTACTTGAAATATTATAACAATAAAATATACGTATTTGATTACTAAGGAAAGAGCTATATCTAAATAAATTATTTTGTCATTCTTTTTTTTAAACTATACCATACTTTAATAGTATAATATCGAAATATATATAAATGTATAAATATAAATGTATAAAATATAGATAAATGAAACTGTTAAACATTAATGTTAATGCATATTTAACAAAACTAAGCAAACTTTTGATTTATAAAATGTAAATTATTGAAGCAGTATAATTAAAAATTGATTTGACTCTCATATGCTTGATAATAGTCAAATGTGTACCGGGCTATTCATAGGTATAATGAAATAAATAATTTTCCCATAGAAAGAGTGTGTGCTTCTATTAATAACTGGCCTCAACTTTTAAGTGTATTGCAGCCAATGGAGACCACTTCGGATTAGCTTTATTTTCATAGAATAATATTAATGTATTAAACTAACACACTGTAATAGTAATAAATGTTATGTGCAACAGAATAAATGTTTTTTTTTTCTTTATAACAATATTCAGGGCATATATACATATATATTGGCATTATATATTGGCCTGCAGTGTATATATATATATATATATATTATGGATAGATACTAACTACTACTATTTACATAGTCTACCACATAACTACATTAAAAACTACCACAACTTAATCCCTTGTAGTTGAAGTTGTAAATTATGATTTGAAAATAATTTCAATAAAAATAATTTAAAAAGGAGTAGGCTACAAAGAACTATACTGAATTACGTTCTTTGCTACATTAAAAGATTGTTGAAAATTATACCTCTATTTCTATTAGGTTTTCCCACAATTCTTTCATAGTTGCGAACAGGAACTTTAACATTTTCTACTGATTCATTCTGGGAAACTGTAATTACATTGATAAAAGTGAACAATAATAAATAAATATCTTTAACACATACACACGGTTGTCTTTTCCTAAGGTAAGCAACTTAACACTTGTTTTATAGACAACAACCAACATGCATATATATATATAAATTATAACATAATTATGTATAGTAATACACCCAGACTCAGGCAGGAATCGAACCTACAACCCCCGGAGCAGAAAATAGAACCAGCACAACTGGAATAACAGGCTACTCATCTAAATGTATAAAATTCAATTTTGAAACAAATAAACATTTAAAAAAAAATTAATACATATAAATGTTTTAGTTGCTTATAATTATCTATGTAGTAACATATACAGTTAGAGAAATATTTTATATAATAAAGTGAACTTGTGTCATAAAATTAAATGCTAGTTAGCTATATGCTTATAGTAGACATGTTACTTGTTGATGTTTTATGTACTCAAAAATGTGAAATTTTCATTTGTTATTCTTACCTAGTGTTTTTTCAAAAGTAAGTCCTTGTGGTGCCTGCGAAGTAGAGGGCAAAGGGAGAAAGCTGTATTCAGCATCTGAAAAATAGTAGTACAATATCTAAATATATCTAGTATCTATTACTTGTTAATTTTTTTTTTACATTTTCCATTATTTACTCACACTTAAATTATTTGAATTTTATTTTCTACTAGCTTCTACCCGCAACTTTGTCCGCGTGGAATAGTTACTTTGGGCTAGCTGGGGAAGGTCTCAGAAGGAAAAAATCCGATTTTGAAACATTCTTCATTGGTGCTCCACTCTTATTGGTCTTTGCGTGATAATATATAGCCTATAGCCCTAGCCTTCCTTGATAAATGGGCTATCAAATACTGAAAAAAAATTCAAATTGGTCCAGTAAGTCCAGAGATTAGCGCGTTCAAGAAAACAAACTCTTCAGCTTTATACTAATAGTATAAATTTGATATGAAATTATTTTTATTTTAAAATTAAAGTTAATGATTACTTATCTTGTTATATAGAAGATGAAAATGATTATTTTCCGAAGGTGTTATTCATAATCATTTTATAGAAAAATAAAACTAAAAATCTTATACTGCATTGGATCATTTGTATCATATGTTGTGAATCGTTGCATATATGTGTTAAAAGATATTAAAGATTCTCAGAAAGTGTTTTACATATATCTCTCATTTTATCAGCGATATGTATATCAATCAGACTTAGATATCTGATATCTAAGGGCCAATATTATTTAGGTAAATGTATAAATAATAAATTAAATATATGTCAGATGATTTTTTAGAACATTGACTAACAATAATCTATTATATGATATTTATTACAACTGAGATTGTACTGCCATTATCAGTACAAAATATATTTAAAAATTATCTTTTTCTATACAGTACAATTGTGAACATTTGTATGACTTTTATATAATCTCATCTTTATTTATTTTTTTAATTTTCAGTACATACTTAGTAAGACAGAGTTTTGGAAACAAGACATTGTTTTCAAGAAAACTTTTTGTCATTTATTAAAAATGTATAAGACTTGCAACAGCAAGTTATTAAAATTATAAGTAAGTTCATTTAATTAACAATAAAAATCTTAATTTTATCCATCATTAAAAATATATTACATAACCAAACATGAACTAACAAGATGCTGTACCTCTTAAAAACACTTGTTACTTCTAACAACATAACAAATAAATATAATATAATAAAGTAGTTTACTCACTTTTAGATAAAATATTTTCATTCCATTGCACATTCTCTGAATTTGTTATATCTTGAAAACTAGAAAATAAAAAAGAATTTATCATAAACATCAATTAACATATTATGAACCAGAAATAAGGCTAGACAAATAGCTAAACAAGAACATCGAGAAAAAATAATTGTAATGTAATTTATAATTATCATAAACATATAAAAAAAATTTGCACCTTTCAAGACTTGAGATTTTTCTTTTTCTTCACCATATAAAGGAAAATCTACCAAAAGACTGTCATCCAATGGTTGTGGCAAATTTAATGTTGGAAAAGCATTTTTAATTAATCTATTGCCCTTTGTATTAAAATACTTTTTTTCAAAGTGATATCCACACAAATATTTAATTTCATGCAATTTTTTAACGGGTATGTAAGCAGTCTTCATTCCCAACTGCTTTGACCCAAGAACGACACCTGAGAGTAGAATTTTAATCGTCAATTTAAATTAAAAGTTTAAATTTTACATAGTCTACAACTAGTTTTCTAGTATACATAAGTATGTATAATACTTTAATGTTACTTTATTACTACAGTTAGCTATTTACTATTATAAAGATTTTAAGTAGAATTTATTTAAATATTGTATTGTTCTATTGTTAACACCACAGAGCATAGTAATATTTACACTAACCGATCTGGATCAAGTGGAAACTTCTTCAAAAATACATTGGCTCCAGTCCAGGGGTCCCCTTTAGACCACAAATAGTACATTTTTGATATCTCACATTACGTTTCACTGTATTTTCTAAAGGAATGAAAACAGAAAAATATAGTATAAGTAATAAAAATATAGGTATAACTATAAAATACTATTATTTTCTGTTGATATAGATATTAAGAACTTATTTTCAAAAGCAAAATTACTTCGTTCGACCAAAAAGACCAATGATTCAGGGTCAAATAAAACCCATAGTAAATCCCTAGAAGCGACGAATAATATTCTCACAATAAAGTATTAAGGCTCAGAAAATATATATGCAGAAAAAACTAAAAATCCACAATTCCGGGCGTGGTTACTCGGTGGTTGCAATATAATATGGCGGTCAGTAGGGCGACACTTTTTTTGCTATACTTTGTATACCAAACTTGAATTTTTATATAAATTGGCAAAATTGTACGTCAAAATGAAAAAATTTAAACGTCGGAAACGTCGTAATTGTCAAATTTTGACTCGAACAATTATTTCCTAACCGCCATATTATATTGCAACCACCGAGTAACCACGCCCGGAATTTTGGATTTTTAGTTTTTTTCTGCATATATATTTTCTGAGCCCTAATACTTTATTGTGAGAATATTATTCGTCGCTTCTAGGGATTTACTATGGGTTTGTATTTGAACCTGAATCATTGGTCTTTTTGGTCGAACGAAGTAATTTTGCTTTTGAAAATAAGTTCTTAATATCTATATCAACAGAAAATAACAGTATTTTATAGTTATACCTATATTTTTATTACTTATACTATATTTTTCTGTTTTCATTCCTTTAGAAAATACAGTGAAACGTAATGTGAGATATCAAAAATGTACTATTTGTGGTCTAAAGAGGACCCCTGGACTGGAGCCAATGTATTTTTGAAGAAGTTTCCACTTGATCCAGATCGGTTAGTGTAAATATTACTATGCTCTGTGGTGTTAACAATAGAACAATACAATATTTAAATTCTACTTAAAAATTTTATAATAGTAAATAGCTAACTGTAGTAATAAAGTAACATTAAAGTATTATACATACTTATGTATACTAGAAAACTAGTTGTAGACTATGTAAAATTTAAACTTTTAATTTAAATTGACGATTAAAATTCTACTCTCAGGTGTCGTTCTTGGGTCAAAGCAGTTGGGAATGAACATGAAGACTGCTTACATACCCGTTAAAAAATTGCATGAAATTAAATATTTGTGTGGATATCACTTTGAAAAAAAGTATTTTAATACAAATGGCAATAGATTAATTAAAAATGCTATTCCAAAATCAAATTTGCCACAACTATTGGATGACAGTCTTTTGGTAGATTTTCCTTGATATGGTGAAGGAAAAGAAAAATCTCAAGTCTTGAAAGGTGCAAATTTTTTTTATATGTTTATGATAATTATAAATTACATTACAATTATTTTTTCTCGATGTTCTTGTTTAGCTATTTGTCTAGCCTTATTTCTGGTTCATAATATGCTAATTGATGTTTATGATAAATTCTTTTTTATTTTCTAGTTTTCAAGATATAACAAATTCAGAGAGTGTGCAATGGAATGAAAATATTTTATCTAAAAGTGAGTAAACTACTTTATTATATTATATTTATTTATGTTATGTTGTTAGAAGTAACAAGTGTTTTTAAGAGGTACAGCATCTTGTTAGTTTATGTTTGGTTATGTAATATATTTTTAATGATGGATAAAATTAAGATTTTTATTGTTAATTAAATGAACTTACTTATAATTTTAATAACTTGCTGTTGCAAGTCTTATACATTTTTAATAAGTGACAAAAAGTTTTCTTGAAAACAATGTATTGTTGTTTCAAAAACTCTGTCTTACTAAGTATGTACTGGAAATTTAAAAAAAAATAAAGATGAGATTATATAAAAGTCATACAAATGTTCACAATTGTACTGTATAGAAAAAGATAATTTTTAAATATATTTTGTACTGATAATGGCAGTACAATCTCAGTTGTAATAAATATCATATAATAGATTATTGTTAGTCAATGTTCTAAAAATCATCTGACATATATTTAATTTATTATATATACATTTACCTAGATAATATTGGCCCTTAGATATCAGATATCTAAGGCTGATTGATATACATATCGCTGATAAAATGAGAGATATATGTAAAACACTTTCTGAGAATCTTTAATATCTTTTAACACATATATGCAACGATTCACAACATATGATACAAATGATCCAATGCAGTATAAGATTTTTAGTTTTATTTTTCTATAAAATGATTATGAATAACACCTTCGGAAAATAATCATTTTCATCTTCTATATAACAAGATAAGTAATCATTAACTTTAATTTTAAAATAAAAATAATTTCATATCAAATCTATACTATTAGTATAAAGCTGAAGAGTTTGTTTTCTTGAACGCGCTAATCTCTGGACTTACTGGACCAATTTGAATTATTTTTCAGTATTTGATAGCCCATTTATCAAGGAAGGCTAGGGCTATAGGCTATATATTATCACGCAAAGACCAATAAGAGTGGACCACTAATGAAGAATGTTTCAAAATCGGATTTTTTCCTTCTGAGACCTTCCCCAGCTAGCCCAAAGTAACTATTCCACGTGGACAAAGTTGCGGGTAGAAGCTAGTAGAAAATAAAATTCAGATAATTTAAGTGTGAGTAAATAATGGAAAATGTAAAAAAAAAAAATTAACAAGTAATAGATACTAGATATATTTAGATATTGTACTACTATTTTTCAGATACTTCGCAGGCACCACAAGGACTTACTTTTGAAAAAACACTAGGTAAGAATAACAAATGAAAATTTCACATTTTTTATTACATAAAACATTAACAAGTAACATGTCTACTATAAGCATATAGCTAATTAGCATTTAATTTTATGACACAAGTTCACTTTATTATATAAAATATTTCTCTAACTGTATATGTTACTACATAGATATAAGCAACTAAAACATTTTTATGTATTAATTTTTTTTTTAATGTTTATTTGTCTCAAAATTGAATTTTATACATTTAGATGAGTAGCCTGTTATTCCAGTTGTGCTGGTTCTATTTTCTGCTCCGGGGGTTGTAGGTTCGATTCCTGCCTGAGTCTGGGTGTATTACTATACATAATTATGTTATAATTTATATATATATATATATATACATATATATGCATGTTGGTTGTTGTCTATAAAACAAGTGTTAAGTTGCTTACCTTAGGACAAGACAACCGTGTGTATGTGTTAAAGATATTTATTTATTATTGTTCACTTTTATCAATGTAATTACAGTTTCCCAGAATGAATCAGTAGAAAATGTTAAAGTTCCTGTTCGCAACTATGAAATAATTGTGGGAAAACCTAATAGAAATAGAGGTATAATTTTCAACAATCTTTTAATGTAGCAAAGAACGTAATTCAGTATAGTTCTTTGTAGCCTACTCCTTTTTAAATTATTTTTATTGAAATTATTTTCAAATCATAATTTACAACTTCAACTACAAGGGATTAAGTTGTGGTAGTTATTAATGTAGTTATGTGGTAGACTATGTAAATAGTAGTAGTTAGTATCTATCCATTATATATATACATACACTGCAGGCCAATATATAATGCCAATATATATGTATATATGTCCTGAATATTGTTATAAAGAAAAAAAAAAAACATTTATTCTGTTGCACATAACATTTATTACTATTACAGTGTGTTAGTTTAATACATTAATATAATTCTATGAAAATAAAGCTAATCCGAAGTGGTCTCCATTGGCTGCAATACACTTAAAAGTTGAGGCCAGTTATTAATAGAAGCACACACTCTTTCTATGGGAAAATTATTTATTTCATTATACCTATGAATAGCCCGGTACACATTTGACTAATATCAAGCATATGAGAGTCAAATCAATTTTTAATTATACTGCTTCAATAATTTACATTTTATAAATCAAAAGTTTGCTTAGTTTTGTTAAATATGCATTAACATTAATGTTTAACAGTTTCATTTATCTATATTTTATACATTTATATATATATATTTCGATATTATACTATTAAAGTATAGTATAGTTTAAAAAATAGAATGACAAAATAATTTATTTAGATATAGCTCTTTCCTTAGTAATCAAATACGTATATTTTATTGTTATAATATTTCAAGTAAATTGAAGAAAAAGGGAAAAAAATAATAATTACATTCAATGATTCCAATTGTATCATGCAATGGGCATTCCTTTGTTGTATACTTGTGTTATTATTTAAAGCAAAATTAAATACATATTAAACTGTAACGATCACTAATAAAATATATCAATATTAGCATTGTTTAATATTGAAATAAAAATAATAAATGTATCTTAATATAATAAAAGCAATAAATTATTTTATAATATTATATTTAAGTAAAAATTTATGAAATTAAAGGAATAGATCACATTATACATAATATTGCATACTTTCAATAAAAAAATGTATATATAATAACAGGATTTTTTTTAAATTTCAGATTCTACATTAACTGAACGTGAGAAGATCCTGCTGAGTCATTTGACTCAAACTAAATTAAGCTTAAAGCGTTTGGCAGTCGAAATGCGAACTGTGAGGAAGACACTAATAAATTGTTTGTAGCTTATAACTATATTAGCAGGGTCCGCACTGACATGCCTAATAGAAATAATAATGATGACATTCAAGTTGTTGATGAGATAGTTTATCCTGTTTTGTCTTTGCCCAATGAAATCGATTTCTTTTTATATGAAAATGATTTATGTAACTTTTTGGAGCAGCCAGTAGTATATGTTAGTGGTTATTTAGCTGCAAAATTATTAGATAGAACGAAATGTCAGAAATGTAAAGATTCGTTAAAAGTTGATAAACCAGTAGACGACTTAAACAATTATATTAGTTTTAAAAAATGGTGGAAAGATTCAAGCTCATTGTGCTTTCCTTCTAAACCTTTATGTCATTTTGTAAACAAGAGCCAAATTCATTTCAAAGCTATTATATCTCAGGACTTACAAATAAAAAATATAAAGCAGTAGACTAGTTTGCAATTAAGTAATGAGCATTTTATAGAAAAAAACAAATCAATTAATTCATAATCTTTGTTTATTATTCATTAGAAAATCATGTTAAGACAAAAATATACAATTAGAATAATGTGATCAAGACAAAGCTTAGATAACAATTTTTAAGATTCTTGTTGAATATTTATATTTATATTGTCAGTACTATTAAACAATGTTTGTAGAAAACATACATATTGGCAGTTCTTCTTGACATCTAATGTCTTTGCAATGTTTTTTGTTTTCCAAGTTTTTAAATGTGTATATTTTAGCTTAGAAATAAAAAAAAAAATTCCGCTGTGGCTTCGCCCACATAGATTACGCGATTTTCGCTATTTCGTTTTCTCCCATAATCTGCTGTTCGTTTATCCACATACCATTAAATGGCGTACATGGAATTGTAGCATCCCGTGAAAGAATTTTTAAAATCGGTAGTACTTTATGGAATTACCTACTACAAACATTTAATAATACAAAAATAAGAATTTAGAAGATTACTCTAAATATGTTCTTATTATGTTTGTAAATCATTATGTTTTTTATCTGTATGCCTAGGATCATTATATAACGCTTTTCAGAATTGTTTTTACTTAGATAATATCTGTAAATATGTTTACGTTATGTTTGTTTGTTATTTACTGTATGTCGGATCGTTACATATGTAACGTTTAAAAATTTTAGATTTTTGTGAATATGTTATGGGTCAAATTCATCGTCTTGGTTGTTATTGATTGATAATTACTGTTTTGCGAGATCATTTCATTTGTATCACTTTTTAAGAGTTGATTTTTTTGTGACTATGCTACGTTAAGTGTTAAATCATGTTGTTTGTTAATTTTTGATAATTACTATTTGTTACTATTTAAGTTGTTTTGTTAATATTTTTTTTATGCTTTAAAATCATCTTTTTTGTTATTGGCTGACAATTACTATTAGAAACTATTTAATTTGTTTTGTAAATGTTTGTTATGCTTTTAAATCATCTTTTTTGTTATTGTTACTTACTGTTCCACGGGTTGCAGGTTCGATTCCCGCCTGAGATTGAATGTACTACGTGTATTTATATATTTATATATATATATTATTTCTGTTTATTTATTTCAAAAAATGTACAGTCAGTTGTTACCTGTAACACAAGCATTAAGTTGCTTAACATAGGAATATATGACTGTGTGTATGTTATAAGATAATAATAATAATAATACACTTTATTGTACACCAAAAACAGAAATAATAAATATCAAAGAAAAAGAAAAAAAAAAAAGATATTTATTTATTTATATTTATTTATCTTAATTTGTTTTATAAAGAAGTTTGTTATGTTTGTAAATCATCTATGTTATAAGATTTATATTATATTTATTCATATTTATTGATTTTAATTTGTTTTATAAATAAGTTTATGTTATGCTTGTAAATCATCTATGTTATAAGATATTATATTATATTTATTTATTTTAATTTGTTTTGTAAATAAGTTTATGCTTGTAAATCATCTATGTTATAAGATATTATATTTATTTATTTTAATTTGATTTATAAAGAAGTTTATGTTATGTTTGTAAATCATCTATGTTATAATTAAATATTAATTAATATCTCAATAATTAAGAATTTGTTTTGTTAACATGTTTTTTATGTTTTAAATCATTTTGTTTGTTATTGTTTGATAATTAATAGTTGTTATTATTTAATTTGTTTTGTAATGGTGGATTAAGCTCCGATCCTTCTCCTACTTGAAGAAAGAGGCCTAGAATGTGCTGAGAGCTGTGGGATGTATCGCATTATGTTTACGAAAATATAAAATTTGTTTGTTAGCTGTTGTGATCGACATGCCTTCAATAATGTAACTTTTTTGTATAACAACTTTAAATTTGAAAAGACTACCGAGAGTTTTGTCCGGCTTTTTTTCCTCTCGGCCTACACTAGGAACATTAGGTTAAATAATTTGTTGTAATATTTATTTTATAAAGCCGATGACATAATAGATAGGTGATGTCTACCGAGACACTAGTGAAAAGGGCAAAATAATTTGTTTGTAATGTTTAATTGTAACAATTACCTTCATTTTTGTTTAAAATGTAGATTTTTTTTCGCTGGTTAAGTGTAGTAGTACCAAGAAATTTAGTAGTAGTGTAGTATATACCAAGAAGTTTTAAATATATATTATATATATACAAAAAAACCTTTTATTTTAAATAAAATTTATAAAATTAAGAACCCTATGCTCAAAAAGTATCGATAATTTTATCGACCAATTTATCGACCTTTTTCCACACTATTATCGATTTCCGGTAGGATAACTAACAACACTATGCTTCATTATTACCAATTTAACGAAAAAAATAGAGCTCAACCACAAAGTTGGTACTTGAAGTATAGCAAAACCTTGAACCCGGAGCTCGACCGTGTCTATGGAGTGACACCTCTTTACTTATATACTCTTTGATGGCGGTTAGGAAATAATTGTTCGAGTCAAAATTTGACAATTACGACGTTTCCGACGTTTAAATTTTTTCATTTTGACGTACAATTTTGCCAATTTATATAAAAATTCAAGTTTGGTATACAAAGTATAGCAAAAAAAGTGTCGCCCTACTGGCCCTGTCGCCAACCCTGCAACAATGGCTTATTGTCAGGCTGTCAGACTGTCACTTTGGTTTGTCACTAACAAGTTGTCACTACAGCACTTCAGATTTGCCTTATTTTCGCCTTCACCCGTCCGCTCCTAACATCTGTGATCCAAGAATTTTGTGGTATGTATTAATCCTTTATCTTATATTCTTGTGTAAATTATTATTTTATATTAACACCAAAAATTTTTTTAGATATCCACCTGGATCATGGCCGAATCTCAATTGAACGACAACACCACTTGCGTAGTGTGTTTCAAAAATGTCGTGTATTTCTCAATTGGCGAATGTGACCATCCTGTGTGTTTTGAGTGTTCGACACGCATGAGAGTTCTTTGCTTGCAAAACGAATGCCCGATCTGCCGAAAGGATCTCCTAAGGGTACGTTCTTATGAGTTTTCTATGACATTATACTAAAGAGAAGCTAGTAGATAAATCATTTTTCACAGTGTTTTCTATCCTTGATAAGTATTTATTTTCCTATTTACTGAAAATAGTGAATTAAACTTCAGCAAATGTCTTACAGAAAATTAAGTAATTATCTTATTAATGTATGATGTGTTGCAACATTTGTTAATTAAATCTTATGATATAACTATCATTATTTCATCTACTCTAATGAATGCTAATTCCAAAAATTTTATATGATTATATTTTTATACATAGTATTTAAAATCAGAGAACAAACGAGAGAATTATACATGCAAAGTAATTGATTTTACTTTACAGTTGTGCAACATAAATGTTGCTTTTATTTAACAGTAATTTGTGTCTTTGCAGGTCGTCTTTACTGATACCATTCAACCCTACAAGGAATTAAGAAATAGAGTCTTCTCAGATAGACTATTTGAAAGGCAGTTTAAGATAGGGTTCTGTAGTGAAGAAATTAAAAATGCCTATGAGAGTCTACTTGCCAACCACTGCAAGATCTGTGATAATACTCCATTCCGTACTTTCAGTATGCTCAACGATCATATGAGAAAAGTTCACGAGCTTTATTACTGTGACCTTTGTGTTAAACATTTGAAGGTATTTAATCTTGTTACTGTCTTCTAATATTTTAGATATTATTATGTGGTGATACATATATGTTTTAAACTTTTCAATTAACATCTTGTTATATCTAGAAAAATATTAGTAGAATTGTATAAATCATATAAATGTAATTATAGTTTTATATCTTTATAGAAACTAGGGTAGTCATTTATATGATCTACAAATCAATCAAATTGTAACAGATTGTAATGGCAACAGCTGCTTTACAATGCTTACCTTATATAGTGAAAATCCAATCAATAAAAGTTCTATTCTGTCTACTTGTTAACTTAAATTTACTGATAAATTTGCCAATGTTTTATGATAGTAACAATTACTTTAAAAAAACGACATAGAAATAAGTCTCGGCAAAAACAATAGAAGCTTTGTTTCTTATTTCATTTGGTTCAGTTACCATCAATTCTATATTTGCAAAATTCCAGGTAGGAACTAAATGCTTTTGTGTTGTTTCCCAATATTTAAAAGGAAATTACACTTTTAATTTAATATACAATTAAAAACACATATAATACCATAAGTTTATTTGGTGTAGTGGTACTTGCTAATTATTAAGTACTTTAAATCACAATCTTATTGATTGGTTTAACAAGCAACATATGCATATTAAAATAAATATAAAAGCCTTTTATTTCTGGTTTTCTGTGCAGAAATTAATTTCAAGTTTTGGTAAAAAAACTAATTGCTGTTGGTAAAAATGGAAACAATTACATCTATTAATTAGAAGTAGTTGTTTATGCACCAGAATCCTCTATCAGGTGAAGGCCTCTTCCAGGCCTCTCTTGTTACTGGCTATGGCCACCTCTCGTCTTGCAGTCTGGCGACATGCCATCAGTCCATTTCCTTCAAAGATTTTATCTCAGGAGAAGAACCATGTTGCATATTTTAAAAAATGACAGGATTTGAAGCCTATAAGAGACGCACTGGTCTTAACTAATAATTTAAAAAAGAATAGGGTGGTAAAATCATAACATCTACTTTAGCGGTACGCAAAGGGAGGTCACTGAAAAATTTTGTATACGGATGAGACAATTTTTAAAATTGAGCAATATTTTAACAAGCAAATTGACAGTATTTATGCTCAAAGCTCTAAGGAAGCTTCCCAATCAGTCAACAGAGTACAATGTGGGCATTATCCAACTTCAGTGACGGTTTGATAGGGTGTTAGCTATGAATGAGTGACTGAGTCATATTTTTTTGAAAAAGGTATCAAAACATAGGCACAAGTGCATCAACTATCATTCTTAAGATTGTAATTAAGCCCATTAACAACGCCATGCTCAATAACCAAGAATGGTCCTTTTAGTAAGACTCTTGCCGAGTCATAAAGCTTGATCCACTCAATCTTGGTTAGAAACCAACGTTCCGTTCTTCATCAGAGCTGAAGACTGGCCGTCATCTAGTTCCCATATTAATCCGCTGGATTATAATTTATGGTCAGATTTACAGAGCATGGCTTGCTTTAAATGTCATAATAATTTGGAGTCCCTAAAACAATCTTAATAAATGGAATCGTGGTAATAGTAATAAATGTTATGTGCAATAGAAAAAATGTTTTTTTCTTTGAAACAATATTTATGGCAAGACTGATATGCATTTACTCTGCATTTTTGTTAGAAATGTGCCATAGCACAAATTCGACTTTGGTTAATGAGCAGGGACAGTAAGCCGTTCCAGTACACAAAACTTGTATTTATTTTATAATCAATTTTAGATATTTACCAGTGAAAGAAAATGTTATACCCGACAAGAACTTGCTCACCATCGACGGAAAGGAGATTTAGATGACACATCTCATAGGTATGACACATCTCATGGTATATTAAATATATATATTTTTTTATTTGGTAAAATAAATATTCATCTAATATAAACATAATTAATTAGTTTTCTAGCTAATTATTTTGTAATTGTTGAGAAAGTAATGATTATTAATGATTTCTAATTTTATTACTGTAGATTATTTTTAGCCTACGACAATGTTCATTGATATTAAGTGATTATAATCTTAATTTTAAAACGAATTTACAAAACTTTAAATTTTATTATCCTCCTTTTATTTTATTATATGATAAATATTTATCAGTATTATAAAGTAATATTAATACTTTTAATAAAACATTATAACAATGATAATCAAAAATATTTTATACTATTCAATAACGTTATGCAGGGGTCATCCACTTTGTGAATTTTGTGAGGATCGGTTTATGGATGCAGATGAATTGTACCGTCACCTGCGGAAGGAGCATCTTTATTGTCACCTATGTGATGCCGATGGTCGCAACCTGTACTACGCGACGCACTCTGCGCTTGCGCATCATTTTCGTAACGAGCACTATCTGTGTGAGGATGGCGAGTGTGCAGGACAGCATCTCACAGCTGTGTTTCGAAGCGAAATTGATCTAAAAGGCTCGTTGAATTAGTACTATTCATGTTTTGTATTTTTTTCAAATACATCAATGTATGTGATAATAATAAATATAAACTGTTTTAAAAAGGGTTTTTTAAAGTTAATTTTACTCGTGTAAATAATAATTTGTAGGTAAATTAAATTTACGTTTAATTCGATTCCAGCCCACAAAGCGACTGTGCACGGCCGTGGGATGCCGCGCGGCGCCGCTAGACAAGCGCGCACATTGGAATTACAGTTCAATATAACTCCGCATGCCGTCGTACAGAGGGCCCCTAGGTACATATTTAATTTTTATTAAACATCTGCATATATATAGTGTGGTTGGTTATTACAAACGTTATGGTACACGCATTTAATCATTACTTTGTAAAGAACATTCAATCCCTTGCTAATATGTGCAATTAACTAAATACTCAGGAGGTAGCTTTATGCCTTCTCACATACAATTGATGGGTATGAATCTTTTATTAAAATTGAATATTGTTCGTTTTAACAAAGCCAGGTTTATCGCGTATCTTCGTTACATTGGAGAAATCATCTATGTTATTTTGGAACTAGTGATAGCTATTAATTAAAAAATAATTAAATTATTTTGTTAGTGACGACCCCTCTGGTGTAATGGTGCATGTCCGATGTAGGCACCTAAACACCGGCGGTCGCGAGTTTGATTTCCGGTCTCACTGGTTATTTGTGCTTATACAAATATTTATTTCCGGTCTGATTGTCTTAGCGGATGTCTCCTCCGTGCCTCGGAGACCACGTTAAGCTTTCGTTCCTGGTTGATATCATGAACACCAGATAGCGATCATTACTCTTTGTAGGGATTATATCCGCCAACCCGCAGTGGAGTAGCGCGGTGGGTTAAGGCCCGATCATTTCACCACCATGGAAAAAGAGGTCCATGGCCAGCAATGGAATTTTACAGGTTGAATTGTGATCTCTTTATTAAGGGTCAACATTCCCCTTGCAGAGAGCGGGTAGAGCCCCCGCCGGCCCCGCCCACCCCGGTGGCCACGCCCATCGACCCGCGTAGTGACGAGCAATTCCCGCGCCTGTCCGCCGCGCCGCCCGCGCCCACCCCTTTGTTAGCGGCACCGTCGCGTGTCTTTCAAGGTAACCTCCAGCGGAGTTACCTCATTGCAGATGCTTGCTAGGGGTTCACTCCAATGATCCAGTGCCGTAATAAGTTGTGATTATTTCTATTAACTTAAGCTAACTTACCGTCTGGAAGAATTAGTTTGATGGATTAAACAAGAAGCCTAGAGAAGCCTGAGATAATAACTAGAGATAAAAAGAGGTAAACCCTCTCTTCGTATCAAATGTCCTTCAATGAAGATTTTATGTTTAATCACAGGTAACTATTTCATTTTTTTGTATGTAATATTAATTTACAACCAATTTACATATTCTGTACACCATTTTAATTTTTCTCTGATTGCACTAACAAGTTGCGACTGATAAAATGTCTTAAATGATTATTATCAATCTCATTTGTCTACAAGTCTAGAAAGTGATTTAAACATTTACCACGTTTTATAAAAATGTGTCCAATCTCCCCAGTACTGTGTGTAGTAGAAAAATTGTTTAGCGTAAGGTTTGAGAGTGAACCGCACAGTGGGGGCGCTAACCCTGCCCTGGTGCCCAGGTGGCGACCGGCTCGTGCGCAACGACCGCAACTTCCCGGCGCTGGACGGCTCGCCGGCGCGCCCGCCCGCGCCGCCCGCCCCCGCGCCCCGCGCCGCCGCCGTGCTGCGGAACGGTGAGTGCAGCGCCCTCTACACCGCCTTCACATCTAGCCCATTGCCACCTAGCTTCTGCTTTGGGGATGGTAGGCGAATCTACCGTCCTGAGTCTATATAATATAATTGATAAAAAATAAATAATATATAATAAATAATTACATATACAGGATGACTGGTGAATTACTATCAATATATAAGGAAAATACGTGATTCTCATTCGAATTGTGAAAAAAAGGTACTCAATTTTTGACCAAATTTCCATAAATTTAAATAAATTAAGTATGAACACATTAATTCATGGCTGGCAGCCATGCCGGTGGCGCGTGCGGCGTGGTGTTGTACTGTGCCGCTTGCCATCCGCCACCCGCAACCCCCTCCCCATGGCTAATTCTAATTCCCGCTAAATCGATAATTAGGTTACTAGGTGTGTAGAGCGAGCGCCGCCGTAAGTTTCGTACGTCGGAGTACGTCCGTCTTCCCGCGCGCGCGCCTAGCGATCGATCTTACGTGTACACCTAACCACTGTCGTGTGAGTGTGACCCGTCATTAGTTATTAGGTATGACTTATCAATACACAAATGCAGAGTACTTAAAAGTGACCAATTCGTGTTAAATCGTAAAAAAGTCAATATGCGTAAACGTGCCGAACGTGTCGCAGCTTTGATCAGGCCTGTCAAACGCGCAGGTGATCGCCGTGTGACCGCTTGCCCTCTACCTGCCCTTGGACAACGAATCGTTCTATGTATTGTTTGTTTCGAGTACTTACGTAATGAGTTCTTACGTATGATTACAAAAATAAGCAAAGTTAACAGTATACTTTGAAAAAGCGCGGTCAACGTTAAATACCACTCATCATAGTAATTTAATTATTGAAGTGTGTGAATAGTTTCTTTTATTGAACCCCTGGACTGAAAATCTCATGTCGGTAAAGATGAATAATTAAAACCAAAGTTTATTAATACCAAAAAATAAAAATAGTACCTTTTTAGGTACAAATTAACATTTCTATAAATTGTTACTATGAAAAATAATCATTAAAACAACCAAACGTCAGTGGCGTAGCTAGGGGGACAAGGGCCCTGGTGCATAGGGAAAGAATCGGGCCCTCCTCCCCTCTTTCCGCGTTGTTTGAACTTGTATTGGCCTTTTTTTTTAATTTATTTTATTTTATTATTATTTTTTTTTCAAAGCTGAGGTTAGAGGGCCCCCTGAGCTCCGGGGCCCTGGTGCACTGCACCACCTGGCCCTATGATAGCTACGCCACTGCCAAACGTGTATTCACTTTCTTTCGATTCTTACGCAATAATAATATTAAACAGGGGGGAGGGGGTCGACCTATTCTTATTTTTTTTTGTAATAGAGATAGGGGTTCGAAAACTAGCAAAATTCGTCTTACGTAATAAATGAGTGGCCCCTAAACAGTTCATATTCATTTTTATCCAAAGTTCACATCATTTACCTAGTCAACAAAGATGCTTAAACGAGTGAAATATCTCGGTATTTTTGCCTATCCTAAGCCAGGATTAAAGTATGAAGGGGGATTGGATCATACCTGTTTATCAAAGGTAGCCTTCAACCTTATTAAGACGTGGCGGCGTTTGGACGTAGGTAAACTACCGCGCGATAACTAAATATACCTAACTAAGTACCTACATACCAGTTTTTGTCGATAGCGCAGCTAGGGTTTCCAGACGACATGTTATTAATTAGATAACTGTTGGTTAACTTTACTTTTAAAAAAGAAATTTATTAATATTTATGTTACATGTATATTTTTTTGTCATAAATGTTCGTCATATATTACGTCCTCAAGTATCGATGGTAGTCAAACAGTCATGCTGTATATAAAGTGTATTTGTCATATAAAATAATAATGTTTGTCAGTTCCACATGGACTTGCAGCCTATATTTTTTTGTTCTAAACTTACTTGTTTATTTATGTAGGAATCCAACATATTATACAGTTTTTTTTTAAATCTTTTTTACATAATTATATGTAGAATATCTTTTACACTTTACCCCACACATAAAATTAAATTTTAAAAATAATCGATGTAATGAAATGATTTAATTTAAGCCTCGAAGCCGAGTGTCTCCATACAACTGCACAGCCAGCCGAGTGCAAGCAACTTCCGGTTGACGCAGACAAGCGGAAACCGTATATCTATCCCTTCGCAAAAGAAACCGCCGCTCTCTGATGATGATTTCCCCTCGCTTGGTATCGCGAGAGACGACCATCCCAGTATTGGAGCTGGAACGGTTCAACCGCCAAAGGTAACTTTAAAAAAAAATGAGGGAAACTTTTATAGATAAATGTTTGTTTTGTATTTTAATGGTGGTGTTTTTGTTTTTAAGGTTACTATGATTAACAGTGAGGAGTTAGGAGCATTAAAGAATAATCAAAAGATTCAAAGGAGTTCTGAATCTAAAAAAGCTAGTTTAAACTCGGAAGCGTTTCCGGCTCTGTCATCGTCATCGGTGCCGAGTGCGCCGCCTCAGTGGATCACTGTATCAAAATCGAAAGAGAAGTCTAAGCAAAAACCAGAACCACCTCCTACTCCGCGAGAACCTAGTTTCAATCCCGCGGCAGATTTTCCAACTCTACCCATTAGCACTAAATCGAAAGCTAAAAAATCGCAAACTCAACCACAAACCCAACCACAAACTAAAATCCAAAATAATAACGTTTCTACTGAAAACACTAAAAATAAAAAGGACAAAAAGAAGCAAAACTCAAACCTGAAGGACGTCTCTGCGGATTTAAATATCGTCGATAGAATTAACGACGTAAAAATAAAAAACGAGTACATCAACGCGAGCGTCAACAACAACAACAACAGCGTCGAGACCGACAAGAAGATTAAGACGATCAGCGAGACGCCCTCGAAGAACGAGCAGAAGAACTCGGGCAACGGCGACTTCTCGCTGACTCTCAAGGAGTACCCGCCGCTGAACAAGCGCGCCGAGCACGGTCCCCAGCGAGTCGAGAGCCGGCAGCCCGCGCCGCGCCCGGAGAACTACTCGCAGCGGATCGTGCAGAACGGCAGCGTGCCGCCCGGCTTCAAGAAGCGGCCGCCGTGCGACGGCATGACCTTCACGAACTCTGCCGGCCAGACGTTCCCCGCGCCCGTGCACACCTACATCCCGCCGCCCGACTTCGAGCAGCGCAACCGGACGCTCGTGAAGAAGTTCGCCGTCGCGCTCGGCGGGGCCGCCGCCGTCGAGGACTTCAAGGTGGCCTCGCGGGCCTTCCGCGACGGCCTCATCGGCGCCGACGAGTTCTACCGGCACTGCGAGTCGGCGCTGGGCGCGCAGCTGGAGGAGGTGTTCCCGGAGCTGGTGGCGCTGCTGCCCGACATCGGCAAGCAGCAGGAGCTGGTGCTGGGGCGCGGCGCGGGCGCGCTGCTCGTGTGCGGCGCGTGCGGCCAGCTGCTGGCCGCGCCCGACCGCGCGCCGCACGACGCCCAGCACTGGCCGCCGCTCGCCTCGCGCTGAGGCGTTCTGGCGCCGTGCCGCTTGCGACGACGAGCTACGTGTTCCCGTCTCCGTGTATATCGTAGTAAACGTTCGGGACCGGTCTCGCGGTACGTTACAGTATGTGTAGACTTTGCTCGAAGTGCTCGTTATTTTTTTTACCCCATCGTCTAACCTGAGACGTGATTAGAAACGTTTATATTCTTACTGTAAATATACGAAAATACAATTAATGTTTGAGACAGTCTTGCACTAGCTTAACGTATAGATTCAGGAGTCAGTAATTTTCTTATTTCTGTATACGAATGTACGACTGCATCTATTCCGATAAATATGATAAGTATGTGAAAGAAACCAAGCGTTTAAAAGTTGTTCGTATGACGTTGATTTGTGCCGATTAATGTTTTAATTTCACCAAATTGTCGTAATTACTATTGCTAAATTAGGTTTTTGAAAGAAAGAATATTTCGTTATAAATGGGAAGATCATAATTATATAAGTTTTGTAATTAAACTATTTTTTTTTGCTTTAATTTAAAAGTCATATGAAATTAATAATAAACTTTCAACTCCAATACTGACTGGCTTTTGACGCCAATAGTTCCCGAATAAACCCAAGCGGGTGTGACGTAACAATGTTAAGTTTTATTTATTGTAGCACATAGTTGATAGTGTATTGACTTTTGAGCTGTTAACATTGTTATCGTGAAAATACTTTAACATTATGACGTCACAAATGATTATGGCGTGTTCGTAGTCACGTGGTTCCCTTTTATTTTTATTATTAAGAGGAAAGGGTACCTGGGACTTTTGAAAAATAGGTATTTGAATAAAAATAAATGTTCCTGTCTCGCTGTATGCTGCCGCCGCGCCCCGAGACAAAAAAGTAACAACTGCAGTTCAGGCCGTTTTAGGTAGATAATTATTGACCAAAACAGCATTTCGTAGTCGACTATTTTCTCTCCAAAACATGCTATTTTTTTAATTTTTTTAAAGCAAGCAAAAAAACTTCAGCTATGTTCTTTTTTTTTTGTAAATATGCGTAATTTTTCTTTGTCTAAAATGTATGAAAAATTAGGCAATATTTCTGGTCTTTGAGGACTCCTAATTCCTATTATAATAAGAATATGAAAAAAACCAAGTCATAGGGGCATGGTCATGGCAGTTAAAGGTTGTTTGTTACAAAAATATTTGATCTAGTGACATTATCCAGGGAGAAAACAGTCGACTACGTTTGTATGGAGAAAGCCGGTTTCCTTGCCTCTTAACTTAGAAAATATTAAGAGTGTTTCGCTTCGACTATTTATACAATTTGCGTTCAAGTTTAAAATACATTAAAATAATCATTAAGCTTTTTTGATTCATCAACCCAGTTGTGTTCCCTAATTGCAGAATAAAAAGGTGGTACAATTGTATTAGTTTCACACTTATTATATTTATTTTCTAATTTGGCGTTCCCACTTAATTTCTTGACGTTAAGCTAATTTTGTGATTGAAAATATAGCTTAAAAGTTTAGATTTATAAATAATAAAAAGGGTAGTTTGTTCTTTATATTGTAAATTATTACAGGTTCGCTATTGAAATTAATATAGAATGTAAATGTTACACAGTGTACAATATATTGTTTTCAATTTATTATATTTTGTACTTTTAACTAAACACGTCTTGTTTATTTTAAATATTTTTGTTAATAACAAACTATTTTGTTTTATTCAGTAGTATGTACCTAAACCCTTGACAATCTATACATATAATAAAACAATTTTTTTTTTATATGACTAGATCGGAAAACAAGCGTACGGCTCACCTGATGGTAAGCGATTGCCGTAGTTTATAGACGACTGCAACACCAAAAGCATCCAAAGCGTGTTGACGACCCCATCCTCAATCCCCTTAGAAGCTCTGGTCACCTTATTCACCAACAGGAACACAACATTGCTTGAAAAGCTGGGCTGTGATTTTCTGAAGATCGAGGTCCCACCTCAGTCGGGCTGCTCCATATTTTATTAATTAATTAATACTTTATTGCACAATAAATTAAAGAATTGTACAAAAGGCGGGCTTAATGCTAAAAGCATCCTCTACCAGCCAACCTTAGGACGTACAAGAGCAGAGGTTTGTAGGTGTGCAAAATCGAGTATTAGAAGTTAGCCATTTTTGGTGCGAACTTGTGGAGGCCTATGTCCAGCAGTGGACTGCGATAAGCTGAAGAAAAGGCTGTACAAGATCGCATTATGAATCATTTTGGTGGAAGACTGGAGAGGAGTGGGATATCCAAAACAATAACAGAGAAAGAGAGACGTAGAAAACAAAATTAAAAAGAAATCAATCTATATTAATATGTTTTTGTATATTTAACCATTTGTTCAAAATATAATTGAAAAAAAAAAACAAGACTAAGAACACAATTTTTTTTTATATATGTATCAACTTATAAAATTATTTGTCGCTTTTACCCCATCCCAAGAAACCTTTAACCAATCCAGTGATACCAGCACCTTGTTTCTTTGCATTTGCTGCACCCGTTTTATCATCGAGATTGGGAAACTCTATGAAGTTGCAGGCCAAGTCAAAGAATAGCGGTTTGCAAGGAACGGCTTCCATCGGGGGAGGCATTTTGAATATATTCGGATTCTTCGTAAGCATTTGTGTCTCTTCCCGATAATCATCCAAGCGGTCGACTAGCGGCTTTTTATCTTTGTACGACTTTCCACTCGTATACTTTGTGTCTTCGTCGTCTTCCTCGTCTTCCAACACGGAGTCAGCGTGAACTTCAAATTTGCACGTTTCGATGTCCTTCTGCAATGTTTTCAATTTCTGCACAAGCCACTTGTCCTGTAGTTTGCTGGCGAGCGCTTCGCTCGTATACGTGCCGCACCGTTCCAACATTGCGAGTGCCTCTCTGAAACGTCTCAGTCCAGTCAGAACTTGGGCTATATAATAGCAACGGAAGGCCTTATACGCCTTCAACTCCGTTTCAATTTCGTTCTGATAGGCCGCGTCAGTTTCAAATCCGGGCAGTTGCTGCAGTTCGGTGTAATTTTGCAAGATGATCTCGTACAGCCTCGTCAAATCTTGAGGACGAACCTTTTTACCGTCGATCGCTATATTTTTCTTACGAGCCTCCTCCGCTTGTTGAACGAGGAGATTGTTTCGCTCGATGGTGCGAACGAGACGTAAGTACATCAAGTACGACAGCAAGTAATTAATGCCGGACATTTGTTGCGATTCAGATGACACTTTCAATTTGGGATCATTTTTGATTTCGTCCTTGATCGCCGATATAGCATCCTTGCAATCCATAAGAATATTCTCGAGGATATCTATCTTGGCTTGAGTTGTTTGTGCATTAGCGACAGATTTATCCAAGTCTTGCATGGCGATGAGGAAAAGGCGAACTTTTTCCGGACGAACGGTAACACGACGACCGCGCCATTCCACTTCATGCATGACTCCAGAACGAGACTCCCTGCAATAATTTAAAATGATATTTATATTTATTGATTTTATGTATAGTTTTAGTTTTATGAGTAAATACATAATTTATAACGACATACTTAGCTTGAGCCATGAGGGTGTCTAAATTTTCAATAAGCCCTTGTCCTCGCATAGCAACAAGATCTCCTGCAGCAGACTCGTCGCCGATGTTATACGCGCAGTAACGTAGACTCGGTTTTAATTCGTCTACCTGAGTAAACATTGATACTTAATATTCCTAAGCCTAGTCAAAATGCTAAAATATAAAAAACTTAATCTTAAGATTTATGTGAGAGATGTG
Source organism: Melitaea cinxia (assembly GCF_905220565.1). NCBI lineage: Eukaryota > Metazoa > Arthropoda > Insecta > Lepidoptera > Nymphalidae > Melitaea > Melitaea cinxia. The sequence continues at coordinate 12,414,682 of NC_059403.1, forward strand.
AAGAAATGTATAGTACAAATGTAATTACTTTAATTATACTCTATGTGAAAGTAAAGGTAGATTAACAAATGTTATATAATATTTTTGTGGATACATAAATAATATTTAACATAAATTTTTGTATTAGCAAAAGCTAACCTCTTCTTTCTCGAATTTATAAAACAATTAGCATTACAATACATTTACAATCTATATTATTATACGAATAACTCAATTTTAGATGGGTGGACGGGTCGTACCAGAAGCAATACATTTAAAAGTATGACCACATTTATGCAGTTTTTGTGTGATGTAGGAAAAAAGAAAAAAAATCTTAGTGTGGATGGATACCGCTTACTCTTTCAGGGTTAAATACCGGTCTCAATTTAATGAATTTAATTGCAGATCCAAAATAACTAAAGCAAATTTAAGCACAAGCTCGAGTTAGTCGACTAGAATATAAGGGCATGGTTAGTGCTACTATAGAAAAGTAGGTATGGCAGAGGTGCTGACATACCTTGCTGGTCGAGAGTTCAAACCCCAGTATAATCACAACTTTCGTCATGGTTGAATGTGTTAGAGATCCCGCGGCCCACCCCTATGACAACAACAGCACTGCTGGCTTTTAATGGGTGGTCTAGCACGTAGGTACTGAGCGTGTCGGGAGCCCCGCATCCCTTACCGTCCTACACTGGTCTGCGTTGACGGCGGGGTTAGTGTGTAAAAGCATTTTCCAGCGTCAAAAAAAAAATACCTTCTGCTTGTAGACGAGGCGCTCGTCCTCGGGCAGGGCGGCGCTGAGGTTCTCCAGCACGAGCTGGGCGCGCTGCAGGCTCTCGGCGGCGGGGCGCCACTGCTGCAGCTCCAGCAGCAGCGCGCCGCTCAGCCACGCCGCGTACGCGCCCGCCTCCAGCTGCGTGCGCGCGTCGCACGCGCCGCTCTGCTGCACAGCGGGGACCGCAGACTATGTCATGATAGCTCGACGAAATTGAACGTGCTCTAACTCAACCAAAACTTTCACTAGTCCGTTTGTTACTACTACTGATTTCTCCTCCGCGGGTTCGATACCCGTCTGAGTCTGTATGTAGTATATGTGTACATAGCTATATCAGTCGGCTGTTACCTATATTACAAGTATTAAGTTGCTTAGGAAAAAATAAAACCTGTTTGCCTTGTGAAAGCTTGAAAACTTTTGTGTATATACAATAGAACGCTTCTGCCTTATAATATTCCACAGCTGAGCATAGGCGTCATTCCCCATGTAGCAGAAGGATCAGAGCTTAATCCACCACGCTGCTCCATTGCGGGTTGCCGGACATATTCCCTAAATATAGTAACGATCGCTATCAGGTGTACATGACAACAACCGGGACTGGCGGCTTAACTTGCTCTCCGAGGCACGGTGGGAAGATCCACAAGGACTGCACAAACACCCAGACAAGTACCAATGTTTGTCATGTGCGAGGATCGAACCCGCAACCGCCAGCGCAACAACCACAAAGCAGTGCTGTGACCGTTGCGACAACGCATCGTATAATGGAAGTGCATGCTATATGCTTACAGTCTCCGTTTATAAGAATTTGAAATTGGAAATGATTTCTTATTATAAATTTTATTAGGTATAAAAATAAATGAAGTTGGAGTGTCTGTTTGTAATATTAAAATAAACGCTTTTATATTACTAAATGCTTATGGACGTATACACGGTACATATACCAAAAAATATATTTTTTTTATAATTTTTGTCTGTCTGTTTGTTCCGACTAATCTCCGAAACGGCTCTACCGATTTTAACGGGACTTTCATTGGTAGATAGCTGATGTAACCATGAGTAACATAGGCTACTTTTATTTTAGAAATTTATTTAAATTATTTTCCTTTTTTGTTAAATTCCACGCTGACGAAGTCGCGAGCACAGCTAGTATATAATATGATCATTAAGAACTTACCTCACAAAGTTGTAGCAGCATATGGGCATGGGCACATGCCTTTTTCAATCGCGAGACAAGATGGAACTTCTTTCTAGGTTCAGTATTAGCTTCTTGACGCAACTGCATGGCATGAGCCCAGGCTCGCTCCGCTTGTAACAATGGTACACAGAGCAATCGATTCTCAGCATTTGTACTGGTTAAGTGCGTAGCAGTCACATCTTTACGACGGTAATGACGTCTATCACCCTGCAAGTATAATGACAACATATAGTCGTAATCATTACATAGTATAAAACAAAGTCACTTCCCGCTGTCTGTAGGCTTAGATCTTTAAAACTACGCAACGGATTTTGATGCAGTTTTCTACGAAGTTTAGAGGAAGAGTTTTCATTAGTTTATCTTATTTATTGTACCATTTAATAAAGCCGAGGACATAATAGGAAGGTAATGTGTAGACATTACCTTCCTATTATGTCCTCGGCGAGACATTAGAAATTTAAAGTAACTTAATATTTTGGTTATTTTGACTAAGTTAAGTTAAGGTTGGACATAACACTGGATATATTATCAAGTTTGTAATGTACCCAATGTTAAGATATAAATTTTCTTTTATTATTGTCGTTTTTTTTTTTAATTTGTATTAATATTTTTGTAAATGACGTTATTTTGACTTTCGTTAAGTGTGTATATCACCTTATGACGAAATAAATGTTTTCATTTCATTTCATTAGAGGTAGATTTATATGTATAATATAGTAGATAAACAATGACATTTTTGCTACTGTGCGAAGCCGGGGCGGGTCGCTAGTTTACTATAGTTTATACAAATAAAAATGAATTGATAATTGTGTTGCTAAGCATAACACTCTAGAACTGCTAGACCAATACTTACAAGTACTGTATTTCAGGACTGAATAGAATACTGTTGTAAAACTTTACTCATACAGTAAAGCTTGTTTTTTCTAATACTTAAAATAACAATTATTTATATTTAAACCACTTAACAATTAAAGTATGGCCAATGTCTACTAGCTATAATTAATGGTCAGCTAATTTGTAACATTAAGAGAAACATTTTAATTGTTTCTGCAAATGCAGACTACTGAGAGTTAGCTACTAAGTCTTACTTCAAAGTGCTATTGAAGAATACTTTTAAGAACAAATTGTTGATTAGATTTTTGGATCAAGATTCATTGCATTGTAATACTTATAAGCAAAGTAATTATATTAATTACTTTGTTCATCCAGTAAACAATCCTTGAGTTAGCCAAATTTATTTATAAGATATGTAAATGTTACCTACCTGGGGAATTTTGAGCACTTTACGTAAACGTCTAATACGACGAGAGCAGTACCCTCGATAGCGTTGATAGTCTCCATGACGGAGTCCATGCTGCTGTTGAGCATCCTTGATTAGACGAAATACTGAAGGGTTTGTAAGGAAAGTAAGTCTTTTACTTCCATTTTTATGCCGCAATTGTTTAATTATATAAATTTCATATTACATAAATAATTTTGTAAAACAAACAGTAAATTAAAATTATTAGTTGTTACAATAATAAAAAATTTAAAAGTAATGTATAATAATTGTGGTCTCCCTCAATTTGTAATAATTATTTTTAGTAACTAACTATTGGCCTATGGGATTTTCCTTCTTTAAAAATTAACATCCTTTAACAGCAGATTATTTTGTGATTGACAACTATGTATTCATTTCATATCATACATAATTTTTTTATATAAAACCTGAATATAGCTAAATACCATTGTTTCCGTTTTGTTTTATTTTTCATTTAAAAATATCTACATTTAATGTATATATAAGATATCTCAGTTAAAAAGGCAAATTAAGTAATATTTTGGTCAAGAAAAACATTATAATTTATATTTAAGTTAATAATTAACTAAAAATATATAGTACAATAGTTTCTGCCCGCAACTTCATCCGTGTGAAATAGTTACTTGAAAAAAAAACCCCACGTTTTTGAAACATTCGTCATTAGTGCTTCGCTCCTATTGATCTTAGTGTGATGATATATATCCTATAGCCTTTTTCGATAAATGGGCTTATCTAGCACTAAAAGTATTTTTCAAATCGAACAAGTAGGTAGTTCCTGAGATTAGCGCATTCAGACAAACAAACTCTTCAGCTTTATAATATTAGTATGGATATTTAATTCTTAAGTTGTGAATTGTAAATATGTTTGATGTTTAAAAGTCAAACACATGAAGTTGATATAATTTACTTATAAATTACTATAATCTTAATAATTAAAGTTTAATTATAAATTTTAAATTATATTCTTATTTCTTTATATTCTTGTTACTACTCTTTTAAAATATAGTTGACATATATAAAATATCTTAACCTAATGATCATGTAAAAATATTACACCATTCTTTCAAAAAGGATACTTTCTAATGATAAAGTATTTGGAATTTTTATATTTTGTTTCGTTTCATCGTCCAGATTTAGTGGCTGCGCGTCTCCACTTTCTGATTCCAAAACAACCATAATTGATCCTTTTTATTCTATTTTAAATATTTAAACTGTTACGAAAATCTATTATCTCGGTATATACACGGATACAGGACCAAGGAGTACCTATATAAATGTATATAACAAATCAGCACACGTCACGAAGTTTATGAAAATTTATATGAATTTGTCAAGTCAATGTCACTTTTTAGCTGTGAGCTGTGAGCTTATGACAGTTTTGTGTGATATGTAATTATTGGCTACGTTCCACTTCAGGCCCGCAACGCCATCGACCCCAACGGACGACCGCTAAAACTGCCGTTTCAAGAACGTATAAATGTCGCGGGCGTTTTAGGTGAATTTTGTAGGTGAAGAGCAAATTTGAGCACTATGTGCATGTAATATGGTGGCAAGATAAAAACATGCAGCTGTAGGGGCTGTGAGCAAATATTTCGCCACATGGAGGAGTAAATCTTGATTCAGATAGATTCCCGTGAAATTATCGTTGCGCTTTTGACGAAACAAATGAGAGAAAATGATTCGGACGTTCAACAAGTTCTGATGATGTTCACAATTTGACACTGACAGCTGTTTTTTTCAAATTCCCACCTGGTTGGCCGCGTTCCATTATTCGACTGCAATGTCTGCAACACCCATTCTATCGTTCCACCTGAGGCCCGTAGTCGTCACGAGCTGTTCTCAACCACATAGCACCCATTTCGCCCACAAAATATAAGTGGGTCAGATTTGGCTTTCATCTTCTTCTTCTTTAAAGACTATGGCTCCATTAGCTTTTCGCTGATGATTTTGCCAATGACAAGTACTGAAAGTGTATAAGTCCGGAGACGGTCCGTTATTGACTTTCATCAAAATGTGGCGGGAATTTAAAAAAAAACAACTGTCAATGTCAAATTGTGAATGTTATCTCTCATTCGATACTGCAAAAACGTAACGATTAATTCCCGAGAATCCATGTTGAATTAAGTTTTACTCCAACCCTTGCAAAAGATTCACTCATAACCCCCACAGTTGCATATTTTCATGATGCCACCATATTGCGAGCACACAGCTGACACCTGACAGCGCCCAAATATGCATTCCACTAATAAAATTAGCCCACAACGTCCGCGGCGTTTTTTAAGCTAGTGGAACGGCAATTTCCGTAGTCGACTAGTCGCGGTCGATAGCGTTGTGGGCCTTAGGTAGAGCGCGTCCTTATGATGGCGAAGTGAGCGCGATGTGGTCGCGAATAGTGACGTCACCCTAAGGGAGCGTTCCACGGAACGAGCGCAACGATTATAAAGCCCTACATCGTTCCACCTAAGGCGCGTGGTCGTAGCGAGCGTTAACTCGACGTAATAATATTAATCATTGGAAAAAACATTTGGTTACTGCTGGCTTATTTGCCAAGAACATTATGATAATTTACTACCCGTGCAAAAAGCGACCTTAGTTAATATTTCATTTAATTGATGTTTTTCTTTAATCATCTAAATCACCTTGAATTTCATTCCTTGAGTTGTCTACAGAAGTATTAATAATATCTCGTTAGTTCAACAATATGAACCCTGTAATTAATTTTTTTACCATACTAAAGGACTGTAAAATTATTGGATCTACACACTCCTTAAATAATAATCATGATATACCTTTTTAAAATCTTTGTATTGTGCCCTTCAATTTGATACCCATATTGTAGTATTGAGATTTTTTTTTTTTTTATTAACTACAATGGCGTCGCGCAGCCGCCATGTTTGATTTTTTTAAATGTCGCCTATCTAAGAACACTTGGGCAGCTAAGACGAACCTAACGATACCTCAATTATGTAAATCCGTTCAGTGGTTCTGGAAATATGAGGTAGTAAAGAATATTACATACAAATATACATACATACAAGATACGCGCGAAAAACATAACCCTTCCTTGGCAGTCGGGTAAAAAATCATTCGATTTATGTCAATGTCACACACCTGATTTCCTAGTTCCTACACTTGGCTGTCACATATTAGAATAAACATTTTGTCTTATCTGTCTTTTCCTTTCAAGTTCTGCTTCTTGTGTAGGTTAGAACTTTACAATTCTTTGAATTTAATTCTGAAATTATCAAATTAATCATTAATATTTTGTTGTATTGTGAAATGTTTAGTGGAAGTTTTTGTTCCTAATTATTTACAAAACATATAATTTTTTTACAGAATTGCAATTTAGATAAAATGGCAAAGTCAAAGAATCACACAAATCATAACCAAAGTGAGTAAATATTGTGAAGAATAATAGTGATGTATACCTTTAAAAGAACGAAATACGAAACAAATTATTATTTAGGACGGTTTGTTAAAATGGGGTTAATTTATTATTTCAGATCGCAAAGCTCACAGGAATGGCATTAAAAAGCCCACCAAGTTCAGGCACGAATCTACCCTTGGTGTAAGTTTTTTTTCTTTGTAATTATAATTTCATTATAACATCTAATATACAAAATTCTCGTGTCGCGGTGTTTGTAGTTAAACTCCTCCGAAACGGCTTGACCGATTCTCATGAAATTTTGTGTGCATATCGGGTAGGTCTGAGAATCGAACAACATCTATATTTCATCCCCCTAAATATTAAGTGTAGTCCAACCCTAATTTTTTTTTACTTTTTAGATAAATTATTCATTCTTTATTTTAATATGATTTGGCGTTGAAAAATACATATAACCCCTAAATTTTCACCCTTCTACCATTTTCATTTACATATTTATCAAACTTAAATAGAGCCAGTAATATAACTTAGTTTTTATTAATTTAGTTAGTGGGTAGTACTTTGTTTCACATGGTGTATGATTTAAATTATTTTTGGTTCTTTTTCTATTAAATTTCTAATATTAAGATTAGTACCTCTAATATTAAGGTTAGAAAGTTTATGTATTTAGTGATAACTACATTTTCATACAGTTGCTCATAATGATTTCTGTTAAGCTAGTTTGTATAAGTTAAATGCATTTGATGATATATGTAAATTGTATAGTCCATTTTTAACCGACTTCCAAAAAAGGAGGAGGTTCTCAATTCGACTGTATATATATATATTTTTTTTATGTATGTTACATCAGAACTTTTGACCGGGTAGACCGATTTCGACAAATCCTTTTTTAATCGAAAGGTGGTGTGTGTCAATTGGTCCCATTTAAAATTATTTGCGATCTAACAACTACTTTTCGAGTTATATGTAATAATGGGTTTTTACTTGACGCTTTTTTCGTCGACCTATGTTGTATTATACCACATAACTTTCTACTAGATGTACCGATTTTGATAATTCTTTTTTTGTTGGAAAGGGGATATCCCTAGTTTAGTACCATGATAAGGAAACCAGGATCTAATGATGGGATCCCAGAGAAATCGAGGGAAACTCTTGAAAATCCGCAATAACTTTTTACTGGGTGTAACGATTTTAAAATTTTTTAATTTAATCGAAAGCTGATGTTTATCATGTGGTCACATATAAATTTTATCGAGATCTGATAACTACTTTTTGAGTAATCTTTGATAGTGCGTAGTTGCTTGACTATTTTTTCGTCGACGTTGTACTACTCGTCGATGTAATTGAAGTCGGTTTTTTTTTTCGTTTGCGAGCAAACAATTATTTTAGAAGTGTCCTATTTAGTAAACAAACCCTGTCAAAATGTAATTCACGTTTTTTGCGCATTTATCACTTAGTTTTACAACACATTAGCTTATGGACATTTGTAAAACTCCATTTACTATTTATTTAATTAAAAACAAATATCAATTTATCATTTAAATACATAAAAACCAATAAAAACTATTAAAATATAAATATCGAGAGGACATGTAATTGATATTATTTTAATATGTCATTTCAATATCAATTTTTTATAAGGCAAATAGGGATATGGTCATTATATTTTTACATACTACAAACGTCAATCTTTTATGGTAAAGTGTTTATTGCAAAGGTTTTATTTTATATCATGAATATTTTTGAATATCAATTTCACCCTGAACATTTTTTAACACTATCCCTTATAATATGAAAGTATAACACACAGCACTGACAAAAAAGTTTTCTGTAGTTCACAGGAAAATTTTGTGGGACTTTAATTTAAATAAATTCTAAAAGAACAATTCTTTATAATGTAAATAATTATGTTAAAGGATATAAATTAATTTATAAAGCTTGCTAATGACTGAACAAAAAAATTTATAAATTTAATAATAATATATATCTATAATCTATATCTATAATCTATAATATATATAAACGCGAAAGGTCATTCATCACGAAATCTCCGAAACTATAACACCTACACACTTGAAATTTGGCAGGTAGGCTCCTTATAGGAAGTAGACATCCGCTAAGAACGGATTTTACGAAACTCAACCCCTAAGGGGGTAAAATGGGGGTAGGAAGTTTGTATGAGAGTCCCGTGTTTTTGACGTAAGAGACTTGAAATTTAAAATGTATGCTCTATAGATGGTAACAAGGTGCCCAAATAATGTTTCTTAGAAATCAACTTCGTTTTGGGGTTAAAACGGGGGATGTTACGTTGACCCACTCATCACGAAATCTCCGAAACTATAACAGCTACAAATTTTACATTTGGCAGGTAGGTTCCATATAAAGCTTAGTCATATGCTAAGAACTGATTTAACGTAACTCGACCCTTAAAGGGGTAAAACGGGGGTTGGAACTTTGTATGAAAGTCCTATGTTTTTGAAGTAAGAGATTTGAAATTTAAAATGTATGTATAGATAGTAAAAAGGTATCCAAATAATGTATCTTTAGAAATCAACTCCTTTTTGGGGTTAAAACGGGGGATGGTAGGTTGACTCACTCATCACGAAATCTCCGAAACTATAACAGTTATAAACTTAAAATTTGTCAGGTAGGTTTCTTATAAGGCGTAGACATCTGCTAAGAACTAATTTTACGAAACTCTACCCTTAAAAGGGTAAAACGGGGCTTGGAAGTTTATATAAAAGTCCTATGTTTTTGAAGTAAGAGACTTGAAATTTAAAATGTATGCTCTATACATGGTGAGGAGGTGTTCAAATAATGCATTGTAATCTATATATATAAAAGAGAAAGATCACTGACTCACTCATCACTAGAACTCAAAAACTGCTGGATGGTCCATTCATCCAGGATGGACAAAGATGAAATTTGGCAGGGAGGTAGATTATAATTAATAGACGTCCGCTAAGAACGGATTTTGCGATATTCCACCGCTAAGGGGGTTGAATTAGGGTTGATAGTTTGTATGAAACTTATACAGCAGTAGTTAGTTTTTTAGGAGCTCCGTACATAGAAAGAAGAAAGCGAATGCCGTTAGTAATAATTTCTTGTCGAGTAGAACTACTATTTTTAAAAACTTCAGCACATACAATTAAATTTTAAATTTTCAATTAAATGTACTCATGCCTATTATGACGATTACAACTTTTACAACTTTTTGAATCATTATATCTCAAAAACGGCGGCTCGTAGAAAAAAAGTATCAGTTAATTTTTTGTAGATAATTTTATGATCTACAATTTTTGTTTGAAATATTTTTATGAAAAAACTTACCGTTTTGCTGAAAATCGCGAAAAACTCATTTTTTTTTACCTTTGACCTTGAATAAAATTTTTTCCTTACAGGGGAAAGATGGGGAACTTTCAAATTTTGTTTTTAATGATATTTCAAACAATCTTACCGATTTTCAGCTTGGTGGGAATTTAGGTAACTTCGAATGTCTAAATTGACCGGACTAATTAAGCTCTGATCCTTCTCCTACATCAGGAAAGAGGCCTATGCCCAGTAGTGGGATGTTACAGGCTGAAGCGTAAACTAAATGTTGCTAAAACTGTATTGAAAAGCCCATACTTTTTTTTGTTCTCTTTATTTGGGTAAAAACAAACAGTATTACGACAGGTATAAAACAATTTCAACTGAGGTAGGGCACAGCAGGAATTTCCTGCTCAAAATATGGAGCAGCCCGACTGGGGTAGTACCTCGACCTTACAGAAGATCACAGCAAAATAATACTGTTTTCAAGCAGTATTGTGTTCCTGTTGGTGAGTAAGGTGACCAGAGCTCCTGGGGGATTGGGGATTGGGTCGGTAACGCGCTTGCGATGCTTCTGGTATTGCAGGCGTCTATAAGCTACGGTAATCGCTTACCATCAGGTGAGCCGTACGCTTGTTTGCCGACCTAGTGACATAAAAAAAAAAAAAAAAAGTATATAAACAAACAGTACGTAGCGTAATACCAACACTGTTAAGCACGGATTATTAACTGATATAGTTCCTGTTATTATTTTTACACTAATGAAATAATTATAATAATCTTGTTTAGATGGACCCAAAATTCTTAAGAAATCAGCGGTTCTGCAAGAAAGGCAACCTGAAGCCTGCTAAACAGCTAGCCCGTGCTGCAGTAAGGAAAGCTGCAAGAGAAGCTAAGGCTAAAAAATGAACATCTAGTTATAAGTCAATAAAACAGTAAAAAAAGTTCGTTTTTTTTTTATTACTCTTATATACTTACGAAAAACAATTGTATTTGTCAAAATTTAGTATTGTTTATCTATTAATACTTTTAAACAATCAATTATTGCATATATCACTTTGTGTGAAAGGTAATAGGAGTAAAAGATCTGGAGGGGCTACAGTATAGCTCATGCCCTATCTATCTATGTATGGAATACCCCATCCAAAAACAATGGTTCTGGAGTTATTTTTTTTAAAATATTTTTCAAAAAATTCCCGATTTTCTAGGAAAAAATTCGATGATTTTATTTTTTACTTATTGATAATTATTGTTTTATTATATAAAAATTAATAATCATCACTTAGAGGCCAAAACTTAAAGGTTTTTTGAGAGTTGTGACAGTAAAAAATAAGGCTTCATACTTTCATTTTTATTTAATCGTAAAATAAAATATTATTTATAAAAATACGTATAAAGCACATAAATAAGTATGTGATATCAATACCTATTCGACAAAAAAAAAATCTACAGATCAAAAGGCAGATCTCTTTTTGCAGCAAAAAACAGAACGATTCGGCATTTTTTGAAGGACGTTGATTCAATCGCGAAACTAGATTTAGTCTAGTGATCAGTGCGGCTGCAACTAGTTTTGTTGGACGTCTGTGCATGGCTACTCTCCTCCGTGTTGCTCTATGCTACAAAATAGCCATGCGAAGTTTATATCACTGAAAAGAAAAGAGAGATATATATCATTTTGTTCTTAGGATATAATATATCACTCATTTAGCTCAGTGAATCAATTTTATAATGCAACCAAAATTAACCTACCTTATGTTGTCGTAAAAAAATACTTTTTCGATTGTTCAAAGCAAGACGATTGAGTCTATGACCTTATGAAATATGAATCGAAAAGATACAGAGCCATAGCTAACTATCTCTCTCTTTCGCATAATAAACGCCATCGTCCGATCGAGTGGCTCCTCGGACTAAGAATCAAAGATGATTGATTCCCTGATTCTTAGTCCGAGAGTGGCTCACTAGCACAGTCTTGTCTATTCTCGCTCAGTACGTCAGTCTCTCGAAAATGAATTATTGAGCTGGAGATATATTTGAAACGTAAGCGAGATGATGAGAGACTAGCTCACTTGAAAAGATATGTTTCATTTGTATCACTCACTCATGAGTTACCCAAGTCTACTACAAAACATTTTCGCTATTTACCGTTAAAAATATTAACGGTATAAAAGTTACCGGAAAATAAACTATTTTCCGGTATTTTATACCGTTAATTGATAACCTAACTTTCTACTTTATATTATTAGGTATTCTGTGCAAAAAACCCAGAAGTCAGAAGCAGAACTCATAAATTTGTTTGTCCGTCAGGGTTACCTATGTGTTCTGTGTTTGTTTGGTATCTTAGTTTGGTACTGAGTACAAGTAGAGACTGGAAGTTTTAATTTAATTATTTGCTGTACGTTTGTTTAGTTATATTTTCCTGTAATAACTGCAGAATAAATTCAGTAAAGTAGCTAATTTTTATTTAGATAAATTTGAAGGCAAATTGATTTACTAAAATAATGCAAAACACCGACTCGGAATCAGAAACTACTTACAGTGCCCTCAAAGAAAATCCTCTATATTTGCTTTCGCTCATTAATAAATATGTGAAGCTTGAACTTATTAAAAACGTAACTATACATGGTTTTGTTCATTCTATAGATCCTATCGAATACAGGTGAGCTGATAATTAGGAGGTTATTTTCGAAAATGGTGATTAACAAATTTAATTTTTAAATTTGTGTTTCAAAGGCTTCTTAGTAAGGATTGTAATTTGTTTAATTTCTTTCAAACCAAATGTAGTATTATCATAATTCTTAAAACCCTATTTAAATAACACAAAAGCTTTCTTTCAAATGTAGTTGGAAGTGTAGAAAAGTGCACTTGACTCGTTTTAAAAATTGCTTCCTGCATTATTGTGACTTATTACATATATTTTTAATAATATTAGTAAGTTATCGTGTTAAAATTCATTAAATATATTTTTAAATTTCAGCATTATTATATTAGAACATCACAATGAAAAGTTCCTAACAACCGTGGTTCCAGGTCATGCAATAATGAATGTATCGGAGGTGGATACAGGACTAAACATATCACCTCCAAGAAAAGTAAAATCCACATCTCCAACAGAAGACTGTATTATTGAAAAGAAGCAAAAATTAATATCATGGCTTAAACAGAACTTACTACCGGTGACTGAATCTGAAGACAATATAATATTTGGGAACTTAGTTATTTTACCTCCATATAATATAAGTGATATATGTACTGATAATCCTATAGTTGCTATGCAAGTGATGAATCTTATGAAGAAAATGCCTGAAAACTTTCAATGTACTTGATTAGGTGTAATTATGTTAATTTTGTATCACTAGTTTCATAAACTATTTTGATAATTATTTTCCTGATATTTTGTAGTATAAGTGTAGAGTGTCATATGTTTGATTTTGATGAAAGAAAACTAATACAACTTCTACTCATTAAAAACAACAAATGTATATTATGAATTATTTCTTTTCACATTAAAACAATAAATATTTAAAATTAAATAACTAAGCCTTACTTCCTGTTAAGCCTTCGCTGTGTGGCTACGGTAGTAAAGAATATAGCCACCCCCTCTTCCCACGGGTGTCGTAAAAGGCGACTAAGGGATAATACAGTTTCACTACCACCTTGGAACTTAAAAAGTCGACCAATGGTGGGATAACTATCCAACTGCTGTCTTTAAAATACGCAGGCCGAAGACGGCCGGGGACGGCAGCGTCTTCGGTGCGACAAAGTCAGTCCTGCAGTCACCAACTTGCCTGCCCAGTGTGGTGACTATAGGCATAACACACGAGTTCGTGCCATTTTTGGCGCGAATTTGGGGAGGCCTAATGTCGTGCAGTGCACTACGATAGGCTATGAAGTGATGAGTCATAATAATCCCAGACGACAATTATGTGTTCTAATAAGTAATCCAGGGATCGTCGGTCAGAGTAACTCTGTGGTAACACCATACACCTACCTATACATGGTCGTTTCAAATGTTAGATCACACATCTACCCAACCAGTGAATATCAAGTGTGGGAGGTCCTTGGTTTCCTACCCTAGCTAAAAGAAAGAGAGGTGATGACCTTGAAACACCTGATCAGGTCTTCGTAAATTTTCAGTTAAGAACAATCTCTACGTTAACCTTGAAAAAAAAAAAAAAACTCATGATAATCATATTCATCACGATTATAATTGTTACATTCATAAGTTACCTACGATACTACAGACAGACACACTGAAGCGTCAGAACTATTTAATTAAAAAAAGGAATATAGGTACTGTATTATTGAGGATATATTATATCTATATTAGAGAAGTGTTTTATACGCTTAAGGATGGCAAACAGGCCCACCACAGGCCCCCAACAGATAAACCACCTGATGGTAAGTGGTTACCGTAACCCACGAACATAACTTTTTAAATCGTTACTAGCCACCCGCTCCGCCTGGAGAACTGGTGGAATATGTGTTCTTGGCTCTTAAAACCGAATATTTAGGTAAATAAAGCCACGCATCTAAATAAATGCATGAATGCTGAAACATACTGCCATTTGTTTTTTTGTGTTGAAAATTTTATTTTGAAGTAATAATTATTAGCTAAAAAGAATATTTTTTCAATGAACGTGAAAAAAAAAATCCTGGCTTAGGTTTTTGTCTTGATTTCGATAAAATTTTAGGTTTAAAACTATAATAAAATAAATTAAATATAAAACTTTTTTAAAACAAGCTGTAATAAACCTTATTGAAAAAATATTGATATTGTTAAGTTATGCACTTGTCACTAGATGGCGCAGACTTCAGTTACATTACGCTATCAAAGTTATGCGGAGAACACTATTAGGTTATTAAGGGTCAACAAGGCTACGGCGCGAACTCGTTGGTAGGCGAGGCCTAAATTAATGCTATTTCACCTGACATAGTGTGCGAACGGGAAAGACTCCGAGAAGAGCAGTGAGAAAATATTGCGCGCGTGCATGTAGTAGATACTACACACACACACACACACACACATGTGACAAGCTAGCAAATGCGTGTACGATTTCATTGACGACCTCCGTAGCGCGGTGGCTAAGCCGCAACCACTATGAGTCTCATGAGTTCCGAGTCTGGGAATCCCCCCAAGTTAATATGTAGATATTTTAAACATTTTGAATATCATATCAAAAATTGACCGCTCCAGCGGGGTTCGAACCCGCGTCTCCGACTTACCGTGTCGGCGCTCTAGCCAATTAAGCTATGGAACGATGCACCCGCTCGAGCGAAATTTTCGATATGATACTTTTTTAATTTCGGTTTAAGCGAACCGTGGCGCCGTCTATAGTGAGCTCTTTACAGAAACCCGTAACTATTCAAAGTTTCATATTACAATGAAAATCTTTGACAGGAGACGACACCGTGCTATTTTTAATATCTAAGATTTTATTTTTGTGTTACCCACATTAGGAATTCTAAACATTTTGAATATCATATCAAAAATTGACCGCTCCAGCGGGGTTCGAACCCGCGTCTCCGACTTACCGTGTCGGCGCTCTAGCCAATTAAGCTATGGAACGATGCACCCGCTCGAGCGAAATTTTCGATATGATACTTTTTTAATTTCGGTTTAAGCGTAATGTGGGTAACACAAAAATAAAATCTTAGATATGTAGATATTTTATTATTATTAGTATATAACTGAAAAAAAATTGCGTGTACATTTTGGCATTTCATTTTTATTTATATAAAGATATCATAATATAAATAAATGAAATGAAATAAATTAGTACGTATTATCATAGAGAAATAAATAATCAATACCTAACAATAACATTACTGAAATAATCTCAATTCAATCTCAAAAAACATCAAACAACCAATCACATTATTAGCATTAAATCGCTACATGGTAACCCATACCAAGACTGCTTACTTTAGATGATTTTTTTTTTGAACACAATGACAATAAAATAAAAATCATAAGATAACTAACTTGGGGCGCAACGGTAGGTAGATAGATATATGTAGGTATAAAGCGCGCGTCGGCATCGGCGCGGCTCATTTTTTAGAATACTTACTTACCTATTTCTTTTCAAGATATTTTTGAGATATGAGCTATCACTTTTACAGTATACAACAAAGCCGCTTAGCGCTCTCTGTTTGTATACTTAGATCTTTAAAACTACGCAACGGATTTTGATGCGATTTTATTTTACTACATAGGATGATTCAAGAGGAAGGTTTATATGTATAATACATGCATAATATAGTAGAGAAACACTGATAATTTTAGAGGTTTCTAATGTGATGTCGTTAATAAACACATTTTTTTGCGCTTACATTGCAAACGCTCGCGCTGGCTGAACCCTACGAGATGGATCAAAATATTGTACTACAGTATTGTACATCTTAAAAAGATCTACAAAAAAGTCCGCGATGGTATATGTCTATCTCTTAGGGATAACCCACAATAAATCATTTCTTATCCTTTACTTTTTACGAGAAATAATGTCTTATTTACGAAGCAATTTTAAGCTATACAGCATTAATCCTTGTCCCATTAAGTATCTTAAATACACTGTGCATTTAATATAGATCAATATAGCTCTTTAGAGCATGTAATTTAAATGAATATTTTCGAAGATATTACAAATTTAAATTGCAGGGACATAACGGTTGCGGCGGTACTACGGCCGGACAGCCGTCGGGGCGTGCCTAAATAAATAATAATAAAAATAATAGCGCATCGAAGGCCGCGCTTTGCCCACCACACCGACTTTTTTCTAAGCCGAGGTATGATCTCGCTAAGAGACACCCTTAGGAAGTCAAATCTCAATTAAATTTAAATGGGACCACATGACACGCAACACTTTTCAATTAAAAAAAATCGGTCCGACCAGACAAAAATTCTGAAGTAACATACATAAAAAAAAATATAATCAAATTGAGAACCTCCACCTTTTTTGGAAGTCGTTTAAAAAGCTGTGAACGTTGTATACCTATAAAGACATTCTGTAGTATATTTAGTATCAGCATTGCACCCGTGCGAAGCCGGGGCGGGTCGCTAGTAATGTATAAAATATTACTTACCTACTAATTGGTGATAGTTGAAGTTGATTTATGTGATTTGAGGAGTAGGAAAAAACAAAGGAAAAATTTTTTGTACAACGTAATCTGTATTAGTATTATTTATCTTTATTGGTCTTATCCTATTCTGTGTATCTGTTTTACTTAGTTTGCAATAAAGATTAATTGTATTGTAGGTATTGCATTTGTCAGATCTGATAGGTAGATTTCGAGATTTCAGTTCCAGCCGAACTACTGATATTGTTACGAACACACAAAAAAACTAGCGCCAATCATTGAAACCACACAAAGACAGAGACCGCATGAAACTCTCTACTCAATACTAGATGGCGTTAGAGGAACTACTGTAGAACTATATAGAAGTATAGTCTCGAAAACCGTGTACATGCGCGAACTTTCCAGAATGGTCTGGGCCTCGTCTCGGCCGATATAAATAGCCGCAGGGAAGTGTGCGAGTTCAGTTCAGTTTGAGCGATCTTCGAGGCGACTTCAAAGTGAAAACTAGTGATCAAGAGTAAAGTACCAGCAAAACCTACGCATTGGCTACGACTTAGGACATCGTTAGTGCTTAGTGTTTGAACCTAGTGCTTTGTGTTGGACCTAGTGCTAGTGAATAAAGTCTCCTAAAGAGTCAGCAGGTCTTTCTTTCCAAATCCTCCGAACCCTAACACGTAACAACTGGTGTCGGAAGTGAGATTTGGAGATACCATTGACTCCGAGAGAAGACTTCAAGGAGGGCGTCAGGACAAGGGCACAACGAGCTGCGGAGGCCACACCCACAGGGGACCAAGCTCCGCCCACCGCGGGCCAAGCCCCGCCCACTGACCCCGCCTATCATGCCCCGCCCACTGGCCACGCCCCAGGCCCCGCCTACTTGGACTCAGGCCCCGCCCACTCGGGCTTATTCCCCGGCCACTCAGGCACAGGCTCCGCCCACTCGGGCTCAGGCACCGCCCACTCGGGCTCAGGCCCCGCCTACTCAGGCTCAGGCCCCGCCCACTTTGTCTCAAGCCCCGCCCACTGGATCCGCCCATACCACGCCCACCAGCGACACCGTAGCTTCTACAGACTCTCAAGTGGCTCTTCAATGAGGAAGTATAATTAAATTAATGGAGCTACAAAGGGCTGAAATTCGTGCTTTGCAAGAATCACAAGAGCAACAAAAGGCTGAAATTAGTGGTGCTTTGCAAGAATCACGAGAGCAACAAAAGGCTGAAATTCGTGGTGCTTCAATTCGTGAATTCAAAGTAATAATAAGACAGGCAGCAGAACTTATGACATTGTTTAATAATAATGTACCAGCGCGCGCGCGGATGGCGCGGCGCTTTCCTTCTCTCCCACTCCCCGCGCGTAGGTTGAAAGGCAGATAGATTCATTCCTAAAACGACCGCGTAAAAAAATGTGAATAGACTTTTAGCATAACAGTTATTATAGAAAAACTACTAAATGTATCTTTTCGAAATAAATTTATTTCCACTTTTGAATAACTAAACTATATCGGTATGGGCTTTATTTTAGGGTTTTCTTTCTCCGTATACTATTTATTTTCGCCCAAAGTTGGGCTAAAATCAGTGTTGAAATACGAAAGTTTAGAAGCTTGTATTTTTAAATGTACACTTTTTTTACGGTTTTGGGTACATATATACTTAGGTAATGACGAGATCAATTGATATTATCCTTAATTTTGAATGGTCAACGTCAAACATTGTAGTAGGTACTGTTATACGTTTGTATGGAAAGATGAGCGACTTGTTTAACCTTAAGTCTCTATTGTACCGTGTTACATTCATATGCATTTAGTTAAGTGGTTATTTTATATTACAAACAGACACTCCAATCTTATTTATTTGTATAGATAAATGTTTGTCGCGACTCGCGAATTTCACTACTTTTATATTATTTACTTAGTTTTAAATTTTAAAAAATGAAAACCAATTTACGTGTTTATCTACATAGGTAAATTAAAAACAAATTTCTAAAGTAAGTAATAATTACAAAAATATATACGACATTATTTAAATAAATTTTTGTATATTTTTTGTATTCTAAGCAAATTTAAATCATGTATCTGACAACATTTTGTTAATTTTAATATGAATTTCTATTTTAAACTGTGGATTATTTTATAAGTAAATGTTACCAATCGCCGTATTGAAAGAATAATCATCAAACACCAACCATTCTAGAGGCGACTTTTGTTATATGAGGTTGTTTTCATTCATTTTTATTTTTATTGTGACGAAAATATAATATTACATGGTCACTACGATTGACATTTTGTAGTCAACAGTCATAGATAATTAGAAATGAAGACGAACGATAAGTGACGGCAATAACAGATAAAATTATTTATTAACAGTGAAGATATTACTATTACTCGACGCGTGATAATACGATTGTTATTTCAAAGTGTAACAAATTTTTGTTACTTTTTACGTAAATTATTTGTATACAAACTATTTAATTTTAAAATTAATAATGTCAATATAAATCATAAAACATGTCTCAACCAAAGAGTAGAAAAGTGCAATATTTGGCGGGTTTATGTGGTAAGTGGATAATATTGAATAATGTTTAATTTATTTAAATTACCTACAATACTTTTTATAATAACATCCGGTCACACACTCAGTCATTACTCAATGATACAAAAATAATTGTTTTTATTTTAAAATGAAAATTTAATTTTTATTCAATTAAAATAATTGATTTTGCATGTGAATTTTCTAATAACAAGGTATTTTTTTTATTGACAGTTTCCTTTGCATTCACATTTACTGGAGCAGTTATATCGTGGCCTTCTCCTGCATTACCAAAGTTTATTTACGGAGATACAGGCATAAATATTACTGATGTAAGTTTATACAGAATTTGCTATCGAACTGGGGGTCAGTTGCTGTGACCTCTGCATTAAGGTAGCCAGGCATCCGGATAAAGCTGAACATAGTTTAACTTTTCACAAAAAGACACAAAATCGCTTACTATCAGGTGAGCCGTACGCTTCTTTGCCGGCGTTTTTAACCAAATATCCGGGCATATTGGCTTTTCTTTCCGGCTACTAGGTTTGAAGACCCGGCGTCCCTTCCTAGCATACAGTCAAATTATAAATAGGTATATCTTATAGGAAAGAATATAAGCATAATACAAGCATAGGAATTTTTATTTAAATGAGATGAATCTTGATATTTTTACATATTAGCGATACGCATTCTTTAATATCCTCGTTAAGTTTGAAATTTGACTATCTAATTTAGCATTACCATAGCAACCTGTAAAGTTTATAGATACATAATTATTATAAAGTTTTGACAAACAAGCTTTAAGCTTTTCTAATTGTAAGCGGCTACCGCAACCTATGTACGCCTGCAACAACGGGTTCATTACAAGCGTATTGCTGACACGACTCTCGACACTAACCGGGAGCTTTGCGACATTACTTACCACATGAACATAATAATAATTAAGAGTAGTACGCTAGGCTGGAATTTTCAGCCAGGTTGAGGTACTTTCCGCAATCGGACAAACGTTAGTTCATTGAAAGTAATAAAATAATTGTGTTTGCTCGCAAACGAAAAAAAACCGACTTCAATTACATCGACGAGTAAATCAACGTAACGTAGATCGACGAAAAAATAGTTAAGTAACTACACGTTATCAAAGATTACTCAAAAAGTAGTTATCAGATCTCAATAAAATTTGTATGTGACCACATGACAAACATCAGCTTTCGAAATTATTAAAATCGGTACACCCAGTAAAAAGTTATTGCGGATTTTCAAGAGTTTCCCTCGATTTCTCTGGGATACCATCATCAGATCCTGGTTTCCTTATTATGGTACTAAACTAGGGATATCTTCTTTCCAACAAAAAAAGAATTATCAAAATCGGTACACCCAGTAAAAAGTTATTGCGGATTTTCAAAAGTTACCCTCGATTTCTCTGGAATCCCATCATCAGATCCTGGTTTCCTTATCATAGTACTAAACTAGGGATATCTCCTTTCCAACAAAAAAAGAATTATCAAAATCGGTACACCCAGTAGAAAGTTATGCGGTATAATACAACGTAGGTCGACGAAAAAAGCGTCAAGTAAAAACGCATTATTAGATATAACTCGAAAAGTAGTTGTTAGATCTCAAATAAATTTAAATGGGACCAATTGGCACACACCACCTTTCGATTAAAAAAAATTGTCGAAATCGGTCCACACGGTCAAAAGTTCTGATGTAACATACAAAAAAAAATACAGGCGAATTGGGAACCTCCTTCTTTTTTGGAAGTCGGTTAAAAAATACTCACAATATCCATCTTTTTTGATGACAAAAACATTTTGTCTACTTGTCCAAGATGTTTATCTTATTATTTTAGTAATAATTATGTCAATTTTAAATAACATAAACTAACTATACTATGTAGTGTAACTATAAACTAACTAAATGATTTCGTTTATGATTGTCAGTTACACGTCTATGCAAGTTGTTAAACAAAAACGTGATTTACGCAATCAAGCATGTTTCGACAAAAATTCGAGCAAGTGCACCGGGGCACCGCAAACAAACAAAAGTATACAAGTTGTTGCGTCCTCGAAATTAAATCTTTAAAAGGCAGGGATAGTTTTTCTAATGTCTTTTTGGTTTTGTTTGCTTTGCCGTGATCAATACTCGTACGTGACTGATAAAGTAAAGAATAGTCCGGTCAATTTAGACATAAAAATAGTGGGCAAATAACGAAAAATCCCACAGAGCCAAATATTCGTAGAGAGCTGGGGTTTACCATTACAAATAAAGTTTTGATAGTCTCCATCAATCCTATGTGTGTTACAAAAGTTATTCGGAATTAAAGGTCAAAATTTGGATTTAGGTTTATTTTTGGATTTTTCTCGAAAACAGTATGTTTTATAAAAGAAAAAAACCACAGATCAAAGTTGTAGATCTTAAAATTCTCTACAAAAATGTTTCCATTAATTTTTATCCTAAGAGTTACCATTCCTGAGATATCACGATTCTAAGAGTCACATTACACATGATATGTACATATAAGTCACGTACGAGTATATACATAATCATTTGTGTCTCTTGAGCTCCAAAAAAAAAAAAAAAAAATTACTTGCATTGATAAATACCGATACTTAACTTTTGTAAAAAAAAAAAACGCGAAACAAGAAACAAGTACAACTATCATGTTTTCCTCCAACATCGGTATCTGCTATTCAACACATGTATCGAGTATTCCATCAAGTTCAAACATGGCTAGGCAATCAACTGAACCCAGAAGAGTGGGGTTAGAAATTGATAGATCTAGAACCGATTCAAACTTTACTTCCACCTGCTTTAGAAAACTCCTCAACACTATTTTTTGCTATTGGCTACGGGCGAGAGGGCGTGCGTGCGTGCGTGCGTGCGTGCGTGCGTGTGACGTGCAAAATAAGGTTGTAGTGCCAAATGCCGCTGTAAAAATGTTGGGTTGCCATGTTTTCCAGCGTGTACTAATTGCCAAGGTCAGTCTTGCTAAAATGTTCAGTTGAGTACAATAGAGGAAGATTCCTGTGATTTTAATGAAGAGACCAATTGTTCAGCCACATTTGAACAATTTATGAACATCCAGCAAGAGGAAGAGGAGGAAGAAGAAATCGAAGAAGACATGACTGTTGAAGTAGACTTTCAAGAGTATGCATCTAATTAAAATATCTAAAGAAATCAAAACAATAGTTTACCCAATAATCAATAGCAATATTAATAATGAATATAAATACAGGTAATATCTAAAACTTGCCGGTTATTGTGCCCTTAAATTATCCTAAAATTGTCATGACAGTTAGTGGATAGGCCTACAGGGGAAACCTAAACCGCAAAAAAACCGAACCCGCAATCACCAGCGCAACAGACAAACCAGTGCTATGACCGTTGCGCCAACGTGTCGTAATTTTTTTTTATGTCACTATGTCGGCAAACAAGCGTACGGCTCACCTGATGGTAAGCGATTACCGTAGCTACACCTGCAACACCAGAAGCATCGCAAGCGCGTTGCCGACCCAATCCCCAATCCCCCAGGAGCTCTGGTCACCTTACTCACCAACAGGAACACAATACTGCTTGAAAACAGTATTATTTTGCTGTGATCTTCTGTAAGGTCGAGGTACTACCCCAGTCGGGCTGCTCCATATTTTGAGCAGGAAATTCCTGCTGTGCCCTACCTCAGTTAAAATTAAATAAATATATTATATTTAATTATATTAAATTTGGTAACGAACATAAAAAAAATTTAATTTTTAATGTTAGTAAGTGGTCCATGAATTACGTGAGGCTCGAATGTGGGGGGGGGGGTTCGAATCGGTATAAAATAGCAAAATATCACAAGGAGGGGGGAGGCTGTAATGAGATATTATGTGACTTTATTTTCGGTGAATGCGCTTTAAAGAAAATATGTCTCATGGAAAACCTCAGGAAAAAGATCATTCTATAGTTTGTACGTGCGTGAAAAAAATGAGCGAGAAGATCCAGTCGATATCAAAGATATCTAGTCCTAGTAGTAATAAACAGTATGAGTGAGAGATTGCTTGATGAACCATGAGGAACTTCAGCGTTAACAGGCATGGTTTAAAATCACACTGTCGACAGCAATATTGATGCTGTGCTCTTACTTTCAATGGTGGTGGCCCAGTGAGAGTTGATCAGTCTAGAGTGTGTTCTAGCCTGCACCATCTCACTGCTGAGCATAGGCTTTTTATCTAAATAAATAATTTTTTCTCTATGTGTGTAATTCTCCTGGGCACAGTGGAAAAATGCACAAAGATAAGACATCTTGACCGGAAAAAAATATTCATACAAATAGGTGCAAATATTGATCAAACTCAGGGTTAGGTTAGTTTTATTGAAATATAAGTAAACTAGCCGACCCATGCTCACTTCGTTGGGCGTTAATTATTATTATATTAACCAAATAACATACCTTAAAGAACAAGTTTTATAGCACTTAAATAAATAATATGTTGCTCCCGTGTATTTATTATTTTAAATTACAGAACCAAATAACATACTTTAAAGAACAAATTTTATAGCACTTAAATAAATAATATGTTGCTCCAACGCCATCTATCAAAAATCGAGAGAACGTCGTCGATAGACTAAAATAAGACTAAATTAATAACGTCGAAAGACTAATAAATTGTTTTCTAATAGCGATAGATGGCGCTAGTTTATTTACCATTTTGATATTATATTTTAATCTTTTTCTTATTTACTGAATTTTTTGTTCAATTACAATAAAATATAGCCTATGTCACTCCTAAATAGTGTAGCTTTCTGTTAGTGAAAGAATTTTCATGATCGGATAAGTATTTGCAAAGATTACCCCCTACATACAAACAAAGTTATGAACTTTACCTCTTTGTAATATTAGTATAGATAAAAAATGTAAATCTTAGTAGTATTATGATACCATATCCATCATAGTAAAATAAAATAAAAACATTCGCCAAATATTTGTATCGTTTCGCGCGAATGCAAATGCGAATATTGTAAAATGGCGAATATTCGCGGATACGTATGTGTGAATGCGAATATTCATACATCACTATTACGAATGTGTTTAATTTGCCAAAAAGTATTTTAAAATGAATCTATGAAGCCTTCTACTAAGACATGCTGATAAAAAGGTCAAAGATTTATCCTATTTTCAAGGACTTATGAAAATAAATATTTAAAACAGCTAACTTTAAAACTTTTTTAGTCGTGTCCTAAACAAGAAAACGATGGACTACGACTGAGGTCAGCCAAAGAGGTAATAAAAACTGTTCTTCATCATAAGACACTATAAGATATCATCAAAAAATTCCTTTGAGTAATAAATAATACAGTGCAAAGAAGAATCGATGAAATTGCTAAAGGCGTTGAACTATCATTATGTTATTACTTAAAGAGTTTCAAATTTTGCATTCAACTCAATGAATCAAATTTACCAAATAACGAGGCACTACTTTTGGCTTACGTCCGATTCATAAAGATACAACAGAATAATCAAATTTAGAATAAGAAATACGAAAGAAAACTGTGTGGCTACGGCATTAAAGAATATAGCCACCATCTCTCTTCCCGAGGGTGTCGTAAGAGGCGACTAAGGGATGTCATAGTTCCACTACCCCCTTGGAACTCATAAAGTCGACCGATGGCGGGATAACCATCCAACTGCTGGCTTTGAAATACAGAGGCCGAAGACGGGTAGCAGCGTCTTTGGTGTAACAATGCCATCCATGCGGTCACCAACCCGCCTGCCCAGCGTGGTGACTATGGGCACCCATGAGTTTATGCCATTTTTGGCGCAAACTTGTGTAGGCCTATGGCTAGCAGTGGCTTGTAGTAGGCTGAAATGATGAAATGATGATGAGAAGAAAAAATGATAGAACTCACAAGTAATGAAGAATTAAAAGTAAATTTCTGGTTTCAAAAATCAATATCAACTCTCCACCCTGGATCGTTCGAAAAGTACAGAAATTTATTATTGCGTTTCCTTCATCATCTTTGGCTGAGCGTGAGTTTTGTGAGCATTTGTGACATTAACAAATTGTTAAAACTCCACCAACATCAACCGTCTCATTGATGTTTATGTTTCTTATTGAATATTGTTTTTTTTTTATATTGTTTATTTTATATTATTTTAATCATTTTCATTAATCGTCTTGTCTTTGTGCAGTGCTCCAGCGCGGGTAGTCAAGCCTTGTTAATGTTTTGCATTTGTTGGTTAAATTATAATTTTGTTCATAACACTTTTCATGGTCTTTGTCTAAATTAAATGTTTTTATTACAACATGTTTTGGTATTTTTAATAATTAATAATGACGACCCTCAACGACAATCACGAGCAGCACGATTTAGAGAGAGAAAGGGAGACTATTTTTTTTACTTGTCATTATTAATAGGTAAAAGATAGAATATAAAATTGGTATAATTAATTATTATGTGAATGGGGCCTTGGAATTTCTTGGTAGTCCATAAAAGGTTGGGAACCTATGATGTAAAATGTAAATCATACAGCTTTTGGTCTTCATAATATCATATCATTGCCTGCTTGTATTTGTATTACGTATTTTCGGACTCCCGTCAAAGAATTTTTCACAAAATTCATTTGACGTCACATACAGGACTATCCAATTTCTACGTTTCTAACCTTATTAGCTTCAGTTAGACAAAACAACCGTTTTTTACTTTTTTTTTTGCAAATAAATAAATAATGAATAAATAATAGCTTCATTCTCAACACCATTAGGATTTTCTCCTGTGCCGGGGTTTCGGAAACACATAATACACAAGCACAAACGCCCAGACCACGACAAACATCTATATGGGGAAAACGCCTAAGTTGACATCCCTATAAAAAGTCAACAAACTATTTATAGCCAACGACCGGAAACAAATGTTTTTGACAATCCGTATTTAACATATAAAAAGGCAATCTTCTCAATTAATTATTTGCTTACATAAGTATGAAAAAATAAAATAAAATGTAAATACAAAATAAATTTACAAACAATTCATTAAAAAGTAAACACAGATCCATAGCACAAAAATAGTCAAAATCACTATTTATTGTAAAAATATTTTTATAAAAAGTGTATAAAATATTTCAAATTATAACAAAATCATTTTAAATTACAACAAAATCATTATAATCATTGACGTGCTTCATATTTAGATGAATGAATAAGATATCGTTGACTGCGAATGCATTTTTTGTGATTTAGCCAGTCATCTTATATGCCTGTTGAGTCAGAGCTTAATCGGCGAAACCATTTCGCTGCGGGTTTTGGCGGAGTACCAGGAGTAACGATTGTAATCAGGTGTCAGTGAATACAACATTTTACGTTGACTCGGTTGTTATATCTGATGACGATTTATGATTATAATCGTTCAATTCATGTCCGTTTTTATATAAAAAAGCAAAAATAACTACACTACAGTCTGTCTACCAGTCTACCAGTGGACTCATTGACATATATCAATTCTATCAAATGCGCTTTCATCTGTACCTAATATTTTATCGTCATAAATTAACGGTATTATGATTATATTGTCTGTAACAGTAGTAAGCTTTATAGAATAATATTTCGATATTTTGCGGTTGATATAATTTCGGACTTCACTCTTTTACCAATCAGTTCTAAAAATTCACTTTAAAGGAATTTCTTTTACGCAGTGTGGTCTGTATAGTCATTTATGACCCGCATATAGCTAATCGCAAGTGCCGCTGCATAGTTGAATCAAATTTGGCTTAGGAGTTGAAATGAGCTGAAGAACTTTCGTTGTTAGAGTGAAAAAAAATATCGCGCCTTTATTTTTAAATTCAGGTATGGGATAAACTGATTTTCGGCTTAGTCGTAGATATTTTTTATTTGAATGTGGAAGTCAAGGTTACCACATCATTATTAATGAGTGGAGTTAGCTAATTAGTTAATATCATAATCGGGTTAAGAAAAACACAATTCACTTTTATAAGAAACAATTAAAGTTTAAACATAAAAAGGGGCAGTTACGTACAATCAAAAAATGTAAAAAAAAAAAAAATATATTGGAGGTAGTTACTTATAGTTTGTTTACAAATGAATATGTTTAAAGATTCCTTAGACTATGCGAAACTGGATTTGCATTATTTATTAGCCTATATGGTAATTTATACAAGTTGCTATATAGACTACAGTAAGTTAATTGATGCTAAGTATTATGTTATTTAGGAACAAAGCTCCTGGGTAGTTTCATTGGCCGCTCTGGGGGCACTACCAGGATGCTACATTGGCAAGGAACTGAGCGACCGGGCGGGTCGACGACTCACTGTTTTAAGCGCATCTCTTCCTGGATTTTTGGGTGCAGTATGTCATTAACCTCGACCCTGTAACCTATTGATTTTAAACAAAATTATACTATGTTTTACATAATATAAATTTTAGGTAATCATTTTGGTAACAAAGAATCCAATATTGATGTGCATCGCGAGGGTCCTAATGGGTATTGGAAATGGAATTACAGCAGTTGTAAGAATATATTTATTACTTTTCTAACAAGTCTTGATGCTGTTTTAGCAATTTTTATAATTTGTAATACCACAAATGTAACAAGCGAATTTATTACTGTTTTTTCTGTTAGGAAGGCTGTTCTGTTAAAGGTTGACTGGGAGAGAAAGGAGGGTTCAGTCAACCTTTTGTTGTAACAGGTTTACTTTAAATTGTCGGTCAATGAAGTGTATAAATAAAGTATTATATTTTAAACATTTTTCAGTAACTATTGTGATTATATTTTACAGGTAACGATGATATATTTAACCGAAATAGCTGACAAAGAGATACGAGGATCTCTAGGCATGTTTGTGCAAGTCATGAATAATACGGGCAGTCTAGTTGTCTATAGTGTGGGACCGTTTGTCTCCTACACCAGTCTTAACTTGATAGTTTTGTCATTTTCCCTATTTTTCGCTATTATCTGCTTGTGGATACCGGAAACTCCATATTATCATTTGGTGAACGGAAGATTAGCGGAGGCGAAGAAACAATTTATGATAATAAAGGGTACTAAAAATGAAACGGTTTGTGAACTTTATCTTAATGAAAACTAAAATTTATGCAAAATATATAACAAACATAATTATACAGAGACATTAAATTAAACCACATATATGCCATATCTCATATAAGTATAAAAAATCAGTCAAATAAGAGCAGTAGATAAAGCTCAGTTATTTATTTATTTATTTATTTATTTAACAATTTTTTATACGTACAAGATTATACACAATATTTTGTCATGGAGACTCACGTATAATGGGTGTGCTTATCCCTGTGAGAGATTTCTTCCAGCACACCCAAAAAGGAACGATTACAGACAGAAATTAAAGTAGGTAGACAGACGTACAAAAGAAAATATTAAATAATTGATATATATATACACACATATACGCGCGCACACACACACATACATATATATACACACATACACACACACACATACAGACACATATGGACATGCACACGCGCAAACATATACTCACACAGTCCATATACATATATACTCATACAAAAAATACATATAGCTGACACACAAAATAATAATATTCAAATATAAATATATTATACCCACATAGTTAAAATTATGATAAGGAAAGATAATGCTCTTTTAATTTTTTCTTAAATGTATATATAGACGTGCAAGTGCGAATTGATGACGGCAATGAATTCCACAGCCTAGCTGCGTGGACAGTATAGGAATTAGTATAGAAACCAGAAGAGTGTGAAGGAATACGCAACAGTAGTTGTACGTTGGATCGGCACGAGGAACCAGGAGGATGTAAAAATTCAAAACGCTCGCGAAGGTAATTAGGTGACAAGGGATTAAATAAAATGTTATAAAGGAGACAAAGAATATGAGTATTCCTGCGAAGCCTAATGGGAAGCCATTTGAGCTCACTTCGAAACTTAGAGACGTGGTCAAACTTACGAAGTCCAAAAATAAAACGAATGCATGAGTTCTGTAGTCTCTCTAGTTTATTGAGTTGTTTTTCAGTAGCATCTAGATAACAAGCATCAGCATAGTCAAGGAGAGGAAGTAAAAGTGATTGAACAAGAATAGTTTTAGTTTTACTGGGAAGAAAGTATTGGAGATTTTTTAGTGAATGAAATGAATAATGTACTTTTTTAGATATTTCACTGATATGTTATATCTATCTTGCGCAGAAACTTCTGCTATTGTATGATTATTTTTTTTTGCTTGTAGCGTAGAAATAGAATTTTATATATGTGGTTTAATTTAACGCCTCTCGCTATATTCCAAACTATGTATTTCTGTATTCTTCAGAATAGTTGTCAATAAAAAAACGGTAATATTTCTTTTAAACATATTTTCAGTGGGCCAACGAACAAGTTGATGTAATACGCGCACACGTACAAGAGAATATGGAAAATAAAACTACTTTAATGGAGCTAACAAAGATGAAGTACAGAAAGACAATTTATATAATAGCAGGTTAGTAGAAACAGTTAGTCCCGAAAACAGCTCGCGAATTCAAGCCTGGAAAGTCCATATTTTATTTGATGGAAGGTAAATATCGCTAAAAACCTGCATATTACAGAATATTTTTCAAATGTTACATCTGCTATTTGGCAGTTAAGCAGCGTGACGTGCTAACTTTTATATATGTACTCAGTTCTTTATCATGAAGAAATATACATTTGCTCGAAAAATATGACTTCTGAGTTTCTGATATTGCACACATTCAAATCGGTTTTCCTCCTAAGTTTGGCTGGTTGACTGTGGTAAATTGGTGTTAAGGAATGTTTTTAGCATTAATCCCACCTTATGTACATAAAATTTAATTATGTATTGTTCAATAAGCCATTAATTAGTAATACAATTAATAGATAGATCTTTTTTCACTTGTCGGACAAACAGTCGAAATAAGGTAGGGTATAATACTGGTTCGTAACGATGTACCCGTGATATTTACATATAGGGAAATCTAATATAGAATCAGTCGCTATCTTATCTCAAAGACTTATAATTAACATCAGACAGTGAAAATTGTTGCTTGCATAGGTAGTTTGTTTGCATTTCGTTGCAGGTCTTAGAGTTTAATGATTTGGTATCTTTCCATCTTAAAAAATATCTAGTGCATAGTTTAATGCATTCATTCACATAAATGACTTTCAAAAATAAGTAGAATAGAGTATACTTTATTGCAAGTTCTCAATCGCTATCTCTTCCAGACGACCTTTAGATAAGTAGCTACATATTCTGCTTCAATTTATAATTTACTAGCTTCTACTAGCTTAATTACTTATAATTTACTGGCTTGGCTTAGATTTCTGCTGTTCCGTTTTCTTTACTTAAAGTATAGCCTATGTCACTCATTGTCCTGGACAACGGAGCATTCTCCTGGAGAAATATATTTTAAAATCGGTCCACTACAAATTTGATGAATGTATCCATTACAAACAAACAAAAAAACAAATATTTCCTCTTTTTAACATTAGCGTATTATTATGTAGATATAGATAGTGGCATTCACTCACATTACATCTTGTAAACAGTATGAATTTGAAGGTCAGCAAATAAACATAGTACAGGCCATCCTGAGCATTGTAAATATGACGTAATTAAGCAATGAATGATCATTGTTCACGTTTATAATGCGACTTTTCCTTATATTTTTTAGATTAATAAAATCATTATAATAATATTATCGCACGCCATTCTAGTATAGTAAGTTTGTCAAATACAAATTGACGGTTTTTAATAACTAAATTTTAATCTAATAATTTTCGTCATCAACTGATGTTGAAAATTATTAGATTAAAATTTATATATATATATATATATATATATATATATATATATATATATATATATATATATATATATATATATATATATTTATGTTCAAGATTAAATTGTCCTTATTTATTCACAGTTAAGATTTAATTTCGCTATCTTTATGTATAATTAATTACTGTCCAGAATATCAAATACAATTTTTCGTAGATTATTTATTTCGATGTTATGTATCTATTCAAAAATAGTTAGATATAATTAAGTCTTAAGTGAGAATCACACCCACACGGTCCATTAGATATCTTTCAGGGAGTTCATGTGGTACCAATATACCGAGCCCTTTTTGTATAGCCAGCCTTTTTCAAATGAGTCAGAACTGTTTTATGGCCAAGTCTCAGATCTTCAGCTATATCGTAACTACTCAAATGTCGATTAGCTCCGCTGTTTCAAAAACGTCGTCATGATTATCCATAACTGGGCGACTAGAGCTAAATGCATCTTTGATATCAAAATTTCCTGACTAAAAACGCTTAAACCAAATTTAATAAAAACTAATGAAGAGTGCATGGTGGGAAACTGTTTTTTATTTTTTAATTTCATTTTTTAAATGTTACCTTTTTATGGTATCAAAACCAGCCAGTTAGAAACAATAGAACCAAACAGATTTTATTGAAATTTTTTATTAGAAAATACGAAAACAATTTTCCTCAACCTATTAGTAAACATCAAGAGCTATTTTTTTTTATAATTTCATTCCATTTTTGTGGAATTCCGTCTACAAAAACTTTCGACAAATTATTTTTTGTCAGGGAATTTATATTTTTGTAGCAATTTACATTAGATTTGGTTTGAAAGAAATTAAATTGGTAATCTCGATTTTTGATTGATATACTTACTCTATATAACAATACTGCGAGATCTCGCCAATTTCGAGATATCAAGAGATTGGCAGTTTTCTGTGGTTTTTTTATTGCAAATAATCACAACATTTGAATAAATTAGAAAAAATAAAATAAAAATGATAAGTATTATAAGATAAAGATTTATTTTCACGAATTTTTTCAATAGACTTCAACAAACAATTTTTGACGTATCTGCCTAAGTATCATTTTTTAATAAACTTCTAAGCAACTAAAAGCCATTAAGCAAAAAGAACTAACTACTAAGTAGTAAACATTGACGTACGTATAGCGTATAGCTATCAAATAACAAATGAAAGAAACAACCAGTTTTCTTTTCCAATATCAAACAAAATTATTTTAGTAATAAAACAATTCTTTTATAACAAACAAAACATCGACAAGTCAAAAAAAAAAAAATTGTTAACTAAGTTGAGTTGACTATTAAACTGAGATATTATTATCAATCAAATAAAACTAGGTATATCTACTCAGTAGATGCATTAGATATTACAGATTAATTAACAAAATATACCAATCAAATAAAAGATTTATTCAGTTCAAATCACAAGTCATTATTACGAATTATTTAGAAAGTAGCCCCTTAAGAAGCACAGAGTGTCCAAAGAATTGTCTGCTAAACGGCTTCTTATTTTGTTGGCCAGATAAACCGACAAATCGCAGCCCCATCCGTGTCAGTTCGCACTTCGAATATGACTTTTTTATTCTCGATTGCAAGCTCGTTAAACTCGCGAGATCTCGCCCTTTTGTCGTCCGAGATTGATATCTCGCTAAAAAAGGTCGAAATTTCGCGAGATCTCGTTCTCTAATAATAAAAAATCTCTATCCTCTGTATCTGAATAATTTTAATTTGGAGAGATCATTCTACAAAAATTACATCCCGAAATAAAGTAATTCTTACAGGACTCAAAGTTTTACAATACATGACTGGTAGTTTGGCGATACAGTCGTATGTCGAAATGATATTTAGACGTAACACTGGGATATCGGGACCTCTAGTCAGTATATTGTATGGAATTGTTCAACTTGGAGCAGGTAATTATTGTAATTTAATATTAATAAAATATTATTTAACTAACAAATAAATCATTCAGTAGAACAAACTGTATTAATTGATTTATTGGAATCAGACTTTCAAGAACAAACTTTTTAAATTGAGGGTAGCCGTAACTTAATTATATTTAAGTTTTTCATTATACTTAAAGTAGCACTTATAATGGTGGTTTGTGGCTGTTGCGCTGGCGGTTGCAGGTTAGATCCCCGCACATGATAAACATTTGTAATTTTGAAGTGGCCATATAGATGTTTATCGTGGCCAACCCGCATTGGAGCAGCGTGGTGGATTAAGCTCTGATCCTTTCCCTACACGGGGAAAGAGGCCTATGCCCAGCTGTGGGATATTACAGGCTGAAGTGAAGCAATTATATTTACTGGTCTAAATTCTTAATCTAAATGTATTCTAAATATAAAAAGTCCTTGAATTTATTGTTGCATGTTGAGGTAATAAATATTTTATAAGGCTGCTTTGTATCAGTCGGAGACCATTAGTATTAGATAAGATAAGGAATTTTTAAGAAAAATGTATTTAAAACCTTTTAAATAAGGTAGTAACAGTTTCAATTTTATCTCTTAAAAGGTAAAAGATAACTCTCCAAAGGACTTTGAACCGTACTCCGACATATATTAAACATCATTTTCAACATAATTATTATAAATGATATTTAATACTCATAATCTTTTTCAATGTGAAAATCGTGGGTAAATAAGGAAGCGATATTTTGAAATGGCACAGTCTCGTGACGATTAAACTGAATAAATGTTAGTTTTTATATTTTCGTCTGTTTTATAAAAGTTATCATTATTATCTACTTACTAGCGACTCGCCCCGGCTTCGCATGGGTAGTATACAATGTTACTGACAGCGAGGGTTGTGGTGTGACGTGGTAGCATCAAGCAAGTCACGCTTCAGCTCCTAATATCCCACTCCTGGGCATAAGCCTCTTTCCCCATGTAGGAGAAGGATCAGAGCTTATGCCACGACGCTAATCCAATGCGGGTTGGCGGATAGGTACAAGTCACGTCTTTTATTTATTCGGCAATATTGTCTAAGATATTAATTTTAATTATATGACGTAAATAAATATCACAACATACCTCCATAAAATGCTTGAGTTACCTTAAGCTAATCGTATTTTAATAGAAAATGTAGTTATAGGTTATTTTGTAGGGAGGGAAATTTAATAAAATTCTACCCGTAAAAGTTGCGGACAGATTCTGTAATAAAAAAAAAAAAAAAAAAAAACATTACACATTTACACTTACATCGACCTACACATAAGCATTTGGCAATATTTTTTCTAATTAACTACATTGAGGGTAGTGCCAAATCATACCAAATGTAAAAATATAAGATACAATAGTTTGGAATACATTATAGTATTAGATACTTAATACGTAACATTATTTTTTTTTATTTTCCAGGTATAACAGCAACATTTCTTTGCAGATATTTTGGTAGGAGAATACTCCTATTCATATCAACATTTGGAGTTGCAATTTCCTTAACTCTAGTAGGCGTGTATTTCTTCTTACTATCGTCACTTGAAGTAAATTCCGAAATCATGAAATCTCTGTGGCTGTTACCCATTATTGGTGTTCTAAGTTTTAATATATTATATGCAGTCGGTTTGGGAAACATACCATACATATTGCAAGCAGAATTGTTCCCTATAAACGTTAAGAGTCTAGCATCTAGCATAGCAACAATGATGGCTTGTATATTTAACTTTATAGTTACTAAATTGTATCAGAGTGTTAAAGATGCTTTTGGTCTGTATACAGTGTTTTGGTTATTCGCGAGTGTGGCTTATATAGGTGTGTTCTTCACATATTTCTTTGTGCCTGAAACAAAGGGAAAGACTTTGGAGGAAGTTCAGGATAATATACAGAGCGATGAAGTGGAAAGACTCAATAAATGATACGAGTGGAATTTTTTTTGTGGTAGTTGTGATTTTGATAAATTCGAAATATTCACTTTTTTGATAAATGTAAATATGTTTGAATGTAAATTAAGTTTTATATTTTCTAGGTAAATAAATTGACGTATTTGACACAGACTGCCACAAGTAGTTTAATAGTTCTGACCGAACTATAAAACGTCCCCAAAAGTTAAAGTTTTATAAGGTTATGTTTGTTGTAAAAATGGAAAGTTATATAATGGTATTCAATAGAACATAGTTTTTGATATATTAGTATTTTTCACTATCACACACTTAAGTCAAATACTTCTATTCT
Organism: Melitaea cinxia; assembly: GCF_905220565.1. NCBI lineage: Eukaryota > Metazoa > Arthropoda > Insecta > Lepidoptera > Nymphalidae > Melitaea > Melitaea cinxia. The sequence goes on from NC_059403.1 coordinate 12,450,222, forward strand.
CAATTTTTCTACCTCTTCAAAATGATAACTATGTGTAATTTATAAACGAAATCAATTTTGTTAGCAACCGGTTAAGCAGAACCGCTAGTTGCTGTTGTTTTTATTTATACTTTTATTAGCAACCGGTGAAGTAGAACCACTGGTCGCTTTTGTTTTTGTTTATAATTTTATTAGCAACCGGTGAATCCAGAACCACTGGTTGTATTTGTTTTTATTTACAATTTTATTAGCAACCAGTGAAGCAGAACCACTGGTTGCTGTTGTTTTTATTTATAATTTTATTAGTAACCAGTGAAGCAGATCCACTGGTTGCTGTTGTTTTTACGTTGTATGCCAATAGACCGACCAACCAGTTTAATTTAATTTATAATTATTTATGATATAATTATTGTAAAGCATTTTTAGTGTAATACTATTTTCATTGATTACTACTTACTGAGTTTGAGAAACTTATGATCATTTTTTAATAACTTTCATATAAATCATATTTTATACCTTTCTTTTATAGCGATACAGGTTTTGTGTTTGAAGTTTGTTAAATAAAAAACATACATTTACTTAAAATGGTTGTATTTTCTGAAAATTATGCAATACATACTGATTACTTAAGAGAAGGGCTACAGAAAAGTATAATTATACCATTATTGCAAAACTCATAATTCTTATAAAAACTTGAATAAATGCAGACTAAATTCTTATCCCATATTTTGAGATCTATGAGAATTTGGTCTGCGTTTGTCCGTGTTTTTATGAGGTTTGTGAGATTCCCATCCCCTAAATAATGTATTCCTGAACGGTCCACTTCGCAAGCTTGCAAGAGTTGTTCCTGAGTTCATTAGCAAGCACCACTCCACGTGAGAGTTTGACGCGACTCCACTCCGTTTGTGAGCTTCGAGTCCTACTCGTTCAGAGTCTTGATGCTCAGGAATTGAGTTTCATTTTGAGGACCTTGCATCACAGCATCATGTTCACAACGAGCTACTAGTGCTTGTTTATTGCCACATTAAAAAAATATTAAAACATTTACTTTTATAAAGAGTCCTGTCGCATATGCGTAGCTTATGTACATATAAAGTAATATATTTGTAATCAATACAACATTAGCATTACACAAAGTAGGTATGGAGTCAAATACAATTTTTAAAACTCTCCATATGCTTGGTATTACTCAAATGTTTGTGTACCGAGCTATTGAAAACTACAATGAAACTTCATCTGTTTGTGACAGAAACAGATCTGGCTATCCACGTAGTGTTCGTACAATAAAGGCGATCAAAGCAGTTAGGGAAAAAATTCGATGAAATCCTGTCCAAAAGCAAAAGATTTTTTCTCGGGAGATAAAGATAGCACCTAGAACCAGATCGCGTATTTTAAAAGATGACTTAGGACTTGCAGCCTATAAGAGACGTCATTGACTTGTCATTTCTTAAGTTAGAGGTTACAGAAAAATTTTGTTTACGAAAGCGATTTTTTTTACAATTGTGCAATATTTTAGCAAATAAAATGACCGTATTTATGCTCTAAGAAACCTTCCGATTAGTCAACAGAGTACAAAGTGGGCATTATTCGACTTCAGTGATGGTTTGGTGGGGTGTTAGCTATGAAGAAGTGACTGAGCCTTATTTTTGTAAAAAAGTTATCAAAAACATCGGCACAAGTGTATCAAGATACCATTTTGAAAAGGTAGTTAAGCCACATAACAACACTATGTTTAATAACCAAGTATGGTCCTTTCAGCAAGACTCGGCGCCGGGCCATAAAGCTCGATCTACTCAATCTTGGTTAGAAACTAACATTCCCGGATTTCATCCAGAGGCGGCTCTAGCCCTTGTGTCGCCCGTGTGCAACCAGTACCCTGGCGCCCTCTAGTAGGCGCGGGGTCAAAATGGAATACTTACAGTTATATTTTCAAACGGAAATTCGGGTGCAAAGAGTGCAATTTTAAATGATGTCGGGAAGCAAAAATTGTTTTTTAGGAAGGAGGGGGTAACGACAATAAGAAATCACAACTTTGAAGTTCTTTTAAAAATATTTAATTAAAAACTTTTATATTACAGGACGCTCGCACAGACAAATATATATATATACACACATACACACACATAAAACTGTATTTACAAAAAAGTTACTTTTCGTGCTTTTGCATTAGCGAAATCTTTAACAATGTCACTGACTTCAATTTTGATTTGATGTTCAATACTTATTAACGATAAATTTGTCAATGTATTTTGTGACAATGTTGTAATTTTTAATTATTTTTAGTTTAGAAAATAATCTTTCGCTGTGTGCTACAGTGACTGGAAGTGTCAGGTACATCCTCAGTGCTGTGAGGATACTAAAATTAATTTATTCTTATACAAGTAATTTAAAATATCAAACGGCGTAGTGGAATCATCAATAAACATCGGTAATAATTTGATTTCACTAAAGAGCTTGAACTTTTCCACATCTGAAGAGCCAGCATGGCAAAGTTTATTTTGTAAATTAGAACAATGTGGTTTTTTTTGTATCCGAGTCGAAATCCTTTCAGTGTATAAATTTTTGAAGAAATGAAAAATTTACATTATTTTGATTCAAAAGTTCGAACCGTTCGTCGAACTTAGTAATTGCGGTGTCTAATAAATAGTAGTAAAAATATAATATAAGCTTTAAAATGTATTTTCGCGTCTGTTATCGGTTCATCCTCCGCCTTCTAATTAAAAAACCTTTTACGAGCGCAAGGGCGTGTATGTGTGGGAATTTCTGTTATTCCCTCGAATTCTTCCGTTACAGTTTTCGGGCTGTTAAGAAGCTCCTCAAAAGCGGACTCATTACGGAATTCAGACAAACTTATTTTTGAATTGTCAATCATTTTCAACGCTTCTGACAATACATCGTCTGACTTTTGAAGTGCCTTGCTAACTACATTTATCTTGCTTAAAATTTCAAACCAAATAAGCAGAGAGCAAATGAATTTAAACGACTTAATTTTTGCCAGTGATTTTGCCATATTTATTGACTCCGAATCTTTGCTCCTATCGGAATATATGGTAAACAAGGCATCATACACTTTTCTCAATTCAAAACGTAGAGCTTTTACTGCTTCAACCCTGCTCTCCCATCGAGTATTTGAGAGTGGTTTTAGACTTAAAATTCTTTAGCAAGTATTTGCCAACGTGCTGTTGACGCAGAAAAAAACATAAATTTCTTGTACAATAAAAAAGAAATTTACAATTTCTAATGAACTTTGAGCTGCGCCATTCACTAACAAATTTAGGCTGTGTATCGCACAAGGTACATAAAATGCGCGCGGGTTTAAATCTAAAATTCGTTTTTATAGACCTATATTTTTCACGTTTGCACCACTATCGTAAGCTTGAACACGCATATCTTGTATGTCAATTTCACTTGAAATTAAAAAATCTAAGAAAAATTAGTTAAGCGCAGGCCAGTAGACACAGACACTAGTCTGCAATAGGAAAAAAACCCAGAAAGTGTTCTTTTACTTCAGCCTTGTTGTTGCTTGCATTTAAAAGAACGTACCGCACGACAACCGATATTTGTTCTTCGTGAGCAATATCTGGAGTGCAATCTAAAATAATTTAAAAATATTTGGATTGTGTCAATTCCAAAACAATAGCTTTTTTATTTTTTCTCCTAATAATAATTAATTGTATTATTTTATTCTGAATATTATGGCCAAGATAATAAGTTAGGCGTGACTCGGACTTTTGAATAAGGGCAATGTGTTCCGTAAGCACATTATCAAAATTAGAGGTATATTCAACCAGCTTTATAAAGTTACCATTATCAGGATCGTAAAGTTTTTCAGATCTTCCCAGAAAAACCAGACATTGCCTAGCAAAAAAAATGAATTACCGTTCAAGGTTGGGATCACCGGGATCGGTTGAACCAGTGATTGGGGTCAAATGAAACACATTCATCATAAGTACAGGATATATATATATATATATATATATATATATATATATATATATATATATATATATATATATACTAGCTGACCCGGCGAACTTCGTATCGCCTAACAGTGACTTTTAAGTATTATCACAAATCTTTTGTATGGGGGTATAGAAAAGTGTTGTTTTTAGACTTTTTCAGAAAATTAAAATTTTTTTTTTTTTTTAGAATTTTTCTCTCCGTAAAAACCATCCTCGTACTTCAAGGAATATTTTAAAAAAAGAATTAACGAAATCGGTCCAACCGTTCTCGAGTTTTGAGCTTAGCAACACATTCAGCGACTCATTTTTATATTATAGATATATATATATATACTAGCTGTGCCCGCGGCTTCGCCCGCGTTGAAACCAGTGTGTTACAAAGTTTTCCCGGCAAACTTCCAGTGAAACTCTCATCAAAATCGGCTTAGCCGTTCCGTAAACCTTTCTCTTGAAGCTCTCTCTCCATTGCGCAACTTAGGGCTGTTATTGAGGGACTGAACGAGCAGAATGCGGAATTGAAGAAAAGTATAGAACTAATGTCTGGTAAATATGATGAATTTTTGATACAAATTAAAAATCTTGAACAGCAAAAAAATGAGGATAAAAAAACTATAACGCACCTTGAGGACAGAATAGATTACTTGGAGCGTAAATCTAGATCAACTGGTCTTGAAATTAAAAATGTCCCTAAATTGGAGAACGAAACAAAAGAAAAACTCTGTAATGTGGTAAAAAATCTCGGTAAAGTATTAAATTTGGATGTTAATTCTAACAGTATTAAGGATATATACAGAACTAATCCTAAAAAAGATAAATTGCACAAACCAATTATTGTGGAGTTTAATACAGTTTTACTGAAGGATAAAATATTGCAAAACATCAAGACCTTTAATAAGTCTAAGAAAAAAGAAGAAAAATTGAATACATCACACTTACAATTTAATCAACCTGTAAATCCTATTTTCGTGACGGAGACACTAACGACTAGGACTCAAAAACTATTTTACCTGGCAAGGACGTTCCAAAAAAGTCACGGTTTCACTTACTGCTGGACTTCACATGGCGTTATTTACCTCCGTAAGGATGAAAATTCACCACAAATTCGTATAAATACGGAAGCAGATATTAATAGATTAAAAAGTTCAATATGACTAGATTTTGTAATAAACAACTTATTTTTGTATACCTTAGTTAATCGTAAGTTATCAATTTTCACTTATTTTTTGTTTGTAAGATGTTTTTTTTATAATTATTTCACAGTCTACACACATTAACATTTACAATTACACAATTAACAACAGTAAACTTTCACATTCTAAGTGCAGTTACTATAATAAATGGCATTTCCTACTACTATTAGTCAAGGGTTTACCCGTACTATTAATGGAACTTATACGTAGTATATTCTTTAATTCGATAATTTAATAAAAATTTCGGAAGAAATTGAAGATATTTCCATTTCTAAGGTTTATGCATGCGATATTGATGAATGTAATAAATTAGTGGGGAACTCCCCTAATAGTTTTAAGATTCTCACGCAAAATATACGTAGCATTTATAAAAATATGTCCGATTTTGAGGTTTTGATTCATAGGTTGGGGATTGATTTTGATGTGATGGTTCTTACTGAAAGTTGGCACGGTAAATCTCTCTTTATACCTGGACTTAATAATTATAACTCATTTAAAACTCAAAACAACAAGAAACAAAATGATGGCGTTGCTCTTTATATCAAGGATAATTTGTCTTTTTCTGTAGAGGAACCTTCATTTCAAGAAGGCAACTGTTTAATTGCGACACATGGAAACGATATTGCAATTATATCTATTTACAGATCGCCGTCGTATCATAACATTGATTTATTTCTAACATCGTTAAACATAATTCTTCAAAAGTTGCATTCCTTTAAAAATATTTTTTTGACAGGTGATATAAACATTGATATTAAAAAAACGGATTTAATTAGTGATAGATATCTAACATTAGCTGCTTATCACGGACTTTTTCTTGGTCATAATCTTACAACCCGCGAAGTAAGCGATTCTTGTTTGGATCACTTTTTGATAAGGACTAATTTCCCATCTTTAATTATTGTTCCGCAGGCAAGAATAACTGACCACTTTCCTGTTATGATATCAGTAAATATGAATGTAGATCGTGTCTATAGTACCACGAGTTATAGCAAAGTTAACACGCCTAATATTAAAATTGATTTGTTAAAAATTAATCTTATGCCTATTTTTGCTTCTAATGATCCTAACCATGCTATTGAATATTTTGTTAATGTGATTAAAGAGGTTATTTATAAAAATACTGTCTCCATCACTTTGTCATCACGAAAGAGAATATTAAAACCCTGGATAACGCCGGGCCTATTACGTTGTATAAAACATAGAGACAAATTACATAAAAAAACTAAACTTTTCCCTCTTAATTTAATCCTAAAAATATCTTATAGCAGATACCGAAACTTCTGTAATGCACTATTAAAAAAGGTAAAAAATAATTATGAAAAAAATGAAATAAGTAATGCTAAAAATGATAACAGAAAGTTGTGGAAATTAATAAAAAATAGGTTAAATACTTCAAACAGAAATAGTAATTCATCTATTGAGTTGTTAAATATTTCAGATTCGTCATTAAGCTCACTAAACGAAATTAACAACTATTTCATTACAGTTGGTAAAACATTAGCAGAAAAATCCTACATTCGCCAAAATAAACAAAATAACTGTTCATCATCGGTGCAGAATAATGAATCGCGATTGAGTTCTTTTGTTTTGTTAGACACAACTCAGGATGAAATAAGTCAATGTATAGGCAGCTTGAAAAATTCTGCCACTGTTGGTTGGGATGGTATTTCTAACATATTTATCAAGGAACATAAAGAGTTTTTAATTCCGCCATTAACACATATTTTTAATTTATGTTTGAATATGGGAATTTTTCCCACAATTCTCAAAAAATCGGAGATACACCCGATTCACAAAAAGGGAGACAAAAAATTACCTGCGAACTATAGACCTATATCTATTTTGCCCTCATTGTCAAAAATTTTGGAAAAAATTATAAATAATAGGCTCACTGTTTATTTAGAAAATAATAATATTATTTCGTCAACTCAGTTTGGTTTTCGTAGGGGGAAATCAACAGATGATGCAGTATTTACACTAACTGATTATATAAGTCAAAATTTAGATAAAGGAAAAAAAGTATTATCCATTTTTTTGGACTTGGCGAAAGCCTTTGACACTATTTCGGTACCCAAATTGATTTCTAAATTAGAGGTATTGGGAGTTAGAGGTAAACAACTAGAGTTGTTTAAAAGCTACCTTTCGGAACGTACACAATGTATACGTGTCGATAATTATGTTAGTAATTGTCTTCAGGTCGAGTATGGCGTTCCACAGGGTAGTATTCTAGGTCCTACACTGTTTTTGATTTATATCAATAACCTCTCTTCCTTGCTTTTTTCACAAGGTAAATTGATATCGTATGCTGATGATACTGCATTAGTATTCGTCGGTGATACATGGTCTGAGGTTTTTGCAGCTGCGCAGGATGGTTTTGATGTTGTAATTGAATGGCTTCAAAATAACAAATTAACAATAAATATTGAAAAGACCAAGTATATGGTGCATTTGATTCGCAACATTAATGGGCCGGGTGAGATCTACAAATTGATATGTCATTCCTGTGGTCGAGGCTCAAACTGCGCTTGCCCTTTTATTGGGCGAGTGGATTTTATCAAATATTTAGGTATTACCATAGACTGTAACCTTAACTTTAAACGGCATATTTATGATTTATCAAGTAAAATTCGAAAGTTAACTTACATTTTTAGAAATCTTCGAGACGTTGTTGAACCAATTATTTTAAAAAGAATATACTTAGCTTTATGTCAATCTATCATTTCATATTGCATTGTATCTTGGGGTGGAGCATCAAAAACAACTTTAAAATCTCTTGAGATAGCTCAACGCGCGGTACTTAAAGTTAGTACTTTCAAACCACTTCTTTATCCAACGAATGAAATATATAAATATTGTGAGGTCCTCACAGTTCGACAGTTATTTTTACTTCATATTATCTTGAAACAACATTCAGAGCTATATAAATATACCAAGAAAATATTAAATAAGCGCCGAAATTATACAATATGTTCCAACAATCAAAAGTTTCGAACTGCGTTTATTCGTAAATTTTATTGTTACTTGGGACCTTTTATCTATAACAAAATTAATAAAATGTTGAAAGTTTCTTCTGACAATAGTAAAATATGTAAAACAAAAATTTTTAACTATTTTTTGAGCTTATCTTATGATGATACTGAAAATCTTATCTGCACTTAAAATTGCTAAAGTAAAACTAATCATTACTGTAAAAAACTTGCACAATCAGCTATCCATTATAGACAAAAGTACACACACACCCACCCACACACACACATACACACACACACACACACACACACACACACACACACACAGACACACACAAAACAGCATGCGAGTACTTACTCTCACTTCGCTTATACTTAATAAAATATTCGTTAATATTAAGAATAAAAAAAAACTTATTTTTAAAAAATTGTTTTGATGGTAAATATTTCCAAACTTTAATAATTGTCAACCTTTTTTGTTTTTTCCAAATTTTGTATTTATAATCCTTGTTTTTTATTGTCTTGTCATCTTTGTATACAGATTAGTATTATTTATGTATTCGGTATCTGAACGCAAATTCTGATTATGTAACAATAAACTAATTTTTGGGGAAGACACTGTGGCCTGTAACACAGCTTTATTAAGCTAGCACGGGTCGCAGGGCTTCTTGATATTGTAAACTACATAATTTGAGCAAATAAAAACTATTTATTATTTATTATTTATTTATTATTGGTGAAACCGCATGACAATTCGTCTAGTAGATTTTGAGGGAATCGTTCACATACATTTTTGGGGACTTTGTTTTATAATACACTAACTGTTGCCCGCGACTACGTCCGCGTGGTTATAAAGATATGTATTGCTATTAAGATGCTTAATGCAATTTTTTTTATTTCAGTCACTTGAAATGCTTATATCACACTGAGTAGCTTTTTAAAAGGCACAATTTACTATAATTTAATAGTTATTTTTTATAAAATCTATCTATCTATACACCACATTTTTAGTTTTATTTTCAGGCTGGAGTATAAATAACGTATCAGGCGAACTTATAGCTGCTGTATATGTTTCATACAAACTATCAATCCCAATTCCCCCTTAGCGGTGGAATATCGCAAAATCCGTTCTTAGCGGAAGTCTACTAACTATAATCTACCTCACTGCTAAATTTCATCTTTGTCCATCCTAGATGGATGGATCATCCAGCGGTTTTTGAGTTCTCGTGATGAGTGAGTCAGTGACCTTTCTATTATATATATACCGAAGGTCACTCATCACGAAATCTCCGAGACTATAACACCTACAAACTTGAAATTTGGCAGGTAGGCTCTTATAGGACGTAGACATCCTCTAAGAACGGATTTTACCAAACTCGACCCTTAAGGGGGTAAAACGGGGGTTGGAAATTTGTATAAAAGTCCTATGTTTTTGAAGTAAGAGACTTGAAATTTAAAAATATTTTAATTTCCATTTGTTTTCTAAAAATACATTATTTGGATACCTTTTCACCATCTATAGAATATAAATTTCAAATTTAGAACAGAAGTTCTATTCTGTTCTTATTCTATTCTAATCTGTTCTGTTCTACTCTGTTCTGTTCTTATTCTGTTCTATTCTATTCTATTCTTTTCTTTTCTATTCTGTTCTGTTCTTATTCTGTTCTTTTCTTTTCTATTCTGTTCTATTCTGTTCTATGCTGTTCTATTCTGTTCTATTCTATTCTGTTCTGTTCTATTCTGTTCTGTTCTGTTCTATTTTGTTCTCTATTCTGTTTAGTTTTGTTCTTTTCTGTTCTCTACTATTCTGTTCTGTTCTATTCTGTTCTTATTCTATTCTGTTCTGTTCTTATTCTGTTCTATTCTATTCTTTTCTGTTCTATTCTGTTCTATTCTGTTTTGTTCTTATTCTGTTCTGTTTTATTCTGTTCTATTCTATTTTGTTCTCTATTCTGTTTTATTTTTGTTCTGTTCTGTTCGATTCTGTTCTTATTCTATTTAATTCTGTTCTACTCTGTTCTGTACTTATTCTGTTCTATTCTATTCTATTCTGTTCTATTCTGTTCTGTTCAATTCTGTTTTGTTATGTTCTATTCTGTTCTCTTCTGTTCTCTTCTGTTCTTTTCTTTTCTATTCTGTTCTATGCTGTTCTATGCTGTTCTGTTCTGTTCTATTCTGTTCTGTTCTGTTCTATCCTATTTTGTTCTCTATTCTGTTTAGTTTTGTTCTTTTCTGTTCTCTACTATTCTGTTCTCTACTATTCTGTTCTGTTCTTATTCTATTCTATTCTGTTCTTTTCTGTTCTGTTCTATTCTGTTCTGTTCTATTCTGTTCTCTTCTATTCTATTCTGTTCTTTTCGGTTCTATGCTGTTCTATTCTGTTCTATTATGTTCTGTTCTATTCTGTTCTGTTCTGTTCTATCCTATTTTGTTCTCTATTCTGTTTAGTTTTGTTCTATTCTGTTCTCTACTATTCTGTTCTGTTCTATTCTGTTCTTATTCTATTCTATACTGTTCTGTTCTTATTCTGTTCTATTCTATTCTATTCTGTTCTGTTCTTTTCTGTTCTATTCTGTTCTGCTCTTATTCTGTTCTATTTTATTCTATTCTATTCTGTTCTGTTCTTATTCTGTTCTATTCTATTCTGTTATATTCTATTTTGTTCTGTTCTGTTCTATTCTATTCAGTTCTGTTCTATTCTATTTTATACTTTATTCTGTTTAGTTTTGTTCAAATTTCAAGTCTGTTTCTTCAAAAACATAGAACTTTCATACAAACTACCAACCCCCGTTTTACCCTCTTAGGGATTGAGTTTTGTAAAATCCATTGTTAGGGATGTTTACGCCCTATAAGGAACCTGCTTGTAGATTTTAAATTTGTAGCTGTTATAGTTTCGGAGATTTCGTGATAACTGAATCAACCTACCATTCCCCGTTTTAACCCCAAAAGGGAGTTGATTTCTAAAGATAAATTATTTGGACACCTTCTCATCTTATATAGAGCATACATTTTAATTTTCAAGTCTCTTAGTTCAAAAACATAGGACTTTCATACAAACTTTCAACCCCCGTTTTACCCCCTTAAGGGTCGAGTTTCGTAAAATCCGTTCTTAGCGGATGTCGACAGCCTATAAAAAGTCTACCTGCCAAATTTCAAGTTCGTAGGTGTTATAGTTTCGGAGATTTCGTGATGAATGACCTTTCGCGTTTATATATATTATATATATATATATATAAACGCGAAAACAGCACGATATATATATATATATATCGTGCTGTGTGGCTACGGCACCAAAGAATATAGTCAACCTCTCTCTTCCCGTAGGTGTCGTAAGAGGCGACTAAGGGATAACAAGGTTCCACTACTACCTTGGAACTTAAGAAGCCGAACGATGGCGGGATAACCATCTAACCGCTGGTTTTGAAACACACAGGCCGAAGACGGGCAGCAGCGTCTTAGGTGCGACAAAGCCAGCCCTGCCGGTCACCAACCCGCAGCAGATAACCTATATACCTAAATGAAAACAAACTATCCACTTATTTATAGTTAAACCAAAAAAATGTATTTTTTCAGTGAATATTTTATATCCGTGCGAAGCCGGAGCGGGTCGCTAGTATTATTATGAACCAATGCTTTAACGTCACCCCTTTTTTACCGGAAAATCTAATACCATAAAAACTTGTAGAACCTAATCAATTTTTGTGTTCCTTCGCTCTACATAAAATTATAAGGTTTAAAATAGCAAGTCACTGTTCTTAACGAACAATTCCGAATCATCGCTCACGGAATACAAAAGTGATTGCCATCATTTATAATTATATTCCATCTGCTATCTCATGAATAGGAATAAGGCAAACCGGTGGTTGAGGTAGCCTACTATAATGTGTATAAGAACTCTCTCACATGAGTATCAATACTATCATCAGTGACTGAGTGAGTATTTCTTCGTGCCAATGCTTATTTTTAACGCAATCTGTGATCTATGCACTTTATTCTCACTGTTACGCATAATTCATACACGTTTTATTGTAAATAATTGTCGTTACAATGAGTGTGACACTGTTTGAGGCTCAAAGCTTAAAGTTTGATGATTAAAAATTTTTCATGTAAATACGGGCAGTGGAACACAGCAGGCAGGGAAACATGGTAAAACTGACGAGCAGATAAGGAATGGAAATGCACTCAGTTTTTTTTTTTGAGGTATAAAAGCGAAATCTTTGTAGATTTAGAGGTTTGCATATCGTGCTTGTCCTGGGCGCGATATGTATTTTTAGTCTACCTAAGAAGAAGATAGTGGGTGTCGTTAGAGGTGACTAACACATATAACACAGTTCCACTACCGCCTTGCGTGGTGGCTATGGGCAAAACACATGAGCAGTGAACTGCAATAGGCTGAAATGAAGAAGAAGATAAAAAAAGAGAAAGAAGACGAAATTGGCCAAAATAGTGGCTTTGAAGTCTAAAGTCGTCTATAGGCCAACAATTTAATAAAATTTATCAAAACCTCAGACTAGGAACGAGATCGAGCTGAAAGATCGGTATTGGAGATGAACTGAACTGTCCTTACTGCATCACAAGTTGCAACAAAATTATAAATAGGATTTAAATGAACCTAAAACTAAAAACCTTAAAAAAAATTAAATTAATTTAATATATCAGTTAATTAACCCCCTCTCTTCCCGTGCGACAAATCCAGCCCTGTGGTCATCAACCCCCTTGCCCAGCGTGGTGACTATGGGCAAAACACATGAGTTCACACCATTTTTGGCGTAAACTTGAAGAGGCCTATGTCCAACAGTGGACTGTGATAGGCTGTAACGATGATGATGATGATGATGATGATGATGATGATCTATAATATTAAAACATACTTTATTAAGTGGTTACGATATATATATATATAATAGCGCTATCGTTATAAATAGCGCGTCGTTATAAATAGCGCATCGTTATAAATAGCGCATCGTTATAAATAGCGCATCGTTATAAATAGCGCATCATTATAAATAGCGCATCGTTATAAATAGCGCATCGTTATAAATAGCGCATCGTTATAAATAGCGCATCGTTATAAATAGCGCATCGTTATAAATAGCGCATCATTATAAATAGCGCATCGTTATAAATAGCGCATCGTTATAAATAGCGCATCGTTATAAATAGCGCATCGTTATAAATAGCGCATCGTTATAAATAGCGCATCGTTATAAATAGCGCATCGTTATAAATAGCGCTGCCGTTATAAATAGCGCCTCGTTATAAATAGCGCATCGTGATAAATAGCGCGTCGTTATAAATAGCGCATCGTTATAAGTAGCGCTATCGTTATAAATAGCGCGTCGTTATAAATAGCGCATCGTTATAAATAGCGCATCGTTATAAATAGCTCATCGTTATAAATAGCGCGTCGTTATAAATAGCGCATCGTTATAAATAGCGCATCGTTATAAATAGCGCGTCGTTATAAATAGCGCATCGTTATAAGTAGCGCTATCGTTATAAATAGCGCGTCGTTATAAATAGCGCGTCGTTATAAATAGCGCCTCGTTATAAATAGCGCATCGTTATAAATAGCGCGTCGTTATAAATAGCGCATCGTTATAAGTAGCGCTATCGTTATAAATAGCGCGTCGTTATAAATAGCGCATCGTTATAAATAGCGCGTCGTTATAAATAGCGCATCGTTATAAATAGCGCATCGTTATAAATAGCGCTGCCGTTATAAATAGCGCCTCGTTATAAATAGCGCATCGTTATAAATAGCGCATCGTTATAAATAGCGCATCATTATAAATAGCGCATCGTTATAAATAGCGCATCGTTATAAATAGCGCATCGTTATAAATAGCGCATCGTTATAAATAGCGCATCGTTATAAATAGCGCATCGTTATAAATAGCGCATCGTTATAAATAGCGCTGCCGTTATAAATAGCGCCTCGTTATAAATAGCGCATCGTGATAAATAGCGCGTCGTTATAAATAGCGCATCGTTATAAGTAGCGCTATCGTTATAAATAGCGCGTCGTTATAAATAGCGCATTGTTATAAATAGCGCATCGTTATAAATAGCTCATCGTTATAAATAGCGCGTCGTTATAAATAGCGCATCGTTATAAATAGCGCATCGTTATAAATAGCGCGTCGTTATAAATAGCGCATCGTTATAAGTAGCGCTATCGTTATAAATAGCGCGTCGTTATAAATAGCGCGTCGTTATAAATAGCGCCTCGTTATAAATAGCGCATCGTTATAAATAGCGCGTCGTTATAAATAGCGCATCGTTATAAGTAGCGCTATCGTTATAAATAGCGCGTCGTTATAAATAGCGCATCGTTATAAATAGCGCGTCGTTATAAATAGCGCATCGTTATAAATAGCGCATCGTTATAAATAGCGCTGCCGTTATAAATAGCGCCTCGTTATAAATAGCGCATCGTTATAAATAGCGCGTCGTTATAAATAGCGCATCGTTATAAGTAGCGCTATCGTTATAAATAGCGCGTCGTTATAAATAGCGCGTCGTTATAAATAGCGCATCGTTATAAATAGCGCATCGTTATAAATAGCGCATCGTTATTTTCACGGCCCCAGGCGCTATTGTTATTTTCACGGCCCCAGGCGCAATCGTTATTTTTACGGCCCCAGGCGCTATCGTTATTTTCACGGCCCCAGGCGCTTTCGTTATTTTCACGGCCCCAGGCGCTATCGTTATTCAAAACGTCCTTCACACCTTCAAAAGTACAAATAATAATAACAAATGCGAAACAAGAGGGTAAAATTTTTGTTCAAACCTCGCACGACACTCAATGGAACTTCGAACCGACTACGATTGCGATCCGCGATTTGCGATGATAAGGTTGGCTTACATTTGCTATAAATTCCGTGCTTTATAACAGGAGTGGAAAATTAAATTACATTTATCATTTTCAACTGTGTCGATGTCAACTTACGTAGTAACTAATCTGTGATGTCTACATATGTAGACATCACAGATAATGCATATGCATTATCTCTAAGGATTTTGTTTTTATAAGTTTCACTGTATGGATCCCACAAGCACGAATGTTTTTCGTTTTCTGTTAGTAATTTATTTATCAAATCCCGTGTCCATGTGTCCATGTCACCTGCGACGCCATTTTTATTAGATACTTTTTTAAGAGCACAGATTTTTTTAAACCTTCCATCTATTTACAATCAACCCCTTAGCTTTAATTAAATCTGTTGAACTTTTCTTGGACTTTTCGGAATCAGCACATCCTACGATGTGTTATCCCTCATTAATTTAACTTCAAAAGGAAGCTAGTCTTGATCTCTTAAGTCAAAATATACTATTATCAGTATTCATTAGAGTTCTAGCCAGTTGGTTTTCGTGCCGGTCTAATTTATATTTGTACGCTTTACAGAAAATATCAATCTCCTCCTTGATTGTGGATATTTCTAAGTATCTGTGTATTTCTTTATTTTGTGTAAACCAGGGAGCATTACTTAAAGTTTTTAAGGCTTTATTTTGAAACCGTTGAAGAATCTCAATATTGGAGTTGCTGGCCGATCCCCATAGTTCAATTCCATACATCCATACTGGTTTTATAATACATTTATAGATCAAAAGTTTGTTTTCTAAACTGAGTGAGGACTGTCTTCCAATTAGCCAGTACAGGTTTTGTAGCTTAAAGTTTACTTGATCTCTTTTGGCCTTTATGTGGTCCTTCCAGGTAAGCCTCTTGTCAAGGTGCATCCCTAGGTATTTGACTGTAGTATTCTGAGGTAGGACAGTTTGATCAAGTGTCACTGGTGGACAGTCACCTCTTTTTAATGTAAAAGTAACGAGGGTAGATTTTGCAGCACTTGCTTTATTTCTCTATTTCCTCAATCATGATCCAACCTTTTCTAGGTGCCTTTGGAGGTTTTCCGATGCTATGCAGGGATCCCTATGGCAAGATAGTACTGCCGCGTCATCTGCGTAGGTAGCAATTAAGACGTTATTGGAAGAGGGTAAGTCGGCAGTAAAAACTGTATACAATACTGGACCGAGTACAGATCCCTGGGGAACCCCAGCTTTAATGTCACAAATAGGTGACATTGAACCTTCTGTTTTTACTTGGAACATGCGGTCCTGTAAGTAGGATCTTAAGAGTGTATAAGTGTTGGGAAAGCAAAGTTTTGCTTTGCATTCGAGATCCTTATGCCACACACGGCCAAAAGCTTGTTGCACGTCGAGGAATACAGCAGAACAGTATTCTTTTCGTTCCAATGCTTGGCGGACCGTAGAAGCCACTCATTGTATCTGTTCTATGGTCCCATGATGCGCGCGAAATCCAAACTGGTGTTCTGGTATAATATTTTGCTCCTTGAGTATCGGATGGAGCCTTAACTAACGTAGCTTTACATAAGAGTGAATTAAGTATAAATGGCATAGGTGGTAGTTTAAAATCCGAAGGTTTTGTCTATTTGACATTAAAGTGGGACGGATTTAATTTTAATCATAAGTTCTACGAATTTAGGAATCTACCATGTAAAGCTATAGGTCCATGTAAAGGGATATTAGGTCAAAATTTTTTTTAAAATAAATATAGGTCTATACTATCTTTAAGAGTAGGTCAAAACGAGGTATCTTTACCAATGCATTACTATCATCATAATTTAACAATCGGACCGCGATGTGAAGTAATAAAATATTTACCTACACACGTTAATTATGATTGTGACATATACCTGTGGGATTAAAAATCAGCCCTTCAGCTTTTCGTAGATTAATGACTATAGCAATATCAGGCCTAAACTATGAAAAATGTATTGTTTATATGGACGATTTAATAATATTCGGTAGAAACCTAATCGAACATAATAAAAAACCTAATGACTATTTATGTATTTTCCAGACTACGAAAAGTAAATTTAAAATAATGCATAAGGCATGTTACCGGATCCTGAAAAGATTTGCGTAATTGAACGTTACCCGACACCGGAATGTGCGGATGACGTCAAGCGCTTTATTGCATTTAGTAATTATTACCGTAAATTTAATCTTTTTTATCAATAAACTCTCGAGACGATTTATTGAAAGAACTGGCAATTTTGTGCAAAGACTTAGAAATAAAAGAAATAGTATTAATGAAAACGCGTAAAAATAAAGCATTTATTGAATGGTTGGCTAAATATATTGCTAAAAATAAAGAAAAGAATATACCTAGAATATGTATTGTAAAAGACGTTCAAAGAATATTCACAGAAGACGAAAAGAAAGTGGTGATGAATGATTTTCATTTATTACCTAGTAGTGGTCACGTAGGTGTGAGAAGAATGCTTAATAATGTTAAAAAATATTATTGTTAAAGACGGTACGGAATCCCAAGAGAAGTAGCTAGTGATAGAGGTACAGAGTTTGTTTCTAAGGTAATTTCAGAGATATGTATCCTTTTGAATATAAAACAAACAATAGTATCAGCCTATCATCATCAAAGTATCGGAGCTTTAGAGAGTACACATAAAGTGTTGGGTTCTTATTTACAAACAAGTAATCACCCGTCATGTTGGAGTTCATGGTTACCATATTGGAGTTTTTCATATAATACTAAATGCGAAACGAAATATACTCCATACGAGTTAGTTTTTGGACATTTATGTAGAATACCAAGCAATTTATTTCAAAAAGTGGAACCTTTGTATAATTTCGATAATTATGTATTTGAATTTAAGTATCGATTGCAAAAAGCTCAAATTGATGCAAAAATTATTTAATTAAAAGTAAAGAGACTAGAAAAAATAAGTACGATAAGTCAATTAATCCAATTGTATACAAGCCAGGTGATTTCTTACTATAGAAAAATGAAACCGGCAGTAAATTAGATACTTTGTACTTAGGACCATATGTTGTAATTGAAGATTTGGGTCCTAATCTAAAAATAAACATGAATGGAAAAACTGTAATTGTTCATAAAAATAGAACAAAATTGTATAAGGAATAGCTTTTAATTTTAATTTCTATTCTTTTAACTAAGTGCATATGTTTAAAAAAATTTATTTAATAAAAAAAAATTTTACCCTTACGAGCTAAACAGACGTATTTTAATTACCTACCATGACTACTTAGTACTACTGTACTAACACTACACAATACAGTAGCTAGTGTATATTTATAATTATAACTTTTTTCACGGTAATCGAGTTTAATTGAAAATAATACATTATTTACGAAGTTTCTATTACTGAATTGAACAATTTTTTTTAATTCCACGCAGACGAAGTCGCAGACTCAGCTAGTTATGATATATAATATAATAATAAACTTTCTGTAAAACTTATCCGAGGGGCTGTTAAACCACTGATCATGTCTCCCGCACCAATCATAGTTCAAGTCTAACCTAACTTCGCCTTCCTCACTTTAGCACGTGATTACAGAAAAATGTGAAATCATACTTATTATTGAATCACACTGCGATCCTAAAACTATACTTATTAATTTATTAACCCAAATGATTAGAAACTTATTGCTTAATCTTTATATTTGTCGGGAAAATGTTAAAATATTAAAAATCTTTTTTTCTTGCTAGACATTCAGCAAACTAAATAGCGCAAATATTTAAATGATATAATCAGACTGGAGCATCTCTGCTACCTGGGCAAGTGTCCCAGTACTTAATATCCCGACATTCTCACGGGATCTGAAATTATGTAGCTGAGATCGCGAGGCGTAAGTAGTAGTTTGTATAAGTGGCATGTTTTATTTGAATTTTTGTTGATCGTGTATAAAACCTCAAGCCTTAGCTACTGTATCTAGTTATCTACTAATTAATGAACGCCACCAAAGGGCATAGGCCATCGCCATTCAAAAGGCCATCCTTGGAGCCTCTCGTAAGCAAGTTATTTTACTCTTTGGCCTCTCGGTAGAGAGTACCACAGATTAAGTATTAGTTACTAAACAGAAAAACGAGGAGTAATTCAAAATTCAAATATGGCCGACTAACGAACGATATACGATACAAATTAAAATATATTTATATTTTCTTATTATATTATCTTTTTATACCTATGAATCATACAAAACATGTTTGAATGATTATTTAAATTAATTATATTTGCGAAAATTCTCGACTCTACTGCTGCTACTGCCATCTATTTTCGACACATTAATATATCACACCGAACTCACCCTCCTCGTCCAAGATATGGCGTTAGTTTGTATGACTATTTTTGAATTACTGGAGACGAACTTCGTGAACTGTAAACGTGTTTCGTGTAGTATAAGGGAAATCCTTGTCCGTTTGGAGAGTCAATCTGCCTATTTTTGTAATTTAGTAGTATTCCTTAAAATTATTTAGACGTTAGCACTCTTTTATTTTTGTAACACATTTTGTTTAGACTTCCGATAAAAGCTTGTAAGCTTGTAAGTATTAATTGCTGTATTTTTAACCGACTTCCAAAAAAGAAACAGGTTCTCAATTCGACTGTATTTTTTTTTTAATGCATGTTACATCAGAACTTCTGACCGGGTGAACCGATTTCGACAAAAAAATTTTTAATCGAAAGGTGGTGTGTGTCAATTGGTCCCATTTAAATTTATTTGAGATCTAATAACCACTTTTCGAGTTATATCTAATAATGCGTTTTTACTTGACGCTTTTTTCGTCGACCTACGTTGTATTATACCGCATAACTTTCTACTGGATGTACCGATATTGACAATTCTTTTTTTGTTGGAAAGGGGATATCCCTAGTTTGCTACCATGATAAGGAAACCAGGATCTGATGATGGGATCCCAGATAAATCGAGGGAAACTCGCGAAAATCCGCAATAACTTTTTACTGAGTGTATCGATTTTGATAATTTTTAATTTAATCGAAAGCTGATGTTTATCATCTGGTCACATATAAATTTTATTGAGATCTGATAACTACTTTTTGAGTAATCTTTGATAACGAGTAGTTACTTGACTATTTTTTCGTCGAACTACGTTGTATTATTATTACTTCGATGTAATTGAAGTCGGTTTTTTTTCGTTTGCGAGCAAACACAATTATTTATTTTGATTCCACATCTGGTTCCTAAAATCAGACTAATACACTTTCAAGCGAATAAATAGTAATTAATTTTGCTATAATAAATAACAAAAGTTTGACAAGTAGAACACTATTGACTAAAATAATAGCTCCCATTGATATTATTTGTACTATGCGTTTTCTTAATGCTCTAAAAATAAGGTAGATATAACATAAAATTATTAAGCGCATTGAAGATGAAATGCAATAAGTCACTATGATGGAAGATCTATGAAAATGATGAATTAAATAAATGAATTAATAAATACATGGCAGGGTTCTTCGCCTCAGTAATTAAGATAAGTAACTCGACTTATCATCAATAAAATTAATAGTCATGATAGTTCACATTCAACCATCACACAATATTTGACCCGAATCTCTTGTATCTTACTATGAAAGTACTGAGAATAGGTTTTAGATCAGTTTTTTAACCACGTTGAAGTCATGCTCTAAAACAAAAGTTGATCGGCAAATTAACTAAAGTACTCTGATATGTTGTTGTATATACCTATATATTGTTGTACCCGACGCGCAATGCAGCTGACTTAAAATGTTAAAGGATAAAGATTCTACTGAAAAAAAACCAATTTATAGAATTTATAGAATATTTCATTCCTTAAGTATAGAGATATGTGCTACTAGTCTAAAAATTAAGATTCTAACGTTTACCCTTAAAATATTTTTTTTAATAATATGGCTAGACAAGTATATCAAGTTAAATTTTTTAAAAAAAAATAGCAAGGACTTGCCATTTATCAATACCATCTTGCCAAATCAGATGATTTGTCATTACTTGATGGTATATGTCTTCATTAAGTTCAATATTACTGTCAATACGAAGAGGAGTATTGCTAAGTATAGATTGTATAAGCCTTATTATAAAGTATTTGGGAAATTATTATCTTTAATTAAATTTAATTAAGTGGTTTTAAATTCATTATTGATTTCATTATCCTAAAGCTTCTTCAATTATGAATAAAGCTACTGAACGGCTAAAAACGTCATCGAACGCATTGGTTTGCATCGCCATCCACGTCATTGGTTATAACTTAATTCTTTTGGCTTGTAGTCGTCGCAATTATCGTGCGTAAAATAGGTATGTCGAGACTGCCCCTGGCCCGTATGCGGCCCCGGCCACCAGGCCGCGTACCAACGCGCTCTACTCGGCGTACCGGGCTAGAAAATTGCAAGTCCAGCAGCACCGATGCCTGCGCTCGATTGTAGGAGCTCCGTGGTACGTGATAAACGACATTATCCGCCGGGACACCAGGACGCCCACCGTGGAGGTGTATGTCCGCAGAATAGCGCGCGCTATTTTCCCTCGCGCGGACGACGGTGCGTGCGTACACCTCCACGGGATTGCTTCGCTCCAAGCGGGACCGCCGGAAGGGCGTCTTCTACCCCGTGAGCTCCTGCAGTCACCGCCGAGCCTAGAGCGGACAGCGATGGCGACGATCTGGACTGCGCGGGGGAGGACATTCCGACGACGCCACTGTGAACAAGCGAGGGACCACCTGGCGGGGAATGACCTGACGGTGGGAAGGCTATACCCAGACGTAAACCTTAAAAGTCACAGGACCCTGGTCCATCAGGCCAAAATAATGTGACCCCGGAAGCAAACTGTCCCGGTGAAGAAAGCCTGTTGTTTTTATTAACCGGTGAAACAGAACAATTGGTTGCTGATGTTTAAATAAATTTTATTTAAATGCTTAACAGAGTTGATTGGCGATAATATGTTTGTATTTAAACAATACTAGTTTATTTACTTTATTAAGATACACGAAAGAGTATAAATTACAATTACTAATAATCATCTTGCCACATATACTAATTCGAGTTTAACTGGACTTCAAGTGTTGTCGATATTATCAACAGGTCACTAGGTACATATTCGACTTAATGCTGAAGTACATCTCTCTACTATCAGAGCATCTATTAAATTTATATAATCATCTTCACACATCAATCGGTTAAACGCCTTATGCCGATAAACCGATAGATTATAAATAAATTTATGATATAATTATTGTAAAGCACTTTTAGAATAACATTATTTTCAATGATTTGACATTGAGAAAATTGTGATCATTTTCTTAATAACTTTCATATAAATCATATTTTTTACCTTTCTTTTATAGCGATACAGTTTGTGTGTTTGAAGTTTGTTAAATAAAAAACATAAATTTACTAAAAATGGTTGTATTTTCTGAAAAATATGGAATACATACTGATTACTTAAGAGAAGAGCTACAGGAAAGTATAATTATACCAGTATTGTAGTACTGAATTTGTGGTTGTGGTACTAAATCCTCTTATTGTTTCCGTAAGAGTACAGCGGTGCAAACGGCGTCTCAACAGGCTCATCCCCACTCTCCTCTGAGCCGTCAGACTCGAATGTATTGTCAGGAATATCATACAAACGAATCAGAGGCTTGTTTGGATCCTTCATAATCAAATATTTACCTGAAATCAAATATATAATGACGTAAGTCAAATAACCATTGAAAACCCTTAAATATAAAATATTTATATACCATAAATAAATAAAAAAGATTTAAATTTACATCAACAAGTGTAGTACAATACACATTAAGAATACACAGAGAAAATTTTAAAACTCCTCTTTAAAAACAGATCTCATTCAAATTTTAATGAAGCTAAATGACGTTAAAAATCATTAAAATCAGTACATCAACTAAAAATTTGTGAGGTAACACAAAAAATAAAAAATATACCGAGTTATGAAATCTCATTCATAACTCAGCATTTGTCTGTGTTTTTATGAGGTTTATGAGATTTTTTCCACTGGGAGAACGGAGAGGTTTTTTGAAGTCAACCAGAACCAAGACATAAAGCGAGAACATCTCACCGTCCTTCTGCTTCATGCAGATGTCGATGATGCAGCGCAGGATGCCCCAGGCATTGTCCATGGACAGGTTGATCTGCGCCGCGAACTCGTGCGGCTTGAACTGCT
The DNA here is from genome assembly GCF_905220565.1 of Melitaea cinxia. Classification (NCBI taxonomy): domain Eukaryota; kingdom Metazoa; phylum Arthropoda; class Insecta; order Lepidoptera; family Nymphalidae; genus Melitaea; species Melitaea cinxia. The sequence goes on from NC_059403.1 coordinate 12,473,340, forward strand.
GCGTGCCGAGGATGACGTGGCGCGAGTTGTCGCGCACCTGCGCGCGCGACACGTAGCCGAACTTGATCTGGTCCGAGCCCGCCAGCAGCGCCTGTAGCGTTCGACAACGTTGTTAGTGCTTTACTAATCACGTCATGTTTATTAGCAACTTTTTAGGCCCCTACCCACATTTGTGATGAGGTTTTAGACTACTCCCACCCAAACCCAAAAATCACATGTATATTTTTGCGCACAGTAAATTGAAATTTCCAAGAAATTGTCTTTTAAATCGGTAGGTATAATCTGATTAAATTTTGATATAGTAAGTATCATGATACAAATTTCTAAATAGACATTAAGGTTGCAGTGTATTGGTATTTTTTTGTTTACAAATCGAACGTTTAACGAAAAATTAATGCACATGATATCTCATTACCTCTTCCCCTCTCCTTGTAATATTTTGCTATTTTATACCGATTCGAGCCTCACATGATTAATGGACCACTTACAAACATTAAACATTAAAAAGTTTTGATGTTCGTTACTAAATTACGACGCATTGGCGCAACGGTCACAGCACTGGCTTGTGTGTCTATTTTGAGTTTAATCCCTGCACATGACGAACATTTGTGTTGGCCTTACAGATGTTTGCCGTGGCCTGGGTGTTTGTGCAGTCCTTGTGGGTCTCCCCACCGTGCTTTGAGGAGCACGTTAAGCCGTTGGTCCCGGTTGTTACACCTGATAGCGATTGTTACTCATAGTAGGTAATATATCCGCCAACCCGCATTGGAGCAGCGTGGTGGATTAAGCTCTGATCCTTCTCCTACGTGGGGAAAAAGGCCTATGCCCAGGAGTGAGGTACAGACTGAAGTGTACCAAATTACGTTATTACGGCGGAATAAATCTGACTAAAATTTTGTATATAGATATATGACCAAAAGATAGAAAAACTATTTAGGGATAAAACGCGTAAGGCGAAGCTTGTAATTATATAGATGCATTATATTGGTTATCATTATCTAAAAGGTATCTTAGAAAATAAATTCAATTAGAGATATTGTTGTTAAGATTTAAAAAAAAGTCACGATTCTGTATGATTTTATATTATTAATAAAATATGAAAATATTTTTAAAATTTAAAATACCAGAAACAGATGCAATTATACACCTGATGTTAATTTGTGACACCAGAAACAGTATTGTGGTCTAGTAGTGTATTCTTTAGAAGTTTGATATATCATACTAAAGTTGCGATTTTTTTTAACTACTTTATATGTAGTAGAATTATAATTACACAAAGCCAATTTCGGGTCTTTACAGTTCTTATTATAAAAATAATTATAAAAAAATCTTGTTTATCAAGGTCATATAAATTGTATTAAGAATATCAATATTTAATATGTGATGATGAGAAAAATTTAAAACGTAGTTAAATAAAGTAATGTATACCTGAACGGTCCACTTTGCAAGCTTGCAAGAGTTGTTCCTGAGTTCATTAGCAAGCACCGCTCCACGTTGAGTGTCGAGCTTTTGACGCCACTCCACTCCGTTCGCGAGCTTTGAGTCCCACTCGTTCAGAGCCTTGATGCTCAGGAATTGAGTTTCATTTTGAGGACCTTGCATCACTGCATCATGTTCACAGCGAGCTACTAGCACCTGTTTATTGTTACATAAGAAAATATGAAATATTTACTTTATAAAAATCCTGTCAGATATGCGTACATATAAAGTAGTATATTTGTAAACAATATAATTTTTTGGTGTACAATAGTGTATTATTATTATTATTAATTTATAGAAAGCCAAGTACTGATTTAACACACTACACAATTTTACTAAGCAGGTGCCTGTGATGGAGACAGAATATGTTTTTGAACAGGCATGGATACTGCGAAATTTATTAAAAAAATTTCTTTGTTTTAAAAAGCTAATGACTATAAAACAAGAGGCTGTGATGTATAAATGTAGAAATTGATGAAAATGTCATATTATTGTGTAATATTAGGAAAGACTCAATCATTGATTATTATTGAATTAATATTTAGCATTCGTTTTTGTCTCGATACAGCAGCATGTTCATCATAAATACAACTTATACTTACAACACCATTGTTGAGGTTCCACTTGCGGTATCGGTAGCCGACCGACGCCACTTCGCCTTCTTCTTCTTCAGACACAAATGGATTTGGTTCTGGGAACTTGTACTTGGGTTCATTTGGACCAGATTTCAGTACCTATATAACACAAAAAAAAGATTCTGCTAAATCGCTCTAAGTACTTTAGTTGAACAAGCTTGACCCAAAAGTATAGTTTTTAGAATTAATCTTTATCATTTTTCCATAATTTGTTTAAAAATATTATAACTCTGGATATTAAAATCGTCAATATCTACAAATAACGTAAGTAGTACTAGTTACATAAACCTAATACCGCGAATATGCTGACGTACCAAACTGATGGGAGCTTCCCAGGCGACCACCTTACAAGTTTCCCGTATTAGCCTTTCAATGCACCATTGTTTTAATTTCTAAGTTTATTAATTGTAATATTATTTTGATTAATCTTTAGTCCCACTTCGACTAAAGCAGTCTTCCGTGCGACAAAGCCAGCTCTGTGGTCACCAACCCGAATGCCCCGCATGGTGACTATGGGCAACACACATGAGTTCACGCCATTTTTGGCGCGAACCCGTGGAGGCCTATATCCAGCAGTGGACTGCGATAGGCTGAAGTGATGATGTAATTAATAAATAATTAATAATGATTTTTTTTTTAACCTGACTGCAAATGTAATTTACTCTTGTCATTGTTGTTAAACATCACTTTTAAATTATTTACAAACCTGCTGGCTGAAGTTATGATTGATGAAGGTAGCTTCTAGGGCCAAGTTGCGCGGTGAGTTGATGGAGTTTCCATCATCTGCTGGAGGCTCTACTGACGTCTCGTTGACAGTCAGTAGATCAAACTCAGTATTGTCACGCTTGTCAAGGAACAGCTTATCACCTACAAAATTTAGATAAAGAAATAAATATCTTTTAACAACCGCAACCTTATGCTTGTGTAGATAGATAACAGGCGACTGTTATAGGTAAATATATTTTTTGACAGATAGACATAAAAATAATATGTATATAAATAGAAATATTACACCCAGACTCATATGGGAATCGAACCTGCAATCTGCGGAACAGATAGCAGGGCCACTACAAACTGCATTAACGAAAAGTAGTAAATGTTGTGATTTTGTAGGTGTTAGGAACTATCTCTAGAACTACTGCACCAATTAGAAAATTCTTTCTCCAATAAAAAGATACACTATTCCCGAGTATTATTGGGTATATTTTATTATTGTAATAATAATTTTTCAGACAGAGATACGTAAAACAAGTCAGAGAAAAAACTCTTTCTACAATAATTTTAGCCCTAAGCAAATTGAATAAAAATTTGCAAAATTTTCAGCAAAAGTATGTAGTGTTACAGTGAAGTGGGCACATGCCTGTTACTACTTAAATAAAAAGTCAATGTCTACTTACCAATTTTCTCAATGACAATATCCCATGAGTAGTTAGAGCGAGTGCAACACATTATAGTTGCCAAGATGGCGTCAGTTGCATAGACTGTACCAGTAGTCTTACTGAGACGACGGATTACAGGATCATCAGTGGTTGTGACCTGATAAAGTTACGACTTATTGTAATTATACTGTATGTTTTCAATAAATATTATTATTTTTTCAATTGATGATGTGTATCGATCATCAAAATAAATCAATAGTATTAGTTGAAAATACTCAGTGCAATATGTTAAAATAAAAATGTTTAATAATTTATTGACATTTTATATTCCTTGATGTACAGATTAGGATATTTAAAACATATATTATGTAATTGCATAGTTTTGCGGTTACTATATTCTGTTTTTTTGACAATGCAACTAAAACTATAACTAAAATGTCTCATATTACATAACAAAATGTATAGTGAGTATTTATTTTTTTGTGATATTCTGTATTCAGCCTGTAACACCCCACTGCTGGGCATAGGCCTCTTTCTCCATGTAGGAGAAGGATTGGAGCTTAATCTATTACGCTGCTCCACTGCAGGTTGGTGGATATGTTCCCTAGGACGACAGCTTAATGAGCTCTCCGAAACACGGTGGGGAGACCCACAAGGATAGTCTTCCCGACTGGACAAGAAATATTTGTACAAATACAAATATCCATCCCAAGTGGGGATCAAACCTGCAAACCATCGGTGTTTTAGGCGACTACATTCACCTCTACACCAGAGCGGTTGATATTCGAACCGAAATATGTTGTAACATTCAGTCAATATATTGCAACTGTTTTACTTTTTTTTTAATGATAAGCCAAATATCACAAAAGGATAATAAAGTATACAAGTTGAATAAAACTTGTTGTAGCTAGCCCAAGTTAGACAAAAATTAAAAAACAAATAAATATCATATATTTCCATTGAAACTACAGTACTGTTAGTTTTTATAAAAATAATATAGGAATACACCTAACGCCACCTAATGTTTAGTATAATCATATGTAGTAGTTAGTTTTATGTAGTAGTTAAGTACAACTAAACTTTTCTAAATCTTAACTCATTATAAAATATTCAAATATTATATTAAACAAATTACCGTATGGAAAATGCGGTCAATTCGTTGAAGAGGCTTCTCATGCTTCACATTGACACGGTCATAGCCCTTGTCATAGTATTCCAGTGTACCGCAGCACACAATGTCTTCACCTAAACATAATAAAACATAATCACAATATGAGCTATCAACTTGCAGGTGCTACTAATCTTGAGTATCCCGAATATGCAGGTACTTCAACCTTTCAGAATTTTTTTTTTACATACGGTCATCTGTTCCTATGGTAAGCAACTTAATGCTTGTGTTACAGGTAACAGCCGACTGTTATAACTATATATATATATATTTTTTATAAACATACATAGAAATAATAGATATATAAATATATGAATACAAATATTACACCCTTACTCAGGCGAGAATCGAACTCGCAACCCGCGGCACAGAAAGCAGGGCCACTGCAAACTGTGCCAACGGGCTAGTCAAATTGCTGCCAAATAATTTTGCTCTCGAGTAGTGTTGTGTTCCTGTGGTGAGTAAGGCAGTCATAGTTAGGGAGAGTTGGGGGTAGGATTGGCAACATTCTTGAGATTCTTCTGGTATAGCAGGCACTTGAAGTTGTGGTAAAGGCTTACCATATGAGTCATAGGCTTGTTTGCTACCCTCGTCGTATATAAAAAGCATGCAAATTCCCACATTGGTGTTTCTCCATTACAGTCCATGGGTTGGAGCATAATATACTGTGCTGTTCTTTTGTATATTTGTTTTTACATTTACATGAAAACCTTATTTCAATAACTAATACCATGTGAATCAGCTCCACAAAAAAAAAAAAAAATACTTAATCATATAAGAATTTTTACTTAATCATACACCTTTTAGAATGTAAATATTAGGTAGTAAAAATTACCCTGGAAAATAAGCCTTATAAACAGTACCTTCTTTAATTCCTGGTAAGGATAACTTAGCCAAACGTGGAAAGTCCATATCTTCTATCGTGACCCAAGTTGGTCTCACAGTAACCGAAGCATCACGAATTTTCATAGGTGCTCCTCTTGGGCCCCATCTCTTGCCTAGTTTACGGTCACGTTGCTGTTGAACAAAATTATTTACACAGTTTAACATCAATAATTCAGCACTAGTGACAGAATAGCAGTTTCATGTGAAGTTTATCAATTTAAAATAATATTAAAACTCTGTGTTCTATATAATAAACAAAATAACAATATATAATAGAGAAACAATCTGTTCCAGACATCATTTTAGAAAAAGCAAAGCAGGAAGGAAGTCCCTAGCTTTTTTTTATTATAACTAGGTCGGCAATCAAGCGTACGGGTCACCTGATGGTAAGCGATTACTGTAGCTTATTATGTTTGCAAAACCAGAAGCATTGCAAGGGTGTTGCCAACCACATCCCCAATTTCCCCTAGGAGCACTGGTCATCTTACTCACCAACAGGAACACAACGTATTATTTAGTTGTGGTCTTCTATAAGGTCTAGGTTACCCCCGTAGGGCTGCTCCATTTTTTGAGCAGAAAATTTCCTGCTCTGCCTTACCTCAGTTTAGTTAGCTTAGTTTTATGATTTTGAGTGATCCATCTTAGTTGTATGATTTCTATTGATTCACCTTATTCAGGGTGGTCATGCCACCCGGAGTACGAGCACCTCTCGCACCACGGCTTCGCTGGCCTCGAGCGCGACCGCGTTGGTACGGTGGCTTCTGCTCTCTTGTCGAGTCCACCAGATGGAACGTACTTTCGTCTTCATCGTGGAAGTAAGCGTATGACGAACCAGCGCCAAACGGTGAGGCATACTTATCTAGAGAATAATAAATTAATAAATTGTAGAGTACATAAAAACTAGCTTGAGTATAAATCAACATTGAATGAAAGTCATAACCTCAAATAAAAAAATATGTTAACAAACAGTCGACTACAAGCAAAGCAAATTTTTCTTACTTTGATACTTCTTGTCTTGTACGACAGTCCAATCGCTAATTTTGCCTAAGCGGTCGCCTTTACTGAATGGCTGATAGGGCATGTCCCTAAATTGTTCCGGCATTTCGCACGGTCCCCATCCTGTTGGATTATCCTGAATAATTGGGGCAACAAATCGTATCGGCTCTTCTGCCGGTAATACGTGTTCTGACATCACTACAATATATCAAAATACTATTTTAAACTATTTCTACATCAAATAATTTTTAACATGCCACACGACACTTTCTACCGAATGAATGAATGAATTTAGAATTAATGGCTTTCACTAGTGCCGAATAGCACAGATGATTTCGCCAATGTCACGTAAGATGGAGAAGACACGACGGAGATTGGTCGGTGAATTAGAGGTAGCAACCTCAGTAGAATTTTGAAGACTGCCAAAATAGTAGGTATTATATATCAAACTATGAACCTAAAACAACACAAGCACTAAATATACTATATACATAAACAAGAATATTTTAATAATTTATTTACATCTACACTATAAACAATTAAATAATAGAACAATCACCTAATTTAATTACAATTTAATTCTATTACGTTTGATATATCTACACAAGAATGTACAATGAGGACTAAATACAAGCATCAATAAGCAAACAATATTTACAGGACGGGGGATTTCAGGGGGAAGGACATCATAAATAGGGTAAAGGAGTTTGGGACAGTTGAAAAGGATATGGGATGCTGAACCTTCGTCGAGGCCACATTCGCACAGTGAGTGATCACGCACCCTAATTTTTGCTAAATGCACTGGAGTACATGAGTGACCAAGGCGCAAGCGACAAATTGTTGATGTTACCCAGCGGTCGGCATGTCTATGAAGAAAAAACCAAGGGCGCCTTGGAATATTAGGCTGAATGACAGAGTAGTGTTTTCCCTTAACCGATGTTGACTCAACCCATGATGAAGTCCAGGATTTGTCCAGATGAGTTTTCGCCAACGATCGCAGGTCTTGACTTGAGTTACAAAAATGTTCTAATGAGCCAAGTTGAACCGCTGACTTGGCACAAGAGTCTGCAGTCTCATTACCTGGAATACCAGAATGGCCAGGGATCCATACCAGTAAAACTTCTAAGCCTTTATGATAGCATGAGAGTAAAGCCTCCCTTATCTTTAAAACGATAGAAATTCTTAATTTACTACGAAACGGGTTAGCTTTAATCGCTAACAGGGAACTTAGTGAGTCACTAAAAATTACAGATTTTGGAATATTATGAGAAAGTGTAAATAAAATTGCCTCCAACAGTGCCACAGCTTCTCCTGTGAATACTGACGAATGAGGAGGACATTTGAATTGTAGGACAATTTTATATTTAGGAATCCAGCAGGCAGCACCAACACAACTATCTGGGGAGAGCTTTGATGCATCTGTATAGATGTGAAGATAGTCTGACCAATTTTGATACGTCTTTTCTTGAAACTTTGTTTTTGTATCAGATGCACCTTTAACTAGACCAAGATCTGTGATGACGGGAGGGGGATATACTAAAGCTTGATAGGAAGTATTAAAAATAGGGTTAGAGGGATATGATGCTAGAGGATGGGGTAATCTGGTGAATTTAAGAAAGCTGTCTAATAGGCAGGATGGGAGGGTTCTCATACTATTGGAGCAAAGAAGGGAAAGCTCGTTTAGTCGAGACCATAAGGGATGGGAAGAAATTTGGAGAGTTTTAATGACATAACGATCGCACAGATATTTCCTTCTGAGATGTAAAGGAGGGTCAACGCACTCTACTTGTAAGGCATTTGTTGGTGTAGATTTCATTGCACCAACAATAATTCTTAGACATTTATATTGAATTCTATTTAACTTTTCTGAGTCACTTTTGTTAAAGGGGTCTAAGATAAATGTTCCATAATCTAGATGACTTCGTACTATTGCATTGTAAATTAATTTTAAAGTGTAAGGGTGGGCACCCCACCAAACACCTGATACTGCTCTAAGGGAATTAATGTTTCTTTCGCATTTTTTAATAATGTAGTCTACATGAGAAAATCCGCTCAGTCTGAAATCGAGAACAATGCCTAAGAATTTGACCTTATCCGTGAAGTGAATGCTTTGACCCCTAATATACAAATCAAAGGACGGGATATTCCTCTTTTTTGTGAACACCACTCCGTGGCTTTTAGGGACGGAAAGGGATAAGCCATGGTTTGAAAGCCACTGGTCAAGATAGTGCAAAGCAGAATTTAGCCGAAAAGTAGTATCATCCTGGGAATTTGATCTACGATACAGGACAATATCGTCCGCGTATTGAAGGATATTACAAAAACTATTAACAGACAGTTCAAGATCGTGAGTGTAAATGCTGTACAGCAGAGGACTAAGGACTGAGCCCTGGGGTAGACCTTTCCAGACAAGTCTGGGGAGTAAAGAGTGGTTTTGGTGTTTAACCACTATGGTTCTGCAAGACAACAGGCTGTAAATGAAATGCACTATCCTCGGAGGAATACTCAGTTGTAGCATTTTCTGCCTGAGCACCGGAAGCAGTACATTGTCATATGCAGAAGTGATGTCAAGAAAAATACCTACCAGGAACTCACCTTTTGCAAAAGCAGTTCGAATGTCTGTTGATAGAATACTCAAACTATCTATGGTGCTCAAACCCTTTCTAAAGCCAAATTGAAAGGGCGAGAGAATTTTTCTGCTTTCCACTATCCATTCCAGTCGATTTTTGATAAGATGTTCAGTAATTTTGCACAAAGTGGATGATAAAGCAATGGGTCTATATGAATTAGAATTTAGTGGGTCTTTGCCTGGTTTCAGAATTGGAATAATTATTTGTGACTTCCAAGGTTGCGGGACGATTCCTGTCGTGAAACAAGCATTAATGATATTCAGAAAATTTTGTTTAGCTTTATCATTTAAATTTAATACGAATGAATAGGGAACACCATCTTCCCCAGGAGTAGAGTCTTTAAGGCCGTTCAATGCGCATTCTAATTCAGCGAAAGAAAATGGTGCGTCCATAGTATTAGAAACAGACGGAATTATGGGAGTTGGAAAGCTGTCCTTGAAAGGAACATAAGGAGGGGCGAGTTTGTCTGTGAAATCGTTAAGCCATGCCACTGGATCATTGGATGTGGGATTAGCGCAATTAATGGATCGACGAAATTTCTTAAGATTCAACCAAACTATATGTGCGGGAGATCTGGGGGAAAGGGACTCACAGAACTTAATCCAGCTACTTTTTTTCTTCTTACGGAAAACCTTTTTACACTTTGCCTCGATATGACGATATTTGATGAAATTTTCAACAGTCATAGATAGTGTGTACGCTTGTTCTGCTTCTGTTCTTTCCCTTATCAAAAAGCTACATTCCTCATCCCACCAGGGAGTGGAAGGGTAGTAAATTTTTTTATTAAAATTAATTTTGTTAAAATATTTGTCAGCTGAAGAAATGAGAGCATTATAGAAATGGTTGTAATAAAAAAAGATATTTTTATCATCTACAAAATCCGGAAGACAATCTAACATGCTATCAACAGATGCGGCATAAGAATGCCAGTCTGGATTGTGGAGTTTATACTTTTTAAGGGAAGGGACTGTAGTGGAAAGTGGTGGGGAGCTTAGAATGAGAGAGAGAAGGATAGGATCACTTTCTACCGTGTCCTTACAAATTTTAATTGTCAAATTGTCAACTAGGCTACTTGTCTGTGCTACAAAATTACGCTTTTGGGTGCGTTCCACTAAACGATCAGAATGACTGCAAGACCAAGACACCCCAGCCTGCAAAATAATATTTTGTAATAAAAAAAAAAAAAAAAAATACTAATCGATAGATTTTCAATAGCTTAATTCAACTACGCTGTCCTTTAAAATTGTTTACCTTAAATTATTTAATTTAAATTCAATAAAGTTGTTGAAAAAGAAATAATTTATTAATACTTTCAAACTCCTATATCTTTTGATATATGTATACAATATTTTAAATTGCTCAGTATTGAAAACTACTCAAGTTGCATTTAAAATTGCTCAAGAACGGTTCCACTTTCCTTAATTATTAAATACATATAAATAATTCTATTATATAAACGTTAAATTGGTTCAAACTTAACGTTTATATAATAAGTGAGAGCTGCGCATACACACAAACAGTGACGAATGATTGAAAACCTATTTTTTCATTACAAATATCATTATTTTGCAGGCTGGGGTGCAGTAGGTAAAAACTACAGAGTACGAGAAAAAAAAACGCGACTACAGATAAAATACGTAAATAGGTTTAGCTTTATTATGTAGGCGTTACTAAATATAGATTTATATAAACATAGATAGACTAGAGAGCAGATAGGTACTATACTTTGGACAAAATGTAGACCCGCACAATTTTATTCGCTGTTTAATTTACTATAAAAAGGAAAATACGAACATTAATAAAATTATGAAATCCATTTAATTAAGGTGTGTAAAAAACTATTAAATTGAGCAGTTGTAAGCTATTATTTAGGAAATATAAATGATCTTTACTATTGTGCAAATCCAAATAAGGAATGTTTACACATATATTAACTATATCAACACCAAAGGTGAGCATTAACTCGTCGTTGCTTAACGGCTTAACTTTTAAGTTAACTTCAAAAAATGTTAACGTTTTTGTTAACTTCTGTTAAATTGAACTTTCTTTAACTTAGTCCATTAGTTCGGTTACATTAGTCGTTTGTTTATATCGTCATTTTTTTTTGTTTGAATTATGCTCCACACTATACAGCTATGGTTCGGCGAGGACGAGTCAAACATTACTTTCATGAAGGAATATATTATAAAGGTAAATATCCATATAACATAATTTACTTAAACTTAACTTCGTGACATTTTTTTATTTAGCCAATTCAACCATTTACTTTACCTACTCTATACTAATCGTAATTGCTAGGGAACTCTATTTAATACAAGGTAACGTTCAGGCATTCCTTGGTATCTTGCAGCCAACAATTGCTATAACTATGATCAAACTACAAGAGCTTGGCCAGCAGGTGCATTCTTGTGTACAGGGCATTCCCTGTTATCAGGAATAATAATAATTAAAAAAAAGATTTGAAAGATGAAGCATGCAAGCTGGCTGCGGCCTCCCATCCTAAGTTTCGACTAGTGTGGCTGCAGAAGTATGACAGCAGACTCATCCATAACGTAAAGAAGCATATGAAAGCAAAAGTCGAGGAGGCTCTAATTAAAGAAAGGGACTATTATAGGATAATTAGTATCAGTTGTAGCAGTAATAATGAAGAAGAAGGAAATGATTTTTACAGCACTGTTACCCAGTGTGAAGAAAATAGGTCTAGTAGAAGCCAAAGCCAAGATGCCTGAAAACCAAAGCTCAGAATTTGATTATAACTTGGCTAGACACAAAGTCAAAAGAATCTTTTACAGATGCGGATTTTCTAGGTGAACCAGCTCTATTAAATCTTTTTATTAAATATAACACTACGATCTCATCCAGTGCTGCAGACTGCAGTAGAGCGTCTTTCTTCTACAGGCAAAGATATTTTCCGGGCTAAACGATCATTGCTGGCGGATGATAATTTTAATATGCTTATTTTCATGAAGGGGAACATACACCTAATGCAAGATTAAGATTTATAATAATAATTAAAAGGTTAAAATTAATAAAAGATTTCAAAAAAATAAATAAAGGTGTTTAATTCTTCTTCCTTTTTTGTCCTGGTCCTTTGTTGTTTTTGTATTATTTACTTAGCTATGTTTGGAGGGTTAACTTTTAACGGTTAACTTTAACTGGCGTTAAAATTTCGAAAATTTAACCCTTTAAAGATTATCAAAGTTAACTTTTTAGTTAACTGTTTAAGGATTAATGAAGTTGACTTTTGGACTAACTGTGCCCACCCAGTATCAACACTTACTTATATCTAGTGATTAGTAATTATAGGAGGAATAACAAAAAAAAAACCTGATAATTAGGGAAGTTATTGGGAGAGATATTGAGTTCAAGCGTCTTTCGCGATTGACCTTTTTCTCTCAGTAATATCATTCAGTGTTGTAAATAAAAAAATATTTAAAAAGATTGGTTGTCTGTAAAGTCAGTGTACGAACGGTAGTTTTATGTGATAACGTCACAAAGAAACATTGATGAAAAATTGCATACTTTTATGAATTGAATTGAATTATTTTGAACTGATAGCTCTAACGTCACGCGAGAAGAGAGAAATGTGTTAAAAGCCAACGCTTGGACCGATCGTGCCTCTCTATCGCTTGTTCCGCGCTCTAGCTGGCACGCTCAGGCTCCGGCGGAATGTGGCACGTTTTCGTGCGTGCAGCTGGTGTTCATCGATTTAAGTATAAGACGTTATCACGTCAAAAGATTTCTTATTACTTCACCACTAATACTCACAAATTCTTGTGGTTAGAATTAAATTAATGTTGTTATAAAGTTGAATGTTTGCACAGAGCCCTACAATCGAGACTTTCCTTGCTAATTTAGACATAAGAAGAAGAAGAAGAAATATACTTTATTGTGCATATTACAAGCTAACATAACATACATCTTTAAAAATAAAATTTGCAAAACAATATTATGCACAAAGGCGGTCTTATCGCTAGGTAAGCGATTTCTTCCAGACAACCATGGGGTAGAGGAGATTTTAAAATAAAAAGACTAGGGTTATTAAAAGGCAAAACAGAAAATCAAAAACAAAGTAGATCCTAAAATCAAATAATACATATAATATTAAACAATATATATATATATATATATATAATTGAATAATTATCGACAGCACATTTACGAATAACTACGAGTAAACTTACTAACACAGACCAGCTTTTCACTAACAATTTAGGTAAAAATCTTTAAGTAGCTTCTTAAATAGACATAAGGCCTCACTTATAGGACCATTAACATTGTTTGTGAGCTCGCAACTAAAAAACCGCCAAGTGTAAATCGGACGCATACACAGTGTTCCGAAGCATTATGTTGCGTATTATAAAATCGACTTGAAGACTGAGAGAAAACTTTGTATGAAATCGTCTTTGGTAACCTTATATATATGCATTTAATTTAACAGCCATTACTACTTAAGGGGGCATCCATTACTTACGTGAACTCAAAATGGGGAGGGGGGTCAATGAAATCTCACTAAATCTCTGAAATTTAAACCGAGGGGGGGATAATCGGGGGAAAAATAGTTGGATGCCACCTAACAACTGTACAAACTACGAAAACTCTACCAACCTTTTTGTTTTTTTTTTTTTCCTTTAATTAAGGAGTTTTAGTCTATAAGGACTACGCCACTCCATAGGAACATCACACATTTATATACAAGAAATTAATGAGGTCGTCGTCTCATACCAATGTTTACAATCTTGTACAATAGTTTAGCCGGTTCTGAGAGAGGATACGCCAAAATTGAATTACAACCTCCAACCTCTTTAAAATTTTGAGTTATTTGCAGCATATGATTTCGAATATCTTCATTTCGGACACATTCCACCATAATGTGAACTGCATATTCAATGATGTGACGTCCTCTTATCTTGTTCGTACTCTTTTCTTGTCAACTTTACGGAACTCTAAACTGTAATAAACAAAACAAACGTAATATAATATGCTTGAAAATATAATTCTCAGAAGAGTCAGAATGTTTTGACTACAATCGATTATAACAAAGATTAATTGTTGAAAATAGTAATGTGTTTGTTATATAAAATTCAAGCTTCATAAAGTTTTTGTTACTGACAATGTATTTGTTCATAGATTATCTTAGTTCTTAGAAGTATTAGCGAGTAACACAGTACAGTATTCCATAATAATCTTCTTCTTCTTATTATTTTTTTTATTTTTAAGCGACTTCAAAAAATGAGAAGGTTTTTTAATTCGACTGTATATATATACTTTTTATGTATATTAGCGAATAACTTCGTCGTTCTGATTTTGATAGTTCTTTTTTGTTGGAAAGGAGATATTCCAATACCATGATAAGAAAACCAGGATTTCATGATGGTATCCCAGAGAAATCGAGAGGAAAAAAAGGAGAAAGTTTTGACTTGCTTGACTATTTCATTGACAACTTACTTTTGTGTTAAAATAATGCCTCAACTTCATCCAACTTTAAATCGACAAAAAGAAAAATGATATTTGATATCTTTACATATTTTACAAAAGAAAATAATATAACCGAGAGTTTCTTTATTATTAATTATTACACGATGTTCATTATATAGTCAATCTACATTTCATGTAGCACTGTCTACATCAGTGCTTTGAAAGGTTGCTTTTAAGGCAAAACACACATAAAATATGAATTTAAAAATACAAAACTTCGTAAAATATTATATTTTTTGAGATATTATGTCCTGTTACACAATATTTTATTTTTATTGGAACGAAGTTCCTTACGGCAGGCTTGACGTTTGGCTGGGCGACCGAACTGAAAAAATGTGATACTAAAACCGTAAGAAAAATATATAACGGAAGTGACGTAATATCAGTCACACGACTGTAATATAATATGACGTTTGTAAAACTAAAATATTAAAATTAAACTTTTTTTTAACTATTTATATAATTTTATACTGTAGACAAAAATAAATAAAGACATATGTTTATTTATTTCACTTAATAGTTTGAATTATTATTATTATTATTATTATTTTGTTTGCTTTATTTTATTTTACGGTATTTGTTATTTTCTAAAATACTTAATTTCCTAAATACTTTTATGTACTTAATTAAAAAACCAATCAACAAAATTTAAAAAAAAAGTCAATAACTAGAATATATATATAAAAATCAACATTTTTTTTCAAATTGTGTTGCTTCTATACTATCCGAAGGAATTTCGTTCCTACCTGGTGTCCCATGACACAACATATTCTATTATTATATAATTTGTAATAGTTAAGAAGTCAAACTACAGTAACATCTTTATTTGTTTAAAAAAAATAATCGTACTGGCTTATAAAAGTTACAATAGTAGTTCGAATTTATGTTCGAATTGCAGTTCAAATCCAAAATGAGTCTAATGAATCAAAATACAAAATTTCGTGATCGATATCTTCATTTAGTAACTAAGAGAGAATAAATAAATAGACAGACATGTTTGTGAAGGTCAAGCGTATGCTTGAACTTGAAGTTCAAATAATGAAATCCTTAACCTTGAAAGATGGACACAATTCAAGTGCTACAGTAATAAAACCTAATATCCTATATACATCTAATATCGCTCCCAAAGCTATTTACTTGGAATAGAGTACCTATCCCACTGTGTTGACAAATTTACACTAGAATATATTTTATAATGTATTTTGAATATCTCGGGGATACGTAAAGGTTCGTGGAGCATTCACCTTGTACCTGTGCAAACGACAGACATTTTTGTTCAACTTATGTACCGCGACCTATACTTTATTGTTGCAATAAATATCCCCCTGGTGAATAAAAGCCTCCTTATCCATTAAGTTGATAGAAGCTTATGCGGCCACGTAAAGTCAATAATAAACAAATAAATATATTTATCTGCAAATTCGGTGAAGCAGTATCGATAAGTTTCAAGGATGTAACTATCTACTGCTCTATCTACAAGCACCGACTGTCGATTAAAAAAAGATTACCAAAATCAATCCACCCAGCAAAAGTTATGAGGTATAAGTACAATGTAGATCGACGTAAAAATAGTCAAGTAAATATGCATTATTAGCGATAATTCGAAAAGCACTAGTCAGATCTATTAAATTAAAATAGGTTACATGGCACGCATCACCTTTGGATTAAAAAAAAAAAAAAAACAACGAAATCAGTCCACCCAGTCAAAAGTTCTGAGTTAACGTACCTATATGTACATAAAATAGTAGATATGAGAATCTCCTCCTTTTTTTGAAGTTAGTTAAAGGTTTTACGTAAAAAGGGAAATGGCTGTACAAAGGTCGCTGGGTCAACTAGTAACACTTAATTTTTTATACAAAAAGTGAAGTGTTTCGTAGTCAAAAATAATTCAATCTCGTTAGTAAATACGATTAAAATATATTTAATCATCGTTATATTATGTAGATTTATTGGTGCATGTGTGGGCAATTGTAAACATTAACATTAGATAAGAGCTTCCACCAAACCCATCGTTACAAGAGCTAGGGAGCAGTTAGACTAGCGTAACTCAATATAAAAAAATTAAGTAATTTTGATTCATTAATTTTGGTTTAGAAATATTTATAGCAACCCACTCCTTGAGCTTAAAAGGTCAGAAAGTAAAAATAAATTGCAAAGAAAGTATTAAAGGCATCGATTTTGTTTTCCCAACAAACTGTACGTACCTGTCAAACAGGATGCATTCAATCCAGCATTAAAAAAAAAAACAGCCCACGTGAAATGAAACATTTGTCAACAAACAAATTTTAACGTACGGTTAATGTAGGGCACATATTTAATATTTCATAAATTTCCATTGTGTTATTTACTACTTTTATAGGGGACTAAATGAAAATTGACATTTGTATGTATTTTTATAGAGAATGTAATTACGTAAATTTTTTGAGTTTCTGTTAATTTTTGGTTACTGAACTTTGACAAATTAGCTAATTTTGTGGCGGTACGAAGTTTAACGAGTAAACCAGTTAAATATATACTATAGTCCCCAAGTCACTATTATCCAATCAAAATAATAATAATAAAAAAACTTGCTCTTTACGTCTGTCGGAGCTTAGTTGTTTTAGAGATGTCGAAATGAGCATTATTAAAGATATCAGCTAGCTCATATGTTACAGTAAATGAGTCAGTCAGTTAGTCAGTTAGTAACAAAATGTAGGTATTATGGCGTGTGGGTATATATACGCACATCCAGTTGCATAGATAGTACTTAATACTTATTACATACCTATATATTTACTGGCCATGGCCAGACGGAGACGCCAGTAGTGTGCAGACCCCGGTACAGAAATGACGTGCTTATTCATACATACTAATAAATTCTAATACAATGTCGTTACTTTTAAAATAATATCATATAAACATGGTAAAATATATTGTTACTTGTATCATTTTAGTTCTTCTTTGTTAATCGCGATTACACTGATAAGATTGTGCGAATTTAGTGAAACGTGATACATCTGTGAATCGTAAGTACTTGTATTGAATTGTTATAAAATATAATTATTTAAGTCTGTCTTAAGATATGTATTTATAAAACAGCATTTATTAATCATAAGTACGTGTAATGAAGGGCTTTTTTATAATTTACAAACTATAATAAACACAATGCTTTAACAATATAAGCAATGTGTTTGTTTATATTTCTTATTTTACTTTTAATAAATTAATATCTTAATACTATTAAATCGCCATCAGTATTGTATTGTTGTTAATAACTTTTTAAAATTACAGATCGTTTCTAAGTTATTATATTTTTTGTCAAAAATTACTTACAAGAAAAAATAAATATATATTTTACTCTAGGTTTATTTACTTAGATCTCCCTGATGTATAGATAGAGATATGAAAATAAATATTTCAAATTAAATATACGTATAATAAAATATAGTTATACATTATAGGTATGTGTTTACTAAACTTTTTGCGTGAATGAGTAAGAACACCAATTATAAACATTTATTAATTTATATATCCATGCATTCTCCGAAATTTTAATTTATTATTATAATTAAATAGATAGTTATAAAATAATTGTGTTTGCTCGCAAACGAAAAAAAAACCGACTTTAATTACATCGACGAGTAATTCAACGTCGATCGACAATTAATTGTGTTTGCTCGCAAACGAAAAAAAAATCGACTTCAATTACATCGAAGAGTAATACAACGTAGATCGAAGAAAAAATAGTCAAGTAACTACGCGTTATCAAAGATTACTCAAAAAGTAGTTATCAGATCTCGATAAAATTTATATTTGACCACATGATAAACATCAGCTTTCGATTAAATTAAAAATTATCAAAATCGGTACACCCAGTAAAAAGTTATTGCGGATTTTCGAGAGTTTTCCTCGATTTCTCTGGGATCCCATCATCAGATCCTGGTTTCCTTATCATGGTTCCAAACTTGGGATATCCCCTTTCCAACAAAAAAAGAATTATCAAAATCGGTACACCCAGTAAAAAGTTATACGGTATAATACAACGTAGGTCGACGAAAAAAGCGTCAAGTAAAAACGCATTATTAGATATAACTCGAAAAGTAGTTGTTAGATCTCAAATAAATTTAAATGGGACCAATTGACACACACCACCTTTCGATTAAAACAAAATTTGTCGAAATCGGTCTACCCGGTCAAAAGTTCTGATGTAACATACATAATAAATTCAGTCGAATTGAGAACCTCCTCCTTTTTTGGAAGTCGGTTAATAAAATAAAGTTTGTGTGTACTTATATACACGCACTTAAGAAGGTATACTTCATTGTAGCGTTGGGCGTTATTTAACGTAATCGGTTTTAGTCTCTAGTTACGAAGCTAATAACCACGAATGTAACGATTATTTTACGTACGCAGTTTTATCAAAAACTTGACACAACGACCGGCGCATAAGCCTTTGCCTAATAACGTAACACAATACGCACTTCATTGGCTAGCTAATTCTACATTACTAACTCTTCATTAACTAACTAACTTCAGGGTGTCGGTATTTTGTGACGGTGTGGGTGCGCGCGCGCATTGTTGAAATTAATTCTCATAATTTTTATCTAACGCGCCAAAAGAAGTGTAACTTCAATAATTATGTTTGCTCGCAAACGAAAAAGAACCGACTTCAATTACATCGACTAGTAAGTAGACGAAAAAAAAAAAATAACAAGCGCACGAGTTGTCACTACGATTTTCGAGGGTTTCTCTGTATTCCATCATCAGATCCTAGTTTCTATATTATGGTACCACCCTTGGGATATCTCCTTCCCAACAAAAAAAGAATTATCAAAATCGGTTAATAAACGACGATCGATTAATAAGCTGCACTTAATTTTAAAACTTGTTGACTTGAAACAGTAACCACTCCTAAATCAAAAAAAGGTCAAAATCCATAATGAGTATTTATCAAATAAATATATTTGACGTACACACACGGTCGCCTGATCCTAAGATAAACAACTTAATTCTTGTATGTAGGTAACAATGACCGATACGGACCGAAATCGAATGATAGAGCTACATTTTTTTTCGATAAATATTTTCATATGTAAAGTGTAAATCTAATACTATTAAACGAGCAATTCTTGTATATATATAATCTGAATCTCGGAAACGGCTCCAACGGTTTTCATGAAATTTAGTATGCAGGGGATTTCGGGGTAGATAATAAATCTAGCTAGGTTTCATTTTTAGTAAAATGTCGTCTTATCCCAGTTTTTAGACAATGAAAAACTGGCTACAATATCGTTAGAATACGAAGGTAAATTTTGCATCTGTAATAAAGTTGTAATAGCTCAGGTGGGAAATCGGCACGATTCAAATCCTCAAATTGCGATTATTATTTTTTCTTTTTTTTTTTCTAATTGCACTCGTTATTTTTTATTTAATTAGCCAGTTCTTATTTTTTATTATTATGTCGGTAAAATCGAAAAATATTATTCATATTTTATCATTATTTTTTTTAATTATATATTTTTATTTTTGATCTTTTATATTTATTTATATTTTTTATTATTGTCGTTGGCAAAAAATATTATTCATATTTTATAAATATGTAATTCGTATATAAAAATGTTTTCAAAAAATACGATTTATTGGAGCGCCTATCAGTTTTTGAGAAGCAGTTACTTTCAGTCTTGTATATTTGTAATTTATATCAATTTTTAATTTACCGTTATTTTTTATTTTTATGTTATACATTGTTTTTGTTACACATCGTGCGTTAATTCATTATTAAAAAAGACTTCATCCAAACCGGCAGCAAAGGCTCTCTCTTCTACTAATCCTTCACGATTTACTAAAAATAGCGAGCTAATAATAATATCGAATAATATAACAATAATACACCCATATTAGGGAGGAGAAACAAATGAATCCACGGAGTCACTGCATACTGTGCTATCGAGCTTGTCAAAAAAATGTTTATATAAATCTTAATAATCTGTCAATGTCTACAAAAACAATAAAAAAGGCTGACTTTGTGAGAGTATTAGCACGGTCTACAACTCTACACAGTCGTGCAATGAAACTGTTTAAACAAACCACAGATCACCTGTGAAACAAACACTTCACACCCTGCACGATTGCCCAATCGTGGAAGGGGTGAGATGAAGGTAGGCGATTTCGAGCTGCATACGCTGGTGCCACCCGAATTAGTAGCTTGGGACACGATTTTTAGGGCTGATGCGTATTTATTTTAATTTGTAAGCAATTAAAATGAGATTGCAAATCGTCATCCCGCACAAACAAAGATTCTTCAATTTTTACACACCGAAGAAAGGATACCTATATTTAATATTAATTTATACTCCTTATACACTTTATCATATTTTTAATCATACCAACGTAAACAAAATGGCGGACATAAAAGAGAAACATACACATGCATCAACAAACAAACATAAAAATTACAAAACATTGAAAATCGCAAAAAATATCAGACAAATCATTAGCCATTTTGTGTATTTTCTTAAAGCTTTTGTTTTACGTGTAATGTATGTAAGTATGCATGAATGTTTGTTAGGGTAGAATCTTTAATCTTTAATAATTAAGTTCAAGTGCTGTGTGTCTGTTTACGACAGTAAAGAATATAGCCACCCTTTCTCTTCCCGTGGATGTCGTAAGAGGTGACTAAGGGATAACACAGTTCCACTACCACCTTGGAATTTAAAAAGCCGATCGATGTCGGGATAACCATCCAACTGCTGGCTTTGAAATACATAGGCCGAAGACAGGCAACAGTATCTTCGATGCGACAAAGCCAGCCCTGCGGTCACCAACCCACCTGTCCTGCGTGGTGACTATGGGCAACACACATGAGTTTACGCCATTTTTGCGCGAACTTGTGGAGGGTTATGTCCAGCAGTAAACTGCGATAGGTTGAAGTGATAAGAGGGGATAGTTATATTCTTTATTGCCGTAGCCACACAGTATTGTTAAATAAGGATATTTAACTCAATTTTGGTGTTACACAAATAAAGTATTTGTAGGAAAGAGGTAAAAATGGTTAATTAAAATGTAAGGTAACACAAGATAGTTATTAGTTAACGGGGGATACGAACTTCTTAGCATTCGATGGATTCACCGTGCGGGTGCTGGGTCCATGGTGTGGCAGAGGGAGAAACCCAGAGCAGTTCCTAGGACCTGCGACTTAGGTGTAGGTTTAAGGAGATCCCCTATGAGATGTACATCGCTCAACGTTGACCTTCACTGCTTGAGTTGTCCGCCCTGCCTAGCCAAATTATAGATCGTAATATAATATGTAACAGTTAATTTGTTTGAACACATTAATTATTAAAAGAGTCTTGGTTAAGCTCCTAGCAGGATACAACAAGTGCACAGTGCCAATTTAGAGCCAAGACTGCCTAAGCAGCGGTTGCACCGATCGTTTTATACTCGTCAGAATGACTCGAGTAATAGAATGAGTGAGGGTAGGTGACTATCGAACGATGTGCTAGGTGGCGTGATCGCTACATGTGTTGTTTATAAATCTCTTGCTAACTGCCTACGACAGCACAGGTGCCGACATATTTAACATGATTATTAGTAAATGTTTGTTTTTTAAATTAATGATATTTCATTGTTTCAGACGATGGAGACAGGCCGAGGTGTGCAATACTTTGCGGCATTTGCTCGTAAGTTTTAAGTTCTGTCTATTTGATTTGTGTCCCGTAAATCTGTACCTATAAATAAAAAGGAAATGTTGCAATGTATGGACGCGCATTCCTCACAATTGCGCAAAATTACAAACACAAAACAACAAACAAAGTTTGTATAAAAATTAAAAAAGAGCACATAAAATATATATACACTGGACCGCAAAGAAAAAGGGTGGGTTAGAAAATCTTCAATATCTTCAAAAGTACCTGACCTAGCTTTATAAAATAAAGAGTAAATTAAACAACATTTTAATGCGCTTAAATGAAAAAAAAAAAATGAATTTTAATTTTGTAACAAATTTAACTCACAATATATTCACCAAAAATGAAAATATATGACGGTGCGAAGTTGCCAAGTCAGCTAGTTATATACAGCATATTTATTAAATTGTCCGAAAAAGCTGTCGCATAAACACAATATATATTATAATTATTGTGTGACATGAAAATTTACTTCTAGTGTCCTTGGCAACGGCTACAATGGGAGTATCATCAGCGTGGCCAACCCCTGTCATACCAAAACTCTACAGCAATGAGACGAGCTTGAATATAACAGAGGTAAGTAGGAGTCGAGGGTCATTTGAAAAGTTCTTAGCCTAACATGGTTAAAGTCATTGGTTTTTTATAACTATCCTCATTTTGGAGTTACATTATTTAGCAACAAGTATGCACAGTTTAGTTTATTTACAGTAACTCATTGTTCGTTTACACGTGATACCGTAAGTCAAGTCAGAGCTATTTTTGAAAATGGATAAAATAGAACATCGTGCAGTGATAAAATACCTGAATTTGAAAGGTTTAACTCCAAAAGCTATACATGAAGACATGTCTGCTACTTTGGGTGAGTCCGCTCCTTCATATGCAACTATTAAAAACTGGGTGGCAGAGTTTAAACGTGGTCGTGAGACCATTCAAGATGAGCTCCGTAGTTACCGGCCTTCGACTGCTACCACTGATCAAAACAAAGAAAAAATCTGTGATTTAATTTTATCTGATCGAAGATTGACTGTCGAGGAGATAGCTAAGACTGTAGGCATCTCATCTGAGTGACCACATCATATAATTACTACTGAACTTGGATTCTCTAAGGTGTCTGCGCGGTGGGTACCGCAACTGCTTTCAGTGGAACAAAAACGCAACCGACTCACAACTTCTCGCGACTGTTTAGAGTTATATGAAGCTGAACCAATAGAATTTGTTGAAAGATTTGTAACCATGGATGAAACCTGGGTTCACCACAAAACACCCGAGACAAAAGAACAGTCGAAATAATGGAAAAGAGCAGGATTGCCCACCCTAAAGAAGGCAAAGGTGGTTTTATCGGCGGGCAAAGTCATGGCATCCGTTTTTTGGGATGCAAAAGATTATTTAAAAAAGGGTGAAACAAAAAACTCCGATTACTATTGTAACCTGTTGCGTCGTTTGAGAGAAGAAATCAAAGAAAAACGTCCAGGTTTATTGAGAAGAAAAGTCTTGTTTCATCAGGACAATGCGCGCGTTCACACCTCTGTGCAATCCATGGCAGAAATCCATCAATGTAGCTTTGAATTGTTACCTCATCCCCCATATTCACCGGATTTAGCACCGTCCGACTTGACGTTGAAAAAAATTTTAGTGGTAAACATTTTTTTACAAATGAAGAGGTCATAGCCGCCGTGGACGCTTATTTTGAGGAGTTAGACGAAGATTTTTTTAAAACGGGTATCGAAGCCTTACCGGGTCGATGGAAAAAGTGTTTTGAGCTCAGAGGAGAGTATGTTGCAAAATAAAAATAAACTCAAAATCGTGTACATAACTAAAACTTGATATTAAATTGCTTCATAGTTAATAGAGCTTCGGCTGTAGCGTGATAAAGCAAGGTTTGTCAGGAGTTTGTAGCTACCAAGCAGGTAACTACAGTAGGCACTACTTTACCTATTTAGCCTATCTTACATAAGGCTAAATTTAACTTATATTAAGTTTTTTTTATGCAATGATAGGTTTGCATTTGACCACTATTTCACCTGATGTTAAGTGAAAATGCGGTCTAGTATGGAGTACGTTTACTTAGAAGAAACCTATACACTCGCGACTTAAAGATCTCCAGGTTATAGTTTTCCGGAAACACAGACGCTGGTAGAGAGTTCAATTCTTTGGCCGTACGCATTAAGAATGTACTAGCGAATCGCTTAGTGCGTATAGTAGGAATAAAAAGCTTGTTTTCGTTACTAAAATTAAGAATTCCTGGGTGATAAGGTCTAATCTTTCATTAAATTCTTTGATTAGCCCTTCTCTTGGGTTACTTTGGTGAGTGCTAGTAGTGAGTGAATTAATTAAAAGTTTTTTGGGATGTGCCGTCGTATAATCTTCGATAAAATTCAGTATGTCATTAATTCAAATGGTGTTTGATTTGAAGTTTTGTTTTCGGAGTCAAGCTATAATATTTTCGCTGTTCAAAAATAGACAAAAAATTGAATTTATTACAATAACAAGTGCTGCCATAGTGCCATTAGGACTAATCACCACATTTTGTGGATTTATTTCTTATTTGTGTATTTTGTTACTTTAAACATCCAAAACATATGATACGTTTTGGATGTTTAAAGTAACACATCACCACTTCATCATAGGCGTTGTCTAGGATAAGTGGTGAGAGTCCACTGTATCAAATTACAGGCTACTATTTCCCGTAGCTATTCATCACTTCATCCTAAGACTCCCACCGGAGCTACTAATTGTACATACTCGTCTTTTTCTTCTTTTACAAATCTTAGTCTTACAATTTACTTCTATCCCTCTTACTCAGTCTAGCCGGAGTTTATCACCCATCATCTCTCTTATACTATTTTATTATTATTATTTTATATCATGTGCGAAATATACTCAACAGTTACTATTTACGTAACTATTAAAAAAATCCAACACACTGGTTTCTCTGTTAAGCACATTTATAAGTGTTACTATCAAAAAATTACATTTGTATATATTTACTTTTACTTATTTTTACAACTCACTTTTACAGGATCAGATATCAACAATGCTAGCTATGTCTGCTCCTGGTTTTGTAGTTGGCAGTCTCGCCACGAGGTTTATTGCAGACATGATGGGAAGGCGATCAACGGTTCTCGCTAGCGCAGTTCCTTTTGCATGTGGAACGGTATATATTTTTGTATCTACTAATTAGAAATATAAGATTATAGATTAATATGGTTACTTCTATTACTAAAACTATTCAAAAACGGGAGATATACCATGTTTTTTATTTTCATTTTGCGGAGCACGAACGTAAATGAAAACAAGGCATTCGCAATTCGAGCAAGATATTTAAAAATATATTATTTTTTATGTAGTATTATATAAGCTCATTCAAATATTGTATCCTATTTTTCAGTTTATCGCTGCAACAGCGAAGGTACCTTGGCTACTGTATATTATGAAATTTCTATGGGGTTTCGGGACGGGAATGGTTTCCTCCGTACGTATTTTATTTGAATTTAATTAACTAAATTTAAGATTTCATAAAAAAAATATTTATTTAAATTTTAGTAGTTTTCGAAACAGTTTGATACTTAATATTCTTCCGTTCGCTAAAAATTATAAAGGTATTTTAATAATTTCAGGTGGCGACGATATATCTCGCTGAAATATCGGATAAGGATCTACGTGGTACTCTCTCAGTGGGCACAAGATTTATGTTTAACTTCGGGAATCTTATAATGATATCTGTTGGGCCCTTTTTGTCCTATGAAGTTCTGAATTACACCATATTAGTGCTACCATTCATTTTCTTTACGGTCTGTCTGTGGGTACCGGAGTCGCCTTACTATTATCTGAAGGAGGGCAAAGTAGAAAATGCTAGAAAATCTTTGTTACGATTGAAAAATCATGAGGTAAGATATGTAGTTTTTTTTTAAATCTAAATTAATCATTAGCTAGAGTTTCTTAACGGTTTCATAAGTGTTTAATTTTGATACTCGTAGTTGATATTTAATGTTATTTTGACAGATTTTTTTTTTAAATTTTAACTATTTTCAATACACAAGGTATTTGGACCGCAAAACAGATGTCATAAATATAAAAAACAAAAAAACGTCAAACATATTTCGCTCTTTTTGTCGCAATAGGATTAAAAATTATAACTGATTGTAAAAATCATATTAATTTATCTATTTTATCTAATCTTCATCATTTTTATCTAATTTATACATGTAGAAGTAACTTTCCTTTGATTGTACGATATTTTTTACTATTCAGTACACGATAATACGTATTTCGTTGGCTGTCAAATCTATACAAATAAATAAAGTTAGAGTGTCCGTTAGTAATATCAAAATGACCGTTTTTAACCAAATTCATATGTATGTATAAATGCTACATATACCAAAATAACATTTTTTTTTTTTGGTAAATTAATCCCTACTATGAATAACGATCGCTATCGAGTATTTATGATAACAACCGGAACGAACAGCTTAACGAGCTTTCCGAGGGACTGTGGAGAGTCCCACAAGAGCATACATCCAAACCTGAAAGAAATATTTGTACAAATACAAAAAAAGAAAATGTGTTCTAGTGTGATATTCATTAATGTTTAATATTTATTTATACCAATTTGTTCTGCTTCAGTACACCTAAACTCTCATTTTGATTTTTGATTTATGTATTATTATTTATGTATTTTTTTGTGTTTAACTCACTCAAGGCTAAATTCTACATTTTCTCGAAATAAATAATAATAGTTAATAATAACGGCCCCCACTAAGATTTTTTCTTATATTGTGTATTATGTCTTCTTCCGGAAACACATAATACACAAGCACAAAAGCCCAGACCACGACAAACATCTGTTTGGCCAATACAAATGTGGCAACCAATGACAGCCGTAATCCAGCGCTGTGATCGTTGCGCTAACGCGTCGTAAAATAATTATCAAAAAATATGCCTTCAAATACAAAGTAAATAATATATTGTTGCAGAATATTGAAAACGAGTTAGAATTGTTGAAACAGGATGTGTCTAAGGAGATGAAAAATTCGAGCTCGGCCAAGGAGCTCTTTACGGGTGCACAATATAGACGACCAATTATCATAGCTGCAGGTATACTGTTTAACTAGATGA
Source organism: Melitaea cinxia (assembly GCF_905220565.1). Taxonomy (NCBI): domain Eukaryota; kingdom Metazoa; phylum Arthropoda; class Insecta; order Lepidoptera; family Nymphalidae; genus Melitaea; species Melitaea cinxia. Next base: position 12,500,769 of record NC_059403.1, read on the forward strand.
TAACCTCTGATTCTGTTTATTATGTTTTGGCTCTGTATATATATCTACTACACTAGCGTGCCAAATAAGCGTGCGGTCACCCTGATGATAAGGGGAAATCGTAGCTTAGGATGGACGTGTCATCAAGTACATCACAAGTGTTTTTTTGTCCTGCCTTCGACCCTCTCCAGGAGCTCTTTTCGGCTTCTTTATTCACCATTAGCTTCTGCCCGCGACTTCGTCTGCGTGGAATAGGAACGATTCTGTCATACGTAATTTTTCCAAGCACGCAGCGGAAGTTCTCAAAAGGAAAAAAAACGAATTTGAAACATTCTTCATTGGTGCTACGCTTTTATTGGTCTTAGCGTCATGATATATGGCCTATATCCTTCCTCGATAAATGGGCTATAGCCTTCCTCGATAAATGGGCTATCTATATCTAACACTGAAAGAATGTTTCAAATCGGACCAGTACTTCCTGAGATTAGCGCGTTCAAACAAACAAACAAACGAACGAACGAACGAACGAACGAACGAACGAACGAACGAACGGACGAACGAACGAACGAACGAACGAACGAACGAACGAACGAACGAACGAACGAACAAACAAACAAAATTTTCAGCTTTATAATATTAGTATTGATAAGAGCACAACAACACTACTTGAGAGCAATATTGTTTATCTGTGATCTTCTATAAAGCTGCGGTTCAGTTAAAGTTTGATATTTTATAATATTCAACTTTTACCTTCTGTACTCAAGCTTTCTAACGCCCATATTTCTTAATAACTGTGTTTGCTCGCAAACGAAAAAAACCGATTTCAATTACATCGACGAGTAACACACCGTAAGTAGACGAAAAAAATTTATAAACGCACCAATCACTACGATTGTCGAGGGTTTTCCTCGATTTTTCTGGGATTCCATCATAAGATCCTAGTTTCCTTATCATGGTACTACACTTGGGATATCTTTTTTCCAAAAAAAAAAGAATTATCAAAATCGGTTCATAAAAGACGAAGTTATTCCGGAACATACATAAAAAAATATATATATATTTGCGTAACCTCTTCCTTTTTTGAAGTCGGTTAATAGAGCTTTTGCCGTAAAAATTGATATCCTAAAATGTCCATCAGATTGCGAAATTACAGCGTTCCAATAGTTTAAAACAACGGCTCTGAGTAATGTTATTGCCATATTTGCGTAAACACCGGTTGTTTGAGGGTTGTTCTCGCCCGAATTGGATATTTGTATTTGTACTAATATTGTTTCTGATTTGAATGTAATATTGTCTATCATTTCATATCCCGCTGCGGGTATAGGTCTCTTTCCCCATGTAGGAGAAGGATCAGAGCTTAATCCACCACGCTGCTCCAATGCGTGTTGGCAGATAAATATATACTACTATATATATACTAGATGCCGCGTTGGCGCAACGGTTACAGCCATGGATTGTATCTGTTGCGCTGGCGGTTGCGGGTTCGATCCCCGCACATGACAAACATTTGTATTGGCCATACAGGTATTTGTCGTGGTCTGGGTGTTTGTGCAGTCCTTGTGGGTCTCCCGCCGTGCCTCGGAGAGCACGTTAAGCCGTCGGTCCCGGTTGTTATCATGTACACCTGACAGCGATCGTTACTCATAGTAGAGAATATATTCGCCAACCCTCCGCAAAAATCAACTATCCCGTTTTCGTTTCGATCCGAGTCAGTTTGTTTATTTTTAGTTCGAAAAACTACAATTAAATAATTAGAGCTGCCTAATTATTCAAATTTTTATTTGTGATTTCAGTAGTATTGGATATTATACCTATAGGGTGATTTGTGTGTGTTTGTTGAACCTAACACAGACTATCTCGTTGAGATCATTGATAATAATAGAATAATATACCGTGCAAAACTAACTCTGCTTCATAACGATTCATTATTAAATGGATGTAACCATATGAAGCCTAAATTATAGATACGATTATGAATGTATTTGGGTTAGAGGATTTGATTCACCAATAATCAAGGAAATATCTGGAGTGTAAATAATTTAACATATATTATGGATATTACTAAACTTTCATGATTAAAAGTCGGTAGTTACGGTAATATAAATAATAACTTAATGTTAAAATGTACTGTTTTTTTAAAGGGTTAAAAGTGACGCAGATAATGACAGGAACCACGACAGTTCAACAATACTTCGGAAGGATAATGCAAGAAATTAACACCGACATGAAACTCTCTACCTTTCTTATTATATTTGGCGCGGTTAAATTTAGTGTTGGTAAGTTGTACATAGTTTTTCTAACTTAATTTAATAAATAAATAATGTTCTTTTTTAATTTTGAATGGTATAAATAACAAAATCAATATTGAACATCCATTGAAGTCTCATTTTTGTTAAATGTGAAGTTTTTAAACTAATAAAGAAAGAATTTTAAGTAACCTAGTAGTTTATTGAGTTTTTAACACACTAAAATAATTTGACAGTTAGTGAATTGTATTATAGAAAATTATGATTAGCTTTTTGATTAGTTTTGTTCTTTTCAGGTATAATGTCATCTTTTTTAGTGGATAAAGTTGGTCGTCGACCTCTTCTCATATATTCTTTGTTAGGGACCGGAATTTCCTTGGTCATTGCTGGCATATATTTCTTTTTACAAGAGGTTGCCCACGTTAAGCAATCATCACTGCGTTCTTTTGGATACATTCCTTTTATTGCCTTAATCCTTTCTAATGTTATATCAACTGTTGGTTTCAGTTCAATCATAGGAATAATACACGCGGAAATCTTCCCTTTAAACGTAAAAGCGCTCGCTATGACATCTCTAAACGTTTTTGGAGGTTTCTTAGGTTTTACAGTCGCAAAAGGTTACCAAGCGATCAAAAATGTTTCGGGTCTTTATGGTGTTTTATGGACATTTGCTTCGATAGCAATTTTTGGTGCTGCATTTACATATTTCACTGTACCTGAAACTAGAGGTAAAAGTTTGCGTGAGATCCAAGATATGTTAAATTTTGGTGCCAACAGTGGGCTCGATGAAGAAAATAGAATTAATGACAATAATATTGAGAAGGAAGAACGTATTGAGTTAAACCAACTGCAAAAGGAGACTGATGTTAATAAAAATTAAAATTTGTTATTGATCTCGTTTTTAGTATACGAGTGTAAACTAAATAATTAAGCATTTAAATTTGAACTGAGAATTTTTACCAAAAGTTTATTAAGTGTAGTACTAATTTTTATGGTTTTATAGCACTGTGTTTTCTCGAAGCTATTAGGTAAGAATTGTAACTTTATATTAGGTAATTATAGAGGAGTTAATAAGAATGTAATAATACAGTGACTTCTAAATTAGATACTTATCATTTAGAGTTATTTTCGTCTCATGAAGTTTTGTAATAGCTTGTAATATATAAGCCATAGAAAGTTTATATTAAGGAAAAAGCTTACTCAATATTTTGACAGATCAATGTCTATTTTCTTATCTCTTAAGTATCATCCAGATATTAAAAAGACATTTTAAGTAAAAATAAAAACAAATTAACTATCTCGCTTACACCCGTATGTTTTTTGTAATCGTTTTTGTGACCATACCGTCGATGATAGTATTGTTTAATTAATAAAGAAGAAACTATTTTTAATAAGTAGGGTAGACGCAAAACTTTGTTTAGCAAAAATTATCTAAGCGTAGTATAAATATGTTTTTTGTAACCACTGTAGTTTGTAAATGTTATAGCAATATATTACAAGTCTTATGTAAAATGTGTGAGACTGTTACTTGCGGACAAGTTTATGGGCTTTTGCACGTAAACATAATTTGATGTAAGCTTTTCTGAATGTTACAAACAGAAAAAAAATTTAAACATCTAGTTTATAGAAGGAGGTAACGAGAATTATCTGGTATGAGGGACTAGTTGAAAAACTGTTCAGTTGTAAGGAACAAATAGTAGTTCAAAGTCTGCCCACAGTGGCATAGCAGTACAGTGGCTGCAAGAGCATTTAGTATATACAGACGACAAAAGTGCAGGTTGAAAAAATTTAATGTTTTCAGTGATTAAAGTTGTTACTAAGCGGTAGAATACAGAACCGTAATGATTTACGTAGCTCAAATTATTTAGTAAATACATCATATAGCTTTTGTGATGATTATTTTCGATAGTGATTTTTTTTCTGATTTTAGGGTTCCTTCCGTACATTTTATTTTTTGTTATTATATAATAGTTATTAAGCAATTAAACTTAAATTTATCTGTGATAGAAGCGCTATTGATTAAGCGCATTTTAACGGACACTTTTACATACAGAGAGATGGTTCTCTTTACCTCTAAATAATCTTAATAAAAGATATATAGAATTTAGAATTAACGGATTACAAAGTAAATCTTAATAGAAAGGCAATTGGTTAGTTTTGCAGAAAGTTATTACTGTCACCTCTTTGATAAATACAATAATAAAGGAATCAGTTTGTAATCTCGACCATACCAAATTTGTGCTTTCTACTTTCTACGTGACATTAGTGAAGTAATTAATATTATTTTTGCACATTTGAAATCAATCTAACCAAATTAACTATGAATGAATGAATAATTTTTTACATGTGTATTATTATATATTATGCATAGAACTGAAACCACTGACGAAAAGTGTTAAATGTCGTGTCAAATTAAGAAAAAAAAAACCACAATTAATGTGTAAACATTGTTTCGGATTATACTATTGAGTAGTTTATAAATAATTTTTTTATTTTTATATAACTAGGTCGGCAAACAAGCGTATGCCTCACCTAATAGTAAGCGATTACCGTAGCTTATAGACGTCTGCAACACCTGAAGCATCGCAAGCGCGGTGCCGACCCTATCCCGAAGTCACCTTATTCACCAATAGCAACACAACACTGCATGAAAGCAGTATTATTTAGCTGTGATCATCTGTAAGGTCGAGGTCGAGAAAATAAGGTCTAATTAATTTTATTTTTCAAACTTTAAAAACAATGTTTTGTTTGTTTATGTTTTTAACAAATTTATTGATTGTATAGTTTATAGTTTGTATAGTATTTAGTCATTGTATACTGAATTATTAATGTTGTATGCGATTCTACTGAGTAGAAGCCGAATGTTAATTTTAAGACTTAAATGAGGATATTAGTTTCATATAACAATTTCTTATGAATCGGTTAAAAAGTAAAGTTGGTCGACTGATTAATTAAGAGAATAAAAAAGAGCTATTTTTACACAGTTAGTACAAATATGTAATATGTAACAGTGTTCCTTGTAGCTACTTTCTAATGTTATAATTGTATGACTCTATATTTATATCTATATAGTGTATTCTTGTCAAGTGGAAAAATATTTCGTGAATGTCACAAAAAAATATCGTATAAAATAGTCGCCCTATTATTTTATTAATTAAGTATTAATACAAATTTACTATATGTATAGATTATGATCTCGAGTATTTTGTGAAAGTATATTTCTTTGAAGTGTAATACTTTGTAATGATCTTCTCCTAAGTTTCTAGTTCAAAAAATTTAATTAACAAATCTTTACAACATTTGAGTGTCGTATTTCATAGTTTATTTCATTCCACAAATAAAATACTTCAATTTTTTATTATACTATTTTTCTCCAACGAAGAAGACAATTTTATTTTTATACAAGACGACGTTTTTACATACACAATAATACAGGCCACATATATTATTTTTAGCAAGACCGTGAGAGCCGTGTCGGCTCTCGTTGATTCGTGTTACGATGTTTTAATCCCCTTATTATATTACCTTAAAGGATTATACTGGACGCTGATGCCCGATGAAGACAGGTATTAGAGCTTTAATTACGCATAACACGGAAGAAAGGACTAAATTATTAATATTCACATAAATAAATCACAAGCATTTAGAATTTATTTGATTTACTGAACGTTTGAATTTTCTTTAGTTGATCATTTTTATTCCCAGATACAGGCAGTAATGGAAAAAAAACTTAATAAATACATATCAGGAACGTAGGAATGCAATACGTTTTTGCTATATGTTCCTTAGTTAGAGTGGAATTACTATTGAATATACGATTCTTAAGAATCTTTGTCGTTGTTTAGGGTTTTCCTATAAGGGCCAGTAGATGTTAATATGAAATAAAACAAGCTGTGTGTAAGGCATTAACAAAATTCTTTTTTTAATTGAAAGGCCTATGTATTTCATTCAGTATGGAATATAACATCGTTCAATTGGCCGCCTCGATTTCTTACGGTGGCACGGATCCGAGTGATCCAACTTTCAATGACTTACGCGTAGATCTACCTGAGTTTAAGCAATAACCTGTTCAACTTTATAGCATCGGTCAGTTGTGGTTTTTAAAATACCTACTTATTATATTTTTTTAAGATTAGTAATTTTGTAAAATTATACATTAAAATGTTATTATATTTTTTTCTTTTTATTATATACCACCCCATTATTACTTTTTTTGTTGTGTTTATGTGGAACATAAACAGTCGTAAAATATATTTTAATTTACAAATTACTTAACAAATCCCTTATTGTGAGACCAATATCGATATCTACGTAAATATTTATTAAAAAAAAACCCGCATCAACGCTCACCTTCACTGCTCGAGTTGTCCGCCCTGCCTAGCCAAATTATAGATCATTATGTAACAATTAACTCGTTTTCACAAATTAATTATTAAAAGAGTCTAGGTTACGCTACTAGCAGGATAGTACAAGTGCACCGTGCCAAGCCAGAGCCAAGACTGCCTTAGCCACGGTTGCCCCGTTCTAATAAATCACATATACTCATCACATAACTCGAGTAATATAATGAGTGAGGGTAGGTGACTATCGAACGATGCAAAAACTAACTAGACTAAGAAACGAAATTGCAACTTAACATTTTGTTTTTACAAAACCGTTTCTTTTTACACTATAGCAAGCTAACTCGGCAAACTTCGTACCGTCATTTTTTACGTGAATATATACTTTTTTTATAGAACACTAGCGACCCACCCCGGGTTCGCTCAGTTGCAAAAACTATCAGTGTTCCTCTACTATATTACTCATGTATTATACATATAAACCTTCCTCTGGAATCACTCTATTTACTAAAGCAAACCGCTTCAAAATCCATTGCGTAGTGTTAAAGATTAAACATACTATAGACAGCGGGAAACAACTTTGTTTTATACTATGTCATGGATTGTACTGATAATAACAAAATAAATGTCTATTTTGTTGCAGCCGACTTTACTTTTATAGATTGATATTTTACAGCAGTGATTATATATATTGAAAACAACATCAAAAATATTCCGTCTACGCACATGTTTATTTTACCTCAACTTTACGACATGCCGGATATTGTCGCCAAGATTCTTCTTCTGAATAATCTTTCAGAATCCAATTATCGTGACCAGATAATCGTTTATATACGTCGAAAATATTGTTCTTTTATTTGCTTGTTTATTTACTTTCTCGCTATCTTTGCATTTTTCCTTGATTGAGTAATATCCTTATATTGCTGCAAGTGTTATTATAATGAAATGATACGATGATTTTGTGATGAACGGACGATTTATTTTATATTAGAGTGACAGAGCAAAATTTTTTTTATATTAAGTACTAGTAGAAAGTACGAATTTCGGAATGAAGGCATATCATTTTAGAAGCATATGTTTAATTAGGTTTTACCCCAACTTCATGCATACATATTCAATTCGGATTGACTCTAAATTATGGCCTTAATATCTCCATTTGTATTCATTATCATATACATATATATATACAGCCTTAAGGTATTCTTAAAAGTTGTAAAAAGGAAAAGAAAAAAAAAAACAAATTTGTAATTTTAAAGTGGTGCGATAAAAGAAGAGAAATTAACTATCAGCGCTTTCACTGACTTTAAAACTATAATAAAAAATACAGAAACCTTTCGTTACTTTCAGGTGAAATAAAAACTTAACGAAGTCCAGACCAGAAAGATAGCCTTTAAAATAATTTTATTTTTTGATTGCAATAATATACATCTACAGATATAGCATTTTTGCTAACATCTATACAAATAAATAAAATTGGAGTGTCTGTTTGTAATATTTAAATAACCGCTTTTTACTAAATGCATATAGATGTAGACACGGTACATACGTATACCAAAATAACATTTTTTACAATTTTTGTCTTTCTGTCTGTCTATCTGTTTTTTCCGGCTAATAGCTCGCAGATAGCTGATGTAATAAGAAATTTATCGATTTTACTAGCTGTGCTTGCGACTTCATCCGCGTGGAATTTAACGAAAGCTCTGTCTAATGTTTCTTATGTATATATTGCACACGCAAAGCTCTATCAATTTTGTTATAAAATAACAAGACATTTTTTTTTAATCTTAACAGCTTATGAAATTTTAAGTGTTAACTCTATTATAACTATTGTTTAGTTTAATTTACGTTACATTTAAAATTGCATAAAATGTTAGTATTGAAGTATTAAGAATCCGATCAGTCTGCAGAGCAAATGTTGGCCACAGTCGGGACCTAATCATCAGAGGCGTTTAGGCATTAGAGGGGTTTAGTAAACACTAATCGTAGACTCTCAGAGTTAGTTATAGATTTGGATGAATGTAAGATATTAAAATATTTTCGATGTACATTATTTAAAAATAATAATAAGTACCAGGGGACCGAGCTTAGCTCGGTATTTTTAGTAAATCGTGTTTTTCGGAAATCATATTTAAATACTAATTACATATTGATAAAATATGAATCATATTTTACGATTTTACCGACATAATAATAAAAAATATGAACTGGTTATTTAAATAAAAAATCATGAGTGCAATTAGAAAAACAGGAACGAATATTGATCTGGAGACATGGGGATTTGAACCGTGGTCTTCTTGATCGATCCCGACCGGCCGATTTCCCACTTGAGCTATTACAACTTTATTGACGATTGCGAAATTTACCTTATTGTATATTATAATTACGATATTTTAGCAATTTTCTAAAAATTAATTCTAGCTATATCGAATTAGGACCCCGCACAATTTGTATGGAAAATGGCTCTCGGCTAAATTGGCTGAAATTTTGCATAGGGGTAGTTTTCAACATGCTGATCAAAAGTCTCAAGGGGCACAAACCCCCAAGTTCAACCCACGACCCTCTACGACCCCTCAAACCCCCCAAATTGCACTTTGCAATAATCGACTGCAGTTTTGCGAAGAGATAGGCACCAACATGCTTAACATAACTCTAAACTATACCCCCTCAAAATAGACCCCCGACCACCTACAGCTCGACCCCCCACTCCCACCAACCCCCACACACCCTCCCTTAATTCACTTTGCAAGAATTAGCTTAAGTTTTTAAAAGAGATGGATATCAACATGCTGGTCGAAATTCTCAATCGACACCCCCCCCCCCCCCCTAAAATCAACCCCGACCCCGCACACAAACCCCCAACCACCCTAAAATTGAGTAAAGACTCGTGAATGTACCAACTGTAAAGCTATTCACAGAGAATACTGCTATTCTAAAAATAATTTTCTAAGGGTGCGCAGAATACGGTGATTCAACAGTCCTTTTCAGGATAGTAGACCCGATCTTCATCACTTTTGCGAACTTTAGTTCGTGTTCGCGAGGCAGTCCTTTCCAGTTTTAAACAAACTTTTTTACAAAAATGCGGTGTTACGGTTTTAATGGAGAATTCAACGTGCGACAGTTGGCATTTATGAACGGTGATGACAATGCTGATAAACGTCAACTTGCGATTACTAAAAGGGATGATCATGGCCATCCACCCCTAGTTCTTAATGAAAATTCAAGACTTTGCATCAACTGCAATAGATCGATAATAGATGAAATAAGTTTAATTAACGACGATCCGAGTTGTTTGCGATTGAACGTTCTAATGCAAACAGCATCGCGTTCGTGCGTTATTTGTAACGAACAAAATAACATCCAGAGATTGTCTATGCAATGCAATTCGTAAAAAGAAATATTTTTGTGCTGGATAATGTTCGCAGTTGTGGTCATCATTTAGACAAGAATGGCTATCTCCTCAACCATATTCATTAGGGTTTGGTAAGTTCGCAAAAGTGATGAAGATCGGGTCTACTATCCTGAAAAGGACTGCTGAATCACCGTATTCTGCGCACCCTAAGAAAATTATTTTTAGAATAGCAGTATTCTCTGTGAATAGCTTTACAGTTGGTACATTCACGAGTCTTTACTCAATTTTAGGGTGGTTGGGGGTTTGTGTGCGGGGTCGGGGTTGATTTTAGGGGGGGGGGTGTCGATTGAGAATTTCGACCAGCATGTTGATATCCATCTCTTTTAAAAACTTAAGCTAATTCTTGCAAAGTGAATTAAGGGAGGGTGTGTGGGGGTTGGTGGGAGTGGGGGGTCGAGCTGTAGGTGGTCGGGGGTCTATTTTGAGGGGGTATAGTTTAGAGTTATGTTAAGCATGTTGGTGCCTATCTCTTCGCAAAACTGCAGTCGATTATTGCAAAGTGCATTTTGAGGGGTTTGGGGGTTGTAGAGGGTCGTGGGTTGAATTTGGGGGTTTGTACCTTGAGAGTTTTGATCAGCATGTTGAAAACTACCCCTATGCAAAATTTCAGCCAATTTAGCCGAGAGCCATTTTCCATACAAATTGTGCGGGGTCCTTTCATGAAAATCATTGGAGCCGTTTCCGAGATTCAGATTGTATATATATATATATATATATATATAATTATATATATATATATATATATATATATATATATATATATATATATATATATATATATATATATATACAAGAATTGCTCGTTTAATAGTATTAAATTTCGTTGTTACACCAATTCACTCTCCATATTTTTTTCATACCGCGCTCCTTATATTGTTCCTTAAACAGTAAACTCTAATAATAATTGTGTTTGCTCGCAAACGAAAAAAAAAAACCGACTTCAATTACATCGACAAGTAATACAACGTAGATCGACGAAAAAATAGTCAAGCAACTACGCGTTATCAAAGATTACTCAAAAAGTAGTTATTAGATAAAATTTATATGTGATAAAATTTATATGTGACCACATGATAAACACCAGCTTTCGATTAAATTAAAAATTATCAAAATCGGTACACCCAGTAAAAAGTTATTACGGATTTTCGAGAGTTTCCCTCGATTCCTCTGGGATCCCATCATCAGATCCTGGTTTCCTTATCACGGTACCAAACTAGGGATATACCCTTTCCAAAAAAAAAAGAATTATCAAAATCAATACATCCAGTAGAAAGTTATGCGGTATAATACAACGTAGGTCGACAAAAAAAGCGTCAAGTAAAAACGCATTATTAGATATAACTCGAAAAGTAGTTGTTAGATCTCAAATAAATTTAAATGGGACCAATTGGCACACACCACCTTTCGATTAAAACAAAATTTGTCGAAATCGGTCTACCCGGTCAAAAGTTCTGATGTAACATACATAAAAAAAAAAAATACAGTCGAATTGAGAACCTCCTCCTTTTTTGGAAGTCGGTTAAAAAATACATTCACTTTTCTGTCGATTACGTATAAATATTCAAATTATGAGTTTTCTTTTATTTTCATAATTCACAAAAGTTGGGATTTTTGGTATTTACTCGTTTAATAGTATTAGATAAACAACTTTATTGCACTAAAACTAGATTACATAGCAAACCTTAATATTAAATACACAGAGTGCAATGGGCGGTCTTATCACTATAATATGTGATCTCTTCCAGACTATCCAACAGAAAGGAGCTAGCAATCTCAAAGGCTAGATTTGTTAAAATCTCAGATTGTTATTTCATAAATAGAATTATTAAAAAATGCAAAGCAATTTACTAAAATAAAATTAACAATTTTGTTTAAACATTGAAACTAATTTGTGATTGCGAATCGGAAAAATCTCAAAGAATTAAAATTATATTTAGCGAAGCATTCAGTCCATTCTTTATAATTATTTTTCTTAAATATTTTCCGGTTTAAAAGACAAAAGATTTTTTATTATTTATACAAAAGCGTTTATTCGTTAAACATTGACATAAAATCGTTTCACTGCTTTATTACACTTGGGCAAAGAAGAAATATATATTACTTGCCTTATTCCCAAAAGCAGCCATTTGGAATGAATAAACAACTTTTCAATACAGTTGACATTGATCTGTTATACGGAAGATTAACGATAAATATTATTTTATCGATTATTTCTTTGGCGTTTCATGTTGTAATGTGGGTAACACAAAAAAAAAATAAATCTTAGATATTAAAAATAGCACGGTGTCGTCTCCTGTCAAAGATTTTCATTGTAATATGAAACTTTTAATAGTTACGGGTTTCTGTAAAGAGCTCACTATAGACGGCGCCACGGTTCGCTTAAACCGAAATTAAAAATTATCATATCGAAAATTTCGCTCGAGCGGGTGCATCGTTCCATAGCTTAATTGGCTAGAGCGCCGACACGGTATGTCGGAGGCGCGGGTTCGAACCCCGCTGGAGCGGTCAATTTTTGATATGATACTCAAAAATGTTTAGAATTCCTAATGTGGGTAACACAAAAAAAAAAAAAATAAATAAAATCTTAGATATTATTTAGACCAATCATTTGTTTTATTCAATTTTAAATATATGCTTCCATATAGACACAGTACTGTCTTCCTCATAAGCTAATCTAAAGTGAATAAGATTCGGGTGGTGATTTCCAACATTTTCTTTAACAGCTAAAGTGGCTGCTTACATTTTATTACAGTATAGGTAGTAGTATATTTTGTTTTTATTTCCTAGAGGTACGTTTTACCTCCTCCATAGGAAAAGGGTAGAAACAAATCACCATCCACACTGCTCTACTACGGCCAGTCTCCAAAATGTTGGAATTTGTTACATTGTACATAGTCCTTGAGTTTACGCTTAAATATCTTGATGTTATTACATTCTTTAATAGCAATCGGTAGCTTATCAAACAACTGCACTCCTTCTCAAAACAATATCGTAATTTTTTCGAAATTCGTTCGTACTGTACCTACTTAGTTCAAGCTTATGTTGATTTGTTATGCGACATGTTTGTGATAATAATAGGGTTTGATAGCATATAATATTTTCGTTAAGTAAGAGACCTCGGAGAGTTGTGACAAAGACGATTTCTTCCTACTATGATAATAAGTGCGATAGCGACACAGCTCGTTTGTTGCTTTGGAGTTGCACTACTCGACTCAATAGTCGCTGCCTCTACAGGAGAAGCGGGAAAATATGAAAAGTATCTCTTCAAAATTTTGACTGATTTTATATCACAGAATCTTAAGAATCTTGCGTTCAAACTTATAAATTAAATTAATTATGGTCGTATTTCGACCACTAGGCGATGACTAGAATGAATTGTTATACGGACCAAGTAGTCATTTTGAGGACCTAGCATAATTGTGACAGTTTGTCACAACTCTCATATTTGACTTAATTTTGTCGCTAAGTTATTTCAACGATGCTTTTATTTAAATTGAGAATGTTTGTTTTTCCGTTTTTTATTAGAATACTGAGGCAAAACCTTGAACACAATCTAATAAATCACAATATCTGATAAATCTTGAGTACAGTGTGCAATAAAAGCTTGTTTCAAAAAGGTATTTTCGATAAAAACATTTGATCTTGTGGTGTGTGCATGTTGTATGCTGACTGGCTCATTTTATGATTTCATAATACCAAATCACTTTAAACGAAAGATTAATAAAGGAACTGCCAGTGTATAAATCTACAATTTATATATACAAAAGCCTTTGAAGAGGTTTTGTTAAGAGGTGAATTAGCTCTGAATAACAATGCCATACTACTGTTGCATCAACGTTTACAGTCCAAAGTCATCCCCATTATGCCGTCTCTAATATGTTCTCGCCAGAATCAGTTAGGTCATTGGCAAAAGCTCCGTCAAGAAAAATAACCAGCCGAACAGATGCAAATTCAAATCAGTTGTGTTTTCTGATACACCTTTAGTGAGGTGCCATATATTATTTATCTATGTTTATATATTCTAATATATCTGTCTGTTTGACTAGCCCGCCTAATTGTAGTGGCCCTGCTTTCTGTTCGGGTTGCAGGTTCGATTCCCGCTTGTGTCTGGGTGTAATATATGTATTTATATATGTATTATTTCTATGTAATTTATCAAAAAAAAAAAATTATAACAGTCGGCTGTTACCTATAACATCGAATATGCATGAATTACAAGATATTTATAGCTCAAGCCCAATAATCCGTTCCCTGCGCGTGGAAAGTTTCACGGGCGCGCAAATCTCTGCAAGACAGAACTGGACCCTATACCTGGTCTTCACGCAGGAAGAGAAGAAGTTGCTGGTGGACCGGGGATACGGGAAAGGGGAGGGGTCGCGTGTCTTGACTATCCACGAGGCGCAGGGCCAGACGAGTGAGAGTGTCATCGTCATCCAGACGAGGAGTGGGAGGATGCGAATACATGACAGCGTTTCGCACGCGATAGTCGCGGTGACTAGACACACCAAGGCCTGTGTCTACTACACCGACTACAGAGATGACGCGATCTGTCGTTTCGTCGGGAGGGCGGCGGAGGCTACGGAAAAAGACATCCTCGAGCATGGTCTCAAGATGGCGATTCATAATAGAGACACCGCCGTCGTTGGGAGTATTCTCGAGATGTCAAAATAAAATTCGAATAGGTTGCTTTGCTTGGGAGGAGTAAGTTTGGTAGTAATATAGACAATATTAAAAAATATATTTCTAAATAATGTAAGATTTAGCTAGATATAAGTATAGTATTATAAGGAAATAATAATAATACAAAAAAAAAATGTACCATAGATTAGATTAAGAACCGGTCGGTGGACTCACGTCTCTTTTGGAGACATTAAAAACAAATATAGTCTGACTTGAACAGCGATGTTGTTGACAAACGCCTACCTTGAAATAGAGAAAAAAAAAAAAAAAAAAAAAAAATAAAAAAAAAAAAAAAAAATTTGCATGTATTAGAGTAAAAAAGGAAAAAAAAAGGTTTTAAATAAAAAATGGCATGGGCACTCAAGAGCCTATGGATGTTAAAATTTAAATTAAAAAAAAAAAGAGTAAAAAAGGACATGGGTTCA
Source organism: Melitaea cinxia (assembly GCF_905220565.1). Taxonomy (NCBI): domain Eukaryota; kingdom Metazoa; phylum Arthropoda; class Insecta; order Lepidoptera; family Nymphalidae; genus Melitaea; species Melitaea cinxia. The sequence continues at coordinate 12,515,848 of NC_059403.1, forward strand.
TAAGCCCGTGGATGTATAAGACTTGTTAAAAAAAAAAAAAAAAAAAAATATGCATGAATTTGCTTACCATACGAACAAACCACCGTGTGTATATGTATTATAATATGTATACTTGATATTTAATTATTATATGTTGTTTTGTTGGTAACTGTTCTAAAAGTTGAAAAAATACATTTTGAAAAAAAGTTTAATTTATAATTTTTTTTAGAGTAGGTTTGCACACAAGCATATAGCCAACCTGATGGTAAGCGTTTACCTTAGACTATAGACTCCTCCAAAATCAGATCAGAAATAGTACAAATACCTTGTTATCAGCGTAGGCAATAAGGCGAAAAAGTAACAAAAAAAGTTAAATAATGAAAATAAATAATTTTATTTGAAAATAATATGTTTCGGACGATTCGATGATTTCTGTAAAGGGTTAAAAGTAAAAAAATGAAATATTTAAATAGCATTTTAAATACTGGGTACACATTATGTATCCAACTAAATAATATCTAATATAAACCAAAATCTAGACTGTGACGGGTGTTCCCTCAAAATAAATCATAAAAATGAACCAAATGAGCCTTCACTTCATTAGTTCTAACTGATATTTTTACGAATATACAATATAAAAACAACTTTCTGAAATAATTGTGTTTGCTCGCAAACGAAAAAAAAACCGACTTCAATTACATCGACGAGTAATACAACGTAGATCGACGACAAAATAGTCAAGTAACTACGCGTTATCAAAGATTACTCAAAAAGTAGTTATCAGATCTCATTAAAATTTATATGTGACCACATGACAAACATCAGCTTTCGATTAAATTAAAAATTATTAAAATCGGTACACCCAGTAAAAAGTTATTGCGGATTTTCGAGAGTTTCCCTCGATTTCTCTGGGATCCCATCATCAGATCCTAGTTTCGTTATCATGGTACCAAACTAGAGATATCCTCTTTCCAACAAAAAAAGAATTATCAAAATCGGTACATCCCGTAGAAAGTTATGCGGTATAATACAACGTAGGTCGACGAAAAAAGCGTCAAGTAAAAACGCATTATTAGATATAACTTGAAAAGTAGTTGTTAGATCTCAAATAAATTTAAATGGGACCAATTGGCACACAAAACCTTTCGATTAAAACAAAATTTGTCGAAATCGGTCCACACGGGCAAAAGTTCTGATGTAACATACATAAAAAAAAAAAAAAAATACAGTCGAATTGAGACCCTCCTCCTTTTTTGGAAGTCGGTTAATTATAAATTAATGTACCTTAAGTATTAATAAAAAAATCACTAACATTTTTGTACCTAGACTAATGCCAACATCGGAAATGCATTAAAGCGTCAGCAATTAGGGTCTTATCTTCAATTCAGATTCTGAGCGACTTAAATAGCTGCCATTTTCCTCGGTGGATTCGGTAAACCATGAAACGTTTCAAAGCTCTAAAACGAGGGGCATAAAAGGAATTACGTTCACATTCATGTTTTTGCGGTTTGTTATCCTAATATCCCATTAGCTCCGATTAAAGAGTACAATGACATTGCGTGGGTACATCAGGAGTCCTTTTTCAACTTTATTTTTTACTTTTGAGAAAATTAGAATAGGCCCATTCGGCAGTATATAACAGAGTTACAGTCGAATTGAAATAATCGTAATTAGTATTAAGCGTACTATTTGACAATGATATTTTATAAAAGTTATTGTACATATAATTAAATGTGATTAGATCTGTTATGCTGTTATGCTGTGTGGTTACGGCATCAAAGAACATAGACACCCCCTCTCTTCCTGTGAGTGTCGTAAGAGGCGACTAAGGGATAACACAGTTCCACTACCACCTTGGAACTTAAAAAGCCGATCGATGGCGGGATAACCATCCAACTGCTGTCTTTGAAATACACAGACCGGAGACGGGCAGCAGGGGAGAAGGGCGTCTTCGGTGCGACAAAGCCAGTTCTGCGGTCACCAACCCGCCTGCCCAGCGTGGTGACTATGGGCAAAACACATGAGTTCAAGCCATTATTGGCGTGAACTTGTAGAGGACTAAGTCCAGTAGTGGACTGCAAAAGGCTGCTGTGATGACGATGAGATCTGTTACGTTTGATAAACTTTTGAAATTTCAACGACGCAGTTAATTTATTACGTATTTACTTGATAAAATTTTCTAGTACTCGTTTTTTGGGTGTTTGTCTCTATGTGATATGTATTTTAGGGCTCCTAACACTGGGCTCTAAAATACATATCAAAAAATCGAAGTCGAAAACCTACTGAAGGCCGTTGAGTGTGAGTCGTTTATTTATTAACTCTATATCGACACCAGCAATTTATACTAAGCTAACTCTTAAAAGTGAACTTTACAATAGAGGCTTATAAAAGGGAAAAACGTGATACCTTTTATAATAATTAAGAAACCTTTTTGAAATTTGGTATCTTTAATAGTTAATTATTAAATTAAATGATTACATTGCAATTTCACAATTTTTTTATTACATATAAAAACACATTTTATCAAGTTCGCATTTAAAAAACAAACTTATCGAAAAGTCGAATTGGCGTAGTATAAATTGTTGGTGTCGATTATGTGATTCTTGATATTAATGAAAAATGATAGTACGAGATTAGTTTATAGTTAATGCAAGTAGAACTTAATATTAGTAAGTATTACCAGTAGTCGATCGATCGATCCAGTCTATAACACCCCACTGCTGAATATAGGCCTTTTTCTCCTTGTAGAAGAAGGACCGAGCTTTACCCACCACGCTAGTCCATTGCAGATTGGCGGGTATATTTCCTATTATGAGTAAGACCAACAAGGACAAATAGCCAGACTGGAAAGAAATATCTTTACAAAGTTGCTAGAGTTACATTCACAAAATTAAATTAAATGTAAATTACAGTACATTACGCTTTTATTACTGCAGAGTTGTAATGCATTTTCATTTCTCAAGCGGAAAACATCCCTCTTTACTGTTAGATACTATTTAGGCTTTCTATTTTATTAATATTGCTTTTGATATTGCCTTTGCAACATTCATACTGGTAATAAATTTGAAACGACCCCTTGACGTCGTAGTGTTTGCTCTCTAGACTTTACATCAGAGTCATTGTGGTAGAATCAATGCTTTAGTAATAGTAATTATTAATTATATATACCATTGACAGGCGACCACATCTGTGCATTGTATAGGCTTTCATCAAACAGTTGATATGGTTGTGGTTACAGTCCGATGAGTATAATGCCTTACGGCCAGTCTAAGACAACGCGTAGCGTGTTTGATACAGTAATTGCATGGCGATGTAATTAATCAGTTATATAACGCAATTAATAGTCACCAAAACATCTCCATCAATAGCGAATTAATTTTTAAATTACTTTAAAAAATATCAATTGAATCTATCTTTGTTGTATCAATAGAACCTTCTACGAAATGGAGTTGGTTATTCTCATGAGCTACTTGTAGATATATTTTATGTGACTGTGTGCAACCATAGTTATAAATGCAACAATAATTCTAATTAATAAAATGTTAATGCTTTGATCTCAGATTAATAGACAAAAGGCAGATGGAGCGCGCCGAACATGCGAGTGAAGCTACCAAAGCGAATACAAATTCAAAAGCGAATACAAAGTCGCAACAGTGCTAAAAATAGCGTCGTATTGTTTAAACGTCTCGAGTGATTCTTTATTTTTGTCAAAAAATGCCGTCTTGTGTTATTAAACATTGTAAAAGTTGTTCCCAAAAACAAAAAAAGAGGATGGAATTTCATTTCACAGGTAATTATAAATTATTTAATTGATTTTATTATTTATTCACTCAATAATTATACGGTGATCTCGAAACACAAAACCTCGACATTAATTCAATTGTGCTGGCTGGCTGGTTTTCGGCGAAATGTTTTTCCCTTCAATATAGTTAAAAATGCAACAATAATTTTAATTAATAAAATGTTAATGTTTTCATTTTGTTATTGGATTATTTTATAATTTGTTATACATTTACAAGAAGTAATATTATTAATTTCAGTGTAGATATTCTAAACTAAGTAACTTTCGTTAAGTTCTAAAGTTCTTAAGCAATGTAATATACTTGTACTTATAGGAGGAGATCCGAACTAGAGACGAACTTCATTCATCTGCTTAATTGATGAAAATTATTTTATATTTATTTTACTATACTAGAAAAAAATAATTAAAAATGCCCCTACGAATTTAAAGAATACATTATTTAATACCTACCGACAGTAAGAAGCCTTTAATAATAATAATAGGATCGTCTATTATTTTCCTGGAATAACTACTGGTTTAGCAGGTATAAACAGATATAATTATTTAATACATTGATACAAGTTACTTTCACTCACATGCTTAATAAAAAAAATCTTACATCAAAATGTGCACTGCTTCATTGCGAATATGATGACATACCTAGGGTTGTCTGCTGAAAATTTGGTTTGATTGGCGGTTGACGAATATAATATAGCCTGAGCAGGAATTTTCCAAAAATTCTTTCACGATTTATCTTTAACATACTAAAGTAGATATAAAATAATTTTTACCATTAAGCATGTGGGTGAAGATCATGTTAAGGTCGGATTTTAGTCTAATTTCTCTGATGAGAACTTTCTAAGTGCCTTTGAATAGATAAAATTTTCTCACAAGAGCCGACCAACCGTGTAACGTTTTAGCTTTCTCTAAGTTAGAAAGTTAAAAATAAATATCTACATGTATATATAAATATTTTTCAGGTTGGTTTCATGTTGTGTTATTTCTCTCAAGTGTGTGAAGTAGTAAATTTTTTACATATTAGTGAAAGTTTTGTATATTGAATATATTAAGCAATCAGTTGTTCGCGGAACTGTTTCACGTAGAAGGTACATGCAAATAAACCTTTTGAACTATCATTATTCTAAAATTTATTAATACGCATTACAGATTATCATTTCTATCTATCTGATATCATAAAATAAATCAGCAAAAAGTAGGAGTAGGTAATAGGATAATTTTTTTTTGTTTTTGTTATTGTTAGGACAAAGTTAGTATACGTGAAAGATGCTAGTTAGCTAGTGAAATATAAACATTCTAAAAATCGATTTTAATTATCGAAACCACCTTTACGACAAAATACGAGTTTATACAAAGACAGCAAACCTAGGCGCAGACCTAGCTTTGATATTTCTAAATTGTATGTCCTTAATACGTGAAATAGTAGAATAATTTGTTATAGTCATAAAAGGTTTTTACACCGATTCGGTATTTTAATATATTTAGAAACTACATTGTAAAACCTGTAATTAATCATAAAATTGTTACAAAAAATGTTTATATTTTGATGATCTAGGCCTGAGAGGACAAAATATAAACGATTTATAAGACTAAAAATTGATTCAAACATGAAAGACGGTCTTTATTTCGCAAATGAAAAATAAGAAGGCATTTTTTTCGTTACATATTTTGTTCGGGATAGTAACAAAACCTCAGTATGAATTTGGAATGTTTTGGATAAAATAACATTCCTCCTCACATCAGAAACATGTCGAGTGTGTATAAGTAATGTCGGAGAGACGCTAGCACCATACGTTAGTGGGGACAGCGGAATGTAATCGGAAAGATTGTCATTTATCCTGACCACTGGTATCCCTTTTATATCCTCGTTTTACATATTTTACGTAAGTATATTTGCGGTAAAACACAATATGCAAAGGTACACTTAAGATATCGATATTAAATATGGATATATGTGTGTATATCATGTTTATATACGATATACAGATAACAGATCACATTTAGCTGGATCGCTTGAGACGAGTTTTACGTTCAAGGATTTTTGTATTTTGCCGGTTTTAAGTGATGCAGGTTTTGTCTATAATTTCTGAAATAACAAATCAACACTTAGAAATAATTACGTAACAATCTTTAAAACATTTTCTTTCTAATAGAAAAGAATGAATTACAACTAAAGGAGGTATTTAAACTCTAATTTAATATCTCAGGAAATCGTGTTGAATTATCGGATGAAAACTATCCAGTTACATATAACAAAACTAGTCTAAGGTGATGACGAAAGTGAAAAAAAATGTTTGTAACAGCTCAGACTCGACATCCAAATGGAGTGTACTCCTTAATAATTAATAACTTAATTAAAAATAAATAAATGTGTTATTAGATGAATCAAGTTTTAACTAATTGAAACAATAAAACTCTTAAATCAAAACATAAATTGACGCTTGCCGTTCGTATTTATTGGTACAGTAAATACTGGTATACCGTTATAACTCGCTACTGCTAAAAGCACTGTAAATCGTAAAATGTAATCTCAGCGTCGTCCGTTGCATCAGCTGTTAGTACCTGGGTGACCGATCGTACCTCGGTATTTTTAGTAAATCGTGTTTTTTGGATATCATATTTTAATTTTAGATAAAATATTTAATTTTAATATTTTCAGATTCTACCGACATAATCATAAAAAATATGAACTGGTTATTTAAATAAAAAATCATGAGTGCAATTAGAAAAAAAAGAAAAAATTATCGATTTTAGAGATTTGAACTGGGGTCTTGACGGTCGATCCAGATCGGTCGATTTCCTGCCTGAGCTATTACAACTTTATTGACAAATGCGAAATTTACCTTCGTATTCTAACGATATTGTAGCCATTTTTTCATTGTCTAAAAACAGGGATAAAACGACATTTTCTAAAAATGAATCCTAGTTATATCGATTTTTTGCCCCCGAAATTCCCTGCATACTAAATTTCATCACAATCGTTGAAGCCGTTTCCGAGATTCAGATTATATATATACAAGAATTACTCGTTTAATAGTATTAGATAGATTTTGTTGTTACACAAATTCACTCCGCTCCTTATTTTGTTCCTTAAGCAGTAAACTCTAAAAAATACATTCACTTTTCTTTCGATTAGGCTATAGTGCCCAAAAAATAATTTTTTTTTTTATAAAGATTCAAATTATAAGTTTTTTGGTATTTTCTACAGTATTTGATGTTGAGGCATCTTTAAAGTGCTTCCAGGCCACAGAAGCTAGGAAATCACATTAGAGAAATTTGATTTAACTGAATTACAATATATAATAATAATATGCGTGTTCAATCATTTTTTTTATCCAGCGAGAGATATTTTCATTATTCAAAGCTACGTTGTTAGCGGATGCTGATCCCATACTTTATTATCGGTAAGTTTGTTTACGAAGGGATTGCCTTTTATCTTGAGGCAATGACAGGATAAAAAGGAAGTAATTTTTGTGTTTGTAGTAAATGAGATTTTGAGTTCTAAAATTAGTTAAAATGAGCTTTATGATACTCAGCAAATAACTGCATCTGCTTATGATTAAAACAATAAAAAGTTATGCAGTATAATACATTGTAGGTCATCGAAAAAATAGTCAAGTAAATATGCATTATTAGAGTTAACTCATAAAACACTTGTTAGATCTCAATTAAGTTTAAATAGGACTACATCACACGTACCACCTTTTGATTAAAAAAAGAATAACCTCTGGCCAGTAAGTTCTGAGGCAACATACAAAAAAAAAAAACCAGTCGAATTGAGATCCTCTTCCTTTTTTGAAATATTTTGAAAATAAATTGAAATATGTACCTACCGCATAATGTAAAACCAGGAAAGGAAATGTTTGTAAAGTGAACTTGTAAGTGAGTTACACGAGTATCTACGTACCTTAGGTTAATTCGCGTTTCATAATTTCTCCGTAACCGTGTCGAGATGAAATCATTCATTTCGTCTGCAATTCAAATTTTCTTCTGAAGTTTGTTAAATTGATTAGGGAATTTCCCGTGCTTTACGCTAAGAATTGTTTATAGGTAATAATTTTCAGCTTTAATTTACATATTGTGATTGAAAATGAATTTTTTACTTCGGTATTAATTATAAAAAATCTGATGAGTCAGTTAATATTTTTTTTTTAAGTAGTATCTATTATATTATCATCACTTTAGCCTATTGCATTCCACTGTTGGACATAGGCCTCGCGCAAGGCAACGCAGACAAGGAGTGAACTTATGTGTTTTGCCCATAGTCACCACGCTGGGTCGCACCAAAGACGCTGCTGCCCGTCTTCGGCCTGTGTATTTAAAAGCCAGTAGTTGGATGGTTACCCCGCCATCGGTCGACTTTATTTTTTTTATATCACTAGGTCGGCAAACAAGCGTACGGCTCACCTAATGGTAAGCGATTACCGTAGCTTATAGACACCTGCAACACCAGAAGCATCGCAAGCGCGTTGCCGACCCAATCCCCAATCCAATCCCCAATCCCCCCCAGGAGCTCTGGTCACCTTACTCACCAACAGGAACACAATACTGTTCGAAAACAGTATTATTTTGCTGTGATCTTCTGTAAGGTCGAGGTACTTCCCCAGTCGGGCTGCTCCATATTTGAGCAGGGAATTCCTGCTGTGCCCTACCTCAGTTAAAACTACTTTATAAGTTCCAAGGTGAAAGTGAAACTGCGTTATCCCGTAGTCGCCTCTTACGACACCCACGGGAAGGAAGGGGGTGGCTATATTCTTAACTGCCGTAACCACACAGCAAATTGATATATCATCATTATAAATAAAAACGAATCCTCAAAATGTATGTACGCAAATAACTTCCAAACGATAGCACCAAATTGGATAATTATTCTTATTTTTTTGTTTGCTTAAAAGAAAAAAGAAATTGCTATGTTCATCAACTTTTGAGGTATAGTATATATAGCAGGATATATCCTGCACAAAATCTGGACCAGACTCTCTGGGGAAGTATTTTAACCTTATAGAAGATCACAGTTAAATAATAGTACTCTCAAATAGTGTTACGTTATTGTGGTGAAGAAGGTAGCCAGCGTTCCTATCAGAGACGGTCAGGGGCTGGGTCACCTACGTGCTGTTATGGTCCTGGTGTGTATGATATGACAGTATGAAGTACGCCGAAACAGCGTGCAGTTGATACATTCCATTAATCAAGTAGTTAGTAGAAATTGCGGGTTCAATTCCTGTTTGAAATAAATGTATGTATTTGTACAAATATTTGTTTGCTGTTTGGATGTCTGTTCTTGTGGGTTTCTTCACTGGACCTCGAAGAGCGCCTTACGCTGACTGCTGCTGGTCCTAAACGTTATTATATACACCTGATAGCGATTGTTAGTCATAGTAGTAATACGCATTGGAGCAGCGTGATGAACTAAGCTTCGATCTTTGCTCCTACATAGAGAAAGAGGCCTAAGGATATTACAGGCTGAATCGTTAATCATTATTTTTATATTATGTACATTGTCGTACAATTTATTAAAATAACGTTTACTTTTAGGTCAATATTTAAAATCACTTGTGGTAACTTCGGCAGTAATTACTGTTTTGCATTGTATTGAATACATTTTTCAATATAAATACTAATACGAATATAATGGGGTCACCCATTATAGTCTTCCTGTATTGATAATAAACATCCAGCAACAATTACTGAAGCAGAACTTTCTACAAAATAAAAGACCTATTAAAATGAATAAAGTTTTCAATTCATCGAAAAGTTTTAATCTTTACTGATTTTTTGTATTAAAAAAGGAGATTTGATAAGTATGATTTACAGAATATTACGTTAAAGCTACATTTTTTAAACCGACTTCAAAAAAGTACTGTACTTTTTGTGTGTTTCTTCTTAACATTTTACGAGTTGTACCCGTTTTGACGACGCGTTGGCACGACGGTCACAGCACTGGTTTGTGGCTGTTGCGTAGGGGTTAAGGGTTCGATCCCCGCACATGACAAAAATTTGTTTTGGCCATACAGATGTTTGCTGTGGTCTGGGTGTTTGTGCAGTCCTTTCCATCGTGCTTCAGAGAGCACGTTAAGCCGTCGGGCCCGGTTATCATGTACACCTGATAGCGATCGTTACTCATAGTAGGGAATGTATTCACCAACCCGCAATGAACATATACAAGATATTACAGGCTGAAGCATACTATACCCATTTTGACGATTCTTCTTTATTCGTAAATTAGGGGAATTTTGAGCTAAATTTGACAAATCGTTTTGATGTTTGGCTAATAATGCGTATTTAATTCACTTCATCTACGTTGATGACGTTCTCATATTATGAATTTTTGATGTAAATCGAAATCGTTTTTCTTTTAGTTTGAGAACAACACGCTTACATGTTTGAATTTTTCAGACATATCTCATTTTATTCTATTCGCTCTGGAAAGAAATGAAATAGTAAAAAATGTGTTTACGTAATGTAAGACTATTATTAAATCTTTCAGTGTTCGGAAGGACAGCTTGTCGGACAAGCAATATGATTTCTCAAGCGAGATGTTCAACTTGGTACGTAACAAAGGGAGTTACGCGCTCGGCTGAGTGCGAACATCGGTCTGTATGGACACATGGTAGACTTGTTCTTCAATGCATGATATTGATGTGAGATGGGATCGGTTTTTTCTTCAACGTAAAAGCAAAGGAAAATTTGGTAGACAGTGAGTAACTTCGGTTAAAGACAATTGATATAACGTGTTTCTACGTACGCATAATAATTCTTGTTGCCCTAACATCATCAATGATGATTTTTAGTTAATGATTAGCTGTGCCCGCGACTTCGTCTGCGTGTAATTTGGCAAAAAAGTTATTGATTAGTTCGCAGAGTTATAAAATAAATATTTTTTAAATAAAATAGCCTTAGTTACACCTTATAACATCAGATATCTGCCAGGGAAAGTCCCGTCAAAATCGTCAATTTTATTTATTTGTATAGATAACTCTAGACGCCGCGTTAGCGCAACGGTCAAAGCCATGGATTGTGCCGCTTGCGCTGGCGGTTGCGGGTTCGATCCCCGCACATGACAAACATTTGTATTGGCCATACAGGTGTTTGCCGTGGTTTGGGTGTATGTGTAGTTCTTGTAGGTCTCCCCACTGTGCCTCGGAGAGCACGTAAGCCGTCGGTCCTGGTTGTTATCGTGTACACCTGATTGCGATCGTTACTCATAGTAGGGAATATATCCACCAACCCGCATTGGAGCAGCATGGTGGATTAAGCTCTGATCCTTCTCCTACATGGGGAAAGAGTCCTATGCCCAGTAGTGGGATATTACAGGCTGAAGCGAGCGATAGATAACACTCTCTCACTTTCACTCTTTTAATACAAAGTAATATGATATGATAAAATAAAAATAAGGCAAATTTGTAATATGTATTAAAGAGTAAAATATTCAATTCTACTTACATTCATTTTAACTCTATCCTTAAAATTTACATATATGTTCCTATACATATTTGTTCTTCTTCAGGTTAAAATGGCTTTCGATAGTGCCAATGAGCACAGATGATTTCGCCAATGTCACGTAGAAATACATATTTGTTGTATGTATTTTCTATAATTATTGACTTTGATTACTCATAAAAATATGTAAAAAATATTTCTTGGAAAATTACTATCAAACTGACATCCTTTGAAAAATATTGCCAGTCGTAAAAATGTAAGCATTCTTGAATTTAAAATTTTTGTCGTAGACGTCGTTGTCGAGAAGATAAAATTTGATTTTCCAATAAGTGGCCGTTTGCCGTTTCAATACTTTCCGAGTCGACTGGACATCATTTTATTGTTGTGATATAAGAAAACGGCTTCTGTAGTTTGCCCGTGAAATTAACTGACATTTTTCAGTGTTATGTTGCCTGTTATATTTTGGTGAGGCTTGTTAGGTAAGAAATTGTATCTAAATTTATTATTTGTATTTGTTATCATTGATAGATAAATGTTTGTAATATGGCTCTCAACCCATCTGGGAGATTAAATTTGACTTCTTGCTGCTTTACTTAACATATTCTAGAAAATTTTCGTTGGCTAAGACAAAGTTAAGGGTATCTTTGTTGATTTGCTTACTTTTCATTTTCTTACAAATCATAATTGTTTCGTATATAAATTCAATTAAAAAACTAAAAGAAATCCTTAATGAAATTAAATAATTGACTAAAATAAATTGTAATATATTAATTATTTAATATACTTATTTATAAACCGATATAAAAGTGTTTTAAGTAGGCATTCATGCATAGAACGGTGTTCATATTTGCGTTAATTTTACTAATTATTTGGCACATTTTGTCAATTTATATACATTAGTTGAATTTTAATACCTACAGAGAAACTAAATGTTTTTAAATAGCAATCAATTAACATTTTAATTAATTTCTACATATATAAGGTAAATTAATTATTGAAATTAATAATTGAAATATGAAAGTGATACAAAAACGGATCCAGGATCTGATGATGGGATTCCAGAGAAATCGAGGGAAACCCTTGAATATCGTGGTGATGACTAGTGCGTTTGTTAATTTATTTCGTCTACTTACGTTACTTGTCGATGTAATTGAAGTCATTTTGTTTCATTTGCGAGCAAACACAATTATCATTATTAGTGTTTTAGGTTATTTCTAAAATTATGTTAAATATAATCTCAACGAAAACATCATAGCTCTCTGTCTAGTAATAAAATAAAGATGAAAATCTTTGTAACTTGAATGGGGCGTCGCATCTTTCCATGTCGAACAAATACAGACCAAGTGTTGAGAAAAAAGCGCTAGAATATTATTTTTATTCTTGTTTTAAAAATATTGTTTTATTTGATAGATAATTAAATGAAAATTATTATCAGAGTTTGTCGACTGAACTAAAAAAAAGAGAAGTTTCTTAATTCGATTCGATTCGATTGTATTTTTTTATTTATCTATCTATAACAACACTATCTCTAACATCCCGTCTGAAATCTGAAGTCTAATTTTAAGTTATTCTTCCAATCTGTTTCATTGCTGTCCTTGAAAGACACATCTTTTGTTTGAGGTCTGAGGGGTACTTTTTGAGTTAATTTGTTTGAGATCTGACGGGTACTTTTTAACCGACTTCCAAAAAAGGAGGAGTTCTCAATTCGACTGTATTTTTATTTTTTATTTTTTTATTTTTTTTTATCTATGTTACATCAGAACTTTTGACCGGGTGGACCGATTTCAACAAATTTTTTTTTAATCGAAAGATAGTGTGTGCCAATTGGTCCCATTGAAATTTATTTGAGATCTAACTATACTACTTTTCGAGTTATATCTAATAATGCGTTTTTACTTGACGCTTTTTTCGTCGACCTACGTTGTATTATACCGCATAACTTTCTACTGGATGTACCGATTTTGATAATTCTTTTTTTGTTGGAAAGGGGATATCCGTAGTTTGGTACCATGATAAAGAAACTAGGCACTGATGATGGGATCCCAGAGAAATCGAGGGAAACTCGAAAATCCGCAATAACTTTTTACTGGGTGTACCGATTTTGATAATTTTTAATTTAATCAAAAGCTGATATTTATCATGTGGTCACATATAAATTTTATCGAGATCTGATAACTACTTTTTGAGTAATCTTTGATAACGCGTAGTTACTTGACTATTTTTTCGTCGATCTACGTTGTATTACTCGTCGATGTAATTGAAGTCGGTTTTTTTTTCGTTTGCGAGCAAACACAATTATTGAGTTATTTCTAATAATGCGTATCTAATTGACTGTTTTACCCACTGCCAACGATCGATGTAATTGAAGTCGGTTTTGTTCTGTTTGTGAGCAAACACAATTATTTTCTTTTTATAGAAGGGTTTAGATGAGGCAAGAAGATATGAAAGTATTGAAGACTTTTCTCGTAGTAGCATTTGCTGAGTTTAGTCTCGCCGTCTGATTTCTGTTTCTGTTTTAAGCACGTATCGTAGCGTTTCTAATTATATTCGTGAATTGTTACATGTTTCATTCATATTTCTGCTGTCTTATATCGTTTAATACGTTGTCACCGGTTATTGTATATAATCAAAATCTTAGTGTGACAAATAAAAGCCATAATAAAAAATCTTTATTATTCCTTTAATCTTATATTTTTCTGTATTATATTTAACTGTAAGCAAATTATATTAATATTTGTAACAAAATACAATAACAAAGTTTGCGAAAGATAATGGTTACAAGAGAATAACCTCTAGCTGCTCGTTAAAATATTTATTTGTATAAGGCACAAACAAGTTTTTGAAATATTCTACATCTAAAATAACAAAACGAATAAGCAGTTATTTCTCCATGGAAAGGATATTACATAACTTCATATAATGTGTATTCCAATAGTGTACGATTGCGTTTAATTTTCATCGTTGTTCACGTAATTATTTTATTGAGAAAATCAAAGGCTTATTAGCCATGTTGAGAGTATTATAGGGAACCATTTAATTTTATTTAAGTAAAAGGACCTCAGGCTATGTCTATTTTCTAACTAGTCTGTTGTTTTTGGGGGCCATAAAAAAATTTGTGTTATGACAATATTCCTAATAAAACGTTTACGTATTAAGTCCATGTGGGTCGTAAACTTTATATTTTATTATCAGTGTCGTTCGTTGAAGCTTTTAAGTTTACTTGGTCTGTTTTCTTAGTCTGCACAGAGATTGTAAGTTATTTGAACGGACGTAGCAAAGCTTCCATTAGACCATCCTCATTATTTTATGAAAAAATTACTTAGTATTCACTTTTGAAATTGTTTATGGGAATATATATAAAGTTTATATTTTTTATGAGCACTGCAAGTTATCCTTAAGTTTTACCTTTGCTTGCGTGTTAAGCTTAACAGGATTTGATAAAAAATGTCTTCAATTATGCGACATTAGTTATCAGTTTTTGTAAAATGTTTTATAATTAATTTCTCTGGACTTTTATACCTTATTTTTAAAAATCGTGACTAATTACAAGTAGATTTATTGAGCAATAAATGTTTTTTTTTGTAAAAGTTTTTAATTAATTAAGACCAAACGATAGTATTGCCTTGTGGCACGAATTACGTTTTAATTGTTTAACAAACGAGCAGCGCGTGGCTCAATAAAAGCTTGTTACAAGTTATGGGGGACCTGCGGGAATTCAGTTGGTACGAAACACTTAAGCCTCAGTAAGATATCTTCTAAGTTAAATGAACCCTTCAACTCGTAATGTAAGTAAATGTCCCTTGCAAGGAAATTTTCTTTTTCTTTAATACAATATTTAAATAAATTGACAACTGGAGTGTATGTGAATATTATATGAAAGAAGGTGAAAATTTAAGTACTTTAAATGAATTAGCTCTGTACTTATTGTATTAGGAGAATGTTTTCTCCTAAATGAAGAAAGAGGCCTATGCTCAGCAATGGGATGTTACAGGTTGAATTGTAAAATCGTATCGCCGTATTGAATTATGTTTTTTTTTTTTTTTAATTTGTATAAAATTAGGATATTATTAAGTTGACGAGTTCCTCTTTAGAGATAAAATCTACTTTATATTTTATTGCTGTTTTATACGAGGCGATAAGTCAGATGGAAAAATAATATCAAAAATATTATAGCTTATTGTTAATGGCCAGTAGTAAAAATTTAATTTGCTTGCATACGATTGAAGGCGAAATGAGACACGACACTCGCGAACCATGTCAGAGGCTTTCTTGTTCTATCGTTATTAGTTATTATATTCGTCGCTCATTATTGTGTAAAAATAAAAATTATATACAGTTTACTACACCAAACGTGGAGGTAGGGCACAGCACGAAGTTTCTTGCTAAAAATATGGAGCAGCCCGACTAGGGTAGTAACTCGAGCTTAGGGAAGATTACAGCTAAATAATACTGCTTTTAAGAAGTCTTGTGTTCCTGTTTGTGAGTAAGGTGACCAGAGTTCCTAGGGGAATTGGGGATAGGGTTGGCAACGCGTTTGTGATGCTTCTAGTGTTGCAGACGTCTATAAGCTACGCTAACTGCTTACCATCAGGTGAGCCGTACGCTTGTTTCCCGACCTAGTTATATATAAAAAAGGAGTTTAAATAAAGCCTATACTGTAGGTTGATCTAACTTGCATATACTTCGGAGCATACGCTATGTAAACCAACAAAAAACGAATATTAGTGATAATAACGTAAATGAAACTACAACAAATTTTCTGCAAACAATACCCAAGTTGAATAAACTTTTACTAATTGCTCGTTAACTGAACAAAGCTGTCGCGCCATCATCTTACGCTTCATACGAGTTCTGGCAGATGTTCGGCATATGGTGAAAATATAAAAAATATGAAGCGACCTTTAAATTGTGACTAACCTTAAATTGCTGTAAACTTGTGGTAAACATTGTACATCACAAAAATACAGTGCAGTTGAGATTTTTTTTGAGGTCGATTAAAATCATAGAATCTTGTATTTTGTTTGTCTGCTTTTATTGGGGCTTTCAGCTGATTCAAAGCAAACTGGCATTTTTTTGAATGTCTCATATCTACATTCGGAACGCAAAGGAAGAAAGCTTCACCTATTTACACCATTGACAGATCTCAGTGTTTTACTGTACACGGCGAGATATTGGTATCCTGGTCTGAATATTTTAGCGACGTATTCAGCCGAATTGGTCATGAAAAGGACCTGTAACACCTGAATGCCATGCCAACTTCTTTAGAGCTAGCTGCATAACCTTCTAACGTAATATTTATATATTAGTAGTAGAAAGATATTTCTATTCGCAAATATTAATCTAAGTGTTTATTAATTGATAAGTCCCAATGACTACGATTTAACCTCCTGCTGTTGAAATCTATTCGTAATCTATTTGATGGATAACTTTAGCTGTAACTGTTGAAACCGACCCTTAAAACGCTTTAAATTCCACAAGTGCCTGTTATTTAAAAATAAATATGATTTATTTATAAAAATAAATGGTATAGTTTTTTTATTTCAAACGTTTGCCTTTTGAACTTCAAGATAATGGATATTCGATAATTAAAAGTTTGCATTTTACATTACGATTTTAATTTTTTTACATGCTTATTACTTTTTTTTATCTAAAATAAAAAGGTTAGTAGAAATTTTGGACATGTAAGGAACATGTAAGGAAGGGATTCGGTAGCTCTATAACCGAGTGTTTATAATGTATATACTATTATTATTACTATATTATTACTCGTAGGTAAAAAAATTTTTACATGTTAAAATAGTTGATAGTCTTTGTATAATGTATATATGAATAAGTTATTTCTGAGAAGCTTTAAATTGCCAACCTTAAGAATAAACGACCGTGTTGCTGAAGGAGCTGAATATAACTTTCAGATTTAATTTTACAACAAGAAACTTGTCCATTTAACCAAAACTACGCAAATTAAACTAGTACAGTAGCTGCAGGGGGTAACCGTACTGTTAAAAATTGAACTGTAGTATTATTATTATTATGTCACTGAATGTCACTCCGCCCGCCCAATACATAATAGATACATATATTATAATAACTACTTATATAAATAATATTGTAAATTTACTTATACTTACATATATAAATATAAACGGGTGGAGGAATACGCTCCGGCAGGGAGATCAAACGGCCGGGGGTTAGGGCTGTAGGCTGAGAAACCGGCGGACAATCCTAGCCGAGTCAAGTAACACCGCCTTCTGCATCCTGGCTGCGAGCGAACCGTCCCGGATCCCCAGTTGCCTCAGATGGTGAGCGAGGCTAACCGGGATCAAACCGTTGGCAGATATTACGATAGGGATTATTTCAGCGGACCCCACACCCCACATGTCGACAATCTCGTGCGCCAGATCCAGATATTTACGTTTTTTCTCAGTCTCGGCTTTCACGAGGTTCTCGTCATGCGGGACGGTGATGTTCACTAAAAATACCCTCGACCGTGCCCTGTCCATCACCACGATATCAGGCTTGTTCGCCAGTATCGTCCTGTCTGTGGCGATAGGCAGGTCCCAGTAGAGCCGGACTCCGTCGCGTTCGAGTACTGGCACCGGTGAGTATTGGTAATACGGCATCCTCTGTTCCAGAAGACCGTACATAAGAGCAAGCTCTTGGTGGAGAATCTTGGCCACTTGGTTGTGTCTGTGCAAATACTCAGTATTAGCAAGCGCGGAACAACCCGAAAGCAAATTACGTATTATTATATTGTTTTATTATTATTATATTCAAGCGTCCGGTTGTTTAATCAATACATATAATAAAAATGTAACAGATCGCTGTCTGTACATGGAAGATATATGAGAATAAATATTATTGGGACTTAATCAACGCAAATAGCAGCCAAAACAATGATTGTTAGAATTTTTTGTTTGTGCGTTTGTGCACGCAAATTTCAGAAATGGTTGATTCGATTTAGATGTGGTTTGCACTAATACATTATGGTAAGTTTTACTTAATATTTAATGTTTGTTTCATGTCAATCGGTTAATTAATAAAAAAGTTATGCTGATTTAAAAAATCACGTTGAACATGTAAATACCCAAAATGCGGACGAAGTCGCAGGCACAGCTAGTTTATAATATATTCAACGATTGGGTAGTGTCCAAACAATAAATACCTACTGTTTAAGATTTACAGTTGCGGATTTGACTTCTAAAAGCTCGTAATATTAAAAGGAGGCCATAAAATTCTCCTATGAGATTTTTATAAATCCTAAACCATTGTCAGACGCTGTGTTCTATGTCTGTCCGTTAATCGTTATGTAAACAATCATTTAAAGTTCCCCTTATAAAAGTTAAATTTGAGTATTCAGTCGTATTCATAGGCTTATGGTAATATTATATAGAAGGTATTAGGGGTCGTAGTGATTTAGCGATATTACTTTTACGACCATTTTTACATCCAATCTCCGAATATTTACGACAAACTCAGTTACGATCTCAGTAAAAGCTAGGGACGGTTAAAAAGGACGAAATCTTATCCTCACTAAGCATATTTTGATTCATCCTCGATTTATTTCAATATAATAAATTTGTACAGAAAGATTTATTTGATTTATTCGTGTTTAAAATATAACAAATATATAACTAAACAGTTATATATCTGTTATATTTTTACGATAGTACGAAAGTTTTCAAGGAATTAAATTTGACTGGGGAAGTATTATTGGTGTTTTAGCTTCTACCTTAATCAAAGAGGTTTGTCGAACAGGTATTAATATTTATTTTAATTGTAAGTCTTTATTTTTATAAATTATATAACTCATTACCAAATTCAATAAATATTATACAAAGGTTATTGTTTCTACTGTATTTTTTATGCGTGTAATCTCATAATTTTTTATTGGATGATCTGATTTTGATCATTCTTTAAGGGAACGCTGGTTCTTGTCATGTGCTTCCATATAAATTTGACCGAGATTTGGTAAGTACTTTTTGTGTTATCGTTAATAATACGTATTTAATTCACTTCTAGTATTTAAATAAACTTTAAAATTATTTCATTGCGGAATGTAATAGGAGACATTTCAGAAATTGTTTTAGTTGCATTGCATAATGGTCCTTAAATCAATAACATCTAGGAATGTAAAATATCAAAAATTGATTGAGCTCTACGGCGAGTAGGTACTTTTTGAGTTTTTCTTAATGAAAGCGTATTTAATTGATTATTTTTTTGATTACATTGTATTACATAAGAATGTAAATTGTAGTTGGTTTTTTATCTACTCCTCATACGATGTGATAAGCTAATTAAACATTGGAAACTGTTTTTCTAAATGGTTTTTTATATAATTGCTGCGTTAAAAATTAATTGTTATTTTTTTTCTTCATTAAAATGGATAAAAAAAAAATTTTGCAATTACGCTTCAGCCTGTAATATCCCACTACTGGGCATAGGCCTCTTTTCCCATGTAGGAGAAGGATCAGAGCTTAATCTACCATGCTGCTCCAATGCGGGTTGGCGGATATATTCCCTACTATTAGTAACGATCGCTATCAGTTGTACATGATAACAACCGGGACCGACGGCTTAACGAGCTCTCCGAGGCACGGTAGGGAGACCCACAAGGACTGCACAAACACCCAGACCACGGCAAACACCTGTATGGCCAATACAAATGTTTGTCATGTGCGGGGATCGAACCCACAACCGCCAGCGAAACAGACACAATCCATGGCTGTAACCGTTGCGCCAACGCGGCGTCTGAAAATAAATTTTGCAATAAATATTTATAATATAAGATCTGTATTTCGATAAAAAAACGTGTTTTTACTAAAGTAGTTTTGTTTACTCGATATTGTATATAAATTTACAAGTGAAAAATCATACTCCTTAAGGAGTATCGGGTTCAACCCTACGCCGCTGGTCCCGGGGGCAGCCTACTAGTTTGTTATATAACACAATAAAACTAATAAACCGATGCGAAGGTTTCATTGAATTATCGCGTTTATCTAAATATACACTTTTTTCTTACTTATAAAATAATTATTTCTATAGTGATGACCAAAAGAGTAATCAACTGTCGCAATACATTCTCTTACACTTTACTGCAAAAGTTAAATAAACAAACATTGAATTTATATATATACTTATATAAAAAAAAAAGAAATAGTAATAAATTTTAAAAATCGGTTTAAGCTTTGATCCTTCTCCTACATGGGGAAAGAGGCCTATATGGGTATGGGCACATTACAGGATGAAGCGAGCGAATTATTAAGAATTAAAGTTATGTGAGTCTATAATACATCTCTACATAGTATAAAACAAATTCGCTTCCCGCTGTCTCTATGTTTAGATCTTTAAAACTACACAACAGATTTTGATGCGGTCTTCTTTAGTTAATAAAGTGACTCTTGAGAAAGGTGTATAATTATTTATAAAACATGCATAACATAATAGATATCATATAATGTCGTAAATAAACACAGTTTTTTGTGCTAACATTGCAAGTATTTATTTTATATCATTAGTATCAGCACTGTGTCCGTGCGAAGCCGGGGTAGGTCACTAGTTTAAAATAATTTATAATCGAAGCAGTTAAGTTTTAGACTTTACTTATTTATTTATTAGGTAAAGTCTTATAAGTCAAATTATTTAAATTAAAGGCTATTTAGAATGAAGTTTGTTACTTCACAGCAACTCTCTTACCACTGTGCAAAAATCCGCATCGCATTTCTTAAAATACTTATTGCAAAATTAATTTAGATCTTATTTTTATTAAAATTTTCCATGAAATCTTTTTTCTTTAGTTTTTAACGATTTTGTAATTATTTAATGTTTTTAAATAAAACGTAAGTCTTTTATAAGTTGTTAGCATTTCCTCTCTCAAAGAACGGATTATTCTTTGGTAAATAGAATACCTAAAGTTAAGTCTAAAGTATACGGACTCCAAAGCAAGAGGCCTAAACTAGGTACCTCTGTAACAGGAGGCTTAAATGTCCTTTAGGATTTTAATTTAAAGGAGCATTATGCAATCTATTGCATTATGTCTAGTCTTTTTAACTGACTTCCAAAAAAGGAGGAGGTTCTCAATTCGACTGTATTTTTTTATGTATGTTACTTCAGAACTTTTGACTGGGTGGAGCGATTTCGACAAATTTTCTTTTGGTCGAAAGGTGGTGTGTGTCATTTGGTCTCATTTAATTTTATTTGAGATCTAACAATGACTTTTCGATTTATATCTAATAATGCGTTTTTACTTGACGCTTTTTTCGTCGACCTACGTTGTATTATACCGCATAGCTTTCTACTGGATGTACCGATTTTGATAATTCTTTTTTTGTTGGAAAGGGGATATCCCTAGTTTAGTACCATGATAAGGAAACTAGGATCTGATGATGGGATCTTAGAGAAATCGAGGCAAACTCTCGAAAATCCGGAATAACTTTTTACTAGTTGTACCGATTTTGATAATTTTTAATTTAATCAAAAGCTGATGTTTATCATGTAGTCACATATAAATTTTATCGAGATTTGATAACTACTTTTTGAGTAATCTTTGATAACGCGCAGTTACTTGACTATTTTTTTCGCCGATCTACGTTGTATTACTCGTCGATGTAATTGAAGTCGTTTTTTTTTCGTTTGTGAGCTAATACAATTATATTTATTATTGTCAAATAAGGGAAAGGAAGAGTATTCTTTATACAACTAGGTCGGCAAATAAGCGTACCCCTGATGGTAAGCGATTACCGTAGCTTATACACGTCTGCAACACCAGAAGCATCGCAAACGCGTTGCCGACCTTATTCCTTTCCAGGAGCTCTGGCTAGCTTACTCGCCACAGGAACACAACATTACTTAAAAACAGTTTAGTCAGCCGTGTCTTCTGTAAGGTTGAGGTGCCTCCCCAGTCTGGCTGCTCAAGATTTTGTGCCCTACCTGAATATTCTATGTAGTATAGTTTGAATATCTTTATTTGTTTTCATTTCTTTTCTTCAAAGTTTAAATTTATTTATGCTTGTGACAACAAAAATTTAAAAATATAAATAATATTCCTTGTTGCTTTCAATCGATTTTTATTTATTTTTTTTTACTAATGTTTGTTACTTATATTTTGTTTAAGTCCGCCATTTTCATAAAATAAATAATAGTGTAATTATTTACTAAGATTAATGATAGAAATTATATTTTTCGTGGAAAAAATGAAGAAGCAAAAAAAAATTTTGGGAGAATTTCGTAATAAATATTTATTATAATTACAGGAAAACTGTAATATGCGTGCAGTATTATGTGACTGTTTTTCCCTTGAGTTATAATTAACTTATTAATAGCTCGTCTGGCTTATTAATTAACAGTATGGCGTTATTGTTAAAGAAATTGGGAGGAAACGCGTAAATCAGGCAATAAATCAAAACATCTTTAATGATTTTTTTTTGTTAAAAAAATAAAGCAAAGAAACAAATTTATTTTTATTAAGGCGACAAGAATATATAGTTTTGCCTTTGTTCTAAAGTAAGGAATTAACGTGCTACATATCTATCTTCTCTACTTCTATATATATACAATTAAATATTGTCGAAATTTAAGTACGCATATAACTTTTGAACAACTGCACTTAATTGGATAATTCTTTTTATTCGTATTCGTATTGTCAGAATAAGGTTTATGTAAAAGAAAATTTGTCAAAAATTGTACGGAAATTTTTAAAATATCCTAAATAAAATTTGAGGGAAAAAGTTTGAAACTTTGAGAACACATTGACGTTTGTAAGTAGTTGCTAAGAAAGCTGCTGCTTTCTTTAAATTTCCTTTTAATTAACTTTCTTTTAATTTCCCAGCCTTAATGACCATTTGAAACAAACACATTTGACATGAGTTTCGGGGATGCACACAAGCATCGACGAGTAGCAACAAAACAGGCGATTGAGTAATGAAAAATTAGCGTTTAGGTTGTATATAGATAGTGTTTATATTTGTATCATACAAGTCGCCTAACAAGGATAACTATATTTTAAAATTCTATTTATAATATTATCAGTTCGACGTTTGTATGTGTGTCAAATCGAACGTCTTGTCAGACGTTATGATACGACAATAAAAGATTTTACCAGAAAAAATAATTACATTTAGAAGAATATACGCATTTGCTTTGAACTGGAAATAATCTTGGCTTACTTCCTTCTTGCTTATTTTACTTCTGATGCACGTGGTAAGCATGACTTACCACATGTATCATATTGCAAGATATCTAATAAATAAAAAAATCATTATCAAAATTATTGCTTCAAAATAAAATAAAATTCGAAAGTTAGCTGTAGTTGATTTCTTATTCATGAATATTTCTCACATTACAGAATAGAATTATATATTTCGTTTTATGTTTTTGTCGAAATAAGTACAACATTCATATAAATTAATATAATATTACTGTAATTAACAGAAAGACGTGACGATCTTTTTGGTATAAATATAGTTTCTTTTTTCTGGAAATTTCTAACAAATACATTATTTTTTCAGATTTTCTGAAAAGGGGCGCTTCTGGCGTGTTCAGCACTGAAGACTGAGTGCTCTCAAGAGAATCGAGCTCATGTCGTTTTGTGGATCAGAGAGGCTTGTGAAATTAGATTGCAGAGTTAGAATTATTTCGAGAATATTCGAGAATGAGTCTAGAAAATAAGACTTTTGGGTTTGCGTAGCGGCTGCTTTTGAGGCAAACTCGTAAATGTCTTTATTATTTAGAAATTTTAGTTCTTTTGTTATCGACAAATTTTTGTTATTATGAAATAAATGTCTTCATGTTTGTGTAATTATCTATATACCTTTTAATAAAGAAAAATAAGTGTGGGTAAAGTGAGTGTGTGTGTGTGTGTGTGTGTGTGTGTGTGGGTGTGTGTGTGTGCAATGAACACACAGTATAAATGAAATTTCTGAAACTTAGCTAGCCTATGAGAGATTTTTTTCATCGAAAATATAAAATACTGTGTAATGTTAGAGTACATTGGGTACAATATTTTTCACTCTATTATTATTCTCTCCTATTCGTTTATGTATTTGTTTCTTTACCATGACGCAATTTATTTTCATCAAGTTTCAAATCACAACGACTTAGGACTTTCATCCGTTTGTTATTAAAACAGTTTACATAACATCTCTTCTTGGATTAATGTATTAAATTCTCAATCGACAATGATTTTGGCATTTAAGGTCTTTCAAGACATGTAAAACGGCGGTAAAACGTATCAATAAAGCTAAAAAAAATAAAAGAAAAAATAAAAGTACTGGTCTGATAGTTTTTTCAAAGCTTGTGTTGAAAAAGGTGAAAATGAAAACTTTTTCTGTCTTAGTTACCATATACATAAAATTGTTACCTATATATGAAATAGTACCACGTGTGAAACCGCTAGAAATATATTACGAAATAGCAAATGTTAAAATATAATATTATTTATTATTATTTTTAAAACTAAAATAAAATTTATTTCATTTTTTTAAACCGGGATGTCTGGCACGAACTTGGGGAGACTTATGTCCAGCAGTAGACCACGATAGGCTGAAGTTATGATTATTTTGTTTAATTTATTCCGACGTATGTTATACGTAGCTTATTCTCACATAATGCCATAACTCTTGAAATAATCGTATTAGCATTTAAACGGAGTAAGTTCTAATCGAATCTTATGATCGTGAAGTACCTAACGTCTAAACTATCTGAGATTAGACTAATTATTATTAGTTTCAAACTAATTATTAACATTGCTGTGTTTTAATCTTTTATATAACTTACGTAATTATATGACGTTATGATTTAAATAAGTTAAATATTTATTTGCGAAGCATTTAATTTATACAGCTTTTTCAATGATACCTGTCAGAGGGCTTAAATTATTAATACTTGTTAAAAATTATCATCATCTTTCAATAAATTAACAAAAAACCTTAACGAATTATATATATATATATAAATATGATTTAACATACACACTGTCGTCTGTTCCTATGGTAAGCAACTTAATGCTTGTGTTACAGGTAACAGCCAACTGCTAGAACTATATATTTGTTTTTGATAAACGTACACAGAAATAATACATATATAAATATATAAATACAAATACCCAGACACACATACATACACCCAGATACACACACCGAGACTCAGGCGGGAATCGAACCCGCAACCCGCAGAACAGAAAGCAGAGCCACTACAAACTGCGCCAACGGGCTAGTCATATATAAATCGCGTAAAAATCTGTTGAATAGTTAAGAAAGATGATAGGAAAGAAAGATGCTAGCCGCAGATTTTGTTCGATAATTATCAAATCATTCATTGTTGATCATACCATTGTGTAAATGTAAAAACCGAGTACCTATTAACTCGATAGAAGTTTAACTTGAAACAGTAGTTTTATGTAAATGGAGATCATGGCTTAACTTAAAGAACTGTTTGACGTAATTATGTTTATTAAAAGTGAATCTAGAGCTAGGAGCGGCAAATAGTTACAGGTTCTGAAGGGGAAGTTTAATTTATTGATATTAGAGCTGTCAAAGGAGAACACTGCGCCGTTTCCTTTGAATTTCATGCTCTATTTCACCGAGTAACCACAGGCGGTCGTGAAAGTTACGCAATGCTGGCGATGCTGTGATCTGTTTATTTTCAAAATTATTGTAATTACTAATAAAAAACTGTACATAATATCGATTTTTATTTCGTGTTTTCGTGTTTAACTAAAATATGTTCTGGATCATTAGCACTGTATTACTAAGGTTTAACTTGTCGATGTAATTGAAGTCGTGTTTTTTCGTTTGTTAGCAAACACAATTATATAAAATAGTAGTTGACAAATGTTTTGGTGTCATATGTGTGCTCAAAGAACATATTCGTAGTACACTAATGATAATATAGAGAACTTTGAATTAATATAGTTAAATTGTCATCTTAATTGAGTTCTCGTTTCAAAATTACAACCTGCTCTGCGCAGAGAATTGTTTCCTTGAAAGTTGAGTACCGCAATTGCTACGCTGCATGCGCGTTAACTCTCGGAAATACGTCGAGACCACTGATTGTATTATTGTCTCTGAAATTTGTGTCTTAGAAAACTACGATGATGATTTTGTATTAGGAACACAATACATACTATTTTACATCGATTATAATAAAGCGTTTAGATTCAGAATAAAAAATAAAATAAAATTAATTTAACTTTAGGTTCACCGACTTAGTACTTTGAGACTGTTTTTTCATCATCATCATCATCATCACTTCAGCCTGTCGCAGTCCACTGCTGGACGTAGGCCTCACTAGGGAGCTAATCATCATGTATCGAAGTACTTATGTATTGCTCCATAAAATATTATAAATCAGGATTAGAATTGCTGAGTATGTTAATTTTAAAATTAATATCATGCGAAAATTTTATGACCATTATAATGAAACAACTTTTTCGGATATTATCGCGATTCATTAAATTTAAACAGCAACCATGGTCACAACATAAAAAATATATGACCATATCTATAAATCCGCTGTGGTGTAAGAATTGAGCTATAATCTTTATAGAATAAGAAATAAGTGAAACACGTACGTAATGTTGTTACAATGTTAGGTACTATATGTATATTTTCTCTTTCGAAGATTTCCGTAAGCAAACAAATGATTTATATGTAATGTTATTATGTAGTATTTAAGCGACAGAGCGTAGAGAGAAGTGTCAACCGCTTTCAAGATCGAATTCGAAATGTAATCAAACTAATGCATCGTGGGATTGCCATGGCCAAAACGTTTAAAAGATTTTATACGTTTCTACTCAGATTGGACATGATTGTAATATCGGTAAATGTGTTATATTTTTATTTTATTTTATTTTCAAATTTCGAAAAATTACAACTAAATTACAAATATAAAAAAAACTTTTTAGCTTATATGTGTTAAATATGTTCATGAATCAGATATAATGCAAAAGTTTAAATAAGAATTTCTATTATTGAGAATATAGAGTAATATATAATTCTATTTGCTTATAAATTCCTAACGTTCATTTTCAGTTCATTCATCAGAATTTTTCATTATATATAAATTTGATTGAAAATTCGGTTATCAATTTAACGATATAAGATTGAAATTTCAAGACATTTTGTAATAAAACATTAATAATGCGATCATAAAGTCTAGACGTCTATATGACTTCAGTTTTTACAGAATAATCCTAATGGAAGAGACTCGCTAATGCATTATTGGAAACTGGAAATCGGAAAAGTTTTTATACGACAACGGATAGAAAAAATTCAGATTTACTTTAAGACATTGAGTTGTTATTAAATTGTTTTAGAAAACTACAAATAAAAAATACAGTATTTTAAATTCTAAAGTGACAAGGTAGTAAAATCGTTTAAAAAATTGTCATTATAAAGGTTTTTCGGCCTGTCTTTAGATTAAGAGCCGTCCTTTTGAAGTTAGATAGGGTAGGGCTATTTTTTTGTAATGAAGTTATGTCGATAAACTGTCTAATTTTAAGCTTAGATAATTCGACGGTTTTTCATCTAAAGACTTACCAAGTTTTTGTCTTTCATAAACAAATTTTTAGTCGTATATTGTACAGGGTAAATACCAGAGAGAAGCATTAGTTTAAACACCATTATTATACTACATACCATTTCTAAGTTATCTACAGAAACAGC
Organism: Melitaea cinxia; assembly: GCF_905220565.1. Taxonomy (NCBI): domain Eukaryota; kingdom Metazoa; phylum Arthropoda; class Insecta; order Lepidoptera; family Nymphalidae; genus Melitaea; species Melitaea cinxia. Next base: position 12,543,724 of record NC_059403.1, read on the forward strand.
TACATTTTAGTTGTCAAACCTATTTTAGCGAATGAGCTATTTAACGGATATATATCTCCACCGACTTTTTATTAAAGAAAAATAATAATATAAAAAACAATGTTCACGTAGCAAAATGTACAATAGAATTCCAAAACAACGTGCACGTTGTAAAATATGAAATATAATTAATGCAATGTAAAATATCAATTATAAAGAAGAATTCAAAATGCAAATTCTTGACATCTATCAAAAATATTTTTATCAAATATATAAAAAATGAAATGAGGTTTCTATATTATTTCTATATAAAAAGTCTGTATATATGTGGATATATTATTAGAACATGTGATTTAATTAAACGTTTTCAGCTTATATCATAATTATATTCATATGTACATGGTTAACAAATATAAAAATAAGTGTACCTAATAAACAAAGTTTTATACACCATTCCTCATTTTACTTAAGAATTCTCAACAATTATCTACTTATTTGCTAAAGTTATACATTCACGTTCAAAATTTATATTGCTGCCCTGTAATTTTAGGCATGGAATTATGTATCACGCAGTTACAGTTTCAAGTACGACTAGGCAATTATTTAAACATTGCTTCTTTCAACGTTCAAATGGAAAATTTTCGTATGTCGTGTTGGAGAATTAATGATTTTAACCTTTTGCTGAAACGTGAGTAGACTTCATAAGACTTTTGTCTTTAATTACAAATTAACTCTCTGGAATCGAAACATTTGTCATTTCTAACATTAAGATCAAGTCATAAAAATAGAAACATATTTTTAAAAGGCACTTAATACAAAGAATTTTTTTTTCTTTGTAACAGATGTAGGTCTTATAAAAAAGTGTTTTTCACAGTTGTCGGGTTTCTGTTTACTTTGTACAATTAAAAAAATAATAATGTAATGTTTTTCTTTTAGTTAAATATTTACATTGTGTATACTGAAAATTATGAGCATATTATCTTCACAATAGTAATATTTTCTATGTATAAAGTATACGTAATCTAATATTATATAGAACTATCTTTCCGTCCACGGTTCTATTCGCGTGGATTACATAATTTTGTCGTTCCATTTTTTGTCATTAAAATATAGCCCATGACATTCAGTAATAACGGAGCATTCACCAGATGAATGAATTTTTAAAATCGATCCACTAGTTTTTATTTTATCCAATAAAACACACAAAAATCAAATCTTTCCACTTTGTAATATAAGTATAGAAAAAACGTAAGATAACGCTCTTACTTTTGGATATTATATTTTAACCCTAAAAGAAAAATGCCGTCGTATCATTAAATGTTAATATCAAGGACTTGAATATTCCTAGAATTGCCGTATTTATTACGTGTTTTATTAAATGTATTGGTGGCAAAACAGGTTTTGATATCTTGAGTTAACAAAATAGCAAATGTAAGTTAAAATGACCTAATATAAATACAATACTTGCCTAGAAATATATTCAAGCTTAAAGATTTAGCAATCGAGTAAGAACTATTTTATTATTATTACTACAAAAGAAACAAAGATTTTACTTTGTATAATATTGTGACATTTTAAAAAAGTGTTTAATATGTGGCAATTGAATCAAAGGAGTGTATTTGCATACGTAAGTTTATTGAAATTAAACAATTTCTTTAACATAAAACTCAGCTGCTTCAAGACAGAGTTTTATTAAAGAAGGGACGGAGTGCAGGTGGTGGTAAGCCATGTCTATCTCGATGCTAAGAGACAATATAATTTAATTCTAATTCCACAAAGACTCTTAGAAAGATCTGAGTCTTATTTCTTTGTTAAATGACACTGTATATTTATAAACTATTTAAATAGTATGTTTATATATTCTTGCTGGGTAAAAGAAAGCCTTACTATTTATTCTAAAATAATTAGAGCTTAATCGATCAGGCTTTTATCTAATAGATTAGTGGATAGCTAAATCTTGTTTCTGTATCACAGAGCTTATAAAACTTAAAAAAAAAAAACAAAAAATAAAAATCAATCACATTTCTTTTTTAAATACAATTGAAAACAAAGGATCCTCGAATTTATAAAAAGACATAATTCGGAGCTTTAAGGCAATCGTCGATAATGTCTTTGATGCATTCTCTTGCTGAGATCAAACGCTATTATGCAAATATCTCCCCGGGTTCCGTTGTTCGTTTGCGCTTTGATTACATGAGCGAATCAAATACTACTACCGTTAACGTAAAAAGTATCTGTTTACTTAATAATATATATTAGACTTTTTCTGCTATTTATCTTTTTGTTCTATAATTTTTTGCCTTATCATATTAGTTGTAGGATCAAAATTAGTTTAGTATGTTTAGTTAACTATTTTTGTTTGGCGATTTTGTTGACCTGTATCTTGATACTATTTCCGTAGATGAGACTTATTGAAGTAGAATTTCTTTACGCATATTTTAATTGGGGAGTGAGCTGGTGAATGTGTGACAAGAGCTTTACGAAAAGTGTGATCAGGCGAGCGGAAGTTGAGGGAGAGTTATAATTTAGCGAAGACTATAGAAAAAGAGTTACGTTTCGTAAGTTTAACTTCAGTCCTGTTGTCTAAAACACATTCGTTTTTTTATTATTTTAGTAATATTCTTATCCTTTTAGAGGAACAACTCACACAAGTTAGATGAACGCAAAAAGTAGACTTTTTGTTTAGTGGTTCATTACTAGTGATTATAGATAAAATAAAATAAAAAGGGAAGTATTAGTTTTGAGTAAAGTGCCAATACGTCGAACAGTTCGTCGTAGGTTAATTTAAAAATACAATTATGTCGGCAAACAAGCGTATGGCTTAGTTGATAGTAAGTGAATAACCGTAGCTTATAGACTCTGCAGAAGTCACCAGGAGCATCTCAAACGTGTTGACGATCCTACCTTCAATTCCCTCAGGCGTTCTGGTCACCCGACTCACTACGGGAATACAACACTATTTGAAAGTAGTAATATTAAGCTGTGATCTTCTGTAAGATCGAGGTACTTCCCCCGTTGGACTGGTCTAAACTTAGAGCAGAATTTTTCCTGCTATAAACACATAATTACACACAATTTATATATAGCACTAACTGAAACGCGCGGCTTCATCCGCCTAATTTCCGATAGCGTGGGAATACTGGATAACAATTAGAAAGTGTTAAGTCTATTTTACTATGTTCTATTAGACAACAATAATTAAAGTAAGGCGCAATATAATTCTATGTCTTTTTGCATGTAAGATATCAATTAAGTTTAGCATAATTTTGGTCGGTGGACTCACGTCTGCATTAGGGATACTAAGACAGAATAATTAGTTCTCTTAATGTAAGCTGCAGTAGTGTAACAAGTAAACGATCAGTTATAAAACCAAAAATCGGAATAACAAAAGCATGGGCACTTTAAGCCTGTGGACATAACTTTATTTATATAAAAAAAAGTCTATTTTACTATAAAATATTTCTATTTTTGGTGTACAATAAATTGTATTATTATTATACACCGTATACGTCACCGTTAATATTATAAAACAAGCTATACAATTTTTTTTATTCTTACCAAAAAATCTCACTACTTGTCATCGATAACGCCATACAAGTATAGTACTTCCCTGGTGTCAGTGGTATTATATCTCAGGGCTATTGTTTAAAAATATTCCATCTCTTCTCATCTTATCTCAATTTCGATGGAGTGATGGCCTAATACATGTATAGTATTTCTGTCAATCAAGTGAGTAAATCTCTCGAGCACATGTCTAAAATCTTATCATCAAATTTTTTTTCGTCTACTCTGTTATTTACTTCAATGTGTGCGATACTCTATATTATTTTTAGGGATTTTCTTCAATTTAAATTTTTTATTAAATACAAAAATTTCGCATAATTAAAATCCCAACGACAGGCTCATCTCTTTTGTATCCTTATTGTTTTCCCAAAGGTCTGTTATCATTCATTGTTCGTGCGGTTCTATGAATATAAATGAGATTAAAAAGTTTTTAGGTTCGCCAAGGCGACACCATAAGATATGAGTTAGTGTAAATTGTTGTGTAAGAGTTAGATGAGTGTGTTTATATTTATAAACTTCAAAAAAAGGGTATAGGTAAGGTTAAGGAGATAGATATATACGGTTATATTATAAGTTTGTCAGTTGTTCACACACCACACACACATGTGTCTTGGCCGTAGTTACCCTTAAACCGTAAAAACTAGGTCAATTAAAAGGCTTAAGTGATTGAAACAAATTCGATTGTTCGCAACAATATAGTTTTTATTAGTACTCTGTCTTATAATCAAAAAAAGTGTGTATTTTAGTGGTACTATGTAATTTACTTTCTTAATATTTAAACATAATTTTAATTTGATATATATGAATATAATTTGCTAAATGTTTACTAAAACTAGAATGTTATTTATCTCTCGCAATCTGGATCGACCCAAGAGACTGCACGTAGCGGTTTCGTAGTCACATTATTATTCTGATTTAGTCCTACAACTTTTTCTTTCGTTTTCACAGACTTCTTACAAATTACTTTGGGCTTTCTGCTCACTTTGAGTTCGCTGTATTTTTAGCCAATCAAAAACTTTGATTCGTTATACCTGAAATAGGCAAAAATATTGAAGTCCCTATAAAGATTTTGTTTTTGAATTCGAGAGATGGTAATTTGATTTTTGTTTTTTTTGTCGCTCGGTAAGCAGGCGTGAGCCTTTTGTTTACTTCATATTACAGATGAATAAATAAAACACGACACAAAACACGACCTCTCTGGTGTAGTGGTGCGTGAGCCATGTCGCTGGTGCCTAAACACCGGCGGTTGCAGGTTCGATTCCCGCTCGGTGTGAATATTTGTGTTTGGACAAATATTTATATCCGGTCTGATTGTTAGTCCTTGTGGGTTTCCTTACCGTGCTTCACGTGCTCTACGTTAAGTGGTCAGTCCCGGTTGTTATCATGTATACCTGATAGCGCCTTCTCCTACATGGGGAAAGAGGACTATGCCCAGCAGTGGGATATTACAGGCTGAAGTGAAATAAAATATGTTTTTTAAATATATTTTTGTATGTTCTATGTATGTAGCCAGAAATTTGTAAAGATAGGGCAGAAGCAAATTATGTAAAAATTTAAAATGCTCTTTTTATTTACTATATAATTATTTCGAGAATATCTTAAATATAAATTATAAATCTAAAAAGTCTGTTAACTTCGAAACAGGGTGAGAAAAATGCACCATCTTGCCCCCCATTTGTACGCTCCTGTATGTATAACTTTTATATTTGTATAAATAAATAATATAAAATACAAAACCTTTTTATATATATATATATTTATAAAGTTTCTAGACGTTTTAAAAAACAAGACGCACAATCAAGTTTTTCTTATCGGTAAACAAAGTCAGATTTAGTGGTGTCTTGGGTCGATCGATTCTTGTAACTAACGATCACACATTGTCACTGCAGTAATTTACTTAATGCACTCATAAATTCCCATTACCGGGTAAACTAATTAGACGTTTATTTCAAACTGTTCGGTTCGTTGAGTTTTGCGCGGTGTTAGCTAAAGCGTGGTGCATCGATAGTGCTCTTGTATTTTATTGTTCGTGACCTTTATCTATATTTTTATATACATGTAAATAACATGTGAAAATTATATGTACAAGTTTTAGCGCTGTTAAATAATTTGCAAAATTTTTTTTCATCATTTAAATACCGAATATCAGTCCTTTATTTTTGTAGTGATTTTAAAATTATATTCTTAATTGAATTTTTAAGTCACAGAATATCTTACAAGTTTTTCTGTTATATAGAAAGTTTTATTTGCATACGAAATAAAGAAATATTTCAGCGTTTGCAGAAATTCTTGATGGTAAAATAGTATATAACGTTTTTAAGGGGTATTTTCTGTATTAATGAAATTACTTGAAATGACTAGAGTAGACTTAAGAGAAGACTCTTTTTCTGAAGCTTTATCGAGATCGAGCACTGCGAGCAATCTTACCGGACTACTAGGTAGCTCTTGCGTCTTAAAGCCTCCATACTTATAAAAATATTATAGTGTATCAATAAGATACTAATCTACCACAAAACAGCTAGTTAACATATATTTTAGTCACTGTGTTCCTTCAATATCGTATACGTTACTAAGCAGACTATCTTTTTAATATAAGCATTTTTAATTCGGAATTACCTCTTGTTGTGAGGCCGATGGGCTTCGTCTATTGAGGTTACTAATACAGTAAGATGCAGTTCGTGAAAAGCTAAAGTTAAAATTAGAAAAATGTCAACAATTTAAACGTTACCATTAGATTAATGGAGCGCTCTTTCCTTTTGCGCCCACAGCCTTCTAATTAAACTGGAAAATACGCTGACATTCGTGATAATTTATTTAGGATACAGATAAAAGTAAACTTTTATTTTTTGTTGTTTCTAGCAAAACAACAACCTATTGTTTAAATATATTTCTAAGAACACCTTTTGGTTATTCTACGTCGGTACAGAAAGTAATAATATTGCATTTGCTTTGTATTGTTAGCAAACTTTTCGATTAGAATTCGAAAAATAAAAATAAAATACAACATATTTAAATTTTTATTCGTAGTTTTTCTAACTAATAATTACTAATTATTATTATTATAAATTTATTTGTTCTTAAACAAAAAAAAAATAACTTCAATTTTAATTGGCAAACAAATAGTATAACGCACATTATCATGGATAACTCAAAAACTACTTGTCAAATCTCGTTCAAATTTAAATGAGACCACACGACAGGCAAATATAGAAGGAAACTAAGATACACACGGTAAAAAATTATGCTACTTCATTCATAAAAATACAGTTGAATTGAGAAGCTCCTCCTTTTTTTAAAGTTGGTTAAAACCAGTAAGCGCCTTAAATAACTTTTCTCTCTGTATAGAGAGTTACACTCCTAATTTTCGCTGTTCAATGTTGCATCCGAATTGTTTGCGGAGGGATGGTTAATGTACCTGTTCATTGCATTTTGCACATCTACATTACTGCGAACAGAACTATAGATCTTATCTCGCATACGTTAAGTTTGAAAATAGCTTGTATGTCATCTAAAACAATGTGCGAGGAGTTCAAAGGGATGGCAGAATACTTGTGGCACATTTACGTACCCTCTGGTCTAGTTTAATCGTCAATGAAAGTGTTTATTTTGTAAGATTGATTATAGTAGCGTTTTCAATTTGTATTAAATTTTGTAAGATTAGCTTAAAGTTTGAGTTCCAAATAATATTTATACAATAATACTATAAGAGTTTAATCGTTTAAAGTTAAATATTATGCAACGTGGAAGTACGTAGTAATAATTTGATTAAGTACAATAAAATAAGTGAAACCGCAACCCGCAGAACAGAAAGCAGGGCCACTACAAACTGCGCCAACGGGCTAGTCATTTTTTACCTATCACAAAAAAGGTGCACAACGCCGCTAAAGAAGTTTTCACTTTAAAAATACAATCGATTTGAGAACCTCCTCCTTCTTTGGATTTCGGTTAAATAAAATTGAAGATTGTTGGTAATGTTTGTTTATATATTACCAAAGAAAAACTTACACTGATGTTACTGCGGACAGAAAAGATAAAAAAATAGATTGAATTTAAAATAATATTATTGCTCGTGTATTTATATATATGTATTATTTCTTTTATCAACTAATATACCTGGTGAAGCATTATAAATAATAACATTGTAATATTCCGCTCGTAACTGTTCCTTAATTTTTTAAATCTTTCTCTATGTTATAAAATTCACGTTTCATCATACTATGTTTAACGAGCTAAGCCGGTGAACTTATAACATTACAGCTATCTTTTTTCCCCTGGATGTATCGATTTTTATTCTTTTATTTATTTTTAGTTCTGACAAAAAAAACACATAAAAATTATCCAATTCGGTTCTTTGTTTCGAAAATCACATACGTTTCAGTGTTACATTTTTATTGATATAGTTTTAATAAAAGAGTAACTAACGATTTGGCTGTGAAATGATAGCAGATTGATTAGTGATATACATCACGAAAAAGGCAATCAAATCGCTCCAAATATTGCGATCATTTGTTGTTTTTCGCAGACCGTAATTACAAACGATGCATTGGCTTCGTAGAAAACGTGCTACGAATTACAATTCCAATATGCTAGTTTGTTCCCAATTATTCTTTGTTAAAATACTATTTCATGGCTTTGTCTTGCTTTATTAGCTTCTCTATTAGCTTATTCTTATTTATTTCAAAGTATTATTAGGTTAATAAAATTAAATCATCAAGTTCTAATACTGTAGATCAAATAAGTCCAATTTTTTGTAATATTTAACATACACGAGCCGTAACGGGCCAGTCAAAAACATATGTACTTAAACTCGTCGAGAAGAGAACATATTTAAATAATTTAATTATGTTATAATTTTCTATATATATAATTGCATATTATTTAATCTCAATATCTTTGTTACAACAAAGAAAACTAGCGAGCTATTCCCCAAACGAGTGTCTACGACTACTCACTGGGAAGACTTAACCAAAATGTATTGTATAAAAGTTAATATAATAAAAAAGTTTTTATTTTTGTTTATAAAGTTGTTTTATAGCAAAATGATCGTGTAGTACTAATTATTATATGACATATTCACTTAGCAATTAAGTGGATGTAGTCATCAATTCACTTTATTGGATGAACAGGGTTACGCGTGATACTCAATATTTCACATTGTCCAGTTTGTTGAAATTGCGCCAAGTGGGCTACAGCGCTGAAGCATCGTTTGATCAATGAAAACAACTTAACAGCTTATTCTATAATTAAGATTTTGGAAGGCTACCAGAAACATAGCAGTAATCGATTTATTTAATAATATTACATGTTAATTGTAATTATTGTTTAAGCTCTTATATAAGGGCATGATGATGAACGTGATCCATTTATTCAGAAAGCAGATTAATTGTGGTAGTGCACAGCGGGAAATGTCCTGCTTAAAATCTGGAGCAGCCTAACTGGGGAAGTACCTTGACCTTACAGACGATCACAGTGTTGTGTTCCTGTTGTGAGTAAGGTAACCAGAGTTCCTGGGGTAATTGGGGATAAGGTCGGCAAAGCACTTGCAATGCAGGTGTCTATAAGATAATCCCTTAAAATCAGGTGAGTCGTAAGCTTGTTTAAAAAAAAAATGTAAAGGATGGAGAAATTGCCAATGCAAAGAGGAAAAAAGCAAGCAAGACTAAATAAAAAATATTCAAAGTTGCTACATTAAACATTTTATGGGAGGTAATTAGAATAAATTGCCAGATAGCAGAAATTATTCAAGTTTTTTTAACTGATGATTACGGCTTTTTCTTCTGTAAAAAGTTTTATAGTTTATTTAATGTTTTTTTTTTTTGCTATTAAATTGCTTCATAAGAGTTAAGCAATAAATAATAATATTATATTCAATAAAATTGTTTCATTTATTAAGGTAATAATTATCATTATATTGACAAAACAAAATGTATTAAAATGTATTAAATGACACAAAAAAAAATTGAAAGTTTTACAAATTACTATTTATAGCAACTGGTAACATCGTGCTATTTTTTTTTGTGTACCCACACATGAGTGGATTCTAAACATTTTTATTATCATATCAAAAATCGACCGTTCCAGCGGGGATGGAACCTGCATCTAATGGAAACATTTTTAATGTGGTTCAAAATTTGATTTTGACATGTTTCACGTTATATTGAAGCGTATATTGGGACCGTATCTACTGATCGATGCGCTCAAGATTTATTTGTTTACATGAGTTCCAAGCGCTGCAATGAAGGCTGGAACATGGGTATAGGTAAAAAACTATACGAAATTTTGTTGTACTGAAAATTTATTAAGTTTCAATTTTATTTGTGCGTTAATGTGTATTATTAATATTTTAATTAAAATTATTTTAGTGAATATAACCATAGGCAATAATTTATTATAAAGCATTTTACAGTAAATCTGTCTTTTAAATTTTAATATTCAATAATTGTTTCAACTGTCCTATCCTTGTAGCGCTCATAATAACGGTTATTGTATATTTTTATTAAATCATATATGTATATTTGCGTCTACATAGAAGTCATATTATATCATATTAGGTCAGAGTGTAACAATGAAATGAATGAATGTGCTGTGTGGCTACGGCACTAAAGAATTTAGCCACCCCCTCTCTTTCCGTGGGTGTCGTAAGAGGCGACTAAGGGATAACAAGGTTCCACAACCACCTTGGAACTTAAGAAGCCGACCGATGGCGGGATAACCATCCAACTGCTGGCTTTGAAATACACAGGCCGAAGACGGGCAGCAGCGTCTTCGGTGCGACAAAGCCAGTACTGCGGTCACCAACCCGCCTGCCCAGCGTGGTGACTATGGGCAAAACACATGAGTTCACGTTATTTTTGGCGTAAACTTGTGGAGGCCTATGTCCAGCAGTGGACTGTATAGGCTGTAATGATGTAACAATGAAAGCCTGACTATTTCGACTATTTTCAAAACTAAATTAAGACTGTTATATCAGTCACACCGATCAACTATCTTCGTGTATTCTCCACTCTAAGATTTATTTCGGAATCAACCGTGCTCCACTGTCACAACTGAAAGCCATTAAACCTTTCAAACAATCAACTTATCTATCTATTTATCAAAAGCTTACTATTTTCCTTTTACAACATTTCTGCTTTATATTTGACTTCACGAATATAAAACTATGCGACTATTTCGATTTCGCTGAAATACTCGTGTTTCATCTTACATATTAAATATTATGAATAAGAAAAATGTCATTTTAGAGATCTTTCGTAAAATAAAATAGTTCTCCAAGCTTGTATGGCATTGTAGTTAAAAGCTTAAACAAAAAGTCTTTAAACCCGTAGAGAGATTGTATACGATATATATTTCTAAAAGTAATTTAAAAAGCTAAAAAAAGGGACACATAAAAATAAATTTATAACTTCCTTATGAACCTCGAAAAAAGTACGAAAAGGTATTATACGTTCATTGTTTTAAGTGATAACCACTTTCGTTTTATGAAAAATAATATTTATCTCGACCACACTTTTTGTTATTTCAATAAAATAAAACTGTGTCAGAAAAATTGTTATAAAAATTCCATCAACTCATATACAAGTACAAGATATGTTTCTAATAAACGCCTCACACTTAACGGTACACTAGGATTACCTCCTGTGTAAGGGAACCGGAAACATACACAATACACAAGCACAAACATTCAGACGAAGGGATCGAACCCGCGACAGCCAGCGCAACAATGTTGAAGCTTAATCCACTACATTTTTCCACTACGGGCTAGCTGAAATATTCCCTACTATGAGTAACAATCGCTATCAGGTATGATAATAACAGGAAACGACGGCTTTACGTGTTCTCTGTGGTACCTCACAAGGATAGCCACCCAGACCGGAAATAAATATTTGTACAAATGTTAATCTCGAGTACGAATCGAATTCACAACCATCGGTGCTTAGGCGCTTTTATGTACCACTATATCAAAGCGATCGTCTAACAAAAGAAATGTGGTAAATATATTTCAGGCAATGACCAAGAAATAAATATAAGTTCATAAAATAATGTATCACATGAAATTAAACAGAGCGAGTTTCGAAGAACCGCTTTTTTCTCATAACTGGAAAATAAATTTTTTTTTATCTTAATAAAATGAACAAAGATTTCTCATTTCATGTTTTATTTCTTGCCATATTCCGCGGAATAGTACGACAGACGTAGAGGTAACTATTTTCTGATAAAAATCATAAGGCTTCGCGGTACAATATTTACATAAAAATAATGATTCAACCAGTTTCATATCTCGGAAATTTAAGAAGTGTCTGTATCATTAATTTTACGATTCTGGCGGCTATTACGACAGTTGTTCTTACTAATTTTACAATAGGTACTTTTTGATGTTCTTTAATTTCGCGAACTTTGTAGTTCTTCGTCGAGATAATTATGAATGCGTCTGTTGTCCGAGTTTTTAAGTATTTGTCTTGTTCTTAAAAAAGTTTTTGTAGAAAAGGGGTCAAAGGTTTTAATAATACGCTACAGCTTAATCTTCAAAAATAAAAAGGAAGGTTACATAAATATTGGGGCAACGAAATTTGTTTTCAGTTTTAATATTCTTAGAACTCTTTACTTTTATAATGTTAGACTATTTATTACTTTTATTTTTTCAAGAGGATTTTTTCTTTTTTTCTATTGAAAACGGTAACCAAATTAATAATAATATTGAAAAAGTAACATTTAATTTATTTTTCCAATTATTTTACAAAACTTTTAAGTCACCTAAACCCCTTTTTATCGATTGGAAAAATCGAAAACATTTTCAATCCTCATAAGACTCAGCGGGAAAAAAACGTATCCTCCAAGAAAGTATTACTACTTTATAATTTATATAAATGGATTATCTTTCTAAGTCCTGATCAAAGAGAAAAGCTACCATAAAATGATTTTATTCGAAACCGCTTAAACGACCAAAGTTCCTTTTTGTTGATTAACAAGCGATATTCGTTCGGTCACCAACCCGCCTACCCAGCGTGGTGACTATGGGCAAAACACATGAGTTCACGTTATTTTAGGCGTAAACTTGTGGAGGCCTATGTCCAGCAGTGGACTGTACAGGCTGTAATGATGAAGCGATAATCGTTACCGACGGAGCGCCTTTGTAGCTTTGATACTGAGCATGTATTATTATAATTTTTGATACCGGTTTGATCTACATGCTAAAAATATGTAACATATTTGATATTGGATATCAAATAAAAATAAATTGAAGTTATGATCTCGATTTCCGCCCGTAATTTATACAAATAAAAAAATATATATTGTTAAACGTATTACTTTTTATACTAAAACGATTAGGTCGACAATCGCTGGAGGGATCCTGTTGCCAGCAGATCCGGGACCCGCAGGGATTTGGTCGGTATTGCACTCCAAGTGCTGAAGTCAACATACGGTCTAAGACTGCCTACTTGGGCGTCCTGGATGTCACCCGTAAATGGGTTCCCTTGCGATACCAAAAAAAAAAAGCGTATGGCTCACATGATGGTTAGCAATTACCAAGGCGTATAGACGCTTGCAACACCTCACACATAGCACCCTCCTCAGGAGCTCTGGCCATCTTACCCACCAAAGGAACACAACACTATACAATGCAGTATAAGCTGTGATTTTCTGTAAGTTTGAGTTACTTTCCCAGCCAGGCTGCTTCAGATTTTGAGTAGCCTGCTGTGCCCTACCTCAATACAAATGCTAAGCGAAAAAGTCGAGAAGGGCTTTACAAATTCGAATATATTTTTTTTAAATGTAAAAAAAGTAAAGTTTAAAAAAGGTACAAATTTTCAGTATACATACAATTATTCTGTTGTGTGGCTACGGCAGTAAAGAATATAGTCACCCCCACTCTTCCCGTGGGTGTCGTAGGATGGTGGGATAACCATTGAACTGCTGATTTTGAAATACACAGGCCGAAGATGGGCAGCAGCGTCTACGGTGCGACAAAGCCAGCCCTGCGGTCACCAACCCGCCTCAACAACGTGGTGACAATGGGCAAAACACATGAGTTTACACTATTTTTTTGCACGAACTTGTGGAGGCTTATGTCCAGCAATGGACTGTGATAGGCTGAAATGATGACGATGATACGATTATTTAAACTCCACGGGTTCGATAGTTCGCATGACAGTCCTGTCGTCTGTCCGTCTGTTTAATTGACCAGGTAGGTATTCTAAACATTTTTAAATATCATATCAAAAATTGACTGCTCCAGCGGGGATCGAACCCGCGTCTCCGACTAACCGTATCGGCACTCTAGCCAATTAACCCATGAGACGATGTACCCGCTAGATCGAAATTTTTGATATGATGACTTTTATATTCGGTTGAAGCGCCGTCTATATTTTATTATTGACCAGGTATTTTTAAAATAACATTTCCTTCAAAGTGTGCATGTCTATCATTGTGGTATTATCTTTTTGGTTATTATGATTCTGTAAGTACTCTTGTTAGATATTTGTCTAAAATGTTATTGTCTACCTACTAATAATATACAAGTAAACAAAAATTAGGAGTGTGTGATAACATTTTAGTTAACCGCGATAGTGAGAGAATTTTTTAAAAACCGGGAACATATATAAAATGAGACGGTAGAATACAATAATCAGAAGAGAAAAGTTTGTCTGTAGTTCGTCCTTTTTGAATTATAAATACGAAAGTCTCGGGGCATAGCGCAGGATTAAATATGAAATGAAGTATACGAAAATACATCCTTGTAACTTTGTTGAAATTATTTTTATATTTATAAGTATACATTTTAATTACTTCAGGTGCTCTGAAATCTTAGAATTTCCACTCCCTTGATATTATATTAATAAGGCTAGCAGAAGATTTTTTCTTAGGGTGTATAACATGTAAGACACAGACGGTTAGTGGTTTGGAAAGCAACTCAGATATTACTAAGTATTGAAAATATATTTCGTCAACAATTTTACAGCTTTACTATATATTACAAGGATGAAAGAGTAACATAAATTGAATACAACGACATCAACTTATCGTTAATCTTTAATTTATATACAAGTTTTTAAATTTTTACGAACATAATCAACGCTTCCCAAACTAAATACGTGACTTTTGAAACTCTCGGTATTATGATCTCTGCAACGACTCTAAATCAATAAGCCATAAATCTAATTAAAATATCCTTAACTTAGTTAAATTTAATTTAAATGTATAAAATAATATGTGTGATTTTCATTTATTTATTTTCATGGAAACAAACAGAATATGATATTTTTATAAATTGATTTTTATAAATAGCACATATTTAGTAAACCATAACAAGAACAGTTTCCAAAAATTGAAAAACACTTGTTAATTATTAATTTTTCTACAGTCTATTTTAGACGCGAACGTCATTTTTACGACTATTAAGGGTAGGGTAGCTTTAAAAATGTATACCTTACCGAGGACGTTGTAATATCTCATTAATTTCTCGCATTTGAGTTTTTCGCTAATGGAAGCACATCATTATCCCGAGGGATATCAAAATGGAGAGAACCGTCCTCTAGCCAATCCAATTTAGGATTTATGGTCTTTGATTTTGTTCCTTTACTACGATATTTAGTACTATCAAGTGTTGCCTGTAATTTTCTTTAACAAATAGGCTATTGAAGTCGAAAGAATTTTTCGAAAGTCAGTTTTTTATAATATTATAATAAAATATTATAAATATAGAATTATATCAAAGCCGCATGATAAGGATTTCATATGTTATTAAACTTTTATTACTATTAAATTACACAGAGTTGAACGACATTCTACTTTCATCTATTAAAATAAATAAAATTGAAGTGTCTGTTTGTAGTATTAAAGAACCGCTTTTTACTAAATGCATATGGATACACGATACATAATACCAATATAACATAAAAAAATTCTGTCCCTTTTATTTGTTCCGGCTTCCGGCAGATAGCTGATGTAATAAGGAGCAATTTAGGCTAATTCTATTTAAGAAATATATTTATTTTATAACTCTGCGAATTGAACAATAACTTTTATCTTAAATTCTACGCGAACGAAGTCGTGAGCGCAGCTAGTTACGTAATATATTAATTGTATAAGATAATCAAATTAAATATTAAAAAGATGCTTTCAACTATAACAGGTAATTTAGATGCTGATTAGATGATGGTACAATTAATATGTTTCAAAACTTTTTACGTAGCAATACCGTATCTTAATAAGGATCACAAATGTCTAGACTTTTAACAAATAACACTATTTATTATTTAAAAATGAGAGAGTTGTAATTGTGAAAAGTCGAGAGCTTGTTAGTAATAAAACTAATCTTCATAACGGTTATTTCTAGGAAATTTTTAGTGACTTCATCTCGCAGTAATGAATCCTAATTTCCCTTCGGACTATCCGCGGTCAACCGAATGTAATATTCACGAACTTTTGTAACGCTCTCACTTATTTTTTTAATAATATCCGTGCGTATAAATGTTAATGTTATGTAAGGTTAATATTCCCTATATAGAATTCATAGCGATGGTGCTTAAGTAACAGATTTTTAACCCAACTAAAAAGGAGGACGTTCTAAATTCGAATTCTGACGAGTTTTTTTTTTTTGAGTTATTTCTAATAATGCCCATTTATTGATTATTTTTCGACTACCTACTCCGATTACTTGTCTTTTTTTATAATTAGATAGGCTTGCCTTTGGCCACTATTTCACCTGATGTTAAGTGAGAATGTGGTCTAGGATGGAGCACGCTTACCTAGAAGTAGCCTATTCACTCGCGACTTAAAGATCCCCAGGTTATAGTTTTCCGGAAACACAGACGCTGGTAGACAGTTCCATTCTTTAGCCGTACGCATCAAGAATTTACTAGCGAATCGCTTAGTGCGTATAGTAGGTATATCAACCATATAAGGGTAGCGTAACGCAGTGCGTCTGGTTGTTCGAAGGTGGAAGGGGTTGGGAGGAATCAGGTCGTGGAGTTCCTGCGCACACTCTCCGAAGTGTACTTGTCAATTTAAATTTAAGTCGGTTGTGATATAAATAGGTATATGACGATGGATAGTTATGCATGCATCCCAGCCCTTCGTCTTAGATTAGTATGTTACTGTTCTGCTGACTTAGCATTGCCATCGGGCAGTTCATAGAATTAAATACAGAGTCAAAACATAGATATTAATTAATTCTTTGATTTGTTTTGTAGAGTCATGAATATACTAATATATTTTATTGGAGTCAGAAATATAACAGTCTCCGAATCGGGTACATGATTCACGTTTCATTTCTTTAATTTTAAATATAAAATATTCGTAGCTTTAAGAACCCTTTGGATAAAAATCCAAAGAGAAAGTTTGAGTCGATAGCTAAATGTCAACAACATACAACAAACAATAGTTATCAAACCTATATGAGTTTATATAATAACGTAATGTTTGTTGTAAAGACAATTAAAACAAATGTTCTACTTTACTAACTATTATAGTATTTCAAAACGTGAATAGGCTATTAGCGCAATACAATATTCTAATTACATTCTAAGAAGGGTAAGTATTTATTAAAGGGTGCTTTTGAGTACTTTCGGTAATGGAGCGGTGCGAAGAAGGGGTGGTGAAGTGTTTAAATACAGGGGTAGACTTAGAAACATGTAGAAACAGTTACCTTGATTACAAAAACGTCAGCAAGACGCTTAAGTAGAACCTTCCTACTGTCAAGAATGCTTTCAGTTGCTGAAAGCATTTGAAGGATTCAACGAAAATGAAACTAAGAATATTTCTATTTTATGTTCCTTGAAATATAATGAAATGAACATATTTTTTTTTGCCATAAGGCAACTACACCCACTTAACAAACGTTGAAAAAAATTACATTCAAAATAAAACCTCACCAAAAATAACAAAAAGTCAAGGTAGCAAACCATCAATCAATAAAAAAATAAAATAAAAAAATTACGTCTAAACAAGTTTACGTCTTATCAAAGATTACTCAAAAAGTTAAATGTGATCACACGATAAAAATCAGCTTTCGATTAAATTAAAAATCATCAAAATCGGTACATCCAATAAAAAAAGTTATGCGGTGTAATACAACGTAGGCTGACAAAAAAATAGTCAAGTAAAAATTCATTATTAGATATAACTCGAAAAGTAGTTGTTAGATCTCAAATAAATTTAAATGGGACTAAATGACACGCACCACCTTTCGATAATTTTTTTATTATCGAAATCGGTCCACCCAGTCAAAAGTTCTGAAGTAATAGATTTAAAAAAAATATAATCGAATTGAGAAGCTCCTCATTTTTAGGAAGTGGTTAAAAAGGAGAATCTTCTCAATTCGACTGTATTTTTGTGTCTTGCCTTATAATTTTTTCTGGGTGTACTGATTTTGAGGGGATATCACACCTAAAGCTAGTGCTTTTCGTGTGATATCATTTGAAGGAGAATAGTTATAGTTAGAGTTATCCCTAAGAATGTGTATCTGTTTTTTACGCCTACCTACGTTGTATAACTTGTTGATGCAAATAGTTGAAATCAGTTTTTTCGTTTGCGATCAAACTCAATAATATCGTACATTGGAGTTATTTTTCATAAACGAAAAATCATTACTGCTCGGATTATTGGCTACAATAACGTACAAATAAGGTTTTTTCTTTCTAGATTATATTATCATTGAATTTATCTTCATCATCTTATCAGGTTAATTTTATTTTATGACTCTCTTGATAACATATGTTACAATTTCATGTCATTACATCATCGTCGATGTTCTGACATTGCGTGACTTTATTTATTTTTGATTAATATTTTGTATTTATGAAAACGAAACGTAATTTATTTTTATCCATAAATTAATTATAAGATTCAAACCAAAAAAGTCTCCATTTACAAAAAGATAGAACAGTGTAGAGAATAAAAAGCTAAACAATCCACAAAAAGAAAATTATTAATACTGCTTTCAAGCAGTGTTGTGTTCCTGCTAGTGAGTAAGATGACCAGAGCTCCTGGGGGGAATTGAGGATAGGGTCGGCAGCGTGCTAGTAATGCTTCTGGTGTTGCAGACGTCCATAAGCTCCGGTAGTCGCTTATCAGTCGTACGCTTGTTTGCTGACCTAGTTATATAAAGAAAAATAAAATATCAAATACTTTAAACTAAGCAGTAAGAATAAACGTCTATTTATAATTTTATAATTCATACAGTAAACACACTGCAGATAAATCGTGAAACATAACATTACCGAAAATTTACTGGAGACGATTTATCGTTGTGTAATGATAAACACTTTAACATCAAGCTTATTTCTCTAAGCGTTTTACAGATTTAAGATTTTATAGCACAATACCACGCTATTAAGTTTATATTTAAAATGCACTTAGATTTTTAATCCCGATCGGGGGAAATCGCTATGGCTATCATCATTATCTAGCATGTTGGTTTTAATGGCACTCAATTTTTTCTGATAATGGGACATATCGCAGTTTCACTTCAATTACAGTGAAATGAGCTTTTATTGATTCAAGTTTTAAATTGTCTTAAATTATAATTATTTTTAACCGAATTCAACTTACTAAATTCGACCGTATATATATAAAACCGTATAGTAAGAAATTTGACTCAAATAGTGAAGTTATCGCAGCAACGGAGGCTTATTTTGAAGCCAAAGACAAATCGTTCTACACACTTGGGATAGAAAAGTTAGAAAAGCGTTGGAGGGACTGTATCGCTCTTGGAGGAGACTATGTTGATGAATAAAAATTAATTTTATAATAAAAATAGGTAAAAAAACTTTTTAAGTTAAACGGTTTTATGTTAAACATACATTGCAATGTTTAAGATAAATGTACTAAAAACCAAAAAATAATAAAATAGATACAGTCGTGGGAATTATAAACATATGCATAGACTAGACTAAAATAAAACCGTGGGGCACGTCAATTGTCTACAATCGTTGATTAAAATGTTTGTTTTGTAATGTTACACTATAATTAGGCAGTTGTTCAACCGACAACGATGGACGTGTGATAAGTAGGGCTAGAATGTGGAAACAAGCTAGCAAGCTCGATTATAAGCGAGTTTTAGGGTTTCATAGTGGTGAGCGAGTAGTACTTTTATCATATGTTTTGTCGATTAAAGACAAACTACGAGCAGTGAAACGATTCCTCGCCAGCCAGCAGTGTGAATGTCCAACGATAAACTAGTTGAAACATCTCTTTTATTTACATGGAGAGTATAAATATTGGAATTTCCATGAGCAAGAAAATAGTAAGTAATTTACTCACCGTCTGCGGGCCAACTGCCTATTTTAACGACGAATTAAACGATTCTTCTATCGCACATTAAGTCGATAATTTGTAGACAATTGACGTGCCCCACGGTTTTATTTTAGTCTAGTCTATGCATATGTTTATAATTCCCACGACTGTATCTATTTTATTATTTTTTGGTTTTTAGTACATTTATCTTAAACATTGCAATGTATGTTTAACATAAAACCGTTTAACTTAAAAAGTTTTTTTACCTATTTTTATTTTCTAGTTTTTAGTTTTTATTTCACATTCTGTTTAATTCATTTAGTGCTTCATTATTGCAAGGCCCATCTTAAATATTGAGGTTGTATAGTGCACTGTATTCTTCTTGTCAAGCCCTTTTATTTGATACCCATATTGGTGGGATTGATAAAAAATTGTTATCAGACATTTGGTAGCGGCGGCCAGCTTAGATTTCAATTTTTTATAGTATATTGTATTCTGCTTGTTGAGCCCTTTCATTTGATACCCATATTGATGGGATTGATAAAACCTACGTTATCCGCCATTTTGTAGCGGCCGCCATCTTCGATTTCAATTTTTTATAGTATATTGTATTCTGCTTGTTGAGCCCTTTCATTTGATACCCATATTGATGGGATTAATAAAACATAAATTATCCACCATTTTGTAGCGGCGGCCATCTTGAATTTATAATGATAATGAATAAACATGATTGTATTGTCACCAAAATCCAAAGTGTATACAAAATTTCAGATTAATCGGTTGACAGGAAGAGGGTGAAATTTGAATTACTAAATTTGACCCAAGAATAAAAAATAAAACAAACGGGGTGAGCTAAATAAAACCGTTTAAAAAAGACCTTTTTTTAGTACTTAGTCTCGGGACTTATTGAACCACGTGTTATAAGAATAAATATAATATAGGCATTGAAGACAGTTAAAGTGATTTGGTTAATTGTATTTAAGTAATTGCTATATTTTTAGTAATATAGTCGGGGTTCCCGTATTCCTCTTTACAATATTCATCACGTAGTAGGACAATTCTTCTACTTAAAAACAATTATGACGGTTTTTTTTCATTTATCAAATTTTAGACAACACAGGTACATTTATTAATTCAATCGAATTAATATGTGAACTTAAAGGTACTTGTATTTTTACATAATATGCAAAAAAAAAAATATCAAAAAAAATTCTCGATTCTTTTTAATTAAAAGGTAATTTTTTATTCAGTTATTATTTGAACTACCAAAATATTTATAACTATTATAAATATTTTGGTAGTTTAAATAATATAACTAATTAATATTAACAAAATATATATAACTAACTATTTTTTAAAACGCTTCACTATTGGTCGAAATGAAACATGACGTCAGATGACACGATATTGGATTTATTGGAGTCGATGTTCATACTAAGTTAATAGTATCGGTAAAAAAAATGTTTAAATCTGTATTCCTGTGCCTATCTCTAGTAAATCTAGATTTATCACCAATCGAGGACGATGAATAAAATTGTTTTTATCAAAGTACAGTCGGATAATCTACCGGTAATAGATACATTTTCGGTGATATACTATTTTGCATCAAATCTTGATTTTACAGCGCAGAGTAGTGACACCTGCAGAGTAATTATTATGTTATATGCTATATTTTAGACCCGAGCACACAATTTTCACAACAGTTTACAATGTACAAATACATAACCAAAGCTTAATTTGTCATTAAGATTGCTCCGAAACTCCTATTTTACGCCTATATCATTACAATAAGTTGATATTCCGATTCAATGCAATTTAATTTTCTTTGAGTACCTACTTACGTAGCCAAAATTAGCGCGAACTCATTTGTCTTGCCCATAGTCACCACGCTGGGTTGGTGACCGCAGGTCTGGCTTTGTCGCATCGAAGACGCTGCTGCCGTTTTCGGCCTGTGTATTTGAAAGTAAGCAGTTGGATGGTTATCCCACCATCGGTCGGATTTTTAAGTTCCAAGCTGGTAGTGTAACTGTGCTATCCCTTAATTGAATTTGCTTCTTACGACACCCACGGGAAGAAAGGGAGTTGTTATATTCTTTACTGTCTTAACCACACAACAAAAATGGAAATATATGTGTGGTTAAAACTCAAATCATACTCGAGCGTTATGTCTGAAAGAAATCTTATGCTATTCATACCTGAGCATTATATCTGAAAGAAATCTTATGCTATTACTTGGAGTGTTATTAAAATGATCTTCACAACAATATAAACACATCTTAGAAATACATAATCCTTTTTTATCATCTTATTCTAAAGTTTTCGTACTTTGACATTGTTTGGAATACAAACAATTCTTTATCGGTTGTACTCGTAATAGTGTTTTTGCACTTCGGTAGACAATACTTATAGGTTAGGTTTTTAGCTTCTTCGTCGTTTTAAGTAAACAAACACGGGACATGTCTAATAAATAAATAAATGTCGCGTTTGAACGGCTCAAATTTATTAAATTTTTTAAATATCAGTTTTAAAATAATGTCAATATTTTTAAGTCTATTTATTTTCTTTTTTCTACATTATAAAGATGAAAATGATGATGTATTGATTAGAGATATAAATAAATCATGCATATTCCTGATTGTAGTGTAAATGTTAAGTTTGATTTAAATAGTATTTACTGGTCACATTTACTTCTTTGAAAAAATAAAATAGATATTTACTAATGTCGCCCTTAACTAAATTCCGATTTTCGTAATAAAAATTAAAATGAACGTAAACGTCCTATATTTATATTTACTTTATATTAGATTTAAAAACTATTTCGTAAACTCAGTAGTCGTCTAGTTTGAGATCATTTCAGGTTTTCGAGACTTTTGAACATATATCAGTCAAGATAACTGAGGTAGGGCACAGCAGGAATTTCCTGCTCAAAATATGGAGCAGCCCGACTGGGGTAGTACCTCGACCTTACAGAAGATCACAGGAAAATAATACTGTTTTCAAGCAGTATTGTGTTCCTGTTGGTGAGTAAGGTGACCAGAGCTCCTGAGGGGATTGGGGATTGGGTCGGCAACGCGCTTGCGATGCTTCTGGTGTTGCAGGCGTCTATAAGCTACGGTAATCGCTTACCATCAGGTGAGCCGTACGCTTGTTTGCCGACCTAGTGTCATAAAAAAAAAAATAGAACATGTATTTAAAAATGCGTTGAATTCCCAAAATTAATAAAATATGATCCATGGAAAGTAATCAATAGTGTATAAATTTTTCACCTTTTACCCATGTCACGCTAGCGAAATCAAGCGACGCCAAGTCACACATTTTGGCAAAGGTATTTAATTCGTGAAATTAGGGCGTGTAGAGTTAGAAGCTTGGCTTAATCATCGCATGAGATCTGATAAATGTGTGTCTTTGTGAGCCATGTGAAATGTTTCTGGTGGGGTACAATTAGTATATATTTTTCAGAGTAAAATTAACGATTTTTCCATATCGAGATTTTACTAAAATATGAATCGCACCCAAAACGTGATGATATTGCGATCGGAGGGTTTAGAGTTAATATAGGCCACGTTTCGCAGGAGCTGTATCGATGTAAATCCTAGTGAATTTAACAAATATGTCAGTGTTTGTGACTATGAAAGCCATTGGCTTTATTTTCAATTTGCATTCTATTTGAAACTTGTAACAAATAAAGTCTATACAAAACATGTTCTGTCTTTTAGTTTAGTCATTATAGTAAGTTCACCTCGGAATTCGAGATACCCAGCTGTAAGTCTGTAAATACTTGTATATTGACACCCTAAAAGTGGTCTCCAAACCTATGGTAGGGTATACGCAACTATTAAATTTCAAGGTCAAGTCAAACGTCAGAAAAATCGGTTTTTTGCGCTTTTTTTGTAAATATCTCATTTCCTATTGGTTTTTTGCTATTTGTATTTATTATCAGTATTGTTGAATACAAAATTTTCTACAAATTTTGTTTAATTTTTTTTTATACGGTGAACCGTTTTCGAGATAGAGGGCGGAGAGCGCGCGGTCACAGCATCATTTCAGGTCAACCGGGGCCTCCGGTCAAAAATGCGCCATATATAGTTGATGAACTATCGATAAACCAATGATTATAAATATTTGTCAATTTTTATTAACATTTTAACATTAATTAAAAATTTTATCATTTTTTTCCTAACCTATCCACTTTTTATTCAGTATTAATTTATTTAACAACACTTACCTGCCCATGTAATTGCAGAATTGTTAATTAAAATATAGGAATTATGTTTGAATTTTAACCCAATTAATATTAATAACTTTTTACATGTTGAAAAAAAAACAAATAAATTCTGAATTAATCTTTTTATTGAAAAAATATCATTCAATACATTTATTTTTATTAAAAGTAAAAAATGGAATAAAGGGTACAAAAACTACAATTTATAATTTTAATCATCTTCTTTCTTTTCATCGTCGTCTTCCGGCTGCTGGTAAATTTCAAACTGGTCTTCATTATCGTCTTCAACGACATTTGTCTCAAGTTCTTCCATGATTTCGGGGTCAAAGGTTCCATCTTCGTTAATGTCGCTCTGATATGGTAGAGCATTGAGACAAGCTTATCCATTACATTGGCCACAAGCTAAAGAGCATAGCAAGCACGCTTTCCTGCATCCGCATCGCGAACTACAACCACTCTTGCAGTTGCAGAAAATTGTATTTAGTAAATCTTCTGGAGCAGGTGGTAAAATTTTTTTTCCTCTGCAGCCTCATCAGCAACTTCGTCACAAAATAAACATTGATTTTTAAAATCAAACTTTTCACCTCGTTTTTTACAGAGTACTAATGGAGAAGTTATAGTTTCTCCTTCTTCTTGTTTTCGTTTTGGCTTTATTTTCAATTTGTATTGTATTTGAAACTTGCAACAAATAGGAGTCTATACAAAACATGTTCTGTCTCTTTTAGTCCAGTGATTATAGTAAGTTCACCTCGGACTAAATGATGTAGTAAAAAAAAAAAACAAAACAAATTCTTAAATTGCTTATTTTAAACTGCTTCTTATAAGGTTTGTAAAAATCTAATAGTAATGGTTCAAGGAAATTTTTTGATTTTCTTGGCCTTTAGTATGAGCTCAGGGAGTCGGATTTACTTAACAAAAATCAACAACTTCGCATCATACCGTTACCGTTATATACTATAAAAACATATTCTCTATAAATATTAATAAAGGTGACAGATATAGTAAATAAAATATTAATTCAACTTCAAAATTATTTACCTCGATTTGTTCCAAAGCAATATTTCAATTAAAATATAATAATGACGCCCGAAGCAAATGTTTCTCTTTCTATGAAATAATTATAGAGTTGTTGTATTAAATCTAAATCTATGATTATTACATATTTCTGACATGAATCATTAAAATTGATGATTTGATTAAATTCGCATAACTAACTTGAATATCTCGCTTAAATAGGATGAATTGAATATTATCTTTGTAACTAGTCTGGCCATAAATACTGTTACATAAAACTTTTTTTTTTCTACTTTTTAATTATTTTGAAATTGGATCATCATCATCATTACAGCCTATACAGTCCACTGCTGGACATAGGCCTCCACAAGTTCGCGCCAAAAATGGTGTGAACTCTCTGTGTTGCCCATTGTCTCTGCGCTGGGCAGGCGGGTTAGTGACCGCAGGGCTGACTTTGTCGCACCGAAGACGCTGCTGTCCATCTTCGGCCCGTGTATTTCTAGACCAGTAGTTGGATAGTTATCCTGCCATCGGTCGGCTTTATAAATTCCAAGGTGGTAGTGGAACTGTGTTATCCCTTAGTCGCCTCTTACGAAACCCACGGGAAGAGAGGGGGTGGCTATATTATTTAGTACCGTAGTCACACAGTACTTGAAATTTGAAATTTAAAATTGGAACACGTATGAAATTGAAGTTTGAAATTGGAACACGTATATTATTTTAAAAATTTATTTCGATTTTGCGCCATTTCACATATTTCTTCGTGTTCATTATCAAATTACAAAATAGAATGGGTGTTGAAGAAAATAGGATTGCAGTGATCGTCTTGCACAAAGTGGGTATGGAGCCGTCGATCATATTCCAGACACTTCTAAAGCTTGATATCAGCCGTATATTCGTATATCGTACTATCAACAGATACAGCAACACTTCGTCTGTCAAAGACCAGAAAAGATCGGGGTGGCCGCGTGTTGTTAGAACTACAAAGGTTGTTAATGCTGTTAAAGCCAGAATTCGTCGAAACCCCATTAGGAAGCAAAAAATCATATCGCGAGAAATGAAGATTCCCGCTAGGACTCTGTCACGTATTATAAAACAAGACCTGAAGCTCGGTGCTTATCGCCGATATACAGGACCTGACCTAAATCAATCTTTACAATTAAAGAGAGTGGATCGATCAAAACGCCTTTTGTCGCGGTACGCAGGTGAAAGGCACAGAAATATCCTTTTTACCGATCAAAAAATTTTCACGATTGAAGAACACTACAATAAGCAAAATGATAAAGTGTACGCTCACAGTTCTAAAGAACCTGCTCAAGTTGTCGGAAAGGTACAACGTAGTCATCATCCTGCGTCAGTGATGGTTTGGTGGGGTGTGTCTTATCAAGGAGTCACAAAACTACATTTTTGTGAAAAAGGAGTGAAAACTTCAGCCAAAGTGTGAAGCAAGATACAAACTTGGATCATGTTGTGAAACCTCTCAGCTCTACACTTTAAAAATATACCGTTGACTTTCCAGCAGGACTCTCCACCTGGTCACAGGGATGAACTACCCAAGCCTAGCTTGAAACCAACGTTCCGGACTTTATAAGAGTTGAAGACTGGCTCTCATCTAGCCCAGACCTCAACCCTTTAGAATTCAAATTATGGTCAGTTTTAGAGGACATAGCCTGCTCTAAACGACATAGTGACATTGAGTCTCTTAAAAAATCTTTGGAGCAAGCAGTCGCGAAATTTCCCTTGGAAACAGTGCATAAATCCATAGATTCGTGGCCAAATTAAAGGCCGGCAGATAAAAGCTAAAGGTGGCCATTTCGAATAGAATATTTTTTATTTTTTGCCGAGACGTTAATAAATATGTAGGTATAAATTTTAACAATATTATATTACTTCATTTAAAAAAAAATGCATTTTTTTTGTAACTGAACTTATGGCTGGACTAGGTATATAAAAGTTTTGTGCCGGGGCCCGGAAGCTTTGCCCGGGCCTACCACGGGGGCGAGGTGGCGACTGCTAGCGCGACCCTATCTTGCACACCCAGGCGGACAACTGCTCCCACGTGGTGGTTTTTTAGTCAGTAGGAAGTCTGACATAACCCTCTGGCTGGATAAAAACATCTTAATTATTGATCTCAGTATTTGTTATTGCAAATTAAAAGTTTATTATACGATTTTAGTGTCTATTTATCGGTTAGTTCTATAAAATCCTAATAGATGACGGTTCGGCATCTAAGTTGCACAGATATCAGATAGATGGCGTTGTATTTCTATTTCTAGATTATAGATGGCGCAATTGAATATAGACTCCACATATATTTTAATAAATTTTATACTCGTTTATTTATACTCGTATATAAATAAAATATAATAAATAAATAATATAAATAAAAATGAATTGCCAAAATACAAGCGCACAACTTCCGAACGACTGCGCATAATGGGATTTTTTTAATATTCGTTTTTTTCATGACAAGGTTTGCATAAAAGAAAATTGAAGAAAATGCGACATATTCGAATAAAGAATAAACGTGTCAGTTAGTAATTTAATCGTGTTTTTCAACATTTATATTTGAAATTCTGTGAATTATATGTCGCGTACCAGTATGATCATTACCTGAATATTTCAACCGATTTCGTTAGTTGCTTTTTATTAAAAAGTAAGAATTTTGTTCAGTATTTTTATATGAATACCAGCCTTTGATGTCACTAGTCTGTGTAAAAATGTTACAATTTTAGCCATGTATTTTGCGCCATTTTAAAGAGACTTTATTAATATCTGTGCTGTATAAATTCTAGGAATCGAAATCGATTTGTACAAAAAAATTATAGCTTTGGCTGGTTTTGGTTACGATATTTTAGAAGTTAACAAACTATACTTTTGTAGTAATTATTTAACAAGATTTTAAAAATAAAATGAACAATGCTGGAGTAAAGAGAACGTACAAAAACAATCACACTATTAGAAGCAGCTTATTTATATTCAACTTATAAAATAAAATAGAAATTATGCTTATATACCTAAATGATACAACTTGTCCTAAATACAATGTAACGTCATATTTATTACGTGTCGCTGACGACTGTCAGAGACACGTTGGGAGATGTCCAGGTGTATTTGTGTATGTCCTTATGCAAGAAAAGGGATCCTCCGATGGCCAGGTTATTATTCTGGCAGAGTTCGAGGAACCTCAGGCATTGATTGTTCCAAGTCCATGTTTCTCCATATATTTTTCACAGTCAACATTGAGGTCTCCATTATGATAATAATATCATGCAGGTGTATGTTCTTCAAGGTTTTTTGAAGTAGGCTCTATAAAGCATGTTTATCTGTTCTAAAAGTGTCTAGAATTGCTAGGATGGTCCGATACCGAGTCGGACTATTTACATAAAAAATTATTTGTACCATTAGCTCAATAGCTAAAACACAGAAATAACACGCAATATACCCAGCACGTACGTGACACATATTTTAGAATTTTTTAAGTAATTCCTCTTATATCCTCTTGAGTGAAATCATTAGTGAGACGTAACACTGTACTATTGAAGCCTTATGTGCTCTAGAGTTAAAATGAGCGGTATTGATGCTATCTAAAATCGGTTTCCAATCCAAGAGGCATTTCCTCGCAATGTCAGAGAGGAGAAATCGAATCGAAAATGTATTCACGGACTTCTTCCTCATCTTCCTTGCCGGAGAAGAGAAAAGTTAACCCCTTGGAAGTTTTCAGCTCCCCAGTCTATGTCTTCGCACTTCTCTTAGGCTGAGTATGCGCAACTTGACTATTTCGATCTCCAACTGTGCTAGTCCACTGGCATTCGATAGCGTTCGCATATTCCATAAGAAAAATCGCGTCCGTCATTTTATGCGAAGATCGTCGGTGAATGATCAATCCGGTTTTCGCTCTGTTTCTGTTTCTTGAATCATTACTTTTAGAAGAGCGGGTGATTAGGCCGATGTGTCCTAGGCTGCTGGCGCAGGTAACCTCGATTTGTTTTAGGTATCTTCCCTAGTGATTGGGTTCTGTTTTGAGGCGCTGGACAATTGCTCGCTGCACTGTATTCTTCGCAAATACAGTTCAGATGTTGGCAGTTGCGCGGCGGCACGGTTGTAGTAAGATCCAGGATGGATGACAGGGACGTGGATGATTCGGACTTGCTGAGATTCTGCTTGGGTTCGTGTCCTGTCACTGACACCACAAAAAGCTACTCAGCATTTCATACGACTCACTTATCAAAGCTTCCCCCGACGCTATGCCTCAGCTTCTCACAGCGTTTTACGATGAATATTCAAAAATACATTAATCGAAACTGAATCCGAAAATCCGAGTTTTTCATTTATACATGGTCACTATTGTAAATAACTTCCGATTTCATAGTTGAAATAAATCGCCCAGCGGCGCGGGCTGAATAAACAAATCAACTACGTTTTCAATATACAAAAACTTCAATAACATGTCTCTTCAAAATAAAACAGACCATTTCTATCCGGATTTTGATATTAAAATATTTAAAAAATGGCTCTTTGAAACACGTTTTACCGTTTTTATTTTTTATAAAACATACAGTTTAATTTTCATACTAAGTATAATTTTCAGTTATCCATTAAAAAGTTGTAATTATGGTATGTTCAAATAGTGTTTATTTATATAAATATACTAGCTGTCCCCGCAAACGTTGTTTTGCCATATATGTTATTAACCCCCTTAATCCCCCCCCCCCCCCCCCCCCCCTTATAACTTCGCGGTATGAAAAATATATGTTGTTTGATTCTCAGACCTACCCAATATGCACCCAAAATTTTATGAGAATCGGTTAAGACGTTTCGGAGGAGTTTGACTACAAACACCGCGACACGAGAATTTTATATATTAGACTAGCTGACTCGGCAAACGTTGTTTTGCCGCTAAACGCTATTTAAAAATAGGGATTGGTGGTAGAAGGGTGAAAATTTACGGTTGTATGTATTTTTCAACGCCAAATCATAATAAAATAAAAAAAATAATGTATCTAAAAATTAAAAAAAAAAAATTAGCTGTGGACTACCCTTAGCATTTAGGGGGATGAAAAATAGATGTTATTCGATTCTCAGACCTACCCAATATCCACACAAAATTTCATGAGAATCGGTCAAGCCGTTTCGGAGGAGTTTAACTACAACACCGCGACACGAGAATTTTATATATTAGAATATATCGCCGAAATGTACATATTATGTATATACACATAACTTCCGAATGACAACACTAAATTGAATGATTCTTTTTTGCGTAATACTAACCTATAAAAAAAGCATCACCAATTGAGTTTGGCTTTAAAAATATGAACATGTGGTAAATGTGTGTGACGGATGTTATTTTTCCTTCAAACGATTTTTAGAGGAATTTTTCGGCGTTTGTAGCGCTAGCGGCCGTTTAGTCGAGAATTCTTTTGACATCTTAAGCACAAAAATGAATGTAAAATATATCGACTAATTTATCAACGTACATTTTCTTATTCTTCAAATAAAAAGTGTTCTAGATTTCTTAGAAAATAAATGAAATCATACCTATTTTGTTGCATTCTTTGTAATATTCTTTTAGTCATAAAACTTTTAAAACATTTCCCGTGCCTATTTAGCTAGGCGGTAATTTGCCGTAAAGGGAAGCGGTGCTGGTAATGTGGGATACTATGATCGTGTATGATATGTGGGAAACTATGCGTCTAAAAATAACATTTTTTGAGGGAAAATTTATCTTCGAACTTATATAAAATACGGCTTAAAATGGCATGCTTAGTAATGGGCGTAAAATACTTTTTACATTAAAATAAGTCAATTTTTGCCACAAATGACATGTAATTACTTAACAATGAAATTATATGTATAATGATCATGATATGCATAATGACCATTTTTATATCCACTAAACGATGACATTCTTTTAGTGGATAATTTTTCACGTTAGCGAAAGCG
Organism: Melitaea cinxia; assembly: GCF_905220565.1. NCBI lineage: Eukaryota > Metazoa > Arthropoda > Insecta > Lepidoptera > Nymphalidae > Melitaea > Melitaea cinxia. The sequence continues at coordinate 12,574,682 of NC_059403.1, forward strand.
TATTAAGAAGCCCAGCTTTTAAAGCTTAAAAACCTACTTCAATTTGTAATTTTAATTTATCGTGTTTATGTGTGTGTGGGTTTAAAAGAAAACAAAAATTATCTGATTTGAATTAAATCGAATAAGGACGTAAATGGCCTACTGCGGGGCAAAAAATCCTCTTAATTTAGGAGAAGGATTGTGACTAACTCTCCGAGCTGCTTCACTGCAGGTTGGTCTACCATGAGTAACGATCGCTGTCAGGTATCTAATAACGTCCCCGACCGTCAGGTTTAAGTGCTCACCAAGACACGGTAGGAATACACATAGAATATCACTGAGTGCTTTTGAAGCAATAAAAAATCTAACATCGTTGTCCCGTTTCAAAGAGATTTTTCAAACATCAGCGTTTGCCGTTCATACGTTTGACATTTCTTTTTACCCAAACACAGTATGTAAAACCGATAACGTCCCCATAAATTTGACATACGGTTAACATCGCTAGAGTCGAAGTAATTAGAACTGTTGACTAACGAAAAATCGTTAGTAACATTTCGAAAAATGAACATTCAAATTTGAAAATGGAATGCTGATTTGAAACGGAAATTTTAAAACGTTTTTACATTATCAACGGTCATTCGCGTATACCTTTGTAAAGGTGCTTTTGAAAAGGAAAACTCAAGCTAGAACTGCCAATATTCTGACGGTTCGTTACCTAGTCTAACCGACACCGACGCTACAACTGTACTTTTTAGTAACATCAAAAAGGAAATTAAAAAAGGTCTACATTTGATACATTGTCTTCGTTAGTCGGCATTTCGAAAAATAAATGGATAATGATTCAAATAAAAAATATTATGAGTTAGAGATAATAAAAAATGTTTTTAATATACAATGCACGGTCGGTGTTCTTAAGACGGGCACCTTAATGCTGAAGTGCCTGTGTTTTAAGTACTAACCGACTGGAATACTAATTTCCATTTTTGTAATAAATACATGATACATATATGTGTATTATAGATTAATATTTCATCTAGACTCGGCGTTAGAACGGAAACCACGATATAAGTGGAAAGTCAAAAACTAAATGATGTTTTTTTTGTTGTACTGTAATGTATCAAAAGTACATTTTGACTTTTATTACCGTTACTTTAACAGGCTTTAAATGGTTTTTTAAAGAGCGCCTATCAGTGTATAATTTTATTACTTTCCAAATACATTTCGCTCAATTGATTTGAACGGCTTCATCACCATAACGACCTGAGAAAATGCTTCGATTTTTATCGAAATTGATTGTGTGAAAACATAAAATGAGCATTAAATTATATTTTATTTTCCTTACCACGTTAAGTGACATTTATGGTAACATTTAATTTGGCATGATTAAAACAAGGGTCTAATTAACAAAATTGTAAAGGAAAGAAAAACGCATCACTCTGTTTGTCGTGTAATAAAACGGCAAGTAATATAATAATTGTGTTTGCAGGCAAACGAAGAAAAACCGCCTTCAGTTATATCGACAAGTAATACAACGTAGGTAGACGAAAAAATAGTCAAGTAAATACACATTATCAAAGATTACTCCAAAAGTTGTAATCAGATCTCGATAAAATTTAAATGTGACCACATGATAAACACCGGCATTCGATTAAATTAAAAATCATCAAAATTGGTACACCCAGTAAAAAGTTATGCGTATTTTCGAGAGTTTCCCTCGATTTCTCTGAGATCCCATCATCAGATCCTGGTTTCTTTATCATGGTACCAAACTAGGGCTATCTCCTTTCCAACAAAAAAAAATAAAAAGAATTATCAAAATCGGTTCATAAACGACGGAGTGATCCCCTAACAAATATATATATATATATATATATATATATATATATATATATATATATATATATATATATATATGAACAGTGAAGAGTCTTTTTAAGTATTATTTATTCTATTTAATTTATGTCTTCTGTAACTTTTACAGGAAACTCCTTCTTACGTTTAGTGTTGACAACTTTTTCTCTCAGGATAAGGATGACAAATAAGTACAAATGGCGCCTCGAGCGGACGAGGGTCAACATCAAACCATTTAATTAGTAAAAGTAATAAGGTAATGAAATAAAACTAAACAAATAATTGTATTTTTGTGTGTCTTAATATTGTTTATGAATATTTGTATTTAGTGGGTTGGTAAAGTAATATAACTATTGACAATTATAATGAATAATGATTATCAACCTTTTTTGTCACGTCACATTTTTAACGATTTTAAAATTAGAGGCGTATATAAAAAGACAAAAATTTTAAATTTATATCTGCTTGTTAAACTGTAATCTTAATATGCGGTGTAAAATAGTATTTGATAATAATTTTGTATGTAAAATACATTATACGTACTCCAAAAACATGAATATGTTCATTAACGGGTTAATCACAAGTAACAAATATTATAAGAATAACAATTCAGCTTGTAATAAATCAGCTTTGTCCATTGAACCCGCAAATTCAAGTGTGTAAGCGCCGAAACGGCACACGCACCCAGAGCGGTTGTTACACCAGCGTGGTTGTTAAGAGAATAACATGAATGAGAAAGTTGTAACTTGAACTTAGGGGGCGTCCATAAATTACGTGAGGTGTTTTTTTTAAATTTTCTGTCCCTCCCCCCCCTGGTGAGATGTCGTGAGACTTTATTCAACTCCCTCCCCTATGCCCCAATCTCATGTGAGATTTTTCAAAATGTGGGTTTCTTACGTAAACGCGTTGGATTGTTATTGTAAAAAGAAAAAAAAAATGCTTCGTGCTTTTATTTACGACTAGTTAAGACTAGTAATCAATATTGCTGAGAGTGTAATTATAAGTGTAATAAAAATTTAACAATAGAATACTTAAATAATACTTTTCAATCAGAAAAAATGACGTGATATTTGCCGAGGCCCCCCTCTCTCTCCAACGTAAGATAAGATGAGATTTGACTCGATCCCCTCACCCCCTTAAACATCTTACGTATTTTATGAACACCCCCTTAGCAACGTACTATACTACCTTAGTATGGTGGTTTAGAATCAATAAATAATGACGTAGAAGACTTAGTAATTTATTATTTCATTGCGGGATAAGGGTTGCTATTGTATTCCATTCAAGCTATATATGCAAGTTAATGGTTATGACTACCTTCCTAGTCCAGTCAGTCGCAACCTTTACTACTTTTTCTTAATTTCCCTTCCTAATTAAATAACCTAATCAATAAAAATATTATCTAGTCAGTTGCTGGTTGTAAAGATCTGTGTGTTCAGATATAATATCTTAAGCTTGGTTATATATATTTACATTACTATATATGTTATATTACATTAATCCTTTGAAACGTGAATGTCGAACAATAAATTACTGATACAAAGATAAGCGGTACTCCGAAACTCCGAAGGCACACGTGTCATAATCAAACTATTTACCTACCTGGGATTATTTGCAAGCTTGTTGTCGGAGGGCATTTGGTAGAGGAAATTGATCCTTTACAAGACCGCGGTATTTGGAAAGGATATACGGTATACAAAGGTGGGTTCCCTTCAACCTTGATAGACATCTATATCTTTGCCCGGTGTCAATAAATATAAAAGTGATTGTTTATTGATTTGTTTTATAAATACTGACATTGATATCGCATTTTTATCGTTATTGGGGTAAACAATTTATCCGTTTCAGCCTGTAATATCCTACTATTGGACATAGGCCTCTTTCCCCATGTAGGAGAAGGATCAGAGCTGAATCCACCACGCAACTCTAATGCGGGTTGGCAGATATATTAGCTTAACCGGGACCGACGGCTTAACGTGCTCTACAAGGCACTGTGGGGAGACCTATAATGACTGCACAAACACCCAGACCACGGCAAACATCTGTATGGCCAACACAAATGTTTGTCATGTGCGGGGATCGAACCTGCATATGCCAGGGTAACAGCCAAAAACCAGTGCTGTGACCGTTGCGCCAATACGTCGTCAACAAAAGCAGACAAAATTTATCAACGTTAATTTACGATGGCAGTGTCTTGCAGAACTGGACATATTTTACCCTTAGAGTTTAATTATAATTAATTTAATAATTAAAATTAAAACGTTACGTAGGTTAAGTTAGATTATTATTAAAAGTTCTACGATACTGGTTATAAGTTCCAAGATATCCTAATTTATATTTCAAGTAGCCTCAGGTAGTTGGAATAAATAATAACATAAAAGAGAAACTGAATCGATTTCACGTCGATAGGTGACTTGAGCTAATAGAAAATATTTAATTAATAGCATTAATGATACTACTTAAGGTGTTGTCATAAATGTATTTTTCTTCATTACAGAAGTATAATATTTGTGGAAGCCGTTGCTTTTCTGTAATAAAATAATATAGAGTAGTTTAAATAATTGTGTTTGCCGGCAAACGAAAAAAAAACCGACCTCAATTACATAGACAAGTAATACAATGTAGGTAGACGAAAAAATAGTCAAGTAAATCTGCATTATCAAAGATTTCTCCAAAAGTTGTAATCAGATCTCGATGAAATTTAAATGTCACCACATTATAAACATTAGCTGTTGATTAAAGTAAGAATCATCAAAATCCGTTAATCCAGTAAAAAGTTATACGGTTTGATATAACGTAGGTCGACAAAAAATAGTCAAGTATATTTACTTATTAGATATAACTCAAAAAGTGCTTTTTAGATCTCAATTAAATTTAAATGAGACAAAATGACACGCAACACCTTTCGTAAAAAAAATAATTCAGAGAAATTGCCCCAACCATTCAAAAGTTGTAAAGTAACATACATAAAAAAATAATCGAATTGAGAACCTCCTCCTTTTCTGGAAGTCGGTTAATAATTGGATCTAAACATGTTAATTTATTCTGACTTGCCTATACAAGCTACGCACGTGTAACACTTTACTTACAAAAATTCTATGAAAATATTAAATATACATATTATAATAAGAACCCAAGTGATTTTAGAAAAATTCAAAGAAGGATTATTATTATTTTTAACGCGTATTTCGTTTAATATTAAAACCTATAAAACTTAGTAAAAATTTTATACCATGAATTATTTCTACCTTGTTTTTTCGCCTACCGTCATTATTTATTCATTAGGTAAATAAAATTATAAACCTCGTCATTTCGTTTATAAAAAATGGTCATTTTTTTTAATGCTGAATAGGAATTATATTTTATTTTTATGTTTAACAAGTGAAATAAATAAAAAAAAAAGAAGAAAAAATAAATTAGAGAAAAAGGGTACAAAGTTTTTGCTTCACATATTAATATATAGATAATGTTTTACTGTTCAGAATCTGGAGCAGTCCGAATAAGGAAGTACCTCAACTTTAGAGAAGATCATAGCCATAACATAATAGATTTCAAGCAGTGTTGGTTCATGTGGTGAGTAAGGCGATAAGAGCTTCTAGAGGGATTAGGGGTAGGGTCGGCAGTGTGTTTGTGATGATTCTGGTGTTGCAGGCATCTATGAGCTATGGCAATCGCTTACCATCAGATGAGCCGTACGCTTGTTTGACTACCGAGTTGTAGAAAAATAATGTGTATAGTGACAAAATCGAGAAATTGCCTCTTACTTGTACTGATTTTTTGTTACTAAAAGTAATGTAAACTTTTTAATATGTTTATATATATATATATATCTTATGTATGTTCGAGGATAACTTCGTCGCTTATGAACCGATTTTGATAATTCTTTTTTTTGTTGGAAAGGAGATATCCCTGGTGTAGTGCCATGATAAGGAAACGAGGATCTAATGATAGGAAATCGAGGGAAACTCGAAAATCCGCATAACTTTTTACTGGGGGTACCGATTTTGATAATTTTTAATTTAAAGGAAAGCCGATGTTTATTATGTGGTTACATTTAAATTTCATTGAAATCTGATTACAACTTTTGGAGTAATCTTTGATAATGCGTATTTACTTGATTACTTTCGTCTACCTACGTTGTATTACTTGTCGATATAATTGAAGTCGGTTTTTTTTCGTTTGCCTGCAAACACAATTATTTTATGTTTGTAAATAAGATTACATAAGTGGAAAAAGTATATTAGTAAGGATAGTAACGAGGTTATGTGGTTTTGAATTTAAACGACTTTCAGACTGAGTGTTCAATTAGAGCCAATTTTTGTTATCACCATTACTAAGAGATTGCGGTTACTTTTAGTGTCTCCTCATAAAACATTTCGAGATGAAAGACTCATATAAATCGTTGTATCATACTTTATGAACGAACTTAAGCGGGTGGAAAAAACAGTACCCAGAATATAAGAGGTTTTCTCGTGAAACAATCTCGAATATTCCCAGATGATAAATTCAGTGATTTCACCGTTTCTCTAATAACAAGCTAACATTTTTTGAGTTATTTTTGTCGGCGAGTCCAGTGTTTGTTGTGTTATATAAATAGCTATCTATTTATGATATGATATCGATTTGTGATAAACGCTCAAAATTTTAGAAAAAGGATATTTAAATACATAAATAAATAAATAAATTAACGCTTCACACTCAATGGCCCCCAGTAGGATTTTATTCTGTGTCAGGGGTCCGGAAACACACAATACACAAGCACAAACGCCCAGACCACGAAAAACATCTATATGGCCAATACAAATATCCGTGAGCGGGGATCAAATCCGCGACCGCCAGTGCAACGGTCAGTACCGCTGTGCCAACGTCTCGTCAAATTGTCGTAAAATATTTACTGAATAAGAATCAGCAACGGAAAATACATCACTTTAAAAGACGACACACGACTTCAATTTTAAAAAAAAGAAAGAAATGAATTATATTTTTGTTTACTTGATTAAATTTTTGTTACTTTTTATGCTGTCGTGCGAAAAAGTGTAAACTTTCATAACAAGATTTAGAATGTTTTAAACACACAAATCTCATTTACAAAATAGATCCTCAGAGTTACTCTGAGACAAGTAACTTTTTAAACTTTATTGCGTATTATATTTAAATCATGATATCTGAGCAACTTAATGTATTGTCTAGTCATTTTGGACAATTGATAATTATTTTTTGATATTATTACGATGAGTGGGGGAACTGTTTGTTCTATTGTTGCGGAGTGTTTTTTGAAAAAGTTGTTTCTATTCAGCAGAAATGAGCTGTCGATCTTAAGTAACTTGTGTAATAATAAAACAACCAATTTTTGTCGTCTCCTATCCAATCTATCTCATGTAAGAATTACAATCCCGTAGCTCATTCAATCCCACGTAATTGAAACGCAGGATTGCTCAATCCCGTGCGGGATCCCGCACTCATCACAAAAAAATATTATAAAATCTGACTGAATATATGATTGAATATTGTGATAAAAATGTTAATACAAGTAATCAGAGTTTTCAGGGCAATCAGCTAAATTTCCTGCCTATCGCAAATCCTTACGAATACATATTTGATTGTGGCGACATCTATCGCGGGACATACGAACTACCTAACTAAGAATTGACGTATCCTACATCGCAATATCAAAGTTATTAGAGCGATTGAGTATATTATACAAGAACCCGACAACAATCGTGGGGGCGTTAGCCCACCAGACACAACACCCGTCTGGTCGGAGGATCCTCCCTTTTCAATGGGGTATGAGTAACTTAACACCCTGTCCATCGCACCCCCAAACTGGTGACCCCGACGTAATTCTTCACGCTCTCCTAATTTGAACATCGGCGCAGCCTTTGCAAGCTACATCATCGTGACGTCATCATCATTTTCTCAAGCTTTTGAACAACGAGTCATATAGCCAGCCAGCATCTATGGCTACTACGGGTATCCTGACCACCAGCATGCAGCGGACGCGCATTCCTGGTAATCACCCACAGTCTTCTCAGCGACCTTGGCACAGCACACTGCACTTCGGCCGGTTAGCAAGCAGAGACGCACTTCATTTTCTCCACCGAATAGATTTCATCATTATCATCATCATCAGGTAAAGCTTTAGACTAGGAAAAACCGAATTTTGGAACCGTGGGGGGAAGGGGGGGTGGAGGGTGGGGAACGCTACCCCTGGTACCACTGTCACACTTCGAAACCCCATAGTTATGGAGATATCCATGGTTAAAGTTTTGAGGTTAGAAGAAGAATTTAAAGCTGTTATAATACCTTTGAGCTCCACGTCTGACTTCACCTTAAACGGTGCATGGGTGGCACTCCCCATAACGCCAGAGCTAATAAAATAAATTAATATAGTAGCTAATAAAATATATTTAATAAAAAAAACACAACATGAAATAAGGCTGTATAGTCTTAGACCTTTGCCTTTTACAGTTTATTTAGACTAAAACAATGGATTTATGCTTACATTGCTTTGGAGCGAAACGATAAGTAGCGCGCTATTTTTTTAAAGCATCTATCTCTCTGTCGTTAAACATCAGTTGTATCGTTTGTTAAAAAACCGCGTGGAAACGTTAAATTAACGTGTGAAATGTGAAAATAACGTGCGAAATGTGAAAATAGCATGTGAAAGCTACGGAACGGAGTATGAGTAACGTAAGATGTATCGTTTGTTGATCTTGGAGTTGAGATCGTTTTTACGTACTCTTGTTCGAAAATAACTTATTAAAGTTGCGGAACGGAGCATGAGTGGCACTACTAGCAGCGCTGGAGCTAAGGTGGAGTCAGACGCGGAGCTCGAAGGTATTATAATAAATTTAAATTCTTGCTCTAATCTCAAAACTTTAACCATGATATCTCCATAGCTATTGGTTTCCGAATGATGGCAGTGTTACTAGTGTAGTTCCTTCTCCACCTCCTGCCCTCCACCCCCTAAAACCCCATAATTCGATGGTTTTTAATCTAAAGCATAGCCAACTTTGCTGCTGTATTCCAATTTACTACGGAGACAAAAATAACATATTAATTTACTATATGTTTTTACTGAAATAAAATGTAACAAGCATTTGTATAAACTTTCCAACTTCTATTTTCTTTGAAAAATAATAGAACATCTTAATTGACACGTTTTTATTGGACTAGTGACAGCTCTTAGATGGGGGTCCTTACGTGACACAATTTTATTGGACAATTTAGTGTCCCATGAGTAGGTATAGTAGATATAGTATCATTAATCTAAGTCAATTTATTTGACTATGAATAGCAGTATAAAAAATAATAATAACACATAATGCTGAAAATGTGTAAATTTTTTTTGCTGTACAGACTATTGTGAATAAACTATGATAAATATATTTATATATAATGTACAAGCTGACTTGGCCTACTTTGAACCGTCACATATATTTTTTGCAATTTCTTGATTTTTTTAATTTTCATTTGTACAAACCATATCTGTGAATGAAGTAAAGTAAGTAAGTAGTAATGAAGACTAAAAATAAAGATGAATCATCGGATTGTACGGAAGTTATGCGCATAGAGATTAATAAATAAATAAATATAGTATACACAATACATACACGGTCGTCTTTTTTAAAGTGAGCAGCTTAATGCTTGTGTTATAGGTAACAGCAGACTGGTATATAGCTAAATATATTTTTAGATCATTTAGGTGATTTATGTCTATCTAACTTCGTACCCCTATATTTTTCTTTAACCATAATAGAAAAAATAATACATTATCAACTTCCAGTGCTAGTACAGAACTAAAAATAAAAAGAAGAACCTAAAAAAAGTACACATTATAAAAAGTAAAATTGAAATCGTATTTGACTGTTTAACGTAGATATTGTACGGACTGGTCGATAACACGACGCTGTAAGCCATAATGATCACGTAATGACGCTATTGAGTGTTTATTTATTTATTTGGAAAACGATACAGAAACAATTACAAAAAGAATTACAGAAGATACAAATTGTCCCCTTTATGTCTCACTAAGAACATAAGGATTAGACTTCACAGCAAGGACAGTAGAGATGATTAGTTATTACTATTATTAGTCTAGAGCTAATGGAAACACCAATGTAATAGTAATAAATTACCAACAAATATAACGCCTATAATTATTGACTATGAATTATATTCGACTTTTAAGATACAATTTCAAATAGGTCTTTTGATAAAATAAAATAAATAAATAAATACCTACTATCAAATTATTATACGAAAATAAATTTAAGTTTAACCAAAACTTTGAAAGCCTTGAGAACAAAACGGACGTTTAATAATTATTACGAAAGGATAAAAATCCAGAGCATTAAACTTGAAAAGAATTTTCTTTATTCATTCGTTAATCGTTATCGAAATCGAACAAAGAATGAAGATATCTTTAATAAGAACTTGTTAAAGAAAATATCGTGATTGTCCGAGCGGTTATATTTCCGATTATTTTAATGGTCGGAATGAAATCTTATATATTTCTAGAATACCCTTTCAGATAGTTATTTTGTTATATTCATTTTAATATTTTTAAACAAATTTAAAAGAATTTAGCCACTCCCTCTCTTCCCGTGGGTGTCGTAAGAGGCGACTAAGGGATAACAAGGTTCCACAACCACCTTGGAACTTAAGAAGCCGACCGATGGCGGGATAACCATCCAACTGCTGGCTTTGAAATACACAGGCCGAAGACGGGCAGCAGCGTCTTCGGTGCGACAAAGCCAGTACTGCGGTCACCAACCCGCCTGCCCAGCGTGGTGACTATGGGCAAAACACATGAGTTCACGTTATTTTTGGCGTAAACTTGTGGAGGCCTATGTCCAGCAGTGGACTGTATAGGCTGTAATGATGAAACAAATTTTGCTTTACATCATGTGCTATATTTTATTCATACGTTTGCTCAATTGATACGTTCAAAGACGTAATGACGCTACCACGTACGCTTTATATAGAAATGAAGATATGAAATTTTACAGCAAGGTCACAATACAATGTGCAATACCGAGGAATAATGAAATAATCAGAAAAGATATAATTGACATTTTCTTAAAAGTATTTTAAATAACAAGATTGTATTCATAATTTCATAACACTCTTATTAGTTTAATGCATAAATGTTTTTTCTAGGTAAATATTGTTTCAAATTTCTTTATTTTGTTGCTATAATATATTCACGCTGAGACATTAATTTAGTACGTAAGTTTTTTAAAGATTTTTTTTTTATCTGTACTTTGATTATTATTTTAAAAATGGTAGATTATAAGACCTATTTCAATAAATATACATGTTTACATGAATGAAAACATTTATGATTTCTTATTATTTCAAATAATTACCGTGAATTTTGCTAATGTGAAGCTTAATCGGCGTAGTCGAAAATATAATTATACGTTACACGTTGTGCAAAAATTAACTTTAATCCAAACGGTTTTATATCATTTTACCTTAAGAAGAAGTATAAGACATATGGTTAAGGTATATGCATCTATATTAAAATAAAGTAATAACAATAACAAAAAAATAAAAACAAACGAAAAGCTTATTAGGATTATAATGAGTATTTTTAACTGCATTTTGTTACGATTAACAAACAGAAATTAACAGAAAAGAGAAAATCGAAGAAAAATTAACTAGCATTTTGGTAGTCGTAAATATGATAAATGAATTTGGAAAACTGTAACCTTTTCAAAGTCATGCTAATATTTCCAAACCATAAAATAAAAATATCCTTAATGGCACATTTGTAAATGTCATCAATACTAAATATATGATAATAACACAGGCTATTAATATTTGTGACATTAAAATTTACAACAACGAGAAGAGATGGCACATAGCAAGATTTATCGGATACAACTATTCATATAGAGTGCGTTGATGTAGAGGAAGCTTGAACGTTGAATAATGTTCATTTATTCCGTCTTACTCTTCAAGATGATTTTATATAAAAGAAGATAGATATTAAGTTGCATTCAGCATATCTAAACCAGGATTATAAAGTTAAATTACTCCGATCATTTCTTTGCGTTCTATACTATTTAAAATATGACTGTAGATTCATTAAAATTGTATAAAAAATAAATGGGTTTGAACTATAACTAATCTATACATGTTCCCGCTCTCATATTTTGATATATTTTTGCTCGTGTAAAGTTTATTAAATTTTATATTTTTTGTTAAAAATTACACCATAACCGAGTGTCGATATCCGAATATATCGCAAACTATTATATACAAACGGTTCATGTCTTCGAAATATAGAGCTGAACGTGAAGAAATCCTGCACACAGTTTGCGAACAATAAATCCTAATCCGTCTTTCAAAGAAACAAGAAGTATCAAAGTGAGACACATTTACGCCATAAAGTATGATTCCTCGAGAGTTTTGTAGTTTAACTTTCCCAAATTGATCTAAGAAAGTCGTCAAGCTATGACGATAGCTAATTGTCAGTCATTATCATTAAGAAATTTCTAAAACGCTCATCAAAATTCATTAATTCATTACTTTCAATTATTAATCTGTTTAATTAAATACTAGACCTCAGTCCTGGTTTTTATTAAGATGATATTTACGGCTACAGCTCCGCTACTATGTATCTACGTGATGGGTTTTATGGTGGAAAAATTGCTATTAAAATGGGTCAAGAATATTAAGGACGAAAAATTAATTATGATGAAAAACTTCTTTCCTCTTTTTAATATTGTGCAGATACAATTTTAACAGCAAATGTCTTTCATAGTATAGGCGAGATTTCCGAAGAAATTTTTGTCATTCTTTGACGAAATCTTGCATACCGTCTAGTTAGTCCTCCCAATGTAAATGTACTAAATAGTGATTGGATATTCTATATAAATAAAAATGAATGTTGCTAAGCGCATAAATCGAGAATGGCTCGACCATTTCGGCTAATTTTTTTTATATGTTCCTTAAAAAAATACAAAAAAAATCTATATAAATAAAAATCTATTAACTTTTGACAGAACGAAGTCTTTCCAGGCAGCTAGTTTCTAAATAAAGCATTTGCTATATAATTCGATATAACTGAGTATTTTATCAAACCTGCTAAGTCTATCGTACGAAATGACGTCAAAAAGTGATCCACAGAAAATGCACAGTATAAAAACTAATTAACTGATTTCAATGAACTTTAAATTAGTTATGCTTAATTCGTTATTTGTAAACCTTTCAAACATGACATTTCATTAACAGCAAAAAAAAAAACTTAAAGATAAACATTCGAATGTGCAATATTTAACACATTGAATGGAAATAGTTATCCCGTTTTATGTTTTCTTCGAAAGAAATAAAATATTGTTAATAATAACATTAATATTATTATTATTAATGCATAGACTTTATTGCGATTTTTTTGCCATAAATATTGATTCTTTTTTATAGAAATTTCTAACATAATTTATTTTTTTATATTTCTTGAAAAGAGGCGCTTCTGGCGTGTTCAGTACTGAAGACTGAGTGCTCTCAAGAGAATCGAGTTCATGTCGTTTTGTGGATCAGAGAGGCTTGTGAAATTAGATTGCAGAGTTAGAATTATTTCGAGAATAATCGAGAATGAGTCTAGAAAATAAGACTTTTGGGTTTGCGTAACGGCTGCTTTTGAGGCCAACTCTTAAATGTCGTTGTAATTTTGAAATTCTAGTTCTTTTAGTGAAATAGAACGATATATAACTTTAGTTATATGCTATCATCTAAATTTCATTTAATAAAGAAAATAATATGTACACACAATAATAAATATGTACATTTTTTATACATATGAATGTTTCATCACGATCACGTTTCAGCCTGTAATGTGCTGGGCATATGCCTCTTTCTCAATATAAAACGGGATCGGAGCTTTAATTCACCACGATGCTCCACTGCAGGTTGGTGGATATATGACCCAAAGACCACATATGAACCAGACCGGAAAAAAGCGTTTGTGGCCTCATACAAAAAAAGCTATTTTTACTGTTCTTAAATATAAACAGGTAATGCTAATAAAATACTAATATTAATTCTGCTGTGTGGTTACGGCAGTAAAGAATATAGTCACCCCCTCTCTTCCCGCGGGTGTCGTAAGAGAGAGGGATAACACAGTTCCGCTACCAACTTAGAACTTAAAAAGTAAACCGATGGCGGGATAAATATCCAACTACTGGCTTTGAAATACACAGGCCGAAGAAAGGCAGCAGTGTCTTCGGTGCGACAAAGCCAGCCCTGCGGTCACCAACCCGCCTGCCCAGCGTGGTGGCTATGGGCAACACACATGAGTTCATGCCATTTTTGGCGCGAACTTGTGGAGGCCTGCGTCCAGCAGTGGACTGCAATAGGCTTATGTATATTAATGTATTATGTATATTAATTAGAGTTTGGTGGCAAAAAATATATACGTCAGATTGGTTTATCAGTAGCTCATGCAATACACCTTTTGATTATTTTTACTATTTTTTGCTATACTTAAAATATTAAGTATTTTAATGAATCCTGTTATAAAATATTACTTTAATAAAAAATATAAAAGTTTCTTTATAAAAGTATAAAAAACGATCTCTTTTGTTTAGATACAATTTTCTCAGCGCGGATGGAGCTTCTCGTTTTAAAAGAACGTCTTTTAGAAGAATAATATAATTAGAACCAAATTACTGTAATTAGGAGTTTCAGGTTTTTCTTTTATAGCTTTTTAATTAATGTTTGTAAATTATTTAAAGTATTATTTCTTTAATAGATTAGGCATTTTATGGCGAACTAGGCATTACCGCGGTATTACCGACGTTAAATTATGATAGTTTGATATCGCGTAGGCGCAGTGGCCACAGTAACTAGCTAATGAACTATCGGTCGCGGGTTTGATTCACATACACGACAAATATTTGTATAAGCCGTACAGATGTTTGTCCTAGTCTGGGTGTTTGTGTTTGTATGCTTAGCATGTGTTTCTGGATACGTGATTCATATCGTACTGGGGGCTGTCGAGTGTAAAGCTTTTTAGATCTGATTATTTTAAAGAAAATAAGTATTTTCTGTTAAATATTATATATGATGTAATTAGCAGGGGCCAAAATTAGATGATTTTGTATATTAGTAATTCGCTATGCTTGTGAGTCCCAACCAGTTAGCACACCGGCAGTTTGTCATGCTTACATTATCTAAATCGCGTCTCGAGCGATGTATCATTTGTCGATGTATGTACAAATACCCGTATACCCGCAGTATTAGGAAGCAGTAAGCATGTTATGTGAAAAGCTTATTTAATATATTATATAGAAATATTGAATTCAACGAGTAACGCAGTATTTATATGGCCAGATTCACAAAATAAGATCGTTTAACTATCATTATTTGTAAGTTTTTTAAATTATACTGTACAGTAATAAAAGTATTACTTTCAAATTCAAAACGTTGTATCCAAGTGTAAATTGGGTCTTATTAATGTCACAAATGGACTTACAACTTAGGTAATTTAGTTTGCGTAGTAGGTACCCGTTATAGTTTAGTGAGTAGGTAACCGTTTCTGGGTGCGGCAAATAACCCTTTAACCTTTAACTTAACGAAATCTAACAAAATTGACAAGAATACAAACATTTTGTTCATATTTAAAGATTTATGTAAACCCATTTACATTTTAGACAACAAGCGAATTTGAAACGTAATAACAATTTCATAGCAGTATTATCGGGTTAACAGTTTGCTCAGTTGCTGTTATCAGAGACGCGTTCGTTGGGCTTTTCAGGTTCATGAACGCAAAGAGCTGTGATTTTAAAAATGAAGTAAAAAATTGCATTTGGAAGGCACTAGACGGCTTTGAACGATGAAAATATGGGAACTGCTTTTTGTGAAACTTGATTTCTTTATTTTTTTAACTATGGACTGCTCTATTTATGTTTACTACGATGTGACCGTACCTCATACGGGGGTTTCAACTAAAAGATTTTTGCGTTTAGAATATGTGATAAATATTTAAGTATTAGACAGTTTAAAAAAAACAAATAGTAGAATATAGAATTCTAAAATTATTTAACTACTATTTAAGCAAGTGTGACAGTGAATAAATTGTTAAAGATAAAAAACTTAATATAACAATTTTAAGTCAGTATGAAGTAGTAAAGCACATGTATATATAAATCAAATGCACAAATAAAGACAATGGCAGCTCTACGGGAAATTAGACCAATTTAAGCATTTCGGTCGAAAGACTTTTTTTTGTGTAATTTGCCAACCTGTACACATATGTAACAGTGTGAATACAACATAACTTCGAAAGCTTTCTCTGGATCCACAGAAATCGTTTCGAACGTATTAAGTATTGTATTTCTGTACAAGGCTATAAATATAAGACATTAGCTTAGGCTCCAGACACCTAATCTTACAAAAAAGATTAAAAAACGTAATAGTCGAGTCATTAGCAAATGCGCCTAGCCATTGGCAGATTAACAAAAGATTTCTAAGTTTCAGACTCCAAACGCGCTTAGCTTTAGCAAAGCGTATTGTTTTGCAAGCGCTGTATTTCTTTGTCACAGAATTACAGCGGATTGAGACAAAGTAACTTTTTTTAAAAGGATGACCTTCTATATATATTGTATCAGGGCATAAATTACAACTAGTATACAACATTAAATATATAAGTATACATAGTAGTAGATAAAATAAATTCCTTGCAAACATTCAAGCGCTTGTGCTGCTTGTTGCAAAAAGTTTGCTGCGTGCTTTTTACTTAAGGTAATTTTACCAAAAATTTCACACATTAAATGTTGCCGCATTCCTTGAATTACTCTGATGCTTTAAATTATGTAAAGGGTAGATAAGGATAGCTGTTAAATAATTATATTATATAAATATAATAATAGTAAAATAATTATTTAAAAAAAAAAACGGTTTCTTTGAAATTACACGCAAATTTTATGAATTAATCTATATTAACGATATAATCTATATTTGCTGGGCTAATCTCTTTATTATGAAGGTCATGTAAGCTATAAATATTGTGGCATGAAAAAGTACTGGTCAGTTTTATCCGTTGTCGTAAATATTATATAAATATATTGTATTTATAGTATTGCATTAGATAATGGTATAAAAATCAACTTAACTGAGGTAGGGCACAGCAGGAATTTCCTGCTCAAAATATGGAGCAGCCCGACTGGGGTAGTACCTCGACCTTACAGAAGACCACAGCAAAATAATACTGTTTTCGAGCAGTATTGTGTTCCTGTTGGTGAGTAAGGTGACCAGAGCTCCTGGGGGATTGGGGATTGGGTCGGCAGCGCGCTTGCGATGCTTCTGGTGTTGCAGGCGTCTATAAGCTACGGCAATCGCTTACCATCAGGTGAGCCGTACGCTTGTTTGCCGACCTAGTGACATAAAAAAAAAAACAATAATATTAATATTATAAAGCTATACAATTCGTTTGTTAGTTCTAACGCGATTATTTCAGGAAATATTGGTTCGAATTCTAAAATTATTTTTGTGTTGTATCGTCCATTTACCGAGGAGGGCTACATAATATTTTGGTACGTTTTTTCTTACCTCTTGATTTAAATAAAAAATAGTATAATACTAAAATAGTCTTCAACCATATTTAATAAAATTTGTTTCATATAACTATGTAAAAAACTTAAAATAAAAATGAATTGTACATTTTCGTTATGTGCAAATAGTTGAAAATTCCATTCCCGCTCAAGACAAACATTTATGCAAGCTAACACCAAAACAGAACAGTTAAATATCGTAGCCTAAGTACCTATGTGTTTTCATGTTGCTTGTTTAGATTCCTTTAAAGCTGGGTATGTTAGAAGTGTGAGAAACATTTTCTAAAATATTTTTTTATTGCGGCATTACTTTACTAATATTTATGGTGAAAATATATAAGTTGTATGTAATTATAATTTAAAAGTATCGATTTTCATCAAGTAATTTCATTATGTAACACTTTTTTCATTGACAATTTTTTTATTTAAGAAGTATTCCAGAATTTTCGATAAATATTTACCGTTATACTTTTCTTTTTTAGTGCTTAGTGTCAGTTCTCTGTACATGCTTGCTTTTTTATGTTTTATATTCACTTAAATCTTACGAACTTTTCTTTAAAAGATATTTGTGGACGGTAAAATTATTTATTTAAGTGTTTATCTTATAGAAAAATAATTGTGTTTGCTCGCAAACGAAAAAAAAACCGACTTCAATTACATCGAAGAGTAATACAACGTAGATCGACGAAAAAATAGTAATACTTTGTTCGTATTCCATATAACGCGACATTATAAAATTGTAGAATTATATAATGTTCTACTGTTATCTCTAACATTTTGTTAGCGATTGTAGGCAGAAATTTCATAAAAGGCCCGTCGTCGATTCGCGCGAAGCGCTGACATCGCTAATTACGGCGGGTTTTTTAGTTGAAGCGGATTTATATTGAATTACGGTTTATGTCTTTTTTATTAAAAATATGTAATGTTCATGTTTTCACACAGCTCCGATGCACGACTGGAGTTTACCCCTTCAGATCAACTGTCTAAATAGGCACAAAAAGGCTTACTAGTCTAAGAAATATATTATTACTATATCAAATTGTAAATAAATGAATGCAATAACGCCATCTATCGGAACCTAATTGCGTTATTAGAAAACGTCTGAACGCCATCTCTAACAAGGTCATTCGTTCAGTAGATTTTACTGTTCAATTTTTTCATTCCGGGGCCTTAAATGAAAATCGATTCTTAAGAAGAAAACTCCAAAAACAGTCAAGTAAATACGCCATATCAGATATAGCTCAAAAAGTTCGAGTCAAATCCCAATTATATTTAAATGGGACCACATGACAAGCACCACCTATCGATTAAAAAAAGAATCATCGATATCGGTCCACCCAGTAAAATAGTAATGAGGTTAATATAACGTTGGTCGACGTAAAATAGCCAAGTAAATACATGTTAGTGAACTTAGCAGATCATTGTCCAGCAGATCAAAAATAAATGTGAGTTCTTATCGCATGCAGCTGAGTTCTACAGTTCCTGATACTTTTTAGAAATAGTTCCGGCGTTTTTACCCTAAAAAAAGACAATTGAAAAAATGCTCTGCCAACTTCCCGCAGCAGATCATTTTATAGGAGGGCTGAAATAAACGTGAGTTCTTATCGCATGCGAATGAGTTCTACAGTTCCTGATACTTTTTAGAAATAGTTCCGGCGTTTTTACCTTAAAAAAAGACATTTGACAAAATGATCTGCTACCTTCCCGCAGCAGATCATTTTAAAGCAGGGCAGAAATAAACGTGATTTCTTATCGCATGCAGCTGAGTTCTACAGTTCCTGATACATTTTAGAAATAGTTCCGGCGTTTTTACCCTAAAAAAAGACAATTGAAAAAATGCTCTGCCAACTTCCCGCAGCAGATCATTTTATAGGAGGGCTGAAATAAACGTGAGTTCTTATCGCATGCGAATGAGTTCTACAGTTCCTGATACTTTTTAGAAATAGTTCCGGCGTTTTTACCTTAAAAAAAGACATTTGACAAAATGATCTGCTACCTTCCCGCAGCAGATCATTTTAAAGCAGGGCAGAAATAAACGTGATTTCTTATCGCATGCAGCTGAGTTCTACAGTTCCTGATACTTTTAAGAAATAGTTCCGGCGTTTTTACCCTAAAAAAGGATAATTGACAAAATATCTGCGAACTTCCCGCAGCAGATCATTTTTTAGCATAACTTAAATCATCATCATTTATAGCATAGATCATTTTATGACAAATTATTGTGAAAGGCTAGAAACTCTTCAGATTCTCGCAGATACGCATAGGAACTTTAATTTAAAACTCGATTCGAGACCAGAACTCACGTTAAAATGCCAGCAGATCACTCTAGAACAGTTATAAGTAAGAAAACACGTTTTAAGTCATTTCAAATTATTGTGAAATGCTAGAACTCTTCCGTTTCTCACAGATACGCAAAGAAACTTTAATTTAAAACTCGATTCGAGACCAGAACTCACGTTAAAATGCCAGCAGATCACGGTAGAACAGCTCTTAAGTAGGAAAATACTGTTCCAGTCGTTTTAAATTATCGTGAAATGCTAGAACTCCTCCGTTTCTCACAGATACGTATAGGAACTTTAATTTAAAACTCGATTCGAGACCAGAACTCACGTTAAAATGCCAGCAGATCACGGTAGAACAGCTCTTAAGTAAGAAAACACGTTTTAAGTCATTTCAAATTATTGTGAAATGCTAGAACTCTTCCGTTTCTCACAGATACGCATAAGAACTTTAATTTAAAACTCGATTCGAGACCAGAACTCACGTTAAAATGCCAGCAGATCACGGTAGAACAGCTCATAAGTAAGAAAACACGTTTTAAGTCATTTCAAATTATTGTGAAATGCTAGAACTCTTCCGTTTCTCACAGATACGCAAAGAAACTTTAATTTAAAACTCGATTCGAGACCAGAACTCACGTTAAAATGCCAGCAGATCACGGTAGAACAGCTCTTAAGTAGGAAAATACTGTTCCAGTCAATTTAAATTACTGTGAAATGCTAGAACTCTTCCGTTTCTCACAGATACGCATAGGAACTTTAATTTAAAACTCGATTCGAGACCAGAACTCACGTTAAAATGCCAGCAGATCACGGTAGAACAGCTCTTAAGTAAGAAAACACGTTTTAAGTCATTTCAAATTATTGTAAAAAGCTAGAACTCTTCCGTTTCTCACAGATACGCATAGGAACTTTAATTTAAAACTCGATTCGAGACCAGAACTCACGTTAAAATGCCAGCAGATGACGGTAGAACAGCTCATAAGTAAGAAAACACGTTTGAAGTCATTTCAAATTATTGTGAAATGCTAGAACTCTTCCGTTTCTCACAGATACGCATAGGAACTTTAATTTAAAACTCGATTCGAGACCAGAACTCACGTTAAAATGCCAGCAGATCACGGTAGAACAGTTATAAGTAGGAAAATACTGTTCCAGTCGTTTTAAATTATCGTGAAATGCTAGAACTCTTCCGTTTCTCACAGACACGTATAGGAACTTTAATTTAAAACTCGATTCGAGACCAGAACTCACGTTAAAATGCCAGCAGATCACGGTAGAACAGTTATAAGTAGGAAAATACTGTTCCAGTCGTTTTAAATTATCGTGAAATGCTAGAACTCTTCCGTTTCTCACAGACACGTATAGGAACTTTAATTTAAAACTCGATTCGAGACCAGAACTCATGTTAAAATGCCAGCAGATCACGGTAGAACAGTTATAAGTAGGAAAATACTGTTACAGTCGTTTTAAATTATCGTGAAATGCTAGAACTCTTCCGTTTCTCACAGACACGTATAGGAACTTTAATTTAAAACTCGATTCGAGACCAGAACTCACGTTAAAATGCCAGCAGATCACGGTAGAACAGCTCTTAAGTAAGAAAACACGTTTTAAGTCATTTCAAATTATTGTAAAAAGCTAGAACTCTTCCGTTTCTCACAGATACGTATAGGAACTTTAATTTAAAACTCGATCCGAGACCAGAACTCACGTTAAAATGCCAGCAGATCACGGTAGAACAGCTCATAAGTAAGAAAACACGTTTTAAGTCATTTCAAATTATTGTGAAATGCTAGAACTCTTCCGTTTCTCACAGATACGCAAAGAAACTTTAATTTAAAACTCGATTCGAGACCAGAACTCACGCTAAAATGGCAGCAGATCACGGTAGAACAGCTCTTAAGTAAGAAAACACGTTTTAAGTCATTTCAAATTATCGTGAAATGCTAGAACTCTTCCGTTTCTCACAGACACGTATAGGAACTTTAATTTAAAACTCGATTCGAGACCAGAACTCATGTTAAAATGCCAGCAGATCACGGTAGAACAGTTATAAGTAGGAAAATACTGTTACAGTCGTTTTAAATTATCGTGAAATGCTAGAACTCTTCCGTTTCTCACAGACACGTATAGGAACTTTAATTTAAAACTCGATTCGAGACCAGAACTCACGTTAAAATGCCAGCAGATCACGGTAGAACAGCTCTTAAGTAAGAAAACACGTTTTAAGTCATTTCAAATTATTGTAAAAAGCTAGAACTCCTCCGTATCTCACAGATACGCATAGGAACTTTAATTTAAAACTCGATTTGAGACCAGAACTCACGTTAAAATGCCAGCAGATCACGGTAGAACAGTTATAAGTAGGAAAATACTGTTCCAGTCGTTTTAAATTATCGTGAAATGCTAGAACTCTTCCGTTTCTCACAGATACGTATAGGAACTTTAATTTAAAACTCGATTCGAGACCAGAACTCACGTTAAAATGCCAGCAGATCACGGTAGAACAGCTCATAAGTAAGAAAACACATTTTAAGTCATTTCAAGTTATTGTTAAAAGCTAGAACTCTTTCGTTTCTAACAGATGCGCATAGGAACTGTAAAACAAAACCCGATTTCAGTCCAGGACTCAAGTTTAAATGCCAGCAGATCACGGTAGAACAGCTCATAAGTAAGAAAACACGTTCTAAGTCATTTCAAATTATTGTGAAAAGCTAGAACTCCTCCGTTTCTCACAGATACGCATAGGAACTTTAATTTAAAACTCGATTCGAGACCAGAACTCACGTTAAAATGCCAGCAGATCACGGTAGAACAGCTCTTAAGTAAGAAAATACTGTTCCAGTTGTTTTAAATTATTTTGAAATGCTAGAACTCTTCCGTTTCTCACAGATACGCATAGGAACTTTAATTTAAAACTCGATTCGAGACCAGAACTCACGTTAAAATGCCAGCAGATCACGGTAGAACAGCTCTTAAGTAAGAAAATACTGTTCCAGTCGTTTTTATTATTTCATTTCACGATAATTTAAAACGACTGTAACAGTATTTTCCTACTTATAACTGTTCTACCGTGATCTGCTGGCATTTTAACATGAGTTCTGGTCTCGAATCGAGTTTTGATTCAATTATAGAATCTAATAGCCATATTTAGGTACACAAGCACTATTTCTTCCTTAAAGCTAAAATAGTTAATAAATATCTTATATTATCCACATTTATAATTATTTATTAAAAATATTATTATATGTGTGTTTGTGTGTGTGTGTTGTAAACAATATGTTTATCACATTGAAAATCGTTAGAACCATTCTGAGTCATGAATAGTTAATAAATCTCTCGACTACGCCTTAAACGCATGCAAATTTGTATGTCCCAATTTGTATCAATGTCCTCGAAAATGATGATTGATTGATCTTGGTAAGAAAACTATCTACCAACTTGCGGTGGAGTAGGGTTGCGGATTACGTTTCAGCTTTTCTTTTCTTTTCGGAGACGCTCTTCACCAGCAGTTAAATGTTAAAAAGATATTTCAGTTTCATCATCATCATCATCATCATCATTACAGCCTTTACAGTCCACTACTGGACATAGGCCTCCACAAGTTTACGCCAAAAATAGCGTGAACTCATGTGTTTTGCCCATAGTCACCACGCTTGGCAAGCGGGTTGGTGACCGCAGGGCTGGCTTTGTCGCACCGAAGACGCTGCTGCCCGTCTTCGGCCTGTGTATTTCAAAGCCAGCAGTTGGATGGTTATCCCGCCATCGGTCGGCTTTTTAAGTTCCAAGGTGGTAGCGGAACTGTGTTATCCCTTAGTCGCCTCTTACGACACCCACGGGAAGAGAGGGGGTGGCTATATTCTTTAGTACCGTAGCCACACAGTACAGTATTTCAGTTTAGTTCAAGTAATTAAAATCTAAAAATTGATTTCTTTTAAATGGTATATTTACAATTAAAACTGATAAAAGTAAACGATACTCAAAATATATTGAAACACAATGAAAAGTTCTTTTTAACCGACTTCCAAAAAAGGAGGAGGTTCTCAATTCGACTGTATTTTTTTTTTTTTTTTTATGTATGTTACATCAGAACTTTTGACCAGGTAGACCGATTTCGACAAATTTTGTTTTAATCGAAAGGTGGTGTGTGCCGATTGGTCCCATTTAAATTTATTTGAGATCTAACAACTACTTTTCGAATTATATCTAATAATGCGTTTTTACTTGACGCTTTTTTCGTCGACCTACGTTGTATTATACCACATAACTTTCTACTGGGTGTACCGATTTTGATAATTCTTTTTTTGTTGGAAAGGAGATATCCTTAGTTTGGTACCATGATAAGGAAACCAGGATCTGATGATGGGATCCTAGAGAAATCGAGAGAAACTCTTGAAAATCCGCAATAACTTTTTACTGGGTGTATCGATTTTGATAATTTTTACTTTAATCGAAAGCTGATGTTTATCTTGTGGTCACATATAAATTTTATTGAGATCTGATAACTACTTTTTGATTAATCTTTGATAACGCGTATTTACTTGACATTATTTTCGTCACCTTACGTTGTATTATACCTCATAACTTTTTACTGGGTGCACCGATTTTGACGTTTCTTATATAAATTAAAAGCTACTATTCGTCACGTGGTCCCATTCAAATTAAATTGAGATTTGATTCGTAATTTGTGAGTTATATCTAATATTGCGTATTTACTTGACGGTTTTTTCGTCACCCTACGTTGTATTATACGTTATATCTTTTTACTGGGTGCACTGATTTTGATCTTTTTTGTATAAATCAAAAGCTAATACTTGTCATGTCGTCCGTTTTAAATATGATTGAGATATAATGAGCAATTTTTGAGTAATCTTTGATGACACGTATTTACATGACGATGTTAAGACGACTGTGGTCATGTTCAATACTTTGCCACAACGCCATCTATCAAAATGTAATGAAATTACTTCGTTCACTATCGATCAAATTACAATATTCCACTAGAGTAGAGAGTAGCAGTTTATTCGTTATAAATATATTTGAGTTTTTAATTTTTGAGTTATCGCTAATACTGGGTAATTACTATGTTAGTGAACTTAGCAGATCATTGTCCAGCAGATCAAAAATAAATGTGAGTTCTTATCGCATGCAGCTGAGTTCTACAGTTCCTGATACTTTTTAGAAATAGTTCCGGCGTTTTTATCCAAAAAAAATACAATTGAAAAAATGCTCTGCCAACTTCCCGCAGCAGATCATTTTATAGGAGGGCTGAAATAAACGTGAGTTCTTATCGCATGCGAATGAGTTCTACAGTTCCTGATACTTTTTAGAAATAGTTCCGGCGTTTTTACCTTAAAAAAAGACATTTGACAAAATGATCTGCTACCTTCCCGCAGCAGATCATTTTAAAGCAGGGCAGAAATAAACGTGATTTCTTATCGCATGCAGCTGAGTTCTACAGTTCCTGATACTTTTAAGAAATAGTTCCGGCGTTTTTACCCTAAAAAAAGATAATTGACAAAATATCTGCGAACTTCCCGCAGCAGATCATTTTTTAGCATAACTTAAATCATCATCATTTACAGCATAGATCATTTTATGACAAATTATTGTGAAAGGCTAGAACTCTTCCGATTCTCGCAAATACGCATAGGAACTTTAATTTAAAACTCGATTCGAGACCAGAACTCACGTTAAAATGCCAGCAGATCACGGTAGAACAGCTCATAAGTAAGAAAACACGTTTTAAGTCATTTCAAATTATTGTGAAATGCTAGAACTCTTCCGTTTCTCACAGATACGCAAAGAAACTTTAATTTAAAACTCGATTCGAGACCAGAACTCACGTTAAAATGCCAGCAGATGACGGTAGAACAGCTCATAAATAAGAAAACACGTTTGAAGTCATTTCAAATTATTGTGAAATGCTAGAACTCTTCCGTTTTTCACAGATACGCATAGGAACTTTAATTTAAAACTCGATTCGAGACCAGAACTCACGTTAAAATGCCAGCAGATCACGGTAGAACAGCTCTTAAGTAAAAAAACACGTTTTAAGTCATTTCAAATTATTGTAAAAAGCTAGAACTCCTCCGTTTCTCACAGATACGCATAGGAACTTTAATTTAAAACTCGATTCGAGACCAGAACTCACGTTAAAATGCCAGCAGATCACGGTAGAACAGCTCATAAGTAAGAAAACACGTTTTAAGTCATTTCAAATTATTGTGAAATGCTAGAACTCTTCCGTTTCTCACAGATACGCAAAGAAACTTTAATTTAAAACTCGATTCGAGACCAGAACTCACGTTAAAATGCCAGCAGATCACGGTAGAACAGCTCTTAAGTAGGAAAATACTGTTCCAGTCGTTTTAAATTATCGTGAAATGCTAGAACTCTTCCGTTTCTCACAGATACGTATAGGAACTTTAATTTAAAACTCGATTCGAGACCAGAACTCACGTTAAAATGCCAGCAGATGACGGTAGAACAGCTCATAAGTAAGAAAACACGTTTGAAGTCATTTCAAATTATTGTGAAATGCTAGAACTCTTCCGTTTTTCACAGATACGCATAGGAACTTTAATTTAAAACTCGATTCGAGACCAGAACTCACGTTAAAATGCCAGCAGATCACGGTAGAACAGCTCTTAAGTAAAAAAACACGTTTTAAGTCATTTCAAATTATTGTAAAAAGCTAGAACTCCTCTGTTTCTCACAGATACGCATAGGAACTTTAATTTAAAACTCGATTCGAGACCAGAACTCACGTTAAAATGCCAGCAGATCACGGTAGAACAGCTCTTAAGTAAGAAAACACGCTTTAAGTCATTTCAAATTATTGTAAAAAGCTAGAACTCTTCCGTTTCTCACAGATACGTATAGGAACTTTAATTTAAAACTCGATTCGAGACCAGAACTCACGTTAAAATGCCAGCAGATCACGGTAGAACAGCTCATAAGTAAGAAAACACGTTCTAAGTCATTTCAAATTATTGTGAAATGCTAGAACTCTTCCGTTTCTCACAGATACGCAAAGAAACTTTAATTTAAAACTCGATTCGAGACCAGAACTCACGTTAAAATGCCAGCAGATCACGGTAGAACAGCTCTTAAGTAGGAAAATACTGTTCCAGTCGTTTTAAATTATCGTGAAATGCTAGAACTCTTCCGTTTCTCACAGATACGTATAGGAACTTTAATTTAAAACTCGATTCGAGACCAGAACTCACGTTAAAATGCCAGCAGATGACGGTAGAACAGCTCATAAGTAAGAAAACACGTTTGAAGTCATTTCAAATTATTGTGAAATGCTAGAACTCTTCCGTTTCTCACAGATACGCATAGGAACTTTAATTTAAAACTCGATTCGAGACCAGAACTCACGTTAAAATGCCAGCAGATCACGGTAGAACAGTTATAAGTAGGAAAATACTGTTCCAGTCGTTTTAAATTATCGTGAAATGCTAGAACTCTTCCGTTTCTCACAGACACGTATAGGAACTTTAATTTAAAACTCGATTCGAGACCAGAACTCACGTTAAAATGCCAGCAGATCACGGTAGAACAGTTATAAGTAGGAAAATACTGTTCCAGTCGTTTTAAATTATCGTGAAATGCTAGAACTCTTCCGTTTCTCACAGACACGTATAGGAACTTTAATTTAAAACTCGATTCGAGACCAGAACTCATGTTAAAATGCCAGCAGATCACGGTAGAACAGTTATAAGTAGGAAAATACTGTTACAGTCGTTTTAAATTATCGTGAAATGCTAGAACTCTTCCGTTTCTCACAGACACGTATAGGAACTTTAATTTAAAACTCGATTCGAGACCAGAACTCACGTTAAAATGCCAGCAGATCACGGTAGAACAGCTCTTAAGTAAGAAAACACGTTTTAAGTCATTTCAAATTATTGTAAAAAGCTAGAACTCTTCCGTTTCTCACAGACACGTATAGGAACTTTAATTTAAAACTCGATTCGAGACCAGAACTCACGTTAAAATGCCAGCAGATCACGGTAGAACAGCTCATAAGTAAGAAAACACGTTCTAAGTCATTTCAAATTATTGTGAAATGCTAGAACTCTTCCGTTTCTCACAGATACGCATAGGAACTTTAATTTAAAACTCGATTCGAGACCAGAACTCACGTTAAAATGCCAGCAGATCACGGTAGAACAGCTCATAAGTAAGAAAACACGTTCTAAGTCATTTCAAATTATTGTGAAAAGCTAGAACTCCTCCGTTTCTCACAGATACGCAAAGAAACTTTAATTTAAAACTCGATTCGAGACCAGAACTCACGTTAAAATGCCAGCAGATCACGGTAGAACAGCTCTTAAGTAGGAAAATACTGTTCCAGTCAATTTAAATTACTGTGAAATGCTAGAACTCTTCCGTTTCTCACAGATACGCATAGGAACTTTAATTTAAAACTCGATTCGAGACCAGAACTCACGTTAAAATGCCAGCAGATCACGGTAGAACAGCTCTTAAGTAAGAAAACACGTTTTAAGTCATTTCAAATTATTGTAAAAAGCTAGAACTCTTCCGTTTCTCACAGATACGCATAGGAACTTTAATTTAAAACTCGATTCGAGACCAGAACTCACGTTAAAGTGCGTTAAAACGTGTTTTCTTACCTATACTGTTCTACCGTGATCTGCTGGCATTTAAACTTGATTCCTGGACTGAAATCGGGTTTTGTTTTACAGTTCCTATGCGCATCTGTTAGAAACGAAAGAGTTCTAGCTTTTAACAATAACTTGAAATGACTTAAAATGTGTTTTCTTACTTATGAGCTGTTCTACCGTGATCTGCTGGCATTTTAACGTGAGTTCTGGTCTCGAATCGAGTTTTAAATTAAAGTTCCTATACGTATCTGTGAGAAACGGAGGAGTTCTAGCTTTTTACAATAATTTGAAATGACTTAAAACGTGTTTTTTTACTTAAGAGCTGTTCTACCGTGATCTGCTGGCATTTTAACGTGAGTTCTGGTCTCGAATCGAGTTTTAAATTAAAGTTCCTATGCGTATCTGTGAGAAACGGAAGAGTTCTAGCATTTCACGATAATTTAAAACGACTGGAACAGTATTTTCCTACTTATAACTGTTCTACCGTGATCTGCTGGCATTTTAACGTGAGTTCTGGTCTCGAATCGAGTTTTAAATTAAAGTTCCTATACGTGTCTGTGAGAAACGGAAGAGTTCTAGCATTTCACGATAATTTAAAACGACTGGAACAGTATTTTCCTACTTATAACTGTTCTACCGTGATCTGCTGGCATTTTAACGTGAGTTCTGGTCTCGAATCGAGTTTTAAATTAAAGTTCCTATGCGTATCTGTGAGAAACGGAAGAGTTCTAGCATTTCACAATAATTTGAAATGACTTCAAACGTGTTTTCTTACTTATGAGCTGTTCTACCGTCATCTGCTGGCATTTTAACGTGAGTTCTGGTCTCGAATCGAGTTTTAAATTAAAGTTCCTATACGTATCTGTGAGAAACGGAAGAGTTCTAGCATTTCACGATAATTTAAAACGACTGGAACAGTATTTTCCTACTTAAGAGCTGTTCTACCGTGATCTGCTGGCATTTTAACGTGAGTTCTGGTCTCGAATCGAGTTTTAAATTAAAGTTTCTTTGCGTATCTGTGAGAAACGGAAGAGTTCTAGCATTTCACAATAATTTGAAATGACTTAGAACGTGTTTTCTTACTTATGAGCTGTTCTACCGTGATCTGCTGGCATTTTAACGTGAGTTCTGGTCTCGAATCGAGTTTTAAATTAAAGTTCCTATACGTATCTGTGAGAAACGGAAGAGTTCTAGCTTTTTACAATAATTTGAAATGACTTAAAACGTGTTTTCTTACTTATGAGCTGTTCTACCGTGATCTGCTGGCATTTTAACGTGAGTTCTGGTCTCGGATCGAGTTTTAAATTAAAGTTCCTATACGTATCTGTGAGAAACGGAAGAGTTCTAGCTTTTTACAATAATTTGAAATGACTTAAAACGTGTTTTCTTACTTAAGAGCTGTTCTACCGTGATCTGCTGGCATTTTAACGTGAGTTCTGGTCTCGAATCGAGTTTTAAATTAAAGTTCCTATACGTGTCTGTGAGAAACGGAAGAGTTCTAGCATTTCACGATAATTTAAAACGACTGTAACAGTATTTTCCTACTTATAACTGTTCTACCGTGATCTGCTGGCATTTTAACATGAGTTCTGGTCTCGAATCGAGTTTTAAATTAAAGTTCCTATACGTGTCTGTGAGAAACGGAAGAGTTCTAGCATTTCACGATAATTTAAAACGACTGGAACAGTATTTTCCTACTTATAACTGTTCTACCGTGATCTGCTGGCATTTTAACGTGAGTTCTGGTCTCGAATCGAGTTTTAAATTAAAGTTCCTATACGTGTCTGTGAGAAACGGAAGAGTTCTAGCATTTCACGATAATTTAAAACGACTGGAACAGTATTTTCCTACTTATAACTGTTCTACCGTGATCTGCTGGCATTTTAACGTGAGTTCTGGTCTCGAATCGAGTTTTAAATTAAAGTTCCTATGCGTATCTGTGAGAAACGGAAGAGTTCTAGCATTTCACAATAATTTGAAATGACTTCAAACGTGTTTTCTTACTTATGAGCTGTTCTACCGTCATCTGCTGGCATTTTAACGTGAGTTCTGGTCTCGAATCGAGTTTTAAATTAAAGTTCCTATACGTATCTGTGAGAAACGGAAGAGTTCTAGCATTTCACGATAATTTAAAACGACTGGAACAGTATTTTCCTACTTAAGAGCTGTTCTACCGTGATCTGCTGGCATTTTAACGTGAGTTCTGGTCTCGAATCGAGTTTTAAATTAAAGTTTCTTTGCGTATCTGTGAGAAACGGAAGAGTTCTAGCATTTCACAATAATTTGAAATGACTTAGAACGTGTTTTCTTACTTATGAGCTGTTCTACCGTGATCTGCTGGCATTTTAACGTGAGTTCTGGTCTCGAATCGAGTTTTAAATTAAAGTTCCTATACGTATCTGTGAGAAACGGAAGAGTTCTAGCTTTTTACAATAATTTGAAATGACTTAAAGCGTGTTTTCTTACTTAAGAGCTGTTCTACCGTGATCTGCTGGCATTTTAACGTGAGTTCTGGTCTCGAATCGAGTTTTAAATTAAAGTTCCTATGCGTATCTGTGAGAAACAGAGGAGTTCTAGCTTTTTACAATAATTTGAAATGACTTAAAACGTGTTTTTTTACTTAAGAGCTGTTCTACCGTGATCTGCTGGCATTTTAACGTGAGTTCTGGTCTCGAATCGAGTTTTAAATTAAAGTTCCTATGCGTATCTGTGAAAAACGGAAGAGTTCTAGCATTTCACAATAATTTGAAATGACTTCAAACGTGTTTTCTTACTTATGAGCTGTTCTACCGTCATCTGCTGGCATTTTAACGTGAGTTCTGGTCTCGAATCGAGTTTTAAATTAAAGTTCCTATACGTATCTGTGAGAAACGGAAGAGTTCTAGCATTTCACGATAATTTAAAACGACTGGAACAGTATTTTCCTACTTAAGAGCTGTTCTACCGTGATCTGCTGGCATTTTAACGTGAGTTCTGGTCTCGAATCGAGTTTTAAATTAAAGTTTCTTTGCGTATCTGTGAGAAACGGAAGAGTTCTAGCATTTCACAATAATTTGAAATGACTTAAAACGTGTTTTCTTACTTATGAGCTGTTCTACCGTGATCTGCTGGCATTTTAACGTGAGTTCTGGTCTCGAATCGAGTTTTAAATTAAAGTTCCTATGCGTATCTGTGAGAAACGGAGGAGTTCTAGCTTTTTACAATAATTTGAAATGACTTAAAACGTGTTTTTTTACTTAAGAGCTGTTCTACCGTGATCTGCTGGCATTTTAACGTGAGTTCTGGTCTCGAATCGAGTTTTAAATTAAAGTTCCTATGCGTATCTGTGAAAAACGGAAGAGTTCTAGCATTTCACAATAATTTGAAATGACTTCAAACGTGTTTTCTTATTTATGAGCTGTTCTACCGTCATCTGCTGGCATTTTAACGTGAGTTCTGGTCTCGAATCGAGTTTTAAATTAAAGTTTCTTTGCGTATCTGTGAGAAACGGAAGAGTTCTAGCATTTCACAATAATTTGAAATGACTTAAAACGTGTTTTCTTACTTATGAGCTGTTCTACCGTGATCTGCTGGCATTTTAACGTGAGTTCTGGTCTCGAATCGAGTTTTAAATTAAAGTTCCTATGCGTATTTGCGAGAATCGGAAGAGTTCTAGCCTTTCACAATAATTTGTCATAAAATGATCTATGCTGTAAATGATGATGATTTAAGTTATGCTAAAAAATGATCTGCTGCGGGAAGTTCGCAGATATTTTGTCAATTATCTTTTTTTAGGGTAAAAACGCCGGAACTATTTCTTAAAAGTATCAGGAACTGTAGAACTCAGCTGCATGCGATAAGAAATCACGTTTATTTCTGCCCTGCTTTAAAATGATCTGCTGCGGGAAGGTAGCAGATCATTTTGTCAAATGTCTTTTTTTAAGGTAAAAACGCCGGAACTATTTCTAAAAAGTATCAGGAACTGTAGAACTCATTCGCATGCGATAAGAACTCACGTTTATTTCAGCCCTCCTATAAAATGATCTGCTGCGGGAAGTTGGCAGAGCATTTTTTCAATTGTATTTTTTTAGGATAAAAACGCCGGAACTATTTCTAAAAAGTATCAGGAACTGTAGAACTCAGCTGCATGCGATAAGAACTCACATTTATTTTTGATCTGCTGGACAATGATCTGCTAAGTTCACTAACATAGTAATTACCCAGTATTAGCGATAACTCAAAAATTAAAAACTCAAATATATTTATAACGAATAAACTGCTACTCTCTACTCTAGTGGAATATTGTAATTTGATCGATAGTGAACGAAGTAATTTCATTACATTTTGATAGATGGCGTTGTGGCAAAGTATTGAACATGACCACAGTCGTCTTAACATCGTCATGTAAATACGTGTCATCAAAGATTACTCAAAAATTGCTCATTATATCTCAATCATATTTAAAACGGACGACATGACAAGTATTAGCTTTTGATTTATACAAAAAAGATCAAAATCAGTGCACCCAGTAAAAAGATATAACGTATAATACAACGTAGGGTGACGAAAAAACCGTCAAGTAAATACGCAATATTAGATATAACTCACAAATTACGAATCAAATCTCAATTAAATTTGAATGGGACCACGTGACGAATAGTAGCTTTTAATTTATATAAGAAACGTCAAAATCGGTGCACCCAGTAAAAAGTTATGAGGTATAATACAACGTAAGGTGACGAAAATAATGTCAAGTAAATACGCGTTATCAAAGATTAATCAAAAAGTAGTTATCAGATCTCGATAAAATTTATATGTGACCACAAGATAAACATCAGCTTTCGATTAAAGTAAAAATTATCAAAATCGATACACCCAGTAAAAAGTTATTGCGGATTTTCAAGAGTTTCTCTCGATTTCTCTAGGATCCCATCATCAGATCCTGGTTTCCTTATCATGGTACCAAACTAAGGATATCTCCTTTCCAACAAAAAAAGAATTATCAAAATCGGTACACCCAGTAGAAAGTTATGTGGTATAATACAACGTAGGTCGACGAAAAAAGCGTCAAGTAAAAACGCATTATTAGATATAATTCGAAAAGTAGTTGTTAGATCTCAAATAAATTTAAATGGGACCAATCGGCACACACCACCTTTCGATTAAAACAAAATTTGTCGAAATCGGTCTACCTGGTCAAAAGTTCTGATGTAACATACATAAAAAAAAAAAAAAAAATACAGTCGAATTGAGAACCTCCTCCTTTTTTGGAAGTCGGTTAAAAAGAACTTTTCATTGTGTTTCAATATATTTTGAGTATCGTTTACTTTTATCAGTTTTAATTGTAAATATACCATTTAAAAGAAATCAATTTTTAGATTTTAATTACTTGAACTAAACTGAAATACTGTACTGTGTGGCTACGGTACTAAAGAATATAGCCACCCCCTCTCTTCCCGTGGGTGTCGTAAGAGGCGACTAAGGGATAACACAGTTCCGCTACCACCTTGGAACTTAAAAAGCCGACCGATGGCGGGATAACCATCCAACTGCTGGCTTTGAAATACACAGGCCGAAGACGGGCAGCAGCGTCTTCGGTGCGACAAAGCCAGCCCTGCGGTCACCAACCCGCTTGCCAAGCGTGGTGACTATGGGCAAAACACATGAGTTCACGCTATTTTTGGCGTAAACTTGTGGAGGCCTATGTCCAGTAGTGGACTGTAAAGGCTGTAATGATGATGATGATGATGATGATGAAACTGAAATATCTTTTTAACATTTAACTGCTGGTGAAGAGCGTCTCCGAAAAGAAAAGAAAAGCTGAAACGTAATCCGCAACCCTACTCCACCGCAAGTTGGTAGATAGTTTTCTTACCAAGATCAATCAATCATCATTTTCGAGGACATTGATACAAATTGGGACATACAAATTTGCATGCGTTTAAGGCGTAGTCGAGAGATTTATTAACTATTCATGACTCAGAATGGTTCTAACGATTTTCAATGTGATAAACATATTGTTTACAACACACACACACACAAACACACATATAATAATATTTTTAATAAATAATTATAAATGTGGATAATATAAGATATTTATTAACTATTTTAGCTTTAAGGAAGAAATAGTGCTTGTGTACCTAAATATGGCTATTAGATTCTATAATTGAATCAAAATTTAATTCTCATTAAAATTATTCTTTACAAATAACATTCATTTTAATTTATATTTTTTATTCAAATATTATTTTAAGATGAGAAGCTCCACATCCGTTAACCGGAGATTGTATCGGTGTAAGTCATAGTGCCTGGGAAATCTATACATATATTTTAATATTGTTTAAAATTATGTGGACCATTGTTTGGTTTAAGCACTTACATTACATTATTACTTAACTTTTTAAAACTTAAATGTCATATTAACACATTAATTTTTCGTTAATGGCGGCATGATAATATGTAAACACAGGTACGAAATTTAAATAATTACCTCACAGCATAAATTATACATTTTGACAAGCAACCGGTGTTACATGGGGATATACGGACAGACCGCTGCTCCACCGCGGAGTGATATATGTGCTTCGGAACTTACAACAATTTTGCCGGAATCATATAGTATAGTTATGTGAACATAAATTGTAATTACTGCAAAGGTTAAGGTACAATTATACCAACGAGTTTGCTTAGACTATACGACTAAAGTAAAACGTCTTTAGCTCTGTCTAACTTATATCTCCCTCTCAACTTCCGTTCGCCTCACCAAATTACACTTTTCGTAACGCTCTTGTTACGCATTCACCAGCTTAATCCCCAAGTCCAGCGTGCGTAAAGAAGTTTTGCTTCGAAGAAAACTTTTATATTATTAAATAAACTTTATACAAAAGAACATCTCCATAAAATTCCTAAAAGGCTTAAAATCGATAGTAAAAATGTTGCTCAAAAATGACCTGCTGAGTCGATTAAACTTTATAACTTTTTAAACTTTATAAGTTCTCTGTATTGGAGAGCTCAAATGTATGTTTGTGCCTATTGTACATTTTTTTTTCTACAAATTCATGCTAATGTTTCTTGCTTATTTTATTTGTTTGGTTTAATAAACTGTAAATTAATAAATAATAAATAAATATGTTTAATGTGTTTTAGAATATTGGAAGGTTATATAAATAGTTGTTATCATATAACAGTAAAACAGACAAAAGTAAGCATGACAGTCACATCGTTACTGGCTTGATCCTGGAATCGTTTTCAGAGGCACGTAGTGTCAAGAAAATTGTATATAAACAGTGAATGATATCAATATAGCAAACACACGTACGTAATACAGCCTACTTGTACACAAAGGTGCGTCTGTGTTTGTTGTTGTTGATTGTGTATGTTTTTATCAACGTAAGCTTATTACTTAACGTAACCGTAACGCGTTTTTAACGTAATTTGAAAATAACACTTCTTTTGCCGGCAGAATGAATTCGATTCCTTAATCCGTACGTTAATCTCGGGATTCCCTCTGACGGGAATTAACGGATTTTGCAAGTGAATTCCAAAGTTTTTCTGATTTCCTAATAGTTTTATGTATCAAATTCAATTTTCAATTACACAGAAGTTGGGAGAGTCGACGTGATTTACTGTGTTTAAATAAAGTGACAGGAAAAAATATGATTGCCTATTTTGTGTTTCGGTGAATAAAGAGAGCGATTATTTATGTAAATCAATTATTATTCGTGTATATTTTCAACAATATGGCATATTCATCTCAACTCAATCATTCGTTAATTAAGTTAAATACTTTTATAGTAATTTTATAATATCTAATTGAGCTTAAATAATTTTTTTTTGAGAAATTTATTTTAAAAAAAACTTTTACTTTAAAGGTTTTACACTCAAGATCATCATTAAATCATTTATATAATAAAAAGTTTGTTGCGAGATTTGAGAACTCATATTTAGTTAGTTTTAAAATTTTAAAATTATAATCAATCAGATCAACTGATTTAATTTCCTTATTTATCAACATATGTAATCTTAGGTAAATTCCACCGTAACATACATAATTATACATACATTGGAAGTAAAATAAAAGCTTTTAATAATTTACCTAATACATTTTTCGATTAATTTTGCACGCCTCCAAGTGGCTGTGCTTTATTCTCACAAAATGCGGAGTACTTATTCTTAAGCCTCCATATTTTTCCAAAATGGCAGTAAGTTGATGTATTTTGTGAAGTTTATTATATTTTTGTAGTCGTTTAAAAATGGGTGACATAAATGAGGAAACTGGCAAACACCACCTGATCTTAAATGGTTACTTCCTTCCTTGGACGTCTGCAACAATAGCCGAGTTGCGGATGCGTTGTAAAATTTTAGGTAAAACACTTGGTTTTTCGCCATTATTTTAAGGAAAACGTCGAAAATATGCCATGCAATAAATATTAGATAATTTCAAGAAAATACTACCGGAGCACATGTACGTACGAAGAGCGTTTAAATATGTAATTCAGAATTGTAAGTGTAGTTTTAGGGTCACTGTCCAGGGATAACGGGATGCTATAGAAGTTTTGTTAAAATTAATTATTTTAGTACCTGGGCGACCGAGCCCAGCTCGGTATTTTTAGTAAATCGTGAAGGATTAGTAGTAGAAGAGAGAGTTAAAATGATTCGCTGCCGGTTTGGATGAAGTCTTTTTTAACCGACTTCAAAAAAGGAGGAGGTTACTCAATTCGGCTGAAGGAAACTCAATATATATATATCGCACCTTCGGTGCAACAAAGTCACAATTCAGGACACTTTTTTTGTTATGTCTTTTATTAGGACTTTTTGATAATTTAATATAAGATTTTTAAACTATAGCAAAGAAAGTAAACTATTAATTTTATAAAGATTTCAAACCTACTATAAATAGTAATCCAGAAATGAGGAAGTAAAAGCGAAAAAAAAAATTGAAAATCCTCTCCTGTAAAATTAAGAAATGAGCTGTTTTGACTTTGTTGCACCGAAGGTGCGATATATATATATCACTATCACTACATAGTATAAAACAAAGTCGCTTTCTCTGTTCCTATGTCCCTACATATGCTTAAATCTTTAAACTTACGCAATGGGATTTTGATGAGGTTTTTTAGTAGATACAGTGATTGAAGAGGAAGGTTTATATGTATAATAACATCCATTAAATAGTGGAGAAATACTGTTATTTTTGAGGTTTCTAATGTGATGTCGTAAATAATTACATTTTTTTCGCTTACATTGCAAACGCAGCCTGAACCCTACGAGATTTATCAAAATAATGTACTAAGTATTATACACATTGAAAAGTTCTACAGAAAACTCCGCTATAGTATATGTCTATCTCTTATGGATATCCCACAATAACATTTTTTTGTCATTTACTTTTTACGATAAATAATGGCTGATTTTCAAAGCGATTTTAACTAATACAGCATTAATCCTTATCTAATTAAATACCTTAAATACATTGTTGATTTAATATAGCCCTTTACAGCATATGATTTAAATGAATATTTTTTAAAGATATTATAGATTTAAAAATTGCGATACGTAGCGTTTGCGACAGTTCCGGCCGGCTTTTACTCTAAAGTTAACGCGTGCCACGGGCAGTAATGAATAAATCAAAACAACTGGATCGATTTTAATCATTTTTAACCGACTTCCAAAAAAGGAGGAGGTTCTCAATTTTTTTTTTTTTTTTTTTTTTTTTTTTTTTTTTTTTTTTTTTTTTTTTTAATGTATGTTACATCAGAACTTTTGACCGGGTAGACCGATTTCAACAAATTTTGTTTTAATCGAAAGGTTTTGTGTGCCAATTGGTCCCATTTAAATTTATTTGAGATCTAACAACTACTTTTCGAGTTATATCTAATAATGCGTTTTTACTTGACGCTTTTTTCGTCGACCTACGTTGTATTATACCACATAACTTTCTACTGGATGTACCGATTTTGATAATTCTTTTTTTGTTGGAAAGGGGATAACCTTAGGTTGGTACCATGATAAGGAAACCAGGATCTGATAATGGGATCCTAGACAAATCGAGGGAAACTCTCGAAAATCCGCAATTACTTTTTACTGGGTGTACCGATTTTGATAATTTTTAATTTAATCGAAAGCTGATGTTTATCACGTGGTTACATACAAATTTTATCGAGATCTGATAACTACTTTTTGAATAATCTTTGATAACGCGTAGTTCCTTGACTATTTTTTCGTCGATCTACGTTGTATTACTTGTCGATGTAATTGAAGTCGGTTTTTTTTCGTTTGCGAGCAAACACAATTATTCAGTGAATGACATAGGCTATAATTATATTTTATACCCATGCGAAGCCGGAGCGGGTCGCTAGTATATATATATTTTAATTTATGTTCGGGGATAACTTCGTCGTTTATGAAAAGATTTTGATAATTCTTTTTTTGGTGGAAAGGAGATATCCCTGGTGTGGTAGCATGATAAGGAAACCAGGATCTGATGATGGGATCCTAGAGAAATCGAGGGAAACTCTCGAAAATCCGCATAACTTTACATTAACTACATAATACTTAACATACTACTGGGTGTACTGATTTTGATGATTTTTAACTTAATCGAATGCCGATGTTTATCATGTGGTCATATTTCATCGAGATCTGATTACAACTTTTGGAGTAATCTTTGATAATGCGTATTTCTTGACTATTTTTTCGTGTACCTACATTGTATTACTTGTCGATGTAATTGAGTCGATTTTTTTTTCGTTTGCCTGCAAACACAATTATTAATAATGAATTAACGCAAAATAAAAATAAAAAATAACGATAAATTAAAAATTGATACAAAATACACAATTACAACGCTTCAGTCTGTAATATCCCACTACTGGGCATAGGCCTCTTTCTCCATCTAGGAGAAGGATCAGAGCTTAATCCACCACGCTGCTCCAATGCGGGTTGGCGGATATTAAGCGAGTAACGATCGCTATCAGGTGTACATGATAACAACCGGGACCGACGGCTTAACGTGCTCTCCGAGGCACGGTGGGGAGACCCACAAGGACTGCACAAACACCCAGACCACGGCAAACACCTGTATGGCCAATACAAATGTTTATCACGTGCTGGGATCGAACCCGCAACCGCCAACGCAACAGGTACAATCCATGGCGTAACCGTTGCC
This sequence comes from Melitaea cinxia, assembly GCF_905220565.1. Taxonomy (NCBI): domain Eukaryota; kingdom Metazoa; phylum Arthropoda; class Insecta; order Lepidoptera; family Nymphalidae; genus Melitaea; species Melitaea cinxia. The sequence goes on from NC_059403.1 coordinate 12,614,139, forward strand.
CCAACGCGTGTCAAACACAATTACAAGATTGAGAGTAATTGCGTCTTAAAAATTGACAGGCGCTCTAACAAATCGTGTTTTTTTGTGAAAATCACATTTAAATACGAATTATATATTTATAAAATATGAATAATATTTTTTTACCGACAATAATAAAAAATTTAAATAAACATAAAAAATCAAAAATAAAAAATAATTAAAAAATAATAATGATAAAATATGAATAATATTTTTCGATTTTACCGACATAATAAATAAAAAAGTAGGAACAGCTTATTTAAATAAAAAATAACCAGTGCAATTAGAAAAAGAAAAAGAAAAAATAATTGACCAGGGACATGGGGATTTGAACCATGATCTTCTCGGTTGGTCCCGACCGACCGATTTCCCACCGAGCTATTGCAACTAACTTGACAAATGCGAAATTTACTTTCGCATTCTAACGATATTTTTTTCACTCCCTAAAAACAGGGATAAAACGACATTTTCTGAAAATGAATCCTAGCTAGATAGATTTATCTCCCCCGAAACCCCCTATATACTAAATTTTACGAAAATCGTTGGAGCCGTTTCCGAGATCCAGATTCTATATATATATATATACAAGAATTGCTCGTTTAATAGTATAAGAAGATAAGATAAGATATCACAGCCAGTAATTTATTAATGACAACCGTTACATTTAATATTTATTGTTGATCACGAGATTATTTGATTTTTATTTCTTTCTATTCTATACTGCCTTCTTTGCTCATAAGAAAAAACACGTATAATTGTATAAAGTAAGTCTCGTATCTCGTAAGGTTATTTACCATCCGGCAATAGTTTACTATCAATATTATACCGAGCACATTAAAATTCACTTAGGATGTTAAATGAACAATCGAATTAATTATGAAATGGAATCCATAAGACGTTTTATAAATCTGGTAGATGTAAGAAATAATTATATATAACATAGTAAGTGAAAATAGAAAAAAAATGTCTTTGTGTGTGTTTTAAGTTTAACTTAAGACATCAGATAATTGACTACATAATATCTTTTCATCACAGTTTGTAGTGTTTCCTATACTTTCGATTAAATCACAACGTTAATTAGTGGTCTGCTTCTGCATTATTTATAAATAGTTACTGAGATTATAACGATTGATTAATCAATAAAGAAATTCGAGTAGCACTAAATTTTATCTACTGAATATTGTTCATATCTTATAATTATACGTAGATCATTATAAAGATATAATTATGTTATGTTACCATAATTAGTTACTTTCATGTATCTCGGTACAATAGTAACAACTAAGCTATATAACGACGGAGTGGCGCTTTTGTCATTATTCGGTCGACATATCTTACAAAGGACTGATTTCAGAAAGGAACTTATACGTTGGACAATTGAGCATAAATGTTAGTATATTACTAAAAGAAAATAATACTGTATTTTTTTTAAACATATATTCTTCAGTTCAGCTACCTTAATATAGATAAGTGGATGGCCAGTCTAGTTGGTTGGTTGAGTAAAATTTCAAAGTTTCTTTTGCAGTCCAGCTAGCTCTACTTAAACGAGGATCCATTTTCATACCCGCATAGGATTTTTTTTAGTAAATAAATTTCACATTGTCGACACATACTTTTATATTCGTTCGGAGTTTAAATTTAAGCAATGTAATTTATTGTGTTTTAAATCGTCTTTGAACTATCGAGAAGTGGATTACTTATATTTTTAAGGGTCTGTAGGTCTTTAAATTCAAAAAGCTCCACTATGATGCCTAATATTATGAGACTTTGTAAAAAGTATTTTTGTATAAATAAAATTTAAGTACTAAAAATATTCTTACCGTTACATTTACCGTTGAAAATTAAAATAAACTTTTAAATAGATCAAATTAATGTAATACAATGTTATACATATTTACAATTCACAGCTTAAGAACTAAATACAGATAGACACAGCTAGTTTTGATACAAATCATGTCCGCGTGGAATTGTGCCAAGAATGCTGGCAGCATTTCCCCGTTGAATCGCTATGCCGATTCTCTGGGCAAAAAATGCACCAGCCCTCACCTCTTTTAAATTGATCTTAACCATGATCATAATTCTTTTCTCATTATTATAATCTCCCATATTGATATCACAAATGTAAATTAAAATAGGTAGTATGGAATTCTTATTTTTTTTAAATTGAAAGTTGTTACCCAACCTACTAGCCTAGTATTTCTGTATCATCGAGGAACGTGTTATTTTATCGTCACGTACATCTGTTATGGTTTCATCTCGAATGCAATTTCGTAGGTCAAAGTGGATACGGACTTGTTATTAGAGTACTTGTGACAGTGCCGAGAAGAGCACTATTGCTATTCTCGTTGGAAGAATATTCCAGAATAATTAGGAAAGTTGCATTATAACTGTCATTTTTTAAAAACTTCAGAATATTTACCTTGATTTTAGAATAATAAAATGATTTTTATCAATACTTTAGAAATTCAAAAGAAAAATAATAATAATCCACATTCTCTTAAAACCCTTAAATGGTTGACATACCCACTATACGCACTAAGCAATTTGCTAGTACATTCTTGATGCGTACGGCTAAAGAATGGAACTATCTGGGGATCTTTAAGTCGCGAGTGAATAGGCTACTTCTAGGTAAGCGTGCTCCATCCTAGACCACATTCTCTATTAACATTAGGTGAAATAGTGGTCAAACGCAAGCCCATCTAATTATAAAAAAAAGACAATTAAAAAAAAAACAACAATTTAGTATTAAGCCATCGTACGCCGTGCTAAGTGATCATGATGTGACAGTGATATGTTATCATTTGTTTAAGATTAAACGAAATATCAAGATAGATTCAATTAATTTGAGCATACAAAAAACATAAATATTCAGAAAATTTTATTATGATAAGTCGATTTAACAAAGTTTCATATTTGAGGAAATTCGTATTCTTCGTATTTTACTCAAAAAAATTTACTCATTCATGCTCTTGCTCGTCTGAGTGTCTATTAGATATGTGTCTCACTTCTGAAAAGTTATTTTTTCTATTCTTATAATAAGAAATAATACACTAATATTTGTGTCTAAAAAAACCGACTTCAATTACATCGACAAGTAATACAACGTAGGTAGACGAAAAAATAGTTAAGTAAATACGCATTATCAAAGATTACTCCAAAAGTTGTAATCAGATCTCGATGAAATTTAAATGTGACCACATGATAAACATTGGCTTTCGATTAAATTAAAAATTCTCAAAATTGGTACACCCAGTAAAAAGTTATTCGGATTTTCAAGGGTTTCCCTTGATTTCTCTGAGATCCCATCATCAGATCCTGGATTCCTTATCATGATACTACACCTGGGATATTAACTTTCCAACTAAAACACCACCACCAAATAAAAAATATACATATATATATATATATATATATATACGTTCGAATTGAGTAACCTCCTCCTTTTTTGAAATCGGTTAAAAAGGGATCTTATGATTATAAAAACATGTTTTCAGTGACGAATATCAACTGTCGCTAACAGACTGTACTAACTTGGGATCTTCTTGTGTACAAATTTAATGGTCTCAAATCTAATGCAACAAAATCTTCCTTCAAAGTAAAGCACACTTAAAATATTTAACTTTTGTGTGTCGTTTCCAAAAATAAATACGAACTGAAACTTTCATGAGAGATCTAAAGTTCTCTCCATGGCTTAAATTTGAGATTAACTTTATTTTCTTTAATTAAAGAGGCTATCAGCTTTTAAGATGCTTTTAATATTAAATAAAAAGACAATAAAAACAAATATAGTCGTAAAATCTTAACAGTCACTTGCTTAGACGTTAAACACGAATAAGGAGTTGAATATTTTAGGTCGACCATTATTTCTAAGAAACTATCTCGTGCTCAGTATTGGTGTCAAATATCAAGTGGCAAATAATTAGTCTCTTGATCATCTTTATTCGTCAACCTTCAGTGAATCATCAATAAGGACATCGTGTAAGAATTTCTGTCGAAACATAGGTTCATTTACGTAAACGAGAAATAATATATTATTAGGAATTATTTCATATTTTAACTGTTGTTCGTGGGTACATTTACTTTTATATACATTACTTTTAGATTCTTTATAAAAATCTGTATTACCAGTTCTGATTCTAATTACTTTATGAAAACTATTTCTACACAAGCAATGTTACTCTCTCTCTGATCTGATTGCTTATGCGTCCTTCATAACAATTTTGTTATTATCTTTGGATTCAGTATTTTTACTTCACATCATTGGCTTCCTGCGTTTTATTATTATTTATTCTGTTAAAATACTATTTATTTATATTTATTAATTTCAAAGAGTGCCTACTTCTGTTTAGTTTAAAGAATGAAACGCTCATACAACTGAAAGTCGTGCAATTGAAAAATATTTTCATTTAAATAAATATGCAAATAGTTCTAGGTAGAAATAACTAAACTTAGTTATTATTAGATGAAATTTATTAATGATGAAAATTTAGTATAAGCACATATATGGCTTACCTAACCTTAGATAGAACACGTGTGCCTACGAAGTGCACGCAAAACAGATATATCGCTGTATCTTTTTAACTGACGCGTTTCAAAGCGCGTGTTTCTGCCAACTCTGTCATGGGTCAAAATGTCCGAAAGATAACAGTGAGTAACAGAGTTTACATGTTATAGCCACGCGTTACGCCTGAGAGGCACATGTTTAGCTTTTGTGTCTTTTTTTTCGTTATTTTGTTTTAGGTACTTGTCACATATGTTCACGTATATAAGTAATTAATATTATATAAGTTATTATCATTCATAATGTATTTGGTTTTAAGGAATGCTTTAACATCATAAGGCCAAACAAACGAAAGTTCTTGACAATTTGAAAAATACCCTCTCATGCATCATTTATATTCTATTTCGACGGACCTTTTACCCTAGCATTTAAAGTTGGTGTTATATATGGTCTTCATATGACGAATATGCTACAAACTCACAACCGATAAACCTGAGATTATTTTGTTCTATAACGAGACTAAAAATGATGTTGACAGATTTGTTCAGATGAGTTATTGTTCTAAAAAACTCGTCGTAAAAATGGGTCGGCAACGCGCTAGCGATGCTTTCGGTGTTGCAGGCGTCTATAAGCTACGGTAAATGGCTTACCATCAGGTGAGCCATACGCTTGTTTGCTGACCTAGTTGTATAAATAAAAATACCTATAATTTTTTGGCACTTTTTGTAAATTCTGATATAATTTCTAACAATGAACATACAGGGTGTGGCGTAAATAGTGGTCCACCGTTAAGGATTCGATAAACCAGATAATTTACTATAACATATTACAATTTTATCCATTTTTACCCAAAGGTTCCGGAAATATAATTTTTTTTTTATTTTTTAACGATATTTGTACCTCTTGTTACAAATTTGGTTGTAGTTTTAACAAATACCATTATTTTTTCCTTTTGATTACTGGTAATTACTCCTGAATACTAGAGCTATCGTTAAATAATATGTTTTTGATGTAAATTTAAAGCTTTTGAAGAAAAAAATTGGTTTTACTCTACTTTTAACCCAAATTTTTAACATAACATGCTAATTCAAGAGCGATTTTTGTAAAAAAAATGTACTAAGCCGTCAGTGCCCATTCATTTAAAAATATGCCTACTAAATACCAATTTCAAAATGGTATCACAATAGCAGATCCTTTTGTTTAATAGAAAGATATCCAATTTTAATTGAAGAAAAGAAGATTTTCATTAAAATACATTTTAAAATTTAGTTGGGTGAATATTATTACAAAACGTATTAAATTCTAAAAAACAGATAAAATGTAACTTTTTTCTTTTGAAATATGATTGTAGTCTGACAACGACATGTCTCAGGTAAAAAAAGCCCGACCTATTGTTTACGTGAGACATATTTAAAAACAAAACATCTGTTGAAGCTCTCGCCAATTGAGTATCGCACAATACGAGTGATTAGAAAAAGATATGGTTAATGAATGCTATCCCTTTCATTCCTAACGTTGTAATCTCCAGAAATCTCGAAATAATTTAGTACGATCTCGTCACTCGTGCGTCGTATGCGTTTTGTTTTTTCTATGTGTTTACCTCCGTCGTTTCTTTATCCCTGCCCCGGACTCTGTTTAATTTGCCTACTGATTGGATTAGTTGAACTTTGGCTTGCTCAAAGATTTGGACAAACGTGCAGTGCAGTGACGAAAATGTCTCGGTACACACCGCGCGAATATGCTGACATGCATTTTATTTACGGTGAATGCAGAGGTGTCGGTAGAGAAGCAGCTCGACTTTATCGGGAGAGATATCCCGATCGAAGACATCCAGATCATCGAGTTTTTGGGAGAGTGCATAACGCATACAGCGAGGGGAGGATACCTGGCACAGGAGTAGGCGGTGCAAGTGAAGGACGACCGCAAGTACACACTGGTGAAGAGGTAATGAATTTAGTTACTCAAGATTCTTCAGCATCGGTCCGTGTCTTAAGTCGCAGAACTGGCATATCCAGTAGATCTGTACATCGCATACTCAAAAGACATGAACTGTACCCATACCACTATCAAAGGGTACAGTCATTACTACCAAGAGATTATCCCTTAAGAGTAAGATTTTGTAGAGAAATGCTACGCAGAATAAGAGAAGACCCGCAATTTTTTAACAAAATATTGTGGAGTGACGAATCATCCTGCAAAAAGGATGGATATTTAAATCTACACAATCTGCATAGCTGGCAGCTAGAAAACCCGCATCTCATAAGACAAGATAGATCACAGTATCAATTTAAAATAAACCTTTGGACTGGAATCATTAACGGACAGATAATCGGTCCACACGAGCTGCCAGAAACTTTAAACGCAGATAGTTATTTAAATTTTTTGCGAATTGACTTGCCCCTGCTTCTGCAAAATGTCGCTCCTGAAGTCCAAGAAGACATGTAGCTACAGAACGATGGCTGTCCCGCTCACTATGCTGTTAGAGTACGAGAGCACCTTAACACAGCGTATCCAAATAGGTGGATAGGGCGCTTAGCTCCAATAATGTGGCCACCGCGCTCGCCGGACCTAAATCCCCTGGACTTTTTTTATTGGGGTTGCCTGAAAGAAAATGTCTACAGGGAACAAATTACCTCTATTGACCACTTGAGGACTAGAATCCAGACAGCGGCTAGGAAAATCAGCGAGAGCGAGTTTGCTCGACGACTTAAACGGTCGTTTATTCGACGTTGCAGAGCATGTATAGCTGCGAATGGGGGCCATTTCGAGCATTTGGTGTAATTTTTACAGTGTTTGTAATCATGTCAAAGAATCATAATAAAAGATGACTAGTATCACTTGTTCTTTTTTTAATGCCTTGTTCTAATTTACAAGTTAGGTTAAGATCACTTTGTAACAGTGGTAATTTTTTTTATTTTAAGCCTTTTTCAATTAAAAATGCAATATATTTTTTTTATTAATGGGATGGCAAATCATTTTAAAATCTGTGTTTCGTAGGAATATTTTAAAATGAATAGGCATGGACAGTGTAGTAACTTTTTTACAAAAATCATAAGTATTAAGTAGTAGTTAGTAGTTACTCAATTGGCGAGAGCTTCAACAGATGTTTTGTTTTTAAATATGTCTCACGTAAACAATAGGTCGGGCTTTTTTTACCTGAGACATGTCGTTGTCAGACTACAATCATATTTCAAAAGAAAAAAGTTACATTTTATCTGTTTTTTAGAATTTAATACGTTTTGTAATAATATTCACCCAACTAAATTTTAAAATGTATTTTAATGAAAATCTTCTTTTCTTCAATTAAAATTGGATATCTTTCTATTAAACAAAAGGATCTGCTATTGTGATACCATTTTGAAATTGGTATTTAGTAGGCATATTTTTAAATGAATGGGCACTGACGGCTTAGTACATTTTTTTTACAAAAATCGCTCTTGAATTAGCATGTTATGTTAAAAATTTGGGTTAAAAGTAGAGTAAAACCAATTTTTTTCTTCAAAAGCTTTAAATTTACATCAAAAACATGTTATTTAACGATAGCTCTAGTATTCAGGAGTAATTACCAGTAATCAAAAGGAAAAAATAATGGTATTTGTTAAAACTACAACCAAATTTGTAACAAGAGGTACAAATATCGTTAAAAAATAAAAAAAAAATTATATTTCCGGAACCTTTGGGTAAAAATGGATAAAATTGTAATATGTTATAGTAAATTATCTGGTTTATCGAATCCTTAACGGTGGACCACTATTTACGCCACACCCTGTATATTATTACAAATTCGTGTTTTGTTAATTTATTAATGATTTGGAAATTAACTGAATAAAAAAAAATCATTACTTATTTTAATTTGTAAGTAAATCGGTGTTAAAAATTTTGCCCCTTAAAGCGCATCGGTATCTTTTGCATACAAAAAATTAGCATAATATTTCTAGGGTTGATAAATAGACAGGTAAAAATCATGTACAAAGTACTTGTTTGTACCTATCACGTAACACTGATGTAAGTTCTAAACTGAATAAGTTTAGCTGGCATTAGTACGTTTTTGAATGACTGGCCCAACATTTAATGTATTCATTAACAGAAAAAGATACCGAGTGCCTATAATTAATAATATTTTCAATAATTTGAGTATTTTAAAAATATTGTAACCTCTATCATAAGTTTTCAAATAAGACCGTTGATCAATTTTAAATGTAAGTTAAAATGTAAGAAAATAATTTTTAATACAAACAAAGGTAAATAAAATAGGAAGAACTTAAACATATTTCTAGATTCTATGAATCATAGACTTAAATTGATAGACGTGCGAAGTAAAAACAACACTATTTTGAAAAATGCCGATTCCGCGCCTTTCGTGGGTTAACGGAAATTTCGTATGAAACACATCATATGTATGACATGCTAACATATTTCTTTGTGTCTAGCACTATGATCAGGGTCAGTGATTAATGGGGTAGCTGTCGATATTCCACAACATCGAAAAAAATACACGCTAAAACGTAGAAACTATACGATTAAAGGTATTAATTATTTTTGTTTTTGTATCACTATTTAGATGTTATGTGATAACTTCAATATTATTTATTCAAGTATAAATTATATTAAAAGTCTTTAATTATTATTAAGCTTAATAATAATAATAAATAATAAATATCTACACAATACATACGCGATCATCTATTCCTAAAGTAAGCAACTTAATGTTTGTGTTATAGGTAACAGCCGACTGGTATAGCTAATTTTTTTTGATAGACATACTTATAAATGGTAATATATAAATATATATATTACACCCATACTCGGGGTGGGAACCGAACCTACAACCCTCGGAACAGAAAGCAGGGTCACTATAAAATGCGCCAACGGGCTAGTATAGATATTTGTGCTAACAACATTGCATAGATTATTAGAACAATTATATTTTTGTTGTATAACTCGCTAGTTTTATTTTGGTCTGCATTCTTAAAATTAATCTTGTACTAATGTTAACTACTGAAAACTATTCTAGACTTTTAAAAAATAATTTTATAAAAAAAAATGTTAAAAATTTAATTATTTTAAAGTAGGATTATTTACTGTCAAACTCCCGCTGCACATACCTTACTGTTGATCATAAAATGCGCTATCCATGTACTAATTAGCTTAATACAATAAATGATAATTCATCATTTTCTATAATCATAATTTTCCAAAACATTTATTATTAATGAGTTTATAATATCCATTCAATATCCTTTAATAACAATTAATTTGTTTTTGGGCTTAAAATATTTTTATCAAAAATATCAAGATAATAAATAAAAAGTGATAGAAAAAAACAAAATATGTTCAGAAAAAATAAAATATGAAATTGTAATGTTTTGTTAACGCTGTTATCACTGTTGTTTAAATTATGCGAAATCCAGCATTTGACATTGATCACAAAAAATTGACTATAGACATTAATTTTTGACTATTTGACTTCAATGTTTGAGCTGTCCTAAGTCGATGGTTGTTAATGAAATGAATATTAATAATTGTTTTTTTTTTAATTTTATTAGATTGTAATAGATCTCATAGAATAATCGAAACATTAAATAAACCTTTATCTTACATAAACAGCTAAAAGCGCTGTATAACTTTACTATTAACAAAGTAAAACAAAGTAAGCTAATATAACTTATATAAGCTATAAATAAGTAAAAAAATGGGCCAAACGACTGAAATAAAATTAACGAAACGTAACTTTCTCGCTCTCTCTTTTTATCTTCACTAACATATACCTCCCTCTCAATTTCCGTTAGACTAGCCTGATCACACTTTTCGTAACGCTCTAGTCACGCATTCACTAGCTTACTCCCCAAGTCAAGTATGCGTAAAGAAGTATTACTTCAAAAACATTATCTGTAATAAATAACAAATGTCCCACCATCATACGTATCCGCGCTTAAAGTGCAATACAATTCTAGATTATTCCAATCGTGAAAACGCAACGCTATATTACAGCGTGTGGTGTCACTGAAGATAACCGCTTTTACGAATGTTAATATTTTACTTTATATAAGCCGAGACTAAAAAAACAGGCCAGTGTTGCTTTTGTCTTTTTCGCTGGTGATATACAGTTCCACTGAATATTTTAAAACAATTTCATATTTTATCTGTGACCATTTGGATTTTAACATTAAAATAAATTGTAACTCCATTTTACGTTTTCGTACATCATCTATTGAAGTAAAATAAGATGCAAAATAAGTTTTTTGTACGACTATTGATAGCGTGGTCTATAAATACTATTAGTTGCTACCAAGTTTTTCTAAAAATAGTGTTCTAAAAATAGCTTATTAAGCGTCACTTTATTACATTAGAGGTTTATTACATTAGAGGAGGTTACAGCAATACCTACAATTTTTTATGTTGCTTTGATGTCGTAAAGAGAACGTTGTAAAATTTTCGAAAATTTTTGTAAAAAATCGTTAAAAATAAAATTATTTATATAAAAATAAATAAAATTGTAGTATCTGTTTGGAATATTAAAATAAGCGCTTACTTTTACTAAATGCAAATGGATATTCACCGCAAAACGGAGTCCATTCTTACTAACTCCGACTTTCCGGGGTGTATCTGTATCGATCACCAATAGTATTGATTTTCTTGGCATAAATGTCTCGTCTAATCTGAACTTCGGACAATGCGTAGAAACCAGTACAAAAACTGCTGGTAAGAAACTTGGTATCCTGAATAAAGCTAGGCAGTACTTCACACCGGAACAGCTTCTTACTCTGTACCAAGCACAAGTTCGATCGTGCATTGAGTACTGCAGCCATTTATGGGATGGGATGGCTCTGCCAAGTACCAGCTTGCTGCTTCGGATTCTGTGGATCGACGCGCTAGAAGACTCATCGGTGACGAATCGCTGGTTTGCTCTAGACTTCAAAGTCTCGAACATCGGCGCAAGGTTGCCTGTTTGTCGGTATTTTACAGGTTATATTTCGGAGAGTGTGCTCTAGAACTATACAGTTTGGTTCCGCCATCACCTTTTATTTTAGAAATTAATTTAGTTTAGAACTCTGCGAACTGAACAATAATTTTTTGATTACATTCACAGCTAGTCAGTAATAATGTCAACAACGAAAACATATTTCTATAACTTTTCAAGATTTTAGGTAACTGTAAGTAAAACAGTACGATAAAACGTAAATGTAATAATAAATAATTAAGGACAGTTACTTTTTATCACATACGATCATTGTTCAGTGCTGCCCGTTAAACTTTTATTACTGTACGTCACAAATCTACCTTAAAATACGATTAAATTCAATCTTTATAAAAGTGCACTTAACAAAAACAGTTTTTTATAAAGTAAAAACCTAGTCGTTTATCCTTGATTTTATTAAGATTGTAATAAGCAGCTAGTAGACAGCCGGTGGTGAAGTGGCGTTGTCTGTCCCGCTGCTAAGCGACAATCCAATTTTATCCCCAGTTCCCGCAAGAGTTAAGCATGAAACACCCGAGTCTGTCTTCCATCTTTCATAAATTGAAAATGTCATTTCCAAAGCGTTTCTGTTTAACTTATCTTACTTTTCTGTTATTAAATTTAGTTCGTTTATTTTTTTTTTTCAACGTAAACATATTTTTTTTTGTCTCGTTTTTTATCAGTGTCATTAATTACACAACTGTTTTTGATTTTAACAGTTTTAATAATCTATGCAATGGTCATAACACTGTTGCCATATAAAAATAAACACTCCAAATAAAATGACTGTGCACCGAACAATCTCCTTCGTGTGTTCTCCATCCCACGTGACATTGGCGAAATGATATGTGTCAAACTGACACAACTAAAAGCCATTAAGCAAAGAACTGAACTGAAAATGATTGTGACTATTCTATAATGACACCTCTAAAGTAGAAAATTATCATTATAGACATAATTATGGCAAACATGCATGTAAGAGAAATAACAAGGACTAAAAGAACCATGTCCGAACTGTAATAATAAAGTGGGTACATATAGCTTACCGCACAGATTATATCAAGTTTTTAAATATATTTTTTAAAGATACATGTAATCTTAAGGGCGCTGAACTTTACAGAGACATGTGACATAAACACATGAAATTGTGTAGTTTTTATAGTAGCTATTCTAAAATATTTCAAATGCAATTATTCATTTTAAAATCCTTTTTACTTAGCTTAACTAACTCGAAAGAAAGTAACAAAGTTGAGATAGATATTATTTCAGACTATAAGTATGAATTTGATAACGCGTTTCAGAGTTTTATACAAATTATATTTTTTTTATTGTGAACGTAGTACAAACAAAACATGTTGGAAACTAGACAGACTTATATGATGACCGGGGGCCAGAACAGGAAATAGAGATACAAAAGAAAAGTTCATACTGTTGAAACTGTTTTTTTTTTAACCACATAAAAAGAATACTTCCACGGGGTGTGTTTTGATAGAAAAAAGGAAACTAAAAATTTGGAATACATTAAAATCGTATTGACAAGGTATCAAACCAAATATAAGGCAAATGTCTTGAATAAATAAATAGATAACATAGCCTGAAAAGAACCTTTTTGTAAAATAATTTTATACCATAATATTACACCAATGCAAAATCTTACAACGGGTTTCTTTTTATGGTACTTTACTTGTTTAGTTATTTACGACACTAATAATATGCAAATTAAAATAAATTATTGAGAAAACACATACACACACACATTCGTTCGTGCCATATTTACATTTTATAAAATAACTTTACTCAAAATTTTTTTAAAAATTATGGTTAAAAGTGAAGCTACCACCGATTCAGAATCTATATTCTGTAGAGAAGAACCGGAAAAAAACTCTACAGTTACTTTTTTAAAAATAAACAGCTTTAATATTTTATTTTTTATTTATTTATATTTATTTATTTATTTAATAAAAACTTAACTCCGCCGTTGCCGGTTCCAAGCCCGGATGTGAAAGGAAGAGGGTTCGTGAGAAGAACTACTCACCGGTAAAAACCAGCGGTTTAGGCTACCAGAAGCCTTAGGTCTCCCTAAAATGACTGGCCCTGTCAGCACGGTTGCAAAGATGGCAGCCCCGTCACCGTGATCGGGATGCTGTGGGCTAATCACCTGCACATTCTTAAAGTAACAGATTTTGAAGCCCTCAAAGAGAAATAAAGACCGATCCCCCTTATTACCGATGACCTTTAGCGCGAAATTACGGACACGAATTGGATGTTGGAATGTCAGAACCATGACTCAACCTGAAAGGCTTCCGCAGGTAGCCAAAATCATGCGGGACTGCAGCATTCATATCCTAGGATTAAACGAAACGAGATGGAACGGATTTGGTGAAATAACATCTGATTTTGACTCGACCCTTCTGTACAGTGGAAAAGAGGATGCGAACGCAACTCGGGAGTACGGCGTGGGGTTGCTCTTAAGCCGTAGCGCGAAGAACAGCCTTCTGTCCTGGAATCCGATATCGGAACGAATCATCACAGCTCGGTTCTCATCTAGAGTCAGAAAAATCACTGTGATCCAATGTTACGCCCTAACTAACTCGGCATTGCCGGATGAAAAGGAGAGTTTTTATGGGCAGCTGGAGTCGACCTTGAAGAGCACAAAGAAGCAGGATATAGTAATCATGATGGGAGACCTGAATGCCAAGATGGGCTCAGACAACGAGGATCGAGAGCATTACATGGGACGCGAAGGAGCCGCCGAAGTAATAAATGGAAACGGAGAACTCTTCGGCGACCTGTGCTCTGCGCACGATCTGGTGATCGGAGGAACCCTGTTCAAGCACAAGGAGTGCCACAAAATCACTTGGATTTCTCCTGATGGTGTGACCCGAAACCAGATCGATCATATTGCGATAAGCAGAGCATGGAGAACATCGCTACTCGATGTTAGGAACCGTCGCGGCGCAGATGCGGATAGCGATCACCATTTTGTTGTTGCTGATGTACGTCTCAGGATGGCAGCAGCTCGACGTAAGGTTGAGAAGGCATCCAATAAGTTCAATTTGCAGATCCTGAGGAGCGAAGAGGGAAGAAAGGAGTTTGGTATCTGCCTTCGCAACCAATTTGAACTTTTGAAAGACTTGGAAGACGAGGACATGGACGAAGCTTGGGATCGTATGTACTGCCTTCACTAAAGCCGGCGAAAAAGCCCTGGGCCATAAACACTCTAAGCAAGAACCTTGGATGTCCCAGGAGCTGTGGTCTGCAATAGAGAAAAGGCAAAGTATAAAGCTAGACCTGCTGGCTGCTAATAACCTTACCACCAAAAAGACCCTCGATGAAGAGTACGCAGCCATACGTCTCCAAATTCGTAAATTGGCTAGACGTGACATACGACGCGCCGCTGACGAGATAACGCTGCCCGACCGGGCCAACGCAGCAGCCAAGGTATCAAACATGAGGGAGTTGTACGACGTCACTAAGCGTTTGTGCAACAAGTCACGTCCCTCCAAAAAGCCGCTGAAGGACGCCACGGGAGAGCTGCTTTGTACTACAGAGGAGCAACTTAAACGGTGGACCGAGCACTTCTCCAACCTATTAACCCAAAGCCAAACTCAACCGACGACTGGTCCGAACAGCCCAGGACCACTCCTGAATCTGCCAACGACTCCACCTACATACGCAGAAGTAGTCGCTGCAACAAATGCCTTAGGTTCATCCTGCGCAGATTCTGGCCGAACACTATCAGCAACGAGGATCTCTGGAATCGATGCCACCAAATCCCGATGAAGCAAGAAATTGCTCAGCGGAAGTGGAAGTGAATTTAACAAAAAAGTTATTATTTAGTTCGCAGAAATATAAAATAAATAAATTTAAAATAAAAGTAGCCTAAGTTACTCCTTACTACGTCAGCTATCTGCCAGTGAAAGTCCCGTCAAAATCGGTCCAGCTGTTTCAGAGACTAGCCTAAACAAACAGACAGACAGACAGACAAAAATTTATTATTTAAAAAAATGTTATTTTGGTATATGTACCGTATATACATGGGACTCATATGCATTTAGTAAAAAGCGTATATTTTAATATTACAAACGGACACTCCAATTTTATATATTTGTATAGATTTACTAATCAGACATATTTAAGTCGACAGTTAAATAATACTCTATAAGTTTTTTTGTATTGTATTATTGTAATTGTAATATTTTTGAGCTATGTTTTATACATGAAAACATTCAACATCGAAATCCCTGTCACTTTAGCAAGCAACGTTATATTTCATTTAAATGTAACAGTCACTGAGTTGTAAAGGCGTAGGTAGTAGTGAAATATTTCTCGATCTCGATATTCTGATATTTTCCAAATAAATAGTTACTACGCCCGGCTGCATTGGACGTTTTAAGGCTACGTCTATCTACAACCACAATATCTTCTTTTGTTTGAGTCGTAACAAAAATTCACAGATTATCTACATGTAAGAAAATTAACCTAAAAATTATTGTCAGTAGTTGTGCTACCAAAGATTCTCATAATTACTTCTTTTAATCTCTACTTATAATTTTTTTTCAATCTCGTTACTTTTTTTTCAAAGTTTAATGAGAAAAACTATGTTTTAAACAGCTTCTAAATAAGAAGGAGGTTCTTAATTCGATTGTATTTTTAACCGACTTCCAAAAAAGGAGGAGGTTCTCAATTCGACTGTATTTTTTTTTTTTTTTTTTTTTTTTTTTTTTTTTTTTTTTTTTTTTTTTTAATGTATGTTACATCAGAACTTTTGACCAGGTAGACCGATTTCGACAAATTTTGTTTTAATCGAAAGGTGGTGTGTGCCGATTGGTCCCATTTAAATTTATTTGAGATCTAACAACTACTTTTCGAATTATATCTAATAATGCGTTTTTACTTGACGCTTTTTTCGTCGACCTACGTTGTATTATACCGCATAACTTTCTACTGGGTGTACCGATTTTGATAATTCTTTTTTTGTTGGAAAGGGGATATCCCTAGTTTGGTACCATGATAAGGAAACCAGGATCTGATGATGGGATCCCAGAGAAATCGAGAGAAACTCTTGAAAATCCGCAATAACTTTTTACTGGGTGTATCGATTTTGATAATTTTTACTTTAATCGAAAGCTGATGTTTATCATGTGGTCACATATAAATTTTATCGAGATCTGATAACTACTTTTTGATTAATCTTTGATAACGCGTATTTACTTGACATTATTTTCGTCACCTTACGTTGTATTATACCTCATAACTTTTTACTGGGTGCACCGATTTTGACGTTTCTTATATAAATTAAAAGCTACTATTTGTCACGTGGTCCCATTCAAATTTAATTGAGATTTGATTCGTAATTTGTGAGTTATATCTAATATTGCGTATTTACTTGACGGTTTTTTCGTCACCCTACGTTGTATTATACGTTATATCTTTTTACTGGGTGCACTGATTTTGATCTTTTTTGTATAAATCAAAAGCTAATACTTGTCATGTCGTCCGTTTTAAATATGATTGAGATATAATGAGCAATTTTTGAGTAATCTTTGATGACACGTATTTACATGACGATGTTAAGACGACTGTGGTCATGTTCAATACTTTGCCACAACGCCATCTATCAAAATGTTATGAAATTACTTCGTTCACTATCGATCAAATTACAATATTCCACTAGAGTAGAGAGTAGCAGTTTATTCGTTATAAATATATTTGAGCTTTTAATTTTTGAGTTATCGCTAATACTGGTTATTTACTTGGCTATTTTACGTCGACCAACGTTATATTAACCTCATTACTATTTTACTGGGTGGACCGATATCGATGATTCTTTTTTTAATCGATAGGTGGTGCTTGTCATGTGGTCCCATTTAAATATAATTGAGATTTGACTCGAACTTTTTGAGCTATATCTGATATGGCGTATTTACTTGACTGTTTTTGGAGTTTTCTCCTTAAGAATCGATTTTCATTTAAGGCCCCGGAATGAAAAAATTGAACAGTAAAATCTACTGAACGAATGACCTTGTTAGAGATGGCGTTCAGACGTTTTCTAATAACGCAATTAGGTTCCGATAGATGGCGTTATTGCATTAATTTATTCACAATTTGATATAGTAATAATATATTTCTTAGACTAGTAAGCCTTTTTGTGCCTATTTAGACAGTTGATCTGAAGGGGTAAACTCCAGTCGTGCATCGGAGCTGTGTGAAAACATGAACATTACATATTTTTAATAAAAAAGACATAAACCGTAATTCAATATAAATCCGCTTCAACTAAAAAACCCGCCGTAATAAGCGATGTCAGCGCTTCGCGCGAATCGACGACGGGCCTTTTATGAAATTTCTGCCTACAATCGCTAACAAAATGTTAGAAATAACAGTAGAACATTATATAATTCTACAATTTTATAATGTCGCGTTATATGGAATATGAACAAAGTATTACTATTTTTTCGTCGATCTACGTTGTATTACTCTTCGATGTAATTGAAGTCGGTTTTTTTTTCGTTTGCGAGCAAACACAATTATTTTAGAGAAACTTTTCCTCATAACTTTTCACTGGGCATACCGATTTTGATGATTCTTGTTTTAATCGAAATCTGACGTTTGTCTTGTAGTCCCATTTAATTTTAATCGAGTTCTGATGATAATAACTTTTTGAGTTATCTTTGATATACTTGACTATTTTTTCATTTATTGAAGATTATTGAAGCATTTTCATTTGCAAGCATACACTATATAAATAGAGTTTGTTGGTCATTGTTGCTATTTCTTCTTTATTTTCTACGAGGATTTTTATTGAAGATATATCAAAATATATACTAAAAATATGTTTTATAAATACAAAATACGAATTATATATCATTCGTTTCAAAATTTGTTGAACGCTAATAATTTTATTATCTACGTTAACGAATCCATTCTCTAGTTAATTTAGATAACTAAATTTTAATTCAGAATTTCCCCGCCTTGTCTCGTCTTTACTCATTTATAATGACGTTATTTTTACTCCTTATTAGGAACACGAAATCCATTTCATGTTAATTTTCTAAACAAAATTTAATATTTTGTCGTTATCTAAGAAAATGGAAAATAAAGGGAATTTTGATATTACATTTTGTTACTTAACTCTAGAAATAAATGATAAGCTGTTCTCCATATACAAAATGTTCGACTTTTAACTGCGTTCCTTCAAATGGGGGGTTCTGTAGGTGTAATAGTTCCATATAAAAAAATCGACCTATTTTTGAATCTTACTTTGTCTTAATATATGAGGTACTCTGTCAAGGTTAGTAACTATTTGGTAATCTGGGGTTAAGGTACTTCTGCATAACTGTCCAAGGAGCGTGTAAACAGGGTTACGGAACATCCCATAAGTATTTATTTATATAAAATTACGTTGAAATTAAAATGATTTCAAGTTTTACGTCTTAAAAATAAACCTGTAAAATACCCTAATAACGTGTCATTTTAGTAATTAATTTTACTTTCAAGCAGAAATTTAATATTTATTCTAATTGTAATCTTTTTAATGTATACAATTAAAATACAGATATTTAGTAAGTCAAAGTTCATGCATTCATCAAGTTCTGTTACAACTATATTATGATGATCGAGTTCGAGGAATTGAGCAAATGAATATTTTTTATATTTTATATATAAAATAAAATTCTCTGTCACACAATGTTAGTTAAAATACTCATCCGAAACGGGTGGTCCAATTTTTATGAAATTTTGTGTGCATATCGGGTAGGTCTGAGAATCGGCTAACATCTATTATATAAGTTATGGGGGGGGGGGGGGGGGGTTAAAAAGGTTAATAACATATATGGCAAAACAACGTTTGCGAGATCAGCTACTGTACGTATAAATATCTATGTCATTAGATCTTTTGTTACTTTTCTTCTTTTCTTAGCTAAAGAGTGGCACTTCGTACATGGGGCAGTTATTTTTTTTTTCTACTTAAATTTCTATCATTTTTATCAACCCTATTGTTTTTTTCTTCTAACGACTTGTATGCTATAACTTGAAACGTTTCTTCGACAATAAATAGTTATCTTATTGGTATCATTTTCAACCACACTAATGAAATATCATTAACTGAAATCCGTGCATCAAGCCAACATCAGGCGCAATCTTCGTAATTAGTGTGTCCATGACACTTTCTAAATTGCTTGTCAAATGGTGACAAATATGTTTGTTAACTTTGTTGACATTAAGCTACCAATATACGTCATAACAATGTTTGCAATTATGATGAAACAATTTTTTCGGATTTTATCGCGTTTTATTAAGATTTTTATATGCCCGAAGTTTTGGGTACTTTACAGCAACCATGGTTACGGGAGGATCATGGAGGTCAAAGCTGTTTCATTGTAATGAGTAATCGTGTGAACATTAGAAAACAAAATGTCTGTAATATTAAGGAAAAAAAAATCGTTTTAAATTAAAGTAGTTGGAAATCAAAACGTAAATTTATTCTACGTCATTTTAACCAACGTTATTTTTTAATTAATTAAAAATTAAGTTTATTTCAAAATATTTTAAATTCTTGTCTTTATCGTAAACTAGCTGACCCGGTGAACTTCGTATCGCCTAACACAAAATTTATCGTATGGTATTAAAGTTCAAATTGACTTTTAAGTATTATCACAAATCTTTTGTATGGGAGTATAGAAAAGTGTTGTTTTTAGACTTATTCAGGAAATTTAATTTTTTTTTTAGAATTTTTCTCTCCGTAAGAACCATCCTCGTACTTCAAGGAATATTTAAAAAAAGAATTAGCGAAATCGGTCCAACCGTTCTCGAGTTTTGCGCTTAGCAACACATTCAGCGACTCATTTTTATATTATAGATTAAAACTCATTTTTTAATTTGATAGGTTTTTGTAAATAAAGTGTTAAGTAATTTTCTAATACAACACATATCGATGAATACTTAATTTATTTAAACATTCTAATCTAGAGCGTCAAGCTATTTAATTTATAGTTCGACTGAAAATAATACAGGTAAGCAAAATACGTGTATATTTATTTATTTATCTGTAAAAGTATATGAGGTACCGTACGGCCAAGATTCATAACTGAAGCTTTTACTTTTCTGAGTTTAGCTGAGGGTTAAAAGAAGTTATCAGTCCAAGATAAGACTGTTCTAGCAGCCATCGGTTACGCGACACACGACACCGAAATAATTTGAAACCCGGAATAATCTTTATAATATATTATAATATCTATTATAGTATATTAATATTCTTAAACCCTTTGAACATACAACTTATCTTAAGCTGGCCCTTATACTACATCTTGGAAGCTTAATAAAAGGAATCAAAATTGCGACTTAAGTCGCTTATACGGGGTTTGGATATAAATTGAATTATGGATTTAATTTAATCCAAATTTAATTTCTTTCACTTCATTATTTTATTATCATTATGTTTAAATAATAAAAATTAAATTTTATCTATGTGTGAAATCTACACTAACATCATCATCATCATCATTACAGCCTATACAGTCCACTGCTGGACATAGGCCTCCACAAGTTTACGTCAAAAATAACGTGAACTCATGTGTTTTGCCCATAGTCACCACGCTGGGCAGGCGGGTTGGTGACCCGCCTGCCCATAGTGCCGATGTACACTAACATATGTTAAAGTAAATGTCATGTACATTTGCTTATTAAAATCGATTAATCTCAGGATCTACTATTTTCGCAATTTCTTCTTGCAGTAGGAAGTCAACGAAAACCGCGGTACTCATCTAGTAAACAAATAATAGCCGAAAACTTTTCGTACCTCTGAAACAGTTGCAGTAAATTATAAATTGTGAGAAAATATTCACGTTAATGTTGAAAATTTCTTCCCGTTTACAAAGGTTATCAACAATTAAGGACTTCGGTAAGAATTCACTGAACTCCGCGTTGATACCGCTTCATCCGGAAGATTACTTGAACCGAGGAATTAAGTCGTGACTCCACAATCGACGTATAATTCTGTTACGATCATCGAGTTAGATAATTAGATAATTTAAAAAAGGAATAATTCTCAACTGCGAGGAAAACAAAAGAAAGATAAGAGTTAGCGCTGTAATATTTTTATAATCTAAGAAAATATTCCAAATATAAAATATATCTGTGTTACCTATGTATAAATCAAATTATAGAAGACAATATAATAAATATATAATCAATTACTGTACTGTGTGGCTACGGTACTAAATAATTTAGCCACCCCCTCTCTTCCCGTGGGTGTCGTAAGAGGCGACTAAGGGAAAACACAGTTCCACTACCACATTGAAACTTAAAAAGCCGACCGATGGCGGGATAACCATCCAACTGCTAGCTTTGAAATACACAGGCTGAAGACGGGCAGCAGCGTCTTCGGTGCGACAAAGCCAGCCCTGCGGTCACCAACCCGCCTGCCCAGCGTGGTGACTATGGGCAAAACACATGAGTTCACGCTATTTTTGGTGTAAACTTATGGAGGCCTATGTCCAGCAGTGGACTGTGATAGGCTGTAATGATGATGAATGATGATAATCAATTACAATAACGGTATACGTAGCATGCCCACGTAATATTTTACATTTGACTAGCCCGGTATTGAAATCTGTAGTCTAGATACAATATATGTATTATTTTTATGTTAATATTTTTATATCGGAATGAAAAATGTAGCTACGTTTATTGATTGTTTTCTATAACAAAGGCATTGATTTTAAACATAATATTTTGACAAAAAAGTGAAAATTTACAACGTACAATCAACGGTAATTTTATAAATGATAATTATTTAAATTTATTATTTTTATTTAATCACGAGGGCAAAATTAAGCTGTATATTTAGGTTATACTATCGATGTTGATATTAAAAATAAATGAAAGGACGCCAGTTAAATAACACGTTGTATAAAAACATATAAATAAATAAGGAAATACATTTAGCGTACACTACGGTAAGCAATTTAATGTTTGTGTTTTCAGGTAACTGTGGGCTAATAAAACATACATTAGTCGTTAGTGATAATAAGTCACATATCGAACTTATAAAATAAAAATGCATTGAAAATAAACAAGTTAAACTTATGTAAATAAAAATAAAAAAATAATAAGAGCTCTCAAGGAAAACGTTTACTAAATAAAAACCTTGTCAAACAAACTGGTTTACAGGAAAAATGTAGTGCTAAAGACGCACTATTTACCAAGAGGCTGCGGTCCGTTGTCTTTACAACTGACGTTCCAACTCTAGTTCCGTAGTCAGCTTCTACTATTTTATTTCCACAGCCATTTCTTTAGACTTCTATCATTCCACGAGACATTTTGCAGGTAAATATTTGAGAAACACTTTTAGAATGTCAATAGTAAATAAGCGAAGTGGATTAATAATTAATCTTACAAATTCAGATTTAGATTTCACAGCACGGACTTCAAGAGCTAAAGTCTTAATGATATTTATAATAATTAACTTTAGTGATTGTGATCTGCCATCTTAAAATCTTAAATTGTCTTTGTTTAGTAAATACCTATTTGACATTTAGTTACGGTTTTTTTTTTATTTATGTTAATCTAGATAAGAAATAATAAAAATAAGAGATCTTTACTTATAAAACTTTGTTATAGATATTTCAATGAAATTCTGTTATAATTAACTTTTGTAATACTTTTTATTTAATTTTATAACAGGGCATTATCAATGTTGTCAGATAGGACTGGAAAGTACAATCTTTATTTATATATTTCAATATAGGTAAATAACTCCCTTCTGCATAGGCAGTTTAACCCACCTCTTTTTAACGTCACACTCATTACGCTCTATTTATTCGATATTATCAGTCAATTAAATTATCAATAACGTACGTCTCCTACGCTCAATGTCCAGAGCGTTGAATTTCAAGAGGATCGTGATAGAGAGCCCTCGATGATACCGCAATCAAACTGACGTAAGAGTTTTTAATCTAACTGCGATGCAACTAAAGAGCGTAATTATTTTCCCTATTTCGCATATAAATTCAATGGCTGTGCCACGTGTTTTCACACACGTTAATTTAAAAGAAATAGCCTATACTTTGCTCAGTAATATAAATAGGCTATCCAACACAAAATAATTTTTAAATTCGAAGCGGCAGTTTTTGAGATTAGCGTGTTTAAAAAAAATCTTCAGCTTTATAATAATAGTATAGATAACAAAACGTAGTCGTGTTTTATTTTATTAAAATTTGATAAATATCACACAAACTATAATATATTAGCTTAATTGAACTAAAATTAGTCTGTCCCGCAACTTATTAAAGGGCTCTTTTCCAAGAGAATAGTTAGAGCTTACTTCAGGCAATTTCTCTACCAAGAGTAACCATCGTTATATGGTAATTGTTATAATAAGCGGAACTGACGACATTTACATACTATTCGAGTCACAGCGGAAGCACAAAAATATAACACCCACATCTGTAAAAATCATTTATACATATACAAATATGCAAGAATCGTAATTGTCTCTAAAGTTATGTGCTATTCGCGTTTAAAATTCGCATCATTACTTCACAACGGCTATCTAATTAAATAATAAAAATAAATGTCATAGGTCTGGAAACCACACAATACACAAGTATATTTACATACAATACAGGCAATAAGGCCTATACAAATTTTTGTCATGAGCGGGGTCGTCTTTGATTTATTTTAATTTTAAAATGAACACAAATAAGAGCACCAGAATTCGATTAAAATAAGAAACATCAAATTCGGTTCGCCCAGTAATAAGTTATGAGGCTGTAATATAACGTAGGTAGACGAATAATTAGTCAAGTAAATAGGAATTAGTAGAGATAACTCAAAAAGTCCTTGTTAGATCTCGATTAAATCTAAATGGAACCGCACAAAAAGCACCACCTTTTGATAATAAAAAGAATAATTGAAATCAGTTAACCCAGTAAAAAGTTATGAGGTAACACGAATAAAAAATGTTGTTCCAACTTGGGTTATCCACCTTTAAACAGGATGATGAGATTTCACAGCAGTATTTCGAAAAGTCTGGACGGTTGTGTTATAAATTAACAAACTATATATTATAAAAAATATGAATTTACATGTTCATGAAATATGAGAACCACGTACTAAATACTTGTAATACTCAAGCTCGGTTCATCGGGGAATTGTTGCACAGCAAGTTGCACCGCTCTACATTTTCAACGCAGCCTCTCGCGTTCAAGTCTTGGCGGTAATTTTGTTACTGAGTTGTTAATTGTAGTTAAACTATATGTCAGATATCTTGAAATATCTTCATTCAAGCTTAGATTTACAGCGTTCAAGGCTTATTTAAATATGAGTGTGCAGTAAAAGTTTTAGAAAACGTTTTTGAAATATTTTGAATAGAATATTTTGATATAAATTATCATCGATAAGGCTTTATATTTGAAAATTATTTATTTTAGAACAGTTCACTAAATACGTGTTTAAATAAAGTAACTAGTGCTATTTTACTGGAGTTTATTACTTTCAATGTACAAAGTCACATATGAATTGCAATGTTTGGTTTTGATCGCTCTATCATTATTAAGTAGTTAATTACGTATGAATTAACTATAAATTGACTAATAACAAAAACAATACATTTATTAACTTGGAACATGTGGATTGACTAGTAAACAAGCCTTTAATTCGTAATAGATGAAACATTTCATTCCAAACACGGAAATTATGAGGATAAGGTTAATTGTAATATATTTGGCGCAGATAGTTTAAAATCAATATTGAACGTGAGTAGTTAGGAGAATTAAATAAAGAAATAAGTAATGTGTAAGATGAATAAGTGATGTAATTTGCTTGAAGTATCAAGCAATTTATATCATACTAGCTGACCCGGCGAACTTCGTATCGCCTAACACAAACTTTATCGTATATTATTAAAGTTCAAATTGATTTTTAAGTGTTATCACAAATCTTTTGTATGGGAGTATAGAAAAGTGTTGTTTTTAGACTTTTTCAGGAAATTTAAATTTTTTTTTTTTTAGAATTTTTCTCTCCGTAAGAACCATCCTCGTACTTCAAGGAACATTTAAAAAAAAGAATTAGCGAAATCGGTCCAACCGTTCTCGAGTTTTGCGCTTAGCAACACATTTTGCGATTCATTTTTATATATAAGAAGATAGGCCAGAATTTTCTTTTTCCAGTTGGCTTCAGAAGCACTTTTGAATCGTCATTCTACAATACTTTGTATCTGTGGTTGTGTTTGATGTCAATGTTTAATAAATTAATTACGAATATTTATAGTTACTATCAAGGTGCAATCGATTTTGAATGTAGATTTTGCTGAAAAGAACCGCCATGAAACTCAACAGTTAACTTACTAAAAAAATCTTATTAATTATACGCAAAATATATAATTTCACTAGTTCATTAGATATTGTATTACTTACAGACACATTATACTGTTAAAATCGATTATCTCACACAGGAAAGAAATTCCATTAATTCTCAAAAACATTATCTGTAATAAAATGGATAAATGATGTCATTAATTTGAAAGAGTAAAATATCCTAGATCTCGAGATTGTGTTCCGTCGACCTCTTTATGAACTCGGTTCAAGAGATATCACGAAATCAACTAAAGATTTTCTTTGCAAACTTTTCTCTTAAATAAAAAGAAAATGTAAAAGAAAATAATCTTTATTAATACACTTTATCCCGTATCAGTTCTGTTGCTGGTAGAGATTATTTAGAGATATTTTAATTTATTAATTTGTTTTTCTCTCTATGGTTTGGTATGCTAAGTTGGTACTATAAGTTTTGGAAGTTACGATAAAATTGATGTTAAATATACGAGTATATATGCATGTACTGTATATATATAACGAAATAAATAGAGTCGATGGAAAATTTAAAAGACAAAAATTGTCTTAATAATTTCTTTTATCTTATCATTCAACTACAATTACAATCATAAGCAATAGCTTGGGCGTAATTATCAAAGTATATATAAATAAGTTAATATAAAACAAAAAACAACAATGACTTGCATCTCGTTTTATATGAAAATGTTAAAGTTTCCTTTAATAAGTTTCATCAAACATACAGAGATATGAAAGTCTAGACGGCTTTACGACTAAAACAGCAAGGAATGTTGATAAGTTGTCGAGACACTGAGAACATATTATGTTCTTTTAAAAAAATATTAAGAATTCGACTCAATAGATAAAAGTTAAATGTTTGTGCTTACATATAAATGGTAATACTTTTTTTTTGTATTCATAACTGTACACAACAAAATTATGATCTCGGCACATGCTGGCGTTTGATGTTGTCTTGGAGTTAGTGCTTTTATAAGTAAAATAAATAAATACCTTACACTCAACGGCCCCAACCAGGATCAACTCCTGTGTTGGGGGTCCCGATAACACAGATAATACACAAGCACAAACGCCCAGACAAAGGCAAACATCTAAATGGTCATTACAAATAAATGTCGTGTGCAGGTACCACCAGCGCTACAGCCATAAACAAGTGTTGTGACTGTTGGGCTAGCGCGTCTTCAAACCTTCGTATATTTTATGTTTCCTTACACCTTACACAGGATTCACATCCAAACTAAATCGTATCGTATCGATATGTGATATCCAAAAAGTTAATTGAATTGAATTAAAATTTTAAGTTAGCATTTCATATTTTCCTGTCGTTAAAAATCTTCGTGCGTATAAATGTGGGAATCTCAAGTTTAAGTTTTTTATTATTATTCAATTCCTTATTTATTTTCTTTTTATTTCTTTATTTTAACCACATATTTACAGATTTCTTCAGCGTACATATATTAGAAACATATGCATTACAATTCACATATATTTATATAATAGATATAGGCAATACGTTGTAATACACTTATTGCATTGCCATTTATTACGGGAACATAACAGTAGTCAATGACAAAAAAAAGCTATAGAACAACTCAATAAATAATTTTACAACAGTGAGTAAAGAGTAATCGCATCGTCATCGTAAACAGTTTTTTTTTTGTAAATTGCGGGTAATTGTCCCGCCCGCCAGGACCGACCGCTTATCCGACTTTCTCTAACTGAAAGTTATGACAATATATTCGTTTTAATTTCTACAAATGGTTCTTTTTTCCCCACAATGTGTTTATTAAGTGTTTATTTAATAAATACATTGTGTATTATGTATATTTTGTAGAATGCAAGTTAGTCTTCTAGAAAAAAGCTCTTATAATTATCTCATATTATGATTAAATATATATGTACTTTTTATTTATGTCAACAATTACTCTGTCTTCAACGATTACTCTGTAACACTAAAAATTTACGACGTATAATACAAGAAATCGTCTAACTTTATAAATAAATAAAATGAAAATCTCGGTATCATAAACCGACAATCAAAGAAATGGAGGTCTTATTGACGATAAAACGTTCACAGTGGTCCACTATGGCATCATTTTATTGGATCACAAAGATAAAAAGATCATAATTCTCAGGTGGATTATACTTTTGTCCTACTTTTGTTATTGTTATTAAAATATCATGTTAGAGAGATTGGTTCCAACTAGCTATTCTATGTAAATAATTGGTATAAATAGTAACACATTTTATGACAAGCAAACTCAGAGAAGATTGTATTGTTCGTAGTTCAATTTAAAAGATGCGACGCTATTTTTTGTAGCAATGGAATGTGTTAAAAGAAAGAGAAATCTAATAAAAGAAAATCGTCCTCTTACAGATAAAATATTTATAAATGTTTACGATTGTTTTTTTTTTTTTTTGATTGGTTATTTAGTTTAAATGTATCATTGATTATAATTAATGTAAGGTGTATAGGACATACAGATGGACAATGGATTGTTAATTGTGCATTTGGTGATATTTATAATATAGATAATAGCAGTCGATATAAACAATAGAAAATTACGATTTCACAATGATTACTTATAGGCTAATAACTCCATTCCCAAACTGTGACCAAGATGAAACTTACAGCAGATTTTAACTTAAACTTCTAGAATTACAATTAAAGCACCCGAAACTAAATACAAACATCAGATTTTGTATGATATAGAGAGAATGGCAACAAACTTACAGACAGATCGAAACTTTAAAATTAATTGACACCCTTCAGAATAGACTTACATGTTGTTTATTTTGTTTTACTTTGAGACGGTAGCTTAACAAACTAAAACAAAGTTTAGGTAAAAAATTACAATACAATGCAATCAAAATGTTTATAATTGAGTTAAAAGTTATGAACGTGAACATGTTCCTGAGTAAAATTTAATTTTCAGTGAACAAAAAGTTAGCAAACGTTACACGTAATGTTTAAAAGCTTATGATTTCCATCCAACTTTAGCGCTGCAACAATTAGTCTGCAGCGGCTTGAATAATGAGTGCATCAACAGAGATATTATTTACTTCGTCGGTTCCAGTTTCTGTAGCAACAAAATTCAGGCCAGTGAAGCATTCCTACATAAACATTATAGGTATCCGTTTTATTACGTGCGAAAAATAGTTTTGTTCATTGCTATAATGTTTTAAAAAAAAATCTTTCTGATTATAATCTATACATATAAATAAAATTGTAATAACTGCTTTTTACTAAATGTAAATAGATGTATACACGGTACATAAACCAAAATAACACTTTTTACAATTTTTGTCTGTCTGTCTGTCTTTTTGTTCCGGCTAATCTCTGAAACTTCTGAGCCGATTTTGACGGGACTTTCACTGGCAGATAGCTGATATAGTAAGCAGTAACTTAGGCTATTTTTATTTTAGAAATTTATTTATTTTATAACTTTGCGAGCTAAACAATAATTTTTTTGTTAAATTCCACGCGGATGAAGTCGCGGGCACATCTAGTTATAAAATAAAAAGAGTGCACATACAGAGGCTAGGTCTAAATTCCTTATGTTTGTTTGGTATGACACGTCCAAAAGTGACTTTATATAGTGGTGTAATATAGTAGTTAAAAGTATAATCTTCAAAGATAGACTAAATAAGGTAGGTACTTGGTCTATATTAAGATTTTTTTTTCATTAGCATATTTGCAATATTTCACGATTTTTTTAGCGATTAAAAGCGGTTTCTTGCTATTTACTCCAAATTTGGGGGGTCTTCCAGCTAAAATAACTTGAGATATAGATTTAGTAGGTCGAAATACATAAGAAATATACTTGACCTAGTTCGAAATTTTTTTGTTTGAATTTCATTTTTACGACTGTTGTAATTTACACTGAGAGAGTGTGTAGGGTTCAGCGCATTGAAATACATAAGAAACATCCTTGTTCTAGTTCAAACAAAAATATTTTTATCTGCATGAATTAACTTTTTTGCAATTTTTACTCATTTTTGGGGGTTCGTGGAATTTATTCAAAAATAGGGAATGTAGAGACCAGTCGGAACTAGAATTCGGATTCAGCGCATCGAAATATATAACACTAAATGACCGTGGTCAAAGGTACAGAACATATTGTATTTTATGAGCCAGTGTTTATTATTATGTTATAAATATCTCGCTAGAAAATTGCTATGGAAATAGCTTACAATATCTTATAGAATGTAGGACCTGATCTTTATATGATTGTTAAGCATCCACACCTGTCTTCACTGATAACGATGGGCGGAGTAAAGAGATGTTACGTATTATCAAGGCAAGTGCCTTTCATAGTGCGCTTTATATTAAAATGAATTTCTCTTATACCTTTTCGACTTTTTAGGAAATGACACTAATTTCTTTGTGTAAGTATACATGATATTAATGTTCTTTGGTTAGGTGATATAGGTAAGAAAAATAATATTTTAAGATTATTACAATTATAAGCCAGTGCCCGTTTCCAATTACTCAACAGTTTTCTCACTTCTTTAAAATGTAAAACTACATCATACTACCAGAATGGTTAACTAACTAAAACTTTTTATTTACACAGTTATTATGAACGTTTGAACTCAATTTTTATTACAGAAGTTATTGTCAATCATAAGCAAAAAAGTGTAATTTACAACAATAATTTAGGATATAATATTGTAGTACCTGGGTGACCGAGCTTAGCTCGGTTTTTTTAGTAAATCGTGTTTTTTGATAATCATATTTAAATAGGAATTACACATTGATTGTAACATACTATTGTAACATAACGCTGTCGGATTGCCTATAAAAAAAAAAAATAAAAAAAAATTAACGATTTTACCGTCATATTAATAAAAAATATGAACTGGTCATTTAAATAAAAAATCATGAGTGTAATTGGTAAAAAAGGAAAAATAACCATGACATGACCATGATGATGGGGATTTGAACTGTGGTCTTCTCTGTCGATCTCGACCGGCCGATTTCCCACCTGAGCTATGACAACTATATTGACAATTGCGAAATTTACCTTTGCATTCTAACGATATTGTAGCAATTTTTTTTATTTGCCTAAAAACAGGGATAAAACGCCATTTTATAAAAATGAATCTTAGCTATATTGATTTATCGCCCCCGAAATCCCTTGCATACTGAATTCCATGAAAATCGTTGGAGGATATACCTACTATTATACGAGCTATTCTTGTATGTATATATCCCTGTTTTTAGTTACGAATAAAATAGGCTCTAATGG
This sequence comes from Melitaea cinxia, assembly GCF_905220565.1. Lineage (NCBI taxonomy): Eukaryota > Metazoa > Arthropoda > Insecta > Lepidoptera > Nymphalidae > Melitaea > Melitaea cinxia. The sequence goes on from NC_059403.1 coordinate 12,645,216, forward strand.
TCTATTCTATCTCCTGTCTTGTCGTAACTTATATGCAGAATAAGCTTAATCAACAACTGGTAAAACATGGCCTTTGAAAACTATAATATAGATAAAGTAAATTATTTTTGGAAAGTCTCAGTTCATAATAAACAGTATAATTTATTGTAAATAATAAAGGCAATTTTTCGCAGGAATTCTCATAACGTTTCAGCTGGACTCATTATATTGGGATATTAGTTCGCCTACTGAGATTAAAAGGACATTGAATTGTCGCAGCCGTCGACGTCACGTAGGAACCCAACATTGGCAAAGGATAGCAAAGTATAAACCTGCGAATCACAATAGTATTTTTGTTTTTAGGGAAATTATCTATTTATACACAAGAAAATTGCGTTTGAAAACTCGGCACCTATATAAATATAGTGAGGGTGAAAATTGTAAAGATGGTTGGATGATGATGACAATGGGTTGACATAGAAATCACAGCGATTGACAGTTTTGTTGTTTGTGTAGGTCATGTAGTTATTTTCTTAATTTTACTTTTACTTTTTTAATAAAAAAAAAAAAAAAAAAAAAAAAAAAAAAAAAAAAAAAAAAAAAAAAAAAAAAAAAAAATTTTACTAACACGTATGTAAGTACATATCATGTGTAAGCAAAATTTTTAAGTGAAGTGTTTGTTTTGATTTTTTTATACATTATTTAGCGTGACAGTTAAGAAATATAAATGTTAATTTTCGTAGTTAATTCGTTTCAAATTTCGAAAAATGACAATATAATAGATGCCTCCCAGTTTTTTAATAAAATTGGTACTTTATTAAAAAAATAGCGAGGTTAATCTCGCCGACGTCATTGTCTTAATGAATGTACTACGCACTACAAGTTTTACTGAATTTCTTGACTTTTAACTCTTGTAAACACGTTCCAGAAATTTAAAATAAAATTCGAATGTTAACATAGTGCATTCAGTAAGTCATATAATCCTCCAGTGTTTGCCAAAACTGAGAACGGTCCAAATTGGTGCAAGTTTTTTACTTACAGACGAGAAACATATGGGTTGAAAAACTTTGTTAGCTTTTTTGAGTGAGATGATATTTTGATATTCAACAATTCAAGGTAATGCATATATTTATGTCAAGGTTAACTATTATCATATTACACTGAAATATGTCATAAAAATATTAGCAGGATCTAAAATACTATAACTTTTTTCAAAAATGTTAATGAAATATTAGATAAGATTTGTTATAGTCATCAATCATCACACTGGGATTTGGTAAATAACAAATAAGTCTCCTCAGAACAAAAGTATTATATTCACGGTTCATTGATCACTACCTGGGTGATCGAGTTAAGCTCGGTATTTTTAGTAAAAAGTGTTTTTTGGAAATCATATTTGAATACGAATTATTGATAAAATATTAATAATATTTTTCGATTTTACCGGCATAATAATAAAAAATATCAGTGTAATTAGGAAAAAAGGAAAAAAGGAAAAAAGTAATCGACCTGGAGAGACATGGGGATTTGAACCTCGGTCTTCTCGGTCCATCCCGACCGGACGATTTTCCACTTGAGCTATTACAAGGTTATTGACATTTCCGAAATTTACCTTCGTATTCTTACGATATTATAGCCATTTTTTCATTGCCTAAAAAAGGGATATGACGACATTTTCTAAAAATGAATCCTAGCTTTATCGACATATTGCCCCGAAATCCCCTGCATACTAAATTTCATGAAAATCGTTTGACCCATTACCGAAATTTTATATATTATATATAGTTTGTAGTGACCCTAATTTTTGCCCCGGGGTTGTGGGTTCGATTCCCAGCCCGAGTCTGGGGAGACCTCCCGAGACCACCCTAAGTATAATATTTATCTATGTATATAAACATTACTAGCTGGTCGACTTCGTCGGCGCAGGATTAGTAAATACTTCGAGTAGCTTGTTATCTTCTCAATATCTATCTCTATACCAAAATTCATCAAAATTAATTCGGCGATATAAAAATCAATTTGTTACTACATTAGAAATAAGTAGGTATATTATCAATTTTTATTGTATTTAGGGTTAACTGTTTTGGTGATAATGGCTTATGGCTGGATGAATGCTATCGCGGACTTTTTTGTAGGACTAATGAAGATAAACATTTTTCTCATACATTAGATACGTGTAAACTCTAGTTTTTTTCAGCGTACGCCAGAATAGCTCGCAGATGGCAGATTTTTCTGACTTACTTGACAATTATCGTTATATTTTGGACAATTCATACACTATAATTAAAAATTATAGCTTATGTGTTATTCTAATGTATAAGCTATATTATTGTAAACTTTCAATAAAATCCATTTGGTAGTTTATGCTTGAAAGAGGAACAAACATCCACACATCCATATATCTATACATCTATACATACAAACATTTGCTTTTATAGTATAAGTAGGATTTATATGTACGTTTAACGAAAAAAAAAAAAATTTAGCTATACCCGTCGGCTTTTACCTATAACACAAGCATTAAATTGCTTACTTTAGGAACAGATGACCGTGTTTGTATGTTGTAGATGTTTATATATATTTACACTTCAGCCTGTAATATCCCACTACTGGGAATAGGCCTCTTTCCCCATGTAGGAGAAGGATTAGAGCTTAATCCACCACGCTGCTCCAATGCGGGTTGGCGGATATATTCCCTACTATGAGTAACGATCGTTATCAGGTGTACAAGATAACAACCGGGACCAACGGCTTAACGTGCTCTCCGAGACACGGTGGGGAGTCCCACAAGGACTGCACAAACACCTAGACCATGGCAAACACCTGTATGGCCAATACTAATGTTTGTCATATGCGGGGATCGAACATGCAACCGCCAGCACAACAGGTACAATCCATGGCTGTGACCGTTGCGCCAACGCGGCGTATATATTTATTTTCATAATAATTAAATACGAGTTAAACGAGCGGGCTGGAATGTGAATTCGTGGTTTATTTGTCATGTTGTGATAGCTTTAGTTGAGTGCTAATAAATCCAGTTGTGAAGGTTCCGTAGTCTGTACGATATGTTGATAGTTGATACTGCGTCCGCGACTTAGCAGAACTAGCTAACTGATCTATTATTACTATCAAGATGCCGAAATTAATATTTATTTATCTTTTCAAATTTAATTTTAGTGAAAATAAAACAACAATTTGTAATATTTTATATTTATGTGCCTTACGGTTTCCTTGTTTGAATAATGATTATTAAAATGACAAAGATATTTTATACACACACTGTTTTTATTCAATTTTATCATTTAATATTACTTAATAATATATCTGTATATTTGTATATTTTATAATATTCACACACTGCCGTCTATTCCTAAAGTGATCAACTTAGTGCTTGTGTTATAGGTGACAGGCGACTGCTAAAATTAATATTTTTTTTCTATAAATATACATGGAAATGATAAATATATCTGTGTATATAAACACCACAATCCAGAACCCACGGAGTAGACAGCAGACCCACTACAAACTGCGCCAACAGGCTAGTCTATAGTAGTTTGTTTTTGATGTAAATACAAAAAAAACAGCGCAAAGGAAGTAAATAAAAATTTATCTTTCCGACAATCCTTAATAATCTAGATAAAATTGTGATCGATTTGTAACATAATAAAAAAACCTTCACGTAAACAAACTTTTATTTCTGCCACGTGAAAGGTTGGATAAAAGCCAGAAAATAATGTTTATGAGTGTCCCATTCAGCTATTATTTTGATATAAAAGGTTATTCAATAACCATTTTCTATGTAGGAAATAGAAACTTTTTGTTTGACGAACAAAGCGATGATCTTAGTAAAGATTTATTAAATTTATTAAATGTATTCATATTATTCTTATTTGAGTTGTTTTTCTAATACAACACAATTCCGTTAATAGCGTAATATTAAAATTTAAAGAGACGGGTGCATAATTATGTTAATTGTCTAAAGTTAAAAACGCGCTACTTAACGTATGTCAGAATACAGAATTATTTCACACCTACTACCTACTTATTATACACCGGACTACGCGTATCCATGAAGTCTACGTATGTTCATCTTCCGTAAATATATGTAAATATTTGTAAAATGTACTATGCACTAAGGGCGTGCAGCTGTACTCATATATAAAAGCTCTTATGTATGAGATATTTTTACTTGCCGTACGCTTTATATGTCTTAGATAAAGTAATATAAGCATAAAAGATTGCTAGTCACAATGTATTGAGAAAGCGATAAAAGAGATACACAGAACATATTTTTTTATATATATAACTTGGTTGGCAAACAAGCGTACGGCTTACCGGATATTAAGCGATTACCGTAGTTTATAGAAGCCTGCAACACCAGAAGCATCGCAAGCGCATTGCTGACCCTACCCCTAAATCCCGTTCCCTATCAAAACGCCGCCCTGGCGTTACATGTCAATTTCACAACTTATTTTAACTATACAAAAGGCATTGAAATAAAATAATTAGGTTGTTTCCTGTTGTAACGAAATAACTTTTTAAAAATAAAACTTTGTAAGTGGAATGTGGCTTAATTATTTTTATGTATCAATAATTAATTTACAACTGACATGTAATGCTGAAATGTTTAGAATTCCCTAATGTGTGGGTAACACAAAAATAAATAATAAGAATTAAAAACTGAATAGTTACGAATGCTGTAAAAAAATCACTATAGACGGCTATGAGGTCGCTTAGAACAGAATATAAAATAATCATATCAAAAATTTCGACCTAGGGGTAAATCGTTTCATAGCTTAGTTGGCTGAAGCACCAACACGGTCAGTCGGAGATACAGGTTCGATGATGAAAATGCTGATTTTACCTAAAATCCAAAAAATGTACACATCAACTAACACTAGTTTTACCGAGGTATAGCTATTACGAAAAGTTATCTTATATCGAAGTTTCATCTGCTAATAGCGCATTTCAATTATAGACAGATTTTGACAGTGGACATAAAAAAAAGATATTTGTGTGCAAACGAAAAACACTGACATCAATTACAACGTAGGTAGACAAAAAATAGTCAAGTAAACCCGCGTTGTTTGAAAAAATCCAAAAAGTGCTAATCAAATCTCGATTAAATAAAAATGAGACCATGTAACAAATGCCAGCTTTTGATTAAAAATAGAATCATTGAAATTGGTACACGCAGTAAAAAAAATCTGAGGTAACAACAAAACATACACATAAAAAAATATAATTGAAATTTCTTAATTTCCTCCTTTTTTGAAGTCACATAACAACTTAAGAGTACGTTGACAACGTACGAAACTCATGTTATGTTATTCGAAATAAACTGTTTTTGGTATAAATAAATAAAAATAATTTACAAGTAGATACAGGTAGAAAAAAAATTGTCAAACTGCAAACATTTTTATTGTCTACACTTGCTATCGTGACTCATTACAAATGTTATACAATAAGGAAAGCAAAAATAAATATATTAGGGGTATTCGTAACAAACAGTCCGTAATTTCCTACCGCTGGGCAAAGGTCTGTTTCGTTATTAAAAGGAAGGATAAGAACTTAATCTCAAATGGCCCTTTATCGCAAGTCGTTAAATATATTCGTATCAAAATCTCTATGAAATTTTAAATATTGAGTATTTTTTACATGTGCTAGCAAGTAAAGAAATTTTTTGAGTCAAGAAACGTAACCTGTTAATGAATATATTTTTTAGGTTCACTAACAATATGTTATCATTTTAAATCAATACAAAATTTTTATACAATACGCTTTACGGTAATTTTATTCAATGTGCAACAAATATTTACAAGTATACTCCACGTGCAAAAATACCTACCTAACGTAAATCCATAAACCATCCAGGCATAGTAAATTCTCACTTCACTGCCTTAGATAGTAGGTGTATAGTACATGTACATGTACAAACACCCAATGATATGTTGTTCCATGTCGTTGGTAACAATATATTTATACGCTGTTTACCTTTCTAGTAACAAAATTTGTTAGTAGCGCCGAAACTGTTTTTAACCGACTTCCAAAAAAGGAGGAGGTTCTCAATTCGACTGTATTTTTTTTTTTTTTTATGTATGTTACATCAGAACTTTTGACCAGGTAGACCGATTTCGACAAATTTTGTTTTAATTGAAAGGTGGTGTGTGCCGATTGGTCCCATTTAAATTTATTTGAGATCTAACAACTACTTTTCGAATTATATCTAATAATGCGTTTTTACTTGACGCTTTTTTCGTCGACCTACGTTGTATTATACCACATAACTTTCTATTGGGTGTACCGATTTTGATAATTCTTTTTTTGTTGGAAAGGGGATATCCCTAGTTTGGTACCATGATAAGGAAACCAGGATCTGATGATGGGATCCCAGAGAAATCGAGGGAAACTCTTGAAAATCCACAATAACTAATTACTTCGTTCACTATCGATCAAATTATAATATTCCACTAGAGTAGAGAGTAGCACTTCATTCTTTATAAATATATTTGAGCTTTTAATTTTTGAGTTATCGCTAATACTGGGTATTTACTTGGCTATTTTACGTCGACTAACGTTATATAAACCTCATTACTATTTTACTGGATGGACCGATATCGATGATTCTTTTTTTACTCGATAGGTGGTGCTTGACATGTGGTCCCATTTAAATATAATTGAGATTTGACTCGAACTTTTTGAGCTATATCTGATATGGCGTATTTACTTGACTGTTTTTGGAGTTTTCTCCTTAAGAATCGATTTTCATTTAAGGCCCCGGAATAAAAAAATTGAACAGTAAAATCTACTGAACAAATGACCTTGTTAGAGATGGCGTTCAGATGTTTTCTAATAACGCAATTAGGTTCCGATAGATGGCGTTATTGGATTCATTTATTTACAATTTGATATAGTAATAATATATTTCTTAGTCTAGTAAGCCTTTTTGTGCCTATTTAGACAGTTAATCTGAAGGGGTAAACTCCAGTCGTGCATCGGAGCTGTGTGAAAACATGAACATTACATATTTTTAATAAAGAAGACAGACCGACCGTAGACAGACCGTAATTCAATATAAATCCGCTTCAACTAAAAAACCCGCCGTAATAAGCGATGTCAGCGCTTCGCGCGAATCGACGACGGGCCTTTTATGAAATTTCTGCCTACAATCGCTAACAAAATGTTAGAAATAACAGTAGAACATTATGTAATTCTACAATTTTATAATGTCGCGTTATATGGAATACGAACAAAGTATTACTATTTTTTCGTCGATCTACGTTGTATTACTCTGCGATGTAATTGAAGTCGGTTTTTTTTTCCTTTGCGAGCAAACACAATTATTGACATGAAATTTGACATCTTAGTCTTAAATCTAAACAAATAAATAAAATTGGAGTGTCTGTTTGTGATATTAAAATAACCGCTTTATACTAAATGTATATGGATGTGTACACGGTACATATACTAAAATAACATTTTTTACAATTTTTGTCTGTCTGTCTGTAGGTCTGTCTGTTTGTTCCGGCTAATCTCTGAAACAGCTGGACCGATTTTATAGGGACTATCACTGGCAGAAAGCTGATGTAGAAAGGAGTAACTTAGGCTAACTTTTATTTTATACATTTATTTATTTTATAACTCGGCGAACTGAACAATAGCTTTTTTGTTAAATTCCTCGCGAACGAAGTCGTGGGTACAGATAGTAAGCTAATAAAGTTAGGTATGACATATTAGTGCGGGCTATATCTTGGTATCGAATCTATAAGTGAAATATGTAATTGAAATAAGTTAAGTTCTTAGAATTGTGTGTACTTTTGTGAAACATTTTTGAGATTAATTAAAAACTTTAAAAATCGTCAATGACACGTATCCGAAAAATCAATCTGCCACAGTAGAAAATGTTTTTACTTTGAACTTTAAATAAGCACAAAACAATTTAAAATAATTCTAAATTACACGTCCTAGTTTGTTTAGTCGCTTACGTGTTTCAAACAAAAAGGTGTAATTATATTTAAATAAAGTTTGAAATAAAAAATAAAAAAAAATTAAGCTAAATAATAATGAAATTGATTTTTAATTCTAATGTCTCGAAAGTTTCTCGATTGGCAAGATCACTAAACTCCAAAAAGGCGTGGTATAAAGTAATTTGGTTGAACCAAATGGGAACACGATGAAAAAGTAGATTCGACCTGATTTGAATAATAATCACGACCGTAATTCATTTTACCTAGCTCAATTGAATTTTTTACCTCGTATAGTTTGCTAATAAGTAATTGAAGTAAAATATTTCCGTAGGTATATCAACTATTAACAAAAAAGAAATTCAATTCAATTCTAATCAAGCGATATATGATGCGAATCAGTATAATCATTAATAGTAAACTTTTCAAAGATCATGAGAGCTGAAAATACGTTTGAAATAACCCGTGTATGAATAATAATTGTGTTTGCTTGCAAACTAAAAAAAAACCGACTTCAATTACATCGACGAGTAATACAACGTAGATCGACGAAAAAATGGTCAAGTATCACGCGTTATCAAAGATTACTCAAAAAGTTATTATCAGATCTCGATAATTACCACATGATAAACATCAGCTTTCGATTAAATTAAAAATTATCAAAATCGGTATATCCAGTAAATAGTTATTGCGGATTTTCGAGAGTTTCCCTCGATTTCTCTAAGATCCCATCATCAAATCTTGGTTTTCTTATCATGGTACCAAACTAGGGATATCTCCTTTCTAACAAAAAAAGAATTATCAAAATTGGTACATCCAGTAGAAAGTTATGCGGTATAATACAACGTAGGTCGACGAAAAAAGCGTCTAGTAAAAACGCATTATTAGATATAGCTCGAAAAGTTGTTGTTAGATTTCAAATAAATTTAAATGGGACCAATTGGCACACACCACCTTTCGATTAAAAGAAAATTTGTCGAAATCGCTCCACCCAGTCAAAAGCTCTGAAGTAACATACATTAAAAAAAAACAGTCGAATTGAGAACCTCCTCCTTTTTTGGAAGTCGGTTAAAATACTTAAAAATGTCAATTCTTGGTAACAATTTAGTTACAGGAACTGTATAAAAATTAAAAATTTTGATGTACGTATTCAAATTATATTTAATTTAACTCTACTCTACTCCTAACTCTAACTCCTTCTCCGTTAAAGCTGTCCAACTTTGGAACTCTCTTCCTCTTCCTATTAGACAAGCTCAATCTCTTTTCTCCTTCAAAAAATACCTTAAACTACATTATTTGTCACTAAGCACGTCATGATCGCCTATATCGTCTTTGTATGATATAATATATATGTATTTACTATGTGTATATATATATATATATATATATTTATGTATTATATTTGTATTTTATATATGTAAGTGTTATGTATGTTTATTATTATTATATATTGTCTATTAGTACTTTGTTCGAGTATTCTAATTCGCACACCAATCGTTTGTTTACTTCCTAACTGCAGTTACTATTTCGTGTCCTATACCCAAAGGTTGTCTGGAAGAGATCGCTCTTTCAGCGATAAGACCGCCTTTGTACATCTTTCATTTTATGTTTTTTTTTTTTCTCTGTTGTTTCATTTAATGGTGTACAATAAAGAGTATTATAATTTTATTGTGTTGTTCCTAGTTCATATAAAATAGTTTCTAATTATACATTAAATGTAATTTTATTCTCTGTCTCTTACGTGGAGAGAGAGAGAGGCCTATGTAAAGTAGTGGTATGTTGTAGGCTGAGTTGAATATACCTATAGTTATTGTTAAGATTTAAGACAATTCAATGTAATGTTTTAAACAATTGTTTTAAAAGTTCTTTAATGAGTTCTTTGATATACTCATTAACGAACAAGTGTAAAGTTACATTTATGTTGAATGCACATTACACCTGCCAATGAAACCGATATATAAGCGTAAAATATTACACGAATATTTCAGTGTTTATCAGGCGATGAGAATTTATGAACACATTAACCTTATTATTGTAGCGATAATCTGTGACATTTTTAAGCACTGGTTGCACATTTTTAATACGGACTTTATAAATGAATTGTCATGTACATTACAATTAATTTAATTGTTTTTATTAAGGATTAATTTAAAAGAAGCAGTTAATAAAAAATTTTATAATTTTAGCAGACCATCTTATTACCTCCTAATGTGCACGTCTAACAGTGATAAGACCGTTCGCTGGTTTCGTGAGTGGCAAAATTTATGGTTACTTCTCCAATCAAGAGAGCGTGACTATAATCATGATTTTAATACAATGTAGCAGGTTCTGTGAGAAATTATATTTTTAGTATATTCTTCAATTACTCATCTTTTCAGCCTGTAATATCCCACTGCTGGGCATAGGCCTCTTTCCCCGTGTAGGAGAAGGATCAGAGCTTAAAATAATAATTATATTTCAATTACTCATCGATAATTTTTTATTATTATTCTTCGACTAGAATTAATTAAGATGACTGAGGTAGGGCACAGCAGGAATTTCCTGCTCAAAATATGGAGCAGCCCGACTGGGGTAGTACCTCGACCTTACAGAAGATCACAGCAAAATAATACAGTTTTCAAGCAGTATTGTGTTCCTGTTGGTGAGTAAGGTGACCAGAGCTCCTGGGGGGGATTGGGTATTGGGTCGGCAACGCGCTTGCGATGCTTCTGGTGTTGCAGGTGTCTATAAGCTACGGTAATCGCTTACCATCAGGTGAGCCGTACGCTTGTTTGCCGACCTAGTGACATAAAAAAAAAAAAAAAAAAAAAAAAGATTAATATATATTAATTCTTTGTCTCTCATATTTCTACCGATGTTAATTATCGATAGCTGTCGGATTTGTCTAATTTATTGTTATTATTCTTATTATGTTTATAAAGAAACAAAGGGTGACAATTGAAGCATATATTTTTCTCTGTTTCCTCTACAAAAAGTCTTTTCGTAAATATATTTTTTCAAATTGTAATAGTCTCTAGAAGTCAGGGATTCTGTTAAATAAATGGGCTCTGCCATAAAATATTAATTGTTAGTAATGTAGATATTTTAAGTCATTTACTGTATCATAACAGCCTATCCCTATTCTTTTTCTTGCTGAAGAAAGGAAAAGAATTGAATTTCAATCAAACTCGCTGCTATATATTAAGCTGTTAGAAATACGCCTTTTGTACAATTCTTTAATGTATTGTGCAATAAAGTATAAATAAATAAATAATAGTTTTACACGTATGTTTTTTTTTTAAATATGGGACGACGGAGAATAGGCGATGAGGGTAACACTTTTTTTGGCTTTTGACAATCATTTCAAGATAAACAAAAATGTAATAACATTTTATAAAGTAATATTATGGTAAACAAGTGTAAGGGTTGCTAGCAGCAGGCTTGTTATATAAATAATTTAAAATTATAGGTAAAAAATTAAACTATGGTGAGCTTAGTTCTGTAATTTTTTTTTGATGACCTTAGCCGAGTGTTGGAAGAGATCGGATTTGAGCTTAGGTAGTGACGTATTGAAAATTCAATATCTTTGAAGTTTATTATAAACTTCAGTGGAACGATATATAATTAGTTAAAATTTGCAAAATAAAAGTAATCTATCAATAAGTATTGTTTCATTTTAGGTACACTGTGTATTGTTAGACACATAACTTTTGGTGCGAAATACAGAACGTTCCAATAGCAATTTTAATCTGGTAGAGCTTGCCTGTGATTGGAAATCGGTATATCACGGCCGAACTTGGAACATTTGACTATTGTGTGTATCATTTTTGGTATTTGTAAATAGTTTTAAATTTACAATTACAAGATCAATAGACGAATATTGAGTTTGCTATTATACTGATCAAGATAATATATACTTGTATTACGCAAAGCTGTATTTAGTGTTTACTAAGCTAGAACATCTTAATATAAATTTGATATAATACAATTATTGTAAGAAAAAAAGAAATACTTGACATCAATAATGACATTTTAATATGACTTTTTTTTTACCATAATCAAAGATATAATAAAATTAATTTTAATATGGTCTATAAATGGAAGCAATGACAATATATAGAAAAGAAATTATTATTGACATTTAACTGTAAATATCACATCACTAGACATCTCAAACGCTTTTACAAGCCGCTTAGCGATACTTGTTAGATTGTTGTAAATTTTAATCCAGTTCATAAGATTTTTTTTAAAAGGGTCAATCTATACTTATCATAAACTATACTAGGTCAAATGCTATAGATTAAGCGCCTGTTTCACCGGTTACCGTTAACTCTATTTGACTGATGACCATATCCAACCGCTAAAAGTTATGATGTATTATTCTTTCTCTTCATCGAATCCTACGATATTTATAGCATATTTCTATAACTTCTTAACTTCGTAACTTCTGTTTAGGATAAATTTAAGCCACAACCGGTAAAATTGGCTCTAACAGGCCTAAACCAAACGTGTACCACAAAGTATGCTATCACTGGTTACACCTTTTCGCCGGTGTTCATCGATTTATAAGACGTTATCACAACAAAAAAAAAATTAAAACTGATTTAGTTATCTAGTTTTAAGTTTGTAAGTTTGATTAAGTTATCCTTTCAAAGACTGTTTAATTATTTTATATACATGATAGATGTGAAAAAAAATTTTTATGGGACGATGGATAGGCGATGAGTGTGACACTTTCTTTGGCTTTTGACAACCATTTCAAGATGAAAAAAAAATTTAATAACATATACCGTCGATAAACTGTCACGCAGTTTGACGTGTTAAAAAATAGTAAAGTATTTGGTCCAAATAAAGACTTTATTATTTGTTTATTGGAACGAAGTTCCTTACGGCAGGCTTGACATTTGGCTGGGCGACCGAACTGAAAAAAATGTGATATTAAAACCGTAAGAAAAATATATAACGGAAGTGACGTAATATCAGTCAGACGACTGTATAATATGACGTTTGTAAAACTAAAATATTACTAGTAAAAAAAGAAAGAGAAAATAAATAAAGACTATATGTTTTTTATTTCACTTAATAGTTTGAATTATTATTGTTATTATTATTTTGTTTGATTTATTTTATTTTACAGTATTTGTTATTTTCTAAAGTACTAAATTTCCTAAATACTTTTATGTACTTAATTAAAAACCAAGCAACAAAATTAAAAAAAAATCAAGAACTAGAAAATATATATAAAATTCAACATTTTTTTTTCAAATTGTGTTGCTTCTATACTAACCGAAGGAACTTCGTTCCTACCTGGTGTTCCATGACACCACATATTTTTTTTTAATTAATAAAAGAGATTACAATCACTAACGAAGTCGTTATTGCTATAAAAAAGTCAAAATAACAAAATTAATAAACAACTAACAAACTCATGTAGTTTGTAATGTTAGTAAAACTAAGTCCTCCTTGGCGTCTGTCTGTCTATCTGTTGGCGATATACTCAAAAGATACACAGTGGGTAGTTGTAGACTGTTATGAGATAGACGTGTTATTTGTTGTTCTTTCATTTTTATTCTAGATTGGTGAAAAAAGTTATCTATATAAGCGTAAAATATATATCAAATCGTTTAGTGAACTGAATACTTTAGCGTGTGAAGTTACCGAAATAGTAATATTTAAAACTACTTGTGTTGAATTCACTAATTGATTATAGTGTAAGGTAGCGTGACGCTTAAAGTTTTGACAGACAAAGGTTGATACAAAGAACTTGACTTTGAATTGTGTGAAATTCATAAGAGACTAATTAAATAAATAAATATTTGACTATAAATTACGACTAGCAAGTCCTTATATACTAATACCGTCAACATGAAATTCGCTTGTTGTAAATTTACGACTGAGGGTACGACTGGATCTTTACAATGTACTCAATGTAAATTGAATTATCATGTGGCGTGCTTATTTCCTTCTGATAGAAAAAAGGCTTTTAGTGTGGAGTTTAAACACTCTTGGCTTTGCCCTGGTTGTTCGCTTAATCAACCCAGGTTGGTGAAAAATGATAACACCCCTATCAGGCCCGGCACAGAAAATGTAAATGCTCGCAGAGGTGGCTCCTGCGCTGATTCTCCTCCACCGTCTGCTAATTTTGAGATAAACCCTACGTTACTGGATACTGTCAAGGATATAATGGCCTCCGAGATGGCAATGCTTAAATCTGAACTGCGAGAAGCCATTACTGAGGCTATTTCAATGGAACTTAAGCCAGTTAGAGATGAGCTCGCTGTAATCAGGGAATCCATGAATTTCATCAATAGCCAATATAAGACAATTGTGAAGCGTGTAGACGATCTTGAGAAAAATATGAAATCGTGCATCAATATAAAATCTGAACTTGGTTCCATTAAGGATCACATTGACAGTGCTGAAGTGGATAATGACAAGCGGGAGCAGTGGGTTCGGCGGTCTAATGTAGAGATTTTTGGCATTCCAGAGAGGAAAGGAGAGAACTTAATGCAAATTCTTAGGGACATTGCTAGTAAAGCAGAATTTTCACTTGATCCATCTCAAGATATTGATTTTGTTACTCGTGTAGCCCCTAAGAATAATGATTGTAAAAAAATTAAACCTATTGTTGTTCGTTTTTTAGCACGCTGGAAGAAGGATGAATTTTTGTCGTCTACTAAAAAATTAAGGCTTAAATGTACTGACATAAATATTTCTGGTGACTCTTTTATTCACTTTAATGATCACTTAACCCGCACTAATAAGGCCCTTTTGCAGCGTGCTAAGTCTATTTGTAAGGAAAAAGTATATAAATATGTATGGGTCAAAGATTGTACTATAAATGTTCGCCGCTCTGATACGTCACCTGTGATACATATATCTAGAGTATCTGATTTAAACAAGATCAAGTAAGAGCCTTTTTGATAATATTAATGTATGTTTTGTTTTTGATTCCGGTTGTGTTGGGTTGTCTTTTGTTTTGTTTAATTGAATTGACTTTTTATATTATCTATTTTGTGTATTGTGACTCGTCCAGGTGTTCTCGCTACTCTCAATTTAACGGTTTTCTCTATTGCGACCCGTGTTTTTCTTTTGTAAATACTATGAATGTAAATGCTATTATACTGTTATTACTAGTCGTGGGATTTTGTCTTGCTTTGTGTTATAATTTTCATCATCGACATCATTTGAGAATAATTTTATATATGTGGTATAAATTATATTTTTATTTTTTGTTCAAATATGAAAACTAAAAACCTATCAGTGTATTATCAGAACGTCCGTGATTTGCGGACTAAAACAAATACTTTTTTTCGTAATATAATGCATGTCGACTATGACATTGTTTGTCTAACTGAAACATGGCTTTTATCAGGTATTTATGATCAGGAAATTTTCGACTCTCGTTACACAGTTTATAGATGTGACAGAGATTATGAAACGCGAGGGGATCATCTCGGTGGAGGTGTGCTCATAGCTCTGCGTCGAGAGCTGCAGGTGTATTCGTTTAGTACGGTTTCAATGCCTGGTGCTGCAGCTGAGGCTATCGAATTGTGTGTTGATTTAAAATCTTCAAACAAATGAGAAAGACTCCATATTTTTTGTGGTTATTTTCCTCACTGTCCTCGACACTTTGATAGCTTATTGCATTTCTTTGAGAGTGTAATCCGATGTCATTGTTAACAATCCTGATGATGATTATTTCATCTTAGGAGACTTTAATATTTCTTCAGCTCAATGGACTTCCGCCGATCATGCACCCTATATGACAAACTCCACAATAAATGGCGATCATTTAGTACTGGCATTGCAAGGCTTCATTAGTTTTACGGATCTTAGGCAGTATAATCACATATTCAACGCAAAGAACCGATTCTCGATCTCGTTTTTTCATAAAGGGAGTGTTTAGTTACTCATTATAAGGAGCCTTTGATCGACGAGGATCCTCACCACCCGGCTCTGGATGTGATTCTTAAATCATCTTCACCACAGGTGCTTCATTCTGCTCCGCGTGTTGTAAGATTGTTTCACAATGCTGACTATGACGCTATTGACAATGATATTGCTTCTGTTGAATGGCAGATTCTGCTTCAGGGTAAGGATGTTGATGCCGCGGTGGCTACATTTTACGATTTGATTAATAACATTATTTCTAAACACGTCCCAATCAAAATTTTTCGACATGATACTCGCTATCCATCGTGGTTTTCTCGTTCTCTTGTAAAAATAATAAAGGAGAAGTTAAAGTATCACAAGAAATGGAAGATTTACGGTCGTAGATGTGACTATGACACTTTTAGCCTTCTGCGTGATCGTCAAAAGCGAGTCATGCGAGAGTGTTATGACAAATTTATTATCGATGCTGAAAAAAGAATAAAAATCAACAGCAAGTATTTTTGGACGTTCATTAAATCGAAAAAGTACTCCTCCGATCTTCCCGAAACAATGTTTTTCAACGTAGAGACTTCTGGCGAGGGTAATAATATTTGTTCATTATTTAATAGCTACTTTCATTCCGTTTTTGAGCCCCCAGTGTGGCAGAGTCCTTCATCCCAGATTACTCCTGTAAGTGGTAAAAATACCATTGGCAAAATAGTTTTCAGGATTGACGTATTAGAAAAATATTTGAAATCACTCGATATTTCTAAGGGCTGTGGACCTGATGGTATCCCACCTTCATTTTTGAAAAAGTGTTATAAGTCTCTGGCTTTCCCGTTGACATTCTTATTTGATTTACCTTTGACTGACGGCGTTATACCTGCTGTATGGAAACAGTGTTACGTTGTTCCCGTCTTTAAGTCAGGCGACAGACATAATATAAAAAATTATAGACCGATTACTAAAATAAGTACTATACCTAAACTATTTGAGAAATTAATTTATGACATTATATTCCCTGTCTTACGGCCTATTATTATTGATCAGCAGCATGGTTTTGTAAACAAAAGATCCACTGAAACCAACCTCTGTGAATTTGTACATCAGGTATCAGTTGCCTTGGATCAGGGTTATCAGGTTGATGCTGTGTATACGGACTATTCTAAGGCATTTGACAAGATTCCACACTCTATACTTCTTCAGAAGATTCTTGAAATTGGTATACATGGTGACCTTTTGCGATGGTTTGAATCTTATTTGAGGGAGCGCAGTCAGGCTGTTACAGTAAAGGGTTTTTGTTCAACATTTATGCCAGTAACATCTGGTGTTCCCCAAGGCTCTCATCTCGGCTCGCTTCTTTTTAATTTATTTATAAATGACGTAGGTTTTATCCTCAAATATTCTGACTTACTGATATATGCTGACGATATGAAAATATATAAAAAAATTAAAACATCTCTTGATTGTCAATTATTACAAATCGATCTAAACGAATTAAGTATTTATTGTACAAACAATCACCTGACTCTGAGTCCCAAAAAGTGTAGCATTATCTCATTTTCTAGAAGGACTGAGTCCTTGAAATATGATTATTTTTTAAACAATGTTATGCTTAACAGGGTATCTAAAGTGAGAGACCTGGGCGTTCTTCTTGACTGTAAACTATCCTTTAATTCTCACATCGAGCATATAACTACAAAGGCGTACCGAATGCTTGGCTTTGTATTTCGATGTGGTAGAGATTTTAGGTATAGATCTACTCTATTATTATTGTACAACTCATATGTTAGATCAATATTACAGTATGCATCGACAGTCTGGAACCCTCAATACAAAACTTATATTGAAGCTATAGAAAAAATTCAAAGAAAATTTGAAAGGCACTTTAATTCTAAAGCTTTAAGTCGCAATGATGTTACCGCACCGTTACCTCTCCCATCGTTGCTTGATCGGCGCTTAGAGAGAGACCAGGTCTTTTTGTATAAGATACTGAAATCTCATATTGATTCGGCGTTTTTGTTACAAAATATTAATTTGAGATGCCCTCGGACGAGTTCGCGTTCAAAAAGGTAACCTGTAACCAGGACCAAATATGCTGGAAACATCTTTGTTCTCAGGTCCTGTAAAAACTATGACGACATATTTAATTCTATTGACATTTTTAATTGTACCCTAACCTCATTTAAGCAGCATGTTAGGGACGTAATAAGTAAAAAATAATAATAATGTATCTCTTTGATTTATTACAGTAATTTTTGTATTAATCTTAATTTTAATTCTAATCTTTGACTTACTTTTAAATTATAATCCTTTCATTTGACATAATTGACACGCTCGACTCTTTTTGTGACTTTTTTTTTATAAATCACATACATTTTTATATCTAAGTGATTTTTTTTTGGCTTTTTTGATAGTTAATTTAATTTATATTATGTTAATTGATTTAAAATTACGACTTTTGACAAATGACATGTCTGTATATTATTGTTAGTGGAAACTTTAGTGATTAATGTGTTTTTGTAAGAAAATTAATTGTAGGGTAAAACCGGGATAGATGCCTCACTTTTTAAAATAGCCACCTAATTTTAAAAATATGATTTTTATACGAATAATTTTTATTAATGTAGCTAGCTCAATCCTTTATGTTGAATTATGACTATTTTTTTTCAACCTAGCCAATGCAGATTACTTTCTGTTTCGAGGGTTGTGGGTTCGATTCTCATTCCGAGTCTGGGTGTAATATAAATATTTATTTATATATGCAATATTTATAAGTATGTTTATCAATAAAAAAAATATGTAGCTATACCAGTCGGCAAAGCATTAATTTGCTTACTTTAGGAACAGACGACTTGATTAGATATTTATTTATTTATTTAAGAGTAGGAAATACATATATACGCCAACTCGCAGCATAGTGGATTAAGCTCCAATCCTTCTCCTACATGAAGAAAAGGTCTGTGCCCAGCAGTGGGACGTTACAGGCTTAAACATCGATCCGGGAAAATGGCTAAATAGCCATAAGACCGCGCATTTTAATTCACAGTCTCCATCTAATTTTCTCTTTCTGTCTTCTGATTTGAAATTTTTTTGTGTCTGGAATACAATAAGGAATAAACAAATACCGAAAGGAAGTAAAATATTGAATCAGTAATATTAAACGCTCTACAATAAAACAAACACAAAAAAGAAAACAAAAACAATATGAAACGTCATAAAACGTTTACATTTATTTTTCCCATTTCCTAAATAGATACTGAATATTATTTATCGCGGTCAGGCCGTTTGTCTTTAGCCTTTGCCCATTAACCTTCGTGATGTTCCCTTCCAAGTAGATTCTGTATATCGGCTTTCAATGTGTTCATTTCATCATTAGACCACCCGCATTTCACCTGCGTTGCAGATTTTCAAAGTATTTGAAACTTTATCTAATATATAAAATTCTCTTATTTAGGACGGTTTGTTAAAATGGGGTTAACTTATTATTTTAGATCGCAAAGCTCACAGGAATGGCATTAAAAAGCCTACCAAGTTCAGGCACGAATCTACCCTTGGTGTAAGTTTTTTTTTCCTTTGTAATTAATATTTAATTATAACATCTAATATACAAAATTCTCGTGTCGCGGTGTTTGTAGTTAAACTCCTCCGAAACGGCTTGACCGATTCTCATGAAATTTTGTGTGCATATTGGGTAGGTCTGAGAATCGAACAACATCTATTTTTCACCCCCCTAAGTTATAAGGGGGGGGGGATTAAGGGGGTTAATAAAATATATAGCAAAACAACGTTTGCGGGGTCAGCTAGTATATCTATGTAATATGAATTAGTGTGATTTCCTTCAGAGTAATAACCAGTAAATTACTGAGAGGATCTTGATGTAAGCGATTGCCGACCTCATAAACACTTATATCAAAGGGGTCAAACATACGTTACTCTTTAAGGAAATAGGAGAGTAATAGTCAGCCGAAATAAAATAATACTGGGATAAGATTGACAGCAAGGTCTCTCTTACTGAATGAAACATGTCTATAAAACTTGTCTCAGTTGTCATGCATTTATGATGACAGCCTCGAAAAAATGCTACCCGAGTAACGGTAGAGAGATCTATTATAGAAAATTGATTTAAAGTTGTTGTTGTTGCATGTTCTTAGAAATACAAACACTGAGCAGAAATAGGATCAGTGAACATCGGAAACAAAGGAGCCTATGTAACCACTACATGCACCCCTAAGTTGCTGTTTTTTGGAATGTCAACCCTACCGAGAAAAGCAGTGTTGGTAGTGACGACGAAATTTTCTATGTTATAATTGTTTTGTTCGTAAATGAATAAGGCCGACTTTAATTCGCATTCACATGTAATACAACGTAGGTAGTCAAAAAAAATAAATAAATAAATAAATACACTAACTATTATTAGGCATAAATGAAGAAGTAGTCATAAGATCTCGTTTCAATTAATTAAACTATCGATACACCAGGTCAAAATATACATATGAGGTAAAACCCAAAAAATACAGTCAAATTGCAAAAATCCATTTTTGAAGTCGGTTGAAAAATTAATTTAACACAAGAATGTTTTAAAGCAATAAGGTAGTCCCTGATTTTGCTTGTTAATATGCTTAATATTTTTAATGTTTACAATAAAATTTATTACACTCTTAACGTCTGCATACAGTTTCTATATCTATTTATTATCTATACAAATAAATAAAATTGGAGTGTCTGTTTGTAATATTAAAATAACCGCTTTTTACTGAATGCATATAATGTACATGTACCAAAATAACATTTTTTACAATTTTTGTCTTTCTATCTGTTTTTTCCGGCTAATTTCTGAAACGGCTGAACCGATTTTCATGGACCTTTGACTCGCAGATAGCTGATATATTAAGGAGTAACTTAAGCTACTTTTATTTCAGAAATTTATATATTTTATAACTCTGCGAACTGAACAATAACTCTTTTGGTTAAATTCCACGCGGACGAAGTCGCGGGCACTGCTAGTGTTTAAATAAATTACATATATAAACAAGTATCTAATTGACACGTGAAAGTACACTCATGAAATATTACTGTGCTTATCTTAACACTAGCTGTGCCGCGCGGTTTTACACGCGTTAATTTGAGGGAAAAAATAGCCTATAGCCTTCCTTACTAAATGGGCATCACAAAAATAATTTTTCACTTCGAACCGGAGGTTTCTGAGATTAGCGCGCTTAAGCAAACAAGCTTTTCAGGATTATGATATTAGTATAGATCTTTGAAATTTTTGATTACTGCTACAAAAGTTATTAAAAATATTATATGTTATAATTATGTACAAATGTTAAATCTGTGTGTTTATGTGTGTGTCAATAAAAAATGATAAGATAATGTGTAAGAAACAAGTGAACGATAATCTCTATTTCCTTTACTAACAGAAGCTGCGAATACAAATTGTATTGAATTTTCAATGGGGTATTGAAATTCTAATGGGAAATAATTTGTACCAAGAACCAGTTGAGTTTCAAATTACATTTAAATGAAGATACACTTAATTACCTAGAAAATCAATGCTACACACGAACAATCGAAATGTCCAATACATTGTAGTAGTTCTTCCGTATTCATAAACTGGGACAACAAACTGCTTCATTGGAATAAAGGAGTTAACTATATACAAAAGAGTAGCCGGGTACTATTTAAATTAATGGAAAGTAAACAGATATATTTTAGTTTCATTATTCGGCACAATTTTAACATAATATTTGTACAAGATTTTTATCTATTTGATTGACTTCAATTATCATGACACACCACACATCCAATGACATCCACTGGGGTGTAGAGGTGAGTGTAGACTCCTAAATGCCGGCAATCACAGATTCTATTTCCACTTGGGATTAATATTTGTATTTGTATAAAATTTGTTTTTCCTGGTCCGGGTTTTTGTCTTATTGGTTGTGCCTAAGAGTGCACATACTCAAGCCAAGAGTGCACATAGTGCACACACTCGTAAACCTATCGGTGTTACTATCACGGATACCTGACGGTATTAATTACTTGTATTAGACGTATCTACCAACCCGCAGTGGAGCAGCGTGGTGGAGCTTTGAACTTTCTAATACGTGGAGAAAAAGGCCCGGCAGTCAGACATTAGTGGGTGAATTAGTTAATTAAGTAATTCAAGATACCAAGTGACGAGATGACACAAATGATTTCGCCAAAGTCACGTAGAATGGAGACGGGATGAAATAATAGTCAATTAATACTTCAAAATTATAAATGCAGGAGTACTAAAGACTTAATAATAGAAAAATCCTTTTAATATTGTAAATATGGTAACTTCGAAATACGCAATTACAAAACTAAGATACGTAAATAATTCATCATTATTATAACAGAGAATTCTAGGAAGTGGTTGAATTGAAACAGCACATTTAAATATAGTATTAAACTTGTATGTAAGCATCGAAGTTTTTCTCAGTCCGCTTAGATTTAAAGTATCTTTGGCGACGTCTCAGCTTTTAAAATACTTCTTGCATTCAACTGAACTCTTGAAGAAAATCCAACCAAGTGTGAGTTGGACTTGCACACGGCAGGTTTCGTGCGACCATTAAATTTTTAGTATTTTTTTTTTATGTCACTAGGTCCGCAAACAAGCGTACGGCTCACCTGATGGTAAGAGATTACCGTAGCTTATAGACGCCTACAATACCAGAAGCATCGAAAGCGCGTTGCCGACCCGATCCCCAATTCCCCCCCAGGAGCTCTGGTCACCTTACTCACCAACAGGAACACAATACTGCTTGAAAACAGTATTATTTAGTTGGGACAGTAAGAACTATATACTTCTTGAGATCGAAAAGAAAACTCATTTTCTCTCTCTACCGATTTCTTAAGAACAAAAAAAGGCTTCGTGAAAAAAGGGTCCATTTTAATTCTTAACTCAGCGTAACGTTAGCCAAGTATGTTGCTAGTCCTTGATTGTTTCTAAAAAAAATTTTGCAATAAATGATGTGTGTTTTTAATCTATATATTAATACGTGAAGTAAAAACTTTGTACCTCTTTTTACGAAAATTGCGCGTACGCATGGGTATGAAATTTCGTACACTTTTATAAGTGAAAAAATTTCATTCTTTTCAGATTATTAGATTATTAGATTTAAAAAATTTCAAATTTCATTCAGAATTTATATTCTGTAGAAAAGAAGTGCAGAATGTAATTTTTTTTTAATTACTCATAAAAATCTATTAAATCAATAAAAAAAAAAAAAAAAAAAAAATACACACACTACCATGTATTTGATGCACACACGCATATTTACTTTTTATTATGCTCTTTTGTTGATTGTCAAAGTCTGTAGTCAAATTGAATTTTTTTAAAAAAGGTTGTTTGTGATGTTTAGCGAAAGAAGTTGTTTCTTACAATTGCCACAAGTAGTTACTAAAACTAAATTATTTTATTTAACAATATTTTTAAAATTAAAGTAGTAATTACCGAAATACTTATTAAGGTATGTTACGGAAAAATAAAATTTAGAGCAGAGACTACGGAAGTATCACAGCCTCACAGAAGACTCTAAATAATATCGTCCTCAACTAATGTCGCGGTCCTGTGATGGATAAAGTATAAGCAATGGTACATTGTACATTTGTCTATAAGCTACGGTTTCCACTTACCATCAGGCGAAACGTACATTTGTCTGTCACCTTTGCAGTGTAAAAAAGAGCGTTCCTTGACATCTTTGAACACGGAACCCTGAAAACGGTGAGGCTATCGTTTAAAAGTTGCTATACGTAACGTAAGAAACGAGCTAGCGATGTTGAGAACAGTTTCGATTATGTAGTTGTATTTAACTGCGGCGAACTACAAAAGTCATTTCCTTAATCACATCATTTCAGTTAATCGAATCGATTGCATTGGAAAGTTGGTTTTAAGTAACGTTTATTGCGGAAAACTAAGAACTCTTCAACAGAATTTTTTTTATACTGTAACGTATATTTTTTTCTTCGTTCATTCTCTTAGCAATTATTTCGTTTCGTCGAGTTGCTATTCTTCATGCTAGGCGTTTCGCTGTAAGCGTGTTTTGTGTAGAAGGCGATTGGTGGGGTTCGCGGTGTAGATTAGGCTCACCTATATTATAAGCGCTGGCGCTGTGCGGCTCCTTCGTTTTCTTTGGTGTTCAGCCTCGGTCAGGTTCAGGGTGCGATTTTGTTGGAGTCCTTGGCGTGCGGACACGTGCGGTGCTGTTGTTGCCGATGATACCACGTGGCCGGATTTTGTGGATTGGCTGCTAGGACCCTAACATTTACGATAAAGAATTGCCCAACATCTACGTTAAAGAAGCATCGGGATTCTATCCTCTGGCTGAGCAAAATTTCTCATCCCCGGCTAACATCGTGATGGAGATGGCGTCGTGGACCTGGAATATCTGAACTCGAGAGACTGGTGGTTGATCGTCCAGGGAGTTTTTGCGGAGCCACATGTCACGGAGACCCGCTATGATAAGTGGCCTCTGTTAACCTCCACCCAAGTGTCAGAAATAATTCGAACCCAGTGTAGTTTAAATTAATATTAGATTTAAAAAATATATTTAAAGTTGTTTGTTCATTCAAATTGGTATTAAGCTTAAAAGTGGTTCCTTTGTATTAAATTACTTTCTATATTAGTCTAATTTAATTTTGTTCTCCAATTCAATCTGATCATTAATTTTTTAAATATATATTTACCTCTCTCTGATTTAGTTCGTCGCGTTAAAAAGAATTAATATTCTCTTATTCCATGCTAATTTAATTTAATTACACATACATATTTATACTTAACTTTTAAACGCGCGACAATACTATAGTATTTCAGGTTTAGTTTGATCGTAAACTTTAGAGCGAGTTCATGTAACGTTGAGAGTTGAGTTTAGGTGAAAGTGTGACGATTATGCATTGGAAAAGTTGTTTCAAGGCAAATTTTTCATTGGATGAATATAATGAATTCATATAAGATGAAGGCGTTTGGCGACAACTTTATTTATTGAAAGAAAATATTTTTTTTTTAGCTTTTTCAGTCTAAATAAAATTGTATTAGTAATTTATTCTAAATTTTAAATTATAATTTTGTTTTAAATGGATGATTTGTAATCCATTCAGATAAAAATTTTATACTGTAACGTTTTTACGGTAAGTTAAAAAGTATCTTTAGTAAGTTTGTCGGTCAAAATTTGTCATCCTACTCAGAAAGGTAAAAATAGATAACAAGCGTGGCCTTCATTTTTGATATAAATAACTCCAAGTTCCGAGAGGAAATTCATATAATTTTTATGAAAAAAAAAAATCTAATGGAAAAGGACAAGCTCTCAAGAAAAACAAAGTATATTTTGCGTTCAATATATCAAAACTCGTTAAGTCCGGATCACATATCGCAGTGAATATTGCAGTACTCTGATATACAAATTAAGTTGACATACGGATGTATCGACGTTTGCTCGGTTCTACGATTTATTGATTGCTAATGCGGATTCGGAATTCGATTTTATTCGGATTATAACGTAACTTCCAGAATTTAGTTTGACTTTAGATACGTTACAGGCAAAGCATAAAACTAAAGTTATATCATACCAATTGCTATATTAAGACAGTAAGGTTCTTGTGAAAACCGTTTTGCTTATTAAGGCGCGTATTCACTTAAGACACCTGCAACCGTGGGTATGATTCTTCTTCAGAGCAAGTATATGTACGAATATTTAAGCTGAGCGATACACCTTTTTGGGGCACACCACATAATTTCAGACATTGTTAAAAATTGTTATTATTATTTAATTTTAAATTAATTGCTTTTTTCTTCTTTTTTCGTTTTTACTTTTATTTTCTCTTTATAATTTAGTTTTGTGTGTATTTTTTTATTGAATGCTGAAACGACTAAACGGCACAAATATTCGTCACGAATTCTAAAATACACCTTTGTGCCGTTTGCAATCGAAACATTTGTACCTTGAAGTGGCAGTGCTAAAAAAATTTTAAAAGAGATAACTCATCGCCTTATTGCCTCCACTGGTGACAAGAGGGTTGGTGCATTTTTTGCCCAGAGAATCGGCATAGCGATTAAACAGGGAAATGCTGCCAGCATTCTTGGCACTATTCCACGCGGACATGATTTATACCAAAACCATTTGTAAATATTTAGTTCTTAAGCTGTGAATAGTAAAAATGTATAATATTTCAATAAATATTATAGTATATATTATATATATTTATATATATCTGTGAGACGGCCTCCTGCACCGACGTGTTACACCGTTACATCGTATGCTGTACCGACAATTTACGTAAAATCGCCAGTAGTATCTGTATGAGAATTGCGGTATACGAGTAAGTTGAAGCGTAATATTTCTTATCATTAAAGATATCGAAGAATTATTTAAATTTAAATCTTTCCAAAAAATAATAATAATAATAAATAAAAGTAATTACAATTTTGATTGTTACTTTCGTAAAGTACATTTAATGAAAAAAATCCTGTCATATATCGTGCTCTGACGGATTCCCTTTATAACTTACTTCTGATTGTTTTGTACTTCAGAGCATATTGACGACTTTAGACTTTAAATGACAATTGTTTGTCGAGGTTTATCTGTTCAATAAAAGAAAGTATATGTCAACTTTTCCTATTAAAGCTATTGAAATTTATTTTCCAGTCCGATGTAGCGGATTTCTAAGCATGGTAGATTAGTTATTTTTAATGCACTCCTACAATATGGGTACCAAATGAATGGGTTTGCTTTAAAAATTTTTATTAAACTAAGTAAACACGAGTAGGTACTACATAAAATCTCGCGTAAAACATAATAATTATATGTCACAGAACAATATTACTTATAAATAATATAATAATTGTGTTTACTTGCCAACGAATAAAAAAATAACTCCAATTACATTGACTCGTAATTTACAGTAGATCGACGATCGTAGATAATATTCTAATATAAAATAACGTAGACGACTTTACTAGACACACATATTCAATACAAGCCTGTAATTGCACCCACTTGGCCCAAAATATATATATAAAAAAAAAATAAAGAACAATGAAAAATAAGAAAATGATAAAACATATAAATATATATATACACATATTTTTCGACTGCCACGACAGTATAACAAGTTGTTTTCTGAGATTGACCTTTCTTTCACATCTAGAAGTTCCTTTAAAAGGGCTTTAATAGAGAAACTTACTAGCACGCATGCATAATTAATCTACACAGTCACTTATCCATACCCACACCCACTTACATACAAATACACAGCCATACACACAAAATTACATATACACATCCACACATTATTGACCATGGATGTTTTAAAATAATATAATAATAATATATATTTTTATTTTTCATTTTATTGTAACTGTGTTAACTACCGCAACTACACTTTGTCTACCTTAACAGTGTAATTTAAAAAATGTAAAATCCGAAATTGGCTTTTGTTTGGATGTTCTGTATTGGTTTAAGATACATAAAATGTAGCTGTGGATTTTTGTACAAATAAATAAATAAATAAATAAATAAATAAATAAATAAATAAATAAACAAATAAATAAATAAATAAATAAATAAATAAATAAATAAATAAATAAATAAATAAATAAATAAATAAATAAATAAATAAACAAATAAATAAATATTTATATTTATATGTTAGTTACGATTGTTGCAGCCGCAGATGCCAAAAAAAGCAATTTACTTATAATAATTTATTAATTTAAATAACAATTATACTTAAAACTAAAGAGAGGTGATTCCCTACTGATGTTAAGTAAAAGAATGATTTAATAAAACGAAGTTGAAGAAAGGTTTCAACGGTGGGGCCGTCGCTGCGGTAGTCTCTGCGGTGGTCGCTTTCCGTTGCTTGCCATCTTCGTCCGAAATGATGTTGAAATCTTGCACCTGTGCCGTACAGAGAAAAATAAGGATGTGAGCACACCTGGGTTTCTTATATTCAAATATATTGTTTAATTATCTTCGTATGAAGTTAAGTCGGAGGCACACTGATACCGTGGGGTTGGCTAGTGTAATATGTTTCAGGCCATACATATACAGATAGGTCACTAAATCTCTATTAGTCTTTGTTGTCTAAAATAGCCTTGATGCGCGTATTAAATGTTTAGGTAATGCAATTCACTACTTATTTTTACACCTCAAGTTTTAATTGTTGCAACATTTGTAAATTACTTATTTGTAGGTTAAACATTAAAACTGTCACATTTTATACAAACGACAAAAGATTTTTTGCAAATTCTCTTCAAATATAACCTACTTTGTATTTTGTTATAATTTTAAACACACCTTCTCATTAAAGCGCACTTCATAGTTCAGTTACATAGAACAGTGAATAACCAATTAAAATTACGTCGAGAACTTAAAATGATCCTTAAAATGGTTAGTATTTTTTAATTAATAATAATAATAATAAATATTCATTATTGTACACTACAGAAAAAATATAATACATTAAGATTAGTCTTAGCTTTGTACAATATGCGGCCTTGTCGCTAAAAAGCGTTCTCTACCAGACATCCGTGTTGCGAAGGATATTATGACCAGTGAATACAGACAGGTAAATGTGTACTAATAACAAATATAATAATATTATTGTATATTTATATAAATATATAAATAAACAGTAAAATAATTTATGATTATTTCATTAATTTACGTTGAGGATTAGTTATTTTTATCTAGGTTATTCTTTGAGAATGGCTAACATACCATTAAATAGCGTTAAATCGTTTTGAAAATTAAGACAAAAGAGAACAAGCGCGAAAAATAAACAAAAAACAAAAGTTTTTAAATAAACTGCAAGTTTATCAAATTACAAGAGAAAAAAACAATGTTCACGAATATACAGCAAAATGCGAAGAACTCCTTTTGACACCACGAAATATATTATAAAATTGCAAATACGAGTTTTAACGATGCTTTTAACGACCGCTCTTAAACTGGAAAACTGAAAGGCGTCTATACTCGTATATTTAGGAGTCATTCAATTTTTTATTGTTCTCATGGCAGGAATAATCTGTCCGATAATCTGTTAATTTAATTATCGAGTAGGGTGACTTTGTTAGTTTGATGCGGGAACTTAAATTTAAATTGCTATAACGGTTGTACTAACTTACGGATGGGCTGAAAAGAGTAGCTTAAGTGGATCTTTTGATGAAAGCCAATATTAGACATAACTTTACTATCGTCATAGAGTGATTGATCGATAAGGGTAAATTTCCAGAAGATGTAGTGAGGTTTCCTTAGCAGAGGTTGTTTTGTCAGTCAGGGCTGAGAATTGTTGTTTCATAGCTTTTTCAAATATGTAAAAAACTTTTTTTGAACTTTTTTTTGGCGAAGAGATGAATGATAAGAATATCGTGGGATATAGTTTGGTATTGCAGTTATGAATCTATTATCTCCATCAAAAATTGAATTACACCACTGGTTACTTAAAGGATCAAAGAATTTGTTACCCTAAGTAAGAGCTGTGACACATCACGCGAGAAGGGGGGGGGGGAAGCGCCGCTATTTTGAGTACGATTTAAGTACGTGTGTAACTCTGAGTACAGTAGGTCACGGGTAACTGAGGAGCTGCGAGTTTGTTATTATATTGTGGGTAGGACATAACGATCTATCCTCTTCATTTTTCGTGTAAAGATGCTTGCGCACTACACTGACTGAGTATTTATGATAATGATTTCTCGGAACGCGTATGCCATTTTTCATAACTCAGTCGTTGGATTCCACAATTCCGACAACATCATACTTGAGACTGCTCTAGCTGTATATTTATACATTTATTATTTAATAATCCAGATTTGGGGCGGAAATCGAAACCGTTGTGAGTTTGATGACTTAATTCCTGAGGCACAAGTCACGGTCACTTCCAATTAGATCAACGGTTATATTTGGTATGCTATTGTAGAGTGGTATTTTCCTGATAGTATATTAATAATAGCGTAATCTGTATTGATAACAGTAAAATCATTTGTGGGATTTTATTGTATACTCGTAATCCATACCGTCGTCGAAAACCATAGCTACCATAGCATAGAGAGGAAAAGTTTATTTTACGCAGTCAGAAACTTGGAGTTATCAAGAGATTCAATATTTGCAGGATAGAACTTTTACAGATTTTGTCGCGACAGTCGTATCAAGGACAGTCCTTCCATGGTTGCTGTAAAGTGTCCGAAACGTCAGGGATCTAAAAAACTTAATAAACCGAGATGAAATCCGAAAAAAATGTTTCATTATAATGAGTAAAATTCGCGTAAAGATTATCCCAATTATTTTGTAACCAATATAATTTTACTCACTAGGGGCGTTAATTCTACGAACACAGTACATATATTATGTACCTGATATCTGTAACCAATAACCGTACTGCAACAACAAATGCTCTATTTTAATTTCCGGCGTGAACTGAAAAATAAATTATACTCCTTACATACCATGCCCCAGTTTCGGACATAAAGTATGTACAACACACATAAAATCCACGTGACGTAAGCTCACAAGATGGATTACACTTCCACAAAGATGGGCAACGATGTAGAAACACACTTACACACGAGTCATAATTAAATTATGTGCCCGGTTTATTTGCTAGCAAAAATCTTGTTGGCGAAGGAGGATTAAGCATTAAAAGGAAATTGACCTTCGCAATACCGTTTTTGTAAAGGATATTATGATATTCAAGGGTTGGCTTTCTATAAACTGAATTACATATATCTGAATAAGTTATGAGTTCAACGATTTTATGCTATAATACTAGATGTTTGAGTTTTGTTTTCTGTGACATGTAGTGCAATATTTTATATATAAATGATGTAGGCTTTTTTGATGATATGTTGTTAATTTGACTCAACTTATATAAAGACGAGCTTGTAACAGAGGGCATTCAGTCCTTGATTGTGTTTTAACAAAAACAGTTTAACGGTGAGAACTACGAAGAGTACACGTTGGTTGCCGTAAATAAAAGTCCTTACAAAGGTTGTTGAAGATTTATTGACTAACCACGTTGAAGTGAGAAGATCCTAATAAGAGTATATCGACTTTTTGGTACTCCTACGTTGTGGTAACTAGAGATTAACGCGTTAAAATTAAATTCTCTGAAGCGAGTTGGACACAAAGGATTCATTGTTTCATTGTAACAATAGTTCATTACGATCGAGGTAAATTAAAAAAAAATTAAACAGATTTCTTTATTAAGTTTAATTTAAAAATATACCTTTGACTTAACATTTGTTTTGTCTTAATAAAAAAAGAGTCTGCTTTAGACTACACGACTGAAGTGAAACTTCCCTAGCAATAGACCTGCACTGAGTCTTAGATACACGAAACGTGGCTATGAGAGAAAGAGAGAGAAAGTGTGTGTTCGCACTTCTCTCTCTTGCTCCGTTCGCCTCGCCCGATAACACTTTTTGTAACGCTGTCGTCACGCATTGCATTGACAAGCTTACTCCCCAAGCGTGCGTAAAAAACTTTAGCTTCAAAATGCGTGACACAATCTTCTAATCAAATTTCACGTTATTTACGTCACAGTAAACTAAATTCTTGTCATGATAGTAATTAATAATAAGCAATATATATTCTAAATTACCGAACAAAAGTCAGAGGATAACATTGAGAACATTTTAATGTTTTGACAATCTAATATCACAAAAAATATTTACGTTCAGCCTGTAATATCCCACTACTGGGCATAGGCCTCTTTCCCCATGTAGGAGAAGGATTAGAGCTTAATCCACCACGCTGCTCCAATGCGGGTTGGCGGATATATTCCCTACTATGAGTAACGATCGCTATCAGGTGTACATGATAACAACCGGGACCGACGGCTTAACGTTCTCTCCGAGGCACGGTGGGGAGACCCCACAAGGACTGCACAAACACCCAGACCACGGCAAACACCTGTATGGCCAATACAAATGTTTGTCATGTGCGGGGATCGAACCCGCAACCGCCAGCGCAACAGGTACGATCCATGGCTGTAACCGTTGCGCCAACTCGGTGTCAGATCAAGAAAAATAATAGTTATATTATTATGTACATCAAGTCGGAGAAATGCGAGCGAGATGAAAACTTTACTATATATTTGCATCACAAAAATAATTAATAATAATTCATTATAGCTTTCTGAATTTTAATTTATCACAATCTTCTATTCCAGATAAAAAATCTCTTTCAATGAAGATTCACCATGACGTCAGAAGCACACGTACAATAAATATATCACTTACTTAACGTACGACTTTCAATGGCTCGAGAATACAAACTTTGTACTTAGGAACGGTACCCTGAAATGTAAATGTTAGGAGGATTGATCGGATTTTAAAACATTGATATTCATACATATATCATATATACATAATCGATTCCATATGGAAATATAAGATAAAAATACTTCTAAATATTTTATTTCAAGTGTCAAAGTTATTATTATATATTACATATAACAATGTAGATATAACTTTGTATTAACATTGTGTCTATGATGTATTTCTTCGTAAAACTTCGATCCTGCAAATATTGAATGTCTTGATAATTGTGTTTAGCCCTTTCTGTCCTCTCTTTATGTAAATACGTTTAGGGAAATAAAATTAATCTATAAGTATGTATCTGTTGAATTTTCTAATACAATGAATCTGTACATATATTTTAAGATTAATTAATCGTATTTCAAATGTTTGTATTTTTTATTTTATTTAACTATGGTATACTTTCTTGCACATACCAAGGTTGGCTGGTATAAAATGCATTAGCGTTAAGCCCGCCTTTTGTACACACTTGTATTAGTGTATTTATTGTACAATGAAGAATTTAAATAATAATATCATTTGATTCCTGAATTCAAAAGTTATATATAATATTAATTTATAATAGTAATATTTATTCTATATTTGATTGTATTTGTTTGTTTAAACCTTGAATATAACATATAACTCATTGTATTTTTTAAACATGTAATTCGGTTAGTGGTTTTTATTAAATAAATAAATAAATAAGACCGGGCAAACAAGCGTACGGCTCATTTTATGGTAAGCGATTACCGCAGCGTATAGACAATGAATAAATGAAAATTTTATCCTGATTGAAATAGATTTAGCTTTTCAAATAGGAACTTAAAATCTGTACGATAAAGACATTTAATAAGTTTGTCTCAATGACTACAAACATTAGCCACGGCTCAAGATTGTTTAAGGGACAAAGCCGCAGACTTTCAAAATGACATTTTGTATCGCACCGAATTGATCCCGGCTATCATCATACCAACCGCAGGATTTTGAGGTTACATTAAGTTGATAATAGGGCAACGTAACACAAAAAAATTAATAAAACTTAAATTCCTATCTTTCAGTTAAAATGTTTTCCAATCTTGACAAAATATAAAAGCGTTATGGTATAATAAATTGAAGAAACATTTTCACGTAGAATTCTATAATAGTAATAAGCTAACGAGCCTTTTAATTTGTTTATTTATTTCTTCAAAATTGTCCGAATATTAGAGAATTACATGGTTGATATATACTTTCCCGCTTCAAAATGTATGTAGGGGAACACCGGGCAAGATGGGGTAGTTAAGGTTTAAAGCTCCAGAAATCGTAGGGGTTCATGGTTTCATAATCATATTTATTCTTAATCAGGCTTTTAGTTATCAATCTTACATATTAAATTGAAATCAGGAACACAGCACCACAGAATTGTTAATAATATAACAAAATGTAAAATATGACATATCACCCCATCATGCCCGATAGGTCGGGTAAGATGGGGTGGGCCTAATGGGCAAGATGGGGTATAGCCATTCTCTCGACTATTCAGGAGTGCAGAACTCGCAAATGAATGTTGCTTCGGCTTCATTATCATCCACTCCTGCGCAGCCATAATGTAACCATTTACCACAAGAAGAAAAAGCAATCCAACCTTTCTTGGAGCCGAATTATAACCCTGTAGAATGTAGGCATGGAGTGTTTTCGGTTTCAACATCACTCTTTTCAGAAGACGACTGTCTAATACGTTTCTTTGGATTATATTTATTTGTGGCTTTCGTCTTGAAATAGATTTTGTGACTCTTCCTTTTTCTGTTTTCGCTCATTTTTTCTCTGTCTAATTTCCTTGTTTTGCTTTTTTAACTTTTCTGTCACATTTTTTTTTTAATAAATTCTTCTAACTTAACTCTTAACAACTACTGTTTATAGGGTGAAGAGGTTATGATAGTAGTTTTACCGCGTTTTTTCGCCACTTTTAATGTCTTCTTGGTCACTGGAAGAGGCAATAGTTGCTTTGGGCTGGCTAATGCACTAAATTAGGCCAATAAGAAAATCTAGGGGAAGGACTCAAATTTAAATATGTGTTAATTTCAGTTGTACTAGTTGTCACAACTGTTGAAGTAGCAGGATCTGTAACAACAATTGCAGTGCTCGTTGCTGTTGTTGTAAGAGGTGCTGCCACAGTATCTACAGTTAAAAAAAAACCGATTTCTATGTCTAATAAATAATCCATCAAGCCCATCATCTTCTTCTTCTTTTTGCAAGAATACTGGTACCTAAAGGTACCTTTACATTCTTTTTTTGCCTTTTTTACCTTTCATTCCAATGTAGTTTGTGGGACTAAGAAAAATTTTGCAGACAACATAATATCCCATTTCTCGCTTCAAAACAACTTCTATCGCCTTATTCAGTGCTTCCCTTGATCGTTTTCCTCTTCCTGAGTTTATTTTATAAACATATATGACTGTTTTAAAATATAAACCATCCGAAAACAATATATAAAAAAATATAAATAATCAAAATCGTGTCAGGCAAGATGGGGCATCAGATACCCCATCTTGCCCGTTGATTCGTTTCAACATTAATATTCAAACAAAAAAAAATTGAATAATGTTTCATAACAAAACAAGTTATTATCTGTTACTGCAATGTACTGTAGATAGGATTAACCGAGGTGCCACTTAAAATTTACTAAATACAAGTTTCATGCACTACGAAACGTATATATAAGAAATTTTAATACGAACAAACGAAATCTACTTTTCGACGATAACTAAAACAAATGAATAGCCACCGTGTTAGTACTCGTGTGACTAAGAGCTGTCGTGGCGGCCAGTAGCGAGAGGGCAGAGCGAATAAGATTGATCAATTTAAATCACCTGAAAAGCCTGATGCCCCGTCTTGCCCACCACCCCGTCTTGCCCGGTGTTCCCCTAATTAGTAAATCATGTTTTTTTGGAGATCATATTTAAATACGAATTACATATTGATAAAATATGAAAAATATTTTCCGATTTCACCGACATAATAATAAAATATATGAACTGGTTATATAAATAAAAAATCATGAGTGCAATTAGAAAAACGAAGGAAAATAATAATCGATAACAACTTTATTGACAATTGCGAAATTTACCTTCGTATTCTAACGATATTGTAGCCATTTTTTCATTGACAAAAAATAGGGATAAAACGACATTTTCTAAAAATGAATACTAGCTATATCGATTTATCGCCCCGAAATCTCCTACATACTAAATTTCATCGTTGGATCTGTTTTCGAGAGTCAGATTATATATTTAAATATGCAAGAATTGCTCATTTAATAGTATTAGATAGACAAACAAAAACATACATACATACACAGAGTACAAACAAAACATACTTAGAGCAACTTATCATACATTACGCTAAAATGTATATATACCTATATAGCAGCAAACAAACGCATTTAAAAATAGACTGATCTTCTAGTAGAAATAAAGTTATGTTATGAAGCTTACTTAATTATTTATAAATAAATAGCTGATAGCCTCCCTATTAATTTGAATTACATGGTTTTGAAAAATAGATGTTGGCTGATCCTTAGACCTACCTGATATGCACAGAAAATGTCATAAAAATCGGTCCAGCAGTTTCGGAAGAGTATGGTAACTAACATTGTGACACGAGAATTTTATATAGTTACTAGCTGACTCGGCAAACGTTCTCTTGCCGCTAAACGCTATTAAAATTAGGGGTTGGTGGTAGAAGGGTGAAAATTTAGGGTTGTATGCATTTTTCAACGCCAAATCATAATAAAGAATAAATAACATATCAAAAAATAAAAATAAAAATATAAAAAATTAGGGGTGGACTACCCTTTACATTTAGGGGGATGAAAAATAGATGTTGTCTGATTCTCAGACCTACCCAATATGCACACAAAATTTCATAAGAATCGGTCAACCGTTTCGGAGGAGTTTAGCTACAAACACCGCGACACGAGAATTTCAAATATAAGATATAAGATTATATATGATTATAGAAATTTAAAATAGTAAAAAAATACGAATGAATAGTGTACAACATTGGCACACAAATCACTTGTAAACATTCTACTGCTGGGCCAAGGACTCTTCTTTATACACGAGAAGTCTTGTTGGTTGATCCACCACCCTTCTATTAATATTATGCTGAAATTTCAAAATACTTGTTTAAACCTTTGTTAAAATCTAATAATAGCTATATGAAGCACAGCCGTCAAAACTTTACTATGCTTGCCTCTTATACTTTACTTGCCTCTTTATACGGTGTTTTTGTTCAAACTAACTCCTGTTAACGTTTACTAAGTTTGAAACAGACACGTGTTTTGTAAAGATGTGTTGCTATTTGATTTCAGTCCCTATTTCTATTCACTTAAAACATTAACTGCCTTGCTTTCAAAAACTCAACACAATTGAAAGACCTTTGAACAAACTGGAGCGAATCGTCATTTTTTCTTTATAAAATTATAAATATGTATTGTACTAAGCACTACAATAGGTTTACTTTAGCATACCTGGAAACGAAAAACTACAAACAGAAATTAAAGTTCTGTATTTTATGAATTCACATAACATTATTAATCACTACGCTTTATATTTTTATTTCAAAGGTCGTATATTATATACGTTTCCCTTCTTTGTGTTCTGTTTTAGGAGCATTATCATTAGAGACGTATTTACGAAAACCTTAAATTGTGTTGTGGTTTCAGTATACGGAGATTTTTGAACGTGTCTTTGGCTCATATGTCTTTTGCATATAGTTAATTGCTTTACTTTATGGGACTATTAACGTAAAGGTGTCGAATGTTAAGGCATATGGGAACCTCTCGTGTGATAGTACACCAGTAAATACACCACGATGTGGAAACTACCAGTCGACTTTCTAAATAAGTTTATCAGAACAGTACATACGTCAGACTATCGTCAGAGAATCGGCATAGCGATTCAACGGGGAAATGCTGCCAGCATTCTTGGCACAATTCCACGCGGACATGATTTATACCAAAACTATCTGTAAATATTTTGTTCGTAAGTTGTGAATTGTAAATATGTATAATATTTTGTATAAATAAAGTTTATATTCGAATTTTAAAACATTAAAAAAAAATATCGCTATTACTCATTTATCATATTTGAATCATACGATCTGTAACTTAAGCTTCATAGTGTTGGAAAGACAGTTGATGGAATGACAATCGGTGGAAATTAGGAAGGTCGTTTTTTGAGGTAATTTTGTTAGTATTCAATATTCAAACGGCTTCCGTATCAGCTAAAATGGCGGCATGTGAATTCATGTGATGCTAAAACCAGCAAATTCTAAAATTGGAAGTATCGCAAAAATGTATTGGTGCTTTTTACCGTTGAAAAAAGTAGGCAAGAAAGCAAAAAAAAAAAATGGCGTGAGGGGTGAATGGACATCTGGTCGGAACGAAGTCTTTTTGGTATACGTTTGCGGAAGTGCTTTTGAAGCCTGTTTGAAAAGTGTTGTTTTTGATTATAGTTTTGTACAGTCCTAATTTTTATTATATGCTTTATTGCACTTAAAAACAGAATATACCTAAAATGACATGTATAGTTGATGGCAAAGGTGGACTTATCTCTAGAAGAGATCTCTTCCAGTCAACCAATGGTCATGAGAGAGAGTGTCATATAGCGAGGGACACAGTGAGAGAAATAACAATGTAAAGAATATGTTACATGTGTTATAATGTTAAATATCAAGTTAACAGAGTTAAATTGATATTTGACAATACAAATCTAATAAAATATATTTATTTTTATATTATAATTTAATATATGTTAGCTGTGTGGCTACGGCATTAAAGAATATAGCCACGCCCTGGCCACCTCTTCCCGTGGGTGTCGTAAGAGGCAAGTAAGGGATAACACAGTTCCACTATCACCTTGGAACTTATAAAGCCGACCGATGGCAGGATAACCATCCAACGGCTGGCTTTGAAATACACAGGTCGAAGACGGTGCGACAAAGCCAGCTCTCTGGTCACCAACCCGCCTGCCCAGCGTGGTGACTATGGGCAACACACATGAGTTCACGCCATTTTGGCGCGAACTTGTGAACTTGTGAACTTGCCTTTGTCCAGCAGTGGACTGCAATAGGCTGAAATGATGATGACTATGATGAATTTAATGTAAAAAATTATAATAAATTAAATACTTACATATAAATAAAAAATTGAGCTAAATAAGTTAATAATAAGTATATATATAAGTTATTAATAAGTATTTTAATAATTGTAATTGTGTAATTTTAGAAATAAACATTAATTAGTATTTATCAAAAAAATAAACAAACGTCAAGATATATTTAATCATCGTTTTCAATCAGAGTAATAATTGGTTTGTGGTAACAAAAATATTTGTCAAACATATGTTTGAGATCTAATTTTATACTATAGCAAGGAGTGTTCAGAAAAGGTTCAGATGTTAATTAGATTTTATTGAATAATATATTTGTTACTTTAACTGACTTCCAAAGAAGGAGGAGGTTCTCAATTCGATTGTATTTTTACTAGCCGTGCCCGTGACTTCATCCATGTGGAATTTAACAAAAAAGTTATTATTTAGTTCGCAGCTTTATAAAATAAATAAATTTTCAAAATAAAAGTGCCTATGTTAGTCCTTATTACATCAGCTATCTGCCAGTGAAAGTCCCGTTAAAATCGGTCCAGCCGTTTCAGAGATTAGCAGGAATAAACAGACAGACAGACAAAAATTGTAAAAAATGTTATTTTGGTATAAATATCATGTATACATCCATAATTATGCATTTAATAAAAAGCGGTTATTTTGATATTACAAACGGACACTCCAATTTTATTTATTTGTAAAGAGTATGGATGGTGATAAGAGGGACCGATTTCGATGTTTTTTTTTAATCGACAGATGGTGCGTGTCATGCTATGTTTGGACATATTTTATTTTGATCGAGATTTGATGTGGACTTTTTGAGTAATCTTTGATAGCGCGTATTTACTTGACTATTTTTTCGTTTACCTACATTGTATTATTTGTCGATGCAATAATTGAAGTTGTTTTTTTTTCGTTTGCAGGCAATGACGATCTATATATATTTATAAAAATGAATGTTTGTCTGTATGCCTTTTATAGAATCGTGAATTGTGCATTTGATCATGTCATGCAGCAAAGTGTTGTGCATGAGCCCACAAAGGTTGGTGGTGGTTGAGTTGGTACGACCAAAAAAAAGCGTAGCATCGCAAGCAGGGTACAGCTAGTTATATTATATTTCAAACATGCAATAACTTCACGATTTGTATTAAAGCAGCTGTATATAATATATATATATATATATATATATATATATATATATATATATATATATATATATATACGTACATATCATACATATATACATACATACATACATAGGTACATAATTATATACAGGAGAGGTAAATTTGTTATATCTATCATTACGTAACAGTTCACGTAATAGTATTCAACATGGTAAATTATAAATACACCGTTGTACGTTGGGTCTTTTATGTAGCAATAAAAATAATGGGAAGGCGTAATAATCGTTGCTCGCGGGCGAATTGAACCCAAACCTTAATGAGGGAAAGCTTATGTTTACTACGAGTATTTATACTTTAATATACTGGAAAAAACACTTTGCCAAAACTAGTATTTCCATTGTTTAGCTGTAAAATTACTGTAATTAATAAACATACTTCACTAATAATAGTAATTATTATACATACTCGTACTATGTTATATTTATCACTTTTTCATTCATATTTTTAAAGTAAATTATTTAAATAATTATTATATACGAAACCAATTAAATTTTTTAAAATAAATTGTACATATTTTGATGGCAGAGGGCTAAGTGGCAAGATCTTAGTTTCGCCACGTCCCTGTGGACGTGGTATTATTAGTTCATTATACCAACAAAGGAAAACTGAAAATAACCCATCTGGGAGCCTTAACGAAAGGCTAGCAAAACTATTAAGTACACAAGAAAACTTGGGACCTGTATGAAAATAATAGTGTGGTTACCCACAGGAACATTTTCTAGATTTGGAATACAGGAGTATGACTATACGTGAGTAAATGGTAGTACTCTATATTTTTATAAATATTATTATAATGTTATAGTTAAATACTAAAATTATTGTATTAATCATATAATTTAATTAGTAACGTACTTTTCACGCTTCAGCCTGTAATATCCCA
This sequence comes from Melitaea cinxia, assembly GCF_905220565.1. Lineage (NCBI taxonomy): Eukaryota > Metazoa > Arthropoda > Insecta > Lepidoptera > Nymphalidae > Melitaea > Melitaea cinxia. The sequence goes on from NC_059403.1 coordinate 12,685,541, forward strand.
CTACTGAGCATAGGCCTCTTTCCCCATGTAGGAGAAGGATCAGAGCTTAATCCACCATACTGCTTCAATGCGGGTTGGCGGATATATTCCCTACTATGAGTAACGATCGCTATCAGGTGTACATGATAACAACTGGGACCGACGGCTTAACGTGCTCTCCGAAGCACGGTGGGGAGACCCACAAGGACTGCACAAACACCCAGACCACGGCAAACACCTGTATGGCCAATACAAATGTTTGTCATGTGCGGGGATTAAACCCAGGTACAACCCATGGTTCTGACCGTGCACCAACGCGGCGTCTATATATATATATATATATATATATATATATATATTAGACATTATATAATATATATATATTTTTTTTATTGGATTGTATAACCTATTAATCACATATTCTCTGAAAATTGCAATTTAAATATTTAAATTAGTGCTTTCTACAACAACAATTAAAGCTCTGATTTTAGGGCAAACCTAATTACAGCAGACAACATGTATTGGTTTAGACGAATGGTTTACCTTTTTAAGTCACACAAAAATAAATATGCTTTTATATTTTTAACATATATCTAAAACAAATTTAGGACAAATGAAGATAGTATTTATTTTCTACGGTAAGCAATTTATTAATTGTACTATAGGTAACAGCAGAATGATAATTGTATTTGCTCGCAAACGAAAAGAAAACTGACTTCAATTACATTGACAAGTAATAAAACGTTGTAGATGAAAAGTCAAGTAAATACGCGTTATTAAAGATTACTCAAAAAGTTGTAAACAGATCCCAATGAAGTTTACATGTGACCATATAATAAACATCAGCTTTTGATTAAATTAAAAATCATCAAAATCGGTACTCCCAGTAAAAAATTCTGAGGTAACATGCATAAAAAAATACAATCGAATTTGAAAATCTCGTTCTTTTTGGAAGTCAGTTAATAAAGTCATATATTTTTTTTCGATAAACATACATATAAATTGCGGCGGGACCTACTTACTTAAACTAACCCACAACTTCCGGAGCAAAAAGCAGGGTCACTTCAAACTGCGCCAACGAGCTATAAAAAAAAATCATTAATGGTTGAAATTCACCAATTTAAAAAAAATCTTTACCAGAATGCAAAGCTCACTCAGTGACGATATGTAGTCTATTATATTTTATCGGAAAATAAGTGTAAACCACGTGGACGAAGCCGCGAGTAAATATCTAATTCAATATAAACGAAATATTGAAATAGCTATTTCGTATTTACATTAACCTCAAATCAACAGTAATGAACGTGACTTTCAACAATTCCTACGGGATGGAATACCATCCATTGTTCTATTTGCAATAAAAATATACATTATACCAACAAATAGTCTGGGCGACCGCAATAAAAGATTTATAGCTTTGTCCGAAAAATGGAACTAGTAATAGATATATGACTACACCCTTATATTAGCTGTGTTCTTATTATACTACCTTATATAACGCCCTCTAGTGGGGTTTAATAGATATAAAATTAGTTCATATTTGTGGTTTTGTTCCGCTATAAATAAAAAAATATAATTGATGACTTGTGTCATTTTTGAATGATAAATTTAGGAATAATTGTAATTACTTTTAAGACAATAATATTTACAAAACAAATCTTTACTCTTTATAATATTATGATATTTATTATATTTAATCATTACATTCTTACAACATCTGTCAACACCAATTAGTGATTGGAGACTCCTTTTAAATATGTTATTGCATATAAATATCACTGCTGCCTGCTGGACATAGGTTTCTTTCTCCATATAGAAGAATGGTCGGTTAATTGGCAGATATATTCCTGACTATTAAAAGCGAGCGCTATTAGGTGTCTGATAACAACCAGGACCAATAGCTTAACATGCTCTCCGAGGTTCAAAGGGGTGTACCACAAGCACAGACATCCAAATCGAAATATTAGTACAAATAAGAATAAACATTCTGAGCAGTAGTTGACAACGCGAACGAGTAATAATAATATTGTTTAGTGCCTGGGACTCAAATGTGGCAATTTATAATATAATTATCTAGCTTAAGCAGTTCAGTTATGGAGAATTTAAAGTATAGAATGTTGGTATTATTGAATTGAGACATTTATGGAAATCAAAATTGTTTAATATATATATAATCATCTTGGAATTATAGCTTTAACTTTTGACGACTCATATAATAGAATAAAAAAGACAAAATTATACCTATTTTTCATTTTGAATTGTAATTATTATCGTCTAAAGAATAACATCGAAGGCCTAGTTACTATTTACGGTTACCACCGTTTTTTAATGTTACTGTAACTATTATGTCATAATCATAGTAACACTCGTTTATCTCATTGAAATGAAAACGCATTAAAAGCTTATACGTATATTAAATCGGCTCACAGGGAATCTTATCTTAAATTGAGAACTGAACCGCAGCGGTTACGAGACGTCCAACTTTTACTATTATGTGGGCAAGGTCGCAACGGGTAAGCTTAGAACTTTATCTCAAGTTTAAACCCAGTTTAACAGTTGGTTAAACCTTCTGATATCGTCTTAAATACGACCATCACAAACAGTTAATTACAAGTTTAATTACAACTTCTATAGTATGCTAATGTAATTGATTTCAACTATATTCATGGATGTATATGAAAAAAAAGTCTTTTATGCTGTTAATTAGTACATACTAGTTCTGATATGCAGTTTCATCGGCGTTCAATTTAAATATTTGCTATATTTTTTAGCTTCGCAGAAGAGTGCACTCAAACCATTAACTTAACTCCAAAATAACTAGCTAAAATCCTATAATTGGGCTAATACACCAAAACAGAGAACAGCTTAATTCAAAACAAATTAGAGCTTAATTCAAAACCCATTGTGTCTTCATAGCCCCTGTTCCGCTCAAATATAAACTCTACGCTATATTGAGTTACTTTTTTTTATATTGACATTGCTTTGGTGTAGTGGTACATGTGCCGTGTATGCACTCAAATAGCGGCAATTTCGGGTTCGATTCCCGCTCGGAATAGATATTTGTATATATCTGTCCGTCCTTCTAGGTCTCCCGATCACACGCACGTAAAGCCGTTACCGAAAGGTAACGGTTGTTCTCATAGACACCTGAAAACAATCGTTACTCATAGTAAGGAATATATCCGCCAACCCGCAGTGGATCAGCGTGGTGGATTAAGCTCTAAGCCTTCTCTTACACGAAGAACGAGGCCTGTTACCAGCAGTGGAATGTTACAGGCTGAGTCATATTGAAATACTTAAAATGATATATATACTTTAACTGAATTAGTAAACTTTAAACATTTTAGTTCCATTCAACAAGCATTGGAGTGCCGTTAGTTCTCGTATTTGTCTCAACGGGTGAAGGCAATTTTGAAGAGGAAACAGTGATTTTGAAGGTTGATTACAGTTAGGAAATTGCTTTATTACGGTGCCATCAACTACGCTAACGATGTTTGATGACTTTATTGTCAACTGAAACTCTATACTATGAAAGTAACAATGTAAAACTATACCCAGTAACGGTATTAAATTTATAAAACAAATTTATTTGTATAGTTAAAATTTGTATAAATATTTCTGTCCGGTCTGGGTGTCTTTACTTGTGGGTCTCCCCACATAACCTCGGCGGGGACATTAAGCTGTCATCTGTAAGCGAACGTTACCCATAGTAGAAAATATACAACTGGCAACCCGCAGTGGAGCAGCGTGGTTGATTAAGCTTGGAGAAAGATGCCTATGGAGAGCCTAGGAGTATGATGTAATAGGTCCAATCAATAAATCATTTAAAATTATCTTTTCCGAAACAATTGTTAATTTTCAGTTACTTTATAACTATGGTATCGTCATACATAATAGTATGCTCATCAAATGACAACCTTCTCCAAATTATACTCGACAACAGTGCAGCATAATAGGGGTAATGAAATTTGTAGTGAATGTACGTATGCAAATTCGCTAGCTCCTAACTCAAGAAACTACGTACTGTGTCTTGACAACTAGAAGTCTTGACTTCTAGTTGTATACAGTAAAAAAAATCACATTTGTCTCCGTTTCTCATCACATCACAGAATAATAAAAAAAATATATATACGGTTGAATTGAGAAACCCCCTTCTTTTTTTTGGAGTCGGGTAGAAATAATTAAACAAATAGGAAAACATATTTATTTATGTAGAATGTTATGTTTATTAATAGGTACAGCAGTTTTACTTTTGTTACAAGTTATATTTTACAATTTTATATTGACAGAAAATTGAAATATTATATTCCATTAAATCTATAACTTTCTATTTTGATTTAAATACTAATGATATATATATATATTTGTATCTCACACTAATTATCGTAATTAGTATTAATGTATAGATCTATAATATAAAAATGAGTCGCTGAATATGTTGCTAAGCGCAAAACTCGAGAACGGTTAGACCGATTTCGCTAATTCTTTTTTCAAAATATTCCTTGAAGTACGAGGATGGTTCTTACGAAGAGAAAAATTCTAAAAAAAAAAAAAAAATTAAATTTCCTGAAAAAGTCTAAAAACAACACTTTTCTATACTCCAATACAAAAGATTTGTGATAATACTTAAAAGTCAATTTGAACTTTAATACCATACGATAATGTTTGTGTTAGGCGATACGAAGTTCGCCGGGTCAGCTAGTAACTTATAAAAATTGTTATTTCAATCTCCAACTTATTAATATAATTCCAAATTTATATGACGAGAAGTTTTTAAATTTTCGAACCATTTAATATTCTCCAATCCCCACTTCACTCATTTTAAGAGTTCAATTTTGAAAAGACTTTAGTTTTCCCACTTTGTTCAAAGACGCTTTAAATATAGCTTTAACTTTCTTAACGATTTGGAAAGGGCTGGGTTATTCATCACTATTAAGTTAGATTGCTTCTTGTAACATATTACACATAAATGATAATCTCAAAATATACTTGATTGTTTCATTATTCGAATGGGCAGCTATAAATAATTACAACTTGTGAAAAGAAACGTCGAGAAATTTTGACTAAAAAACGACTGTCAATTGACAGTATTACTTATGGTAAGTTTGTATGTTTATTAATATTACAAAACAGTGACTAAGCTGAAAAAAAAAACATTAAAATGAAATAAACAGACGAAATGTTTGTCTTGTACAACATTGTATTTAAGATATCCGTATTTCATTTTAATATATTTTCGTATTACAGTTATATTAAGAAATACTGTCATACTAGCTGACCCCGCAAACTTTGTTTTGCCATAATATATATGTTATCAACCCCCTCAATTCCCTCCCCTTATAACTTAGGGGTGTGAAAAATTGATGTTGACTGACTCTCAGACATACCTGATATGCATTCAAACTTTCATGAAAATTAGTCCAGCCGTTTCGGAGGAGCATGGTAACTAACATTGTGACACGAGAATTTTTGGCAAACCAACGTTTGCGGGGTCAGTTAGTAAGTATATATAAATTTTTAAGAGCTAAACTTGAGTTCAAAGCTAAAGAAAATCGTAAGAAATCGCTTTGAGAATGCAGTTTGAGCTTAATATGCATAGGAGAAAAGCTACTCGAGAAACTTCTTAATACTAACTTTCAAATTTTATTTATAATTTATATTTTGAACGCTTTTACCAATTTTCAGCTTGTTGTAAATTTATGTAGCTTCACTCTTATTTTTTTGTTTGATTTGGTTGTTGACCGGACTATACGATTATTATACCCATTTAGTTAAGTTTTTTTTGTTATAAATTCAGAAGTAAAATATTGTGGCTTAATCAATTTATAATATTACTCGTTACTCGTACAAAATGTTGAAAATACTAACTTTCTACGAGTGTCAATTTTTTTCCGTTAGAAACATGTTTATTAAAAATGGATTTAGGCGTAGAAAAACTAAAATATAAAATATATAATACTATTCATGCAATGGAATTAGGTACCGAAAAAAGGTGTAAAATCGTTTTGATCATTTACATTTAAATAAATAAATATAATCCTAGCTTTGATTAAATTATAAAAATATTTTAAGCTCTCTAATTTAAAACAAAAATTACATACATACGTGATACCAAATACGTGAAAAAACCGAACTAGGGTTAAATAAAATAAAACGTTTCTGGTAAAATGAAGGTGAATTATTCAGCGATTTCAAATTTAAAATACCATGTATTTGGATTTCGTAGAAAGCTGATAGATTCATATTTCAATATGAATTACATATATTGTTATGTGTCGTAACTATTTGGGATATTTTACTTCAGTGATTTATATTAACGAACTTAACTTAAGAATTTTCTTTTTCCTTTCCTTTCTTTTTTTCTTAACTTAAGAATTTTCTCTTTCCTGATGTTTCTTACAGACTAATAGTTATACTTATATATAAATTTTTCGTGTCATAATGCTAGTTACTATACTCCTCCGAGACAGCCGGACCGATTTTCATGAAATTTTGTGTGCGTATCGGGTAATTTGTAAAAGCTAGACTTGAGTTCAAAGCTAAAGAAAACCGTAAGAAATCGCTTTGAGAATGCAGTTTGAGCTTAATATACGTAGAAGAAGAGCTACTCGAGAAACTTATACTAGAATCGCTGAAGATTATCCGCCCCTTTAAACTACCGCCTTGACAATTATATTGTTTATATTTATATTATTATTTTGAAAAGAGTAACTGTAGAGTTTCTTGCCGATTCTTCTCTGCAAAATCTACATTCCGATTCGGTGCTGGTAGCTTTACTTTTAAAGTAAAAATCTCTTTAAAATTTTAATTTCTAAAATGTCGGTTTGAAAGTGCTAGCCTATTGGAATAAAATTATTTTTGATTTTGATTTAACGCCCTCGTCACTAGATGGCGTTGACTACACCACGCTATTATAGTTATACGGGAGAATGAATATACACACTTTCACAGCTACCAATTGTTAATGACAAGGTTCCTATTTGACTTTTACTATATAATACACTTCTGGTGGTACAGTAGTCTCTAGCTCTTAGTTTGGAACACTTTTCATTTAGTGTTATTACTGGGCTTAAAGACCGGTATCTTTCAGAAAGGCTCAGGTTCAATACGATTCTGTATTTATCTCCCTAGATTAAGCACTATTCTACGAAAAGTCCCTCTTTTATTGCCTTCCTCCCTGTTCTCATCGTCTCGTCGTAGCCGTGTCACTACGTCTTTGTGTGATCTTACCGTACCTAAATCACTGGCGTCCCCTACTATACTTTGGTAAAATAGTTTTTTTTTTCCGTTGAAGTCATTTCAATTGTGGAATAGTACATCTCAGATTTTTCTTTGAAGTAATGTTTATTGTTACATTCTGATGCATAGTACTAAAGATGAGTTCATTTTTATTAGCCTCAGCCTGGTAAACAGTCAAATTGTATCACCTGTTTTTAGAATAGCGTACATACCGTGTAATCTCTCTTTAGCAGTCCTTACGAAAACAGTAATTTTTGCTGAGTTCTATTGATTGTATCCACGAGTATTTTTATCCCTAAAAGGTAGTTGTCACATGTATTATTTCTGCTTTTATTGACGTATAAAATATTATATTCCTATCAATTTGTTTACTACCCAGTCACTAAAACGCTCGTCTTTTGCTCGTCGGCGAGTTTCACATTTACGATTGATTTGAAATAAAGAAATGAAACAGCTTTTTCAGATTTCATCGCAGTTTATTAAATTTTTTAGATGCACGACGTTTTTAATACTTTACAATAACCATGGTCACGAGAGGAAGAAAACAACATGTGCTGTGTCCTATATGCCCAAAGGTTGTCTGGAAGAGATCGCTACTCTAGCGGTAAGACCGCCTTTGTACACTGTTTTTTTTTTATTTGTAATATGTTATTGTGTTGATTGTTGTTGTGTACAATAAAGAGTATCTATCTATCTATCATGTAGAAATAATTAGCTGCTAATAATAAATAAATAAAAAAGAATGTGTATTCTTTAATTGAAGCCTAAAACTGTAAATAATTTTCTTTCTATTTGTGTAACTGTCTCTGTCGTTTTTTCGACCATCAGTCGGACGTTAACAAGCTACATTAAAATTGAAATAGTTATAACTCTTTGACTTTCATAATCAACTACGTTATAATTTACTTCTGTATCCAGGCTTTTCATAGCGCTTGCAATAGTATAATAAAAAGAAACTCAAAACGACTGACCACAAATATGGTAAACATCTCGTTTTAGGTATACATAATAGATATACATTTATCTATATACATAAAAACGAATGTTGCTAAGCTTATATTTTGTATGTTCCTTAAGGCCCACGGAAGGTTATAATACAAAAAAAAAAAAATAGTTTTTACTATTAACTTTTGACAGAACAAAGTCTGTCCGGGCAGCTAGTTAATAATTAAACAACACGAGGCAAACAGAACTTATCAAAGAATTATTTGTAATTAAAGCATACGCATTTCTGTAAGTTACACGTGTATTTATTTCACTTCCGTAACAAAATACGTTGTTTGGTGGCCAAAATCAACACACGTCCATTCGGTGAGAGTAGGTTAGGGATAAACAAATGTCGAAATTCGTTTCCATCCCAGGGGCATCGTTAACCTCATGGCGTAATCGCGTTACCCATCGTAAAGCGTTTACAGTTAACCACAAACAAATTAACCAGTTTTACTGCTAATAAATGACGACAATAAACATTATATCTAATATTTTTTTCTTGAGAAATAACCTCAGAGTTAGAAAAGTTGATAGCCACCACAATAGCGGCAAATAAAGCATTCTCGTAAAAAATACGAGATTCCATCGTCAAAAAATTGCGTTTGATTAGACTAGCTGTATTTTGTAATTTTACACGTACGAGTTTGTATATATAATTAACAAATCTATATAAAAAAAAATGCTGCTAAGCGCCTGACTCGAGAATGGCTTGACTAATTCGGCATATTATTTTTTTTTGTATGTTCCTTAAGTTCCACGGAATGTTTTAATACTAAAAAAAATATTAAATTTTGACAGAAAGAAGTCTGTCCAGGCAGCTAGTAATAAAATAATAATAAAATATTTAATTCAGGAAACAAACATTCATAGGATAATTCTTCTTTATTTATTATTTTGTAGAGGTCCTCAGTGTAAGTCATAATCCTAAAATGTGCCTAATTTAAATTCAGTTTAGAAGGTTTTGTAATTTCTTGATTATACAAATTTATTTTAATTAAAACCAACATTATGTCATTTATTCAAACAAACAATCATCAACAACATTCATCAAACAGTCATTAAATAAAATATAGATGTTGTCAAAGATCCCTGTTATTAAATAATTTTTGTGTTTTCTTCTTAATAGATTTAAGAACAAAATTATGTATCAAGTCACTATATAAAACAAAATGTTAAGCATAACTATCTCAACTTTATGAAAATTGTAAAACTTACAATGTTTTAAGTAAATTTTAAGGCCATTATAACTTTAATATTCCGAACTTAAATCTAACATTGTTATTTTCTGCTTTACTAAAATTTTCCTTTATTACATTTTACGTTAAATTTGTTTGATTTTTTTATGATCAAATTCTAAAATCAAAGTTGATTTATTATAAACAAGAATTATAAATAAGAAAAGCTGGAAAATTGCTAAAAACTTAAAGTTGATTACGAAAGAGACTGACCAAAAATATATAAATGTTTTGGTAACCTTATCTTGTTATATAATAACATTATCACCAACCCGCCTGCACAGCGTGGTGACTGTGGGCACCACACATGAGTTCAAAAACAACATGGCGCACAACAACACAACACAAAAATGGCGCGAACTTGTGGAGGTCTATGTCCAGCAGTGGACTGCAATAGGCAAAATATTTCGAATTCGTAACATATTGCATGTATGTATGTATATAAGGAAGTAATATACCTCGTTTAAATATTTTCTAGCAATACAGTTTTATTATTATCTTATATACATGAAATGTACAAAGAGACAGACAAAGGAAATGAGATTATTACGAAAGCGCTCCTATTTTTTCAATAGCCGTTCAAGTAATAGTCCGCAAAGTATGAAGTAGCGTAATAACTCCAGTACAGCTTCGAATATTCTAATATTATGTACTTCTTTGCACAATGACGATAGTCGAATGTTTCATAACAATAGAAACGTCGACTTCACAATATACAGCTCATCGAGTTTTGCTCATTGTATATTTAATATATAATAATGTACAAAATATAAATTAACACAATAAACACAGCGTAACTGTTTCGCGCTAAAACTACCGAACCATTTACGGGGTGAATCACGATTAATACATTATATAACGAAAAAAAACCTTTTCCCTGAATTTTTCATGAAATTGGCAATTGCAGTAGTGAAACCATGGGAAATAAATGCTATTAGTATCAATGAATTTTTATATTAAAAATCAATATTGACTACCCCGTTGGGGCAGTTTGTTGTGACCCTGCTTTCTGCTTGCGTGGTAGCGGGTTTGATTCCCGCCTCACTCTGGGTGTATTATCATATATAATTTCTATGTATGTTGTTCAAAAAAATGCTATATCAGTGCATATAACACAAGCCTTAATTTGCCCTCCATAGGAACAGATGATAGTGAGTGTATGTTATAAGATATAAGACATTTAAATTATAAAATTGACAAATGAGACATTCAAACTACTTAAATATCAAACATTAACTTGTGATAGTACTAGTAAATATCACTGTTCTTAGAAAAAGCTAATTAATAGCACTAAAGAAACTAATGCTTACTAGTTTTTGTGATCTCGCAACAGCAATTAGTAAAATAGCGAAAGCTAACTCGCTACGTTTTGCCAGCATATGGTGTGGTGTGGGTTTTTTGCAGCTAATTGTGCAAATTGCTTTTGTTCAAAAACTCCTCACCATTTTTCATGGTTTAAATTTTGAAAATTGATCATACTTTGAATTGTTTTATACATTTTTATTAGAACCATAAATTAAAAATGGGTTTTAGAGACAAGGTTTTGTATTTAAAAAAAATATTAAGAAATTAATAATTAAAATAAAATAAAAAAATTTAATTAGAAAAAATAAATAAAAACTATCAAGTGACAGTGCTGTGCAGAAGAAAAAGTTTTAAAGTTTTTTTTTTCTAATAGATATTCTTTAGTCGAAATATGAATTTTGTTAAAAATATTTTCTTATGAAAAAAAAGAGTACCGTTCAGTTCCAGCACGTGACAAGAGTTTACAAATTAAGAAATAATTCCTTTATCGTTAAAAATTAAAATAATCTATGAATCGAATCAAACTGTAATATATTAAAAAAAAAAAAAAAAAAAAAAACTAAAATCAAAACATAAATTGTCTCTTACAATTTATATTGGTACAGCAAATGCTGGTATACTTTTCACCATGTATTTTACACACCACGGATTTATTTATTTCGTATTATTTCTTAAACAGTGAACTACAAAATGCTATAATAATAATAAATAACTTTATTGCACACAATAACATATAACAATGACGTAAGAATAAAGCTTAAAAGAAAAAAAAATAATAATTACATCGCATGCAACGGGCGGTCATATCACTAGATAGTGATCTCTTCCAGAGTTCCAGACAGAGACCAGAAAGGAGCTTGTTAAATTTAAGGGGCTTGTGCAATTTAAAAAATATAAAAAAAAGATAAAAAAAGATATTTCGATCTCCTTGACAAATATTAAACTGTTCGTCAAAGGCCCCCTTTTCCATGTAGTAGTCTAATCTGTCGATCAGTCTAATAGGAGGATAGGTCTCAATACTCCTCACTGCTCCACTACACGTTGGTGGATAATTACACTAACCTAAGTAACTACCGCTATTAGGTGAATATGATAATAACCGTCACCGACAGCTTTACGTCCTTATGAAGGCTCAGTGAGCCAGCCCACAAGAATATAATTCTAGACCAGAATCAAATATATTTAATAATGTACACATATGTATTACTCTCGATTAAGTGGCGAATCAGCATTCATTTACAATACACTATTTAATGCAAAATGAAAAATGAAATGAAATATCTATATTTATTAAATATCTATATTATTATATATTAATTAAATATCTATATTATTGTCAGAAAATAACCTTTTCCTTTCAGAAATAACCTTTTAAATAAGTAGAGTTTAACAATACATCACTCATATTACAGAGTTACTCTCAAACAATAAAACACAGTGATACCTATATTAAAAAAGTTCATGTGCCATCTGCGTCTCGCTGGAGATTAAGGACTGAAGAAATTCTATTAAAGACATTAACGGTGACATTAAAATACCTCTTAAAATTTATTTATTTTTGTTTCTCTTGTTTATGTTTACAGTTATTTAGAAAGCTTAATCTGTACGTAAGGACTAATTAAATAAAAGTGTCCTAACATTTTTTATTACATATATTGTAGTCTTCATTTAGACTATTACTAATGTTGGTGATGGATGAACTCACAATCTATATTACCGATTTTAAAAAAATTATCATACGTTGTCACTGAGTGAAATGGGTATAACTTAACGGGAGAAAACGGGTTCCGTTTACGGTTACGTGAGCAAGGTTCGGGAGGAAAGTTAGTAATTATATAATTACGTATACACATATATAAACACATAATTAAGTTACTGCCACAATACTCATAAATAGTTTTATTAGTAAATGCTTTTACTAAAAAGGTGAAGAAACAATTTATGTATTGTATTTTTTTTGTATTGTTATTTATTTTTTAGCATCTAATATTTTTAAGCAAATATATTAATTGCCCTTACTTATGTTTTTAAGGAAAACTCTCTAACTACTCGTATTTCGAATCTTAACAATTATTAGGTATCCCAATTTATGTAGATTTTACACCGTCTAAATTTCCGATTTTTACGCGAAAATATTATATTATTATTTAATTTCCTGAGCTGTAATATTTCCGTGTAACATACGGAATTTTTAATTTATGGAGGTAAATATTTACGATATTTGACCTAGTAGTAAATAACCTTAATATAATCAATTTTCAATTAAAACAGTTTAAATATCATATCATTAAAACTTTCACAACTTTTATCACGTTCTATTTTCCGGTTTAGTTTGAACTCGAATCGATAAGTAGTGTCTCAAAGATAGTCACTGAGAGATACTTTCAAACTACGTAATTTTATTAAGACTAAGTAGTTGCACTACTTCCTCATTCCATGAGTTAGATTGTTCAGTACTTAACGAGCACTAACAAAATCAATTTTTGTCTCTGATTTGTCATTTATTACAATACTAAAACATAGATTTCCTTGTACTAGTGGTCGCACAGTTATCGAAATTCGATCATAATGAATTTAAAATATAAGTTTGAAAATTATTAAGGTTCTGTCGCCAAATACTTCACTTCTATAATAATAATAAACAAAAGAGTATATATGCATGTGTGTGTCAAATACATGCTTTTAGTTTTTTAGTAGGAACTGCAGGAGTTCTTGGACGGCGCATAATAAATATCATATTTACCTTACGTGAAGTAAGTATTTATTAGAATAAATACTATCTGGTCTAGAAAGGTCGGGTTAAAGACAAATACTATACTCGTAAAAGGCCACTTTGTGCACTTACTGGAATCAGTCGTAACAAATACATTGTTGATGTTTGGTGCATGTACGCATGATATTTGTATGTAACGTACCTATTACCTATTACGTACCTATTTACGTATTACATATGTTGCAGTCAGAACTCTTAACCAGTCAAAAGTACTATTGACTAGCGAAATCAGTCAAAAGTACTTTTGACTGAACAAGTTGGTCAAAAGTGGTTTTGACTGAAAATTATTGGTTATTAGTACTTTTGACTGCAAATTCGCGGTTAAAAATACTTTTGACTGACGCTCTCCGTCAAAAGTAGTTTTAACTGCAAAAAAGCGTCAGTCAAAAGCACTATTAACTCGTTAGATGTGAATAAATTTAGTCAAATGATCCTGGTAAACCATAATAAAATTATACCCGCGATCTTCTTGCGACTGCATGTCAATCAGATCGACTTGGCAGCGGCTGTTCATTTCAGTGTGCAGGATCGGTTTCTAAACCTGACCCATCCTTTTCTTGCTTTTCTTCCTTTGGCATACTTCGCACATTGATAAATATATATTAATCATTTCTTTTGTAATATTAGCGTACTTTTGTGCCGTTTCATTCTTAAGTCTATCGCGACCACCATGCCCTATAGAAATATGAGCAGCATCAATAATTTCGTAGATTTCCTCAGCCGGCGAAAATATTTGACAGGTTTTGTGTTTGTAACTATTTTTTTTTACACCACAAACTTCAATGTGTTAAAGCGTTGTAGTCTACTGTACTGTCATGATGTTTCGTTTTCATTAAATTTCGCGTCTTCCACATCCATTGCAAACTTTTCAAATTTTCCTTTTGTCATCACATTGAAATGACTATCTTTCATATTATCTTCCATCGCTAAAATTCTTTGCAAAAAGCCTTCTTTCTTTTCGTAGTCACTCATTTTTGTTCTAATATCAGCACGTTCTCCACTAATAATGAGTAATATAAAAGTTTATATGTGCGTTTGTCGTTATTTTTATCGACCACTTTAACTTTTTAAGAGTTTTGACTGATACAAGCAGTCAAAACCACTTTTGATGGAATCATTTAGTCAAAAGTACTTTTAACCAGCTTCATTGGGCAAAAGTACTTTTAACTGTTATTTTAGTCAAAAGTATTATTGACTAAAGCAAACGGTCAAAAGTACTTCTGACTGATTTTGTTAGTCAATAGTGCTTTTGACTGGTTAAGAGTTTTGACTGCAACACATATAATCCTCGTGAGTAAATATGTTTTAGAAAAACTGATTAGTTTTAATGAAGTCTAGAGCAAATGTCCATATAATAATAATCTAAACCGCCTCAGCAGCGTGACTATGGGCAACACACATGAGTTCACGCCATTTTTGGCGCGAACTTGTGGAGGCCTATGTCCAGCAGTGGACTGCGATAGGCTGAAGTAAGAACGAATGTTACTTTTGTTAAAGGAAAAGCATAAGTAACCCAAAATATTAAACGAGTAAAATTTAATAACAGTTATGAATAGAACAGAAGTAAACGAACAAAGTTTGGAGTTCATTTCATTTCATTCAGCGAACTACTCTTCAGAAATAACGACACTCATTTAGGTTAAACTTGTTTATCATTAAAACTTGTGCAAGTGACAAACAGCGATCGAGTTCAAGCCACTGATCTTTTAATTTAATTAATCCGAGTAAATAATAAATATTAATTACTATATTTTTTTATTAATTCGTGTCCTTTTGAAACAAAAGGTTATTTGTACAATAGCTCAGTACATACATTTTAAATAAAAATTAGCATGTACTTACTATTAAACGTTGCCACTTAACATAAAAAAAAAAATATATATATATTAGATGTGAAATTTGCAGGGCCTATTTTACCGGTTTTTCATACAGTTGTCCTACGCGTGACAGTATCCAAGATATAAAAAGCTTATAATATTTTTTCATATGTAAAGAGTACAGGGTGTATGTCAAAAGCACAAAGCTGTAGATGGAATAAATAAATAGAATTTAAAAAACGTACTAAAGCAAGAAGTGTCTAGAAAAAGTCTTGTTACGCTTTTATCGACCTTATTCCCATCCCGCTCAGTGCGTTTACCAGGCGATAAGAAACTTCGTTCTAAAAACGATTTTATTTTGCAAGTACAGTTCGATACACATATTAGGTATAACTCAAAAATACTAGAAAGGCAAGCACCATCTTTCGGATAAAAAAGAATTATTATCAAAGCCAGTACACCCAAAAAACAATGTGTACAAAAAAATGTGTGTATAATTCACATACAGCAGAAGTTAAACTTCTGAAAAATCGTAGAAAGGTAGGCCGTAACGATTTGTTCTATCGACGATAATCACTGTCTCGTGAAAAAGGTCGTAAGTACCATGCAGAACGCATTGCCCGTTTTGAGCAGTAATGTTTTCTGTCTCATTCTCTCCTATACATTTATGTGTTTGTTTCTTTTATTGTAATGCATTTTCGTTTCATCGAGTTTCAAATGAAAACGATTCTAAAGAAGTTTCACTTCAAAGATTGACTTCAGAACCTCCTTCTTTTGTTGAACTTGGTTAAAATAATGTCTTTCGAAATATTTTCAGATATCTTCACCAGCAAACGAATATCTAAAGACGAAATGTAATTATCTCAAGAAGATTACACGTAGGGCTGCCATCACATAATTTATTACTAGAATCGGCCAGAAAATTAAAAATCGATATCTTAGTTTTTTTTAACCAAGACACCAGTGAAATAAAAAAATGAATGATTCTGTAAGTATTTTCAGCGCTATATGTTTAACTTAAGCATACGCTTAGTAGGACATGTCAAGTTTTTGTCTACTGTAATAGACGAAAACCGTGATAATAATCGACGTGCTCGTATTATATACGACAACGTATATATATATACATACTCATATATATATATATATATATATATATATATAATATATATATATGTTCGTGTATTTAAGTACTGTTTATTTAACAAAAAAAAAAATATTACAAGACAAAAAGTTCTTGAGTTTTTTATAACTTTTAAACTATGACAAATTCAGACAAACCCGGAAGGCTGCCAGCCCTAATTAAATCAAATAAATGGGACTTAAAAGAATTTTGCCCATTATAACAGGACATCGACACGAACAAAGACTAGAGATATTTTTAATAAGACCTCATTAGAAGAAAAGATCCAGATGGCGTGAGCTCTTAATTATCATTGATATGAAATCAAATTTCTACTGATGCTTTTAAAGATATTAAAAATTAAACCTTAATAATAGGGAACGTAGCTTAAAAATTAAATTAGAAAATACTTTTCCACGGAAAAATAAATTAAGCCTAATGACAAGTCCTTGACTTGAAATGCCAACTACAAACTACTTTTGTACTTATCATAATAATAAATCTGCATTGCTGCGTTTTATTAGGTCAAACGTTCTTTCTAGGCTCTGTCAAGACCAATTTGTAAAAATATATTTTGTGTTCGTCAATTAGTTTATTAAATTATATCATAGTTCTTAAATTTCTAAAACATCACGTAACGACCACGCTTTAGCCTCTTTTCCCACGTAGGAGAAAGATCAGAGCTTAATCCACCACGCTGCCCCAATGCGGGTTGGTGGATATATTTCCTACTATTAGTAACGATCGCTATTAGGTGTACATGATAACAACCGGGACGTGCTTTCTGAGACACGGTGGGGAGACACACAAGGACACACACTCTGACCATGGCAAACATCTGTATGGCCAATACAAATGTTTGTCATGTGTGGGGATCGAACCAGTAACTGCCAGTGCTACGTAACGACTGCTGATCTGTACAATTTATTATTATTGTTGGCTAATGTGTGTTGTATTTTATTACTTCTTATTAGCTTGTCGATACCCTTACTACTGAGTTTTTTCCT
Source organism: Melitaea cinxia (assembly GCF_905220565.1). Lineage (NCBI taxonomy): Eukaryota > Metazoa > Arthropoda > Insecta > Lepidoptera > Nymphalidae > Melitaea > Melitaea cinxia. The sequence continues at coordinate 12,703,009 of NC_059403.1, forward strand.
ATTAAGAAGAATGGTTAGATCTCATATCTTACTGTTCCACTATGTATTTATGAATACGAGTATACATAACTCAGAATTAACACATAAATTCATACAAAGACTTTTTTTTCTGTACTGTTTAACTCTTGGAATTATCTTCGGAGATAAATCATTCGACAGTAATTTAAAAAGGAAAACAAAGCGGTATTATCCCAGGGATAAGACTGTTATTTTGTGTTCAAACCAATTGTCCATTTTAGCTTAATATTATTGTGCTCATAATTAGTCGCTAGCTCGCTCGTTTCAGCCTATCGTAGTTTACTGCTACACACCTCCTCCTACTGCCTCTCAAAATTTACATCAAATATCCTGGTAGCCCACAATTTTCATCCTGCCTCTCATAGCAATTTTCCGCAGATCTTTGGTCTAACGGGTCAGAAAAAGCTCCTTACTGCATTTGTCGAGAGCAGTGCCGGATTTATATTTTTTATGAGTGTAGGCCACTTTATTTCTGCCGCCTCATGTACATACCTTTCTAAAATAATAATTTTCTGAAATCTGCCGCCCCTGGGACGCTGCCACCCCTAGGCCGCGGCCTATACGGCCTATTTATAAATCCAGGACTGGTCGAGAGGCGGTCTTGTCTCAGGACACGTCTATTCCTGAGATCGGTCCTGCGACGCATGTGGGTCTCATCGAATTGCTGATTCTACAGAGTAAGATGTTTAGGAGTGACAATGAACGCTGTCCATTCCATAGCACGCTGAGTAACTTTAATTTGGGGGAATAGTCCCAAGATCTCGTCTAACCTAACGGCAATGTTTCGTTCTTTTAAGGCGTGAATAACACCTTCTAAAGTTTTTATTTTAAGTGTGGTATTCAAGGGATATTGTTAGACGACGCATAAAGTTTAAAATATAGTAAACTTTTTATTATACAACTCAGTTTTTTTATGCATTTAATTTTAAAAAGGTATTAAATTATATTATCATAAACCTAATTAAAAAAAGTTAAAGTATAAATATTTTTTTTTAATATAATATTTAAGGTAAAAGTATGATTATTTCTTTTAAAAATTAATTAAACAATAAATTCTAAATATCCTTTCCCTTAATTTTAAGGAAGATCTGTATATTTACTCAAATGTTACAGATTATCTGTATTCTAGACTAGACGTTAGTTCTGGTGTCTGTCATCATTTGTATAGACACAGATTCGGGTCCACGAACTTAATCAATCCCAGGAAGCCCCTTAATCAAACTGATCACGTTTAACTTAATTTCAAACCTATTGCAATATATTTAGTGCCATGAACACAAAATAAATGTTGAAACCAACCATTAAATTATTTCTTAAATGTAACTTACAATGTTAAATCAAAGGTTAAGAAGTCGGTTGCCTTCGAATCTTACTCTATTTCTACCCCTAACAAATGTTTTTACAATGCGGCCCACGTAAATTTTGCTCATTACTGGTAAAAGGTCACATCATTCAGAATTGTTTTAATCTAATTTTAGCAAAATATACGTAAGAAATCCATATATTTATATAACGCAATATTACTGAGAATACCAGACACGCTATAATTAATTAGTTAACGAGCTAATTAATAAAGCAAGACTGAATTCGAAATTTCACCTATATACATAAAATTTAAAAAAAAAAAAAAAAAAACATTTTTCGTCGAAATTTAAAAGGTTGATTATTTTAAAAGCTTGCTGACCACTGTTAACGAATTTCTATTTTTATAAATGAATTAAAGTGTTCGTCAAATTACTAGTTCCTATGGTTATCATCAACATTTAGAGATTGTTTCGCTTTATAGTAAAATGCTAGTTTAAAAAGATATTGGATTTTGGTTACAAAAGTCAGAATTAACTCACTTGAGTGTAAATTAAAAACCTGTCAAATCCAGACTAGATTAGAAATCAATCTCTAGGAAAATCGGAGAAAATACTATATGTAAAAACAGTCATTTAAATACCCTATTAGTTTAATTATGAAATTTTGTCAGCTTAATTTTCACGCCCCACCCTTGAACGAACTTTGTAAAGAATCTACTTTGAATCGCTGATTAATTTATTAAATTAAACGTCGGAGATATTTTGTTATTCCGCTTGTGACGTAATTATTATTAATATGTATTGGAGAATATGATATATTTTTGTATTTACTTGTAAGTTCTTTTTCATAGCTTTAATAATCAAATATAGGTTATAATTTTATGGTTTAAAATTGAACTAAATATTATAAAGAATAAAAAAATTGTGTTAACTCGCAAATAAAAAAACCTACTTCAGTTATATCGTAAAGTAATACGATATTAGTATACGTAATCATAATTAAGTAAATACGCGTTAATAAATATTACAAAAAAAAATCGCTTAGACCGAATATAAAATCATCATATCAAAAATTTCGATCTAGCGGGTACATCATTCCATAGCTTAATTGGCTAAAGCACCGACACGGTATGTCGGAGATGCAGGTTCGATCCCCGCTGGAACAGTCCATTTTTGATATGATATTAAAAAATGTTAAAAAAAAATCATTTCATTAGATCTCGATCAAATTTAAATAAGACTACTAGCTTATCTAGTAGTCTTATTATCAGATTTAGATTTAAACAAGAATCATCAAAATCGGTATATCCAGTGAAAAATTATGCGGTATAATACAAAGTCGGTCAATGAAAAAACAGTCAAGTAAATATGCGTTATTAAATATAACTTGAAAAGTACTTGTTAGATCTTAATTTAATTTGAATAGGACTACACGACACACACTACCTTTCTATAAAACAAAAACAAAAAAATCATCTAAATCGGTCCATCCAAGTTCTAGGGTTGTTAACATACATAAAAAAATACAATCGGATTGAGAACCTCTTCTTTTTTTGGAAGTCAGTTAATATAACAAATAGTTACTACTACTTACTTACTAAATAAAATATAACAAATAATTGAGGTAGTGCCCTACCTCAGCAGGCAGGCAGGAAATTTCCTGCTCAAATATGGAGCAGCCCGACTGGGGTAGTACATCGACCTTACCGAAGACCACAGTTAAATTATACTATTTTCAAGCAGTGCAGTGTTTCTGCTGGTAAGTAAGGTGGCAAGAGCTACTGGGGGGAATAGGGGAAAGGGTTTTTTAATGAATATTATTTAAAATTCCTGCCTTGTATTATAGGACAATCTTTATCAAGACGACACTTGATATCAGTTTTAGTAGTATATTCAAATATTACTTTATAATAAATATATTTCTCTTTCTAAGTCGCAGTTGAAAATCTAGTCGTATCAGGACAGTTACTTAACGTTCTGCAAGTGATCAACCTCATTAGTGAGCAACACCAACTCTTAGAGAATTGCTGACTCACCTTTCATGTTGGAATATCTGGGGGCACGGTAGTGCCCCCGCCAAGACGAAACAAAAAAAAAAAAAAAAAAAAAAACGAAAAGCACTACCTATCTTTTCTCGAAGCGCTTCGTCGTTTTTTTGAACCCTCATAACTTGGGTTTGGATTATACCAGATAAACAAAATTCTGGGGATATGATGTCAATAGCGGATTTATTAAACTTATAAAGTTTCAATTGCATAGCTCTTATACTTTAGATTTTATTGATACCTAAAAAACCCCGATTTCGTCACTCACTGATGATCATCAAAATTCATAGAGTACTTCCTGAAGTCCCAGAAAGCTGAAATTTGGTATGTAAGCTAGTATTAGTACACAAACAACAAAAAAATTCTAAAACTTGGAACTTTTACCCCCCAACCCCTTAAACTAGGAGATGGAAGTTTGTATGAGACTTCCGCAAATTTTGATGCTAGAGGTCTGAAAATTGATATAGGGACTCCTTGTTATTAATAATAATAATAAAATATATAAAAAATAAAAATCGGTTATTAGTTTATGTCGAAAATTTACATTTTGTAATTTTGCTATTTAAGTTTTGGCGGAGGTCACCGTTTGCATATCAGTTCAACATAAAATCAAAAACAGCGTGCTTAAACCGAATATTGTGAATATTGGATGATATTTATGATATAAAATGTGTCGAAGCTAAAATGCAGCTATAATATTGTCATAAGCAACTTACAAAAAGAAGTGAAATCCCACCAAAAACATTTTCATGTAAAATGTTGCCAAGACGAGATCATATGGCTCGCACTGTCAAACAGTTATCAGATCTCATGTAGAACCAAGCTTCTAACTCTACACGCCCTAACTCTGCAAACCCTAACTTTACAAACTCTACACCTTAGTCAAAATATGTGGCTTGGCCGTTTCGTTACTACCGGCTGCCGATGTTGTAGATGACGACTTTCCTGTCTCATTTATATATATGTATATTTTCTTTTTATTTTTTATTATATGTATATCAATTATTCTTCTTCTTTTTATTTTTTCTTTAATAGAACTATTGTATAACAGAAACGTAATAAACAGTGAATAAATTTTTCACCTTACGCCCACGTGACGGTAGCGAAACGGCCAAGCCACATATTTTGACTAAGGTGTAGAGTTTGTAAGGTTAGGGTTTGCAGAGTTAGGGCGTGTAGAGTTAGAAGCTTGGTTCTACATGAGATCTGATAACTTTTTGACAGTGCGAGCCATATGATCTCGTCTTGGCAACATTTTACATGAAAATGTTTTTGGTGGGATTATATTTGACTTTTGAAAGTATAAATCAGTAAAATATTTTTTGCGAAATCTTTGTTAGAAAAATTGTATTGTGCTGAAACGATATTTTGCATTTCATGACTGCAGCTTCCATAGAACTGGCTTAGCCGGAATGGTCTCACAGAAAATTGGCGTTATAAGCCTAAGTCTAGTACGATGTGTGTACGTCGGATTTTTTTTTTATACATAAAAGCCTTATTTACAATTTGAAATGTTTAAAAGCACTTAAATAAACGACGCGTTTTCAAGTAATTTCAGTTAATCGATGTCATTTAATTTGTTTGGGTTTCATATTGAGAGATTCATTTAATATAATGTACAAATAAAATTACACAGTACATACGAGACTTATTTAAATACAATTTGTAAATTATTTCATTAAGTTGATTGTATAATTAAATGCAAGTTTTTGAATTTGAATTGAAATTTCGAGTATGTAATGATTTATCATAACATAACTTTTAAGTGTAGACTTAGTTTTTGTTCAAGGATACCTAGAAAACATCTTAAAAAGGTAATGAAATTATTTAAAATATAAACAATATAGAAGAACAAAATGGTTGATGAAAGAATTTAAAAGATAAATATGGACGGAAATTAAATAATAATGAAATGTTCATATTAAAATCCGAAACTTGAGTTTATTTCCACCTGTCACCACCTCAGCAGTTGTGACATTTCCCTCTAGCCGAAAGTAAGCTAACCTGAAGCGTTTCCGGCATTTTGGAATCATGTTCCTGTAATATTTATTTTTAGTAACATTTTTATAAAAAAAGAACTACACTTATTTTATTTTATTTCACGAATTATGCATCATGACCTCTATTAGTTGAAATATGTTATATAGATAAGCTAAATAGTGTGTCAAAAGTTGAATGCGTACTAATTGATACACGTTTTGTATCTAAAGCTACGCAATATTTTAGTGCTCCATTTTATTGCCAGAGGCAAGTAACAAAGAGATTCAAATAATTAATTATTAGTCTTATTGAACGTGACTCGAGCGGATGTAATAAATTGAATTAATAAGATTAGTACACTACTTCTGTGCCTTAGAAAGTGAACGCTGAAATGAGAAAATACGACACTTCGAAAGATCCTTGAAAAACATTTGTATTTTGTTATTCAAAATACATTTACTTTTTACTCGTGTGTGCGTGTGTGCGTGTATGTGTATGTGTGTGTGTGTGTGTGTGTGTGTGTGTGTGCGTGTGTTCGTCCATACGTACGTGCGTGCGTGTGTGCGTGCGTTCGTCCATGCGTGCGTGCGTGCGTACCTAAGACCCTACTAAGTAAGTAAACCTACTAAGTACCTATCATATACCTATCATATGAATGGAATTTAATTAATACATATAATAAAAATGTAACGGATCGCTGTCTTTACACGAAAGATAATACAAATAATATATTTCTAAATATGTATTTAATAATATTTTTTTTAAATATTAGGAGTTGAGGATTAATTATGCTTATTCAAAAGCTTTTATTTAAATAAGCATAAATAATCAGACTCGGGTGTACGTTTAGGACAACAAAAAATAAATAAAGGCTTTAATTTAAATTCGCTGAAAAGAAGAAATACGAATATTTGTCGAACTTATTCTTTTGTTGCATTGTACCTTCAATTTTATATAATACTAGCTGTGCCCACGACTTCGTCCGCGTGGAATAGTGGCTTTAGACAGGATGTCTTTTTTGGATATATCTTTTGGTTTATTATATGTGGTGGTTATTTTGGTGGATTATAAACACCGTCATTTGAACATTTACATTTTCAACGTGATTCTTTAAATTGGCATAACTTTTTTATTTATGAATCGATTGAAATGAAACAAACAGTAAATATTAAGTGGAGTTTACCACAATATATTGGTAAAAACCACATCTAAATCGGATAAGCCGTTTCTAAGATTAGCGCGCACAAACGCACAGACAAACATAAAAAATTCTAACATTGTTTTAGGTGTTTTTTGCTTTGATAAAGGTGGTAATAATATTTTGTCTCATATATATTCCATGTACAGACAGCGATTCTTTACGTTTTTATTAATGTATTGATTGAAAGCTTGTCGCAACAATAAATTTTAAAATCATAGACCTAGAGCGAAAAAAATCTGATATGGAAAATCTTGCTTATAGTGTCAAAATTGCAAATCAACAGTTGTGTTGGGAGGGAAATTAGCACCATTAAAGTACTGTTTATTTGTACATAATTTTAGTTAGAATTCGTTTCCTTAGGATCTACTTTCCAATACTAAAAAAATATTATTATATCCTTTTGTCTGTTGTCATCATATTACACACCATGTTTTAATTCTTAGAAGAACAGCTGTAAACATAGACGTCAACGCACTTGAACTTTTCGGGTCGTTCTATTAATACTTTTAGTTTTTTTTTTAAATAAATCTCAAGCGCAAAACATTTTTAATAAAAATAGGTAAAAAAACTTTTTAAGTTAAACGGTTTTATGTTAAACATACATTGCAATGTTTAAGATAAATGTACTAAAAACCAAAAAATAATAAAATAGATACAGTCGTGGGAATTATAAACATATGCATAGACTAGACTAAAATAAAACCGTGGGGCACGTCAATTGTCTACAAATTATCGACTTATATATCGACTTTGACGTGCCCCACGGTTTTATTTTAGTCTAGTCTATGCATATGTTTATAATTCCCACGACTGTATCTATTTTATTATTTTTTGGTTTTTAGTACATTTATCTTAAACATTGCAATGTATGTTTAACATAAAACCGTTTAACTTAAAAAGTTTTTTTACCTATTTTTATTTTCTAGTTTTTAGTTTTTATTTCGCATTCTGTTTAATTCATTTAGTGCTTCATTATTGCAAGGCCCATCTTAAATATCGAGGTTGTATAGTGCACTGTATTCTTCTTGTCAAGCCCTTTTATTTGATACCCATATTGGTGGGATCGATAAAAAATTGTTATCAGACATTTGGTAGCGGCGGCCAGCTTAGATTTCAATTTTGCATAGTAAATTGTATTCTACTTGTTGAGACCTTTCATTTGATACCCATGTTGATGGGATTGATAAAACCTAAGTTATCCGCCATTTTGTAGAGGCCGCCATCTTGGATTTTAATTTATATAGTACATTGATTATACTGGTTGAGCACTTTCATTTGATACCCATATTGATGGGATCGATAAAACCTACGTTATCCGCCATTTTGTAGCGGCCGCCATCTTGTATTTCAATTTTTTATAGTATATTGTATTCTGCTTGTTGAGCCCTTTCATTTGATACCCATATTGATGGGATTGATAAAACCTACGTTATCCGCCATTTTGTAGCGGCCGCCATCTTGGATTTCAATTTTTTATAGTATATTGTATTCTGCTTGTTGAGCCCTTTCATTTGATACCCATATTGATGGGATTAATAAAACATAAATTATCCGCCATTTTGTAGCGGCGGCCATCTTGAATTTATAATGATAATGAATAAACATAATTGTATTGTCACCAAAATCCAAAGTGTATACAAAATTTCAGATTAATCGGTTGACAGGAAGAGGGTGAAATTTGAATTACTAAATTTGACCCAAGAATAAATAATAAATAAAAAATAAAACAAACGGGGTGAGCTAAATAAAACCGTTTAAAAAGAGAGAGTTTTGTCTTAACGAACGCTGTCAACAAACAATCAAAAACTTTGTCATAATGAATAAATTTATTTAAAAAATGTATACTAAATGAATAAAAATCACGAAAATCTCCACTCTTGTAAAAATGTTTATTTAAAAGAAAAGTAACAAGTAAGTAAGCCTGGGAATCCTTAAGACGGAATCATTTTATAAATGCTTCCAGTTTTATAACGATTGAGTAATTAACTTTTTTTTAATGTTTGATAAGAAAATGTACAGCTGAAAACTGAGAAAACAGAGAATCACAACAATTTTACCAATTCAATTGAAATTCAAATTGAATGTATATATGTATAATGATTTGGTAGCCAAAAAAAAAAAAAAACAAATCGATTTCGATTTTACGTAAGAAATTATTTTTCCTTTATATTTTTGCAAAAGAAATGTTTAATTAACTTCTCATTTGACTTTCACAGTCACGAAACATTTAACGACATAAGATACACACTCTTAGGTTAAAATTAATTAAATCTTACCTATATATTACCTTGTCAAGATTAATTTATATAAATACATACATACCATCAAACGAACACCGATAAGAGTAAAATTAAACTACAATATAATAGCGCGTCCTAACAATAAAATAAAACGACAATAATAACACAAAAACATTTTTAATTTTTATGTAAATTTGTGTCTATTTTTTATTGTATAAATACGAACCTTCTTAAATTTAGCATAAAATATTGCGTGTATCTTGTTATCTCGATGTTTTGAATTGTAAAGCGCGATGCTCATAAATCGTTTCTGTGAGTTAAGGAGGGCATACATCACACTGCGGTGACGTGACGGTCTATTTGTAGACGGTTCAACACGGACTAATGCAGTAAAAACAACCTAACTCCCGTATAAATAGACATAATGGTACAGACTGTTTCCATGCATGCTGCCATAAAAATATAGCGAGAAAAAGTATTTACCACGGAGTTTACATGACAAAGTAATTTGCTAATCACCCAGGATATGGATAAAGAAAATACTTAACATCGTGTGGTCTCGTAGATTTAATTTGAGAGTGATTCATACATTTCTTTTGTATGTCAGGTCATTTTATGAAGTTTTGTTTATTTCAAAACATATTAATATGTACAAAAACGTGACTTTACATGCAACTAAATTCGTATCTGCCTTTTGGTTAGTCCTTAAATAATTTTTGACTTATTTATGAAAATTGTTAATATTAATAATTTTTAAGTTGCTATCGCACCATACATTATCGAGCGCGCATGATATTTTAACGCTTGACCAGTATCACCTAATAGTATATACGACATTTATTATTACGAGTATACACATTTTATCGTCATTAAAAGTTATGTTGCGATACATACTAGTTGGAATTGCGCTGTTTATAGCTGGTGAAGTGTTTGAGAAATGTGTACGATCATTGTCTTTACTTTTTTAATAAAAAAATCCAGTAATATCTTCTTGAATATTTATAAACGTTTTATTCATGAAGTCTACATTATTGCCGAGGTGTATATGAGTGCCACAACGAGTTTGCACAATGGAAGAGCAGAAGCTTGGTAGAAATAGCATCAATTCAACATGTGAATTGCATCTGGTGAGAAATATTGCTCAGAATAAACTTTCGAAATAACATTTTTAGAAAATTCGTATTTGAGCATATGTCTGTGACTTCAAGCGCTGGTTTAGTACAGATTATAATGTGGTGGTGACTCGAATAGACTTCGAGTTGATTGCTTGTTATATTTCTATTTGCATGCAACTTATTGTAGTTTCTAGTTGCTGCAAATTGACTGTGGACTATTTTCATTTGCTATCACGTCTGAATACTGTTCTTAAAATTAAATGTTAAAATGTTCGAAATATTTTAAGTATTTTGGTCATACCTATGTAAGACCACTTGGTCATACACAAAACCCATGATTAAATACTGATTATACACAATAGCTTTCTATTTTGAATTAGGAAACGTTTTATCAATAATTATGTAAATCAATATCTTGAGCAAAGCATTATTTATAAAGAAAAACAGTTTTATAGTATTCTAATCTATAGCATTTTAACAGTAATAAAAGCAGTCCTAGCAAATCTTTTTCTTATCCATTCCTTTTTTGTTGCAATAGTAATGGGAAAATTATAGCTATTTAATACATCACAATATGCAATTAGCGAAACCATATCGACAAATGATAACTGTGACAATTTTATCGATCTTTGATATGAAAAAACAATAGTTTTTAGTTTAAGTCAGTGCTAAGTCAATTCTATTTTGTACTCATATTTCAATTTTTTCACCAGCATCGCCCCTTACTTAACTGTATTTTACTCATTGAGAAAAGGGTAAGAAAGATTCGATAGTCAATATTTGTTCTATAAGGATGTGCTCAAAAAGCCTCTGAACTCTTTTGAGTCATAATTGATTCTGGTATTGGTAATAATTAATTTAATTAATATAATTATTCGTAATAATTCGTTTTAATTTTTAATCATTCTTCTATCTCAGATGCTAGAATTGTAGGTAATCCAATCGTATATAAAAATAATAATACACAAATAGGTATATGTAAATACTAGTCTTGATGAGGTGCCCAGCGTTGCTTTTCTTGAAACCTTTATTATCTCTTCAAGTAAACATAACATAAGATAACAATACACTTTATTGTACACCAAAACAGAAATAATACCTATCAGATTGATTTTAAGAAAGTATCATAAAAACCTAGGCGCTGAGGAGCTGGTATTGTATCGGTGTACGAATTGTTACATAAACGTGTAAATATATTTACGTAAACACACATACACATATAAGTACACAATACACACATACTCATATTCATACATACATACATGCATAATTATATTTAATATGTCATATAAATATATGTAAACTGTAATCATTAATTAACATTAATATATGCTATAAAACATCACACGCTCACAAAAATAACAAATATGTACAAGCATGTAAGCACCTATTAAAATATTACGATGCAACGAAAACTATTACAATATATTTATATATAGTTACAGAATAATATTTTATTCCAATAACATTAAATATAATATGTATATTACACATACTATTATTAAAAAGCAGCTACAAACTGTTCCCTCAAAAGTAAACACGTCGTTTGCGAATACATTTTATTAAATACGCCTACAAACAGTGTTATACGAATCATGTCTCTCTATGTCAAGTATTCTCTTTTGTAGTTTCAAAAATGTTTCTGGAAATTGTTTCTACGTAAATTTTAAACGAAAAATGAACATTCTCCTTTGTTTTCAACTGTTACACTCAATTTAATGTTTAAGATAAATACAGAAAAGATTTAATTGATTTTACACTCACACTAAAATCTGGTATTAAAATAATATTACGATTTAGGTTATAAATTTCATAACTTATTTGTAAAAAAAGTAAACGCAAAAATCTATAAACGAAATATTTCTATCTATAATATTTGTTATTACCAGATGTGAATCTTCCTTGACAGTAAACCGACGAATTTAAGTATCAGAAATTCTTCAAATAAATTATTCAAAAATAACCTACAGTACCCGGCGATAAATACTGCACATCGTCTTCGACTAGAGACCATCGGCTAATTTCGATCTTCTTATTCGGCAGTTAGCAAAAAATTTGTTTCGTTGTAATTTTGTTTTAACAAAGTAAGTTTATTTAGTCGAGATGGCTGCAATATATCACGTGGATGAGATGGTTTTGTACATAGTGTGGAAGTAATGTTTTGTAGTTTTTATTTAGTGCTGTCTTCCTTCTAATTGTTGCCAAAAGATAAAATGTTTCGTAGAGCTCCTTTGTTATTTAACTTAAAGTTTTTTGTTGTACCTGTGTATTTTATATTTTTGTTAAGCTATTACATTTCTCGCAGATTCAGCACATTAGATTTTAATTGTATTTTACTAATTAGTCCTATAATCCAATGAAAAAACATAGATAAAATTAATAGTAATAAAAAAATATATTAAATAAAAATTAAATACCTATTGTCATGCAAAGTTTTTCAGCACTTAAATATTCTTCACGTATAGATTGAAATGAATGGCAAATGAATTCGCAATGCTCTGGAACAAACATTAAAAGTAAACATTTTAAGTTTGTGATAAAAAAGAAATAATAGCCAGTTTATTATTCGGTGTAGCATTATATTAATGATAAAAATGTGTTGGACTTATTGACGCTATTTATTAAAACAGCTTTTTTTATAAGTAAATTCATTGTTTTGAAATAAATAGTAATAATCGCAATGTAAATATGAGAAGGAATAATAAAATTGTAACTCCAAGTTTCAAGGTAGTCGCATGTATAATAAAATCCCACAAACAATTTCGAAATTGTCTCAACACAAATTTAAAGTTGTAATTAAAAAATAATAATAGATAAAGCGTATTATTCGGTGCAGGATTACATAGTTGATAAAGATGTGTGGACTTAGTGGCGTTGTATTTCATGCAAGATATTACTAAATGTTACTAAAACACAGTTTATATAGGTATTATGTTTCTTAAGAGTAACTGCGGCGTTTCTTGACGATTCTTCTCTACAGAGTCTAGACTCCGAATCGGCGGTAGCTTTACTTTTATAAAAATAATAATCACTTTAAAAAATAACTTTAAAGTTTTAAATTGTAAAATGACGATTCGAAAGTGCTAATGGGGTCTGTTTGAATAAAGTTGCTTTTGATTTTGAGTAACTACGGAGTTTCTTGCCGATTTTTTTCTACAGAATTTACATTTCGGGTCTGTAGTAGGTTCACTTTTAACAATAATTAAAATTTGTAATGTGTTTGTTGTGAGTTTGTTAAGTGACGAGTCGAAGATGCTATGGCAGTCAATTTGAAAAAAGCTATCATTGATTAAATTTTTTATTATCTTTTTAATTCATTATTCGTTATTATAAAACATTTTCTAAAGTACATGACATAAACTAGAACATTATTTGAATTAAGTTGTTCAGAGAACAATCACTCTGGTGTAGTGTTGCGAGTAGTCGCTTAAAACACCGATGGTTTGCAAGTTCGATTCCTTGTGGGTCTCCCCACCGTGCCTCGAAGAGCTCGTTAAGCCGTCAGTTCCGCTTGCTATCATGTACACTGGACAGCGATCCCTACTCATAGTAGGGAATATATCCGCCAACCCGCATTGGAGCAGAGTGGCAGATTAAGCTCTAATCCTTCTCCTACAAGGGGAAAAAGGCCTTTGTCCAGCGGTAGGATATTAAAGGCTGAAGCGTAGGAAGCGTATTATAGTATGTTATTTCTTAGATCGATTTACAGTTGACATCAAGGTCGAAATCTTCAAACATAAGGATGAGTGCAAATTTTAATGGTCGTTTTTCTCGAAAATTACTGGTAATTAGAGGGAAATGTTTGGAACGGTATACACCCTAATGGGGTAGTATACCTACACAAAGTCACATCTCAAAGTCCGTTTCCTACCTCGTGCCTCCCCTTGTCAGTAATAATCAAGCAGCCTTCCTCTTCTTTCTGGTAAAACTATTTTAAACTCCAGTAGCTGTCGAGTTTATCTATTACAAACAAACAATAAAATAATAATTAAAAATAAACAGAAAACCCGACTGCGTGAAGAATAACTAATAGAAAATCATCTGAAAAAGCTGGGACAAGATAAAAATTCAATATGCACACAAAGTCAGCGAAATAAATAGAAACAATATCAAACATTTTGTGCTGTACATTTAAAATATATTAATACGGTAGTCCTTCGAAACTTTGTGCAACGTCGTACATAAAATGCTGTCGGTGACATGCACAAAGAGAGAATGATTTGACTTATCCTTCAATTTCATGCCTCCGACTATTACTTTGACTTTTATTTATGTCTTTTTAGTCAGACAAATTACGTTATCGGTTCAATTCATTAAAACAGTTTACATCATGTGGTTGATTAAGTAATTTTTTAGGGTCAAGAGAACTGATAGCAAGCCCGGAGAAAGATCTCACTCTGCTCAAAGCAACGTAAGCCTGACCTTTAGCAAATAGGTGACTGCTTAAGTCAACAACTATTAGTTTTAATATAATGAAATTATTATTAAAATTATTTGTTTGTATTTGGTATTATGTATTTGTTATTGATTTTATTAATGTAATTGTAAATTGGTGTGACATTTATTAATTTTTATTTGTAATTTTAATTGTATGTTTTTTTTTAACCATTGTATTTTATTAGAAAGGCTACACCCCGAAGTTGATCGTCGCCTAAGAGGCGAGTTTGACATGGCATAGGCGTGGGAAAGAGCAAAGCCCACATTTTTTAAACTTTAATATTGTATTTCTGTATTAGTATTACGGTAATAATAATCATGATATACCTTTTTAAAATCCTTGTACTGTGCCCTTTAATTTGATACCCATATTGTAGTATTCGAGAAAAAAAAATTTTTTTTCATTAAATACAATGGCTTCGCGCAGCCGCCATGTTTGATTTTTTTTAATGTCACCTATTTAAGAACACTTGGGCAGCTAAGACGAACCTAACGATACCTCAATTATGTAAATCCGTTCAGTGGTTCTGGAAATATGAGGTAGTAAAGAATATTACATACAAATATACATACATACAAGATACGCACGAAAAACATAACCCTTCCTTGGCAGTCGGGTAAAAAATAAAATCCTTCCTACGTAAACTTGAGAATAAACAATAAAATTGGAAATATATTACAATTTAATTAATATTTTGTTTACAGACAAAGTTATAAATGAGCTCACTTAGCTATTTAATATAAGTCATATCATAATTACAATATTTCCGTATGTTCCATACTTATTTGAAGAGAATTGAATTATCTCAGAATGTGATGTACGGAATTTTCAAGCGGAACATGAAACGTAATTAAATTAGTAATAAAATTAACCAGCAAAGCAAATTCTCCTTTCAAGTTTTGATAAACGTTATTTTACAAACAAAATCTATAATAAAACGTAAATATTTAAGCACAAACGCTTAGACCACAACAAACATGACGATGTGGAAATGGATGCTTTATAATGTTTATTATGTGGTGATCGAACCCACAACCGTCAGCACAATATCCAGTACTGTGACCAGAGCGCCAACATGTCATCAATACCATTATTAAAACTACAACTAATACAAAATTCATCATTATGAGACCATTATTAATAAGATCATTACAGTAAATGGCCTGAATGGGATATATCCCCATTGAAAATCATTTGATAATAAATTTTTATGAATGTCGCAGTCACAAGCAGACACACTACCGCGAACCAGACTAGGCGAAAGATTGTAATTGAAAAGGTTTACTTCCCCTGCCCTTACATTAAATTTTATCTTTGTTGTTATTACAGTGCTAGGTCCATATTAGACTATACAATTTGCTAGCGGAATTATTATTTGAGGCACTTGGCTTTTTATGTATTTAGTTCAATAAAGTCATTTCAAGCTATTTTTATATTTATCAGCAGTAATTTAGATTACTATTAGAGTTTCTGTCGCGTGAAAAAACAGAAGCTGAAAAAAAGAATCACTAACAAAAATAACCAAACTAAAAAATAAACTGTAATAGATCATGTAATATCTGTTCCATATTATTTGTTACTGATTATATTTTACTAAGCTGATACAGTGAACATGCGAAGGTCTCCTATTCATACAGAAAAAGGATTGAAACTTAATTGACAATAATGCCCATTGCGTTGACGAATAATTTTCCTACTATGACGTACAGATAAGAAATAAATTGTAGAAATACCTGTCCCGTACCGGAATTGAACCTGTGACCATTTAATAATAATAATAATAATAATAATAATAATACGCTTTATTGTACACCAAAAACAGAAATAATACATAGCAAAGAAAGAACAATATTAACAATATATTCATTAGGTACAAAGAGCGGCCTTATCGCTAAAAAGCGATCTCTTCCAGGCAACCTTAGGGCAAAGGAAATGGTCTAACGTCAACATAGGTGTACAAGTTACAACAAATTTATATTAAATATTGAAAAAGGTTAAACATTTAGAACTATTTACATTTCTTGAACGACTTCATTCTGAATTTAGTTTATTTATTCGGTAGAATAAAGGTTTCAACACATCCCTGTGTTTCGAACTCTAGCTATCCATGTGTGTATGATGATCAGTGAGTGCGATGAAGCTTGAAAACAACTAAATTTATATTTATAATACGAATACAATCTATAGAAAACGAGTGTGCTTTAAACGACAGGACTGAAGTAAAACTTTTTTAGCTTTCTAAATTATAAATGTTTTTACGTAGTTTCCATGTTTGTTGGTATAATATCATAATAAATGAAATTAGATAATATTTCCTTAATAATATATTAAATTATTCACAGAGTTCAAAGCATTTCGTAACTATAACAAGTTTTTTGATTTCGCTTTATGTTTATGATATTTTAAACATTTCGACGATGACAGTATTATAATAAAATAATAATAACGATAGGTATATCATACAGTAGAGGTGTAATTAATTTATGCATTATTTCTTGTATGTAAAACCTTCTTTTTGATGGCTAATTAATGTAATATAACTTTGTAGGCAACCAATTTAAATAGATGAAAAATGAGAAGTAAAAAAATGATTCTAAAATTAAATTTTTGTCGATATATTTTTAATTTATGTACAGTTCAGTTCCATTTCCTTACATGTTTTTCTCAATCAAGGATAAATACGATCCTTTGAAGTAATATAAAGATATTCACATCAGAATGGAAAATGATCATAAAATGTAACGCTCGACAAATATCATAACGACTGATTTTTTTACTCGCCACTAGAAAATTTCATATTCATAAATTCATGACGTTGTCTGTAATGGACAATTTTTCTGCAATGGTCTGATGTCGGTTCTTTTAATGCCCGAAATTGAAATTCAAATGTCTCGTCGAAATTTCAATGGGTATTTAATAGGAATCGTGAAAGCTATTAGACTAAGCCGCTTGTTCGTCGTTTAAGCTTTAATGTTCCTTAATTTTTCGTGCGTTCATATTAAATATGTAACTTTTACTTGTATTCGCGGCTTCGCTCTAATTGAATTTTTTTTAATTAGAAGTTTCCTATAATATATATTTCTATGGTATATTTCCTAATATACTTATAATACTTCTAAAATGTGTTTACAAAGTTTCATGATAATCGATTAAGTAGTTTTTGCGTGAAAGCGTAACAAATAAACTTACATTAACATTTGTAATATTATTAGGGATACGTATACAGATGTAATTGTGCAGAAAGTTAGTTATGAAAACGATAAAAAAATTTTTAATGAAGATAATTTTGTTTGTCTGTAAAGAAAAAAAAAATGACTTCAATTACATCGATCAGTTAATACACGGTAGGTGGATGAAACATAGTCAATAAAAACACATTATTAAAGATAGCTCAAAAAGTACATATCGTTTCTCAAGCAAACGGTTGAAAAAAGGATAATTGAAATCGGTCCACTCAGTACAAAGTTATAAGGTAACACGCATAAAAATACAGTTGAATTGAGAACCTCCTCCTTTTTTGAAATTGGTAAAAAAACTGGAAACGTAATTTTCAGTGCCATGAGTACACGTGCTACACTCTACTAACACACCTAGAAAGCAAAGTACCAAATAACGCCGACATAATTATGACGAAAGTGGCCTGTGCACATTATCTTCATATGAGCTAAATTCTTATAAATGCAACCAAAGCCAGTCTGGCTTAGAAATAAGAATTAATTAATAAGGGGATATAATTGATACTACACTTAAATTTAAAATTTATATAACATTTTATTTCAACGTTCTTTTATTATTCTTTCAAAAAGCGTTACAAATTTTGTGCTGACTATAAATTTGCCAAACTGCCAACATAGTGTGATGGTGAAAGAAAATGATCGTGAGACGCACTGCACTTAGGAATTTTTATTGAGTACTCAGTTATAGGGACTAAGAATTGCAATTTCAAGTTGCCAGAACTTCAGTCTTCATTTAAATCTTTATTAAGAGAAAACTTTTAGAAAGAAAGAAAGAAAGAAATAACTTTTTTATTAGCCCACCAGTTTACAAACGTTGAAATGACACATACATTATAACAATACAATACAATACAGAGAAAAAATATATAATTGCATTTTCTATGAATCTCAACATAATGACAAAAATCACGTTCCTTGCGTTCTTTATAACGTAACATTAACAATATTATGCAAATACAAAATTTGAAAAAAAAAACATACAACCAATTAGGTTTTATCTCACTGTTGATTAATTTAAATTATCGACAAATATTGTAATTATTCAAGTAAATATTTGACCAGTTCGCGAATTAAGTTTAATTCATGCTCCACTTTCAATTATCATAGTTACAAATCATAATACAAATATTTGAATATGAAATGAAATATTTACTGATAATCCTCTGTGAATGCCATTTTATTCATACAAAGTAAGGATAATCTCGATAATGAACGGATTAAACGTTTGATGCAAATGTTAGCATCATTTGAGTTTTGATACACATGTATGAATGTATAAAATAAACGTAAGGTGTGGAATATATGGAAGTGTCATCATTAAAAAAAATAGTTATAATATTTTAAATTAACAATGGTTATTTTTGTTACTAATATTATTCAAAAAACGGTATAATTGCCATGTTTTTTTTTTATTTTCATTTCACGGATCTCGATATTTCGACATTATCTACGAATTTCTCGTTCACGAATATCCCGTTTTTCAACAATTTTAGTAAAATAGTATACTGCTAGTGACGAGATAAACAATGAACTTTCTACCACTAGCCTATTATATTAGCCTATTATTATAGTATTATTATAATTTCGCATTAAAACTAACATAAAGTGAAACAGGGGTTAGGTTTCTTTAATTGTCACTATCTGGTAAAATACCTATTGTTGGTGACCGTCATTGTAGGTCTCCCCACCGTGTCTCGGAGAGCACATTGAGCTGTCGATGTCGGTCCCGGTTGTTACAGTAGACACGTGACAGCGACCGCAATTTCCATACACAGGTATGGAATATATCCGTTAACCCGCATTGAAGCAGCGTGATGAATTAGGATACTTCTAATATGGAGAATGAGGCTTATGCTAGACAGTGAGATATTACAGTTTTAAATAATCGTTATAAGTACATTTTGGTGCAATGTAAAGCATGTCTATTATATTAAAAATATCCCACAGCGAGATTCAAGCTCCAAGATCGTAAATAATGCGAATAGCCCTTTATATATCTCAGGTCCTTATTATCTTACCCAGCTAGCTGAACTCTAATAATAATTTAAGAAGAGAAGCGATAAGTCATATAATTTATAACATTTTAAAATAAAACCCTTTTACCCCATTTTAAAGTATATAGTCACAAATCAAAAGATAAATTTCAAGTTTGACTTCGTGACGTATGGATTGTTTTAACCACTAAAGTATTATTCTAACGTTTACGAATGATTTACAGTAATAATAAATCTCTGTATGTCTTCTTTCAATGTACATGACTAAGAGTACAATGGTATTAAAACAAAGATGATGATAATAGTATTACTATTAATAATAATAATCATAATAATTACGTAATAGACATCTTTAATAAATACAACAGTTATTATCTATTAGTAACATCAAAGAAAAAAACTACATAAAATTCTAAATAATTGTGTTTGCTCGCAAACGAAAAAAACCGACAATTACATCGACAAGTAATACAACGTAGGTAGACAAAAAATAGTCAAGTAAATATGTTATCAAAGATTAGTATTAAATAGTCATCAGATCTCGATCTAAATGTGACCACATGACAAGTAGTAGCTTTCGATTAAAACAAAAATCATCAAAATCGGTACACCCAGACGAAAAAACACATAATTTGGTAAAAAAAGAAATATGTATGTCTTATATCGCAAACATACTGTAAGTTTGTTGATTCAACAGATTTATTCTTTCTCTTATTTTGGATTAAAATATTTAAAAAGCACCCCAATTTTCAACCGCATATTCTCACGTCGTGCTGTGTGGCTACGGGTGCTGTGTGGCTACGGCACTAAAGAATTTAGCCACCCCCTCTCTTCCCGTGGGTGTCGTAAGAGGCCACTAAGGGATAACAAGGTTCCACAACCATCTTGGAACTTAAGAAGCCGACCGATGGCAGGATAACCATCCAAATGCTGGCTTTGAAATACACAGGCCGAAGACGGGCAGCAGCGTCTTTGGTGCGACAAAGCCAGTACTGCGGTCACCAACCCGCCTGCCCAGCGTGGTGACTATGGGCAAAACACATGAGTTCACGTTATTTTTGACGTAAACTTGTGGAGGCCTATGTCCAGCAGTGGACTGTATAGGCTGTAATGATTCTCACGTCAAAATATCTGCTTTTTAACCGACTTCAAAATAGCAGAAGTTTCTCAATTCGTTTTTATTTTTTTAATGTACGTTACCTCATAAATTTTTACTGGGTGTACTGCTTTCAATGATTCTTCTTTTAAATCAAAAGTTGGTGTTTGTCATGTAGTTTCACTTTGATCGAGATCTGACAGGGACTTTTTGAGTTATACCCAATAACGCGTATTTATTTCTAATACTGTACATACGTTGTTCTGTACTGATCGATGTAGTTAAAGTCGGTTTTATTATTAAACAAACTATGTGTTTTTGTTTGTTACTTTTTGTTGGTATAAAGAATATCTATGGCAAATTTTCTCCGAATGTTCAAAAAAAGAAAAGACTTGAATTCGAAAAAATATTTTTTAAGCATTCCTTGAAAACTTTGAGCTTCTTATTAAAATTTACACTTTTATTACTCGTAAAATGGAGGTTGTTTTTTTTCCGTCTTCTAATAAAATTCTGTCACTTTATGGAATTTCCAAAGGCTCTCAATATCAACACTGGCGTATTACATGCAAAAGTCTGAAGTCACACAGCAGCTTTTCTAAATATATTTTGTGCGAAAGCGAAATAATTATGAAGTATTCGAACATACTTATTGGAAAGTAAATACTCGATAATTTATTTTTTTCTTGTTACGAGACCAATCTTTGAGTGAGTAAACATCAAGAATTAAAAAAGAAGAAATGTAGTGTGGATACATCGTCAGACAAGAAACACGTTTGCTTTATTTGCTTTTTATATTTTCTGATTCATTTAAAATTGTAAATTAAATTGTACTTGCACATAGCATCATGCTTATAAGAAAAAAGTGACGGACAAATAAATAATTTGCTTTTTAAATCATAATAAAGACAGGGAGTCAGTCCATTTATAAAATAACTAGTTTTTACCCGCGGCTTTGCTCGCATTTTTTTAAACAAAAACTATCCTATGTTACTTCTAATACCCTCAAGAATATGTGTACAAAGTTTCATGATGATTGGTTAAGTAGCTTTCGCATGAAGTAATAAACAAACTTACATCATCTGTTTGTTTGTTCCGGCTAATCTCTGAAACGGCTGAACCGATTTTGAAGGGACTTTCACTGGCAGCTGATATAATAAGGAGTAACTTAGGCTACTTTTATTTTAGAAATTTATATATTTTATAACTCTCCGAACTGAATAATAACTTTTTGTTTAATTCCACGCGGACGAAGTCGCAGGCACAGCTAGCTTATAATGTAGTAGGGATGTGTACACAAAGTGATTTCGATACAACTTCACAATGACATCCATTAGTAATTTCATCTGCTATTAATTTTCAACATACATCTCTGATAAAATCACCTATTTATAGTATATTATTGTTTTTTTTTTCTTTAGTCCAATTTAAATGTTCATTTCAGTTATCCACCTGTTACTTATACCAAGCTAACTCTGATACTTATATATGTACGATACAATACAATACAATAGAAAATAGGGTAGAGACTGTTCAAAACGGCATTGTTTCAACGTCCAATAAATTTTGTTTTATTTTCTTGTTGACATGAAACAAGACGAAGTGTTTTAAAGTAAGTGATTCAGATAGAGTAGATAGTTCAGAGATTGGTGATTCAGAGTTGGACGTATTGATTTTCAGCTGTTTTTCTTAAAAAAAAATAAAATGAAAAATAGAT
Source organism: Melitaea cinxia (assembly GCF_905220565.1). Taxonomy (NCBI): domain Eukaryota; kingdom Metazoa; phylum Arthropoda; class Insecta; order Lepidoptera; family Nymphalidae; genus Melitaea; species Melitaea cinxia. Next base: position 12,725,390 of record NC_059403.1, read on the forward strand.
TGCCGTTTCTAAACCCCTGTATAAGACTTGATTGGCTTGTAATCGGTAATCGGGTATTGGTTTACGTAACTATATATCACTCAGCGGGCTTGTTGTTCTTGTATCTTGTCAGTGCTGCCCTTAGTCAGTGTCAGTCTATTTTGAGTAATGTCCGCTTCATTCTCGCTTGGCGCGGATTCATGAATCATGCAAAATTAAAGTCTCCTATAACGACTTGATTTCAAAGATACTATCAAAGAGAGTAATGTTTTTAATACATAATTTTATCAAATTTTCCTTTATGATGTAACTAAAGTATTTTATTTTATAATTAACTAGCTTCTGCGCGCGACTTCGTCCGTTTGGAACAGAGGCGCGCGCAATACTTGATCATTATTTTGCTGCGATAGTATTTTAAAACTGCGATAATAACACAAAAATAATTTTTCAAATCGGATCAGTAGTTTCTGAGATTAGCGCGTTCAAACAAACAAACTCTTCAGCTTTATAATATTAGTATAGATTTTTTTTTTTTTTTTTTTTTTTTTTTTTTTTTTTTTTTTTTTTTTTTTTATAGAAGAGGGGGCAAACGGACAGTTGTCTCACCTGATGGTAAGTGAAAAACAACATCCACAGACACCCGCTACATAAAATATTAGCAGGCGCGTTGCCGGCCTTTCAAAAAGGAATATGCTCTTCTTTTGAAGGTCCCTAGGTCGTATTGTTTCGGAAATACCGTAGGTGGCAGCTGGTTCCACAGAGGGGTCGTGCGTGGCAGAAAATGGCGCAAGAATCGAGCTGTCGTAGACTTCCAGACATCGAGGTGATGTGGGTGAAATTTTGAATTTCGACGCGATGTCCGGTGGTGGAATTCTGCTGCAGGCATAAGTCCGAACAATTCCTCAGAACACTCCCCGTGGTAAATACGGTAGAAGATGCAGAGTGACCCGACATCTCTACGCAGTGCCAAAGAATCGAGCCGATCGGAGAGAATCTTGTCGCCAACGATTCGAGCCGCTCGGCGTTGAACACGGTCAAATGGAAGGAGCTGGTACTGGGGCGCTCCAGCCCATAGGTGAGAGCAGTATTCCATGTGGGGCCGGATCTGTGCCTTATATAATTGTAGGCGGTGGCAAGGCATGAAATACTGCTTCGCCCTACTGAGCACACTAAGTTTCTTCGAGGCTAGTTTAGCCTTTCCTTCCAGATGACCACTAAATTGCACATTGCTCGATATGTCGACGCCAAGTATCCCAATACTGGCCGAGGCTGTTAAGGGAGTGCCTTCAAACTTAAGAGGAACGACGAAGGGTGATTTTTTTGCGGTAAACGCGCAAACTTGTGTCTTATTAGGGTTAAACTGGACTAGATTATGTCGTCCCCATTGCGAGACTTTGGCTAAAAGAGACTCGATTTCAGACACAAGTTTGTTCCGACACTCATCGACTCGTTCCCGAGAAATATTAGGACGGCCTGTGTATAAGGCGTCCCCGGTGCTGTCGTCCGCATAACAATGAATGCCACTTGTTTGTAACAGGTCATTGATGTGCAGAAGGAACAAGGTAGGTGATAGTACACAGCCTTGGGGAACGCCAGCATTGACAGACTTGAGGTCCGAGCATGCACCATCAACAACGACCTTGATGTTCCTGTCTGCCAAAAAACTGGTGATCCATTTACATAATTTCTCGGGAAGCCCATAGGATGGTAGCTTTGTTAGAAGTGCCCTATGCCACACCCGATCAAAGGCCTTCGCTATGTCCAAACTGACCGCCAGCGCTTCTCCCTTGCTCTCGACTGCCTCCGCCCATCGCTGAGTTAAGAATATTAGAAGATCACCAGCCGAGCGACTCCGTTGAAAGCCATATTGGCGATCGCTAATCAGCTGGTGATCCTCCAAATACCGCCGGAGCTGGCAGTTGATTATGGATTCCATAATCTTTGAAAACAAGGAAGTTATAGCAATTGGTCTATAATTGGACGGATCTGAGCGGTCCCCTTTCTTAGGGATCGGGTGCACCAAGGCCATCTTCCACGAACGTGGGACAACGCCTAACGAATAAGAGTGCCGGAAAAGACGCGTAAGGACGGGTGCCAACTCAGGAGCACAAGTTCGTAGCACTAACGGAGGGATGCCATCGGCCCCACTCGACTTATTGACGTCCAACGAAAAAAGGGCTTTGCGTACGGAGCTCTGTTGGAAAACTATTTCCGGCATTATAGTATCACACCGAGGGATCGTCGGTGGTATTTTTCCCCTATCATCCAAAGTCGAGTTGGAAGCAAAAAGAGAGCCTAAAAGATCGGCTTTTTCCTTCGCGGTGTGGGCCAACGAGCCGTCCCTCATGTGCAATGATGGTAGGGATGGCTTACAAAAATTCCCTTGGACAGCTTTGGCGAGTGACCAGAATGCACGAGTTCCCGAAGGAAGTCGAACCAATCTCTCCCCAATTCTGCCCACGTACTCCGCTTTTGCCTCAGCGATGACTCTTTTGAAGGACCTGGAGGCAAAGTTATACTCCTTTTTTAATGCGCTGGTCTTTACATCCTGGGACATCGATGCATTAGCCCAAGCTCGGTAGCTTTCCCGCTTATGGCGTGCAGCTATTTTGCATGGTCGACCAAACCAGGGCTTGGATTTGCCGCCTATAGGCACCGCAGAGCACGGAATAAAAAGTTCCATGGCTTGCAGAACCACTTCGGCGACAGAATCAGCAACGATGTCTGGATCATCCAGCGAGAAGCAGATTCGCCCCCATGGGTAGGATGCGAAGAAGGACCGCATTCCATCCCAATCAGCTGACTTATAGTGCCAAACGCGTCGGCTGCCCGCAAAGCGGGGCCATCGTGGGCGTGTAACTGGCACAGAACTCCGGACCAGACAGTGGTCCGACGAGCCAAGTGGAGAGTCCACGGAAACTACATACTTTTCTGGGTGAGACGTCAGCAAAAGGTCCAACAGGGAAGGCGTATGATCTTCCACATCAGGGATACGCGTTGGTGATGCTACTAATTGTGTCAGATCACACGCTGAGGCAAAGTCGTAAACAGATCTTCCCGCATGATCGGTTGTACGCGAGCCGAGCCACTCGGTGTGATGGGCGTTGAAATCACCAAGTATCACGATCTCTGCAGATGGGATCCGTTGTAGCACGGTGTCTGTAGCCATTTGAATGTGTTCCATGAGTCGATCAGTTTCGTCGTTACCGCTGTGGGACCTATATAGGCAGGCATAGACGCGGGGATGGTCGTCGCTGTCTACGCGCAACCAAAGGATGGAGAGGTCCCTACCTTCAAGACTGCCGAGGCGACGAGAGCACACATCCTCTCTGACGTACGCGCAAACTCCAGCCCGCGGTACAAAAAAGTGTTCTAATTTGTACCCCGGACAGGAGAGATAAGAGGTATCAGCTGGAGAGGATATCTGCGTCTCTGTCAAAAAGAGCAAGGCCGGCTAAGATTATTTTAGTGCTGTATGTAGCAACGTGTAAATTTCTAGATTAAGCTTATACTTTCTGTTATATACTAAAAGGCAAGATTATCGTATCGTGATAGTAAAGCGTAAAAATACTCAGATAAATACAAGCAAGATTATTGTTGTAGGGCACAGTAGGATATACCCTGCTTAAAATGTGGAGCTGCTCTCGAGCAGTGTTGAGTTCCTGTGAGCTCCCGTGGAGGGTCTAAGAGAGGGTCGGCAATGTGTCTATAAGCTATGGTAATAACTTACCATCAAGTGATCCGTACGTATGTTTATCAACCTAGTTGTATAAAAAATATATATATTTCAATTTTTAGTTTTTTAAACAATTTTGCATATTATACACCAATATATCATACCATATAATATATTCTCTTTCTTGCGTTCTCACATCCTGATCCTACCTTTGAGAGAAACCCCGTGCATAGCCCGTTACATTGCACGTTAACAATACATTAATAAGTTAAAAAAATGATTTATTTACGAACGTTTTAATAAATATTATTTGTACAAGTTATTTAAATAAATATTAAAAACTAGCTGACCCCGCAAACGTTGTTTTGTCATATATGTTATTCACTCCCCTTAATCCCCCCCGCCCCAAATGTCAGCTGTATGAGAAATAGAGAAGATGTTGGACGATTCTCAGACCTACCCGATATGCACACAAAATTTCATAAAATCAGTCCAGCCATGGAGGAAGAGTATTGTAACTAACATTATGACACGAGAATTTTTTTATAAAAGATTTTTCACTGAATTTTTTGTTCAATCACAATAAAGTCACTTTTGAATAGTGTAGCTTTCTGTTAGTGAAATAATTTTCGTGATCGGATTAGTATTTGCGAAGATTACCCCCTACAAACAAACAAAGCTAGAAACTTTACCTCTTTATAATATTAGTACAGATTATATAAAAATGTAAAATATTTACATTTCAAATTAAAATATGGACAGGTGGACATTCAAATCGAGTATTCATATTATTTTTATGAAATAAAAAACTCATGTAAATGTACATATATATTATTCGTTAATATATTAGTATTATGACAGTACTGTCAGTTTATTTTTATTTTTAGACTGACGTTAATTCAAATGAATGTATAAATATTTTACTTATTTGAAAAGATAGCATTGACCGCGTAGCAGACAAGATAATATGTAGATCAGAATGAGAAATACTATGTATCTTATTGCGTTCTATTAAGGACACAATAGTGTTCGTACTCCTACTACCACTGCCATTAAAACTTTTGATAGAAACGGATAACAATGTTTTGATCAATAGCTGCCAATAATTATCAATTATTATAAATAAATGATAGTTATACTAGATACAATTGTATAATATATATCATTTGTAATGCTGTTAAAACCTTGTATTGGTGTGCAAAAGTGTAAATAAATAAATTAATTAAAAAATGAATATTGTATAATAAATGTTGACAAGCGTTAATTCCGCCGATAAACTGTCACGCAGTTTGCCGGGTTAAGAAATTGTAAAAATATTGGGTCTAAATAAATAATTTAATATTATTACTAAGCAAATGGATTATTGAAATAACTATCATATATGTTTCTATAATGCCTCAAGTATGCCAAACGTGCATCGTACTCTCAAACCAAAAAACCTACCCATTATGGAACGCCTATGGACAGAACAGCTTACAGGCACTTATTAAGCATACAATTATGTAGTTAGTGATTATGAAATTTTATTTCCTGTACGAAAAATGTTTTCATTGGGTTTTGAAATTCCAATATTAATTATTTGAAAAACAAAATTGATTTTTTTTTTACTGTGTAATATTTGTCCTTAGTGAAGGTTCCCAAGTATCCATTAATAATATAAATATTATGACATATGTTGACTTATGACAAACATATACAATGTAAATTCTTTTTTTTTATTAAGGCTCAATAAGGTTTTAAGTGTTTTTATTGAGGTTCTAGAGACAATTTGAAAGATGTTTTTAGATATATGATATTAATAGATTCGTCAAATTAAATAAGTAATGTAGAGTATTTAAGATGTAGATTTTATTGCTTCCAGGGAAAAAAATACATGGAGAATTCTTTTGAGTCAAACAACCCGTTTATTGAGTTAAATATACGGTTTAAAACATCACGTCCCGACTAATGGCAGTAGTTGTCACCAAATACGTTAGATGAGGTGGAGGAGGATAGCGGGATGTGAGAGTAAATGTGAGGGACGATGACTAGTGGTAATAAAATTCTAATTGTATTATACATTATATGTTTTAGAAATGAAGGCAAATCAAAATAGAATTCGTTTCATTAAATTTTATTTTCTTACTTTTTTTACCGTTATACGTCATACTAAATTTGATACAATGTTTCTTTGCTATGAACATAAAGTATTTGTAAAATAATGGTTGTCACGTTTTCTAATGTTTATTTTTATATAAGAGTATCTTTTGAATTGTCATCTGCACGTTTATATTACCGAGCGATTTTACCCATATTGTAATTATACCCTATAAAACTGTACACAACTTAGGCGATAAAAGGTCACGCTACAATTTGTAATAAGGAAGTTAAAATGGAAAATACCACGCAATTCAGCTAATATACCAAAAAATTATAAATACTTTCTAATTAAAAAAAATGCATAAGAACAACGAAATATTACAGTATATAAAGTTTTGAATTTTATTATTAGAGGTTGAAGTAATCTAAACACGTTTATTATTACTTTATTCGGTAAAATTGCTTTGGGATGTTTTCGATAATAAAGTAACAATATTTTTTTACTCGATATAACTTAATGAAATAACAAAATTGAAACTTTTATGTGTTGTTTAACCGCTCTCATAAAACCCTAAATTAAAATTTTATTAAATATTTCTAATATCAACATAGTTCTCACGAAAGGGGTAATAACAATAGTTGTAAATCAAATTAAGAACTTAAAAAAAAATGTTGACTCTTGTCTCACACAAAGATATTTTCACAAACGCAATGAAAGAATTTTTGAGCACTCTTATCATTTTAACAACACAATAGAATTACGAGCTCTAGACAATCCGTAGTTCTGGTCAAACACTTGTTTTAAAGTTTAGAATACTTATTTATATTTTAATTATACTATCTGTCATTCCATTTTCAAAAGTTTAAAATGGAATTCCTTTTTACAGATAATATTTATTAACTTGAATTTTTTTTTAATATTTTTAATAGGTACTTTTTACAAAACAGATTTCGTTAATCATCAATCATATTAAACTGTAGAAAATTCACAGGGAATCGTTTATGAAAGCCTAATACGTACAAATTTAATGGCTCTTAAGATTTATTAGCATAATATTTAATGGCAGAATTAAAAGTAATATTATTTGTTTTTATGCACTTAACCCGAAAATTTGTTGTTTCCGACAATGTATACAACTTTATGCACTTTATGTGACGCATTTGCCAATTTATAAATTCAAAAATATATTTTTAAATTATAATAATAAGAAACCAAAATTATAATAGCTCCTTTTGTCTTAAATAGGCTGCAAATCAGTGCAATATTTATTTTTCTACGCTTTATTACTTTTATAGAAATAATAATAAAAAAACACGTTTTTATATATAAAAAAAAAAACAAAAGTATAAAAATCTGATCAAATTAGTGTATTGTCATCGGTCCTTGATAAGCCTACGAAATTTAAACAAAATGTGAACGTTTGAAGTGGGTCAAAATGAAGTCGAAAGGAGTCTGTTACAAACAGACAAACATACAGGTGAAGCTAATATAAAGCGGGTAAAACAATATGTAGCTTATTTACGTTTTATAATTATTATGGCAATACTCGGAAATAATGTTATTTAATTAATAATATATTTATTTCATCAATTCAGTCCGTGTCATCATCATCATCATCATCATAATGATATGAACTAATGGCATTGTTAAGTTAACTAAAGTCGTTTTTATTAGACATCACACGACTATAAGTCGCCTTTTTTAACCGACTTAAAAAAAGGAGGAGGTACTCAATTCGACTGTATTTTTTATGTATGGCTATCTCAGAACTTTTGACTGGGTGGACGGATTTCATTCATTCTTTTTATAATCGAAAGGTGATATTTGTCACGTCATGTGGTCCCATTTAAATTGATTCGAAGTATGACAAGTACTTTTTGAGTTACATCTCATAATGGGCCTTTACTTGACTATTTTTTCGTCGACCTACATTGTATTATACCTTATTTAAATACGTGTGTTTTATTGATTCTTATTTTAATCGAAAACTGACGATTGTCTTGTGGCCCCATTTAAATTTGATTGAGATCTGACCAGTACTTTTTGAGTCATTAATAGGGTGTATTTACTTGACCATTTTCTCGTCTACCTACTCGTCGATGTAATCGAAGTTGCCTTTTTTTTCGTTGGCGAGCAAACACAATTATTTAAACAAAATATAGTATCGAACTTCATAAAAATGTCAATACAAGATTGTTATCATTCGTATTGTTTATATTTTTATTGCGATTTAATTATGTAAGTTTTAAAAGTATATTTATATTTATGATGTGCATAAAAAAACAATCGGTACGTAATTTTTCGGTTCTGTTTAAATTTAATGCAAAGTTATGTATGAATATTTTCGAATGTAATATGTATGTATATTTTTATCTGTGTATGTTACGTATTTGCTAAATATTATTAGTTGCCTACAGTTAATTTGTTTCTTTTTCTGTTTCTTTGGAAATAAATTATGCTTACGCGTTCATTCTACACTCTAAGTTTAAGCCGAGTCTTAGAAATATACATACGCCTGTAATATCTCACTACTGGGCATAGGCCTCTTTCCCCATGTAGGAGAAGGATCAAAGCTTAATCCACCACGCTGCTCCATTGCGGGTTGGCGGATATATTCCCTACTATGAGTAACGATTGCTATCAATCGTGCTCTCCGAGGTACGGTGGGGAGACCCACAAGGACTACATAAATACCCAGACCACGGCAAACATCTATGGTCTATCGTATGGTCAATACAAATATTTGTCATATGCGAGGATCGAACCTGCAACCGCCAGCGCAACAGCCACAAATCAATGCTGTGATCGTTGCTGGCGCAACGCGTCGGTTTTCGTCGTTTAGGACTTAACTCGGACTTTTCGAAATTAACCAAATAAATTCAAACCTAAGAGAATACCTATTATGAGCTTAAAATATTTTACTGTCAAATTCTTCAACCAATTATCAGATCATTGTCACTAAGTATATTGTATTGGACTCGTTAAAACAAACCTCAAACTTGGCGTGATGATTAACTGCTCAAGGGCTTACCCGAATAACTGTTAATTTTGTGATCAAACCAATTTTGAGTTCTTATTGTATTCTATTGATATTTAAAACATTGTAATGTTCGATGAAAAAAAAAAGTACATAGGCAAAGGCAGTAGAATATTCTTTCTGTATTTTTAAGGATCAATCAAAATAAATACAAATCGGTTATATGTGTTTGTATTACATGTTTTATGTTTTTTTTCTTTAAAATATAATATATATATTTACGATATTGTCCGTAGCTTATTAATGTTTATTCGAATTGTCAAAGTTTTAGTCCCGACCTTCAGACTGGTATAGTAGTCTCAAGACAATTTCAACTTCAAAGGGATCATTGTTGAAATCGGTACTCCACAAACATTTTTACTATTGTTTGTATAGCTATTTTATTTAGGAACAATTGTTTTTTTTTAATATGTTTGTTTCTAGCATTTTTATTAAAACACAAATTATAAAGATTTCATTATAGTACTAAAGGTATAGTGTGCACTTATAAATAATCCATAACTAACAGCTATTCGGATTAAAGATTTTTATCCTCAACACTATAAATTTAGGATAACGATAGCTCATTTATGCTAGACTAGTTACAGAATCATATCTGCAACCTTTGATCTCTATTACATCTATTATATATTAACACAGAAAAAATATTGACACAGTAATTAATACCTTTAACTATTCGCTAGTACATTCTTGATCCGTACAGCCAAAGAATGGAACTCTCTACCAGCGTCTGTGTTTCCAGAAAATTATAACCTGGGGATCTTTAAGTCGCGAGTGAATAGGTTACTTCTAGGTAAGCGTGCTCCATCTTAGACCGCATTTTCACTTATCATCATGTGAAATAGTGGTCAAACGCAAGCCTATCATTGTATAAAAAAAAAACTATTTCTTAGGTTCTTTAATTAAGTTTTGCTACAACCGCTTTGGTTTAGTGGAGCGTGTCGTCGCTTAAAACACCAACGGATTACGTGTTCGATTTCCGCTTGGTATGATTATAAATTATATTTGTACAAATATTTGCTGTGTGGTTATGGCAGTACGAATATAGCCACCCCCCTCTCTTCCCGTCGGTGTTGTAAGAGGCGACTAAGGGATAACACAGTTCTATTACCACCTTGGAACTTAAAAAGCCGTCCGATGGCGGGATAGCCATCCAACTGCTAGTTTTCAAATACACAGGTCGAGAACGGGCAGCAGTGTCTTCGGTGCGACAAAGCCAGCCCTGCGGTCACCAACCCGCCTGCCCAGCGTGGTGACTATGGGCAAAACACACGAGTTCTCACCATTTTTGGCACGAACTTGTGGAGGCCTATATCCAGCAGTGGACTGTACTAGGCTGAAGTGTGTACAAATATTTCTTTAAGTTTGAATCTTTGTCCTTGTGGAATTCCCTACCGTACCTCGGAGAGCAGGTTAATCCGTCGGTCCCGCTTGTTATTATAAATACCTCATAGCGATCGATAATCATAGTAGGGAAAATATCCACCAACACGCTGAGGAGTAGCGTCGATTAAGCTCCTATCCTCCTCCTATATAGAGAAAGAGGCCTATGTCCTGCAGTGGGATATTACAGGCTGAATCGTACTGTTGTGGTAAAATAAATTTTTACTTCTGATCTAGGTTGTAGATAAATAAACATTTCTTTATAAGCTTAAATTTCTTCAGTGTGACAACAAGTAGAATAATAACGACGTATTTCTGTAGAATTTTTTTACAAATATTGTAATTGCAAACAAAAGAACTACGTTTCATCTTGAAATCCACTTTTTGTTTTAATAAAACTAGTAACAAACGTTTCTACATTTCAGTGCCTAAGTATTAAACCACACATAGGACATCAAGATATTCATACACACGCACGTACGCATACTCATGATACGCTTGTTTGTATAAAGCACAGTCATTGGGTCTTTTACGATCTACATACGCAAGGTTGCCAAATTGGGTCATGAAAAAGAGATTTCGGCGCGATATCAATGTTATTTACCTACTATTTTTTGTGTCATTGTAATTTAGTGAATAGACGTAGATAAATGTAAATCATGAACAGACAGTTAAGTCAATGTTCGTGTTAACGTAATACTTGTTCAACACTGGCTTGTGATCGCAGTATCGTTCATTTTTATTAATAAGTACATAACAATACAGTAGTCATTTTACCTTAATCGCGATAAAATATATCTAAAAAAATATTTCGTTGATAAGTCTTTCGAAAATCATTCATGTGATTAAATGTGCAATTTTAACAATTGAAGAAAATAGAATTTTATCTCCATATATAGTTTAGGTGTTTTGTTCCCTTATCATGTCGAAAATATCAACGAGTCAATCACATTTTAAAAATAGTGAAAAGTTGTTGGAAAAATAAAAGGGATGTTTTCTTGCAACCAGTTCTTCGTCTGTTTTTTATTTGAGAATCTTCGTTTTTAATATGTATATTTATATATATTTATTATTATATATATTATATTATTTAAAATTGTTTTGGTTATGATATATATTCATTATATATAATTTATAAAAAAAACAATCGTTTGAAAACATCGTCAACGCTTCGCCATTTTTGTCTTTTGAAAACGGTATTTGTTTTATTTCAGCAGGAGTCGTTTGCATACATAATTTCACTGTTTTGATACTTCCTTTTGTATCAGGTTGAACAAGTAGTACTGGAGTGAATAAGTAAAAATAAATATAAAAATATACTTAGCTTTTAGTAGGAATATTAAATAAAATGTTAAGAATTCGTTTCTATTTTTAGAAAGATTTTTTGCTCTTTGAAAAAGGAATATTATATTGCTAATACGTGTTGTAAATTTTTATTATTTAATTTTATTAATTAAATTTTTATACTTATTGCTGGTTGATTGATTGATTTAGCCTGTAACATTCCACTGCTGGGGACGCAGGCCCCTTTCTATATGTAGGAGAAGGGATGTAGCTTAATCCACCACGCTGCTCCTGTGGAGACTGCTGTAATTTTTAATGTTGGTCGTTAATATCGACACAGCTAAGATTTTTACGACATATATTGATATAAGTTACATTACATTAACAAAAACCAAACTTTGTGTTGGTATTCTATTGAAAAACAAATAGCGATCTTTATCGACTTGTCAGAATATTACATTTCCATTTAAATTATTTATACAAAAACCGTTCCGTTTGACATATTGTTCTACCCCTTTATTAAAAAGATTCTTTCGAATGAAACTTCTGTATAAATTGAAAAAAATTAAGTCTCATATGTATACGAGTTAGTCATAAAACCATTATTATGATATTTTAAATTTTACGGACAACTCATTGTAAAAAATTTAGTTCGTAGAACGAAATATGTGAAACAACTCCTTAAACATTTTTATATTTAAATTGTTTACTATTTTTTTCTCAAAAGAAACTCTACCGTTATAAAAATATTTAATGTCATCACAACATATAAATTAACGACAAAAACTTCGAGCTCGCGCCAACTTTGCTAATATGAACGCTGGTATAACGGAACAATTTTAATAATTCGCAAATGACGGAACGTAAGCGATTTTATTAGAGCTTTGTTGAATGTTTACGTTTCAAAGTTAATGGATGAAATCATGCCTGACGTTTTAAATTTTTGGAGTTCACGCCTTAAGAAACAATATAAAGCCTTATGGTAATCTAAACCTAGGTTTAGATTATAGAGTTTTATTACTTTGATTACTTATAATGACTACTCTGGTGTAATGGCGCATGCCATACGCACTTAAGAGTGTTTGCTACCTCAAATTGCTTATTTTCCACTCGGCAGGATGTCCATATCTTCCAAACTACTGAATATTTAAGTTTGAAATTTATGTATGGTAAAGTTCAGGACATAAACTATCTTTCATATGTTTCGAAAACACGATTCCATAAAATTTTCTCGATACAAAAAAAATCGCAAAGTTACCTCTATTTTTGTATTAAAACCTTAATATCTCAGTAAATATAGAAGTTATGGACTTGAGATTAAGCATGGTAATTGAAATAAGTATGAAGAACATTTTATATGTTGCGTTTTTAAAAAAATAACTATTGATAATGTTCGTGGGGAGAAAATACATATAATTCGCGCGATGAACAACCAAGCGCTCTCAATTCTCATGTGTGGTTAGTATGGGTGAAATATGAATTCGAGCTGAGGTAGTGTAGCCCCTTAAACAACGGCGGTTCGTGCAGTGGACCTGCGTGGTGTTTTAAGTTCCGATCCTTCTCCTACACGGAGAAAGGTTTATGCCCAGCAGTGGAATGTTACGGGCTGAATCGTAATCGTAAGCTATAGAAAACAATATCTATTTCCGAAATTTTGGCAACAAATCGTTATAAGTACATGCCAGTCTGGCTAAAGAGGATTACTTGCCTAAGTTTGATATGTCATCATCATCATCATCATCACTTCAGCCTCCTATGTGTTGCCCATAGTCACCACGCTGGGCAGGCGGGTTGATGACCGCAGGGTTGGCTTTCTCGCACCGAAGACGCTGCTGCCCGTCATCGGCCTGTCTATTTCAAAGCCAGCAGTTGGTTTGTTATCCCGCCATCGGTCAGCTTTTTAAGTCCTAAGGTGGTAGTGAAACTGTGTGTCTTTTTAAGTTCCAAGGTGGTAGTGGAATTATTCTTTAGTCGCCTCTTACGACACCCACGGGAAGAGAGAGGGTGGTTATATTCTTCACTGCCGTAACCACACAGATTGTAACAACATAGCTAGCAGCTAGCAAGTTGGATATGTACAAAGATACATATTATAAAGCGTTCGGTTACGTAGGCTATTTGGTTGGTATATTAAAACAAATATATTTTGGACTAAACTAATATCTTCTTCTTCTTACGGTGCCTCTTCTCTACGAAGGTTGGCGACCATCATGGCTATCTTAATCTTCGAAGCTGCAGCACGGAAGAGAGAGCGAGTACTTAGATTAAACCATTCACGGAGGTTCTTCAGCCAGGATATTTTCCTTCTGCCTGGTCGGCGTTTTCCCTCGATTTTTCCTTCAATCACAAGCTGAAGAATCCGATATCTGTGTCCTCTCATTATGTGACCAAAATACTGCAGCTTCCTTTCCTTCACAATCCTCATTATCTCCAACCTTTTATTCATTCGGCGCAAAACCTCAACATTTGTTATTTTCATGGTCCAGGATATTCGGAGCATACGTCTGTATATCCACATTTCAAAAGCTTCTAGTTTTGAACATAATGCTGAGGTCAAGGTCCAACTTTCGACCCCATAAAGTAGAACACTGAATACACAACAGCGCACGAGTCTCATGCGGAGTTTTAGGCTAAAGCGTTTATAGCACAAAATCTTTTTCAGCTTCATAAAGGCACTACGGGCTTTTTTTATACGGACTCGAATTTCCTGTTCGCTACTCCATTGTTCATTTATGTAGCTACCTAGGTATTTAAATTTTTCTACGCGTTCAATTAGGTTGTCTTCCAAGAATAGATGTTCATTAATCACTGGGGTCTTGGATACTATCATAAAATTGGTCTTTTTCGTGTTTATTTTTAGTCCGTATTTGTTGCTCGCCACGTTTACAAGATCCAGCAACTTTTGTAGTCCTACAATATTCTCCGCAATAAGAATCGTATCATCAGCATATCGAACATTGTTCACGACTTCTCCATTTATCACTATACCTTCATCGGTTTCATAGAGGGACTCGGCCATGATTCTTTCGGCATAGAGATTAAATAGTAAGGGTGATAAAATACACCCTTGTCGAACGCCACGCTTGATTTTAGTTTCTGTGGATAGTTGATCTTCCACCTTAACCATTGCTTTTTGAGCCCAGTACAGATTAGCAATCACTCTAAGGTCATGCTTGTCGATACCAGTATGTTCGAGAATCTCAATTAGCTGTTCATGTCGTACTCTATCAAACGCCTTTTCGTAATCAATAAAGCATAAGTACACTTTTTTATTCATGTCAAGACATCTCTGAACTAAAACGTTTAGACAGTACTGTGCATCTCTGGTACCTAAGCCATTTCTAAAACCAAATTGCGTTTCTGATATATGTTGTTCACATTTCCGGTAAATACGAGCGTGTATAACTTTTAAAAAGATCTTAAGAACGTGGCTCATTAAACTAATTGTTCTGTGGTCTTCACACCGTTTTGCGTTTAGTTTTTTGGGTATAGTGATAAAAGTAGATCTCAACCAATCATTGGGGAAAACACCAGTTTTGTAGACCATGTTGAATAGATTTTTGAGGACTAGGGACGATTTGTTGGACATAATCTTTATAACTTCTGTGTAGACAGCATCAGGACCTGCAAACTAAACTAATATAATTTGGACTATTTATTGATGGAAAACAAACGCTGTTTTTGAGTGTTTTGTGTTGAAATATCATGTCCTAAATAATTCTGGGCGATTGTAGTGATGACATATTTTATTGCACCAGTTATTATTATAGTATCTTTGACTATGCATAAACAGCCAAATATATAATATACAATTGTATTATAAATGTTATTAATTTTCATCAAGGTTTACGAATTAATATCACTAAATTAATATATTCCAGTTTATGCTATAAATTCTTAAAAGTTTATAAATTATATTTTATTTTATTCTTAATTATTTGTATCAAATGAAAAAAGTTGAAACGTTATTAAATGCGGCAGCAAGCATCAATCAAAATCGACTGTCAGCTTCGACGCCAATTCAATTTTCTCGGCCATCTTGATTCGACAGATTTTTTACAAAAGCCGCCTTCTGCTTAGAATTAAATTGAATAGAAATACAATCTTGATTTTGCTTACACGAAATACTTTGCAAATTGTTTATTGTAATATCATTGCTTCACAATGTTTTGATTTTATAGACATTACCTTTAGTGATTAATAATATTCAACCTTATAGTACCTATTACATATTATGGACTTTTATGTTTCACTATGCGAGACCTCTACTATTAAAGTTTATGATTTCCTACAATAGATCAAATGACAGGCTTTGCTGAGAATACCAGACTGAGAAACTTGCCCAGCGACAACTAAAAAAAAGTACTAATAGTTTTAAACAAGCTTTTATATAAATTCACTGAAAACAGTAAAATAAACATTTCCTTTAAAACTTTTACTATGAACATAATTATAATGTCATTAGACAATTTACATGAAACAAAAGCTTGTACGAGGTATAAGGAAGGCTAAGTTGATTATATTAAATTAAGTTACTAATTATATCTAGGTATATTAATATATCAACAAATACTCCATAAATATTTCAACTCTACAAGACCACTGATTCAATTACATCACTAAGAAGAGACTTGAAATAAAGCCAATCAAAAAGTTATATGGATGGGCATTAATTTTAAAACAAAAGAGTAATTACACATATTAAATAAATAGTCAAAACACATGCAGCTGTTTTACACAGGCTCAATATTATAGGTAGGCCAACGTGGGCATAGGCGTGTCACAAAACCGTTGTGTGGTTCGCGGTTAGCAAATTTTTGGTTTCGCATAAATTTCTAACCATGACGTACTCTAAAATGTTCATTTTAATGGTGTAACGTTACAATAAGTTTTAATGGAAAGTGTAGTAGAACTTACATTTTTATAAAGTACTAGCTTCCCGGACATACTTCGTTCTGTCAAAAGTTAATAGTAAAAGTTATTATTATTATTTTTTTTATTATTAAAACCTTCCGTGGGACTGAAGGAAGATAAAAAATAAATAAATTAGCCCAATCGGTTGTGTTATTCTCGAGTTATGCGCTTAAAAACATTTATTCTTATTTATATAAATTAATATAAGGTCAGAAAATATCTTCACAAGTAAATTATAACACTCGGTTTAGTAATTATGCGGTCCTTTTCCGTATTATTGCATTAATGCTATCCACGCCAGCCATTGCAAACATCGATACGCTATAGTAGCTCGGCAGCCGCAAAAATAATCTAAATTCATTATTATAGTGAACGCGTAGAAATAATAAAATAGAAATATAATAAATAGTATAATGTTTCAATCTTTTTCTATAAGTCATTTGTAATATTGCTATGACACACGTCGTCACAAAATCTACCGCTACATTGTGGAATTTCAGATGGAGAATCTCTTTAGATTCCTATTAAATGATTCTGTATAATGAGTTATATGTTCGTCAGTTCTCTATTCCCATTTTAGGTACAATCTAAATTTAGGTACAATCTACATTCAATCACGAGAGGGACGTGGTAAGGACAAGTAAACGTCGTTCAAGATTTTCACGCTATTTTTTAAATTACATTCAGTAGTGTATCACTATACACTCACTATACAGTGATCTAACCACATTCTAGTCCCATATGTGACCCTGACATGTACTTGTATGTAAATGAGTGAGAGTGTACAAGTCCAATTTTGGTCCGCAAAAAAACTTTTAAAGACACAAACAATTGTTGGAAGTTAATATTATGAGAAAGACATATGCTTGCGCTATTTTTTCTTTAGCCATTTCATTAATTATAACTATTATAATTTGTTACATAGTTTTTAGGGTTCCGCACAGAAAAAAAAACCTTATGGGATCCCTTTTCTCAGGAACGCGTGAGGTATCAAGCTGAAATGCATATCAAATACTTAGGTCTAAGATCCCTCGGAGCTGTGAAAAAATCAAACTTCTAAGCCAACGAAATCAAAAGATACAGACGTTTATGCTGCAAATTTTCGACATTTGCAAGGGAATCAAAACCTACAAGGTACTTTCCGTGAACTCAGAATAATGAAATTTGGTACCAAACAACGTCTTATAGCACAAATAAAGGAAAAATTGCCGGTTTTATTTATGATTTAAGTAATATAAGCTCGTAGAGCACGCTAAGCTATCAGTCCCATTTGTTATCATAGATACCTCATAGCGATCGTTACTCATAATGGAAAATCTAATCTATCTAATAATGGAAAATCTATCTCCTAACTCGCAGTAGTCTAGCGTGGTGGAGAACGAGCCCTATTCGAAACGGAGAAATGTTATTCACTTCAATTTCATTTTTAACATTTCAATATCAATGATTATTATTTTCTAAATAATTTTTCGTTAAATAATAATACAATCCATGACATTTTTGACTACTTAGTTATAATGCAGTTTCGTCAAGACAAGTTTTCGTTCAGACAAAGATATTATTGGAATGGAGTAATTAAGTTTTAATATTAAACTTAACTTCGAATATTGTCATTTATACCTCTTTATGACACAAATGTAAACTTAATTAAACTCAAAACTTGTTAAACGTCCTATTATTTTTTGAGTTATCTCTGATGATACGTATCCACTTAACTACTTTTTCGTCTACCTACGCTGTATTACTGGTCGATATAACTGAAGTCGGTATTTTTCGTCTGAAAGCAAACACAATTATTATTTCCTCACTATGGAATTTCAGTCTACATAGCACATTGAGAAACAGTTATTTTTGGTGTCGGGAAGGCGAAAATCCCGTCGAATACCTCACTAATTAATAAAGAAAAAATATAAATGCCGTGTTTGCTATTGATTAATGTTTCATCGATAGCAAAAATAAATTTCATTCTTTTACGTTACGTTAGCGTTCAAGCTTAAAACGTTTTGTCGACATCAAAGGGAGAGTACAACATTTTTGACGAATTCAGTCGTTTATTTATAAAATTTACTGCACAATACAAAGTATGTTGAACAAACATATAATAAAATAAAAAATAAAAATAAAAAGTGGGCCGAAAGCTATATCAACCAGTATTCAGAGTTACATGAAAATGTTTATTGACTCTAAAAGTGTGCGTTTATGAAAACAAACGAAAATTTTTAATTTTATTTACAGAATAGTCTTTTAATAATCGCTTTGGTGTGATGGCGTACAGGCATCTAAAACATCGAGGGTTTGCAGTTTCGATTTCCGTTTGTGATGGATTTGTATTGGAACAATTTGTATTGGAACAAATATTCGTTTCCGGTTTGGATGTCTGTCCTTGTGGGTCTTTTCACCGTGCCTCGAAGAGCACGTTAAGTTGTCAGTTCTGGTTGTAATCATATACACCTGATAGCGATCGTTACTCATAGTAGGGTTATATATCCGCCAAACAGCAGTAGAACAGCGAGGTAGATTAAGCTCCAATTCTACTCCTACATAGAGAAACTGGCCAATGTTCACCAGTCTGATGTTACAGGCAGAATCGTTAATGTCTTTTTTGGTTGATGTTGATTTTTTATCGTTTTAATATACTGTATTTGCAATATGATACTGTATCAATACTTTTTTCTGCTGTTGTTTGCTTATCTCTGTGAAACAACTTTTTTCGGATTTTATCGCGGTTTATTATTAACTCCACACACAGTCCTCCCGTGACCATGGTTGCTGTAAAGTATCCGAAACGTCGGGAATCAAAAGTTAATAATAAACCGCGATAAAATCCGAAAAAAGTTGTTTCATTAAATGAGTAAAATTCGCGTAAACATTAGAAAACAATATATCTCTGTGAACCTTCCCACCGGATCTCAGAAATCACGTAAAAATGCCAGTCCCGGTCGCTATCATAGACACTTAATAGGGATCATTACTCAACGCTGAGAAATTATTAACTGATCCGTAGTGTAGTTGCTAGGTCGAAGTTCCAACCCTTCTTCGAAAAAGAGAAGGTTGCTCTCAGTTGTATCAGTGAAGCTCGGGTGATACCGTACGTGTCACGTAGAATGGTAAAGCGAAACAGATTGATTTGTGTCGTTAAATTACAGTCTGAATATAATTTTGAAAACAGGTAAAATAGTAATAATCATTTGATGGTGTAGGTAACATTGTGTAATAATTAACTTTAACTAAACATGGATTGTACCTGTTGCGCTGGCGGTTGCGGGTTCGATCCACGCACATGACAAACATTTGTATTGGCCATACAGGTGTTTGCCGTGGTCTGGGTGTTTGTGCAGTCCTAGTGGGTTTCTCCACCGTGCCTCGGAGAGCACGTTAAGCCGTCGGTCCCAGTTGTTATCATGTACACCTGATAGCGATCGTTACTCATAGTAGGGAATATATCCGCCAACCCACATTAGAGCAGCGTGGTGGGTTAAGCTCTGATCCTTATCCTACATGGGGAAAGAGGCCTATGCCCTGTAGTGGGATATTACAGGCTGAAGCTATTAAACATGGCTCTACCTACCTTACCTTTAATAAAATCGTGAAACCTCAATCAAGATACATTCACTGTTAATATAAATGAATTACCTTTAAAAGTCAATTAAATTAAATATTATATACATATTTATTACTGAGTCCATAACAACGTTTTGTTAATTTGATTTTTTATATACACTAGGTCGGTAAACAATCGTACGGTTCACCTGATGGTAGCGATTACCGTAGCTTACTCTGCAACACCTCCTCCTCTCCCCAGGAGCTCTGGTCACCTTACTCACCAGCAAGAACGCAATACTGCTTGAAAACAGTATTATTTAGCTGTGATCTTCTGTAAGGTCGAGGTTACTACCTCAGTCAGGCTGCTCCATATTTTGAGCAGGAAATTTCCTTCTGTGCCCTACCTCAGTTTTTATTATTATTTTAATTTTTGCTCAGTAAATGACTTTATTTATACAAAATATTATACATATTTACAATTCACAACTTAAGAACTAAATATTTACAGATATATTTTTGCTTATACTGAATATTGTAGTACAATACTTAAAGTGAGGAATTAAATAGTTTCCTTTATAAGATTTTTTTCCTTTATAAAAGAATAATTATCGTTATAGTTTTCCTTTTTTTAAAGTACTATATTTATTATAAGGCTTAATGAAATCTAATAAAAGTGAAAGCTCTATATATATATATATATATATATATTGTAATATTAATATTGTATATTGTAATGTGTACAGTGTATATGTGAGTGAGAGATGAATGTGAGGAACGGTTATGAGGTAAACCATAACTAATGAAAGTCGATTTAACACTATAAGATAATTTAGTATATACAGACAGAAGTACATATATCATATGTGGTATATGCAAAAGAGCAATTTCACAAGAACTAACTTGAATTAAAGGAGGTTATTTCACAAGAATTAGTCTAAATGAAACGAGCTTATTAGATCGCAAAGACAATTACATTGTTGAATGTGCGGTAACCCGTACATATCTTAGACAAAATTAATGAATGAATTCGCAAGGAGGTACCATCAAAGACGTAAATATAAGTTACTGAGTAGATTAAATGAAAAGTTAAAAAAATCCACGTAATGGCTGATTTCTATATACGGAGAGAAAACGATAGCTACTAATATTAAAATTGTCCATTTGTCTCACTTTTGATATGATTCATAAATTTCAGCCCTCGCGTACAATTATCCTAAGTGATAATAGTACTCGCTTTTATACGTCAGTTCTGTTCAATTTATTTCCTGTCCCTCCCTGCTCAGTTTACATTACCTTTAATATTTGCTTTTCTCCTCTGACAGGCGATGATAATACCCTCGTTTAGTACAACCGGGCAAATGACCACTCAAGTAACTTTATCATATAAACTCTGTTTTCGATTCTAAGCTCATGTTATAAGGACCATAATCGCAATCATTGTTTTGTTATTTTTATGTAACCTGTTAACTGTCACCCTTCGGCCGTTAGATAAAAGTATGAGATAGTGCAAGAGTAATGTTAGTGTCATCCTATCGTTACCAATATTACCTCTATTCTGGGAATATAGTGAGAATTAAGTATCACCGCGTATCATTTGGCTCATTGCCAAAGAACGTGAAAATAATCCTAGATTTAGATCTTGTAAATATATTTTTTTTCTGTACTTTTGCGTTCTACGAAACTTTATTTTTTAGTAATATGTAATTTCTTTTTATTTTATACTAGCTGACCCGGCAAACGTTGTCTTGCCGCTAAACGCTATTAAGAAATAGGGGTTGGTGGTAAAAGGGTGAAAATTTAGGGTTGTATGTATTTTTTAATGTTGTATCATAAAAAAATAGAAATTAAAAATTTTGTCTAAAAAATAAAAAATAAAAATTTAGGGGTGGACTACCCCTAACATTTAGGGGGATGAAAAATAGATGTTGGCCGATTCTCATAGATACCGGATAAGCGCAAAAAATTTCATCAAAATCGGTCAAGCCGTTTCGGAGGAGTATGGCAACGAAAACTGTGACACGAGAATTTTATATATTAGAAGATCTATGTATATACATATAGTGTGTGTTACATGTGTGCATTTGTATGTGGCTATGTGTATATATGTATGTAATAGGAGAGGAAAGCAGAAGGTGGAACAGGAAGGTGTAGTACGCTTATGATTTTTTTGTATACTGTAGTGAAATAATTTGCTTACAGCTACTCCATGACATGTAAAAGCTATTGTTGCTAAGCATTTTACTATAGCACTATTTTTATAAAATTTGACTAAGAGAAAAGATTATTTTTTGTTACTCTGTTTTCTCTGAACGTACTAAATATATTGCATCTTTGAATTTCGAACCCTGAAAAAAAAAATAATTTTTTTTTTTTTGCGAAATTTTTATTTTTAATTTGAACGCCTAGTGTGTTCAAATGATCACACGAATACCTAACAGTAGCTACAAAAACACCATAGAAAAAAACTTGAGAAAATTTTTATTTGATGGTGTCCTTTAGTCTTTTGAGAGTAAGCTAAAATGAAAAGAATGAGTCATTTTGAAGAAATGAATATTTACTTACTTGATATTCAATTCAGTATCCACTTCTAAATCAACAAAATCACTTATGCTTGGTTGCATTGTTGATAAAAAAAACTACTTTGACACCCCAAGTCGTTATGAATCATATTCATAATAATATTATACCTAGTTTTTAAAACATTGAACAAAAAAAAATGTAAGCAAGGTGCGATTATAACAGAAAACATATACCAAGCTAGCCGTGATCATATGAAAACGCACGGCGTTAACGGGTTAAGTAGTAGCTTTCAAAAAAGTTATGAAAGCTTTTAATTTATGAATTACCGTTCATACCCACAAACGCAGTGAAACCGCGTAAGCCAATAACGCTCGCTGTAAATTTTGTGCTCGTTAGCTATTGCGAAGACCGCATCAACCACAGACGTTGACCTGCGCAAACACAACACTATACGTAGCCAAATAGCTACCCCTAATCGTCACTTGAGTGAGAAAGAGTATATTAATTATTTATCATATGAATTTTACCGCAAGGCATTCATTTTGGTAATATTGTGTCTGTGAAAGTTACAATTTTCCGAAACCTATGTCTTCTCGTTAACTTTTGGTCCAGCTATTTGTACGTGATCGATTTAAGGGCTTCAAATGACTTTCGTTTAAGCTCGTTTTACCATACAAATTACACTGATATTATTATTATTATTATTAAGCTACACTGATATATATATATATATATATATATATATATATATATATATATATATATATATATATATATATATATATATATGCATGTACAATATTATTTTTAAAGCAATTTCAAATAAAAAAAGCGATTTAGTACTTTGACACACATATATGTTTAATATTATTTGTATTTCAATTTATAATAATATGATATTATACAACACATATCATCATACGACCATACTTATAAGGTAATATGCGTATTATTTATTTATTTAAGGTACAACAAGTTTATCATAAAACTTTAACGTGTACCAATTCTCGCCCACATTTGTTAGAAATGTAAATATCAGCAAATTTTAATCTTAATCTAATTTAATATAATACTAATTGTGTAATAACGTTATATGTTGATATTATGAGTTTTAAAGAAAAAGTTGATTTTGTTTTGATCTCTCCATTGTACCATGCTAATAACAATTGTAGAAATAGTATTCTAATAATATATAATAAATAAAATACTTATAAATGATAATACGTGTCACTCACATTAACACACACATACATTATTCCCAACACTTTAATGTTTTGTACCCATAAACATTTAGTTTAGTGTATCCTAAAATATCCCGGAGGCGTTGTTACAAATTCATCCATTTTAAACGATCGCAATTCCAAACTTTATATCAGACAAATAATTTATGGATTACTGCCTACAAGATCAAGAAAGGGCAGAATCGAAATTGAAATCCGTATTTATTTAGGCTATAGTGCTATTTCTATTCTTAAAAATCTATAACCAAATTTTAACTTATTTAATTTATTTAATGACATATATAATAAAATTTAAATATATACATAATAAGTATATAATATGATATATAAATGTATAATATAAAGTAAAGAGGCAATGGGCAGGCCATATTGTTAGGAACCGATAACCGATGGGGAAGAAAATGGCGACCATGTTTGGGCAAAAAGAGCACGCAGCTCCAAGCAGGTGGACTGACGAACTAAAGAAAACAGCGGGAAGTCGCTGGATTCAGAGGAAGCAAGACTGGACGGAGTGGCGAACATAAGGTGAGGCCTCAGTCAGGAGGTCCAGCAGTGAACTTTTGGATATAATAATAATAAGTATAGTAACTGAATTAAGATGACTATTTAAACATAGCACTTAATGTGTATTTACCTTGTTACTTATAAACGCGGTGTTATAAGTAACAAGGTAAATACACATTATACATTATTATATATAAATATATATATATAAAATTTACACAAAAGTAAAATATTACCACACTAAAATCAAAACTTTGTAATACATTTTTATACACTACTAAATATATAACATTTTTAAGCCGATGAACATATATGTGCCTGTTACCTTAAAGTTTCCGACTTCTGAATCACTTATCAATAAAGGATTAGATAGCTCGTATTTGATAGTCTTTGGGTCTTCCGTATACGGCGACCCCTGACATTGTAATAAGTGGTTGTTGACACCCGTAACCACAGTATCAAAGTGTAACGCAAATAAGTTGTAGGCTAAATATATGGAGTAGTATAAAATATTGGGGTAAATAGACTGTGTGAGTGTCACCGTTATTCCACGTTGCAAGAAATTTTAGACTTACCGGTTAATTGGTGTTAATACGATTTTGAGATTTTCAATGCGACTTTCTTATGAAAAAAAAAATAGTTATAGTGACATTAATGTGATGAATAAAGAGATCGTAAAAATGGAAACATCAATAAAATTATTAAAAAAGAGATGAATTGCATGAAAGTATTTTTACATAGGATTCAAATTTGTACAAAAGATAATTAAACTTCATAAATTCACATATTTAAGCATTAGGGTTTCCGGAACCGGTCTATTTTGTGAGAACCGGTATTTTTAGTACTTTGTCTTGACGGAACCGAGATTTCCTGTTTTTTCGGTCCTTGCGGTTCTTTGTAACTTTTACTATATAAAATAGTTGTTACTCCTCAAAAGTGAGCCCAACTAGACGAGTAGGCAAGAAGTGTAGTGGTCATATGATTTACCGCCCATGGTATTGAAAACGTAAACCCCTGAAATGACAAAAAGAAACGAGCGTGCTTTGGACCCCACGACTGAAGTAAAACATACGAAACGTAACTTTGTCTCTTACTATGTTCACTCACTTATATTTCCCTATCAACTTCTGTTCGCCTCGCCCAATCACACTTTTTGTAGCGCTCTTGTAATGCATTCACCAGCTTACTCTCCAAGTCAAGCGTACGTAAAGAAATTTTACTTAAATAATTAACTTTTTAGAATATAAATTATCATCACATTATAATATATCTTATTTTTATTTATTTATGTATTTTCTATCCTAATAATAACAATAATAATAAATTATTTATTTTATTATAAGTATTAGAATGTAGACATTTGTATGTAAGTTAATTATACGTCTACACCACCTACCCAATTTTGATAATAAGTTTCCTTTTTATGTCTGAGTTGTCTGGACAGAAATGGCTAAATAGCCATAATTCCACCCATTGTACTTCACTGTCTGTAACTATCTTTATGCTTTGTTTGCAATATATTTGTGGTGTACAATCAAGTATAAAACAAAATAAATAATAACTTTTTCTTACTTTCAAAGACCGTTGATGCAGTAGGTATACCACAATGATTGACACCGTTGAGCAATAGCTCTTAAAGGTAACGGAGAAGCTATGGCAATCGGCATTAATATCTAATAGCCTACGATCAGGTGGCATAACGCTCTTTTGTCATAGAAACTATCATACGATCTCTTCGAAGTATCATACACTCTAGTAATTAGTTTTCTTAATGAGCGCAGAATAAAGTTGCCACCAAAAGAGTTTACTCGCAAACTCCAGTAATGTTGGAGTTTTAGTATTTATTGTCATACAGATGATGCCGTTTTTACTGGCAGGTCTATTACCTCTGGGAAGGAAGTGGAAGAGAAGACACAAGATTGAGCGCTTATCGCTTATAAACTCCCTTTCATCGTAGGTCCGAACTTTCTGGATTAAGATCCTTAAGGCTTACATTACGAATGAGGTATATTATTCCATGGGTATTTGGAGAGTTATGTCAAACTGGCTAAACAAAAGCTCAGGTAATGATCAAGGCCAGATGATGTTTTGCATTGGGACATTAGCTTCTTCTTCGCAGTTCCGTCCCTATGTGTAATATTGTTTTGCACCTTTGCAGCAATCTTCCAATATAAACTCCAACCCCTTCAGACTCCATAAACGCTGAGTAGTTCGTAATGTTGTTTATGAACTTTAGGTATCCTTTCATCTCTCCATAGAGATTTTGATCCTAGATGAGCTTTTACTACATTTATACAATGGGTAGATTTCTATATTGTCACCATAGCACCTTTTTCTTCAGAAGACATCATTAATCTCATCAATCATCATCATCAAGTTCGCTTTAGTATGAATTATGGCATTAAAATAAATTTCCCGAAAGTACCGAAAGAACCGGGACTGAAATTTAATTTCCCGTTTCTGTTTTACGGACCAAAGAACCCGGAGATATCGGTTTTTTTCGACACCGGTTGCCGGTACTTATTAACTTTATTTCCCGGTTCTGAACACTACTAAGCATAGCATAAAAGTATGCATAGCATCTCAGCGTTTTAGTTATCATAATGTTACAAATACAAAGATAGACATGGAAAAAGACTGCCGTATGTATATTAAACAAAAATATTAAATACAAACTACATATATTGTCCATTTTACGTGATTCTACGTGACATTGGCAAAAACATCTGTGTTATGTCGGCACTAGTGAAAGTCCTTAATTTGAAATAAATATAAATAGAATAAAAGTAATAACGAAATACATGCTACCAAAGGAAATAGCTTTTTCATATTTTCGTTAATACTGTAAAAAAGTTAACAAGATACAGATGTGGTCACTGCGGATATCACACTGCATAGGAGAGTCTAGCAAAGAGATGCAATATTAAAAATTTCGCGTAAAGTTCACATTTTGCTACACTAAAAAATCCCAATGCAATTTCGTTTGGCGATATGTATCTTATACTATTAAACGAGTAATTCTTGTATATAATATGAATCTCGGAAACGGCTCCAACGATTTTCATGAAATTTAGTATACAGGGGATTTCGGAGGAGATAAATAAATCTAATATCTAAGATTTTATTTTTGTGTTACCCCCACATTAGGAATTCTAAACATTTTTGAATATCATATCAAAAATTGACCGCTCCAGCGGGGTTCGAACCCGCGTCTCCGACGTACCGTGCCGGCGCTCTAGCCAACCAAGCTATGGAACGATACACCCGCTCGAGCGAAATTTTCGATATGATAATTTTAAATTACGGTTTAAGCGAACCGTGGCGCCGTCTATAGTGAGCTCTTTACAGAAACCCGTAACTATTCAAAGTTTTATATTACAATGAAAATCTTTGACAAGAGACGACACCGTGCTATTTTTAATATCTAAGATTTTATTTTTGTGTTACCCCCACATTAGGAATTCTAAACATTTTTGAATATCATATCAAAAATTGACCGCTCCAGCGGGGTTCGAACCCGCGTCTCCGACGTACCGTGCCGGCGCTCTAGCCAACCAAGCTATGGAACGATACACCCGCTCGAGCGAAATTTTCGATATGATAATTTTAAATTACGGTTTAAGCGAACCGTGGCGCCGTCTATAGTGAGCTCTTTACAGAAACCCGTAACTATTCAAAGTTTCATATTACAATGAAAATCTTTGACAAGAGACGACACCGTGCTATTTTTAATATCTAAGATTTTATTTTTGTGTTACCCCCACATTAGGAATTCTAAACATTTTTGAATATCATATCAAAAATTGACCGCTCCAGCGGCGTTCGAACCCGCGTCTCCGACGTACCGTGCCGGCGCTCTAGCCCCGCTGGAGCGGTCAATTTTTGATATGATATTCAAAAATGTTTAAATAAATCTAGCTAGGATTCATTTTTAGAATATGTCTTTCTATCCCTGTTTTTAGGCAATGGACAGTGACTGTATGAATATGATGTAAATTTCGCAAATGTCAATAAAGTTGTTATAGCTCAGGTGGGCGACCGTCCGAGATCATGGTTCACATTCTCAAATTTCCAGATCGATTATTATTTTTCTTTTTTTTTTAATTGCTCTCGTTATTTTTTATTATTATGTCGGTAAAATAGCTAAATACTTTTCATATTTTATCATTACTATTTTTTTTATATTTATTTATAATTTTTATTATTGTCAGTAAAAAAAGATATTATTCATATTTCATCATTATGTAATTTGTATTTAAATATGATTTCCAAAAAACACGATTTACTAAAAATACCAAGCTAAGCTCGGTCACCCAGGTACTATAATATACTAATATCTTACAACGGTTACAAGTTACTTTCCTATTTGATTTTACATAATATCTAAAATCTTATTGTTACTAAGAGAAAATTTAAATACGTACGGACGCATTATAAAATAATAATACAGAAAAATCCGATGAAAAACTGTACAGAAATGTTATTTTAAAGGTGCTAAAAATAACTCTGACTATGTGCATTGTTCCATTTCAATATGTGATTCAGGCCGCCCTTGCGGATACGAGCTCTTTTTCGTTCGCACTTTGAACAAATATAACAAAAAAGTGTATAGCCACACATCAATCCATCTCGTGACTCAATTGTGTAGTTAAATCTGTTTTCGCCACTACCTAAGTGGATAAATGGAGGGCCGTTTCATGCAACGACAGTAACAGTTGTCACTTTCAGGTCCGGTAATCTTAAGAATGATTCTTGCTTAAAACACATTTTGTTTATTTTGGACATAAAGTATTACTTTAAATTAAAGTTTAGTTCAGGAGAATGATCACAAAAAATGAAAAGCTGATTTTACTGTATTATTATTAGCCATGCATATTAATCCTAACTAATAAGAAATACTTCATTAACAAGGCAATCGTATGAAGATAAAATTTGTATTTAATAGCGTTTAACTTAGACGCATAATTTAGGAGATAATGTGAAATCAAATGAAACGATGCCGCATTTCACGGTAGTATTTTAAGAATATTTATGTAAGTACGTTTTTTTTTCACAAATTAACGCGGAATTAATCATGGTAGTGCTAACATTTTCCGCTTTTTTAAGCAAATAGGTAATTGTATTATTCCTAATTTATTAAATACCCATTTTTTTGCCAGATGAACATGCGGGTATAGGAAGGTTAATATCAAAATCGCGAGTAACATTGCTAGTTTTGATTAAAATAGTATTAATATTAATAATATTTCTTTTTATTCTTCCTTCATTACTTTTAACACGTCCAGGATCTAGAAAAAAATCTATAAAATAATTTCAAATATTAATAAATCATTTTATCTATTTAATTTTGTTTGTCTTCAATTACAATGTATCTTTCAAAGCAACAAATATTGGATTAAACGAGGAATGCAAATTTTCTCAGTCATATTGACAAATCGGATTTAATAAAATCGCTGACTCGAGTGGTTTTTCTTTCACACGGAATAAGAGGAAACAATTTCTCAATTCTTATCTTGGGATACGAAGATTAAAGCTCGTCTGTGCGCTCAAGTATCACTTGTACAAATCAGTTTGCTAAGTTGTGTGTCAATGTTTAGATAAAACGTTATTTCACACACATGAAAAATGTTTACTTTTTAATTGTAGCTAATCTTATTGAGATATTTTGATTTATTTCAATCTTACACACGTAAAGGGTCTTTTCATGCTCTTCTCTTTCATGACTAACTAATTTGGCTGCCGTAACAGAACATTTTAGAAATATTTATTTTCGAAGCACGTTTGAAAAGAGACTTAGTAGGTAGTAATTTCAGAAGATCTGATTTACTTGCCTTCACTTACCATTTCCGGGTGTTAGGTCAGCAGAACCCTATTTCCTTTGATTACACCTTCTGACTAAAGGTTAGAGTTATTACCGGGTACGTGTGACTTTTTGAAACATTCTCAGCTTCCTAGATACCACCCAATATTTCGCACAGTCCATTTTCCTTTACGTAATATCAACTCTTCATTCTGTCTCTATAAAAAACGAGTCATTTTCAACCGACGCATTTTACGCGCATATTGCAAACGCAAATTTTTCAAACGATTAATGCGTAAAACGATTCCAACACTTTAGAAATAATTCATTAAGGGTCCCACACTGGTGTAATGTATCACGTCGACCATTGTAACGCACAGCAACATTTTCAGCAACAACGAAAGATAGCATTCAAGATATTGTAGCGTCAATCAAAAATAGTACAGCAGTACTAATAAAGAAACAAACACATGTATGTATCGGAGAGAACGATATATATAAGATATAAGTTATACAGTATTTTTTATTCACGAAAAAAAAAAAAAATAACTCGTAGGCTACTTTTCAGAAGGTTCACTTCTGCCGTGTTTGAATTTCATTTGCACACTTTTTATTTTTTGATTAACAAACTTATTACCTTCCTTGTACTACGTCGCATTGGTACAGAAATAAATACTTGGAATCAGGTATTTACAACTTACAGTAATAGAATGTTGAAGATAGCGTTATAAATCAGCCAATACAATGATCCGAAACATTTTATTGAAACGTCGAAGATAATGGGAACTTGTTCACATTTTCAGAGAATAGAGTAACTTTATACGGTTTAATTCTCAATAAATATAATGCAGATGTAGTATTGATTCTCAATTTTATATCAATCATAATTGTTTTGATTGATTTCGTGTTTATTGCTTAGTCAGAAATAAAAATACATGTAACCTCACAATAATATTTATTATACATATAAAAGCAAAATAGTTTATTAATTCGTAATAAAACTAATACGTGTATATCGGAATGTTATTTAATGAACGTCATTTTGAAATATAGGGCCAGACGAACACTAAAATTAAATGCCATCTAATATGAATTACAGTGTTAATTTTTACACTTACAAAATTAATTCTTTGATTGTTTTCAATTAAGTACTTGAAAATTAAGCGCTTTGGGTTAAGTAAATTGTTACGCATTAAAACTTCGTTAAATAGTACGCTAGGGATTCAAACTGAGGCTTCCTCAATCACTTACACTGTACGGAAATGTATAATACACATAATATAAAGGGGGACAAAACTAATCGGGGACTGCGATTTACTCTTAAGGGACACTACCTTAACCTTCATGGTATGTACATAGACCTTTGTAATAAGTAATTTATTGAAATTATGTTCTCTATAAATATTGATAGTTAGCCTAAATAAGCCCAAGTTATCTCTTACCTTTGTATAACAGGATTGAAAATTACCTATGTATATGTATAGTACATGTTCAAACAATTTCTGTCTAGAGATATTAAGTTATAAGTTTATGTCAACGTATTGCTGAGTCAAAAATTAAAAAAAAATGGGTTTATTTTAGGCCAGAGTCCTATGACCTTTTATGGAGGATGCGTCAACAGACTGGCTGTTGTGACTTCTTCAGGTAGTCGTCTCCGGGTGATTTTTGTTACTACCACGTCAGCATTGTTGGAATGTCATCCTCCTCCGCATCAGCAGACGCTTGAAGAGCTTAGATATGTGCGAGAGTATCGTAATATTCCGATTGATCCACGGAGTTGATGATCTTTCCTCGACTTAGGGAGGACTATGGCCTTCCTGGTCTTCTACACCTCGGCTAGGCAATTGCGTTAACGTGGCGGTATAGTCGTCGGGTCTTGGTGCCTTCAGCTTGAGAAAGCGAGCGACTGCCTTCAGTAGCTCAGACAGGGATAATAGACCCCCTACCTGGAGCTTTGGAATAGGGCTCGAAGGAGTCATTCCACGGTATAGTGGACAGCCACGTGAGAACGGACGACGTTTAAATAGAACGTGTTCGGCGAATAATAAAAGCATAGTTTATTAAGTGTTAAGTTTATTCTATGGTCACAAAATTTTTCGTTGATCTATCGCATGTCGCACGTCACATGCTGTAAGCGTTCCTCGGTATTTGAGTGTTTGATCTGTATAGTCGTCTGTGTCTGTATAGTTTCACTTGAATCGTGGTTTCATAATGTATTATTTTCTTTTATTGTTACTAAATGGTGCTGGCGACAGTTGCATCGCACTATGAATATTTTTAGTGCGGCTAAAAATTGTAATGAGTATACTACGTAGACAAACTGAAGAAATTGTTTACCACAGTAAACAAATTACATAAAACTTTTGATCGTTAGTCAGAAAAGCAAAGACAGATCTTTTACATAGAAATTAAAACGTAACTAGCAATTAACGGATTACTGTCAAACTAATTGTTATTTAGATGTCCGTGTTTACTATTGGTCTATCAATCAGTTAAGTCAACTCAGTTTTT
This sequence comes from Melitaea cinxia, assembly GCF_905220565.1. Classification (NCBI taxonomy): domain Eukaryota; kingdom Metazoa; phylum Arthropoda; class Insecta; order Lepidoptera; family Nymphalidae; genus Melitaea; species Melitaea cinxia. Next base: position 12,757,862 of record NC_059403.1, read on the forward strand.
GTTAAAATATAAATCAAAAAAAGCTGATAAGGTTACGCTAGTTATAATAAGTAAAAAAAAAAACGTTTTTTGACTAGTTTTTTTTTATAAAACTAGATTGAAAAAATAATTATCCGAATTCTATTGACTTATACACCACTAGGAAAGTTACAAGTATATTGCTGACTCTATACGCGCTGTCAACACAGAGCATCCCCGGAAGACTTTGCTATCGTACTTGTCAGACGCCACAGAAACCCAAAACTTCTGGCGTGCTTTATTATTTATATACTCTATCTGATTAAATTACTGTTACTGTAGTTATTATTATTTATTACGACTATCTATTAGCAAATTTGCATAGTAAAATTCTATACTTATTTTCTCCTTAATAGCTTTGATAAAAATATATTAAACGAAATTTGAGATAAACAATCCGCTCGAAGGCTAACAAAAACAATGGTTCGCTATCTTTATTTTTAAAACAGGCGCATATTTTTCCGTCGTTAATCTGGCCTCTGTTCTCTTCATCAATCTGGGTTAATTTTTTCATGGTTAATGGTCAGCCTTTGTACTCTGTTACTCATAGCTATGCACAGATGCGTAATGATACGTACTTTTCCATTTTAAATTGTAATGGAACGGTCGTTTATTAATAACGATAATGATCTGTACGATTTATTTTTGTGTTACCCACATTATGGAATTCTAAAAAATTTTTAATATTATATCAAAAATCGACCGTTTCAGCGGGGATCGAACCTGTATCTCCGGCTGACCGTGTCGGTGCTTTAGCCAATTAAGCTATAGAGCGGTGTACCAGTTAGATCGAAATTTTTCATATGATGATTTTATATTCGGTTCTAAGTGACCGCGGCGCCATATATATATCGGTCGATTTTTGATATGATATTAAAGAAAAATTGTTTACCGATAATGATCGGTAATGTAGCGTACATTAATATTGTATACGATACATAGATAAACACTTTTTCACATATTATTGAACGATTTATGTTGCTCATTAGTACTTAGTATAGAGAAGCCGCAACTACGTTTCTGGTTAAACTGTTTAAGGAGAATAAAGGTAGCTTTAAATGAGAGGTAGTGAGAATACTTGCCTTCCAGCCCTGTTATTCATCGAATGAAGTAGTAAAAATAGCTGTTTCGTAGTCGTAAAATTTTTATCTTTTACGATTTATATATATGAGATTACGATTGTCATTTAGAAATTACCGGTATTTCCGACATGTTGCGAGCGCCTTTGTTCATGGTCACGGCCGACCAAATATGAGGTTTCAAAATGACAATTGCGGTGAGTTCCGTATAAATAAAAGTATTTTATAGTTGTTTGTAAATGATAATACTCCAATACACATCATCCCAGGGTCACCATCTATGAGCGTTCAAGTACAGATATTTTTATTAAAAAATACCACTTTTTTATTTGGATCAAACATAAAATAAATTACCATTTTTATATAAAAAGCGCGCAATCAAAAGCAACAGTGTGTTAGTACAATTACCCTGCGGGGTCTAAATTTTTAATTTTTTGTATCCATTGTGTCTATAATTACATTATCCTTTTGAAATTAGAATAAAAAATATTCTTTTCACATTTTAGAACATAAAATATATTTGAGTCCTTATTACTTTTTGAACTGAAATACTTAATACTTACTAAAAGTAACTTAATAGTCAACTTTTAACCGAGTTCAAAAAAGGTGGACGTTCTGAAATTCGACTGTATTTTTTATGTTTTACGTCATAATTTTTTTGTGGGTGTACCAATTTTGATAATTCTTGTTTTTTAAAAAAGAATTATCGTGTTTTTTTATACACACAACTAATTTTTTTTTATTAGGCATTACGTAAGTATGAATACCAGGTACAAGAAAAATAAATTTAAGATTTTTCCCCTACTTATATTTATTGGCTTTAAAGCGTGATGTAAGTAAGAGACGAACTAAAACGAAACAAATTTAATTGTTAAAACAACTTACTCTCTCGGGATAAAACTCTTTGAATATTTTACCTTAAAAGTAATAATAAAATTATTAATTTTATTTTTAACCGACTTCCAAAAAAGGAGGAGGTTCTCAATTCGACTGTATTTTTTTTTTTTTTTTAATGTATGTTACATCAGAACTTTTGACAGGGTAGACCGATTTCGACAAATTTTGTTTTAATCGAAAGGTGGTGTGTGCCAATTGGTCCCATTTTAATTTATTTGAGATCTAACAACTACTTTTCGAGTTATATCTAATAATGCGTTTTTACTTGACGCTTTTTTCGTCGACCTACGTTGTATTATACCGCATAACTTTCTACTGGATGTACGGATTTTAATAATTCTTTTTTTGTTGGAAAGGGGATATCCCTAATTTGGTACCGTGATAAGGAAACTAGGATCTGATGATGGAATCCCAGAGAAATCGAGGGAAATTCTCGAAAATCCGCAATAACTTTTTACTGGATGTACCGATTTTGATAATTTTTAATTTAATCGAAAGCTGATGTTTATAATGTGGTCACATATAAATTTTATCGAGATCTGATAACTACTTTTTGAGTAATCTTTGATAACGCGTAGTTGCTTGACTATTTTTTCGTCGATCTACGTTGTATTACTTGTCGATGTAATTGAAGTCGGTTTTTTTTTCGTTTGCGAGCAAACACAATTATTTTAAGTATTATTAAAATCACAATAGATAAAATTATTATAAAGGAAAAAAGGGCGAATCATAATTTTTGAAGTATCTCTTGACCTCCCGATCTCCTTTTGTCTGTTGTACGAGTTTCTCAATAGTTCTTAGTAATAAATCAGTGCGTGAACTGCAAAAATACAAACCTTATTAAAAGGCAAGAAAAAAAGCAATGGTTTGCAGTTTCCTATTTACATTATTATTTCGCTCTGTTGATTACATCTTTGTGACACCAATTTAAATATTTTAGGATATTTGTCTAAAATGCTGTATTCAAAGTATTAAAACCATAACAACTAGATATTAAGCTTCTTTATCAAATCATATACTGTCCTTTGTTATCGCGGTAATAAAGGCATCATACTATTATAAACAGCATTCCAAAATTACAAAAAGCTTCAGCCTGTAATATCCCACTGCTGGGCATAGGCCTCTTTCCTCACGTAGGAAGGAAGTAGTTAGGAAGGATCAGAGGTTAATCAACCACGCTGCTCCACTGCGGGTTGGGGGATATATTTCCTACTATGAGTAACGATCGCTATCAGGTGCACATGATAACAACCGGGACCGATGGCTTAATGTGCTCTCCGAGGCACAGCGGGGAGACCCACAAGGACAGCACAAACACCCAGACCATGGTAAACATCTGTATGGCCAATACAAATGTTTGTCATGAGCGAGGATCGAACCCGCTACCGTCAGCGCATCAGCCACAAATTAGTGCTGTGACCGTAGCGCCAACGCGTCGTCAAAATTACAAAAGATCTCAGCTAAATAATATTGTTCTCAGGTAGAGTTGTATTCCTGTGGTGAGAAAGGCAGCCAGTGTTCCAGGGGAGGGTCAGGGGTAAGGTCAACAACGCGCTTGTGACGCTTCAGCAGGCTACAGTGGCCGCTAAGGATTCGGTGGGTAGTGCACTTGTTTGACGTCCTATTAATAAAAAATACTGTTTTTTATTATAATAGTATAATAGTTTACCTTATACGAACAGTTCTCATTTGATCTAAGAACGTTATTGTTGTGTTATTAATAGTACTGGAGAGACAGTTTTGTAGTAATATCTGAAAAATTAATAAAAATATATTTATTATATAAGTATAAACATGTTTTTATTTAAATACTAGCTGTGCTTGTGGCTTCGTCCACGTGGAATTTAACAAAAAAGTTATTGTTCAGTTCGCAGAGTTATAAAATAAATAAATTTCTAAAATAAAAGTTACTCCTTACGATATCAGCTATCTGCCAGTGAAAGTCCCGTCAAAATCAGCCCAGCCGTTTCAGAGATTAACCGGAACAAATAAACAGACAGATAGGCAAAAATTAAAAAAAAAATGTTATTTTGTATATGTACCGTGTATAACTCCGTATGCATTTAGTAAAAAGCGGTTATTTTAATATTACAAACAGACACTCCAATTTTGTTTATTTGTATAGATTATTGATAAGGAAATTTATGACGTACTGTTTGGAAAACTGATACCACTCCAATTTATATGGCTAGACTCGATCAAGACATTTTTTTATAATCTATTATTTTGTTCCATTTTTAAATTGGCAGAATCTTAAAAAAGTAGAGTTGACTTAAATATTGTTTAGTATTGAGTTTCTCGCAATAGGTAATTAATTGAATAAATTTGGTGAAATTTCTTAAATTACGTATTCGAAAAGAAATTTTCCTGTTTAATAAATTTGTTTCATAAAAATTGTAATATTAATTTGTACTTTTTTGTTAACGCATTAATTTAAGGAAGAAAAGAAACATTTAGACGACAATAGGAAATTAAAAGTCATTTGCATACTATATACACTTCATATATGTATTTATTTGACTTGCAAATGTTTGCAATTTATCATTTTTCTATAATATTTTCCTTATACTTGCTACTTATTTGTCACAGTCTTAAATAAAAATTTAAGAAAGAATTTGTATTCTACCAAAGAAACACTAGAATTGGACATTTTTACTTAAAGTTGTTTCATTGCGCAAATTTACAACACTGAAGTTGTGTATACATATGTTTAGTTATGTGTATGTATACAAAATTTTATATTAAAATTAAAAATGGATTACACTTTCTTGACACTTTGTTTTTTCCCGTTAAAATATAGTATATTTCACACAATTGTGATGGAGTATTCACCTGATTAAGTAATTATTAAATAGAAGTAGAGATAAAAAAATTCAAAGGTTCGGAATATATGCTTTCTTTTTTAAGAATGACACGTTAAAACATGAATTACTTCAAGCATTAAAAACTTCTTAAGTCACTATGTACAGAGACTAACTATAAAACATACATTATGTTTTTCTAAATTATTAACACTATTAAGCTTAATAATTTCTAAATTATTAAGCTTAATATTGTTAAATCTTGGTCTTGTAGTGATCTGTTTTAATGTTGGCCTACCGAATTTTATGTACTAAGTTATGGTTTAACTTTCAAAGTCTAGAGTAAAATCTACGAGTGATCTTTGGAAAAAGTATGCAAATCATGCTGTCTGTTATATAAAGATAGCTATATAAATAAAAAATAATCGCTGAGTCTATTGCTAAGCGCAAAACTCGGAAAACAATTGGACCGATTTGTCTATTTTTTTAAACATTATTATACTTTGAAATAGGTATAGGTACTATATCTGATAATTTGAAAAAAAAATTAAAAGTGATTTAGTGAATTGCGCAGAAAATTGAAAAATGATGAACGATTATTTAAACTTCATGCGTTTATGTCAGATACTTTTAATATAAATATATACATACATACTAGTTGACCCGCAAACGTTGTTTTGCCATATATGTTATTAACACCCTTAATCTCCCTCTCCATTATAACTTAGGGGCATGAAAAATGAATGATGGCCGATTCTCAGACTTACCCGATATGCAAACAAAATTTCATAAAAATCGGTCTAGCCGTTTCGAAAGAGTATGGTAACTAAAATTGTGACACGAGAATTTTATACATAAGAATATAGATATTGTAGTTTTGTGAATGTTCTACAAGGCATGCACTTATGCTTTTGTCGCTATCATAAGAAAGGAGATTGCATCTCTGAAACAAAGGAATAATGACAGCACTAGTGACAACGTGCAAACTACAAAAGAAAGATTATATTCAAATATTTTAAGATTCTGGAACAAATTTATGTAGAAATAATTAAACATTTTTGAAGAATTCTGTTACTTTGTTAATAAAGATATATTAGTTTATTTTAAGTACATTCTATTTTTAATTTTATTTCTGGATTCATTTACAATTTCACTAAAATATAATTCTCTTTTTTGTGTTCTATGGATTTTTTGCTGTCTTCTGTTCCTCAAGTAGGCAACCAAATGCCTGTGTTGTAGATATCAACCGAAAAATACAATATTTTTTAAATAAATGTACATGTTAATAATATTTATCTAAGTATATATACATTACTTGCAGATTACAGTTGAGAATCGAATCCATAATCATGGTGCAGAAAACAGGGCCAATGTGAACTAAACCACGGATTATCATGACGACTACTGTATTATATTAATTTTATTATATAATATTTTAAATTATGATCCGAATCGATCGGAACTTTTTAATACTAAACGAAAAATACTTGTTATTAATAAGTGTTTATTTAATATAGAAAACGTAAACTAAACCAAGCCTACTCAATTATTTTTGTCTCGTTATAATGTTACCATTTCGTCCTGTTTAAAAGTGTTTGTCTATCGTTCATACATTTCAGGCCTCTTCATAAGCATGGTATCAGACAGTAGGCAGTCTCATTAAAGTAATGAAAGAGTTATTTCACAGCATCGTAATCGAAAACTTTACGTTTTTATACACGAAGCACTATCTCAAATATCCATTTTTAGCCAGCGTTTCCGACGTTAAGTTATCTTAAAATATTTCACACAAGAAAGCCACTACCATTAAAATACATGCCGAGATTTTCACGTTGTAGATTATTATTTTCTTCATTCCGATGTTTTTAGTTCTAACTGTATTTTTATTAGATATTTTCATTGTTTTTTTTACGACTGTTTGGTTAGGAAATCGATAAGTTATATATTATTGAGTTTCGCTCAAATAATTTTGTGTTGCGTATCATTAACTTAGGGAAGTCTAAACTTAAAAAAAAAAAAAAAAAAAAAAAAAAAAAAAAGGGAAGTCTAAACTTATTCATAACAACTTTATTATACATAATATCAATATATTGGTCAAATACATAAACACAAATAGAATAAATATGTAGGTACACATCCATTAATATATATATAGTATATCTTACGGAATTGTCTTTATTTACAGCTTTTTTTTATGGCATAATGATAACAAAAAAACATTTATAATCAGATGTTCTTATATATTCTATATTATAAACCTTTATAAAAGTTTAATTAAATCATTTTTGCATTAAAATTCATTTATTTTTTATGCAATATACTACTAATTTTATAAAAAAGATAGTTTTTTAAAGAGTAACTGTGGAGTTTCGACACGAAGACATTAAATTTTTGAAAAATGGAAACGTTAAATATGTTTTACTTAATTTATTGAATAGTGACATAGTATTGTTAACAACAAAGCCTAAACAAATGTAAGACAACAGAGCTGTACAATTGATGTGTTTAAAATACTGCTTTTTTTTATTTTGGTATGTTTGGTGTGTTGGTAAATACAAACCCGTGTTCCGTGAGACAGTCAAGTCTGTCGGAAGGAACACAAGAACAGTTGTATAGATACCCATCACATAGACGGTAAAATGAAACGTGATGATGCCGTTATCTGGTGGATCAATGAGGTTATTGAACGGAGTTGTATCAATTGGGAGTAACCGTTAACATTGTACATTTGTGTATTTTTATATCTTACATTAAAACTTGTTGAAGCAAACTTATCTGAAACAATGGCTGTTCAATTTAATATGTTAATTTTATACATCTTTTCAAACGCCAATGAAAGCCAACTTGATTAAAGAAATTTTTGATGTTGATAGATGTGATTTGAGTTGTTTCAATTTAATTATACAGTAATATTTTTCTAAGCCGTAGTCATCACAATTCTTGTAATTATTAAATAACTTTTATAATCAATTAGCCGTAGCCTGCGGGCGTTGCTATGTTTTTTTTATTTATTTTTTTGGTCGTACCTACTCAGAAAACTTTGCTCATACACAAACAACACTTTGCTGAAGATCATGACATAATCAAATGCGCAGTTTACGATTCTATAAACGACATACAGACAAATATTCAATTTTATATGTATAGATTACTGACTATTATTATTTTATTATTTTTTTCCAATAGTTTCGTAATTGTGCTACGTAGACCAAAAGTTGATAAAATCAAAATGGTTTCTTTGACAAGTATCAAATACGAGTAATTCAGTCGTAGACGTGATACTGAAATTGTTATAAAACATATTAAAAATTGATTCCCGTAAACATTATTACTGATCGATATACTGGCCCGTTGGCGCAGTTTGTAGTGGCCCTGTTTTCTGTGCCACGGGTGGCGGGTTCGATTCCCGCCTGAGTCTGACAAAACGCCTGAAAGACATACAAAGTCTAATGTGATATTGTATTAAATGAATTATTGTTAATTAATATAATAAATATAAACTAGAACCAGAATTAACCATAAGTTTACGTTACACATATGTTTTTATCGGAATCGTAATAGTTTAATACAAAGTAAGGTTATAATAATAAGAATTATATTTTCAAAAGTTGATGGTGAAATTAAAATCGTTTAAAGCAATCGGAGCGGATATGACGCGACGTTCCATTTTCCCGCAAAAAACGAGCGTCATTAAAATTTAAAACCCAACAGCTAGATAATGGTGCCAGCAATCACCTAGTGTGATGTTGAAAGATACAGTCGTACTCGTGAGCTCGCTTTTACACGTTATTACGATCTTGTTTTCCTAAATGTACTAAGTCTGTGCTTTTCATAATAATGATAAATTGACTTCGTGATTTTATAAATGAATGCCACGGATTCCACGGATTTGTAATAGAACATGATTTTTTTAAACATTATAAATTTAATGCACTTATTTTATTAATGTCATAAAAATACATTTTTATTTTATGACACATATATCCATTGTTTTTCTATAATATTTTATTGTACCTTCTCGTAAGTATATTGTAAGTTGCCAAGCCATAGGCGTAGATTTTCTTTATGTTCGCTTTCTTTATTTGCTATTTTATGTTATTACACTGAGGTAAGAAAATGTGCATAAAAATGTAAAAAAAAAAACCTGTCTTCAAACTGAATACAAACCAGAATCAGTAGGAATGTGTTAAATGCACTTTCCTCGCTGGAGCGATCATTGACAATTTTTAAATTTTCCTAGAGATTTGAAAATCAAATAAAATGTAAAAATATGGATTTCGTTCCTCTTATATAATGCTAGCTGTGCGCTACCGATTTCAAATACATTTTATTCCTTTTGAATCAATTTTTCAAGTCTGTCAACTCAACTTGAAGGTGCTACCGGAATAAGAAGTGCGGTTTCCAATTTCGCTATGTTCAGTTGCCTCCAGCGCATTAAGTCTTGGTGTTACAGTGAGAGATTTGGAATATTTGTCTTTTAAGCTCTAAGCTCTATTATGCGTAGACAATCCAGTCATTTTAAAGTGTAAATAAAATGTATTTTATAGCTGTAACTTTAAACATGACCGTAATCTTTAAAAAAAAACTAGGATCTAAATAAAATAACGGATTTCATTTAAATTTTCAGTTTGTGTTCTGTTAGATTATGTTGCATATGTAGGACTAAAGTATCACGGATATCACGACTATGTAAAATTAAAAGTTCATAAAAATCGGTGTATTGTTCGTGTTATGACTCTGATCAAACGGCTGGTATTTATATAGACAATCTTGCCGTGGGCTTAATTTTACTTTTGTCGTAATGTTGGTATTTTCTGTCAGAACATTTCTGTTACATATCCATCTGCAAATAAGCACTCAGAATAACCTGATATCGAGTCTTTGTTGTTGAAATTTAACACCAAAGATCCATTGAAGTCACTTAAAAAATACAAGAACAAAAACAAAAAAAAAGATAAGAGCTATATAAGTCTTTTTTCGTCTCATGAGAATACTTGCTGCATTTAATTAATAAATTAAGCTCAAGCTTGTTGTATATGTTGTTTGCTATTTACAAGTTCTATTTCAGTCCTCGTTGAAGGTTCGTTTGCCCGAAATAAAAAGTAATATAAGACGAAACGTTTTCGACATTTGAATATATATTCTAGTTTTGAACGTAATGTAAATGAAGTACTAAAAAAAATAGGAAAAACTATATCTTTTGTTTTACATATTTTAATTTATATTTAGAGATATGTAAAATTATATATGATAAAGTTCAGGCACAGATATGAAGTTAAAAATTTACTATATAACACATAATGTATTTTATGTAGCAATACCTACTTTATTTGATTTATTTTATTGAAAAACAATAATAAAAGAACCTTTTCGAGATATTCAGTCAAACCCAATAACATATTCTTATTTACAACTCCAAATAGAGGTTAAACTTGTTAAGATTGGGTAAAATTGAGCCTAAGGGCTACGGTCTTTATTGAAATCTTTACATCACTAATCGGTATAGGAAGAAAAGATGGCGCAATCGATAAATGTATGAATTTGAATCACAAGTTTGAATATGTTCAGAAGCGTACATACTTACTTGCGATTTTTTTTGGCATAGGTTTTTGTTACCGAGTGAAATTAAAATAAATTATCATCACTTCAGCCTATCGCAGTCCACTGTTACCCATAGTCACCACGCTTGGCAGGCTGGTTGGTGACCGCAGGGCTGGCTTTGTCGCACCAAAGACGCTCCTGCTCGTCGTCGACCTGCGTATTTCAAAGTCAGCAGTTGGATGGTTATCCCGCCATCGGTCGGCTTTTTAAGTTCCAATCGGTAGTAGAACTGTGTTATCCCTTAGTCGCCTCTTACGACAGCCACGGGAAGAGAGGGGGTGGCTATATTCTTTACTGCCGTATCACACTTCTTTGTGTTAGAGGATAATAGTCAAAATGCATAATTTTGAACGAAGTCACTGGAATAGCTTGTTAATAAATATCCCTACCTTGAAATAAAAAAAAATAATAATAAAAATTGCATGTTTTTAGAATAAAAAAGGACATGGGTTCATAAGCCCGTGGATGTATATCACTTGTAAAAAAAAAAAAATATCGATGCATCCAATGAATTAGATTTGTGAAGGTAATTGAAATTTATACCTGTTTGCTAATCTTTATATTTTCTAAGACATGTTACGTTAACCCTCCGTTGGTCGCGTGGGGTCTTTGAAAGCCCAGGTGTTACAGAAATGTAAAATTTTAACATTTAAAACCATCTCAGCGATTCAATATTTTGGGTACCCTCCTAATTTGGATTATACTTGCTGCGTATACCCATTAACTTCAATTCGTGCGTAAGTGCCGTGAGATACAAACGTGTTTTGTGCGTACGGGCTTTGAAAGACCCCACGCGACTAACCGCGTAAGTAAAATTTAATTGATTTTTTTAGATTAGATTTTATTTGTAACATATTTTTATGTATTTTTTTGTTATTTTAAAATTTTATTAACTTGTAAAATGGACGAAGAATAACAACGTCATATATCAAGCTGGTTAGATGATGAAAATAACGATGTGTACGGTGGTAGTAATGATGAAGATGGTGAAGGCAGTATATATCCGGATAAAAGGAGTAAGCATAAAACTGATTCTGAGCAGAAATGTGAAGATGAATCTATAGAATAACATGAGGTATCTCCGGACAAACTGCTTGAGAATTGGGAATCTTTGCGTGAGCGTCGTCAGGTTCTGGAATCGTTGGACGAACAGCATGTGTTTTTGGAATCGAATAAACAACACATACATTTGAAAAGTTCGTATAGAGATGATAATGAAGAGCCATTGATAAATATATCGTCACAAAAGTTTTTCATCGTCAAAAAGAGGGAGAGAAATGGGACCTACGAAATAAGTTGCAAATTGATTGATAAATTACAGTGACATAAAAAAAATTGAGGAAGACACCTTTGCATTCATCGTCCAAGATCAACAGATCGAAAATTCAAATCTGTTTGCCATTATTGTAAGGGTAACATATGCCTAACACGTATTAAAACGGTCTACACCGACTGTGTCCAAAAAGATAGTCGGTAAAAAAATGACTGACTTCAATTGGTAAAAGTTTATGTTTTTTTTTGTTGGTGTTTTCCAAATTTTACGTAACTGTCTTTGTTATTTTAGTGTTATTGTATATATATTTATTAAAAGGAGAAATTCCTGCATTTAGTTACATTAAAACATTTTTTTTGTGATTGTGATCTCAAGGAGAGAAATTTAGGTTCCTACTTTTAGATTGTAAGTTGAAGGCAGAAATAAAAGAATATTTTACGTAACTCGTTGTAGTTATATTGTAATTAGGTTAATTACCAATAATTTGCTAAGATAGTTAAGAAAATTTAATTAGATAGTTGTTTTTTAGGCTGTTTATTTTTGGGGTCTTGAGAGACCCCACGCGACCAACCGCGTAAACAAAAAATGCGCGACCGACCGAGGGTTAATTGATGGTTTAATTTTAACCTAGACCAGTTAGTATCTACGTTTAACATAAGGGAGAGTTAGAATTTGTACAATCTGGCTTTAATTTTCTTCTTTAAACTATTTATAAAGTTGTGACCTTAAACACGTTATACCGTTAATTAAAATATAGCCACCGAGCATTTTTCTACGTGAGCGGAAATCTTAAGCATTTATAAACATTAACTTTTGTACATTTTATTAAATTAAGTTCATTTTCTTTGTTATTTTTCGTCATATTTAATAAGTTTTCGAAAAACAAGAACAGCTATAATATTTTTAGGTTATACTCGCCTACTACTAAGATTTGGTGTAGTGGTATGTGCGTCTTGTGGGTGCCTAAACACTAGCGGTTGCAGTTGCGATTCCTGCTTGTGATTGTTATTTGTATTTATACTATTATTTCTGTCCTTGTGGATTCACTCCATGAGCTTCGGAGAGAACATTCAGCTAACTGTCCAGGTTTTACTCATAGTAAAAAATGTATCCAGGTATTACTCATAGTAAGAAATGTATCCTCCATCCCGCAGAGGAGCAACGTGGTGGATAAAGCTCTGATCCTTCTTCTACATGGAGAAGGAGGCCCAGTAGTGGGATGTAGGCTGAATCAATTAAAAACTTGTATTAAGCTTGACTGTCATGTTGGCATAGCTGGAAAAGTAAATGAATTAAAAGAAAAAAAAACTTATGAGAAACAAATTTTTATTTATATGCGCTAGAAAAAATAAATTAAACATTTCCTTTAAAAATTCGCTATCATAAATTGTCGCAAGATTTAAGTACTCGTATTAAATTAGTTTGAAAATTAAAAAAAAAAAAATTAACTCAATCAGATCAAGTTATTTAATTTACCTACTTGTTTATCTACATAGGTACTAGAGGCTCATAAAGAATGTATAAATGCGTTATACTTTATAGACAAATTCTTATTCTAAGCTTTGAATCAAAAGATAATTAATAATTAAAAAGTTTTTCGTCGTATTTCTGTATATCGTCGTATTTTTTAAAATGGAATTAACGTATACGAATAATACGAAACCACAATTTATTGACGAAATTTTACGAAACATTACGAAAACCACAAAGGTTTGTCCGGAATAAAGGTACATGTATTGTGTTTACATGTATACACGGTGATTTTATAACCGTTTTGGAAACGAAATATTCTACTTTGGAATCATCTATAGTACATATAAAAATGGATAAATCAATTGTAATGTTGACTAAAAAAAAGTTTCAATTTTAATATTCATTTTTATTCGATCGACTTGGAAAGTAGTAAGGCACTGATCATTCATTCATTATTTTATATGAATGAAACACGTCCGTGCGCGTTTCGGTTGATAAAAGTATACCTATAGGCGCGAGCTAGCGAGTACTTACGTAGATAGACTCGTTTGTCCTTCATACTTTACACGGGCTTAGGACCGTCAGAAATACCTATTTTATTTAAACTTCTTTTCGATTATTAACCACGATTGTTCTTTTCACAACAAATCAATTTAGAAACGGACTGTAGGCATAAACTTCAGGCGTATTTAAAAAATCGGAGTTTTCTACAGAATAATTAACTTACATACCTATTAACAGTTTATTTACACTATTTACACTTCTCTGTATCGAAGCAACTGCTCAAAATGGAGTCCGCTGCGTTCAATACACAAACGTACGCGTTTAATACAATTGTCTTTTAATTTTCTTAATGTGTCTTGATCACTTTTCACTTTATCAAAAGCGTCCACTACCGCAATGCGTAAATCATCACAGCTTTCATATTGACTGACGTGTATAACTTTTTATTTCCGATCACAAGAAAAAATCCAAGGGCGTTAAGTCAGGACTCCCAGGTGGCCAAGACACAGGCCCTCCTCGACCTATCCACCTATCACTAAACTCACTGTCCAGGTACATCGTCTACTAACTCAGATATTACTCTCCTTAACATCTCTAAGTACGAATTGCCGGTTAGATGACCTTCAATAAAAATAGGCCCTATTAGTTGGTCGTTAATAATACCGGCCTACACGTTCACACTGAAACAAACCTGGTGATGGTTTTCTCGTATCAAGTGGGGGGTTAATTAGAGCCCAGTAATGCTCATTGTGCACATTGTATAGTCCCACTCGAGTAAACAGTGACTCGTCCGTCCAGAGTATGTTGTCGTTTGTATTATTTAACAACCACTGGCAAAAGGCGATTCTTTCCGGTGCGTTGTTTATTACGTGAGCCTTACGAAAATGATACGGGTGTAATCCTTGTGTACGTAATATCTTCCATACGAAGTTTTGGCTAACATCGAATTCTCTTGCTGCCATCCTTGTCCTCCGCCAGGGATCGCGCTCGAAGTACTCAAGAACATCTTCAAACTCCGGCGAATAATAATTTAAAAGTCCTTGACCTTGTTTACGCATGTACCGCTATGGTATTACTGACCTACTGAAAGCCACGGACGCGGGACGCCGACGATTACAAGGACAAGTGAGCAACGCCGTCATTGGTCGACTCCGGCGCAACTCGGTAGCTTTGTTTTTATTGGCTAATACGATTTTGTGACTCGCTATTAAAACGTATAGTATTTCTATTTTTAGAATGTACCTACCGTGTAGCGCTACTACTGGTTCTCACTTTTTATCTGTAAACGATATGAATATCGACTTTGATGAAAAAAAAATACATATATTATTAAATTAACGTTATATATAGGTTCTGTTATTGATAAATAATTCAAAATTTTCGTTTCCAAAACGCTTTCAAAATCACCCGGTATAATATAATATAATACAACCGTAATTGAAGAAGGTACATTTTAAGAAATTCCAAAGTCTGGAGGTGTTTTATTAAGGATAAGTATGATGAATGTAGATGTGCCGTTAGCCAATCTCTATCAAGCTTCATGTATTATTTCTTGTAATTAGATTTTTTTTTCGTCACTTCTGAATCAATTTAACCTGTGTCGGACTTTTGCCGCATTTTTAAATCTTTGAACTTTTTGATTTCAGAGATCTTTGAGTTGAATAAACTTCTTCATTAACCATTAAACATTATACATATTTACAATTCACAGCTTAAGAATTAAATATTTACAGATAGCTTTGGTATAAATCATGTTCGCGTGGAATTGTGTCAAGAATGCTGGCAGCATTTCCCCGTTGAATCGCTATGCCGATTCTCTGGGCAAAAAATGCACCAGCTCTCTTGTTATCAGTGGAGGCAATAAGGTGAGGGGTTATCTCATTTAAAAAAAATTTTAGCATTGCTACTCCAAGATCCAAGTATTTCAACTGCTAACGGCATTCATTAATTTAATAAATATTTTAATAAACATTCATTAACTGTTTTACTATAATAGATTCCAAACAGTTGAACGTGCTGACTGAGCCTTTTAGTACATTGGACAAAAATTGCAAAACAACAAGAAGAATTGTTGGTGTTGCCGTTTCATTTTATAAGGAAGGAAAAGCAAATATCGTATAAGATAGCAAGAGCTGATCATTGGCCGTATATGTCAATATAACCAATGGAAGATACAATTATAGTTAAATCTAATGGGAGGCAATTTTGAAATCAGTCTAAAGCTGCGATTATAAAATTAGTAATAATTTTCTATAATTTAGTCTAAATTATTTTAGAAAATATAGAATAAGTGTTTAATAATAAATATATAAAAATAAGAAATAAGTAAATCTAGTTGATTTTCGAAAGATACATAATAATTAGTTAACTTTTATGATGAATTGTAGTTAACACAGAGGAGCGATATTTCGGCGGGATCGCGTGATCCCGCCCCAGGCAAGTGAAGGAATACCCGAGAGGTTTTAGTCCGTGCGAATCAGACATACCTTCCAGCTCCTCCGGGCTGGAGGCATCTGTCAGGGATTTCCTCTAGGTCAACCAAAAAAGAAAAAAATAAATAAATAAAAAAAAGCAGCGATCATTGTTAAACATATTTATTTCTATATAAAGAGTATCCTCTCTTTAAATATTTAAACTTAGCGTTTTGAAGTGTCATTTTAAGATAAAATGGAAAAATAATTAAACTATAAAAAACTTGGTGGCTGATGAAGACGGATAATAATAATAAAGTATAGTTAATAATGTAAGAGTTAGAAATAATAAACATAAATTGTCGTTTCTTTATTTTCTGGTGAGAATATCTATAGATAAGTGATTTATCTTACAATGTAAATTAAAATTGAACATTAAAGTGAAATAAAAAGTTTCACTTTCAAAGCAACGCAATTAGTTTTTTTTAAAGAAATACCTTTATATATAACTCGACCATGTCAAGAATTAATCAGTTGTATGAGAGCATTGTGAGTTTTTCGACATTTTAACGACCTAATAGTTGTAAAGATATGCTATGTCTACCAAAAACAATATATTACGTAAAATTTTAAAATTATTACTATTGACAAAATTATTACACTTTGACAAGTTTCCTTATGTACATGTTTAATATTTTTTTCTCTTTTTATGAATAAATATTTTTTTTCTGTGTCTAGTAATTTAGTTGTTTTAGTCGATATTCATTTGTTTTTTCTTCTTGTTAGATAAAAAATAATAATTATGATATAAAATTAATAATAAGTACTAGAGATGCCACGAATAGTAATTTGGCCGAATACCGAATACCGAATGTTCGGCGAGGCTCTTGGCCGAAGCGCCGAACATTCGGCAGCCGAATATCCGGCCACACTTAGTACTTTTCGCGGGCGACAAGACACAACTCGTCACCGTACGAGTTTAAACTTGCATCGCTGAAGTAATACGTACTTCACGGTCGTGTTACAACTGGTTACAACCTGCTTTATTTGTTGGTCGTTGGTGCATCGTACGTACTGTATACCTACTAAAATATAACATTTAATGTTATTGATTACCATAAGAAATATCACCGTTGATTCGAGTAAAGTTAAATGAATCCAATTATAAGAAATCGCCTATTTGGAACTTTTATGAAATTTATAACGAAGACAATAAACTGGCAGTTTGTTTGTTGTGTTTGTTTCTTACCACTGGTAGATTTTAAATATTAATTTGTTAGTTCTTTTTTGGTTAAATAAATATCTTTGTGAGTAATATTTTGAATTTTTTCATAATTTATTTGGTAATCCTTACTGTATTTTATCATAAATAAAGAAGTAAATCTGTTTATCACGATTTCACGCCCAAAACTGCTGAACCGATTTTAATAAAATTTGGTACACAGATACTCCAGAGCCTTAGAAAGGACATGGGCTATAATTTACGCGAAGTCGCGGAAAAACAGTTCGTAAGAAATAAAAAAATTGCTATTCGGTATTCGGCCAAATAGTTAACCATATTCGGCCGAATACCGAATAGCGAAAAAAAGAGGCCGAATAGCCGAATACCGAATAATTGCCGAATATTCGTGGCATCTCTAATAAGTACTATAATTTGTTTTAAATAGTTTCCACGCTTCTCCAATGCGGGTTGGCGGATACATACCCTATTATGAGTAACAATCGTTATCAGGTGTACATGATAACAGCCAGGACTGACGACGGCTTAATATGTTCTCCGAGGCACAGTGGGGAGACCAATAAGGGCTGCACAAACAACCAGACCAGTTGCGCCAACGCGGCGTTAAATTGTTTAAAATTGTATTAATATATGTATATAGTATTCTGTTTATTGGTTATCTTTAAAAAATATGATATATTTATAATATTCTAATTTTTAGTATAATTTAGTTACAATTTTTTTTCCTAAGTAACAATAATTTTTATGCACTGATTTAATTTTATTAAATCACGAACAATCTATTACTATTACTTACACACGTTATTTTCATTTGTGTCAGTAAACTGCAACTGTAAGCTCGGTAAATGTAGGTGAGATTATAAGTATCACATCGTTAAGCTACGAGACGCCTAATTTTGGCCCCTTATTCCAAGGTTTTAATAACACGAATACGTAAAATATTAATCGCATCACGCATTAAGTACGTTATGTTGTCTTTTATTAAGCCCGAAGATTCGCGTCGTTATTCGGATTAACTCTTATTGTTACTCGTGTCAAGTATAAGATAATAATTGGGAAGGATATAGAGCTAGTAATATCGTTTGAATACATTTAGAGTTTATTAAAATCAATAATTGTGTTTGCTCGCAAACGAAAAAAAACCGACTTCAACTACATCGACGATTAATACAACGTAGATCGACGAAAAAATAGTCAAGTAACTAACTACGCGTTATCAAAGAATACTCAAAAAGTAGTTATCAGATCTCGATAAAATTTAAATGTGACCACATGATAAACATCCGCTTTCGATAAAATTAAAAATTATCAAAATCCGTACACCCAGTAAAAAGTTATTGCGGATTTTCGAGAGCTTCCCTCGATTTCTCTGGGATCCCATCATCAAATCCTAGTTTCCTTATCATGGTACCAAACTAGGGATATCTCCTTTCCAACAAAAAAAGAAATATCAAAACCGGTACATCGAGTAGAAAGTTATGCGGTATAATACAACGTAGGTCGACGAAAAAAGCGTCAAGTAAAAACGCATTATTAGATATAACTCGAAAACTAGTTGTTAGATATTAAATAAATTTAAATGGGACCAATTGGCACATACCACCTTTCGATTAAAAAAAAATTGTCGAAATCGGTCCACCCGGTCAAAAGTTCTGATGTAACATACATTAAAAAAAAAATACAGTCGAACTGAGATCCTCCTCCTTTTTTTGGAAGTCGGTTAAAAATTACTTTATTCAAGAAGGCTTCAAAAGCACTATTGATATGTTATTATAAAAATTTAAAATATGGTGTACTGTGTGGCTACGGTACTAAAGAATATAGCCACCCCCTCTCTTCCCGTGGGTGTCGTAAGAGGTGACTAAGGGATAACACAGTTCCGCTACCACCTTGGAACTTAAAAAGCCGACCGGTGGCGGGATAACCATCCAACTACTGGCTTTGAAATACACAGGCCGAAGACGGACAGCAGCGTCTTCGGTGCGACAAAGCCAGTACTGCGGTCACCAACCCGCCTGCCCAGCGTGGTGACTATGGGCAAAACACATGAGTTCACGTTATTTTTGGCGAAAACTTGTGGATGCCTATGTCCAGCAGTGGACTGTATAGGCTGTAATGATAATTTTAAAGCTGTCACCGATTTGGAATCTAAATTCTAGATCTAGGGTAAGCAATTGGCTTTCATTATTACAAATTTAGTAACTTCTTTCATTAAATAAAGCGTAACTGAATTCACATATTTTACAAAATAAATATAAACTGTATGTAGGTGTACTAACATGATATGATAATGTGTTAATTTAATTTTGGACTAGTTGTTACCTATTGGCTTCCGCATCTGGTTGTTAACGCAACCTGTTGGTTTTCAGATACAGAAGCCAACATTTACGGCTTAGAACTAAAAAAGAGAAACAGCCCAATTACAACCTAGACTAGAAAACCCTTATATAAATAACGCTAGGTTGGTATAGTCTACTTGGGCACTGAGTAAAACTGCTGCGCAGTGGGGAACCCCAAAATAAAAAATAAAAAAATTATAACCTGTATATTTACCAATTTGGCTCTGATTATGAGTTTGATCTAAGTAGAAAAAATCAAAATAAAATACGATTGTATTCTCCTTATTCGCAGTACTTTATGGAGTTCGACTGAAAAAAAAGGTGTGCTTTAGACCACACGACTGAAGTAAAACTTACGAAACGAAGCTATCTCTTTTTATATCTTCATTAACTTATATCTCCCTCTTGACTTCCGTTCGTCTAGCCCAGTTACTCTTTTCGTAACGCTCTCGTCACGCATTCACCAGCTTACTTCAAAGATACTTCATATATAGTCATTGAAGTTTTAATTATGTACATTTATAGTAGTACTTGATTTAAATCATGATTCAATATTATCGATTGAAAACTAAGGAGAGACCATGTATACAGGGTTGGGCTAAATATGAAAGTAGCCGAAGTGGGAACTAAAGATTACTTATTGGTTAATCAATCAATCAAGTGATGTGTTTCAGCAAATTCTTAACCTCCAACCTCCCTTTGGTGATATGTGGTTAGATTTTAGACTACCACAACAACAGTTTAACTCTTAGTTTACCCTTTATTTCTTTATGGGGTAGAATTTCCAATAATGCTTGAAAACGTATTCATAACGTATTAATCAAAGGGTAAGGGTGCCACGCTTCCAACTCCAGATACGACGTAGTTCAAGCTAACCTATGTACTCGTATAGGAATTGTCAACTCCTATTTTACCCTACGGAATACTCCTACGGGGGTTAAATAGGGGGGGGGGGTTGGATATAACTTCCACAAACACTGAAACAAGCCTTCAGTCATTTTCAATGACTAGTGCGAAAATAAAGTTCCATATTATTAACTTAAAAAAAAACGAACTTTCATAAAAAATTTTAACCCCCTTTTCACCCTTTTAGCTGTATAATTTCAAAAAAAATTATAGTAAATATCTGTGTAGTGTATATTCTCATATTCATGAATCTTTATAGAAATGATTGTGTTTGCTCGTAAACGAAAAAAAAACCGACTTCAATTACATCGGCGAGTAATACAACGTAGGTAGACGAAAAAATAGTCAAGTAACTACGCGTTATCAAAGATTACTCAAAAAGTAGTTATCAGATCTCAATAGAATTTATATGTGACCACATGACGAACACCAGCTTTCGATTAAATTAAAAATTATTAAAATCGGTACACCCAGTAAAAAGTTATTGCGGATTTGCAAGAGTTTCCCTCGACTTCTCTGAGATCCCATCATCAGATCCTGGTTTCCTTATTATGTTACTAAACTAAGGATATCTTCTTTCCAACAAAAAAAGAATTATCAAAATCGGTACTTCCAGTAAAAAGTTATTGCGGATTTTCAAGAGTTTCCCTCGATTTCTCTGGGATCCCATCATCAGATCCTGGTTTCCTTATCATGATACTAAACTAGGGATATCTTCTTTCTAACAAAAAAAGAATTATCAAAATCGGTACATCTAGTAGAAAGTTATGCGGTATAACACAACGTAGGTCGACGAAAAAAGCGCCAAGTAAAAACGCATTATTAGATATAACTCGAAAAGTAGTTCTTAGATCTCAAATAAATTTAAATGGGACCAATGGGCACACACCACCTTTCGATTAAAAGAAAATTTGTCGAAATCGGTCCACACGGAAAAAAGTTCTGATGTAACAGACATTAAAAAAAAAAAAAAAAAAAATACAGTCGAATTGAGAACCTCCTCCTTTTTTGTAAGTCGGTTAAAAACGCTAAAAATCGCTTACAGACTTAAACACTAAAAAATAAATCTATATCACTAAAGCTACATCAGGTGAATTATTCTCGTGAATTTATATTTGGAACAAAGTTCCTTATAGGGCATTGTAGAGGGGTACCCTTGCCGGCAAAACATATCCGTAACGTTAAACAAAAGCGTAAGATTAATTTGTATAGCTATGTATGATGGATATACAATGTCTAATGTATAGTCTACGTGATGATTGTTATTGTTATTACAGTTTGCTATCATTATTATATCATTCGATAATTATTATATATTTCTATAAATCATTGTAAATAAAACGAAGGCATTGAGATAATTTTGTAAAGTACTTTTTTTTATCGATAAATAAACCATAATAAAAATGTATACCCAAATAATTATTTTCTTTATACCTCGAATAGAACTTGAAATTAATATTTTATAATAAGGTACTTCGTTCCTATCTGGTGTCCCACGACACCACACGGTTTTTTGTGTATTTAAAATTTTACTGTATTTATTTTAAAAAAATCTAGATTAAAAGGAAGCCCGAAGATACAACAAAGTATTTTAATGGCAAAATTTTTGTCAGGTCTTCGTCTTCAGTGTGTTTACACGTTGAAGATAGTAAGTACGGCTAATACACTGAAGAATAAATAAACCTATTCACTTTGTATTAGCCTGCAACTTGTACGAGTACATAATAGATTTATTTTATTTTTATAGTTTACATCACAGTCTGTGTACTAGTTACTCTAAATTATGTATGTATTTAATTACTTATAATATATTATGTAGATAATGTAAAAATAAGAGATATACTTGTACATATAATAAATAAACGAATATAAACATTTTTAACATTCGACACACAACCGAGACGAAATTTTTTTTCGCAAAATTTCCAGTGTCGCTTTACCAGCCTTCCTATCTTCTGTCCATAGTTCAGCAAATCTCATAAGTAAAACTTTAAGGGCATCCCCTTCAAACTTTGAGATTGCTGGTTTGGAAGAAGCTAGAAACGCTTTCTTAATTGCATGCCCAGGTCAAAATTTTCCAGTTTCTCCAAATTCACAGAGGAGCTGGGACGACATAAAGTGCAAATTGACTTATGACAATCTTTTAAGCTGTAGTACAGGCTCGGTGCGTGCTAGGCTTTTGGCCGTGGGTACGCAAGAGGCCGGCTACTGGCTTCACGCGTACCCTTCAACAAATACAGGACCATTTCTTGAGCCTGACACGCTCCGAATTGCAACCTGTCTACGGCTTGGGGTTCCGGTCTGCGCTCCTCATAAATGTCCCTGTGGCAGTGATGTCGATAAGCTAGGACATCACGGTCTGTCATGCCTAAAAAGTGCAGGCCGCTTCTCGAGACATGCCGCACTTAACGATATCATACGCCGGTCCCTTGCCACCGTCAACGTGCCAAGTCTACTTGAGCCGACTGGTATTGCAAGAGACGATGGCAAGAGACCGGACGGTATGAGTTTGATTCCATGGAAGATGGGCCGGGTGCTGGTATGGGATGCAACCTGTTCAGACACGCTAGCCCCTTCCCATCTACATGGAACAAACAACAGAGCTGGTGCGGCTTGTGAAGCGGCTGAAAAAACAAAAGCAGACAAATACAGGGGTCTTGGCTCCGATTATGATTTTGTCCCATTCGGTGTCGAGACCCTTGGTCCGTGGGGTCCTAGTGCTATAACACTATTTAAGGAAATAGCAAAAAGGTTAGTCGACGTCACAGGAGACCGAAGAGCTGGCAGCTACTTCGGACAAAGAATTAGTCTAGCTATTCAAAGGGGAAACGCTGCCAGTATCTTCGGAACCTTGCCTAAAGGGACTCCTTTTAATAATATTTTTTAGTTATTATATTATGTATATATATACTTAAGGTTTTTTTTTTTAGTTTAATGTAATTTATCTGTTAAATAACCTATTTCTATTAATACTCTTATATTTCTCACCGAGACTATCATTTCTGTTATTTGCGTTCACTTGTAAGTCGGACCTAATTTAAGTGTCCCTATGAAATCCAAGTAAATACTTATTAAACTAAAATTTAAATAAATTTGATCTGACCACCTTAAGCATAGTTAAGGCTAAATAAGTACATTTCAAATAATGACAAAAGTAAATAAATAATAAATAAACTCCTGACACTCAAAGGCTCCACTAGGATTAACTCCTTTGTCGGAGGTCCGGAAACACAATACACAAACACAAATGCCCAGACCACGGCAATCGTCTGTATGGCCAATACAATTGTCATGTGCGAGGATGTAGCCCGTAATCGCAAGCGCACTAGTCACAAACCAGTATTGTGACCATTGCGCTAACGCGTCGTCTAATATAATTTTAAAAACTAGCTTATTTCTTTTTAAAATGATTGCGTTTGTTTTTTACTTCTGCTGTGACCAGGTCAATACATTTCTCGAGTAAAGCTTTAAATGCTTTCTGGATTCAAATATCATCGCCGATCCGTTGTCTACCACCGGCTGTAATTAAAATCGGGATTGTGTTCATAAAAATAGTACTATATCTGTTTCGTTGGTTCCCGCTATTGTTCGCGCTTAAAGCAATCGCTACTCCTAAGATCGCACAAGCTTGCTTGCACAAAATTATTTCTATAGTGTAGTGTCTCACGTTCTGCTACTGTGAGGTAATGCTACAGATATTGAGACTGTACTTATTTTGAAAAAGAAACCCATTCGTGGCATTTATGGTACTGGACCTCGAGTCGCTCTACGGAATGTTTTTAAAAAGGTTAATATGCTAATAATTGCATCACAGCACATTAATAATAATATTATTTTGTCATAAATACATAGTTAATAATTGTAGTATAACGAAAAGAATAAGTGACAACTATGTAACTCCAAGTTTCTAATTGCGCAAAGTAAACGTTTCCTTTCTAGGTTTTAATATTTGCTTTTGTAACGAAATAACACAAATTATTTTACAAATAACAAAAAAAAACTAAAATTTATGCTTAAAAAATATACCTAGTCTAATGTGAGCCGCAAGCTGCCATTTTTAACCGACTTCTAAAAAAGGGGGCAGGTTCTCAATTCGATTGTACTTTTTTATGTATGTTATCTCAAAAGTTTTGACTGGGTGGATCGATTTCTATGATTTTTATTTTAATCAAAAGGTGTGGTGTGTGTCGTGTGGTCAATTTGATTGCGATCTAACAAGTAATTTTTGAGCTATTTCTAATAATTGCGTATTTACTTGACTCTTTTTTCGTCTGCCTACGATGTGTTACTTGTCGATATAATTTAAGCCGTTTTTTTTGTTTGTGAGGAAACAAAATTATATTTCGCCAGTTCGTGGACGCGCAACGATTTTAGTGTAGGTATTTGTAATTTTTGTTACTTTTGATCGAGAATTTACTCAAAATGAATTATTTCCGAATTTCGTCTTTTTGTTGGTTTTTAAAATGTATTACGATACAATTCTAAACGACATAAAGCTTCTTCTGTCGACGACATCGCAATACAGAATGAGTAACCTTCACGTGTGTCACCGACGTCGAGCCGAGTAAGTTCGCGATATTAAAAACTGCGTACTTTAAGTTCGCACGTCTATCACCGCCTTAACTAAGCACGATGTTTTAAGTTTTTCGTAATGATCAGTTATGTGTATCACAGAAACAAAAGCTTAATCAAATCATGAATGATTTTTTATAAAATATTAATTTGAGTTTGCATTAAACGAATGAATGAATTTCTAGCATATCCAATCAATCTCAAGCGGGTACTTGTAATGTAATAAATTTCAAGTCAGTACTTGTAATGTTTAGATAACTAATTTTTCTGCTGTTTTTTATTGGTTATTCTTAAGGAACATATTTTTCTAGAAATCAATTTCCCTTAACTTAAAGTAGATTGTATTATTATATAGTCTTTTTTATTGTATATGTATAGTCTTATCTAGTAAATCACTTGTAGCATAAGTTTGATATTTGAAAAAGACACGGTAATTTAGACTAGGTATGTGGATACTGTTAATTTTTTTGAAAAATAAATAAAATACTAAAGGCAGATCTAAATTTCATAATGCCTAATTAGAATTTTGTTCGACGATTGAGCCGCAAAACTTGAAAGGGTAATAACGAATAGGTTTTTAATATCATTATGACGTCATACAATAATAAACAATTGCATGATATAAAAATATTTTTACGAAGTAAACGAAACTATAATAAGACAGAATAAGATTTTCATAAACTCCAAAGCCAAGCCGTATTTAAAATAGCTTTAAAATTTTAGAGAAGTTGTTTTTTTAAATACACTATTAAGCTAACTGAGCTGAGCCGAGCAATTGCTTTTTATTCTTTTTTGCTTTATTAAACATTCTGCAGTATAAACTTTATGATAAGTTAAAAAAAATGTTTAAGTTTCCATTATGAAATTATATCTTTTTAACAAAAATAAATAACAACCGATATATTATCTAGTGAAGTAGTCTTGAAGGCGCTTAAGTTTGGCAATCGCGGCTTCGATTCCTATTCGGAGTGGATATTTGCTTTTGTAAAAATATTTATAGTCCGTCTAGGCGTTTGTCCTTGTGGGTCGTCTCAATCCGAAGAGCACGTAAAGCTGTCGGTCCTGGTTGTTGTCCTAGATATCGGATAGCTATCGTTACTCATAGTAGAGAACTAGCTGTGCCCGCGACTTCATTCGCGTGGAATTTAACAAAAAAGTTATTGTTCAGTTTGCAGAGTTATAAAATAAATAAACTTCTAAAATAAAAGTAGCTACGTTACTCCTTATTACATCAGCTGCCTACCAGTGAAAGTTCCATCAATATCGATCCAGCCGTTTTAGAGATTAATTTTGCCGGAACAAACAGATAGACAGACGAAAATTGTAAAAACTGTCATTTAGTATATGTTCCCTATATACATCCATATGCATTTAGTAAAAGCACATCACATCAGCCTATCGCAGTCCACTACTGGACATAGGTCTCTACAAGTTCGAACCAAAAATGGCGTGAACTCATGTGTTCTGCCCATAGTCACCACGCTGGGCAGGCGGATTGGTGACAGCAGGGCTGGCTTTGTCGCGCCGAAGACGCTGCTGCCCGTTTTCGGCCTGTGTATTTCAAAGCCAGTAGTTGGATGATTATCCCGACACCGGTCGGCTTTTAAGTTCCAAGGTGGTAGTAATTAGCAATCTAATATATAAAATTCTCGTGTCGCGGTGTTTGTAGTTAAACTCCTCCGAAACAGTTTGACCGATTCTCATGAAATTTTTTGTGCATATTGGGTAGGTCTGAGAATCGAACAACATCTATTTTTGATCCCCCTAAATATTAAGGGTAGTCCAACCCTAATTTTTTTTTTAAATTTTTAGATAAATTATTTATTATTTATTTTATTATGATTTGGCGTTGAAAAATACATACAACCCTAAATTTTCACACTTCTACCACCAACCCCTATTTTCAAATAGCGTTTAGCGGCAAGACAACGTTTGCCGAGTCAACTAGTATACCTATAATTTATTATTGCACTGTTTTGAGAATACTTATAAAAAATAAGTTTGAAAAGACTTTGTACATACGCAAGCATGTAAATAAAATAAAAATAAAAATAAAAAAAAATTTAAAATTATATATCAATGAGACTTGAAAATGTTTCTTTAAATTACGTCATTTCATTAATCAACCTCAAATAAGCAAGTAACTCGTTGACAAAGTACGAACCGATTCATTGAGTGAGCCTTTGAGACAAGCGTAGGATTAGTCCCTTAATTTATTACTTTGAAACGTCGTAGTCGGAAGTTAGGATTCCTTTGTGTTAAAATACGATGTCACGAAATTCAAATCAGAGTTTATTACGAGTTAGTTTGTGGTACCATTTTTGGCTATTCGTTCTTCATTAATGGATTTCCTTTGGTTGTAATCAAAGATACTTTTGTTTATGCACTACGATTTCTTTTGTATTTGTTTTTTTTTCTCAGCATTATGTAAAAATTCCAGATTACAATAAGAGGACGTTTTATATTTGTTTCTGGATCTTATTTAAAGTTTGCTAACGCCTGTTACGGTTTAATTTTATTTTTTTCTTTCACGAAAAAAGATTTCTTATAAGATAATATTTGTAAAGAGATAATTTAAGATCCGGTCCGGATCCGGTCAGTCATATTTTTTTTCAACGTGAATGACTTCATAATAAAAGGAAACAATGTATAAATAAATATATAACATATTTATTTAACTAGTCAAATTTATGTATAAAGCGTTCTGTAAATGTTTGACTTCTAAGAATACCCTTCTTAGGTTAAAGCTAGAGAGCTTATTTGTTGCTGCTTGAACGCTTTCGTTTGTATTTTTATACATAACAAAGGTCCGGTTTGCCGATCGGTAACCAAATACCGTAGCCTATGGGCGCTTGGAATACCAGGAGCATTGCAAGCGATACATTAGTAAATTATCATATATATTAATACGCTAAGGTTAAGGTATTTGCCACCCTCCTTAGAAAAAAAACCTCATAATTACGCCACATAAATTATATATCCTTTTATATATAATTGCTTGCTCTACCGGCATCAACAACTAAAAATTTATTATTGCTTTTATTTTTGGAAATTAATTGATTATTAAAATTATACATATGACGGCTTTAATTTTGAAACAATGTCAACATGATTTATGAATTAAAAACGTAAATATATTATCTGGCACACGAAATTTGGTGATCGACATGTTCGGCGTGTCGGTCACCAACCCGCCTGCCCAGCGTGGTGACTATGGGCAAAACACATGAGTTCACGTTATTTTTGGCATAAACTTGTGGAGGCCTATGTCCAGCAGTGGACTGTCTGTATAGGCTGTAATGATGATGATGATAATGATGTTCGGCGTGAGGTCTGCTGAAATCATCCATATCGTAATATCTACCAATACGATCTGATTCCGACTAGCCTCATCCAACATCTAAGACAACTAGTAATTCGTGAAGGTTCGCTCGCAGCCAGGATATAGAAGACAGTATTACTCGACTCGGCTATAATTGTTCACCGATTTCTCAGTTTATAACCCTAACTTTCGGCCGTTTGATTTCCCTGCGCAACGGCGTACTCCTCCATCCACTAGTACTATCTATATATATCTATACTATATATAGTACTATATAATATATGAATTTATTATATACCAGGCTTCAGTATTTGTTATATACAGAATAAAGGGGTAGAGTGACAACCATATGAATAATAATAATACTGAACTAAAAAATTAATGTTGAGTTCCTGTGGCGAGTAAGGTAGCTGATAAGTGTTTCTAGGAAAGGTCGCGGGTAGGGCTGTCTATGTGCTTGTGACGCTTCTGCTGTTGCAGGTGTTAGAAGTAGGAGGTTGGGAAATAAAAAAAAAATTAGGCCTAATTAGCCATTTACTTAAAAAGAAGAAAAATAACACAAAAAAATATAAAAGATGATTAATTTTACATTATTAAAAATGATACATACTAAATTAAAAAAAAAACACACACACTTATACATAAACGTATACATACTATAATGTATGGAAGTATTAAATCAACTTTAGTTATTTTTTATTCATAGGAAGTGTATATTATTCATCATTGCATGAGGAGATATTCTATGCTCGCAATTATAATTTATTCAGCAAAATTTTAATTATTACAATAAGTTGATATTAAAACTGTGTCCTCAGTGTCACCTTTTTATTAATTTACAAACAAAACTGATACCTGAAACGGATAAACTATCAGCTTGTCAAATATATTTATACTTACATCAGATTCGATTGGAGGTGCCAGGCCTGCTTCGAGAAGTAATATTTTCCAGTCTTCTATTTCACTTAGTCGATTTGCTAAAACACTTCCGGCTGATCCTCCTCCGACAATGATGAAGTCATAAGTTTCGTGATCTATTAAAATATATAAAATTAAAAACTTTTCCCAGCTTTTGCAGTCGCAAATGGTTTGTTCTTCCCCTATCAATAGGTTAGTAAATGTATGTTGCCACTCTTGTATACTAGTACGAGTTGGCGCCTAAACACTGGCTATCGCGGATTCGAATTCTGCTCGAGATGGATATTTGTATTAATACAAATATTTTTTGTCAGTTTAGGTGCCTGTCCTTGTGGATCTCCCTATTGTGTCTCGGAGAACACGTTGTCAGTCTCGGTTGTTATCAGAGACATCTGATAGCGATAACGGTATCGGCCAACCCACACTATTGTGGTATATTAAGCTCCGATCTATCTCCTGCAGGAATAAAGAAGCCTATTCCCAGGAGTAAGGTGATATAAATTAATTAATCAATCAAAATACGTACATAATTGGTAGTTTTAACTTACTTCCATTGTATGGCTTACTATTTTCTGGTATGAAGCACTGTGTTGTGGCCAGTTGTGGCTAGGAAATTTAATGCTGATGAAAAAAGTTGAGAGGCAGCTCCTGACGTAGTGACATACGTGTTAGTGCTGTGTCTAAAATAATATGTACATTTAATTAGCAAGACAACGGTAAAGGCTTTTTGTGAATAAGTCTGTAATGTACTATTGCCACGCATAACATTTTTTTTGAAGTAAAAGAGTTAGAAACTTATTCGTCACATTCCTCCACTGTTTTTAACTAGCACACATATCTTAGAATACACTCTTATGTTAAGCGTTATATGTAATTTAAAAAGAAATTTCAGCGTTGTAAAAACTTAAGAATAGTTATTTTCATGAAAGAAAAAAGAAGGTTTAGTATCTTAATACAAATTAGGATTTACTACTACTATCACGAACAGTTGATCCTAATACTTTTGGTACGTAAAAGTATTAGGATCATCTGTATCTTGAAATAAGTACACTGTAGATTATGGTTATGAAATAAATAAATGAATAAATAAATAAAAAATAACAATGGTCTAGTGAATAGTTTTCGAAAAACGATACATATAAAGCACGAATTTTCTGTCAGTTACGAAACAGAGTTATGTATGATACTCTTTTTCCAATGGTAGAAAACTTACACCATTATTAAAATACATTGGTTTTTTTTTTTACTTACATCATTTTAAAATGTATGTGTGTTTTAAAAGACACGAATTATTTTTGCGGCGTAAAGGAATATACTTGACAAAAATAATCTAGTTCGACGTATTTATTGATTAACTTCTGAAGTTTAAAAAACGAATGTATTAAAATAGTAACTTTTTTATATATAAAACTTTTTTGCGAAATTTGACAATGTTATCAATAACTAGCAGTTGCTCGCGGATTTGCTCGCGTAGAAATTCATAATATTTAATATTTACTTTGGGGATAAAGTAGTGTTTTATCATTATATTACTACAAATTAGGATCTCTTATTAAACCATATTTAAAGTTGACCTGTCACTGATCACTACCGATCACGCTTTACGGAACAGTCGTGCAAAAAATAGAGTTCCCTAAAATTCAAGCCATTTTTAACTAAAATCTGTAATACGAACATAAACTGCCGACCACCTACTTCAATAAAACATTATTTGAAATAGGTGGCCTTGAAAGTAAGGGCGCTGGATTCGGTTGCCCCTGATGCTTTTTGCGTAAGGCTTCTAGCGTTTTATTACCAAATGGTGTGATGGTATCACTAGAGAAAAGAATATGAGCTGCATTTTTAAGGTCTCCATGCATTGCTTAATTTTATTTGAGTCAGAATACAAAGGTCGGTCGTAGGCATAATAATCGGAATGTCTTATAAGCTATTATTTTAAAATTTTGTTACTAGTTTTTTTTTTTTTTATCAACGTGTTAATATTGGTAGGAAAAAAAAATTGGCACCCTGAACCAGTGTCCCAAAAACATTTTTAAATGGAATATTTTGGTGACCCTTAATAATAAATTTTTCAAATGGAACCGAATTATTATCACCGGCTACGGTTGAAAAAGTATCTATTAAAACAGGTAAATAATGCGCTAGTGGATTTGGCAACGGGTCGACTGAAATTTTAAGCCTTAGTGCCTCCTAAACCACCTTCCGTGCATTGGGAACAAGTTTCGATTGAAATAGATAGGCTATTGTAAAATTATAGACATAACATTACACTACACAATGTACACTATAAAGGCGTTGCTGTGACGTTGGCAGTACAGAAATCCTTTGTCGGGTCAGCCAGCTGCCTGCCTCAGGCCACTGTCATTACTCGGCAACGCCACGAAAAACCATTAAAGTGAAATCTTGTATTTTATATATCGCTCCGAGATTATCAGAATTATTTTTTACAATTTGATGTCAATTCAATTAAGAAAAACTATCGAAAATTTTGAAGTCTTCTTCTTCTTTTAAATTCTAGCTTCCTCTAGAATTTAATTTTTAAGTCGACATAAAATTGTAGATTAAAAAATAATATAAATAATAATTGTGTTTGCTCGCAAACGAAAAAAAAAACCGACTTCAATTAAATCGACGAGTAATACAACGTAGATCGACGAAAAAATAGTCAAGTAACTACGCGTTATCAAATATTACTCAAAAAGTAGTGATCAGATCTCAATAAAATTTATAAGTGACCACATGACAAACATCAGCTTTCGATAAAATTAAAAATTATCAAAATCGGTACACCCAGTAAAAAGTTATTGCGGATTTTCAAGAGTTTCTCTCGATTTCTCTGGTATCCCATCATCAGAGCCTAGTTTCCTTATCATGTTACTAAACTAGAAATATCTTCTTTCCAACAAAAAAAGAATTATCAAAATCGGTACACCCATTAAAAAGTTATTGCGGATTTTCAATAGTTTCCCTCGATTTCTCTGGGATTCCATCATCAGATCCTGGTTTTCTTATCATGGTACTAAATTAGGAATATCTCCTTTCCAACAAAAAAAGAATTATCAAAATCGGTACATCCAGTAGAAAGTTATGCGGTATAATACATCGTAGGTCGATGAAAAAAGCGTCAAGTAAAAACGCATTATTAGATATAACTCGAAAAGTAGTAGTTAGATCTCAAATAAATTTAAATGGGACCAATTAGCACACACCACCTTTCCATTAAAAAAACATTTGTCGAAATCGGTCCACACGGTCAAAAGTTCTGATGTAACATACATTAAAAAAAAATACAGCCGAATTGAGAACCTCCTCCTTTTTTGGAAGTCGGCTAAAAATGAATCAAATTAGAGTGGTTCGTTCGACAGTTTCACTTATAAATAATAATATTATAATGAGCAAATATTTGATTGTTTGTTCGCATCGAATAGGCTCCGAAGCTATTGAACCAATTTGAAAAAATCTTCCACTGTTGGGGGGCTACACTTTCCGCGAATGACATAGAGTATATTATATTTAAAAAAAAATTTTTTTTTTTAATTTTTAATAAATATCCGTGCGAAGCCGAGGCGGGGGCTAGTAAATAATAAATTGCTTCGTGTTTATATGAATGATAAGTATATAATTATATTGTATATGTAGTATTATATATATAAAATTTTTCAAACCGGATTAGGATCTATGTTAAATATACAGACAGAAACAAAAAATTTAATGAATTTTATGTTTTAAATAATATATAAACTTAATTTTTCTATTTATATGCATTGGAACAAAAAAAAGTAAACTAATAAAGATATATAAAATTAATACAGCAAAATAGTTTATGACTTTGAGATAAGTGAGACTGATAAGAAAATTAAAAGTACAAAAAACTTTTATTACCAACATATAAAGTCATTACACAATTTATATTTAGCCTGTAATATCACAGCTAAATAATACCGTTTTAAAGCAGTATTGTGTTCCTGTTAGTGAATAAGGTGACCAGAGCTTCTGGTGGGATTGGGGATGAGGTCGGCAATCCGCTTGTGAGTTCTGGTGTTGCAGGCGTCTATAAGCTACGGTAATCACTTACTATCAGGTGGACCGTACGCTTATTTGCCGACCTAGTTATATATATTTAAAAAACAAACTGGACCGACAGCTTAACGTTCTCTCCGAGGCACGATGAGAAGACCCACAATAACAACCAGAATAAAAATAAATATTTGTATAAACATAAATATTTCCACCGGACGGGAATCGAACCCGTGACAGCCGGTGTTTAGGCGCCGCTGACACAGCACACGCACCGTTACACAAGAGCGGTTGACAACAACAATGTACATGGTAAGCGTCTACGAAACGAGCTTGCGCGAGATTTAAGTACTCGTACTTACTTAGTTTTGAAAATTTTAAAAATTAAAATCACTCATATCAACTTATATAATTTCCTTGTTTATCTCCATAGTTAAATATTTAAAAATACAACCCCAAAAACATTTTTATTCATATATGTTCTGTGTATTGACAGTTGCCCGTTACAATTCTATTGTATTATGTATTGACTTTAAGATACATATAAAACTTAATATTTTATCTGTATAGAAGAGATCTTTATATATTTAAATTTATATACTCGTGTTAGTTCAGTTTTGTAGGTCCTGTCAGAATGCTTTTGTGTTTTAGAAGTAGTCCGGCAGAGGCTAGTCCAGCGGGAAATTAGCTTCCATGGCAGCGAAAAGGATGCATCATAAAAAGTGTGATTTCCAAGTTAACACTCTTGTAAGTTACTTTTTCATCCAAATTATTCTTTACGGTCTTAATAATTATGTTTGCGGAAAACGAAAAAAACCGACTTTATTTACATCGACAAGTAATACAACGCGAAAGAGATATCTCCTTTCCAACAATAAAAGAATTATTACAATCGGCTCATAAACGACAAAGTTATCCCCCAACATACATAATATATATACATATGATCGGTTAAAAAAATATGTGGTTTTTTTCTTAATTTGCAGTATATTTGACATTTTAAAGTTTTAAGGATTTTATATTATTAATTAAATTTATATTTACATAATATAATAATGTAATAAAATTCTAGTTTTTTTTTTTAATAGGTCGGTACACAAGCGCACGGCTCACCTGATGGTAAGCGATTACCGTAGCTTAAGACCAACCCTGCAACACCAGAAGCGTCGCAAGCACCTTGCCGATCCTATCCCCAATTTCCCCCTAGAGCTCTGGGTCACCTTACTCACCACTAACGCGAACACAACACTGCTTGAAAGCTGTATTATTTAGCTGTGTTCTTCTGTAAGATCGAGGCACTACCCTAGTCCAAGGAGAGCTGCTCCATATTTTCAGCAGGAAATTACCATGAAGTAACCATGTTAATCTTATAATAGTATACATTATTTCAATGCTATACCTAGCATTACTTAGTATTTTGTGAGAGGTAGTAAATTTGGTCGAGGCATTTTTGTCTTATTTAAATACCTATATAAAATTGACTAAATCGTTATTTTTATTGAATACAAATGAGCAAGTAAGTCTTTTTCTTGTTAAGGGTTCATTACTGAGAATGATTGGGCATTATTTGCATTTGTACTATTTAACTTCCACTATGTCGTGATACGGTGAAACTACACACCACTATCTTGATATACCTATTTTATGGGATTAGATAATTCCCTATGAAAGAAAATATTAATTTCAATAAACAAATAAAAGCTTCACACTTAACGCCCCCCCAGTAGGAAAATTTCTGTGTCGGGGGTCACACAATACACAAGCACAAACGCCCACACCACGACAAACGTCTATATGGCCAATGTCTGTCGTGAGTGGCGATCGAATCTACGCCAGTGCTGTGACCACTGCGCTAACGATTCGTCAATATTTTTGCAAAACGAAATTTTTATATCATTATATAATTACATAGTATAAAACAAAGTCACTTTCTGCTCTCTGTATGTTTAGATCTTTAAAATCACGCAACGGATTTTGATGCGGATTTCTTTAGTAAATAGAGTGATTCCAGATAAAGGTTTATATGTATAATACATGCATAATATAGTAGAATAACACTGATAGTTTTTGCAACTGTGCGGCGCTGGAGCGGATCGCTAGTTATAATATAAATGAATCTACTCGTATTATATAAAAGTAACTATTTAAAACATTCTTTAACAGACAATAATAACAAAAATAATATTAAAATCTTAAATCTTATTATAGTTCACCCGCTTATATTTATGTATGTAAGTAAAAGTAAATATACTATATTATTTATATAAGTATTTATTATATGTATCAATTATATATTTAACGGGTGGAGTGACATCCAGCTACATAATAATATTAATCAATACAACTTCCTTTCAATGTAACAAATAACTCCTTGTTTTACTTCATATTTAGAATATTATAATATATTAACATACATCAATTGGTCACATGCAAGACGCCTGAGCTGTATTCATTTGAAGTTGGCCATAAATCATAAACCTACCGCTGACGTTGACCGTGACGTTTTTCGTTTAAAAAAAGTAGCCAAAAATATGTTATCGGTCAGACAGACCAATGCGTCAAGGAAGGTTAATTATGAGATCTTATCGTATTACCGGGATGATGTAATTTTAAATTTAATGGTAAGAATAAAAATGAAAAAAAAAATACATTTCCATTTTAGTTAAGTAATATTATAAAAACTGGTTTGATTATCAATTCAATTACTTTGAGTAAAGAGTCTGTTTATTACAGTAGGTACGAATAAATTATAATTCAATTAATAATCTAGATTCTAGGCTGTAATATAATTATTATGTTGTTATATCAAATATTGACAACAAAACGTCAAAGATGTTGAATTTAATATGTCAAATATGTTTTCTATTTTTTTAAGATATAAGAGTAGGGAAATACATATAAAAATAGATATCAGCTCTGGTTCTTATGACATTCTGAACTGATGCTTGAATAAAATACTTTAATTTTTATGTTGAAAATATCTGCATGTGAATTTTGCGCTCGTGGTAAAAAATTACACAACGTTACTACCTATTCCTTAGTTTGGAATCACACTAATGGACGGGGAGCGTCGTTGTCCCCAGAGATGGTAGAGTGCTTGCAGTTAAGTCGTATATTCCGACATCCAAACTGTTAAATATTCTGCAATTTGCGTTACGATAAAATTAACTTATGCATGTAGTTAACGATTTGAGATTACAATAATATGAAATCATCGAAAAAGTTCCGCCAACCCGCAGCGGAGCAGCGTGGTGCGTTAATCCTTGCGCTTCAATCCTTTTCGTACATGAAGAATGAGGCCTAGCATTGGGATGTGACCTCTCGCTACTGAGCATGTAAGAGACGACTCTCAACAGCGAGAGGTTTATTGTGTAAACCTACCTTTTTTATGTTCTACTATATTTTTACTTTTTTAAAAGGATTTCATTAACAGCTGTAAGTTATAAGTTCCACTATACATTTAGTTGCTATTAAGTTGCGTTTGTAAGATAAGCTGGATTACTGTTCCAATTTATTACCTCGTCGTTAGCGTGAGTGGAGAAACATTTGTTATAAAATACGATGTCAGTGAATCCCAACTTGATTCTATTTGCTAGATTTAGATTTAAGTTATGTCATGTAAACATTACCAAAGCTAGATTAAAATCGCGGTTCATAAAACGAACGTTTAAATCTTTAAAGTTCTTGACGTAAGCGAATTTTAGGGTAAATATCTCCAGGACGTTCATTGAAATGAGAATACAATAGTAAAATTGTAGCATTTTTGTATCTGATATCTATAAAATATAGTACCTGGGTGACCGAGCTTAGCTCGGTATTTTTAGTAAATCGCGTTTTTTGGAATTCATATTTAATAAGAATTACATATTAATAAAATATGAATAATGTTTTCCGATTTTACCGACGAAAAACCGACCGAATAAAAATATGAACTGGTTATTTAAATAAAAAATCATGAGTCCAATTAGAAAAAAAACGGTCACCAACCCGCCTGCCCAGCGTGGTGACTATGGGCAAAACACATGAGTTCACGTTATTTTTGGCGTAAACTTGTGGAGGCCTATGTCCAGCAGTGGACTGTATATGCTGTAATGATGATGAAAAAAAAAAGAAAAAAAAACTCAATCTGGAGACATGGGGATTTGAACCTTGGTCTTCTCGGACGATCCTGACCGGCCGATTTCCCACCTGAGCTATTACAACTTTATTGATAATTGCGAAATTTACCTTCGTATTCTAACGATATTGTATCCATTTTTTCATTGCCTAAAAACAGGGATAAAACGACATTTCCTAAAAATAAATCCTAGCTATATCGATTTATCGCCCCCGAAATCCCGTGCGTACTAAATTTCGTTCGGAGCCGTTTGCGAGATTCAGATTATATATATATATATATATATATATATATATATATATATATAATCTGAATCAATCGAAAATAAATAAATAGCTATAAAAGTCGGCTGTTACCTATAACACAAACATTAAGTTACTTTAGGACCAGACGACCGCGTGAGTGATAAAGATATTATTATTACTTTCTGAGTCACGATTTGCTATTTATTGTTGGAAGTTTATAGGAGTATTGTTGCTAGTTAGCTCTTTAATATCTGCGTCTCATGTTTATCAGACTTAGTACTAAGAAGATCCTCACCGCAATAACTTGTTTATTACAAAGTTCATACAATCAATGTTAATCCAAAAGATAGTTGCCAAACTATCTTTTGGGTTAAGAAATTGTAAAGCATTTTGTCTAATAAAGAATTTATTATTTATTTATTTATCTTTTCTTAGAACGTTTAAAGTTAATCATAAACATTTTATACGGAAAAATGCTACATACATACATGCTATACATGCTATAGTGTCTATATAAAAGTGTAATTACGTACAGTTACCATAGTATGTTGTTTAAACGCAAAACCCACATCATTAGCAAAAAGAGCATTATAATAATGGATGACGATTGCGGAAAACCGGGATGTTTGGCGCGAACTTAGGGAGGTCTATGTCCAGCAGAGACTGCGATAAGCTGAAGTGATTATATTGGTAATAACTTCTCATAGAAAATATTGTTATTTCTATTTCTATCTATTCTAAAAGTGAGACGAAATATTTTGCATTCATTTATAGTTATTGATATGAATAACGAAAATATGTCAAAAAATATAAATAACAAAACTCCTATTTTTTTTAAAATGACAGCTGATTAAATTTTTTTTACCAATATTTCATAATTAATTTTGCAACTAAAGACGCTAAAGAGATTATCTTTAAATTATCAACATTCAAATATTAATCTTACTGTTGCGATGATTTCACTGTAATATTTGAACGCTAAAAGGATAAATGCATCTTCCAACTTTTTATTTATTTAAAAAACGAATCCCGTTAATGTTTTGAAAACAGATAATTTTAAATTAAACAGTTGGCCTTGGAACGGACAAATTGAAAAGACGGAATTAAAGCGGACAAATTGTTTAAAGTGTTAAGGTTTCTGGGTAGCACTGGGTACATTATCTAATGTCTTTACATTCATAGTCATAATATAGTAATTTTAAAACTGATTGTTGTTTTTACTACTTCCATTTTTTTTTTTTTAGAGTCTCTAGACGTCAAAAGTATCTATACTTTTGACGTTTTGTAAGAGTGTATTATTGCCTTATGGCGAAATATATATATTCATTTCATTTCCAAGGCTTAACATGCTGATGAGGCATGATGCTGAGGCAGAGACCTGGTTGGCCTTCTAACTTAATTGTAATATTAATATTTTAAATGATAATGGCCAATAAAGAACTTTTCTTTCTTTCTTTCTTTCTTTAACATGAAACTGAATACATGATTTAAATGTATCTCGATTTGAAACTGCAACTTCCTTTAAGGCTTAAGATAAAGACAGCAATATATTCTTAGCCGACTTACCAATGAATAGACTTCTTATATGCAAAAGAGAGCGGATTTATTCATGAGACTTCTGGCAACAAAGCAAGGAATACGAAATAAGTGAAGTTTGACTTCATAATAAATCTACTCATCAAAATGAAAATGATAAGTGACTGTGTTTAAATTAAAATATAGTTATTCTTTGTTTTAATTATGAAAAATAATTCATACAATTTATTAACTCGGAACAGGGATGACCATGAGTAGAGACCACGAGTTGGCAAACGCAGTAGTTATATATATCTTATTTATAAAATTCTCGTGTCACAATGTCAGTTATCATACTCCTCCGATTTTTATGAAATTTTGTGTAAATATCGGGTAGGTTTGAGAATCGTCCAACATCTATTTTTCATACCCCTAAGATACATTTTACATACATTATGTTTATAAAATACTCAAAGGGATTAAAATATATGTTATTAATATTCAGAACCAAATTCCTTATTCAAGTAGGCTTCAAAAGCAATTTTGAATTGTTATTTTACAATTAAAACTATATTCGTTTTTAATAAATTATTTAATGTTAATGTAAAGGTGTCACCGATTAGAAGATAGATTCTACAGAGAAGATTGAGATAGAAATTTTGGTGTTACTATTTTAAAATAACTTTCAATCATTATCGATATATTAATACGTGAAGCAAAAACTTCCAAGTCTTCAAGTAGGTGGAACTATCCTACTTGAAGACTTAGGATCTCTGTAGACCAACGAGTAGTATGTCAACGTTTTACGTAATTATCAATTGCAAATTTGTAGCCTTTTTTTGAATGAACATACTAAAACATAAATAATTCATAAACACTGTATGTCGAAATCCTTCTCCAATACGAAGAAAGAGGCCTATGTCCAGCAGTGGGATGTTACATTCTGAATGCATGTCGAAAATGCCTTATATTATTTTCGAAAAGAGCTAATACTCATCAACCTACTGAGTTGATTTATACCAAACAAAGCTAAGAACCACTGCCAGGAAACTATAATTTCAACTTATAAGCAAAGTTAGTCTATAATCTTCCAGACCGGGTTCAGTTGTAAATCAACAAGTACCTAAAAATATTGAATATATAATTGACTTGCTACTGTCCGCGACTTTGTCTGCGTTGAATAGTTACTTAAAAAAAAACCTCGATTTTGAAACATTCTTCATTAGTGCTCCTCTCCTATTTATCTAAGGTGATGATATATAGCCTATAGCCTTCCTCGATAAAATGGGCTATCTAACACTAAAATAATTTTTCAAATTGGACCGGCAGTTCCTTAGATTAGCGCGTTCAAACCAACAAACTCCTCAGCTTTATAATATTATATAAATTAGTGTAGATTTAAAAAAGTTCATTTATCCTAGAACCTGTCATAATAAACGTAAAAATTTTACTTATGTACAGTATTTTCTAATATATTTTGTAAGGAGCTTAAAATGTAATCAAACCTGTGTAGGTCAGCAGTAGTCTGGCATATTTTCGTTCATTGTACACACTATATATTCTACTGTATTACATAATTTTGTCTATCGGAAAATAAGCAAAGTCTGGGGGCCTGGGCTTACTCTACATAATTTTTATTGAGATTATGTTTTATTGATTATAATAATAATTATATAAAAATTATTCGATAATTAATAAAATAAATTACGTATTTAAAAGTATAAAAGAACAAGAACTTGCAAAGAATAACAAAAGCGCTGTGTTTTATAAAAATGTATTATTCATTTGTAACTTAGGATAACAAGATAATTAATGAATAAAAAGTTATTCTCCATTTTTCTTGTTGTTCTTCGATGTTGGCGTATAATATTGGCTTTGTTTTTTTTAAAAATATCGGCTTTAAACTCCATGTGATTTTTATATTCATTCAATAACATTTTTGCGTTTGTCACAATATATAATATTTTTCATATTGGATATTTCTTGTCCTTCAAATTTGCTGTAATAAATCTTTGATACATTTAAATCCCACGAAGTCAAAATAATCAAAAACTTTATTCATAGCGGCTCTATATCTATTATTATACATGTCAACAACTAGAAAACCGTCATTTCTATGTAAAGTTCATACATCAGAATCGTAACTTACTATTTTATAAGGCTCAACTTTCTTAAAATATAATATTAAACATCGTGGTATATTTCATTTATCAAGTTACATCCACCAAGCATTTTGACACGAGTACAATAACCGAACCAGTGTTAAACGCTTGATGCTTAATAGCATAATTTGAGTACAATATACATTACATATCTTACTTAAATCTGCTAGAACAACATAATACAGGTACTTAAGTCAGTACGAGTATAAAGATGATATGCATCAAATATTTTTCTAACTTTTATTTTGACCATGAATGCATGTCAAAGTTATCAAAAATAAATAATCTTTCTGAACTAATATTAAAATAAGGTAAAATTTACAAGGTTTTTTATAGGTAGGTTCTAGCTAATTAATATCTCAAAGTATTAAGTCAATACCTACGATTTTATTTTTGTGTTACCCCCACATTAGGAATTCTAAACATTTTTGAATATCATATCAAAAATTGACCGCTCCAGCGGGATTCGAACCCGCGTCTCCGACTGACCGTGTCGGCGCTCTAGCCAATTAAGCTATGGAACGATGTACCCGCTAGAGCGAAATTTTTGATATGATGATTTTTATTTTCGGTTTAAGCGAACCGTGGCGCCGTCTATAGTGAGTTCTTTACAGAGACCCGTAACTATTCAAAGTTTCATATTACAATGAAAATCTTTGACAGGAGACGACACCATGCTATTATTAATACCTACGATTTTATTTTTGTGTTACCCCCACATTAGGAATTCTAAACATTTTTGAATATCATATCAAAAATTTCGCTCCAGCGGGTACATCGTTCCATAGCTTAATTGGCTAGAGCGCCGACACGGTCAGTCGGAGACGCGGGTTCGAATCCCGCTGGAGTGGTCAATTTTTGATATGATATTCAAAAATGTTTAGTATTAAGTCAATTTTATTTATGCTTTATTGCACTTTAAAAACACAATTTTAATTATTTTAACTAATGGATAACTATATTGTTGCTGATCGTCTAAGGACTTATATTGTGCTCGCGATTATAAGTTTAATTTACAAAAAATTAGGTTATATAGAAGCGAAAAGAACTGCTGTGTCACTTGGCTAGTGGTAAGTAGTACTTTACTGAACCCCTGCTACAAAAGTACTACTTTGCCCTAAGTTTGCCTGGAAGAGATCGTTTTTTAGCGATAAGGCAGCCCTTTGTACATATGGAATATGTTGTTAATATTTTTTCTTTCTTTGCTATATATTATTTCTGTTTTTGGTGTACAATAAAGTGTATTGTTATTGTTATTCTTAAAAGAGTAAGTCTTTAGTAGATCTAAAAAAATCACTACTCTAATTACTTATCACCCAGGCTGAGGCCGGCATCGAGCCCGCTAGACCATGCTGTTAACGCATTGGTTGAATTCCCGGCCATAGTAAAAGCTAGTCGAGAAGTCAAAAAGATCTTGCAGGCCTACCTTCGAGGCAGCGAAAATATACTTATGGTGCTGCTCGATGAGGCAGAGGCAGCCATATATAACGACACGTCCCAGATTATCAAAGGACATATGGCAGGAAAATATATGGAAGCATATAGCAACACAGGCGGTTTTGTAGTCACGGTTGAGGCTGCGGTGCGAGAAAACACGTCATCAATATTTTTAACACCAGTGAGAGTTCCGGTTTTGGTGGTTGCTAAGTGCACGAAAGTAATGCTGGGTGACAGGATACTTGAGATGGCAACATCCATTTCAGGAGATCTTGATGTCGACGCGGGCCTCGTGGGCTGGCAAATGATCCTCGTGCGGAAAAACAACACACATAGTCAGAAACTTCGATGAGAATGTAGAAATAGTAGTTACCACGACAGTCGAAGCTGAAAAGATGTTAAAGAGAAACTAGCCTGCCGCTTTGGCGACCAAATCAGGTCTAGGGTACGTACTATGGCCTCCATTTTAACAAAAGGATTTAAAGAGGACACGAAATGTAACCGTTAACGATGGACGAAGCTCTTATGAGCCATTTTCGAGCTATTGTAATGGCGGCACGGCTTTCAGAGGCAAAAGAAGTTGTTCTCATCGGAGATGTCAACCAGTTGCCTTATATAGACAAAGAAAATCTGTTCAAAATGAGGTACTGTAGACCTTATCTAACAATCAACATCTCATGTAAGTTATCCTGCACATACCGGAGTTTCATGGACGTTGTATATGCCATCTGTGAGGTATACGTAAATATGTACACGTTAAATCCGACCATCTACTCCTTCAGAATGAATAGACACGCTGGCGCGGCAATACCAAAACTTCAAAAGAACATCTTATACTCGGTCTATACGCAGGAAGAGAAAAAAATCCTGATAGACCAGGTATACGGCACTGGAGAGGGATCGCGCGTTATGACCAATCATGAAGCACAAGAGCAAACCTACGGCGAGATCATCATTGTTCAGACAAAGACCGAGAGGTTACAAGTCCATGACAGTGTGCCTCATGCGGCAGT
This sequence comes from Melitaea cinxia, assembly GCF_905220565.1. Taxonomy (NCBI): domain Eukaryota; kingdom Metazoa; phylum Arthropoda; class Insecta; order Lepidoptera; family Nymphalidae; genus Melitaea; species Melitaea cinxia. The sequence continues at coordinate 12,801,722 of NC_059403.1, forward strand.
AGCGTTGACAAGTCACTAACACCTGTGTCTACTACACTGACGATGATGATGACGCAATCGGCAGGTTCGTTAGCCGAGCGCTGGGTGCCTCGACGAAAACCATCTTGAAGCACAACCTAAAAAGAACCATCTACAAGCGTGATATGTCACTGACAAGGGCTCTGCTCAAGATGCTGGTGGCAGGCGTGGGGTCCGGGTCTATGAATTAGTGACACAGTGCGGCGTTTGATATACAAATAAAGTAGATATAGATATGTAATTATATATATAAAATGTTATGCCGGATCAGCTCCCTCTAAAGCAACCATTTGTCGGTGGTATGCCGACTTCAAACGCGGTCGCATGGACACCAATGATGGGGAACGCTCAGGTCGTCCAAATGAAGCAGTGACTCAACAAAATATTAACCAAGTCCTCAAAATCGTATTGGAAGATCGGAAGGTAAAAGTGCGAGAGATAGCCGAGATAGTGAAGATTTCAGCTGGTAGTGTTTTCACTATTTTACATAAAAATATGGCCATGAAAAAGCTTTTCTCTAAGTGGGTGCCGCGTTTGCTTACAACTAATCAAAAGGAACAACGTATCAATGATTCAGAGCGATGTTTGGCGCTGATGAATCATAATAAAAAGGATTTTTTACGTCGGTATGTGACAATGGATGAAACTTGGATATACCATTTCACTCTGGAATCCAATCGGCAGGCAGCGGAGTGGAGAGCGGCTGGTGAAAGCCGCCCGAAGCGTCCAAAGACTCAGAAATCGGCCGGTAAGGTTATGGCGTCAATATTTTGGGATGCGCATGGAATACTTTTCATCGACTACCTTGAAAAGGGGCAAAATATAAATAGTGACTATTACATGTGCTTATTGGAGCGATTGAAGTACGAAATTGCGGATAAACGGCCTCACATGAACAAAAAGAAAGTGGTGTTTCACCAGGACAACGCGCCTTGTCACAAGTCCGTGAGAACGATGGCCAAAATTAACGAATTGGGCTTCGAATTGCTTCCTCATCCCCCTTATTCGCCAGACTTGGCCCCCAGCGATTACTGGCTGTTTGCAGACCTCAAAAAAATGCTTCAGGGTAAGAAATTTGACTCAAATAGTGAAGTTATCGCAGCAACGGAGGCTTATTTTGAAGCCAAAGACAAATCGTTCTACACACATGGGATAGAAAAGTTAGAAAAGCGTTGGAGGGACTGTATCGCTCTTGGAGGAGACTATGTTGATGAATAAAAATTAATTTTATAAAAAATACCTTTTTTTAGTACTTAGTCTCGGGACTTATTGAACCACGTGTTAAGTGTACATATATGATAACTAGCAAATATGTGTAAATATAGACATAGATAAGAAAAATAATAATGTTCAGAAATCACGAATGATTGAATGATGTGTGTACACGTTTCCATCAAACAGTAATTGCAAAGGGAAAAAAAGTCAGCGTCGGACCACGTCCTAATTTTACTAGGCAGTCACAGGACTGACGATTTGTAGTTATAATGAAAAATCGTCTGTGGTATTATAATAACGCAAACATGATTAACAAAACAAAAAACAAAAGGCTTGGGCTTTTCGAGCCCGTGGATGTAAATTTTTAAATAAAAAAAAATTATATATATATATATATATATATATATATATTTATCACTAGCATGTAAAAGATAATACGCCCTAATGTATTAAAATTTGACAATATTTGGAATGGGATTTTGAAACATTAATCTTAAGTATAGCGTAGAAAATATTATGAATAAAAGTTATTTCATCACCAAGGCAGTTGTATGAACTTAGGAATTAAATAGAATAGAGTAACTAAGTGAACGGGTTGAATAACCAAATGTTAGTAAATGTCAGTTTAACACCCAGGGATATGGACACGGGAACAAGCCCCAGAAGGGCTTCCCATCGTATCTTGGAGAGCATGCTAAGCCCTCAGTTCCGGTTATCTTAAAAGACATCTCACAACAATCTTTACTGATAATATAATGGAATATCTATACTAATTCCACGTAGAATACTACTAATGTATTGTTGGACTAATGTATTGTTTCATTAACTGGCATTGTATAAGTAGAATAACTTAGTAGTGGTACAGATGGGAATCGAACTAGCTACCCGCGGAACAGAAAGCAGATCACTACAAATTGCGCCAACGGGCTAGTCAAAAACGCTGTAAATTATAAGTTCTAATATACAATAAGTTTCTATAAAATTGTGTTAGTAGATAAGCTGGATTACTGTTCCAATTTATTACTTCGTCGTTAGCGTGAGTAGAGAAACATTTGTTATAAAATACGATGTCACTGAATACCAACTTGAGTCCATTTGCTAGATTTAGACTTAAGCTACTTCATGTAAACATTACTGACGCTAGATTGAAAACGCGGTTTAAAAAACTGATGCTTTAATCTTTAAAGCTCTTGACGTAAGCGGATTTTGAGAGAAATGGTTTTAGGTTATAAATTTAAATGAGAATAATGTAACATAATATGTTTCTATTTTTTTTTTGTTTTTGTTTTATCACACCCTGTGGTAAACAAGCGGACGATCCGTCTGAAGTAAGGCGATACCGTGCGTGAGTCGCCTTTTTACATACTTTTAATCAGTCTTCTCATTTTTTTTCAAAAGTGTTGATTTTAAAGTTAATTAATAATAGTATAAGTTGAGTTGAAGCTGTGTAGCTACGGCAGTAAAGAATATAGCCACCCCCTCTCTTTCCGAGGCTGTCGTAAGAGGCGACTAAGGGATAACAGTTCCACTACCACCTTGGAACTTAAAAAGCCGACCGATGGCGGGATAACCATCCAACAGCTGGCTTTGAAATACACAGGTCGAAGACGGAGCAGCGTCTTCTGTGCGACAAAGTCAGCCGGTGACCAGCGTGGTGACTATGGGCAATACACATGAGTTCACGCCATTTTTGGCGCGAACTTGTCGAGTCCTATGTCCAGCAGTGGACTGTGATAGGCTGAAGTGATGATGAGTGACGAGTTGAAATTGACTACTGCTTAGTTTTTTCCCCCTAACAGAAAGATGTGATTTAATAGCACGCTGTATATATAGAAGATTTTTAATCGGCTGGTATCCGTACATAAAATCGTATGTGGTTATCTTAGTTGCAATTATGGAGCTCTAAACAATGAAACAACACATGGAATATATTGTTGCTACACTGTCGAGAAGTAGAGTTTTTAGTCTTCAAACAATTACATTGACCTTGTAAACTTTGAACTTTAAAAAAAAAAAAAAAAAAACTAACCTTAGAACATACTTTTTATATTCGTATATATACTCGTAATATAATCACTAGTTCTAATTTTAAATGTATTATTAACAGATCGTATTTGCAATTTTCCTTATAAAGATTATAATGCAATAAAAAACCTAAATTAGTTTCAAAAGATTGTAACAAAAAACGACGTTTTTCTGGTGATACTTAATTACTTGCACATTTTAAACTATTGTACAAAATATGTTAACTATGTTATATAATGTTATTATAACAAGACTGAAAAATATCTGTAAGGAAATAATAAATATACCTGGGAAATCGCTTTTGCTATGTAAAATTAAGATTAACTCAATAGATGTGATCTAAAATAAGAGGAAAAAATTAAGAATTGTATTTTGTATACATTTTGTTTCCCAAATGAATAATAGAAAATGAAACAATTTAAATGTTGAATTATTCCTATTATAAATTATTTTATGCGTGAATATATTATATTCTTAGTATTTTCTTTCTATGTAATAGTAACACTAAAAGCAAATAAATACAGCATAAGCTTTATATTTCAATATATGATGCATCAAACAACTGACTATTCTTTCTTTGCCCTTTGACAGCAAAATAAAAAGTTGCTATTGTGAGATACACCCACATTTTAGATACACATAATTATAATTATATAAAAAAAAAAATAATATTCTATGCAACAAGCCGTGTTACGATTTCAGCTGTATTCAATTATTTAACAATGTGAATAATTACTTCTACATAAAATATTATTGAGGGCTTACAAATATTTTGGCCTATATTTTAAACAGATGGAAATCAGTCAAATGAATTTAAAACAACTTTTTTATTGTTTAAATTATTCATATACATTTTTTCAAAAGAACTTGATACCTATTTCGATCTCTATTGTTTTGTCGAATGAATATTCCTTGCCAAACATTCACATTTTTTTGTCTACGTACTATTCAGTATTATTTCAATAAATATTATAATAAAACACCTTTACATATTAATATTATTATTTATATTAAAAGAAGTATAAATTAATTTGTTATTTAAAAAACTCTAAATCACAATCAGAAAAAGATAAGTTTAATGTTTTTGTAGATGTTCATTTTTGATCATATCAGAACCCATTTCACCAATCATTATGGTTGGAGCGTTCGTGTTTCCACCAGTAATTGAAGGCATTATACTTGCATCTATAACTCGTAATCCTTTGACCCCGTGGACTTTCAAGAAGTTATCAACAACAGAATCCTCTGACTTCGGTCCCATTTTTGACGTTCCGACCGGATGATATAATGTTGAACTTGTGTTAATAACGTAGCATTTCCAGTATAAATCACTGTCGAAATCATATTTATTACACTGAGGTATATTTATTTTGGGTATAAATGCATTTATAGATCTAAAGTAGGGGGCTATCACTATCTTTTTAAGTATTTTTATACCTTCTACTGTATCTTGTAAATCTTTACTCTCGCCATAATAATTAGCATTTATTATTGGGTAATCATACGGGTTAGAAGTGTTAAGATAGACTGAGCCTCTAGAAGATGGATGTAGTAGACTAAGGGCAAAAAAGAAAAACGTTTTATTTTTATTGAGCTCAATAAGAGATTTATATATATCATCATGAAAAACTGAAAACAATATCTTAGCCCATTGCGATTTCTTTAACGCAAATCCTATATGAATCTGAAATTCTGGATATTTCATACTTTGATCAAGAGAATAAAAAGCCGAAATATCACTATAGGTGTTATGGGCTAGAAGTCCACTTCGATTATACAAGTATTTTGCAACTTCAAAAGACTTATCCAATTCATTTTCTTCTCCTTTTTCATCTCCATATACAGCAATGTAGATGCCATTATGGTCATGTAAATTTTTACCGACACCTGGCAAATCTTCAACACATGAAATGTTTTTAGATTCTAAATGACCTTTCGGGCCAATACCAGAAAGCATCAATAATTGTGGAGTATTTATTGCGCCTGCGCTAATTATTACTTCAATGTTTGCGTAAAATGTTTTCTTTACCCCAAAAATATCGACTTCAACTCCATATGCCTTTTTATCTTCATTTAATAATATTTTTGTTACATATGCGTTTGTCACAATATTTAAGTTTTTTCTGTCTTTAATTGGCTTTAAATAAGATGTGTACGTGCTGTATCTACGGCCATTTGCAGCTGTTACACTAAAAGTACTGGATACTCCCGATCCTTCAAAATTTGCTGTATTAATATCCTTAACATGCTTAAATCCCATAAAATTAAAAGATTCTAAGACTTTATCCATGACATCTTTATATGTACTATTAAATCTATTAACAACCAGTGGGCCATCTCTTCCATATATATTTCGCACATCAGAATCTTCTAGTAACTTAATATTTTGTAAACTCTCAGCTTTCTTAAAGTAGTAATTAACGTTCTCTGGAGTCCAACTTGGATTTCCAGCATTCGCCCAAGACTGGAAGTCATGGTCACTTCCTCTTATATAGTACATTTCATTGATCGAGCTACATCCACCAAGCATTTTGCCACGAGGCCAGTAAACAGAACCAGTCTTAAACGATTGGTGGTAAATACCATCATTTTCGGTATAATATTGCCAATCATACTTGGATTTGTAGAGATAAATATCCATATTTGGTATCTGTAAAAATAACACAGTATACACATTAGTTACTATAAACAATGTGTAGTAAATCGAATAGCTTTCTAAATTTTAGTTTTTACATTGTACATATTAAGGTTTTTAGAACTTACCTTCATATAGTATTATAAATTATATTTCTGTGCCAATAATATATGAAAGTAAAGTTCATGAGATTGTTTATAATTTTGTATGAGCTAATATTTAGAAATATAATATAGATTTTTAAAACATTTAACCTAAAGATAGCTCCGTTACTACTACTACTTACATTTCTAATTGTCTTAAGTTATTTTTGATCCGTGATGATAAGTTTTGATTAATGAAAATTTAAATATTTACAACTCGTCGAAAGAAAAAAAGCCTTTTTTGTTGTTTTTTCTGCTTAAGTTGACGCTGACGTAGTAGTGACACATTAAAATAACACCCTATAAGAATTTACCTAAAATAATTTAATCTAACCCTAGCTCTTTCCATTGCTCGCTGAGTGACTTTGAGCCTATGGATAGGGCTAAAGGTAAAAGACCACGTTTCAGAGCCTTATGTTATCACTGTCAATACACAACGCTCGAACACTTTTGAGTGAAAGCGGTTGACGAATTGGGCAGGTTTCAAGAAGTAGTTAATTTACAAAGGATGTTGGCAAGGGCAAACTCAACCAGTCTACCCATGGTGGTGAGAAATGATGACGCGGGGCTCATAAGCGCAAGAGTAGAAAAATAAATAAATAAAAAAAACTGAACTAAAAGGTTAAAATAAATGTATTCGCTCGCAAACAAAAAAACCGACTTCAATTACATCAACAAGTAATACAACGTAGGAAGATGAAAATATAGTCAAGTAAATACGCGTTATCAAAGATACTCAAAAAGTTGTTATCAAATCTCGATAAAATTTATATGTGACCACATGATAAACATCAGCTTTCGATTAAATTAAAAATTATCAAAATCGGTACACCCTGGATCATCAGATCCTGGTTTTCTTATCATGGTACCAAACTAAGGATATCCTCTTTCCAACAAAAAAGAATTATCAAAATCGGTACAACCAGTAGAAAGTTATGCGGTATAATACAAAGTAGGTAGACGAAAAAAACGTCAAGTAAAAACGCATTATTAGATATAACTCAAAAAGTAATAGTTAGATCTCAAATAAATTTAAATGGAACCAAATGACACACACCACCTTTCGATCAAAAGAAAATTTTTCGAAATCGCTCCACCCAGTCAAAAGTCCTGAAGTAACATACATAAAAAAAAGTACAGTCGAATTGATAACCTCCTCCTTTTTTGGAAGTCGGTTAAAACACACTTATTTTGTAATATATACATTGAAAATTAGTGATATAATAATACATATATACTTAACAAGTTACACAGTCACATGCACATACACATACATTTTTTTTTTTTTATGTCAATAGGTCGGTAAACAAGCGTACGGCTCACCTGATGGTAAGCGATTACCGTAGCTTATAGACACCTGCAACACCAGAAGCATCGCAAGCGCGTTGCCGACCCAATCCCCAATCCCCCCAGGAGCTCTGGTCACCTTACTCACCAACAGGAACACAATACTGCTTGAAAACAGTATTATTTTGCTGTGATCTTCTGTAAGGTCGAGGTACTACCCCAGTCGGGCTGCTCCATATTTTGAGCAGGAAATTCCTGCTGTGCCCTACCTCAATTAAATACATACATACATACATAGTTACATATATACATAAATACATAGTTACATATATACATACATATATACATATATACATACATATATACATAAATACATACAAACATTTACATGCATACATACATGCATAAATACATACATTGAGAGTACAACAATTATGAGAGGTTCATCATTTTCGGAGAAAAGATGATTCCTTAGCTTGTCCTTGAAAGCATAAATCGAACTGCTTTCTTAGATCACTCTCGGTAAATGATTCCAAAGTGTTGCAGGACGTTTTGTGAAGGAATTAAGAAAGATGATTTAATGACTAACGTAAACTAAATTATGGTATCAGTTTGTCAAATATATTTATACACACATGAGATTCAATTGGAGGTTCCGGGCCTGCTTCGAGAAGTAATATTTTCCACTCTTCTATTTCACTTAGTCGATTTGCTAAGACACTTCCGGCCGATCCGCCTCCGACGATGATGAAGTCATATTTTTCGTTATCTGTTACAAAAAATGGTGTTAAAACATTTTCCTAGATATTTTGGTAAATACTAAAATAGGTACTACAATTAATAAAAAGATATGTCCGTCATATCTGTTTTATCTTACTGTCATTATACGGTTGGACATTTTCTGGTATGAAACACTGTGTTGCAGCTAGTAAATTTAGTGCTGATGCAAAAAGTTGAGAGGTAGCTCCCGTTGTAGTGGAACACATATTTCCGCAATTCCTAAAATAAAATATAAAACATTTGACTATATCGAAGTTAGATTTTTATTCAACAATCGACTGAACTCAGTAACTCTGACATTTGTGTTATTATTTTTGTTAAAATAATCAAATTTGTAGGGATTAGACTTATATCTATTGTTATTATAAATTTTCTGTAATGTAGTTGTTTAGCAGCCGTACAAACTACTTCAAAAGTTTTAGAGTATTATTTTACGTAATCTATAAAATTTGCATACATGGATTGCTTGAAATTGAAAGTATGACAGACATTCAAAGTATGTGACTTTCATATTTTCCTTATTATCCACGTCAATCTTAATATTATTTTTCGTAATTTAATATCACCTGACTGAACGCGCATTTAATGTTTTTAATTTTGTTTTCCAATTTTTTCTCCAGAACTATCTGAACTTTTGTAATGGAGCGCTGAAATACCACGTTTAGTAATTCGGAACGTCTGATAGAAAATACTACAATATAATTATTTAATGAAATCTTAAATACAATTATTTAATTAATAGAAGTAAGGCTATAAAAATGTATATGTATTTTTCCAAATTATTTTATCTTTATTATATAGAGCAATTTATTACTAACATAATGATTAAACTTTAGTGTGAATATTTTATTTTAATAGATTTTGATTTACAGATACGAGAATAATATTATTATGTTCTATCAGATATTGCACAATTATTATTTATTTTCCGTAGATAAATAATTTTTATAATTTGCTATTGCAGCGTCTAAGTCAGAGATAATTACGCTGTATTTTTATTTAGCGTACACATATTTTCTGAATATCCCCTTATCCCATCTTTCCTGTGGTAGTTGTATTTATAGATTACTTACAGTACGTAAAAATTCAACAATGATAATTTACTAAGAGCAACAAAATTTACATATTCATATCAGATTTGTGTATGTAATCTTTAACGTCATATTTTTTTATTACGAGGTAAAAACAATTTACTATTAGAAAAACGACATTATAAAGTGTATTAATTGTCTATGACTTAAAATATAGAATTACGAATCACTTTTTCCATATCTTTAAAATACGTCGTTTTGTACTTACGTCGATGTTTACGTCCGGATTTTTTATATTTTTCTTTTGTAAAATTAAATTAAGAACGAAAATCTTTTATTAAAACTTCAATTTCTCTTAGTTGGATAAAATAATTATGCGAAATCCATCAAGTATTTTTTTTAAATTGGTCGATTAAATTTTTTTCTTGTATTTCAAAACAGACAACAGGTCTCAGTGGTACAAAGATAGAAACTCAGCCAAAATAAAGGTGGTGCTTGTTATGTAGTTTCATATTAAATCTAGATATGACTAGTACTTTTTGAGTTGTCTCTAATAATGCATTAGCTTGACAATTTTTTCGTTCTACGTCGTATTACTGGTCGACGTATATAATTATGTAAGTTTTTTTTTCGTTTACCAGCAAACAGAATTATATTTGTAAAGCTATATTTTTTATAACAAAATTATTAAGTCGAGCCTCGAACAAGTTGGTATGTAATCAATTTTTTTAAGAAAATAATGTTTGATAATCTTGGTATTTGTATTCATATGAATTTAAACATAAAATACAACAAGTCGACACAAGTCAATCAGCATTATAATTTCACAAATATACACGACATCATCTTACTTTGTATTTTACTTATTTTATTACTTTATTGTACTGTGTGGCTACGGTACTAAAGAATATAGCCACCCCCTCTCTTCCCGCGGGTGTCGTTAGAGGCGACTAAGGGATAACACAGTTCCGCTACCACCTTGGAACTTAAAAGCCGACCGATGGCGGGATAACCATCCAACTGCTGGCTTTGAAATGCACAGGCCGAAGACGGGCTGCGGCGTCTTCGGTGCGACAAAGCCAGTACTGCGGTCACTAACCCGCCTGCCCAGCGTGGTGACTATGGGCAAAACACATGAGTTCAGTTTGTCCGGCAGTGGACTGTATAGGCTGTAATGATGATGATGATGATGATGATGATGATTTTATCTTACAATTTTTTAAATTCATATCAATCCTAACACGATTGTAATGACAATATGTATTATAAGAATGGTTACCAAAATATTAACTCAGTATCTTAATTATTTGATTATATAGAAAAGTTTCGCTACGCCAAATTTCCTTTACTGAGTACAAACACGTTATATTGAAGTTAAAATAAATAACAACGGAAGAAAAATAAAATAACTAAATATTTACAGATATGTATGCGCGGATATGATATGTATGTACCATACATGTCCGCGCAGAATTGTATCAAGATTAAACAAAAAAAAAAAAAAAACTTACAATAGTAACATTTGCTAGGTTTTATTAATACTAGAAAGATTGCTTGTGTTGTGCGCAAACTCGTTGTATTTTTTTAACCTACGCATATCAAAGCTTACCTTTCCGTGCCAGCTCTGTCGTTGGTCAACGCACCTGAAAGATGACCACTGCCGTTCAGTAAATATCATAGTTTACTTGCTATGACTACGAGTTGCGCATGAGAAGAGTATGTTTATCTTATGTGTAACATTTGTGTGTTTTTTTCTTAAATATAACTATGTCGGCAAACAAGCGTACGTCTCAAGCGATTATCGTAGCCTATAGAAATATACAACACCAGAAATATCGCAAGCGTGTTACCAATTCTATCCCCAATTCTCTCTAGGAGCTCTGGTTATGTTACTCACTAACAATAACGTCATAAGTTAAACCCAAGATAATTATGTTTTACATCTAGACTAAAAGCGGTGTCTTTACATTTGATCTGATGGGTTCTTCACTCTCTTGTTTTAGACATTCTGATAGATACCAATAATAATGCTGTATGGTATTTTAAATATGTCATAGTCAATTCTTATATAAACACTAACAGTGTTTTGTCAAAACAAAAAAAAAAAAAAATATCTAGATATTACATAAAAAGTTACCCACTGAAATGTCTACATTGTTATGAGATCTAAATTGCAAATTGTTGCAAATTGTTTCCTTCTTTCTCATGAGGCTGATGAAGAATCTGCGGCTAAAGTTTAGCATCACTATGTCTTATGTATAACAAAAAATAAACCAATGTCTAAAAAAATTAAATCAAAATCTAACCGACTTCACCAGGAAAATCATTTCTCTTGATACGCCTGGTTCAGCAAATATAGTTGGAGTGGTGTTAAGAATGCTCACAGAATTTTCCTGATTCCGCTGTTTCATTTTTGACTCTTTGGATCATAAAAGTGTTTTATGCCTTACTGAGCGTAGTCTGGAGAGTGTGTTTCTGGCTTCATTTCGTAGTGTTAGACATCTAAATATTTTTAACATTGCGATTTTCAAGGAAATATGAAATTGCTATTACTTTCGAAAAGCTGAAGATTAGCAAAGTTGTACGTTTTTAGTACTTATATATTCTTTTCAGTTAAAGTTTTAACTGAACTAAACTAAGTCGCCATGTTCACGTCACCAGGAGTACTTGGGCAAAGTTCTCCTCTCTATATAGGACAATGGTTACAGTTTAATCCACCATTAAACTCTGTTGTCGGTTGACGATAATTTCAATACTAGTAGTACAAATTGCCTTACCTTTACCTTTACCTTTTTATTACCTTTTTGCTTCAGCGGTAAATAAACATGCATTCTCCGAATGTAAGAAACTTCTTGCACTACTTTACCAGAACGTTTGTCAATCTTTCAATTTTCTTATGTTTAAATATTTTTTTACAATACTATTTTTAAATTTAAAAAAAATATATTGAATTATAGATAAAATTCAGCAACGCAAGCTTATATGTGGTCAGTTTTATTATTGTTACAAATTGTTTTTTTTTTAACTCTTTGATTTATTTTTGTTTTAATCTTTTAGTATAGATTATTGTAATGTAAAACACTATTTAAGTTCTAACCATGTGTATGTTATATATATGTATGTTATTAGTGTATGTTAGTCAAGTTTAATGTAGTAATCACTCATTGTTACAATAACACTCAGACTTTACAGTTATTGTATATTATGTACTTGAAATATGATGTATACTTTGGTGGTGTTCTATTAATAAATAGATAAATATTTTATTCATAATTTAAACAATCCCAATAAATTTTAATGTATTTAATCATATTATTATACCTCAGATAAGAAATCATAAAGATATCTAAGACACAATCACAAATACAGTAATTGTATAAAATAAACTAAGCAACGCGCAAATATTGAAATACACAGACCGAAGACGGGCAGAAGCGTCTTCGGTGCGACAAAGCCAGCCCTGCGGTCGCAAGCCCGCCTGCCCAACCTGGTGACTATGGGCAAAATATTTGAGTTCACGCCGTTTTTTGCGCGAACTTGGGTAGGCCTATGTCCAGCAATGGACTGCGATAGGCTGAAGTGATGAAGCAACGCGCAGATAGACCGTATTGGGATCACTGGCATACTTTGAATACAAAACATTTACGATAGATAAATATAAGTAAACTATTACTGAAACAATCGTACAGACAATTTCCTTTTTTATATAAAGAGAGATGTAAAGGGCACGGTTCGAATTAATTTATAACTCGTTTAGAAACGTTGATAAATGAGTCGCAAAGTTATTTGAAAATAATTCGTAGTATTTCATGATTAACGTCATTATAATTTTTAGAGACAGACTTATAAGATTTATTATTACTTACGTCCCTTTTTCGTGAGAAACAACGAAATATAGTCAGACATTTTTTTTTTTAACTTAACAACCGTTGTACTGTGAATTGAAATTAACGACTCGAAGTCTTAGTTCTCTGCCAATACAAACAGACCACACGCAAACACTGCTTTAATTACGATACGCATGAGTACGGTCGTGCTGTTATCATGAACAAGCTGTCAAGTACCGCGTGTTTATGGAGGCCTGATTTAAATTCATATACCTTGTCTTGAAAAAAAAACAATCATGATTCAGCCTGTGAAATTCCACTACTGGGCATAGGACTCTTTATCCATGTAGCAGAAATATCGCAGCTTAATCCACCACGCCACTCCACTGTGGGTTGGCGGATACAGCAGTGTGGATAATATTTAAATAAAACATTTTTATTTCCCTAATCATAATATTATAAGCTATAAGCTATAAGCTATCTGCCAGTGAGATACCCGCACACCTTTTTGATACACATATAATTATGTCGAAAAATAAAATATACAAACATTAAATTTGTAATAATAATAGTAAATAGTAATATAAATATTTACAATTCACACCTTATAAAAATAATAAGAAGAAATGTAGTATAATAATAAAAGATTCTATGCAACAAGTCGTCTTACGTTCAGCCGAATTAAATTATTAAAGAATTTGTATGATACTTAAAACATAAAACATTACTGATGATTTACAAATAAATATTAAAAAAAAACGTGTGGTGTTGTGGTCGTGGGACACTAGATAGGAACAATGTTCTTAATTATAGAATATTATTTTCAAGTTCTATTAGAGGTATAAAGAAAATAATTATTCGGATATACATTTTTATTATGATTTTTGAATCGATAAAAAAATTGTTTACAAAATTAACTTAACACCTGTTTTTTCCACGATTTATAAAAAAATATATAATAATTATCAACTGATATAATAATGATAGCAAACTGCAATAATAATAACAGTCATCACTAGACTATACATAAGACACTGCATAGCATCATACTTAACTATATATAAGAATACTACGCTTTAATTTAATGTTAAGGACGTTTTTTTCCGGCTAGTGTACCTCTCCGCAACGCCTCATAACGGACTTCGTTCCAATAAATAAAAGCGCCTCACACTACACGAAGTCCACTAGGATTATCTCCTGTGTCGGGCTTCCAGAAACATAATGCACACACAAGTAGAAAGGTGCAGACCACGACAAAAATCTGTACATCTGTTCATCTGTATGGTGCGGGGATCGAATTCGAAACCGACAGTGCAACAGTTAACGCGCTAACGCGTCGTCAAGCACACAAATATTGTGCCTAATATTTCAAATAAATCGAAAACAACATAATTTATCAGTCGAATGAATTTTAAACAGCCTGTTTTATTGTATAAACAATTAAGGTACGTATTTTCAACATAACTTGACACCTGTTTCGACCTCTATTGTTATGTTGAATGTATATTCCTTGCCCAACATTCACATTTTTCGTCTCCTGTACCATTAACAGTATTAATAATCTTTTTCAGTTCTATTTTTTCATTAAGTATTATTAAAAGACATTTGTATATTATTACTAGCCGACCCGTGCTCACTTGGTTGGACGTTAATTATTTTTGTGATGCAAATATATATTAAAGTTTTCATCTCGCTCGCACATCTCCGATTGATTTACATATACTATTCACTGAATTTTTTGTTCAATAATAATAAAATATAGCCTATATCACCCCTGAATAGTGTAACTTTCTGTTAGTGAAATAATATTCATGATCGGATCAGTATTTGCAAACTTTACCCCCTACAAACAAACAAAGTTAAAAACTTTACCCCTTTTTAATACGAGTATTAGTATAGATTATTATTTATTTTAAAATAAGTATTAATTAACTTGTTAATTAAAAAATCTGAGTCAAAATTAGAAAAAGATGAGTTTAATGTTTTTGTAGATGTTCATTTTTGATCATATCAGAACCCATTTCACCAATCATTATGGTTGGAGCGTTTGTGTTTCCACCAGTAATTGAAGGCATTATACTTGCATCTATAACTCGTAATCCTTTGACTCCGCGGACTTTCAAGAAGTTATCAACAACAGAATCCTCTGACTTCGGTCCCATTTTTGACGTTCCGACCGGATGATATAATGTTGAACTTGTGTTAATAACGTAGCATTTCCAGTATAAATCACTTTCGTAATCATGTTTATTACACTGAGGTATATTTATTCTGGGTATAAATGCATTTATAGATCTAAAGTAGGGGGTTTCCACTATCTTTTTAAGTATTTTTATACCTTCTACTGTATCTTGTATATCTTTACTCTCGCCATAATAATTAGCATTTATTATTGGATAATCATACGGGTTGGACGTGTTAAGATATATTGAGCCTCTAGAAGATGGATGTAATAGACTAAGGGCAAAAAAATGTAATGTTTTATTTTTATTGAGCTCAACAAAAGATTTATATATATCATCGCGAAAAGTTGAAAAAAACATCTTAACTACCTGCGATTTTTTTAACGCAAATCCCATATGAATCTGAAATTCCGGATATTCCATGCTTTGATTACGAGAAAAAAATGCTGTAATATCGCTATAGCTGTTTTGGGCTAGAAGTCCACTTCGATTGTACAAATATTTTGCAACTTCAAAAGACTTATCCAATTCATTTTCTTCTCCTTCTTCATCTCCGTATACAGCAATATAGATGCCATTATGGTCATGCAAATTTTTACCGACACCTGGCAAATCTACAACACATGAAATGTTTTTAGATTCTAAATGACCTTTCGGGCCAATACCAGAAAGCATCAATAATTGTGGAGTATTTATTGCGCCTGCGCTAATTATTACTTCAATGTTTGCGTAAAATGTTTTCTTCACCCCAAAAATATCCACTTCAACTCCATATGCCTTTTTATCTTCATTTAACAATATTTTTGTTACATATGCGTTTGTCACAATATTTAAGTTTTTTCTGTCTTTAATTGGCTTTAAATAAGATGTGTACGTGCTGTATCTACGGCCATTTGCAGCTGTCACACTAAAAGTACTGGATACTCCCGATCCTTCAAAATTTGCTGTATTAATATCCTCAACATGCTTAAATCCCATAAAATTAAAAGATTCTAAAACTTTATCCATGACATCTTTATATGTACTATTAAATCTATTAACAACCAGTGGGCCATCTCTTCCATATATATTTCGCACATCAGAATCTTCTAGTAACTTAATATTTTGTAAACTTTCAGCTTTCTTAAAGTAATAATTAACGTTCTCTGGAGTCCAACTTGGATTTCCAGCATTCGCCCATGACTGGAAGTCATGATCACTTCCTCTTACATAGAACATTTCATTGATCGAGCTACATCCACCAAGCATTTTACCGCGAGGCCAGTATACAGAACCAGTCTTATATGATTGGTGGTTAATACCATCATTTTGAGTATAATATTGCCAATCATACTTGGATTGGTAGAGAAAAATCCCCATATTTGGTATCTGTAAAAATAAGATAGTATACACATTAGTTAAACAATGTGTAAATCGAATAGCTTTCTAAATTTTAGTTTTTACATTGTACATATTAAGGTTTTTAGAACTTACTTTCATGTAGTATTAGAAATTATATTTCTGTGCCAATAATATATGAAAGCAAAGTTCATGAGGTTGTTTATAATTTTGTAGAAGCTAATATTTAGAAATATAATATAAATTTTTAAAACATTTAACCTAAAGATAGTTCCGTTACTACTACTACTTACATTTCTGATTGTCTTAAATTATTTTGATCTGTGATGATAAGTTTTTATTAATGAAAATTTAAATATTTAAAACTCGTCGAAAGAAAAAAGCCTTTTATGTTTTTCCCGCTTACGTTGACGTAAGTAACTAGTAAGTAACACAGTAAAATAACATCCTACAAGAATTTACCTAAAATAATTTGATCCTGATAACTACTTTTTGAGTAATCCTTGATAGCGCGTAGTTACTTGACTATTTTTTCGTCGATCTATGTTGTATTACTCGTCGATGTAATTGAAGTCGGTTTTTTTTCGTTTGCGAGCAAACGCAATTATAATATAATAATCAAACCGAGATAAGGTCCTATTAATAAGAAAATAATTCCTTTCTGGAGCATACCTCTCTCCATTACTCGCTTAGCGTCTTTGAGCCTAGTGGTATAGTAATATAAGATTAGCGGTAAAGGGCCACGTCTAAGCGCTTTAGGTCATCACTGGCAACACACAATGCTCAAACACTTTTGATTTCAGGCCACAGCCTAGGTATACTGAACGAAAAAAATGTCCGAGTTAGATCCAAGACTACAGACACTTGCATTTCGGCTTCTTCTTGTAGAAGGAGTACATAGAAGTAATAAGAATACCTCTCTCTCCAAGAAGTTAACGAGCAAGTTGCTTCGGTGGTTCCGTTGTCCATATTCAAAGGACCCTATTTTTTACTCGTCGCCGTCTCGCGTATCTAGTCTTGCATTAAAATCCCCCGTCACCACCATGAAACGAGTCTTTGAGGCATGTTTGGCTCTACTGATGTTCTCATATATAGCCTCAAACCTCATTGTCTGAGTGTGTTAAGGTCGGCGCATTTACCTGTATGATCTTCAACGAATACTGTTTAGATATTCTGAGTATAAGGTACGTTACCCTTGCTGACATACTCTCGACTTGCGTCACGCTGTTGACAATGGACTATTGGACGAAAAACTCGACACCACTTTATTACAGTTGTTCGTCTTCTCGGTAATAGAGCAAGATATCGGATTTAAAGATGACCGTGTCCTCCATACCATGTATGTTGCAGATTGCCAATAAATAAGGTGCAGAGGTCGTTTTATTATTTCACAGCCGAATCTCTGCCGGAGATTCTTAGCACCCCCTGCCCCACCAAGACCGTAGACCACTGACGTAGCCAAGAATAGCGGGAGCAGGGACTGGGGGCCGGGATATACTTGTGCCCAACATACAGGCTGGGGGAAGGGGAACTGGGCAAGTTTCAGAGAATTTTAATGTCATGAGTGACGTAAACTAAATTATGCTATCAGCTTATCAAATATATTTATACACACATCGGATTCGATTGGAGGCTCCGGTCCTGCTTCGAGAAGTAATATTTTCCAGGCTTCTATTTCACTTAGTCGATTTGCTAAAACACTCCCGGCTGATCCACCTCCGACGATGATGAAGTCATATGTTTCGTTATCTGTTACAAGAAATTGTGTTAAAAACTTTTCCTAGATATTTTGGTACTTAATATTTTTTTATCAACACTAGAAGTATTGCAAGCGCGTTGCTGATCTTATCCCCAATTCCCCCCAGGAACTCTGGTCACCTTACTTACCAACAGGAACATAACACTGTTTGAAAACAGTATCATTTAGCTTTGATCTTCTGTAAGGTTGAGGAACTACCCCAGTCGGGCTGCTCCATATTTTGAGCAGGAAATTTCCTGTTACGCTCTGCCTCAGTTATAATTTTTTTTGCATTGAATTGCGTAACATGTAAGTAAATACTACGCTACAATTCTGCCTGTAATATCCCACTGCTTAAAAAAATAATAGAATCTTTTCCTATTACAGTTTGAAAGACATAGCGGAGTTACAAACGATTTTTTTAAACTAATACTTATAGTTAAGGGGCTACACTATCTCAGCTCGAATTCATATTTCACCCGTACTAACCACACATGAGAATTGAGAGCGCTTGGTTGTTCATCGCGCGAATTATATGTATTTTCTCCCCACAATCATTATCAATAGTTATTTTTTTTAAAACGCAACATATAAAATGTTCTTCATACTTATTTCAATTACCACGCTTAATCTCAAGTCCATAACTTCTATATTTACTGAGATATTAAGGTTTTAATACAAAAATAGAGGTAAATTTGCGATTTTTTTTATCGAGAAAATTTTATGGAATCGTGTTTTCGAAACGTATGAAAGATAGTTTATGTCCTGAACTTTACTATATATAAATTTCAAACTTAAATATTCAGTAGTTTGGAAGATATGGACATCCTGCCGAGTGGAAAATAAGCAATTTGAGGTAGCATACACTCTTAAGACAATTTTCACCTAGCCCATCACTTAGTGCTCAGGCTACAATCAAATATCATGTCGCTTCAGCCTGTATTATCCCACTACTGAGCATATGCCTCTTTCCCCATGTAGGAGAAGGATCATAGCTTAATTCACTACGCTGCTCCAATGCGGTTTGGCGAATATATTCCCTACTATGACTAACGATCCTTATCGGGTGATAACAATTGGGACCGACGGCTTAACGAAGAGCACGTTGGCAAAACGAGGCACGGTGGGGAGACCCACAAGGACTGCAGAAACACCCAGACCACGGGAAACATCTGTATGGCCAATACAATTTTTTGTCATGTACTAAACTAAACACTACAATTAATGAAAAAATACGTCCGTCATATTGGTTTTGTCTTACTAGCGTTATGCGGTTGGACATTTTCTGGTATGAAACACTGTGTTGCAGCTAGCAAATTTAGTGCTGATGCAAAAAGTTGAGAGGCAGCTCCCGATGTAGTAGAACACATATTTCTGCAATCCCTAAAATAAAATATAAAAAATTTGACTATTTCGAAGTAATATTTTTATTCAGTAAGCGACTGAACTCAATAACTCTGACATTTGTGTTATTATTTTTGTTAAAATAATCAAATTTGTAGGGATTAGACTTATGTATATGTTATATTGTTATTATAAATTTTCTGTAATGTAGTTGTTTAGCAGCCGTACGAACTACTTCAAAAGTTTTAGAGTATTATTTTACAATTAAAATTTTGTTTGCATTGTTTGAAATTGAAAGTATGACAGACATTCAAAGTAAGTGACTTTCATATTTTCCTTATTATTCACGTCAATCTAAATATTATCTTTCGTTATATATCGTAGATTTAATGTACATATATTTTCTGAACATTTCTTTATCTCATCTTTCATGAAGTAGTTGTAATTATAAATTACTTAGAAACTCAACAATGATAATTTACTAAGAGCAACAAAATCTACATCTTCATATCAGATTTGTATATTAACGTTATTTTTAAAGTCATATTTCTTTAATGCAAGGTAAAAACAATTTACTATTACAAAAATGACATTATAAAGCGTGAATTTTCTATCACTTGAAATATAGAGAACTACGAAACACTTTTTTCATTGCCAGATACTCACCTTTAAAATAAGTCGTTTTGTACTTACGTCGATGTTTACTGTCCGGATTTCTTATATTTTTCTTTTGTAAAATAAAATTAAGTACGAAAATCTCTTATCAAAACTTCAATTTCTCTTAGTTTGATAAAATCATTTTGTAAAAGCCATCAAGTAAGCAACTAAGCAGCAAGTACTTTTAAAAATTCGTCAATAAAATTTTTAGTTGTATTTAAAAGCAGACAACAGGTTTCAGTGGTACAAAGTTGGAAACTCAACTAAAATAATAAAATTTAATTTTAATTAAATCAAAGAACCTTGGGGGAGAATTGGCTGAGACTGGCCTTATCAAAATATAAAATAAGAAAAAAATGACTGATTATATGTTATTTGTACGTATTTCAAACATTATATAGTCCTCCTGTGACCATGGTTGCTGTAAAGTATCCGAAACGTTGGCATCTAAAAAAAGGAATAAACCGCGATAAAATCCAAAAAAAGTTGTTTCATTATAATTTATATTTTTCTTTCTCTTAAAGATGTTAAAAAAATACATATCGGTAATTTATAAAATATATTAAATCGTATATCTAATATAGCAAGGTTTCCGTGTAATAGTTTTTCACTTACCAAAAATTTATAGATTCCTTTTCATGTGTTCTTCGGCTTTAAGTTAATATTTAAACCGACTTCAAAAAAAGGTGGAAGTTCTCAATTCGACTGTATTTTTTATATATGTTGCCTCAAGACTTTTAGCTGGGTGGACCGATTTCGATGTTTTTTTTTTTATCAAAAAGTGCACCAAGGTTTTTATGTGGTTCCATTTAAATTTGATTGAGATTTATTTTTGCGCTATCGCTAAAAATTCGTATTTACTTGACTAATTTTCCGTCGATCTACGTTGTATTATACGTCATGACTTTTTACTGAGTGGACCGATTTCAATGATTCTTTTTTTAATCGATAGGTGGTGCTTGCTAAGTAGTTTTATTTTAATTTGATCGAGATACGACTAGTGATTCTTTAGTTATCCCTAATAATACGCATCAAATTGACTACTTTTTCGTCGATTTACGTCGTATTACTGGTCGATATACTTGAAATCGGTTTTTTTTTTCGTTTTGCATGCAAACAGAATTATTTTTGTACAGTTATATTTTTATAACAAAATTAGTAGGTTAAGCCTCGAAAAAGTAAGTATGTGATCAATTTATTTATAAGAATATTAATGTTTGATAATCTTAGTATTTATTCATATGAATTTCAACATAAAATACAACAAGTTAATCAGCATTACAATTTCACAAATATACACGACATTTTATATTATTTTTTTTTTAAATAATTTATGTGTATCTGTTTGTAATATTAAAATAACCGCTTTTAATTAAGTGCATATGCATGTATACACGGCACATATCAAAATTACATTTTTTACGTTTTTATGTCTATTTGTTCCGTCTAATCTCTAAAAGGGCTAGACCGATTTTGAGGGGACTTTCACTGACAGATAGCTGATGTAGTGAGGAGTAACCTAGGCTACTTTTATTTTAGAAATTTATTTATTTTATAAACTCTGCGAATTGAACAATATACTTTTATGTTCAATTCGACGCGGACGAAGTCGAGGGCACAGCTAGTGTATTATAAAAATTTATACTAAAATATCGATTCGGTATCTTAATTATTTAATAATATTAAAAATAAGTCTCACTATGCCAAATTTCCTCTACTATATACATTTATTTAACACGTTACATTGAAGTAAAAATAAATAACAATGGAAGAAAAGTATAATGAACGATAATTTGTTGCTTATAATTAAAACCAACAAGCTATTTAACACGACAAGCGTAAGGTCGGGTTCGAACCAAGACCAAAATAAATCGATAAATATTTTAATGAGTAAATGCTCGAAGGAAATTAAAGAAGCATCGATTGACATTGCATTAGTCAACTACCACCTCGTGAACTGTGTGGTTGAAGCTGTCAGCGGGTGCGTTAAGAGCCATTTCACAATTTTACGCTCTGCAAGTTTAGGTAAATTTGGTCGCATCGCGCGAGTCGTACGAGCCGCGCGATCTTTGTGCTAGTACGTATAGTGTGACAACCAAAAGACCATCGTGATCATTTTCTGATGTATAATAAAAATTATAACTATGGTATAAAATGTTTTTTACATAGTTAATTTGTTAAAAATTTCAAGTATGTTATATAACAACAGTCAATAAATTTAAAATAAAATTAAAAAAATCAATTTTATGAAACAATTTTTTTAAATTGATTTAGTTTTTTCAGTTTACGAATGAATCTAATATTTACGATATGAATAAAAAAGCATTTAATGACATCGACACCGACAAACATATTAATTAACAAATAACAAGACAAACAGATTGAAATGCCTATTTGTATTGATAGTGTGAGAAAAGAAAATTAAATTATACATTTGTTTACAGAAATTATCATTATATTATTTTACAGTCATTTTCGTAATATGTTTATTTTATTTATATTTTATTATGAAAGTATCAAATGCGTTTTATCCGCTATAACAACAGGCGCTTGGCGCGTGTGAGCGAAAGAGACGGCTGCGCAGAATTTGGCGTGGACCTTACCTCTAAGAGCGCTAGCGCTCGACTGATTTACCGGGCTTGATGCGTGGCAATATATACTATCTTTTTATTATTTAATATAAAATGTATTAAAAATAATTACATCTTTTAATTATTTTTTTTTGTATTCCTTAATGATGTAAGTTTACTTTGATGAAGATAGTTCGTTAAAATTTCTTAGTTTTCTAAGAGAAATATCGCATTTAAAATTGTACTTATTTGGAAAATATTCGTAACTTTAAATTTTTTTTATCGTTTAATAGAGATACAAATGGAATAAAAATCTATGATAGTGGACAACAAAATTATATTCCACATATTATGATATTTTTTTAAAATGGTTTCAACGTAGAGGTTATTGAAAAGTAGGACTTCAAAGTATACATTGCGACCGTTTACCCAGGGAGGAGGCTGATGAAAAGGTTAATAATTTTATACACATAATATAAATCAAAATTCTGATCTGACTATGGACTACAACAAAGGTTGCTCTATTATATTCCAAGAATATAAATTACATTATTGCATCCAACACCGAGATTAACGACGTCAAAATATTACAATTTCGCGGATTGTTACCGATTTTTGTGAAATGGCTCTTAAACCCACCTTACGGTTACATTTAGGCCTTGTAGCTTGATTTTGTAGGATAAATCGTTGACGAGCACGTACACTCTTAGTTTCTCCTCGAAATCTTCGTTTACCAATAGAACTTTGTAAATGGATTCAAAATCTTGTCAACTGATCCGCAGCCGTGTAGATTTGTAGAGTAGGCAGACCTGTCGATATACGTGAATTACACGCAACAAAAATAACCGCTGAACTAAACGTTTTTTTACCAATGCAGCCGCTATATATGTATGGAATGAGGCGTTTTCGTCTGTGATAACCGTATAAGATCTCAAAACCAAATTAGAAGTAAATAATAATATAATATTTAATTAATTAAGTTATGAAAATAATACTGTATTTAAACCACACAATCACTATCATTATGTGCTACACCCTCCTGGCGCTTGTTATACCTTACGCTCGAAGAACAATGTGAAATCGTTCTCAAATGAATAAATACTCACGATCCGAATCAAGATATTTTAAATATTTTTTATATTTTCTTATGGCAAGGAGAGGCAATAACAATGTGAGTTGACATTAATGCTATTATCACTTAATCTAAAAAATTCGTTCCTCAAGATGGGTCATATGAGAAAAACAGAATGAAATTAGTTTAGAACACAAAAACTTATCAGAACTCGAGTTACTATCGTGCCGAATAAAATTGACAAACAAATAAAAACCTTTTGTAACCGTGATAAAATCGAGTTTCGCCTTTTTAAGTAAGTTATTTCGAGAAGAACGGCCGGTGTTTCGATAGCAGTAAAACAAATTTGTGTGGCATCAAATGTGGTAGGCATCTATTAAAGTGAATTTTGATTGCCCCAGTTAAATTTGAACTCGTATCGACTATTAAACGTTATTTGGTTGGTTTTATTGCGTTTACGTATTAATGATATCGTTAGCTTTCGAAATAGCTGTGATGAAAATAAAGTATTGGAGTTTTATTTTTAAGTTACGAATTCTCTCGTGACATATTGGTACTATGTGATTTTTTATACTTGTTTAATTTTATGAAATAGTTTGAGAGTAGTTCATATTTGTATAATTTAAAGGTATATTTGACTTTACTATTTAAATGTATAAATAGCTAAAAGCACAGTAGTGCTCCCGCCAAAACGAGTCAAACCAAGTGCATGGAAAACTTTAGAAAATTTTAGAATATTGAAAGATTCATACACAACAAAAAAAAACACGTAATTTACGTACGGTAACAGAGTCAAGGACATTCGTTAATAGTTTCCGGTCAGAGGTTCTATTATTTAATTTTGGCAAAGCGCCGAAACTACGTCTATATAGACCTCTTGCGATCATTTATCTTCTGTCGATAGTTCATGCCTCATAAAACCTTAACTTTAGGGTGCCGCAGTCGAAAGATGAAAAGGAGTTTTCACGATGTTAGATTTTTTACGGTAGTTTTATACGAATAATAACAGAAAATTACGTTATCTGTTGCAGCACATATACAATTTGAATCAATATATTTGATATAAAATACAGCAACAGTACAAATATTGTGAAATGAAAATTATTGAAGTCGTGAGTAAGTGGAATTAGCATCTGCATCATATTATAGCCAGTCAGTAATAATTATTTATCGATAGGATATAATTTGTGCAGTACGGATAGATACGATTTGCACTTTTAAGTGTTAATAAAATACAATATTATTATTTTATTTAAGAAGTAGATAACTGTTGATGTTATTTACATTCATTTGTAGATCAGATTAATTTTTTAACCGACTTCAAAAAAGGAGAAGGTTACTCAATTCGACCATATTATATATCATCTTTTTTTATTGGAAAGGAGACATCCTAGTATTCCTATTATTGTACCATGATAAGGAAACCAGGATCTGATAGGATCCCAGAGAAATCGAGGGAAACCCTCGCAAATCCGCATAACTTTTTACTAGGTGTACCGATTGTAATGATTTTTAATTTAATCGAAAGCCGATGTTTATCATGTGGTCAAATTTAAATTTTATCGAGATCTGATTACAGATTTTGGAGTAATCTTTGAGAATGCGTATTTACTTGACTAGTTTTTCGTCTACCTACGTTGTATTACTTGTCGATGTAATTGAAGTAGGTTTTTTTCGTTTGCTAGAAAACACAATTATATAAATATATTCAAAGTCTTAAGTAATCATGTCTGACTTCCTGCAGAATAATAGACATTTTAACGCTTGGATAAAATGGGCGATAAAAGAAGTAATAGTAGTGTACTTTTTTAAATGGTAGGTATTTGTTTTTAATTTCTGCTGTGACCTGGTAAAACACGTTACTCGGGCAGAGCTTTAAATGCTTCGTTAATTCGAACCGCGCCGCCAGGGATCCAATGTCGACCGCCGGATGTAATTAAAATCGAAACTGTGTTAATAAAAAATTAGCACAACATCTGCTTGTTTGTTTCCGTATATTGTTCGCGTTTAAAACAGTCGATATTTTATGTGATTGCACAAGCTCGTTTGAAATTTTATCGTACAAAATACTGCGTTAAATTATATTATTTCCAGTCCAAGAGTCTAACATTACAACTGTTTCATGCATCAACAATCATTTTAGTTATATATTGTTTTATTAGCTTGTGCTAGTATGTAGTTGGACAAAAATAAAAATATCGTGGTTAATAATAAATAATCACATTACAAGAACTAATCCGATCGTGGTTTAATTTTGTTAACGTGGTTAGAGTGTATAATATCGAATACATAATATAAATATTTACTGTTGTGTGGCTACGGCAGTAAAGAATATAGCCACCCCCTCTCTTCCCGTGGGTGTCGTAAGAGACGATTAAGGGATAACGCAGTTCCACTACCACCTTGGAACTTAAAAAGCTGACCGATGGCGGGATAACCATACAACTAACTGCTGGCTTTGAAATACACAGGCCGAAGACGGGCAGCAGCGTCTTCGGTGCGACAAAGTCAGCCCTGCGGTCACCAACCCGCTTGCACAGCGTGGTGACTATGGGCAAAACACATGGGTTCGCGCTATTTTTGGCGAGAACTTGTGGAGGCCTGTGTTCACTAGTGGACTGCGATAGGCTAAAGCGATGATGATGATGAATATGAATATTATATCATTTCGGATGGACAGACTTTTTAAATTCAATATCTTAATTTAGAACTTTATTCGTATTTGACCTTTTTTCACTTAATATTCGTTATTATGACTACATTATTTTTCATGATAGTGACCGTTTAAAATTTTTAAAAACGTTAACCTTAATATTAAACTCTATAACTCGAATTATTTCTGTATTATTTAGCCTTTGGCCAGTGTATTTGAAAGCCAGCTAGATGGTTATCCTGTCATCGGTCAGCTATAACAGTTCCAAGGTGGTAGTGGAACTGTGTTATATCTTAGGCGCTTATTACAACACCTACGCGAAGAGAATGGGTGACATATTCTATACTACTGTAACCATACAGCACATAACAATGCGACGAAGACAATATGCTGTTTGTTGATAATTTTTAGATAAATACTAAAGCCAGAAAAGCCAGAATTCAAAAGAAACCAGGCATCTGCGACACACAAACATTGATTATCAAATCCTACCTTTTGTTTAAGGTTCGTCTTTTGCAATAATATAAGATGTTCTGTTTAGCTGTTTTTATTTCTATATTGATAAAACGTATATTCGGTGTATATGACACAATAGTTATATTTATATACTGTCGTGCTATATAAACCAAGAGAGATAAAACTGGATTATAAAATAATTTAATGTTAGTAAAACTGAGCGGTTCATTTAGTCTCTTTTATATATATATATATATATATATATATATATATAGTACCTGGGTGACCGAGCTAAGCTCGGTATTTTTAGTAAATCGTGAAGGATTAGTAGTAGAAGAGAGAGTTAAAATGATTCGCTGCCGGTTTGGATGAAGTCTTTTTTAACCGACTTCAAAAAAGGAGGAGGTTACTCAATTCGGCTAAAGGAAACTCAATATATATATATCGCACCTTCGGTGCAACAAAGTCACAATTCAGGACACTTTTTTGTTATGTCTAATAATAAGACTTTTTGATAATCTATACATAAAATGGTAGGTAAGTCAAAACTGTACATTGAATATTTTTTTAAAAGAATACTTGGGGTGTGATCTACAATCGATACCGAAGCCAAAAATATAGTTTTTATAATTTTTGTCTGTTTGTCTGTTTGTCTGTCTGTATGTCCGGATTAACTCAAAAAGTACTGCATGGATTTACTTCAAATTTGGCACGAATATTATTAAGAAGTCGGGTCAACATATAGACTACAAATTATCACGCTATCACCTACGGGAACGAGCAGTGAACCTTTATTTCTTCAACACATTCTGTAACAACGTGTAATCTAACGACGCATATTTGAATGTTATTATTATGTTAATAACCATGTCATAAGCTAGCTTCATACTATAAATAAAGATATTCTGTAGTATATTAAGTATCAGCATTGCACCCGTGCGAAGCCGGGGCGGGTCGCTAGTTTAATATAAGATTTTTAAACTATAGCAAAAAAAGTAAACTATTAATTTTATAAAGATTTCAAACCTACCATAAATAGTAATCCAGAAATGAGGAAGTAAAAGCGAAAAAAAAATTAAAAGTCCTCTCCTGTAAAATTAAGAAATGAGCTGTTTTGACTTTGTTGCACCGAAGGTGCGATATATATCACTACATAGTTTTAAAAAAAGTCGCTTTCTCTGTCCCTATGTCCCTATGTCCCTATGTATGCTTAAATCTTTAAAACTATGCAACGGATTTTGATGCGGTTTTTTTAAATAGATAGAGTGATTAAAGAGGAAGCTTTATATGTATAATAACATCCATTAAATAGTGGAGAAATACTGTTATTTTTGAGGTTTCTAATGTGATGTCGTAAATAATTACATTTTTTCTGCTTACATTGGAAACGCAGCCTGAACCCTACGAGATTTATCAAAATAATGTACTAAGTACACATTGAGAAGTACAGAAAACTCCGCTATGGTATATGTCTATCTCTTATGGATATCCCACAATAACATTTTTTGTCATTTACTTTTTACGACAAATAATGGCTAATTTTTAATGCGATTTTAACCATACAGCATTAATCTTAATCTAATTAAATACTTTAAATACATTGTTGATTTAATATAGATCTATATGGCCCTTTATAGCATATGATTTAAATGAATATTTTTGAAGATATTATAGATTTAAAAATTAATAATAATACTAATAATACGTAGCGTTTGCGGCAGTTCCGGCCGGCTTTTACTCTAAAGTTAACGCGTGCGGGCCACGGGCAGTAATAAATAAATTAAAACTACTGGATCGATTTTAATCATTTTTCATTGAATAACATAGGCTATAATTATATTTTATACCCGTGGAAAGCCGGAGCGGGTCGCTATATATATATTTTAATGTATGTTCGGGGATAACTTCGTCGTTTATGAAAAGATTTTGATAATTTTTTTTTTGTTGGAAAGGAGATATCCCTGGTGTGGTAGCATGATAAGGAAACCAGGATCTGATGATGGGATCCTAGAGAAATCGAGAGAAACTCTCAAAAATCCGCATAACTTTACATTAACTACATAATACTTAACATACTACTGGGTGTACTGATTTTGATGATTTTTAACTTAATCGAAAGCCGATGTTTATCATGTGGTCATATTTCATCGAGATCTGATTACAACTTTTGGAGTAATCTTTGATAATGTGTATTTCTTGACTATTTTTTCGTATACCTACGTTGTATTATTTGTCGATATAATTGAAGTTGGTTTTTTTTTCGTTTGCCTGCAAACACAATTATTAATAGCTAATTTACGCAAAATAAAAATAAAAAATAACGATAAATTAAAAATTGATACAAAATACACAATTACAACGCTTCAGCCTGTAATATCCCACTACTGGGCATAGGCCTCTTTCCCCATGTAGGAGAAGGATCAGAGCTTAATCCACCACGCTGCTCCAATGCGGGTTGGCGGATATATTCCCTACTAAGCGAGTAACGATCGCTATCAGGTACATGATAACAACCGGGGCCGACGGTTTAACGTGCTCTCCGAGGCACGGTGGGGAGACCCACAAGGACTACACAAACACCCAGACCACGGCAAACACCTATATGGCCAATACAAATGTTTGTCACGTGCGGGGATCGAACCCGCAACCGCCAACGCAACAGGTACAATCCATGGCGTAACCGTTGCCCCAACGCGTGTCAACCACAATTACAAGATTGAGAGTAATTGCGTCTCAAAAACTGACAGGCGCTCCAATAATTCGTGTTTTTTTTTCTGAAAATCACATTTAAATACGAATTATTACTTATTTATAAAATATGAATAATATTTTTTTACCGACAATAATAAAAAATATACATAAATATAAAAAATCAAAAATAAAAAATAATTAAAAAATAATAATGATAAAATATGAATAATATTTTTCGATTTTACAGAAATAATATTAAAAAATAAGAACAGCCTATTTAAATAAAAAATAACGAATGCAATTAGAAAAAGAAAAAGAAAAAATAATTGATCAGAGACATGGGGATTTGAACCATGATCTTCTCGGTTGATCCCGCCCGACCGATTTCCCACCGAGCTATTGCAACTAAATTGACAAACGCAAAATTTCCCTTCGCATTCTAACGATATTTTTTTCACTCCCTAAAAACAGGGATAAAACGACATTTTCTGAAAATGAATCCTAGCTAGATAGATTTATCTCCCCCGAAACTCCCTATATACTAAATTTTATGAAAATCGTTGGAGCCGTTTCCGAGATCCAGATTCTATATATATATATATATATATATATATATATATATATATATATACAAGAATTGCTCGTTTAATAGTATAAGATACTTATTTATAAAATATGAATAATATTTTTTTTACCGACAATAATAAAAAATATACATAAATATAAAAAATCAAAAATAAAAAATAATTAAAAAATAATAATGATAAAATATGAATAATATTTTTCGATTTTACCGACATAATAATAAAAAATAAGAACAGCCTATTTAAATAAAAAATAACGAATG
Organism: Melitaea cinxia; assembly: GCF_905220565.1. NCBI lineage: Eukaryota > Metazoa > Arthropoda > Insecta > Lepidoptera > Nymphalidae > Melitaea > Melitaea cinxia. The sequence goes on from NC_059403.1 coordinate 12,832,232, forward strand.
CAATTAGAAAAAGAAAAAGAAAAAATAATTGATCAGAGACATGGGGATTTGAACCATGATCTTCTCGGTTGATCCCGCCCGACCGATTTCCCACCGAGCTATTGCAACTAAATTGACAAAGGCAAAATTTCCCTTCGCATTCTAACGATATTTTTTTCACTCCCTAAAAACAAGGATAAAACGACATTTTCTGAAAATGAATCCTAGCTAGATAGATTTATCTCCCCCGAAACTCCCTATATACTAAATTTTATGAAAATCATTGGAGCCGTTTCCGAGATCCAGATTATATATATATATATATATATATATATATATATATATATATATACAAGAATTGCTCGTTTAATAGTATAAGATATAAAAGCGAAAGGTCACTCACTCATCAACAAATCTCCGAAACTATAACACCTACAAACTTGTGGCAGGTAGGTTCCTTATAGAGATTGATTGAAGACAGTTTTTACGAAACTCGATCCCTAAGGGGTAAAACGGGGGTTGGAAGTTTGTATGAAAGTCCTATGTTTTTTAAGTAAGAGAATTGAAATTTAAAATGTAAGCTCTATAGATAATGAAAAGGTATCCAAACAATGTATCTTTAGAAATCAACTCCCTTTTGGGATTAAAACAGGGGATGGTAGGTTGACTAACTCATCACGAAATCTCCGAAACTATAACAGCTGCAATCTTGAAATTTGGCAGGTAGGTTCCTTATAGAGCGTAGACATCCGCTAAGAATGAATTTTACGAAACATAACCCCTAAGGGGATAAAACGGGGGTTGGAAGTTTGTATGAAAGTCCAATGTTTTGAAAAAATGTATACTCTATAGACAATGAGGAGGTGTCCAAATAATGCATCGTAATCTATATATATAAAAGATAAACCACTGACACACTCATCACGAGAACTCAAAAACCGCTGGATGGTCCATCCATTCAGGATGGACAAAGATGAAATTTGACGAAAGACTAAATTCACAACAAAGTACAAAATCTATACAAATAAAATTGGAGTGTCTGATGATAATATTGCAATAACCGCTTTTTACTAAACGTATATGGATGTATCATCATTATCATCATCATTATCACCGCTTCAGCCTGTAATATCCCAATACTGGGCATAGGCCTCTTTCCCCATGTAGGAGAAGGATCAGAGCTTAATCCACCACGCTGCTCCAATGCGGGTTGGCGGATATATTCCCTACTATGAGTAACGATCGCTATCAAGTGTACATGATAACAACCGGGACCGACGGCTTAACGTGCTCTCTGAGGCACGGTGGGGAGACCCGACCACAAGGACTGCACAAACACCCACACCACGACAAACACCTGTATGGCCAATACAAATGTTTGTCATGTGCGGGGATCGAACCCGCAACCGCCAGCGCATCAGGTACAATCCATGGCTCTAACCGTTGCACCAACGCGGCGTCATCATCATCATCAAATAATATTTTTTACAATTTTTGTCTGTCTGCCTGTCTGTCTGCTTGTTCCGGCTAATCTGTTACACGGCTGGACTAATTTTTACGGGACTTTCACTGGCAGATAGCTGATGTAGTAAGGAGTATTTTATGCTACTTTTATTTTAGAAATTTATTTATTTTATAACTGAACAATAACTTTTTTGTTAAATTCCACGCGAGCAAAGTCGCGGGTACAGCTAGTTTCAAAATAATTTGAGGTAAATTTTATAAAATTAGTTTTTAATTTTAATTAAATTTTTCACAGATCTATCTTTTTCAAAAATTAATTTAGAAATGGATTTTTTTTTTTTGGTAAAATTACACCTAACTTAAAAATACTTTCAAGAGATACTTTTTGTCTCCTAGATGCATCATTTTTTAACGAAGGCATACAGCCAATTTTAAATTAGATAAATTTAATATTCGTGGAGGAAAACATTGACAAATCGGGTACTAGAAATTCTCCCAATACCATTTTAAAATATTCTCTTTTTATTAGTATTTTTGTCACGAAATTAATGTACATTCTTTGACAGTTTGGAAATTTCTTAGACTGACAGCCCGGCTACTTTAAAAAATTCATTCGCAAAAATTCTAAATCTAAATCGTTATCATGTGTACATGATAACAATCGGGACCGACGGCTTAAAGTGCTCTCCGAAGCACGGTGGGGAGACCCAAAAGGACTGGAAAAACAACCAGACCATGGCAAAAATTCGTATGGCATATGGAATAACAAAAGCACGGGCATTATAAGCCTGCGGATATTTCACTTACATTAAAAAAAATTGTATGGCAAATACAAATGTTGGTCATGTGTGGGGACCGAACACTCAACCGCCAGCGCAACAGTTACAAATTTTTTTATTTAATCGTATATCGATAGTTAATATGTAAATTAATATCTAATTTTTTACTTTTTGCGTCCTGTTCGTATTACTTTTAATTGTTAATTATTAACCTTAATAATGTTCAAACATAATTTAAATTAATTATGGTCGATTTTCACTAGTATCTAATAAAAGGTTAAAGTTGGTTTCTAAAATAAGTTTTGATAGTGTCAGTTATAGTGTGTCCCGTTTATAACAATTTCTTGTGTTTTTCTTTTATAAATATAGTACGTAAATTCAAAACCGGGCTATTAAATCTACAACCTGATCGAAATTTTGCTGACCTTTTGTTCCATGTATCAACGTGGTCGATTACAATAAATGTTAACCAAAAAGACAGCTACTTACAACATTTGAAAGAATACTTCTATTGGTGCAGCTATACAATATTATATTACCCTACTTAGTAATTTTCTGTATTTTTTGTTTATTCCTTATAAAGTATTCATAAGTCAATAACAACAAAATATTTAGTAACGATTGACATGTGCTAAATAGTTTCATTTTAAGAACCGTCGAGCTTCTGATTTTTTTTTTTGTAAATTATCCAGGTTTCGTCACGTGATTAATGTTGAACAAAGTTTTGACAAAAAATTTAGATGACTAATCAATCTGCGGTGAATTATCTTGATGTTCTAGTTTAATAATTTTTAATTCGTTTTTAATAAAATATATATTTCAGCCCAGTGCCGGCGTGAAGATATTATATTATAATGCCTCATGAAAAATAAGGAAAATTAAAGAATTGATTTCTATTTTTTAGCAACGACAGTAATGTTTGCGCCACAACATCAGGTGTTGCCCCCCAACTGTTTGCATCAGCAATAAATTTCTTAGCTGCAACACAATGTTTAATACCAAAAACCCCGCATCCGTATGTCGGTGGTAAGTTAGTAATTGTAATGTTATCACGGAAGTTTTATAATTCTGGTATTATTCAAAGTGAATATGCAACCTCTCACTGTTGATTTTATTACAACGTCAGACGTGTTTTATTGGTTAATCAAAATTTTAACTTATTTCAGATTTTGAAACCTACGATTTTATTATTGTTGGTGGAGGATCAGCGGGTAGTGTAGTAGCAAACCGTCTAAGTGAATTAAGTGACTGGAATATATTATTGCTTGAAGCGGGACCTGAACCACCTATTGAATCTGATGCAAGTTTACAAATATTATTGTATTTTCTTAAATAGGTATTTGATACAAACAAATGTTTTATGTACATATATCGTTTTTAATTTATTTTATTTAATTATTATTTCAGATTCCATATATGGCAGAAACCCTTATAAATTCGACATATGATTGGAAATATTTTACTGAAAATGATGGTGTAACGCACCAAGCACTGAAAAATGGTTCTGTTAATTGGCCTCGAGCTAAAATGCTAGGAGGATGTAGCTCAATAAATGCTATGTTATACGTTAGAGGAGTAGACAGTGATTATCGAGCATGGAAGGATGCCGGAAATCCTAATTGGACTCAAGAAAACGTATATTCTTATTTTAGAAAAGCAGAAAATTTTCAAAATATCAAGTTATTAGAAAATTCTGAGATAAGAAATGCGTATGGTCATGAAGGTCCTCAGATTATTAACAGATTTAATAGTACATATCGAGACCTGACGGAAAAAGTTTTAGAATCTTGGAACTATATGGGCTTTAAACGTGTTCCAGATATTAATTCAGTGCCATTTAAAGGCTTAGGACTGTCAGGTATATTTAGTGTGACCGCTGCAAACGGTCGTAGATATAGTACTTATAGCTCATACATTGAACCTATTAAGGATAGAAAAAATTTAAAAATCATTACTAATGCATTTGTAACAAAAATTTTAATGGATGACAACAAAAAAGCATATGGAATTAAAGCTGATATTTTGGGAGAAACAAAAACATTTTACGCAAGTAAGGAAATAATAGTCAGTGCGGGTACAATCAATACCCCACAATTGTTAATGCTTTCCGGTATAGGTCCAAAAGAACATTTAACATCTAAAAATATTCCATGCCTAATCGATTTGCCGAGTGTCGGTAAAAATTTACATGATCATAATAGAGTTTCAGTAATAATTTATGGAGATGAACCAGGAGCTGAAAACGAAGCAGAAAAATTATTTGAGGTAGTAAAATACATGTATAATAAAACGGGTCTTCTAGCACAAAACAGTTTTAGCGATATTACAGCGTTTTTTTCTCGTAATCCAAACATGGAATTTCCAGAATTTCAAAGTCATTTGTTAATTAGTAGGAAAAAAACACAATCGCTCGATAACTTTTTTGCCATTTATCGTGATGATGTAATGGACTCTTTTACAGAATTTATTGACAAGAAATCGATGTATGTCTTTCTATTTGATCTTTTGCATCCGTTTTCTAGAGGAACAGTACGCTTAAAATCATGCAGTCCATATGATCATCCAATAATAAATGCTAATTATTTTAGCGATAACAGGGATCTAGAAATGACAGTTGAAGGTATAAAAATGCTAGCAAAGATTGTTGAAACACCTTTTTTTAGATCTATAAACGCATTCTTACATAAAGTGAGATTACCTGAATGTGACCGATATAAATTTGAAAGCGATTTATATTGGAAATGCTTCGTAATTAATACAAGCTCTACGGTATATCACCCGGTTGGAACAGCAAAAATGGGACCGAACCCAAAAGAGTCAGTTGTTGACAACTTCTTAAAAGTGCATGGAGCAAAAGGACTACGAGTAATAGACGCTAGTATAATGCCTTCAATTACTAGTGGAAACACGAATGCTCCAACAATTATGATTGGTGAAATGGGCTCCGACATGATTAAACATGAATATCTTAATAGTAATTAAAATGTGTAACTTAATTTTGGTTACCCTTTTAGGTTAGTATAGTTAACAGCAAACTCTTGTTCCGTGATTATTTATTTTATAATTCACATTGTATTCGCATTTATAATATTTCTTAAATTTGTTAACATTTTCACTCAGTCAAATAAATTTAAATTGTACTTAATTTATGCTAGTAGTAAAGTATATGATCTTGCATACTATGAAATACCTCGACATTCTAAATAACCTACAAAGCACAGGCGAGGTACACAATGAATTTTTCACACAATATATTTATTCTTGGCATTTTATAAAAAGCTGAATAAGTCAAATAGTGAGTAAGAATAAATGCGTATATTTATTAATTTAAGGGTGTCATGTAAAAATAAGACGCATTTATAAACGACTTCCAAAAAATAAAGAAGGTTCTCAATTGGATTGTATTTTTTTTTTCTAATGTTTACGCGAATTTTACTCATTTAATAAAACACTTTTTTTCGGATTTTATCGCGGTTTATTGTTAACTTTTGATTCCCGACGTTTCGGATACTTTACAGCAACCATGATCACTGGAGGACTGAGGTGTCAGACGTCCTAACGTTACAAAGTTATTCGAAACTACCCGACATACATCAATATTTATTTAGTCCTATCTACGCAGAATGTGCTAATTGAGGAACGTCGGGAATCAAAAGTTAACAATAAACCGCAATAAAATCCGAAAAAAAAGTGTTTTATTAAATGGATTGTATTTCTTAAAATGTATTTTACTTCAAAACTTTGGACTAATTTTCGAGTTATATCTAGTAATGCATATTTACTTGACTATTGTTTCGTCGACCTTTGTTATATTAAGCCGTATAACTTATCACTGGGCTTACCGATTTTGATGATTTTTACTTTAATTGAAAGCTAATACTTGTTGTGTGGTTCCATTCAAATATAATCGAGATATAGTGAGTAGTTTTTGAGTAATCTTTAATGACGCGTATTTATAAGACGGTGCGTACTTTGCCGCAACGCCATCTATCTGAATTAGGTAAAACTACTTCAAATGATGTTAGGTGGTCACATCTACTATAACGTAGTGAGCTGTTTTAGCTAGGGTACCAGTTTATTATTTATAAATAATTTTGATGAGTCTTGTTAATCGAAAGCGGATTCTTGTCTTGTGATTCCATTTAATATTATCGAGATCTGATGACTACTTTTTGAGTAATTATAAATCATATACATAGTATTATATAAAACATTGAGTAATTATAATTATAAAATAGCGCGTCAAATACGCGACTTGACTTTTTCGTCTACTTACGTTCTTTTACTTGTCGATGTAATTGAAGTCGGTTTTTGTTTTGTTTGCGAGCAAACACAATTATCACACAAAATTTCAATCACCGATGGGGGTAAACATCATTAGTCATTAAATTTCAAGAAAGCTGAAATAAATATAACCTAACAAATAACAATAGATTAATAAAATGTGAGGTATGTTTGTTTTATTTAATTTTTTTTACTATTCCAATATGTATTAATTAATTTATGTTGTATTTTTACACTACCTAATATTATGAGATGTTTTGGAAGTTTAGCATTTACAGTAATTTAACTAAGGAGTTTAAATTTTTTTAAAATTAGTATCCGTATTGTTAGAGCGTGCATGGAAATAAAAAAGGACTAATGACAAGAGAAGAGCACCATCCTTAATTCAGTTGATGCTGATTTTTATGACATATTGATGGTTTAAATAATAATGATCGGAGAAATTGAGTAGAAAAGGGTTTTATTTTTTCACATACTACTTATGTTTTTTGATCAACATTTTAAATGTTACAAAAATATTAAAAACATCTACCGATGCTAATAACAAACAGAAAGCAGAAATAGTAATTCTGTCAATTATTGGGACTAAACAAAAATTTTAAACTAAGTTGCAACCGCCTTAAAAAAAATAAACTGCCTTAAAAGCGGTGAAATTTTAACTCACTTTTTTTTTATTTTAATAGGCTATTGCCTAGTCCCTAGTGAATATATGATATAATGATATATCATAATACAATGATAAATTTACTTCGGGTAATTGATGTGGATGTATTATATCGATGTAATATATGATATAATACGCAAAGTTTACTTTGTATACTCTAAAATAAGCAGATAATTCAATGACACAATTATTAATACTGGATTCGATAATACTAAATCTATCATCGCGTATTATCAGACACGTACCTTAATAGTTTTTTGTTCACAGTGCTGCAATCAAAAAATGAGAATTTCGTACTGCTTTAACACATCCTTGTCGGGAATATACCTAAACAACGAAGAAAGGCTATAATATGGAGGAAAGAAAGACACGTAAACATTTCAGTGCTCTTTTTAGATTGTTAATATTATTATTATTATTTTGTGGAGGTACTTATTACGAACGCTTTATATCAGTGCCAGGAAATATCTTGATAAAGCAAGTAATAAGATTAATTAGCAAAAATCATATAAAAAAATTGGAATTCAAAAAATAATTTAAACCGATTTTCAGCATTACAATGGAACCCTAAAATTAATTTATTATTTTATCATCTGCGTCAAGCATTGCTTATACGAACCAAATAAAATCAGTGCAGATTCAATCGGATAAAATTTTATTATCTTATTCATTCCGTTGAAGCTGTAAATATTACTTTTTTCTGATATGAATGAGGTTTCTAGGTACAAACGCAAAATAATAAAATGTATCCCTTGCTAAACGTACATACGACATCTTTACAATATTATAAACCTGAAAAGTCTGTTCGTAGATATTGATTTAGGAAAATTTCTATCTATAAGCTTTTCTAGATCATTTTCTACTTTCGCGGTTTTATCGTTATTATTGTTGTTAGTATATTAACGTTTTGAATGCAAAATAGGGAAGCAGTGATCGAAGTACCTTAAATATTAACAATTACGCATCTTTTAATTTTATAACAATACGGCGTTTCGACGTTTGATAGGTTAATATTTAAGAATAGCGCGCTTACCCGAGCTATTTGTGTGTGTCCTGCAAGTTCTCGAGGACTTCAGATTTAGTTAAAAAAGACCAGCGTGTCACAGACAGCCAACGAGTGAGATGGATTAAAACAAAACTAAACGTAAGTGAATTCGACGTAGATAATAATTTAAGCAATAAATATAAACAGATGATACTTTTTCGACCCAATTGAGTTTTTATTTAATTTGTAAAATAAAATGCTTCTGAACGTATTATTATTATTTTTTTAATATTTTCGAGTAACTTTTTTTAAAAAGTAATTGCTAGGTTTTTTAGCGATTCCGCTCATCAGAATCTACACTACGAATCGGTGGTAGATACATAATAACCATGATTAATTTATTCGAGAGTTAATTATAATATTTGAATAACCTACCCGTAGCCGTGACCCCATCACCATGGCCTTCACAACGTCACCGAAGTATCGGGGTATTAAAAACGATAATCGTGTTAGTTCTCAAAATCATCAGCGTCAAGAATCAAGTGTTTATAATGACCATGAACGTTTAAAATTATTATATTATACGATATAAATAATTATAAATAATTTTTGTTTAAATTAAATAGCACTGCTGTTAACCTTGCTTCTGCATGTATTATGATTAGAGAAATAACAAATGAAAATTATTTTACTTCATATCCATATTGTTTTATCCATCAAAACGCAGTGGTTCAGCGTGGTGGATTAGGCTTCAATCTTTCTTCTACACGAATACAGAGGCCTATGGCCCGCAGTGGAATTCCACAAGCTGAATCGTGATTGTTTTTTTCAAGACAAGGTATATGAATTGAAATCAGGCCTCCATAAACACGCGGTACTTGACAGGTTGTTCATAACAACAGCACGACCGTACTCATGCCTATCGTAATTAAAGCAGTGTTTGCGTGTGGTCTGTTTGTATTGGCAGAGAACTAAGACTTCGAGTCGTTAATTTTAATTCACGGTACAACGGTTTTTAATTAAAAAATGTCTATTTTTCATTGTTTCTCACGAAAAAGTGAACGTAAGTAATAATAAATCTTATAAGTCTGGTTTAAAAATTAGAAAGACGCTAATAATGAAATACTATGAATTGTGTTCAACTTAATTAGTGGTTCGTTTGTCAACGTTTTTAAATGAGCTATAAATTAATCCAAACCGTGCCATTTAATTCACTCTTTCTATAAAAAATGAAATAGTCAAATTTGTACGATTGTTTTATTAACAGATTAGCTGTGCCCGCGACTTCATCCGCGTGGAATTTAGCAAAAAAGTTGTTGTGTAGAGAGATATAAAATAAATAAGTTATAAAATAAACAAATTTCTGAAATAAAAGTAGCTTAAGTTACTCCTTGTTACATCAGCAATCTGCCAATGTAAATTACGTCAAAATCGGTCCAGCCGTTTCATAGATTAGTTGGAAAAAACATACAGACAGACGAAAATTGTAAAAAATGTTATTTTGGTATATGCACCGTGTACACATCCATATGCATTTAGTAAGAAGCGGTTATTTTAATATTAAAAACAGACACTACAAATTTATTTATTTTCATAGATATAGATATATAATTTCGAGACCTCTGTTAGATTTAAATAGGGGTTTGTATTAGAAATATTGATTGAGGTAGGCTTTTAAATATCTCGAGGAGAAGAAAAAACGTTACAGCTACCTTTTTTACTTTCTATCACCTAGAAGAAATTTAAAGAATAATTTATCTTATATTATTTATCTTGATTAACTTGCTTCGCGTCCTGTATTATCTCAGCATATAAGTGTTATATTCCTTTTAAATACCTTATAAGTAGTACCTTATGTAATGAACAAGTACAACATACAAAATACTGTTTATACTAACTTCCGCTCGTGTAATAATGCACCGATGGCACCGTTAACACGGAATATATTCTGTGTTTTATCCCACGTGCAGAATGGGAAAGGCGTTTGTAACAGGTACATAAATATTAATCATCTACGGAGAACAACGAACATTAATAATATAGAGACCAGAATATTCATTATCTTAGCATTTCGTACTTACCTGGAAGTGACTCCGCTTCAGCTGACAAAGAAACAGTTCTATGCAGCCTTAGGCGGTGTGCTCCCCAGTTACCGTACGATTTTGTACTGACGTACATTCGAATATTTGGCATTGAGCAAAGCAATAGCAATACACTTAAAATAATATTATTACAGGTTAAAGTAAAAATTACATATTACCGTTGCGTGAGCTTGTATTTGTCTGTGTGCGCGTATGTGTAAGAATTTTTGTGTCATCCTAAATTTTTAAAGTTTACTCCTTAAAAATCTATTCTCATAAGGACCCCGGTATAAAAAAAAATATGAAAAGTAAAATCTTCTGAACAAATGACCTCGTTACGTTTTTGTACACTATTGGGTTTCGATAGTTGGCGTTATTTGATTAAGCCTTTTTTGTGCCTATATAGACAGTCGATTTGAAGGAATAAACTCCAGTCCTGCGTCGGAGCTGATACACAATTTTTTTTTTGTTTTTCGTTCAAGCGTTTTCCAGTGGGTACGGTACCAGTGGGCTCAGAATCTTCGCAGCAAATTGTCGATTTAGTAAAGCTAATAGTTACTTCATCTTAAATGATTCATTAAAAAGAATAAACGCTGAATTGATGTTTGTGCTGCACCACTCGATCTAACCCTCGAAAAAAATTTAAATAAAACCAACTTTAATACTTTAAAAAGGCCTACGGATTTATTAAATCACGATGTGGTTTTAATCAGGCGGGTGTGAAAAATCGTGCTATTTGTAAACGTCAGCGCGTACGCGTTCCACGGTTTTTATCATTACGTTCAAGTGAAACAATCATTTACATAAAATAAAAGCGCGTATATATCACTTTGATGCATACGGATGTTGTAAATTTATTTTCGTATACCAATTTTTCTTTCGTTTATTACGAGAGGGTTTTGTCGGGGAGAAAAGTAGGATGCTTCCTCTCAAGTTGTGAAACTTTGCGTAGGTGAAATGCAGTATAATTACTTCGTAACTAATTCATTTAAATAGTCGTTCGACTAAAAGACTAGTCAGTGCAATAAACTGTTCAAGTAGTGTTACTTAAAGGCCAATACCAGATTGTGTTTTTTTTTCACCGTAAGTTATTTCTTTTTTAAAAACACAGCATTCGAAGATTCTTAAAAAGTTCAGCAATAACCTAGTTTATGTTTATGGTTGTAAAATAGCATTTTATGAAATGACTCTCATTACTTTATACAAATAAACATTTATCCAATAATTATTTTCTAAATTAACAATAACTTAAACATTTAGATTACATCTGGCTGTAATATTAATTTAATATTATTTTTTTACTGTATTTTATTTCATTATTTTGATTATCTTTGAGATGTATATATGATGTATATATATGATATTAGCTAATAATAAAATTTTTGATGTAAAAGTTAGTTGTATAGTTGAACAAATGTTTCAAGAAAACTACGTCGACATTTGTAACGTGAGTAACAAACTGTATAAAAATGTGATCAGTTTGTTCGAAATGTGATTTAGTATATGTTGAAAAATATTTATTGAATTTGTGTATAAAAAATTTGATAAAAATTAAACAAATTAATAGAAAGAAATATTTTTACAACACAACTAACCGAATACTAATGTATCAACAATTACACCCCTTTGAGCCTAAGACTTTCGTAAACTGGAAAAATTCAGGTAAATCTTTTTCTATTGCTTGAGGAAAATTGTGCTAGGATAATTATTTTAGGGTGCCATTTGTCGGTAACCTCCTTTCAGTGAACCGTGGGTGACGAGATGGGCAGCAGTTCCACAGCTGCGAAACTGCTACCCATCACGGCTAACGACCGACTGGGAAGAATGAGCTCCGGGTACTTCTCTGGCCTATAGCAGAGTGGACTGGTCGAGCGTTGTGGGAAAATTTTTGTAGGGAAGAGTGTGGCAACCGTGTGTTCATTGGCTGGAGGCAATTTTGATGTTGCCGCCGGTCAGGTCTCAAGCCGCGGGTAGTGTACCCGGGTGTGTGTCGACACTTGGGTCACCGCGGCAGCATGGGAAATTGCGCCGTTGAAGGTGTAGCGCAGCATGTTGTGGGAGTTTCCCAATCACGGTTCTCAGGTTCTGCGACACTTGTCCCATTGGAATGTTGTCTAAATGAAAAAATGAATTTTAAGACTTGAACGCGAAAAAAATATGTGTTTGAAAAATATCTAAAAATATTTTAAAAAAATACCTAAAATCAGTTATTTTCATGATCATATCCATGTATGAACTTATTCCAAAATTTTTCACGTCTTAAACCTAGACGTCACAGTTTTCGTTATTTTATAGTGTTGCGAACACTTTCTGTGAATTTGCATACGGAGAAGTTAATAAGTAGGAAGTTCCTGGTTGAACGTTGGTTGATACTTGACAAATAATTTTAACAAACTAAGTTTAAAAACAAATATAATTTAAAAATCTAGTAAATAGTTCTTAAATTGATGAAAAGTCGTATACCTACAATACTTTCATGATTTCAATTTCGAGAGCTACTTAAATGTGACACGACAGTAATTCACTAAGAGTCGTTGAAAAACAAAAGAGCGTGAAAAAACATTTTTCTCTTCCCTTTCTTTTTAATAAATTGTTTTCCTTCTCATGTAATTTGTCAACAAATTCGTCGTCTTAAGGAAGCTAAAAAGAAACAAAAGGTTTCTTTGAATCATCTGTATATTAATACGTGAAGCAAAAATTTTGTACCCCTTTTTACGAAAATTGTGCGGACGGAAGAGTATGAAATTTTAAACACTTGTAGCTTATATAGAGAAGAAGTGTAGAGTGCTAATATATTTTTTTAAATAATGCATAAATAATATATAAAGTCAACAAATAAAATATTACACACACTACCATGTATTTGACACACATACTATTTTGTACATACTCTTTTGTTTAATGTTCAAACTTATAATTTAAATTAATTATGGTCGAATTTCGACCACTGGGCGACCACTAGTTATCTATAATAAAGTTTTATTTAGAAGTCTTACTAGAGAAGGGTACTTTTGAAGTACATGAGTATAAAAGAGTGCTAACTTATAATAAATTAATAATAATTCCAATTTCTTGTGATTACGCAATTCTTTAAAAAATAAATGTTTTCTAATCTAACGATTTAAATAAAAAACGCTTTATTATTCCAAATTCATAACATCACTTTCATTATGATTTTATTTGTAATCGTATACCTACTGTATGCCGTAAAACAGATTTTTCTAGTATGGCAGCAAAGGCATCGTAAATATAATTATTATGAAATTGCTTTTTAACTACAAAATCAAAGTACTATCTAGAGATAACCTATAACTATAATCTTTTTTTTGGAAAACAAAGTGTGTGTGTGCAATTTACACACGGTAGAAGCGAAGCTCCTGAAAAGTACACAGATTTTTTCAGCGAGAATATAAAAGACTGTTTAATGTATTCTACCTCATTCTTTCCTATGCGTTTATGCGTATGTTTCTTTATCGTGAGGAACTTTCGTTTCATCTTCGCTTCAGCCTGTAATATCCCACTACTGGGCATAGGCCTCTTTCGCCATGTAGGAGAAGGATCAGATCTTAATCTACCACGCGGCTCCAATGCGGGTTGGCGGATATATTCCCTACTATGAGTAGCGATCGCTATCAGGTTTACATGATAACTACCGGGACCGACGGCTTAACAGGCTAGGTGACGCCACGTTGGCGCAGCGGTCATAGCCATGGATTGTACCTGTTGCGCTGGTGGTTGCGGGTTTGATCCCCGCACATGACAAACATTTGTATTGGCCATACAGATGTATGCCGTGGTCTGGGTGTTTGTGCAGTCCTAGTGGGTCTTCGTTTCATCAAGTTCGTTTAAATCACAACGATTCCAAAGAAGTTTAACTTCTAAAATATATAAATATGAAATATAATTATCTTAATAATAATATAAATTCCAAATTCTTGTCCGATTACTTGTTATATGTACGATTTGGACTTGGATGTAAAGCATACTGATGTACCTATATTAAGTCAGGTAGTGATAAACGTTACGAACTTAAAGAACGCGGTTTTTAAGATCGCGGCTCGACGTCGGTAACAAACGTGAAGCTTACTCTCATTCTGTATTGCGATGTCGTCGACAGAAGAAGCTTTATGTTATTTAGGAATTGTATCGTAATACATTTTAAAAACCAAAAAAAAAGACGAAATTCGGAAATAATTCATTTTGAGTAACTTTACAATCAAAAGCAACAAAAATTACAAATACCTACACTACAAACGTTGCGCGTCCACGTACTGGCGAAACATAATTAAGTTTGCTCGCAAACGAAAAAAAAAAAATAACCGACTTCAATTAAATCGACAAGTAACACATCTTTGGTAGATAACAAAACAGTCACGTAAATACGCATTATTAGATATAACCTAAAAACTACTTATTAGATCCCAATCAAATTTAAATGGGAACACACGACACACAACACCTCTTGATTAAAATCAAAATTATGTAAATTGGTCCACCCAGTCAAAAGTTCTAAGGTTCTGAATCGATTTGAGAACCTCCTCCTTTTTTGGAAGGGTGGGACACACTGGCGAAAAAGGTCGTCGAGCCACAAGTTCGCGAACTTACTCGCACGTCATCAGCCCCTAGATCCGACGGTTGTATGCTGCCGTGGCGTATATCTAATTATCTTAATATTTTTAAGCTTTTATCTTACATAGAATACCTCAAATATATCTTGTAGTATACCAAGAACGTTCCATGATATTTTTTTATGTACGTTTCAAATGCGTGTATAAAATATGATTGTGAAAAACGTTCAAAAATTTCTCTTAAAAGTCTTCTCAAAAAATTTATTTTGATTCGATTCCATTTGATCTGTGTAAGTAAACCATGTGTTCAGTAATAAGAAACGAGTTGTCGATAAAATGACAAGATAGAAGGGCATTACTCTACCCGGCCATGACGCGTGAGAAAAACTCGTTTGTTCTTCCAACAACTCAATACTACAAAAGAAATTGGGTATTTGTCACGGTCTCACATCTTATTTTCGAAGCTGTATAAAAGATAAGGGACGAAAACCGCCTTTCTTACAATGTTGACGAATAATGTTGAATCTCACGCAAAACACCTTTTTATAACCGACACGTTAATAAACGTTTATTGAAAATCGTTGAAGCGATGTACGTAATTAAGATAAGAAAGTGTTTATAGGATTATTTTAACAACATTTTGAACCTAAATGTATATTATAGTACATACAATATGAATGTAATAAAAATATATACATATAAATAGTGGTTATGTAAAAAAGTTCGAATTTGTGACTTGTTTCTTTTTAAACTTAAATCAATCGTATTTACTACTTCGTTAGCGACTACTAATTTTTGATTTTAATTCCCTCTTCTTAAGAAACCCTACTGAATTTCGGGATAGAAAGCATCCAGTGGTCTAATTCATATAAATTTTGCAGTTAAGTAGTTAAAAAATGCAATTTGGCTTAAGTATCAATTTAAGACAGTCAACCAAACTTATTATCAAAATATCCTCAACGTATACGTTACACGTACACGTACTTATATGAACCTGTGGATCTGTTACATTTTTATATAAAAGAAATACGAATTCTTTACAACTAATTAACACTTATTTCCTTTTAATAAAAGAAAAAGGTTCTCTTAACTACTTTAATTAAACTTGATATATTTAATTATAATATTTCAAGATAGAAATTATCATTATGTAAATAATGTACGTCTTCAGTTTTAGTATGCATTTATTATCTTTAGAGGTTTTTTCAGTAGTATAAGTACGAATTACTTATTTACAATTACTATTGTCTCCTTGTTCTGCGCAGGACGACTAAAATGTCACTGTAAGTAAATTATAATTTTATATTGTTATTTGTAAAGCATCTATGGCACTATTCCACGCGGACATGATTTGTACCAAAACTATCTGTAAATATTTAGTTCTTAAGTTGTGAATGGTAAATATGTTCAATGTTTAATAAAATTTTGTCAATTATGTCTAATCTAGTAAAACACTCATTATTTATTTGTGTGGCAGATTGTTTTTAAATGAAAATATTTATACCACTTGTTTTAAATTAAGTTAACATTTATTTAAAAACGTTAATTTTATCATTTTGAACTCAACGTAAGTTTCAAAATATCAGATTATTAGAAGTGTTTAATTTATAGTTTTATTACATACATAAAAATATGGCTTATTTTTATTGAAGTAGTTTGTTGGAGTAATTTACTACTACTGCTACTACTAATAAGCGGTTTTTCGCGGCTTTGCTCGCGTAGAAGTTGATTACATTTTACAAAAAGGTGCTAAAGTAGTTTTGTGATACTCCAATTATTTAAAATGCTTTTGTTCACCCAATATATGGATACCACCTTCGTACGTTACTAAATACGAAACTGTACTCACAAAGATCGCTTTCGATCAGGTTTCGTGGAACAATCGCGCGAAAATTAGTTCCTTTAGGTCTACTCCAGTCATTTTTAGGTTATTTTATTAATTCGAACTAATCTCTTATTTTAGATAAAATCCTTAAGATATGAGGCGTAAAAAATCCACTAATAATGGAATACTTGTTTACTTATTACTTCCAATCAGTACCTAACCGGATCTAATATAAATCTGGATATTTATACTTTCAAAAGCGGAACAAAATTAAGTTTCAATAATAAAACGCACTTTCATGCAAAATGTCAATAGCTAATGGGTTTCACCCTAATACATGGATGTTTACTCGCATTTATAGTATGCTGAAATAAATATTTATGTTTTCGTAATCTCAAATGCCTGAGGTAAAAGTTTTTGTGCTTCTAACTCAAGAATTGACGATTTTAACCTGCGTATTCATTGTCAACTTTTATTATAATATTTACTGATTGACCCAAAAAGCAAAGTTTCATACCTAAACATAAAATACATTTGAAAATCTGGTGGACGTACACTTTCAGTCTCTAATTCACTTTCTTTAGGGGTGAAATTTCCACGAATACACTGATCAAAAATAAATTTTCAATTTAATTTAATAATGATGAAATTTTCGTAAAAATGTTCAATCCCTCCCTATTTTACCACTTAAAAAGTAGAATTTCCTTAAACGCTGAAATATCAATTTAATTGTTTTAATGTCTTATTCAAAAGTAAAGTTTCATGCTTCTATCTTTAAAATTGACGGACTTGCCATACAAACTTTCGACCCCTATTTCGTACACTAAAATGTATATTTTTGATAATCCGCTCTTAGCGAACATCCACTAATGTAGCGTTTGCAGCACAAAAACTAGATGAAATGAATCTTCAATGTAACGTAAGAGAGCCCGTTGACCTTTTTAATGTGGCAAAAATATATCTATTAAAGTTGACTGATGATGGTAAAGACTGTAAAAACATTATAAAAGGTCATTATATAAAATGTACTTTGTTTTGGCAAGTACTTGTACGGTCTGTATATTTCAAAGCCAACAGTTGGATGGCTATCCCGTCATCGGCTCTCAGGAAAGTGAGCAGTTCATAAAACAGTATTACAGAATAGAATACAATATAATAAAATTTCATTTGTTGTACAAATTTCTCACAGTCACATAAAAAAGAACAATATAAAATAAAACAACAAGAAATTTTAACGCAATAGGAAGTTTTTTAACCGAAAGGTGGTGCGTGTCATGTAATCTCATTTAAATTTAATTGAGATCTAACAAGTACTTTTTAAGTTATATCTAATAATACGTATTTGCTTGACAATTTTTTCGTCGATCTACGTTTGTATTATACCGCATGACTTTTCACTTGGTATACCGATTTTGATGATTCTTGTTTTAATCCAAAGTTGATGCTTGTTTTTTAGTTCTTTATAGATTAAGACAATGACATAATGAGTAATCTTTGATGACGTGTATTTATGTGACGATGCGTACGCGTACGCAACGACGATAGATAGTGTTATTAGAAACAGCTTCGGTTTAAACTATCGTATAACGTAGTGAACTATATTATCCACTAAAGGACAGTGGCGGTTTATTATATATGTATTTTACTTTAGAAATTTTGACTACTTTTCAAGTTGTATCTAATAATGCATATTTTACTTGACCATTTTTTCGTCGACCTTCGTTATATTAAGCCGTATAACTTTTCACTGGGCTTACCGATTTTGATGATTTTTACTTTTATTGAAAGCTAATACTTGTTGTGTGGTTTCATTTAAATATAATCGAGATATATTGAGTAGTTTTTGAGTAATCTTTAATGACGCGTATTTATAAGACGGTGCGTACTTTGCCGCAACGCTATCTGAATTAGTTAAAACTACTTCCGTGAATATCGATTAAATGATGTTAGGTGGCCACATCTACTATAACGTAGTGAGCTGTTTCAGCTAGGGTACCAGTTTATTATTTATAAATAATTGTAATGATTCTTGTTTTAACTGAAAGCTAATGCTTGTCTTGTAGTCCTATTTTTATTTGATCGAGATCTGATAACTACTTTTGTAATTGAAAACGGTTTTGTTTTCTTTGCGAGCAAACACAATTATTAAATGTTTGTCTTTATGTCTGTACATCTGCCTCGGCTACGGCTAAAATAAAATAGAGGAGGTCACATGGCAACATTTACTTTTTATCCCATAATTCGAACAGGATCGAGATCACGCCGCTTAAAAAAATATGGCTATCCAGATAGAATATCCCAAGCGAACGAAGTTGTGGGTACAAATAGTTCTTAGATAAAAATGAAGTATTATAAAAGTAGTTAGAATATGTAATGTCACATAAGTGGCAAATTGATACCCGATTCTCCTCTCCGTAACTCGTTCTCATATACAAAAAATAATATAAAACTTGTTTATATTTAGCAATGGCAACACTAATTGTTCTACTACAACAGGAGTTGCACCTCAAATATTTGCGTCAGCAATTCATTTCATAGCTGCAACACAATGTTTCATGCCAGAAAATTCATTTCCGTACTATGGAGGTAAGATATAATTGTAAATATATAAAGTTTATTTTTAAAGTAATTAAAATAATAAAACAAGTAACGGTCCTTTAAAAAGTTTTTTTTGATTGCATGTTTTCTTATCGAATTTGAGTCTCGATTTTTTAGCTGTAGTACTCTAAGATAGGAGCTGTAGTTACGACAAAATAGTATTATTATAATCCAGCTCAATACAAAATCGAGCAGATATAAAAAAATCGAGAGCTGATTACTTTTAAGGAATCATGTATCATTACTAAATCATACAATCATACTCTATGTAAGTTAAAAGGAAATTACTGTAATAAGAAAGGTCGTAAAACACTAAAATATTTAAAAAATAACAAAAAACTACGTTATAACATTTGTTATACGAATAACATTTGATTACAGATAACGACACCTATGATTTCATCATCGTTGGTGGAGGTTCAGCTGGAAGCGTAGTTGCAAACCGACTCAGTGAAAACAAAGCTTGGAAAATATTACTTCTTGAAGCAGGGCCCGAGCCTCCAATCGAATCTGATGTAAGTACAACCTCTCTAACTAATATTACTTGTAATGTTTAGCTTATTTTACGCACCTTTATTTAGCATTGACTGATTCTATTCTGTAAATAAAATAAGTTGAATATTGTTGTTGCAGATACCGTCCATGACCCCAACTCTTTTCCAATCTAAATATAGTTGGCAATATTTTACTCAGAATGATGGAATACGGCATCAAGCATTTAAAACTGGTTCTGTGTTTTGGCCACGCGGTAAAATGTTAGGAGGAAGTAGTTCAATGAATGGAATGATCTATATCAGAGGTAGAAATCGTGACTTTCAAAAATGGAAAGATGATGGTAATCCAAGTTGGTCTCCACAAAATGTTAACTTTTATTTTAAAAAAGCAGAAAGTTTTCAAAACTACAAGCTACTGCAGAATCCTTATGTAAGAAATACATATGGAATTCACGGTCCACAAGTTATTAACTCATTCAACCTTACATACAGGGATACTACCTCTCACGTTTTAGAATCTTGGGATTTTATGGGCTTTAAACGCGTAAATGACATTAACGCAGCAACATTTAAAGGATTAGGTATATGCGGTATTTTTGCTGCAACGGCTGCAAATGGTCAACGATATAGCACATACAAATCATATTTAGAATCAATAAAGAATAGAGAAAATTTAAAAATTGTTACGAATGCCTTCGTAACAAAAATTTTAATAAATGATGATAAAAAGTCATATGGAGTCCAAGCGAATATTTTAGGGGAACCAAAAACTTTTTATGCAAAAAAAGAAATTATAATCAGCACAGGAACGATAAATACTCCACAGTTGTTAATGTTATCTGGAATTGGACCTAAAGACCATTTAACATCTATGAACATTTCCTGTAAGGTCAATCTACCAGGAGTAGGTAAAAATTTACATGATCACATCAGTGTTCCTATTCTTATATACGGCGATGAGCCTGGGGAAGAGAATCAAGCAGAGCGATTATTTGAAGTCTTACAGTACATGTATAACAAAACTGGATATCTTGGGCAAAATAATTTTAGCGATATCACGGTATTATTTTCACGTAATCAAAGTGTAGGATATCCGGAATTCCAAAGTCTTTTACACATTTTCGGAAAAAAATCGCAATCGATCCAACATCTTTTTGCAATGTATGAAGACTATATACGAAATTCTTTTATAAAACCAAATCTAAATAAATCTCTATATTCGTTTGAATTCCATCTCTTACATCCAATTTCGAGGGGTTCAATATATTTAAAATCATCAGATCCCTACGATTACCCAATAATTAATGCTAATTATTTTGGTGAAGGCAAAGATTTACAAGACACAATCGACGGTATAAAAATGCTCACGAAGGTAGTAAAAACTCCATATTTTAAATCTATAAATGCCTTTGTTCATAGAGTAAATATATCTGCCTGTAATAAATATGTTTTTGAGAGCGATTCGTACTGGAAATGCTACGTTATTAACACGAGTGCGACAGTATACCATCCGGTCGGTACAGCGAAAATGGGGCCTAATCCAAAAGATTCGGTTGTAAACGACTCCTTGAAAGTCCACGGAGTAAAAGGATTACGAGTTGTAGATGCTAGTATAATGCCTACGATTACTAGTGGAAATACGAATGCTCCAACGATTATGATTGGTGAAATGGGCTCCGATATGATTAAATTTGACCATTAGATGTTTTAAAATATATTTAGGTAAGAAAATCATCATAATTATTATTTTTATATTTATTTTTATATCTATTACGATTTTGGGTATTCTTAATAGGCCCAGAATTAAGGTTGATGGAATGTGCTCGAAAACTATGTCCCTAATCAATCCCCAGGTTCAGTAATGTTACCCATGTTATTTATTCTGCAGTTATCGATATGTGCAAATCGCTAATATTTTTCGCTAACTTGCTACGCAAATGACTAAACAAATGATAACCTATATGGAAGAATTAATAAAATTTGTTTGAAAATCCGTTATTTCTGGAGTTAGAGGCTTTAAACTTTTTTGAAGTTTTTAAAATCGAGGCAAAATCACTCACATCAAAATCATTGACATTTCATATAAAATTGTGTCTTATTGTTTTATAGCTTTTACCATTAATTTATTTTTTATTCTTGATATAATTTTTACACCTCAATATTTTATCTTAGACGTTTTCCTGTCATATCGAAAGTAGAAAACTTTTGAAGCATGAAACGTTTGAAAACTATATATCGTAAAATAGGAAATTAGTTCGTATTACTGATGTTACTTAAAAATGGCTTGAGAACTTTAATATAATTTGGGGGTTTTCTAGCGTAGAGTACGTATATAGATATCTTTTCCCTAAAGGTCGGCAACGCACCCGCAACTCCTCTTATGTTGCAGACTCTGATTGTTATAAAAATATATATGTATAAATAAAACCTTTTTTTAATCACAGGCAGTGGGAAAAACATTGTAAAAAAATAAATGCACATCCAGTCAGTAAGTTAAGGGCATGGCTTATGAAAAGTCCGGTAAAAAAAATTAATAATAAAATACGAAACATTTTTGAATATCGTATCAAAAATTGACCGCTCTAGCGGGGTTCGAACCCGCGTCTCCGACTGACCGTATCGTTTAGAATTCCTAATGTGTGGGTAACACAAAAATAAAATCGTAGATATTAAAAATAGCACGGTGTAGTCTCCTGTCAAAGATTTTCATTGTAATATGAAACTTTGAATAGTTACGGGTTTCTGTAAAGAGGTCACTATAGACGGCGCCACGGTTCGCTTAAACCGAATAGAAAAATCATCATATCAAAAATTTCGATCTAGCGGGTACATCGTTCCATTGCTTAATTGGCTAGAGCGCCGACACGGTCAGTCAGAGACGCGGTTCGAACCCCGCAGGAGCGGTAAATTTTTGATATGATATTCAAAAATGTTTAGAATTCCTAATGTGTGGGTAACACAAAAATAAAATCGTAGATAATAAAATACGATTTGTAAATGAAACGTGATTTTAACAATAACCGATATAAGAGATTCTGCCTAACCTTTGACTGCGCTAACCTTTTAAACTGGAGTTTGATGTTAAACTTATATTTCGATGCCGGGTAGCTCATACCATGCAATTTCTGTCAACTTTCCTTCAGTTTAAAAAAATCCCATAAACTATTACCATCAAACTTCAAAGTGATAATAATAATAATACTTTATTTTTTTCCCAAATAAAAAAAATACATTTGTACTTAAATGTAGTTACAAAGCAATGCCACAGTAATTATATTTAGGATGCCTCTGCTGCCATACTAGGAAAACCTGTGTTATTATGTTATGTATTTACATGTCCTTATTTAAATGTTTACTGAAGATAAAACTAAACCACATGATAAAATGAAGATGTTTACCGTAGTATTTTAAAAATAATAAACATTAATTTTAGTTAAACGCATGATATTTAATTGTAGCCTGAGAACTAAGTAGATATAGATAGATAGTAGATATAGATAGTAGACGTAGATAGCCTATGTAAAAATCGTCTTACCTGTAAGTACCACTTTAAAAAAAAGCGTCCATAACTTGAACTGTAATGGGAAAAGATTCAATTATTTTTTAAAGACTCGGTATATAATAAATAATAAAAAAAATGTATATGCAATTCACACACGGCAGAAGTGAAACTTCTAAAAAGTCGTGGGATGATAGGTCGTTGCGAATTGTTCTATCGACGATGACCACGGTCTCGTGAAAAAGGTCGTAAGTGGTATGGAAACATATTTCATAGCGTTTACGACCTTAGTAGCAGCAATGTATTGTATCTCATTATCTTCCATACATACATATAGTTATGTGTTTGTTTCTTTATCGTGACGAATTATCTTTCATCAAGTTTCAAATCAGATCGACGATTCTAAAGAAGTTTTACTTCAAATTTTAGATTTTTTAGCGTAATTTTTATTTGAACTAAATTATTCAGATGTACGAAATTATAGAATGACAACATGAGATTATGTGGATTGCATTTATTTTAACCTTTACGTTTTTTACATTTATTTATTTACTATCTCTATGTGCTACTAATACATCACGTACAACTAAAGAAAATATATATTTTTTTGCGGTGCATTAAAAAAAATTATAGCATTTACTGTACAAGGCAATATCTAACTACATCATCAAAGTAAAATAAATGATTTCGAGGGCAAGTTCACTGCCTTTTGTTGTACAACTTTACTCCATCAGACCTTACCATAGAATTTTTGTGTTGCGTTCTCCTTCCACAGGATTTTATTTATTTTTATCCAAGATATTGGTACATTTAATTTTTTTTCCTAATATATATATATATATAAAAGAAAATAATAGTAAGGTACTTAAAATTTTAATTAATAAGTTAATTTTTTGTATAGTAACAGAAGTAAAAGTAAGAATTTCCAATTTAACATTTTTTAACGAAAACCAGTGTAACCCAACAAAAGATCCTGTTTTTTTGCGAGAAATAAACATTGTTTTATAACTGAATCAATTATTTTAGAACTCTCCGTCTAACTCTTAAAAAATGTCATCCATATTGTTGCCAAATAATTATACAAAATAAAAATTTGATTATATCTTTAATTTTTTTTCGTTTAACTACGTTTACTGTTATCAACTTTTACCCTTAATACTATTTGTAAGTTATCAACTGAAAAACGTTAATGACTTAACCTTGTATCATTTTAATTTGCTATTTATTTTTTTAACATTTTATGTTACTGCATTTTTTTATCTTAATTGTAATTTAATTGCAAATATTATATGACCGAATAATTTGATGGCCTTTTTAATACAAGATAAGACAAAATTAACATTTTAAGTATATGTTTATTATCGGCAGTGATTTTAGTATGACTACTTATTAAGACTTTCAATTATGAGGAATTTAATTAGATTGTTCTTCCTTCACTTTTTGAAATAAATCTTATTATGTGGTTTTTTATAGTGTAGCTATAAAATTAATTTATATAATTGATAGTATTATAAAAACAAAGGTAGATAGGTGCAATTGCATCTATCTCAATTTGTATTGAAACAGCTAAAACTCGGTTAATAATAATCGTTAAGGTCAAAAATGTTTCAAAATTGAAATTGTAATCTTACTCCAACTTACAATTGAAAGGCTAAAGCCAAAGAAACAAACTTTACTATAACAAGTGCATAAATGTTATGAAACGGTTCCTACTTAAACCTAAATAATTTATAGTAGTACTCGGATTAACACAAATTCTTATTCTAAGTGCTATATTCCAATGCTACGATTTTATCTTTGTTACATAATATAGTGTTTTTCAATAAATTCGAGTATATTGTGGTGGGCATGCAATTTCTTATGGTGATATCTGTGAAGTCTTTTGTATTCAGTTAAGTAGGTATTTATGCCAAATCATCATGGCAAGTTACACGATTGTAGAGCACTTCCAAACGGGAAAAATTTATTATCAACGTAATGTAGTAGTATAAGCTGTTTGGCTACGGCAATAAAGAATATAGCCACCTCCTTTCTTCCCGTGAATGTTGTAAGTAAGAGGCGACTAGGGGATAACACAGTTCCATTACCACCTTGGAACTTACAAAGCCGACCAATGCCGGGATAACCATCCATCATCTGTTGGCTTTGAAATACACAGGCCGAAGACGGGCAGCAGCGTCTTCGGTGCGACAAAGCCAACCCTGCGGTCACCAACCCACCTGCCCAGCGTGGTGACTACATGAGGCAACACACATGAGTTCACGCCATGTTTTTGGCGCGAACTTGTGGAGGCCTATGTCCAACAGTGGACTGCGATAGGCTGAAGTAATGAGTAGTGTAGTCTAGTCGGTCTCGATTTCTAGAACAGTGTGAACGTGAAATTTAGTAAAGAGAGAAAATTTTATAAACAAAATTATACGGAGCAAAAATTTTAAAATTTTCTTCAATTTTCGAAACAAAAACACTCAATCTTTGCCCAGAAAAAGTTGAGCCAGAGTTCTGTGTACACAAATAAAAATCCTTCGATGATATAGTTGGAGAATAAAATCGAGAAATTTTGAAAGGAAACAGGAGAAGGAAAAAAATAAAAGTTATGAATAACTTGCAGAGGCTTTGTTAATGAAACGTAGCTCCTGGATATTTCAGAAACAACTAAGCTTCAGATATGAATTGACTTAGCTTGGAATTTTATACCAAATGATAGCAAACATAATCACTTAGAGTCACGAAGTATGAAATGTAAAATTTACTTAATACTTTCAGGTATATAATAAGCGTGAAACATATGCCGTCAGTTAATTACGCGTCCTTTACCCATTGCGCTATCAACAGGAAGCAATATTCATAAAAGCAATTCCGAAGTTAGGAAATATTTATTACCGCGGATAACGCCCAGGTTTTTACGGGCGTTAATGCTGAATAATGAGCCTAATAGCGGCACCTCCAGGCATTGAAAAGAAAATTATTTCGAGCAATGCTTTGACCCTCCTAATGACGTCATTTGCCTCCATCATCTCCATCTATATAAAAGATATCATGACACACTATTTTTAGTAATAATTGCGGCTATCTACGCTATCTAGAACCTATTGATTGGTTCCACTGTAATGATAAATTTGGGTTCTTTCAAATTGTAAGTTAAAAAAAAGTTTTAATTAAGCTCCTCACACTAAACGATCTCCAGTAAGATGAGGTCTTTTGAACTAAATACAAACTAAAACATCTAGAATATGTTAAAAATCTGTATGTTAAACAAACATGAAAACCTGCTTCGCCTTAATATTATTCGAGGTCTTAGTATTGCTACTAGTACCAGAGAATTTTGTACGGTTACAATTTAAGAATGTAGGTTTTAATTCAAATCATTGCGGAATCTAGATTTTTTTTCTTGGACTACTCTTAACAGTACCAGTTTGTGCAATGAAAGATTTATTAAAATTAATGAAGGTTTTTTAAATAATTGCCAAAAAAAAACTGAAAGTTTAGATCAATACATGTACCTAACACAGTTACACTAATAATATTAAAATTCTATTCGTGTAGTTTTATTCAAGTTTATGTGTTTCGTTATCCAATGTAACAAAATAGTATTAGCTTTAGGTATGAGTACACAAATAGGTCAACGGTTATAAAAGGTATATATAGATAATAAAAATGTAATGAAATATCGCCACAAAGAGAACATCAAGTAAGACATTTTTATAATTACACATACATACATTTCTCATAGATTTAGTATAAATAATGATTAATAGTTAATATAGGACAACTTTCTTGGTGTGGGGATGTGGAAAGTTACATTAACGCTATCGGCTGCAGTATCGATTCACGTTGAAAGCAGATATTTACATTTGCACATATTTGCTCTAGATTGATTGTTTTTCTCACTTCGGCCATTTCAATTTTTTATCGGGTGTAAAGACACTTCAATTTATGCTTTCAAGGACATACTAAGGAATCATCTTTTCTCCGAAATGATGAACCTCTCATAATTGTTGTACTCTCAATGTATATATTTATGTATGTATGTATATGTGTATGTATGTATTTTTGAATATATGTATGTATGTATTGCATGTAACTGTGCATGCAGTTAAATATATATGTATTTTATATAACTAATTTTGAACGTATATAGTACAAAATAAGTATATGGCTTTTTTATTATTTTTAACCTTTTTTACAGTTTTTTTTTTTTACTTTATCACTCTTGCGTTTATGAGTCCCGCGGTAACATGATTTCTCAGCACCATGGGTAGACTGGTCTTAGAGAGATCTCATATAGAGATAAGTTCGCCCTTGCCAACATCCTTGGTAAAAATGATTTGTGATTATGTTTTTTTTTAAGTGCAATAAAGAATATATAATAAAGATATATTGATTATTTCATTTGAAAACTGGTGTTTGTCGTATTGTTCCATTTAAATTTGAGTGAGACCTGGCGAGTAGAATTTGAGTTATAGTTAATAATGCGTATCTATATTATTATTTTTTAACCGACTTCAAAAAAAGGAGGAGGTTACTTAATGGTTCTATGATAAGAAAACCAGGATCTGATGATGGGATCCCAGAGCAATCGAGAGAAACCCTTGAAAATCCGCATTACTTTTTACTGGGAGTATCGATTTTGATGATTTTTAATTTAATCAAAAGCCGACGTTTATCATGTGGTCACATTTAAATTTCATCGAGATCTGATTACAACTTTTGGAGTAATCTTTGATCATGCCTATTACTTGACTATTTTTTCATCTATTACCTACATTGTATTACTTGTCGATGTAATTGAAGTCGGTATTTTTTCGTTTGCCAACAAACACAATTATTGAAGTGTAACTTCTTTCGGCGCATGAGAACGGATGAAACGCAATAATAATAATAATAGCGTCACGACGATGTGCAACATTTTTGTCGAACAACAGAGCCACCTAACGTGTACTATAGAAACTACAAATGTATTATTTTATTTAAAAACATTAATATCGTAAGTATTACATTGCAAACTAACTAGATGGCGCTGGAACAGAGGTCTAAAGCTTTAGATTTGTATAAATATAATGAGACTTAAAAATTAGTTTTGAGTTTCGTATTACTTGTTGATGTAAACAAAAGTCGGTTTCATTACTCCTACAATATGGATAATTGGGTATCAAATCAAAGAACATGTTGAGAAAGCTGTCCAGCGCTAAATAAAAGGTAAAAAATAAGTTAAAAGTGAAAAAAAAAACAAAAAAACAGGCTTTTATTAAAATTAAGTAGGTAAAAAAATTAACTTTTCCTTTGAAACTCTTAATATCAACATATAACGTCATAATACAATTTACATGATAAAAAAAATCTTGTCGCAAAATATTCTTATATATGTAGATAAATAAGTAAATTAAATAATTTATTAGTCAATATATATATATATATATATATATATATATAGTTTTGACTAGCTCGATAGCGCAGTTTTTAGTGGCCCTGCTGCCTGCCTGCGCGGGTTGCGGGTTCGATTCAAGCCTGAATCTGGGTGTAATATTTGTATTTATATATTTATATATGTAATATTTCTATGTATGTATTTCTTAAAAAACTTAATTTCTTAAAATGCTTACCATAGGAACAGACGACCATGTGTGTATGTTACAAGATATTAATTTATTTATATTTCAATATAAATTTAATTAATATAATGAAAACATTAAAACTTTGACCACATAATGGAAATATGAAATACAAACACGAAACGTCATTAAAATTTTAGGTAAAACCTGAGCTTTATTTGTTGACTATAAACAGATCCCATCACGCAACAAAACTGTAATCTGTTGGTTATGCAAACAAGGACAGTTTAAAGTCGTTATAAAATATGTTTTATCTATTGAAAATTACGCTTTTGACAAAATACGATCTTATCTACTTTGGGATAAAGTCTGTTTTAAGGCTGAAAGATAATTTAATTTCTCACCACACTTATGTATTCCACGGTAGCGCTTAGAAGGGTGGACATTAGAACTACCTTGTGGCCAATAGTATTGGTTCAGACAAAGAACTTATAAGCCGAGGTTAACGTATTAGATAAGTTATGCCCTATAAGAGTTCTAGATTTGAAAAATATTGCATTTTTGAATTTATTGATGTCACTTGGAAAGTCGCTCAGATTTTTGCTGACTATTTGCTGAAACATTCATATTTGTTCACTGGAGCATTAATAAATTCTTCAGTAACGCGGCGAATATTTTATTTATTAGTGTATCAATATAAATTGAGATAGGGGAAAAGCCAGATAGTTGTTGCATCGATGGTGTAAATGCCAAAAGTTTCGAAAGCACAATGTTAAACTTATTGATTTTATTAGAGTTTCATCATAATCGGAAGTGCCCCCTTTGCTGGCCTGGATGCCACATACGCCATTGGAGAAGCCGCTCGTACTTTGTCGAGGCGTATCTTTGAAGAGCGTTGAAATTATATTTGTAAGTAATCTGTCTTGAATATTTTTATTACTGATGGAGATTTTACTAAAAAATATATTTTTGCATGCATTGGGGCTTAAATTATTTAATATATAATTATATAAATAATAAATATATTATATAATATATTATTCACATGTCGCGGTGTTTGTTACCAAACGCCTCTGAAGCGGACGGACTAATTTTTATGAAATTTTATGTCCATATTGGGTAAGTCTGAGAATCGGCTATCATCTATTTTTCATACGCCTAAATGATAACCTACCCCTAAACGTATATTTTAATTTTTTGACAAATTTTTAATTTTATTATGATTAAGCATTGAAAAATACACACAACCCTAAATTCTCATAATATATCGAGTCAGCTAGGTAAGGTTCAGTTGTTAAATAATTTTATTTATTTAGCAAATAGAAAGGGCAAGTATCCGTGTTACAAAGGATAGTTGCTGAATTGGCATTTTCACATAGTTGTCCCTAGAGCAACTCTTGGGGCAACTATACGTAAATACTAATTCTTTAACGAGCAAAAACAGATAATTTTCGTTTCTCTTTGTAAACTTTTTTTAAATTACGCTCGCGGGATCTCTTTTCCTTTCTTATCTCGACTATGACGCGTCGTATCTGACGCGTGCTATCCTGAACATACTAACCAATAACTTACGAAACTTGAAAGGCTCTAAAATGTAGTTATTAGATTCTTATTCTTTATTAGATTCTTATTTTTATTGTTGCCAATCCGTTATCGCCGGAATACTAGAATGCTGTCGCTGCTTTACTATATACTTAAAAATCCCCGGGCTCCAGATCTAAAAGAAAAGTTTGTAGTACGTGAATTTGCACTGCGCTCAAATGATATAACTACGCTGCATATATCCATCATATTGCATTCTACAATTGTTGTTTTACAGTACAGTCTTTCAGATTGTCTGGAATGAATCGCTTACCTATACCATTATAAGACCACATAGTATATAGTTTGTGCATAATATTATTTTGTAAGTTTTATTTTTAATATACCTATGTATGTTAACTTGTATGCACAATAAAGTATATTTCTTCTTTTTCTTCTTCTTTTTTATTGTAATTTATCTATATAAATAGAAATGAATGTTGCTAAGCGTATAACTCGAGAATGGCTTGACCAATTCGGCTAATAATACTAAGAAAAATTTAAAAATTGTTTTTTTTTTACTTTTAACTTTTTTCAAAAGTTAGTAGTCTTAAATAAAATAAGAACTTAATAACAAAATGCCTCGTAATAACCTACAAGTGAAAGTCATGTGTTTTGCTGCGCCACATCAGCTGGACAGTAGATAGTTTAGCAAGTGCATTCTAAGATTTGCATAGAAATTAAAAAAAAATCGATCTCGAACCTCAAGACAAAAAAAGCTAACGGAAAAACTAGCAGCTGCCAACCTATGTCATCAATATAAAAAAAGTATACTTAGCTGCATAAATAAAATAATCTACTAGCTACTTATCTAATTATATTTTTGACACTTGTAGAAAAAGGTCATGTCCGTAGTTTGGGAAATGAAATAAAATTGGTTAGAAAAAAAGGCATCAATCCTTACATGTACCAAGTAAGCATGTGCAAGCATGTGCAAGTAAGCAGTGCGTGACAAAAAAGGAAATCGGTGTAAGACAGTTTCAGAGTGGTACCCAAGAGATGGGAAGATAAGTCGTGGAAGATAGTGCATAAGATGGGAGGATGACTTCAAAATGACAGCTGGCTCAAGGTGGAGACGGGTAACTGAGGACAAACCACAGTGGAGATTATTAGAGACAGCGTAGGCCTCCTGCCAAGCCATGCCAAGAGGTACACTGTGATTAGATAGTACCTTATATTAGTTATAAATGATGCAAACGCGTACATCATCTTTAATCTCAAAATAAAGGTCTTTATTATTATTATTATTATTATAAGTACTGTTTATATAAAAAACGGTCTATTATAGAAAATCAATGACCTATGTTTTGATACACACTTTGATTACAAAAATAATAAGTACACATCTTGAATAAAAGAGCTTTTTTGAAAAGTGGCATATTTATCCGGCTTTTAACTTATACGTGTGTATGCTACCGATTTATATGATAAAAAATTATTCCGGTGGCTCATATTTGATTACTAATTTTGTAAAATTGTCTTCAAAGTAAAAATTTCGAATTAGGATACTAAAGTAACAAAAAAAAAAAAAGAAAACAAAAACAGTTCTACAAATATTTAGTTCGATACAGTTAACAACTTAATAAACAGCAAACAATGCTTTGTAATCGTGGAATTCAGAGTAAACTACAAAACGTAGTCCAAATGTATTTTTTGATTCCGCACAATAGACAGATAACAACAATCGAAAATAATGATGAAATAATTAGGGAAGATAACTTTGGACCTTTGCCAACGGGGTGAGTACTCTTCCTTTTTATTACAAAAGGGAGTAACAATACTCATGCTATAAAGCCGAAAATTTGCTTTGTTTGAACATGTTATTATTGATCAAGAGTATAATAATGATATGGATATATGTACATCCTCACGGCTAATATGGGCGTAGCGTAACATCATCCCATATGAGGTATGGCTAAATTTACGTTGATTGACAGATTTTTAAAAGTAGCTTTTACAGATTATCTGCAGAATCTATGTTCTGAAACAGGCCTAGTATTTGTTGTATTAATAATTTGTATAATGAAGATTTAGGGAGAGAAGAGAAGAGCACATAATGGACTTTCATTGAAAAAAAAAATATCTTGACTTCAGTCTTGTTAGACTATTATTTAAAAAAAAAAATGTGCGCGGGTGAAATCACTTAAACTCATCTTACTACTATACAATATTTATTATTTTCTAATATATTAATTAAACTGATATATGTATACAAACGACACCACGTTGACGCAATGGTCACAGCCATGGATGTACCGGTTGCGCTGGCGGTTGTGGGTTCGATCAACGCACATGACAAACATTTATATTGGCCATACAGGTGTTTGCCGTGATCTGGGTGTTTGAGCAGTCCTTGTGGGTCTCTTCACCGTGCCTCGGAGAGCACGTTAAGCTGTCGGTCCCGGTTGTTGTCATGTACACCTGATAGCGATCGTTTCTCATAGTAGGGAATATATCCACCAACCCGCATTGGAGCAGCGTGGTGGATTAAGCTCTGATCCTTCTCCTACATGTGAAAAGAGGCCTATGCTCAGTAGTGGGATATTACAGGTTAAAGCGTATGTATACAAAAACGTAAATTTACTAAAATATGACAATAGTACAAAACACAAAAAATTTTGCTCATGCAGAAAAAAAATTTTTTATTTGCAACTTCAACCACCAGGGGTATTAAAAACTTTGTCAATTTTAACATGACACCTACATTTTGGTCTTGGCAACATTCCAAATGTAAAAATCATATTCTATTTTTAGAAGCAAATTTTAATTAGGTACGATTTACTCGAAGACTGGGTATTTCTTGATTAATTTATATATATATATATATATATATATACATATATATTTTCATTTCTAATTCATATTAATAATGCTTTGAAAATTAACAAGTATATCACGCTAAAGGTGTAGCGGGTTGTACTTAGGGAAGCTTAGCTGTACTTAGGGAAGTATTTGTACATATAGTACAAATGTTTATAGAGTCTGGGTGATTGTGTTTGTTTTCGATGTTTTAAAACAAACTTTTCTAATAAACACTATGTGTGAAGTGTTTCATCGAATTTTTCTATCAGGTATGAAAAGGACATATATTTGAATGTACGATTTGCTTCTAGATATTTAAATATAAGAAATTTTCGGTTAACTAAAACGGTACCTTCAGCAGTATTTAAAAATTAATATTGCATATTCTATTCGTTAGTTTTTATAATTAAAATTCTGTAATTATATAAATCTATACATTAATACGTGAAGCAAAAGCTTTGCACGCCTTTTTTACGAAAATTGCGCGGACGGACACTAATACTTTATATAGAGGAGTGTATAATGCTAATATTTTTTGTCTAATTATGCATAAAGAATACATTAAATCAATTTAAAAAAAACATACACACACTACCATGTATTTGAGACAAACACGTATAAATAATCTTTTTTAATGTTCAAACTTATAATTTAAATTAATTATGGTCGAATTTCGACTAATGGCCGACCACTAGTACACAATTACGTATTATTTCATTATAAAGTAAAAATATAAACACTTTTTTCACTGTCAACAATATTAAAACTTAACTCGATCTAGGTTAGGCTAGGTTATAGTGTAGCGGATGTAATAATGAATGTCAATATTTAAATTTGTAATAAATTATGTATACAATGTATGTGTAATAATTTATTTTAACATCAATATATGCCTTGCTATTTACAATCAATTTAGTAATGCTTATAAGTATGTGACTAAAATCTATACTAATAAATAGAGAACCGGCTTTTTTGTTCGGTGATATTGCGAAAACTACTGAACTGATAAGAATAATACTTATACCATAAGATGTAACGTGTTCCGGAGGTTTTAGTATATAATACGTTGGTGATTATTTATCGCGTAAACAAATATGGACGGACAGAGGTCGAATATGTATAGTTATATGATAAATGTATATTATATAGTACATGAACCTGTGAACTTAAAATTTTGCACTCGAATTTTTTAACCGACTTCAAAAAAAGGAGGTTACTCAATTCGACCGTATATATATATTTTATGTATGCTCGGGGATAACTCTCTCGTTTATGAACCGATTTTGATAATTCTTTTTTTGTTGGAAAGGAGATATCCCTAGTTTGATACCATGATAAGGAAACCAGGATCTGATGATGGGATCCTAGAGAGAATCTAGAGATCGAGGGAAACTCTCCAAAATCCGCATAGCTTTTTACTGGGTGTACCGGTTTTGATGATTATTAATTTAATCGAAAGCCGATGTTTATCATGTGGTCACATTTAAAGTTCATCGAGATTACAACTTTTGGAGTAATCTTTGATAATGCGTATTTATTTGACTATTTTTTCGTCTACCTACGTTGTATTACTTGTCTATATAATTGAAGTCGGTTTTTCTTATTGCTGTTTCAAACCGGTTGCTCTGAATACGACGCAGTAGGTCTACGTTCAGCAGTAAATATCCGATGAATGATACGATGTAGAGTTTTAAACGTATCACTTAAAACATATTACAATATGTCATCTTTAAATAAAAACAATTTTAAATAAAAACGCCAAATTTTCATTAGACGTAGTTCGTGCATTTTTATGTTTTTAAAATTTCTCATACTGTGCTTATTGTTATTTGATAATAATATAATCATATTTTATATTAAATATTAAGTAAAAGTGATACAATGAAAATATATATTGTCTCGAGAGTAAACCGTACTTGCCTCGACTTCCAAATATCGACGTTACAGGTGCAATGTCCCTCGCCATATTGTGGTTCTTCTGGTCAAGCGTGTCCCGCAATTTAATGATGTTTATTGGTACATCCGGTGACAAAAGTACATTGATGCTTTGTTTGGTTATTTTACTTAACATAGCTTATAACCTGGTGTGTGTTTTAAAAATATATATAATAATCAATTTATATCTTAACAGTACTTTTTTACAAATAAGTTAATCATTTATTTTATTTTCAAATTTCTGACATTTTGGGTAGGACTTTACCTGACGACTGGACCTGACCTGTTTAGAATATCTAAAGTAAAGGAATTCGTATTAAGAATTTAGTGACTATATTCGAATATATTTTTTTCTTTGGTGTAGTTTTTGTTATGGAGATTTATAAGTTCAGTTCATGATATGGAGAACAATATCTCATGCTATTTGTAACTACTAGTTCTACCGTTGCACCAGCAAAACAACAGCTTGAAGGATTAACGATGCCTACAGGGTAGCTACTGTAAAAGAAAACTCGATCCATTTTTCATTCCAACGGTTTTGGGAATTTTGATCTCTTTGGAATTTCCAAAACCATTTGAAAAAAAACGTTATGTACCTAATTTAGAAAAACATTTGACAACAAAGATTTAAAATGATCTGTTGCAAACGAAGTTAAATTAAGGACAACGATTTAATAGTGTAATAAAACAATTTTTTGTACAAGGTATCTCTTCAATGCTATAAAATAAAATACCATCGCTAACAACTCCCCATACTTAACAGGAAAAACTAAAACAGAAACACCACTTTTATAACACTTATACTCATTATATGTAGCTAGCTGTGGTTTCTTTAGTTTGTTAACCTGAATGAATAATCCATTAATTAAAACTTAAGTGCTAGAGAAGCGAATGTGGTTGTACTAACTTTGAATGTAAGTTACACAACCCAAACGTGAATAAGAAGAAAAATTATTTATTTTTTTAATTTTAATTAGAACCTAAGGAACAACAAGAAAATAAACAGAAAAAAATGTAATGAACTCACGAGTGAATAAAAAGTCCGACATTTTCACACATTCACTCGCTTTTATAATATTCTTTTGATATTGATTTATCGACAATGAAGTCAATTCTCCAAGGTGAGAAAATTTAATAGGAAAAAACTCTTTTCTTTTGCAGGGTTTCATAGTTTATAATTAGATATTTATTTTATTGCAACAACGTTGGTGTTAATTACTGTTTTTTTATTTAAAAATGTAGGTAATAAATAGGAATGTATTACAATTAATAGGGATTAAATAGGAATTCAGGCAAACGAGCATGTTGATAGTAACATTTGAAATTAAATGGTACTGTCATTTACAGAAAAAAGTGTCTTTCATGATCTTTAAATTAAACGCAGAAAAAAAGTAATTCCAAAAAGTAATAAATGAAAATAAACATGGTTATATTACATCTGATGAAATAGTTACCATGCTTTCTGTATTTATATTTATTTGTATTCTATTATACCATAAGTGTCACTAATATATATATACTAAAATCCTCTCCGAAACACGCTGCATCTTATAGTATAAGTGTTTTTCCGATCGATTCTGTAGTTTTCACAGTACCTATAACCGAAAAAAAAAATCAGTTCTTCATTTATTAGTATAGATAAGTGTACAAAATTGTGTGTATTTCAATTTCTATATAATATGAAATTACTAAATATAATAATATTTGTTATTCAAATGAATTAGAAAAATAGCACAAAATTGTTTCATTTTTCAACAATTCTTAGCCTAATTATAATTCAATTGATTGTGTTTTCTCGCAAACGAAAAAAAAATCGACTTCAGTTACATCAACCAGTAATACATACAAAACTTAAATGAAACTATATGACAAGCACCAGTTATCTTTTAAAAAGTATGTAATACAACGTATGTTGACAAAAAAAATTAGTAAAGTAAATACGGATTATTAAAGATAACTCAAAGAAGTTGTGAGATCTTGATTAAATTTAAATGAGACCGCTGACCACCATGTGGTGGTTTTGGTAAAAAAAAATCGGCGAAATCGGTCTATCCCGTAAAAGGTTCTGAGGTAACATGAAAAAAAATTCGACTGAATTGGTCCGGTTAAAACCGGTTAAAAATAGATTTTGTTTCTAAAAATTATAGCGTGATACGTTGTTATACTTCAGAAAAAAACAGGGAAATTAAGATAAATAATAAAGACGCTGGAATATTTAAATCTCTATAGTTTATCTTATCAACTTAAAATATATCATTTACAATTTAAAACAGAAACATACTGAGTATTTCTTTTTATATTTATCCACAAAACCGACCACAATCGTTTAATATAGACATGTAAAATAAAGTACAAAGGTTAAAGTATGTATGTACAATTGAGTCTACTAGATGTGGACATAGCATGCATTACAAAAAAAAAATACTAAAACAGAAATCAAATCAGGTAACTTAATTATAGTGCAAAATCACAAGCTAGGAATATAAAAATACTAAAACTTTGACTAGCCCGTTGGCGCAGTTTGTAGTGACCCTGCTTTCTGCTCCGAGGGTTGTGGGTTCGATTCCCACCCCGAGTCTGGGTGTAATATAAATATTTATTTATATATTTATATAATGTATTATTTATAGGTATGTTTATCGAAAAAATAAAATATGTAGCTATATACCAGTCGGCTGTTACCTATAACACAAGCATTAAGTTCCTTACTTTAGGAACAGACGACCGTGTGTATATTATTAAAAAAAAAAAAAAAAAAAAAAAACACATGCAGTTAAAAAAACACACACAAGAGTATGTTTTTTCATATTCATTGATAACGGTTTAATATATAATGTTATTACAATGATGAAAACTGTAAAATATTACAGCGGTGCAGAACATTTTTGCTCGCTATATCATCCTACAGGGAGTTGGAAATTTACCTTCCCTTAAAACCCCGGCAAAGAGTCAAGTTTATTGAACGTTTATTGGGCAGCATTGAAAAGTCAGGGTTTCGACATTTTAAGCAATATTTCGGTGTGAGGGTTCGATTGGTTTCTCGACCGACCTTTCAATAATGACACTAGTTTGATGCTTAGAATATAATTTATTTATCAGAAACTTAATATAATTAGAAATAAATTGACAACGGTCGAATGTGTTTAACGATTTGTTTCGTTCTAAAATTGGAATTGCTGAATTGAAACGAAATTGGATTTGAATAAAATTGAAATATGTAGAATGAAAATATGACGCCTTTCATAATTTGATGCGGTTGACGTTCATAATATAATAACGAAGTTTGTTACGTTACACAGTAAATTGTAAAAGTTGTTCTATAGTTTTATGCTAATATTATTTTTTTTATTTTTTATTTTTTTATTTTTTTTTTTATAAACCTGATAAGAGGATTTGATTGTTTGTTTGAACGTATTAATTTTAGAAACTACTGTTTCGAATTGATTTTTTTCGTATTGCATTGTTAATTTACAGAGGAAGACTATAGGCTATATAATATTTTTGTATGTTTTTCTTCAGATTAAGACGGTTGTAACCGCAATGCAAAACTAGAAATAATTATATAGAGAAAATATTGAATCATTTTTGTTACTTTTCAATTTTTGTAAATGATAAACTCAAAAATTATGATACTGTTTTTTTAAAAAGCGGTTATTTTATAATAAATACTAATAAACAACATATTTGACTACTCACTATATTCATTTTGATGTACTATTAAGTCTGTATTAAAATTTTCTGTAATAGCGACTCTATACATTTTTTATCAAAACAAAAGTAAAACTAAAATGAATCATAAAATTATATCATATTTTCACCTATAAAATATCTCACCGAATGTTACCGTAAGGATTGTTTTTGAAGTGAAACTTTGTTAGGCGCATGATGGTAAAATTTTTACGGATGAAACGTAATATTAATAATTATTAGCGTCACGAAGATGTGCAACGTTTTGTCGAACACCAGAGCCACCTAGCGTGTACTATAAAAACTACAAAGGTTGTTACATTAATATCGATAGTATTTACATTGCAAACTAACTAGATGGCGCTGGAAGGGAAATATAAAGCTTTAGATTTGTATAAATATAAACGAGACTTAAAAATTAGTTTTCCAAAGAAGTTTCACTTCTGACATGTGTACTTTGTACGCACGCATCTTTTTTTTAATTTACAAATGTATACGAGAGTGGTGTATACAAACTCGCAACTTTTTACCATAATTTGTAAAACTTGTCAACTTTCGTGAAAGTGTCTCATTAGTGAGATTTAAATTTTAAATCATGTAAATCACCTCGCTTTAGGTGTATAACATATGGTTCACAACGCTATGATATTTTATCCTTAAGCGGTAGTCGACTTTATTCTTGTGATAAAAATACAGAGCGTTATTTCGCTCGACTGTAAAAGCGTGAAATTTACATATGTTGCATTTTGTATCTTGTGTTATTTAATAAAAGTTAGACGGAATGTATTGTTGGAATTTCTGTTTATGTGAATAGCTTTTATATACGCGAATTTCTAGTGAAACAATTGTTTTCTGTTATGTAAACAGTATATAGGCTATGTGGGTTATACTTTTTTTTTCATTTAATGCTCAAAGTATCTAAACTCGGCTTATATAATATCGACTCCAGATCAGGATAAGTCCTATCGATAACCCAGAAGTTGTAAGATACTTATTTATTACCCAAAGGCTTTGAATAAAATTTCGCACCAAATTAATTTTTATCTTCGTGTTTTTGTATTAGCTTATGATATTGACTGCTGCTACGACTAGACCTATGCACGTTTATTAGGTATTTATTATATTCAATTCATAATATAAAAACGGACCAACTCACTTTATGATATAAATATCTAATTATTAAGTGAATTAATTCATTTAAGATGTTAACGCATTTTTGGACAATTAAATGCATATTATTAACGGTAGTTACGGTAAATTTTCAGGCAGTTGATATCATAAAGAGTATCCAGAATTGGCCGCAAACAATTGCTATTTAGTTTCTTGTTATACAGATGATGTCGAGAAAGAAGTGTTAATTAAGAAAACAGTAATAGTAAAACATGTAGTTTTATCTTAATGAAAAACAAAAACTAATTGAGTTAAATACAGTTAAGGATTAAATTAACCGAATGAAACCATTGCAAAGTGAGCTATTTATAATATTTATAACCGTCGCGCGTCGTGTCTTCGTATCACGTTTAAGACAATGTGCCACTTAAGCTGCGTCAAATTATTTGCAGTGACAAAGCTCTAGATATCGTGTATCCAGTCTCGTCTATTTATTAGCTTGGTATCAACAACCTTTTATTTTTGACGTCAAAACTAAAATTAAGTTTTGGACTAATCGTTACATATTGTTTTATTATAGTGGTTTTAAAAGAAAATTGTTGTAGGCGTTTTATTTCAACTCAATTATTAATCAGCCTTAAAAAGATAGTTTCATTAAATCTGCTAAGAAAAGACCGGCGCAGCATACTAGAAGAAAATCAGGGGCTTTGTGGCAAAAGGTGATTTTGATCTTAACGTGTAAAAACACTAGTCTAGTCAGTCTATTCTTTTCCAGATCTAAAATAAATTAGCCGCTACCCGCATACCGTGGCAGTCACGATGATGTTTATTTTTTTGTTTCAGCTTAATTGTTGGTCGTTTTAAGTTAAAAAAAAAACATTATCCCCTATATTATATAGAAAGTGCTGTGTACATTCGTAACTGTAAAGTAGGATCGAATCTTGAATTATTTATATAAGAAAATTTCCGATTTAGTACTGGATTTATGGAAATAACTTTTACAAAAAAACATCATCATCATCATCATCATCATCATCATCATTCCAGCCTATTGCAGTCCACTGCTGGACATAGGCCTCCACAAGTTCGCGCCAAAAATGCGTGAACTCATGTGTGTCGAGTCGATCTGTGTAATATTGCCGGTGTAGGCTGGATGAGGGTTACGGAAAACCGGGATGTCTGACGCGAACTTGGGTAGGCCTATGTCCAGCAGTGGACTGCAACAGGCTGAACTGACTTACTGTCTAAACTGTAAGTATGTGTTTGTTTGTTATTAAACTAAGGAAAACTATATTTTCTATATAATCATTACAGCCTATACAGTCCACTGCTGGACATAGGCCTCCACAAGTTCACGCCAAAAATAACGTGAACTCATGTGTTTTGCCCATAGTCACCACGCTGGGCAGGCGGGTTGGTGACCGCAGTACGGGCTTTGTCGCACCGAAGACGCTGCTGCCCGTCTTCGGCCTGTGTATTTCAAAGCCAGCAGTTGGATGGTTATCCCGCCATCGGTCGGCTTCTTAAGTTCCAAGGTGGTTGTGGAACCGTTATCCCTTAGTCGCCTCTTACGACACCCACGGGAAGAGAGAGGGTGGCTAAATTTTTTTATATATTTTAACACTTTAGCCTGTAATATTTCTCTGCTGGGCATAGACCTCTTTTCCCACGTAAGAGCTTAATCCACCGCACCAATGCGGGTTGGCGGATTTATTTCAGATTATCAGTAACAATCGCTATCAGGTGTATATGAAAACAATTGGGGCTGACGGCTTAACAAGCTCCCTGAGGCACGGTGGAAAGACCCATCTGTATAAATCTGTAAGGGCCATTATCGAACCCGCAACCGCCAGCGCTGATGACCGTTGCACCAAAAAGTATAATGTACAACTTAAAGTCATTATGTAATTATTTTATTAGTCGTTGATCTTCCTTTTTAAATCTATATATTAATACGTGAAGCAAAAAATTTGTACCCCTTTTTACAAAAATTGCGCGTACTGAGGAGTATGAAATTTTGCACACTTATAGTTTATATGGAGAAGGAGTGCAGAATGTGAAAATGAAAACCGCACCGACTTCAATATTATAAAATATTTATTTAATCATTTCTGATTAACTAAATCAAAATACGAATTACTTTGTACTAAGTAAATTTATTTTTCATTTTTTAGTTTCCTTTTTGCAGTCGGTTTTTTTTTTGTTAAAAATTATGTTTATTATCATAGACGTGTCATTGACAACAGAACCTTAATAATCTTTAAACTTAGGTAAAATTAATTATGGTCTAATTTCGACTATTGCCGACCACTAAGTATTGTTTTATTATATGAAAATGAGTGTCCTATACTCGTATTGTAAACCATTAAGTAGGAGTAAATGAAACACGTGTAAAATGTAAATGAAAAACATTAATTTGTGCATTAATTTTAATGTAAATCGACGTAGCACATAAAAATTTATCTGTACATTGTTTTTATTACTTAGAAGTTAACAACTATTTCTGAGGTCAGTCCTTTCAAAACATAATATGAATTAAAATTAAATTTATATATTTGATATTATCATATATTTGCGTAATTGAAGATGCTGCATATTATAAAAAAGTAACATAATTTATTTCAAAACTATAATATACACAATATACAAGCTATTGAGTATGTCGAAACTTCTTAATTTAATTACCATACTTTCGCCCAATATTTGACATTATTTTTCCCTATACTTTTCTTTTACGCAAAATAATTGTGCTATAATCAATTAAGGAAATAAAAAAACAACAAGTAATAATCATATTATAGTCAAATGTTTAAGACTTCCTACAATTATGACTTTTGCGATCTAGGCTAGATTAGATTATATTATGTAGATACATAGATATTGAAAAAAATAGGTTTTGACATAATTTTACTCGTAATAAACTACATAATTGCGTTATAAACGAAAATAACAACGTTATAATGAAATCAAAGTTATAATATGCAATAGCTTTTCTCTATGCCAAACCTACATTCTTCTAAATCTTACATTTACTCCACATAGGTACGAAGAAGACATTTCAAATAGAAAATTTAATTAAATTCAAACATTCGTAAATTATTTCAATCATCAACCCTCTTAGATCTTTTTATTTTTATTTTTTGAAACACGCCGTGTTTTTAACGTTTAGATATATTTGTACATTATATATAGTGTTATTATATACTATATTATGAAATTTAACGAAATAAATGAACGCTTTCATAAAATATTTAATAATCAATATTATATAAAAGTCGGAAAATCGTTCATAAAATTATAGTAATTTTTTTTTTGAATTTTAAAAAAATATCAAAACGTATCATTTAGTTGTTTGTATGTATTATATATAATACAGTTAATAAATATTCTTACAAATATATTACTTTGAACTTTACAGCTTAAATCTCTTTATTGATTATTTATCAAACATATATAAATAAGTCAAATAATCTGTAGAACAAAACTAATATCCAGAATCAAACATAAACTATTCGGCTTTTTATTTTAAATCTTAATAAAAACACAGCGTTTTCTATTTCAGTAGACGAAAACAGTTCTCAGTACAATAAGAAAGTTTCAATTAATATCACAGTTTCTGTATTTAAAAGTAGGACAATATAAAGTTACTTTCACTACACGATTCAACTAGAAACAGTAAGTCCTTGATACGTCCGAACATTGTCCGTTGTCTTGCTGTCACCCGAAATAGTACTGGGCGTTT
Source organism: Melitaea cinxia (assembly GCF_905220565.1). Lineage (NCBI taxonomy): Eukaryota > Metazoa > Arthropoda > Insecta > Lepidoptera > Nymphalidae > Melitaea > Melitaea cinxia. Next base: position 12,875,858 of record NC_059403.1, read on the forward strand.
GAATATCGATATAAACTTCTCGTATTTGGGTCCGTTTCTGTTTGCATTTGAATTCTAGGTAGGGTCTTAACCGCAACTCCGCGGCCTAGCGTACCATGAGGCATAGTTCTAAGAGGCATTTCAACGGGGAATTCGGCTACCTGACCATACATGTTTGTACTCACATGCGGGTATGTATTAGGCACCGGTCGACCGACGTATCGATTAATTTTTGGACTCAAGTTCGTCACCATGTTCGTGATTTGAATTTCCTGCTTTAGAGACGAGTCCACGGCGTCGACTGGTCCCGAGAGACTAGTGATGTTAATGTCGTTATCGACTTCCGATATGCTGTCGTTAAAGCCGTTTGGGATATCGGTTGATGCGGAGACATCTGGGCCTTTGGCTTGCTCAGCAGTATTTTTGTGCTTTACACACCGAACGACACCTACTATAAGGCACATTATACACACCCCCGCAGCTGCAGCGATGATATAGACGTACATCATGTCGAACTGATCTGTTGAATTAAAAATATTACGTGACTTAAATTTTCAAAAACCAGTACAAAATCAAAACGATCTTTGAGCTTAAAACATGTTAGTATTTTGTATTCGAATATTAAAAAAAAAATACTTTTTTGTTCTTGTACTTCCAACGCTTATGGCAAGGTAAATTGTATTTGCTCGGTCACATAAAAAAAAACCGATTTCAATTACATCGATAAGTAATACATCTTAGGTAGACGAAAAAGGAGTCAAGTTGTACGATATAATACAACGTGGGTCGTAGAATAAATATTCAAGTAAATACATGTTATCAGATACAACTCAAAAAGGACTTGTCAGGTCTCAATTAAATTTAAAGTGACACGCGCCGCGCCACCTTTCGAATAAAAAAACCACTGAAAACGGTCCACCCAGTCGAAAGTTCTGAGGTTCATAAAATACAATCGAAACGAGAACCTCCTCTTTTTTGATGTCGAGTAAAAATATAACTAGAGAAAGTAAAACAAAACTCCAACCGAGTTTTGGTTTATGCGCCACGGAGCAAATTCAACGTCCATGTTTTGCGGTTTGAGAAGGGGTAACCATTGTACCCTCAAAGTTTGCATACATACGTACTAGTTAAACATTCGTCTGTATATATTTACTTGAATAAACCATCTAATAAATATACTATAATACGTACAGCTTACACGACTAATTATTATTTTGAAGCAGTATTTACTCAATAAAACTGTGAATATAAGATGATTGCATCGTAATTAATTATAAACTTCATTAAAATTAATTTTACAAAAAAATACCGTTTTTTTTAATTTAATCTATTTATTTAAATCCTCAGTTAATATGACGCATTTTATGGCAAATACAGTATAGTGATTACAGTACTTACCAATTTAATTTGAAATAAAACCATATAGATGTACGAAACATTTAAAAAAGAATAATAGTTTAAAAAATATTAAATTATTTTCGGCTACTTATATTAAAAAATGATCATACAGTAAATTTTGGAGAATATGATAAAATGTTTACCATCATTAGAAAGTGGCTGTTTCGGTGGGATAGCTGACGGCTCTTCTCTATTCGAAGCGTTTGTAGATAAGGAAGGGCGTTGAGGTGGTACAGCAGCGACCGCGGGAGCTGGTGGTACTGCTGATTCGCCCCACCATCGATCGTTTGACTCATCTACAACAAATAGTTCTTATCATTGTTCGTTAAACATAACTGATATATAGATAGGTTCGATAAAGTAAAAGTAAAAAGTATTTTTCGTGTAATCATATCAATTTGTAATATTATAAAGATGAAAGACTGGCATGTTTGTAATGGATGAACTCCAAAACTACTGGATCTGCTGCGGATATACTGAGTGACATAAGCTATAAATAAATAAATAAATAAATAAATAAATAAACACTTCACACTCAACGGTCCCCAGTAGAATTATTTCCTTTGTCGGGGTCCGGAAACACTAACAATAACAAGCACAAACGCCCATACCACGGCAAACATTCGTATGGCCAATACAAGGGTTTGCCATGTGCGGGGATCGAATCCGCAACCGCTATCGCAACAGCCACACACCAGTGCTGTGACCGTTGGGCCAAAGCGTCGTATATTTTAACGGGAAATAACGAACAGAAATAATCATCAAAATCACATGGTCTAAGCTGTAAGCGGGAAGCCAAGCTAAGCTAAACCAACAGAATTATGCTTAACTTAATATTTTCGAAAAATAAAATGTACAAATTACATGTTGTATCATTTGAAGAGATTTGTATATGAACTTCTTTTATAGGTTTTATATTATACTTTTTATTTTAATTAAGTTGTTTCATACATTTGTGCAATAAAGTATATAATAAGAAGTGATGTAATCATAAAATATTACATCACTAATAGATCGAGAACGGGAGCGAATTCGCTTGAAGAGACTCTTAGTTAGACCAACCATTCATTGGTTACGTAGCGCGATGTATTGCTATAACTATTTTTTTTTAATCCGATAATAAGAGGTTCCCGTAGCTTACAGACGCCTACAACGCCAGAAGCATCGGATATTTCCTGCTGTGTCTTAACTATTTTTTTTAATGACATTACAATTTACAGGGTTGTACCGAAGAAATATTTTTGTAGATTCTAGGGCAGCATTGCAGGGTCTTAGAATAAGAGAAGAATAAGATATAGCTTTTTATATCATTCTTAAAATCTTAAAGACAACCTTATTCTCGCGCTAATAATGATAGAATATACCTACCTCAATTAATTGATTGTGGCATCTGTTTAAAAATCTATAAAAGTCTACTTAAATTTTTAATTGTATATCCGTCGAGATCTGTAAAAAGGTTTTTGAAATTATGTTGTCACATTTACATATACATATTTGTACAAAAAAAAAATACCAAACGAAAGCGTAAAACGACAAAAAACATGTTTTGTAATTAGTCTTTATTTTAAATAAATTATATAAATGTTTATAATAAAAAAACTGAAACTAAAAAAACTTAGGTAGGTACGTAAACAAAAATATATCGCTTAGCGCTGTATTCAATCAGAAGCCAGCGTAAAAACACCATCGTTTCTGAGCTTGCTCAAAGGGACTTAATCCGTTTTTACACGGTCAAAGTAAAGAAACCGACGTCTGCAAACAAATCCGAGTAAATTGCACGAGTTCAAATTAAGAGAGGATTAAGCGAATTGCATAGATCCCATCTTCGTAATGCCTTAATAGTAATGTTAGGGATTACAAATTAGTCACCGATTAACTCACAATAAGAGAATATAAATTATATCTATTATCCACAGCCTTACTTAAATATTATAAGAATTTATGTATGTATGTATCTTGTATTGTTTAATAAAGACGTAAATAATGTCATTACATCATTTACGAAACTAAAAAAATATATATAAAGAAACGCTTCAGTCAACGGCCCTCGTTAATCATATTTCATACATATCTGAATTGATATGTTAATGAATTAATTAGTGACATGTTGGGTCTGCATAATCTGTTTTCAAGTTTAAGATCAAATTATGATATGACTATAGTTTTATTCACTAAAATAACTATAAAGGTTTCTTGTTACTGCTGATCAGTATTCTCTTAAATACTTAATAATTTTGTTTGAAAACTAATAAAACTCAACCTTTAATTGAGTTTAAACAGAAAATTTAATAAAAAGTTTAATAGCAGTGAAAAAATAAACAAATTTAAAGAAAATTTAATGATCCATAAGCCATGAAAATACTGGCCACGAAACTATAAAAATAACGAATTTTATACCACCTGAACAGCTTTATAGCTCAAATTATAGTACAAAATATTTCAACACGCCTTTATGTGTGTACTTTAATATTGAGGGATTACTTTAGTGGTTCTTCATAACAAACTCTTATCGAGTTAAAAATAGGTAAACCGCACACTGTCCACACAATATTTCGATAAACTATTAAGAGAAATAAAATATTTACATTAAAAAAAATTAAACTTTTTTAGGTTAAGATTTTTTAACGTTTCAAAAGTAGTCAGTGTGTGTAAAATTATATCTAATACTATTAAACGCGCAATTCTTGTATATATATATATATATATATATATATATAATCTGAATCTCGGAAACGGCTCCAATGATATCCATGAAATATAGTATGCAGGGGATTTTTTTAATTATTTTTTATATTTATTTATAATTTTTATTATTGTCGGTAAAAAAAAATACTATCCTATGATTCGATCCTATGATTCGATTGATCGAATACTATCCTATAAATTTTATTCGTATTTAAATATGATTTCCAAAAAACACGATTTACTAAAAATAACGAGCTAAGCTAGGTCACGCAGGTACTCTATGTTTATATTACAAAACTGTGCTACAGGTTCAATTCTGTCTTGTAAAAGATTTTTTACAACTACTTTTTTAGTTTATGTATAGTATTAATTAATTCTAAATGTTACTTTTGTCTTTCAATTTGTCTATCTGTTACCTTAACCGAATTAACATTCGAAATAACACTGTAAATACCATGTAAACTTTAGTAAAACGGGTATGGTTGGAACACATTTTACGATATAGGAAAATACTTTCATTTAAATATTTTAGAATGAAAATCAAAACGTACAATAATATTTTTACGTATACGCACACACACACATACACGTACAGCAACGTACACAAACGTAGTCTGAATAGTCTGGTATAGTATTTTTTTTTTTTCTTTTAGTTCAAATATATTTCAATTATTATCTCGTAAGCATTTCAATGTATTGTGACTTCTGAAAGATACCATAAACATCGGTATTAGTTCCTAATAACTAAAAACCGGAATATAAAAACTCATTTGAACAAATTGCTTAGCTCAGGTATTAGTCACGTACGGCTCATCTTAAGCTGGTTTTATCTCATAGGCATAATGAAAAGGACGGTAATCGAACGAAGTCACAGGTACAGATAATATAAAAAAATACTAAATACATGTTTACAAAATATATATACAAAAAAACCTTTTTAAATATCTGTCTGTCAGTGTTAGTTCCGGCTAATTTCCGATATTACGTCATCTACGTTTCGATGTTGAGAGTTACAGGAACAGAGGTAATTTTATATATCTTAATATATGAAGGGGTCAGGGGAAAAACAACTTTTGTCACATTTTTTATTTTTTTCAACTGGTAATGCAATCTGAATGGTTATATCTGTCGCTATGTTCTGTCAAAACAAACAGGGCAATAACATTCATAGTCACTGCGATTTCAAGCTTTTAAAATATTGGTACAGGGAAAAAACATCCGATGTCAGAACCGTTCAGGAAAAAAACAACCGTTGTCCATGGTCGACGTCGACTATGACAGTGACATAAGACTTTAAGGTTATAATTTTTGATATTTTCTTTCGATTCCAAGAGCGCTCCAAATTACAGGAATTGTGAGTTTTTTTACGCAAAATGTCTGACGATGAGTGTAATGTTTTGAGGTGTGAAAAGTCTAGTAAAAAGAGAAAAACTTTCGGTCGAATATCAGAAGTTAACAAGAAGATAAAAGTACAAAGTCATGAGATGGGAGAAAATTGTTATTGTAAGCGGTACAAGTGTTTTGATGTGGTAAATCTAGATCAAAGAAACAAAATTCTAAGAGATTTTAATCTCATGAAGACCCGTGATGACCAAAATTTATATTTGTGTGGTCTCATCACAGTTTATGAGGTACAACGAAGGCGTCCAAGAAAAGCCGAAGACGATGCAAATTTACATTCAGCAACCTATGTATACCGGGTTAGAATCACAGACAACACTCAAACGAAAGATGTTCCAGTTTGCTTTAAAGCATTCATGGCTATGCATGGCATTTCTCAACAAAGGTTAAAAACTCTGAAGAAGTCTTTGCAAGAGACTGGAAACGCGCCATTAGATATGCGAGGCAAGCACAACAACAGGCCAAGGAAGCTCACAGAAGATGTGAAAAATAAAGTAATGGAGCACATTAGGTCCTTTCGTGGCCGTAAAAGCCATTACAGCCTACACGAATCCTCAAAAATATATCTTCCTGAAGAATTAAATGTAAAAAAAATGTACGATTTGTTTCAATACAAAGATTTATTGTCCTATGAGTCATACAGATCTATTTTTGTTAATAATTTCAATATTGGTTTCGGATATCCGAGGTCATGCGGAAAATGTGATGAATTTAAGGCTAAATTGAAGGGCTTAGAAGTAGATTTGAAGAGTGTATCTAACAGTGAAGAAAAGGATATTATTGAAAAGAAGATAAAAGATTTAGAATCTGAAAATAAAGTACACAAGATAAAGGCAGAGACATTTTATCGCAAAAAAAGAGAAAGCAGGATTCACTCTCAATCTTCATTGAAAAGAGAGGCTATCGCCATGGATTATCAAAAGAATTTAAGCATGCCTAACATAACCAGTAACGAGACCTACTATAAGAGACAGCTCACCTTCAATTCATTTAACATTCACGCCCTGGCTTCTTCAGATTCTTATTTTTACTGCTACGATGAGACCATAGCTAAGAAAGGAGCAGATGAAGTTTGTTCTTTCCTACATCATTATATCTTTACAAAACTCAATGCGAATGTCAGAGAGTTAGTAATATTCTGTGATTCATGCGGTGGGCAAAATAAAAATTATTGCATGTTCAGATTTATACACTATGTGGTTCACACAACCAAACGTTTAGATGTGATAAAAATGGTATTCCCGATTCGAGGTCATTCGTACCTAGAATGTGACAAAAACATGGCACTTATAAATCAGAAGGCTCCATGTAAAACACCAGATGATTGGAGAAAAGTAGTGGCCGAGTCAAGGCTAAAACCTACACCATTTCGAGTTATTGATGTTGATCAGCCTTTAGTCCGATCTTGGACCAGGTTTTTGGCACCAAAGTACAAAAAGACATGCCCATTTCTTTCGAGACCTATCCGTGAGATCAGAGTTGAGATTACACATCCTCGTCTCATTTTCTACAGAGATTCCTATAATGGACACTGGACTTCCTCTGTTATGCTGGATGCAAAGAGAAGACGGGTAAATTCATCTTCCTGTGAAGACATCCCTAATTCAGGAGAATTTATTCTCCCTGACCAAGCTTACAAGGACATATTACCGATCAGTAAAGCAAAATTCCTGGATATACAGTCTTTATCAAAATATTGTGGACCAACAGCAAAAAAGTTTTTTTCCAACCTTAAATACAATAATTAGATTGCCTTGTGAAGTTGTGACATCAATTGTTTTTCCCCTGATGTTGGTGGACATAGGATGATTTTCACCTGATTATTCTGACTTAGTCACAATTTTTTATTATAACTCTTGGCTGATGTAATAATCAAAATAAAAAAATATATAATTACATTAACAATAAACATCCTTTCAATAAAAAAAGCTTTTCTTATTTATTTGGGTATAAAACACTATTTTATTACGATCTTATCTTTTAATTAGTAATATCTCAGTTTGTTCATTAGGTGACAAAAGCTGTTTTTCCCCTGACCCCTTCATATATAAATCTCGTGTCACAATGTTTGTCCTCAATGGACTCCTAAACTACTTAACCGATTTTAGTCAAATTTGCACACCGTGTGCAGTTTGATCCAACTTAAAAGATAGGCTATATTTTATTTTGATATATTATGTTATTATTATATTTCAGAAAAAAATAAGGTGATACGAAGTTCGCCAGGTCAGCTAGTAAGTAGTATAAGAAGTAATAATATAAGTATAAGTATTGCGGGAAGCCGCTGAATGCGTGTTGCGCAGGAGCGATCGTCGTGGAAAACATTAGGGGAGGCTTATGCCCAGCAGTGGGCGTCTGTGAGCTGAGATGATGACGATAAGAAGTAAGATGTAATTTTTATAATACCACAATTAAACAGACCGTTGCTAAATAATTTTAAAAACAGTCTAGACACATTACACTAACAATACATAAGTCTATATATAATACGTTAATAAAAATAAATGTGAAAATTCAAACATTTTGCGAAACTTCAACGGTATCGGACAACTGCAAGCATTTATAGTTATAACAACGCAGTGGAGTGAAATTATTCAAATATCGTATTAATAAATGGGTTTTATGGCATTATAAAAACTTATATAACTTAAACAAGAAAATGAGTTCGTCGACCTAATCACTCATAGAAATGAAGTCTCTTCAGCAATATTTAGTTACGACTATTTCCTCCCTTTCACATTACATAGTATTTGTTGTATCATGGATATAAAGAAGACATTTGTATGAATGTGACTTTGAGTTTCTTTTCGAACGGATGACAATGTTATTTTATGTTAGAATGTACGATTGGTAATAACCAGAGTTTTGACGACGGGATTACGGCCGTGATTTCCCTTTTGCTACACTAGGGTCATGATGTAGATGTTAAAACATAAAATTGAATGACATAAAAAGCGTTTATTCATTCTCAGTATTAAGATCCCAAAACCAAGTTCCAAGTAACCTTGATTTGTTGTAAATCAGCATTTTCATATTACATTTTTTTTAGATCTATATTAATTTGTATTTTTGGATGTATGTGAAAAATTAGTACTACTATAATATACATAGATTATTTAAAATGAAAATAAGTCGTCCATCTTTATAACTTAACTTTTAATTTTCCTTTCAAAATAAGAATAAAAAAGTGCGAATTCTATAGATGATTCATTTAAGAAATTATAGAACACTAGCTGACCCCGCTAACGTTGTTTTGCCATAACACAAAATTTCAAATATTTTTCTCAATTTGATCACAGCACCAACTGTCGGGACAAACTGAAATTAAAATAGAATAATATTTAATATTTGATGCTGCGATGGTAGCGCAGTCTACCGGATCCAATGTAAAACATTCCAAAATTAACTACTTATAAATGAAAAATTAGTTGAATAAACATTTTTCAGTGGACCAAATTGTGAATCTAAAGCATCCTCGAATCCCCTTGAACTCACACAAAAAATTTCATCAAAATCGGTCCAGCCGTCTAGGAGGAGTTCAGTGACATACACACGCACACAAAAAAATATATATATAAAGATTATCAATACAGACGTTATTGACGTAGAGTAAAAAAGCCCAACGAACATCGATTTTCGATAATTATCAATAACCAATATCACAAATAATTATTAGATACATTTCATAAAGGTATTGTAAGTCGATTAACTCGGATAAAAAGAATCTGTCTATGTTCTAAGTGAAATTAGAATATTAATACAATTAGCTTTTTGTGAAGCGGGTGCTGTCGACGTCGTGATTCTCTAACGACATTTTTTATATTGGGTATGTGAAAGTAATTACATTGTTCCAAACATTTTTTTACGAATTTTATTTTCCGATCAAGATTTAGAGATATTTTTTAGTATTGTAAAAATAATACATTAACAAAACATTTTCGATTCTAGAAGGATCGATTCTCATTTTTCGTTCGAAATTATCATTGTAATTTGTGTTTCTAAGAATAGACGCTTTAATTATATATTGCTTTAATTATATCAGTCTAAAGTGAATCTAAAATGGTAGGCAAATAGAAACAATGAGTATTCGAAGGTGCGTGAAGATATATTTGTTTGGATTTGATTTGAATGAATCATTGATTTCTATTTTAATGAAATGTAAACAGTTTGAAAGTTAAAACTCATTATACATTAGTTGAATCGATTGTTAATCGAACCATTTGCATTAAACATTGATATTAGAGTGGAAATAGATATAGAATTAATTTCTGAATAATAAATTGTACCTGAAACAGAATTTAGTTACAAAGGCATAATTGAACGATTTGTGCTCATTCATAATATTAACATACTTAGTAAAACAATGAACATAGTAGTTACGATTCTTGATTAAGTTTAATAAAATATTGTTAACAAGCTATACCCGCGACTTGCTTCGAGATTGGCATACCTATCACGATCTCTATAAAATATCGGAAACCTTACCTGGAAAATCAATTAAAACGTTTGATTAGTATATTTATATTATTATATGAAATTCATAGGATATAATTAAAATATAATTTATTCTATGAACAACCGGACAGGTTGTTTCTATTGATTTATTACTGAATATTTTATTGCGGATTTGAAATTACATAAGGATATTTCTAACTTAAGAAAAAGTGCGAAAGCGGTTCTATTACTAATAGTGACCTCTTACAGACAACCCTGTCAATAGAGAAACTATTGATAACGTAAACAATAAGGTATGAAAAATTATGATTTTTAAACACATATTATATACAGAACCCGTAAATAAAGTAAATAAAATTCAAATAATGTTATTTAATTATTTTCAGTAATTTTATAATACTGAAAAGTACATGACATCTTTCAAGTACGATTAATTTACTTATTTACTTTCAAAACGAAATATTTCAAAATATAATTACAAGTTATTTTTAGCTATACTATAAGAAATTTCAATTTAAACTTCAGACGAGGTAATTGGATAAGAGAACGGTAATTATGGCATGAATATATTGTGTTCATATCTCATTCATAGGGTTCACAGCGCTAGCTTAGAGAGTAATGCTAAGCCAGGGGTAATTACAAACTCCATGTCAGGATGAGTGATATGAACGAAACAAAGAGTACGAGATTATTGTTGTGGGAACAATATAGCTATTTTTATATATGTAATGGCTTTTTATATACACATAACATTGTTTCTATAAATAACCTTCGCAGTAAAACATTTATTAGAGATAGATATACTACTCTGAAGTATCTAATAATAGTAATAATTGTAATATTTTGTATTTATAGTAGTCGTTGATTAAGTGGGTGGGTACTCGTCAGTTCATTTATACAACGCTCACTTGCCTTATCACACCACTGGTATCCATATAAGAGATATAGTATTTTTTTGAAATATTTATTTATTTTATATATTATTTATTTATTTTATTTATTGTCCACCACGACTACATTTAAAAAAATAAACACATTTAAAAAACATTTACAGACTGTGAAGTACAATGGCCGGACTTATGGCTATTCAGCCATTTCTTCCAGACAACCCAATTAAAGGAAGGATAAATTTAATAGAATCTCGAGACAGAGTAGGTGGTGCAGTTATATGATAAACTTACATGCTAATACATACATACATATATACATACATACATAATACATTACCTTATTATAAACTAATAAATAAATAAAAAATAATAATTATAATTTAATTAAAAATAAAAAAATATGTTAAAACTGTTAAACCTACTGCAAAAAGAGGACACGTGTCAATTGCAAAATAAAAACCCAGCCATTTTGTTAATACATTAGTTGCAAATTTCATTTGTGAAATAAAGTTTATAATTTATTCATACATATTTTCATTGATAAAAATTATTCATGAAATTTAATATATTTAGTATTACTTACCGACGTCGTCGTGTTCAAGATCGGAAGCATCGTGAGCAACTTCATCCTCTTCAGGAGCACTCTCGTACCGCTCCTTTAGGACCGTTCGAGGCACTGCAAGATAATCTCTATTTTATTACAAGTAATTAAGACAACAAGTCCCTTAACAAAACACACAAGTGGCAAGCTCTGGGGGTTTATTAATAAACAACGTAAAACGTTAATTTTAAATATTAGACGAATTTAGATTTTGAAACGCTTCTCATTTTAATTTTGTTTTACGTAACATATCAGAACACGTATTTAACTTTATTGGAAATAGCTTTTTTAGTTTAACTCTGTTTTGTACTTTTTTGCACGTGGTACATCAATTCAGTTATTTTATACTTGAAATTATAATATTATTTTTAATGAATATTAAAAAAAGAAAAAAAAAGAAAACCATTGCAATCAAAAATCATAAACGTGTTTAAACATGTAGCTGAATCAGTTGAAAATCTTTGCTTCTTAACTGCAAGATAAACGACGAGAAGACCCAAATAAACATACATGAATACAAACATTGCGAGTTAAATGCTTTTAAAATGGCAATAAAAATATGAAGTTTTGTTAGAACGAATACAAAGACAAATTATATTGAACAGTCTGAACACGTTCTTGGTCTAGTCTCGGAAAGAAAAATGGGCTCACTAAAAAAAAATCTGATTCAACTACCATTTTAACAGAAATCTACCCGAAAATTATAAAACCAGATTTTCTATCAACATAAAATATATTTGTTCATGATCTTAAATCCTAGCAATGTATGTTTACTGCTTATACATTTCAAAGTTACTTTAATACTTAAACATTATCCTCTCAAACAAAAGGATATGAACGTTCAACTAAGGATGTTCCTCACTCAAGCCTTTTCCTGCATTGAAGTCGCAGGACAATAGAAAGGCTTAGGATGAGCCGAAACTGTTCTGAGCTCGAGCTCATGTAACCTCGTATGATTTAATTATTCAATATGATATCAGATATCACATATTAATTAGTAGTTTAAATGAATCGAACACGATAATAGAATATTTATATCCAGTAGTTCTTCAATAAACAAAAATACGAAAACAATAACTGTAGTTCATTTATTATTACTATTACTATTTACCGAAAGAACTTAAAATTTAAATTAAAATAGATTTTTTTAAAGAGCAACTAAAATCAGTTTCGCTTTTGACAATAAGTATGTTTACGTCAATTGCGATTTTTTTTTTAATTAAAAAATCGGACCGATTAATAGCGGTCCTATTGTTATTTCTTAGTTATTCACGTACACTATCACACATAATTTATGGGATAAACGTCGGATGTAAGGCAGTGTGTTCTGTCTGTAATGAGATGCCATTGTGCAGGTTCCGTCAAACCTCCCCAGACCATGCGTCGACCCCGAACGAAGGTTTTGCAGGCATTTAGAATTGTTAACGGTCGGTTTGTCAAACTGAATCGTATCGTTAAATGGTGTATTCATGGCTTTTCATGCAAATGGGAGCGGTAATAGGGATTCGGTTTATCGTTATCTATGTAATTAAAATTGATATCGTTATTCGCTTCGCACTCATCGAATCATATTTTCTGTATGAAATTTTAATAATGAAACCATTTTATTGGTATTATCAATTAACCCTAATACGAAGCTGATAAAAATGTTTTGTCATTCACAAACAAAGAGTTAAATTATCACATTGTTTCTTCATTGTAAGCCAAAATACATATATACACACTAAAAACACACACACAGACAAAGATGTACCAAGGCGAGGGTCATCTCATCTCGGAATCTAAAATTTATAAATATCATTTTATAAGTGATATTTATTTAAATAAAAATAGAACTGGCAAATACAAAAGTATTACATTTGTTCTAATATATCTTTGAAATTTTATTTTGTGTTTGGGTTTCTTCAGAATGTATCCATCAATGTGCTCATCCTTCTTACTTACCCAATTCTTAGACATTCGAGGTTGGGGTGAAGGGTTGTGAACTAGTACGCGGTTACATTAATAAGCCCCTAGTGGTTTGTCGATGGGGTTCTAAAATCAAGGGTTGTTCTTTATCTCGGACAAATCTACAATCTCTTCTTGGGACTTTTTAATTTCTACGTTTAACTCTTATCTTGTCGAATATACAAAAAACGTATTTTAATGTAATATTATATTTCGAAATTTCGAAATATTTCTTAAATGACGCAATACTTTAATTAATTTTTGATAAAGATTGCTCTGTTTTACTTTTAGTATAATTCGTAAAATTGGACTGAATAAAGTATTAACAGATTTTTACTCGCTTTATGTCAAAATTAAAAAATATAAAAAGGAAGGAAAAGAATTTGATTAATTAGGTTTTTTTGCCTGATTACAAAATTTCTTATATATATATATATATATATATATATAGAGTGTTAAAACAGTCAAAACCTCAGATCTCTCGCGGGTGGATTAAATCAAATGATTTTTTTCGGGATATGCTGTAAATAACATAATAATAAATTTCTACCAATTTATAACTTGAGCTTTTAATTCTAAAAATATATGATTTCGATAACTTATAAACTGTAGCAGAATTTACACTGAAGATTTTTTCTACATAGTTTCTTTCAAATTTACACCGCAACAACCCCTGAGCTGTTATAATGGTGCGTGAAGGCGCCTAAGCTCCGGCGGTTTGTGGGTTTGATTGATTTTATTACAGCTTACACGTCGCTTTGGTGTAGTGGTGCGTGTACCGTGTATGCGCCACATACAACCAGCGATTGCCTTTGGCTGTGCCTTTTGTCTTGATTTGTTTCTCGCTCGAGATGAATATTTGTACAAATATTTCATTCCGGTTGGAGAATCTATCCTTGTGAGTGTCCCCGCCGTGCCTCGGAGAGCATGCCAGTCCGTTTCAGTCGCGATTGTTATCATAAATACCTGATAGCAATTGTTACTCATAGTAGAGAATATATCAGGCAACCCGCTGTAGAGCAGCGTGGTGGATTAGGCTCCAATCCTTCTCCTACCAATCTCCTACAATATGACCAGCATGTGGAATGTTACAGACTCAATAATGACCCATACATTTAACGAGAAAAATATATTTGCTAAGAAAGTAATGAGGTTAGACTAAATCAGCTAAACAATTAATGGAAAAACAGCTTAAGATAATTTTATCCATCCGTGGTTTTGACATAAGAATATAAACACGAGTATAAAGGAAATTAGTAAAATTATTTATAAAATTGTGGACGAATAAAAAAAAATCATGGTTATAAATTACCTTTTGCTAAATTTCCCTTAAGAGTACAATATAATGTAAATACAATTTAACTTACAACAAGTTTTGAATATTAGTTTCAAATGAGTGCTTGTGTGATAAAACTTATTTCGAGTATATTTGATGTCAATTGTTTTTAACCCATATGTGCTCACCGCCCCATTTTTAAAACGGCAGGTTATTTATTTTCTGTGTCAAACTAAAACTGTGGTTTGATTATTGAATGGTACTGTCCGCTTTGTTTACATTTTGACATTATGAAAAAAAAAAACGAAAAGTTGTTGGCGCCATTTTTTCTGTTTTTTGGAAGAATAGTAAGTGCAAGTGTGGTGTTCACGATGACGAGAATAAAAAGTAAGTTTATTTTTTATTTATTTATAAGTAAAACCGTGTAAAGCAGTTTATATATGTATTATTTTATATTTGATTACTTTTGTGATAAAAATCGATTCTTTCGGTTAAGATTTAGTTTTTTAGAGGCATTATTTATAGCGCCCCATTATTGGGGCGCTGGGCACGTACTTGCATGTTGATTTCAAACTTCATGGTATATGTGTTATATTTTATTTACATTGTTTATAGCAACTTCCAGTTATATTGGTACTTTATATGTTATACTTTTATATTTATTATGTTGTTTTAGGTTGAGTTTAGCAGAAATTATCGACTTATTGGAGACGGAAGATGAGGACACTATCTACACATAGCCCAGCAACCAAATGTTGACGAGAGACTGCGATAGTGACGAAGTGCGAATGCGCTTGTAGGTAATATCAATCATCTGACAGGCAATCAACTACGAGCCGAGGCGCTGCTTGTATGTGTGCGCAAATCGGGTTCACTTTTACAAAGATAAGTTATAGAAGTGGACTCGATTGATGACGACAAGATATCCCTATCGGGAGATACATCCACTTCTGCGCCAAAAAGAGGTAGCACAGGTAACACTAATCCCGATCTAGGTGTTGGAGGATCTGTCATTACGAACTTGGCGGCCAAATTGCCTACAGATTTTCGAGTTCATGTTTACATAGACAATTTCTTTACATCGTTTAGATTGCTTATCGCTTTGAAGAATTTTGGTCACCAGGGGACATGAACAATACGGGCCAAAGGGTCGAAAATGCGCTGCTGGAGTCAATCGACGACATAAAGAAAAAACAGCGTGGGAGCTATGATCAACACGCCTGATGTTTCATCAAATCATTGATGAAACATCAGGCGTGTCTCTAGTACGATACAACGTCAGTAACGTCGTTACCGTAGCTTCGACCTGTGAAGGTGTTTCTCCAGTTGGCGGATCCAAGCGATGGTCAAGTGCTGAAAAAAAAACCCTCGATTCAACAGCCCTTTTGTGTTCAAATGTATAATCAATATATGGGCGGAGTAGATCGCCTAGATCAAAATATAGGCTGCTACCGCAATAGCATAAATAAAAAAAAATGGTATTATTCTGATGTGTGGATGTATGTAGATGTTCTTAGATGTAATAAAAATTCATTTAGAACCTCTATAACCGTTATTTTATTAATATTACCCTTTAAAATAAATGCAATTGAAAAAATTAAGGAGTGGTTATAGACGTGATCTGCCGTGCTCAGCGCTCCAAAATTGGGGCGGTGAAAATGTCCAAAACGGCATATTTTTTTTTATTTAATTTTTAGAATACCTTTATTTTTATGCTTATTGGACTTAGAATAAAACGAAAAAATATCAGTTTTTACGAAAAAAAAAAAGTTGAGCACATATGGGTTAAAAAGTAAATTAAATTAATCGTCCTCTTACACATAAAATGACAATGACTGAAGTATTTTTAAAGTTATTTATGCATCATTTGTTGTTTTCAAAAATTAGTGCCTTAGTACACTAGTCGTGGGTCCTTGCGTTAAATGTGTATAAGTGAACTACACCTTTTTCGTCTTTTTAATGACTAACAAAAATAATACGATTACTTCATTCAATTATGATAAGCATTTTATATAAATCTATTCTATTTTTTGGAATATTTTATTAAGCGCTTGATTGGAGTTCTAGTTTCATTACTTTTTTTTTTTGTGAAATGAGAGTAAAAATTATCTTTTATGAATTTCATTTGTATGCTTTTCGCATGTGCTTATCATCTGGTTTCATATTATCGTTGTCTGACAATGTCAATCTATCCGAAATAGCGATAATTATTTAGTAATTGTTGACATATCGCCAAATTGTGAGTAGCTAGTTAAATCAGTCAAAACAACTTCGGAAACAGGACTATATTCGTTGATCTTTTGTCTTATAATGAAGAATATTTGGAACTTAATGCACTGTGCTGTTACAGTGTGGTGACCAATATATTATTTTGCTTTTTTGTTATACGATTAGGTAAGCAAACAAGCGTACGGCTCTCTTCATGGTAAGCGATTACTGTGGCTTATACACGCCTGTAACACGAAAGGTTGCCAAATTTGCTTCCAATCCTACAGGAGCTCTTATCAACTTAATCACCACAAGAACACAACACTGCTTGAAAGCAGAATTATTTAGCTGTGATCTTCTGTAAGGCCGAGTCACTTCCCCAGATGGGCTGCTCCAGATTTTACAAGATATATCCTACTGTACTCTACCTCAATAAAGTGTCGTATCCACTGATAACCTAATTGCATTGTTAGAAATAAAGTTACTATTTTTTTTACGTGGGCAAAATCCATCATGGATATTTTCCGGCGCGGGGGCGCCAGAGGGTTATGTCAGACTTCTACTGACTAAAAAACCACCACGTGTGAACAGTCGTCCGCCTGGGGAGGGGGGCGAGATGGGCTCGCGCTAGCATTCGCCACCTCACCCCGGAAAGTTACTATTCCTAAACTAAACTAAATTAACCACCAAAATCCTACTGCTGGACAAAAACATTTTTCCTTCGTTGAGGAGAAACGTAGAATAATCCACCGCATTGCTCTACTGATTCTACAATTAGTAACGATCGCTTTTAACAAACAATGATAACAAACTGGAAACTACAGCTTTACGTGTACTCCGAGGCTCAATGAAATTCACAAGGACATACACCTAGACCAGAAAAAATGTTTGTAGTAACACATATATCTGGCACAACCGAAGATCTAACCCGAGACAACCGGTGATTACACTCAACCACACCAGAATAGAACCGTGAAAATTATTTTGTAGATCAAACACAGGGATTGGACATTTGTAACAGAAAGAAAAAAGAGTCTATTAAAATGATGTTATCTGTCATTTTTGAATGCGTTCAGCTGAATAGTCGCGATTTTGAAATATTCATGTCACGTAAAATTTAGAAATCACGTCTAATCAAATAATAAAACCAGCCGTAAAAACTGCAGTCAAAATTTTCCCTATAATACTAGAGTTAAATTAACTTATTATTTAGAGATTACAACAATCGAAAGAACAATGTTTTAGACGTTTCCTAGATTAGAAATAACATTTCAAATTATTTCCATCATATCAAATTACTATAAAAAATTTCAATATGCAAACTTCTCTCGAACTTATAAAACAATCTCGGTATAAAAATACTCAATGAACGAATTATTGAAAATCGGGGAAAAAATAAATAACAATAATAAGAATATAACACGAAAAACTTTTTGACGGATCGGTCTACTCTTGATATAATACTTTGGAACGAAAAAAGTACTCCTACGCTGTCAAAACAAAAATAGATTGCTTTGTATAAATTTCCTTTTCGTTAAAACAATTATTTCCATAAAAAAAGTAACAAAATAACACAAGGAAAGAAATCGAAAAAATATCTTAGTGGGGATTTATTGCTTCTTTATTTAATAAGTTTCCATAACGATAGAAATAAAAGTAAAGCGTTTGATTCATTATTTCTAAATAAAAATAAAGTGGTTTAGGGTTTTCTTTGTTTACGAACACGTGTATAATTTACGAGTTTGCTGTTGTTTTCTTGATACTATATTAAGTTGGTTTTAAGTTAAAATTAAAAATTATGCATTTTAATATGCTTGTACATGTGTGTGTGGTCATTTGCTTTATTAAGTATTTTGCATTAGAATAAAAAAAAAAACAAATTAAAATAACCTTTAATTCTTGAGGAACAAATACCCGGCGTGTATTTTTCTAGCAGCAAAACACAGGCTGTTTTAGATTACATTTACCACTGATTTCTGCAGTTAAAATTTCTCAGCTAACTTACCACATGTGTAAACAACTTTCAAATATGTCCGACTGCCCGTCCTGCATGGTTTCCCAAACATTTTGCTGTCTGCTGCTAGAACACATCGCCGTTTCCCGTGACATTCCCTCATCGCTGTTTCCGTTGCGTATGGTTCCAAGCATGCTATGCAAATATATCATTTTTATAATATAAAATTATAATTTAAAATTTATAATTTAAATTTCTAGATAAAATAATTAAATATCAGTAAAATAACAATTCAATTTACTAATTTCATAACAATATCACCGATTCATATTGTTTGCAAGTATTCATCGAATTTTCAATTTAACAAATGCATTTCACCTAAGAAAAAACTTCAATGAAAGTGTCTAAGATAAGAAAACCTTTTTTGCTCCATAGCTATCTATATAAGAATCGAAACATATTCCCGTACGCAAACGTGCGGCTTAGTATCGTACGATCCCAAAAAAGAATCACCGATACTACTGTACGCAATTTTATCTGATGCCTTTATAGACAACGTTATAACTCTGGGGATACTCACTTTCCTCTTTCATTCCCCGCGGCTGCGGGCATTGTATCGAATCGTATTCCGTCCGCCCGTACTGCGCTGAATATATGGCTACTCTGGAGTGTGGGTTACAGCTCAAATGAAGCACGTCGTTCTCGCAGCCCACTTTACTTCGAAATTCATCTGCCAAACGAAATGTTATCTTCTACCTTTGTGTCAAGTCTTAAATTCGATTAAAATAACTTTGTTATCTTTAAAGCTTTTAGCGACTCAGTCTTTTCTGTACGTTTCAACACTGTTTTAAAGAATTAAAACTTAGCACTCGAGTGTATTACTTCTGTGTGATATCCATAATGAGATTTTAAATATGCAAACAGAATGTTATAGAAGCTATAAGATTAAACAACGCGACTCTCTCTCTCTCTGAGTGTTCATCGTTTATTCTTGTTCCGTATTGTATTTGATATTAAAATTCAAAAGATCTTTATTATTAAAATTTTGTTTTATCATATTTTACGTTGGTCTTTGTTATCTTTAAATTCTATTATATTCGCATTATTTTTGCAAATAAAATATTTACACTTTATTTATTTATTCATTTATTTATTTCTCTATACGTACAAGTTTACAGAGCTTTGTTCCAGACACAAGTAAGTCAATCAAAAAAAAAGTAAAAACACAGGTTAATAATTAATTTATTTTATATAAATTAATTATTAATAATTAATTTATCATATATAAATTAATTATTTATAAGTAAAACAATTTATTCATACATTAATTGATAGTTTCAGTTCAGTTTTGTAATAAAATATGTTAATGTTATTATGGTCGTTTTTATACCGAAATATTAATTAATACACGATATTAATTACAGTTAAAAAAGTCAATGACCGATTTGGGATAGCAGTAGTAATAGTTTACGTTTAGGCAAATTTCCTATAAAAGTGGTTTCGTAGGACGTTACCTCTCCTTAAAATACAAATAAAACACTACGATCTCTTTGTATTATTTTCATGGTTTCTCTAAAGTCTTTTAGAGTTGCATAGAATTTTATTGGCAATTCTCAAAAGTGTTCCCAGAGTCGAAAGCTCAGGGCTCCACTTCTATCACGGTACACTGAGTACAAAATTATTTAGATGTCATGGTTAGATATACATGTGGATTTTGTGGTTCAAATAAATAATCTTACTTTTCGTAGATAAAATAGTTTTGAATATTTTTAAGCTAGCGTTAACCGGTCTAAAGGTTATTTGTGCCAAGGAACTATTGACCTGTTGGGAATTTTGCCAATCACGTACTCGCTTGTTTTTAACGGTCAACAGTTCTTGTTGAAATTTTGTAAGCTAATTTTGTTATTACTAATTTGTATTTTTGTAAAGTAGTACTTAGTTTTAATAAAACTTTTTAATATAATTTTAACATTTAAAAAATATAATGTTTGCGCTACTTACATGGACGACACTTGTAAGCTACTTCAACAAATCTTCGTGATCCTGGGCAGGGGTCTACTCCGAAAGCCTTAGGACTAGTGTGGAATTTACACTGACGCTTCTTTTGACACGCCTCCACCACCGTCTGCAACAAAGAATACTGTCCCATATTAGTTAGTATGCCGATTCTTTAACAGCTCGTTTGAATACAATTTTGTAGATACTTTTGTTTATACCTATAGTAAAAAATATATTACTATTATATCAATATTTTTATTATTATGTACCCATTAGAAGACTACGGGTAAATTTCAAAAGATTTCATTTTTGTATGCAAGTTTTCGTTACTGATTTTTTAAAATATAAATAAATATTATTTAAAATATATATATATGTATTGTAAAGAAACATTAAAATATTTAAAATACATATTTGTGGTTTCAATACCTACCAGTAAAACATGCATGCTTTTGCGGAATTACGCCAGCGAAATATCGACAAAGATTTTTGAGAGAATGTTATTGTAAATTTAGGTGCCACACTTCTTTAGTTGTCTGATTTGAAGATAAATAATAATGTTTGTATAGTGTAACTATAAACACTCGTATATTTTCAGACCTTTTCAGGGTTGAATAGAAATTGTTCATTATTAAAATACGTAGTATAACCTGAGGCTAAGTAAGAAGACTTTGTTCTACGTTTTTAAAAAAATATTCAATCCATTACATGACCTGTAAATATAATTAAACTAAGACAAAGGCGTATCTGTTTGTAGTATAAAAGGGGCAAAAAGATACAATGTGAATATTACTAGCAAACTTCACATTGTATATACACATATACACAGATACAAAATAAAATTCAGAAGGCATGGTTTTTTTAAAAATATCTCCGCTTTATTTAACTTTGTTATTTTGAAAGTATTATTAAAGTACTTCAGTAGCTTAAGGTCTGTTAATTACAACGTAATGAATCATTTAAGATTATGATATTGTTATAAAAGTTTTGCAGATAAATAAGAGTTGACACATTTATATTTTTATTTCAGATTACTATGGGCTATAACTTTTATATATTAATTCATTAGGATTCCAAAAAAGATGTGGCTCCATATTTGATTAACAGACGTATGAGACGTAAGAAGATAATTGAGTTATATGCTTTGCGTTGAACAGTCTTTTCTTAAAGTTATTCTTTTAACTATATCGCAATTTTAAAACAAGTTAGAAATAATTAAAATATATTAAAAACTATTGTAGAAAGAACACGTGAAGTGTTTTTTTACCATTTAAAATAAAAAAAAAGTTAATTAATTTTGTGAAAACTTAACCATTATCACAGTTTTATTCTTCGTAAGATTTATGTAATGTGAAAAATACATCTGCAGGAAAGCATTACACCATTTCACCAAAGCCCATACAAATATAAAACAATACCACTCTCGGAATTTGTTCAAGTAAGGAATAAGGTACCTTAAATCCATTAAGCGATAAAACGCTGATACGCCACGAACCTTTGGTATTGTCGAATGTCAGAGAATGAGTCATAAAAGCCTAGCCAAAAAACGAACTCGCACAGCAACATGCCAAAAACCGTTCAATTCACGGTTAAAAGGCTCATGAATGACCTACTTTAATAGTTTGCTGACAAGCCGGCTGAAATTACTAGAGAATTTTCGTTCCTGGAAAGGAACTAAGAATTTCGTTCGGGATATTTGTGGCATGCCTAAAATTATGACCTCTATACTATGAACACTTGCACCGGTCATACTAATGCAATTTAAAACCACATTTTCATACAGCCAGAAAATAAATTACCTCGCTGGAAATTCTTTTGAAAATTAAACACAAAGAAGGTCAAAACTAGAACAAGACTAGCCAAGAGGTTGTTATAAATGCAAAATTTCTCTAAAGTAGGCTGCGAAAAAATTATTAACAGTTTCGTATGAATCTTCATGTTTGTAAATGAACTGTATTTATTAATAAGGCTTGGTTTAGAAGCCTCGTTTAGACAAAGTTTAGTCTATGTAAATGATATAAGTGACACTTATAAGGAATATCACAGATAGCCCTGTTTTTTTTTCTTAGATGTTGTGCTCGTCATGTTCAAGAACAAAAAATGTTGTTATGTTGTTGTAATTACATAACTGACCGAATTCCCAATATAATAGAGTAGAAGACGACGACGTTATTAAGAATAATAACGTATTATTCTTATTTAAATTGTCAATGCTTTTTATATTCTTATAAGATTAAGGACATTTCGAAAATAAAATTAATTAACTATATTTTTTCGATTTAGTTTCTAAAAAAAGATATAAGACAAAAGGATATGTAGAATAATTATTATAATTTACAATTTATAATATAAAAATAACAGCACTAAAAAATATTCTTAAGTTGCTTTTACATAATAACACACTTTTGTTGGAAATACGAGTACATACGTATAACATACTTTAATTCATATCTTTGTCAACAAAGATACTATTTCTACTTAAATTAATTTAATCTTATAAACAAACCGTATACAAAAAACAAGGTCAAAGAGGAAATATAAAAATACTTGGTTGTCTAGAAAAATAATTTTCTCTGTGTATGAAAAGGTGGCATTGATAAAAATATTAGACATTTTTTACACAATGAATAGAATAACCCCCATTTGTCTTTTTT
The DNA here is from genome assembly GCF_905220565.1 of Melitaea cinxia. NCBI lineage: Eukaryota > Metazoa > Arthropoda > Insecta > Lepidoptera > Nymphalidae > Melitaea > Melitaea cinxia. The sequence goes on from NC_059403.1 coordinate 12,899,304, forward strand.
GGGCTCCCTCAGTTTGTACATAGAAAGAGAACAATAGGAAATATTGTTTATCATTTGAAGTAGGTTAGCAATATCCATTCAAATATGACTTTTGAGATGAGTATTTAATGGGAGTTACTTCTGGGTAGACTGTTGTTACGGATGAGTACAGTTCGGGTAAACGTTTGCTACAGATATGTATTAGATTCAGACCTTTATCCGGGTAGACGTAAATATTTGTATAGTTCTATTTCAATGAAAAAATATTTTGGCTTTAATTTAATTATTATGTTGATAACAAGGATTAATAACTATGTTTCTTTTTCAAAATAAAGAAATGATAGCGGTTTTAAATAACAAGTGCTATTTCTCGGAGTTTTATAATATAAACTGCCAAGCGTCGTTGCTTTTACGGTGGCATCTCGGGAAAGTTATGACAGAATCAAAGTATGGTTTCAAAAACGTTTTTACGTTGAGTGTCAGTTATACAATTTTCATGAAATTATGTTTTTTAAATAAAACAGTTCGCATTTTATTTTTATATTGTGTTCGTTTCATTCACTTGTTAAATTCATTTAAAACATATATTTTACGTTAAGTTTGACAGTCGTTTTATTACTGAAAGGAAATTTATAGAACTGATACATAATATACAAAATTAAGTCAATATTATATTGTAAATTTTATTTAATTTATTCAAAACATGTTAATATAATAAATGAGATAAAACTTCTTATTCCTTTTAACATATTTCTTTTAAGAATAAATATAAATTAATATTGTATATAGATGTATGAATTTAATAAAACGTAGTTGTGTTTGCTAAGGAACAAAAAAATCCGATTTTAATCACATGGACACAATATAACGTAGGTAGACGAAAAAATTGAAAAAAGTATTCGTCAGATCACGATCAAATTTAAGTGGGACCACATGACAATCACCAGCTATTTTATTCGATTAAAAAAAGAATCACTACTATCGGTGCAATTAAAAGTTATGAGGTATCACATAATAAATACAGTTGAATTGAGAACCTCTTCCTTTTTTCAGGCGGTTATTTTTTTTTGTTTTTTTATTTTTCGTCGTTAAATAAAAATTATTCAACTAACTAATTTTAATATTTTAATTACTTCTTATTGCTTTTAACATAATATTTACTAAAAATAATAGTTTTTTTGTTACCTGCAATGCACTAGGCCATGTACATGAAGAGTCTCCGACAACCTCAACTGCAACTGGCTGGTATTCAGTCAGTTCCGAAGCGCAGGACGTTTGCGATGCTGAGGCTCCATATTGCGCTACTTGTATGCTTATAGTAGTTCCTCTTGGACATATGAGAGTCACCATCTCTTCGTCACAAGCTGCTTTTTGGTGTGTTCGAAGTGTACCAAGCAGCAATTCTGTTGGAAAAAAACGTAAAATCAGACTATTTCTTTGTGATATAATAAACATATAGAGATAGATAGATACCGTGGATTATTTATAGTTTGAAAGCTGCTTATCAACTAAAATTGAAATAAAGTACATAACCGTATAGAAGTAGCCATCGATTCGTAGAAAAACAAAATGGTGGCTCTTGCTTTTCTCTTGTATAGGAAAGGAGGTATTTGGCTATCACTTTGGTTCCACTAATTTTGCTGATTAACGTACGAAGAGTGAGACAGGCAAATTTAAAAATCTACCCCCTTTTCTCACTAATTACATACGAGTATTTTAAGACCCAGTAGCTTGTACATTTCTGATGTTGTATGTGTTATTACGGGGGCATTGATAATTTGAATACATCTCGTAAAACGACTGTTTTTTGGTAGATATTTCCATTAAAGAAAAGGCTCTTAAAATTCAGTGTCAAACAATTAAAAAATTCTAAAGTTATTTTTTAAATTATTATCAGAGTTTAAATTATCAGTTAATAATGACAATAATATGGCATGAAACAGTGTACAAATCTAAAAGAAACAATTATAAATACAACAAGAAACAATTAGATATAGCTTACAACCGTAAACTATCTTCGTAACTTCGTTACGAGTTAATTCCGATCTATATCCCAGTGCATCAGACATAACAATAACAAATAGAATGTAAGCCTTATCTCAAAGTGCATGCCAGCTACGGCGTCATAATGTCTCATTACAACGTCCGAACGTCGCAGTTACGCAAATATGCCTTACCTGTGAGACAGGATTGCGAAAAGCCAATAGAAATTATGCAAATCTAGCATCGTGGTGCTAATCACGTCTGAGTGAAACGGATCACGTCCAACCAAACTGATTAACATGCTGAATTCTCTAGAGATAAACTTTATTGTTAAGGTATACACTTTGATTGCTTAATAGTTGAAATTGTATTAAAAATTTGCGTATATTTTGTTTGGTCAGCAGCTTATCAAAATTACCTCTAAAATTGTATGTAGCACAAACAATTACTTAGTTTTATTTATTTTAATCAGGAAGGATCTTACTCAAAAACAGTAACTTATTAGTAAATTTTCTTATAAAACATATTTTTATTCATAAAAATAATTCTAACAGCAAGAATTATACTATTGACAGGCTAAAAATGAATATATTTTTATATGTACTTTGTAGTAATAGGTGAAATTTAAATACAGGTTATTATAAGGAATTTAGATTCTGCAGAAAAGAATCACCGAAAAACTTATACTGTCATTTTTAAATAAATTTTTAAGGGATTAGCTGTTCGTGAGTAGAAACATTCGGCCAGCTAGCTAATGATACACAAAAAACACTTTAAAAAGGATAACGGAAGCGGTAAAATAATCAAAAAACTAACAGACCAATTGACCAAACCAGACCAAAGTGAATAAGTTAACGCTTGAAAAGATCTTGGTTGTAAAGTTGGCTGAAACCACATTTAGCTGTCTGGTTTAAAAATATTTTTAAAACATATATTTTAACAGCAAAATAAAACAATTCACATCCATACATCACTTTCATCTTTCCCACATATCATTTATCATAACTAAAATTGGATTTGCCTATAAATCAAAACGATGTTTACATCGCAGTTAACTACCGTATCTCATATGCTAGTGACCACACACACCCATGTATGTGTTCGATAATAAAATTGTAGGATAAAAATATTTACAAGAGCCAACTGTTATAGCCTTTCGAACTAAAGTCATTTAGACAAGGGATCATTAAGGGGTTTCATTTATTTATAGCTACGTATAGTCGTATTTCATATTCGACGAGAGGCGTAATAGGGCGCACGTGGCGAATGATCGACCACGACGATGGAATGCGGCTCAAGTTAGAAGAGATCTGAAATGTTACACGTTTAGTCGCAGTTTTCTTTTTTATGTAGCACATTTAAAGACTTCTTTTTATGGTAGACTTATTACAAAACGTCATACTGTCATGTTCATGTTTAGTATGATTAGACCATAGATAATTTTGATAGAACATATCTTTCTACCTAGTTTTTTATCTTATTACCTAGTTTTTTTTAAGCTATTGCATAGCTTTTATCGCGGTCTTTGAATGCGGCGACTGAATCAAGAAATTCCGTAACGAAAATATAACCTAACACCAGTCCGCCTACCATGTAGCTCGGCCGGGCGTTCGCTTAACATGTACCAATATGGTACGACTGTACGAAGCTCGCACGGATCGAGACGAGCTGCTCCATGTATTGTAAGATAATAAAAATATTTTAAACGATATAAACTTCTTATTTATTTTCAATGAAAGAAAAAAAATGTTTTCTTACCGGCCACCACGCCCAAAAAGTGTAACTTGAATTAATATCAAAAGAAAAAAATACTGCATAAATAAAAAAATAAATAAATAATTATAATTGTATTTACATTTACCGCGGCAGTCCCCGAGTGCCACAGGTTTTTTTTCTGTTTATTCAAACTAAAAGTTTGAAGCGAGAATAATATTACGACATATGTACACGACGACACGACTACGACTACGACACATGTAAATTATTATTGATATAATCAGTCAGTGTAAATTATACAGGTACAGAAACCAAATAAAACATCGGTTGATAAATAAAATATTAATAAGTAGTATTTATACCAGCTAAAAAATTTTTAAAAATATAAAGAACATTCTTAAGAATTTTATCCTAAGTGTTCCAAAAATACCAAAAGTTTTTATAACAAGTACTTGTACCAAACAGTGAGCATCTGTTCTGCGGTTAACATGCATCTACTTAAGGGAGAACGCTCACAAATAATTAAAGTTTAACGAAATGGCAGACATGGTTAGCACGCTATACATCTCTGTCACGTGTGTCAAACACTCTCGTTCTGAAATATTTGAACCTTGTACCACTTTGACAATGAGATGTGTATTTTATAAGTAATTAATATTGTGATAAAATAATAACGAAGTATCTAGGTATGTTTTTGTATCCATAAATAATTATTACGTGATAACGGTTTTGATGGACTGTTTATGGTTAAGATGTGCCAACTTATACTTTAGTTATTACTATTTTTAGTTGCAGCGACGAAAATGAACTAATCTTACATATAAAGTTCTCGTCACAATGTTAGTTACTATACTCCTCCGATACGGCTGGATCGATTTTTATGAAATTTTGTATGCATATCAGGTATGTTTGACAAAGCCCGCCCTGTGGTCACCAACCCGCCTGCCCAGCTTGGTGACTATGGGCAACACACGTGAGTTAACACGATTTTTGGCGCGAACTTGTGGAGGCCTATGTCCAGCAGTGGACTACGATAGGCCATAGAATCGGCCAACGTCTATTTTTCATATCCCTAACTTATGGGGGGGGGGCAAATAAAAAAATATGGCAAAACAACATTAACAGGGTCAGCTAGTAATAAATAATAATAGTAACACTATAAAAATACATAGTAACATAATATAAAATAATAATAATAACAATAATATATTCTTTATTGTACACCAAAATATAAACAAACAGTAGTAATTACAAAAAAAAAAGATGTACAAAGGCGATCTTATTGCTGAAGAGCGATTTCTTCCAGATAACCTTTGGGCACAGGACATGATATAGTAGTGACGGATAGGAAGTGTACAATATTCTTAAGGATGAATAAAAATAGTGTATGATAGATTCATTAATTCATACAAAACCACATATAAGTACAAATATCCATACATAAATAATCAAAATAGTATTAATATACGTGTATAAATGTAAAATATATATTGATAATATAAAATATGCATGTTAAAATTCTGAATATTATTATATGTATTAAAATATTGATTATGGCTGTTTATTTATGTAAAACTCGTTAATTTATCTAATCAACAAGTTCAAAAACGTGTTCAATACAGATAAAGCTCCAAAAAATAGGAGTCATAGCTCATTCGATCCGAAATGACGTCTAGAAAAATGGTTCTGAAGGATTTTATAGCACAGAAAAAATTGCAAAACAAATAAAAATGAATTGTTTTTTTTTTTTGTTAATAACTAAATATTCTATCGTGTAATAAAAGTATGAGAAATATATAATTGTTTTTACAATAAGATAAATTGTAGTTTAAAATTATAATAACTCAACACTTATATCTAAGGCTCAACAATCTAATCTTACTCATTTTAACCAACTCTACGTTAAATACAAAAAAGCGCTGCTGGCATTACAATACTGTGCATTTAAAATTAAATTAAACTCTTGAGTGGAATCTTTCGTTATTAAAATCGTTACGCTAATTAATATTTGCAATGTTCAAATTGCTTTGTACAATGAAACTATTTATTAATTTCAAGAGTAAATTAATTCTTGAATATTAAAAGTAGTCGACGTCTTTGCAAGGATATTTCATTTTATGTTCTAAGTATTAGTAAAAGAGGCATGAAGGCGATGAAATTGCGGTTTTAAAGGAAAATGGGTGTATTTTTTTTGTTGCGTCTCGTTGCGGTTTGTGAAACGTTTAAATTGAAATATTATTAACTTTAGTAATTTTGTAAGAAACTGCTAGATTATACAATGAAGCTTGACTTTAGTACGAATACAAAAACTTACACTTTTAATATCCGCACAAACAGAACAGTATTAATGTTTTTTATATTGCATTTAGCTAAACATTTTACATATTTTTTAATGATTGTTCATAAATCAAAAGGTGTTTAAATCAAATGGATAAGATTTTTGTTGCCGGAATATTACCCTGGAATATGACGCGTCTTATTTTGTCAGTGTATACTAATAATAAAGTTTGTATTTTAAAATAATTTACAAACAGATATATACTACGAAAACAATACACAAACAATGTTAATTAAACATAAGCTTAAATAGACGTATCAATTTACAAACGTATTAAAATAACAAGAAATAAATTATTTAATACACGGGGTATCATTCATTAAATTGTATTCCTAAAATCACTTCGGAGATCAAAGTAGTAGTCAGAACGAGCCCCTCTAAAACGTGTTTTCCAAACGAACAATACGTCTTTGAAGTCGGGCGTGGACCGGCGTGGTGAACCATATCGTTTATGTTCCCAGGAATCACTCAAAAGAGATCGTTTTACTTTAAAAAAAAAAAAAAAAACTTGACAGTGGAAGTATGGCGCGACATTAACGTTCGACTCCCGCCATCAAAACATTTTACGACTGTTCCGTACACGGTCAATACTAGAAACGACCTCCGTCGACTGATTTAATGCTATTCTGTTGAAAAATATAAAGAACGCAGCTGTGGACATACGTGTCTTATTTAATGGCTTGTTTAGATTTACAAACGGTACTTCATGTATATAATGTAACTTCCTTTGTCTATTGCTGAGAGTGCTCGTATCTTGTGTGGTATAATGTTTCCTAAAAGGACGCTTATTGTATAGTTTTAGGAAATATTTCACCGTGATTTATGTTAAAAATAAAGATATCAGATCATTTTGTATTTGAGAAGAATTTTAAACAAATCATTTTTGTTGTTGAAGCAACCTTTACCTTTCTTTACAGTTTCCTCGGTTTACAATAAAATATGAAGTAAGAAATGTAAGATCTGCGCTGTCGGAAAATGTTTTTTAAACTAATAACATTTTTATATTTCCTTAAGATCTTACTCTTCACTATCAAGATTTAGATCAATTTTAAAATAATTGAGTTATTTTCGCCTTTATAATATTATTAGGACGAAATTCTATTAAACATTATACATATTTACAATTCACAACTTAAGAACTAAATATTTACTTTATATTTAGTTTTATTAAATATTTATTAAATATTTATTTTATATTTAGTTTTGGTATAAATCATGTCCGCGTGGAATTGTGCCAAGAATGCTGGCAGCATTTCCCCTTTGAATCACTATGCCGATACACTGGGCAAAAAAAAAAACTAGCGCTTAAATTTTTTTTTTTCAATTTGAACCCGCAACCGCTTGGTATGATAGATTTCTTTCTAATGAGATAACTGCTCTAAAACGAGTTTTTTCTGAGTTATCTTATTTCTACTGTTATCATTATAGATTTTATACATTTACAATTTTTTATGTCTGCAATTTACTAAAACACATATTACTCCGGGTTTAATATTCCCTTTTATAAGAAATATAATATTTTCGTACAGAATCCTTTCTGTTATTGAGGGTCTTATTGAAGGTCCAATGTCCCTGAGAGTCTTATTAAAAATACACAAATTTCTAAAGATATGTGAACGAATACTTTATTACTCCGATACAACGTACCAATTTTGATTCCGGATAGAAATGTTATCAAGAATTCAGATTGAAATACGTAAACAGTAATATAAATAAATGTGTTTGCTCGCAAACGAAAAAAAATCGACTTCGATTAGGTATATCGACCAGTAATACAACGTAGATAGACGAAAATAATTGTGTTTGCTCGCAAACCGACTTCATTTACATCGACGTTATATTACGTTTCCCTCGACTTTTCTGGGATCATCAGATCCTGGTTTCCTTGTCATGGTACCACACTTGGGATATCTCCTTTCCAACAAAAAAAATATATCAAAATCGGTTCATAAACAATGAAGCTATCCCCGACAAGCACAAACTTTCGATTAAAAAACTAATTACCAAAATCCGCAGACCCGGTAAAAAGTTAGCAGGTAACACACATAAAAATGACATCGTCCAAGTTAACAAAAATGCTCATAAAATAAAAACTACTGAGCCAAACTGAATTAAATTTTTATGGCAACAAACATCAACTATTTCGCATCGAAAAAAAAAGAATTACGTAGTACGGATCAGAAGTCTTTCGCGTAATCGGTGTAAAAAAAAATAAGTAGTAACCGAATTGAGAACCTCCTCTCTTATGTTATTTAAAAATAATCGAAAAAAGAAATAAAATGGATCTTATTATACGAGTATACCCACATAGTTTATAATACTGTAAGTAAGACATGTAAATTGAGACAGTAACTGCCAAAAAATAACAAAAAGGCTTCATATATTGTATGTAAAGAATAACTTTCTGGCTATAATAGTGTGTACTAGATACAATACGCTTGATTATATAAACTGAAAAAAAAAACAGGAGAAGCTACGTAAACTTTCTATTTAATTCTTAAGAGACAAATTAAAACAAAAATTCATATTTAGAATTTGTATTTTGTATTCGTATTCTGAATCTTATTTAATCCTGTCAAATTTCATTTTAAAATTTCGAAAAATTTTAATAATTATTGTTTACTATGTGAATTGCCAAGGTAATAAATATATTTTAATCGATCGACTAAACATTTATATTTATACACAGCCAGTGTCAAATCAATAAATAATAAAATAAAAAATATGTTTGACGTAAACAAAAAAAATTCAATTTATAAGTAAATCGATTAGTTATAAAATGAGAAGTCAAATACACATTATGTCAGATACCTCAAATCTTTTCATCAAATTTTGGTCAAATTTAAATGGGACCACATAAAAATCATCAGCTTTCGGATACAAAAAGAACCAACAAAATTGGCACTCCCAGTAAAAAGTTAAGAGGACAAATTGATTGAGAACCCCCTTGTGCTTTTGAAGTACGATCACCTCTTTCTCTATGTTGGAGAGGGATCGAAGTCTAATTTAACCTCGCTGTTCCTAATGCTGCTGCAGGTTGGCGGATGTAGGTATTCCCTACTATGAGTAACGATCACTATGAGGTGTATATGATAACAATCGGGACCGAGTGCTTCACCTGGTCTCCAAGACACGGAGCGGACACCCAAAATGACTGACAACCAGCCCAAAAAAAATTTGTACAAATACAAATACCCATCCCGACCCGGAATCAAACACGCTATCCCCGATGTGTGAGAGCCTATAGGATATACGCACCACTACACCAGAGCGATCATTAGTCAATGTGTTTGAAGTACGTTACACATAAAGATTAAACTTGTTTACCATTAATGTTAAAAAAAGAATAAAAACAAAGTCAATATTTGAGTGAAGTTTGTTCGTAAAATATACGAAATCACTATCTATTATTTTTGTATGCTACGGGCAGGAGTTATTTATCGTGGCTTAGTCTTGCATAACGTGCAGCCTTTGTTTGAATTTGTTTGTTCAAAATTCTTAGCGCTTGACGAAAATATAAAATACGTGTATTGACAAAAATAAATGGACGATAGAGTTTTGTTACTTTTTTTATTTAACTAGGTCGGCAAACAAGCGTATGGCTCACCTGATGGTAAGCGATTAGTAGTAGACGTCTGCAACACCAGAAGTACCTCAAGCGCTTTGCCGACCTTGTTTACTATATACATAATTATGTAGAAAAAACAGAGTAACAAAATGAAACGTTAATTTTGAAATAGCTATGCTATGTTACCGAAACTCAAAATAACATAATTGAACTAAACTAACCAATACCTTTATTGTACGTATATATTTTTTTTTGCTTTTACTCCAGAGGTTGCATATAAAAGCAGAATAAACTGCTATTTTAAAAGGTAACTTTTAAAACTATGATTTTGACATTTATCTGATTTCTCTGGTTTCAACTAAATCACTGGAAACCTCAACATTCATATGTTGTCAAAAGGCTCTATATATAAAGTTCTAATTTGTATGATTTATTTTTGTGCTACCCACACATAAGAAATTCTAAACAATTACGCTTAGACCGAATATGAAATCATCATATCAAAAATTTCGATCTAGCGGTTATATCGTTCCATAGCTTAATTGGCTAAAGCACCGACACGGTAAGTCGGAGATGCAGGTTCGATCCCCGCTGGAACGGTCGATTTTTGATATGATATTAAAAATTTTTTAGAAGTTCTAATTTGTTAGAAACGATCGACGAATCGATCGACGATTATAATAAATTATTTGAAAGCTGTGAAAATTGTAAATTAATAATAAAATTAAGTAGAATTATTTGGTCTAATTAAAAGTTTTACAACTGCCAATAACTACGATGTCACCGTTTAGTTCCATAAAATGATTTATATCACGGTTTATTTAGCTATATTAGTTCTTGAAGCTTCTATACTATAGAAATATTTCAATCGTGTTCTTTATAATTTATTCCAATTCATTATTTTAAGTAATAACAAATATATAACAAAGTCTAAATAAATATTCTCTTCTTTCATAGAATTCAAAGTTTAATCTGTTAATTCACTGTTAAATATGTTTGAAACTATTGTATGTTAGCGAGCAACTTTTGTACTCAAACACAGGTAGGCTTATTTCTCTTGTGAATAGTGGTTACGAAACGTTCTATATTGTTTAACTTTTTTCAGATATCCATTGAGGTCAGCTAGCAAAGAGGTATAAAAGTTTTTTTTTTATATATAACCTTTTAATAATAGCTATAATGGAATACATTTTGTATAGAAATGTATATATATTTTTACTTTTGGGTTATACTTATGGTATGGCATGTAATTTAATTTAAAAAAATGCGAATAGATTGTTCATGAAAAAATTATTATTATTTTGTAAACATACAACTGCTGGAAAAATATCTTATAGCTACAAACATGAGAGGAAGATAAAAACATTATGTGCCGCTCAGTATTTTATTACATTTAATGGTTTCGTTTCAGTTATTTTACTGTTGTAGAGAATATGTGTTTATTTAGAAACAGAATAGTAAAATTCTAATAATTATTGCATATATTATATTTCAATATAGATGGTACAATATTAACATAAAATAAATAGAACAAAAATATTAAATTAGCATAAGTAGCGAGTGCTCGTTAAACCATATAAAAGCGAAATAATCCTAATACAAACATGTCACATGTCAACGTTTTACTGATGGTCGAAATTCACAAATATAAATAGTTTTCATTGTATCTTCAGCATTATATCAAATTGTCTCAATAGTATACATGTCAAAGGAACTAATACCTGTTCTACTGAATCCACTTATTCAATGATATTTTACTATTTCGGTAGCTTAAAGATATTTGAATTGATTCTGTTCTGCTCTCCACGAATGATCTCGTACTAATTTTACGTTTATTGTGATAAATCGGCGAAATGCGTCTCATTCTAGTTCCAGCACAGCTCGTTAAATAACACAAAGACGCTGTGTACGTCTAAAAAATTTATGTAATCATGAATATTCAAACAGCTTAGGAACTTTAATGTTCGTAGACATTGATTCCACCTTAAATTGAGTAAACTGTCTATCTAGGCCTATATAAATAAACTCTGAAGCCAGTTTATTTTTATTTCACAACGCCCACGGACACTTAGTTGCCCATGTTATTTGTCCTACATAAAATATTTGCTCTATTATTAGAGTGCGTTTTTTTTGCAATTGTTTAACTTTAGACCAGCAGTTCTCTAAACTGCCTAGAATTACTAGGATGTTCCGAGACTGACAGCTTTTTACTGTTATCAATATATTAATATATAATATATACAATACATATTACATATTACGTATATTAATATATAATATATACAATACATATTACATATTACGTATATACACGTATATACACGTATATATCTCAAATATATATTACACTAGCAGTGCTTGCGACTTCGTCGATGTGGAATAGTAACTTAAGAGCCTTTTCACAATTTTACGCTCTGCAAGTTTAGGTAAATTTGGTCGCATCGCGCGAGTCGTACGAGCTGCGCGATCTTTGTGCTAGTAAATATAGTGTGACAACCAAAAGACCATCATGATCATTTTCTAATGTATAATAAAAATTAATAACTATGGTATAAAATGTTTTTTATATAATTAATTTGTTAAAAATTTCAAGTATGTTATATAACAACAGTTAATAAATTTAAAATAAAAATAATAAATCAATTTTATGAAACAATTTTTTTTTAATTGATTTAGTTTTTTCAGTTTACGAATGAATCTAATATTTACGATATGAATAAAATAGCCATTTATGACATCGACACCGACAAACATATTAATTAACAAATAACAAGACAAACAGATTGAAATGCCTATTTGTATTGATAGTGTGAGAAAAGAAAATTAAATTATACATTTGTTTACAGAAATTATCATTATATTAATTTACAGTCATTTTCTTAATATGTTTATTTTATTTATATTTTATTATGAAAGTATCAAATGCGTTTTATCCGCTATAACAACAGGCGCTTGGCGCGTGTAAGCGAAAGAGACGGCTGCGCAGAATTTGGCGTGAACCTTACCTCTAAGAGCGCTAGCGCTCGACTGATTTACCGGGCATGATGCGTGGTAATATATACTATCTTTTTATTATTTAATATAAAATATATTAAAAATAATTACATCTTTTAATTATTTTTTTTGTATTCCTTAATGATGTAAGTTTACTTTGATGAAGATAGTTCGTTAAAATTTCTTAGCTTTCTAAGAGAAATATCGCTTTTAAAATTGTACTTATTTGGAAAATATTCGTAACTTTAAATTTTTTTTATCGTTTAATAGAGATACAAATGGAATAAAAATCTATGATAGTGAGCAACAAAATTATATTCCACATATTATGATATTTTTTTAAAATGGTTTCAACGTAGAGGTTATTGAAAAGTAGGACTTCAAAGTATACATTGCGACCGTTTACCTAGGGAGGAGGCTGATGAAAAGGTTAATAATTTTATACACATAATATAAATCAAAATTCTGATCCGACTATGGACTAAAACAAAGGTTGCTTTATTATATTTCAAGAATATAAATTACATTATTGCACCCAACACTGAGATTAACGACGTCTTAATATTACAATTTCGCGGATTGTTACCGATTTTTGTGAAATGGCTCTTAACATGTTCAACGCGATTCTTTAAATTGGCATAACTTTTTTATTTATGAACCGATTGTCATGAAATGAAATTAAATCAAATAAGCCGTTTCTGAGATTAGCGTGCTCAAACGCACAGATAAACAGACAAAAATTCTGACAATCGTTGTTTTGGGTGCTGTTTGCGTTAATAAAGGTCCCAATAATATTTTTTCTTATATATCATGTACAGACAGCGACTGCACTACGTTATTATTACATACCTATATACATAAAACACAAATTACTATATGTGCATTTAGCAAGATATTGAGGGTGAATAAACATTTTACTAAAAGCATGTTTAATATTGGCATTAAATTCGTTGGCGCGGTTGGCAGTGATTCTTCTTTTCAAACTGGGGTTGAGTGATTGAAATCCACTCTAGATCTGGGTTTTATTAACATATAAATATTATCTATCTACTATTACCTAAGCCATAGATATTTACATTCCTATCTTAGGAACCTGTGTGTATATTGAACATGTCTAATGAAATAATAATATTAATAAATTAAAATATCCCTGAGCATATTTGAAAGAAATCGCCAGCAACCATTACCAATATTACGAAGCGGTAGACTTTGATATATTTTCTTAGAATAAAAGAAAATCATTTTGCATGGGAAGGTGCAAGGTACAAGCAATAAGAAATAAAACGTCATGCAACGGTGCAAAAAAACAGAGAAATGAAAACAAAAGCGGGAGAGACCGTTTCCTTTAGTATGATTTCCAAATCAAAATTTAAACAATAACAAACCATAAAAGTGTTAGCCTTTGTTAATAGAAACTCATTAGAAATATTAATAATTTGTTGTTTTATAATTCTTTACCATCCAATAAAACTACCACTTAAGCAAAGAATGTAACAAACACTAGATCTCGAGCTTGGCAGAAGACATTTATTTTAATAGTTGTGAAGTAAATAAATTGTAAGCTGTAAAAAGAGTGTTATATTCTGTAATAAGATATCAGATAAAATGTCTCTTTCTTTCATAGTCATGTGATTGCAATTTTAGTTACGTAAAGGTAATTAGTTATCTAATTATAACAACTCAGTGATCACATTTAATTAGTAATATCCTTGTGGAGCACAAATAACTTCAAATTAACGCTGTATGTTAGGACTATGGACAGTTTATGTGTTACGCGCAGCTACACATTAGACAAGGGTTCTGTACTTGGAGGTCACACACATACCTCGATACATTATCAAAGGGTGATTCCTGAAGCGTCTCGCTGAGTTACATATTATAATCCCAACAAATTATAAATTCGGTCTTTGTGGAACACGTTTCATGTTAGGGCTTAACATTTAATAATGTTATCTTAAACTTTGAATTAAGGGATTCTATTATTAAATACATATTTATTGTAATAATTTGTTTATTTATTGTGAAACGATGTTTTACATAAATATTGCGTTTAATGTACTGTTAATCGATACTGAAATTGAGGTTTGCCGTTATAAAGATGGCCTTAGGAAAAATATTAATAGCAAAAGTCAGTAAAGCGTAAATGTTTTAAAATATAACGTTTCAGCCTGTAATATCCCACTATTGGGCATAGTCCTCTTTCCCCATGTAGGAGAAGGATCAGAGCTTAATCCACCACGCTGCTCCAATGCGGGTAGTGGATATATTTCCTACTATTAGTAACGATCGCTATCAGGTGTACATGATAAAAACCGGGACCGACGGCTTAACGTGCTCTCCGAGGCACGGTGGGGAGACCCACAAGGACTGCACAAACACCCAGACCACGGCAAACAACTGTATGGCCAATACAAATGTTTGTCACGTGCGAGGATCGAACCCGCAACCGCCAGCGCAGCAGGTACAATCCATGGCTGTGAACATTGCGCCAACGCGACGTCGGCGTTTAAAATATAAGCAAATAGAAAAATATGTGTACATTCGTGTGAAAAAAGATTTAAAATATAACAAATTAAATTAATAAACGCCTAAAACTTTACAATTCCTATTTGAACTTGAATCATGTTTGAGGGATCGAAAAACGCATACTACCCAAGCACAAGCGACAAGACCATGACAAATACCCCAACGACATAAAATTGTCTTGTACAAGTGTTAAAACATCACTCGCAAGTGCAACAAGCAGTTCGTTAACACGTCGTAAATCGAAATCAAATTATACTCGTAGTCATTTAATTATTTTTCGATTAGTTTAACAAATATGTTTTTTTTCCAGGTAGTGTAATACCTAAAACACTGACGGTTCGCGGATTCGATTACTGCTTGGGATGGATATTTATATTTGTACAAATATTTCGTGCCTCGGAGAGCATGTTAAGCTATCGGTCCCGGTTGTTATCATATGTAACCTGATAGCGGTCGTTACTCATAGTATGTGGTGGTTTAAGCTACAATCCTTCTCCTACATTGAGAAAGAAGCCTACGCTCAGCTGTGGGATGTTACAGGCTGGATCGTAATAAATTGATCTCTTGAGAATTGTACATGAGTCGTTTCATATTTATATACATTATTAGGAACAAAAGTTTGTAACGTACCAAATGTTAACATATAAATTTTTATTTTATTGATATTTTTGCTACCTTAACTTTCTTTTGTTTTTGTTTTTTTGTGAATGATATTTTTTGACATTCATTAAGAGTGTGTGATCACCTTATGGCGAAGTAAATAATTTTATTTCATTTAAAAAAATGTAAAAATCAATTATCTATCATTAGTGTGTTGTGTACCAGACCTTCTATTACACATATACCTCAAAAATTTCACAGTAATCTCCCCTAGGTTAGTTATTTCAATATTCGTTTTTTTTTTATCTTTACAACGGTTGAATTATCTTTTATTATACAACTCAGAGAATTAATTCAAGAGTATCTTGTCAACCTCATTATATGTCTCATAAAATATATATGTAAGCTTTGTGTTGACGTTGACACAGACATTGACATTTGAGTATGTACCTATCAGTTAAGCTAAAAGAGGAAGCCTCCAGTGGGGAGAATGTAAAAGCGTATTTTTTTCTTTTGTCCAAATCGAATAGTTACAATTGATTAGATTACAAATGTTTTCTTTATAATGTCTTTAAAACGTAGTTGTTTGTGAATTTGCTTCAATTCAAAGTGCAGAGAACTATTTAAATTTTTATAATAGCAATAGTAAAGCATGAACATCTGATTGTCGATTCTTTGTTTTAGGTTAGTACTTTACCTAATTATTTTTTGATTGTGATAATTGTTATGTAAAACTTATCTGTTTTTTATAAATAAATTTTTGTTTTTGATGAATCAAAATTGTGTTATGCTTTAAATCTATTGGAAAGGGAATAACTTATGGTCTTATATATATAATGTCTTATATATTAAGCATGCTCCTGCTCCCTGGTTAACAGCTGAAATAAAAGCACTGCAGCAGTTAAAAAATAAAGCTAAAGCTCGATATAAATCCAGTCCGAGCCCATCTAATAAGGAGAAGTATAAAACTCATCGAAATCGTTGCAACAAGGCTTGTAGAGATGCACAACGACGCCATATCCACACATCTATATCAGAGGAAGCAGATCCTGGAAAAATCTGGAAATTTCTAAAAACACTTGGAGTTGGCAAAGTCAAACAATACGTGCCTTCAAATTCCTTTGATCTCAATAATCTCAATAAACATTTTACTTCTTCTGTCACTATAGACAGTGCGACTAAAGCCGATACCCTTAGTCATCTGTCTGCCATTGAAACTCCTGACTCTTCGTCAACTTTTACCTTCACACAATTGTCTGAATGTGATGTTAAGAAGAGCATTTTAGCTGTTAGTTCTAATGCAGTGGGCTTCGATAACATCAGCCGTAATATGGTCATTCCTATAATAGACTCAGTCCTTCCTGTCATAACCCATATTTTCAACGAATCCCTAAGTTCCAATACATTCCCTACTAGCTGGAAAGACGCTCAAATCATTCCCCTACCTAAAAAACCTAATTCCTCTACGTTTTCCGATCTTCGCCCGATAGCCATTCTCCCTTTCCTGTCCAAAGTTTTAGAGCGTCTTGTCCATCAACAGCTAACTTTATTTCTTTCTTCCAATGATCTCCTAAATCCTTATCAGTCCGGTTTCCGTAAAGGTCATAGTACGGCAACGGCCCTTGTGAAAATCACTGACGACATTAGGCGGGCAATGGACGGTCAGAATCTCACCGTATTGACCTTGCTGGACTTTAGCAATGCGTTTAACGCGGTGGATTTTGATTTACTGCTGGCTGTTTTGTGCTCACTTAACATATCTCCATCAGCAATTGATTGGTTTCATAGTTACTTGTTTGGTCGTCGGCAGCGCGTTCGTGTCCAGGATTCATATTCAGACTGGTCCAACGTTAATGCTGGCGTTCCGCAAGGTGGCGTGTTGTCTCCGCTCTTATTTTCGATCTTCATAAATTCAATAACTCTCCGCATATCTTCTCTCTACCACTTGTATGCCGATGATCTTCAAATTTATTCTCACGCTAAGTTGACAGATTTACCTACATCAATAAGCAATTTAAATAATGACTTGAAGAACATATATAGATGGAGTAACTCCTACGGATTAAACATAAATCCCTCAAAATGTCAAGTCATTATTATCGGTAGTCCTAAACTTGTGTGTCGAATAGATTGGTCACTTATACCACCAGTCGTTTATAACAACGCCGTAATCAGTTACAGCGACACAGTCAAAAACCTCGGAATTATCTTCGATAGACATCTTTCTTGGGCACCTCAGCTGAGTGAGATGAGCCGTAAACTATTTGCAGCTATCGGATCACTACGACGACTGCAATATTTCCTCCCTTTGCCTACCAAAATTACATTAGCACAGTCACTCCTTCTACCAATTCTTGACTATGCTGACACTTGCTATCCTGATCTTAAAGAGGAGCAATTAAATAAGCTTGAGCGCCTTCAAAATCTTTGCATACGGTTCATATTTGGTCTTCGCAAATATGACCACGTTTCCGAATTTCGCAGTTGTCTCAAGTGGCTTCCGATTCGCTTTCGCAGGAATACTCACATACTCTCGCTACTATATTGTATACTTTTTCATTCTGATACACCTCTGTACCTTAAGGAGCGTTTCAAGTATCTTTGTAATACACACGAACGCACCCTTAGATCTGAGTCTACTTTGATGCTCGAAACCCCAGCTCACACTACTTCTTTTTACTCCAATTCCTTTTCACTTAAAGCTGTTCAACTTTGGAACGCTCTACCTCTTCCTATAAAACAAGCCCAATCCCTGTCTTGCTTGAAAAAATACCTCAAGGCGCACTATTTGTCACTTAGTACGTCATAATTGTTTTTATCTCTGCATAACATATTATAGGAGTATCGCTTCACTTGTATTTTGTATTCTATGCTATTATTCATATTATATGTATTTCGTTTATATGTAGGTATAGTATTTTATATATATATATATATATATGTTTGTATGTATGTATCTATGTATGTATGTATGTATTGTGCTGTATATGTATGTGTATTTGTACTCGATAGTTGATATTGTTCTAGGTGACACTAATTGTCACTTCTCTGTATACACTTCCCTACCGCTTTTTCACTACGCTGTGTCCTATATGCCCAAAGGTTGTCTGGAAGAGATCGCTACTCTAGCGATAAGACCGCCTTTGTACACTGTTTTATTTTTATTTGTAATATGTTATTGTGTTGATTGTTGTTGTGTACAATAAAGAGTATCTATCTATCTATCTATCTATCTAATGTATCTAAACTATCTATCTATCTTGGTATCTAAAGCTTTATAGTTCAACTTCGATAAACTCTTTACCCTGTGTGGATGAAAGAACATAGCCACCCCCTCTCTTCACGTGGGTGTCGTAAGAGGCGACTAAAGGATAACATAGTTCTACTACCACCTTAAATCTTAAAAAGCCGACCGATGGCGGGATAGCCATTCAACTGCTTTGGCTTTGCAATACACTGGCCGAAGACGAGCAGCATCGTTTTCGTTGCGACAAAGCCAGCCCTGCGGTCACCAATCTGCCTGCCCAACATGGTGACTATGGGCAACACACATGAGTTCAGGCCATTTTTGGCGCGAACTTGTGGAGGCCGATGTCCAGTGGTGGAATGCGATAGGCTGAAGTAACGGTGGTGGGTGTTTAGTTAATGTACTATAACTATAAATTGTTTTTTCTTTGTGTATTTCAAATACGAATACATTATTAAGTTTTACAATGTTTCCAAATAATCCGTTACTACCTAATATCAATTATAAAGTTATAGAACATAAAAAAGTCAATAAAAGTCGTAAGATTTATTTTCGTAAGTTTAGTTTTCGGATAAAAAAACTCTTGGACAGTATTCTCTGGAGCTCTAACTCACATAGAAAAAATTATGGGCATAAAAACTAGCATTCGGCTGCGCCATTAAATTTTTACAGCCCCTAGAGCACTCGGATGATATTTTTATTAACCCCATGTAGAGCATATGTTCAGCCATGTTTTGAAAGTACAGCTTCGAAATAAATAATACTTTATATTATGCATTATTTACTGAAGAAGCGTGAGATTTATAAATATTTCTGAGTTACGTGATTTTTTAATGAGTTCTGTGACCTCTGACAAATAAGTACATCTTCTCAAACTACAAACAAGTGCAATTTACTCATGTATGTAAGAACACACTTATGCTTGTATGTCACAAAATACTCCCCAATGCCTGAATTTGAATTTAATGTTTTTTTTTCTCACTCGGCATATGATACAAGTAAGTAACATTCCTTTACAGCTATGACTAAGATTTAGATTTCGGTAGATAGCACTGCAATTGAATTTTACGGTTTTTCCCCCACACCACTAATGTGATATAAAATGTATTCATATTGCATTTTACGTAGGATAAGCTGAATAAACTTTAGAATGTGTGCTTAGGTACAACATTTTTTTCCTCTCCTATAGATAAGTTGCTGACATAAACTAAAGTTATGAAACATTCTACTAGCTTTCCCTTCCTGACGCATAAAAATGGATACAGAGAGAAAGAGAGAGAGAGAGAGAGAGAAATTAAATAAATGTTTTCCTAGAAAGAGGTTTTTGACCCCTATCTTTTTTTTCCGATCAAAACATGAAATGACACCTAAAAGCTATACAAATTGGTTTAAATTAGCTGCTATACTAGTATTAAAAAAAGGTTTTTATGCTTATGAAATACTGGAATGAATCTGCTATTTACAACTATCAATTAAAAAAATTGTTACATTCGTATACAACTGCGTCACACAGAATGTATTTTATTTTATTTTCCTTCCTCAATTCTGTCACTTAAGGATTTATCGAGACCGCGGCCAAAGGTTGAGCCGTCTAAGACCAATAAAATAATGTACTTTTTGTGTTTTTCGTGTTAAATAAATAAAAAAGAAATATTTTTCTCTTATTGAAATACCAATGACTTCTGTTAAGACAAAACAAAGTCGTAATAATTAAGATAATGACATCGAATAGGTACACTATATACCTATTCTCTTGTTAAAAAATACTCGAACTAAATATTTTAAAACCATAGTTGTATCTCAATTTAAAAGTTCTTTGACCTTGGCTGAAAACACGTTGTTACTGGTTAAAAGGTCTGCAGAACCTTTGATATACACACTCGCACGAGCACCCACAAACACAAAAAAAAACCAAAGCTTCACGCACGCACGAACACACTCACTGCGTCACATTGCTTTATTGAATATGAATATTCGTAGTTATTTTTTCGAATATACGGCTTCGACGAAATAGTTACGCCCCCTTGGGATAATTTCTGACAAAAATAACCTAAGTAAAAACTACAATTTTTACTATGAAAACTTTGCTTTAAGCGAATGTGCCGTACGTTTGTTTTTCTAGTAATCAATTTTTTCACTTATCTGTCCTAGATGTTCGACACTAGATACATGACTCAAGCGTGGTTGTAATACTTCACAAAGTGCACGGTCTCCTTACGCTATTCTGACGTGCTCGAGTCACTCCCAAAATATCCGCTAAGGCTCCCCTATTACCTAATCTCCTCTCCTACCTAAATGTAAATATTAAAGCTGTCCGTGATATCATATATGACATTGAATAACGAGAAAATTAGACATGTGACTAAGACTCAATCTCGCTCAACATATATAAACAATTCGTTAAGAATGACTTCACGTGTTTGCAGAGCTAACAAAGAACCATTTGAGAGCTAACGTTTCATTGTTTGTAAACCGAAAGTTAGTACAAACTTCAGTCACTCTCAAAACTTCCACTACAAACTTAAAAGGTGCAGATAAACCTCAGTTCAATTGTACAGTAGTTTTCAGTTAAGTCAAGTTTTTCACGGAATGAAATCACTTACTTTGTTAATTTAAGAACTTCAATTAAATTTAATGGAAACTTACATTTTAAAGTATTCTTTTCCTGCAGTTACACTTATGTAATTATATTCTGCTTTGCGTATATAATAATTGTGTAAATTAACTAGTACATTTTTTTATTCTACTATTCGATACATCAGTAGAACATTTGAATAAAATTTTAATCTTTGTCTTTTATATATATATATATATATATATATATATATATATATATATTCTATAATAGGTATCGAAAGCATGACTTTTTTTTTTTAATTTTCGTCTTTGTATCCATCTCAGGTTTGTAACATTTGTTTATTGTTTATCTGTTGTTTTATATTTTTCGTCTGTTCTACTTAGTCGCACATCACGCAGAAACTACAGTAGATGAATGAAATACATTTGTATTTTTGTATTTTTTTGGTTTCAAATGAAATTTGGTATGATTTAAATCAATATCTGTAGCAACCATAAGACGAGCTAAGTCACTGGATATATTTTATCCTGAAATTCAGCAGATTTTTTCAAGAGAGGGAAGGGGCGACAAAATAAATTGTAAAGAAATTTGAAATGTTTATACCGAAAACGTTCGTAACAGTGTATTTGAAAATTATAAACACACTGGGTAAATCCAACCCACCACCGGTCACCAACCCGCCTGCCCAGCGTGGTGACTATGGGCAAAACACATGAGTTCACGTTATTTTTGGCGTGAACTTGTGGAGGC
Source organism: Melitaea cinxia (assembly GCF_905220565.1). Taxonomy (NCBI): domain Eukaryota; kingdom Metazoa; phylum Arthropoda; class Insecta; order Lepidoptera; family Nymphalidae; genus Melitaea; species Melitaea cinxia. The sequence continues at coordinate 12,921,583 of NC_059403.1, forward strand.
CTATGTCCAGCAGTGGACTGTATAGGCTGTAATGATGGGTAAATGTAGTGAAAAAATTATAATAATCGAAAAAAACTTTTACCATTCCAGGATATGACAAAAAAATGAATAGAGTAATATTATATTATACAAATATGTTTCTATCTATTCCTCGAAATGAGGTAAAAGGATATATCCTTTTACCTCATTTCGAGGAATTGTACGGAAGAGGCGATTTCTCGCAAAGATCATTTTATCAGGAGTAAATTATAAATGCAATGTATAACACTACGTTAAATAGATGAATCGGCTATTTTAACTTACAATAAGTAACAGTCGGACGACGATGCAGGTAGAAGACGAGAGAGAGAAAAAAAAGATAGGAAGTAATCATGCAATTTAAAATTACTTTATAGAATGATTATAAAATTGTATAAACGAGTGAGTTGCTTTTATAAAGTGGAAATGGCTTTAATTCGAACTGATATGAATACATCATTTCAAAATATTTATAAAGTATTCTACCCGAATCACGTTAAACTTGTTATCAACATTGTTATTGTAGGTATACACCGAAACCGAAAATTGAAGAAAACGAAATCAAACTTATCCTGTCACTCAAAAATGAAGTTGAAATAAATATTACATAAATCCGATTTTAGGCTATTAGAATACACAAATGTGTGCTGTCACATATTTATTAAAGGTAACATATCACACAGTTTCTACATCTGCGTGTGACATTCTGAAAGGGGTCGTGATGGAAAAAAAAAATTGATAAAGTGGAAATAGTTGCTTTGTCAACTGCCAACTCGGTTATTTTTTTTTCTTTTCACGCTTTTTTTTCTTCTTCGAAAGTCAGATTTACGTCACGTGTGAATAAATGGAATAAATACACATTTTAGTCAACATTGCCGAGACTTAGCTTGCGGACAATATTGTATTCGAAGCGTTAAATTTCATTTCTTTCCACATTATTTATCAAGGATCGCCTTTAATCCAGTATTCAAATATATGTAACGTTTATTTTGATACTTATTCATAATATATTTTTCCATTTTTTCATGCTTGTTCTTGTTTGGTTATTATTTTTATTTTATGGTAACCTCACAGTTATACTAGTAATAAAATGAATTAGGAAAGACTCTTTATATTAATTAGTACGTGAAATTACATGTATAGTGAATATGTAACATGTTTGATAAATTAAAAACAATCCATTTTTTATGTACTGCAACCATTATTTTATGAATAAAGAAAAAACATAACAAATATAATTTTATAAACAGAAAATATGTTTCAAAATTTTGACTCTATAATTTACAGTAAAGCCATTTTTTTTTTTTTAATTTTTGTCCATCAGTATGTAATTCTTAAAAAAAGTTAAATGCAGTCTAATAATGCCCATTATTTGTACATATTTTGACTTTAGGTTATTTTTACGTGTTTTCTTAATGGAGAGGTAATAAAATACATAAAGTGTATTTAGTTGTACATTATTAACGCCTAGGCAAATGTTTCTTTTTCTGATAGAAGGATAATATTTAAAAAAAAGAACTATAAGTATTTATTTTCTGTATTATTGTGCAAGTTGCATATGTATATATATTGTAACACCTAGGAAACCTGGAACAGCATAGAAGACTGATTTCACGGCTGATTTTAAACTGTCGCTCATACATACTTTATCTTAAAAATGGCACACATAATGTAAAGACATGTTTCTTATAAATAGTGTACAACAATACATTACCAGACTGGCAGACTCATACAATTAAGTTGCGTTTAAATCTGACTGAAGTAAATTGTGCTGTGTGGCTACAGCACTAAAGAATTTAGCCACCCTCTCTCTTCCCGTGGGTGTCGTAAGAGGCGACTAAGGGATAACAAGGTTCCACAACCACCTTGGAACTTAAGAAGCCGACCGATGGCGGGATAACCATCCAACTGCTGGCTTTGAAATACACAGGCCGAAGACGGGCAGCAGCGTCTTCGGTGCGACAAAGCCCGTACTGCAGTCACCAACCCGCCTGCCCAGCGTGGTGACTATGGGCAAAACACATGATTCACGTTATTTTTGGCGTGAACTTGTGGAGGCCTATGTCCAGCAGTGGACTGTATAGGCTGTAATGATGATGATGTAATGATGAAGTAAATTACTTAGCAATTTCAAGTATAACCTAAATAAATTAAAAATAAAAATAGCTAAAAATTCATAAGAACTTAAGAAATTAGTTGAATAGAGTGACAATTCATTTTATTTATATGCATGTGAAACAACATGTCGGTTTCTTTTGAACTAAAAAAAATCTGACACGCAGCTTTGTGACAAGTTTGTGTAAACAAAGTTAAGGAAAGTTCCTTCCGCACTAGTGTACGTCTACAGAAGACAAAATATTATAATAATTGAAGTTCTCTATCAGTAAGCTTCGAAACTTCAGTCAATGTGAAACTTAGTCAACGGACGTAAATTACAGTAGTCACGGTTATATCGTGTAAGTTCTTATCTATAAATTATTAATGAGCCTAAATTGATTCCGGGTTGTAAACTACAATCTAAAGTTTCTGTTAGTATCTCTCACTACTCCTAAATTCCCTTACTAAACAGTATTTTTTTATGATGAATCAACAAACTTACAAAAGACATTTTGTACTTTTTTTTAGAATTATGACGTCATAAAATGTAAAAATATTGACTATAGTCAAAATCAAAATCAAAAACAAAAACATCCATCAGTCATTTTACAAAATCAAAACTTTAAATTGATTATTATTTTTGTAAAAGTAAAGTTACCACCGATTCGGAATGTAGATTTTGCAGAGAAGAATCGGCAAGAAACTCCGCAGTCACTCTTTTGAAAATAATATATGAACTGTGTATTTCTAAATACGGATTCGTTGGTTTTGGTCAGACAAAAATCACTTAGCGTTAACTAATTTAAAGTCAACGTAAACTTGAAAATAAACAAAAAAGCTGAATATCGTACAACTTTGCCTTTAAATAATATACAAAGAGCCAGATTTCATCTGAAAGGGACCAGAAATTCGAATCTAAATAATGGTAAGCACACTTATCGGCGTCATCTAACTGCCCGGAGGATACGTGGCTGGTTGGATAAATTCAGGCCATTATTTAGTCGAGTGGGCATTTATTCGTAGAGGATTATATCAAGTTCTTGTCACGTACAAGATTCAGAAACAGTCGGAACAGATCGCTTTAGTACCCGGAAGTGCTTTAAGAAACATTCGAGTGGATGAAAAGAAATCGGGTCGACAGAACTAAGCATTCTGATGCGGTCGATTTATGTGTCTTCTAGGCGTATCTATTGTTTTAGGTATTTATTTAGTACTAATAAATTCCATTCACTCAATCACGAGTAATAATTAATAATGTTGTTGTTGTTGTTGTTGTTGTTGCTGTCCTAAGGTACCCCAGTGGTACAAAGGGCCCTCGTGAGACGTCTCCATCCGCTCCTGTCCTGTGCCTCTCGCTCCATGTCCCTCCAACTAAGCCCGGCCGCTCACAGCTCGGCGTCGATAGTCCGCTGCCACGTGTGCGCCGGCCGGCCCCGTCTCCTGCTCCCGCGCGGCCTCCACGTGAAAGCGACCCTGGCGGCGCTGTCCTCTGGTCTTCGGAGGGTGTGTCCTATCCACTTCCACTTCCGCTGAGCAATTTCTTGCTTGATCGGGATTTGGTGGCATCGATTCCAAAGATCCTCGTTGCTGATAGTGTTCGGCCAGAATCTGCGCAGGATGAACCTAAGGCATTTGTTGACGAACACTTGTAGCTTATACGTCAGACCCTTTGTCTTTTTCCATGTCTCGCAGCCGAAGAGCAAGACAGACTTCACTAAGAAATCGAAAAGGGAAATCTTGATCCGCCAGGTGAGCACGTTCGAATCCCAGACCGGTTTTAATTGGGCAAAAGTGGCTTTCGCTTTTTTGATTCGCGTGTCGACGTCTTCATCAGAGCCTCCGCTGTTGGTCACGGTGCTGCCGAGATATACAAATTTCGTGACAGTTTCCAGTGGTGTACTGTTGAGTGTGATGGAGCGATTGTCGCATGACTGAATTCGCATTTCGACGGTCTTCCTAGTATTGATTCGTAGCCCCTTATCTTGAGCTACCTCTCGTAATGAGTTCAGCTTTATTTGTAGATTGGGCAGTGAAGACGAGATCAACACTATGTCGTCTGCGTATTCGAGGCCCTCCAGGTGCGAGCCATCGTTCGTATCGCTCCTAGAGGCATCGCTCCATGCGATGCCTCTAGGTGTCTCGGTTACCTTCCGCATGACGTCGTCGAACAGAATGACGAAGAGCAGCGGTGACAGGAGGCAGCCCTGTTTGACTCCTGCAGTCATCGAAATTGGTTCCCCTAGGGCTTGGTCGTGCACTACTCTGCAAGTACTGCCATTATATAGGGACTGGATTATACCTATATACTTGCTCCGTATTCCTCTTCGCCTGAGGCTGGACCACAGTGCGCTCCACTTCACGGAGTCGAAGGCTTTTTCGAAGTCGACGAAAGCCAGGAAAAGTTCGGCTCGCCACTCCACGCACGATTCGATGAGTACGCGCAAGGTGTTCGTGTGGTCAGTGCATGAACGCCCAGAACGGAACCCGGCCTACTCCTCCCGAAGTGTTTTTACAATCTCTGGGGTCATACGGTTGAGAAGTACTTTTGCCAGTACTTTAGTAGCAGTTGGTAAGAGCGTTATGCCTCTCCAGTTATCGCTGACTGACAAGTCACCTTTTTTCGGTACCTTCACGAGCAAACCTTGCTTCCATTCACAGGGGACACGCTCCGTCTCTCAAACGCGTTGCAAGAGGGGACAGAGTATTTCGCCTGACCTAGCCAGGTCCGCCTTAAAGAGCTCCACGTTAATGTTGTCCACTCCTGGTGCCTTTCCTGCCTTGAGCTGTATGATGGCAGCGACTACTTCTGCGTATGTAGGTGGAGTCGTTGGCAGATTCAGGAGTGGTCCTGGGCTGTTCAGAACAGTTGTCGGTTGAGTTTGGCATTGGGTTAATAGGTTGGAGAAGTGCTCGGTCCATCGTTTAAGTTGCTCCCATGGCGTCCTTCAGCGGCTTTTTGGAGGGACGTGACTTGTTGCACAAACGCTTAGTGACGTCGTACAACTCCCTCATGTTTGATACCTTGGCTGCTGCGTTGGCCCGGTCGGCTAGCTCGTCAGCGGCGCGTCGTATGTCACGTCTAGCCAATTTACGAATTTGGAGACGTATGGCTGCGTACTCTTCATCGAGGGTCTTTTTGGTGGTAAGGTTAGTAGCGGCCAGCAGGTCTAGCTTTATACTTTGCCTTTTCTCTATTGCAGACCACAGCTCCTGGGATATCCAAGGTTCTTGTTTGGAGTGTTTATAGCCCAGGGCTTTTTCGCCGGCTTTAGTGAAGGCAGTACGCATACGCTCCCAAGCTTCGTCCAGTTTCAAATTGGTTGCGAAGGCAGATATTAAACTCCTTTCTTCCCTCTTCGCTCCTCGGGATCTGCAAATTGAACTTTTCGGATGCCTTCTCAACCTTACGTCGAGCTGCTGCCATCCTGAGACGTACATCAACAACAACAAGATGGTGATCGCTATCGCTAACATCGAGTAGCGATGTTCTCCATGCTCTGCTTATCGAAATATGATCGATCTAGTTTCGGGTCACACTATCAGGAGAAATCCAGGTGATTTTGTGGCACTCCTTGTGCTTGAACAGGGTTCCTTCGATCACCAGATCGTGCGCAGAGCACAGGTTGCCGAAGAGTTCTCCGTTTTCGTTTATTACTCCAGCGGCCCCTTCGCGTCCCATGTAATGCTCTCGATCTTCAGTGTCTGAGCCCATCTTGGCATTCAGGTCTCCCATTAGGATTACTATATCCTGCTTCTTTGTGCTCTTCAAGGTCGACTCCAACTGCTCATAAAAACTCTCCTTTTCATCTGGCGATGCCGAGTTAGTAGGGGCGTAACATTGGATCACAGTGATTTTTCTGACTCTAGATGAAAACCGAGCTGTGATGATTCGTTCCGATATCGGATTCCAGGACAGAAGGCTGTTCTTCGCGCTACTGCTTAGGAGCAGCCCCACGCCGTACTCCCGAGTTGCGTTCTCATCCTCTTTTCCACTGTACAGAAGGGTCGAGTCAAAATCAGATGTTATTTCACCAAATCCGTTCCATCTCGTTTCGCTTAATCCTAGGATATGAATGCTGTAGTCCCGCATGATTTTGGCTACCTGCGGAAGCCTTTCAGGTTGAGTCATGGTCCTGACATTCCAACATCCAATCCGTGTCCGTAATTTCGCGCTAAAGGTCATCGGTAATAAGGGGGATCGGTCTTTGTTTCTCTTTGAGGGTTTCAAAATCTGTTATTTTAAGAATGTTAATTAATATTAATTAATAATATTTATCTAATATTTTTTATATTTTTTTATATTTTATTGTACACTACGACTTCATTTTACACATATTTAACATATTTCAAGACAGTTACGGACTATAAAGTACAATGAGCGAACTCATGGCTATTTAAGAATTTCTTTCAGGCATCCCAATTAAAGGGCAGGTGGTCCAGGGTAGGTTGTGCAGTTATATAATAAACTTTCATGCAAAATATATGCATACTAATACTTACAATAAACACATCTATACATATATAAAAGCGAAAGGTCAATCACGAAATCTCAGAAACTATAATACCTACAAACTTGAAGTTTGGCAGGTAGGCTCCTTATAAGACGTAGGCATTTGCTAAGAACGGATTTCACGAAACTCGACCCCTAAGAGGGAAAAACGGGGGTTGGAAGTTTGTATGAAAGTCCTATGTTTTTGAAGTAAGAGACTTGAAATTTAAAATGTGTGCTCTATAGATAGTGAAGAAGTGTCCAAATAACGTATCTTTAGAAATCAACTCCCTTTTGGGGTTAAAACGGGGGATCGTAGGTTGACCCACTGATCATAAAATCTCCGAAACTATAACAGCTACAAACTTGAAATTTTTCAGATAGGTTCCTTATAGGGCGTTAACATCCGCTGAGAACGAATTTTACGAAACTCGACCCATAGGGGATAAAACGGGGGTTGGAACTTTGTATGAAAATCCTATGTTATTAAGGTAAGAGACTTGAAATTTAAAATGTATGCTCTATAGATGGCGAGGAAGTGCCCAAATAAGACATCGTAATCTATATATATAAAAGAGAAAGGTCACTGACTGACATCACGAGAACTCAAAAACCGCTGGATGGTCCATCCATCCAAGATGGACAAAGATGAAATTTGGCAGGGAGGTAGATTATAGTTAGTAGACGTCCGCTAAGAACGGATTTTGCGATATTCCTTCGCTAAGGGGGTTTAATTGGGGTTGATAGTTTGTATGAAACATATACAGCAGCAATAAGTTCGCCTGATAGGTTATTCATACTACAGCCTGAAAATAAAACTAAAAATGTGGTGTAAAGAGGTTTTACAAAAATAACTATTAAATTATACTAAATTGTGCCTTTGAAAAAGTTACTCAGAGTGATAAGCATTTCAAGTGACTGAAATAAAAAATAATTTGCGTTAAGCATCTTAATAGTAATGCATATATTCATAACCACGCGGACGTAGTCGCGGGCAACAGTTAGTGTATTATAAAACAAAGTTCCCAAAAGCGTATGTGATGGATTCCCTCAAAATCTACTAAACGGATTTTCATGTGGTTTCACCAATGGAGAGAGGACTTCAAGAGGAAGGTTTACGGAACGGCAAAGCCGATTTTGATGAGAGTTTCACTGGAAGTTTGCCGGAAAAACTTTGTGACAAACTGATTTCAACGCGGGTGAAGCCGCGGGCACAGCTAGTAATTATATAAATGGATACATACATATATAATACACAACCTTACTATAAACTAATAAATAAAAAATGAAAAAGTGATAATAGACAAAACTAGTAATATAGGTACATAATAAAATCTGAGAGAACAACATATTAGAACTGTGTATTGTCGAAGCAATGATTAGTTCGTGTTTCGCAAAATTAGTACTGTTATTAATTGGTAAGCACCGCAAAATATCTGAATCATTTAAATTATTATAATAATAATACACTTTTTGTACACCAAAAACAAAAATATTTTATTGGAAAATAGATTTAACAAAGTATCATGAGGTACAAAGGGCAGACTTATCGCTGAAAAGCTCTCTCCAAAGCATCTCTTCCAGGTAACCTAGAGGCAGATGGTATTGTGTCGGTGTATGTAGGTATAGAAATCGTGATACAAAAATTTAAAGGTAAATAATAGCATGTGAACATTTTTAAATATAAGCAAATACACAGCACAGAAAAGGTTATAAAAGAAAAAAATGAAACATAATCATTAAATCCAATTAAGACCATTCATCCGTTACGCGCAAATAAGAAAAGCAAAAATAGCAAAACAAATTAGACGATAAAACCAAACAACAAAAAAATACTTATTTTCATATTAAACTAATTAATACACTTGGGAATGCTTCATAACTGTCTTTCTAAAAAGAAAAAGAGTTTATGCAAGTCAACTTGACAATGCAGGGATAAATTTCAAAGACGAAAAACTTAAACAGTGAAAGATCAATCATAAAAAGTAAAATAAATAGTCATAATCGAGGAAATATTATTGTCAGTTTAAAATTTCTGTACTTAAACTATTTTTTACTCTTTCCATTTTATAATTATAAAATAAGGAAAATAAATACAATTCGTTGATTTAGGACACTTGCGTTATGAAGATCCTAATCAAATATTGACTAACTTAATTTTAGAGATAAATTAATTTAATCAATTTTCTGAATAACGGTCGAGATGAGTCCTACACCTCACGGATATTAACAATTAAACTTGCCCTAAACTAACACTTAAATGGAGTTTTAGTGTTACCGATTACAAAAGTAAAGTCACTTATAGATGAATTATGATACGTTTAAGCTAAATTGCCCAGTAGATGTGTAAGGAGAATTTGAACTAAAATTCCCCAAGTTTTTAATTGATTTCGTGTTTGTTAGTGAAACAATAATGATAAAGAAAATCGTATTGTGTCACGCTTGCTGTGTGATACAATAGAGCGATCATTATGCATGTCTCTGGACATATTTCGATGGACTTATATATATTTACACATCTACAGTTGACCAACATACCTAATTATGCTTTATATACGAGTATTACGCAAAAAACTTTTTTTTGTAGAATTTTGTCCATCAAATTTAAAATAGTCAAAATTGACTACAAAAATAGTTTGTTCCCGGTTTGAGAACATTTTGTACATCAGATCTTCTTTCTATATGATATCGTCGAAATATTGAGGAGTCGAGTAATGAGCCTACAGATTAAAAAACGAACGTACAAACGTGTAAACGTATTATAATTAAACGGAGGTATTTTTTACCAAGTTCGTCATTATTGGAAGCATTCTCGCTTTAACAGGGTTTAAATAAGTAATAATGTGCTTTGTGGTTACGGCAGTAAAGAATATAGCCAACTCCTTTCTTCCCGTATGTGTCGTAAGAGGCGACTAAGTGATAACAGTTCCACTAACACCTTGGAACTTATATAAGCGGGATAACCATCAAACTGCTGGCTTTGAAATACACAGGTGGTAGCGTGGTAGCGACAAAGCCAGCCCTGCGGTCACCAACCCGCCTGCCTAGCGTGGTAACTATGGGTAAAACACACGAGTCCACGCCATTTTGCCGCGAACTTAGGGAGGCCTATGTCCAACAGTGGAATGCGATAGGCTCAGGTGAAATAAATAATAATAATCTATTGGTATATGCTCAAAAGTAATTTGTAATAATTTTATAAAACTTACAATTAACAGACTGTTATTACTGCCCAAGCCTATAGTAATAAGAATGGTAAAATTTCGTACGGAAAATAGTCTTGAATACAACAGATAAGTACTTAGAAAGGAGTTCCGAAAATTCAATCCCTCAGGGGCTTTAATTAGGAACGAACTTTTGTGAAAAGATTGGCAGTGTGCCTAATGTGATTTTATAGTTAACATAAAACTTAAAATAAGTAATTATCCATTCTTAAATAATAAAAACGATGAAAATTTTTCATGTATATCGTAGAAATATATCACAGTGAGAAGATATAAACATACTACACTATATATTATGTAAGAGTTTATCTTTACATAAGTCAAAATAAAATTTGCGGAAGAGATTTAGTACCATATAGGTAGGTAGGTTACAACTAGATAAATAAACAAAAAATATAGAGGGTATTTACTGATATGTATGTTTTCAACTATATTTATGCATATACATTTTAAATTGTAATTAAAAAATAAGAAAATACTTCAGTATTCATATTTAATTAATAAACTACACAGAAGATCGCTTGTTAAATTTTATTAGATGCTTCGAATATACGGTAACAGTGTACGATGAAAGCTCTGGAATCTGGAGAGTATTCAAAGGCTTTAATTACGTGAACTGATAAAAATGCTTCAAATATTTGTTATTTTTTATTTACTAATAGCTATTATATGTTTAAATATTGTTCTTTCGAAACAGTTCTTACATAAATATGATAAAAATTCAGGCTATTCTAAGAAACGAAATTACCTTTAATTTTAAAATTATCACATAAATTTAAAGAAGAGCCCTTAAAATTACTAATGTAATGAAACGTTTTAAATGTCCAATTAAGATTAATTGTTGGGATAACTTTTTATAAAGATATTAAAGGAATCATCAAAAGACATTAGCGTTGCCAAACTTTCCGTTTCTTGTCAGCACTGCTTTATATACTTTTTGTATTTGTATTATATTTCAGGCAACTAGATGATATTGTTTTCGCTTCAAATCATTCATAATAAAGAAAATAAAAATATTCAATCTTTAGTGTTCATTTTTCTTTCACTGAGTTTTCATTTAAATTTATAGTCTAACAATTCCAAAGTAGATATTTTTCAATATATCAAATGTGTTAACATTAGAACAAGAATAGAATTATGTAATATTAGAACATGTGATTTAAAAAAAATGTTTTGAGAAACATAAACACATAGCTTCCGCTAAACAAAATCAGATATAGATTTCGATTGACACTTCATTGATTCAATAAAAAAGAGACGTCAAAAATGCTGCAATCTTTATATCTTTAGCTCTTCTTGAACATTACTTTTGTCGAAAACTAAAACACATCGTATTTTCTAGTCGAATTTTATAAACCAAAGTGTAAATTTTATTTGTATATTCGTTAAATATTCTCTAAAAGAAACTCTTAGGATGGTTTAATTATTAACATTTCATCGCTATCCTCTTTGATGTAATAGAAAATAAATGTATCCAGTAGTTTATAAAAAAGTGTATCAAAAATTTGGAAAATGTTATTTGTTAATAAATATTTCTCTGGCGTAAAAGCCCTTTTTTCTGTAATATAATTATTAAAGACTGGGTGATTCCCGCGGTTTCACACGAGTCAATTCGAGGAAAAAAATAACCTATGACCTTCCTCGGTAAATGAGGCTATCCAACACAAAAATATTTCTATATATTTCTTCTATTCGAACGAGTTGTTGAACAAGAAAATAAACAAAATTTCCAGCTTCATAATATTAGTCTAAAAAATGTAATCACTTTGATCTTCAATTTTTAACGATGACGAAATAATAACTTTGTCATCATCTCATCAGTCATTGGGAAATCACATCAACATATCCTGTCGTATATTTTCTTTATTTATTTCTGAAATGAAAACTTCTTTTGGCGCACCGCACACACATTTATCGTAGGTAGTAAGTTAGGCTGATCCGTCACGCTCTGAGGTGAAAGGCTCGATCGGGTAAACTCGAAAACGCCCAGTGTACCCGAGCGAGAAAGATACAGACAGCTGCTCTTCCCTGATGAACAGTGAGGGGCTTGATCGGGTGAATTCGAGACTTATTGCGTTATTGCTTGATTGCAATTGCCAAAGAAGTTTTCACTTCTGCCGTGTGGTCTTAAGCACACATACTGTTTCTTTAATAAAATTTGTATGTTTTTTAAACCGTAACCAAATATAAACGTTTAATTACTCGTGAAATATAAAGCAATAATAAAAAGGAATCAAATGACTTGGATATTTTACAATAAAAGAATTTCTAAGAAAAGTCTTAAATAATTTTATCGTTACCGAAAGCAGAACAAAACCGTGTCAACTGCCAAAGTTTTATTATGGATCCGAACTCCAAGCAAACGTTAAACTTTTTTATTTCATCGTTGTGGTAAATTCTGCATCGATGAAAAACTGCTGAATCGTCAAAAAATAAAATAAATTTGAAAAAAAAATGTATTTTAATGTAAAAAAATTAGAAAAAATCAGTACCGATGTAAACATATTATTATTATTATTACGAACTTTTATTATTGACACTAAAGCAATATTACATATAGATAACAATAATAATAATATATCGGGTTTCTCGATTTAGTAATCAGTGTGTCCTTGAGATACACAGACCACTACCAACTGTTAATTTCAGTCACTATTGTTTTCCTTTTTTAAAATTTTTAATACTAAAAATACTGTTTATGGAACTACATATTTCAAACATTGTATGTGGATTGAACATTTTGTTAATGTCTACTATATAATCTAAGTGGTTTTCTAACGTAATTAAAATGTTCTATGATTTGTTCCTCGTACAGTTTAAAATAAAATTTTAGCACACACAATTCACAAATAAAAATAGAATAATTTATTTTAAAAAGTATACAGTTTGAATCCAGAGAGAACTTTATAAGTACAATACAAGACCCGATTTCATCCACTTCGATGTTTATGGCTCCCACTTCGCGTCCCGTTTCGGGCTTGTACATCATTAATCTTGCCCAGAGCCTGGTCCCCGGTTACTGATAAGGTTTATCACGCACATAAGTTACTGATAGGTTTAATTAGAAGGAGGTAAAACATGCTTTATCGTTGGTCATGCAACCATAAAGCATGCAAGCTCAACCAATAAATTACACCTTTTGAATTCTCAGATTACATTTAAAAGACAATCAATGTAGGTGGTTAAAAAGATCGATCGAGAGAGAACTTTATCAGCAGCTAATGAATCAGACTATCAATTAATCATTTATATGTCTGACTTAACGGAAAGAAATATTAAAATCGGGCAAGGTCTTAGTGAGTCTAACGCAACAACCACAAAAATTCTTACAATTTATATTGTTCACATGGATATAGATATTGATAAAAGAACAAAAATAAAATACGAAGTGATCAACTAATATCCGAAGAACCGGATGCTGAATCATGAAATTTCCGAACAAAAAATACTAGTATAATGTTACTGGACGGTATTTTGGGAAACCAACTGAGGGTCGGCTTCCCTCGGTATAAAATTTCATTAGAGTATATAGGCTTTCCGTCAAAACTAGGCACAAGCAAACGTTGATTTGTTTTTTAACAGTAAACCAAAATTACGCAAATAACTCTTTCAACATACATTATTTTATATTAAAGCTAATAATGAATATATGTATATTATATATTATAGTTGTGTCTCGCTTCAGCCTGTAATATTCCACTACTGGGCATAGGCGTCTTTCCCCATGTAGTAGAAGGATCAGAGCTTAATCCACCATGCTGCTCCAATGCGGGTTGGCGGATATATTTCCTACTATGAGTAACGATCGCTTTCAGGTGTACATGATAACAATCGGGCCGACGGCTTAACGTGCTCTCTAAGGCACGGTGAGGAGACCCACAAGGACTGCACAAACACCCAGACCACGGCAAACACCTGTATGGCCAATACAAATGTTTGTCATGTGCGGCACAATCCATGGCTGTGACCGTAATTATATTATACCTTGTTTTGCAACATTATATAATGAAGACGTTTTATTGTTACTGTTGTGTTCAATAACGATCGATATCAAAACAGTACTGCGTGATTGTGATAATTCACTGACAATTATACGGTTTGTTACACAAGTTACATAATATCGTGTTTTGTTCTCTCTAGGGCACAGCAGAATATATTAAAGCCCGACTGGGGAAGGGACACAGCTCTTGGGGAGGGTTGCTTACTTCTGTTGTTACAGGCCTATAAAGCTACGGTAATTGTTTGCCATCAGGTGAGCCGTACGCTTGTTTGACAACATAGTTGTAAAAAAATATCACACTTAAGACAATGAGGTCGATTATTTAAAACTGACACTACTGGACTGGAAATTCATTTGATATGAAAAATAACACAATTAAATAACTTGCTCATTACTTTTACGGAGTAAAACTTTATCTTGATGAAATCTAAAACTGCCTTTTTTAGGACTGATACATTAAAAAGTTTCGGCACGAAAGTTTATTGCATGGTGTTTTGTTATATGTCAATTACAATGTTTCAACTGTTATTAGACAACCTTAAAATACGAAATACATTTTGTAATAGCGAAAATCTTGAACAATTCCCCCGTTTGTTAATTTATCGTCACCCTAACAAAACTTTTGACATTCGATGATACTTTGTCTTAGATGTAACAACGTTAATAAGATAGAATAAACAATATATTTTATGAATGTAAAACGATGTATTTTTCACTTCAGCCTATTGCAGTCCACTGATGGACATAGACCTCCACAAGTACATGCCAAAAATGGCACGAACTCATGTCCTTTGCCCATAGTCATCACGCTGGGCAGGTAGGCCGGTTGGTGACCGCTGGGCTGGCTTTGTCGCACCGAAGATGCTACTGCCCGTCTTCGGCCTGTGTATTTCAAAGCCAGCAGTTGGATGGTTATTCCGCCATCGGTCAGCTTTTTAAGATGACATGATGACAATGATGACATGACTGATAACAGTATTGTATTCGATTAACTCCAAAAAAAACCTTAAATAGCACAAAAGGCGAAACAAATAAATAAGGACATCTATAATTTACTTGGTTTGCATTTATTTCTAAGCTATTTTGACAAATGTCCAAAAGAATTTATATTTCAAGAGCGTTGAGTGATGTACGTGCCACGAATCCAAAACAGTTTTGTCGAGCCTGTATCGACAAAATTTCATATGAATCACACTTCTGTATGTTGTTTGTTGTTGGTTATTTTAAATTATTATATTATGTCTTTATAAATTGTTTGAAATTATATTTGAACATTTATAACTTAAATGAAAAGAAACAATTTCCATACTCCAGATTTAAGAAGTACGTAATGAATAAATTCATAACATGTTTTATAAAAATTCTTACTACTCAGATTATTTAAAGTTAACAATAATTAAAACTCATTAATTTACACAGACGTATACAAAATTGTTAAGTAGTGGCTAATGTCGGTACATGATAAATATTTAGGAAAAACGAATAATAGGAATCTTGGCGGGAGGAAGTTAAACTAAATCATTATTTTACTTATATAAATAATTTTTATCACTCATGTTTATCTATCTGTTTGCACGTGTGTTTTAGCGCTACGCAAAGTTTGATGAACGAAATTGAATGTGACTTTGACAGATGTCATTCAAGAGGTCTTCTTACAAATTTCTTCTAAGTTTAACTGCCAAGTTTAACTAGTTCCTTCTAAATTTAACTGCCAAGAAGTTCAATTATAGTAAATAATTGCAATGTAATCGTAACAAAATGTTCTTGTACACATACACACATATAATAACAACTGCATACCAAGTCGTAATTACCAGCGAGTCTCATTTAAAAATGATTTATAACGTACTAATGAATCTAGTAATAGTATGAATGAAATATTAAATATAGTTATTAGTTTAGTAATACCACATGATATTTGAATGTTTCAAAAGCAATATGGTTACAAATCTGTAGATAAATATCTTGTAAACAAATGTAGACCCAAAAATAACTTTAATTTAAATATAGTAAAGCCTCTTTTAAAATTGGGTACTATGATAAGATCATGTTATTGATAATATGATAACATAATTGTAAATGTAACGATTACTACTAGTGGTCGCCAGTAATCGAAACTCGACCATAGTTAATTTAAATTATATGTCTTATTAATCTATTGTCAAAGACTATACTTGAACAACATTAAACAAAAGAGTATATATGCGTGTGTGTGTCAAATAAATGGTAGTGTATGTAATGCATTTTTATGCATAATTTAAAAGAAAATTAGCATTATATACTTATTTTCTATATGAACGATAATAACGAAATATTCATACTCCTCCGTCCGCGCAATTTTCGTAAATAGTTACAAAGTTTTTGCTTCACGTACCTATTAATATATGTATAGATTATTTGTCAACAGAAAGAGGCAGAATTATGTGCTACGATTTTTTCTATCCAATTTCATGTTGACTTCAAAATAAATTTGATATGTCACTCATGCCTGTAAATTGTATACGACAACAATTCAACCTAACCTAACCCTGTGACAATAACAACACCGGAACACAATGGTGTAACATTTATATAGCATTATATTGTACCTTTGTAGTTGAAAATATGTGGGGGGAAAGTAAGTTACATTAGAGAGCAGCGACAAAATACATGGTGAAGGTTAGTTCATAATAGGAAAGGGTCAGATAAACTGCAGAAACATTTATAATACTACAAGGCTCGACAAAAAGTGTGCTTATCTTACGAAATGTCAAACGCAATACGTCAAAATGTAAAACGTAAGCTTTAAACAGAAAAAAAACTGGATAAGAAAACATACTCTACTACTTACTCTAATACGTATTAAATATTCATAAAAAAGCATAATAATAGGTCGACCCGTCTCGGAAGAGTACGACCACAAACACAATGACATGAAATTTTTATATCTTAGAAAATATTACTACGAATAAAGATATAATTCTTACCTAAATTATCAGCACGGTGTAGTGGAATAATTGAAACCCACATCACTATAAGGTAACAAATTGTCAAAGCCATTGTGACCACTTCACAGTCACTTAGTCAAAACATTGTACGGTATTTTCATACTTAATTAGTAGAATCAACATTATTACACTTTAAGGTTAAATTCTCTTATGTAGTTCCACTGTTTGGAGATTACCTGTAAAGAAAGATATAAATTAATACAATTACAATAACATAAAGACGGTTTGGTGTACAAGTATTTGAAATTTAAGACTATTTATTGTAAAAATTTAATCAACACTCTTGACGAATATCTTGTGGACAATAAACATGTTTGTGGAAATCTGGTTTTTGTATTGAATACGTTCAATCAATTTCATCGTGCCGTTGTTTGTCATGCGTCAAATAAAAAAAGTAATATCATTCTTTACACTATTCTAACTACGGGTAAGTGTTCAAAGACTGTGTATGTGTGTGTGTGTTACAAAGACTAATTATTAATTTTATATGGGGTTATAAAACCCACATTGTTGATCGTTTTTCTGAACTTTAGAGCTACAAATGTCTTCGTTGAATATCGTTCGTAAATATCTTCGTTGAAAAACTTGTTACTATATGTAAAATACTGTTTATACCAAATATTTCCACAAATATGTTTAAAGTTACTTTAAAATTAACTAAAAAGCAGATTTAATGAAACACTTTTTTCGGATTTCATCGCGGTTTATTATTAACTTTTGATTCCCGATGTTTCGGATACTTTACAGCAATCCCGTGATCATGGTTGCTGTAAAGTATCCGAAGTAAGTATCCGAAAAAAGTGTTTCATTAAATGAGTAAAATTCGCGTAAACATTAGAAAACAATATAAAAAGCAGATATAAAGTTATTGGGATTGTGAAAGTCTTTTAATTTCACATTGACATCACCACATACAACGGAGGGAAACTTTTATGTTCCTGCTTGGCTACATAACTTTTGCTGATTTGTGTTACTTTATACACTGACATGCCTCAAAGTTCAAAACCAAAACCATAGATATACTTGTATAACACATTGTAAACATTATTATATAGGTGACGTCATTCTCAACGAGGTCAATGCAAAACCTACCTCAATGATTCTCTCAAATATTTACTTCGATATTTAAATAGAAATAATCTCACGAAAATAACACCCGAATCTACACTTGTATATACACAATACGTACAAACAAATTATCTGAAAGCGATAGCTTTATTTTCAACATTTGCTATAATTATATGACTTCGAAATTCGATTTTAATATAATAAATAAAACCGCATAAAAGAGAATACTTTTGGTGCATGCGAAATATTATTCTATTTTCGATTTATTTATTTTTTCATTTTATTGGTCTGATAAAAATGTTCTCTACTAAAATGAAAGTAAACGTAACACTTCCGTAGTGGAAACTTAGAAACAAACTTGTATTTTAAAAATTTCCAATTTATAAATCGTTCAAATTTCTACTACTGAGTAAACGAAATATTATTACTTATGAAAGATATATGATTGTTTTTTTTCTTTATACTACAAGGTCGCAAACGCTTTGCCGACCCTATCTCCAATTGCCCCCAGAAACCTATCTCCAAGTCCAGTAGTTCAGGTTTCAATTGACATCTTCATATTTTAAATCTCTCGTAAGGTTTCCTCAAGCCTTTACCTATTAAATCTTCTTTATTTTACGTCTCATAATCATATACGACGTGTGAACGTTGAGGTCACTGCACTGGCCTAACTGTTGTGCTGGCCAAAAATGTGCTGCAAATGTGCTAGCCTTCGCAGGTTCGATTACTGCACATGGCATACATTTGTATTGGCCATACAGATGTTTGCCTTGGTCTGGGCTTTTGTGCTTGTGTGTTTTGTGTTTTTTCGGACTCCCGACACACGAGTAAATCCTAGTGGGGGCATTGAGTGTGAGGCATTTTTTTTTTAATGTTTATTATTATTATACCCTAATCAATCATGTAAACAAAGTAACCTTCAATAATGAACAAAAACATCTATGTTTAAACGATTAAACTAAGAATAACAAAAACATAATAATGACAATAATTAATTATCGTAGAGTTATTAATTATTGAGATGTCATGCTAATATTAATCATAAAGGTGCTTGTTTTATTTGGAAATAAATAATAATAATTCAATACAATTATATATAAAAATATTTTTTATCTAACATTAACAATATAATCCGACCAAAATTATATGAGCCTAAAATGAGTATCGAAAAAATACTCAAAGCGTTAATTTTCCATCAATTATTTTCTCGTTAAAGAAAAACGAGAAGAATGTGTGCAAAAGTAATCAGGCTTGAGACGGAATCGAAATTACTGAAAGCGAGTAAGACAAAAATATACACCAATACGGATAACGCCAAACTTCAAACGTTCGCCCTCAATCTACGCCTGTCTATTCTCGACCGGCCTTCGCTGAGAACAAACGGAGAAAACTACACGATAAATCTTTTATTTCGACCACACCCAATAAAGAAAAGTAACACGCTAAGTTGTTTTCCTTAAATTCACTATTACGTAACGTAAATAAAAACTTTCGTTTCTTTTGATTTATACTCACTTAAGAAACATTAACACGATACTTGAGGCTATCCCGAAGTAATATAAATGTGGTACGCATGTACGTGCGTAATATTTTTATTTTTATACTGCTCTATAGCTCCTAAATGTCCAAACTACTTTAGATGTGTGTTTTGTCTTGCATTATTTCCTTTTTATTGAGGTAGACCTAGCTTTAGATCACAAACAGTATTGAATTATCTTGTTCACTTAGGATCAGATATGCTAAAAAGTTTGTTTTTATGTAGAAAAAATCTTGAAGATGTATAAATATTAGTACATTATATAAATAATTATCATACGACATAATAACATTTAATTAAATATTATTATTTTATATGAAACTGTATATTATAATACATTTAATAAACCTCTTAAGCTAGTTCTAATTAAGGCGAAACTTTAAAAAGAGCAAAGCAAACAATTCTTCGTAAGAAAAAAATATATATTAATAATAGATTAATTAGTACAAAAGTAATAAAACCTTAATAATCTCACTCTTAGCTTAGACCTCTCTCTTTTAAATACTTTTTCTATTTTTATTTTTTATTTTATCCTTTTAAACGAACAGCAACAAAAATGTATATGTATAATGCAGAGATTGTATTATTCAAAAATGTCTTCAAATTCAATTTGCTAATCATTAAATATATATTATTTATTTAAATAGGCTTTAAATGAACTTTAGACTTGTTATTTTAGAAATCTTTTTTTTTATTACTTAAAGCAATATGCAAAATGTAGGCTTTGCACAAAAAAAATCGGCAAGAAACACCACTGTTACTATAAAGGTTCATACTCAGTACAAACGTGTCGAACAAAGGTTTTAACTTCAAATACTTATTGTGTCTAGAAAATATTACAATAGTTATAAAATCCTGTGAAGTCATTTTGAGACTTACTTGCAGCATAAAGTTTTAATGTTACCGTTATAGTTACGATAACGTTTGCAACGAAAACGCCTGTACAACGAGATTTTATTTCTAGTTTGATACAATTGGGCGTACTGAAGTAGTCTGAGGATTAAATTGTGACATTTAAGGCCTGATCCTTTGTTTGTGGACGCTATGTGAAGGACGAGAAAAAATCCATAGAACTATGTAGATTACAATAAACATTCATTTAAAATACGCATAACTGTTTACTCGCAAATATAGCTATAACTGGTGTTCGAGGTTCATAAGTGCGTCCAGAATTACAGTAGACCTGTCAACGTTCCGATGAAGAAGTTTGTCTACAGTCTGGTGTCATGATGTAACTTTGGTATCAGGTTTCTTAATAGCATAACTGAAAGTAGTAGTTTTATTTTACGCAAAGTTACTAAAGACAGCTTTTTATAGTATTTATATATTTGTGATTGTTGTTAACCAAAAGAAAATTTAAAGTATAGTACTATTAAATAAAAAAAGACTCAAAAATCGCGCTCAAATGATAAAACAGGACAACAAGGCAAGACTATCTTTCTAATAAAAAAAGAATCATCAAAATCGGTACACCTAGTAAAAAGTTATGAGTTACATATACACATAAAAAACGTCCTCCTTTTTTCGAAATCGCTTTACTACTAGGTTCCTGTGAGCCCTATCTGGGGCAGAGGGCGTCCACAGTGCATGTCCGTCCCGAGCGGTCCTGAGCGTCTCGCTTGATTTCACTCCAGGTCTTTCCGGTGGACTACAGTCGGTTTAAAATATACAAAATTTATGGTTTCTGAATAAAGTTCCAGTATTGAGCTTAGATTAATTTAAGTAAGAGTGTGAATCGCACGGTCTCTGTACCAAAAATTTCTACCGAGCGAGCATTTACAGAGCACAAATTCGAGACTCATAATACCTATAACAAACGTTATGGCGGAGTTAATAATAATAATAATAATAATAATAATATTCTTTATTGCACACCATTAAAAGATACAAACAAAAGTAGTACAATTAGAAGATGTACAAAGTCGGTCTTATCGCTAAAAGAGCGATTTCTTCCAGACAACCTTTGGGTATAGGACAGGCCATAGAAAGGCGGTTAGGAAGAGAACAAACAATTGTTATAGAAATTAGAACAAATTACAATAGAATATAAAATTTACACACAATCTTGATACAAAGTCCATTCTTGATAAAGTTGACATATTACTTATGTATGTTATTTGCATATACATATATATTTTATATGTCGAATGGTGGTATTAAAATATTTTAGCTATTTGTAGCTATTCTAAGTAAAAATATTTATTTGAATTATATTTCACAATAGAATTAAATTTAGCCTCTTGAATTTTTTAGTATATTTGTTTTTACGAAAGTGATTTTATCGCAGTTTCCTGGAAACGTTAAGAAATACTCGTATTTAACATTACAGAATTTTTATTACAAAGGTTAAATATTATAAGATCACAAAGAGAACAATTCTTTGAAAAATAAAAATGCCCTTTCCACCGTGATTGTTCCATTTATAACCGTCTTTAAGGAAGAAAACATGTCTTCGTCCCTAGGGAAGAAGGAAATTAACGTCTATTTCCTCAACGCGCAACATTTTCTTTAAATTACAAGTGTCGAGGCTTGTGGAGTTGTTTCACGGTTGTTACATTTAATCATTAAGATTTCTTCGACACCAGCTACAAAAACGGGTTGTGTCTTGACATTTAGATAAGAAATTATAAAAGATAAACTAATTTCTGTAAGATGCTTCAAGAAAATGAGGACGAAGTTATAATATTTGTATAGTAATTTCCCTTTAAGTATAACAAAGAACATTATTGTTAAGTTTAAATTATGACAAAACGCTGAGGTATTATTAAATTATAATCGCAAAATTATTGTACTAAACATCGAAGCCAAATAGGTATTCGACTTGTTTTTTTTCAATGTTCCAATTTTAAAAATTATCTTAAAGTCTATAAAAATAATAATAATTTAACTTGTTTGTGTTATTTTTTTGTGTAATAGCCACACAATATGAGGAAATTATAACCTTGTCGACTCACGGTGAGGTGCGGGTTCGATCCCCGCTGGAACGGCCGGTATTTTTGATACGATATTAAAAATGTTTGTAATATTTAACATTAATTGTATACCTAATGTACATAGAA
Organism: Melitaea cinxia; assembly: GCF_905220565.1. NCBI lineage: Eukaryota > Metazoa > Arthropoda > Insecta > Lepidoptera > Nymphalidae > Melitaea > Melitaea cinxia. The sequence goes on from NC_059403.1 coordinate 12,944,062, forward strand.
AATTCATTCTTAAAAAAGTCTAATTCGTGTATAGTTTTTTAGAACTTTAAGTCATATTTACATATTTGACAACAAACATTTTCGCCATCATAGCACGTAGTAAAATAAATAATTGATTAATTAATTAATTGAGTGCGCCTTTAGAATCGAAATATATTTTTCGAACAGATATTTTAAGTGGAAACTTGATTGGAAAAAAATAAAAACTAAAAAAGAGCAATTACAATGAAACTACTTTTCGATTTCAATGTATCGATATATGCAAGGATTAATAAATTTTTTTTATTAAAAAGGTGTTTTGATGAGCGCTCTAAATCAATATTAAAGTCAAATTTTTCCTAACCCTGATCACGTAAAAGTAATTGGCGCATTTGAATGAAACTTTTTTTTTTATCACTAGCTCGGCAAACAAGCGTACGACTCACCTGATGGTAAGCGATTACCGTAGCTTATAGACGCCTGCAACACCAGAAGCATCGCAAGCGCGTTGCCGACCCAATCCCCAATCCCCCCAGGAGCTCTGGTCACCTTACTCACCAACTTGACATGACTTAAGTTCATATGAATTATATACGAGGTAGGAAACTGAATGATTTGTATCCCGTAATTTAGCATGGATGAACTGACTCTTTGAAGTGAGGAGAAAATAAAAAAAAATATGGTTATTTATAACTAATTATGTGTATTTCGAGTTTATTCATTGTTGTTGTTATTATTTTGTTATGAGAAGATATTTTAAAGATTGTCTTGTTAATATTTCAAGGATTTTGGTATATTAGTAGAGAAATTACAGACAATTAACCTTAATATTACATAAAAACTAAAACCAACAATAAATATAAAAATGCTTGATACCCAATAAATAACTTGAAACTCAAAATGTAGCTTTTTTATATCATAAGCTAGCGTGCATACTTTATCTTTTACGATTAATTAAAAGAATAGCAATTGAGAACATAATATATATATAATTAAGTCCGCAATTATAATAGACGTAAATATTAAAAAATTAACATTAAACACAAATTTAATAATAACGAATCCTGTAAGTATTAAATATTCGATAATATAATACATGTAATAATGTGTCAATATTATAAAATTAGTCGTGAGTACCTAAAAGATGGACTCTTTTGACACGAAGAACTTTTAGAAAGTTAGTGCCACCTAAAATCTCATATAATTTGTTTTAATATTTACCAAGTAAGCACTACATATATTTTTTATTTCATTTTCATCACAATTTTAATTGAAAAACGAGCTTAATAGTTGCTGTCGTAGCTAGTTGACAGAACTAGAGACTAGTATACATGCAGTATGCTCAGCGCTTTATTGTGTTATATCTTATTCAGTTCTACATATATGCCACATTCTATCAAATCTATTTTGTAGTTTATGTTTCGGAGGAATAGTACGCTATATTCAAACTCTGCATAATTGAAGTACTGCTACCATATCATCATATCACTATATTTCCGTCTCTCGTTATCAACTCCATATATACGTAGACATATTTAAGAGTTTATATAAATAATAAAAACTAATATTTTATAGAAATACTATCTTAATAAACATAACAAGGAAGTCTGCGAAGTCACTTTGTCGCTAAAAGTCATATTTTACAAGTTAAAAATAAACCGAATGTGGTAAGTGGTTGTTAAGTTGCTGTTGTGGGTACCCTACTCAATACAATCACATCAGCCAATCAAATTGACTACACGACAGCCTACGAGACAAATAATATCGTAGGCTGCACTGACATTTATAGTTCACAATTTTCGTGATTTTATTGTACGATTCTGAAACCTCGAAATAGAATTCTCATTCAACCAATCCATAATCAGGTGTAAATGCGTTTATTTATCATTTAATTTTAATGTTTATTTTATATTATGTACTTATATATTATGTTCTAATTCAAGAATGTACAGCAATCACAAAATAAAAATAATCATCGAAGCAAAAATAATATTGCTGCTCCAGTAGATTATACTTTATTCTCAGCTAATATAAAATCCTAACTTATTTATAATCAAGGTATAACACGACTAATTTGTAATTGAATACATAAACGATCGACTTAACTAGCGTTCCAAATTACCCTTTCAGCGATTTCATTTTTGGGTTCACCTTAATTATGGACTAATTTAGTGTCGTGCTATCTATCGGTAATTTATGTAACGCTTCCCAGTTATTATCGCTTTTAATGACTACGGTTTAATTCATTACTTTCATTTGATCGTATTATTTTTCTATATAGACTTAAATTCATATAGAGCTAGTTAATGCCCCTAGTTAGTTAGTTAGTTTCCCTTTTATAGCTGTTTGAACAAGATAAAAAAAATCGAAATAGTATAATAATTGTGTTTGCTGGCAAACGAAAAAAAAAACCGACTTCGATTACATCGACAAGTAATACAACGTATGTAGACTAAAAAAATATTCAAGTAAATAAGCATTATCAAAGTTTACTCCAAAAGTTGTAATCATATCTCGATGAAATTTAAATGTGACCACATGTATATTATAGTATATTTAGCGTGTATAGGATCCATCCAGCATTTAATAAAAAGCGATTATTTTAATAATGCAAACAGACAGTCCAATTTTATTTATTTGTATAGATGTATAGATTAATATTAAATTTAATTGCGTAATTAAGTTGTATTGTCGATAATTTTTCAACCATAATTCTATACGTCAAATATAAATAATTAATAAATATTATATAATTAAAAATAAACATTCGATTGCAAATTATAATATTATCATGTTTTGATTCATAAAATATTGCACCTTGTTATAAATATTGTACATATATAATATAGTTATTTTAGCTTGGGTTATCCAATATTTCGAGAAAACGCTCAAGATTTATATTAAGCACCAGGAAAAACAATTAAGTTATAAAGATCAACAAAATACAAACTTTTTGGTATTTAAATTTATTCGATAATTAAGCGTTATTTTGAATGAATCAATTTTAGTTATTCTGTAGAAATTGTATTAAGTTTTTGTTTTGCTGTACATTGTTTTTCCAAATTATCGTAATGGAAAACTTAGTACCAATTTGAGTAATAAAGGCTTTAGAATTCAATTTAATATATTTCAGGTCCAAGATGTTTATTCTCATAATTTACATAATTCACTTATATGAAAAATACATTAGAAAGAATAAATTTTTTGAATATATGTATAAGTTTTATATTATATCCTGCCGATCGTTACATAGCATTAATTAATTTGGCACAATATTAATATTTTTTTTATACTTTTCTGTACACCACAATAACATTATTAAACACTCGTCTTAAGATAGTTAAAGATTGTCTAGAACAATATGCGTATTTACGGCAAATTTAGCCATTTCTTTAAGTCCACCCAAATTATTTATGATTTTTCACTCCCACTAAAATATTTTTTATAATCACGTTGCTTATTGCGTTATGTTGTGTCACTCATATTTAGTTTAGGTGAAGTTGGTTGTCACGCAGTTAAGTTGTGTCAATTTATACGAGATTTCTTTGATACGTTATGTATGTATATGTTACGCTCAAAGATCGAAAACGCTCATTGAGCGGAAAAATAGCTCACAACGCGATGTGGTCACAGTAAAACATCCACATAGCGAAATTCGTGTTATGGCTCTAATGAAAACGCGCACGACGCGTTGTGGCAATCAAAGAAAGACCAAAGAGCGAAATTCGTGTCGTGGCTTACATGCTATTCGATCTCAACGCGTTGTGGCAATGAAGAAAAGCCATGACGCGTTCTGAGCATTCATTGTGTTAACCATATCACGACGGACAGGTTGTAACTTTTCGGTGTCGGCTCGGGTGCAAAGACGCATTGAAACCTCAGTTTTATTCATTTCTTTTCTGTTTATGAGAGTGAATTTTAATGTCAGCGCTAATTATGACGAATAAAAAAGAATTGTTTTACGATAAATTACGTGAGTTTGTGGAAACAAGCACTGATCGCAGTTTTATTATGACTACAGAAAAAGTAAAGGGAGCAAATGTAACTTGTAAGCTCTGTTTCAGAAAGAATAGCATAAACGTTGAAAGAGAATGTGCTAATTTGGTCTACAGGAACAGGCAAACAAAATGCTTTCATTGTCTAATTTGAAATTTCCCTGTGTTGAAATTGGTACTAACGTTTTAGTTCCTGAAGTTGATAGAGGACGTGCAGCACCCAGGAATGTTATATGTGTTGTTATGAGCATTAATCCATCAGGTCTCTACCAGTTAGGAAACAAGGAAAGTACACTCGACAGACTTTATGCACGTAATGAATTTACACTTTCTGAAACCAACTTTATTAACATTTGTGATGTGCCCTCAACTACATCGTTAACACTTCGCTCGGCATCTATGTTATCGTCTGGAAGTAAGGAAGCAAGTCGCTCCAAGAATATAAAATGCAACTCAAAATGCCACAGTAATAGTTCATGTAAAAATAAATAGCAATCAAATACTTATTTTTCATAATTATAGTTATTTCTAATATAGGTACATTGTTGTTGCTTATTGGTGATCAATACACATTTGTGTTAAATATTTTTATTTCTTGAAAGAATTTTAATTGTCATGAAAAAATTAAAACCCTTATCATTTTATGTGAATTATGAGTAATTTACAAATGATATGAATATTTTGTGTTCAGTGATTTATTACTTAATACATTGATTTTTTTAAATATAAAGTAATCTCAATAAATAATAAATATCGTTTCATTTTAATTTATATAATTATATACTTAATATATTTGATAATGAGAAACACGTTATGCCGTGATTTTATAAAATGAAAAATATTTCTTAAGGACATCTACCAAAACGTTTCCAGCCTAGGCCTAGTAGGATCTATATCGGAAAGTAGTGTGCATTGTAATCAAATAGTATTCCATACGCGTCATGGCTTTTCTTCATTGCCACAACGCGTTGAGATCAAATAGCATGTAAGCCACGACACGAATTTCGCTATTTGGTCTTTCTTTGATTGCCACAACGCGTCGTGCGCGTTTTCATTAGAGCCATAACACGAATTTCGCTATGTGGATGTTTTACTGTGACCACATCGCGTTGTGAGCTATTTTTCCGCTCAATGAGCGTTTTCGATCTTTGAGCGTAACATACACACCAAATCCAGTAAAATCCCGTCTCAAATTATATAATTTTTATAATTTTTCATATATTTCCTCAAACAAAATTTAAATGATTAGAACTTGAATTTAAATGTACATAATATAAGGACATCACATTCATATTTATTAAAAAATTACAGAATAAGATTTACTTTAATATTTTTACTTTGCTTAAAATTGCCTATTCAATTTGTTTTCAATCAACAAAACTCTAAGTTCAAGTCATAAATATTCAAACTTTAGATTTTCGTGAAATCGAATTACATATATTTACTATAATAATTCATTTTAATCAAAATATAAGGCCGACGTTACTATTTGCTAAATTGGTAGTAAGTTTGTTTGTTTACTAAATGGTAATTATACAGTAGTTAAACGTAAATTTTAAATTATTCATACTATGTTTTATTGAATTTGTACTTTAGTTTTATTGATATTTATTAAAATTTTGTTTACAGACTACTAGTAGAAATATTTTAAAAATTTAATTTAACACAAATTACTCTTACAAAGGATTAAGAGACATTTTTAAGATTACCTTAAGTTTTTTTAACAAAAAATATCGTTTAAATTAGTATACCAAATAAATATTAGTAAACAAGATGTTTGTATATTATTTATATTTACAATGTTTTTTTTTATTATTTGATTTTATCGGATTATCTGTGGCTTTTGTGAATTAAATACCTGGTCATAAATTATTTGAAAATAGAATATTTCGAATATGACAAGGGTTCGCTTCCTAACAATATTAATCTGTTGTTGAAACATCTGGATCATTCTTATGGTAGTCTCTCTCACGTATAGATTTCAAATTAAAGGAACATCTTTATCTCCTACAGTTTTTAATCTAATATTTTTACATTAGCGTTACAACACACATTAATTTAATACATTACAACGTAATCAACAGAAAAGGCTGATAACGCTTTTAAGAATTTCTTTGCATTGAGTACATTCATATACATATGAAAGGGCTAATCAAATCTACTGATTCTATTCCCAAAAGATCATTTTATGTGAGAAATTCTATTTGGAAACAAAATAGGCTTTAAAAAAACACGTTTAATACATAAAGGTGATGTAATAACGATGTATTTCAATTAATCTGAATAATACTAAAATTCAATACAGAATAACGAGGGATGTCAAGTACCTGCATACAAAATTGTGTGTCATGAATGATGAAATAAAAGCCTTCGTTAAAATGTTTTAGATGAATTTATGACTGCGAACATTTCGCACGTGATTTGAAAAAAAGTTTACAATGCTTTACACGTAAATGAAAGAGAGTGTGATGGTTTTGTAAACTGGAGCTATCTACTAAACTTTATTATGCTAACATTTCAGAAATATTTACCTTTACCTGTGTTTCTTACTTGAGTTTAACCTAAATAAGACCATTTCGTTTCGAGTAATGGAGTAAAAAGTAGCCGATATGTTAATCAGGTCGTCTAAAATCGGTAACGCTTTTACTTATCTACATTAGGTTCATTACAAACGATTGCTCGTAAACAATAATGGCGAAAACATGCTTCATACAAAATTCAATGTTTCTTAACTTACAATTTTTTAATTATTTATTTAAAAGTCTACCAAAAACTAAGGTATCAGAGAAGACAGAGAAGACATTGATGTAAAAGTATGGATGGCGTTCTTATTCCAAAACGAGATTTCTAGATTTCTAGCCTTATTTAACCTAACTAACACTCGAAAAGATGTCAGAATCTAGACCAGATACGTGTACAATTAAAAAAAAGGTAAAATGTTCACAAAATGAGTACAATATTAAGTATACAAATAAGAAATACCGATTTGAAAGGCAGATTTTGTCTAAAAAGCCGTTAAGTAACTAAGGACTAACATTTATTATTTTACACCAACCTACTATGACGTATGCGTGGTATATTAAGCTCTTACCCTTCTCCTATATAGAGAAAGGGACATATGCCCAGCAGTGGGGTGCGCCACGCTGAATTGCGTAAAATCTAGAAACAACTTAAGATATTGTCATCCGAAACCTCGAAAAAAAGTGAAAGAAAATAATAAGAAAGATATTAATCCAGTTAATATGTTTCTTATGTGGCGCGAACTTGGGGAGGCCTATGTCCAGCAGTGGACTGCGATAGGCTGAAGTGTGTAATCCAGTTAAAGTACCGATTAATATATAAATAATAAATAAGTATTAAACTAATATAACGGATAGTTATATTAGTCCAAAAACTTTTTGTTTAATAAATAAATGATTATCATGTATCGATAAGTAATTTTGGAAATCTTCTCAAACCAATCAAGGCGTAGTCGGTTGTAATATATGTATTATGTTAATTTGTGTATGTAGTACATAAAGGGAGGACGAGGAAGAGAAACACAAGGATGATTAATCATATTTCGCGACTGACAAGCACAACGAATTATGTAAATACGTAACCCTTATTACCATACAACCAATAGCGAAGGAATTGATTAGGATAGGACCTTGTAAATTGTACATTAATATGTAATCTTTGATAGCACAGAATATATAATTTGCTTCTTCTGTAATTTAGGTTCTTTATTTTTTTTTAATTGGTCATATTTCAAAACTCTATAAAATTACTCAGATTCGATTTTGATACATAATTAATATATTTAGATGTAAATGTTAGAGTTATTTTATTTATAAACGAATTTTGAATGTATAATAAACAGGATAATAAATGTTTTGTTTCAGTTAACTTTAATACAAAAAAGTTACGAAAATTCAACGACCGTTTACGTATCACTTAATATAATTATTTTTATCACAATAACATTACGAAATGCCTAACTCAACATTAATTTTGTCAAATCAAATAATACGGTTATTATACTTACGTTGAAACAGTAAATTCATATCCAACACAATTTCAAAAAAAAAAAAATGTTTCATATACTTTAAATTTTCAATTTTAGTTTCATACACATTATATCACTATAACAAAACTGTAATTAAATAAATACATTTCACATATACACATACACTTTCACGTACGTAAGTTGTCAGAATTCGTGTAACAGAAGGAGCAGCGTGCAAGCACGACGGCGCGCAGACGACTGACGCTGAGATGAATTTCAGAGAGTTCCAACGTGAGCTTTCGACGGAATACCGCCCGCCTAAGTGCGCAACGCTCGTAGCTAACACTATTATAAATATAACTTTATTATAATTAAACCATGACTCTACATCTGTTTATATTAAACCTCTTCATTCTATGATATGATAATATTGTGTCTATTATTAAATATCAGGAACTTAAAAAGATGGAAATGAATGTAGAAAGATCATCGCGGTAACGATTATTGAAAATACAATAAGTGTGTTTATTTAATGTCCTTATTTCTGAATGGTGTCTGTGAAAGTCTTGCGCTTTTTGTCAGTCGTGACATTTTTTTATACAATAAATAATGAAGAAATAAAACAATTTCATGTAAAAAACATCCCGATCATGACGCACACTCTCTTAAACATGATATGTCTGTGTTTATATAAGACATTATCTTAAACATGTGTCATTATTTTCTAATATATAAAAATTTCGCGTGACAGTGCTCTGTAACAGACAGAACTCCGAAATGGATTGACCGATTTCTATGAAATTTTGAAGTACTACTTTTTGCGAATGTTTGACTTGGGGACTAAATTGGTGGTAGTGCTTGAACGCGAAACGCTCTCAGTGTTACGAAAAGTGTGATCGGGCGAGGTGAATGGAAGTTGAGAGGGAGATATAAGTTAGATGGAGCTAAAGAAGTTTTACTTCAATTGTGTGGTCTAAAACACAGTCCTTTTTTTGTATATTTGGTAGATCTGAGAATGGATTGTGGGCTACTTTTTTACACCCTTAAGTGATAAGGATGGCCCTCAAATGATTTTATTACCATTTTTTTTTGTTTCATGTTGTAAATTTTGTTCAAAAATCAGAAATTACGATAAAACGCTTTTAAAAATTGCAGAATTACAGATGTGCTGTAAAATATAACATTGCGCACAGAATCTAATGCCAACTTAAATAGGGAACATAAACCATTGAGAAACGTCTGTATGTATAGTAAAAATTGTAACAGGAAAATGTCGAAGGAAAATTTAAGAAACTTAATTTGAGGGATCTTTCTGAGGGCAACAATTTATGATTTTTTTCTGTATTTGCTTAAGCATCAGTGAAATTTGATGCACAAGTATTTTTAAACATATTTTTATCCTCATGCAGATTCCACAATTGTGATTCTATAGTCGTAACTTTATAGTTGGTGCAGATTTAATTATGGTCCACCTTTGAAGTGGCATATTAACTACATTAACAATACCACAAATGAAGCTGTGAAAGACAGTTTAAATATTTGCCACTTTACATCAAGCTACAAGTACTCAACTTCAATTCAAAGAATCTTTGGAACTTACTAAAATATTTAATAAATCCACAAAAATTCAAATTTCAAAAATTCAAACCAAAAAGATTACTCATATCAAAGTTAGTGCCACCAACTTCATCATTACAGCCTATACAGTCCACTGCTGGACATAGGCCTCCACAAGTTCACGCCAAAAATAACGTGAACTCATGTGTTTTGCCCATAGTCACCACGCTGGGCAGGCGGGTTGGTGACCGCAGTACGGGCTTTGTCGCACCGAAGACGCTGCTGCCCGTCTTCGGCCTGTGTATTTCAAAGCCAGCAGTTGGATGGTTATCCCGCCATCGGTCGGCTTCTTAAGTTCCAAGGTGGTTGTGGAACCTTGTTATCCCTTAGTCGCCTCTTACGACACCCACGGGAAGAGAGGGGGTGGCTAAATTCTTTAGTGCCGTAGCCACACAGCACCAACTTAGATATGAGTAATCTTGCAATTTTACGCCAAATGTCGTAGAATATAGTAAAAAGATTTGATGAACCAAAAAAAAATGTGTTCTACGGTCGAACAGATGCCTAATAAAGAAAATTATATGAAGCCCAATTTACCACACTGCGCTACCGTGACTTGGTGAATATCTCCGGGTGATGGGTAATGCGTGTTTCTTTATGACTATCTGATGAATAAAATCAATTGAAATATCAAAGAATGTCTTAAATTAAACCCAATAAAACAAAAGATAGAATAAAAAATAAGATGCTCATCTCTTCAGCCAACATTTTAAATTACAAAATTCGTAAATGTATCTAGATAAGTTTTTGTTATGGTTTCTATTAAAATATACTTAAAAAAATAATTATAACAGGGTATTAAAAAATTGTCAAAAGTTATAACAATACAATATCAAACCGTACAACAAGTAATTTTTAAAGGAATTGTTTGTTTATAGTGATCATACATGTCTTTCAAACTTTCATTTTACTGATAGTAAGAATGGAATTTACGTTTCCAGATAGATAGCTCGTGACAGATGGGGATGGATGGACGGACGGACAGCGGGGACTTACAAATAGGATTCCTTTGGCCCTCCTTCCCATCCTTTGAAATAATACGTTTTTCTCCCACATACAACTATTTTACCCTACATACCAAATTCTATCTTGTAATTTTGAAAGGAAAAAAGAACTACCTACTTCCCATTTGCAACGTAAAGTAGAAAAATCAAACGTTTGCGTGGCAAAAAAGTCTTTAGTAATTCAGTCCATCCGTTAACCTTTTTGTGACTTAAGTACTAACTCGATGTTAGTGAGTTTGTGCAATTCGACAACACTTTAAACTAGCTTAGTAAACATTCAACGTGGTAAAAAGTTAGCAATTAAACAATGATACCATAATTTTTTCGTAAACAAAACCATACCTTCTACGATTAAACTTCAAATTTATATTATTAATTGAACTGAGTCAAAGCTTAAATCCTTTGACTTTTAGCATTATGAAACGAGAAAATGAATAACCGCGGTAAAGTTAACGTTTGGATAATACTAATATTATACACATATATGTTACAATTCACAACTTATGAACTAAATATTTACAGATAGGTACAAACCATGTTCGCGTGGAATGGTGCCAAGAATGGTGGCAGTATTTCCACGTTGAATCGCTATGCCGATTCTCTGGGCAAAAAATGCACCAGCCCTCTTGTCACCAGCGGAAGTAATAAGGCGAGGATTTATCTCTTTAAAAAAAAATTAGCACCGCTACTCCAAGGTCCAAGTATTTTGACTGTAAATGGCACAAATATGTAATTTGGTATTAGTGACGAATATTTGTATATAAAGAATTATGAAGTTTTCCAATTGCATAATCATCAAAAACGCTACGGGAACAGTTGAACTAAATTACAATAAAAAAATATACTGAACCAACTAATTTAAATAATCATAAACACTTCATAAAAAAATAATCAAATTGATTAATTCCAAACAGTATTTCATTTCCGTAACTATGAGTGATTCCACTAATCCTATTTACAAACAAACGTTCCCTTATTAATATTATGATGGAACAAAGTGTTGTAATATTGCTAATTCCATTTCCAGTATCCGATAGCCAATTTATTATATCGATGTAAATAGAACTCGTTACATTAATCCGCAGTTACCGGACGGATGACCGTTCGAATTAAAACACTTTTCATCGGCACATTACAACCGGAAATTAATTCTGTTCACACAATAACGTAATGGTTTCATTTCAAAAATGATGTTTTACTTCGTCACTGAATTTTTCATTTTTGAATGCCATTACACTTTGTTAACAGATAAGATCATTACGATTTTCAGTTAATTCATGTATGTAAATAGTTTAACAATAAAACGCGTCCATTTTTAACCGACTTAAAAAAAGGAGGAGGTTACTCAATTCGATCGTATATTTTAGGTAAGGTATATTCGGGGATAACTTCATTGCTTATGAACCGATTTTGACAAATCTTTTTTTGTTACAAAAGAGATATCCCAAGGGTGATACCATAATAAGGAAACCAGGATCTGATTATGGAATCCCAAAGAAATCGAGGGGAACTCTCGAAAACCGTAGTGACGACTAGTGCGTTTGTTAATTTTTATCATCTACTTACGTTGTATTACTTGTCCATGTAATTGAAGTCGGTTTTTTTTGGTCTGCGAGCAAACACAAATATTCACTTCCTACTGTTAGTCAACAACACGTATATATTTCATTAAATTTTATTCTTTATTCATTCACTTAATTTTAAATATACTTTTAAAGATTGTTGACTCACTTGACTTAAACCATTTTTAATAAATAACTTTACAAAAAAGGCGGAGGTATTCAATTCTACTTGATATTTTATATGTATTATCTCATAACTTTTTACTGTGTGTACCGATTTTAATAATTCTTTTTTTAATCTAGTTGGTACATGTCATGTGGTTCCATTTAAATTTGAGCGAAATCTGATAAATAATTTTTGAGTTATGCTTAATAATGGCTTTTCATTGACTACTTTTGTGACGTCGATGACGATATAATTTATTTATTTGTCATTTTAAATCAAAGTCAATTTATTTATTTGTTTAATTTATTTATTCTACTGACTAATACAATTATTTTTAATATAAATTTGTCATTAACATTAAATTATTGATTTGGTAAATTATCTCACTTATTACATATACATAACTAGTAATCAATCGAAGTAGGACTTGCAGTTAAAATCGAACCCAAAGCCATATGTTTGGTTACTTAGATATTCGATAATTACTACTATATGATAAAGATAATCCTTGATATCATTCACGTTTACATATGTATAGTCTATGAATTATAATTCAATATTTTACTGTCTATTCTTGATACAAAGACTATTTATACCGAAATGTTAGTATGTTTCTACATATTGTAAACCTGATATAAAACTAGAGATCAGTCAATACTCGAAACTAAATTAAGCTTTGATAATCACTGACATGCCAGGGTGATTCACCCTGTTACATCCCACTGCTGGTCAAAGGCCTTTAGCCCTGTGTAGGAAAAAGGCCAGAACTCGATCTATATATTAACTCTATAAGTAACGATAGCCATCAGGTGTTTATGGTAACAATTGGGACCGACGGCTTAACGTGCTCTTCTGAAAATTCTAAAAATTATTCAATAACGAATATCCAAATACATATCCCAAGTGGGAATTGAAACTCCAATCGCCGGTGTTAAAGCGCCGCGCACACACAACACCAGAGCAGTGAACGATACATTTTCAACAAAATGTCTGCTTAGGATTTTAATAAATGACATGATTGATATGTCAAGGTTTATTTTTTTTGTCTTGAACAAGTCTAGTTAAATGATGAACATTCCTGTTAAATTCTTATTTACGAAATAAAATTCATTAACATTTATAGGTAGGTATCACTTTTTTGTATTACCAAACATTTTTCGACTCGTATGGGTAGCAGGTTACCTCAGGTCAAAGGAATTTGAATAAAGAAATGTCAACATGCCTCCTTAAAAGCTGACGAAATAAATAACAAAAAATAACCTATTAAAAATAAACTTCTTATTACAAAAATGCACAAGAATTAATACGTACGTCTCCAGTTTCAAATATATAAATTCCTATCTAGTATGTAGTGGATCTATTTGACTATTGACTATATACGAGATTTAAAAATGAATCACTGATATTTTTATGTCATTTTGACAAATATAACTTATGGACTTACTAAAAAATTTAGTGGAAAAATGTGTGTGTGTCTGCTCTGACGCACGAGTTTACTCCTTCAGATCGACTGTCTAAATAAGCACATAAAAGGCTTACTAGTCTAAGAAAAATATTAATACCATACCAAATGGTAAATAAACGAAATAACGCCATCTACGCTTCTCGTAACGATTTCATCCGTTCAGTAGATTTTATTCCTCATATTTTTTTTACACCGAGGGCTTTATATGAAAATCTTTAAAAAAACCATTTTCTAAATCTACGGTAAACTAAGTGTAATCCAACAGAAGATACGAAAATTACACTAGTGTTGTGTCAGCACTCTGCTATACTAAGCTGGGAAGCAGTTTAGATTCGAATAAAGAACAAATAGGCAATGAAAGTGTATTTATAAACCATTACGCGCGTAAGCAGGTTTCAGGCAGCTCTTTCGTTGAGTTTCGCGATATTAACTGCGTGTGCATATTTGAAGACACTTCACCTACATTGCAAACGTTACAGCTCACACTTGAGCTACGGACGATATCTTCTTTTGTTAAAGTCCTCTCGCTTAAGCGATTTTTAATGAGCTGGCTTAATGAGCGCGGTCCGTATTTACGATACATTGGTATAATTCTGTTTGAGGGTGTCTGTTACATTTAAAGGTTGTAATTAGATTTTGGTTACGTAACTTAATCATTTTTTATTTATACTATATTTTCATTACTGGTTAAATTGAATAATCTAGTTTAATGAACCTACAATGAGGTTATAAAAATATATTCAGCCTTTCAAATATGTTTTATATACATGTTGGACTTTTTTAAGGTAATCCGACTAACCCTTGTATTTCAGGTAACAGTTGAATGATATTTTAAATGGAGTTTTTGTTTTATTAATTATGTAAAATATCAATATTATCTCTTATAATTAATAACACAACCAGAATCGAATCATATCAACCAGTTTCAAATTGCATTAAGTGTCCAATCAATGCGGTGCTAACAGGCTTTTATTATAGTTAAAAATGTTTTTTAAAAATTTCCTAGTAAAAGTGGTTAATATGTCAACAGAGCATAAATTCACTTTATCCTAAATTGCCAAAATGGTCGCATTTTAAAGGTTTTCTTCTGTTTAACGTCGCTGGTATAAATTTTGCGGCGTGTGGATGTCGACCCTTATCTAGTGTCCGACCGTAAGGGGCGTAGACACACATGCAGTGTAACGTAAATTTTGGTTTTATTGATTTAATTTTGAAGCAATGTGGTAAATAATGATATGTTATACGTTACATCGAGAGAGTGGTTCCTCTGATGGAAATTATCTCTGTATGTTTTATAATGAGGTATATCATCGTTACTTTCTCTAAGAAAAATAAATATGTCTTGTGTGTCTCTTGTTTCCTATTTAGTTTTAAAATATAATTTTGAAGTAAAACTTCTTTAGAATCTGTGTGATTTGAAACTGTATGAAACGAAAATTCGTCACGATAAAGAAACAAACATATAAATGTATAGAAGAGAATGAGACGCACACAGACATTTTTTATCGCAAAATCATAAAATAAAATATAAAAATAAAATTAAAAATATTGCATAACATTTTGATCGTAAGGGCGTTGCTGACCCAACTCCCGATTTCCCCCAGAAGCTCTGGCCACCTTACTCACCACAGGAACACAACACTGCTCGGATGAATTATTATTTAGCTGTGATCTTCTGTAAGGTTGAGGGATTATCCCAGTCGGACTGCTCCAATTTTGAGTAGGATATTTCCTGCTGTACCTTACCTCGGGTGTCTAATATTATTCCAAGAAAATCAAAAACTAAAGTAGTTATTTTAAGCACAGGCAACATAAGTAATTATGTTCATTAATGATACAAATTATTCATTTTTATAAAGTCGTAAAATTTCGTTTTACACCTTTGCATCATACGATACTCACACGAAATTACGTCTTTGTGACATGAGCAATATTACTTTGTCTTTGATATTCAAGCTCTTTGAAGAAACGCTACAAAAGTTCCCGGTACAAAAACTCTTTTAGCACAAAAATGTTTTCTAAAATAACGAGTTTGAAATATTTATATTTTAAAACAGCAAGTAAATTTCAATAGAAAATTAAAAAATAATACCTGCGAAAAATGTGCTTGAGTTTTCTGCAGACCATTCTGGTTGTAATAAGTCAATATGGCCACATCACAAGATCATAACGTGCAAGTAAACGACTCGTTGAAAGTGACCTAGTAAATCCAAACACGATACGTGGTTGTAGTTTTTCAAATCTCACCTACCTGGTTACAGCACCAGATTTACGATGATTGACTGACGACGCGTTGGCGCAACGGTCACAGCACTGGTTTGTGGCTGTTGCGCTAGCGGTTGCGGGTTTAATACAGATGTTTGCCGTGGTCTGGTGCTTGTGTATTGTGTGTGCTTCCAGACCTTCGACACAGGAATTAATCTGAATGAGAGCCGTTAAGTATAAGGCGTTTATTAATTTATTTATTCAGGTCATAAATATAACCTGCTTTGCCTGACCTTAATTACCTTCACAGAAATAAATAGAAAGTTAAAATGCATTTCCTCTATCGATCCTCAATTAATGAACTAGGAAAACTTAATTATTACTTTTCTTACCATCTTCTCAAGAAGTAAAACTATCTTTAAACACAACAGGCTTACGTCAATACATCCTGAATGGATGGCGAAAATAAATTATTTATATAATAAACAATATATTATAAAAAAAAATTAATTAAAAAAACGTATATATTATATCGAAAAAGTGTTTTTCAATAATTAAGGAGCACGGTAACCGCGAAAACAAAAGGTTGTAAACAATATTTATTAAACTAAGCACGTCTGGTCCGGCCCTAAAAGCCCATTTTGTTCCATACGTTCACCCTAATGAGTAAAAATATTAATAGCCCCGTTATTAATTACAATAGCGAGAGTAATTTATTACTTTACCAAAGCTTAATCGCTTACATGTAGAACAAGCTAGACTGTGTAATTTAGGACAAAAATGTAACACGCTAGTATATACTTTATTTTTAAATCCATAAGAGACATTTCTGTTTTAAGGAATGAGAATATGAGCTGAAAGTTTTATATTATAAGGGAGTTTTGTTTTTTTATAAGATCGATAATACAAAGATCGTTATGCTTTAATTCCGACTTAATCATTCTAACAAAAATCCAAAGCCTATTTTTGTCGTTAATTTGGCAAATACTTTATACGATAGTTGTATGCAATATTTTCAATAAATAAATAAAATACTGAGTAACAGAGAGATTCAGCGAGTGGTTTGAGGTGAACAATAGTAATTACTGCTTGTTTTTATAAAGCTAAATACGCTTAGAAGTTTCCAACGCGGATTGTCAAACGACGGAAATTGAAATCATCATTATTTTTCCTGAATATTTCAATTTTCTTTAATTTTCATTAAATTAGTATCTTCTACGAGTTTTAAGGAAACTTTGAAAAAATTTCCTAGAATAGGTTAAGTAATTCTCGAGTTTTGCGCTTAGTGACACATTTAGCGATTTATTGTAAATTAAACTCGTATAGATAAATATTAAGCTCTATAATATACTAAGATACATATGTTCACTTTGAAAGAAATATGGCTCTACTTTCTTTTTCTTTTTCCGTGAAAAAGACAAAGGTTTAATCAGCTCTACCGCGCTCACCTTACTATTCCTATAAGAATAAGGTTTAATGGTACGTTTTTACTATAATAAACGCGACAAACGCGTGACGTGTTCTTAAAAGCATGGTCAGAAGTTCTTTAAGAGCAAGCCCAAAATATAAAATAAAAATTAGTACCAACTAAATAGCTTTTCACAACATTTTAAATAGCCAATCGAGCGTCAGCTGTAATGGTGATACTTTTATCACCATTACACATGTCAGTTATCCAATTTTATTTTAACTCTAGTAATTATTATTATATTCACATATTCCTTTTTTTATGTAACTAGGTCAGTAAACAAGCGTACGATTCACCTGATGGTAAACAATAGGTTTGTAACAAAAGAAACATCGCCAGCGCATGGCCGACCCCATCCCCAATCTATCCCAAGAGCTCTGGTCACCTTACTCACCAGCAGGTACACACTACTGCTTGAAAACAGTATTATTTAGCTGTGGTCTTCTGTAAGGTCGAGGTACTTCCCCATTCGGGCTGCTCCATATTTTGAGCAGGAAATTTCCTGCTGTGCAATACCTCAGTTATTACAAAAAAAGTGTGCGTGTACACAAGTAAGAAGTTATACTTCATTGGCTAGCTAACTTCACGTTGCTAACTTCTTCTTCGTTGACTTATTTACTTCAGGGTGTCGGTTTTTAATAATAATAATAATTATTATTATTAAAAAAATTTAGTGAGTGTTTGCTTGTGCAACCTCTCATCATTTTTCCCTAATGCGCCAAAAGAAGTGTAGCTTCAAAGATACATTATTAAAAGAACCAGCGCCAACTCAAAATATCTTTTGCAATAATTACGACTAATTTCAGAATGCTCAAGCACGTCACAGAAACGTCAATAATCGTAAAAAAAAAAACTTTTAAATAATTAAAATAAATATTAATTCGAAATTATTATATACGCAAATGACATTATTATGTGCATGCACAATGTATAATAATGCACAATTTAAGCGTAGTTATATATCAAACTGTAACATAATATTAGGAATGGATTCTATTACCATGCGAGGCATATCTAATTCAGTTATTGTAAATAATATCCAATCCCGTTTTGATTATATAATAAACTGTCAGAGCAGTCAAATGATTGCTTTTGATGCTTAAATCAAATTTCGAAATCGACTTCCAAAAAAGGAGGAGGTTCTCAATTCAATTGTATTTTTCCAAATATATATTACTTCAGAACTTTTAACTGGTTGGACTAATTTCGATAAAAGAAAATAATAATAATCGAAAGGTGGTGCGTGTCATTTGGTTCCATTTAAATTTATTTAAGATCTAACAACTACTCTACGGGTTATATCTAATAATACGTTTATACTTGACTATTTTTTCGTCGACCTACGTTATAATATACCGCATAACTTTTTACTGGGTGTACCGATTTTGATGATTTTTAATTTAATAGAAAACTGATATTTATCATATGGTCACAATTTAATTTCATCGAGAACTGATCACAACTTATGGAGCAATCTTTGATAACGCGTATTCACTTGACTATTTTTTCGTCTACCTACGTTGTATTCGATGTAATTGAAATCGGTTTTTTTTTCATTTGCAAGCAAACACAACTATTTAATTACCTACAATAGTTGTATTTCTTTTAACTTACTATACAACTTTTTCTACACAATGTTAAGGAGGTCCTTTAACAGCGGTATATTATAGCATTGTAACATTTCATAACTTTTGTATTTAGATACACTTAACCAATTATTGTCGAATGTACGTCGTTTTGTGATACGTATCACAACTATTTCTTAATCTGTGATTTTTATTTATACTGTAATTGTTTACTGTAATTGGTTACTTACATCATGCAGTATGACTCATCTATATCTATATAAATAAATAAAATTGGAGTGTCTGTTTGTAATATTAAAATAACCGCTTTGTACGCAAACGAATGTGTTTCTTTTATAATAATGCAATGTCAATCTGCGTACAGTCTGGATCGAGCATAAATATACACTCGCTGGTAAATAAACGGGACACGACTTAAATAAATGAACAAGAGATATCATGCACTACTCATCATGCTCAGGAGGAACGGAAGACGGAGTGGTTCTAGATAATATAGTTGCGACTTTTAGGATATATGCCGGCGTTTATCTATGAATAGTCCAATAATCACGCCAAACACAAACTTTACTCAAGATTTTGACTAGACTTTTAGTGGCAGATAGCTGATGTAATAAGGAGTAACATATTGTTCTTTTGTTTTAGAAATTTTGTAACTCTGTGAACTGAACAATAATTATTTTTTTTCACGCGGACGAAGTCACGGGTACAGCTTCTAGTAAATTAATAAACATCAACATTTGATGTCAAATTGACAAAGAGGTACACAAACTATTTTGCTGTTTCGTTAACAGTCGTGTTCTCGTTCCCCGCTGATGTCAAATGTTTGTGTAGATCATAGAGAAGTTCGGGTCTGGAACTTTGTGTTTGTGTTGCATGTATTTCCGGTTCCCAATGTAGGATTTCGTACAAATGGGGCTAGTACCAGGGTGTACCGATTTAAATGATTTTTTTTTTAATTAAAAATCTTGTGCGTATCGTTTGATTTGATTTTAATTGGAACCATATCTGATTATTTCTAGTGTTATTCCTAATAATGAAAAATAAAAGTTTTCTTTTTTATATTTGAGAATTAACACAATTATTAATATATTTGGATGAAAAACCTTATAATAATTATGTAAGGTTTATATATTAATTATTAAATATTATAAGATATAATAATTATATACCTACCTTATGATAATTATTAATTTATAATTATAATAATAATTAATTTTGGTTACAATTTTAATATTGTTTGGTTGAATTTTAATATTGATTTTTATTTTAATTTTAATTTTAAGTTTGATATTTTATACTATAATTTCTTTGAAACTAACATAGTTTAAGAAAAAATGTAATTAACAAAAATATGGACTGATGTCGCAAATAAATAATAATTATTATTATTAATTGTAAAACAGACAAAATTAACTGAGGTAGTGCACAGCAGGACATTTTTTGCTCAAATAATGGAGCAGCTCGACTGGGGTAGTACCTCGACCTTACAGAAGACCACAGCTAAATAATACTCCTTTTAAGTAGTGTTATGATCCTTTTGGTAAGTAAGGTGACCAAGGCTCCTAGGGTGAATTGGTGATAGGGTCAGCAACGCTCTTGCGATGCTTTCTCATAGGTAAATGAAGCTTAAAAAAGTAATTGTATTTAATATGAAGCAACGATTCAAAACGTAAATTTAAGAGAATTATATTTTTTTATCTACAACTTTCAATACAAGTGATGTATTATCAGTGAACCACACAACATCACAAAGACCTTTCGCACAGAGTAGATTTACTATACAAACTTGGACACTCTTAAGTTGAACAAAAAGCGCCTCAATATCTCTCACTAAAGTAACTAACTTACTTATTATTAGGATAATATATTCAATTGTAACTTGCTCGCGATATGCACATGATATTAATATAAACAAAAATATTGAAAGAACTAAATTGTAAAGAAATTTTTTGCAAGTAGAAGTGGGCTAGTATTAAACTACGTGGTCACTGTAAAATACTTGTGATTGTGGAGCAATAAGTAAGGAAATTGTGCTTGCAAACATAAATAACCGACGTCAAGTACATGGATCAATAATACAACGTAGGTAGACGAAAACAATGTCAAGTACGCATTAGAACTAGCTCAAAAAGTACGTGTCAGATCCCGATTCAATTTCAATAGGACCAAGTGACAAACACCATCTTACAATTAAAAGACATAAATTGAAATCGGTACACCCAGTAAGAATATACGAGTATGAGGTAAAGATATATCATAACATAATCACATCTCTAATATATCTGAAATACAAATAAATATAATTTACATAACGAAAAAATAAATGCTAAGTAGCCTACATAATATTACACAAACCGTAACACAGCAGCATTCGCTCTGAGAATGTTCCATCAACATATTTTTGATGTCACCGAAGTATCATGTCGCCGTTCCTTGTATTAGTGCACTTGTTTTGTATATATTTTGATGTAATTGTAACAGAGTTGAATTTTAGGATATTTTAATTTATAAAACGCTAACCGTTCCCACAGATATTGTCCTACAAAAATAACATTTTTCAATTTTTTTTTTTTAGAATATTTTTCATATTTTTTTTTATCTATCGGAAACTTGTACTTAATGCTATAAAACTCTTAGAGAAATGATAAATGAAAGTTGTAGCGTAATAATGGGAATCATTTTGTACATACAGATTAATCTGTATGAACAACAAACTTTACTTTATAGTTTATTTGACATAAATATTCCATTGATTACTTTTTTATAATATATGCTAATTGAATGAAAAATTTACAAAAATAAAGAAGAGACAGTTTTGTTTTGAAAATTGAATCGGTGCACGTACAAAACAAACATTCCGAATGCATAGTTTTCCTGCGTGTATTGCATTCAGCAATAAAACTGCGCGAATGTTTGACACATTAAATTTTTAGAGCCTCGTAAAAATAAAAAAAATATATGTATATCGGGTTTATTTTTATTTGGCGCCGAGTTAAATGTTGAATATTCATACGCGGTTTGATGCACGACTACACAATTTCGTTGGTTGAAATAATATTTTATTAAAAGTTAATATTTTAACGTGACGTCATGAATTGGGTATGTCCGTGTTAGTATTTATAGACTGTTTTAACATGAGCCATCGAACAGTAAAAATTGCTGCTTTAAGCGATACATTTTAAAAGCGAGTTCGATAAATTTTGACGTTTAATACCTTTATATATGTTTGTGTGTATTGTATACGTAACTTTGTATCCACGTATGTAATAATATATATATATATATATATATATATATATATATATATATATATATATATATATATATATATATATATATATATATATATATATGTATATTTATGCAACCCAATTTTTGTACTGTATGACATAAGCTTGAAATAGACATACATTTTAATAGCACCCAAACACGTTCTAGGTGTTTTTATTAAATTCATATATGTATACATACGATTATTATCACTTCAACCTATCGCAGTCCACTGCTGGACATAGGCCTTCCCAAATTCGCTAAAAAAATTACATGAACTCATGTCTGTTGGTTAACAATATTTTTGAGTAACAAAATAAAACTTGTAAGTACAATGAAAATCACATGTAACTTATTTAATTTGAGTATTTAAACCAGATTTTTTTAAACTAAAATTTAATACATTATAAATCACTTCAAAACCCCCAACCGGATTGAAGGAAAATACCTTGGAAATTACAAATTTTACGATCTAATAACATTTGGCATCGTTCCCATACGATGTGGAGTTACGATGTGCTAGCCTGGTTTGGCTGAAAACCGAATTTGTTAATGCACTAATACGTTTTAAGTTACGTACATTTTTAAAGCAGCTACACTCCGATTTCAATCGAACGCTTAAGATATTATGTTCTCTCTCAAGGAAATACGTCGCTTGAGCCAAAATCATAGACCAGAATATTACTAATCAAAATAAATTCTAAGTGAAAAAGATCCGAATCATTTGTATCGCCTTAACTTCGTAATATGTTTATTATAATTGTAATTTATTCTCTATTTATGAAGTTGAAGAAATTAGGAAATCGCAGTACCTACCCAAAAGACATATTACAATATTTAACGAAAATTTAATAGTAATCACTTTAATGCTTCTAGCATCAAAAGCATCAAAACCCCTATAAAAACAAATATTATCAGTTTCTTTTCCTCTAAAGGGAAAAAGAGTTGCTTTGAATCGGCCGCGGCCCTTATTTCACGCACGACTATAACTACTGGTCCAAATTCTTGTAAGCAAATATGTCTAGCTTCAATAACGTAAATTTTTTGTATAATAATATTAAAAATTTTATACTTTATAAAATATACAAAAAAAAATTGTTTTGATTCAATTAACAGAAAAAACTAAAATAATTAAATAATACAAAGTATAAATACCAAATTCATTAATATACAACATAATTTACCTAGTAAAATAAGTTAATAAATAAATAAATAGGTAATATCAGAGTTATAACAATGAACCTAAAACTAAAAATCTTAAGAATAAACATATATACATAATATAATAACTAAAAAAATATTATTAAAAGCAGTCCCTTTAGGCAAGGTTCCGAAGATACTGGCAGCGTTCCCCCTTTGAATAGCTAGACTAATTCTTTGCCCGAAGTAGCTGCCAGCTCTTTCACACAAATTAGTTTATCATACACTAAAAAGTCTAAATTTTAATCATAAAATCCAGTAATTGATTAAAAAACAAATTAACAATTACAAAACTAAACAATTAAACCTTTGTATTTCAGAAAGTATATTTTCTTATCCTGGTTTTGAATTTTGGATACAACAGTGCAGTACGATTGCATAAACTCTTCCTATTTCTAGACGGATTTAAATCTGAACACGATTTAGAAGGATTCCTCCACGTAGGCAATGACTACGTAGTGTTTCTTAGAAAACCCAGTTCACATGCCAAGTTCCTGATATACGAACTTTATGAAGCAAATAACGTTAACGCTGATAGCAATAACCCAAGATTACTCGCAATATCAAAAGTACCTGTTACGTATATAAAAGATCAACTGAAGACTTTTAGGAGCGAGTTATATAAAGCTAAGTATGTTGATGATAATATCGTGCCTGGTACTCAAGTGAAGACGTTAAGAGAATGGCAGATAGATAGAACGTTGAACTTACAAAACAAAGGACTAGATGCTAAGAAACCTGTGCTGAGAGCTCTTATTGTGTGATATTTGCGAAATAATATCAAGTGGTATATTTTGTTTATTTCAATTCTTATTAGTCGCTTTCAATGTACTCGAGAGGAAAAATGTTTGTTTATTTTCTTAAATTAACCGTTCTGTTTTTTTGTCCTCTGAAGTAGTATTAATGTTACAATTCTTACTTATTATTTTGTGCAAAATGTAAACGGTTAAAAATATTGAATGCTTTATATTTAAGCACTCTACAAAAAGTAGTCTAATACTCAAAAACTTATTTCAATTAAAAATTAATAAACCTCTTTCTTTGTATACCTTAAGAAGTTAAAACGCTATTATTCTATAATCTTATTTTATAATTTTTTAAACGATGACAATTTTATTGTATTTGACGATCATTTAAACTTATATCTATACATATTATAACTGATTCTGCTTCACACATATATTCTAAAATATCATAATCATCACCCGTTTTTTAAATAATTATTTAAGCTCATTTTTAATGCCGTCTCCTACAGCCAAATAAAGCTAAACTTGCTCACAACAGTTACCTAACTAAAGAAAACTTCATAATTCAATGTATATTCAAAGTAAAACGTTTGATCGTACCAAAATACGGTGTAAATGTGTTGAGTACTAAACGAAGCAGTTTCAATAAATAATGTATAAGCACACATTTGCAAGGCTCGTATATCATCCATCATCCGGATTTGATAACAGTTCACTATGTAAGGAGTTCCTTGCCGTCATATTTGATAAAATATCATCTTCAACCTCGTTCGATAAAAATCGTATAATTCGTGTTGGATTTTAGTGTTTAACGTTTAAATATACTGAAGATTTTAATTTGGAAAATGACGATTCAAAAGCGCTTTTAAAGCCTATTTGAATAACGTTATTTTTGATTTAGATTTCGAATTTATGTATAAATAAATTTGTGATTCTACTATTTGATTATTTTATTCTAATTTCACGATTTTTAAATCCGGTTGGTTGTTAGAATTATAGTATAGAAACTATGTATTTCTTTATAGTTTATTTCAAATCAATATATATCATACGTTTACTATCTTTGTGCCGTCTGTCTTTTCAAAATTATAAATGTTGGTAAAAAGTTAGTATTTAATTTTAATTAACTAGTTAAATTACTTAAAGTTTACCAAATTTATCCGCATAAATTTAACCAAAAAATATTCAACATAATTATGTGTTTGAGTTCGAAAACGAACTTACTTGTCAAATAAATAATGTTTAAGTTTTAAGACTACCTATCTGACTACATAATAAAGATATGTAATAGTTTTCGAAATTTTATCTACTTCTATTCTTCAAGAAGCGAGTATTCTCGTTTGTCTTACGTTTCTTGTAGATTTTCAATTCACCAAGTCGTGTGTCTAGCGTACGCTGATTTAGCAAATATAACGATATTGATATTTAATATTCATCTTTTAATATTTTCATATTTTAATGTTTTCTCATAAGCCTTAGATCTGACGAATATAGTATACGAAATAATAAACATAAATACTAAAATTAACGCAAAACACAATAATGATTATAGTATTATGTAGTCGGTTTAGAAAAAATCAATTAAGAAATTTTAGCAACCACGCTTTGTCTATATTAATACAATACTGGCTCTTAGATGATTACTTGTTTTAACAGATGTTATTCAAAATCCGAAATTTTGCAATATCATCCCCCCTTTTAAAATATAATGAACGAGGTCGATGCGTTTAATCTCAAACTTATCTCTGGCGTAATTTTCAGATATTTTATTCAATAGATGGATGTTTACATCTGAGGTATGGCTAAGTAAGTAGACAAATAGCTTTGAAAATATTATTTTTCCCCTCACTTAACGAATACCTTTAACGATTTTTTTTATTCCGTTTTATTTAACTTCATCTCGAATGAAATGTATCAAGGTTATTAAAATATGGGCGAAAACAGACGACCCACTTCACGGTATAAAAATACGAAAGAAGTTACGCTTATCGAAAATATATTTACAACGAGTATGACTACGCTAAAAAGATTAATATAAATAACATAATTAGATTTAATAATAGAACACCAATGAGTGAGAAAGTAATCTTGTCGATATTAATAAAAACAATATATATATATATCCTATAAAATGATGACTATTGAACTAAAATGTATGAGAAACACATTAAGAGATATCTCAATCCTCATTCTCACAAGATTTATTTATACGATATATGGGTTATACGTTTTGTATCAGAAATTAATACGCAGTAGATGGCTACCATTAAAATCACTCGATCACTGTCAGTAGAAATCATTTGTATTACGGGCAGTATTAGCAGTAAATCAAACAATATTACCGTATTGCTCATTTTGATAAACACCGCCATAACGATATACACATCTCGGTACATTATATTTACATCAAGTTATTTGGAAAATTTCACGCTATTTTTTGTGAATACTTAGAAACATATTCGTTACATTCATTTGTGTATGAAGAGCACGCTATGGAATTTAAATTGTAAGAAATTACTATAAGAATAGAATTATTCATCTGAATGTCTAAAATTTAAATTTACTTAATTTTATTTTTCATATCTCCTGTTGGTATTCCGGACATATTTTGTACCATAACATGTTGGATATCTTCTTGGAATAAATATCACATACTAGCCAACCCTATGTACTTCGCACTACAATTTTTGAAGTGAAACTTGTTTAGACTGTTTGTGATTTGGAACTCAATGGAACTAAAATGCGTCACAATAAGAAACAAACATATAAATGTATAGGAGAGAATGTGATAGAATATATTACACAGTATTTTATATTCTTGATAAAAAAAAAAATCTCTCGTAGGCTACTTTTCAGAAGCTTCAGAAACAGCCAGAAGGCGTGTGTGAATTAACATCTCACAATTTTTTCATTTTCTTTTATTCAGACTTTGTCTCGAAAATAATAATAAACACAAAAAATGTCCAATTTAAAGCAGTAACCTGGTAGTTATGCGCGTACATAGATTTAAGCGATTTTTTTTTTTTTATTTACATAGACGTATTATCTCTATAATGATAAGCTATATTTTACTCGACACACTCGTAAATAATATTCCATACCTAATACCAGTCACATCGATTCAGTAATAACTCTATTGGTTCTGCAATAGCAATGTAAGCTTAGTAGGATACGAATACTATCAAGATTGCATTTACGTACTGAATACCTTTATATCCCTTATACGTGCAGTACGCGAGGTTTTCAATATCTGACTTAAATGCTTTAAAAAGAAAAATTGTTTTTTTTTACTAGTTAGTAATATGAATTGAAAGTACGCTTGCTTTACTATCTTTTAACTATCTTTGATGTACACACAAGTTCGTCTATTCCTAGGGTTAGCAACTTAATGCTTGTGTTATAAGTAACAGCCGATATACAGATATATAGATTTAAATGATTATTAACCGACTTCTAAAAAAGGAGGAGGTTCTCAATTCGACTGTATGTTGTGAACATATATTATATGTTGTGAACATATATATATATTTTTTTTTTTTTTTTTTTATTCAAAAGTTGGTGCTCGTCATGTGGTCACATTTAAATCTAAGTGAGATCGGGCACGTAATTTTTAGTTCGCCATAATAAATGTGTATTATACTATACTTGTCGATGTCAATCGAAATCGGTTTTTTTTTTCAAGAACAAACAATTATATTTTACAATTACTGCTTTACATAAGATATGATTGAGAAACTTATTTGATGTTAAAACTCATTTTTATTTTTACTTGCTTCATGTCAAATAAGTTTTATACATTTAAACTTTCTAGACTGAATATAATAATTTTAACTCGTTGTAAAAATGTTGTAAGACAATTTTTTATTTATTTTATTTTATTTTATTTATATACACTTTAGCACACCAACACAAAAGTAAAATAAGTTTAATTAGGTAAAAAAAAATAAATAATAAATTTGCATTAGTTGCAACAGGTTTTTATATTGTTTTTTAACTATTATTTCCAAAATACTTTACTACAGAAAACAAAACGTTATTTATGATGTAATAATTATTACAGTGTCGCAAATATCAATATTACAGCATACTGGCGTCTCGGGAAGTACCTCAAAGATACAGATGTTCACTTCACTACAAATATTACAGCTAAATAATTCTACTCCCAAGAAGTGTTGTGTTTCTGTGGCGAGTAAGGTGGCAACAGCTCCTGGGACTTTGGCGGGTAGGGTCACGTTTGCGATGCTTCTTGTGTTGCAGGCGTCTATAATATACATAGGTAATCTTCCCGTAGGTGTCGTTAGAGGCGACTAAAGGATAACACAGATCTACTACCACCTTGGAACTTAAAAAGCCGACCGATGGCGGGATAACCATCCAACTGCTGGCTTTGAAATATACAGACCAAAGATGGGCAGCAGCGTCTTAGGTGCGACAAAGCCAGCCCTTCGGCCACCAACCCGCCTGCCCAGCGTGGTGACTATGGACAAAACACATGAGTTCACACCATGTTTGGCGCTTACTCATGTGTTTTCCGCTAACTCATGTGTTTTTCGCATTGGAGCAGCGTGGTGGATTAAGCTCTGATCCTTCTCCTACATGGAGAAAGAAGCTTATGCCCAGTAGTGGGATATTACAGGCTGCAGCGTTGGCGCTAACTTGTGGAGGCCTATGTCCAGCAGTGGACTGTATTAGGCTGAAATGATGAGCGAGTGATGTGATGACCTACCATGTGAATCGTACGCCTGTTGGTCCACAAATACGACAAAATACCTTGCCTACTTGTTTATTTTTCCAAAACACATTCTGAAATATTGTTAATTTAATTAAATATTTGATGGTATTTCCAACATTTTTTGTTCTTACCTTATAAGATGTAAACTCAACATATCCATTAGTGGAATAACCTCCCCATCACAATAAGGCACTGACTATTATAAAATGCGATGTTAAGCAACACTGGCTTTAAAGTACCCAACCGCGAAGGGACTTTGATATTTATAGCCTTGCAATAGTGCTTAATTTAGCGTAAACATTTACAATATATGCAGAAAGACTTGTTTACAACAGTCTTAGTTAAAATATAGCGGCAATTAAACCAGTGTCGAGAGTAACGTTTTAAACATTTGAATGAAAACATTGTTTTATCGTTAGGGTAAGTAAATAAAAGACAGAATCTTGACAGTAATGTTTGTGTTTGAAATGTAGTTGTACACATTACTAGCGAACTAGGTACATACCATCTTTTTTGTAAGCATATCTTTTAGATTTTTGGAACGAAGTTCCTTATGGGACGTTGTAGATGGGTACCCTAGCCGGCAAAACGTCCGTAACGTTATAAAAGTGTATGTAATGTGTTTAATGTATAGTCTACGTGATGACTGTTATTATTATTGCAGTCTTCTATTATAATTATATCATTCGATAATTATTATATGTTTTTGTAAATTATTGTAAATAAAATAAAGGTGTTAAGATAATTTGGTAAAGTAGTTTTTATTTTTTTTTATCAAAAAAAAATCATAATAAAAAATGCATACCCGAATAATTATTTTCTTTATACTTCAAATAGTACTTGAAATTAATATTTTATAATAAGGAACTTCATTCCTATCTGGTGTTTTTCGACATCACGCGGTTTTTTTTAGAAACCTTGCCTTTGAAAATAATAAACAAAAAAATATATAATTTGGTACAGTCGTTCGAAAGTTCGATTCACTTTTATTTAATTATAGACATATTAGTTATGACTTACATTAATTTCCAGATAATAGGGTTTGTACGTAGTAATTTGACATGACGTCACGTATATACCACATCTGAGTTTCGGTTAGTAAGTGTAAGAGCTGGAAACCAACCCTCCTCTCATTCACTACACTTACCCAATAACTAACCTACATCCATTTAATCTAGCAACGCAGTTTGGCTTCTTTTAATCCTACAAATAATTATAAGCATCGACATTATGTGACAAGCAATCTTGTTTGCATTAAAAAATTAACAAGAAATATATATCTTGAATACTTGATATCACGGATTGTCGGTATGAACATTAAAATATGGTCTATAACTACTATTCAGATTACTAAATAAATATAACGAAAATTAAATATACATAATATTATACACAGCCGAAGCCTTTGAAAATGGTAAAAAGTACAAAAAAAAATATTTTTCTTTCTTACAACTTTGTCATTTAACGTTTTTCGATAGCACTCGTAGTTTTGCTGAAATTCGTGACAGATTTTTAACCGTAAAATAATGGCCCCCCGCTTAAGGACCTCAAATGACCTGTAAATTATTTTTCCTTTTATGTTTGTTATATTTTCATACTTTTCTAAAGGGTTTTATACCGTTTATTTTTTTTTGTCGCAAAATCATCGACCCTGGTCTATTACTACTATTTGTGATCACAAATAAATGTTCTATTTATTTAAAAAACAACCAGATGGCTAATAAAAATGTTATTACAATACTCTTTCTAATCTAACAGTGGAACAAAAATTGATGATGGAATCAAATATTCAATATTCGTGTACAAAATGAATGTATACAATATCTTACATAAACTAACATAATTTACCTCAAGATTTCTTAGTTTGATTACGCCAACTTTAGAATATTATAAATTACTAGCGACCCACCCGGCTCCGCACGGGTGCACTGCTGATACTAAATATAAAATATAAAATAAATATTTGCAATGCAAGTACAAAAAAAAAAATGTGTTTCTTTACGACATCACATTAAAAACAACTAGTTTACACTATATTATGCATGCATTATACATAAAAACCTTCCTCTGAAATCACTATCTACTAAGGAAAACCGCATCAAAATCCGTTGCGTAGTTTTAAAGGTCTAAGCATACATACAGCGAGAAATGACTTTAAGTAAGAAAAATGGCTCAAGCTCATGAAAGCATAGCAATAGCCATAACATTCAACCATCACAAAAGCATCGAAATGTTATTCAGGTGAAATTGCGCGAGTCGCCGATCAGTAGAAAATTGGGGTTATAGAAACTTGCAGGTGTAGCCGAATGGGCGAGTATTGGGGAATATTGCATGTCTTGATACACACTAAAGCCAATATGAAGCGATGATATCATAAAACGAAACTGTTGCCTGTATTTTGGTACATATTATATCTTGAATTGAATTTACTTATATACAACTACTAGCCACCCGCTCCAGCTTCGCACGGGTATAAAATATAATTATAGCCTATGCCATTCACTGAAAAAATGATTAAAATCGATCCAGTAGTTTTGATTTATTCATTACTGCCCGTGGCCCGCACGCGTTAACTTTAGAGTAAAAGCCGGCCGGAACCGCCGCAAACGCCATGGCAACGCAATTTTTAAATCTGTAATATCTTCGAAAATATTCATTTAAATCATATGCTGTAAATGGCCATATAGATTTATATTAAATCAACAATGTATTTAAGGTATTTAATTAGATAAGGATTAATGCTGTATTGGTTAAAATCGCTTCGAAAATTAGCGATTATTTGTCGTAAAAAGTAAATGACAAAAAAAATTTATTGTGGGATATCCATAAGAGATAGGTATAGACCATCGCGGAGTTTTCTGTAGACCTTTTCAATGTGTACAATAGTTAGTACATTATTTTGATAAATCTCGTAGGGTTCAGCCTGCGTTTGCAATTTAAGCGAAAAAAAATAATTATTTACGACATCACATTAGAAACCTCAAAAATAACAGTATTTTTGCATCATATAAACCTTTCTCTTCAATCACTCTATCTATTAAAAAAACCGCATCAAAATCCGTTGCATAGTTTTAAAAATTTAAGCATACATAGGGACATAGGAACAGAGATAGCGACTTTGTTTTATACTATGTAGTGATATAGTTATATCATATTTTTATTTATTTATTTTATTTATTCATTTTAAATAACAATAAATACCACGATGTTCAGCAACCCATAATCTACTCCAACAATCACTGCCAACTAACTGTCATGCAATTATATAATTATATTAATCTAAAATATATTTTAAAAAATAATGCAACTTTTTAAAATATATTTAAAAAAAAATTACTTATTTTAACATTGAATGTTTTAAAGCTACATTTTAGGTCTTTAGTATTTTGACATTAATATGGAAGTAGCGTCAAGAGCATACTCAACCATAGGCTTTGTGACTCTAATCTGTATTCAAATGAAAATATATAAATGAAGAATTTATTTAACAAACTGGAAATTAAAAGGACGTACCTTTAAATTGATCAATAAAGCTCTTATCAACGAAAACGTGACGGTACTTACCTTACATATATGTAGTTGTATATACTATGAGTATATGCTACCCATAATATCAATAAATAATTTTAAAAAAAATTTGACGATAACATGCTGGTCACGTATGTTTAGGGCGAGATTTATATTTTACATTCGTTTAGCTCATTTTACTTTGCCTTAAAGGAAAATAAAATTTTAAAAGTAAAATATACAATCAAGTTAAAACAAACATTAAGTAATTATTTTTACTTACAAAAATATAAAAATTTCTAATGATGGATGATGTTATTGTTAAAATAAAAAAAATGCTGTCTAGTCAAGTCTTTATTAGATCTTTACTTGACAATTTTATTTACAATTTTATTACTGACATTCTGTTATTCATTAAATATTTAATATCAACATCCTTGCCATAGACAACGTAAGCGAGCGTGGTCAAGAAGTGCTTTCTTACATACAACTAGGTCAGCAAACAAGCATGCGACCCAATTGATAGTAATCGGTTACCATAGCCTATAGATGCTTGCAAGATCAGAAACATTGCAAGCGCGGTGTTGTTTCTACCATCGATGCTCTCCAGAAGCTCTGGGTCACATCACAGTAACACAACACTAGTTTCTCAGATATTCTGCTCCAGATTTCGAGCAGGATATATCTTCATATTAAGATATATTGACTGTACCTTACCTCATTGAACTTCGCAAAAGTAAATCATGATTCAAACGGTAATATGCCACTGGGCATAGTCCTCTTTTTAGTGAAGGAAAAGGACAAAAATAAATAGAAAACAAGAAATTGTAACGTGTAAGGAAATATGAAGACTTGAGTCCAGGAAAGTGCTGAGTAGTATTTTCAAAAAGAATAACTCAAATAGATAGTTAGTTAGTAGCTCATAAATTGTACAATTACTTACCGGTAAAGCGTGAATCCTGGCAGTTTATCTTTGGTTTTACGTTCGACAAGTTGGCTTTCCAATCTAATTCAATTAGCAGAACTAATTTGAAAAAATCTTAAAATGTGTATTCCTTTTTCAAAGTTTCCGTAGCATTTGTTGTTGTTTTGTTCTATTTTTGTGATACACTGTAATATTGTGATTTTTTTTGGTTTGAAATTATAGTCAAGGTCCCCGTCACCTTAGATGGAGTTATGGTTCTGCTGTAGTTGTGGTCAGAAAATAAGAAATATTCTCGAAGTATGGTGCTGTACGTAGTTATGCAATTTTGTCAATCGCAGAAAGCACACATTTTCTTCGGGTTAATTCGCTGATATTATATCTTTTGTGATACCTGCTGAGGTTTTGAATTATAGCCTAACCAATCATCTGAGGCAACTGGGAATGCAGGATGATTCGTTAACCACAGCTCGGTTGTTGATAGCAGCACTGCTTGAATCGCCTAGCCGTCAGCCTAACACTAACCACCTGCCATTTTATCTTTTTTTTCGTTACATTGTATTCCACATGCTTATACTTGCGCGAAATTTAGTAAATTAAGCTATTATTATTAATAAAATAGTAGGAATTTTACAAAAAAATATTATATTATTATATATACTACTGTTAGTGTATTACTAATATAATGGTCTTAGATCACCGGTGGAGGCTGGATGAAAACCAAGAATGCTTTT
This sequence comes from Melitaea cinxia, assembly GCF_905220565.1. NCBI lineage: Eukaryota > Metazoa > Arthropoda > Insecta > Lepidoptera > Nymphalidae > Melitaea > Melitaea cinxia. The sequence goes on from NC_059403.1 coordinate 12,978,208, forward strand.
GCCTGTAAAATCCCACTGCTAGGCATAGGTCTCTTTCCCCATATAAGAGAAGGATCAAAGCTTAATCCACCACGCTGCTCCAATGCGAGGTGGCGGATATACTTATATACTATGAGTAACGATCGCTATCAGGTGTACATGATAACAACCGGGACCGACGGCTTGACGTGCTCTCCTAGGCACGACGGAGGGACCCACAAGGACTGCACAAACACCCAGGTCACAACAAACATCTGTATGGCCTATACAAATGTTTGTCATGTGCGCGGATTGAACCCGCAACCGCCAGCGTAACCACACAAACCAGTGCTGTGACCCTTGCGCCAACGCGGCGTCACTTAAAACGTCAATTAAAACGTATAAAATATATAAAAGCAAATTTATGCGACTTTGAAAGTTGTCATCCTCATATTGTCTGTCATGTTGGCCTTGTTCCTGGGCCGTCAAAACCTCAACGGGATCACTTAACACATTTTCCGTCTTAATGATTTACTCAAAATGTTGATATCGTTAAAAAACCTACATTGACATTATTAACAATGTTAAACGACAAAACTATGAATTTTTCACAAAAAATGAAAATAGTTAATTGATATGTATTTAACAGGGTAAGTGAAACAATAAAAAAAAACTATTATTAATTTAATTACCACTTATTTAAAATGACAGTTTGTTCTCGATTTTAATTTCGTAATTAAGCGCAAATTACATGAGAAAATACACGAATAAATGATTTTATTTCAGTAAGCGATATATTTTGTTTCGTATGAAAATCAGTGGCCCAATTATTTTGTCATTCATTATAATTAAAACAAACATGGCATTTATATTTGTTGAATAAAATGTTAATATTATTTAATTACATTTGCATATTTTAATATTAAGAAATTTAATATTGTGAATTTATTTGTTTATACTTTGTTTTATTTGATATCGTCTACACTTATTACGTTCGAAACAATGAATGTCGAATGCACCAATTTCGTCTTTTTTACAACCCAAGCATCAAAGTATTATCGTTTCATTACTATAAAGTGATAAATAAAAGTACATATTACTGATACAACCAAAAATGTTCGCTGTTTTCAGCCTGTATATCCCTCTACATAGGCTTTTTTCTCCATGTAGGAGACGGATCGGAGCTTAATATACCACGTCAAGTCTAAGTCACTCTTATAGCGTTTAAATGCTTTCCAAAAAAAAAAAATCCTCGTATCTACAAAGTAAAGTTGAAGCTTACACCGCTAAGCTGCTATTATGGATCGATAGACATGCACGGTATTAAAAAAATATATTTTATGCAGCGTTTTACTTTACGTTTTGTTTAATCGACAACGTCAGTATCTTAACGCATCCATCTTAACTGAAAAAAAAAATATATAAAAACTTCTTGTCTGTCTGTCTTGATTTATACATAGAGAATATGTCTATCTTTGAGATTATGTGCATGTTTAACACATTTTAATTTCCTTTGCGAATAAACAATAAAAGCATATTCACTTCCCTAAATACGTTTTAACCAATTTTACCACACAAACTTTATTTAATGGACCTTACCTTTTGACATGACACACACCAATTTAAATCCAATCTAAGCGAACCGGCAGAATCTATTCGATCCTTAGGGCTTGTCAATAAGCGATTACATTTAACCCTCTCAATTTAAGGAGAATATTCAATGATTTTATTAACAAAATTGTTAACTCGCTTAATGGAAAGTTTTTGTGTCCGAACTTTAATCTCAAATTCAATATTTTTCAATTCAATATTTTTTTTAATTTTTATCAATAAATTTGATTTTTATAATTAATATAAAATTAAGATATTTACTATTTACAAGTTACTTTTGAGCAAGTATTTCCTGCTACACTCTATCTCAAATAGCAACATTAATTTTTTTTTTATTAATTTTGTCTCCAACTATGTATACATTAGAAGATGAATTTATAAGTATTAATAATTAGACTTCCAAATTACCTATGCTATTTTCACCAAAATAAGTACATGTAATTTGTTTTTTTTTTTATTATTTATAGTAATATTATAGTTTCCCCTGGCAAATTTAAAAATAAAATTTTAATATTAAAAATCTGATATGAATATTTTATATACGAACCAACCGAAACAAAAATGGAAACAATAGAAATGTTGTCGGAGCAAAAGTCATCAATTTCAGCACTTGTAATACCATGGAAAAGGTTCCTCCTATTAATTTTATTAGCGCGATAAATTGATAATATTTCAGTATAGCATGACCGGAAGTAATATCCCAGGGCGTGAAACAAAGGGAATATAATGACCGACCATTCTTAACAATATTGGGAATTCGCGAGGTGTGGTCTTCGTAATAAGTCTCTGTGGCCCCAATTTTATGAGAGTATTAAATTATCTGATTTTAGATTTAATTAAGCTAAGTAGATCAATTATATTTTCGACTCTATGATGTTTGAAGGAAAACTATTTAAATATGTTAAATTCTTTACTTTATACCTTTTGGCTTTATATATTAGAAAATATTATTCGTGATAAAATATTTTAATTTTTTTTAGTTTCAGACCTCCAACACCGGCCAGGAACTGTACTTACTTTAATTCATTCATAGCAGTTCTCGCTTTTATTCTTCTCGTACTATCATTTTATATACTTAATCTTTCGGTCCTACATCATCATTCACACGAAGGTTAGGTTTATCATTCCCAACCATCACACAGCCTATATCGGCCACACATAACCCAATCCACTTGGTACTACGACTGCTTCTTATTTCTTTATTTAATAACTGGGTTAAAGAAAAAACGCATAATTTTTAGTTAGGTTCATGTTTTATTAAAGACCTTATTACTATACTTACATTGGGCTTATCTATGATTTAAAGTCCTAAATTGTTATTATTAATAAATAGCTCTTAATCCAGTCATGTTTTGATATATCTCTGACACAAACTTCATCACTTCATCATCACAGTCGTTGTCGCGAGAGAAACGATGGCTTTAAAGTTTGATGCCATTACGTTGACCATCGCACCCTCAGCAATACGCCACCGAAGACCACGCTAAGCCATCCTAGTGCTTTTTAATAGAGTAGCCACTGCTAAATGCGTTAAGACCAAATTCTAGCCTCGCTCTCCTGCAGTTCCTGCAAGAAGATGGGGACGACTACGGCACGGTCAACGCACTCCATTTTCAAATATGTGCCTCCACAGTGACCATACATATCCAACGTTTCCATATAGTATTTCTTACTGTGTCCGCAGTCTAACCAGCTGGTGCATTGGATCAAAAGGGACTGGCCCTCTGCCTTCACACTCTGGAAGTGTGAACAGCCACCCTTCGTGATCCTTTTCTAAAGGGAAAGAGGAACATAACCCAGATTGTGTGTGGTGTAAGTGTGTAGATTCCTCGCCCTTCGGCGATACCGAACTCCTACCCTATTGTCCTCGTGATTGAGGCCGCTGATGAGTTCTCAATTCTGCTTCCTTAGGGGCGTTTATGTCGTCCTCGTCAGTGTTAATAAATAGGACTTCCCTCAGAACCAGAAGTGGGTCCTTATTTAGAACTTTTTCGACCACGAGATTAACTTTTTCCTTTTCTAACTTCAGTCTCAATTTGTTTCTTTCCTCGGTAGTACTTAGACCCATAATGACTTTCCGGTCCTTCGCCTTTCGTACTTTCTCTACCTTTGTCAAACTTTCATTGGCATCCGCTATCTTCCTAAACTGTAACAAGATATTTGCTAGATTAAATATTCATTAAAACCGGTTTAGTCTATATTCATGCAATCAGATATCTTGAACGTGACTAGAATATTTTACGTTATAAATACACGATAAAAATTACAATCCACGTTTTTGTAATAGTATTCCTGAACATGAAAATTAAAAAAGGATTCAGATATGATATTAAAATAATCGTTGATGTATTAAAAAATTCATATCAATCCTTTAATATTTTGTTAATGAAACTAATGTATCTTTCATAGAACGTCATACTAAAAACTGAATAATTAATTTAATAACTTTTATTTAATAGATATTTATGAAAAGCGTTGATTTCAATATTATTGGTTCCTCTCCCCACCCTCGTCAGTGTGATTACGAAAAATCGTTTCAAATTCCAAAGCACGGATCGTCGATTGTATAACGACCTTTTTATTTAATTACTTTTGAACGCTTTGATTTTTAATATAATATTTTGTAATAAACGTAATCTCTTTTTCTTATTTCTAGAAGAGACGCTGACTTTATTTCCATTTAAATTGGAAAAATGTAACAAAAAATTTGGCACGATAAAACTTAATTTATGACCTTTATTTAATATAAATATAAATTATAAACAACGACATTTTTTTCTTTTGAAAAGATGAACGCCCTTTAAGGTTTTTTTTAATTAACTATATATATAATATTTACTATTTAATAATACGAGTATAAGTCATAGCTATATATGTATATGTATGTATCTATTAAAGTTTATTGAAAGTGTTAATTTTTTTTATATTACTCATTTATTTCAGAACAAATAGATAATTACTAAATTAGCTTTTCCCTTAATTGATTAATTAAATTTATTTTATAAAAATTCTTAGGTAAAAATACTGATTAAAATAATCATACGAATATAAAAAAAAACATCAAAATTAGAGAAACAGTTGATGGGTATATTAATTTCTCTTCTATTTATATAACGACATTGATAGACAGTGTAATTTATTATGAATACTGATGCAAGAACAGTTATTAAATATGTAAAAGAAGAAATAAAGAGCTATATTATCATTGTTGTACATCGAGTCTGCGAATGTTAATTTTATCATTTTAAATTTAACTCTTATAAAACAATATAGAACTCTGTTCTGTTATACCAACAATATTGTGGTTGAAACAATAACAATAATTTTTTCTTGCAAGCGTTTATGATAACCGGGATCAATGGCTTTACGTAATCTCCAAGAAACGATGGTTGGAAACTTACAAAGATTAATATTCGAACCAGAAACATCGGTATAAATACGAGTATTCCTTCCGAATGAAAATAAAACCTATAACAATATTAAATAAACTTACGAACTATTTAAACCAAATGGTCGTCGTCGATTTACATATGAACATCATAAGTTAACAGTTATGCATATTAGTTGACGTGTTGGCTCGTTGGCGTATTGGCGTGTTGGCGTGTTGGCGTTTTGACGTGTTGGCGTATTGGCGTGTTGGCGTATTGGCGTATTGGCGTGTTGGAGTATTGGTGTGTTGGCATGTTGGCGTGTTGGACTGTTGCCGTGTTGGCGTGTTGGCGTATTGGCACATTGGCGTGTTGGCGTGTTGGCGCATTAACACAGACACGACAGTTAAGCGGACAATAAAAAAAAATGTCGATGTTTCCGATTTTAGTAATTTTCCAATATGCAATGAAACAAAATAATTGTTCTTGCTTTTTATCCGCTGAAAGTGTCGAAAATTTTGTGGCTTATGTTAAAAGTAAACGTTAATGTGGACAAACTGAATCCACCAACATAGTTACCACTTTATATAATCTCTGTAAATATTTAAAAAAAAAAAAAACGTTACTAAATGGTTTGCCAATGCCACATTTTCCAAAATACTACCTCTAATGCCAAATTTTAGAAATTTATACGCCCACATCTAGAATAACTTGTTTCAGGAAACTTGTTTATCTAAAGTTAATACGTATCTACGTAATTAAACTTATATTATTATTTGAAATTTCTAAATACTTACGTGGGTGGTAAAAAAATTCGTGTAAAACAGATTTTAGATTTGAAACGTAGTAAAGATAGTAGATCGATTTTAAAAAAAACATTAATTTTTGGTCTATTAAAAATATATAAATTAATTTGAAAGATCACGATAAAGTGTTGGATAAAATAAATCGTAATTTACTATAACCGATAACCATACGACACGTAATACATGTAATCGCTGTGCCCAGGTGGCGTAAAGCTTCGGGTCATTTGAGTTATTACATTTCTGTAAAATACGAATTTATTCGATCGTGTTTGATCAAAATAAATAGATCATATTGTAAAAAGGATAAGTAAAACCGTTGGTTTTATTAATTTTTTTATAATTCGTTTTAGAAAAGGTAAAGGTGATTAAATTATTTATAATTTAGATATCCTAGATGATTATTTATTTATTTGTTTAAAAATCACACATACTTCATGCAGATAAAAAATTATGAAATTAAATAATGTATAATAATTTCTGGATGCATTTATCATACTATTATATACATATAAAATTATTAAATAAAACCTGATTCCTTGACCTTCACTTACATGTGTACATAAAATAACACTTCGGAATTCATAGATTAAAATACATAAGTTCACAATTAATTAAAATAATGTAAATTATAGGTACGATTTTATTTTTGTGTTACCCACACATTAGGAATTCTAAACATTTTTGAATATCATATCAAAAATTGACCGTTTCAGCGGGGATCGAACCTGCGTCTCCGACTGATCGTGTCGGCGCTCTAGCCAACTAAGCTATGGAACGATGTACCTGCTAGATCGAAATTTTTGATATGATGATTTTATTTTCGGTTTAAGCGAACTGTGGCGCCGTCTATAATGAGTTCTTTACAGATACCCGTAACTATTCAAAATTTCATATTACAATAAAAAAAATTGACATGAGACGACACCATGCTGTTTTTATATGTACGATTTTATTTTTGTGTTACCCTAATGTGTATTAGGAATTCTAAACATTTTTGAATATCATATCAAAAATTAACCGTTCCAGCGGGGATCGAACCTGCGTCTCGGACTGACCGTGTCGGCGCTCTAGCCAATTAAGCTATGGGATGATGTACCCGTAACACAAAAATTTAGGAACAAGTCACATCAATATTTTCAAAATATCCGATGAAAAAAAACAAAATAAAAATTAAATTGAAAATGACAACTTTAAATTAATCACGTATTTTATAATAACTAAGCAACTTACATCTAAAGACAGAGAGAGAGTCGTGAAAAGTTTAAATTCCAGGAATCTATATAATAATATTATTATGTTTACTACATGACTACAAAAACCTTACTAAGGTAGCTTTTACTCAAAATCTGGATCAGCTTGACTGGAGAAGTACCTATACCATACAGAAGATCACAGCTAAACAATACTGCTTTCAAGCCGAGTCGTGTTCCTGTGGTGAGTAACGTGACCAGAGCTCCTGGGGGAGGATTAGAGGTTGACAACGCGCTTGTAATACTTTTCGTGCTACAGGCATCTATAAGGTACAGTAATCGCTTGCTATGAAGTGAGCCTAAGACCTAGTTGTACAACAAAAAAATAGCATTAATATTAATGATATAAAAATTATATAATTATTTCAAATTTTATATTTCATTTAGGCATAAAATAATTTAAAAATTATTTCGTTTATTAATAAATATAATATTGGTATACTTTTCAATTGGTTTGTAGATTTCTACGTAGAAGAAAAAGAAGAAGAAATATACTTTATTGCATAATAAAGAGTTACAACATTGAACAAGAGTTACACAAGTTAACATACATAAATATCTTAAAAATAAAACTTACAAAATAATATTATGCACAAAGGAGGTCTTATCGCTAGGTAAGCGATTTCTCCCAGACAACCTTGGGGTAGAGGAGATTTCAGAACAATACAGAGTATCAAAAAGTCAAAATAAAAATTAAAAATAAAGTGATTCCTACAATCTTAGCAATATAATAAAAAAATTGTGAGATAAACATATAAATAAATAAATATACAAATATTTGTTCATAAACACTAATTTATTACCTTTTATAACTTTGTTAATATGTATTACCTAAAAATATTTTGTTGTTACAAAAATTAATTTGTATGAGTTAAATGAATTTTATACGTAAACTATTCATACAATAAACGAGTACTTTATTATTTAAATCCCTTAATTTGTAAATGAGTTCAACCAACCGAACTGAAGGACTATTTTTATCTTTAAAATGTATTCATTTTGTATGAGCAAAGACAGGCGTTAATTATAGGTCCTCCATCTTGTTTAAGAGTTAAAAAAATTCAGAGGGGTGCTAAATTTATCACAAAATCTGATGCTTAAACGCGTTGGAGTTTCTTTTTTTCTAACAAAATGGGTAGAAATAATTAAGAGACGAGACGAAGCGAAGCTTCTTTTACTGAAATAAAATACTCGACTTGACTGATGACACTCCCTAAGATTCTCATATATAATTTGGACATTTTGGAATTTCTGTGTTCCTCTTTTGACTTAAAACACCTGTAGAAAGTTGTTTTAAGTATTCTTTATAACAAACTTAATTTCATTTACGCTTTTAATATGTTTAAGCACTTTAAACATTACATCTTGGGTCTTTAAAATTCTTTTGAGTTTATGACCTAGCCCGGTCATACCACACGAACCAAACACCATACGAACACAAATAAATAAATATCGAAAATATCTATAATAATGACACACGGTCGTCTGTTCCTACGGTAAGCCAGTTAATGCTTGTGCTATAGGTAACACCCGACGGATATAGTTACATATTTTTATATATAGAAACAATACTTATATAAATTAATTAATATATCATATCCATACTCGAGACGGAAATCGATTCCTCAACCCCGGAGCAGAAAGAAGGTTCACTGCAAACTGCGCCATGGGTTTGTCGAGAAACATAAAATAGTATTGTCAAATATTGGTCAGTGGTATCCAAAATGTTTAATAATTACTTTAAATCAAAGGGTTATAAAAACACATCAATCTAAAATACATAAGTGTATATCACTCTTAATGAAAACAAAGCGAATTTATAAGTTGTAATATAAATTATATATTTTCTAATCAATATGAACGCTTTAAATTTAATTACATGAGCAATTATACACTTGTAAGCTAAAATGTCAAGTTATTGCGTTAATAAATTCTTTTAAGTTGAAAAATGATGAAATCAAAGGCAAAAAATCTAATTAAAATTTTTTAGAATATTCAGGTGAGATCTAAGGTGTAGTCTAATATAATTGTGTTTGCTCGCAAACGAAAAAAAAACCGACTTCAATTACATCGACAAGTAATACAACGTAGATCGACGAAAAAATAGTCAAGTAACTACGCGTTATCAAAGATTACTCAAAAAGTAGTAATCAGATCTCGATAAAATTTAAATGTGACCATATGATAAACACCAGCTTTCGGTTATATTAAAAATTATCAAAATCGGTGCACCCATTAAAAAGTTATTGCGGATTTTCGAGAGTTTCCCTCGATTTCTCTGAGATCCCATCATCAGATCCTGGTTTCCTTATCATGGTACTAAACTAAGGATATTCCCTTTCTAACAAAAAAAGAATTATCAAAATCGGTACATCCAGTAGAAAGTTATGCGGTATAATAGAACGTAGGTCGACGAAAAAAGCGTCAAGTAAAAACGCATTATTAGATATAACTCGAAAAGTAGTTGTTAGATCTCAAATAAATTTAAATGGGACCAATTGGCACACACCACCTTTCGATTAAAACAAAATTTGTCGAAATCGGTCTACCCGGTCAAAAGTTCTGATGTAACATACATAAAAAAAAAAAAAAAAAAAAAAAAAAAAAATACAGTCGAATTGAGAACCTCCTCCTTTTTTGGAAGTCGGTTAAAAACTAGAGCGTGGTATCAACATTACTTCTTATACAAACTATAATATTGGCTATTTACAAATTTTTAGTTAAATTGTACAAAAAAAAAATTACTGCACATTCTAGGCAACTCATTTCTTTTTAAATTTTTATTGTCGCCTATAAAATTAACAATACATTAAAAAATAAAAAATAGCAACAAAAAAAAACAGTAAGGTTTTTAACCTGCGCTATCTTATACACATTCATTATTTATTTATGGTTACAGACAATGTTCAACTTCTTTTCCAATACTTAAAATATTAACAAATATACGAAAACCATTTGCAATATTACAAATAAACACAATAATAAAAGTTATTTCTTACGTTTTGAAGTGTATTAAAAAGGTCATCTAATTAATAGACGATAGAAATTTTCTAATTTTATTGTCACAATATTTCTCGAGGTTAAATTACGTATACGAATATTACGCTCAAGCGAATAATTTCACTTCATTGAAAGTTTAACTGACAAAGCTGAATAAATGGTTGGACGTATGAAATTTTAGCAACTTCATCAACTTAACACTTTTTACACGTAAAAGAGATATTGTATCTAATAAATAAATATGTTTAATTAAATTTAAGGTGAAGGAAATTACTTCATTATTGTTCAGAAGTTTTACTAGTTGGCCATAAATCATTTATAGTCTTGAAATATCGAAATATTCACTACCTCGCCTTTTTTTTGATCAAATTAGCATTTCGAATTACGATTTTTTTTGGGTAACTACTTTCTTTTATGTACACATAAAAGGAGGAATACGGCACGACATCTACTTTTAATATTTTTGCATTCTTTTAATGTGAATATTGCAAAACGAAATTAAACATATAATATTGTAAATCTTGAGAAAGGTATGCTGAGATGGTTTGGTCATGTCGAGAGAATGAATGAAGAACGACTGACGAAAAAAGTGTATAAGGCGAGTGTGAGTGGAAGTGTTGGAAGGGGTAGACCTAGGCGAACATTTCAAGACCAAATCGGGGACGTCTTGAAAAAAGGCCAGGTCAAGAGTACCCTAAACCGACGAGCATGTATGAAGGGAATAATGAAAGTGGATGAAGCGAAACAAGTATGTAAGGATCGTAGCAAGTGGAAAGAAGTGGTCTCTGCCTACCCCTACGGGAAAGAGGCGTGATTATATGTATGTATGTATGTATATTGTAAATATATATAAATATATATAATTCGAAATACAGATAATTATTTAAAAAGTTGTTTTAATTATTTTTCTCTTCCTAAATCTGTAATATTTTTCTGGTTACAAATGGCGGGAGTAAAATATCGATGTGTGTGTATAACTTTTTAACCGACTTCCAAAAAAGGAGGAGGTTCTCAATTCGACTGTATTTTTTTTTTTTTTTTTTTAATGTATGTTACATCAGAACTTTTGACCGGGTAGACCGATTTCGACAAATTTTGTTTTAATCGAAAGGTGGTGTGTGCCAATTGGTCCCATTTAAATTTATTTGAGATTTAACAACTACTTTTCGAGTTATATCTAATAATGTGTTTTTACTTGACGCTTTTTTCGTCGACCTACGTTGTATTATACCGCATAACTTTCTACTGGATGTACCGATTTTGATAATTCTTTTTTTGTTGGAAAGAAGATATCCCTAGTTTAGTACCATGATAAGGAAACCAGGATCTGATGATGGGATCCCAGAGAAATCGAGGGAAACTCTTGAAAATCCGCAATAACTTTTTACTGGGTGAACCGATTTTAATAATTTTTAATTTAATCGAAAGCTGATGTTTGTCATGTGGTCACATATAAATTTTATTGAGATCTGATAACTACTTTTTGAGTAATCTTTGATAACGCGTAGTTACTTGACTATTTTTTCGTCGATATACGTTGTATTACTCGTCGATGTAATTGAAGTCGGTTTTTTTTTTCGTTTGCGAGCAAACACAATTATCACAGTAAATAGAATGCAAAATTATTGACTAATTAAAGGTGATGTGTATTCTAGTTATATTGGTAGTGGTAGATTTGTTCAAGAACTGATTGAAAATTTTCAATTAATATCGATTTAAATATCCTTAACTATGTGTATTTATATCAAGTGTAAGTGTGTATCTTTTTGTTTCAAAAAATTTAGTTAGTCATCAATAAAATAGTCGCTTATTTAAAAGAATAAATTCTTTAGGTGACTCGTAGTTAATACCTATATACATTAAATTCAACAAATTCACAGCATTTTTGTATGGAATTTCTAAAATATTATAATGTTCAGAATCAACAAAACTGTAGGCGTCTAATTAAAATAAATAATTCATAAATAATATCCAGCATTGAGTTTTTCCTGTAACATAATTTTAACCAACGAATTTCGAAAAATAATTTAAACAACATACCGGTACAAAACCGGTACCGGTGAGAAAATTTACAAGCAATGTTTTAAAGTACTTTTATTTTAAAGCAGCGATTTAATTTTCGTCTGTCCCTTGAGAATCGACGTTTTCCAGTACAATTATAACTTTCGTTTTGAAATAAAAAAATTAATTTTATAGTTAACGAAACTAGCTCTGAATGTACATAAATTAAATGATATTTTTCAAGCGTGCTAAACTTACCTGGCTAGGTTATGTTAGGTCTGATGCATATTTGCTCAGATATTGGGGATTGTAATTTAACTAGGAATTGTCGCCAGCATTTTTGGCACCATTCCAAGCAGACTTGATTTAATACTACAAATAATGGTCACGCCATCACGCGTGAACGGCTGGACCGATTTCACTAATTCTTTTTTTGTTTTGTTTGTTATTATAAGGAAAAGGTTCTAATGAAAGAAAAATTTAAGAAATTAGAGCGGAAAATTAGAAAATTTAAGGATACTTAACCACCATATAAAATTATTTCTAACTAGCTGCTGCCCGCGACGTCGTCTGCGTGAACGCTATACAGCACCAAAAATACCTACGATTATACAATTTAAAATAACATTCATTTACCCGTTTCTTCTTTACATTTCATATCTACAGAAAAATCTCATAGATGGCGCTGCTTTAAAATTGTCTTGTCTACTTATATTCATTTAATTATGTTTATCGGCTTAGTTACTTATATTGCGTGATTTTTAAAGTGTGAAGCTAGCTTATATAGCATGGTTATTAACATAATAACAACAACATTCAAATATGCGTCGTTAGATTACACGTTGTTACAGAATGTGTTGAGGAAATAAAGGTTCACTGCTCGTTCCCCGTATAACTTCTTAATAAAAGTCGTGCCAAATTTGAAGTAAATCCATGCAGCACTTTTTGAGTTTTTCCCGGACATACATACAGACAAACAGATAAACAGACAAAAAGACAAAAATTCTAAAAACTATATTTTTGGCTTCGGTATCAATTGTAGCCTGCCCAGCGTGGTGACTATGGGCATCACACATGAGTTCACGCATTTTTGGCGCGAACTTGTGGAGGCCTATGTCCAGCAGTGGACTGCAATAGGCTGAAATGATGATGATGATGATAATAATCGATTGTAGATCACACCCCAAGTATTCTTTAAAACAATTTCAATGTACAGGTTTGACTTTCCTACTATTTTTAACCGACTTCCAAAAAAGGAGGATGTTCTCAATTCGACTGTATTTTTTTTTTTATTTTTTTTATGTATGTTACATCAGAACTTTTGACCGGGTAGACCGATTTCGACAAATTTTGTTTTAATCGAAAGGTGGTGTGTGCCAATTGGTCCCATTTAAAGTTATTTGAGATCTAACAACTACTTTTCGAGTTATATCTAATAATGCGTTTTTACTTGACGCTTTTTTCGTCGACCTACGTTGTATTATACCGCATAACTTTCTACTAGCTGTACCGATTTTGATAATTCTTTTTTTGTTGGAAAGGAGATATCACTAGTTTAGTACCGTGATAAGGAAACCAGGATCTGATAATGGGATCCCAGAGAAATCGAGGGAAACTCTTGAAAATCCGTAATAACTTTTTACTGGGTGTACCGATTTTGATAATTTTTAATTTAATCGAAAGCTGATGTTTATCATGTGGTCACATATAAATTTTATCGAGATCTGATAACTACTTTTTGAGTAATCTTTGATAACGCGTAGTTGCTTGACTATTTTTTCGTCGATCTACGTTGTATTACTTGTCGATGTAATTGAAGTCGGTTTTTTTTTGTTTGCGAGCCAACACAATTATTTTATTATATGTATAGATACGGTCGAATTGAGTAACCTCCTCCTTTTTTTGAAGTCGGTTAAAAACAATTTCTCAATTACTTTTCTATCAGTCCGAATCTCATCTTATATAAATAAAAATTGTTAAAGTGTTGTGCTTCTAAATTTTGTCACAAAATAACGTCACTCATAAACTTATGTGTCTTTTAGTTTTACGTAGCGTTTCAACAGAGATGCTTTTGTTGTCACGAGCTGACCGCTCTAATGCGGTATTTTAGTAATAAAATTAGCAATTGTTTAAAATGACTAGTCATTTGTTTTCGCTAAAGCTCATGTGATATAATATTTCAAGTGATATCATTTTAAATATTACCTTAAAATATTGTAAAAAATATATTATTCTGCTCAAAATATCGGTAATTATTACAAGAACAGTTAAATAACACGTAATTAAAACTATCGTATTATGTTTATCATTCATTAATAAAATAAAATAAAATTATTTCATACAAGATACATATATAATTCAATAAAAAAGCCATCGCTCGCTTCCGGAACCGACGGCTTCACGTGCTCTTCGAGGCACGGTGAGGAGATCCACAAGGACTGCATAAATACCCAAACCACGGCATCTGTATAGCCACAACAAATGTTTGCCATGTGCTGGGATATAACCCGTAACCGCCAGCTCAACAGCCAGTAACCAGTACTGTGTGTGCCAGTAACCGTTGCGCAAACGCGTTGTACAAAAGACAAAATTATAAAAAAAATAGTCTTGGCTTAAAAAAAAATCTTATCATTCTTCCCTCTCTCGTCGTTAATAATAAAAGTGTAATAAAGCTACCATAAACATACATATCTACCTTAAATCTTATTTGTTTCTTTGTACTAATGATACAACATTAATCCAGCTCTAACAGTCTCAGGGCGAGCTTGTACACATTCTTGAATGACGTAATGGAAGAGGAACCATTAACGGTCGAAAGTGTACGAAACCTGATATAAGTAACACTTTTCTCTGGATAATATTACGGAAACTGTTTGCAAAGCTCGAAATAACCCTGATCACATCATTTGATCTTTTACGAGAATACGTATAACATACCTCTATTGATAGGTAAGATTTTTGATACATTATCATAATATTGTTAGAATTTATTAATTATGATGAATAGCGAAACTCGACAATCTTCTTTGTGTTTTAGTAAATAACTTCCATAATACAATTACTGACTGTAAATGATTGATAACATACCTAGATCTCATTACATATCACTTTGTATACTCGTATTTATAAAAGGAATCTTTCAAATGTAGAAATTGTCAAATGATTAATATGTGTACTTAAAATTACTATACATTTCAATCGGTTTCATCCATATTGAGTAAAGACTGATGTCGTGATTTTATCAAGTTGCGTATTGCTCCCAAAATGCTAGTAAATAACCTACTAATACAAAAATATAAATATTTTGCACTGCAGTCAAGGTCAAGAAAAGTCTAAAGTTCCAATCAATCATCAAACAAATTATAATTAGTTAAATACATATCCAGTTTTTGAGAAAAGGCATTTTATTTAATAGGATACTAATAGAAATACGTATTCTTAATCAAAAAATTTAAATAAATCGTTACTTTAGGCTCAGTCGCCAGAATCGCGTATTTTTCAAATTTTAATGATTAGCTTCATAACAACACTGAAGTTAAGAAAGATAATGATTATCGCTTCAGCCTGTAACATCGCACTACTGGGCATAGGCCTCTTCCCCCATGTAGGAGAAGGATCAGAGCTTAATCCACCACGCTGCTCCAATGCGGGTTGGCGGATATATTCCCTACTATGAGTAACGATCGCTATCAGGTGAACATGATAACAACCGGGACCGACGGCTTAACGTGTTTTCCAAGGCACGGTGGGGAGACCCACAAGGACTGCATAAACACCCAGACCACGGCAAACACCTGTATGGCCAATACAAATGTTTGTCATGTGCGGGGATCGAACCCGCAAACCGCCAAATAATGATTATGACCTCAGATTTGAAAAAGGACTAAATATACGGCATTTAAAGATTTCTTACAGTAAGATTTCGTAGAGATTTTGAAACTTCTTACGAAAATATACATAAGTGACATTGCAAATACAGCTTCAGTGAAATTATGAAATGTCGTTTATTTCATATTAAAATACAATGTCTCTAAATTTCGTACCATTCTTATATGCAAACTTAACATACAATTAATAAAAGAAAAGATACGTTATTAGCGCGTAACACAAAAGGGAATATTATAAAATTAATTTTAAAAAATAAATTTGCGTCATTACATTAAAATTGCGTACAATAGTTTTGTAACTAACTAACTATAACTAATAACGTTTTTTTTTTTCATATTATCAACTTATAATTTTTTTATTGTTTAGTGCTCACACATACGTATAGTCTAAGCTAAATAATGTGCTGTTTATATTCAACAAGGTCGGAAAATAAGCGTACGGCTCACCTGATGATAAGAGATTACCGTAGTTTATAGACTCCTGTAACCCCAGAACCACCGTAACGCGCTGCCGAGCTTAGCGTCGACACTCTTCAGAAGCTCTGGCTACCTTACTCACTACACAACAACACTGCTTAAGAGAGTGTTATCAAGCTATGATTATCTGTAATATGAGGTACTACCCCAGTCGGGCTGCTCCAGATTTTAAGCAGGATATTTCCTGCAATGCCTACCTCATCAAAGACGTTTGCCTACTATACCTAATAAATGGTAAAAATGGTTATAATGGAATAAATGGTTTTAAAGACTCATTGGCTTAAAGTTTGTATGTTATATTTAATATTTCAAATTGTTAATTATTCAAATTGGCTTTTGAAATATCTTTCTCAGTTATTCAAGCATGGTCAATCCGATAAAATAAGTCAACGAAATGATTTATCTCTCGTTAATTCGAATAAAGTTGTGACTAACTTTATACATAATAATTAAGCTTATTAAATTTTCGACCTTCAGTGACTTCTGAGAGAAATATTCAAATAATTGTAGTTATGTTACAAACAAGTTAATTTCCCTTTTTTTGAGTATTTTTTCACATTTTTGATTTAAGACTAGTTTTCATTCCAAATTCGTTTTTCGTAATTTTATAAGTTGTAATAGATTGATGCTAAAAAAGCTGATCGGAAATAATATTAGAGATTTTTTTCTTATTAAGCGGTGTGGCTACGACAGTAAAGACTATAGTCACCCTCTACACCCTAATAACCCGCCGCCCAACGTGTTGCCCAAAAGCAACACACATGAGTCCACGCCATTTTTGACGCAAACTTATGGAGGATTATGTCCAGCGGTGGACTGCGATAAGTTGAAGTGATTTTTTTATAAACAAATGATGGTCTGTAATGTTATAATAGAAATAAATGTTAATATAGAAAAAAATGTGAGTTGTTGCTTAATATCTGAGTCATTTCAGTACGTTTTTACGACGCAAAGCCTTCAGAACCAACCGTTAGAAACGGCATTCAAATGAGGTCGATTTTAGTTCTTCTGTTTTGAATATTTATTTAAATAACTTTTGTCACAACAGTTAATGTAATACTTTATGATTTGCCATTCTTCTTTTCTTTTTAAAGTTAACTAAAAAAGTGTTGATAGCGATGACGTAAACGTTACACTATTAACACTTTTTTAGTTTGCTTATTTAGTGGAATTTTCAATAACCGACTGTAAAGGAAATTCGATTGGGATTCGTGTAAATCTAAAATAGTTTATCTAGGTATTTAATTTTATTTCTAGCTGCTTACACTGTTGTTATCATCAGGACTATCAGCAATAACAAATGTATTTATATACTCAAAATGTTCAAAATTTATACAGATTGCATTCTCTTTTTACAGTAAATGTAATTTAACGTAGCCCAGAGTGCATATTTTCACATTACACTGACATAATATTATCTGACATGACCGTCATCTGTTATAATATCTAATTTTTTTATTATCGGCTGCAATTTTTTTTTTTTTTTATACAGATATATTAACAAATAGTAGCACAGATGAACGAAAATTTAGCCCAAGGCCAAGTTAACTCTAAGTTTACTAATTATTTTAAACTATAACTAATCTAAAATATTATTTATTTATTTATTTATTTAAACTTTATTACACAACTCCAAAAAAAAAAAAAACAACAAAACAACACATCAAGATAACACGTTGCGCAAAAGGCGGACTTAAGGCCGTACAGCCTTATCTACCAGTCAACCTTAAGGCGTAAAAAAAATAGTAAGAGTAAGTGTTGAGGTAGGACTATAAAACAATACAAGCAAAATAAACATACGCATATAAATACATAAATATACTTATATATATACATATATACATATTACAAACAAAATATATAAAAAAAAAGAGAAAAAGAAAAAAATATGTTCAAACAAAAGTAAACACACGAAGAAATGTCATGACATGAAGTTATATTTAATGTAAGCCTAAGATGAGGAGAGTAAAAAGATAAATAAGGAGGGGCTATTGACAGAGTTTTTTTAGGTACCACTTTTTAACCTGGGTTTTAAAAGAAAGTTGAGAAGGAGAGTTCCTGATGTTGACCGGTAACTCATTCCACAGTCTGATGGCATTAACTGTAAAAGAATTAGACACAAAACCAGATTTATGAGAAGGTATGCATAGAGTAAGGTTAAGAGAAGAACGAAGATCCCTAGAATGAGTGTTAGAGAGAAAATTAAATTTAGATTTTAAATAAGAAGGAGCAAAAGGGTTGGAAATTACAGAATAGAGGGTACAGAGAATTCTCAATTTTCGCCTTTCTTTAATCGGCAGCCATTGCAGTTGAGACCGGTAGGACGAAATATGGTCGTATTTGCGCAGCCCATAGATGAAGCGAATGCAAGTATTTTGCAGTCTTTGCAGCTTGATCAGGAGCTCCTCGCTTAAGTCAGGGTAGCAAGCATCGCCGTAATCAATAATAGGTAAAAGAAAACAATTTACTAAATCAATCTTGGCCTTCACGGGAAGAAAATTTTTAAAGCGCAAGATAGAATGAAAGAATGCATAAAACCTGCGAGATATCTCACGAACCTGATCCGCCCAACTGAGAGAGCAATCCAAAGTCACACCCAAATCCTTAACCTTAGAGGAAAACGGGATAACCACGTTATTGAAAAAGAGAGGTGATGTAGGTTGTTGAATTTTTGATAGTTGACGAGAACTCCCAACAATCATAGCCTGACACTTAGAGGGATTGACATTAATTCCAAAATTTTTGGTCCAGACCGAGATACGCGAAAGATCATCATTAAGCTTAGCAATGGTATCATCAAGACGGTCGATGCTAGTTTGTGCATAAAGCTGCAAGTCATCAGCGTAAAGGTGGTACTGACAGGAAAGTATAGAAGTAATAGAATTAATGAATAGTGAGAATAGTAGTGAGGAGAGAATTCCACCCTGAGGAACGCCCGCAGCAACGTCGCACCAATCAGAACGCTTAGAGCCAATGCATATCGCTTGCTTGCGTCCCCAAAGATATGAAGAAAACCACTGAAGAGCAACGTCAGAGATGTTAATTCGAGATATTAGAGCGAGTAACAAATCGTGATCCACCGCGTTAAAAGCGTTACTAAAATCTATAAGTGTTAGAATTGTCACGGATTTGTTCTCCATCCCCTCTCTTATATCCTCGGTCACTTTAATCAGAGCAGTAGTAGTGCTGTGGCCTACACGAAATCCGGATTGAAAATGATCCAATAAGTTGCAAGATAAAAGATATTCAGACAGCTGGCTGTGGACGATAGATTCGAGAATTTTGGAGAGAAACGGGAGAACAGAAATAGGACGGTAATGATTCGGAAGGGATGCGTTAGAAATTTTTGGTAATGGGAAAACCAGAGCCCGTCGCCACAAATCCGGAAAGGTAGCTGAAGTTAGAGAAAAGTTGACAATGTGAGTAACAGCAGGTAGTATAGATTCCAAAATATGAATAATCATTGTGCGACCAATTTCATCACAACCTAGAGCCTTGGATTTAAGTGACAACACACGTTTGCGTACATCGGCATCACTTACTTGTGAGAAACTAAATGAGGACTTTTCATATTTCGGCAGACTTAGGATCGTAGATAAAGTGTCATGTTTGGTGTTATCATCAAAAACATGAGAAGTATTAAAGTGGCGGCTTAGGTCATCAATATCTACGGAAATGTTGTTATTAGAGTTAGTGTCTTTGCCTATACCTAAAGATTTAAGAAATTTTAAAGTGTCTGTAGTTGAGGAGTTACATATTTTATCCGAAATAAATCGGCGCTTGTGATTCCTACACATTTGGTTACACCTATTCCTAGCAGCTTTGTAGATTGACCAATTGATTTCCGATCGATACAGCTTAAATTTTCGAAATGCACTGTCCCTCTTGGCCATGGCTTTTCGTATATCCAAATTAATCCAGGGGGCTGTCCCGTGCCTCCTTATTTTTACTTTACGTAAAGGTGCGTGCTTGTTATAAAGGTAAGTGATATTGGAACAAAGAAAATTGACCTTAGCATCAATAGTCTGCATCTCGTAAACACAAGCCCAGGGAATGGAAGACGCATCAGTAGATAATTTTTCAATATCAAGGATGCCAAAATTCCTTAGAAATAAAGTAGGAGGCTTAGGCTTTGGGGTTTTAAGATTGTAAGAGACGTAAATTAAATCGTGATGAGAGAAAGCGGGGGCTGGGTATTGGCCAAATCTGGAAACACGTTTAATATCTGAACAAATGACAAGGTCTAAAAGAGAATCAGAAGTTTTTGTACAGTGTGTAGGTAAAAGTGGCAGAAATTCCAAGTTAACTGAATCAACAATTGCACGAAGTTTGGATGATCTATGATCATTTCTGAGTAAGCAGGTATTAAAGTCTCCCATTATCACAAGTTCTTTGTAATCAGACAAAACACGCTCGAAAACGTCCTCCAAAGGCGAAAAGTAATCAATCGTTATATATAATATTATATTAATACGTCTCAAGAGATTATTTCAGTATTTATTAGTTGTGTAATTATTTACGTATCAGCATTTGTTCAAAGCCAGTTTTTACAAAAAATAATTAATGTCGCTGTCGACAAACCACTAAATCTCCCTTTAAACATTATAAAGTTAAATAATCGTACATTAGAAATATCACCCTATTGTTTTAGCTAAAACCCCGACTCATACGTTTCTTCTTATTCCAAAAATACATTCTATAAATATCTTACAAAATGCTAACGATAGAAAAGTTTCAGTTCACAAGCGTTGGAAGTTCAAACAAGATTAATTAGCTTCGTGAATGGCATCTATCAAGTATTTACGTGTGAACAGCGGACTTGTCCGTACGTTACCGTCAAAACCCGGCTTCTCTCTGACATGAAGCTTAAACAAAAGGTTATGAACGAAAATCCAATAAGTGCAGGCTTTGTTCCAAATATAAAGGTTTTTTTTTTTTTTTTTAAACTGCGGCACCTTTTTTAAACCTACATGAGAGTTTTAAATTTTAATGCCTTGCTAAAAAGTATTGCTTAAAAATATTATAATTAGTGACAAATCACTATAATTTTCTTTAAATCATGATGGTATTGGTACAATGATTAACTTAAAAAAAAAAAACAATAAAATCGTTGAGTAGACAATACCATTAAAAGAATATAAGGGCTTAACTAATCAAAAACTCTCAAAAACTACTTGATCTATGAAATTAAAATTTAGCAAGAGATAGTTACTATGTGTCATAGTTTTTGTCATGTTGACATCTACATGACACTATGTGTCATTTTGACATCTGAATTAAGGAGTTATAAGTAGTTTTTTTTTTTTAGTAGTTTTAGTTAATAGTTACATCGTTAAAGTACAATAAATGGCATTATAACCTATAAATAAATATTGCTAATTTAACTGTTACTTTTGCAAATATAAAACGATGAAAGCGAAAGCTTGCTGCCATTTTTAATGACTCTGACACCAACAGATATATCTGGTTACATTGCGTGAAAAACAGACATGCGGTTGCTGCAGATGTATTCTGTAGCTATATAGAAGACATTAGTTCATAACAATAACAATACCTACTTTCCTCTATAGACTTCAGAAAATACAACTTGAGGGCTTCATTTTCTCTCTGGCTGAAAAAGAAATAATAAATTAATCTCAAGCGTTTTCAACTTTCCACACTCCTGAACTTAGAATTGAAAATAAAGGTAGCGAATATTTTTTCTACTCTCCCCTTCCAAAATGATTTCTTTAATTGGGAACACTTGCAATACTATGAACACTTTTGACAGTTAGAAACATATGCCATGTATGCCATGTAAAATTTATTTTTTAGCTGTTTACTAGGGTGAGGTCCCTTAGCTAGATGATCACACCTCAAGGTATATTTCAAAAATTTTAATTTCTTTACAATCTGAGCGTCAGTGCTTAAGTTTCGTTATACCCAGTCGCGATTCAGTCTGTAATATCCCACCGCTGGGCATAGGCCTCTTTCTCCATGTAGGAAAAGGATCAGAACTTAATAACTTTTATAATATCTGTTTATAACTGTACAATTGAATTTTTCTTTATCAAAAAACACTAAGGTATTTGTATTATTTTTTAAAGTATCAAATTGGCTTCATTTTCGTATGTAATTAAAAAAAAATCTTCGTTCAACAATCGATTAAGAATTTGCTTAAATTATCAAACTTTAAATTAAATTTATCTTCTTGAACAAACAAGACAATTACAAAGTTATTTCCTGAAGTAGCAGGAAAAAAATATGCTAAAATTCTATAACCTACTAAAGTTATTCTGACAGTATTTAGTCGATCGTCCATTTCGCGTATTATTTTTACGAACATATATATATATATATAACAAATATTCTGTAAGATACGTATTAAATATATAAGTAAAGTAAATATACGAGACTGTCATTTCCTTCATTCATATTCTCAGCGTTGTGTGACATTGCGAATTTTATTTATCTGTGACACCTGCGCCATTGTCAAAAGGTGCGAAATTCAATCTGTCAAAATTGTCATAATAAAATAAAAAATACTGAAATATTGTCAAAGGATTACAGTTACCTAAACTTCCTTCGTAATAAAATTAATTTTGAAAAATATTGTTTTATTTGAAATATGTTGTTACTAAGTGTGATTACATTTTAGAAATAAATTTTATAGAAAAGCAACATCGAAATAAATCATTCGATTTGTCACGGTCTTTAATATGTTTGCGTTGAACTTGGACGTAAGGACGTATAATATATTAACTTTCTTATCTCAAACGCTAGGAAACGGTAAAAGTTTATTCAAAATTTATTTTCATTTTTCCATTTCATTTGCTTTGTTAAAAGTAAAACAACGAAAACTAAAGTTAGAATTTATAATAACTGCTAATATAAACAAAATATTATTATTTTATGTGATATTATAATCGTTGTTGATATAACTTATACAAATGTCCGTTTTTTATGCGCCATCTACCAAATAGCTAATAAATAAATAAAATGTTCATCAATAACCAAGTAAAAATTCTTCTTAAAGTAATTTTCATTAGCTATAACTTCTATTATAGAACCCTATATCTTAAAAATGGTAAATAAAACTTGACGCCAAGAACGCCAAGACTTACGCCAGATATCCTTGGCTCCACTGGTGATAGAAAGGCTTGTTGACTCTTTACTTTTTTTTTCTTCAAAAAAGTAATATACTCGTAATTAAGTTTTAAAAATAAAATGTAAATGTCATTATTGCGATAGTATTTAATTATTTTTATTTATTAGTAGTTATATAATTTTAAAAGGAAAATAAATTGTATTAATACATTCGTAATTTTTATAATAGCTTGTTATTCAATTTTGGCAAGATTTATGATTTTAAAATCTTTAGAAATTATTTTAAATAGATGAATATACTTCAAATTACAACAAATATACATAATTACACAATATATTAATGAGTCTTGTGTTTGAATTAAAATAAAAAATATCTGCATATTCGAATAAAACGTTCCCTAAATCATTGAACAAAACGTTTAGAATTAACTGACTGGAGGTGGTTTCGTAAGATTAATGACTGTTTTAAGATCATTAATATATCTGAATTGAAACTTCGAATTTATACTAAATTCAACTGAAACATTTCGCTGAGTAATTATCTGTTAAAAAATATTACATTTTCGAAGTTAACATTTCTTCTAAATTATATATTAATATGAAATATTAATTGGTTACTAAATGAATACTTTTTTCAGTTACATATATCTACTACATTTTAATTCATGCATTTTACTACTTTGAAATTTTTTCGAACCAGATTAATAACATTGCGTCGATGATTAACTTTTTTTTTTTCATTTATTCCCATCATATTCACATTTTACATTTATTTATTTAAGCTTATTTATATTGTTTGTTTACTGAATTGATTTCAGTTCATTAAGCAATAGTATAATACCATATCTATATAAATAAAAATGAATGTTGCTTAGCGCATAACTCGAGAATGGATCGACCAATTCGGCTATTTTTCTCTCTACAGTAAACACCTATTTCATTCAAAGATAAAAATTAGTTCTTATGAACGTAATTATACCTCATTCTCTGTGTTTCAAGGAACTTTTAAAATTTTTATTCATTCATTGTAACCAAACGAACCTTTGTAGAATAAATGACTGTATGTATATTCTCGTTCCGACTTGACTATATGAAGCTATCGCGTATAAATTCCTGTGACCAATATAAGGAGACACATTTTTATTGCAATATCATCTTTGATGTTTGAGCCATAAGACTTACACCGTTCCTAATTTTATTTGGTTAAGGGAATGTACACCTATTTCTGGTTGGCCATTGAATAAATTTGAATATAACCTATTCCATGTTCAAGAATAGAGTAGATGTACATATGTAATTTTCTTTGATTTGATGGACCCATAGCTGTACTTATGTACATGGGAATCAAATGTTGATCATGAATAGAAATTTACCTATTTGATTTTACGAGTAAGAAGGTGTTTTTTTTTTTATCGTCTGTTGTCGTAATCGTTGCTTGGATAATTAAGATGACAACAGCTCAAATAATAGTTACCAGATTTGCTTTTTCCCATTTTGTAATTGCAAGGACATTATTTATATAATTTATCAAACCGCAAATTACCACAAAAATTGGCGTTTTCATACGAAAGCTCATAATACTGTGATAATATGTTTTCACAATAACAATGAAACAAAAACAAAACAAACAAGATATCAAAGTCATTACCGTAGTATTTATCAAACAATCGAAGGGAACTTTTTCGTATAATGGCTAATTTTAAAAGCTGAAATGATAAAAAAGATTATCCTGTGAATAATATAAATATTTCTTGATTTAAAATTAACTTTAATATAACTCATATTGTCTTATATATTTTAACAAAATAAATCGTACTCGGTTTAGTATTTTGATCATAAAAAACGTAATAATTAAACAGGCAAGTAAATAGAATGGCTTTCACATTAATAATGGTAGTACAAGTAGCTTGGTTAAGTCATGCGACGTTTTATAAATACACTCATATTAGCACCTTGCTACACTGCCCACAATAGCGTTTCCACCCTAATTAGTTGGTGGCACTGTAAATGACAGTCGTACCACAGTTTTAGACCTAGAGTTATTTTCGTCTATTTCACTAATATTAACAACTGTAAACTACATTTTAAGCCTAATACACTTTAAATATACTCACTATTTTAATCGAATTGCATTATTACAATTATTTACGTATACTGTATAAACGATTTTATTGCTGTGTATTTAGTTTTCAAAATAACTAACATTACTGTTTTTCATACATTTCATCAAAGCTCCAGTCCTTCTACTACGTGGAGAAAAAGTCCCATGCCCAGCAGTGGGACGATACAGGCTGAACGCGAACGCGATAAATTATAAAATGTGAATAAAAGCGATCTAAACCTCATTAGATTAATATAAAATCCGAGATAGAAAAAAATAGTTAATATAAATAGGAATCTTTTACGAGGCTTAAGCATACAGATGAGGGTAGACAGTAAAGTGGCGTATTAAATTATGTGTGACGCTGAGGTAAAGAGGGATAATCTGTAAAAATACCTCTTTTTTAGTGGAGACGGTGTATCCGCATTGCGTTTTTATATATTGTTAAGTTTTGTAGTCTTTTTTGTGAACATATCTCTAACACATACGTTTTCTCGTTACGGTCTTTTTTATTTTTATTATATCTCTACTGTGCTCAAAAACAAAAACTTTTTTCTCCATATAGCCTATGACGACAACCAAAACCAAACTTTACGTGATCTCCAAGGCGTAATGCAGAGACTCACAGCAACATACACCCAGAATATGAACAAAACTTTCTTAAAACTAGTGATCGCCCAGTGGTCGAAATTCGACCATAATTAATTTAAATTATACGTTTGAACTGAAGAGTATATTTGCGTGTGTTTGTCTAATGCATGGTAGTGTGTGAAACGTTTTTTTTTTATTGATTTAATGTATTCTTATACATATTTTTAAAATCATATTAGCATTCAGCACTCTATATAAGCTATAAGTGTGCGAAATTTCATACTACTACGTCCGCGCATTTTTTTTAAAGGGGTACAAAGTTCTTGCTTCATGTATTAATATATATAAACAGCTGCCTGAGCGGTAATCATCCTTCTGCACTTAAGGCCACTACACTACTATGATAGAATAGTTTTTAGAGCTATATAAACAAGCTATCTTATATTAAAATGACAAGTACAGTCATTAAGTCAGCAAGTATACATTAGTAGTTGAATAAAAAAACGACATACATTGTTCCTATAGTCAAAGTTATTGAACAGCAGGTAACAAATTCTGACATGGGATACAGATGTTTCAGACGTGAAGATAATCAGTTTGAAATGAAAGTTCAAATATCGATATATTACAAATATTGAATAGTTTCATCAAAATATTATTTATTAATGAATAATTTTTAATTTTTTATGATTTTATTTGGATTGTCATAAATATAGCTTTAAATAAGTAATATATGTAAATTTGTAAGAATATGGTCACAACTCACAGCTTAGCTTCTTAACAGATTCCTATATTTCTCGTACAAATTAAACTTTCACGATTATACACTTTATTATAATGATATCAACTTGGTCTAATGAGGGCAGTGTGATTTATTGAGAGACTACTATTGATTCCACCAAATTTGGATCCATTCATTTGTTTTTGGATAAATATTTAAATCGTGATTGCCGTTTAATGACATATAACTTGAACTATCATCTTTATCTTTTACATTAAAAGTTTTTGAATAACTAATTATAATAAATTTCGGCATGGGTATATGTATAAAATCATATGTTATAAAATTTGTAATTAGTAAATCAAATACATTTAATTTTGTAAGTATATTAAAGGTATACGAGAACTCTGTGATATGAATATTTATTTAGATTTTAAGCTTTGATTATGTTCTTGTAATTAATCCCTAACCAATGCATCTAACGAGGTTATTATATAAATACTGTTCTGAAAAATATGCTATCAATCTTATGTATCAAAATTATGAATATCTGTGGAAGACATTTTTAATCTTCAGAATAAAAATATAAAAGTGAATTGAAAGTCAAGAGCAAAGAGCCTTTGATCTTTAATTTATACCTAGATTGTTTACTATCTGTCTCCATTTTTTTTTTTGGTATTTTCTTCAATAGTAATTAAAAAAATTAGTAAAATATTCTGGGAAAGGACTACTAATCCATTCTTCTCCATTTTGCTCTATATTTACCTATGTGGTAACATAATTCGTTCCCATAAACTCCATATAAATAAACGAATAACTTATAAGTAGGTACCAAAACTTAGGGTGTCAAAGGTGATATTTTTTTTTGTATTTATTATATAAGGTAGGCCACAGCAGGAAACACCTTGCTCAAAATATGCAACCGGACTAGGAAAGTCCTTCAACCTTACAAATTAGCACAACTAAATAATAATTCTCTCAGGTGGTGTTGTGTTCCTGCGGTAAGATAGCCATAGGGAAGTGCACTTGCAATGCTGCTCTTATAGGCGTTCATTGGTTACAGTATCCAGCCTCTGCCAGGTGAACCGTACGCTTGTTTGCAACCTACTAGTATATTAAAACAAATAAATAAATAAATTAGTTTTGATTTCTAGTAACACTTTAAACTCATCCTAAAGTAAACGTAGCCTAACGAGCATAATCTTCGACAATGTTTATACAAGAAAGCGTAGTGCTACACGTTAACTTCAAAATAAAATAGTAAATAAAAATAATATTTGCTTCAATCTTGGATTTAATATTAATAATATTTGTCAAACCTTTGTTATTGGTTATTGAAACCACAAAGAACGAAATTAAATAATATATTTTAGACTAAGCATGATAGACGTCAACAAACATAAAATTTAAAAGTCGCTAAATAAGTGTATTTTTTTAAATAATATCAACACAACAGAAAAAAAATGATAAATTAAATAAGTTTAAGCTTAAGAATTGTACACTTGTTTATTATACAGAGTGTCCCAAACCGAAACGGGGTGATAGGATTGATTGTAACTACCATGAGAAAAATCAGAAAAAAAATCTCATCATTCTTTAAGATAAAATTTACCAACTTCGTCAGAGGACGTACCAACAGATCGTCGCCACATGTGGTATCAACAAAATGGCTGCCCAGCGCATTACGCAGTGCAAGTAAGAGATTTCCTTGACCAGGAATATTCGGGAAGGTGGACTGGACGTTCAGGCACTATCTCGTGGCCAGCTCATTCCCCAGATTTAAATCCCGTGGATTTTTTTATTGGGGCGTTCTCAAAGAAAAAGTTTATTCAGAGACCATTGAGAGCGTAGCCGAACCGCATGAACGAATTTCTCAAGCTGCTGAAGACATCAACTCTCGAGGATATGCCCATATAATAAATAGATCTGTTTTAAGAAGATCTAGGTCATGTATTGAGGATGATGGTAAACAATTTGAACATTTATTGTAATAAAAAATGTTATTTCCCTATCTGACTTTTATTACAATAAACCTAAAACTAAACTCGGTCAAGATTTTTCATTATTTTATTAATTTTACTTACTTTTGTTGACTTTGGTAAAAGTAGCGTCATTATCTGTCTCGCTCATTCATGGCAAACATGTCCACTATCCATATCTCTCATCATTTTGTCGTAAAATTAAGAAGCTACCAAGAGCTTGTGCGAATAAAAAACATTTGAACTGAGTAAAGTGGGTTAACAAAAATCGGGTTACTTGAGGTTTTTAGTTTTACTCGTTTTTTTTAGTATGAAACTAACAAGGATTGTACCATTTTACAATCCTGATTAAATGCGCAAACTTTCAAAGGCACTTGCCAAGGCGCTTTAGTACATTTTTTAAAGAAGGCCTTTCAAAGTCGACAAATTTTGAAAATTTTAAATTCATAGTTTAACAAATAGTCTTAATTCTAAAAAACTTGGGGCAATTGTGTCATTATTTTCAAAGTTTAAAAGAAACAAAAATAATAAAAATTAACCACAATAACCGAAAAATGGTTACAGTTTGACCAAATTTCTAAGTTTTTCTTAAATGCCCATAATTTTCAAACTGCATGGGGTAGATTATTTCTGATTTTTCTCATGATAGTTATAATCAATCCTATCACCCCGTTTCGGCTTAACGTTGAGTTGTGGGACACTCTGTATATGTAAATATAATTATTTGAATATTGAAATAAAATTTCCTAGTTTTCGTTATTTATACAATACAAATTGAAAATAATTGTATTCTTTTCATAGTCAAGTATGAATTTCAATACGAAAAAGAAATGTATATTAATAGTACCTATTCTTGCTTCTTGAGTTATAACCGACTTACGATAATATTTAATAAAAAAAGATAACTTCTAAAAAGGACCAAATAATGAACTTATCTAGTTAAGATATATTTATTTTTTCTCTAAAGTAACATTAATTAGTCCTTGTACAAACGATAAATTTGTAAAGCGTCCGATGTTTCATCGTGAATACAGCTCTATATCAATCCACGCCATTTACCAAAGTCGGGAACGCGCTACTAACTAATTTATTACACGATTCATCTAAAATTAAGATGACCAATACAAACGGGCTATCAAAATTAATTATTATACGATGTTCTACTGAAGTGAAAATTTTATGACTCCTCTGAAGTGATTATATATCTATGACGTTTTATAGGTTTGTTTTGCAATGTATTGTTTTGTATTGGGCAGTTTACTTCTCCGTTAGTCTCTGGCTGAAATTATGAAGTTCTCCTTAATGTGTCCGTCAAGTGGTAATCAATATAGCTAGCCCGCTGGAATGTGAACTCCGGTACTGTCTTTACTAGTAACAGAATAGCTAATTCATTGTTTTGTTAGCCAAAGTGTCCTTTTTGCGATTAAAAAATTCTGCTAGCATTCTTACCACCATTTAACTAGTACATCACTATTCCACGAGATTATGATTTATACTATAATTACTTGCAAGTAATCGTTATTTTACGTTTTAAGTAAAAGTAAAGAATACTATAATGTCAATTCTGAATATTACCCAAGATAAGTACTCGAAAAAATAGGGTAAAATTGTATATTGTATTTAACAATATTATTATTTATTAAAATTGTCGGAGCTAAAAACTGAGGGCACAGCAGGAAATTTCCTGCCCAAAATATGGAGCAGCCCGACTGGGGCAGTACCTCGACCTTACAGAAGATCACAGCTAAATAGCACTGTTGTTGTGTTCCTGCTGGTATGTAACGTGATTAGAGCTCTGGGGGGAACTGGGGATGGGGTCGGCAAAGCGCGTGCGATGCTTCTGGTGTTGCAAAAGTCTATTAGCTACTGTAATCGCTTACCATCAGGTGAGGCATAGCTTGTTTGCGGATCTAGTTACATAAATACACATTTAACCCTTACATTATTCTTGTAAAAAGTATTATCGAAAACACAGCAATCAAAGCCGTATTAATAGTTTTTATTCATAATAAAGCAGATGTAGTTAAACTTAATAAAAAAAAAGTAAAATTCATTTATCTTTTAATTTTTAACTTTCTTACTTTGAGTGTGTAAAAAATATATCGTTTTAGCAATACGAGTACAATAATAAAAACCGATACCTCTACCCACCTCGCTAGCTAGTCATAAATTAACCATTTGAGTTCTGTTAGCCTGGTAAATTAGTTTAAAATGCGTAGAACTGAAATATTAATTCAATTATTCTATCCGATCTTAATACGTTCGAGATGGGAGAATTGTTCTAATCCCGTAAATTATTGCGGAGGTCAGACAGCAATCGCTCTCTGTAAGACTTAGAACGTGTCGGATTTAGATTAGTATAAAAATCAGATTCTGACACAAAGCTTGGATAATACTACCTATTAGAGTCAGTTATGTTGTTTGTGTATACTTCATTTGCGGAACATTTATTTATTTAAGAAAAACAAATTGTCACTAACGTTGTAGGGTTTCGCTTGCGCTAATAATTATAATATTATAACATATAATTACATTTCCTATAAAATAAGGAATACAAGATAATTAACATAAGTTATAAAAGTTTTTAATAAATACACAAATATATATATATATATATATATATATATATATATATATATATATATATATATATATATATATAATATGAAAATTCGAAATACAAATTTTTTGTTAATTTTGTAACACTAATTGATTATCAATATATCAAATCGTAGGAAAATCTATTTGTACTTGTGAGATATGCTTTCGTTGATTTTTCTTATTAAAAATCGTGTGCCTACCTCTGTTTCTCGTATTTTCATAGTGAAAAGTTTTATTATTTTTAATGGTATATAGAACAAGAACACACATTAAGATTATACTCTAATCGTGCATTTATTACAGAGGAACGTTTTTACATATGCTGGAAAACACTGCATGCTAAAAAAATAGTATAAAAACCTTTTTCTTTAACAGTCGAAATATATAAACTTTTACACAATTCGAAACCACACCTTCGTTACAAACTTTATAAAATGTTTTCAGTATCAGCTAAAGTTTCGTTTAGAGACGAAGATGTTGCATCCGAGGTGTTCTGCAAGGTTCTCGACAACTCGCTAACAAACATTTTAAAGACGTTATATTTACTTCATTTCTATTTATAATGAAAAAAGTAAGTATGTTCATCTATTTCTTTTTAATAACATGGCGCTAAGGACGAGTAACACATCTGTCTAGTTTCGTTGTAAATAAAATATTTTTAATCTTTATTAAAGTGATATTCTGCTTCTAATCTGTAATATAGATACGTAATAGTGACTTAAGTGTAAAAATAGTGAAATATAATAAGTGATAGTGCTTAAAAATCGGAAAATAGAGTATTCATAAACCACGACATTTTTATCATAAATTGCAAGTGGAGAAGTGTCTTCGGAAAAGAAGTCTTATTGCTACGCGTAATAGGTCAATTTTGGTGTGTCGATACGTGGATTGTTTTTTCACACTACCGACAGTAATTGATCAGCTGATCATATTATATTTGTGTGATTATAATTTTACTTCTTTTTTGGCCTTGCAATGGATTGTGGCAAGTGTAACAGATATATTAATGATAAGGAAATGTTGAAATGCGCAACATGCAGCATATGTTTGCACTACCAATGCGCAGATTTCTCCGAGATCGAATTTAAAAAAATATTACCCATGAACAAAATGAAATGGAAATGCCAAAACTGTAAGTCCAAAAAACATGGTACGTCATCCGGAACTCACTCTCCTAAGATACAACCGACGTCACTAAATAATTTTAATGTCGACCCGCAATCGCAGGCGCTTATGCAATATTTTGATGCCAAATTCGAAACATTAAGACAACAATGGCGTGCTGACCTTCAAGTTGCGATTCAGGAAGTATCTTCGTCGATCAAGCAGGACATCGAAAGTCTAGAATCGCGTTTGACTGCATCAGAGACACGAATAATTGAATTAGAACAAACAATAACATCTATGTCGTCTTCACAATCAAATTTCAATGATGTGATGCAGGAGAACAGTCAATTGCGCACGGACCTGGAATGTTTACAGGCTAAGTTTGATGACCTAGACCAGGTTTCTCGCAGCTGTAATGTGGAAATACAAAACATTCCCGAGAAAAAGGCTGAAAATCTCGTTCATTTATCTATCCAAATAGGAAAGTTAATTGGAATTGACATTAAAGAAAGCGACATTCGGTCCGTCCATCGGGTAGCCCCCGGCAAACCTAGCAACCGTCCAAAAAATATCGTACTTCAGCTTAGTACACGCCGGCTGCGCGATGATGTGATTGCCGCTGCGCGCGCGCGCCGCACTCTCACCGTGGCTTCGCTTCTCGGCCCGCCCATGTCTGCCGCCGCCGCTGCTACGAATCAGGACGCCCGCTTTTATATAAACGAACACTTAACGCTCAAAAATAAATTGTTATTTAGCACCGCTAGGCAGCACGCAAAGGATAAAAATTATAAGTACATTTGGGTGAAAAATCATTGTATTCTATTAAGGAAAAGTGACGAAGCGCGAGTGGTACATATCCGATGTGGTAGTGATTTAAAGAAAATATTGTGACTCTGGGCGATGCTGCTTTGTGCGTATACATATAATTATCATAACATTGTTCTAAGCTTTACACATTTTTTTGATATTTATTTCTGTCTCTGTTGTACTTGTTGTTGTATAGTGTTGATGTCAGGGAGCACAAAAACGTTACACAAAACTTACTTAAATAAAATAGCTTATATAATATATTACTCTTCTTTTAATAATGCATTTAGCTAATCTATCAATATTCTATCAAAACTGTGGTGGCTTGAAAACTAAAATTACTCAATTAAAATTAAATTTACTTACCTGTGAGTACGATGTAATTATCCTACTCGAAACTTGGCTTTCTTCTGCTGTTTTTGACTCTGAAATAAAGACCGATAGCTACTTAATGTTTCGTCGAGACAGAAATCTTAATCTCACGGATAAGAAAGGAGGTGGAGGCCTGTTGATTTTAGTTAAAAAAAACATTAATGTACTAAGAAGGTTTGACTTTGAGGCTAATAATATAGAGGCAATTTACTTACATTTCCCTTGCTACTCTGACTTACTCTTGTGCGCATGCTACATACCACCAGCATCCAAAAGCACTATGTTTGATAGTTTTTTCTGTAAACTGCATGATATTTATTTGAATGAACATTTTTCAAACTTGATGATAATAGGAGACTTTAATCTACCTTACCTTAAATGGCTGTCTGATTGTCCGTCACCACACCCAGTTGTGTCCGATACTGACATATCCAAATTATTAACTTACACTATGGCCTTAATAAACTTGCATCAATTTAATACTATTCTAAATGAGAATAGCAGAACACTAGATCTCGTTCTTAGTACCAGCAGACACATAACTGTTAACACTGCAGAAGATCCGCTACTCAACCTTGTTCCTCACCACCCTCCACTCGAAATATTACATTCAGCGTGCAATAGAGAACCTCATATGTCAACTTTAGACGACCACAAAATTAAGAGAAACTTCTTTAAGGCTGACTACGAACTCATTAACAAGGATCTTTGTAATATAAACTGGACATCGGAACTCGCCAATCTGTCTCCCGAATCAGCTGTTGACAAATTTTACAGTCTCTTAAATGACATAATTGAGAAACATGTGCCCCAGACAAAATCAAAACCCCCTCGCTATCCGAACTGGTTTTCTAAAAGTTTAATTTCTACACTCAGGCGAAAAACTAAGGTGTGGATGCGTTGGAAAACTTACGGTTCATTATGAGATTATCAAGAATTTGATTTGCTGCGGAAGCGAGTCAAACTACTAATTAGGAACTGCTACAATCTATATATTGAAAATATAGAAAAGTCTCTTAAAGACAATATCAAGTTGTTTTGGAAATACACGTCTGATTTAAAAGAAACTAACTCAGGATATCCAAAAACCATGAAACTTAACAATTGTACATCTAGTAATCCAAGCATAATTTGTAGTATGTTTTCTCAATATTTTCAATCAGTTTTTGAGCCGGTAAATCTAGAAGCCTACAAAATTCCTGACACACTAGATACTAATGAGACCCTTATATGTTTGAATCAACTTTATCTACCTCAACTTGACATTTATAAAGCATTAAAAGATATAGATCCTAGCAAAGGGCCTGGTCCCGATAACATAGCACCTATATTCTTAAAAAGAGTTAGTAAAAATATCTCTTTTCCCCTTGAAATGATTTTTAATAACTGCCTCAGAAAAGGTGTATTTCCAAGCCAATGGAAAAGGGTTTTTATAACGCCTATATTTAAATCGGGTTCGAAAAATGAAATACCAAATTATCGGCCAATATCCATCCTATCAACTATTCCGAAAGTGTTTGAAAAACTGGTTCACAATTTCATATCATCGAGGCTTAAGCATACTATTATCGAGGAGCAGCACGGATTTGTTAGGGGGCGATCTACCTTGTCAAATCTATTAGTTTTCACAAATTACATATTTAAAAATTTAGACAAAAAGGGCCAAGTTGAAGCTATATACACTGATTACAAAAAAGCGTTTGACAAGGTGGATCATCTTTTGCTCTTAAGAAAGTTATCGTACAATGGCATTAAAGGTAATCTCCTTCGGTGGCTCTCTTCGTATTTAGAAAATCGTACCCAGGTTGTCGTCATGAATGGATACGCATCTTCTCCTGCACTTGTGACATCCGGTATCCCACAGGGATCGATATTGGGTCCATTACTGTTCACTTTATTTATTAATGACATCTCGCCTTGCTTTAAACATTCAAAGTTTTTTCCCCGTGTAGGGACGGGCAGTAGAATACAATTTCCTACGGCCCGGCAAGAAGGCCTGTCGTAAGAGCCGACAAAATTCTTGAGGTGGTAGGCTTTGGCCGTGGCTTAATTACCACCCTCTGGGTAAAGTCGCGCCGCCAAACGGCAATTGCCGTGTTCCGGGGCGGGTCCCAGAGCAGCCATTTGGGGGATGTGTCTGGGTAGTTGTGGCACTCTATGTGACCGATTCTGTCTGCTCATCACTGCAGCATCGGGTGCCTGGCTTCGGAGGGTAGCGGGATCCGAGGCACGGTGCCGCCGCTGGCCGACCGTAGGAAGTTGGGGGCCCAAGTAGCAGGAAAGCCACCTGTGAAAGGCTGCCCCGCCACCTGACGAAAAATCCCAGAATGTTCTACCTTGCCGGTTGGCGACCGGAAGGGAGGACCAGGTAGCCATTCTGGGGGGGCTCGGGCGTCCCCGCAGTCTCCGCGTCAGGCTCCCTACGTGCGGCGGTGTAGAGTCTGACACCTGGTAGGTAGGATGCCGCCTCGTCCAGTTCGCATTCCCCTGCACCTATTCACTCCCCATGAAAGCACACAAGAATAAAAAAAGGTATACACAGCGGCTGCACGTCCTCCCACTGAAAGTGCACCTCTCTAACATCCGAGGTCTGCACTCCAATCTCGAATCTGTCCACCACCACCTAGAAACAGAAAAACCGCAGCTGCTGTTCCTCACTGAGACGCAGATCAGATGTCCGGCTGACACGGCGTACCTCAGCTACCCCGGGTATTCTCTGGAGCACAGGTTCATACCTCGTGCCGGAGTCTGTGTGTACGTCCGTGATGACATTTGCATCAAGCGTCTTAAGCACCTTGAGACATCCAGTTACTCCATCCTATGGGTTCTGGTGGACACAGGACAGGAGAAAATCCTGTATGCCTGTGTCTACCGTTCGCACAGTGGAGACGTGGAGACAACTCAGTTATGTGACCATCTTACCCTAACGGCGGATAAGGCTCGAGAGCGTTACCC
Organism: Melitaea cinxia; assembly: GCF_905220565.1. NCBI lineage: Eukaryota > Metazoa > Arthropoda > Insecta > Lepidoptera > Nymphalidae > Melitaea > Melitaea cinxia. The sequence goes on from NC_059403.1 coordinate 13,014,886, forward strand.
TTCGGCACAGTTAGTCATCCTGGGGGACTTCAACGCCCACCACCAGGAGTGGCTGTACCCATACCAGGTGACCGACCATGCTGGGAGAGAAGTGCGTAAACTAGCCTTGACGCTGGACCTCACCCAGCTTGTAAATTGTGCTACCAGGGTACCAGACGTAGACTCTCATACCGCCAACTGCTTAGACCTATTTTTAACAACTGATCCAGACAGGTACTCAACAACAATTTCTGCACCACTGGGTACTTCTGACCACTGTCTGGTAAAATCAATATCCGTCTGTTCCCCACCCGAAGAATCCCCATGTGGCCCAAGACGGGTGTGGCGATATAAGGCAGCAGATTGGGATGAGATGCGTCACTTTTTCTCGTCCTATCCTTGGCGAGAGGTATGCTTTTCTTCTGATGATCCGTCGAGCTGCGCTGAAGCCATTACCGCGGTTATACGCCAGGGTATGGAATATTTTATACCATACTCTGACGTAGCGACGAATGGAAAAGCTCGCCCATGGTTTGATGCGGAATGCTATCGTGCAGAAGCCAAAAAGCGGTCAGCATACACTGCATGGGCTGAAGCTCGAGCGCACAAGTCTCCAAATTCTCGGAATTTGAAGAAAGCTTTTAACCAAGCCGCCAAGGCATGTAAAAGGACGTTACGCAGGACTAGATTCAACCATATCAGCCGCATTGGGGCCAAACTAGATTCTTACCCTTCTGGGAGCAAAGCGTTTTGGTCCCTGGCAAAAGCCGTTGAATCTAACTTTTGTCGGCCGTCACTTCCACCATTGCTGAGGACTGATGGATCACTGGCCCACTCTGCGAAAGAGAAAGCGGATTTGTTTGCATCTCTTTTTGCTGAGAACTCGCGTCTGGATGTTGCAGGAAAAGCTCCACCAATCTCAACTCGTGCTGACTGCATTATGGCAGAAGTACGCATACGTCAAAAAGAGATCCTTAAAATCCTGCAAACTCTAGACGTGAACAAGGCTAGCGGACCGGATGGTATACCAGCGATAGTCCTGCGTACCTGTGCCCCTGAGTTGTCTCCACCTCTTACACGCCTGTACCGCCTGTCACTTAAGACTGGCAAAGTGCCGAAGTCTTGGAAGCTTGCCAACGTGCAGCCTGTGCCCAAAAAAGGTAGTCGTGCAGACCCTGTCAATTACCGTCCCATCTCGGTCACATTCATACTCTGTAAGACTATGGAACGTGAACTTAACAACAAACTCTTGGCCCACTTGGAAGGTAACGATCTCCTCAGCGACCGGCAGTACGGTTTCCGCCAGCACCGTTCGACTGGGGACCTTCTAGTGTATGCCACACATATTTGGAGTGAGGCCATTGACAAACACGGCGAAGCACTTGCCGTGTCTCTCGATATCTCGAAGGCCTTTGACAGGGTTTGGCACGCGAGCCTTATAAGCAAGCTTCCTTCATATGGTATTCCACCTGGTCTTTGCACTTGGATTTCTGACTTCCTGAGCGAATGTTCAATACAAGTTGTCCTTGACGGGTACTCGTCGGACCAAATGGCTATCGACGCTGGTGTTCCTCAGGGATCAGTCTTGTCCGCTACCCTCTTCCTGCTGCATATTAACGATCTGCTCGTCCCCGGTACCTTTGGGTACGCTGACGACTGCACAGTGACGGACAGATACTTTTCGAGTGCAAGGGCTAGTAAGGATGTTATCCAGTCTTGTCGAGAGGATATGGTCAGCCGCTTGAACGTCGCCCTCCAGGCAGTCTCCGAATGGGGCGATGCCAATCTGGTCACGTTCAACGCTACAAAAATACAGGCGTGTGTGTTTTCCTCTAAACGGAGCCCTTTACACCTGGCTCCGACTTTCCGGGATGTTTTGTAGAAATTACTGACTCCCTACAGCTCCTCGGTGTAGAGCTATCGTCCAATCTGAACTTTAGGCAACACATCGAGTCCAAAGCAAAAACTGCAGCAAAAAAACTAGGTATTCTCTCTAAGGTCAGGCGATACTTCACTCCAGAACAGCTGCTCCAACTATACCAAGCACAAGTTCGGTCTTGTATGGAGTATTGCTGCCATCTTTGGGATGGATCCGCCAAATACCAACTGGCAACTTTGGACTCGGTGGAAAAACGAGCTAAGAGACTCATAGGTGACCCTACTCTGACAGACACCAAGTTGCAGAGTCTCGATCATCGGCGTAGGGTAGCTCGTCTGTCGGTGTTCTACAAAATATATTTCGGTGAGTGTGCGAAGGAATTACACGATCTAATTCCCCCAACAACCTTCCGCCATCGGGACACTAGGCGCGGTCGATCGTTCCATCCTTATGTCATCGATATGCCACCTACGCGCACAAAACGCTTTGGCTCTACCTTCCTGATGCGCACAGCTAAGGAATGGAACTCGTTGCCCGCGTCTGTGTTTCCCGAACGATACAATCTGGGTGCCTTCAAGGCCAGAGTGAATAGGCTGTTATTAGGCAGGCATGCTCCACCTTCGACCGCATCGTCACTTAACATCAGGTGAGATTGTGGTCAAATGCCTGCCTATTTGTCGTAAAAAAAAAAAAAAAAAGTTTCTTTTATACGCAGACGATTTAAAAATATACTCCACCGTAACAAACAATAATGATATTTGTTTAATGCAGGAAGATTTGGATAGACTGAATGAATACTGTAGAGCCAATAAACTATTTTTAGCCTATAGCAAGTGCAAACATATTCGATTTTTAAGAAATAAAAACATAATACCATCCACCTTTTCGCTGGGAGATCATATACTCGATACTGAAACGTCGATTCGTGACTTAGGTGTTTATCTGGATACAAAGCTTGCACTTGATACACACATTGATCATATATTAAAAAAATCTTACCGCATGTTAGGTTTTATCTGCCGCATCACGAAATCTTTTAAGCGAAAAGAAACATTCATGTGTCTTTACAAAAGTTTAGTGCGCTCACAACTTGAGTATTTATCCCCCATTTGGAACCCATACTACGATACATACAAAAATCGCCTAGAACTTGTACAAAAAAAGTTTTTACGTATCCTCAACTACCGTATTCATTCCCCAAGGTGCTCTTATAATGAATTATTAGATAAATACAGCATGATTTCTCTTAACGATAGACGTTCGATGGCTGATGCACTTACCCTCAGACATATTTGCATGGGTGAAATAAACGCACCACAACTTCTTGCAGAACTGTATTTTCGAGCTCCAGCTAAACCAACTCGGTCTAAAAACCTTTTCCATATAGAATTAACCAGAACAAATATAGGTCAACGCGCGCCACTTTACAGAATGTGTGTCCTACACAATAGTTTATTTAATGAAATAGATATGTTTTCGTGCTCCCGGCATCTTTTTAAAACTAAAGTTAGGAAGTTATTTACTTAGATTAATAAGTTGCCTTGGTGTTTTCATTGGCTCTAGACTATTAATAGTAATAACTAATCATCATTACTGTCCTTGCTGTAAATCTTATCCCTATGTTCTTAGTGAGACATAGAGGGGACAATTTGTATCTATTTTTTTCTGTTTTATGCTACGCTGTTATTCCTGTAATTGTTTCTGTACCGTTCTCCAAATAAATAAATAATAAATAATAATTAAAATTAATTTTTAATAACTTTGAATGACTTCTTTTTTCACAAATTTGTTGATCTTTTTTTGATATAGCAGAATTGGAAACATTTATTGTTACTTCGATTTTTGAATATTTTAAATTAACGCCTTTCCAAAAAAAAATAAAAAATATATATATACGTAATTTATATATCCTCATATTATAACCTATTTGCCAAAACTATCCAATGAAAAGGCATCCAAGCAATAATAAAGATATTTAAAAGGATCACCGTGAACGGATTTAAAAGAGAAATTCACATTGTCACCAGTACATTGAATGTGATTTTTATACCTTCTTAAGCGATAATGGTAATCTTGAATAGAATCTTCACGAAATTCGTACCTTTTAAAACGCTCGCGTCACGATAAATTATCTGAACATTTTATTGTAATTCCTACTGAATGTTATTTGATATATAATATTTTATTAAGTAACAAATATTGTAATATATAAATCAAAGTTGAAAGCCTAATAAAATGAATTTGTGACGTTCTTTGTAAAGGTAACTTTTTTTTACACAAAACAATTAAAACAGTATGTCACTTTTACGAACGTAAACAAGCAAGGTGTAATTGAAATTTCACTGTTTCATTTAGAAAGTTATTTTAAGGAGTTCGTGCTCATTTTTGTTTACTTTAGTACTACTCAGGATCACTAATGAACTTAAAATTGACGGACCTAAATAAACACGAATCGAAAAAGATTTTAGTTATTCTTAAAAAAATATATATATTTCTAAAAGTTTCTAAACTTCTGTGCTGACTTTAACTATAAATCGTTTTTTAAATATTTAATTGATCAATCACTGTCATCGACAAAGACTTTTTTGTTCTAAAAATATATTTTTAATTAACTTTTTTTCCAATTTATTGAGAACGTTTCGACTTCAAATTAAAATAAGAGACTCTAGTGCTAGAATAAAACTTCTTTTTGTATACAAGAAGGTGTACTAAAATTTATTACAACTGTTAGCGGTTAAAGGCTTTGCAAATAATACTCATTTATCTCAATTATTTTATTATTGTATTTATTTTCTAGATTGTCACATATAGATATGATTAAATTCAAAACAATATTTTTTTTCTTTAACTTAATTTTCAATTTTTAATTTCAATCTCATTTCTACCCACAAAATAATACTCATGTATTTTTTAAAACGTAGTTTAGAAATGGTATGTATATATTATTTAAACGACTTATATGAAGAAAGAGGTTCTATTAATGATCTACTTTCGCTGTTTTTAAACCGGTTTAATTTTTTTTTAAAGACAATATTTAAATGTGGTTTTGACAGCTTGTTAGCGGAGTGGTTACAGCAAATAGTAGCCGCTTTCATATTAATTCATAACATCAATAAAACTGATAGTAGCCTTGATCGCAAAGTTATATTAATAATAAAAATAAACCTATATTTATTTCATGCATGCCTGACTTACAAAAAGGTTTAAATATAATAGTGCTTATAGAATCAGTAAATATATCAACACATTATAATCTTAACAGTTATTGACAATAAATTTGATATTTGATTTTTATTATTTTCATACAACTAAACAATACATTCAATCAGTTCATAGTTTCAAATAATCATGTATAACAATAAAAATATTTACCAATCATCGATATAACAATAATAATTAATAAGTAAAGCAATAACAATATCATATCACTATTTTGAGTGTGGCTGCAAAGTTAAAAACTTATAAAAGCTTTGAATAAAGTAATGATCTTTAGAACAACTTTACAAAAATATGAGTCTATAACGCAACAAGTATTTTATGATAAAGAAAAAAAAAACCTTTACCCATTACTTAATTTACACAACAATTACTCGTATTTTGCGATAAATTGGTATTACACGTATAAATTGTCACTTGCAGCCCATAGCAGTCCACTGCTGGACATAGGCCTCTACAAGTTCGCGCCAAAAATGACGTGAACTCATGTGTGTTGCCCATAGTCACCAAGCTGGGCAGGTTGGTTGGTGACCGCAGAGCTGGCTTTGTCGCACCGAAGACGCTACCGCCCGTCTTCGGCCTTTATTTCAAAGCCAGCAGTTGCATGGTTATCCCGCCATCGGTCGGCTTTTTAAGTTACAAGGTGGTGGTGGGTCTGTTATCCCTTAGTCGTCTTTTACGACATCCACGGGAAGAGAGGGAGTGACTAGATTCTTACTGCCGTAACCACACAGCAGGAATTAAATTATGCGTATTGTAATTCCTCATAAAACTTCACCAACTACTGAAATCTATCCTTAAGCTAGTAAGTAGCAGTTTAAATTAATCATCCTTAATCCGCCTAATTCTTGCATATCGGATCCATTGTCTTCAAGAACGGTATATATTAAGTAATTCAACGTACAAGCGAAGATTTTAAAGGAATTCCTCTATTTGAAAACAGATTGTGTAGCAAACGTAAAGCAGATATATATAACCAATTTACTTTGATCTATTAATTGTATACTCTAATACACCAGTTGTTCTCAGTTTCAGTAACACGAGAGGGAAGGATCGTCTCAAGTTAAGTTGGTCGTGCATTATTCCCTTCTATACAAATCCTCAGTAAATTGAAATGTAACGCCTAAGATCAGAGTAAATTTTACTCTTTATGTGTTAATACAATATATGTGACGTTATTAGGATTTTATTTTTCTTATACGTAGTAACAAGTCTTTGTAAAATTTAGTTTAAGAATATTCTAATAATATGTTTAAAAAAACACGCCTTTATAAATAAACCAACCTAAAAAGAAAATTTATTTAATCCTGACGATCCTAATTAGGATAATGGAATAATCTTATCAAATTAGTGTATTGTCATCGGTCTTCGATAAGTCTACTAAGTTTAAATGAAATCTGAACTTTTGAAGTGGGTCAAAATGAAGTCCGATGGAGTCTAATGGAGACTAATAAATAAGTGTAATAACAACCACATTTTTAAGTTTTTTCGCCTTTTCTAATGAATCTTTTTCTATTTTTTATTGAAAATAGACAATGATCAATATCAACCTTGGCAATGAATATTTACATTACTAGAATGAAATAATAACGGTCTGCTAAAAGGTGTGAGTAATGATTTCTAGCTTTGCAACTCACAGCTGGTGAAGCTGTTTCTCGGCAATTTTCTTTGAAGGTACTATCTCCATAAGCCAGCCAGACAGTCACTATACTCTGTAGTTAATTAACTACAGCTAAGTTCTACTAAAATGAAATTGATTTTAAAATAACTATTTTCATTTAATCAGACTAATCAAATATTACATAATAAATGTATTTTCAAAATAAGTTATTCAACTAGATGCAAATAAAAAATATTGAATGATCGATCGTACAAGTTTTAACAATGTGAAACTTCCTTCAATTTAATATGTTGAAACGCAAAGTTACCGACTAGCGAAGTATAAAGTTCCGAGTACATTATAACTAGCCCATATATTACCATAATCACCGACTAGCCAAACAAACTTCGATTTTATAATAAAACTGGAAATATAAATGAAATAAAAAGCGTTAATTAAAATAAAGATTTTAAAATTTTGATTATTTTATAAATTTCGTTGGATTTAAATCTACACTAGTATTATAAAGCTGAAAATGTCGTTTCTTAATTTGAACTCTATATAATATTAAACACGTTTTTTTTTCCTCAAATTAACGCAGGCAAAACCGCAGGGCACAAATAGTAATTCATAAGCTGTTAAATTTCTTTGCTATGTATTCGTATCTACATGTCAATAAATATACGAAGATGTGCTGTGTGGCTACGGGTGCTGTGTGGCTACGGCACTAAAGAATTTAGCCACCCCCTCTCTTCCCGTGGGTGTCCTAAGAGGCGACTAAGGGATAACAAGGTTCCACAACCACCTTGGAACTTAAGAAGCCGACCGATGGCGGGATAACCATCCAACTGCTGGCTTTGAAATACATAGGCCGAAGACGGGCAGCAGCGTCTTCGGTGCGACAAAGCCAGTACTGCGGTCACCAACCCGCCTGCCCAGCGTGGTGACTATGGGCAAAACACATGAGTTCACGTTATTTTTGGCGTAAACTTGTGGAGGCCTATGTCCAGCAGTGGACTGTATAGGCTGTAATGATGATGATGATGATGATACGAAGATAGATAAATTAAAATAAAGTGGACGACTATGTTTGTTTCACACTTTCTATTTCGACGGGTGCAAAGTAAAAAGAGTTATATACAAAACAGCAACTTTTCAGGAGAGCGCAAAATAGGAAAAAGTGCTCCCATTTTGTCAATTTCAAACCAAATTTGTTGAAATTTTCAGCACTGCTATATTTTTTAGCTAGACAAACAATTGTATATTTCATTTCTTCTAATTATGTTTAATTTACGAGATATTGCAGTTGTCTGCCTCTACATTGTGCTTAAAAATATGACAACTGAATTAACTACCACTTGGACGTTTCTACATAGGAATTAATAAATCTGGATTTAATAAAGATGTTTCATATATTTCAGTAAGTGTAAAAAGTATGACTTTTCCAATTCCAAAAATTTGCAAAAACGTCTTTCCATGTCTATTGTGATGTATTCAAATGGTTTAATTATTATGATAACACTTTCAACAAACCTTAATACGTAAAAAGCCAACAAACATTGTTGCCGGCCGGCGAAGCACATGACATCTGACTGATGACACAATAGAAATGAACGTGCGCCCCCGCGCGGACTGCGTAAAAGCGGCCAAGCGGTAGTTGAACGCATGTACGTCGTGTAATTATACAAAACAGCAGTAGTTGTCTTCTTTTACTTGACAAAAGTACAAGAAATGAGGCGATATTTGTATTTTTTATTTTGCCATGTTGTAAAATATAAAGTTTTTAGTTAGTTACTGCAATAAAAAAAAAACACAAAATTGTAGTTAACTTTTTTTACTTTGCACCCGTCGATTTATATTTTTTATTTAAACATGCTTACATCAGTTTTTATATTATGTATTTATATATATTTTGTTTTTATGCAAGAAAAGTCGTCTTATATATAATTTTAAAAATTTATTTATTTATTTTTATAATTCTCTTGTGTGTCGCAGTGTTAGTTAGCACACTCCTCCGAAACGACTGGAACGATTTTTATGAAATTTTGTGTACATATCGGGTAGGTCTAAGAATCGACCAACATCTATTTTTTATAGACCTAAGTTATAAGGGGGGAGGGATTAGGGGGGGTTAATAACATATATGATAAAACAACGTTTGCGGGATCATCTAGTAATCAATATAAAATAGGTCACAAATCAAGGTGGCGTGACCAAAACCGGTGAAATTCAGGGTTCACATGAGTCATCTATTTTTGCTATGTTCTGTTTCTCATACTAAAATCCAATGCTTGAACTTGAAATAAAATGTAACTTATAAACTCAGTTTAATTTTTGCAATTTTTATATGCGCAAACAAAATCAGAATATCCTTACGGATTAATATCTAACAATTCGACTGCATTTACAGAATAGCACAAGTCCAACAGTAAATACATGCAACGGTAACATCATATAATAACTAACAGATCTGTCTATCTATATTTAGTTTAGTAATAGTCATAAATCAAGAAGTCAAAGATTTTTGCAGTAATTAGACTGACTAGTCTACTTACTACTATTAATTAGACTTTATTACTCGAAAATGAACCAATTTACTAAGAACGTTTTCTAAGTAGGTACGTCTGTGACAAATTATATTGGTCCAATCGACATCCCAATATTGGTTTCGATTACTATCAGGTACTTGTAACGATTAACTGGCTTTCCGAAACTACGAGGGTTCGGAAATTGAAGATTTACAGATTTTGATGGTTTAGGCGAACGTAGAGATTTGCAGTTTAAATGTTTACTGTGGTTTTTTTCTAAATACCATGTACGTTAATAAAAAAAAATGAGATGTTTGGCGTGAACTTGGGGAGGCCTATATCCAGCAGTAGACTGCGATAGGCGGACGTGTTATAAAAAAAGTGTTATTATGAATTGTGACACAACTATGTTATTATAGCCAAATGTTTAAACAAATATTTCCTTCCGTTCTGGTTTTTAGTCCTTGTGGGCCTCCCTACCATGCCTTGGTGAGCACGTTAAGCTGTCGGTCCCAGTTGTTATCATGTACACCTGATAGGAATCGTTACTCATAGTAGAGAATATATCCTCCAGCCCGCTTTGGAGCAGCGTGGTTGATTAAGCTCTGATTTCTCCTACATGAAGAAAGAGGCCTATGCCCAGCAGTGGGATATTACATGCTGAAGCTTTAAATATGTATTTTAATCTAATTATATGTTATGATTATTTATAAAAGTAAAGTCTTCATATTAAGCGGATGTTAAGTTAAAATATATATAATATGGTGTATGTTTGATATTATTGATATTTTTATTTATATTCTTTTGCTAATGGTTTTTTTTTTAAATTGAAATGGAGTTTTGTATAAAGACAACAGACAATCTGATATAGACATATAAAGAGAACAAGAAATTTTAAAAGTGTAACTTATTCAAACCTACAACGTAATAACTTATTCAAACCTACAACGTTGCTTGGCTTTAAGAAATGTTATACTTTGTTTTTTTTTTATGTTTTCCATCAATATTATGTACGGTTCATTATTTTTTTCTTATAATACACACGACACAAGGAAGTCACAAACAAATATCAAACAACAACAGCCCTTAACAATAATAACAAAGAAAATTCATTGTTACTTCATTTTCTCCTTCCTTAACGCTGTCTAAATATAATAATAATATTTTATATCAGTGAAACAAAACAATGTCCATTAATTCAGATAATAAAATTATAATACAGCGAAACGCAAGAGGCGCAACAAGAACAATAGGTCGTAAGATCCTCCCTTATCTATCATTTTACATTATGTTGGAATTTAATAAAAAGTTAATCGAAATCATAAACGTCATTTTATTAACTTTAACACTGTCTTTCGTTAAATTTAAATTGTGTTTAGAAACCTTTATCCAGACTCAAAATAAAGTCTGAGTGAACGGTTTAATTTGAATTTTTTTTTTTAATCACATTTATTACTTAATTGTACATATCATTTATTGACTGTATTTGTGATAGTTTTAGGGACGTTTACACTAGGACTGTAGAAATGAAGCAGTGACTCACAGTTTCATACATTATATATATGACTGGTCATTGTACGAAATTGTGGTAAATCGCAAACGAAAAAAACCGACTTTAATTGTCATCGATGAGTAGCACAAATCGATGAATTACAACAACGTAGGGACGAATAGGTATGTCGAGTTTTTAACTCAAAATTGCTCGTCAGATCTCTATCAATTTTTAATGGTATAACATGACAAGGCTAACTTTTGATTAAAATAAGAATCATTAAAGTCGGCATACCTAGTAAAATGTTATCATGTAACACACATAAAATATATTACAGTCAAATTAAGAGCCTCCAATTTTTTTAAAGTCCTATAAAATGGTTCTCCATATTCTTCTGTCTTTAACAGACGCGATGTGACATTAACATTGTATTTGTTTTAGTACAACTATTTTAAAAATATTGGAAGATTATATAATATCATAGATTTAGATAGAGTACGGTTTCTTTCTTTTATTTAAACACTATTTTCTAGAGAGTTCCCACCATTAATTGATTCCCAACATATTTTTTTTTTCTTTAACTGGAGGGAGATTTTGATATAACCATCTATTTAGTTTATTCTGTAAATTTATAATATTTTTACAGATTTGCACATTGACAATTCCTTACAATTCTTGTGATATTTGAATAACAGAATATAAGTGCTCAAAACAATGGAACAAATGTTGTATAATCTGTGTATATGCGCAAATGGTTTAGCTAAATTATTTGTAAATTTAAACCTTGAGCGATAAAAGAACGCAATGCTGTGACATTTAAAATAGCCACGGCTTTCCTCTACTGAACAAAATGAAAATATAAAAAAAAGCTACGTTAACAATATGCCATTGCTCTGGTATATTGGTGCGTGTGTTGTTTATTATATTCCCTACTGTGAGTTACGATCCCTATCAGATGTACATGATAACAACCGAGACCGACTGCTTAGCGTGCTATCCGAGGCACGGTGGGAAGACCCACAAGGACTGCACAAACACCCAGACCACGACAAACATCTGTATAGCCAATACACCCGCAACCGCCAGCGCAACAGCCAAAACCAGTGATGTGACCTTTGCTCTAACGCGTCGTAATATTATCAAAATTTCGTAAAATTTTACCTTGAATTTTTATATAAAATCCGAATAAACTCTTCCCCAACCTAATATATCTTAATAAACAAGTAAAAATAATAAGTAAACTCGTGGTCTATTTTATAATTAATTAATCTATAAACATATCTTATGGATGACAATATAAACATTCCACACAATAACAATTATAACCATTATAAGAAATCCAGTGTTACTAAGGTTTTATTTATTACATATGGGCGTATATGTGTCAAGTGGTAATAAAGATTCGCGACAAATATCTCGGATACTGTAGGCCACAATCAAGTGGGGGCAGACTGACTTGAGCAAGATTAATTAAGGTCCTAACATCAATCATTGCCCCTAAAATCCAAGCAGAATATCGTCTTTCACGACTTCATTTCGTATTATCGCACTTATAGGGCGTTAAATGAAATAAATTGATTATAAAATTTCGTTAGTGCGTTTAAGGATAATTTAATAAGTTGCGAGGACGAACGGTTCTGAACGCACAGATAACAAATTATTTTTAGTCTTTTTTTTATTTTTTAAGATTATATTTTACTTTAATGAGCTTAATACGTTTAAATTATTATCCCGGTCGATGTCTATTGAGTTTGCTCACATTAAATTAATGAATTAAGTCAATATCAAAAAAATATATATTAAAATACTAATAACAATATTGTTCATCACTTTTCGCCCACTTAATTTTTTTTAGATAACATAGAAACAAATATTTATTCGATAACATATTGCTCTCGATGACCACATGGCAATTTTCCTCACACTGTTCAAGTGTGTTTGCTATTTCCTTTAAATACATGCCACTCAAGTTTTATCCCCGAGATGAGGACTCCAGTACACTTGATCGAGATGAAAGTGAAATAAAATCAAGTATTTGTCACTGTCACAGACGGATTTTCCTTTCGGTATTGGGAGAATTCGACACTTTTAAGTTAGAGAGCAGAAGGTAAATTGCTGCACCATACAACAAGTGCCAAATGCTAAATTATTATTGCAGTAGTAAGTTAAGTTCTATTTTTTCTATTTGTTCATTTATATTCAATAAATATAAAGTATAAAATTACTATTGCAAAATATAATTCAGCTCCATAAAAAGTGATTTTAAGGGAAGGAAAGAACTTCACTATAATTACGAGTATATAGAACACTAAATAGATCTGTTCAAGCGACATCTAGTGGGTAGCGGCGCTTCTAATGATATGAAGTTGCCGCTTATCAGCCAATGAGAGGGCGACGGGCGGGGGGGCCTCGCCTAACTTCATACGACTTTTTTTTTCAAAATATTTAAAATTGTACCGTTCATCATTTCTTCTTTCATTATTCGTTGTTATTTGGTCAGACAATACACGAAATCTTTATCATACGAGTCGTCTTTTATTTCAAAGCAAAAGTAAACGTTAATAGTTTTAATACCGATTGATCTTGAAATCGCATACAATACAAGCAATCTGAATTACGAACAAGATCTTAAATTAAAGTAATATGTCACACATGTCATTAAAAAGAATCACTTTTGACACATTTTTATGTCACTTTTTTATATCCAGTCTGAAGAAGTAATTCTTTATTTAAAATGAGTACGATAAACCGACTTAGTCGAAAGCGGAAACGTTTGATTTTATTTTTGCCTTTAAAATACTTTAAACTACTGCTAACAACTGCTAACCCTTATGGAGATACTTCAGTCATTTTCACACGTTAAAAGCAATTAAAAAGACCAATCAACGGAATAGATTTGTTCAACTTCAGCTAAAAACTATTATACATTTCTCCAAGTGATGTTTGCTTAGTTTTACTTTGAGTCCAAATCACTGCAAAGAACTAGTTACTGAAGAAGTTTTTGTTATTTTTTCTATGTTTAGAGTTAGCTATTGTTCTATACATATGTTTTTAAAAATACCTAATTTTCTATAAATAATGCAAAAATGAATCCACTACAATCAACAGATTCAGCAATTCATAGATAGAGAATTAATTATTCACTAAAGTTTTTTTTTTTGCACAAAAGGAAGAAAATAACTTATTCTCTTATCTATTTGAATATTTATCGCAATTCTTCCAAGCAATTTCAAATAAAAAAAAACATTTTCTAAAATCTGATCGCTAGGTACGTAAAATATGAAGATTTAAAATTTTCCACCTGAAAAATTAACAAGAAAAAAATATTAATTTGAATATAAAAACGCGCGTAATATTCTGTTGCTGCTAGCGACAATTGAAATGTCGATCAGATGTCAATACCGAGCGTAAAAGAGGAAACCATGGATATACTTTTTTTGTGTAAATATTGAGTAAACTTAACATACCGTACATTGTACAGCTTTTTGCATCATAAAATACGATTGTGTATATTATAATAATAATAATAATAATAATAATACTCTTTATTGTACACCATTAAAAGAAACAACAGAGAAAAAAAAAACATAAAATGAAAGAAGTACAAAGGCGGTCTTATCGCTGAAAGAGCGATCTCTTCCAGACAACCTTTGGGTATAGGACACGAAATAGTAACTGCAGTTAGGAAGTAAACAAACGATTGGTGTGCGAATTAGAATACTCGAACAAAGTACTAATAGACAATATATAATAATAATAAACATACATAACACTTACATATATAAAATACAAATATAATACATAAATATATATATATATATATACATATATACACATATTATATTCGTGTTTTTAAAAATAAATAGGGTTTTTAAGTGAGGCGCATGAGTGGTAAATTTCTTACGGATCAAACTCGTCACGGCGTCATGTTTCACGAATTTTTAAACGTCCATATCACGTTGAATACACCGGCTCTCGTCCGATCACCGAAGTTAAGCAACGTCGGGCGCGGTCAGTACTTGGATGGGTTACCGCCTGGGAAAACCGCGTAGCGTTGGCTTTTTGTTTTTTTTTTCTATTGGTCTTTTAATTAGTTTTTTTCCAATTAGTTTGCCAAAGAATTTTCTGATATATTATTTGTACGCAGCTATTTTTTTTCTTCATTAAACTGTTGGTAAACTAGTGTACGGTCCGGCTGATGGTAAACGGATACTGTAAACCATGCGTTTTCAATCCTATTCCAGTCCCACAGAATGAAGTCTGGCTATCCACTCGTCAAAGAAACCCTACTATAGTTGAGAGCAGAGTTTCTTGGTTCCTATGTGATCTTCTGTATGTTACTGTACTAAGGTAAGGTAAGATGCTACTCCGGTCCTGAAATTTCGAACAAATTACTTCTTGTTAAGACTAACACATACATATATAAGAATAGATTTCTTCAAAATTTTTGTAGGTATATCCATACAAATAAATAAAATTAGAGTTTCTGTTTGTAATATTAAAGTAATCGCTTTTTCAGTAATAAATAATATAAATAATAAAATATTAGTAAAAATAATAAATTAAATATTAATAATAATAATAGTAAATAAATGTTTATGGATGTATCCACGGTACATATACCAAATATAACATTTTTTATAATTTTTGTCTGTTGTATGTCTGTTTGTTCCAGATAATCTCTGAAATGGCTGAACCTTTTATTTTTACGTGACTTTCACTGGCAGTTAGCTGATGTAATAACAAATAACTTAGGCTACTTTTATTTTAAAAATTTATTTATTTTGAAACTCTACGAACTGAACAATATTTTTTTTTTATTCCATGCAAACGAAGTCGCGGCCACAGCTAGTTTTAAAATAAAAATAAAGATTATTTATCTTGAAAAAGAAAACTCTAGTATGTTAATGATTTTATTTTTGTCGTAATCTTTAATAACGAAAGGGTTTAACATACTATTTGGATGAGAATATTTACAATCGATTTTCATGTAACTGTATTTTCATTGGGCTGTTTTAGATGAATACACATCAAAGTGAATGTAGTGTCTCGTCAAATATTTCCAAATTCACCTTAAAATGTCTTGAGCTTTAAGTTTATAATTATTTTACGAAAAATGAATTTGATATTTCTAAGGTGTCTCTAAATTGACATTTATGGCAAGAGTGCTCTGTTATAATTGTAGATAGCCCGTTTTGAATGCATTTAAAAAAAATTACAAGCGCTGCGCAAGCGGTGATGTACGTATGTAATATAACATATCCCCAAATTCGCGCCAAGCGTCCCGGTTTTCCGCAATACTCCAGCTACTACTAGCCATCTTTTGTAGATTGTCGATCCAGCGGGCCGGAAGGTGCTACAGTGTGTTTACCAACACGCGACCTCCACTCTAGGACATGTCTGCTCCAGCAGCCATCGGTACTGCAACACAGTTGACCAGCCCACTGCTACTTCATATCTTCTATCTTTGAGAAAGACCCCAGGTATAGCCCGTTTCATTCCGTTGGATGAGCTAGACCAAATTCTGGGCGGACGACTCCTCCGGATGAGTCAGTCTTGGTATGAATTTGGACAAAACGAAAACTATGTTTGACAACCAAGTCATAACGAGACCGGTATCGGTCGACGGTATCCTCCTCGGTGTTGTTTATCATTATGTCTACCTAGGCTATACCATTCAACTAAATTAAGTCAGTTTCATAACATACCATAACAATGCACTTTATTGTACACCAAAACAGAAATAATATATATCAGATTGATTTTAACAAAGTATCATAAGGTACAAAGGGCGGTCTTATAGCTGAAAAGCGATCTCTTCCAGGCAACCTAGGGGCAGACGAGATTCATTCAAAAAAGAGATTTCATTTAAAAAATCGTCAACAATAGCAAAACCCTTACAAGACTGACTTATTATAATTGTACAACTTTTATATTCCACGAATAGTTTTTCAATTTAACTTGGCTCTGTTTGTGCGTCTACTTTACTATGCATGTTTCATTTGTACGAAAATGACATAGCAATATTCATAAAGATACTATACATAGATACGTAAAAAGCTAAGATAATTATTTAGAAAATATTTTTTATGATACAAGTATTCCTGCATCCTACTCAAAATCTGGAGCAGTCCTTTTGGGGATACTTCTTCAGGTACTCCTCAATCTTACAGAATATCACAATAAATAATTATGCTCTCTAGTGGTGTTGTATTCCTGTGATGAGTAAGGTGAGCAGAGGTCCAGGGAAGGATCATGGGTAGAATCATCATCGCGCTTGCGATGCATCCTGATTGTACAAAAAAAATGTACAAATACGTGATATTTACATTTTATACATATATATCAAGTAGTATTTATGCAAAGCACACGTTAAACATCAAACCACGATGACTTGAAACATTAATAAAAGCAAATACGGCATCGAAACAATTTCTTCTATTTGTAATCTAAAGATTAATCATATTTCAGCGTAGCTATAATAATATCGCAAGTTTATTTCAATAGTAACAGTTATAATCATTATTTGGATATCGAAATTCAGCATCGAACCTGCCAAAGGTCAAAAGCTTTGCGTTATAAACGAGCTATTGTACGTTTCGCTAACATTTCGATATTAAACCGTCCCTGAATACATTACGATATTATATATTACGAAGCAATAAGGACGGTTACAAACTAGAGACGTGAATTTATATCATTTTAAAATAAAACACTAGTAGAAACTTACGTATTTTCATAATTGATTCTTATTATATTGAGGTTGTATAGTAATCGTATTAAACTAGGGCACGGCAGGATATATTTTTTTTTATCGCAGGGGAACCCATTTACGAGTGATATCCTGGACGCCCGGGTAGGCAATCCTAGACCGTTTATCGGTCTCAGCACTTGGGTGTGCAATACCGATCAAACCCCTGCGGGAGCCTTCAGCCGCCTTAATTGGAGGGTCCCGGTTCTGCAGGCAACAGGATCCCTCCAGCAACGGGCTGGCTGAAAGGCCAGACTTCTCCTTTTCAAAATAAGGCTGAGGTTTAAAGTAGTAGACTCTACCTCTAGACTAATAGGTATAAATAATATAAGCAAAATGTTTATACATAAATTCTCATAATTATAGTCGACCTTCGCTTATAAATCAATGCATGGCCTAATCGATTTTACCCCATGGAATTTGAAAGGTCCTTTCATCACCTAATTCTTAGCGATATTATATAATAATGGTGATTGTGAACTGTTCTTACAAAAGTAATTGGTTACAATGTAAAGGCAAATGTTTACGTTTAATATATTTTAAATGAATAGCATCTCAATAGTTTACAAAATATTTAAGAAGTTTTACATTTTTATTAAACCTTACTTTATACATACGTAAGTTTTATTATTGAGATACGCTTTCTACGACTCGATCAAAAATAATAATATATGAAAGAATTATCATAAGGGTAGTAATAAAAAAAAATTACATACAGTTCAGTAGTTTCGGAGCTACATACCGATAGCAGCGCCACCTACCGCGTCCAGTTGAGATAAAAATTACCCTATCTTCCAAATTTTACCCAATTATAGATTCTTACAAATTTTGATAAAAATCGGTTCAGTAATTTCAGAGTTTATCGTCCACATACATCGTGACATCGTGACATCGTATATAGGTTATTTTTACTAACATATATATATATATATATATATATATATATATATATATATATATATATATATATACATATAGCGTATAACCAATGTGGCTAATACGTACAAAAGCAAAAGATCGCTGCAAAAGTCTTGAATATATTTTAATCAGTAGTGAATGTTAAGAATCTCTACTGTTACGGAAGTTTATAATAAAATGAATTTTCAAGTTAAACTCAGACTATAAACTCGCAGGCAAACAGCCAAAGAAAACAATTACTTGGCAAAACGTCAATTTTTTCTTCGTAAAAATCTTTCATAATACCGGCTTAGTAAAGAAGTTAATACTGTCTTAAGATTTCACGGTTTGAGTCGAGATAGCCTATTGGATAGAATATTTTATTTTGAAAGAAAATTTTGCTTATTGAAATCCGAACTAACATCGCTACATCAAAAAACTTAAATAATTTATTTCATATGTTCGGCGAAAACGGATTTTTCGTAATACCAGTAAATCTTAGAACAAAATAATTGTGTTTGCTCGCAAACGAAAAAAAACCGACTTCAATTACATCGACGAGTAATACAACGTAGATCGACGAAAAAATAGTCAAGTAACTACGCGTTATCAAAGATTACTCAAAAAGTAGTTATCAGATCTAAAAATTATCAAAATCGGTACACCCAGTAAAAAGTTATTGCGGATTTCTCTGGGATCCCATCATCAGATCCTGGTTTCCTTACCATGGTATCAAACTAGGAATATCTCCTTTCCAACAAAAAAAGAATTATCGAAATCGGTACATCCAGTAGAAAGTTATGCAGTATAATACAACGTAGGTCGACGAAAAAAGCGTCAAGTAAAAACGCATTATTAGATATAACTCGAAAAGTAGTTAGAGAGATAGATTACAGCCTATAGAGTCCACTGCTGGACATAGGCCTCCACAAGTTTACGCCAAGAATAACGTGAACTCATGTGTTTTGCCCATAGTCACCACGCTGGGCAGGCGGGTTGGTGACCGCAGTACTAGCTTTGTCGCACCGAAGACGCTGCTGCCCGTCTTCGGCCTGTGTATTTCAAAGCCAGCAGTTGGATGGTTATCCTCCCACCGGTCGGCTTCTTAAGTTCCAAGGTGATAACGGAACCGTGTTATCCCTCAGTCGCCTCTTACGACACCCACGGGAAGAGAGGGGGTGGCCATATTCTTTAGTACCGTAGCCACACAGTACGAAAAGTAGTTGTTAGATCTCAAATAAATTTAAATGGGACCAATTGACACATACCACCTTTCGATTAAAAAAAAATTGTCGAAATCGGTCCACACGGTCAAAAGTTCTGATGTAAACATACATAAAAAAAAATTACAGTCGAACTGAGAACCTCCTCCTTTTTTGGAAGTCGGTTAAAAAAACTTTTAAATCAATATATTAAAACTTTTAATATAAAATTAACTTTACTCAAGTAGGCTTCAAAAGACTGCTTAATATTTTCTTGTATTTAATCTACAGCTATAGTTCGCGTCATGTAAAAAGAACGCTGGCCTTGAAGCTGCGCAGAAGCGATTTATCGGTCTATTTGGTGGTACGGGTAGGGGGACGGGAGTGTTTATCACGTGTCGCATGCTTGCCGGTGTGCTATTGGTTGACAGCGGTTGACAGTTCGACGTCGACTCAAAATATTATCGCGCACAAAAGTTTTAAATTACAAAATTCTCCATTTACTATTTATTTCACTAAAAAACAATTATCAATTTATCATTTTAAAGACATAAAAACTATTAAGATACGAATATCGAGAGTACAGATAATTATTATTTTTGAATACGACATTTCAATAACTAAAAAATTTGTTATTGCTTTTGTTTAAAAAAAAAATTGTGATTTTGTAAAGTGATAATTATTATACTTATTTAGTCCGAATTATTCGCACTTGTATTTCTATTTTTTTTTAATGTACCTACCAATAACCATAATACGAAGCCCCGAGTGAAAGCCTAATTAAAAAATAAAACAGTAGTACTTGTGCGCGAGTATACCCATGCGCAAACGCACCCCCTCCAGTTTCATTCAGCGTTCTTTTTACATGACGCGAACTATACCGCCAGTTATAAATGCAACCTCTGCCAAGAATCAGTAATCACCAGTTATTGATAAGAGACATCTATAGACAACGGGTAAGCCTGATTGATCGCGTGGCGATAGCGGCGGTGGCGACGCATCGCCACGCATCAAACGTCTATAAGCGAGGGTAAACTTGATTGTTGGCATGGCGATACAGGCCGTGGCGACGCATCTCCACGCTATATGATGTAATATATGTACTTTACTATACTATACTATATAATAATTGAGTTGTCGCAATTTTAAAGAAATTTTTGTATATAAAGAAAGTAAATGTTTATTAAATGTTTTACATCTGCCAGCCGTTACGTAACGGCTCACATTTTTTATACTGGTATGTTACCTATATAATTATATTTCTAAACATTTTTTTTAATATCATATCAAAAATCGACCGTTCCAGCGGGGATCGAACCTGCATCTCCGACTGACCGTGTCGGTGCTCTAGCCAATTAAGCTATGAAACGATGTACCCGTTAGATCGAAATTTTTGATATGATGATTTTTATATTCGGTTTAAGCGAACCGTGGCGCCGTCTATAGTGAGTTCTTTACAGAAACCCGTAATTATTCAAAGTTTCATATTACAATAAAAATCTTAGACAGGAGACGACACCATTGCTATTTTTAATTTGTATGATTTTATTTTTGTGTTACCCACACATTAGGAATTCTAAACATTTTTTTTTTTAAATATATCAAAGTTTCTGGCTAGTTAAGGCTTTAATTATTATAGCCTTAAAGGTATAGTTAACTTATGGAGAAGGTGGCAATTATGGGTCCTATTAAAGCCAGCAGATATTTTTAACTTCCAATAAATAATCCATATAGCATAGTTCATATTTTACGCTATCAAAACATCAACAGAAAGACATCAATAGTATGTGCTACTTAGACTGAACCTTCCATACATATTTTTTTATAAATAAACGCTTCACACTTAACGGCCTCCAGTAGAATATGAACGCAGTGTTTTAGATCCAGAAACACACACAACACAAGGATAAATACTTAAATATCTGTATGATCTATACAAACATTTCTCAAGTGCGTGAGCACTTCACTGCTTCACGGCATAGGCCTCTATCTCCATGTAGGAGATCCAATTATTGTCTATTACGAAATGACTAATTAAAGAGAGTTTACCGAATTGACAACAAAAATAACATCCTTCGGTCCGATCGCCAATTGCCAAATAAAAGTTAGACAATATGACATCGCACTCTTTACGATCGACATCTTTCTAAATTATACTTTAGTCTCAATCACTTAAAAACATGTTTCTTGTTTTTTTTTCTATTCTATTCAAATATAATTATTTTGATCGAAAACATGAGATGTGTTCATAAAAAAAATATATGTATTATAATCAACTTGCTAGCATACATTTATTTTGTTTAAGTTTAGTAATAAGCTTGATATATTGCTTATAGAATCTTAAACTATGCATTTGATCAGGTCATGATCTTCAGCGAAGTTTTGTGCATGAACCTACAAAGGTCCCTGAGTTGGTACGACCAAAAAAAAGCGTAGCAACGTACAGCTAGTATAAAATAAAAATTAATTCTCACCGCTTTTTTGTATTTAAAGTGAGGTATTGTTACAACTTATAGTCACAGCCGCTCTAGTGTAGTAGTGCGTGTAGTAGTCTAAAACATCGACGGTTTGCGGGTTCGATTCCCGCTCGGGATAGATATTTGTATATATCTACAAATATTTCTTTCCGTTTGGATGTCTGTCCTTGTGGGTCTCCCTACCGTGCCTCGGAATACACATTAAAGTGTCGGTCCCGGTTGTAACATATATCTGAGAGCAATCATTACTCATATCCGGCAATCCGCAATGGAGCAGCGAGGTGGATTAAGCTCCAATCCTTCTCCTAGATGGAGAAAGAGGGCCATGCCCAGTACTGGGATATTACAGGGTGAATCGTAAAAATTTATTGATAGAAAAAACATAAAATAAAAATAAAAAAGCATAAAAATCAGGAAGCAAACACGTAATTTGTTTACCATAAAATCAACCTATAAAAGCATTCCCTTCAAAATGGGACACGATTTAGGTCTGTTATCCATAAAAAGTAATGCCATATAATTTGATGCTACCGAATACTTGCATAGAACATTTTATTAACTTATTTAAATTAATAAAAAAAAATGATAATCGTAAAGCATCAGAAGATATTATAATAACAACCAATAAAATAAAATAAAAATACAATGTTTGTAGTGACATACGAAAACTCAAGTTATTTTATTGTATGCGTAACTAATTTACAGTGACCAATATTATAAAAATTAAATAGTGATTTAATATGATTTTCGCTAATAATTTGCAAGTAAAGCTACAACAGAACTGTAAACCATTATTCTTAAGGCAAGTTATTTTACCATTCGAAAAAATATAACCATTTTCAGATCCATTTTGTGAAAATGTTTGGCAGGTGTTTTCTTTAAGCAATTCAATCATTTCCTGCTCAAGGTTTTTATTGTTATTGTCCGTTCCTCGTAATAGAAGTAATAACATTTTATTCTAATGAATATACATACTTCAGTATTTCTACTTCTTACAATGTTTTAAATTTAAAATTGTATAATACGTGTCTGTTGGATATAGTACAATAAAAAAAAATATTTATCTGTGCCCATCCACTCTAATTAATATTTTTGTATATGGTATCACTCACTGTTCTCTTGTCCTCCATGGCGACTAAAGATGTCTGTTAATTAATTGTTCTGCTGTGTATTTGCTTTTGTAAAGTCCGCGTGTACAGAATTAAGTATAAAGGAGTTAGAATATAAACGCCTATTATTAACCCAAAACCCAATAGTGTCGCAATCATTTTTGTAACGTTAAATATTTACTCCGTTTGGAAATTGAAGTCTTCGCACTACATACTGAACGGTTTTAACTCCAGATACAAGGAATATTAATATTAAAAATAAGGAGTATGTGGACAAAAATGTCTCATAGCACTATCAGAAAACAATTTTTCTTGAATTAGTAAATATATCCTTTTACGCTCTAATAAAACTATCAGCTCTAATACCCCAAAACGAATAATAATAACTGTATATGTATTTCATACCACAAATATCAAGATTCGGTCTTTCGCCACGGCTCAGTTTCAAGGTGTCTTCACTACAGTGATTGATGAGTCGCCGTATCGATGCCGCGACGCTGGATCATCGAAATGGTGATTGATTGCTCTGTTCATAGCTTCTAGACGTCTATCTATGTTTTATTTAATATTTATTTTACGATCGATGACAATTTATTCTTGTGATGTCATATTAATTCTTTAGCAGCTTAGATCCTCTTTTTAGTCGACTTTGAAGTTGCTTAAAGAGGAAGAAGTTCACATTTTCACTTTAAGTTTAAAATTTCAAAATTTTGATTTTATTTTCAATTTGATTTACCTCAAAATTTTTTACTCCAATTTGCATGTTTTATTTTTATTTTAAAGAACTTGTTGAGTGGTTCCATATAATTTTGAGCGAAATTTTGATCCGAGAAGTAGTTTTTGAATTATTCTAAATAATGCGTATTAAATCAACTATTTTTTCGACTGCGTCAATGATGTTCTCTTTTTACTAATGTGCGATGTAAATTGAAGTAATTTTTTTTTTGTTTGAGATCAAAACCAATTATTTTGAATACTGACTACTACTAAGCTTCTGGATATATCTGTTAGTTTTTTTTTTTCTTTTATATAATATACGTATTTGTACGGAATATGTTTTAAATTTTGTACCATACTTAATTCGTTTTAGTAGCGCATCCATTGTGAATATTATCACACTTTAGACACTACACTTCAGCCTATTGCAGTCCACTGCTGGACATAGGCCTCTACAAGTTCGCGCCATTAATGGCGTGAACTCATGTGTTTTGCCCATAGTTACCACGCTGGGGAGGCGGGTTGGTGACCGCAGGGCTGGTTTTGTCGCGCCGAAGACGCTGCTGCCCGTCTTCAGTCTGTGTATTTCAAAGCCAGCAGTTGGATGATTATCGCGCCATCGGTCGGCTTTTTAAGTTCCAAGGCGATAGAGGAACTGTGTTATCCCTATCTTGTGAATATTATTAAACAAGAAAAAATATTAATTAAAATTGTACGAGAAATATCTTAAACAATCATTACATGTTTGTATTAATTAAAAATTGATTATGAACATAATAAAATTTATAATCAATTTTCTTTTTCAAGCTTCATTTGTTCTAAAAGCTTTTATAGAATATTTACATTTTTGCATCTGATACTAAATTTATTATTATATTCCTATTCTTACCTACTTTTTTATTCAATTTGTTAGATTTACAAAGTGATTCATGTTTAATAAAAAATTATTAATTTCTCTAATGCCTTCATTTATGCTAAGATTAGTGTTATGTGTTTTAAAATATATATAAGTAAGTTATTTTCTTACAAATCTTTACAGTAAATTAATTTTTGTTCGACTCTAATCAAATATCACTTATTTCTGTAAATTTGTAGTAGTAATAACTTGCATCAACTTTTAGCGTAATGTAGAATACCTATATCTGATGATAATAACAATACATTATTCATTGTGCAAAAGAATACAAACTAAAAAACATTTTCTTTTTTTAATTTACTACCTCATTTACCTTGATTTTACAAAATAAAGCATAACTACATTCGATGATAATGAGTTACTGGATCCATCCAGATTATGTCCAGTCTGGACTGGATAATCTAGATTAGGTCATATCATCATGTCATTTAAAGCGGTAATAAAGCTAATTGTCTATCTAATAAACGCTATAATGAAAATCTTAGTTATAACTCATTATATTTGGTGTATTAAAATCGAAAGCGACTTTATTTCAGTCCACTCTTGTTTTACAATTCCTAGTCACTGATTAATGACTCGTCGTAACGAAGGAGTTGACACTCGATTATTATACTCTTGATAGATTGCGACGTGGCCATCTTGACAACAGCCTGTTTTACTTAACACTTTCAACCCCAATAAACGAAAATTTTAATGATGAGCTATTTGTTTTGTTAACACTGGACGACGTGATTTTTAATCGTATTTAAAAAAGAAAGATATCTACTTTGATTTAACTTTCTTACCTCGATAGTTGTGAACTGATTTTAGTAAATATTGGGTTATTGTCCCACTGTTGGACACATGCCTCTTTCCCCATGTAGTAGAAGGGTCAGAGCTTAATCCACCACGCTACTTCAATGCGGGCCGGTGGATCACTATACACCGCCACACCATAGTATGGTAACGACCGCTATTAAGTGTCTATGATAACAACCAGGACCGACGGCTTAACGTGCTATCCGAGGCACGGTGGGGAGACCCACAAGAAC
Source organism: Melitaea cinxia (assembly GCF_905220565.1). Taxonomy (NCBI): domain Eukaryota; kingdom Metazoa; phylum Arthropoda; class Insecta; order Lepidoptera; family Nymphalidae; genus Melitaea; species Melitaea cinxia. The sequence goes on from NC_059403.1 coordinate 13,040,680, forward strand.
TACCAACTAGACCGGAAATAAATATTTGGGCAATATTCACTCCGAGCGGGAATCGAACCCGCGACCGTCAGTGTTTAGGCGCCGCCAACGCGGCACATGCACCATTACACCAGAGCGGTCGCCATTGAATATTATATTACTTAAATATTCTCATACCACATCGCACTGTAATAGTTGTATATAGTTGAAAGTTGGCAATCATGCATGAAAGATACTGATGAAGATACTGATACTGAATACATTTATTAATATAAGCTTAGAAAATATCTCTTTTGAACCGAACGAAAGTAATTTTGTATAAGAAACTGGATTAGGGCGTTTTAGTGAATATCAATATTATGAGCAATTGCCTTGGATTTTTTTCGTGTAAAGAACTAATCCAAGACAATTAGCTGACGAATGCAGGAATGCAAATGAATATTGCAGAATTATAGAGGAACATGATCCAGCGTTTGTTGGGCTTTATGATCCCTTTAAGATTTTAATATATAAAAAGTATTTTATTGTCAACTTCAATAAATATCTTGCTGTTTTCGTCTCTACTAGGTTAGGATACATATGTAGTGAAATTAGTTACATTATATAGCCTTTATATACAATATTCATCACATATAAGATTAGTAACAGACAATAAATAAAATCCTATGATCCATTAGAATTAATCCGATTAATTAGTTTGTAGCTGTGTCGTTATACTAATTTGAAATTAGTATTAGGTTTAATTTAATACCTAATCATTGATAGCAACAATTTAATTGCCTTATTATAAATTTAACGAGGTATTGCATGTGTCTGCTAAAAGTTAAGTTTTAAAGTACCATCAAGATACAGGCTTACAAAATTATAGTAATAAATCAACTTTCTATAATGTACACATGTGTGTGTACAATATGGGAATTGCCTCGATAGTTGTAAACCAAGAAAATATTGAACTATCAAATAAATGTCCAATAACAAGCCTTAACGAAAATAAACAAGAAACCCATGAGTCAGAAAAAAGGAAAAACTGTTCGATGGTGAGAGAAGAAAACAATAACAATAAATAATGATTGGAGAAGGATCAAGCAACGCCGGGCGTTATGTTCTGTTCAATCGTGAAATTGAACGCAAATAAATGTACACGGAGCATCGAACCATTCTAATGTGAAATATTATAAAGAATAAATCGCATTGACAGGACTGCAATATGATATAAATTGCATAAAAGTTATACTATGATAAAATACTCGTAAATTTATTACGAACAGCTGAGCTCGTGACTTCAGTCATCTGCGGTTGATTGTAGTAACAAAGTTATAAAGAACTTTCAGTGGATATATATTTTTTTTCTGTGACCCATTTCAAATGCCGCATTGACCATTCTCTTTTTACTTTTTTAACCAAACAGGGCAATACACACGTGTGCATAGAAAATTGGATACGATGGCTTCGTTTTATGAATTCCGAACTGTTAAAAACTATTTTATTGCATTTAGCATATAGTTTTTTATATGCCTACCATATGTCTATTATACAAAATTTAAATATACGTTAACGAAATACTGACTAGACATTTCAACTTTGGTTTTTTTTTAAATGTGTCGAATTTAGGAGTATCAAGTTCAGTTTACTACCACTTAGTATATCGTATCAATTTTAATTCAAATCAACAATTAGTGAATGTACAAATACATAGTTGAAAATGAAATAAAAAAATACAATTTTTGGCTTTTGTATTGATTGTAATTGCTTGTCGTGTGGCTATGCCAGAATAGAATATAGCCACCCCCTCTATTCCCGTGGGTGTCCCAAGTTCCACAGAACAGTAGAAGCCGATGAATGGCAGGATAACCATCCATCGTCTGGCTTATAAATACACAGACCGGAGTTGGGCAGCAGCGTCTTCAGTACGACGAAGCCAACTCTACGGTCTCCAAACCGCTTTCTCTTTGACTATTACCCCCATGATTTTGACACAAGCACTGCCTCAGTTTCCAACAGTCTCACTATGTTTGGCTATCACCGATGGAAGCTGGATGGGGACTGCGGAGAAGCGGAACGCTTGCTGCGACTGTAATAGACTGAAATGATGAATGATCGATTATAAATTGACCTCCAAAATTATTAAAAGTTGGCAATTATATAATTTTAAAATAATTATAAGTTATAATTATAAACCTAACTTCTATTACTTTTCAACTTCAATTTCAACCAACTCTCCTGATGTTCTGTAGTCGATGGATTTATAATGAAAAAAGTCCGCTTTAAAAATTTAATTACTAATAAATAATGAATTAAAACTACATAACTGTTACTTCACCTACACTCGCCTTACGCCTGTAATCAATACGAGTACCTATTTCTTTATAAATATAAAGTAACTTTGTTTGGTTATAAATATAATTCTTAATTATGAGAAATCTTATACTATTAAACGAGCAATTCTTGTATATATATATATATATATATATATATATATATAGAATCAGGATCTCGGAAACGGCTCCAACGATTTTCATAAAATTTAGTATATAGGGGGTTTCGGGGGAGATAAATCTATCTAGCTAGGATTCATTTTCAGAAAATGTCGTTTTATCCCTGTTTTTAGGGAGTGAAAAAAATATCGTTAGAATACGAAGGTAAATTTCGCATTTGTCAATTTAGTTGCAATAGCTTGGTGGAAAATCGGCCGGTCGGGATCAACCGAGAAGATCATGGTTCAAATCCCCATGTCCCTGATCAATTATTTTTTCTTTTTCTTTTTCTTATCGCACTCGTTATTTTTTATTTAAATAGGCTGTTCTTATTTTTTATTATTATGTCGGTAAAATTGAAAAATATTATTCATATTTTATCATTATTATTTTTTAATTATTTTTTATTTTTGATTTTTTAAATTTATTTATATTTTTTATTATTGTCGGTATAAAAAAAATATTATTCATATTTTATAAATATGTAATTCGTATTTAAATATGATTTTCAGAAAAAAAAAACACGATTTGTTGGAGCGCCTGTTAGTTTTTGAGAAGCAATTACACTCAATCTTGTAATTGTTTGTGACACGCGTTGGCGCAACGGTTACGCCATAGATTGTACCTGTTGCGCTGGCGGTTGCGGGTTCGATCCCTGCACGTGACAAACATTTGTATTGGCCATACAGGTGTTTGCCGTGGTCTGGGTGTTTGTGCAGTCCTTGTGAGTCTCCCCACCGTGCCTCGGAGAGCACGTTAAGCCGTCGGCCCCGGTTGTTATCATGTACACCTGATAGCGATCGTTACTCGCTTAGTGGGGAACATATCCGCCAACCCGCATTGGAGCAGCGTGGTGGATTAAGTTCTGATCCTTCTCCTACATGAAGAAAGAGGCCTATGCCCAGTAGTGGGATATTACAGGCTGAAGCGTTGTAATTGTGTATTTTGTATCAATTTTTAATTTATCGTTATTTTTTATTTTTATTTTGCGTTAATTAATTAGTAATAATTGTGTTTGCAGGCAAACGAAAAAAAACCGACTTCAATTATATCGACAAGTAATACAACGTAGGGATACGAAAAAATAGTCAAGAAATACGCATTATCAAAGATTACTCCAAAAGTTGTAATCAGATCTCGGTGAAATATGATAAACATCGGCTTTCGATAAAGTTAAAAATCATCAAAATCAGTACAAATCTTCAAACTTCAAAAATATTCATTTAAATCATATGCTGTAAAGAGCCATATAGATCTATATTAAATCAACAATGTATTTAAGGTATTTAATTAGATAAGGATTAATGCTGTATTGGTTAAAATCGCTTTGAAAATTAGCCATTATTTGTCGTAAAAAGTAAATGACAAAAAAATGTTATTGTGGGATATCCATAAGAGATAGACATATACCATAGCGGAGTTTTCTGTAGAACTTTTCAATGTGTATAATACTTAGTACATTATTTTGATAAATCTTGTAGGGTTCAGGCTGCGTTTGCAATGTAAGCGGAAAAAAATGTAATTATTTACGACATCACATTAGAAACCTCAAAAATAACAGTATTTCTCCACTATTTAATAGATTATACACCTATATACACCTTCCTCATCAATCACTCTATCTAATAAAAAAAAAACCGCATCAAAATCCGTTGCGTAGTTTTAAAGATTTAAGCATACATAGGGACATAGGGACAGTGAAAGCGACTTTGTTTTATACTATGTAGTGATATATATATATCATATATATATCACTACATACCTTCCTTCGGTGCAACAAAGTCAATACAGCTCATTTCTTAATTTTACAGGAGAGGACTTTTAATTTTTTTTTTTTTGCTTTTACTTCCTCATTTCTGGGTTACTATTTATGGTAGGTTTGAAATATTTATAAAATTAATAGTTTACTTTCTTTGCTATTGTTTAAAAATCTTATATTAAACTAGCGACCCGCCCCGGCTTCGCACGGGTGCAATGCTGATACTAAATATACTACAGAATGTCTTATTTATAGTATGAAGCTAGCTTATGACATGGTTATTAACATAATAATAACATTCAAATATCCGTCGTTATATTACACGTTGTTACAGAATGCATTGAAGAAATAAAGGTTCACTGTTCGTTCCCCGTAGGTGATGATAATTTGTAGCCTATATGTTGACCCGACTTCTTAATAATATTCGTGCCAAATTTGAAGTAGCAGTACTTTGCGGTTTGCAGTACTTTTGAGTTTATCCCGGACATTCATACAGACAAACAGACAAACATACAAACGGACAAAAATTCTAAAAACTATATTTTTGGCTTCGGTATCGATTGTAGATCACATCCCAAGTATTCTTTTAAAAAATATTTAATGTACAGTTTTGACTTTCCTACTAAGTCCTAATAAAAGACATAACAAAAAAAGTGTCCTAAATTGTGACTTTGTTGCACCGAAGGTGGGATATATATATATATTGAGTTTCCTTCAGCCAAATTGAGTAACCTCCTCCTTTTTTGAAGTCGGTTAAATTAGACTTCATCCAAACCGGCAGCGAATCATTCTTCTACTACTAATCCTTCACGATTTACTAAAAATACCGAGCTTAGCTCGGTCACCCAGGTACTGTAATTTAATTAATTTAAATAATGAGAACCCGATCTCATTTCTATTAACAACTTGTAAGAGTTGTTGATATATATTTTATACTAGCTGTGCCTGCGACTTCGTCCGCGTGGAATAGTGACTTAAGATGTGCAGAATGTATGAAATAATTCTTTAAATTGGCATAACTTTTTTTGTTTATGAACCAATTGACATAGAACAAACATTAAATATTAAGCAAATCTTGACATAATATATTAGTAAAAACCGCATCAAAATTGATTAAGACGTTTCTGAGATTAGCGTGCACAAACGCACTGACAAACAGATAAAAATTCTAAAAATCATTGTTTTGGATGCTATTTTTGCTCATATATCATGATCATGATCATGTACAGACAGCGACCGGTTACATTTTTATTATATGTATTGATGTATAACGCAACGCATTATATCATAATTTCATTTTTTGTTGATACATACATATAATCACGCCTCTTTCCTGTAGGGGTAGGCAGAGACCACTTCTTTCCTCTTGCTACGATCCTTACATACTTCTTTCGCTTCGTCCACTTTCATAATTCCCTTCATACATGCTCTTCGGTTTTTGTTGATAACGCATACTTATCCATGGCTCACACCTTTAAGTCAGTTTCCAAGGCAATAATATAACCAAATCATAAGAGAAGAGGTTTAAAAGCGCCACTGACCAATGCTAGTAGATGTCTGACTTAGTGAAACAACTAACGCCCTAAGCTACGACATGCTACAATGTCATCAGGACGATCCCTACTCTAACTTTAGAGGGTGTCCTTATTAGGACCAGTCATTTGCAACTATCTCTGCACCAATACTGTAGAAATAATCCACACTGAAGGGCCCACACTGCTGTACCGTACCACTTCGACCATCGTAATGACCGAGGTTTCGGTATAATTAATCAACAAAAGACATCATTCAAGACATGGAAATGTCAATCAAAATAGTACAGAAGTACGATATAACGCATACGCTTTTAATGCTAGACAGAGCAAGAGACACATAGTGTACCAACCGATGTTGTATACAATAGCGTCAACCTCGATGTCACAATAAAAGGGAGACTATGTATCCCGACTGAGCATTGCAACGCAGAGCATCATCATCATCATCATCATCATCATCATCATCATCATCATCATCATCATCATCATCATCAGCCTATCGCAGTCCACTGCTAGACATAGGCCTACACAAGTTCACGCCAAAAACGGCGTGAACTCAACGCAGAGCATCGCGCATCCCAGTTCCTTCACCTATAAAAACTCAAGACGACATCGACGCAGAGTTCAACAATCTGCGGCGACTGAAACAGACCACAGCATATTTTATTCCAATATTAAATCATCAAAAAAACGCTCGAGTATTAACACCGAATAATATTATGGGATCTGAGTTGATTATGAGAGTTATGAGCATTGAACTCGAAAACTGTAAATGTTAAAAAAAATAGTCGAAAACATACTAATCTGTAGTTTCAATAAGAAAAATATATTTATAGTAAAACAATTGAAAATCCGAATTTTCATCAGTTTGCATTTGTAATCACAGTTGAAATAATAATAAAAATAGAACGACTCACCAGATTTCACTTTTTTTAAACAATAAAACCGTGGTTCAATAATGAACTATTTTATACAGCCTAATATTAAGTAAGTTAATTTAAACAAGTGTAAAATATTTATTTCAAAACAATACAATTATATATTTTTTAATATAAGCTGTAACTATTTAATGAAATAATTCGTACAAATCATTCGACAAGTTTTTTTATCTATTAACAAACGAAATTTTTATGCCTCTCTATGTTCTGTTACAGTGTACATCCACATAAAATTTAATTAAATTTTCAAAGGTTAGTAAAATATGCGTCGTCTTAATCATTATCGCAAAAAAATATCGCTATAATTATATATTCTTAGAAATTTCGCTAAGAATCTGCTGGTTTATTAAAATAATGCATTTTAATTGAAGTGAGAAAATCATGTACGGAAAAAAAATTCATTTCTTTATTTATAAATTAAATTAAGTAATCGTAATATATTACATAAATAGATTTAACGAAAGTGCCATCTTTTTTCACTATTAAACACAATGTGTCCCCGTTTACCGAGCAATGTTTTCTACAATCCTATAAAATTATATTACACGGCTATTTACATTTGAACATCCAGTACAATAGAGAAATTTAATATCAGATTCACTACTACGATTAATTAGATTACTAGTTATTTTCGAACAAAAATTTATTACAATTTTTTACATACAAACAGATAGAGCTATTTCATTATTTCACTATAAGTCGGTTTACTAAAGCATGTTTTAATATACTTTATAGATATAAAATATTCATAATTATATTCAGATTACAGTTGTAGCCGCATATGGGTCCAATGCAAAAGCAATTTGGGACACTAGGCTACTGTAGATATGTAACCAGCCAATATCTCAACACGATATTTATTAATAACGATTTAAAGGGGTTTTCATGGCAGCAATAGAAGCTAAAACAGATTTTTAGAAGTTTCACCTGCCATCTGTCTCTTTGAATTGTACTAAAGTTGTATCAAGATCGTTTTACTAACATCAAGACTCATTAAAAATGTCTGTCAGTCAAAGTAGAAAGTAGTTGTAGCACATAGCACAGAATACGCTAAAACAGTCTTCAATTAAAAAAAGTTACTAAACTTTGCAAATTATATCTTACTTGAACAATAAAAATACGTTGAATTATGAAGGGTTGAATACCACTCCACAAGTGAAAAAACTAAAACTGATAAAATAGTCTATTTTCAACCGTAAAGAATACGTGTGTGAAATTTAGTGCACAATACAATAAATAAAGTAGGGGAATAAATGTCAGAAAGGCGGACCGGTTACAAATAGAATACTTTACACATCGAAAATTCAATTTAAAAATAATATACACTTAACATTACGATTTAATACTGTGGCGGGGGTCCAAAAATACCCACAATACACGCAGACAAACGCCCAGAACACGGCAAACATATGTATGGCCAATACAAACATATACTATATGTGGGGACCGAACCCGCGACCGCCGGTACTTATAATAATCATGCACTTATATTACATTTTATAATATTACTGGCTGACTCGGCAAACGTTTTCTTGCCGCTAAACGCTATTTAAAAATAGGGGTTGATGGCGGAAGGGTGAAAATTTAGGATTGTGTGTATTTTTAACGCCAAATCATAATAAAATAAAAAATAAATAATTTATCTAAAAATTAAAAAAAAAAACATTTTTTTGGGTGGACTACCCTTAACATTTAGGACGATGAAAAACAGATGTTGTTCGATTCTCAGACGTACCCAATATGCACACAAAATTTCATGAGAACCGGTCAAGCCGTTTCGGAGGAGTTTAAATACAAACACCGAGACACGAGAATTTTATATATTAGATTAAAATCACCTTAATCATTATTTACATTTGTACGTATATAACATGAGGTTTGTTTAGTATCAGGCAATTTATTTTAATGTAATGCTTCGAGATTAAATGAGTGACTGGAGCCTTTTTATGTTTATATTATTTAGTACGCTCTGCTAACACACACCATCACGTGAGACTTTAAGTAAGACAGCCACACACACGTAATACTATTTTATGTTATATTTATATATTGCTTTATTTGGAGTAATTTTCAATTCAAATTTCAATTGTTTCAAAATACCAAATACGTAGAATTAAAAATTAGTGCGTCCAAGTTGGTAATGGAGATAAGTGTTATTGCTTTGTTGCTGACAGTTCAAATAAACAAAATGAAAATAAATGCCAAGTAGTCAATGCATACGTTTTATTTTTATTTCCCTATTTGAAAAGTTCAATGAAGATTATTCGCTAAAGCAAACTGCCAAGCGGAAGAGATTACTTGACTGAACGTCTTTTGTTTTCCTGTTGCTTCCTGACAAATATTTCAGTGAATACTAATTGTATATTGCAATGATAAACATAATACTGTCAATAACTTTAAAATTAAATGGTTAATTTTTATGGTTTAGTATACAGTTTTTATTTTTATTTTATTTATTATACAGTTTTTTGTTTTTTTTTTTTCATTTAAAATTCTTAAGAACACAAAAGGAAAATGTGCATAAGAATTTTTGTATGTAGGTCTCAAAACAAATATTTAATTGGAGTATAAAAAACAATAAACTATATTTAAATGCCTGGCTTTCACGGCTATATTATCCACTTATCTCTATATCTTACCTTCTCTTTTTCTTGGTGTACAATTAAGAATATATTTTTATAATTATTTTACAACTCGTCGCATTCAACCACTTGTGTGTTTATATCAAAAACAAAAAAAAAATTTAAACCTTAGTAAAAAAGGATGAAGAATTTTTTTCCGAATTTTCATAATGAACGTGAAAATGAAAGACAAAGTCGACTAAGCGAAGTAAATCACGAATCGACCCGCAGCCTTTACCTGCTTAATTCAGCTTCGTTCAGTCATTACGTCTTGCATTGTGAATGGTGAATGAAATCACCCTTTCAAATGGAAGTGTTATTGATTTATTCATTTACAAATGAATGATTTAGCACAGGCAAATCTTTTCAAGTGCTTCATTCACTAGAATGTTTTATATAATTTACATACAGGACTAGATTTGTCTTTTGAATTTTGAGACTATTTAATTTTCATTTATAAAGAGCCGATAATAATTGTTTTTTTTTTTATATTACATTTTAATAATAAAGTTCTGAAAAAATTGTAAAGTCCGTTCATTGGTTTCAATTCATTTCTTATAATGCAATTAAAATTCTATTTTTGTTAAACAAAAGTAGTACAAAATAGTAAAACTGGAATATTAATAGATATAATGGAAATAATTGTTATTAATTTTACCCGGTTGTCATTAAGCTACACTTTCACTATTAAAGGGGTTGAGGAGTAAAGAAAAGGGGTAAAAAAAGTAAAACACTTTACCAATCTCAATATATGTGCTGTCATTATCAGGCAGTCTAACAACGACTAGGCAAACTCTACCAACCCATCAGTTAAATTTATCTCCGGACTCTCTTGGAACCTCGTGGTTTTCCTGAAATTTCTTCTGCCACGAATCCAATACTCGGTCTGGGTCATGTTTCACATATACATCATCCAATACATATAATAAAAATGTTACGGATTGCTGTAACATGGAAGATATGAGAAACAATATTATTTGGCGCCTGTTTCAACGTAAATAGCTCCCAAAAATGATTGTTAGAATTTTTGTTTTTTTGTCTGTGCGTTTGTCCACGCTAATCTCAAAAACAGCTTATCCGGTTTAGATGTGGTTTTCATTAATATATTGTGGTAAGCTCTACATAACATTAAGTGTTTGTTTCATGTCAATCAATTCATAAACAAAAAAGTTGTGGCAATTTAAAGAATCCCGTTGCTTATAATCCAAAATAAACCAACAGATATATTATATTATCCAAAAAATGCTGTCCAAAGTCACTATTCCACGTGAACGAAGTCATGGGCACAGCTAGTAATAATATATGAATACCTGATAACGATTGTACAAACTAAATCACTTACATTGATCATCTATTATCTCTTAAAAAAATGTGCTTTTCTAACAATAACCAAAATCGAAAATTCTTAACAATATAAGTAATTTATACTGACGTAAGCCTCAAGTAAAGCTACAATGAAAAGCCATATTAGATAAATAAGTCGCAACTCGGACGTCAAGACTTTCCTTGTGCGGACTGCAGGTAATCTCTAATCTGACCAGACTAATCTCAGCTCACTGAATTCCACTGAATAAATATGGATGTACATGTACGAGATTGTTCCCATGCCATTGTTAATGGAGTGACTAAATAAATAAAATACTGTATGTGCCAGTTTTATCAACGAAAATAACGATCTCGGTGGACTTTTACGATAGAAAGAAGGTTATGGTTCCATATGGGTCTGTTTTGACTACAAAATATTGTTATAAAAAATTAAGTGAAAATTTAATCAGCCTTAAAAATTTTCAAGTTTGATCCGTAAGAATTGTAAAGAGTACAACCGTCTTCAAAGTTTTTCTTCTTTATTATTATGTATACAAATAAATAAAATTGAAGTGTCTGTTTGTAATATTAAAATAACCGCTTTTTACTAAATGCATATAGATGTATACACGGTACATATAACAACATTTTTTACCAATTTTGTCTGTCTGGCTGTTTGGTCCGGCTAATCGTTGAAACGGCTAGGCCGATTTTGACGGGAATTTCACTGGCACAGTTTTTTTATTTTGTAACCCTGTGAACTCAACAATGTATTTTTTTTAATTCATTGTGCGAGAAAAGCTAGTTAATAATATAACTATTATTTTCTATAACATTTATAGTTCGTATGGAAAGAAGTAACAACTTTTAAGTATATATTTAATTTTCACTTAAACATGTAGTTAGGTTGACTAGCCCGTAGATGACCATGTGTGTGTGTTTTAGATAAATAAATAAATAAATATCATATAACATACACACACGGTCGTCTGTTTCTATGGTAAGGAACTTAATGCTTGTGTTACAGGTAACAACCGACAGTTATAACTATTTTTTTTGATAAATATACATAGAAATAATACATATATAAATATATAAAAACAAATGTTATATTACACCCAGACTCAGGCGGGAATCGAACCCGCAACCCGCGGCACAGAAAGCACTACAAACTGCGCCAACGGGCTAGTCAAAGATTAGATTATTTAGATATTATTATTATTCAGTTCTGAGCTGAACCTTAAATATATTTCAGAAGTTTTTGAATCAGCTGTAATACATTTGTTTCAAAGATTAAGAATAAAAGAGTAATAAAATTGTCGTCAAAAGTACTCATTCATTTGTTAAAAGTTAATATAAAAGAGGTAACAATTCTTTTGATGTTTTAACACAAATATCGCAATATCTATTAAACTAGTATTAACTACCACTATTAAACTAGATATTTCATTTATTTATATAACTGAAATAAAAATTGATTTGCCTTGTAAGTACAGTACACAAAGCTATAGCGTTTGATGGACAGCAACATTTTGTATTCCTTTTAATTTATGATTCAACAAAGGTTACTACAATTTAACGTGATTTTCGATTATATTAACTAACGTAATCACTCATCATCATCACTTCAGCCGAATAGAGTCCACTGCTGGACATAGACTCCACAAGTTAGCGCCAAAAATGGCGTGAACTCATGTGTACCATAATCATAGTCACCACGCTGGGCAGGCGGGTTGGTGACCGTAGGGCTGGCCTTGTCGCGCCGAAGACGCTGCTGCCCGTCTTCAGCCCGTGTATTTCAAAGCCAGCAGTTGGAGGGTTATCCCACCATCAAGGTGGTAGTGGAACTGTGTTATCCCTTAGTCGCCTCTTACGACACCCATATATATATATACATATATATACACATATATATATATATATATATATATATATATATATATATATATATATAAGAAAATTTAAAAGAAGAATTATCATCAGTATATACGCTACCTAATGAAAAACTAATGAGGCATATACCAGTAAGTTACAAAGTAGTTTATCATACATATTTTATATAGTTCATTATATAAAGTGGGTATTCGGTTACAGCATTGTTATAGCATATATAAACAGGGCTCCCAAATAGCTCCCATTCTAAACATAGAAATTATAATTATTTATACATTTGATATACATACTGGGCACAGCAGCATGAAATACGTCAACCTTAAATTAAAATCCAATCACAACTAAATAATACAACGCGTAACTGCTCTCAAGGAGTGTTGAGTTCCTGTGGGGAGTGAGGTAACCAGAGGGAGGCCATGCCATAGGGTCGGCAATGCGCTTGCGATGCTTCTAATGTTGCAGACGTCTATAAGATACGGTAATTACTTGCCATCAGGTGAGCCCTATGCTTGTTTGCCGACCTAGTTGTCTCAAAAAAATATTAAAATTTGTCAAACTATTAATTTTTTTATATCTAAAATTAGTGTCAAAAAACTTGAAATAATATGTTAAAAATCGAATATGTTCAAACTTAATTTAAACATATTCAATTCAAACTGGTCTCGAATTTTTGAACTTCCTAAGGGATACCTTTATTTTTTGTTGTAAAATTCTCCGATGTTGCTGTATACAAATTTCTTTAACGGAAGTCAAACCCTGGGGTGAAAACAATGAGAAAATAATGACAAGCAATTCTTTTGACTTTGATACTGAATATTCGCAAAATGTGGCCGCAGTAATGACGCGGTGACCCGAATATTTGAAGGCTAAAAAATATAAAATCATATTGATCTTATTTTTGTTATATTTTATTAATCGTTTTATGTCTATTCTTTTTATAGATGTACGTTAGTCCAGCACAAATCAGTTTATAACCACGATAAATGCAACTTCGTCGAAATGTTAATCAAAATTAAAAGTCAGCTATCTAATATAATCTCGAATAAAGCCGTCATGTGTTAAAAACAAATTTCCACTTTGATCTTTGATACGTTTTTGATATGATCAATGATGATATACATAAAAGACCTTTGTCAGCGATCGCTCTTCGTTAAAAATTAATCTAAAATTAAATTTGGAAACGTACGATAAAATAAAGACGAACATATCGCCATATTGTGCCTGAAATTAAGTATTTATGGCTATTTTTTTATACTATAGAGGCTGGAAACAAAGTGATCGACGTTGGTCAGAACCTACCGTAGCCCATGGAATCCACAATAGATCGAGCGTTACCAATTTTACCCTAGCAGTCAATACAGCGCATTCACAGACACCTTACACTCCTTACTCTCCTTGCCCCACTTTACTCTCAACAAAAACAATAATATTTGACTGTGATCGTTTATTGTAAGTTTGAAGTACGTCTAAATTTGGATTGCGTCCGACTTTGAGCTAGAATTCCTGCTGTGTTCTAAGTCAACATAAATTTATTATTATGTGTATATTTAAAACCAATAAATTAAATTCAAAATAGGTAAAAATAAAATAAAATAATAAGAGCCTTTATTCAGACTTGGTTTACACATTAACTCCTAAATAATGTACTATAATATAATAATAAACTTAAACATAATAAAATAACTTTAACACTCGTATATATGATTTTTTTTTTAAGTTTTTATTTTCATTATTTTTTTGCCTCAACAATCTTGTCTGTTTGCCTATTTTAGGCAAAGGCCTCCTCCAATTGCCTCCACATCTGTCTGTCGCGAGCTTTTCTTGTCCATGTATTACCTGCCACAGCTTTGATTTCATCATTCATGTGTATATTTAAAACTAATAAATTAAATTAAAAATAGGTAACGATTCATAATTCGCTTTCTACACATTTATATTACGAGATTCAGTGAGCCTAACAACAATGTGATTTCAGTGAAATAACAAGGTCTTCTTTTGCGAAAACTCCTAAATACACGATCGTAATAGTATAAAATATCATAAACCATATCGGAGCTGGACTTATATTGGCTTTCAGCCGTAAAGTCAATATTTGGTGAAACGGACGTAAATTGTAACAAAATACTCATTTTGTAATACTGTTTAAAGGTTTAATTGTTTATCTATTGAATTGTGTCATTTATTCATTCGTAAATTTTGGGAGCGTAAATAGGGCGTGTTTAAATTGAGTTACGAATTGCCGATTAATTGATTGCCTATAACGGCTTATTTTCATACTAAAAGGATATAGATTATAGAATAAATGGCCCGTTTACGTTTTAACACCATATATTTTAGTAAGGTTGTCACAATATTTCACCATTGATTTTATTTACTGAAACAAACCTTTGTTAGAAATTTTACCCAAATTTAAAAATATTAAAATGGTTTTCATTATCAAATCATTGTTTTCAAGGAATCACGTGAAATTCTGTTTATTTCATATACTTAACAGTTAAGATGTTTTTATTAATAAATAAATAAATAAACGCTTCATACTCAACGGCCCCCGGTAGAATTTTCTCCTGTGTCGGGGGTCCGGAAACACAGAATATACAAGCACAAATGCCCAGACCACGACAAATATCTATATGGCCAATACAAATATCTGTCGTAAGCGGGGATCGAACCCGCAATCGCCAGCGCAACAGTCAGTACCTACTGTGACCGCTGCTTTAAGACATTCTTGTGACTATAATTATATGAATAATAATTTAATACTTGTACATTCATCTTTTTTTTATTCAATGGTAATATGAAAATGGTTTTTTTGGTATTTTAAGTACTTTTCATACACTTATGCACGTAAACTCAAGCGACTTTTCAAACGTGAGTGCCTAAAATATTATTTGAAACCAAACCTCAAATCATTGATTTTAGAGATGATTGATGAAGAACCTGTCATCCGCTTGCCGGACGTCATAATTTTTCAAGTGGAAGGGTTCAAATTTCACTGCATATTCTGCTTGCATAGTTTGGTGTTTTTGGTAAATTAGCATAATACAATTACCAAATATACTACTGCACAACATTCACAAAGTCAAACGCGTGTATCGGATTATACTGTAATAGGTGCAAGCCTACGGCTGTAAACCACAATATCTAATCAACATGTGAATGATGACTGACGGCGATGACATTTTAGTAGAATTCGAGAATAATGTTATGCAAAATGCTCATGTAATTGTTCCCGCTTAAACATGTTGCACACGAACAACAAATATTCGACAAACGGTTTATACTTCAGTACGATGGTTTCATTTGGTAGCTTCGAACTGAATACATTATGGTTTATTGAGGTGCCAGATATTTTGATTGAACGATTGAAGTTAGAAAAAGAAAGAACCAAATGAGCACCGTGCGTCCATTCCATACTGCAATACATTACATATTGTTTCCCTCTATTTATTATTTAATACTTTCAAACGAATTTCAAATTATTTTTTGCACTGTGTCCCCCGCTATATTATATATATGACACTCTCTCTCATGACCATTGGTTGACTGGAAGAGATCTCTTCTAGGGATAAGTCCATTTGCCATCAACTATATATGTAATGTTCTGTATATTCTTCTTTTAAGTGCAATAAAATATATAATAATAATGATAATATTTTCAGATTAATCATTAAAGATAAATCCAGTTTTTGCCAAGTTAGAAAAAAAATCTAACCGTACAAATAAGGTATGAGTCTCGTGAGAATTATCGCTCAACGATTAGACGTGTAATCTAAAAAGCTGACCCACACACCAGTAACTTTAATTATCATGAAGTACAAGCTTATCTCCTCGGCTTAATTGTATTATATCCACTGGTGACATAAAAGTTATTTTATTTTCTACTAACTAAAAGGCTGTTAAGATTCTTTCCACAGTTCCATTCCAGATAGATGTTTTTTTTTATATATATATAAAATGAAATACATCCACGGGCTTTTGAAACCCATGTCCTTTTTTATTTCTAAAACATGCTATTTTTTTATTGAAGTAGGGGTTATTATTATTTAAATGGATGAATTTAAAAGTATTTTTATACTCGGAATAATTAATTTTTGAGCGGGCTCCTACACATACTTGGGAATATATCCGCAAAACTGCATTAGTGGAACAGAATGGTGGATTAAGCTCTGACCCTTCTCCTACATTGAGAAAGAGGCCAATACCAGGCAGCCAGATATTTATAAATTGAACCAATCAATTATCCCTAGAATTAAAGCATCCCTAGAATAAAAGTGTAACCACTATCTTAACAGAGGAAACACAAAAGGTGTGACTGTGCTTAAAACTGAACTGCTCAACTAGCGAATACTGGAAGCATATAAAGAAATGCGAACACTGCGGGCTTGGTCTAGCATGGTTGAATCTGAGAGCCTATGGGCGTTTGACTATCTGTACCTATTCGCTATTATAATATACCGAATAGGTACTATGTAATAATAATTACAAATTGTACATACACAATTATATCTATAAAATTTTATGATAATATATCTATACAAAAATACGGCTGATATATATAGTTAGGTGGATAAAAAACCTGTATTTAAATACTTATCAAAGGATATTTGAAACCTTATATATGATTTTTTTATGATCAAACAATATATAACACTAGCTGACCCGGCAAACGTTGTCTTGCCGCTAAACGCTATTAAGAAATAGGGGTTGGTGGTAGAAGGGTAAAAATTTAGGGTCGTATGTATTTTTTAATGTTGTATCATAAAAAAATAGAAATTAAAAATTTTGTCTAAAAAATAAAAAAATAAAATTTAGGGGTGGACTACCCCTAACATTCAGGGGGATGAAAAATAGATGTTGGCCGATTCTCATAGATACCGGATAAGCACAAAAAATTTCATCAAAATCGTTCAAGCCGTTTCGGGGGAGTATGGCAACGAAAACTGTGACACGAGAATTTTATATATTAAGAAGATTATACATAAATACCGTAAAGCGTAGTCTTTATTTTTAATTTAATTTATAAACGTAATCATAAAAAATGTTCGACTTATACTCATAAAGAAACGTACAAAGTGATTTAAATATTCACCAACATGTAATTGTTTACAAATATAATGGTTATGTAATTAAAACCATTTACAAGGAATGTATGAAAAGCAATATCGTTTTAAAACGCAGCAACGACACGACCAGAGCTTATTAAGTTAAATTATTGTTGTGTGTTTGGAAACCGACCCGCTTAATTACATTCTGTTTAAAATAAATTAATTTCATAACATAATTTGTCTTGCACGGATTGTCAACAAATAAATAAATTAGAATTTAATAACATTTATATTTCATATAAAAAAAAATTGCAAAGTTGTGTGCTGGGTCACTGAGTAACCTTCGCCGTAATTGCACTACTTACTATATCCTTTTAATAAAAGTAGAAAAGTTTGAAACAAAATTTGTTACAGATAATAATTACAAAAACCATTATCAAGATAACGGAAAACGTGTTCAACTGAGCAAGTAATTTCATGTGCAGTTCCCAAACTGTATCTCCTACTTTTAGTCTGGCTACTAGCCAGATGTTTTGAACCAGATAATAACTCCATACTATAGAAGTCCTTGACTTCTGCAGCAGAAACCTATTTGGTTTCGGACAGGGTTAATGATATTATTAAATATTTACGTACCTAATATAATTTTAAAATATTTTGTTATCATATAATATGTTACTGCTGTTGGCCTCTACTATTTATTCAAATAAATAAAATTGAAGTGTTTGTTTGTAACATTAAAATAACCGCTTTTAACTAAATTCATATATATGTATACACAGTACATATAACAAAATAACGATTTTTATAACTTTTGTCTGTCTGTCTGTCTATCTGTCTATCTGTCTGTTTGTTCCACCTAATCTCTAAAACAGCTGGACCGGTTTTGACGGGATTTTCACTAGCAGATAGCTGATATAATAAGGAGTAACTTAGGCTACTTTTATTTTAGAATGTTTTTTTTATTTTATTACTCTGCGAACTGAACAATTATTATTTTGTTAAGCTCCACGCAGACGAAGTTGCGGGTACAGCTAGTCTTTAATAAGCGTGCTTTGAATAATTTATAACACTATCTGCTAAAATAAAATTGAATAGACATTTGTCTATTCAATTTTTTTTTTTTTTTTTCAATACGTAATGAAATGTGTGATAATTAAAATCCGCTGGTACAACTATTAATTAATACATCGCGATAGATTCAATTATTTACACGCTTCAGCCTGTAATATCCCACTACTGGGCCTAGTAGGCCTCTTTCCCCATATAGGAGAAGGATCAGAGCTTAATCCACCACGCTGCTCCACTGCGGGTTGGCGGATATATTCCCTACTATTAGTAACGATCGCTATCAAGTGTACATGATAACAACCGGGACCGACGGCTTAACGTGCTCTCCAAGGCACGGTGACGAGACCCACAAGGACTGCACAAACACCCAGACCACGGCAAACACCTGTATGGCCAATACAAATGTTTGTCATGTGCGGGGATCGAACCCACAATCGCCAGCGCAACAGGTACAATCCATGACTGTGACCGTTGCGCCAACGCGGTGTCGGCGGGATTCAATTATTTGCAAACAATAAATTCAATTTTACCAAGTCATCAGCCATTCAAGTCGTAAGCCTTTGAAAAAAAAAAACTGAAAAAGGATCGTTGATTGAAGATGAAGAAATCACACAATATTTTTTAAAATTTCCTAATCTCGGGAAGAAAACTCAAAAATAATTCTTTTAATCTATACAATAAATAAAATTGGAGTCTCTTTTTGTAATAAATTAACATTTATATTAAAATAACCGCTTTTTGCATATGGATGTATACACGGTACATAATATACCATTTTAACATTTTTTTTAAATCTGTCGGCCTGTTTGTTCCGGCTAGTCTCAAAAACGACTGGATCGATTTTGACGGAACTTTCATTGGCAGATAGCTGATGTAATAAGGAGTAACTTAGGCTACTTTTATTTTAGGAATTTATCTATTTAACTCTACGAACTGAACAATATTTTCTTTATTTTCACGCGGACGAAGTCGCGGGCACAGCTAGTCACAAATAAAACTATTCACGAAAATATTATAAGCCCGAACGTTTTTAAGAATGGTTGGAGTTTGTGGGTTAGTGAATAATAATAAATACTCTTTATTGTACACTACAAAGAAATGTTACAAAAAGGGATACATACGAAGAAAGATGTACAAAGGCGGTCTAATCGCTAAGAGCGATTTCTTCCAGACAACCTTAGGGTATAGGACAGGGCATATAAAATGAGAAGCGGTAGGGAAGTGTACAAATAGTTGATAAAGAATTGGCATGGAGTTTACAAGCTATATGATATAAAAATAAGTAAATATACTACATATAATACATATATATACACATATAATACATATATATACACACACATAATTATACATTTATATAAACACTACATATACGTTACTTCATACATACACCATATATACTACATACACAAATACTCTATAATATATTGCGAAGATGATATTTAACAGTTATTTAGGGACAAAAAATGAGCCTTTAGATATTTTTTAAAACAGAATAGAGATTGAGCTCGAGTCTTACTATTTTAGTCTAAAATACCAAATTATTTGCAAAAAACTTACTATTTAGATATTTGATAATAGATTATCAGGTACAAGCACTAGCAAATAGTAAAAAATATTAATAAAATAAGACAAAATAATTCAATTTAGCAAACTATCAAAATTACAATAGACCCGAAGATTTGACAGGTAAGTCTGAAGGAGGAATTGCTTGAACGAAATTCATTGAAGCATGCAAGGTATGTCGGTTGCAATATCCCTTTATTTTTCTTTATGGTAATAAATGAATCAGGAAAAATATTTTTTTTTTCTTAAAAGAATTCTTGAGGATTATCCGAGTATGTTGGAATTCCATTATGTATATTCTTATATTTACAGATTGTTGACCCATTCACGGAAATATGGGAAGAATTTTTTTTATATAAACAGGTTAGGTTGAGTTATAATTGTCCAAAATATTTTGAATAGAAGGACACTAACGCTATTCCCGTTGAATAATGACGTAAACTGTATTTATGGAATTATTTAATTCTTACCACAAAACTATTTCCGCTAAAACACCACGAATAGGTAATTGATATACCCATATACGAGTAAACTGCCAGGACTAAATGATATATGAGGCGTTTATTTTATTCAACACTAGCTTTTATTAATGACTATATACGTATCACGAGTTTACTAAAGCGGTTTATTGTCTAATAAATCCATTTCTAGACGGTTAATCAATATGTAATCTCAAAGATAGATCTCATCTGGACAGACCAGATTTATTTAGAGCTTTCAAATTAAAGCGCTTCTACAAATATGCAATACAAGCTACAACATGGTCGACTGACACCTCTACAACACTAGTAGAGATGTCTGCACTATGACTGATGAATGTTAAGTAAGGTAGATTATTGAAATTCACAGATATTATAAAATATATAATTCGGTTTTAATCTAGTGAGGTTCTTACATATTTATTTAATGATTTTAATAAATTAATAAAATAATAATATCAAAAATGTTTGAGTACATTTCAATATTTTTTTTAAAGATGAATATAATTCCTACAAAAATCCTACCACAAGTAAAGTCATGATTCACATTTTTTCTTACTTTAAGAAAAAACAATCCTTTGAAATCTCAGTACTATAGTCACAATACAAAAAACATGTTATATAAAAAAAAATATACCCAAAATGAAATGATATTCAGATTATCGAAAGGCATATTAATACCACTAGTTTTAAACCGTGTTCTACTTTAAATCAAATTTATTCCTTGTAATTGTAAAAAGGATATTAATATAGCAAAATAATTCGAAACAATTCCAACGAGTAAATAAATCAAACACGCCACCGTTCCGGGAGCTTGTTTTAAATTTCTGCTTCATGTATCAAGTAAATTTAATAATTTAATATGCTCATTGAATTATTGAAAATCCCTTTGGGATATAAACGCGAAGTGATAATTATAGCAAATGTAGACACATTACATTGTAAATTCAAATCCATATCGTTTTCTTACTGGTATTGTTCATTTTCAAGCACAAAACCAAAGAATATGAATTTCCGCCAGTTAACCCTCTAGTAGGGACTTAAATGTCTGTGTGACCGGGTGATTCGAAAATGACAAATAACTTTTATATCCTACACCAGTTTTACTCGAGGTTTTGCGTAGCGGCCTTATTTTATGCTTATTTTATTATATTATATCTGTCTTAATCTACTCGGTGACAACCCATTGCGTAAGATCGGTATCACCAACGTAATGACAATTTTTTTATTATAAAAATAATTGTACATTGTACATCGTCGTATGGAAGATACAATTAACAAAATATAAGATGATACAATTTAATAAACAAATTAACATTTGTGTAACATTTATGTTATATTATAATAAAATACGTGAGGTAAAACATTGTATCAACAAAATACTTGCTATTTTTTTTAAACGTACATCAAAAACCCGGTGCATTACACCGGGGTCACCAATAACGTAAGTCAAGTCTACGTCTCCAGTGGCGGGTTAACGATCCAGACATAAGTTTTAAGCTTTCATAGTTACTATCAACGCTTTTACTTAAATTGCTATTTTGAAACTCTCGATATTTAAAGTTTTAAAATGAAAATCGCAGTCCCGTATGTGTAAAATTGTTTATCGATATACGACACTGATTCTAAAGACATCAGGATATGATACAATATGACAAATATTTTTTTATGTACAGAATAGAAGAATTCGGTTTAAGAAACATAAAATGTAGCTGTGGATTTTCGTACAAATAAATAAATAGGATGTATACACTGTCATTTGTATGTAAAACGTAACATGGACCATATTTGTAGTTCGTAATGGTTTATTTATAGACCTCCTGTATAGTTTGCTTTTATATTATAAATAGAACTATGCAAAAGTATGTAAAAGTATGTATACATATATATATATAGCGTTAGCGCGTTTTTTGTGTTTGTGTCTTGTGTGTGTGTTTCTGGACCCCCGACACAGATATAAATCCTAGTGAGGGCCGTTGAGTGTGAGGCGTTTATTATGTTTATTATTATTATATTAATATACAGTAAAATGTTTTAAAATACGAGTATACGCTTTAGATATTTATAGGTGTTAATATTTATATATTTTTATATATTCATTTTATTTCTACCAGACTAATAATATAGAAATCATAAGTTAAAAATTTAATTATATTTGACATATAAATTTCAGCCTACTATGGTTAACCGTTTTTTTTTTTTTAAATATGACACATTCATTCAAGATATTATCGACTTGTGACTAGCTCGTTGGTGCTGTTTGCAGTGACTTTGCTTCTGCTCCAGGGGTTGTGGGTTCGATTGCCTTCTCGAGTCTAGGTGTGATAGACATATGTATTTATTTATAAATAAGTATTACAAAAAGCTATATATAACAGCCAGCTAGTCTGTTGTCTATAACACAAGCATTAAGTTGCGTACTATCAGAGCAGACGACCGTGTGTTTGTTACAGATAATTATTTATATTTATTTATTTATGCGAGGCATACGTTAGCAGTATGACATAAAACGAATCAAATCAATTAAAGTCTAAAAGGATTGTTGTTTGCTTATATCTATGAAACTGTAGACATTGTCTAAGATAAATGCACTTCCTTTTTATCAAAATAGACATCAGGATGAGGTAGTTTATTTAATGAAGAGTGATCAAACTAATCATAAACACTTTCAGCGTCAGATGAAGCGAACTCATAGCTAGCAAGAGAGATGAATGGGGTTAGGTGGTAATTTAGGATGGGAAAGAGCAGGCAGATGTCGATTTCTAATTGTCTGGCTAATTAACGTTGATTTCCAGTTAAAATGTAGTGCCACATTGCTGAAGCTATATGTGAATTGTAATCAATAAACTTGAACTACGCTATACTATATTTTATACATAATGTAAAATATTATTATGCTTATATATTCTATTAGGCTTACCATACATTAAATTATACTTAGATCTTAAATGTGTTAATGTGCTATGTGATGTTATGTAAGCTAAAATCACTGGTAATATACGTATTACTAATTAATTCCTTTACCATTATAAAAGTACATTATTCAAATATAATAGTGTCAAATTAACACGGATAATTACGCCAATATCACATAGAATTTAAGACATTAATTATGATGAGTAAACTAATCGATACGGTCGAGATTACAAACTCAATAGGATTTTAAAAACTGCAGAGGTGGATATTTTATGTTTAACCTTATAGTATAACAACACAAAGATTAAAAATACGAAAAACATAGCTTTTTATTATATTATAATTGTGTTAGGCAAACGAAAAAAACCACTTTCAATTACAACGACAAGTAATACAACGTAGGTAGACGAAAAATTAGTCAAGTAAATACGCATTATCAAAGATTACTCCAAAAGTTGTAATCAGATCTCGATGAAATTAGACCACATGATAAACATCGGCTTTCGATTAAATTAAAAATCATCAAAATCGGTACACTCAGTAGAAAGTTATACCGTATATAGCAGTATACCGACCGTATATATATATACGGTCAAATTGATTAACCTCCTCCCTTTTTCAAGTCGGTTAAAAATATAACGTACATAACTAAAACTATATTTATATCTTTTAGTAGAATAGTAACAATAAATGTTGGCTAATTCATCAAAAATCGAAACGAAATGGACATTTAGAGACATATAAGAGATAAGCGCTGATGTAGTCAAATGAAGTAATGCTTACATTTATAACATGATTATTCTAATATAATGCAACATCTGCAGTGCAGAATATTATTTCGATGTAAACTAATTAACATAGCGCTTGCATAATTTGTACATTTCATTTGAAACGGACCAAAATTATATTTATTACACTTACTTTGACTAGCCCGTTGGCGCAGTTTGTAGTGGCCCTGCTTTCTGTTCCGCGGGTTGCGGGTTCGCCTGCCTGAGTCTGGGTGTAATATTTGTATTTATATATGTATTATTTCTATGTATATTTATCCAAAAAAATAGTTATAACAGTCGGCTGTTACCTGTAACACAAGCATTAAGTTGCTTACCATAGGAACAGACGACCGTGTGTGTATGTTATATGGTATTTATTTATTTATTATTCATTACTTCTACCCGCAAAATTGCCTACATGAGCTTTCATATTTCCAAGAAGAAAGTTCAAGCATAATATTCGTATTAACTTTTTTAAATTTATTTAAACACCTACGCAAAAAGAGGGTTATTATTAGTTTTACGCCAATATATGTCAGTCTTAGTATCTGTCTGTGTGCATTGTAGTTCTCGAACAGATGGAACGATTTTGAAGGGTTTTTTTTTATGTTTTAAAACTAATTTAGTCGCTATAGTTCTTAGTTACGTCTGGTATCGATCTAGCAGTTTTGATCATTAGTTTTTATTTAAGACCTAAGCATAAACTCTGCTAATAATATTTATGTAAATACGTATCTTTATATGTATCCAGTCTCTGATTCCCTATTATATAGTTACTTTCTCATTATTTTGTTGTTTTCCTAATATACCTACTTCTCTTGTTTTCCCTTTTGACATTATGACTTTACGTTCTTTTCGTTTTATTTTATAATTTTTACGCTTTATTAATAAACACTGATGCAAATGTTTGTGTTTTATCTTATTCTGTTAGAGATGTGTACGCCCCAAAGAACTTATACTATGAATCTATTGTAAAAATACTTTAAAAAAAACGAAAAAACCTACTTAAATTATATCGACAAGTAAGTAGCGGATAAAACAATAAATTAAATACGCATTATGAGAGATAACTGAAGAAGTACCCGAGCAAATTTAAATGGACAAGAACCAGGAATGATGACAAGCACCAGCTTTCGATTATAATAACTATTATCAAAATCGTTACACTGAGAAAAAAGGTGATGAGGTAACACTCAGAAAAATACAGTCAAATTGAGAACCTCCTCTTTTTATTAAGTCGGTTAAAAATTATACGACTTTTCATTTCAAATATAGAACAATTAGGACCTATTACATAAATGCGTTATATATTCATAAATAAATAATATCGTAACAGCACAGGCTTAGCAAAATATATTACATTATGATCAAAAAATGCTTAGTACGACATAGCATTTCGAAGTCCTAAATACTGAAATGTCACATGCCCAAAAGCCGTAGGATATGTCAAAGAATTTTTAATCTATAAAATACCTGGGAAATAATATACATACTATCGTAAATTGTTAGGATTAGTCTGCAATTTTTTTTTGTAATGATGTAATAAACCTTATTTCTAAGGGAATAAGATCCACAGGTGTGACCTTTGAGTCTCTGATAACGTTACTATTAGCAGTCGCGTCACGTTTTTGTATGAATTCAGAACAAAACGAAGGGGAGCTGCCCACCATTTGACTTGTCGGGAAATCTAGATATACACGTTTTATGTGTTGAATATATAATATTAAGTACATTTACTTTTTATTTTCATTATTTAGGTAGTATTTTCATCTTTTCTTAATTAAGAATTTTTAGTATTAGTTGGATTCTATTCGGAATATTTTTTGATTAATATTGTTATGTAATAGTGATAGTTTCCAACTACGATAACCATCATTTAAGAAATAGGTTTTGAAACAAATTAAATTTGAGACAATAAAATATTGTATCATTCGAAATGAAAAAAAAAAACCTATCAGATCAGAATGAGTTCTGAAGTAACAAACACAAAACAAAATACAAGTTGAAACCACCTAGTTCGAAGTCGATAAAAACGATAACAACACAAATGAATTAATAAGAATTAATAAAAGCTTCACACTCAACGAGTCCCCCAGTAGGATTTTCTCCTGTGCTGGGGGTCCGGAAACACATACAATACACAAACGCCCAGACCACGACTAATATCTATATAGTCGATACACATGTCTGTCGTGAGCGAGAATCGAACCCGCGACCGCCAACGCAACACTAAGTGCCATTACCGCTGCGCTAATGCGTCGTCGATTTATATAACAAACACAATACTAGCACGACTGAGACTGGATCAATTCAGTTACTAAACCAAGGTATAATTCCGACTACTATTTGTTCGAAGTAGTTGTATCCGTTGATCGGCGGCTCATCTGGAAGGGCTCAGTTCCGGCTCATTTCACCCCGGAGTCGGGTCGGCTCTATTTAATTTGAGAACTTTAGAAATGTTTGTTTCCATCGGAAATATTTAGGTCTTAATTAGAATACCAAATACTATGAAATTTATTAACACATTAGAAGTTTCCTATATTTGTTCTAATTGCTTAAAAACTATAAAATTATTTATATTTCCAAACTAAACTGAATTTAAATAAAATCATGAATAATAATGTAACGTCCCACTTTTATATTATATGAATGATATATGGAGTCTGCCAAAGGTGTGTTAGCAAACACAGCTGATTTGACTTTGCGGAGCTATTTGTGGCCTTTCTGATGCTGGCGAGAATATATTAGAGACAGTAGCATGAGGGTGACTTTGGACTGTGGATGTGGATGCAACAGCTTCAAGTTTTGTAAGTATTCAGAGCTGATTTTCCAAAAACAAGGTTTATGGATAAGACACTAGCAGTTTCTTTGTTATTCTTTCGTTTATAGTAATTTACATTCTGAAAATTAGGCCTTTTAGCATGCAACATGCGCGCACCTTACGACCAAATATTTTTTATCGAAAATTTATTTTCTTGAAAGAACCTTTTATTGCAGATTTGACTCATTGCAGGTTGAAATAAAACCTTCGCCGAAGTAAACTAACAAAAAAATTAAGTCATATAGTAGAGTTGTGATCATCATAAGGCCTGTAACATCTTGACAGATGATTTAATCAGTGTCTGTGTTATTTATGCGACAACGCCGTTCGTGGCTGAATAAGCCAATCCGTGAACGACACATTCGTCCACACTTTGGACACACATATTGGGGATTCATCGGTGGAGGAGCCCCCTCGCGATTGTGTCTCTTGGCACGCTTTTGAGCCAGGTCTTCGAACCAGGTGCTATCGTGGGTTTTGCAACCCGTGAAGATGGTCTTCCGCCACTCATTGCGGTTCGATGCTAGATCTTCCCAAGAGTTGCGATCAATGTTAAATGCAACCATGTCACGTTTAGCGCAATCCCTGAAACGCAGCATAGGTCGCCCCACGTTACGCTTTGCAAACGCAATTTGGCCCAATAAGGTTTGTCTGGGCAAACGCGCACTGCTCATTCGGTGTACATGTCCCAGCCATCTCAGGCGTTTCTGTTTGAGGAGAGCGACAACACTAGGAAGCTGTGCAATCCCCAACACTCTCTCATTTGTTACTCTGTCCTTCCACGTGATGTTAAGTATGCTACGAAGACAGCGCACGTGGAAAGTGTTAAGTCGTCGCTCTTGTTTGGCGTACGACGTCCAGGTTTCGGCTCCGTACAAGAGTATGCTTAATATGCAAGTTTGATAGACTATCATCTTAGTCTTTGCGGTAAGGTGTTTGTTATTCCATACTCTTGTGCGCAGCCTGCCGAACGTCGTGGCCGCTTTGCCGATGCGGATATCAATCTCTCCGTCAACGGAAAGATTGTTCGACACAGTTGACCCCAAGTAACAAAACTTGTCGACTACTTTCAAGGGTTCGCCTTCCAGCAAGATAGAAGGCTGGTAGGTGTAGCCCTGCGCTAGAATTACGGTCTTCGTTGCATTTATAGACATGGAGAACAGCGAACATGCGTATGCAAACTTGTCCAACAAAGTCTGAAGCTCCCCGGGAGTTTTCGCCACGAAGGCTGCGTCGTCGGCATAGAGCAGACTATCGATATATAAATCCTCTCGTTTACGGGAAGATTTCAACTGGGCGGTACCAAACAATTTCCCATCCGCTCTTGTGTGTAGGTGAACTCCCTGTTGTGCATCACCGAAGGCAACTTTCAGCAGCAAGGAGAAAAATATGCCGAACAAAGTGGGTGCCAACACACAGCCCTGGCGAACCCCTCTTCGCATGTCGAAAGCGTCGGACATTTGGCCATCAAAGATAACGGTACCCTTCGTGTCATCGTGAAGAGATTTCACCAGCTTCAGCAGTTTTGGGGGACATCCTATTTTCTCAAGCGCGATGTATAGCCCCTCCCTACCCACCGTATCGAAAGCTTTGTTTAAATCAACAAATGCGATCATCAGGGGCGTGTTCTGCTCTCGGCACTTCTCTTGAAGTTGCCGAAGGGTAAAAATCATGTCCGTGGTTGACCGTTCAGAGCGAAAGCCACACTGGGCCTCAGGGTATACCCGTTCAGCAAGACTTTGCAGTTTAGTCAACATGACCCTTGCAAATAGTTTGCCAACGATGCTAAGAAGAGATATGCCGCGGTAAGAGTTACAATCGCCGCGGTCACCTTTCCCCTTATACAATGTAACAATATTTGCATCTCGCATATCCTGAGGAAATCGCCCCTCCTCCCAGCATTTGCCCAGAAAGTTTTGCAGAAGTGGTAACACACACTTGAGTTTTAGGAGTTCTGTGAGGATACCATCTACCCCGGGACTCTTGTTGCATTTGAGCTGCAGAACGGCCGCATGAAGGTCTCCAATGGTAGGCAGGCTATCGAGCTCAGCCATAACCGGTAATGTCAGAATAATTTCCCTTGCTACGTGGCTGATCTCGGCTGGTTGAGAATAAAGCTCTGTGTAGTGTTCTGCCCACCTTTCCAGCAGACGACTACTGTCGGTTATAATAGAGCCGTCGATCTCTTTCAAAGGAGCCGTTTTCTTTTGTACAGGGCCGATAGCCATTCTAATCCCCGCGTAAACACCGCGAAAGTTTCCTGCATCCGCACAGTCCTGGATGTTTCTGCACAGGTTCATCCAATACGCGTTGGCAAATTGACGGCAAGTTCGCTGGAGGGAAGATTTTGCAGTGCAGAGTTCAGCGCGTGTGACTTCACAGGGATCAAAATGGTAGTTGAGTGCAGCCTGTCGCTTGGAGTCAATTAAAGGCTGAAGCTGATCTAGGTTTTCGAAAAACCAGTCTGATGATTTCACCTTACAATATCCGAAAACTTTACCAGCAGTTTTGGTGAGCAGCTCCTTGATGGATTCCCATTCCACTTCTATAGGAGCATTCACATCCCAAGTAGCTGTCTGATGTCGCACAGTTGAACTAAAAGACTCCACTAACTCAGGATCCCTAGTTTTGGGAAGGTTTAAGGTCTTCCGTCCAGGGGTTTTGGAGGAATGAATCTTTTTTGGCGAAAGACGTATTTTGCTAGCCACTAGGGAGTGATCCGTGTCGCATTGCGCGCCGTGGAACGTTCTCGTATGGGCGACCCTCCCCAAATCCCCTCTTTTGGTTAAAACAAGGTCCAATTGATGCCAATGACCGGACCGGAGATGCCTCCAGGAGACCTTACGCATTAGTTTTCCTTTAAAATAAGTGTTTGTGACACACAGCTGGAATTTAGAGCAAAACTCTAGTAGACGTTGGCCATTTTCATTTTGCTTACCCACGCCATGATAGCCAAGGCATTCGGGCCAGGTGGCGTTGTCCTGTCCCACACGTGCGTTAAAGTCACCCAGTATATACAATCGATCCCCGGGCGGTACATTGCGTGCAGCGTTGCACAGATCATCGTAAAAGACGTCTTTAGATTCCGCAGTCGAGGTTAGTGTAGGGGCGTAAGCGGAAATTAAAGTAACAAAGCCGCATTTAGTGTTAAGCCGTAAGACCATTATACGCTCCGTCAGACCCCGCGGTGTTTCTATGGCATTTAGTAAAGTATTGTGGACTGCAAAGCCCACGCCATGTTCACGGTGTTCGTTTGAGTCCTTGCCTTTCCAAAAGAAGGTGTAGTTTTGTTCTCGCAATGAGCCCTCATCCGGAAGCCTGGTTTCTTGTAGTGCAGCAATAGAAATGTTAAGGCGTGCAAGTTCCAGATCAATAACAGCTGTTTTGCGCAGTTGGAATGCGTAATCTGAAGTCTCCGAGCTGTCGGGGAGACCTGTCCTCATTGTACGGACATTCCAAGTACTGAAGCGCAAGGAAATGGTTGCTTTGTTGGTTCCTTTTCGCTGTTTATTCGCGGGTGTAAAACAACACAGCACCGTTTGTCGGGTGAAACCCTATGTTCCCAACACCCCAGGGGAACATACGATGCCGGGACGGACCAGTACCATATTGACTGGGGGCTGCCCAGTTTGAAGCGGGCGGTAACTGATCAGTGGATCTACGATGGACCCTCCCACTGTCAAGAGTGACCCCTGGCGCCTACACTTACGTCCATTTGTGCTGGCTTAGAACCGGTGACTGTCACTCCCCGTGTTGCTTTCCACGCCGCGGAACGACGTGGGTGAAGTTTCTTCTCCACAGACACTGCATCGCCTGGGACGCATATAGATAATGCAGGGTTGCCCAAGACCTGTGCCATCCTCTCGACCTCTCCAGCTTGACTCGCAGGAATGGCATGCCAATACGTGCAGAGCCACCGAATCGGTTGCAGGCTACTGCCGTTTTTCAGATTGCATCCTACTCACGCCTAACGGAGTAGCCAGTTCCGGGTTTAAATTCGGAGTTTCCTTCTCCTAGGAAGGTTGTGATAAGCTGTCACAAATCGCCTAGGTGCGCAAAATGACGTCTTGATCCGCATAATAATTCATGTTTTCAAAACACGACGCGTAAGATCAATGCTACTTGAGACTTGAATGACCATAAAACTTAAGAAAATTAATTAAATATGTATCACTACATAGTATAAAACAAAGTCGCTTTCTCTGTCCCTGCACATGTATGTACGCTTAAATCTTTAAAACTACGCAACAGATTTTGATGCGGTTCTTTTTAATAGATAGATTGATTCAAGAGGAAGGTTTATATGTATAATAACATCCATTAAATAGTGGAGAAATACTGTTATTTTTGAGTTTTCTAATGTTATGTCGTAAATAATTATTTTTTTTTCGCTTAAATTGCAAACGCAGGCTGAACCCTACGAGATTTATCAAAATAATGTACTAAGTATTGTACACATTAAAAAGGTCTACAGAAAACTCCGCGATGGTATATACCTATCTCTTATGGATATCCCACAATAACATTTTTTTGTCATTTACTTTTTACGGCAAATAATGGCTAATTTACGAAGCGATTTTAACCAATACAGCATTAATCCTTATCCAATTAAATACCTTAAATGTATTTTTTATTTAATATAGATCTATATGGCCCTTTACAGCATATGATTTAAATGAATATTTTCGAAGATATTACAGATTTAAAAATCGCGGTACGTAGCGTTTGCGGCGGTTCCGGCCGGCTTTTACTCTAAGTTAACGCGTGCGGGCCACGGGCAGTAATGAATAAATCAAAACTACTGGATCGATTTTAATCATTTTTTCAGTGAATGACATAGGCTATAATTATATTTTATACCCGTGCGAAGCCGGAGCGGGTCGCTAGTATATAATAAGAAATGATTTAAATTCAATCAAAATTTTAACGAATAACTTACTTTCCAAATTTTTTGGACACTGACGTCTTAATTTCAGCGGTGGTTACTGACTCAAGTAGTGTAACTCTAAAGCAATAAACGAAAGTTGTTTCGAAATCTGAAAGTATATATTTTAAATAGGGATATAATATGCATACAATTTAAATTGGTCCAAAAATTTCTCTATTCTTTATAATCGTCACATTATAATGAAAAGGTAATTTTTATTTAGTTATTGTTTAAACCCACAAAATATCGTATAAGAAGTGAAAAAATATGAAGCGAAAATCAGTCGTACCAAACGCGTCACTATTGGTCGAAGCGAGTCATAAAATTTTCGGCGTCGATATTCATATTATGTTAGTAGTGTGTGTGAGAGGAATTGTTTAAGCCTGTGGTGAATGATGTGTGGTGATTTGAATTGAATATAGATTTGTCATTAATCTAGGACTATGATGGATATAAGTCGTCAATCATCAATATTTCGCAAAACCACACTATGAAAAAGAAATATTTTTATAAAAAGTTTTACTGAACTTTTCTAGGTTAGGTTAGTTTTAAGTCGATTTTTATACTGCGTGATAGCTAATGCAAACCCAACTTCTCTGTCTTTGTATATGTATATACATAATAATACCAGGTAGCTCTCAAAAAGAAAACTTTTACCGTTTTCGTAACATTTCTTATGAACACTCAGCTCCTATTGTTCTTAGCGTGATGTTATATAGCGTATAGTCCTTGGCAAATGGGTTATCTAAAACAAACTGACATTAATAAAAAACAAGTGAGATTATCGCGTTTAAACAAACAAACTCTTCAGCTCTATAATATATAGTTATATAAAGATTGTACGGCAACGGGAAATGGAAATATGTATTCAAAATCCATTCAAAGTTTGTCTGGAAGACATTGCTTAATGCGATAAGGCGAATTTTGTACTATTTCTTTTATTAAGATTTTTGGTAATTTTCCTTGATTTTTTTTTGCAATTTTATATAATCGCGTTAAAATTGATCTTCACAATAATATAAATACGATCTTAAATAAATTTTAATTAAATATACTTTAATCCTTTCTCATCATCATAATTTTTTTTTTTGTACTTTAGCAACGCTTGGAATACAAAAAAAAAACACTTGATTATCACACCTTACTTGTAAGAAGGTTATTTAGATTATTTCATTATCTGTATAGCCATTAAAACTGAAGATGTAAGAAGTAACTGAAACGTTTTGAGTAAACAGAAACGGGACACGTCAGACTGATAACGTCCTCCAAATCGCAAGCTAAGTGGTGCCGTTTAAGCTGCACTTTATTCAACGTTTTAAATTTAAATTTTGAAAATAATTTGAATATTTTCAAGCCTATTCATATTTTTTTCTACATCATAAAGATGTAAATGATGAATTTAAGACATAAAAAAATCATGCATATTTCCAATTACGGCGGAAGCTGTCTAATATTTTCAAACAATTCTGTAATTGAAATCAAATAAAAACTTGATTGCTGAGGATGAAATTACAATTTCCATTGTTTTCCTTTTAAATGTGTTTATTTTAACTGTGTAACAACTTTACGAAAATAATTACAAGTAAATAGCGCGTTAATTATCATAATAAAATCTTATCTGAAACGCGTATAATTTTACCCTTTATAAAGAAATTCGACAGATATTTAAAAAAACGTTCCTCTGGATGTCGTAAACCAACGTAATCTAAAACGCAATTTATCTGTTTTATTTGCGTTCCTTCCAGCTTCTTTTCTCGCAAATCCTATACATATATACGAAACGGAGTAATGGTCACAGAGCGCTACTTGAGCGTTCCTTCATCATTATTTATTGTTATTGGGTCCATTTGCTCACCATCGACCAGTTTCTTTGAATCTTCAGTCTTTTATTTGTATTCGCTAACCCAAAATGTTTTGTATTAAAGCTGAATAGTTAGAATATATAAATATCGGATAGTGATTCTAATGAATCTTATGTATTTATCTAACTCTCGATTAGCCAAATCTTTATCGCAAAATATCAACTTGGTTTTATTAACTGACTGCCGAAAAAAGATCAGGTCTTCAGAACTTTTTGCTGGGTGAACCTATTTCTATTATTTTTTTAATTGAAAGGTGGTGCGTGTTATGTGGTCCTTATTAAATTTAATTGAGATCTGACTAGTACTTTTTGAGTTACAACTAATAAAACGTATTTACTTGACTATTTTTTCGTCAACCTACGTTGTATTATAGCGCATAACTTTTTACTGAATGTACCGATTTTAATGATTATTATTTTAAACGAAAGCCGATTCTTGTCATGTGGTCCCATTTACTTTTTGAATAATCTTTGATAACGCGAATTTACTTCACTATTTTTTCGTCTACCCACCTGTCGATATAATTGGAAGTCGGTTTTTTTTTTCGTTTGCTAGCAAACACAATTATTTTTTAATTAGTTTCACTAATTAATATAGTATATAAGTAATTTATTAACGAACAGCTTTTAAAAGTAATAAAATACAAAATCTTTTTTATGACGATATAACGACGCAGTACAAAGGGTAATTTACATATTGCCAGTTCGGTGTATTAACATAAATTAACTTGTGGTAACATTGTGGATAAGAGGTATGCGGGTCTCGAATATCAGCACATTAGTAGTTGACCTGTTGAGCGGTTAGAATTAGTAACATTATCGGCTAGATTCCAGTCAGCTTAGCATCTGGTTTTCAGCAGGCCAATCCAATTGTGTTCCATAATATCGAGTGATCTAAATTATAATATACAATTGCTACTTACTATTTGTGATGTTATTTTAATTAAAATTATGGATTTTATGCCAAAATAATTATTATGATTATACAATAACTAATTCAAACAAATTTTCACTTAAATTTATCGATATACTGAATATTGCAGATCATCTAAATGTCCGTCTTTTCACATACCTGTCAGTTTCCCATATTTTGAACCACAATATATATGTTTATGTAGGCAAGGAACGACATCTTGATTTTATTATTAAAAAAAAAAAAACGCCAAAGTCGTTTTTTTATCGTAAAGAACAACGAACAACAAATGGCTCTTTCCTCATTATCCGCTTAATTTAATAAATTTTTAGGTGGGTAGTTTTCGCTCGTTGCACAATGACGGAACCGTCATCTAAACTAATTTATTAAATAAAGAAATAAAATTTCGACCCTCTACAAAAGACAATCGCAGAGACAATCTACAAAAGATTTCCAATTATTTTGGAGACGTATTGCCACCACGTCTTGCAATGTTTTCTCTGAAATCAAGTAGTCGACTTTATTTGTATTCAATTTCATTTCATTTGAATTGAGACACATGATTTTTGTAGGAAAATTACATGGATGTGATAATAAAAAGCACTGATTATAATTAACGTGTTTATTTGTTTATATAGTAAGCAGTAAAAAAGAAGTACAGATTAAAAAGGAAACAAAGATGATACATGCGTCATCTATGGCAAAATAACAAACTATAATGGTGTTTGCAGGCAAACGAAGATAAACCGACTTCAATTATATCGACAACTAATGCAACGTAGGTAGACGAAAAATTAGTCAAGTAAATATGCATTATCAAAGATTACTCCAAAAGTTGGAATCAGATCTGGATGAAATTTAAATATGACCACATGATAAACATCGGCTTTTGATTAAATTGAAAATTATCGAAATCGGTACACCTAGTAAAAAGTTATGCGGATTTCCGAGAGTTTCCCTCGATTTCTCTGGGGTCCCATCATCAGATCCTGGTTTCCTTACCATGGTCCTTTCCAACAAAAAAAGAATTATTTTATTTTTTATTTATGAAGAAAAATTATCAAAATCGGTTCATAAATGATGGAGTTATCCCCGAACATACACACACATATACGGTCGAATTGAGTAACATCCTCCTTTTTTTTGAAGTCGGTTAAAAAATGGTTACGTTCCAATATTACTAACAATTTTAATAACATTCAGATACTAAAACCTGATATTTTTTAACCTTGTTACACATAGTACCTACATAATACTACTATTATTTTATATTATATTCAATACATATATTTTATACGCGTATATTGATTTAATTAAAAGTTTTTTAGACTGGGATTCGCAAAACTTTTAATTGACACCCTATACGGTTCAATTTCCTCTAAAACAACCATGAATCACGCCTTGAGAAGAGTTTGTTGTAGACTCGTCGATGTGCGACGTTCGACTTTTCACTTTGATTTTTACAGTTTGTTAAGCCTGAACACAAAATAAAAATACATACATTCATATAACGTAAGTTAAGCAGTACATATACAAAAAATATATATGTATTAATAGATAAATACTTCCATAGTTAGCTTTTATTGAAAAAGCGAGGTCTTCTAACTTAAGCATAATGTGCTTAAAACGAGGCTTCCCTTACTACTACTATATTTATAATAAAGCATGTAAGTATATAATTGTAAAGTATAACTATATGAAAATAAATACACGTATATTTTTTTATTACACAAAAACTTTAAAATCCATAGAAATCTACATCTTAATCTATTTATGATAATCAATTTTACAACAAATATTTGTTCTGGGTCATATCGTGAATAATAAATTGCACAAAAACAAAACGTGTCTTAAATAAATTTTGTATTATACACGTATTTTTTAAGTGTGCTATCTCATAACTTTTACTGAGAGAACCGATTTTGATAATCATTTTTTAATTGGAAGCTGGTACTTATCATGTGGTCCCATTTAAATTTGATCGAGATCTTAAGTGTTCTTTTTGAGTTACATATATTTTTGACTATATTATTACTTTTACTTTTCAATTTAATTGAAGTTCCTTTTTTTAGTTTGCGAGCAAATACAATTTTTGTATGTTGATAAACATGAGCTATTTTCCGCAACTCCACGTCTTAATGCGCCTATTTTGCGTGACAATTTTTGTAAAAATAAGTATATTTTTATTTTTAGACAGAGGTAAAATACGAAATAAAAATACGCTACTCAAGTTTTTACATATTGTTACGTATCATATTATTTAATAAACTACATAAATAGCAAGCAATTTGCCTTCACTTTGTACTAGGTTTCTTCTTTCAAGCTATTTAATTTTAATTATAATTATATTCAAGCTAAGTAAATCATAGGTCACACAGTGATAGCATGGTGTCCTTTTCGTGAAAATAATTTTTAAAGTAGTTTTTTAAGTTTATCCATTTCAAATTAACAAAACTGCTACTACTTCATACTAAGACTACGTTTCGGTAGGGTGACATCAGGAAATATCCTGCTCAAAATCTGGAGAACCCTGACTGGGGAAGTACCTCGACCTTACAGAAGATTACAGCTAAACAATACTGTTCTCAAGTAGCGTTGTGTTCCTGGGGGAGTAGGGTGACCAGAGCTCCGGGGGGGGGGGGGGGGGGTTAGGTTTAGGGTCGACAACGCGCTTGCGATGCTTCTAGTGTTGCAAGCGTCTATAAGCTACGGTTTTCGCTTACCGTCAGGTGAGCCGTACACTTGTTTTCGACCTAGTTGTATAAAAAAAAAACCTTTACTACTTATAATGTCGATATAGTAGTGAATTGTATGATTTGCTATATACTTTATAAATCACATTTCTTAGCGTTGAATAAATATTAGGTGTGAATAATTCAATTGCTTAATTTTGTTTTCATAATAAATATGAGAATATTTTTTAAAAAGCGAACTATAAAAGAAAACAATAATAATATTTTGGTTAAGTTAGCATTGAGTACGGTTGTTTAACTTGAATCTGCTTACACAAAGCTAGCTTGGAAAAGCAGATAGTGCTCATAGCAAATGCAAAATCAGAACTGTTTAGACATCTGTTACTATTCTAGGTAATATAAATTATTTTACAATATATTTGAACATATTTTAGATACTTGTACGGAAATATTAATTATTTTTTATATATACCTGACGATTACAAATACAAAAAAAAAATCCAATTTGATCCAATCATTATATGTCAATTTTATTATCTTTTATTTTATTTATTTTTTCTTTGATGTTTTTTTTATATTTTTTTTTTTTCTTCTTAATGAATACTTCTTGCACTGTTTGCCTCGCTATATGAAACACTTACTCATGACCATGGGTTGACTGGAAGAAATCTCTTTCAGAGATAAGTCCACCTTTGCCATAAACCTTTCTATTATTTTATGTTTTATATCTATTTTTTGAGTGCAATAAAGTATATAAAAAAAAATTATTTTCTCATACATACATGTTTATAATATTATAATATTTTATATGTGTGTGTGTATCTGTTTATTATGTTTTATTAAATATAATAAATAAAAATAAAAATTATATTAAAATAACTGCTTCTTACCACATGCATATAGATGTATACACGGTATATATCCCAAAATAACATTTTTTACAATTTTGGTCTGTCTGTCTGTTTGTTCCGGCTAATCTCTGAAACGGATGGGCCGATTTTGACGGGACTTTCACTATCAGATCATCATTACAGCCTATACAGTCCACTGCTGGACATAGGCCTCCACAAGTTTACGCCAAAAATGGCGTGAACTCATGTGTTTTGTTATTCATGGGCAGGCGGGTTGGTGACCGCAGTACTGGCTTTGTCGCACCGAAGACGCTGCTGCCCATCTTCGGCCTGTGTATTTAAAAGCCAGCAGTTGGATGGATATCCCGCCACCGGTCGGCTTTTTAAGTTCCATGATGGTAGCGGAACTGTGTTATCCCTTAGTCGCCTCTTACGACACCCACGGGAAGAGAGGGGGTGGCTATATTCTTTAGTACCGTAGCCACACACTATCATCCTTTATCCTCCTTATAACATCACTATCACATAGCTGATGTTATAAGGAGTAACTTGGGCTACTGTTATTTATTTATTTTTTAACTTTGCAAACTGAACAATATATATATTTTTTAATTCCACGTGGACGAATTCGCGGGCACAGCTAATATTTATATAAAGCAAAGATAAGACAAATTCGTATGTATGTATATGTCACTGCTTATTGTAAATTTCCGAAATGTAGTTAGTATAAGGCTTGACTTATCACAGGAATCTAAGATTAGCAAACTTTTATTAGTACCCGAAATGTATTTATCACGTGCCTATTTCAAACTTATATGAGTCAGTAAATCTTAAGAGTTAACTGTGTTTCCTTAAGACAAAGTAGGCTTCTAACCGCACTGCGTTAAAGAACTGCATTACAAATATCTCTTTTGCTTAGTCTGGATACACCAGCATAAATATATGAGTCATTATCATTATGTTGATTTAGTATTTTTAAACACTAGACATAGCATAATTGTGTTTGCAGGCAAACGAAGAAAAATCGACTTCAATTATATCGACAAGTAATAGAACGTAAGTAGACGAAAAAATAGTCAAGTAAATACGCATTATCAAAGATTACTCCAAAAGTTGTAATCAGATCTCGATGAAATTTAAATGTGACCACATGATAAACATCGGCTTTAGATGAAATTAAAAATAATCAAAATCGGCACACCCAGTAAAAAGTTCGCGGATTTTCAAGAGTTTCCCTCGATTTCTCTGGGATCCCATCATCAGATCCTGGTTTTTTTATCATCGTACCAAACTAGGGATATCTCCTTTCCAACAAAAAAAATTATCGAAATCGGTCCATAAACGATAGAGTTATCCCCGAACATACATAAAAAAATAATATAATTATATATACGGTCGAATTGAGTAACCTCCTCCTTTTTTTGAAGTCGGTTAAAAAATGCTTAAAAATTCTATTATTATTGAGTTTAATAAATAAATGAAAATAAAGAAGAGTAGAAGACTCTTTTTCATTGTTCTATATTATTTTCATACATAGGTGAATAAAATAAAAATAATCAGAGTACACGGGACCCCACTACTAAGTGAGTTTCATTTAGGCACAAGTCACGTTACAGAATTATTGTATATTTATCTCACAGCAAACGTGCAACCTCAGGTAAAGTAACATATTCTATAATTTCTAATAGTACACGAAAAATAAAGAATGAGAGTGTTTACGAAGTTCCTTGTTATGAGCATATTTATATAATAAAATGTACTTAAATGTTGTTAATATTGTTTACGTTACCTGTTGTAGGATGACCATCAGTGGCCATGTAGTGTATAGGTATTTATAGATTAGAGGTAGTAGATTTTATATAGTTAAATGACACAACAAGCAGATGTACAGGTAAAGTAGCAATAACTTATATAGGACGGTGCGTTTCTCAATAACAACTTGCTTGACGTATTATAAAACTAAGTAACGCGTCACCTAATCAGAATAATCAGTTTAAAAATTATCATTTTTCCCTCACCGTTCTAATTTTATTGTATTAGTTAATATTCGAGTTCTGGATGACCATTTTTTTTTTACTATGAATGTTACCTACTTGTTACTTTTTAACCGACTTCAAAAAAGGAGGAGGTTACTCATATATCATTATATTTTTTTATGTATGTTCGGGGATAACTCCATCGTTTATGAACCGATTTTAATAATTATTTTTTTGTTGGTAAGGAGATATCCCTAGTTTGGTACCATGATAAGGAAACCAGGATCTTGATAATTGGATCCCAGTGAAATCGAGGAAAACTAGCTTTTTACAAGGTGTACCGATTTTAATGATTTTTAACTTAATCGAAAGCCAATGTTTATCATGTGGTCACATTTAAATTTCATCGAGATCTGATTACAATTTTTAGAGTAATCTTTGATAATGCGTATTTAGTTGACTATTTTTTCGTCTACCTATGTTGTATTAATATTACTTGTCGATATAATTGAAGTCGGTTTTTCTTCGTTTTCCTGCAAACACAATTATTTATGTGTATATTTTCTCATATAGGTGATGTTTGTCTTTATTAGGATCTTGATAGTATAGATCTTTTTCGGAACTGAAATGGCTCTGTGAATAGAACACTTGAATCAGCTAATTTTTAAATTTAAAAACTTCTCACTATTTTGATTACACATTTTTAATTTTACACTA
This sequence comes from Melitaea cinxia, assembly GCF_905220565.1. Lineage (NCBI taxonomy): Eukaryota > Metazoa > Arthropoda > Insecta > Lepidoptera > Nymphalidae > Melitaea > Melitaea cinxia. Next base: position 13,081,790 of record NC_059403.1, read on the forward strand.
TATTCAGTTATAAATGATAACGACTCATTAATGAGAGGATGATTACACTTCCTGCAGAGTATGCTCAACTATCGTTTTTTATTTGTTGTTGAATTATAAATACGTCTTATAATGTTTTAGGAAATGTATTATCACCGCCTTTTTACCATGTTAAGTATCCTATTTAATACTAAAATGTCAAGAAGCTAACAGTAGACCAATCAATCACCAGCTCGATAACCTTGTTACGAATCGTGACATACGTTATCAAATGTGGAATAACATACACGCATGTACTGGAAGTGCCTTCATTAATAGCGTAAAGAAAGTCTATGAGACCCAAAAGATTGAAATAGTTATTGTTTGGTATTTTCTATGCTAAAAATAATGTCTAAAATGAATGAAAAAAATCCTGTATCTCTTTCTTAAATTAATCTTGTATCCCTTTATGGTCCTAAACGGTAGGACTCTACTTCTATCCGTTGAAAATAAGACTTATGTATCACTCTAGTCAAAAAACTATCTATGTATGTGCTTATATTTTAGTATATTTATTTAGTATAATATTTATCAATGTTTTATATTTATTTGTTCTTGTTCAGTACACCTTCTTAATTCTAATATTTCAATTTGGATTCAAAGGTTGCGTGGAAGAAATTGCTTTAAACGATAAGACCGCCTTTTGTACTTTTTTTTTTTTTGATTTATTTTAATTATTTTTCCCCTTATACGCACTAAGCGATTCGCTAGTACATTCTTGATCCATACAGCCAAAGAATGGAACTCTCTACCAGCGTCTGTGTTTCCAGAAAATTATAACCTGGGGATCTTTAAGTCGCGAGTGAATAGGTTACTTCTAGGTAAGCGTGCTCCATCTTAGACCGCATTTTCACTTATCATCAGGTGAAATAGTGGTCAAACGCAAGCCTATCATTGGATAAAAAAAAAAAAAAAACTGGTGCACAATAAAGAATACACTATCATTATTATTATTTTTATTTACTAATTACATAAAAATAATTTTTAATTCACTAAATGTACATTCAGAGAGCAAGACGTGTTATATCTAGTTACTTAGATCTGTATCTGTCGTGTTATAATGATCCCAGTAGGTCAAGATACTCAGCGCTACATGTCTACAAGGGCAGCTATTGTTCAGCTAAGTCAATACTGACATTAACAAGACTTGTTTATTATATAACATTGTTGACAAGATAGGACAGATAAGTCTCATACGAATCACAATTTCATATTTAGTACCATTGACATGAAAAAAACCCTTATCGTGGTTTTAGGAGAAAATCAAAAATTACTGCAATAATTTCGAGACGTTTAGCAGGAAAAGAAAGGATGAAATTATTATCCAGAGAAGAATGGTCACTGCTACACTAATATAGCACATATAATAGCTAGTAAAAAATATACGTTTTAATCGTATAATAATTCGAAAAGTTTACAATAACGTACATAAGTGCAGACTAAGACAAGGTTGTCTGTTTATTCTAGAATTTAAACTTACTTAGAATATAATCTTTATACATATTACTTAGAATATAATAAAGAATATACATATTACTTAGAATATAATAGAAAATAAATTTTTACACACAAAAAAGTATTTAAAGTGATATTATTAGATTAAATTTTATTTCTTCACAAAGGGAGTTAATAGGATTAAACAGTTTAAAGTTTCTACCAGAACAAATGAATCATAAAATTTTGCGGGATCCCCTAGTTACTTTTTATTATTGGAGCATTGAAAGACGTTGGAAGTTTTCTTATAAGCCGGTAGTCCCTCGTTTAAATTCCAGGTAAGGGACACCGATCTCAATCAAACTTTACCGCTGCAAAGCGAAGTTGGCCAAACTGTTTGCTAACTTATGCAGAAACGCGTTTTCGCGTTCTCTTAAAAGTAATTGGTTCACAAATCAACCCGTCTTGAACATTCGAACACAATTAGGAAACAATTTCTAAAATTTGTAGTTAATGAAATTTGATATCCATCAACTTTGTCTGTTGCTTTGTATGTTAAAGTTAAAAGAGAAATAAATTAATTGTGAAATGTATTCTGTGATATTTGACAGGTCAAAACTGTTTTTTCTTACGATACTCGTCTCAACAAGTGATATTTTTATTTGTACTGTGTTAACTTTAAAAAATAACTGACTTACCATTGTCTTATCATTGTCAGCTTAACCACGCCTTTTGTTCGTAAAATCGTAGTAAATTAGGACGTCGGTCTGAAGAGCTTACACAAACTGATCACATGAACACAGCGTTCGTTATGTGCATAGTGTATTTAGGATTTACACAGATCGAAATTAATGCAAAGCAATTTCTCATTATTTGTTTCTAAATATTAAGCATGCAGATATGAAATACCTAATGTTTTGAAATTCCTTGCATATTTAAACATACAAGTACTTGTATACAGACAAGGTAAAACATAGGCTAAGAACAAATCGCTAGTGACTATTAACATCGTCGGAACTGCAAAATTGCATTTTTTTTTTTTATTTCATAAAACGTTCCCAAATAACCAAGTCTATCATCAGCTGAAGAGATTTTTTTTTATTTTATGCATATACTATTTAGTTGTGGTACTTCTGACAAATCAGTACCTATTAGTCTTAATCTGTTAAAAATGTAACAAGTGACTTTTCTCATATTTACACATTAAATACCGGCTAGTAATAATATTAAACATAAATACCTTGTACAGCATTACTTTAAAATTTCATGACCCTGCTTAAAATAAGTAAAAAGATACACGCAATTTACACTTTGAATCGCTCTCCTGTAAAGTTGCTGTTTTTCACATCCGACGTTTTTAATAGTCATAGGCGAAATACAGACTTTCGCCTCGAATGTTAATCGAATCCACAAATCAGCGATAATTCGTCACCATCACATCAGAATAGTCGTTATGTTGCAATTACTTTTTTTATTTAACTAGATCGTCAAAAAAACTTACGGCTAACCTGATAATAAGCTATTACTGTAACTTATAGATGCCTGCAATACCTACTAGAAGCATTACAAACGCGTTGCCGACCTTATTCCTCCCCAGAAACTCTGATCACCTTACTGACCACAGGAACACAACACTACTTGAAAGCAGTATTATTTAGCTGTGTTTTCTTTAAAGTTGACCCCTACTACTAAGGTCTTCCCACTCGGTCTGCTCCAGATTTTAACAAGGTTTTCCTTTTTTTTTGACTAAGCTGAGGTAGGGCACAGCAGGAATTTCCTGTTCAAAATATGGAGCAGCCCGACTGGGGCAGTACCTCGACCTTACCGAAGATAACAGCAAAATAATACTGTTTTCAAGCAGTATTGTGTTCCTGTTGGTGAGTAAGGTGACCAGAGCAGAGAGGATTAGGGATTGGGTCGGCAACGCGCTTTCGATGCTTCTGGTGTTGCAGGCGTCTATAAGCTACGGTAATCGCTTACCATCAGGTGAGCCGTACGCTTGTTTGCCGACCTAGTGACATAAAAAAAAAACCTCTGGGGTATTTCTTCGACACGCCTGGGCGAATCACGGAGACGCGGTTGCACTTTCGCGATACCGCTAGAGGTTGCCTTAAAAGCTCGACGCGATTAGTAACTCCTCCACTCCTCCCTCGGCTCCCTCGAACACAAAGGTCGCCTCCCTTCTCAGGACCGTGCAATGCTCATGCCGTGCTCAATAAAATTTATTAATTCATCATATTAGTAACAAATAATAATATACCTACTATGTAACACAGCCAACAGAAATATTTTAACCTTTAATAAATAATTTAATAAACGGGTAAGCTAACGTTAAGTCGAGTATAATACCTATATAAACCATAATCATGCATTTTTAATTAATTATTTTGTATATTAATTTATGCATTTTTATTCCACTATAATCTAGGCACAATTAGTGAGTGATCTAAGCGTTTCTGTAATTTATTTATTCTACATGTTTTTTAAATAAAAAGTCATGCTTATGTGAGAATGATATGTAATGATGTGATATGTGTAATTGTGAAAATTACTTTGACTTTATGTGAAATAATTTGGACATATATAAATATTAATTATGTTTTTAAATATGAATAAAGTAATAAATCAAAAAGAATTATTTCCTAAAATGGACTTTTGTTCCGTAGTGACCAATCACATTTTAAATATACCTAGATTTAAAAAAAGAGTTATTTATTTTTCAAGAAATCTATATTTTCGAACACCATTAAATTCATGGGTGTGGGCAGGGTGCGAGTGGGCTTAAGTGTGCGGCGTTAAGTCGGCTCGCCTCTGTCAAGTCTGCCATACGCGTCCACGTCGCCCTCAGCTCGCCGACGTACGGGCTTGGGGGCGAACCCATTCCTTAGGACGTCATGTCTTCTGGGATGGGTCGCACACCCTGGTAATACAGTGGTCGTAACGGGCGCCGCAAACTACCACCTTCCCCGGACTGCTGTAGCTAAGTATGACAGGCCATCCGCCGGGTATAGTAGGTGACCCGGCGGATCACAATTGCAAATGCCTACCTGCGTGTGTCCTGCGCAGTTGATCGCCGTACGCAGGGATGAAGGAGTCCTGGGGGGCTGAGTCGAACGGGGTCTGGGTTTTGTTACCACGGGAGACAACACGCCCTCTTTGGTCCGGATTTCAGGCTAAACGGTAGCCCCGTAGCTAGCCACTGCGGGGAAACGGACATGCGTAACTGCACGGATGAGCCGGGTGCTTTACGCTGGCGAGATGGGGAAGGGTCCTCTGGGAGGACACGGGGACCGGCCATGCTGACGGGGCAAGGGTGTTCGGAACAACTGGGGGCCGTGGGATCGCGGTCACCAGCCGGGCATCTGCAGCTCCCGATGTCGCGCTTGGAACCCAACCTTTCACATCTATACCCACTGCGTAGCCCCGGTGTCGAAACGGCATCCCCAACGTTGCGGGCTCCATGGAGGGTAGGGAGCGCAGTGGATGAATTTACACCTTACACACTATGGATAAAAACAGATCCAAACCCACACAGGGACCTGAAGGGAAACCGGATGGTACCTCACTGGTGGCGAGAACCGCGAACGCGGGTCCGTCTACCAAACACCCACTACAACTTCAACAGACACAACAGGGGAGCGGTACCACGAAGTTGGGACCGCCCTCCTCCACAAGCGGAGGCAAGGCAGCGAAGTCGACCTTGACCTCAGCAAACACACACAAACACGGGGGTGGTGCTGCCAAGGTGGCGCCACCACACACAAAACGCAAGTCCGTGGGTGGCCGAGGGGAAACTGGGAAACCGGAGGAACCTAGGCCGTCCACGTCGACGGCGTCCTCAACAGAGGGTGCCATCCTTGTTGCCGACAGGGCACCGGGGCAACCCGGAACCCGGACGGCGGAAGAGGTGGCTGCCCTCCAACGCTTTGACGAGGCGTGGACTCTTGTCGACCGACGACAGGCCAAGGGGAAACCCAGCAAGTCGGCGGGACGCGTGGGTGGTACAGGGTCCTCCCAACCAGGGAGCGAACCTAAGCCTAAGCGCAAGAGCAAGAGGCAGCGCCAACGTCAAAGAAGGGCCCAAGCCAAAGAACCCAAACCCATGGGGTCCGTCAAGTTTGCGAAGGGGGCGGCAGGTGGCCAGGGCAACCAGGCAACCGGTCGCGCCCAACGCGGCGAGGCGCTGGCGAAGGTCAAAGCGGGGGATGGAAGTACGTCCCAGGCACCGGCCAAAAGGGCTCGCCTCGACGACTCTCAGTCGCCGAGGGGGGACCCCAAAAAGCCGAAGCTAGCGGACGGAACCCATGTCCCCTATGCTGCGGCTGTGCAGTCGGACCTACTGGTTGCGGTAACAACTGCGACCGGTGAGCCCTTGACTGCACAAGCCGCACAAGAGATACAGGTCCTTCTACAGGAGCGCCTTCTCAAGGACTCCATAGAAGCGACCGATGACGAGCCGGTGTACCCTGTCTTTCAGGGTAAACCGACCTACGCAAACGGGGCTCTGAAACTGTGGTGTGGTGACCAGGATACCGTGGGATACCTCACGCGCATAGTCTCGGAGCTTGAGTCTATGGCTCACCCGACTCACTCGTCCTGTAAGGTCCTCCAAGCTAACCTCCACCATAGCATGACAGCGACGGCTCAGATGCGGAAATGGTTGGAGGTTAGCACAACAGCCATTGCGCTGATCCAAGAGCCGTGGGTCAGAAATGGCATGGTATGCGGACTCCGGAATGCTGGAGGTAAGCTCATTGCACATACGGGCCCGGAAAACACCAGGGCCTGTATTTACATCACTAAGGATATACAGGCGCAAATTTTGACGAGCTTTTGTTCTAGAGATCTCTGCGCCATTAAGCTGCACAGAACGCAAGACCACAGCCTGCCGGAGATGGTGATCGCGTCGGCCTACATGCCAGAGGCTGACGCGCCACCGCCGCACGACATGGCACGGCTGACAACATACTGCGAAGAGTCCGGACTGCAACTGATTGTAGGCACTGACTCCAATGCACATCACATCCTCTGGGGAATGAAAACAACAAACGAAAGAGGTAAGCTCTTAGTTGAATATCTGATGACGACTAATCTACAGATCGTGAACGTGGGCTCCGAACCCACATTCGTGAACAGACGTAGTAGGACAATCATCGACCTAACACTAGCCACAGAAGCGGCCTCTGGAACCATCTCCAACTGGCACGTATCCGATGAGGCATCGTGCTCAGATCACAGATGGATACGCTTCGACGTGCAGGTAAACACAGTCCCAGCAGTCCCTAGGCGTAACCCACGCAAAACCAACCACGTGCATTACGTCGAGAGACTGGAGCAGCTGCTCAGCGAGCAGACATGCCCAGACAGACTCGAGGGAACAGGACAGATAGAAAAACAGGTAGATATGTTAACTAACAATATTATAGACTCCTACCAAACTGCATGTCCCTTATCAATCCCACCGGAGAACAAAGTGAACTGGTGGGGGCCTGAACTGGAAAGACTCAGGAAAAAGGTAAGGCGACTCCTAAACAGAGCAATGAATACATGCGCCGATCTGGACTGGGACAAGTACAAGAAGGCCAAGTCCAGATACAAGAAACGTTTAAGGTATAGAAGTACCGACTCGTGGCGCAAATTCTGCAGCAGCGTGGAAACCTGCGAACAGGCCAACAGGGTAAGGAAGGTTCTCGTTAACCAATCTAGCCAGTTGAGGGGCTCCCTGAGAAAGCCAGACAACACCTTCACGAGCACGCTGGAAGAAGCTGAGACCATTCTGGTGCAAACGCATTTTCCAGGCTGCCGCATTATGCGGTCGGTCGATTGGCTCGAAGAGGATGTGACCCCAACAGAGGAGCAATGGGAGTATGCACTCAAGGTAGTAAGTCCACCAAAAGTTAGATGGGCTATCAACAGCTTTGACTCCTTCAAATCCCCAGGGTTGGACGGGGTCTTCCCAGCACTTCTGCAGTGGGGAGGCTACCAACTGACCCATAGGCTTACCGCTGTCTTGGTAGCGTGCTTAGCTCACAGGTACGTGCCAAAGCAGTGGAGGGAGGTAAAGGTAATCTTCATCCCCAAACCGGGAAAAAGTGACTACTCCGAACCCAAATCCCACAGACCTATCAGCCTAACATCGTTTCTGCTGAAGACTCTCGAAAGGCTGTGTGAACGGGATCTGAGAGAAAACGCCCTGGCTACGGTACGCCTACACTCACACCAACATGCGTACAGCCAAGGTAAATCAACAGAGTCAGCTCTACATGCAGTGGTCAGCAAAATAGAAGAGGCCATTGAAAACAAGGCAATGTGTCTCGGCACCTTCATCGACATAGAAGGTGCGTTTGACATGACCAACTTCACCAGCATCTCGTCGGCCCTGGTTAAGCACGGTGTACACCCGGTAATGGTTGACTGGATAGGTAACATGCTCAGTAAAAGAGTCATCAGACTTACATCATCTGGGACACAACATGCACTGGTGGTTAAAGGATGTCCACAGGGAGGGGTGCTCTCCCCACTACTGTGGAACGTGGTGGTGAATGACCTTATAACCAGACTGAACCAGCACAACTACTTCACGATCGGGTATGCTGACGATATTGCCATTCTAATTAGCGGCAGAGTCAGCAGTACCGTGTGTAATGTTACACAACAGGCGCTACGGATCGTGGAGAGATGGTGCATAGACAACGAACTTACCGTCAATCCCAGAAAGACGGAACAGGTAATGTTCACTAACAAACGACTACTGGGGAACTACAATCCCCCTAGACTGTTCGGAACGGAGCTGCAGTTCAGCTCGGAGGTGAAGTATCTAGGAATCATTCTAGATAGCAAACTGAACTGGAGCAGCCATCTCAACAGCAAGATTGACAAGGCCACAATAGCCTTCTGGCAGTGCCGCAGAATGATAGGTAAAAGATGGGGTTTATCCCCGAAAATCACTCTGTGGCTGTACCAGTCCGTCATCAGGCCAATTATCAGCTATGGCGCAGTGGTTTGGTGGCCGAGAACCAAACTAATCACCGGCGAAGCAAAGCTACAACGACTTCAAAGGTTGGCTTGCATGGCGACTACGGGCTGCATGAGGACCACCCCGACTGCGGCCCTGGAAGCCCTACTGAACTTGCCGCCGCTGCATCTGTTTATCCAACAGGAGACGGGAGCGGCCGCGGTAAGACTCAGGAAGCTAAACCTATGGAGAAACGTAAAAGTAACACATACAGGTATACTTGGAGAACTGGCGAACAGGGAACCGCTCATCGAAGCGGTCACCGACAGAATACCCAAACAGTACGTATTCGACAAAAAATATAGAATACAATTACATGAAGACCCAGGGGAAGGCATCAACCCCAAGGAGCTGAGAATTTTCACAGACGGGTCGAAAACATCAACAGGTACAGGTTCTGGGGTTTACTCAGAAGACCTGAATATCAACATGTCATCGCCATTGGGAATCCACAACACCGTCTTTCAGGCGGAATGTATGGAAATCATAATGGCTGCAACAGCGATCACGGCTAGAGAGGTACAGGGTTTTCCAATCCGTATTCTTTCCGATAGCAGATCGGTCCTGCAAGCCCTACAGAGCGACACCATGACATCGGGGCTAATATACGAGTGCCATCGAGCTCTGACGAGGGTAAGTGAAACAAACACCATTATCCTCCAATGGATAAAGGGCCACAGTGGATCGCGAGGCAACGACGCTGACCGACTGGCGAGGAATGGATCGGAGATGAGGGTCTACGGACCCGAACCCATTCTACCTCTGCCTTTCGGATGGCTGCGCAGCCAGCTGCGACACAACACCAAGGTAATGCACCAAGAATATTGGACAAACCTAACCACCTGCAGGCAGACCAAGGAAGCTCTTCCGACGATCAACCCAGGATTGTCCCGCAAACTTCGCGGCTATGGGAGAGCCCAGCTCCGACTATTGGTCGGGGCTGTTACCGGACATGCCTTGCTCAACAAACACTTACACAACTTAGGTGTTACAGACAGCCCCCTATGCAGAGCGTGCATGGAGGCAGAAGAAACGGCCACACACATCCTGCTGGAATGCGGTAGTGTGGCGAACTACAGGGCGATCCACCTCGGGACACCGAGGTCGCTCCGGGAAGTCGTCGGCAACGCAAGGGGTCTGCTAGGCTTCCTCAAGGAGCTAGGCTGGCATGAATGAAGCCCCCAGCCTACCACGCAAAATAGGCGCACTAAGTCGTCGAGTTGCGGAGAACAGCCCGTTGAAAATCAATCAATCATCAATCAACACCATTAAATCTAAATTTTTTTCAAGTTTAATTTTCAGTAAAAGATGTTCTATCTAATTTTTCACTTTCAAAATAAGGAAATATACAAAGTTTCCAATGTTATCGTTGTAATGAAATACAACAACTTATTATCTAAATACGGCAACACAACTGAGAAAATTTGACCCTAACCGTATCACGTCCCCAGAGATTTTCGACGCTATTGGACCTGTTTGGTTCACATATTGGATCCCTGAATACATTATGCTAAGCAGAGCCTCGATCCCGTTACAAGCTTAATACGCAACCGTTATATGTCTATATATCACCTGAAAAGTTCCGAATATAAAGACGACACAGTCGCTTTGTTATTAAAAAATCCGGATTACTCTGTTTTCATTATTCTTTTTATAGAATTTGGTTTTTTTGTTTCATAATTATTTACTTGTAGGTATTTTTCATACTATAACATTGATTGATTGATTAGTTCTGCCTGTAACGTTTCATAAACGGAGAAGAAAAAAGCCTATTGCCCTTTGCTGGGCATAGACCTTTTTCTCTGAGTAGGAAAAAAATCAAAGTTTAATGAACCACGCTGCTTTACTCCGGTTATATAGGCTACAATAAGAAACGATCAGGTAATCAGTGTTTATTATTTTAACATTGTCGCGCATGAAAATAATAATTTTAGATATTATATCTTGTAAAGCGGCAAACTAAAAAAACTATAAAATTTAAATTATTGTTTAAATAAAAATAACAGATTTAAATTAATTTATTAGTGTGAAACATAACTCACACTTCGTAAGATTAAATTAAAAATTACAATTTAGATGCTAAAATTAAAATTATGAACACTCATATATATCACTTATCTTATTTTTTAACAAACAGAACAAATTTATAAAACTGCAGATCTGGAAATAACGTGGTTTCGTACTGTTCCTGGCACATGGTTGGGGGTAAAATAAGAGTACTTAGCCGGTTCGGGTCTCCAATGCACCACGTGGCTCCGCACTCGCAGCACCACCATGCACCAAGTGGCTCTGCACTCGCAGCTCCACTCGTATGCCGGCGCCGTAGAAGAGCGACACCTGCTGCCACCGGGGTCGAAAACGGGAGGAAGGACGAACTGCCGACGTTTAGAACCGGAAATTTTGGGGTCCTAGCGAAAACCTTAACAGCGCCAAAAAGGAGGAGGTTACTCAATTCGACCGTATATATATACATATATATATATATATATATATATATATATATATGTATGTATGTTCGGGGATAACTCCGTCGTTTATGAACCGATTTTGATAAGTCTGGTTTCGTTGGAAAGGAGATATCCCTAGTTTGGTACCATGATAAGGAAACCAGGATCTGATGATGGGATCCCAGAGATCGAGATAAACTCTCGAAAAGCTGCATAACTTTCTACTGGGTGTACCGATTTTGATGATTTTTAATTTAATCGAAAGCCAATGTTTACATGTGGTCACATTTAAATTTCATCGAGATCTGATTACAAACTTTGGAGTAAGTAATCTTTGATAATGCGTATTTACTCGACAATTTTTTTGTCTGCCTACGTTGTATTACTTGTCGATATAATTGAAGGCGGTTTTTCTTCGTTTGCCTGCAAACACAATTATATGCAATATCCTTATACGTACTCCTCTAAAACCTCTTTCTCCTCCTCCTCTCCTTCGATCCTTTTTTATACAACTAGGACGGCAAACAAGCGTAGGTACAGCTCACCTGATGACAAGCGACCGTTGCCTATAGATACCTGCAATACTACAAGCCTCACAAGCGCGTTGTCAACCCCACCCCAATTCCCCCCAAAAGCTCTGGTCACCTTACTCCCTAACAGGAACACAACACTGGCACTGCTTGGAAACAATATTATTTAACTGTGATATTCTGTAAGGTTGAGGACTACCGCAGTCAGGCTGCTCCATATTTTGAAAAGGAAATTTCCTGCTGTGCCCTATATCAGCTCTACATCTCCTTCGTGGGGAAAGAGGCCTATGCCCAGCAGTGGGATATTACAGGCCGAAGCGCGAGCACTCCTCCGAAATAGCTCATCCGACTTTTATGTTTTTTTTTGTATGTGGCAGGTTTTGATAATTACGTAATTAGTCTCCATCAATGCTTTTTTTTTTAAATGTAATACTTTTGATAGTTTGCAGGAGAAGACAAAGTCTCTCAGGTGACCTAGCTAAATATAATAAACATTACCCATAATACAAAATTCAATAAAATTATAACTATATTTAAATAAATATAGTTATAATTTTATTGAATTTTGTAAAAAAAAAATGATTTTGTAAAATCATTTGTCAATTCGTATTCGTATTCATTCATCATTTGTTAATTCGTCAATCCCTAATCTAAATATTAATAAAAATTAAAACGTTAAAATGATTGCGATAAATAATATTTGTTTTAGACAGGTTGTAATGTGATTTGAAATAAAATAACGTAAAAGCTTAAAATTTTCTTACAATAGATCGTCGAACGAAATTATCGATTTTATGCACCGAATAGCGCAAAAAGTACAACTAAGCTGCTAAAGACGCAAGACTTCGAAAGTTGTAAAGTTTAGTAATTTCTTGCAGCTTTCATACAAAACGACTTTGTCATTTTAAATCGCTCATCGTTTTCGTGTCATCGTTTGTGTTCAAATACTTATTGAAATGTATATTAAAAAAACCAACTTCAATTACATCGACAAGTAATACAACGTAAGTATAGACGAAAAAAATAAACAAACGCACTAATCGTCACTACGATTTTCGAGAGTTTCCCCCAATTTCTCTGGGACTCCAACATCAGATCCTGGTTTCCTTATCAAACATAGTACAACACTTAGGATATCTCCTTTCCAACAAAAAAAGAATGACCAAAATCGGTTCATAAACGACGAAGTTATCCCCGAACATACATAATTCTAATATATCCAGAAAGTATCCAAAAAAGTCCTTCCCTTGTCTCCTTCAAACGAAAATTAAAGGAGAACTTTATTTCTCAAGTCAATTTACAATCATCTACTTAGTGAGTATGTAAGTATATAATTACCTATCTATTATGTTATGTATTTGTATGTATTTATGTGTGTATGTATGTATGTGTGTATGTATATATATATGTATATGTATGTATGTATAAATGTAAGGTATGTATATATATGTATGATATGTCTGTGTGTATGTATTTATACTTATAAGTTTGTAATACATTACAGTTATTCAACTATTTTCTCAATATTGTTATTTCTTGCACTGTGTCCCCCGCTATATGACACTCTCTCTCATGACCATTGGTTGACTGGAAGAGATCTCTTCTAGGGATAAGTCCACCTTTGCCATCAACTATATATGTAATTTTTCTGTATATTCTGTTCTTAAGTGCAATAAAGTATATAATAATAATAATAATAATAATATATAAAATTCTCGTGTCGCGGTGTTTCTAGTTAAACTCCTCCGAAACGGCTTGACCGATTCTCATGAAATTTTGTGTGCCTATTGGGTAGGTCTGAGAATCGAACAACATCTATTTTTCATCCCCCTAAACGTTACGGATAGTCCACCCCTGATTTTTTTTTAATTTTTAGATAAATTATTATTTTTTTTTTTTTTTTTATTATTATTTGGCGTCAAAAAATACATGCAACCCTAAATTTTCATCCTTCTACCACCAACCCCTATTTTTAAATAGCGTTTAGTGGCAAGACAACGTTTGCTGAGTCAGCTAGTCTAATAAATAAAATTCTCGTGTCGCGGTGTTTGTAGTTAAACTCCTCCGAAACGGCTTGACCGATTCTCATGAAATTTTGTGTCCATATCGGGTAGGTCTGAGAATCGGTCAACATATATTTTTCATTTCCCTATGTTATAGGGGGGGGGGGGATTGAAGGTTAATAAAATATATGGCAAAATAATGTTTGCGGGATCAGCTAGTATATATATGTAATATACATATACATATACCGTCCAATTGAGTAACTTTCTCTTTTTTTTAAAGTCGGTTAAAAAGTAAAGTTTTGTTTTTTCGTGTTTTTAGTTTACCAATTAGATTTGTGCTGTGTTTATATATTTAAATTAAAAAATACTTGTTTAAAGTTAGGTATATGTAATGTACCGTAAATTTTTTTTTAACTTTTAAGTAATCTTTATTCAAGTAAAAATTTAGTACGTACATTCGATGGCACGAAGACCACCTCGATAAAGTTCTAAGACTTACTTCAAGGATCATAAATACGTTTTCAGCGAGACCACTCCCGTATCAGTCTTCGAACGACCTCGTAAATTTGTATTTTTTATTATACGATGTTATATTTTCCCTGAAAACTTTTTTATCGAAATATCAATTAAAAATTTGAGATTTAAATATAGACATATATTGTATTTGCTGTTACAAACTATTTTTATCAATATTAATTTAATTAAACTATGATAAATACATCAATTTATCACACACGAACTTTAAGAATACATATGATGTATTAAATTATAGTGACCCGTAGGGTGTTGGGTTCTTATTTTTTTTTTTATATTTTTTCACGCGTAACGTATTCGAAAAACAAAAAAATATATATATATTGTTTTTCTTCACTACAAGACGCGATATTTTTACAATTTTATTATTCAGCTCAATATTTGATTGACAATCTAAGAACATTTATTTAATATTTATAAGAATTTATTTATATATTTTTTCTAATCTAATCTCAGTATTTCCTTTACGAGAGGTATTTAAAAACTTAATACGAAACTTATAACTGAAAATAAATAAAAAATATTTAAGTTTCGTATTACGAAATCTCTATTCTACGTTTAATACTAGTTTCAACTACCGCAGTATTTGAGTTTATCTTAATCTGAGATAAAAACAGAATGCAATTTTCTCTTTATGACAACCAGCAACCAATGTCGAGAATGATATTGTTTTATAAGACGTTATTTGAATACGAAAGTTTATTACATACAATTTACATAGCAGTAATTTATACTAACCAAAATATGACACGTATAAAATAAATGAGAAATAGACGAAAGAAAAAAAAATATAGTTTAAGTATAAATCAATGTGTATTGAGGTTTTTCTATATTTTCAAATTTTTTATTTTTATTACAAACAGCCTTTTTATATGTACCTATCTGTAACAAAATGTAATCTTTAATGGATTCAAATATATAAACTTCAAAGGAAGCTTACGTATACACAAACAAGAAAGAAAAAACAGCGACACAATATTAGGCTTCATCAAAAAAATAAAAAATAAAATAAAAGTGGTGGAATAGTTAAAAGATGCCATGTGACGAGTGTTAAAAAAAAAAGTTTAGTTACAGTTGGAACAAGCGTGATATATCATAAAACGCATCGCGTCGCAAAACAAGTAAAGTTAGACGTGGATTCTAATTATACGTTTGACCGGTTCTTCCTATTGTAGCTATCGAATGAGAAAAGTTATATTGCCTTTGTTCAATTCTACGTGCTTCGATTAGCAGAGATTAGATAACCTTCTGATTTGAGTTTATAATTTAATTTGAAAGCGTACTCCAAAACCTCGTCTTAGTAAACATACGTTTTTTTTTTTAAATGATTAAAATTTAGGACGCATAGTGTATCAATAGGCGAAGGTGTTCAGTGCACAGAAATCGTGGTTTGGACTTAATTACCGCAAACCGCTGTTTAAAAAAAATAACTTTGTTTAAGGCATATTGCCAATCTTTGTACGCGAGCAGTCTATGGGTGACTTATACCCGTCGGGCCGCCAGGGTCCTGCGTGTTCAATACAACAACATCTTTAGGATGCTACTGCGGCTGCGTCCACATTGCTCTGCGTCGCTTATGTTTGCCGAAGCTCATACGGATGGATATGAGGCACTAATTCGAAAAAAGGTTGGGTCATTATTAAGACGGCTGAGAGACAGCAGCAATGGCATCCTCAGGATGATTGCTTCACGCACGGATTGTCCGATCCAACATAGGTTGATGTGCGTAGTAATAGCGAAAAAATGACTTCTTGTTCTTTTATGTATTTGACATTGCATTGTATGTTTCAAATAATTTCTGTATGTATTAAAAAAAAAATATTTTCTTGTTGTGTTAATTAATTATTTAATTTAAGAGGTTGACTTATTATTGGTATTACTAAATTATTGACATGAATTTAATTTAATCGGTTATGAATATTGTATATGTGTGTGTACTTTGATATAAATATCCTATGTTATTATTTTCCTATGTTTATTTTTGTTTTCTTTTATTTCTCTGTTTCTTCATTAATTATGTTTGTATAATGCTGTTTGATTGTATGGACTTTGTCTGAAATAAAAATTATTATTATTATTATTATTTAACGTGCTCGTGTTCTTCACTTCTAAGCCTAAAAGAACCACTAGTGAACGGGTTTAAAATAAATGACATTATATATCGCTAATTTAATATTGTCAATAACCGTCCGATAACGAAAATGTCGTGCAATATTTTGACGCATTTTAAGACTAAATTTATTACTCATTTATATCAGCTATAATCTTGTTTCGCGCATTAACTTAATTTAAAGTACAACTTTTAGAATCTCAGGTTGCTAATAAAACTATTTAACAGATAAAGTTATATGTTTATTATATATTTAACTGTGACAAAATGGAATATATATTACATATCGTTAGCCTTTATCTGATGAATACTATTTTTCGTCATATAGCTGATTCATCATATACTGATTTGTCTACAAACAATAGCCGCTTAATTTTGACGTGACAACGTCTAATAAATCGATCAACGCCGGCAGCATGCACAAAAAAAGGATGACTCATTGCATTACGCTCATTGTCCCGTTACGCTCAGTGATAGTCGCCAAGTATCACTCGATTGGCCTTTACGTCCGAGAAGATGTTTTGTTATGACGTTGTCACGTTAAACTATCGTCTGTAAACCAACAATACAGACAACCGATTTTTTTTTAATATTACTATTTTTCAATATCATTTATTTAATAAAATATTTAAAAAGCTATCATATAGCAATTTCCTATAATTGATTGAATGAATTTTAAAATATTCAATATTTTAAAATATTAACAAACTCTTTGTCATTTATAGTTTATAAAACGGTACTAAATTGCTAAAACAAATAATAAAACCAACCTCTGATACATCCTGTGTGGATATTCAATACACCAGTGTGAAATTCAAACTAGTTATTGCATCAATAACAATTAATACTAAATAAATAATGGTTTATTTCATTTAGATCCCTCGATAAACTTATAAAACAACTAAATTCATTTTATGCTTTATTAACAGTTGACTCGTAAGTATTCTCCAACAATTAAAGATAAATAAATACAAAGTACACTTTCATACAAAGTATGTAAATAGACCAAACAAAAATGGCTTTTATATGTTTAACAGTTTGTGCAAATATCTGCCACTATCCTCATTACATTAAGGTCTAAAAAGGCTTCTAAGTAATTTTAGTAAGATACTTTTGTGTAACAAATATCGAAAATTTAAAAAAAAAGATTAAACAAGTCAACTTACTAAGTATTCTCTGGGTGTAGTTAAATCTGAACTAATCTTATACCGCAACTAAGTAAAGATACTCGTATATTTTAGCTATCATCATGTCGCTACTTTCAACTAAAAGGGTTTTCAATTCGGATTTGTTACCAAAAATTCGTTTCAACGAAATGCGAACACGTAGACGTCAATCGTAAACTGATAATAAAGAGTCCAACGCACGACGCACGTATCACTCTATAACGTGATCTGAGAGGCTTTGTATCAGACCATCAGAGATGAAACCTCCGGGAGCCATACCAGCGACATTCGGATATCGGTTAAGATGTGCCCCACAATTGGTATTTTATGTAGCACTCAGCTTGACGCTATCGGGCCTTTCAGAAATCTTACATTTCTTTCTCCTGATTTATAGACTTTCTCGGTGAGTATTTTTTTTATGCGAAAAAGTTTATTTTTTCGTTTGTTTTTCTTTTCTTTGATATTATCTTATTAATAAGTATAAAAAACATACATAAATTTTTCGTGTAATGTATTTTTTTTTTTTGTAAATAAACAGAAAAATACAGCACATAAGTGACTTTTAAAAGTCAATACTAATAATTTTCAAAAAGTAATTAATAACAAAAACAGATACTTTTACTAAAAATTAAGCGTTGATAGTATTTTACAATTAAAAATGAACAAGCCGTCTTATCACCAATGAAGGCTATGAATCGTAAAGTTAGCAAGCAATATTGAAGAAAAGAATTATTAATATTATTAATTAGTCACTCTAACTAGACGTTTTATGTAGTGATGTGAAGTGATATAATGATAATATGAAAATATACCGTTTTTCATCATTATATTCGTTGTAAATAATGTACTGTTTGCGTTAATTATTATTTAGCTTCTTAAATTCTATATCATCTCTAAAACGCCATCTTTTAGAGTTTGTGGACAAGTGTACAAGCGCCCTCTCAGTTTTCCAACTCCGTTAAAGGCACATATAATCGTAAGGCCAGAAATAAATATATTTGACTTAACTGGCACCAAATAGTTATTATCGCCCATCCACTATCAACTACAAATATAAGGGGGAGTATTTAAGTAATCTCTACGTTGATTACTAGATAGGAATCGTGAACCCATACCGTGGTCGGACCACTCTCCAAAACTCCCTACATTTAATTTTTTTCGTAGGAAAAATTAAATACAGGTTTGTTACGATGTAGTAATATCAAAGACATACAATGAAGAACACGAAGCGCGTTTTGCCAAGTTCCAAGTGATGTTTATGTTCTTGACAGCCTGAAAGACAATTTGTAAAAAAGGGGGATGTACGTCTGTTTGGTTCACTCGCAAGTTCTCACTTTTAGTACTTAAAAAACAATATTTGTTTTAATTTAAACCTTTATCGAGTTTCTCGTGTATTTTAAAAAACGTTATATGTTTCTGCTGTTCGTCTCTGGATTTCGCTACCTGAGTCCATCCGTAAAGCTCCTTCACGTGACTTCCTTCACGTGACTCATTTAAGAGGCAAGTAAGGGGTTCTTCTTAGCCAAAATTTAACCTAATTTAGTGAACTCAAAAAAACACTAATTGTGTTTTGATTATTATTGTCGTCAGCTTATTAAGTATTATGTATGTATGTATGTATGTATGTATGTAGGTGTGCATATATGTAGGTATGCATGTATGTATGTATGTATGTATGTATGCATGTATGTATGTATATATGTATGTATTTATGTATGTATTTACGTATGTATGTATGTATGTATGCAGGGTTGTATCTGTTTATGTATGTTTATATTTTTATGGTATATATATATATGAATTTATTTGCTCATGTATATACTAAGCCACTAACGTTACTTTATATTTCCTTCCTTTTTTTCTTCTTTATCTGAATTTTACTAATACTCGATTTTGCACACCTACAAACCTCTGCTCTTGTACGTCCTAAGGTTGGCTGGTATAGAATGCTTTTAGCATTAAACCTTTTGTACAATTCTTTAATGTATTGTGCAATAAAGTATTAATAGATAAATAAATATAGTAAATAAGATTTTTAGGTACTGTCTACTATCTTCCTACTTCCGCATTTCCTTTCAAGATGGTTGTTTTTTTTTAAATAATATTTTAGAATCTTGGGCTCACTAGTGCCCATTCATTAGTTTCTTTCTTTATTGATAATTTGTTACATTATAAGCTTACATTATACGGAAACTCATTCTTAAATCTAGACATATTTAATCTCTGTCTCTACGCATTTACTTGAGAACCAAACTGACCCTTTATTACTATTATTTTTTCTTATCGGTATAACTTAACTAAGATAACTTATAATATAAGCGTGTTATGTTTAGGATTACGATTATATTAATGTAGTATTACATCTATATGTACGATAAAGGACTTCTATTGTTAAAGGTGTTACTTTCGTTATATCCGAGCCTACCACATCCACGAGATCAGCTCATCAGTAACTTTTCTATACTTGTTTTCGATCCTTCGTAACCGTCGTCAGTGTAATAGATATAGGTGTTGGTGTGCCTACGCACCCCTACTACCTGGATCTGGTACTGCTATCATAGATTTGTATGATTGCTAATAGATATAGAACGATTCGTTAATCAATTCGTTATTTTATTCTGAGATGAGAAGAAAAGAATTAAATAAGTAATAAAGTCAAATAGCCTTAAAGTTGTGGTAATTGGAAAACTGCTACAAAGTGAACGCCTAAATGAGACGTTGTAAGTGATTATTTCGTTCTAATTATTCTTTTATCGTCGGCATCGCAAAAAGTTATCATTTTCTTTGACTAAACTTTGTTGAAAACTTTAAGAACGCTTACTATTTTTTTTTAATTTGAACGAGAAGTGAGGTGTAACAAAATCCTTTATAATTTTTAGGACCGTTTACTTTTCTTAACAAATTTACATAGCAATATTGAAAATGCTATTTTTAGTAGCTAAAATAAAAAGTCCTTAACTTTTTTCTTTTCAATAAGTACAAGTTTATTCAATATTTTTGCTTTACCAAGCGGCTAGAATGGATCAATTCAACAACTAGGCAAGTATTCTTACGTTCATTTTTTAACCGACAAAATAACAGAGGAGGTTCTCAAGTCGACGTGAATTTTTTTTTTTTTTTTTTTTTTATGTATGACCACGCATTACTTTTTACAGAGTCGTTCGATTTTGATAATTCTTATTTAATTGGAAAGAGTATAGCCCGAAATTGGTCCCAATATAAATCTGAAAATAAAAATCCAACCCTAAGGGTAGGAAAACAGGCGATAATTAATAAGATAAGATATTATATTAGATTGTTCACTCAGTGATTGTAAGGTATGGCCAGGCATAACGTTTTACAGAGTAGTCCGATTTTGATAATTCTTTTTTATTGGAAAAATGTGAAAATAAAAACCCAGCCACAAAAAAATATGACATAAAAACTTTTTAACCAAAAATTATGTAACTGCCAAACAAGCTATGTAATTGATTAATTACGTAAAGGACGCCGACTCAAAATTACTTAGCTATACTTACATTACTTTAAGAACTTGGTCATTAAGATTAATTAAAAACCCAACTATTTACAAAAATATATACTTAGATATTGTTGCATTACTTTAAGAAGTTAGTTATTAACGTTAAATAAAAAAAAGGTTTAGGTATTATTTTTTGCTATTCAGTTTTTTCGGTTGTTTAATTTTTTGTTAAAATTTTTTTATAGTGGTACATTTATTAAATAATTTTTTTGCCATTGTTGAATTATATTAAAAAAAAAATCTTTAAATAATATTATTATGTTTGTAATATTTATTTCAATCGTTCAAAAGAAAACTATTTTTAACAGAATTCGAAAAAGGAGGAGATTATTCTTTTATTATTAAACAGCTTTTTTTTAATTGAGCGTGATCTGACATATCTTCATATATATAAATTACGCGTCACGTTGTTTGTCCGCGGTGAACTTCTAAACTACCGATTTTCATCAAATTTGTATACTGTTTGCAGTTCGAAGGCGGTACGAAGTTCGCCAGGTCGGCTAGTAGAGTATATATATTACATACTTTTTTGAGTAAAAATAAACAACATTATAATAAAACTATAAAGGTTTGACAATGTGTAAATATCAGTTACTTTACGGCTTTAATTCATTATAATATTTGACTATATATTTGAAATATTTATCAAATTCGTCAGGTCATTGAATTTTCATCACATTGTCTAACGTTCTATATGGATCTCTGCCAAGTTTCACTTAGTCAAACTAAATATGCTAATGTTCTAACGTATTGAAATGGTCTTTATTTTTAATGCACTAAATTATTTAAGTAGAATATTTGTACGTTTTGGCGATAATTGAAAATAAACAAAAACTATAAACTAAGTATTTATTTTTTATATATTACCTGATACAAAGTAATTTTTAGTAGAACTAAACCGAAAAAAAAAGTTTCGTTTATATTTATACAAATATAAAGTTTTAGGTTTCCGTTCCAGCGCCGTCGACAAAAACGTTGTCATTTCATCAAAACGTTGCCGTTCCATCCGTAAAAATTTTACCATCATGCGCCTAAAAAAGTTTCACTTCAAAAACATAAGAAAGACCTGTTCTTCTCTTTAATGATTAAAGGCTCCCGAAAACTTCATAATAGTTTTTTTTATGTCACTAGGTCGGCAAACAAGCGTACGGCTCACCTGATGGTAAGCGATTACCGTAGCTTATAGACGCCTGCAACACCAGAAGTATCGCAAGCGCGTTGCCGACCCAATCCCCAATCCCCCCAGGAGCTCTGGTCACCTTACTCACCAACAGGAAGATAATACTGCTTGAAAACAGTATTATTTTGCTGTGATCTTCTGTAAGGTCGAGGTTAGTAGGCTGCTCCATATTTTGAGCAGGAAATTCCTGCTGTGCCCTACCTCAGTTAGATTGTATAGTTAAAGCTTTTATACTAGTAGATAAAGATATCTTCGCCTACAAAGGAGACATTTTTGATAACATGCTAGACCTAGTTAGTTTATAAAAACAAAACTTTATAAAAAATTACATTTTTTTATCTGTTAAGAGCTTTGTTAGCAAAAATACCTTTCGAAAGAAGAAAATCTTCCAACGTCTCACACCTGAAGTGAAGCAGTAATGATAGATTAAACTCTAATTCTTCTTTGCCAATGGGACGCTAGAGGCTGAATAAATCAATCAACAGAAAACATAATTCGATATTTAATATCTTGTTGCATAGATATAAGCCGATTATAATTTTACTTTATGTAGGTATTGTTGACAATAACTATCGTATATATGACTCGGTCTTATATACAAAATTGATTTTCTTAGTCAGTTTAGCTTCATTCGCTTTGCGAACAATAGGAGATTCTCGAAGCCGGTGCAACAAGCAATCATCCGTTACTTCATCTGTTCGTTGGGGTTCTTTGTTCACTCTGTTTGCTTACTTAGACACACTCCTTTAAAAGTTTTTAACTACGTTAATTTTGTTTGCATTTTATACTTTTGCTTGCTACATCACGGAAAGAATTTTAATTTGAGTAATATAAAAACCACTTTAATTCCCTTATAATGTTTTCTTTTTCAATAATACTCAGACGATACTTAAGTTGTAAGTAATCTAAACTAAATTGAAATCAAAAGAGAACTAACAACTTCCCAGTTTAAAATGTATTAAAATAAACGAATGGATGCAAAAAAAAATACTTTATTACCGCTTACGTTTATCATGCATAAGCTATGATCACCGCACAGAATGATTATTATCTTAAGCTCTATTTATCCTTCTTCCTATTAATCCTTCTTCAATTTATATCTACAAAATTATTGAAGTTAATCTGCGTAAAATAAAAGTATCTAGACTGGCTCTAATTTAAAGACACTTGTACTGTAAGAGAGATATTAGAGTTTTATGGTTATGACTCAAAATGCTTTCATTTTTCAAGAATAAACAACTTATTTATTACGAAGCATAGCCTAACTCTCTCTAACTCTTAATCTATCTCTCTGAGATAAGACACAGCAGGAAATTTCCTGCTCAAAATATGGAGCAGCCCGACTGTAGTAATCCTCCTAATAATGTGGTGGTGTGGTAACCTTGACCCTACAGAAGATCATAGCTAAATAATAATGTTTCCGACCAGTGTTGTATTCCTGTTGACGAGTAAAGTGACCAGAGTTCTGAGGGTGATTGGGGATAGTGTCGGAAACATGCTTACGATATAGGTACGTTTGTTTAGCGATCTAATTATATAAAAAAAGTATATAGAACACAAGTCTAAAACATAGCTCGTCTGTAATAAGATTTGTGTCTCAAAGTGGCTATTATCGAACAAATTGCGGTGCATTCGCGTATACTATCGTGAAACGGGAGTTCTTTTTTTAACGTATCTACCGCCATTAGATGCCCTCGTAAAGACAATAAGTTATATAAACAAATATATCCGAATATTAGATAGTGTAGAGATTGCTAGCAGCTTGGCGCATACTTGGAGGGGACTGTGTCCAGCAGTGCACTGTGATACACTGAAGCAAAGCGAAATGTCACCGGACGCAGTTTTTTTTTTGAAATAGTAAATGGAATAAATGTATCATCGACTTTTATCTGTTAGAAACATTCGTATGATGACAGTAAAAACATACTAGTAAAACAAAAAATATTACCTAATCTTACTGAAAATGGAGTGAAACTGCATTAAATTTTCAACTTGATGTAATACTTTACAAAGAACACCAGTAATATTATATTTAATTTACGATCCAATGTAGGACGATATATTATCGAGTTACGACTTAATTATGAACATAAGCAGTCACTTCCAGAACTATTGATCACAACTCCTACAAATATTTTAGAGCAAGCGTAAATATTAAACGTAAGAATTAAATTGAGAAATAAATTAATAATAGGCCCGTCATAATCAACGGCCCCCACTCGGATTTATCCCTCGTTACACCTAGACCACGGGAAACATCTGGATGGTATATACAAATGTTTCGCCTTTGTTGTCGCCTTTGTACATCTTGTATTGTATCTTTCTTTGTGTGTCTGTATTTCGGTGTACATTAAGAATAAATAAATAAAAAACAAATTATGTGGTGTCATGGGACACCAGGTAAGAACGAAGTTCCTTCGGATAGTAGAGAAGCAACACAATTTGAAAAAAAATATGTTGAATTTTATATATATTTTCTAATTCTTGATTTATTTATTTTTTTGTTCATTGGTTTTTAATTAAGCACATAAAAGTATTTAGGAAATCTAGTATTTTAGAAAATAACAAATACCGTAAAATAAAATAAATCAAACAAAATAATAATAATAATAAGAATAATTCAAACTATTAAGTGAAATAAAAAAACATGTGTCTTTATTTATTTTTGTCGACAGTGTAAAATTACATTAATAATTTAAAAAAAAAGTTTACTAGTAATATTTTAGTTTAACAAACGTCATATTATACAGTTGTGTGACTAATATTACGTCACTTCCGTTATATACTTTCCTTACGGTTTTAGCATCACATTTTTTTCAGTTCGGTTGCCCAGCCAAATGTCAAGCCTGCCGTAAGGAACTTCATTCCAAAAATAAAAATGTTTGTCATGTGTGTGGTGTATACCATATCATTTTTCGTAAAAATATAAAATTTACTTTTTTAAATTTTATTGAATACAATCAAGCTTAGTTCTCACAATAATAAACACAAAAATGATTATCCCATTTGGTGAAGTATTTTGGAAGCTATGCATAAATAAATCGCTTTACGAACAAAACCAATAATATTTTGTACAAACATCGCTAATCACCAAAGTTAATAGTTTCACATTAGAGAAAAGTAAACTTGCGGAGTACAAATTGTAAAAAGGCTCTCGAATTGAGTCACCAATAAATTTCTCTCTCTCTCACTAACGACATGGAAAGATTCCAAATGGTCTGGATTTTGAATCGATTGTTTGGGTAACGCTCAGTTTTCTACAGTCTTCCACTTTCAAACATTTATTTCATAATAAAACTTTTCTTTCCCTTGAGCACCATATATGTTATTTTAAGCGTTTAACGATTTGCGACAAAAATATATTTGCAATACACTCTATGATATAATAAATATTTATTTCAAAATATACAATAACACCGTATCAAAAATGTATATAAAAATTTTAACTGAATTAAATTATACTGGTTGGTCGGTCTATCGGTATACAGCGTTTAGCCGATTAATGTGTGACAATTATTATATAATTAACTATCGACCCGCCCCGGCTCCGCATGGGTACAATGCTGATACTAAATATAAAATATAAACTAAATATTTGCATGTAAGCGCAAAAAAATGTGTTTATTTACTACATCACATTAGAAACCTCTAAAACTATCAGTATTCCTCTACTATATTATGCATGTATTGTACAAATAAACCTTTCTCTGGAATCTCACTATTTACTGAAGAAAATCGCATCAAAATTCGTTGCGTAGTTTTAAAGATCTAAGCAGCGGGGAGCGACTTTGTTTTTTACGAGTACTATGTAATAATAAATGCTTAGATAATAAAATAATGTACTTCAACATTAAGTCGAATATATTATGTACCTAGTTACCTACTGATAAATGAAATGAAATGAAACGAAATGAAATCAAATAAAATCAAATCAAATCAAATCAAATAAAATCAAATCAAATCAAATCAAATCAAACGAAACGAAACGAAACGAAATCAAATCAAATCAAATCAAATCAAATCAAATGAAAACAGTTTTTTCGTCATAAGGTGATATATATACACACTTAACGAAAGTCAAAATAATGTCTATTACAGAAATAATAAAAATAAATTAAAAAAAAACTCGGCAATAATAAAAGAAAGTTAAGGCAGCAAAAAAATCAAACAATAAATTAAAAAAATTATATCTTAACATTGGGTACATTACAAACTTAGGTTATATACCCAGTATTATGTGCAAATATAACTTAGTCAACATAATCAACATAATATTATGTTATTTAAAATTTCTAATGTCACAGTAGACATTACCTTCCTGTTATTTCCTCGGCTTTATTAAATATTACAATAAATAAGATAAAAATAATATCCCTAGTGTAGGCCGAAAGAAAAAAAAGCTGGAGAAAAAAACTCTCGGTACTCTTTTAAAAATTAAAAGTCATATCATATACAAGACAAAAAGTAACAGTATGGCCATGAAATGATCAGGACAAACACGAGACAGCCAATCGTGTGTGTCGAAACCACCACACGTTACCTCTCGTCGCTCACAATATTTTAACTATATCTATTTACCGATTGAGTTCAAAGGCATAGCCTAGTCGAGCTTTATTCAATCCCATGCCTTTTCATCATTAAGATATTCATTGATGTTATAATAAGCTTTACTACATAAAGTTCGCTTAGTATTTTTTTTAAACTTCAGCAAAGGCAGAGATTGAAGCGCAGCCGGAATCTTATTGTATAATAAGATAGAGATTCCTATACAGGAACTACTTTTAATGTCGACAATGGTGATATCCGGTAAAACTCAAATGAGTCTATGTGGCATCTATTATTATTAGTAATTGGATTTCTATATTATTAGTAATTGGATTTTATATTCTTACATGTATCTGTAAATAAATAAATTTATTTATTTAAGCTATCTCAATGCATCATGATATTATTAAATTCGACAATCATCATCATCATCACATCAGCCTATCGCAGTCCACTACTAGACATAGGCCTCCACAAGTTCGAGCCAAAAATGGCGTGAACTCATGTTTTTTGCCCATAGTCACCACGCTAGGCAGGCGTGGTGTGGTGGGTTGGTGACCGCAGAGATGGCTTTGTCGCACCGTAGACTCTGCTGTCCGTCTTCGGCCTGTGTCTTTGAAAGCCAGCAGTTGGATGGTTATCCCGCCATCGGTCGGTTTTTTAAGTTCCAAGGTGGTAGTGGAACTGTGTTATCCCTTAGCCGCCTCTTATGACACCCACGGGAAGAGAGGGGGTGGCTAAATTCTTTGATGCCGTAACCACGCAGCATAAATATTCAGCAATTCTATAATAGTTATTTGTAAAGAAAATTATCGGATATTATCTGAGGTTTCTCAGTACATAAAATACTTAGAAATCGCTAGGTCGTAAATTTCGAATCCAAGTTAGCACACAGTTTATAATTCTGTTTGGAATAAGTTCTCACATCATTCTCTCACCATAATTTTTTCTAATTATTTTTTCTCTGTAACAGTACTATTTTTATACCACTAGACTAGTAAACAAACGTACAGACCGCCAGATTAAGCGGACACCGTGGTCTCTGGACGCCTCCACACCAGAAGCATTGCAATCGACATAACTGTTAAAAATGAACAAATTATCATACACCCTATACAAACATCCTCAGTAAGGCTAATTCTGCGTCAAAAGTCTGGAATAATTCACAATATAAAAACAAAAACCCATACCACAACAAATATCTGTATTATACATACAAATATTGAGCGATAGTCGAAAGTGTAAATGCTAGCATTTTTAAGTCGAAACAAAAAAATAAATAAATTTAATCCGTGTGTTCTTGTAGCCCTTATATTAAATAAGCACATTACGTTATATTCAAATCCCTTGAGTAACGTAGTTAAAACATAAAAATAATATTAAAATAATGATCCCTGTTCACGTAACCCCATCCTTTTATATAGGAAAGCACATTGACAAAAACGAGGATTATTAATAAAATACCTATTAATTTTATTGAGAGGATCGAATAATTTACTGAATAAATCAGAAATAGACATTGATAGAAGAAGTAATCAAAAATTTTAATAAGGTATAATTCCATATATTAATTGAATGAAATTATCATAAATCATCATATTGGTTTATCATATACTCTTATAGTTATAGTTTGTTTAAAAAGTTTTATTCGTTATATGGATATGAATTTTAAATATATTTTTGTTACCATAAATGAAACACAAATTATAAAAAATCATCATCATCATCATCATCATAAAATCATCAATTACAACAATGTGTCCATGTTGACAATTTACTAATGTAAATAGATGTATTTACACAGAACTTAAGCCAGTGCTAAATTTACTAGGAATTGCTTTGAAAATATAGTACAAATAAATGGCATTACAGTTCAAAATGGATTAGTTTCATATGTTACGTATTACATACATGATAAAATTAAGCAAGTAGCAGTGATCACAAATTTTAATTATAATCGTACAAAGTAACTATTTTTCGAAAATATACGTTTTGGGGACTTACATTTTTTTATTAAAGTTTAAATATCATATTTTTGTACACTATTTACATAAAAATAAATGTAGAATTATTATAAAATACTGAGCTATATATAATCGAATTTAATTACAGCCTACTCTTAGTAGCTAAAAAAGTTTGTGCTTTCTTTGCAATTCAGACATAATTTGTATTGAATATAATATATTCAAAATAAATTTATTGAAATATGGTTCACTTCTTTTATAAATTAGATTATCCGTGGACTTCTTTTTTCACTCTCTATATATTTATCTCTATTTTATTGTTATTTCCCTTATTCCGATAATTAGACTCTTAGTATCGATAAAGCAAATCGGTTGTAACTCTAATCAAAGGCTAACATATAGATGGACTAAATGTTCATCAGTTTGCTTTAAACTGTAGCAGTAGCCAGTATGTGTTATTAATATAATTAGAAAGATTTTTGGTACGTGACTTAAAAACTATAATTTAAATGCTACTTTTTCACCAGTCGGAGTTTTTAAGACACAACCAAAATAATACATTTAAATTTAAAAGTTTTTACAGACGCAACATAAAAACATGTGACATGAATAAAAATATTATATGAATTAAATTACATATTATGTTACCGTTATAATTGTGTATTCAAAAAAATATTTGTAATATTCAAAGAAAATTACCTACCTATATTTTATCTACTTGGACACTTACGTTATAAACTAAATTGTGTTTTAATCCATTCTTTGCCCTGGTGCTAAATATATTAAATATTAATACATTTTAATTTTACATAAATATCTTTGAACATTTAATGTGTATTTTATTAAACGCAGTACAATTTTTTTTTCAACTTATACATAATTTACATAAATCACCACGCTTTATAAGCAAACTTATCGTCATCACTCTTACTCTAAGGTTTTGGCGATGTCATCACCGTCTTACTTATAGCATCATCCACGTTATAATTAAAAATCAATACATCCACCCAAAGTTTGGACTTAACTTTATTTCAGGATCCACATCTTTGGTTACAAATCTAGATTCACATGAATGTGATGGGCCATAGTCCACATTTCCGTACATACTTGCACCAGCGGTAGGATATACCGTCGATAAGGGTTTCATAGCTCTCAAGGCTGTTTTAGTCTGACCATCTCGATATATGATCATATCTGGATGTAGAGGATCATAAAATGTTCCTGAAATGTGACTTACGTCACAATCGTTGTCAATGTCTGACGCTGCATCATTGAAAATGTTTGGCACTTCAGTAGTGAATATATCGCCATTTTTAGAGTTGGAATCTCTTTTCTTATTTTTGTAACAACGTATTCCAAACAAAGATGCTGCTATAACGATGGTTATTAAAACTCCAATACTGATATAGATGAGAAATTTCGTATTTGATGAATAAGGTGATGATCGTTTTACAAGTGAGGATTCTGTAACAATCAATAAACATTATTCCGGTTCAAAGCGATTTAAACTTATTACTTAATATTTTAATTACATTCAAAACCAATCAAAAGACCTAATAATCAAAATAATTTCGTTCGCATATACTCGTATAATAGTTGTATGAATAAAATTTATGTATCAAAACTAGTAATTTCAAATAATTGTTACCGTATTGGATTTAACTGTCATTTTACAAATTAATTATAAATGCAATGAATATAATGAAATCAAATTTCATGCATGCATGTTAGAGTTCAATCATCGAAATTTTAATTCGACTGGAATTATTTGTGGTCGGCTTCAGTCCTGTCTGAATATATGTAACAGTATGCAAGGGTTATGCGATGCAGAAATGTGTCACCACACGAACATAGCCGACATAGTTCCTAACGATTGAATTTAAGGAATATCGGTAAGTTACACTAATATTAATATTGATATGGATCTCTTTTTTTTATAGAACATATTTTGTCATAGAACTTCTACAGCGCTAAACTAATTTTGGTGAAATTTTTGGGATACTTTAAAGGATGATCTAGACCAAACTTCCGTTTTATGTTTAAACCATTTACCACTTTATGCCATCACATTATTTATAAGACTTCGATTCCTAAAATACAAAATTTAATAAAAAAAGTACGCTTGAACAAGGGTGAAATATACTGTGACCAAAACTTCCTCGTATCCCATTCAAAAAACGGGTGATTTACTAGTTTTTGTAGACTGGGTCGTTTTTCCTCTGAAAGGTTGGATTCACATGAAGGTTTCATTAGACATTTGTAAGTAATATAAATTGGATCTTATCACATTCCGTATTATGTTACCTATGTTCAGTCCTAAACTTAACATTCTCTCCGTATTGAATTGCCACCCTCAATGACAAACAGGATATGCGGAAAGGTCACAAACGAGAGGAATAAAATTATTAAAGAGTATGTACTTTTTTCTAAAATGTATAGAAACATCATTAACCTACTTATATATGTCATCATCATCACTCCAGCCTATTGCAGTCTACTGATGGACATGGGCCTCCACAAGTTCACGCCAAAAATGACGTGAGCTCATGTGTTTTACTCACAGTCACCACACTGGGAAGTTGTGTTGGTGACCGCAGGGTTGTCTTCAGCTTGTGTATTTCAAAACCAGCAGTTGGCTGGTTATTCCGCCACAGGTCGGCTTTTTAAGTACCGAGATGGTAGTGGAATTTTGTTATCTCTTATTCGCCTCTTACGACACCCACAGGAAGAGAAAGGGTGACTATATTCTTTACTGCAGTAACCACACAGCATACTTATATATTTGTATATAAAATTTAAAACATACCTTTTTCGCCATTTTCATCATTTCGTATAAAACTCGTTGAAACATCCTCAACGTTTCTGGAGACTGGTACTTTGACAACATTAATCGAAGGCTGTAAAGCTGGATTTCCAAATGGCGCATTCTGGTCATTCCAAGTTTCACTGATATCTTGAAAAATGGTGTAATTATTAATAATTCAATACATACATCTTATCAAAGGTGCTTATTTATCATGATTAAGACATGTTCTGTAATTGAGATAGTAACGAAGAGTTACGGTGACCTACTTTCTAGTTTGTGTGACATTTTCTTTTTTCTTTTATATGACTCATTCAAAACAAGCGTATTTAAGCGGTTATCGTAGACCATACACAACATTAGAAACATTGCAAGAGCATTGCCGTCTCTACCTTGACCCTCCCCAGAAGCTCTAGCAACCATACTTACCCGAGGAACACAACACTAATTAAGAGCATTGTTATTTTTTTTCTGTATGGTTCAGGTACTTCCCCAGTCTGGCGTATCCAGATATTGAGAAAGATATATCTTAATGTGCCTTACCTCAGTAAAATATATTCATATAAACATATTGTTACCTGTTTCATCGAAACGCATAGTTTTCCTACTAGCATCATAGTTGTTATGAACTTCATCCTCTTCGACAGCACTTTCATATCTCTCTGTAAGAACTCCTAGGGGAACTGTTGAATCAAATAAATTGTTAAAATTAAATACAGTATGCAAAAATCTTTTGTCTTTATTAATTTATATAATAAACTTAGTTTTTTTTTTCTTTTGTTTTAACGTCCTAATAATAAACAACCGCTAGTGTAGTTATGCGAATAGTCGCCTCCAACAGCGGCGGTTTGCGGGTTCGATTTCCGCTTGGGATGGATAATTCTATTTGAACAAATAATTGTTTCCGGTTTGGATGTCTTTCCTTGTGGATCTTCTCATTGTGTCTCGGAGAGTACGATATGCTATCGGTCCAAATTGATATCATAAATACATATCTGATAGCGATTGTTACTAATAGTAGGGAATATATCCACCAATCTGCATTGAAGCTGCGTGGTAGATTAAGTTCCAATCCTTTTCCTACTTGAAGAAAGAAGTTTCTTTTTTATTTTTATTTTTGATATATAGACTAGCGCTTGACCGCGATCTCAACTGATGGTAAGTGATGATGCAGCCTAAGATAGTGCGCGCTTGCCTAGAAGATGCCTATTCACTCTTGATTTAAAGATACCTAAGTTATAATTATTTATAAAAACGGAAGCCGGAAGGGCATTTCGAATTTATGCGGTGCGTATTAAGAAAGTGGAAGCAAAACGCTTAATGCGAGATCATGGGATTTTAACCACGTAGCGGTGCAGACCCATGCGATGCTTTGCGGTTCGATAGTAGAATTGTGATGGTGGTGGTGGTGAAACCAAATCGTATTGTATTGTAAAGTTAATTTTGCATCAGAAAGTCTCAGAAAAGAGAAAACAGTTACAATTGTCAGTGTGACTAAAACCTAAATACTTCCTCTATTAAATTAAAATTAATAAATTACAACTTGTGTGAGTAGGTAAATTTATCACTGCTTGGCAAGTCCTTTCTCAGAAAAATTGGAGCTCAATCTGTCATGTCGTTTCCCAACAATAATAACGATATTTTTAGGCGCTTATGATGATAAATCCTATGCCTAATGGGTTTAAATTTCTGGATCAGAAACAAAAATTTGTTCAAATACAAATATCCACACCGAGTAGAAAATACCCACAATCTTCAATGATAACGCAAAGTCAGTAAGCCTATTACGGCCTCACATATTTGCATATAGATACACTCTACTTCATAACATTGTCCCCATATTATTGTCAAAGTCTGCTTTGTATTCTGAATGTGAGAGATGACGAGTTTTTATACAAAACGATTAGAATCCTCACGATGCTTGAGAGTGTAATATCAGTTGAGTATAGAATTAAATTCCCAAGTTTAATTACATTTTTATTACAATTTGAAATTAACTATTACAACAATTTGTGTCAATTTTTATTCGAATAACAATACGCCTAAAAATTGTACTAGTAAAAATATATTTGTTTGTTCTACTTGCCATATTGGCACACATATGCCATAACGCGTTATTAAAAAATAATGAAGTATTTGATTGAGCGCTAATCGCATGGTTGTTGAAATCCATTCTTATAATAATTGTTTTTCCTTTGAATACGTTTTCGTTCTTTGTTCGTTGAGGAACGTAACATACAAGCTAGAAAAGATTTTTTGTGATTTTCAACGTGACGGAAATTTCAACAAACAATGTGACAAGTATATCTAAGTAAAACGTTCCAACCAAAAATGTATTTTCTATTATGAAAAAAATTAAGAAAAGACAGCTTAAGAGTAAACAGTAGTAGTAACAGAGCTTTGGTTCATCTATCAAGCCTATAAATCACAGCAAGGTACTTCTTATGTAACACATGTTTCCCGCCCCGGCTTCGCACGGGTATTTAACAAAAAATTCTAATCCCTATTTTTTTTTTAATAACTTCTTTCCTTTTCGTTTCGAAATCGCTTGTTTCGCTGTTCAAATCGAACTAACTCTGGCGGGCGACACCGGGCTCTTATATAGCTAGGCTCTAGGATATTCGAGAAAGTTTGAGAATATTTTCTTTCTCATACCTTCTAGAATGTTCTCGACATTATTGTCCACCGTAATAATAGGTTCTGCAGCTGTAGCATACGTAGAACATAAAATTTAATAACTTTATTATAGTAACAAATGTAATTTAAGACCTTATTGAAATTGGAATTTAAAATTTCGCACCATTGCTAAACATGCTGCAATTGCTCGCAGCGCCTTTCGAAATACAACCCAAATAATCGTTGTTGCGAATGAAGTTCAAATACTCGACAACAGATGGCGCCACTACACTTAATTTCCAAGTTGAAGGGCTGGAAAAGTCCTTATGTCTTTAAAAACATGCCCTGTAGGTTAAAACGGGAACTTTCTTGTTCAAGGGACGATAAAGGGCTATCACACTATATAAGTCCCTTTATCGTGCCGGGACTCCTTTTTAAGTTTTATCGGCATGCACATTTTATCACCTTAGTTTTATTATATATAATGATAATGATAAAGATGATAATGTTAATGATGATAATGATAATGATATAATTCAACACAAAATGTAAAGAAAAACTGACGCAAAAAAAATCAAATCAACCAGCCATCTTCAGAAATTAGCTAATTCAAACAAGTAATGTAAAAATTTGTTACATTGAAAAAAATTCACGATAACCAAGTTATGTATGACGACACAGACACTTATTTACAAAAGCGTTCGAAATTAAATCATCTCCTTATCCGCGAAAACGTAACTCACTTTGGTATTAATAAATAAGTTTAGTCGTATACTGCGTCTTGTATTCACTTGACGTTATATTTTATTGAATCTCATAAAATAATAATTAAGAACAAAATATATATTTTTATTATTATTATAACAAATAAGATTTATTATTCTGTTAATGTATAATATACAGCGTTAATCACATGTTATGTAACTTATCATGTTTTCCATATTAAATTATTGGCAAAATGTTAATTCAATTGAAAATACGCTTCAGCCTGTAATATGCCACTACTGGGCATAGGCCTCTTTCCCCATGTAGGAGAAGGATCAGAACTTAATCCACCACGCTGCTCCAATGCGGGTTAGCGGATATATTCCCTACTATGATTAACGATCGCTATCAGGTGTACATGATAACAACCGGGACCGACGGCTTAACGTACTCTCCGAGGCACGGTGAGGAGACCCACAAGGACTGCACAAACACCCAGACTACGGCAAACACCTGTATGGCCAATACAAATGTTTGTCATGTGCGGGGATCGAACCCGCAACCACCGGCGCAACAGGTACAATCCATTGCTGTAACCCTTGCGCCAACGCGGCGTCAAATTGAAAATAGTCAACTGATATATCTAATGGCTATATTATACGAGTAGATACATTGAAACAGAAACCACTTTTTCCGAAATTATGGAAGGAAAAAGCCATTAGCCGTTTGTAAAATATATTAAAATTAATTTAGGTTTCTATTTAAAAACAAAATAGTTTTACCCAAAACATAAATTTCCAACATTACCTTTACGTAGTTGTACCGAAAATTTCCCCACAATTCTGGTATTCAATAAAGAGATTGAGGTCAAATTCCAGTATAGAGAGGTGCGGAATAAAAACATGCATATTCACGTAGTACAAAATGAAATAGTAATATTGAATTTTTTACATAGCACGAATATCATTACTAATCCGCAATAAGGATTCGAGGTTCGAATTTACATGATAAATGAGACCTCTAAATACATGTCTATATATATAAATTAAAAATTCATTCATTCATTACTAGAAATCCAATTTTTAAGTATTAAAAACAAGATTGATAAAATATAAATTATGTCAACAAAAACCGTATTAATTGAGAGTATAAAAGTGCGAAGTACACTTTCATTAATAGGATTTAATTCTTTAATAGGATTTAATTCATTAATACAATTTAAATTTATAATTAAGGAAAGTGCTCTTCAAAGATAATTGCTATTGGAGGAAGGAGTAATATTCGCATCGCATTCAGCCTGTAACATCCTACATACTGGGCATAGGCCTCTTTCTCCATGTAGGAAAAGGACTGCAGCGTAATCCACAACGCAGCTCCACTGCGGCTTGCCGAATATGTTCCCTACTATGAGTAACGATCGCTATCAAGTATTTGTAATAACAACTAAAGCCAACGGGGCTTAACCTACTCTATGAAACATGGAGTACAAGGACAGACATCCAAAGCGGAAAGAAATATTTGTACAAATACAATATCCATTCCGAGCGGGAGTCAAACCCACAAACCGTTGATGCTTTAGGTGACTACTCGCATCAGTACACCTGAGTGAGTTATATAAACAGAGTGTAATACAATATATGAGAGTTATATTAACAGAGTGTAATGCAATATTTGAACGTTTTAATAAGTTATTCAGTAGTAGTATTAGTTCAACCTGGCCAATGAAATACCACAAATAAACTATTAGTGCTCAACAACAATTTCTGACGAGACTAGAACCGACATTATTACGCAATAAGCACCTGTGACTCTAAGTGAGTATTGTAAATAATTAATGGCCTATAAATAAATACTACATAAGGGCTAGAATTAATACCAAAGTATTAGATGTATCAAACACACTTTTATTGGGGAACTCACGGGTTGCATTAATAATTACCTTCTACCAGGATTTTTTCCAGATAATTTAAAAGTAGCAAAAGTTACTACAATTTTTTAATCCCGAAGCAAATTATACCCTGAAAACTACAGGCCAATTATATATTTCTGACTTGATATATAACGATTTTTGAACGAATTTTATATAAGTCAAGGTCACATGGCAGACCGAGAACTTTTTAAGCAATAGTGATGTAGACCGTCGGCACCTGGACTTTTCCAGTTCGGACCCCGTCAGACCTCACCAGCTATGTCCTCAAAAGAGATGGTATATCAGCACACGCGCCTTGAACCCGCACAACCCAAGGACTCGCCTCATGCTACCCTCAGTTGATCATATACGAGTATTTTATCAAAAGGCGACCAGGTCAGCCGTACTCGGTCTTTCGAAAGCGGAGCATAGTATCGGGTTCTTCAGCTTTCTGTTGAACCTTTTCGGATCACACAGAAACGATTTTGTTGAAAGCGCTCGACTCTATCATAGTATCTGCAAATGGACATCCTCCATGCCGCGATTTTTTACTTACTACAGCCTCGCATCGAAACCATTCGAGCTCGGTGGCGTTGAATACTGCCAGGATCTGTTCCGTGATAGTTAAATTTGGCAAGCAGTTAAAACTCGCGGAGCATTACTAAGCGGTAGCCGTTCCGTCCGGTTCTCCCTCCTACAGCTCTATAGTATTCAATTATGACAGTCTCGTTCATTGTTCAGGTCGTATATCTCATGCAGCGCACCTCTACCTTTGAAAGGCACCTAGTGCTTAGTTCCTTGAAAATCTGTTGGCACAGTCCAGTCCAGTGCCAGCCCTATACATGCCCTTAATTTTCCCTGACAGCTGCCATTTGCGCCCTCCATTTTTTTATCCTCCATTTATGTGATTTTGAGTACTAGGGTGCTTACTCAGAGAGGCACTTACCCTCTCCTAGGAATCTCCTACTGAGGGGCTCGATGGTGAATGCTAGCGCGACCCTATCTTGCCCAGCCTAGGCGGAGGTCTAGTCATACGTAGGGTTTTTGCCAGTAGGAGTCTGGCATAACCACTTCGATGGCCCCGCGCCGGAATGGTATTCATGATGGATTTTGCCCAATTAAAAGGGGCCTACTCTAGTATGCTGGGAACCACACAGCTATTATTATTATTTTATTTATTTAAAAATATCCACCAACTTGTAGTGGAGCAATGTAATTGAATTAAACTTCGACCAATGTAAATGAAAAAAAAATGAGTTATATTTAGCAGTGAAATGTTACAATCTGGATCAATAAAAGATGATGTATTGGGATATGTGCTGAAGATTAAAATAGATAAACTAAAAATACTGTTTATTATAAAAATCACGCTACGTTTCTTATAATTAGTTGATAACTAGACCTGTTAACGTAAATATCAAATAAGTCAAAATACGCAATAATATTAAGTAAATAAACTTACCGCAAGCATAAACTACTTTAAAATAATTCCTCGAGTTCGCCTTGCACGATAATCCGAACGTTCTGTTATTCACTAGAATTTGACACCATTGTTTTCCGTGACATATCTGCATCACCTTTTCAACGGCGTGCGGAGATGCACATCCTGAAAAAAATATAAAATAGTATTCTAAGCCTTACCGTAGAAACGTTCACACATCTATTCATAATAATACTTCTTCCGTATAAAATGTTTTCTTTTTTTATTTTGATTAAATATGTAACGTTTTTATCAATGATAATAGATAATATTAAACAGCACAACATCGAACAACACGGTTTGTCTTTACGAATATTATTTTCGAATACTGAGAAATTATGTTTATAAAAAAATATAAATCTTTAACTATTATACCTACTAAGAATTGCAACCTAACTATAATAACATTATGCAGAATATATATATTGTTAATTTTTTTATATCATATCAAAAATCGACCGTTCCAGCGGGGATTGAACCTGCATCTCCGACTGACCGTGTCGGTGCTCTAGCCAATTAAGCTAAGGAACGCGTAAGTATGGAACGTGTGTGGGTAACACAAAAATAAAATCGTACAAAATATATATTGCTTTTTTGAAATTACAATAAGTATACGAGTAATAACATATAGAGTAGCAATAAAACAGATTTTGTTATATTGATTTAAATTTGTATTACACCATATTCAATCATAGTCATAACTTTTATTTGATTATGTATAACTTTGAATTGATTATTCTCTATGACTCATTCTATTTTCTATAAATACAGGACCTAAAATAAAAATAAAAATATTATTTATATAATAAATAAATGTAAATAGTTACTCAAAATATGTACATATTTTAATGAGAATATAATTGTTCACGAGTCAATTTTTATATTTTAACATGTTTACAATCCAATTTTATACTCGGTTAGAGCACTTAAGTTACTCTTTCGTATAAAATAGTTCAGACCACAAAACCTTATTAAATCCTCCGACGTATAACTTTATATGTATTAAGATTTCGACGACCTTTTTGTGGTATCCATATAGCCCTTTATATTGAAATTTAAACGGTGTTAAAATAACCATTAAAATCACAGAAAATACAACAAATGAGACACAAATTAGGTTATTATTATATTATATTATATTTTAAGTATTTAAAATATTTAAAAAATTCAAAAAAGTAAATACAAGTCAGTTTACTGAAACAATTGAATATGTCAATTAAAATAAACAAAATAGTGATGTGTATATGTGTGTAGTGATGAAAAAAAGGACTATAGGTCAGGGTCAGTCGACCTTCTTTCAATATTTTTCCTCTTTTTAAACAAATTAATATTGTCTGTCATGTTGGCCTTGTTCCTGGGCCGTCAAAACATCAACGGGATCACTTAACACATTTTCCGTCTTAATGATTTACTCAAAATGTTGATATCGTTAAAATTGACACTAACATTATTAAAAATATTAAACGACAAAACTATGTATTTTTCACAATAAAATGAAAATAATTGATACCAAAATTAACAAATACATACTCGTGTGTTATTACATACATTTGCATTTCTCCTATTCAGTATGAAAAATTATTGTGATTAATTTTAAATTTTAGTACTTAAAATCAAAAATATACATCAGATTTTCTTTTTTAATTATTTATTTTAAATAAATAACACCAGCTTAAGAAAGCATATAAAGTAATAAAGCAGATATAAAGTTTGTGTAATAATATGAGATCCACATTCTCTACAACGACTCTTGTAATGTCTCTTGTGATAAAACTTCTATGAACACAGCCTATATAATGTAGGTATAAACCTACTATGATACTTATTATAGCACTTGCCTACTAAATACGTCTTTTATCAATTTGCAATTTGCATTACAAACTATATATCTAACAGCACTTACATTTTTAAACACATTTTAGTCAAGCTTTATGAGTAATCATAAATTTCTACTCAAGCTGCTTCTATAACTGAAAATTTCTACATATTTACAAAACATTTAAAAACATTGCACTCCTTAACAAGAACAAAGCAGCCAGAAAACCAAGTTATTAATACAAATGTTTTGTAAAATTACTCAGTTTTACTACTCACTACAAACTTTATACCCAAAGGACGTCAGGGTATGTACAATAAAACAAAAGTTCATTATAACGCTCATATAGTCTCGAATTTTATTAACACGTAACGTTGTTCTTACTCAAGGCTATTTTACTTTGAATATAATATGCCACATCCTAGTTTTAAGTACGTGTTAGGAAGTATTTAATATTGTGATGTATGACCATTAAATATTTTGATGTTTAATTATATTATTATGTATATTGTACTCCTTTGAATATTCAAGTAGGTTATGTTTGATGGATAACGTAAATGCCCAACATTTAACTATAAAATTTTCAATCTATATATACAGAACAAGGTTATTACTTTGTATGTTAAATGACAATGACAAGGGGTAAGATGAACATAAGATTTATGATCTTAGGATGCTAAAATGGACTTGTGTCCTTCAACCATCCCGAACAGATTAGTATAGATATAACTAAAATGAAATACGAAAAAACTAATCGTCTGTGAGATGTCACAAAAGTTGGTTGGAATCTTTAATACATTTTTGTGTGAATTGATAATAATATAAGTAATTTGACAATGTACTGAATTAAGTTAAGCGCTAAATTGTATATATCATCTGTACTAAAATTGTAAAGACGATAAATTAGTTTGTTTAAAATACATCAACTGAAGATAAGCAACACAAATTATATCTAATCTATAAAATTCTCGTGTCGCGGTATTTATAGTTAAACTCCTCCTAGAAACGGCTTGACCAATTCTCATGAAATTTTGTGTGCATATTGAGTAGGTCTGACAATCGAACAACATCTATTTTTCATCCCCCTAAATATTAAGAATAGTCCACACCTATTTTTTTTTTTTAATTTTGAGGTAAATTATTTATTTTTCATTTTATTATGATTTGGCGTTAAAAATACATACAACCCTTAATTTTCACCTTTCTAACACCAACCCCTATTTTTAAAATAGCGTTTAGCGGCAAGACTACGTTTGCCGAGTCAGCCAGTTATATTAGTGGCCCCTTTTCTGATGTAGGAGAAGTATCAGAGCTTAATACACCACGCTACTCCACTGCGGATTGGCAGATATTTTCGCTATCAGATGTGCATGATAACAACCGGGACCGACAGCTAAACGTGCTCTTCGAGGCACGGTGAAGAGGACTAACAATCAGACCGGAAATAAATATTTGTCTAAATACAAATATCCACTCCGAGCGGGAACCGAACCCGCGACCGTCGTTGTTTAGGCGCCGCCGATACGGCGCACGAAACATTACACCAGAGCGGTCGTCAATAACAATATAATTATAATCAATAACAACATAGACGACTCTGGCGGTCGCGTGTTCGATCCCCGCTCACGACAGACATTTGTACAGGCCATACAGATGTTTGTCGAGGTCTTGGCGTTAGTTCTTGTGTAATGTGTGTGTTTCCGGACCCCCGACAAAGGAAAAATTCCTACTGGGGGCCGTTGAGTGTAAGCGTTCATTTGTGAATTATATGAAGTAATAAAATTAATCCATAACGGAACAGAAGGGTGCCAAACTAAATTAACACTCGACTTTAATAATGGGCTGAGTATACGTAGACACAGAGTATTATAATCGGAGACATTCGCCCACTCATCAATCAATCAAAACACCATATTGTATTATTCTATGTGATTTGACTTAATGTTACTAAAATTAAGCTTACATTCGATAACACGATAGTACGAAAGGATGAAAACACGTTTAACACTTAAATTTTAGTTTCAGTGTAAAATTTTAAGCGTTTGCATTGTTGAGATTCCATTGTCACTCCAAGGGTAAAAAATTACAAAATATTTCCTGAAATTAATTGTAAATTAGCTGTAGCTTTAAATTACATGTCAAAATGTAGTCGTAACCATAGCTTGATTACAAAGCACTAAAATGTTAAGCATAAAATTGTTATTTAATTATTATTATTATTTTTTTTTTTCATATTTGACATTGTGTTATTGTCATTAGTTGTTTTAATTTTAATATAATGAAATTATTGTTGAAATTATTTATTTGTATTTGGTATTATTTGTTATTATTGTGATTTTATTATTGTATTACTGTATTTTACAAATTGTCGTTACATTCATTATTTTTTTTTAATGTATTTGTATTATCCATTGTAAGAAGAATTGTTTTATGGGTCAATTGTTAACTGAAATAAAGAACCGAAAATAAAAATCATCATATCAAAAATTTCGCTCTGGCGGGTACATCGTTCCATAGCTTAATTGGCTAGAGCGCCGACACGGTCAGTCGGAGACGCGGGTTCGAATCCCGCTGGAGCGGTCAATTTTTGATATGATATTCAAAATGTTTAGAATTCCTAATGTGAGGGTAACACAAAAATAAAATCGTACTTAATGAAATCAAGAAATTATTATTATATTATTGAAGCAACCGGCTTATATGCTAGCGTACACGGACTCGATACCCACACATAAACATATTTTTATGATTCATTCAAACTATTTTCCTAGACGTATGTACATTTTTGGAAAGAAGTTCCTTACGGCAGGCTTGGAGGAGATAGAGATATTGCTGGGCGACCGAACTGAAAAAAAATTGGAGACTAAAACCGTTAGAAAAATATGTAACGGAAGTGACGTAATATCAGTCGCACGGCTGTATAATATGGCGTATGTAAAATCGAACTCCTAACTTTAACAGCTATAAATGTTTGGTGTTTTTTGGTAAAATAATCAATTATAATTGTATTTGCAGGCAAACGAAGAAAAACCGACTTCAATTATATCGATAAGTAATAAAACGTAGGTAGACGAAAAAATAGTCAAGTAAATACGCATTATCAAAGATTACTCCAAAAGTTGTAATCAGATCTCAATGAAATTTAAATGTGACCGAATGATAAACATCGGCTTTCGGTTAAATTAAAAATCATTAAAATCGGTACACCCAGTAAAAAGTTATGTGGATTTTCGAGAGTTTCCCTCGATTTCTCTCGGATCCCATCATCATCTCCTGATTTCCTTATCATGGTACTAAACTAGAGATATCTTCTTTCCAACAAAAAAAGAATTATCAAAATTGGTTCATAAACGACGGAGTTATCGCCGAACATACATAAAAACATATACGGTCGAATTGAGTAACCACCTCCTTTTTTTGAAGTCGGTTAAATACAATATATTAAAAATAATTTAATTATGATAATATATTTAAAAACCATAATAAAATATGATGATGAT
Organism: Melitaea cinxia; assembly: GCF_905220565.1. Classification (NCBI taxonomy): domain Eukaryota; kingdom Metazoa; phylum Arthropoda; class Insecta; order Lepidoptera; family Nymphalidae; genus Melitaea; species Melitaea cinxia. The sequence goes on from NC_059403.1 coordinate 13,125,088, forward strand.
GATGACTGATGAAAACAAATTAAAAATAAAATAAAATTAATGAATAATTTAATTATAATATTATATTTAATAATTGTGTTTGCTCGCAAACGAAAAAAAAAACCGACTTCAATTACATCGACAAGTAATACAACGTAGATCGACGAAAAAATAGTCAAGCAACTACGCGTTATCAAAGATTACTCAAAAAGTAGTTATCAGATCTCGATAAAATTTATATGTGACCACATGATGAACATCAGCTTTCGATTAAATTAAAAATTATCAAAATCGGTACACCCAGTAAAAAGTTATTACGGATTTTTGAGAGTTTCCCTCGATTTCTCTGGGATTCCATCATCAGATCCTGGTTTCCTTATCACGGTACCAAACTAGGGATATCCCCTTTCCAACAAAAAAAGAATTATCAAAATCGGTACATCCAGTAGAAAGTTATGCGGTATAATACAACGTAGGTCGACGAAAAAAGCGTCAAGTAAAAACGCATTATTAGATATAACTCGAAAAGTAGTTGTTAGATCTCAAATAAATTTAAATGGGACCAATTGGCACACACCACCTTTCGATTAAAACAAAATTTGTCGAAATCGGTCTACCCGGTCAAAAGTTCTGATGTAACATACATAAAAAAAAAAAAAAAAAAAATACAGTCGAATTGAGAACCTCCTCCTTTTTTGGAAGTCGGTTAAAAACTATAATAAAAAATGGTTTCTGAAACAAGTTTTGTAGATTTTTTTTTTTTTAAATCCATCTCACTCGTTGGTTGTCTGTGACACGGTGATCTTTTTTAGCTTACTCAGAGTTCCTCAAGAAATTGCAGGACACACAAATTGCTCGGGTAAGCACGCTATATTCTTAAATATTGTTTTAATGGACTCTCACTACAGGATGCTTACCCAAGCGAGCAAGCGAACGGTGACCATCATGTATAATAAAAATTCGCACCAATTTATAAAAACAGTTAACTTCACTGTAACTATAATCTTACTCGTATCGTGATCTCCCTCTGGTTGAGAGCAAGCCAGTATCTCCTTCGCAGCCCTTCCGAAGTACGCGTTCAATATTGCGACCCTGGACTTAGGGTTGCAGGTCAACTTGATCACTTCGTCCTCACATCCCGTGCGACTCAGGAACTCGGCTGTAGATAATATTTTTATTACTGTGAGTTCTGAGTTCTCTATATATATATATATATATATATATATATATATATATATATATATATATATATTTTTTTTTTTTTTTTATATATATATATATATATATACATATATATATATTTACTTAAAGTGCTGAATTATTTCCCGACTTAATTAATCATTTACGAATCAGTTAGAGCATTATATGTAAAAAAAATCTATGAGCTAGTTAGCGGTACCTAATTATATATAAAATACAGTAGACGAAAATTGTCTGAACAGGTTATTTGTAAAATTTATAGATGAAAGAAAGTTGAAAAGGTTTAGATAAAAATACTTGATTAAACAAAATATATTTTTATGTATATTAAAAAAACTGCAAAAGCTTTTTGGTTTCTTCAAACGTTCTAACCTTCAGACAGCAGTTTGTCGTCAAAAAAAAATTCTAAGTTAGAAAGAATTCTATATTTAAATTATGCCACTAAAACTCAACTAAATTAGAGACAATTACAATAAAAACGTCAAAGTTTTAACACAAACACAAAAAACACACTTTTTCTCCTACGGTTAATAAAACACTTGAAAAATCAATGTACGTTAAAAATCATACACTTATACACACAAAAATCGTTTTATCATTTCCTAAAAGGCCTTAAGGGACTACGTATTATGTATAATTCAATACGCGAACATGAAAGACCCCTTATAAGAGTTCATTTACCCTCGCTCCTTAGGCTTATTTATTGAAATTATTAGCCGTCACGATTCAGTACAGTGTCGCATATTAATACTTGTTCTAAAACAGTGTTATTTAAGAAATATTCTAACATAGTAACAGTGATTTTCATATTTTTGTAGTGTTACTTGTTAACTATGTCTTAAGAGAATTTTCAAAATTCCATAAAACGTTTCATTTATATTCTTGTACAACTTTTTTTTACGACGCATCCGCTGTGTTGCGGTTGCAGCAGTAAAGAATATAGCCACCCCCTCTATTCCCGTTGGTGTCGTAAGAGGCGACTAAAGGATAACACAGTTCCACTGCCACCTTGGAACTTATAAAGCTGACCGATGGTTGGATATCCATCCAACTGCTGGCATTGAAATACACAGGCCGAAGACGGGCAACAGCGTCTTCGGTGCGACAAAGCCAGCCCTGCTGTCACCTACCCGCCTGTCCAGCATCGTGACTATGAGCAACACACATGAGTTCACGCCATTTTTGGCGCCAACTTTTGGAAGCCTATGTCCAGCAGTGGACTGCGATAGGCTGAAGGCTAAAGTTGTTTTATTTTATTTACTTATTCTTAATGAACACCGAAATACAGATACATAAAAAGAAAGATAGAATACAAGATGTACAAAGGCGATCTTATCGCTAAATAGCGATTTCTTCCAGATATCCTTTGGGTACTGGACACGATACAGTAGCATCACGATACAGTGGTTGTGGGGTTGTTTATGAATTGAATTAAGATTTAATAAAATCAGTAGCTACATATACATATACAAACATTATTTTAAAATCCCCAAAAACAATATTGTTGCAATGGGCCACAATAATTTAGTCTCCAAAAAATGGAGGAAATCCTCAAGTCGAATGTATTTTTTATAATACCTGTCAACTCATAAACTTGTTATTGGTTGCACCGATTTTGATAGTTGGTGCTCACTAAGTGGTCGCATTGTAATTGAGATCGAATGAGTAGTTTTTGAGTTATTCGTAATAATGCGTATATCATTCATTATTTTTTTAATTATCTACGTTGTATTACTTGTCGATATCAATTGAAGTAGGTTTTTTTCTTTATTTTTATATATTTAACGTACAAACAATAATATTTTACTACTTAGTATTTATTACATACATGGGTATTAAGGTATCATCATTCATCATTACAGCCTATACAGTCCACTGCTGGACATAGGCCTCCACAAGTTTACGCCAAAAATAACGTGAACTCATGTGTTTTGCCCATAGTCACCACGCTGGGCAGGCGGGTTGGTGACCGCAGTACTGGCTTTGTCGCACCGAAGACGCTGCTGCCCGTCTTCGACCTGTGTATTTCAAAGCCAGCAGTTGGATGGTTATCCCGCCATCGGTCGGCTTCTTAAGTTCCAAGGTGGTTGTGGAACCTTGTTATCCCTTAGTCGCCTCTTACGACACCCACGGGAAGAGAGGGGGTGGCTAAATTCTTTAGTGCCATAGCCACACAGCACTATTAAGGTATAAAAACTAGAAAGTAAATTCCTAAATTCCTAAAAAAATATCATCATTCCTATAATATAAGTTAAACAAAAACATTAAAATAACATTAATAAAATAAAAACAATAACAAAAAACGATTTATATATTAAAAATAATAACCCCCATTCGTTGAACTACATAAATGTAAACACATTAAGAAAAAATTACACGGAAACTATATTAATTTAGCATTTACTAATGCATGTCCGCTACTTGATATGACTCACTTACAAAGTAATTTCGAAATAGACGTTAAATTACAAACGAATTGCTTTCAAATTAGCTATATCAGTTGCTTTGTAAACGGCCACAACCCTTTCATCCATTAGAAATCTTACACCAACTTACAATGAAAGGACTCATCAATTAGTACCGGAGTCTTTTATACCACAGTTGTATTTGCTATTGTAAATAACGAAGTGTAGCGCAGACTTTGTTTATAGAGTATTAGCTGTAGCCCGCAATTGTGCTTGTGTGGAAGTCGATTATATTTATAAAAAGGTCCAAAAATAAAGTATCTAATTTAAAATATTAAAATTATATAGAACCTGTTTGTATACCATGTGTGTGGTTAATCTACTTGTGCTTTATTTTAATAATAATAATAATAATAATAAATAACTTTATTGTACGCAGTAACATATTATAAAAATCACAAAAGAATAAAGCTTAAAGGGAAAAAAATAATTACATCGCATGCAACGGGCGGTCTTATCACTAGATAGTGATCTCTTCCAGACTACCCACTTATTATTTTATTTTAATAATAATCTCTTTATGTAGAAACTGTTAGTGTTTTTTGGATCATCATCATCATCATAATTCCAAGCCTATTGCAGTCCACTGCTGGACATAGGCCTCCACAATTTCACGTCAAAAATGGCGTGAACTCATGTGTTTTGCCTATAGTCACCACGCTGGGACGGGGACGGGTTGGTAACCGCAGGGCTGGCTTTGTCGCACCGAAGACGCTGCTGCCCGTTTTTTGAATACAAAGGAATATTCTGATATCCTCAACGGTATTCGAGTTATAAATACCATTTGTCCTTCGCGCGTCTCTCACTCAATAGTTTACGCTTGATGATAAATCAGTAAGTAATCAATGAATCGAGACACAATTTTTTATAAATAAATTTACATATAAAAATATTTAAAACATCGTTTGTTCTAAAAACGTACAATTATTTTACAAAAATATACAATCTTGACGGTTAACAGACTAGAGAAATATCGAAAGAATGTATGAAATTCTATGTTAATCAGAACTTATCATCTTTGATATCAAAACTGTAAGTCAAAAAGGTAACTCATTTTTTCTGTTGATTTAACTAAACTATGTAGACACAACAACCGGCTCAAACATAAAACTGGCGCGTTAATTTTTTTAAACTAATTAATATGTACGATAGATGACATTAATGAATACAATTTTAAGTAAGTCACGCGACTAGGTAAGTAATTATATTCTTTGTAATCTATGGTCTCGTATAACAATTTATGCAATACTTGTCACGGATATTTATTAAAGTAAATTGTTATTAATTTAGACTAGGCTGTATGGATTATAGTCCTTTGCCTTTAATAATAATAATAATAATATATTCTTTATTGTACACCAAAATATAAACAAACAGTAGTAATTACAAAATAAAAGATGTACAAAGGCGATCTTATCGCTGAAAAGCGATTTCTTCCAGATAACCTTTGGGCACAGGACACGATATAGTAGTGACGGATAGGAAGTGTACAATATTCTTAAGGATGAATAAAAATAGTGTATGATAGATTCATTAATTCATACAAAGACACATATAAGTACAAATATCCATACATAAATAATCAAAATAGTATTAATATACGTGTATAAATGTTGCCTTTCCCTATTGAATGTAAATTTTAAAACAACAACGTAAATTGTTGAATTATAAATGTAATACTAAGAATACTACCATATAATTATGTAAAGTCATATTACCATGAATGTTTTAAATGAATTAAGCTTTGTATTTACTACGAGTGTAGGTACACGTGTAGACACGTTATACGAATATGTATTTTATAAATAAAAATTTATGTCATTTCCTAATTTAAAAACACTTAAGTTGTACAAAACTGATAGAAAACATCCTAATACCTGACGACATAACCAACTACAAGGAAAAATATATCTACTATGCAATTTTATGTCATTGGCAATATTTAAAAAAAAAATAGTTTTCATAATTATGTTCGCTCGTCTGCACAAAATCCTCCCCAGTTAGCTGCACCTACGCCACGCCCAGGGCGGTGACCTCTAGCATAAATTTAATAACCCGACGTAAATCACATCACTACATTTACTAGCCCTCGCAAGCCGGCAGCGATTAGCGCTCCCCTATAGCTTGAAAATCGTTTTATTGTTAGTTGATTTTTATTGAAAGATACTTTAATAATCTGCGTTGTATTTTCTCTACTTCCGATTCCGCGGGAATATCAGGATAAAAGGAAGCTTATGTGTTTTTCTAAATTCCAACTATCTACGTACTGTTTGTTCTTTTACATTAAATTCAGTAGTTTTTACGTGACAAAGTATAATATAAATGTCGTCAATCCTCAACATTTTTTAATTTGTACTGTTAGTAGCATAATATGTAAAACTACTACACAGATTTTAATATAACTATAATATTTAACCAAACCAGAATAGTTCTATTATCTGTTTGAATTAAAAAAAAATTGGCTTCGTCATCGATTATTATTATCGGGCATTCTTAAAACGATGTTTAAAAATATTTTTAATGTACACAATTAGCCCTGTTAAAGTTTTAGTAAACTGAACTTAACCGATCAACCTGTAAGCATACCACTCCTGGGCAAAATTGCTCCTTTAGGAAAACGGTTTGAGCGTAATCAACCACACAGATTCAATATTGATTGTCAAATGATTTCACTACCAAGAATGATAAACGGTCTGAATGTTTATAATAACAACCGGAACAGGCGCGCTTTCGAGGCACGGAGGAGGAAACGTCATACAACTAAACCTAAACTAGAAACAAATACTTTTTTTTTACACAATACACACACGGTCGTCTGTTCCTAAAGTAAGCAACTTAATGCTTGTGTTATAGGTAACAGCCGACTGGTATATAGCTACATATTTTTTTTTTTTCGATAAACATACTTATAAGTAATACATATAAAAAATATATAAATAAATATTTATATTACACCCAGACTCGGGGTGGGAATCGAACCCACAACTCTCGGAGCAGAAAGCAGGGTCACTACAAACTGCGCCAACGGGCTAGTCAGCTTATACGAATTCATTTACGTGCTCCGAGCGAAAATTTAACCTATAATCTTCGATGTTAAGACAACTATTTTGTAACGGTTGTTAATTTAAGAATATATACATACTAATCTTATGAATCTGACGAGTTTTTGTTTGGTTGATCGTACTAATTCAGGAACTACTGCTTCGAATCGAAAATTTATTTTTGTGTTAGATCGTTCATTTATCGAGGAAGGCTTATATAATATCTTACTGCGTAAGTGTAGACTATAGCTAGTGTTTATACCTTGTCCAACCGTTTATTTTCTTTTTGACAGCTCACGCCTATAAATCACTGTTTTTTTTTTTTGGAATAATGTACTAAAAATTCTACAGTAATGTCATACTTTATAGACGGGTAATGAAGTGCCCCGAGCTTAACAAACAACCACAGACTATGTAAATCAAGTTTATATCAAGAGTTATGAGCAACTATACTTGTAAAATCACATACTTACCTACTTATTTATTTAACAAACTAATAAACGATGAACTAATATTTTTAAACTAAAAATATTTCATTAAATCGATTGAAAATTCTTCTTAAGTTAACTCGATTAATATTTCAAATCGAATTGGTAACGTGTAAGTGAGTCACGAATTTACAATTTTCTTGAACTGTCCGAAAGACAATAAACGATTGGACAGGGTATAAATAAAATTATAATGATTTTTAGAGCGTTATATTACATTTTAATTTAAAATTAATTCAACATCCATGTCACGAATAAATCTTCTCTTTGTAATTTGAAATCGTAATACAATTAGAGGGTGTATATTTACGTTCAAGCATTTGCAAAATAAGCGAATATACATAATTGAAATCTAACCCTTTCTCAAACACATAGATCACGTGATAGTTTCATAGTAAATTTGATATTTCACAGTTTAATTAAACTGATTGTCATTGGTTGTATTCATTTAGATTATATTAATTCTCAAACACATCTTTAAGGTACGTGGATTTGCTTGTGGTAAAGCACCCGCTATATTTTCTTTTACGCTTTTGGTTTTCGTACGTCTTTGTTGTATCCGTTCCGTTTACAATGAAATATATATTGAAATAAAGCAATCAATACATTAAGATTTATTTATATTATATGTCAATTGAAAAACTGAGAATGTATTTGAAAATTCCGTAAATAAATAAAACATTATGCTTAAAGTTACAACTGATCAATTCTGTTTGAAGAGAAAAACAGTAAATACAAGTAAGTCTAGCTGTTTGTAGACACTTAAAAAGAAACAAAAGAATTATATGTATTTAGCGATAGCTACAACCGATGATGTAGTTCCGTTCAAATGACCCTACATAGAAAACTAAATTTGTATCCAGTTCTTCCACTCTATACATAGAGCTTAAACGAAAGACCTTCATATTTATAAACAAGAGTTTTGAATATCAATCGCTCCATCTTATCAATCTATTCCTAAAAAAAATGAGATTATAAATTTTTTCAAATCTAAAATAAGTTATTGTTAAATCAAAAATTTATTATACAATGTAAAGGCGAAACGGAAAACTTTCCTTGTCTCATTAATTTTACAAAATTGCTCAGTCGAAAGTTCCTATGATCTGATTTTTACGAGAAAACTTAACACCGAAAGAGTGTTAAGTTCATGAATAAATAAACTGAGAATAAATCAAACGTAGCTAAGCGAAAGCCGCACATTTCCGAGCAACTTTGTCATACCGTAAAATGTTTGGTCATACATAACATATGTATAATGCCCGCGTACATTATTACAGATACAAGTACACAGTATCAAAGAATTTTATTTTATTTTTATATGTTTAACACAGATGCCAGACCTTGCATATCCTGATATTCCGCAATAATTGAATTGAATATGTTATGTATGTGTATTGGATTTTCTTTTTTATACCACCCTGGTGACAAACAAGCTTACGCTCCGCCTAAAACGCCAGCAAAAACCCTTATGAAGAGCAGTAACCTTTACCTATGGACACTTCTAAAAGATTTATAAAAATCGCGTTGCCGACTCTATCTGCAGTACCTGATTATAGAGAAGAGGTTTTCGTCAAAAAGTACAGGCTATAAAGTAATGTCGAACCCTGTATATTATGACCCAAAGACAGAGGACCTGGACTGAAAACATTTGTATAAAAACAAATACAACTGAGGTAGGGCACAGCAGGAATTTCCTGCTCAAAATATGGAGCAGCCCGACTGGGGTAGTACCTCGACCTTACAGAAGATCACAGCAAAATAATACTGTTTTCAAGCAGTATTGTGTTCCTGTTGGTGAGTAAGGTGACCAGAGCTCCTGGGGGGATCGGGGATTGGGTCGGCAACGCGCTTGCGATGCTTCTGGTTTTGCAGGCGTCTATAAGCTACGGTAATCGCTTACCATCAGGTGAGCCGTACGCTTGTTTGTTGACCTAGTGACATAAAAAAAAAAAAAAAAAAATATCTACTCCGAGCTGGATCGAACCGGTGACTGCGGTGTTTAGACATCGTACCTACACATCTACTACATCAGAGTGATTGTCGCAACTAAATATACATACGAGTATAAAGGTATTATTCAAAATGTAAGTCGCTACGCTTACGCCTTAGCCTGTAATATCTCACTGCTGGGCATAGGCCTCTTACCCCATGTAGGTGAAGGATCAGAGCTTAATCCACCATGCTGCTCCAATGCGGTTTAGCAGATAAGAAGTGTAAATCATCCACAAAATATTAAAGCGGCAAAAATTTATGATCCTTTAGATCTAAAGTTAATCAGTGTAACAAGTAACCTTCTATTTATTCAGTTACGTTAATTGTACTGCTTGAAACTATTTGAAACTATAAACTTATTACGAAGCCATAAAAGTATGAACAGCATTAGGAAAATTACTACAAACAGTTTGACTAAATTGCACACTTCCTATTCTAATGACACTTAACAAATATAGTCTAAGATCGATTTACGTTTTCAGTGTTCAAAATTGCCATTAAAATACGCATACTTTTCGTTGTATAAATACACTGCTTAAGACTGTCTTTATATTTGACATAGAAATGTATTACAAGAAGTCGGCAAACTTATTTGCATCGACGTATATTCAAGGCTGATTTTTGTTTTATCTTTAAAATTTCGCACTTTATATTTTACTCTTGAAACATTTTCTTGTTAAACATTTCTCAAGGACGCTCATAGTAATTATGTCAATAAATAAGCTGCATATTTCAATCTTTGCTAATTTACATTATTTAGTAATAAGTATTTTATTAATCATTTCAGCCTATTGCAGTCCACTGCTGGACATAGGCCTTCACAAGCTCGCGCCAAAAATGGCGTGAACTCATGTGTTTTGCCCATAGTCACCACACTGGGCAGGTGGGTTGGTGACCGCAGGGCTGGCTTTGTGATGATGATAATGATGATAATGAAAAATGATGATTTTATTATTTAGTATTTCTGGTAACTTTGTTCGCGTGGAATTTACTTTCATATGCTACGCAATCGTTAATTCTTTCCTAAAATACATACAACATAAATTACTCCTTATAGCATAAATTTTTAGGCAAATACATTTAAAAATTTCAATTTATTTATTTGCTGCTCTTGTTGTATATACAGATCTTTTATACATTTCATACGTTTATATGATACGATTCCGCCTGTAACATTCCACTGCTGGATATAGGCCTCTTTCGTCATGTAAACAAGAATCTTTAAAAAACCGTGTGGTATCGTGGGACACCATATAGGAGCAAAGTTCCAAGTATTAAAAAAAACTACTTTATAAAATTATCTTACGGAATACCTGAGAGCGATCGTTACGCATAGAAGGCAATATACGCAAATCCGCAGTGGAGCAAATACAGGCTGAATCGATTCGACTCGATTACAGCAAGACTCGGGGGGGAATCGAACCCACAAACTCCTGGAGCAATCAAACTGCACCAACGGACTAGTACTTAAATGAAGTCATTGCAACGAAACAGTAATAATAAATATCAATGCGGGCAAAATAACGAGAACGTTTTAGTATAACATAATTTAATCTTAATACTTACATGGTCGGCACTTGTACGCGACTTCAACGAACTTCCGCGCACCCGGACATGGGTCAACCACCTCCGTTTTTAACTTCGTGCTGACTTTACACTGCGGTTTCTTTTGACATGCCTCCACCACCGTTTGCAGCAGTGAATACTGAGTGAAGGAAACGTTAATGACGTTAGGTATATCACAAACTAAGCTAGTTACTCAGTAAGTAAATAAATTTTAACTAGATAACGTTAATATTTAAATATATTAAATCTTTGAAAGACTATTATGAAAATAAATAACACTATTTACTTAAAATGATACACAATTACTAGGTTAGTTTTAGAGTGTCAAAGTGAAGTGAAATTAACTGCTTCATCATGCTATAAAAAATAATAAAAAAATAACTTGTCCAAATTCCAAAGACTTTGCAGATTGTAATGACAGAGCTTGATTTAAGTCATAAGATAATATATTAAAAAAAATCTCTAATAACTCGTACATCATCATCACCATCATCATCACAGCAGCCTTTCGCAGTCCACTACTGGACATAGGCCTCCACAAGTTCACGCCAAAAATGGCGTGAACTCATGTGTTTTGCCCATAGTCACCACGCTGGGCAGGCGGCTTTGCCGCACCGAAGACGCTGCTGCCCGTCTTTAGCTTGTGTATTTCAAACCAGCAGTTGGATGGTTATCCCACCATCGGTCGGCTTTTTAAGTTCCAAGGTAGTAGTGGAACTGTGTTATCCCTTAGTCGCCTCTTACGACACCCACGGGAAGAGAGAGGTGGCTATATTCTTTGATGCCGTAACCACTCAGCTTCTCTCACTCGTTCTCATTAGCAATAAACTATTTACTGAACAAAGAAAAACTTAATAAGTTTTTTTTTTAATAAATAAGACAGAAAAGTATACACAGACATATATCTTGACATAAAATATATCATATTTTCGATAATATCAATTAGCAATAACTCGAGAAGAAAATTTGATACTGTTTTGAAACAAACTCTTAGCAAGCAGAACAAACTTTTGTTTTCTTGTGGTAATTGCAGTTATAATGAGCTTACGTTTTTAATTAAAAATTTGCAGAAAGAGCTAGGTTTAAGAATTTTAAGTTTCATTAAAGTTTGCCTTACCCTAAGCTTTAACTACCAAATTGTACATAATACACTCATTGTTTAAATGAATTTAATTTTTACTATGCTACAATTTCACAAAAATGCGGAATGTATAAAAATAAAATAACTTACGCTTACGTCATAGTATATATAGAGCTTTAGAGCTTTCTTAATAAGATACAAACTAAAAAATTACCTGCAAAGGGGTTGGCCATGAGCACTCATTGTTCTCCCCAAATTCATCATTCGGGCTTGTTACAGCTTCACAGCCGTGGCCTGCAGACAATGCCTTCCCATACTGAGCGACTTGAATATTAATTGATGTTCCTGGTGGGCAGGATAACGATACTATTTCATCATCGCATACCGCACGCTGAGTTGTCCTGAGAGTGGTAAGCAGCAAAGCTGTAACAAGAAAATTAAAAAATCTGCAAATTTTTCTAAAAAATAAATGATTTTTTATGTCAAATTTATTTGAGTATAATTAATAAATAAAATAATAAAATAGTATTTGCCAGTCTTCTTAGGTCTGATGTTCAGTTAGTGAATTTATTTGTTTCAATATAAGCTTTCAACGAAATTGGCTTCTTATTAATTAAAATATATTTTTATTTATTTGTAAATCTTAAGATTTAAAAGGCCAACAGAACTTAATTTAAATTCGTTGCGATTAATTATTCAAAATTACTTTTAGAACCTAGAACAAAGGAATTACTTTGTTGTGTGCCTTTAATATCCACTAATTTCACTTTTAGGGCTTTAAGATGATACTTACATTTATTTAATAGTTTATAGTAAAACAAAATATCTTATAGTATATTTCTACTTACATTTTATAAAATCCATTTAATAAAGTTAGAAATAAGATATATTTATGATATTGTATCAAATTTATACAGTTAAACATGATTAATACTCATATTTATTTTCTACTAGTCTTATATTGGATTTACCCTAAGGTTGTACACGATATTCAATTAAATATTTAATTACAAGGATAATAATAATACACGCTGATTATTTATTTTGGGTGTGTTTATTTTATATCACAAGGAAGTACTAATTGTTATTTTCTTTCACTTTTAAATACATGTACGAGTATTGTTGTATTGTTGTCGATGTTTGATGTTTGTAAATTTTGTTTATGCTGATTTATTTATTTTTACCCAAACATAATATATATATTGTCACAGACTGATCTGACGAGCCGAGAAAAATAGTTAATACGCACTTGTAAGGACAATTTAGAAAGTACTCATCAGATGTCAATCAAGTTTAAATGAAATTACATGATCAGCACCATCTTTTGATTTAAAAAAAAATATCAAAATCCATACATCCAGTAAAAGGTTATAAGGTGTAATACAAGGTAGGTTGACGAAAAAATACTCAAATAAATACGCATTATATATAATACGCAAAGAATATAGCCACCCCCTCTCTTCCCGTGGGTGTCACAAGAGACAACTAAGGGATAACACAATTCCACTACCACCTTGGAACTTAAAAAGCCAAGCGATGGCGGGATAACCAACCTACTGCTGGCTTTGAAATTCACAGGCCGAATACGAGCAGCAGCGTCTTCGGTGCGACAAATTCAATCCTGCTGTCACCAACCCGCCTATCCAGCATCGTGACTATGGACAAAACACATGAGTTCACGCATTTTTGGCGCGAACTTGTGGTGGCCTATGTCCAGCAGTGGACTGTGATAGGCTCAAATGAATGATCAATGAATGAAATACGCATTAATAGAGACAACTCAAATAATACTTGTCAAATCTCGAGTAAATTTAAATAGGACCACATGAAAAGCACCACATTTCACACCACATCATATTTCTGTTTTTAACACGTGTAATGTCTATGACAACCGGTATGACATCGACTTGTTCACCAGTGGGTTCAATAAGTACAAATACTTATTAAATGGGAAAAAAAGAAAAAAAAGTAATCAAATTTGAGTTAATGTTTAAAACTATTGTTATTTTTGGCGGTAGGTATTATTTGTTTTTCAAAAAAAAATCCAATATGATTTTGTGTTGTTTCTCAAAAGTATTTGGAATTTGAGTTTGTAGTAATATTCGATTTATATAATATATATTTGTTTTTGTTTTTTTTTTCATATTATATATATGTCATATGTACAACTATATTTTATTGCATTGTGTAACATATTTATTGGTGTTCGAAGTAATAATTTCATGTTAATAGATATAAGTGGAAACTTTGCTGGCTTAATCATTCTTATTGTCTTGTGAATTAATTGAATTGTTTTGTGCTGTTTGTATCCCAATAAATAAAAAAATAAAATAAAACATTTCACTTCAATTTTAATTAACATTTATTGACTACATACTTTATTAGTTTATGACAGTATATATGATTGTTAATTTTTATTATTCTTTTTATTTATTTAATTATGTATTTTCTATAAGTATTAGAATGTTGACATTTGTATTTATGTTTATTATTTAACTGCATCACCTACTCAATTTAGTTAATAAGTTTCCTTTTTATGTCTGGGGGTTGTCTAGAAGAAAAGGCTAATTAGCCATAAGTCCGCCCATTGTACTTCACAGTCTGTAACTATCTTTATGCTTTGTATTTAACGTGTTTGTTGTATATAACGGTTATAGAAACTTTATTCTCATAAAGAATTACAATAAATGTAATTAAATGAGAAATTTAACTATATAAACAATTTGTAATTTATAACATAGTATTACTGCGAGTCCAACACAAAAGAAAAAAATAAAACGAAAGTAGGTAGAAATCCAACACTCAGTTTACACAGCGATCGAATGCGTGGAATATAAATAGATCAAACACGCATACATACATACATACATATATACAACATAATAAATAATTAGATGTCAAAGTTTTGTACGGTCGGCAAAGAAAGTGGTGTACCAGTTTTGATTTAGTTTCATGGTCATCGATAATTACAACAAGGTTCGTTATTAAAATATATTACTGAAAGAGACATATAATAATGACGTAAACCTAATTAATAAGTATCCATACGTCATTACACATGACATTTTAAACTCTATTAGGTATAAATAATATCGTTAACAATAACCAGATAAAGACGACAATAGAAGTTGTCAGATCGATCTGCAAGCGAAACTAATCTTTATCAACTATGAACCTGCAAGCGGCATTCAACCTTAGGGTGGTGCACCACTTTACTGGTCCACGGTACATAATTATTTCGTAAGCATAATTTGTCTTACGCATCCAAAAGTTATTGTCACATGTCACATTGTCAAATTTTAAGGTTTTAGTCTTCTTATTTTAATAGAAATAATGTTCAATTTGCCAGACTTAAAATATGTTTAATCTTTAGTATAGCTATCATTTAAGGCAATGTATAAAATATTAATTAAACTCTACAAAAATAAAAAAGTCGCAATAACAAACTATTAAAATAAAATAAAAATAGAAAAAGAAAGTACAAATCTAAGATAAAATCTCCATTCTCTTATCCAAACAATAAATCTGAGTATTCTCAGAAAACGGTTCCTAATCATAATTGTACAATATTTTTTTATCGTTCATTGAATATGAAGACCCTGAAAAAATGGTTAAGTGCCTCAAAGGTTTTGAAGTGCTCAATTTATAAACTCAAATAGCTTCGGATTCTTCAGTGAAAATAAATGTACTGAAAAGGTTTTTAGAAATATATCCGCAAAAAAATAATTGAAGAACCTAGTAAGTTGAAGGTTATAGTGGACGCAAGTATCCATAATAGTACTGTACATAATTATTTTTGTACTCAAACGAAAAAAAACGACATTTACATCAACCATACAAGTGTAATATAATACACATTATTAGGTATAACTCACAAACTGCTTGTCGAATCTCGCAGAAAATTAAACGAGACCACACAACTAACACCAGCTTTATAATAAAAAATAATAATCAAAATCGATACAAACAGTAAAACGTTATGGAGAAACACACATTAAAAAATACAGTCGAATTGGGAACATTGTCCTTCTTTTGAAGTCGATATTTTATCGTTACATGTCTATTATGTCTCCTAATCAGGACAGAATTAATATACAGATGACGTGAACAAACGTATTGTATAATAGTATGGTAATTCATAATTCCTTTTAATTGGGATGTATATATATCCTCTGTATTACTTATTACTGTTTTACTAAAGATCGACCGTCCATGACTCAATTTCGCTTGCCAACTATGTTTTTAATTAAATCGAAATTTGGACTTATGCGGCTGCTAAATAATACTGATAAGTAATAGAAAAAGATAATATGATTAGAGGAGGTATACCCGACAAGTCAAACGTGATTCATTTGGCTTCACATACCTTGATCCTAAAAAAATGTATTGTTATATATGTATTATACGAAAAAGTTTATCTGGAGGAACTCTTTGTATTCCATTACAGCTCACCTTTAGCTGATATTTTTACTAACGTAATGAACCCATTAACGTAATGAATCTTAGCAACCTTTCCTTTATATAACTTAAAAGGAATCATCGTAAAATAACACAAATATCTATATAAAAAAAAGGATTTAAGTTATATTTTATTGGATAAGACTTTTACTTAACAGATCAAAGTTACCTATCCCTTTGTAAATTAAAGAAGCACTCTATTTCTATTAACGTAGAGAGCTCTTGATACATAAACATTACCGGGACTATGGGGTTGTGAGTACGTAAAAATGTGAACGCTTGTATGAAAGTCAACATTTTTTTAAAGTTTGATTTACAAATAAGACTACATTTTTATATTCTAGATTTTAAATTCATAAATACGAGCTCTATTATATATATTTATATATACGTTTTAATAAAATAAGATCTTATTTGGGTACATAAAGCGAGGTAAAACTCATTTGCATGAATAAAGACGCGAGCAACACCTTGTTATTGTAAAATTCATTAAAAAATTACTTTTTTTATTACTAGGACTTGTACGTTTTCCTCTTAATTCTAACAAACCTACTCAATTTTGCTAATCCAAGCGTTTGTCATCTTAGGCACCAGACATATTATTGTTTCGAATTATGTTACATCGATACTACTTAAAGCGCCGTAAAAAGCTATATTTTATTAATAAAGAAATATTTAAATGTATGTATGTAATGTATATGTTGTGTATACAGCTCAAATAAACATATATCCCAAACGTTAATAAATTCAAGATATTAATATGTCTGTGTTGATTGAAGTTTTTAACTAGACAATATGGCACGCATATAACCGTTTCTATAAGTAACTTATTTTCCTCAGCTTAAAACTTTAACTAACAAACTTTTAAGTTTATAATATACGACTAGCCCGTTGGCGCAGTTTGTAGCAATGCTGCTTTCGGCTCCGAGGGTTGTGGGTTCGATTCCCACCCCGAGCCTGGGTGTAATATAAATATTTATTTATATATTTATATATGTAAAATGTATTCTTTATAAGTATGTTTATCGAAAAAAAATATGTACGTATACCAGTCAGCTGTGTTACCTATAACATAAGAATTAGCTTACTTTAGGAACAGACGATCGTGTGTGTTTTGTTTAGACATTTATTTATTTATTTATAATATACACATATATTGTAGTTAGCAAATAAGTGTAAATTTAATAAAAATAATATCTATAAACAAAAATAATATGTAGAATAGTCTTGATCAGTGGACTCACGTCAATTTTTTTACAGATTCTAAGGCTAGCTATTAAGTTATCTAAAGTTGCAGTGAACTACTGATGCATGTTTAAATAAAAAATAAATTAATATGGAATGACAAAAGCACGGGTATTATAAGCCCGTGGATATATCACTTACATAAAAAAATATACACATATAACACAAAGCATAAAATATTTATGACTAATAAATGAACAGACACTTCTACTATCTAAGACTTCGTTTTGAATGAATTTTAATAGCACGTTGTACGCGTCATGATATTAAACGGCTTTGACATAAACGACATACGGCGCTTTCATAGAAATTCCCGCCTCAAGTTAAATCACATAACCAGATTCAACGTTTCCGAGGACCAATAAAGAATACGTATGTTTATCACAGCTTCAAGGCGCCTGTAACATTAGGGAGACAAAAGAACACCACATCAAATATAACATACTGCGTCTTGAGGGAAATCGTCTGAAACAATAGTCGCTGATAATGTGAATAAGCGGTTTTGGTGAATTTTCCCTAACATATTTTAGAAGTATCACCGTACATTGAATGTAATGTTATTGTGTAGAAATTAGATTTCTTAGCTTATAATTTCTTTCTTATATCTATACATATAATAAAATGGTAGGAAAGTCAAAACTGTACATTGAATATTTTTTTTAAAGAATACTTGGGGTGTGATATACAATCGATACCGAAGTCAAAAATATAGTTTTTAGAATTTTTGTCTGTTTGTCTGTATATATGTCCGGGATAAACTCAAAAAGTACCGCATGGATTTACTTCAAATTTGGCACGAATACTATTAAGAAGTCGGGTCAACATATAGGTTACATATTATCATGCTATCACCTACGGGGAACGAGCAGTGAACCTTTATTTCCTCAACGCATTCTGTAACAACGTGTAATCTAACGACATATATTTGAATGTTATTGTTATTATGTTAATAACCATGCTGTATAAGCTAGCTTCACACTATAAAAATCACGCAATATAAGTAACTAAGCCGATAAACATAATTAAATGAATATAAGTAGACAAGACAATTTTAAAGCAGTGCCATCTATGAGATTTTTCTGTAGATATGAAATGTTAAGAGGAAACGGGTAAATAAATGTTATGTTAAAAGGTATAATCGTAGGTATTTTTGGTGCTGTATAGCGTTCACGCAGACGACGTCGCGAACAGCAGCTACTGTACATATATGTACACAAATGTTTACACTGTAACTCGATAGACTCTTGACGCTTGTCAGCACCTACTATTGACTTCTGTTACTGTTCGGGGCTCACTTTTCTATTACACTCTTTATATAATCCCGCTAGACAGTTGAAATGAAACCCTAATAAAATTATTGTGAAAAATAACAAAATCTAAAACAGTTCCACGAGAGACGTGTACCTACTATTCGTAAAAGTTCTATGTATTGTATTGTATTGTAGTGGGCTCGGTTTTCCGCATTTAGACACAGAGGTGGTCCATTATGCGTGAAAAGTGGGATGACTAGTTCAGCCAGCCCAGCTCCTTCCAGAAGCTCAGAAGCCTCCTGGGGCGTTCACAGGCTTCTCGGAGCGTCCTTATTCCCTTAAGGATGGTAGCCCGGTGTGTGGCCACTCCCTCACATTCCAGGATTACGTGGGCGGCTGTTTCTTCAGCAGCCAGACAGCCCCTGCAAAGAGGGCTGTCTGTTGCATTCATGATGAATAGTTGGTGATTAAGTGCCATATGGCCGGTAATCGTGCCAACAACTATTCGGATGTCTAAACGGTTAAGACTGAGCAGTCGGCACGCTAGTTGCGGTGATACCTCTGTGAGTATCAATTTAGACTGCCTACAGCCGGTTTGGTTTGCCCAAAGGGCATTGTGATTTGCACGTGTACGTTGCCTTACCCACGAGCGCAGTTGTCCAAAAGGTAGCGGCATTAGGATAGTTGGGCCGGCAACCTTTGTATTGGACCCCTGTCTAGCAAGCTCATCGGCAGCGTCGTTACCGTGTGATCCACTATGTCCTTTTATCCACTGTAGTATTACCTCATTATGTGAGGCTAATACTTCCAGGGTTTGATGACATTCGTATATAAGACTAGAGTTAATCAAGTTGCTCTCTAGTGCTTTAAGTACAGCCATGCTGTCCGACAGAATACGGATTTTGTAATCCCTAATGCCTTTTGACAGGACGGCGGTGGCTGCATGGGTTATAGCAACACATTCACATTGAAAGATGGAACTGTGTTGGCCCAGCGTTAGTGATAAATTGATATTAAGGTCTTGTGAGTACACTCCAGCACCGGTACCAGACCCCATTTCGGAGTAAAAGTTCTATTTACAAACTACAATTAATTATCAAAAACAAAACTAAATAATTATACAAAGTTATGGTAAAAGATACAACTTTAATAAAATATACTTGTTCTCGTCACTACATAGTATAAAACAAAGTCACTTTCTCTGTCCCTATGTCCCTATGTATGCTTAAATCTTTAAAACTACGCAACGGGTTTTGATGCAGTTTTTTTTTTTTAATAGATAGAATGATTGAAGAGGAAGGTTTATATGTATAATACATGCATAACATGGTAGAGGAATACTGGTAGTTTTTGCAACCGTGCGAAGCCTGGGCGTGTCGCTAGTTTAATATGACAGTATGGTGAGTATAGCTTTAGAGGAAAACACCTTCGGAGCGTTATTTGGGGACGTCTAGATTTGATTACTGCAGTGTCGAAACTTTTGATATGATTTGCAAAATTATTCATATAACTACTACTCAATGTTTGTGTGGACAGTGAAATTGAGCGAAATTATTCTCGTACAAATCACACTAACACAAATATATTATATTATACAAATAAAAAGGAATCGCTTAAATGTGTGTGAACATAACTTCCGAGAGCTGTTTAAACAGTAACTACCTTCTATTTTCTTTAAGTACATTACATATACATTATATTACATACATTATACTCAATACTAAAAAAAACACGTAATAAATGTGAAAAATAATCCTCTAAATCCTCCTTCATTTTTTTATCTCAAGTATAAAAACCGAATCAAGCGTTCAGTTAGGCCGATATTAATCTCAAGAGTAATGTTGTTTCTACAACGACATTTATCTAATACGGGTTTTATAGAGACATAACATCGCACACATACACATCGTCACACACACATCACAGATCTTAGTTACCCGTACCCTTTTTTTGTATATCATGAATTTTTATAGAGTAGAGTATGCTATTATCGGTAGCCTTTCAGACTAGCAGTCCATATGTAGGTAGTTATTTAGTAGTGTTTATAAAAACGTATAAAAAAATTATATTTTTGCATCTTGTAACAAAAAACATGGCATTTTAAAATGACGTGTTTGTTGACTTCTACCACGGAGTTATAAAAGCAGATTATTTTCCTTATTTTATTAAATTTAATTGTAGATTGTCGTCACATTAATAATATTACTATCTAATTCGTTAGACAGAAAAAGTTGCATTCAGGTTAGCCTGGCTCTAGTTTTGTTAGTGAAATTATAACAAGGCTTTTTAATAACTCTATCTCTTTCAAGATCTTAGCTTTAAAAAAAATTAAGTAGATTTTATCGATTTTCATTTACGTCAGCTGGCTAAGTCCGATAAGCTGATTTTTTGCGAACAATTTAAATCACATGTTCTGTTCCATTGTTGCTTTACATCGGTCGGGGAAGAGGTATTTTCGTATTTTCTAGTAAAAAGTTGTAATAAAATCTTTTTGGTTGTGTTTTTTTTTGTAACTGGCTAGTTTTGATGCCGTGAAAAGCTAACATTTTGAAATTAACAAGTAAAAAATGGTTTTCCGCCACTTTTAATTTGTTTTTCTGTCTGCCAAAATAGCTGAATCCAAGAAAGAAAAAAAATCGGTAAATTTTAAAGTTACCTTTAAAAAAAGGAAAAATGCGACTCAAGGCGCAACTCAAATTGTGACACTTATAGATCTAATGCAGCCCCAAATCATCATCTGTTTCGGTCTCTTCAGAATTCTTTATGTAGTGTAAAATTAACATCAAGAGAGGACTGTCAAAACGCGGTTTTTTAAGGAGAAGTCCCAAAATTTATACAGCAGCGGCAGTTTGTCACTACTTACCAGATGGCGGTAAGCTATCGAACAAAATGGTACATATATATGTATACTAGCTTCTGCTTCTTCTGCGACTTCGTCCGCGTGGAGTAGGAAAAATTATGTCATACATGATTCTGCGAAACTTTAAGGGAAAAAAAAACAATTTTGAAATATTCTTCATTGGTGCTCCGCTTTTATTCGTTTTAGCGTAATTATATATAGCCTATAGCCTTCCTTGATAAATGTGCTATCTAACACTGAAAGAATTTTTCAAATTGGACCAGTAGTTTCTGAGATTAGCATGATTTTTTGTGTAAGTGAACATACTTTCATACTGAAATCTTTCAACGTCAAGACCAATGCCAGTAGTACCAATCAAACAATCAATCAATTATCAAAGAAGAAGGTTACTAAACTAATCAGTAACAAAAGACTAATAACTTAGTGATTTAGTTAAACATTTATTATTACCATTAAAGGCTTCCTTCGTAGAACAAAAGGACATTGTTTTTCTCGTTTTATTTTTTTATCGAACAACAGGATATCGTAAAAGGTTATACAACCTTAATAGCTTTACCAAAGAAAACAAATTAAAGAAGCCGATAAAATTTTATACTTATTCTTGAATATTAATTAAGATTTCCGAAAAACAATGGCATCAATATCAAACAGTCGGTTATAGATTGGTCATTGTTATCGTTAGACCGTTTTTTTTTTTTTTTTTTTTTTTCATTGAATAATAAAGACTATCAAACCCGATATACTGAAGTCTATTAATGTTACTATCGACTCTAAACACGACAAAATGATTCCTTGTCAAACATAATCTTAAACATACATATAATTCTGCTATTACTAATTTATGGTTCTGTTTTGTTCTGCGTGATAATATATTTAAAAATATATATTTTAACATAAAATAAATATATGACTTTTTCATAATAGGATACATTATAATAAGAAACTGTTGTGTATACTACAACTAATAAGAAAACTTTTGTTTTGAATTGCCATTTCGTATTTTAGTGTTAATGAAGTGGTAAAACAAAAAACAAATACAGAAAACAAGGTGAATCTGCTAACGCTATTGCGTGACTTGCCACAAACATACATGACCAGTGTAATTACATCACACATCCTTAATTTCATGCAATGATTACACGGGGAGCATGCTTAGTCACGACATGTTGTTGTTGATAATCTGGTCACGCCGATATCATTGCATTGCAACGCGTAATGAAAAATACGAAAAATGTTAGGTGAGATTTTTCTTTACGGCAAAACGCTTGTTTAAGATCTCGCTTAAATTTGTTCGTGTATATCTAACTGCACGTTAATATTATTAAAATGAATTATGAAGTAAAAGCTATAATTATTAAATGTAGGTATATGCTTAAATTTTAGATAATTTTTTATGTCCAAAATTTAAGTGCTGTTATTCTTAATGCTTCCATCGTTCTTGTTGATGTGCATTTGGATATATTTGAAATTACGAAACAAGAAGTAGAAAAGTGAAGATTAGTAGTTTTTCAAGTTGAACTAATGGATACAAATCTTATTTAAAACTTGAACAGTTCGCCACGTCACGTATGTGTATCCTCAAACTTTTTGGATACGGACAAGTCCCTTCGTCCGACTTTTATCTATCCCAATTCTTTTACCAGTTTTTAGATTTAATAAAGAATTTATATTTGAAATGGCAATATAATATGAATAAAAGGCGTTGGGAAAAGTTTAGTTAGGGAAGAACGTTTTAGATTGTCTCATTTCTGATGCTATCTTTGAGAGAGACTAGACTGGCCGTTCACACACCTTAAGTGATTAAACTTATGGACTACTCTCATTGTCAGTGTCAATTTCTTAGCACCGTATGTCAACAAAGGCCTTGTTGACATACGCTTTCCTCGAAGACTTTTGCCTTCAAACATTGCAGAATCTTAGAAGTGGAGACTCGCCAAGCCAAATTCCGCTCAGCCCAACCGAATTTTAGTATCGGCTTCATTCTCGAAGTTGTTTCCACCTATTTGGATTTTATGGTACACATAATCATGTCCAACTGCAATAAGTGTACATCGACCGACACCTTGTAATGTGTGTTTAGTTTTAATAATATTTTCAACTTCTATTCAGTAATTAGTAATTTATAATCAACTTCAAAAAGGCGGAGATTCTCAATTCGACTGTACTTTTTATGTAAATTACCTCATACTTTACTGGGTGGTATCGATTTTTATGATTATTTTTAAATTGATAGCTGGAGCTTGTTATGTGGTCTTACTTAAATTTGACATCGAGGTCTGAAGAATACTTTTTGAGTTATGAGTATAGTTAACACGTAATTAATTGAATATTTATTCGTCTAGCTTACCTTGTATTACTTGTCGATGAAAATGGAAGTCAGTTTTTTTCGTTTGCGAGCTAATACAATAATAAAATCTCTACAAACAAATCTTTGGTTCATAAGATAAATTGAATCGACCATTGTAATTTAAAAAAAAACACAAAAAATAAATCAATTTTGTTCGTATTACAAAACATTATAAATTTTGACCAAAAAATAATACATTTGATGTAAAAGCACTAAATGTTAAGCGCTTTTATATTAGTGATTAAAATTTTGATTAAAATTCATGTTTAGCTGAAAATCAAAGGCAATATTTTTTTATTCAGACTCTTCGTCAATGGATCCCCGCTTAATCGTGATACTCTGTCTATCGAATATCTAATTATTGCCTTTTTGTATCTTTTTTCTAAATATATTATTTGATGAATTAATGAATAAAAAGATGCCATAGAGATTCAACTGCCGGGCTATTTCGTTTTATTCTAAATGCCTTTTACTCATCGAAAATCACAAAAAAATGGATATGGCTTACAAACTACAAAGGTAAACTTTTCCTTATTAACAAATAAAAATTGAAAGATATTATAGGTATTAAGAATGATTATTTTTACTTTTAAATTCTCAGTCAAAAATAATAATAACTTTTTCACATTTTTTATACAAATCGTAAGATACGGTTCAGTCAGTCACGTTGACTACTTTCGAGTTTATCAAGAAAAGACAGACAAGCCCAGCGGGAGATTTTGTTTGATAATATTTATATTAAACGTGTACAAACCCTTTCTCTTTTTTTAAAGATTGTCAGGAACCATTTAAAAAAATTCAACATTAATAAAATTATATGTATGCATATATGTTATATATATTTGTATGTGTGTATTTATATGTGTATATATAGGTATGTTTAGTGAAATAATGAAAAATGAAGACATGCCGCTTAAAGAGAAAAGAAAAGTATATAATATCTGCATTTTACCATGCTTAACATATGGTTGCCAAACATGGGCATTAACAGAAAAATTAATGAACAAAATAAGCGTATGTCAAAACGGAATAGAGAGAAGTGTAATTGGGGTAAAGAGATTGGATAAAATAACATTAGAAGAAATAAAAAATATTACTAAATTTAAGGATGCAAAAAAGATATGCAAGACTTTAAAATGGAGATGGACGGGACATATGATAAGAGAGATAAACGAGAAATGGACAAAAATGATAACGGATATCTTAGGAGTAGAAAAAGAAACAAAGGGCGACAAATGAAACGTTGGGAAGATGACCTGAAGAAGGTGGCTGGTCCAGTGTGGATGAGAATAGCGAGAGACAGATCAATGTGGGAAAAATTAGAGGAGGCCTATGTCGAAGGACAAGCTGTTTGAAACCGATTGTCGATAACAAACTAATATAAAAATCTTATTATTTCTATAAATTATGGAACAGTAATAAAATCTTATTTTATTTTATTTTATTTATTTTTATATAAGTATGTTTACACGTTTATATCTCACTTTAAACTTTGTATCATAATTTGTATACCTACACCGACCTAATACCATCTCACCTGCTCCTAGGTGAACTGGAAAAGAACGCTTTTCAGCGATAAGGGCGCCCTTTACACATAACATTTCTGTTTTGGTATCATACATATCTGTTTTTGGTGTACAATAAAGTGTTATATTATTATTATTATTGATTATTCGTTACTATTGACTTAAGTTAGTACAGTTATACATTATCGCAGCATGACAATTGCACTCATATATTATCACGATAGCGATCGTGATTGAGCCTGTAACCTCCCACAGCTGGGCATAGACCTCTTTCTACGTTTAGGGGAAGGATATATTATATCATAATGATATAATTCAAAATTTTATTCAATTGTTATTTCACAAATAATCACAATTTCATCATTATCAATACTCATAATAAAAATGTAACGCAACGTTGTCTGTACATGGACGATATATGAGGAAAAATATTACTGGGATGTTTATCAACGCAAATAATGCCCAAACTAATGATTGTTAGAATTTTTATCTGTTTGTCTGTGTTTTTACGCTAATATCAGAAACAGCTAATCCGATTTAGATGTGATTTTCACTAATATATTGTGGTAAGCTTCACTTAACATTTGGTGCTTGTTTAATATCAATCGGTTCATAAATAAAAAAGTTATGCAAATTTAATGAATCACGTTGAACATGTAAATATCCATATGTCTATATTAATAATCCTAAATAAACCAAAAGGTATATCCAAAAATTCTGTCCAAAGTCATTATTCTACACTGACAAAGTTGTGGGTACAGCTAGTTTAAAATAATATTTTGTACCTAACCTACCCAATATGATATTATATATTACCTCAGTACTGTTATATATAGTTTTTTATATCTTTATATAACAAAGGGCAAAAAGGCCTAAACATAAGTATCAATATACCTTTAAATATTTACGAGATGGAGGATTTTGCCAGGAGGGACAACGTAAACAGGATAAGGGAGTTTAGGACAATTGATAAAGTTAGGGGATGCTTTCTTAGATGATGATTAAAATTATGGTTGAAACCTTCGTCAAAGACACTGAATCGATACGCACCAGGTTCAATTAACTAGGCTACAAAAAATTGACGCTTGTTAAATCGTACAGCCTTGACAATAAGTAGAAAAGTTTTACTATAAACTTGATTGTGAAGTCAATTGAGTACAAGTGTCTGCAATTTAGGCTAGGAGTAAGTCAATATTAGATCAGTAATTCTAGTGTAGATAAACGGATATATAGATGAGATAACAAAAATATAGATATTAAAAAAATTCAAAGTTTTACTGTTCAAGTGCAATTGAACTGTAATAGGAAAACATTTTATCACAGACCCTATTTTAAGTATTAAAATTATATAGCATATTGAGTGGTATAATTAAGTAGATTTGCTACCGCATGTAAATTACAATTTGCTTAAAGAAATAAGCTGAGAGATAATAATTACAGTTAAAAATAAATAATAAAAGATAATAGTTATATTCAGTGGTAATGTAATAGAGAATTAATTTTGCTGTTAATTACATACAGTTTTCTATTGACATTTATTTCTTGTGTGCCATAAGACAGTCACATATTTTTTAAATCTCTCATAAACTTAGTAGCTCATACAAAAATTCAATATTTTGTTTTACTTTCAACACCATCTAAATTTAAATCTCGTTCTTCAGTTATCCTATTGTTATTTTCATAAAATTTTAGAATATATGTCATGTTAGAGGCACAAAAGGTGTACAAATTATTTTACTGCAATATTTTTCCATATTATTTGATTTAAAAAAATTAAAATACGATAACCATAATTTATTTTCTATTAGCAGCAACGGTAACTAACATTTAGTAAAAATTTAACATTTTTTTTTTTTTCTAAAAAGTATTACTTTTCTTTTTACCTTAAATTAAAAATCGAAATGAGGTCCAGATGGGCTGTTTGTGGGTAAAATATCTATTTACTCTTTAATATATCATACTTATTTATACATGGAAGGCGTTTATCACCTTCGCAGTTCGTTTCGAGGAAATAAACGTTACGTGTGAATAGGTTGGATGACTCGGCGTTCTGTGGTAAAAAAAAAAAAAGATTCTTAATAGTAATCTTCAAAGTATATCCTACAGAAAATCGATAAGCAGTTTCTTGGTTTAAGTTTAGTGTTTAAAAATAAACGGTTTAGTTCATTAAGACTAATTTTAAATAATTTTGCTGGAGAGGTGTTAAATTCAGTCTTATATATGGGGTTGATATTTGAAGAACCATCGCAAAGATGCCTAAAGTCTGAGTCTGATACAATTTGAGAAAATCTCCCAGCGTCACGTACTTATTTGTTTCAAATTAGCGTTTTATTTTTGCACAAATAAAAAGATAGATATTTTTAAGGAACAACTATTACTTTTTCTATGTATATGATAATTTTAAGATAGTATAAAGTGTGCGTAATTAAAATGTGCGTAGCACCTCGAACATTAACTAATCGAAATTTAATGGATATAGTGACGATAATAATTAATATTTCTGGAAATATTTAATACAGAAAATGATATTTTTTACTTTTACATAAAAATATAAACATAATTAAAAGTAAAAAAAAATAAGAATTATATATTTCGTTTTAGTTAACAAAGGACCCATTAACGCTGTTTAGAAACACGATATTATTCCCTGACCTTTCACTAGCATGTTGTTCTTTAAACGAATCGCTAGAGTAACGATAATTGATGATTTTTATACATAACAAAGAGGTGTGTTAGCCTCGCCCACTCGTATATTAATTAAAAACGTGACAACCGCGAACATAGCCCTTTCATACCGTGACCGAGTTAAGTTACAAACAATGTTCTGTTTTGGTCTAAAATTAATAATGACGTCACCCACAGACGTTTTTCTATTGATTTTTCATACAAATTAATGAAAGACTTTAATATAATTTCAGTTTAAGTTTAATACCTTTTACATAACCTACTGTTGGACATCTGCTACTTTTAAAGAAAAAAATATATCATACATGTACGAATACTGAGGTGAGGTGGGGTATATCAGAAAATATCCAGCTCAAAATCTGGAACAGCCCAACTGGGGAAGTACCTCGACCCTACAAAAACATCACAGATAAATAATACTGATTTCAACTTTGTTGTGTTTTTGTGGTGGGCAAGGTGACCAGACCTCCGGGGGGGGGGGGGGTTGAGGGTATTTTGATGATCTAACGCGCTTGTGTATTGCTGGTTTTGCAGACGTCTATAAGCTACCGTAATCACTTACCATCAGGTGAACCGTAAGCTTGTTTGTCCAATTAAAATATTTCTGGCTTTAAAATACTATGCATTACTATTTTCCTATTCACAAATGTAGCATTTGTATACGTAATACTAAATTAATTTACATTTGATGTCGAAACAAAATTTTTTGTACCTACAATGAAAATGTTAAATTAATGCATATGCGAGTACAGATTACGATATTTTCAGATACGATTTACGAGATTTATATTACACAGTTTGTAACGTTATTTTTAAGCAAAGACAAATTCGTCTTAAAAAAACAATGATCGCGTTGAAAAAAAGGATTTTGTATCTCAAGACAAAATCACTTACTGGTATTAGCTTTTAATATCTTATGAGTTCAATGAACCTCAAAAGCCCTTTGTTAAATATTCACAAGGCAGTGGTTCTCGTAAATTCAAACAAACACTAACAAAACCAAAGCAAGTAGCAAATTAAATATAAATTTGAATAAATATGTCCTCGTACGCTTGCTAAGTCAAAAGACTAACAAGTCACATAATGCAAAGCTACGCCGTAGAGATTTCGTAGCACTTTCTGTTTTAGAGGACTTCATTTAAACTACTTCAAATTTTTGTTAAGATTCTAAGCACCATGGATACAGAACTGTGTTGATTTTAAAAATATCCTTTATTACGTTACATTTTGTAAAAAAAAAAATAGTAAAAGCTACTATTTTTTCGTAACCTACATACTTTTTTGCTTTTAACGTAATGATATTTCTAAAAAAGCTAGAAAAAGTATACCTTACCATATTGGTTAGAAACTTACTTAGCTACTTTGCTTTAAATGAACGTGTATTATTATTACAAACGTTGAAAATCTTAGGAAACACTTTAAATTTATATATCTCAAAAAAAATCGAAAACAACTTTATTTCCACTATGAGTATGACAATATATTATATTAACACATTAGTGAATTTACAACACTTTTGTAAGCTTAAAAATACCTCAACAAAGGTAAAAAGATTATAACATCTGCCTTTTAATCACATATAATAAAAATTTAACGGGTCGTTGTCTGTACATTTACGATATACTCGTATGAGACAAAATATTATTGGGGCCTTTATCAACGCAAATAACACCTAAAACAATGATTGTCAGAGTTTTCGTCTGTCTGTTTGTCTGTGCGTTTGTGCATGTTAATCTCAGAAATGGCTTATTCGATTTAGATGTGGTTTTTACTAATATATTATGGCAAGCTTGGCTTGACATTTAGTATTTGTTTCATGTCAAGCGATTCATAAACAAAAAAGTTATGCCAATTTAAAGAATCACGTTGAACATGAAAAGTCACTATTCCAAGGACAAAGCCGCGAGCACATCTAGTATACATATAACATAGACATTTTAAAAGCAAGATAAAGAGAACGTTAAATAAAAAAATCAGCTTAGTCGTTCAACGATTACTTTTACTGTAACTTTCTTATAAAAATAATCGTAAAAAGCGGCCTAAAACATCGAAATCACTTTGGTTCTTCTTCTGAAATACGACAAATAGTGCTTTTATTGTAAGTGATGTAGAAATATGAAAGTCACCCTTGACGTTGACAGGTATTCAGAGCCCTATCCACTGCTTATTCGAAATATAAATAGAGTTTAATAATGAATAAAAAAATCATTGGAATATTTCATACTCCCATGACCAAAATTGCCAGATCTTGCAACTCAAAAAAATTGCTATTAATCTATATATTAATTTGCGTGAATCAAAAACTTTGTACCCCTTTTTACGAAAATATCGCGGACAGGGGAGTATGAAATTTCGCACACTTATCGTTTATATAGAGAAAAAGTGCAGAATACTCATATTTTTTTAATTATGCATAAAAAGTACATTAAATCAATAAAAAAAACCTTACACACACTACCGTGTATTTGACACACACACTGATTATAATTTTTTGTGGATTGTCAAAGTCTGTAATCATGTTGAAAAATTAGAAGAAGAAAAAAAAAGGTTCTTTATTTTCATTATTTTTTGATTTTCTTTAATATAAATTTTTAATTATGGTCGAATTTCGACCTCCGGGCGACCACTAGTTTATATAACTAGACATCATCTATTTATTACTAATATAAAACTGAAGAGTTTGTTTTGTTTGTTTGAACGCACTAATTTCAGGTACTAATTGTTCGAATTGAAAATGTATTTTTACGTTAGAAAGTCTTTTATCGATAACAGCTATACATTATATAATATTTTATAAGTTTTCTTCTCAAATTAACGTTGGTCAAACTGGTTGCAAGGCAGAGCTAGTAATTCGTAAATAAAAGCTTGTAATAATACATTGTGTGTTTTTATACCGCTACGGTGGCAAACAAACTTATGATCTGCCTGATATTAAGCGGATATCGTAGCCCATGGACCCTTATAACCTCAGAAGCATTACAAGCGCATTGCTGACCCTACCCACGACCCTCGGCAAGAGCTCTGGCTTACCTTACTCACCATAGTAACACAACACTTCTTGTGACCAGTATGATCTAGTTGTAATCATCTTGTTGTAATCATCTTATTGTTATCATCATATTTGCTTCGCCGCAAATATATTATTAATTAATCGAAATGTATGAAGAGATTTTATACAATGAAACAAATAAACATATATCCATCTCATAAATAATGAGGAGCAGGCGAATACAACTGCGTAATTGGAAAATATTATCCGAGTGTGACATGATTATTATGATGTTATTTATTATATTAAGATAATGAAAGAATATATATATTGTGTAAGGCTAATTAAAATGAAGAACAAAAACCATACTAATATTATAACGCTGAAAAGTTTGTTCGATTTTTGAAGTGAAAACTTCTTTTGGTGCAACACACACATTTTTTCGTAAATAGTAAGTTAAGCTGATCCGTCACGCTCTGAGGTGAAAGGCTTGATCGGGTGAACTCGGGTATACCCGAGTGTACCCGAGTGAGAAAGATACAGTCAGCTGCTCTTCGCTATTGTGTCGCTGTGTACTAAACACATGAAGAAGTGAATATTCACAATGAAATTTTTACTTCTGCCGTGCGCTCTTAAGCACACACTATGTTTATTTGTTTGTTTAAACGTGCTAATTTCAGGAACTACTGGATCGAATTGAAAAATTGTTTTTGTGTTTAATAGCCGATTTACTGAGGAAGGCTATAGATTTTTTTTCTATCACTTACGAGTGTGAACTCGTGAGGCACAGTTAGTATTCTCATATATAGTCTCTACATTAATCAGCTGATTGAGGGTCTCAGCAGCGTTCATGTAGGATGCTATATCGATGGACAATGCGTCAATAATTTAAGCTACGCTGACGATATGGTGCTGCTGAGTCCATCAATCGGAGGGTTAAAAAAATTATTAGAGATTTGCGAGTCGTATGCGAGGGCCCATAGCTTAGTGTACAATGCTAAGAAAAGTAAGATTCTCGTGTTTAGGGCTGGTAAGCGGTTGCCAGGTCATGTACCGACAATTACCTTAAACGGGGCAGCATTAAGCAAAGTCAACCAATTTAAATATTTAGGTCATATAATCACTGCTGATTTGAACGATGATGACGATATTGAGAGAGAGCGTAGGGCGTTGGCGGTGAGAAGCAATATGCTCGCACGCAAGTTCACACGTGGTACTGCGGCTGTCAAAATTACTCTATTCCGGGCTTTTTGTCAATCTTTTTACTCGGGTGGTCTGTAGGTAAGCTACACGCGTTGAGCCTACAGCGCACTACGTATTCAGTATAATAATGCCTTCAGAGTGCTGTTGCGGCTACCGCGGTTTTGCAGCGCCTCAGGAATGTTCACGGATGCTCGGGTCGATGGATTTCACGCGATTATGCGTAAAAAAGCATCATCTCAGCTGCGGCGCATGAGGGCCAGCAACAACAACATTCTGAGGATACTCACGGCTCGCCCTAATTGTTCTATTCAAAAATACTGGATAGAAACAATGACGGGCCAACTAAAATGATTATTATTATTTATTTTTTTAATTTATCATCTTACTAACAATAACTAAAATAGATTATAAGTAAATATTGTATATAGTAAATATTGTTACTAACACACTAATACACTATGGTTGTTCACGTCTGAAATAAACGCTTATTATTATTATTATTATTATTATTAT
The DNA here is from genome assembly GCF_905220565.1 of Melitaea cinxia. NCBI lineage: Eukaryota > Metazoa > Arthropoda > Insecta > Lepidoptera > Nymphalidae > Melitaea > Melitaea cinxia. Next base: position 13,157,976 of record NC_059403.1, read on the forward strand.
TATTATTAGTATTCACTAAAAACTAGCTGCAAAATACTTCAGATTTTTAATAATAGAGTCGTAGGTGGATAAAAATTGTATATCAAGTCACCTGTGTAACAATCATTAAAGATTCCCTTTACGCTCAACTTCGTGTCCAGAATAAGACGTTAAATGGTCATTATTATACTTCGTTACCCGCTCACGTACAGACCCGGGACCCGCGTATATTTGATCTAATGTACAAAATTTGATAACCCTCGTGGAAGGACAAAATGGCAGTGTTAAATATCACGTTCAAAATTAAGTTAAATAATTAATAAGTTTATACTAATTAAATTTTCGTGCATGTATAGCAAGAGAGGACGTAATTTACGAGTTGGTGTGTACGTGGTGGATAATCTTCAGCAACATTGGGCCTGTTTTACTATATGGGGGTATTTCATTAAAATATTTCAAGTAGACATAGGCTATATAACTTGACGTTATAGATGGGACCTTTTTGCCACTGATATCGCATTCAGCCTGTAACATCCCACTGTTTGGTATAGGCCTCTTTTCCCATGTAAGAGAAGGATTGGAGCTCAATTCACCACGCCGCTCTACTGCGGATTGGCGGATATGTTCCCTATTACGAGTAACGATCGCTATCAGTTTTTTAATGATTGTCACTGTTATATAACAATGAATAACAATAAAGTCGGCGAGTATCAAAAGTGAATGCGAATAGAACCCCTCGTTGATAATAATTTGACTAAATAATTAGGTCGCGTCAGTATATCCTATAGTAATTCAAATTTCATAAAATTATACTATTTATGCGACCGCTCGGCACTGTCTAAATTGTTTGCTACTAATATAATAGAAATAACGTTTTCTAAACTAAAGACTGATTAAAAACTAACTGCCTAACATTTTTAGCGATGAAAGTCTGATAGGCAGATTCACAAAACTTAATCATTAAGGTTTACTTTCTAATAATAAAATAACAAAAAAACACTATAATAATTATTATAGTAATTAACATGCATAATCTACAATTTAATGCTATGATAACATAAGCAATTTTAAAAACATATTATCTTAAAATCTATAACTACACTTATTTCGCAGATATTTTATCAATAAAAAAGGTTAAGCAAAAAACTATATCGACGATAAATAAGATTTATGTAACACTCTTTTTCTACTTATACTAATTAAGATAATTACAATATCTGTCAGTGTCATTAAGTTAACGCAATTATCTTTGTGGCTAGTATTTATGAGCACAATAAATTTACTGACCTAGATTATCGGAGTTTGTACAGGAAGGGCCGGGTAACACTAGGAAGCCGAAAACCAGAGCTATAGCTGTATCCATATTTGAAAATAAGCGTCCGTTACAACATGACAATCACCGACTTTTTTGACAAAAAAGAGTTAATTATTCACTACTTTTGTAAATACTTCAGTAATTCAAACTAAATAACATAACTGTAAAATAAACAAAAACAATTCTGTTAAACTTCACGTAATAAAAAAAAACACTAAATTAAAATATATTGTTAAAAAAAAAACAAACGTCAATCGAAAAATATAAAACTAAGCAATGTAAAAAGTATTTATTTATAGATGACCACGTAATCGAGCACCAAAAAGTTTTTTTTAAGTCAATTAGCGAACGCTTATTAGTCCGAATGCGCAAGCGACATGTCTCAATTATGTGTCACGTGGGTATGACCGCGTGGTATTATTTATCTGTTGACGGCGAGCGTGTGACCACTCTCGCGCCAAACGTCCAACTGACGCGTTCGCCCTTCATTCAGTGGTCAGAAGCGAACCCATCAATTTGGACTGACGTTTCAATGGAACCTTTCCTTTTTCCCTGGTGAGCAATTAGTAGCACTGCTTGTAATTAATAAAACTGGCTTAGAAGTTTAAAAAGATCGGCACGGGATGTATCAAATTTTCCTTTTGAGATTTAGAAAATATTTTTAATTACGATCTTAGCACCGCTTTTTTTTTTAGTTTTCGTTTGAAAGCGCGTGGTTATTGAGACTATAAGAAAAACCTTATTAAAAAATTAAAATATTTCTAAAATGTAGACATTAATTAACGTGAGATTTTTTTCAAGTTTATTTAGTATTTATTATTTGCAATAATAATATAAAGAAATTATTTACATCTACAAACATAATTATTTTTTGTTACATTAATATGAGTAAAAAAGCAAAACCATTCCTCTCGTGTTTTCCCTGCGGTTATAAAAAGGTCAAACCGCAGTCAACTAGTTTCAGCAACAAACGATCTCCGGAAAAATACTGTAATAATATGGCGAAAATTTCAGAATTTCGTTTGCATAAGAAATTTGATAAATGATGACAAATGGGATAGCTAAAAAAGTATAAAAAACCGCATCCGCCTTCATTGCTTTATTCCATGTCATTATTTTATCATCCCATGGAGATTTTACACGTTTTTCCTTTATCAATTTAATCCTAAGCGCATTATAAAATAAAAAAGTTGAGTCAGTTTTGAAATTAGAATAACAACTTCACATAAAAGCCCGACTATCATTAGCAAATTGCTAGATTTTCCTAATATACTTATTTTTAAGCTACAACATACTACCAGATTTAATTAAGTAAATTAATTCACATTCAGAATATTCTAATAGAGTTGTAAAACTCACTAAAATAATATAATGTGAATATTGTTTTCTCATAACCAACAACGATTACTTTCACTTAGATGAAATTTTATGTAGGTATAATATATATAGTAGCTATAATAAATATAGGGATAATAAATTTGTGCCATACCTCTTTACATAAATTGGACATTGAAAATATTTTGAAAAAGAAAATAAAGGACACTAGAGTCAATACTGAAGCTAAAATTGTATTTTTGAAGGTAAGGTTGTCTCAAAAAACGATGTAAGTCGTGGTACATGGTATGAAAAAATGTAGGAGTTATATGGTGCGAAAGAGTAACAATAAGCACTGCGAGTAACGTTTTACAGCGTTTTTAGCTGTTTTTATAAGATAAAGATATAATTTTTTGCCGTATCGATACTATTATAGCAAACACTAATTTATATTTTGACTCAAAAGTTTCATCATTTTTATTGATTGATACTTTTAATAATTTAATTATAATTAATACACTTTCATTTTTAAAAGTCACAGTAGTCGTTTTTTATCAGTTCAGTGTACGTATTGGCAGCACAATAAGCCGCAGCGGTCACAGCACTGGCAGTTGCACTGGCTGTTGCGGGTTTGATCCCCGCTCACGACTGACAAGTATTATGTGTGTTTCCGGCCCACCAACACAGGAGCAAATCCGTAATTTATTTATTTATTGGGGTAGGGTACAGCAGGAAACATCTTGCTCATAATTTGGAGCAGCCCGATCAGGTAGATTTTTTTTCCGCTGGGAAATGCTTTTACGCTGCGCACCGGCAAGGTCAGTGGAATTTTGGGGCTCCTGGCCCAATGAACAGCCCAGGCTACCCACTAAAACCCAGCGGTGCAAAACCCCTCATCATCATAGCGGAGCGTCACGGGATTGCTTTCGCATGCTATTGTGACGCTCCGACGGTTGGCCCACCTGTGCTGGCCACCTTCGTCTATATCTATAGAACGCCCACAGTCACAGTGAGCGCTCTATTACCCCAGTGACGAGTAGGAGCGCGTAGTGACGTCTCCTTCCCCCTGGTCGTCTCTTGCAGAGCGGGTCGGCGCGAGCATCAGCCTTGCGCTGTCGCTCCACAGCCTCCCTTAACGCCATGACCTCGCAGAAGGAGGTCAAAGCCAACTAGCACCCAGATTATGCTGCGGACCACGCTAGGCAACGACAGATCTACGCCTATTACGGCCACCAAGACGCAGCGTGCCCGATTAGGGAGATACGGAGATACTCTCAAATAGTGGGTTTCTGTGGTAAGGTGGCCAGAGCTCTTGAGGAGGGTTAGAGGTAGGGTCGGCAACACGATTGCTATGCTTGTTTGCAGATGTCCATAAGCTACGGTACCCGCTTACCATCAGACTGACCATACGTTTGTTTGCCACCTTTGTAGTAAACGTAAAAAAGTAACTTATCCCTGTCAAATTCTCCGTCCGATCACACTTTTCGCAACGCTCTCGTCACGCATTCAACAGCTTACTCCGAAAGCGTGCATAAAGAAGCTTAGCTTCAAAAAAATAATATAATTTGGTGAATATTTATGCAAAGTTCGTCTCTTATAGGTGGTTTTCATATTCATCAACTACTCGTATTTATTACCTTCAGTGGTAACAATTATGTCAAAACTAAACTTTATGTGAACCTGTACTCACGACTATGTCCGCGTGGAATTAAAAAAAAATGAATGTTGAATGAAATGAAATGAAAAAAATGTCTATGTTAATCCTTATGACAGCAGCTATCTGCTAGTGAAAGACCCGTCGAAATCGGTCCAGCCGTTGCAGAGATTATCCGGAACAAACAGACAAACAGACGAAAATTGTAAAAAATGTTATTTTGGTATTATATTTATTTATACCGTGTATACATCCATATGCATTTAGTAAAAAGTAGTTATTATAATAGACAGCCACTTCCATTTTATTTATTTGTATAGATGAATAAGAACATACTTTAAGACTCTATAGTTACTTACTGTCTCACTTTAATTTCCCTTGTCTCGTATTGTTCTGTCACTTAGTAACTATTCGATCATCTACGTCAACTCCTAAATGTGGCATAACGTATCCTAACACAAAAACCATTTGACGATCCTATAAAACTAATGAGAAAGACAAAATTAACATACATATTTTAAGCTAAACAAAACACAATACTTTTGGGTACAACCATACAAAATATAAGCAATAGAAAAGTTATCTTTGGAACCTTGTTGATTTTGATTATTCGCATCGTTCAATCTTCACTTAGTCACCGTATGATTTACCTTCTTCTAAAGATTTAGAAGACAAGTTATTTAAATATGTATAAAACGTTTCTTTGATCTCAATGTACTCTAATATATAATTGAATGAACCATAAATTTAAATTGGCTGGGTTTAAATTTATAAAAACTGAAGATAATATTTATAATGCTTTCAATCTTATGAATAATTGAGCAGATTAGTGCACAGCACGGTTTTTTAATCTATATTCTATAAGTATAATAAATGTGAAGCTATCATCCACCAGACACCCTCAATTCGAAATTCAAATTCTGCTGAGAACAATTAACGAGAAACCAACACTTAATCCTATCAAAAATAATTACCATATTACTCAGCAATCAATAAACTCAGACATATTATGTCCTACATGAAAGTCAACGCCACTAAACCTAAACATCTTTATCGTTTATATAAACTTATAACATAACATAAACTTAGGGACTTGTTATATATTAAAATTATAATAATAAACCTCATTTGTTTGTTGAATGTCCTAATTTTAATGATTACCAGTCATTTGACTCTAACTTAAATTAGTTAAGCAGAAACCGTAAAATAATTTCAAATAATTTGATGAGTACCAAAATATATCGGGAGACGAAACGCAAGGAATGTCTAGTTAACAAAATATTTTATTATAATGTGGCCGCGAAATGACACTGGAGCAGCATGGCAGAATAAATTGTAATACTTGGTTTTCATTGTTAGTCTCATGACTATAGTACAATATACATTAGTGGAAAGTTGACTAGATCAATCTGCTAATGAAAGGCCTCACTTAGAAGTTTCACCAGTCGAGGCCACACATGCGAGAAACTTAATTATCCCTAATCCACGACTTGAACAATGATGTAACGGACTTCAGTATGATCATATTGATAGATAAAACTAGATATACGTTTTATTATCATCTATACTAATAGTTTTGGATACTAATGCTACGTGTATCTACCGCCTTAACAATATTAAAATTATGTATGCGTGTTATTCGTTTAGCTTACCTGATATGTATCCAGTTTTCCCGCGGCACGAAAAGTGCTTGAATGATACTTATTTTGATACTTATTCAATTCACATTATTGTTTTACACTTTCCTATCTTGCTTGACTTTTAAAAATACTTTTTATTCATTATAATGAATCAAATTTATCGGATTTTATCGAGGTTTATTAGGCTTTTTACATTCTCGAGGTTTTGGATACTTTACAGCAATTATGGTCACGGGAGGACTGACTTACTTTTTATTCATCGACTCAAACACATTTTTAGCTTGTAGTCGATGGCACTTTATGGTAATGCAGTCTTTTCACATATTATTTATTTAATTTATTCTACACAGAAAATACATAACAAACAAAGCTTAAAGATAGTTACAGACTGTGAAGTACTATAGTACTAAGCTAAGTCATGTTTAATTAGCCATTTCATATATTACTTGTTTTCTTTTCACTGATATCAAATCTTTGAATTAGATTTTAAAGAACGATACTACAATCACGCTTGGTTTGACCAGATACAATTCGTAAGACACATATCTAGTACCTAAATAAATAGACTAAACATATCAAACACCATGTACGTACTCCTAGTGAGATTAACATGTTCGATCAATTAAAGTTTTGATTCAAGTTTAACATACTGGCTTAGTCACCTGCGTGGCTTTATTATTTCACCTATGATTATTGCCATTAATAGAAATTAATATATAATTTGGTCTCTCAATAAAATATTATCCAAAACGAGAAGTTCAAATGATAATTTAACCGGACTTGAACTTTTCACTTTGGCGTTAGGCTTAGGCGTTACCAGTATTGAGAGTTCACATCGTAAAACTTCAAAATTTATGACAATTAAAACTTCGTCGATTTATTTTAAAATTTACTGTATTTTAACTAACAGTTTGTAATAAATTTCAACAACACGAAGTTAAAATTGTTGTTGTCTTTGACTACATAGTAGATTTTTTTATTCATTTATATCATATTAGTTGTATATTTTTAGGAGGAAATTACATCATATATTAATCTATAAATAATTTAATAATAATGTATAAATAATACAATAATAAATAATCTACAGTTAATGTCAAAAACATATTGTATTGAACCACATTATTATTTAATATTTGCACACCATAAGGTAGAACATGTTAGGACTATACTAATGTTAATCTTGTACAACTTCAACACCATGTTCTTGCAAATAAACTATTATTATTATTATTTATAAATGGAAAGCTACTTAGGTTGATACAGTATTACCTCTTATCAACTTTAAAACGTTAGTTTCCTTAAGCACGTCACATATTGCTTACACACATGTTGTTTAAATGGATAATTAGAAATTAGAAATATATAGAAAAACTGCCCGCGAAAATATATCCAATCGTAGGTTACACATTCACGCCACGCCCCTCGGTACTGCTATGAACTTTATACATCATTACCCATGTGAAACCGTGGCGGATCGCTAGTTACTCGAACTGAAAACAATTTTGAAAAAAAATAGTCTAATTCAATTTTGTATTGTTTTACGAAAAAGCTTTCAACTTGTAAAAATAAACTTAGTCTTTATTCAATATAGTTACAATTTAATAAAGCTTACAACAATAACTTAATAAATTTATAAAAAGACTTCCCAACATTCCAGCTTCTTAGTTAACTGGACATTTTACTGAGGTTGATTTATTTATTTACCCACCCCTGAGAATATATATATATACCTACATATAATATAATATAAATCCCCAAATATGACTAACAATTGCTATCTGACAATAGCTGTTTTGATAACAAAGGGGACCGACATGACGTGCTTTCCGAGGCACGGTGGGGAGACCCACAAATACACTTAGACTGGAAATAAATATGTATTTGATCAAATACAAATAATCGCTCCGGGCGGGAGAATCTACCCCGCGACCGTCGATGTGTAGGCGGACACACGGCACGATTACATCAGAGCGGTCGATTTACTAAGGGTTGTGTGTAATTTATAATATATCAAAAAAAAAAACAAAGCTAGACAAATTGAGGCAAAAAAATTTATAAAGTTATATCATTGTTAGAAAAAAAAGAAAAAAAATGATGGAAATAAGAAAATTCGTTATTATATTACAAAAAGTACCGGTTAAGAATTTCCTCCCTTCTCCCAAGTTGCACGTGAGTTGCGTGTGCCTCGTTTTAGCTGCTGTCTATGAAGATATTAAAAAACTCTGTCAATAGCCCCTCTTTATTTATCTTTTTACTCTCCTCATCTTAGGCTTACATTAAATATAACTTCATGTCATGACATTTCTTCGTGTGTTTACTTTTGTTTGAACGTATTTTTTTTCTCTTTTTTTTTATATATTTTGTTTGTAGTATGTATATATGTATATATATAAGTATATTTATGTATTTATATGCGTATGTTTATTTTGCTTGTATTGTTTTATAGTCCTACCTCAACACTTACTTTTACTATTTTTTTTTACGCCTTAAGGTTGACTGGTAGATAAGGCTGTACGGCCTTAAGTCCGCCTTTTGCGCTACGTGTTATCTTGATGTGTTGTTATGTTGTTTTTTTTTTTTGGAGTTGTGTAATAAAGTTTAAATAAATAAATAAATAAATATTAAAAAAGATAGACCAGAAACAATCATACAGACAGACCAAAATGAATATAATTCTATCTTACTTCAATATCTATTATAGAATATCTTCAAACACTTCTGTATTATTTGCGAACATATTAGTTTCTGGGTTACGTGTATGTTCTTGTGGATCTCCTCACTGGGCTTCGGAGTAATCAAAATTTGCTGCTACATGGAGAAGATGTCATATTTCCGGGAGTTTTACCGGCTTACAGACTGATTTAATTTAGTTCAGTCTGTAAGCCTCATCGCATATTGGTGGAATTTTTTTAAATTCTAATTAGATGAAAAATCACTTAATTCATAACAAGCGATATTCACAAAAGTATATCTCTCAGTATGATAAAATTTATAATATCCCCCATGCACCCATCCAGTAACTGTAAAATATGTATATTAAACAATTGAACTATAAAAGTTTCTTGGATTCTAGTACAAAATTAATACAGAGTGGTACAGAGTGGTAGATTATTATTTTTTTTTTTTTTGTAAAGGTGTATCCAACTTATAATGTCTTAAAAAAATAATGATTAAAAATAAAATTAAGACAAGAGACTTTCTAAGCGTTATGGGAGATCACAGACATACCAAAGAAAACTACTTTCAAGTAGTGTTGTGTTCCTGTTGTTGATACCACAGTTCCTGAGCGCTGTTGACAGAGAAAGTTGGGTCAGTTACGCGCTTTTGATGCTGTTGGTTTTGCAAGCACCCGCAGACTGCGCTAGCCACTTATCATCACGTGGAACGTAACTTCGTCTGCCATACTAGTGCTATAGAATACTACAGTAAGTAATAAATAACGTAAAAAATTAAACAGACAGTTCTCGACATCTTACCCAGTTCATCGTGTTTATTGCATTACTATCATTAATATAATTCCGTTAAAACGATTCGTAATATGGGATGGTTTAAGCTTTCTAATAGTCAAGGAACATTAATCACAGTGTATAAAGAGCTTTAGAAAATCATATTTTGCCTCTTTATAGAATTTATCTTGCTTTTATTAAAACTTACACGAGTATAAACCAAGAGAATAAACATGTCTCTAAGCGTTCATTAATAAATCACAGATTTATTACAATTCTCACTGTTTTTTTTTTTTTTTTTTTTTTTTAATTTAAAACATTTATAACCATTTAATATTTCAAAATCCACCAAGCACTTACAATTATAACAAAAAGAAGTTTACACAATTTCAACTTTTCTGAGAAAACTCTCTTAAAGAAAAAGAAAACTTTTCAAAATATAAAGTTATTTTGATAACATTTAACGAACGCCCAGAGGCTGTATTCCGCAGTTTTAATAAAATTAAATAGAAACCTTAAATAAAATTAAGAACAATTTTCAACATTTTCATTCATTAAAGAAATTTAAAAAAAGTGTTTTTATAAGAAAATTTTTACTTTCCTCTACAAATTTCTTAACTTATCTATTCTTAACTCTAGCTTAAGATTTATTCGATTTCATCATCATCATTGGCCTCAGTCCGTCTATTGCAGACGATTTAGACAATGTCAAAGAGACAGTGTGTCGCCTAGGAAATTCTTCACATAGCTCTTTCTTATTCGATTTATAACATGAGTTATTATTAAGGAACAATTAAAAAGAAAACCAAATTCCTTAATAGTGCAAGATCCCAGGTTCCGCAGATTTTACTTATTTTCAGGTGGACAAAATGATTACAATACTATTGTATTATTATGTGGAGTGAACATATGTATGTATACCCGCTAGCTGAGACCGACGGCCAATTCTCAGACATTAGCTGCTAAAGTAATACGTAAGCCTGGGTTCCTACTCTATAGCTAGAAATTGACATCAAACGCTTAATCATCCCAAATAGTCAAATCCAAGAATGGACAGCTTAACCCTGATAAAATAGGATTCAATTTCAAAGAAGATAGGACAAAAACATATGACAAAGGATACCAAATCAGACTAAAAGAAATTTATTTAAAACGCCAAAGCAAATAAGTAGCGAAGTATAGCGTTCGTTTAACTATAACGTCAAGTTTCGTATAATAATTTTTATAGGTAGTTTAATATATCAATTTTTATATTATATATTAAAATATATTATAACAATTTACATTAAAAAGTGTAACTGAGTGACACTTCAGTTTTTCGAGGCAACTTTAGATTCAAAGCTTAATTTGTAATTCTGCATAAGCAGAGTTCCTTTTTTAGTTGTTAAAAAAATTAAGTAACTGCAATAAATTAATCTAATATATAAAATTTTCGTATCGCGATGTTTGAACACCAAACTCCTCCGAAACGGTTATAACGATTTTTATGAAATTTTTGATATATATAGGGTAGGTCTGAGAATCGGTCAAATTCTATTTTTCATACCCCTAAATGATAAGGGTGACCCACCGCTAAATATATTTTTAATTTTTTGACATTATTTTTTATGTTTATTTTATTATGATTTGGCATCGAGTAATTCATACAATCCTAACATTCATCCTTCTACTTAGATGCAAAACAACGTTTGCCGGGTCAACTAGTATAACTGTAAAGATGTTCATAATGTCACACTATACGCTTTAATGTTATGGAATAGTGCAGTAGGTATTGAAACTAACAAACATATTGGTAAATAATATATAAAACAAAAGATAAAGTTAGAAGATATTAGATAAATTTAAGCTGTGGTTTCAAACCTTGTGACATACATATGCATCAGCTGTCGTGTCCTATTAATTCTGGCATATGTTGGTAAGTTGGAATACATTTCAGCATGGGCTTAGTCCTTAACATACTGTTATGTCACTGGTTACATGTGTTTATATTAGACGTTATGTATATGAAATTTATTTACGTGTCTAAGAATCTAGTAAGGATCAATGTTGATGAATTGATCTTAAATTCCTGAGACTTACATACTCTAACTACAAATAAAATACATTTTAGAGTTTTTTTTTTTTTCTTAAAATGTTCCCATAGTAAAAATTTAATTTTCTTAACAGCCCAAACATATTTAATTCGACATTCAAAAAATGAATAAACATGTCTATTTTCGTTATGGTTTTATGTCGAAACAATTAAATTCGTTTTCGTCGAAATAATTACTACAAACTTAATGTAAATATTTGTATTAATCGAATACAAATATGATATTAAATAAAATTCATATTGATTCGTTTAATAAAACAAGGCCTCTCACGGCAATTACTCAAGCTGATTCCTAATACTGTACTGCAATTCTCAGATCCTAAGCTTCTACGTCATCAACAGCTGTTACATTAAATCGCTCATGCCAGTACCGTGAGTATGGCTTATTCGTAAAAACGCTTTTCTGTTCTTGCATAGTATATCTATCTTTTGAAATAATAATGTACGTGTAATCTTTTCATATATAAAATTCTTGTGTCACAATGTTAGTTTAAATACTCCTCCGAAACGGATGGACCAAGTTTTATGAAATTTTGTGTGCATATCGGGTAGACCTGAGAATTGGCTAACATCTTTTTCATACCCCTAAGTTACAAGGGGGGGGATTAAGGGGGTTAATAACATATATGGCAAAACAGTTATATTAATATTTTCATAATTAAAAGAAGTTTATATAGAATGTGTTATTTTATCTAATTATTACAAAAAAAAAACAACGTTTACGAGCCTTTACGGATAGATTTCGTCCTAACGATACAGTTAGTTGTGATATTTTTGATGAAAAATGCTTTTGTCTTGAGATATATCATAAGTAGCTTCTACTTTGTATGGAATATAAATAAAACTTTGCGTAAGAAGTCATAATTCAACGATTACTTCAAAATAAATTATTTATTTTATAAATAATGGTTCGAAGATAAATTTAAGTTTTACCTTACATTTATAATTCTATTATTCTCTATTGTCCATTAAAGGTAAACGTTAACCGTTGTTCAGGTCAACTTCGGAATAATTGTGAAAATAGTTTGTATTATTCTGAACACGAATAATATATTAGTGTTATTCAAATTTATGGTGAAATGAGAAAAAAGGAAGATTTCAATGGGCGCATCTATACAAATTAATTGTTTTATATTTACTTCTCCTTTATATATATACATAAAATATATATATATATATATATATATATATATATATATATATATATATATATATATATATATATATAACTAGGTCGGCAAACAAGCGTACGGCTCACCTGATGGTAAGCAATTACCATAGCTTATAGACGCCTGCAACAACAGAACCATCGCCTTCTTCTTCATCGTCACCTTACTCACCAACAGGAACACAATACTGCTTGAAAACAGTATTATTTAGCTGTGATCTTTTGTAAGGTTGAGGTACTACCCCAGTCGGGCTGCTCCATATTTTGAGCAGTAAATTCCTGCCGTGCCCTACCTCAGTTAATCCCTATCACGTCTAGGAGAACTTTAATGAATTTTCCCAAGGAGGTATCGATTAAAGATACTTTTTTAATAAAACTAGTTTGATAAACTATACTCCGTTAAATTGGTTACCGTCACCTTCCAATTTTTCTAGTATATCTGTTTGTTAAATTCCTTTTTATGAACAAAATAGATACTAAAATCATAATTTTCAAATTGATCGCAATTATGATTATGGCTATCGTTCTTTAAGAATTTTTTTTACATTGTATAGCGGTAGTGTAACCTTCTTACTATGGTTTAAATGACCTAATTATCTTTAAAATTATTTCACACATATAATTCAAAACCAAAAGTAATGAGAACTTTTAAAATGATTCGTACGAATAATAATAAAATTTCGTTATATCAATGAGTTGTGATTATTGAGTGTATAATTTAAATTTGATTTCAAATTACCTTATTATCGAAAAAGAGGACAAAAATTATTCTGTTAATACAGTATGAGAAACTAATAATTTTACTGAAATTAAATTAAGTTGAAATTAAAACGAATATTCGTAAAAATAACATGAACAAAATTTAAATATTCAAGACGAGCAAAAGCTGACTGTGTTATTACAAAGAAAAATATTTACACATGCAAAAGCTGGGCATGATATTTCATATAAAAATAACGATTTTAACCTTCACCCTCAGAGCTCTAATCTCAATTCCGTCAGCGTCGGGGTATGTTTATACTGAGACCTTTTCGTCAATTTTTGCAGTAGTTCAGCGAAGTGAAATAGTAAGAAATACATAACGTAAGCCTCACCTGATTGGTAAACAAGGGAAGATCTCGATCCGGAATATGATTCGACGGCAATCCCGAGTAAGACATGCGAAGATATGAAATTTGGGTGACATTTGTAGAACACCACTGAGAACACTCAATGAAACACTTATTTCTCACTTCAAATCTACAGTAATTCATTCACAAAACACACTTTTAACTGCATTGAATACGTTATCACACTAATCACTTATACGCTACTTATCGAATAGCAACGTTACCCCCACAATAATTAAACAATAACTGCTTCTTCACTTAAAAATTATCATATAGGACAACAATCCCGCGAATACATGACAAAGATGGCGACTATCATAAAATAATCATAAAATGAGTATTAATTATTCGGAAAATGGTGTCTCCATCTTTATGCTCTTCCGGTACTTCAGTAAATAATAATCTGAATAAGAACATTAACAAATGATAACAATATTAAATGATAACAGTATTAAACGATAGCAGTATTTATTGGGTAACTACCCTGCAAAACAGATAACACACACAACGGTAGATGGCGTCTACATCTTTGTACTGTTCCGGTATTAAGCGAATAAACAATAAGAGTAATATCGACACAAAATCCAATATTTTAATAATTGTAAGAATTACAAATTTGAATGCTAACACATTTAAAATGAATAATATTTTACTGCATCGTTGTACACTTATCGATTTAACACGTAAATTTCATTTCTGAAAAAGTAATATTAAATACAAGGGGTCAATTTCACCAAACGCCGTATCAAAAATATTGAGGCATCTGGTAATTTTACGAAAAAAAGGTAGTGAACGAAAATGATTTATCATAAAAATTAATTATTAAAATTCCAAAGTTATTTTACAACATCTTGCCTTTACTATGAAAAATATATTCATACTGACATTACAGATACTGATAAATCTATACTAATATTATAAATCTGAAGAGTTTGTTTGTTTGTGTTTTTGTTTGTTTGTTTGTTTGAACGCACTAATCTCAGAAACTACTGGTCCGATTTGAAAAATTATTTTAGTGTTATATAGTCCATTTATCGAGGAAGGTTATATATCATTACGCTATTACCAAATTCCTCCAAAACCTTATAGGCTATATATCATTACGCTACGACCAAAAGGAGCGGAACACCAATGAAGAATGTTTCAAAATCGGGGGTTCTTTTTTCCTTTTAGATCTTCCGCTGCGTGCGTTGTGAAAACAGTTAAAGTTTCGCAAAAATCATGTATGAAAAATAGATTATCTTTAAAAATTCTAAAAAAAAGTCCGCGACAGCATACATCTATCTTTTAAGGTTGGCTCACTATAACCTTTATTATGCTAACCAAGTTTGTTCTAAAATAATGCATTATTTGCGAAGATGTTTTTATGAACATGATATTAATCCTTATCTAAAAAAATACGTTATTCATCACAAGTATTTAATTTAAAACAAAATAGCCTTTTGCATAATTCGATTTCAATGAGTATTTCAGGAAATATCGCAAGTTTAAAATAACATCGCAGCAAAATACTGATCAAGTATTGCGCGCCTCTGTTCCACGCGGACAAAGTCGCGTGCAGAAGCTAGTACTTGATAAAGTAGCGCCCTTGCGAAAATTATAGGAGCTCATTTAATTTAAAAAAGTAAATAGCTTATTAACGTACACCATCCACTTTCTGTAGACTGAATAACTAATATTTAATTAATATAAAATTAGATAAACAATTTTTATTCAAGAAAAAAACTTATCCATTAAAATTTTAATTGATTACAAACGATTAAGAGTAATAATAATTTTGTACTACAACATATATTTACGTAGTTCGTGAAGTTTTGGAGTTATTTTGTGAATAATTATGACAATCAATAGCCGGTAATATACTCGCATAGTCGTGTCAGTGTAAAATCAGAAATGATGATTAAATTATTGAAACTGTAATGTAATACGAATACTATTAATACTAATATATTTACCGGTCTCCTCTGAAAAACCAACTGGTGTCCGTTAAGTGTATGAAGTTTTTATACTATCGATAAATAAAATCAAAACAGTTTTATCGATGTAAAACTATCGATAGTGTTGAATGTCCTAATCCTACTAGTGACAATACATAACATAATAGTAACAGCAATATAAGCGACAAGAACTTATGAGTGTTCTAAACTGTTATAAACTAGTTAGGTGACGCTTCCATTGTTTAGATTTTATGTTAGATTCATGATTCACGTCGAATAATGAAGATTTGCAATTCAATTTGATATAACTCGTTCAATTACTGTTTCAATATCAATATAAATTTCATTGGTTACGTTATATTTGTTTTACAACCGCTGAAATAATAAATTTGTTTGTTTTATGGAATATTGTAATTATGCGTTTTAGTACTGTTTATCACCTGATTTGTCACACGAATGTTTTAGTATTAAATTGTGTTTATCGTGTTAACGCTGTGACGTGGACTTGGTAATAATATTCTTTTTAGTAACAAATCGATGATGGTCTACAATTATTTTTTGGGTGGTGACATTTTTTTTTTTTTTTATGTCACTAAGTCGGCAAACAAGCGTACGGCTCACCTGATGGTAAGCGATTACCGTTGCTTATAGACGCCTGCAACACCAGAAGCATCGCAAGCGCGTTGCCGACCTAATCCCCAATCCCCCCAGGAGCTCTGGTCACCTTACTCACCAACAGGAACACAATACTGCTTGAAAACAGTATTATTTTGCTGTGATCTTCTGTAAGGTCGAGGTACTACCCCAGTCGGGCTGCTCCATATTTTGAGCAGGAAATTCCTGCTGTGCCCTACCTCAGTTCAACATACCTATAGCATACGTATGCTCTACATAGTTAGGTTTGTTCTTATATGTTTATTTCATAACATAATAATAACATATTATTGCAGCAGTTATGAGTTCAAATTGGTTATTTTACATATCACATAATATACAAAAACGACGGCGCGTTGGCGCAGCGGTCACGGCACTCACGACAGATATTTGTATTGGCCATATAGATGCTTGTCGTGGTCTGGGCGTTTGTGCTTGTGCGTTGTGTGTGTTTTCAAACCCTTGATACTGAATAAAATCCTACTGGGGACCGTTGAGTGTGTCAACGATCTCTGTCGTGAAAATTAAATCATATAAAAATATTTCTTTACTAATAATGTTATATCCAATGAAAGTGCTATTTAGTATGTTTATTAGTCAAGCTGCTGTTATCTGCTTTTGTATCAAAGATTCTTAACAATCATAGTTCAATTTATAACAAAGAATATTATAACCTTATAGAAGAAAATATACAGCAGGAAGGACCCAACAAGAACTATAAATAAGGTACACATAAATTTATACCGTGAATGTTTTAAAAAAAAAAAATTCTACGAATAGATTTCTAGTTTAGATACGCATTTAGACTTAAATCCTAGTCACACATACCACAAATGAAAAAATATATTTCTATACCACGTAAAATATAACATTAATATCCATAAAAATCTACTTAATTAACTAAAAACCCATGGAATGTTTCCAGCTACTAAAATGAGGGTGGAGCTTCACGAAATTATTCTCTCCATAATAATTTAACTGAACAATGCGTTCTTCCCCTTCCATTAGCTTTTGTAAGTCAAACATGCAATGCGTTCGCATTGTTTAGAAGCGTCATTCTTTCAATTGCTCCCCATATACACATATATATTTATATGCCTTGTTAATTTTTTTATTTATTTATGTATTTTTAATAAGCATTAAAATGTAGACCTTTTTTTGTTTTTAAGTTTATTATACATCTACACCACCTACCCAATTTTGATAATAAGTTTCCTTTTTATGTCTGGGTTGTCTAGAAGAAATGGCTAATTAGACATAAGTCCTACTGTACTTCACTGCATGTAGTTATCTTTATGCTTTGTTTGTAATATATTTGTAGTGAACAATATAGTATAAAGTATAAAAATAAACAATAAATAATATAATAAAATTTTCAATAATTACCGGATTGAATGCTTTTTACTTCTGTCAGGTTTAAATACACTTTTTCTTTCAAATTGTATCATGTACAGTAAATGCTGCTCAGTTACAAAAAGAAAGGAAAAATTAATAAAATTAATTTACTGTTTTTTTTTATAATGGAAACAGTTATTTTTTTCCGCCCACATGCTATAGGGCGTGATGTTGAAGCGCGTAAAAAGATAATAATTATTATTTTTACAATTGATGGTGTTTTCTTTTTAACATAGGAATATACACTTATCCCCAATCAATTTATTAACTTTAGTTTGTATATTTTTAAAGGATAATATTGTTTTTGGTGCTTAACGCTGTGTTGATAAAATCGCGTTACAGGCTCTACTATAGTAAAAGCATACAACAAAAGTATTACTCACAAGCAGTGCCCCGCGGTTTCAACTATCAGTTCCTGAGACTAACGCGTCCAAACAAAAAAAAAACCTTTCAGTTTTATAATACTATCGAAATAATACTAGAACTTTAGAAATTCATTAAACGCTGTGTATATTATTTGCAGTTATGATGAATACACGAAAGATAATGACTATAAACTGTTTTCTAATCATTATCATTATAATGAGCGACTATAAATATAGACGACAAAAAAATATTTAAAATCCTAAAAGGTAACAAAGTTGTAAAGTCAACGTCCCTTCGGAAGCGCGTTACAAATTCTACCTTCGTTTTCAACACAGCGCAGCCCCATGAATTATAGCTACTTTACTCTTGACTTTTACTCTTAACTTGAGATGAGTAGGGTAATATTTTAGCTATGATCTTCTGTAAAGTAACAATATTATAACATAGTACGCTAATGTAACATAGCATTCAATACATTCGCACGTTTTCGTAGATTATATAAAAATATCATTTCATAAAAATCTCCACTGAAATTACAAATAAAATGTTTCAAATTATAACTTGAATTTAGATGAGGAATCGTCATGAGATATAAAGCTCGGTTGAGCTGAAATTAAGCACCAAATTGGCCATTAGATGAATGCAGCTGTGCTTAAATTGCATAGAAATATGGATTAAATTAACCCATTTATGAATAAAATATTATTATTTATCATTTAAGATTACAAGATATTAATTGTGTTAATTTGTTAAATTCTAATATACCTAATATAATACAAGTACTCATATCAACGCGTTGGCGCAGTCGTCAAACATGACGAATGTTGGTGTGGCATAGTAAAATAGCACGAGTCATTTACTTCTTACTAAAATTTGATTGCGGAAAAAAAAAAAAAAAAAAAAAAAATATATATATATATATATATATATATATATATACGTTAAAATATTGTCAAAATACACATATAACAACATATCCGACCAATTCATTCGATTCGAATATGAGCTACTAGCGACCTCTGTCCGTCCAAATATTTTTATACACGAAAAGTAATCACCAATATATCAAATACTGAAAAAAACCAGCTCTCCATTTATTAGTATAGATATGAACTATTGACACTAAAAAAACTAAAATGAACTATAAAAACCCAAAAACCCTCAAACAATTTTAACATATTATAATTACTTTTTATTTATATTTACAGTAGTAATATTTATTTTAATTATTTTTATCACGAATAATTTCACCCAAAAGGCAATGAAAATGTAAAAAAAAAAATCTGTTCGAGCGAAAACGCAGAAAGGCCATGTGAATAAATCAATATTATATTCATTAACAATATTGAATCAAGGCGAACAGAAAATACGACTAACCAATTCATAGAACCATTTTATCAAATAGAATAAGGTAAAGGTCTTCTACGGGAAAAGAAAAGTAAAACATTAATATCCATCCATTTCAAAATATAATACGAGTATACGATGCAAAAGAATATATATTTTTATTTCATGAAAAATATAAACATTAATGATAGTATCATATTTAAAATATAAACCAAAATATATTAAATAATATAATAAAAAAATAAATAATACAATTAAAAAAACCACGATAAAAATACTTTCAAAATTTTGTCTTACCTTTTCAGTTTTGATATTTGCTCAGTTATTTTTTTGTAAGAATGTTTAATATTGTTAAGTTTTTTAGTGTTGTAACGATTGATTAGGGTTCTCTCGAAATTATTAGAGTTATCTCGAATTATCCGAAGTGTTATTCGATATTTCAACTGTAACGTGAAAATCAAGTGTAGGTATTCAGTTAATTAAATTTGTTTATTAATTTTGTGTGCCGTAAATTTTTAGTATTTTTATGGTTTTTGTGTTGAATCCTGTATCAATACAAACACAAACATTACGAGAACAAACAACTTTTCATAGTCTATAACAATACTGTCTGAGTTGGAATGGCTTTATGATTGATTTCAGTTAATTTAATATTATATCTGGAAAAAAATAAACAAAAAAATACCATTGAAAGTCCTCAAAGTCCCTGAATGTTGATCAAAAGAAGTGTTACAATTTGCAAAATATCACAAATTTATTAACTTTGAAAATAGCTCAAAACGATAATATTAACGCTAAAAGCGCTTTCAAAATCTTGGGAATTAAAATGAAATTCGAGTAAAAGAGCTAAAATTAAAAAGACCACATTTTTTTCTTAAGAACGCAGCTGCTTTAAATGGTTAAACTATTCAGCCTTGCCAAACTTATTATGAATAAAAAAATAAAAAAATCCTATTTCATATAGCTTGCCGCTCGGCAAACGTTAATTGCATTCGTTATGCTAGCTTAGCTCTCAGTAAATATAAACATTCGTTTGTAGATACTTTAATATTTACTGTAAAACTACATTTTCACTGTTGCTACTAAGTCCTAATGAGAAAATGAAAATTGTATCAGAGAACAAAATGCACAGTGTAGTTCCAACGACTACAATATTATATAATGCGTTTAAGTACTGATTTTATATTTCAACTTATATTAAAGTGATCGCAGGAACTATGGCTAAATATATTCGGATATCAAACTTGTTTATCGAAACTAGTTTGACAACTAAACTATAATATATCTGTAGAATATGCTATATGTTATAGAATCTATAATAATCTGTCCCGGGAACTTATTTGAAGTTTGGTTCGGGGGTAACAGAGTCTTTAGTAGTAGTAAATAGTTAACGCCCAAACTCCTTCAGTGCTAAAACACTTAACGTAACCTACCGTTCATGTGTTCAAACGTGAATACATAAACCTAATTTCTCCTCCCCCCACTACTTGTGTTAATGTCTGTCAGTTTCTGTGTCACAGAGTATACGGATTTTGCAGCCCACTATCAGAAAAATGTAAGTAACATTTTATTACTACATTACTGTTTCAATAAAATGAGAGACCATACGACTAAGTTAAACTTCTTTAGTTTCCCCTACAGTAATAGACGAAAAGTAACTCTCTCTCTTTCTATCTTCACTAACTTATATCTCCCTCTCAACTTCTACGATATTTATACTTATGAAATTCCATTATATTACATACAAAAGAAATAATTACAAAATTGTATAACACAATTATAATAAAATTTAATTGAAATTAAACACAATTTTTATTTAAATTAGAAATCCAATGATCTAAACGCTGTTTCAAGATTTTATCGCCTTTGTTCCATTATTCAAAGTACTTACCTTTGAAGTTTTCTCAAAGAAATCTTTCTTGACACCCATTAAAATCGACTTGATGTAAAAAAAATCCCTTTCTAAATTTAAATCTTTACCCCTCGTAAACATAATTTCTTTAAATATAGTAAGTGGGTACTTAAATATAAGTTTTTTTTTACTTTAATGCTATTAGCACAAGTATTGATCAAAGATTCCAAGACTTGAGTAGGCAGATTATAAAAAATCATAAAAAAGAGATTCAATCGACAATTTTACATTGGCAAAATAATTTTTGGAATTTGACGTAATTAAAAGTCATCAAACCTAAAAATGTAATTAAATTGAATTTATTTTATTTATAGTCACATCAAATTGAAAACGATAACCATCGATCGGCAAATAATCACGCTAATAGCTACAGCTTTTCAACGAAAATGTTAAATCTCCATCAAATCTTTTTAGTCATATCATTAAATTTTTAACGAAGCGGTCAATGCACTGGCTGTAGAGCTTGGGATTGACGTCTATCGTTTGGGTAAGGTCTTAGATTAAGAACCTTTGAATTATCTAAGCTCAAATTTTGACCGTTCATCGGCATAATTTCATTAGAAAAAAAACATAACTCTAACCTATCTAACTTCAAAATGACGGTTCTTAATCTAAAGCCTAGCCGATGTTCGTACTTATGTGTTAATGTGTGTTTCTGGATCCTCAACATAAAAGAAAAACCCTACTGGCTGCCGTTGATTGTTCAGTGTGAAGTGTTTAATAAAGTGTAGTCGTATTAAAATAGTATTCGCATTAAAAACAGATAACAAGTCACTGCTGTCACAGTCACGTAACTTAAATGCACCCTTTGACCGCTTAAATTGAGTAAATTAGAATTTCATGTTTAAATTGACCATTGAAATAAGCCATTTGACAAGCGTTCCAATTTACTGCGATTGAATTTTTTAATAGGTGTGAATTAAGATAAGTGATAGCGATGAGTCAGTTCTTTATTTCCACTAAAGAAAATTTAGTACAATGACAATGCTGCAACAACATCAAGAATAATGAAATTAGCATCTGTAGCCGAATATGACATAGCCTGTATTTACGCTATCTACACTATAGTCTTCGAGTATAAATCATAAAGTAATTAGTACCAAACAAAATCTTAGACATTATTTTAAAAGTACATAACTTTTAACTTTTAACTTATTGATAAATAAGCTAAGGTACTTAACCTTACCCTAATCTAAATGATTTCCTGAATTGGTCGTATGTGTCTGTGTGTATGTGTGTTTTCGCGCGTGCATGCGCGTGTGTTTTTGTTTGTTGTGTATGTGTGTGTGTGTGTGTGTCTATGTGTGTGTGTGTGTGTTATGTGTGTGCATCTAACTATGTGGTGAATTTGTTTGTTGGTAAGCTATGTAAACTCTATTTGTTATTTAGCTTTTTAGCCCTATATTTGATTCAATGGCTTAAAACATTTTTTTTTTTCATTATCCTCGTAATTTAATTTCTGTAAGTATTAACATAGTTTCAATTTGCATTGTTTTTTTATCAATGGGTATATTTTTAATATTTTGTTAAAGCTTATTATAAATATAAGGGAAAAATCAAAAATCTGTGGTGACATCTATCGCGCGAAATACGAACGACTACAAACTACGTAATTAGAGAAAACTGACGTATGCTACATCGCGCTATCAGAGTTTTCAAAGTGAATAAGTATATATACAAGATCCCGACAACAACCGTCGGGGGCGTTAGCCCGCCAGACACAACAACCGTCTGGTCGGAGGATCCTCCCTTTTCAATGGGGGATGAGGAACTTTACACCTCGTTCCTCCGCATCCCTAAACTGGTGACCCCAAGCATGAACATCAGCGCAACCTTCATCGTCATCATCACTTCCTCAAACTTTCGAGCAGCGAGAAGCATCCAGCATCTACGGTTTCAGCCAGCGCCAGTATTTACGGCTACTACGGGTATCCTGACCACCAGCATGCAGCGGACGCGCATTCCTGGTCATCGCCCACAGCCTTCTCAGCGACTTTGGCACAGCACACTGCACTTCAGCCGGTCAGCAAGCAGAGACGCACTTCTCTCCTGGTCGACGCAGCAGCCAGCCACTACGCAGTACTGCACCACTCCGACTCACTGGAGCATATGCAGCATCACCGCAGACAGTCCCGACTCACCGTGAACTTATGCGGCATCTGGTTCCGACTCACTGGAACACTCCACTGGCCCGGCAAGCATCACAAGATGAATGGACGACTTAACCTGCTATCGACCTCCGGTCTCGGAGGGGAGTGATGTGGCGACATCTATCGCGCGAAATACGAACGACTACAAACTACGTAATTAGAGAAAACTGACGTATGCTACATCGCGCTATCAGAGTTTTCAAAGTGAATAAGTATATATACAAGATCCCGACAACAACCGTCGGTGTGACGGTGTGTCGGTGTGGTGTCGGTGTGACACAGTAGACACAGTGCGCTGCGCGATCACACGCGCCCCCGGCCCCCGCCGCCCACACACGGTGCGCTCACACGCACCCCCCTCGGCCCCCGCCGATCGCTCGCGTCCGCTCACTAGCGTGACCGCGAGCCTACCCGGCGACGACCCAGTCGCCCGTCGCCGCTCAATGAGAGCGGCAGTCGACGAATCGGATTGAAGTGCCACGGACATTTTGGACTTTCAGTGCAGTACCACGGACAATTGGACAATTGGACTGTCATTAGGTCAGATTAGTGCAGTGATCGTTCGATAGGCTTATAGACTGTTGGACTTTCTGTGTATTTGTGCTCGGACAATATAAGTGCAAGGACTTTTTTACTGTCTTCGCGTACGCGGGCCCGCTCCTCCCGGAGCCGAGCCGACCAGCCACACAACCCGGATTATCAGGTTAGTCTTAGGGACTCATCTCTGTCACCTACGGGCAGAGCTCATTAGGGACCACACCGTAGGCACTCACCTCCCCTGCCCCGGCAGGGGAGAAACACATTTTATCTCCCCGTGTCCACTAGGGACATTCATAGGTTTTAAAAATGGAGCGACTCCTACAGTTGCTCGCCTCCCGCTTCCCCGAGGTCTTAGAGGTCATAAACCGCGAGCTCGGTGTACAAGTCGCGGCCTCCGTAGCCCCCACCGCTGCCGCCTCGGGTTCGATTCCCGACGGACCGGCCTCCCCCGATTCGGTATCGATGGATACCGAAAGTGAGAACGAGTCGTCGAACGACGACGACTCAGAGTCGCGATCGCGGTCGGCTTCACCGACCGAAAGTGACTCAGACTCGGACGGTTTCGAGACCGTCCAGAATAAGAAGCGGAAACGCAACCGCCGCAAGGGTAGCTCTGCGAGTCCGCCCCCTGTCAAGAAGCGCCCCGCCACCGCTTCAGCGGCCAACAAAGCCCGCCGCACGCCCCCCGCATCCCCGAACCCTTCGCAGGCAACCAGTGTGCCAGCAAACTCCGCGCCCAGCGCGACTCCCGCGCCTAGCGCGACCCCCGCGACTTCGGCGGGGCCTAAAAAGCCTCCGCCTATTTACATACAGGACCTTAGGTCCTGGAACGATATCTCGGCCAAAATTAAGGCCAAGAAAATTAACTTCACCCACGCGCAATCCACAGCGCAAGGTATCAGGGTAACCTTAACGGACTCTGACTCCCATCGCAAACTGTCGACCCTCCTTCGTGCCGAAAAAATCGGCTATCACACACACGCACTAGACGACGAACGTCAGCTGCGTGTAGTCATACGCGGGCTCCCAAAAGAGATCGACATTAAGTCGATCCACGAGGACTTAAAAGCCCAGGACCTCCCCATCCAAGAAGTACACAGGATGTACAATCTGCGCACTAAAGAACCATACAATATGGTTCTGTGCGTTCTCGATCTCTCCCCGCAAGGGAAGAAAATATTCAACGTCAAAACAGTGTGCTACCTCTCCGGTCTCACTGTAGAGGCCCCTCATAAACGTGGCGTCCCCGGACAATGCCACAACTGCCAAAAATACGGGCACTCCGCCCGCAATTGCTTCACGAGGCCTAGGTGCGTAAAGTGCCTAGGAGACCACAGTACGACGGACTGTCCTCGTAAGGTCCCAGACCCCTCTACTCCTCCCAGCTGCGTCCTCTGCAATTCGCAGGGGCACCCAGCGAATTACCGCGGCTGCCCGAAGGCCCCGCGCAGACGCCCACGGGCTATCAAAGCCCATAAGAACTCCAACACGAGTTCCAAGCCCAGCCCCGCTTCCGCCGAATCCCAGCCGGCGAAAACTACCGTCCCCTCTGCTCCTCCCACGGAGCAAACAATTCCGCGGGCGGAAAAGAACACCCCCGCATCTATTCAAAAGACCCCTCAGGTCAATAACCCGCTAGGAGCCTGGGCTAAACCCTTGTCCAACGGCATCCCTACCGCTACCACTTCTCCGGCATCAAAACCGGAAACAGTACCGAAAAGCCAATTGCTAGGCATGAAGGCTTATTTAGATAGTGTCAGGGCTAATCTTGACAGTATGGCAGCGCTCATAGAGCAATCCCTTTGTAGTTTTTAATGGCTACAAACGCTAGGAACAAACCGCGATCGCTCAGCGTTGTTACTTTCAACGCAAACGGCCTTATCCGGCAAATTGATTTAGTAAGTCAATTTCTGAGGGACCACCCCGTCGACGTCATGTTAGTGCAGGAAACCTTCCTCAAGCCGTCAATTAGAAATCCTAGGATATCTAATTATCGGCTCGTTAGGAATGATAGGGACTCCGCCCGCGGAGGCACTATCATTTACTACAAGTCTTCCTTGCACTGCATTCCGCTCGACCCACCCACGCTTCTCAACATCGAGGTGTCAATGTGTCGAGTCAGCTTGACGGGCCATCAGCCCATAACAATAATATCAGCCTACTCCTCTCCGAGCAAATCCCTATTAGAAAGTGACATAAGATCACTACTTTCGTTGGACCTCGCGGTCATTCTGGCCGGCGACTTAAACTGTAAACACCCCCGCTGGAATTCCCGTAGAACAAATACCAAAGGCACGGAACTAGACAGACTGACGTCACTACCGACCTTCGACTTCGAAGTGATCGCCCCTATGACGCCCACTCGCTACCCCAATAGGAACAATGACTCACCCGACATACTCGACATAGCGATCTTGAGGGGAGTGACCTTACAGTTACGAACCATAGAGACGTTATCCGAGTTAGACTCTGACCATCGCCCCGTCCTAATCCAGCTAGGACCAGACCCGGATCTCCTCCAACCCACTAAAATCATAATAGATTTTAAGAAACTCGACATCGAGTTAAATAATACTGATTCCAACGAGAATTTAAATAGAATACCCGACACAATTGACTCCGTAGATGTCGCGAAAGCAGCCGCGTTAAATCTCACCTCTTTTATTAAAGAAAAGATCGATCACTGCTCAAGGGAGATTCCTAATCGCCCTGGAGAGCGATGGGAACTCTCGGAGGAGTTGAAAGACCTGATCAGGCGCAAGAACGCGCAGACTAGAGCCCATGACACTTACCCGACTGACGACAATCGGAGGAAACTCCGTGCCCTACAGAGGGAGGTGAAAGCACGCTTCGCCGAACTCAGGGATGACCGCCACAGCAGGCGCCTCGGAGAGCTCACGCCTTCGCACACAGCTTACTGGTCGCTAGCGCGATCTCTCCGAAGCGACACTGTCACCACGATACCCCCCTTGCTACGTCCGAACCTCCCTCCAGCCCTCGACGATCTGGATAAGGCCGAGTGTCTTGCTAGTAGCCTGGAGAGCCAATGCTCGCCAAGCACTGAACCGGTCGATCAAAGTCACCTCTTAAAGGTGGACTTTGAAGTAGAGCGCCAGGCGGCTTCACCGCCTACTGACGAACCACTCCCTCCGACTACCGTCGAGGAGGTTGAATCGATCCTCAAAGGCCTTCACGCGAAAAAGTCTCCGGGGCCCGATAGGATTTCAAACAAGACGCTTAAGCTTCTCCCGAGGCAGTTACTAGCCCTCCTAGTAATGATTTATAACTCCCTCCTGGCTGGCTGCTCCTTTCCCGACCAGTGGAAAGAAGCAATAGTTATAGGAATTCACAAACCTGGCAAACCCAGGAACCTCCCTACTAGCTACCGCCCTATAAGTCTTCTCAATACGCTCGGTAAAGTGTACGAGAAAATAATCCTCAATAGATTAAAGAAAGCCATGGAGACCATGGAACCTCCGCTCATTGATGAGCAGTTCGGATTCCGAGCCGGACACTCTCCAGTCTACCAAGTGCACCGCATCACCGAACATATCCTCTCCGGTTTCGCTAAATCGAAAGCCCACTCGACGGGCGCTCTCTTTTTCGACATAGCGAAAGCTTTCGACAAAGTCTGGCATAACGGCTTAATTTACAAGCTGTACAATCTAAAAATACCAGACAGACTCGTGCTCATCATACGAGACTACTTGTCGAATCGCACCTTCCGCTATCGAGTCGAAGGCACGTTATCGTCGCCTCGGCCGATACGCGCCGGCGTCCCACAGGGATCCCTACTTTCTCCGCTCCTGTACTCTCTGTACACGAACGACATCCCCATACCCAGCCAAAGCTCAGCCACCAAGCTGGCTCTCTTCGCAGACGACACTGCTATTTTCACGACCTCCGTCTCCGTAGCCATGATGTCCAAACGCCTCCAATCTGCGACCACCGCACTAGGCGAGTGGTTCAGGAAGTGGAGAATCGAGGTCAACGCCGAAAAGCTCAGCGGTGCACTTCACCCGAAACCCAAAATTCTTATTTTGGAGACAAGGGCGCCCGGAGACAATCAAACTCTTCGGGAAACCGATCCCATGGCAAAAAGAAGCCAAATATCTCGGAGTCACTCTAGACAGGAAACTTATTTTCAAGTCCCACATAAATCGAGTTCGTAACCGAGCCGCCTTCGTACTCGGTAGGCTTTATATGATGCTATGCGGAAGGAGTAAAATGTCTCTTAGAAATAAGACGACATTATACAAACTCTGCGTTCGTCCTATCATGACCTACGCGAGTCCAGTCTTCGCCCACTGTCACCCCACCTACATCCAACGGCTGCAAGCGATGCAGAACCGCTTCTTACGCACGGCCACGGCCTCACCGTGGTACGTACGTAACGTCGACCTCCATAAGGACTTTGGGATCGATTCAATCGCCAAGCATCTCAAAAATCTTTCTTCAAGGTTTTTTGAGAGAGCACTCCGACACCCCAA
Source organism: Melitaea cinxia (assembly GCF_905220565.1). Taxonomy (NCBI): domain Eukaryota; kingdom Metazoa; phylum Arthropoda; class Insecta; order Lepidoptera; family Nymphalidae; genus Melitaea; species Melitaea cinxia. The sequence goes on from NC_059403.1 coordinate 13,186,487, forward strand.
CCCTCTTGTAGCAGAGGCCTGCTCCTACGTAGGTAGAGGAAGCGTACAGACGAGACTTAGACGTCCTAAACACGTCTTGACAGACCCCGATGATAGAATAACCGTAGCCAACGCCCCTCTTGTAGGTAACACACCCACTCACCGAACACTCACGCACCGCCTTCGCCGGCGAAGACGAGGTCCCCCGCGTTAGGACGGCTCGGATACGCTTAGGCGCATCGACCGTCCACAACTCGCCGCAGCGCTCCGCATAGCGCCTCCTCCATCCCGACGACGTTCTAAGCCGAGGTGCGATCTCGCTAGGAGACACCCTTAGGACGAACGTCACCCCCGTGCCCGCCGAAAAGGGCCCACATCTTCCTTCGCGGCCGGTTGCCTAAGTGCCCGGCCCCCCTCACCGGTGACGCTGTAAAGGCCAGTAGGGCCAACAGCTACTATCATTTCGAAAAAAAAAAAAAAAAAAAAAAAAACAACCGTCGGGGGCGTTAGCCCGCCAGACACAACAACCGTCTGGTCGGAGGATCCTCCCTTTTCAATGGGGGATGAGGAACTTTACACCTCGTTCCTCCGCATCCCTAAAAATCTATTTCCGAAGTGCGTTTTTAATGTACTTAAATTGTCACATACATGATGGTTTACGACATCTTAGTAATAACAGTGAGTTATAAACTTGTCGGAATGAGGGTAGATTTCTCTCGCTCATCGTCTCTGAGTACTCGGTCTACTGTGGGCTTCAGTGGCCAATGTTGGCACAAGTAAACACAATAACACGGAACGCGGGATAGTTATTAGTTAACGGGGAGGGGGACGAACTTCTTAGTATTCGATGGATTCACCATGCGGGTGTCGAGTTCATCGTGTGTCAGAGGGAGTAGCTCAGAGCAGTGCCTAGGACTTGCAACCTAGGTTTAAGGAGACCCCCTTTGAGATACTTATCAACGCTTACCTTCACTGCTCGAGTTGTCCGCCCTAATATGTACCAATTAATTTGTTTGCACAAATTAATTATTAAGAGTCTAGGTTAAGCTACTAGCAGGATACAACAAGTGTATCGTGCCAAGCCAGACCAAGACTGCCTTAGCCGGGTTGCAACATGCACCGTTCGTTTTATACACGTCAGAATAGCTCGAGTAATAGAATGAGTGAGGGTAGATGACTATCGAATGATTTGCTAGATGGCGTGATCGGTGCATCTATTTTTTATAAATTCCTTTCTAATTGCCTACGAAAGCGCAAGTGTCGAACAAATTTGATCTTTAACCCTGCATCACATCACATCACACATATTATTGTTATTGCTTTTTTCTTTGTTGACATATTCGTGTATTTTATTCGCAATAACTATTCAGACGTAAGCAGAAATAGCTCAGTAGAATAAAATAAAGATAAAACTCGTAAAACTTTATCGAAAGGTCGCGGAATTATTTTTAGCATCGCTGACCTTTTCTTATATATTATTTCTTATTTATTGTATATGTAAAATAACATTAAGGAAAATAAGACTAAATAATTGTGTTTGCAAGCAAACAAAGAAAAATCGACTTCAATCATATTGACAAGTAATACAACGTAGGTAGACGAAAAAATAGTCAAGTAAATACGCATTATCAAAGATTACTCCAAAATTTGTAATCAGGTCTCGATGAAATTTAAATGTGACCACACGATAAACGTCGGCTTTCGATTAAATTAAAAATCGTCAAAATCGATACACCTAGTAAAAAGTTATGCGGATTTTCGAGAGTTTCCCTCGATTTCTCTAGGATCCCATCATCAAAGCCTGGTTTCCTTATCATGGTACCAAACTAGGGATATCTCCTTTCCAACAAAAAAAGAATTATCAAAATCGGTTCATAAACGACGGAGTTATCTCCGAACATATATTAAATATATATATATATATATTGTTACGAACACACAAAGAAACTAGCGCCATCTAGCGGTAACCATCGAAACCACACAAAGACAGCGATAACATGAAATTCTCTACTCAATACTAGATGGCGTTAGAGGTACTATTGTGGAACTATATAGAAGTATAGTCTCGAAAACCGGGTACATGCGCGAACTTTCCAGAATGGTCTGGGCCTCGTCTCGGCCGATATAAATAGCCGCAGCGAGGCGAGCGAGGACAGTACAGTTCAGTTTGAGCGATCTTCGAGGCGACTTCAAGAGTGAAAAAATAGTGATCAAGAGTGGTACCAGTGAAACCTATGACATTGGCTACGACTGAGGACATTGTGAGTGCTTAGTGTTTGAACTTAGTGCTTAGTGTTTGAACCTAGTGCTTTGTGTTGGACCTAGTGCTAGTGAATAAAGTCTTGAAAAGAGTCAGCAGGTCTTTCTCTCCAAATCCTTCGAACCCTAACACGTAACAACTGGTGTCGGAAGTGAGATTTGGAGATGCCATTGACTCCGAGAGAAGACTCCAAGGACTTCAAGGGCGTCAGGACAAGGGCACAACGAGCTGCGGAGGCCACACCTACTGGGGACCAAGCTCCGCCCACCATGGACCAAGCCCCGCCCACTGACCCCATCTACCATGCCCCGCCCACTGACCACGCCCCCCTGGCCCCGCCCACTCAGGCTCAGGCCCCGCCCACTCGGGTTCAGGCCCCGCCCACTCGGGCTCAGGCCCCGCCCACTCGGACGCAGGCCCCGCCCACTCAGGCTCTGGCCCCGCCTACTCAGACTCAGGCCCCGCCCACTTTGTCTCAAGCTCCGCCCACTGGATCCGCCCACCTTACCACGTCCACCAGCGACACCGTAGCTTCTACAGACTCTCAAGTGGCTCTTCAATTAGCAAGTTTAATTAAATTAATGGAGCTGCAAAAGGCTGAAATTCGTGGTGCTTTGCAAGAATCACAAGAGCAACAAAAGGCATCACAAGAGCAACAAAAGGCTGAAATTCGTTGTGCTTTGCAAGAATTACAAGAGCAACAAAAAGAGCTCCAAGAAAAAACGCTTGGGGCTGTAAAAGATGTTAGTGACGCGGTGACCAAGCTTCGAAAAGATGTCGACGTAGTGGAAGAACGAGTTACCGGGTTAGGATTGGATGTCGAAAATGTGAAAACCGGCCTCACTGAATTACAGAAGAAAGTAGTGCGCCTTGAAACCACGGGAGTCGCGATGTCTAGTGGAAGTACCGGAGTGGCGCAAGGACCGAGAGTGAAAGTGCCTCCGTACGACGGTACTACTCCGTGGAACGCTTATCGTCAACAATTCCAGACTGTTGCTACTGCCAACGGATGGACGGAAGAGCAATGCCTGACCGCTCTCACTGTTGCGCTCAGAGGGCAAGCTTTGTCGGTTCTGGAAGCACTGCCACAAACAGGAAACGGGTTCCACGGCTTGATGGAGGCACTTGAATCCCGATACGGAGAGCGACACCTGGAACACGTGTTCCGTGCCCAACTGCGTGACAGAGTCCAACGCTCAGGAGAGGGACTACAACAATGGGCGTTGGAAATTGAAAAACTCGTCAGGAAGGCACACCCAGGAGCCGACACCAAGATGGTAGACACGAATATTGTTCAAGCATTTGTCGACGGAATCAAAGACCTGGAGGTCAGAGCTGCAGTGAGACTTCGACACCATACCTCGCTAAAGGAAGCATTGGCGCATGCTTTGGAAGTAGAGGCTGTTCGCCATGACATACGGCAGACCCATAAGATCCGCGAGGTCTCTGAGGAAGTTAAGGAGGTCAAGGCTCCTACGAAGAAAAGCTATGGAGTCATGTGCTACAAGTGCGGCGAAAGAGGCTATCTTCAACTCAACTGCCCGCAGAAGGAGACCCAGATAGCAAGGATGAAAAGGATCGAGGAACAAATAGAGGAGCTGAAGAAGCAAAGGGCTTCGCCTCCTGCCCGGGATCAGGAGTATGACTTCAAGGTGGAACACCGCAGCGGAAAGATGCATGGAAATGCCGATGCACTCTCAAGAAGGCCGTGTCCGGAAGACTGCAAACATTGTGTTAAGCAAGAATCTAATGAAGTAACATTAAAGCTCACAAGAACAAGTCCTTTGGGTATCTGGGAGAGTGATGCTATGAGGGAAGCTCAAGAAAGAGATGACGACCTTCGGCATATCATCACATGGAAGAAACGGGGTGACGTAAAACCAATCTGGAGTGAGGTTGCACCCACTGGCGCTGTCACTAAGGCATACTGGGCTCAATGGGACAGTCTGTTACTTCAAAACGGAATACTCTACCGGAAATGGGAGAAGACTAACGGCAGAGAGTTCCACCTTCAGATAATTGTCCCAAGAACGAGAGTCCCAGATGTTCTCCGTGAAATACACGATGGCGTATCAGGGGGTCATCTAGGTGTCAAGAGGACGTTAACAAAAGTGCGAGAACGATTCTACTGGTTGCATTGTCGAGATGATGTACAGGATTGGTGCCGCAAATGTACTACTTGCGCTGCTGTAAAAGGACCACAGACCAGGAGCCGTGGGAACTTGCGGTTGTATAACGTCGGTGCACCGTGGGAACGAATTGCAGTTGACGTAGCGGGGCCATTTCCTGTAACGGAATCGGGAAACAAGTATTTTATGGTCGTCATGGACTACTTCACCAAATGGCCCGAAGTGTTCGCCATACCAAACCAAGAAGCTACAACAGTCGCTTCTAAGTTAGTCGAAGAAGTGATATGTCGCTTTGGCGTGCCTCTAGAAATCCATTCCGATCAGGGCAGGAACTTCGAATCGCAAGTATTTCAGGAAGTGTGCAGAATCTTGGGCATGCATAAGACGAGGACCACCGCGTACCATCCACAGTCTGATGGAATGGTTGAGAGATTTAACCAGACCCTTGAGAGGCATTTGGCCAAATTGGTAGACGACAAACAAAAAGATTGGGACCAGTATATACCACTCTTCCTTCTGTCGTACCGAACCGCCGAGCATGAGAGCATAAAAGCTACCCCGGCGTATGTCAATTACGGTAGAGAATTACGAATACCAGTAGACCTATTGACTGGAGGGGCACCGGAGGGACCAAATACCGTACAAGACTATGTCAGCGATTTAAGGGAAAAAATGCGCTATATACACGCCTTGGTTCGGGAAAATGGGTTACATTCAAGCGAGAACATGAAAACCAGATACGACCGGAAATCGAACACGAGCGGCTTCAAGGAAGGGTCACTGGTGTGGCTGCATAACCCAACCCGCCGGAAAGGGAAATCGCCAAAGTTGCAGACCAAGTGGGACGGTCCATACAAAGTGGTTACCCGACTGAATGATGTGACTTACAGGATTCAAAAGCAACCAAGAGGGACATTCAAAGTGGTACACATAGACCGTCTGGCGCGTTACCATGGCAGTAACAACGATGCTCGGGACGAGCATCTCTAAGAGGGGAGTAGTGTTACGAACACACAAAGAAACTAGCGCCATCTAGCGGTAACCATCGAAACCACACAAAGACAGCGATAACATGAAATTCTCTACTCAATACTAGATGGCGTTAGAGGTACTATTGTGGAACTATATAGAAGTATAGTCTCGAAAACCGGGTACATGCGCGAACTTTCCAGAATGGTCTGGGCCTCGTCTCGGCCGATATAAATAGCCGCAGCGAGGCGAGCGAGGACAGTACAGTTCAGTTTGAGCGATCTTCGAGGCGACTTCAAGAGTGAAAAAATAGTGATCAAGAGTGGTACCAGTGAAACCTATGACATTGGCTACGACTGAGGACATTGTGAGTGCTTAGTGTTTGAACTTAGTGCTTAGTGTTTGAACCTAGTGCTTTGTGTTGGACCTAGTGCTAGTGAATAAAGTCTTGAAAAGAGTCAGCAGGTCTTTCTCTCCAAATCCTTCGAACCCTAACACGTAACAATATATATACGGTCGAATTGAGTAACCTCCTTCTTTTTTGGGGTTGGTTCAAAAATTAAATTACTATGATTTAAATAATTATTAATCTTAATTTGTTTAAAATTTATTTCGTTTCCAACAATGAAGAACAGCATTGTGAAAAACTGCTAATCTCATTAATCAATAGATTCAGCAACATCCTAGTCTTTTTTTTTTATCACATCAGGCTTTTCCCAGAATTGGCATATTCGATGCCTATTCGGGGGCAGTACAAATTATGTATGTAATACTCCACTGTTGGACATAGGCCTCCACAAGTTCGTGCCAAAAATGGCATGAACTCCTGTGTTTTGTCCATAGTCACCGCGCTGGGCAGGCGGGTTGGTGACTGATGCTGACATAAACGGAAGTAATTTATTTAAATTAATTTTAGTTACATACTCACTACAACAAAAGCACAGACTAAACAAAATATAAATATATAATAATAATAAAAAACCTACCTAATTATATCAATCAGCATAGATACATTATAGATAGCATCAATTGTAATTTGAGTACTCATAAATTAACATATTATATTCCGATTGATCACGATTCAGCCTGTAACATCCCACTACTGGGCATAGGCCTCTTTTCCTATGTAAGACCACTCCACTGCGGGTTGGCGGGTTTTATTAGGTTAGAGTCTAGAACAACAAGTACAGCCAATCAGTAAATACGAGAACTTCATACATGAATACATCAATAATACAATTCCTATGATAATTAAAATGTTTTTTAACACATATAAACGACGTGATTGACCGATCATGAGTTAATATTATTTCTGTGAAGTCAATTTAATGCTAATAAGTAATTCATAAATTTGAAATGAGTTCTTTATTCAGGTTAGTAATCATGAAAAATAAATGTTACATAGTCGAGTAATTGTAATTACATTAATTAATATGGAATGAAGTCTTATATAAAAGTAGAAAATATAAATAAATGAATCCTAAAACGTATTGACATCACTTACAAAGCCATAGTTGAACGTGAGTCAATCATATCTAATCAATCTTCTTATATATAAATTTCTCATGTCACAATGTTATTTACCATACTCCTCCGAAGCGACTGGACCGATTTTTATGAAATTTTTTGAGCATATCGGGAAGGTCTGTAAATCGGCCAACATTTATTTTTCATACCCTTAAGTTACAATGGGGAGGATTAAGGGGGTTAATAACATATACGGCAAAACAACGTTTGCGCATTCAGCTAGTAATAATGAAGATAAGAGCAAACTGTTTGTCATAAGTCGAGATTTGATGAGGAGATCTTTAAATAAAATTATAATAACAATTTTGAATCAATTAAATCAATCGAAAAATACTATGTGCAACATTTTGATTGGATTTTTTTTATTAAACGGCTAAAACTAAACCTAGCTTTAAACGGCTGGAACTCCGGAAATAAATACAAACACGCTATGACTGACTACAAACATTTGCGTCGCCTGTGCAAATACTCGAATGTCACAAGAGGAGACCGCGACTCACAAACGTTAGCTTAACATTATCTGACCTCTGCGTTAATCCACCGTCAAACTTATGTCGTTCTATTACAATTTGAAAATGGAATCAATTCGAAGAATCATCCTCTTTATGTTTCGCCGATATCAATTAAAAAAATCAAATTGTTTAAAACCTAATTAAATAAAATATTAGCTTTATAATTACACAAGTCAAGTAAAGACTAAATTTCAATCTTCCAATATTACTCAAAAAAAATTATATGTGCTTCATCATCGAACGAAAAAAAAACGAGAAAAACTTTGTTGCAAACAAAGCACAATCTTTATATATCGTTTACTTTTTATTTTTCAATTTGTTATTGTCAACCTACAATAATTAGTGACGGCTATTATTGACAGGTAACCTCAAATTATAAAGTAAAAAATGTTAATATCTTTTTTTTTTTTGAGACTTTCTAATAAAAACACTATTTTTGATTAAGCTTATGCTATGCTATCCCTATCGTTTTAGCATTTATTTTTTTATTTCAAAACGCCTCAAATGGATATCAGGTAAAATGTTGTAAAGAAAGCTGCCACTGCTCTTTGCCTTTTTTAAAAGGAAAAGAAAATACACTTTATGGTTCTATTTTTTAATAACAAATGTTACATGCTTAATATTTAGGTTATGTCATGATAAATAAATTTATTCTTAACTGAAATTAATCGGAAAAAAACGAAAGTCACCGTTGATTTATTTAATAAACTATTCAAGTAACTTGTGCAGGTTCAGGCCAAATAATATTCAAAAACGAAAAAATCTATAATACCTTAGGACTTGCATCGACAATTATACTCATATGTTTCATCTTTGAGCCTTTCCATTCTCAAAAAAGAATGTTATTTTATTGAAAGCTTTTATTTAACATGCAATATATGTATCTATGTAAGTACGTATGTATTTATGTATTTTTGCATGTTGTAATCTTGCAACTCAATTTTGAAGCATATAAAGTCAAATATATATCTTACTGAGAATGTCAGACTGAGAAATCTGACCAGCGATTAACTTGTTGATTGTGTTTTACATACGTATATATAAAACACGCTGACTAACACACTTGATACTAACAATTGTCATTTTCTAAACTCAATGTCATACCGTACTACAAATTGTAGTAAGTCGTATTTGATGTGATTTAATTCCGTCGTAAAGTTCGTTGACATAATTCACAATACTTGACACAGCTCTGAAAGAACTTTAGAATAATCGTACGCGAAAAAGTAACTATTTTTTCCGTTCTACATTCGTTTACACAACGGAAGACAAACGATTTGCAAACTTTGCGTCGTCTTTACGCGTCCCTTTTTCCTATTTGTTGACGCGTGATTTATTCCTGTTTTCGGAATATTTTGCGGAATAAAAAACTCTTGACTGAAATAATTCGAAGTTTCAGAATATCAAATTAGGACGGTTAATTGTTTTTATGTCCCTTTAGGGTTCCGTACCAAAACGGGGCTAAAAAATATGAAGAAAATGTTAAAAACTTACCACCGTACAATATTTTGGTACTACATTTTTTTAACGTCTAAAAACACATTTTATAATTTTTACTTTCATTTTATATTCTAATTTTGTATATGTTAATTTATTTTATTTTTATTTATTTTATTTACAAGAGAGATTCATTAAATTAAACATATAGGTAGTTGTATATATTACGATACACCACTTACAAGCTTCATAAAAAATCATACAAATAAAAGCACAAAATAGTTTTATAGTCTTGTAATGCAATTTAGATGTATATCAAGTGTTTTCTTTAAGCAGTCTAGTTTTACAGTCAATTTTATGGTTGCCAATATTTTTTTAATATAACTATAACACGAACATTTGTTAAAATTTGTAACATTATTCTAATGCGACTTTTTCGGTTCGTTTTTAAAGCAAATTCAGTCAAAGTCTAATAAAAATAATATGCATAGTATTCCGTTTTCTATGTCTTATATATCTTCGTACAAAACGTAATCACGACAACGATAACGATGGTTTGAAATTTGCAGCCATATCGGTTACTACTTTACTCAGCGTGCTTTCAAACAAAATAAAGCTAATTTAAAACAAATAAAACGGAATGTTTTTATTTTAATAAAAGCGTATAAAAAATCAGTGACGCTAAAAAATTTCAAAACCTTTACTTCAAATTGTACGCCTTCGATCCATCAAATTATATCAACTCAAAACATGACACGCTTACATTTCTACACTTTCTCTTGGACACTTTTTTATACTCATAATCTTCACTTTCAAAAATAAACAGCCGAAACATGAAAAATAAGTCACTGAAATATTTATGAAATTCGCTGAATCCTCATAAAAACAATCCCGAGCAAACTCTCTTTTCTTTTATAAAAGAATAAAAGATGTTTCCGTACTGTTACTTTATATCGCAAAATGTCACGCCTGACCTCATATTGATGGATGTCTCCATACATAAAACTGTAATAATATTCACAGTTGATTTTATTCTATGTATGCGAAAAAAATATGAGATTCGGATTTTTTATTAAATATTGCCATCATTTGGAGACTGGGGGTAACATCGTTATGATTTTGATTAATATGGGCGATAGAATTTTTTACGTTATAATATATGAAATTCAAGTTACAAATGCTACGTTTTAGCTTTTCTTAATATATGATTTAAATAGTCGTAATTGAGTCAAATTATACATTTAATTACATTTTTGTAACTATTCGATCGAATAGAAAGTTATTCATAAAGGAAAAGATCAAACTGGAGCTTTAACCGCAAATTTTTAATTTCAACTATTATTACAAAACATTTATTCTACTATCAATCGAACATTAACAAAAGCTAAGTAAACTGCTATCAATTGAATTTATTTGGATTACCAGTTGGTCCCCGCATGCAATAATTTGAAGTACTAATCTATTAAATAAAATTCTCGTGTCGCGGTGTTTGTAGTTGAACTCCTCCGAAACGGCTTGACCGATTCTCATGAAATATTGTGTGCATATCGGGTGGGTCTGGAAATCGAACAACATCTATTTTTCATACCCCTAAGTTATAAGGAGGGGGGGGGTTAAGAGGGTTAGTAAAATATTATGAAATTTTGTGTGCATATCGGGTAGGTCTGAGAATCGGCCAACGTCTATTTTTCATTCCCCTAAGTTATAAGAGGGGGGGGGGGATTGAGAAGGTTAATAAAATATATGGCAAAAAAGCGTTTGCGGGGTCAGCTAGTATAATTATATTATTAACATTAAAATATCTGTAGTTTATGAAAGTATCGAATGGAATATAAGTAATACACGGCGCACTGAATACACACTTCATACTAAATTGTAATGTTTCGTTTTTAACTCTTTAGTAGTTATTTGTTGCAGTGGGGATTTTTGTTTTTTTCGAAATCCAAGTTTCTGCAAACAAACCCATGCCGAGAGTTCAGATGCTTACTGAGTTTATTTCCGTAGACGTGTGACTCGGGTTCGAATCCTAATCGAGATATATAATATTTTTTTTAACTATAATATATTCTTTTGTAATTTTTTGATGATTTTAAATTACACAGTGACAGCGTAAGATATAAGAAAATATTTGTGATTTTTTTCAACTCAAAAGTTTTTTGATCTCTAGAGAGTGCCACATTGGATTTAAGGGTAACAATATATGTATAAAACTCATAGAAATCCTAATTAAGTAAATTATTCTTGTGATTTTGTGCCACTTGTAATATTTTAAATATTTTATAGACATGGATAGCCGTTATTTAATATTCACGAAACTTTTTATCACTCACTGTTCACAATCACACTGCCCTGTCCGCACATTCTCTAAGTTGTTATAATATTTACATTTCTCTTAGCACACGTTTACTTAGGACGAGTAGTTTCTACGTCAACCATTTTCTAAACTCCCATTAACAAACTGAGCCTATCATACGTACGAGGCACAGAATATTATGTGTGATATTTCGCTTAACCCGTGCAAACAAATTTAGCCCCAATTACTTAGGTAGGTAGGAAGGTAATAGCATAAATAATTATTATACCCTCAAAACTAAAATTACTTGCATTACGCGTATAAAACGTCCAGAGCTTTTACGTTGAGATGCAACATATATTTTAATCAAGCTTACGTTAACATTAATAGTAAAATAAATGTGTTTACTAAAATTCATATTAGAGAACGCATCGTATATTAAATTTTTTATTTTTCAACCTATATTCTACATATGTATATATTGTGATATGGTATGTATTGTGAGGAATTACAATAAATAATGCAGGAATAATCATGATGTATTTCCATAACTTTTTGGTATTTCTTGATCCGTTTAATTGATTTAAATAAATACTAATTGACACGATGAGATAGCAGTAGATAGCATAATCCTATTGACAACCACAAATTGATGTTCTGAAAGTTTAGAGTAAGTACCTATATAAATTATCCATCTCAAAATGCGTCATAATAAGATCGTAATGATTTTTTCATTAAGATTTTTACTAGTACCACCGCAAACAAATGTGATTTTCGCCTGATGGTAAGCGGTTGCTAGAACTTGTGTTGCAACACCAGCAGTGTATTGATCCACCTTTCTACACCACCTACCTCCCTTGCATATCAAACTTTATAAATCTAGGTTTTTTTATATGTATACTTCTAGGGTTTAAATCTAGCATATAATATGCCTGATAATCATATCAGAATATGAATTCACCCTTGGGACTATTACGAGGGGGGGGAGGAGGTGGGCAAGCCACCTGCTCCTTGCCCCCGTACGTCTGCGCCGGAGCGGGTCGGCGGAGACGTCATTCTCCCTGGCCCGCTCCGCGGCATCCTTCTGCGTCATTGCCTCTTCGCAGAAGGAGACCGAGGCCTGTCACGATCTCTCACTATCGAGAATGGCTTTTACGACGCTCGGTAGTGAGAGATCCCGTCCGAGGATATTAATTCACCCTAGGTTATGGACCGACGATCTAAGTGAGATTGCCGGTGCAGGCTGAGGATTGCGGAAACCGAGATGTCTGGCGCGACCGCCTAAGTCCAGCAGTGGACTGCAATAGGCTGAACTGACTGACTGACTGACTAGATTATGAACGCCAGCAACACCAAAAGCAACTGCTCCTAATACAGCGCATCCCAAAACCTTCGGCTACCTTACTCACCACAAAGGTATAATACTTCAAAGAACTATTTCTTGACTGTTATCTTCTGCAACAAATACATTTTTATTTTCTGAAACGATTGTTTTATATTTCTGAATGAAAAAAATTAAAACACTAAATGCTAAAAAGTATCGAGCAACCATAAAATTTATATTAAACGACATGAAATCAAAACGTGTTTAAACAGTGAAATAAAAATAATGTTTGTCGCGTACTAAGAAAAATGAAGCTGTCAGGATTTTTATCGCTCTCATAAAACAAAATGCGTCGAGTTCTCGTTTTGTTCATTTTGTTTAAATGTCAGACAGTGGAAATGACTCTATTTGTTGCAATAAATGCTAATTCATTGTTTTATACGAGGGAAATTAACTCACGCTACTGTACTTCAACGTCGTTCTGTCTGGAAGAAATGTAATTGGCTTTGTTATATTATTAACTATTTTATAGGTGGCTGTTTTATTTGCGTCTGTTTATAAAATACGACAAATTTCTCTAGTGGACACAAACGTAGATTTTTTCTTGACGTTAGAACTTAATCTTATTTATATTCTTGTCACTTCAGCCTGTAATATCCAACTACTGGGCATAGGCTTCTTTCCCCATGTAGGAGAAGGATCAGAGCTTAATCCACCACGCTGCTCCAATGCGGGTTGGCGGATATATTCCCTACTATGAGTAACGATCGCTATCAGGTGTACATGATAACAACCGGGACCGACGGCTTAACGTGCTCTCCGAGGCACGGTGGGGAGACCCACTAGGACTGCACAAACACCCAGACCACGGCAAACACCTGTATGGCCAATACAAATGTTTGTCATGTGTGGGGATCGAACCCGCAACCGCCAGCGCAACAGATACAATCCATGGCTGTAACCGTTGCGCCAACGCGGCGTCAATACAATACAATAAGGTCGACTTATAAAGTCAGTCAATTTATAGATTAATCATTACATCGCACACCTCCAAATAGTTGTGTACAATATGTATGCCAGTGTTGTTCATTTCAAATATTGTATAGTATTTTTACTTACTTGTTGGTATTTATTCAAGTTCAAACAGTAGACAGGACCATAGAAACAAATATATAAAAACTTCATGGTCGACGTAGGCCGAAAATAAAAAATCGGTCCTTATGTCAGAAAAAGATTAAAATAATGGCTTGTGTCTACACAATCACACTGCTATGGCACTGAAGACAAGTCTTTCTAAATATGTAGCTATATACCAGTCGGCTGTTACCTATAACACAAGCATTAAGTTGTTTACTTTAGGAACAGACGACCGTGTGTGTATTGTGTAGATATTTATTTATTTATTTATTTATTTATTTCTGAACCGTCTGTATATGTCACGTGAGTTCAAATAGTTGAGAATTATTCATATTTTTCCCCCAACGAACACAATCACATCTGACTTAATTTGGATTATTTTATTCTTTCAAGTTATAAGTCAATCTCAACTAATGACGACAAAATGGCGCCGTTCTCTGATATATAAACCGTAATAATCACATTAATCCCGTCCCAGTTAATCCGGGACACGAGCATTAATCTGAGATCGAAAAGTTAAGGCAGAAGTGTGTGACTAATAATATTAATAATATTGTAATATCCTTTGTGTCGAATATTTTTGTCACTGGCATTTATCGTAATTAGTAACGTTTCATTTCAAATTTCCAAGGTCATTAATCCATTACAAGTCCACAAAAAAGATAGTAAAGAAAAGCGTATGGTCTGCCTAATTGCAAAAAACTCCAAGCGCTTACCTGATCCTAACCCCAACCCTTCCTAGGAGCTCTAGCCACCTTACTCACCATAAAACACTAAACTGCTTGAGAGCACCACTACCTAGCTGTGTTTTCTGTAAGGTTAAATTACATCTACACTTATGTTTCTGCAAATTTTGAGCTAGACATTTTTAATCTGTGTTCATTCCGTATCTCAATAGAACGTACTCGTATCTAAAAATCTATACAATCACTCATTACGAGGATTTTCACATAAATCCTAAATCATCATTCCACACGCGTTGTTGGCTCGTCAATCAATTTCGAAACAAAATCTTAATAATAAACTTTGATTACAATATTATTTTTTCGATATACTCTTTTACTAATATATTTACGAAGACAACGATGTCAATATTTTACCTAATACTAGATATACAAAAAATATATTAAGTATTTAAGTTTCCAACAATCAGAAACAGTCGTCTGAGGATCCGTAATGTTTAATGGTGTAAGAAGAATTATAGCGCTATTAACTTTGAAGAAGTTTTAAACGCATCGTTATACAGTTTAGAGAGCAGTTAAAGTTGCTTATTGTTGAGAAAAGTAATACTTAGTGGTTCCACTTTCTGCGCAGTATCTGAATAGAATGACATTTAAAAAAGAATACAAATTGTATAAAGAATAGTATTGGTAATCACTGCAGTCGCTTGATTACTACTATTAATACAAAAAACAACAATATATGCGTGAATAAATGCGTGACTAAATATATAACGGAGGAAGAACAGCTTCGCTAACATAGCTGACGTCACTCAGAGTTTCTTGGTTGACGCTCATCATCATCATCATAGAAATAAAATTCAAAGATAGTTTCCAAGGCTTCGTTTATTAAACTAATATCATACTGACGTCTCACAGAGGACCGCATTGTCCAGCATCTAAAACCCGAATGATTACAGCAAACTGAGTCCGGCCGTATTCATAAACTTCATATCAAATACATTGCACGTTAACTATTTTAATAAATCAAACGTGAATTACAATTTGAAGTTTTAAATAAAAGTAATAATATTACATTATAATGATCAATCAAGAGCTTATAAAGTAATTATAAAACAGTTAAATTATTAAACTGAATTAGTTCAATTGACGAGCTATTGTTATCGCGCCTATATATATATGTTTCTTATTCATCTACCTTCTTAATTAAATCGAACAAAAAAAATATATGCACTATATTGTATGTAAGTATAAAAAATACACATATTTAGTAACGCTTCTCAATCCTACTCCTCTTACGACATAATACTTAAATATTTCGTGTCAGAAACTAAAACAAATAAATATTTAAAATCAACAAGAGAAAATATGACATTCTGGATATTTTGGCGGCATTACAGGCGCTATGATAACGGAATTAAGGATCGCCGTAAGTCCCTTTTAAATAAAAGTGTTAACAGACACCACGAAACTTAAAAACTTCTGAAAGCAAAGTCACATAAATTAGTCACTTTTAATGCTTAAATTACGAATAAGTAACTGCACATAAAAATCTTCGACGCAGCTTCAGAGCATCGACTCGAAAGTATTTATTAAAAATCCGTTCCAATCCTTAACACCTTTTGCTTCACAGCTTGTACGCGTGTATTATTCACGAGGCGTTAATTCGTTTTCGAAACATCTGTTCGTTAAATCTACACTGAGAGCATATTTTACAACAGTCAAACAGGATGTTAACAAATTTTCATCACATCACAACATTATTTTCGGTTAATGAGATGAACAAACATATTTGTGTCACTTAATTTTCACTACACGTTTTCTGCAATTTCATCGGCATGTAGATTCCATATTTACCGACCCGTTGGTGTTATTTACGTTTACTGCTCCGCACACTTTCCTCAATAAACAGGCTATCTAGCGAAAAAAAATGATGTTAGGCTGCTATCTACTGATACATGATTTTATCATATTTCACACCTCATAGATATTCCTCGTACAGTCACTCTACAAAATGATACTTTCTGGTTCATAAATTCCAAATTAGATTTTAATAATTATGTTACATTGCCATATATCATTGAGGTCGCAAAAAAACATACACACCTACACAAATACAAATGTTAACGCGTGTGTATGCACTCACACATGCACATATATAAAGCCATTATCATTTTGATAATCAGAGCTAGAAACGGAAACATTACGCAGTAGCAGTTAATAGTAAAAATACCACGTCAGATGCCTTAAAAACCTGAAAATTTGAAAAATATCACAACAAACTGATAGAAAGTGTTAGAAACACCAATAGGTGGATAGATCATAAGGATATTTGTCAGGGCTCCGCGTTTATTTTTGTGTACTTTGGGTTCCCATACTCTAAGTTACACCCTACATAAGATTTACATCCCAGTTTATTTACTAATTCGTTATTTTGTTCAAAAAAATATTTTAAAACGCCACGCCAATGTCTATATTACCCTATCCGAACTAACAATACGAGCTTAGGAAAACTGTACTCAGGAGTTTTACTGCCGAAACAAAGTCCTTTTTTACCTTTACATGAAATAAGCATACGTACCTTGTTTACTTACTTGCATTCAGCCTGTAACATCCCACTGCTGCATACATCTCTTTTTCCATGTAGTAGACAGATTGGAGCTTAATCCACCACGCTGCTCCACTGTGGGTTTGTGGATATGTTCCCTACTATAAGTAACAAGTGCTATCAAATATTTATACTGGTGATTTTAGTAACGGAGGCATAAGATGCTCTCCGAGGTACAGTGGGGAGACCCACAAGGACTACACAAACACCCAGACTATGGTAAACATCTGTATGGCCAATACAAATGTTTGTCATGTACGGGGACCTAACTCGCAACCGCCAGCGCGACAGCCACAAACCAGTGCTGTGACCGTTGCGCCAACGCGTGGTCGTAAAAAGTTAACTGTTCAAATATTTAACTGAAACTTGCATCAGTCACTGAGCCTTCTAAATTACAAAACTTAAAACAAAGACAAATTTGTCACCCAATTTACGTGGGGAACTTAAAGAGACATGTAAGTAAGTATTATTAACGCCGTGACAAGCGTCACTTAAAAATTACGACCCTTTCTTCGAGCACTTAATAGGGTCGCAGAAAATAGCATTACTTTAGGCGTTTTCTACAGACAAATAAAGCTATCTTCACTCAGTTAAAAGAAAGCGCTGGCAAATAGAAATTATTTTAATATCAGATAAACACTTAAAGTTTGAACTTTGATCCTATTAACATTTTTTTTTTTAATTTGAGAAAATTATTAAAATATAGTATAATCAAAATAAATTTACACAATAAATTTCTAACACATAACGAGGAATTGCTAATTATGTATTATAAGCGCATAGCCATTGAAATAGACTTACAGTTAATGGCTTAGTTAGCATCGTTATTAAAAACCTAGTTTTGTGTTGAGCGGTGCCTTTTCAAAGCCATTTTTAAATAATTAATAGATAAATAAGTGTTTTAAGCTACGGTTTTTGTACTCTCTGTGTGAAACACCATTATTTTTCGGGTCCTGTATATAGCTTTCAAGTTACGATAAATTTTGGTTTCAGTTTAAATTTAGAAAAGAGCCGTTATTGTAATTAGCTTAAGCACATACATTTACTACTTAATTAAACCTTTTAATAAAAGCTCTCCTTTCGCAGTATTTTCAAAACTCTTTTGAGTATATTTTATGGTAGATATCGCTGTCCCCGGGCAATAAAGCGGTAATATCAAAAATCAAATTTTACAGGAGAAAGAAAAGAAGCTAATTTGTTTATAGTGCGGTGTACAGTGATCCAAAACAGACGTTCAATATGTCAAATGAAAGCTATTTTTTTTAACAATTTTAAGCTTTTAAAAATATTTTTTTAAAAACAAATCGTATAATTTTTTAATAATTAAAAAAATGTATAGTACAATTCATAGATGATACTATTTTAATTGCAAGATCATTAACAATTACTGTAAAGATGTTCACCGGTTTTTTGTGTTATTTTTCTTAGAGTAATGCAATAATACATAGCTTAGTCGTAAGAGAATTATCCATGCAATAAAACGGTTATTGTCATTTATTCTAACGAAATATTAATAAAAAAAAACTGAAAAAAATAAGAGTGATAGATTGATACTCAGAGAAGCCAAAAATTAAATAACATTAAAAAGGGTGTAACCGGCGTATACCGCTTTATTGCCCGGGGCCAGCGATATGTATATAGCTGTACAAAGACACGTTAAAAAAAATCATTAGATGGTTAATTCAATGCATTTTGTTATCAGTTCTAATAGTAATATATACATTGTGTAGCTATGTGAGTTGTGTAGTAAATACAGCCTCAGTTGTTATCACAGTAAGAAATATATCCGCCAACCCGCATTGGAGCAGCGTGGTGAGTTAAACTCTGATCCTTCTCCTGACATGAGGAAAGAGCCTTATGCCCAACAATGGGATATTACAGACTGAAACGTATAGTTTTGGTTATTATGTGATATAACATAGAATAATGCACAAAGGAATAATTATTTTATATAGTTTTAGTATCGACGTTACACCTAATTCATCCGGAAACACATACAAATAAAACAAAAAACTCTTAGATCATGACATATATCTATATATTCTATACAAATATTTGTCATACACAATTATTTAACTGCAACCGCAACCGCATCAGCTTGTTTCTAAATCACTGCGTGAACGCATCGTAACAATAAGACAGTGAAATTATGACATCAATAAAATTACAAAATTCACAAGTTTGTAAAAACCTTGACCTTACTCCGGTCACTCTCTAAAGTGTGGGTGAATGAGCGGGGTACTTGAGTAAAACACAATCAAAATCGATACTAAAACTTCCACTCTATAATAGAATAGGAAGGGGATGGGTCGGCAATGTGCTTGCGATGCTTCTGGTTTTGCAGGGGCTATGGGCTAAGTAATCGCTTACCATCAGGTGAGCCGTACGCTTGTTTACCGACCTAGCTATATACATATAAATGAATAAAGAAATGATTAAAAAACTTCTCCACCCTCCTCGTACTCTGACACCAAGGCAGACTATCTTGGCTTATCCCTACATCTGTTTGCCCGCGCCAGATATTTGGCAACGGTTATTCACCACGTGGTCTGTGGTCTTTCTATATCCTTTTTTGTTTCCGGAATAGCTAGGGCAGTTTTTATAATCCATGCCCATACGTTGTAAACGACTTTCCACCATCTTTAAAAACTGAACGTGTTAAAATAATAATAATAACTAGCTGGGCCCCGCCGTTTCAGCCGCATTATTTTGAGAAAAAAATAGTCGTCCTTCTTCTTAAAGCATAGTTGTGGATGACGGTAGAGCTATTAATTATCTATACAATGATATATAATTTACGTGGATAAATTTTTAAGGTTTTTTTCTAAAATGGGAGGTAAACATTTAACCTAAACTTAGCATATTGTGTTGTGGGTGTCGTAAGAGGCGACTAAGGGATAACACAGTTCCGCTACCACCTTGGAACTTAAAAAGCCGACCGATGGCGGGATAACCATCCAATTGCTGGCTTTGAAATACACAGGCCGAAGACGGGCAGCAGCGTCTTCGGTGCGACAAGCCAGTACTGCGGTCACCAACCCGCCTGCCCAGCGTGGTGACTATGGGCAAAACACATGAGTTCACGTTATTTTTGGCGTAAACTTGTGGAGGCCTATGTCCAGCAGTGGACGGTATAGGCTGTAATGATAGCATATTAATATATATGATGACATTTAAGTATCTAATTCAGGATGTTTTATAAATATAAAAATTGTAAAAATTTTTTTGTAAGACGCCTGAAATGCCGAATTAAAACAAACGGGTACGTTTATCGACGACATTTAATTATAAACAAGAAATTACGTAAGGTATCCGAAATTTACGCTAATTCTATTTTATATATTACAAAGAGTGTACGTGTAAAATATACGATGCCCATCTGTTCCTTTGTAATATATTGTAGTGGATTATAATTTCTAATGATGCATTAAGGCGCGCTGTATGCATCAACGTTATATGAAAATTTCCCTCATAAAATTTCTGCAGAAAATTTTACCTCTGATGTTAGTTTTTAAAGTCATTAGTTCGTGATCGTATTAAGAATATAATTTACTCTAACTATTACTTATATATAAACCAAAAAGCCACTTGGATCGATATTAATTACATTGGTTTGCTTATATAAAAAAATCGTGATCTTTAATTAAGTAGTCCAACAACGTACAATCTAAAATGTCTATAATTTTAATCACAATAATTTCAATACGATTAATGGTATTACTTAATGGTATTTATATACTCGTAATATCAAAATGTAATGCCTACTTTATAACATAATATGGTTTTTATATATTATTCAAAGAAAATTTTAGATTCCAATGTGTCCCAATAAACAAAATAAAATCACAATTACCTAACCCTTTTGCTATAAATCAGACTTTATTGTTTGCTGTATCGACATCGTTAGAATCTTTGTGATGTGTTACGTATGGGTTCAATGTACCTGAATACAGTCTAGTCACGAAGGATACCTAGGTGCGGTCTGGCAGACGTTTAGACTAAGAGACGTCGCCTGAAAACCTACAAAAATTTTATAAAAACAGAAGGTTTCGAAATGGATTGGGACAAAATGTAGTGTAAGTATTATAATGGATATGGTCAGTCTTATTTAGTATGTTTTAATTTAATTTTCCAACACCACAGTTTCACTACTACCTTGGAACTTAAAAAGCCGAGCGATGGCGGGATAATCATCAAGGCTTTGAAATAAACAGGCCGAAGACGGGCAGCAGTGTCTTCGGTGCGACAAAGCCAGCCCTGCGGTCACCAACCCGCCTGCCCAGCGTGGTGACTATGGGCAAAACACAGGAGTCGAATGGTAGGGCACAGCAGGAATTTCCTGCTCAAAATATGGAGCAGCCCGACTGGGGTAGTACCTCGACCTTACAGAAGATCACAGCAAAATAATACTGTTTTCAAGCAGTATTGTGTTCCTGTTGGTGAGTAAGGTGACCAGAGCTCCTGGGGGGATTGGGGATAGGGTCGGCAACGCGCTTGCGATGTTTCTGGTGTTGCAGGCGTCTATAAGCTACGGTAATCTCTTACCATCAGGTGAGCCGTACGCTTGTTTGCCGACCTAGTGACATTAAAAAAAACACGAGATATAAAAGCTTTTCGCAATATTGTACTCGTATTTACTTTACTTTCAAAAAATTTAAAATTACAATTATCGGTTCAAGTTATTTAGTTTACTTGTTTACCTACATGAGTAAATCTTGTGACAAAATACTTACATACATACATACAATGCTAGTTAAATAAAAGCTTTTAAAAAAGTTAAGTTTGTATTGCAAATTAAAAAAATAACAAATTTATTGGTCATTAAAATAGTTACGTTGTATAAATGTGATCCATAAACTGAATCACACAATGTCAATTTATGTAACACCTGGATTTAAATCAAATAATAGTTATTTTATCCCTTGTCCCACCCGGCATTTACAGTAACACACATCACAAAGGGCAAACGCCTGTTTCAAACATGTAATCCTCCTTCGTGTAGAATGTCATTACATTGATATTTCGTAAAATAATATGAACATAATAAATTAAAAATTTGCATAACATTTTGCAATACACTAACACCTATTTTTTTTTCTTCGTCTAACGTTTTTAAGGATAACTAAAGTATTGTCTTTAATCTATTCATAAAAAACATTCAGAGTGTCTATTTTAGAAAAGATTTTCTGTTATATTCAACTATTTTACTGTATATTTACTCACTATCCCTTCCTTATAACTCCACGTTAAACTTTTAAAAATATATATTAATTATTTTATAATGACGTCAAATAACATTGTAATCAACTTTACTCCATTAGCAGAACTGAAAGCTATCAAATCAATTGTATTGTATTTCCAAGCTAACAGTTGGATGGTTATCTCGCCGCTGTCGGGTTTATATGTTCCAAGATGGTAGTGGAACTGAGTTACCCCTTAGTCGTCTCTTACGACACCCACGGGAAGAGAAAGAGTGGCTATATTCTTTAATGCCGTAGCCACACAGCTTATATATGTCTTTTGTATTAATACTGCTACATAGTTTAAATTCATGTCTCATTTATAATACTAGTAAGCTATTTTTTTTTACGTTTTACGTCTTAATAATTTTTAGCTAACTCTTGTCCTATGTATACAAATTGTAACTACTAAACCATCAGTCGTAAAAGGTGTGTTTCGCGAAACCATTAGCTAATTGAACAAGCAACGTTCCCCGTAATGTGTAATAAACTCTAACCCTATTGAGTATATATCGGTTCAATACATTAACATCGTTGGACAAATTTAACATTACAAAATTAATTTTAAAACATACATAAACTGGTTATATTATTAGTTACTAGCAGTCTATTCTCCTTAAGAAATTAAAGTTGATTAAATCGCTTATCTGAACGATAAGCAGATAAGCAACTATAGTATTATGTACAATGATATCTCTCTCTATAATATAAAAATGAATCGCTAAATGTGTTGCTAAGCGCAAAACTCGAGAACGGTTGGACCGATTTCGCTAATTCTTTTTTTAAAATATTCCTTGAAGTACGAGGATGGTTCTTACGGAGAGAAAAATTCAAAAAAAAAAAAATTTTAAATTTCCTGAAAAAGTCTAAAAACAAAACTTTTCTATACTCCCATACAAAAGATTTGTGATAATACTTAAAAGTCAATTTGACTTTAATACCATACGATAAAGTTTGTGTTAGGCGATACGAAGTTCGCCGGGTCAGCTAGTATATAAATACTTTTTTAAATTGTACTCCGCCGTCTTCAAATACATTATTTAAAGTTGCCATTCCTATATATTATCAGGTCGATTTCACGTGGATCGTTTAACCTTAAATATAAGAAGGCTGCGGCTCCCATGCTAAAGATTATTTGTAAATAAACCTATCGATTGTCTTATCGTGAGTAGTCGTTTAAGTTCGTTATCACGCTTTCATTATCTCGACCTATATCTGAATACGTAACTTTGTATAAACGTAATTAAGTCTTGCCATTCAATTTTCTTCATCCAATTCCGAAATTGGAAATAATTCTGAGCGTAGGTATCCACAACGAATTGTGAAATACAATTATTTAACTTTTCATACGTTAATTTATTTAACGATGAAATACATGCTATCAATAGCAATCGATTACACTTGAATTCAAAAATTTGAAAAAAAAATGATTTTTTTTTTTTTTAACAATAACTGACAATAAAGTCGAAGGTTTTTTTTTTAATATTCCGACTGACGTTTCCGACTCTGATTCGTTGGACAGAAATTGGTACCATGATAATAAAAAAAAAAAAGTATAAAATAGTGTTATATAGATTCTTCGCCCACTAAATTATTATCTGCTATGTGACAAACGTTTTTCGACTATGCGAAAATAGTTAAGTAAGTTAGTCAAGCCTTTGTTCTTGTGTTTTTGAATTTATTTTTATGCATGTAATTTTTATTTTCTATTTAAAAGGCACCATTTATTAAAAATAATCCTAACTATACGAAATATAAAAAGATAGTTTATTTATTTGTGTTGTGGTTTTGTTTTCTGATACATGTATTTTTATATTACTAATTTTTAGCGTTTCAAAGTTATTCTATATTTAAATTTTTTGAAAAACGTATGTATTAAAATTTAATTCGTGTAATTAAAAAAAAAAAACTACACATAAATAAGTAACTGTATCATATATCCTCTGAAGTAAAATATTTAAATGCTAAGAATTCTTGCATGCATTACATCTACTTTATATTCGTAAGTCAGATCGAGTTGATGATTTTCATTTAATAAAGTATACATAAAATTTGATCCGAAAGTATCTAAAAAGCTTTTCAAGTAACTTTTTCTGGTATATATTATTTAATTGTTTATTTACTTTTGCATTTGTACAAATATAATATTTATAACTGAGGTAGGGCACATAGGGAATTTCCTGCTCAAAATATGGAGCAGCCCGACTGGGGTAGTACCTCGACCTTACAGAAGACCACAGCTAAATAATACTGTTTTCAAGCAGTGTTGTGTTGAGTAAGGTGACCAGAGCTCGTGGGGGGGATTGGAGATTGGGTCGGCAACGCGCTTGCGATGCTTCTGGTGTTGCAGGCGTCTATAGGCTACGGTAATCGCTTACCATCAGGTGAGCCGTACGCTTGTTTGTCGACCTAGTGATTTAAAAAAAAAATCTATTTCCAGTTTGGATGTCTGTCCTTGTGGGTCTTCCCACCGTGCCTCGGAGAGCACGTTAAGTTATCGGTCCTGGTTGTTATAATAAATACCTGATAGCGACCGTTACTCATAGTAGAGGAATGAATCAAATAACTCGCAGTGGAGTGGTGCGGTGGATTAAGCTCCAATCCATCTTCTACGTGGAGAAAGAGGCTTTTGCCCAGGAGTGGAATATAGAGGCTGAATCATGAATCGTGATTATTTTTCTTTTATTTTATTTTCTGACAAAATATCAAAGAAAATTGAAGCGACGTTAAGACTATACCTCGATACCACTGATAATTTTTAAATATTATTTACCAAGAAGTTATACGCAGGTTTAAACAGTTTAAAAAAACATGAGCCTAGTTTGAGGTCTAGCATGTAAATATCTATAGAATGTATACGATTCTTTCATACATGAAAATCAATTTCCAGTGCCAGTGTATGTTATATGTTAACGCTTTTTATCTCTTTTCCCATGTAAAATGCTCAAAGACTACCAAAACAAAATACGTAAAAAGGACAGAGAATAATAAGCACAAGATAAGGAATTAGAAAGAGAATATGCTCTGATAAGTCAGTCAACTCACCAACCGTTCAATTCAGGTCAACAATAAGATGCAGTTTTTCATGAACAAAAACACTAACCGTTGTAAGTGAACTAGTCAACTCACTAAATTTAAAACAACAATATTCACGTGTTCAAACTTCTAGAAAACTACTTCGACGCTCAGGTGCTGCGAACGAGTATAAAATATATCAAAAGCATGAAGAACTCGTTTAAATATCACAGTAATTCGTCCAAAAGAAGTTTCATTCGTCGTAAAACAGGATATTTTTGCAATTTAAAAACTTAACACAGCCAGAACCTCGAATACTACTTCTTTTCAAGTTTTAAACTTCTTTCTATGTTAATTGAACCACGTTCAAGTATGATCGCTCGTTGTCTTCCCAAGTTTTTAGTCTTTTTTGCATAGCTCACTGTCTTGCTTATGATAATAGACCTTCCTTTTAAAAATATAAAAGTAAAATTCTTAAAACAGCAGAAGAAAGAAAACGTTTATATCCTTATCGAAATTAATACTATATATGTAATGATAGTCCACTGCTGGACATAGGCCTCAACAAGTTCGCGCCCAAAAATAGCGTGAACTCATGTGTGTTTCCCATACTCACCACGCTGGAGGCGAGTTGGAGACCGCAGGGCTGGCTTTGTCGCACCGAAGACGCTGCCCGTCTTTGGCCTGTTTATTTCAAAGCCAGCAGTCGAATGATTATACCGCCATCGGTCGGTTTTTTAAGTTCCAAGTTGTTGTTCACGTATAGTAAAATTTTATGAACTTGGACACGGCAAAAAGAGAATCTTATTCAATAATTCACTTTTTGTTTTTCTCTTTTTCATTCAAATTCTAATGGAATGAGAAATTAGATTATTTCAACTTCACGTGTTTGACAGTTCACAAGACAGATCAACGTCTCGCGAGTCAGCTGTGTGAAAATTTATTTTTCAGTTTTTCTTATACCTACATAAAATTCTCGTGTTACAATGTTAGTCACCTTACTCCTCAGAAACGGCAGGGCCGATTTTTATGAAATTTTGTGTGCATATCGGGTAAGTTCGAGAATTGATCAACATCTATTTTTCATACCTTAGAGTTATAGGGTGGGGGGGGGGGATTAAGGGAGTTAATAACTTATGTGACAAAACAATGTTTGCGAGGTCACCTAGTTATAATATAAATATGTAATTTTCACTATTAAGGTGCTAAAGAATAAGAAAAAGATGTTATAAAATCGAAAAGATGGTGTGAATTGTGAATTTTAAATTTCAAGTTTCTTTTATATATATATATAAATAGTAAGAGATTCTTAGAGTTCATCAAATAATGGAAAATTCTGAAAAAGAAAATCATTTTAGCATAAAAACATTACATTTTAATAATCATAACTATACCTATATCTACTAAAATTATAAATAAAATTTATCAGTAAAATATTGAATTAAAAAAAAATACCTTTACATTTCCAATACAAATATTAACCCGTGCTTGAAAATGTTTGAAATCCTACAAAGTGCCAGAATCATTATAAATAATATAAGGCTGGAGCTAGCAGAGCGTTAATTAATTACTCCTCGATCCCAAGGCACATCATCGCATTACATTATTGCGAAATAAAATATTCAAAATGTAAAACATGTTTGTTTCGACAGTCGCAAAATTAACGAGACATCTCTACGTGAGAGCTTTCTGCAAAATATATGTACTTTTGCTTCTGGGGGAATTTTGTTCTGGTGATGTTATGGTATTTACGTAACCTCGCACGCTTTTCTCGCTTTCAGTTATATATTATTTTTTCGAAATATGTATAGCCAAGCCAAATATGACGCCGCGTTGGCGCAACGGTCACAGCTATGGATTGTGCCGGTTGCGGGTTCGATCCCCGCACATGACAAACATTTGTATTGGCCCTAGAGGTGTTTGCCGTCGTCTGGGTGTTTGTGCAGCCCTTGTGGGTCTCTCCACCGTGCGTCGGAGAGCACGTTAAGCCGTCGGTCCTGGTTGTTTTCATGTACACCTGATAACGATCGTTACTCATAGTAGGGAATATATCCGCCACCCCGCATTGGAGCAGCGTGGTGGATAAAGCTCTGATCCTTCTGGAACATGGGGAAAGAGGCCTATGCCCAGTAGTAGGATATTACAGGCTGAAGCGTAAAAGTGCTTTTGAAACCTACATGACGTAATTAATTTTTATTTTTAATTTTTGCGCCTTATTATAGCTGACTATCTACTAACTAACTGAACGTTGGTCCTAAGAGCGCTTTCTAGTAAGATCGCATTTCGGTTTAGAATGTCGTCGGTTTGATTTTGATACTTGAATTATTGAATTAATAACCGGTATCCTTGACTTGCGTAACAACGTTAATCTCAAGGGGATTTATGCTAATGGCATTCAATATTATCTGATACGTGCCATATCTGATTGTTGTAGAATTTGGTGACTATCGCCACTGGAAATCTGTATCATAAGTGATAATGGGTGGAGAATTTCGAAGAGGATTCAATGAGGAATGATAAAAATTTGGTGAGATAAAGTACTAACCTACCTGAAATACTGAAATAGGATTAAAAGCTGACCGTTAGTAAAAATAACAATGAACCGTTGTGATGGATCAACATCATATTAGACCAAAAATGAGAGACTTAATTCTAGACCAGTGTTTTATTTTTGTATTACAAGCAAACAGACTTTCTGTGGTGTTTTATAATTGAACTTTTGACAGTTTTATTACATATTGACATTTCTACGAACACTGTAAAAAAATATATTATTTGAACTATCAAAAAATAGAGTCTTAACTGAAAAAAAATTAAATTAATTTATTGACGTTTAACTAGGTCTACAGCCAAAATATTAAAGTGAAATTTATCAGAAATTCATTCACTCTACATACAATTTTGGTAAAGCTTTAGATTAGGTAAAACCGAATTTCGGGACCGTGGGGGGAAGGGGGGGAGGGGGGGGGGAACGCTACCCCTGGTACCACTGTCACACCTCAGAACCCCATGGTTATGGAGATATCCATGGTTAAAGTTTTGAGGTTAGAAGAAGAATTTCGAAAGTTAGAGGAACGCTTGGCTCCGGCGCTGCGGGAAGTGCAGCCCTTCCGCCCTTGCGTGCGAAAGCACGCTCACTCATGCTGCCCTCCCTCCGCGCCTCCGCGGCACAAAAAAAACACTCTCTAGGGGTAGGACAGACCAAGACCACGTGGATAGTGGGGTGCTCCGATTCGGTTTTGGGTATTTTTCGAATTTCTAAACCTATATTCTAGCACGCAATGTTACTAATTTTATTAGAATATTATGTCTGACGCGTTATTTTGTTTAAAAGTGTCGATTTGTCACACAATGCAAACAGTACGAGCTCAAAGGTATTCTAATAGCTTTAAATTCTTCTTCTAACCTCAAAACTTTAACCATGGATATCTCCATAACCATGGGGTTTTGAGGTGTGACAGTGTTACCTTGTATAGATTCCCCTACACCCTCCACCCTCCACACCTAAAAACCCCATAATTCAGTTTTTCTAATTCGGTTTTACCTAGTCTAGATCTTAGCCACAATTTTAATTCTGAAAATGTAAGGTATAATAACAAAACGATATAAATCTAGACTTTAACTGTAATATCATATTTCAACAGCCTAATCAATCACAAAGGGTATTAAAGCCATAAAATCGTACCTACTAATTAAAGCTAATTGAAAATAAACAAAGATCTATTGATTTATTCGTAAATGTAATTTTAAATTGAAATTCTGATAACGAGGTAGTTATAAATTTCTTATTTTGTTATGATTAATTAATAATACTTATTTTGATTTTAATGTGGAAAAATCAGTGACTGTTGTATACATTTATAAGTAGTAATAAGTAACTTACACTTTGAAAGAGTTTATGATCTATATATCTTATGATACAAGATTTTCATAATGGTTTTGCCCATAGTCACTACAACCTCCGGCCCGCTGGACCGACGACCTACATAAGATTTCTGGTGTAGACTGGATGAGGATTGCGGAAAATTGGGATGTCTGATGTGAACTTCGGGAGGCCTATGTCTAGCAGTGGCCTATAGGCTGAACTGACAGACTGACTGACTGACTGACAAGATTTTCGCTATAAATCACTAATTCTAAAATAAGAAGTGATAGAGGATTTTAATGTGCTAAGAAGTAATAAGCTAAATCGAAGATTAACGTTTTGATATTTAGCACTAATTATTTTCAAACATTAGCCGACTCAAAAAAAGGAAAAGGTAATTAATTCGACAGTTTTTTTTTTTTGTATGTATACCTTACAACTTTTTTCTTGGCGTACTGCTTTCGATGTATTATTTAATCGAAAATTAGGTAGCTTCATGTGGTCCCATTTTAATTTGATCGAGATGTAATGAGTCCTTTTTGAGTTGTCCCTAATAATGCGTATGTAATTATGTTTTTTTTTGACTACCTTCGTTTATTATTTGTCAAAGTAAATTAAAGTCGGTTCTTTTCGTTTACAAGTAACACGACTATTATGTAAGACAATGTTTGTTGGCTTGCAAATTTATGTTTGTTAATTTGTCTTAAATTCCAATAAATATTACTCATATAAATATATAAATATTACACATATAAAAATATTTTACTCATGCAATAAAAATAAATTATCAACTTCACTAAAAGTTATGAATGATTACGGAAAGTATAAAATATTGTTTGATTTACTATGGAATAATTTGTATTCCGACATATATATATTTTTAGAAAAATGTGTTAATATTATCTTTATTAGCAGTATTTTAAGTTCTTTGTAGCTCAATTTCGTCTTCCGGGTGTTTTGACTAAAATATCATTTTTAAGTCAATTGAACGCTTTTTATTTATTTCATTATTGTTTCAATGAGTAAGGAAGGCATTCATCATTGAGCTACAAAGCAAGTTGGTCGTTTCACTAAAAATTGGTGTTAAAAAGGAATATATAAAAGTGTATTGAAGAAGAACAGTCTTTTTAATTCTGAAATACTACAAAAGTTGAAGATTTATAACATGTTTAAAAACTATTTTTTATTATCCAATGATAGGCTTGCGTTTGACCGCTATTTCACCTGGTGATAAGTGAAAACGTGGTCTAAGGTGGAGTACGCTTATCTAGAAGTAACCTATTTACTAGCGACTTAAAGATCACCAGGATATAGTTTTCCGGAAACACAGCGCTGGTAGAGAGGCCGTAGACACCCATGTTATCGTTACAGTGATAAATAATGAATGAATGTGGAATGTGTCCTTGGGATCGCCCCACTATGCTTCGGAGAACACGTAAAGCCATCGATACCGATGTTATCATAGACATATGATAGCGATCGTTACTCATTATAAGGGAAGTATCTACTAAATCTTAAGGAAGCAACGTGGTAAGTTAAAGCTTCCTCTCCCTTCCAGAACCTTCTTTCTATTTTGAGTATAGGCCTATGTCCAGAAATGAATCTAAATATGCTTATTTACTCATACTAATACAGATAAAATAATGATGTGTATTTTAAAAAAATGTTCTGGAGCTGATACATATTAAGTACGAAACACAACACGTTGTATTCCAAGACGGTGCCAATGTAATCGCTTTTTAATCTATTTTAGGTTCAACTTGTACAAGAATGGACTAAGAAAACTCTCGGCGTGCCAACTATCCCAATTAAAAAGTCTCTAGCCGTCCGACCTAGATACAGAGAGCATCGAAACAAGATTCCTTGTCTTGCATACAGAGAACTATAAATGTCGTTCAAGTTAATGGCTTTAAGAAATAAATTATGAAAACTGAAGATATTTTATTATTGGTAATAGTTTTGGTTATATATAATGTTAGATGACATTGAATAATGAGTTTTAGTTTGGCTATTAAACCTAATTCACCTTTCAAAAATCTTTAAAAATACAGAACTTAAACGAAACGATGCAAGAAATAAAGTCTATCAAATTATGAAATCGTTATAAAATCTAAATCTGTAGCGTTACAAAAATATCAACCCATATTTAAATATAACCATCGTTTATCGCAAGTAAGATATACGAAAGTAAACAGAAATTCGAAAGCCCTACATAAGCCGCTGCATCGCCGGTAAATCCGGAGCAAAAAGTTCGTCCCGACGTAGACAAATCGTTTTCTATATTTTCCACACGTCCCCCCGATACTATACATTCACTATTCTGCCGTATGGATTACGAAGGCTTGGATCAAATCTCCGTCCGTAATTTCGTCTTCGTTTTATTTTAGCAATAGTAATGACTAGACGTTATTATGTTTGTGCTTTTAACGATAGTGGTAAATTTACTGAATTCTGCTCAGTTCTATAGTAATACTAGTAAAATACTTTTTAAAAAGGTTTTGGTATTTGTTATGTGATATTTTTCATTCTATTTACCACTCGGTAATAAAAGCCTAAAATGAACCAAATCTACTGTTACTCTTAATGTCAATAATCTCATTTTTTATTTAGCATTTGATGAAAGAGACTCATTCGCATGCAAAAAGTTTAAAATTAAATTAAATTGATACCAAATATTAAATTAATCTAAAGAAGACCTTTAAATTTATTTTCTTTAAGTTTATTATTTATAAATGAATTTTAAAACAAGTAATTTTAAAGTTAAAATTAATTAAAATATATAAATACTTAGAACAAAGCTACAACATTTCAGACTATAAAACCTTTAATTTAACTACGTTGATTCTATAAAACTAAAATAAAAAATAAAATAAAACAAAATAAAAAACAAATGTCTTAAAGATAAGATTGATATAACTTAAGGTTGTAAAAGTAAAAACTAGATGTAATAGTAAAATAATTGAATCAGTCTCATTTGAGATTCACATTAAATTAAATCTTCACCCAAGTTCACTAAATTCCGCTCAAAACCAGTTCCAACCGGTCGCTATATCTCATCCTTAGTTACAGCTAACCAGCAGAAGATATATTTAACGTCGAGATCAACTTCTGGCTCTTAGACTACCTTAAATTAAACTCGACGAATTGTTGGTAAGAATTTATGTGGAGAACCTAAATAATTTATAATATATAATATATCCTTAATATATTTTAAAAATACGTGTAATTTAGAAGTACACATTTTAAAAATATTATGTAAGGTTATAAACGTTATCAAAATATGTTGTCCGTTTGACATCCCAGCGCTGGACATAAGCCCATATGAAAGACAACTATCGGAATTAATATGGGAAAACATTTAATTCTACTTTACTAGCAAACTCCGTAATAAGTAATTTTATTGAAACTTTAAAACTTTTATGATCACACTAACACTATTACACATAATTATTTATATGTAAAAGTGACATTTACCATTTCTGTTATTGATTATTTTGAGTTTCTATTATTTCAGTGTCCATGACCATAGGAGAATATTGTTATATTCCATTATACTTATAAATCAAAATAGTTTTGATTTAATCTATTTAATTTACCCAATTTACAACTCAAACTTAACATACACTATAAACTTTACATTAAGATACTTAAGCGTAACAAATGTCATAAATCAACACAGGTGAAACCACGAGAGAATTTATAGGATTTTCTTGAAATGTAGCACCTTATAGTTGGTTATGAAATTAGCTCTTTATAACCAAAATACCTTCAGACCGTACCCTCATTGCATATAATAAAGCAAAATCCCATTCCGCGTCTGTCTGTCTCAAAACTACTGAATAGATTTTGATCTAGTTTCTACTAATGGACAAAGTGATTTATGAGCTAACATTAGGAGTACAATTTATTAAGGTTATGTGTAAATTGTTTGAAATATGACGATAATTGTGGAAAATGTCGGAATAAGTCGGACCACCAGGAAGTGTTAATCAAAAACGCCGCGCCCATCGATGTCACCCACTGTTGCCACATAACTACAACATTAAAAAATATTTATGCTCTACTACTGTGCTGAGCTGTAGTGGGTCGGAAGTAATAACATGTAATGATTTCAAAATACTACTGTGTTAAGCCGCAGATCAGTCAGATCAGCCAATTGCTGTCCACTGCTGGACGTAGGCCTCCCCAAGTTCGCGCCAGACATCCCGGTTTCCCGCAATTCTCATCCAGCCTACACAGGCAATCTTACGTAGGTCCCGACCGAGGTACGTAGGTACCGGTAATCTTACGATTCAGCGGGCCGGAGGACGTCTCACCCTGCGTTTGCCAAGACGCGGTCTCCGCTCGAGGACACGTCTGCTCCAACGCCCATCGGTACTGCGACCAGCCACTGCCACTTCAAGTTGCTAATGCTGTTAAGCCACAATTTGTATTAATACTCGTATAGTGCAGTAAAAGAGCGTGATTGTTTGAACGAATTGAGATTAAGATTTCATAATAAAAAAGTATCTAATATATTAAACGTGCCTTGCCATCGTTTAGGTGCAAAATAAATGTATGAGTTAATCTCATTATAAAAATAATTATTAATTTTTCAATTATCAAACGTATGCTTTGCAAACGTTAAATTAGGAGGGATGATGTTGTAACGAAGGTACAACCAGGTGTATGTAATCTAATTTTTCGATTCAGTGATTTCAGATTGTGTATAATACGAATGAATTAAATGATAAAATTATTTATACTTACTTACATATATACTACTTATATAATATAAGCTATACCTTTAAAATTAAATGCTATATGATATAATAATATAAGCTATGATTGACAATCTTGCCGATTCTTCTCTGCGGAATCTACATTCCGAATCGGTGGTAGCTTTACTTTTACAAAAATAATAAATTACTTTTAAAATTTTAATTTGTAAGCGACGATTCGAAAGTACTCTGGGCCTATCTGAATAAAGCTGCTTTTGATTTTGATTTTGAATCAATATGTTATACCACGGTGTACTTGCTTGCCCAACTA
Organism: Melitaea cinxia; assembly: GCF_905220565.1. NCBI lineage: Eukaryota > Metazoa > Arthropoda > Insecta > Lepidoptera > Nymphalidae > Melitaea > Melitaea cinxia. Next base: position 13,220,493 of record NC_059403.1, read on the forward strand.
ACTAGGTTAAGAGAACAGAATCTTTTACCCTCATTGTAACAAACAATTGAAAAAGAATTTTATGCTCTACATTTATTATAATAAACGCAAATACATAAAGCAAAATAAGCGAGATATAACAAAAAACTGATTTTGGTGACCTTTGACCTCGAGTATCTTGAAATAAGATTTTATGAGACTTTTGATCCAACCTTTGGAACGGAAAAACAAAGGTTTATACAATTTTCTAGTTCATTGTCATTCATTCTTTGTCATTCATGTTAACTATCTTATTTGACCGTAGAATTATTATCACAAAGCTGGGCCTTATCGTATAACTTAATTTGTATGTTAAATTATCAATTAACCCTAACAACATAAAAGGAAAATTAAGGCGTATTACGCTTCAGCCTGTAATATCCCACTACTGGGCATAGGCCTCTTTCCCCATGTAGGAGAAGGATCAGAGCTTAATCCACCACGCTGCTCCAATGCGGATTGGCGGATATATTCCCTACTATGAGTAACGATCGCTATCAGGTGTACATGATAACGACCGGGACCGACGGCTTAACGGGGAGACCCACAAGGACTGTACAAACACCCAGACCACGGTAAACACCTGTATGGCCAATACAAATGTTTGTCATGGGGGGATTGAACCCGCAACCGCCAGCGCAACAGGCACGGTCCATGGCTGTAACCGTTGCGTCAACGCGGTGTCATAGGATGTATAAGACGTATTATGACGTAAGACATTAGACATGTTAAGTTACTTAAATTAATTATTAAATATTTCTAAATATTTAAGTTAAATCAGTTTATTTTCGTGATATCAGTTATATCAAATCATATCTTAAACAAGGGGTAATCTAGTTGTTGGGGGTCGCGCTTGTAACAATAAATTTAGCTGAGGGGAACTAGTTCGTGGAATTATGTACAAACTTACTTCTTACATTATTCAACTGCCTTTGAAATTCAACACGAGCACTAAGTTACTTGCAAAGGCTAACGACTCTAAAACAGTTTACTTAAACATTTTGTTTCTACGTTATGATAGCCTGGTATCTGTTACTTATGTTTTTTTTGTGTGTGTGAATAGTAAATTAAATTACGTCAATACGCCATACTTTATAAACAAAAATATTAATCAGTAGATCGATATAAATAATTCAGTGTTTTAATTTTATTAGAAACAAAATATCCATAATAAGAAATAAATCAAAGTGTAAAAGTTTTTTCTCAACTAAATTCTTAGAAAAACTAGTAAAAATCTAACAAGTTAGCAAAGTGGAATAAAAGGGTCAGTCGGAAGAGTATATTGCTGGTCAGCGAAAACGAACTGTTATTGATATACTTTCTAACTCGTAGCTGACGCTCTCTTCCATTATATTTCCAGTAACAATACTCGAAACTTTGTTACATTTATTGCTTTGCATTGACCTCGGTGGTACACTGAAATTTTTATTGTCGGGAGAGAAGTTTGACGTTATATGGAATTAGATTTTATAATATTGAAGCAACATTGTATGACAACATTTAATTAAAATATTATTATTTAAAATGTGTTCGAGCTATGCGTCCTGCCTGTATTAACATACTGAACCGAGAGGTGAACACTGACGAAGGGGCTGGTCCATAACCTTAGTCGCTTAGCGTCCATTGGAACGGGCTAGGCTTGGGGTTTTCCTCAAAGATTGGATTAAAAAAGAGACTATCCGCGAGAGAACGAAAGAATCCGACATAGCTCTTAGAATTAGCAAGTTAAAGTTGCAGTGGGCTGGTCACCTGTGACCGCACCGATGGCCGTTGAAGCAGACGTGTCCTAGAGTAAAGACCGCGTAGAAACTAATAAAAATAACCTATTTAGTATCATAGTTATTTGCCCCAAAAAGCATAATTTAATCTCGTTTCACGCATTCATGTGTAAATATTCGCTTGAGAGATACTGTTAAGACGTTACACCTTTACAATATATAATACTTATATAAAATAATCATTACGGTCATGATTCGGCCTGTGACACTACTGGTCATAGGCCTCCATGTAGGAAAAGGATTGGACCTTAATCCATCACGCTAATGCACTGTGAGTTGATGGATGTTTATAATTCAGAATTTCAAAAATATACATTGACTTTTACGAGTATAATCTGCGTATTAGAAATGGTGAAGGTATATAAAAAAAATGGTTGAAAAGTAATTACATACAGAAATGAAATAAGCATTTTTTTCTAGCAGAGTTAAACAGGGTAGTGTAAGCAAACAAACGCGTGGTCCGTCTAGTGGTAACGCCGACAATTCCAGATTTATTTCAAACGTGTTACCGCACGTTACCGCAATCTTCCCAAGAATCTCTACCTAACTCACTCGCCACAAGAACACAACGTTACTAGTGCAATGTTATTTTTCCTGTAAATTTGATATATCCCTTAGCCAAGCTGCTCCAAATTTTGAGCAAGGTAACTCCAGCTGTACCTTACCCAGGGTAACTTTTTTAATTTTTGTACCTCCAACTACTAATAAGGGAATTTTAAAGATTTGTAATGTAAAAATAACTTGAAAACTAAAATCGTTTAGAAGTTATTAAGAAATAAATTAAAAGATCAAAAATTAATTCAGCAACGACTACGTGAACAAAAAATTTCAAAACTTATTCTATTATATTTAATTTCTTGTCAATTTTATATAATTTATTCTAAAAATTAAAAATAAATTGTCTATTTGTAACATCAAAATAACTTTTTATTAAATGAGCATGAATATTTAGACGGTACTTTAAAAACAAAATTGACGGCATTTCACTGGCAAATAATTGATATTAAAAGAATAATTCTTTAAAAGGCTACTTTTATAATATATTTATAATAAAAAAGGAATTAGCGTTCCGTTCTAAAATTTTAATTAATTTAAGTTGTTACTATTAATACAATTTATTAAGTAGTTGTAACGCAGAATTTCGAATCAAAATAACACATTTATACACTGTTGGAAGCCATTAAGCTGAATGAATGAATGAAACACATTTATACACAAAGTAATAAATTTTCTTATATCGTTTTATATATATAGGGTAACTTATGTATAGTTTAATAGTATTCCTCAACAAAACAATGATAACTACTAATAAGTAATTTAATGTATTTGTGTGTAATTTACTTACCATATATTTAATTTTTTTCACGTCAACAATCCGTTTCTCTTATCTGTTGAGCATAAAGCACAATATTTTAATTATAACTTACACGCATGAAATTCATAAATATTCCCAATATCTGAATGCCGGTCCTCCGGTGAAAATTAAATTTAATTAATTTGTTCGACGAATAAATACATTTTGCGTCATCGTAATAATTTCGTAGGTCTGCTTCAAACCACAGATATTATAATTACATCTGTTTGTAATAAATAATAAAATTTTATATACGTTTTGCGATGCATAAAATACTTTTTTTTTTTTGTTTTATTTCATAATTACACAAAAATACTATTATGAATGGAATGGAACTTTGTCAACGTCAGATGTCCTCAGATGACCTCTATATTAGAATCACAAAATATAACTTATTTATATAAAGATAAATGTAAGATTAAAATTTAATTTTTTATACACGTTGCCATCTTAACATAATATTGTAATAGAAAGGCCTACACGGAATCTGTCTGTCTGTTTCTCTGTCAGTTTACACGCACGTAATACCTATACATAAGCTATATATACGTCTACACTCTTCTTGATAAGTTTAGATGCACAAATATTGTCAATGTAAGCTGCCAATGATGGAGTATCACTATTCTAAGTGAGATTGTCAACACGATGAGGCTTAAGAAATGTGGTAAGATACATTACCTACGTACGTGAGTACGTGCTTGTAGGATGCTACGCGTGAAACAAACTTATTAATCATTATATAAATTAATTTGCACTATAATATACAAGGCCATATACAAGACTTAAAATGTAATTAGATTAGACATATGGAACATAAAATATGATGGACTATAAGCTGAAAATGCAAAGATAATAAGAAGCCGGTGCTACAAGTGTTGCCTTAATCTAACTTGACTTTGAAAAGGTTTTTAATTTTATTTTACACTAGTACAGCAAACAGACATACGGCCAATCTGATGGTAAGGTGTTACCGTAGCCTGTGGACCCCTACAACACCAGGAGAATCACATGCACTATGCACAACCTGCACCCGCTGTCACAGCTCATTTATAGAAACTCTTGCTACTTTCCTAAGTATTAGAAACTAAGCATTACTTAAGAGTATTATTTTTTTACTCTTACAAGGTTGAGATACTTTCCAATCAAGCTGATTTTATAATTTCATGCACGGTTTTTCTGATGTACTCTACTATATTCCATCAAAATAAGAAGTTGTTTATTGATAATAACATATATTTTTAAGATTTTTTTATTCTAATGGGTCAGCAAACAAGCATACGGCTCACTGATGTTAAGCGATCATCGTAACCAGAACCATCGTAAGCGCATTGCTGACCCTACTCTCCCCAGACGCTCTGGTTACCTTACTCACCACAGGAACACAACTCTACTTAAGAGCAGTATCATTTAGCTGTGGTCTTCTGTAAGGTCGAGGTACTCCTCCAAATGGTCTGCTCCAAATTTTGAGGAGAATATAGATATATCCTGCAATGCACTACGTTAGTAGAAATCAGTTTAAGATGTCTGCAAATGCTTTTATTTTACATATATACACACACACACTACAATTTCATGAGACATAGAATAGCTCATAGAATATTCTGTAAAAGTAAAAATAAAATTATTTCAAAAATATTTGACTTAACAATTGTAATAAACTAAGACTTTTACGGAAATCATGAAAAAGTAACGGTTAGGAAAATCTTGCAGTAACACCTCGAGGCAAAGGCTAATTACGCGTCTTAAAAATATAAAACGAGAATAAAACTCGGATGTCGACTTTAATAATATCTGCAGACCTTTTCAAATTACTGAATGTATTTAATTTTTTAACCGACGTTTTCAAAAACGGTATTCACAATTTTTGTAATTTTTTATGCGACATTTACAACGGGTTGGCAGTTGACGAGGTGGTCACAGCAACTATCTGATGCAATACCGGTTGCAAATTCGATCTTCGCGCATGACAAATGTTTGCATAGTCCGTTCATATATTGGTTTCGTATTGTGTTGCCGGACTTTATAATACAGAATTGATGTTTTGTGTTGAATTGTCTACTTTGAATCTTGTCCGAATATCCGAGTTATAACTATTTTTAGAACTTTGAAACTAGATGTCGTGTCAACGACTAAATGAAGTAAGTTCTTCAGTCAAACATTTTAATTTACTGCGATTTAATTGGTCAAGAGCCTATACACTATAATAGATTACCTAATTATAACTTCTACATACTGTCAAGCTAGCAAACTCCAAGCTAAACCACGACTAGTATTATCATAAACAAGATTAATATCAACAGTGCAAAAGTTCAAGCGGTAACAAACAATTAATTCCCCATCGTCGCGGTTGCTCCATGCGGTCGCCTTTAACCCAACTTGCAGTTAACATTTAAAACTATCCAACAAACATAACAACGATTTATACATACCAGATACGGTATAACTTTATCAATAACTGGAAGAGAAAAGAGCGAAGTTGTTACACGTATCTTAATTCACTACACCAATTTCAAGTCTTTCAAAAATATTGCTAGCAAAGATCATTAGTGTTTGAGGCAATTTACTATTTTTGAAAATCTTGATATTTTTGTTTATAATGTAAAATAGCTCATTTGTTAGTGATCATATACTTGCACATTTGTGTATATGTAAATAGAATGTAACTTCCACAAAACTCTTTAAGTGCTAAAATTTACAGTTGTATACAGAACAGTTAATTTTAGTGGTAATTTTCCAGATCTTAATTTCTTTAAAATTGCCCTTACGATGACCAAAACATCAAGTATGTATGACAGAAATCCTGACAAGAACTGGCGCAAGCTCTTGCAATGGATTGCGTTTAAATTATTAACTAACAAAATTATCAGTGACAGATGGTAAGACATGTTAAATTTAATCTAAACAAATAAATGGAGAACCGGTTATTTTGTTCGGTTGTGCTGCAAAAAGCACTGAACCTATCGGAATATTATTTTATACCATTAGATGCAGCATAATTCGGAGAAGGTTTTAATATATAATATATTAGTGTTTACTTATTGTGTAAAAAAATATGGATGGACAGAGGTCGCTAGTGTACAATAAAGTAAATATTATTAATAAGGCCTTACCTATCTAGAAACACTATATCAACATTTTCGCTGATCGCATCGAGTTATACTATTTGTTTCTGTCATTAGTAACAATACAACTTTTATTGGCAGGCGCCAGCAAGCGTTTTCGTAATTAAAAGTTTATATATAGCGTTAGGTTGCCTGCCACATTACTGCACAATAAATTAAAAGTAAGGAAATCGGCCTGAAATATATATGAAAATCAATAGACTTATTTGGTTAGATGATTACAAGACTTATGTTAAACTTTAATAAATTGTCCTGTCAATTTAGTAAAAAAGTTAATAGTAAAGTTTGTTATTTTGAAGTGAGAACAATTCAGCAACATCGCCACATTGTATATATATGTATATGTATATATATATATACAATTTGTATGCAGATTTTAATTGCTAAGCAATTATAGGCATTTTTTAGATTAAAAAATACTTTTGTTATACCTAAATCGCATATCGAAATACGAGTTTATTGTACTGTACACCCCTCCGCTTGCATGTATGTACGTCCCAGCACGCCTATTACTGAGTCTGACTCTGAGTCGACTGCAAGTGAATTTCGCTCTGCGGCTTCCATTGTCGATGCTAACTAACACAAGTCTATTCTCTACAACAATACGTCGTTGACGACTGATGTCATTATTTGCAACGCATTTAGTCTCCCATATATTCGTTTATTTCGTAATTACCGAAATGTTAAGGTTTTAATAATTACTATTAGTGGTTGAAAAATGTTTTTATAATGTTATGGTAAAATCGAACCATTTCTGAAGAAGTAAATTCTCACAATATTTGACTAATTATTTGCAAGTTGTACCTCAATTAAGCCGCGTTGTTACCAGAAATCGATATTAACATATGAAACATTTCTACAAGTCGCGAGTGAAAAAAATAAGATTTTTTTAATAAATGAAAAATCTGACGCTATATATATAAATATCAAACCTATAAATTAGTATTATTTCTTCAAATGTGAATATAACCTGATTACAAAAATAATTAATTTTTTAATGACTTGGTAAATTGCTATAATGGCAATGCGAAGTTTACAATGTTAAAAAAAATATATTATGTATCTAAACTAAGTTTTAGTATATTACTCGTATAATAAATAGAAATTAATAATAAACAACTACAGGTTTGACGTTTACCACTCGCAAGAAATATTTAAAATTAAAAAGAAAATGTCTAAAAAGCGGACAGAGAAAGCAATCATTCAAATTTTTCTAATTTTGATATCGAAAATCGCAACGATTCTTTTAAAAATTTCATTATTTTTATAATTAATCATTAGAAATTCTTATTTGTTGCATATATTTAATAAATTACCGAAACCATTTCATAAATCAACACATTTCTTTTGCTAATTATTTAGCGCTCAGGAAGCCGTCCCGGGAAACGAGCGTAATAAGATCTTTTGTGATCTCATTTATTAATTTTCGTATCTCATTATTCCATTCTTGCCAGTGTTCTTGGAACGTTTTAAAGAGCGCCTTTTATTTGTATTTCGAAATGAGTCCTCATGTCGCTACGAGTGTTTGCGTTAAACTTTTATAATATGATACTTTTGAAACGTTTTCATGCTAATATTATACGTAATTTAACTTCGACTGAAGTGTTCGTTCAGTTTGAATTTGTTATAACTTGTATCTCAGTTTACGTCATTTATCATTATCCATTGTATTATAATATTACCTCCCTCGCGTTGTTGTCTAAATTTTGCTTTGATACTTGTCAAAATTTATGACATTAATGGTTAACTAAGAACGGTCTTGACAAATATACTGCACACTAATACAGTTTATAAATACACATTGTTTATATATCTTAATCACACTGGGATAATCTTCATGTATAACTACATTCGGGCACTGATACAATTTAGTGTTATTTAATTATAACAAATGAATTAAAAAAAAAGATTAAACTATACAATCTATACTATTAATTTTGACAAAGAAGGTTTGATATATTACATTTCAAATTGTTTTAGTATATAATTATGTTTAGATTACTTTCAGCTCGCGGCTTCGCCGCATGGATTTCACGATTATGGCTGTTCCATTTTCTAACGTTAAAAAACAGCCAGTGTCAACTGACAGTATTAACATAACATTTTCCTAGTTAAAGAATTTTAAAATCGATTTAGTATTTTTTGATAGTATCTATCACAAATATTCTATATATGTCTTGTAATATCTTTCCTCCTTATAATAATGATAATGATAGAATAGATGTAAAAATAAAAAAAAATCATATCAGGGTGTAGATAAGATTAACAAGATCGAAATAAATAAACTGATAATTGCGAACTAGACTGCTAAAGTCGACACACTGCACATACTAATGTGGATAATATCTCCCAAACATGGAGTTTTTTTCACTATATTTTCCTTTATAAGTACAAGCTTATTTTTATTAGGTATACCTTGATAACTTAATAACGTTCGTCAGTTTTTAAAACAAGTGACATTTCATAATCATATTTTGTATTAATATACAAAAGCATTACCATCGAAATCTTATTGGAGTTCGCTTCCTTAGAAACAATATAAAACCTTGGTACGAATAAAATATGCGGAGTAAAGTCGTGTGAAACAACTGACGCTGACGCTCAGTGACGCTTAGAGTCATGTTTAACTGCGCTTTTAACAGTTTAGTAAAATGTAAGTAGCAAGCGTCGATATATGTTTTAACTATATGTGCTCCACGGTTTTATCCGCATTAATTTGGGAGAAAAACGTCCTAAAATATTATATATCATATAGACTTCTTCGATAAATAGTCTATCCAAGACAAAAATAATTTTTCAATTTGAGCCTTATCGTGTTAGAGATTAGCGTGTTTAAGCAACTTTTAAGCTTTATATTGTAAGTGTAAGTTATTGGTGAATTTAATTTAATTAAACACAATTATTATCTTATTACATAATTCATACACAGATTACCGACTTTTTCTAAGACACGCAACTGTAACAACGCAACCTGTATTTTAGGTAACAACTAACTTATATACAAATCTATATTTTTTTAATATATACATAAACAAAAATATCACCCTCACATTCAAGCCGAAAATCAAACACATGTATCCGAACTCTTAACAGGGTTACTGTCATTCGTATGCCCAAGGACGAGTTTATTTTACAAAATTGTTTGTCTAATATATTCATGAACATATAATACATCATTCACTTGACCAGAAGTTGCTATATCTCTAGCTCCAAAGACGCTTCTATATTTATTTCATGAATTAATCGAAAGAATATAATAAGCTTATTATTAACTTAAGGTAATTTACTCGAGCCCTATAATCCCGGAGGGCTGACCGAAAAGATGAACATCCCTCGTTTCATTAATTTATTACCGCACGGACAGTCTGCGTTCATAATTATAATGATGAAAAATTAATCGCCAAAAAAAATTGATTCCGCAGTTTTACTAATTCACCATAGAGTTGAAGAGTTTCTCGTGTATCCTTTTATCAATAATTAATAAAATCAAAATTGAAAAGAACTTTACTAACCGACTTCCAAAAAACGAGGAGGTCAATTCGTGTGTATTTTTTATGTACGTTACCTCAGAACTTTTTACTGAGAGAACCGATTTCGATGTTTTTTAATCGAAAGGTGGTGCGTGTCATATAGTCCCATTTATATTCGATTAATATTTGATAACTGTTTTTTGAGTAATCTTTGATAATGTGGATTTACATGACAATTTTGCGTCTACTTACTTTATATTACTTGTCGATGTAATTGAAGTCGGTTTTTTTTTCGTTTGCGAGAAAACACATTATTATAATAGACCTCAAAAGCACTTTCGAATCGTCATTTTTAAATTAAAGTGTTTTCTAATAAATACTATTTTTTGTTTAGTAAATTTATAAATTTAAATTATTGAAACGGATATTTGTTTGCCCGTTCATCGCTACTAACTTTTGAAAGCACTTTACTGAATTTCGAATACATTTGAAATTTTAATATAATTAGACTTACTTTAATTTAAAATAAAAATAGGTAAAAAAACTTTTTAAGTTAAACGGTTTTATGTTAAACATACATTGCAATGTTTAAGATAAATGTACTAAAAACCAAAAAATAATAAAATAGATACAGTCGTGGGAATTATAAACATATGCATAGACTAGACTAAAATAAAACCGTGGGGCACGTCAATTGTCTACAATCGTTGATTAAAATGTTTGTTTTGTAATGTTACACTATAATTAGGCAGTTGTTCAACCGACAACGATGGACGTGTGATAAGTAGGGCTAGAATGTGGAAACAAGCTAGCAAGCTCGATTATAAGCGAGTTTTAGGGTTTCATATTGGTGAGCGAGTAGTACTTTTATCATATGTTTTGTTTGTCGATTAAATACAAACTACGAGCAGTGAAACGATTCCTCGCCAGTCAGCAGTGTGAATGTCCAACGATAAACTAGTTGAAACATCTCTTTTATTTACATGGAGTGTACAACTATTGGAATTTCCATGAGCAAGAAAATAGTAAGTAATTTCCTCACCGTCTGCGGGCCAACTGTCTATTTTAACGACGAATTAAACGATTCTTCTATCGCACATTAAGTCGATAATTTGTAGACAATTGACGTGCCCCACGGTTTTATTTTAGTCTAGTCTATGCATATGTTTATAATTCCCACGACTGTATCTATTTTATTATTTTTTGGTTTTTAGTACATTTATCTTAAACATTGCAATGTATGTTTAACATAAAACCGTTTAACTTAAAAAGTTTTTTTACCTATTTTTATTTTCTAGTTTTTAGTTTTTATTTCGCATTCTGTTTAATTCATTTAGTGCTTCATTATTGCAAGACCCATCTTAAATATTGAGGTTGTATAGTGCACTGTATTCTTCTTGTCAAGCCCTTTTATTTGATACCCATATTGGTGGGATTGATAAAAAATTGTTATCAGACATTTGGTAGCGGTGGCCAGCTTAGATTTCAATTTTGCATAGTAAATTGTATTCTACTTGTTGAGACCTTTCATTTGATACCCATGTTGATGGGATTGATAAAACCTAAGTTATCCGCCATTTTGTAGAGGCCGCCATCTTGGATTTTAATTTTATATAGTACATTGATTATACTGGTTGAGCACTTTCATTTGATACCCATATTGATGGGATCGATAAAACCTACGTTATCCGCCATTTTGTAGCGGCCGCCATCTTGTATTTCAATTTTTTATAGTATATTGTATTCTGCTTGTTGAGCCCTTTCATTTGATACCCATATTGATGGGATTGATAAAACCTACGTTATCCGCCATTTTGTAGCGGCCGCCATCTTGGATTTCAATTTTTTATAGTATATTGTATTCTGCTTGTTGAACCCTTTCATTTGATACCCATATTGATGAGATTAATAAAACATAAATTATCCGCCATTTTGTAGCGGCGGCCATCTTGAATTTATAATGATAATGAATAAACATAATTGTATTGTCACCAAAATCCAAAGTGTATACAAAATTTCAGATTAATCGGTTGACAGGAAGAGGGTGAAATTTGAATTACTAAATTTGACCCAAGAATAAATAATAAAAAATAAATAAAACAAACGGGGTGAGCTAAATAAAACCGTTTAAAAAGAATTAGGATTTTAAGAAAGAAGGCCATGTAAGCAAAGTCGTAAATAGCGACTGGGATCGTTAATGAAAAAAAAAAATCTGATAATATTTTAGTCAATTTGTCTACTTATTTTAAAAATTAAAAGAATGAATGTTCGAAGTCAAGTAACATAGATAGTAAAAAATATTCTTAGAATTTTATTAAGGTATCCTTAATTAAAAAGAAAATATAAATTTATAAAATGAAATAACGAAATAAATGGCTGGCTATTGTAACTTTAATTAGAAGTCTTAAGCAGCTTATAGTATATTTCATTAGATAGATAAATATTAATTATGTGGAAAATAAAAAATATAACACTGAAATAATTTTTAAAGTACGATTATTTTTGATTCTTTTAATATTAAACTAATACTATTATATGAAATATTAAAAAACTACGAAGCTTGCTACAAGTTATATACTAAATAGGATAGAATACCTTTTTTTAATTAGACGGCAAAGTTAATGAAACACACCCTAGAAACTCCGTGGTGCCATTAATTGACCCATCGTGTAAATAAACGTATGCTTTAAATTGTCTTACTTAACGTAAACTTATTTACGCTGTATTACTCTGTCTGTCTAGGACGAACATTAAATATTCAAACCAGGTACTCAAAGGAAATCTCGATTAAAAAAAAATTGTCATTGTAATCTCTCTAGATGCAACTCATCGCGCACTTAGCAATAAGAATACTTTCACTAATAATTATTTTTATAGAGCTACATTTTACGATTACCTTGCTTTCAATAGCAAAAGTAATGGGGATCCTTTTTTCCTTTGCTTTGTTTCTCATTCATTAATAAAAACAATTATAACTATTGTTCAAACCTTTGTTTGTATATATGTTTTTTTTTTAGATTAAAATATAGCCTATGCTATATCAATGTATACTTTTAGACTTGCTTACATCAGTTCTTCTAATAAAGGAAATACAAAACAAAAAAAAAACAAATCCCTAACAACCCGGGTCTTTGTTCCACATAAATTAAAATACAAAAGTTCCTCGACTACGAGACCAGGTGCGAATGAAATGCGACTAACGAGCCACCAACATCTCAATACATGCCACTTTTATTCACCCTGAGTAGGTATAACAAGTATTTCTATAAAAGCATGTGATAAGGTCGGGGAAAAAGTCTATTCGTATTTTTTAAGAAAAAAATTGCAATAAAATCTTTTTGGTTGTATTGTTTGTAACTGGCTGATTTCGAAACTGTTAGTAATATTGGAATACAACCTTTTTAGTTTGTTATTTTACCACAGGTTACGAATTTATCGTCTTTCAGCTTATTTTTTTATTTGTCATCTTTTTTACTGCTTCCCACTCATTATAAAATCCTATTACTCATTATAATTTCCTACAGAAATCATAAAAATGTGACATTTTAGAATGAAATTAAAATGTAAAAAACAGTTTTCTATCCGCCAAAATAGGTGAATCCAACAAAGAAATTCAGTACATTTTCAAATTTTACTTTAAAAAGGGGAGAAATGCGACTCAGCCCGAAAAAAAAAGTCGTGACCTTTAAAGATCTAACCTGTGCCAGTAAGAGTATCACAAAATTTGTTTGAGCGTTTTCAGTCAGGAAATTTGGATGTCAAAAATGTATTTCGCTCCGGTCGCTCTTACGGACAAATCTGACGACAATTATTAGATGAGTCAATTTATGATTATGAAAATAAAAAATAAATACCTCAACACTTTGCAAATTCAAAAAGATTACTACAACTACAACACTACAAGTAAAATTACACCACACACACACACAAACATACAGGCGCGCGCGCGCGTGCGCGAGCACGATAAATGCACACATCCATTCCATCCACACATCATTTCCACACATTCGTGAGGTAGAATAATTCAAACAGAAATACAGAGGGATAGCAACGACAACGGTAAACTGTTCTTATAGAGCCGACATCTTCTCTTCCCGAAGAAAAAGAAACGAACAATACAAACATAAGCCCAAAGAGTATAAAAAGTATAAAACGTTGAGATAGAGAAGTGGACCTATAGATTAATTATTTACATCAATCTTTAATGGTAATTTAAATTTTAATTCCTAAAACACATTCGTTACTAAATTCATTATTAATATTTTTTATGTAGATACATTTTATGTGTTATGGATAAGTAGGTAAATATTAAATTTGAATAATTGTGTTTGCAGGCAAACGAAGAAAAACCGACTTCAATTGTATCGATAAGTAATACAACGTAGGTAGACGTAAAAATAGTCAAGTAAATACGCATTATCCAAGATTACTCCAAAAGTTGTAATCAGATCTCGATGAAATTTAAATGTGACCACATGATAAATATCGGCTTTCGATTAAATTAAAAATCATTAAAATCAGTACACCCAGTAAAAAGTTATGCATATTTTCGAGAGTTTCCCTCGATTTCTCTGGGATCCCATCATCAGATCCTGGTTTCCTTCTTTTATATATATATATATATATATATATATATATATATATATATATATATACGGTAGAATTAAGTAACCTCCTCCTTTTTGAAGTCGGTTAAAATTTTTTTACAGGATACAATCGAATTTCGAATCATTATCTTACTAATATTTTTTGCTGTCAAATGACATGAATGGAGTTCAGCACCTCGGGCGTTGATATAACAATAAGCACCTTTTTTTTTTACGTGGGGAAAATCCATCATGGATACCCTCCAGCGCGGGGGCGCCAGAGGGTTATGTCAGACTCCTACTGACTAAAAACCACCACGTGTTAGCAGTCATCCGCCTGGGTGGGGCGAGAGGGGTCGCGCTAGCATTCGCCACCTCGCCTCAGCGGTAGGCCCGGACAAAGCTTCCGGGCCCCGGCATGATGGTGGGGTGGCCTCGCTCACAACAAAGCCACCCCTCAGACGTATGGGGTCGTGTCGTCCGGCCGGCCGAAGTCCCCTGACTATCGGCCGCCGACCCCACTATTACGAGGGGGGGAGGAGGTGGGCAAACCGCCTTCTCCTTGCCCCCGTACGTCTGCGCCGGAGTGGGCCAGCAGAGGCGTCTTCCTCTCTGGCCCGCTCCACGGTCTCCTTCTGCGTCATTACCTCTTCGCAGAAGGAGACCACCGTCTGCCACGATCTCTCGCTGTCAAGCATGGCCTTTACGACACTCAGCAGCGAGAGATCCCGTCCGAGAACCGCTGAAAGCGTGCGCCGCTGCGGTTCCCAAGTGGCGCACGCCTCCAGCGTGTGGAGCGCCGTATCTTCTGGCGCTCCACACTCGTGGCAGGCTGGAGTCGCCTCCCGTCTCGCGATTTGGTGCAGGTACTTACCGAAGCACCCATGTCCGGAAAGCACCTGCACCAGACGGAAGGTCAGCGGCCCGAACCGCCGCCTCACCCACTTCCGGAGGACCGGCTTCACTGCGTCCACCGTCCACTGCCCGGGGACTGACGAAGCCAAGTCCTCCGTCCACCGCCGCAACAGGGTATCCTGTGCCAGCCTCTGCATGCGTGTGAGCTCATCCCACGTAGGAGACTCCCCCCGGATCTCCTCGCCGCCACAAAATGATATGTTTCGGCGAGGATCTCCGCCTGCAGTTCCCAGGGGGGATCGCCGGCCAGCACGCACGCCGCCGTCCAGGACACCGTCCGGTAACCGCGGATCGCCCTCGTCGCGATAACCCGCTGCGGCCGTCGCAGCTGGATTTTGTTGGCGCGACCGAGGGCGTCCGCCCAGATGGGTGCCCCGTACATGGCCATACTCCGGATGACCCCGGAGTACAGCCGATGGCAATGGGCACTTGGACCACCCACGTTCGGCAGCAGCCTTCCCAGTGAGGCAGCGGCTTTCACGACTCTTGGGGCTAGCTCTGCAAAATGAGCCCCAAAAGCCCACCTCCCGTCCAGGGTGAGACCCAGGTACCTCATCTGGGTCCCCACCCGGACCGAAACCCCATCCACAGTCACCCGCGTACCTGGACGGGGTCCCCCTCGAGGCCCATGGAACAGTAGGGCCTCGGTCTTCGTCAGGGCGACTTCCAGCCCCAGGGCTCGTATACGGCCGACCACAAGTGTTGCGCCAGCCGTGGCCAACCGCATTACTTCCGCGAGGTCCCTTCCTTTAGCCACGACTAGGGTGTCGTCGGCGTAGCACGAGACCCGCACACTTGCCGGCAACGTGCCCCGAAGCACCCAGTCGTAGCCGATGTTCCACAGGAGCGGTCCCAGCACTGACCCCTGTGGAACTCCGCACGAGACACGACGTCGCCGCAGACCGTCGCGCCCTGGATAACAATATGCACCTAACTTAGGTCCAAAAATTAACCTGCATGAAACATTTTTTTTATATTAAAAAATATTTTAACTATATATCTTTTTTTAAAAATTGCAAAAGCTGTATTTTTCATAAAATTAAGTTTTTGATTAACGTATGGTAATGAGGGTACATATTTTAAATTAAATATACTAATATTTATTAATTAATTTGATTTGAAGATTATAATAACATTACAATAATAAGAAATTTAAGATTAAACATTGAATTAACAAAAATAATAAAATTCCTTTATCGAAGTTTTTTTTTTAACCGACTTCCAAAAAAGGAGGAGGTTCTCAATTCGACTGTATTTTTTTTTTTTTTTTTTTATTTATGTTACATCAGAACTTTTGACCAGGTAGACCGATTTCAACAAATTTTGTTTTAATCGAAAGGTGGTGTATGCCAATTGGTCCCATTTAAATTTATTTGAGATCTAACAACTACTTTTCGAGTTATATCTAATAATACGTTTTTACTTGACGCTTTTTTCGTCGACCTACGTTGTATTATACCGCATAACTTTCTACTGGATGTACCGATTTTGATAATTCTTTTTTGTCGGAAAGGGGATATTCTTAGTTTGGTACTATGATAAGGAAACCAGGATCTGATGATGGGATCTCAGAGAAATCGAGGGAAACTCTCGAAAATCCGCAATAACTTTTTACTGGGTGTACCGATTTTGATAATTTTTAATTTAATCGAAAGCTCATGTTTATCATGTAGTCACATATAAATTTAATCGAGATCTGATAACTACTTTTTGAGTAATCTTTGATAATGCGTAGTTGCTTGACTATTTTTTCGTCGATCTACGTTGTATTACTTGTCGATGTAATTGAAGTCGGTTTTTTTTTTCGTTTGCGAGCAAACACAATTATTTTGAACAAATAGTAAGTCCACTGCGACCAAGAAAAAATACTAAAATATTTATTTGAAAACTAGGAGTACCTCCTTTTTAAAAATCGTTAAAAATTCTTATTTTCATGCAGTGCAGGTACAAATGAAACGCGTCTAACGATGTGGAAATCTGCATATGGAGTACGTAACCACTAATTGTATCCGGTGTTGTCATCTTCACTTCTTAACGTATGTACATATATTTACATATAGCTAGGGGAGTTATCATTAACGCTTGTAAAAATGTATACTTTTAAACTAAAAAATAAAATTAAAATTAAGAACTCTCTCGATAAACAATGATAAGATTTTAGTAAAGGTTTATAAATTATGTGGTTGCAGTTCGTAAAACATAAAAAAGTAAACAATGGCTGAAGCTAGATTAAAATTGATACCGTACATATATAAAGATCGCTTTTACAATAAACTTTCAAGTAAAAATTAGTGCAAGATTTCTGTACATTTACCTTTATACCCAATTATAAGTACAACCCTACACAAATATAAGTGTTAAGTTGTACAGTCAGTAAAAATCAGAAGCGTAGCTAACGATAATAATAACAATAATAATATTTATTTCTTTCAGATTTACATCCATTAAAAGATGTTAGTAACATATGAAAACTTAGAAACTAATGTCAGTACGATACACTGTAACACAATTTGGTTTTCTATGAATCTGCACCCATCGATACATCAGTGGCGAGTCCCACCGGTCAACAAACACATTCAGCATTCCGCTAGAAGAGCCGCGAAGGCGGGCTAATATGGACGCGCACCGTTTTTTCATAACAGCATAAAGGTCATCCGTATGCGCCTCCGCAAACATGCCTGAGGCACTGCACTGCCGCGGCAGCCCCATCAGAACCCTGAATGCGTTGTTATACTGAACCCGTAGATCGCTTTATGCCCGCTGCGTGTAGTCATCTCAAAGACTGCAGGTGTAAAATGACTGACAGTATGCTTTAAAAAGCGTTAATTTGACTGACTTCGTACACCTTGCAAATCTCCGAGATAACATGTTGCATTGGACAGACAGCGACCTAAGATCCCTCTCAACATCACAGTCATCCTTTAAATTGTCGATATATCATCAGCATCAATTATTCAGAACCCCGAGCTTTCAGCATCTCCGTACTACTTACGAACACCCAGTGCTGCGCGTAAATTTTAAACTTTTTCCGATTTCAGTCAGGTTACTAAGTGCTCGCACAACTTAAATATTATTAACTTATACTTTATTTATATAAAGAATTTCCGAGAGTAACAAATTTTAACACAAACACAATATTTTATAACTAACATAACAAAATGGTATATAGGTATAGTACATAAATAATGTAATGTAATAATAATATATTAAACTGTAAACAAAAATTAGAATCAGTGCATTTTCACACTGAAATGAATGTGTGAAAATTATACACCTTTTGAAAACAGTTGCACATGTGGTAAAAAAGCAGATTATAAATGCGACGAAAAGAAAAATTAAAAAAAAAGAAAAGGTAAAGGGAAAAAGACGTGGAAAATATATTCAGCCAACTTACAACGTCTAGCTATGGCTATCTGAGACGGTTGTATTTTTCGAATAACATGGCCACTTGCTAAATTTATTTTAAATGTTAATTATTATAATTCTAATAACTCAATGGTGACTATAGTCTTTATAATGAATGTTGATTACTAAAGGTTTCATTACAAAATTTGTATTTTCATTTTTTTTGTACTATATCAAATTCTACCTACATAAAACTACAGCAATATAGCCCTGAATTACTGTACACTTTATTTACATAAAGAATTACATAAAACCAAGGATAATATATTTTAATACCAACACGAATATATCATAAAAGCTTACAATGCTTCATCAGTCCACGTAACACAATATGATACGTGTCCTAAAAATAATGTTACGTGTTAGGGTTCGAAGGATTTGGAGAGAAAGACCTGCTGACTCTTTTCAAGACTTTATTCACTAACACTAGGTCCAATACAAAGCACTAGGTTCAAACACTAAGCACTAAGTTCAAACACTAAGCACTCACAATGTCCTCAGTCGTAGCCAATGTCGTAGGTTTCGCTGGTACCACTCTTGATCACTAGTTTTCACTCTTGAAGTCGCCTCGAAGATCGCTCAAACTGAACTGAACTCGCTCGCCTACCTGCGGCTATTTATATCGGCCGACACAAGGCCCAGACCATTCTGGAAAGTTCGCGCATGTACCCGGCTTTCGAGACTATACTTCTGTATAGTTCCACAGTAGTACCTCTAACGCCATCTAGTATTGAGTGGAGAGTTTCATGCGGTCTCTGTCTTTGTGTGGTTTCAATGGTTGCCGCTAGATGGCGCTAGTTTCTTCGAGTGTTCGTAACAATATGAAGCTTAAAGCTTTATCAGCGAAAAATATGTTCAAATAAACCATAGCTTATACGCTGTAAAATTTAAACAAGTTAGGGCTGAAAGAGTAACCAGTTTTTTCGAGTAAGTCATGCAGATACGAGTGCAACTAACGAGATGTGCATATCGAATACGTGACGAACGATCGCAGCTAATAGTGTTAGCGTTTGTGAAAATGGATGCAGGTCGACGACCGCTCGTCGTCTATCAGTATGATCACAATAATGTAATTGGGAAACATTTTAATAAAACGTGTGTATCATCATATCATACTATTATTATAAATAACTCTTAAAATATCAAAATTGTCTAAGCTTTTCCTTGAATTTATTTAAAGGCTCAGAAATAACAAAAACAGTGTTAGAAGTAAAATGACGGTGTAAGAATATATTTTTCTGTGAATACATTTATTTATTGTTATAATTTTTAACATTTAATATTGAAACCTACATGACCATTTTTTGTAGATAAACCATCTGTCGTCATTGTGTTATTAATTAGTTCTAATTTTACCTCACTAACGAGCGAACATTGTTCTGTAATGTATTATTCGCAACGTATCGCATCGCTCCGCATCGTGTCGCACCGCTTACCGAGAACAATGTTTAATTGTCGTACCTCCCAAACTTGAACACTAATTATAGTTCAAATTTAGCTCCAACACGACGCCATAGGCATTGCCACTTAAAATATGTTTTAATAATCATAATTATAAACAATAAATAAATAAAAATTATAAGAAGAAAAATGTAAGGAATATTTATGAAATGAAATGTTATGAAAAAGAATACGTAAGATATTTTCAAGGTGTCCTATAAAATCGGATTACCTGAATAAGAGTTATCCAAGATCGTAACAAGCTAAGGCGACTTGTATAAATACAGCATCTTTGGGATCGGATTTAATCTTATTGTTGCAACTGTAAAATGTATCTTGTTATCAATTATACCATGGTTGTCTAATTAAAGAAGAATTGTATAAAAGATAAATTATAAAAAAAAAGTTTACCATTCACTTTTTTTAATTTTATAAGAATACGAGTGATTTTTAGTTAAGACACGTTTTTAATGTTAATTTTAACATTACGTAATTTATATGATATAAAAGCTCTTCGCGAGATTTACTTGTGAAGGTAAACAAATAAATAACTTGATGTGATTCATCATCATCATCATCATCATCATCATCATCATCATCATCATTTCAGCCTATTATAGTCCACTGCTGGACATAGGCCTCCATAATTTTGTGCCAAAAATGGCCCTAACTCATGTGTGTTGCCCATAGCGGGTTGGTGACCGTAGGGCTTGCTTTGTCGCACCGAAGAAGCAGTTGCCCGTCTTCAGCCTGTGTATTTCAAAGCCAGCAGTTGGATAGAAATCCCGCCATCGGTCGCCTTCTTAAGTTCCAAAGTAGTAATGGAACCTTGTTATCCCTTAGTCGCCTCTTACGACACACCTACCACACCCACACCCACGGGAAGAGAGGGGGTGGCTATATTCTTTATGCCGTAGCCACATATATATTGATTCAAACTAAAGAAATACAAGTACTCAAATCTCGCGACAAGCTTTTTTATCATATAAATTATGTATATAATATTATAAGTAGATAGTAAAAGTTTTAAAGTAAAAATTTATTTTTTTCGTTTTAGCGCATTCAAATAAAAGCTGTCTTTCAAAAAGGTTTTTTTTTTTTTTTAATATTACTCGATACTACAGACTACAGAGTATATTGTGAGGTTGTGGTCTCGACCGCACCGATTTATCTCCTTCGTGTCTTCTCCATTCACTCCATGTCACGTACATTGTTGAAATCATCCGAGACATTCTGGCACTTGTGGAAACCATCAATCCAAGGCAATGAATATATTGTTTGCGAGTTCAACTACATTTTCAAAGATTTTTTTTTAAAGTTGGGTCTACTGCTTTGCGTACCTTTTGTATACAAATAATACCTTCAAGTATACTTACACAAGTTATACCCTTCTTCTATTTTGTAACAATATACATCCGCGACGTCTATCATTCAAATAACAGCAACTATTGATTTTATTTAAATCAAATATCCACTAAATGTTATTCAAGGAGTTTCTTTATAATATTTCTTGTTTGTTTTGCAACAAAAGCTTTAGCAATATGAATAATAAATATAACTATTTTATCAAAAATTTTAAACGTCCAAGCAAGTGAAATTAATAATTATATTACACGCTTATTTTATAGTCACATTTACTTTAAAAATAAAACATACATATTAAAAAACATCGTAGTTATTCACAGCGGACCAACGCCACTAAAGGTGTCATTATGTGTCTAACATAACACGTTAATTAGCGTGTTAAACTACATCGCTAATATAAATTACTATAATGTTATATATGTCCCATTTACTTGATTAAAATGAGCACGTAATATTTATATAGGCCTTTACTTTCTTCATTTACTAATTACCTTTTGTATATAGTTTCTTTTTTCTCTACTATTAACATCTTTTAATATTTTTTAATCTTTTGAAACATATGTAGAAAGGAAATCCTATCTTTACCAATGGAGTGGTCCAGTCGTCCTTAGCGTTTGATAGCAACAAGCCGTCATAAATCTTAAATAGTCTATTATAATTCTTTTTTTTTAATAAAATATTTCATAACGTTAAGACAGTAATTTTACAGTTTTATTTTTTCCAATAATTATTATTAGACTAAAATAACATATAAAAATATTATATTTATTATATTTTTTTCTGTATCTAATCGTTCTAAAATGTATCTTCTTTTTTGTATGTGTTCAATAAAGTTTAATAAAAAAAAAAATATAATAAAGTGTACATTATTTGTTTGTTTTATATTTCTAAACGTAATGTAAAACTTGTAACACTTGTTAAAAATGTCTACGAGTATATTTGTTTATTTGTAAACTATCTACCTATATATTTATTCTATTATCTTTTGCTTCGTTTCTCATATCTTACTGTTATTTGCATGAGGTGTTTTTCTCCGGAAACATTTAAAAACAATTTTTTTGTTAAATTATAATAATTATACAATATTTAATTTATTACAGAGTGGAGTGGTGTATGGAAGTATGCGTTACCCATTTTGAAACGAAAGGTGTTAAGTTTTCCTCGTTAGCTGTAATTACTCTTTATTGAACGTAGAATACGCCTTAGAATAATATTAAATTTAAAATAATGATGTCAAGGATTTTGTGCCTTTGACTTCTATTCACTTTACCCTCACGCATTTCTGTAAAATGTGCGTTTATAAATACGTACTTCATTTATTTATTAATAATTCAAATTCATTTTTCATTTATTATTTAATAAATCAAATGAAATTAATTTAAAATAAATTGCGTGTTAAGTTATAATTCAACAGGCCTACGAGTATGTTTTAACAGTTATTAATTATTTGAAAACTTCTATTTTATTTTAAACCTACGTGTCTTTTTGTGAAGGTGACAGCGATCAAATCTTTTGTGATAAAAAAAATGTTTAACAAAATAAATAAACCGCCAAAATAATAAAAAAAGTGCGTGCGTACAAAGTACACAAGTCAGAAATGAAACTTCTTTGGCAAACTAATTTTTAAGTCTCGTTTATATTTATACAAATCTAAAGCTTTAGATTTCCGTTCCAGCGCCATCGTCAAAAACGTTACCGCATAAGTTTTCACTGGGTTTACCGATTTTGATGACTCTTACTTTAATCGAAAGCTAATTATGTGTAGTCTCATTTAATTGATTGAGATCCGATGACTACTTTTTAAGTCATCTTTGATAATGCGTATTTACTTGACTATTTTTTCGTCTACCTACGTTGTATTACTTGTCGATGTAATTGAAGTCGATTTTGTTTGCAAGCAAACACAATTATTGTCTCCTAGTGTACTTAGAGCAGTAGATATTATCTAGCTGTAATATTGAAAGGTTGTGCACGCTCTACCGCAATAAAATTTTCATAATCATAATCATTTTTAACTGACTAGAAAAATGAGGGATTCCCATTTTACATTTTTTAAATTGTGTCACCTCTAAACCTTTTGCCAGGTGTACCGATTTTGATGATTTTTATAATGGAAAGATGGCGCTTGTCATATCTAGCTTAAATTTAACCTCACGAGTACTTTTTGTGTTATTCTTAATATTGTGTGTTTAAGTGACTATTTTTTTTACGTTTTTTTTAGGTTGCTAGCAAACACAAAAATGTTTCGAATATAAAAATAAGTTACATATGTACACGACCACATGTACTACATAGTAAAGCTCTTTAAATAACATCACTGATTACTTAAGAACTTTATCGGACGTAAATCTAGATCCGTATTATCAACCCTGCGATGTGGAGTTCTGTGAGACGGTAACAAGTTTTCCAATAAACATCACGCTGACCAGGCACTCAATTGAAATAACAAAACTTTTAACGTTCAATGACTTCGATTTGTTTAAAAAATTTGTAGTTTCATAGCAATCATAACACGACTTATGTAATTCACAAATCATTTTCGATTCCGCGTGCAGGATATGATGCATAATTTAGCACATTTTTGTTTAATGTATGTTCGGCAATAACTTCGTCGTTTATGAACTCATTTTGATATTTTTCTTTTGTTGGAAAGAAGATATTCCTGGTGTGGTACCATCATAAGGAAACCAGGATCTGATGATGGGATCCCAGAGAAATCGAGGAAAACTCGAAAATCCGCATAACTTTTTACTGGGTGTACCGATTTTGATAATTTTTAATTTAATCGAAAGCCGATGTCTATCATGCATTCACATTAAAATTTCATCGAGATTTGATTACAACTTTTGGAGTAATCTTTGATAATGCGTATTTACTTGACTAATTTTTCGTCCAGCTACGTTGTATTACTTGTCGATATAATTGAAGTCGTTTTTTTTTGTTTGCCTGCAAACACAATTATACTAATTGTAAACATAAAAATAATATTTAAATGAAAACATAAAAAAACATAAAAAATCATCACATCTCTGTTCATACGACAAGTAACTTTGCAATATCTTTAATATAGATTGTAAGTACTTATATTACACCCAATCTTAGGCCGAAAATTAAATCCTGGAAAGCAGAATAACAATTGACAACACGCCAACTGATCATTAATGTTAGACTTGTAACTTTAAATAGAAATATGAAATATTCACTACTAACCGTGGCCTGAGGTTTCACCCGTCTCAAATCCGTGTCGCACATATAGACTTATTTCTTTGTTCGAATAATTACACACACATATACACACACACAGAAACATTCATAAATAAACTATTTTTTTGTCTCTTGTGATTGAATTATGATAATATAATATGTATATATGTATGAATATATAAGTATGAATATGGAAGGATAAATATGGAACAGCGGGACATCCTGACACAGGTAAAACACTTGCTTAAAAGGATGTCCCAACAACCGTTTCATGTAATGTAAACGTTTTTATAAATAAATTATTTTTTATTCAAAAAAAAATTATAATAATAATAAAAACAAAGTATCGAGAACTCTTTTAAAACTAATACATCCATAATTAAAATTTTAATAGCTGCAGTATTACCATTACCTATAAAATTAATTAACACGGTATTGCTATAAAGGCCAGACTTGAGCCGTATAAAGTTATGAGAGGTTTTAATTAAAATAGATGATTTGAGAAGACTTAATATGAACCTTTCATTTGTTCCCTTAGATGTTAAATTATTTGAATAATATATCGTTGTATATGTTTTATGAAATCACAATGGAACTCTGACCTCTGGGGTTTTCTCTTTACGTTTCATACCAAATGAATGTACCGTAAAAGTCTACTTATTTTCCATATTGATTGTTGTGTTTAGCTGTTGGATATATATTTTTTTATATTCCTAAGTAGTTCCGAACTAAAGTATGTGGTTATTGAGAAGATTATGCTGTGTGTGTGCTGTGTGGCTACGGCACCAAAGAATATAGCCACCCCCTCTCTTCCCGTGGGTGCCGTAAGAGGCGACTAAGGGATAACACAGTTCCACAGCTACCACCTTGGAACTTAAGAAGCCGACCGATGGCGAGATAACCATCTAACCGCTGGCTTTGAAACACACAGGCCGAAGACGGGCAGCAGCGTCTTAGGTGCGACAAAGCCAGCACTGCGGTCACCAACCCGCCTGCCCAGCGTGGTGACTATGGGCAACACACATGAGTTCAAGCATTTTTGGCGCGAACTTATGGAGGCCCATGTCCAGCCACTGCGATAGGCTGAACTGATGATGATTTTCCTATATAATTTTGTTATAACATACGAAAACCCGTAAATTTCATTATTTAAAGCTATCCTTACGTCTCTAAAACCGCTGGAACTTAATTCACATAAAACCCTAACCATGTCACTGCAAGTCAAATGAAATACAAATGAATGACAATAGCTTTAATGAAGTGTTCGGAGTAATCTTCTAAAACAACGTAATAACACTTACGGTCCTACTGGTTGGTCATGAGAAGAGGTTATAAATTTTGCTATTCTCACCGTAATTAAATAGCCCTTTCCAGAATTAACTTCAAGAAGGATTCATCTTACTTGACATTATTAAAATAAATACAATAATCACAAGTATGGAACGAAAGTTTAGTTATCTGATCTCTCTATCTGTCAGTTATAGTATATATACGTGTGCGTGTCAAAAATATGGTAGTGTGTGTAGTGTTTTTATATTTATTTAATGTGTTTGCTATACATAATTAAAAAAAATGCATTTGCACCCTTTCTCTATATAAACTATAAATGTGCGAAATTTCATACTCCTCCATCCGCGCACATGCTCATACTTCATG
Source organism: Melitaea cinxia (assembly GCF_905220565.1). Classification (NCBI taxonomy): domain Eukaryota; kingdom Metazoa; phylum Arthropoda; class Insecta; order Lepidoptera; family Nymphalidae; genus Melitaea; species Melitaea cinxia. Next base: position 13,246,806 of record NC_059403.1, read on the forward strand.
TATTAATATATGTAAAGAAAACACAACATTCATTTTATATTTCGTTACTTTTTTTTAGTTAGAACCTTTTTGTTTATTTTATTGTCAGGACAGAAAAATAAAACTTTGTTGTCATGACAGAAATATTTTTACATTAAGATTGTAAGAAAATTAGTTTAAATAAAGGCTTTAAATGTTGTTTTTCTTGTTTTAGGTAAGAGAATATTGTAATTATAATGTAGTTTAAATGCTAAGAATTGTAAATATAGAAAATATGTGGTAATATAAATAAATTTCTTGTTTTAGAGAAACGCAAATATAGTCTTTATTTTAGGATTTCTATTAAAAGGAACAGTAAAAGTATAATTATTATTACATATATATATTCATTTTTTAAAAGAATTAAAAAATAATAATAAACGCATGTTATAATGAAACAACGGATTTTCAGATTTTGTCGCGGTTTATTAAGTTTTTTAAATACCCATACTAATCACAATAAACTTTTCGGATACTTTACAGCAACCATTGTCACGGGAAGACTCCGATAAATTCCGAAAAAGTTGTTTCATTATAATGAGTGAAATTCACGTAAACATTAGAAAACAATAAATAAACGCATAGGTAAAACTACGCAATGGTAAAAAAAAATCAGTAATTTATACGACAAGGCCAAATTCCGTCCAGATTTATAGCTGGCAAAACTACTGAATACTGAATAATATTATTCAAAGTAAAAATATAATAATTCTTCTTGATATGGGTTGGGCCGTTTATTACGCCCACCTGGAAAGGGCTCATTTTTACAGGAAACTAGTACCTAGTCAGCGACTAAGCATTTTTACATTGTCCAAACGAATTCGTCCCTTACAATAATATGGAAAAATCAACTTTTTTGTGACTTTGCAAGAAGTGGAGATAAGTAATATTACATGATATAATAACATTTGATTTTTATGTGTTTTAGTTCCGCATATTTAGGTTTCTAAAAAAATATATAACGTCAAATTAATTATGTCAAACATAAAAAAAATAACATCCACCTAACTTCTAAACCTATCCTAATTATTTGATGAAATTGCTCCAGTTATATAATCATATTTTGTAAATAATTCAAGTTTAAAAATAGAATAAAAAATTTACACAAAAACAAAATTTATATCTATTCTATTCGGATAAAAATTCGAACAAACTGAAAGAAAAGGAACGTTTCAATTGACTTCCCATTTCAAAACAGATACACAATTGGTATTACATTTTACATTTCTTGCCAATTGCTATCTTCAGGTTATTGTATCTTTAAAACTTCGCTTTCAGTCATTTTTTACACCGAAGCGTATCCTCATGACTAAGAGAACTTAGATTATGATTTTTGCATAAAATAGTATTTTAATTTCGAATTTGTGAAAAAGAAAATAATGATTATTACGAGTATATGACAAGTATTCATTGCTGTACCCAACAGGAAATATGCTGCTCAAAATCTTGAGCATTCCTTCTGGGTAAGTATACCTTGTGTGAGCATCTTAGGCTGTAGTATAACTTGCCTTTTCACTTTGGGAAACTTTCCACAATACATACAAAAGATCTCACTTGATTGATCGCTGATCTCACTTGTTAGATAGAGTCTGAGGCGCCCCTTATATCTAGCGCCCTGAGCGGTCGCCCACCCGCGCCCTCATCTAACGCTGCTTCTAGAAGTTCCTCAACCTTACAAAAGATCACAGCTAAATAATACTGCTCTCAAGAACTATTATTTTCCAATGGTAAGTAAGGTGGATACAGCACCTGAAAAAGGTCAGGGATAGAGTCGTTAACTAAAGAATATATAAAAGGAAGCTAATGATGTCGATTAGTTTTCAATACAGAAATATCCCTCAATAAGAGGGTAAAAATTGTAATCGACCCACGCATTGTAAGTTCAACTTTTGCTATAGTAAGAAAAATATTTCGCATTTAAAATTATCTGTACAATATACATATATATTTGACTATATTTTTATATAAGTAGAAAAAACGGCTGTCACAGCCAGAGACCTGAGATATTTATATTTTTTAGATAAACTTTTGTAACTGTGAAAGTATAATTAAAGTTGAAATATTATATTATCAGTCTTTGTCAATAACAAAGTAATACACAAATATTTGTTCTGCATAAGCGCGCAAATAACCCGTCTTTATAATTAAAGAATCCTGCTAGTTCAAAACTCCATTATACTTTTATAGGTACAAACAACTTCGTATAAGTTGCACTAATAATTATACTAAGCTCTATATATACAAATAAATAAAATTGTAGTGTCTGTTTGTAATATTAAAATAACAGATTTTTACTAAATTCATATGGATGTATACATAATATACCATTATGTATATACATATACCAATATAACATTTATTACAATTTTTTTCTGTGTGTCTCTCTGTTTGTTCCGACTAATCTCTGAAATGGCTGGAGCGATTTTGACGGGACTTTCACTAACAGATAGCTGATGTACTAAGGAGTAGCTTCGGCTACTTTTATTTTAGAAATTTATTTATTTTATAACTTTGCGAACTGAACAATAACTTTTTCCACACGGACGAAGTCACGGGCACAGCTAAATAATATACCAACTTGCGTTGAAGTTGGTTGTAACGAATTTTAACGATTCACTAATTTAGTTTTTACTTATTTCCAAATTTATAAAGTTAAAAAGAACTAAATAACGTAAAACTATTTATACGTATCGACAAATCAACTTAGTATAATATTTTGACTTTTCACAAAAATTACAATACACAATGGTGTAATAAAAGTCTTACACGTGTGTAGTCTTACAGTTATTTCAAAGTTAACAAGACAGCTCTTTTGAAGTTCTATATAAATAAAAGATTATATTACATCGAACCGACAATAACTTTATGAAACACCCTATTGAAAGATCCACCATTAAATCGGAGTTCACTCCTCCCGGCATCTAAAAATTGGTGCCGGAATTAAGGATAAATTGTGTTTTGATTAAACCTATTCTATTCCAAATAACTTTTGATATTTATTCTGAATTAGTTTCCGAAATACGAAGCAAAATAAGTGAGGAATTTGCTTTTAAAATGAAAATAAATGCTGTTCTAATTCAGAGTCGATTTAATGCTAATTTCATACTTTTTTGATTAATTGCTGATTTGAATAATTAACGTGAACCCACCTAATCAATTAAAAGTTTTCAAGGAAATAAAACGTAGATAAATTAAAAGACTGTCAAAGGGTTTAAGGGTCAATGTACTCTATATCCTAGAAATATCGTCAAATTAATAAAAAGAGGAAAATTAGAACAGGTTAAGATTTTTGTACATTCACTTATTTTTATTTTTTATTTTTCAATCAGATGATTTACATAATTTCCACCATTTTAAATTCTCATCTACATACATGTATATGTACCTACATTATAAATATTTTATTATTGTAAGTAAAAATCCTGCTCAGAATCTGGAACAGCACGTCTTTTTTTATTATATACAACTAGGTCGACAAACAAATGTACGGCTCACCTGATGGTAAGCGTTTACCGTAGCTTATAGACGCCTGCAAAACCAGAAGCATCGTAAACGCGTTGCGCGTAGGACCCCCAGGAGCTCCGGTCACCACACAGCAAAACAACGCTGCTTGAAAGCAGTATTATTTAGCTGTGATCTTATATTTGCGTGTTATATAATATATCTGTACACACACAAATTCTTTAGTGCTTTTTCAAAATTTTATTTTATTTATTTATTTACACTTTTTGCACACCAACGCAAAAGTAACATAAGTTTAATGAGGTTAAAAAAATAATAAATTGGCATTAGTTGCAACAGGCGTATTGCAATTTTGTACCTTGATTTAAAGAGGTCTCGATAAATCGAGGCCTATAATAAGTAAATCAACTATCAAACATACTTGCAGCGAAATTACGGTATAACACATTCATGTACGAAATATCTCGGAATTATTTTTGTTCTATATAAACAAACATACATGTTTTGAAAATAAAGTAAAATTAAATACGTGGAAAATTATTATTTTTGTTACTATTTTACTGATTTACGAACAACCAAAAATAACCAACTTCATTACCATAATATTACAAATTCTAGCCTGCTTGTGAAGATTCCACCCACTTAACACATGTTAATTGTATGAAGTAGTAGTAATAAAATTATAATTATCAGCTAGTTATAGTATCGCTGTTTTACCCGTATAACTTATTGTACATTATTTATAAGTATTAAAGTTATTCTGGAAATCCAGCTATTGACATAGCAATTTATTCAAATTTTATTTTTAATTAATTGCAGTTTCATTTAAATCCGTTGAGCTGTTCTTTGTAATTAAGAAAAACAGTGTGATTGCGTAACATTGAAAAGATTAAGCACAATTTACGAACCAAACGAATTTTATTAGTTAGGTTCGTAAAACAATGAATAAAGCGTTCATCCGTTTCTTTCTTTCTGAAACAGCTTCAAACCAAATTACTGTCTAAAGACCTTATCCTACATTATCGTCTATTTTTGACTTTGGCTTGACCTATCTGGGGGCCCCTCGAATCCACGGGGCCCTGGCCTGAAGCCCAAAAAGCCATATACGTGACTTTATATGGTCGTTTTAAGTTTTAAGAATCATGCTATGAATAAATTCCTAGGACAGAAATAATAAAAATGTAAATCTATTTGACAAGTATTGAAATTTAGTAATTAGTGTATTTTTCCTAAAAATAATACTACCGATCTTGTCTTTTATGAACAGACTAAAGACAGTACAAATTTTTCATACTATCCTTTCATAAAAGAATATTTTGCTTAATTAAAATTTACTAATTGATATTTTAGTCGTCCTTTGAAGTTATTACTTTTAATGTCTACTTACATTTATTTCTCAAAGATTGCTTATTTTCTTGTAACTACAAAGGAAAATTGACGTTGAATTAGGATCCAAGGACTTAGGACCCATTTGCGGAAAATAATTTTGTAAAAGGTGATGAAAAAATTTAAGTAGTTACTCGCCTGATAGTATCATTAGAATATTTAAAGTTATGTAGGTACATATCGTAGCTTTTTATCTATTTATCTTATAAATTGACAGTTACAATTCTTTTCCATTCAAGGACAGACTTGATTATAAGTAATTCAACGTTATTAATTCTTTTCTTAGAAGCTTTCTTTCAGTCTCGATAACAACAAAAGTGCTTTCATTACTAGATTGACACTAATATAATCATTAGGATTTCAATTTTAATAACTTTTAACAGAACTCAAAAAAATGGTTCAATTCGTCTGTATTTTTGTAAAACTCGTAGCAAAACAATAAAATATATTACGCTTCAGCCTGTAATATCCCACTACTGGACATAGGCCTCTTTTCCCATGTAGAAGAAGGATCAGAGCTTAATCAACCACGCTGCTCCAATGCGGGTTGGCGGATATATACCCTACTATGAGTAACGATCGCTATCAGGTGTACATGATAACAACCGGGACGGATAAAATATATTAACATCAAATAAACCCGAAGGGACGTAATGGTAATTTCATTATTTAAATTAAACTCTTTTATTTTTATGTATATATATATATATATTTAAATAATACGCTATAATTTTTATTATCATAAGGCTATTTATACCGTGTAGCATGTGTCTACATAATAAAATATTATAGAGTCGCGTTCGTTTCTGTGCAACGAATTGGAATAACGGGTGCTCATTGAAAATATAAGGGATAAAATACCGGATTCCATTACTGGTTGATCGTTTTAAAATACATTAAAAAAATTAAAAAACTACTTAATATTGAAAAGTTGATAGCTTTCCACTGTGTTATTTTTATGATAATATTTTAACTGAAGTGGAAATGAAAAATGTTTTTGTAATTTTTTTAATATTTTTGATGGATAGTAAGTACCTATTGTAACACAAGTATAAAATACAATTTCACAAGAGAATGATTTCAACATTGAAAAGTTTTTACGTGATAAAAAACAAACGAAATAAAGAATTTTTTCTCATGCTATGTAAATGTCCAAGAAAATGACTGCATACTTAATTTTAAACAATTTTCAAAATTGATTTAATAGGTTCACTTGTAAATTGTCTTACATTACTCAGTCTTATTTTAAATACTTTGTATAAGATGTTTAGCTTTTTAAACGAATTCTCAGTCGAACGTAAAATTAATCAAAAAATAAACTGCACCAACGGGCTAGTCAATCATTCTGTTTCATTAGCGTAATCATCGGTACTTTTTTAATCCTCATGAAAGCTTTTAATCAAAGGGCATTAATGAGTTTCACAGATTCTTGAGCCTGTTTTGTTTATCCGTATGTTTTGTGCGCAAATCGTTAAACTGCGACGAAGCAAGGAACGATGCGAATAGGTTTACATCAGTGGACGGTGGCTGCAAGACATAATTTATTGTACAATTTGCAACTTCAACACTTACATTATGTAGCCATTTTCTGTAATAGACTTTATATCTAATACAATTTCTTCTTGTTCTTATTTTAAAAGTATTGTTTAAATCTCTTAAGTGTTAGCCAACGTTATTAGCCAGTAAAAAAAAAGTCTAATAAAAAAAACGAGTGTGCTTTAGACCACACGACTGAAGTAACACTTCTTTAACTCTCAAAAAGAGAGAAAGACAATGTGTTTTCGCACCTTTCTCTCTTGCCCCTACTGAAATATACGAAACGTTCGCCTCGCCCGATCACACTTTATGTAGCGCTCTCGTCATGCATACACCAGCTGACACAAACGTGCGTAAAGCGTGCGTCTTTACGCTTTACTTCAAAAACGAATATACTTTAGACCACACGACTAAAGTAAAATTCTTTAGCAATAGGCCTGCACTATCTCTTAGATATAATTACGAAACGTACCTGGCTACGAGAGAAAGAGAAAAAGAAAATGTGTGCTCGCAGTTCTCTCTCTTGCTCCGTTCGCCTCGCCGGATCACACTTTTCGTAACGCTCTCGTCACGCATTCACCAGTTTACTCACCAAGTCAAGCGTTCGTAAAGAAGTTTACTTCAGAAATTACTTTCGTCACAATATATGTACACCAAAAAAATACTTATAATTTTTTATTTAAAATATAACAAAAAAAAATCTCTAGTCTAAAATTGAACTTCATTTCAATATGTGAATTCCGTGATTGTGATGTAACATACGTTTCTTTACCTAAATTAAAACGTTTTCACTCGAAATCCTTAAATTACATAATCAGACAAACGCGGAATCATTCAAGGGAATAATTGGTTGCAGCCAAATGTTTTACGCTTAATGAACAATATTCAACAGTTTCAAAACAACTTAGTAAAGAGATGAGACGAAGTAGGTACTTAATGTAATTATAGGTATAGTTACGAGATCCGGCAATACGAGTATATATACCCTCATGTAGATATTAAAAATTATTAAGTACATATGCAAGATAATACATATATATACATAGATATCTGATAGGTTGCGCCTTAATAAAATCGTGCCCAGACAACGCTAATTAATTAGTCAAGTAAATAAAGGAGGTAAGTTAGTTATTACTGCATAAGCAGTCCTTCGGTCCGTCCTTTGTTTGGTCTCATTGGACGGTTTATGCAGAACTAACTTACCCTCAATTTATTTACTTGGCAGTCTATCAGATATATGTTGAGATATGCATGAATTATCTTGCATATTTACTGGATCATTTTCATTAACCATGTGCGTGTATATATTTATTATATATCTGCTGGATCTTAGAACAATATTTCACATAAATAAATCTATTAAATCTAAATCGTAGCGCGTAGCAATTAAATAACCCAGCGACGTGAAAGTTATAACGTCTTTAAATTCTCATAACTTAAGGAATTTTTGTCGATGACTAGGTATCTAAGAAATGAAAAAAAGTAAGGAAACTATTGCGTCTTTTTATAAAAATCCAGCTCTACCCGTTCCACTCGAGTTAATTTGAGGAAAAAACATACAAACATAACAAACATACTTAAATAGACTATTCAACACAATAAAAATTTTCAATTCGAACCAATAGTTCCTGAATTTATCCGTTCAAACCAACAAACTTTTCAGCTTTATGATAGTTATTAATATAAAGCAATACTTATGATATATTAAGTAGGTAGGTATATAAATGATTTATACTATTATGACTACTGTGTGGCTACGGTACTCAAGAATATAGCCACCCCCTCTCTTCCCGTGGGTGTCGTAAGAGGCGACTAAGGGATAACACAGTTCCGCTACCACCTTGGAACTTAAAAAGCCGACCGGTGGCGGGATAACCATCCAACTGCTGGCTTTGAAATACACAGGCCGAAGATGGGCAGCAGCGTCTTCGGCGCGACAAAGCCAGCCCTGCGGTTACCAACCCGCCTGCCCAGCGTGGTGACTATGGGCAAAACACACGAGTTCACGCTATTTTTGGCGTGGGCTTGTGGAGGCCTATGTCCAGCAGTGGACTGTATGGGCTGTGATGATGATGATGATGATGATTATGACACCTTCCTAATTACTTGTAATATTTAATGTTCCATTTTCAAAAAAAAATCTTTTAATTTAAGTACCTTTCGATAATTGTCTTTAGTTTTCAAAACGTTGATAGATATTGCTTTGGTATTTTTAATATCTTATGATGGTCGTTGTCAGGGACGTTACAGACATAAAATTTCGGATACGGATACGGAAACTTAAATATTGCTATAATATTGGTTTCGGTTTCGATTACGGATATGAAATTATTTTGGAATATGCGATAGTTTCGGTTAACGTATATGTAAAAGTTTTAAGAAATTTCAGATGGTATTAAATGCTATTTTGACTAACAGGTATAGGTAGCTAGGCAATTAAAGGGGAAATATTAAAGGTTTAGACTGCTCCCATGTCCGAAATTACCTCACTCTTATTCCGGCTTCAGATATTATTGCAGAGCTTCGTAACATCCGTAGTCGTTGTCACAATTAAAAAAGTGTTACTTACAATCGGAACATAATTTTCAATTTGGAATTCTTAAAACAAGCGACTGTAAATGTTGTAAAACTGTTTGATTTTATGTTATACTAGCGACCCGCCCCGGCTTCACACGGGTGCAATGCTGATACTAAATATACTACAGAATGTCTTTATTTATAGTGTGAAGCTAGCTTATAGCATGGTTAGTATCATAATAACAACAACATTCAAATATGCGTCGTTAGATTACACGTTGTTACAGAATGCGTTGAAAAAATAAAGCTTCACTATTCGTTCCCCGTAGGCGATAGCGTGATAATATGTACTTAGCCTATATGTTGATCCGACTTCTTATTCATGCCAAATTTGAAGTAAATCCATGCAGTACTTTTTGAGTTTATTCCGGACATACATACAGACAACAGACAAAAATTCTAAAAACTATATTTTTGGCTTCGGTATCGATTATAGATCAACCCCCGAGTATTCTTTTAAAAAAATATTCAATGTACAGTTTTGACTTTTCTACCATTTTATTATATGTATAGATTAGGAAAATTTATATAAAAATAAAGGTCTGTGTGTGCAATTCACACACAGCAGTAGTGAAACTTTTGAAAAGTCGTAGAAAGGTGAGGCCATTGCGATTTGTTTTATCGACGATGATCACGGTCTCGATAAAAAGGTCGTAAGCGCCATGCAAAACGCGGTGCTTACGCGCTTTGGAGCAGTAATGTTTTCTATCCCATTCTTCTAAAAATGTTTATGTATTTATTTCTTTATCGTGACGAATTTTCGTTTAATCGAGTTTCAAATAACAGCGATGAAGAAATAAAAAAGAATAAAGAAGTTTCACTTCGATAAACACAAACAGTTTTATAAACAAAGGTTCTAAAACTATTTTTGGGAACAAAGTACCTTATGGGACGTTGCTTTAACTTAGCCGGCAAAAACGTCCGTAACGTTAAAAAAAGCGTAAGATTTTTATGTATGATGGCTATACAGTATGTATAGTCTACGTGATGACTGTTATTATTATTGCAGTTTGCTTTTCGTATTATATCATTCGATAATTATTAAATATTTTTATAAATCATTGTAAATAAAATAAAGGTGTTAAGATAATTTAGTAAAGTAGTTTTTTTTTTATCGATAAATATTCTTATACCTCGAAAAACTTGAAATTAATATTTTATAATTAGAAATTATTCATTCCTATGTGTTTATGTAGGTATATGAAAATAATAGTTTGATTAAAAATTTCTTAATTGTATTGTTCAACAAAAAATAAAACCGTCAACACTGAAGTAATTCTTTTTTAATAATTCGAGTCGTAATTATTCATTCTTCTTCCTTGTCCAACAAAAGGCGTGTCATAAGTATCAAAGTACCTGCGCATGCGGCGATCCCCTTTCGATTGTAAATTAACTTCCTTTGTGAGTTGCTCTACTAACTCTAAACTGCTGCTACTGATTATAATCTCACGAGAAAATCCGAAAAATGACGTCTGTTCGGCTTCTAAAACATTTGCAGACTGAAAAAAAAAACTAAATTGACAGTATGTTACAGATATTACTAGACCATGATAGCTATATCAACGTTCTTCTGTTAACAGCCTTTAAGAAATTAGTAGAAGACTTTGAACGAAAAGAATAATTTGGTGCCATGATTGATGATTATTGAGATGATCGTTAAGGTAGGGCACAGCAGACAATATCTTGCTCAAAATTTGGAGCAGCCATCTGGAGCCAGAACGCCTGAGCAGGGTTGAGGATAGGGCTAGTAACTCGCTTGGAATATTCCTGCCATAAATTAGACAGTACGCTTGTTTGTCACCTTTATAGTATAAAAAAAGATGAATATAAAATCACAAAATAAAAACAATTTTTAACTAATTTTAGAAAACATATATTTTAAAAATATAATACATAAGCTATAAATTATTTGGTTAAATATATATATGACTAGCTGACCTGGCAAACTTCGTATCGCCTTATTTTTTTTTTCTTAAATATAATAATTACATATATCAAAACAAAATATACCCTATCTTTCAAGTTGGATCAAACTGCACACGGTGTGCAAATTTGATTAAAATCGGTTAAGTAGTTTAAGAATTCATCGCAGACAAACATTGTGATACGAGATTTATATATATTAAGATGTACAGACAAAATCAAAAATTACTTCATTCAAATAAACGTTTTTGCAACATAACATAATCTTAGTTTCCTTCCGCCTGCCCAAAGGGCTTTTTTTATATCACTAGGATCATTATTTGCCAATAAATACACGCTCGGCTTGGTGATAAGTGGTCAACTTAACTTATGGAAATGACCTACATTTCCAGAGGTATACCTAGCAAGCGCGTTGTGTAATACCCTACACAGCGGCTGTCGAGACAATATATCTCCAGGAGGTGAGATCCACACATGTGGGATAACAAATACGTCTTAGAATTTTCTTACATACTTCAGGTGTATGTAAAGAAATTTAGCACTTGAAGTTCAGCGATACCAACCCGTTTTTCAACCCACAACTCTAGTATCCACGTGCTCTGGCAACATATTTTATTTATTATTTATTACCAGTACTTACCACAGACATCAGCACTCTCATTGCTAAGTATATAAAGAGCTCTAAGCGAGTGATTTGCATTTTACTATTTTGATAATTACATTATGTAAACATAAATATATACAATTTCTAGAACTTTAACCTTAAAACTCTCCATCAAATTACCATATTATCATATTATATTAAAAAGTATATAAAACGCTCGACAACGATGAACGATAAAAATATTTATGAAGTAAAAGCGTATGGAGGAAAAATAATTCAGTTTTTATGCTTACTAGCAGGCAATAAAAATAAAATTTAATGGTGTTAAAAATAATATTTTATAATAAAAATAAATGTAAGTTCTGTATTAAAAAACGCGATTTAATTATTGTTTTTTTGTCTTATGTAAAATGAAATAGTGGTCCTGTCAAACACTTTAAGTTGAATGTTATAGAGTAGTAATAATATATTGCTTTCTAATGTTTACGCGAATTTTACTCATTTAATGAAACAACTTTTTTCGGGAGGACTCAGTCCTCCCGTGATCATGGTTGCTGTAAAGTATCCGAAACGTCGGGAATCAAAAGTTAATAATAAACCGCGATAAAATCCGAAAAAAGTTGTTTCATTAAAAGAGTAGTAATATAGTTGTGTTTACTCGCTTTACTTATCCCAAGGGATATCTCCTTTCCAACAAAAAAAAAGAATAATCAAAATCGGTACATAAACCCCGAACATGCTTAAATATACGGTCGAATTGAGTAACCTCATCCTTTTTTGAAGTCTGTTAAAAATAACATTTTTAGCGTTTTAATACATTAGTACCCGGATAACCGAACTTAGCTCGGTATTTTTAGTAAATCGTGTTTTTTGGAAATCATATTTAAATACGAATAGCATATTGATAAAATATGAATAATATGTTTCCATCTTACCGACATAATAATAAAAAAATATGAATTGGTTATTTAAATAAAAAATCACGAGTGCAAAAAAAAAAAGGAAGGATGAGGTATCCTCATGGACACCCTCCGGCGCGGAGGCCAAGGAGGGGATTCAGAATCCCCCAGCTATAGTACTATATTATTTATGTTATATACTTACCATAAAAGCCAATAAAATAATTTTTAATTAAGCCTTACTTGTAATACCCAGCTTTACAAACTCTTTTTTTTTATAAACCAAATTCATCTAGTCATTGTTAATATTGTACATTTGGTACACAAACACACATTTGGTACACAAACACACATTTGGTACAGCTATTACTATAGAGATTAAGTATTTGCTTTATCAAGTGGTAACTTGATACTATTTGGCGACGAGCGTAGATGCTTGCGTTTTATTAAACTTTTTATATATTTATTATATTTTAATTGATATACTGTAACTAATATTTATCACCAAAATTAAGTAAATGTATTCCAATCATCTTTAGTAAAACCCTATTATGTATCAAATGATGAGAGAAATTAATGGAATTCGAAGGACGTTTACCTTTTCAAGTGAAATATACAAGTAAAATCTAAAATTTTGTCTAATAACAAGTATAAAATTTGTTGGGTTAGTACAGACAACAGTATTTCTTAGGCCATTCACAGGTTTTTCTAGAATATTTAATATAAAATATGTAATATTGAATGGGCCAAATTAATAAAAACACGATGTCTGTTTCTGATGTCAACTTTTTTTTTCTTAAAAAAAGCTAAGAAATATTAGCGTATAATAAATACTCTTAACTCTGCGGTCACCAACCTGCCTGCCCAGCGTGGTGACTATATATATACTATGGGCAACACACATGAGTTCACGCATTTTTGACGCGAACTTGTGGAGGCCTATGTCCAGCAGTGGACTGCAATAAGCTGAAATGATGATGACTCTTAATCATAGCTATATATACTTTAAGTTTATATAATTCAGCTGATTTACAAAAAGACCACACAGCCTTTGACAGCCCTTTTATAGCTATCATCATGAAGCCAGTAATTTTAATTTTATACACAGAAAAACAAAACATTAATATCATCAAAATAGAATAACTAGTTGTCTATTTATAAGTTTAAAACAACAAAAATTCTTTTTTTAATTCATTTATTTTTAAATATTATACATATAATCATATTATAATATCGTTAAATATTATAATATGAAGATTTGTGGTTTGACCATGTATATATAAATTACATAATAATAAACAAATTTTAAAATTAACTCTGTACGGTCAGCAAGGTATTAGCATACTGGAATTCCGGACTATTCTCATATTCAGACATATCCAGTGCCACTTCGCAGCTCTCTCGAACGACAGGACGAGGATCATGAAGATACCTGAAATAATGTTTTTTTGTTTTGTTTTATATTTACAACAAATAAATTAAATTTATACAGTTGAAGCATTATTTACAATTCTATTCAAATACTCTTTGCCAGTATCTGTTGAGGTTTTTAAATATCACACTGCTGACGGTTTGTCAGACTAACACAAAATTAGTATGGCCATATAAGGCTACATCACTTAAATTGCTGAAGCTATACAAAAACTTCTAAACATTGAAATTAAGATATTTGAGTTAAATAAAGTACTTTCTGTGAATAATTACAAATAATATGTATACAAATAAATAAAATTGATGTGTCTGTTTGTAATATTAAAATAACTACTTTTTACTAAATGCATATGGATATATACATATCTTCCTGCCCTTATCCCACTTATGTAGGGTCGGCACAACATGTTTTCCTCTTCCATTCCTCTCTATTATTCGTCACTTCAGTGCTTACTCCTTTCTTTCTCATATCCTCACTCACACAATCCATCCATCGCTTTTTCGGTCTGCCGATCGCTCTTCGTCCTTCGACATTCATCTCTAACATTCTTTTACCGACATAGCGGTCATCCCTCCTCATTACATGCCCATACCACGCTAACCTATTGCTCCTCATTTTCTCTGTCACGGGTGCTACTTTCAAACTTCCCCTTATATACTCATTTCTAATCCGATCTTTCCTCGTTACTCCACACATCCATCTTAGCATTCTCATCTCGGCTGCGTGCACTCTTCTTTCATCCGTCACTTTTGTTGCCCAACATTCCGATCCATACATTACGACAGGTCTTATGATCGTTTTATAGATTTTCCCCTTAAGTTTAAGGGGCATTCGTGGATCACAAGCTGTTCCAGAGACCTGTCGCCATTTCATCCATCCCGCATTTATTCTATTTTTCACGTCACGGTCTATGTTGCCGTCATTTTGTATTAATGACCCAAGGTAGCGGAAGTCGGAGCAGACTGGTAGGGATACACCATCCAAGGCAATATGGGAAAAACCGGAGGAACCGCTGAAATCGCAGAACAAGTGCTCGGTTTTAGACCTACTTATCCTCAATCCCGCGCCCTCCAGTCTTTCCTGCCATTTTCCCAGTCTGCTCACATGGATATATACGCTGCTGCTGCATATGGATATATACACGATACATATACCAAAATAACGTTTTTTTTTACAATTTTTGTCTGTCTGTCAGTCTGTTTGTTCCGGCTAATATCTGAAACGGCTAGACCGATTTTGACGGGACTTTTACTGGCAGATAGTTGATATAGCAAGGAGTAACTTAGGCTACTTTTATTTTAGACATTTATTTAATCTTATAACTGCGAACGAATCAAAAACTTTTTCGTTAAATTCCACGCAGATGAAATCGCGGGCACAGCTAGTTTTTTAATAAAAATAAAAATAAATTTTTATTTACATTGCCACAATTGTAATCTAGTCCTAGTCCAGATTAATAAGGTAATGATATTTTTAAGAAAGTAAATTTCGGTTTAAGTCAGCGGCACTCATGACTTTCTGAACAGAGTAGCGATCTAGGAGACACTGCGAAAGAACTCACTTCTATGAGGGTTTTCAATCTTTTTAAGGGTTAGAAACTTGGTGACACTGTAAAGGCCACTAAGGCTAACAGGCTACATTTTAAAAAAGGGTGTTATTTTTACCTTTTTAATACTTCTGTGCATTCATCTGTAGCTATAGAACCGAGTGCCTCTGCTGCCTCATGGCGAACCATTTCATGCTCTGCTGTATCTTCTAAAGTCTTTTTGAGGAAAGGTACACTGCGCTCATCTTGCATCTGACCAAATATGAAGGCTACTTCATGACGAAATAGGGCACTGCTCGCTCTCAGGCCTGAAATAACACATAACAAATATTTTTAATATCTTGAAATTTTAAAACAATTATAAAACATTATTTCTTTCAATTTTAAATAAAGATACTGTTTAATGTATTTACATTACATTATAAGTAGCCAAATAATGATGTTACATTACATTTAGTTTATAAAAAAAGTATAAATAAGTTTATCATCATTAGGTAATATCTAAAATACTTGAATTAAATTGCCGGTCTTAGGAACTGATGACAGTGTGTATGTTAAATATATTGTTAGTATACTAGTGTTTGAATTGACAGATGTTGTCCTATCTGTATTAAATTGTCTGATATCTTCCATTTTTTGTGTGATTTTCTGAATTTTCCATTACACAAGAACATTCTCTAGGCTATTAGAAAATTAAAAAAAAATGTATTTCATTAAGTGATTCTTAACTTAAGGTGTAATCAAATAAAATAATGAATCATTTAAGTGTTATATTTTATTTACCTTCACCCAGCGCATTAATACTGTCCGTTGTTCCCAAGTTACGTAAACTGAACAACGCTCTATACCTTTCAAATAAACTTTTACTCTCGTCCATCATTGTGTTTCTCAGCTCCTCAACATCTGTTACTTCACTCGGGGGAGCGGGATCTATCGACGCATAACGACTCTGTGATAAATTCTCTTCACGTGTGTTTCTTGCAGCAATCCACTTTAATCTTTGTAATGCTATTTGACATGTCTCTGCTACTTCTATTGCAGAGTCATTCTGATATTTTTCAAGAATTGCTTGTAACTCTGGAGCACCAAGAGCTCCTAATGCCTCGCCTGAAGTGTTGAATATAAAAATTTATACATAAATTTTATATTTCAAAATAGGATTATGATAGGCAAAAAAAATATTAATAAGTATGAATAATATTAAGATTATTTTTAATAAGATAGAAATATCCAAACATATGCATTATAACCACAATTATCATCAGTAGCATTCAGTTTTATGTATTTAGAATTTTTAATTAAATCCATCAACTTTTAACCACATTAATAATGTTCTTACATAATTATCTTTTCGTATTTTTTACAGAAAGGCCTGTTTCACCAATTGCTAATAATGTTTATCTAGCACGTGCATTACTACTAGGCTTTATCAGGAGGAGATAAAAAAGGCCCTTATGCCTTATTTTACCTCAACTAAAAAACCTCAGCAAAGCTTCAGCGGTTTCCGTGTAGTGAATTTGATGGTGAAAATGAAAAATATATAAACTTTTAACTGTTGGATACCACTATAAGTCAGATAGCTCTATCACCAAACGGTGAAACAGGTCCTATTAAAAGAATATAATATTTATAAATGTTTAACAATAACCAATAACCTACCAGCTTCATGGCGAACGATTGGATCCTGATTTTTGTTTTCTAAAACACTTTTAAGAATAGGCACTGCCCTTACATCTTGCATTTGACCAAGGCAATAAGCTAGTTCGTGTTTTAGTAGTACCGACTCATCTGTAAAGCACTCACTTATACATTTTATTGCGGTTTCACCTCCTAAGTTTCGCAGCGAAAACAGAGCCCGAAAACGTTCTTTCATAGGTCTCTTGGGGTCATTTAAAACTTTTCCAATATTTTCAATAGCACTGTCACTAATATTTACCATTTTAATAAGTAATTTGTATAATTTTGTATAAATTATTATTATTATTATTCTTGGGCTTAATGGCTTTCAGTTGTGCCAGAGGCACTGTCGATTTCGCCAATGTCACGTGGGATAGAAAAGACACGAAGGAGAATGATCAGTGTGGTTGAGATTATAAGCTATATTGATTATTGCAGACAGAGAAAAAAAAATAGTCAGGCTTTTGTTGTTAAACCACAACCTGAAACAACGGACAATAACATTAAAAATACATATAATATTTGAGTTATATTATATATTATAATTTTGTATAAAAAATCCTACAACGTGTTCGTATTTACAAACTTATGTAGACAGAAGCAGAGAGCACAGAAGTGGCACAGACCTAGATAAGCAAAGTAGCAGTGTTGCAAAAGTGTAAAATAAAAATTCGGTATATTTGGCTCCAAAAAATCGGTAGAAATCGGTAGATTTTTACTCGGAGTAAAACAAAAGTATTAAACAATAATGCGTTCATTTATTTAAATTTGTTCCGTTAAATAAAATCAAATTCTTTATTTGCATGAATATAATTAATACATAAGGTGTTATTAGTTACAATGTCTCATATAATCTACCTTAAACGGCGTGCAAATTTTTGTTCCATTTATAATTATAATTATTTTACATTACAGAAAAAGAAGTACTTAAAAGCAATACGTTTTATCACTAAGAAACATTAATTATAGAAGTAGTCCATACAATGGAGACAAAAAGAAGTAATTTATTTATTTTATTTATTTTGTTTACAAAACCAACAGCCTTAATTACTAAACATATCACTGCTCTCACTCACACACTCACTCTACAATCTTATAGTAACCTAATAACAGGTTTTCCTTAATTATCTGAGCATGTAAATTTAGTGTTACCGTATATTCATTATTTTACATTCATTAAAAATTCAAAAATTCGGTAGATAGCACTGCTAAATCGGTATATCGGTAGACAAGGGCCAAAATCGGTAGATCTACCGATAAATCGGTAGCTTTTGCAACGCTGCAAAGTAGGTAAGGGCAAAGCATAGAGTAAAATAAATATTAAAGGGCAAAGACCCGTAGCAAAGACCGCACACTCGGCATGGCGATCTGAAATCGATTAGTTGAAGAATCGATTGCTCGGACTAAATAAATCGATTTTTAATCGATATGTTGTACTGAATCGATTCAGTGAATCGATATTTAACCTTGAAAATCGACATTAGATTTTTCTGTTAGAGTAAAAACCATAAAATTATTTACTATTTAATTAAAAAATTAGTAATACTAAACTATATTAATAGTATAATAGAAAAAGATTTGTATATGTCGGCACCTGTGCTGTCGTAGGTAATTAGCAAGAGATTTATAAACAACAGATGCGCCGATCACGCCACTTAGCACATCGTTCGATACTCACCTACCCTCAATCATTCTACCCTCACTCATACTCGAGTCATTCTGACGTGTACAAAACGTCCGGAGCAACCGCGGCTAAGGCAGTCTTGTCTCTGGCTTGGCACGGTGCACTTGTTGTATCCTGCTAGTAGCTTAATCTCTCTTTCAATAATTGATTTGTGCAAACGAATTAATTGTTATATATTTCTATACTAATATTATAAAGCTGAAGAGTTTGTTTGTTTGTTCGTTTGTTCGTTTGTTCGTTTGTTCGTTTTTTCGTTTGTTCGTTTGTTCGTTTGTTCGTTTGTTCGTTGGTTCGTTTGTTCGTTTGTGCTCGGTTGTTTGTTTGTTTGTTTGTTTGTGTTCGTTTGTGTGTTTGTTTGTTTGTGTTTGTTTGTTTGTTTGTTTGTGTTTTGTTTGTTTGTGTTCGTTTGTTTGTTTGTGTTCGTTTGTTTGTGTTCGTTTGTTTGTGTTCGTTTGTTTGTGTTCGTTTGTTTGTGTTCGTTTGTTTGTGTTCGTTTGTTTGTGTTCGTATGTTCGTTTGTTTGTTTGTGTATGTTTGTTTGTTTGTGTTCGTTTGTTTGTGTATGTTTGTTTGTTTGTGTTCGTTCGTTAGTTCGTTGGTTCGTTGGGAGGAGGAGGAGAAGGAAAAGGAGTAGGAGAAGGAGAAGGAGTAGGAGAAGGAGAAGGAGTAGGAGAAGGAGAAGGAGTAGGAGAAGCAGAAGGAGAAGGAGAAGAAGTAGGAGAAGGAGAAAGAGAAGGAGTAGGAGAAGGAGAAGAAGAAGGAGGGGGAGGGGGAGAAGGAGAAAAAGAAGGAGGAGGAGGAGGAGAAGAAGGGGAAGGAGGAGAAAGGGGAGAAGGGGAGAAGGGGGAGAAGGAGAAGAAGAAGAAGGAGAAGAAGATGAAGAAGAAGAAGAAGATGAAGAAGAAGAAGAAGATGAAGAAGAAGAAGATGAAGAAGAAGAAGACGATGAAGATGAAGAAGAATCGCATTCATGTACCCCAAAGCTCCAAATAAAACTACAATGCAATGTAAACAAAATTATTGTGTTAGTTATACAGAAACGAATATTGATCATTAACTTTAATGATTAATTCTCCTAATAATAAATCAGATAAACATGTGATGAACTATGACTGAGGTCGGCTCATATAAATAAAATTAAATAACGTCACATGACTCGAAAAACAAACTATGATAATTTTATATGAGAATTAAAAGATCTAAAGAAACTCACACCAGCTTTGATATATTAGAATAGATAAAGGCCCACAAATTTCGCAGTACCTACGACACTTCTTAGGAGAAATTCAGTTGATATTGTTTACGCATAAAAGCACAACAGTACAAGAATGTATTGCTTGTCCGCTTCTGTTTTTAACGTAGTTTCCGTGTTAATAAAATAATTGATTACTCTTTCATTGTACCTATAATTTTTATTTTATTTTTAGTACTGTGATTCTTGCTCTACCAACGTGCGAACACATACCTGATGGGAAGTATTATGGTTAATGCTATTCATAATAATTAATTATCTAATTCTAGCAATACCCGTGCAAATAATTCGCACTAGATATGTAAAAATTTTAACGACCGTCAATCATGTTGACGTGGTTTCAAATTAAAGTCTTCATATATAAATTTTAATAATTATTACAAACACAAAGCAATAATAATTTTTTTAATTGTCGATGCCGGTAGAGCAAGCAATTATTATAAAATGATATATAATTTATATGCAGTAATTGTGAAGTTTTGTCTAAAAAGGGTGGCAAACATCTTAATCTTAGCGTATTAATATATATGATGATAACGCTCCAAGACAGTCCAAGATTTGAGTATATCTCTAACGGGCGTCCGATTAAACTATAGATAAGGTAGAAACACTATTGGGTTAGCAACAGTGGAAGTAAATATTCCAAGCTACTTATCTAATGCTTTTAGTAGCATGCTTAAACTCAATCCAGCGTTAAAAAGGATTTATAACCACATGAATTTTAAAAGGTAGGTAAAAACCTATAAGGTAGCAGCATACACATGGGCTGTGTAGGCCAACAAAAAATCGGTGGTTGCGGGTTCGATTCCAGCTTAGGATGTATATTTGAATTTTTAGTTTTCAGTCCCAGTTATTATCATACATGACACCTAACATCGATCGTTACTATTCGTAAGGAATATCCCCAGTGGGGCAGCATGGTGGATTACGCTCTGACCTTCCTCCTACACTGAGAAGGAGGCCTGTTGCCCAGGAGTGGGATATTACAAGCTAAATAAATCAATCAAAACGTTAATTAAACTTCAAAATATCAAATATGCCTAAACGCTTACGCTTACGCTTCAGCCTGTAATATCCCACTGCTGGGGATAGGCCTCTTTCCCCATGTATGATGATCATGATCAGAGGTTAATCCACCACGCTGCTCCAATGCGATTAGCGGATTCATACATATTGGCTATTATGAGTAACGATCGCTATCAGGTGTACATGATAACAACCGGGACCGACGGTTTAACGCCTTAAGAGCCATTTCACAATTTTACGCTCTGCAAGTTTAGGTAAATTTGGTCGCATCGCGCGAGTCGTACGAGCCGCGCGATCTTTGTGCTAGTACGTATAGTGTGACAAACAAAAGACCATCGTGATCATTTTCTGATGTATAATAAAAATTATAACTATGGTATAAAATGTTTTTTACATAATTAATTTGTTAAAAATTTCAAGTATGTTATATAACAACAGTCAATAAATTTAAAATAAAATTAAAAAAATCAATTTTATGAAACAATTTTTTTAAATTGATTTAGTTTTTTCAGTTTACGAATGAATCTAATATTTACGATATGAATAAAAAAGCATTTAATGACATCGACACCGACAAACATATTAATTAACAAATAACAAGACAAACAGATTGAAATGCCTATTTGTATTGATAGTGTGAGAAAAGAAAATTAAATTATCCATTTGTTTACAGAAATTATCATTATATTATTTTACAGTCATTTTCGTAATATGTTTATTTTATTTATATTTTATTATGAAAGTATCAAATGCGTTTTATCCGCTATAACAACAGGCGCTTGGCGCGTGTGAGCGAAAGAGACGGCTGCGCATAATTTGGCGTGGACCTTACCTCTAAGAGCGCTAGCGCTCGACTGATTTACCGGGCTTGATGCGTGGCAATATATACTATCTTTTTATTATTTAATATAAAATGTATTAAAAATAATTACATCTTTTAATTATTTTTTTTTGTATTCCTTAATGATGTAAGTTTACTTTGATGAAGATAGTTCGTTAAAATTTCTTAGTTTTCTAAGAGAAATATGGCTTTTAAAATTGTACTTATTTGGAAAATATTCGTAACTTTAAATTTTTTTTATCGTTTAATAGAGATACAAATGGAATAAAAATCTATGATAGTGGACAACAAAATTATATTCCACATATTATGATATTTTTTTAAAATGGTAAATGTTATTGAAAAGTAAGACTTCAAAGTATACATTGCGACCGTTTACCCAGGGAGGAGGCTGATGAAAAGGTTAATAATTTTATACACATAATATAAATCAAAATTCTGATCTGACTATGGACTACAACAAAGGTTGCTCTATTATATTTCAAGAATATAAATTACATTATTGCATCCAACACTGAGATTAACGACGTCAAAATATTACAATTTCGCGGATTGTTACCGATTTTTGTGAAATGGCTCTTAATATGCCTATAAATAGATGTAGATGATATAATAGATGTAAATGATATAATAGATGTAAATTAAGCAATCAAAACTATAAATTAATAATTATGAGCATAGACATGATAGCGCTAGTGCTTTTGCGTAGACTAATAATAAGAGTTGCTTAAAGATATAATTTTTACCTATTGACATTAATTACAAATGATATATTAGTATATTCTTTTTGTTTGTTAACTCTTTTATTCTATTTCTATTGTACAATAGAAGTATATTTCAATCATTTTATTACAGAAATACTTATACAAATAAAATGATAGAAATTTACAAAATACAAAACAAAATCACAAAGAAAACTTGGAATTTTATTGATAACAAGAAAATAATATATTCTCTTAATGATGTTATTTTACACATAAGTATCAACCTGTCATTTATAGATATATATTTAATATCCTTCAAGTCAGTAGTGTGCAACAGAATCATTTAGCAATGTTGTGATAATTATCGTGTATAGTTATTTTAATTACTACACCCATTTAAATAGTTTGTATATATATTATACAAAAAATGACTAAACAGATATACCACGTGCATCAACATCATCAGAAATTCTTAATATCTCTGGATCAATTCTAAGAAAAGAACGTAATGTGCTAATTCTCAGTTTTCTGTTTTTCCGAGTAGCAGTATAAAAATTTGGTGAACATGTGGAATACTTACAATCTATATGTGTATGCAAACACAATCAAAGTACTTACTAAAATGATTCATTACGATCAGGTTGACTCTACATTCTTAAAAAGTTTATTTTACGTATGTAAAGATGGAGTAAGAGAATGTTTTAACTAAATTTTTTTATAAATACTTCGAAAATTTAACTAATATTTCACCACTACATTAAATTTCGTATTTTCGCATTTCGCACCCCAGAGGAATTATTAAAATAGTTAATTTATTAGGTGAAATATATTCTTTCGTAATACATAATTCTATTTATTTATTTTATTTTTCGCCTAACAGAAAATATACACAAAATATACACAACATAATCTTTAGATAAATAATTTTTAAAAAAGCTATGTCTTTCAATTACAGCAACAATTTTCAATCAATTTAAAGTTGAACACACACTCAAATCACCCACAATGAATAAAATCATTAAACGTTTATGGACGTCACATGTTCTGTAATATATTGTAACTAATTCTAACTACGTCATAAACATCATCATCATTAAGCTTTAATTTGATATAAACAATAATAAATAATAATAATATACGTTATTCACGTAAAAACACAACAAATTATATTACCTGTTTACACCTAAAGCCCTAGCTAAGCGGTTGCAATAATGTGAATAATTTCATTAAATCAAGAAGTAAAGGATTTTTTTTTCTGGAAAATTAATTAAAATCATTTTAATTAAGAGTGTTTGCGGGCACTTTTTGACTGGCCCCTGTTATCAATGTATTTGAGTATTAATAAAGGTTTGTAGAAATTAGAGTTTCAATATCTACGTGATGAACGTAATAATTTTGCAGCGGGTTATTAGGCTATAGAAACCTGGCATAAGATATTAAATGATATGAAAAGCTTTGTATGTTAGTGTCGCGACAATCATCAAACGCATTACACGTGTTATAAAAGATTAGTTTGTGTTTAAATTACGTGATTATCGTGAGCAAGAAAATTCAAAAACAATTAAAAGGTAAGTAAAATACAGTTTATACGATTTTTCATGTTGAAATTTTTACTATTTCTTAGCACATATATATTGTAAATTTTGTTTTTCTTTTTATTTCAAATCTCACTTGACATCGCTACATTATCAGTTTAAACAAAAAATTTACATTTACTTTAATTGAAATCGAAACTTAAACATTTTTTAACTTATCAAATTTGATTTTTTCATAATAATTTAGCTACATATTTATACGCATATTTATTTGTCGTAGATGTGAAACTAAAATTGAAACGGAAATATAAATTACCAATTAAAATTTCAAGTAATATTTTTTAGTGGTTTTCAAATACAAAAATATAAATCGATTTAGAATACCTATTCAAACATTTATTTTTTCATTTCTTTTAAGTCACTTACATGGAGAATATGTCCATTCCCATTCAAAAAATTTAACGACGGGTACAAAAATATATCTTTTTCAATTCCTATTCTATATATTGATTTGATTGACTAGCCCGTTGGCGCAGTTTTTAGTGGTCCTGCTTTCGGTTCCGCGGGTTGCGGGTTCGATTCCCGCCTGAGTCTGGGTGTAATATATATAATTATTTATATATGTATTATTTATATGTATGTTTATCAAAAAAAATAGTTATAACAGTCGGCTGTTACCTGTAACACAAGCATTAAGTTGCTTATCATAGGAACAGACAACCGTGTGTGTATGTTATATGATATTTATATTTATATATCATTTCTAAATACAGAAATATGTATGCTTCGAATAATATCATATTGATAATTTCTTATTTATTTTGAATCAACATTTATATTTCATCACATTTTATCAAAATGGTGGTAAACAAGACAATGTTCGCTTGATATAGCAGGAGCAAGGCAGGCTTGTTGCCGACTCTACCTCTGATCGTCCCTAGGAACTCTATCTACCTTACTCACCACAGGAACACAACACTACTTAAGGGCGGTATTATCTTCTGCAAGGTACTTCCCCAATTGGGATGCTCCAAACAAGTCTTGGTAAATGTAATAGTATAGGTATAGCTGTATAGGATAATGTAATTGTAATGATAAGGCTTTATATATATACTTAATAAGATAGGATTAGTCATATAATACATTAATAAAAATTAAAAAAAAGTAAAATGGATAAAAAGATTTTTTAAGCACATAAAAAAAGTACCTACTGACAATAACATAGGTTAAGTGTACATTGTAAGTTGCAAAGTACTTAAGTGTACATATATTGTAGTTAGCAAATAAGAGTAAATATAATAAAAATAATAAGTATTAAAAAAAAAATAAAAAAACAATATGTAGAATAAATAGTCTTGGTCAGTGGACTCGCGTCGACTCTTAGAGATTCTAAGACTAGTTAAAGATTCTAAAGTTGCAGTGAAGTACCGATGCATGTTTAAACAAAAAAAAATGGAATAACAAAAGCACGGGCATTATAAGCCAGTGGATATATCACTTACATAAAAAAAAATAAAAAAAAACAAGTATTGGTGGCTTTAATAAACAGTCATTGTTATTTCACTCCTTAAAATATCTTCCACATTTAGGCGCATTGAAATTGTATAAAAAATTATTGTAACAGTATATTAAGGAATATGTTATGTTTAAGCCTGCTCGACTTTAAATTTCTGTTTAAGCATTGTGAAATATTGACTTATCGATGTAATTGAATCCCTCTTTTTTAAGTACTAAGGGAACGCGTAGAGTATAATTTACTCCACGATTGCAGCTGTTATATCTCGTAAATGCTCTAAATCGCCAAATAAATATTGAAATAACTAATCTTATTTGACCCGACAACAAAATATTCTTACATTCAACAATATTGTCTTATGTATTAGAATTAAAAGAGTAATCTAATTTTAATTTATAGCTTTACGGGGCCAAAAGCCCTCATTGTTGTAGAGCCCGATAAATCAAACTTATTTATATTTACTTAGAGCAGCTTGAATGACATTTACGTGGGCAATTTTACGCATAAAAACAATGTAAGAGTCTTGATATCTTATCGTGTGACAAATGGGTAAATGAAACATGATTGAATTCATGGAGTTTTTATTGCTTTTTTCATATATGACATTTCTAAGCAATACAATATTAACTGTAGTTTATATGTTTTCTGTTTCTTAGACAAAACCATTAATATAAGTTTTAATAAGCTACTATTTTTCATCAAAAGCTACAACATGCCGATTTCAAAAAATCAATTCGGCATAATAAAACTCGGAGTAATTGATTATAAGGTTTCTCATGTTATATCAAAGAAATTATTTCATTTCACAAAATATGTATTTGTATTATGAATTTCTAGATACACTGAATTCTTCAATAATGTCACATTCACATGATAAATTTTGTCAACTATTGTAAAGATCTAGTTTTGTTATTTCATAAGTAGGTGCTTGCTCTATGGGAACACGTAGGAAGTTAACCGTCTGTTCTGTCTTATAAAGGTGAATTTCAATTTTGTTAACTTCATAGTTTCCTTCCGGGTTTTGATGTAACTAGCTGTGCCCCGCGGATTAACCCGCGTTTATTTCAGGAAAAAAACTTACTTACATATTGTAGAGCCTATAGCTTGCCTTGGTAATTTTTTGTGTTAAATAAACTTTCAATACAATTTTTTTTTATTCGAACCAGTAGATCCTGAGATTAGCGCGTTGAAGAAACAAACAAACTATTCAGCTTTATAATATAAGTATAGATTATTTAAACCGACTTCAAAAACATCCATTTAATTTTGATCGAAATTCGACTACTTAGTACCTTTTAAGCTATTCCTAAAAACGCGTATTTGATTACCTACGTCGTATTAATTGCTGCGAATCATTGAAGACTTGTCTTCATTTGCGTTTGCGAACAAACACGATTATAATTTGGCGAATAATGTTAAGTGTATTTCACACGTCATCCCACGGGGGTTTCCCTGCGTCGAGGGTTAAAGATTGTCAGTAATCTGATGATAATGAAGATGATAATGAAAATAAATATCTCATAACATACACACATGGTCGTCTGTTCCTATGTTAAGAAATTTAATGCTTTTGTTATAGGTAAATGTTATATCTACTGTTAGGGCAAATTGTTTTTTTTTTATAAACATACATACAAATAATACATATATAGATTTATAAATATAAATATACACCCAGACTTAGGCGGAAATCGAACCCGCAACCCGCAGAGCAGGCAGAGTCACTACAAACTGCGCCAGTCGCCTAAATATTGTTGATTGAATAAGTCATAATCGTAACCCAGCATCTAATACTCAATAAATTTAAAGAAACTCGTGACGTACGTCATCAATGTACCTAGAAGGTACGTATATATTTTCTTATTAATATATCTTCTTTAAAAACTTTCCTTTCAAAACAAAATATTACAAAATAATATATAAAATTATTCTTATTATTGAATCTCAAAAACAATCTTAAAGCAAACGATTATCGAGTAATTAAGAATGACGGGCTATCTAACTTCGATAATAGGGTCATATGTTAAGAGGTCACGAAATGAAGCGCTTACTTCATTTATTATTCTTCGACACACCTCGAAGTATAGACGTGATCCAATAATTATTACAGTACTTAATAATATTGATATTCCTAATATTGAAGGAAAATACAAAAACAAGCAAGAGTGAAACGTAGCAAAATCATAATTCATAAGCGAAGACAGCTATAAAAAGTATAACTTCTTCCATCCTCGTAGGTACAGATGGGTGGGTTGCTGAGCCAACTCTGGTGGGGTGGTGATCCAGACGCCGTGAACCCAGTGTCAGGGTTGACCAGGCGAGATGTTTACGCAGTACAGAAATCCTGGGCAGTAGCTAACGCCAATCCAGTTGCTACTGGAACAGAGTTACTTAGAAGGTAACATTTAGAAATATTCTCTTCAATTACTGTAATATAATAACAGTGGTTTTATTTCCGAGACTTTTCATAGCCTACGAATGGACGATGAACGATGTAGCTTACTAATAGTGCTAAAATATTGAAAACAATTTAACACTTTAAAAAATTATTGAAATTTTCTAAGTACTATTATAACTGTCTAAGTACTATTTATAGCAAAACTAATTAGTAAATGGGAGTAATATGATTTATATATATATATTTACTGCTCAATACACAGTCTGTAAAAATATTCATGCTTCTGTTCACTGGCCATTTACGTATTGTACGAAGACCTCATTTACTATGAAGAAGGTGGCTGTAAGCTGAAACCGTCAATATGCTTCATTGCCTCTTGGCGGATACACTTGTCTCATAATTTAATCCACATGGTGGGAATTTCATTATGACCTTTTTCGTTACGACGAGTACTAGACGAAGTTTATTAAAAAATTTAGTACTTCGCTTATGCTGAAAATTTTCGACATTCGCAAGATAATCAAAACCTACAGGGAACTTCCCGCGAAGTCAGAAACTTGAAATTTGGTACGAAGCAACGCCTTATAGCACAGATAAAGGAAAATTTGCGAACAGCATAAATTTTTAGTTATATCATATAATAAAAATATTTTTAATAATTTTGTTTGTACGGAACCCTCGGTGCGTGAGTCCGATTCGAACTTGGCCGGTTCTTTTGATACAATAAATGTAATTTGATTTCATTTGCGCCTTATTTTGTTGTTTATTGTTAATTTTTTTTTAAACTTACCTACAACACCAATTAAGATGTATGTAATACGAAACAAAATACTTCCAACATCTCTCATCCGTAAATTTTTGTCTTAAATAAAAATTAAAACATATATGCATGTCCTGAGCATTTAACTCCCTGCTGAAATTTACAGTTAGATCCAAATAAAAACAATGACTGATGGGAAGTTATTTTGTAATATTGTGTGTTTGAAACAGGGATTCCAAACACTTTATTCAAATTTGATACGGTAAAATACAATTTTTATCTGGGCATTTTTCGATCCAGATAGATCTATCAGGATTCCCAATGGAACTTAACATTTTATATCGGAGTTTTTCCACGGGGCTTTTTCAATTCTTTTCTTTGTCGTATTTTAGAATACGACAAAGTTACCTACGCGTTCGTTGGTAAATACTCATAGAACTTTATATTTTCTGTTATTTCTAACTTATATTATTTTATATAATATAAATTCCACGACATTGTATACGTTATCGTTACTATATGAGCGATTTTTCTACTGATCAAAATAAATATTTTATTACCAAAGCATCGAATCAGTCGTTGAATCAATCCTCAACCATTCATCGCCTCCAACTCCAATCTACAAATAAACCTACACAGATGAATCTCGGTTACACACAATACAACAATTTGATTCAATTATTTTTATTACATCCACTTATATCGCCCATTTGGTCAGTAAGCGGAATAATCCTTTAAAATATAACGTTTTATAAACTTATTATTACAAAAATTTAATAATTAATATGTTACGCCTTTTCAATGGTAGATGGTTAAAATAACTTTTATCATATTTATAATAGGTACACGGACTCACACCGCTTAAGAACCGGTATTGGTAAAATCTTGTTTAAGTGGAAATTCTCAATTTACAAAGACATTTTGTGTACAAATTGTAAAGAATAAACAATCATTCGTTTGTTTATAAAAGTTAATATATTTCCGTTGCTAATCTTATATATAAAATTC
Source organism: Melitaea cinxia (assembly GCF_905220565.1). Taxonomy (NCBI): domain Eukaryota; kingdom Metazoa; phylum Arthropoda; class Insecta; order Lepidoptera; family Nymphalidae; genus Melitaea; species Melitaea cinxia. Next base: position 13,276,590 of record NC_059403.1, read on the forward strand.
TCGTGTCACAATGTTACTTAAAATACTCCTCCGAAACGGCTGGACCGATATTTATGAAATTTTGTGTGCATGTCGGGTAGGTCTGAGAATCGGCCAACATCTATTTTTCATACCCCTAAGTTATAAGGGGGGGGGGGGATCAAGAGAGTCAATAACATATATAGCAAAACAATGTTTGCGCGGTCAACTAGTAATATAATTTAACGATTATTTCAGTATTATGAATATCTACCGTTATAAATACGTAAAAAAGAAATCTAAAACAATAAAATCAAATGTCAACGCAGATAAATTCAAGTTATTAATAAAAATAACGAAATACACCAACTAAACGAGCGATTAATTTTATTCAATTCGATTTATGGCACATTAATATTTTATAGCACTCGTGTTTGAAGAGAAATGTTAGCACCAGATGTGCGATGCCGCATTAACGATTCCATGTTAATAAAACTTTACAGATTGAGAGATCTCTTTGATTTTTCGACATCAAAGAAATCAATAAAAATCAAACAAACAATCGAAGAAATAGTATATTTAACGACAACGTTGATATACGACTGTCTACGACTGAATTTCAGATGCGATTATCTTAAGAAATTAAATGAAAACTTTTTTTAATTCTACAGCGTGGATTGTATTGTATTGATGGAAATTTATTTTATTTTACCAGATTATTTCGTGCTCACCCAGAGACGAAGGAGTTCTTCAAAATGATACGAAACTTACCTGAAGAGGAATTCCCCCAAAATCACCAGTTCAAGGCACACGTAATCAATCTCATGTCCTCCATCACCTTAGCAGTAAACAATCTTAACCAACCGGAAGTAGTGGTAGCTATGATGAATAAACTGGGAGAGTCGCACGGGAGACGACAAATACAGGAGAAACACTTTGATGTAAGTATGAAACACGTTATTGACCTTTCTTTCAACCAAGAACCCCAACATATTTAGCACCTTACTAACAACACTTCAAATAGTTACATCTGTTCATTTTAAACAGTTTAAAAAAAGTTACATAAATAATCACATAATTGACTAACGATAAGTCAAACTGATCAGAACTCGAATCGTAAAAAAATAGAAAATACACAAAGCTCGTTAATTATTTATTACAAAAATTCTTTCCTTCTTTAATATTTCAATCGAAAAGCGTGATTTTATAATTCTTTATAAGCTATTGAATAATTTAAACACATCTCTCTTTTTGTATCTGCTCGAGACTATGTAATGTAAACTCACGTTTTATTTTTATTTTTTCATTTTTTTCCTATTTAATTGTATAAAAATCAACATTAATTAATTAAGAGTGATGTACATACTTGTAATTGGCATGCATACTAACTTAATATTATTTAGAATAACTTATTGTAATGTAATGTTTATTATGCTGTTGGTATGTCTGTAAATAAATAAATAAATCTCTTAACAGGATCTAAAAGGCGTTATAGTAAAAATGTTCATCGAAGTATTGAAGCTGGATGACAAGACTTTAGGCTCGTGGGGGAAGACAGTCGAATTCTGGTACAAGCATATCTTCGAAACATTAAAATCTGATGAGCCAAGATAACGTAAATTTACTTTTTTGTTATTTGCTAGTATTTATTGATTGATATGCTGTTTATTTTATAATACGACGTTATGTAAATTACTCAAGCAAATTCTATTACAGTAGATTTCTACTGTGAGGTTATTCATAGAATATTTTAGAGGAGAGAGTTGATTTTAAGTATAACGATTTGTGTCAATTTTTTTGATATATCTTTGCTTTTAGACTATCAGAATATATTTAAAGAAAGATATCAACATTTTCGACGTCGACAAAACAACAGAAAAATATTTTAATTTATACTGCATATAGCCTAACGTAACATCAGCAAGTTTCTAAATAACATAACGAATTAAGTCAATATAAGAACAAAAATAAGACACTCGACGAATTTTAAATGAATATGGCATACTAATCAAATTATTTGACATAGGCTGTTTATTGTATACCAACTAATACTATTAGATTATTATTTACATATTTTTTTTTTAAATATTAAATAAATTTAATGTAAAGCACGTTATCTAACTAATTATATTCGGTGGGCTCTGACTCTATCTTATATCTAAAGTTTGCAAGACTGAACGTCTATCGGGTTAACTACATAGTAGTTCCTAAATGTACTCATAGTTTTAGACAAATCACCATTTTAGAACTTTACAACTAACAAAGACACTAATTTGATTCAATTTGTTATAACATTAAAAAAAAATTATCATAGATTTAAAATCCAAAGATTAAGTTAATGTTTATAATATTGAGTTGTTGATATTATTTTAGTAGTGATGTATTTTGTTAATAAAATTTTATTTTATATAAAAATGTTTTTTGTTTCATTAACGGCACTTGACTATCAACCTGAATATAAGGTTATATTATATTGCGATATATGTTTATCTGTGAAAATAAACGTATATTGTAAGTATAATTTTATCAGAAATTTTTAATAAAATAATAATCGTGCATGTTACTATCCAGCATCATCATCACGGACTTTCCACGATGGTAAAGGACTCAGAAAACTCTACACGAAAGACTTTGCCAAGATTTATGCCTTTCAAACTTTGACAAATAGATGTAAAACAAGTGGCTTTATCGTTATAATCAAATGAGGTGCTCTCTTTCCGTAGATTGTGGAGTTCATGATCGCTTTTCAAACACACAATCACAAAAATACATGATTAAAAATTTAATCACTTGACTCTAGTAGAAAATGTTACATAAGCCAGGAAACAATACAACATCCAATGCAAATCAATAGCCTTAACAGACTACAAACACAGATGCAACCAAATCGCCTGCAACATTCAATAGAAACTCGCTCACTAGAAACTCGCTTAAAATACAAACAAATACACTTTATTACCCTAAAAAATACCTTATTACGTTGGAAAATTCTACTACATGATTGTATTTTAACCGAGGCATATTAACAGACGCACAACCGATCTATAGTTGTTTTTGCTCGCAAACTAAAAAAAACCGACTTCATAAAATAGTTAAGTAAATACGCGCTGTCAAAGATGACTCAAAAAGTCATCAGGTATCGATCAAATTTAAACAAAATTACATTAGCTTTCATGATCTTCAGCAAAGTGTTGTACATGAGCCCAGAAAGGTTTCTGAGTTGGTACAAAAAAAATTATACTAATATATTGTAACGTAAAAAATAATAGACGTTTTAAAAGTAGATTATCGTTATAACGTGTTATTTATATATAACCGTTGCGAACATCTCTACTGATGATGATGAGTAATCTAATTTCAATTTATAGATTTACGTTACGGCCACAATGACCTCTTGACAAGAAGAACGGGCTCAAAGTGTTTATATGGTACAAACGAAATTTTTACATCATTTACATAGAATTATCCAGCTGCTTGGATAACATTTAGATGTGCGCTTTTATGTATAAAAAGAAAAACAGTAGCCATTTCGCTATCTCATCTGATGATATCTTATCGTACGATTAAACAATGATTGAAACGTAGTTGAGTTCATAGAGTGTTATAAATGTAGATAATATGGCAGCTGATATTCAGGTATTTTCTGTATGTAAAGGAAACAACCTCTTATCATTATTATATTGTCATGTATAATAAAATCCCACAAACGGTTTTGCAATTGCCTGAGAATAAATTTAAAGTTTATATTAAATAAAAATTAATAGATAAAACTCATTATTCGGTACAGAATTATAAGAATTATAAAGATGTGTGGATTTAGTAACTCTGCATTTCATGCAAGATAAAAACACAGATTTTTTAGAGTAACAGCGGAGTTTATTGCCGGTTCTTCTTTGAAAATTTACATTCCGAATCGGTACTAGCTTCACTTCTTCAGAAGGAGGGTAAAGTTTTTCAAGTGTATGTATGTATATGTATGTATACATGTAGATTTATGTTTTCTATTACACACGGCTTGAAGGTATTTAATGTTTGAGGTGTAGTTAGATTCGCCTTGATAGCCCAAGTGACATAAAAAACATAAAAACTCAAAATGGCGGAATTCGGACGCCACAATAAAAAAAAATAAAAAAAGTTTACTAAACATAATATCAAGTGGCCCTAGATCTAATGTGGCACTCTGTAGAGATAAAAAATACTTTTGAGTTAAAAAAATATCATCCTTTATGTATTACGCCGTTAGTGTCTTATTTAAAGCCATGCATAAAATCACGAAAAAATTTAATTAAAAAAATATAAGTATAATAAAAAAATTATTAACTCTCTCGATTAATATCCAACCCGAGTCACATGTGTATGTGAGAGTGAAGAACTCCAACGTCTACGGAAACTTAACTCAGGAAACATCTGTACTCTCCGTATTACTTTGCTTAGAAAAGGAACTTAGGTTCCGCAAAGGTGTTTGTTTATTAATGACAAACTAAAAAATATATAATAACAATTAATTAATAAGAAAAGAAAAAACCCAACTACGACAAAAAAAACACTAAAAAGAGAAATACAAGCTCTACAATTTAGTGTGAAGTTATATTCAGTGCACCGTGTATTATTTCCATACAAAGTAATGAAAAAATAATGACCCAAATAAATTCAATTAATAGTTTACGTAAGTTTTGTTAATGTTGAATTGATAGTATCTATAAAATTAATGTTTTGTAAAACTTTTTTTATCTCTGCGAGCAATAATTTGAAGTAGACATATAATTATATTGTAAATACATTAAAATATATCTGTATTTTATGAAAGTATCGAATGGAATATAATACACGGTGCACTAATTACACCTCACACTAAATTGTAAAGCTTGCTTTAAACTGTCTTCGAAAAATAGAGAAGGTTCTCAATTCGATTGTATTTGGTTTTATGTATCATCACTATAGCCTATCGCAGTCCACTGCTGGACATAGGCCTACACAATTTCGCGCCAAAAATGGCGTGAACTTCGTGACAGGCGGGTTGGCTCACTTTGTGACACCGAAGACGCTGCCCGTCTTCGGCATGTGTATTTGAAAGCCAACAGTTGGATGATTATCCCGCCATCGGTTGGCTTTTTAAATTCCAAGGTGCTAGTGGAACTGTGTTATCCCTTATTCACCTTTTACGACACCCATGGGAAGAGAGGCTTTGGCTATATTCTTTACTACCGTACGCTCACAACATCAAGTATTATAATATTAGTATTATAATAAGTTATATATTATAATAAGTATATTAGTATTATAATAAGTTATCTTGAAATAAACATCTACGTATATAATTTAAGGAAGATTCTACAACTTTCTCGAAATGTTGTGGACTATTATTATAGTCTTATTAAATATTTTTTTCATTTTCTGAGCATTTCTTTGCATTTTCCGAAAACATTTACCAAAGTAATCTATTTGTACTGTCAAAAAGTAGAAATTTCAACTCATAAAAAACCTACCGACTTTTTTGAAAAATCTGATATTTTGACGTGAGGATTTCCGATTAAAAATGAGGGTGCTTTTCGATATTGACGTCAAAATAAGGGAAAAAAAAATATTTTTAATAAAAAAATACAGTGTGTTTGGAACATAAAAAGATGAATTTTATAAAATTAAAAATTGGTTGCCTGTAAAGTCGGTATACGGGCGAAAGTTTTACGTGACAACGACTTTGAGTGGTAAAATAATTTTAATGTGAATATTCATTCGTATAGTAGGAAGAAGGATGAAATAATAGTAACAATTTAAAACATTTATTTATACAAAGAATTATATTTAAAACATTAATTTATACAAAGAATCTCGCACTGAATTTCATTCACTTTTTATGTCTGTCTCTCTCGCTCTTAGGCGGGCTAACCATGCCCGAGTGGAAGGGACGCGTGCCTCTCACTCGCTCTCATTGTGAGCGCATAACGTGAGCGGAGCGTAACGCAGTTTCTTGAAGTGTCACCCGGCAAACCAATTTATAAGACGTTGTCACATCAAAAAAAATTAAAACCAAAAACGTGATTTTATGAATTTTTTACATTAATTTTGAGGTTATGTGAAAAAAGTATAAATACATAATTGTGTTTGCTCGCAAATGAAAAAAAATCGACTTCAATTACATCGACGAGTAATACAACGTAGATCGACGAAAAAATAGTCAAGTAACTACGCGTTATCAAAGATTACTCAAAAAGTAGTTATCAGATCTCGATAAAATTTTAATGTGACCACATGATAAACATCAGCTTTCGATTAAATTAAAAATTATCAAAATCGGTACACCCAATAAAAAGTTATTGCGGATTTTCAAGAGTTTCCCTCGATTTCTCTGAGATTCCATCATCAGATCCTGGTTTTCTTATCATGGTACTAAACTAGGGTTATCTTCTTTCCAACAAAAAATAATTATCAAAATCGGTACATCCAGTAGAAAGTTATGCGGTATAATACAACGTAGTACGCCTTGGTTGTAAACTGTAAGTGCAATAAATGTAAACTGTAATAAATAAACTGTAGGTCGACGAAAAAAGCGTCAAGTAAACACGCATTATTAGATATAACTCGAAAAGTAGTTGTTAGATCTCAAATAAATTTAAATGGGACCAATTGACACCCACCACCTTTCGATTAAAAAAAAAATTGTCGAAATCGGTCCACACGGTCAAAAGTTCTGATGTAACATACTTAAAAAAATTAAAAAAAATACAGTCGAATTGAGAACCTCCTCATTTTTGGAAGACGGTTAGAAAGTTGTAGATCATTCTACTACGTACAACTTAGTCTTTGAGCTTTTTTCCATAAGATTTGTAGTTTAGTTTATCACACTTAACCGTACCATAACAGTAATAACAAATAACAACATATCTAGGTAAAGCTACGAGATAAAGTAAAATATATTAACTTAACGAAAAATTAATTTAATTCAATTCGGTTTATGGCAAATTTATATTTTATTTAATTCAATTCAATTTATGGCAAATTTATATTTTATTTAATTCAATTCGATTTATGGCACATTAATATTTTATAGCACTCGTGTTTCAAGAGGAATGTCAGCACCAGATGTGCGATATGCATTAAATATACAATATTTATAAAACTTTACGGAACGCTAATTACGTTAACGACAGACGGGGGATTTAAAAAAAAACAAGAATTAAAAACTTTATTTGAAATTAATAAAAATAAATGTATACAGAAAGAAGTTACGTGGTGTCATGGGACACCAGATAGGAACGAAGTTCTTTCGGATAGTATAGAAGCAAGACAATTTGAAAAAAAAAAGTTGAATTTTTTATATATTTTCTAGTCCTTGTTTTTTTTTTTAATTTTGTTGATTGGTTTTCAATTAAGTACATAAAAGTATTCCGGAAATTTAGTATTTTAGAAAATAACAAATACCGTAAAATAAAATAAATCAAACAAAATAATAATAATAATTCAAACTATTAAGTGAAATAAAAACATGTCTTTATTTATTTTTGTCGACAGTATAAAATTACATAAATAATTTTTAAAAAAAGTTTACTAGTAACGTCATATTATACAGTCGTGTGGCTGATATTCCCCGTCACTTCCGTTATATATTTTTCTTACGGTTTTAGTATCACATTTTTTTCAATTCGGTCGCCCAGCCAAATGTCAAGCTTGCCGTAAGGAACTTCATTCCAATTACAATTTAGTTATTCTAATGAGACCTTTTAAAAAAAACTTTGTAAGATGACATATACATATATATATATATACATATGTGTGTGTGTGGATTTTCATATTCACTTATGAATTGGTTGAGATTATATTTGATTGAGGTTATTAATATATTAAATCGTCATGATATTTTTTTGAAAAATAATTCTTTTAAATTAATATCAAAATTTATTCGTGTTTTCTTTGTCAAAATTTGTGTAACAGTGTTTGACTAATACCTACATAGTAATTTAGAACGCCCCAAATAACTCTACTTTACCGGTATGCTACATTTCTCACGTTCAACACGTCACAAGACATTCACATTAATTCCGACGAAAAGTTATTTAGGCGCATATTGAAAATGCTAAAATGGGAAATGTAACAAACGTTTGTTGTTTCTCACATTATATTACGTAAAAAAAAATCATAAACAAAATTGAAAAAAGTATTGGTAAATAGTCTTTCGTAAAGTCGAGGTACTTCCCCAGGTGGGCTGCTTCAAATTTTGAGCAAAATCTTTCCTTCTGTGACCTACCAGTCTTTTAAAATACCTATAAGTATTTGACATTGTGTGATCGTAAAGTAGCAGCAGCGTCTTCGGTGCAACAAAGCCAGGTAGGCCTGCAGTCACCAGCCCCCCTGCCCAGCGTGGTGTAACTATGAGCAAAACACACGAGTTCGCGCCATTTTTGGTGCGAACTTGTAGAGGTCTAAGTCCAGCAGTAGACTGCGATATGCTGAAATGTGTGTGTGTGTGTGTGTGTGTGTGTGTGTGTGGCGTCTATAAGCTAGGATAATCGCTTGCCAACAAGTGAGCTAGTAGGCTTATTTGCCGACCTAGTTGTATAATAAAAAAAGCGAACAAGTGCTCGCGCACGAAGCGTTCCGTACCATTATCTACAAAAACTGCAAAACAATCATGTCTGTTGCATGGGAGCCCCCTTAAATTAATATATATATATACATATATATATATATATATATATATATATATATATATATATATATATATATATATATTAGTGTTTGTTGTTATAGCGACAACAGAAATACATCATTATTATAGCCTATACAGTCCACTGCTGGATATAGGCCTCCACAAGTTTACGCCAAAAATAACGTGAACTCATGTGTTTTGCCCATAGTCACCACGCTGGGCAGGCGGGTTGGTGACCGTAGGCTTGGCTTTGTCGCACCAAAAACGCTGCTGCCCGTCTTCGGCCTGTGTATTTCAAAGCCAGCAGTTGGATGGTTGAAATGAGAGGGGGTGGCTATATTCTTTAGTACCATAGCCACACAGTACAACAGAAATACATAATCTGTAAAAATTTCAACTGTTTATGAGATACAGCCTGGTGACAGACGTATGGACAAACGCACGGCGGAGTTTTAGTAATAAGGTCCTGTTTTAACCTTTGAGTACGGGACCCAAAAAGAATGCAATAAAATCACCTTTTCAATTTGCGGAGTTATCTTGAAACTGTGTGATCTTCTAAAATATTCATTGCAATCAAATGATGTCAAGAATAATTTTGTTTAAAACGAAATATTTATATCATGTCTAAAAAACGACCTTCGCAAATAATGCATTATATTTCGAACAAACTTGACTACCATAAAAAGATGAGTATATAATAAGTAAATAATCAGTAGTAATGAGTGTAACTATTAATGAGGATTATTCTCGTTACACATGATTTTTGGGTAGCTTTAATCGTTTACGTTGCGCTCGCAACGGAAATTCTCAAAAAGAATATTTTTTTCCGTTTTCGTAGCATTTCTTATTATTTAATGCTTATGATTGTAGATAAATGTACTTGAAATTTGAGTAATGTATATTAAGATAATAAAAAATATAGGTACATAATTAGGAATATAATAGACAAAGGGCTTACATCTTCATTCTTCACTATATAGCAATTTATTAAACGAATACACGATTCCATTCATGGATTTGCGCGTATGTTTATTTTTTATTTTTTTAACTTGGATTACTTTTATTGGTTTTTAATTGAATTTCGAAGACTAAGGGCAAAAGAAATTGTTCCTTTACATTAAACAATCTGTGTACAACATGGCAAATTACTTTTTCTAAAAACGGACTGTACCCAGCAAAGGTATAAGTAGAGAATGCAACAAGTACAATGCAGTCATTATCGTAAATTTACTTCAATCTAATAAGTCAGAACTGAGATCATAGTCATCATTAAGATCGTGATTACAATATAACGTAATTAGAATATTAATGTTTAATGCAATTGCATACACATAACACATACATGCAGTTCTCTTCCAATTCAATCGTCAATGTACATCTATTATAGACAATTCACTCAATAAACCACAATGCCTATGGTATTCTAAGAGCGCACCGGTCGCCTTAATTGATTAATAGATGATAACACTCCTTAACGACCCATTGTTCTCTTATTACGTGCAAAATGTGTCGTTTTCGAATCGAATACTGATTAGATAAGGTAGACAGCCTATACGAATGTGAAATGTAATTATGGTGCGACAGAGCATCTCCGGTGCATACTAAGCCTTATATTAAAAAAAAAAAAAAATATTTTTTTCTACCCCTTAAGTCTTTAAAAAGCATCTGAAAAAAGAATCTTTGGTTTCTCTTTAAAAGGAATAGTTTATTAGGGTTTTTTTTTAACACAGGAATCGGACTTAAAAATTATTTCGAAAATAGTTCCACCATTTATATACCATTCACTGGAGATAGGGTGATTAGAATATTTTTTGGCAGGGAATAGTATAAAAAAAATCGGAGTTTCGATTCAATAGACTACCAGTGATATTCTTGCCCTCATTCGACGCCTATGATTGATATCACAATTATTTGTATTTTATCAAGATACTCGTATATAACATTGTACTGTCCACTACTGGACATAGGCCTCCACAAGTTTACGCCAAAAATAACGTGAACTCATGTGTTTTTCCCACAGTCCCCACGCTGGGCAGGCGGGTTGGTGACCGCAGGGCTGGCTTTGTCGCACCGAAGACGCTGCTGCCCGTCTTCGGCCTGTATATTTCAAAGCCAGCAGTTGGATGGTTATCCCGCCATCGATCGGCTTTTCAAGTTCCAAGGTGGTAGTGGAACTGTGTTATCCCTTAGTCGCCACTTACGACACCCACGGGAAGAGATTGGGTGGCTATATTCTTACTGCCGTAACCACACAGCAAAGCAGTAGTCGACAGTTACGTCACTTAGTAAAGTAACTACTAAGTAACTACGGTACATTGGAAGCTGTTTAATAAATCAAAATAATGTTTTTTTTAAACCAAATAGAAATAATTGTTTATGCATAAAATTTGTTAAAAATTTTCCGATATAGTTAATATATTTGTTTATAATTACAAAAATACACTAAATTGATGATTTTATTTTATACTAGCTGTACCCGCGACGACGTCCGCGTGGAATTCAACAAAAAAAAGTTATTGTTCAGTTCGCAGAGTTATCAAATAAGTAAATTACTAAAACAAAAGTAGCCTAATTTACTCCTAATTACATCAGCTGTCTGCCAGTAAAATCCGTTAAAATCGGTCCTGCCGTTTCAGAGATTAGCCGGAACAAACAGACAGACAGATGCTAAGCGCGAACAACAGAAATCCCATCCTAAGCTCCCCTACAACTACACATACAACCAAACTATGCTATTTTTCTTATAGCCGAACGTTCAAGACAAAGCTTGACTTTGCTAGCCATCTCAGAGCGCACGCCAGGCGCTAGCAGAGGCACGCCATAGACGGATACGTCTTAGAGAACATCATTAGAAAACGATAACCAATAAGAAAATACTTTGAAGTAAGAATCGATTTCTCAATGTTCAATAAAGCTGAGAAAACTGTTTGTAATGATACTACCTACTATATTGTTACCCATCTGAATCACTTAAATTATGGGATATCTTCTAAGATGTTGTATGTGAAGACATAAGATATTGAACCAACAGCAACATCAGCACTTCACTTTGCCTTACAATGATGAAATCTACAATGACGGTTTATTGCAAGTAGAAAATAAACTAATAGAATTAGATCACATAACAATGCACCGAATGCAATACTGGCGTTACGTTACATTTTACGTTGACGTTACGTTAAAAATATATAACGACCAACGAAGTGGTCACGGTTCGGTTAGTTCTAAATAAATTTACGATCGGCTGCTAGACGGGCTAATTATATAATGGCTATAATATTAAAAATAAAGCCACTAAAAGAAATCAACAACGTATCTCGAAAACACAAGCGTGATTCAGAAGTAGGAATTGAAATGATGCGTGAAGTTGTTTGTATTCATATGTTTATTTTTATATGTTATTTTTTGATTATAGATACGACTTTTACAAGCGTACGACCTATCTAATGGTAAACGGTTACCGCAGTCTGTAGACGCTGCAACGCCAGGAGTATTGCAAGCGCGTCGTGCCCCTCTCCAGGAGCTCTGGCCACCTTATTAACCACAGAACACAACACTACTTGAAAGCAGTATTATTTAGCTGTCATATCCTGTAAGGTTGAGGTACATCCACAGAAAGGCTACTCCGGGAGGGACATATTAGGTACATCATATCTAAAAAAAAATATTCGTTAAAAATAAACAACATTTTGTGAAAAGGTGACAGCGACCGTGCAAATTTAAATTACCTTAATGTCGTCTTACTTAATTTAAACGGCATAAAATTAATTGAAATAAACCGGCTCAGCGGTTTGCCGAGAAAAATATAAAAAGTACTTTATTTGTAAACTTCTTCTTTACATTACTTATTTAGTAATATAATAATTTAACTGTGATTTAAACCACGTTATTGTGTGTAAGAATTAAGTACAAAAGTAGTTAAAAAATTTTCATGTTTTATCTATTAACAAAACATTCATTGTTAATAAAGGATTTGAAATCGTTGCAAATGATATATATTGTGGGATGATAAGTACTAAGCCAATAGAAGTAGACAGTTAGTTATCCTACTTCCTATTACTAAATATCTTGTGACGTGTTCAAACAAGTAACTATTATATTTTCAAATATGAGTTCGAAGTAGTAACGTAACTAAAATTCACATAAAAATATCGTTTCATATTATGTTTTATCATTAATTTTAATGCACAAGAATTTATAGCGCATTTGTATAATTAGGTTTCTCTTAATAACATTTCGTGGTTTTATGTTACAACCAACAAACAATGTGTGGTGTTATTTACGTTTACAACATTGTATTTAATTTTTAAAACTTCTCACTATCGAAAATGTATTAATCTACTAGCGGTTAATTTCATAACGTTTAATAAAACGTCACGTAATGATTTAAGAAACGAGACGTAGCTTCAAAGCAGTAATTAATATTTAAAGAATATGGGACGACCGCAGTTGGGTTTTTAATAATTGTGTTTGCTCGCAAACGAAAAAAACCCGACCCCAATTACATCGACAAGTTATACAGCGTAGGAAGACGAAAATAATAGTCAAGTAAATACCCGTCATCAAAGATTACTTGACAAGCGTCAGATTTCCGCACTGAAAAATTTTGCGGTATAATACAACGCACCCTGTGTTCTCAAACAAACAAAGAACCCTTTTCAATTTACTTTATTAAGAATAACTTAAAAATTGCTTGACAGATCTCTGATGATAATGATTTGTTAATGAGGTATAAAACAAACGGTCGACGAGAAAATGGTCAAGAGAATACGCATTATCAGATATTACTCAAAAAGTATGTACTTGTTGATTTCGATTAAATTGAAATGAAACCGCATGATAAGTACCGCCTTTATATTAAAAAAAAAAAACATTGAAATCGGTCCACCAGTAAAAATTCTGAGGTAACATACATACAAAAAGAAATACAGTCGAATTAAGAACCTCTCCACTTTTTGAAGTTGGTTAAAAAGACTCCAAGTGAACTCCAATACAATATGTTAGTGGAAATACAATTGAATGATACACATTTGATTACAAAAATGCTTTGATAATAAATGAAGTTAAATCGAAAAGATTAATGGTTATTGCTGCGTGGTTACGGCATTAAAACATATAGTCGTAAGAGGCGACTAAGGGATAACATAGTTCCACTACTACCTTGGAACTTAAATAGTCGACCGATGGTGGGATAACCATCAAACTGCTGGCTTAAATACGCAGGCCGAAGACAGGCAGCAGCGTCTTTGGTGCAACAAAGCCGACCAAAACCCCTGCGGGAGCCTTCAGCCGCTTTAATTGGAGGGTCCCGGATCTGCAGGAAACAAGATCCCTCCAGCGACAGGCTGGCCTCGGCGAAAAGACCAGACTTCTCCTCCATGGGGACTGTCCGGCTGGTGCAACAAAGCCAGCCCTGCGGTCACTAACCCGACTGCCCAGCGTGGTGACTGTAGGCAAAACATATGAGTTTGCGCCATTTTTGGCGCGAACTTGTGGAGGCGTATGTCCAATAGTAGACTGCGATAGACTAAAGTGATAATGATGATTAAATGATATATAAATTATTTAATAATATTGAATCATCAATTATTATCTATACGATTTATTTTAAAAGTTCTTGTTCAACGTTAATAATTTTGGTAACGTAGAATTTCAGTTTAATATTTATAAAGTATGGCAAGTATAGTTTTAAAGGTTTAAAAGCGATATAACATTCTTGAAAGTAGAATGAATCCTTTTTTTTAACGCTGCCACATCAGTCGTCTCCTGCGGAACGGGTCAACATGGTTGTCGGCTTCGCGCAGCCGCTCCGCGACCTCCTTTAGAGTCATGATCTATTCACTGGAGCAGGCCAAGGCCGACTAACACCTTTTGCTGCCAAGAATGGAGCGGAAGACGCTCGACAGCGTGAGGTCACTGCCTAGGATAGCCACCACCTAGTAAGCGCTGGGGACCCCAAGCAGCGCATTCCTCTAGAATGTGACGCACCGGATCCATCGGAACCCCACACTCCTAACGATTTTATGCAAGTACTTACCGAAGGAGCCATGTCCGTTAAGTACCTGTGTCAACCTGAAGATCAGCACCCAGTGCCGCTTTTGACCCAGTGATTGGCATTCGTTTGGGCTGGGTGGCCTTCGGCAGACTTCGTCGAATCTTCACTTCGAAGATTCCGCAATGCTTGAAGACAATGCGTCCTGCCTGTGTTAACATACGTAGCCGAGACGTGGAGACTTAAAAGGGGACTGGTCCACAAGTTTAAAGTCGCTCAACGTGTAATGGAACGGACTATACTTGGAATTTCTTTCAAAGATAAAATTGGCCTATATGTATATTTTAGACATAATTTATTTAACTAAACTTAGCTAAACTATTTAGATATTCCATAGCTGGGAAAAGGCTTAAACTCTTAAAATGCTACTGCATCTAGTGAGTCTAAAAATATAAATATTATCCGTAAATTTCGCAATCATTTACATTTTTAATACCAAAAAAATCCAAAAGTAATCTTAGTTTTAATTAAATATACCTAAAATCGATGTTTGTAAACCTTGTCTATTGTGAAAATGAACGAGGAACACTACGTACAAAATGTAAAAAGAAAATTAAATTGACACTTTGTATTTTAAAGTGCTAAGAGTTGCTAAGAATTATTAACCATACAAACTTCCGTATCGTAAAATTAAAATTAAGTCAGAGTTAAAAAAACTTGAAGTAAATGCGATAATTTAAAAATTGAAAAGGCTCTACCTCATTCAACCAAGCAAATAACACAAAAGTTTCAGCTCACGTTCACTTATCTAATAAAATAACTCGTAACTCCAACAAGGAGGTTATACGTCTCCTTACCCTACGGCGTGGCTCGAAGGGCGGGCGGGGCGTAGTAAACAACTGAAAACTGTCAGTACCTAACGAGCCACCTTACGGATGTGATGTGTCCCATCAGTCTCTGACCGCACATACGGTCACGCGGTAAAAAACTTTATTAAAAAACCACACGAAACTATAAAACTAATGTAGAGTATCGCTGTTATAAAGGCCGCGGTATCGTGCAATGCGTAATAAGTTTGATGTATGCAATTAGTGGTAAAGAACGGACACGGCGCTCGCTTTAATAAGTGACATAAAACGTAGTCATATGTAAAGGTACGCCTTTTTAAATTACTCGTTTAGCTTTTATTTTATATTTTCCTTATTTACAAGATAGAGCATTATAATAGGCAGGAAGAGTTTATTTAAAAAAATTTTTTTACATATTTTTATTAGATATAATTGTAAGTAATTTAACAATTTCACGGTATAAATATTAATTCTATTCGTTTTATAGCACAGAAAAAACAACAAAAATCTACTTAAATGTTATATTTTAGTGATAATTATATAAATTGAATATATATTCTTCTAAAATTTTATTTGGATATTCAGTAAATAATAATACCATTCAAACATTTATTTTATTATCTAAGTACAAATAAGGAATGATTTTTGAGATCAATATTAAGGATTATTATTTTTTAAGGCATTCTATTAATAAAAGATACAAAACATTTCCCTGAACTCAAAACAGGAATAGTTACAACTGGAATAAACTTTACTGACATTCTAATTACCATATATCGCAAATATCGTGTAGATTATTTTGCAAACATTTATATATTCATAATTTATTATAAATTTTAATCGAAATTCAAGATCAACGTTATATTTATTATACAAATACGATAATATAAATTTTGAAATAGAATTTCTTTACTAAATTTATTTGGAACTTATTTCATAATAGTGCTACATAAAACGGTATTCGTTATATTCGTTCATTATTAACCAAGCCCAACAGACACGAACTAAAATAATTAATGTTACGTAAGTAACAAAATAATGACAATTATACTTCCATTTATATAATTAATGTGAAAGCTATGAAAACGAAACGTAGTAAAATATCATCAATATTTATTATGCAAAACCGTAAAGTAACCATTAAAAGACATGTTGATAGCATATAAAAGAGACTTAACCCTTACTATGTCTACCCCTAAGTCGGTATTGTAATAAAATGAACCCCTAACATAAAAGAACTAGTGCGCACTATGTAAAGACATATTTGAGACACAGTTTTAAGACCGTAGCATAAAAAATACTTGTAGTTTTTCTATAAATCAATATTATGTCATATTTCGTACAAAATGCATCAAACTCGCTACTACATATAAAAAGCACAAAGATGTAAATAGCTTGATTTAAAGCGCACTTATCTTCTGATTTCATTCTTTTATACCTTTCTAGGAACTTACGTAGAGCTTGTATTAGAGTTATTTTTTATGTAAAAAATGATTTATCGGAGAAAAATAAACCCTGAAAAAATCTTCTGCGGTGTGCGCTTGCTCTTGCAGAATAAAAACCGCTAGCCGTAACACGAACTTGACCTACATATTGAACCCATAAATGTTTATGAGGAAGTTCGGCTGAAGTATTAGCAAATATCACGTAAACTGGAAAATTTAGGATACTCTATGTTTTGTGACATAAAAGGTTAAGTGGTCTTTCCAATTTTATTAAATTAACATCACAAATTCAATGTTTAATTTACTGGACATCTTGTTTCGAGAATACCTAAATTAATTAATGAAATCGCGTAAATCTCACAAACAAAATATGTTTGAGACTGTGTATCCAAAATATTAAAATTCAGAAAACTAACAAAATAGGTACTGGTTTGTGACTTTACTGCTTATGACTAAGTTCTAGTAACTTAGGTTTATGTTTCCCGGTATATATAAACATTTACAGTAACAACAATATCGCTTGAAACTTAAAACAGACCCAAAAATCTCTTCCAAAATAAATAAAACAGTTGCTAGCTACAAGACTTTAAAATTGAGTGGCACCAATTTTTACACAGTGAATATAATTTTAAAAATACGTGTAAACATATTCAAAACGGTGGCTTGTAACCTTTTCCTCTAGTAATTGCTACAACTAGATCGTAGGATTGATCATTAAAACATTTAAATTAGCCAAACCGTGATAATTTTCATAAAATGGATGGAAATATTTTAATATTGGTCGCACTGGAAACTTATTTATCTATTCTCCTATCTGTCCATAAAAATTAAATAATTGTTCTAAATCATTTTCAATCAACAATCATACGTATTATACAATTGTATCATTTTCGAAGTGTTAGTTTGAATATATATCAAGGCTAAAATACTAAGATTACATTGAGAATAACCTAGTAAGGTTAAATAATAATAATAATAATAAGCGTTTATTTCAGACGTGAACATCCATAGTGTATTAGTGTGTTAGTAACAACATTTACTTATAATCTATGTTAGTTATTGTTAGTAAGATGATAAATAAAAAAATAAAAAAAATCATTTTAGTTGGCCCGTCATTGTTTCTATCCAGTATTTTTGAATAGAACAATCAGGGCGAGCCGTGATTGTCCTCAGAATGCTGTTGTTGCTGGCCCTCATTCGCCGCAGCAGAGACGATGCTTTTTTACGCATAATCGCGTGAAATCCATCGACCCAAGCATCCGCGAACATTCCTGAGGCGCTGCAAAACTGCGGTAGCCGCAACAGCACTCTGAAGGCATTATTATACTGAATACGTAGTGCGCTGTAGGCTCGACGCGTGTAGCTTACCCACAGACCACCCGAGTAAGAGGATTGACAAAAAGCCCGGAACAGGGTAATTTTGACAGCCGCAGTACCACGTGCGAACCTGCGTGCGAGCATATTGCTTCTCACCGCCAGCGCCCTACGCTCTCTCTCAATGTCGTCATCATCGTTCAAATCAGCATTGATTATATGGCCTAAATATTTAAATTGGTTGACTCTGCTTAATGCTACCCCGTTTAAGGTAATTGTCTGTACATGACCTGGCAACCGCTTACCAGCCTTAAACACAAGAATCTTACTTTTCTTAGCATTGTACACTAAGCCATGGGCCCTCGAATACGACTCGCAAATCTCTAATAATTTTCTTAACCCTCCGATTGATGGACTCAGCAGCACCATGTCGTCAGCGTAGCTTAAATTATTGACGCATTGTCCATCGATATAACATCCTACATGAACGCTGCTGAGACCCTCAATCAGCTGATTAATGTAGAGATTAAAAAGGGTGGGGGAACTAAGTCCACCCTGCCTCACACCACACGTAAGGGTATACTCATCCGACACGGCACCCGCCCACCTAACCTGATTTTTTTGGTGCTTATACCAAAATTTTAAGAGCTCGGTACATTCCGCCGGCATACCCGTGCCTCTCAGCTTCTCCCACAGGAGCTCATAATTTACCAGATCGAAAGCTTTGGATAGGTCTAAAAAGCAAGCATACACCGGCGTTTTCCTCTGAGTATAATACTTGACAGTATGCTTAAGACTGAAAATAGCACTTTCTGTAGAAACACCTGGCCTGAACCCGAATTGAGCATCGTCAAGTTCCACATACCTACCGAGGTAGCCGTTAAGCAAACTGTCAAGTATTTTTGCAGCTGTAGTTGCAAGAGATATAGGTAGTTGCTCGTGTCAGACGTGTCACCCGTCTTATTTTTAACAACAGGTACTAGAATTGTACGCATTAACGCTTCTGGTAAATAGGTATGTCCCAGACTACAGTTAAAAAGCGTCGCAAGTATACGAGGTAGATGCTCGCCGGCATACCTATGATGTTCTATACTTAGGCCATCGTGCTCAGGAGACCTTCCTCTCGTCATTTTAGTAATACTTTTAAACACATCTTTTGCTAAAAACTGAACAGTTTTCCCAGACACAGTCTCTATTGCTACCCGATACAGAGTCCAAGAGTGATATCACCGTGAAATGTTCTTTAAAAATATTCGCAATATCTTTCAAATTATGTTTACCCCCTACGCTTACAGGGATACTGGGCCTAATATTTAATTTATTTGTATCCCTCCAAAATTTTCCAAAATTCTTTTCCGATAGATCTGATGTTAAGACATCCATTTTTTTTTTGTTCTTGTTTGCCTTGACACCACTTTAATTTGCTTTTAAAATGTTTCCTACTTTCTAACATGTCTTCATAAATTTTTCCCACGCGCGGTTTTCCTTGTTCCACCCAAATTCTAAATTTAAGCCTTGCCACTCTGTGTGAGTCTGCGACATACCTATTCCACCCGGCTATGTAACCATTCTTTCTGGGACACCTGCTGCGATACGTCGCTGCGGCAGCATCAGACAGAATGTTGATTACAGTGTCATATATTTTGTCAATAATAGCCCTATGCTCAGAATTATTACAGTACCTATCACAACATTTAGTCATTTCTTTCGGAAAGTTAATTTCTCTAAGTTTAGAGTTACAAATCTCACTATACCTTTGTATTTGAGAAATATTCCTTTCCCCCCACAATACTTTAGCCCTGTCGCCATTAGGCCGACAATTAGGTAACATTATTATAGGTTTTACACAAAATAAATCACAGTCTAGCACAAGTGGAAAGTGGTCCGACCAATAGACAACATATTTAATATATATACCTATTATTTATTGTCTTACTAGCTGACTCTGTGACTATACAATGATCCAACCACCTTACACTGCCATGCACATCGCTTACAAAGGTATAAGAATTTGAGTCTATTCCTAGATTTTTAACAGTAAGGTTAAAGCCCCGATTGAACATTTAATCTTTATTTAATAACTAGCTGACCTGGCGAACTTCGTATCACCTTATTTTTTTCTGAAATATAATAATAACATAATACATCAAAATAAAATATAGCCTATCTTTTAAGTTGGATCAAACTGCACACGGTGTGCAAATTTGACTAAAATCGGTTAAGTAGTTTAGGAGTCCATTGAGGACAAACATTGTGACACGAGATTTATATATATTAAGATTAATATCGCCGATCTCTATCAAATTTGTTATAATTTTGAATTTTGTGTCTTTTTTGTATGAGCGAGACAGAAGGTAAAAAGCAGGTGAGAAAACGGATAAAATACGAAGAAAATTAATTAAAAAAGTTTAAAGAAGAAGCAGAAATAAATCAACCATCTAGCCTTTTATATCCTGGGGAATAGGGTCGCCAACGCGCTTGCGATGCTCCTGGTGTTGCAGACGTCTATAAGCTACGGTAATCGCTTACCATCAGGTGAGCCGTACGCTTGTTTGCCGACCTAGTTGTATTAAAAAAATCCTACTGCTTGGCTAAGGCGTTTTTCTCCATGTAGAAGAAGGATTGAAACTTAATCTATTACACTACTCCACTGCAGGTTGGAAGACAATAATATTTATAATACTTAAACATCTTAATATTAATGTGTTCTTTCTTCTTTATTTGTTTTGTAACTGTATCGTAAAAGTTTCCAAAAAGACTCGATTATTCCTATACCAGACGGGTACATAATTGACTGTACTAAAATTGTAGCCCGTTCGTATCGATTACATTGGATTGTGTCCAGCAGCCTTATATCAGCCCTATATTAAGACTGCATTCGCACGAACAATAATGTGTCACATTTCACGTATAAACTAAAATTGTTTGCGGTAGCAAGTTAGTGTTACAAGTTTACCTATTGTTTAATTTGCCTTGAATTTTGGTACAATGTACTCTGTGTTTATTGCACTATAACTGATAGGTTTTATGTTACTGCCCTTAAGCTATAAATTGAGTTGTTTAATTATATCGTTGTGCAATACGCGACTGTGCTTAAAGCCCTCGTTTTCGTCACTCTCATAAAACATTACCATTAGCATAATATAAATTTTAGGCTTTTTAGACTATAATTACATACAGGTCTTTGCCGTGGTCCGGGTGTTTATGCAGTCCTAGTGGGTCTCCCCACCGTGCCTCGGAGAGCACATTAAGCCGTCGGTCCCGGTTGTTATCATGTACACCTGATAGCGATCGTTACTCATAGTAGGGAATATATCCGCCAACCCGCATAGGAGGGGCCTGGTGGATTAAGCTCTGATCCTTCTCCTACATGGGGAAAGACGCCTTTGCCCAGTAGTGGGATATTATAGGCTGAAGCGATTACAGGCTGAAGCGAGACTATAATTAAATTAAGTAAAAAAAGCAAATTAAGTAGAAATGTAACACAAGGAAATATCCTTCTTAAAATCTAGAGAAACTCAACTAGTGAAGTGCCTTCCCCTCCTGTTGATTTGTTCTTATGGTGAATAATGTAGTTAGAATTCCTGAGGATAGGCTGCGTTAGCGGGGGACCCTAAGGTCGGCGACATGTTTGTAATGCTCCTGGTGTTGCAGGCGTCCTTAAGCTACGGTATCCGCTTGCCATACGCGGATCGTACAATGATTGTATAAATTAAAAAAAATGTGGGCTGCTATTTGTACTTTAAAAAAATACTGTAAAAAATGTTTGCAAATTACATGCTTGTTATGTAAGCCGAGTAGTAAGTACGTGTAACTATGTGTGATATTTGGTTGATGGAAATGTATTTTTTTATTATGAAAATAAAAGAATGTTAAATTATTTACTGTCCATTCTAATTAAATAACTTAGGTCATCATTCTGGCATAAGTGCGATATAAGCATGGACGCGCATAAAAAAGTGACTTTTGACCTCCTTGGTTTACCGTTTTATATTATTGAAAACACAAACAGTAAATAAGTAATCTGAGTGTGCTAGATGTAATATTGCATTGGGCATGGCTACATCCTATTAGTCGATTGGTTGATTCAGTCTGTAATATTCCACTGATGGGCACAGGCCTCTTTCACGGTGTAGGAGAAGGATCAGAGCTTAGTCCACTTCGCTGCTACACTGCGTGTTGGCGAATATATTCCCTACCATGAGAGACATAAAAAAAAGAAACAAAAAAAAATTTTACTATTAACTTTTAATAAAGGAAGTCTGTCCGGGCAGCTAGTTTACAAATAATATCGACTAGCACGTAGAAAAACATAATTGTCCTTAAGCAATTTGCTAGTAAGAAATGTCACTCAAACTTACTATACCAGTGTGAAATTCGTCAGGTCAGCTCAGGTAGTTTTATATGTACTTATAATTTCGGTTTTATCTACGCAGTACTGAAATAAATTTTAATTCTGATAAGGTTATTTCCGCATATATAATTTCATTAGTAAAGGTAAATAATAACGTGATTATAATAATAATAATTGTTTTTGCTCGCAAACGAAAAAAAACGACTTCATTTACATCGACAAGTAATACGAAAATAGATGAAAAAATAATCGAGTAAATGCGCATTATCAAAGATTACTCAAAAGGTTGTTATCAGGTCTCTATAAAATTTAAATGAGACCACGCGAAGAATATCACCTTTCGATTAAAATAAGAATCAAAATCGGTCTACCCAGTCAAAAGTTCTTTGGTAAAATACATAAAAAGAAAATACCATCGAATTGACACCTCCTCCCCTTTTGGAAATCGGCTAAAATAACATGCAAACAGTATTATAATCATTCATGTATCGAATTCGTAAACAAGCTTTAAATATAAGGATACATATATTAATATTATATAAACATTTAATGTATTTTTATATGTATTTACGTATACAAATCAATTGTCCATTGTTCTTTTTTTTCCCAGTGGAAAAAACATAATGATAAAGCACGTTAATGAAATATTATAACGTCTATATTGATTGTCATACAATAAAAAATAAACAGACAAATTTATTATTTTGTAGATTGTAAAAACTTTTTTTTTGGAACTTTTAAAATTACTTTTGTTTGATGTGTTTTAATTCCCTCAATCTTAAGATAATAAATATAACATAAAATATCTTGATAAGCTTTTAAAAACCACCGTATTTCTTCAGCATATCTGATCAGTATGGATTTTTTAATAGGCTTAAGCCAAGTCTCGTATGTAAACTAATAATGAGACTGCAACTTTTCTGTAACTTTACTGTTACTTTAAGCAATGAAGTGTTTACCTTAGAGCCAAAAAAATAGAGCCCTGGCCTGGGGTGGTATTCTCTGAGGGGCGGCGCAAGCCGAGCGCAGGTGGCAGCGCAAGCCGAATATATAATATATTAGGGATGTAAAAAAATAATCAATTTTAAAGAAAGGTTCCTATAAATATGCATATATTTCGGATAATTTCCCAAGACTCGATTATTTTTTGGCCTAGAAAAGACGAAAATTAAAAAAAAAACGATTATTTTTTTAATCGATTATTTTTCGAAATGTCACGGCTCTTAAACTTACACTGTTTTTGCCTTTTTGCCTTAATTTACGGGGTGTTAAATTAAAATGGCCTGGGGCGCTGAATCTTAAATTACTTCACTGACTGACTTACTGATTTATCTTACAAACTTAATTTGACCTATTGACTTTAACCTACACATCAGGTTAACAGATTTAACCTGTTAGCTAAAATCAATAAGGAGATTAAAATAAATTTAGGTTCGACTAAGTTTATCCTGTAATTATATTCTAACGACACTACATAAATGTACATAAAAACCAAGTACTTATAGACCAGTGCAGTAGCTTTTGAAACCAAAAAAAAATATAATAGGATGAAACCCATTGTAAAAGAAAGAGAATATAACGAAAATGAAAGGAAAAATAAATTACGGATTTAAGAGTTAAAAAAAGGTTTATCTCGATTTCCGGCTAAACTACAAGTCCTATGGAAACAAGTTCAATGACAAAGTTGTAGGTAGTAAAAAGATCTACAACTATTGAATTTACACTATTTTCACATAACTTAATTCGTGTGAAAAATTAAAAAAAAAAACAAGTTTTGGTTTTTTTATTTTTTATCTTTTGAAGAAAAAAATTTTTTTACTGGTCTATTAACACTACACTCCCACAAAATTATCAGTACATATGTGTTAATTAACTCTTTTTCCGATATCGTACGACAGTTCAAGAAAACCCCCAAGAAGAGAACATCGATAAATCTGAAAAGAAAAAGAAAGAAAGACAGGGAGTTAAGTGAGTAATATTGAACACATTATTTATTTTTATTCAGGTAGGGCATAGCAGGAAATATCTTATTCAAAATCTAGAATAGCCGGATTGCGGAAATATCTAAACCTTACAGAAGATCACAGCAAAATAATACCGTTCTCAAATAGTATTGTGTCCCTGTGGTGAGTGTAAATAAATGCCGAGTAATAAACTGACTCAATCAACAAGCCGCAAATATAGCATAACTAATTAACTGTGACAATTATCCAAATGTATTCGTATCCTCATGACAAAAACAATCGCGGGATAGTTTTTTTTTTTTATGTATAATTGATTTAGTGTATATGTAATATACTTATAATGATAGTAAGCCAAATGAGTAATTTTGTATGTGAATAATAAGTCTTCAGAATAATTGCAATTATTAAAAAAAATCTTTGTCCCTTATTATTTTTATTGAAAATAGGTCATTAAAGAGATATGGCTCATACTAGAAACAGTTAGTAGCAGTAAACAATCGAAAAATTTTAGACGACCAACACAGATAAAATCTAAATTACTTCTAATTAAGTGTTAATTTCGTTCAGTTCGTGTATTTCGAGCGTCTATAAAGAACCTTGGACAAAAAAAGAAGCAGAAAATTAAAAAAAAATTAAGACCAAACAACCTATACGACATCTATCGTTAATAGCAAGTAAGGTGGTTGTCTTACTGTCTTCCTGTACATAGTTTTATCCGAATTTTAAATAATACTTTTCTTTTGTCATACAAACAACGATTATAAACAAACATTTATAATATTTTATCTTTAATGTTTATTATTATTTCTCTTATATTTTTTTATGACCTTAATGACGTAGCGCCTGGTTGACCGAGCTAAGCTCGGTATTTTTACTAAATCGTGAAGGATTAGTAGAAGAGAGAGTTAAAATGATTTGCTGCCGGTTTTAATGAAGTCTTTTTTAATAATAAAGTAACGCACGATGTGTAACAAAGGCAATGTATAAAATTAAAATAAAAAATGCCGGTAAATTAAAAATTGATACTAATCACAAAATCACAAGATTGAGAGTAATTGCTTCTCAAAAACTGATAGGCGCTCCAACAAATCGTGTTTTTTGGAAATCATATATATTATTGGAATCATATGTATTATTGGAATCATATAATACGAATTATATATTTATAAAATATGAATAATATTTTTTTTACCGAAATAATCAAAAATATAAATAAATATAAAAAATCAAAAATAATTAAAAAATAATAATGATAAAATATGAATAATATTTTTCAGTATTACCGACATAAATATTAAAAAAATGAGAACTGGCTATTTAAATAAAAAATAACGAGTGCAATTAGAAAAAAATAATAATAATCGATCTTGTCGCGCGTTAAAAAAAATATGTAATAAATATATGTAAATGCAATTAAATTAAAAGAGCATAGAACAAGAGAATATTAATTCTTTCTTAACGCGACGAACTAAATCACAGAGAGGTAAATATATATTTTTAAAAAAAAGTTAGCGATCAAATTCGATTGAAGATCAAAATTAAATTAGACTAATGTAGAAAGTAATTTAATACAAGGAAAGACAATTTTAAGCTTAATACAAATTTGAATGAACAAACAACTTTATCTTCCTTTTATGGATTAAACGAACGAGTTTAACAGAACCCGAAATTATTTTAAATCTATACTATGGACTGAAATACATTTTTGATTAATCCAATATTAATTAAAACTACACTGAGCGTTCGAATTATTTCTGACACGTGGGTGGAGGTTAACTGTGGTCACTTATCATAACGGGTCTCCTTGACACGTGGCTCCGCAGAAACTCCCTGGATGATCACCCGCCAGTCTCTCGACTTCAGTTGTCCAAACTCCACCACCCCATCTCCATCACGATGTCAGCCGGGGTTAAAAAAAATTTTCTCGGCCAGAGGGAAGAATCCCGATGCTGATCCGTGCTCCAGCACAGCACGAGCCACAAGGAGGATCGAAAAGGTTGAGCAGTTATTTATCGTAGATGTTGGGGTTCTAGCAGTCAACCCACAAAATCCTGCCACGTGGTATCACCGGCAAAGACGGCACCGCACGTGTCCGCCACGCCAAGGACCCCAACGAAATCGTACCCAGAACCTGACCGAGGCTGAAGACAAAGGAAAAGGAAGGAGCTGCACAGCACCAGCGCTTATATAGTGCTGAGCCTAATCTACACCGCGAACCCCACCATTGGTTGCTTACGCAGCCCTACGTCACACGAAATACGCTAATAGCGAAACACCTAGCAATGAAGAATAATAATTCGATGAAACGAAATAATTGTTAAGAGAATGACGAAGAATAAAAATATACGTTACAATCTGGAAATTTGAGGATTTGAACCGTGATCTTTTCAGTCGATCGCGACTGGCCGATTTCCCACATCAGCTATTACAACTTTATTGACAGGTGCGAAATTTACTTTCGTATTCTAACGATATTGTAGCCATTTTTTCATTGTCTTAAAACTGGGATAAAACGACATTTTGAATCCTAGCTAGATGTATTTATTTCCATATTTTCATATATATATATAATTGCTCGTTTAGTATTAGATATACAGAACTGTTTGTTCGCTTACAATAATGAGGAGGAGTTAATTAAGAAATGACTAAACTCCGTGAATGTTGTTTTTTTTGTGAATACATGATATATATAAAATTGTGGTGTAAGCAAAGTTGCCTTACACATAGGTACATTTTTTTTATTCTTTATTATTTATGGAGGGTTTCGTCAGTCTGACGATGCCACCCTCATAGGTCTTACAAAATATTTAATACTTTCTACGCTTAAGAGCTACTTTCACAATTTTACACAACATTCTGGCTTCCTCAAATAGCGGGTAAGCCAGAATACAGTTACACTAGCCAACCTCATACAAATCCACTTGCAAAACTGATTTTTCAACTTCGTTCCGAACATATTCTACCATAACGTGATATACGTCTTCTTTTAAATTACATTCGGTGCAATTTGGCGAATTTATTTTACCAATTAGATCAAAAAATCCGTTTAGAGGGATGTGTCCAGATCGAACATAGGTACATAAAAAATATTAAATAATATTTACAATTCATCATTCCGTCATTCCGAACACCGAGTCTAGTTAATATTTTTCCTAAAAAATCTATAATAATAATATAAAGTTTGTTTGTTTTTTTGAACGCGCTAATCTCAGGGACTTCTGGTCAAATTTGAAAAAAAATTTCAGTTTTAGATAGCCCATTTATCGGAGAAGGCTATATATCATCACGCTAAGACTAACAGAAACGGAACACCAATGAAGAATGTTTCAAATCGGGTATTTTTTTCCTTTTTCTCAAAAGCTTACTCTGCGTACGTTGCGTGCGGATTAAAGTTAGCATTAGCCAAAGTAAATATTCTACTTGGACAAAGTCGCGTGCAGAAGCTAGTTACTCCATAAGTTGACAGTTTATGTATTTATATAAAAATATAAATAAATCAATAAAAATAAAGCACATTATTTTACGTAATATTATAGTACTCATTATCAACTAGGTCCCCGATATGAACATTGACAAGGTACTGGGAAAAACGATGTATATCTATTTAGGTATAATTTTTTTTTATAATCATACTTTTTATATCAGTATCCAAAAATATCTAATTCACTTAACATAACGTTAAAAAAATACCGGATTTTGATTCTAAAATTGAAATAATTACGCGTTGTCACAACATTACAAATCATTAAATTCGACCGTTTCACAATTTTGTGTAAATTAAATATGATTGATATTTACATCAGAGTGCTTATGAACGTGGGCGTTTCTATAATTCTGTAGTAAATAATTGTGTTTTAATGTTGTCACAGCTAATGAAAAGTTAAGTTAGAGCGTGCTTACATCATGTTCACATACGTTTATTATTTTGTTTTCCTTCATAAATAAATCATTCTGATATAGCATTTTATTATATATTTTTTTATTATCTCATCGACATCTATTTTCACCGATTTTAATTTCAAGTATACGTTATAAATAATAAAATATACTAAAACACAGTTTTGAATATGTGGTATGGTAACGTTTTTACCTCATTTAGGTACGTAGAATTTCAGAACGTGTAGTAAGATTACGAATTTAGTTTATTTATTTAAATTTTTCACATATATTAATTTAATTTAATCGTTAAAATACTAATTATAACATAAACTGTAACCTACCTAGGCCATACCATCCAACTAGGCCGCAACAACTTCGAGAAGGAGGCCGATAAGAGAATTCGGTTGGGCTGGTCGGCGTTTGACAGGCTTCGTTGAGTCTTCACTTCGAAGATTTTGCAATCATTACAGCCTATACAGTCCACTGCTGGACATAGGCCTCCACAAGTTTACGCCAAAAATAACGTGAACTCATGTGTTTTGCCCATAGTCACCACGCTGGGCAGGCGGCTTGGTGAACGCAGTACTGGCTTTGTCGCACCGAAGACGCTGCTGCCCGTCTTCGGCCTGTGTATTTCAAAGCCAGCAGTTGGATGGTTATCCCGCCATCGGTCGGCTTCTTAAGTTCCAAGGTGGTTGTGGAACTTTGTTATCCCTTAGTCGCCTCTTACAACACCCACGGAAAGAGAGGTGGTGGCTAAATTCTTTAGTGCCGTAGCCACACAGCACGTTTTGCAATGCTTGAAGATAAAAATCTTCGAGCGATGCGTCCTGTCTGTGTTAACGTATGAAGCGGAGACGTGGACATTCACGAAGGGACTGGTTCACAAGCTTGAAGTCACTCAACATGCAATGGAAACGGGCTATGATTGGGGTTTCTCTCAAAAATAGAAATGAGACTCCGAGAGAGAGTGAAAGTAACCGACATAACCCACAGAATTAGTAGGAAGTGGCTGTGAGCTGGTCATCTGTGTTGCAGGACCGATGCCCGTCGGAGCAGACGTGCTCGTGGAGTGAAGACCGCGCTTGGCAAACGCAATGTGGGACGTTCTCCAGCCCGCTGGGCAGACGATCTACGTAACATTGCATATGTAGGGTAGATGAGGATTGTGAAAAACCCGGGTCCTATGTCCAGCGGTGGATTACAATTGGCTGTACTGATTGACTGACTGATAAAGCCTGCAACACCAAAAGCACCAATCCCCACGCCAGAAGCTCTGGTCACCTTACTCACTACAGAATATAACACTGCTTAAGTACAGTTTTATTTAGCTGTGATCTTTTGT
This sequence comes from Melitaea cinxia, assembly GCF_905220565.1. Taxonomy (NCBI): domain Eukaryota; kingdom Metazoa; phylum Arthropoda; class Insecta; order Lepidoptera; family Nymphalidae; genus Melitaea; species Melitaea cinxia. Next base: position 13,306,333 of record NC_059403.1, read on the forward strand.
AAGCTCGAGTTACTTCCCCAGTCGAGCTGCTCCAGATTTTGAGCAGAATAATATACCCTGCTATGTGCAACCTTAGTTGATATAATTATCCTGGTGTGCTCTACCTCAGTTAAAATAAAATCATCAACGTTATAACTAAAAAACCCAGCCGAAAGTTCTACCGCGAATTTCAGTTTAATTTAATTAACGAGTTTTAATTTTGTCAACGTACTACCGAGTAGGTACGTGACGTTTATTTTCAATTTCAAATTATATCACATCATACATTCGCTCGTCATTTATAAGTTCTTTTAACCTAATTGAAAAAAAACATAGCGAAAACTCCGACTGATGGTCCGCCTAATATTGTGTACTAATTATAATGCTTAAATTTATGTGAAAGAATTAGAAACATGGATATTTTATTTTTTACTAAACTAGACACACAAAAGCTGGTAATTGAACAATGAATAACACAGACTAATTTTAATCCACGGACCACGGTTAGATAGCGTTATATTTCGCGGACTATATGTTCTAGGGTATATCCTGATATTTTCGTTTGAATCGCTTTTTGTTGAAATCGCTTCTTAAACCCTTTGAGACATTATTCTACTTACATAGGCAAAAACTACTTTACGGCTTATCGTTAAGACTAGCTTACTAAACGTATTCTAACTTCTAAAAAATTGGCACTGCAGTAATTGAAAAATTATTTAGAGGGTAACAGTTTTAATTGTAATATAAAATACGTTACTTTCTTTGAGCATTTTATATTATAAATCTTACACCATTCAATTTTAACGAATATCTTAGGAGTTATTGTGATTATTACAGTGTATTCAAATAAGTTTTTTTTTACTTGTAATGTGTATGTTTTTTTTTACAAGTTTGTCTTTGATTGTAAACACACCAACAATAAACAAAGCTGTCAGCTTTACCCGTATTTTTCGTGTTTTCTCAAGTGACATCAGATCAACTTTATTCGACTTAACTATGGTATTGAAAATATTGATATGAAATAAAATTTCTCATACATTCGTATCTACCTTAACTATTCTTCTTTCTAAGCAATAACTACTTCAATACATTTAATTAAAAAAAACTGTATATTTTATTTATACATATTACGTCAGCTTTTTATTTTGGACAGACCATCGTCTCTAAATATAGTTATTTACTGTACATTTACATGTATGTCATGTGACGCATGATGTGAATTGACAGCATGCTGTAAATGGGCTGTTATCCTTAATTAATTTATTAAATAATAATTATAATAATAGACCAAACCGGAGTTGTATAATTCAACATTATAAATTGTTTATTAATAAAAATATTTACACTTCTAACTTAAATATTAAATTCTCAATTTTGGTAAATCTCGAGCTTCCCCCCCCGAGGGTTCCCAAAAGGAAAATATAAAAAAAACATAGACTGAAGATATTAATTAAGAAACACATGATATGATAAACATCAAAACTTTTCTTCTCGAACTATTGTCCGATAATAATGTACATATTAAAAAAAAAAATGTTTAATTTAATAACATAAACATAGCTAAAATCACATGACACAAAATCAACCCAAAAAATTAAACCAACAAACAATATATTTTTTGATAAGGCTTACTAAGTTAACTAATTTACATAGAGATAACTAATACTTAGAGCAGTTTAACAATTTACTTTCTAATTAAATTTTAATTTAAAAATTGACATAGCATTCTTGAAGAAAATAGTTTTTATGTATAGTATGTATACACATGCATATAATGTGACATTAATATAACATGAATGTCACGTTAATAAATAACGTGACATGAAATCTAAAAACAATGCTAATATTTATATTATATTAATAAAAGTGAACAGGGTTGAGAACACAAATGAATAATGCAGACTTTCTAAATAACATAATTGTGTTTGCAAGCAAACGAAGAAAAACCGACTTCAATTATATCGACAAGTAATACAACGTAGGTAGACAAAAAAATGTCAAGTAAATACGCATTATCAAAGATTACTCCAAAAGTTATAATCAGATCTCGATGAAATTTAAATATGACCACATGATAAACATCGGCTTTCGATCAAATTAAAAATCATCAAAATCGGTACACCCAGTAAAAAATTATGCTGATTTTCGAGAGTTTCCCTCGATTTCTCTGGGATCCCATCATCAGATCCTGGTTTCCTAATCATGGTACCAAACTAGGGATATCTCCTTTCCAACAAAAAAAGAATTATCGAAATCGGTCCATAAACGAAGGAGTTATCCCCGAACAAAAACGAATTGAGTAACCTCCTCCTTTTTTGAAGTCGGTTAAATAAAAAGTATGTTATCTAAGTTAATGAAGGTATTTATTTATTGCAATATAAATTGATTCGAAGTTACATTACTCATTATTACTTTAGCTTCGTCAGTATTCATTAGTTGTCCTGACTGTCCTTGCCCAGGCTTATCGGGAGACGGGTGTATTTGTAGGGAAGCCTCTACGTCTAAGCATATTCTCTTATCTAACAAAGAAACATACTTCTCTCTTTCGGCGCCTTAGATATACATTATTATATTATTATTTCATCGAAATAAAATATTTATTTAACCGATAACCGAGCAATTGCTTTTTGTCATAATTATAGTTATTTATTTAAAACTTACCACTTGACAGACAGTTAAACAACATGTCTGGTACACAAAGTAGATTACAAAAAGGTTTAGTGAGTGTAACTTACTTCAGTTGTTGTTCATTTACGATTATGTGAGGTTCTTTTGTTTCGAAGTATGCTTTTTTTTTACTTGTGTTCAACATTTGTTTTACTGTCTGCTTTCGTTGTACTGAAGAGGGTGAAACTTAAACGTAAGGTAAACCGATATTTTGTATAAATCTTCGTGTTATTAGATAAGTAGTTTATCCTATGAATTCCTTTAACGCCGAGTTGCACGAAAAGAAATTAAAATTTAAGTAGAGATTAAACTAATTTAATCACAAGAATTTCATACAATTCTTGCGATTAAATTAGTTTAATCACTACTTGGCGTAAGTCACTTAGATTAAGTGTACTAGTGTAGTAACTATTTATTAATATTATAATAATTACAACATACTTAGATACAGAACAAAAAATAACGAATTAGTAATTTTCAAATAATTTAATACGATTAATTTATTTAAATTTTAAACGGATGGATGGTTGTGATTGGCCTTTTTGATTATATTTCATTCTTGTTTGTTTTATAATTTTTTCTGTGCTGTGTACCATCCCTTATAAGTAAATAAATAAATAAATAAATAAATAAATATTAGGAAATTAATTTACGAATGAATACTAGCTAGATAAGCCTTTATAAGATACGAGTAGATAGACAATTTGTTACATAAATAATAAGTAAATTGCAGTTGAAAGACGGTTTAAAAAAGTAAAGATAGAATATTGCCTTAAAAACTCTACAATTTAGTTTATTATTTTCAAAATTATAAAAGTCTTCAAACCAACTTGACACAGATCAGGTTTCATTATTTAATATTACTAGCTGTGCCCGCGGCTTCACCCGCGTTGAAATCAGTGAGTCACAAAGTTTTTTCAACAAACTTCCAGTGAAACTCTCATCAAAATCGGCTTAGCCGATCCGTAAACCTTTCCCTTGAAGCCCTCTCTCCATTGGTGAAACCGCATAAAAATCCATTCAGTAGATTTTGAGGGAATCGATCACATACACTTTTGGGGACTTGGTTTTATAATACACTAACTGTTGCCCGCGGCTACGTCCGCTTGGTTATGAAGATATGCATTACTATTAAGATGTTTAACGCAAATTATTTTTTTATTTCAGTTACTTGAAATGCTTATCACAATGAGTAACTTTTTGAAAGGCACAATTTAGTATAATTTAATAGTTATTTTTATAAAACCTCTCTATACACCCCATTTTTAGTTTTATTTTCAGGCTGCAGTATAAATAACCGATCAGGCGAACTTATAGCTGCTGTATATGTTTCATATAAACTATTAACCCCAATTAAACCCCCTTCGCTGTGGAATATCGCAAAACCCGTTCTTAGCGGACGTCTACTAACTATAATCTATCTCCCTGCCAAATTTCATCTTTGTTCATCCTGGATGGATGGACCATCCAGCGGTTTTTGAATTCTCGTGATGAGTGAGTCAGTGACCTTTCTGTTTTATATATATAGATTACGATGCATTATTTGGACACCTCCTCAGCATCTATAGAGCATATATTTTAAAATTTCAAGTCTCTTACTTCAAAAACATAAGACTTTCATACAAACTTCCGAACCCCGTTTTATCCCCTTATGAGTTGATTTTCGTAAAATCAGTTCTTAGTGGATGTCTAAGCCCCATAAGGAACCTACCTGCCGAACCTTAAGTTTGTAGTTGTTATAGTTCGGAGATTTCGTGATGAGTGAGTCAACCTACCATCCCCCGTTTTAACCCCAAAAGGGAGTCGATTTCTAAAGATATATTATTTGAACACCTCCTCACTATCGATAGAGCATAAATTTTAAATTTCAAGTCTCTTACTTCAAAAACATAGGACTTTCATACAAACTTCTAACCCCCGTTTTATCCCTTTAGAGGTCAAATTTCGTAAAATCCGTTCTTAGCGGATGCCTACGTTTTATAAGGAGCCTACTTGCCAAATTTCAAGTTTGTAGGTGTTATAGTTTCGGAGATTTCGTGATGAGTGACCTTTCGCTTTTATATATATTATTATAGATTATTATAGATTACCGACTTAGAGCCTGTTTCGGTAGGAACCCCTGATAAAGTTTATCTGGCACGTAAGTTACTGACAGGCTTTATCAGAAGAAGGTTAAAAATGTGTTAGGGTATTTTATTTAGGGTTACATTAGAATCTGTTTTCCTTCAATTTATAAACTATAACTTTTTGATTTATAGTTCGATTTGACAAATAAATTTGAATTTTCTGATAATTAATTGTGTTTGCTCGCAAACGAAAAAAAAAACCGACTTCAGTTACATCGACGAGTAATACAACGTAGATCGACGAAAAAATAGTCAAGTAACGACGCGTTATCAAAGATTACTCAAAAAGTAGTTATCAGATATCAATAAAATTTATATGTGACCACATGACAAACATCAGCTTTCGATTAAATTAAAAATTATTAAAATCGGTACACCCAGTAAAAAGTTATTGCGGATTTTCAAGAAGTTCCCTCGATTTCTCTGGGATCCCATCATCAAATCCTGGTTTCCTTATCATGGTACTAAACTAAGGATATCTTCTTTCCAACAAAAAAAGAATTATCAAAATCGGTACACCCAGTAAAAAGTTATTGCGGATTTTCAAGAGTTTCTCTCGATTTCTCTGGGATCCCATCATCAGATCCTGGTTTCCTTATCATGGTACTAAACTAGAAATATCTCCTTTCTAACAAAAAAGAATTATCAAAATCGGTACATCCAATAGTAAGTTATGCGGTATAATACAACGTAAGTCGACGAAAAAAGCGTCAAGTAAAAACGCATTATTAGATATAGCTCGAAAAGTAGTTGTTAGATCTCAAATAAATTTAAATGGGACCAATTGGCACACACCACCTTTCGATTAAAAGAAAATTTGTCGAAATCGCTCCACCCAGTCAAAAGTTCTGATGTAACATACATAAAAAAAAATAATTGTGTTTGCCCGCAAACGAAAAAAAAAACCGACTTCAATTACATCGACGAGTAATACAACGTAGATCGACTAAAAATAGTCAAGTAACTACGCGTTATCAAAGATTACTCAAAAAGTAGTTATCAGATCTCGATAAAATTTATACGTAACCACATCGCACCTTCGGTGGAACAAGGGCGTATCTTACAAAAAATCGTAAAATGAGTTAAATATGCAGAAATGCCCAAAAAACACTCTAGTATCTAATGGGACAAAGACTCCCATTAGATTCACTTTAAAAGTCGCTACACGGCAATAGTGTCTTTGTCATTTTGAATCGATTTGGTGGGCGTTTTGGCGCGACATCGTCTCATTGGTCAGTTGCGCCGTTGCCCCCGCGTGCAATGTTTTTATCTTGGAGCGTCAAAGCCGCGAAGGTAAATATGCCTTTTGATATTTGATATTCCTGGAGAGACAAAGTCATATTTAGCACACTTATGCCTTTTTTGTGAGCAAATGCTTGGAAAGACAAAGCCATTGCAACATTTGTGACTTTGTACTTCCAACATTTTTATTATTTTATAGTGTTATGAACAAATGTGGTGTTGTTATTCCAATACATGTTTTATAAAATAGGCATAAAAACAATTCATACTTTCTCATACCGAATTCCTTTCTAACTCTGAGTAGTTGATTACACTGTGACAAATAATATTTTTTTTTAAGTTTAAAATGGTGTTGCTGTTTAAACTCTGAAGCTTTATTCTAAGTTATACAGTTAAATTTTCAGGGAAAAATGGGATCCCGAAGTCGAAAAGTTTTGATGATGTTAAATGATGACAAAGACATTCAGAATATCGAAGAAATGCATGTGCCTCAAATTGATAGCATCCAAACCACCTTCATTGAAGACCACCAGAATAAAAAAATCATCATCATCATCATCATCATCATCATCATCATACCAGCTCATGGACGCCCACTGATGAGCATAAGCCTCCCCTAATGCTTTCGACGACGATCGGTCCTGCGTTGGTTCTTTTTTTTGGCAGCGGGATTTGAAGAACTTAGACCCCACCGCACGGGCAATTTCCACCAGCCCGTCGTTGAGCTCGTCCACATTCACGCAGTCGGCCAGGCGACAGGCTAAAGCGATTTTGGAGTTCGAGTTGAAAGCTCTCGGGGTTTTGAATCTGAGCAGGCGCAGGTCGGAGCGCAGATCCTATCAGCCGACCCCTCTCAAACTTGATATTGATATTCAATGTGCCTCGGACAAGTCGGTGATCACTTCCTGTTTTCACAGCGTTGATCACTGAGACATCACTAAATATGTGCTTGTTCGTCGACATGATAAAGTCTTATCTCGTTCCTGACGGTGCCGTCGGGACTCCACCAGGTCATTTGCGCCGTTCCGGCTTCCTGAAGAAGGAGTTCATTATAAAGAGTCCCTCCTTCTCCATGAAGTCAGTCAGTAGCCAGTCCCGGGAGTTCCGTTGGTCGTATCCAAATTGCTCCACTCACAACTCATCACCGCATCGTCTGCTTAGCTTCGCATTGAAGTCCCCCATCACAGCAATGTAGTGGCATGTAGAGCTATGTATGGCTGTAGAGATTTCCTCATACATAGCTTCCACTTCGTCATATGAGTGTGTCCAGGTCAGTGCGTAAACCTGTATGACCTTTAGCGAATACCGCTTGGATATTCTGAGTATAAAGTACGCCACCCTACTCGACACTCTCCTGACGACGTCGATGTTGTTGACGAGAGCCTTGCGGACGAGGAACCTGACACCACCCTGGGACTGTTGGTCGCCCTCCCGATAGTACAGCAGGTTGCCAGACTTGAGACATCGAGTCCTCTCCCTCTCTTCGGACTTCAGATAAGCCTATAATATCCCAGCTCAACCTGCTGAGAGCTTCTTTCAACTCAATGAGCTTCGCGTCGGTCCACAGCGTCCTAGCGTTATATGTTGCCAGGGCCAAGTGTCGTCGTTGGGTGTGGTGGCCTGGCTTCTGCCGGAGATTATAGCCTCCTGCCCCGCCGTTATCGTGGCCTCCACCGTAGGACTAGCGGGGCCGCCGGGGACTGGGGGACAATTTTTTGTCGTGTCTGCCATTTAGGGGGATTTGGCGTAACCGCCACGCTTGCTAGGCTGTGCTTAGAAGGCGCTGCTGCCCACCCTCTAGTCGTTTTTCCTCTATCGCCTCTTACGATACCCACGGGATGAGATGGGGTGAAATTACAGATACTTCTTTAAGGGATAGATCTCGTGCTACGTGATTCATTTGTTTTCTATGAAAGCATCGTTGCTATTATTATTTTAGTTTCTTAGATACGTTTCCTTTTTATCGTTTTTTTTTTTTTTTTTTTTTTTTTTTTTGTTAAATATTTACTGTAAAAAGCCAAAGTGGTCTGTACAACAATAACTATGAAGATTGTTTGTAGTTTTATGTTTGTTAGTTTTGATTTGTTCAAGTGGAGTTAGTAAGTGAGTTTGATTTGTAAGAGTAAAGTAAAAAACGGACTGATTACTATGGACAAAGATTTTATAACGTTAATATTGACGCTAATTTTAAAGGCAAATTCCAAAGAGTTTCGCTAGAGTTTTTTAAGATTTTTCAACAGAAGTTCCTAAAAAAGATGTTTAATTATAAAATAAAACATTTTTTGCAACAAATAAACTAGTTTCTATTTTTCAAAATCTTTAAAACACGCACGATAAATATGGTCATAATTACAAAACGATTTAAATGTTGGTGGAACAAAGGCATAAATGTACACCTTATTTTGAAAAAAATATTAATAGCAATTAACAAAAAATATTTGACACTTGCAAACTACATGGCCATATTCACAAATAAATAGGTCGTATTTCATGCAAAGAACAAACACTTTGAAGCAGTACAAAGACGAATAATACGACTCGGAATGTAAAAAAAACTTTAAAATGGCTCTCCTGTAAAATTACAAAAAGTGGAGTTGAGCCCTTGTTCCACCGAAGGTGCGACATAATAAACATTAGCTTTCGATTAAATTAAAAATTAACAAAATCGGTACACCCAGTAAAAAGTTATTGCGGATTTTCGAGAGTTTCCCTCGATTTCTCTGGGATCCCATCATCAGATCCTAGTTTCGTTATCATGGTACCAAACTAGGGATATCCCCTTTCCAACAAAAAAAGAATTATCAAAATGGGTACATCCAGTAGAAAGTTATGCGGTATAATACAACGTAGGTCGACGAAAAAAGCGTCAAGTAAAAACGCATTATTAGATATAACTCGCAAAGTAGTTGTTAGATCTCAAATAAATTTAAATGGGACCAATTGGCACACACTACCTTTCGATTAAAAAAAATTTGTCGAAATCGGTCCACACGGTCAAAAGTTCTGATGTAACATACATAAAAAAATAAAAATAATAAAAAAAAATACAGTCGAATTGAGAACCTCCTCCTTTTTTGGAAGTCGGTTAAAAAGAAAAATATGTAACTGACTTTTATCTGTTGGATACTGTTATATGTCAAATAGCTATATCAGCCACCAGTGAAACAGGACCTTTGACAAACCAAAGCATACAAGTAATGGCGTTATTTCAAGCTACCATCTAATCTGTTTTCTGTCTAATATTTTGTTTTAAAGGTGACGATGGGTAGCTGGTTAAGTTACTTGTGGTGGGGTGGAGATCCAGACGTAGTGAACCCCCATTCTGGACTCACGAGACGTGAGATTTATGCAGTTCAGCAGTCATGGGCTCCAGTATACGCCAACTCTGTTGCAAATGGAACAGAGCTGTTAAAAAGGTAAACAAAGAGAAAACGTGTGAGAAAAAGGTTTGTGGTTGCACTCCTCTGAAACAGCTCGACCGTTTTTTTATGATTTTGGTATATGGTAGGTAGTAGGGCGTAATATATATTTCATGCCGCTAGATTATTAAGGGTGTCTCACTCTAAATCCAAAACAATATTTCTATTTAAACTTCGAACTTTGACAGTTCGCAAAACAGGACCGTCTGAAGGGTCAGCTAGTAGCTAGATATACTAATACAAGCCTTAATGACAAAATATAATTTGTTTTTACAACCGGCTCTACAGTAAGAACCTAATAAAATATTTATGTTGTAGTGTACTTCTATACTGAATACGCACTACTTTATTACTTACTTTGAATTTAACTTCAAGCGTTGGATGATAAAACGGTTATATTCTGTATTATTTCTATATCAAACAACTTCAATAAGTAAGGATAGTTAGAGCAAACTGCAGCGGCAACTGCAGAAACAATTAGTTTACATATTCGACGCGGTAGTACAAACAATACAGTTCCGGGCATTAATTTTATAACATTAAAAGACTTATGATTATGAAAAACTTTTAAATAAGTAAATAGTTTTTTTTTAAATACACCGCCTTTGTACACTGTTTTTTTTTTATTTATTTGTAATATGTTATTGTATTGATCGTTGTTGTGTACAATAAAGAGTATCTATCTAGTCTTATATAAAAATGCCAGCTCAATTTTCGTAAAAAAGTGTATGGTCATAAATACCTACATTTATGCTACTTAGTACTGAAAGCAAACGAAATTAATGATAAAATGGGTTCCCCCGTTTCAACGCCTTGGCGTAATTAAAAGCAGACTCCCGTGTCTGCGCGTTGTTACGGTAGATGAAAGCTGCTCCCTTTCGCGCCACTTAACTTTAAAACTCTAGTGATACGGCGGAAAAATATATAAAAAGCTGAAAGAAAAATAATAATTTATTTTTCTGTGTGAGTTATTATTCACCTGGAATCCGCATTCTTTATAATATTGGAAGACACTTGTTCTACAAGACAAAACAGATTTTCATACAAGTGACAGAAATCGATCTATTTGCTTTAGAATTCCAAGAAAATATAACAATAATGCTATTATCTAAACCTATTTTAACTTGATATCAATATTTTCTGATTTTTAGTAAGATTTTAATGTGAATACGCGCAATATTGTAAAGTATTTGGTCCAAATAAAGAATTTATCATTTATTTATATTTTTTTAAAGGTTCATCTGTCAAGGTTCAGAACTCTCCGTAAAATATAAACAAGTATATTAATCTTATAAGGATAGTGTGGTGTATTTATTTAATTTAAAAGAATTTTAAATGAATATATATATATATATATATATATATATATATATATATATATATTAAAATACACCACACTAATAGTGTGGTGTATTTAATCGTAATCGATACTTACTATATGTAGATTAAATAAAGGAAACTGTTTTCAGGTTTTTCCGATCTTATCCGGAAACCAAAGAGTTCTTCAAAATGATAAAGAAATCGTCTGAAGAAGATTACGCCCAGAATCCTCAGTTTAAAGCGCACGTGATCAATTTAATGAGTTCCATCAATTTAGCGGTGAACAACCTCCACCAGCCTGAAGTCGTTGCCGCCATGATGAATAAATTAGGAGAGTCGCACGGGAGACGAAAAATACAAGAAGAACATTTTTACGTAAGCTTAATACATTTAATACATACTTACTTAGTTTATAACCTTTTATATATTATGTATTTGAAATATACTAAGAAAGCTAACAAAAACTCAGCTCTAACGTTTCAAGTACATTTTTTTGGTGCTTTGCGTTGAGGAATAACTGTAAATTCCGAGAAAAAATTGTGAGCCATTAGCCAACCAGAAATAGAAAAACGTATTGGATTAACTGTAAATTCTTCCTAAAAAGGCTGTTGCTTAATTATTTAAAAGAAATGTCACAGAAGCTGTACTTTATATAACACTGGAAGAAATGATAAAATTCTAACTTCAAGTTTTCAACTTCGAAAAGTCAATGTTTGCTTTCTAGGAATTCATGTATATAATAAAATACCGCAAACGGTTTTACATTTGCCATCAAATAAAATTAAAGTACCTACACATACAAAAAACATATAAGAAAAGTCAAAAAAAATGGTTAGATTTAATGTTTCATGTACCTAAGAACATTTCATGTACCCAAGTATAAAAAGGGTAGGTACTACAAGCCAAAATTAATGTTTGATTTTTTTTTATATCACTAGGTCGGCAAACAAGCGTATGGCTCACCTGATGGTAAGCGATTACCGTAGCTTATAGACCCCTGCAACACCAGAAGCATCGCAAGCGCGTTGCCGACCCAATCCCCAATCCCCCCAGGAGCTCTGGTCAGCTTACTCACCAACAGGAACACAATAATATTTGAAAACAGTATTATTTAGCTTATTAGATATTAGAGACTTAATATATTTTTGTAAATTCCCTTTTATATACTAGTACTTAAATACTAGGAAATAAAATCCGTATTCAATTGTTTATTTTTTTTTTATTTTACAGTACTTAAAGGATGTCATTGTCAAAATGTTCATTGAAGTTTTAAAATTGGAGGGAGCAACGTTAGCCGCTTGGGGCAAAACTGTGGACTTTTGGTACAAGCATATCTTCGAATCACTGAACAACGCAGACACAAGATAACGCCTGAATTCTTATATTTACCTACTTACTAAAGATGTATGTACAAGAAGTAAATTCGTAAATAAAATAGCTCGCATCTTCGTTCAATGAAAATTAATCGTGAGTTAGTATTAGTAGTTAGAATAAAATAATTAAATATGCTTTTAATATTTGACATTTAAGATATTAGATATGTACCTATACTATCTAGGTATCATTATTTTATAGACTAGTATTTAGTTTATATTTATAAACTGTATTTTAAATGGCCTACAATCTACATTATGTAACTTAAAATATAAAAGAATGCTACGATTTTATAACATTTGATAAATAAGTAGCTTTAGTTAAAACTTGTAATTTAATAAAGAGTGTAAACTATTTGCATAAAAGGTGTAGCAATATTATGTTGTAAAATTAATAAATGAAATATTTAAACATATCAATAATAATTGTATATTGTTACTAAGAATTTACGGATTTATAATTTTTACAATTTTATATCAAAAGTATATATGTACGATAATGTACTCGTAAAAGAAAGCAATACAAAGCATTTTAATTACTCTAGATACTCCAGTAGAATGGCGCCATGACTACAGCTAAATATTGCTAAATTCCATGATATGTAGACGCAGTAAAAATTCAATGTTTATTTTAAAAAGAAAGAAAAAAATAGGCATTCAGTCGTGAAAAATTATTTTATAAGTAAATTTTATAGGTACTAAAATCCTTTTATATTTGACATTTTACATCGGATTTTTTTTTTTTTTTTGTAATCTCACTTAGCAAGCCGATATTACAATTCACCATGTAATGTTGTATTAGCAAAGAAATAAAAAAATGGTGATTCAATATTACTTTAATATATAACAAATGCCATATTTTTTTTATTTATTTTTTTTTTGTATAAAATGTACTATTTAGTAGCATAGTTTGGCCTACTCAAATGCCTTAAAATAAATAAATTTAAAAAAAATTCAAAATATTCGAATACATAATGTCAATAACTTCTAAAGTTACTAGCGTTATAAATAAACTACATCAAAAGCGATAAAAAAAAACTCTTGACAAAATATTTAATTAGTCTTTTAATCATTGTGTAAATAGCGAATAACACATGCATCTTCTGTAAATATGTGCAGAGAGCATTGAAATACAGATATCTATGTACAAATAATCATGTGAGCAAATATTGCGTTAATTTTACAAATTTGTTTAATCAGTAATACATTTAATATGTGTAAATATTCTCAATATCAAGACTTGTTTTATTTGACACTTACACGTTGTAGATCAACAATTTTTTTAGGAAGTAAAGTGTAGTTAGCAATCATATCTTACAACAGAAAAGCAACTAATATAACCTTATATCAACGAATGTACGTTTAGTTCTAAAACCTAAATAATTTTATTTTCATCTTCGTCGTTTTACATCATCTGAATAGAAAATAGTCGAATTGTTAAAAATAACTTTTAATATCCCAGGAGTCATGTGACATTAGGTAAATTTGGTTAACAGAATTTTGAATTTTACTAAATAAAAGGTAGAGTTCTATTTTAATTGATATAATATTATTTGTTAAAATGTGTACTTATATTTTTAAATATTAAAGATGGGCGAATAACTGTCTAGCCAGTTCCAAGAAAGTCGATTTATTCAGCCAAGCCGTTTTTGTTTCGTTTATTTAAACAGTTATTTTGATAAATTTCTCACTCTGTGTAAGTTTTTTTTTTAAATTACGCTTAAAGGCTTATTAAATTTTCTTTTTAATAATGGACCGAAGTAATAGTTACTATTTTTATTGGTTTAGCTATACAATCAACTGGAAAGAATATTGAATTATCCATGCTGCACGCCAATTAATCCTTGTAAAAGTTGACCATCCAGAAACGCAAACTTATTTGCTCTCTAATAATCAAGATGCCAAAAATGGTTTCAACCATCTATCTATGCTTTGTGTTGACTCGGTGCCAAAATTATCACAGATTCAGAGATCATATAATTAAATTAACTAATTGTATTTGCTCCCAAACGATTTTTTTTTATTTCAATTACATCGACAAGTATCTAATATAACGTAAGTAGACGAAAAAAAGTCAATAAAATACAATTCCTCTCCCTTTCTTGGAAGTCAGTTAAAAAGACAAGCGAATGTTATAGAATTTTAAAACCCCCGAGTAAAACGCTTTTTCGCATTGTCTACAAATACATCTCGACTGCAGCACCAAGTCAACGCGATCAAATCGCAAGATAATAACGGCAAGGAACCTACTCATTGAAACTTAACTAGTGAATCCAAACACAATGTCTGTAAATCTTCGAAGGATTAAATTCTCTTCAGACCGACGTGGTGGCAGCGTCAGGTCATGGTTTACATATAATTGTAATTTATATAAATCAAAGATCATATATATGCCAGAAATGTGAAGCGCTTATCGAATAACTTCATTTGATGCCGAAAATGGCTTGTACTATTTTGGAAGAACTAATAATATTCTTCGAACTGCTAAATAGATTTTTACCAAAAGTAGGTTTGAACCACCGCAAAGAAACTCGCTAAAAACATAAAAAACCGCACTGAAATCTTTCTATCGATTCGAGAGCTACGATGCCACAGACAAACATTAGCGAAAAACTTGCAAAAAAAAACAACACCCTTTTTTTGCATCGAGGGTTAAAAGTAGATTTGATTCCACAATAAAAATCGTTACAGATTACAATATAGAAAAAACGGCGCGAAAGGTCTGTGGACGGTCGGAACAAAGTTCCTATCGCTATTTGGTAGATGTTTGCTGTGCTGTCATAATTTATATTGCAAAATATCAAGTTAACAAAGTTAAATTAAAAACTTTCTAATAAAATATATTTAGTTCTATGTGATGCAATGTAGAGTACAGTGTACCTACATATATGTAAAAACCACAAAGCTGTACATGGAATAAATTATATTTAAAAAAAAAAAAAACAACGTCCATACAAGAAGTTTCGAGAAAAGGTTTCGTTACGCTTTTTTCGATCTCGATCTAGTCTCTCGCTCAGTATGTCTACCGCGCGTAACTTCGTTCCAAAAGTTTTTATTTGAGTAAATGTTGTAAAGATTTGGGAGGGGATTGTGGGAATAGGTGTGAAATGAAACTCACGCTTTTATATATAATTTTTTTATTTTTTTACAATTAATCAGATAACATACATATCAAACCAGCCGAAGTATGGCTAAACCCATTTATTATCTAAACTTATGAACAATACAAGAAATTGATACATCTCAAATTCACCTTAGTTTAAATATATAGATATATTATATATGCATTCACTCTACATATAATCTACAACCTACTTATTCATAATCTAATTTTTGCATAAATTCAAAGTAAATATGCCCAAAAGAAATATTGTTGAACTATGAATATACATATAACTTTTTGGCAATTAATTGAGTATCATTTCTGTGCATAGCAAAATTAATTTTTCTTTAACATGTAACTTAGATCTTATTCATAAAGAGGCCACAAATATAACAGCGTTTCTGTCGTCAGTTCGATTATATAGGGACTTTTGTTAAACATTATTGCCTATACTATAAACGTTACTCTTATGAAATGTAAGAAAAATATCCTTACGCGATAACTGAATTAGCCTAGCAGTGCTGTGCAGTAAGAGTAGGGTGTACGGCCACACTTGTGCGTACACGTTGCGCTGCGTACCGCCGGCCGGCGCCTGCGCTACACTTACCTTACAATACTTACTTACGATTCCGTTATACCGTACAACACTTCACATAATGATCAAAACAACTATTTGTCATCTACATAAAACTTTCTCCAAATGTTTATATTAAAATATGTCTACTTATTGTAACTTCTAAATAGTTACAGCCAACTTTACAAATAATTGATACATTAGACTCTCAAATAGATCTCTACTAACTATTATTAATGGTAAAAAATAAAGAATAAAATACTTCTAAACATTGCATTTCAATCACATAAGGTTTAGTTTAATTATACAATAATAACATCTTTTTAAAACCCGAACATAAGTATTACGAGAACATTGATATCGTTGAGTTCTGGAATGGAAAATAGCACACTTAAATTCACTAACTGTTACACTTACATAATAATTATTGTTCTTCTGTTTTGTTTGTAAAATAGATTGCTTTAGGTAGTTTCAGAAAATAACAATAAAAATATATATATTATATATATCGTCTATACGTCACGGTGATACAATTCATGATATATCTTAAAATAACTTAAAAGAAACGTTAATACAGGTGGGTGTACCAAATAACAGTGCAGTGCGCTTCGTAAGTACGGGGGGAGGCGATAAATAGGTTGACAATATGTGAGGTTAACGAACGAGGTAATAGATAGAGAAGGACAAGAGGCGGACGCCGACGCTTGCCTCTCTTATTTGGTACGACCGCGGACGCGCGCAGAGCCTCGGGAGCGAAAACAAGCGCCGTAAAGACAAGGCACATGGGTCGGTCCAGTGGACCTCCGCACCGGGGCTCTGCGTCTACGTGTACGGAAACACACCACGAGACGCAACTGACGACTAATTTACACTCACTTCACAATTTTGAGATTGAAAATATACGAGTTTCAAATAAATGCCGAAACGGTTAAAACGAAACTTAAGGAACACTATGGAAGCAATCTAATTGCGAACACATTTGTACTACGTAAAAAATTAATACACAACCCTTTGCGCGAAAAAGACTGAAAAGTTCAACTTTTTTTGTCACGTTTGAAACAGGTAACACTTTTAGTGAAAAATTAAGATTTTTTTTTTATCACGCCCAAAAACTCGCCGATGACTGACCTCGAGCGAGATGGATCATTGCATCGCGCGATATATAAATATAAAATATTTTTTTTAAATTACCTGTTTCATTACCAGTTAATACTACGTCTTTAGAATTAAATTTTTCTCATCACAGAGATTTACACAGAAAAAATCTTTTATAATTAGTCTATTGATATCATTATGAAAAATTTAGTATCTGCCTATTAAAAATACGATTCAAATACAAATATTGAGGATTTTTTTTAAATATTGGTGTAATGAGACGAGACAGCTTAAATCTATAATATAAACTTATCGATTATCATAACTTGATATTATTATAACGAATTACGTTACTGAGACACGTTTTAACATCTACGTTGTACTTTAACTCAAAGGTGGTACCAAAAATATACTTTATTATAAAAACAACGCCAATCGTTTATTACTTTAGAGAGTTATCAAACACTACAACACTAAAGGCAATTAAGTTCTTTCATTATTATGATATAACTTAAGACTTTATTATAATTATATAAAACCTAACACAATTACGGGGTTACGGATATGAATAGAAAGAAACGAATTCGAATAATAGAAATGTTAGTCGATATGCAACGTTTAAGATCAATGTTTAACGTAAATTAACTGCAAATGACATCGGTGGTAAACGATACTTACAAAAATTTAATGTTCAGTCTGTGCGTACAGATGACGATGTCATGACATATAACACTGGCTTGCGCGACGTGACGCGACGTGACGCGACGCGACGTGACGCGACGCCGTGTCGCCCCACGACACGTTTCCGCGGCTACGCGTGGCCTCGCTCCCGTACCACCGAACGACGAACGTATCCTATACGCTACTAAGTAAAAATATACGCAAAGCAGTATGTCTCGTCACATACAAAACGTGTCGATGGCAGTAGGAAACCTCTAATAAAATAAATATTTTTATCCGACTCACTGGATAATATTAAAAATATTTTTTTCTTAATCACAGCTATCAGTCTGTCAAAATTTAAAAATTAAGTATATTTTCAGAATTGGATTAGTCGTTCCTCACTTAAATAGGTTATTTATTCAAGTACGAGTACAATCAAGGTACAAAAGTGACTAATGTAAGACCGCAGAGTATTGTTTGACGCTGGTGCGTTTGACATACATGAGATTGTACAGTTAATTGGAACATAGAGATTTGGTCGTTGAAGCTACGTCATTATGTATATCAAGAACGGTGCGTCGAGAGGAGTCGAGTTCTCTTACAGTAGACGAACATTGAATATAAACAATTTCACACAGGTACAACAGAGATCTAATGAAAGAATAATACGAATAATAACTAGTTAGGATATGATAATTAATTATGCTCGATAACAAAAGCTCATTCAAAGCGATGTTCGAATGCGAGGAGACTAGAGAAGCAGTGTCTTGTGAAGTTAGCGAGCAGCAACTGGAGTCTACTGCATCAATTAACTGTTGGTGGGGGAGGGGTTGGCCTTGATACACATACATATATACATAAACGCTATATACTCGACAGTGAACGAATCGAATGCGAGCCAAGCGACATGAACTGGTACCGAAACACGGCAGAAAGTTTCGTGCCATGGAGGGACACATGTCAGTGGCTACGACTGGTACTGCCGATTGTGTCCACTTATTGATCTACGATAACATTACATATAGCAGTTAAAAATATTCTCAGCGATCACATTTATTTAAATTACCAAATAGAGAATTTAGCTTACTTCAACATTTTAATCAATGGCCCTCTGTTTACACGTAAAGTCACTCAGTACATTATTTTGTATTAATCAGTTGTTTGTGTTAATCGAGAACACCCTTTGTCTTACAGCTATATATACCAATAATACAAAAATTCATTCACTATAATTAAGGTAAATTTTAGATATTTAAACACTAAAATGTAAAATATTAAACATCCTAAATAAACTCTGATATTCCAATTTTTAGGCATTAGCTCAATTAATTAAATATATTCTTGAGTGACTATGACAAAAGAGAAATAAATGCAATATAATAATACTACCCAACCATTCCCTTGTATCATTAGACAGGTTCCAAGCTGCTCGGGCTGATCTGCCGCCTTAAGGCTACACCGCCTACCGCTACCGCTACCGCTAACTACGTCAAAGCCTTCGTTAGTTTATATTTGGTATTCACTTAATCGCACCACGAAACAAGACTAGAGGAATGATTGCCTCTTGTGCCGACGCCGACCCGCCACGACCCTCGTAATTAAGGAAGACTAGTTTCTTTGTAGATATCACCTAATATTCTTCTATTGTAATAGGACGTCAACGTACAAAAATATATATAAAAAAAGATAACAAGCAACTTTTAAACCTTATCAAATTAAAAGGCCCTCCTGAATATTGTACAATATCACTACGGCGACGCCAGAAACGACAGCGTCACGATACGAGCTCTCGTCAATGGAAAGATGAAATGTCTTTTTAGTATGCATCGCTGTCGAGCGCAATGGACGTTTCGAGGGTAAATAAACCACACCGTTCGTATATATTTGGTCCCTATACGAGTTTATCGATCAAATAAATAATATTTTAGCTATTTCGATTGAGATCGCATTAAAATGCGTTATTAAAGCCGATATCGTCACCGCGCCGCGCCTATGCCAAATATCCAATTTTTATTTAAATTCGACTAAGTCTCAGTGGATTTTGAACTACAACTAGGAGGCGAGGAGCGATGTAGACTATCGTAACGTTACACGTTACTGATTGAGATGCGTTCTAGGCGGACACATATACGCGAAAACGATGCAATACTCAACACAATGGTCCATTTTTAAGATAATTAAAAGCTAATCAACGGAGATGGCGAACATAATTTTTAAAAAAATTTCACTCGTGCGCCAAGGAAGTATAATAATAAAGTTTAAAAATAATAAAATAATAAAATAACAACAAATATGAGCAAACTACTATTTGAATACTTGAGCTAAAATAACACCAGAGCAGCTTGGACAGAACACCGAGCTCGGCGGCCGTTATAATAAATGGCTCCCATTTGTACGATCAATAGTTTGTGATGTCACATCCGCGCGGATTACCTAAGAATATATTACATGTGGTCGTTAATGGCAATAAGACATCGACTTTGGCATACAAGTGTTATGGAATCGGTTCGGGGCGCGACCCGCACGGAACCGCACGGGACCGGACGGGACCGCACGACGCCTTCGACGGATCATTCTCGAACTAGATAAACGATTCAGTTACATATTTAATTCGGGTAAACTTCATGAAAAACCAAATAAATAGATAAAAATATTTACACGTAAGTATAATATATAAAATGTTGATTGATGTCATAACACTTATAATAAAAAGTAAAACATAGCTAAGCTCATTAATGATTACACGAGGCGCCGCTCGCAGCTTTATATTGTCTACAGCTAGTCACGACCGGTGCCTAGCGCACAGTTCATTTACAAGTAATAACTTTCTGAAGGAAACTAGTAAACCTGCCATCGATTACGGTAACGTACCACAGTTTATTGAGGCACAATCATTGGTTTTTTATTCATTGCTTTTCATTTTTTTTTCGTTTTTTTTTTCTTTTTTTATTTTTTTTTTTTTTCTTATCCACTTACATTAAAATCTATGATAATTATTATAATTACTTTTAGGTACGTAAATTTATTCTAGATAACAGAAACAAGTCACGAAAATGTTAGAATCGAAAGCGTGAAGCGTATTAAAATCTTTTAAGAATAATTATAATTTCACAATATATACATATTACAGTATAAGGTGTAAGTCATATAAATACACAACAACATAATAATAACACAGACTAAATTGCACGTGGCGCAATCGTGTGCAGGAAAGAATGCAGTCCTTGAACCGAGAGGAGATTCAGTTTGCGCGGCCTAGCGCCACTCTCACAACCTACCGACACCGACACCGCTACACCACAACGCCTATATTATGTATCTTTATTTATTATAATAATAACATACTCATTACTTAAGTACTGTTTACATTTTTAACTGACTAAAAAACTTCAAGGCATGACTTATTACGTCTTTATTTTATGGACAACGTATTCTACAGGGCACTGGATCATTATACTTTCGGTTATTCGGCGTCTAATTTTTTTTTTTTGTGAATGATTTTTTTTTTCATAAAAATTAAATATTGAACTTTATTGCTGTAGTAAATTCACGTTACGACCAGACTACTGACGATTGAGATATCTTCGATCGGTGTAGACGTGGACAGAAACGACACCGGATTACTAACATTATTCAATTTATTTTATTTAACCCTATCGAATCGATAAAAAGAAACACCCTCACTTAAATTGAGCTCGACAACAATAGAATTGACATAATGACTGTTAAGCGGCTCGCGCTATTGTTGCGTAAACGTAAAACGAATGGAATAGGAACATCAGATCAAGAACCCGTACCGAAAACTAATTTCAAATTAATTTGGAAGATATGTCTAATCAGAGATGCGATCAATTTTGTTCCAAATATCGTTCTCATATCTTTGATAATAATTCTTTGGCACCTTAACATACGTCGTGACGACAAGATTGACCTTCGAGTTGGAAAAACGGCTCGTTTTTTATTTGCATACACAGTGCCTTTGATAGATAGTCATCATATCATACAAAATTAAGAAATCAGCACGCGTCCCGAGTTGGTCACGCGACTGGTCACAAGCGACTGATGGGAGGCGATGAGAAAGATGCAACTGACAACGGTAACGTCAAACGAACCGTCCGAATCGGTCCCTACAACACGGGTGATGCGCGGTAATGAGAAATACTAATATTGTTTCTAATTGAACACATCATACATCAAAACATTTAACACTAGATCTAGGGGTTCGAAGCGGTCGAAGAGTTCAAACGCACAAATACTTTCAACGTCGCAATCACTTACTTAGCTTATTTAATTTGTGAAGAGTCCTCGAGCGCGAGGCCTGTAAAGGTACAGCGATTACTTAACACCTAACTTAGCACTACGATCGTAATGTTTAATTAAAAGATCACTGGAAGATGCTCAAAATACATATAATGTACATTATTATAGTCAATCGCTTTATGTGACCGATCGATCGCAAAGCGTGGTGGGTCCGTCTTCGACGGTGGGCGTTGTACGCACTCTCGTCGGGGAGGCGAGGCTCCTACGCTCCTACGCTCCTACTCTCCTACTCTCCTACTCTCCCTACACTCCTACTCTCCCACTCCCCTCCTACCGCCGCGCTCGCCGTGTCGGTACGCTCTCTAGCCTCGCCTCTCAACTTAGCTAATCCCGTTACACATTGGTAATGATATATTTTGGCAGAGTATCTCTGTGGCACACCATCAATAAATTAAATATTAAATAAAAATGTAAATAAACTTTTATAATAACGAACATTTACAAGTGCGATCGTTGCCATAAAATATCAATAGTATGCTTATATCGTAACCTACGATAGGACTTAAGTGTAAACTTATATCTACAATGATGTAATACCGAGAGACCTACACGACTACAAGTATATTATTAACAGAATATCTAAAGCATATGTCACTTTGAATAACGTTCAAATTGAGCCTATAGAAAATACCACAAATCTTTTATTAAATAGATATGATATGGCTAAATTTAAGTTAGAACTTTATCCTTACCTATACACAAAAGTGTAATATTTTAATTACGGTCAATTATAGTACTTTATAACACTTCTCACAAATGTATGTAATATAAAATGATAAAACAATTTTCAATTTAATATATTAGGTTACCCTTACATTAATCGTATAATCTAGATAATCGTTTCATATATTAAACATAAAGTGGCACTTGAATCACAAATACTGGAAAAAATTTGGGGAAATTTTTAGCATCGGCGGAGGCTACGGAGCCCCACGACTGGCAAGATGCGCCTTCCCGCTCAGACTATACGGCTTAAAGGAATTTATCTCTACAAGAATGCACTTCGAATCTCATCAATTACAATTTTTGTTACTCTCATTAAAATTACCAACTAATAATAAAATCTTTCGAATAACGGGCGAAATGCACAAACATTTATTGCTGAATAAAATATCACTACTGGAAAAACGAAGGCTCATCGCGAGTGAGAATTTTTAAAACGGAATAAATAATCATAAAAATACGTACAGCGTATGCGAGAAAACACGAATAATAATTCAAAAAAATAATAATATAAAGAAAACACAAAAGAAACTCGGAACGCAACAGCTCGACGGGCGAAACAGC
The DNA here is from genome assembly GCF_905220565.1 of Melitaea cinxia. Taxonomy (NCBI): domain Eukaryota; kingdom Metazoa; phylum Arthropoda; class Insecta; order Lepidoptera; family Nymphalidae; genus Melitaea; species Melitaea cinxia. The sequence continues at coordinate 13,329,501 of NC_059403.1, forward strand.
AACAGCCCTCGAGCGCAACAAAATAAATACATACTAAAATAAGGTCACGGGACGAGTGACTGAGGTAGCCCGCGACGCAACTACTCTACTCCGATAGCTTACATTATTTGGTAATCCTGCGCTAACACTACGTGAACACTTACGACAGTAGAACATAGTATCGTGGACAGTTGCTGCGGCGGACGCGCGTCCGACTCGACTGACTAGGCGAATGGTCCGCCCGGGAGCCCCGGGAGGCCCGGGGCGGCGAAGCGTAATTAAAACTAGTAGCGACGTGCGCGTCGGATGGACGTTAGACGAGCGACAGCTATCGCGACTCCGTTTGACGCGTTGCTTTATAAAGAGACTTGAAAGATAACATCGATACCGACCCTCCTCGCTTACAGGAGAAGAGGTCGTTCCGGAGATAAATAATGAAATATAAAGCCTCAATCGGAATCGATGGCCGTCGATCGCGTCGTTCGAACCGATCGCACGGTCAGACCGGACGAGTCTCCGGCGAGGCTCGCCTAGATGGACTCCCCGCCGAGCAGGTCCGGCGGCAGGAACGAGTTGAGCGACGAAGGCGTGGCGCGTTGCTCGTGCTGCTCCGGCCACAGCCCCGGGAAGGCGCCGCCCCAGCCGTCCTGCAACACGCCGTCAGAACGTACAGCAGGCGCTCGCTAGCCTACCGTGCTTAGGTAAAAGGCAGTAAAGATTAAGTATCGAAATTTGAGAATATTTAATTCAAATTTTAGATTTCTTCGAACTTAGTAAATTTGTTTCAAATATTTTAATTCGTGTAATGGCGTCCAAAATTTTACAAACAAAAGGAGTTAAAAACGATTCCAGCCTTTTATTTAACCGCGGCTTATACTTTACCTAAAAGGCCTCTCGATGACCTACAAATTAATGACACGCGAAAGCTGAATCCGAGATAATTAATTACACAATTCTTATGCGGCAACATTAAAACAATGTCACAAAGGTCGTTCAACCTACCGCATGTGCCATGATTGAAATTCGACACTTAAACAAAACTTCCACAATTATTTTTATTGACAATTAATTTACCATAGCAGTAAAATTTTCAATTGGCTAAAATCAACATTACGAAATATTACAATACGGTTTATGTAACTTTACTCTTGCTTATTCGAAAAAATGCTTTTTAAATAAATTATACTAATTTATATTTACGTTTAAAATTAAGTTAGTACAATAATATAAAGGAGTTAATTATATTATTTATATAACTGTCGACTCTTACAAGTTCAACTTTTGTGCGTCAACTACATTTGAACTAATATTAAGATAAATTTATAAACACTGTAAATTGTAAATTCACAACTTCGTGACAGTGGTATAGCGTTCGTTATCTTATCACTCTGTTTTGCGGTTACAGTCAACGAAACAAATAAAAATACATATTGGTGCAGATTTATCATTTAAAATTATAACAATGATACAGATTTCTGCATTTATTAATACAAGCTTAATGAACGAAGAATGCTTTAAGCATTTTAAGTAATTTAGTGCAAAGAATAGCTTAGCAACTAAAAACGTCACTGCACAACATAAATTTTGATCAGTAGATTAAATTTTAATTATATACGTTGATCTATTTTTATCTGTTGTTTCAGTCAAATGGCCTCAAAGCGGTTTCACGCAAATAGATATATAATTTCTGCCCTGACCATTGTTACTGATTAGGGACCATCCATAAATTACGACACATATTTGCAGTTGTACACATCAGTTTCAACATTATTTCTATTTCCATTTAAATTGTTTTTCAATAAAATCAACACCAAACAAACATAGGTAAGAAAATTGTTAAATATAAACCATTAATAAAATAAAAAAAAAATTGGCTCCTAATACTAGTACAAAAAATGTCCGTTTGCCAACAAAGCAATTTAAACTTTAATTTTTAAGTTAATCATATTAAGTATATAGTTCAAATATCAAGTTTTAATACCTACAATTAGAACTTATTTTGAAATGTAATGTCACCAAAATTTTATACCCCCTCCCCTCCCCGTGTCACACTTCAACCCACTACTCCTTTCCCTTAATATTTGACGTAATTTATGAATGACCTCTTAATGATATTGTCAATATTTTCGCGACAAGTTATGATCACACCTATGTGACATCTCAAATGAAGTCAATGTTAGTCTATCCTCACGACTTCGCTCCCTCAACAGACTTTTTATTGGCCATATCAATGTTTGTCAAGATCTGGGCGTTTGTATCTTGTGTTTCAGGATCCTCGGACTACACAGGATAAAATCCTACTGGGGGCTGTTGAGTGTAAAGCGTTTATTTATACATTTATTATTAATATTTCGCATGTACCTTAGTGCCTCCCCCGCGCCAGGCTCCGCCCCCTCCAGACCCCAGATGCTGCAAAATCATCTGCACCTCCGACTCGGCCGGCGACTCGGCGAAGATCGTCGTGTTGCTCAGCACACAGTTGTTCAGAGCCATCTGAGCCTGCAAACGAGCGTCCCATTAAAATACGAGAACAGAAAAGATTTCCAGTTAAATACGTTAATTTTACCACCTTACTCGGCGAACTTCGTACCAACCATACTTCTTTTTTTCGCGAATAAATCATTTACCCGATAATAACGAACGCAACAAAAACAACGAAATAATCCAGTTTGGTGCCACCGTTCGGATGTTACGAGCATAATTTATGTAGCATTTCGGCGATTTATTTTTATATATGATAGAAGATTGGTACGTACTTTGGCGGCCTCTTCCCGTGTGGAGTAGCGCGCCAGAGCGAGCCCCTGATTAAGGTAGAGGTGGAAGTTCTGCAGCGGCCCGTGCTGCACGCAGAGCGTCTTCAGGGTTGACCCGTCGATCTGAGAGAAATTTTTATTATAAAAAAATTTCAAATACTACTTATATTACAATACTTACACATACTTAGTCCTTTGTAATTTTTTTCTTTCGATAATAATGGGAAAGAACCAGAGAAATGCGAGTCCAACTTTTGTTTTGGGCTTTTAATACTGTCTTTTTTAAAGATCAAGGTTAAAATTGTTTTTAGGCATTGTAAAGTATAGTAAATATATATTGTGTAAAAATTTTCATGTACTAATTAATTTTAATCCACTAATGATGAACCCTACCTGTGCAGTGAGGTTCTTTAGTAGCAGCCAAGTAGACGCTTGCCATGAAGGCACAGCGCGCGAATTAACATGATGCTGAGGCCATTTGTTCAAGCCTGGGGGAGCAGGCCGAGGCTTCGCCCCCCATGCGTCAGCAGGCTTCAAACCACCGGCGCTCGTCGCAGGCGGGGCGTAGCTCCAAGTCGAGGAAGAGAGCGACCTTTCACCACCTGGTGGCGAAGTCTTTCCTCCAAGCATGTCGGTGTCTTTTATAGCTGTGAGCGAAAGAGGCGAACGAACGACCGATCCTGGCGTCATAGCGGGATCGTCTTCGACGTTTTTCATTTGATTACCCTGTTAAGAAATTATCTATTTAATATTTTATAGATGAATGGCGTTTTTTTTTTATAATTTACAAATGATATAAAATTTCTTTACGCGCATTCATAATGCGCGCTTAAAATATCGACATCATTTAAAAATTAAAAGACAGAATAAGAGTCTTATATATAATGTTTCTCAATTAGACTTACATCTGTGTATATATTTATAAATGTGTATGCTTTGTCCAACATTTTTAATTGGTGACAATATTTCTTGGATCTGGAGAGGCAAGTGTATCACAGTTTATACTATTATCCAAAAGTAAGGCTGCCAGCACACTATCCATTTTTTTTTTATATACCACTAGGTCGGCAAACAAGCGTACGGCTCATTTGACGGTAAGCTATTACCATAGCTTATAGACGCCTGCTACACCAGATGCATCGTAAACGCGTTGCCAACCCTACCCCCGATCTTTCCTAGGGATTCCGGTCACGATACAGCAAAACAACACTGCTTGAAAGCAGTATTATTCAGCTGTGATGTTCTGTAAGGCTATGTGAATATATGGCTTATGTTAAATGCGGTGAATAAATGTATCTGCGGTGTAAATGCGGTGAATATAAGTACCTTCCAGGGCTTGCCGGGCTCGAACTCGGGCACCAGGTCGTAGACGGGCTGGTGCGCGGCGTGCGCGGGCCAGGCGTCCTTGCCGTCCGCCACGTCCGCGCCGCTGTCCCCCCAGCCCTCCGCGCCGCGCCCCACGCCCCACGTACTGACGGAAACAATACCATATTCATAATAATCAACAATTAAAAATAGCTATTCAATCGCTTCAGCCTGTACGTATTTCCCCTTGTAGAAAATTGCCTACTATGAGTAACGATCGCTATCAGGTGTACAACAACCGGGACAGACGGCTTAACGTGCTTTTCGAGGCAAGGTATGGAGACCCACAAGAACTAAGAATCAGACCGGAAATAAATATTTGTATAAACACAAATATCCACTCCGAGCGGGAATCGAACCCGCTACTGTCGGTGTTTAGGTGTGGCCGAAACGGCACCCGCACTATTACACCAGAGCGGTCTTCACTTTTAACTTTAATCAAATATGCTTGAAATAGCTTTCGACGCATAAATTGGAAGGTAATGTAAAATCGAATGAAATGACGCCGCGTCGCGTGTAAGTTGCCCGGATTGCACAGTAAGGGTTTAAAAAATATTTTTGTACCTGTTTTTTCTTATTTAATTTTTATAGAAATTTATTATATTGTATTTTTCTATTATATATTAAACGGGTGGAGTGACTGACATCCAGAATAATACTAATATATTCTATAAAAGACGTTTCATTTTTAGATTATATAGATTAAAATCAAAGTTCTAGTTTAGTTATTTGCCTTAAATATTTACAATATTTTTTATTTTACCAATGCAATACCAATATTGGTATAATGACAGGCATAATGGTAGTGTGGTAAACAAGCTTACAGTGTACCCATCTTATGGTAAGCTTATACCATAACCTTCCATAGTTTGCCGTTTCCATAGGTCCGCCTGTAATACCAGAAGCATTGCAAACGCTTCGTCTAATCCACCCCCGACCACCCCCAGGAGCTCTGACTACCTTACTCATTTCAGTAATACAACACTACTTAATCGCACTAATAACTTCTGTAAGGTAGAGAGTAATTTCTAGCAATATTTGTGTATAGTTATTATATCCGCTCTTCCTTAACCTCAATAATATAGGAAGTATACTTTATCAATCTATTTTAAAAAAGTTAAATTCTTTCATGCTGAACTATTATTATTTCTTCTGTCTCAATTTTATACAAGCGTTACAAAAACAGAACAGTTTTGTAATATCCGATTTCACAAGATTTCGAGAGTAAAAATGTAGACCTTGTGATCTAGCACCTCAACTACTACCCTCGTATTTTCATCTCACACGTTTCTTAACTTTATTTTCTATAGCAGCATCAAAGAATACTAAACACCCAATTAATCTTAGTAACTTTACCTCTTATATAATGTTGGGGAAATCTTAATGCTTTCAAGTGAAACCTTAGGATTTCTGTGTAGCTATTTACAAAGAGGTTTTAAATAGACCTCTCTAGTTCTATTTTCAGTTTTCAGAAGTGTTCGACGATATTTTATAGGTATGCGAACATTATATGCTATGTATTGTACGACAAACATAAATATTACGTCTTATCAAAGATGTTGTGTACGAGTGACGTATTATATTACATTTGCAAACTTGTATAGTCGACAACGATATTACGATGATTAACTAATTATGTAAAGAACAAATCAAAGGAGTTAATTAAAAATTATTGATAATAATATTTTATCTGTATATTAATCTTTCTATCAATATGTTCCGTATCAAAGGACGATATCAGTTTATTTTTTTTTAACGTGATAGCAAACGCGCTACAGAACAGGCGCGGAAACGAAGAATACCACAAAGAGTTACAAAGTTTTCACACAAAACATGTGCGACTTCAATATATATACGCGAAAGAAAGAGCTAAAGAAATAAAATTTATGTAAAATAAATTTAAATTTTTTAGACTAGTCCTACGACTTACTTGTCTAAAGCGCATGCGCCTTAAGAGAAATGATATGTAGGTATACCTTAAGACCTATACATAATTATAACTAATTGTAATTTACTTCACATGTAATTCTGTGGCCTTATTAAAGAAATAAATAAACGAATGAATATGATAGCCGCGGTTAACAGTGAGTGTTTGAGAAAAATACTTACCAGATATCGTTTTTTTTTTTTTCTTTTTTTTTTCTTTTTTTTCTTTTTTTTCTTTTTTTTTTTTTGATTGTTTATTTGAATTTATTATATTTATATTTATTTTTATTTATGTTTATTTATATTTAATTGAATTTATGATAAAAATTAATGATAAAGCTAAATAGATTTCATTCTAATTTTAGTTTTATTTTTATAACAAAATAAATGGTAACTAGAATTTAGTTCTATTTTTATAATTTTCTCAAATTGTGATTTTGAATAAAAACCACACCCATATTTTTAAAAGCATTCCTCAACAATCAAATGTTTTTACTCTTGAAATTTACTATATAAATTACGTAAGTTCTACTGAAAATTATTTTATTAAAATGCAATATCCTGCCCTCAAAACAATATCAAGAAACTAGTCTAGAATGTTACTTTCAGTCTTCACATTTCACTGCACAAATTGTCGCCACACTATGTGACACGGTCACCTGTTTTAAAGGCAACCCCTTAACTTAAAATCTAATATGTACTGAAATCCCCGCTACTATGGATATTGTTATAATAAACATACATACCAAATTTCACTTTCCTAGAGTCATAGGAAAAAAGAACCTTAAGAAGAAAATACTTACGTATCAGCCTGGAGACCAGTCTGGTTAAGCTGTGGGCTGGTAGCGGACTTAGCAGTACCAGGAGCACGGCAGAAGTCATTACCTTCACCATCTTTATCCAACGACGGCAATTTCCATTGGTTTAAACGAGATTGCTGGCCACCTGCACTGTATGCCTATAGAAATATGACATATTTTTTAGAATAAATTCTTCATTATAAAAATAATTAAAAGACATGTAACTGGTTAAATATAAGAATGTGATGTTTCATTCAATGACGATTTATTGTTGAGTTTTTAAAATTGTCTCTAGAAAAGATAATTTTATAAATTACTAAATTAATTCTCAATTTGAAAAAATGAATTCTCAAAATGAAAAAACACTTACAGATTGAGTATCCTTAGTAATGGTCATATCATTGAAATTGTTCTGTAAATGAGTTAGCGGGTCGTGGCTCTGTTTGAATAAATCTGAACCACCAGCTTGTTGCTTCATATAGAGAGCTTGTTGTGTTGTTATCTGATTCTGTAAAGATATACCAATATTAGTACATTTCTCAACTAAAATACATCTATATTCGATGGTTTAAACATGACGTCATAACACGAATTTTTGACTGTTAATATAGAAAACTAAGATTAAATAGGGAGACAAAGATGATCACACAACATATGCTTTATTAACTTATGTACAAAATCTAATATTGAAGATATAGTTACCTGAAGACCAGCAATTTGTTGCTTGGCCTTTGAAATTTGCATTGAATATTGCAATGCTAGAGATGAATTTGCTTTCGATATAGCCAGGGTGTGCTGTTGCACAAATTGCTGCAACACTTTGATCTAAAAGTAGAAAAAAAAACATGTAGTAGCAATTATAAATGTTTAATATCAAAAAAACTAAATTGGAGACAGTAAAAACATTTCAGGTAAAATTATTCTTTTACTATTACATCAGAGCTATTAAACTTGTTTTCGATAGAAATCAACCATTGCTAGAAATGTAAAATGGACATTAGTTGTTTTTCCTTTCACGGCATAACAGCCCATAAACTACTTTGCATACAATAGATAATTGGCATAACGACTAGAATAGATCGCGGCGACTACTAAATCAAAAACACGAATCTGTTTTGTGTGAGCCATTGAACTATATACAATTATTTCAACAATAAAACTACAAGGTCTCGACAAACACAGATTTCCTTTCAAACATTAATATAATTTTGCTTTTATATTTAAGAATAATTAAGTCCTTACTTGTTGCAAGAGCTGGTTGAGAAGCACTAATGTTTGAGGTGCAAGTGGCTGATTTAATATCTGATGGTTGAGGTAACCAGCTGACACGGCCATCTGAATTTGTTGTACCAACATACGCAGCTGAGCTGTACTTGGTTGTCCACTACTACCAGTTCCGCTGTGAGAAAAACATTGAAAATTAAGAAGTATAGCTTTGTATTTATACTACAAAAAAACTTTTCATTTCCTTTTAAAATATTGCAGTCTTTTAGGTATTTTTTAAGAGCTTCTACAGAGAACTACAAAGTCAGCATAAAATTCTAAAAGTGACGTCGTTCAATGTAAAACGTCAAGTCGTTCAGAAACATATCAGTGACCTGTTAGGGTTGTAGGAGGGATGATGCTGCACGGAGGGCGGCGGGGGTTGGTTGAGCAGTTTCTGCACGACGGCCGGCGACACGGGCACCGTGGGCTGCGGCTGGAAGGGGCCGTGGTGGAAGTGCTCGTCGCGCCGCCAGCCGTCGCCGCGCGTCGCCGTCAGCATCTCCAGCGCCTCCTCCGCGTTCATGTCGCGACTGCGGAGCGCCACCTCCGCCTCCTCTTTCTTGTATCCCATCTCCACCAAGTATCTGTCAAATTGATTTACGATAACGGTAACTTAGCACTGTATCTATTACTCTACGTTTATTTGTACTCCGAGGAACTAAATAATTACCTGAACTGCTTGCTGTTCCACACCACCTCTTTGGGCAGTTGCTTGCCGAGCGCGCCGCTCTGGGGCGGTTTAGGGCCACCCCACTCGCCGATGTCGTCTGGCCAGGCCGCGGCCGGGCCGGAGGGCTTCGGCTTGGGCACCGGCCAGAGCGCCGGACCGGTGACGTCCGGCCACCCGGACACGTCTCGCTCGCCCCAGGCCGCCGCCGCGTGCGAGTCCTCCCAAGATCCGTTGCGCTGGGAATGTGCGCCCCAAACTGCGTCTGGCTTGCTGGGAGCTGGAGCTATGCGCTGCGGGGCGGGCGGGCCCTGCGGGGCGCCGCGCGCCATGCCGCCCATCCCGCGCTGCGCCCACAGCGATGTTCCGTCGTCGAACCCGGTACCCGCGCGACGCGCTGCCGGTGGTGAAGGCTCCTCCCAGCCTGATCCTTTAATCGCCTCCTTTGGACCCTTTTGCATATAACACGTGATGTCATTTTATGATTATAAAAAAGTAAAAAGGCTAGTGAAAAGTTTACTAAGTGTTACCTGGGCTCCCCATTGGTTAACACCTCCCGATGGCATCATTTTACTGGGGCCACCAGGGTGTTGATGGTGTTGACTCCACATGTCACCGTTTAGTCGACCGGATATGCCTCCGCGGAGATCGTGACGAGGATCCGTCGGTTGCTGACGAGGATCGGGAGTACGGTGAGGGTCGAGTCTCGGGTCGGAAGGCCTGTGGGGTTCTCCCCAGGCATTCCAATCGTCCTTTTTGGGAACCCACTGTTGAGAATGTTGTGGGGGTCCAGCAGGCCATTGCTGCGGCGGTGGCGCACCGGTCCAAACGCTCGCCGATTCTGAGGTATCATCATCCTCACCCCAAGTACCACCAATATTCGTTGTAGGTGTATGACCCCAAGGAGTCTTTGTTGCAGGTTGAGGTGGCGGTTGACCACCATTTCTAAGATTTGCTTCCCAGAGATCAGTTCCAAGGAAAGCACCATTGTTAACATTTGGCTTCCAGGCTGGCTGTCCCCCAGCAGCTGATGGCTCTACCTTAGCTCCTGGTTCCGGGGATCCAGGTACATCCCAGTTGGTATCTTGGTTGACGTGTTGCTAATAATGAAACAAATTTAAATTTAATACTTTATACTTGGAATACTTGCCAACTTGCATATATTGCAAAAATAAACATAATCCATGGCCTCACAAGACACAATTATGTGTCATGTAAATAGAAGAATTTATTACTAAATTTTCAACAAGTAAAACCACATGTAGGTCACATTTTACTTTTATTACTTAATATGAAAAATTTAGGACATACATACTGAATGTTTTATATAAAATTACTTACACCTCCCCAGCCATCTTGGCTGAATAAAGCTTCTCTCATAGAATTCAACTGCTCAATTTTAGCTGAAGAAGTATTATTGCTATTGCCATTGTTTCCATTTGCCGTAGATACCCCGTTGGTATTGGCATTAGGATTAGGCGGGTTATTGCCACCATTAGTTCCATTGGCAGTACTGCTTGTGCCTATGAAAACCAAATAAATAACGTTTCTTAATAACTTTAAAATTATTTATCTCTTATATTAGATCTTTATGCTTATAATCTTACCATTGCTTTGTGGTGCACCATTATTATTTTGTGCATTTGGCATATTAGGAGGTGATGTCTGCCAATTTTGTGATGCCCCACTAGTCGGTGGAATTTGATTGCCATTACCCTTATTGCTGTTCACTAAGACAAAAAAAATTAGCATGAATTATGATAAAATGTTATCTTGCATTGCAGAAAATTATGATAATAGTATAACTAACTGTCGGCTTGTGAAGCGGGTGGTCTTTGAGTGTTATTCCACTGCTGAGTATTGTTGGTTCCATTGTTGGTTTGGCCGCTAGAATTTCCACCCCAATTTCCAGCTAGAATTAAAAATATATGTTATTAATTTCTTTAAAAAGTTTGAAAATAAATTTTATAAAAAAGTAGATGGTACATACCATTATTAGAGGCAGGCGGGCTGCCCCACCCACTTGCTGCATTGAGGGAGCTTTCTCCACCACCTCGTAGCCTCAATCGATGTGGAACACCCCAAGAATCTAAATCATTGTTCTTTGCCATTTCTTTAATAATCTCTCCTTCATTTTCTATTAATTGCAACATGGCATCATATGTCATATCGCCATTAGCAAATGTCTTCAATACTGGCCGAGTTGATTCTTTTTCACCAACTTCCAATATTTTATTGTCATGGTTGGAGTCTACACACTTGTCGATAAAAGTAATCATTCGAGTTTTCGTTTTGCAAATCATTTTATGAATAGACTTTTTGTTTAGTAGTTGCGTCTTATCCATGCAAGGCTCATCTCGTATAATACAAACTGAGGATTTAAAAGCGTAATCAGACTTGTTCATATATTCTGGCGCTCCAAACGCCATCTTATAGTTTAAGTTAAAGCTACTGAAATACGGGTCACTGTATGAGATACCCTGGACTGTTATGGCGTTAATCATTAAAGGAATGCAGTAGTTAGGCGTATCGCCAATCATTTGGTTTTGTTGGATACTATCAACAAACTCTACATTATAAATATTATTATCTACCATTTTTACTCTAATTTGCTGACTTTCATTCTTCTCTTCGACTCGCTTATAAGCACCAAATTTATTTGTGTACACCACCAACATTGAGGTGGAATAATTACATTGCATTGGTTCGGTAACAGTATCAATATTGGAGTAACAATTATCCTTAATTAAATGTGGAACACATAATATTACAGAAACATTAGACATCAGACAATTATTATAAATAGAATAATTTTCTACAATATCCACCTAATATTATACTTATTTTCACAGATTGCATATTGTTTCAATTATAGACTAAGTAACAATGGTTCGTAGTGATGCAGTCAATAAAGCAGGTAGCAATGTTTTGTGCCTCTGTGGCAGAGGGCAGGGTGAGATCACCGCTGGAAGCTGCTGCGGAGTCGCCTCTAGCCCCAGATGGCCCAGCCCTACAATAAAATAAAAATCCTATAAAAGCCATATAGTTTACTATTGTTCATTTTATGCTAATGAAGTCACTAAACAGGTATCCTATTAATAGCGACTAGAAAATAAACTCCTAAGAGTATTTCAATATTAAATCTGTATTGTTAAAAGCTAATAGCCGTGACGTAAAAACATACCTTATAGGACGGACGAGAGGCTGAGCTGTATATCACAGATAATGTGGGCTCGGCAGATCCTTCAGAGCAGCTTTGCAGTTAGCTCGATCGTTTCACTTTTTCTGCACCAGAATAATACATTGCTATGGATATGTGCGTATTGTTGACCACTAACGTTAATCGATATTGACACGAAAGAATACATTTTGAGGTTAGCTCAAGGACTCAGGGAGAACCTAGTGCAATTTTCAAGTACTGATATGAAAAATCTGACGCGAAGTATGTTATTATAACGTGAACATGGTATTGCGTCGCGGCTAGGCTCGATAAGCGTATGTTCCGATCATACCGTATTCGCGTATAGCGATTTGCGACTTCAATCTCGTAAATTTACGAATAGTACACACGAACGCAGGTTTCCACACAACACTGATGTCAAGTCTGATTATTCAGATTCTACATTTTCACATCAAATAATTCGTTTCACAGCAGCAGGTACCATGTAGATACTTGTGTATTTCGGCCTTGAGACTCGATGTTGAATATCTACAGACTCGTATACATATATCTATCGACGTTATATATTTATCTACACTACCTATCTATACCTAGAGTGAAAGTCAAAGCGACCTATAAGAGTTTGAGCAAAAATATTGAAAATTATTATTGTCAAACGTTTATATCCATAGAATATATATTATAATTAAGAAACATTCACAAATATTGCAATTTTGTAAGAGAAAATACAAAAAATTCTTACGTGACACGAACGAGCACAACGGTGTTATATTACTAGACAGAATGAGACAGTAAATTTAGTTTGATACTGACGTTCTTCTTATTGGAACGAGACAAAACATACGCCTGAGAAAGCGATGCCATAAATGCTAAATACGTTTCAGGGCAATTTAAGTACACATTTGTTAAAAAGTTTATATTGTACGGCACATACCTTCGTTTTGTTTAATTGTTGGCACAATAACTACACAGTATAATACAAAATCACAATCCCCAAACCCCCGAGAACACGGCTTCGACGGCTGGATGGAATGATTTCGTCGTCGGGGTTCGCACGAAGAGTGATCAAACGTTGTCAATTCTAGGCGTACCCAATAACGGTAAAGATACACAATCGCTTAAGTCTCTTTGCTTTGGTCGGATAATAGCAATTTGCTTTGAATATATACCTATTAAACTATAATGTATAATACATAAATACCGTATAACCGTAGAGTACATGACTACTTAGATGTTAGGAGTATTATGTTATTATAAACTTGTAATTTTATTGTATGAGATTACAGGAATGACATCTTTGTGCAGTTTTTGAGACTCCAAATATGCATATACATGTTAGGTATAATAATTTTATACTTGAATATATAGGTACCTACCTACCTACTCATAAGCTAAATAATATTTTAGCACCAGTTGAATTATTAGGTTTGTAAGCAGTAAGAGTATTGTTTATAAGCAATATGCCTAGGTAAGTTACAGATAAAATGTTTTATTACAACCTAGTACAGAGCTAGTAAGTAACTCCATGATATTTACCTATCTATTATAGTACACTAACAATGAATCTAAAAATAATTATGTGTTCGGTAGTTGTACAAAAATAACAATAATGATAAATATCAAACATTTTAAAAGTGATTTACTAATAGAGGGTTATTAAAAAAGCCTTAGACTCACCACATTGTCATTAAATGAATAGGTATTGTTTGGACTATTATAATGTTTACGCTTTTCGCATCATTTAAAAAAAATGTTCCTTTTTAACCGACTTCAAAAAAGGAGCAGGCTACTCAATTAGGCCGTATAGGTATATTTTTTATGTATGTTCGGGGATAACTTCGTCGTTTATGTACCGATTTTGATAATTATTTTTTTGCAGGAAAGGAAATATCCCAAGTACGATGATAAAAAACCAGGATCTCATGATGGAAACCTAGAGAAATCGAGGGGAACCCTCGAAAATCGAAGTGACGATTAGTGCATTTGTTAATTTTTATCGTCTACTTACGTTGTGTTACTAAACTTGTCGATGTAATTGTCGGTTTTTTTTTCGTTTGCTAGCAAACACAATTATACATTGATTATAGGTACATATATTATTACGTCTTAATGAAAGAAAAATTATCTAAAGTTAATTAATGGGATGAACTAAACTAATTGAGCAAACAAGGTACATAAACCAAATGGTTGAAAATTTTTATTCAATGGTGAACGAAATTATTAATGATTTTGTCCCCAAAAATTGCTTATAAACAAGTTATGAATACCATGGTTAAAGTCTTTATAAAAGTGTTAGGTACGTGAAAAGACCAAGATTACAAAATGCTATTTATACAATTAAATTATATAAAGAAAATTGAAGTCTCTATTTGTAATATTAAAACAACCGCTTTTTACTAAATTCATATGTATGTATACACGGTACATATACCAAAATAACATTTTTTTTACAATTTTTGTCTGTCTATCTGTCTATTGTGAGAGTCAGAGAGAAATTAAAAGCGTCCTTTATAGATAAGATTAAAGAATAGGAATAAGATTGAAGAATAGGATTAAGTAGCACAGAATATAGGAGAGAATACATGAGTATTCCTGCGCAGATATATAGGTAGTAAGCCACTTGAGCTTCACACGGAACTCAAAGACGCAGTCATACTTGCGAAGTCCAAATACGAACCGAATGCAGAGGTTTTGGAGCTGCTCAAGTTTATTTAGTTGGTCCTCCCTCAAGTCTAGATAGCAAGTGTCAGCGAAATCAAGGATAGGATGAAGAAGAGATAGAAAGATGAGAAGAGAGAGAATTTGTCAAACATTATACCCAAGTTTTTAACTTTTAGAAAATAATAATTGGGAAAGTACGCCACCTAGAGGCACACTAGCAGTTAGTGTTAACCAATCCGATGAGCAGTGGCGGCGCTAGACCACATGAAGACGTCGGCGCCATCAAGTTCGTGAGGCCTATTTTACTTCACAGTAAAAAAAAAACGATTAAGTACCTGAGCCAAATTATACAATAATGTATGAGTTATCATTAGACGATACAGAGTGCTGGTATTCCGAAAAGTACGAGTGGAACCATTTAACGGCAGTTAAATGCACGAAGAGTGCCACGAAATATGTCCTAATCAACACATTGAAGGCAATACTAAAATTCAACAAAGTCATTGCATTAAGCTTGGTATTATCTATAGCCCACCGAATATCTTTTTGCTACATTCAGTAGTGCTTGAACTATGGCTGTAAGGCCTGTGGGAAAAACAGAAGAATTAAAAATTAGCAAGTTGAACAGGCCGTGGTGGGTGGGCTTGTTGCGTGTGTTGAAGGAAACAATTAAAATTGTTCCTCTAATACATAAAAGTAACATATTTGCATATACATACTTCTCATACTGCCTTCTTCGACGTAGCTCGGTTCAGCAAAACCATATCGTCAGCAAAATCGATATTATTAACGCAGATCTCCCCCCATATATGAACTAATATTGGTATCGTTAAGCTCACACAGGCTGATCAGACTAGTCGAGGTCGTATATCCTTGCCTCACGGCTCACCAGTTACCCCGCTAGCCATCTGTGCTCTCAATATCTAACAGTTAAATTCCTATCATAATATTTATGTTTTTACGAATTCATAATAGATTTTTTAAAGTAGGTACCTATATTTACTTGTTTTTACATTAGCTAAAATGTACCATCAACACTTAATGTTACTGGGTAATCCAAATAAACATAAATACTAGCGAGAACTAAAAAATGACGTGCCAATCATTAAGTTCCTAAATATCTCCTTGTCCCTCGATCGTCGTAAGTGCTGTTGTTCTTTCCCTAACTTCTAAAGTTGTGCCGTAAGTGCTTAATGGGAATGAGAAGTACGAGTATATGGGACAACATTGCCTTAGAGAACCTTTATATTCCCGTACTGTGACAGGTTAGGTACACGTATTTTTGTAACTTATACTATACTTAAGTGTGGCGTAGCGTGGAGGATGTTGGGACGGGTGTTGGGGCACGGATTTTTTGAATTGACAAAAAATGAATACAAATCCCATCCGCAATATTAGGTAATATTACTAGAGGGTGGAAGACTCGAATGAGAAATTACGTGTACTTATTACCTATTTATTTATCATCGAACAGACAATTTCCAAATAAAAAAAAAACTAATTTTAATCATCTGTATTTCAAATTAGTAGTCTGAAAATCATAATATTAACATTAATAACTTTACCCAAAAAATATATTTTTGGGTAGGGGCGGGGGTAGTCTAAAGCCTTACCACATATTACAAAGCATGGTTAGGGGTAAAAAAGTTGCTAATAAAACATCAGGTGATTAATGAACGACCCCTAATTCAAATAAAAAAAAAAAATAACACGGGGTAACAACATTGAGTACGGGCGGCGAATTTTTGGTAGGCTCCGCTTCCGGGTGGCAAAAACCGACGCTACGCTTCTGCTTTCGTGCTACCTTTTCTAATGTAACACTAGTTTTTCCACTATAGCATATGAAGTGAATCACTAATTTGTTCGTTTGTATATTCGCTGACCACGGCTTATCAAGATCCACTATTGCTGATCTGTAACTCCTAAAACTAGTGCTCCACTGTTCAAGTAGCAAATTTCTATAGAATATGTATCGACTCTCATACGTAAGTTTTTATCACTGCCTCAAAATTAATGTAATATTTTAGAATACTGTCATGAAAGAAAAGAACAAACTCAATGGAGTATTATTTGATATAAATAAAAAAGAAGATTGATATGTGTTTTCAACTGAATAACTCAGAAGCATTAAAGGCGCAAAACGAAGCAAGAGTCACTGATCATCTCCAGAATACATCTTTTTTTTTTTTAACAAAGTACCCACATTAAATTAAAAAATAAATGGAGACATGTCTCTTGTCTTAAATAAAAATATATACAAGTAACCAATTTCAGAGGTGGGCTTTTAATTGTGCTTGTGAGTAGTATATTCATAGAATAGATCAATATTTTATAAAATAAACTCGATTTTAATATTGTTATTTACAATTCCCCTTTTAGTTTGAAATTAAGTGGTAAATTATTTTTGAAAGTTATCAACCCCGTATTGTCATATTTGATATTTGTATACCTACTCAACATAAGCATAAGTGTCAAAATATCTGCAAAAGTCGATGTCAGCGAAGATAAAGAAATAATTAGACCATATTGAACATTTGCTGTTATAGCAATAAATTACAAGTATATTAACTGTTATTTCTGAATATATCTTTATTATTTCTCGGACAGATATGTCGTGTTGGAAGTTTTTGTCATGCCTCGTCGACCGTGGATAGTCAGAAAAATATTCAGGATGCCTCTTACCGAATCTGGTGATCAATACTCTGTATGGGTAAGTAACAAATAAGCAAAATAAATGTAGTTAACTATTTAAAAAAAACGCTTGCAGAATTTGAAAAATAGTAAAATCAGCTTCACCTTATTTTTTTTAATTGTTTGTGCTTATTTTAATAATAAATAAACAAATTTACTTCGGTGTAAAAATATGGTGTAGTATACTCAGTAGTTTTAATTTTTTTACTCATAATATTACAACGTAGTAAACAAAACTTTAATTCATATAGTTTGCTATGCCTAATTATCTTTTTAATTACATTATAAATAGAAAAATTAAAAGTAACAAGGAAAAAATTAATATAAAGACAAATAATAATAATACAACTAATTTATCATATCAATTAATAAACAATTCATCCAGTCTGTCAATCTTCTACATTGTATCACTTCAGCCTGTAATATCCCACTATTGGGCATAGGCCTCTTTCCCCATGCAGGAGAAGGGTCAGAGATTAATTCACCACACTGCTCCAATGTGGATTGGCGGATATATTCCCTACTATAAGTAACATCGCTATCAGGTGTGCATGATAACTGGGACCTACGACTTAACGTGCTCTCCGAGGCACGGGGGGAGACCCACAAAGACTGCATGAACACCCAGACCACGGTAAACACCTGTATGGCCTACACAAATGTTTGTGATGTGCGGGGATCGAACTCGCAACCGCCAGCACAACAGGCACAATCCATGGCTGTGACCATTGCGCCAATGCGTCGTCATTGTATATTAAGAATTAATTTTCTTTAAATTAAATCTAATTTAATAAGATATATAATTAACACAATTGGTATATTATAGTTTAATTAAAAAATAAATTATAGCTAGGAGCTGTAGTAATGGCAACCGGTTGATGTGCTAATGGTTGCAGGGTTTGTATGAGCCATACAGATGTTTGCCATGGTCTGGGCATTTGGTGTGAGTTACTGGACCCCCAACACAGTTCACGAACTATTATAGGCCATTGAGTTTGACTAAATATTAATTCTCATCTATAACTTGATAAAACCAATTTTTTTTAAAAACAGATCTATATTTTCAGGTTGGATTGATATACATATTCAACTTGATAGTAGGGACTGGTGCATTGACTCTCCCAGCAGCATTCGCACGAGCAGGATGGGGCCTCAGCACAATATCACTGGTCTTCCTTGCGTTCATGAGCTTCATGAATGCTACATATGTTATAGAAACTATGGCATGTGCCAATGCCGTTCTAAAATGGAAGAGACTCCAGTTTATTAAGAGAAATAGTGTAAGTATGACAAAATAAACAACATTTTATTATAATACTAGCTGTATGGTTCGACATGGGTAATTTCCATTCACATATCAGGATATAAAGTAGCTTGCGTTATTCCTATTATTGTATATAGTCCCCTTTTTTATCTACTACTAAGTTTTGTTACAATTAATTCAGCAGTTTTTGGGTAAAATAGTAATTAACATCCATCCATACATTCTCACAAATATTACGATGATCATTTATACATTTTAATATTTTTAAAATTTATAGCTTTAATTTGTAGAGATAGATTGAGTCTGTACAAAATTGATACTTGTTTTCAAATAAATACACTTGATATTGTATGCAAGATTTGTTTACACAAAGGGCATGAATGTGACTCATATCAACTGTGTTTAAAAATTTTATTGGAATGTGGTTATTAATTATTAAAGGAAGTCAGAGGTATTAATAAATTATTTTTCTGAGTTGTGTAAATTACTACATACTATTAAATAATTGTGTTTGTTCGCAAACGAAAAAAACTGACTTCAATTACATCGATAAGTAATGCAACATAAGTAGACGAAAAAAATTAACAAACGCACTAGTCGTCACTACGATTTTAGGGTTTCCCTCGATTACTCTGGGATTCCATCATGACATCCTGGTTTCCTTATCATGGTACCACACTTGGGATATCTTTTCTATAATAAAAAAGAATTATCAAAATTGGTATCATAAACGTCTAAGTTGTCCCCAAACATGCAGAAAAAAAAATATATTTATATACGGCCGAATTGAGTAACCTCCTCCTTTTTGAAGTCGGTTAAACAAAGTGTCCTGCCATATCTGTTTGTCTATCCCTACGAAAATAAACAAATAATTACTGAACAGATTTTCTTGCGGTTTTCACCAATAAACAGAGTGATGAAGGTTAAAATATGACAATAATGGACGAAAATGTTAGAATAAGTCAAGCCACATTCATCAAAAACACTGCCTTATCCTCTTGAGACATTATGTAATAATGTAAAGTGGAATACATAATGATTATTGAATTTTCTTGATATTTTATAGATTCAGGAAAATGATTCAGATGATGAAGGTGCTGCATCGCAGCACAGCTATGGTGATATGGAAGACCCTCTTGTGTGTGGGGATTCGATTCCCTCGCGTTACTACAGCCTCGACAAGCGAATTGAATTAGGCGAAATGGCAAATCTTTTCCTACATAAAACAGGTAGAACAATGTTCTACTGCACACTTTGTGTATATTTGTATGGAGATCTCTCTATATACTCGACAGCAGTGGCAAAGTCTTTAATGGATGTGATATGGTGAGTAGAACAATTTGTTTTGAAAATTATATCTAAATTATAATAAAATATATTATTAATACTACAATAATACAAACAATTGGAATGTCTGTATCGATTTTTTTTTTTTACTTTAATAATATAACACTTTATAAAACTTAGGTAAAAAAAAAAGAATAACTTTTATTAAAAATCTATGTATAATTTAAAATAAAAATGAATCGCTAATGCATGCACGCACATAATTTCACACACAGTACGCATATAACTTTTTGCGTCCATTATTCAACGTATGTCAGGAACTCGGGACAAGTTTTGTGTAAAAGAAAAATTTAAAATAATCGATAAATTAACAAGAGTCATAATAAATAAATAAATAATAATAAAATTTAAGGATTCTCATAACCTAGATTTAGGGAGATGATAAAATCAATAAAAATAATAAATATTTGTCCGCAGTTCGACAGTACCTGCTAACATGACAAACGCAACAGATTGGGACGTTCTACCATGCTTTAGTTCACTACCCAATTCAACATATACCCGCTTTGATTGCTACAGAATCGCTCTTGTGACATTCTTTGGAGCAATGGGTCCCTTTGTCTTCTTTAACGTACAGAAGACTAAGTACTTACAACTACTTACATCTGGAATGAGATGGCTTGGTAAGTTACAAAATTGTAATAATTATTTTTTTATGTCTAAATACATATTTTTATTTATTGTTTTATTATTATACATATGTAAATTAAGTCTGGGTAATGTACCTACTTGTTAAAAAAGGTTTCGTAGTTAAAGCTTTTATTAATCTCAAAAAAAATCTTATAAATATATATTATATTCTTTAGTAGTTGTGCAAGAAACCAAATCTAATATTTTTTAATAAATCGTCAAATCCCCTTGGCAGCATGCTACACTTGATTGTAATCATAATTATAATTTGTTAAGGGGACATCCATTCATTACGCGAGCTATTTTTCGATCAGTTTAGACCCCTCCCCTGTTAGGTGAGATGTAGTGAGATTTGCCTGCTCCCCCCTCCCTCCTCTTACTTGAGATTAATGTGAATATAATAGAGATTGACGGGAAATAATAAACTGTTCACGTATACTACAGTTAATTTATTTAACTTAAATTCAAATCGAAAAGTAAATGATTTTAATAGCCATGAGATTTTAGCGGGAAAAATGAACTCATTTTTTTGTAATATCTGTAATATTTTATATTTTTTGAAGTTGATGTAAGATTTTCGATTCTCTCACCCTCGGCTTAAATGAGATGTGGTGAGATTTCACTGGACCCCTCCCCCCCCCATTCTGAGCTCACGTAATTAATCGATGTAATCTATACTTAACATTACAAAGCTGAAAAGTTTGTTTGCTTGTTTAATCGCACAAATCTAAGGAACTACTACTACTATTTACCGAGGAAGGCTATAGGCTATATTTATCCTTAAATTGACGGGAATGAAACCGCGTGGCACAGCTAGTGCTCCATAATCAGAATAATCTTATATCTATAATTGAGTCAACAAGACAGTAAATATATGGCTATTATAAATTTAAACTAAATATTTGTTAATGATGATGCTCATTTGTAGGTTCTGATAATTAATACTACAATTTATTATTAAAGAAGATAGATTTAAAGAGCTTGCTCAGTTACATAATGTCAAGGTTTCTATACATAATGCATTTTAAACTAATGATGAAACAAGCAAATCATTTGCAAACACATTTTGTAATTCAGATAAATAATTGAAAAGCCATCGAAATAGCCATAAATCTTGTCATTGTACTTTACTATCTGTAATTATCTATACAAATAAAGAAAAAATAGAAATAAATAAGTAAATAATCATTATGAACAAATATAATTACTACTACAATTTTATCTTACTTAAAATGTGAAATTTTAAATTTTCTTGTTACAGCATTCGCAATTATGATATCAGTGGCAATACACTTGCTCATAGTGAATGGGCCTCAAGGGAAACCACCAGCATTCGACTTCACCGGAATCCCCACACTCTTTGGAGCCTGTGTCTACTCCTTCATGTGTCACCACTCGTTACCGGCTCTGATAAGTCCTATCAGAGGAAAAAATAGGTTAGGGCTGCATCTCTCTCTAGATTACATATTGATAAGCATCTTCTATCTCCTTCTGGCATTTACAGGCGCCTTCGCTTTCGCCTCATTAAATGACTTGTACACACTTAATTTTGTTCCAACGGACAACGAGAACATATTTTTAGAAATCATTGAATATTTCCTCGCATTGTTTCCAGTGTTTACGTTATCTACCAGTTTTCCCATAATAGCAATAACTTTAAGGAATAATCTTCAAAGTCTTTTCCTGGACACGAGTCAGTTGGAGTCATATAATTTTGTTTTAAGGAAATTGTTGTTTCCAGTAGTCGCTGTGGTACCACCATTATTGCTGACATATTTTATAGAAGATATCAGTATTTTAATTAAATTCACGGGTTCGTACGCAGGTACCGGTATACAGTACCTCATACCCACATTCTTAGTTCTTTCTGCCAGACGTCACTGCACAAACTTGCTCGGTCTAGGTGTTGTGAATAATTACAAAAGTCCCTTTTCAAATAAGGCGTGGGCGATATTCGTTCTTTTATGGTCATTCATGTGTATTATATTGGTGTCTGTTAATATGTTTGAGAGGAGTTCATGACATTTACATAGGGTGTAATGCTTTTTCGTTTCTACGTAACGTCATACAAAAGCTTACTTAGATACCGTGTGTTCATCGTTGTTATTTTTTTAAATGTATGAAATCTAGCCGCGGAGTACAATAAAATAAAAAGAACGCATAAATAAATGATTTAAAAAAATTGGATTCCTAAATTTTGCTCAAATTTATAATTATTTTTAAATCACAGAAAAAAATAAAAAATGAGCCAATTATGTACTTCAATTTCGAACCATTCTCCCGCGCGGAGAAAGAAGCCTACGCCCAGCTGTGGGTTGTTACAGCCTGAATAAATAAATAAAAAAATAAAAATAAATTCGAACAGTAAAATTGTTTATACTAAACAACATATACTAAAGTCTTATTCGCGCTAAAAAAAGATAGAAAAATGACTCGTAGTGCAACTGATAAGGAGAAAGGTATATAGGCTACTCACGTTTGGATAAAAATAAAACCAAAATGAAAGCAAAATTTTTATTACACAGTATATTCAAAAATTTATGTTAAATGATTATTATTTCATAATTTAATCAGAATTTTCATCAACATTATACTCCTAATTACAGACCTCTGTTTCGCGAGTTCTTATAACGCAGATTGTCGTTTATTTTATTTTTTATTTTTTTTCACACAGTAGTAATTCTTTTTATAGTTTCACTATTTTCACGAATAGGTATTACTTTTCAAAATTGTGGGTCGATTTGGACTCTTTTTCCTAATTTACTGTTAACTAATTGTTCGAGGGGCGTGGCTAAGCTGAGTGACAACGATGAGTCACTATCTTCTTATCGCGAATATACTATAGAAATACAATTTTTATTGTGTGCGTTAATTATTTTGAGTATCTTATTCCTGTATTCTGAAATGAAGTCATCAGGAATCACTTAGGAGATGCCCAACGCTATGTATTACGAGGTTATAGTAGGTTCCGATTACTCAAAAATGCTATGTGAGTATATCTTACTTAAAAAATATAATTATTCTTATGAATATTCAATCACATTGTAAAGTATTAATGTACTCATACAAATTGCCATACATACTACTCTATACAAATTATCATCCTTGATTTCGAATCAGTAGATCGAATTAAGTAGCAAATTCGGAACAAAAGATAATTTATATGCTTCTCCAAAGAACAATCAACATATCGCATCAAAACACATCTTAAGGTGTATAGCGAAAAAATTACTTTTGAATGTACAATATTACTATGAGAAAAAATTTATATTTGCATTTAGTAAATTTATTCAAGTAAAAAATCTTATAAAAAAAAAGGATTTGATTTTGAATGTCTTCCTCGACAGTTGAAGTTACTCATTACAATAACCAGTTTTTAAATAGTTTGCCAATTTTTATAAATATGATAGTATTGAATCGTAATGTAGGTAGGATAATAGGAGCATATTTTTATATGGTAGGTAAAAGTTGTGTGATTGTATTTTTCTATTGTTTTCTAATTATATGAAGTATAATTTTAATAATTAATATCGCAGTATTCACTTTGCTCGAAGTAAAAAGTGTGTAATGTTGTTTTTTTATTTATTAATAAAATACCAGTGTTACACTGCTGTCCACAACTAAAAAGACGTTTAAATGTTATTTATCATATTATTTCTAAATTCGTTTTTATTATGTACAAGAACCTCTTTTTAACATCAATTAATGGAGAACAGAGAAATATTAGAGATACTCTTCATGTTTTGAAAACTTAAAAATATTCGTTCAAATAAGTGGCAACTTTTTTTTTTTTTTTTTGATTGAACTTAATTTAAATTTCTTACTTAACTTTAAAATACTTCACGAAAATCAGAAAATATTAAATAAAATATCCTAAAATAATTAATATAAAGTAGTGCTGGCTTTTAAAAATACGCTCTAAATCGCTTTGTGTATTTATTTAACAATATTGGAGGCATAACGGCTTTTTAGTTTTAAAGACGGCATTAGCGAGGAATTATGCCCAGTAAAAAATAAAAGGAATATCTATCTATTCTTTAAAAATGGTTAAGATAAAATAATTTTACCATAATGATCTCTGATATTAATAAATGCATGAATTAACTATTCATTAATTTTTTTTATTGTGTCACATTTTAAATGTTGATATCGCTAGCACGTGGTAACAGTACCGACATTATTTTCACTAACAATTTGGATCGAATTTCGCTGAAATATTAGTGTTTATCGGTTTTAAATTATACAATATTGTTTTTATATTAAAACTGTTTTAATTGTATCATTCCCTGTTTTTATATTAATAATATTAACATGAGTTAAAAACCTCGAAATCTTTATTTAGATAATTATTTTAAGTAAATAGTATACATATAATGATTGATTTTTATGAAATGCACAATATATTGAACATTATATTGCATATGGTTGTCCTGTTATTTTTATTTATTTGATATCGGAGCTATAATTGTTAAATTTGTAACTGATTTATGTAAGAACTTATTTCATCATCATTAAGCGCGCGTGTATGTACTCATATTAAATAACGGTGTCTAACGAGGTAACGGTAAATGATGGCGCCGATAAACTTGAGCATTCATTGTTGTTAGCTTAAGAAATAATTATCAAATAATATGAATGTAACCATATATTTTTTGAATATATATTAATATATATATATTCAAAGAATTCTTAAAACGAATAAATGTTGAGGTTTATCAGTACATTTTTTCTTGCATTAAAAATTGTCACATTACTAAAGCTAACGACTATAAATATAGGTATGTAAAGTTTTTAAACCGGTTGAATTGAAATGTGCATTGCATTTTTATATAACAGTACCTATATGGAGTCACGCAAATAGTTTGTTAGTTTTTCTTTAGTTTCCTTCTAAGGAATAAAATCAGTCAGACGTTAAGAATTCATATTATACGTAGGTACTTAGCACACATTTTATAGCTTATGATTTATTTCTAGCTGCGTTTTGTATTATATTTGTTAATACATTAAAATTGTCTTAGTCTGACCTTGCCATGTCTAAAATTCCTTCAAAATAAATATACTTTAGAGTAAATAAGATTTACATATTTCATAGTCATGATGTCGTCTCAAGGACAATAATCGTGTTTATAGTTCTGTGCTTTGTTAGACATAACTCTTAGGGCTTGTTTCGCCGGTTGCTGATAGAGCTATCTGATATATAATGATATCCAACAGATAATGTAATATGTAGGTATATTTTTCTTTTTAACCATCCAAGACCACTATCTGTTGGACATTTTTATTCGCAATTTTTTTAAAAGTTGTAGTTTATTAGTTGAGGTAAAACAGCCCTAAGGTCCTGTACAAAGCGCTTCGAATCATCTTTTTTAATGCGCACGGCCAAGGAGTGGAATTCCCTCCCGGCGTCTGTATTTCCGAGTTCATACAACCCGAACATATTACTTAAAGCGCAAGTGAACAGGCTTCTTCTGGGCGAACTCGCTCCATCTTCGACCTCGTCTCTGCTCTAGAGCTAGAATGGGGTCAAGAGTAAGCCCACTATATAACAAAGTAAAAGTTTTACTTCCTGATGATAATGCCTATCTGTAATTCACGTGAGAGATAAAATCAACAATCGGTAAAACAGGCCCTTGGTTACAATTTTTTTGATATTAAATTGTATATAATATGTATAGACAGTATTTACTCTTTGATTTCAATAAATTTACTTATAATTTGTCTATAAATATAATTATCATTAAATATAATAAAATCGTTAAAAGCATTGTAATATGCAATTGAATGTTCTCTAATAAAAAGTAACTAAATCTTTTCTTAAATTACACTCTGTGATAGAATAACCATTCTGTATGATGTAGAATATATTATGTATTTTATTATTGTAAATACATTGACTGATGTCGTAATTTTTTATAGTGTATTTTTTATAAATAAATTTTTATTTTATCGTGTTGTAATCAATTTTGTTTTATTTACCTTTCATTTGGGATTGAAATTATAGATATCATTAACTAGTTAGTACTCAGGGCTTCACGCAGAATTTAGTAATGTAGTCATCCTCCTTTGGAAAATATTTTATAATTATATTACTAGTGATTCGCCCCGGCTTCGCACGGGTGCAATGCTGATACTATCAACAACAGGAGATACTTAAGAAACCTCTAAAATAATCAGTGTTTCTCTACCATATTCTGCATGTATTATACATATAAACTTTCCTCTTGATTCACTAAAACTGCATCAAAATCTGTTGCGTAGTTTTAAAGATTTAAGCATACATAGGGACAGACAGACGGGATGATTTGATTTATACTATGTAGTAATGGATATATATTTGCGTTCGCTGTTTACGCAGCTAATAGTTCCTTACCCACCAGGAGACAAGTGGATGCCTGGTGCAAATTCCCTGACATACTATAAGTCTCATTAAAGATTATATACGGTTAGTACCTACGTTCGCTTTCATTGCGAACCAATACGATGCAGATATAGGTATCTGCTTAGCTCAATATTGTTTTGAATTCACTTCTTTTTTATGCCTGGCTTAGTAAATATGTGAAAATCTAAGGATCAGTCAAGAAACTCTCAAAAATCCATTATTTATTTCACTTTTCGAACATTATTGACACGCGTATGACGATCGCTAAGAATAGTAATTTTTGACTACTCCAAATGTTAAATCATTTAAACCAGCCCTGCAGAGCTTAAGATTTTGAAGTCAACAATGCAATCGGAATGATTCAATGGTAAAACACTAGCTATTAAAGTCTGGCGAACTTTTGCTTTATTGTCGCAAAAATCCTAAGTGTTTTACCTTCCATAAAATAAAGTAGCTGCAAGACTGATGGCCAATTACAATATTCTTTATTTCTGAATTAATTCACTAGAGGTACAATTTTGACATAACCTCCATACAAATTGTATCAAAAACCTATCGCTAGTAAGCAAAATTAGAGATAGATACACATTATTGAAAACGCAAGTTAAACACTTAAATAGTTAAAGTAAATAAAAAACGTGAAAGTGAAAAGTAAATAAAACGTGAGGTTGAAGAATTATTTATTTTCATTACACATATTTGTCACTTATCGCGTATACAAGCGACAGGAAAGCCGTTCATAGCTCAATTGACTTTGGCATGAAGTTACATCGTTTTTGTGCAAGTGCGGCGCAGCGCGTTACACTCAGATACCCTATAAGCACTAACGACAAAATTAAACGCACTATTTTATTTGAAAATTCGAAACATTGCAATTTTGACAATAATATAAACGATATATATTTACTGGGATACAATTTCTCGATTAATTGAAAACAGTATTTTGACAAATCTAGAAAATAATTAAAGCGTTTGTAAAGGAGAGGAACAAGTCTTTTTAATATATTTTTGAGATTTTTTTCTTTGTATACAAAAGCAATATTTGGAATTATAACTCATTAATTTAATACAATATTTTTATTCAATATAAAAAAAGAAAACAAAGTATAAATTAAAATTACATAAAAAATTAATGAACGTTTAATAACCACACAACATAACGTACACATTGAAACATTAATGAGATAAACATACCATTCATTCATACATTAAAAACAATAAAAATTGGTTTCGACATTACCACACGAGTGATAGTTCAGTACACTACGTTTCACACGCTACTCGTTAACTAAAATAAACTGTCTTTATCAATAAACAATAGCATAAGCATCGGCGTGATTCCAGTAAGTACTCGTAACCTAACTTAGTAATGGTTTCGATTAAAGTATGCATTACTTTTTAACAAAACAAATTATCTATAATAAATATGTCTAACAGTTATTCGCATAAGATCGAATATTCCAAATTAGAATTTTTTTAATAATTTTCTGACGTGTTAGGTACATATTAATTAGCAATATGAACAACAAGTCAAAAAATAATAAATGATATTTCATGCAATCTCAATCGATGCAGACGAATGAATTTAAATTCGTGACAAATTATTAATAATAAAAACAATATCGGGAGCTACCCGATTCGAATTTCTAAAATATTCCTAGTGTCGAAAATGACATCACAATAAATACTATAACTACTAAAGTTTAGTTTAACGAGACGACTCGCGGAGTGGAACGAAACTAGCTGCGGGTCTGGCGAAGTGGTCCAACCTACGGCTACACTGAGGCTCAATGGCTTTCATTGTGACAATAATTCAGACATCAAGCCTTTAGGTATTAATTTTTACCATTAGATATATAATTCCATTGTAGTGACTTGGTTCACGCTTTATATAAACGTAGTATTTTTTGATAATTAATGTTTATAATAACCTGTAGCATAAGCGTTAGCGTTTGGTGAATTTTTATCAAAAAAATATTATAAAATTAATGACAAAAAACTATCACGTGACTTGATTGTTTATGTAATTTTCATATATTTATGACACGTTAATAATCGAATTCATCAATCGCTTTTTAAATCTGGACCCGCTGGACCGTCAGTGATTGTCGTTAATTCCATTTTACGGTATTTGAGATTAATGAACGCTTAACGTGTCCGAGAACGCCAATAATAATATATATAGACATTTATAGATGTGCGTAACAGTTTACTTTTAATAATAATACCGTACGAATATATATACTACAGTATACTATTTTTAATAATAATAATAATAATAAATATCTTATTTCACCAGAGGATAAATTTGTTTAATCAGACAAGATACTTCGTCGAATAATTTAAAACGGAAAAATAAAAGGCCAAACAGAAGGAAAAATTAATAAAAAATCTCTCCAAAGACACAATATCTATGAATACGCACGCTATAAACACTATAAATATATAAGAAATCGGCATCTCATATATCGGGGATATAAATAATTGTCTAAAGCTAACTAATACACGCTGGGCTATAACGTCGAGGGGGGCACGTGGATGTCGTGGCGCCGGAGAGCGCTGCGGAACGAGTCGAGGGACGAGCGCAGCGTGAGGCAGAACCCGCGGGAGGCCGGGATGAGCGGGTAGTCGGGCGGGCTGACGTCCGTGGGCCGGCCGTTGGACAGCGCCACCAGGCCCTCCACGCGCCGGCACAGGCTCGCGGCCGAGCTCCGCAGGTGCTGGAGGATCTCCGCGCGGAACGGCTCCGGGGGGTTCATCAGCATCCTCGTCATGGACTGCACGAGCTTCAATAGCACCATTTCATTGTACATGCGTGAGTTTTCTCTGCCTTGTTGGGTGCCTGGAAATATAATTATGAATCTGTGTTATTAAAGTTAACGGTTTTGACCTTTTTGTGCGATTATCATTTCAACTGTACCTACGTACAGTATCGAAACTGAAAATTTTCTATTTTTTGTTGCATGAAAAAATTACTTTTTATGTATATTTTCACAAAAAAACGACAAAATGCTATAAAATACACATAAAATCACATTTTTCATGAGCTTTTCTACTCAATATCGATACTTAACAAATCATTCAGCGTAAAAATGTAAAGTGCCTTTTTCAATTTCGATATTATACGCGGGGACAGTCAATTTGTTGTAGGGATAAATTTTTGACGTGAAAGCGTCTGATAAATCGATGAATGCCGGCTGCATGTACGAAAAAGTCCCGTTACGCTCATTATCGCGTATGCTCATTGTACGCTTGCGCCGCATCTATCTCTCTTCCACTCGATTGGCCTATGCGTCCGAGATGTTTTGTTATGACGTTTTCACGTTAAACTATCGCCCGTAAACCAATTTTACAGACAACCAATTTTTTACGCAAATTTATGATATTGATTAGTAATTAATATGTTTTTGCAGTCAAACAAAAAAAACCGACTTCAATTATATCGACAAGTAATACAACGTAGGTAGACGAAAAACTAGTCAAGTAAATACGCATTATCAAAGATTACTCCAAAAGTTGTAATCTTGATGAAATTTAAATATGACCACACGATAAACATCTGCTTTCGATTAAACTAAAAATCATTAAAATCGGTACATCCAGTAAAATGTTATGCAGATTTTTGAGAGTTTCCCTCGATTTCTCTGGGATCCCTTCATCAGATCCTAGTTTCCTCATCATGGTACCCCATCGGGGATATCTTCTTTCCAAAAAAATAATAATTATCAAAATCGGTTCATAAACGACGAAGTTATCCCCGAGCGTATACATATATATTTTGAAGTCGGTTAAAAATGATGCTTAAAAGGCTCTAATACTTTTAAGATTTCGAATACTTTTGTTAGTCTTCTCTTTTTCAACCTCAATTCGACTGTATTTTTATTATGTTACGTTTATTAACCTCATAATTTTTTCTTGGGTGTACCGATTTCGACGATTTTTTTTAATATTCAAAAGCTGGTGCTTATCGCGCGATTCTATCGTAAATCGAGCGAGATCTGACGAGTAGTTTTTGTGTTATACCTAACAATAAGTATTGCAGTATACTTGTCGATGTAAATCGAAGTCTGTATGTTTCGTTGGCGACCAAAGGCAACTGGTTTAGTAGCCGGGCTCACCCTTCTGCTTCTCGTAGCCGGCCTCGTTGAAGTAGGGCTCGGCGTTGAGGATGAGCCCCTGCAGCGACACGATGACCTGCAGCAGCGAGCTGTCCTTGCCCCACACCTCCACGCCGCGCCCCGACCACGTGCCCAGCAGCGACACGCACACCTGCGACACGTCACACTGCCCTCCACTACTTCGCCTAGCTTCAAATACCTTATCGCACGAAAGTAACACGTACTTATCGTATTAAGTGGTTGCGAATATACTCTTAAGCTAATATTTATTTCATACAAGTAGGTTGGAAAACGAGCTCGGTTTGGAAACGGCTCACCTGATGTTAAGCGATTACCGTAGCCTATAGACGCCTACGTCACCAGAGGCATCGCAATTGCGTCGCAGACCCTACCCCCTGCCTTACCAAGTAGCTCTGACTACCTAAATAACCACGGGAACACAACACTACTTGAGAGAGATGCTGGTTATCTGTGATCATTTTTAAGGTTGAGAAAAGAATGAAGGAGTAAAATAAAACATATCACGCCCTTTTTTATACTAGGTTGGCAAACAACGGCCGACCTGATCGTAAGCGTATACTGTAGCTCATAAGTATGAAGCGTTTATATAGAGGCTTGCAACATCAGAAGCATTACATTACCGACCCTACCGAGGAGTTCTAGCTACCTTACTACCACAGAAAGATAAACTACTTAAGGGAAATGTCAGTTAGTAGTGATACATATTAGTAGTGCTATAGATTTCGAGGAGGACATTTATAGGTTTCAAGTGTTTCGACAACATTGCAAACGGTGTCGCACAAAGTCGACAACGAGGGTCGCCAGTCGCCACAGCACCTTGCCGTCCTCGTAGAGGTTGGGGTTGAGGCGGTCGGAGCAGTAGGAGTGGTAGTGGCACAGCGGCGGCGCGCGCGGGTACTCGCCGCCCAGCTGCACGTCGAACACGAACAGGCCGCCCTCGTAGGGCGTGCGCGCCGGGCCCGCGATCATCACCGACACCAGGTCGATGCGGTCCTCGTAGCCGCGCACCCACACCTGCGACCGCGCATGCACGGTTACATTATTATTCATTTTTGAACTCTAATTGGTAACATCTACATTTTCATTAATTACACTAGCAAATAAATGCATCCATAAAATCTAAAAACAAGTGCGCTTTAGACCACACAACTGAAGTAAAATTTACGAAACGTATCTATCTTCACTAAATTATATCTCTCACTCTCTCTCTCTCGACTTCCGTTCGCCTCGCCCGATCGCACTTTTCGTAACGCTCTCATCACGCATTAACCGGCTTACTCCCTAAGTCAAGCATGCGTAAAGAGGTTTTACTTCAATAATTACTAATTCGAAACTTCAATTACTGTTATTGAATTTAATCCACATCTGCATATCATCGAAGGTAGTACGAAACTACTCTTAGGAGTGCCTAATAAAGTATCTTATCGTTTGCTGATAATATACAATCTCGTACATAAGTCATTAGGAATGTTTATCCAAAAAAGGTAAATAAAATAAAACACTGGTCGCGAAGAGTAATATCTGATAAACAAAGTGGATGATGTACTGTGTGGCTACGGTACTAAAGAATATAGTCACCCCCTCTCTTCCCGTGGGTGTCGTAAGAGGCGACTAAGGGATAACACAGTTCCACTACCACCTTGGAACTTAAAAAGCCGACCGGTGGCGGGATAACCACCCAACTGCTGGCTTTGAAATACACAGGCCGAAGACGGGTAGCAGCGTCTTCGGTGCGACAAAGCCAGCCCTGCGGTCACCAACCCGCCTGCCCAGCGTGGTGACTATGGGCAACACACATGAGTTCACGCTATTTTTGGCGTAAACTTGTGGAGGCCTATGTCCAGCAGTGGACTGTATAGGCTGTAATGAAAGTGGATGATGATGAAAAAATAAATAAGATAATTTAACCGAGGTAAGGCACAACCGGAAATATCCTGTTTAAAATCTAGAACATCCCAACGGGGAAAATATCTCGAGCTTACAAAGATCACCACTAAATAATACTGTTCTCAAGCTGTGCTGTTTATGGGGGTAGACTTGGCAATGC
The DNA here is from genome assembly GCF_905220565.1 of Melitaea cinxia. Lineage (NCBI taxonomy): Eukaryota > Metazoa > Arthropoda > Insecta > Lepidoptera > Nymphalidae > Melitaea > Melitaea cinxia. Next base: position 13,362,596 of record NC_059403.1, read on the forward strand.
ACTTGCGCCACTTCTGGTATTGCTGGTTATAAAGCTACAGTAACCGCTTATTATTGGGTCAGCCGTACGCTTGTTTGCCGACCTAGTGGTATAAAAACAAACGAGTGTACTTTAGACCACACAACTGAAGTAAAACTTTTTTAGCTCTATCTAACTCATATCTCCCTCTCAACTTCCGTTCGCCTCGCCCGATCAAACTTTTCGTAACGCTCTCGTCACGCATTCACCAGCTTCCTGCCCAGGTCGAGCGTCCGTAAGGAAGACTTCAAGGAACACAGTCACCCCGGGCGGCAGGTCGCTCTTGAGCAGCTTGATCTCTCTCTTGACGGCCGAGTAGAAGCTGCGCGGCTCGGAGGGCTGCAGCATGGACAGCCGGAAGCGGTGCGTGGCGGGCGCGGACTCCAGCACGCAGAAGCCCTCGCCGCCCTCGCCCCCCTCGCCGCCCTCGCCCGCCTCGTCCGCCTCGCCCGCCTCCGAGTCCCGCTCGCCCGTGGCCAGCGGCGCCGTCTCCGGACCTGGCGCTGTGGATACACACGGATTTATTATTTTACATTCATATATTTCATTACAAGTGTGGAAAGGCTGTCATTGCAAAGAGTTCCGACAAATATCTACCCGAGCCGAGGCGCAACCGAAGGCGAGGGTTGACAGTCGGAACAAATTGCAATGACGGTTCCGCACGTGTACTGAACGACTATTTTTAATACAGTTGCGAAAAAATGAAGCAATTTAATAAAATAATAAAATGAAAATTTCTGGAAAATGGCGCCAACCGTAGAATATACGCAAAGTTTTTTTTTCTTCACCCATTCTGGTAGGCAAAGGGAACTATACAGGGAACTACAGCCAAGTCTTCAGTAGAAGTTTTTTATTGATATGAAATGAAAATGAAATTTAATGAGATGAAATGAAATGAAACCTAACCAAACTCATTCAATCAAATCATTAAATCTAATATTGAAACAAATTAGTAGCTTCTTTTTAGAAATATACGTATTTGAATGAATCATAAAAACTTCTATGAGTTTTTTTAGTAAAAACTTCATGGTTGGTTTTTCTTTTTAATAGATATTATTTTGACAGTTGGGAAAGAGAACGCACGAGTTCGGGCAATACGCCACTTTTTGAGCAACTGTATTAAAAATTCATTTTTGAATTAAAACTTCTTTACGCACGCTTGACTGCTTGAAGGTGATGAATGCGTGACGACAGCGTTACGAAAAGTTTGATCGGTCGAGATGAACGGAGCAAGAGAGAGAGAGGGGTGCGAGCACACATTTTCTTTCTCTCTTTCTCTCATAGCCACTTACGTTTTTATATATCTAAGACACAGTGCAGGCCTATTCTGCAGACCTATTGTTAAAGAAGTTTTATTTCTGTCGTGATCTAAAGCACATTTTTTTTCCAGAAGGTACGTCATACTCGACTATCTTAAAGTACTTTTGGCGAGACCTTTTTTTCATACAGAAGTTTTTTTTTCATACTTGACTTCATAAAACTTATAATTCTTTAACTTTAAATTCGATAACATATTTGACAATTATTTTGAACATAACTATTTTTTAACAAAATCTCAGTAGAGAAAGATTACGTCAGATGGTCTCGAAAAAACCCGAAGTTAAGATTTATTCAACAGAATGACTTTATTTTCAATATTAAAACTCAAAACCGTACGCACGATCACGATTCTGCCTGTAACATCCCACAGGTGGACATTGGCCTCTTTTTCCATGTAGGAGAAAGATTGGAGCTTAATCCACTACGCTGCTCTAATGCGGCTTGGCATTTATGATAATCGCTTAACATGCTCTCCGAGTCACGTTGGGGAGACCCACAAGTACAGACAATCAGACCGAAAACAAATATTTGTACAAATACATCCCGAGCGGTCATCGAACTCGCAAATCGTCGGTGCTTTAGGCGACAACACGCACCACAACACCAGAGCGGTTCTTACGATTTTTTGGTATGTAATTGACACGGATTTTATACGTAAGCACAGATCAATTATAGTGACAAAACTAAAACTGACAATCCAAGCATCGAGTTTATAAGCTTATTTATATAATTACTAAGCTTTCATAAATCTATTAGAGTAGATTTGAGAATATTTTTTAAATTAAAGCCCGTGATTCTAACCTTTTCCTTCCGTCTTCGGAGCGGCCGCAGCAGGAGCATCTTTAACCTCACTAGACGTAGTTTTAACTTCTTCCTTTTTATCTTGATCGGCCAAGCTGACTACTAACGCGCCATATTGACTGAAAAACAAATATATATTTATAACTTCATTACTGATATAATAATATTAATTTTGACCAACTATAAAGTCGCTATAAAGGAAGGACTTGGTCTTTTAAAATCGAGCAGATTAACATTTCGAGTTTTTTTTATTTTTAAGTCAGGAAATGGGAGAATCGAAAACCATACACAGGGACGAAATAATCAAATATAAAAATTAACTAAAACCTCTTTTTACACTACTTCTTACACCTGTTATACTGTTTCCCTACAAACTACTGTCTTTATTGTTTCGACAATCAAAACTAATAAAATTATCACATAACCGAGTCTATCGCACATGTACATAAAACATAACACAGTCACAGGGAATACAGTCTCATCTTTAGAGCCATGCAGATAAAATGGTACTTTTCAATTTACAAGGATTATTTTACGCAAGACTTACATTAAACAAATTTAATAAACTATTTGGTTGTTACTGGTTAACATAATCACAAACACATTTATTAGACAAATAGAGAAATTAAGTTACCACTTTTAAGTCATCTACGGAATAAATAAATTAAAAAAAATTAAATGGGGTATTTACGTTGTGCTATTGGATAAAAATAAAGAAAATAAATAAAAAGTGGTTCAAAAGTAGATATAATATTGATAATTTGAAGTGTGGTCAGACAGACTTGTTTGTTACTGAACATAATTTGTATTATCTACTTGATATATATTCCATTTGAACCATTAAAAATAAATTAAAAAGAATAACAACCTTAATACTGCTAAGATGTCTCGAATTATGATTAATTATTACTACTAATTATTTTTATTTTTTCTTTACGGAACTAACATCTTTGTTTAATATAAGTGATGCGAGTTCTTATTTAATCTGTGCAATTAATTTTTATACAAGACCAGAAAGGTTATTATTTAGCGAATATACAGCTTGCACATATAATTTAGAAGCAAAAATTTATTTTAATGGATCACAATAGCGCAATTTTAGGCGTGTAACATAGTATACAAAAAAAGAAAAAAAAAATCAATAAAAAAATTATAGCAACATGATTTTGAATCTGTACATATATTTAAAAAAAAAACAGCAATTCAATTATATAGTGCCAATGTTATAGAAAATGAAGAAAAAAAAGTATCAATAAATATGTTTTTTTTTTTTTTAATATTTATATGTACATATTCTTAGAGGGATTAGTAAGGGATGGGATAAACAGAAACAAATAAAGGCTCACACTGAAAAGTGGTAGGGTAACTTCTCATCGGTCGCGTTTTGAATTTTCATTAAGCTGTTAAGGAAATCGACCAGCTCTTGCGGCCTTCTCCTGCGGAAAACAAATTACTGTTTATTGTTGAACCTTTATATTCATAACAAAATACTTTCAAAAGATTTTACAGCACATTTTAGAAGTTTAGAATGATTTTCGTATTCCTATTATTTATTATATTTATTACAATTTTGATCGCGTTATCTTAACACTTCGGGTGTTATGAATTAAGAATAAATTGAAGGTAGTATTTGTCTTTACAAACAAAAACAAGGTAGAATTATTTGATTTTTTAACCACATAGCCTTGTCACTCAATTGATAACATGTGTGGTATTGCCTATTTTCATAAAAAGTTTCATAATTCATATTTTCGATACGATAATATTTAAATTAACTATAAATTCGATTATTTCAGGACATTTACATAATGTGCCACGAAACAAAAATTGAAATAAGCATGGAAAGTTTTAATAATCTTACATACATGCTGTAATACACTTTATATTCATACAATGTTGAAGTTAACTGACAATAAATATTATAAATTCTTTCGGTAACATGAAAAATTATTAAAAAAATAGTTAAACATAATAGACCGCTCTAAAATATGGTTTAACGACCTTAGTGACGACATTTGAATATAAAAATGTCCAAATTATTTACTTTGAAAATACATGGAAAAAATTACATTACAACATAAAGCGCAAGGCGATCTTTGCACCTTCATTTCGGTCTTATAACGATCGTAGTTCATTTATATTTTTGTGCAAGACATGACTCATGTGTTACAGATTTTCTTTACATTCTTACGAGAGGCTCATTGTATATAGTAGGAGGATGTGTTACCGGCTGACTTCGGCGTGGGCTTTCACGAGTTGACGGTGAATAAGCGAACAGAGCTTGTAGCAGACATTACGCGATCCGCTATCTAATTCCGTGTCTGCTGATGCTAAAAAAAATACAATTAATAAATAATCAGTTACGATTTATAAAACATTATCTTCCTCTTTTTATGTTATGTCTGCTGATGATGATAATAATAACACAGTAAGCAAACAGCAATAAATAATAAACTATCTAATAGAGGTCTAGACGTTCTCTTTACCAACAACCGCTCTGGTCTAGTGGTGCGTGTGCCATGTACGCGCCTAAACACCGGTAGTTTGCGGGTTCGATTCCCGCTCGAGATGGATATTTGTATTTGTAAAAATATTACTTTCCTGTTTGGATGTTTGTCCTTGTAGATCTCCCAACCGTGCCTCGAAGAGCACATTAAACTGTCGATCCCGGTTGTTATCATATACACCTGATAGCGACCCCTACTCATAGTAGCGATATATTATCCGCCAACCCGCAGTGGAGCAGCTTGGTGGGTTAAGCTACGACTCTTCTTCTACATGGAGAAAGAGGCATATGCCCAGCCGTGGGATTTTACATGCTTAATCGTGAATACTTATAAGAATTACAGTTCTGGTGGGTAATATTTTAACTATATTTGACATTATTGTTATATGTTGATGTTTAGACCAGAAAAAAAATTCGTACCATTTTCACCAGTCGCATTATCCTGGACGACAGTAGCTTCGGAACCTGAAGCTTGCGCGAGCTCAATGTTCAAATCAAGCGATTTCTTTGGGGGATTGCTTTCTACCTGAAATGGGAAGGGGAAAAACAATTAGTGCATCAGCAAACACATCTTCATTGTCATTACGAAACAGCCCGAGTAAGAGACAGCTGATAGGTAATATAGTATTTAACGTATTAGTTTTCTTGATGTTTTGTTAGTAATACCAGTAAATTTAATTCTCAACTCTTCGTTATTATATGGCTTTTGGCTTTGTCAACAATGTCATGTGGGTTGAGGTATAAATAACACATATACATGTTTGTCACTTGATGAGTCGTGTGGAGGGCCCAGAAACAACCCAAACACATACACTCAGAATACGATAAATATCTGTATGGGCTTTGGCCTTATTCTAAAACTGAGATGATGATCACTGCTGTGACATCAATTTAGTTTCAATCAAATATCGATTTAATTTTATAAATCTAATAACACATTACACCAATATTGAGCGCTGACTTTAAACTTGACTCCAACATTTTATGAATATGTAGATACATATCATGTAGATATTGAATGCATACTAAATTCTTTTACATTTTGTTTATAAAAAAAAAACCAGATAAGTTAGACACGCATTCAAAAGGCCTAACTATTTCTGGCTTTACTCGAAGGCCTGGCAGCCTTATCCCCAGGAGCTCTGGCCGCATCACTCACCACAGGCACACAACGCTACTCGAGAGCAGTATTATGTAAGGTCGAGGTACTTCTGCAGACGGGCTGGCCAAGATTTTGAGCAGGATCATACTGTACCCTATCTCAATAGTGGTTATTAATATTTTAGTACCTATTAAAACTATATGGAAACGGGTCGAAAGCGATTTGATTGCTCTAGATATGTATTGTCATTGATTGCCTCTATTTGGTTTAAAAAAAAATACAATATATTAATTCCCGAACGTGGATGTATGGATGGGTATTTACTTGTGTCTTACTGGCATAGCCGTCTACCGTTCCTTTTGCGGCAATATCGGCATCAGTAACACAAAAAGGTGTCAGTGTTGCAGCTCCGACCTTTACCTCCATGGGCTCGACGACGAGGGGCGGCTCGGCGGTCGGCTCGGCGGACGGCTGCGCGGACGGCTCGCCGAGCGGCTCGTCGAGCGGCTCGGCGGGCGGCTCGGCGAGGTCGGCGAACGCGTCGAGCGCGTCGCCGGGCTCGGGCTCGGGCTCGGGCCCGTCGCTGGGCGCGAACAGGCGCGCCAGCTGCTCGTGGACGCGCCGCTCGCCCGCGCGCGGCGTGCTCGCGCCGCGCTCGCGGACGCGCTCGATCAGCCCCTGCGCGCCACACACTCGTCAGACACGACGCACCCCCTCCGACTTGTCGCACGGTACCCACGGGGGAAGTGCGGACACCCGCGCCGCCGCGAGTCGTCGTCGCCTCGTGTGACCCCAATATTCATTTTTATACCAGCGTTTCTTAATTTTCATTATATTTAATATATTTGCCATTCAATATCTGATACTAGCATCGATCAGTCTTGTTTCATTTACAATAAGTTTAATTGTAATTTTAATTATTTTAAATTACAGTATTAAATAATCTAGATTTTTTTTAAGTCCTCCCGCTGTCGTAAACGTAATTCACTAGTATAAGTAAATAATAAATCAACGCCTCACTCAACAGCCCACTAAAATCTACAGACGTCCAAACCACGGCTAACATCTGTATGACTAATCAACAGGTATGTCATGTGCAGGGAATGAATCCGCAACTGTCAACGCAACAGCCCTAAATTAGTGCTGTGACCGTTAAGCATACCTACAACCTATTCTATATGAATATAAAGTGTATCGCGCGCGTATATGCAAGTAACTTCATTTTGTAAACTAAAAAAGTTGCAAACAAACATACGGTCCGCCTTATAGTAAGCGGATACCGCAGCCTTTGAACGCCTGCAACGTTAGAAACATTGTATTCGCGTTGTCGAACCTAACGCTGAACCTCCTCAGAAGCTCTGGCCACCTCACTCACCACAGGAACACAATCAGTCAGTTCAGCCTATTGCAGTCCACTGCTGGACATCGGCCTCCCCAAGTTCGCGCCAGACATCCCGGTTGGGACAGGAACACAATACTGCTTACTTATAGCAGTACTATTAGCAAAGATCTTCTGTAAGGTTGAAAACATACACAGTCGATATAATGCAAATTTTGTACAAGATATTTCCTGCCGTGTCCTACGAACGAACTTCCAAACCAAAAAGTCAATGTATTAAATTTAAAATTATTGCGGTACGAAGTTTGCAATCTATATAAAAAATAAATGTTACTAAGCGCATAACTCGAGAATGGCTCGACCAATTCGGCTACTTTATTTTTTTGTACTTAATTATATAAAAGAAGTTTGTTTTATTATTTATTATTTATTTTATTTTATACTTTATTGTACACCACAAATATATTACAAAAAAAAGCATAAAGATAGTTACAGACAGTGAAGTACAATGGGCGGACTTATGGCTAATTAGCCATTTCTTCCAGACAACCCATTAAAAACCAATTTTGTTTGTAGTGCAATTGTTTAAAATTCACTACGCCAGTTAAAAAATTGCCGATTGAGAGTTTATACGTGATGTGAATAATAATATATTTTATTTATTATTGAATTTAAATTGTTCTTTACTCTAAATAATTGAGTAGTTGTCACGTAGAATGGTTACTTTTTGTGAACCTATAACCTATACAAATAAATAAAATTGGAGTGTCTGTTTGTAATATTAAAATAACCACTTTTTATACCAAAATAACATTTTTGAAAATGTTCGTCTGTCAGTCTGTCTGTTTGTTCCGGTTAATCTCTGCAACGGCTGAGCCAATTTTAAGAAGTAACTTAGGCTACTTTTATTTTAGAAATTTATTTATTTTATATCTGTGCGAACTAAACAAGAACTTTTTTGTTAAATTCCACGCGGACGAAGTCGCAGGTACAGTAGTATATAACATAAAAAACCCATTTTGACTATTTTTTATATACTTAAACTTATTGCGAATAAAATTAAAAAGATTACTCCACTATAAGTAGCCGCAGTGTAGTTGTACCTTTCTGTCAATATTTAACGTTAATACTATGCTACATACTATACTACTATTTTCTACATATAAATGTACTATATAGGATAAAGTTTAAATTAAAAATAAATTTATACTATATGTTAAAATTTACCAAAAAGTGGTCCTCATGAAAGAAGGTCGTCCCCATGAGTCTGTCTAAAAATCTGCAGTCTTTGTAGAGATTCAGTAATTTCCGCATTATCTGTGAGATATATAGTGAATGTGATAAATAAACATTTTTTTCATTATCATAAATACATATATACAGTTTGTATATATATATTGATATATTATAAGAATTCTCGTTAAAATTATTAAGTCAAAGTTAAGTGAAAGTAGGCTAGATATAGTGTATTTTGGTTAAAATAAGTATGTATTTAATTATGTATAATATCAGTATCTTATTATATAATAAATACACAACATTATTATATGTCATCCAGGATAGTACGAAAGTTTTACATGGTAGTATTTATTTTAAAAAGGCGAACTTTTTTTTTTAAATTCTGTTATAGATACACTTTCGTACTACGTGACGACGTATAAAGTTAAAAATTTAACTGCTTATACAAGGTCGACAAACCTATTAATCGGACAGAGTAGCCATTTTGGCCAGACATTTGGTTAAAAAGGCCGGACACTCAAAAGTTCACTGATTCGCGAATTGTGCTACGGGAATGCGAGATGACTGGTGAAAATTAAAAAGCCCAACAAAAGTCAGACAAGCCGAACACGCAATCAAAAAGCCTAACTATGTCCCGTTTTATTCGGACGCCTGACAGCCCTCAATCCTCAGGAGATTTGGCCACTTCACTCGCCACACGAGACAATACGAGAGCACCCCGCGGCCTACCTCCTGGCTCTGCAGCGTGGGGTGCTTGGCGAAGATCTCCTCGAGGCGGCACATGGCCATGCGGCCGCGCTCGATGTGCGCCGCCACGCGCGGCTCCAGCAGCTTGGGCAGCGCCAGGGCGCCCGGCCCCGCTGCCGCGCTCGCCGCGTCTGGGGGAGGACAGGCGGATGTTAGGCTTAATCGTATCGATGCCAACATTACCTAAATATATTATATATATATATATATATATATATATATATTCGATTTTATCCACGTAAAATAAAACAACAAAGAGGAAAACTGAATATTCCAGCTGCGAGGTGGCGTGTACCAGTGTGGGCGGGCGCGGGCGCGGGCGCGGGCGCGGCGGGCGCGTCGGGCGTGCGCGGCTCCGCGTCGCGCGTGGAACTCTGCGTCTCCCACGAGTCCTCCGAGCCCGAGCCGTCCGAGCCCCACAGCTCGCCGTCCTCCGAGTCGTACTCGCCCACCTGCGCACACGGACCATCCTCAGCTGATAGGAGCGAGAGCATACGGCTTTACACACATATATAATAAAAACTCTTTATTGTACACCAAGAATGAGCAGTTACAAAAAAAAAATAGAAGATAAGTACAAAAAAGGCAGCCTTATCGCTAATGAGCGATCTCTTCCAGGCAACCTTTGGGCAGAGGAAATGATATATATGTAGATGGTATAGATTTACAGTTTTTATCTAAACATATACGGTAAATTCAGACAAAAAAAGAATGTAAAAATAATATATATATGTGTATATATCGGGATTATAAGAACCTCCAATACAAATTTAAATACAATTAGTTTAATAACTATATACTTTGAAATAAAAAACTGTTACATATTCAGATTTCACTCCAATTGTAACAGTCACAATAATTTTAATGTAACAAAAATTTTGTAAGAACATTCTACACCTATGCTGACGCTAGACCATTTCCTTTGCCCTAAGGTTGCCTGGAAGAGATCGCTTTTTAGCAATAATGCCGCCCTTTGTACCTAATGAATATATTGTCAATATATTTTTTTTTTTTTTTATTTCTTTGATATGTATTGTTTCTGTTTTTGGTGTACAATAAAGTGTATTATTATTATTCTGACAAACAGCAATTCATAACTTTACAACAAGATTCATACTTTCATTATTTACAAACTTTTTTTTTTCATTCATCGATTAATTTAGTTGTCACATTAAAAAAGATATGCATGTTGTTTATTGTTTTGTGTATTAATTGTAAATAATATTTTATAATTTACCTTGTAGAGGTCTTGCGGCCAACACATGCTCGTGTGTCCGTCGACCCACCATACTTTGACGCGGCCAGTGGGAAAGTTATCTATCACCTGCAACAAAAATAATTCATAAATAAATAAAAAACACTGCATTTACTCAGACATTTATTTCAAGTATAACACTCTTTGCAGCTCATTTTTTTGTAAAATTATGTAAAGGAATAATAAATATTTACAACGTACACACATGGTCATCTTTTCCTAAAGTAAGCAACTTAATGCCTGTGTTATAAATAACAAGCCGACTGGTATAGCTAACATAGACATAATTGATGCATATATAAATATACTTATTACACCCAGACTCGGGGTGGGAATCGAACCCACGACCCCAGAAGCAGAAAGCAGGCAGGCACTACAAACTGCCCCAACAGGCTAATCAACAGTAGGTCAGTAGTAGGAAACTTCAAAAATACATAAAAAAAACTGTGAATCTTTACTTATATGTCAACAAAAAATCTTAATCTAACACACACACCCACACACATAAATAGTACACAAAGCGTAGCTGCATTTAAGTTAATTAGGAATTAAAAAAATGGCAACATTAGCGTCACAAAATTCTGTCAATCACATATTAATTCTTAATAGACTATAGTTTACCCTGTCCATCTGTCTGTTCGTATCTTACCTCACTTGTATACTGTAACGTAGTAAAATTGTGGTGCATAGCGACATCTAGTTATAGCCGCGGTATTACTATTGATCCTGGTATTGAGGTTTGTCTAGCGAAGCTTGCGGGCTCACTAGATGGCGTGCTTGGAGAGTTGCTATGTATTTGCACGGTTTTGTTTTTACATTGTTTCATATTTAAATATTTATTTAATTGCTTAGGATTTTTGTCTAAATTGTTTTTATAAATAATATTTAAAAAAAAATAAAAATATATAGATTTATTTCGGTTTGCTGTATTGGATAAATTTTTAATTTTGAGTGGCAACACTGCCAGATTAAAGGACTTTCGCTTCGACCATGATTGGGAACGGCGAGGGAAAGATTTCACGTTTTCGTGTTTTGTTGGCCAGGTTCGCCTGCATATTAAAAATTATGTCTCTGAAGTAGAGAATAATAATTTTATTTATCTCAACAATAATGGTGAGTTGATTTCGATATTTTGGTGGGACCTTTTTCCCTTTGTGTTTGTGATAACCTTTAGGTGTCATATTAACTCGTAATTTACTTTTGTTACAGCTTCCTTATTTTGTTCATTTTGAAATAGATATTTTTATCTGATTTCGGGGATGGTGGGAACGAGAGATTACACATATGCAATCTACTCTGGTAAGATTTCAAACCATTCTTTTAAATTTTGCATCGGTTCGATTCCGCCATTTTGACAACGTGTTTTCTTTGTTTCAGGGATTCTTTCATTTTTATATTTCCTTTGTATTTTATTGTTTTATTTTATTATATACGTAACTAATTAATAGAAATATGACTTTAGAAGAAAATACACTTGGGTTACCATGATGTAGGAAAAATTTAAATATGAAAAATTTATAATTTGAAATTAAGATGGAACTTAAATGAGTTACAAACAGAACTCAAACTTAAAATTATATTTCGATTTCATTCTGTCATTTTCGTTAAACTTCAATCATCGAGGCCTGGATATTTGAATTTGAAATTTAAATAAAACACTAAAAGGTATCTTTTCAATATTTTGAAAGCTGAGTCTACCGTGGATCACCAGAGCAATGAAACATCTGTCCGTATTAAAGTAGAACCTTTGGGCTGGAGATCCTGCTCATCGAAACTTCCTGTTGAAACCTTAACACCCTGTGGATGTCCAGAGCAAATTGACAATTCAAGTAATTGGTATGAATTAATGCAGAAGAGGTACAGACTTTCTCATTATTTAGTTGATCTATGCTTATTTACAAGGTTATTTGATTTCTGGTGGTATACTCGTTAAGCTCATTATACTCGTTAAGCACATTATACTCATCACGTATTTTTTTTTATTGTAGTAAATATATTAAGAACCTTCTCTCTACGACTGAGCAACCTTTAGTATTTGTTTAAATTGTAATTTCTGAAGTGATGGTTTTGGGGTTAGCTAGGTAGGCTTATTTATTATATTTTGTTACATGAGGGTAAGTGTAAAAAAATGGAAATTAAACTACCTTAATGTTGAATATCTAGTTGGTTTATTATTTAAGTCTTTTTTTTCCTACCTGCTTAAAATTTGTATTTGGTCCTAGCCCTAAAGATATATCACTATTTTTTTTGTCAACGGCACATTGTATTCCGAAATAGCCGGGCAACTTTTTCCGTCAATGTGTCGGGTGGCAAATGGCGCCCACGGATTAATTTAAATCGTAATGTTTATATACAAACAAAGATATTAAAGTGAAACAATAAAACCCATGGTTTATTTTGAATTTTTTTTTGTTGTAATCACAGTTTAATATCATTTTTTTTGTTGCGAGTATAATTTTTTTTTAATGTTATCTTGTTTGATGAGTATATCACCCGTAGATTTTGAAAATACTGTAATATTAGTAGTATTTTGAGTTTTGACAATTGTCAGTGTGTAAGAAAATTTTAAAAGTAAATCTTTTTTTTTTTTTGCATTTTGTTGGTAGTAAATCATATTTGCAATTATTCATTCTTGTGTGCACTGCATATTGTGCCTTGGCATTTTGTTTATTTTTTTCTTTTGGGAAGTTTTGACTTTCAAAGTTTTCCGTGAAGAGGTTCTTTTGACAATTGTTAAGATTCAGTAGTTTCTTAGACATAGTTACATTTATATTTATTTATTTGATTAGATTAGTTACTTTTATTTGATTTAGAGGTTGGGGTTATACCATACCACACTTCAAGTTGTTTGGATAATTCTGATAATTTAGATTATGTATTTTCTTTATTTTATTCTGGGTTCATATAGAGTTATATGAACATTTCAACTGACCAATGTTAAATTGTATTTGGTATTTCATAGTAAGTTGATTGTTTTTGTTTAGAGTTATTATAATTTATACCTAGTTTAGGTTATATACATATTTTTTTTTTGTTGAGTTGTGTATATGAAGGCTGTGCCACATTGATTATTTTGACACATAAGGCTGTATCACACCTTACAATTTTGTATGTTATTTAGTATTATTTCTTCTTTCTTCTGTATACTTTAGAAATATTATTTTGTAATGGAAGCATAGTTGTTGAGATATTATTTAGAGTAGGCTAAGTTTAAACATTTCTTTTTTTGTTTTTTTTAATAGTATGCTTAAATTCCGTATAAGTAATTTTGATTTTGTTGAAGCTTTTGTAACCTTTTTTTTTTAGTAACGATAATACCACCGGGATCCATTTCTAATATCTTGGCTGTACCGATTTTTATAAATCAAAATGGAACAAACTTTTGTGCAATTTCACTCTCTTTTGAAAGACGAATTAACTTATGAGGTGTCCATTCGTTCTGAAACGCCAGCACCTACTGTGCTTGGTTTAAAGAAACAATTAAAACATTTAATAACAGAGATTCCTTCTGAATCAATTTTGGAAACGGACATTGATGCGGAAACCGAGTTGGAGGTTGTTTCTCAAAAACTTCAGGATTTAAAAGATTTAATTAAGAAATTTGAGGAAAATAAAGAGCGACATATTGTTTGTAGGGCTAAAGCTTTAGCGTCACATTTATATTTTAGAAATTTAAGAATACATTCTTCCGAGCTCACCCTAAAGGGTAAGAAGAGTGAGATAAGTTCAAAATTGGATATTCTAATTTCGAGATTGGAACCTAACAATGATTGGGCTCAGGAAAGCGAATCTTTGACTTCAGACAGCTCCACAGTAGAATGCACTGGGGACAAAAATGTCGCCAAGTGGAAGTTAACTTACAATGGACAGGGAGACCCACGTAGCTTCATCGAACGTGTGGAAGAATATAAGAAGTCGTATGGAGTTTCAGATTCGAGGCTGTTCATTTCTGCCTTTCATCTTTTTACAGGTAAAGCTTTATTGTGGTTCAGAGGTAATAAATCATTAGTCTCAAATTGGTTAGAATTAAAAAAGTTATTTTTGGAAGAATTTGACGCAGTCGATTATGATCATGGGTTAATTGGAGAAATCAGAGCTCGTACGCAAGGCCCCGATGAACCAGTGTGTATTTATTTTTCGGTAATGTTCTGTATGTTTGCGAGATTAACGACTCAACTTTCTGAAAAACAAAAATTAGACATTCTTTTACATAACATTCGTCCATGTTATTCCGAGCAACTGGCCCTAGTAACCATAGATTCAGTAGCGGTTTTGAAAGAAAAGTGTCGTAAACTAGAGGCTGCCAAACAACGTTCTGCTTTATTTTCGGAGCCCAGTAGTAATAAAGCGCTTCTAAGTTCTGAGTTTGCTTACAAACCGAATTCAAAACAAGTAAACACAGTTTCGGCGACAGCGGTTAAGGTTAATAGGAGTGAAAATAATAATTTTTTACAGTCAAATAAAAAACTTTGTTATAAATGTGGTAAGGGAAACCACAACTTTAAATTTTGTAGGGTTGTTCCGAGGTCTCTAAGGTGTTTTTCGTGTGGATTGCAGAACTACACAGTTAAAACATGTCCAGTGTGTAGTAAGAGGACTTTGGTCAGACAACCACCTTCAGATAAAAATTCAAAAAACTAATATACCAGGACTGTGCAGAGACACAATTACATAGTGTTGTCAATTATAATAAAACAACTTGCATACCTGACACAGTTCTGTTTTCAATTAATGAAAAGGATGTTAGACCACATTTACAGACTTCAGTAGACAACTTAGAGATTACAGGATTACTAGATTCCGGTGCTTGCGCGTCAATTTTGGGTAACCAGGCGCACAAGGTTTTTTTGAAAATGGGTTACAAATTACATGTGGATAATGACACCACATTTTCTGTAGCAAATGGGGACCAACTCCATTGCTTGGGTTACATGTTTATTCCGATTACTTACAATTCTATGACTCACATTATTAAATTTTTTGTAATTCCATCTATTGTGGTAGATGTTATTTTTGGTTGTGACTTTTGGAAAACGTTTCAGTTAGCGCCAGGAATTTTTGATAATTTGGAATTGAGTAAGGCACCTTCAAGATTTTATAATTTAAATGTTA
Organism: Melitaea cinxia; assembly: GCF_905220565.1. Taxonomy (NCBI): domain Eukaryota; kingdom Metazoa; phylum Arthropoda; class Insecta; order Lepidoptera; family Nymphalidae; genus Melitaea; species Melitaea cinxia. Next base: position 13,378,035 of record NC_059403.1, read on the forward strand.
TTGATAATGAACCAGTTCATACCATAAAATCTTTTGAATCATTAACAAACCAGCAAAAAGAATTAGCGAATTCAGTAGTAAATAAATTTTTGGATATTTCATCACAAAGGATAGGTTTAGGTAGAACTAACTTGATTGAACATATTATTGATACCGGTGATGCTTTACCTATTAAGATTAAACAATATCCACTTTCTCCGAAAAAGAAAGAGGCGTTATGTAAAGAACTAGATAGAATGCTGGAATTGGATGTAGTCACTCCTAGTGAGAGTCCTTGGAATAACCCAGTGATCTTGGTTAAAAAGGCAAATGGAGACTGGAGATTTTGCTTGGATTGCCGTAAGTTGAACTCAGTAACCAAGGGGGATTCATATTCGATTCCGTACATTCCGCAAATTCTGGATAGCCTAAAAGAAGCTAAATTTTTGTCATCAATTGATTTAAGTTCTAGTTTTTGGCAAATTCCGTTAAGTGAAGATTCTCAAGAGAAAACTAGTTTCACAGTTCCGGGTAGGGGTTTGTTTAAGTTTAAAGTTATGCCTTTTGGCTTATGCGGTGCTCCAGCACGACAACAGAGATTAATGGACCGGTTATTTAATCAAAATTTTTGTAACGATATAACGAATGGGAGAGTTTTTTGTTATATAGACGACATTGTGATTTGCTCTTCAGATTTTGAAACGCATTTAATTTTGTTAAATAGAGTTTTGGATAAATTAGAAATGGCTAAATTGTCAATAAATTTTGAAAAATGTAGTTTTTTTCGGAAATCATTACGTTATTTAGGGTACATGGTAGATGAATTCGGGTTACGGACTGATCCAGAGAAGGTTGCTGCGGTCATGAATTTTCCGACACCAAAATCCGCACAGGATGTAAAAATATTTTTAGGTACATGTTCCTGGTATAGACGTTTTATTAGAAACTTTTCGACTATAGCAGCCCCACTCAATAGATTAACTAGTAAAGGCAAGAACGCACCAAAATTTGAGTGGAGTGAACAAGCAGAGGTGGCATTTAATACTTTGAAAAATGCACTAGTAACGGCACCTGTGCTTGCGGTTCCGAATTTCGACAAGCCATTTAAGGTACATTGCGATGCTTCAGCTTATGGAGTTGGCGGTATGTTGACACAAGAGGTAGATGGACATGATCATCCCATCGCATATGTCAGTAGGAGTTTAAATAAAAATGAAAGGAATTACAGTGCGACAGAACGCGAAGCTCTTGCTGTCATTTTTGCAGTGGAGAAATTTCAAGCTTATTTTGGTTCAAAAACAATTACGATTATTACGGATCATGCATCGCTTAAGTGGTTTTTGAATTAGGAAAATCCCTCTGGGAGATTGGCCAGATGGGGTTGCAGATTGTCACAGTATAATTTTATTATTGAGCATAGAAAGGGTAGTGATAACGTAGTTCCGGATACCTTGTCGAGACTCTTAAAGGTTGATGTGGTTAAAGTTGGACGAAGTAGTTCGGGACAACAGACTATCGTTGATGACTGGTATGACAAAATATTCAATGGTTGTAAAAATAATCCAGCCAATTTTCCAAATTTTTGCATTTTGAATAATAAATTGTTCCGTTTCAGTAAATGTAAATACCAGCTTTTGAGTGAGTTCGATTGGAAAGAGGTAGTCCATAAGAGCGACATTAATAGGATTTTGAAAGAAAACCATGCAGACCCAACTGCTGGTCATTTCGGCGTGTTCAAAACTCATCGTAGAATATCACTTCGATACTTTTGGCGCGGTATGTATAAGGATGTGGTTGATTATGTTAAAAATTGTGATGTTTGTGCTGCTTATAAGCATTCAACAACAGCCACTCCTGGTTTATTAGGAAAACCAAAAGTCTGTAGTAGACCGTTTCAGGTTATTTCTGCTGATCTGGTAGGACCTTTGCCCAGATCTAGATCAGGTTTTACGTTTCTTTTTGTAGTAACTTGTTGCTTCTCAAAGTATACAATGTTGTTTCCGTTAAGGCGTGCCACAGGTGCCGCTGTTGTAAAGGCGCTTGAGAATTTTGTTTTTCTGAACCATAGTGTTCCGGAAACCGTAATTGTAGACAATGGATCGCAATTCACGGGTTCCGAATTCCGTAATCTCATAAAGCGTTACAATATTCCGAATTTGCATTACACACCATTGTATACACCACAAGTAAATCTTGTAGAGAGGTATAACAAGACTGTTATGACTGCAGTAGCTGCTTTTGTGAAAGACAACCACAGGTCCTGGGATGAAAACTTGTATAAAGTCCAGTTTGCCATTAACAGCGCGGTAAACGAGTCCACTGGTTTCTCCCCGTTTTTTCTTGTCCATGGAAGAGAACCGGTACTAAATGGTTCCTTTTATAAAGACTCGGATAAGGATTACGAGGTAGGAATGCCAAGGGAGGAATATGCTGGAAATTTTGGAATTTTACAGGACATATTTCGTCAAGTCAGAGAGAATTTGTTCCAGGCTCATGCAGAGAATGCAACGCATTATAATTTACGGCGCAGACCAGCACGTTATGCGGTAGGCGATATTGTGTGGAAAAAGACGTATACACAAAGCGATGCTGAGAAATTTTTTTACAGCCAAGTTGGCTCCTAAATATGAAAAGTGCAGGGTAGTAAAAGTTTTGTCACCTCTAGTGTATGAGTTGGTTAGAGTTGCTGACAACCATCCTATAGGTACTTGGCATATTAAGGATTTTAAGAGGTAAATGTTTAGCGTTTCATTTTTGTGGTCTTTACTGTTTGGATATTTAAGTTTCGACTATATTCAATTAGTTTTTTTTTGAGTGTGTAGTGATGTACTGAGTTAGCAGTTACATTACCATGGTTTGAATAGGGATTGATGAAGTTGATGTAAGTAAGGTTAGGATGCTTGAGATTTGAGTGTTCGTGGAAGACTAGCAAAAGGGAGTAAATAACTTGTGATGCTGATATTTACTGTCTTAAGATTTTGGCTGATTGATACATTGTATTTTTTTATTTTTTTGGATTTTTCCGTGTATTTTCCGTTTTGTTTAGTTCCTGGGTTATTGAATTTTATTTCAAGATTCTGATTTCAGGTCTTTGTTATGTTCAGTTCCAGGAAAACTACTATTTCTTATTTAGAACCAATTCTAATAAATAGTAGAAACTTTTGCATTTTCTTGTGATTAGTCGCTAGGAAGGGCGCACTACTACACATGATTCGATTTCAAACATTGTCTTTTGGCAATTGTATTCCGGCGGTTGGCAGCAAGGAGTGAGTCACCGTGGAGATAGCTTCATTGCATTTAACAATGAGCTGGGAGGTGATGTCAAGGTGCTCTCACTTAAGCACATTTTTAATACACCGCAATATTATTGTTTTTTTTCATACATTTTTTTTTTTTTAAGTGTTCCGGATAGTTTAGTTGGAATTTCTTTAGTTCAGGTCTGAAACGCTGAGGGCAGCGTGGTTCACCCGGTGAACCTTTTCGTAAGGGGGGGGGGGGGGTATTGTAACGTAGTAAAATTGTGGTGCATAGCGACATCTAGTTATAGCCGCGGTATTACTATTGATCCTGGTATTGAGGTTTGTCTAGCGAAGCTTGCGGGCTCACTAGATGGCGTGCTTGGAGAGTTGCTATGTATTTGCACGGTTTTGTTTTTACATTGTTTCATATTTAAATATTTATTTAATTGCTTAGGATTTTTGTCTAAATTGTTTTTATAAATAATATTTAAAAAAAAATAAAAATATATAGATTTATTTCGGTTTGCTGTATTGGATAAATTTTTAATTTTGAGTGGCAACACTGCCAGATTAAAGGACTTTCGCTTCGACCATGATTGGGAACGGCGAGGGAAAGATTTCACGTTTTCGTGTTTTGTTGGCCAGGTTCGCCTGCATATTAAAAATTATGTCTCTGAAGTAGAGAATAATAATTTTATTTATCTCAACAATAATGGTGAGTTGATTTCGATATTTTGGTGGGACCTTTTTCCCTTTGTGTTTGTGATAACCTTTAGGTGTCATATTAACTCGTAATTTACTTTTGTTACAGCTTCCTTATTTTGTTCATTTTGAAATAGATATTTTTATCTGATTTCGGGGATGGTGGGAACGAGAGATTACACATATGCAATCTACTCTGGTAAGATTTCAAACCATTCTTTTAAATTTTGCATCGGTTCGATTCCGCCATTTTGACAACGTGTTTTCTTTGTTTCAGGGATTCTTTCATTTTTATATTTCCTTTGTATTTTATTGTTTTATTTTATTATATACGTAACTAATTAATAGAAATATGACTTTAGAAGAAAATACACTTGGGTTACCATGATGTAGGAAAAATTTAAATATGAAAAATTTATAATTTGAAATTAAGATGGAACTTAAATGAGTTACAAACAGAACTCAAACTTAAAATTATATTTCGATTTCATTCTGTCATTTTCGTTAAACTTCAATCATCGAGGCCTGGATATTTGAATTTGAAATTTAAATAAAACACTAAAAGGTATCTTTTCAATATTTTGAAAGCTGAGTCTACCGTGGATCACCAGAGCAATGAAACATCTGTCCGTATTAAAGTAGAACCTTTGGGCTGGAGATCCTGCTCATCGAAACTTCCTGTTGAAACCTTAACACCCTGTGGATGTCCAGAGCAAATTGACAATTCAAGTAATTGGTATGAATTAATGCAGAAGAGGTACAGACTTTCTCATTATTTAGTTGATCTATGCTTATTTACAAGGTTATTTGATTTCTGGTGGTATACTCGTTAAGCTCATTATACTCGTTAAGCTCATTATACTCGTTAAGCTCATTATACTCGTTAAGCACATTATACTCATCACGTATTTTTTTTTATTGTAGTAAATATATTAAGAACCTTCTCTCTACGACTGAGCAACCTTAGTATTTGTTTAAATTGTAATTTCTGAAGTGATGGTTTTGGGGTTAGCTAGGTAGGCTTATTTATTATATTTTGTTACATGAGGGTAAGTGTAAAAAAATGGAAATTAAACTACCTTAATGTTGAATATCTAGTTGGTTTATTATTTAAATCTTTTTTTTCCTACCTGCTTAAAATTTGTATTTGGTCCTAGCCCTAAAGATATATCACTATTTTTTTTTGTCAACGGCACATTGTATTCCGAAATAGCCGGGCAACTTTTTCCGTCAATGTGTCGGGTGGCAATACTCGCAAATTGTAGCAAAGTGGTCCAAATCTAATATATAAAATTCTCGTGTCATGGTGTTAAACATTGAACTCCTCCGAAACGGCTGGACCAATTTTTATGAAATTTTGTGTGCATATCGGGTACGTCTGAGAATCGGCCAAAATCTATTTTTCATACCCCTAAACTGGGGGGGGGGGGGGATTAAGGGGGTTTATAACATATGTGGCAAAACAACGTTTGCAGGGTCAGCTAGTATCTATATATTAATACGTTAAGCAAAAACTTATATGTAGTATGAAATTTCCACTTATACACTTATAGTTTATATAGAAGAGTGCAAAATACTAATATATTTTTTTTAAATTATGCATAAAAATATATTAAATTAATAAAAAAAAACATTACACACACTACCGTCGATCTATTTGACACACACACACACACGCATTATACTCGTCTGTTGATTATCAGTCTGTAGTCAAAATGAAAAATTAAAAAAAAAGTTCTATATATTCACTTTTTTTTTTTAATATAATTTTTTTATTATGGTCGAATTTCGACCACGGGGCGACCACTATTATATATATTAATAATAAATACCTGTCCAGCAGTACAATTCGCGTCTTCGCCGGTGAAGTTGGCGACCCTGATGACGACAGTGCCCGGCCGGTACTGGAAGTCCGGATGATCTTTCAGGTCGTACACGCTCATCTCACTCTCGTGCAGAATTTGTGGCCTATACGATCAGTCAATTTATTTATATACTTATTGATTTATTTTTTGTTATTCACACTCAACGACTACCCGTAGAATGTAAACTCTGCGTCGTAGGTTCGAAAACATGCAATACACCAGAACACTCGCCCAGAGCTCACATCAAACAAACGTCTGTATAGCATATACAAATAATAATCATGTGCGGAGATCGAACCAGCAAATGCTGATCATCAGCCATTTGCTGTGACCACAAGGCGTAGAAAATATTGTTCATTTTTGAATGGCTCAAATAAAATATAATGATCTGTTTATTATTGTTAGCTAAAAGAATAATTGCATAGATTTATTATTATTATTTTATAACACAACTCACACAGGCTCGTCCCCGCAAGTGTAGGTGCGGTACCAGTGGACAATGGCGGTGCGGCCGTGGTGGTCCACGCGCTGTACTACACCGTACTCGCGGTGATTTAACTACAAATAACAACACATAAATTATAATCAATATAAATATATAATAATAAACGCCTCATACACAACTGACCCCTACTAGAATTTTCAACTGTGTCAGGGTCCGGAAACACAACAAACAAGCATAAACATCCAGTCCACGGCAAACATCTGTTTGGTCCATACAAATATATGTAAATTGCAGGAATCGAACCCGCGATTACTAGGGCAACAGCCATAAGCCAGAGCTGTGACCGTTGTGCTGACGCATCATAAAATTTAAAATGTCTTATTATTAAAATTATTAATTATACTTCTTTTATATAAATATTCGGTACAATGGAAATATTAGATTTTGAAAAAGTCATGGAAAAAGTCTCAATAAGAGTCAAGTAAATTTTTTTGTATTTAAAATCTTAATGTTAACATTTTCAGTGTTGTTCAAAGAAGAAAAGAAAAAACATTTTTACCACAAAAGAACAAATATTTTAAAAACAAAGTTTGACATTTTCCATTGTTTACTTTTAATTTTTTTGATTAGTAAACTTGTACCCATGAAGTTAATAAATTATATAAATATTTTACAAATGCTCACTTGATTCTCTTCGACATTAGAAGCTCCATTGACGACAAAGTCACCCGGAAAACATTCTTGTCCATCTAAATGGTGTATTGGATACAGTTGAGTCGAAGGAATTCCCATTTCTATAGTTCCATCCTAAAATTAAAATAAATCAACTTAGGTACTATCTAAATATTCGTCTAGTCCTTAGGTTCTCAACCTTTTATGGACTACCGTCCTTTTAAAGGAAAACAAAATTCCAACGCCCCCCTTCACACAATAGTTAATTATACTAATTTTACATCTCTCATGTTCGGTAAGTAGGTTCTTATTACCTCCAAATGGGGCTTGTAGGTGACTAATAAGCGCTCTAGGGTAATGATGTAGCTAGAAAAGCCCTAGGGCGGTAAGTAATTTAAAAAAAAACACTTCTTTCTTTCAAAAAGTTCATCTAACCATCACACTGGCAATAGACATCATGTATTCAGCCCAATGACCAAAGAGGTCGCTTTGCTATTCAGCCTTGTCTCCGTGTGAGTATAGTCATCAATTTTAAATATCGAACGGCGAAACTCAATTTTGATCTTGAAAAAAATAAATTAAAAAGTTCTTTACTTGATTCTTTTTAATGAAAAAAGCCGGGAATAGAAAACGTTTACTTTAAATATTGTTTTTGGTTTTTTTTATTTATAATTACGTGCTAATTAGGAAAAAACGTGAGTTCTTCAAGTGATGAAGATATAAGCTGCACTCCCGATTCAATGAAAATGGAAGCTGAAGCAGCAATTAACAATATTTTGCCTGAAACTTCTAAAGACAGAACATTTGAAAACTTACGACGAGTTCATAAAGTGTACCCAAAAAACACTTGTTCTTAAAATTTGAAAATTGTTCTCATTTCACTATAAATTTCAACAAATAAAATGTTTTATTCTTGTAATGCTGTTTTTTTATACTTATCTCGCAATCGAGATGTAAAGCAGAATAGTCAGCTCGGTTGTAAGCATCAAGTCGCTGCGCTCGTGCGCCTAAATATCTCGGGCTGCAATTGAAGCCTTACAGCCCTTGGCTACTAATCTACTACTATATATCTATTAATAACACAAATTAAAAATTAAGCGCTGTGGTTGCAGCAACTGGCGGGCGCGCTGGTTGCTGTGCGTGTGCGTGTGTGAGCGTGTGCGTGTGTGAGCGTGTGCGTGTGTGAGCGTGTGCGTGTGTGAGCGTGTGCGTGTGTGAGCGTGAGCGTGTGCGTGTGTGAGCTCACCTGCCAGACGACGTTGGCGCGGCTGGTGGTGTGCAGCGTCTCGACGACGACGCGGTCGGCGCGGCGCGGCGGCGGCGCGGGCGGCGCGCGGCGCGCGGCCCGCTTGAGGCGCTTGCCCCGCAGCAGGCGCACGGCCAGCTGCGGGGAGCGCGCGCCGCGCCCCGAGCCCGACGCCGCGGACGAGCAGCGGGACGACCACGTCGCGCCGCTGGGAGCCGACAATTACGTTTCGTTATAACTCTTTCATACCTCTAGGGTGAAAAATAAGCTTACGGTCGGCCTAATGGTAAGCTGATACGACACAATAGAAGCGCATTCCCGACTCCACCGTCAAGAGCTCACCTCCCTCCCCAGGAGCTCTGGCTACCGTACTCACCACGGAAACGCAATACTATTTTAGAGCAGTATTATTTAGCTGTGACCTTCTGTTGAGTTGAGGTACTTCCCCAGTCAAGCTGTCTAGATTGTTAGCAGGTTATTTCCCGCTGTGCCCTACCTCAATAAAATAATTTTGCTTTTGTCTTAAATTTATTTTCATAGTTATTTGACTAGTAATTTAGTTTGGCCTACGGCCATAAAGGATAGCAATTGGAGACAGTCACCTGTCGGTGTCGCTGCCGTCGCTGCTGGTATTCTCCCAGTTGTCGGAGTCGTCGTCGTCGACGCCGTTGAGCGCGCCTTCCTCGCGCGCCGGCTCCGGGCTGCGCGGACAGGATTTTTATGTGGATTACATACTTCATCACTTTCACTGGGTGTATCGTTTTTTATTATTCTTTTCTTAATTGAAAACTGGTTCTTGTCATGGTCCTTATTTAAATTTGATTGAGATCTGAGAAGTACTTTTTGAGTTTTCTATGATAATGCATATTTACTTGACTATTTTTTCTTTTACCCATAGGTTTTACTTTTTTCAAATAATAAATAAGTTTCGAAATCTAACTTCTGAGATAAATTCTAACCAAGACTTTTACTCAATACACCACCACATTCACACTGGTGATGCCTACCTGATACCCGAGTCATTCTTTTCCTCTGTAGCAGTGTCATCCTGGCCGGCGAGGGGCAGCGCCACGTCACCGCTGGGCTCGATCTTGATACTGGGGCAGTTCGCGTCCGCTTTCAACGCCTCATCCAATGATTCCTTATCTCCGTCCACGTCCATGCAGTGCTGTTGAAGCGAGATAATATGTTTAATCTATATGCTCTACCCACAGGATTTTTTTTAAATTAAAGTATACAACATCCATGGGTTCTAAAAAGCAACATAATAATATGTTTAACCTATCCTATGCAGATATAATTATTTTTTATTAAAATAGACAACATCTACGGACTCTATTTTGCCCATCCTTTTTGTTAAAATATCATCTTTCAGACACTTAAATACATACATGACTTCAGTTATCTGCATATATTTCAACTAATTGTGATTTGAGTGCTAAGTGGATGTGATAAATTCTAAATTATTTCTTGTTGCAACCTATTTAGATGAATTAATACAATCCATAGTTCATATATACAAGGGGAGATCAAAAGGTTACTAGTAGAATAACTAATTATTACTATAATATACACCAAATTCGCTCGCTAATATATTCTATATTAAATACCAGCAAAAACAAAAAAAAAATACAAAACAAGAAAAATATAAAGAAGGTTGGTTGAAGCTTTTGGATGAAAACTTTAAAAATAACAATTAAGTTGAACTGAAACAAAAAAAAAAAAAATAGGTATACTACATAAATACATAAGTATAAAATATTAATGAATACGAGTTATGGACGAGACTTACATCCGAAGGCTTCAGCTTCCGGTGAGATGATGCACGTTTCTTAGGCCTTGAAGGCATATGATCTGTTGAATTTGTTTCAGTCTTGGAAGCTTTTTTCGTTGGTCGGCTTTGTTTGCGAATGTTACGGTAATATTTACCTACGAATAAAAAAAAACTTAGAAGATAAATACAAGTTTTTTTATACACAAAAAAACAAAAAAAACGTGAACTGATAAGGAAGAGTAAAACCAAAAACGAATGTAAAATATTAAGAGAACAATCTCTTTCACAAAAAAAAAAAAAATTGGAAAAATATAGCAGTTAGTCTGTTTGGATATGTTTATTTTTTTGGATAATTAACTAATTTTTAGAAATTAAACTTCTTTAGAATCGTTTGTGATTTGAAACTCGATGAAACGAATAATGCGTCACGATAAAAAAAGAAAGACATAAATGAATAATGTGTAATAAAAAAATGATAAAAAAAGAATAATGCTCAAATCGCGTAAGCGAGGCGTTATTCACGAGCTTATTCACGAGACCGTGATTATCGTCGATACTTTCCTAAGACTTTTCAGAAGTTTAACTTCTGCCATGTGTGAATAATAAATGTGACCACACACACATTTTTAAATATCTGTTTATAGTACTATTAAAAACTTACTTTGTTGCTTTCTCCACTGTTTTTTACTAATAAAAGTGTCATCTGGACCAATAGTTAGAAAATTCCTGTCGCCAACCTGTAGTGTACAGGGTTCAAACACATTCAATAGTTTTAACCTTTTCAAATCTTCACCTGATAGGACAAAATTGCAACACATTAATAAACTAAAACAATGAACATTCTTATTTGATCTCATAAGACTCAAATTAATAGACACAGCACAGGTGGACGCAAATGGATACAGAAATATAAAAAACATATTGTACACTGTTAATGAGTCGGTTCAAAAGGCAAAACGTCTTTGGACTAAATATTAATTACAAAGTGACCCAATTATAATTGTGATGATTGTAGACCAAAATAATTTTTATATTTTGACAGAATTGCTTAATTAACGTATTGATTAATTTTAATTAAAATAATTACTTTAACTGTCGTTTGTTTGTTTTTCAGAGTAAGACAATTTTATTTGCAACTCCAACTCGATTTATTGCTGATGACCTAAAAATATCTAAATGTATTCAAAATGAGAAGGATTGCTTGCAGTTGCAGTGATTAGACTGCCTCGTCTATAGGTGCATACATTACAGGCTGAATATTTATATATATTATTTTGCATATTCAATGAACACTACTGACTGAGGTAGGGCACAGCAGAAATTTCCTGCTCAAAATATGGAGCAGCCCGACTGGGGTAGTACCTCGACCTTACAGAAGATCACAGCAAAATAATACTGTTTTCAAGCAGTATTGTTTTGCTGTGTGTGTGTGTGTGTGTGTCGGGATTGGGTCGGCAACGCGCTTGCGATGCTTCTGGTGTTGCAGGTGTCTATAAGCTACGGTATTCGCTTACCATCAGGTGAGCCGTACGCTTGTTTGCCGACCTAGTGACATAAAAAAAAACCACGAAGGTATAACTAGAGCTAATAAGGGCGCTTACCCTCGACCATGGCATTGGGCTGCTGCGGCGGCGCGTCGGCGCCCTGCGTGCACAGCGCGCGACACTGCCAGTGCACGTTCACGCTCTCCGTCATCACCGCTTCCACCGTGAACTGAAACGTCACCACACGTCATCACTCGTGTCGTTTTAGTCTACTTCAAAAAAGCAGGTTATTTTTGAACGAAAAATATATCTTTTTTTTTAAATATACAGTGTACATTGTCAAACACGGTGCGAATTCTCGATGACACACCGTTTAGTAATTTTGAGTTATTGCGAACAGACAAAGACAAATATTTTATTGATCAACAAAAGTTTGTTTGTTATAGATAATTAGAATGTATGTCTTACTTTTTAGTAATTATATAAGAACCATGATATGGGAGCTCGAGAGTCATTTACAGTATAATAGCAGTAAATTTTTCATTCTAAATTGAATCTGGAAGATTGTTACAGGAGACTTAAAGTGAAGAATAGAACAAGATCAGACCAGAAAGATTAAAACAGTCTCGACACGATGTAAATAATGTTCTAAATTTTTTTATCTCGTGTGGTATTAAAGTAAAAGTCACTAACATTACAAAATAATAATATATGAAATAATAGAAAAAATTAATACTTTTTTTAATGTATCCATATTCTATACAAAAGCTTTTACAAACCAACTGACATGAGTAAAGAGAAGGTGAAAGTTAATAAATTCTAGAAAGCTAAATAATAATTACTTAAAAAAGTAGATAAATAGTTAACTACTCATGAATAATAAAATTTAAAATTCTGAGTGTTAATTTTATAGATTATTATTATTATAACGACTAGACGAAACTACATAAGGATATATTGCAATTAAGTTACAAGTCACGTAAAAATCGAAATTCGGAATACCATTCGAACCTATGCCTAACAAGATGAACCTAACCTAAACACGACAAGAAGGATATTAGTTTTGTTATTAGTTAATGGACCAAAAAGTAGCCAAAAAATGTATTATTTAATTATTCTGATTATTATATTAAATCGAAGCACAATTTAAAGAAATTAAGTTGATTTATTTACTACTATCATGTTATAAAATTATTATCACCTTATGATCATGCATTTTGTGTTTCCGAGCAGCCTTCATTTCCTTAGTAATGTGTAGCCAATTGGCATTGTCCAAGGCGCCAAGAGGACCATATACGACTTGTCCCGGATAGAACTCTGATGATGAGTAGGGTGTTGCACGACGGCGGCGCATCGAATAATCCTCAAGTGTACAACTGTCCAAATCAGGAAACTCAAACCGAGACCCATCTGCTGATACTAAGCGAAGTTTACTGTGCACGGACTAAAAAAATATTGTTATATTATAAGTACAACCTTCATATAAAACGCATCTTCGGACATGAAGAAATAATTATTTAAGTAATAACAAGTTTAAAAGTCACACAGTGTAAAAGACAAAGAAAGGTCAATGATCCTGGGAATTTACACATAAATACACATAAATTGTTAAATCATCAAAAACATTTTTTGTAAGTATGAAGTTTTTTCTTAATAACTTCATAAGATGCAACCTAAAATTACTTTTTTCATAATAAGCTTGTTTTGTTTTCATAATAAATTTTTCCCTTATAAATTTTTGGGGCTTTTGTCCTAGATGGACATGCCAGTCAACAGGATAATTTGTAAAAATCAAAAATCATTCTAACAGATTCTGATAAGGGAGCCGATAGAATACTTTGCACTGCCCCAACATCCAAAAATTTATAGTATAATATGAATTGTAAGTACAGTAAATATTCTTTAATTGAAAACAAAATATGGGTATTTTTTATATATTTATAGCTATAAAAAAAGAAAATGTAGCTATATCAGTCAGCTATTACTGTGCTGTGTGCATGTGTTAAAAGAAAAAGAATTATATATTCTAAGGTAAAATATACCTTTGATGTTCCAACCCATGAATCGAGACAAACTGCCAGATCTGGTGTGAACTCTTCCAAAGGTTGTAATCTCTCACTGGCAACATTAGGAATGACATGTTTGGTGCCAACAATCTGCAATGCTGCTGTCATTGTAATATCTCTACAATAACCTCGCTGCGTATCCTTGCCAGCAATAAGACGACGGACTACATCTCCGGGCATTAACGAACGATCTGCTAAACCCACCTGCAATTCATTATTTAACATCAATTTATATTTAAAAATGATGGTCGCTGCAATGTAATTTACTTAGGATTAATGAAATACTTTTGAATTGTCATTTTACAAGTTAATTATTTAAGAATAAATAAGTAACAAGGTTTGATCAAGTCATATTAGCAACTTTTATATTACTTCAAAAAGTTTCTAGTTTAATAGATAGATTTATTAAATCTTTATATTTAAAATATGTGTAAAGTAGATAGTTTTTGCAACCGGGCGAAGCCGGGGCGGGTCACTAGTATATACAGCTGTCCCAGGAAAGAGTCGTCATTTCAAAAGCTTTTTATAATAAATAAATGAATCATAAAAACAATTATTGCAGTTTCATTGTTTAGAATACAAAAGATTCAGATAGGAAGTGTATTTTATCTGTTTTCCACCAATCCATACTCCCAGTAAACACAACCAAATTTACTACAATTTTTTATACTTAAGTTTTCAAATATCAGACTTGTCGTATTTAAGCCAAAATTTGGGTGTGATGCCATAAAGCTAACTTATTGAATTTTTTATGGTAGAAAGTAGATAAATTAGGGAAGTTTTTAAGATTCTTTTAAATCAATTATTTTGTTGCTATTATTTTTTTTTAATCTTCGAAGTTAGCATTTTTTAGCATGTTTCTTTTTTTTTAATTTTTATTTTGTGTTTAAGCACATGGTTTTGCTTTTAGGGTTTATTTGTGTGTGTATCAGTTAAGACCCAAAGTTTAGCTAAATTTAAAAAAAAATCAGGATTTATCTCAATTATTTACGAAGTATTACGATAAAAAATAGCGCTAAGGTTTAAAAACATTGAAAAAATAAGTCATATTTCCTAAACTATAAAAAATCGGATCATATATATATATAGGGGTGATTTGGAATCCCCAAGGGGTGTTCTAGCTCTGGACTTCCGCCTGACAGTCTTTCCTAAGACACCCTGTCCAGACCTCTAAGCTAAGTACTCTATAGTACCTGAACAGACAGACGTTGGCCTGTCTTGTGAAACATGTCAAACATGTGAAGTTGAAATTATGATTATTTTATCTAAACTTTACCAATTTTCTGCTTAATTTTTTAAAACCTTTTTTCCGTAAGAACAGGTTCTATATTACAAAAATACAAATAAAAAAATTAATATATTACAAAAATAAAAACAAAAAAATTGGTCAAATTGGCCCTGCTATTCTTGAGCTTTCGGCTTGGCACATTTAAATAGGAATCCATTTTAATTATATAATATAAATATTACAGTCATTAGCTTATATTTGCAGCTATAAAATAAACAACTCAGAAACAAACTGTAGGCATTCTTTTATTGAATTAGTTATGGGTTAAAATCAATACATATAATATAAAAAGTAGCGGGTTGCTTTCTGTACATTTAAGATATATGAGAAAAAGTATTATTGGGACTTTTATCAAATAGCACCGAAAACAATGATTGTCAGAATTTATGTCTGTTTGTCGGTGCATTTGTGCATGATAATCTCACAAACGGCTTATCCAATTTTGTGTGTTTTTCACTACTATATTGTTGCAAGCTTAGATTAAGATTTAGTGTTTGTTTCATGTCATAAATAAAAAAGTTATGCCAATTTAAAGAATAACGTGCTGTGTGGCTACAGCACCAAAGAATATAGCCACCCCCTCTCTTCCCGTGGGTCTCGTAAGAAGCGACTAAGGGATAACAAGGTTCCACTACAACCTTGGAACTTAAGAAGCCGACCGATGGCGGAATAACCATCTAACCATTGGCTTTGAAACACACAGGCCAAAGACGGGCAGCAGCGTCTTAAGTGCAACAAAACCAGCCCTGCGGTCACCAACCCACCTGCCCAGCGTGGTGACTATGGGCAACACGCATGAGTTCATGCATTTTTTGCGCGAACTTGTGGAGGCCTATGTCCAGTAGTGGACTGCAATAGGCTGGAATGATGATGATGATAAAAGAATAACGTTGAACATGTAAAGTCACTACTCCACATGGACGAAATCGCAAGCACAGCTAGTAAACAATATAAATACTTATAGTAAAAAAAAATAGGACCTTAGATAATTTTTAAGGACAATAAAATTTTACCATTACTTTTAATTCCTCGTTATCCCAGATTACAATGCAAGAAAATATACTTAATGAAACTTTTAAAATGTTTTTTTTTTTATGTACCAATCTGTCGATAAATTGCCACAAAAACATTGAAATAATTATTTTTCAACAGAATGAAGGAATTGTTTGGTTAAAATCTAGGATTTTCTTGTTAGCCTAATCAATAAATAGCAAGTGATTAATAAATCGTGAGGTATATTTGTTAATTAT
Organism: Melitaea cinxia; assembly: GCF_905220565.1. Taxonomy (NCBI): domain Eukaryota; kingdom Metazoa; phylum Arthropoda; class Insecta; order Lepidoptera; family Nymphalidae; genus Melitaea; species Melitaea cinxia. Next base: position 13,394,045 of record NC_059403.1, read on the forward strand.
TGGTTTTATTTAATTATTTTTATTCACAATTTAAATATTGTATTCATTTAAGTATGCTGTATTTTTACTTTACCTAATATTGTTATACATGTTTTGTAAGTATAGTTTTTACAGTAATTTGACTAAGTATTCGATACTTAGTAAAAATAATATCTATATATATATATTGGAGCAAGTATGGAAATAAGAGGGACCGATGACAAGAGAGGAGCACCATTCTTAGTTCTGTTGAGAGTCAAGGACTCTGAAGATGTCAATTGCAGATTGTAATCAGGCTGATATTTGCTATATATATTAATTGTTGAAGTAATAAATGGAGATTGAGCAGAATTGAGTTTTATGCTTTCATATTAAAGTTTCGAGCTGCTAAGAGTTTCAGTGATAGGATGCCTAAGCAGTAACATACTTTCATTATATAAATTAGACCCTCATCAGATTAGTAATAAAGATTAAAACAATTACTGGATAATCTTATTTTTACTGTTTTTTATATAATTTATCTGTAATCTCCAAGTGTGGGTAGAAGTTTGATAAAATATAAAATACATTTAAAAGTTAATACCCTCTACATTTTTGTATGTATATAATTAACTATTTATATATATTTATTTACGTACATAAACTCTTTAAAGTTTTTAAGTCAAAAAATTTACTTGTGACTATTTTTGTGATAATCAATATAAAATTAATCTTTGATTACACGCAACAAAACACGTAAAGTTTTTGGAATTATTTCATTGATTTTTGCACTTACCGATTTTTCTGAAATAACTCTTTCTGTGCCTGAAGGATGCCAAACCACACGAATTTCACCTTTCTGTATAGGAGTTTCCATGTCGCTCTCCTGATCACTCGAGTTCGCTTCAAAATTCTCCAGAACCAGGCCGAAGACAACTTGTCCACGGTTGTTGATTTTATACACTTCATCTTCGTAAAAATATTGAAAATCAGTCGGTGATCCAGGATTTTGCCCCGCCATATTGACGGGAATTATCTAAAGACACAAATAATTTTGTTTTTACGTGATTATGTTCTTTCTGACAGCTGATTGTAATGTGTGGCGCATGCGTCAATTAATAATTATGCAACGGAAACGCCATCATGCGGATTTTAGGCAAAAAACTCAAAAAATGTTTCATTGTACGCAAAACTTTAAATACAAGTTAGAAGAAATAATGTTTAATGTTCAAAGAAAATACTTCACATATTTTACCTATAAGTTTTTATTAAGCTATTTTGCAAAAATCGAAGTTTTATTATTCATCACCTACCTATATAAAAAATATCACATTACTCATTTAAGCAAAGTTATGTAATAGCTCACTTAAAATCTAGATGTCTTGTTTATTTATTTCTTTATTAGATGAAACTATAATTTTTATAAAAAAAACCAACATTGTTATATTTTGGGAGCCGTAGAAATTAAAAAAAAAATGAATTCATTTTTTTTCGGACTATATACATAGGTACGTATTGGACGATAGTAATAATATTGGACTATTGGAGTACCTATTGAACTTGATTTGAAAGCTGTCATGCTGTCAAATTATAACAATTCCTAATTCTAATATTGTGAAATTGTTTTTTTCCTTTTGTGATACAGTACAAATCATCTTCAAATACAGACATTAAAAAATAAACAAAGTCGGAAGGAAATATATTCTTAGTTATTCTTCACCACTTCATTCGTGTTGTATTTTTACAATAAATATATTAAAAAAGAGAGAATTTACTTTGTGATAAAAAAAGTGTGTGTACATAAGTACGCACCTTAGAAGTTATACTTCATTAGATAACTAACTTGGGCGCGCATCGTAAAAATTCACTCTTATAATTTTTTCCTAACGCGGCAAAAGTATAATTTGAAGTATAACTTCAAAAATTAATTAATAATTACGTTGATTGACGTTTAATGACGTTTTTTTAGCCTTGCCGCAGTTAGCATCATGGAGCATAGAGAAAAGGAGAACGATCGCTATAGAAAATAGTGTCCCGAAAATATCGACGAAATAGCGTAGCGCTGCGATCGCTAAGTTGCCTCAATAAAAGCGCGGGCTGTTGTGCGCTAATTTGAACTGATCTATCAAGTCTATCAACGTTTAGTTCGATCATTTTATTAGACATTCGAAGGTGCATAAATTCCTAACAAGCTAAAAAACTGTTTCTGAGCTACAACAATTCAAAAAGTTGTAACAGTTGTTATCGTAATAATATACACACGTTTCTACGCTTTTACAGATGTTGTTTCGAATTTACACTAGCGTATAAATTAAGAGACTGGGTTTCATTTTACATGATATTCTTTTAGTTTTAACTTATGTGTATTTTAAGTATAAGTTACAATGACCGATAGAAAAAAAATTCAACGTATATAACAACTCCAGTGATGTGTATATACGTGGCGAACTCATGCGAAAATTTCGCATAAATTGAAAAGAAAAATCAGAATACAGTGATTAAACTTCGATAATTCGCAAGAAGGACGTGCCTTTCGGATCAGATAGTACTAAATAATAATTATAGAGAAGACTGTCTTATTTATAAGTCTGTGAGGTGTTTGCATATTTTTAACCATGGGCATTAATTTAATTCACAATAAAGATTCATTCAGAAGTAGACGATATTGGATTAAGTTACGTAATAATAATCTATTTCAATGCAATAAAGCTGCGATAGGAAGCTTAGTATAAAACTTCACAGTTAATAGAGAGTTAATATAACACTTATATTTTTTTTATAACCTTTACTTTTTGTTCACATTTATTGTACATGTACTTTAACTAAAATATTTACGATGTTTACCTATTAATAAGATTCGAATATGAAATTACCTGTAATATAATAAAAAAAGGTTCTGAATAGAAAAATATTTGCCAGATAGTGAAGTGTGAAGCGGAATGAAAACATATCAGAAACTTATCCGTTTCATATCGATATAGATTCAATAAGTTACAGATACTGAGACTTTATCAGTAAGATGTGAAATTGTTTTTATAAGATCAATATTTTAACATCCCACGTTGCGCCAACGCCTTGGCCTGTATAGTATTCTATAGCTTTTTTTGTATAAAAAGTACATTATTGTCTCTCATTAATTATGAACAATATTATGCATATTTTGATATGGTTTTATTAATTTTTTTTTTTCAATAAAAATCATAAAAACACCACAATTACTGTTTTTAATGATGCTTACAATATGTTTCTTCACATAATTTATAATTATAAATACAACATTTCTCAAAGTAAATTAAGAGTCAATAAATAGTACTAAAATTATCGGAAATATATTATCCATATTATTAGACTATCTGTAAATTATTTAATTAACAAGGAGACAATATAAACGTGACCTTTGCATTGTGACTTCTATAAAGGTTTACTGGCGAAGTGGTGAATTAGTATCAATATTGAGTGATAGTTAGTAGAAATGAAAGATCAAAATTTGCTATATTTAACGACATAGTAGTAAAATAAATAAAAAACAATTAAAATATCATATTTTTTTATTTCATAAAATTGCTTTATAAATGTATTTACATTATTTACAAGTTCATTTGCATACACTTAGATAATTAAAAAAAAAATCTGCTACCTAAAAAACATATCTATTGACTTACAAGGTGATTTGGAATTTTTCAAAGGTAATGTAGATACTCTCTTTCTTTTCACACTACTACTAAAAGATGTACTTGATGCTTGTTTTTACTTCAGGTGTCACAGTTCTAGATGGAGCCTCGATTTAGGTGAATCTTTAAGTTTATTTTCAATTTTCACCTAATGTGTAATAGTATGAGATTTTTATTTATATTAAAAGAAATTAAAGAAAATATATCGTACCTATAGTGTATGTCAGTTCCTTCACATAAGATAGTGGCTTGCAGAGTTTCCATATACATTTTTATATCTTCTATAGATGATATAGTATCATCAATAACAATTTCTGGTCATTGAGAGAAAGAAACCTGTTGTATCAGAAATGATTATGTGAGCAAAACTTAATAAATTATAATAAAATGCTCTTTATGCATTATGAATATATAAAATTATTCAAAAAAGCATGAGAAAATTATTTACCTTCACTGAAAGATTATTGGCAATAGTAAAATTCATATCTTCTTTTCGGGTGCGAATATTGATATGACTAAATATCAACTCTTCATCACAAGCAAAATAACACCATCCTTGGATCAGTATTGAGTGAAAATGAGCATGGATCTCTTCTAGTGTAACACATGATGGTGGAGACATGTTCGAGATAATGACCTAATGTTGAAATTTATGTACAAAAAAAAATATATTAAAATCTCGCAAATCTATAACAATATGATAAACATAATAATATCTAATTCTTTTACATTATTAGCTGTTACAATCTCTGGTGATTCCATATGACGGGGTCTTGCTGGTTGAGAATCTTCTTTTAAATTGTTACCTTGAATGATTTTTAACGAAGGTTGTGTATAATCCAGGTTTTCGATTGGTCAGTTATTAATATCATTTTGCACTATTGGAACTTGCTGTAACAAAAAAAAAGCAACTTTAAAGTAAAGTAAACAGATTTGATATTTCTTATATTTCAATATCATCTAAAAATAGTAAATTTTGGCATTGAAATCTCTTCAGAAATGTCCTTTTTCAAATCCTGAGGGTTTATTGGAATGACATTGTCATTCAAAAGAGTCAACCTTTCGCGAGGGATGATAATTTCAGCTCCATTAATCAATCGATCACCTTTCTTAATATCTTCTTCGGAAAGTGCTTCTCACAGATAAACTGATTTGGAGTCAATTGTTGTGATAAAGCTTTTACCCATTATCCCTCAATACGTTATTCTGAAAGTGAATGAATAAATTTTGAGAATGTAATTACTTGCAAATCTTGTAATTAACCTTAATTTCAAAAATTTCTTAAAAGTTCAATAAAGATTAATTTATTTAAAAAAAACCATGATTAACTAAGCAAATAATAATTTTACATATTCAGTATTCCAATGTACAGCTATGAATCAATAACGTATGAAAATATTATTACCTTTGGTAGTTTGGTACTTTGAATAAAGATGATTGACGCAAATTGTTTTTCAGTAATTCATTCTATTTTAGCGATCAGATGCTAAACCTCTTTTACATCCACGCACAATACAATATTTCACCATTTTTTAATGTTTCTTTGGTCAAAAATTAAAAAATTACGGAGCACGATTATTTTCTCACCAATGCCGCGAAGTAAATTTGTAAACATTGTTTACAAAATACATTATTCAACTAACTTCATTTACTTGTACTCATAAGCACATGTCATAAACAGCTAACTTCACAGAGGCAACTTACCGTCGGCAGCGCAGACTGGTGGCTGATACAAGTTTTTGGGACAGGCGGGCTATGCTTTAGTACGTAGCGATCGTTCTCCTGTTCTCTATGCTCCATGGTTAGCATCATGGAGCATAGAGAACAGGAGAACGATCGCTACGTACTAAAGCATAGCCCGCCTGTCCCTAAAAACTTGTACATAATTGTAGTTCATTTTCAGCCACCAGTCTGCGCTGCCGACGGTAAGTTGCCTCTGTGAAGTTAGCTGTTTATGTCATGTGCTTATGAGTACAAGTAAATGAAGTTAGTTGAATAATGTATTTTGTAAACAATGTTTACAAATTTTCTTTGCGGCATTTGTGAGAAAATAATCGTGCTCCGTAATTTTTTAATTTTTGACTAAAAGAAACATTAAAAAATGGTGAAACATTGTATTGTGCGTGGATGTAAAAGAGATTTAGCATCTGATCGCTAAAATAGAATGAAATACTGAAAAACAATTTGCGTCAATCATCTTTATTCAAAGTACCAAACTACCAAAGGTAATAATATCTTCATACGTTATTGATTCATAGCTGTACATTGGAATACTGAATATGTAAAATTATTATTTGCTTAGTTAATCATGGTTTTTTAAATAAATTAATCTTTATTGAACTTTTAAGAAATTGTTGAAATTAAGGTTAATTACAAGATTTGCAAGTAATTACATCCTCAAAATTTATTCATTCACTTTCAGAATAACGTATTGAGGGAAAATGGATAAAAGCTTTATGACAACAATTGACTCCAAATCAGTTTGTGTGTGAGAAGCACTTTCGCGAAGAAGATATTAAGAAAGCTGATCGATTGATTATTAATGGAGCTGAAATTATCATCCCTCGCGAAAGGTGGACTCTTTTGAATGACAATGTCATTCCAATAAAGCCTCAGGATTTAAAAAAGGGCATTTCTGAAGAGGTTTGAATGCCAAAATTTACTATTTTTAGATGATATTGAAATATAAGAAATATCAAATCTGTTTACTTTACTTTAAAGTTGCTTTTTTTGTTACAGCAAGTTCCAATAGTGCAAAATGACATTAATAACTGACCAATCGAAAATCTGGATTATACACAACCCTCGTTAAAAATCGTTCAAGGTAACAATTTAAAAGAAGATTCTCAACCAGCAGGACCCCATCATATGGAATCACCAGAGATTGTATCAGCTAATAATGTAAAAGAATTAGATATTATTATGTTTATCATATTGTTATAGATTTGCGAGATTTTAATATTTTTTTGTACATAAAGAGTGTAGCAGTATAAGCACGGGTCAGATGCCCCTGGGGGAATTTATGTCAAAATTTTGATGACGAAATCACCGTGTTAAGAGGAACATTTCCCTAGGTTACCACACCTCTGAACGCGCTAGTTTTTCAAAAAATTTTTTTTTTCAAATTTTGAAAAAAAATTTTTTTTTCTCTTGCAATATAATATTTATTTGTAATTTTTCTACCAATCGCTAGATACACTAAAGAAGCATTAAATAAGGTACTTTTGAAGTTTTCGCAGCAATTGATATATCGGAATATCACAAATTCAAAATTTTAAAATTTTAAATCTCACGTATTTTAAGAGACACTATCACGAATTTTTTTTTATAAATAGCCCTTACTACGCTCTATAAAATATATTTTTTTCAAAATTTTCTCTAGGGTAGATCAGTGTTAAAAAAAATATTATTACTATCCTCATATGAATAATTAAGCATCTGAGCAAGTAATACTGCTATAATTTTTAAATGTAATTTTAATATTTACGATATTAATAATTATAACAGTAAGAAATTGATGTGCGATTTTTGTTTTTTATGTTTAAAATTTATAATTCTTAATGATGAACTTTTACTTGTTTTATGCATTAAGTTGTATTTCTACTCAAGAGGCATGAAAATTAAAAGATTATTTTAGCTACGTCTAAAGAAATTCTTTTAGTTTGTGTTTTATTTGGGAATGTTTTATATGAGGTTAATTTATATGTATATTGTTACTATTTTAGTTCTCGGTTTATTGTTACATTTGTTTCGAGCGAGCATCTAGTCGTCGCTCCCAATACGCGACAAGTTGATGCGTGTTTGTTTACTTTGTTGTTTTCTTGAATTCGCGGTCTAAACGTATGTTTCTTTTGTCTGCTGATACGAAATCATCTTATTACGAAGTTGACTGCCATATAGTTCAATACACGTTCAATATTAGTGATTCTGATATAGTGATTCTAATATTTTTATACTGTGATTTTGAATAAAAATAATTTTAAATAAATTATTTAAAACTAACATTTAAAGGCGAAAACGCAGTAATGTATCATAGTGACATTGTATTTAAATAGTAACATTTCATGTGATCTTAGCTATTTATCTTCGTTGATAAAAATGCAGAGTGACAAGAATCTCAAATGTGTTGTGTGTGATAGATCTGTGTTTAAAGTGAAAGGTCAAAAAAAAATTTTAACAACCCCGGAAGATATCAAATTATGTCAAAGTGTGCTAGAAAAACCAAAAACTATTTTTCCAAATAGCAGTATGTGGAGCCTGTCGTATAAAAATTTATAAGCGCAAAGCTTCAGAAGCTTTCGATGAAACAGAAATTGAGCCGATTCCAGATTCGGACCCATCCGTTACTTATAAAGTACGGAGTGATTCTAACGAATTTTCAGAACATTATTTAGAACTCTTCATACCAAGAACTGTATCTACACATAGATATTGTTTTATTTGTTCAAGCACTAGAGATTTAATTACTGTACCTGACAATGCACGCTTACACTGTTATTCAAAGAAGTCTATTTTCATTCCTACAGGGAACCGTTGTTGTTCAACCCATATAATTAATAATAGGTTTTATGAAGACGATTTACAGTTAATTAAAATATATTCCTATGACACAAAAATTACAGCGAAAGATGTGAAAAATATTTTACACTCAGTCGATTATTCTCAAAAGACAATATCACAGTAACGATTGAAGAAGACAGTGGCGAAGATTAATTATTATTATTATTATTATTATTATTGTTATTATTATTGTTCTTATTATTAAAATTACATTTAAAAAATAAAAGCAGTATTACTCAGATGCTCAATTATTCATATGAGGATAGTAATAATATTTTTTTTAACACTGATCTACCCTAGAGAAAATTTTGAAAAAAATATATTTTATAGAGCGTAGTAAGGGCTATTTATAAAAAAAAATTCGTGATAGTGTCTCTTAAAATACGTGAGATTTAAAATTTTAAAATTTTGAATTTGTGATATTCCGATATATCAATTGCTGCGAAAACTTCAAAAGTACCTTATTTAATGCTTCTTTAGTGTATCTAGCGATTGGTAGAAAAATTACAAATAAATATTATATTGCAAGAGAAAAAAAAATTTTTTTTCAAAATTTGAAAAAAATTTTTTTTTGAAAAACTAGCGCGTTCAGAGGTGTGGTAACCTAGGGAAATGTTCCTCTTAACACGGTGATTTCGTCATCAAAATTTTGACATAAATTCCCCCAGGGGCATCTGACCCGTGCTTATACTGCTACACTCTTTAACATTAGGTCATTATCTCGAACATGTCTCCACCGTCATGTGTTACACTAGAAGAGATCCATGCTCATTTTCACTCAATACTGATCCAAGGATGGTGTTATTTTGCTTGTGATGAAGAGTTGATATTTAGTCATATCAATATTCGCACCCGAAAAGAAGATATGAATTTTACTATTGCCAATAATCTTTCAGTGAAGGTAAATAATTTTCTCATGCTTTTTTAAATAATTTTATCTATTCATAATGCATACAGAGCATTTTATTCTAATTTATTAAGTTTTGCTCACGTAATCATTTCTGATACAACAGGTTTCTTTCTCTCAACGACCAGAAATTGTTATTGATGATACTATATCATCTATAGAAGATATAAAAATGTATATGGAAACTCTGCAAGCCACTATTTTATGTGAAGGAACTGACATACACTATAGGTATGATATATTTTCTTTCATTTCTTTTAATATAAATTAAAATCTCATACTATTACACATTAGGTGAAAATTGAAAATAAACTTAAAGATTCACCTAAATTGAGGCTCCATCTAGAACGTGACACCTGAAGTAAAAGCAAGCATCAATTACATCTTTTAGTAGTAGTGTGAAAAGAAAGAGAGTATCTACATTACCTTTGAAAAATTCCAAATCATCTTGTAAGTCAAAGATATGTTTTTTAGGTAACAGATTTTTTTTTGTAATTATCTAACTGTATGCAAATGAACTTGTAAATAATGCAAATACATTTATAAAGCAATTTTATGAAATAAAAAAATATGATATTTTAATTGTTTTTTATTTATTTTACTACTATGTCATTAAATAAAGCAAATTTTGATCTTTCATTTCTACGAACTATCACTCAATATTGATACTAATGCACCACTTCGCCAGTAAACCTGTATAGTAGTCACAATGAAAAGCCACGTTTATATTGTCTCCTTGTTAATTAAATAATTAACAGATAGTCTAATAATATGGATAATATATTTCCTATAATTTTAGCACTATTTATTACTATATACTAATTTACTTTGAGAAAAGTTGTATTTATAATTATAAATTATGTGAAGAAACATATTGTAAGCATCATTAAAAACAGTAATTGTGGTGTTTTTATGATTTTTATTGAAAAAAAAAAAATTAATAAAACCATATCAAAATATGCATAATATTGTTCATAATTAATGAGAGACAATAATGTACTTTTTATACAAAAAAAAGCTATAGAATACTATACAGGACATGGCGTTGGCGCAACGGTCATAGCACTGGTTTGTGGTGGTTGCGGGTTCGATCCCCGCACATAACAAACATTTGTATTGGCCATACAGATATTTGCTGTGGTCTGTTTGTGCAGTCCTTTTGAGTCTACCCACCGTGCCTCGGAGAGAACGTTATGCCGTCGGTTCCTGTTGTTATCATGTACATCTGATAGCGATTGATAGGGAAATCTGCCAACCCACATTGGAGCAGCGTGGTGGATTAAGCTATGACTTCTACACGGAGAAAGTGGCCTATGCCCAGCAGTGGGATATTACAGCATTACAGGCTGAAGCATACAGGAAGAATACCACTAACAAATGCTATAGTTTTAACTTATTTAGTATCACAGAACAGAATAAAAGAAAAACAAAAAATAGACCGAATCCCAGCCGTGGAATGTTAAAATATTGATCTTATAAAAACAATTTCACATCTTACTGATAAAGTCTCAGTATCTGTAACTTATTGAATGTATAACGATATGAAACATCAGTTTCTGATATGTTTTCATTCCGTTTTAAACTTCACTATCTAGCAAATATTTTTCTATTCAGAACCTTTTTTAATTATATTATAGGTAATTTCATATTCGAATGTTATTAATAGGTAAACATCGTAAATATTCTAGTTAAAGTACATTTACAATAAATGTGAACAAAAAATAAAGGTTATAAAAAATGTATAAGTGTTATATTAACTGTGAAGTTTTATACCAAGCTATCGCAGCTTTATTGCATTGAAATAGATTATTATTACGTAACTTACTCCAATATCGTCTACTTCTGAATGAATCTTTATTGTGAATTAAATTAATGCCCGTGGTTAAAAATATGCAAACACCTCACAGACTTGTAAATAAGACAGTCTTCTCTATAATTATTATTTAGTACTATCTGATCCGAAAGGGACGTCCTTTTTTGCGAATTATCGAAGTTTAATCACTGTATTCTGATTTTTCTTTTCAATTTATGCGAAATTTTCGCATGAGTTCGCCACGTATATACACATCTCTGGAGTTGTTATATACGTTGAATTTTTTTTCTATCGGTCATTGTAATTTATACTTAAAATATACATAAGTTAAAACTTAAAGAATATCAGGTAAAATGAAACCCAGTCTCTTAATTTATATGCTAGTGTAAATTCGAAACAACATCTGTAAAAGCGTAGAAACGTGTGTATATTATTACGATAACAACTATTACAACTTTTTGAATTGTTGTAGCTCAGAAACAGTTTTTCAGCTTGTTAGGAATTTATGCACCTTCGAATGTCTAAAAAATGATCGAACTAAATGTTGATAGACTTGATAGATCAGTTCAAATTAGCGCACAACAGCCCGCGCTTTTATTGAGGCAACTTAGCGATCGCAGCGCTACGCTATTTCGTCGATATTTTCGGGACACTATTTTCTATAGCGATCGTTCTCCTCTTCTCTATGCTCCATGGTTAGCATGGTTAGCAACGTGACCAGATTTAGTAGATTTCTACTTTTTTGGTAGATTTCGAGGTACCGGTAACAGTGTTTAGTAGGTAAAAAATATTTGGTATATTTTGGTAGATTTCACGCTTTTCAACTATTCTGGTACTTTTTTTTCCTTCACAGGGCAAATCTCTCGAAAAAATGCGGGGTATTACCCTATTCGTCGAATTGATTGTAACTATCTCTTTGTCATATTAATTATTCGAGAGGGAAAGCAGTAAAAATTGATGAGGTAGGTATATCTTTAATTTTTACTCTTTTCGTAACCATTCGTGCCGTGATCCAGTGATGTAAAAGTAGCCGATTTATCCGTGGAACTCGCGAATAGATACTGATAAAACGATTTTAGTGTATATTCTTCCGATTTACTCTATTTTGGCACATAAAACTTAAATTATACGAGTTTTGAGGTTTGTAACACTGTTTGTACCTGAATTTAACTGTACATAAATGGTACTTCTCGAGTTCTCAGAGGTATTTTATATGAGCTTCTTATTAAACAAGCCAATTTTAGCTGTATTTCATAGGTATTAAGGATTGAATAATCTTGTCCTTGGAATGTAGGGGCTTCCCACAGTTATCAATTCCGAGTGAAACACAAAATTACATTATAAAGTAGAATCAGTAAAGGATGCTAAGAAATAGAGCTTTCAAATCAAATTAGTGGACTCAAAACAGCTTTATGACAATGTTATAAAGAAGAAGAACCATAACTTGATCACAATTTAAGAATTCCTATATTTCTGTAGATTTTAATTTTAAGTAATAAACATTGATTTATCTAATTTATGGTGTTCATTTTATTGTTTTACTGTTATAATCAAGGGAACAATATTAAGCTTCTTCGTTGAAACACAGACCCTACCTGTTTTTACCGAGTTTTTTATTGACGGTTATCATATTATACTATTAAAGGATCCCTGCTGAAAATTCCAAATAAAAAGAGATAGATCTATCTGGTATCCAGATAAAAATTGTATAAAAAAATTTCAAACGCAGTAGTTTACAATAACTTCCCATACAAATCATCGTTTTTTTACTTAGAATTTTCTGCAGGGATAACTGATAAACAATGAAGAAGGGTTTGAACGGATTCTCAATTGCAATCGATCGTTTGTCAGTATTTTTTAAGGATATTGATTAACAAATTTTAATGTATGCTCTTTCACGTTGGCGACTAAGTTTATCAATGCCAGGCAATCAGTAATTTATTGATAGATTTTAAGTATTTGAACATTCACTAAAGGTAAAACTGCCGGAATATTGCACTTCTATCGCTTTTGTCATTAACGTACCGCAATCGCCAATGGCAACTGTTCATCTTGGAAGCACTTTAAAACAGTAATGTTATTTTAGAAACAAGTTACTGGCATTAGTACTGTTATCCCTTGAGTTATTTATAGAAGAAATAATCGATAGAGTTATCGTTAAGTAGGTCTTCCAACATTATAAAAGAAACCATGTATAATATGAAAACAGTAATATTAATATATTCTAAAGATTAAACAGAATGAAATAAAAATATTAAGTTATCTAGATGAATTGATTGAGTGCTTCATAGATTGTAGATAATAGTTACATAACTATTATCTATAATCTTTAAATAAATAATTCGAACAAAAAAAAATTGTTATCCTACAAATCATTTCCTAATCTAATCCAATGTTAACAGGTCAAAAAGAGTACCTACTCAAGAGTATTCGTTACATGTAATATGAGCGAGACGCTTAGATATTGTGTCACAGGCACAGCTGACGTTAACGCGAGCACTGGCTTCAAGCGATCAATACCGCGTTATCAACACGTTTAACCCAGTGTGGGTGTTTACATGCGCGTAGTATTCGTACCGCGCTTAAATGAGTTTGACGCGAGTGATAACGCTAAGTTTCAATACGGTTTCTTTTATTAAGAAATGTAAACCAACATGCCCCTGCCGGATCTCATAAAACGTGCGTCGAGCTATTTCCTGGGACTCGAGTTCGATGACAACGAGCCGCTGCCGGATTACGTCGACAATGAAATTTTGTTTTGTAAAAATAATGTGTGCGTTCATCCACCAACTATTGCGAGACACGAATTGGATATTGTTCATCATCCGGGTTATTTGACGATAACGACGAAGGTATTTACTGATCAACACAATAACGCTAAACGACCCACGCTATTTCTGAACTGGATACCTAATTCTACTTTAAAAAAATGTCCATCTGCCGTCGAAACAAGTCCCAGTGACGAGATCGGCTATGGTATCAAAGCTGCACATCCTCGAGACATACCAACTCAAAAGACAGTAGAGCAGAAGAAAAGAAAATATACCAATAATGATAACGCCTTCTCTGACTCCTCAGAGACCACCAGCCTCAATTCAAATTCAGATAAACAAAGCATTAAATCAAACGATACGAGGTACACCCAAAACGACACAACTCATGAGGAATTAACTTCTAGTTCCAAGCCAACAATAAAATCAGCTGATTCCAGTAAAGATGATGTATTCGTTTCTTTAGATAAGGAAGAATCGAAAGATCAGATATTTGAATTTGATCGTCATGTTCGTTCCCAGTCAATGACGTCCGTTAATATAACGATTGCTAACCCAAATGTGGAAAACGTTGATCTTACACCAGACTCTGTTTCTGGTAGTTTCATGAGGTCCCTGTCGATGAGTTCGTGCGATGAAGGCAATCCTAATTGGATGAGTACGCCAGAGTTCTTGGCATTGAAACATAATTTGGTTTTCCCCGACAGCGTTCAGAGCTCCCCAGTGCCGCAAAGACGACAGCCTTTGAAATGTCGAAGGTGAGCTTAAAGTTCAATCTATTTTCGATTAGCGAATTAAAATTATAATGAGACCCTGAGACCACATGTAATTGCGTTTGCTTACAAACGAAAAAAACTAACTTCAATTACATAGACATGTAATACAACGTAAGTAGACGAAAAAATAGTCAAGTAAATACGCGTCAAATATTCCTCAAAAAGCCTTGATCAAATCTCAATTAAATTAGAATGGGAATACAAGATAAGTATCAGCTTTCGATTAAAGCAAGAATAATCAAAATCGGTATACCCAGTAAAAAGTTATGCGCTATAATACAAAGTAGGTCGACGAAAAAATACTCAAGTATACACATTATTGACATAACTCGAAAAGTACTCGTTAGAATTAGTTAAATTTAAATGGGACCACATGACACGCACCGCCATTCATTTAAAGAAATACCAGAATCGATCCACCCAGTCAAAAGTTATACATGTAACAGATAAAAACATACAATCGGATTGAGAATCTACTCCTTATTCGGAAGTCGGTTAAAAACCTACCTATTCATAAAAAAGTACAGAACAAAATACTTACGTAGCTGTCTGTTGTGTACGTATTTCCCTACGTTAGTAATAATAATAACTATGTTACTACGTTGACTATGTTACGACGTCGCGTTGGCGAAACGGTTACAGCCATGGCTTGTGCCTGTTGCGCAGGCGGTTGCGGGTTCGATCCCCGCACATGACAAACATTTGTATTGGCCATACAGGTGTTTGCAATGGTCTGGGTGTTTGTGCAGTCCTTGTGGGTCTCTACATGGGGAAAGAGGCCTATGCCCAGAAGTGGGATATTACAGGCTGAAGTGTACTACATCAAATTGTTGTTTTCAATTGACTAATTTGTGTACCACAGTCACACTTATAACGCGCTGAAATACTCTGTTTAAAATAAATAAATAACACTGCTAACTATACGTATTTAAATTTTGAAGGTATCGTTAAGTAAAGGTTGACAATGACAAATGTTTCACAATTTAATCAGGTTTAATTCGCCATTAAATACCTATTATCGCCGCGTCATTCACTATTGGTTTTTATTAGGATTCCGTACCCAAAGGAAATATTTTACCTAGTCAATGGTACGGAACCCTTCGTGCGCGAGTCCGACTCACCCTTGACCGTTTTTTTTTTATATTTCATGTCACAGTGTACCAATTAATGTAGATATTTAATACCTACAGTATATCCTTTACAGTTTCACAAAGGTCATGTTCCTTGATTCTCTCATTAACAGTTTTAATAAGATGCAAAGTTTTTACTAATGTCTATAACTTTTACGTCCCACAAATCGAACCTACGATATATTTCAAAATTATTATTCAGCATGGAAGCGCCGTGACGCGTGTTGGCGCAACGGTCATAGCACTGGGTTGTGGCTGTTACGCTAGCGGTTTCACGTTCGATCCCCACACATGACAAACATTTGTATTGGCCATACAGATGTTTGCCATAGTCTTTATAGGTCTCCCCACCGTGTCTCGGAGAACACGTTAAGCCGTCGGTCCCGGTTGTTATCATCTACACATGATAGCGATTGTTACTACATAGTAGGAATATATCCGCCAACTAGCATTGGAGCAGCGTGGTGGATTAAGATCCTTCTCCTCGGGAAAGAGGCCTATTCCCATCTGTGGGATATTACAGGCTGAAGCCTAAGCGTATGGAAATCTAGAATTATTTGAACACTAACCCGCGACTTCATTCACATATAAATTTTTTATCTCTTAGTTTCTAAGCGGCGTAGTAAAATGAAAAGTTTATAACGTAGGTATTATATATACTTCTAGCAATATAACTGAAAAAAAAAAAACAGCCAAGTGCGAGTCAGACTCGCGCACCGAGGGTTCCGTTAAAACAAAATTATTAAAAATATCTAATACTAAACGAAGAATTCTTGTATATATATATATATCTTTTTTTTTCTAATTGCACTCATGATTTTTTATTTAAATAACCAGTTCATATATTTTTGTTATTATGTCGGTAAAATCGGAAAATATTATTCATATTTTATCAATATGTAATTCGTATTTAAATATGATTTCCAAATAAACACGATTTACTAAAAATACCGAGCTAAGCTCGGTCTTAAACAACATATAGGCAGACATCAATTTATAAATCATGTTTTTGGCTTCTGTTGGTTCTATCAAAACCTTTCATACTAACATTTTTGTCTCAACTATCTTCTATATATACACTTACAGACATGAACTAGTTACAGTTTTACTGTACCTAGAAGTAGATTAATATTTGCTGGCTTTATTTGAATCAGCTTCTACCCGTATTTTAAATATGCATTCAGCATTCAGCCTGTAATATCCCACAGTTGGGCATAGGTCTCTTCTTCCATATAGGAGAAGGATTGGAGCTTAATCCACCATGCTTCTCCACTACAGGTTGGCGGATTTTAAATATACTTGGCTGTAATCTAAACTTATTTAGTAGTTTAATATATACCAGCAATACCCGTGGGAACAATTCGCACTAAATAAGTAAAAAAATTAATGACCGACAATCATGTTGATATTGTTTCAAAATTAAAGCCGTCCTATATATGATTTTAATAATTTAAGCAATTAGAAAGTTTTTAGTTGTGTATTCCGGTAGAGCAAACAATTATCTATTTCTATAAAATTATATATAATTTATGTGGAGTAATTGTGAGGACATGAATATACGTTTTATGTTAAAATGTTAAATATTATTTAAGTGACATTTGTCGTGATACATACATATTTATTCTGCGTTATTCAATTAAATTGTTTAGGATTCCCCAGTTTATATATGAACGTAACAACTAATTTAACCTAAGTGTCATAAATAATAACAATCTGAATTAATTAAAAAAACCCTTTTATTACACATTAGCATGCGAAATATTAGCGTGTCTATGGATACTGAGGAGTAAGTATACGAAATTCAAACGTAATGTTCCCATTTCGTGGGTATTTCATTGTCATTATATAGGTATGTATATAAATAGTCTGCGCGTTCCTTCACGTTCAGCGTCTCTCCCTTTGGTATGTCATTATTGAGGTCTAATGATTCTCTCCGACTTAACTTTTATGTTATGTTGGGTTCTAAGCTTTGACCCGCATTTAATATTTACTTTATTCTTAAGTGACATTGGTAAGACTTTTAGCTAAAATCCGTACAATGATAATACAATTAAAAGTTGAATTCAATTTCAGACTTTCAACAGACGAGACGGTTCGAAAAATTACCTACTTTTTTCGATTTAAAGCCTGTTTGTTGACTAAGGATTGGATCTGAGATCCAACTTTTATATTTTATAACGGTGTGATAGATATTGTGTGCCGGAAATAAATATTAATTAATTTAATTATTTACTATCGCAAACTTAACTGCTTTTTTTATTTTAATAACATTAGTAATTGATGCTGTGTGGCTACGGCAGTAAAGAATATAGCCACTCCCTCTCTTCCCGTGGCTGTCGTAAGAGGCGACTAAGGGATAACACAGTTCCACTACCTCCTTGCAACTTATAAAGCCTACCGATGCAGGGATAACCATCCAACTGCTGGCTTTGAAATACACAGACCGAAGACGGGCAGCAGCGTCTTCGGTGCGACAAAGTCAGCCTGTGGTCATCAACCCGCCTGCCCAGCGTGGTGACTATGGCCAACACACATAGTAGTTTACGCCATTTTTGGCGCGAACTTGTGGAGGCCTATGTCCAGCAGGTGGACTACGATAGGCTGAAGTGATGAGTAATTGATATATCAAAATTTTATATTTTTTAATCGACTTCAAGAAAAAAAAGAGGAGGTTCTCAATTCGACTGTATTTTTTTTATGTATCCTCGCCTCAGAACTATCTTCCAGATGGACCGATTTCGTCATCGTCGGCTTGTCATGTGGTGTTTCAGAAACTTTATTTAAGAGGGTATTCGGTTTTAATTCACTTGAGTTATTATAAGCCTAACCAGTAATATTTTGCAATCCGGATTCCCATAGTTCTCTTTGACATAACAAGGCAGTTGTAGTTACGGCCATGATTTCTTCTTCTGATGCAAAAAAAAATCTTTACCTTTAGTCGAAAAAACACAACTCATTAATTTTTAAATTACAAATTCCTGGAAACAAGAGTATATCTGCCAACGCGTTTTTATACCTTATATGTTGCCACAAGGGAGTATTAAGCTGTTGGAACTGTTGACGCAGCCGATTTTGATCAGCTGATTTATTAAATTTTAATTTAACACTATTTTGTAGGTTTTCTGTGGATCTAAGTCAAATGCGTTCTTTGCGATTATTCTTCAATGATGATGATTGCACGTGCGGTCAACTGGTCGTAGCATCCAGGGAGTCTCAGTACAAGATATTACACTTCCATCACGGAGGTCTCGATCACCTAGCGCAAGTGTTGCACAGGTGGCACGCCTTGTTGCATAACATTAAATTGACACCAGGTAGGTAAAATAAATTTATATTTACTTATTAATTAGTATAAGTCTAAGAAAAATAAATATTTTATATATTTATGAACTCATAATCTATTAAAATAAGTAGGAATCGCCTAAGTATATTAATAAATGTTAACTATTTTCATAATTAGCTTGACTAGTCTTACAAATCTTGTTGTACATTATAATATAGCGTTATAGTCACACACACTAACTGAGGTAGAGCACAGCAGGAATTTCCTGCTCAAAATATGGAGCAGCCCGACTAGGGTAGTACCTCGACCTTACAGTAGATCACAGCAAAATAATACTGTTTTCAAGCAGTATTGTGTTCCTGTTGGTGAGTAAGGTGACCAGAGCTCCTGGGGGGATTGGGGATTGGGTCGACAACGCACTGGCGATGCTTCTGGTGTTGCAGGTGTCTATAAGCTACGGTAATCGCTTACCATCAGGTGAGCCGTACGCTTGTTTGCCGACCTAGTGACAAAAAAAAAAAAAAAACACATGTAGAGCAAAGCTATAACTATATATGGTCTGATAAGACGTAACAAAAACGAGAAAAAGACATTCGCTTAAAAGTGCATAGTCTGTTTCATCATTTAAAGATGCCTGGATACAATTTTATCATAACGAAACTCACAGATACTGGTTGTAGAAAAAGCTAGTTTTTTATTGTTTCTATGTTTTATTGTTTTCTTTTTTAGGATCTGAAGAACCTAATTTACCATATCGTCACTTCATGGTTTGCCGTCCGGAGGTCCAGAAATCAGAGCAACATCCTGAAGAAGGAAAAGTTCCAAAAATTACTCCAGAGCTATTTTACGGCAAAGTCATGAATGGGAAAGGAGCGATCGAAGATGATCTGTTCTTAAGGAAATGCGTTTTCTTCGGAGGACTGGACAAAGAATTAAGACGAGAAGTATGGCCGTTCCTATTACATTGTTATCCATATAACTCAAATTATGATGAAAGGGAAATTATTTTACAAATTAGAACAAGAGAATATGATGAAATAACGAAAAGGCGATTAGAGAAAATGACTCCTGAACAACATGCGATCTTTTGGAAGACGGTACAGAGCGTAATAGAGAAAGATGTCGTTAGGACGGATAGAGGGAATCCATTCTTCGCAGGTGAAAATAATTATAACGTCGAAATTATGAAGAACATTTTACTGAATTACGCAGTCTATAATCCAGCATTAGGGTAAGTCCTATCTTGTGTTGTTAATGGATTGTAGAATAAGATAGTGATCAAATGTTTTATAGTTCATAAAATGAAAGACTCTTAGTACACAAACAAACCCGTGAGGTTTTCGCTGTACATAACAGAGAGAAATATTGTGTATTTGTTCCGTATTGGCAAACAAACTAAAATAAAATGAAATCCAGACATTAATTTTATGTAGGTATGTGATCCTATAAACTAATATTTTTGTAGATACACGCAAGGGATGAGCGACCTACTGGCGCCTGTTTTATGCGAAATAAAGTGTGAGCCAGAAGCATTCTGGTGCTTTGTTGGTCTCATGCAGCGAGCAATTTTCGTTTGTACTCCCACGGACAACGACATGGATAACAATTTGGTAATCATCACTCATATAATAAGATCTAAGATACCATTATCATTGTTCTGTTAGTGCAAAATAGTTTTTTCATTAATTCCTCCTTAGTTGAATTACAAATAATTTTTAAACAATGACTACATAAGTATAAAGTTCTTTACTATTTAATTATACGATGTAAAGTATACGATATATCGTATAATTAACTACTTATAACAATTTAACACAAGTTTGGTGTTTATTAACAACTAACTGTTCCGCGACTTCGGTCGTTTTAATTTATCATCATATCACCATCCCATAATAATGTTACGCTATCAAAAATAATACATTTTACACCTTTTGCAATATCTTCATTCATTATTTGCTGCCGCTTTCCTTCATAAACAGGCTATGATGTACCTATCACTGAGAACAGCAGTGAGATTTTTTTGAATTTAAAACAATTATCGATCCTTAAAAAATTAGCGCGTTCAATCGACCAAACTCTTAAGCTTTATAGTATATATTATTACCTGATACGTATCAATAAAAATTATTTACTTAATCAGTGCGCAATAACTTACAAACATTCGTCAGCATTATTTTATGAGATTTGTCGCCTCGTAGTCGAGAGTCTATTGTATTATGGTACGGGAGCCAGGTACAAATTTGGTCAAATATTTCTTCTCGAGCGAAACTTCGTAAATTGCATTAGGGATTTATACACGGAGTAGTATATAAAATTTCTATGGTCTGTGGAATTATATTATGAATATATAAATATAATATAAATTTTATAGTCATTTCCTTCCACTTTTATCTCTAATTAACTTAAATTAACTAAAAATATTAGTACTGGAAGAATGATAATATGAATAAATTAGGACTTGTGTCCTAAATGTGTAGTGATAAGATAATTTGTTTATAAGTATAATTATTATTTGCTCACGCTCAAGCAAATATTTATTTGCTCACTGTGTGCCCGTGATACACATGATGTACAAGGATCGATATTGATTTTAAGCGCTCGACGAGAGTTGGGTTCGCTTCGCGCGTCCTGTAGGGTTTTGTAAACAGAAAATTTTCAAAATTAAAAATAAATTAAATGTAAAATGAATTATTATATCCCTAAGTAAAATTGAATTTAATATCCATACCGATAACATGTCGCGTTGTAGCACCCACATATGCATATTGACATAGGCTACTTTCATAAAAAAAATCTCCGTTTTTACAGAGTTATCTTCGTGAACTAATAAGGATCATGCTGCCGCATTTTTATAAACATCTCGAGAAACACGTGGACGCCATGGAATTGTTATTTTGTCACAGATGGATTTTATTGTAAGCTTCCGTCAAATATTTTAATAAAGAATTTTAACGGTAACTACAAATACTTAAAACTATTACCAGAAAATCGTTATACATAAAAACGTACGACATAATATTTCCAAATAAAGTACATATATATAGGTACAATTTGTATGCTAGTTTCTGTGATCACTGTGTCTAAATGAATGCCTAAAAAAAGTGCCTAAAATAAATTTTTACGATACGCTCGCATACCTTCACAAAAAAATAAACCGACACCCTGAAGTTAGCTAGCCAATGAAGTATAACTTCTTACGTGCGTACACACACACTTGTTGTATCGAATTATCGATCGATTGTCTGTTAGTTTTATAATCGCATTACATATTGTATAAGTTGTATTTTTGTTGACGTCGATGGAATGAAACTTACAGGGTCGGTCTTAGGGGACTAATGGGGCTACAGCCCCGGGGCCTTCACAATAGAGACTTCGAAAAAAAAAAAAAATTCCGACTAGTAAACACTAGTAATCAACTTTTCCTTTCATATTTTTTTTTCGCGTTTTACCTTTTAAAAAAATTGTCCATTTTATTTGGAAAATAATTTGGGGCCAAGAGGCCTCCACTCTTTTGTTGCCCCGAGGCCTCCAGACCTCTAAATCCGGTCCTGGAAACTTACTACAAAATCTTATTGTCAAGTTGGTATACTACTTACATCAGTTAAAATAACTTTACATAACACGTTGTGCCGGCGTCGTAGAGTCGTATTTATTATTCACCAATTAGGGATGGCCTTAGAGTTATACGGTTTGAAATTGATGAATTTCAAACGACGATGTTTGAAACATCAAAGTGGCCTTGTCGTTAGCGTTACCACACCGATAGTTACTGATATATATATACAGAATGTATTAACATAATATGTTATATATTTATTTTTCACATATAATGGAGATATTTCCAATAACTTATTTTTCTTGTAGATGTTTTAAACGTGAATTCACGGAAGCAGTCGCTCTTCGTATGTGGGAGGCTTGCTGGGCGAACTATCAGACGGATTATTTCCACCTATTCCTGTGTCTTGCCATCATTGCCGTATATGCTGATGATGTTATTGCACAAGATCTCAATACAGATGAAATGTTGTTGCATTTCAGTTCATTGGGTGAGTATAAGAAATTATTAGTGATGACAATTAGATGATAAATTATATTATGTGCGATTTCTCTATGTAAATATTTATTACTTTCAGCCATGTACATGGACGGTCGCCTCATTCTCCGAAAGGCGCGTGGTCTACTTCATCAGTTCAGGCAGCTAGTTCGCATCCCTTGCACTCTGGTTGGTATGTGTCAGAGATGTGGTCCCGGTATATGGGACTCCACTCACAGACCCAGCGTGGAATGTACTGGAGCTCACGATTTCTGTAAATACGGAGTGTAATGATCTGTTTGGATGGTAATCTTCCAAAAAAATGCATATGGAATTCCAAAGAAATGCTTTAGTTTTCAGATAATTTTTAGTCTTGACTAAGATGCGTATAAACATAGTCTGAAATCAGGATTAAGGATTATCTTCTTCTGCTTTAAAAAAAATTAGTCTATCTAACAGTTGCTTTATAAATTTAGATATAATTTTGTTCTTAGTCAGTCGAAACACGTGAATTTTAATAAAATTATTCTTAAACTTGTTCATTCAGGGTTATGTTTTGATGTTATAATATAATAATTAGTTTGTTAACAAATTAGTTTTATATGCTACGTCTAGTCATTTATCGTTACAATTTATTGTAAAGTAAAATTTTATCAGTTGGCGCTTAGAATTTATTAATACGATGAAAATGTCAATCTCGGAAAAATAATAACGAATCAATTCTATTGTAACAAAAACATAAAAATATTTTTTTTTATATTTAATTAAAAAAAAAAAAACTGATTTTAACGTATATTTTTGTGTGTTTGCGTATAGCTTCGTCGCTTATAAACTGATTTTCATAATTCTTTTTTTGTCGGAAAGGAAATATCCTTAGGGTAGTAGCACCATGATAAGGAAAAAAGGATCTGATGATGGCAACCCAGAAAAATCGAGGGGAACCTTCGAAAATCGTAGTGACGACTACTGTTTGTTAATTTTTTCGTCTACTTACGTTGTATTACTTGTCGATCTAATTGAAGTCGGTTTTTTTCGTTTGCTAGCAAACACAAGTATATTTTAATCAATAAACAAGAAATGGCTCTTATGTTTAGTTTGAAATATTATTTGATGTATGGTGTGTAAAAAAAGTCAAATAAAATGAAATTAATAAACGTACTTCGCTCGCAGGCGATTGTGCAAGGAATTCTCACCGTTTATGTAAAAATTGTACCTGAATATCACTATATACAAAAATTCGTTATCATTTCATCTAATTATTATAATCAATAAATAAAATTATCGTTAAAACCCAATCTAGTAGCAGTAGTTAAAGTATTTTGTAATCAATAAACAAAGTTACATGTTTATTACAAATAGATAAAACAAAAATTGTTCAGTATTAAATAATAATAGTGCGTTACATTGTGTCGTATTTTTATAATTTAAACACAAATAAGTAATACATTTATATACTCTTATAAACTGGCTTAAAAGTTTATATTTTAAAAAATTCCACATAAAATTTTAAGCCTTGCGCAGTTGAAACAGGTAGGAACGAAGTTCCTTCGGATAGTATAGAAGCAACACAATTTGAAAAAAAAAAATGTTGAATTTTATATATATTTTCTAGTTCTTGATTTTTTTTTAATTTTTGTTGATTGGTTTTAATTAAGTACATAAAAGTATTTAGGAAATTTAGTATTTTAGAAAATAACAAATACCGTAAAATAAAATAAATCAAACGAAATAATAATAGTAATAATAATTCAAACTATTAAGTGAAATAAAAAAACACACACTTCAGCCTACCGCAGTCCACTGCTGGACATAGGCCTCCCCAAGTTCGCGCCACACATCCCGGTCTTCCGCAATCCTCATCCAGCCTACACCGGCAATCTTACGTAGATCGTCGGTCCAACGGGCCGGAGGACGTCCCACACTGCGTTTGCCAAGACGCGGTCTCCACTCTAGGACCCGTCTACTCCAACGGCCATCGGTCCTGCGACACAGATGACCAGCCCACTGCCACTTCAACTTGCTAATTCTGTGGGCTATGTCGGTTACCTTCGTTCTCTCGCGGATAGTCTCATTTCTAATCCTGTCTTTGAGAGAGACCCCAAGCATAGCCCGTTCCATTGCACGTTGAGCGACTTTAAACTTGTGGACCAGTCCCTTGGTCAGTGTCCACGTCTCGGCTCCGTATGTTAACACAGGCAGGACGCATTGCTCGAAAACTTTTGTCTTCAAGCATTGCGGAATCTTCGAAGTGAAGACTCGACGGAGTCTGCCAAACGCCGCCCAGCCCAACCGAATCCTCCTATCGGCCTCCTTCTCGAAGTTGTTGCGGCCTAGTTGGATAGTATGGCCTAGGTAAATATAATCCTGAACAACTTCGAGAAGGGTACCATCGACCGATACCGGTATCGGTATGACTTGGTTGTTAAACATAACTTTCGTCTTATCCAAGTTCATACAGAGACCGACACGTCGGGAGGACTCGTTTAGGCCGGCCAGCATTTGGCCTAACTCATCCAGCGTCTCCGCAAAGATGACAATATCGTCGTCGTAAAAAAACATATGTCTTTATTTCTTTTTGTCGACAGTATAAAATTACATAAATAATTTAAAAAAAAAGTTTACAAGTAATATTTTAGTTTTACAAAAGTCATATTATACAGTCGTGTGACTGATATTACGTCACTTCCGTTATATATTTTTCTTATGGTTTTAGTATCACATTTTTTTCAGTTTGGTCGCCCAGCCAAATGTCAAGCCTGCCGTAAGGAACTTCGTTCCAATAGACACGTGTTTTAATTTGCGAATTTAATCTACTTGTGTATTAGAGAGAACATATCACTAAAATCAACGGTGTGTTCCATACATATTCGAAAAAAAAAAGAGTATAAAATTGCATTTATGGTATAAAATTGTACTTGTCAAAGAATAAAGATACATTATCTATTGTATGTGTTTAGGTACATGGGTTCGAACGGACAAATCCTATGACGACTATTATGATTGAAACAAATGTATGAGATAGTAATGAAAGAAAAAAGTATATTTTAAAAAATGGTTTAAATATGATACGTATTTATGTGGGGAGTTACAAAAACAATGAGAAACAAACTTTAAAATACAATTGAATTAAAAGATCAAATAGTTAATTGTTTTTACGCGTTTTGTATTTAGAGCCGCCAACGTTTGAGAAAGTGATACCGAAACTCAAAATCTATTGAGTGAAAAACCTTTGTTTGATTCGAATATAAAAGGGGAAAATAGGCACAAAATTTTTATATTAATATAGCAAAATGTTTTAATTTTGGACATGATGAATTGATGTGAATTCGTTTTCCTATGGAAATAATCCCATAAAACATGGACAAATGCAGACCAAATTCTCAAAATAAATCTGGGAATCTCATAGAATCTTACAATTCGGTATGAGAATTTAGTCTGCTTTTGTCCATGTTTTATGAGATTTTTTCCATAGGGTTGGTTGGCAGCCCTAAGTAGTTAGTACCTTCTTAATGTTGATGTATTTAACAGAAAATTCGTTTTCGTAATTTTGTACATTTAAATAAATTTTAAACGGATGTACAAATAATAATGTAAGTACTTACTAAGTAACTACAATCTATTGGTATTCCAATATTAGTTACGTCTAGTGATTGTAATGGAACGATATCTTAACGGAATTTTAAAACTGCTAAAAAAAGATGTTAACAAGTGTTATAAGTTTTAAAAACAGATGCTATATCAAATAATAAGTATCTAATTAATTAGCTTTCAAACTTGCTGTTACTAATTTAAGCTATTGGTATTTATGTAAGAAATTATTAATACAGTTTTGTGTTGAGTTCCTGCTATTAATTCTTGTGTAACAAATAACGCTTTGTTTTATTTAGTATATGATCATTATTGTATCTCAAAATTAAGTATATACCTATTGTAATATCATCTTTGTTGTTTAGATTTTTCCGCACACAGTGAATAGTTAATTATGCATATTCTGTGATATTTATTGATCTGCTTTTAAAAAGTTAAGTGAAATATCTACATTGTAAAACATAGTCATATCTTCTATTATTAAATGTATGATAACGGCATTATTTCTCTTTTTATTTAGATTTCAAGGCAACGCACAATCAGTGAAAAATAGTGGCATCAAAGTTAAAGTAAAGTAATTTGTGATTTATTAAGTTATTCTACCTCGCTATGAGCATTTTTCATTGACAAAGTTCGTCAAAAAAATAGTCTTTTATTAGAATATAGTTAATTAAGATTCTACTTTGAACCCTTATTTATGAATGCGTGAGAGCGTTACGAAAAATGTGATCGGGTGAGGCGAACGGAAATTGAGATTGAGATGGAAGTTAGTGATGATAGAAAGAGAGTGAAAGAGTTACGTTTCGTAAGTTTTACTTTAGTCGTGTGGTCTAAAGTAAAATCGTTTTTTCAATGTCATCATCATCATCATCATTATCATCATCATTCCAGCCTATTGCAGTCTACTGCTGGACATAGGCCTCAACAAAGTTTGCGCTAAAAATGCGTGAACTCATGTGTGTTGCCCATAGTCACCATGCTGGGCAGGCGGATTGGTGACCGCAGTGCTGACTTTGTCGCACCTAAGACGCTGCTGCCCCGTCTTCGGCCTGTGTGTTTCAAAGCCAGTGGTTAGAAGTTTATCCCGCCATTGGTCGGCTTCTTAAGTTCCAAGGTGGTAGTGGAACCCTGTTATCCCTTAGTCGCCTCTTAAGACACCCACGGGAAGAGAGGGTGGCTATATTCTTTGGTGCCGTAGCCACACAGAGGTGCCGTAGCCACTCAGCAGTTTTTTAATGTATGGGCACCTAATACATGTATTTCATTTTTAGTAATCAGTTTTTAAGCTTCATACTTTATCATTGTTTAGAAGTATTTCATCTCACTTTTGTTGTTTTTTTTAGATTAGTTTCGCGTTTAGCGCGCACAAAGAAAGTTTTCTTCTTCTTCTACTTTAAAGACTATAGCTCCATCAGCTTTTCGCCGATGATTTTTGCCAATGACAAGTACTGAAAGTGTATTGAAGTTCGGAAACAGGGCCCGTTTTTGACAGTACAATAGTGGGTTAAGCCGCTTAAGCTGCGGTTAATTAAAAATATTTGAATTTACCATCCGTTAGTGCTCCCGCAGGCACACAATTGTAAGTTGGCCGACTAAATCGCAGAGTATACTAATAGGTATAGTGACATATGGAAGCCCGCACATCTTCTCCAACTAAATTGTCCAACTAATTAATTGGATACCGATCGGATCAGAATCGAAAGTCACTTCCGATCGAGGTACAATTAAAAAGTTGTCCAATTGTTCGTTAGCACGGGCACCTTATACAAGCTCGCTGACTATCCAACTTAGTTGGTCAGTCGCACGGCAAGATTGAAGACGACTACGCGCGTTCGCGTGATTTCCCTACGCCCGGATCTTCGTCGACGGGTACGACGTCTGCGTCCCGATCAGTTGTTGCAAACGAAAAAGTAGAAGATATATAGATGAACCTTAATTAAAAAAAAAATAGCATGTTTTAGAAATAAAAAAGGACATGGGTTTCAAAAGCCCGTGGATATATATTAATTATATTTAAAAAAAATATTTCTTCAACGGCTATAGCGAGTCGGAAAGGTGTGTCCTGTTTGATTATTGCTGGCCCAATTAGATATACGAGTTCATCAAAAGACGAAATACTCATTCAGTAGTATGAAAAAAAAAAATTATCTCGATAACATCTGAATTTAGAATGCAATGTACGATGCTTCCTTATGCATATTCTAATCTATTACTTAATATAGGTGCACCCAAAATTTTCTTTTTTGTTTTCGTCTTCTTTTTATTATTAGAGCAATTAGTGCGTTTTTTTTTCCAAATTTTCACGCACACCCACCGCGCTAGCAACACTATCACTGATTAAATCGAATAGTCTGCGGCTAACCAACCAACAAAATAAATAATAATAATAATAATAATAATAATAATAATAATAATAAACACTCTTTATTGTACACTACAAAGAAATGTTACAAAAAGGGATACATACGAAGAAAGATGTACAAAGGCGGTCTTATCGCTAAGAGCGATTTCTTCCAGACAACCTTAGGGTATAGGACAGGGCATATAAAATGAGAAGCGGTAGGGAAGTGTACAAATAGTTGATAAAGAATTGGCATGGAGTTTACAAGCTATATGATATAAAAATTAGTAAATATACTACATATAACACATGCAATACATATACACATATAATACATATATATACACATATAATACATATATATATATATATATATATATACACATAATTATAAATTTATATAAACACTACATATACATTACTTCATACATACACCATATATACTACATACACAAATACTACATAATATATTGCGAAGATGATATTTAACAGTTATTTAGGGACAAAAAATGAGCCTTTAGATATTTTTTAAAACAGAATAGAGATTGAGCTTGCCTAATAGAAAGAGGAAGATTGTTCCAAAGCTGTACAGCTTTAACAGAGAAGGAGTTCGAATAAAAGGAAGTAGTATGGGAAGGAGTTTTGAGTATTAAGGTTGAAGATGACCTGAGTGAACGCTCATGAGTGTCACAGAGAAACTCGAAGCGATTTTTTAGGTAAAGAGGAGTATCTGGGTGGAAAAGCACACAATAAAGCAAAGAGAGGATGTGAGTATTCCTGCGAAAGCGGATAGGCAGCCACTTGAGTTGATTACGAAAATCGGATACATGGTCATATTTGCGAAGACCAAATATGAACCGTATGCAGAGATTCTGGAGACGCTCAAGCTTATTTAGCTGCTCCTCGTTAAGATCTAGGTAACAAATATCAGCATAGTCAAGAATTGGTAGTAGGAGTGACTGTGCTAACGCAATTTTGGTAGACATAGGAAGGAAGTGTTGAAGCCGGCGGAGGGATCCGATAGCTGCGAATAACTTGCGACTTAACTCACTTAGTTGATGTGTCCACGAGAGGTGACTGTCAGATATTACAATAAAGTTGATCAACTAAATTGTAAACGTACGCACACGTAGTCACGTACGCAATTTAGTTGTTCGGTAGTCGTCCAACTTAATTGTATGTGTGCGGGAGCACTTAAAGTTAAACCTCTCTCCAGAGCTGGGCATTAACTCGTTAATCCGTTAACAGTTAATTAACGAAATTAACACTTCGAGTAACGGATTAACTTTTAAGCTAACTTATAAAATGGTTAACGGACCCGTTAACAGTTAACCCAATGGAAGTACGCACCGCGCGCGGCGGGAAAAACAGGTTTCGACAAGTTTGGTCGAGCGCGCCGGCACTTGCAGCGCGGAGCGCGTGCCGCGGTGTGAGTGAAACAAATATAGCTTAGGTGTGGCGCGTGCGAGCGGGAAAACTGCACTGTATGAAATTCACTTCACATTGTTTTTGTTTTGGTTTCATTACTTACTATCGGCGGTTACGGTCAAGAGCTAACGAGTGTTTGTTTTGTTTTCTTGTCTTTTCCTGCTAAATTGCGTATTTATATGAGGAGTGCAGTTGGTGTGGTATAAGTTTATAAATAAAGTGTGTGATCATTAAAAAAATATCATGGATTCAGATTCCAGTGAGACTGAAGAAAATCCATGGCCACATTTGAGTGAGTATGTTGATTTTGTATCCAAATCGGGACAACAAATACTCTTTGTGCGTAAAAGATGCTTGCCTAAAGAAACAAAAATAAAAGTTCATGCATCGAGCCTCAACAATTTAAAACAACACATGAGGAGAGTTCACGAGTCCCAATACATACGGTTTGAAGAGATTATCAGGGCGGGATCTAATCGGGGCAAGCCTAAGAGGAAAATCGTTGAAGCTGAAAATAAAAATGACGATGATAGCGCTGCAAGTACCAGTAATCCAGGTAAAAAAATACGTCAGAGGAGCATTGGAGAATCTTTCGGTATTGCATCTACCGGTAGTGGTGTACCTCAAACCAAAGTGGACAAATGTATAGTAAACTTTTTTATTTCTAACATGATTCCGTTACATGTTGTCCAAAGCGAAACATTTGATATGTTGATAAAAACATTAAACCCCAGCAAAAAAACAATGTCAAGAAGAACTTTGGGCAGACGTATTGCTGACGAACACGCTCAATTGAAGCACCACCTGATTAAGTAAGTAATTAAAATACGTAAGTATTCTGTTTGTCCATACTTATTTTTATTTGGTTGGTTTATTCATCTACACTCTACAGTTTCTAAACTATATTATGAAGAGGCTCTTTATAACTACACTATACAGGATGTAACAGAAAGGGTATATACATCCGCAAGGGGGTTAATGTACCCGATGAACTGAGTAAATAGAGCCATAAAAAAATTCAGAAATCCACAAAAAAACTTATCATTACAAACTTAACTTAAACTGCTGGTCCGATTTAAATAAAATCTTTCACCATTGGAAAGCTTGTTTCACGCTGAATAACATAGGCTTCTTTTACCACGGGAAAATATTTAATTCCCATGCATGGTAAAGGTAAAAGTGAAATGCGTGGGTTAATTGTTTAAATATTTTGTGTTGTGTGTTGATTAAATGTTTAACTATATTATTTTTATTTTATCTTTTATAGCTGACCCGGCGAACTCTGTTCTGCCTAAGGTCAATTAAAAAAATGTTATATTTTCTCATCGTTCAAACCTTCTCTGGACTTTTACGAACATTTCAAGACCAAATTTAGCCAAATCGGTTCAGCCGTTCTCGAATTTTAGCGAGACTAACGAACGGAAATTCATTTTTATTTATATACATAAAATGACGTTAATTTAAAATACCTATACTATGTATAAAAAACTTAAACAAAAACAATCTACTAATCCTTCTATTATATTATAATTATAACTAATGAATGACGGAATTCATCAAATAAAATTAATAACTTATTCTTTTTCACAGGTTATGGCACCTGTCGCTATTGCCCTGGATCGAATCCAAGGAGAAACCTAAGCCTATCTCGGGTCGCTACTGCCGATAATAGCAGCAACAATTCTTAAATTAAAACACATCAAGACCAAGGGGCTTATACACTGCACAGCCTTAGCCAATGCCTTAATCAATGGCATTGAAAAAAGGTTTGGCCCACTGCTCAATGACGAGCATTGCCAACTTGCTGCTGGGTTTCACCCAAACTTTAGATTAATTTGGCTTGAAACTTACGACAGCGGTAGGGTGAATGCCGTAAAAAAATCCATGGAAAGTAAAGTAGAAGAGGCTTTACGACAAGAAGTGCAGGTAATTTTTTTTCTGAATTAAACCGCCAAGAAACTGCTCTGTAGGGCGGAATTTTGTATGGAATAATTGTTTATTTTTCTGAATAATTTTTAGGAAAACTCCAAGGACAGTGTTAGTGGCGGAGGAAGTAATGGAGGGAGTAGTGATAACGAGGAAGACTTTTTTAAGTCGGTAACTACCCAGTGCAAGGAAAGGCCAACGAGGCAGAACTCTTTGAAGACAAAAGCTCAAAGCATAGTCAAAATGTAGCTAGATACACCATCCAAGGACTCACTTGACGACGCTGCATTCTTTGGAGACCAGATTTTGATTAATCTTTTTATCAAATATAACACGGCAATACCTTCAAGCGCAGCAGTTGAACGTCTTTTTTCAACGGGAAAAGATATTTTAGCACCGCATCAATTGATTTAATTAAATTTGCATTCTGTATTTTATTGTTTTATAAAAATAATTAATAAATAAAAAGTAAAATAAAGTTTATTTCTTTAACTAGAGCTTACAATAATATTTTACATACTAGGGAGAACTTCCATTAAGCAAATTAAAAAATTTGCTTTTATACTTCATTCTTTATCGGTATTAAATAATCAGCAATTAATATAATGCTTTTTTAGTCATATGTTAACGATTAACGATTAACTTTAACTTGCGTTAAATCTTCTAAAATGTAGCGTTTTAACGTTTAACGAAACTAATTTTTGTATTAGCGGAATAGCGATTAACGAAGCTAACCATTTGATTAACGGTGCCCAGCTCTGCCTCTCTCCAAGCTTCATGGTTAAACCAATCAATTCCTTAATTAAAATATCATATCATTTGTTAATTCTTGATTAACGGCAAGAGCAGTTGTGTACAAGTGGCAACACTTCAGTGGCTTGTTTTACAACGTACAAATCTACTCTTTGTTACAACGTATTATATTATATTTAGTTATGCATAACCTCAACTTGACCTTTTATTTCAATACCAAATTCTCTAATTTAAATAATAATTCAAGGACAAAACGCGGGTCGTGCATGTCTCTGATTACAAAGTTAAATAATACTAAAGAGTAAAATTACTTGCTTATGTTGCCTATACAGGAGAATAAAATAATCACGTGTTGGTAAAGTACTTTAAAAGTCTAATTATCTTAATTATAATTGTTAATAAACACTACGTTTCATATCGTCGTATAGACCAGTTAGTCTTATTTTGTCATTCATTGTATAACGTTGTGATAAGAATTCCGATAAGGAGATAATCATATAAGAATTTAATTTTGCTTTTTACAAAATTGTTTAAGGTGACAAATTTATATTTACATCAGCGAAAACAATGGCAAAAAACTTACCAAAAATGATGAAGGCTGTGGCCCTTTATAAGTATTTACCTATAGCGGATCCAAATAGTTTATTAGATGTAGAAGTTAATTTACCTACATTACAGAAGAACGATGTGTTAGTCGAAGTAAAGGCGGTGTCAGTGAATCCTATCGACACGAAGCAACGGGCCCCAAAACCTGATATTGAAACGACGCCACGAATTTTAGGCTGGGATGGTGTCGGCATAATTGTTCAAAAAGGTGAAGAGTCCAAACTTTTTAATGTAGGAGATGAAGTAATCTTTACTGGTAATTTAGGCAGAAATGGCTGTAATGCTCAATATGTTGCACTGCATGAATATTTAGTAGGTCCAAAGCCAAAAAATCTTACTTTTGAACAAGCTGCTGCAATGCCTCTTACTGCTGTTACTGCATATGAATCTCTCTATGAGCGATTATTACTGACTGATAAGGATGCAGGCAAATCTATTTTAATAATTAATAGTGGAGGTGGAGTTGGCTCAGTTGCATCACAACTTGCTAACAATTTAGGTCTTCAAGTAATTGGAACTGCCTCAAGACACGAGACTTATGAATTTTCTATTATAAATGGTGCAAGTATAGTTCTTAACCACAGTAAGGATTTGATTCCTCAACTAGCCGCTAATGGCTTTGGAAATGGAGTTGATTACATTCTAGTTAATTATGATCCATATCCATACTGGGATACATTAATGAAAGTAATCAAGCCACAGGGCAAAATATGTTTAATAGTAGACAGCAGTGATTTGGTGGACTTGCGGCCATTAAAAGACAAAAGTATCACCTTAGCTTCTGAATCTATGATGACCAAGATTAAGTACAATACTGAAGACTTGTTTAAACACCATGAGATGTTGACGGAAGTTTCAAAAATGTTAGATAATGGTCTGTTAAGATGTACACTGACAAGAGTTTTATCACCTTTTAATGCAGAACATTTAAAACAAGCTCATAAAATTATAGAGGAAAAGAGAAACATTGGAAAATTGGTTCTTACAGGGTTTTAATTGCATTGAAAATATTATAACAATATACATTGTGTCAATATCAATAAGAATTAATTTGGATTATGCTTATAATGTGCCTTATTTTGTGTTTATTTTTTAAGAATATTTGGGTCAAACTCTTTGCCTTTGAATGGGGAACCTTCTGCATTCCATGCCTTTTTTAAAATTTCGATATTTCTTATTTCATCACTTGTTGGGAGTCCTTTTAATTTTTGTTCTTGATTCCATTGCAACTCCCTTACCTTAAATTTAAAATATTAAATTAGAAAAACACACTTAAAAAATAAAAATAAAAATATGTAATTGTTTTATAAAAGCAGAAACAGTAGGAAGAAAGTAAGGTTTTAATGTACCGCTCTATAATAACTGGGGTAGGGCACAGTACGATGTTATTGGTGTTCCAGAGGTCTATAAGCTATGGTAATTGCTAAGAAAAAAAAGTTACAGAACTATTTAAACACGGCTTACCTTGGCTATACTATCTTCTGGTAATTCATCTAAAGGTCTTGAACAGTCTATTTTAGAAAGATCTATTTCTTCTTCTTCATTTAAAAATTTGTTCCACCATCGCTCTTTGAGTTTTTCTACAAAATAAAAATCAAAAATAACTTTAGACTTTTAACTTTCAAATAGGCACATAAGCACTTTCGAATCGTCATTTTACAAATTGAAATTTTAAGGTCTTTATTATTTTTGTAAAAGTAAAGCTACCAATGATTCCACAGTTATTCTTTTGAAAATAATATATAAACTAGTACAAAGTTAGTAATACACTTACAATAATGCAATAATAAAAATTAAATAAAAACAATACGCCATAAATAATTTTAAATTAAGAATAATTTTTAAATTTTAAATGAAATATAATTTGAATTTTTTGTTGCATATTGACAATGAAATATTTATACAGTTGTTTTGTTTGTTATAATATATTGGTTTATTATCAAGTTGTTTTTCAATATATTTTTTTTTCAGTCTATTTACCCATATTATATATAGTTTGATATAAAATATGCAGATATATAAAGTTATCTATTTTTTTAACGAAAACCATCAACATCACAACATATCATGGTATCAAATTACTTATGTGATAAAATATTTAAATTTGAGTGCAGTTTACACATACTATTTATTATTTACAACTTTAAAAATATATATGTTTTACCTAAATGTATCAACAGTCTATTTTCACTGATGCTCCAGAAGCTCTCGATTGTTTTAATTTTAAATGGCAACGTGTCTTTGATGATGATATCTCCGTTACTACGTGCTACACATACATCACCAGGATTTATTGTGACTTTGAGATCTTTTGAAGATTTTATATCAGGCGGAAGTTTTATTGTTACATCTGGAGAAAAAATAAAAACCATAAATTCTCAATTTATTATATATAACACATTTTAAATAAAATAGTTTTACATCCAGTAACTGGTTCAGGCTTAAGTCACCCCGTAGTAGGTAGTAAGACAGGCGCAGACTCAGCCCTCAAAACAATGTTTCTGCGTACCTGGATGCCTAAGGTATGGAAATAGTAATTGGAAGAAGCCAGACCTGATTTAGAGTTATGGGCAGTGGAGTATTTTAAGATTATGTATCCCGGGCGGTTTTGATTTGCCGCCCAATAAAATAATTGATTGATTGGTTGGTTTAATGGCTTTCAGTTGTGCCAGAGGAGCACAATTGATTCCGCGAATGTCGCGCAGAGTAAAGAACACACGAAGGAGATTGATTGGTCGGTGCAGTAGAGATAAGTCTCAATTTAATTTTGAAAATTCCAATAAATTAAGGGAAAAAGAAATGCAAGTTTTTTCACTGACCTTTTTTATGCCATTTTACCATAATTTTATTCAAATAATCGAGTCAAAAGAAAATTTGTTTGGGCTTAAGGTTGTGAGCATGCCTACCGTACCCCCCACAATGGTGGATCTGCCACTGTAAGGTAGCAGTAAGTTGTCAAGTCCAAGTATCTGATCTTTGATCAAATAGTCAAGAGGATTACTTGTCATATTAATGGAAACTATTTTTAACCGACTTCGAAAAAGGAGGAGGTTCTTAATTTTACTGTGTTACCTCATAACTTTTTGTGGAAGTACCAATTTTGATAATCTTTTTTTATTATTTAAGGCCAGTGCTTTTCATGTGGTCCATTAAAATTAATTGAGATCTGACAAACATTTTCAGTAATCATTACATAAAATAAAAATGTAACGGATTGCTGTCTGTACATGGAAAATATATAAGAAAAAAATTATTGGGACCTTTATCAAGGCAAATAGCACCCGAAACAAAGATTGTTAGAATTTTTGTCTGTTTGTCTGTGCGTTTGTGTACGCTAATCTCAGAAATGGCATAACCTATTTAGATGT
Organism: Melitaea cinxia; assembly: GCF_905220565.1. Lineage (NCBI taxonomy): Eukaryota > Metazoa > Arthropoda > Insecta > Lepidoptera > Nymphalidae > Melitaea > Melitaea cinxia. The sequence continues at coordinate 13,430,957 of NC_059403.1, forward strand.
GATTTTCACTAGTATATTGTGGTAAGCTTCACTTAACATTTATTGTTTGTTTCATGTCAATTGGTTCATAAATAAAAAAGTAAGGCCAATTTAAAGAATCACATTGAACATGTAAATACCCAAAATACAGTGTTTATAATCCAAAATAGATCAAAAGATTTTCCATAAATGATGTCCAGAGACACTATTCCACGTGAACTAAGTTGTGGGCACAGCTAGTCTCTAATAAAATTTGTTCACCTACATTGTATTACTGGTTGATGTTATTGAAGTCTGTTTTTTTTATTTCGAGCTACAGATTTATCTAACAGGCTATTGATTGTGACTGACAAACGGTAGGAACAACTATTGCTCTAGTATACAATCATAATCATCAAATAAATAATCATTTTAAAAATATATTAAATGACAAAACACATGGCATAGTGATAATTTTGTTATATGCCATCAAAGTTTTAATACATAATTTACATTGTTATATTTATTTATATGTCATATGTATTAAATTTTGATTTTGTCCTGTTGCAAAGTCAAAGCTATATAAATTAATATTTTAACAGCAACAACAAATAACAACATAATACAAGATATATTAATTTACAAAACTATTGTACAATTTTTATATTATGCTTACCTAAATCCATGATGGTTTGTGACCAGGAATATTTCTCTCTAATTGCACCATTATAAGACTCACTATTTTTTTGTGTAACTATTACAGGAGGCTCATAATCTTCGGGAAAGATGGATCTCTCTTTGATGTTAGTATCTTCATTTAAATTTATTCCTTCCATTGGTTTTGACACATCCATATCAGTTTCAACTTCTTGTTCATCTTCCTGAGAAACAACTTCCACTTCCTGAGCGACTGTGGAACACATGATCTCATTATTTATATCTGTTTGATTATCCTCATCTAGTTTCCAATTCTTCGGGTCGCATTTTCTTAATACTTTAATAACCAATTCTTCAGCCACTCCTGGAGGAAAACCCATATCCGTGTGCGTGCCATCGTGGACATAATAAAAGTCAGTACTGTAAATAGTATTCAATCAATTTAAATTCTAAATATCTTTTACAAAACATAGGATAATATACCATACCGTCTTGCTAGAAAGTTAAATATCGCTGAAAGAAAACCTAAAATGGATTTTTCATTTTCTAAAATAGATGTAAAAACTTCATCGTATTTCGTGTATCCCAAATTATCTACCATTTTAGTACAATTTTTTTGATTGATAGATTGTTTTAAAAGGTTACAGTTGTGTTAGAAAGCTTCTTGTGAATCAAAACAGTCCAAACTCCAAATAGTACAAATTCAATAATAATAAAGGTTTGTGACATATCTGCAGTGTTTCTATTACAAGTTAACAATACTCCTCGAAGTATGCTTAATGAAAACAAGTATTGTATTATATGTACTATAATTATATAAATATTTCAAACATTCATAACCTCATTCTGTAAAAAAAATTATAGAACTATACTATAATCTTTTTTTCAATTTAGGTTTTTAAAATATCTTTATTTTTAATCGATTTTTTATTAACATTTTTATTTTTAAGACACGGAGTTACTAAAATATAGATAATTTATATGGATATATTTATAAGATCGAAGCTTCTTTCGAAGAAGTAGAAATTGTACTTTCTATGTAACCAAATAAACGTAATCAACTGGAATGCAACTGTCTTACTTACGAATATAATTCTATACTTTGTTAATTATGTATTGGTGCACAAAAAGTTTAAATAAATAAATAAATAATCAGTTGATTACATACCAAGTCTAAATAATATTTATAATGGAAAAGTTTTTGCTTTGTAATAATATACTTTTAATTAAGTTTTTAAAGACTACACGATGCAGTAAAAACATAAGAAAAGTTAAATAATAATATCTATTTATTAAAAAATATGCAATTCGGTATTATTTGTAATTGTTTTTTTAAGTAACTTTGGTTTTGTTTCCTATAAATTGAGTAATGATAATAAACCTAGCAATACTAAACTAATTTTTACGTACTGTCTTGACTTGGATTATAGTAATTTGGCCTCTAGGTGAATATTATTTAAAAAAATAATTAATTAATACAACTTATAGGAAATAGTTTATTATAATTTTGACATTATAGCATAAATTAAAAATTTACAAATTATTAATTTTATTTGATCTATAACAAATTCAATATTTTAACTAGTATCACAAAACATGTTATTTAATTAACATTCCCGCCACTTGGTGGAGTTGGGTCGCTTTCGAAAGTTTCACATCCGTAAGAGAGCGGCAATTCGGCAAGGCAAGACAGAACGAAGTAGGCAAAGTAGTCTCGCGCGCGAACTTGGTACGCTGCAGGCGATGACCGCATTCATATGAGTTTTTATTAAATTGTGAGAGTGCTGTCGTGTTCCCCGTCCCGTTAAGTGTTTACGAAAATGCTGCATAGGTGAACTTTTCGATTAAACATAGTGTTGTGATTGTGAACATACCCTATATCTTCTATCTTTTACTGTCTCTTGAAGGTTGTAAAAATGCCTTGCTCAGCGGTAACTTTGTCTATAGCGACCATTACAGCAATCGTGGCTGCAGCTTTAATGGCAATAGCATTTTCCACAGACAACTGGCTATATATCGAAGTTAAGCGCAGTAGTATACAGGTAAAACTAAGAACACATTTTTTTATATATAACGGTTTTATTGCGATAAAGCTGCCGTTTTATTTTTATAGAATTTAAAATCCAAAAGAAATTAAATGTTGAAAAAGAAACAAAAAATACATGCAACTTTAATTAAGGTAGGTAGGTATGTTGAATCTGATAAAATTATCAGAATAAAATAGAGAAACAAAAAAAATTTTCATTATAAATTATTTTTCTAGCCATCTAAGATTAATAATGAGGGTAGTTTGATGTAAAAGCATCTTATTTAAAGGGATATATAAACTAACTTCAATATAATGTCTTCAAAATATGATAAAAAAATGTAGCGCGAAGTTCCTAACGTACGGGAAAAAAATGAAATCAAGTGAATACCTACATAATATGATAAATAAAAGTCATTGCGTGAACTTAAAAGGAAAAATTTGTATTGTAACATCAGTAACTACTATAATATGAAACGTTACTCAACTACATTATATTAAAATGGCACTCGATAAATAATGAATCGCAACAAACTTTAAAATTTAATTTATAAATAGATGTTTCAATTTTTTAACAAAACTTGACACACATTCAAGTTGTCACGATGAATATTAGGTGGAACACGTTTTTTAGTCCTTGCCTGGGCACCGTTACAGAAGACACGTTACGCATAAATATGCAAGCATTTAATAGCATGAACATGTGTGGCTAACTGTACTATTCCGTGAGCGACTCCTGCGCATCCATTCGTGCAGATAAAGAAACATTGGAATGGTGGAAGTTTTATCGTAAACTCATGTTATTTTTTTTAAATGAGTTTAAGTCTTAGAACGACTATGCTAATTATAAAATAACTAGCAGCCCGCCCTGGCTTCGCACGGTTGCAAAAACTATCAGTGTTCCTCTGCTATATTATGCATGTATTATACATATAAACATTCCTCGGGAATCACTCTATATACTTAAGAAAACCGCATCAAAATCCTTTGCGTATTTTTAAAAATCTAAGCAAACAGACAGCGGGAAGCGACTTTGTTTTATGCTATGTAATGATTATGTAAAAAAATGTCATTAACTCGTTAGTCTATGTTAATTAAAGAAATGAGAATGATTAATAGATACTCGTTAATATTGCTCAACGTGCATTCCCCCTACTACTTATTAGCGTTTACGAAAATACGTAACATTTTCAGCGTTTTATATGTAATTCGAGTTGACCCGGCAAACGTTGTTTTGCCATATGGATACGGAAACAATTATCACTTAAAGGTTAAATAAATATAGCCTACGAGAATAGTCTCAGACATACCAATTAAACACAACACATTTCATAATAATCGGTCCAGCCGTTTCAGATGAGTATGGTAACTAACATTGTGACACGAGAATTTTATATATAAGATTAGATTACAATAAATGTATTCTATATTCTAATAAACACATACATAAGAATGTCTACTATTGTATAGTCTGAATGAAAGAAGTATTATTTAAGTAAAAATCAATACAAAACTTGACTGCTATTTACAATACGTCTTCATTTGAAGATCGTTTTTAGCTTTGTACGCATCGCCTTATACCTGCGAGGTAAACTTTCTACCCGAATATACTTTTTATTTTCGTATAAAATTTCACCGTTTGAGAAGATACCAAATAACGGTCATAAATAAAACGTAATCATGAATAATTATTACTATATTATGTTTACAAAACGTTAGTTAAGTTTCTTAAAGTACGTTAGTAAATACGTTATTTGGAACATAAACTAAAGTAAGGATTCAAACATTCCTTAAAAAGTAACCCTAATTAATGTTTTTTGTTAACACAAAAGCTCCTCACTCGAAACCTTTAGACTATACTCTAGTGCGAAGCTCGTATCACATTCGCATCTAACATCCGGCCAGAATTAAAACCTTTGAATTTCTAATGGTAACGGATTTAAATTTTTAATAATATCTACTTTCCGCTTTAGAAAGTAAAAGAGACGAGAGAAAATGTAATTTGAACGATGTGTTACCGATTATTTATTAGATAACTTAAATTTAGTGTATTAAATAATGTGTTCGAGTATTTTTTTTTTTATTTTCTCTAAAAACTTTTTTTCACTGATGCAATATTATAATATCATTTGTAAAAATAATAACGTAATTAACATTTTAATCACGAAAGTTTAAAAAATGTTATCTGTTATTTGATGCACAATACTTTCCATTTTCCGTGTGTTGAATTTACGTTAAAATTTTATAAATATCTATTATTTTGTATTAGGAGTATCGTATTACTATTTTTTTTTTTATGTAAGAAGAGATAAACGAAACTTCGAGAAGAGGTTGCGACTTACGGGTTTGGGAACGAAGCCTTTATTATCTACCTGATGCAGGTACCGGATGTTGTATAAGATTATTATGGTTACTTTTTTTTTCCCCTTTCCTTTATTTGTCATTTACACTTAGAGCTAAAGAGAAGAATACATAATTCTGAGTAAAAATATCACACACTATTCGTTTGAGGGGTTACATCCCTACGAGACAAAAGACAGTTATGTAAAAAACGTCGTTGTCAAGTATGCAAGCGCGGCACGTCTATGGCTTTGTTTAAGATGGTCAGGACTGGTGCGGGGTCCAGGCCTGTGAAATACTGACAGCTATGAAATGGAGTGTGTAATATACATAATAAGACCACTTAGGATTCTACGGCACTTGCTGCGATTGGTATTTTGAGACTTAGATATTTCAGGCGAAATGGTCATGGGAGAGGAGTCACTCACCTGCAACTATGCCGAGATGCGGGGAGTTTCGGAATATTAGTCGCGGTGAGTCCCATAGAATCCAGTGTTCATAGTGACCGTGAAATTTTAAAATCCAAAATAAAAAGAATCGTGATTTGAAACTCGATAAAACGAAAATACGTCACGATATAGAAAGAAACACATAAATGTATAGGAGAGAATGAAATAGAATACAATACTGATAAAAACGCGTAAGCGACGCGTTTCACATAGCGCTTACGACCTTTTTTACGAGACCGTGATCATCGTCGATAGGACAAATATAGCAACGGCCTACCTTCCTTTGACTTTTCTGAAGTTCCACTCATATGTATATCAATTTTGCTATGTTAAACAAAATATCAATTCGGTTAAAATTGAGAAACTAGTTTCCTAAACTAGAAGTCACACTAAAAACTTTTTCATTAATCAATTCTGCAATAAAACAGTTAATTTTAAAATCATCATATCTAAATCGATATATTTAATCGATTCGGAATTTATATTGTTATTAATCCTATAAATAGTGACCTAGAGCCAATTATTTTTAATTTATTTTGGCGTTAAAAATAACGAATTTGATCGCTAACAATAAATTTCCGTTGTCAAGACAGTGACTACACTTTACTATTGTCATTCATTATTGTTATCTAACTAAATATACTTAACATCTTACAAAATTTTAGTAGTAGTTAGGTTTAAATAACTTTTCATCATTTGGTCGATGAAATCGCAGACTTATCTATTTGTTAAACATTTTTAGAGGATTCAATTTCTATATAAAAATGGTAAAAGAATATAATAATGCCACTTTTCTAGGACATTACGAACACTGTAAAACTATTCTTTTAATTGTTCAAGTAATTTAATTTACTTTAAAGACGTTTAAAGTGACTTAAAACGTAAATGCGTCAACAATGACATTATACTGCAAGAAACTGCTTTCTTGTTGCGCCCACTTCTCACGACTTGCGACTCGGGATGTTTATTTTATTCCGCTTTCTTGATGCGTTAACACGTCCCATACACCAAAACCAAATAGATTTACTTGAGATTCAATTGATAATATATTTGCATAAAATATTTATTTTGTTAATCTTGATGTAACAAAAAATAATTTTGAGAAATTAAATTAGCATATTTTGTGCTTTTCTTACGTTGTAATGAATTCAACAATGGAAGTTATATTGAATGCAACGTAGAAATCTTAACACATTTATGTGTAACTAGGTATTAAAATATAGAACTAAATTAAGCTGAAGCGTAAAAGCTATTTGTGTATGACATAAAATTGAGCATAACAAATATTTGCTTTATCACTTTGCTTATTATTTGCCAAAACTCCCTTAGTGTTAAATGTCAACTCATTATCAGACAATGTTTAAGCCATCTTAGCACTATATCATAAATGTAGGTAATATTTCCGTTCATATAGACGAAGATGTGCAGCTGCAGTTTTAAGAACCCGTTTCTTACGTAATATTTACCTTTATTCAAACAGAAATGCCGTAAAATTCCGATATTCCAAAGTGTGACTAATTTTCCAAAGTCCATTGTAATTGCCTTTCACGTTTGCTTCTATAAAACTAATATTTACTGTTTTACGACCTTTCACTATATCTTTGGTCATTAATGACACTTCCGTAAATTGTATAATTCCACGGAAAAGCCTTCGAATGATTTGGAATTTTGAAGAAGTGGATATACTGAGAAGATATGAAATGGTTAGTCCATTGATCACTGTCTGGATTATTTATTTTATACATAGGAAATTTATGGGAACATAGCCCATAAACTTCTTTTTAAGTCTAGCTAACCAACATAGTATGGTTGTTTCAACTGTAAATATTGGTTTGGTCTTGGCGCTTTCGATAATGGATCTGGTTCCCCATTTTAAGGAATATTCGTTTAGATCACGGATGTTCTTATTGTGTGCTTCCGGACCCCCGACAAGGTTTCCGAGAGTTGGTCGTTTGTTTATTAATTGCGTAACAGATACTTCTTCGAATTTGGTACGCTTGGCCTAGTAAACGTGATGGTAGGAACTGAAAAAACGAACAAGAAAAACAGAACAAAGACATAAAAGAAAAAAAAATACATGTCTAAATAAATTTAAGACGAAGGGCAGAATAAGTGCTAATAAGCCTATAGGCACATACAACTTAATATATAGAAATATTAGGTTGTATTACTTTTAATAATTAAACACGACAACATACCTTTAATGCACAAACATGAAAGACTCGTCTGAGAGAAGTTCAATAAAAGAAAATAAAGAAACCGAAGCGGTGTTATTTTTTGTTTTAAGACGCGAAACGTTACACCAGTAATCAAAAATGTACTAGGTTACACTTTACTTCAAATAATTATTTAATGAATATCCCGTGTCAAGTGGGTATCGATATCGAATGAAAACAAAATCCACCTAAAAATAAAATTAAACCTTCCTCACTAATGCTCATTTCAAAACAATGGGTAGAAATTAAAGAAGTCAATTATGAGAACAGAATTCACGCTTTTTATAAAATAATTTAAATACTAGGTTAGTTGTTAGAATGTGATAGAAAAATTGCAATAAAAATGATACCACACTTTCTCACCAATCCGATATATTGCTAGCGAATTACGAAAGTCGCTAATTTGTGTAATCATGCTTGACTTCGTTACAATAGGGTCACCTGAATCGCGTTTCGACACAGACCGGTTGCTAATGATGACGCTTAATTATTATCAATGAATATTCGTTAAACGGACGATTATTGTGCGGAAGGATTCTTGAATTTCTAATATAGACTGGCTATCCCTTCTCTATTAGCCAACTCTACGCCGAATTGAGGATATCTTGTGCAACGTTGAATCAAGTGCTTTGTGAAACTACACATCCGCAGTAATATAATAATAATTCACTTCGTTCTAAAGTTTTTCTATATGTTTACAATATAATTCAAATGAACAATCAAATAATATAGACATGTAAGTATGTCTTATTCAATTTGCTTAGATTTTAATCACGTAACAAAGTTTTGAACACGTATAAAATACATTCCATTTAATTTATCAAAATAATTTCATAATACTATTATGACTCCGGAAGTATGTTTATTAAACTAATCTCGTAGTACTAGTTTTAAGCCCAAGTAGTCTTGATAATAACAAAATCTGAAGAGCTAACGGCTTCTTGCCACACTATTAACTAATCTCTGCATTCACACATAACTCTCCCATGATTGTTCGTTCGCTATTTCGGACTACTTTCGTAATATTAAGTTGCTAAAATACAATTTAATTTAAGGCAGGTAATAAAAATTGCAACCAAAGTTTTCTTATACATAATATAATATAAACTTTTTGTTATTACTTACTTTTTTCTTTAAAAATTTTGAACTATTACGTGATGTCTGTGTTACAAAATTATTCTCAGACTTCTGCCAAATTACGTTTGCTTATACAAATTAAATAATATTAATACTACCTTAAGTAGGATCATCCAGCAGCGTCTTCGGTGCGACAAAGCCAGTACTGCGGTCACCAACCCGCCTGCCCAGCGTGGTGACTATGGGCAAAACACATGAGTTCACGTTATTTTTGGCGTAAACTTGTGGAGGTCTATGTCCAGCAGTGGACTGTATAGGCTGTAATGATGAAGTGGGATTGAATTAAATAGTATTGAAAATTAAGGGCTTCTAATTTTAACCATAGTTTGTTCTAATAATAGACCTAAAACGTTATAAAAACATATAATTGTCGAGTTACTCTTCTGTTTTTATGTATCCCCATCTAAACAATATGACAGCGTACTGTTAGCTATTGTTTAATATGTCAATTGTAAGCATAAACTAAATGTCTTATTTTGTGTATTAAGGCAGTAGTAATAAATATATATGTAATTAAATCTACATTTATAGTTCATTACGATATACTAACGGAAAACTTTCGATTACAATTATTGCGTGATCACATCTCATTCACGAAGTGAAATTTGTCATTTTATCTGACATGATGTTTTGTTTGTTTTGTAGAAGCTAATTTTTATTATAATAATTTATAAATATATAAATACTATTATCCTTTAAGTAAAGATAAGTTTGTGATAGAACAAAACACTGCTTGAAAACAGTATTATTTAGATGTGATCTTTTATAAGGTCGAGGTACTACCCCAGTTTGCTGCTCCATATTTTGAGCAGGAAATTTCCTACTCCGCCCTACCTCAGTTAAAATACCCTACCTTAGTTAAAATACCCTACCTCAGTTAAAATACCCTACCTCAGTTAATATAGAGATGCGGACATAATCTTTACATAATTGTTTGCAAATAATTCTTAATTTGTGCATTATAAACAAGTGTAATATTGTAAAAAAATTTAATACGACTAATCGTAAATTTGTATGTACCTTAACACATTTGATATTGCAAATTCTAAGGTCCTATAAATTAGTCCTACAATAATGCTATCATATCTCTTTTAGAATAGGTAATAGTTAACATTTCCGTTGTCCCTTCTGTTGTCGAAGATTAAATTACTAGCGGATGCGTCTTGAACTCGACCACAGGTGGTTCTATTTTTATACTTGCACAAAGGGGTGCAAGTGTTTATGTGTAACATAACTCACTATTGTATACACTTTGAAACTAAAAAGATTCCATTAAAATATCCTATTATTCGTACTAATTTGTTGTTTCATATTCACTAACATCATTCTTTTTTGTGCTGTGTGGCTACGGCACTAAAGAATTTAGCCACCCCCTCTCTTCCCGTGGGTGTCGTAAGAGGCGAATAAGGGATAACAAGGTTCCACAACCACCTTGGGACTTAAGAAGCCGACCGATGGCGGGATAACCATCCAACTGCTGGCTTTGAAATACACAGGCCGAAGACGGGCAGCAGCGTCTTCGGTGCGACAAAGTCAGTACTGCGGTCACCAACCCGCCTGCCCAGCGTGGTGACTATGGGCAAAACACATGAGTTCACGTTATTTTTGGCGTAAACTTGTGGAGGCCTATGTCCAGCAGTGGACTGTATAGGCTGTAATGAATGAATGAATCCTTTTTTATCTTCTTTAATGTTTATACAATTCACAACCACTGCTTATATATCTTGTCCTAGGCTCTAGTTGTTGGAAAAAATCGTTCTTACAGCAATAACATCGCTTTAGTATATCCTTTTTTGATTTTGTCGTGTATTACTTTAATTTGGTGTACAATAACGAAATAAACAGCCAGAAAAAATAATTCATAAATACGTACTATGTGATAATAAGTACTAATGTATTGATGTCGTAATAAATAGATAAATATAATGGAGCCGTTAAAAGATGTTAGGAACAGATTCATTATATACAATTTTGTCATTTGAAAAAGAACACAAGGGCCTAGTACCTATATAAAAAATGTTAATTAATTTTTCTTCGAGTATTATATTGGTTGTTAAAAGTTGACTATTCTAATCTAAATACAATGTGAGGAAGTCGGTATTATATGAAGATAAATAACATTGTTCGTTACTTGGCCGCACTCATGGTTTATGCAAAATGAGTCTCCAGATCAGTCAGTGATGTTCAATACAAGAAACAAAAAGTATAGTCAAAGTTTTTTTTTTTTTTTTCGTTTAAATGATACATATTAAAGTTATCGGTTATCATTTATATATTATGTGTAATTTTTCATTAATAGTTTACTTTAAATATCTATACTATATGCATTAGAAAAGGTGAAGCAAAAACTTTGTACCCCTTTTTACGAAAATTGCGCGGACGGAGGAGTATAAAATTTCGCACACTTATAGTTTATTTAGAGAAGGAGTGCAGACTGCTAATATATTTTTTAAATTATGCATAAAAATACAATCAATCAATAAAAAAATCACACACTATCATGTATTTAACACACACGCATATAATTATACACCTTTGTTTATTATTATTGAACTATAGGTATATATTAAAATTTTGGATCTAAAGCAAGTACGATATTGTAAAGCGACAAACGCTCTATCTGTATGCTAGTCTACCGTGGCCTGTGTGAGTGCGGACAATGGATGTGTGCGTAAAGGAAGAACGTCGACATTGCAAGGTGATCGGGACGAGTCCTGCGCACGCGCAGCGTACTCGACCCCAGGCCATTGTTCCGATACAGGTTAAACGACGGTATGAAACCACACGTGTGCTATTGAGCAGAAACTTTTTATAAGTATTTTAAGCCTTGAAACGATGGATGATATAAATAAAAAAGTATGTATTTCTATCCACAGATACAAATTTGTTTTATAGAATAAGAATACAAGTTAAGATATTCAATTTAAATTTTTAATCACAGTAAAAAGACCACAAAAATAACAGTAATAGAAGGCAATAAAGTAACAATTATAACACTAGTTTTAAAAAATCGAGTTACGCAATCAAAGAACTAAATTAAGAACTAACATTTAGTAATCTAAAAACAGAAAAGATATTTATCAAACTTCTATTTAACAAAGCTAACATGAGATAAAAGGAATAGGCCTGCAATACAATTGCAGATACCAAAGAACTATCTGAGCGACATTCCGACGTGCTCAATCATATAACAATTTGCGGACTCTTATCTCAAATTATTATTGTATATTTACTTAACTATTATAGATAGTACTCCAATGAGTTAAAAAAAAAAAACGTTTTGTAAAAATACTTTTTTCTGTCCTACACCTTGTACGCTAGAATTACGAATATAAAAATGTCTAAAGATCGTAAAATAATAACAATATTATATATTATGTACTATTAGAATTTAGCAATCTGTTTAGTGACGTTTTCATTGTTTAGTTTGTAAAAAAAACTTGTATCTTTATCTACGGTACAAAAGATATCAACGAGTTCTTATAGGTATTTTGGGATGTTTCAATATGTTTAGATTTCATTTTAGTATGGCAATATTAACAGATTTGTTTACATTTTTTTTAAAAATAAACAATCTGTTTTTTATTTAATTTATAAATGTAACAAATTTAAAAGTCGTTGCAAAAGTTAAGTATGGAGTCATACAGCGATAGGCACATTAATGAATCTGTTCGCACCATAGCCAAATATTTTTGTTGTACGTAAACGGGACGGCAGACGTGTGAGCCCGAGCGAAAGTTCGGTAGACAATGGTCAGGCGGTTTTAATTGCGTACGACGTAGGCGAAAGTCAAACTATCGTCTTTGAGTTCTGTGATGCGCCTATTTTAACATGTAAATCATGATTTATTAATTATTTTATATTCTATTATAGATGATTTGAATAAAAAGATAGATTTTAGTTTTTTAAACTTTCATGCTCACTAAAACTATGATTTATATGTAAAGCGGTGTACTTTGAGTGTACGCATAAATATGGCGCTAAGTGCACTATGAGTACACTCATGACGTTGCGATAGTACCGAAATATCGTCAACTCAAAGTGACCAACAACAAACACGGCAAGTCCCGTTTGATATATAAATTATAAAAATAAAGAATTTAGTGAGAGGATTTTTCATTATTAATTAATATTGAAGAAACGTGTTATATTTTGCAATCTTTCATAACTAGCGCATATAATAATTGCTAACAAGAAATGAATTTATAAAATCGAATGTCTGTTCTATCGAATGACTAGGATTAGATAATTACTACTTCAAACATATCCAAAGGCGAATATGATCAATAATATAAAATGTAATCCTAACCTTAAAAACTATTAAATTTAAAGTCGCTGTACTTTTTATAAAACAGACGAGTAACTATTATTTTTTTTAAGACATCACAACCTGAGTTAAAAATAGTACCGAGTAGTAATGTTGCTTACATGTCAAGCTTTTTATCGGCTACGACGAGCAGACGCCAACGTCGGCTCACAGACGCGATTAGCTTGCACGTACGATAACTTGAAGTGGCAGTTTTTTGCGCTGCCATCTGATTTCCTATCTTAATAGAGTAGTGTGCGCTGCACATAACATGTGTTTTTTGTCGTATGTTACATTTATGTATTTTTGAAGTAAAACTTCTTTACGTACGCTTGACTTGGGGAGCTATCAAGCTGTCAAAAGTCAAGCTGGTGAATGCGTGACGAGAGCGTCACGAAAAGTGTGATCAGGCGAGGCGAACGGAGTAAGAGAGAGAGGTGCGAGCACATACTTTCTTTCTCTCTTTCTCTCATAGCCAATTACGTTTCGTATATCTAAGACACAGTGCAGGCCTATTGCTAAAGAAGTTTTACTTCAGTCGTGTGTTCTAGCACACTCGTTTTTTATTCCTATTTGACTGACAGAAAATTACGTCAGATCGTCGAGCACATTTTGAACAGGTAGTTTTTGTTCGGTTTCCTCGTCGAGGCTAATTGCTGATGAGGTGGTACTTTGTTGACAATTAGAGTAAAACAGACGTATTTATTTTTACATTATGATATGTTAAAAAAAAAATCTTTTCATTGTTATTTGTTATGAAATGCAGTGCGAAATACAATAGTAGAAAATTACGCTGTTCAACATTACATAAGTATAACAATTTAGATGTTTAGACCAGGGTTCGCCAAACCGATTCATAAAGGTAACCGTTTGAAACGGTTACCGTATGAATCAGTTACCGATTGAAAAGGTTACCGTTTCATTTCGGTTCCAAAACCGTAATAAAACGGTTACCGATTAAACTGTAATACCGAAATATAACGTTATGTATTTCGGTTTTAAGTGATTCGGAGAAGTAACAGAGAGCGACAAAATCTGTTAGCCATCGTTTAAAATGAAGAATCTGTAATGTTTTTTCTATAATGTTTTGCTTTTATTGATAATGCTTGGTTTTTCATAAGACTGGCTTCTTTAACTATGAAAGTAATTAAGTTTTTTGTTTTGAATTATTCGTTATATGCAATGTAAACATTAACGCGAAAAAGAGATGAAAACTTGCTCGCACCACGCCCGGGGCCTGTCGTCTATCACAAATAAATAAGATTTAAGTAAAATCACGCAACACACGGGAGCGAATGAGATAGAGATATGATGTACGTTCGGACTGCAATCCGAGCTAGCGCAGCGCAGCTACAAGAACGGGAATTGCCCGCTTAAACTTACGACGCGAACGTTATGCCTACTACCGGTTTATTTCGATACTGTATTACCGATATGATTCGGTTACCGAATGATTCTCTTACCGTTATTTTGATTCGATAAGTACCGTTTTATAAAGGTAAATAACCCATACCGGAATATCCCTGGTTTAGACCTTACGTTTAGTTTATAAATGTTTATTTATTTTTTTCTGCTCTACACAGTATATAAACGTTGTAATTATTTTGTACCTTATCATGAAATTTTCCTTAACCTTTCTATTGCATTTAAGGCTTTATGCGTTTCCCAATTAATTAAAACTTTATTTACAAAATTCACTTAAAAAATACACGATCTGATTTATTAACAATTTGAAGTTAATACATATTATAACTATTATCAATAAATCTATCGTAAAACTTCTAAGATTCGAATATTTTCTCGGCAATTATTTCAATAAACATCATCGAGACGAGCGATGAACTCGAGTTGAAGGAACGTCTCGCTCGGATGGTCGATCACTGTCGACAATGTGATATAAAAACGTCGCCTACGAGTACAACAAGGGTTAGACTTACGTTAATCTAGTACAAACAAATGCTTGCTCGTGGGAATCGGTAATTACAAATTACATGTCGATATATCGAGGTGTAGTAATAAAATGATCGGTATCTGCTGTTGTGCGTACGGTAAACTAGGGTTATTGCGCCTGTTCGCGTCCACTTAGTGCAGTTGGCAAGTTTGAAGAAGAAAATAAAAATGTCCCCGCACTAATTTCTATGAAAAATTTATTTACTGTGTTCGTTATATAGTCTATTTAAAGATTAATTTTCAGTTTTGCTCGAAACGTCTTGTTATTATTTTATTTAAATACAAACTTCAGAATTAGGCGATTTACCCAGTTTGCGTCCATAAAATCCAATTTGCGTCCACCCGCTGGACCACTTCGCGTCCACCAGCTTAGAAAAAAAATAAAGAGGTGATATTTTTATGATAATGTAAAGAGAGGTTGGATTTTAATAATTTATTTATTGAAGAATTATAGTTATTTAAAAATCAACATATTAACATTAATAAATCACTATAAAGAAAATAAAACACCTATTTATTCTTCTAAACATTGATAGAACTTAAAATTAAAAAACAAATTAGGTACCCATGTATTTAGTAAGTAAATAATAATTCCACCTATAAAAGGAATTTTAAAGGAATGTAAGCAATCTAAAGGATCAGCCTGCAATTACAATCACAGCAGCCTTTCGCAGTCGACTACTGGACATAGGCCTCGACAAGTTCACTCCTGTGTTTTGCCCATAGTCACAACGCTGGGCAGACAGGTTGGTGACCGCAGGGCTGGCATTGTCGTACTGAAGATGCTGCTGCCCGTCTTCGGCCTGTGTATTTCAAAGCCAGCAGTTGGATGGTTATCCCGCCATCGGTCGGCTTTATGAGTTCCAAGGTGGTAGTGGAACTATGTTATCCCTTAGTCGCCTCTTACGACACCCACGGGAAGAGAGGGGGTGGCTATATTCTTTGATGCCGTAAGCACACAGAACCACAAAGATCAGCCTAGATTAATAATTATGGAAACAAAATACGAGGTGGACACATATCTCCATTCGCATTAAATATTAATAATACCGTTATGTTTTCTTCTTCGTTACTTGGTTTTATTTGATACTAGCTGTGCTCGCGACTTCATCCGCGTGGAATTAAAAAAAATATTGTTCTGTTAGTAAAATTAAAAAATAAATAAATTTCTAAAATAAAAGTACCCTAAGTTACTCCTTATTACATTAGCTATCTGCCAGTGAAAGTCCCTTCAAAATCAGTCCAGTGGTTTCAGTGATTAGCCGGAGCAAACAGACAGACAGACAAACATTCTTAAAATGTTTTTATTTATTTATTTATTTTATTTTCTCACATCTATTATTACAGGCATAACCCAATTCATTAGACATAGTAAAGGAGACAAAAAGCAAAAGGAAAAAAAAAAGTTAAACTATAATTAAAAAAGAATTAGCTGACTTAAGCATAATACTAAAAACAAAACAATGTAACATTAATAAATATAAAAACATTAAATTCAATTCTCATAACATATTATATACAAAGTAACTTTTGCGAATTCACTCCACGAACAAGAAAAAAGGTCTAGTGTGTCAGCCACCAAGTTCAGCGTTCTGACTGAACGAGCAAGGGGTCCGTTGCGAACTAGCTCGGTTCTGCCGTGGGGTACTGCAAATAAGCTCGGTCGCCGCTTTCGTTGTAGATACCTATCGGGTACGCTCAAATCTATCCACTGCAGTAACCCTGGATTATTGACAACACCGCGGAATAATTTTAAAATATAAGTTGCCAGAGCCAGCTCTCTCCTAGTCTCCAACTTGTTGTATCGAACCATGCCCAATACAAACAATGTTGAATACATCAAGGGATACAAGGGATACACGCCATTAAGCCTAAGGTAAAGAAACCTGGTGAATTTATTTTGAATATGTTCCAGCATGAGACTGTATTTGACTTCATGTGGAGACCATACTACCGCATTATACTCAAGCTGACTTCTTATTAGGGCATCATACAGTAAAGAGATTGCTTATTTTGGTATATGTACCGTGTATAAATCAATATGCATTTAGTAAAAAGCTGTTACTTTAATATTACAAACAGACACTCCAATTTTATTTATTTGTGTAGATAAGTTTTGTACCCTCTTGGTCTGCACCCACTGATTTTGTCCAATATCGGAATAGCATATTTTTTGCATAGGTGCTTGTCTTACCGATTTCCTCTTCTCTTGAATGTCATGCAAAACTTCCCTTAAATCTTCCTCTGTGTATGTTCTTTTTTTCTTCTTCTTATCTGCAAAGAACTCATCTTAAACAGAAAAAAAATAAGAAAGAAATTACTTATTTCATTCAAAGTAGAATAGGTATTAACTTGTAGTTATTAGTTTTATGTATTAAACTTATAGAATTAATTTAAGAAATGGACGCGATTTAGTTTTATTATTAATCCCTTTAGGTATAGTTTGCGTCCATTGCGGACGCAAAGTGGAAGTTTTATAAATTCGGTGTAGTAGTTCGCGTCCACCTTATTTTAACTGTTAACTATAAAAAAAATAAGCAAATTCATAATTATTATAATTCCTTTTATCATAACCAACGCCTAGAAACAGCTATGTATTCAAAATAGACATAAAATAATAAAAGACTTACCTTCAAACGAACCGCTGCCCACTATTTTCTTCTCATTATTCCGTGCCTTCGCGCTCTCTTGTTGAACAACTATTTTTTTTACCCGGGATTGCTTGGTCGCACAGAACTTTTGTCTATGCGTGCGTGCCTCTTATACATTGAGGTATTGCCGGTAATTACTTTTCGACTTATTGGTGTCTTAGTATACTTAATTTCGAGACTTTTGAAACTGAGATCCGTAAAATGGACGCGAATTGGGCGGTGGACGCGAACAGGCGCAATGACCCTATATTAGGTACTTTTTTTATACAACTAGGTCGGCAAACAAGCGTACGGCTAACCTGATGGTAAGCCGCGTGGATGGAAGTCGCGTGTACCAGCTAGTATGGTATAAATCTGATGAAATTAGTTTTAATTCTATCATTAGCTGTTCTTTTCTGACATGATTGCTTCGTACGTTTTCGTTAACATCTTTCCTTTAATCTGTATACACAGTTCACTACATAAGGTTCGAAATTATTGCTCAATCAATCCTTGCGTGATAAGAAAGTGGATGTACTTCAGAAAATATTAAAAAGTTTTTTTTATATAAAATCAATTTATTTAATTAAAATTAATAAAACTTACTCGTCCCTGCGGATTATATTTATTTTCAATTATATTATATTCAAATACCTTTAAAATTGCCTTTATCGTTATATTATCAAGTTGACCTTGATACTTTAACTTATTGTTGTAGGAAATACCTGATATATAATTATTTAATTTCATTTACCGTAGGAAATACCTAATAAAAATTATTTAGTTTCATTCTATGTTTATAAATAAAATATTAAAGATTTAAAAGTAATCACAATAAAATCTTAAATATATCAGTAAAGTTTCCGTGTACAAATTACTTAATTATATTTAGAGGTAAATTATTTTAAAATAACAAAAAATATATTAATCCGATAAAAAAATTATTTAAAAAAAACCTCAATTTATTTTGTATGTTGGATTAACAAAAGTTTCATACTGAAAGACAATCTCATATTTCGTGTATTGAAGTAATTGTACGTAGCATGAATAATATAATTTTTGAGTAAACTACGAATGTTTGCATTTATAATTTTAAACGAATCATCTGTTTACGTCTTCTCAGACGCACCTGTAGATATTCTTATTATAAACCTGTTGATCCACAACGTAGTAGTATTACCTTGAAGCTTAGTACTTATTGTATTTTTTAATAAATATTCACATCATCATCATCATCATCACATCTTTCGCAGTCCACTACTGGACATAGGCCTCCAGAAGTTCAAGCCAAAATAAATATTACTATATAGATAAATATAGCGTTTCATACTAGTACTTGTTTAAAAAATACTAATAAATAATAATAAATAAATATTTACCACATACACACACGGTCATCTGTTCCTAAAGTAAGCAACTTAATGCTTGTGTTATAGGTGACAGCTGACTGGTATAGCTACTTTTTTTAATAAACATACGTATATAAATAATACATATATAAATAAATATATATTACACTCAGATTAGGGGTGGGAATCGAACCCAAACCGGAGCAAAAAGGCACTACAAACTGCGCCAACGGGCTAGTCCTATGTTGAAAAGAATTACAAAAATATTCATAGAATTTTGATCAGTAAAGTCTTAAAAGCCATTTCGAGTATATTTTAGACGACTTTTTGTTTTTTATTTTTGTTTCATACGATAATGTATTTTTTTAGGACTATTATTCTATAGTAAAATTCTCTAAGGGTAAACTTATCATTATCTTAGGAATTACGGCGTTCGAATAATAGTATTTTAAACAAGTAAAGATGGGAAGTCAAATACAACGCTGAATAGAGTCAAGTCGGGTCGCTATAGTGTATACATGAATATTTAAAAACTCAAGCAGTCGACTACCTGTCGCCGCGTGCCAGCCACTTTCTTTTCCAAGTAAAAGCCGTGACAGCATACATAATACGTATGTTTACCGATCGTGACAAATGTTAGCTTGGAATCGTGTGATAACCAAAATCAATTATTATATGATGATACTATTACATTTATATTTTCAGTCACGTCCATATTTTCTTTTCCGTATTAAGTGAATGCTTTGGAAAGATTTATACATAAAATATGTTGTGTCATGTCTAACTTGTCTGTTTGCACCACGCTTTTAATGCGCCTTTTGTAAATTATGCATATTGTATGTTTGGTTATACTTAACTTGAGTTATGGAATAGGAGGAAATTTCCTGATCAAAATATAGAGCGACCCGACTGGGACAGTACCCTCGATCTTCACGAAGATCAGAGCTAAATAATACTGCTTTCAAGCAGTATTGTGTACCTGTGCAGAGTAGGGTGACCAAAGCTCCTAGGGGGATAGGGAGTTGTCGGCAACGCTCTTGCGATGCTTCTGATGTTGCAGAAGTCTTTAAGCTACGGTAATCGCTTACCATCAGATGAGCTGAACGCATGTTTGTCGACCTAATTATATAAAAAATACTATATTAAAAATAAAACTTAAATAAGTATTTTGACTATCAAAATACTTATTTACTAAACTAAACAACACATTTGTGTATGTGTGTACCTGTTAGTTAACTGAACGTGTACGTAAATTTTTGTTACTATTGAAGTCAGAAAATCTCATATTAATTAAAACTATTTCGCTTTCAATATTGATATATTTTGCCTTTATACAACTGTTCATTAAATGAAAATGATTCAAAGTCGATGTCGGTATTTGCTAGAATTTCTAATCGTTCGTATTACCGGTTTCTCACGATTAATACTCGTTTGTTACGTTCCACAAATGCCGATGACAAAGCTATCTGACGGAATTCCGGCGCAAACAATGCTATCTATACATGATATATACTTAAACTGATCTCAATATCGAGGATGATGAAATAAGTTTTTAATTAGAGATGCTAGAGACGCTTATACTTTGTTGTATTAATCATTCATAAGTATAGACTTATTATGATTTAGATAAGTAAGGTCTTTAGGTACTAAATATAAAATTAAACTGACTCAATTTTAAATAAACACGATTCAGTTTGTACCACTTGACTGCTGGGCATAAGGCTTCTTCTATGTAGGAATGTAGGAGCGTAATCCACCACGCTGCTCCACTGCTGGTTGGTGGATATATTCCTTACTGTGAGTAACGATCACTATAATGTATTTATGACAACAACGAGACCGACAGCTTAACGTACTGTTTATGGGTATAAGGATAGACGTCCATATCAGAAATAAAAATATCCTCGATGAGCGGGAATAGAACCCGCAAAACGCCGCTGTTTAAGTGATTACTTGACATACGCACTACACCAGAGCGGTTGATATTGGTTGAGCGGTTATAAAATGAATATATATTTTTATTTTATTATATTAGTATGTATCGAAATCAAATTTCATTTAAGGATATAATTTGTCACTATGACTCCTAAATGCCATAGCTATGAATAAAACTAACATGTTTTATTTCATTTAAATATTTAATCTAAGCCTACAATCACTTCCCTTTCATTTTTCTTCTTTCTTGTTATTTCACTTTGTAACTAACTGTTTGTATCTATGGAATGTTGAAACTATAACCAATTTTCATTATAATTTATAATAAAATTAATTTTTAAATATTTCGATATATTTAATTCTTTGTTATAAATTTGTTCTATATAAAACTGGAAATACGAGATATATACTATGATAAAGATCAAATTTGTGTTGAAACATTTTATTTCCTTGTAAAATTGTTTTAAATATGACAAGAATTTCACTGTATCTTATAACCTATGACTTAGCTTATATACAAATGACTTGCATCCATGTGGTTTCTAATGAAATTCGTTGCGAATAATCTAACTTTCGTACAGTATATAACAAATCCGGAAGTCACTACATTCCCTTCCTTTTTCATCTCTCTCTCTCCTTTATCCCTTCATCCACCAACATACTAATACGGCTTCTCTGTGGCTTCAACTGATGTAATTTAACCACTGTTTAAGCGACGGTAAATAATTGCCATCGTGTGAATGGACGGTGTACGCTGTCTATATTGTTCAAATTCTTAGCTAGCTTCATTGCTAATCTAAATGGTTACAAGGTTTACTCCAAACGGTTATTCCGTTAAAGTCTCAAAATCTAAATTTCCGGTGGAAATAACCTTTATTGCGTGCAAGGTGAAAAATAATAGAATTGATTATACGATAAGTTTGTCCAGAGGTTTAGAAAAAACAGAGCTTTTACAATCGAATTGTTTGTTTGAGCTTAACGAAACTGAAAGCGCTTCTAAACGCTAAATGTTGTTATTGGATAAGTTCTCTACCAAGCGTAATGGTCGTTATTAGATGTTTATGATAATAATTTATATTTTTTACTGTTTGGAATAAAGGTTGAATTAGGAGATAATGCTACTAGGCATTAAATCGCTTTTTATTCCAACTATTTTATTTAATAGTAAGACAGAAGTAGTTGTTTAAAAGTCCCTTTGCAACACTGAAATAATAATTCCACTAGCGGAAAATTTGCGACTTATTATTATTTATTTATAGTACTATAAAACAATAATCATGTTTACTATGAAATCAATTTATTGTCCCGCAAGAACTTCCTTAATACGAACTAAAACTGTATCACTAACTGAGGTATAGTAGGAAATTTCCTGCTCAGATATGGAGCAGATCTTAACCCTCGATCTTACAGACGATCACAGCTAAATAATATTGTTTTCAAGCAGTGTTGTGTTCCCGTTGGTGGGTAAGGTGACCAGAGCTCCTGGGGAACAGAGGATAAGGGTTTTTAGTTACTGTTATTATATAACTATTCATATTTTTCTTTAATCGAAACAATAAATAAATAAATAAAGAAAAATAGACGAAAAAATGAACAATAATTAAGAATCTAATAAAATAGCTTTCATCTAGGAAAAGCATGTATTATGTTCTACTTAAATGTTTTTGACATGTTGTTTGTAAGAGCAATACTTACTACTACAGTAAGCTCGTATATTTGTTTAAATATTATTTGCTTCTCTGGTTTTTTGTAATCGTAGGTCGTGTTCAAGTACTCGTCTCTGCCGTTGTCCCGGTTTTTGTCATAGACACCTGGTACCGATATTTTCGTTAAATATAACTTATCTCAGTAGGGAGTGGAGCAGTGTAGTGGATTAAGTAACATTCCTAATATGAAAGTAAAGAGGATACATGTGGATATACGCTGTTTCATTTCGGTTTACTTTTTATAGAAGTGACAAATCTATGTTCACCTATGCCTAATATATATATAATTATTTCTTCTGTGCGTGTGTTTGTGACTGTACTCCTCCTAAAAAGTTGAACCGATTTGGTTAAACAATTTTACGTATATTTTTTGTGTTCATGGATGGTTTGAAAAAATGAAAACACAATTCGACCAGGTAGATGGCGCTGCTATCGGTATGTCAGCAATCTAATTTGGTAGCTGTGTTCCGGGCAGGACAACGTCTGCCGGGTCCGCTAAAACGTATACAAAAAAAAAAAAAACAGCCGAAATTTATGTACGCGCATAACTTTCGAACGACTTCATCAAATAGTAAAAATTATTTTACTGTACGAAGTTCCCCGGCTAAGCTATTTTAATTATACATTATTAAACCACAAAACTATGAAATAACATAAGTAAATGTAAAAGATTCCTTTGCTTATTAAATGTAGAATAAGTTACCTTTCCCTCTAGTGCGCAGGTTGATCTTGTGTATAATCAATTATCTCCGCCCCTAAGTGATGGTCAGGAATGAGACCGGTTCGCCGCCTCTATCTCCACCAGATCATGACAAAAATAAAAGAATATTTTTAAGTTTTATGTACAACCGCTAGTGACCGATGTGCCGTGAATACAAATAGTTTCTTTATTAAATTATATGTAACTAGCTGTGCCCCGCGGTTCCATTTGATCATAAAAATAGCCAGAGTAGTAAAGCCTATAGTAGAAATAGGTTTCCTTGGTAAATGGGCTCTCCAACACAAAAATATTTTTCAATTCGAACCAGTAGATCCTTAGATTAACTAGTTTAAACAAACTTTTCAGCTTTGTAATATTAGTATAGATATATTTTATCTAATAAAAAAAAAAAAGTTTTGATTTAATTGAAACTAAGTTACCAGTTACCTTTTTGGGGCGATCTTGTATATCATATTATCGTGTGTGTGATGTTATTTACTTCTGTGTAATTTACGATTTCCGTCCAAACTGACAACTAGTTATTTTATTACTTAAATTTATTTTTGTTTTGGCGCCAAATAAAGAAGCGCAAACTGCGAAAAGTGTATTATCATGGTAAGGAGATCGTGCAGCGGCGTGCGTTGTCGTACCCGAACTTCATATTCAATTTTTGTATTATTTTCGTTTTGTAGCCTTCACTTAAGATCACACACATAAACCTTTGATATTAAATTACCTTTGATAGTTCGGCTTGTATTGAAAACAACAGAGCTTTAGTTGTGAATTTTTGACATTGTAAACAAATTTCGACACAGGTGACCAGCCCACTGCCACTTCAACTTGCTAATTCTGTGGGCTATGTCGGTTACTTTCGTTCTCGCGGATAGTCTCATTCATCATTATTTATTTCTCATTTTGTTCTTGTCTTGAATTTTTTGACCTTTTCATATAAATCTTTCCGTAGTTACTTGTTGGAATTAGGAGTGGGTATTTTATTAATAAGCACAAATTCGAGTTACATATCTATGTATATATAATGTGTGGCAAGTCAAGGTGTGGTGTGTTAATGTATAGTAAAAAACATTTAAACACATGCGAAGTGTACATTTTTTGTGTCTGTTTTTATAGACTATAGGTATAAGTCTTATTATTAACCTACAATTTTACTCTGTTCTTTTGACAAAAAACATAGCCGCTACATTAAATTATTATTTTAATTTTATGAGCATCATATAATTTTACGAAATATATTTGAAATAACTTGTTTGAAATTCAAAACAAATATAATAATTGTGTTTGCTCGCAAACGAAAAAAAACCGACTTCAATTACATCGACGAGTAATACAACGTAGATCGACGCAAAAATACTCAAGTAACTGCGCGTTATCAAAGATTACTCAAAAAGAAGTTATCAGATCTTAATGAAATTTATATGTGACCACATGACAAACATCAGCTTTCGATTAAATTAAAAATTATTAAAATCGGTACACCCAGTAAAAAGTTATTGCGGATTTTCAAGAGTTTCCCTCGATTTCTCTGAGATCCCATCATCAGATCCTGGTTTCCATATCATGGTACCAAACTAGGGATATCCCCTTTTCAACAAAAAAATAATTATCAAAATCGGTACACCCAGTAAAAAGTTATTGCGGATTTTCAAGAGTTTCCCTCGATTTCTCTGGGATCCCATCATCAGATCCTGGTTTCCATATCATGGTACTAAACTAGGTATATCCCCTTTCTAACAAAAAAAGAATTATTCAAATCTGTACATCCAGTAGAAAGTTATGCGGTATAATACAACGCAGGTCGACGAAAAAAGCGTCAAGTAAAAACGCATTATTAGATATAGCTCGAAAAGTAGTTGTTAGATCTCATATAAATTTAAATGGGACCAATTGGCACACACCACCTTTCGATTAAAAGAAAATTTGTCGAAATCGCTCCACCCAGTCAAAAGTTCTGATGTAACATACATTCGAATTGAGAACCTCCTCCTTTTTAGGAAGTCGGTTAAAAATTACGAAGACGCGTGTGTCACGATTAAGCAGAATTGTTCATGAAGAAACTGTATTTAAGTCTCTCTTCTGTTGTTTCAGACTTATGTGACGGATCACACAGATGTAAACTCGCAGTCCATACTAGAGAGCCTAAATAGCAAGTACTACTTCTACACGAGGACGCGGGGATTGTTCCGAATCTGTTATCCCAAGGAGCGACCGCCTACAGGTAAGCAATTTTACTAAAGTACATTGTAACATATACCAAGTAATAACTATAAGTTCTCCTAAAATCATTTTAAGGTCCCATTTTATATCAAGTTTGGTGTTTGTTTAAACAGGAATAAAGGACAGTCTTGCCAAGTTCTTCTTATTTCTTTTTTCTCTCCAAGATATATTGTGGCTTACAATTCGTGATTCCATTTTCCCTTGTACATAGATATTTATAGGAAGTGATTTGGCATTACTTTTCATATGTACTTTCTTCTGTTTTGAAATGTCTATTTTTATTAATGCAAATAAAGAGAAATTCATGTTAAACATGCTTAAACTCTTTCAAATGATCACGAACTATTTAGCGGTAAATTATCTTTACTTATCCTATAATTAACTCAATTCATGGTATGCAGTTCTATGGAATTACGCTTTTTGCAAATCGTTATATAAAAATTGCCTCACGCTATATAAATAATTAATAAATATTCATGGAACTGTTAAAGAAATTTACTCAGGTTTTTAGAATAATTTTGTTCAATAAACTTATTTAAATAACCATAGCACATATCATCACTAAAAAGACTAAAATATTTTTTTTACAAAAGCTTGTTTTTGTTTTAAAAAAAAAAACGTTTCAATTTAATCAATCCTAGTAATGAGACGTCAAATACTCACCACTACATTAAAATTGAGTACAATGTATTAATCATCGTGTTTATCCTAATTACACACAGTTTCATGGTAATGATTAGAGGCTATTGGAGCGCAAACAAGTAAAAGCTTAGCAATTATGACCCTAAAACACCTACGTACATAGGTTAATTTAGCTTGTCTATAAGCATAGTTTGGTTGAAGTAGTGTAGCATAGTAGTGTAGTGTACGGTACCAAGGTGTATAACTGCGTAACCATTACGTTTTCAAATCATCTTAGACCATTATTTTCGCTATCTTCTTCTATGGAATCTTTAATAGAAAAAGTATGGCTACGTTTGTATGTGTGCTAATTTAATTATTCATTTCGTTTTAACTTATTTTAATACTTTTCATTGCACATTATTATCTATTTTATTTGTATTCCAATTAAATACACAAATAAATATGTCTATAAACTAAATTTTGTACTTTCAATATTCGTCGTGAAACCGGGTTACAGTATTTTCTAAAATTTAACGGATAATACAGGAATATCGACGCCACACAGTGATGATTTTTCTTGAAATTTTAGGCCGATTTAAGTACTTAAGGAATTTTAAAATTTAGTCATCGAAATGTAACGTTTTAAAGTTTTTTCCTTAGTTATTCATTAGCTGTTACTAATAATGTAGTTATCACCGAAATTGTTTGTATCACTAACAATTTATTTCATAACTCTATAAGACATTAAATTATCATTACCATCTAAACTTTTAAACATCAAATGTAATATCCAAAATCGTCGACTATTAATATTTAAAATTAATAGTAAAATTAGATGCGCGTTGAGTAAAATAATCACCCCAGAAAACCAGTGTGAAAGGCATTCTCGAGAATTTAACCTGCGCTCCACTGTTGACTCTTTAGCCTAGAAAGTTACGCATTACGAATAGATAATAGATCGCCACTACAATTATTTATCATTAATTTTACTTTCCATGGACGAAGTTTCTTTAGGCATCAATCTTTGATTTTATCTTCTTTGTGAGTTGACAGGACAAATATGATTGTTTTGTAAGACGTACAATATGCAAAATTTTGCACTAATGACATGTTTGTATTTAATTGATTGTTGTTTTATAAACATTAAATTGACATCGAGTTTAATTTTTATTTTTTTGGATAGTGTAGTTGTGCAAGTTGTTTTATTTGTGTTGTTTTTAACTTGTGTTTGTAACAATGTTGTTAATGTTTCATCTCAATTAAAAATTATAACTACTTAATTCCTAAGTAATTAATTAGTTCAATGAAAATCAATATACATAAATCGTTGTATCAGTATTAAATAAAGAGGAAATTTAGGTATATAATAACTTGACTAGCCCGTTGGCGCAGATTGTAGTGACTCTGCTTTCTGCTCCGAGGGTTGTGGGTTCGATTCCCACCCCGAGTCTGGGTGTAATATAAATATTTATTTATATATTTATATATGTATTATTTACAAGTAGGTTTATCGAAAAAAAAGTAGCTATATACCAGTCGGCTGTTACCTATAACACAAGCATTAAGTTGCTTACTTTAGGAACAAACGACCGTGTGGGTATTCTATGGATATTTATTTATTTAATAAATATAGCTCGTTTATACGTATGTATAAAGATAAAAGTATAAAAAAGAGGAAGGTGATCGCAATATTATATTAAAACATTTTTTTTAATTCACGGTCAACAGATAAAGAACCTAATATTATATAATATATTAATTTAATATTTTTTTTTACACACGAAAACCTTGTAGCCTTTGTATACTTTAATAAAATAAAGAGCATTATTTAATGATATTATTAATTGACTTACGTCCTTTATATACTAGGCGACCTTTTACAACGTAGCAGACATTTCCTCCGGGTCAAATGAAGGTTTCTTCGAAAGTACGGCTCTAATTTCCCATCATACATTCAGTTTGAGTGACACGCCTTACAAGAAGCGATACAAGACCCGTCAAGTATTTAGGACGGTGTGAATATAATGTTAATTCGAAGGTCTAGGACGCGGTTGTACGTGGTTTGTATAACAATTAATTCTAGACAATGAGGTCATATTTAAAATTAAATTATTTTTATGTTTGGTAACAAATTAATTATTCTGATTAAAGTAGAAACAAATAGTTATTTTAGTAATCGTTTAACTTTCGGTTCCGATGAGCTAGTTTATTTGATTTTGCCTTGACTTTATTATGATGTGCTGATTTATTCTAATATTATAAAACTGAAGAGTTTGTTTGTTTGTTTGTTTGTTTGAACGCGCTAATCTCGGGAACAACTGGTCCGATTTGAAAAATTCTTTCAGTGTTATATAGCCCATTTATCGAGGAAGGCTATATATAATCACGCTAAGACCTACAGGAGCTGAGCACGAATGAAGAATGTTTTAAAATGGGGTTTTTTGTCCCTTTTGAGAGCTTCCACTGCGTAAACAAAACTTTCGCAAAAATGACAGAATTCATGCTATTCCACGCGAATGAAGTCGTGGGCAGAAGCTAGTATAATATAAAGTATGTTGTATAGAAATTGTAGTGTTGATAGTAAAAAAAAGGTTCTGCTGACTAATTTACAGTATGAGAATTAAAAAATGTATATAAAAAGACAAATATATGAAAAAAAAACGAGTGTGCTTAAAGATCACACGACTGAAGTAAAACTAACGAAACGTAACTCCCTATCTTTCTATCTCACTAACTTATATCTCCCTCTCAACTTCCGTTCGCCTCGCCCGATCACACTATTCATAACGATCTCGTCACGTATTCACCAGCTCCCAAAGTCAAGCGTTCGTAAAGAAGTTTAACTTCAAAGATATAACAGTAATTTAAATTAAATTGATATATAGCGTTGCACGCGACAATCGTGACTTACTATTGAAGGATCAACGTTGCTTGAACTATTTGCCATAAAACGTTATTTTATGTCATACTATCATATTAGGGTTGTTGACATTTCATAAACGCAAAAAAGAAATTACGTCACATTTTTTAAATCGTACTTTCACATAAATTTTGCAATTTAAATATGACATAAGACACGTCTCACAATTATTATTACTCTTCATATTACAAAATCGTTAACCAACAAAGTTTTAAAATTTTATTTCATATTATGATGTAAAAATTTTGTGTACGTTTAAATCTTGGTAACAGCCCGTAAATAAATTAATTTAACGTCGCCGCGTTGGCGCAGCGGTCACAGCCATGGATTGTAGCTGTTGCGCTGGCGGTTGCGGGTTCGATCCCTGCAAATGACAAACATTTGTATTGGCCATACAGGATTTGCCGTGGTCTGAGTGTTTGTGTAGTCCTAGTAGGTCTCACCACCGTGCCTCGGAGAGCACGTTAAGCCGTCGGTCCCGGTTGTTGTCATGTACTCGTGATAGCGATCGTTACTCCTAGTAGGGAATATATCCGCCACCCCGCATTGGAGCAGCGTGGTGGATTAAGCTCTGATCCTTCTCCTGCATGGGGAAAGAGGCCTATGCCCAGTAGTGGGATATTTCAGGCTGAAGCGAATTAATTAATTGCTAGGCAACCGACTCTTGAGGAGTGAAATTTAAACAGTATACTTTATTATTTCTCCTGAAGCGAAAAAGTTCACAGTGTAATGTTTCACTATCCAATGTTTAATGCGAATAAATTTTAAACTAATTTAATATTGTATAACTCAACGGTACTAGCTCGAATTTGAATGCGACTGTCTATAACGATTTACGTATTTTATTTACTTAGTCATCTCACTCGTATAACTATCCCAAGATTGAAAAAATTAAAATATAAATAAAATTACGTAACATTCAATCCTCTCACATTACTGTGCGTACTCAATATTTTCAGAAGATATATTAATTAAATGACGTTGGTATAATAACGCTAAAAGAACTGATTGGAATTATAAAGGTGTAACGTTTAAAGTCAGAAAATATGATTTAGAGTTAGTGATTTGGCAGCCTTAGAACTAAACCTGTATCAACTAGGTACGTGCTAGGTCTATACCGTTTTCTATCAAGGCAACAGCTTAAAGATTGGTCACGTTCAAATCGTCGCTACCACGCTAAGTGATAAGACACATGTCTTCATACTTTACTATCAAGGTTGATATCATTATAAGAATGTGAACGTTTTGTAAGATTTATTATTGATAATTGCTTCCTCCATTATTTTTGAGGTCGTTATGAGTTATTAAAATGTGATTACATAGATATATTGCAGGCGAACCTGTCTCAATTTTGTTTAAGAAATATATACATTTTATAATATATTGTTATCATTGAAATGTTTTCAGCAGTATTTTATACATATAAGATATGTAGGCAACTAACCTTTATAAATACAAAGGTAAAAAATTATAAGTTATATAATCGTTGAAACAGGTGCATTATTCAGTTTATTAATTGAATAATTGTTGGACTGAAAATTGATGATTTATTTTTTATACTTAGTTTAGACATACACTCATACAACTCGTGTTCGATGTTCATTCGCGTGGAATTGTATATTTTCTACGATAAATAAGTAATCTTGTCCTATTCTAGACTTTAACCTGTCTTTGTTGCAAATTCATTACGATCCGTATAGTTGATTAGGTGTTGTTGATTAACAAAAATCCGTACATTCAAATTAACGCATCTATAATAATACTATGTGGTATGAAGAATGTTCCTATTATGAGAATCAATGCTATCGCCAAATTGATTATGTTAAGTTGGTTAACAATGCAAGGAAATATTAAGACCTTCGCTCACGGTTTCCGAACCGCGAGGCGTCAAGCCTTGAACCCCACGCGTTACCACACTTTGACAAAGTTTCCAATTTAGATGAAAGAAATAATATAATCGATATTGTTTATCATTGTGTATAATGTATATATTTATTTTTAATTATTTGTTAAATCAATAACAAATAATTAGAAATAAATATATAATAAATAATTGATACAAAACAAATAATGTATGTAAAGGCGGCATTATCGCTTATAGCGATCTCTTCCAGGCAACCTTTAATGATGGTAGTTTAGGAAAAAGTGGTGGGAAGAGAGCGCAAATGTAATATAATATTCATACATCATACGATACATACACACAAATATAATACAGTGTATATGTTATATATAGATACATTCTTAAAAATATTTACTGACTCTATATCATCATCGTTTTTATTCTATCTGCTTAGACATGTAAACATTGATCTGTAAAAAAAGGCATGTAAGGCAATGATTCTTTATGGGACGTAGTATATTCTTATTATATTGATTAAAATGATACTCGTATAAAAAATATTACAATGATTTTTAAATTTCTAAAGTGTAGTAAATTCACAAAAAGAGCTTTTTTCTTTCATATTTAGTTCGCGCTTTTATTTGATCTTAAAAAAGGTCTATGTATAATTTAATACTTGTTACTCTTATGTCTCCTATAAAGGTATACGAGTAGTATCATGTGAAAGATTGAGATTTAATTACTGTAAGAAAAAATATTTTGTGTCATTAAAAAATTATAATTTAAGTTTAAGGAATTTAACACGACCTTTTAATATTTTTTTTTGAAATTTTGTTTAATTTTTTTTTAGTTAGTCACTGGAAAAGTTAAATAATAATAGATTTCTAGCAATTTGTTTTGTGGTTTAGTTTTTATTTCAATAAATTTCGCTTTGGTTTGTGATTTATCGTTTGACAAATTATTATTTTCTCTTTCTTCGTTGTTCCACTTTATTTCATGACACGGGATGTGATTTCATGAATTTCCGCTGCTAATATGAAGTATTGAAAATTAATATTTTAACGTATACGTTTGATACGTAGCGTTGATTTAGGAGAGACATTTTACTTTGTTAAATTCCTTTTCATGAAATTTTCCGTACATACTTGATTTTCCTTACATACTTTTCATGAAATTCTGTTTTCCTGTCTATGTTCTTAATTGCTATGAACAATTATAACGGTTGCTTCTCAAAGGCAAAAATTAAACCTTTTTCGTTTTGGTATATTTTACTATATGTATATATGTCAAAACAGTAGTATTTAACGGATAATATAGGTTTAAGAATTGTTTATTGTTGTTTCATTTCTTTTTTTTTTTTTCTTTCATTTCTTTCATTTCATTTTCATTTCTTTTGTTCATTGCGCGTTTGGCTGTCGTCTCTTCTTAGATTCCAGTCAAGTTTATGACGATTCAAAAACATTCGTAAAATTATCTTCCTAAAATATATTCTTATTTTGGTTTATAAGACTAGGCTATATTTGTTTCATCATTAATACTACTCCAATGTAGAAACAATAACAGCCTTTCAAGTACTTGATTAATGTACAATTTCGCGACAAATCGAACGTGTTGTGTAAGACGTCAATTTCGTTGCAAGGCATAAATAATTCAACCGAGTCATGCAATGATCTTGAATGGAACGTGTGATTATTGAATAATGTAAAAACAAGAAACATGCGTAAGTGTAGAATTAAGAAACGCGTCGCACGAGAGATAAAAACGCGACATACTGATTGTGTCTTGAGACATTATTCGTTTTAACATAATAATTACTAACTAGTGGTCGCCCAAAGGTCGAAATTCGACCATAATTAAAAATTTAAATTAAAGAAAACTAAAAAATTATGAAAATAAAGAACTTTTTTTTTTTTAATTTTTAATTTGATTAAAGACTGACAATCAACCTAAGAGTACATAATAGGTTGATTAGGATTCCGCACTCCTTTTCTATATAAACTATAAATATACGAAATTTCACACTCCTCCGACAGCGCAATTTTCTTAAAAATGGGTACGAAGTTTTTGCTTCACGTATTAATAATTATATAGATTTCTAAGTTTAATTTGACAGTATTCTAATATTAAATGCTAACTAACTTAAGGGTTACTTAAAGATTTAAGAGTCCAGACTGGCACTATACCTAAATATATTGTGTACAAAAATTTTTTTAAAAACATCAGGTGGTTTTTTTTAAATTGTTCTTAGTTTTAAGTATGTACCTTACAAGATAAAAGAAATAATTGTGTTTGCTCGCAAACGAAAAAAAACCGACTTCAATTACATCGACAAGTAATACAACGTAGATCGACGAAAAAATAGTCAAGCAACTACGCGTTATCAAAGATTACTCAAAAAGTAGTTATCAGATTTCGATAAAATTTATATGTGACCACATGATAAACACCCGCTTTCGATTAAATTAAAAATTATCAAAATCGGTACACCCAGTAAAAAGTTATTGCGGATTTTCGAGAGTTTCCCTCGATTTGTCTAGAATCCCATCATCAGATCCTGGTTTCCTTATCATGGTACCAAACTAAGGATATCCCCTTTCCAACAAAAAAAGAATTATCAAAATCGGTACATCCAGTAGAAAGTTATGTGGTATAATACAACGTAGGTCGACGAAAAAAGCGTCAAGTAAAAACGCATTATTAGATATAACTCGAAAAGTAGTTGTTAGATCTCAAATAAATTTAAATGGGACCAATTGGCACACAAAACCTTTCGATTAAAACAAAATTTGTCGAAATCGGTCTACCCGGTCAAAAGTTCTGATGTAACATACATTAAAAAAAAAAAATACAGTCGAATTGAGAACCTCCTCCTTTTTTGGAAGTCGGTTAAAAATGAACATAAGTTATAGTTAAGAAGCAATTTGAAAAGGAAATTAAGACGAGGGAAGAAAGTTTTGACAATATACTCTTATTAGCAAGAATAAACTAATCGTAAATATCGCAAAACGGCGTGATTCTCGGTTACAAATATATTGACGCGTTACTTTCTCGATAATAATCGGAGACTACGTCTCATGCTCGCCGTCCACTGTTGTCGCTCTGGACTTGCTATACATATGGTTCGTATACCTATGTTTACAACTTCGTACGTTATTAGACAAGTTGTAAATGCAACCTTATCTATTTGCTATCAATATTGTTAATATCTGTTTATTATCAGAAGGGTAACCTTTTTAAATTGTAATTTTTTTTGTAGCATTTGTTATGTATTTTCTCAAGCATTATGTAAACGAACACAAAAACTAATTCACTTTAGACAAGTTTCTCACCTTCATAACTTTAAAAAAAAATTACGTGTTCCAATTTCTAATTATATTTAACCAGCCGTGCCACGCGGTTTCACCCGCGTTAATTTTAGAAAAAATAGCCTATAGCCTTCCACGGTAAATGGGCTATTCAACACAATAAGAATTTTTCAATTCGACCGTGTAGTTTATGAGATTAGCGCGTTAAAAAAAAACCTAAACTTATCAGCTTTATATAATACTAATGTAGATTTAAATCTTCATTGCATCTTTTTTTTTTAATAGACCGAACAAACTATTATATTTAAGAAACAGTATTCAGTAAAACAAGACATAGACAATACGATATTTAAATATATTGTTCTATTGCGTTACCAACAGTAAAATGCTAAACGTTTACAGTTAACGCATGCGCTGGATGACTAAGTTTAAACATCTTTACGTCTCACCAGTATCACAGGTGAAATCTTCGTTCCACAAACCGACTGTGGACCGGTCCTACGTGAGAGAGATTAATATGACACACCTCTTGCTCGTATGAGAGAAGAGATGAGATAAGAGAGATTTTAAGATAAATTTATTTGTTAAAATGTCATGGAGAAACTTTAAAATCTTTCGTTTACTTAAAAAGTATATATTTGTCAGTTTATTTTCAAAGAACAATTATGAATCGTCACTCGACTCGGACGAGGTCTACGTTAAGCAGTGAACGTCCTATAATAATGATGATTATCTTAAATCAAATTAACATATAGAGATAAACATACTAAACATACGCGCAAATATGATAGTTAACAATTAATACCTGGCCTTAGAACCTTAGCACTCATTTGTTGCTATTAACCCATTGTAAAGCTAACTAACATCCTCAAATAAAATCTTGAAATAAGTATGTATATTTTTTCAATCAACTCGACAAATGTTTGACCTTAGTTTATTTCATTCATAACTTCGTCACACTTAATTTGTGTACCAAATAACATTGTATTAAAGTTCAGTTAATCGACGTCCTTGCTAAATTCTTTAAAATTAAGTTTTAACGAATTATGGTGGAAGAATTTGGAACGCATTAGCTCCAGTAAGGTATTTAGTTAATCGGACCTTTAGGCCGTTTTGTTTGTAAAACGATTGGTATTTGGAACGCCGAACGCATTAAAATACATGCATTAAAAGATAAGCATTTTGACATGGAAGGTTTTACAAAATACACGGTAATACATACCTGTATTATTTTATATATTATTTACAATACAATGGTTTTATTTTAGAAATAGAAGACTGTATCTCTATTTTGGAATTTTCAACCGACTTCCAAAAAAGGAGGAGGTTCTCAATTCGACTGTTTTTTTTTTTTTTTTATGTATGTTGCATCAGAACTTTTGACTGGGTGGAGCGATTTCGACGAATTTTCTTTTAATCGAAAGCTGGTGTGTGCCAATTGGTCCCATTTAAATTTATTTGAGATCTAACAACTACTTTTCGAGCTATATCTAATAATGCGTTTTTACTTGACGCTTTTTTCGTCGACCTACGTTGTATTTATACCGCATAACTTTCTACTGGATATACCGATTTTGATAATTCTTTTTTTGTTGGAAAGGAGATATCCCAAGTTTAGTACCATGATAAGGAATCTGATGATGGGATCCCAGAGAAATTGAGGGAAATTCTTGAAAATCCGCAATAAATTTTTACTGGGTGTACCGATTTTGATAATTCTTTTTTTGTTGGAAAGGGGATATCCCTGGTTTGGTACCATGATAAGGAAACCAGGATCTGATGATGGGATCCCAGAGAAAGCGAGGGAACTTCTTGAAAATCCGCAATAACTTTTTACTGGATGTACCGATTTTAATAATTTTTAATTTAATCGAAAGCTGATGTTTGTCATGTTGTCACATATAAATTTTATTGAGATCTGATAACTACTTTTTGAGTAATCTTTGATAACGCGCAGTTACTTGACTATTTTTTCGTCAATCTACGTTGTACTACTCGTCGATGTAATTGAAGTCGGTTTTTTTTTTCGTTTGCGAGGAAACACAATTATATTTCGTACTATTTTTTTATCAAAGTACAACATTAATAAATACTAATTTTTTTTTTTGTTGTAGAATATTCGTAGGCGTCTATTTAATAAAAAAAATATCCTGTTTTAAAAAAAAGAATAGCTTTGAAGATAAACGTTCACTTTTATCTTTTAATTTAACTAAATTAATGACCTTTTATATTTGTGTAGTAATTCATACATTAAGGTACGTACTTGATGAAATTAGAGTTAATTTATCCTAACATTAGGTATTCCTTAATCTAAAATATGTTGGCTAAGCATAATATAAATCCGTAGCTTTAATATACTTCATTACATCTAAGCAATCGTAACCTTTATAGCCAAATCATTAGAGACTGAAATAGCAAACCAATAAAATTAAGGTCATAGCTAGATTAGTATTTTCAAATAAAGATATACGAGTATTCCGAGGCTAAATCTTAAACTAATCCTCTTTTGACAAGATCCTAAAATTAAGCTTTACAACTTTATTGAGGTAATAATGTTGCATAGAACCTACTACTTTTATCAGTTGAAAAAACGCACGATAAATGGCAGATATATGAAGTTCACAGCTAAATAATACTGTTCTCGATAAGTATTGTTTTCCTGTGGTGATTAAGTGGCCAGAGCTTCTGGAGAGGGTCAGGGGTAGGAACGTGTTTGCGATGCTTGTGGTATTGCAGGCGTCTATAGGCTACGTTAGCCACTTCCCATTACTTACGTACGCATTGTTGCTGACCTTTTAGTATATGTGTATGTATAAAAAACAGGGTTTGGAATTAATAACAGTAGAGCGAACTTTTTTGTCAAAAAATTGTGAAAAAAATAATACTGAAAAATTAAAAAAAAATTACTATTAACTTTGGACAGAACGAAGTCTGTCCGGGCAGCCAGTTTTTAATAAATATATGCTATTCATATATTTATGAGGATTTTAAAAGAAGTAATGACGCTTTAAAATATAGGAGTGAATATACATATTACGTGAAATATACAAATGTATAAGAGATGACGCTTTTTTCTTGTAAAACCGTGGTGAGGAAATATTATTCCAAGAAATTAATTGAATTATAAATTATATTTTCCTCATATATAAGTACCAATAAATGAACATAATACTTGAATATTATATTACTATCTATAAAACTTTATTCTCTGTAATATAATCTGTAACACTGTTTTGTAAAATTGAAAAAAAAAAATTAAGAAATAAAAATTATAAAGACAAATTCACTTTCAAAATTAGATAACGGCGATCATAGTTTCTCTTTAAATCTTCTCGACTTTCTTTAAATAAACTTCGAAATCGCATTTTATTTTTATTTTATTAATAAAGTATTTTAATTTATTTATTAATAGTTTTTGCTTTGATGATGTTAATATTTTTGATAACATTGAAGCAAGGTCGTATTAAATTAGTAATATCCTTTGTAAAGTGCGTGTTTTACCTACACATTAGTAATTATTTCGTGATGTCATGATCCGTTGTCCGCGTCATGCTTATCTTTACAACTATAATTAAGCCGTAGTTTGTTAGTTTGTACACGTTAATCTCTAGACGTGTCAATCCTATTTTAAAGTTACTTTTGCATTATATTATATTATTTATATATTTATTACAAAAGATCCATTGGTAAGAGCCGAAGTAATTTTATAGGTACAAGTACTTTGTTTAATTGACGGTTAAATAAAGCTATGGGTAGTTTTATTTAAAAACGCAAGTCGGAAATTAATATTTTTGAAACATAATATGGAATTAATAATGACAGAATTTTTAAATTTAACATGTAATAAGCACAGAACTGCGTTTATTAGTACTACACGCGATAGTAATATATCGTCTTTTCTAATACGTTATTAATTGTTTTTCTCATATTACTTTTGTAACGTTACGTAACATGTTGTTGTTTAATTTTTCTACTCATTAATAGATAACAGTTTAAAAACATAAACATGACTCCTAACTGCGTTCCTTAAAATGGGTGGTTCTGGTGTAATAGATTACGCTCCGAAAAAAAAAAAAATTCCTAGCCCATTTTTAAATTCTATTTAAATAAACGATTCTTTCGACTCGAAACCTCGAACGAGCCTCGTTCCGCATGACACCTTGCGTGAGCGCGTAAACACGGCTATCACAATGGAAAACAATCTACGAGAAAAAGAATTCGATTCCATATGTGGTTGTTTAGATATATGCGGCAGTTAATATATATTTCACTTTATAGACGTTTTAAAGGGCTGAGAAAAATAGTATTGGACGGTAATACAAAAGTACGTTCCCATAGTAGCTAGTATATTAAGACAAAGTAAAATTTAAAAATAGTCAGGATTTTTTTCACGTGGTACGTGAACTATTGACACCTACAAAACCCCCCATTTGAAGGAATGTAGTTACGGAGTCAAACAGCCTATATAAATAACATCTTACGTAAATCCAACCGGTTCTAACAATTAACAAATTCCAATTGCTGTATTGTTGAAATTTAATTTTATTATCAGTTCAATTTCCCAAACATTACTAACACAGTAGTACGTTTAAA
The DNA here is from genome assembly GCF_905220565.1 of Melitaea cinxia. Lineage (NCBI taxonomy): Eukaryota > Metazoa > Arthropoda > Insecta > Lepidoptera > Nymphalidae > Melitaea > Melitaea cinxia. The sequence continues at coordinate 13,469,833 of NC_059403.1, forward strand.
TATCTCGTGTCAAAGATTGACTAAGGAGTGTGGCGATACTTTCGACAGTCTGGCCCTGGCAAATCTGAACCCATATCAGGCGTTTTGTAACCGACCAACGTACCGTGAAGGAATGCTGGCCTCATACAACTCATGCTTAGGATGTGCGATAGGTGAGACCTCGGGCTTTGTATGCACGTGTAATTTTATACAATAATTTTTATTGTTTTATTGTAAACTTCGTTTTTTTAAGTAAAAAATTTGTTGAACATGTTTTGCAACTATAGTTAATTTATTAGTTAGAGAAATAAAAGGAATTAGTATTTTTAATAATTCTTGCTCAGTTAAATAGCATTCTCACTGAAATAGATACAAAAAAGCTTTTACATGCATTTTTCAATGGTTCCAAGGAAAATCATAAACAGTTTTTAAAAATATGTCATTACGTATTCTGATATGACAATTATAATTATTCAAATTAAATTCGCTAAATAACCCTTTAAAATCTCTAAAGTTAATAATCGAATCCAATCAATCTCAATTTAGACATTGCCCGATGTTAAAAGCCTAAAAGTGCCTCCGAAGCAGACTCTTAAACCCAAAAAGATTGTTTCAAATTGAAAAAATATTCCAGACTATAAGAGTAACATTAATATCATGAACATTATTATATTAATATAAGACATTAAGTAATCATTGAAGAACGTAGCGTGACTTCATATCTCTTGTACGTATCGAGCCTCCACTCGTCTTATGTTATTCAAATAATCGTCCATTGAAATGTAATCGCAGTAATATTATTTGATATTCTAATCCGACGATCACGAAGAAGAAACGACTACGCTTGTTAAATACCGTGATTATGCAACACACATTTTTTTTACACAGGCAAATGTCTTTGTAAATATATTGTTTATTTTTTTGTGTTCTATTAATAGTCAAGACAAGGTTTGCGTTAGAGAAATTGAAAAAAAAATAGACATATTATCTAAAAAAATAAGCTCAGTGAAAATCGCAGGGTTAGCTCTCTTTCTAGATATCTCTTCAGCCTATCGCAGTTTACAGCTGGACAATGTAGGTCACCCCAAGTTTGCGCCAAACATTCCGGTTTTCCGCAATCCTCAACCAGCCTCCACCTGCATCTTCGTAGGTCGTCGGTCTAGCGGTTATCTACTTATTTATAATTCTTTTTTGCATATATATAAACATATTAGACCTCTTATAAACATAAGAGGCGGGTTTAATATTGGGCTTTGTATTTTCAACCAGCTAACCTTGGATATGTACAAGAAATGGTTTGTACAAAAACAATGTACGCAAAACGTATAAATACCGTGTATACTATAATATTCAACAATGTAATAAAATATTTAATAATATAATACCGTTTCGGCTTGTTGTTTTCGTTCATCGTAAATTGTCAAGGACATCTTTACATTACATTAAAATAAATCTACTTTTTTTCTCTTTAGTCTTTACATAATGTTTACGTGCTTAGTAAACATATGCTTATAGTATAACGATATTAACTTTATCCAATCAATCAATAATCAAATATTTAGTTAAAAAGTTTTTTGAATATATTATAAAATAAGTTTATAAAAAAACTTAATTTTAGAAATGTGTAAATAAATGTAATTTAGAAGTAACTACCATTGTGTATCTTTATATCGTTACGTAAATTCTTTTACAATAAAGACTTTCTCGGTCGCTTCCTAAAATTTGAATATTATAATTATAAAATAAAAACGACATACATATATTTTAATGATTATTTTATAAAGACTTAGCTATTATATATTTAATTTTATTGATTGTATCTCTCAAATATATGCATAGCTGATGACGCGTCTTTATTACTCATATAAAAATAAGCGAAGTAGGAGTATTAAATAGCTTGTATATTAAAAAAGTGTATCGCTTCAGCCTGTAATATCCCACTGCTAGACATAGGCCTCTTTACCCATGTAAGAGAAGGATCAGAGTTTAATCCACCACGCTGCTCCAATGCGGGTTGGCGGGATATATTCTCTGAGTAACGATCGCTATTAGGTGTACATGATAACAACGGGACCGACGGCTTAACGTGCTCTCCGAGGCATGGTGGGGAGACCTACAATGACTGCACAAACACTCAGACCACGGTAAACATCTGTATGGCCAATACAAATGTTTGTCATGTGCGGGGATCGCACCCGCAACCGCTAGCGCAACAGTCACAAACCAGTGCTGTGACCGTTGCGCCAATGCCTCGTCCAAGGCTATAATAAATCACTATGTCTTATATAACTTAATCCGTCTAATATCTACGTTAGTTTTGTTTACTCGTGTAATAATAATAATCAGTAAGTACTATGTAAATGAATAGGCCTCATTAGCAAGTAGGTATTAGTTCCTCTTCAAACAGTGATATGATAAGCGCATGCTTATATAAATACCGTTGCTTGACCGCAAACACGATATATATTTAAGCTTATTTAAATAATAAAACGGTATATTGCGACTTGTTTTATTATACAAAATATATAAGTCTGTCCATAAAAATGGTATAGATATCTGATATATAAAATTCTCGTGTCACAATGTTACTTACCACACTCCTCCGAAACGGCTGAACCGATTTTATTAAATTTTGAGTTCATATCGGGTAGGTCTGAAAATCGGCCAATATCTATATTTCATACCCCTAAGCTATAAAGGGCGGGGAGGGGGGATTAAAGAGGTTAATAACATAAATGGCAAAACAACGGCAGGGTCAGCTAGTGCTTTTGTAAAACGATCATAATAAGGAATTTTTCTTGTCTATGAACATACGAATAAAATGCAATTAATAGATTGTAAATTTTATTATTTATTATTATGTATATCTGTAAGCCTGCAGTTTTAGTTAGTTATCCCGGCACAATGGAACCTTTAAAGTATTATTTCTATTATTTATACTATGAGTTTATAGGCAATGCTTTACTTTATATGACTATGTATAGTGTGTGTATATATTTATTTAAAATGCCTCACTCTCAAGGGCCCACAATAGGATTTACTCCTATGTCGGGGGTCCGCAAAAACAGAACACAAGCACAAACGCCCAGACCACGGCACCTCTGTATGGTCAATATAAATACATGCCAAGTGTGGGGATCAAAACTGCAAGCGCCAGCGCAATAGCCGTTCCGCTAATGCGTCGTCAAGTATTGTTACATATATGTTACATTGGCAAACATTACTATTTTATATAGCGACTATAATTATAGTAGTCTGTATGTATGTATGCGAATTGGTATACAGTGATAGGGACCTTTGTATACTGAAACGTAAAAGTCGAGAAAGTATGTAATTAACGAAAAGAATACTAAACATTGCGGTAAAAGTCACAAATTGTAATCAGCTGCGCCTTTAATGCAAATATACACACTCGTGTCTTAGAGTACAAATTTTTGATTTACTTTGGAATGTATGTCCGTCTATGCGTCTAATTTAACCTTATTGTTGAAGGAATGCAACAAAACGGTAAAACGTGTTTTGTACTTCAATGTTTGCTTGTTTTACATTAATTTTATTTTATTACTGGTTAATGAATTCCAGTGCTGCGAATTTGAAATATGCATTTCCGGTTATTTAACAAAAAAAAATCTATAGCATATGTAATTTACGAATAAAAAAAATTACAAGCTGGTTTCCGAACAATTTTCTCACCATGTATAGACAACACGTTCAATATGCCAAATGCGTCATTGCAATTAGCAACAGGTGCTCGAAACATCGGAAAAGTGCAGTGAAAGTGACGCCAGTCATAGATGGCGGGAAAAGTTGAGCGAGGTCGCCTTCTTATGTTTTCTTTCCTTATATTCAAGTTTTCAAGTTTTGAGCAAAGAGGTTTTAACGCTTTAATTACAATAATTATTTTTCGTTACCGCGATGTTTCTGATATCATAATTAATGTACTTACTATATTATTCTCATTTAACATTTTTATTTATATATCTTATAAGACATTGTTATTTTCAGAAAAACAATCAGTTAACGTTAATTTAAAAATGGTACAAGCTTATCATTCTCGTTTAACGAGTTGCGTTGTGCAGTAACTCTCTTTCGCTTTATCTTTAATACCTAGCATTTTTAATTACTAGTAACCCATATTTGCCCTCATTTTCTAACAGGCAGCGGTATATCACCATATTAAAAAAATGTTTGATATAAAAAACACGTCATGAACGTGAAAATAAAACAAAATAATTTTACCTGTTTACACCTGGCTGTTAAGTAGTTGCGGCCGAGTGGGCTTCAGCACCCATGGCTTTTCAAAATTGTCTACATGTCTGGCATGTGAATAATATTTTATTTAATCAAGAAGTGAAGGAAATTCTTTTTGGAAAATTAATTAAAAGTATTTGCGAGCACTTTTTGACTGGTACCTTGTTATCAATGTATCATAAACGCTTGTAGAGTAGAGTGATTATCTACGTGATGAAATTTTGCAGCGGGATCTTAGTCTGTTAGTTACATGTGTTCTCCGATGTTGCAGCATGAAAAATTATTTCACGGTTGACAGCTTAATAGTACAAATATTACAACCCACACACTGTATTATTACAATGAAATTACGCGTTCGTAACCGACAATATTTCTCACTTCAATGATTACTGAGATTGCTAACTACAGTTTACGGAACTGTAAACAGTCATGCATGTAGTTAGACTACAACTTTCAACAGACAATAACCAATAATGCCTTTACAAATAATAAAATTGTGAGCTGTCGGTACGTGAGATGTCTTTTAGGAAAAATTTATATTTTTGAAGTAAAACTTCATTACGTACGCTTGACTTGGGAGTAAGCTGGTCAATGCGCCGCCTATTGTACGAAGCTAACACTAATTATTATAATGTATTTTTCTTTGGTGTACAATAAAGAATATTTATTATTATTAATGCGTGACGAAAGCGTTACGATAAATGTGATCGGGCGAGGCGAACCGAAGTTGAGAGGGAGATATAATAACTTATATCTATTATCTATATCTATTATCTTATTTGAGATTCACGTGTTTTCTATTGTTTTGAATGAATTATTATTTTATATAACGATTGGATAAGACGCGGAGTGTATATTGTTGGTGGGTCGCTTCCTTATTACCGATCGTGCGAACGGTGGGCGAGGATCGGTAGATGTACAAGTATTTGTTCAATTATTTGTGTTAACGGGTTATGAAGTGCGTAATCACATAATCACGTACAATTTACTTAAATGATGTAATGTTTCTAAGCAATAAATTGTTAAATATTAGACAGTAATAGTATTACATAGTAATTTTATTATCAAATTGAATTTCATAGTGGCTGAGCTCTCCTACTGACTGAACTGTATATAAAACTTTGTAAAGTGCCATCTAAATAAATAGTATAATCACAATCATTATTATTTTTGCTATAAAATAAAGAAAACAACAAATTTTATATGGTTATAGGTGTACTTGTAATTTTATTTTACTCACCTTTTATTCTAATAAAAAATTGTATAAATATATAATTATATAAGAATATAGTTATATAAAGTTGTCGTAAAGGTAATTGTCTTTATGACAATGGCTCTTTGTCTTTATGGCAATTAGGAAAATTTCTGTCCTACATACGATTTAAATAATTTATCTATTTTTAATTTTACTTGAATTATTTTATATTTACCTTTACCTAAACTACATATCGATTTTGATAGAAATTTAGTTGGTAATAGTTGATAATCGATTTAGTTACGATTTAGTATACGTATCGTATATATCACCACCATCTTTAAGTCTATTTATTACACAGCATGATTTAACTACTGTGTGGCTACGGCAGTATAGAATATAGCCATCCCCTCTCTTCCCGTGGGTGTCGTGGGAGGCGACTAAGGGATAACATAGTTCCACTACCGCCCTGAAACTTATAAAATCGGCCGATCGATGGCGGGATACCCATCCAACTGCTGGTTTTGAAATACGCACAGTCCGAAGAGCCGTCTTCGGTGCGACAAAGCCAGCCCCGCGGTCACCAACCCGCCTGCCCAGCGTGGTGACTATGAGCAAAACACATGCAACCTATGTCCAGCAGTGGATTGACATAGGCTGAAGTGATGGTAATGGTGATAATTTAACATTTAATAATTCAGAGCCAGCATAATATTGCACCCAAGTAGTGTTCTATTCCTGTGGTGAAGAGATAGCTTTTAAGAGCTCTTAAGAGCTCTGTCTATCTTTTCACCACAGGAATACAGTTGACAGCGGAGGCAGAGACGTAGATAGTCGACAACGTGCTTACAATGCTTCCTTTCTTGGAGGCATAATCTTCTTTCTTCTTAGGAGGCATAATACGTTTCTTTTTATTTAAAAACCATTCAGGGTGAATACAAATAAAAAGATAAATAATAACGAATAGAATTAAAATATGACTCTTCATCGCTATTGTATTGAGTTGTTGCCGATGCTTAAACATGAGTGTTAGTTTGCAAAAAAACTGATTAGCACTTTGTATGTTCCATGCAACTTTTATGTTGTATATCTAATTAAAATAATCCGTGATGATTTTTTGTTTTTGGATGAACGTCAAGCCAGTGTCAGCACTTGGTACACCCTTTCAGCAAGAAATATAGCGATTTAAGACTTCATTGGTAAATGGTTCATTGCGCTTTCAGAGCTAAATTCTAAAAGTAGTACGCGTAGAGGAAAATCAGAATACTCGCAAGGCTTGAATTAAATGTTGGCTGTAATTTGCATCGCGCTCGTGTCGATGGATTAATCATGGCGCGTCTAACACTTGCTTTGTTGTACAGTCACGCGCACAAGGACGTACGAATTTGCAACTTTCTCTAACCGAGCCCACGCACATCTGAAATGTCGTCGGACCGGGTTACCCATTTGTTGCATGCCACTTATCATATTTGGAAACGAGACAAGTGATGAACGTGAAGCGTTTTTAAATACATATAATCATTGTTTTTTTTTTTCTATTAGTGAATACAGATAAAAAAATATATTCTGATTTTTTTCAAAATTAGAACAGCGCTAATATGAGTATTCTGATTTAATTTTTGTACGCTAGACAAATGCAATTTTTAAATATCTTCTATAAAACTAAAATATTATATTAATATTAAATAACAGGTACTGTATATAGGGTTATGCAACATCATAATAACTCCAATCACTGCTTTTTGAGAAGGAAGTAAATATTTATCGCAAGAAAGTCCATTAACTTGTCTTAAAGAGATGAGTAAATATAGATAGGAAATTGATGACTGGCATAAGTGTACACGATTAAGAATCGATTGTCTTCTGACAAGTCTTGGATTTCTGCATTATTGGAATTTCGCTTTTTATTTTATTTTCTGCGAATATCGACTTTCATGCTCGCTTATGTTAATAATATTACGAACGTCGTAATAAAAATTTCTTAATAGAGTTTATTGGAGAAATTTTGTGTGAATCAATTATTTTTTTAAACTGATCATAACGGTCACTAAACTAAATTTAATAGAGTTTATTGGAGAAATTTTGTGTGAATCAATTATTTTTTTAAACTGATCATAACGGTCACTAAACTAAATTACAGTCTTTACTTTTAGCAAAACGAGTTTATAATTCTATGGATTTTTTTTAAATTCCCTTTTGATTATGTGCCAACACTGAGCATTTATAATTTTTACTTCTTGTACCAAAAATCTTATTCATAGTACTTCGCATAAATAATATTATAAACCACAAATGGACAAGTTCTCATATTAATACCTTTTCACTAGGAATTTTTAATTATTAATATCATAATTATGTTGAACGGGTTTAGTCAATTTTAAATTGTCATTTAGCTTAAAGATCACTTGTACTCGATAACTTTGTTGCAACTTTGGTAGACAAAACAAATCGTGTTAATACACGTCAAGTATATGACCATGATCTGTTTCAATTTAAAATAATAAAAAAATTTACTTTAAAATAAAAAAAATAATTAAATAATTTTATGCCTTCTTCGGTCTACTCGTCTTAATTTTCATAAGTTTGCTACTTACACATCATCTGAGTTTAGCTGGTGAATTTGGAATACAGCTACTATTTTAATATTTAATTATATACAATTTATATACAGTGTTCGATTCCTTACTACGTTACTTCAAATGGGGGATTCTGTAGGTGTAGATCACTTTCCGGGTGGAAAAAAAATTCTAGACCTTTTTAAATTTGACTTTGATATGACTGCGTGACACTTTTCGTGAGCACGTAAACAAGCCTTTAAAAGGGAAGTTATTACTAACTACCGAATACAAGTAAGGAACTGTGTATTGGAAATAATTATTTTCGTCGTAGAACATTATTAATTGTAAACTAGCGACCCGCTCCGACTTCGCACGGTTGCAAAAACTATCAATTTTCCTCTACTATATTATGCATGTATTATACATATAAACCTTCCTCGGGAATCATTAGTTTTACTAAAGAAAACCATATCAAAATCCGTAGCGTTGTTTTAAAGATACAGAGAGCGCATACAGAGAGCGGGGAGCGACTTTGTTTTATACTATGTAATGATTATAGCCGTGCTTACTCATTGGACGGTTATTCAGAAGAACTTTGCCTTAGTAGTATATTAAGGCAAAGTAAACTCCGTAACTATACAAATAAATAAAATTGGAGTGACCGTTTGTGATATTAAAATAACCACATTTTACTAAATGCATGTGGATGTATTCACGGTACATATGTTAAAATAACATTTTTTAAAATTTTTGTCTGTCCGTCTGTTCTGGCTAACGAGACCAATTTTGACGGGACTTTCACTGACAGATAGCTGGTGTAATAAGGAGTAACTTAGGTTACTTTTATTATAGAAATGTATTTATTTTATAACTCTGAGAACTGAAAAACAACTATTTTGTAAATTCCAGGCGGATGAAGTCGCGGGCACAGCTTGTGATAAATATACATTTGTATACAAACTCCGCATGTCAGCAGATTCCTAAGATTAGTACTAGTGTCACCTTATTATTGTTTCTTTAGCACCAGATGTGTGTGTAGGTAGAACAATGCCAGCTACGTTTATTATTGTTTATTATTTACGGTCATTGAATATTCATTCTAAAATACTCCGCGATAATTGTTGTCAGCCTTGTGTCCGTTTAGCTGTGACGTCGCAATTTATATTATATTTGGATATAATATAATTTCGATAAGATCATGAGAACGAATTCTTCAAAGAATTAATTTTTAATAAATATCCTTTTGTTGTGTCACAATATTTTTTTTTGTTAATTAAGGTTTTGCTAATTTAGTCTATAAATATCAAATTTATATCTATTGTCTTTGGATCAAGTCTAAAAGATATTTTAAATTGGTAGGTTCAAATAACGCTTAAAACTGGACATACTTTTTTAGACTCTACTTTCTAATTGACTAGCAGATAAAGTTGTAATCACTTCTCTTCTAGACTCATCACTATGAGTTACTTTAACAACGTATATTTATATAAACAGAAATATGTTATTTCGAGAATTATTCTTTTTGACATGTTTTGGCAGTAACATTCTAAAACAAACAAAAAAGAATTCGACTAAGTTAATCAAAATTGGAACAGATGTTTGTCCAACAGTAGAATTTTATTTGCAGTTAACTGTTATTATTGACATCATTGTTAGTTCTTAAATTTAAGTCTATAATATACTTTTAAACATTTTTCACATTATTGGCTGTTGGCACAATCATTGGCCGCAATTGATAAATCACCGCTTTCTTTATTGATACGAATTGTTCGCAGATTGCACAATTGTTTGCGAATGATTTACAACTAAACTGATCGTGTTATATTGCGTGCCAACATTCTTGTATCTGTGTTATCAATAAAAAGTTGTAACGCTTTATTAGTCTTAATAATTAAATTAAATCATTAAGTTGTCTGTGGTAGGTCTAAACCATCCGTTACAGTCTGGTTAATATTATAGTAGTTTCTACTTCATAGTTTTTTACCCTTTTGTCTCTATCTATTTTATCGTACAATACACACAGTGTGAAATACACAGACCGAAGACGACAGCGTCTTCGGTGCGACAAAAGCCAGCCTTGCGGTCACCAACCCGTCTGCCCAGCGTGGTGACTATGAGCAAAACACATGAGTTCACGCCATTTTTGGCGCGAACTTGAGGAGTCCTATGTCCAGCAGTGGACTGCGATAGGCTGAAGCGATGAAGTGATATCTTATCGTTACGGACATTTCTTACCTTCTAATGTTAATATGATTTCCTGTACCTATGTAGTATTAGGTTTTATCTTCGACATATCTTAACTGCATTCGAGTTTTTATCATTTATATGTAAACGTATATAACATATGTACATTTGAGTGAAGTTTATTATTTACTGAAGTTTGAGTAATAAATAATTGCGTTTCAACAAAAGAACACACTTTTGAAAAAAAATTAAGGCACAAAATTGAAAGAATACGCGTTATACCCATGAGTATTGTACCTAAGATACTGGAATCGTGTCTGAACCGCAAAATCATTGTAGATTGAAATATACGACCCATTTAAAATTGTATGAAACTATTGTTTTTTTTTTTGTCTTAAAAGAAAGCGATAAGTCAACGTTACCCTTACACACACATAACTATCGTTCCGCGAAGAAGTCGACAAGAATTCCCATGAAGCTACGGGAAGTGCTGAGAAAACGGAAGCGAGCAAATAACAATAGTATATTGCATTAATCTTCTTTGGTGTCATTATGTGATTGTTATCTAGGTTTTTTGGCTTTACAAATAAATATAATTATGTTAGAAACGTATATATAATTTTGTCTGATTAGTGTCAGAGGTCTTTTAGAGGTCACGATTTGAAAACTATGATTCATATATAGTTGTCAGTATGAATACGGTCTTCATATATAATTTCAAATTAATTTCAACAATATTTATTTAACAGTGATGTTGAAATATATCTAAAAGTATTTCTTACGATCTGTTTATGCACATTTTAAACGCTATAAACCTTTAACATGGTTTTGGTTTAAAATAAATATTATTTTTAAAATAAAGAAAAAAAAACTTGATAAAATCGTGGTTTTTCAAGGTTAGACCTTGACAATGAAATATGCGGCCGTTTTTGCCATTTTCATAGTAGGTATAGATAACATCAATGGAAGGGATAGGCTATCCGGAATTGCACCCAATTTTAATTAAGTAAACTAACTTACCTGACTTTATAAAGCCTAACCTTGGCCGATTTTGCACAAGAACACAGTACTATGAGTTTAATTGATAATATATAGAGTAAAAACCGCTCTGGTGTAGTGGTGCGAGTAGTCGCGTAAAACACCGACGTTTTGCGGATTCGATTCCCGCTCGGGATGGATATTTGTATTTTTACAAATATTTCCGGTTTGGATGTCTGTCCTAGTAGGCCTCCCCATCGTGCCTTGGGGAGCACGTTAGGACGTCGGTTCCGGTTGTTATCATAAATTCTTATATTATCGATCGGTACTCATAGTATGGAACATATCCACCAACCTTATTGATTGATTAAGTTTTAATCCTTCTCCTACAAAAAAAGTAACATAAAACTTACATAAACTTACTAAACTAAAAGATCTTACTACGAACTACTATAAAGGTCGCAAATATACGTGTTCTTAAGTTTTAGTCACAAACGGATACCGATGAACGAATACGGTGACTCAATGCGTTTGGCATTTCTGCTTAATTCCATACGTATAATGAAACAGCTGTTGAAAAATATCTATCAATAATTATTAAAATAATATATATTATACATGTAAATATATGAAACAACTTTTTAATCATACGTGTCGGAAACTTTTTGATGTAGGTATAATATTAAAAACCATGTAACATAAACTTAAAAGAGAGGTTCACCATTCGACTGTATTTTTTATGTATGTCACCCCAGAACTTTTGACTAGGTGGACCGATTTCGATAAATTTTTTTAACTCGAAAGGTGTTGCGTGTCACGTGGTTCCATTTAAATTTAATTAAGATCTACAAAGACAAGTACTTTTTGAATTATCGCTAATAATGCGTATTTACTTGACTGTTTTTCGTCGATCTACCTTGTATTTTATCTCATACTTTATTGGGTGGATCGATTTCGATGTAATTGCAGACGATTTTCTTCGTTTGTGAGCAAACACAATTATTGTAGTGTTATTATAAATTGTTCATAGTGATGTTTCTTCTTTCCAGTTGAAATATACCTATCACCGGTTGAAACTCACTGCAGCAATGTGGACTACTTCATACCAGATGAGAACAACGAGACCAAGGGACTATCAGACGATGCGATGAATAGGTAATTATTTTATTATAATAATTTATATCGATTTAGACAACAACACAAAAAAACAGACAAATAGCAAAAGTAGTTTATGCACAAGACTTGTTTTTAGTTTAGATGTCTATCAGGTGTTTTATGAACGACTTTTTTTTTATTAAAATAACTCGTTTTAAAGTGTCAAACATTTAAAAAAAATGGTTTCTCAGTTTTTGTGTTCCCATTTATTTCGAAAAAAATTAACTTTGAGGACGAGTTTATGCAGTTGTCATAACGAGCGGTCAACCGTTTTTCTCTAGTTGCTTGCCATGGTCTGGGCATACCGTGACACTGGAATTTAGCCATCTATGAGAGTTAGGGTTTTATATTTTATTGGTGGCTGACATACTAGATCTTTTTTCTTGTTCGTGGAGTGAATTCGCAAAAGTTACTTTGTATATAATATGTTATGAGAAATGAATTTAATGTTTTTATATTTATTAATGCTACATTGTTTTGTTTTTAGTATTATTGTTTAAGTCAGCTAATTCTTTTAATTGTAGTTGAACATTTTTTTTCCTTTTGCTTTTTGTCTCCTTTACTATGTCTAATGAATTGAGTTATGCCTGTAATATTAGATGTAAGAGAATAAATGAATAAATAAATAAATATAATTTATATATATTTTTACTGCCAGGTAGCGATGTTAAAAAATAACTATAGCATTAAGTTTTTATAACGAGTAGTCTCAATAACAGCCACTATAATTGAAATTGAAATTATTTTTACTCTAGCACGACGTGTTACGGTCAGTATCAAAATGCTATTAATCTCTGAATTTGCTTATTAGAAACAGAATTTTGATGGATGCTCTATACAAAACGTGTCAAAAATCGATCGCTAGTAGATAAAACCACAGATAGATAAATTATTGAAACCGGTAGTTAAACAACCTACATTCCGTTGATATAAATGTAATCATTCATATTTATCTTTTACTAACAAAAGTATATTGAGTATATAGACAATCTTTTAAGAATTTATAACTTTTAAAAGGAAATAAAATCAAAATATTTATCTAAATATTTTTCCTATGGGTCAGACAACTGTATCGTGTCCGTTCTTAACAAAACCGGAATAAATGCTAATATGTTAAGGTATGACCACAACTTTTTCATCGAAATCACCTTTTTTAGTCTAGTGTATAATTTGTTTTAGTTTTAGAATGTCTACTTTTAAAGCCTATTAAAAATTATTTCGCTGTATACTGCGTGCGTGATGTTTTATAGCCTAACGTTGTTGCTTATTTGACGGATGGATTGCTTATTCAGATCGTACTCGTATTGTAGATTTAAACTTAAGATTTCATTGTTTGTTTGTTTAGAATGGATAAACTCAAAATCTACATGACCGCATTTTAAAACTTATTTATTTTTCTCCTTGTGACATAGGCCATATTGTAACGCGAGGAAACGGAACAGCCAAAATCGTGTAATCATATCATGACGACGTCATATTGGTTTCATGATGATATTATTTGACTGATTTGTGTATTAGTGAAAGAAAATATTAAAACATAATTAAATATGACAAAAATTGCGCCAGTTGAATAAAAAATAGTTATTGAGAGTGAAACATACAAACACAGATGCTCTCATCTTACTTAGTAAGATTAGAATCGAATATTGTAAATGTGAACAAGCTTAGCTAAACAAATTGTCAGCACGAAAGTAACGGTCATAATATATCGTACGACGCAATAAGACCTTGCGAGCGAAGCGGGCCGCAGATACAAATCTGATCAATTGAATAAGTCCAATTGAACTATTGTCTTTGCGTGCTTAATTCATTGTAATGTCAAAGTTCTATGATATGAATACTTGATTATAATTCATTTAAAATTGATTGTTAGGAAGGATGGCAAATTTCAGAGAAAACTGAAGTATATTAAGACTTTCCTTAGGTCTGTACCAAAGGTTAGATTATGTATTTTGTTTATAGCTACAGTCTATAATATCCCACTGCTGGGCATAGGCCTCTTTCCACACGTAGAAGAAGGATCAGAGCTTAATCCACCACGCTGCTCCAATTCGGGTTGGCGGATATATTCTACTATGAGTAACGATCGTTATCAGGTGTACATGATAACAACCGGGACCGACAGCTTAACGTGCTCTCCGAGGCACGGTGGGGAGACCCACAAGGACTGCACAAACACCAGACCACGGCAAACATCTGTATGGCCAATATAAATGTTTGTCATGTGCGGGGATCGGACCCGCAACCGCCAGTGCAACAGCCAGCGCCAAACCAGTGCTGTGGCCGTTGTGCCAACGCGTGTTTTTTGTTTGTAATTTGTTACGTGTATTTTGTTTGTAATGAAATAATTTATTCCTATTTAAGTTTGCTTGCCCGAATAACCATAAGGGCGTTCACGGTACTACACAGTCTATTATCATACTTCAGCTTTGTTTATAAGTAGAATATAATAAAAAATAAATAAATAAATTCGAAAAATGTTATTTTCTTTAAAAGTGAAACGGTTCTATCAATGACCCGTGAAATACTACCCTGACATACATATTTCTTCACTCGGTTGTATCTACATTTTGAAAAGAAAAAAATTTCTTCTAATTCCAGACTGCACATGGCGCGCTCTACGGTAGCACTTTTCATCGTGGCCTTCCTGGCGCTGTTCATCGCGTTCTGGACCGGAGTCGTTGGTTGCTGGAAGCGTAGTCCGGGCAATATCACCGCCACCGCCATACTGATGCTAGTTACATGTGAGTATACCTTATTATTATCAAAAGGTTAAAAAATAGCTTAATTAAATTAAGTTTGCCCGAAATCGTTGTATGTTTTTTGTTGCACATTTTTCCTGTTTTTTTTGGAAATATTAAGTAATCGAACAGGCAACAAAACGTTTAATAAGATTTTCTGTTAGAATGTAATATTAGCTAACCATTTACATACTGTTAATTATTAACAGAGGGTAACTAAAGGTTTAAAATAATAAAATAATTTCTACCATTATCAATAAATAAACACTCCACACTCAACGGCTTCAGTAGCATTTTCGCCTAAGGGGTCCGGAAACACATCCACAATATATAAGCACAAACGCCCAGTTCACGAGAAACATCTATATGGCAAATATAAATGTTTGTCATCTGCGAAGGTGGAACCCGCGACCGCTAGCGCAACAGCTATTGCTGTAAATGCTTCGCCAACGCGTTGTCAAAAGTAACAATACTTATTTTGTGACTGATTTTTTATTGATAAAATTACAGGTTTATTATCGGCCGGAGCTATGGCATTATGGCATGGAGTGGAGTTCTACGAGAAGGAAAAAGTTGTAGGCGAAGAATTTTATCAGCAGTGGCCTAATGTAAGTACTAAGACATAAAATGTTTTAATTTATTTTTAGAATAGTTTATTCCAAGAAAATGAGACATCGTCACCAAAAATATATACTAAAATTGTAAATTGGAAATTTTTTCAAGAAAATACTACTGAACCGAATATAGTGAAACTCCGTATGTCGTATGTAGCTTCTATTTTGTTTTAAAGGTGAAGTCCTTCACCTTTGTTGCTTTGTTTGCTTGTTTGTACTTTACATTTAATTAAGAATCGAAAGTTTTGTAACGATAACAATTACAATACAAATTACATACAAATTGGTTTCCATAAATATAATTCATAATGGTACCTACAAAAACCATGTCGCATTATGTTAAATAATGAAAAATTCATTTGCGATATATGGAACATTAATTATAATTGTTTACAATATGCGCAATAAACATATTGTTTTAAAGGATTTCCGTACCACGCACAAGGAAAACTTGTTCCTAAAATAGATGTTACAATTATTCTACTATTTTATGATGTTAAATTTGAAAGTACTTGACTCGACTCCAAAACAGGTATTAAAAGACTACTCTTCGATTTGGTACGATTGGTCCTACATCCTGGCATGGTTATCCGTTGGTGTATCCTTCACGAGCTCGATACTTTTCTTCTCGGCGGCGATATGCCTCGACAAAGAGAAGCGTCGCGAACAACAGAATAACGTGCAGTACATAATGCCAGGTTAGACGGCCATCTTGGACGCCATTCCATGGCGCGTCCGCCATTTTGTGGAGCGGTGAATTAACGCTTGTCGGTTAAGGATTTCAGGTTTAGGTTGTGATGAACTTTTGTAAATTTCTTTACGTGCCTTCGTTATAGACTATACCTATTAATACGAGTATTGAGTTTATTTATAATATTGTATCAAGTAAATCATATAATATCGTATATACCCATAACAAACACTCGATACAAAAATCAATTACATAGAAGGATATATTTTAACACACGTTTACATACTGTGTAAACAAAATTTTTTTTATATCTATACAATATAAGTAGTATATTTATTTATTTTTATTTCAAATAACTATGTTATATTATTTATGATAAGTACATGAAAACACCAGACACAAAATCACAACATGAATAAAGAAGGCCGATTTAACCTAGAATAAGTATTAAACACAGGTAAGTAATTATACTAACAAAATGCTTTCTTTTTCTTTTCATGTTTCTCTGAAACGTGGCTACCGCGTATAACGGACGACGACAATGCGACCGAAAATAACGCATAATACTATAATAAAAACGCTATCATAATATCTGGTTTACGCCAACGCCATACTAACTCGCTTACCGAATAATATTAACATATGGGAATGTATATAATGAACATAATTGACTCTTCCATACACTTACACTGTTTTTCTTCGTTTTATACTTTTGTTTATGCACATTTGTTTTTTAAACACCAATTTGTTCTTCTGTAATTACTCTCAACTTTTACACTCGTACATTCAAACTATTGAAATTAAATTGAATCATTAAAAAAACACGCGTTGATTTGACTATAAAATTGCTTTTAATATCTATTTCCAAATTCGTTCTAATCTCTTCATAAATGTCATAAAATATCTGTTTTTTTTTATTGCTATCGAAACCAAAATTATTAATATTAAATTAAAAACTAAAAATACACACAACCGGAACATTATACCACGTTTTTGCATTCATCAATATCAATAAATCTGTTTCGCTACACACACGTAATTTTCCACACATTCATTCATTCATTCATTCATTCATTCATTCACGTACATTTACACAAACACGTACACGCATGCACGCTCACGTATCGCGACGTCGCTGCGGTATAAACCAGATATTGCGAGATAACGTCCGCGTGTGGTACGACTGGTCGTACATGGTGGCGTGGTGCGGCGTGGGCCTGTCCCTGCTGTCCGCCATCTTGTTCTCCTCGGCCGCCATTTGCCTGCGCGGAGAGAGGGAGAGAGAGGAGGCTCTTAACATGCAGTACCTCATGCCGGGTAAACGCTTACCTCATTCATTTTCATCGCCTTCGCAAGCTTACGTTGATTTTTACGAAAATACATCAGAATGGACAGGAATACTTTTCAAGTTGCACATAAATTCTATTCTGTTGTACATAAGGAAATTTCGAATTCTGTTTTTCTGATTTCTGGGTGCATGTTGTTTAATTATTTGTAACAAACTGAAATAACCCCGTTGATAATTTGAAGTATTTTTTTAAAAGTAATGTATTTTAAATAATTATATGACTTTATTTATTTATGTACTTGTCTTAATTGTTTTAGATTTTGTTTTTCAAATTTAATGCTTTTTTTAAAATGCAATATGAATTTAAAAATTAATACACAAATAACAAATATATAAGTATATTAAATATTTATATTTTATCAAACAATATTTTTCGTGTTCAGTGTACCCACAAAAGCAGCAGTACGCCTACGCCGGGTACCCGCCACCGCAAGCCTACGCCGGGCCCTACTACCACGGCTCGCAATACGGCCCCTACAACTACTGAGCAAGCGACCAGATGAGGGACATAGTGGCGGCGCACTTCGCCAACGCCCCCGCCCCGCAGGCACCCGCGCGCAACACCCCCCAGCCCCCCCGACTCCCCTCGACCCCCTCCATCGAAACGTACAACTCCCACAGGAAGATAAAGCGGCCCAAGCTCGGCGATAGGAAGGTGTACCGGCCGGTCCGGAGGCACACTCTGTCCAGGATAGACGAGACCCCGCCTCAGAGCCGGCCTCGGTCTAAAAGCCTCCAGCACTCGATGGACTTCTCGTCCACGCGGCCTATGATTCGATCGCATACGCACGTGTCGGCCGACAGCAGCCGCAGCATGCCCGTGTGCGACCAGAGCCAGCTGAGCCAGCTGAGCCGGGAAGTAGCTCTCCACGAGGGCACTAGTCCGCAGTACGCTGAACTCAGGGGCTACGATTCTGGCTCGTCTGACGAAAGGCCGGCCTCAATGATGGACCTACCCATAATGGTTCCGTTAGATCCCGCCACGGGAGCGTACATCCCCTATCCCGAGTACGCCTACTACCACGACGACTCCTGTCGCCTGAGTCGGAACTGGACCAGGAATCAGTCTTCCAAAAATAATAATTTGTTCCTAGCATTCATGTATTAGCGCGGATGTGTGCACGGAGTCATAATATAACAATGGTTACGAGTTTCGAACGAACGCCGTACAGTGTATGACGCCACACCCATATATTTTTTTCTGTAAAAGTTGCTTCCTAGACTTTAGAAACAATCATACACTGCTTTTATAATGGGTGACCCGAATCTGGTAGAGAGAAATTAGTTCTTATTGGCACGTTTTATGAAAGCAGAAGCAAAAGTTGTTCGAAGATTGAGTTATAGTGGTACCAACACAGTTACATTGAGTTCTTGACAAAGTCACACTGTGACTTCCTGATTGCGTCGTTTTCAAACAATAGATTAAGTCGATAGCCTTTTTAACCTTTTTAAACGTATATTTTGACTAGTCCATTGGAGCAGTTTATAGTGGCCCTGCTTTCTGCTCTGAGTTAATGGATTCGATTCCCGCCTGGGTTTGGGTGTATTAAATTATATTTATTTATATGTATTATTTCTATGTATATTTATAAAAAAAATTAGATATATCAGTCAGCTGTTCCCTATAACACTAGCATTAAGTTGCTGATTGTAGGAACAGCAGCAGTGTGGGTATGTTATAGATATTTATTTATTTTATTTGTTCAGCTTCGAATGAACTTTTGCTTCTCCTCTGAGCACGGCTTTACGAAACTCTAACACCACCGTCACTTCGAAACTTAACGAGTTTCTACATTTTTTTTCGAACAAACTTACGAATTTAGTTATAATATGTATCGAGTACTTGTTAGATGAATGTAGGTACTTTAATTTAGGAGTAAGTCGTTCACGACTCCGCCATAAGTATCGGAAAACAAATATTTTAGCGTAAGGTCTTAAGATGTAATTATTATTCCTCGATCGGTTTGAATGCGTATTTTCGTAACAGAAAGTGCCTTACGAATTCGAAATGCTCATTATACTTATCACTATATTATATGTAAGAATAAAACATATCTTATACTATGTAGTTTTTTTTGAGTCTTTTATCATATTATAAAGCAATTATCAATAAAAAATTATAGTTGTAGATTTTTTATTACAATCCAATAAAATTTATATTTGAATATGACTGAAAATTTCAATATCCGTCCTTGACATTTACAAGAAATCATTTGTATTCGTAATTATCGTCGAATATTGTGTATTTTATATTTCAGTCACTTTAAATATTTGTCTAGTTAAGTGTCACTGTAAATTAATCAACTTAGATGTATTTTGGTATTACGTATTATTATTGGAGATTTTAGTATATTTTCCGTTTGAATTTGTATTTAAAATATCGAAAATAAAATTTATAAAATTGAAATATTGGTTTTAATCTAATTTTATCCATTTAATTTGATTTGTTAATAAAACAATGCATTGCGTTTTAAATGTATATTTTTTTCTATATAAAAATATTTATGGCGTATGGATGGAATGAAGTCTATCACATCACAAGACTTAATATTACAGAAATGATTTTTACTTGTCTTATTATCACTCTAGACACAAACAAACAATGAAACAGTTCAATATACAAAGAAACAACTACAATATATATAAAGTTTGTACAAAAAATTAAGTTGTTTATAAATTTAATTGTGATATTTTAATTGTACTTTCTTAATTACAAATAAAAATATAGTGTATAAAATTTTTCAACAACATTTCTTCAAAATCAAGACACATCAATTCGTTTTTAAACATTAAGATAGTTCTTGTGCACGAGAATATTTATTCTAAAAAAATCACAACACAAATCGATTTGAATATTTTAAATCACACTGGTCCCTATTAAATGCGTTTATTAATATACAAAATAATGCATAAGCATTACAAAGTTTTATGAAATGGGCCACAAAAGACAAATTTTACTGTAATGGCTCTTATATAAAATACAAAAAAAAATAATGTATTGTTCGTAATAGATAAAAAAGCGGGACAAAAATATGAATTTAATAAAAAACTTTTAAAGGAAATATGAATTTTTTAAATTCGTAGTGGAGCATGTCCATGCTACGTGACGTTGGCGAAATCATCCGTGCTACTTTAGCACTGTTGGAAGCCATTAATCTGAATGAATGGATTAAACCAATTTTGTCCGCCAGCTCATATTGTACTTTATATGGCGGTGTCGATCATAGGTCCCGGGTGTGATAACGCTTGCTTTCTCTCTTGGACGGCTGTTACTAACTTTCTGTAGGGTCCTAGAGGAAGCCCTAATGACTTCATATCGCTTTCAGTGAGCAGCATCAGGGCGTCCAAGTCTATCTGTTCGTCTTTAAATTTCTGTATGTACTGTGAAAGACCCCAAGCAGTAAGGAAGCGTTCGAGAGAAGAGTAAGCAGATTCTTCAGCTTCGGCTTCTTCGTCCGATGTTATTGTTGAACTTCCTGAATTTGCATAAATATTATAAACTTAAGATTTTAAATTAAGAACTTATGTAGCTAGCTATAAAAAGTATTCATAAAAGAATAATTACAAAATAACTGCTTCCGACTGCGTCCGACAATCGGTATTAGATTTTTTGTTGGATAAAAGTAAAACAGACGATAAAAATAATTTTTGTGTTGAAAATCGTACATCCGATAAAAAGTCGTACGTGTGCAAGTGTGTCAAGAACAATATCGGTGTATCCGCTATTACTGGTACAAAAAAACGTTCGGAAATCAACCGAGGACTGTTTCCTGTTCCTTAAATATCATTAACCCCAAAATAAATAATAAAAATAATTCTTCTTAATTCTTCTACGTGTACATAGAATGAAAATACATTCTTGTTTTCATCTTATTGGAGTTGGTCAAAAAAAATCGGGTGTAAAAATTAGGGCAATCCGTAAATAGTACGACGTAGATTGAGTTGCTAACTAAATAATAATACAAAAAAAGCCTTACACTCAACTGTCTGTATGGTCAACACAAATGTTTGCTGTGAGCAGGGATCGAACAAACAACCGCCCGTGCAACAGCCAGTACTACGGAGTATATTATATGGTCTATAATAAGTAAAAGCGGTCCTTACCAGACTGGGTGGAGTTCCACTCGGCGGGCTGGTAGGCGTGCCTCGCGGCGAGGGAGCCCGCCGAACCTATCGACAACTCCTCGCTGGCGGGCAGAGCGCTTAACGTCGCTGTTATTGACCGTCTGAAACATCACAACTCGTTGAGGTGAGTTAGTAGTAAGGTCGTGCAGGATAATGCAACTCGTGAAAATGGTACGTCTCACCTTTTTCTTCTAGTATTATTTTAGTAATTATAAACCCCAATATAAAAATTATCAGGTCAAATACCAGAATTGTAATACTTATAAATATTTACGATTCAGCCCGTAACATCCCACTGCTGGGCATAGGCCTCTTCCACCAAGTAGCATGCAGCTCTACTGGGGGTTGGCAGATATATTCCCTACTAGTAACTAGAATGACAATCGCTATCGGGTGTATATGATGAGAGACCGACAGCTTCCATGTT
Organism: Melitaea cinxia; assembly: GCF_905220565.1. NCBI lineage: Eukaryota > Metazoa > Arthropoda > Insecta > Lepidoptera > Nymphalidae > Melitaea > Melitaea cinxia. The sequence continues at coordinate 13,492,079 of NC_059403.1, forward strand.
CTCCGAGGCACGATGGGCACCAACAAGAACAGACAAACAGACCAGAAATAAATATTTGTATAAACACAAATATCCACACCGAATGGTAAACGAACCCGCCACCGCTGGTGTTTAGGCGCCTCCGACACGGCACAAGGACCATCAACACAAGAGCAGCTTATAATAACAGCTCGATCATTTATATCGCATACACTATTTAGAAGACACTTTATTAAGTTCACAAAAAAAAAAAAAAAATTAAAGCAAAGAAACGCAACCTTGAACTTTTATAGTTGTTACCTAACAAGCATTCATTTTGTATCCATATGTTTTATTATTATAACTTATGTAAGGAGATTATTGATCTAGGTGGTATGATAAGAAATAATAAAAGAACACAACGCAATACAATTATACTAAAGAGTTACTTTACTACTTAAGTATTTTTAATAATCATTCTTTTATTATAGCATGTTAGTTTTAAACTAATATGATAAATAAATTGTTATTGACTAGCCCATTGGCGTAGTTTGTAGTGGTCATACTTTCTGATCCGCGGGTTTTGGGTACGATTCCCGCCTGAGTCTGGGTGTAATATACAAATATATATAATTTATGTATTTTTTTATGTACATTGTACCATTTATAAAAAAAAAATATTTAGCTATAGCAGTCGGCAGTTACCTATATCACAAGCATTAAGTTGCTTACTTTAAGAGCCATTTCACAATTTTACGCTCTGCAAGTTTAGGTAAATTTGGTCGCATCGCGCGAGTCGTACGAGCCGCGCGATCTTTGTGCTAGTACGTATAGTGTGACAACCAAAAGACCATCGTGATCATTTTCTGATGTATAATAAAAATTATAACTATGGTATAAAATGTTTTTTACATAATTAATTTGTTAAAAATTTCAAGTATGTTATATAACAACAGTCAATAAATTTAAAATAAAATAAGAAAATCAATTTTATGAAACAATTTTTTTAAATTGATTTAGTTTTTTTCAGTTTACGAATGAATCTAATATTTACGATATGAATAAAAAAGCATTTAATGACATCGACACCGACAAACATATTAATTAACAAATAACAAGACAAACAGATTGAAATGCCTATTTCTATTGATAGTGTGAGAAAAGAAAATTAAATTATACATTTGTTTACAGAAATTATCATTATATTATTTTACAGTCATTTTCGTAATATGTTTATTTTATTTATATTTTATTATGAAAGTATCAAATGCGTTTTATCCGCTATAACAACAGGCGCTTGGCGCGTGTGAGCGAAAGAGACGGCTGCGCAGAATTTGGCGTGGACCTTACCTCTAAGAGCGCTTGCGCTCGACTGATTTACCGGGCTTGATGCGTGGCAATATATACTATCTTTTTATTATTTAATATAAAATGTATTAAAAATAATTACATCTTTTAATTATTTTTTTTTTTTGTATTCCCTAATGATGTAAGTTTACTTTGATGAAGATAGTTCGTTAAAATTTCTTAGTTTTCTAAGAGAAATATCGCTTTTAAAATTGTACTTATTTGGAAAATATTCGTAACTTTAAATTTTTTTTATCGTTTAACAGAGATACAAATGGAATAAAAATCTATGATAGTGGACAACAAAATTATATTCCACATATTATGAAATTTTTAAAAATGGTTTCAACGTAGAGGTTATTGAAAAGTAGGACTTCAAAGTATACATTGCGACCGTTTACCCAGGGAGGAGGCTGATGAAAAGGTTAATAATTTTATACACATAATATAAAACAAAATTCTGATCTGACTATGGACTACAACAAAGGTTGCTCTATTATATTTCAAGAATATAAATTACATTATTGCATCCAACACTGAGATTAACGACGTCAAAATATTACAATTTCGCGGATTGTTACCGATTTTTGTGAAATGGCTCTTAAGGAACAGACAACCACGTGTGGTGTTATAATATGTTATATTTATTACTTATTTTATTTAATTTTAGTTTAGTTTAGTTTCTCGTAAAGCGTTGATAGAACTAAAACATATACCTATCCATTATAAGCCGGTTAAAATTTTATTTGAACTAAATTTATTCAACTATTTTTTTTAAAGTTAAATTGTAAATATTTTGGTTTTGTAAAATTTTAATATAATATCGACCATTATCATCAATAAATTACATTTCTTTAATGAAAAACATTTAGTAAACTATTTACTGACTATTACTAGATTACTTTCATATGCCAGACTTAATTTTATCTCATTTTATAATAGGAGTCACGCAGAACATTACATTTATAGTTTAAAATTTGTTATGTAGTATACCTGAATGCAACACTTCCGAAGCCCGGTCTATCAAATATACTAGCTGGCTCTTGCAATAGCACTTCTTGTCCAATACCGCTGTCTTCTGCTTGTGCTGCTAAGAAATCGGGTTGGCTGGCCGATCTGAAGAATAAATTATTATTAATACGTACAACTTATAAAGCTTTTTAATAAATCATAATTATATAAGAGTTGTTTGTGTAGAAGTGTCTGCGTCTGACGTGGTTCGATCTTGCATTGTACTAATGGGCTGCAATTGAGTAAATACACAGTGACTTTAGTGGCGACTTCTATAGTCAAGTACATTTTATCTGCCTTATCATTCGGCGTGTCGGCACTACCTCTCTAGCAGGGCTTTCTTTGCCATGTTTTTATTTAAACATCAAAACTATTTCTTACAATTTAATCAATAATCCCTATGATGGCCAATAGTTGGCGCATGAAAAAAACATTACGTTTTATTATATGGGTAAAGAAATAAGGTCGTACCTAGTGAGGGTCTGCTTCCTGGGCTCGGCTTCGCTGAAGACGTCAGCCACGGCGCCGCGTTGCTGCGGGCCGGCGCCGAACGTCCCCACGTACATTACTTCCGAGTCACGTCGGAGCCCGCTCAGTGACGTCACCGAGCGACGACCCGTCGTCTCCACCTCGCCTACCTGTCAATTAATTAATACTTAAATTTTTTTTTAACTTTATTCAAATACGCTTCAAAAGCACATTTGAAGCGTCATTTTACAAATTAAAATTTTAACTATCGTTAAAATTTAAGCTTTTTTCCGTTGTCGTACTTCTGTACAAATACAAATATCGATTTCGAGCGGGAATCGAGCACGCAAACCACCGGTGTTTAGGCGCCGATACGTACCACTACACCAGAGCGGTTGTTTTTTTAAATTAAATGTCAGAGTAACTTTTAAAGGGGCTCGGTGTTTCCTTTCCTCACATGTCTTTCACTTAACTATAAACATATAAATAGATAATATAATTATCACACTTATTTCAAAGTTTGATAGTAACCTTAAAATCGTCCTTCCCTGGTGTGTTCTTGCCCAGGGTACCGTTTTTCAGTTTACTGGCGAGAGCCTTCTTGTACACCGCGCCGCGCCCCCTTGCGCCCGAGTTCACCGTGCCCACTAGGGCGCTGTACGTAGGTCGCGGTTGTTCATCTAAGAGATTTCCTGGAAAATGATACATAAGACTTCATATAACTTTACAGTTTGAGTAAAGTTATGTTATCGTACCTTAAATATTGCGCCCATTAAGATTTTTTTTTTGGGTTTTCAAATAATAACCATAGACCCATAAACACCACATACCACAAATCCATAAACATGGGATATTCTTAACTATAAATAATCAATAACTACTATAGAAACACTTCCTGAAGTTTATGTTGTATATATTTGATTAAATATTAATTTAAGATCAACTTAAAAATATACACATCTCGTGACATGAACATGTCATAGTTGTAACGAATTTAGTGTGGTTATATTTATGTGTTAATTTAATAAAAAAAAAAAAAAAAAATATTATTATAATTATACTCACTCACTCATTCAGTCTATGGCAGTCTACCGCTGAACGTAGGCCTCTACAAGTTCGCGCCAAAAATGGCGTGAACTTATGTGTTTTGCCCATAGTCAACACGCTGGGCAGGCGGGTTGGTGACTGCAGGGTTACTATTATATTGTTCACTACTAAATATTTCAAATAAATGCAAAGCAAATGCACAGTAATGAATTTTGTTTTAAAATTGTGGGCGCGCAGGAGAAGGAAATTCATTGGTCGTATTCCAGTGACGCGTCAAAATTACCTACATGCGTTGTCTCAGGGACTTAATGTTTAAGATGTTCGATTGCTTATACTTGAAAACTTCTATTGCCTTCTTAGCGTTTATACATACCATTGTTATATATATATATTTATTTTGTATTACCTTTTTGGGTAGTAAAGAAAAACAGGGTGGTCCTATTCGTGTGACGGGGTGTGTATATCTAATTTATATATTACATATGATTGCATCTTACATCAAATATAGTTATACAAACCTTGACTTGAAGACCGAGTCATTTTTGCCTTAAGAGCCATCAGCACATTACTGGGTCTATGAGGCATCGTTGGTATGTCGTCGTAACCAGTCTCCCATTCTTTAGTCAATTTTTTCAATTCCTTTTCCGCCATTACTTCTGCTTTACTTTGTCTTTTAAGGTACTGCTTTTGTAATTTTTCATGTTCCTTTTTTGCTTTTTCTTTCAGTGACTTTGCTTTCTTCCTGTAAATTAAAAAAAACTTTTTGTTAAGTACTTAAATTTCTTTTTAAATTGAATTGAATAAATTTTTAAATATTTTCAAACGTTTTTGTAGAAAATATTTTTGACTGATTCTGATTTCAATGATCGAAATGTAAAACTATGTTTTTATATTACATTATTATTTTATAACAAATTATGACTATCCTCATCTTGATTTGATAACAATAATACAGCATTAAATTTTAGGTGTTATAAAAAACGTACTTGTCACTATTCTCGAGTTTCCCTTGCGCTTGATCAAGAAAACGTAAGATGTCGTCTCTTCCATTGATACCAGCTAGTTCCTGCGCCGTATGTCCGTCTACGTCTATGGCATACAAGTTAGCTCCGAAGTTTACAAGGAACGTCACACATTCCTTATGTCCCCTAGCCGCGGCGAGATGAAGTGCCGTGTTACCAAAATAATCGGCTTTGTCAGGTTCGCCTCTGAAAATACATTGCATTTAATAAAGTGTGCCTTTTTAACGTATCATGAGTATGTTATTTTCTTAGGGTTTTTTTAAATTTCTTGGTTTCTTTTCTAATGTTTACGCGAATTTCATTCCATATCCAAAACGTCGCTTTCGGGCTTTTAAAAACTTAATAAATCGCGTAAAATCCGAAAAAGTTGTTCATTATAATTCTTGATTTCTGTTTTTTGTTCACGTGTTAATATTAGAAATCAGTTTTTGGTACTAAACCAGGCTTAGGTATATTAGATATACCTACATACATTATACGTGAACTAATAATAACTAGAAATACATTAGCTAGTAATACATTATCCGTAACGTTGCGATAATAGTTAAAACGAGTTGTCTAGATGAAATGATTGTGCACTAATCTTCATAGACAAGAACCCCTTTTAATATGGCAAATGTTTTTATAGATAGTATTATGACTTTTATGTTTGCATTTTATGTTTGGAGTTCGTTACCTTCCACGTCAGTTCGAAACCAGGAAAAACATTTTATTTAAGTCACTGCTGGCATAAGCCCATTTGTCCATAGGAGAAGAATGCAAAAATTTGGACACAAAAATATTCAAAGTCCAGATTGAACAACCTAAATGGACTATTAGTAAAATGTGTTAAAAAATATTGTTTGTATGTCTGTAACGCTAACGGTTGGCGTCACTTTTGCAACATTTTTCATTGATGCTCCACTCTTATTGGTTGCATCATGATATTATGTAGTCTATATGTACGTAGACTTCTTCAATATATGGGCTAACCAAAAATAAAACTTTTTTTTAATTCAATTCGAACTAGTTTTCTATTATTCTTTTAATGTTTGAGTTGCTAACCTAACGTGGATTTTAAAATACAATATTGTATTTCACCCATATTAGTACTACGTAGGTACTACTTTGTACTTAGTAATTAAGAGAAAATTTATAAAACATCATATGTAGAATAGTTATTTGAAAAGAAGTTGCTCTTTTAGCGATAATGTGGCCTTTCTACATCTTTTTATTATTATTATCGTGTGCTGGAATTTTGGTGTACAATAAAGAACATACATTATTACTTTTATAATATTTTTACAACATTAGAAAGCAAATAGAAAATTATTGATATTAAAATTATAATTGACACTTTCTTATAACCAAATCAATATCATTGATAAAAAAAAACGACTGTATTTAGATATATTTATAAATAATAGATAACACAGTATTTATTGTTGAAATACAAGATAACATTTAAGTTATAAGCATTATTTTATATTATTTCCGTTTGTTGTTAATATTGTTGAGTATTATTTGCACATTTAAATGAAACCAAGATATTGAGTACTTCTTACCCTCTTCCGCACAGCAGTCTCAATGCTTCTATGTGACCCTCGAAAGCCGCCCACAGGGTCGGCGTCATACCCGACTCATCTTTGTTGTTGCATTCTTTTCTCGTCGCCTCGCGGAGTACGTCCAGGAGTCCATCTTTGGCAGCTCTGAAGGAATAAAGAACAATGTTTAATAGATCATTCAAAGTGAAACCGTTGGCTGATAGACGAGTAGAGTCATTGTGTTTATCCTAAAATAATATAATAATAATAATAATAATAATAATAAACGCTTCACACTCATCGATCCCCAGTAGGATTTTATCCTGTTTTGGGGGTGTGGAAAGACACAATACACAAGCACAACTCCCGGACCACAACAAACATCTATATGGCCGATACAAATGTCTGTCGTGAGCGGGAATCGAACCCGCGACCGCTAGCGCAACAGCTAGTGCTATGACCGCTGCGCCAATAAAAATCCTGAACAGTTGGTTTGTTGTTTAACCGCACGTCCAAATAGAAAAACCCATTTTCCTTTAAATCTTATGTTCATCGAGGTTAGTGCAAGAGATCTAACCATGACAAGGAGCATCGAATAATCCATAAAACCAATTGGACGAGTATATCTACTTATAGCGAAGAATTTCCAAATGAGCAAAAACAAAAAACTAGACTTCTTAACTTTGTTTAAAAAAATAAAGTATAATGTAACAATTGTACCGCTAAATAGAACATACTATAATAAGCATAAAATTATAACAATAGTATAAATGCAAACGACCGGAAGCAATGAAAAGTGAAGCGTGTCACGACCAGGTAACAATAGTTAATAATGACTTTCACCGTGATGAGGCAATGTCGCCGTGTGAACAGTCTCCCAACGTTTGCTTACGCAGCTCCTAGACGTAATTATGATGTACATTGCGAGATCGAGCAAGCAGTGCGAGCTTAGTAACGCAGAGTTCAAACTAAGGCAAAATATCACTTGCTTTAATTACACTACTTAGATTTCGTAAAACACGATTGTTCACTAACAAGAACGCGAGAGTCCATTATTCTGTTACAAATAAGCGCAAAATCTTATCTCCATTTTAGCATTACAATATTATTATTGTCAACTTGCTTGGTACTTTTTAGGCAACTTTGCATTTTGAGTTTAAGGTTTGAAACCTAAACCTTAACTGAGGTAGCGCAGAGCAGGAATTTCCTGCTCAAAATATGGAGCAGCCCGACTGGGGTAGTACCTCGACCTTACAGAAGATCAAAGCTAAATAATACTGTTTTCAAGCAGTATTGTGTTCCTGTTGGTGAGTAAGGTGACCAGAGCTCCTGGGGGGGATTGGGGATTTGATCGGCAACGCGCTTGCGATACTTCTGATGTTGCAGGCGTCTTTAAGCTACGATAATCTCTTACCATCAGGTGAGCCGTACGCTTGTTTGCCGACCTAGTGATATAAAAAAAAACCTAATTCACATCTAATCAAAAAATGAGTGTTTTATTTATGAAAGTTAATTTCCTAATAGCAAATTATGGTAAAATTACGTCAACGATATGTTGAAATTATTATTATTATTCATAGCAATTGACTGGTATTTTAACTGATAAACTTATCAGACATTATTAAGGATTATCGTAAATTAACTGTGTATTACTAATAAGAATGGATTTTATCGGTTGTACGTAATCGATCGACGTAATTGTTGTAGCAAATAATTATATCGGAAACACAAATGTAAAACGATAAGCGAAATTTTATGAACCATCGGCAATATGACTCTGTAAGAGGATGATTGGGTGAGCATTCCCGTCACTGTTAATCGTTTCATTCGACGCAATATTGGAAACTACCACTTTGCATTGCTTAGTGTCTTAGGTTACTACTACTTTGGAAAGACACCTAAGCCTATGGTAGCACGACAAATCTGCATAAATATTTAAAATTTATCTCAGCAGTTTACTTCTTGCAAAACTTAGAGTAAACATTACTTCTTTTTTAGAATTTCTTCTTCGGGATAATATATCCCTTAATATATATCAGATAATCAGTGCCGCTGTCCTAAAAGATGTAGCTGTGCGAAGATTCTTACTAATCTTTGACTTATTTATTACTACTAAAATCGAGAATAGAGAAATAATAAAATGGCGATGAGAAGTCTAAGTGATTAAATTTGTTTAATTTTAATTTTTTTTTTTGTTAACTTACTTAAAATTGAACGACAACTATTTAAATGTAGGGTTTTAGTATATTTTTTAAAGAATAATACTTATTTTATAAAGTAAAAACTGAAAAGAACTGAAAGTACTGGGAAATCCCGGTTCCATTAATACAAAGTACCGAAAATTCCGGTTCTCAAAAACAGACCGGTTCTGGAAGCCCATATAACCGGTACGTGAAAAATAGCCAAGTCAAATCTTGAACCTGAATTATATCCCGAGTGAAGTCATAACTTGGTTCTCGATTCTTTAGTCGAATACGAGAATAATGCAATATTTAATTAAGCTCTTGTCATTTCACATTTATGTTTTTGATTGGATTAGTTTAATTTTACTATGTAATGATACCTACTATTTTAACATTCTAACGTCCTGTTTCATCATCCTTTTTCATTGTGTCCTTAATATTTAATGTCAAATATTAATTATTTTCTGTTAATTTATTTTTGGTGCTGTGTGGCTACGGCACTAAAGAATTTAGCCACCCCCTCTCTTCCCGTGGGTGTCGTAAGAGGCGACTAAGGGATAACAAGGTTCCACAACCACCTTGGAACTTAAGAAGCCGACCAACGGCGGGATAACCATCCAACTGCTGGCTTTGAAATACACAGGCCGAAGACGGGCAGCAGCGTCTTCGGTGCGACAAAGCCAGTACTGCGGTCACCAACCCGCCTGCCCAGCGTGGTGACTATGGGCAAAACACATGAGTTCACGTTATTTTTGGCGTAAACTTGTGGAGGCCTATGTCCAGCAGTGGACTGTATAGGCTGTAATGAATTTATTTTTTATTTTATTAAAAATAAAAAAATATCCTATTTTATAAAATATTTTAATTGTGATTGACATGAGATCAAAGACATGACTAATAGGTATGAGTGGTTATTCACCTCGTGAATAATCATACAAATCCGTACTACGGTTATAGCGCGGTGATGTTGACAAAAATCGAACCAATTTCACAGTTACGTATTTTTATGTCGTCTGTCGTCTGTGTATTGCGGTCGGTCGCTTTTTATTTTTTTTTAAATATGTTGTCAAAAAATGTTGTAGTTACTGCACAGATTTTTCCAAAATATTTATTAGAGGTGAATTGTGTGCCAGATAAAAGATTTTTTTTTCAGACAATGCATGCTAAAACATTTAATAACAAAATAAGCGGTTGTTTCATCTAAAATCTAGAAACGCAAATATCGAGAAGCGTATTAGATGCAACCCAAATTTGCTCTTTCTAATTAAAGTTTTACTTGTCGGTTCATGCAGATTCACATTGTTTCATACTTATAGGTAAATTGGAGTTCATTGTTACGAACAATTAGGTACATACAAATTCACATGACTACATATATTGTGGTATGTGATAAGAACATAAAACAAACGTAACTCAACATTCATTAACTATTTGTGTGCATATTATTTACATTTAAAGCTGTCACAGTTGCTATAGTATCGCGACACCTGCAATCGATAAGCTCATAATGGCATTACACGTAAATGCATCTAATTCTCATGACGTTAGGTTTTAAATCGTTTATATAAAATGTTATCCCTCATACAGTGGACTCACTGAAGCGTACAAGAGTAGGGTGAAATATTGTGGTTATACGCTGATAAGTTTCATACCACCGATGTTTTTATAAACGAAAAAGTTATTGGAACCTTTGGAACATATTGGAATTTGAGTGTCTGTATATATTTTAACATAATATTTACTTAAAAGTGAATTTATATACGTAAATTAAAATGAAACATTAGTTGTGCTCTAAATTTGAGAAATACTGGATCCATTCTAATCGATTTTTTCAATGTTTTCAAACACTTTGGAGAAGATTCTTGCAGTGTGAAAAAATATTAAAGTTATTATTAAATATATACAGATAAATACTAATTTTTAAATAGTATTTATTTGTATGTTATACGCGTGTTTTTTTTTCATTCGGTTTAAAAAGCTATTTTATGAAGAAAGGTATGAGGGTGGGAAAAACAAAGGAGAGAGAGAGAGAGAGAGAGAGAGAGAGAGAGAGAGAGAGAGAGAGAGAGAGAAACAAAATAGTCATATAGAAAGTATGAGGAAATAAGTAAGTCTAGTTCACTGTCACAGAAATATCATATTAAGAGTTCATCATCTTTTCAGCCTATCGTAGTCTAGTGCTGGTCATCCTAAGCTCGTGCCAGATATCCTGGTTTTCCGCAATCCTCATCCAGCCTCCACCGGCAATCTTACGTAAAACGTCGGTCCAGCGGGCCGGAGGACGTTCCACATTGCCTTTGCCAACACACAGTCTCCACTCCAGGACAAGTCTACTCCAGCGGCCATGCTATAGGCTATGTCGGTTACTTTTGTGCTCTCGCGGATAGTCTCATTTCTAGTCCTATCTTCGAGAGAAATCTCAAGCATAGCCCGTTCCATTGCACGTTGTGAGACGTTAAGCGGTATGGCCTAGGTACACATAATCCTGAACAACTTCGAGAAAGATACCATCGACCGATATCGTTCTCGGTATGACTTCGTTGTTAAACATAACTTTTGTTTTATCCAAGTTCATAACGAGACCGACTCGTCGGGAGGACTCGTTTAAGCCACTCAGCATTTGGCCTAGCTCATCCAACGTCTCCGCAAAGATGACGATATCATCTGCCTAAAAATGGTGATAGATGTATTTGCCGTTGACGTTGATGCATCGTTCTTCCCAATCCAAGGTTTTAAAGACATCCTCCAGCGCAGTGGTAAATAGTTTCGGTGGATCGTGGATCTTCGGTGTCCCGAGTTTTAGGCTTGCGTGCGCTCGAGGAGTATAGCTGTCTATACAATTTCTCGACCTCTTCTCAGATCTGAGGGCGAGAGCAAACGGTTCTGCCATCCACTGTTTTGAGCATCGCAAGAAGGCTTCTCCCTAATGGTCTTTGGAAAACTTTATACTTATATTCTGCTTTATAAGAGCAGTAATGTCTCTCGTATTAGAGCAGCGGAGGTCTCTGCGTACAAGTTTCCGTATGCTCTTGGAAAGAGCCCTCGGTTCTGGCGAAGCTACTTAAACAGCGGGTAACTCGCGCCTCAACCGTATCAGATCCAAGACCTCGGGAGAAAGTTTGAACTGCTACGTTGATTTCGTCGGCGTAAAGTGTCTGCGACCCAGTGTACACACCGTTTTTAACACGTTGTCGGCCATCTCATTAAAAGTTACTAATCCGATTTCAAAATATGTCTTTGTTTGGAAGTCTGTTTATCTAGAAGTTCAAGCTTCAAGCATCAGTCACATTATGACTTCTATGAATTTGGAAATATTTAATTATACAAGTAGGGATAGAACGAACGTTTGAGACGCCGAGGGTAGTATAGTAATGTACTAGCTTCCCGCTCGCATCTTCAACCGCTTGGTTTACACAACATTGGCTGTTCCTTTTTTTTTTTTTTTCGTTAAAATATAGCTTGTCGTAAATCATTCTAGTACTTTTTCAATTTATCAGTCACAAACATCCAAAAATACAAATCCTTCCTCTATAACATTAGTTGAGAAATAAATAACTAAAGTTCACATATTTATAATTTTATAAATATGTGAACTTTAGTTATTGACTTCTTTATTATTATTTATTTAACTTATCATCTTTTATTGTGAAATGTGCAGATATTCTTGCCTACCCATTAAGTATACTTTATAACAAATCTTTTAAGGAATATATAGTTCCGTCTGTTTGGAAACAAGCTTACATTGTACCAATACACAATTAAGTGTTAAAAACTAAAATTGAAAACTATAGACCGATTTCGATCCTGAATACGTTTAGTAAAGTTCAAGAAAAAATTGTTTACAGGGCTTTGTATCCTATTGTTTAACAGATATTCCGCAGGAACAGCACGGGTTCACTAAGGGTCGTTCTACTCTCACCAATCTATCGGTCTTCACAAATAAAATATTAAAAATTATGAGTGATCGCTTTCAGGTTGATGTAATTTATACAGACTTTGAAAAGGCTTTCGATCGCGTGGATCATGTCATACTTCTTCAGAAGCTATTTTCTTTAGGTATTTGTGGAGACTTGGATCGGTGGTTCAAATCTTATATTACCAATCGATCTCAAGCAGTTGTCGTTGGCAGTAGCAAATCTAATTATATTACGATTGATTCTGGGGTTCCTCAAGGATCGTTGCTTGGGCCTTTGTTGTACTCTATATACATATATGATTTAGGCAATTGTATCCAGAACTCTAAATTCATTTTATATGCCGATGACGCCAAATTTTACAAAAGAATACAGTCAATCGAGGACTGCTTATTACTTCAAGATGATTTATATAGACTAAGCAAATATTGTAGGGAAATCCGTATAACTATAAATGTAAGCAAATGTACTCACATTACTTTTTCACGCAATAGAACCGACTATTGTGGTACCTACAAATTTAAAGCTGCTACAATCAAGAAGGTTTCTTCTGTTGTTGACCTGGGCGTCACGTTGGATCAAAAAATGACTTTCTCTGCACACATAGACCGCACACGAGATAAAAGCTATAAAGCCCTGGGATTTGTGATGCGGGTCTCGAGAGAATTTAATAACATAAATACAATAAAATTGCTTTATTTTTGCTATGTTCAAAGTCTCCTGGATTATTGTTCTTCCGCCGTATGGAATCCCCAGTATGTAACATATGTTCAGGTTTTGGAAAAAATTCAACGTAAATTTGTTCAATATTTAAATGTTCGCATTAGACATAGGGATTCGAAATGAAACCTCGTGTGCTCATTATAAAAAGACCACCTTGGAAGATCGCCGTAACGTAGCGGATATTATGTTATTACATGACATCTGTTCTAATTCTATTAATTGCATTCAGTTAACATCAGATATGTTACAGTTTTATACTCCAAGCAGACGTACCAAGCTCACGAATCTCTTTCATGTTCCCCTTTGTGGCTCAAACTATAGCAGGAATTCAATAAGATGTCGACTGTCACGACAGTATAACAAGTTGTTTTCTGAGATTGACCTTTTTTCCACATCTAGAAGTGCCTAAAAGGGCTGTAATAGAGAAACTTGCTAGCAAGTATGAATAATCTACACAGTCACTTACCCATACCCACATCCACTTACATACAAATACAAAGGTATACACACTCACAAAATTACACATACACATCTGCACATTATTGACCACGGATATTTTACATTTTATATATTTCTCATTTTTATTGTAACTGTGTTTTACTGCCTCAACTCAACTTTGACTACCTCAACTGTGTAATTTAAATAATGTAAAATCCGAAATTGGCTTTTGTTTGGATACTCTGTATTGGTTTAAGAAACATAAAATATAACTGTGGATTTTTGTACCAATAAATAAATAAATAGATAAATTAGATTACACCATACCAATAAAGAATTTTAATCCATATTACGAAAAAAGACTAATATATATAGATAAAAGTTTAATATATTGTCAGAACGATAAGATATTAACTCTGACGTGTAATAAAAGTAGTACTGAACTTGAACTTGAAAAAGTTATTTTATTTGTTAATAATTGTTTTTGCTTAACGAGTAATATAACGTGCGCAGCCGATAGCCAAATAAAGTAATATTTCGTTGAAAAGTTGATTTTGTCCGTTAAGATTTGACAAAGTTGCTTTTTTTATTTCATTGTTAGAGGTACAAATTTTATCCCTGACTGTTACCTGCATGGTAAGCGGTTACCGCAGCTTATAGACACCTGGAATAACAGATCATCGCAAGCACATTTCCAACCTTACGGTCAACCTTCCCCAGGGGCTCTCGCCACATTACTCACCATAGGAATACAGTCCACTACACAGATCAGTCTCATTTAGCTCTGATCGTCTTAAGGTTGAGGTGCAAACTCAGGTGTGCTGCTCCACATTTTGAGCAGTCATTTGTATTTCTTGCTCTGCTCTTCCTCAATAAAACTACCTAAGGGGTCGTCCATTAATCACGTGAGACTCGTAAGGGTTTTGGAAAAACATCACGAAATAATTGAAAATTAATTAAATGATATTGAAATTTCTATTTGTACCACAATGCCGAATTTTTCAAAATTTAGTCACATTATACCTGTATTTAAAGATAATATTCTGATAATTTCAATTTAGTTTGCAAAAAAATACACGTGTTTTTTTTTGGTTGGGGTCTCAGTCTAATATGTCACCACATACTACCAAGGTAATAGGGGGCTAAATTTTGTTAAAAACATCACGTTATTATTAGAAGACCCCTCTAAATAGATTATTTGAAAAATTCAATATTGCTGACGGAAGCAGAATTCACGTCCGAATATTGAAAAATATTGATAAGACAAGATTACTGGCATCATTTTCATGTTTAATCGGAATACCCGTTGAATCCGTTAATTTAATCCGTGCAGAACCTTAAATGTCTTTAAATGTTATAATTATTCATATTAAATTATTGATAAGCGTTTTAATATTTTAACAATATGATATAAAAAAATACATTTCATGATCAGGGCTCTCTGGCCGGTAGTTCACAATGAGTGACGTTTACGGAAATGTAAGGTTGTAAGAAACACGGTTCGCGCACTCCCAAAAGGTTCAACGCCCTGTTTCTGACGAACTAACCGGATTGATTATCACTCATTTGATTTATAGGTATGATTGTTAATTGTTTTAAAATATAATAACAATAAGTAATACTTAAAATTTTGTTGAAATCAGTCAAAAATAAATGATAACTGTCTTTTCGTATTTATTTTTTGATGTTGCGAACAACGAACGAAAGTAACTAAATTAGGCATATAGATATAACACAACATAGTGAAAAAGACGGTGTGTACACTGGATCGCAGACATTTTCCGCCGACGAAATCAACGTAGCAGTCTATACTTAGGCCATACTATCTATCTAGGCCGCAAAAATTTCGAGAAGAACGCCGATAGGAGGATTCGGTTGGGCTGGGCGTCGTTTGGCAAATTTCTTCGAGTTTTCCCTTCGAAAATTCCCCAATGCTTGAAGACAAAAGTCTTGGAGCAATGCATCCTGCCTGTTTTACCACACGGAGCCGAGACATGGCCACTGACAAGGGCAGTCGCCTTGTCAGTGTCCACAAGTTTAAAGTCGCTCAACGTGCAATGGAACGGGTTATGCTTGGCGTTTCTCTCAAGATAGGATTAGAAATGAGACTATCTGCCAGAAAACGAAAGTAACCGACATAGTCCACAGAATTAGCAAATTGAAATAGCAGTGGGCTGGTCCTCTGTGTCGCACCGATAGCCGTTGGAGCAGACGTGTCCTGGAGTGGAGACCGCGTCTTGGCAAACGCACGGCTGCTGGTCCGGCAATCTACGTAAGATTGCGGGAGTAGGCTGGATGAGGATTGCGGAAAACCGGGATGTCTGGCGCGAACTTGGGGAGGACTATGTCCAGCAGGGGACTGCGATAGGCTGAAGTGATGGTGATGATGAAATGTACTTATACACTAATCAGAAGTTGTCAAAGCATTAACTTTTTTTAACTCGGGTGACGGATTTAAAAGCTAAGATTATCATTAAATTTGTAAAAGCTAAGATCTACTTCGTTCACTAGCGGTAATGCAGTAGTGGGAGCGAGTAGTAACCATAAGTGTTGAGCAATCTTACGTAATAGACGCGTAAAACCGCGAGTTACGTCTAGTTCTATTAATTATTATAAAATACTTAATATCAATTAATTATCATTATGCTTTTATAATTTTTCAAATTACACTTGCGTTCTTCGCACGCATCCGGAAGAAGCCTGTCGGAACAGTCCGTTCATTATAGAAATTGGATATCACTTCCAGTACTTAGCTAGAGAAGTAGAGACTATCCGATTTCTAGTTAGCACGCACTCAAATATGAGATTAAATGAGAACTATTCTTAACACATCTACTTAAGGCCTATTCTTGTATGAAACAAGCTTTTTGTTCCAGTACACTTTAGTTGTTTACATTTTTTTATCACAACTGCCTTTCTAAACAAATCTTTGGATAGAAAATAGATTCACTTCGATTTATTACGTCTAGAAATTAGTCGTGGTTTGATAATTTGTTGTCTATTTGTATATCTTTATAAGTATTATAATAATATTAGATTCAAGGTAAATAAGGAACGGAATTTCCTTATAAACGAGATCGTTGTTTTACAAAAATTTAAATATTTTGTTGCGAAGTGATAAGCCTTTTTGTATGGAATAAGATTTCCTCCTTTATTTTTAAATAATTTAGATGAATAATTCCATGCGCCATGTGAACTAGCGTGAAGTAATTATTTTAATTAGCTATCTTCTTAATTTAATTCAATGAATAAGTAATACGACTAAGGCGCTGGAGCATTTTAAAATAACGTATAGAAACAATATACGAGTTCACTCTCTTAATTTACATTGAGTTATGGTTTTGTTGTATATTACAAATGGGAATACAATTTTCTTTTTCATATAGAGGTCTAAAATTCATCATTTCGATTACAATACCTGTTAGACATATCGATGAATAATACAATCTTATCTTTGCAACTGGTCAGATAATAGGAATAGTAATCGAAATACCTAAATTAGGTACTGTCCACGTACTTACTTGTGAAACCTATCCGTAGTCATTTTGCCCTTTTTACACTGTATTTTTATTCTTCTCAAAAAACTTGGGCAAGTTTGTTCAACTCATTTTCAAGAACTTGGTTAAATACCGCAAAATTGATAATGCGAGAAAGTTTTGCTTTGTCACACTTTATTCCACAATTATTTTTATCTTTATTTTTATTTTAATCACAAATTTCATTTAAGTAACAGAAGTTTTTTCTGTATTTTTGCAAAAAATAGATATTTTTTAATACAATATTTTCTTGCAATACAATTATTTCGTTTACGAATAAATTATTTATTTAATTGAATAAATATAAATACTGTTATTGTAGACAATTCAAAGTTTATTGTGGTTACAACGAACTTATATGTACACCTGATTCGTGAGAAAAAAAACGAATACTGACTAAACCACAGTGAACATAGTTGCAATAAATATCAATGACCTCGTTTATGGCTATCAGAGCCATCTACTGTCTATACGTAGAACTTTATCTTAAAAACACAGTATATTAACAATAGTAATGCCACCTGCTGTCAAGTAGTAAAAGTAATATTCTAACTTTTTGCCGCTAGATGGCGGCTGTTTTTACGAGTACGTTATTTAATTTTAGATTCTAATAATTTAAAATCTCTTATGATTTCAACGAGGTCATCATTTGTGCAGAAAAGTATCAACAAAAATTATAATGATAAATAAAAATTTTAATACCATAAAACAAAGTTTATAGAATAATTTTAATGCATTTAACAAAATATGTTATGGCACACAAATACGTGTATGGGTTAATACCTCAGAGGTATAAAAAAAAATGAAATGGAAAATTAAATCCTTAAGTAATATTCTTTAAGGTTTTTTTTTAAACTGCGACTAATTTTGTTCACTTTAAGGTTTTGATTTTTGATTAAAAGTTCGAGTTCGGGCAAGATTGTAGCAAATATATTTATGTATAATTTAGTCTATGGAGGTCTAAACAAAATAGTCTAAAAGTGTGCTATGAATGCTATGATATGGCACAGGCGGCGAAGTCATCGCTTCGAACGAAGCGGGAAATTAACCGTATGTTGAAATTGTTTTCGTAGTACATGAACTGATGAACATAAGCACCGTCGCCTTTTATTTTAAAAGATAAGTTTAGCGAAATGTGGTTTCGGTAGTTCTATTTCATAGGTAATAAATTATTTTAAGTTCATAAAACAATTTCTTCTTACAAATCAGATGTAAAAAACATATGTTTTTTTATTATTTTAAAAAGTATTTCTAATTTAAACACCACATGTCAATATATAGAAACGTGTAATCAACGTTAAAATACTTTAGTTAATAAAATAAACATCATCATCATCATCATCATTTCAGCCTATCACAGTCCACTGCTGGTGTTTTGCCCATAGTCACCACGCTGGGCAGGCGGGTTGGTGACCGCAGTACTGGCTTTGTCGCACCGAAGACGCTGCTGCCCGTCTTCGGCCTGTGTATTTCAAAGCCAGCAGTTGGATGGTTATACCGCCACCAGTCGGCTTTTTAAGTTCCAAGGTGGTAGTGGAACTGTGTTATCCCTTAATCGCCTCTTACGACACCCACGGGAAGAGAGGGGGTGGCTATATTCTTTACTACCGTAGCCACACAGGGAAAAATAAAGATATTTAATATTAAATGCATAAGTTGCCTTTATCAAAAATAAATACTAATATTATAAAGCTGAATAGTTTGTTTGTTTGTTTGTTTGACAAGCTAATCTCAGGAATTAATAAATAATAAATAGCCCATTTATCGAGGAAGGCTATAGGCTATATATCCTCACGCTAAGATCAACAGGAGCGGAGTACCAATGAAGAATGTTTCAAAATCGGGGGTATTTTTTCAAGTAACTATTTCACGCGGACGAAGTGGCGAGAAAAAGCTACTCAAAAATAAATATATTGATGCATCTAAAATAAATCTTTATAAGATAGCTTTTTATATGTAAAAACCATTAATACCTACAGCAAATAATAGGAGATAGGAACCAAAACAATCATCTATTAAAAGGATTACTGAAACAAATGGATTGTTAAATGGATGAGATATGAACGAGTTTCATAGTAGATCTACCGTACTTAGCGGTATCGAGGGCTTGCACAAATATTTGTGATCCATTAGCTAGCTATTTATCAGCTAATGCGTTTCGCATGTAGCTCTTCAGCGATCAATTGTCGACAATCAGCGAGTAAAACAATCATGTCGCGTTAAAAATGTTATATCTTTTTGACGCGTAAATACACTAATAATTTTTATAGGTGTCGTGTATTAACGGTGACATTAGAGATTAGTGAAAGTATTGTTAATACGAGTATATGTTGGCTAATTTATGACGTTGAGTGTCGGAGGTTTGACATCAAACATTGCAAGCAAAATTAAAATATTTTTACTTTATTATACAATATGTACATTCTGTTGCTCGTTTTAATTCATTTTCAGGAGTAACGGACTTTAGACAAAGTTCTATTTGGTTTGGAATCAGATACACAAACAATGAGTACCTATATATATTATTTGAATAGGTGCCTAAAAATTGTCGTGAAGCCTAAAGATTTCCTTTAATTTATTCGCCAGATATCATTTATAAAAAAAGAGTTACTATGCACTCGTATATGTCTTCTTACTTTGAAACTATAATTTTTTTTTTAAATGTAATGTTTTCTGTCCATCTTTAATAACAGGTAACAATTTTTGAAAACATTTGTTGAATAATGTCTTTAACAAAAAAATTAACATTCAAAAGGAAAAAATAAATATGATTTTATCCTGACACACGACTTGATTCTTCTTCTTCTTCTTCTTTCTTGATTATTATGAAAGATAATTTACGAATTGCACAAATATAAGTCAATCGTTCTGCTAAGACTCAAAACACGTGATTTATGGTCTACCAACGCATCAGATACCTAATTAGCTAGTATGTCTATAAAAACATACGAAACTCCGTAACATGTGTAATGACGTCATAATCCCTGCGAGATGATTACCGATATATCTTTTTTTATGCTCGTTTATCGCCCGATAATATAATAATCATATCGCGCTGACAATAATGGCATGCCAAATAAAATCTACCTACCCTATATTCCGATCGAAATGGGTACGAATTTTATCAAATTTAATGTGACATAAATTGAACTTTATCATAAAAAAATAAGGTTATAAATCGCTTGTGGAGATTAAATCGTGTCGGACGTATTCGATTATCCAAAAATACCGAAGTTCCAATGTACAAATTGGGTAAGTTCGGAACGCGCGGGAAAGCAATATGTTTTTATTTCTTTTTAATTTCCGGTTCGCTTTAATGGCGTCGAAATCAATATAATGGTGAAGCGGCCAGCGCCATTTTAGCATTTTGTGGTTTTGCTCATTTAACATCATTGGGCTTAACCGAGCGCGCCGATTAATATAATTATATTGTTTGTTTTTACGCTTACGAATTTTCAATAACATTTCCAATTTATATTTGGATCCAAACGGTTGATTCATAACTACGTAACATTGTAAGGTTGTTAGTGTGTTTTTGTCAAATGTCTATTGTTTTTCTTAACTCCTAGGCATACACATACTTATAGGCATATTCTTTATTGCATTTTAAAATATAAGTATAATTTCAACATACATTTGAGCAATAGTTTCACTCTAGAAAAATATTTATAGACACTTATACAATTTTTAAGTAAATATTGGGGCATGGAAATGAATAATAAACAATAATTTGTTATGTATGGTGAGATGTCCTTGCCATTTTTCAGCAACACTTAAAAAGTCCAAAGTTGCCTCGGGCGGCCCAATCATCCGCAGCGGAATTTTAAAAAGTTTCTCCTCTCCCTATACTTCAACCTGGTTCGGAATTAATCAATCTTTGTTGTAAACAAATTAAAAATAGCTGGTAATGAAAAAAAACAAACACCCAAATAAAATCGACAATTTTATATTTAAGGACTAGGGCATTTTTTTTTTCTTCAAAGTACGTCTTCCGTAAATATTTCGAATATTTTAGGTATTGTATTTATATTTCAAAAACCAGTCACTATACCTATCTTTACAGATTGTTAATACACCTTGGAGGTTGCATTTGAAGGTCTACCAATGTTAAACGTTCTGATTGTAGGTTACTAATTCAGAATATCGGACACTCAAACCGCATTCTTATAGTACCTTCATTACTCTCTTTAACTTTAAGTTTTTAGTTTATGTTTCTATACGATTCAGCCTGTAACATCCGACTGCGGACAAAGGCTTCTTTCTCCATGTAGGAGAAGGATTAAGTTTCTAGATTTCCAATTTATTTAAAACAAAACTATTACATAACTACCTATAAATTTTTGCTATTATTTGTCCAGTACTTTTTATTACAAATTTGTAGTTAATTATAACTTTATTACGCCTTTAAAATCTTTATGTTAAATTAGGTTATTTACATGGGCGTCTTCCGGGAGAATGGAGAGGAAATTTAGAATTTACACCTCTTTTATATATTTAACCGAATACTTAATAGTTTTAAGCCTATAATGCATTATTTATATTGCAAAAACAATTCTTATATACCTAGTACTGTCCCTACCTATCATTCCATACATTAGTGTATGCGTGCTTGAACAAAACATATTTGATTTGTCGCAGTAACTAAGCATGAAGTACTTGAATTTATGTATTGTTAATACAGCTACGTAATCTAAAGCCTGTAAGTATATTGACAATCTAATATGATTTGCTGTAGCTAAGTTACAAGTCATCGACAATCGATCTAAGTCGACTTCCGCCACTTAGCGTGTTTATATATCTCCATTAGAAGCAGGAAGTGGCTTAATCTACTTAGGGTTGAATGTTTCATCATTGTATGTGGCAATGTACATAGATTTATAATAATTTGACAGGTAATCAATGTATTTTATCTGTAGTCAATCTTCATCACGATAATATGATTAATTTAATATTTTTCGATACATATCATAATTAATATTATATAGAATTAAAATTCTGAGTAGATCGTAGCTTTATACTAGCTTTAATGTATTTAAAATTTTTAAAATATAGTTACAATAGTATTTAGACTATTAGATAGTTTTTACAATAATATTTTGATATTGTTATATAAATAACTTAAGATATTTTGGTATAATTGTGTCGTTCACCTAACACCAATTGGTGCTAGTTTGATGTCCGCTCATAGAGGATTTTTCTATTTTTACTCACATTTTTCGGGCTTAGCTTATTTCCAATATTCCTCAAAGAGAACGCAAAGTAATAAGTCCAGTTTATAATCACAACAAATACGCTTCAGCCTGTAATATGCTACTGCTCTATATATGCTGGACATAGTCCTCTCGCCCCATGTAGGAAAAGGATCAGAGCCTTAATCTAACACGCTGCTCCAATGCGTTTTGGTCAATATATTCCCTACTATGAGTTTTTATGAGTACAGATTGTTATTAGGTGTACATGATAACAACCGGGACCGACGGCTTAAGACGAAAGGATACCGGCTCTTTCTCCTAACAAACGTAGTCGACTGTTTCCTCCCTGGATAATGATACTAGATCAAATATTATTGTAACATAAAACCCTTGACTACCATGGCCATGCCCCTATGTCTTGGATTTTTTCATATTCTTATTATCATAGGGAGTAGTGAAAGAGTCTTCAAACACTAGAAATATTGCTTAATTTTTTGTAATTTTCAGATACTCATTTGAAAAAAATTACGCATTGTTACAAAAAACCGAGTACATAGCTAAAACTTTTTTTTGTTTACATAAAAAGTGGCATGTTTGGGGAGGAAATAGTCGACAGCGAAATGCTGTTTTCGTTAATAATTATCTACCGAAAACAGTCTGAGCTGCAGTTGTCCCTTTTTGGCTCGGGGCGCGGCGGAGGCATACAGCGAGATAGGAACATTTTATTCAAATACCTATTTTTAAACATCTCTCAGGTACCCTTTCCTCTTAGCGTGTTCTCCGAGGCACGGTGGGGAGACCCACAAGGACTACATAAAAACAGAATGTTTGTCATGTGCGGGGATCGACCCCGCAACCGCCAGCGCAACAGCCACAAGCCAGTGCTGTGAAAATATTCATCATTCCGCAATGGTGCTCCATAGTAGATGGATCTCGTACGATCTCTTATTTAGAAATACAGTCTTTGTCCAGGAGTTTGACATCTACAAAATATTTCATTTAAAGTAAAAAAGCATAAAGGTAAATATAAAATCAATATATAATCCTCTACAGGTTTAATTTAATGAAGTTCAGCCCGCAGTAAGCAAAGCAGATGAGGAATGAATGAAGGATAATGAAACATCTACATGACATACTACATCAACAAAATTTAAAAAGCCCAATCAGTGTATTTCCAATGAGACATTAACAAATGCACTTAACACTCAAAGTTGTTAGAAAATGCCACAATGCGGCGCTGTTTAAGCGGAAGCCGGCAGGAAATGGCCACTAATGGCCACCGCACCGGAAGCGACGCCATTACGCCCTAGTGATGATCAAATAATTACTTAGTTTTATTTTGCAAATGTAAAGCCACTAGAACAGATATTAAGTTCACTTAATTTAGGACGCCGTTAAGCTTTAATAAAAATAGATAAGTTTTTATTAGGTTTAGGCACTTATTATACTGGTTTATATGTATTTTTTTAAATACAAGGTATTTTAAATATATTTTGTAAGCTTTTTGCGTTCTTCATTATTCGCTCACTTTTTATTTTAACTTTCGTTCTGTCATCCAAGAAAACCGAACCGCCAATTTCGGGGTAAGAAGTAGATATTAAGTGTCCTAGTTTCATATAATTTTTTCAATTGTTTCAGCGTAATGTACAGAAAACCAAGGTACAGAAAGATAGACAAATAATACTATATTGACCTTAGTATCGACTACAGAAACGCCTAGGGGTGTCCACTGTGAAAAAACATCGATGTTTTTTTCGATTCGATAAATTGGAACTGTACATCGAAGTCTTTCGATGTATCGGATAAAAATATCGATCTTTTGTAAACATTGAGTACTTTTTTAAACATCATAGTACAAAGCTGTAATCATTCAGATTTTTTTTATAAGTATGACGGTTATGAAAAAAACTTAATCCATTATTTTGTTAAAGTTTAGATTTTAATCTTTCATGAAATAATATATCTAACTCCTTTCATAATCTGTAAGTACATACAAAAACATTCACTACAAAAGAAAGAAAAGAAAAGATGACCTGTTTTGAGATGTAAAAATTACTTTTCACTAGACACAGATCAGATATGCTACTTCTAAACAACTTTTCATGCAAACATGTAATGACCATGAGAAAACCAATAAAATTAAAATGAATAATTTACGCAACAACAAATTAAAAAAAAAAAAACAGTTATTTTAATATTTTAGTAGTCAGCAGTACTGACTCTTGCGCAGTGCTGCGCAGTGTAACTTCTGAATCTGTATTCGCCTGTCCACATAAGGACTTGGTACAAGTTGGCCACGACGGCATTATATTGTGTCTACTATTGAGAAAAACCTCGTGGTGTTGTGAGACACCAGATAAGAACGAAGTTCCTTATTATAAAATATTAATTTCAAGTTCTACTCGAGGTATTATCATTACAGCCTATACAGTCCACTGCTGGACATAGGCCTCCACAAGTTTACGCCAAAAATAACGTGAACTCATATGTTTTGCCCATAGTCTCCACGCTGGGCAGGCGGGTTGGTGACCGCAGTATTGGCTTTGTCGCACCGAAGACGCTGCTGCCCGTCTTCGGCCTGTGTATTTCAAAGCCAGCAGTTGGGTGGTTATCCCGCCATCAGTCGGCTTCTTAAGTTCCAAAATGGTTGTGGAACCTTGTTATCCCTTAGTCGCCTCTTACGACACACCTACCACACCCACACCCACGGTAAGAGAGGGGGTGGCTAAATTCTTTAGTGCCGTAGCCACACAGCACTCGAGGTATTAAGAAAATAATTATTCGGATATACGTTTTTTATTTTTTTTTAATCGATATAATTCCAAAAACTACTTTACCTTCATTTTATTTACAATGATTTATAAAAATATATATTAATTATCGAATGATATAATAATAATAGCAAACTACAATAATAATAACAGTCATAACAAGACTATACATTACACTGTATGGCCACCATAAATCTTTATCAACGCAAATAGCACCCAAAACAATGTTTGTTAGAATTTTTGTCCATATTTCATTCGTGCACGCTAATCTCACAAACGTCTTATCCGATTTAGATGTGGTTTTCACTAATATATTATGGTAAGCTTAAATTAACATTTAGTAGTTGTTTCATGTCATTCGGTTTATAAATAAAAAAGTTATGCCAATTCAAAGAATCACGTTGAACACGCAAATAAAAATACGACGGTGTTTATAATCCAAAATAAACCAAAAGATATACCTATCCAAAAAATGATGTCCAAAGTCAATATTCCGTATACGGACATAGTCGTGAGCACTCTTGGCGTGGCACAGCTTGTAATAGTCTAAATTCTGAACTAGAAACGACTTTTACCTATTGTCTTTTTACCATAAATTATTTTACTTTTATATCTACTTTAGTATATTAAAAGAAAAGTCGCGAACGGATAGGCAAAGTCGGATCGGGAAGTTCCTTTTGGATCTTATAGTTTTCTAGTATAATTTTTTTGGCTAAGCGTAATTTTTAAGTGCGGTATATGCGGTAAATACGTAAACATTTATTTCAATTAATGACATAAATATAGTTTCATATTTATTAAATTGAATGAATTCATAATAAGACTAAGTTTAAAAAGAATTTATAATAACTAATAATAATTTATTTAATAGATAGAATAGATTTACGAATATCTTTATTTTTTTTAAATATTTTACAGTTAACTATAGGTAAGTGATAGTAGTTTCGTTCTTCGCTTACTAAGGAAATCGGAGGCGGATAAGGAGGATAAGAGAATTTTGAAGGAGAAAGCAAAAACTATTGTTATTGTTAGTAAAAAAATTCAATATTATTTACTGTATAATTTCTATTTGTAAATAAAAAAATGGATTAAAATCGGTTGCGTACTTCAGAAGTGGAAAACACGACGATATAAAGTGTTTTATGTTGTGATTACAAACACGCTTATAAAGTATAGAAAATAAAATAAGAGTAACGAATGAACATATTATTGATATTATTATATATACTTACAAAAAGTTTACTATTAATTATTATATTATTATTTTAAACGTATTTTTTTTTTCATCTATTGCCAAGTGTCCATATAGACTTATTTATTCTGTGATTACTTTTTTATTACAGTTACATGTTTCAGATCAGTTTTAAAGTTTCTAAGTTCACAATAAATAACTTGCGCTGACAATTTTCATCCGTCTCTCTTTGAAAGTTCAGTGAAGTTCACCAATAAATCCCGGGTTGAGTTCAAGTGAAAAAGATTCACCGGTTTAACGGTTACGATACGGATACGACACGATACAATCTACGATTACACATACACATGTCATTACACACATTACATGTATGAGTACACATTTCATTTAAGTGAAACTCTAACATAAATATGTACTTTATTGATAAAAATATATACATACAGCTAGTATAAAGTTGTTTTACCATATATATTATTAACCGTCTCTTGTAACTTAGGGGTATGAAAAATAGATATTGGCCGATTCTCAAACTTACCCGATATGTACACAAAATTTCATAAAAATCGGTCCAGCCGTTTCGGAGGAGTATGGTAACTAGCATTATGACACGAGAATTTTATATATAAGAAGATAGACATTCAAAGAGGTTTTATTACGTTAAGTTAGCTATCGGTAACTAACTCAACGTATACTAGATTTGCTAAAAAATATTAAAAAAAAAAATGTTTATCAAAAAACAAAAACTTGTTTTAAAATTTGTTTATAGCTCATCATCATCACTTCAGCCTATCGCAGTCCACTGCTCGACTTAGGCCTCCCCAAGTTCGCGCCAGACATTATGGCACGAACTCATGTGTTTTGCTCATAGTCACCACGCTTGGCAGGCGGGTTAGCGATCGAAGGGCTGGCGTTGTCGCACCCAAGACGCTGCTTCGTGCTGTCTGTATATTTGAAAGCCAGCAGTTGGATGGGTTACCCTGCCATCTGTCAGCTTTATAACAAATAAAGCCGACCGATGATGACCGATGATGGATAAAACAGTTCCAATACCACCTTGGAACTGTTTTATCCCTTAGTCGCCTCTTACGACACCCACAAGAAGAGAGAATGTGGCTATATTCTTTACTGCCGTACCCACATAGCAGTTTATTATACCTATACAATATAAATATAAGTTGTATATAACATATCTACACGTATATGTTTATATTGAAATCAATTATAATTGACACATCTCGTATCGTTATCTCATTGTGTAACGTTTAGTGTAGTCTTTGAAAACTCCTTTCCGTCTGTAACGAGTTTCAAATTGGAAAATCTACTTAGAGACCAACTTCGTAACTCGCCTCCACGCCCTTGTTTTTCCAATTTTCTCTTCTCTACAAATCCGTAAGAAGCTTCCTTATCTGTGCTATAATTATGTTTCTTTTCGTTAAACGGAATTCATATCTAGGAATATCTTTCTCTTTATTCAAAAAATATACATATTAAAAAAAAAAAAAAAAAACTAGAAACCGCGCGACAAATCACATTACTTTCAATCCTGTCGTATTAATTGTTGCAACTGCAAATTACATTTCACAAGCCACAATAGTAAAATGTGTGAAACATGACCGCTAACAGTAGGAACAGATTAAAAAATCATCCAGGATAATAAAGAACTTATCGGCTGTGAGATCTGACGCCGGTGCCTAGCGAATGGAAAAAAGTAAAAAGGCGGGAACTTGATTCATAATGGCATCAAACATGGCGGCACTGATTGCGATCTGAAATAGAGATAAGAATGGGGTGGCTAGCTTTGTCTTGCGCCTGATGACTATAACAGTAGGTTTATAATAAACAAACATCTGCTGTTATTATAATGATTATTTGCACAGTTTGTAGGTGTTAATGTTGTGTATTTAGCTGATTGCGGCTTAGCAATTATGGCTCAGTCATTAACTCGTAATATTAGCAAAAGCTGTTAGCTTATGAGAGTTTAACTGATTGCTAATGTACTTCTTTTTATGAAGAGAAAAACATGCAAGCTTTTGTGTGCATCGTTATTTCATTAGCGAGTACTTTTGTTCACAATATAATAAAATCTTTAATATACATTACAACCGAAGGCATAGTTCTAGAATAAATAGTAAAATTAAAAAATATCATTGGTAAAAATGAATAATACTGTGTAATGTCAAAAAAATAATTAAAATATTTTATAATAATATAGAAATAAAAATTCTCTAGTGCAATTATTATTTATTTAAATAAAAAAATGTTTTGCTAAATTAAAGATTTACAACTTTACAGCTTTAACATTTTTATATTTATTATTTTAACATTTTAACATTTTTAAGGAAACAAGCTCTAAAGTTATAAATCATGCAGCTTATTTTGAAGCCTTATCCAAACAGACTGTGTAATTGTTTGACATTTTCGTTGTTTGGACGTTAACTTAGAGGTGACAAAAAAAACCAGAACCTCGTTCCAATTTTGTTCTTTTTTTGACCCTGTAAGCCTTAGAAAAAGAAATTAAAAAAAAAATTATAACACAATTACATTTGTTTGACTAACTTTTTTGTCAAACAATATCTCCCAAAAGATGTGAAAGAATGTTTAAAGTAAACACACCAATCACGTCTAAAATGCAGGTTGTTTAACAAACCTGCAATATCCAATGACATTAAAATCTTGATCAAAACCTAGTTTGACAAACGGTTTGATATTTTACAAGATGTTAAAGAAAAACTGTGAGAAAATCGTTCGAAGGACACAAAGGTCTTCGAATCACTAGTTTTTCTGAAAAGGGTGTGGAAATAAAAACAACCAATGATAAAACACCTCAATTCAGATACCACTTTTTTTACTAAATCTCCAGGGTCTATATTTCAGAAATCTACGAAAGGGAGAAATTCGTTGCTGGCTGGTATTTGAATACAATAAAAAGTGTAATAAAATAAACTGGCCGCAATAATTTTTATTGTAAGGATCGCCCTCGAATTATCATTTAGATGGGGTAGTCCGCAATATGGCGCGAGTTTCGGGGCCAAAAAAATACAGATAGACGCAGCGTCAACTGACAGTTAGGGTGACCTTTTTAGTTTTCTGAAATTGCTCCGCACTTACACGGATCATGGTTGATTGTCTTTATTGGAAACATGGATCTTTGAATAAATATTGAACAATAATGTATTCTGGCTTTTGAAATCTCCTATACCTATAAAATAGCATATTTGTTGTGTCTCGAAAAAAGAACTATTTGCGATACTCTTTCTTAAACTTCGTCGTAATTTATTAAAAGTTAAGGGTAAACGTTAATAAATATGATAGTTAGTTCTAGCTTGTTGAGTATTCATAGCAAGTGTCGGGATTTAATATGAATATTAAATTTTAAACTAAGTGTCGTCACCAACATGTATTAATGACAATCTCCCCACAAAGAAGCTATTCCCCTGAAACACATTAGTCCGATTGTACCGTGGTCACGTTTATAGCCGTTAGCGGAAGCGACAAGTATTTATTCAGGTAAATACTTTTTTTTGTACGTTTATATATTTTTTTAAGTGAAAACTTCATTAGCGGCGTTTTTTTAAACATTTAAATTTGGTTAATGTATACTTATAAAAGTTTTTCGAGGTTTGATAATGTAGGCATACAAAATTTGAATACGTAATGTATTTATGTGTAATAAATTTCTGTATATATTTCTTCTTCTTTAGGGTTAATGGCTTTCAATAGCGCCAAATTAGCCCAGATGATTTCACCAATGTCACGTAAAATTGTATATATATTCACATCAATCTATAGTGTGCTGTCAATACGTTGTTATTGTCAAAATATTCAAATTATTTACCGTAATATTTTATGATGCACTTGCAGTTTGTACTTTTGCTGTTTTCGCAATTTTTAGTAAATTGTTCTATTCTGTACACACCTATTACTTTCTAATTATAATATTTTAAGCCTTTAACACAATAGCAAAAGAATTTTTAAATTGAACAAAGATCCTAATACAAGTAATTTTAAGCAATTAAATAGCCATTTCAGTTTTACAATTTTAACTAGAATATAACTATAAGATTTGTGTTACAATATCCAGCAAAACTAAACCAGCCTACCAAAACATCAAATCGCATACGCTCATTGAATAAAACCAAATTCTAATAATCGCTTTTGGCTGAGTTCGGTTGGGGACGCCAAATGGAAAGAGAATCAGTCCTGATAAATGATTTCGGAACAAATGTTATTTTGATCTTTAGCGATACCGCGGGATTTGTGCGGGGGCGTTCAGACTGCTCGGCTTTTGATTGCATTGTGTTTATGGCGTGATCGGACAATTAATTGCTATTTTCGTTTTGGTATAACGCTACTAAGTTTGGGAAGTCAGTCATTAATTTTATTATTGAAAGGTGGAATATTTTTTGATGGCTAACGATCATTATAAGGAATAGTCGTTTATTATTTGTTGTTATGTGATTGAAATAATTACGTATATGAAATGAGTGTTACCGAATTGGTTATAGCTTTTAGTAGTATTGAAGCCTATATTTTACTGTGTTTGTGTATATTTAAAACTAAGCTATTATTAAACCTTGTTATATACGAAATAAAATCGATATTTTTGATCCATAATATTTGGAGTAGATATAAAATAGCTTAAACAGTGAAACTTACTGCTGACCAAAGCACCTATATGAGTGAAGCATTATTGGCGGATAATTTTCTACCAAGACTAACCATCTTTATAAGGGTTTTATGATAACTGGGACCAACAGGTTTTTGGCCTAGGTTGATAGAGCCACACTCATATACAGGCCAGGATAATAAACATTAGTACAAATACAAATTTGCACTCCGATCGGACCTTGCAACTGTTGGAGTTAGTAAATACTTCATCAACACTACATCAGAATCAAAATGGTAGTCAAATATAACCCAAGGAAAAAAATTGATAAATGTCAAAAAATATTGTTTTTATTTCGTTTATATTTTACAAATTCGAGAACTGAAAAAAAGGATTCATTCTTATATAATTAATAATAAACATTTCTATTCTTAACATTCAATATCATTGGCACACGCTATCATATCACATTAGTTACTAATGTAGTGCAAGTAATTTATGTAGATAAGTTACCCACTTTGAACGAAAAAAAAAAAATAATAATTTTCCATAAAAACTAGGTTAATGTGATTATTTATAAAGAAGTATTCCCGAAAGGATTGCCCTGAAAGAGATAAATTATATTATAGCAGTAGTTTAGTGCTGAAACTATTAAAAATGACAAAGTGCTTACTAATTTGTATGCAATCCAAGCTACAGTAGTGTTCTCGAGGCGAGGACCCATTAAAGGATTCATTTGTCCGAAGTAAATTGTGAACCAGCTGTAAACGACATTTTTATTGCATTTATATTAATACTAACTACCCTCCTGACTTTGTGTTGGCATAATTTTATATGCAAATACTGCCAATTATACTAACAGAGACTTTTTAATAAACCACTATCTATAAAGACTTTAATTTTTTTTTTAAATTCTAACAGGCAGCTTATAAAATTAAAAGAAACTTTTTAGTAAGGTATTAAATAAGACAAAGTTTAAAATTGATGTAAGAGCAAAATCGCCAGGTCAAAAGACCTGTATTTTGTGAATAGTTTTTTAAAAATAAACTGACATAAGTTTCTTATATAGATTACAAATTTACCATGATACCTACCTAAGATATGATTCATTTTCGAGTCAAATTAGAAAATAAATATATTAGAAACATAATTGTAAGCGCCTAGCTTTACTTACAAGATCCACATACAAAACGCCGAAAGCATTATGCACGCCTGCACGATCCTATAAAGATACGAAAAAAGTTATATATTCGAATATTTTATTATTAATTATATATTTTGTTTATATTTGTTTTATAATAAGATATTTATTTTGGGTTTTCCTTGATAATTCGAAATTAATGATAAATTTTAACCTTCGAACTATCGCGTCAGTCTAATATAAATAAGTATATGTTCAGCTATTTTCGTATCGTAAATACCAAGAATGCATGCCATCAACTTTACAATCACATAGGCCTGCTGGCCACTTTATTTTACGATACAATTTTTCTTCTTAATTCTGAACTTTAGTTATCTTAAGTCAATGTTTTAATGCCTCAATCTTAAATGCTGGAGGCATTCTTATACCAGAATTCTAATTCTGTAGGTATTACAGGTTATTAGTAATCTGTGACAGGAGTTGAAACAAGCACATAATCTATGTAAACCACGACAAATGCCTGTATTTCAAATACAAACAAAGAATAGTCATTAGCAAGCCTTACACCAGACCAGATTCCTGACTATGGGTCCATGACACCGAACTCATGACCGCTAATGCTATAGCTAGTGGCAATGACTACTACGTCAATTAAACGTCACACCATAAAGAGAGACGAGTAAAGAGAGAGATAGAGAGACAATTTTTTAAACAAATAAATATGTTTGATAAAGACACATGGTCGTCTGATCTTAATGTTACTTAATTTTTTATGCCTGTGATTTAGGTAAAAGTCGGCTGATATTGATGCTTTTTTCTTTTTGTTACAGATTTGATACTTGAAATTAGGGATCTAATCCACAACTTCCGGAGTAGACAGCGGGTTCACTGCAAACTGCGCCAAGGGGTTAGCCATTTAAAACAGTAACTTACCCACGATTAGGCCCTTTCTTCACTAAAAAGGGGCCAATTATCAACATGGCGGCGAATAAGGCTGTGATGACGTAGAGCGGAGTAAGAAACTTCTCATAAACAATTGGCGTGTCCTCCTGCTGTCCTGGTGCGTCAGCCTGACGTTTATCGCGAAGTTTGTCCACATCATATTGGGAGTTTTCGTAATCTTTATACTGAGTTTCGAGTTCCCCTTCTGAGGTTTCTTGGTAGTGACGGTAATCCAAAATACCAACGTCTAAACAAACAGAAATAAAACTAGAAAATTATTACGAAAATTATAATTATTACTATAAATGAAATACGTTTTTAAACTTTAATGGATCAAGATTATGATGTTTCTAAGTGAAATCGGCGATACTTTCTGTGCTCATTCGGTACTACTAAAAGCGATTAGCCACATTAACTGTGTAGCTACGGCATTAAAGAATATAGCCAACCCCTCTCTTCCCGTGGGTGTCGTAAGAGGTGACTAAGGGATAACACAGTTCCACTACCACCGTGAAACTTGTAAGACAGACTGATAGCGGGATAACCATTCAACTGCTGGCTTTGAAATACACAGGTCGAAGACGGGCAGCAGCGTCTTCGGTGCGACAAAGCTAGCCCTGCGGTCACCAACCCGCATGAGTTCACGCCATTTTTGGCGCGAACTTGTGGAGGCCTATGTCCAGCAGTGGACTGCAATAGGCTGAAATGATGATGATGATGATGAATGATGAATAGCCATTAAACAAAAAATAATATAAAGTTACGTTTTCATAAGTAAATAATAATATAATCGGTATCCAAATATTGGAAACTCGAAAAGATCAACAATAAACATGGTAAAAATTGGTACAATTAGCGAGCTCATGGTTTTTCTCTCACGAAAGAATAGTTTGGATATTAATACGCCACGTAATTCATCTGCGTGTTGGCGGAATGTAATAATAATTACCTATTTTTATTATATTATTACTTATATTATAATTATATTATTACCTTTTAGCGTCTGTCTAATATAAGGATCGATTGTTTCATATTTTTCATTATCATTTTTATTTATTTGTAACATACTAATATAATTTTTTTCGTACTTTTTCAATGTTTAATTACTCCGTTTAAATGTTTTTGATAGACCTCATGAAATGTCAAATATATGTTTTTGTTTCATATCGAGAATTATTTTAAATCTTTATTTTTGACCAGGCTTAATTATAAGTAAGGAGAAATATGTCGTATTTCTAAATAAGGATTGGAAAGCGGTTATTGTAACTTACGACACCAGGAACTGAGACGACAAACCAACAGCTGACAGCCATAACCGCTTGCTGTAGTTATTGGATGGAGTTGGCAACATTAGTAACCGACATGACAAACGACAACCGATAGCAAACACGACAAATCGACAACCGACAACTATAGACTATGAGATTATTTTAACGTGGAATCGTATTTTTAATTTAGACATCATATTAGATTATATCTTTATGTATATCATGTCGAATCGGTACCTAAACGGATAAAACCATGGCGTCATTGTCGACAAAACTATAAAAGTAAATGTCTGAAATTCTCTTCCATTATAAATAATATATCATCTCTCGATCACATCACAGAACTAGCATCTATTCAAGTTCCCGAGGCTCTATCAATATCGGTCGGTCATCTCGATCGAGTATGCGCGCGCGCAGTGTAATGACTCAATTATCCGCTTAGAGGAGGCGTGGTGCACTGCGCTATGTCTTCATTAAAAGCGATAGCTTTGTATGGAAATGGAGTTTTATAATATGGTTTTCTTAAGTATTATGTCATTTTTTAAATTGTTATGTAAATTAATGTACCTAGTATTGGTATGTTTTAATATCAAAGTCGAAACAACAATAATAAAAATAAATAAACAAATAAATAAATATATTATATCTAATTTATATGTATTTTTAATTATCTTGCTTGGTGAAACTAAAAAAAAAAAAAAAAAAAAACTGCATAAGTTGTATAATTAGCAAAGTATGTTGTTAATTTAACTAATTTAACATTAGTTGTAAAATTTAAAAGATTTTATCTCCATATTTTAAATAAATTCTCAATTATTATAACATTGTTAATAGACATATGCCCATAAATATTGTCTGGTTTTTCACTTTGTTGTTGTGCTTACTATTATTAATTATAGTTTTTAAAGAAAACAATGTCAAGACTGTATTTTTATTTGTAAAAATATAGTCATTTTTGGTGACATTAACGGAATCATCCACGCTATCTTGACACTAGGAAAACCATTTACACAAATGAAAAAAAAAATATGGTCAGTATTTTGTACTTGTATAAATCGAAGGGTAATGGAGGGTAAGTGGGGTGTTATTAATTGTTGATTTTATTAATTTCACTGCCAAAGATTAAACACCTTGTCTTTTCGCGTAGAGTAATATTGGTAAAAACCGCTGTGCTATCAGACAAAATAAATTAATACGTAATTAGTCTGCGTGTGTAAAATTTTATTTTATTCATTTATTTAAGATTTACCAGGAGCGATTACATCATATACAATAATCGCGAACTACTTGTTATAAACCTATTAAAGTGAATAAGCACTACGTTTATTTGTTAATTGGCAAAATTTAAAATTCTATATTAAGGTTCCTATTCATTCCAATTTAGCCGCGATAGTGGCGCACACATAGCGGTAACCGATGGTACTATCTCACTGGGAAATACAGCAAAGAATTTATCGGCAATATCGATACGAAGTCGTGATGGGCATTTACTGAGTATTTCCAGCATCGAGCCATAGTCTAAGCACTATCTTCTTTGATCTCTGCTTAAACTGACCTCGTGGGTCATGAATTGATTTTTATGGTACTATTTTACGATCTGGCCACACACACTTATGTATTAAGTATCTGTGTTGTGCTTGTAAGTTTGAACTATGATTAACGTATAAAATATTGGTTTTATTCGTTTTTGAGTTCTTAGTAACATGCCATTTGTAAATAATTACTTAATATACATGAATAGAGTGTAATATACTCTATTTTTACATAATTATGTATAAAATTGTTAAACACTTTAAATTTTACATGTTTAAAAATATTTCATTAGGTCACAGATAAAGTAGCACAGACTGTAATTTCCCCAGTGTGTTGTGGGATTTTTATGCTGTGTGTTGTGATATTTTGATGGACTTCACAATCATCACAACTGTTGTAATGGTTTCCGTTGTGCCAGTGGAGCACGGTTAATTCTGCCAATGTCTCGTAGAATCAAATACACGGATGAGATTGATCGACTGATCAATGCGATTGAGATAACAATCTCAATTTTATTTTGAAAATAGA
This sequence comes from Melitaea cinxia, assembly GCF_905220565.1. NCBI lineage: Eukaryota > Metazoa > Arthropoda > Insecta > Lepidoptera > Nymphalidae > Melitaea > Melitaea cinxia. The sequence continues at coordinate 13,528,422 of NC_059403.1, forward strand.
CAAAATAGTCAGATTATCATTGTTACACCTTAACCTATAATAGCACAAACATTTAATGATAAACTAAGACTGCAGCTATTCGTAACTAAGCTAATAGTAACTAAACTATTACAAACTAATAACACTAGGACAGACGGACAGGATTCAAAATTTTATACAAAAATATATAGTAAACACCAAAATCAACGAACATTAAAATAATGTTTTATAGTTAGAAAAATTACAGTGGCATCATCGTGATTGAACACGTCCTTCGAAATGGCTGAACATTTTGACAGATGTCAGTCCTAGGTTCGCGGTCAAGCGACCGTCACGGAGTTCAATTTCCGGGGATGGGATGCGACACGATTTAAATTTTAATATTGCGATGTCATAAAGTAGTCTATAAACAGTAGAATAAATGTTGATTTATTGAGTTTTTGTCACTTCACACATTATATGAATTTTATATAAGACTTCTTTCAAATGACGGAACTTCACAACTTCAGGGAAACTTGTAAAGAAAATAAAATAGTTTTGTCTTTTACAAACCGAAACTTTATAATATAGTAAAAATAGAGCTTAGCTTTATTGCAGTACTTTTTCTTAATACATGCAGGAAGAAACGATGGAAGAAAGACTTCAAAGGTACAATTTTTTTTATAATTTTCAGTAAGTTTTCTTATTATTATTATAAAACAGTACATTTTCGTTTCAAGACACGCTACCCAGTTGTACATTTTGTAGTAATAGTAGAATTATAAAATGCAGAGGCGTCATACATTGCGCTTCAGCAACGGCCCGGAACGACTTCGCTAGGATAAATCACGAGTGATTTATTTTTATTTGGTTGGCACTTCTGAGCGTCTGCATGTTCTGCAATGTACATTCTTTATTTAAAAATATTATTCTTACGATACATTGTTGTATTGTATTGTGAAAATAGTTTATTTTTAAATTTTACGGAAATAATTTATAAAACCTTTTTCAGTTTTTTTTTTTCTACAGATAATACATAATGTTCGTTTGGAATTTAAACGCTATAGTCACACTTTTTGATTAAAATAAGTTTTTAGTCAAATAAATTATGTTTATAAACAATTGTAGGTATATCGTGTTCATAAATATTGCAGACTTTAATTCTGTCCTATCGTAATTTTATGATACATTGTACTAACTTGTATTAAACTAGGTATTAGGAGATTATATTGAAGGGTTTTGTATTGTACAATTATTATTTTTTCTTCGATGATAAATTTTGCGTAATGTCAACATGGACTTTTCAGCAATTATTACATCCGTCCCATGAATTTGATTTGCTTTATAGCTTGATGACGTAGTTTTTTTTCCCATCGTTCGCGCTTTATAAGCTACTATCTTCAGTAAAAAAAAAACAAAATATTACACCACGATAATTACAAATAACTATAATTTTTGCATAAATTATGAAATTATCCATTATAATTATTTAGAGAAAAGCTTTTTTTTCCTTTTTTAATCGACTTTGTATGAATAAGACAAATTTACAATAAAATTAAAAATTCCTTTTTTTAAATTTTTCTTCGAAACCCGACTCGAAATATTTTTTTATATACTACAATACTGCAATACAGGGATCATCGCCAGCGGATTACTGACCTCCGCAAAAGCTTTGGATATCTTATTCACTACAGGACAACACCACTTTAGAGCGGTAATATTTATTTTACCTGTGAGCCTCTGTAATTTTGATGTACTTATCTAGTCGAGCTGCTCCAACTTTGGAGCAAGATATTGCTTTGCCTTAACTCAATAGATGAATTTGTAAACCTCTTATTCTTAACGTTAAATAAACACATTTCTACAATGTTCAAATATGTTTTATGTTGTAATTCGTGTGGTTATTCTATCGTCACCGTTCATAATGTTAGTTCGTGAACGACGTAGGGCCGTCAGTAGCAACAATGGTTCACAATGGAGTATAACAGTATAGGGCAACAAATCATCCGCAGTACGTGAACGAGCTTGTTAGGTAACGTGTTCAATTTGTATTCATGCTCTTTTTATCCTTCATATTTCTTACTTAAGTACTGATGACTTGTTTGTATATTTTACGAATATAAGCTTTCGGTTATGTTTTGAAGTAGCTGATACACGCGGTTTTTTGCATTTGTTATATAAAATGTGTAGATATATTTTTTTAAAGATTAGAAATATTAAAACTACTTTGCATATATCAGTAAAAAAAATAATTTTGTAATGTTTATTGTAATGAAATTATTAACAAAAAAAAAAAAAATTTTTTAATATAATTCATATTTAATATACTTTATTTTACATTCCCACATTACATACCCATTTTAATGTTCGAAATAAAATAAACCAACACGAATAGAAAAACAACAACGTTATCGTTATTGACAAAACGTCCAACCTCATTTTTAATTGCGTTTGTAGATTAATATTCATATTTCAATAAACATTATCAGAGGCGGTGACTTGAAAAAACGAAGCGTTATAATTTAGCCGTTCCTGATAACCCCTGTATTTTAGACGACCGAAAAAAAAAATGACTAACAATTAACAATAAATGTAACCAATGATTTTCAATCTTATCGCGTCGCTGTTGCGACTACGTATGCAGTAAACGTCACCGCTTTAACTATCTAGCTGTTAAACATATTATATATTTCTAATATAAGATGTTAATTGCGTAATTATATTAAGAAGAGTGAAAGAACGAGAGGAGACCGTCTATATGTGGGAGATAATATCGGAATCAGGTTATCAGGTGTCTACTTTCTTATATACAGGCTTAATATATATAGGTATATAAACGGTCATTTGTTTCTAAGATAGGCACCTTAAATGTCGTATTTTTGGTACTCGTAAGAATCGACTGATGTACTTATAACAGAATGCTGGGTCACTAGCAAATGCGCCAACCAGCTAGTTATGTTCCCTTCGTTGTTTGAAATGATATTGTTTTATGTTTTAAGCTAACTTTTTTAGTTTCTAATCTAGATTAGAAAATATAAAAATGATATCAAATCCAGTCAAACGTTGATATGTTATACGGATTGTAATACCATTATAATTATTATCACCTAGGGGTATAAAAAATAGCCTACGATCTATTCTCAGATCTACCAAAAATGCACAAAAATTCTGTTAAGGAGGAATTCGATAACAATCTCTGTGATACGAAATTTTTATGTATAAGATACGGTGATTAAACAATCTGTCTAAAACAATGAGGCAAATATAATAGAGTTCGGGTTTTTTCAGATTCATTCTAGCGTGTAATTCAATACAAGTTAAATAAATAATATGAAACCCGTAGTTTATTGGAAATAGAAAAGACTTAATGTTGAACTGTAACTAAGTATATATATATATATATATATATATATATATATATATATATATATATATATATATATATATACGTGTGTGTATGGCGGTACGATGTTAACCGGGTCAACCAGTAAGTGCACAATAATTAAACCCAAAGGTGGTAAAACGTCAGAAGATAAAACGCTTGTTATATTAATATAGGCAGAGTCGACTGCGTTACTGTTTCCAATTTCCGCAATCAATAAATAAAGATTATTTTGATGTGAAAAATTACCAAATTAAAAATGTAATTTCTCACTTAATATTTTTTCTTATGGCAAGTACGTGAATCGTACGTGAACTTTCATTTAAAAAATAATTAATTTTATAATTTTATTGATGTATCACATAATTACAACAGCAATAACAATCATATTTTTATGTCGAAACTATTAACTAAATTACTGAAATACAACGCCCAGAATACTCTTTATAATTGCCAACAATACGATTCTTATTAAACTCATCATTATTTTTAAATTACTTGTAACTTCTTTTTATCTGTGCTTACAAACAGACGAGTACATACCTACTAGCAAATTAATACAAATGTTTTATCTTAGAACCTTTGCACTCAACTTGTTTCGGTTGTTATGTTAATAGAACAAGATGTTTTTTTTATCGTCACTTCTATCGTTATTCGTTTAATTATTTTTTTATTTATTAATTTTGTTCTTAATTTGGTATATTAAAAACGTTGTAAATTGGAAGTTAAAATGGGTCAGATTATGAACGTTAAGTTACTTAAGCGACAAACAGGTATTTTTAATTAAACTTTTAATTAATTAAGTTTTATTGTAAATAAGATTTAGTAAGATTAGTAAAAATATACAAATAATTGTGTTGTTTGTGCGTTTTTGCATAAAAGTAAATTCAGAAATGTCGGAAATAAAATTAAATTTTATTGACAAACAAATATAGATTAATGATAAAAAATATGTTACAAAGGGCTAAACGTCAATTTTTTATTATTTTCTCCTATCTATGCGTGTCGGGACATAAAAAGTGCCGAAAAGTCGATGAAATAAATTCTCGATAGCGTGTGACTTTGCTCATCATAATATGACCTCTTGACGTCTATTCGTCCGAATGACCGAAGGTGTCGGCTTACATTATCACAGTCTTGTTGCATAAAAATAGAATGCTCCCTTTTTGAATATTATTTGAAATATACTAAAATAACAAAGAGAAAGGATTAGGTTCGTTGTTTGTTTGTTTATAATGATTAATCGTATCGGTTGTAATTGTACCGGTTAATTGAGTTAACCTTAAAACTATTGAATCTATTTTAAAAAAATACCTGGAAAAATGACATAAAAATGTCAAAAGCTGAAAATGGAACAACCAAAGTCATTAAATCTTCGCGGGCCCTTGTAGGCTTTAGGGTGACGAAAATTTAGTACCTACCTATGTATATTAAAGTCGTTTTGTATCAGTCCATCTTTGTGTTATATGAATTTTTTCATATTCTTTATTTTTTAAATAAGTAATTATATTTTTATAATATTAGGAAGACAAACATGCGTACGGTTCACCTAATGGCAAGCGGTTATCGTACCTTATGGATGACTGCAACACTAGAAGCATCGCAAGCCCGTTGCCGACTCTACACCTGACCATCCTCAGAATATCTGGCTACCTTTCTTTTTTTTGTTATCGCAGGGTAACCCATTTACGGGTGATATCCAGGATGCCCGGGTAGGCATTCCTAGAACGTATGTCGGCTTCAGCACTTGGGGGTGCTATACCGACCCCATAACCCCTGCGGGAGCCTTCAGCCGATTTAATTGGAGGGTCCCGGATCTGCAGGCAACAGGATCCCTCCAGCGACCCAGCACACCTCGAGGGTGTGCTGGGCAGAGTCCACCGTAGCGGCTCAATCGTGACATCCAGAGAAGATCTGGCTACCTTAATTTAGTATTATTTAGCTTGTAACCTTCTATAAAGTTGAATTACTGCTCCAGTCGTGCTGCTGCAGATTTTGAGCGGATTATCCTTTGCTATGCCTCACCTTAATGTACTGTTTTTATTTAACTGTTTTTTAACCGACTTCCAAAAAAGGAGGAGGTTCTCAATTCGACTGTTTTTTTATTTTTATGTATGTTACATCAGAACTTTTGACCAGGTGGACCGATTTCGACAATTTTTTTTAATCGAAAGATGGTGTGTGTCAATTGGTCCTATTTAAATGTATTTGAGATCTAACAACTACTTTTCGAGTTATATCTAATAATGCGTTTTTACTTGACGCTTTTTTTGTCGACCTACGTTGTATTATACCGCATAACTTTCTACTGGATGTACCGATTTTGATAATTCTTTTTTTGTTGAAAAGGGGATATCCCTAGTTTGGTACCATGACAAGGAAACCAGGATCTGATGATGGGATCCCAGAGAAATCGAGGTAAACTCCCGAAAATCCTCAATAACTTTTTACTGGGTGTACCGATTTTGATAATTTTTAATTTAATCGAAAGCTGATGTTTATCATATGGTCACATATAAATTTTATTGAAATCTGATAACTACTTTTTGAGTAATCTTTGATAACCCGTAGTTACTTGACAATTTTTTCGTCGATCTACGTTGTATTACTGTTCGATGTAATTGAAGTCGGTTTTTTTTTCGTTTGCGAGCAAACACAATTATATTTCAAAAGCTTTACTCGTATCAAAATATACATAGTAGGTACTAGGTAGTTAGGTATTTACTGATTTTAGCGGCTAATTATTTTTACAGATTACTTGTAAAACTGTTTCCTTATCTCTAACTTGTTTTAATAATGTAAGCAAATACAATGAAATCGTAATTCATTATGATGTTGTTCCTCATACTCGTAATATACATTTGATTAAAAGTCATCTCGGGTCAGCTCATCTCGTCTTATGATCGTAATGTTGCCAGTTTTTTACAAATGCATCCTCACATTTCTAAAATATATATAGCATATATAAAAAATTGATCAATTTTACAAAAACAAAAAAACATTTGACATTCACATTTGTATGTCTTCAGCCAGTATTAGTACCTAAATGCATTTGTAGCAAAATTACGTGAAATAAAAAAAATGACAACAAAAAAAATTGATAAACGATTATGCAATTATTTCCCACCACTCATAGCCATATAAAATGTCTTTACCGCATAAAACAGATCTTAAGTAATATATTAAAACTATTGGTGTATTCCAGCGCGATGTGTCATCTTTATGGACCATTTCGCCGTATATTTCGGCGATCCACTGATATATAGCGCTCGGTAAGGTCTCAAGACGGTAGTATATTGTTCCAAATAGGGTTTATATTACAAAATATTTCATTAAAAGATAGTTACGTTTTGTTTTCAAGGTATTCTTGTAAAATAAATATATAAATTGCCGTACAATTACTAATTTGTCAGAAAATTTATTTATTGTGACTGTTTTGTTTGTTATATAAGGCGAATGATACCTACGTAAATTCTAAAATTGTATTTATTTCTCCCTCTTTATCTCTATACAATAAGACGATAAAATACTACTTTATACAATCGATATAATTTGCGACACAATCGGTTAACTCATAATAGGGAAATTAATAATGCGTATATTTGCTTCAAAAGTAATTAAAAAGTTCCACAATATATGGAACAGAGATTTAAAGGTAATAAATACATCTTGTGTAACAAAGGCAATGCTTTCGTCGATCGGACAAAGCATGTAAACAGAGCATGTATCACCAAAAGGCAGGACAGCCACCAGGGGCCCATAACTTAAGCGGACGTGCCAGATCAAAAGTGCCGGAGGCGATGGACAGCGCGATTTATATAGGCTATGCGATAGTACGATACTCGGTTGTAGTGAAAAATAATGGCCTACGACTTTATAGGGCCATTGAAGCTTCAATGTATGATACGTCGGAATATTACCGGGCACTTGTTTATTTTATTATTCAACGATATAAACTAAGAGTTTTTGTTTGGTAGAGAAAAGTGTATGCGTTTTTATAACGTTAAAACAACAGGTAGGTACGTAACATTTAAGTAACTAAAAAAAAGTAGAAATACCCTTCATTAATAGTATTTTTATTAATAAATGCATAGTATTCGAATAATATTATATGTCTGATCGTAAGATGTGCATTTGACATGAAAACTTTAAATGGAGTATTTAATTTCGATCGAATTTCGATTTAGTAGGATCAGTTTTCAAATGATTTATGTACTTATACTTCTGTAACTATGTACCTTTCTTGTTTAATAAAACATTTAGTTGAATATTGTAAAACTCCAATAGTAAAACGTAACTAAAGATTTAGAAAAATATCTCAAGCAATATATTATTGTTTAAAATTATAGTCTATTAGGATCAAAGGATGTCAATAGAACTCTTTCACGCAGACTACACTGTTCGTTTGTCTTAATTCATAAGATACATCAAATTTGAAGCGGGTAGAAACATGATGAACTTTCTGATAAAGATCTGTAATCTACTATACGCAAGCTGTGAAACTAAAAATTGATACTAGTTTATAGTCTTACAGCTCTGTTAACATCTACTATAAAGGCCAGCTGTTAGCTCAAAAAAATCTCTGATAGCCTATCAGAAGAGGTAAATTTTATCAGTAAACATTGGAATGATATCTAATAATTTTTCTCATTACGTCGTTAAAAAAAAAAAAAACAAAAAAAAAACAGAAATTGGATTGAATTTAGTTTATTATAATTAAATATAGTCAAAATATTTGATAGTAATATCAATTCAAAACGGATGTGGTGTTATACCGATGTATATGTTGGCAACACGGAGATAACCTTTTGCAAGTCTTCGAAATTATGACATGGCGGCTCTACAAGTTCCTTTGACATTCACGCTGGACGGTTTTATGCAATATTAACATATTATAGTACGAGTATATACAATAAACGAAAATACACAAAGGTATATTAGGGGGTAAGTGGCGTGTACTGTGCACGGATTTAGAAAAGTCTTGCTAAGAAATTCGATCATTTTTGGTTGTAGGTAAACAGTTTAGCTCTAGTGAATGCTTTATGTATTTATTTTTAAAATATTACATACCTACTATTTTCTCCTATTTCCTACTATTTCCTTACTTTTTCTATTATTTTATAATACGGTGTAGATATGAAATCAAATAATTTAACTTAATTATTTTTTCAACGCAACACGGGTGACTTCAACTCCTTTAGTGATGCAGATCGATCCATGTGCGGTAGTAACACAGCATAAGCACAGATTACTAAATAGTTACTACGTGTATAAGGTGGAGCGCTCTACTCGTTTACCTCACCCAAAGGTTCATTTGTATAAAAATATCAAAAGAACAAATTAAAGATAGCATATACTTTAAACCATATCTCGAATCTATTAGAACTTTACACACCTAACGATATTAACTTCCGAAATAAAGTAAAAAAAAAAATGAAACAAATTACAGAAACTATACTGCATAAACACGTCCCATGTGTTTTAATTGGACAATAAACACGATTCGATTTGTGCATGCTGACGATAGTGTAATATTAATTATTATAATACGTTCATTGAATAACATCATTATTAGTTATCTGTGTTATCAGCGCGGTCCATTGAGACTGCATTCGCTGAATGAGCTGCGACCTAGATTGTTATTTAAATATTGTGTTCTAGAACTAGCCTGCGTTATTTAATGGCAGTGTGTATTTTATAGGTACTTAATAAATATGACAAATTTAGACAGATCTTTAGAATATAATAGATTATACTTTAGTACAGACCACTTTGAAAAGATTTTTAAATCTAACAATCATTTGAAGTACAGATTTACAAAGCTTATCGCTAATTAGCGATCTCTTCGAGGCAACCTTTAGGTCGTAGAAATTGTGCAAAGAAAATGGAGGTGGTACATTTTATAATTAACTAGCTTTCCGCACTGCAGTTTCGTCTGCAGGAAATCAGGAGAAACGTTGATTACATATTTGTACACACTTCTCCGGCTGGCCTCTCTTTTGCAACATTTTTAATGGAATGCTATAGGCAGCGATATTGGCGATAGGAAGTAAGTGATAAATTTACATAAATAAAAAAACGAGTATTTTTTAGACCACATGACTGAAGTAAAAGTTCTTTAGCTCCATCTAACTTACATCTCCTCTCTTCTTCTTCTCTTCTATCCCTCTCAACTTCCGTCGCGCCTAAAAGGAAAATAAAAGAACATTTTAAAGATTTCATTATTCAGGATTGTCTAGCAAACTGAAGACCTAGAATTCTACTTCTATCACTGTAAAATGGCTAGTTTTCGGTTTTTTGAGACGTAATAGCAATTCGGAGGTATTAAAGGTTTCTGTAGCATATTTTAGGAAACGTAATTAGACCATACATGTTGTATCCTTGTTTGCTACTTTTATTTAATGTAAATGAATATGATTCTTTATTATATAGTGAAATTAAAATAAGTGTGGATATATTGACTTTTTGTTTCATCACTAGTTAGTATAATACTAAGTCGCTTTCCGCGGTCTGTATGCTTACATCTTTAAAACTACGCTACGGATTTTGATGCGGTTTTCTCTATATTGATTCCAGAGGAAGGTTTGTATGTAAAATACATGCATAATATAGTAGAGGACCACTGATAGTTTATGCACCCGTGCAAAGCCGGGATCGCTAGTTCTTAAATAAAAACAAAAAAAAAAAAACACGTCATGGATTGACTAACACCTCAACAGTTTTGGTATATTTATCGGTGTACATTTACTGTTTGACGCCGAGCGAGAAATTGCGTTTTGAATATGTTGCCAATGAAAAAGTTTAGGAAAGGGAAAATTTTATAACTACCATTTTTTCAAGTAGGTACATTTAGGCACATGGTGGCATGTTTAAACTACATAGTTAAAATTTTGGTGGAAATTACGTATTCTTAAATTATACACTTATTTTTTTTTTGAAAAATAAATTTTAGGTACAACTTACTACTAACGTCAATAAACATTTTCCAAATAACTTCAAAATAAATTCTAAAATAGTAATTATTTTTGACTTTACATTTAGTTTTTGTTTTTCATACATTTATAGTTATTATTTTTATAACAATAGCAAAATCAGTTTTGCGTAATGCGTACAGATATAACACCACAACATTTTTCAAAATGGAAGCGTAAAGAAATATAGTTATATCAATTGAAATTTGCATAGCGTGAAAAATTATATTTAATATATCATGCTTCATTTATGATTTATGAATCAATTTTCTTTTATCACACATCTCAACAGCTTGTTGTTAATATAAGCAACAGATTAAAAAATAACCGAAACGATTAATTCCCGCCAAAAAATGACCGGCATTGTAACATAAATAATGAGTGAACTTCACACTTTATTTATTCGAACGTTCAATTATTTAAAAAGAGTAAAGAAATATGTGATATGTAGATAGGTGTGAGAGAGATGTCATTACGTTAAAATAATTCGTTTTGGAGGATGTCATACTCGAAAAGAAAGATAGAGATAGACGTATGCGATTTTGGTGTGTCGAAAAGAGAGGGAGAGAGTAAAATAAAAGATGGCTGTGGTCTTTACAATTTGCATATCATCTTTATGGATCTTCCTTTTAATTGAGAGGCAGTGCGAATGTGTTTTGGGTGCATGAGTTAATTAAGGGTTGATTGATGATGGTCGCTACCGATGATATTTTTGTGATAAACTAGAATTTTCGCACGATTTCAAATGCATTACTACTGCTCCTATTGTTTGAGACACAATTACTTTTTTTCCTATCTACTGCCGAAATAAAATAATATGTCAAATCTGTCCCGTAAATCTCTTAGTGGCTGAAATAACTGGCATTTTCATTTTGACGCTAGAAACATTTAAGCTATTAAGGTTATTAATAAAAAATATATAGTCTTTTTTTTATATCACTAGGTCGGCAAGCAAACGTACGGCTCACCTGATGGTAAGAGATTACCGTAGCTTATAGACGCCTGCAACACCAGAAGCATCGCAAGCGCGTTGTCGACCAAATCCCCAATCCCCCCAGGAGCTTTGGTCACCTTAATCACCAACAGGAACACAATACTGCTTGGAAACAGTATTATTTAGCTGTGATCTTCTGTAAGGTCGAGGTACTACCCCAGTCGAGCTGCTCCATATTTTCTACAGAAAAATATATATTTCTTCTTATACACGTAAATCGCAAGAACACTCAGTTACAACCAAACTCCATAGATACATAATTGTACTGTTTCCAGAGTCTCCTGGGTCCATTACCTATTAAGGTTGTTAATAAAAACATATATTTTTCTGTAGAATATATATATATTTATTAATAACCTTAATATAAGCATTTTTTTATTCTCATTGCAATTATTATGTATATGTATAGACTACAACAAGAAAAAGTTACGTTGTCTTTCGAAAATTTCTTCTTTAAGTGGGTAAAGTTTTATACTGCTATGTCATAGTTATCATTGTTAAACAAAAAAAATATTGTTTCTAGTTAACATCCATTTTGTTCACCCTTTTTTCACTTCTGAGAGTGTGAAATAAAATAAGAAATATTTCTTGAAACTAAGCAATTCAAATTTATGTATAATTTCAGCTCAAGCGAGATGTTAGATTTTTGGTAATTTTGTGTTTGATATGACAACTTGACATGTTTACTGTATAAATTTTTATAAAGTTTGTATTATTTTATTCATGAAATTATCGTCCAATCGTTATCGTTCTTTTTGCGTGAAGGAGTAAACAATATCCATCCTCATAAACTTTCTTATAAAAATATTAGTATTGGTAAACATGACTTGTTAGTTTCTGTATCACTGGTGATTTCATAAAAGCTATTAATAACAACTGAATACATTTTATCATTCAATAAATAAGCTCGTATTTTGCACTTAATCTTTATCATCGAAATTATATCAAACTATTTCATAACTCACAACTTAATTTACACATTGTCAACAACTCAAAAGCGCCGCGGAACAGATATAAACTTTCATTTATGTTATTCAATAATCGCTCTTATGATATGGTAATAAGATAAATTAATAGAATATTGAATTGATTTGCAACTCCTTGTTTTTATCGATTCCGAACTTTATTTTAACTATATAGGGCTTAAAATATCTTGCTAGTGTTGAATATTAGTGCATGTTGTGTGTGTCCTATTTTATTCTAGAGTCACGACCTGCCTTATGTTTCCGTTCTATTGACTCGGGTCTGACAGCCTTTGATAGTACCGACTCATTCATAATTATTAAAACACTATCGATTATAGACAACGTTAACTTATTTAATTCACTTTTCCTGAAATCCCATAACGAAGATGTGGTTATCACATACCTAACCAATATGCTGACGAATACGGCTACATACATGTACATATGATAATTACTAAAAAAAATATAAAAAGTTTTTAAGGAAGATATAATAATTTTTGCTAAAATTAAAAAAAAATGTTCACTAGCCAGACTATTATAATTATTTGTAATCTATAAACTTTAAATTACCAAAAAGTTTACGATTATTTAATTGCTACAAAATTATGTTATTAAGCATTACGTAGGTTCTAATTCATTATAACAATATATGACTTGAATTACATATATGACTTGAACTATACTTAATATATAAATAGTCTTAAATAGTGCAACGAGGACGGTATTCGTCATACCAAAAGTTTGATAATAGAAATATAAATAAATTACAAAATGGATCGGATACATTTAAGAAAAAAAAAACTCATTTATCTATTGACTACTTAAGAGTAAATTAAAAAAAAATATACGTGTAAAAAATCAATTAGTATCTCATCTCCTTTTCCTAAACGGAATGATTCCTATTTATTTATAAATGAAAAGAGTCTCAACTTGAATGACACACTGGAATCAGGAATGTCTTTTAGTCATCCACACAAATCCTGATTCGATACGGACAAATAAATTTTAAATCAATTTGTTGGATTTAGGAAAGACATCTTTTAACGACCCTGGGTAGGGTGGACTTCTGAAAATAAATTTATAGGACAAGTTGTTTTTTCAAGTTCTCAATAAGTAGTGTCAGTAGCTGTCCAATTCTTTCTTTCTTAAATAATCTATATATCTTTTTCTTTTATGTTCTTTGAAGTATTTAAAAAAAAACACTTAATAGCATATTAAAATAAGATAGATTCTGGTAATGGCTAGCATGTTGTAGTAGTGCGTAGTAATTTTACACAGCTGAGTCGACAAGAGTCCAGTTTTACAGAAAGTCAGGCTAGAGTAGCTATTATATTTATGTACCTATGCATATATTTTCCTCGTCAATCATTTGCAGTTCTTCTTTTTCTGCGTCACTTGATGTCAGGTACCATTCTTGTTTGTTGATTATTTATTTGTCTTAAAAGTGCTTAATATTTTGAATTTCACTATCCTACGAAATCAAAAGCGATGGTTGCCATACGAGCAGGGTTACTCGTCGATTCCTGCTAGACCCCATACTGAGTAAAGGATCCGAGTCACTCTCTCGGATATCTCGAATATTAATTAATAGTTTCAATACGAATGACTCAGTACTAATCGTACGCGGAATTGTTAGACATCGCGGCGTCTGTGATTGTGATTTTTACAGAATCCAATAATGGTTAGAGATTTTTTTTATTGTGCATTTCTTTGAAATTTTAATATTACTTTTTGTATTAATTATCAGGTTACTTAAAGCGAATATAATTAATTATAATATATTGTTTAAAAAGTGAATTTCACTAGAGAAAATTCTAATATTACTTACTACTGATAGTGTTTTGTTTTCAACTTTAGAAATAAAATCATTTAATTTATAATCTTATTGGATAAGAGATATGTTATAGAATATATTACATGAATGATATTTAATAATTTAATATCTGCTGTAGTAGTTTTACTTTTTCACAGACTTAAAAAAATAGGAGGTTCTCAAGTCGACTGTATTTTTTATGTGTGGTATCTCGTAACTTTTTACTGGGTAAACCGATTTCGATGATTTTTTTTTAAATCAAGAGGTGGTACTTGTCATGTGGTCCCATTAAAACTTAATCTAGATCTAACAAGTACTTTTCGAATTATCTCTAGTAATGCACGAGTACTTGAATATGTATCGTTTACCTACGTTTTATTACTTGTCCAAGTAATTGAAGTCAGTTTTTTTTTGTTTGCGAGCAACCATAATTATTGTGCTGTACACACAAAAACATCAGTCGTCGTTTCTCAGTCTCTTAACTACATCATCTTTCTTGCAATATCTAGCTGCCGACTTTCAAGCCTCTGCTAATACGATAATTTTATATGGTTTTCGTTTCTTTTACACTGCTGTATTTTGCTTTTTTTCATTCACCTTATATGTGCTGATAAAAATATATTGTCGTTTTGCTACCGAGACCAGTCTCCATATCTTTCAATCTACACTTATGAGTGTCTATTTTAGTTGACAACAAAAAGATTTTGCTGTCAGCAAGTGGTAAGCAAAAATACTACCAGAGCTACCAGAGCAGATTGATCAATGGGGGGGGGGAGGTATTAGATGGATAGCTAAATTCGCAGAGTAGGTGCCATCTTGTATATACGAGTACAATGTGAAAGCATCCACGAACAGGTGGAACAAATAAGGACATAATTGGAACTGATCGTTTGTTTAAGACTACGACGGACTGTCTATTACTCCATCCTACGACACGATATGAGTATGATAGTTATTATGAATATATACTTATCGAGTATCAACCGGTATCCTATTAAAATCTATTATATTGTTTTAAATTCGAATATTTTGTAAGAAACGGTAGAAATGCGCGTATCGAATCGGTCACGGTATCGACAATCGAATAAAAAGTAGGAATCCAAAGGAAATGGTTTCAGTGCGATGAGCTCCCGAAATTGAATAAGTTGATATTACCAATGCTCGAATTAAAAGACACCACTAAAAAACCTTTTTACGATTCATTGCTTTGCTTGGATTCCTGGCTATGATTGGCAGTAGTGATGTGATCTTTGATCTTTAATTAAAAAGTATACTAAGTAATACAAATATGAGAAGTAATTTATTAAGACTTTTCATCGATTAAAAAAGTGATAGATTATATGATGACTCGTTAAGTTTTTTTTTATTAAGTTGCGTTTTCTGTTTAATTTTGTCCCCATATTCTCTTATTCCACATTATACAAACGAAGTTTGCTACGTAAACGAAAATGATTTATAGTTTATCGATATCGATAGTCGATAGCTACAATCAGGTGGAACAGTGAAGAATGACATTTAGAAACGGTAGCCGGCTGCCCAGCAGGGGGCGGTGCTTGGACGGCCATCTTTATTTTATTATTTTTTAGCCCTTGTTTATCCAGCCCGCGTCGCGGCTGACTGGTTGGGGCAATCAATAAAATGTTAAATGCTGGAGCGTAAAACCGCTTCGGAATTAAATACGGCGTTACGTTCATTGTAGGCCGGTCTATCGTTCCGGTACGAGGCATTCTACGGTGTAATTATTTGTTGATAAAAAGATAACAACGATATATGATTCACCTAAGTGATTTCAGATGACAGCTCACTTCAACAATCTTATTAGATTTAAACCATGCTACTAAATCAGCTCGAGGAAATTCCGAGGGGGCTTAAAAAGACCAATAAGAAAATTATAACAAACACGGTCCGTCGGTGGCAATTTCACACTTTATTAATGCAAGTATTAGGGCTAATTCCATCGGTTGACACGTGCCGAATTTGCTTTTCCCATAAAACCAGAACCCTCCAAGTTAATTTAAAAAGTATCTCCGCCAACATTGAATCTTATATCTCTAATAACAAATCTCATGTTGGTATACCGCTGCAGTTACGATTCAAAAATCGAGTACGACACATTACCGCCTTAAGTATTAAGAAAACAAAGTTCGTTTTAATGCAACAAAAATACAATCACGTCGAAAGTGTTTACATCCCTCCAATTTTGACGGATACACAAAAGCGATTCATAGATAAAATTGCACACTCAGGTTCCGCGGTCCATAGATCACAGAGTAATGCGGTCACGCTGTATGGTATTAAGTGTCAGTTATCGTCTCCACGGAGCTTAGGTTCTGTATAATACATTTTTATGTTTGTGCGCTCCCCTTGTTGTAATAACAACATGAAGTGAGGTATACTCGGATTGAATACGGCATTATAATGAAATGATTCATATTTAAGTGAGTCCTCCCCTTCGTCGCTATAATTTGATGGTGTCAGAGTTTCGAGGCAATATCTCTTATAAAAGTGATGCTATTTTGTTTAAACTTTACAAATCTTTTTATTTAGTTCCTTGAGATGTTTGACTAAGATCTGTCTAAAAAGGTCTCTTTGATGTTTATGGTGATTCTGATATTACTAGAATATTAGGAATCAAAGAGACAGAGAGAAAATATTTAATTTTTTATTTATATTTTAATTTCATCAGTACTCTCGTTGAAGATATCAATATAATTTATCATAGAAGAATTTACTCGAAGGCATAAAAAATCTCGTATAAAAAATTTTACTCTTAAATTTATTAAAAAAGAAAAAACACGTAGAAAGTTATATTTTACAAGTCTTTAACCCACAGCCATGAATTCATTAAAACATTGCATCTCGTTTTGTTCCCAGAGTCACATCTAATCCGGGATGTAGAGATAGCGTTGATAACGCGATTAAAGCCAGTTATAGAGGATCTCCTTAATGTGTATGTAATAGTTAGACACGTGTCAGGCGCGTGTCAGCCGCCGCCGTCAGCTTGTTTGTCCTCGACTTACCGGGATTAGCACTTTAGCTGAGCTTTGGCGATGCGCCCTGCCTTGTTGTTATTCGGTTTTAATTACTGATTGATCCGATAGATACCGTTAGTTATAAATTAGACAAAGGGATTTGCTTAAGATACAATTGTGTCGGTGTCTTGTTTTTGTGTGACCGATAGAGTTATGGGTATTTTGCTATACCCCATTAATCACATCGTTGGTACTTTTTAATGTAGAGAGATATTACGATTTTTCTATATATTAGTTTTCTTTATTGAGTTATTCCATACATTATTTTAAATAAATTTGGATGAAAATTAGATATAGGTATATACAACATTTTATAGATAGGCAGTAGTTACTAAAGATAAATAATAAATATAAAGGTCTGTCATCCACTAGGATTTTCCTCCTATGAGAGGCGTACGAAAACATACACACGACACTAGTGTTCGAGTGCGTTTCCACTGACACGGAGCCGGGCAGGGTGGAATGGACAAGAGAAGTAGAAAGTGGCAAGTGTTTACCATAGGAACACGATACTTGAGTGCAGTATTATTTTACTGTGATCTTTTGCAAGGTTGAGATACCTCCTCAGTCAGCCTACTCCAGATTTCAAGGAAGATATATTCTGCTGTGTCCCTACCTCGATAGTCGATATAATGATACAAGATCTTTTTTTCGTTTTTTTTTTGAAGCGGCTGAAAAAACCAAGCAGACAAATATGGGGGTCTAGGCTCCGAATATGATTTTGTCCCATTCGGTGTCGAGACCCTTGGTCAGTGGGGTCCTAGCGCTATTAGAATTTAAGGAAATAGCAAAACGGTTATTCGACGTCACAGGAGACTGAAGAGCTGGCAGCTACTTCGGACAAAGAATTAGTCTAGCTATTCAAAGGGGGAACGCTGCCAGTATTTGTAGTTTTATATGTATAAATATTTGTAGCTGCTTTTACATTACAATGGCTCTCAAAGACCTTTTATCCTCCGTGTACAAGTTATGGTAGATAACAGGTACACTTCTACTATTACCATTTAGTCAACTTGTATGCAGATTATATGAATACAACAAAATTTACAACATTTTACAATTTTGCAGTAGATAGAGGGAGGAACTAGTACGTACTACTAGTACGTACGTGTATGTTATACAGAATCCAGATAGGAGTAAGTTGCAAAAAGGGTATTGATGAAAAAGGTGCACGCAATAGGATCAAAGGTAGACAGACGGATTGGACACAATTTTGATGGCTCTGACAAAACGAAATAGAGCGGACAATTCATGCGGAACAGCACCAAAAAATGTAGCTCCCATGCTAAGATGATCTGTTGCATAAGTTTTTTTAATATTTCGTTTAGCAGTGTTTTTTTTAATAAATAAATGACGTTATAAAACTAGACGAGAGCGATTTAAAATCAAGTATTTGATCTTATAGCGATTTAAAAATAATTTGAAGTAATTGATCTTATGTTATACTTTTTTGAAGTAAAACTTCTTTAGGCACGCTTGACTTGGGGGGACTAAGCTAGTAAATATGTGAAGAGACCGTTACGAAAAGTGTGATCGGGCGAGGCGAACGGAAGTTGAGAGGGGGATATAAGTTAAATGGAAAAAGTAAAGAAGTTTTACTTCAATCGTGTGGTCTAGAGCACAATCGTTTTTTTAATGTTTATGTAATAGCATTGCTTAAAACATAAATAATTATAAGACCACAACTGATAACACTTAGGTATATAACATACTATAGATTATTAGATGTACACTGACATTGTATTCCAATGACACAAGTTTCTAAACTTAAAAAAAGCGTTGTCTATAATATGGAAATAGGAGAGGACCACAGAAGACTAATCAGTAGTCGTAACTCTGTATCAGTAACCGGGCCATCTAGTATATATTTCATTAATAAAATAAGCGGTTCTGTATCACACCGTTCTCGGAAAACCAAAACTAGTATCGTAAGTGTGAAACAGTAAATATCGGTGTAAACGGGGCTCAGCGAATCCTGGCTGTTCAATCTTGTTTTATGTGTTGTATGCGAACTGAATACCTCGTACGAAGCGAACATGTTTAGGGGAGAGGGTAGGAAATACATCCGACTATTCTTTTGTTTTTACGGATTGAGAGCAACATTGTTAGGTGTAGGTGTTATTTGCTTCATTTTTAAATGAAATGAAATGAAATGAATGAAATTGATGAATACGCTAATTTTAAATTTAATTTGCTATAATAATATAATTACAACTTTGTGAAATAAAAGCTCTTTACGCACGCTTGACTTGGGGAGTAAGCTAGTGAATGCGTGACAAGCGCGTTACGAAAAGTCTGATTGGGCGAGGCGAACGGAAGTTGAGAGGGAGATATAAGTTTGTGAAGATAGAAATAGGGTTAGTTACGTTTCGTAAGTTTTACTTCAGTCGTGTGGTCAAAAGTACACTCGTTTTTTTTAACGATGATAAATTTTTTTCTAGATAAAATAATTTATTAGTACAAATATAATCAGTCATCATCAGTCATCATAATTATATTCAGCCTATCACAGTCTACGCCAAAAATGGCATGAACTCATGTGTTTTGCCCATAGTATAATATATATAAGATCAGGATAGCCTGATGTAAAATATAATTAAGTGTGGTAAGGCATACTGGATCAGGACCCGGTCCAGTCCAGATCAGGATAGCTTGAAAGAAATTACGCAAACTGAACCTGAATCGCGCTATTAATGTTTTTAAGCGCACTTAGTATATATATCTATATATATATATATATATACAGTTATCAGGACAGTTTAGCAGGGAGTCCATTTCTACACAGTGGAGTAGTCGTAAGTAATAGGAAATAGTTAATTAGTAGTTAATTATTAGAAGATAATAAATAAAAATAATTAATATTTAAAGTAAAAACATAAATAAATAATACATTGGAAAAAATAAACGGAAATAAATATCATAATAATTATGTTAAGTAACACATAATATCAATTCGCTTTTTTTTTGTTAAACATTTTTTTCAAGAATATATATTCGTGTTTTTTAAAAGGACCAGACTGAACCGGCTGATCAGGATAAGATGAGATTTCCTGATCGGGTCCAGATCAGGAAATCTCATCTCATCCTGATCAGGTCCAGACAAATCATCTGCGTTATACTTGATTATATTTTACATCAGGCTATCCTTGTCTGGACCAGACCTGGTTCTGATAGAGCTTGCCGGATCTGGCATGCCTCATTCTATACCTTTTTTTTCCAGTCGGTAATTACTTATCCATAAAACAATATATAATTTATGTGGAGTAATTGTGTGATTTTTTTCTAAAAAGGGATGCAAACATCCTAATCTTAGCGTATTAACATATATCTATAAATGATGATATTAGTATAATTTCAAAAAGTTCATCCAAAGTAAGATCAAATATTATTCTTGAAAATAATTTCTTAAAACGAATTATAAACTAAACTGGAAATATCAATAGCTTTGACAATGAAAAAAAAAAACATATTTTTCTAAGACCGTTAAAAAAAATTACCTTTACAAATAGCACACTTTTGGGACATAATTTAACAGAATAATAGGTGTACTTACACGTATATCATAATAAAAATAAAGAGAATGGGCGATACAATATCGGGGCGAGCCCGGGGCGATGAAAAATAAATAAAAATTGTACGGCGGAAGTGAGCGGGAAAAGTTATGACGCTATTTTCTGATGGTATGGGGAAATGCTATTATATTTTTATTCTATGTGTACAAATTAATTTAAGATTGAATAAATTTCACTGCAATTTGAATTTTTATAATTAATATGTCGTATAATGAAAGTAGTCGTCACATTAACTTCTCATTTACACGATTGTGTGATACCGAGTCGTTAGTGCCTTAGGTCCATGGAAGCTACAGCTGCACTTCGTGAAGCAAGACATGAGAGTCAGTGGTTTTACCCGTAATGAAACAAAACACTGTGCAGAGTGGAGAATATTTAATCGAAGGTGGGTCCTGGAAATAGCCTTAATGGCAGGCAGAAGAAGAAGTATTAAGGAATTATTCCGTTGAGCGTCTCATAAGTTTTATTGTCTATTTTTAACAAAATTAAGAATTATTGTATTTGAAATTTTACATTTAAGCGTTGTCCCGTTAAAAATTTGCAAGATAAGCACGGATGTTTCTATTAATATGTAGAACACAGGAAATGGTACCTGTATGAAAAACTGTAATGTACTTACTTGTATAATGATTTCATCAAATTTTCGTTCTTTTTTCAATATATAAACAAAAACTATATAATATCAAAAGTCCAAAGTCTTTTTAATAATGATGATGATGGTATTCCATTAAAAAAGGCTGAAAATTTTATCTTTTTGTACTGCATCATGAGATTTTAGGACGAGAAATTTACGAGGGCTAATGACACTGGCCGAACGAGGCGCGAATCGGTAGGGGCGGCGATATTTCATCATTTTCGCGCTTTTTAACTCAATAAATTATTTTTTCCTGTCTCGACCAAGCTTGTCTAAGGAAACTTTTTGAATTCAAATTACAGTTTGGAAAAGTTATCGAACTAATAAAAGTTTTCTTATTTCACTTGAAACATCATCACAAACGTCTGAACAGTAATACTTAATAAATTTTGATAACAGAATACGAGTAACCTGCTGTAAAATTTAACCCTTGACTTATAACGAGGATGTCAAAACGACCCTATTATAGCAGGGAGCGGTAAGCATTTTGGCAGATGTGACAATTACAACAAAAGTCGGTTTCGATTGCGGCTGAATAGAGGGAGATAATGTTTAAATCATTCACGATTCTTTTTACCCATCACTTTTATCAACAGAGTGCGATGGTATTTTAGTGAATTTAAGAAGGTTTTAAATGCTTGGTTTTTAATGCTAATAATTGATTATTATTTTTACTTATTTACTGTTATATTAAAAGTATCTTCTAGAGTATCTCATAACGAGTACCTACGGTGCAACTGCGTCATTGCAATGGGACAAATGTTGCCGAAATAAAGATATCTGATAAGAATAATTGAAACATGTGTCAGTTGTTGTGACAATAGAGTATTGTTTACTATTAACGATGACAAAACTGTTCTCTGCTTGATAAGGGAACTGTTAACTCGACACTTCACACCCTATAGCAATAATAGTGAGTGAACCACATAAAATAGTTGTAATCTTAAAGATACGGGGACGTAATTGGGATGTTGAAAGCGTTAACTCGATGAAGAAAAAAACGTGGGTTCAATTGGTGTTGTATATCGTGTAAGATCTTTTTTTCTAGAGTTTTTAACGATTGACGCTAAGAGTAAATGAATTACTTGCCGATTTTTATTAGCAGAATAAGCGGATCAGGGGTAGTTAGTGCTAATACAAATAATATTCTGTGTCAAATGACAGTTCAGAACTGTTTTGGAAGTTTGGATTTGTTTTTGATGATATAATAACTAATAATAGATTTTTATTGAAATTATTTAACTGTATTTTATTGTTATTTCTTTTTTGGTGGACAAAGGCGTTACACGGTTAAATGCAAGCAATGAAGCGAAACGTCAGTGTTGATGAAATTTTAAGATAGGACGCATGGTTTCAAATTATATTGAGACTCAATTTCCTGTGCTCAGTACAATAAACAACGATATATTAATATGATAGCGATCTATAATCACAAAATAACGTCCTGACTTACTGACCGACTGATATATCATCAGAAACGGCACAAGGCTTACAATATACCTACATAATATAAGGCTATTGAAATTTGGCAAGTAAGCTTCGTTTACAATAAATATAATTATTAAATAATAACACATTTTAGAATTAATAAAGAATGAAATAAAATATAAACGTTTTCGTAACTACCCATTATTTAAACCTTAGAATTAAATATTTTATTTTTGTATTTTTAAGTGAAATAATTACGATTTTTTTAGGATTTTTATTCTCGTAAGACCTTTCACTCTCTCCACTCTATTACGGGAAATCTACCATTTACAATATTAGACGTAGGTTGTTTTTTTTTATTAAGGATCGATTAAAGTAATAATAAAGTAAATAAAAAAAAGACTGGGTGAAATTTTTTTTCGCGCAGTGTCTAAATTTGTATTTAACCTTCTTTATACTTAAATTAAAAAAAAAAAACTTTTTATTTGTAAACTAGCTGCACACGCGACTTCGTCTGCGTGGAATTTAACAAAATAGTAATTGTTTAGTTCGTAGAGTTATAAAAATAATAATAACAATAAAAGTAACCTAAGTAAATAAAAATGTTAATTTGGTATATGGACCGTGTATACATCCATATGCATTTAGTAAAAAGCGGTTATTTTAATATTACAAACAGATATTCCAATTTTATTTATTTGTATAGATAACGATTGTAATCTTCAGTATTCAATTGCAGAGTCATCCGACAGCAGGTCGGTTTGTCTCACGAGACACACTCCCCGATGCCCCATAAGCGTTAACTAGCGCATCTGCGCGTATCTGGCGACTATGGTTTGGACACTAACATGAAACTTGAAGAGATTAAATATGAAGTGGCATAACTTTTAATTTTCATTTTATATCATTCAATTTTTACAAAAATATGAATAGAACGTCTTTTTAAACTGCATGGCGCCATACCGCGTACCGCCATACTTATTTGTGACTAGCTGTGCCCGCGACTTCGCCCGCGTGGAATTTAACAAAAAAGTTATTGTTCGATTCTCAGAGCTATAAAATAAATAAATAGCACCTATTTTTAACGTATAATCATATAAGGGATTTATTTAATTACAAAACAAATTTATTTATTAACTATATAAATAAATATCAATTACGGAAGTGTTTGTACAGTTGTAGATACATATATTTCAGTGTACTAACGACTGCAAAATGGATAATATTATTCTTTTCCTGTTGTATTCGTTATTACTAGGATCAGATCTATATAAAACTAATATGGCATATCAAGAGTAGAAATTTTTTCGTCTTCCTTAGAAGGACCGGACCAGACATGCCTGATCAGGACTAGATAAGGCATGTAACGCAGATGATTGGTCTGGACCTGATCAGGATGAGATGAGATTTCCTGACCGGGTCCAGATCAGGAAATCTCATCTCATCCTGATCAGCCGGTTCGGTCCAGTCCTTTTAAAAAACGCGAATGTATATTCTTGAAAAGATTGTTTAACAAAAAAAAAAGCGAATTGATATTATAAATATGTTACTTGACATAACTATTATGATATTTATTTCCGTTTATTTTTTCCAATGTATTATTTATTTATGTTTTTACTTTAAATTTTAATTGTTTTTATTTATTTTTATGTTATTAATTAATTATTATTATTAATTAAATTTTATTTATTAACTTGTAATAGTTAACTACTAATTAACTATTTCCTATTACTTACGACTGCTCCGCTGTGTAGAAATGGACTCCCTGCTAGACTGTCCTGATAACTGTATAAATACTAATTGCGCTTAAAAACATTAATAGCGCGATTCAGGCTCAGTTCACGTAATTTCTTTCAGGCTATCCTGATCTGGACCGGACCGGGTCCTGATCCAGTATGCCTTACCATACTTGATTATATTTTATATCAGGCTATCCTGATCTGGACCGGACCGGGTCCTGATCCAGTATGCCTTACCATACTTGATTATATTTTACATCAGGCTATCCTGATCTGGACCGGACCGGGTCCTGATCCAGTATGCCTTACCATACTTGATTATATTTTACATCAGGCTATCCTTGTCTGGACCAGACCTGGTCCTAATAAAGCTTGCCGGATCTGGCATGCCTCATTCTATCTGGTTGAGCCTGACCTTTTTTCTAGTCGGGATATTAAACTATAATATGGCAGTAGGTACGAATTTGACCGTATCAGCTAAATAGTAGATAGGTACATAAACCAACTCAAAAAATTTCTAACTTACAAAGATAAGTGCGAGCACGTAAGACTATAGAGACAAAATTACATAAGTTATTTAAATAATAAATAATATTATATATTTTCTTATACGTGAAATATAATTATTTACACGTAAACTTTCGTTCGAAGATATCAAATTAGTTTCCCTATAATTGTCAGTATTTAAGGCGACACAAATAATTACTAAGGAGCGAGCAACATTCCATTTATTTGCCGTAACAACTTCCAACGTACTTATTCTGTAACACTACTTCCAAGTTATTATTATATTTATATAGCACGTATTTTAATTATTGTATGTAGGGGTAAATATGTAACGATTATTTTATTCAAGGAACTAAACTTTTTTTACAAGTTTAGATAATAATGTTTCACCTTTGAGTTACGGCATGCAACAAAGTCAAAGAACCATGTCTATATTTCGCACTGCGTTAATCGCTTGTGTTTATGAATGTACATAAACAAAGCGAATGCACATAATATGGCCTACATAAATATTACAAAAAATTGCGTTAAATATAAAAAAAGTGTAAGTGTACTTATGAATACACGTAAGAAGTTATATTTCATTGGCTAGCTAAGTTCATGTTGCTAACTTCATCTTCGTTGACTATCTAACTTCAGGGTGTCGGTTTTTTGTAAAGGTGTGCGCACATCGTAAAAATTTACTCTCATCATTCTTTTCTGACGCGTCAAAAAAAAGTATAAATATTAAAATATAAAAAGTGTATAGCGAGTGTCAGCTCCTACACGCGATTGGTCACTCTCAGCGTCACACAGCATCAGTCTCACTAAGCGTCAGCAAGAATTGTTTCACCCGACATATCGCGGGCCTTACATCGTTTCTCAAGAAGTAAACTAGAGTTTAAAAAATCTTGTTATACATTAGCCCAACAAAAAATAATATACAAACATTCAAAAAAAAAAACTGCAGCAACAGAATAGTGAAATGGGGAAGTTTAAACAAAGAGAGCACGTCGAAAATAATTAGGTATTCGAGAGCATCCAGAATACTTCCCTCGAACGAAGCCACATCCCCAACCTCCCCTTTTCCCTCCCGTAGTGGGGGGAAGCTATTAAGCCAAGCCAAAACTAATTTAAATTAAATCCTAGTGAATTACCCGAGGAGGAAATTGTCGAGCGTACCCTCGATGCTCTCAGAGATGTATGCTTGTAAGAAAAAGTGGTAAAAATACAATATTTATTACCTTTTTAGTAAATTAAGTATTATACTTTATGTGTTTAGAAGTGCAATATCTATAGTGGCCTCTTGGATTATATATAAAATTATGCCAATACGTATGTATTTGGGATTTAAAAGGCAAAATGTAATATAATTTTTTTTCTTTCTTTCAAATCTTCCGGTCTTCGTAGTTAGGTTTTAGCTCAAGCACTAAGCTCATATCAACATAATAAGAGATTCAAACAAGATATTAAATTTATTTAACTCCCAAAATCAACACAAATAAATCTTGTGTATCAAATCTAAATTAAGACGAATTGGGTAGCTATTAAGACACTATTCTTTGAGGAAACTGTTGCAACATTAACTATGTATGTCAAAAAATCGAAGGTTGTAAAGGATTTATCTATCCGAGTATCCCGACTATATTGCTTGCGGGCGGCGTGGTCCGGGCTCGGGGCGCGTTATATGTACCATTTGAATATTATCTAAGTCTTCACCCCGGCCTCCCCGGGTTTAGACGAGCGAGCCTCAAGCTTAATTAATGCAAATTTCAGTGCTAACAAGATTATGAATCCGACCGCTTTTTGAGCGTACACTTAAGCAGCGTGTTA
Source organism: Melitaea cinxia (assembly GCF_905220565.1). Classification (NCBI taxonomy): domain Eukaryota; kingdom Metazoa; phylum Arthropoda; class Insecta; order Lepidoptera; family Nymphalidae; genus Melitaea; species Melitaea cinxia. The sequence continues at coordinate 13,555,229 of NC_059403.1, forward strand.
CTTAAATGGCTGTATCTGCATATTAAGGGTGAAAAACTTGAATAATTTTGTACCTCCGCGTATTTTCATACGAGTTATGGTCTATTACGAAAAAAGTTGTTTGAGCCAAAGACATACGAAGGGTGTGCGTGATTTTAATACGAACATCATGAATTATACTTAAAGATGTAAATTTTACACTGAATACCTATGTATTATGTATATATAAATATGTTTCAACTTATGTTTTTAAATTTTATAGTACAGTTGTGTTACTCGTCATAAAAAAGCGTCTCCGTACAAATCTATACAAAATAAATATAATTGGAGTGTCTGTTTGTAAAATGACATTTTTTACAATTTTTGTCTGTCTGTCTGTCTGTTTGTTCCGACTAATCTCTGAAAGGGCTGGACCGATTTTAGCGGGACTTTTACTGGTAGATAGCAGATATAATAAGGAGTAGCATAGGCTCCTTTTATTTTAGAAATATTTTTATTTTGTAGCTCTGCGAGCCGAACAATATTTTTTTTATTCCACGCGGACGAAGTCGCGGGCACAGCTAGTTATAAATATTATGAAACGTCGGCGTCGTTTTATAACATACGCCGACGACTCCATAAGACCCGACTACTAGATACATAACATCAATGTAATTATCATTGTAGTACAACGTCACTAATCGAATATCTTGTTCATATATTACGTAACCATAGTCCTAAGTTATCACCATACCTATAGTATAGTAGTAGTAATAAATATATTATCGTAAACACTGTTTGTTTATTGTAATATCTACGTATCTACGTATGGTTTTTTATATACCGTCAAAATTTTCAAAGAAACCCAAATATAGTAAAGTAAACGTAAATTATATTCATGTTTTTTGTCAACCAGTCAGTGACGGTTCACAATTTTTTCGTTATGCCAAATGGATAAATTCGCGATGTCCAAGTGTTACAATAATGTGTGTATAAAGTATTTAAAATCGATTACTGGCTAGACGCGATTATCAAAAAGTTAGTTTAACCCTTCGATTCCCAGGAAGTCTGGGCGTGACGGAACACCGTCGCATCAATCATTGCAATTTTAATTTTAAATCAATTGTAGCCGCGTGCCCGCCATCCATCTTTCTTTATCAATAAAAAACATTAGCAGTGAACCGGTTAACATTGTGACGCGCGGAAATGAGAATCGTGATGTACAGTCCGAATCAATAACTTCAACTCGTTTGCGCTTTACTATTGAGTAGATTGAGAGGTCATACGCCTCGCTTTGTTAGAAAACTTACATAAATTGAAAGGAGTTTGAGACGTTTTTGCATTATTAATAAATAAGTTCATACTAGTTCTTTTCCTTAAAATGAAAAGGCTTTTGCCCAGCAGTGAAACGCTTTCAAGTTTTTATGGCACTGTCTCTATATCTTATTGTTTTTGGGATCTCCACGCTTTAATTTTTTTAGATCATTCTGTGAGAATACGAATGGGACTCTTAAATTTTATCCTGATAGTGTGCGTTTTTGCACACTTGCTTGGACAAAAAATTTAAATGTAAATTCGAACAACTATATTTGAAACATTTTTACATCTATACTAATAAATAAAATTGGAGTGTCTGTTTGTAATAATAACATAACCGCTTTTTACTAAATGCACGTATACACGGTATATACACCAAAATAACATTTTTTACAATTTTTGTTTGTCAGTCTGTCTGTGTGTTTGTTCCGGCTAATCTCCGAAACGGCTGGACCGAATTTGACTGGACTTCGACTGGCAGATAGCTGATGTAATAATAAGTAACTTAGACTACTTTTATTTTAGAAATTTATTTATTTTATAACTCTGCGAACTGAACAATGACTTTTCTGTTAAGCTCCACGTGGACGAAGTCGCGGGCACAGCTAGTAGGTAAATAACAAACAGTATCAATATTTTCGCACTGACTGTACCTATTACGATTTTTTGCTGAAACGATACTAATTGAAAACGTTTTTTTAACTCGTTCTATTTTAATAAAATGGTCACGATTGTAATTGTCGATGTAACGAATGATCTTTTTGTACGAAACGTGATGTGTTGAGATTTGATCGTAGTGTTGAGCGTTTAGGCGTATAAATGAAGATTACTTATTCATCAATTTTTGCTTTAAGTAATATTTATTAGTAATAAAATAAGCAGAATAGATATTTAAATCTCCGACGACTCAAAATCAGAAATCTCTTTGATCTGTTTAGAGAACTAGGTAAATAAGATGGTGATAATTATTAGAATAATTAGTAAGATGTACTTCCTCAGTCAGGCTACTTCGGATTTTGAGCAAAATATTGTCTACTACCTGAGCCTGCGTGCTGTGTGGTTACGGCAGTAAAGAATATAGCCATCCCCTCTCTTTTCGTGAGTGTCGTAAGAGGCAACCAAGAGATAGCACAGTTCCATTATCACCTTGGAACTTAAAAAGCCGACCGATGGCGGGATAACCATACAACTTCTGGCTTTGAAATACACAAGCCGAAGACGGGCAGCAGCGTCTTTGGTGCGATAAAGCCAGCCCTGTGGTCACCAACCCGCCTGCCCAGCATCGTGACTATGGGCAACACACACGAGTTCACGCCATTTTTGGCGAATTTATGGAGACCAATGTCGAACAGTGGACTACGATAGGCTGAAGTAAGTGAGTGACCTGAGCCTACCATGAGGTAGGCGTAGCTATGAAGCTGCTCCTCTAGGCTACTCAGGTAATAATAGTATTTAACTTTGCATTGTGATATGAGTAAACTCACCACCACTCCTCTATAATAATATAATTTTTATCACCACAAACCCAGAATTATTGCCATGTCTATCTATCGTGATACATTTATTAAGTTATTTTTGGTATTTTCTGGTTCCATCACTTGAAATTATACCTTAAAGTGAATCCAATTGCTCTTGGAACTTCATAACCATCAATCACGCGTTACAAACTGGGACATTTTCTGACGGCTAGTCACATCGTATTAAAATAAGAATAAATGTATTCTCAGTTTATTTTAGACTAAATGGCGCTCGCAGTTTTACTTGTTGAGCTGCAATGGTTTTTATTTTGTTGATATTTTATTTACATAATTTTATCTATTTTTTTTTTCAATGGTACAAGAAGTTCCCAATGAATAACATAATTTTTTTTTAAAGTTTGAGTCAGATTGAGTATTTGGATAACAAGTTAAGGAAAAAAAAATTATGTATAACTACACAAAATCACTACAAAACATAAATCATTTTTTTCATCTAAAATCTAGTTAAAAAAGATTATTACGTAAAATAAAGAGATTGTTCATCTTTAACTTTGATTAACGCTGATCTTCATAATACCTACATATAAATATTAATAACTATTTATTATTACCTAAAATAAAGAATAAAGTCAACATAATACACACATCTTTTCTTTCAGATCTCTCATTATTTAACATCAACATTCCTCAAATTAAAACGAACATCTCACTCTCGAGCGGCTGAAGTATGAGAGAATGATACATCAATAAAACAACTAAATCGCCCATTCAAGGCAGACAATAAACGCTTCGTGTCTCGACGTAAGCCGCGGCGTAATGAGGAGTAACGGCGAACGTGCATGGGCTACCTAATGTGCTAGTTGAGATGGAAATACATTAACAGGCTAGTAAGAAAGAGATAGATGTTAAACAAACTGAATTAGAGATGGATGGTATGTTTGTTAAGACATTTGTATGTTTGTTGTGATTTAAGAGAGATCGTACTCTGATTGGAGAAAACGTAGGGTACCTACTTAGATTGGTGGTACTTTCACGCAGCTTCAGTTATACGCTGCCGTAAATAAACATCGATATATAATTACTAAAGATAGTGTTTAAAAATTTATTCTGAAAAATAAAAATTCCTTACAATATTAAGTAGATATATATAATTTTTTATAACTAGCTGCCAGGACAGACTGCATTCTGTCAAAAGTTAATAGAATTTTTTTTAATAAAACCTTCCGTGAGCCTTAACGAACATAAAAAAATAAATAAAAAAATTAGCCGAATCGGTCGAGCCATTATCGAGTTATGCGCTTAGCAGCATTCATTTTTATTTATATACATAGCTTGAGTAGGTATTTGTAAAGATTAAGACAGTTTTCACAATTGGAAGTAAGTACAGTATAAGTACAGTTATAATATACAGGTATTATAATTTAACAAAGTCGCTTACCGCTGCTTGTCCCTATGTATGCTAACATCTTTAAAACTACGCAACTGATTTTAATGTGGTTTTTTAAATAGATAAAGTGATCCAAGAGGAAGGTTTATATGTACAATACATGCATAATATGGTAGAAGAACACTAATAATTTTTAAGGTTTCTAACGTATCTTTTGTTGTTGATAGTATCAGCATTGCACCCGTGCGAAGCCGAGGAGAGCTAGTTTCATATAAATGAAACCAAGAGATTTATTAACGTGGATAAAAAAATAAGTCCATTTAATTTTGTGTTATAGTCGCTGAATTTTCAAACAGAACGTGGTTTTAAAAATTCATCTCGTGTTCAACGGTAAAAGAAAACTTTGTATAAAACTGGTGTGTGAAATAAAGTTTGTGTCTGAGAATAGTGCAAATGACACGAATCTATACAGAAAATAATTAGAAATTAATATTTCTAAAATCAATTTAAGCATTTTAAAATAAAATAATTTACATGCGCAAGTTGTATACCTACAAACATAACCTACAATATGCAACCTACATTCATAAATATATATAGATATATGCAGATTAACAGTGAAACAGCGTAGCTGGTAAAGCTGCGTTCATTTTGTATTTAGGAAATAGGTGTTTGAAAAGATATCAGAATATATACGAAGAGCTACAGCATAGAAAAAGTTTGTAAAAACTTCTGGCATAAAATGACGTGACTAACAAAAGGAAACAAAATAATTCAGAAATTGTATAAAGAAAAACTCCGCGCGTGACGCCGTAATCGTTTGCCACTTCATTATAATATTTCCATCTACAATGTAAATTGTTTCGTAACTGTGTTTATTATAATTCGTCGAAAACAATAAATTTTATTTTTTGCTATTTACATTGTAACAATACGCAGGCATTAATAATAATTAACGAACTTACACAAGAAATATGTTTCCCGGTTGGTTTTTTCGTTATAAATTAAGTTTAATGAACACATTCGTTATCTAAATCTATATATTTTGCATGAAACATACAAAAAAATATACGCTTCTTAATTACGATCATAATTTATAAAGATGTATCAATATATCTTTAACAGATACATAAGACTGTAAGAACATTTAATTTTGTCTAGAAAGCTACTTAGTATTAATCAACAAGGCAGAATGCTTAATAGTACCCACCTAATAAAGTAAAAGTAAGAAAATTTGTCATTTAATTAATAAAATTGTAATTCTTCTTACGAAAGTAAACAGAAAACTTTCTTTATCACTCTTATAGTAATAGTTATTTTGTACTACCACCTTGGAACTTAAAAAGCCGACCGATGGCGGGATAACCATTCAACTGCTGACTTTGAAATACACGCCGAAGACGGACAGTAGCGTCTTCGGTGCGACAAAGCCAGCCCTGTGGTCACCAACCCGCTTGTCAAGCGTGGTGACTATGGGCAAAACACATGAGTTCACGCCATTTTTGACGCGAACTTGTGGAGGCCTATATCCAGCAGTGGACTACGATAGGCTGAAGTGATGAAACATAAATAAAACTATTTAGGTATATTAATTGATACTATTGCATCATATAGGTGGGTATATACCTAAATATAAATAAAAATTTTATGAATAATTGAACTAAGAGAATACTTGGGATAGGAAAGGGGTTGATGTTGTTACTTACAAACTGTCGAAGAATATATATAAGCGACATTTTGATTTTCTGTAAAAGAGTTACGTACCTACGAGTATACCATTACCTGTCTCCATATAATTGGTCAGTAGGCCACTTCGCCGTTTTATTTTTTTTCAATTTCCAAAAAAGTAGTTTATATAATTCTCCGATATTTAATTTACTTTTTTACCGTAATGTCTAACATTCATTGGGCGGTGTAGATATGAAATATAGGAATAAATGTAAGAAAAGAAAGATGCCTACCTGATATGTAGAGGCATGAATGCGGCTTATGTGCAGTCACACACAAAGATTAGCCGATGACGTCTAAACATGTTTATACGTATAACTAGTCACCTATATTATGTACTAAAAATAATCAAACAACATTAATTTGAACAAACTCAAAAATATTCCACTACACACCGAAATATACATACCTACATAGTTTGACATTAAATGTACAGAGTAAGTTACTCGATTTACCATAGTCTGTAAATTACTTTCGCCGATTCGGTTAATATTTAGAACAATTGTTTTTATTATTAGATGTACTTTTTTTAGATGTACGGTAAACTGTATGCAAAAGTGTGAATGAAAGCAGAATAAATGCAGTTGAGATGAGAGCGTTAAGAAGTATGATAGGAGTTAAACTGAGTGTCAGGATAAGAAATAGTGAGATAAGGAAACGTTGTGGTCTGAAAGAAGATGTAGTGACAAAAATTGAGGAAGGCTAGATGGTGAATATGCTCAGATGGTTTGGCCATGTCGAGAGAATGAGTGAAGAACGATTGACGAAAAAAATGTATAAAGCGAGTGTGGATGGAAGGGTTGGAAGGGGTAGACCTAGGCGGATGTTCCGAGACCAAATAAGGGACGTCTTGAAAAAAGGCCAGGTCAAGAGTACCCTAAACCGAAGAGCGTGTATGAAGGGAATAATGAAAGTGGACGCAGCGACAGAAGTATGTAAGGATCGTAGCAAGTGAAAAGAAGTGGTCTCTGCCTACCCCTATGGGAAAGAGGCGTGATTATATGTATGTACTACAGTTCGTCTGTGGTAACAATATATTCCTGCCACGTGTAAAACAGACGAGGTCAGTAGGTTGAAGAAGATATGTTACGTAAAATGTTGAAGATATGTAAATACAAGTTGATTAGTAGAACTAGTGATTTTATATTTCATATTATTAATTATTATTTTACTAATTAATACGAATAAAACAAAAACAAAAATATTACAATTTAAGCGTTAATAATTCTAGTGTCGCGTACGTACTGTAATTAATTGAAAATTCATAAATAATAACTTTCTATCACGCCTGACTAAGTACCTGGTCGTAAGTAACTCGAAATGTGTATAGTCATGAAAAGTTAAATAATATAAAGAAAAATACAATGGAAAAATAATAACGCTTTGTGAAACATTTTAAATTCAATTGTAAATTCGTTTTTTGTATTGAAAACACTTCATATTAGGTGTAGATAAGTATTTTTTTAAGTGTGGGATAATGTATATATATATATATATATATATATATATATATATATATATATATATATACATATATATATATATAATACAATGCATTTAAAAGCAAAAATATTTTTTTTTTTTATAAATTATTCGTCACTATAAAGATACATTGGTTCATACGAAATGTGTTAGGAGGTATTCTAACAGTAGTTGAATTTAACTACGTTAGTTGAAGTTTTGTAACTAAATAGTCGAACGTTCCAGCAAATATTATTGGTTCATAAGGTATATACGTTTATATAAATCAACGTATGCACAGTACAATCAGAAACGTACAGGGATCGAACTAAACATCGCTAACGCGTCACCTGAACGCGCATCATAGTATTGAGCTTTTTATCTTAATGGCAAACCTGTCAATTGCCAATTCATTTTATTTGGTCCCCCAAATTCCCCATGACATTACCAATCGACTATTTGACTTGACTATTGATAAAGTGATAAAAAAGGATTTGACTATTGATAAAGTGATAAAATCACTGTATTGCTTTGTCATATCAAATATTGTTCGTAATTGAGCCCTCGATAAACATTATTTTTTTGTTATATCTAGGTATGAATTAATACGTGAATTAAAAAGTTTGTACCCCTTTTTACGAAAATTGCACGTACGGAGGAGTATGAAATTTCGCACACTCATAGTTTACCTATATAAAGGAGGAGTGCAGATTGCAAATATTTTTTTTAAAACTATGCATAAAAATACATTAATACACACTAAGTATTTGACTCATACACACACATGTGTATACTCTTTTGTTTAATGTTCAAACTTATAATTTAAATTAATTATGGTCGAATTTCGATCACTAAGTGACCACTAGTTTTAATAAAATTACGCTGTCCTAGAAATATACCTATTATGTAATTACTGTGCCCGCGACTTCATCCGCGTGGAATTTACCAAAAAAAGTTACTGTTCAGTTCGTAGAGTTAGATAATAAATAAATTTATAAAACAAAAGTAGCCTAAGTTACTCCTTACTACATCAGCGATCTGCCAGTGCAAGTCCCGTCAAAATCGGTTCAGCCGTTTTAGGGATTAGCCGGAACAAATAGACAGACAGACAGATAGAGAAAAATTGTAAAAAACGTTATTTTGGTATATGTATCGTGTATACATCCTTATGCATTTAGTAAGAAACGGTTATTATAATATTACAAAGAGACTCCAATTTTATTTATTTGTATAGATAGGTAAATAAATGGCAGACCTGTCAGGTACCTGTTTTAGAGTCAGGTTTCTTGGTGTTTTAAATATATGTACCTATATATGTATATACTTATGTGGTAGTCTTTCGGTATTAAATTTATATTAATTTTATTATTAATATATATAAATAAATTTATATTAATGAATATTATTCAAAGAACGAATTTAGAATTAATGAGAGGTGTTTATGTGTGCCAAATTAGGTACATAAGAGAGTTCGGAAAAAATATAATTTTGGCAATGTACTTTATTTTTTGTAGATTAGTTCATAATTTATTTAAATTTCTTATTTCTGTAATGCCTATTTCAATCACATTTGTTATGTAGATACATGTAACGTATAAAAATATTAGACACGTAGGCAATACATATTTTAATCTAATTTTTGTCATTATAATGTTAAACAAGAAAGAAAAAAAAATAAAGAAACAATAACCGAAACAATACACAGAAAGTTCGAACAGTAATCTTAAAAGAATATCTAAGCTCGTTCTAATTAAAGAGTAATTAAATTCGCGGAGAGAAAAAGAGAGCGCGACATTTAACTGATACTAATAAGATCGTCAAACAATTACGGTTCATCCGAAGCGGAGCGAGAGGGAGATATACACCCCTCTCGCCCGACCGCACTCTCTATTTAACTTTTAATTTATACTCATTCCTTTATATCTTTTATTGCTTCGCCCATCGCAACTCCTAATGCGCCCGAGGTGCTCCTCACACTAATTAAATTCATGCAACACTAAGCTTTTTGAACACCCCTGTAAGGGGCCGCCCACTGCCCCCTCCCCGGGCGGGCGGCCAATGGGCGCGCCGGGCGGCGTGTGACAAAGGGAAGAGGGGCGTGGAAGCGGTACAGTCAGTGTGAGATTTCTGATAGAGCTGTCACGTCGTGTCCGGGCGGGTCGTTACGCTGTCTTGACATATTTTATTATTATTTATGTCAATTAGGTTATTACTTTTTTGTTTAATGGAATAAGGAATCGCTTGTGAAATTGATTGCCTTTCGGTCGCTTATGATTCATCACTGTCAGGAATATATTTTGTAAGGTGTTAATTTCGTATGATTGATTGTTGTGGGTCATTAAAGTCCGGCGCAATCTAGTTTTACGCAACACTTCTATTGTGCCGCTTAATAATCTCGACTCTATCTTCTATTTTTAAGTTATCTGTTGATTAGCCTGTCAAATTAGCGATGGATGAATTCCTTGATATTACTTTACTAATTAGATACTTATGAGGTCTGTTAAATGCACTTTCTATAGTACGAGTTCAACATTTTATAAAAACTTTTTATCTAAGTATAAAAGAGAAATATATTACACAAATGTACAAATTCTTTAAATAACTGAAAATAATACAACGTTATAAATTGCTAAAGTTTTGTTGATAAATGATAAAATATTTGTAATAAATTTGATAAAAGAATAACAAATTGTTTAACATAAATACTATAACACAGGAATAATATAATAGGTATCTATATAAATTAACTCAAAGCTCATGTAACATTAACAAGGAAGATGTTGAACCCACTACAAGTTCTCTCGCTTGTAAAACATAAATTTAGACATTGAATAATATTAGCTATTATTTGAACTGTTGTAACTGTAAGAGAATACGAGTTTACGAAACGTTTGGCGGCAACAATCTATAACATAACGTCTTGCCGATTATCTATATGTCTCACTGTAGCGGCGCGCCATGCGGCTAAAAAAGATTATGACGGCCCCGCAGCCCGTATAAACGTACGACGGCCTTATAAATCCACTGAATAATAACTAAGCGAGCGATAAACGACTCTACAACTAACGGCACTGAACTCACATCGGCTCGATCGAGATCGCTTCCTTCGATATCGTTAATTCCACGTATGGCAAGCCTTAATTTATGGCCCTCTATTCGATACCCATCTGTAACCGACGGACATAAGGTTTAATATTGTTTAGCCGCATCGTACGTTGTACTGTCGGAGGAATAAATCTATAATATGAAAGAGGCGGGGAATTAATTTGTACACAGGTGGGGGTAGGGGGGCCGACGCTCCGCCCTGCGCCGGGCGCGCCATCTCAGTGCCGGGCTGAGCGAGCCGCGCGAGCACACCGTCTGACCGCGATGAGTGCGATCGAGTAGCGACAGTGTTTGACTTGCTGGAATTGTGGTGTAATGACTAAGAATGCTCGCGGTTGGTGTCAGTAGTCGATAGTCAAGATATCGAGTGTCGAGAGTATGGTGCTGGAAGGCGGGTTGCCGGCGCCGCTGCAGTTGTATGCGGCGGCGGCGGCGGGACTGGCTCCGAGGCCGGCCTGGCCGCCGTTCCTGCCGTTCTTTGGGGTTCCGCCACCCTTCCTGGCGCGACCGCGGTTACCGCACCCAATGCCATCTCGCGCGCCCCATGGGCCGCCCAGCGAGGATTCCAATGAGGACGGCGGCAGCAGTAAAGGTAAGGTCAACTTTTTGGTGTTAACAATATAACAACTCATAACAGTAACAAAGCCTACCACAATTATAAAAAAAATACGGGTATTAAATATACAAACAAAAAAAAAGTGGAGGTCTTTAAAGAAGATTTTTAAAAAATTTCAGGTAATTTTGTTTTAGAATACCATGAACAATATAAATAACTTTACATATAGTTTAATTATTATAGAGATTGTGATGAATTTTACCAATGTTAACAATATAACGATGATTTTTTTAAAGATATATTTGTATTAGTTCTTTTACCTTCTTATAAGTTTTATATAATTTATTATAATAACAATGACAATATTCCCAATAAGACCAATGATAAATTGTCGTTGCATGTAGAGTCGCTGTCTGTTGTATATCAACATCAATCAATGCAAATTAAAAAAGTTAAATTTATGGAATGTTTTTTTTTTGTAAATATTTTGCTTTAGATACATAAGAAACTTACTAGATACTTCATATTTAGTATATAGATATCCTATACTCGGTTTCAAAGTACATAGTTACTAAGAATAGTGTAAATCACATGTTTTGCCAAAAAAAAAAAAAAAAACTGTTTAAACCCAGAAATTAAGTGAAAAAAGAAATTTGGATAGATTTAATTGACAAAAAATTAAATATAATAAGCTTAAACTTGGCAAACAACTGCTTTACTAATTTTAATTCTTAAGAAAAACAAAAACTAGATACAATTAAAAATTATTATTTAATACTTCACACATTTATGAACACAAAGTATCAAGTAAGAACTAAGAAATTACTAAATACTTTTTACTTTAAATACTAAGAAACTTACTAGATACTTTAATATAATAATTTTTATTTATTTTTTTTAATTCAAAGGTTTGTCATCTTTATGTAGACAAACGCATATAACAATAAGAAATAAGTATAAAATAATTTGTGTGTGAAAAAACGAAAAAATAGTCAAGTAAATACGCATTATTAGATATAACTTGACAATGACCTTTTTCCATTATAAAAAATAATCGAAATCGACCCAGCCAGTCAAAAGTTCTAAGGAATTCACAAAAAAGAAAAATACCTACAATCAAATTGAGAACCTCCTTCATTCTAGAAGTTCGATACTGTAGTAAATAGCTTCAAATTAACAAATATATATTATTTTTAACGATTGTTACAAAGTTACAAAATTCATAAAATTAAACACTACAGAAAAAAATAGGTTATATATTATTATAGATTAGATAAACATAAAAATAACATAATAAGCTACCTATTTATTTGTTTACCTTTTACACCTTTTTGTACGCTTTATACCTGCACAATTATTTTTAAAGATAATAAGCTCAATGTTCCCGCCGGAAAGCTTAAACTAACGAATGTAGTATTAAGTATGTAAATAACAATTGAAAGCTTAAACACGATAATTGTATACCTAAATATTAATATAGTAGTGTGAGGTAGGAATTTAAATAAACTTCTTGCTCAAGTTATAACATTGACAGGTAAGAAATACTTTTGAAGTAATGAACGGCTTTTAGATTTTATGCAAGTTATTTCTTTTTTAGTTAATTTAATATTAAAAAAATATGCCTAAGTCAAGTTTAGTTAACAAAATCAATCAATTTGTCAAATAAAATCTTGGCTTCTCTTGCGATTTTGGTTGCTTGAAATTTTCTGATTTTTAAAACATTACCTATATTAGATTTATGATAGATACATTCCAATTTTGAAAGAGTAATTGAATAAATTCTGATTTTTAAATCATAATATGATATGAATGACAGTTTAACAATAAAAATATATAGATATGTATACCTAAGTTTTTTGTGTTAATAAGTCAGAATACTTTTACCAACTTATTATGTGTGTAGTACTATGTTCTGTCTCTTTCTTCCAAAGATTTTATGCGCTTTAAACTAACATTTTATAAACGTAACCTGTAAGTGTCAAGTTGATTTAGGAACTCTTGAGGTGTGTTGTTAAAAGACGTTTATGACAGTAACTTTGGTATACTATTATTGTTGGTTTATAACTACATTTATTCAAAAATAAATAAAGTTAAAATAAGCTTTATATTTGATAAATATGCGACATTCTACAATCAAAACTAATTATTAATTGTCTACCTATATTAATCACTACATAGTATAAAACAAAGTCGCTTTCTCTGTCCCTGCACATGTATGTACGCTTAAATCTTTAAAACTACGCAACAGATTTTGATGCGGTTCTTTTTAATAGATAGATTGATTCAAGAGGAAGGTTTATATGTATAATAACATCCATTAAATAGTGGAGAAATACTGTTATTTTTGAGTTTTCTAATGTGATGTCGTAAATAATAATTTTTTTTTCGCTTAAATAGCAAACGCAGGCTGAACCCTACGAGATTTATCAAAATAATGTACTAAGTATTGTACACATTGAAAAGGTCTACAGAAAACTCCGCGATGGTATATATCTATCTCTTATGGATATCCCACAATAACATTTTTTTGTCATTTACTTTTTACAACAAATAATGGCTAATTTTCGAAGCGATTTTAACCAATACAGCATTAATCCTTATCCAATTAAATTCCTTAAATGTATTTTTTATTTAATATAGATCTATATGGCCCTTTACAGCATATGATTTAAATGATTATTTTCGAAGATATTACAGATTTAAAATCGCGGTACGTAACGTCTGCGGCGGTTCCGGCCGGCTTTTACTCTTAAGTTAACGCGTGCGGGCCACGGGCAGTAATGAATAAATCAAAACTACTGGATCGATTTTAATCATTTTTTCAGTGAATGACATAGGCTATAATTATATTTTATACCCGTGCGAAGCCGGAGCGGGTCGCTAGTGTAACCTATATATTAATGTAACCTATATATTTATGTAACCTACATATTAATGTAACCTATATTAATGTAACATACATTTTAAAAAAGTCGTAGTTTAAAGTCGCTCAACGTGCAATGGAACGGGATATGCTTGGGGTTTCCCTCACAGATAGGATTAGAAATGAGACTATCCGCGAAAGCACGAAAGTAACCGACATAGCCCACAGAATTAGCAAGTTGAAGTGGCAGTGGGCTGGTCACCTGTGTCGCAGGACCGATGGCCGTTGGAGCCGTTGTCCTGGAGTGGAGACTGCGTCTTGGAAAACGCAATGTGGGACGTCCTTCGGCCCGCTGGACCGACGATCTACGTAAGATTGCGGCTGTGGCTGGATGAGGATTGCGGTAAACCGGGATGTCTGGCTCGAACTTGGGGAGGTCTATGTCCAGCAGTGGACTGCGACTGATACTGATACATAAAAAATATGTTTTAATTTTTATAATTGAGTAAAATAGCATTTTAGTTATTTTTAACAGTCAATTTTATATTATAAACGCAATGCAATTTTTATCAATTTTTATATTTACCTTATTGTAAGATATATTCAAAGATTTCAAAAGTAGAGCCCACTCTATATTATTTGCATGTCGAGTAATAACCATAAAATACGTACCTAAAGTTCAATCTCTACATGGCCTTCGCAAAATAATGTGGTGTTGTGAAATGTATAGAATACACAGAAATGTATTTACATTTTTATTTGACCACTTTATAAAATTTACTGTCGTCACGATATCGACGTAAGGCAGCTAAACACGCTTATAAAACGATAAAAATGATTTTCAATCTGTTAAGATATATTGTTCTAACTGGCTTTCCACTGCGGATCGCACTTGTGGACTATACGATTTTGACCGTTTTGTTTGTTATAATACAGCATTCGTCACTCGGTGATCTGCCAGCTACGCTAGCTTTCTACCGTTAAATGATTTTTTGAAAATCGATCCATTAGTTTTGCGTTTGCCCATTACAAACAAACAAAAATCAATTTTTTTTCTGTATAATATTAGTGTAGATTACTTCAGTGCTTATAAAAAATTGGCGTAGTTATAACTATAGATACACTTATTATGATAATAATTAAAACAGCACTAATTTTTGCTTCGAAGCAAAAAAGTTTTTATAAGAATTTCAAACAATAAGACCTTTTCTTGTAAATGATAACAAAAAAATCAATCAATTACACGCAATTATACCTGCTTTGTATTGTCACTGTAAATCGAATTGCGATGAAGCATATTGGTATGAACTGAGGTCACGCAAGGTTTGGCAATTTTTGAACCACTGTGAGTCATTCGACTGTAAGTCTCAATGCTACGGTATATTGTATGATTGTTTATTATATGATTTGAATTATTTTAGTGTAAAATGATTTAAAAAGTGAAAAATAACATAATTTAAGAAAATTATTTTGTGAAATAATTACAATAATATATATTAGACAGAAATTAAACGTAAAAATATTTGTACGCGCATAATTCCTTACGACTGCAATAAAGTGAAAATTTATTTTCTTTATTTACAAGACAAGGTTTGAATGAATGAAATTTAAAAAATATCGGTATATTCGCGAAAAAAATAAGGTTATTACGAAATTCGCCGGGTCATCTATTTATTTTTATACAGAATAATAAAGTAAAAATTATCTTAACCACAAAATACGTCTTATTTCGTAGTAGACTACGGTATTCAGTTTTTTGAAAAATCAAATTTTTAAATTCAGAAGGTAGCGTGACTCATGTTGTATTTAGTGATAGTACTTGTTTTCATGTCAAAAATTTGAACTTCTTTGTTTACTACTCGTATTGTCAAAGTGAAATAGTTTAAATGTTGAAGGGTATAGAATATTAAATATTTTTAAAAAGCTTATACTCATAGATTAATCTTTGATAACAAGCTTATTGAATGAATATTAATAATAAAAATATAAATAAATATATATTCTTATTGTTAATATTCATTTCTGAAATTCATCGAATCCTTGAACTCATAATTTATTTTAATTCATAGTTACTACTCACAAAACATAAAATGCAGTGGTACTTCTAGCTAATAACAAAGATATATGAATAATTCCAATAACAAGTGGAAACTGGGAACAGAAATCATTATCAATTGCGGTTACATACTAGCCTATTCCTATCAATAGTTTGCGGTGTGCTTATCAATTAATTGTTTTTCTATTGTTGAGCTTTTATCAGTTTCGCTGTCATTTCCTTTGAGAAAATAGATATAAATAATCTACATAATATAATAATGATATTAAAACAACATAGTTATTTCCACCTTCTTTAAAATAACCGGCCCGTCGGTTAAATTAGGCGTGAACAATCCTTTGTGTTCATTCTATGTAGGTTTTGGGTTCGATTCCCGCTCCGACGCTTTTTTTAAATACAACTAGGTCGGCAAACAACTGTACGGCTCACCTGATGGTAAGCGATTACCGTAGCTTATAGACGCCTGCAACACCAGAACCATTGCAAGCGCGTTGCCGGAGTAACCCCCAATCCCCTACAGGAGCTCTGGTCACCTTACTCACCACAGGAATACAACACTACTTGAAAGCAGTATTATTTACCCGTG
The DNA here is from genome assembly GCF_905220565.1 of Melitaea cinxia. NCBI lineage: Eukaryota > Metazoa > Arthropoda > Insecta > Lepidoptera > Nymphalidae > Melitaea > Melitaea cinxia. The sequence continues at coordinate 13,571,724 of NC_059403.1, forward strand.
ATCTTCTGTAAGGTCGAGGTACTTCCCCAGTTGGGCTGCTCCAGATTTTGAGCAGGTGATTTCCTGCTGTGCCCTACCTCAGTTAATTAGTTCTGTTAATTCTGAGTTCTACATATTTATTTGTATACTAGCTGTGCTTGCGACTTCGTCCGCGTGGAATAGTTACTACGTGTTCAACGTGATTCTTTAAATTGGCATAACTTTTTTATTTATGAACCGATTGACATGAAACTAATACTAAAGGCTGTGAGGTTTACCACAATATATTAGTGAAAACCACATCTAAATCGGATGGGGCGTTTCTTAGAATAGCGTGCACAAACGCACAGACAAATAAACAAAAATTTTCCCAATAATATTTTTTCTCATATATCTTCCATGTACAGACAGCGATCCGTTACATTTTTATTTTATGTATTGATGTGTGTATTATTGATGTGTACATTTATTACTAAAATATGTGTAGCATCCGAATTTTACCTAAAATACAGTCAGATATATTAAGCTATTAAATTGAAAATTCTGATGAAAATATTAACTTGTATAATAATACCTAGTTACCTATGTCATATTATTAAAATTTTCAATACTTCTTAAAAATTATTTTGTGATAATAGTTAGATATATAAGTAGTAAATAGTGATTTTTTTAATATAAACATTACCTTATAAAAACAGATAAAAAAATAAAAAAATTACAAAAAAGCATTAAACAAAAAACTTAATTTAATCGAATACTTAAATAAAAATTAGCAATACACGTATGTAATAGTAATTATTTATATACTATATTCTTTATTGCTACTATAAAAACAGATAAAAAATAAAAATATTAAAAAAATGACAAAAAAGCATTAAACAAAAAACTTAATTTAATTGAATACTTAAATAAAAATTAGTAATACACGTATGTAATAGTAATTATTTAAATACTATATTCTTGATTGCTACTGATTAAGACTATCAGCTAGTAAATCTACATCAAACCTATAAAAAAACATGCTAAAATTGTTTTTCTAACAAACCGATCTGGCATGTGGATGGCGAAAACAAATTGAGTGAAAACTGATTAAAATTAAATTTATTAAATTTGTCTTATACTTACCAACATTCGAAAACTTTTTCTGACAGTTTTCTTCTCAAATCGAGGTCACAATCTTCTGTCAAGTGTGTGTTAGTTTGATTTTTTGAATACATGACCTGATCTAATGACCTGTTGATTTTGTATGTTAAATTAAAGATTATTAAATTATGTTTAAAGATACGTATATATAATTAATATATGTTCGCTTTAATTTGATAGAAACAGACTCAATGTTTAAAAGCGAACTTGTAATAATAAAAGGCCAGATAAGAATAATGCCTACTACAAAACATAAAAGTTGGAACCAAATTGTTTTTAAGATAAAAACGGTGCCTGTAACAAGATACCTAATTTAGATTTTATTAATTAATGGACGTTTTATTAAAAATATCACTAAATTTTGTGATTAAAATTACAATATATTTGAAACCTGCTTGAACAAAGAAATTTCTGATTTGATCGGATTAAATCACGTTTAACTTATTCGTTAGGAGAGAGCATAAAAATAATAAGTAAATACTCTTTAGAATTTCTCTCGTGAAAAGTCACGTAAAATATTTAACATTTCGCCATTTTTGTTGTATTATATATAAAATGAAGTTAGCTTTTTATTTAAGTATTTTTAACAAAAGATTATATAATAAATGAACAACTCATTCTGTAACAAAAAAAAAAAGAAAAAAAATACGAGTAATTGTTTTAAATTTAATTCAATGTTATTTAGGAGTAATGCATGAGAGCTTTCATATTGTTATTTTCTGTGAAATTTAATAAAGCTTATTTATTTTATACTTTATTGCACACCACAAGTATATTACAAAAAAGAGCATGAAGATAGTTACAGACAGTGAAGTACAATGGGTAACTTATGGCTAATTATCCATTTCTTCCAAACAACCCAGATAACCCAGAAAAAAATTACTGTTAAACTAAGATGTTTTTGTGAGGTTTAGTTAAGAAAAAAAAATTAGATTAAAAAGTATATGTACGAGTATATTTTAAACAAATTATACATTTTGATGCTTTCTTGTCTTGTCAACTGCCGGACGCAAACTGTTGAAGTATTCTTTACAATTTTTGATATTTTTCCATTTTTTGTTCGTTTCTTATTTTTTTTTTTTTACAATAATTAATCGTTTAAGCCGTTCTCGAGTTTAATTTAGCGCTTAGCAACACAATTAGCGATTCATTTTTTTTTAATAAGTAACAATATTGTTTAACAGTTATTACAGTTTACAGTTTTGTAAACTAATATATGAAAATTTAATCATAATAAAAATTAAAACCATCAACATCGTCTGGTTTTGTATAATTTTAATTAGTAATAAACGAAAATAACATCTAATGTTAGTATAAATAAAAATTACATTCAATACAGACCCGTGTGGGTTGACTTTGATGTACACAATTTGTTTCAGCTGATGAACATATAATGTCACACAGTGATAAACAAGAAATATTTTATACAAATACTTCGCTTTATAGGCAAGTGTCCATAATAATATGCTGAAGACGTAATACTTTATAAAGATACGTTTATGCAACACACGCTCAAGTGAAAAAGAGACTCGGTGTAAACGCTGTATGTTTCATGATTTCAGTGTGTGATGTAGAGAATTAAATTCAACACCAGCGGTTTAAATATAAATATATAAATATCTTATAACATACTCACACGGTCGTCTGTTTCTATGATAAGCAACTTAATGCTTAGGTTACAGGTAACAGCTGACTGTTATAACTATAAAATAAATAATAAATATATAAATATTTAAATACAAATATTACACCTAGACTCAGGCGGGAATCGAACTCGCAACCCTGCGCCAACGGGCTAGTCAAACGGTTTGCGGAATCGATTCCCGTTCGGAATGGATGTTTGTGTTTTTACAAAATATTTCTTTCCGGTTTGGACGTCTGTCCTTGTGGGTCTCCCCATCGTGCCTCGGAGAGCACGTTAAGCTGTCAGTCCCGGTTTTTATTATATACAACTGACAGCGCTCATAGTATGGATATATTATCCTGGAATCCGCAGTGAAGCAGCTTGGTAGATTAAGCTCTAATCCTTCTCATACATGGAGAAAGAGGCCTATGCCTAGCAGTCTGATTTTACAGGCAGGCAGGCTACTCATGAATTAGTCTATGGTATTTTCCATTGCTCAAACATCATAAATGAAGAAATAGGTATTTTTTTAATCGGTCCATGACCTCTTCAGCTTAATTATTCTAAATATTAGAGTTTAAAATAGAGAAGTATTTTTTTTTGTTGTAGAAAAAACAAACAACGAAAAATAATTGTACCTTTGGATATGTCCGTCTAGAATATTCCTAAATACTTAAATATATATGGAGAAGCTGGTTCGTCTATTGTGTTTCCAATGCAATTTAATAAATTAATTTAACTTATTGTTATAACATCCTTACATATTTTATTCGAACCTATAAAACTAATATCAAGCCAAATGAAACTACCTAAATGAATGTTATTTAAAAATAATATTTGCTTCAACGTAAAAATAATATTCAAAAATGATTAATGAATTGCGTCACATCCGCAGCATTCTAATTAACAACTCAATTAACAGAACACCTTGGACACCTTGGACGGACACCAGGGGTCAAGTGCGTGCCCTGCTGTGTCACATTTTAGTAACCATTAAACTAGAATGTAGGTAACAGACCTTTATAAAATAAAAAAAAAACTTTTACGTTAAGAGTAAAAAAACAAGTTTGTTAATTACAATAAAAATATCAATAACGAAATCATTTTCGAATACCTAATTACAAAATTTTATTTTATATTTATTATTATTTGACAAAAAAACCTTATTGGTGTTTATTTAAAATCAGTCTAAAAACGTTAATTATTCGACAGTTTTTTTTTATTATTTACGACGAAGTTATGTGATCTGTATATCCATATTTTTTGTTATAATAATGAATACAATCAAACTATGTTCGTTGTCAAATTTTCATAGCCATAATTTTTCAAAATTATATATGATTAATTACAAATTGCAAATTATGCTTTTAACAAACTAACAAGGTAAACGTTGTGTGGGCGGGACTGTATTAAATAATTAATTATTATGACAGTGCATTTTACACGAATGCGTATTTTTTAAAATTGCATTAAAGTTGTTTGTTTTATCTGTATATTTTTATTTGAAATACACAATCACAATGTTAGTTACCACACTCCTCCGAAACGGCTGGACCGATTTTTATGAAATTTTGTATGCATATCGGGTAGGTCTAAGAATCGGTCAATATTTATTTTTCATACCCCTAAGTTATAAAGGGGGCGGTTAGGGGGGGTTAATAACATATATGGCTAAACAACGTTTTCGGGGTCAGCTAGTATTTATATAAGAAGAATTAGCTTACGTTTATTATAATTAATATTATCTTAAGGTTCTTTTACGAAATGGATTATTAAATACAAAATTTTATCAATGTAGACTATAAGTACATGCTTCTTTGCCACTTAGAAACATTGGAAGCCGTTATAGCGAAAAACAGGAAAACAGATTTTTGTATTAATATTTTTATATACAATAATTCTAGTTCTAGTTACAGCCAGTTTATAATGTGTGTAACGTAGGTATGTAAGGTAAACTTAATACTTGTGAACTTTCGTAGAATCTCTGTACCATTGTCTGGAATAATAATAAACAAATTCAAAATAACAATAGTGTTAAGGTCCATGTGAGTAGCAAACGTCGATTAAAATATGTGCAAATTCTTAAAGTATTATAAAAATGTTAAATTAATTAAATAGTAATAATGAAAATATATTATATGCTAAAATTTACTACGCATTGTTTTTCATTATATTTACTGTTGCAACGCATATAGCCCGTAGCTGTTAGTCAGTCAAAAAGAAAAAAAACATACAATTATACGGTTAGTATGCTCGAGTGAAATATATATTCATAATCAACAGACGAGGCCGTGTGATTCACGATTTGACGTAATTATTTCACTAAAGCTCTGAACACATATCGCACCCTTAATAAAACAAAGATGTAACTCAAAAATCGCAAATTGTGGGAATTGGCGTTTGAAGTTTAGCACTTTTTCCGCATTGTGTTTGATTAAAAATTACCAATTATTTGTAATGCTCTTAATGACTTTTACTATTGATATCAGTAGTTTAAAGTACAGAGATTAATAGAATAATAGAAAAACAACTGTGTTACAGTCTATAATAGCTGTAAAATGGAGATGAAAAAAAAGTTCCGACTTAAATCTCTTTATGCCAAAAATTACTTAATATTTTAGGTAGTATTTCAAAAAAATTCTCTTTAGTATTAAAACATAACAAAAAGTTTTAAAAATAAATCACAATGTTTCGTTTTATGATTATTTAATTGTAATTATGACGTTGTATGTATTAATGCATCATTTTTTTATAAAACGAAAACTGAAATTTATCACCTTTTTTTTAAATTAAACAAATTTTTATTAATCATCTCATATTTATATATCTCTTTATGGCTACAAATATCGTTTTTTAAACAAAACAAAAACTATACACTATTATAAGAATTAGGTACAATTAGTCTCTAGTAAATATCTCCTAAAAACACAGACACAGATAATTACTAACCACAAATAATCTAATATATAAAATTCTCGTGTCGCGGTGTTTGTAGTTAAACTCCTCCGAAACGGCTAGACCGATTCACACGAAATTTCGTGTGCATATCGGGTAGGTCTGAGAATCAAACAACATCTATTTTTCATACCCCTAAGTTAAAGGGGGGGGGATTAAGGGGTTTAATAACATATATGGCAAAACAAAGTTTGCGGGGTCAGCTAGTAAATAGTATAAAAATCAGCAGTCTCTTCTTTCTTATAATGTCTATCATCTTGTTTTTGCTCATTGTTTGAATTATCATATGATACCTACACATAGATCACACTGACCTGTTTTTGGTTGGTGAAACCCTAAGTTAAATACCGTCGGAATCAATATTTTCTGCACATTTGAATCGTCTCGCCATAAGACTCGACGAATTCCAACCACCAGAGCAGGTTGGGTTTCGAAATGGCTACAACACCGTAGACCACATCCATACTGTTCGACAGATTATTCAAAAGACAGAGACATATAATCAGCCGCTGTGTATGGAATTTGTGGACTGCGAGAAAGCCTTCAACTGTGTCGAGACCTGGGCTGTCCTGGACTCTCTGCAGAGATGTCATATCGACTGGTGATATATCGTGGTACTGATGAGATGTATGTACGACGCAACGACGATGACCGTTCATGTCCAGGACCAGAGAACAATACCTATTTCCCTGCTGCGTGGGGTAAGACAGCAGGATGTAATATCACCGAAACTGTTTACCACTGCGCTGCAGGATATCTTTAAGATCTTGAACAAGGCATCAATGTCAACGGTGAATACATCTCTCACCTTCGTTCGCCGACGATATCGTCATCTTTACGGACACGTTAGATGAGTTAGGCCAAATGCTAGCCGGTCTAAACGAGTCCTCCCGACGTGTCGTTCTCTGTATGAACTTGGACAAAACGAAAGTTATGTCTAACAACCAAGTCATACCGAAACAGGTATCGGTCGATGGTACCCTTCTCTAAGTTGTTCAGGATTATATTTACTTAGGCCACACTATCCAACTAGGCCGCAACAACTTTTAGAAGGAGGCCGATAGGAGGATTCGGTGGGGCTGGGCGGCATTTGGCAGGCTTCGTCGAGTCTTCACTTCGAAGATTCCGCAATGCTTGAAGACAAAAGTCTTCGAGCAATACGTCCTGCCTGTGTTAACATACCGAGCCGAGACATGGACACTGACGAAGGGACTGGTCCACAAATATAAAGTCCCTCAATGTGCAATGGAACTGGCCATGCTTGGGGTTTCCCTCAAAGATAGGATTAGAAACGAGACTACCGCGAGAGAACGAAAGTAACCGATATAGCCCACAGAATTAGCAAGTTGAAGTGGCAGTGGGCTGGTCATCTGTGGCGCAGGACCGGTGGCTGTTGGAGCAGACGCGTCCTGGAGTAGAGATCGCGTCTTGGCAAACACAGTGTGTGACGCCCTCTGGCCCGTTGGACCGACGATCTACCTAAGATTGCCGGTGTAAGTTGGATGAGGATTGCGGAAAACCGGGATGTCTAGCGCGAACTTGGGGAGGCCTATGTCAGTCAGAGTCAGAAGAACTTTGATTTTCAAACATAAAATTTCTTCTGTTGACAGGCTTATTAAACAACGTATTAAAATCTACAGTGCATCGTCGTCACTCAGGTCGACGTCACTTAGATCTGTGTATTATACTGGAGAAATATTGTAACTGGCCACACTATTGTAATTTCGTCGCTCTCTCAGCTGAATTTGCTCATATTTTGCTCAGTATTTTGTGGTGAATTGGTGTAAGACGTCTTTTCTTCACAATCCGTTGTAACGTTTTGTGAGGCAGGGTTTTGGGTAGGCATTGAACTATTGGAGCTTGAAAAACTGGATGTAGATGAGCTAGAAGAGCTTGACGATGATGAGCTAGATGAATCGGAACTAGATGAAGATGATCTTGAAGACGAACTAGAGGACTGTAAATGGCTAGTATTATTTAGGTGTCATTTTTCTCGTCAACTCATAAGTGACAGTAAAATATTGAGTCGGTGTCATCATTTTCGTCAGCTCTGCAGTTACATTTTTGGGCTCTGGAGATATATGTATTTTGTTGATTTTCCTCTTCAACCTGCATAACTTCTTTAGTCTAAAATAACAATAATTCATAACACTGTAGTATATTTTAAGGATGAATAATAATCATAATTATTTAACGTCAAAATAGCAGCATTGTTGCTGTACTGTGTGGCTACGGTACTAAAGAATATAGCCACCCCCTCTCTTCCCGTGGGTGTCGTAAGGACACCTTGGAACTTAAAAAGCCGACCGGTGGCGGGATAACCATCCAACTGCTGGCTTTTAAATACACAGGCAGAAGACGGGCAGCAGCGTCTTCGGTGCGACAAAGCCAGTACTGCGGTCACCAACCCGCCTGCCCAGCGTGGTGACTATGGGCAAAACACATGAGTTCACGTTATTTTTGGCGTAAACTTGTGGAGGCCTATGTCCAGCAGTGGACTGTATAGGCTGTAATGATGATGATGAGCAGCATTGTTGAATGACAATGATCTATTCAGTCGTTTTGCCATAAAAGAGTAACAATCATCCATCCATACGTCATCCTCATAAACTTTCACATTTATTACAGTAATCAGATGAAAAAAAATTTATAACTTATTACACTATTATTATATTACTTAAAAAGCCGACCGGTGGCGGGATAACCATCCAATTGCTGGCTTTGAAATACACAGGCCGAAGACGGGCAGCAGCGTCTTCGGAGCGACAAAGTCAGCCCTGCGGTCACCAACCCGCCTGCCCAGCGTGGTGACTATGGGCAAAACACATAAGTTCACGCTATTTTTGGCGAAAGCTTGTGAAGGCCTATGTCCAGCTGTGGACTGTATAGGTTGTAATGATACACTATTATGTTTATCTTATAACTTTTACGCTCGATACGCTGTAACTCTTCATTGTGGTGTTCAGTTTCTGAATGTGGTATTAAACTTAAAAAAAATTGTGAGCTCTAAGACCATTTTCAAAACCTATACAAATAAGCACAACAGTTACAAGTTATTCTTAACTTTTACACGAAAAGGGAATTAATGTTGAAAGTTTTTACTTATCTTTCGTCATTCTAAATAATAAAAAGAAGTAAACAAAAGTGACTTTTATAAATAGCCTTATTTATTACAATAAAGTGATACTTAACCAATTACTCCAACAACTAAGGCATATATTTCAATATAAAACTGAAGTGTTAGGCGTTAACTTTGTAAAATTTGTCAATTTTTAAAACAAAACCGAAGTAAATCCAAATGTTACACATCATTATCAAATGCGTTTTCTGAGAGAATGAAGTATAACAAAAATCATCTTTTTATTTTAAATCCCTTTTAATCCAATATCGAATTATTTGATGTTACTCAAAAGGCAGCACTTCAATCTCCGCTCACTGCCGGTGCATCTCTGAATCACGCCACTTTATAAGAACTGACTTGTCAGTTCCAGTTGATAGAAAAGAGAGCAACAGTCGCGTATCTCTCTGTATCTTATAGTTAAAACGCCGGAGTCGAAGTCTAACTATTCATTACGCGACGAAGACGGGTTTTATTGTAAAATCTCCAAATCCACAAATTTTGAGTTACATCTTTGTTTTATTAAAGGTGCGATTATGATTTATATCTAATTCAAAAGAGAATCTTCAAAAGAGGTCAACTCCAAATTTAAAATATTTTGAATAAATTTAAACTGAGTATTGGAACCAATTAAATTCTTATTCAATTGGTTAAGTTTGTCTCTATCTTAAAAAAAATAGTGTGTAAGTATTTTAACTGGCAACTCTTTACGGGGTTTAAATAATTTGAGTTAACGGTTTCATGAAAGTCTATCAGTTGCCGCTAGTTTTCATTTTGCCGAAACTAGAAACCCGTGTGTTCAGCATCAACCATGTTGATTTAACCGGTACGATCCGATTAAAAAACACAATCCCAGTAAATAACGTCCGTCACCCGACCTACTTATCCTATCCATAAGTTATCGCTTTAATATTATTAGGGCATTTCCGAAATATATTATTATTAGCTCGGGTCACGTTTGAATAAATTCTGTATTAATAAAACGCCGGCAAGGTGCGAAGAGGCTAACGAGCGTAATCCGAATGTAAGTTATTAGTTGTCCAGAGCGGCCGCCCGCTGCGCGCGAGTCGCTCCACGATGTTAGCCAGATTTTTATCGAACCTTTTGTCGGCACTAGCGCTGAGGTGTTACTCACGAAATTAGGATGTTAAATGTTATGCGGATGACGCATGACCACCCCGCTTTGTTACTTGACAACAATTCATTTTTTATCGTTACATAATAGAAATATAAATGTTTTTTTACGATATGATTAATGCAGCTGTATGGTTATAGAGCCTCCTTGATTGTTAACATTTGTGGGGATGTAAACACTTGCGTGGATAAAAAACTATTAATATTATTCAAATATTTTTTATGTTAAGATTTACTAATGCTGAGTGTAGTGAAGCGAATATTTACAGCAAATAAAGCTGTTATATAAGTATCAAATAAATCAAAATGATGTAATTAAATGTTTTATTGATTAATTCTCGTGTTTACAAAACGATGCGTCGCCTTCTTAATGATATTGTACATCAATTACTTATCATATTAAATTAACACATACAGGACACTAGAATAATTTTATAAAAGTGAAAGGTAAGGTAATATGGACTTTATATTAAGCATGATAAGACGTATAATTGTTCATCTATTTTCTTAACAGCTTTAAGTTATAGTGTTAATGACCTCTCACTTTATAACTATGTCCTAACGAGTAATTTGCTTATAGTATGCGTTATACGGTCTTAGAATACATTTAAAATAGTTGCATATAACTGTATAACATATGCAAGATAATTATGCATGCAAGCATTTAAGGAATAAACGGTTACTAAAAATGTGTATGAATTATGAATATTCCATTCTATTTATGTGCATCTTAAACTTTTTCTTTTGACGTATGATTAAATTAAGGAAATATTTATATTTATAATCCGCCAACCCGCATTGGAGCAGCGTGGTCCTTCTCCTACATGGGGTAAGAGGCCTATGCGCCCAGTAGTGGGATATTACAGGCCGAAGCGAAGATATTCATATTTTTATATTTATCACGTAAATTTCTGTGTTAATTTACTTCTACACAAAAAAAAATTAGAACCTTTTTGTTTTCGGTAATCTGCCACAACTTTAAATAAACCTTAAATAGGTAGTTACGTCGAAACTTGTATAAAATGGTTGACAATAAATAAAAGTTTAAAAAAATCTAAAAACACTATTTTATAAATAAACCAAACTAGTAAAAATAATCTAATTAAAGGGATCAAATTAGTGTATTGTCATCGGTCCTCGATAAGTCTACTGAATTTAAATTAAATCTGAGCGTTTTAAACGGGTCAAAATGAAGTCCAAAAGAGTCAGTTACAAACATACAAACATACAGGTAAAGCTAATAAAAAGCGTGTAAAAAGTAACAAGACAGTTAAACAGATTGAGCCTACTGATATAGGTACTTTAGCATTTCAAACTTTTTCACAAGTAAAAAAAAATTAAACTGTAACCATGAAGTACTTATTTATAAAAAAATTAAAAAAGTAATTGATAAGAAATTTTTATTGTCTATAGATTGACGTACTCTGTTAAACAATTGTATAGAACCTACTAAGAGATTTTAATAAGAGTCTTTAAATTTCAAACTCTTTCACAGTTAAACAAAAATTGAAACTGTTACGATGAAGTATTTATAAAAAATTAAAAAAGTAATTGATTAGATATTATTTTTAATAGCCGATTGACAGACTTAAAATTATATCGAGCCTACTGAGAACGAACTGTCATTTGGAGCAGGCCGAATCAATTTCGTTGTTCGTCAGGCGAGCAGTCAACAGAACAAAAAGTTTGCCCAATCAAGCTATCACTTTAAACTTTATAATTGTTGCCTTTCGAAATACGCACCTAATATTACAACTGACATTCTAATAGGAACTTCACGGTAAGAAACTTTTTTGGTTGTAGCGATGTGTAATTTTTTAAATTATCTCTAGTTTGAAAATAATTAAATTTGACATAGTTAAAATAAGGGGTGCCACTGTAAATATTTTAAAATAAAATTTTCATAGTTATAAAAAGTAATATAAAAGAAATTAAAGTGAATTTCTACTATAAACATGTACCTATAATTTTTCCCGTGTACTATTAAAATTAACAAACTAAATTTAATTTGTGAATTAATATGTTAAAATACTGAAAATTTTATATATGAAGAGCTAATAAAAAGTATTTAATTAATATACACTAATATACATACATCCCTGTTCACATCTTGAGTTTGAACTATATTTTTGTGATAAAACATATTAATTTTGTTTATTATAACTCGAATTTATTTATTAAATTGTAACGTATACTATCACAGAAAAACGAAGTTTCATAACGTGTAGTTGTTGTTTCTATCTATAGATTCTTAGCCCTAGAACGTCGTTGTAATTTCGTGCAAAGTAAACAAATCTTCCCCCTACGTAACAAGGAAACGAACTCCTCTCGAAGTAACAAAGCTAAATGGTCTAATAAACAGAAATCACAACTAGTCAAAAGCACATCAATAAAGGACCACCATGGGGGAGCGGGCTTGAACGGAACAACGCATAAATCTACACACTCTCCCTCTCGTTATAATGCAATACTATTTATTTGTAAATGTTTACAAACATTTGAAATTTAAATATCGTTTTATTTTTACCTTAGACCACAAAATTGCACTTAATGAAGGTTGTATATGTTAAAAACTTGTCAAAAAATAAGCAAGAATTAAACATATTTTTTAAAATTACTAAAAATTAAAAAATCGTTTCTTATACGGAAAATCTTTTAGAATATTGTCTTCCTTTTAATTTAATCATTTGTGTTCAGCGGTCGAAGGTACCTAATATATATTTTGAGAAAATTTTAAGTGTCTATGGTCGTGTACAGCCCTGTGATACATATACGTACGGACAGCAGATACTTAGTTATAGAGGGCAGAGAAAGTTTTTACGAAATAAAAAAAAAATGTTGTACTAAATATAAGCTTTAATCTAATTTTATATTTGTAAATATGTAATGTTACTTCTACAGTTTATGTTAGTCTAAAAATCACAAGACTCCATAAAAACCAAAATAAACATAAAACAAATAAATACTTTTACTTTTTAGACAATTCAGTTGATAACTATTTAACTATTTAGTAGTCGTTGTCTACAATTTATTACAAAAATATATTGATCAAATCTTGCAAATTATGCAAAAATGTATAATTTAATATATTTTTTTATTTATTACCTAATTATAATGAAAAATAATTAAGCTAATGTTTAATACCTCTTTTTAAAAAAGGCGATACTTCAAGAAAAATATTCAGCCCATTTGACCCCTAAAATGGTAGAATATCCAAAAATTTCTTCTTATTTGGTATATTAAATAGTGCTTCCAAACACACTGAAGAACTTCTTCTCATCTCTAGCTTGGTTTATGTTATTATGTATAAGAATAAATAATATACTTATAAATTCATTTCAGTATAAGTTGTTCTTATAATTAAATCATCATAAACCTTCTGAATTAAATATCCATATGTTTAAAGTAAAATGAAAAGTAAATTACTTTTCAAGTACGCTATCGCTTTACACCGTGTCCGAGCTATAAAAACAACGTCATTACCAAAAGCGACAAAAGGCCAAAAATGTTCGTAATATGGTCTAATAAGGCCTATTAGTCAAGTCGTCGGCGAGGCAAGGTGCGCGAAATGTAACCGAGGCCGGGCGGGGGCTAATTTCAAGGGCCATTTCCTCAAACACCCTGAATGGGGGAGTGACCTACGCTCCTAAAATAAAACCCGAAGACTTTTATTACACAGCTGTTGTGGAAAATTAATAGGGATATGCTTAGGTCTGTCTAATGTTATGTCAAAACGTTTGAAAGTAATTTTATAGACTGTGTCGGATGAGGTTATTTTTTATACACAAATAAGTTAGGTAATGTCCGCGACATTGTCTGCGTTGCTTGTTATAATTATGCATTTGTAAAACGAATACAGTACGGTTTTAACCCTAAGCTATATTTCAACATTTATCTATGATAATGACTTTTTTTACGACTATTGTGCCAAACCCACCTGATAGTAAGCGTAACCTATGGACGCCTGCAACACCAGAAGCATCGCAAATGCGTTGCCGAGCCTATCTCCAACCCTCCCCAGGAGCTCTGGCTAGCTTATTCATCACTGGAACACAGCACAACTTGAGAGCAGTGCTATTTTGCTATGATGATGTGTGTAAAAGAAGAGGTACTTTGCCAAATTTTAAGCAGAATTTCTCCTGCTGTGCCTTAACTCAGAAAACTTCATACAATTTCACGTAGTAAGCATTCGCCATATCAAAACAAATATACATAGTTAGGTACAGATGCGTAGACATGCAGATAGAAATTCTAAAAAATTTATATTAATGTTTTTTTTTTTTACACGTTAATGAAAATAAAAAGGGTTGCTTACAAATAACGGCAATAAACTTATTTCATTGATCACAACAAAGCGCTGCAAAAATAATTACTTAATTACTTCATTGTCAGATATTGCTAATAAAAAGTACAATTTTATTGCTTTTCATTTGTAGCATTCAACAATCTTTCAAATGAAGGTACAATAAAAGATGTTTCAATAACTTTTTATATCAACGCTGAGAAGAATTTTCATTCTAACTCTTTCGAGTTTACGATAAAGCGCTATTCGTATTAGCGTATAAATTGAAAATTTGTATCTACATCTTGCATGCCGCGCGTCGAATCTATGGTCGCGTGGCTCAAAACACACATTTGTCTAATTCGATACGCTTTTTTTACTATTTACACTGTGCCGTTTCTCGTTCACCCTCATGATTGGTCGCGGGAGACGCGTCGCCAATATGTCCTGTACTTTAGCGGTTTAGTATCGAAATTGGGCTCCAGGGCTTTAACAGTGAACTAACGGAAGGATAGTTTATAACCATTAAATTATATTGACGTCTTCGAACTATGCTTTAGTATGCGTATTATAAATGCTAGGTGTTCTAGAAAGTTTGATTAAAAACTTAAATAGGTTTAATATGTTTGTGTATATTAAAATAAAAAAAATATGTTTGCACACAAAGGAATTAATTTTGTATAAAGTTTTATTTATTAATTAATTTTTAATATCTAGAAAACCTTTAATATTTTAAATGTTTTTTCATCGTAAAGCTAAAAATTATATAGGTATGGTATAAGTCTATACATAAATTCACAAATTGTTTAGTCTTTTTTAAACAATTATATTTTAACTCCAAAGTATGTAGAATAATCATCCTCAGTTTTATTTTAAAATCAGTAAAGAGTCTTTATGGCAATTTAGATCTGACATAAAAAAATGATTGCTAAACGAAATGAAAACAAAAAAATCACAGTTGTTACGTAATAATCACACTATATGCTAATTAAAAAAAGTAATGCTGATCCGTGGGACACAAATATAAAAATGTCACCCACAGTTTTTGTTTAAGGAAAAAAAAACAAATACTAATTTTACGCTCCTGTATGTTCCGTTAATTTAAAATATATATTACGAGAAATAATTGTTATCGTATTGTTTTTTTGTTCGTTCTCGAGGGAGAAAAACCGTCACCCTCCTGATTTTTCTTCTTTTTTTCTACAAATGCAACACTAATGCGATTGTGAGTTCATCTAAATTATAAACGGTGTATAATAAATAATTAAAAGAGTGCTAAAATGCCAGTCATTTATTATTATTTTTTTATATTATAAAGTATAAACATCATGACTGATTTTTGAAAAATCTGTTTTTTAAGAATCTTTTATTTACTCTTTAACAGGTTTTTATTAGTATAACTTTTTATTCTTAACTTTCCATCGAAATTTAAAAGGGGCTTAGAATTCTTAACAGCCGAATATGGAACTTAAAATTATACCAGATTAGTAAAGCAAACATCGAATCAAGCAAACATGACTGCATAATCCATTTGATCTCCTAATGTTTCGCTAACTCTGAGAATGCGGCAAGGGTCTGAGAGACCACGCACCATAACTAACCCTATTAAAAACTGGCTCTAACCCTCCTATATTAATGTAGCATAAAATTAACCCGTACGTCACGCCCGATGCATGCACTGTTTAAGTATGTTGGGGTCTGAATTAGGGGCTTGGTCACTCTTTTGACTAAAACGTACCATAAACAAGGTGAAATAAACTTTAGAGCTTAATTAGGTATCCTAAAAATTAAATTACTTTTCAAAGTTACAAAAATCCAGTTTAAACTAGCTAAGTCAAAAATTGTTGAAGTTATTGTATAGTACTTATATTGAACTTATAATCCTCCTTTTTTTTTAATTACGTAAAGAATTAAATTTACTTACCTATTAACAAATCTGAGCTTCTATTGAATATAAAATACATAGAAAAATGTACGTCAATATCCAATCATAAGTATAAACTAATGCATAGGACACTTAAAAGTAAATAATGTTATTATAATAATAATGAATGTTCAAATATTTCGTTCACACCGAGCAACAAGTACAACTATCGGCGTCATATTATAAAGTCAATATTTCGTAACATAATGTCTCCAGCAACACCGATATCGAGCGATATCTTTGAATTTAATTATTTAACGTGTCCCAAAGGGCATGCGATAATAAGTGTAATAAATCTGTAACTACTGGTGTCAAGATAATGTGGCCCTTGAGCAAGCCGACAGGGTACAGTGCACCGAGCACGGATGGTTGTAGGGTTTTTATTAATATATATTATTGGCTTGTAAAGTTATAATAATTTCAATTAAAAACTTTAAAAGTTACAGTTTAAATATAGTTTTACAATATTAAATTATTTATTTCATAATTTTTTAACGATTGTCTATAAATGTATGCGTTGATATTTTAAAAGTTTTATTTCATCTTTATATAAATTGAGGAAATTGAATAACGATAAAAAAGTGTATAAAACTGAGGTAGCCCGATCGTCTGAGTAAAATCCGTTGCATTTACAATAAAATTTTCATATTTAGTGTGTTATTCAAAGACGTACTAAAGCCTAAATTAACTAAAAGCCACCATTTATTATTATGTATTATGGAGGATTTATATATAAAGAAAGCATATACCAAGCTGGTAATATTTTAAAATCGTAGCATTATATCTCTCTACCATTCGAACGTTGGCATAGCTCAAAGTGTTTGATAGACGAGTCCCCGGTGACCAATGTTGGGGTATCAACAATAAATCAAGTGAACGCCACTTCTTTCCTTACTTTGTTTATTTACAAAACGTTACTGTCGTTACAAATCAAAAAAAAATTGAGATTTCAGGAAAATAAATTTAAAGTTTTTATTAAAAATAATTTATTAGGTAAAATACAAGAGTATATACATATATGTATATTAATGATAAAGATGTGTTGTGGATTTAGTGACGCTGTATTTTATTAATATTATAATAAAACACATTTTTTTTTAAAGATTATCTGCTTAGTTTCTTGCCAATTTTTCTCTGCAGAAATAATATTTAGAATCGGTGATAGTTTCACTTTTAACTGTAATAATTAAAACGAACATAATTTTAATTTGTAAAATAACAATTTAAAGGTGCTTTTGAAGCCAAATTGAATTGAAAAGTGATTTTTGATTTTCATTTTTAATCAAGGCTAGTATAGTTAAAACTGTTTCAAATAATATGAAATCTAACAGAATTTAGGTGAAAAGTCTTTCAATTAAGGGTTTCATATCTAAATACTAGCTGTGCCCCGCGTTTTCACCCGTGTTAATTTGAGGAAAAAAATTGACTATCGAACACAAATATAATTTTCAATTTGAACCAGTAGTTTATGAGAGAAGCGCTTTTTGACAAACAAACAAACATCATTTTCAGCATTAATTATTACTATAGATAAGAACTTTAAATTACTTTTATAACGTCGAACTCTCAGTTAAATATATGTTTAATAATTTTATTATAATTAATAACATTAAGTATGGAACTATCAATAATATATTATCCCACCAAAAACATTTTCATGTAAAATGTTGCCAAGACGAGATCATATGGCTCGCACTGTCAAAAAGTTATCAGATCTCATGTAGAGCCAAGCTTCTAACTCTACACGCCCTAACTCTACAAGCCCTAACTTCACAAACTCTACACCTTAGTCAAAACATGTGGCTTGGCCGTTTCGTTACTACCGGCCGATGTTGTAGATGACAACTGCTGGTGAGGTGAACTACTGCTGCTGGTGATACTGCCCCCTGCCTCTTCATTTTGGCCCCGTCGCGGGACAGCATGGCTGGTAAGTTGGTAACGGCCAAGCCACATGTTTTGACTAAGGTGTACAGTTTGTGAAGTTAGGGCTTGTAGAGTTAGGGCGTGTAGAGTTAGAAGCTTGGCTCTACATGAGATCTGATAACTTTTTGACAGTGCGAGCCATATGATCTCGTCTTGGCAACATTTTACATGAAAATGTTTTTGGTGGGATTTCACTTATTTTTGTAAGTTGCTTATGACAATATTATAGATGCATTTTACCTCCGACACATTTTATACCATAAATATCATCCAATTTTCACCATATTCGGTTTAAGCACGCTGTTTTTGATTTTATGTCTAACTGATATGCAAACGGTGATCTCCGCCAAAACTTAAAAACCCAAATTACAAAATGTAAATTTTCGACATAAACTAATAACCGATTTCTATTTTTATGTATTTTATTATTGTTATTTATAACAAGGAGTAACAAGGAGTCCCTATATCAATTTTCAGACCTCTAGCATCAAAATTTGCGGAAGTTTCATACAAACTTCCATCCCCTAGTTTAAGGGGTTGGGGGGGTAAAAGTTCCAAGTTTTAGAATTTTTTTGTTGTTTGTGTACTAATACTAGCTTACGTAGCAAATTTCAGCTTTCTGGGACTTTAGGAAGTACTCTAAGAATTTTGATGATCATCAGTGAGTGACGAAATCGGGGTTTTTTAGATATCAATAAAATCTAAAGTATAAGAGGTATGCAATTGAAACTTTATACGTTTAATAAGTTTACTATTGACATCATATCCCCAGAATTTTGTTTATCTGGTATAATCCAAACCCAAGTTATGAAGGGTCAAAAAAACGACGAAGCACTTCGAGAAAAGATAGGTAGTGCTTTTCGTTTTTTTTTTTTTTTTGGCTCGTCTTGGCGGAAGCACTACCGTGCCCCCAGATACAAAATAATAATAAAACTGTTTTAAGTTTAACATGATATAATACAAAATATATGGTATTTACATTTAGACTTCAAAACGTAGTTTTAAATTTTCTTAGAGTAGGTATGTCGCAAATCATTCCTCAGGGAATATTAACTTGACCATTTCTAAGGTAGTTCTTAGGTAAGCGTTCTCATTGCTTGTTACAATATTATTGATACTAAATGCAGCTTAGTCGGTAGTATTATTTGAGTTAGAGAAGCAGAGGTCCAATCAGAGCGTATCTCATTTCCACCTTAGTGCATTAAACATGGCTTGGAAGCGTTATCGACGAGTCTCTAGAGGGCAGTAGTGGAGTCGACAACAGATTATACTTGTTTATAGACTCTGCACATGGACTGAAATATTAGATTGTTAGATTATCAATTCTTAGTATCATTTTTAAATTTAGTATCATTTTCTATTGATTGATGCTTCAAGCATATTTTTGATAGTAATCTACGACTAAGACAAAATCAAGTCTATTATTCAAAATAAAGAAAATAAGCGTAGAATTACGTAAAGTATTTCAAAAAATTCACAAAGTTTATCTTTGAACTTTATCAATGACGCCTTAATTGTTTTTAAGAAGATGCCCTTGAAAAGTAAAAATTAAGACAAATTTGTTTGAAATAAAATAAACAGTATCAAGTTTAAAACCAAAATAAATAGAAATAAGATTTTTAATTATTTGTCAAGCAAATATCTGAATACTCAACGAATAAGGAAAGACTATGACACTTATATTTATAATATATATTTTTAAATTTTAAGCTTTCACGAAAATTAAAAATCTTTCATTTGAGAATTGGCTTTGTTTTTAATTTTAAAGAATCATATGATCAGTATATAAAAATTAAATAAATCAGTAATTTTTAAACAATATTTTCATTTATGTTATCATCTATAATATCTATAATATATATAAAAGCGAAAGGTCACTCATCACGAAATCTCCGAAACTATAACACCTACAAACTTGAAATTTGGCAAGTAGGCTCCTTATAGGACGTAGACATCCGCTAAGAACGGATTTTACGAAACTCGACCCCTAAGGGGGTAAAACGGGGGTTGGAAGTTTGTATGAAAGTCCTATGTTTTTGAAGTCAGAGACTTGAAATTTAAAATTTGTGCTCTAAAGATAGTGAGGAGGTGTTCAAATAATGTATATTTAGAAATCAACTCCCTTTTGGGTTAAAACGGGGGATGGTAGGTTGACTCACTCATCACGAAATCTCCGAAACTATAACACCTACAAACTTGAAATTTGGCAGGAAGGCTCCTTATAGGGCGCAGACATCCACTAAGAACGGATTTTACGAAATTCGACCCCTAAGGGGGGTAAAACGGGGGTTGGAAGTTTGTGTGAAAGTCCCATGTTTTTGAAGTAAGAGACTTGAAATTAAAAATTTATGCTCTATAGATGGTGAAAAGGTGTCCAAATAATGCATCTTTAGAAAGCAACTCCCTTTTGGGGTTAAAACGAGGGATGGTAGATTGACTCACCGATCGCGAAATATCCGGAACTATAACAGCTACAAATTTGAAATTTGGCATGTAGGTTTCTTATAGAGCGTAGACATCCGCTAAGAACTAATTTTACGAAACTCGACCCTTAAGGGGATAAAACGGGGGTTGGAAGTTTGTATGAAAGTCCTATGTTTTTGAAGTAAGAGACTTGAAATTTAAAATGTACGCTCTTTAGATGGTGCGAAGGTGTCCAAATAATGTATCTTTAGAAATCAACTCCTTTTTGGGGTTAAAACGGGGGATGGTAGGTTGACACCCTCATCACAAAATCTCCGAAACTATAACAGCTACAAACTTTAAATTTGGCAGGTAGGTTCCTTATAGAGCGTAAACATCCGTTAAGAGCTGATTTTACGAAACTCGCCCCTTAAGAGGATAAAACGGGGTTCGGAAGTTTGTATGAAAGTCCTATGTTTTTGAAGTAAGAGACTTGAAATTTAAAATGTATGCTCTATAGATGGTGAGGAGGGGTCCAAATAATGCATCGTAATCTATATACATAAAAAAAGCAAGGTCACTGACTCACTCATCACAAGAACTCAAAAACCGCTGGATGGTCCATTCATCCAAGATGGACAAAGATTAAATTTGAAATTAGATTATAGTTAGTAGACGTCCGCTAAGAACGGATTTTGCGATATTCCACCGCTAAGGGGCTTTGATTGGGGTTGATAGTTTGTATGAAACATATACAGCAGCTATAAGTTCGCCTGATAGGTTATTTATACTGCATCCTGAAAATAAATCTAAAAATGTGGTATATAGAGAGGTTTTATAAAAATAACTATTAAATTATACTAAATTGAGCATTTTAAAAAGTTACTCAGTGTGATATAAGCATTTCAAGTGACTGAAATAAAAAAATTGCATTAAGCATCTTAATAGCAATACATATCTTCATAACCACGCGGACGTAGTCGCGGGCAACAGTTAGTGTATTATAAAACAAAGTCCCCAAAAATGTATGTGATCGATTCCCTCAAAATCTACTAGACGGGTTTTCATGCGGTTTCACCAATGGAGAGAGAGCTTCAAGAGGAAGGTTTACGAAACGGCTAAGCCGATTTTGATGATAGTTTCACTGGAAGTTTGCCGGGAAAACTTTGTGACACACTGATTTCAACGCGGGCGAAGCCGCGGGCACAGCTAGTTTTTATAAATTACAATAAAGTAATTTATTTAATATTGTATGCACATTTTATTGTAACTTATCATCGTATTAAAAATATTAACGACATTAAAAAAAAAAACAACAGCAAAATCAGTAAAATATAGTTCAAAGTGAGGTTATGTTAGAACGAAAACTTTTTATAAGTATTTAACATTAGATAAAGAAGTTAGAAGCAAGTTTAGAAGAGAAACGTACAGTTCCACCCTAACAGACCAGCGACCGCAAATAAACAGATTGGAAACAACATGGTGAGTTATGGCTCCCAGGAGGCGAAGAAGATAATGTACTGCGTGACTACTGCTGTGTAGCTTATCACTGCATTGTATTGAGTAATTCTTATGTGTTACATTATAAATGAATAACACTGTCTTGTTGTATGAAGAAATTAGTTTGTGACCCGAAGATGTCAATTTTAAGCTCATTAATGTAGTTAATAATAAAGTAAAGTAAAATCAAATAAATAATCAACAACTATAATCAACAAACAATGGATGACGGCTGTTACACTGGCGGTTGCGGGTTCGATCCCCGCAAATGGCAAACATTTGTATTGGCCATACAGATTTTTACCGTGGTCTGGGCGTTTGTACTTGAGTCTTGTGTATTTCAGGACCCCCGATACAGGAGATAATCCTACTGGTGGCCGTTGAGTGTGAAGCGTTTATTTAAAATATTAGAATAAAAAAAATATTTGTATATATATATATATATATATATATATATATATATTATATTAATTTAGTGAAAATTCAAAATTCGGGAACTATTGTGTTATATGTTCATACTCATACGTCTGCTCTGTCTCGGTATTATTAAATACTCTGGTTTCATTTATAGTCTAGTAAAATGACTTTTTGCGACACAAACTGTGTAGTAAACATCGCCCATTATTAAACATTCTGTAAAACTATCTTTTGAATATGTACAGTAAAGTATAATTAAATAAATAATCAAGCTGTTTTTCTATTGAGATTCGAGAGTCAAAAACAAAATATAGCATTTTATGAAAAACGTGATTATTTAATTTTTAATAAGGTAAATACACACACGGCTCTTTAGTAGCGGTCTTCGCTATTCGCTATCAATGTGTGGATGTAATATTAAAATTTTATTACACCTTATTTTAACGGTCCCGCTTAATACAGGCGTAATATATAGTAGTGCTATTTATCATTTTTCAATCTCGCCGTCCGAGCTGCGAGCGACGCGTCGAAATATTACACGTCAGGATTTACGCGAAAATCCCTTCGATCGGAGTTTTTTGTTTGATGTAATAAACAAGATCTGGTATTTTGATGTGTATAGAGAGACTTTATTTATATATTATAGTATTTTATATTGTGTATACTCTTTAAAATAAATATACTTAGCCATTTATAATTCGTCTAATGATTACAATGTATAAAAATAATACATTTTCAAACATGGAAATCGCTTCTATTCTAGCGATATTTTTTTAAGTAATCTTACGTAAGTACTATTAGTTATATTTTTTATCTATGTATTTTTCTTCAAACATTTATTTACGAGAAAGTTCAATGATGTTGAGGTCAGCTGTAACAAAGTACAAAAGGTGTGTTAAAGCTTGCAATAAATACTCTGCTGCTGCTGCGGCAGCAAATTCTTTTCTGATAAATGTTTAAGTAGACTGTTCATATTTTCACACTAACATATACCACCTTAAAAGTTGAAATCCAGAAAACAAAGTTTATTCGATACAAAACAAAACGTTTAGAAGCAAAAGTTAAACTTATACATATAAGTTATTGACAAACAACTTTTTTTTATTCATAGATTGAAATCATTTGTAAACAACATAATTGTGTTTGCTCGCAAACGAAAAAAAAACCGAATTCAATTAAATCGACAAGTAATACAACGTAGATCGACGAAAAAATAGTCAAGCAACTACGCGTTATCAAAGATTACTCAAAAAGTAGTTATCAGATCTCGATAAAATTTATATGTAACCACATGATAAACATCAGCTTTCGATTAAATTAAAAATTATCAAAATCGGTACACCCAGTAAAAAGTTATTGCGGATTTTCGAGAGTTTCCCTCGATTTCTCTGGGATCCCATCATCAGATCCTAGTTTCCTTATCACGGTACTAAACTAGGGATATCCCTTTTCTAACAAAAAAAGAATTATTAAAATCGGTACATCCAGTAGAAAGTTATGCGGTATAATACAACGTAGGTCGACGAAAAAAGCGTCAAGTAAAAACGCATTATTATTTATAACTCGAAAAGTAGTTATTAGATCTCAAATAAATTTAAATGGGACCAATTGGCACACACCATCTTTCGATTAAAACAAAATTTGTCGAAATCGGTTTACCCGGTCAAAAGTTATGATGTAACATACATAAATAAAATAAAAAAAATAAAAAAATACAGTCGAATTGAGAACCTCCTCCTTTTTTGGAAGTCGGTTAAAAACACTGATAATCTTAATAAGCAGCATCTTTACCTTTACCACCTTTTTTCAAAATGTTTTCAAGTCACCATTTATATTAAACTATACTCATGAAGACCACTAGTACAAATAAATTGGACATGTATATGCTTGCTGTGATTAATGTATTATGTTTAAATTACATCCAAAATCAACTCTAGTTGTTAGTAACTAGACTAAGTTGCCGTCACTTCTCGAGCCAGCAGTAGTGTAAAACTCAAAGTTGTAAATTGATTGGAGATCCCGACTAGAAAAAAGGTCAGGTTCAACTAGATCATGTATCTGCACCGGATAAGGATAGAATGAGGCATGCCAGATCCGTCAAGCTCTATCAGGACCAGGTCTGGTCCAGACAAGGATAGCCTGATGTAAAATGTAATCAAGTATGGTAAGGCATACTGGATCAGGACCTGGTCCGGTCCAGATAAGGACAGCCTGTTGTAAAATATAACCAAGTATGGTAAGGCATACTGGATCAGGATCCGATCCGGTTCAGATCAGGATAGCCTGATGTAAAATATTATCAAGTATGGTAAGGCATACTGGATAAGGACCCGGCCCGGTCCAGATCAAGATAGCCTGAAAGAAATTACGCGAACTGAGCCTGAATCGCGCTATCAATGTTTTTAAGCGCACTTAGCATACCTATATACAGTTATCAGGACAGTCTAGCAGGGAGTCCATTTCGACACAGTGGAGCAGTCGTAAGTAGTAAGAAGTAGTTAATTAGTAGTTAATTATTAGTAGTTAATTATTAGTAGTTAATTATTAGAAGTTAATAAATAAAATTTAATTAATAACAATAATTAATTAATAATATAAAAATAAATAAAAATAATTGATATTTAAAGTAAAAACACAAATAAATAATACATTGGCAAAAATACACGGAAATAAATAATGTTAAGTAACAGCTTTTTTTTATTAAACAATTTTTTCAAGAATATACATTCATGTTTTTTAAAAGGACCGGACCGAACTGACTGATCAGGATGATATGAGATTTCCTGATCTGGACCCGATCAGGAAATCTCATATCATCCTGATCAGGTCCAGACATATCTTCTGCGTTACATACCTTATCCAGTCCAGATCAGGCATGCCAGTCTCGGTCCTTCTAAGGATGACGGAAAAATTTCTACTCGGGATCACGCATGACTTGCCGTCGTAGACTACTTCCTAGTTAGACTCTCTTAAACATATTTTGAATCTATTTTATTTTTTACATTGCGTAATAATAATTACTAATTTAACTGACTATATCATTTTTCTATCTATTAGTTTACCAAAATAAGGTGTAGTACATTAAGATTAAGTATAATACCATGTTCTTTCTTGCAAATCTAACAATAAAAAATAAGTATGTAATATAAACAGGATATTTCGATGCGATTCTTAATTCCGCACCGGTTTATCCGACCATTTGTCACACAAACGTTGCTAATATTTTGCACATTGTAAATAACACTAAAATTGTCATAGTTCGTACTACCTACTTTAGATACAAATACTAAATATAATAACACAAGAAATGTACTTTTTCGGTGACAACTCGACCTAAAATTATTCTGTTTTTGATTCCAAACTTCATCATTGACCAGTTTAGCCAGTTATTTTGCGGTATTTAAAACGAATTAATTTAATTGATTTTTTATTATTTATTTATTTTTTATTAATTTAATTATTTAACTTGTAGAGACCTATGTCCGGCAGTGGACTGCAGTAGGCTGTAGTGATGACCTTAATTGATAACTTTAAGAAACGTACAAAAGTACTTATTAATCGCTATCCTATTTTAGAACCTAATAAATTGTACAGTTGTTTCTATGATTACAAATTTTACGATATTATATGTTCACAATAACTTTAAACATTCAGAAAATATCGTTACATGATTTCATTTATAAACTACAGTTAGCGTTGTTCGCCAAACATCGATTTTTAGTTTCCCGCCTCGTCTGATGTCTTCATTCCAAGACACAGGGACGAAATGAGTTAAATAAAAAAAAACTATTAAATTTTTTCATTAAAAATATGCATACGAGTACAATTTTATGAGTACCGTTTATTTTTCGCTCAAGTTAAATAGTCCTATTTATATTATAAGCAGTTAAAACAGCTATTTCGTCAATAAAAATAAAGTTAACAGTATGTACACTTCGTCCCTGTTGAACGTGTCAGTCAGTGAAGTACATATTTAGGTTTAAAAATTATTACTTTATTATTGGTGGTGATTTCAGAAATTAATTTCCCGGGATCGAGACAAAATTATAGGCGGACACGGCTTCACTTGCTCCGGGCGGTCGAAATTTTCACATGATATTAATATATTTTTTTTGCAGTTAAATCAATTTTGTGTTTTACAAACATTTTTGGAGGCGAAAGATAAACTTACAGTAAATATTGAATACATTGAGTCGATGAAATAAGAAAGCGCTTTTATATTTTTAATTACATTTTTCAAGTTTTTAGTAGCTGGCTACATTTAACAAAAAGTAAAAAATCAATAATTGCATATCTTTAAGATTAAAAAATACGCAATGCACCAATTTTATTCCCAATTTTACCTACATCTCAATAAATTGTACCTACTTCAAATGGTAGTAAATATAGATATCAGAACCTTAAAAAAATATATGAATAACAAAACCTAACATAAAAAAGCAACTTATTATATAGAGCAGTTTGTATTTCGAAGTTCATCTATATCTACAACCTATCGAATATAAAATCGATATCAGAAAAGCGTCCCAAGACTGAGTTTACAAATATCGATATAAAATAAATATAATGTCTTTATGATCGGAAATCTGTAACGAGACAACCCGCAATCGATACCCAATTATCCAATTACTTGAACCCACAGCGCACCTAACCACACAATTACGACACTCGAGAAAAATTGGATCGATTTAATTCGATTCTTGAAAACGAGAACTACCGCTTCAATTATTAGTGTGAATATTATCGATGTTAATAACGTGCAAGGGTTGCTTTCACTTGAAACATTGTTCCAATAAAAATAAAGTAAAAAAAAATGTTTACAAACTATAAATCATATTCTTGGGTTTGTATGCCGTTGAATAAATTGTTGCCAGTTACGATTTTAAATATACCCGTTTTTATTTTATATATTTTTTTTAAGGAAACGGTTTGTGATGACTGTTAGTATTAAATGAAAACTAGAGCGTAGAGATTACTTATTTTTTGAATATTGTAGGTACTTTTTATGTTATTTATAAACAACAATTGTTTTATACTGAGAATAATTTATCCTTAGAAACGTGTGTTTTTAAATACAATAAATGTATTACAATATATTAACTAGACGTGTTTTTTGTACATATTTTTATATGTACGTAAAATACAAGATTTTGTTACAATAATTTTTATTATTGTAATAAAATCTTTCAATGTACGGAAACAAGCTATTACAATTTTGATTATTATAATTTTGCTGTATATATTTATATATGTTCATCTAACAGTAATTGATTACTTATTAAGATTTAAATAAAAACTGATTCAAATGAAAACGATGACCACACTACGAAACTTTTAAAATGACGAGCTCTGTTATCATTCAAAATCAAGATAAGTCTTGTTTGTTATATGTGATCGATAATAATCTGTCGTTACCATCCCACAATTATATAGATATGATATTCTGAAAACAACATGCGTCGACATGTACATGTGACATGTAGGTACTATAATTTAACTAAAGCATTTACCATAATTTTAAACTGAAAATTTCAAAACATTTAAATTTTATAACATCATCTTTGCTTGTCCAACAATTTCATTGTACAGTACATCATTATAAGGAAAATGCATGTTGCGCGATCGCCGTCAGTAATTGATTCCTGGTACCTTAGCATTAAAGCCGTTAACATTATAAGCTTGATTCGATTTCGCGAGATGTCTTTATCAGTGTAGGTTATATTAGGTGGTTGTTTTAATCATTTATTAATCGTTGTTTGATATTTGTAACTATATGTTTCTTTATAATCTCACAAATCAAAGACTAGCTCGTATTATGCTCTAAAATGTGTCTTTATTATTATTTATAAGTATTTGAAGCAAATACTTCAAAAATAAATTTGTACATTGGACTTAAGTTTGTATTTAATTTCAATCGAATTTCAATTAATTTTAGAGTTTTTCATTGGTTGCAAAAGCAAAGCTTATAAAGCGTCCACTCCATATTTTCTTTACTTAAAAATCGCTTAAAACTATGGGCAGTTTGAGTAAGTTAGTCAGTCTGAACTACTGTTTTCAACTTTATTTTAATGAGCTTTGAGAAACAACTGTATCATTATTACATAGTATAAAACAAAGTCGCTTTCCGACCTTTAAAACTATGCAACCGATTTTGATGCGGTTTTCTTTTGTAAATAAAGTGATTCCAGAGTAGGGTTTATATTTATAATGCATACATAATATAGTAGAGGAACAACGATAGTTTTTGCAATAGTGCGAAGCCGGGGCGGTTCACTAGTATTAAATAATTATAATAATTGTACCGATAATGATGACTAGATTGATTAGAGAAACAGTTTCTTTTGATAAAAAGCCAAAAAATAATTATAAGTTAAATGAAAAAAAAATCGTCAATTTATACAACTAATTATAAAAAGTAATTCCAATAACATTAGCAGAAATTAAAATTAATTACGTCTTTAACAATGCTCAAAATCAATATAAATAAGATCAAAATATAAGATATTCAATAGAAATGATAATATTTTTGCGTATCGAATCGAAGTCATCTTTATTCAATAAAAGCGGAGCTCTACAGTTCATATTTCTATTAAGTGGACAGAGAGGGGAAAATTACATTCTCTGCATTGTTATAAATTTATTGCTTCTATTTGCTTGATAACATCTTTACGAGCTCTTTTTGATGTTATTATATTTCTACTACGGAATAAATAAATATATATTCTTAATACTATTCGTCACTTAAAGAAAATTCTGGAGACAGTAACTTGATATTAAAACTAAATTAGTACTCGTATCTTATATATGTATAAGTAGTATTATTAAATATATAATTTGTTTCAAATGATGAGAAACTGTTCAGTTAAACATAAAAAAATTCAAGTTAGAGAACAATAATAATAACGAATCAAATACAGGTCCAACAATTCATATCTCTCCAATTATTTACGCAGAAACAGCAAACAAAGTAGAATTATTAACTGTACGAATTTATTAACCGCGTTATACAACCCTCAAATAGATACTTAGTGAGTCCCCCCCATCCCTCCTCCCCAGTGACATTAAAACATTGAGGCAGACTAAATTAAAGCGCGCCAAAACAGTTCTCTCCGGGCCCAAGGCGGTCGTTTGTTTTAATACAATAAGCGTAGTCATCTCTTTCACTCCGCTCATTAGAAAGCTATCGCTTACCCTCTCACACTCACGTAAATTAGTTTTTCTCTTAAGGCGACTACATAACTCATCGATTTAGTTGCCAACTAACGTTTGTACGACTTATTGTTTTTGCTCTAATTTTCTTCTTAATTTTCGAGCGTGTATTTATACAGTAATTACTAAAACATTTCCATAAACCAATGATACTCGAAACTCAAAATGGCTTCATAAATTAAAAGGCACAAAATAACGACGTGTTCAGCGCAACAGAAGCGTGTTCCTCTTAATCACTTCTAATTTATTTAGATTTAAAGACAGGGCGAGTAATTTACGTTCGTCCCTTTCCAACCCCGGCTGCGAGCGCTATAGCCGTTCCTCTCCCGGGACCATTTTTAATTAAAATCACCGAGAGAAAATTAGAAATTATATTCTATTTTCAGAAACTTGTTTTGACGTTTTGTTGGAGATTATCTCTTTTTTATGAGCCCCCGGTCGCGGCTTTATTTTAACGGTCGAAGGATTGTCTAAATGGTCAATGCTGAAGCCGGTGTCTTTTATGATTGTCTTACTCGTTTCAATTCGGCGCTGCGATGATTGGAAATATTTTGGCTTTAGTTATGCGTTTGGCCTTATCGCTGTTAAATGTTTAACGGAATTGCTTTATGGGAGAAGTACATTTTACACCATGTTATCTTGTATAACAAAGAATTTGCACGTTAATTTGCACGCTATATGTAATATTGACTATCACAGAGTTATAAATAATATTTTTGATAGCAGACAGAAAGTTATATGTAACGATTGCCAAACTAACTCCGAATGTTAGACCGACAGGCAAGTTATATTTGCATTATATGTGTGTATTAAGTGTTGCTAGCTTGTTCCTTTGAATTTTTTGAGTAAGAGATCTAAATTAAAGGTCAAAATATCAGCATTTTATGTTTTTTTATTTCGTTGAAGGTAAAAATTAGTTTACCAGTAAATTAATCCCATTTTTAAAGGGTAACATTGTCGCAAAGGTTGTTTATTTGTTTCTGTTACTTTTACATTTACGTTACATTCTTAATTTTGTAACTATTAAAAAAAAAAAAACGAAATTTTGGTGTTCCCTTAAAATCGTTTAAATGCTTTGAAAATGTTGGTGTTCCGATAAAATTTCGTTTTCTGCAAAATCAATGTAACAAAGTGAAATAATGGTAAAATGAAATTCAGGGCTATTCTTTCTGCAGGTGGCGTCGGTGATGACGATGGTGACAGCGGGAAACGGAGACGATCGAGGACGAACTTTAACTCCTGGCAGCTAGAGGAGTTGGAGCGGGCGTTCCTGGCTTCCCACTACCCGGACGTGTTTATGAGAGAGGCGCTGGCGATGCGCCTGGATCTCAAGGAGAGCAGAGTAGCGGTAAGGATACTTCTTACATTTCGTTCAAATAAAAGTAAATAGTTTTTTTTTCTTATGTTTGTTGAGTAGCATTGCTTTAGAGTCAATCTATATCTACCTATTATTTAGTTTAAAAACTACCTCTTCTCGATTCGAATGATAATTTATTTATCCTTTTTAGTTTCGTTATCCGAAAGTCTCATGAAAAATCAGTCGTCTCAGACCATTTTGTTCATAATATGCATTGTTGTTACAAACATCACAAACAGAATATTAATTTTTTTGTCGGTCTGCGGTAATTGTGAGCGATTTGTAATCGTTTATTACGTTTACGTTAGTCATAAGATAATCGCTATTTCATGGAAGTTTCGCGCCAAAAGTTTTTTACCCGTTAATAACATACCTATAAAATTATATTAGACTTAGTTTAAGAATCGAATATATTTTATGGTGGAAGATAATTGTCGTGGTTACTATAACGCAAAGACAAACACTAGCGGAGCACAAATGCACATATTGCTGAAGGTTGATTGGTTGAGAGCATTTTTGATGAGGGACCGTTTCTCAAATTCTCAATGTCTTTGTCACGGATATCAACTGTTTTTGGGTTAAGTCTAGAGTACTTACCGGCTTAGTTATAGTCGGTTGTCCACGAGCCAACAGTGGTCCGCGAACCATTGATTTAGAACCACTCGTCAGTCATCGCTCGTGAGTCAATCGTTCTGTTTATTTTATTTTATGAAAACTAATTAGTGTATTACAATGTATAAAAATAGTCAAGCCTCTTTCGAATTATGAAGGATCGAGGTCAATATCTAATTGCCTTTTTGGATTTGATGTTAGATGCTTAATTGTTTTAAAACTTCAAATGCAAAAAAAAATCACGAACACAGACTAGCCAAGCACAAATACTTGTAAAACATGACTAACTAAAGTAAATGACGCTTGTAATTATTCTACGGTGCTATATCGCCGCCACAGTCTATAAACACTTTAAATAACCAGTAGTTACAGTTAACGCGTGGTTATTAAATATTTTTAGTCTGTGACTAAAGCGGCGACAGACGGCCGTTATGCTCAACGTCTTAATTTGCTTCACACCTAATGTTAGAGTTTACGATTTTTGGCTTATTTAGACTTTAAGTCCATTGAAAATGTTAGTATGTTGTTATAGCTATTATTTTGAGTACTTTTTTAAAACCTAATTTTTTATACTTTTATGTTTTAGTTCAAAAGAAAAACCATAGAGTATTAATAAAATTATATATATTTTTAATATGCCAATATAAACATATATTAAGTTTTACAGGAACAAATCTATATACGAAAATTGCGCGGACGTAAGCGTATGAAATTTCGCACACTTATAGTTTATATAGATAAGAAGTGCAGAATGCTTATATATTTTTAAAATTATGCATAAAAAGTACATTAAATCAATAAAAAAACACTACACACACTTCCATGTATTTGACACACACACGCATATTATACTGTTTTTTTGATTGTCAAAGTATGTAGTCAAATTGAATAATTAAAAAAAAGGTTATTTATTTTCATAATTTTTGGTTCTTTTTAATTTAATTTTTTATTTATCTTCGAATTTTGAACGCTGGGCGACCACTAGTAAACGATAATAGGTATTCAGAGAATCATTTGTACAAAATTAAATGTTGCTAGTGATGGTGAGATACAGCGTTTCTCAAAACATTTTTCAATGTAAATCTTATTTTTATAGCTATAAACTGGTATACATCCTTGCCAAAGATTCGCTCCCTCTTTATTATTCATACTCAAATTTTGCGGATCATTGAACGGGTCAGTTAAATCTTAGAACGGTATGCCATTTTAATTCAAATTTTTCGTAAAAGAATAACGATATACCTATAATAAGACAAATAAATAGATAATAGAAAAATATTTGCGCAGTTTTTCCTAATATTATTCGACTTTAGTACAAGTACTCTTACTGCTTGGCTTTTTTCACTCGTAGTTATATAATTTATTTTCAAACAATATCATCATCATCATCATTACAGCCTATACAGTCCACTGCTGGACATAGGCCTCCACAAGTTTAGGCCAAAAATAACGTGAACTCATGTGTTTTGCCCATAGTCACCACAAACAAAATTCTAACAATATATTTAATTTATTTTCTAAGCATATTTAAAATGACTTTTACAATTAAAAATTTCGTATGAGCGTAGTGCCGTAGGTATGTATATAAAAAAACAAAAAAAAAATGACACTTATCTTTCAAATCAGACCAAGGAAATTTTGAGATTATCACATTCAAACAAGCAACTAAACACTTCACATGAATGAAATTATCATCTACAGGGTTAAAAAAAGAGTCTGCTTTAGACCACACGACTGAAATAAAACTTCTTTAATTGCCCCTACAGTAATATACAAAACGTAACTCTCTCTTTTTCTTTACTAACTTATATCTCCCTCTTAACCTCTCAACTTCCATTCGCCTCGCCCGATCACACTTTTTGTAACGCTCTTGTCACGCATTCACCAGTTTACTCCTCAAGAGAAACGTGCGTAAAAAAGTTTTACTTCTATAAGTAAATAAATGATTATAATTATTCGCGTTAATATATTACAACAATGTAATCAGTCTATAACAAACTAAGGGCGTGCTAATATTTTACTTAAAAAACGCCGTTAGAATTACTAATTTTAATTTCTAATCTAATACTTTAATTACTCATGTCTTAAAAATATAAGAAAAGTTAGTGAAAAGTTAGACTAAAAGTATTAAACATTTTCGCCCAGTTGTCGAAATTGGACCAGCGAGACGTAAGAAAATATAGATTTTTTTTAAAAGTATTTTTGATCTCTAGAGAGCGCTATATTAGATTTAAGGGCAATAATAGGTATATCTAAAATCAGCTAGTTAAGTCCTTTAGTATGATATTAGTATCACCTTAGTATGAGCCACTCGATATGATTATAATTTTTTTTTAATTATTGCGTTATGACGTCCAAACACACCATTTTGAATTTTTTAATGTATCGAGTGCCACTCGGGCCATCAAGACAAATCTAACGACATCTCAAATGTTAAAATCCTTCAAGCTGTTTTTGTTTTTAAATAAGTTGATCCACTTTAATTGCTTTATTCCGAAAATTATGAAAAGATGAGACAATATTTTATGTGAAGTCGAGATGATACACTCCGGCCAGTTTATGAGCAGAGAGATATTCTTGAGTCAATATATAATATAGAATGAGACGAGTTTTGATTTTTGTTGCCACGGTAGAGACTTTTAATGAAGTGTTTAAGGGCTGCAGGGGGGTAGTGACTTCGCGATAGGATACGTTTGTCTTCCCCAACAGCCTAGACGACACGAATAATGAAATAGTGAAAAGCATAGAAATCTACACCCAAACATATGTACACTAAAAACATTACCCTTCTTCTGCAGTCGGGTAAAAAGACTCTCCATATAAAATCATAAGTCACTAATAGACTCAATTCCTTATTATTATTTCTTTACTTTAATATTGTGCTGTGTGGCTACGGCACCAAAGAATATAGCCTCTCTTCCCGTGAGTCCACTACCACCTTGGAACTTTTTTTTTTTTTTTTTGATATCGCAGGGTAACCCATTTACGGGTGATATCCAGGATGCCCGGGTAGGCATTCCTAGACCGTATGTCGGCTTAGCACTTGGGGGTGCACTACCGACCAAAACCCCTGCGGGAGCCTTCAGCCGCTTTAATTGGAGGGTCCCGGAACTGCAGGCAACAGGATCCCTCAAGCGACAGGCTGGCCTCGGCGAAAAGACCAGACTTCTCCTCCATGGGACTGTCCGGCTCACCTCTGAACAATCCCGACGACGCCATGTCTAGCAGGACCGGGTTCCCATCCCGGCCCGACATGGGCACAGGGGCGTTACTGGAGACGCATTAAGTAGCGCCTCCTACGCACCCCCGTTCGTCGCCTGCGGACGGAGGCCTCGTCGGCGGCCCCCTCTCTCATCCGCTCGTCGTTCTCCTTCTGGGACATTACTGTCTCGCAGAAGGAGACCATCGCCTTCCAGGACTCGTCGTCACCGAGCATCGCGGTGATAACGCTCGGTAGTGACAAGTCCCCTCCGAGGACTGTCGTCAGATCGCGACGTAGCGCCGCCCATCTCGGGCACACCTCGAGGGTGTGCTGGGCAGAGTCCACCGCCGCGCCACAATCGTGACATTCAGTCGTCGGCTCTCTTTGGGCCGTCCGACACAAGTATTCACCAAAGCAGCCGTGCCAGGTGAGAACCTGCGTCAGACGAAACGTTGGAACTTAAGAAGCTGACCGATGGCGGGATAACCATCTAACCGCTGGCTTTGAAACAACACAGGCCCGTCTTAGGTGCGACAAAGCCAGCCCTGCGGTCACCAACCCGCCTGCGCAGCGTGGTGACTATGGGCAACAGACATGAGTTCACGCATTTTTGGCGCGAACTTGTGGAGACCTATGTCCAGCAGTGGACTGCAATAGGCTGGAATGATGATGACTTTAATATTAATCGTAATATGTCAAACGAGGTCATACAATGGTCGGTTGTTATTTCTGTCACAGACATTGTAAAGAAGCGTTAGTTTTCAAATTGCCAATAACTGGCAACTACAAAACCTAAGTAAGTTTGTTTTGAACAATAACACTGCTCATTCTCTTTCACAACTACAATCACCTAACATCTACAGTTAGAAACAAATTAACAAATCTATAAATACGGACTAATGGTATGAGTATGAATGCAAAAGAAAATGTTTACCTATTTGTTATATTTTCAAGGCTAAGGACTTGTTTTACCTGTTGCTGATAAAGCTATCTGACAGATAATGGTGTCCAACAGATAAACATGTTCTTATTCAAGATCGAACTATATGATAACCTAGTGAGTAGTTCGTTAGTTGAAATTGACTTTAATAGAAAGTTGTGAAACGGGCTCTAAGCTTTTCGTATTATATTAAAAACTGTATTTTGTACAAGGAAAGCTTGAACAAAGAGATCGTATCTACAGTTTAAATTGGATAAGTAGAAAAGTTAAACCTATTGTGATTGAAATGAATTAAATATAAAATAAAATTTAATTAGATAATACCCGGACCTCCATCTGCGTTATTTATTATTAATATACTTTAGACGCAGAGGAGAAAATATTTAAAAATGTTGATAGCAAAAATACGTTTGCATTACCAAATACAAACAAACACGCCTAGTGCTTACAAAAATCCTTGTTTTTAAATACTTTCATAATTTTATATCAAATAAAGGTCTTGTAACATTTTGAAAAGAAGTGTCTCAGAAATAAAGCTTGAAAGACTGAATTAAAAGGTATTCAATGCTTTTTTGACGACCTTTAACACTTTTATCAAATAAATTATCTTTTGAGACACAATTTTATCTTTTTTTCTGAAGAAATATTAATCTTTTTAAAATCTTATACCATAGCTTTTCTTTCTTATAATATTTTTAATAATTCAATATGTATTTTGTTACAACAAATGTAACGACGTTTATCTAGATATCCCCGTCTATCTAGCTATCTCTATCTGCATAGAGATACTGCTCTTTCTATTTACGTTAACTCATTATAAAATACTCATACTACACTTGTAGGTACCTAAAGAGGAAAACTAGATTTGACTTCCCCGTTCAATATAAATGAGGAACTATTTTCTCTATTTCCCCAAAACCTACCCGTCTAAGCGGTCATTGGGGATCCCTTTTTACCTAAGGTTCACCGGACGATATTATGAACGATTTTGGATATTATCCCTTTGAAGTATTTTGAAACTTTTATTAATCTATTCTTGATAATAAAATAAAAACTGTGTGTGATACACTTCACACACGGCAGAAGTGATACGTTTGAAAAGTAGATGATAGGCTAACTACTTCACTTACGTAGGCTACATCTCTATAAATAAATAAAAAATAATAATGTGTAGTGCATCTCTTTCTTTCTCATTTTTGTGTTTGTTTCTTTATCGTGACGGATTTTCGTTTCATTGGGTTTCAAATCACAATGATCCTAAAGAAGCTACGCTTCAAAAATATTTATACTTTCGTTGAAATAAAATAAAATTGTGTATTTTTTATTTGTCTATAATTAAGCACATCTTCGAAGCGTGATAATTGTATTTTAAGTTTTACCTCATTAAAGTATACGCGATAAGATAGAAAATTTAATGTGTTACTTTTACGAACAATATAATCGGTTTAATTTCTAATTAAAACTACATATTTTTAGTATAACTTAATAACATTTTTTTTATTTGTAAAAATATAATGATGTTCTTCCAATTTATATACTTGTATTCTTTATACAATTATAGCTCCTGGGGGGATTGGGGATTGGGTCGGCAACGCGCTTGCGATGCTTCTGGTGTTGCAGGTGTCTATAGGCTACGGTAATCGCTTACCATCAGGTGAGCCGTAAGCTTGTTTGCCGACCTAGTGACATATAAAAAAAAAAAAAAAAAACTACGATAACGATACGAATGATTCAGCCTGTAACGTCCCACAGCTGGACATATACGTCACGACGGACACGTCTTTCTCCGTGTAGGAGAAGGAGCAGAGCTTAATCCACCACGCTGCTCTACTGCAAGTTGACGGATATATCTCGTCTATGAGTAACGATCGCTATCAGGTGTATATGATAACATCCGGGACCGACAGCTTAACGTGCTCTCCGAGGCACGGGGCGAACCCCAAGGACAGACAACCTGACTGGAAAGGAATATTTGTACAAATATAAATGTCCATCCCGAACGGAAATCGAACCCGCGATCTCTAGCGCCGCCGACACGGCGCAGGCACCATCACACTAGCGTCGTCAATATACAATAATCTTACTAATATTTATTTTACTAATGATTCAATCACGCCAGACCGACTGAACTGATGTAGATAAAAATTGAAATGTCGATAACAGTACAACTAGAATAACACATATGCTTGATATATAAGCTTCTAATCCAACGTTCACAAATATACAAAGAAAAATTATTAAAACCGGGAAACGCAGCTTGTCAAGCAATAAATATCGAACATAAGGATCAAAATATAGTAACAAATTTCCCAAGAGGAAGAACGAATCTATTTCTATAATCAGTACTAACGTCGATTGTATCCTGCGTTTATCACAGGGAATCTCGTTTCAAAAGACAGACTACGCCGCACCACTCCTAATAGTTGGTATAAATCAAAAGATTGCCATCTCGGCGGCACCCCTGGGACGCGAGCGAGACGGCACGATTGAATAGCATAGATTTAAATGGTCGGGTCAGATAAGGACGAGTATAGATCGTCCGCTCCACGCGAAAAACGGCACAGGGACGTCACAATTCGATTACAGCTCAATAAACTTTAAGTGACTTGTTTGCGTCTGTAAAGTGGATTTTTTCTTCTTGTCGATTTCTTTTTGTCTCTTTCTCCGTGTTAGGTGACATTTCCGAATGGAACTTTGATATTGTACTGGTATTTTAGTTTTGACTTTGTGATCTCGTCTGGTCTAATTTTAGAAGTTTGTTTAATCGTTATATCAATTACAAGCTTCAATAACTTAAATATATGTGTATATGTTTTACATCGTATACCAAATGATTGGCCAGTACTAATTCTTCGTTGCGGTTCGATGGAATAAAAATTACCTTTAAGCCTTAGCCCTCAGCTACACGCGAACCGTTAAAAGACCATTCGTTACCAAAATAGCAAATTCTAATCTAATTTTATCCCTGGCAAACGTAAAACTTGCGAAAACGGCTCACCCACTCTGCGGTAAGAGAGGAAGTATCGACTTCATTTTAAAATTCATAGCATAAAATTTACATTTATATGCCAATTTCATTCCCTAACTGAGGCTCGGCGGTCGTACGCACACATCAGTATTCCGCACACATCGGGCGGATATAACCCTGAAGTAAAAAAAAAAAATAGAAAATCGCGTTACATTCTTCGCTTGGCTGACAGGAAAAAGAAAAAGCGCGAGGTTTAAATATGGCACACTAAATGGAACGCTTAGGCGACAAAATGCGGATAGAATATAAAATTTAAGGACATCTCCCCGTCTCTGTCTTTCTTGTTTCGTTCATATATTTTTACCTCGCTCTACAGTATCTAACGCAAGCCGCCTTTACCGCCCTAGGCTTAGCGGAAAAAGATAGACACGAGGAAATATCAGGGTTGACTCTTTAAGTGTGAAATATTGCACATTAATATAATATTCACTGACAAACGAGACTCGCTTCGTTAGAAAGTGATTTACCGTGATTACGATTCGAAATGAGAGGTTAATTTATCGTCGACGGCTCGTTATAATTATCTGAGAAAATACCATTTACAGCTAATTTAACTGCAATAAAATTTGTATGATGTGAGATTAATTTTAATCTGTTTATTTAAAATTTTAATAACCAAAGCTCACAATACTATTTTATTTAGAGTTTTAGAAACTTGAAACAACCAATAGCACAGTTCAAACAATAAAATAAACTCTTTTTACGTTTTAAAAAATATCTAAATTTAAAAACCATTTCCAAATATAAACACAAATGACCTTCAAGTCTATAAATCGCAACAAAAAGTATATTTGAACAGTTGTGGGGCTGACATTTTCATTGCTCCAACCGCAGACGTTGAGGACAAAGGGAGTATTTTCCCTCAAAGGGAGCGATACCTAAATACAAGTCAATGTATCGATACGTTACTCTTATTTACAGGGAATTGGGGGAAAGGCGCCAATTGCGGACACAATGCGATTTTCACGAATGCTTTTCGTAAGAATTTCGGTTTGCGTAAGTAGGTAATTCGCTGGGGAATGGGAGAGTTCTCTCTTTCTCTCGATCGAGCGAGGACCCTTGATTGTAGACGATGACAACTTGTTTTGTTTCTTTGATTTGACGGAATTACCCTTCGAATTTTAATTTTTATTTATCGTATAATTATTCATCGCAAGGAATTTGGTTTTTAATAATAATGTGTATGAAAATAAAAATGATCATGAATTCGTTGTTGCAAACATTTAGGTAACAAGAACAATTAAGTAAGCAGTAAATGTTTAATTCAGTAAAACAAAAAATATATACTAAATATACTAAGTAGATTTAAATTACAATATTCTACTTACTTAATATTTTAAAATCACTTGAGTTGATACTCTTAGTTATTATTTAAACGCAAATAAAAAAGCTTTTGTTAGAATTGTGTTGAAAGACTTTTAAACTTAATGTTATATTGTTGTGATAGAATTTTAAATAAACCCAGAAATCTTTATAATACTCATTTATTACCATTAATTACAAAGGTAAACACGATTTCGTATTGATATAGAAACCTTAAATATAAGGTACTAATTTATTTATATTTCACCGTGCTTTAAATGGTGAGAGATATTTATAAAAAAAAAAATTAGGAACATTATAGGTACGTAGTTTAGATTAGCACGAGTATATTTCACTTCAGCCAGGACATAGGCTTTCACAAGTTCGCGCCAAAAATGGCGTGAACTCATGTGTGTTGCCCATGGTGACTACTACGCTGGGCAGGCGGATTCGGTCGTACCGAAGACGCTGCTGCCCGTATTTGGCCTGTGTTTTTCAAAATCAGCAGTTGGATGGTTATCCAGCCATCGGTCGGCCTTATAAGTTCCAAGGTGGTAGTGGAGCTGTGTTATATCTTAGTCGCCTCTTACGACACCAACAGGAAGAAAAGGGTGGCTATATTCTTTAATGCCGTAGCCACACAGCCAACTAGTATATTTAGAAGTACATATTCAGACAACAACAGAACGTAATCTATTATTACACATTCAACTTAGATATCTGGAAATATCTTGTAGATACATCCACCTTTGACATTTATGGCTGTTGTTGCTAATTGACATGACATGACAGGCATACCTATCATATACGGTGATATTATGATATACAATGCTACTTTTGGATAATTGCTTTACATATACCTACCTACTCAAAATGAAATATTAAAAATGGTTTACTAATATTAAAATCTTTCGACAATATATAAACCTTTTTTCTTCATAATTAAAATGAACGTATTACATTTATGTATGTAATTTAACAAATATTACGAGGCACACATAAAACGGTATAAATTATTCATTACCGTCGAGATAAACACATTTTAACAACGACATAATCACATCCCTGCAAAACCCCATCAACCACATCGCCAAAACAAGCAAGTTACTGCGTCCCCCCGAGGTGGTCATTACTGCGAACGAGCCAGCCCATTACCGCCGCCCGTTCGGATTCTATTCCGTAATCTATTCATTTCGATTTGTGTCAGACTCGGGGTTAATTAAAAAACTTCACATGTATTCCTATATATATTTTGTTATATATAAACTGACCCGGTGCAATTCGTACCGCCATACATATATATAGTTTAACATATAAAAACTGAAAATATCGAATATAACATAATATAATTTTCCGATTTGATGCAGTTGTTCGATCGTACTCAAAAATTTTGTCAATTCATTTTTATACTCTTGTTCTTCTTCTTCAGGTTAAAATGGCTTTCAATAGTGCCAAATGAGCTCAGATGATTTCGCCAATGTTACGTAGAATTTTTTTTATAGTAAGTAGAAGTATAAAGTGTCCGTCATCAGCTCGAAGGATTAGTCTTAAAGTTTGTTGATTTTTGACAATATTAGTAGCATTTCTTCCCTAATGCACACTGTTCTCTATTAACATATATATATATTTTTAAATCTTAACTTTCAAGAGTAATGCTCTAAAAGCCCCTTTTAATTTTTCTATAAAGGTTTTGTAAATACAAGAAATAATAAGGTTATTAAAATAATAATGGCATTTTACTAACACCCTTATTTTTATTTTTCAATTCGTCGAACGAAAATTACTAACGGTAGGAAAAGATCTGCGAAAATCAACACTTCTCAACATTGTAGCGGGCCGTAGGCCAAAATGATCACTTATTTCATTATATATTATTACAAATGAACACTTATTTTCATAATTAGAATGAAACAACAGTTGCCATCTGACGCTTACAAAATAAAGGATGAAATGCATGCTAATAAATGTTTCATCCACTACTAAATGAAAATTCACGTTTAGCATACTATGAACATTGATATAAAAAAGACCTCGTACCCTAGCTCGTAAAAATTATATCTAAGATTTTTATTTTTGTGTTACCCACATTAGGAATTCTAAACATTTTTGAATATCATATCAAAAATTGACCGCTCCAGCGGGGTTCGAACCCGCGTCTCCGACTTGCCGTGTCGGCGCTCTAGCCAATTAAGCTATGGAACGATGCACCCGCTCGAGCGAAATTTTCGATATGATAATTTTTAATTTTCGGTTTAAGCGAACCGTGGCGCCGTCTATAGTGAGCTCTTTACAGAAACCCGTAACTATTCAAAGTTTCATATTACAATGAAAATCTTTGACAGGAGACGACACCGTGCTATTTTTAATATCTAAGATTTTTATTTTTGTGTTACCCACATTAGGAATTCTAAACATTTTTGAATATCATATCAAAAATTGACCGCTCCAGCGGGGTTCGAACCCGCGTCTCCGACTTGCCGTGTCGGCGCTCTAGCCAATTAAGCTATGGAACGATGCACCCGCTCGAGCGAAATTTTCGATATGATAATTTTTAATTTTCGGTTTAAGCGAACCGTGGCGCCGTCTATAGTGAGCTCTTTACAGAAACCCGTAACTATTCAAAGTTTCATATTACAATGAAAATCTTTGACAGGAGACGACACCGTGCTATTTTTAATATCTAAGATTTTTATTTTTGTGTTACCCACATTAGGAATTCTAAACATT
Source organism: Melitaea cinxia (assembly GCF_905220565.1). Lineage (NCBI taxonomy): Eukaryota > Metazoa > Arthropoda > Insecta > Lepidoptera > Nymphalidae > Melitaea > Melitaea cinxia. The sequence continues at coordinate 13,614,503 of NC_059403.1, forward strand.
TTTGAATATCATATCAAAAATTGACCGCTCCAGCGGGGTTCGAACCCGCGTCTCCGACTTGCCGTGTCGGCGCTCTAGCCAATTAAGCTATGGAACGATGCACCCGCTCGAGCGAAATTTTCGATATGATAATTTTTAATTTTCGGTTTAAGCGAACCGTGGCGCCGTCTATAGTGCACTATTACGGGTTTCTGTAAAGAGCTCACTATAGACGGCGCCACGGTTCGCTTAAACCGAAAATTAAAAATTATCATATCGAAAATTTCGCTCGAGCGGGTGCATCCCCAACAAACATTTACGACGTTGAGTAGACGTTTTGGTGACAACTTAATGTTATTTAGTATAATCGTATAAACGACATTAGAACGTTTACTCGACGGCATTAGGGCCCATTTTATTCAACTTAAGGCGCTAAGAGTTTCGTGTAACAGTCATATAAATACCTATATAGTCGCATAGGAGTCATATACACGTTGGCGATTTGACTACATGTCATGTAATGATAGCTGTCGCGGCGTGTATTCGACTTCGTGTCGAGTAATGGCACACAATATGACGTTTATCTAACGTATTCGTTGTATTATTGTCATTTAAAGATGATACTTTTATATTGAACGAATGAAAAATTGTAACAGATTATAAACATAACACACACTAATTGAATATGGCAGTTTTTTTGACAGCTGAGTTAAAATATTGTATTTTTTACTTTGTTGAGGTGATAAAACCATTTCATCAGTTACAAACCATTGTGCAATCAAATTTACTGATTAATGTGAGGTAACTTTGTAACAAATTTTTCATGCGCTTTTAAAATTTTAATGTTTTCGTATATTTTTATTAATAATTTATTAAGTGACTGCGTTATACGACAACTATATAACTTCCCGACGTATATACTGCGTACATATTGTAAATGTGTACGCCATGACAGTTGATTTAGGGATCAATAATAAAATAATAAACGCCTAGCTAACTTATTTCAAATAATTTATATTTTCAGAACAGAAGAATTTACGAGACATATAACTTAGTTAAGTCTGAATAATACTTTTTTTTTAGATATACCCCACAATTATGATCCATATTTATGTGGATGTTGATAAGTTTTTATCGAAGATGGACTTCATCGAAATGATATGCGCACATTTGAAATGGCCGTGGTCATTATCATTTTTGTAATACTTTAGGATGTATACAAGTTACACTAGTACACTTATTCGACTTATATATAATGGTTACAAGTACTACGTGTAAACAATTACTATTCGTTTAGCAGATGTTTAAAAGGTAATATGACTATGATAATATGACAAAATTAATAGTATTATGACGTTTACACTACGAAAACGTTTACACGACGAAAAGTTGTATATGTAAGTTTTATAGATGTCTTCATAGACGCTATTATATGACGATTGTAAAGAAATGTCGAAATAACGTCTATACGACAATGTTATACGACAAAAAATCTATACGTCTATTTGGACACATAATGCACCATAACATGACGTAGAGTTAAAAAAATACTGTAATATAACTTTAATAAGACTCAAAGTCATATAATTGTTTGATTATATGACAAAAATGTTTGTTGGGTCGTTCCATAGCTTAATTGGCTAGAGCGCCGACACGGCAAGTCGGAGACGCGGGTTCGAACCCCGCTGGAGCGGTCAATTTTTGATATGATATTCAAAAATGTTTAGAATTCCTAATGTGGGTAACACAAAAATAAAAATCTTAGATATTAAAAATAGCACGGTGTCGTCTCCTGTCAAAGATTTTCATTGTAATATGAAACTTTGAATAGTTACGGGTTTCTGTAAAGAGCTCACTATAGACGGCGCCACGGTTCGCTTAAACCGAAAATTAAAAATTATCATATCGAAAATTTCGCTCGAGCGGGTGCATCGTTCCATAGCTTAATTGGCTAGAGCGCCGACACGGCAAGTCGGAGACGCGGGTTCGAACCCCGCTGGAGCGGTCAATTTTTGATATGATATTCAAAAATGTTTAGAATTCCTAATGTGGGTAACACAAAAATAAAAATCTTAGATATTAAAAATAGCACGGTGTCGTCTCCTGTCAAAGATTTTCATTGTAATATGAAACTTTGAATAGTTACGGGTTTCTGTAAAGAGCTCACTATAGACGGCGCCACGGTTCGCTTAAACCGAAAATTAAAAATTATCATATCGAAAATTTCGCTCGAGCGGGTGCATCGTTCCATAGCTTAATTGGCTAGAGCGCCGACACGGCAAGTCGGAGACGCGGGTTCGAACCCCGCTGGAGCGGTCAATTTTTGATATGATATTCAAAAATGTTTCGTAAAAATTACTTAAATTATATCCAGTTTCGTTCAAATTCCCTCAGTTGTTTTAGCCTTATGACCGCTCAAGACTATAGACAGACAGAAAGGTAAACAGATTTAACTTCAGTATTGATTATAGAACATCCTTCAGGATTTCATAATATCCAATGTTTTATACATTGGACGTATTATGAATTTATTTGTATAGGACGTATAATAGACTTAGTAGGTGCTAGTTTTCCGCTCGCGCCTTTGCCTGCGTTTGTTACATGATTTAAGCTGTTCCGATTTCTCATGTTAAACTATAGCCTCTGTCACTCACCGATAAGTAGCATTCAGTTACTGAAAAAATATTTAAAATTGGTCCTTGTATTCCAACATTCAAAATATACATCTTTCTTCTTTAAATATTAGAGATAAGTACAAATTAATAGCGCATTACAAATACAAATGCAATCAATATAAAATACAAAAATTAACTTATAAATGATACACACCGTATTATAAAATTGATTAGTTTTAATATTGATATCAGATAGTTTTCCCGTGAAAGCGGAATTGTTTAGACTATTGTTCATTTTTAAAGCCCATTGTTTTAAGTTTTAACTTTCCATATAATTGAAGCGTAGCGACACGTGGAGGAAATAAGCATATTAATTACAATGAAAGCCATACTGATTCTTATGAAGTTAATTTTCTGCCCTATATTTATTTTTTCCTCAAATAGAATTATAAATTATGAATTATTATAATAAATACTCTGCTGTAAATTCCCCAGTTCACTGTTTTAAATTTATCTTCTAACTTATGAGTGATGGTACAGTATCTTAAGGTAGGGCAGAGGCATGGAGCAGCTCGAATCACCTCAACCTTACAGAAAATCGCAGCCAAATAAAAAACAAGTCTCAAGTAGTGTTGTATTTCTGTAGTGAGTAAGGGTAGCTAGAGCTTCTAGGAAAAGTCATGGTAGGGTCGACAACGTGCTTACGATACTTATAGTTTTGCAGGCGTCCATATATTATGGCAACAACCTTTCTGCCAGTGGGTAGAGGTACGTGTGCCGTGCGCCCACAGAGTACATTGAATATACGGGGTACGTGCGCCCAAGCATCGGTGGATTACAGATGGATATTTGTATTTGTAAAAATATTTTGTTCCGATTTGGATGGCTGTCCTTTTAGGTCTCTCCATCCTGCCTCGGAGAGCATATTAAGCTATCGGTCCCGCTTGTTATCATAATTATACGCCTGACAGCGATCGTTATATGTAGGGAATAGGTATATACAATAACTAATGGAACCAAATAAATAATGTAAAATATATATTACATGAAATGTCATGTGCGTACATATACATAAATAATTATTTTTCTTTTTTAATGATAATCACATTTCAATTACTGTAAATCTCTCATAACACACAAGAACAAAGAAGTTCCCAAGACAGCTATGAATTAAGACATAAAGCGCACGAGCTAATACGGCTCGGACGTGCTCGGACGTGTCTGTGCATGCGCAGCTCCGCCGACAAAGATTGCTTAATAAAAACCTCGTATAAGTGTTACAAAAAGACATAAAATTGTATTTTATAGCTACTGATTATTATGTGATATAGTTGAATAGATTTTAATTGATTTAAAAATATTTTATTAAATTTATTAGACGAAAAATTAAATTAAGTGCACATTAAATTATTTATTGTTGAAATTATTGGTATTTTTTAGCGTTTCGTTGCAACAATTATATATCCAGAAATTTTTTTTGTCTCTTATTCGTTACTTGACTTACCTACATAACATGACTTGATAAATAAATTAATAAGCATCGGTCCTCGGTGGGCATAAATGTTGCTTGTGTAAGGAGTCGTGGGACATATATAATATAAACAAAAACGAGCGGACCAAACATACTATGTACGACGTTTACAAATTAATACATTTTGCATAATCAAAATGTTGGTAAAAAATTTGTTATAAATGTTGAGTTTAGTAAAATATTATTTTATTTACTTATGCTTAAATATTGGAACGCGTGGAACAAATATGTAGGTACCTAGTATTTTACCTTATGTATCTTTGTTATATAAGAATTTAATATACCTACTTATGTAATGTTATGTACGTAAGACTGGTAACGTAACCCGCAACTCCTTTAGAAGACATATCTATGGGCGACGGTAGCCATTTGACATCAGATGTTATAAATGTTGTTATAAATTGTTATAAAAAAAATAGTTTCAGTGCCTATGCAACACTCGATTTATATTTATGTCGTGAAAGCACGTATTTAGTGTATCTTTTTATTTTATTTACAAAAAAAAATGTACATAATAACCTACGTTTGTTAAATAAATGTGTGTTTACACATGTAACATCATTGTTCACATTTGTCTTCAAGAGTCGTTAGAGTGGGTAATTGACCAACAATTGCACAGAATTGCTTATGTATGTATTTTTTTTAGAACTTATAGTTTTTCTAGTTCAAAATATAATGTAAGTTTTATTTTTTATTTAATCTTTATGTATTTCAGAATGAGCTACTTTTTATTTATAAATTTTTTGTAGCTATTATATAGGTGTAGCATTTTATTTTTTACTATATAAGCCTAACGTAACAATAAGTTGGCAGGCATTTTAGCGTAAACGTATATTTATAAAAACGAAAACAAAAAAACGTGAGACACATGCTATCAAGAATAAAAATAATTTATCATGAAAAGACAATAAGAGACAGTCTACAATTATGTAAGCGTAAATTAAAACAAAAATAAGTGAACATAATTGTTTACATAGTCTTTAACAGTCGTTAGATGGTGTTAATTGACCAACAATTGAACATAAAGTTATGTCTGTATTTTATTACTTACTAGCTGTGCCGCGACTTCGTTCACGTGGAATTTAACAAAATAGTTATGATTCAGTTCACAGAGTTATAAAATAAAAAAATATCTAAAATGAAAATAGCCTAAGTCGCAGTCTCTTCATCACATCAGCTATCTGCCAGTGAATATCCCGTTAAAATCAGTCCAGCCGTTAGAGAGATTAGCCAGAACAAACAGACAGACAGACAAAAACTATAAAAAACATATGAATTTCGTAAAAAGCGGTTATTTTAATATTACAAACAGACACTTAAATTTTATTTATTTGTATTGACTAGCGACAGAGTCTTGTGAATTGTCAAAGGCGTGTGGAGTTGAAAATAATTATTACGTTTGCGGAAATTTCCCAAAGTCTCTCCAATTTTCTTATTTTTTGATTCCTGAAAAATCTTCTATAACGTTGATACTTAATAGAAAATAGGAATTAAACGAATCGGTTCAGACATATTCGAGTTTTGCGCTTAGCTGCACATCAAGGGATTTATTTTTATATTGACAACTTTTCTAATGTAAATATTATGTTACTTTCATTTACTTATATCGTAATTATTTTCAACAGGTGTGGTTCCAGAACCGTCGCGCGAAATGGCGCAAGAAGGAGCACACGAAGAAAGGTCCAGGACGACCCGCGCACAATGCGCACCCGCAGTCCTGCTCCGGAGAACCAATCCCACCACACGAGCTTCGAGCTCGCGAGAGGTGAGCAGATTACAGGCCAAACCTTTAAGGTCTCCTTAAATAACGTCAAATAATGAATAGTGCAGAAACTCGTATCTACTTGAACAGAACACCAATATTCGATCATAATTGATTTCAAGGCAGTTTAACTTCTTTTACGAATGGTTGCCTGTAGAAATGATGGATAACACTGCATTTTTAAACTGTGTGTTTACTGTTATACTGGTATTCATTACTAATTTAACAAATAGAACTAGATTACAGTTAATTACGATATTTTATGGCAATAGTCTTTCTCTTCAATTTGCTTTATTTTTGTCTTAATTTTATGAATGTGGTCCCCAGTTATGTAAACGTCAATCAGTAAAACATCCAATAAACTATGACTTATTCTTTCGATTTCAATGCGCTGTGACTATTAGCTGTTTTAAAAATTAAACTTTACAAAATCGTTCGATAAGATAAACTCTCCTTAAGTCCATAATAAAGATATTTATGAGCCGAACCCCATCTTATAACTTTGTTATCCTTATGGCTGTATTTCGATACAATGGAGCTAAAGTAATTTTAAAATCAAAGACCTAATAGCCTAGGTATCTCAGTATTGAATAGTCAGTAAATTGTCATGTCTGTCGCAAGCTCTAACAGACAGTTGTAACCACACAGCACTAGAATAAACATCTCCTTATGTAATTTGTTACGTGTATACATGTGTAACAATGAACATTAAATTATTCAAAGAAGTACTCGTTAATTTTACAATTGTTTTCAATCTCCTTAATAGTAGGTTCTATACTAATTAGGCCCTACTATTTCCAACAGGGCGAGAAGAAGAAAGAAGCTGGCAAAAGCATTAGAGCGCCAAGCCAGGAAGCTGCGTGCTAAAGGCATCGCGGTGGATCTCGAGGCTTTAAAAGCGGAATACTTAGCGCAGCACAGGAACAGCGGACTTTACTCCGATTCCGATGGAGAAATCGACGGAGAAGAATGCATGATAGACGTTGTCGGAGGCGATTCTTGTCACGATTCTGGACCAGAAGACTTTTCGCTATCGGGAAGACTTCGCGCTCCTTCTGGAACCGACGCTATCAACAATTCAGACAGTTCAACGTCTGATGCTCACTCAGCGAGAAACTTCAGCCCCTTACCCGATCCCCAGTCGTCATTCTTCAAGCAGTTCAGCGCGGCAGCTGGTAGCTTCGACAAATTCGATTTCGACTCGGGAAGAGCAGTTTCCTTAGACCTAAGTGGCAGTTCCAACACGGAACAGGACCTATCCAAAAACGGAGGAGCAAGGAAACACAATCCGTTCAGTATAGAATCACTTCTTAACACGTGAAAATGACTTTCCTAGAAATAGGCACGCCTACAGAGGCTCCTGGATATATTTTTTCTTTCACAGACTCGAACACTGGCATTTCTGAAATGTTCCTTTGCTTTAATATTAATGAATTATTATCATTAGTTGTAATCAGCTTCGGTTAAGACTTAATAGGTACCAGTTTACATATCCCTTTGTGAATATTAGGTAGGAATTGTATTATATAGTTAGTAGTGTAAATAGTAATTCTATATTTATTTTTCGTCTTGTTGATATATTTTATTGAACGTGGGGCAATAATACAAAAATTTTAAATATTTGTTGATATTTGACTATTTTATTTCTAATTTTTTAATTTTATTGATAAGTGAAAACTTGATTTGTTTCTAATTTTATGATTTTATGTTTTTATGACGCGCTCGTAACAAGAAATAATAATTGTCAATCTTTTCAAACATAAAATGGTATTTCTATAAGATAAAACATTTTAATGAAGTTATAAAACATTAACGCAACTACATAACTACTGACTAATAGTTTTATAACATATAATTAAATCTAAAGTCATTTGTTTTTTTTTTTTGCTTCGTACTTATATTACAGCTTAAATGTAACACAACATTTTCTGTGTAATATTTTAAATTATAACATAAAAATAAATGTAAGATTTGTTTTTTTCGACATAACTTTAACGTTTTGTATAAAGTATTGCGAAAATTATTGTTTTTAATAATAACATATAATATACATACACCGAAAGGACAACTACTTAAAGAAACATTATTCTCTATAATTTAATAAAAATATTCTTATACTTGAGTATGTCCTATTAAAGAGAAAATTAAGTACCTTCGTCCATCACGAGCGACGCGAACGATTAAACTAATTATTGGCATTGCGATATAATTTCTTCCACACCTCGCGCTGCCTCTTAAGAAACTATAAATTGTCCTTTTTGTATCCGCTAAATAATATTCTGCTACTGTACTCTTTAACTTGTCAAAGAACACCTGCTGGTATAACAGGGAAATAAATTCCAAGTTCGCAAAACTGGTCCTAAATGTCCTTCAAATAAATAAACCGTTTAACACTTATAAATTCATTTTCATGCAAAACTCAACATATTTTTATGTGACACTAAAAACTGCAACAATGTTCTAGATTCATATTAAATATAAATAACTATCTTAATTTAATCTCCATTACATGGAAATTTTTCTCATTTATTTATCGTGAAATAAAACAATAATAATATGGAACTTAAGATAAATTCTGTTTCAAAATTTTATAAAGATGACATCACCAAATTAATCCACATTTCCACTTAACCCGAACGACCTATTAAAATCTCATTGTTCTTAATATCATTGCGATACAATTAATAATTAAATTATAAAAATGGCTGCGTAAATATGATTGCATAGGAAAGTCTCAAGTCGTAAAATGAGTAATTAATGTATTACGCACGACCGCCGGCCGATAAGCGCCAATTAGTGCAACAATATGGCTGACCGTTTTATTGGCATTTTTACTCACAACACTGATACAGCCTCGTCGACTACCACACCTATACGAAACAAAGCTACCATTTGAGCAAAATATAATCAACGCACGCCTCCAACGATAGAAAGTAAATATTAATTCGATATGGAAATGTGATCTCGGCGATTAACAAAGTTTTAATAGCATTATCGCTATACATTTGATGGATGTATAGAATTGCTCGTTTTATTATTTCGAAGTATTGTTTAATTTATATCGAAGGCCACGTGATTAAGGTAGTACATTATATACGAGCAATTTGTTTAATTTTTTTTATTATTTTGAAATTATTACTCTCTGTCAAATAAAGAATATATTTTTTTTAATTATTTGCTTACAAATTTAATCTATGAAAATGTATCTTATACTTAAAGATGACACGGTTCACAAATTTAAGTTAATTTATTTAGTTTATGATAAATAAACAACTCAAAAAGATATATAAATATCAAAGAGCGGCTGATGCGTGAAAAAAAATTTATGTTCGAAATTATTTTTAAAAAATCTGCTTCGTTTCACATTATTTCGTTTTTGTATATAAAAGTTTGTGTTAATAGTTCCTCACGTACACACACACAAGCCAAAGACTTTCTATTTTAAATACATACAATAATGTCATTTCGATATTAATGAATAATATCAAATTAAATGAAATTAGTAACAAGAATAAAGAAGTATGCACTAAAATAACAAGTCTACATAATTATTGTAATTATTTTAAACAGAAAGTTAGGCGTTGCATTTGAACATATCTACGTAGGTACAAATTAAATCCATTAAAACACTAATTATTCACACGCAATAATTATGTTTTTAAAATAAAATACGACATGTTTAAACAAGATAGTCTCTTTTTGTAAACAACTTTATCTGTAATAGCTGTGAAAGACATGCAAAAAGAAAAGAAAAAAAAACACTTTATTTATTACAAAATTAAATAACATTAAAAATTTATTGATAAATAATTTATCATTACTTTTACTCATATATTAAGTTTTTACTTTTTAAATTTATACGGTGACTATGAACACTTGGTTCTACGGGACTTATTATTAAGGTGACCATGTCGCCTGCAACCACAATATTGGGAGTTTGAAAATCATAACCACTTTAAGTATCGTAGAATTAAAAGTGTTAAAAAGAACTGTCTAACATTGTTTATGGAAAACTATTCGTCGTCACAATTTCAAAAAGTTTGAATAAATGATTGATACTTTGACTTGTGTGTGTAATTTAAACGTTTTTTTTTTTTATATACTATATATAATAAGATGTGACGTATGCGTTTTTGGTAATGGATACTTGTAATAGATATAGGCGTAGACCACACTAATGTATATTTTGTAGCAGGAAACAATATATTAGGTACAAAGTAATTAAGTTTATTTATATCTATTGATGAAACGAGACGTGATACGGGAATATTTGTAAATTTATTATCACATTGTCTAAGATGTAAAAAGTATGTTATGATGTAAAAGTAACTTATTGAATCAAAATATAATATTATTAAAATCAATTTTCGTTTTTTTTCTTCGTCTTAGAACGTGTTGATTTACATGTATGTACATACTTAGGTCCTAAGGTAAGTATGTAAATAGTAATTTTTATTTGCCTATGTACAGTCAAGGTAACCTATTGGTAAGTAGCAATCTATGCCTCGCAAACCTATAAACAATATAATACCACTATGATGGTAAATAAGAATATGGCCTGCTTGATGGTAAGCATTAACTGTAACCAATGGTAGCCTGCAACACCAGCTACGTCACAAACGTATACTGACCCTAAGCTGTGTAAATTTAACAGCAGCCTTCTATAACTAAAAATGTCAATGATTCTGTTTTTCATCATTTGGAACCTTACCTTACAACCTGTACCTTAACTAGTGGTACTGATATATAAATATAAAAGCCTAGTAACCATTTTAAAGATGAGTTCAAATACAAGCAATGTATGAGACATAGTCACATAGTCTCCTGGTCTATAGGCATGAAAGGATCATCAAATCCTGTTGACTATTGCTTTGGTTTTTTTTTCTTTTCTTACGGTAAGAATCGTTCAAGACCGTTAGTTTAGCGTTGAAGGTAGAAAAAGAGTTTTATAAAGAATGTAGTTGCTACTTGACCTTGGTCGTCCTCTTCTTTTGTACATTGATAAGACCATAATTACTTTGGATGGATTAAGTTGACTTTAGTTCATAAGTCATCGGCTAGCAGAACTGAAAGACATATGAAAGAGACAACCTCTAAAGCCTGTGACTATAGTGAATTATATATAATTACATACATATATATACATTACATTTATGATATTATAAATATTTTTGCAAAGATAATTAAAAAATTTGATACACGTCGTTATAGATTACAAAGTTATTAAGATTTTAGAATGGCATCACACCTGTAGCTGCTCCAGTATTGCAAAAATGGTTGGCAGTAACTATTTAGATTCAGATATTGCAATTCCTTTGTCCCCTTTTTATATAGAATGCTGAGAGTAATTCCTCGTTGCATCGCAATCCCATCATCATCGTGAGCTTTTTTTACAATGGCTCAGCGCTTGAGGATCTTTTATCATCAAATAGTGATCGACACATGCGGCAAGATGTGCCTTCCAAAATACAGACCCGTTAACGTAATTGGTCTTATACCGTTATAACACCTCATTTATTAATACATACACAGTCGTATATTCTTCCAAAAATTTCCACACTCCAACGATACAACACGTCGATTCACATACAAATACAACAACAACAAAATTTAAGAACAATTTTTCGCTTGAATTATTTAAGTACAATCATGAAATGTGCTAAAATTATTCGCCAAATGCTTAACCGTTGAGAAAGGCCGCTTTGTCACTCGATATCCGTGTCGACGTACAGACGCACGTAATGCGTGACATTACGGATCGAAGCAAATTGAATGACCAAAAGGTAATATGGTTTTAGCTGGAACTCTACCGCGAAGTAATTAAACATTAAGAAAGAATAAGCTTAATTACATTAAGAGTTTGTAGTTAATTTAAAATAATACGTGGGAAACTTTACAATACAATTAGTTCACTAAAGTACATAATACTATATTATTCCTATTATTCTTAAGTTTAATTGAGAAGCAATGCTATTGTGAAATTAGAATAGTTCAAAAAAATTGTAATGAAATAATAAATCTTTATCATTTGTTTGCTAAATTTATTTTGGAATAATGAAAGAAGAAAAAAATACATTAAAAATTAAAACAAACCCGATTGTAAGTTATAGAAGATATAAAAATAATTTACTTTATAATACCTACACGTATGTACGTCATTACTTAAATGGATAATTAATTCTATGAAAAATTGGAAACAAGACCAACGCAAAGCCAGTTTCGGGAATTGCTATTGTCGAAAGAAAAGCTGTTGTTGAGATTTTATTTCAACTCAGTTAATATCCAAAACACGACTAAGCCAGGGTCAAAATATCACTATAACATTATAGTTTTTCTGTATTTTTTGAAGAAATTTTATAATTAAATTTCTACTTATGTTTTCTTTTTCGTTCTCTACTATTAATCATAATATAATCAAAACTTTCATTGCTGTGTGGCTACGGCACTAAAGTATTTAGCCACCCCCTCTCTTCCCGTGGGTGTCGTAAGAGGCGACTAAGGGATAACACAGTTCCACTACCACCTTGGAACTTAAAAAGCCGACCGATGGCGGGATAACCATCCAACTACTGGCTTTGAAATACACAGGCCGAAGACGGGCAGCAGCGTCTTCGGTGCGACAAAGCCAGTACTGCGGTCACCAACCCGCCTGCCCAGCGTGGTGACTATGGGCAAAACACATGAGTTCACGTTATTTTTGGCGTAAACTTGTGGAGGCCTATGTCCAGCAGTGGACTGTATAGGCTGTAATGATGAATCAAAACTTTCATTACTGATGCAATAAAAACATACTTTTTGGCATGAAATACAAATTTACGGATACTTTTCAATAGCATACGATCGGAACGAAAGATCGCTTATCTTTTAACACCACGATGAAAAATTAAATCTATTTTTCTGTTAGGAGCTACAATACTAAGGCTACGTGTCTTGTACGGATGAGAGAAGCAACTGCGTGAACAGCTGCAAGTATATCTTTTAAATTTTTTTAATTAGCTAAGATTACATTACAACTATCTACGACTATTTTTACAAAACGGAGAACATCTAAACTTCAATTATTACTCGTAATTAAATGTCACATTTATTTGACTAAATTAATACGTTATGAATATACAGCAAGGTGTCCAACAATAAATCATTATTAAATTAGCTTGTCCGCAAACAACATCAATATTAATTATCTATGAAGTTTCTCTTCAATTATTTACAGAACTAAATAATTTACATAGTTTCCAAATTTACAAGAGAGAATCAAAACTTTGTGTGGTTATTAACGAACAAAACTTTATTTTTTCAACACAAAATGGAGGTCACATGACATCTGTTAAATTGCTTAATTATCATAATTTTAGGCAAATTTATCTTGAACATTATTTTTTTATGGTTGCAGAAAATTATATATTATAAAACAAGATTTTAATCAATATTGACAATTAATAATACACCCACCTGTTTAAGTATCAGCCAATTATTATGTGCAAACCAATCACTTGTTATTTTTTTACAAAAAATCTTTGTTAACAGGATAAATATATCAATTTCAACCTTTTTTTATTTGTTGAAATTTCGGTATTTAAACATAGAACATATATTTGTATTAGATTTGGTTGTCGTAGAAATTCTAAAGCATTCATTTTTAGATATGTATTTCTTCTCGAATGTTACTGATGTGGGCGTAGTAGTGACTACAGAGGTATATCTATACACGTTGACTCTTGTTAAAAGCAAATATCAGTTTTAATCTTATAACATAATGATGGCAAAAAATTTAAACATCATCCAGTTTTTCTTGTTTAAGGTAACTATATTTCTTACTGAGACTCTTATCTGTAGCTTAGTATATTTTTATATTTCTTATAATAAGCAAGGCAATCTTCGAAGAAGTAATGTTGCAAGACGAACAAAAACATAATAATGAGCAAATGTTATCATATTTAACAGAGAATAATTTGTAATAAGGGATTAAGGTTACTTTTGTTTTATTTATCAATCTATATTTACATGAAGGTGTCAGATATTAATATGGTAATAAAATTTATAATCTCAATTTATATGACAATAAAAATGTATATAAAAATAACAATCTTAATTATAACACCAACATATTTTGTAAACAAAAATTTATCAATTTATCAATTTGAAGATATATTTGTTCACTGTGTATATATAATAACAAAATTGATATTACATATTCGTACACATATCTGACGTATATATATCTGAATATGGTCTTATGTATTTAAGACAAATATTCATATGAAATCACGTGCACATAACGTCCCGGCATGTATCAATAATAGTTATTGGAATTTAGCCGTATCTCGTAACACGTGATACATTATTCATAATATGATTTGCATAATTAATAATGGATCCTCGAGGCGGGACTTACACGATAATATCTGTATAGCTATACATCGATATTAAGTGCTTTTGTATACGAGTGTCTCAGTTAAGAAATAATACTTATGTTGAAGCATCGATCACGCTTCATTAAGCAAATCGGCTTATTAGTTCAAGGTGATGAAATAACATGTGACAAAAAAAATATATTAATGGAAAAAATCAAATATTGCATATATCCAAATTGCGCAATTATACTGTGACGTAAGTTGCTTTGAACGTAACGTTGATGATTGTTATGTAAATTTTATCTCAATACCAGCTGACCCAGCAAACATTGTCTTGCCATATATATTATGAAAATTTAGGGTTGAATGTATTTTTTGATGCTTAATCATAATAAAATAAAAATAAAAGAAATGATCAAAATATATTAAAAAATATAGGGTTGGACTACCCTTAACTACCTACTAACTACCATTTAGGGGGACGAATAATAGATGTTGTTCGATTCTCAGAGCTACCCAATATGCACACAAAATTTCATGAGAATCGGTCAAGCCGTTTCGGAGGAGTTTAACTACAAACACCGCGACACGAGAATTTTATATATTAGAATTATCGACACTGCTCTGGAATAGTGGCGCATGAACCAAGTATGCACCTAAGCACCGGTGGTTGCGAGTTTTATTTCAGTTCGGGGTGGGTATCTGTTTTTGTACAAATATTTCTTTCTGGTCGTGGTATTTATCCTTGCTGGGGGTCTTCCCAACGTTCCTCGGAGAGTACGTTAAGCTCTCGAACCCGGTTGTTATCATAGACACAGGATAGCGATCGTTAAAATCAAAATCAAAATCGAAAACAGTTTTATTCAAATAGGCTCCAAGAGCACTTTCGAGCATTTTACAAATTAAAACTTTAAAAATAAATTATTATATTTGTAGAAGTAAAACTACCACCGATTCGGAATGTAGATTCTGCAGAGAAGAATCGGTACTCACAGTAAGGGACGTATTCACCAACCCGCAGTGGAGAAGCCTGGTGATTGAGCTCCGACCCTTTACCTACATAAAGAAAGAGGCCTATGCCCAGCTATGGGATGTTACAGGCTGAATCGTCATCGTGGTCAAAATAAACAATAATTATAGACAGACGACAAGTACGTATTTATAATTCTTATACAGTAGTAATTATTGTTAGAGCCACTAATAATTTTTCTTGTTTTAAATCATGGCCGCTACCCCTCGAGAACCGATTCTTCAGCTTTTACATTGTTGAGATTGTTAAAATGTAACGTTATCGTTTAATACCAGTTAACATTACAAAAATTTTTTTAAAAATCAAATAAACATCTTTAAAAAAAACGAACAAACAAATTGTTTAGCAGTCCAAAATTTTCAACTACTCTAATTTCCGAACTGGTTCCAAACAAGGTGAAACTGGGTTGAACTTTATGAAAGTCTTTATGAGAAAAATAAATAAATAAACGCCTCACCCTCATCGGCTCCCATTAGAATTAATCCCTGTGTCGGGGGTCCGGAGACACAAATAATACAGAAGCACTAAAAACCAGACCATGGCAAAAATCTGTTTGGCCGATACATATGTATGCTATGTGCAGGGATCGAACCTGCAACAGCCAGCGCAACAGCCATAAACCAGTGCTGTGACCGTTGCGACAAAACGTCGTCAAATTAAAAACAAGACTCATACACTACAGCTATTAAGAGGAAAGGGTACCGAAGAGACTTTTCAAAAATAGGTATTTGAATAAAATGTTTCTGTCGCGCTGCATGCCGCTACCGCGCCCCGCGCCATCTATTTGTAAATAATCATTTTGTTACTTGTACTGTATTTCAACACGACAGTACTTACTATGAAATTCTGATGATTTTACACGTTTAAAACAGTCTATAGCCAACTGACATCTACCAACAAGTCTGACTATTACATATTATGAATAGAATAAATCACGCATAAATCTTCTGATAGGCGCTAATAAAATCTGTTGCACGGCTAGCAAGAGGAAGGGGGAGGAATGAATACAAAGAACCTGATATGTATTCTAATGGTACACTCGTTTAATATTATACTTGGTAAATGTTTCCAGTGGGCGTGGCTAGTCAAATCAGAAACTATAGCAACAAGCAAAAAAAAATTTAGAAACTTTACCGCTAATTATGAGAGAACTAACATCGCAATACTATAATTATAACTTCATAAATAAGAACTGGTAACGAGAGTGTCAATAAAAAAAGGTTGTAAAATCGGTTTACGGACGATAGTTTTACGTGATAACGTCATAAAAAAAATTGATAAAAGATTGCATTCTTTTATGAATTAAATTGAATTATTATCACTGAATTATTTCGAACTGTTAGCTCTAACGTCACGCGAGAAGAGAGATAAATATGTCACATGTTCGCGCTCTCGCTTGCAGGTTCAAGCTTAGGCGGAACGTGACACTTTTTCGTGCGTGCAGCTGTCAATTAGAGTGCAGTGAATTTATATAACGTTATCACGTCAAAAAAAACAGATTCTGGATTATAAACTATCTGATAGAGTTGCTGATAAGGAAATTCTATAAATATTAAATAGTAGCTGCCCGGACAGACTATACTAAATAATTATTAATCTAATATATAAAATTCTCGTGTCGTGGTGTTTGTAGTTAAACTCCTCCGAAACGGCTTGACCGGTTCTCATGAAATTTTGTGTGCATATTGGGTAGGTCTGAGAATCGAACAACATCTATTTTTCATCCCCCTAAATGCTAAAGGTAGTCCACCCCTATTTTTTTTTTAATTTTTAGATAAATTATTTCGTTTTTAGATAAATATATTCGTTTAATAATATATTAACTACTGTCAAAAGTTAATAGTAAAAATTATTACTTTATTTTATTTTAATTTTTTGTAGTATTTAAGCCTTACGTGGGCCTTAAAGAACATTCAAAAAAATAAATTTGCCGAATTGGTCGAACCGTTCTTGAGTTATGCGCTTAGCAACATTCATTTATATTTATATAGATTAATAAATTAGAAACAATTAAAAAAACCTTTATTTATATAAAAACATAAGTTTAATACGAGTATAAAAATATTTTTATGTTATTTAGGTAGATAGCAAGAATAGTTTTGGTAAAGATTTATCGCGAATTTACATTAATCAAATCAGCAACTACTTTGTTAAAATAATAAAAACTATACATTAATGTATTCATATTTTGTTTTTTTACAAAGCAACAAATGATTCCAAATTTATTTTGTTTCCATTTTAAAATTTAGAATATTTGCAAATTGTAAGGGACTTAGATTTATTATGGTGTTATTCTATGTCGATGGGCGTGGTATACCAATTTGTAATAATCAATAGATTCAGGCCGTTTATAACGCGATACATTTTTTTTTTGTAATACAACTTTATCACTAAAGGCTTAAATAAATTATAGTTGGAAATCATTTATTAGAGCTAGAAAACTTTAGCTCAATAGATGCATGAAAATATTATTTTTTGGTAGACAACTTGTATGATTTCGCCCACGTCGATGTTAGAAACCGACTTTCGAAGGATTTTTTCATTTTTGAATCAGACTAGTTTATTCTAAGATTATAACTCAAACAAGCAAACGAAGCAATGAGAAATATAGATTAAAAATTGGAAGAATTCACTTTGATGGTCTTCTTATCCCGATGATACTTCAGACATGATCTTCCAATGTTTTAAGGGAAGTTACTTAGACAAAATTGTATAAGAAACAATGGAGGGTGAGTTAGAGTTACAAATTATACCGATCGATGAGGGCATATACACGATCTTCTAACACCACCTTTAGATATATTGAAGGGTAACAAATTGTATATGTATGCTGTAAAATAAATCTATAACTTGTTTGTACTAATACATATGTACGTATATATATGACTCGTTAGAATAAATATATTTTCTATGTAAAGTATATACCATTTGCTCTGCCCAAAGGTTGCCTGGAAGAGATCGCTCATTAGCGGTAAGGCCGCCTTTTGTACTAATATCCTGGTTTTTTTTTTGTAATTATGCTCATTCTTGGTGTTACGACAAAGAGATTTTATTATCATTATTATTCAAGTCTCCTAATAATGTAGTATCAACCAAGGGCATCAAAGATATAGTCTTGTTTTACATAGGTACATACGAACTATGATGTATGAGTATTAAGATTCTTCTGGTTCCCTAAAACGACTTATGAATGAAAGAGGTTGTATAAACAGTATTCGGTTATTTTATTTTTTTGTAATTTTCTTATTAAGTTTTGTGTTCACTAAATTTTCTTTTGTAAATATAATTTTGTGTCGATAGCAGTGACTACAAAAGAAAGATAACTTTTAACAAATCTTATTTAACATAGATTGTCATTTTTTAAGCATTAATCAATTTTTTTCTCTTCAAACATATCTCACAGTTATACCAATCAAGTATCGCGGTCTGCGAAACCCCTTATAACCTAATTATAGTTTATGCAAATTAAAGCGTTCATTTCCAAATGATTCAATTCATTGCGGCTGACTTTTTCATTTAGTCGGGTTATCGCTCTACATTAATCTTTTTAATAACACGGGCAGAAATAAATATACAGCCATTTTCTGTTGAATTATTATTCTACTATGCAATTCTGAAACAAACAATTCCGACGACATATTTTATTTTGTTTTTTTTTTTTTATTATTAGAAATGTTATAATTATTTATTGTCTTTAAGCCTAGCTGCAGACTGTAGTGGTTAATTACACTTGTGCCTACAAGCCTGGCTGGAACGGAGTACCAGTTTGATTAATATAGTTAACGTGAAAAGATATAACACCATAAGTTACAATTCCTCCCTGTCGCTGCAATTTTCCATACTCAATTTATACTGAATTCACTTTGTTCCACAACCTCCGGCAAAGAGTTATGTCTTCATCCTTGTGTTGAAAGGCGGTGATGATTACGAGTATTTGACATCGTGTCGTCTGGTATTTTGTGGGATGTGCCTATACAAAATAAATTCTTATAGTAAAATTTTAACAAATTCAGTTCGGTACTTTTTAAAAATAAATTACATTTTTAACCAACTTCAAAAAAAGGAGGAGGTTACTCAATTCGACCGTATATATGTATATATGTATGTTCGGGGATAACTCCGTCGTTTATGAACCGATTTTGATAATTCTTTTTTCGTTGGAAAGGAGAGAAATCGAGGGAAACTCTCGAAAATCCGCATAACTTTTTACTGGGTGTACCGATTTTGATGATTTTTAATTTAATCGAAAGCCGATGTTAATTATGAGGTCACATTTAAGTTTCATCGAGATTTGAATACAACTTTTGGAGTAATCTTTGATAATGCGACTTGACTATTTTTTCATCTACCAACGCTGTATTACTTGTCGATATACATATAATTGAAGTCGCTTTGTCTTCGTTGGCCTGCAATCACAATTATTTGACTATAATCGATACTAAAGCAAATTATGTTCTTTTTTTTAATTCTTGTTTGCCATTCCGTGTTTTAGCTTCGCATCATCACAAACCTAACAAATTAAATAAATATTGTTATGTAATGCTTACGCCAATTTCACTCATTATAATAAAACAACTTTTTTCGGATTTTATCGTGGTTTATTAAGTTTTAGTCCTCCCGTGGCCATGGTTGCTGTTAAGTATCCGAAACTTCAGGCGTTTAAAAAACTTAATAACCTGCAATAAGATCCGAAAAAATAAAATACAAACGAGCATCATCCAAGTTAGTTGCTCGTAGCTTCATAGTAGAGTACTGGTTGTTTTTTCATGAGAGGAGTATTGCTTACAACTAAACAGAAAAGTCATAAATAAGTCATATATAACAATAATGAAAAGTTGTTTCAAAAGCGTAACAAACAATATTTTTGATATTCTTAGAGTAAGTCGTATAATCGGAGCAGAAAAATTCCAACAACAGGGTAATGATTGCCTGAGTGACCGAGCATTGATACAAATCGCACCAACACGCGCCCTAACATAATCACTTAATTATTGGGCGACACCTTACTACTATTCCAGGGCAGGGCTGAGGATATTTATATACGGAACATTGTAGAAACTGAATAAACAATAAATTTTATATGTGGTTACAGTTTACAACTTAAGAAATATATTATTTACAAACAATTGTGGATCATGTTATGTGAATGTAAAATTTGAAGAAAAACTAAACGTTTTTAGTCAACAATTTTACATCGTACATACATGTATGTAAACGTCATAATTAGGGTCTGTTTCACCAATAGTTTCTGATAAAACTATCTGATGTATAATCTTACTTCAGCCTGTAATATCCTACTGCTGGGCATAGCCCTCTTTTCCCATGTAGGAGAAGGATCAGAGTTTAATCCACCACGCTGCTCTAATGCGGGTTGGCGGATATATTATGGCAGATATGTACTATGAGTAACGATTGCTATCAGGTGTACATGATAACAACTAGGACCGACAGCTTAGCGTGCTCTCCGAGGCACGGTGAGGAGACCCACAAGGACTGCATAAACACACATACCACGGCAAACATCTGTATGTCCAATACAAATTTTTGTCATGTGCGGGGATCGAACCTGCAACCGCCAGCGCAACAGACACAAACCAGTGCTGTGGCCGTTGCGCCAACGCGTCGTATACCCTTATTCAACAGAAAAACGATAGACACAGTTTTTGTTTTTCACCATCAAACTGCGCTATATCTGTCCGGTATTTTTATTCACGACATATTATATAACATATTATATATTATTGCAAAAGTAGACAGAAGTTCATTAATTGAGGCCATATAACCCTTGAGGGTTTTCGTTAAGTTTCCGATAAAAACTATTTATAGATTTCGAGCAAGATAAAGTTCGTCATCAAACGATGCAACAAGCTCTTAGTGTGATAAAGTGTGTATGAAATTTGACAATTCTTGTTTATCTTTTTTATAAATACTTTTGATTATTCATTACCATTTCGTTATATTTGACTAACGTAAAACAGCAAGCGATTACATTTCGACGCGAATTTGAAAATCGAACATTAAGCAATGAATACATCCGTATATTAACAATTAAAACTACAATTATGTGATTATTATCATATATATTAGTTCGTTAAGGTTAAAATGTTTGTCTTCTTTTTTTAGAAAAAACCTCATAATTACTCCACGTAAATTATATATCATTTTGTAAATAATTGCTTGCTCTATCTTGATCTCTTGCTCTAATAATTAATTAATATACAAATACAATATCATTGCTGTTGTATT
The DNA here is from genome assembly GCF_905220565.1 of Melitaea cinxia. NCBI lineage: Eukaryota > Metazoa > Arthropoda > Insecta > Lepidoptera > Nymphalidae > Melitaea > Melitaea cinxia. The sequence continues at coordinate 13,636,020 of NC_059403.1, forward strand.
TGTATATTAATTAATTATTAAAATTATATATATGACGGCTTTAATTTTGAAATAATCTAATGAATAATCAACATGATTGACGGTCGGTAAATTTAAAAAGTTTAAAAGTTGTGAAAATTCTATTATGTTCTCTTTATTTTACGTTTAAAATAATTTATTATTATGGATGAGAAACTTTTATTTAAAAAATATAATTTAAGTTATAAAGCTTATGTAAAACCTTTATTTCTATGAATTCAAAGCTCTAAATACTTTATAGACACAGCCCTATTGTATTCTATACGCCTACCACATTTTATTATATCAATTTGTGGCTATTGGACGCAAAGTTTTTGGACTAATTCGTTTATAATTACAGGATCGGGACATTCAAACCACGTCATACGAATACGAGCATCGTATCAGATCTTGATAATATGTTAAGCATTACGGTAAGCATTACACAAATTGGAATAATAACTTTATTTGTGATGCGTATCACTGGAACATATTTTAATTTTTAGTATTTTCATTTAAGTCTATAATTATGCATATCTCTTTGTCATAAAGCATATTAATTCCATCTGTTATTTCTTAATATTATACCATATAGAAATTTACTGCTACATATTCTAGTACTATAGAAACATATATTTTTTTTGAAATATTATTCAAATAATTTTGACAATAATTTCTTTTTTCGTTGTCGTGATCGAAACAATTGAAAACTACCTTTTTACGAACCACTTTTTATAAACTATGTTCATATTCTTAAAGACTAATTATTTTTGTAATTACTGTGTATTATTTTTAAACGTCACTTCACACAAACGGAAAATAATTTCTGACTTAGATAAATATTAAATGTTTTATTATGCACTTTAAATTTTTCTTACGGTATCCAAAAACTATGACACCTAAATATAAGTTCGTGTGAAGATGCCGTAATTCACTTCATTAGGACTTTTACAGGAAATTAAAAAGTCGAGAAGTTGAATTAAATAATTAACTTACCTATTATGGGCACGATATTATTATGAAAAAATATTAGGGGGCCGTTCAGGTTCTTGCTAAATTATTGCTTAGTGAAAAAGGTGACACGGCAGTTCGTGTTACGTAACAAGGAAAAAGCTCTAACAATTTTCTCGTTTCGTTTGTAGTAAGGTAACAATGCTTATTTAATCAATGTAGATTTTTTTTTAAATATTTAGTCATAATTTTTTGAAGTAAAACTGGCACATTTGACTTGGGGAGTAAGCTGGCGAATGCGTGATGAGGGTGAAAAGTGTGATCGGGTGAAGCGAACGGAGCAAGAGAGAGAGGTACGAGCACACATCTTTTTCTCTATTTTTTTTATTGCCAGTTTCGAGTACGTATCGTATATCTAAGACACAGTGCAGGCCTATTGCTAAAGAAGTTTTACTTTAGTCGTGTGGTCTAAAGCACACTCGTTATTTATTTATTTATTTAATTTTCAAATAACCACAATATGTACAAATTCACAGTTACACGCTGCAAAAACAAAAACACTACGACTTATAAAATATTACAGAACACTCCTAGCTTACAAGATATTCGGTTGTTATAACAAAAACTTTCAGATTCTTTTAACGCATTCTCAATTTTTTGTTGGTTTCTTAAGAAATTTAAAAATCATGGAACAGTGCGTTGCATTTGAACTTTTTAAAATTACATCTTTATACAAGTGGTAAACATGCATACAGCTCATCACATATTAAGCGTTTACTAATACCTAACAGGGGAATCTCGGAAAATAAGATCAAGCGCATTACTGACACTGTTACCGAGTACAGCGCATACTCAAGTGTCTTACTCAGCCAGAGCTCTGAGGATCCGCAGGAACAACACACAACAGGAACCCAAAACTAATTTGAGATTGCTATTTTTAGCTATATTGTGAGCTTCATATACTTGTCCCAGTCGATCTGGTCCAGATTTCTAACAAGATTCTCCCCTTTTCTCCCGTTTCTCCCGTTTTATTTATCAATCAACTTCCAAAAGGAGAAGGTTATCACTTCGACTGTATTTTTTTACTGGGTAGACCGATTTCGATGATAATTTTTTTTATCTAAAGTTGGTGCTTGTGATTCCATTTAAATTTAATATAAATCTGACAAGTTTTTTTTTTAAATTATCTCTTATAATGCGTATCGTGACGACTAATTTTGCGTCCACCTACGTTGTATTATATATAAATATAATATTATTCTTGTTCGTTTCCAATCAAACACAATTATAGTCTGCATAATCAAGGGCGTTTATTAATCCGTGAATATAACACGAATAATTGTGTTTGCTCGCAAACGAAAAAAAAACCGACTTCAATTACATCGACGAGTAATACAACGTAGATCGACGAAAAAATAGTCAAGTAAATACGCGTTATCAAAGATTACTCAAAAAGTAGTTATCAGATCTCGATAAAATTTATATGTGACCACATGATAAACATCGGCTTTCGATTAAATCAAAAATTATCAAAATCGGTATACCCAGTAAAAAGTTATTGCGGATTTTCGAGAGTTTCCCTCGATTTCTCTGGGATCCCATCGTCACATCCCGGTTTCCTTATCATAGTACTAAACTAAGGATATCTTCTTTCCAACAAAAAAGAATTATCAAAATCGGTACACCCAGTAAAAAGTTATTGCGGATTTTCAAGAATTTCCATCAATTTCTCTGGGATCCCATCATCAGATCCTGGTTTCCTTATCATGGTACTAAACTTGAGATATCTCCTTTCCAACAAAAAAAAAAATTTATCAAAATCGGTACATCCAGTAGAAAGTTATGCGATATAATACAACGTAGGTCGACGAAAAAAGCGTCAAGTAAAAACGCATTATTAGATATAGCTCGAAAAGTAGTTGTTAGATCTCAAATAAATTTAAATGGGACCAATTGGCACACACCACCTTTCGATTAAAAGAAAATTTGTCGAAATCGCTCCACCCAGTCAAAAGTTCTGATGTAACATACATAAAAAAAAAAAAAAAATATATACAGTCGAATTGAGAACCTCCTCCTTTTTCGGAAGTCGGTTAAAAAGAGATGTTTAAAGTAATTTAAATTAATCGTAGATAGATTTTATTTTCACACCGTAATCACACACCACACATAAATCCTGTATTTTTTTTCGACATTTTCCATTTTAATTTGATTAATATTAATATGTAATATTTGTTACATATGTTTTGCGTAACATAAATATATAATACATATATATTATGTCTTCTATTGTTAGGGCAGACAATTTCTAATTTAAAAATTATGAAAATAAATATTAAATAATGGTCACATTATTTTGTGTGACGTTAGTGACGGAAATAATGAAGTGATTATACGCGATTAAAATTATAGATTTCTTACACGAGTATTTTGCTATTTATGAAAGAGGCTTTCGTATTTTATATAATTTTAATAAACAAGTCATCTTACGAATGATGGCAATACCCAACAATATTTATATATACATATATATTATATTTCATTACCTTAAGCTGTCATACCAAATGTCATACCAAAAGTGTGACAACATTTGTCATTATTTCCAAATAATTATTACATCATTTTTTTTTTCGTTACTCTCTTCAAATATTTTGGTTGGAAAATCTTTTTTTTTCAGCTTAATTTTAAGCGGATTAATTTAATACGAAGAAATGTGTTGATACATGTAGTTTTGAAATTATGACAACAAGCTCTTTGCTCATATTATGTAACAATAATCTTTACTTTGAAAAACATTAAATAAATATGAGTTTTAAAAATTCGATTTTTTAAGTGTGTACATATTTAACACTTACGTGGTCGTCCAGTGGTCAAAATTTGATCATAGTTAAAAATTTAAATTTAAAAAATCCAAAAAATGATTAAAATAAAGAACCTTGTTTAAAAAAATTCAATTTGACTACAGCATCAACAATGAACAAAAGAGTATACCTATATGTATATACGTGTGTGTGTTAATACATGATAGTGTGTGTAATTTTTTTGTATTGATTTAATGTATTTTTATGCATAATTTAAAAATATATTAGCATTATGCACTCCTTTTCTATATAAACTATAAGTGTGCGAAATTTCATACTCCTCCGTGCGCGCTATTTTCGAAAAAAAGGGTAGAAAGTTTTTGCTTCATATATTAATATATAGATACGAGTAGATACTGCAATTAATTATGTAAATAATTTATTATGTAAATAAAATATTTCCTGAAACACAGGCATTTGGTTGTTTACCTCATGAGGAGTAGATCGTGTTTGTATCTTTTTTCAAATTAGCACTGATGATGTCATGTAGAGTTGAGAAGATCCGAAGGAGATTAATAGGTGCGGTTGAGATTACGGCATCAATAGACTTTTGAAGGTCGTAAAAACAGTAGGTATTAAAATACCCTTAGTTTAGTTAACCCTTCACGAAAAACGACACAAACATTCAAAGTACAACAAACATTAAAACATTGTTAGTAATCTATGTACAGATAAATTATATTAGAACGATCATAATTTTTACAGGACGGGGGATTTTGCAAGGAAGGACATTACAGATGGGATAAACGAGTTTTGGGCAGTTTAAAAGGATATGGGATGCTGAACTTTCGTTTAGGTCACATTCATACAGGCAACTATCATGTATCAGTCATAATAATCTTAGCCAGATGTATTGGAGTGCAGGAGTGTTCACAAACCCAGACGCAACCCAGCACGCAACCCCAGGTCTGCATGAATCTCTAAGGTCTGTCTATGAAAAAAGGACTAAGGGCGTCTTGGGATAGTAGGTTAGGTGAAGGCATGTCTTAAACACATTAACATTTATATATTTGTTATATTTTAAGCCATTGAGGTTTTCGGATAGATGCAAAACAAATAAAGTTTGAAATACCTTTAGTTATTAGAGCTATGTTCATACAGCCGTACACAATTAAGTAGCTGTTAAACAAAAAAATTTCTCGCAAGTGAAATTGTGGCGTGCAACTAATTTACTGAAAACTTTATTTAAATTTACTAGACAGCTAAATATTTATTAAGATATATAAATTAAAACGCCTTTCTAGCTTTATAAAGTTTCGTATCTATTTACTGATTGTGTTATAACACATTTTTAATACATCAACATTATAATTCAAAAACCAAACAATAATATTTAATACCCAATATTTTTCATCATAAAAAATCTAGTTTATTAAATAGCAACAAAAAAAAAACGATCAGCAAAAACAAATGGGAGTTACAATTCATCAAAATTGTTCAAACAATTACATCGGGTACTCTTATAAATCAATCTGACTCGAAGTACGTTACAAATGAACGCTATAACCATAATAAGGCTGGGCAATCTAATCCACTGTAACCTGTAATTGTATCGAACTACCAGCCTATAATCAAAACCGTATCAGCCGAAATCAATTTTTCATCGGTCGATTTAAAAATTAACATACAGAGCTCTATCTATTCGACTGACCAGCGTAAAATGACCTCTCATACATTCTTACAATATATTTAACATATATTAACAATTAAATTAATTATACAATTTTTTTTTTTCAAGAATGTCTTATACTTTACTGACACATTACTCCTTGTTCATTACAATATAAAAAATATAGAAGATAAAATTGTTTCTGTTTCATAAAAGAGATTTTTTCTTTTTTTTTATATACGAGTACATATAACTAAGTCGGCAAACAAGCTTAGGGCACACTTCATGGTAAGCGATTGCCGTAGCTTATTGACGTCTGTAACACCAAAAGCATCGCAAGCGCGTTACCAACCCTTATTCCCCGATTCCCCCCAGGAGCTCTGGTCCCTTACTCACCAACAGAAACACAACACTGCTTGAAAGCGGTATCATTTAGCTGTAATCTTCTGTAAGGTCGAGGTACTACCCCAGTCGGGCTGCTCCATTTCTTGAGCAGGAAATTTCCTGCTGTACCCGACCTCAGCTATTCTTTATAATATAGTGCTACTTATAACCGGTTTAGTTGTTTCAAAAGATTTATGTTTTTAACCATGTACACTGGTGTTATAACTCGCCATTAAAACAATTATTAAGCCTTAGTTTTACCACATCTATAAATATAAAACTGCTTTAAGAATGAAGCATATCTTTTCTTATCAATAATATATATCTATTACGATATAACAAAAGTATAGGATACATAGTCATATCTATCATAGTAGTACTGCAAGATGTATGCAAGCGGGTAAAATCGAATGAATTGATTGTACATAATTTGAATTTTAGAATTATTTGACTACTACTTAATTTTTTTTTATAAATAATATATAGTTATAAATGTTAATATATAGGTCTAAGTTATATGTTCACACTAGGAATACAGTGCAAAAGTACAAATCTTAAATAAAATAAATTAGAAAAAAAAAATAACAATAACAAAAAAAAATAGTTTGTGGGAAAGTTAACCAGTACGTACAATGTAAATTTGAAAGTAGAAAGAGAATGTGTAATATTTAATCGGAATTAGGTTCTTACTGATTTGAAAATATGCAGTAAATATGAGTTCGTTAGTGTTCGCTATTACGAAATAATAAACTTTGATTTGTGTGTTCCACTAACTTTAAAATGTGTGTCATTACATGATAATAGCCCATAACATTAATATAGTTTGGAACCGATATAATTATGCGTTTCTATAAAGATCTAAAAGTAATAAATAACGTTGCTATTACTTCGTATCAACTCGCTCCACCTAGTGGCAAGTTTCTTGTCAATGCGATATATTTATCTTTGAAATTATGGTTTATTTATTTTAATATTTTTTTTATTACTAAGAAAGCGGCAAACAAATGTACGGTCTGCTTAATGCTTAGGAGATACCGTAGCCTATGGACGCCTGGACACCTTCATCACTAGGACCATTGTGATCGCGTTGCCAACCCCAACACCTTATTCTCCATAGGAGCTTTGACTACTTTACTCACCACAAAAACACAATTCTACTTGAAACTAGCATTATTTAGCTGTGGTCTTCTTTCTACATCGAAGAATCAAGTTGGGGTGCTCCAAATTTAGATCTTGAGCAACAACCGCTTTGGTGTAATGGTGATTATGCCATGTACGCGCCTAAACATTGGCGATTTGCAGGTTCGGTTCCCACTCGGAGTGTATATTTGTATTTCTACAAATATTACTTGCCGCTTTGGATATCTGTCCTTGTGGGTCTTCCCGCCGTATCTCGGACAGCACGTTGCGCTGTCGCTGTGGTTGTTATCATATACACTTGATAGCTGTCGTTACTCAACACGCATCGGAACAGAGTGGTGGATTAAGTTGCGATCCTTCTCCTATATGGAGAAAGACGTCAATGCCCAGCAGTGGGATGTTACAGGCTGAGTCGTGATCATGATCGAAGTTTCAAGCAAGATATTCCCTCTTGTACCCTACCTCAATATTTATTCAAAATACATTGCAATCATATTTTTTTCAGTTTTTTTTTTTTTTTTTTTTTTATATCACTAGGTCGGCAAAGAAGCGTACGGCTCACCTAATGGTAAGCGATTACCGTAGCTTATAGATACTTGCAACACCAGAAGCATTGCAAGCGCGTTGCCGACCCAATCCCCAATCCCCCCAGGAGCTCTGGTCACCTTACTCACCAACAGGAACACAATACTGCTTGAAAACAGTATTATTTTGCTGTGATCTTCTGTAAGGTCGAGGTACTACCCCAGTCGGGCTGCTCCTTATTTTGAGCAGGAAATTCCTGCTGTGCCCTACCTCAGTTAAAGTGCAGTTTGCAAAATGTAACATTTTCTTAATATATTGCTATCAATATTAAGGAAAATTAACATAATTAGAATGGTTAGTTTTTCAACTTAATAAAAACAAGTTATTATTGCATGGAAATGTGCGAAACCAAAAAAAAAAAACTTTGAAACAAATAAAGAGGAATTAAGACTTTCATTGTTAACAGGCTTCATCGTCTGGACACTAGTAAAAAACGGTATACATGGTAAAATGTAATGTGCAAACAACAACGTACACTAACAATGGATACCGAAATTAAAATTTTAATTTAACAAGTACCGTTTCTAATTAACAAGTTTAATATGCACCGGTGTCATTAATCCGAATATTTTTTACTGCGATTTGCTTAATAACTATAATTACAAATTGTAATACTAATTTTATGTACGTCTGTTCGCAAAACCTTTAATTAATTTAACGTATCATAACATAATTATACATAATATTATTCAAGTAATTAAAGGTTTTAAATATCATATTTATTAATGAAAACTTCAATATAACAAATTTAGCCATTAAGTACAAGGACGGCAATAACAGTTATGGCGTTCGATTCTTCGGTTGTGGATAACGCTATTAGACGGATGATGGGAGCCAAGAGATACAAGATTTGTAGTATTCTTTTTTACCATCGAATTCCAGTATATTTCTGAGATATTTCTATTCATGAAAATTAACCTAAATGTTAACTGAGCAAGGGAACAACAGGAAATGTCTCCTGGGGGGAATGGGGGTAAGGTCGGCAACGCGCTTGCGATGCTTGTAGTGTTGCAGGCGTCTATAGGCTATGGTAATCGCTTACCATCCGGTGATCCGCTTGTTTGCCGACCTTGTTGTATTTAAAAAAATGTCGTATTTTATTCATTGAAGAGAATCAGGTCCTAAGAGCCAAATTTACCTCTTAGTGTTAAAGCCTACACAACGTATGAACTAAAATATAACTATATAAACAGGTCCTTAATGTATAAACCTCATTGGAATGTACTCAATCATTATTATTAATATTTTTATCAAATAATTTGATTAAATTAATATAATTCATCATTTTCAATTTCGTAACCTCATGTCTCAATTATGAAACCAACTTATAATATTTATGATAGTGAAACCTTGTATTTATAATAATGATTCACGACTAGATGTTTCCTGCGATATTTCCCGTTTTTAATGACTACTCTTTCTGAGTCATAAAATGAAGTCTTATGGCTTTGCTGCTTAAAGATGAAATATCTTTATTGTGTGAAATAATTGTATTTAAAACGATGATAAAATTTTATTGTTTACCGATTACGAATGAATAAACACTTCTCCCTTGCATAATTAGTCAATAATAAATACGTTTTACTGCTCTCCACTTCCAAATAATTATCTTGTTGTCGGTACTATATACATATACATACTCGTACGTATCGTTATTTCAACTGGACTGTCATTTAACAAGACTTTCGAAACTAACTTCAAGGGCTAAACTGTATTTGTATGTTTGTTTAATTTCTAATTTAATTTGTAAAATAATTAAGAACGTGTACTTTCATTTGAAAGCCTATCCTAAACGTGTAGTTACTGAATAAAATATTTTACTTGTGACAAATATCTCTTGCTTTCATTCTCTTGAAACACGCTTTACTTTAAACGTATAAGTACGTTGGTGATAAGCACTACTAATAAAACGCTGTTAATATTTTTCAAAAATACTTGTTTCGAGATTTATCAGAGGACAAATATTTTGTGTCATTTTTTATGACGAATGTTAATGAATAAGTTATTTAACCAAGGTGTTTTGTTGAAACAACTATTGATAGAGACATATACTTTCTTTTTAAAATACTGATATGTAATGAAAATTACTACAAAGCTTTATAAAAGTATAGCCTTCTAGTAGCTAGAACCAAAGAGCCGTTGTTACTGGTCTCACTCTGGTGTAATACCCGCACTCCGCAGCGACACACGCGCGGGTCTCGCGTGCTCTCGCGGGTGTCGGCTGCGTCGACTGTGTCGGCAATTTGCACGTCGCGCCTCGCCCCATCGTACAATTTGCTTGTCACGCCAGCCCGCTCGCGAGCGTTATTAAGACTTACCTCGGCCCTAACGCCAGACGCCGCCTCACCGCCCTCGCCGATAGAAATTAATTTACACATTATAAACTCGAACGCATATCGCTCGATAGGACGTGAGGACACGCAAACGTCATTACGCCGCGACCGAACTCGGACGCGACCACAAAAACGACCGATTACAATCCAATTTACGACGAGCACTGAGTCAACACTCGGAATCAAACTCGATACGTGACGTTATTGAATCGCGCGTACACGACGCCGCAACCCGACAATTTGCCCACCATCACATTCAATCATCTCCACCTAACGACCGACGGCAAAAAACTGGAACACGCTCGACAGACGCTCTCAGGAAGTCAGACAACAATAAAAAACAAATAAGTAATCCGAGCAAATTAAGTTATAACCTAAAACACGTATGAAGCCATCATCCCAACGGTGTAATCATATTAACGACTACAAAAGGAGCGGCAAAAAACAGAAAAATTAGAGGATCGGGAAATGTGGGCCAAACAAAAACGTAACGTATCGCCTAATTATAGCTGTTGCTCGAAAAAACAATTTTATGTGGTCGGCGCGGCGTCACACGGGGCGCTTCGCTTGCCCGTTTAGCGGAACATATTTATTTTCACTTTTGTACTCTGTTTATATCAAAACAACTATGACTCTCTAATCTACGTTCTAGTCTAATTTTGTTCTGCAAAACGAACACTTACAGAATTCTTGTAAATGTACAGCTTTACCTAATCTTTTCAGTAATCCAATCAACCCATATTTTCATTATTTTGCTGTGCAATTACAGTACCTAAATTTTGCATTGGTTTTGATTCTACTTCTTAGTAACATACATACATACTGTACTTACAATTACAATCTACAACACGCTTGTCCCAAGCTTGACACGCGCAGTTTCGCGTGTATCTAAAATATGTAGTATAGAACAAGAAAATCACATTTCTATTGAGTACTATTTTATTGACTAAAATGTCAATAGTTCTTAACAGCTATAAATATCAATAATAATGCTTAACAAATTGGGCTGTAATATATAACCACCTTAGCTATAAAAAAAATAAATAACTAAAACGAACTCGAGATCGGCTCATCTAAAGACAGCCTGTGTGAACCGCGTCTCGAACGAATCCTTTATTATTTCGACGTGTATAATATTTTTATTTTGGTTCCTTCACGATTATTATTTATGAATTATTATTATTTGAGAATATATTATTAGTTTGGAGAGCAAGCGCGTCCTTTTCAATTTGCCACAAGGTGCGGGGAGTTCAGCCTGCCAGGTATAGGAGGATTCTTGTAATCATTTTAGCCTTTTTTTAGGCTTTTTTTGACATTTGTTTTCTTTTCTGTTAATTAAATTCGGTTTAGTTCCCAGACAACGCAAATTGATTCGTATTATAAATATGTTACGTTTATGAGCTTCTGAAAATCTTTTTGATAAAAAGAGACTGTATAGTACTTTAAACATTATTAAAACAGTAGATGATTGAGGAATCATTAAAAACTTTGAAATAAATTTTGATCACCTCTAAACAAACGAATTTCTAGACGATTCATATTCTTTGTCGATACCTACTATTTTTCCACAAGCACAAAATGTAAATCACAATTTTAATATTTGAATATAGACTTTTATCGTTATAAAATAGTTTGTTTTTTTTCCGCCGTATCTCTACGTCTATGTACACAGTTGGCTTTCTCTTTATAACATTAATATGGAACAGTTTAGAACAAATTTAACCATATTAATTTTATTATCAATAAATATTTTATCGGAACATACAAAAAATAACCTTCAAATTAACCATCTGTTGGAGCGGAAAGCTAAAAATTAGAATCATCATTAATGTGTCAGTTTAAATTATTGTGTATAAATTCTTTTTTTTTTGTAAAATATTGTTTTTTTTTTTTAATTATAAAAATAATATAATATCTAAAATGGAAAAAACCGAATCCATATATTAATTATTTATGAATTGTAATAAATACGAACATAAATCTAAATTCATATTACGTACTATAGTTGTGCTGTATATTTGGTATATGTTATTTTAATACGCTAAAGATTATAAAGATTATTACATGTACCGTGTATACGTCCATATGCATTTATTAAAAAGCGGTTATTTTAATATTAAAAACAGACACTCCAATTTTATTTATTTGTATATTTGTATAGATAACTCATTTTTTAACCGTACAATATGTATATATATTATATAACAAATATGTACATAATCACTCATAAGCTTCAATTACATCGAAAAGTAATATTTCAACGTATAGTAGATCAAAAAAAAAAAATAGACAAGTAAATACGAGGTGTCAAAGATTACTCAAAAAGTACTAATCAGTTCTCGATCAAATTTTAAGATACTACATGACAAGCATCAGCTTCCGATTAAAAAAGTATCTTAAAAAAAGTATATTAAAATCAGTACACCCAGTAAAAAGCTATGAGGTATAAAATACAACTGAAGTGGACGAGAAAACAGTCAAGTAAAGACTCATTATTAGATATAACTAGAAAAGTACTTATCAAATCTCGATTATCTTTAAATAGAGCCACATGATAAGCACCATCTTAAGATTTAAAGAGAATCACCGTAATAGGTCCAACCATTAAAAAGTTCTGAGGTAACACACATAAAAATACAGTCGAATTGAGAACCCCCTTCTTTTTTTGAAGTTGGTTAAAAATTCAGTCTTATCTTTCGAAGAGTGGTCTCTTCTAAACAACGTATTAGAAAAATACATGAAAAAATAATGCAGTCGAATTGAGAACTTCCTTCTTCTTTGAAGTGGGTTAAAAACAAAATAAAACCGCTTAGAATTGTACCTAAATACTTAACTTGTATTAATTTAAATATTTTTTAAACTATCCTATGTTAGTAAATTGTTAATTTGTCCAAAAAAACTGTATTTATTTCTACGTTGATATCGCATGCCGGCGCAAGTCTCCTTGTTGAAAAAAGTATCAAGAAAACGTTACGAAATTACACATTTTTTTCCGCAACTTACCTCCTTAAAGAATAAGTTGTTAACAAAATTACCTCATATGCTAAATGATTTTTACGTTATATTAAAGTTAACTTAGCGGTTAAGCTATAAAAACAACAATCTTAAAGTTTCTAAACGAGTTACGATGTTTTAATGTTTATTACGATACTGTATATTGATCATTCTTATAAAGTCTAACTCTCCATCATAATAAAAAGTTTTAAACAAAGTGATTTACAGTTTTATTATAGGTATCTTAACCTAATGAAAATATTTAACAATTATATTTATAATCAATAAATATTTTTCTTTTTTACAACAATTACTTACCGAATTGAAAAATAAGAATGAATGATGTTTCATATAAAAGAAAGGACATTGAATTCTCCTGAAATTCAATTTAACAAGAAGCTTTTAGAGTGATTTCTTTTCCCTTTTGTTTGAATTTTTAATCAAATGTAGTCTCCATATAGCATAGTATCGAAAATCTATCGACGATTAAGATCTCTACCTCCTATCCAGTTCATCTCGGCACAGTTCAGAGGTATAGGTATATCTTAGATTGTACATCTCAAGTACATTGTTATTGCTTGTTATAAATTACTCCAGTGTTTCATATAAATACCCCCGGGCACTATTGGATTTATTAGCATCATTGGGATGGCTCTGCCATAATTTATTCTCATATTAAGGCGCATTTGTCGAGAAATATTGACCATTCAACTGTCGCTTATATGACTATTTTTCACCTATTAAATTGGACAAATTAACGCTATCGAATTGTTTAGATACGTATATTCCGCCCTAAATACATAGTTAATAATATTAAGTGGCTTAGAAATATTTTTTAACTTATTTAACCATATGATTTTAAGTGCATACCTATATGTATATACTATACCTATATATACCTAAAGCTGGTAACCGCGACTTCGTCTGCGCAGGATTAGTGAGTAGGTACTTATTATCTTCTCAATATCTATCTTTATACCAAAATTCATCAAAACTGGTTTTGCGACATAAAAATCAATTTGTTACTACCAAATGAGCATTAGAAATATATATATTTTTTTATAATATTTATGGTTCACTGTTTTTGCGATAATGGCTTACTCATAAAAGATAGATATATGCTGTTGCGGACTTTTGTGTAGGACTAATTAAGATAAGCGTTTCTCTGATACATTATATACGTGTAAACTCTACAGTTTTTGCAGCGTATACGCCAGAATAGCTCGCAGATGGCAGATTTTTGTCCGACTTACTTGACAATTAGCATTATATTTTGGACAATTCACACATTATCTTTAAAAATTATAGCCTGTGTTATTCTAATGTATAGGCTATATTATTGTATACTTTCATTATTATTGTAACATTTCATTAAAATCCATTCGGTAGTTTGTGCGTGAAAGAGGAAGAAACATCCAAACATCCATACATACAAACTTTTGCGTTTATAATATTAGTATGATATATATCTTTGCTTTACTAATAAACTGTAGCGGTATATAGTCTACAACTTTCTTTTACAAAAACGAAGTTGTAGGTTATTGAAAAACAATAATTGTGTTTGCGCGCAAACGAAAAAAAAACCGACTTCAATTACATCGACAAGTAATACAACGCAGATCGAAGAAAAAATAGTCAAGCAACTACGCGTTATCAAAGATTACTCAAAAAGTAGTTATCAGATCTCGATAAAATTTATATGTGACCACATGATAAACATCAGCTTTCGATTAAATTAAAAATTATCAAAATCGGTACACCCAGTAAAAAGTTATTGCGGATTTTCGAGAGTTTCCCTCGATTTCTCTGGGATTCCATCATCAGATCCTAGTTTCCTTATCACGGTACCAAACTAGGGATATCCCCTTTCCAACAAAAAAAAATTATCAAAATCGGTACATCCAGTAGAAAGTTATGTGGTATAATACAACGTAGGTCGACGAAAAAAGCGGCAAGTAAAAACGCATTATTGGATATAACTCGAAAAGTAGTTGTTAAATCTCAAATAAATTTAAATGGGACCAATTGGCACACACCACCTTTCGATTGAAACAAAATTTGTCGAAATCGGTCTACCCGGTCAAAAGTTCTGATGTAACATACATAAAAAAAAAAAAAAAAAAAAAAAAAAAAAAAATACAGTCGAATTGAGAACCTCCTCCTTTTTTGGAAGTCGGTTAAAAAACAAAGATGAAAATTATATTATTAATTTTATTTAAGTAATTAAATTGTACTTGTAGGTTCTGAAATTAGCGCGTTCTAACAGAAATAGATACAATGTAACAAACAAAGTCTTGGATTATGTGAAATAATTAATGTGACATGGATTTTTACCATGTTTGTCGTTGATACACATTATATTCGTGACCATGCCAAAGCTCTCAATAACTCAAAAATATACAAAAAACGTGGCAAATATCCAGTTTTACGAGTACATATAAACCACAATATTAGTAGCTCTGAGTGTTTAAAAAGCTATAAAGTCTTGGACTAGTTACATTATTAGTAAAGATACGGTTATACGAGTGTGTGTCTTGGTTTGAATGTAGATGAAATTATAAATACTGAGCATTTTAATTTGGTTATTTAATGTACCTATTTTCATATTATTAAGCTGAAAAATTTGTTCGTTTTGTTTGATTAAACGCGAAAAAAGAAAAAAAAATATGTTAGATAATCAATTTACCGAGATAGGCCATAGGCTATATAATATTTTAGTAAGTCTTTCCTTCAAATTAATGCAGATAAAAACGCGGGACAAAGCTAGATATTTAATCTGCAGTCCTGTTTATATATGTGAATACAATACGTTCAAAGACTTCAATCTCTAAATTTTAGAATTTTTTAAATTCTATATTGCTAAAAAATAGCCATGTTTTATTTTAAAAGTTTATAATATTTTTATAAACAAACAGACAGCGGTAATTATCTTGTCTAGACCAGTATACAAAAAAAAAACTATGAACATTTTTTTTTATTTCAGTCAATTAAGAACAAGGTCAGTCCAAATAAAAATTAGACAATTTGCAACAAATTAGCAACCACGCTCATAGGTGATTATGTATTCAAGAAGGCGTGGGTGACAACCATTACTTTATCAAAAATAACATGTTAACGAAATAATAAGCAGCCCACACCACGTGAAAATTATTAAACAGCAATGTTTTTAATCTACTTACAATAAGGTCAAAATGTATGTAGACAAGACTAGCTGACCCCGCAAACACTGTTTTGCCATATATGTTATTGATCCCCTTAATCCCCCCCCCCCCCTTATAACTTAGAGGTAGGAAAATTAGATGTAAGCTGATTCTCAGACCTACCCGATATGCACACAAAGTTTAATATTAACTAGCATTGTGACACGAGAATTTTATTAAGATTATACATAAATAAAAATAAGGCCAGCAACGCGCCCGCTAATCCTCTGATGTAGCCGGTGTCTATGGATGTTGTTTTCACTTACTACCAGGTGAGCCAACTGTCCGCTTGCCCCTTCTTTCATAAAAAATCCTAGATTTTTCTTATATTCTTTAGATGGATGATAAAATTAATGATATGAAAAATGAGGAATTTTTAGACGTAACAAAAATCACACATACAAATTCCACAATTTAATTAATGAACCGTGATGTTATGGATTTGTATAATACATAGGTTTATTGTGGTAGGCCATAGAATATATATCTTGCTCGAAAGATCGTGCAGTTTTTCCGGTATACTACTTGGACCTTATTTACGCTTTAACCTGTAATATCCCACTGCTGGGCATAAGCTTCTTTCACCATGTAGGAGAAAGATCAGAGCTCAATCCACCACGCTGATCCATTGCGGGTTAGTGGATATATTTTCTACCGGGACCGTTGGCTTAACGTGCTCTTTGAGGCACGGTGGGGAGACCCACAAGGACTGCACAAACAACCAAGCCCCGGCAAACATCTATATGGCCAATACAAATGTTTGTCATGTGCGGGGATCGAACCCGCAACCGCCAGCGCAAAAGCAACAAACGAGTGTCTTGACCGTTGCGCCAACGCGTCGTCACCTTCATAACTTAAGATCGTAAACAATACTGCGCTGAAGTAATGTTGTGTTTCTGTGGTGACTATGGTAGCTAAAGCTCCGAAGGGTCGGGAGTAGAGTCTGCAAAGCGCTCGCAACGCTTCTGGTGTTGCAGGCGTCTGTAGGATATGGTATCCGCTTACCATCAGATGAACCCTAAGCATGGTTATCACCCTAGTACAATTAGAAAAAAAATATTTAAACATAACTTTGTACTTATTTTTTCTCTATTTGTTTAGTCAGTCAATTGAGCCTATTGCAGTCCACTGCTGGACATAGGCCTCCCCAAGTTCGTACCAGAAACCGCGGTTTTCCGCAATTCTTATCCAGCCTAAACTGGCAATCTTATGTAGATCGTCGGTCCAACGTGCCGGAGAACGTCCAACACTGCGTTTGCCAATATTATTATTATATTTGTTCAGTAGTTGATAAATCTAATATATTGTGAAATAAAATATTATTTCGTATCTTGTATATTTTCGTACTTTGCATAAAATAATTAAATAAACGTAAAATCCAAATTCAATGAATTAACCTTTCAACATTATAGGCATAGATATCCCGTTTAGGTAACTTACGTTGAGGTAAATGTACACAACAAATTTCTGAAACACAAGCAGAATATCGTTTAATAATATCGGTAACCTCCAATAAGGAATCTATAAAATTATTAATCACATTATGAGCCTGTTTCACTGGTAGTGGATAACGCTATTTGAAGCATAACGGTATCCAAGTGATAAAAATTGACGGAGTGCTTCTTTTTTCAACATCAAATTCCACTTGGTTTGTGGGATATTTCTATTCACAAACATGAATCTAAAAGTTGTAGTTTCATCAAACTGGTCCTAATGGTCTATTTGATCTCCAGCTGTTAAAATCTAAACGTAACTTATGTGCAAGATAATTCTTATCCACAACTTGTGAAAGCAGCTCTATGTATAGCCCGCACTATGTTTAAGTCTCGGCTAACACTCCCGCGCCGACGGTGCGCTATCGGCCATCGCTCGCACGCCGCGCCAACGCCCCACCATTTATATTACGCTTTGTGTGCTATACCGATCTTTAAGCTTAAATGATTTTGTTCCTGCCTTTATTTTATTAATCACATAACCATCTTAAGTAGTGGTTGATGGAAAATTGGAATGACTATAAATTAATGTTGTTGTTCCAACAAAAACCGATCGATGTAAGCGTATTTATTTCGTTGTGATAAATGCAGTAAAATTTAGATTTAAAATGTTACATAATAATGTTTAATTTTTATTTTCTTTTTACATTATTTATCTGTGAAATTATTATCACTTCACTTCAGCCTATCGCAGTCCACTGCTGGACATATGCCTCCACAAGCTTGCGCCAAAAATGGCGTAAACTGATGTGTTTTGCCCATAGTCACCACGCTGGGCAGGCGGGTTGGTAACCGCAGGACTGGCTTTGTCGCATCGAAGTCGCTGCTGCCCGTCTTCTGCCTGTGTATTTCAATGCCAGCAGTTGGATGGTTTTCCCGCCATCGGTCGGCTTTATAACTTCCAAGGTGGTAGTGGAACTGTGTTATCCCTTAGTCGCCTCTTACGACACCCATGGGAAGAGATGGGGTGACTATATTCTTTACTGCCGTAACCACACATAAATATATCACATTAATTTTCTATTATAATGACTATAAGTTTTTTTTTTACTTCATTTCAATTAAATCTGTAAACGAACATACCTATGTATTGAATAGACTATTAGATAGGAAATTTTTGTATTTTTTTGAATTATTTGATATATAATTAAAACAATTTTTCAAAAACCACATTTAATCTATATGAAGCCTCTCGTTATTATAATACAATTACAAGAAACCGTCGAGAGCGGTACTCGCGACCGTATCGCTCGCCGGATGGTTATTATTTTTCATGTTATTGTTATTACGGGCAGCGCTTATTATCCCGACGTTATGACGCTTAACAAACTATTAAAGGTCTCTTCTTAACGCCTTATTATTTTGATAAACCATCCAATTGTTCGAAAACTGTTTATACGCTTTTTTCCGAGATAAGAAGTACCGTTTTGTAACAAAGAAATTTTATAAACGTTCTTTATAAAAAACACGAAGTTCGAGCGGTGATACCGATCAGTGACTGGACAGTTTTAACCACAATTAAGTTAAGGTGTTAACGACTTTATTTCATTATGTTATTGAGAAGTTATTCAATAACAATGTAAATATGTTAAGATTGTTTTGTATGATATTATTGTTACTGTTATCTCTAGTAGATCAAAGCTTTCTATAATAAGGTTATTATTGTATATTTAAAAGTATGTTACAGAATTTTTTGATTCTTAATAAAGACAAACGTTTTAAAAGAATTTTTAACCCCACCGGAGCGCAACATTTAAGTGTTATAAGGTCATCGTGTCTAACAGGCGTTTTTGGAAATCCTTATTAATAAATTTTGGTAAGTGTGTTTATTTATAAGACATCACATTCAAGTACCTTATTTCTATTAGAGCAGGAATTCTTGTACAGAAACAAGACACCTATGGCCAGTTATTGCCAATTTTTTTTAAAAGCTTGTCTATGGTTCTTATTGGGCACTAGGTCTCTAAAAAACTTCCATAATTGAACTGCAAGATTTTAAGTGTTTTGTGTTAGAAAATCTGATCATTAAAAGGCAATATTGTGAGACTACTACTAAGTTCGTGGTTTTCAAATAATATAAGCGAAATTCATACAAATTAGACTCGTAGTCCTTATAAAGTCTTAGGGAATGTATAACAGATAACTCTAATCTCACTTTTTCTAATCTTACTTTTTTGTTATAAATGAAACAAATCGTAGTTTTATTTGTTTTTAGTAATTCTTGTAATAAAAATCACAAAATTATAGTTTATAATTAGATGTTCTTTAGTCTTAGCTCTTGGTCCTTATTAGGTAATACACTTTCTTTGATCACAGACTGGACATTAAGTAATTGCAAATAACAAATATGGCATCGCTGCAGGAATTAAATAAAAGATAAATATGCACATAGAGGTATTGATAGCGCACATTTACGTATCTTTATTTTATGTTTTTTTTTTGTTTTTTGTCTAGTAATCAACATAAATGTAATCAAAATAAACGTTACCTACGTTATACGTTATATATACATTAAACAATATTATATAAAATATATCTTTGAAAGCTGCTACACTCTTAGACATTTGATTGTTTTTTATATTACTTTGAGACCATCCTAAGCCCTGTTGTGTTTGCGGAAGCGCCCATTCGTCCTTTACTACATTTATAAAGTGATAAATAAACAAAGTGTTTATAAGCAATAATATTACAGAGACAAAACACAGATTCAAGGCCAGTTTCAGAACTAAACAGGTTTCTAAATGCACAAAATCAGGCATTTTAATTTTTTTATCTTACACATACCTACTTGATGGTTGCTGGAGACTCAGCCTGTAACATCCCACTGGTGAGCATAAACATCTTTATCCATGGAGAAGAAGTGTCTGAGCTTAATCCACCACACTGCTCCACTGCGGGCGGCACAAATACTTACGTGTCTTTGATAACAACACAGTGATAGCTTTAGTGGCGAGACACAAGAATAAACAACAAGACCAAAAACAAATAAGTGTTTGTGTATACATATACAAATAGGGCTCAGGCACCTTCACCTACATGGCACACGTGCCACTAAACTGTTGGTCTGAAGTGGTATTAACATATTTAAAAGATACGAGTGGTAGCCTTGTGGTCGAAATTCAACCAAATATAATTTAAATTATAAGTTTGAACATTACTAAGGCTCTGTTGTCAAAGTCTTTGACCCGGATTTACCCTGTATTTGACTCTAAGACTAAATATACTTCTATAATAATAAACAAAACAGTATATATTATGCATATGTATGTCAAATACGTCTTGGTAGTGTGTGTAATGCTTTTTTATTGACTTAATGTGTTTTTTGTGCATAATTTTAAAATATATAAAGCCATATAAGCCTATATTTAGTATTCCTAGCTCCTTTTCTATATAAAATATAGTGTGCGAAATTTCATATTCCTCCGCCCGCGCAATATTCGTAAAAAAAGATACAAAGTTTTTGATTTACGTATTAATATACTTATAGATAATATGCACAAAACTATAAAATAAAATCCTCTCCATATATAGAGTGACACGTTATCAATCGAGGCGTGGTCAGCGATACAATATTGCTCATTGCATTGCGTCGGTCACGAGAGCGGTGTATCGCAATTGCAATGTAATTGTTAAATCATTTAACGTGAAATATTTCTCAATTCGCATGTTTGGACGCCGCGAATCGACGGTAATTAGTATTCGGCATCGCTTTGTTGAACTTTATAAGCGTTTACATCTTTAATTTGGCCACTTTCTACGGTATTTTTTATGTCAGACTATAATTGTGAGCGAAATAATAATATTAACGTCGTATTACGTATCACTTAATGTGATATTTTGTTAATATGTGTATGAAACAGGAGGCAAATTTTAAGTTTTTTTTTCATTATTTAATGTTGTACGATTTTCGAAAATTAACCTTAACCGATTTGGAAATAGAATTAGATAACTACATATGTTTTCTAGAATGTTTAATTGTTTAACTTACTGCATTGTTAACATTACTCCTACAAAATCAAATTGGCGCGAAGTAAGAATAAATATAATTTTTAATTTTATCTTTATGTTGCCTTTGTAATAATGAACAAAGCCTATAATTTTCTCCAAAGAATGTATCTTCTTGTGTTATTCATATCGATGTATTTATTTTAACGTTTATTGTGTATAATTTACAAGTTTTGTAATTCCATTCCATCTGCTTACTCGTTTAACGCTTTAGCACATGCGCTCGCAACACGCATATCGAGCGAGGCCGACTGACAGATATTGTAATTAAATTAGCCTTTGCCTTAGCCGACGACTTCATTAACATTAACTAGTAATTGAATCTTTTATTTATTGTTAATTACTTGGCTTTTCGACATCTGTTATAATGCGGTACAAATATTAATTATGTTTCATACTGGAGGTTTTAGCAACGCAAACTTGAACTGAAAATTAATTAAATAACGTATTTAATTAATGTAACTTCTTTAGTATAAAAATTTGAAAATATATTTTTTATTTATTATTGAAAAATCTATGTAAAGACACTTGTACAAATAATGTGCGAGTATATGTTGTATTAATTTATAAAAATACGTGATTGTACAGATACACGTATAATTAATGCAGCGATAATACAATCAAATAGAAAGATTTAATTACAAACCTGTTTTTCTATAAATGTATAATTTACTGTTTTTATAATAAATTAACGAGTAGGTACTCGTATTAAGCGAAAATACAAAAAATAAATATAATTTCATACTATTTATTTTTTAATTTTAATAATTTGAAAATTAACATAAATTATTTTAAATAAAAAGTTGATTTTTTTATTAGGGAATATAAGATATGACAGAAAAATGCCCTTGTGCCCCGCGATCACAATTTTAACCTTTTATTTTTAATACTTTATCTAATAAATATGCATACTGGGATGATTTTTAATGAGCGACGATTTATTTTGTATTTATATATATTCAAAAATAAATAGATATGTTTTAACATACATACGTCTGTTCATAAGGTAGGCAACTTAATGCCTGTTTTAAGTAACAGCCGATTGATATATGTATACATACATATTATTAGTAGTAGAAGTACAAACAGATAGCTACGCTACGTACAAATGAATATATATTACACCCAGACTCGTGGAGCGCGCTAACAGCGACCTCTTGTAGATTTGTTACTGCCCTTGAAGCAGAAATCAGTGTCACTGCAAAATACGCCAATGGGCCAGTTAAAGAAAATTATTTGAATATTTTGCGAACTACTTTTCTAACTCTTACGCATGTTATATCATATATATTAATACGCTAAGGTTAAGATGTTTGCCTCCGTTTTTAGAAAAAACCTCACAATTACTCCTCATAAATTATATATCATTTTATAGATAGTTGCTTGCCCTACCGGCATCAACAACAAAAAAAATTATTATTGCTTTTATTAAAAAATTATTATTAAAATTATATATATGACGACTTTAATTTTTAACAACGTCAGCATGATTGACGGTCGGTTTAGTTTAATTTCAGGCTATTTTTTCCTCAAATCAACGCGGGTGAAACCGGGGGCCCAGCTAGTAATGAAGTAATGTAATAAAAAGTCAGATTGTAACACAACATATTAAGTATTTGCAGCATTAATGAAATTAAACAGCGGCACACAGTCAGTCTACAGAACTTGTTTATAAAACAGGTAACTGTTTACGCGAATGTGTTTCATATGTATTAATTAAGAGTGTAAACTTTTAAATCGATTATTAAAATAAATTATAGCGGATATTATCAATATTAATAAAAACTCTAAACGAAACTTTCAAAATTTTAAATAATTCTGCTTTCAAGCAGTGTTGTGTTCCTGTTAGCGAGTAAGGTGACCAGAGCTCCTGAGGTAATTGGGGATAGGGTCGGCAACGCATTTGAGATGCTACTGGTATTGCAGACGTCTGTCCGTAAGCTTACTATCAGGTGAACCGTACGCTTGTTTGCTGACCTAGTTGTATATATAAATACTATTTCCCGTTATTTTTTTTAAGATTTTGTATTTAGTTTACGAATTTCTACAATATGGTATTAAATCTTCTTTAGATTAGACATACATAATGAAAATACATTATCAACATTTCCCCGTGTAGGAGATGGATCAGAGCTTAAATCCACCACGCTGTTGTAATGCGGGTTGGCGGATAAGATTAAATAAAATGAAAATTTTCTTTTTGGAGACCACAGCCAAATAAAACTGCTCTAAAGTGGTATTGTGTTCTGGTGATAAGGCGGCCACAGCTCTTGGAGAGGGTGGGGGTAAGGTTGGCAACGCACTTACGATGCTTCACTCACCAGACCACCCACTACTACAGACCACTACACCAGAGCGGTTGTTCGCCATGCCTCGGAGAGCACGTTAAGCAGTCGGTCCCGGTTGTCATAAATACCTATTAGCGATTGTTACTCGTAGTAGGGAACAGATATCTGTACGCATACGCTGTCTAAAACGTAACGTCTGTACGTAAACGCTGTTTAAAATTTTAATTTTCTATTCCCACGTGTTTGATTCTAATATCACTAAGAGCAGACGCTACGCTTTTCAAGATTGAATATGAAAAACTTTGTATCTATATGAAAGACTTCAACGCGTTACTAGTTTCTTATTAAAATCGTAATAACAAAATCTGCCATAAAAAAATTAATAACGGAGTCACCAACAGATCATGTGATTAGGTGATCACAACAACTAATTATTTGTTGATAAATTTAATTGGACAATCGTGATACCACCTTAGCTGACTTATTGATTGCAACAATTATAATCTAATTTTCTACAATATCTATCTTTTTTATATCATAATCTATTTTTGGAATTTACTCTTTAAGAATCGATTTTATTTAAGAATCAATTTTCTTTAAGAATCGATTTTCAAGGTCACCGGTATGAAAACATATGAGGAGTAAAATCCACTCAATGAATGACCTCGTTACGTTTTCGTAACGCCATCTATCAGAATATCAAGTCTATTATATATTACGGCGTTTTATTTTATGTTTTATTTACCATTTTAGTGCCTATTTAGACAGTCGATGTGAAGGAGTAAACTCCAGTCGTGCGTCAGAGTTGAGACACACACTTTTTTACACTGTTATATATTTACAAATCATAACCTAAGATTTAATTGTTTGTAGACAGTGGCTGGCAGCATTTTCTGGTTAAAACGCACTACCAATTTTCGGAGTGAAAACGGCATCGTATTGTCTTCACTGGGGACAAGAGTACGGCATCGTACTCTTGTCCCCAGTGAAGACAATAAGACTTGGAGTCAATTCTATATTAAGTATATTTAAACAGGTTGATCATATTAACAAAAAATAATTATTTATCTTATAATTGGGTGCGCTATAATTTGGGGGATTTCAAATGGCGAGTGCACCTACACTTTTTTTTTCCTATAAGCCCTGCAACGCACCCAACCCAACTTCTCTAATGATGCATATTTCCATGGGTAGCAATAGTCATTTAACGTGACCAACCCTTTTTATATAAAAAAAAATCTAATCTATACTAATATGAAGAAAGAAAAGCTTTTTTTTTTGTTTGTAATGGATTAACCCTAAAAATATTAGACTGATTTAAAAACTCTTTCACTGGGAGAATACGACGCTATCTTTAGTGACATAAACTATAATTTAACCGAAGAAATCTAAATATTAATGTGTGCTTTTTAGCTTATTGATGAATTGTTTACTATTGGAAACTTTATTGGTTTATATATCAGTTGTATACGATTTTTTTCCTTGTATTATTGTACTGTTTGTTTCCTAAATAAAATAAAATAAAATAAATAGCCAATATCGTGTAATACACGCAAGGAAAGCCTAAAGCAGACAGCTAGTTTTAAATATATCTGTTTATAAATTAGCGGACAAAACATGTATAAATGAGTGTGATTTGAAAATATTAAGACAGTGGAATTAAATTATCTACAAGGGAGTAGAGTGCGGTACAATACCGGGCGAACGGTAAGATTTATACACAGGCGATAATATCTTAATTACATTCCCGTTCAATTTATTAAACGCGAGTTTTCGTTATCTCGCTGGACGTCTGCTTAACACTTCACGATGTTCAGCCTCGGCAGGCGGCCGGCTGCGTATCGACAAACTACCCAACAGAAGTTTACATATGTATACTATATTACAGATTATTATATTTAAGATATAATATGGCTATATTTTTCATTGTTATTTTAGTTATATAATTACGAAAGTATCAATTTATGTTAATATTGTACATGTTGAAAGTATTGTTGCTTGAATATACATTCGCAGGACGTATTACGAGTACTTCAGTTTAAATAATATTTTTTTGATTAACATTAAATAACTTATGTATATTTCAGACTTAAATTTTTTGTCATTTATCACAAAAATATAACAACTAAAACTTAAAAATATGTTACAAGTCATTTATTAATTAATAAGAATAATAATTGTGATAAAACAGACATATAATAAATTTTTCTGACATGTGCTCCGTAATTGTCATAAATTGTGATTATAAACTCTAGTTGTAAGTATAAACTCTAGTACTAAGTATATACTAGTAATATGACTGTAAAAAAACTGATTGATTAAATTTTAAAAACTGAAACCCACCCACGGGACTGGGGACCCACCCACAAGAACAGACATCCATACAGGAAAGAAATATTTGTACAAATACAAATAACTATCCCGAGCGGGAATCAAATCCGCAAACCGTCGGTGGTTTAGGCGATTCCACACACCACTACACCAGAGCGGTTGTTAAAAAATAAATATATTTCATACATTTACTAATAAAATTCAAAACCTACTTTTCGTCAAACAAAACAATAACCTGTTAAAATTTTGATAATTAAATCTAATCATTTTCAAAAAATATATATAACCAATACTTATTAATATCCTTGTATGGTGTAAAGCCAAAACAGAATATGCCTTTACGCGTCCAGCGGGCCGACAAAGGCGGTTCGTGAAGCCGAGATGAAAATAAAACAACCTGCATAATAAAGCATTCGTCTCAAGGTGTGAAACTGTCACGAGTGATGACTTCATTATTAGTCGGCTAAATAATAACCAGCTAAATAATAACCAGCTAAATAATAACCAACTTATAATAGTCGGCTAAATCATTTCAGGTCTTATCAGAATATTCGATGTAAGATTGATATTTCAGTTGGTAATTTTAATTATGATAACTTGATAGCATTAAGTGAAAAATTGATATGATATTGAGCTAGCCTCTATCACACACAGCTTCAGAGTTACAAATGACTGCAAGTATAAAGAGATAAAAAACTCAAGGAAACAAGGTTGAGAAAACAAACACTAAACAATATTCATGCTTCATCACTCACTATTTATACTCCTGATAAAGTCAGCGTTATACAAGCTGTAATCATAAAAGCTTACGTCGTTTCACAGCAATAAAATTACCGACCGTACAAATAATAGTATGAATATTATAATTTCGTAAAACCCTTGTTCATTTAAATAAGTGCTAATACGTCTATATAACTGACAATTATTTATTACTGATATAACTACTCGGTGCTATCACGAATCTTCCATTAGTCGTTTTTAATTATGTATACGCAACGAAAACTGTCTGCTCATTGTTTCGGATGCGCGTACGCACGCCCACGCGAGGGGCGGGGCTGCCAGCCAATCGCGGCTTGGCTAGAGACATTACGGTAGAAAAGATCTAGGTTAGAATTTTATTTTATTTTGAGAAAAAATATATAATTTTTTTTGGTAAAGAATATTTATATAACTTGCTATTTCTAAGCTTGCAATTCTCAAGCTTGCTATATTTGTAGATAAATTTTCTATTCGAAATACATAATTTTATTTTAAAAAAATATTTTAAACTATTTACTAGTGAAAAACAACAAGAAACAATAATAAAATATTAGTTTTGTTACTAAAAGATTTCTTACCGATCAACAAACGACTGACAAAATACCAACTGATTTAATAATTATATAATTTTTCAATACCAAATAAATGTACATACAAATCATACGGCAAATTAAAACGTCTTTATTCGGCGTCGTGAGAGTGGGTGAACAATCTTTGATCATAATTAAAATTATTTCACTTACCTAATTTGAACTGACAGACTGACAGATTGCGCGGCGCGAGGGGGGGAGGCTGTCGGTGCGCTTTGAACCTCGAGGTGCTAATAACGAGGCGTCCCGCTGCGTGCGCGCATCCCGCTGCGCGAAGAATGTCAGGGTGAAAGACATTATTATGGACCGTATCATTTTTTTCTTTCTTCATTTATTTTTATGTAATCAATATCGTAATTGTTTTCTATACATATTAATCGATGATTTTCGTGAAATAGGTAGATGTATACCTAATAACTATCTGTTAGTTTTGTAACTTGCTTATAAAAGCTTTTTAATATTCGACAAAACTAATTAGTCAAGAATAAATATCAGTTTATTTCGATTCTTCAAACCAATATTAAAAATAATATATATATTCTGTAATCCTATATGTTGTCCCTACGCCGACCATGTGTCTGAGTCGAGACTGAAAAGTGACTCCTCGCTGTTGGTTGCTATTAGATTGGTAACGCCAATCAAAAATGATAGCTTATGCACGATTTGTGACTTAGAATTACAAAACTACTACTTACACGCCCGTAGTGTAGGTATATAGTTTTTTATTAATTTTGTGGTTATATATACATATTAACACTCTCTCTAGAAAGAACTCACATTTACCGTGATTTTTATTTACGTCTGCAACAGACGTATCCTGGAGTGGAGACTGCGTCTTGCCAAACGCAGCGTGGGACGTTCTCTGGCCCGCGGGACTGACGATCTACGTAAGATCGCCTGTGCAGGCTGGATGAGGATTACGGAAAACTTACTGAAAAATGTCTGGCGGACTTGGGGTGAACTATGACCAGTAATGGACTGCAATAGGCTGAACTGACTGACTGCAACATCATTTATACACTAAATATAATACAAGTTATACTAAAATTTTGAAATGCAATTATTAGGTAATTATAGATATAATATATACCTCTATATAATAATAAAAAAAAATATTTTAGTTTTAATTTTAATTTTGTTTTAATTTTAATATTGATTTTTATTTTAATTCCAGTTTTGATTGAATTTTAGTATTGAATTTGGTGATGATTTTAATTTTGAGTTTGATTAAATTTTAGTATATTGATTTTGATTTTAGTGTTGCTTGATTGGATTTTGACATGGTAAAAATTATTTTGTGACAATTGTTAAAACTAATATAGTTTAGGGGAAAAAATGTAACTAACAAAAATATGGACTGAATTAAATTATTATTATTATTATAATGAAAGCATAAATGTTACCTTCCTACTAATGAAATTAAATCCTTGTTACTCTTACAGGGAGATGATTGGGAAAATGAGAATTTTATTACCTATATAGTTTATCGTAATTATATTTGTTAAAAATTGTCAAATAAATATTCAATTACTAGTTTATATTAGAAAGTTATTGGCAATTAACAATAGAATTCTTCTGTAGTGGTAAAAGCAATAACTGCCATTATGTCTCTCAATCAATGATTTTCATTTAAAAACCTGTAATTTAACTAAGTTAAGTTAGCGTACGATAGTTTAAACTATGGAGAGTTTGACCTTCCTACGCTGTGTGGCTACGGTAGTAAAGAATATAGCCACCCTCTCTCTTCCCGTGGGTGTCGACTAGGGGATAGGCGACTAAGGGATAACACAGTTCCGCTACCACCTTGGGACTTACAAAGCCAACCGGAAGCGGGATAACCATCCAAATGCTGGCTTTGAAATACACAGGCCTAAGACGGGTAGCAGCGTTTTCGGTGCGACAAAGCCAGCACTGCGATCACCAACCCGCCTGCCCAGCACGGTGACTATGGGCAAAACACTCGAGAAAAGAAAACAATAAAAATTCTAAATGAAAATGACTTCGTATCTTCATAATAAAATTAAGGAAAAGGCTTAGGACTTTCTTTACAGAAGTCTGCAAAAAAAAACTCTTTAAAACTTATTCAAAGACTAAGTAATAAATAAAATCCTACAATTTAAAAAAAGCTTTTGATATTTCACATACAGGGTCCGTTCTGAAAGAGAAATTATTACCTGTGACTGTTTTTTTTTGCTGTGAAAGTAATAAAGTGAGAATAGCTTGAGAATGGAATGTTCATACATTGTATGGCAAATTGTTTTCTCGACGACACGTCTAACACCATCGACGCTCCCCGTTGATTGAGCCATCACTTGCGATGTTTCTGCTGCTTTACGCACTGTGCAAATTTAAGCTTACAACATTTTCAATTTTACACAACCTTATCTCGAAAGATATAGAGTTCATTTTGCAACTTCTCTGCGTTTTTTGATTTCGCTTCGTAAGTTAGTATTCTTGAAACATGTTGTCGTAACTCAGAATACAGTCGGAAACTATTATTTGTTGCGGTTCAAACACAATGTAAGTTAAAAGCTTTCAGTTTTTATGTAAATGCAAGTTGGGAAATTATTGGAGTAACAAAATTAGTTTTATTGTGATGGAGAGACATTATACTTTCAAAACACTTTGTTGAGAAATCTAATGTGTGTGTTTTACTGAATTACGTTTGTTTAAAATTGATTAATATCTGTTAATGCTTTGATGTTATATTAAAAGTTTAGTTTTGTTAAAATTTAAAACAATATGTCTCAACTTATAACTTAATATTTTTGCTGTTTTGATCATTTTGTCTCTACATTAGTAGAGACCATAAAATTTTCATTTTCAGGACTTCTGTGAGAAACTTTTCGTCTACAGTGTAAGCAGGCATTTAAACTAAATTATTGCAGTCCAAAAAAATAAGTATAATAATAATAATAACGTCTCTTGTAGCAATTTTTAGATTTACTGACATTTTTCACGGCAACAGCTGCCTACTAACCGATGGATAATTTCTTACCACCTCTTTGAGTAGATATGATATAAAAAGATAAATCACTTTTTTAATTTAAATAAATTCATTGATTGATTGGTTTAATGAATAAATTCATTAGTACCTTATCTTGTAATGTATCTATGCTTGACAATTGTACCTAAAATTTCAGAATAAGTATAGATTATACAAAATTGTTTTATTTTTACGAGCATTTGGCACTAATTAGAGTTGTGATGACACAATGGTATTTTATAAATTAAATTTGTTTTCAAAGTTCATCACCTTCACAGTGATAGAGATATAAAAAAGAAAACGTTGTGTAGAAACACGCATTTTATAAAAAATCTGAAGGAGTGTATATTCAACAACGTGCAATAAAAAATCGTAAGCTTCAATCCCAAATAACACCTATATCTTCTAATATATAAAATTCTCGTGTCATGGTGTTAAACATTGAACTCCCTCGAACCGGCTCGACCGATTTTAATAAAATTTTGTGGGCATATCGGGTAGGTCTGAGAATCGGCCAACATCTATTTTTCATACCCCTAAGTTATAAGGGGGGGATTAAGCGGGTTAATAACATATATGGCAAAACAACGTTTGCGAGGTCAGCTAGTATCATTTATAAACTTTTACGGTACGGTATACGTAATCAAATATTAAATAACAATAACAAACCCACAAGTTTTCTAGCGTGCTTACTGTTACTGTAGTTTATATTTTGATTTGGAGTGTTTTGGTTCACACAAACTTTTTCAGAAAGTTATCTAAAAGCATTTCTTGATTGTGTTACAGAAACAAAAGCTCGTAACAATTTTTTTTTGTAGAGATCATTTAGTGAACTATTTTTTGTTCAAACTTTCGTACAAATATTTATAGTACGTTATTAGGAGCAGCTTAGCAAGCCCGTCGTTATGAATTAGGTAAAATTTTGTCGTTCTTTTAAAAAAAACCCGGTTGATGTTCAATCTTAATTCAACTCTAAATTATATTTTGAAAAATAATCTGTATGTGTTACTGATAAATTTTATATGAGTTTTCTAATAAAACACTAAAAAACAAGTAAGAAAGACAGTACATGAGTAATTATTAAATATTATTATTATTGCAAAATATAATTAAATTAAGTAAATAAAAGAGAGATCCTATCATTTCAGTGGAAAAAAGTTGTAAAACTTTTACTTTAAAAATTGTCAAATTAAGGGCAATATTTTCATTTTCCGTAATTACCCTTCGTCCCTACGAAGTAATTTTCTTCAATAAATCGATTGTAGAGTAAAACAGCGCGATGAAGACATCAAATTGAAAATCATCAGCGAGTTACCGCTCAGTAATAACTTGGCTTTTATTACTTTGATATATTGCCTGTACAAATCGTGATTACGCTAGTGAAAATGTCGTTTCAACAAAACACTGTATTAAAAAAATGAATAATGACTTCTTTGCCGACATCGTCATTATAACGCGCGGTGACCGGCTCGCTGCGAGAGATTCCTATCTGACTTCACTTCTAACCATGACAAGCTATTTACAACCCTAATACAGCCACTGTAAAGCACTTTTTATTTACTAGCTTAGCTAACGGTAATTTGCAGAAAAATAAATTCTATTACAACAGATATAGAGTTGAATTTTAAATGTATCATAATGTTCATAAAAGGTAGAGTCTATTCAGAATTTCCACGTGATTGTAGTGTGGCGAATCGGATTGACAGCTAAGAAGGTTATTATTATCACATTTTACTTAGAGTATGTGCATTTACATAAAATAACGAGTAATTTATGTAAGGAAACGTTCGAAGGAATAAGAGAAACGTATTCATTTGAATTGAAAAAAAATCCACACAGTACACATACAGTAATATCTGTCACTCGACGATCTACACAGAACTAAATTAAAGAAAAAACAACAGAAATATAAAGTATTTGAGGAATTTCGTGTCATTAATTAAAATAGTCTTATATTTTATAATGTCTTATCATGTAGACTATCAACAAATATTAAACGTCATTAAAGTTTAATGAATATTGTCCATATCTGTATCATAATGATATAGTCATTAATGTCAATTACGATGACGTTTCCTGAATGATTGGGATCAACTTTCATCGCCTTTTTAACGATCACAAAAAATACATTAATGTGGTAAAAATGTATATAAAAGAAAATACAATATAATACTGAACAAAGCGAAGCGAATCACAATCTACATGAAACACAGAAGCCATTTTACACACGTATTTTTTATAAGAAATAATGTATTATCTCATCCCGCGTATCGGTTAATAGCTCAAAGAGTTGTGGTTGAAAATAGTAATTATAAATTATAATAAAGAAAGTATGTAAACGGTCGAGATAACAAATAACTTGTCTCGGTAGTTGAATGAGATCGGTTTGAGCGTCGAAGACAAACCAGCCATGAGGCATTGTTCGTTAAACCTCATATATAATTAAGGAGGTGAACTCGGCCGCTTCACTAAAACACATAAATCATAATAATTTAATGCGCCTCGACCCTCTCGCGCCGCAGTAACGTTTTTTCCTGAGTTATGATCGCAGGCGCATCTGCGCTCCTTTCCACTTTAACCCGAAACGGCTTGGAAATTGACAGCTTTATAAATAACAAAGAAAAATAAGAATCGTTGCAATGCGACTTGTGTGGAAATGGTTATAAATAATTCCGCCGCAAAGATACCGCTCATTTTCGATTTAATGAACGCCAGTTTCTTCATTTGAAGTAGTTTTAAAATACATTCTTAGTGTTTAAACAAGATTCTTAAAACTGAACTTTGTGGTATTAATTATTTGATTTATATATAATAAACAAATATGTTCGTCAGCTTTACACGTGAATATTAAAGATTAGGTGACAACAAGAGAGATTTATGGATGTGGTGTCCGAAACGCCGAATTAATAATTATACAAATCTCTCGTCCCGCTACAATTTATCACATACTTATTCAAATAATCCAATAAACACATTAAGCGATTGATCTTTTGGCTTAATTTAAAATTATTTTTATGAAGTTTATATTTTTTAATCTTGAATGTTAGTGGAGGATATAAACCCGACTAGAAAACAAGTCAGGCTTCTGAAGGTCAGATCATGTATCTGGACCGGGTCAGGGTAGAATGAGGCATGCCAGATCCGGCAAGCCCTATCAGAACCAGGTCTAGTCCAGATAAGGATAGCCTGATGTAAAATATAATCAAGTATGGTAAGGAATACTGGATAAGGATCAGGTCTGGTCCAGATAAGGATAGCCTGGTTTAAAATATAATCAAGTATGGTAAGGCTTAACTGCATCAGGACCAGGTCTGTTCCAGTTAAGGGTAGCCTGATGTAAAATGTAATCAAGTATGGTAAGGCATACTGGATCAGGGCCAGGTCTGGTTCAGATAAGGATTCAAAAAAGTGGCAGAATTTGGCCATTTCAAATAATTCTTTAATTTTCTTTTAAGGTTCAACAAGTCGACGGCGCGAAGTCGTTGGTAGGCGAGGCCAAGGCGAAGATTAAATGAAAGCTTTCTCGCCTGACATAGGGTGCGAACGGGAAAGACTCCGAGAAGTGCAGTGAGAAAATATCTCACGCGTGCATGTAGTAGGTACTACACATACACACACATGTGACAAGTTAGCAAATGCGTGCACGATCTCATTGATGACCTCCGTAGCGCGGTTGCTAAAGCACCACCACTATGAGTCTCGTGAATTCCGAGTCATGGGATCCCCCCTAGTTCGCTACATGGTAGCACGTACCATAAAACTTTGCTTACGTTTGATGTTATTTTTTTCATTTTCTTTTTTTTTTTAACACCAATGATAATAAAATTTAAAGAATACATAACTTTAGGCGCAACGGTAGGGAGATATATTGTGTAGGTATAAAGCGCGTGTTGGTAGCGGCGTGACTCATTCTAGAATATCTACTTACCTATTTCTTTTAAAGATACTTTTGAGATATGAGCCATCACTTTCATAATATAATTGTGTTTACTCGTAAACGAAAAATACCGACTTCAACTATATCGACAAGTAATACAACGTAAGTAGACGAAAAAAATATAGTAGATTATATTAGTTGTAGTAGATTATATTAGTTGTAGTAGATTATATTAGTTGTCGATTATATTAGTTTCAGGTTAATCGACACCTGATATAATCGACAACTAATATAATTTACTTCAACTAATATGATCGACACCTAATATAATCGACAACTAATATAACCTACTACAACTAATATAATCGACCACTAATATAATCTATTACAACTAATATAATCTACTTCAACTAATATGATCGACACCTAATATAATCGACAACTAATATAACCTACTACAACTAATATAATCGACAATTAATATAATCTACTACAAAATATAATCGACAACTAATATAATCTTCTACAACTAATATAACCTACTACAACTAATATAATCTACTTAAACTAATATAATCGTCAACTAATATAATCTACTACAACTAATATAATCTACTTCAACTAATATAATCGACAACTAATATAATCTACTTCAACTAATATTATCGACAGCTAATAATTATAATCTAATTCAATTAATATAATCGTCAACTAATTTAATCTATTCATCATCATTGGCCTTACTCCGCCTATTGCGGACGATTTAGACAGTGTTAGACAGGCACTGTGTCGCCTAGGACACTCTTTAGGTTGCCTAGGTTCTGCGCCACCCTCTCGAGGTCACTGGCTAAGCCCACAGGAATGACGAGTCGATACGTGTGCAGCTAGTTCGGCTGCAGGAGTCTTTCACATTGTATAGCTATGCCACGAATGCTTGACGGATACCCCATTCCGGGTTTTAAATGACGTGTTCAGGTTTCAGTATTAGTATAGATAATATATTAGCATATAAAGGTACATTGAATATTTTAGCTTTACAAATAAACTTTATATATATGTAAAAAAATAAAAATTCAGTACTTGTAAGTACATAATTTTTATTGTTATAATTTTTTTCATCTAAATATAAAATTCTGTTCATTTTTTTGCTACGTGATCTGATAATCTTGATTTACAGTAATTTATTGATATGTATTAAAACAATTTTATAAATCGATCAAATTGATTCGGTTAAACATTTTAACCGATTGTTATTAAACGTGTAATTTTTAGCACAAAATATATAGAATTTGTTTTACTGTTTATCATGTTAACATTGTTTCAAAGTAAGAACAGGTAATTACAGTTATTCTTTACTAATTCCCGAGTAGAAATTTTTTCTTGTTCCTTAGAAGGACCGGAACGGAGATTCCCGATCTGGAATGGATAAGGTATGTAACGCAGAAGATTTGTCTGAACCTAATCAAAAAAACCTTATCGGTCCAGATGAGATTTCCTGTTCAGGTCCAGATCAATCATCTGCGTTAAATACCTTGCCTGGTCCGGGTCGAGTATGCCCGGTCCGGTCCTTTTAAAAAACACTTCTATATATTTTGTGCTACATATCAATAAATTACTGTAAATCAAAATTATATAAGTAAATTATTTAGGAAAAGATAAAAACGAGCTCAGATGTATTTTAGACATAGACAAGGAGCAACTGATGGTCGATGATTTCGATTTACTTGATGACTTGAAAATCTTAAGAAATAATAATACAAAAGCATAAACACTATACTGTGAGTAGACAAAAGGTTATTTTTTTGTAGGTATTCTAGGAGCTTATGGTTGATTGCACCTAATACATTAGAATGAATGGTATACTAATATCTGTTATGTAATATATTAATATAAATGTCTTCCTCCAAATTATGTAATCGTAATGCAGCATGAGTGATGATAGAAAAAATTGAGTTTTAACTGTATTTCTGTAGATTTTTTGTATTAGTGTTTAACGTGTATAAAATATGTAAAAATATATATCTAGTAACTATGTAAAATATTGAAATTACCGACATCTTTTTATGTTTGTCAATTCGGTTTTCATTTACGGTTTTAATTTTTTGCTTTTGTCTTTTTTTAAACTTTTCGGCTATGTTCAAAGTTTACATTCTTTATCTATGAACGTTTAACACATATACCATTATCTATTTATAGTTTTTTTTTTCTGAATCAATCTTCTAACTCCTAATAGTACCAAATTAAACTTACAAAGACGAAACTATTTAATTTGCTTCAGCCTGTAATATCCCACTTCTGGGCATGGGCCTCATTTCCCATGTAGGAGAAGGATGAGAGCTTAATTCACCACGCTGTTTCACTGCGGCTTAGCGTATATATTCCCTACGAGTAACGATCGCTATCAGATGTACCTACATGATAACAACCGGGATCGATGACTTAACAGGCTCTCCGAAGCACGGTGGGGAGACTCACTAGGACTGCACAAACACCCAGACTACGGCAAACATCTGTATGGCCAATACAAATGTTTGTCATGTACGGGAATCGAACCCGCAACCACTAGCTCAACAGTCACAAACCAGCGCGGTAACCGTTGCGCCAACTCATCGTCTATTAAATCAATCAACTATTTAATTAGTATAAGTTAATTCAGATAACTGACGTAAGTCTAAAGCAATGCTTATATTTGTAAATATATGAAAAATATTAATCAAGCACTGATTGTAGTACCTGCAAGTAAATATAACATTTTAATAAGTTTTGAAATGTTACCTTATATTCGCTAATATTCGAAACAATCAAGCGAATATTCTCATGATTTTCACAGCTAACAGGAATTTAAAATTAATTTACTATATCATAAAAAAAACAAACAAACATTTATATTAAAGTTCTACTTATTCAACACCGCATATTTCTGCCACAGCTAATCTTTAACAAGTATTAAAATCGACGTCAGAAACAATATTTTTTACGACTAAATCAAGCACAAATCAAATGTTATAATAACATATTATTTTTTTCTAAGCGAGACCGTGCGCTAACGAAGACATATTGATACACGTTGAATCTCATTAACGGGCGCGTTAAAATTCATAACGAGATTATATCGATAATAACGATTAATTAATAACTTTATCGACAGCCCGTTATATTTTTCCGGTCGTATGTAAATGACAAGCTCACACTCTCGATTCTGAATCGATGCACGAGTGTCCCAATCGTTATATGAAATATCTATGAGTTGTTCCAGTTCGATTTTGGGAAAGTTAATTGTGGTTTATGGAGTTTTTGTATTACTTTTATATGGATACAAGAACGATCGATAGAGTCTAATTTCTTTATTTATTATTCATGCAGAACATTAATAAGTATCTTTGTAACTAGATTTTTTATGCTAGACTAACTGTCTCATCATTTATCATCGTCCCTTCAGCCTATCGTAGTCCACTGCGGGACATAGGCCTCCACAAGTTCGCGCCAAAAATGGCGTGAACTCATGTGTTTGCCTATAGTCACCATGCTTGGCAGGCAGGTTGGTGACCACAGGGCTAATTTTGTCGTACCGAAGACGAGAGATAACGATAGAGTATATAAATGTAAGAAATGACACTTCTAACAAAGTTTTTCTGTCTGTCTTTTATTTGTTAGTTGTTATTAAAATGGTCATTTTATTTTTCAATAGTTTCGATTACTTTTTGGCTTAAAATTATATATCTGATCATCACGTATCTTATCATATCTTCACGTATGTAAATTTTATAAATCTAAAATTATAAAAAAAAAATTATAATTAATTGCGTGTTTTAAAAAGAACACGAAAATAAAGTATTATTTTACTAATACACACTTTTTTTTCATGTCATAAGCAACCTGCATATAAGTATATGGCTATAGAGAAAACAGATTGAAAATTGTATAACTTAACATTAACATATTCCAATTTTTTATTTATTTATTTAATGGCGAAATCCATTTAATTGATTCCTTATTAAAATATGTTTTAATTTAGCTGTTTATATTCCACGCAGATAATGATAATAAGTTTCTGATTAAAATGCATAATCAAACCGCCACGAGAACATAAATCTTTGAAACGCGTAAACTATCCGTCTGTTCACACACCTATATCTACAAATCAATTAAAATTCTATGACTTAATTGAAAAATTTAAATAATATCAAATAATAGCCTTTTAAGGGGACGCTCTGTTGCGACGGAAATATTACGAGAATGTAAAATATGCTATGACGTTAATATTTTTTATGACTCCTATCTCACTTTTATTAGTATTTAAAGAAGGTATAATTATATCTACGAAATATGTGTAGAAATGCCTTTAGTTTTATATAACTGTATAAATATATAGAAATAAAAAAAAAATATTATACGGTCAGAATAGATTTGCTAATTACTTTGCAGACAGTCAACTCTAATAATACAGAAAATATTTTAATAATACTTTCTATATTTAAAAGATATATTTATAGACTCTAAGCACTAACACATCTGATAGACATCAAAATAAAACATATAAAACAGTGAGGGTATTCTATAGTTAGTTTACCGTAAAGTACCTACATCTATTTATTTGCGATTTAAATTGATTTTTTTTTTTCAATTATAGTTTAAAAAATCACACTGATTTGATAGAATAAAATTTAAATTTAAAAACTCATTCTTACCCTTAACCTAAAACACATTATAAAAATTATTGATAATCTTAACTTTACAATCAAGGTAGAATAAAGTTATTTTCCGCAATAAAACTAAACACGCAAAAATGCCATAAACGGTGTTTCAATTTTTGTGTCCGGCTTGTTTATGTTGTCGTTTGGATTGAAATTGGTACCAACGGAAAATATATAGGATGTGGACTATGAGCCAGTGGAAAGCCTATTCTTGACTTCTTGATAATAGAGATTTGATTGGCTCAAGTTGTACTAGGCTGATTAAAAATATCCATAACGTCTAACTAACCTAAACTTATCTGCTGCCTTGTTTGTATTTCACATAGTCAAACACTTTAGATAAACTAGAAACTACACCACTTGTGCTGTGTGATTTCCACCAAGCATTGTTTATACCTACGCAATCCTGCATCACACGTGTCAGTCGAAAATTTGTTAAATAGTTTACTTTTATAAATTGCAAATCCCATGACACCTTACGAAATGCATTTTGTAAGCTGGTGAATGCGTGACGAGAGTGTTAAGAAAAGTGTGGTCGAGTGAGGCGAGCGGAGCAAGAGAGAGAGGTGCGAACACACATATTTTGTTTGTCTTTCTTTTTCTCATAGCCAATTAGTTACATTTCGTATACCTAAGACACAGTGCAGGCTAATTATGCAGAAGTTTTACTTCAGTCATGTAGTCTAAAACACAAGTGCTTTTTTATTTACTCCTTCATATCAGTTAGTGTACACTAATTAAAATGACCCCGAAGACGGGCAGCAGCGTCTTCGGTACAACAAAGCCAACCCTGCGGTCACCAAACCCAGCGTGGTGACTATGGGCAAAACACATGAGTTCGCGCCATTTTTGGCGCCTACTTGTGGAGGCCTATGTCCAGCAGTGGACTAGGATAGGCTGAAGTGAGTGTGAGAGTGAACTAAAATGGCTGACACACGTTGAAGTAAAAGAGATCAGAGGGTGTGTGCGAAAGAAATGAAAAGAATATACTTTTCAAACTAATACACGTTTCTTACCCAAATACCAATTACCCAAATGTTTATTTTGTATTTTATTATTTGAATATGTAAAAATGTATATTGTATATATCATTTGCTGTGCTTAATGTTCTGTAAAAACATTTTGAAAGCAGTCAATCGGTAAAACAGTTTTCTCTTGAGTTCTGATAATAGCATACACAAAAACTACCTACTTTATTGCAGTCACTTGGAAGCAATGTCCGTTCATACATATTATTATATTTATGAGCGACTGATTGTTATTTCCATGAAACATTTGAAACACAAACAAATTTCTGTAAGACGTACTTCCTATTATACAAATTTTGACACGTTTTATTTTTTATTAGTACTAGATACATTATATATTCACTTATTCCGTCTAACGTATAAATTAAAACGTAATTACAACAAATTTCAAACATTACCTCGGTCGGAATACCGCGAACAGTAGCTTTTATTGTTAAAAGTATAAAATTAATACGCTGTCAGTTTCACCTTGCCTTAATGCGTTCCCGAAGTTAAATAATTTTCTCACTAATCCTAAAAATATATCGGTCATAAATAATCACTTGTATTGCCGTCTGTCCAAACCCAACCGAATGATAGTGATGTGCCTCTTAAATCATTAATCATTGTCGATAGTTTTTATCTGATAAAATACACTACTTTTTGAATTTATAAACAAAATAGCTATCTTATAATACCTGGATTTCGGAATTTGGTACATTCATAATTAAAAGCCTATTTGTTCAATGTTTAATAGATTAAAAAATTTAATATTATAATTAATTTAATATAATAATTTAAAAATTTAATATATACGTATCTCTCAGTAAAAATGTGTGAATCATAATTATTTTAACATCAAATTTATTAAAGACTGTATATTTATTACTTTACTACCTGTTTCCTGCGTCTTCACCCCTGATAATTTAAGGAAAAAATGTACTATATTTTTTAACCATTACTGTGCAATTAAGAAGGACATACAAATGCGCGCGACGTGACCCGGGTTTCGGTTTAGTTTATTTTACGTTATCTCATAAATGCTATATAAAACGAGGTTTATTTAAGAAAAAAAAAATGCCTTGTTAATGAAGTATTTTTAATTCGCAAGGATTCATATGCCAATAAAATCGCCATAGACTAATAAAATTGTCTTTTTATTTTTTTGTGATCAATAATTCCTTGCAAAGTTATTTTAAAAGTATACTACCTTATGTGTATAATGTATATGTATGTATAATTGTTATATATTCTATTTTTTTTTCTTTTACTTATTTAAATCTGTATATCACCTGCCCATCTGAAAAGCAATATCCCTTTCATTATCAGGTTGTCTGGAAGAGATTGCTTTTTAGCAATAAGATCGCCTGGTTGTACAATTTGTTACTATAATTGCTTGTAATTTTAATTTTGTTCTTTATTTAAATGTGCAATAAAGTATATTATATTATTATTATTATTACCTTCTAAGGTATTCATTGAAATCGAATTATGTTAAAGACAATTTTGTTCAAAGGGAAATACTTGTAAGGAATCTTACTCTCTATATTAACACAACAATGCTTGAAATAAATATTATACAATTTGTTCAAAGGGAAATACTTGTAATGAACCTTACTCCCTATAGTAACACAACAATGCTTGAAATAAATATTAATATATAATTTAGCTGTGATCTTCTGTGCCGAGCTGCTCCAGATTTTGAACAGGATATTTCCTGCTGTGACATACCTCATTTAATACAAATTATGTCTTATAAATAATGTATTAGGTATACTTATATGATGTATTATTATTTTATTAGACTTTTATATGTTGCTTATTGTAAAATATAAAAATTTTTATTAATATCGATAAACACTGAGACGGACATCACTAATCGACAAATAGAGTCGAGAACATCAACTGTATTAAAGACATTTGTGTAGATTAAAATACGTATGCTTAATGCATTAGTCGTTATTAAAATTTTAGTTTTTTTTTCTTATTTTTATTTTATAGCCCAACACTTTCTCGCGTTAAACGGTTTTACGTCTTCATCAATGTTAAATTCCTTCCTCACGCCCTTTTCAATTAATTCGAACACTAGCTTCGTCATCCGGCTTTATCACTTTTAATATGAATTATTGTCAGTCGAAATTATATTTAAACGTTTTGATAAATCGATTTAATATGTTTGAAAGCTTAATTGTATTCGTTTGTTGGAATTGAGTTAACTACACAATAATGCGTAAGTTTTAAAATACAACTATAAGTATTTATTGAGCTCTTACAATTGTTCTCTTTTCATATGTTTTCAAAGACTATAGTGTATAACTAGACAACACACGCAGTGACGCCCGTCTTGAAGTTTATAATTATAATAGCTTTCTTCTTACTTATCACGACACATGTGTTATTAGAATGCTGCAACAAATAAACATACAAATCTTTACTTTGTTGTACTTATAAAAAACTACGAAGAAACTACTATCCGAAAATATTTCCGCACTAGAATATTAAAATATAGCCTTGGTTATTGATATTAATTAATTAAACTAAATAATTAAATACTCATATTAACGGAAATAAAAAAAAAAAACTAATCCATCAATTAATCATAGAGGACATTTAAATGTGGCTATTTAATATTTATGTTTGATAAAACATTTTCTAATATTAAAAACTCAAGGCAAACCGAAAAAAAAAAATCTATTCTCAGTTACAACGGTAATAAATTATAACACTGGCAACGACAGAGCTCATTTCGACCAGTATAAAGCGAAAACGTTCGAAAAAAACGAAGCGTTCGAAATTTAATTTATTCAAAATTGAAACGTCACGGCACACAAAGGCACGCGGCGGACAATGGCGGCCGCAAGTGTTAACACGAAAATTAAATGCTGATATCACAATTAATCAAGGGCCCATATTAATAATTGGCTATTCAGTGCTGCGAGGTGTCAAATTATATAGCTCAATTAATCCGTAAAATAGAATAGGGCGTGTTTGATTGTTAATAAACACGGAAGTTGTGATTTTTAGGCCTTTTCATGATTTTTATTACACACTTTTTTCAAAAATTACCCGATGATAAAAAACACTGTTCAATTGATATTGATCTGTTTAAACAGCTTACAACTCTGATTTGTACCCTACCGATTGAGGTTTACCCTACAAAAGAAATAAATTTATAGTCTGCATTCAAAGCGTTAACAAAAAAAAATTAAGCCGTTTGGACCACAAAAATCCTATCTCACACTATAATATAACACTGATATGTTAGTAAAGTGATTTAATAGGTCTAAATCTATACGCAATAAAAATAAACAATTTTAAACAAATAGTAAAATGGGTTTCAGTTAGCTTCCGGTCAATGAGATTATCCAATTATCGCGTTTATGGTGGCAATTTGGAAGATGGCCGCCCGTTCCAAATTTGAAAATTTAAAGCTAGCATTCGAATCAATGGCTTTATTCTAATTTTATTATCCAATTGTTAGGTATTGTATTCAACGTTTTGGACAAAACGACTGTATTTAATTAATTATTGTTTAAAATGAATTGTATTTATGACGTTGCGTTAGGCGTTTTAAATTGAATAATTCCCTTAAGGCCTGTTTCACATCAATATAAAAGTTGTAGCTTGTTTATTGATGAGAAACAGGTCTTAGTGGTCTATTCTACGACCTGCTGTTAAAAACTATTTGTAACTTATTTGCAAGATAAACTTTATCCATAATCGGTAAAACCGGTCCTTAAACCGTTAATAAATATTCCAACAAATATGTTTGTAATAGTTGTGTTTGCTAGCAAAGGAAAAAAATCGACTTCAAATATTTCGACCAATAAATAATACAACGTACGTCGACAAAAAAATTTTCAAATAAATACGCCTTATTAGGCGATAACTCAAAAAGTACTGGTTAGATCTCAATCAGATCTAAAATAGACTATGCGACAAGAACCAACCTTCGATTAAAAAGAGAATCATTGAAATCGGTCCACCCAGAAAAAGTCCTGAGATAAAAAAAAAAAAACAATAAAATTGAGAACCTCCTCCTTTTTTAAAAATCGGTTAAAAAGTCGTTTATTT
The DNA here is from genome assembly GCF_905220565.1 of Melitaea cinxia. Classification (NCBI taxonomy): domain Eukaryota; kingdom Metazoa; phylum Arthropoda; class Insecta; order Lepidoptera; family Nymphalidae; genus Melitaea; species Melitaea cinxia. Next base: position 13,680,178 of record NC_059403.1, read on the forward strand.
CTAAATATAAACAACAAGCTGCGTCTCGCTATTTTTCTCGCGGTTATATCGGATTACAGTGTAACCTAAACGTAAATTCAGATCTCAAGCTCTACGTATCATGGTCATAACAAAAGTTAAGGATATGAGAAACATTTTAATTATTTAGTTTAAGATGTCACGGGCATAGCCAGAAGAAGAGTTTTAGGTTCAAATCCAGTCCAAAAAATTAAGATATTACATATATATTTAAAAAAAAAAAATCTACTACGGGTTAAAAATTGATGAGAATGAAGTAGCGATTATATTGGATAGAAGACGAAAACGATTAGATCTTTTGTTCTTATACAAGCTATTTAATAATAAGTGATGAGCAGAATTAACTTTTCAGGTCCAAGAATAATTTCGCGCCATAGATCCTACAAGCTGTTTTATTTCTCCTATTATCGCTCTATACATATATAAGTGCGTTAATATTCTTTTTTGCCCAGAATGACCAAATTCTACAATCCGTTCCACAGGTTTTATGATGTAGATATAATGCATAATATCTTATCCTAAAAGTCACTCGTTTCTGAATAGACGCCGCGTTGGCGCAAAGGTCACACAGCACTGGTTTGTGTCTGTCGCGCTGGCGTTTGTGGGTTTGATCCCCGCACATGACAAACACTTTTATCGGCTATACAGATGTTTGCCGTATCCTGGGTATTTATGCAGTCCTTGTGGATATCCCCATCGTTAAGCCGTCGGTCCCGGTTGTTATCATGTACACCTAATAGCGATCGTTACTCATAGTAGGAAATATATCCGCCAACCCGCATTGGAGCAGCGTGGTGAACTAAGCTCTGATCCTTCTCCTACATGGGGAAAAAGACCTATGCCCAGCAGTGGAATATTACAGGCTGAAGCGTATGGTCTCTGAATATCTTTCAGTATCTATTTTATAAGTGACATTTTTTGTATTAAATTAATATGATTTTCGTTCTTTTTTAACCGACTTCCAAAAAAGGAGGGGTTCTCAATTCGATTGCATTTTTTTTCTTTTTTTATGTATGTTACTTCAGAACTTTTGACTGGGTGGACCGATTTCAAATTTTTTTTTGTATTCGAAAGGTGGTGTGTGTCATTAATCCCACTTAAATTTACTTGAGATCTAACAACTACTTTTCGAGTTATATCTAATAATGCGTTTTTACTTGACGCTTTTTTCGTCAACCTACGTTGTATATATACCGCATAACTTTTTACTGGATGTACCGATTTTGATAATTCTTTTTTTGTTGGAAAGGAGATATTCCTAGTTTGGTATCATGATAAGGAAACCAGGATCTGATGCTGGGATCCTAGAGAAATCGAGGGAAACTCTCGAAAATCCGCATAACATTTACTGGGTGTACCGAATTTGATAATTTTTAATTTAATCGAAAGGCGATATTTATCATGTACTCGCATTTAAATTTTATCGAGATCTGATGACTACTTTTTGAGTAATCTTTGATAACGCGTATTTACTTGACTATTTTTTCATCTACCTACGTTGTATTACTTGTCGATGTAATTGAAGTCAGTTTTTTTCGTTTGCCAGCAAACACAATTATTTTTCTCTTTTGTTATTTCAAGTCTAACATTAATCAATTCCTTTTTCGTTTAGTTTTGAGCCGTGTTTTCTTAATATGTAGATAGTTGTATTCGCCTATAACAGAAAAGTACTTAAAACTTTTTTATTATAATTTTGTATGTATATGTGCAAGTGTAGTGTACTTGCTGTTGACATTCTAAAGACTAATTCGAATATTAAAGTTATTTTATACACTTTCAGTCGTTTTATTATTTAGGAAGTTCCTCTAGTGTTAGGTGTAATATATTATTGCTTCTGAGCAACCTCTACTAGGGGAGGCCTATGTCCAGCAGTGGACTGCAATAGGCTGAACTGACTGACTGACTGACTAAGCTACGGGGTATGTATAAGTTCACTGGATACATTTCTTCTCAACAGAATCTACGGTGTTAGCTTAACATCACCTATAATTAAATATTATCAATACTCTAATAAATTAAGATTCAAAAGTTCTTGAAATCTACTTGAATAAAGAAATTTTTGATATTAATTTAAAAAAAAAACTATTGAAATATATTCCGTACCAAGTAACTTAACATGAGGCCTCCTTTTCGATTTCGATTATAATGTTTCAATTATTAGGTATACAGGTGTAAACCAATTTAGTTCAAAAGTAGTCATCTTTAACACCAACAAGTGTAACGAGAAACAGTAATACATTCGTTCCATATAAATCATTTGTAGCTGTACATTACCAGTCACTAACTGTTACCATAGAATGCAAAAAACTAGTTTTCTATTTCGTGGCTGTTTATATGCGAACGTATGTGTGTTGTCAAAAGAAAATCATTACAAAAAATAAAAAGCTTAAAAGTCCAATGTATAATATTCTCAGCTCAACTAATGCATTTTTAACCACTTGACGCCGAGTAATTACGAAGGCTCACCTGCGTGAAGATTGAGCCATTTCCTTCTCACAAAAATTTGATAGCTCTAATGATGGTACCTAAACATTGTGATTAATTTACAAGTACTCAAATCACTAATTATTATTTAATATTAAAAAATAATAAAAAAATATTTAGATTTTTTCGATTTTTTCATTGAAATCTACGTTCGGTTTCGGTGGTAGCTTTACATAAACTATATTTAATTACTTTTTATGATCCCTCTTTCTTTAGTAGGTTCTTTAAAATCTATTATATTATACTCTTCACTACCATCCACACATCTACCATATTATCGATATTTATTTATTTGTTATTCATATTTTTCAATTCAGAAATCTTTCCTTGTAAAAAATAGCAGGTAATAAGCAGGTAACAGTAAAGAAGGATACTTACATATTTATGTAATAAGCAGGTAACAGTAAAGAAGGATACTTACATATTTATGTAAGTATCCTTCTTTACTGTTACCTGCTTATCTACACATATAATAAAATTGTAATAGACCGATGTCTGTGTGAGAGAGATATTTAGTAAATTAAATAGTGATTTTTACGAGGGAAATAGAAGGAAAACAGTTATTTTTAAGAATTTTTATGTGTGTCACTCAATATGTGATATAATTTTGAATGTATATATTGCAAAATAAGTATACGCTTTTTACTATTTTTAACCTTTTTGTTCAGTTTTTTTTTTTCACTTTATCATAAATGCACTTATGAGTCCCGCGGTAACATCATCTCTCACCACCTTGGGTAGACTGATAGAGATCTCTTACAGAGATAAGTTCGCCCTTGCATCATCTCAACATCCTTTGTAAAAATGACTTGTAATTATGATTTTTTTAAAGGGCAATAAATATATATATATATATATATATGTGTGTGTGTGTGTGTGTGTGTGAGTGTGTGTGTGTGCGTGTGTGTATGTCCCAGTATGACATAAAATATAGGTACGCATTTTGTTCGTTTTCATTCTGATACTGAAGGTATGTCTCTATCTAGAAGTGAAGTGTTACTCGATAAGCAATTGCAGTGAAATCGTAATGAAATCATTTTTTACACATGTAACAAGAAACGCAGACAAAGTCGCGGTATATTATATATCGATAACTATTTAAGTACTTATAAAATAAGTTGACCGTTATTAAAATATTAATTTTCATTCGTATAATGCATGTTAATAAAGATATCTCCAAATAAGATGTCATCAGCAAGTCATTTAGACACTATAAAACCGCCGACGAATGAATACAAATCAATTTCATTCACGCGAACGAATCATTAAACTCGTATCAGAGGTGAGCGGTTCGTGAGAACATTCGGTCGTTCGTTCGTTCACTCACGATCCGCTAATAGGGTATGCAAAAATATTTCTTCCGCGGGATTGTCGCCTAATTGGCGACAAAAGTAATTTATAGCTAAAGTAGCTACAAGACTAATTTAGACGCAAATACAGGTCTCTGTATAGTTTTAACCATCGGTTTTTTTTACGATTTTATTTTATTACGATTGACGATAAGTTATTAATTTAATTTAATGAGTTAAATGAGTAATTCAATTACGATTTTATACTTAATTATATTGATCATTTTGAAAAGTAGATTCATTTGTAAAATTAAATATTTTTAAGTTTACCCTTTAGATATTACTTTCATATGCTGCATAATCTGTGCTTATGTAGTTACGCCTTAACAGTTATTTAACATGTTTTTTTCAAATATAAAAATTATATGGTAATAATTTTAAATACTGCGATAATGCAAACCCTAAGTAATTTACTTTACTTAGCTATAAAAAAGATTTAATTTATAGCTTTTAAATGTACAGAACAAATTACGGACCAAGATCTTATGGTTGCCCTACACTTTATTCTTCCGAATGTCAATCGGCTAAGTTCCCATATTAATTTAGCGTTCCCGACACCTCTGACAGTCTGTAATGGCAGACAATTTGTTTGTCACTGTTAGTCCACAATGGACGACGAAATTGAGACGTTTTACATCTATTAGGAGGTCGTGATGGCTCAAGGAAATTGAGAGAAATTTTATTATTAAATACAACCACTTTTTAATAAAAAAATAAAAATAAAACTATAGTCACGTATTTAGTATTTTGTTGTTGTTGCAACTTTTGTTTATTCGGCATATTAACTTTTTTAAGACTTTTAAAAATATTATATAACTAAAATGTGTATGTATTTTTTTTAAAGTTTTTATAAAGGTAAAATATGCTTTTTAATCTGTGGCAATATGTCGTGCTCGTCCGAAGATGCACAGTGCAGACGGGGCGTGGCGCGAAGCGTTTATTAACATGTCATTGGCAAGCATAAACATGACACGGGTTACACTGCACGGACCGGTTCCGCGCTCCTGCGTTAAAGCCTCCTTTGTTCTCTCGCTTTACACTTGTTGTCTATGGTTAGTGGCTTTGTTTATTATACGATAGAAAATAAACTAACGATAACTGAGAATTATATGAAATTTGTTTTATAGTATTAAGGTATACATCTAATTTATGAAATCTGTTAATCAAGGATGGTTACTAGCTAGCGATGTACTAATTTGAAGTACTACTTATCGCATTAACAGCATTTGTAATACAAATGCGAAAGTTACTTCTAATGTTACAATATATTTTTGTTGTTATATTTGAAAAAATGGGATACCCGAGACCCGACAGACGTTGTCCTGTCCAATGCGTAAACTTAAAAAATAAACGTTAGGTTTCTAAAAATTTTCTATTTTCAGCGCATTTTCTATATATTTCACTCCGAAAGAATTCATTTTTATTTACATAGAAGATTTTTAACGAATCACCAAACAAACAAATAAAGGGTTGCCACCTACTTTTCGGACTTTACCTACGTATACCATAAAAAATTGAAACAAAGTTATCAAACAAATGTAACTATATATCAGTCGGCTGTTACCTACAACATAAAAGCATTATGTGACTTAGCTTAGGAACAGACGACCGTGTGCGTGTTTTATATCATATTTATTTATTTAATCTATGAAGTTAAAACCAGTAGTCTTAGTAAGTATTAACTAAGAATTCAAATATTTTTTATTAAATACGTTAATTTAAATTCGATACATTTCATTTGTCTGGTAGCCCTAAACACAAACGATGTTATCCATCAAGCGGGGCGTTTTTAAAACGCGATAATGCGTTGTTCTTTATTAATGTAATCAAGTGTTACATTTCTATTAAGACATTAATCTGGAGGCGTCCGTTCTTCTAACTATGTTTTAATTACGGGCCACGGGCGAAACAGCTGGATACTCGTAATAATTACAGGCTGGGAGCCGACTGTGCTGCGTTTGCATCGAAATGAAGTTAGCACGAGCAATAGATATTAGTTATTTTATTACTTTAAGAATTATTACTTTTATTTTTTCTCGGGAATTTAAAACCTACAATGACGTGTTAAACTTATTTAAATTATTGGATTAACCTTTTACTTTAATTAAAATTGTCGTACATTAAGTTAATTGTAAAGGTAATTTGGATACTAGCTTGTGCTGCTTACCTAATACACTGATTACTGACTGACATGAAAAATGTACACACATTTTTATTCAAGTAATAAGTATTTCTCTGTTAATTCTCTTTTTTATACAAGTTTTGTTAGTCATTAGTGACCATGGCGTCTGCACAGACGGCCAAATATCATTTTCAAAATGACAATCGTGGTAGGTACCTGTAGGTGAAAGTTCCTCGCCTTTTTACAAATTCTAGCCAGTAAAACAGTACAAAAAATATATTCTGGTAAGCAAGTTTACTCGAACGTGTAAATACTCTTCGTTGAATGATTGACGGCCGCTAGTTGCTAACGCTTACGACTCCTAGCCGAAGTAATCGTAATTAGTTAAGGGATTAGCCCTCAAGTAATGTTCTATTTAATAAGAGAAGCTCTCGATAAAGCGCTATTAAAACAATCTCACACAGAGGTGAACCACTTGAATCTAAACCCTTAGAATAGAACATGAAAACCTTTTAGATATCAAAGTTTAGTGTGCCTTTAATGTTTCTCTGACTAGTATAAAATCGTTTGATTCAAGATAACTTGTACGCATAAATGGTGTTTGAGAGAGTTTGAAAGAATGTTTCACTCTACAAAATTAGATACTTAAGTTTAATCTAGCACACTCAGTTCACGATTAAGAATTTTTTAAATCTTGTTTTTGCTCTCCTATAAAATGATGACACAGAGACACAGAAATATACACTATACTTTCCTGAGCGAGGAAAGCTTTGTTCAATACTTTGATTTTAAGTTTAATTACTGTTTTTTTCTTTGACTTAGGTTTCTAACATGTAAGTATAGCGACACACATACATCCTACTTATATTGCAACCTTAATTGTAAAAATTATCTATACTACTACTACCTTAATATAATGAACCTTGTATTCATTATATTAGGTTCATCATTATTATCACTTCAGCCTGTTGCAGTCCACTGCTGGACATAGGCCTCCTCAAGTTCGCGCAAGACATCACGGTTTTCCGCATTCCTATATGAGCCTTTACCGGCAGTCTTACGCAGATGGGTTTGCTAACACGCGGTCTCTACTCCAGGATACATCTGCTCCAGGGGTCATTGGTCATGCGACACAGGTGACCAGCCCACTGATACTTCAAGTTGCTAATTCTGTGGGTTATTCTATATTTATTTACTATAGTTAAATTAATCACTAACACAATTCATACGTACACACACGTAAGTAGCTGTCTATATCTTTACATTACTGGTACAGAAATTATTTATTTATACAATACTTGCAATAACTAAAATTAATTTCAAGCATTGAATCAGCCTCTAAAGTTCCACTACGTGACGAAGGACTCTTGAGCTCAAACTGTTGAGCTTAATACACAACGCTGCTCCCCTGCGGGCTCCACGGTGTCTTGCAGGCCATATTCAATGAGTACTCGATACTACAACAAGAAGTCTATCTCCTTTAAATAGCTACTCTAATTTTTATGTTCTAAAAAATTGTACCTGGGTCTAACTATAATTAAATAAGTAGGATAAGATATAAGTAGATATCATTATGGTAAACATTGTTTTATTTTCCGATCTAGTACTTTTTTTTTAATAAATTACTATATAGAAAAAAAATTAGTTTTATTATTTTTGACATCGCTGTGTGGCTACGGTAGTAAAGAATATAGCCACCCCCTCTCTTCCCGTGGGTGTCGTAAGAGGTGATTAAGGGATAGCACAGTCCCACTACCACCTTGGAACTTAAAAAGCCGACCGATGGCGAGATAACCATCCGACTGCTGGATTTGAAATACACAGGCCGAAGACGGGCAGCAACGTCTTCGGTGCGACAAAGCCAGACCTGCGGTCACCAATCCGTCTGCCCAGCGTGGTGATTATGGGCAAAACACGTGAGTTCGCGCCATTTTTGGCGCGAACTTGTGGAGGTCTATGTCCAGCAGTGGACTGTGATAGGCTGAAATGATGATGATGATGATGATTTTATGACAGTCATATAATTTATAAAATCACATTTAAAATATCTTTATGTTTATTACTTTAAAACTTCACATACCTAAACTAGGCGTTTCTTTAAAATTATAAAATAAATAATTTTATTCTTGGCTCTTCAAATATATCCTCAGACCACAGATAACACAGGATAGCAATCGCGTTAGTTCTAATATGATGCAAGTACTTAGATCACTGTTAAATAACAACATTACTTGGACTTTATCATTTGATAACCATCCCAACCCTATCCGTAACCGATATAGATAACAATTATCTGATTTAATAATAAGTCTTTTATGATTCATTAGCTCATATCATTGATTGACAGTTCAGATTTTAGTAAGTATCGCTTTAATTTTTGGATATTTTCTGGCTGAAGTGGTTTCATCATAATGATAAAATTTGTGACATTATTAGAGATATGTAATTTAATAAGTATTACCTAATACTAATATTAAAATGAGATATAGGTAGACGACACGTTTGACAATGGTCATAGTTTCTGGCTGAAGCTCTAGCGGTCACGTTTTCGATCCAAGCACATGACAAATGTTTGTATACACATGGCATACAAGTGATTGCCATAGTTGGGGCATTTGTGAATGTTTTGTATATTTCCGGAATCCTGACATAGGATTCATATATTACTTGCCGCTTCTTAGTATGATGAATTTATTGTTATCATATTTAAATTTCAATATGTTTATATTATATACTAGCTGACTCGGCAAACGTTGTCTTGCCGCTAAACGCTATTTAAAAATAGGAGTTGGTGGTAGAAGGGTGAAAATTTAGGGTTGTATGTATTTTTCAACGCCAAATCATAATAAAATAAAAAATAAATAATTTATCTAAAAATTAAAAAAATTAGGGGTGGACTACTCTTAAAATTTAGGGGGATAAAAAATAGATGTTATTCGATTCTCAGGCCTACCCAATATGCACACAAAATTTTATGAAAATCGGTCAAGCCGTTTCGGAGAAGTTTAACTACAAACACCGCGACACGAGAATTTTATATATTAGAAGATAAATAATTGTGTTTGCAAGCAAACGAAGAAAAACCGACTTCAATTATATCGACAAGTAAAACAACGTAGGTAGACAAAAAAATTGTCAAGTAAATACGCATTATCAAAGATTACTCCAAAAGTTGTAATCACATCTCGATGAAATTTAAATGTAACCACATGATAAACATCGGTTTTAGATTTAATTAAATATCATCAAAACCTTGTACACCCAGTAAAAAGTTTTTAAAGAGATTTAAGATTTTCGAGAGATTTCCTCGATTTCTCTGGGATCTCATCATCAGATCCCAGTTTCCTTGTCATGGTACCAAACTAGGGATATCTCCCTTCCAACAAAAAAAGAATTATCAAAATCGGTTCATAAACGACGGAGTTATCCGCGAACATACATAAAAAAAATATATATGGTCGAATTGAGTAACCTCCTCCTTTTTTTGAAGTGACTTAAATTTGCATAAGAAACAGCAGTACATTACTAGTGCATAGTGGAACCTATAAAATAAATGTAAGTAGGTACTAACCGAGCTACGTAGTTTAACAAGATTTGTATTAATGGCGCATTTAAACCGAGACGTAATAAATACACTACGAACCGATTCCTTGCTACGTTTTCGAGCAAAAATATACTATTAGCATCAACATATGACATCCATTTCACATATTAAACGCCCGCGAATTATCAGATAACTCAAAAGGCGTAACAACCGGCAATTTAAAGATCTCACGAGCGCGTGAAATGGAGATATTAACGCAATTTACGATGCCTAACAACCGCCAGTAAACTATAACATCTAGGATATATCAATAAAAGCTATTAACATCGATCAACGTAAGTAACTGTCCTGGGGTATTACCTCAAATTAAGTTAAACGCGCCGTCCAAGTCTATGGTAATGATAGTGTCTCGCCGCCTCAAGCGCGAACCTGACTAGGGAATGATAAAAATGGCTGGTAGTCGCAAAACGCCTATCAGAAATAATCACCGATTTGCATTCTTAGTATGTTATGTTTTAAGTATCTCACACAGCACCAGTATCGCGAATACGTAAGACTAGCGTGCTAACTCTATTTTACAGATAATAGACTATGATAGTGTTTAGTTTTTAAAAAGGCTATATAGTCAATTTTTTATACTTCTGTGACAGCAAACCAGCGTACCCACCTGATGGTAGAATGAACACTACTTGAGATTTAGCTATGATCATCTGTAAGGTTGAGGTATTTTCCTAGATGGGGTGCTACAGATTTCGAGCAAGATATATCCTACTGTTCCCTACCTCAAAAAATGTAATAATTTCGAGAGCATTACGAAAAGTGTGATCGGGTGAGGCGAACGGTGCAAGAGATGGAGGCACACATTTTTAATATGATATTAAAAAATGTTTAGAATTTTCTAATGTGTGGGTAACACAAAAATAAAAATCGTACATTTTTTTTCTCTCTTTCTCTCATAGCTAGTTGCATTTCATATATCTAAGACACAATGCCGGTCTATTGTGAAGGCCTATTGCTAAAGGAGTTGGTCTAAAGCACACTCGTTCATTTTTATTATTGAAGTACGTAAAACTTTTTGACGCACGCTTGACTTGGGGAGTAAGCTGGTGAATGAGTGAAGAAAGCGTTACGAAAAGTGTGATCGGGTGAGGCGTACGGAACTTGAAAGGGAGATATATGAGATTAAGCTAAAGAAGTTTTACTTCAGTCGTGTGGTCTAAAGCAAACTAATTTTTTTTACAGATGTTGTATAATATAAGTGATGAATAGTCTGTTGCCGCAGTTTGTAGTCGTCAGTCGACTTTTAACACAAGCATTAAGTTGCTTATCTTAAGAACAGACAACGATGTCTTTATTATAATTACAGTTATTTTGTGTTTCATTTCTTTTTATAGATCTACATCTATGAATAATTAAACAAATGTCATAAATAAGTTTAGTTTATACATTAATTTTAATGGAAATCGTAAATAGTATGTACAGCTGCTTTGAACTAGTTAGGTCTTGAGCTGAAGTTAGGTCTCATTATCAATAATAATCCGAAGCAGCCTAACAGGAAAACTATCGTAATCGCTAGTGTTGCCCAAATTCAGTCTTGGTCTTGCAGTCTTGGTCTTGTTCTTGCGTTTTTGCAAGACCAAGACCAAGAACAAGACCGCGTATTTTTAGCAAGACCAAGACCAAGACTGACCGTGCAAGACTTGAGCAAGAACAAGACATAGCCTGCAAGACTCTTGCGTCTTGCAGCTAGGACTTAGCGCTATTTCACTGAGTAGTTAGGTGTAACAGTTCGGTGTATAGGTAGGTACGCTTAGGAATTCTATGAGACGCAAAAAACTGTATCAAAGAATATGAAAAACTGGACCTATGCGCATTACGACTAATACCATAAACATAGCGAATAAAAAAATATCTATTAAAATCAAACTGAGTGCATGCATGGTTATGTTTTAACCATCGGCACTTTGATAATGCGGCATCAAAGGTTTTATACTTACTTCTCAAAGAAATTTGCCGCTTTTCGGAAGTACATGGTTATGATACACGCGCCGGCGGCTTCTTTTGAAATCTAAAACAATCGTTGCCGCCACGCCGAAATCATAACATTTGACACTATTTGATTGCCGCCATAGGGCGTAGGTATACTCATGCAAAATAATTTCGAATTTTAAGAGTACCTACAGGTGTTCCAAAGAATAAATAAGTTTCAGAGTGCTTAGAATGAAAATGAATACATTATACTGATCACGCAAGTAGTATTATGATTAGGATAAAATGGTAAGGATAGGTAGTAGATGTCATATTAATTCATTCTAGTAAGTATATATTATAATATTGATTACTTATATGGTTTTAAACTAATTACTTAGGTACTATTATTGTACATTTAGTCATTATATTTCTTAAGTTTTTACAAGAAAAAATAGCAAAAAGTGTTCAAATATCACCCGTACTATGGCTATGTTAATTCAAGCTCACAATGTTCCAATTCTAATACGTTTTTCTAAGATTTAAAGTAAACTTTAATAAATAGTAATAGACTAATAGGTAATTGCAAGACTTGCAAGACTCTTGCTGCAAGACCAAGACCAAGACCAAGACTGGGAGCGCAAGACCAAGACCAAGACCAAGACCAGGTGTATTGGCGCAAGACCAAGACCAAGACTGGCTAAGTCTCGTCTTGTTCTTGCATTTGGGCAACACTAGTAATCGCTATAAGAGGCTACTCTTAATAGCTTTCTTTAGATAAACTTAAAACATATTTATTTCATAATCGTTATGATGTAGTAGCATGACCACTTGTCTTAACGAAGGTTCGATTCGTGCTGGGAGCAAATATTTTAATTTTGTTAGACAGGTTGTATATCCTGGTGGTACTCCTCACAGGGTCTAAGAGAAAACGTAAAGCTTTCGGTCCCGGTACTTATCATAAACACCGAAAAGTTATCGGTACACCTGGTACTATATCTACGTTTACTACAAACACAAGCATTGGCTATGTTGCCTACCTTAAAAACAAACTTCCGCGTGTGCGGGTAAAAAATCTCAAGTAAACAAAGCTGAATATATAAAAATTGAAAAAAATGCGATTCGTAAAACGAACAGCTAAATAAACAACTGTAGAGACTAGATATCTCAATCGACTTTCAAGTATGTATAGGTTTGTACTAGTTAATAATAGTACTTACTTCAAATTACTATGTCTACATCAAACTGTAGGTTTGTAAAGGTAAAAGAGTGCTTTCGCCGTTCTAATACGTGCTTTAGTGTATTTGTTCTATCGTTCACACTTTATTTGTTTCTTACGAGTGAAGTAATAGTTGGTAAATTAAAAAGATACTTGAGTTATAATCATCATCATCACATCATCACAGCAGCCCTTCACAGTCCACTACTGGACATAGGCCTCCACAAAGTCACGACAAAAATGATGTGAACTCATGTGTTTTGCCCATAGTCACCACGCTGGGCAGGCGGGTTGGTGACCGCAGGGCTGGCTTTGTCGCACCGAAGACGCTGCTGCCCGTCTTCAGCCTGTGTATTTCAAAGCCAGCAGTCGGATGGTTATCTCACCATCGGTCGGCTTTATAAGTTCCAAGGTGGTAGTGGAACACGAATCACTAAAGTGAATAATTCTTAATTCTGATGTTGTTTGATTTTGTTCCATACAACTAGATCGGCAAGCGTACGGCTGACCTGATGGTATACGTATACGATTACCATAGCTTATAGACGCCTGCAATACCTTCTGGTGTCATCGCAAGCGCGTTACCGACCTTACCCCCAGTCCCCCAGGAGCTCAGGTCACCTTACTCGCCACAGGAACACTGCTTGAAATCAATATAATATATAATTAGCTCTGATATCTTGTTATTTTTACTATGATATTTTATTTGATTATGATATCTAAATAAGTTTTCGTAGCATTGCCGTAGACAGTAAGTAGGTAGCAACTAGCAAAAATATGTTATCTGTTTTCTTAGTAATTGATTTTTATCTTGGTGTAAATCTGCACTAAATATGTATTGTTTATTTGTCTTTAAATACCTATTATTCTACAGAACACGGTTAGTGCAACCAGACATGAAATATTTTAAAGATAAGCCATAAATTATACTCCCTTAAAATCTACGTCGGGAGCGGCTCCCAACGCATATCTGCGTCTCTCTCACTAATTGGTTACTCGGGCCTCTGAATCCAATTAGAATGGCGCGAAACGGGCCTTCCTGAATTTATTATGCAGCTCTTGTTTAGTTTGCTGGTCACTTTAATTGAAACGTAGTGCGTAAATCGTCTGGCCAGCAAATAATTAGCTTTAAAACGTTTTAATTTAATGCGTCTGTATTGTTAGCGACTTAGAAATTTTATAATTACGAAATAAAATTTTAACAAGTTACTTTGAGTATTATGTGTACGTAGAATAGCCAGAACGAGATATAGAACAAGGTTGTTTTAAAAAGCATAATTGACATTAAGTATACTAGTTTTTTTTTTTACTGAAATAAAATATTTGGCGTGTCTTTCCCTACTTTTTTCTCTACCTTCTGATTTAAAGTTCAAGAAAATGAAGATTGTGGTATGTGCTGTCACCTAGAGCCTAGTAGAATAACTTAAAACATAATTAAGAACGTTCTGAATGCGCCACCTAGTAGTGACTAGAATAAGCTTACGATAAATTTGCAGTGTTTTTACAGTTATATTTTACTGTTATATATATTATATTTTACACTATAATGGAAATGAATATGTAGCAAACAAAACAAATCGCGATTTTCAGACAAAGTAGAATATCTTCAAATTTCAAAATTTAATTTTTAAATTTCAATTCAAAAACTATGAATATTTTTTTCTAGCAACAAAATTTAAAACAACAATAAAAAATTTAAATGTCAAATTGTTAATGTCTTGTTTATTTTCAATCACGTTTTAATTCCTGCCAGTTTCAGTACTAACAAATTATAATCCATAACTTTTAATAAACTTTTCATTTAGTCACGACTCTTTACTTTTTTTAAAGTAAAACACTTAAAAAAAGCAAAATGTACCGTATTTTTTCAAAATAGTTTCAAGTCATACGACGACACGACACGAAATAGCATTTTTTTTTTATGTTTTAATATATAATTTCAGGAGTTTTGTGGATCTGGCTACAATAACTACGCACCGCCAACATGAAATGGAAGCAAGGATTAACGTTTTTGCAGATAAATGTGACCTGGCTATTCAAGATATTAAAAAATTAAAAATGCAGGTAAGCAAAAAACTTGTAGTATATTACTAATATCTGACCTACATCAAGTTTAGGCTAATTAATAAAATAATTATTATCTTAAAGTACGTTTATAATGTCATCTTATTCATATTTTTCAGGCTCAAAGTTTTTTGGGTCGCTTAAACTGCCAACCTTCAGAGTTGAAAGAAAGATTCCTAAGCTGTATGAAACAGCTAGATGAATACATATATCTTATTACAGATTTTAATCTTGCGATGAGTAAACTGGGTAAGTTATTGGATACTTATTGTTTTTCAGTTGAAAGGCAATTTACAAAACAACCAATTTTATCATAATTCTTAAAGATTTTTTGTACGTTCTTGAGGTCTTCAAGGGACAGTTTGTCTTTGTGGTCATTACGATAGTAATGTAATGCTCACTAATCTTTTTTTTGGCATTTTATTGTCAAAAATGTTAAGTTTTTTTTTGGGTTGCCTTGTTTAAATTTGAAAGACAAAAAAAGTATTAATATATTTACAGTATGATATGTAGCTTAACTTTCTGTATTTAGATGAATAATAAAATATATTTACTCAATACTTTACCAACAAGTTCTCAAAAGAGATTTTTATTATTTATTTAACATTATTTTTATGTGTGTAAACTCTCTTTGAGGATTTTTGAAAGACATAAAATAGAAACAAAGATTAATAAGATAAAATTAATAGAAATAAACATTCAGAAGATAGAAAAGAAAACATAAACATGCATTTAATGTTTGCAATGTATTAACTTACAAATAGATTTACAAAAATGGTAAAAATAATGAGTTGGTGCAGCAATCACAGCATTGTTTCTACTCTTTTATGTATGGTTATGTATTTGTATTTTGTATCTCTTTGAACCTTATGGTAAAGGAGTAAATCATAGGGGTCGATTGAATGGTACATTTCAGTCAGTCAGTCAGTTCAGCTTATTGCAGTTCACTGTTAGACATAGGCCTCCCCAAGTTCACGTAATTCGTCGGTCCAACAGGCCGGAGGACGTCCCACACTGCGTTTGCCAAGACTGGGTCTCCACTCCAGAACCCGTCTTGAGTTAATTAAATAAATAATCTTAATTTACCATTAGAAGGGGTACATTTACTAATTTATTATTTACAACAAATATATTATTTCAGATTCAACTATCAGTACCAATTCTACACCTGTTCTTGATGTCTCCAACCGTCCATTACCCCAACCACCTCTTGAAACGTTTAACTTAATAGATGCTTTGAGTGAACCAACTCCATCCACTTCAAAAGCTCATCCAACTGCATGTTGCAACCAATACCCATCAGAGAAGCCAATTCAAAAGAAAATACCCAAAGAGGACCAACTCCTGATAGCGTTCTCAAGTGCATCATGTTCTTCAGAGAGTGTGCCAATATCTAAGATTGAAAAGGAAGTGCAATGTGAAATTGTAGAAGAAACTAAGAAACTGACATTAGATGGTAAGCTGTTTTAATTTTTATTCATCATTTGAGGGTTATAATTTGTAAAGGATAGAAAGTTCGAAATATATATGAGTTAATTGTTATTGGAAGGAATCTGAACCCAAGATTACTTCTTTTAAGAAACATGGTCACTTTTTTTATTGCAGAAAAAAAAATTTAAGACTAAATTTTATAGAGTTTGTGGTAAAAAATTCTATTTTCATAATTGTTGATGAAAATTCTGATGATTGTGATTAAATTTTCAAAATAATTGTTTAACATTAATATTTGAAAATACTGTGTAATAAAAAAATGTAATTTTTACCCTAGCGTGTAATGTAACTTCCTCCTGTCAGTTGCACCGATAAGTTACTACTTTCTGAACATAAAAAGCCATAACTTAATTTAAAAGGTATATATGTATTTATAAGTAAACAAATAAACAGAATTCCTCATCCAAACAACTTATGTAAAAAGATGAAGGATAATATTGAACACAAAATACTATGCAAGTACATTGAATTACTACTAATTGTAATTACTTTATTTCAGACACAAGTCTAGCAGTGGAGGAATGCAAGCTACCAGCGCAAACATTGCTTCAGATAGATCACATATACCCTGCAACGATTATGCATGTTGATGGCCTCTCTTTTTGGGTGATTGCTGACGATATTGATGATGTCTACAAGTATGTGGAAAAACTTGCTGTTCTAAAATTTTATACCCTTAACTGTAATAGTTTAACAACCGTTTTGATGGAGTGATACGTGTGCCTTAATACCGGCACTTTGCAGTTTTAAGTCCCGCTTGGATGCTAATTTGTATTTGTGCAAAAAGGGTCTAGCCGGATAAGTATGACGTGTCGGCCTCCAATTGGGAACCTTTATCGAAACTTATGTTTTAAGATCAACATGATGTACAATTTATGTACATTTCGAGACCAGGTCGCAATCATTACTGTAAACAAACAGCCTTTTAAAATGAAAGAATCGATTAAAAATATTAATGTCAACATTCTGGATGTACGAATAATAGTAAAAGTATGCGTAAACTTCTCGATGAATTATGTCAGAAAACTATTTTGACTTTTAGCAAATTCAACAAAAATTTTGTTTCTCATGATTGAAAATAAGCCTATACATATTACCAAACACCAAATTATATATCGATTAATTTTATTTTAAATTAATAATTGTTTTATATATCTTTATTACTTTTTGACTAGCCTGTTGGCGCAGTTTGTAGTGACCCTGCCTTCTGCTGCGAGGGTTGTGGGTTCGATTTCCACCCTGAGTCTGGGTGTTATATAAATATTATGTTAATCGAAAAATATATATATATATATATATATATATATATATATATATTTATATATATATATATATATTTATATATATATATTTGTAGCTATGCCAGTCGGTAGTTACCTATATCACAAGCATTAAGTTGCCTACTTTAGGAACAGACGACCGTATGTGTATTGTGTAAATATTTATTTATTGTTAAAAATTTTAGGCTAATGATTCAAATGACAAGCTATTACAAAGAGAATAGGAAACAGCTGAAGTTGGACGAGGTGATGGCGCTCACATATTGCTCTTATTATGACGACGAGAGTGACTGCTATTATAGAGCCCTCTTTATTAGACTCACAGAGGTAAGTTTACTTTTATTTTTAGTTTAAATTGGGTTTAGATACATGAAATTTTAACTGTATAAGCAGCTCACATTGTGTAAAAAAAAAAAAAAAAAAAAAATATTAGCATTCTGCACTCCTCTATATAAACTATAAGTGTACAAAATTTCATACTCATCCGTCCGCTCAATTTTCTTAAAAAGGGGAACAAAGTTTTTGAAGTGTTACTTCACATATTAATGTATAGATTTCTCAGGTAGGAGACTGATAAATATTCTTTTTCATTTCATTTCCATTCTTTCGTTATTTAAATTATAGTTGAACTTCACGTGGCTAAGACATTCGTAAATAGGTATTATTTTATTTCATACCAGATTTTAGTGATTATTTTATTTATTTAGTACCAGGATGACTTGAGTATTGCTTAGGTATTCTTAGTAAACGCAGGCAACACCTATTTATAAAATTGGCTTAGCTACTTTTTCATATCTGTGTATGAATTAATATAAGACGACATTTTGTTACAAATTTAGCAAAGAAAAATATTGTATTGCTCGTCATGTAACGCTAATAATATAAATAATATTTATGCTTAATGTTCGAGTAATTTTTTCCATTTGGTACTAGAATGATATGAGTGTGGCGGAGGTATTTTTAGCGAACGCACTCAACGAATGCCTGTTGTACATTAGCTTGGTGGTTTTTTTTTTCTTACCTTTATACAAAGCGTGTCTAATGAATAGTATAATCAAATAATGTATGTCATTGTTTCATTGTTTATATTATAAATAAAGAAAAATATGGCTTTATTCATGTAACGCGGTGTCCGTTTAAAATATTGCACCATATTTTTCGCTAAATTTTCATTATAATTTAGTATATTGGGTACCAGGATGACATGAGTGTGGCGGAGGTGTTCCTAGTGGACACGGGTGAAACAAGGTGCGCCTCCATTGCTACCATACAACCTCTCGATCCGATCTTCTGCAAGAAGCCGCCCTTCGCACGTTGCTGCCACTTTGCTGGGGTTCGTACAACATTCCTCAAAAGACAAACTAGCCTTATATTACTAGGCCTTCTTATATTATTAAGAATATACTTTTTATACGTCTCCAACTCTCACAAAATGAACTACGGTAGCGCTTACTCTTAAAGCTCTATATTTTTATAACAATGATGCTTGTCCTGCAAGCCCTACAGAGCGACATTATGACATCAGGGCTAATATACGAGTGCCATCGAGCTCTGACGAAGGTAAGTGAAACAAACACCATTACCCTTCAATGGATAAAGGGACACAGTGGATCGCGAGGCAATGACGCGGCCGACCGACTGGCGAGGAATGGATCGGAGATGAGGGTCCACGGACCCGAACCCATTCTGCCTCTGCCATTCGGATGGCTGCGCAGCCAGCTGCGACACAACACCAAGGTAATGCACCAAGAATATTGGACAAACCTAACTACCTGCAGGCAGACCAAGGAAGCTCTTCCGACGATCAACCCAGGATTGTCCCGCAAACTTCGCGGTTATGGAAGAGCCCAGCTCCGACTACTGGTCGGGGCGCTTACGGGACATGCCTTGCTTAACAAGCACTTACACAATCTAGGTGTTACAGACAGCCCCCTGTGTAGAGCGTGCCTGGAGGCAGAGGAAACGGCCTCACATATCCTGCTGGAATGCGGTGGTGTGGCGAACTACAGGGCACTACACCTTGGGACACCGAGGTTGCTCCAGGAAGTCGTCGGCAACGTGAAGGGTCTGCTAGGCTTCCTCAAGGAGCTTGGCTGGCACGAATAGTGCCCACCAGCCGATCACGCAAAAAAGGCGCATCAAGACGTCGAGTTGCGGAAAATAGCCCGTGTACAACAACAACAACAACAATGATGCTTTAATATGCCATAAAATACAAACTTTATAAATTAAATATCATTTGAAGTCTTTTTAATACAATTTTTTATAAGACTAGATTGGCAAACAAGTATACAGCACACCCGATGGTAAGCTCTTACCGTAGCCTATAGAATCCTACAACACTAGAAAGCGCGTAGGCGACCGTACCCCCAACCTTCACCAGTAGTTAGTATTATTTAGCTGTGATCTTCTGTAAGGTCGAGGTACTGTCCCAGTCGGGCTGCTCCAGATTTTGAACAGAATATACTCTGTTGTACTCTACCTCAAATTTTAATAAGTAACAATCGAAATAGGTACTTATTCGCTGACCTCTTTGTGTAATATATGAAAAGGTAGTAATTGCTTAAAATATTTAATGTCAACAGGTGGACCTACTGGGCTATCGCAGCAAGGAACTACTCGAGAAACAGGAATTGTTTTTGAAGAACTATATGGGCGAGCAGTGTAACATCAAGATTGATGACAAGTAACATATATAAATTAATATTATTTTAACTGAGGTAGGGCACAGCAGGATTTCCCTGCTCAAAATATGGAGCAGTCCGACTGGGGAAGTACCTCGACCTTACTGAAGATCACAGCTAAATAATACTGCTTTCAAACAGTATTGTGTTCCTGTTGGTGAGTAAGGTGACCAGAGCTCCTGGGGGGATTGGGGATTGGGTCGGTAACGCGCTTGCGATGCTTCTGGTGTTGCAGGTGTCTATAAGCTACGGTATTCGCTTACCATCAGGTGAGCCGTACGCTTGTTTGCCGACCTAGTGACATAAAAAAAAAAAATTCTTTCTAATAATTATTTATATGTATGTATATATATCTTTTTATTTAATAAACATTTAAAATTCTACTGTAGGTTTATCCGGACTGTCATCGAATTGTGGATCAATTTTTTTAATTGTATATTTTTTCAATGTATGTGCAATTGATTTGTATCTCTGGAAAACTAGTTAACAAATACACCTAGCATTGGAACTAGCAATAAAAAAGAGTTGCAGTAGCGATACCTGGCACTTACATTTTCTGCTCACTGATTGCTCTTGAATCGTCGTTGTCGCTTTTGACAATGGCAAATTAACGACAATAATTGCAGTTTTGTAATAAAAAAATATTATCTACATCAGATGGCTATTTACCATTTATTATTGGAACTATATATTATTTATACTATATACTATACATTATTTATTATCTAATCATATTTATTTTTGTAACATTTTTCAGTTCATCAGAAGCTCTGGATGTTTACGTGATTCTACCATCAGGAGATACCATCAATGACCTGTTGGTTCATTATGGACTAGCACTTAAAAGTAATTGTAAAATTATTATTAATTTCAAATAATATGATTTATTATAAAATATTTTATTAATTGAAACAACCGGTAAATCTTTTTTGCTACAAACTTATTAATAAAACAATCTACACAGTGTACCTCGACCTTACAAAAGATCACAGCTAAATAAGAAATTTGAACAACAATGCCACGTTTCTAATTTTATTGTTTAGTCATGATAATCTTACTTAGTTAACATATAAAAATTATGGAATAAACAATATTATCTCTACCTAATTTATATAATGTAGTATCTGTCAAAAAGCATAGTCTTGAGCACTTAATTAAAGGAGAGAGAGAGACAGAAAGACGTTTTACTGCGCAACGATAAATAAATATTTATTTTCGTTTAAAAATAATTGATTTATTAACTGATTCCAAAAACAAGTGACAGTTCTGAAATCGACTTTTTTTTATATGTGTTAGTCACCTCATAAGTTTTTACTGGATGTCTTTATCCAAAAGTGGTACTGCTTATGTGGTAGGACCACTTACACGGTTAAGTTTGAGTGAGATCTGACGAGTATAGTTTTTGAATAATTTTCTGATAGTGCGTATTAGTGACTATTTTTTCGACTACCGTATGCGTTGATATCATTTTATTACTTAACCGTGTTTATTGAATAAATTTTTTTTTGTATGATAAACAAAACTAAAAGAAATATTATTTTTCAGTCGACAAATCAAATGTATCAGCGGACAGTGACGCCGCCAGAGGTTTGAAGGAGTTGAGTGAAGCAAACTTCGATATAACGGAGGGTCCAGAGTACGAAGACCCGCTTGTAGCTGTTACGGTATTTATTTTATTTATATAATTATTGTATTGTATAGCTATTGGCGCGGATATTGAGCGATTGGCGACAGGGCTGCGATCACTTTGCGTATGGTGCAGCGATCGCAAAGAGACAGTTATACAGGTGTCCCAAAATTCGCGTATTTAATCGGGATTGTAAAATGTTACAATACTTGTTAGTTTTATACTTAAAAAAAAAAAACAAGTAACAAAAAGTAGTTTGACTAGCCCATTGGTGCAGTTTGTAGTGACCCTGCTTTCTGCTCCAAGGGTTGTGGGTTCGGTTCCCACCCCGAGTCTGGGTGTAATATAAATATTTATTTATTAATTTATAATTATATGTATTATTTATAAGTATGTTTATCGAAAAAAAAATATATATAGCTATATACCAGTCGGCTGTTACCTATAACACGAGCATTAAGTTGCTTACTTTAACCGACAACTTTACTGGAACAGACGACCGTGTGTGTATTGTGTAGATAAAAAAAAAAAAACAAATAACTAATATACAACTTAAATACAGTAAAGGAGGCAGGCATGTTTCTTGTGTCCTCCCATACAATCCTGCAATCATCACGGTTATGTTATTATTGTATAATAAAATATATTAATTTTATTATTTCTATATAATATTCTAGGGCTACCACAGCAGAGACGAAATGGACATCTGCAAACATTACAAGGGCGGTCCGGAAAAGACTTGTTACAAAGGATTTCGCTGCACCAAGAGACACGTCTTGAAACATCCAGGTACTTATTTGAGTTTATTATTATAGTATTATATAGTATGAAAAAATATATGTCTGAGTAGTGACAGGCAGACGAAAGAGAAAAAGAGATAGAGATAAAGAGAGAGAGAGTTAAATATTGCGGTAAACGTTCTTAAAGGCTCCAATCGCGTGTCAGAGCTGCATAGCATAGCTGCATGAGCATATACACTTTTTTTATTAGCAATTGTACAAGCGATTCTGTTCGCAATTGATATCTTTCTCAAAAGGCTATTAAGATAAACCATGTATTCATTTTGTATTATTGAAATGGTCTATGATAAAAAGGGATTTTTAGCGAGTTACAGCTCATAGATCTTGTTTGGTTTAAAAGGAAACTCGTTTGTAAAGAATGGGAGTATCCATAAATCCATTACATGATTGTTCAAAGGAATAAAATTAATAAAATAGTAAAGTCTTTTACATACATAAGAATTATGAATCTGAAATTATAATAATAATAATAATAATAATAATAATCATTTATTTCAGACAAAAATTGTCCATAAAAAGTGTTAGTAACAATGATCTTATAAAACTATGTTAGTAACAATACTAAAACAAAATTAGATAAATTACATAATATTAAATACTAAATACTAAAATAGGATACTTTTGACTGGCCGATGGTAGGATAGAAGTTCTACTTGACTGCGTGCAGTCGTATCCAGTGCTCCATTATCGGCGAGTCAAAACTATCCGTCAGTGCGCCCAGGATGGTGTTGGCGCTGGCTCGCACCCGTCGCAACATTGATGCGCTACGCTTGCGCATTATAGCGCCAAAAGAGTCCACCCCCGCTTCGGCGAACATACCTGAAGCGCTGCACCGCCAAGACAACCCCATCAATAGCCTAAATGCATTATTATAATGGACGCGCAGACCACTGTATGCCTTCCTCGTGTAGTTCACCCACAGACTACAAGTGTAAAGCGACTGGCAATATGCTTTGAAAAGCGTGATCTTAACTTCTTTATTACAGTGTGCAAATCTGCGGGCTAACATATTGCAGCGGACGGACAGTGATCTGCGCTCCCTCTCCATGTCCTCGTTGTCTACTAGATTCTCGACGACCCAATGGCCGAGATATTTAAAACGCGATACTCTCTTTAGAGCTGTACCATAAAGAGACACAGTTGGTACATGCAAACAGGGTTTTTTACGCACTTTAAAAGTCATGACTTCACTTTTGTTGACATTGTATCTCAAGCCATGGACCGTCGCATAAACCTCGCATATTTCTAGCAGCCTCCTCAGAGCACCGATCGATGGGCTCAGCAGCACCATATCGTCAGCATAACTTATATTATTTACACAAACACCTCTAACATGACACCCTATATGTGTACTGCTGAGCTCATCGAGCAGAGCGTTCATGTACAGATTAAAGAGTCTGGGTGAACTCAAACCCCCCTGTCTTACGCCGCACTCCAGCCTATACTCATCCGACAATGAATCAGCCCATCGTACTCGGTTACATTGGTGTTTGTACCAGAAACTAAACAGAGATATTATTTGATTGGGCACACTAGTTTCTTTTCTTAATTTGTCCCATAGCTTATTATATGATACAAGGTCAAATGCCTTCGACAGATCAAGATAACATGCATACACCGGTGTCTTTCTTGAAGTGTAGTATTGAACAGTCTGCTTGAGACAGAGGATAGCACTCTCAGTGGACAGACCAGGCCTAAAGCCAAACTGAGCGTCGTTTAATTGGAGGTGCCTAGCCAAGTGCCGGTCAAGCAGGCTGTCCAAAACCTTAGCTACAGTAGTCGCAAGTGAGATTGGTCTGTAGTTAGATATATTAGACGGATCACCTGTCTTATTTTTAATAAGAGGAACTACTAGGGTTCGCATCAAGTTGTCAGGAAGATAAGAGTGACCAATGCACAGTGTGAAAAACATTGACAAAGTTCTCGGCAAGTGAACTCCAGCGTGCTGCAGGTGCTCGATGCTAAGGCTGTCATGACCAGGTGACTTCCCTCTAACCATGTTTTTTATAACAGATGTGACTTCTTTTTCTGTGAAACTAATAGTCAATTCCCTGCCAGAGACGGTCCCATCATCGAACACCTGCTCCGCCACTGTCCTTTCTTATGGAGACTTTACCATGAAATGTCTTTGAAATATATTGGCTATTTCATGGGGCTCATAATGTCTCTCACGTGTATTTATCAATGTTCCCCTGTGCCCCACTTTACATTCTCTTACATCTATCTGTACTGTACTTATGATCTACTTTGAATTTAGACTTAAGTCTCTTAAGATCACATCAGGGTTACCACTGCACTGTACATATTTATGACTGTATCTACGTGTGTATTTAGTTACATATATTTAAAGTAAAGTTTATTTTAAGTAAGGTAAGGTACTAATATTGCTCTTAAGCAGTGTTGCAACTTCTTGGGGGCATTGGGTGTAACGCGCTTGCGATGCTTCTGGTGTTGCAGGCGTCTTTAAGCGATGGTAAATGTGCTGTGTGGCTACGGCACACTAAAGAATTTAGCCACCCCCTCTCTTCCCGTGGGTGTCGTAAGAGGCGACTAAGGGATAACAATTTTCCACAACCATCTTGGAACTTAAGAAGCCGACGACTGATGGCGGGATAACCATCCAACTGCTGGCTTTAAAATACACAGGCCGAAGACTGGCAGCAGTGTCTTCGGTGCGACAAAGCCAGTACTGCGGTCACCAACCCGCCTGCCCAGCGTGGTGACTATGGGCAAAACACATGAGTTCACGTTATTTTTGGCGTAAACTTGTGGAGGCCTATGTCCAGCAGTGGACTGTATAGGCTGTAATGATTGAAATGCTTACCATCCTAGTTAAAAAAAAAAAAAAAACGAGTGTGCTTTAGACCTCACGACGGAACGTAGTTCTCTCTTTCTACACTAACTTATATCCCCCTCTCGAGTTCCGTTCACGTCGTCCGATCACACTTTTCGTAACGCTTGTTGTTGTTCACGGGCTCTTTTCCGCAACTCGACGTCTTGGTGCGCCTTTTTTGCGTGATCGGCTGGTGGGCACTATTCGTGCCAGCCAAGCTCCTTGAGGAAGCCTAGCAGACCCTTCACGTTGCCGACGACTTCCTGGAGCAACCTCGGTGTCCCAAGGTGTTTCGTAACGCTTGCGTACGCTCCGAGTGGAGCGCGCGATGAGGAGCTCAACTTGACCTTGACCTTGACCTTGCCCGCAGACGGCTGGACGCGCGACCGCGTGCCGGTGGCGGCGCGCTGCCGGGCGCGCGCGCTGCCGCCGCCGGGCTCGTGGGCGCGCGCGCACGTCACGCACGTCGCGCACTTCAACCGCTTCTACGTGCACTTCCTCGACGACAGCGACCCCGCACTCGGTACGTTTCACTTCCGGGCTGAGGCTCGGCAGGAGATTTCTTTTTTATTTATTTATTTAACAATTTATGTACACTAGGAAAGCAAAAGGAAATAGCTCTTATAAACAATGCTGGTACAAAGGCACTACTTATCCCATGATGGAATCTCTTCCAGTAGTCCTGCTACAGGAAACTTATAAAACAGTCGCAAAATTAGCGTGTACAATCTAAACATATTGATAATAAAAATATAATATAAATACATAATTATACAATATATAAATAAATACATAATAATTTTTACACACGTAGATACAAATAATACTATTTTTTTTTTATTATATTATGGGCTTACTCTTGACCTCAGTCTAGCTCTAGAGCACAGACGAGGTCGAAGATGGAGCGAGTTCGCCCAGAAGAAGCCTGTTCGCTCGCGCTTTAAACATGTTCGTATGAAATCGGAAATACAGACGCCGGCAGAGAATTCCATTCCTTGGCTGTGCGCATTAAAAAAGATGATTCGAAGCGAAAGGAGATTTCTTGCTCGAAATATGGACCGGCTCGAACGGGGAACTACCTCGACCCGACAGAAATTCACAGCTAAATAATACTGCTTTCGAGCAGTATTGTGGTCCTGTTGTTGAGTGAGGTGACCAGAGCTCCTGGGGAGATTGGAGATAGCGTCGACAACATGCTTGCGATATTGCAGGCGTCTATAAGCGATGGTATGAGAGTTATTTGACGGGCGATACGTCTAAGCTTGTTCGAGCCGTCCCTAAAATAAAATTAATCTTCTAATATATAAAATTCTCGTGTCGCGGTGTTTGTAGTTAAACTCCTCCGAAACGGCTTGACCGATTCTCATGAAATTTTGTGTTCATATTGGGTAGGTTTGAGAATCAAACAACATCTATTTTTCATCCCCCTAAATATTAAGGGTTGTCCACCCCAATTTTTTTTAATTTTTAGATAAATTATTAATTTTTTATTTTATTATGATTTGGCGTTGAAAAATACATACAACCCTAACTTTTCACCCTTCTACCACCAACCCCTATTTTTAAATAGCGTTTAGCGGCAAGACAACGTTTGCCAAGTCAGCTAGTAATAATATAATATTATTAATTCCAGTAAAAAATTTTTTTTTTAATTATTCTCTTAGCTATTAGGGATAATAGTCTAATTCGGTCAAATAAACAAAGTTTTGTCATAAATGTCAGTTTAAGCAAATTAGAATACAAAACTATACACCGGTCAGTCTTTAAAAAAAAAAAAAATTAACTAACAATAAAAACAGCTCAATAGTCGTAACATATTTAAAAAAAGAACAACAAAACATATAAACATTTTTTTTATTTATTACAGAAAATATGCCATCACCGAGTTTCGGGGTAGTTCTTCCGCCGACCAACCTGAACTCCCTCATTCTAGACATGAACTCTCCCGCCACTAGATTGACGTACAAACCACTTGAGGTAAGAATATAAACAAAATTAATATTCGTACTTATTATTACATTTACATTTTAGGACATGACGACAAAAAAAAATTTAAATTAAAAAAAAAGGTTTTTCATTCATGTAGTTGAAGTTTCTTTAAAAGCTTACACAGACAACTACAAAATAGATTCGTCTTTATTAAATTAATTATTGATTCTACTACCACAGATTCAAAATTATTGATTTTACTAAAAAAAACTGCAAAAAAACTCTACTCTCTTGTACTATTTTGTTAGCTATAGTATAAAAAATTGACGACGCGTTGGCGCAGCGATCATAATATTGTTGCTGTTTGTTATGCTAGCGGTAGCGTATTCAATCGTCGCTCATGGCAAACATTTGAATAGATCATACATACGTTGTCTGGATGTTTGCGCTTGTGTATTGTGTATTTGCAAACCCGGATACAGGAGTTCATCCTGATGGCCTCCAGCCATTGAGTGTGAGACGTTTATTTTAATAAGTGTTAATATACAATCCTCTGTTTCTTAGAGCCACTTAGTGCCTGTGTTTTAGGTAACAGCTGACTTTTTTTTTTTTTTTTGAGTTTATACATTAAGAAATTATATAAGGCGGCCGATATGAAAAAATATGGGCATTAAAATCGTGCAACAAATAAACAGCGGTGACTGAGAGCGTTATAATGCTTATAGCGTAGCGAGATGTTCGTATAATGGTATACAACCGATTACGTTTCGACCGAGCAAGCGTTAATTTATTTTTTAATTTTAATTGAAGTAAAACTTCTTTACACACGCTTGACTTGGGAAGTAAGCCGGTGAATGCGTGACGAGAACGTTACGAAAAGTGTGATCGGGTGAGGCGAGTGGAAATTGGGAGGGAGATATAACTTAGATGGAGCTGAAGAAGCGGTGTAAAGCAAACTCGTTTTCAGATGATACCGGCGCCGGGTGAACTGGTGGCGGCGCTGTACCCGCCGGACGAGCAGTGGTACCGCGCGCGGGTCATCTCTTCCACCAGGACAGATCAGAGCGTCGAAGTGAGTCAGTCGCGGGACCAGGGTTTCCAGTCTCGTCCAAAAAATTTTTTCGTCTCCACTTTTCTTTGTTATACTTAGACTTAAGAGTATGGTTGATAATTTTTCTATTCAGCGCATAATTTTCCCAATTTTTGTAGTTTGTTATATATTATCCAAAAACACCCCATTTTATTAAACGACAGTTAAAAATACAATAAATATACTATTTTGTTTCCATATTGTGTGGTAAACAACATCCGCTGTGATGTAGTAGTACGTGCGCCATGTACGCGCTTACACACCGACGGTTAGCGGATTCGATTCCCGCTCGGAATGGATTTGTATTTGTCCAAATATTTCTTTTCAGTTTGGATGTCTGTCCTTGTGTGTCTCCCCATCTTGTCTCGGAGAGCACATTAAGCTGTCGGTTCCGGTTGTTACTAGAGATATCTGATAGCGATCGTTACTAATGACCATAACCTGCAGTGGAGCAGAGTGGTGGATTAAACTCCAACCCTTCTCCTACATGAAGAAAGAGCCCAGCTGTGGGATGTTACTTACAGGCTGAATCATGATTGTGTAATCAAAAATATTAAAAATTATTTTTGCCTTTCAGGTAATATACATAGACTATGGCAACGTTGTCTGGGTGAAGGAAAATGCAGTACGACAACTCGAACCCCGGTTCTGGGCTCTCGAAGCTCAAGCCAGCCGCTGTGTGCTAGCCGGTGTCACCGCTAAGACATCCGACTCGAGTCAATGGGCCGCTGCTAAGAATGCACTCCATGCGCTCATACACGAACAAAGGCTACAAGTACATGTGATGTAAGTTATTATGATGTTTAATATTATAAGTATTTGTTGAGGTAGGGCAGAGCAGATATATTACGCTAGAAATTTCTGTAGAGCCCAGGGAAGTACCTTACAGAAGATCTCAATCAAATGACACTATTTTTAAGTAGTGTTGTGTTGCTGTTGTGAGTAAGGTGACCAAGTAGTATAAGACAATAATAATACATAGAGGAAATATTTATAAAGCTGAAATAAATAAATTATTTTTTTCGAAAGTTATATAACCGATAAAACATCACATTATGCCTCATCTTACCGATACAGTAATCTTATCAGCAATGGAAATAACCATAAAAGTATCAGGTTTTAATCGTTAAATACTTTTCGAACATCGTAAAAACACACCTAACTATGTATACATAATATCAGTATGTAATACTAGCTGTACCCTGCGGTTTCATCACCGGTCATTTGGTGGAAAAATATACTAAAATATTATATATAGCCTATAGCCTAACTCTGTAAATGGGTTATCCAAGAGAAAAATAATTTTCATTCAAACCAGTACTTCCTAAGATGAGCGCATCCAAGCAAACAAACAATCTTTACAGCTTTATAATATGTATTAGTATAGATAAGATTATCTTAACAATCATAATATTTTTGTTAACAGAGCTAGACATTATGATGAGGTTACAGTGGAACTATTTGACAGCGAAGGTGTTAACATAGCGGAGCTACTAGCGGACCAGGGGTTCGTGAAATTGACGGAATACGATATAGATGACGACACGAACGTAAAACAGAAGCTGGTAATACCTTAATGTCCTAACTTTGTAAATATCAACTTCCTTATGCTACGTCTAGATATTCGCTAAGTAAATCAACAGGCACCGCAGATGGGAAACTAGCTTAATAGTTATGTATTTAATTGGTAGAAAATTCTTTTTAGTATTTAAGAGTCCATTCTCGTGTCATCTAAATTGAGAACTTAATTTGAGTAGCATTTGAGATTACTTATACGTATTCACTCTATACATAAAGACATATACGTGAGGAATATATAATATGGCATATATGGCATGGTAAATGTATACTGGTTATTCTTTAGATCTGACTGTCAGCAATATTTGAAAAATTTAGTTATGTCAGACTTATGCAGAAAGACAAACAAAGATATTCATAATTAATAGGAAAACTTCATAATTAATATTTTTATGTTGTAAATTAAATTGAACATTTGATTATAACATTTAATTAAACAACTTTTTCGGATTTTTATTTGAAAGTGTCCATCAGTCCTCCCGTGACCATGGTTGCTGTAAGTATCCGAATCACCGATCCGAAACTTAATAAACAGCGATAAAATCCGAAAAAGTTGTTTCATTACAATGATTGAACAGTTGATTTTTTTTTTACAAATGCATTTTAAGATACACAATTATTTTTTTGGAACCAGAACAAAATGCGGTTTAAGAAATTTATCAATAATAGCTTACTACAAATAAATTGACATTAAAATTAAATATAACAGATTTAAATAATTAAATTAATTATAAACAGAGTAACGCGAGATTTACGTTTATGGTAACATTAATTTTTATATTTTCTGAGAACATTTACCATAGTAATGTATATTTTATTTACACCGTCGGAATGTGGAATTTTAACAAACAAAAAACCCACCTAATTAAAAAAAAAAACTGATATTTTGACGTTAAAATTTTCGATTGAAAATGAAGGTGCTTTTTCGATATTGAGGTCAAAATAAGCTCCCACTTTCTGACCTCAGATCGCCCGTAATTTATTTTTCTTTCATTTTTTTATTGTTATCGCTTCTGTTTCCAATGGGTTTCATCCTACTATTTTTTTCACATTATACCATTTACAAATGCTAAAAGGACTGGTCTTTAACTATCTGTAAAAATTTTGCGTTATAGAAATGAAATCTACTACAATAAAAATATCAGAGTCCAGAATAGCTTTGTATAGAATAACATAAGCAATAATTGTTTGAATTCATATCATTATTTCTGAGACTTACACATGTAAAAATCTGTTGCCATTAACAAAAAAAATATATAGACAGAATTCCTTCCCTTAGTTTTTGTTGTTCATTTTAATTTTCATTAAATAATTTACTATATAAATAATAAATACTGTGATAAAATGGTTAAGTGATTTTATTAAAATATCTTCAAAGATACACTAAGACTGAATTGAATTTGGCTGTCAAAGCTTATTTGTTTAATACTCGATTTAATAGAACGTAATTATTTCAAAAAGCAGCATTAATTTTTTTCCACGTAAGTAGTATTACTTGCATGCTGATTACTAATCCTCATTTATCGATAGTAGTCCTATGCCCAGACAAAGTGTAAAAAAATATTTCCTATAAAAAAATAACTATTTTTATATAATTAGTCGATTTAATAAGTGTTTGACACTATTAATTTTAGAAATGTCAGATCTGTAGTTTTTTATTTTGTTCTGTTCCTCAAATTTAATTTTAAAAGTTTAGATAGTTTTTCCTTGTTAAGCTAACGTTTTTTTAGCTTTGTATTACATATTATTTTTTAAATAAATTAATGATATAAGAAATAAGGAAAACTGAATGCGTTTTTAATAATTTCCAAACATTCTCAGCAAAGTTATCATTAGGATAGAGTTTATCCTGCACTAAATAGTAATCTCCGGTAAATAAATTTTAAATTCTACGTCATAGTTTTAACGGCAACCTTTAAATCAGGCCCTGTATTTTTAGTTATATATATTAGTGTTGCTCCGCATTTAATTTGTACTGTACAATACTTTTTTTTTATTTTAGCAGGAGAAAAAGTGCTTTTTAAGTTTTGTTTGTAATGTAAATGAAAACAGCTCTCTTATTATAATTAAGTACAATAAATTAGAAATTCCATTATTATTCTACCATGAAAAAATAAATCAATAATTTTGTTAAGTGGTGTGTCAAATATATTTTTAATTTATTTTAATATATTTATATTAAAATAACCTTACGTGTTTTATTTTCCCAACTATTTTAGTGAATTAGGGATTAAATGCGTATTTTTTTATGTTGCTTTTTTGCTATCATGAATTAATGATTGTACAGGTAACAAGTCATCCATGATGTGACGTTGTTGTGTTCAATAAGTAGTTTGTATATATGAACAATATATATTGTGTGGTTACGGTATTAAGAATATAGCCACCCCCTCTCTTACTGTGGGTGTCGTAAGAGGCGACTAAGGGATAACACAGTTCCACTACCACCTTGGAACCTATAAAGCCGATCGATGGCGGAATAACCATCCATCTGCTGGCTTTGAAATAGACAGGCCGAAGACGGGCAGCAGCGTCTTCGGTGCGACAAAGCCAGTACTGCGGTCACCAACCCGCCTGCCCAACGTGGTGACTATGGGCAAAGCACATGAGTTCACGTTATTTTTGGCGTAAACTTGTGGAGGCTTATGTCCAGCAGTGGACTGTATAGGCTGTAATGATGATGATATAGGAACAACAAATATAATTACTGAATGCTGGTTTATGTAGTGTCTAATTCGATACTTATGTAGTACTTGCCAACTTATTAAGTTGCAATAAGAACTTTATAGGTTTGCAAGTATTCCTCGTACGCAAGTTTTAACTTCGCAGTTTTTAAATGCTTATTATTTTTTAAACAAAAACAGACTATAAAGGAGAACATTCTAATTTTTTTTTTTTTTTTAATAACATTTCTTTACTCGGTGTACCGAATATTCTTATGATTGTTTATTCGAAAGCTGGTGCTTGTCAGATCTGACGACTACTTTTAGTGTATAATTAGTAGTGCGTACATCGACTATTTAATGACTTACGTTGATGATGTTTTCATCTTATTACTGGTCGATGTAAATTGATATCGTTGTTTTTTTGTTTGTTATCAGATTTCTTACGCATTTATTCTAGATTATTAATTATATGGTAATGAAGGAAAACGTCAAGTATAAGACTTTACACTTGTACAGTACATCAGAGACGGCATATAGTATAGTACCTATTTAATACTAGCTGACCTGGCGAACTTCGTATCACCTTATTTTTTTCTGAAATATAATAATAACATAATATATCAAAATAAAATATAGCCTATCTTTTAAGTTGGATCAAACTGCACACGGTGTGCAAATTTGACTAAAATCGATTAAGTAGTTTAGGAGTCCATTGAGGACAAACATTGTGACACGAGATTTATATATATTAAGATAAAGAAATATAGGATTTAAAATTACACAGGTACATATTTGGAGTGGGAGTGCACTGCACCAGCGCTCTTTAGGACGCTAAAGAGCGCTGGTGCAGTGCACTCCTGTACCTGTGTAATTTTAAATCCTATATTTCTTTATATTAAATAGGTACTATACTATACTACATTACGCCGCGCCATTGACGCCGCGTTGGCGCAACGGTTACAGCCATGGATTGTACCTGTTGCGTTGGCGGTTGCGAGTTCGATCCCCGCTCATGACAAACATTTGTATTGGCAATACAGGTGTTTGCCGTGGTCTGGGTGTTTGTGCAGTCCTTGTGGGTCTCCCTACCGTGCTTCGGAGAACACGTTAAGCCGTCGGTCCTGGTTGTTATCATGTACACCTGATAGTGATCGTTACTTGCAGTAGGGAATATATCCGCCAACCCGCATTGGAGCAGCGTGGTGGATTAAGCTCTGATCCTACATGGAGAAAGAGGCCTATGCTCAGTAGTGCTAATTAGTAGCTAATTGTTTTGATTTCATTCAAATACTTGGCGTAGTATTCAACCGCTGTCAGCCATGTACCCCAGCGCGTCAGCACTGGCTCTGGAGGCAAAGGTATTCCGGGATATAGCTCTTTAAATTTTGAGACCGTGCTTAGTGCTTTCAGAAAGATTTTCTTCACTTTTGATACCAAACTGTCAACATTATTAAACTGGAACCTTTTGCATTCGGCTAGCCTATTTACACCACGTGCCAAGCATGTTACGTTATCATTTTCGTATATAGCACTCTAAGTGCATCAGCAGTTTTCACCATGTAAGTAGCTGCATCAGTAAGTATTATAAAAACTTGTTCATGTTTAACTCCACCAGGCCACAAAACACTCATAGCATGCAAACACGTAAAATTATATCAATTTTTGTGAACTAACTCATGTTCTATAGTATAAAAATCGAAAATTCCATATTTTGATTGTGATTTATTTATTTATTTATTTTTTTTTTTTTTTTTTGTAAAATATGGACTTAACTATGAAATATGTAAAATAGAAATTAGTTTTTCCCCATCTATTATATGATAATCGATGTAAAGAACCCATTCGAGGCCGAAAATCGTGAAAATAAAAATATGTATTTAAAATACATATTAATCAGGGCCCTATTTATAAGTATGTTTATCGAAAAAACAAAAATATAATTAGGTATATAGCTATACTAATTATAACACAAGCATTAAGTCACTAGAAACAGACGACCATGTGTGTATTGTGTAGATATTTATTATTTATTCATAATATAATTATGTATTTGTCATTGAGACTCACCTATAATGGTTCAGCTATTTAATGTATAAAAGACACATACCATAATAATAAAAAAATATTACTGGTGAGTTAATACCTATAATAGAAGTGAAATGACTAAACAGTGAAGATCACAAAATATATAACTCTTGGTGCTAATAAAAGCTTTCTTTTTATTTCAAAGTTGTATTAATATTCATCACACTTGACAAAATAAAATATCAATTACACATTTTTTATTTTATTTTAAAATAAGAAATACAATTTGTGAATACAAAATACCTAATCTATAAAACAATCCACTTAGCCTCTCTAATAAATAAAGGCACATTAAACTGATTGATAAATAACTAAAGACACTTTTTTATATTTAAATAAATGTTTATCACACAACTTAACACGACGGTATAGGAAAATATCACTAAAATATCTTTATGAAAAAGTTCATAAATTTTACATAATTATTTTATATTTTTCATAAATAACTTGCCATAAGAACACAACAAACTATTTTTTACCACAACGTAGAGCAGAATTAGTATTATGAAACAAACAGTTAATATATTTATTTGAGATTCACTTAGTAACAAATTGATTATACTTTTATGATATCAACATTGAACACAGATGTTTTACAACAGTATATTGAAAAGCACTACAAACATCTCTAAGAATTTTATTATAATGCTGTGAATTAAAAGAACATCTATGTATAATAACTGGATGATTAAAATTGTTTATTTACAATATAATTATGTGAAATATACATTTCATTCATTGATGACTAGATAAAAGCTACTGCCAAGCTAACTACAGCAAGCATAGCAATTTTTGGCAAAATTTTTCTTAAAATTAATGTAATCATAAGAATGAAGATAATTTTGAACACTTAATTAGTTATCAGCAACAAACAACTTTGGTATTTCTGATTCTAATCTGATAACTCGTACAATTGAAGTCAAACGCCAATTGTCATATACATTTGACTTTTTTGGAGAATACGATTCTGGAGGCAAAAAGGTACTGTAATATGATATTAACTCATGAGATTGATCTCCATCTAAATCAGCAATAACTAGAGATTTCTCTTGATATTCTAAATCTGGCTGACATGTTGGTAAAGGTGTCCCTGAATCAATAGAACCCCGGACACATATTTGTACAATATCAGTTTGACTCACATTTACATGCACATATGTTTGAAGATTATCAAATGACACTAATACAATTCGCTCCGAGATATCATGTGCTGTGAAATTAGCATACTTGATAAACGATGATATAGAAGCAACATTTATTGTTGGACGATAATAAAATATGTCGTATGGATTTTTTGGACTCTCATTTGGAACATTATACCTCACTTCATCAATTTTCAGTGCACCCTTTGCGAGGTGTGCACTGTTCCACTGTCATAATTTTAAGACGAAGCCCCTTATAGAGTTGGCAAAGGCAAATGAACTAGGTTTCATAGCATACACATGATTAGCAGAATACTCCCAACTGACGTTTGTTGTTCCATTTTTTTCCAGCAACAATTTCAAGTTAACTCTGCACGAGTTTGGGCAGTCACCAGAATTTTCGACAATAAGTTTTCCAGGTCCATTAGCATAAATTTCCCAGTTATTAGCAGTACTCATACTCTTTTTCAAACTTACATTTACTCTTTTTGAAACTGAAGATATTATGAAAGAGTGATTAACAGATTGGTCTGTCTTCATTAGCTTTTTATATAAAGTGGGATACGTAATCTGCCTCACAGCTTCTGATGTGCCATTCTTACAGATATATGTGATAGAGTCAGATTCCTTTAATAATTTAATCAGTAAACAATCATGGACTGTCATAGGATCGCCAATGATATTGCCCGTTGCTCCAGATATTATGAGCAGTGAATTATGATTGGCATTAGGATACATAGTTGCCACAGTCATGAGATCATTAATTTTATCCTTATCTATATCTTTAATGACAATTGGGAAGTCTATAGCCACGATATTGCTGAAAACTTTACCTTGTTTAAGAACATACCAGTAATACGTTCCTGATAAAGGGTTGAGCGCAGCTAGCAGACCCTCTGAGCCTGACACAATGCAATCTTTTTGTTTATCACGATTCACATCAATGAGGTGACAGTCTATCTCGGTCGGTATTCTAGTTTCCCGTGTATACCAGCCAACTTTACCAGTATTACCAACAATCAACAACACTCCATTCACATTATCTATGTTGCTTTTTTCATCTTTCATGTGATTTCCACGATAAATAAATATAAGGTTTTTCGTATTAGGAATGGCACCGTCTACGACTTGAACTGCTCCGGATAACTCGATTTCATCGTAAGGGATTTCCCAGCTGGTTGTTTTATCTTGCCACTCATTATTAGCACAACTGCCGACATCCGAACACGGTATTCCCCAAAGAAATATAATTATAGTAAGTATGCAAACAAAAATCGACGCGAAGAACGCACAGCGCCGCGAAAAAGACATTTTATTCGACATATCGGACTGTAAGAAACTCACGTTATCCATAGTACTTTCCACTGTTTTTTCATTTGAATTATACTCGTCCATGTCACTCATACTGTAATTTTTAGATGACAACAATCCACTGTTATAATCCAAATTATTACACTTTTCCAAAGCTTTGATGTGTACGGCATTTTCTAACTTCTGATCATCTTCAGACTCTGAGTCCGAAAGTATTTGCTTCAGTGGTGCATAGGTACCGCCGTTACCATTCGCTGACATGGCTATTATCAAATTGCTCTAAAATATGCCTTACATTTCTTATTTTGTAATAAATAATTCAAAAATATTGATATAAATAAAATCAATATTCAATGACGGATTCACAGATTAAGTATTAGGTAGTTACTATTAGGGATATTCCGATACTAATAAATACGAGTAGGTACTCGATACTTTTGATTCGATACCAAGTATTTATTGTATCG
Organism: Melitaea cinxia; assembly: GCF_905220565.1. NCBI lineage: Eukaryota > Metazoa > Arthropoda > Insecta > Lepidoptera > Nymphalidae > Melitaea > Melitaea cinxia. The sequence goes on from NC_059403.1 coordinate 13,717,929, forward strand.
AATCAATTTTGCGATACATAATCGGTATCGAAACAAAAATACTTGGTATCGAATCGAATCAGCAAAACAACCGAATACAATAAAAAAAAACGAGAACGCATCATACAGAACTAAGAGAGCAAAAACGAAGCAAAAACAGTCAGCTAATCAGGTTACCGAGTTACCGGTATTCGTCGCGTGGCGGCGTGAGTGACGCGTTGTCTCGCGCTGGGCTAGCCGAATTCGTCCGACTTCAGCCGAGCCCGCCCGAGCCAAAAGCGAGAGAAGAAAACACCCGCACCCGCTCGCAATTTGCGAGAAATTGCGAGCGGGCGAGAATGGCGAGATGATTTGCGAGTCGCAAGAAGAATTTATAATAAATAAATAGTTTTTTTCGTCTCAATTTTGTTTAAATTATTATCCTTCAACGTTCATTGAAAGCACCCTCAAAATAATAAAATAAAAGTTCCAAAAAGTATCGATATCAGTAAGTATCGATACTTGAGGAGTACTTATTTGTGTAGTATCGAAAAAAGATTTGAGTATTATCGAAATGAGTAAGTATCGATACTTAGGTGGTATCGGAAAATCCCTAGTTACTATATAGGTTACTACGTAAGACCAACGATTTTACTCTTTGGACCAACGTAAGACGGTTAACGGATAGATGGGTCACGCTGCGCCGATTGCCGAATCTCGAATAGGGAGGGACACGAAAAAAGTAGCGATACTTTGTGATATCGAGTGCATTTCCATTCGATACCGATACTTTTGTACTTAATACTTTGCATTTGATACTTTTACTCAATGAGTACTTTTTGGCAGGTATCGTACCGAAAGATTTAAATAGGTAATATTACCCTATTTTTGTTGGTCGACTGGAATTTGTACGATAATTTGAAGAGACGACTTTTTTTTTGTCGTCGACTGAAATTTGAAAACAGTTGTTCAGTATTGGGATAATTTGAGACGATGATCTTTTTTTTCGGAAGTCGAAGATCAATACTTCTAGGTATCGAGTACTCTTATGTTTGTACCCGATAACTAAAAGTATCGATACTTTTGTTTTTATACTTTTTTAATACTTTCTAATCACGAATGACACTTGTTCTAAAAGACGCGTGCCACAAGCGACCTAAGCGACCGCAACGTCCGCAACGCCCTTTCTATCGTTCCTATGGTATGGAGTATGGAGCTATGCGTTCCACCTAAAGCCCGTGGTCGTCGCAAGCGATCGCTCGACGTCATAGATTGTCACTGTTCGCGACCACATTACATCCACTTCACCCACAAAATATAGGTAAGTCAGAGTTGGCTTTCAAGATGATGATTGATTGGTTTAATGGCTTTCAGTTGTGCCAGAGAAGCACGGTTGATTCCGCCAATGTCACGTAGAGTGGAGAACACACGTAAGAGATTGATTGATCGGTGCAGTTGAGATAACAGTCTCAATTTAATTTTGAAAATAGGCAAAATAGTAAGACTTTCATTGTTACACCTTAACCTAAAACAACACAAACATTTAATGTTAAACTAAGACAACTGCTGTTAGTAACTAAACTATTACAAACTAATTACTCGCCAAAAGACTCGACCACCAGAGCAGGCTGTGTTTCGAAATGGCTACAGCACCATAAACCACATCCATACTGTTCGGCAGATTATTCAAAAGACAGAAAAATATAATCAACCGCTGTGTATGGCATTTGTGGACTACGAGAAAGCCTTCGACTCTGTCGAGACCTGGGCTGTCCTGGACTCTCTGCAGAGATGTCATATCGACTGGCGATATATCGAGGTACTGAAGTGTATATACGACGTGGCGACGATGACCGTTCATGTCCAGGACCAGAGAACAAGACCTATTTCCCTCCGGCGTGGGGTAAGACAGGGAGATGTAGTATCACCGACACTGTTTACCACTGCGCTGGAGGATGTCTTTAAAACCTTGGATTGGGGGGAACGAGGCATATCAACGTCAACGGTGAATTCATCTCTCACCTTCGTTTCGCCGACGATATTGTCATCTTTGCGGAGACGTTGGATGAGTTGGGCCAAATGCTGGCCGGCCTAAACGTGTTCTCCCGACGTGTCTCTGTATGAACTTGGACAAAACGAAATTTATGTTTAACAACCAAGTCATACCGAGACCGGTATCAGTCGATGGTACCCTTCTCGAAGTTGTTCAGGGTTATATTTACCTAGGCCACACTATCCAACTAATAGGCCGCAACAATTTCGAAAAGGAAGCCGATAGGAGGATTTGGTTGGGCTGGGCGGCGTTTGGCAGGCTTCGCCGAATCTTCACTTCGAAGATTCCGCAATGCTTGAAGACAATAGTCTTCAAGCAATGGGTCCTGCCTGTGTTAACATACGGAGCCGAGATATGGACACTGACGAAGGGACTGGTCCACAAGCTTAAAGTCGCTCAACGAGCAATGGAACGGACTAAGCTTGGGGTTTCTCTCAAAAATAGGATTAAAAATGAGACTATCCGCGAAAGAACGAAAGTAACCGACATATCCCACAGAATTAGGAAGTTGAAGTGGCAGTGGGCCGGTCATCTGTGTTGCAGGACCGATAGACGTTGGAGCAAACGGGTCCTGGAGTGGAGACCGCGTCTTGGCAAACGCAGTATGAGACGTCCTTCGGCCCGTTGGACCGACGATCTACGTAAGATTGCCGGTGTAGAGGATGTCTGACGTGAACTTGGGGAGGCCTATGTCCAGCAGTGGACTGCAATAGGCAGAACTGACTGACTGATATAACTATATGCATGTGAAAATCTCAATTCTTTTGGAATCACAAACAGATACTTTAATTTTATTTATATGTATTTTATATTATAAAAATGAGTCGCTGAATGTGTTGCTAAGCGCAAAACTCGAGAACGGTTGGACCGTTATCTCTAATTCTTTTTTTAAAATGTTCCTTGAAGTACGAGGATGGTTCTTAAGGAGAGAAAAATTCTAAAAAAAAAAAATTTAAATTTCCTGAAAAAGTCTAAAAACAACACTTTTCTATACTCCCATACAAAAGATTTGTGATAATACTTAGAAGTCAATTTGAACTAAATATAATTATGATAACTATATATAAAAATGAGTCGCTGAATGTGTTGCTAAGCGCAAAACTCGAGAACGGTTGGACCGATTTCTCTAATTCTTTTTTTAAATGTTCCTTGAAGTACGAGGATGGTTCATAAGGAGAGAAAAATTCTAAAAAAAAAAAATTTTAAATTTCCTGAAAAAGTCTAAAAACAACACTTTTCTATACTCCCATACAAAAGATTTGTGATAATACTTAAAAATCAATTTGAACTAAATATATAATAACTATATATATCTCTTATATATAACTAGCGACCCGCTCCGGCTTCACACGGGTATAAAATATAATTATAGCCTATGTCATTCACTGAAAAAATGATTAAAATCGATCCAGTAGTTTTGATTTATTCATTACTGCCCGTGGCCCGCACGCGTTAACTTAGAGTAAAAGCCGGCTGGAACCGTCGCAAACGCTACGTACCGCGATTTTTAAATCTGTAATATCTTCGAAAATATTCATTTAAATCATATGCTGTAAAAGGCCATATAGATCTATATTAAATAAAAAACATATTTAAGGTATTTAATTGGATAAGGATTAATGCTGTATTGGTTAAAATCGCTTCGAAAATTAGCCATTATTTGTCATAAAAAGTAAATGACAAAAAAATGTTATTGTGGGATATCCATAAGAGATAGGTATATACCATCGCGGAGTTTTCTGTAGACCTTTTCAATGTGTACAATACTTAGTACATTATTTTGATAAATCTCGTAGGGTTCAGCCTGCGTTTGCAATTTAAGCGAAAAAAAAATTATTATTTACGACATAACATTAGAAAACTCAAAAATAACAGTATTTCTCCACTATTTAATGGATGTTATTATACATGTAAATCTTCCTCTTGAATCAATCTATCTATTAAAAAAAACCGCATCAAAATCCGTTGCGTAGTTTTAAAGATCTAAGCGTACATACATATGCAGGGACAGAAAAAGCGACTTTGTTTTATACTATGTAGTGAAAATGAATCGCAAAATGTGTTGGTAAGCGCATAACTCAACAACGCCTAGACTAATTTTACCAATTCTTTCTTTTAAATGTTTATTGAAGTCCAAGAATGGTTTTTATGGCGAGAAAAATTCGAATAATTTCCAGAAAAACCCTAAAAACATGCCTTTTCTTTTCCCACAAAAACGTTTTCTAACTAAAATATAGAGTCAATTTCAACTTTATTGCTATTCAATAAAGTTCATATTAGGGCGCATTTTAGGTAAGTTATTAATGATTAAATTGATCTTAATTGTAGACCGCATTTTAATTTTACATACAGTAAAAATGATATTAACTAGCTATTTCACATTACATAAAATGTTCTTGCGGGGGCGTTAACAATGGAAAATTCCCGTTTTTAAACTATCGACTCCAAATTTGTTACGAATTTCCTTTATGTGATGTAGAAATGATCAATGAGCGAATTTTAGAATAACTCATCCCCAATAAGGATTGCGCGGATGAGCGTTAACAATAAAAATTTTAAATGTATGTAACTCCGAAACTACTGAACCAATTTTTATCAAATTTTGTACGCATCTATAATTTGGTCCAACTTGGGAGATAGGGTAGTTTTTATCTCAATCGGACCTGGTAGGTGGCGCTGCTATCTGTATGTAGCTCCGAAACTACAAAACCAATTTTTATCAAGTTTTGTAAGCATCTTTAATTTTGTCTGACTTGGAAGATATGGTAGTTTTTATCTCAATTGGACCCGGTAGGTGACGCTGCTATCTGTATGTAGCTCCGAAACTACAAAACCAATTTTTATCAAGTTTTGTAAGCATCTGTAATTTTGTCTGACTTGGAAGATATGGTAGTTTTTATCTCAATTGGACCCGGTAGGTGGCGCTGCTATCTGTATGTAGCTCCGAAACTACAAAACCAATTTTTATCAAGTTTTGTAAGCATCTGTAATTTTGTCTGACTTGGAAGATATGATAGTTTTTATCTCAATTGGACCCGGTAGGTAGCGCTGCTATCTGTATGTAGCTCCGAAACTACTGAATCCATTTTTATCAAATTTTGTACGCATCTATAATTTGGTCCAACTTAGGAGAAAGGGGAGTTTTTATCTCAATCGGACCCGGTAGGTGGCGCTGCTATAGGTCTGTAACTCCGAGACTACAAAACCAATTTTTATCAAGTTTTGTAAGTATCTGTAATTTTGTCTAACTTGGAAGATATGGTAGTTTTTATCTCAATAGGACCCGGTAGGTGGCGCTGCTATCTGTATGTAGCTCCGAAACTACTGAATCAATTTTTATCAAATTTTGTAAGCATCTGTAATTTGGTCTAACTTGGGAGATAGGGTAGTTATCTCAAATGGACCCGGTAGGTGGCGCTGCTATCGGCATGTAAGCTATCAAATTTGGAAGCTGTTTTCCGGGCAGGACAACGTCTGCCGGGTCCGCTAGTAGAGTATAGATTTATGTGCACATTCTGCTGTGGTTACGGCAGTAAAAACTATAACTATCCCCTCTGTACCCGTGCGTGGGTGTCGTAAGAGGCGACTAAGGGATAACACAGTTCCATTACTACCTTGGAACTTAAAAAGCCGACCAATGGCGGGATAACCATCCAACTGCTGGCTTTGAAATACACAGACCGAAGACGGGCATCAGCGTCTTCGGTGCGACAAAGCCAGCTCTGCGGTCACCAACCCGCCTGCTCAGCGTGGTGACTGAGGGCAAAACACATGAGTTAGCGCCAGACATTATGGCCTAACTTGGGGAGGCCTGTGTCCAGCAGTGGACTGCGATAGGCTGAAGTGATGATTATTTATTAAATATTACAAGCTTGTGAACTTTAGCCAACTATATTTTATACACTGTGATCGGATGTGTGACAAGACCTATCATTAATTATTAATTGACCATAGATCATTCAACTGTCTTGAAAATGGATTGACTATATTCAACGATTCTTTTTTCTCAAACCCACTTCCTAAATTAAATTAGGAGCGACAAAGCCAGCCCTGATGAAAGGACTGATGGGATGATAGCTGGAAGGGAAGAATCCTGGGCTTGCCAGGTTTGGGTATACTTATCACGTTGGCTTTTTTCCACTGATCCGGGGACGAGCAACCGGCCAGAAAGGCGATGTCAATCATAACGAACATCATGATAAGCTATAGGGGTAGGCGTTTTAACCTTTTGTTGGTGATTCGGGCGGGCCTGGGAACGTTTCGACGGATGACGGTGAAACCGCCCTGCGTTCGACGTCAAGGTCCTCCATTGAGAGGTATCCAGTATCGCACGGCTCAACGCTTGGAGCATTGGCGCTCCAGACTACTCACAAGGCACTCGGCCTTATCCGTATAGTTGCTCGTGAATATAAATATCCTTTAAATTCACAAGCAACGAACAAAATGATCATTCTTTCTATGCCATGATACGTAGGTTTTTTTGTTGTATTATTATTATTATTATTATTATACTAGTAGAGCTCACTGTACCGTGAGAAACCGACATTCCTAAAAACCACACAATAAAATTAAATAAATATTACGATCTAACAAACGAACTTAACAAAAATGGTTATGTGGTTAATTTATACGCGGTAGAAGTAGGAGCGAGAGGTATAACAGCAAAATCTCTTTATAATTTTCTGAAAGAACTTGGCCTGTCAAGAACTGTAGTAGCCAGCAAGTTCTATTTTAGAATGTGTCTAAAGCTGCACTAACAGGTTCCTACCAAATTTGGCTAGGCAGGGCGGGAAATTCGAGCAGTGAAGGTGAGTGTTGATGTGCATCTCAAAGGGGGCCTCCTCTTAAACCTACACCCAGGTCGCAAGTCCTGGGAACTGCTCCGAGGTTCTCCTTCTGCCACACGATGGACCCGGCACCCGCACGGTGAATCCATGGAATGCTAAGAAGTTTGTCTCCCCCTCTGTGTTACTTAATAACTTTTTACTGGGTGTATCGAATTGGATTCTTTTTTTAATCGAAAGATGATACTTGTCATGTTATCCTATTCAAATTAGATCGAAATCTGGGGAACACTTTTCGAATTATCTCTGATAGTGCATATTTACTTGACTATTTTTTCGTCTACCTACGTTGTATTACTTGTCGATGATATTAAAGTTGGTTTTTATTTGTTTGCGAGCAAACATAATTATCTGTTACTTGGTTAAACAGTCATGCAAATATTAACTTAAGGTAAAAAAAATGGAAGTAAAACAAGAAGTAAAGGCAGAATGTATATTTTTTGTATATAAATTATTTGCAGTTCTTTTTTATGCATAAATCTAAGAACAAACACATTCCTATTATGTCTCAATTAATTGGTGTTTTGTGTCTTACATATGGTATAAAAATTAATTTGAATTTACATATAATTGTTAATTTAACAAAATACTTCAAAATTAAACATATGCCGGCTCAATGAGGCTGTTACCAATTATATTTCACATTTGCATAATTATATTATTTTTGCTACAAAATATTTGTGAAACGTAAAATTTATCTGAGATTATTTAAGATACACAATACATTCTACATTAGTGTATGTCACTAGCCAATTCCCTAAACACTACACTAAGCAACCATTATATGGTTATACATTTTAAATTGTTAATTATAATAATTTTAACACTAATTAGAATTAAAAATAAATAGGGAAAAAAAAACTATTTACATACTCAGCCTCAAGATATCTGTTATAAGTTTCATGACTGTATTCAAATCTTTAGATGGCACATATTGATATTACAATGGTTCAAAGAAAATATTAATATTAGTTGAAATTTTCCTCCTTTTATCAGTAATGAATTTTACCTTTTTTAACAAATAATCAAAAAACATTTTGAAAATAAATTATCCTTAGAAACCACAACATTTTCAAGATTCATTTCAATTATTATTAACTTTATCTTAAATAGGAACAAAAAATAAAATATATGTAAGTATCAATGATTAAGCTAATTTTATTAGTTGAGAAATAAATAATATAGCGATACAAAATAGTGTGATGATATCTTAATATAATGGACAAGATTGGGCATTTATGGACATTGCTTACTGAAATAAAGATGCTGTTACAACAAGATAAATTCTGTGATTAGAATTAGTGATATACAGATTAATTCATAGATGCTCAAGGAATTCAGTCTTGCATTACATTCAAATCATCTCTATATACAGATTACAGACCGTTTACACACTTAACACAACATCTGCGTAAATATTTCACTAAATACCATAGTTGAGTCCCATATTCAATACTTACAAATAATACAGAAGTTACAATTTAACTATTAGAAAATAATTGTTTATTAGTTTCATAAAGGAGCCTGCCCTTTACATCTAGCATCCTGTACTAGGTGTTGCATTAATGCAGATTTGTACAATAAACACAGTTTTAATACATCCTGTATACTCTATGTTGCACTACTCTCATATTGCCGTTACTATTAGCACAGTCATTTTATTTCCATTATATATTTGCTCTAATATCCTAATATCTTCACTAGGCATCACTTTGACGCGATTGAACTACATAAAGACTAAAGAACAGATCCAAACGTTACATCGAGAATGGATATTCGCCGAGATAGTCTATTAGAATGGGGGGTAAAGGTAAAAGCCTATGTTTAGGGGCACGCCATAATTTTGGTGTCAGTGGGTTTGAGTCCAGTACTTTATGAATTGCTAATCGGGCTGCGTGAAGTAGAGTTGGTGGTGCTTTCTTAAGAGGTGTTCTGAGAAGAACTGGAGAGTGTGGGCATCCTTCACGATCTACCCACACGGTACCAGCGGGTCCCCGGTCGCCGGCGCGAGCGTAATGTTGCACGAGCTCCACAACGCATCGAAACCGGGGCATGTATTTGGCAAGTGGGAGATCACAATCTAACCTGTACATAAAAAAATATATATTTTACATGTAGAATCATAATTTGTACTTAAGTCCAGTGTATTATACAAATGTGTAGTTATATTTTTAATATTTTTTTATGACGTCATAAAGAATTTTTAAATTTTATGTTTCTTTGTTTAAGTTGTAAGTCACTCAAGTTGCACATTAATGGTTTGAAAACATTTTAGCAATTTTTTTCACAAATTAACGCGGGTGAAGCCGGGGTACACGGCAAGTAGAATATAAATTATGACACTATCCCTGAGGTCAACTAATTTAACCCAGAACCACCATACTCGGAAGAATGATGACACACATTTTGTACTGAGTGCATGAGAAAACATGAATCAAACAATTATTATCTAATACTTGTAAGTCGTTTCATAAACAGGAATTACTCTGAATGTAATGAAACAAACAACTACCCGTAAAGTATTTCATTAAATGTTTATAATTACTATTTTATGAATTAAGTATATTAATTGAAATATAGTTTCTTACTAATCTTTTTACAATATTATAACAAAAAATTAACATAATTTAAAAATACTTTTTAATTTTCTTTGAGGTCAAATTTAAATAGTTTATAATATAGAAATTTACATAATAATAAAACAATGGGACAGTCCTCCCGTGAACGTGGTTGCTAAAAAGTATCCAAAACGTCGGGCATCTCAAAACTTAATAAACCACGATAAAATCCGTAAAAGTTGTTTTGTTATATTGAGTGAAATTCACATAAACATTAGAAAAGAAATTAATATTTTAGGTGATCTATTAAGAAACTTTGACAGTTAAATGTTTATAATTTCTAAGAATATTAAAATATTGATCATTAAAAAATATGTGACTTATCTGTGTGTGATACTTTTAATAAGTAGCTAAAATTTGTTAGGCGCCAAGATTATCATAATTTATTGTGAAACAAGATAAGATAATGTCACGATAACACAAATAATACACCAAGTTTGACATACACTTATTAGAACTTTTACTATAAGATTAATGTACATACTTTTCTATAAGATTCTTATACATTGTATATTTTTCTTGTATTCATTTCTTACATATAATTCATTCAAATTTTATAAATTATGGAAACGATGACAAATTACAAGAATCTTATTGAATATAAGGATTATATTAAATGCTGGTAATAGGAATCATTGTAGAGTACACTCATAGAATTTGTGGTGTTATCATTATTGACTAAAAACAATACAAAAAATTACATCTTATGGTTAATAAGAAATATTACATACTAAGTAATTATTAATATACTAAGTAATTATTTATATATTATTGCTTACCTAAAGTAGCCATGCTCATAATGTAGCCTCACAGACGTTGGACCTCTCTCTGTTTGTACCGATAGAGAAAATATGAAATTTCTGTCACCGGAATCTCTAATCAGAAAAGTTCCCACGCTTGCATCTTTAAGTAAGTTTCTAGCCCCCTGTAAGTAAGAAAATTGCAATTAAAAATTTGCATTGTAAGATAATTTAGTTAAGACATTAGTAATCAATTAAATACAGCAGTAAATTGCTTCAAAATCATTAAAATCATCTATACATAAATAAAATGGTAGGAAAGTCAAAACTGTACATTGAATATTTTTTTAAAAGAATACTTGGGGTGTGATCTACAATCGATACGTCTGTATGTATGTCCGAGATAAACTCAAAAAGTACTGCATGGATTTACTTGAAATTTGGCACGAATATTATTAAGAAGTCGGGTTAACATATAGGCTACATATTATCACACTATCACCTACAGGGAACGAGCAGTGAACCTTTATTTCTTCAACGCATTCTGTAACAATGTGTAATCTAACGACGCATATTTGAATGTTGTTGTTATTATTCTAATAACCATGTCATAAGCTAGCTTCACACTATAAATTAAGACATTCTGTAGTATATTTAGTATCAGCATTGCACCCTTGCGAAGCCGGGGTGGGTCGCTAGTATTATATATTTTAATAAGACAAAATTACAAACCTGCCAGTCTAAGTTTCCATAGTACCATCCAGATAGCCTTAATGCTCTCAGTGTATCAGCCAACCTTCTTAATTCGTCATTATAAGGGGAAGGTATTAATGGTGAAGGAGGTGTATATAAGGGAGAGTGTGGCAAGTACGTTGGCTGAAGAGTGAAGGGTGATGTGACAGGTATGATGGTTGTCACAGCACTCTGTGCATGCGCTTTAGAACATGCCACTGAGACTCTGAGCTCATGACTGCAGTTCGGACAACACGCAACACCCGCTGGCCAACTGTTGAGTGGCACCCCCACTTCCACACACGCATCTATAACAATAAAACAAAATAATTTAGTTATACTATTATGATAAATTTGATCCTTATCAAATTGAGGCATTACATTTTACATTTTATTTATTTTTGGAATTATTATTATTATTATTATTATTCTATCAAATTTAATCCTTTTTAGCATTAATTTGTACTTATGTACTAGTCTTGTATTAACAAGACTAGTACGCACTAATATAAAATTCTTATATTTAGTAATAAATCATAACTAATTGTTAACAAGTACGTTTTAGAAATATTTAACTAAAAATGCAAAAAAATATATTTATTTCGGTCTTTATAGACTTAAGAGAAATTTAGTTTATATAAATCTTAACTTATAAATAACCTTCATTTTTAACAATGAAAAATCATACGTGAAACCTCAAGCATTCACTGTCACGAGACCCGAATGAAAACGATATGATTGAAACAAAAATAGAATTGTATTGTTTTACGTTTTGTTATATTCTACGAACGTGAATGATGAACGAATATACATATATTTATATTTACACTTTAATAATATTGAAATAACTCTCTCTATGAACTCACTTTTCTGTAATAACTTCGTAGCTATAACAGTCGTGTTTAAGGAACACGGTATCGCTTCCCGTCTGTCAATCAAGCACATTTTACGTTCACTTTTCGGTGAACTACTATACGGTCCACCACCCTTGTGTTCGGAGGCCACGGTTTTATCACTTTACGAAAATAATGACACTAAAAACTAGCACAAACAGGTCCACTAAAGTATTTTATTTTATCACTTTGTACTTTTATAGTTTATGTCACTTAAACGTTTGTGAGAATTAATCAAACTACCAACACTTTCTAAACATCGTTTCCGTCCAAAATTCATGACATTAGTGTTGTAACTCTTGTCGAATATCGATAAACGATGTTTGAATAAATCTTTACTAGCACTTATAAATAATTATTGGTTTTAAACAAACGAATAGTTTAAATACTTTTAATCGACGCGTCACTACTCCAAGACGATGTAACGAACACTACAAATACAAACTACACAGTGCTCAAGCGGAGGACGAGCGAACGTGTACACGAAAAAGTGGGGAGGATGTGTGATGTACGCTGGAGGACGACGACGAGCGAACGGCCGCGACACCAGAGTGAAACGAAACTCGAACGTTCACTATTTCTGAGAATTCGTTCACTAACCAACAACAATTATCCAGTTATCTAGTCGTTTGCTTGCTATCTTCATTGAATTGTATTATTTATTTGTACGTAGCACACGATTCTGCGTAACCTTACATTCATGTTTATTCTACTCAATTCATTCTGCTTATTAATGAATAATGCCTATTGTACGTATAAAGAGAAAATTAGGACTAAATTGTATTTCGGCTACGTAAATATCTACATTAATAACATAATATGCAAGAAGATTTAACAGTCGCAGTTAGAAATGACAATTTTGTGTTAAATTTTATGAAAATGCGTTAAAAGATATAACTAAAAGTGTATAGTATAGCCAAAAAAAGAGTAGCTTCGACCTAAATACATTAGGTAATGCGTGACCTGGTTACAAGAGTGGGTTCACTCCACTGTAACTGTGCGTGCAGCTCTAGTCACGAATGTTTCCTTGAAATGCTATTACTTTTCACGATTTCTATCATTATAGCTCAATATCTGTTTTAGAGAAATCAAACTATAACCCTATCTACATCTATCTGCAGTATATTTTATTCATAATTTTAAAGCAAATCAAATTTCAATGTTTTCGACTTCATAATAACTAACAGTTGAAGTTGATACTACGATGGTTTGCTAAGCTTAAGATTGGTGTGTAAGTAGTATGCAAGTAATAACAAGTAATTATTTTCCTAGATACTACATCTACTTTTCACATCTCTTAAGGTTGTTCGGACATAAATGCACTAACTTATAAAGATTAAAAGCTATTATTTTTTATGTTATCAATTACTATCACATACGTCTAAATTAATTTGGAATAGATCTAACAAAGGGTTATCGTAAAATAAATTATTTAAAAATTGAAATTTAGCATGTAGAGAATTTTGACGCCGCGTTGGCGCAACGGTTACAGCCATGGATTGTACCTGTTGCGCTGGCGGTTGCGGGTTCGATCCCCGCACATGACAAACATTTGTATTGGCCATACAGGTGTTTCCCGTGGTCTGGGTGTTTGTGCAGTCCTTGTGGGTGGTCCTCGGGAGAGCACGTTAAGCCGTCGCTCCCGGTTGTTATCATGTACATCTGATAGCGATCGTTACTCATAGTAGGGAATATGCCAACCCGCATTGGAGCAGCGTGCTGGATTGAGCTCTGATCCTTCTACATGGGGAAAGAGATGCTCCGCAGTGGGATATTACAGCCTGAACCGTATAAGCAAAAATATTGTAATATCAAGAATTTAGTATTACTCATAATGTTTTTAAAGTTGTAAACATTGAATTTGCGTCTAATTTTTATTTCAATTACAGTTATGGTTTTTTATTACTAGTGTACAAACGTAATGAGTACGGCTAGATTTATTAAAAATTGATAGAGGTAGTAGTTTATTTATGTAAACTTGCATTTTTGTGTTCTTTAATAAAACCAGTATCCCAGATTCAGCTTAAAAGTTTCGAAACAGATATGCCATTTCGAAACTCTACAGCATACAGGTATACAATTCATTTTAGTAAATTCGAACGCGCCATACAGAGCGACCCATACAGGAAAGTACCACGGGGCCAAGCCTGACCCAGGCTTGGCCCAACTATGTAAAACTCTGGGCCAAGCCTGCAAGCCAGGCTTGTCCCAGTATTGGTAGAAGTCTGGGATGATAACGATGGCCCAAGCCTGGGCCAGGCTTGGTCGCCGGGACTGGGCCAGGCATGGTCACCAGGACTGGGCGAGGCTTGATCGCCAGGACTGGGCCAAGCCTGCAAGCCAGGCTTGTCCCAGTATTGGTAGAGGTCTGGGATGATAACGATGGGCCAGGCCTGGGCCAGGCTTGGTCGCCGGGACTGGGCCAGGCTAGGTTGCCGGGACTGGGCCAGGCTTGGTTGTCGAAACTGGGCCAGACTTGTAAGCCAGGCTTGGTCCAGTCTTGGTAGAAGTCTGGAATGATAACGATGGGCCAGGCTTGGGTGCCGGTACTGGGCCAGGTTTGGTTACCGGGACTGGGCCAAGTTTGGTTGCCGGGATTGAGCCGGGCTTGGCCCAGTCTTGGTAGAAGTCTGGAAGGATAACGATGGGCCAGGCTTGGGTGCCGGGACTTGACCAGGGTTGGTTGCCGGGACCGGGCCTGACTTGGTTGGCAAGATCGGGCCATGCCTAATTCCCAGGACTAGGCCATGCTTTATTGCCAATATTAGACCTCGCTTAACTGCTATTACAGCCCAAAAAATTAAATGCCGAATATTTTCCATTTATAAAAAAATGGGATTAATAATTGTAAACAGATGTTGATAGTAACTATATTTTTATTATAATGATGCACTAGTTAAATTACATTAAAATACTTCACTGACTGTAATTAACAATACGATATAAATCATCATCATATATATTAATATAAATAATGCTTGTTCTACCGGTGACAACCTATAATTTTTCAATCTTTTGCTAACAATATTTTAATAATTTGTAAATCTTTGTGAATAATATTTGGATAGTTTTTAAATACCAAAGGTTTGCGTTTTTCCTCGTTATCTTTTAAAGATTTATAAAACTACAAATGTCGCAATGTCTTTGTATGGCAAGGCGTCACCGATAATATTCCAAGCTCTTTGTTTACTCGGTGCATCTCCTGACTGCTGGACGACTTCTAATATTTTTTTAACTTGTTGTCCAATGGTGTAATTGACGCTTTTTTTTTACTTGAGACATTTCAGTGCAAATAATACGCTGCAAATATTTCGCAAGATGTTCGTAGGTAGTTTGTGATGCCTGGAAATTATACAATAAATGATCGTGGTAATATGTATTATTTTAAAATTAAAAATGTATAATATTTTCGTACAATAATTGACCAGTGCTTTTAGCCTTTGATAATGGTAAAAAGTGAAAAAAAAAAAACATTATAGTAGTATATAACCGTTTTTTATTTCTTTACTTTTTACGTGAAATTATAGCTCACTAACGAAGAGATTTTAAGCAATACAGTATTAACCCTTATCCAATTAAGCACCTTAAATAGGTTATGCATTTAATATAGATCAATATGGCCCTCAGCTCACAGCATGTAATTTAAATGAATAGTTTCGAAGATATTACAAATTTAAAATGCAGGGATATAGCGGTTGCGGCGGTACCGGCCGGGCGGCGCGGGCGCGTGCCCGTAAATAATAATAAAAGTAATAGCGACCACACCAACTTTGTTATAAGCCGAGGTGCGACCTCCTAAGGTGCCTGCTCTAGGAGACACCCTAAAATTTAGGGTGTCTCCTAGAGCAGGCATTAGGTAGGTCCTAGGTCATTTAGGGCCTAAATGATAAATTTTGAGGTTATAAGAAAAAAGTGTAAATAAAAAATGTATATATCTTTTTATTACCTACAACTTTGCCATTTACCTTATTTCCGTAAGACTTGTAGTTTAGCCAGAAATCGACATAAGCCGTTTTTATCCCCATAACCCCTCACTTCCCGACATTTATTTTTCCTTTCATTTTCGTTGTATTCTCTTTCTTTTCCAATGGGTTTCATCCTACTATAATTTTTTAGGTTTCAAAAGCTAAATGTACTGGTCTATAAGTAAATATAATAATAACAATATTAATAAAAACAACAACAACATAATCCTTAATTATTAATATGTTTGTTCAATGTCAATTTGTAATTATCATGTGTAATTTCTAAAACGCGTATCATTTTTCAATTATTATTACATGATAACTAATTCAGGAAATATTAAGTAAGTAATACCTTTAGGTTCCATTATACTTTCACACGCAGCTTCATCGCTCTTATCAGGTTCCTTCTAAATTGTCGTTGGAAGGAATTACTACAAGAGCATAGGCTCAGCTTAGATCAATCATAGATTCACTCTCAGTGCTCTCAACATCATTTGTTTTAAAGGATTTTTTAATCGGCGTGATCCTTGATTATAATCCTCTGAAACGCCAATAAATTATGTTACTACACGATTACTACTACACCGAGCACCATTACTTTTATTATTAGAATTGAAATTCAATAACATTAGCGAAAACAAATTTACGTTGTACAATTTAAAACTTCTAAAAGATTAAATTCGATTTTGATATCTATTAAAAGGTTAATTACAATGTATTGTCTCGAGATAATTTTAATACTATAAATAAAATAATTAATGTGCGTAAATACTCACTAGCTTAGCTGATAATCTGATTGGTTATTTTAACCATGTCATGAAATGCACGATTTCAAGTTCAACCCATTTATTCAGACCTTTTGTCTTCATCTTTTTTTGGTGGCCACAAACTTAGTTTAACAATTTAAATTTATTTATAACAATTTCCGTCATTATACAAGTAAAAAAATGTTAATAATAACCTAAAAGAAATTAAAAACGTTGAGTGAAGCAAGCACGTTGCTCGACTGATTCAACACAACAGTAGCGTAGCGTATGTCGCAGCAAATATTATGAAAAAATATGGCTGTCGTTTCACCGTTTGCGCAGGTACTATTGTAGACAAAAGTGCTAAGGCAAATGCTCCACGAACCTCTGCGGTTGCCCGTGAAATTCAAAATATATTATAAAATATATACTAGTATAAGTTTGTCAGCAAATGAATAATTGAATCGTGTATTAATAATAAAGAAACTCTCGATTATTATTTTCTTTTGAAAAATATGTAAAGACATCAAAAATCACATATATTATATTATATTATTTGTATTATTTTTTTATTGTACTCCTACACACTACACATTCTTGCACATACCAAGGTTGACTGGTAGAAAATGCATTAGCGTTAAGCCCGCCTTTTGTACACATTTGTTTTAGTGTATTTATTGTACAATAATTAATTTAAATAAATAAACAAATAAATCATTCTTCTCTCGTCTTAAAGTTGGCTGAAGTTGATGCATTATTTTGACACAAAATTAAACGTTAATAAAATAGACAAACGAATCCATTTCGTTCGTTATTGTACTCTAGGGCACGAGAAGCGTGTGCGAGGGTGGAGAGGGACGCAAGGCGACAGTGCGCGCTTACGCAGACCCGAAAATCTGTTACTACGCAAGGTTTTGCGCATTCAAGGTCAAACACGACGCGACACGTGAACAGTTGCTTTGCTACTTGCTACACTTTCTATTGTCTCCGTGTATAGACATATTTATATTGAGCATATCAATTTACGGCTTCTAGTAATTCTTAAATAATAATAATAAAGAAAAATAAACGTGTCTGACTGACTGTAACAATTAATATTTTTTTTCTATCAATTAAAAATTAAATCATTTCAGTATTTTAAATTATACAGTTAATTTATTTAGCTCATAGTTAAATTGTAGATTATCAATTTATGGAAAAAAACTCAATTTAAAGTTTTAAATAATTATATTAAGTTTTGAAGTAATTAAGACGTGAAAACTATTTTATCGATTACTTGGCAAATAAACTTAAATATGTACAACAATAGTCTAATATTATATTACTTTTATTTATTCTTATAATGCTCATATATCTATTTTAATATATTATAAGTTACAAAGCTTTGTTTTTATTTTTATAATATTATATATATATATATATATATATATATATATATATATATATATATATATATATATATATCGGTTCAGGTTTATTTCTTACACACATATTAATAGTTCCGACATTCCTTTTTTGTTTTCATTTTTTATTTAGTTTTTACTTTAATTAACATTCCACAACAATAAGTATTTAATACTAGGTTGTTTTGTTTCGGATCTTCCAAAACTTTATTTTTTCAATTAAATTATTTTTTCATATAGTTTCATACGACACAAACTCAACAATAGAATATACAACTTTATCTGTTCGCGCAACAGGTATTCGTAATCTACTATAAGCTATGATGACACGAGTTTCAAAACTATATTTTTATTTTTATAATGTTTGATTCGCATACTTATTTAATTCATTAGTTCTTAAAGTTCTATATAAAACAACAAACAAATATAACAATAGTCTTTCTTTATTTTAAAATTATTCCTTTTTTTCGGTTACATTATTAACCTTTTTACATTGCTTGGTGTTGTAAACATTTATTATTCGAATTTCGTTACAATGTGTTTTGGTCCAAAGTTGGGTATTCATTGGCATGGCCGAGGCTAGTTTAACCAGTCTTGACCCACGCTTGGATCTCCAATGAATAGCCAAGACTAGGTTAGCCAGTGTTGGCCCAAGGTTGGCTGATCATTGGCATGGCCGAGGCTGGGTTAACCAGTCTTGGCCCACGCTTGGATCTCCAATGAATGGCCAAGGTTAGGTTAGCCAGTCTTGGTTTAAGGTTGGGTGATCATTGGCATGGCTGAGGCTGGGTTAACCAGTCTTGGCCCACGCTTGGATCTCCAATGAATGGCCAAGGCTGGGTTAGCCAGTCTTGGCCCAAGGATGGGTGATCATTGGCATGGTCGAGGGTGGGTTAACCAGTCTTGGCCCACGCTTGGATCTCCAATGAATGGCCAAGGCTGGGTAACCCAGTCTTGGGCCAAGGCTGGGTAACCCAGTCTTGGGCCAAGGTTGGGTGATCATTGGCATGGCCGAGGCTGGGTTAACCAGTCTTGGCCCACGCTTGGATCTCCAATGAATGGCCAAGGCTGGGTTAGCCAGTCTTGGCCCAAGGATGGGTGATCATTGGCATGGCCGAGGGTGGTTTAACCAGTCTTGGCCCACGCTTGGATCTCCAATGAATGGCCAGGGCTGGGTTAGCTAGTCTTGGCCCAAGGATGGGTGATCATTGGCATGGCCGAGGGTGGGTTAACCAGTCTTGGCCCACGCTTGGATCTCCAATGAATGGCCAAGGCTGGGTAACCCAGTCTTGGGCCAAGGTTGGGTGATCATTGGTATGGCCGAGGCTGGGTCAGCCAGTCTTGGCCCAAGGTTGGATAATCATTGGCATGGCCGAGGCTGGGTTAAGCAGCCTGGCCCAGGCATGGGCCAATACTGGTACGCCGAAGCTAGGTTTCCCAGTACTGGCCCAAGCCTGGCCCCTTTGTCAACTCTGGGGGTTTCCTGCTTGGGGAGTTCCCCGTATTGCGATTATATTTGACATTCTGAGAAACCCCTACCTGCGAGTAGCTTTCACAGCCATGAGCCATCTGCCGTCTGCCTTATGCACATTTGACACACAGCTGCCCAATCTTTTGTGCAGATTCAATTTATAATAATTGTTCTTAAAACCAATAACTCAGTGTATAGCTTTGTTAACATACTTTTCAAAAGATATGCGAATATCGTGATTGTAGATTACGTATCTATGATTCAAATATTAATTCGTTTAGATGATAATAATTTCACGTAAACGACGATGAGGTCATTAATAATTTTGAACTATTGCTTAATTTAATATCAGCATTGTATAATTTAAGTTTTTATTGTTTAGCGCTTTTTGTATTTTTTTAAAGTACTTTTAATTTTTTTTAAATATTTCATTTCTTAAACACGTCTGTTCTTTAAATATGTTTTGTTAATTAAAAAAAATATCTTGAGTGTAATCATTCGCACATTAGCTTTTATAGATACGAGTATGAAGGTTGCAGGTGTATTTTTTGTAAGTAAAACTTAATTTCATAAATTCTACACAGGATTTAAATGAAAATAAATATTTAAACAATAGATATAATAAAACACGCATAGTATTTTACTATGAACTAGCGACCTGCCCCGGCTTCGAAAGGGTACAATGCCGATACTAAATATACTACAGAATCTCTTTATATACAACGTTCACAGCTTTTTTATCATTAGACAATACAAACCTATTTTCTTTTTAATGCCGACTTATCATGGACTTTTTAAACTAAATTTAATAAAACTTAGTTAATTTTCGCCTCCAGAAATACTTGTACACATTTATAAGGTCACCCTGGTTCACAGAACTCTTCGTACTCCGATTTATATTTCTCAGAGCGTACCGTTGTTCTCAGTACCTCTTCAACCGAGAGGGTCAGACGATGAGTATACCATTCTCAGAATTAATTCCGATAATTGTTAAGTATATTACAAGACGGAACAAGTGTATGTTGGAACTATTACGTAGGAACTAGTTGTATTGTTCGAAAGGTTTTGCTTGAATGAGCATAAGCTCACCGTACTCACTGGGCTATCCAGGTATTGTCTAGTATATAATCTCTCTAGCCTAGCATATATAACTTATAATATTAAAACTGATAATTATGTTAAAGAACAATATTTTTTTTCATGTGAATATTTTTTAAAAGCTGTCTGAAAGAGAGTGATCTAATAACAATAAAATCTTCTGTACTTAGGTATTATTTCTATATATAGTAATCATAGTTCAACTAAACTATGATTGATCGAATAATTGACTCAGCCTGTAACAGCCCACTGCTGGGCATAGGCCTCTTTCTCCATGTGGGAGAAGGCTCGGAATATAATCCACCACGCTGCTCCACTGCGAGTTGGCAGATACTCGTATATTACCTACTTTGAATAAGAGATTGCTATCATGTATCTATGATAACAACCGGGACCGATAGCTTATGCTTTCCGGGCCGCGGTGGGTCTTCCACGCTGGACCATGATGATTACCTACATACTTACAAGAAGTAAAAAAAAATTCTGCTAGTTTCCGGTGTCGTTCACCGTTTCTATCAAAGCGTCCTATCTCCAACTATATTTGTAAGTTTTTTACTATATATTAGGTAAAAGGTTATAAAGCAAAGGGGCAAAGACTTACCGTGAATCTGATTAGAATAGCTTACATTGAAATGGATGACTAATTTGATTATACTTACAAAATTATTATAAACAGTCTATTACACAATTATTTATTCAATAACATTGTTTCGCTTTGCCTCGGCGTGTTCGCGCTTGTGATGGTTTTGTGCTATAATGATTGATTCTAGGAACAATGTCTATGGTGTAAATAAGGTAGATGAACCGGTCGGCAAATAGATATAAATACAGTATGCCTTTTATGTATATCACATTAATTATATAATTGTTATGTGTTACAAGTAATACTTTGAAAAAATTGTGGTAGTAAATAATACACTCGTAATAGTTCGCCGTAATCATTACTGTTAATTGTTTTTTGTTTTTCTTTTCGTATAAGATAACACTACGAAGAGTTGTTTTTTTACAATAATATTAACAATTATATTAAGTTTTCTAATTTATTGGGAAAATCTTTTTTCATATAACTGATCGCATAACAAACACTTTACTTATTTTGTAAAAAATATATAAAAAGCCAATAAAAAATAAATATTAATCACTAAGTAGTCAATTGGTATAAAAAAAATCAGAAAGATATCTAGATATTATATTTGAGATAATGTTATCACTGAAATCATTATGAAGTCATCTTCATATTATTTTCGTTGTATGTTTATTCGCGTCAATTGTTAAGATTATTTTATTTTGATTTTTTTTGGTTTTTTTTTTTTTTTTTTTTTTTTTTTATAAATAAATAAATAAATAATAAATAAATAAATAGTTACACAAAACACACACGGTCGTCTGTTACTAAAGTAAGCAACTTAATGCTTGTGTTATAGGTTACAGCCGACTGGTATATAACTACATATTAATATTAATATTTAATTATATAAATAATTAATATTTTTGGTTTATAACGATATACATTATGATTAAATCGCGTGTGCGATTAAATATATTTATATGATGAATGACAAATCAGAGAGTAGATGTAAGAGCAGAATATAGAGGACAGCGTCTCCATCGGAATCCTTTGTTTACGGAATCTAAAAAGGAAGGAACAAAAGGAATTATTATATCCTCCATAAACAATCAACAAAAAATTAAACTTTTTTGTTAAAATTTTAACAAAAGATCATAACTTTTTTTAACTGATACTTAGAAGGATACGCCTACGCTTTCAAGAATATCTATTATTCTATACTTGGCATTGTTACTAAGCACAATTCTTAAAATTCTCTTCGTAATGACTGTACCGTTCTGAGAATAATATTCGTTACTATTTGCTTTCTTAAAACTAAACAAAAGTAATATTGTAGGTGTTAATTTCACGCACTCCCAATACTCGGAAAATGATTAATAAACGTTACTTCGTTATATGACAGCGAATGTCCCGAGAATCGATAACGAAAATCAGTCGAGTGTTAAAAATACGAATACATATTCGTTCTACGAACTAATTTACATTTTATTTTATGGTAGAATGTCCGCACGGTGACAACCGCTTTGACCTTAATAGACCTGTATATAACAAAATAAATGTAGCCTGCATAGCGACAAAGTTTTCTTATGTGTCATAACAAACTCAAGAAGATTAGACGTTTTTCTCCATGTTTATCGCGAATAACTTACAACTGACAATCTTTGTTTATGAGGGTTCTTGAATTAAGAATTAAAAGTTAAACATAAATTCATAATTCGTTAAAATTGTTGCTATAATTATTATACTGAAAATAATATTGTATCTCGCTTCAGCCTGTAATATCCCACTACTGGGCATAGGCCTCTTTCCCCGTGTAGGAGAAGGATCAGAGCTTAATCCACCACGCTGCTCCAATGCGGGTTGATATTGAATATTTATATTGAAATTGCAATATCTAATTGTAATAGTTGTTGTGAGCTTGCTTAAAATAGTTTATCGCAATACGTGGTCATTAAAAAAAATCTTTTGCAAACAATTACAGATTAAAAATATATCAGTTACTATAATATAAATAAAATACTAACGCAGGTGAAACCACAGTGTCCGTCTAGTTTAGAATAAATAATTTTAAAATAATATTCATAACAGTTTTTTAGTGTCTGAATTAAAGTGAACGATTAATCTTTCAATGTTTTTGTATGCCACAGGCGAATAGATTGATAAGTATAATTAATTGGATAAATTAAGTTTTTATATATTTTTTTGTAATAATATAAATGATAATATACATATTTATAATATTTTATGTACCTAAGCTTGTAAGTTTCTTCTTTATATGTAATGAAATAAAGGAGTACCTACTAATACTAATTGGTAATAAGTATTTTTAATTTAATTTTAAATGGCGGGCAACTCATTTTAAACAATAACAATAATAATAATAATAATAATATCTACAATATCACTTATAACATATTTTTTATAATAAACGTCTCAGACTCAGCAAACCAAGTAGGATAAGAACCTTGTACGTACAACACAACCAAAATCGACCAGTCAATGACAGGCGGCCTATGTATGGCCTGTTTGCGTATGGTACAGTGCCATAATTATATGGTATGGCTGGCTTACGTAAATTTGGCATCAATGCGAATCAAAAATGCAACCTGCCTCGAAAGAGTCAATTGTTAGCACTACTGAGTCAACCCTAAGTACATTTTATGTTTTCATATCACAAAACAAGTCGATTTATCTAATAGCACATGAATATTGTTGTAATAAGGAGAAATCTTTACACAATAGATAAAAAAACAGAACTGGACACTTATCAGATCAATTCAAGCGCTAACTGGAATAGTACGATATTTATGATTCATTATTTATAACAACATTGGCAATAATGGGTGGTTTATTTTATTTAATAACAATATATCTATATATTAATACGTGAAGCAAAAACTTTGTAACCCTTGTTAAAAAAAATGTGCGGACGGAGGAATATGGAATTTATATAGAGAAGTTATATACCTACTTATAATTTATAACTAGTTTATATAGAGAAGAAGTGCAGAATGCTAATATATATATTTTTAATTACGCATAAAATACATTAAATCAATAAAAAAATATTACACACACTAATTGTAATGACACACAAAGAATAGATTAATTATAGACTATAGATTAATATTTTCTTTACTGAATGTCAAACTTAATAGCTAATCTATATGTACTTATAAAAATTAATGTTTATCTGTATGTCCTTTATAGAATCGTAAGCTGTGTATTTGATCATGTCATGATCTTTAGCAAAGTGTTGTGCATGAGTTCACAAAGGTTTCTAAGTTGGTACGACGAAAAAATAAAAATAAAAAAAGCGTAGCAACGTGCGAAGGGTACATATATATATGCGTTCAAATTTATAATTTAGATTAATTATAGTCGAATTTTGACCATTGGGCGACCACTAGTACTTATAAAACTGTAACAAGATATAATTGTGATTTGTGCATATTGAAAATATTTAAAAGAAAAATGTGGATGGTATTTTGCAATTGGTTCTGATACTGAAGCTAAAACGATCTCTTTTTTTTGTTTGGATCACTTTCTGTATTGGCTTCACTTTGTAGGAACTATGATTATGGATAGTTTTATCCCAAAACTCATCCCAGTCAATTTGGAGAGGCCATGAAAGTCAAAATGTATTATTCTGAGTGAAGTCACGTATGTGGCTTGTTAAATAATTATTATTTGAAGAAGTGTTTTGGGAGTAGATCACTGTTATTCGGCGAAGGATAGGATACCTGACTGATACTACCTGGATAAGAATGACTGCCTTATAACTAAATTTAATTTTAATAAAATAAAAATGTCTAAACAAAAATATAATACATTATAAAAGAATTTCTGAGTAGCATATAAACATAGAACTATGACGTGAAACCGAGACAAAACAAAGGTACAACGACTCATGATAATATGACCTCACCAATGATCAATTAATGCAGCGAATAGCCTAGTTCTGATTAATACACTTTTGATTACTAAGTATTATTTAATGTTTGTTAAGTATCGACACATGGTATTTGTATGTTTAGGATTACATCTTAGATGTTCTATTGTTGTTTTATAACCTTATACTAAATACTTAATTAACAGAAAAACAAAAAAGGTCTTATGAAATAGAAAAAATAATTGTTATGCTAACAAAAAAAAAAAAAAACAGCTAAAGCCTTATTATTCGGTTAAAGATTATACTTATTAAGGATAAAGATGTGTGGATTTAGTGGCGCTTTATTTCATGTAGGATTTTTTTTAAATAATAATTCGTCCTTGCCAACTGCCATTGTACTAATATTTTTGTATGTATCTTTTAAGATCTATAACGAATATATTATAATATATATATTTTTTTTAAAGATTAACTACGGATATTTTGCCGATTCTTATCTGCAGAATCTATATTCCGAATCAGTATTAACTAGCTTCACTTTCGTCTGTATTGAATTAATTAAAAATAAAATAATTTTAATTTGCAAAAATATTTAAAAAGTCCTTTTGAAGTTTTGAAGCATAGGTACTTGAACAGAGTTATTTTCACTATATGATTTGATATAATATCAATGATAACCTCTATTTGCAGTCAGAAACTCTTCTTAATAACGTTATATGGGAATGTCGTAGTATTATGGTAACTTCAAACGTATAAGTAATACATAATGCAATAATGTTTTATAATTAAGTCAAACAAATTATCACAAAACGTTTACACTGATTAAAAATACAGATGTTAGAACGCCACTCACGATTCACGACTGTCGGAAGATCGTATGACCTCATCGATGTAATAATTATAATTCGTTGACAGGATTTCGTTAGCATAAAAATTTAAATAATAAAATAAGAGGCACGCTGTTTCTAGAATTTAAAAGTATAATATTATCTGTTAAAAAAAAGTTTTTATGTATTATAATTTCATATAAAAATTTTAATATAAGCAGTCATAGACAACAACAGTTTATTTTTTTATATATGTGCTATTTCTCTATAAGTATTTATATAATTATACATTGGAATTCACTTACCATGAAATACCTACTCATTACAATAAACTTGCATTTTTATTTAAAACAAAGCAATACTAAAATAGCATTACTAGCATTTTATTTTAATTGAAACGTGCTGGTTTAAATATAGCTACTAATAATAACAGACATGGTTAAAAAGAAATGTAAGTATTAAAAAACAATGCCACAATACTAGGAAAGGCCTTATGACGAGTGCGACTTCTCTTGAAGTGCCGCTCTATGGCTATAACGTTTTATACTTCAATCTGACTCACATAGGGCGAAGGTTGGCCTTTGTTTTATTTATAGGAACTCACTGCAAACAGACAAATTTTCTTCAAAATAGTTTTCACTCAAACATTTGTTTCTACATCTAATTGTGCTTTTACTCGTAAACTTTTTTACATTTTTAAATTAAAACGACTATGCCATTGCTTAGTTAGGTATAAATATGGTTTTTAATTGATTAGTCATTAACCCTATATGACTATTATAACAATATAATAATGATATGATATTTGACCTCCATATACCTATTTACTAAAATAATTAAAAATTGCAAAATTTGTGACGTAATTCTCTCTTATTGATATAACAATAAAAATCTCTTGTAAATACATCACTGAATAGACTTTAAAAAAAGTTAAAAAATGTTGTTTAAGATGTTTTGCCTTGGCGTAATAATGGTGTGCTCGCAAACGAAAAAAAAACCGACTTCAATTACATCAACAAGTAATACAATGTAAATAGACGAAAAAAAAATAATTAAAAAAAGCACTAGTCGTCACTACGATTTTCGAGGGTTTTCCTCGATTTCTCTGGGATTCCATCATCAGATCCTGGTTTCCTTATCTTGGTACCACACTTACGCCGAGTTGCACGAAACAAAATTAAAATTTAAGTAGAGATTAAACTAATTTAATCACAAGAATTTCATACAATACTTGCGATTAAATTAGTTTAATCACTACTTAAATTTTAATTTCTTTTCGTGCAACTCGGCGTTAGAATACCTCCTTTCCAATAAAAAAATTATCAAAATCGGTTTATAAACGACGAAGTTATCTCCGAACATGCATAAAATATTATACATATACGGTCGAATTGAGTAACCTCCTCCTTTTTTGAAGTTGGTTAAAAAGGGTCTCTCTTTTCCCTACTCCAACATAAACACAATTTTTTTTTACTTCACTGGCAAGAAAAAAATCAATCAGCACTTGAAAACACGCGCTGCATTAATTATGCTATTAGCTCATTCATGGAATTATAATAGCGTTCTTATCACAGCAGATGCAATCTCCGGAAGCTAATTGCTGTTCCTCGTAATTGTTAGTCGATAAAAAAATGAAATATATCAAAGCGGTGAGCTTTGTAACAAATTTTTTGCGTAGTTTTGATTGGCAATTTTCATTTAATACTGGCCAAAAGTTCTGTTCACATGTCGTTTTTTGTATATTGGTTACTATTTTTTTTTTTTTTTTTTAATAATGAAATAAACAGTTTTTAGGTGGCTGTAGACCGATTATTTATCATAGGCTACAAAATTTTAAACTAAAACTCATAAGATAAACTATCACAGCTGCGCGGAACGTATGTATCTATAATGTATACTTTTCATTTATTTATTTTATTTTATTTAAGCTTACAACCGGCTTTACAGGAGGACTATAATGTGCTTATATTAACTTTAGCTATGACAAATGAAATCATTATATTCTACTAGCTGTACCCTGCGCGCGTTGCTACGCTTTTTTTTTGGTCGTATCAACTCAGAAACCTTTATAGGCTCGTGCACAACACTTTGCTGAAGATCATGAACATTATAAATATATATAGATTTACCAATTGCATCTAAGTTATAATATTACACTGTGATACATAATTATGTGTAACCATGCAGATAAATCCGAACCGGCTTGCTAGTATTAGATGCATATGTTATCAAGGTAGATATTAATTTATATTTTATTGTTGTTTGACATGAGGCTTTTCCGATCGAAGTTTACATATTACAATAATCATAATGTCAAAAAAAATTGATATGTACATATTTTAACGTATAATTTGTATAAGAAGATATTCCTTAGTCGATACTGAGAAAAAATTGTTTGTATCTGTAAATCATGACGATTATAATTTTTAAAAATTGTGTAATTTTTTCTTTATTAAAATTCTTAATTCCTGTTTCTAAATAATGAGAGCATAATATATTGTGACTAATGTCTCACCATCAAGTTATTAGTGGGCATCGTTAAAAAAATCGAAAAGGAAAATATATAATTCTACAAAAATATCTTTACAAATTCAAAATATTCGTAACTGTTCAACGTCAGTACATTTTGTAAATTCAAATCACAGTATATTTCAATATTCATAAACTTGGTAAGTGTATTTAATATTCTGATAAAGTCCAAGTACCTTTAGTTTACTTGTAACCCCCAAGTAGAGGTTGAGGATTTCATGTGAATTATTTCTTGTCAAAAGAAGCCAATGGTTTGTATCTATAAATCTTTTTTGTAGATATAAGTATATATGTACATATCCTGTTGAAATTTTTAGCTTAGTTTTACTGGAAATTTACAATTTGATAATGATACGAGTATATTCTTATTTAAAAAAAATTAAAAGTTAATGTAATCACCATAGACTCCATAGACCATAGACAACTAACATCTGTAGGTATTTATTAGTCATAATAATCTTTTTCTTGCATAGTCTTGACACAAAGAAAATTTATTGTATAAGCAAGTTATTTTACTCTTTGAAAATTTGGTTCTTCGCTGCTTCCGCGAATAAATGTTACGATATTAAAATAATCATATCATATGCTTGCGATAAAAAATCGACGTTTTTTCATGGTTAAGGATTTCGTGGAAGGACGCCTAATAAAAATTTGATCATCTGTCAATAAAAATGTAATTAGTTATCGGAATTTATCGACGTTCTCGTTTTACCTCGGTCTAATTTGGGCCGGTCGATTAATTGGAATTATTTATGAACGAAGTTCGATAGAATATAGAGAGTATAAATAAATATAAAACAGCAAAATTTTACAAACTATTTTTATTGCTATATTTAAATAATCACGTGACGTTATTCATAAAAAATGTGATCTTTAAATTTTATAGAGAAACTAAGCCTCTCGTCCTAGGTTTCGCCGCGGATTACACGATTTTTCGTTCCATTTTCTCTAGTTGAAATATAGCCACTGTTAGTATATATATTATATATCCTGATAAAATATTTTTTTTTTAATAGAGAAGGTTTTGATCCATTATAATTATAACAAATAATTAATCTTGCTTTATAATATTAGTATAGATGATGGTTTTCGTTTCTAAGAACGTATATCAGATTTATCTAAAAAAAAAAAAAAAAAAATTTAAATGAACAATCACATTTGTAAAAGCCTATCGATTCCAATTACTATGTAAAACATGTAATTAAGATCAAAAATCAGTTCCGGCGAAACCATTCCATCGGCCTCTAATGGCTACATTATATAGAATAATGGATGAAATTATCGAAAATTACAGGAAAAATGTAATCACAGGATATAATTATGTTTGATTTACCCGATTTTCTATGTTTTTTAATGTTAAATTTAAATTATTCTAATTAGATAACTATTTACTTACATAAATTATTATAGAAATATTTTCCTAAAATAGATATGAAATATAATTTGAATTCATATTTATTTGTTAACTTATAAATATAAATTATTATTTTATTCTTTAATTGTGCTAATTATATTGCGAAAAAAAAGTTGCTTACAAAAATAGAATCAGGGTTCAACAAAAATAGAATTATTTCTTTGAAGTTGGTACTAATATGGAAGATGTGTCAATACATACGAGTATTTCGCAGAAAGCTACCTACACTCAAATTTTTTGAAGTTTGAGTCAAAGCCATTTAAAGAAAATTGCTTATTATAAATATTGGTTATTGAACGTTCTACTTTAAAAATAGTCACAAAATTCATTTCTAGAGACGTCACACGGAACAGGCACAACAATTTGGAATTCACTGAAGCAATATCGCCAGAGAATATTCAATTTAAATTGCAGATATTGAGGATGTATGCAATCTCTAATAAATATGCAATGGATATCGAATAGAAAATCTTTGTTACAAAATATTACGTCTGCATTTTGTTGCGTACATTTTAAATCTATTTACTTGTAACAATATCATAGTATATATTTATTTACAAAATTAATACCAGGGTTCGTTAATCGTATTCAATTGACAGCAAACTTATCTGGATCGGTAAAATTGTCAGATTCCTTTGGATACCTAGCCAGCGAACGATATTGACGACCTTTATTTTATCAGGCAAACCATATAGTATATAAGTATAGTATAGTTTTTATTTAAGTTAATTAATTTTACTAACACTTGTTTGGACTTACATCTGGAATAAAAAATAAAAGATAGAAAAAAAATCCAATTTCTGCCAAACATTTGAAATTTAAAGTAACTAGTGAATTGCGATTTTTATAATTTTAAATTAAATTTCAGATAAAATAGTAATAGAAAAACAATAGAACTAAGGTCAAAGGTACTGTCGTTTTAAAAATAATTAAGTATGAGACCGCTAATCCGACACCGAAAGACTGTGATCGTTATTGACAGATCAATATTTGTATAAAAAATCGGTACATTAACAAAAAATTAAAGTACAAAGTTCGCCGGGTCTGCTAGTAACACATTATAATTGTATTAAGATTAATGAAATTTAAATCGATTGCACAAAGCAATTGCATTAAATTCTGCGTCGTTAAATTACCGAGAAACATTCATTTTCTGCGTTTGTAAATAAAATGGCCTTGTAATATGAGGCTTTCGTGTTTTTTGTGTCTTAAAAATAATGTTATAAAAATAATAATATTGATATATTTAAAGTTTTACACTATTTGTAGTAGTTTTTCTAAACATTGATCATTAATTTAATACTTTTGCTCGCTAAGAGTTGTTGCTATGAAGGTTGAGTGCTCCTAATACAGACTGGAGTTAAATAGGCCACAGTTTGTACTGAGCAGTACGGTTTGGCGAATTTCCACCGTAGATCGATAATAATATAATAATCCTGGTTTTTTATCACGTAGGTATATATGTATAATCAAAAAACGTTTGAACGACGCTCACTGCTCCCAAATATTGATTTTATCCCGTATTGATCTAGCGTTGTTTCGTACATTCCTATGCTGGAGGACCTACCTACGGTAACAATATTTACGTAGGAGAGGTAGTGATGTTTCGAAATTTTCATGGCGTTGATACTAGCTAAATGAATATACCAGTTGAAGGCTTAGATTTGTTTTATTTTAACGTGATAATTGGATGATAATTTGACTAATCTAATTTATTATGATCTGAAGTGGTATAAAATATATAAATGTAATGTTGACTAGCCCGTTGGCGCAGTTTTTAGTGACCCTGCTTTCTGCTCAGGGGTTGTGGGTTTGATTCCCACCCCGAGTCTGGTGTATGTTGTTGTTGTTGTTGTTAGACACGGGCTGTTTTCCGCAACTCGTCGTCTTTATGCGCCTATTTTGGAATCTGGTGTAATATATATGTATTTATTTATGTATTTATATATGTATTATTTATAAGTATGTTTATTGAAAAAAAATTTAGCTATATACTAGTCGGCAGTTACCTATATCACAAGCATTAAGTTACTTACTTTAGGAACAGACGACCGTATGTGTATCGTGTAGATATTTATTTATTTATTTACATCAAAATTCACTTATTTTTAATTTGTAACAAGAACTTTTCTTAACTAAAAAGTTATTCAATATTAACTCATTTACAAAATATTATTCGTTTTATTATCTATATTTAAAAAAAAACCCTTTATCTATTTCTAATACACAATAATTGTGTTTGCAGACAAACGAAAAAAAACCGACTTCAATTACATCGACAAGTAATACAACGTAGATCGACGAAAAAATAGTCAAGTAACTACGCGTTATCAAAGATTACTCAAAAAGTAGTTATCAGATCTCGATAAAATTTAAATGTGACCACATGATGAACATCAGCTTTTCATTAAATTAAAAATTATCAAAATCGAAACACCCAGTAAAAAGTTATTGCGGATTTTCGAGAGTTTCCCTCGATTTCTCTGGGGTCCCATCATCAGATCCTGGTTTCCTTATCATGGTACTAAACTAGAGATATCCCCTTTCTAACAAAAAAAGAATTATCCAAATCGGTATATCCAGTAGAAAGTTATGCGGTATAATACAACGTAGGTCGACGAAAAAAGCGTCAAGTAAAAACGCATTATTAGATATAACTCGAAAAGTAGTTGTTAGATCTCAAATAAATTTAAATGGGACCGATTGGCACACACCACCTTTCGATTAAAACAAAATTTGTCGAAATCGGTCTACCCGGTCAAAAGTTCTGATGTAACATACATAAATAAAAAAAATAGTCGAATTGAGAACCTCCTGCTTTTTTGGAAGTCGGTTAAAAATATCATCATTAGCGCGAACAAAGACTCACATTTTTTCTTGTAAGTAATATTTGTTCGCGCTAAAGCGAAACTAGGTCACCTAGATAACAACATTGG
Source organism: Melitaea cinxia (assembly GCF_905220565.1). Lineage (NCBI taxonomy): Eukaryota > Metazoa > Arthropoda > Insecta > Lepidoptera > Nymphalidae > Melitaea > Melitaea cinxia. The sequence goes on from NC_059403.1 coordinate 13,750,616, forward strand.
TTACAAATAGGCGTTCTATGAAATATTGCCTATTACAATTACTAATTTATCTCAGAGATAAGACGCTTTGGTTTAAGAGAAGTTGATTCTATTGTTTTATGACGGACAAAATAAAACAATAAAAAAGTTAAATGTCAGTAAACATAACAATAAAAACTTCTTTGTGAATTGAATTTCGAATTTATAAAACGACAACTGAGAATCAAAAAGAAAATTAAATAAAAGAGTCATTGTATTTCTAAATTGCTCGACTTTATGAAAAGGAAATCCTAAGACGCGGTAAAACTAAATATTACGCTCTGACCCCTTATTACGCAAGTCTTGTGAAGACCCTTTTATAGTTTCTCAATATTCCCAGTACACGCGACGTGATGTGAATAACAAAATGCACTGGAAAACATATAAATAACACATAAACTTTGCGCTCACAAACCAACAGAAAGGGAAATTTGGGGAATGGTTTTATTTTTATATCTATAAATATATACCTAAATTACTTCTTCTTCCTACATGTCAAAGAGGCCTAGGCCCAGCAGTGGGATCTTACAGACTAAATCGTGATCATGAAATATATATACAAAACAACTTTCCTTTTTATTATAAGACCAAATCAATGTTTCGTAACATATGGCACAATTATCAGTAATCATAATGACAATACCATGATAATACTTATAATAAATTAACCCTAAAATTTCTTGCATTTACTTTTGGCCTGTATCATTTGCTGCAGATGAAGTTTATATCACACATAAGTTTCTGATAGGATTTATCAGCAGGAAGTAAAACAGCACTAGCCTATTTCAACTAACAAACTACAACGCATTCATTAAGCTTGCGAATAGGTTAAATATCTTACAGACAAAATTACAGACAAAACAAGGTTTGATCTTTATCCGAAACAGGTAAAACATGTCCATATTAAGTAGTACGAAAAAATTGTTAAATTAGGTTGAAAAATGTCAATCTTAATAAATTCTCTCAAAACATTATGCAAGCAGCTGCGAATAAAGAAATTACAAAAACAATTGTTCGTCGCATGAACACCCGCGACGCTCAAAGACTCCGACTGTCGGAAACAAGAAGAATAATGGACGCTGTTTTAACATTTCCTAAGAACATAGCGAAAAAGCGACAATAAAGGACCGGTATAAAATAGAAAGTAAGTTAAACGTATTTTAAGAGAACAGCAAAATAATTTAGAGTGTAATATATCTTTTTTTAATTTTATTGTCTTGTTATTGTTACCTGCTTATATTAAATTAATAATATCTATATATTATTTATTTTGGCGCAGAGCAGAGCAAAACAGACCGGTCTAGGCAGGTGCCGCCCACTCGAGAAATGTTCGTCTGCCAAGCGTTTAAAACGTTCCTTTATCTCGACGTAAGAGTAAATAATAAATGCGGTTTTCAGTGCACTGTGAATTTGTTGCACTCAAAAGAATATTAAAATGGCTATATTCCGTCGGAAGAGTGAAAATTTTGCTTTAATTTTTTCGTCATAATATGCTTATGAATCTTTATTGATTTTATATAGCAACTCTAAGCGCGACCGTAAATGGAAATCGGCAACACCTTACTTAATAATTGCAGTTTTAAAATTAATAATCATTTTAAGTGCTTATGATAAAAAACGTTAGACCTCAACTTCCCCGAAGCACTTATTACAGGCAATAAAAGCGCCGTTACCTTAATCATTTTTGTTATCTAGCTTCAAAGAAAAACTAATTATTTATACACTAAAGTTATCTTCGCCCAAGTTGTTTTACTGAATTATTTCAACAGTTCGCTCTTACATTATCATTTTTTTTTCTCGGTATTGTATTTTTGGAACGCTTATTGCGGTTGTCAAATTGTTTTTAAATAATTACATAATCTTCTTGGAACTCATAAATTCGTGTCGAGAAGTTCAATAACGAATGTATCAGTATTATGATAACCTATTTTAGATTATGCGAATACATTGACAACTTTGTTACATAATTTTGCTGTTGCAAATGTTATAACTATAAATATGTATACGTAAGATGAATGCGTGTACATCAGGACATGAATATATTTAGATGTAATATAGCTTAAAAACACTAGTGTTATTTAATGATTTTTTAGCTGATACCCGCCACTTCTGAATTAGTAATTATTATGAGTATGTGTACCAAACGACTTCATTACGATTTTACTACGAATGCTCCTACCATAATAACTTTAACTTTAGCCAGTACAGCGATCAATTTCGTGTGATAGATTTAACGCGATAGCAAAACATATCTACAGATAGACTAAAAACTTTTTAAAATTGAATGTATGGCTTGTATTGCTTTCATAAAGACTTAACAATTCGGTTTTCAGAACATCTCTCTTATAGAAACATCAGTCGGTGGTAACGTTTTATATCCGTATAAACTCATATTAGATGCTAGCTAATTCAGGGATCTTAGTTCCGCCATATTTTTCTGTGAATTTACAACTTTTTTGAAGTTATACTTCTTTTGGCGCGAAAAGGAAAAATGATGAGAGTAAATTTTGAATGATACGCGCGCACAACGCCACAAAAAACCGACACCCTGAAGTTAGCTATCCAATAAAGTATAACGTATATATGGGCCGTCATAAGTACACACACTTTTTTTTTATATTTTTTGTACAAACCTTGTCCTAACAAACAAAAAATATCTAAGTAGTAGAAATTTTGCGCGTACATAGGTACATTTTACGATTCATTATGTGGCCGCTACTAAAATTATTTATGTTAAAACATATTTATATACGATTTTTGTTGAAAATTTTACAAGTTATCGTGTTTACGAATAATTTATGAAATCCATACATCAGACTAGAGAATACCGGGATAACTCGTTAAAATATCTAGAATGAAAATAGCTGGCATATTAATAGAAGGCAGAAGTAAGATTCCTGGAATTCGTAAGTCTGGCACATGTACCTATATTCTGTATATTCTGTTACAACCGTTAGGACGGTGGAAATATAATAGCGATAGCAAAGTCGTTAAGACACCTATCTTGTTAGCTTCGAAACGAATTTTTGTATGTTTTTTTTTTTTATTTGTTATCTTCAGTGAGCACGTATGCAAATATTGTGTTTTTGAATGTTTTTTTTTTAAATTTAAACTATGTCGTTAAAATATATTGATCCAAAGTTTTAAAGCTTTAGATACAACCTAGCGAATGTTAGGAATATTAGGTTCCTACATTTTTAATCAACGTGAAATTATTGAAGTTATACTACTTTTGGCGCGCTATGGAAAAATGATGTGAGTAAAATTTTAAGATGCGTGCGCACTCCGTCACAAAAAATTCGACACCCTGAATTTAGCTAGTCAACGAAAAAGAAGTTAACTACGTGAAGTTAGCTAGCCGAGGAAGTATAACTTCTTAAGTGCGTACATAAGTACACACACACTAGTAAAACTAAGACAGACTAAAAGCTAAACAGTCTTACTAGACAACTTTAAAGCATGAATGAACAACACACGAATGTTTTTTTTTTTTTTTTTTTTTACTTTTATTTACAAAATGACGTAAATTTGAAATGGTAAAAATCAAATGAATTAAAAAAGCAAAAAGCAATGAGTACATAAACTTAGATATATGCACATACATATATTTTCTCACAATTGTTACGATAAATTATATCAAAAATAATTAGCGGTTCGTTCGGTTACGATGAAATGACTTTAATTAAACCACTTAATAGGTTTAACATTCTATTGAATAAGAAAATTACACCAAGTTCCTTCATTACAAATTCTGCGAATCGTTTATTAATTACACTGACTAGACTTACAGGATCAGAAAAGGTTAACTTAACGTACAAAATAAAATCGTTCATTTCACGAAACAATATATCCAAGCAATCTAGATAATATATTATTAAAGGTTTTGCCTAATTATTTAAAATGACAATGTGTCGAACTCAACATGCAAGCATCCGTAAACGATACATATATACCATAATAATATTTAGTATTACCGTTAATTACTTAACTGCAGTCCTATCTAACGTTTACTTATTTCTCATCGAAAACCATTCGTTAAATTTACTTTGTAGGATCTCAACTTTATGGTAAAGAAAGATAGCCTCAATTCTTCGTGGCTTTTGACCCTAAAGCGACGGAGCGAAAACCGATTTCATCACTACATCGCTGGAATTCTCGTAACTAAGTAGAAAGTTACTTACTCGGAACGCGTTTTACTTCTTATACGATAAAAAATAAATTAAAATCAGCTAAAATAGAATATTAATTTTACCTTCGGATGCATCTCAATAAGGTTTGAAATAATTCGGAATAATATATACATAATGGACATCGTTTAAGTAATTTTCGAAGAAAAATACCTCCAAAATTGAGGTAGGTACAAGACAACACGGCGGAGCAATTTTGTTTTGTATGCAATTTATACTTTTTGGTTTCATTTTTGAGGTTCTTTAGCTCCTTTTCAAAGTTGTTTTTTTCTTTATTTTTACTTCAAACCTGTTTTTACCCGTTCATTACTAGCGAAGAAATGTCACTTGAATGTGAACGTTTATTCCAAGAGGCGCGCAAAACGACGGTAGCTTTGCCCTATATTCAGCGAGGATAGCCGACTCACTGGCAATAAAAAGTTAAGTATAGCGTAGCTGGAGTCGAAAACACATTAAGAGTTCGGCAATGAACGTTCCGTTCCAATGTAAGAGTTTAGCCGAGCAACCTTCGCGTGTTCCGAGAACTTCGTCGACCGGTTGGCCGTTCGACGCCGCGCCGCGCTTCTCGGAAAACCGTTCCGTGGCCCATTCGATTTTTAAATAAATACGTTCCGTTATATTTCACCGGCGTAGTTCTGATTTATAGTCGGTCAATTAGAAGTTGTAGTCTGTAAATAAGAGTGACTATTTTTAACCCGCGCCAACGCTCGCGAGTGAAAGGGGTTTCCTACTGTGAACTCGTTCGACGAGTTATTGGATTACAAATTTGCTTCCATTCACGTTTTTTATTTTCGCTCATGTACTCACTTTCCCAGTTTCACCAAGCTTTAAACGGTATAAATGACGTGATACGAGGGCGTTTCGCCACATGGGCTTTATTTTATCAGTGAATACATTATTCACTGTCGTCTACGTAGACGAACCGACACGTCGACGCCAAGAATGTAACGTGCAGACGGATTGACTGTCCGTAAGGTGATCTAATACTTAACCTTCGCCGCATTGAATTACATCAGCTGGCGATAACGATATTTTACTTTATTTTCATAAACACTAGTACATATGTTATCAATACATGTTATATGAAAGAATACTTTTTAGCTAAAGATAATATTATAATAATATTGTTAAAAAAAATAAAAGTGTAAAAAGCGTACCTAAATCGAAATATCGAGAATAGGAACGAGTTCAGAGGGGAAAATGAAACGGTATCATTCTAAAATAGGCCTTATTGCTTTCGTATTGCGGAGCATTTTCGCGAAATATCACATAAAACATAAGATCAAAGCATTATTTCAATCAGTTCGTTAGGCAAATCGGTCGACCGACTGCAGTAAACGACCATTGAAATTTAAACTAGTCCCATTTCGAAGAAACGGCGTATTTTGTGCACAACCTAGACCAATGGTAATCGTTGCGTCCAACTGCGGAGATAATCAAGAATTCGTTCTCTGAGTTTCCTTTTCCTTCTTCGACAAAAAGCAATTGAAAATAAAAAAAAATGTGCGTGTCAGATTCGACACGCGCTCGAAGTGTATTTCTCAAAAATAACTACCGTGTTATTTTAATAGTCCGGTCATATTAGACCGAAAAATAGGGGTGAGATTACAATAAGTCACAATTGACTGAAAGTTGATATTATTGTTCAAAACACTATTATAAATGAAATGTGAAAAGTCCTCATCGACCCAACAACTGGACAAAATTTAATCGGGGTCGATGGTCACAAAAACGGTATTTCGCGATTATTAGCAAAATGGTAAGCTTTATCAAAAATGTATAAAAAAAAAACTATAAAAAATGTCTAAATATATTTTTCCTAAGAACCACCGCTTTTGAGATATAACGATTCAAATGGACGTCTAAATTGACCGGACTATTAAATACATTTTTCTCTTTTCACAGGTCCTGTGACAAGACACGTAGCGCGCTGCGCGGTAAACGTCACTCTCAGGGCAGGTTGCGTCACTGTTTCACACGAATTCACTACCCTTATTTTTTAACCGACTTCATAAAAAGGAGGAAGTTCTCAATTCTACTGCATTTTTCATGTATGTTACCTCAGAATTTTTTACTAGATGGACTGATTTTGATGATGATTTGGATTCTTTTTTTAATGGAAAGGTGGTATTTGTCATGTCGTCCCTTTTAAATTTAATCGAGATCTGACAAGTATTTTTCGAGTTACATCTTATAATGCGTATTTACTTTTTTCTATTTTTCGCCTACTTCTTTCTACTTTCTTGTTACTATTTTTTTTTGCTTACTTATATTGTACTTGATAAAAATATACAATCAAATTGAGACCCTCCGACCTCCTCCTTTTTTGGAAGTCAGTTAAAAATAGACTAACACATAGCTTAGGTTAAATCACTTATTTACGATCGCACGATTAAACTATTGAATTCTTGAGTAAGGAATCAATTCGATACGCTGCAAGCATTCCAAAGATTCAAATCATAATCCTTTCCGCGTCGAATTGTTAATTATACTAATTGGTCTATGCGGTAGGTAAGTCCCGAATTCTCTTAATTTCATTTTAATTAGACAAGCTAGAAAATATTAATTCAGTAAAATGTTTTATATTTCCTAATTTAGAATTTTCAGTTATTTATTTATGTAGCCAAATAAACTCACTGATTGTTTTCTAATGCTTACGCAAATTTCAATCATTATGTAGAAACTTTTTCGCATTCTTTACAGCAACCATGGTCACGGGAGGTCCTCCCGTAAAATCCGAAAAAGTTGTTTCATTATAATAAACTCACTTATGTTAATAAACCTACCCCATATTACACAGATTTAATACCAACTTTAATATTATTTAAAAAAATTGAGACAAACACATTAAAAATGATGGTTATACTATTGTATTTTCGATATATTAAAAAACAGCAAGGTGTCTTTGTAACAAGTTTATATTATTGTATTGAAATAGATCAAATTTATAGAATTTATGTTTTTTTTTTAAATTTAATTTATAGGAAATAACAAGACATACGTGTATATTATCGTTCTAGACCATTTATTTTCATATTCCACGAACAAACATTTTTAATACTATTGAACGCTTAAAATTAATATAATAGCACCCACACTATAGCCTGTCCTTCTACGAAAATTTCGAATATCCGTATGAGAATTCCTAGTATCACTATGGTCTCATCATGCTAATGATATTATTTCGAAGTAATTGTGCATAGGAAACAATTCAGAGAATAGTCAGAAAACAAAAAATTCTAAACTATTATTAAAGGAATTGTATTAGTTTTTATAAAAATAACTATCTTCCATTTCTTAATTGTAAGCTGAATAATAAACTTAGTAATATTATGTATATAATGTATATTTTAATAGCAATATTGAGCGCACGATTCCATAAGTGTTACGTATGTGGACGACTAAAGTTACGTAGAAAATTTAAATTTTCTATGCTATTAATAGACACCCATATTTTTTTTTACAATAAATAAATACATTGGATTTATAGCGTTTATAAAGTCTCATGGGTTTGAAATACACAGGCCGAAGACGGGCAGCAGCGTCTTCGGTGCGACAATGCCAGCCCTGCGATCACTAACCCGCCTGCCCAGCGCGGTGACTATGGGCAACACACATGAGTTCACGTTATTTTTGGCGTAAACTTGTGGAGGCCTATGTCCAGCAGTGGACTGTATAGGCTGTAATGATTGATGATTGATAAAGTCTCAAGTTGTTTGATGTGAGTTTCTTACTATTATAATTTGATGGTAGACGAGGATCTAATCTATACAAACATTTTTTATGAGCAGATATTTAGTCTGAAAGCACTAGCATAACAGTCACTGTGACTAATGAGCCAATGTCGAGTGTAAATAAAACATGCCTCGAAAGCAGCAGCGCATGTCATTGACATTTTAAAATCGTTTCTAAAACACAAATAATAATCCACGAACTTAAGTACAAACATTAAGTTTAAAATGTTCAAGAGAAAAATAGCAAGCTAAAACATTAACATAAAACTTTAACCCATTGACCAATATTACAATCAATTAAAGCAAAACCCATTAAAACACAATCAAACCGCGGTTCAAAGGGGACATGTCAATTCAATGTGGATTGAAAAAAAAGGAATACGTTCCAACTTCCAACAACCCTCTGAACTGAAGGCTTCTAAGGATTAATTACGCGTTCCAAGTAGACCCGCCACCGGGCCGAGTTCTCGGTAAGCTCGAATCGAAAAAGGAGAAAAAACTCCGTGTTCTGAGAACAAGCTTACCTGCGCGGGCGCACACATCCCACCTCGGTCCGACGCCGACGACGTTTCGAACGGACGCACATTTTCCTAGTAGTGCTGTTCGAATCTTATTACCCGACTACGGAGAAGTAACCACAGTTATACGTTACGATTATGTATTTAGCTTACATTCATCGATAATAACTGTAAAAGTGGATTTTTGATTATAGATTCAAAAAGGATTATTAAAATATAACAACTTTAGAATTTATTGGGTTGCATTGAATTGTATGTTGTATGTCGTTTCTCTATTTCGTAATTTCAATTAAAAACATATGGCATACCATATCTAACCATAATCTGAAAGTCAAAACAGAAAAAAGCGTAACCTACTTACGTAAATACGTAATTATTATTTTTAATTATATAAAAGTATATGTTAGGTTAAATTATATTATATATTTTAAGAATTACAAATTTAAAAATATAAACGAATAGGCAAAGTTGCGATAAAAATAGTTTTAATATAAAATAATAATTGTTATCATATTTAAATAAAATTTTCCCACGCGTCGTGTCTGGACGTTTAACATGAATGACGATAGTTCGTTGACCTAGTAAGCCAGCAGACATGCAATAATACATAGCAATGAATAATTTTTAAATGTCACTACATTTTTTTTAAGACACTGCGACAATTTCTTATCTGTCATCGCTAAGTCTAAAAATATAGTTTTTAATTAGTAACAATTGAATTAATTATATATTTTTTTCTATTTTTTTTTGGTTTTTTTTAACTATCTAGCATGTCAACCATCTAAGACGTACTCAAAAAAATATTTTTTTTTAAATTAAGAATAATAAGTTAGCTTATTATTTTTTTTTTTTTTTTGTTTTAAGTTATAAAGGAAATTGAATATAAAAATATTGTAGACCATTTTTATTTTACATTCTGAACGAGAGATAAACTTTAATAACAAAACTTCAAATTAGTGACAAATAAAAAAAAACTGTATATGTCAGTGAATGTGAAAATATTATATTTCAGTAGCCGAATCAGCTTGATACTAGTTTTCTTGTCAATTTTCTTCAAGAGAGTACGCGTGCGTTGGTCAAACTATTACAAGCTGGTCCAAAATGTTTCCACCAGTTATTTTAAGAATTGAATTTTTGTGACGATTGTACAGTAGTACTTACAAATGTTCAACTTTTTATACTTAATTAAGGACACGATAAGCATTTTCACGCAATAGAGAAAACATAAATAAACTTGAAATGGATATTTAAAGAACCAACTTTGATAGTATTTTTAAAAGTTGTGTAGTTTGTTTTTTTTTTTTTTTTATTTAATTTAGATTGTATTAATTTTTGGCTGCAAAAATAATAAAAAAACGACATTAGTTACCAATAGGATGAGCCGAAAACCTGTAGGTTTCGGTCACGAATACTAAATACGTGCATACTTACATTATAATATGCATGCCCGTAAAACATGAATCACCTATTTTAGCAATCGGTTAAAATATACCTTTTGACTGTATTCGTGTCTAAATAATCATAAAATCAATTCCTCGTAATTCAATAAAATAGGATCGATCATTACTTTCAATCATTCATTATAGCATTGATAATAATTGCAAAGACTTGATGATACACCAGAGTTTTTCATTAAAAAACAATGTTGTTACTATTTATACTGTGAAGCGTAATTTTCTATTAAGAGTAAGAGCTTCAATCTGAATTTTATTGAAAACTGAATTAATCTTATTGGTTCTGGAAATATCGTTAGAAACAACAATATTATAATATATTTTATTCGAATAAGACAAATATCTATTCCACTTATTTTTACCACTTGCTGCTGATTGTAATTTCTCACAGACAATTCCTATCAGAAAATCTAATAATCATGCTTTTTCGTGCATAGCGTCATTGTGATATCGCCAAATACAAGAATAGCAATATATTTTTACATTACACACCACTTATCTACAGGAAATAATCCATACATTACGTATAAAACAAGATGTCATATGACACATCAAAATGGATTTTTATAACTCCACATAAATAGTTGACTTAGGTTTCTGACGTGCATTATGAAAATAATTAAGGCGTAAAATTACGCCATCGTTACAGTATGACATCAAGGGCCGGTTTCACCTGATTTTTATCCTGCCAATAAGTTCTATCCGTAACTTATCTGCAGGATAAACTTTCACAGTACAAGACAGGTCATTAGGATCTGTTTCTCCTCGTTAAACTACAAATTTTAGATTCATATTTAGAAATAGAATTATCTCATAAATATAGTGGAATTCGATAGTAAAAAAGAATAATATATCAAAAAACTTACAAGTTCTGAATACATCATACGTCAAATAGAGTTATCTGCAACCGACGAAACCAACTAAGTGGCTTATCTAAGATTCAGAACCTACGTATGTAATTGCGTAAATACCGAACGATCAATGAAGTTTAAAATTAATACCACAATTGAAACTTTATGTGTTAGTATAGCGGGGAAACAAACTCATTTATCATATACGTACATTTACGTAAATTACGTATTAAACATATATCCTTATAGAACTTATTGTTGGAACTAGACTATGTTGGTATTTATTTTATTTTATTTATTTGTCCATAGTGCTGTGTGGCTACGGTACTCAAGAATTTAGCCAGCCCCTCTCTTCCCGTGGGTGTCGTAAGAGGCGACTAAGGGATAACAAGGTTCCACAACCACCTTGGAACTTAAGAAGCCGACCGATGGCGGGATAACTATCCAAATGCTGGCTTTGAAATACACAGGCCGAAGACGGGCAGCAGCGTCTTCGGTGCGACAAAGCCAGTACTGCGGTCACCAACCCGCCTGCCCAGCGTGGTGAGTATGGGCAAAACACATGAGTTCACGTTATTTTTGGCGTAAACTTGTGGAGGCCTATGTCCAGCAGTGGACTGTATAGGCTGTAATGATGATGATGATGATGAGATACAAGTTTACAGAGTTTTGCCCCAGACACAAGTAAATTAATCAGAATAAAAAAAGAAAAAACACAGATATGTCAAACTTAAGAAAATAATCAGAATTGTATGTTGTAGGTTCGTATATAACAATCCGTTAGTGTTGGTAGAATTCAATACATTTCATTGAAATTAGTAACATGTGCATCCCAAACTTTATGCTATTCTGGATCTAATCATTCCTCTACTTGGAAATTTAAGAAACAGATTTTTAAAAAATACATTTTTATTACCTTCGTAAACTTTCATGTTACGACACCATTTCGATTATAATAAATTTTCATTGATAATTGTATATAAAATAATAAATATCATAGATCAATATTCACGATTTTGTTCGTCCGGATAAAAATGCGAAAACTTTCTTATACAGAATCACAATTGTATTCAAATATGTTGTATGTGCTCGTATATTAAAATGTCGGTAACAAGATACTGTAATAACGAGCTGTTGATTTAAAAGTGAAATGAACGCGAAAATTCCATATTTAAACTGTGTATGATAACAGGGTCGTAGACAATTGTTTTTTTTTTGCATAATTTAAAGTTTCTTTTTCTCATTATTTAAATGATAGTATTTTAGTATCTTGACAGTATTTTAGATAGTCGTTTGGTTTATTAATGAGGTATATCCATATTTTGACATAGACATTTTTTTCGCTATTATAAAGTTTATTTTTTGTCAAATGTATAATTATATTACGTTGTACGTTTCTTACCACACAAAAAAAAAAACAATTGTAGTAAAAACATTCAAGCAAAAGAATATAAATTTGATAAGAAAATTATGTTTTTTTTTTTCTAAATAAGTAGACGCCTCGTAACTGCTCTGGTGTAATGGTGCGTGTGCCGTGTCGGCGGCGCCTAAACACCGACGGTCGCGGCTTCGATTCCCGTCCGGAGTGGATATTTGTGTTTATACGAATATTTATTTCCTGTCTGGTTTTTTTTTGTCCTTGTGGGTCTTCCCACCGTGCCTCGGAGAGCACGATAAGCAGTTGGTCCCGGTTGTTATCATGTACATCTGATAGCGATCGTTAATCATAGCAGAAAATATATCCGCCAACACGCATTGGAGCAGCGTGGTGAATTTAGCTCTAATCCTTCTACGACATAGGGAAAGAAGCCTATGCCCAGCAGTGGGATGTTATAGGCTGAATGCGTGCGTGCATACAATACCTTATAAACTATAATAATAATAATAATTTGAGTATTATAATAATCAACGTTTCGTTAAAGCTAGCTTATTAGTAGTTTACAAGATAGTTGTGTTCATGGTCCCATGTCGATAACACCGCTTCTAGGAAACATGCCCGCCGCATTATGCAAGTGCGGTCACTATAAAAGCATGGCAGTGGAGAGTTATGACGAATACACAACGTTTTACTAGAATTAACATACATTAACGTTGAATAACAATACATAAAAATAAATTTTTATTTATCTTTGTAACAATAGACGTTTTTTACGTGTTTAAAATGCTCGTTACTTAATACAACTGTCATTATGGAATACGATATAATACCTACTTAGCTTAGCTTTTTATGGTAACATTATTCATGGAATTTATACTAGCAAAGTGTGACCGCGGCGTAATTATGAATTTATGTTTTAATGCAAAATAATTGTTGGTGTAATTTCATAACAGCTTGCGACAAAATTGATCTATTTCTTATCTTTACTTTGTAATTATTTTATATCTAAATATTTTTAATTTTATAGAATACTAGTTGTAAAGATAAGCAGTTAAGTTTACATACTAAAATATAACGTCTTTTGGTCTATGAAAGTATCTTAAATTTTACAGAATATTAAAATAACGGTAGGTACTGAATATAAAGACTTAAAATGTCCGCAATTCCATTTTTTTTTTAATATAATATTTTGTACTGAAAAAATTGTTGATACGTCAAAAACATTGTACATAATTATATCACTTAAAATGATGATTGGCTCAGTTAATTTCACGTTTCAAGTACACATTTAATTGTCATTGTGATATCGACACTGACAAAATGTTAATAGTGTTTTTTTTTTTAAATGTCCTCAAATATAAAAAAGCGTTTTCATCGTTCTTAAGTATAATGTTCGAAATTTTAATTATAATTTTTGAATTGCCTTGTTTCGACCTTTCCGACCTGCCCATTCAGAGATAGATTAAATAGCGCTCATTCCCATTATAACTACATATAACAGCAATTCTCATCACCATGGGTAGACTGGTAGAGACCTCTTCAAGAGATAAGTTCGCCCTTGCCAACTTTCTTTGTAAATATGATTTTTACTTGTTTCTTTTTTTTAAGTGCAATAAAGAATCCCTACTAATATTATAAATGTGAATGTAAGTCTGTTTGTTACGCTTTCACGCGAATACTACTTAACCGATCATCATGAAACTTTGTACACATATAGGTACTCGGAGAGGTATAAGAAGTAACATAGAATACTTTTTATTAAAAAAAAAATCAATGTGAGCGAAGCCGCGGGTAAAAGCTAGTATAATATATAATATCAAAAGATCTTTATAAAACCACTTAAGTTTACTCATCAGGCGTTGGTCTCTATCTTTAGAGATTAGTCTAGTTTAGCCTTCTGGCTAGACTCATCTCACCACGATAGATTTAGAAATGAGGAGAGTGCTGAAATAGGGTCTTACCAATGAATAAATAATCTAAAAAAAAGACAGAATCTGGTTTTTACAAGTTCAAGTTCTAGCATATTTGGAGATAATGAAAATATATATACACATTCATATGTAATTAGCAGTATATACAATACACTGCTATCAACAATCTTATAAAATTAAAACAACACACTTTTTTTTTAAATAGTTCTATAAAAATATTACAAGTTGCGACACACCACAATCTAAAATTATCTTACAAAACATGAATATCAATGAGTAAAGAACTAAAAGCGCGTGCATATTAAACAGAAACAACTTCCTTGACACAATTATCAGAGAAAATTGTAACAACCACGACAAGTCATACAATAACGCTAGCTAACAATAGAATTGTGGCGGATAGGTAATATCAGACAATTAGATTAGGTCAATCGACTGTGCGAAATAATTATAATAGAAATAAGTGAATGTTATTATTTAAATTATACGAGATAGTAGTAACTTACATAAACAAAACAGTTTTCAATAACAACAAATGAATAAGAACAATAAAAGTTGAGGCTCTTCTTGGCTAATTCGTGAGAGTCTGAGTGCCGGCTGCTATAAATTGAGTATGTAATTTAAAGTTAACGGTTTTACCCTTTGGCTCGGAACAATTCTCTCTAAGAGCCATCTTTGCCGGATACCTACTTAACATCCATAGGGACTGAGATCGTGCCCATTTACGCAAAATTCTTATGACCAGTTGGTTGTCTGGTGTTCATCCTTACTAATATTATAAATGAAAATGTAAGTTTTTTTTATTACGCTTTTACGCGGATTAGAAATAACATACTTAGAATACTTTTTATAAAAAAAAAGCAATGCGAGCGAAGCCAAGCATTCCAGCAAGATACATCTCAAACTCATCTCAAAATATAAATGCTTAGGAAAATTTCAGGACTTTACTTATAGGTTTTAATCATGACAGAACTATATAAATATATATATATATATATATATATATATATATATATATATATATTTACGACTCTGGCAGTGAAATAGAAGAAGTATTATCAAAATAAAAAGACACAATTTAAAATCTATTATTTTAAAATTCTAAAGTAAGGTACTTACTGTAATTTTTAATTAAATATTTTATCCAATCCATTAATGTAAACCTAAGGAATGAGTTGAGAGTCACATTGACACTTAAATATGGTTCGTAAAAAAGTCGATTGTCTCTTAGTGAAACAAATGTGCGATTCCCGGTACTACATTTTCCTGCGTTCCCGGTAAAACGAGAACAATGTGCGATTGTTCGCGGTAACCGGTTGCGAGGCAGTGCCACAGCGGACTGTGTAGGTGCCTAATAACCGGATTTAAATGTAATGTCGCTAGTAACTAAACTATTTTTTATTAAATAAAACGAACAAGTAATAATTATGATAATACCTAAAATGTAACAAAAATATTACAACGATACCTTTAGGAAAACGATAGAAATGTCAAAATAATAAATAATAAATAATTATATAATCATTTAAAATATCAAATTAAATGTAATTAATATTAGTTTTCGTATATATGGAACGTAAATTATGAAGACGAAGTTAACACATACGATAAGTTAACCTTTGTGTGTTTATAAAGGAATGTTTTAACATTTTGTTTGTATGTAAATAAGTATTGTAAGAATCGCAATTGTAATTAGAATAGCATTTCAATGGAATACAATTACTTTTCACCTTCAGACTTTCAATGTAAAGGAAATTCATTTGAAAAACAAGCCTAGAGACAATGATATTCTCAAGAAAATAATAATAAATGTCAGAATCAGAAGATAAATTTCTCCATTTTTCCATCTATAAATTAATATTATGGGGGTTGTCTAAAATAGTGACAGTGACATTTTAGTATTAAAAATTATATTGATATTAATTGATGCTAATTTTAATGAAAAATAATTTAAATGGAAATAAAAATAATGTCAAAACTGATGTTCTAATTTAATAAGTAATTATTTATAGGTGCAAAATTACAAAAAATATGTGACGTCACACTAGGTAGGGTGTCATAAATATGACTATCTGTGGCAAGAACCCGGGCTCCCCCCGGGGAGGGGTCGCAAAATAGTAAAATTTGTGTGCAGTAATTTAAGGAATAGCCTAAGGAGAGAGGATGTTTGTGTACTTTTGAGCACAAATCAATTAATAAACTGTGTATAAAAAATTACTAAAATAATTATTCAAAGATTAATCTTGTATGCTAATTGTTGTTAAATGTGATATATTACACTTATTTTTTTTATTACTTCAAGTAAATAATGACACTTCTAAGGCTTTCCGTGTAGGTCTATTACATTTCAGTATCACAGATCGTAAGTCTTCTAAGAGTCATTCGAAGATTCGCATAGGTCGTGAAGGTCGCATGTATTTTATGCAATATCTTTAAGAAGACAAAAATATAACAAATAAATATGTTTAACATACGCACACAGACGTCGGTCCTAAGTTAGACATCTAAAAGTTTTTAGGTAGCAGCCAGTTAATAAATGCATATAGATATTTTTTTTTTACTTCAATGTACATTGAGATAATACATAGACAAACATTAGTTACGGCCACGATAGAGGCTATTTTCACGTTATTTAACAAAGTATTATTACCTACCTGAATGTGCATATGATACGCTACTAATGGTAATATAATATTAACTAGCATGGTACACAACAGGTGTGTTAGGCAAAATAAACACCGGTAGAAGGCACAAGCAAAAGGCTGTATAAGTATCTTGCACGTAGACCAACAGTATATATAAATTCATATATAAATTCATAATTATGTTTGTTTTAACAGAATTTAATACCGAGAATAAATGTTAGATCTATTGAGTAAATTTATAGTAAATGTTAATTTCTAGTAATTAGTATCCCTCAGGGGTTATGTCAGTAAAATTAACAACACCATGTTTGACTTATTTAAAATATATTAATTTGAGTAACGTATAATTTTATATTAAATTTATTAATTTGCATTTAATTAATAATATAGATAACGTGTTGCGCAATTTTCATAGCAACTGTCATAGCGATCGCAAATTCGATCCGCACTCATGATGATTATTTGTCTATAAAGCCATACGGACATTTGTCGTGGGCTGCGTGGGCACTTTTAGCTATTGTAGCCATTTTTTAATTCTCGACGAATGATCCTACTGTTGAATATGAAGTGTTTATAGAATAAAAATTAAATTAAAACGACAAATATTAATAGCAAAAAGTAATTTAAATATTTACGTAAACTTAATATTCAAACATCAAATCAAATCACACGCACATTTTGAATGGCCTCTTGTTTTCCGCTTTTCGAAAAATTTTTGTTAAGAATTTGGGATTGTATGTAATGGCAATTTTTAAATGTACCTACAGAGTATTTTTTCCTACAAAAACACACTACATAATCCACGTATAAAAAAATCGCGCACGTGATTCAATTATTATTAATTTTAATTGGAATCCGCAGCGTATTATCGCTATGAGTGTCGCTTTGTTTTGCAATTAGTCGGTAATCACACCGAAGTAATACCATCTTTACATTCCTTTAGTACTATTACACGTTAAACATAGTTTTTAAGAGCCTGTTTCATCGGCTTATAAATATATATATATATATATATATATATATATATATATATATATATTTTTAAATACAACTAGGTCGACAAACAAACGTACGGCTCACCTGATAGTAAGCGATTACCGTAGCTTGTAGACGTCTGCAACGCGAAAAGCGTTGCAAGCGCGTTGCCGACCCTTTCCCCTATTCCCCCCAGGAAACATCTCTAAAGTTTTGTATAATATATATAAATAATGTCAAATATTAGATGTTTATGAAACATTTTTCTTTTTCACTCTCAGTCTATCAGTAACTTATGGAAGATGGATTTTATCAGCAACTGATAAAACAGGCTCTAAGTGTAAAGTTTAACTAATATTTAACAAATTTATGATATATGTATCATTATTCGTCTGAATAATTTTATTAGGAACAATTAAATTCAGGCAGACGATTTAATAAACGCTATCAATTAAGATAAAAAAGCGCGGTAGTATTAACTACCTAATTACTCACGACGCAGATCATAGATTAACGGCGAATAACTAATTAGTTTGCGGATTTGATGCAATTAAAATTCTTTTTCTATTACTGTTAATATTTTTATCCAAAATTTATATAATAGGATTGAAATATTTAATTACAAACACTAACACCTTAATAATTTTTTTTAATGTTTCGATTCGTTCGCCATGGTTCTATTCGAATACGATGCGTAAGAATTCCAGGCGGTGTATAAGATTAAAAATGGAACCATTGCATAATAATAGGCATACGCATAATGACATAATTCCAGTGTGATGAAGGATATTCTAAAACAGACAAGCTAGAAGAAATTTCATAAAAAAAAAACTGTAAGCGTGTCAATTTTTCCATTTTTTTTTTAATTTCGTTGTTTTCACACAAGTGATGACACGCCATCATGTATCTATTGTATTAGCTATAGTTAACATATCGTCCTGCCTAAACTGACCAACAGAGCGCAAATCAAAATGCCAATAGTGCTAAGGCCTGTTCATTGATTGTGGATAAAGATTATCCTACACGTAAGCTATGAATAGAATGTAATAGCAAGAGATAGAACAGGCCATTAGGACCTGTTTCTGTTCAATTAAAAACTAAAACTTTTATGCCGAGTTGCACGAAAATAAATTAAAATTTAAGTAGTGATTAAACTAATTTAATCGCAAGAATTGTATGAAATTCTTGTGAATAAATTAGTTTAATCACTACTTAAATTTTAATTTTGTTTCGTGCAACTCGGCGTTAGAATCACAATAGCGAATAGAAATATGCCATAAATATAATGGAATTCAGTGGTGTTCAGTCAAAAAAATAATTACCCTAAATTACCTTTACGGATAAACAGATCCAACGGATTGGATACTATTAATCATTAAATAGCATTATCCAAAACGGCTAAAATTGTAATTATACGAGAATGTATCCGAGAGTCGAGAGTTTTATTTATGAATGTAAGTAAATAGCTAGACGTAATGACGTCCTTTGTAAACTTGTACTAGCAAGCAGTTTATTTCAAAGTTATTTTATTGCTAAAACTGCAAAGAAAGTTGAATGTCGTTGGCGTTTCTCATTGCTTGTACTTTAGTTTGCAGAGTATTTATTAAGTTTGTACAAGTCAATTTTATTTGTTATTTAAAATAAATTACGAAAATAACAGTTACATATTATATATTTGACGAAGCGTTGGAGCAACGGTCACAGAACTGACTGTTGCGCTGGCAGTCGCGGGTTCGATCCCTGGTCACGACAGATATTTGTATTGGCCATATAGATGTTTGTCGTGGTCTGGGCGTTTGTGCTTGTGTATTGTGTGTGTTTCCGGACTCTCGACACGGGAGAAAATCTTACTGGGGGCCGTTGAGTATTAAGCTTTTATTTATTTATATGACTACGTATTAAAATATAATCGAAATAAACTTATAACGTTTGTTTACTCAAAAATAGTAAAAAATGTTTAAGTCTTAGGCAAATAATATTCATGTTTTATTAGCAATAAATTCCAAATGCCATCAAATCTGTAAAAAACATTATACAAATAAATTCAAAATGATTGACTTAAATCAAAACATAATTGTCGTAATAACCGGCGCGCGGGGGGGGGGGGTATTACGTTTAGTGTTTCCTTCATCCAAATGTGGTAAATGAAATTCTAAGCTGCCAGATACATAAGCAATAATTATGTTGTACTCGTATACCAACAAAAGCCACCTTTGTAATAGTAACATAACTTGTAAACACCAGTAGGTAGCTAAAAATAACGATTAAAAGAAATATACATTAACTTTAACAGTCCATTACAAAAATTTATTAACTTTTAATATTTTTCAATTTTTAAATCACCCAATTTCATATAGATTAATTCTTATATTGTATCTCTGATTTTGGATGTCTTAATTTGTGATTTTAAAGTTTGTTGTCTTAATCTTTGCTTTCTACTTCTTGTATTTTTAGTTGTTAGTGAAAACTTATTAATCCTATCATTGTTAATAGAATGTTTTAAATGTTGCGATTTTTATTTTATATCAAAATATCAAGTATGTCAATTTCTATTAAAGTGTTAAACTAAAACTCAATTGGTCTGTAAACTATAGTCGAATTATTGAACTTAGGTATATTTGTTATTTTTGGTTTATTTTTGATGACAAAAATCTGTTTATTATTGTTTTTAGTTTATTTCAATTAATCTAATAAATGTCTGGAGTCATACCGAAAGCTAAAAAAAGGTCTCGACAGTATTTTTCACCTTATGCATCATCATGTAGTGGATTAATTACTTTCGAAACTTCAAAAACGTAAAATTTGTTATACATTCCGTGGAAGAAAACGTCCTACTATACGAGTTTATATACCTACGACAAATGTAGAGCCCGGACAACAGTGTAATATAGATGACCTGAAGACCTTTGCGACATTGCTTGGCGCCACATGTAAGTTCAGATAAAAATATTTGTGTTCTCATTTAAACAACTTAT
Organism: Melitaea cinxia; assembly: GCF_905220565.1. Taxonomy (NCBI): domain Eukaryota; kingdom Metazoa; phylum Arthropoda; class Insecta; order Lepidoptera; family Nymphalidae; genus Melitaea; species Melitaea cinxia. The sequence goes on from NC_059403.1 coordinate 13,771,282, forward strand.
GACTTTCATGTGACACAAAGGAGACCGTTTATATGTTAATACATAAAAGCGTGCGAGTATAAACCGAATTATAAAGAGTGTTCTCACCTGGTAGTTTGACCACCATTGGAGGTGCGGTCGGGTTATTGGGATCCAATTTAAACGTCTTATGTAGCAACAGACCACGGAAACACACAGTTCACTTATAATTACAGATATTTCCTCAAATCCACTTTATTGCCGTTTCGCTTCTCAGAAAACTCTTTATAAGCTGTTTCGTGGAATCGAAATGCACTGGAGAAATTAATTTGCAGAAATCGACGACGCTGGCGGCCGTTCGTCCGCGTGCCGTCGCAGAAACCTCTTCTAAGAACGTCCACATTCAATTTCACTCGTATGTCGGTTTATTTATCACAGATACAGATATCGCGGCGCGAGGTGAAAGTTCGACGTTCCGGGCCGTCGCAGCGTAGTTCCTGTGCTGATCACGAAAGTCGACTGGCGGTAGCGCGCCGCTGCCACTCGCACGGCGCGAAGGTAAACACACGGCACACGCGGAGTGACACCGCGCCGCTCGCTCGCTGTAACTCAGTGCGCCCGCACTTCCCAGAATTACCAACCTTGGCGCTTCTAAGAAATAACTCAAGGCATTGTCATTAATTTATATAAAATATATTCTTTGCAGCTCGTCAGTCGTACGCAGCTGGTGTGGTGATTGTGTAGATTAATATGGAATACTTTGACCTCCACTGACTGTAGAAAAATTGCCTCTATCATTGTATAGTCGGCCCTGTACCCTCCTGACATGGAAGTAATAACGTTGAAAAGTTCATTCACTCATGGTCTATTTTATGCCCCTGTGTACGCTGTGATTACAACTTGATATAACTTTAGCTACATATACGTATCTCAATGTATTAAGCTCACCCATGAAAAGAGTAAATTAAAAACAAGAAGATGTCACATGAATTCTATGCTATCTACGAGTATACGGATAGTAACTTACTAAACAAAAGTGTCATTAGAATACATAATTGTACAAAAAGTCTACAACCCACGCTCTACAGTAGAGCTATTAGTACCTTACAACATTACTATTACCTATACGTTAAGACTCTACACGAAAACCTGACGGTTATCTAATTCCAAGAAAATTAATTATAAGTACACTATTATACTAAGCCACATTTTTAAGAAATAAGTGTAGTTATCGAGACTCATTCGCACGCACAAATTCAATGTTTGCCGAGAAGCCCCCTTCATCGATTCAACCCTCCGCATTACACTCTGATTGAGTTTTCAATGGATGACGCGAGCTATTCCCCTCGTATGTTTAAAAATACACTTAAAAAAACAATTGCCTACTTTATCATCGAGGCATTCAGTTAAAGGATGAACTAATGTATAACTAGATTTTATAATAATTATAGTATTTGTAAATTAGCCTATTAAAGGTACTAAAAACTCTTTCTCTACTAAAATAATAAAACTTTATTGTAACAACTTAATATTTGCAAGGAGATCTCTTTAATTATTGATTATGATATGATATGTATATGTGTGTATGTATGTAAGTATATATGTATGTATGTATGTATGTATGTATGTATGTATGTATGTATGTAGGCATGTAGGTATGTATGTATTTATGTATGTCTGTGTGTACGTATGTTCGTATATGTTTATGTATGTTTATATTTTTTTATGGTATTTATATATGAATTATTTGCTCATGTATATACTAAGCCACTTACGTTACTCTATATTTCCTCCCTTTTTTTCTTCTTTATCTGAATTTTACTGGTAATCGATTTTGCACACCTACAAGCGTCTGCTCTTGTACGTCCTAAGGTTGGCTGGTAGAGAATGCTTTTAGCATTAAGCCCGCCTTTTGTACAATTCTATAATGTATTGTGCAATAAAGTATTTATAAATAAATAAATAAATGATAATATAAGATGACGCATAACTAAATTACCAAATGAGCTTGATTGATTAAAAATTCAATGTATATTTTAAGATTGACTATCAAGTCACTAATCATCACTTCAGCTTATCGCAGTCCATTGCTGTATATAGGACTCCCCAAGTTCGCGCCAGACATTATGGCGCGAACTCGTGTGTTTTGTCCATAGTCACCACGCTGTGCAGGCGGGTTGGTGACCGCAGGGCTGGCTTTGTCGTATCGAAAACGCTGCTGCCCGTCTTCGACCTGTGTATTTCAAAGCCAGCAGTTGGATGGTTACCCCGCCATCGGTTGCCTTTATAAGTTCCAAGGTAATAGTGGAACTTTTTTATCCCTTAATCGCCTCTTACGACACCCACGGGAAGAGAGTGGGTGGCTATATTCTTTACTGCCGTAACCACCCAACAGTACTATCTAGTAGTTTCTAAGAAAATAATTAAAAATGCTTATTGTTAGAGTGACTTGATGGAGAAATTGCTTTTGATTCCTGAGAAAAAGGATCTTGCCAGACAGATGGACAAAAAAATTATTCGAAAAGGGTTACGTTTTTCCTTTTAAGGTACAGAACCCTAAAAAGGAACAATCATAACTTATAAATTACTTTAGAATTTGTATATTTACTTTTTTCCGCGCATCGGGTCTCAAGTATAGAAATAATCATTGGAGAAAGTCAGACATAGGAGTAGTAACTCTATTTATAGTAGCTTAAAGCGATAAATTACGGACGGACGATTGTGACTCCTGGACACAAAAGACTTAAGAGGCGAATTCAAAAGACTAGTAAATCATATCTCGAGTACACGAACAAATGTAAATATATTTATAAATTTTAACATTGACGTCAAACACTACGTCTTACATAAACGTAACAAAGGTAACGCCTTATTTTTACGTAAAACGAAATAAAAGGTAAAAGTTCAAATGTGTAATCCATCTTTAATTTCTAAATTAAAACTAACTAATTAGGAACGTTTTACAAGTGTTACAAAAACTTCCTTAATTTTATTCTTTGACTTCTATTTCGACGATTCAGCCTCTAACATCGTACTGCTGGAGATAGGTCGCTTTCTCCGTGTAGGAGTTGTACATGTACACGTTAATCCACCACGCTGCTCCACTGCTGGTTAGCATTCTCTACTATGAGCAACGATCGCTATCAGTTTTCTATGATAACAATCGAACACCGACAGCTTAACGTGCTCTCCGTGGGACGGTGAGGAGTCCCACAAAGACAGACAACCATTCTTAACGAAATATTTGTATGTATATATCTGTCCAAGCGGCAATCTAACACGTAATAAAAACTTAATAAATGGTATTATAATAATAACGCTAGCGATACATTTTATTTTGTAATCATAAAGCAAATGGAATGGCATTAAAATATTTAAAAAAAAAACCGGAATTATTTGATATTGACTGCTTTTTATTCACTTTTTTATTGATTTTCCTGTGTGTTTGCAATAGTTACGGAATTCTGTTCTCTAGCTCCAATCGTCTCCATCGGACGACATTATTGCATGAATATAATGTCTGTCAATATATTATTTTAGCCTCTTTTAGCTTATTATACTCGTACATATGTATGTACACCACTCAAAACATATTTAATTCGAAATCTTCATGTTATCAAAAACGTATGGTAGAGGATTATTAAAATAAATTTACTTCCAAGAACTTTAATTTTTGAAATTGACGTAAGAACGTTTATGTTAATAACGCCTACAACAATGAAACGGTCGTGAGTTTTTCACAATAGCAATTAAATTGCTCAACCGATCTCAATCCGAAGGGGCCTCTTCCACAGGACAATAACCAATAACAAGTGGTACAATAACCGACACAATGATCAATAGGAGATAATAATCTTCCCCGAACGACGCGTGTGACATGCGCCTCGCTTCTACGAATACTCCTCCGTACTTGGCGGACAGTTGTGAAGAAAAATGGAAATAATATCTATATCCCTATCCGCTTTTTGACACTATCTCCTCCACTTTGATTGTGGGAAAAGATCGTTGTTTGATGATAAGACCGCTCGTTGTATATTCCTTTTTGTTATTGGATAATTTATTATTATTTTTATGCTTTGTGTACTATGAAGAGTATCTTATTATTATAATCTATAATTTAAGTTAATATTTTAAACAATTATAAATTTTTACAGTACGCCGCACAAGCTATAAAAAAGGCCGTAAACGTGAATTAAATTATACAAAAAGAGCTATTACTTTTTTTTTCGTGTTGGTACAGTTTATTTATATACTTCAGCCTGTAATATCCTACTGCAGGGCATATGCCTCATTCCTCGTGTAGGAGAAGGATCAGAGTTTCATCCACCACGCTGCTCCAATGCGGGTTGGCGGATATATTCCCTACTATGAGTAACGATCGCTATCAGGTGTACATGATAACAACTGGGACCGCTTAATATGCTCTCCGAGGCACGGTGGGGAGACTCACAAGGACTAAACAAACACGCAGACTACGGCAAACACCTGTATGGCCAATACAAATGTTTGTCAGTTTATTTACTAAAAATAAATTTTAAGGAGACCTTTGCCAACATGGACACTGAGCTCAGAGATATACTGCAAAAATATTAAACTATCACAATATGTAGAGCCCGGGATACAGAGCTTAATCATCACAGTTTATGAAAATCGGTAATTTTCCTCAAAAAAAATATATTGAAGGACGTCGGTTTAAAAGCCTTTAAAAATTATTTAAATCAAATATCCCTCATTAGCAAACATCGTACACGTCCTTAAAAAAAAAAAAACGTTATGTTTTTTAAGTGATCGACAGCGTAAATTTATACGAAGGCGTGTACAATTACATAAATATTTTTTTTTTTTATAATATATTTAACGTAGACATTATTTAGTATGAAACAAAACGCCGGTTGCTGGTTGCGAGAACTAGACATCTGACATCTGGTCAAAACTTATATGTACACACATACGTACGTTACGTATTAAAAAAAAATGCAATATCAACAAAACAATTATTACCATTAATTATTGTTAATAAAAAGTTACTAAGTACTCTAAGTTCAAGTCGTCAACTCATCCTTTTGCGATTTTATTCAATTGCACGCTAGTCTGTATATATAAATGAATATTTATCTGTATGTCCTTTATAGAATCGTAAACTATGTATTTGATCATTTCATGATCTTCAGCAAAGTGTTGTGCATGAGCCTACAAAGGTTTCTGAAAAAAACACCCTTACGCGCGCACTGTGCAGCTAGTAACAAATAACTAATTATTAGATTTACTTATGTGTCGGAGGTTCGGACACAAAAAATATTCAATTAATGTATAACGTTCTATCTATACTAATATTATAAAGAGGGAAGATTTGATTGTTTTTTTAATAGGCTCCAAAACTGCTATCCGCGGGTGACATAGACTACATAAGATTAAAAAAAAAAATGAAATTTTTCTTTAATACTCGTGCGAAGCCGAAGCGGGTTGGTAGCATATTATAAAACTGTAGATGATCCGACCGACGTGTCTTGCTGTTAAATGCGTGAAGTTGAAAACAAAATTGGATCAAAGTAATCACCTCAGTATTCAATCAGCAGTATAAAATATACTTTACGGCCTATTTTTACACCGAAATACACAAAAACCGAATATACACAAAAATAAGTCATAAAGATTTGTAGAAACGTTTCAGAGGAGTGCCACCGGACCCGTGATACGATCATTATATTTTAGACTGAAATTTTTTTCAATTTTCTTCAATACAAACCTAGTCTTGACAGTAACGAACACAAAAAAACAAATTTTCCAATATGCCGCTGTCGTTAGGACGTTCTGCGTGTAGATACTTTCAGCGAATCATTTTATTTACGTAGATTTCTTTTAACATTTATGTAGGTACCAGTCCAACGCGACAGATGGTTAACACGTGCGCGGTGGTGGTACAATGCTATATTTCGACAATAACGAAGTAGATAGCTGTTCGCGTTGCCTAACAATCTGTGGCGCCGTATTACGTAACCGCAACGCTCTCGGCCCCCTTTCACTTGTGAAAAATAAACATCTCTTAAATCTGGTGAGAGCTTGTGTTTATAATATTGGAAGATAACTACGCTTACGTGACTTTTTGTTAGTTGGACTATATATGATTTCTTTTTTTTTTTATCTAACCAGGTGAGCTTTGTAAAGCCGTACCGTTTCCATCAATAGGATATTTGTTTTTACTTATTTTTTGAAGTAAAGCTTCTTTAGGCACGCTTGACTTGGGGAGGCGAAAACAATAAACAGAACTTTGATGTTTTTTTGAATCATTGAAAATACAATAGTAAACAATAACGTTTTTAACATTGTCGATGCAATTATGAATAGGGAAAGTTTTATTTTACTTAATGCGTTCGTGTATAGGACACAGCTTTCTATTCTTATTGCTTTCTATGTATTATCTATATAGCTATCTATATATGTATGTATTGTTTTATCTCACGATTAACGATTTAGCTTGTGACATCCCACTGCTGGTCCTCTTTCTCCATTATAGTAGAAGGATCGGAGCGTATTCTACCACACTGCTCGGTACTGATCTTACCTAAAGCCGGATAATATTTCTGTAATCATCCACCGAGAATATTCCCGGAAAATATTAAAATAACGTTTTGTAATAAAAAATAAAATTACAAGGATAATTAAATAATAATTATGAGGATACTAAAAATAAAATTGTCCTTCTAATTAATGCGTTTTATTTATTTAAAGCATTATTTTTCCTTTTTGTTATACATAGTAATTGTGTTTGTTCTAAAATAATTGTGTTTGCTGGTAAACGAAAAAAAACCAACTTCAATTACATCGACAAGTAATACAACGTAGGTAGACGAAAAAATAGTCAACGCATTATCAAAGATTACTCAAAAAGCTGTAATCATATTTCGATATTTATATGGGACCACATGATAAACATCGGCTCTCGATTAAATTAACATCATCAAAATCGGTACACTCAGTAAAAAGTTATGCGGATTTTCGAGGGTTTCTCTCGATTTCTCTGGGATCCCATCATCGGATCCTGGTTTCCTTATCATGGTACCACACTTAGGATATCTCCTTTCCAAAAAAAAGAATTACTTTAAAAAAATTCATATACGCATTATTAGGTATATAACTCGTCACACAACAAACACCCGCTTTCGAATAAAAAAGAATCAGCAAAATCGGTACACACAGTAAAAGGTTACGAGGTAACACAATTAAAAAATACAGAGGAATAGAGAACATCTTCCTTTTGTGAAGTCAATTAAAAACAGACTGAACCCGCCACAACCCACAGGGACGACTCCCGGATGTTTTCTAACTAGGACGAATTCAGGGAAACACGAACAGATGGCAGGCTGCACTCCTTTTTCATAAAAAAATATGTCTCAGAATTTCTCCCAAGACATGCAAGCATATTTTTTATACTAAATATATATACCGCTGTTTCTTCAATAGGTTTTTTTCAACACACATTATTCAAGTTTTTGGTAGTGTTATCACAAAAGATTACCTAACGCTAAAAATTATTTAAGAATAATAATCAACATTGAATTTATAATAATAATAATAAACATACAAATCATCCGCCAACCCGCATTGGAGCAGCGTGGTGGATTAAGCTCTGATCCTTCTCCTACATGAGTAATGAGGCCTATGCCCAGTAGTGGGATATTACAGGCTGAAGCGTAAATACAAATCATAAGCTTTTGTTCGTTTAAAAAAAATATTAGACATTTATTTTTAGATTTTTAATAACGCTAAAGTAAACACGTGTCTCAGAGAGTGGTAACTTCACCTTCAAAGAGATAGATTGACAGATGAAAGTGTGTATATTGTCTTAACAATATTCTTTATGTATTGAAGCTAGAAGAGCAAAGAAACTACTTTAGATCAAATATAAACTTTTTCAGTGTTTTAAGTCACATTTCTTTATTTTTTTTCAATTCTATATTTTGTGGGTGAAATGCAAACTTATTTTATTTTTATGTTTTTGTATTATAAACAATGGATGTGTGAAACTGTATTTTTGACTGCACGAAACTAACTTTTTCTCAGTTTTTTCATTTACTCCAATAGTGACTGTTGTAGGTACAGCTAATGTACCACCATCACACTCTCTACTAGTATATTCTATGTACAGAATTGGACCTATTAAAGTTTTGTTACAAATATAGATTCAGCACTGTACTTATAAAAGGAGTGTACAGGTTCCATTTCAGTATAAAGGCTTATTCTCAAATACATATACCGCTACAGGTTCTTCCAGAATAACAGCGTATTTGTACAATACTGAGGAGTAACCTAGTGGGCCTTTTTTCTATTGCTGTCGATATGCCTCTTGACCTTTTTTTTTATTGTATTCTTTTATGCTATTAATAATATATCACTGCACTTTTATTATTTGTAAACTGTTTATGTGAATGGCCAATTAACAAGTTTTCTTTCGTTCGTTCTTTCGTATATAGGAGCTTAGGACACACGTATATGATATAGTTATATGAAAAAGGTACATTATATATTATATTATCTGTAATGTAATTTATTTATCACGAGAAAAATTATCATCCCATGCTAAAGTTAATACAGTTATCGGGACTTTTCAAACACATTTCTACAAAAAAAGAACACAATCACATAAACAACACAATGCTGGGTAATGTCCCTATTTCCTTGTTATAAAGATTAGATACCTCAAAGTTTTATCCACTTTTATTCCATTAATAATATTTAACATTTCTGAAAATTATGTATTGCTATTGTCTTTAAACGTGTTGACAGTAGATAATAGAAATTCTTGGCGTAGACGCAAAGCTATAATGAGCTAATAGCGCAAAAAAAAAATCAAGAGATATCGTTTTAACATTGAATCATTTAGTATAGTTAGCGTTAGGAAAATTACTATTGTTTGTTTAGAATTCTAGGTACGCGTCGCAATTGTTTAACTAGAAATGTTATGTTATTGCTTTATCGGTTTCCTTGAATTATTTATGTATTTTTTTCATCAGCTAGTTTCCGCTGATGACATGGCCTGTTATTTTAAATTAGATTTTCGTTCGTGACTGTGCCCGTATATAATTACAAGTATTTCTCATTATTACCACTATGCGAATATAACGCCACGTTAGCGCAGCGGTCACAGCACTGGTGTGTTGCTGGTTCAATCCCCGCACATGACAAACATTTGTAGAGGTCATGCAGATGTTTGTCGTGGTCTTGGTGTTTGTGCACTCCTTGTCCTCACCGTGCCTCAGAGAGCACGTTAAACCGTTGTTGTCCTGGTTGTTACCATGTACACCTGAAAGCGCTCGTTACTCATAGTAGGGTATATTTCCGCCAACCCGCATTTGAGCAGCGTGATGGATTAAGCTCTGATCTCTCTCCTACATGGGGAAAAAGGGCTATGCCCGGCAGTAGGATATTACCGGCTGAAGCGACCACTATGCGAAAAAAATAAAACAATTGTAGGAGGATTTCAACCCACATATTTTCATAGTGTTCTTTCTATTTTTATACGAAGTATATAAACTGAGAAATATAAAATTTTTCAGACATGAGACAACCCATGTTCCATCACCCTTAATTATTGTTATTACGCCGCTCCCACAAACCGTATCGTGTTGTTTTACTGCCTCTTATCTACTCTAACACCATTATAAAGCTGAAAAGTTTGTTTGTTTGTTTGAATGCGCTAATCTCAGGTTCGAATTGAAAATTCTTTTTGGATATGTCGCCTATTTAATGGGAAGGCTATATAATATTCGAGTATGTTATTGAAGTTAAACTTATATACGCACGCTTGACTTGGGAAGTAAGCTGGTGAATGCGTGACGAGAGCGTTACGAAAAGTTTGATCGAGCGAGGCGAACGGAGCAAGAGAGATAGAGGTGCGAGCGTCCTTTCTCTCTTTCTCTCATAGCCAGTTACATATCGTATATCTAAGACACAGAGCAGGCCTATTGTGCAGGCCTAATTGCTAAAGAAGTTTTACTTGAGTCGTGTGGTCCAAAACACAATCGTTTTTTTCTCAAATGAACGCGGTGAAACCTCGAGACTTAGCTCGTTAGTCCATAAATAAGCTATTTGTCTTAAAATGGCGTTGGTTATCTTTTGTAGCACATAGTTCAAAGTGAAAGTTTCTTATTCAGTTTTTCTCAATACTCGTAAAATACAAAGTAACGTAACTGTTACACAACGATGCAGTTTTTACATCCACAATCGTATTAAATGCGTAATAAAAAAAAGTAATGGTTGTTTATTTCGTGTTATATTCACACTAATAGCTGTTTTATTAATAAAATTATTAATAGTGATCTTTAGTAATGATAAATTAATAGTAATTACGAATAAAATATTTTATTTTATGTCCTGGTAAAGTTAGTTAAGTTCATTTTATGTAATAATGCCCTCAACATTGAAATTTAAACAATTCTTTATTTTTTACGATACTATAAATTTGTACTTCAAATAAAAATACAATAAAAAATTGCGCTCACTTATGTTAAGCAGACAGAACTTATTTGAATATAAAAAGATAAAAGAAAAATAAAGTTAAACTAGAAATAAAAAATTAATTTTTTGTTAACAATATCAAATATATTTGTGTTTGCTCACAAAAGAAAAAAAAACGACTTCAATTACATAGACAAGTAATAAAACGTAAGTAAACAAAATAAAATGTCAAGTAAATGCGCGTTATCAAAGATTACTCAAAAAGCATTAATCAGATCTCGATCAAATATAAATTGAATTACAAAACAAATATCAACTTTCGATAAAACAAGAGTAATAAAAATCGGTCCACTCAGTGAAAAGTTATGCGGTAAAATACAAAGTAGCTAGATGAAAAAAATGTTAAGTAAATACGCATTATTAGATATAACTCGAAAAGTACTCGTTAGATCGCAATTAATTCAAAAAGAACCACATAACACGCACCACCTTTCGATTTAAAAAATCATCAAAATCGGTCCATCCAATCAAAAGTTCTGAGGTACTCGTAACGTACATAAAATTACATTTGAATACATTCGAATTGAGAACCTTCTCCTTTTTTCGAAGTCGGTGAAAAATTTATGATATTATTTTTATTATAAAACTTTGTCTTCAAAATGTAAGAATATCCACCCATTCATTTTACAATTTTACTATGAATAAGTAAATAACAAGTAGACAAATAAACAAAATAAAAGACGTTAATTGTGTCTGATTCTCGGCAACGTGTTGCATTTTCATCCTTTGTTTCGTTCGCAAAAATAAAATTAAAAATGTGTTTCATGAACGAACAATTTAAGCACATTAATTATAAGATCAACGTTACGAAGTTCCGACGCAGACTCCGACCGCAGCCACGCGAAAGTCTAAAGATAAACTGAATTCTTCAGAGAAAAGTTACATTTGTTTACGAGTGCCGAATGTTTGGACTCTCTGCTCGATAAAACTGATATATTCTGATTGCAATTTAGACTGGTCGGTTTCTCGGAAACGCGAACTGTTATTATAAATTATCTTGGCCCGGTCTCGCAACTAGCGTGGTAATGGATTAGATTGCTAATGACTTTTTTTTAGCATTTCCACGAAGTTCGCTAGTGTATTCCACTTTCTGTTTCTCACTTTATCGCTAATGTCTAATGTATCATTTTATTGTGAAGTGATCACGATATTTACTTTGCAGTTGTAATAACACTTCATATTAATCTGTTTGTATATAGATAAAAAAGTCGAAGTGTATTGCGAAGATATATTTACATTGCCAGATTAAGCCTTATTTAAGAGCCATATTTTTAAACTTAAATTGTATTTTTTAGTCGATCACTTTAAAATAAAGAACTTGTAATATTTTAAACAAGTTTCTTATTAAAAACAAAATTTGTATTTATACACACAAGCTCCACACAAGTATTTAACTTGTAACACGTTAACGATGAAATTATTTATATGAAATGTTAAATTTAAGCTGTTGCCACTTCGTGTTACGCTAATGTTTTGAAAATTTTCGTAGTAATTTATCTTTATGAAATTGCTGATTTATTTGATTCTGGAAAGTTATCGTTTTTACATTATTTGATACAATTTCATACAGTAGTAACTCATTTGTGAAATAAGATTATTCTTGTCAATCCGGAAATCTTTTCATTAATTATGTATGAATAAAAGACATATGTGTTCGTTTATGTCTGTCTTTAGTGACCATAAACACGGATAATACTTCCTGCACTCCACTCATTTGAATCATTACGTGGTGATTAATAACCTCGCCTTAAATTACCTCCCTTAATAAACAGACTTCCTAATAATATATAAAATTATAAATCAGACCGGTAAATCCTGCAATTAGTATGTTAAAAAATCAGATAAAATCGGTTTAGGCTTACTGTTAAAAAAGTTGAGAATCCGAACATCGAGATGTATAGTCAGTCGTATTTGTGCTAATGCGTTGCAGGCGTAGAGTGCCTATGATGTCGTATCTATTGAAGGTGATTTGTAGTAAATTAATGGGTCCAGCTCAAAATACTGAAAAAGCTATATCTTGTATTGAGGTCTTCATATTCCTTTAGTTTTTGACTTAATTTTGTTTTTAGACTTTTTTACAACATTACATACAACATTACAACATTAGTAACAGCTATAAGTAAAAAAACTTGCGGCTCTTTTACAAGGCTGTCACTAAAACTTACATAGAAAGATGGAGCAGGTACTGGACCTATAAAAACAAATTATACAATCAACAGGACTGGATTTAGGAAAACATTATAGTATAAATATTTCAATAAACGTTATTTTAAATATCAATGTTACTCGAATACAATTAAAGCGATCCATAATATTTAGTAAAGGCTAATAAATTAATCAACAAAATTTGTATACGAATTTAGTGAACACAGTTTATTAGATTTACAAGGATAAAAATAAAGTATTTTTCTTTGATAAATCAACTGAATTGATTTAGGTAAAAAAATGTACAGATATATTTATCAACTGTTTATAATAATGTTTTCAAACAAGCGAAGTTGTGATAACATGGAGTCTTAGTAATATAATACAAAGAAGTAATCTAATTATAAATTGCTGATTTTGTAAGAACTGTTCTATCGACTGTCGAAAAGCTTAATGGTTTATCTAAGTATAAAGCTTACTAATTAATCATAAGTCCATAATACCAATTTGTAAACTTTAGGGAAACCTGTTATTGGCTATATTATTTGTTATATGCTTTATGATAAGAATAGTATATAAGAAGCTGTTGGTTTTCTGAATAAAAAAAATAAAAAATAAGTTATATCAAAATTTTTAAATAAGAATTTTAATTCAATATATATACGTCGGGTATAATTCCACAACGAAATGGTACATCAACCAGCTAGGAGTCGCATATTCGATCCTCGTTTAAGACAAGAGCTTTTCATGTTAGGTTTTAGATTTCACAGAGACTCTAGAGCCAAAGCGTTCGTTTATTACCCGACTGCCAAGGAAGGGTTATATTTTTCGCGCGTATCTTGTATGTATGTATGTATGTAATATTCTTTACTACCTCATATTTCCAGAACCACTGAACGGATTTACATAATTGAGGTATCGTTAGGTTCGTCTTAGCTGCCCAAGTGTTTTTAGATAGGTGACATCAAAAAAAATTCAAACATGGCGGCTGCGCGAAGTCATTGTAATTAATGAAAAAAAATTTTTTTTCTCGAATACTACAATATGGGTATCAAATTGAAGGGCACAATACAAGGATTTTAAAAAGGTATATCATGATTATTATTAGCGTAATACTAATAAAGAAATACAATATTAAAGTTTAAAAAATGTGGACTTTGCTCTTTCCCACGCCTATGCCATGCCAAACTCGCCTCCTACGCGACGATCAACTTCGGGGTGTAACCTTTCTAATAAAATACGATGGTTAAAAAAAAAACCAACAATTTAAATTACAAATAAAAATTAATAAATGTCACACCAATTTACAATAACATTAATAAAATCAACAACAAATACATAATACCAAATACAAACAAATAATTTTAATAATAATTTAATTATATTAAAACTAATAGTTGTTGACTTAAGCAGTCACCTATTTGCTAAAGGTCAGGCTTACGTTGCTTTGAGCAGAGTGAGATCTTTAAATCTTCTAAAAAATTACTTAATCAACCACATGATGTAAACTGTTTTAATGAATTGAACCGATTACGTAATTTGTCTGACTAAAAAGACATAAATAAAATAATAATTAAAAAAAAAAAAACAAAAAACCCGCCTGCGTGAAGAACAACTAATAGAAAATCAACTGAAAAAGCTGGAACAAGATAAAAATTCAATATGCACACAAAGTCAGCGAAATAAATAAAAACAATATCAAACATTTTGTGCTGTACATTTAAAATATATTAATACGGTAGTCCTTCGAAACTTTATGCACCGTCGTAGATAATATGCAGTCGGAGGCATGAAATTGAAGGATAAGTCAAATCATTCTCTCTTTGTGCATGTTTTTTTTTTTAATTATTATTTTATTTATTGAAAAATGTCTTTGTTAAATATATTTATTAAAAAAACAATTTTGAATACCTGATTTCAAAATTAACCTTTTACGATGAATACATAATTACATTGATAATTTTATTAGACTAATATTCCAGACATAGTTCTATATAATAAACTAAATTACCTGGAGGTTTAGCAACTGCTTACACGTGCCAGTACTACGTACCTTTGCTGTATTAATATTTTATACTGATAAGACTCATTAGATTTGTACAAGGCCGATAATACGAATCCTATTATTTTGATTACTTTAATCGTGGTTGTTTTCTAAGAAACGTACTCGTAATGTCGAGTTATTTTTGAAATTAAAGAGAAACTGTTAAATGTTACTAGGGTAAACCAGAGTGTGATTGCCCACTGACAGTGATCGCCCACTTTAAGAAAAATATTCTCATGTGCTATCTTTGAATCATTCTAGTTCGATTAAAATTTACAAGATGGCTCTGTGGTTAGTGTATAGTATTTTTAAAATTGACTGCTTACAACACTGAAAGAAAAAAAAACAGTAATAACGGATTTTATCGAGACGGGTGAACGTGTTATTCAAAAAGGTTAGTAGTTTAACAGATTTCATAAGGAATAACTTGCTTAAAGGCTCATTTTTTTTGCATTTCATTTGACATTAAACTATTGGCGTATAGTTATGATGAACTTATATGTATTTTCTCAGTTTTAAATTAGAATACCTGGTAATATTTAATTCTTAACGGTTATTTTAACGGTGGGCAATCACTGCATGTAAATCTGCATATTTTTAGTGATTGCCCACCATAATTTTAGTTATTGCCATATGATAATGTCTATAGTTATTGCCCAGGGCAATTATTGTCATGGGCATTTCTTTTACCAAAGTGTCTTGTCATCACATGAAGTAGTGTCTAAATTGCTCTTTGCTAAAACTTGTTTAACAATTGTTATGCATGATTATCTTAAATGGTTATTATTATTACATTTACAGTATGCCAAAAACACCAAAAGTTAAATATAGCAAAGAGAATTTTCAGTGATGGAAGCAAGATATTTCCAACAATTTATCTACAAGACAAACTGCTGAAAAGTACGGTGTTCCTAGGTTCAGTCTCCGATACCACATTAAAAATCCAGAACATAAAACTAGCTTAGGGCCATCACCTATATTAACTATAATTGAAGAAAGTCGTTTAGACGATTGGATAATAATTTCGGCAAGAAAAGGATTTCCAGAAATAAAGAAGACATTTTAGATACCGTGCAAAAGTTCCTGGTGGAAAACTTGCGTTCTAATTCATTTTTAAATAATAGGCCAGGTGATGGTTGGAGGGAGGCATTTTTAAAAAGACATCCGAAGTTGACAATCAGAACATCAGAAAGAGTGACAAAAGCAAGTTTAGCTTAGCCAGGAACGCCAATAAGGAAAGGAAAAAGGCAAACTGAACGACAGCCTTATGCCATTAGATCCCAAAATTTTAAAGCAGCATTACATAGAAAACAAAAAGAAAAAGAAAATCTGTTAAAATTAAAAGAAGAAAAGAAGTTGATCAAAGAAAATAAAAAGACTGAAAATGAAAATAAATATACTAAGAATATTGATAAAAAATCAGAGGAAAATACAAAAAATAAAAATTTTACTCTGAATTCTAATATTAAGACTAATTAGTTCTAAGGAAATAGATACAACTTTAGGGAATAATAGCCAACAACTGATTGATCATTCTGAGCTACAATTTGAACTGAAACCAAAAAGTTAAAAAAGAAATAGACATAGTAAATAAAGAAAAGCGAGGAATACCAGCATGTAAAAGATAAAAGATAAAAATATAGGTAGATAAGATGTAAAAGATTTAAATAATATTGTAATAAAACCTAGTTACATTGTACCAAAGCCTACTTGTAGAGTTTGTCATTTCAATGTGATAAAAAATGAATTGACTTGCAGTTCTTGTTCAAAGATCTTTCATTCCGTCACATTGCATTCCACCAAAACATTAAAAAAATATACCCGACAGCTCCGATTTACATTTATTTTCATGCCATCTTTGTTTTGAAGTAGATGACTCTGTCTCTGGCGATTCTGATTCATCAACACCAGTTAAAGAATTATTTGATGAAGTTCTTAGAGCCAAACACAATTTATTTTGAAATATTGAAGATTATCCTATTAGATGTATAAGTTTAATATTTTATTTTGATTATTTACTTACGTTTAAAGTTTATCTTATCATTTTGAATTTCTGGGCAATAACTATGCCGTCATGTGGGCAATTACTATAGGAAAGGGGCAATTACTGTACATTTTAGAAGATTTTAAGTTTATTTCATTATTTTCTATGTTATGTAAGTTTTAACTAAAAACTGTTAATATTCTGTTGGAGAATTTATTAGGTAACAAGAACAAAGTAATGATTGGTTGATTGTTATAATACTTTTTTATTTTTTTGATGTCAATGCATTGGAAGTCCTTAAGTGGGCAATAGCTATACGGTTTACCCTACAATGTTACAAAATATTCAACAAACTGGGGTGACACGGTGAAAGGAGCTGGAGCGTAGAGAAAGGATAAAGAAGGAAGAAGGAGTTTAATGAATACAGAACAGCACTCCCTGTGATTGCTTCTGGCTATCTTCTGACTGTATAAAATGCTACTGTAATACCAGTAGCATCGCAAGTGTGCGTTGCCGACCCTACCTCCAACCCCCCAGTTTGAGTGCCTGTGGTGAGTAAGAACTGACGTAGGAATAAATACGATAGTCAGCAGAATCTGAGATATAACTTAATACAAATTTTTCTAACGCTACTCCTAATTATTTTCATTGTCATCATTATTACACCTCCTCAATTAAACGTAATTTAGTAAAATTTCCCAGATTGACATCTGTTCTCCGTAAGTTGTTTGTTACGTTTCGCAGAATCGCTCAAGTTTATTGTACTAACTACTTAGAATTTGCTAATTGACGAAAGAACCAAGTAATATCTTAATCTTACTTCTAGGATCCGTGTATCAAATTGTGCGGTGTCTTAAATATATTTATTATTTTATATTATGTTTGATGATGCTGTAGTGTTTCGAACTTCTTTACGCAGCCTTGACTTGCAGCAGCTTTGACAGGAGCAAGCTGATGAATGCATGACGTAAATAATTATTTTTTTCATATTAACGAATTTGTGTCTATGATTTATATTTACGTACAACGGGATATTTATCATGAATGTCGTTAGTCATTTTGAGTTCCTTACATTTTGTCAATATTGCGAACGATATTTCGGCAGTAGTGCATCAGTGACTGTGGCGTTTGTGAAAAAATATATATAAATAAAAATGAATTGCTTAGTGAGAGCTAGAGAGCTCCTGGACCAATTCGGCTGTTACGGAAAATTGAGGGAACGCTCAAAAATTAAAAAAAAATAAAATTACAAGTTTAGCGGCTCATTTTACATAATATATAAACCATCCTGTTATCGTTTTTATAAATACATGTCTCCTTTTGAATTCTTCTTTATTTTCTTAATTCACTTATACAAAGGTATTTTGGTATACATTAGGAAGAAGAGTAGGAAGAAGTGGGATTGCCTTTATTTCTTTTGCACAGTTAAACATTAAAATAAATATCTATAATTGTGTTTGCTGGCAAACGAAAAAAACCGACTTCAATTACATCGACAAGTAATAACAACGTAGGTAGACGAAAAAATAGACGCATTATCAAAGATTACTCCAAAAGTTGTAATCAAATCTCGATGAAATTTACATGTGACCACATAATAAACATCAGCTTTCGATTAAATTAAAAATCATCAAAACCGGTACACCTAATAAAAAGTTATGTGGATTTACAAGGGTTTCCCTCTTTCCCTCGATTTCTCTGGGATCTCATCGTCAGATCCTGGTTTCTTTATCATGATACGACACCTGAGATATTTCCTTGCCAGCAAAAATAGAATTATCAAAATCGATTCATAAACGACGAAGTTATCCACGGACATAGATTTAAAAAAAAAAAATTATATATATATATATAAAGGAGGAGGTTACTCAATTCGACCGTATATACTCATATATATATATATATATATATATATATATATATATATAACCTCCTCCTTTTTTGAAGTTGGTTAAAAATAATTAGATACATCTCACAAACACACACCGCCTACGGCTTCACAATCCAGTGACTGTAACACCTGAATGAAATACAAGACAGGTTTAAACTTTTGCGTAGTTTCCCGCACTTGAACTACTATTTTTTTACTTTTGTTTGTATATTGTATTCTTATGAAACATCTCTTCCATATTATTTTTTATGTTATCTTTTACTATCGTTTATATGTTTAATTTATAATCTGTGCAATTTCTTCGGAAAATCTTCCACAAAATACTACAAAACTGTTAAAAAATAATAGCTAGGTAAATGGATAAGCAGTTCTCAAGTTTTGCACTTACAGACACACTTAACGATTCATTTCTAGGTTTTGTAGATTAAACAAACAGGCCTGCATACGCATTACCTTTTTACTTATCATCTATGAAATTGACGCCAATTTTTTTTCCATTTTCTATATCATATAACGAAACATCTGTCTGAAGAAATGAATGCCAATGTCAAACGATCAAATGCAACAGGTACAATATGATTTGGACATCTTCTACAGAATAACTTCAACAATTAATCAATAACTTCATTTTTAACCGATTTAAAAAAAGAGGCGGTTTCTCAATTCGACCGTATATACCTATATATTTTTTATGTGTGTTCGCGGATAACTTTATCAATTGTGACACGATTTTGATGATTTTTTTTTGTTAGAAAGGAAATATCCTTGACAAGGAGACCAGGATCTGATGATGGCATCATCGTAGTAGCGACTAGTGCGTTTGCTATTTTTGTTCGTCTATTTACGTTGTATTACTTGTCAATGTAATTGAAGTCGGTTTTTTTCATTAGCTTGCAAATACAATTATTAATAATTTTTACAGGTTTTTTCTTAGTCGCCTGGCGTTTTGTTCTTCTTAAAGTAACTGAACGACGATGTCGTCGTCCTCTGGAGTTGGGACGCTTCGTTTTGCATAATATTAACGACCGTTTCCATTATATTTAGTTTGCATAAAAACACTTTTTACATGTAGATACTACAAAGTTTAAGACTTAACTACCAAAAGAGATACATAACATTTGTACCTACAATACCTATCACCAATAAATTTTGAACATTACAGAGATTAAAAGTGCACATATAAAATTACTATAAAGTTGTAAGTATGAGTGTATACTTACGTATTGAGACGTTTTTCACTCATATAAATGCCAACACTCTTACATACATAGTCACATAACCACCTTTACACGTGTTTGTGTGTGTTTTATTGTATACTTACGTGTATGTATTGACGTCATGTCAAAGTCGCCAAAACGGAAATTAAGGACCGTTAAAAAGAAATGTCCGCTATTATATTACTTCCTTCTCCGAAAAAGATATTTTAATATATTTTCAAAAGTTAAATGGTCACGTTTTGTGTTCACTACAAATTATGTATTATTATTTTTCATTTTTAAATATAGAAAGCGTAATGATATTTTCTCATGATATAATTCATTTATATATAATTAATTTTATATGCACAAATACCGTTAATTCGAATTACGAAAGACGGCCGTATGTGTGTTGTGTAGATATTTATTATTATTTATTTGTTATAACTATTGCTAAGTAACTCTAGGACGTCGTGATTTATGAAATAGTCAACATTAAAAAAAATAGCGCGTATCGCAAAAATATATAAAACTTTCCTGTTATTTTCGCGATTCGCGAAACAACAAAAAATAGCTAGGTTAATTATGAACAGTTATTTCGCCAAATTTTATCCTTATTTCTAGATAAAAAAAATGTCATCAAGTTTATTTTATAAGCGTTAATATGCTTCAAATTACATTTAACGAAAAGTATAAATAAATTGAAGAGTTCAAGGTTTCAATATTTTAAGGTATAATGGAGAAATTTTGTTGTACATTCTTCCTAATTATATATTCCCTATATAATTTTTTTCATATTTTTTATTAAAGATAACTTACGTTATATTTATAAACTGTAGTGTGTAATGGTGTGTAAGTAAGTAAGTGTAAGTGAAGCATATTTCAATCTACTTTGATTTTGATGACCCTTCTAATCTAATCCCTTTTCCAATTAAATGTTCTCTTGTCGAATGCCATTGTTCCTCATTTTACATGTTCACGTAAATGTGTACTGTACTGTATAGACAGTTTGATAGATAATTAGAGATTAGCTTTAATGTTCAGAATAGTAGTTCATTTTGTAGCTTCATTGCATCATTTGATTTAGCGTTAATTTTATTCAGCTGTTTATTTATTAAAGAAATAGGTAAATATATATTTCACGCTCACCGTGCTTATTCAAGTTATATGCAACCACAGCTAGCAAATTTTATTACTTAATAGTAAATCCTAATGCGTTTATTGGAGTTCTTTATTATCTTTATAAACCCTTAACGTCGAGTTTACAATTCACTACGTTTGCTTATGATCACTTACTTTTGTCCATTACAAATTTAAGCTTCTGTGGTAAAAAAGTAACTAACAACATAAAAATGGATATTTAATATTAAATGTTATTAATATTTGTTTCGATACAGTCTTTTAATTCAAATAGTGTGGCATAATAAAAAATACTACAGACATACGTTATGCTCTACTCATACTATGTACTCGCAAAAATTCATCGTCAAATAAGAAAAACCGCTCTATAATAAATCATTGTAAACCAATAAATAATTATACAGATTTGAAAATATAGGTTAACCGAAATATATGAATTTATAGTTCTGAGTAGAGGGGTCCCAAATAATTTAACTTAAAATTGTGGATCGAGTTTTCAATACGTTATCCATCATCATAAGAAAAGTACTCAAATACTTGGTTATCTTAGATACCTACTAATGTGGATACATTTTTATTGCTTTTTTGCGCTCTACATATTTGGTCATACACACCTTAACATACCGTTCATAGGTGTACCTCGTCAAGATGTGAAGAACTAGAAGGTTATGAAACGAACAATTTACATATAATGTTTTTTTACCTCTCATTCATCGTGCATATTTCAAACTAGAAAGTAAAAAGTTTGAAATAGTCTTGCTGACTAGTTCTTTAAACTGAAATTGAAAATTGAATCGAAAAAATCTACAAAAGCAAAGACCTTAAGTCGTTGTACATTTACTAAAAACTCCAAATCATTATATTGTTTCTGTGTAATAATTACCGCTTTTCTCGCAACGTGTCCCCAATACCAAGCAATTATATGCCGATTAAAGGTACATTAACTGAAATATCTCGAAACGACCGGCTGTGCTACATGACAGCACAAATCATTATAATCATAAGTCTATCTATACATTATCTTATATATAAAATTCTCGTGTCACAATGTCAGTTACCATACTCCTCCGAAACGACTGGACCGATTTTCATGAAATTTTGTGTGCATATCGGGTAGGTCTGAGAATCGGCAAACAACTATTTTTCATACCCCTAAGTTATAAGGGGGTTAATAACACATATGGCAAAACAACGTTTGCGGGGCAGCTATCTTAATATATATAAATCTCGTGTCACAATGTTTGTCCTCAATGGACTCCTAAACCACTTAACAGATTTTAGTCAAATTTGCACACCGTGTGCAGTTTGATCCAACTTAAAAGATAGGCTATATTTTATTTTGATATATTATGTTATTATTATATTTCAGAAAAAAATAAGGTGATACGAAGTTCGCCAGGTCAGCTAGTTATATTATATAATTTATATTTTAAATAAGACAATTAAAAATGGCTCGATAAATGTGTTGCTAAGCACAAACTCGAAAACGACTGAACCAGTTCAACTATTGAATTTTCGTTAGTTTTGTGATTAGATATAAAATGGAAAGAAAAATTAAGGAAACTGCGTAAAAAATTAGGAAACTTTTCGGAAAATGTACGATTGCTTAAACTTCACGCGTTTGACACTTCGCAAGACAGGATAACGTCTGTCAGGCATAGCTGTCAGGTCAACTATAATGTATAAAATCAAAGCCGAATACTTTTAACGAATTTCTTGCGTTTGATTGTAATCTGTCTTAATGTTATCTATTGTATAAAAAAATATTAACATCAAGTCCAACGAGATTTCATTAAAAATATGTTATCAATATATTCTGCTAATTTTTTATCAAAGTTTTTTATCGCTACTACAATTTTTTTAATGACAATTAAATATAATAGTTATATTTTTCATTGTTTATTTTTTGTATGACTTTTCCTCTATATAAGTTAGTAGTATTTTTTAACTTTCACAAACAGTATTTCTAAATAAATATTCTTACAAAATGAAAACAATTCTTTAATAGATCGTTAATGGTATCCTTTTTTTACCGACTTTAAAAAAGGAGGAGTTTACTCAATTCGACCGTATACATTTTTTTGTGTATGTTCGGGGATAACTTCGTCGTTTATGAACCGATTTTGATAATTCTTTTTTTTTTGGAAAGGAGATATCCTAAAGGTGGTACCATGATAAGGAAACCAGGATCTGATGATGGGATCCCAGAGAAATTGAGGGGAACCCTCGAAAATCGTAGTGATGACTAGTGAATTGGTTAATTTTTTTCGTCTACTTACGTCGTTTTATTTGTCGATGTAATTGAAGTCGTTTTTTTTTCTATTTACCAGTCTATTTTTTTAAAAACGAAACTATTTCTTTCCTAGCTTAAAAATAACTTTTTTATATTGTTGATTTTTTCTTCTTTTATGAAAATATTATCTCTTAAAGATACTTTTTTAAATACCAAAATAATTCCTCAGTAATTTATGTAATCTTGCGTTAATATTTATTATTTATTTTCTAAAGACTGCTATCCCGCGGCTCATTCAATCCCGAATTGAAAAGCAGGATTGATCAATACCGCGAGGAATCCCGCGGGATCCTGCACCATTTTTTTTTATAACAATGGGGTAAACGATCAGACGAAAGATCAGATGTTAAGTGTCTACCGTCGCCCATAAAAGAAGCCCATCGCCCATCTTCAACATAAAAGAAGTTGCGGGTGCGTTGCCGGCCTTTAGGCAAAAGATGTCTCTACACTCGACGCTTGAAAATTCCCAAATTCATTTAAAAAGTAGTTTATATAGAGAAGGAGTGCAGAATGCTAATAGTTTTTTTTTTTTAATTATGCATAAAACATACATTAAATCAATGAAAAAAAAACATGACACACACTAATAATAAACAAATACATGGTGTATTTGACACGCACACACACACACACACACACACGCGCATATATACTCTATTCTATATTATTGTTAAAGTCTATGGTCAAATTATAGTCGAATATTCGACCACTGAGCGACCACTATTTATATTTAAACCACAAGTAACCAGATGTAAAGAATAAGTAATCAAAGAGACAGAGAACAAGTTACAGTTATAAATAAATAAATAAATATCTTTTAGCATACACTAACGGTCTTCTGTTATTAAGAAAGCCTGTGTTTTAGGTAACAGCCGGCTGACACAGATATATATCTATTATTCAATGTACAGATAAAAAATGTGTAAATAATTATTAATATTACATACTCCGTCTCGTGACGGGAATTCAAGTCACGAGCAAAACCCACCGAGCATGTTCAAATAAGTAGTCAAGATATAAACTTGGTCGTAATAAAAATATCTATAATATCAGTAATTGTAATGATTGTTATCTTAATCTTTAATCATAAAAATTATAACTAAGTCATTTATAGTAGCGATAGCAAATATTGACCTTTAATCAAATTTGTAGAATTGATTGATATGAATTTTCCGTGAAATCTTATTTTTTGCCTAATTATGTAACGTACCGTACACATAATCCAAAGATTAGAAAGTAAATCATAGTTTCATTTTATCAGAGAGATTTACGATTTAAAAGAAGCATGGATTTATTGTTTCGATAAGATTTTACTTATAAAAATAATTGTGTTTGCTCGCAAACGAAAAAAAACCGACTTCAATTACATCGACGAGTAATACAACGTAGATCGAAGAAAAACTAGTCAAGTAACTACGCGTTATCAAAGATTACTCAAAAAGTAGTTATCAGACCTCAATATAATTTATATGTGACCACATGAGAAACATCAGCTTTCGATTAAATTAAAAATTATTAAAATCGGTACACCCAGTAAAAAGTTATTGCGGATTTTCAAGAGTTTCCCTCGATTTCTCTGGGATCCCATAATTAGATCCTGGTTTTCTTATCATGGTACTAAACTAGGGATATCTCCTTTCCAACAAAAAAAGAATTATCAAAATCGGTATATCCAGTAGAAAGTTATGCGGTATAATACAACGTAGGTCGACGAAAAAAGCGTCAAGTAAAAACGCATTATTAGATATAACTCGAAAAGTAGTTCTTAGATCTCAAATAAATTTAAATGGGACCAATTGACACACACCACCTTTCAATTAAAAAAAAAAAATTGTCGAAATCGGTCCCGGAGCAAAAAGCAGGGTCACTACAAACTGCGCCAACGGGCTAGTCAAATTATATTATATAATTATACTTATAGTATATAGTATAGATATTAAGAAGTAAAAATACTCACAGATGCAGGGTAAACTGACGGTATAATTCGGTACAACACAGAATTGTATGGTATATACATTACAAACAAATGTTATAGAATATTAATGTTAAGCTTATTTTAGAGCAAAACACTACGGTTCTAACGACCATTGCTATCAAGACCTCTGACATGCTTCTGAACAGAAATTATATGTTTTCGTATTTCTTTAAAATCGTGTATTTCAATGTACCTATAGACATCAGACTACATTATAAGTTGAGGCATTTACAACAATATAATTTGCAGCCGAAACTGGATTTGTATCAGCTACATACGAGAGCTTCCGAGTTACGGGGTTCTCATTCATATTAAGGACTCTCCTGCAGCTTATAAAAACAACCTCCAAGCACTGAAAATTTCGAGTCTATACGTATTGTGGTTTTGGAACTATTAGTTATGCAGTTCTATTACAAAATACGAAAGAATCACAATAGTACTGGGAATGTAAAATGTTAATCGTTTTTAAGTGCTATATAAGTTGATGTAATGAGTATCCCGGAAGCTAAAGTACCTCCCTATCTACATCTTGAGTGACAAAGACAAAGCAGAAATAAAACAATAGAAAAATTACTTGTTTGTCCTGAGTTACTAAATCCCGCGTAGTTCGCATCTCTAAGACGATTTAATTTTTTTTTATTTATTAAATGCTTCACACTTAACTGCCCCCAGGAGGCTTTTTTCCTGTGTGGGGAGTCCGGAAACACACACAATATACAAGCAAAAGCGCCCAGACCAGTACAGATATCTATATAATCAATACAAGTGTCTATCTTGTCTGTCGTGAGCGGGGATCGAACGCGCGATCGCCAGAGCAACGGCTAGTGCTGTGACCGCTGCACCACCGCGTCGTCAATTAATAGTACAAAATGTAAACAAAGAGATAATTTCATCAATTAATATAAATTTAAATACATTAAAAAATTTAAATGTTAGCTTAAAGCTGAGTTTTTGTTTTATTTTCATTTTTGATTTTAAATGAAGCTGCTACTCTGATATTTGAATCGCTTACATATGGTACCTTCATAATCGTATTGTGGCATTTATCAAAATATAAAAAACATTATTATAAAGTAACTAGATGAAAGCACGACAGGGGAAGTTACTAAAGATCACGGGCAAATTATACACATTTCAAATAGTGTTGTATTTCTTTCCTATGGTGTACATATAATATAAGATTTGACAGCGGTCTTAGGGTCGAGCGTGCGGTGCTCCTGGTATTGCAAGCTTCCATAATTATGTTTCGGTAGTCACTTACCACCAGGAGAACCGGTCAGTTTGCCGACCTAGTGGTATGTATACATGGTATAAAAAAAACACAATCGAACTTTAAGTATACAATATCAAAAACAACAATTATAAAGTTTTTAAATTAATATATTTATTTTTAATACAAAAATTATTAAAAACGGGATTCATTACGCGCACCTCGATATTTCGACATTAACTGCGAATTTCTTGTTCACGAGATACTCGTCGAGATAGTCTTAGTAATTATAAAGTTGTTATTTTATTAATTTACAATGACAGCTGTTCCCATTAGATTTTTTAAGAGTCATACATCGAAATCCAATCATAATTATTTGATCTTTCTGTTAAAATCCTTCATTAAAAGCGGACACACATAACAATCTCTCGAGTCTCGTCCGAATACAATTATAAATAATTGTAAACGAGATCATAAAAGGAAATTTACAGGTACAAAACAAGTTGTAATGTCGAGTCGGTTTTTGTGAAATGTAACATCATACTTCTGAGTATAACTACGGCCGTTAATTACAGTTCGCGGTAAAGACGCGGCCCGTCTGTCGGTAATTACTAATTACATACATTCGAATATGTGCTTCGGTGAAGCTAACAGTTATACGAGTAAAAATTCGCCATTACCGTGCGTGGTATGCGAGCTATTTATGAGTTCACTGAATACCACGATCGCATAATTCGGTTTCACTTGAACTTACATGTTTTTTAACCATTACAACAAATAATTAATATTATCAAACATTTAATATACATTGCCGTGTTAATAGTGGATGTTGCGATTTTTGTAATTATCTATTATACATTAGTATATATAGACTACAACATAAAAGATCGGCATAATTTTTTATTGCATATGAGCGAAATTTCACTTTACGTTCAACGGTTCAATTACAAAACCTAAGAAGCTAGTATGAATTTGCACCCATCGCATGTTGTTTGTTTTGAATTTTTTTACACCCTTAATCTTTAGAATATTTGTATACGTATATATATTATCGTTATTATAAATAGTCACACAACTTGCTTGTCCAAAATGCATACTTTTAAAAGAAATGACATGTAGCTAAACATATAACTCATTGTAATTTTTTTAAAATGTGATTCTGTTAGTGGTTCTTATTAAATAATATAATATGTAAGTAAGTTCTGACACACATTGTAGTATAACACACATACGTGCCACATTTAAGGTCATGTTTTTTTAACTGACAAAAAAAGAGGAGTTCTCAATTCGACTGTATTTTTTTTATTTTATTTTATTTTATTTTATTTGGAACACCAACAGCACAAAAGACATTAAATGAGTACAAAATGTACATTTCGACTAAGCCATTTACAGGTATTCGCATATGGTTATTTAAATGATGAGACCATGAAACAATGACAACAAAGCTACAAACAAAACAAAAACAAAACAAAATCCCTGAAGATGAGGAATGAATGTATTTAAGTATTTGTTGCACCCTCGACGCGGGGGCCAAAGAACTCCAAAGCAAATAATCTACTCACGTTCTGAGGCTTAGTACAGAATAATTCTAATTCGTCACAATTGATTGACAGTTTGTTAAAAAGTTCACTCGCTCGAATAATAAATGAATTGCGGCGGTAATTAGTGCTAACTTTAGGAATTGCTAGCGGTTGGGTACGTCTAGTTGGTAATCTGCGAGGAACCCAGATGCTAACTTTTTCCAGCAAAGCAGGGCAATCAATGGTGCCATTGACAATTTTTAAGAGATACGTAATATCAAAAAGTTGCCGTCTCTTTTCCAAGGGTAAGAAGTGGTATCTGTTGCATCTCGCCTCATAACCGCGATCCGATTGCTCGCACTTGTATTGTAGATACCTCAAGAACCTTTTCTGTACCGACTCAATACGGGAAATATACACGTTATATTGTGGACTCCAGACCATAGAAGCATACTCAAGGATATTTTAATGTGTGTTACCTTATAACTTTTCACTGGGTAGATCGATTTCGATATTCGATCGATGATACTTTTTTTGATCGAAAGGTGTAGCTTGTCAAGTGTTCCCATTTAATTTGATCGAGATAAGACAAATACTTTTTGAGTTATCGCTAACAATGCGTAATTACTTGACTGTTGTTATGGTATAACTTACGTTGTATTACTGGTCGATGTAATTAAAGTCGGCTATTTTTGGCGTCTGCAAACAAATATATAAATAAGTATACAATAAATGTAGAAACATTTAAACTATTTTTCCTTAATTAACCGACTTCCAAAAAAGGAGGAGGTTCTCAATTCGACTGTATTTTTTTTAATGTATTTTACTTCAGAACTTTTGACTGGGTGGAGCGATTTCGACAACTTTTTACTAGGTGTACCGATTTTGATAATTCTTTTTTTTGTTGGAAAGGGGATATTTCAAGTTTGGTACCATGATAAGGAAACTAGGATCTGATGATGGGATCCCAGAGAAATCGAGGGAAACTCTTGAAAATGCGGAATAACTTTTTACTGGGTGTACCGATTTTGATAATTTTTAATTTAATCAAAAGCTGATGTTTATCACGTGGTAAAATACAAATTTTATCGAGATCTGATAACTACTTTTTGAGTAATTTTTGATAACGCGTAGTTACTTGACTATTTTTTCGTCGTTCTAGGTTGTATTTATTACTCGTCGATGTAATTGAAGTCGATTTTTTTTTCGTTTGCGAGCAAACACAATTATTATCATCACAAAATTATAATGCATAAACAGTCAAAAACACTAAGGTTTTCTGTTGTGAACTATTATAATTTATAATGTGAACTTACAATTACGCTAGATTGCAGAGTTAATTTTAATTGTTGTTGTAACACTGGACCCGATAACAGTTGTAAATTTGTAATCCATTTATGAGCTACTGGTCCAAACTGATAAGTATTTTTGTGTTGGATAGCCCATTTACCGAGGAAGAAAGAGAGGCAAGAGAGAGGCCGAGAAGGCTAAATTAAACGCGCGTGAAGCAGCAGGACACAGTTACATAATAGACATTTATGATAGTTGTAGTCTTTAAGTTATATTACCACACATTGAAAAGGTAAATTACGTACTTAGCATCAATTTTTGCCTGTTTGTGAGGTAAGGGACAGCAGGAAATATCCTCCTTGAGCAACTCTAGAAAACCTGGAGTACCCCGGTTGGGATACCTCGACCTTACAGCAAATCATAGCTATTTAATACTGGTTTCGAGCAGTGTTGTGCTCCTGTGTTGAGTAAGGTAGCCAGAGCTCCTACGGGGATTGGGGTAGGGTCAGCATCGTGAGGAGGTGAACAATTATCATAAAAGATGTTTAATTTATACAATTAGAACCTATACGTTACCTTTTTAACTGAAACTGAAACAACAATAAATTACCCTTATAAGTTACTTTAAATGTATCGCATTCAACCGCAAATGACAAAACGTATTTCAACTTCATACAAATATATAATCTTTGCGACGACAGATGTACAAATATCAATATTAAAACAGTTTTTAACGACAAAAAAAAAAATAACTTATTTAGGTATACCCTTTTTATATTGCAAACTTTTATTGACACTACCATATCAGGTAGAGAGACGCCTTTCAGTCTGACATTTAGTTTTCATATACTTATTTTTTGTTCGACAACAAAATAATGGACTTGATTAACAAAAATTAGACCTTCTGACGATGATGACATGCATCTTCTCAATAGCCGATAATAAATGCCGAATAAATTATACTCCACCACACTTCCACGAAACATGACACCAGCTCTGTATTCTGATATTCGTAAATGAACTAAATATAATTTAACAGTTGAAACGATCTTTCACGATTCTGCATTGAACTGATAATGTATTCACGGAAACACATAACCCCATTTATTATAAGCAGCTGTTATCACATTCTAAGAATGAAACATAAAATTTCCGAGAACGCGATTAGTACGTATTAATTTTGTAGTAGAGTTATCGTGCCGTTTTTTTTTTTTTTTTTATTGCTATGCAATACAATTACTATGGTCTCAATTGCTCAAGAATACGAGGTCATTGACTCATTCGATCAGTATGTGGTGATTTCAAAGAACGGTCGTATCGTTCAAGGGTATTGAATGAACGTCGTGATGTACAAACACACGTCAATATTTATCATAACAGTTTTTTTGAGTCGGAGTCGAAGAAACTCGGTTTTTTACTGTCTTGTAGTAAATAAGCACTTTCACGGAAAAACTTCAGTTTGTTTGTTACAGATGGTTTTCGAGAAACTCGAGCGCAGTGTTTGTTTTAAGTTTTCTGTTTATATACAACGTGTTTAGTTAAGACATTCCGGGTCAAAGAAAAAAATCCTGAAGAATTGGGAACGTTCAAACAAAAATAAATTACGTGGTCTAGATTCCGCTAGCTATCAAATTTAGTTATTTTGACAGATGTCATGGTGACATAAAACGTTACTTAATTGTAAAAAAATAAGTACAATTAAAAACCAATAAGTTTGCTATCTAATAAAATTAATAAATCTTTTAAACGATTGTTTTTAATTTTCTCTTTTATAGCTAGCTTATTTATTTAAAGCTATATACAGACTGTAAAAAAATAGGCTTTAACTTACAAAAACGATCCGGACCTCCGAAATAGGAGTAAATATTAGTGGGACGCCGCCGCGTTAGCGCAACAGTCACAGCCATGGATTGTGCCTGTTGCGCTGGCGGTTGCGGGTTCGATCCCCGCACATGACAAACATTTGTATTGGCCATACAGGTGTTTGCCATGGTCTGGGTGTTTCTGCACTTCTTGTGGATCACCACACCGTGCCTCGGAGAACACTTTAAGCCGTCGGTCCCGGTTGTTATCATGTACACCTGATAGCGATCGTTACTCATAGCAGGGAATATATCCGCCAACCCGCATTGGAGCAGCGTGGTGGACTAAGCTCTGATCCTTCTCCTACATGGGAAAGAGGCCTATGCCCAGTAGTGGGATATTACAGGATAAAGCGAATAAGTGGGAGCCGTCGAGTGTAAGGCGTTTATTTATTTATTATGGTGTATCTAATTTAAGAAAAACCGGAACACAGGAGGTAAAGGCGTACAAAAAGATGTAGGTGGATAGAGAAAAATAAATTTCAAAAGTCAAAAAAAAAGTATCGCCAAATAAAAAAAAATGGAGATAACCACTTTCGAAAATTATTTTTTGAATAATACATTTAATTATGTACATAACTCTTCTGACACGTCACATTTCCAGCAAGTCCTAATATAATAATAGCCATCGGTTAGAAATACAAGTCATTCAACATTCATCCCAGTAAAATTATGCGTTCCCAGAAGAACGGGGAGATACCCTGGTTAAATTTTTCCTTAAGGAGTTTCCTTATCGCTAAACTCTAGTACATCGAAAAGAATGTACTGAACCCATAGCAACATTGGTATCGGAGAATGTTATCAATATTGCTATTCCTAATGTTTACGATAAAAGATTTCTAGGAACTAATGATAGACATCAAAACGTGAAACTCTTTTTGCATCGCATTTTCCTTTTCAGAACTTTTTATAGCTGTCAAATAGTAATATTATACGTTTAAAAAAAAATATAAAATTTCATATTTTAATATTTAACGCTCTTTTTTCTAAAAAAAATGAGCTCAAACGCCAAATAAATAAAAGAGATTTTTTATTTTATCATTTTGAAAATTGAATAATGGATACTTTACTTCATTTTTTACGTAACTGTATAATGATATGAAGCTTTAGTAATATAAATAGGTAGGTTGCATTTAGAAACGGAGGTAAGGTACAGCAGGAAATATCCTGCTCTATTCTGGAGTAGCCCGACTGGGGAAATAACTCGACCTTACAGAAGATCACAGATAAATAATACTGCTTTCAAGCAGTGTTGTGTTCCTGTGTTGAGTGAGTTGACCAGAGCTCCTGGGAGGATGGGGCTAGGGTCGGCAACACGGCTTCTGGTTTTGCAGGCGTCTTTAAGCTACGGTAATCTCTTACCATCATAGGCGAGTCCTACGCTTGTTTGCCGACCTAGTTGTATAAAAAAATCCAATATTTGCAATGGTAAAACCTTAATTGATATTCAATTAAATCCGATAATCGAATCAAGCTATCCGATGCATTGATTATATTTGAATCAATTAACATTCAAATGCAATTATACTAGAACTATTTCTAAGCTTCACTGAGTTTTCATTTTGTATCAAAATATTTACATTAAACTATTTTCTATGTGTTTGCTATTTGCGCAGTGGAATTTTATTTTTAGAGTACGTAGAAATGTATGCATATAATCTTCCTTGTATTGATATTGTATTATACTACAACAAAACATACATGTACTTTCTGCTTATAAAATGTATTTTTCCGAAATAAGGAGTTGTTCGGAAGAAATACCTACGGCAGCTCTACTTGTACGGAAGTAGGAAGGCACATGTTAAAACATTCCTCTGAAATATACTGATATCATTATTCAATTTTAGAATTTCGATTACTACTTAAATCCTCACCTATTTTAAAATTAGCATCTAGTAATACTAGTCGCCTCGTTACACTTTTTTTTGCAAATATATATTAGGCGAGAAACATTAAAGTGCTACGAAAAGTTTACAGACCACTAAGTAAAATTTAACAAAAACAAGTGGGTACTTTTGAGTCAAACCGTAATAATAAAAAAAAAAAATTACTGAGAGTGTAATCAATGAGTCCAATTATTATTTTACGATTTTGTAATAAATAAGAAGATTGTAAAGGTCCTTTATCGAACTCTTAAAGACAATGTTTTGTATTGTTTATTATTTATTGAAAAAAGGGTGTGTGAATAGCTACGGCTACGATATTTATCTAGTAAGATCATTAGTATTTGTTTTGCATTACCTGTAATATCAAGATTTTGTAAAGTAATTTTTGAAAGAATTTTTTAAATCGGTTATAACCTTTTTGATTGTATTACACACTAGCATAGATTACTGTCCTGAATATAAAATGTAAATATACAAATATTTGTTACAGAAATATAAAATAAATTATTTGATGGTATTTTAGCGTTTCATTTTTTTTTTTAATTTATTTAAAATCATTATGGTAACACTAAACTATTAAAAAAAATATAAATGGAGTTTTGGCGGGAGCTCTAAACGTGGCGGTCGATTTACTTTTACTGTTTTTTTTCGTTAAAATATCCTGTGTGAATATTACCAAAACTTATTTTGGTCAGTGTAAATAATTGTACATTTTGTAAATTATTAAAATGAATGAACCGGAGGACCCAGGTGGAACCCCGAAAAGATCCAAATTTGCTCGTAAAAGAGGTGCGAAGGAAGGTGGACCTGAAGTAGGCGGCGGTGAGGATGACTTTATTCCGTTTTTTAAGCCAGGTTATCTGAGACTTTATCCTGAACATTGTACAAATACGGACTTCAAAGTTTTTGTAGAAAGCAAGGACCAACAGGTTAAACTTGGAAATAAAAGCCCAGTTTACTTAAATCATATTTTTACTTCGGAGGTGAAAGGTGTGGTAGCTTTACATAGAGTCAATGCGAATAAAATTGCGGCTGTTTTTAAACAATACAACACTGCAAATAATTTTATCACAAATACAGACTTTTTAACAAAGCACAACTTAAAGGCGCACATTCCTGCAGCGCAGATAGAAAAAATTGGAATCATCCGATATGTGCCTACCAACATTTCGAACAAGGATTTATATACTAAACTGTCTTCGATCTATGAAATTATTTCAGTGCGAAGATTCACGAAAAAAGTCGGTCAAAGTACTGTAGGTCTCGAAACTGTCAGTATAACTTTCTTGTCAAATGTTCTGCCTGACAACATCCAATATGACCTATTTTCGTTCAGGGTGTTTGAATATGTCCCGCCGTTGCAGCAATGCTTCCGGTGCTTCAAGTTCAACCATCCTGCGAAAATTTGTAACGGTAAACAACGTTGCTCAATATGTGCCGGAGAACATAATTTCAGAGATTGCGATCAAAAAGAGAACCTGTGTTGTGTCAATTGCAGTGGCCCTCACCTGGCCATTTCCAAATCTTGCCCAATAAAAATGAAAAAAATACTTGAAAAAAAGGGTAAAATTACTTATGCCTCTGTGGCTAATACACTTACGTCATCTGATTTTCCATCTTTACCTGCACAGTCGAGCAGCATTGTTAAGACCCTACCATCAATAAGCCAAAATATACATAAATCAAATAAAAATGTAAAAATTGTAAATAATGTAAATAAAACAGTGCCTGAACCCAACTTGAACCAAACTCAACTTAAGGCTCAAATTGCAAACAATAATAATATTCTAATGGCAATGGTCCAAACTTTAGTGGAATTGGGTAATAAAACAGATAATGAACCTGTGACTACACTGCTCATTAAAGACTTACTTTTAAAAAATCTGTCACATTAATGGACAGTGCAGTACAGAACATTCAGCAGTTATGTATAGCTCAGTACAATATTCAAAGTATATATAGTAAAAAACCCTTATTGTCTAAATTTTTAGTTGAGCAAAATGTTGATATCTGTTTACTTAATGAAACTTGGCTGAAAGATACTCAGCATCTTAAAATTTCGGGATATAATTCCCACTATCATAATGCACAAAATGAGCACGGTGGAGTAGCAATTTTGATCAAACCGTATTTTAAATATAATATTATTCAAACCAGATTTTACCAAGACATTCAGACTGTGGCGTTATCATTATATGTAAGTGGTAACCAATTAACGATTTTATGTGTATATTGCCCTCCCTCGAATGGTAACTTCAGAATAAGTAAACTACGTGATATAATTAGAAATTTGCCTAAGCCAATATATGTGGCTGGTGATTTCAATGCTCACCATGTTGCATTTGGGTGTATGACCACGAAAAGTCGGGGTCACCAGTTATACGATTTAATTGATGAATTTGATCTATGTGTCCTTAATAATGGTAGCTTCACTACTATTAATTATCCTAACCGAAATCCATCAGCTATTGATGTTAGCTTTTGTAGTGCTGCAATCACTCCACTATGCGAATGGTGGGTGCATGATGATTGTATGGGGAGCTATCATTTTCCTACGCTTACTCGTGTTTTATTGTCTGTTGATAGATATCAAATTAATCCTCCCATTGAAAAATTCTTATACAACAAGACAGATTGGACGAAATACAATGAGCTATCTATAACTGCTTTTTCTAATTTTGAAGTTAATAATGAGAATCCATTACAGTCTTATGACGAATTTATCGAAAGGCTTGATACACTTAAGAGGGATACTGTGCCAAAGTTTGTCAAAACAAATAACTATCGTTGCAAACCTCCAGCACCTTGGTGGAGTGACACATGTGAACAGAATGTTATTAAAACTTATGAAGCTTTAAAACTGTACAGAAGGGACCCAACCATTGATAATTACATTAATTACAAAAGACTTGTTGCTGTTAAGAAAAAGACTATTTCAGAACATAAACGCAATGGTTGGGCGAATATCTGTAATACTTTTAACAGAACTACACCTGTTAGTATTATTTGGAAATACATCAAGTTATTTAAACGAATAAAATGCAATAATAGAACATATAAAGATGAATTTGTTGTCCCTCTCTTAGAAAAATTATCTCAAAAGGGATGTAGGGTTATTGATAATCTAGAAAGTTATTTTCTTATTAATAATAGCCTTCAAAAGTCCAGTTTCCTCATAGAACCCTTTACTTGGAGTGAGTTTTGTACAAGTTTACAATCCAGACGAAACACAACCCCTGGTTTAGATGATTGTCCATACATTTTGATTAAAAACCTAAATCAGTCCGTTCAAAAGAAACTATTAGCTAATCTTAACGCTCTTTGGCACTTAAACAAAATTCCTGAATCTTGGAAAACACAGTGTGTAATCCCTATACTTAAGCTTGACAAGCCACCTGAAGATCCTAACTCATATCGTCCTATATCATTGTCATCTTGTGTTGGAAAGCTTAATGAAAACATGATAAAAATGCGTCTTGAGTATTATGTAGAGGCAAACAACATCATTCCACATGTTCAATATGGCTTCCGGAGAGGGCGAAGTTGTGCTGACAGCTTCATCTCTCTCTTGTCAGATCTGAAATATGCCAATAATAATAATAAGTCTAGTGTTTGTGTTTTTCTGGATGTTCAAGGTGCATTTGATAATGTAGACCCTGGCATTTTGGTTCAAGTTCTTTCTGACATAGGTATACCAGGCACACTTTGTCATTGGTTATTTAATTTTTTAACAGATAGAACTTTGTATATAAGGCATAATAATATTCTCCATGGTCCCAGAAGTGTCTCCAAAGGTACAATGCAGGGGGCTACTTTATCTCCATTGCTGTACAATGTATATACTAGTCAAATTCTTAATTTTGTAAATATAGAAGGTGTAAATATTTTACAATTTGCAGATGATCTTGTAATATACTGTACAGACCATAATATAGATAGAGCTGTAAATAGTATAAATAATGCTTTAGATCAATTGTACATATATTATAATGACAGGTTAGCTCTACAGATTAACCCCAACAAAAGCAAGGCCATGATTTTTAGTAAAGATTTTCCCTCTAAAGACATACTTTACAATAATCATCCAATTTCAGTTGTACCTAATCATAAATTCCTGGGTGTTGTCATTGACAACAAACTTTGTTTTAATTTACACATCAATCACATTATAACTAACTCTCTTAAAGGCTTAAATATTATAAGATGTTTAGCTGGTGTGACTTGGGGTGCAGACCCCAAAGTTTTAAGTATGCTATATAAATCTATAGTTAGAAGTCACTTCGACTACAGTTGCTTAGCCTACTCAAATAGTAGTTGTGTTAAAAAACTAGACATAATTCAAAACAAAGCTCTGAGAATTATTTCTGGGGCTATGTCTTCAACTCCCATACGAGCTATGGAAGTTGAAACCAAAATAATGCCACTGTGTCTTAGAAGACTTCTACTAATAGAGAGATATTTACTAAAGCTATTATCTGGTAAAGATAATGTTTTAAAAAAAATAGTACCTTTTCCTGTACAATGCCCGGTCCAGCAGATTTCGGGAGGTGAGCTCTTACGAGGTTATTTCCCAGTTCTGCCTCTCATTGTAATGCAAATGAATGAAGATTTTAAAAATGTAATTAAACAATTAAAGTGGACATGCTACTCATACCCATATTCCTGTATTATATTTGAAACTAATATTGTAACTAAAAAAATTTTTAATAATTGTGAACTATTAAGTTTTCTTTCCGACAATAACTACTATACTTTGTATACAGATGGTAGCAAAAGTGAGTTCTTTGTGCGTAGTGCTGTTTATGATCCCCAATCCAAGTTTGGTCAAAGTTTTCTTCTGGACCCCAAATGCAGTGTTTTCACTGCAGAGGTATATGCGGCCCTCGAGGCCCTGAAGAGGATCACACGTATAAATAGTTCTAACAATTTTTTAATTTTAACAGACAGTTTAAGTATGGTCCAAAGTTTAACCAATCTCAGATTCGACTTTAAAAAAAACTATATTTTGTATAATATTAAAAAATTGTTATTTAGTTATGCACAAAAGGGTATACAGGTCTCTTTCATGTGGATTCCATCACATAGGGGCATAACAGGAAATGAGATAGTAGATGAAATTGCACGTGATGGAATCAACATGTTGGACGTTAGTTCCATAGTAAAAGTACCTTTGACCGACTGTTATCAATCTATTGACAATCATGTCAATAGCTTATGGGTCGAATTTTGGAAACAAGATCAAGAACAGAAGGGTAAATGGTATGGAAATGTTCAAGTAAATCTACCTGTAGCACCATGGTATTACAAACTGAAAATGGCCAGTCGGGACTTTATTACGACTATAAACAGACTGCGTTTTGGTCACTCCACTGTCCCGGCCCACCTGGCTCGGTTGGGCATAGTGGAGAGTAGCTACTGCACCTTTTGTAATAATTCAGTTGGTGATATCGAACATTTCATATTTACATGTGAGCGCTTTTCGTTAGATAGATTGATTCTTGTCAGTGAAATTAGTGACATAGTGCAAAATCAAGTGACAGTGCAAGATCCCTCCCGCCGCCTGAGTGATATGCTAAAAAATAGATCTTATTACGTACCTCTATATAAATTCATCAAAAATACAGTGAGGAAATTATAATAAATCGAATAAAAATACTCAAGACTTGGCTTAAAGGTCTAGATACCAGGCCATAAACTCCAAAAAAAAAAAAAAAAAAAAAAAAAAATATAAATAATAAGCCCATTCATTTATGTATTCGATTGAATTAATGGCTTCCAACATTGCTGAAATAGAACAGACAATTACGCTATTGTTAAGTAAAATAGAGAAGACACGAAAGATATTGATAAATATTAGATCCTCGAAGCGTAGACTTTGATAGTAATATATGTTATTCAATGTAATAATAACAAAACGCAAGGATATCCCGAGCGACATTGAACGCGTTCATTCCCCGTGCCTTCATAGAACCTTATCATTAGAATCGATATCATTTAACTACACGGCACACGGCCACGCGGTCACTTCCCAGAAATGTCAAGTAAACTATGGCAAAGAGGTGACGGGCGATTGTCGAGACCTACAGTTGCCATGTCGTCTGATACAAAAAATATGTAGACATCTATCTATATAAATTTTCTTCTTTACGTGAAGAAAAAACTTGGTACCCCCTTTTACGAAAATTGCGCTTATGGAGGAGTATGAAATTTCGTACACTTATAGTTTATATAGAGGAGTGCAGAATGCTAATATTTTTTTAAAATAATATATGTTTTATTAAATAATATATGCATAAAAATATATTAAATCAATAAAAAAAACATTACAAAGCTACCATGTATTTGAGACACACACACACATCTTAATATATATAAATCTCGTGTCACAATGTTTGTCTTCAATGGACTCCTAAACCACTAAACCGATTTTAGTCAAATTTGCACACCGTGTGCAGTTTGATCCAACTTAAAAGATAGGCTATATTTTATTTTGATATATTATGTTATTATTATATTTCAGAAAAAAATAAGGTGATACGAAGTTCGCCAGGTCAGCTAGTATTATATAATCTTTAAATAAGCAACATGCATATAATACTCGTATTATCTTTTGTTGATTGTCAAATTCTGTAGTGAAATTGAAATGTTTAAAAAAGGCTCTTTATTTTCATTATTTTTTTTTAATTAGCCCGTTGGCGCAGTTTGTAGTGACCCTGATTTCTACTCCGAGGGTTGTGGGTTCGATTCCCACCCCGAGTCTGGGTGTAATATAAATATTTATTTATATATGTATTATTTAGAAGTATGATTATTGAAAAAAAAATGTAACTATATACCAATCGGCTGTTACCTATAACACAAGCATTAAGTTGCTTACATTAGGAACAGACGACTGTGTGTGTGTATTGTGTAGACATTTATTTTAATTATGGTCGAATTTCGACAACTGGGTGACCACTAGTAAATTTAAATACCTAAAATATATATAAATACCCTTTCTCTTTTATTGATCACAATTTAATGCAATTAATTTTACAGCTTAATAACAGATAATTGATTTGAATTAGATAATATTTTGGATTAATAAAAAAATGTTTTTAGTATTTAATTTTTTTTTTTTTATTTATAACCCGGCGTGCGTGGGGTTGGGTGTGGTACATGCAGAAGATAATATCTATAATAAGATAAATCGATCAATATTTTAATACCAAATTGTTATTACATTCTGTGTAAGTAGCTGCGAGGAGGAAGGTAAGGAAGCACAATTGCCATCGCTTCAGTCGACAACCACCAGGTGAACTGTGTAGAAAGGGTAGAAGTTGTCAGCGGAATGTGTTATACAGAATAACACAGATAATTTGCCCAATTTACATTAATAACCTGTCCGTAAATATTATTATGTTTTTAGATATATTTAATAGATTAGATAGCCTTGAGCACATTCTCAGAATTTTCCGTTTGAAATATTTAACGTGAATTCAAAGACGACAGTGCGAATATATTTTTATTATTTATTTATTTATTTCATCAACATACAATTGTAACATTATTACAGCTTATAATAATACGATGTTACAAGTAACAATATAGAAGAAATATGTAACGAAATCTCAAATATTAATTTAAAAATATCTATTATATATGAGTAACATAATAATCATTACAAAACACGACAAAAAACGCGACATTAATTAACAAGAAAAAAGATTGATGTTCAAGACTTCCGAAAATTCTAAATGTTGGTTAACTCTGGTTTCAAGAAAATGAATTGTTGTAAATCCCCAAACAGTAATTACAATTCACGTCACGTATATTATAGCAATGTATTAACGCCTACACTTAATTCGTGTCGAGTAGCGCGCCCACACTAGTGCACAAACGCTCCTAAAAATATACAGATAATAATAACATTGTTAAGTCATAAACAAAAAAAAACTGACGTCAATTTACATCGACAACTAATACACGTAGTTAGTCGAAAAAGAAATCAATTAAATACGCATTATTAATAATATACTCAAAGAGTACTCCTCAGATCTCGATCAAATCTATATATTAATACGTGAAGCAAAAACTTTGTACCCCTTTTAAAAAAAAACCTCACACTCACTACCATGTATTTGACACACACACGTATATTATTATACTCATTTATTAATTGTCAAAATCTGTACTAAAATTGAAAAATTAAAAAAAAGGTTCTTTATTTTAATTTTTTTTTTAATTTAAATTTTTGATTGTGGTCGAATTTCGACCACTGAGCGACCACTACTAAAAATGGAAATACAAAACAAGCACCAGCTTTCGATTAAAAAAAGAATAAACGAAATCGGTACTCCCAGTAAAAGTTATGACTGAGAACCTCTAACCTTTTTTTAAATCCGTTAAAAATGTGCAATTTGTATGTGATGCTATTAGTTGGTGTGTACATAATGTTTATTACACATGTGTGTATAATAGCCTCGTATATGTGTTATATATTTTTTCATTTAAGTAAAAAATTTATTCACGTAACGTTAAACTGAGGTAGGGCATAGTAGGAAATATCCTACTCAAAATCTGGAGCAGCCCGACTGGGAAGACCTCGACCTTAGGTACAGAAGATCACAGCTTAATAATATCTACTGCTTTCAAGCAGTTTATGTTCTTGTGGTGAGAAGGTAAGGTGACCAGAGCTTCTGGAGGCAACTTTGGGTAGGGTCGGCAACCCGCTTGTGATGCTTCTGCCGGCCTAGCATGCATACAACGAGATATCTCTTGACGAGAGAGAAAGATAATGTCTACATCGAGTATTTTCTCGATTACCCTAACATGCGCACTACGAGAGACAAAATTCTCTTCCGAAGACTTCGCCTTGTCGAGTAGAGAAACATTATCAACCATAATCACAACTGAATATCATTCTTATTTCTTATGTCGTAAAGTTGAATTTACAAGGTTATTGACCAATTTCAAACGAGTGACACATGTTTTATTTAAAAATGTTCTCGGCCTTTTGGCTAAGATAAAAAGTGTATATCTAATTTAAAAAACTCTAATATGGAAAATAAAACGGCGTAAGTAAATGAATTTAATTATATATGTAAAACAATATGCTCGTGTTGTGCTTTATATCTTGTCGCACATTAGATAATTGTAATTCTATCACGCATTGTTTGTTTGTTTTTTTTTTTTTTTTTTAATTTTTAAAATTTTTTGAATTTTTGAATTTTTTTTTTTGATTATTGATTTTACTTTTATTCTATTTAATTTTATTTTTAGTTGTTGATTTTTTTAATTTAATTTTGTTTTGTTTTTTATTCTGAATGTTGTCTTGTCTTGTTGTACTAACCCAATATGGACTTATACTTTGGTCTAAAATAAAGTATTATTATTATTATTATTATTTAGAATAAGAAGCAACAGGGCGCAAATACGTTTTTTGTGTCATTATATGGCACACTTCACTCGACTTTTCGCATTTCCCGCTCTTCGTATACCGAAATTATATAATTATAATAGGGAAACGCCATGGTATAAAAAAATAGGCACCCGGTTTTATTTATTTTTTATTTATCGTCTTTCTCGTCGATAATATTGAAGACGAGAAGTTTCTCTTCCTAAAACGACAAAATTCGACAAAATTACGATGTCATGTTAGCTTCCGTAGAGATAAATATCACAGATCACTAAAATTTAATGATTATCTCTTCTTGACGTAACGAGAAGAGTATCGCGTGCACGCATGTTAGCTACTGTAGACATAGAGAGATAATACGAGAAAAGGGGTCGACAAAATTTTGTCGTGGCGTGCATGCTAGGCCTGCTGGTGTTGCAAGCCTCTATAAGCTACGGCAATAGTTTACCATAAGTCCATCAGTAGAGTCGTACTCTTGTTTGCCGACCTAGTTGTAAAAAAAAATGTAAATTAAATAAAGTTATTATATTTTTGAGTCTATGTACAAGACTATAATATATGTATGTATACAAATGTAGCCTCGTAGACAAAATGACTTTAATTACAAAAATAGTTAATTTTTATAACATTTTTGAAGAAAAGTATTATAGAAG
This sequence comes from Melitaea cinxia, assembly GCF_905220565.1. Lineage (NCBI taxonomy): Eukaryota > Metazoa > Arthropoda > Insecta > Lepidoptera > Nymphalidae > Melitaea > Melitaea cinxia. Next base: position 13,814,244 of record NC_059403.1, read on the forward strand.
TTAAGACAACAAAGCACTTAGAAAAAGAATCACCGATTAATTTTAGCAATGCTAAAAATTTATTTAAAAAAAAAAACGAGTGCTTTAGACAACTCGACTGAAGTAAAACTTTTTTAGTTACCCCTACAGTAATATACGAAACGTAACTCTCTGTCTTTCTGTCTTCACTAACTTATATCTCCCTCGCAACTTCCGTTCTCCTTGTCTCGTTACACTTTTCGTAACGGTCTCGTCACGCATTCACGAGCTTGCTCCACAAGTCAAGCGCAAAGAGCGCGTAAAAGTAGTAGCGTAGTAAATAAGTTGTTAATTTTAGCTTTTAACTCTTCATTCATATGGAAAAAGGTCACAATAACAATTTAAAAAAAAGTGTGGTCGCGTGACTAATGTAGCTAAAATCTCTTTCTTGAAGTTAGTTTAAAACATAATCAACTAAATCTTAGGTTAATACCCTCATAAAGGCACATAGATGTAATCATAGTAAGACCGTGTTTGTGAATGGACATCGTTGAACGTAACCGTGTCAAGATGGGAGATATTCCATTGAATCTCTGTTTGTAACTTGATTTTCTTGTTACGTAATACAAAAAGAGACAAGTTTACGATGTCTTTATTCAAAAAAAGTACAAGTAGGCACAATTATATTCTGTAAAGTAGTCAGCTGATGTCTGTACACAAAATATATTTTCACTTCATATATTCAGATAACAACCGGGACTGACGGCTTAACGTGCTCTCCGAGGCACGGTGGGGAGACCCACAAAGACTGCACAAACACCCAGACCACGGCAAACATCTGTATGGCCAATACACATGTTTGTCATGTGTGGGGATCGAAACCGCAACCGCCAGCGCAACAGCCACAAACCAGTGTTGTGACCGTTGCGCCAACGCGTCGTAAGTATAAAATCATAAGAAGAAAGTCATAAAAATGAAATATTGTTACATACAAATAAGAAGGTTATACGTCTTATTATCAAATAATAATTTATGCTCATTCTTCCTTTTCTTTACTTTCGAGTAAGGTTTATATCAAAGGAGGATCAAAATCAAGTAATACTTTATCCAAGTACAAATAATAAGAACTTTTAAATCTTGTTTATTAAAATATATTAATTATATCGATATGCTAAGATACACCGAAATATCATAATTATTTCTTCGTCAATTTTCAAGTAATTTCAATAACAAATAAATACTAGCAATACTGCGATATAATTAAATTGACTTCCAAGAAACTGTAAAGAATGGCATTGCCTTCGTCTACAACATTTGAACGCTAATGGAAAATAAACAGTATTCACACTTTTCCTGTGTTTATGTTAAGAGAAAAACAATTTTATATCAATATCCGATGTTTCACGAATAATTCAGTTTAAACTAAGACTAATAATAATATTTATTTTATGTCTACAACAACTTAAGCAGTTTTAATACTATACAAATAAACGAAAGCCATTATAAATAAGAAGGCGTATTACAAACAAAATAATTATGAAAACTGGTGCCTGAAAGAGATACAGTGCGTCTTGACTCGGCATCCCGCATTTATACTACAGAATAAAACTAGCACTTAAAATTAAATAATATTTTATGCGTCTGATTAATGCAACTACGATCAGTATTATTTATTCATATAAGTTGTGGGTTTATTATGGCCACGTTCCACTAAGCGTCCGCAACGCCCGGACAGCCCATTTTATCGTTCCACCTAAGGCCCGTGGTCGTCGCGAGTGATCGCCCGACGTCATAGATGACGTCAGTGTTCGCGATCACATCACTCACAAAATATAGGTGGGTCAAGGTTGGCTTTCATCAAAACGTAACGGAAATTTAAAAAAAAACTGTCAATGTCAAATTGCGAATGTTATCTCTCATTCGATTCTGCAAAAACACAACGATTAATTCACGGGAATCCATGTTGCATTAAGTTTTACTCCAATCCTCGCGAAATATTTATTCACAGCCCCCACAGCTGCATGTTAACACAACGCCCAAATATGTGTTCCACTTATAAAATTCACCTGTAAGTAAAACGTTCGCGGCATTTTTTTTTTTTTATGTCACTAGGTCGGCAAACAAGCGTACGGCTCACCTGATGGTAAGCGACTACCGCAGCCTATAGACACTTGCAATACCAGAAGCTTCGCAAGCGCGTTGCCGACCCAATCCCCAATCCCCCAGGAGCTCTGGTCACCTTACTCACCAACAGGAACACAATACTGCTTGAAATCAGTATTATTTTGCTGTGATCTTCTGTAAGGTCGAGGTACTACCCCAGTCGGGCTGCTCCATATTTTGAGCAGGAAATTCCTGCTGTGCCCTACCTCAGTTAAATTTTATACCTTAGTGGAAAGGCAATTTCAGCAGTTGTGATCGATGGCGTTGTGGACCTTAGTGGAACGCGCCCTATGAATAGCGGTCTAAACTCATGTAAAGCTGTTACCATTATGATACTATTTACTCTTATAAAACAATAAAACTTAGAAATGTGAAGTTTAAATGAGCCTTAAGCAAATTTATGATAGCTATTTAAGAACTGCTTATTTAACATAAATTTTTAATATGTATGATAATTAAAAATCTGTTTATCAAAGTTAAAGGAGACATTCTTAAAATACTTACAAAAGTGACAGGAAGGACACATGAGGGGTGAGAGGGGTCTAAGAAGGGCTAAAATATGACCACGTGGTTTATGGACGCTTGTGGTTACATTTTATTATACATATTAAATTATTTATTTATTAAATACTAGCTATGCACGTGACTTTGTCTGCGTGGATTTTATAAAAAAATATATTACAGTTCGCAGAGTTCTAAAATAAATAAATTTCTAAAATAAAATTAGCCTAGTTACTCCTTATTACGTCAGCTATCTACCAGTGAAAGTCCCGTTACAATCGGTCCAGCCGTTACAGAGATTAGCCGGAACAAACGACCAGACAAAAATTATAAAAAATGTAATTTTGGTATATGTACTATGTATACATAAATATGAATTTAGTTAAAAGCGGTTATTTTAATATTACAAACAGACACTCCAATTTTATTTATTTGTATAGATAAATTTTTTACCGATTACTATACGAAGTCATTTACAGATATTATTTTCTTTAAGTGTCACTCAAAGGTCATATTTTTACGTTTTTGTTTTTTTTTTCATATTTTGTGTCAGTGTGTGACACTGATATAATCTAGAATCTATAATTCATGCTATTTTAAATAGAGTTCAGAAAAGGATACCTACAGACAACTGTTCTGTTTTTTTTTTATTAATTTACTAATTTAAGTTTTTTTTATCTAACTACAAAGCCACAGTAACTATACTAGAAATTTTAATTTTAAAACACTTTTTTTTTTACAATTATCTCGACAAATTCCTTTAAAAAACCTGTTTTTAATATCTATCGGGAAAATTGTGCAATCATTATCAAAAAAACGAGAAATACCCAAACGGGTATGGGGCTGGGTATTTTTTAATTGATTAAGTATGTATTGTTTCTTTACGATGATCTAATATTGTGTTTCATAACTCTTTCTATTGATATTAAATCACATTATAGTAATAGATACATATAAGTGTTTATTCCCCAGTTTTTTTTTTACATTTCTTGTTTATTTATTCACATTTTATTATAAACCATATAAGTACCTACGGAAAAAAAACCAGTCAGCCTTAAGATAAGTACAAGTTTTGTTGTACAAGAGGTGATCTTATGGTTGGTTACATTTTTCTTTCCAGACAACTCACTTTTAAATAATCACCACGCCATTTTTATTACTGTACTCGTCGTACTAATTTAATTTAACTAATTTGTAATAGGTAATGACTACAGAGTCTAATTGCAAACTATAATGTCGCATATATATTTATTCATTAACTATGTCTGTATGAATATAGTTTATTTATTTATTTTATTCGAAAACCAACAGCGTTACAATTCGTATATATATGAATCTCAATAATACTAATATTGATCTCTGTATCGTGTTTCGGGTGTTATTCCCGGTAATGTAGTGAAACGAAAGCCGTCGGCTTTCTGGAAGGATATTCCTATACAAACTTGGCAGTTCTCACATATACATCGACATGATTTATTATATTGTATACCAGACTGTCAAATAAAACCTTATTACAAAAATTATATCCATAAATACTAAAAGTCAAATGCTTAAAACCCTTTGGGAATAGATTTCGTGTGTTAATACATCATAAAAAGATAATTCATAAAAAACACAACACGCTATTCGGTAATGGGCATAATGTCCAAAAAATTAGATCTATTCTTTGACAAATGTTTAATTGTCACGTTAAAATTGTTTATAAAATTTATTACATTTTAAATTATACTCTTGATAATTAATGGTATAACACTTCTTTACCGTGGTACATACTTATATATACGCATAGCTCCAGGTCCTTAACACAAGAAAAACACGTCGCTCATCTTATCACAAAACTGCTATAAAATATGTGTATGTCCAATATAATGAATTATAATTTTGTATAAAACGTCTGAAATCACCTCTAACCATGTTTATGACTTTTGGCCCTACAGAAGAATAATAGAAAAAATGCATCGTATTCACATAAATTCGTTTTCTCTATTGTCACATGAGTCTGTTCAATAACTCACGTACTATCTCACAATATTAAAAGAATGAGAGAAAGAGGCTTTATTTCGATATAATTGATGAGATTAGAATAGCTTCACGATTATTTTTTAATATTATATATACATATATCTATACCAACAATACTGGTGTTATTTTCTGAAAGTTTCAAATTTTTAGATGATCTGAAAATGATAATATCCTGTAAGATGTTATCAATGTTATTTTAGGAACTTACGAGTGTTACTTAAGGTGTCCAGGCCACATTGTACTGTATCTAAAGGTCTTTTCTACAATATAGACAAAACTTACTTGCTGTAAGTTTGCAGATTGAGTCATGTAAATAATATAAAATTAACGTATGGTAAAGTTATTACATAAATTTAAAAAAAAAAACTAGTGTGCTTTCTATCACACAAATGAAGTAAAACTTACGAAACGTAACTCTCTCCTTCTATCTTCACTAACTTATATCTCCCTCTCAACTTCCGTTCGCCTTGCCCTATCACAATTTTTGTAACGCTCGTATCACGCATTCACCAGCCTACTCCCCAAGTCAATCGGGCGTAAAGAAGTTGTAATTCAATAACGTTATACAAACTTGGTTGAGGATGCTGATCAATACGCACTTAGCCTTTGAGAATGTTCTTTATAATGGAAACCTAGCTTTTAGGCTACCATACACTTGTCCGTTTTCAAACGTTACCTTCCATAAATAACTTTGTCACATTAGATCTGTAAGATAAATAATATGAAAAAACAAAAATTCTTGTGTTTTAATCTTTATATTACTTATCGTTGTAATTGAAGTAGGTCTTTTTTGTTTGCGAGCAACCATAATTATCAAATTTAATGTTTAGTTATTCGATTTAACGACACAGCATACTTCCGAATCAGGAAAGACAAGTTGAGAGAAAAATAAGAAACAATTTACAAGGAAGTACACAGTCACTATATTATCGCCGCTTTAACCTCAAAACTGTATTATAATACAAGGAAAGGCAGTAAATCTCTGAACGTTGATATTTTTACCAATCTAAGGATATCTTACCACTATCCTGGTATGCGTCATCGCTTAATCCCAAAGTTGAATCATTACAAAACGATGAGGTAACTTGAATATCGTTCATAATTAAATAAATAATCTTCCTTTTAAGCCAGTGAACAAGGTAAATGTAATATTACGTAATAATTGATTATTCAATGGCTATTTATATACATTTGAGTATATGCGGATTTAAAAGTGTATCTTATTACATTCAGGATTCATAAGACGTTTGTTAAGTCAGCGCAGCCTGAAAATTAAGCAGTTGCAGAGTTATCTCGACAGGTAATATCTGATTAAAAACCCCAAATTTACTCTACTGCTGGTTAGCCAGAGTAAATAATATAAGTGGTAATAGTTTATCACGCTTCCAATAGACACGGTTAGTTTACAAATATCTACTATTTTAGGCGCAACACATAGCTCGTGGAGGTTAAAAAATATTGAAACTAAAATTTGGAATTATCTATTGTAAAGAGCGTAAACCATTAAATTTGTAGTTTTTTTTATACTTCTACTGTGGCAAGAAATGTACAAAACGTCTAATAATTGCGGTTACCGTAACCTGCGGTTTTCTGGACGCCTATAATATCAGAGACTGTTATGCTTAATAACACAATACCACATCTTTAAAGTAAGTTTGTAGCTTTAAAATGGTGGTAAAAATATTACGCTTCTATAAGACAATACTGTAAAATTTCACGCCAAAGATTTAAAAAATTGACAAACGTATCTCTTTGGACTCTTCTTGACCATACTTATGATCGGGATGTAACAGAACGCTAATGGTTCTGTGACATGCCCAAAGCATTTGACTTTGTCGTTCATGAAACACTTTTGTATACGAGTAGAATTAATTACTATGACCGTTGATTTGTAATGTCTTACTTGTTGTTTTATTGTTATAAGTATCATAAAGTACAAAATCCTACAACCCACTAACAAGAACAAAGTCTTTCGAAACTTTATTCCAAAGTTTGTTTCACAAGTACCTATCAATTACGCGCCATGGTTTCATGTAATAGTTATTGTAATTTTTTGTATATATTTGTAACACTGTAGTTTTCTGAAAGTATTTCAATAATATTTAGAGTCGACTGATAGAAAAATAGACTCGAAGGGGTAAAATACGCAATCTCGTAACTAGTAATTATAGGTGCTATACCAGTTTACTCCAATAATGCTTTAAATTCCAAAAAGACGAACTTTTGTCGGTATATACATAGTGTTCTCTTTGCCCAGTACAAAAGTATAAGAGGTAACGTTTAAATCTATTTTACCTAACAAATTTGCATAACTATCACGAACGAAGTTGAAGTAAACTAGGAATAATTATTGATTCAAAGCTTCAGGAATTCTTGTTTGTCTTCTCTTGCAGAATAGATCAGCTCTTAATACATATATCCACTTAGTAGTTAGGATGATTAAGCAACTGATTAATACTAATACTGTTCGATTGATTATATTTCAGTTATTACTGTATTACATATAATGTAATTTATCGTTGTGTACTACTTTGGATATTTGAATGAGGATTGTTTTATTTCCGACAGTGTCTAGCATACGACCAATGGTAATTATACAAATAATCAAATGTCCCTAAGATATGCAACTTAATGCTTATGTTTCAAAAATTAACAAATCATCTGTCAAATCTCTTGTTAAGTATCAAATAAGTCGCTAAAAGCATGGTTAAAACTTAATTTAATCATCCTTTCAGTTGACATACCTGTCAAATTTGACTCTGAAATCGTGGGTTTACCGCCATTTTGGTTTCCGAAACGCGAATTAAGCTATAATTATTGGTCAAATGTCTGTCAAATAATCGGTCAACTAATCAGTGTATATCGGCGAATTAACCAATTATTTTCTACGTGAAACTACATTTTGTTTTTTTAAAGGTATGTAAAATATATTTATAACCAAGTGTTATACATGTAATATATGTTTTTTCTTTTAAAAGTCTAAATTTTGGTCTTGTTAAACTAATTTTTTTTTGTTCTTTGTTGTTGGTTACACGCATGTCTATTATTATCACCAAGAAGATACTGTTTCAAGTTCCATAATAAATGAAAATAATTCTGTAGGGTCATCTCTATTATTGACACATTTTAATTGTTAAGTTTTAAATTTTATTAGTAACCAGTGGCGTAGCGTGGTTTTCGGCCGCCCGGGGCGGAAGAAAATTTTGCCGCCCCCTTATTTTGGTATTTCAATTTAAAGTAGGTATACTAAAACTTACTTAGCTGAGTGGCTACGACATATAGAATTTAGCCACCCCCTTTCATCCCGCGGGTGTCGTAAGAGGCGACTAAAGGATAGAAAAGTTCCAATAATAATAATAATGATAAAGCTTTATTTAATTCCATGCAAAATTCATCAATCCTTATCTCAGTTTGCCCAAATCAAAATTTCAATCAATTAAATAACAATACAAAATAATCAATAGTACTTATTAGATTAGTGATCATTATTAAGACATACTATTTCATGTAAAATAAATAAATTAATCTAATATATAAAATTCTCGTGTCGCGGTGTTTGTAGTTAAACTCCTCCGAAACGGCTAGACCGATTCTCATGAAATTTTGTGTGCATATTGGGTAGGTCTGAGAATCGAACAACATCTATTTTTCATCCTCCTAAATGTTAAGGGTAGTCCACCCTTAATTTTTATTTTTTTTTTATTTTTAGATAAATTATTTATATTTTTATTTTTTTATGATACAACATTAAAAAATACATACAAACCTAAATTTTCAACCTTCTACGATCAACCCCTATATTTTATTTGTTAATTATAAACTTTAATTTTTTTGGCAGGATTTTTATATTTATTTTGTCATGACTTAGAATAAAAAAAATCATATTACTCTTAATTTTCAACCTTTCTACGATCAAGCCCTATTTTTCCATCGCAATTTTTATTTTTTATTATTTTTAATAATTTCCTTTAATTGTGTTTTTTTTCTCAATTCAATTTGATCTCCTGCCTTCGCCGGTCGATAACTATCAATCGATCAGTTATCCCCGCTAGATGTCTACATTACGTTGTCACCTCTCATCCAGCAAACATCACGGAGTAGGGATGAGAATAAAGCCGGTCTCCTGTCTTACTCACTATACTGTTTTCGGCCATTGTTTTTTTTTGGTTTTATTTGTGTACCGATCGTAGTAGTGACTGTTATACGTATTATTTTAATTTTTCTGTGCACTAAATAAAGCATACTTTCATTGTCTACAACGCTTTCGTTTATAAGTAAATCCCCGCACACTTATATTATAGTAGATAGTTTATTGGCAAAACAACTTTTGCCGGGTCAGCTAGTTAATAATATGAAATAGCAAAGGTCCAATACCACTGTGGAACTAGTGAAGCCGACCGATGGCGGTATAGCCATCCTACAGCTAGCTTTTTAAATACACAACCGAAGACGAGCTGCAGCGTCTTCGGTGCGACAAAGCTAGCCCTGTGGTCACTAACCCGCCTGCCCAGCGTAGTGACTATGGGCAAAAACCCTCATGAGTTCGCGGTAGAATTTTAGGCCCTCAGTTCTCGGTAGCCCCACTATTCCCGGCTACAGCAGCGGCCGCGGTAACGGTGGGGCGGAGGGTGCTGAGGATCACCGGGATACGGGAGACTGCCACTCAAAACTACAGGTACTACGTACCGGTTACGTATAATGGAGGCATGTTACGGCTGGACCACAACTTTACCGAACTGGAAGTAAAACCGAGTCTTAAACTTAAACTTAAGTGAAGCATACTGGGGTTGTCTGAAGTTTGATGAGAGGGCGAAGACACGATGATCCTGGACTCCGGGCACTTGTTCTGCTTCTGTGAAGGAGATGGACTTTCCCAAGGTGGCGTCGATTTTCTGGTCCACAAGACTCTCACTAACAACGTTGTAAAAGTCAGCAATGTGTCGACCCGGGTAGCGTACCTTGTACTTAAACTCACTGACAGGTACTCCCTAGAAGTGATACAGCTCTATGCGCCGACCTCAGCACAATCTGACAATGAAGTCGAAGCCTTGTATGACGATATTACTAGGGCCATGCATGGGACTACTTCGGCCTTCTACAACGTTGTTATGGGAGACTTCAACGCTAAAGTGGGAATACAAGACCGTGACGAATCGAGGATCGGACCACACGGGTAGGGACGCAGGAATCGCAGGAGACAGATGCTCGTCAACTATTACGAGTCAGAGGGGCTCTTCTTGATGAATTCAATTTTTTGAGAAGAAGCCCCAAAGGCGGTGTACATGGCAAAGCCCAAACACTATGACGAGGAACGAGATAGATTCATCATAGCGGATAAAAGGTATATATTCAGAGATGTCTCCTTGGTTAATTGGTTTAACACTGGCAGTAACCACCGGCTATTGCGGAGCACTTTAAATATATACCTGCGAAAAGAGCGGGCCCGCTTAGGGAAATCTACTCTCCGATGTACGCTGCCCCAATTACTATGTGGCTCCGAGCAGTTTCAATGGGAACTCCAAAACCGATTCGATTCGTTGGAAACTACTGGCAACGTGGAAGAGATGACCGACAACGTGGTGAAGACGGTGTGTACACTAGGTCGTAGGCACTTTCCGTCGACGAAGTCAACAAAGCAGTCCAACTCTCTTCCGAAGCCTTGGATCTAATGTGGCGGAGGCGCGAGTTGCTCACTGTTTAAGCAGCTTCGCCAGAACAGAGGGCTCTTTCTAAGAAGATACGAAAACTTGTACGCCGAGACCTCCACTGCTCAAATACAAGAGAGATAGCTACTCTGATTGAGCAGAATAGGGATGACGTAGTTACGACTGAGCTACTTAAAGCCGCAGGGCGACCTGCCCTAAAAGTCTTGGCGAGACTCTTTCACGACGTCACCCACCGAGGTACCACGCCGGAGGTGTGGTCCAGTAGTGTGTTTGGTGCTGTTCTTTAAGAGAGGCGACAAGTCTCTGTCAAAGAATCACACATCGATCTCACTTCTGAGCCATATCTATAAGCTGTTTTCGAGTGTTGTTACGAATCGTCTCGCCAGAAGACTCGACGAATTCCAACTACCGGAGCAGCGGGGTTTCGAAATGACTACAGCACTGTAGACCACATCCATACTGTTCGGTAGATTATACAAAAGACAGAAGAATATAATCAGCCGCTGTGTATGGCATTTGTGGACTACGAAAAAGTCTTCGACTATTGCTTCTCAAAATGGAAAAACAAAAAATACTGTTTATCCAGATGTTTTGGATTAAGTTTTAAAATAGCCTAGCAATTAATATTTTTTTTGTATTAATAAATGAATTTGATGTAATTTTCTTTATTATTTCACTTTATACGTAGCGAAGCACGCACCGGGCCGCTAGTATTTACTAATTGTTTTTATTATTTAAGTGTTGTTCAATTTTGCCGCCCCCTAAAAAGTGCCGCCCGGGGCGGGCCGCCCCCCCCGCCCCCACTACGCTACGCCACTGTTAGTAACAGTATATAAATAATAGGGAATTTAAAAGAAGAGGTCATAAAAAAATGATTTATTTAATTTTCAATCATAAATATCTTATTTATTCTATTTATTATCATTTATATATATAAAATTCTCATGTCACAATGTTAGTTAACATACTCCTTCGAAACGGCTGGACCGATTTTTATGAAATTAATGCATATCGGTTAGGTCTGAGAATCGGCCAACATCTATTTTTCATACCCCTAATTTATAGGGGGGGGGGGATTAAGAGGGTTATTAACATATATCTCAAAACAACGTTTGTAGGGTCAGCTGGTATATATCTAAATATACATTTATAGAAACTATTTAAAAAATACTCATAATTACTTAATAACTAGAATTAAAAACAAGCTACTATAATTAATAACCAATATAATATAATAACTAAATTACTTTATCATATTTTCATACTCCTTCTGTTTAATTTTTAATTCGAGATCTAATAACTAATGTTTTATTTTTCTTCTTAATTTTGTCTTCTAAAAATACACTCATCATCTTTTTTTTCATAATATCGTTTTTTTTAAATGTATGTATCTTCCTTAGATGTTTATAAGATGCTTTATTGCATGTATCAGTATTATCAGATGTATTAAATAATATCACAACTAACAGTTTCTGTAGGTTTTGGTACATCACAAATATACAAAATAATATTTGACTATAATGTTATATGACCACATTTTACAAACCGAATGTCAAATCAAACTAATCGAGGTTTAGTTAATTTTGCTGTAAATGTCGTTTCAGCAACTCAAATTGATTTGACTGCCGTGTTAAATCTAACAGCCGTTTAGTAAACCTATACTTTGACAAACGTTACAGAAACCGGGCGACTGTATACAAAACTAACAGATCTTTTTTTAATAATGTCTGTTTATAAATTTATAAACAATTTATTAATATAATTTTGTGATCATCTTAAAGTGTAGCTTAGCAGCGACATTATTTAATAATAGCCACAGGTTTTTTTACATAATATTCAACATTTTCAATGGCGGTTCATGCCGTGTTCATTTAGTTTAATGATTTCCAATAGTGCTAAAACAGCACAAATGACTTTGCAAATGACACGTCTTAAAATGTTTCCTACCTCAGTAAAAACAGGGCTAGCAAACATATTAGAATCAACAGTATGTTACGAAAATTTAAAATGGTATATAATTAAATGTGCTAAGAGATATTGTGCTCTATATGATAATCCTTTTTTAACCGACTTCCAAAAAAGGAGGAGGTTCTCAATTCGACTGTATTTTTTTTTTTTTTTATGTATGTTACATCAGAACTTTTGACTGGGTGAAGCGATTTCGACAAATTTTCTTTTAATCGAAAGGTGGTGTGTGCCAATTGGTCCCATTTAAATTTATTTGAGATCTAACAACTACTTTTCGAGCTATATCTAATAATGCGTTTTTACTTGACGCTTTTTTCGTCGACCTGCGTTGTATTATACCACATAACTTTCTACTGGATGTACGGATTTTGATAATTCTTTTTTTTGTTGGAAAGGAGATATTCCAAATTTAGTACCATGATAAGGAAACCAGGACCTGATGATGGGATCCCAGAGAAATTGATGGAAATTCTTGAAATTCCGCAATAACTTTTTACTGGGTGTACCGATTTCGATAATTCTTTTTTTGTTAGAAAGAAGATATTTTTAGTTTAGTACCATGATAAGGAAACCAGGATCTGATGATGGAATCCCAGAGAAATTGATGGAAATTCTTGAAAATCCGCAATAAATTTTTACTGGGTGTACCGATTTTGATAATTCTTTTTTTGTTGGAAAGAAGATATCCTTAGTTTAGTACCATGATAAGGAAACCAGGATCTGATGATGGGATCCCAGAGAAATCGAGGGAACTTCTTGAAAATCCGCAATAACTTTTTACTGGGTGTACCGATTTTAATAATTTTTAATTTAATCGAAAGCTGATGTTTGTCATGTGGTCACATATAAATTTTATTGAGATCTGATAACTACTTTTTGAGTAATCTTTGATAACGCGTCGTTACTTGACTATTTTTTCGTCGATCTACGTTGTTTTACTCGTCAATGTAATTGAAGTCGGTTTTTTTTTTTCGTTTGCGAGCAAACACAATTATTAAATAAGTCGTACTGAATTATTATCGCCTGCGGTTGTCTAACGTTTAATTAATAATTTAACTGAAACTGTATAGTTCCTCGCCGGATTTTTCTCATTAGAAACAATTTTTCGGAGTAATAGCAGGCATTTAGCAAGTACAATAATACTATATTGTATTTTTTTTCATCGGAAAATAAGAAAGGTTAACGCTTAACGAAGTCGGAATTTGACGATTGTCTTTTTCTAAAGGTTGGTGTGTAAAACTTATCACCGGGTACCTACTGTTTTTAATATTTATTGAAAATCTTAATAAATTCATAGTTTTGATTTTCATATTTTTAATTGATTATTTAACAATATCATTAAATGAAAACCATTTTAGTTTATTTTATTCCTTTTGTTTTTTATTTACTTTAATTTTTAATTAAACAATTTAAGGAAAAATTGTATTTTTATTTGTATAATGACACCATCGTTATCTTATACCAAACGTCCAATTCTCCTGACCTTGAAGATAACATTGTATACATACATTTGTGGATTTTCTAAGCGGGTAAATCCGAAAGCATAGAATATACAGGAAAGTTATTTTAGAAACTTAGACATTTTTGTTTGCTTAACATCTTTTGGAACGTATGGAACGTTCGAAAATATGTTCCAAAAGAATTTCAGGAAAACATTATAATAATATAACTATTTATAGACGAACTTATATGATGGTAAGTTATTTATTGTGTATCTTATTATATTATCTCCTTTTTAAATTTGATGTATTTTTATTCAAGTACACATACAAACGTAAGTTAACATTGTTTTATATAAGTAAGGTTAGTTAATAGTACCTATTAAGCCCTGGTTTCTTCAGTAACGTATGTAGAAATAAAACAGTCTTAGATAATTGTATCAGAATTCTTATTGTATGCAGCGAAATATCCACTGCGATGCTATATTATTTTTAACACTACAAATTCTGACTAAAATTTTACACTCTACATCGCATTCAATTGGTAGTATTCGTTTATATGTTTTTCTACGAAGAGCGCCGCTGGCAATAAAGCTGCAAAACCGGTACAGCTGCCAGCATTAATAATTTTATACTTACTAAATTTAGATATAGCTTTAACTACTGTAGATTGTACATTACCCGTTCTGTGAAAAAGGAGTGTTTCGATCTTTTTTCTGTGTGTGGGAAAGATAAGCTTAGGCTTACTGACATTGTAAATTAAATTAATTCAAGTTTTCCACTTCAACTCGTACATACGTTCGACAGCATAGGTAGTAAAAATAATAATAAAGTTATAAACGCCTCACACTCAACGGTCAAAATTAGGAATTTTTCCTGTTTCGGGGTCCCGAAAACACACATAATACACAAGCACAAATGCCCAAACCATGTCAAACATCTGTATGGTCAATAAAAATGTTTGTCATGAGCGGGGATCGAACCGGTTACCGCTGTAAGTATAAATTTAGCACTTACGTAGCCATTATAGTCATGGAATATCGTAATTATTATCCTGATCTGTCGATTATTTTCCTGAACAACAACTCTCGAGAAAGTTATTCGGAAATTCGAAGAGTTAACTAAGATACCAATTCATAGTAATCCGTTTATAGAAAGCCGAAGAGTTCGCGGAATATCGCACAATACTGCGCTGACTTGCGAGAAACGGTGCCTTCTTGGTAGTGACAGCGCGACGCGTCCCTAGTCAGGCTAAACCGACAGCTATGTCACTGGAACAAGATCAAACTAGACTCATACATGTTTACTCTCAGCTTTCGGTACACAAATTTAATCTCCTTAGTCCTTGAGTTTCCTATAAGACCTTAACCTAAGGACCTTTTGCTCAAACTTTTAATAATCTATTAATATAAGCATTAATGGACGGATGCCATCGAGCCCACTCCACTTACAGACTGACGTCCAACGAAAAGAGGTCTTTACGCACGGAGTTCTGTTGGAAAAGAGATTTAAAATAACTACAAACTGACTACGAATAAAAATACATAAACTAAATAATACGAGTACAAAATTTTCTTGTATAACAAAGCAATTAGAAATAATATATAAAAGTAAAATAGTAAATATATATGTATAAATGAAATATAACTAAGTAAGTTTTACCTTTCACGTATACGCATAGTCGTCTGTTTCTAAGGTACATATGTAATGCATGTATGTTTAAGTAATGAATAACTATTAAACATAATCGTAAAATTATTTAATTTATTTAAAAAAAAAAGTTTATATAATACATATACAATAGTGTAATCGGTTCCACGATTTTTTTTTTTGCATTTGCATAGCATAGCATTGCATATTATATATTTTTTGTTTTATTAACATAGTTCTTAAGTAATTATATTGTACTAACCAACAATGAGCCTATGTTGCTTGACATTAAAAGTTTTTTTATTTATTTATTTTTTTATAGGAAAGATGCCGACACTAATAGTATGTTTATGACTAGGCTGTTCATAAGCTGTGGCTAAAGAATGTTTTTACAACGTGATACGATGAAGACGTTAACTTTGTATGTTAATAAAACAGGCATTTGCGTTCTTGTATACGAAGGCTGTATGTATTTTACAACGATAGATGATCTAAAATACTGACTATGATTATCCACATATAAAAATATAAGTATTTCTATTAAATTAATAAAATTTGTCTGTAACTAAATTTGATAAAATATCTACTTTTTACAATATTTAAAAAGTAAACAGAGAAAAGTGAAAAAAAAAAACTTAGAGACCGCACAGCAGAAGTGAAAACTTCATTGGCAATCGCAATCAAGCAATAACGCAATAAGTCCCGAGTTCACCCGAACGAGCCTTTCACCTCAGAGCGTGACGGATCAGCCTAACTCACTACCTACAAATAAATTTGAGTGTGGTGCACCAAAAGAAATTTTCGCTTCAAAAATGTTTATATATCGTCGGAAATAGTAAAAAAAAAATTATATTATATAATTTTTTTGTTTTACGTCAGCTGTATTCAAACAACACAAAAAATTTTAAATCGAGTAATCCAATATTTACAATTACGCTGCAAGTAATAACGAGTTTCTATGAAAACTTCGCGAGCAATGAACGGGAAAAACGAACAGTTATCGAATTATTTGCTTCGTTTGTTTCACTGTAAGGCTAAGAACCCATGAACTTAGTTCTATCAGCGATTTTACATAATTTTTATGACAATACTAAACTTATATGCAAGCTTCGCACGGTGCATATTTCTTATATTCTATCGAACTATTGTACGATTAAGCTATATTTTATTCGAATTACTACTACATGGGCACGCTACACATTTTTATTTTTAGACATCTTCGTATCAAACTGTTCAATTGGGTATACATATCACCTTTCAATTTCTAGTATTATACGCTTGACTAAGGTAGTAAAAATGTATTAATAGCATATAAGATTTACAAAGCTATGCATATACAACGCTGCCTTCGGGCTGAGAAAAGCACTGTAAAAGCTATTGTAATTTATTTATGTATTTTTATGATTTATGATATGTTATTTATGTAATGTGTGTATGCTCGCAAATGAAAAAAAAATCCTAATTTTAAATGTATGAATCAATAAATAATACTATGTAGGTAAGGATAAGTTAAATACGCATTATGAGGGGGAAGGTTACGAGGTAACTAGCAAAAATAAAAATAAAAAATGACATCAGTCAAATTAATAACCTCCTCCTTTTTTGCGGTCGGTTAAAAATTAAATGATTAATTATAGTCAGCATTGTTATCGTTTTCAGTAAAACCTATCTTCCTATTTTCTCATTCTATTGAATTTTTCTATGAAATTTTTAAGTTATCAGCGGTGTACAAACAATCCACAAGTCCAAACGCGGTATCAAAATTTATCATATGCTCTGTACCTTATGTATGTACCACATTGAATTCGCAAACAGTTGACTGTAACTGTCTTTTTAAAGCATTGAAAGTAAAATTATACGATTCTAATGTTAGAATTTCCATCATTCTTTAATGTGCTAGCTGTCCCAATGGGATTTCCCGTCGGCGTTTCCTTAGAAGCCTAAATAATAAGTGAATTTCTGGAATCATAAATATTTTCTATAACTTCCTTCCGCATTTCACTATTTCCATTTTAATGCTATAGAGTCTACCTGCAAATTATTGGTTGCTTTACCTGCATTCTAATACACCTTACTTGGAATTCAGTTCAAAAACGTTGAATGATTTCAACAATATGTTTGTTCTCAATCAAAAATATCGACTCCAATTTATAACGAAGAGTATAGTTCAATACAAATAAATAAAGATAAACCAAAAATTGCTCGTTAGATCTTACTTAAATTTAAGTGACTAACGCCGAGTTGCACGAAAAGAAATTAAAATTTAAGTAGTGATTAAACTAATTTAATCGCAAGAATTCTTGTGATAATTAGTTTAATCTCTACTTAAATTTTAATTTTGTTTCGTGCAACTCGGCGTAACACAGGTTCAGTCACTTAAATTTGACTAACAGAGGCATCCTAGTAATAATAATAGTGAAATTGCTGTGTAACTACAACGTCTAAGTACAATTGTAAATCATTTTTGGAAAAATAATTGTTATTTTAACAAAATTACAGCGAAGTTAATATTCAATTATGTATTTCACAATAACAACGTTCCGGTACAAAATAGTAAGATACCTATAATACGCCTTTGGGTATTGTTTATAACAATATGTATGTACTGAGAAATTGTGTTTCGAATACGTTGATTCTGAAAAACCATGGCGATGGTTACGGCACAAATGTTTCATAGATTTTGTCGTCACTGATGAGCCCGTGTTTTGGATTTGTCACCTACCATAAACGCTTAAGACTTAACAGTCCCCTTAGAATAGTAGGTATGTATAGGACAGATAGACATCGTTGACAAATGATCGTCGCGATATCAATCCCCCCTTATACAAATATTTATATAGATCGCACATATATTGTCGTGGTCTGGACTGTAAGTGATTGAGCTGTTAGTGTTTAGGTACCCTGACATAAGGTTGTCAGCCTACTATCTTACCTACATAATACTGTCCTAAACGCTTCAGCCTGTAATATCCCACTACTGGGCATAGGCCTCTTTCCCCATGTACGAGAAGGATCAGAGCTTAATCCACCACGCTGCTCCAATGCGGGTTGGCGGATATATTCCCTACTGTGAGTAACGATCGCTAATCAGGTCTACATGATAACAACCGGGACCGATAGCTTAACGTACTCTCCGAGGCACGGTGGGGAGACCCACATGGATTATCAACCAGACCCGAAATAAATATTTGAATAAACACAAATATCAAAGCGGGAATCGAACCCGCGACTGTCAGTGTTTAGGCACCGCCGACACAGCACACGCACCATTACACCAAAGCGGCCGTCAAAAACATCTTTACGCACGCTTGACTACTTATACTATCTACTAAACTATCTCTTATGAAACAATGTGTTTATAAAACACTGCTATAATTATGTTTCCGAAGCATGAAATTGCTTTTACATACGATTGGTGGTCATTTTTTAATCACATAAAAATGGTAAAAATTGTAAGAGTTGTTTGTGTATACTCATTTTGTTGTTCTTAAAGTTTTGGTATCTAATAAAATTTTGTTTTTTACAAGCTAGCGAACTATTATAACTATTTATTATAACTATTTGTAATAAAGTTATTATGATTTTTTTACATAATACTAGCTAACCCAGCAAACTTTGTTTTGCCATATAATTATGTTATTAACCCCCTTAATTCCCCCTCCCTCCACCTTATAACTTAGGGGTATGAATAATAAATGTTGGCTGATTCTCAGATCTACCCGATATGCACACAAAATTTCAAAAAATGGGTCAATCCGTTTTGGAGGAGTATTGTAACTAACATTGTGATACGAGAACTTTACGAGTATATAAGAAGATTGATTACACGTGTACATATATTTTGCAAAAAAAAAACAAAAACTAGAAATATTTGTTTTCAATGTCAAAACAATATCCGTTTACTCAATTCATATAAATATTTACACTATACGAAAATATTTTTGCTTTAATTTTGGTCTGTCTGCCTATTTGTGTGTTTATTTAATGACCTAATTAGGTTTTACTGGATTTTATAGAATTTTTCATGTAACTGCACTGTGTGCGTGTGTGTGTGTATCTTCCGAAAAACGAGTGTGTTGTAGACCAAACAACAAAAGTAAATAAATTTTAGCTCCATCTAACTTATATCTCCCTCTCAACTTCCGTTCGCCTCGCCCGATCACACATTCACCAGCAATCAAGTCAAGCGTGCGTAAAGAAGTTTTACTTCAAAATAAATATGTATGTATCATAAGCTTTACAATAAAGACAAATTTCTAGCAGATAAGAGTTTAGATGAAAAAAATTAAAATTTAATTACATTTCGATTAACTTGTTTATCGCATCAAATAAAACGCTAATATTTTCGGAAGCTGTGCTGTGTGGCTACGGCACCAAAGAAAGAATATAGCCACCCCCTCTCTTCCCGTGGGTGTCGTAAGAGGCGACTAAGGGATAACAAGGTTCCACTACCACCTTGGAACTTAAGGAGCCGACCGATGGCGGGATAACCATCTAACCGCTGGCTTTGAAAGACACAGGCCGAAGACGGGCAGCAGCGTCTTCGGTGCGACAAAGCCAGCCCTGCGGTCACCAACCCGCCTGCCCAGCGTGGTGACTATGGGCAAAACACATGAGTTCACGTTATTTTTGGCGTAAACTTGTGGAGGCCTATGTCCAGTAGTGGACTGTAAAGGCTGTAATGATGAATCATCCACTGAGAATATTCCCGGAAATATTTCGGAAGATTTAACTGAGGTAACTAATTAATTAATTAGTAACTTAATTGTAATTATTGAATTTTAACTGAGGTAGGGCACAGCAGGAAATTTCCTGCTCAAAATATGGAGCAGCCCGACTGGGGTAGTATCTACCTCGACCTTGCATAAGACCACAGCTAAATAATACTGTTTTCAAGCAGTAACGTGCTCCTGTTGGTGAGTAAGGTGACCAAAACTCCTGGGGTCTTGGGTATAGGGTCGGCAACACGCTTGCGATACTTCTGGTGTTGCAGGCGTCCATAAGCTACGATAATCGCTTACCATTATGTGATCCGTACGCTTGTTTGCTGACCTAGTTGTATAAAAAATAAAATAAAAAGATTAAAATCGAAATGAAATATTATCGTGTTGTGCTTGTGCAATCCTAATCTTATTAGAAATCTATTTCCGTTAATTAGATAAACACTAAGAAAACAACAACAATTTGCATTAAATTTTTATCGTATGGACATAAGCTGTTAACATATACGTGTTTATTTTACAAACACAGCTGTTCTGAGAAGTGTAATTATCTTTTATTTTGATCACGAAGGCGCGCCGGCGCCGAGCGACGATCGCGACGCAATTACGCGTATTTCGTTTTGCGTAACTATTCCTACGCTACCGTGATTCATTGGCTGGCAATATGAATTATAATTAAAACGCAACGTAAGAGGTTTCTAATGCGCAGATAATGCAGATGATACAATAAAATATAATAGCATTCCTATTTACATACGTATAATGCTTTCATGTTAAGATGATTCGTTATTAGAATTACAAACGTTAATTTGTTTTCTCGTCGTAATATCGTGCGCTGTTTTGAATGTATATATCTGTATACGTATTTAAATAACAGCCTTTTAAATATTAAAGATTATATCAAATTTTAAACAATAGTACGGAAACAGAACATAATTTTAGCACCAGTGTGACAATTACATACAATGATGAAATAAAAGCGTTGAAAAAAACACGTTTTAAATAGGTAATAAGCTTAATTGTTTTTTGCAATTAATTTTCGACTACCTTTTTTAGCTAACTTCAGATTATTAATTAAGTAAAAACTTCAGATTAAGATTTGAAATAGGTTACAAATTAAATAAATAAATTATTAGTAAATAGATGAAAAGAAAATGTAAACTTTTTCTTTAAATTATACAACAATTGCAATGTTTATTCAAAAATTTTAATGATACTTTACAAAAATAAATTTGAAAAGATCATCACATAAAAAATTATAATTTGTTTTCGTTAGTGATATTGTTCGTTATGTTACATTACATTTAAATGAATGTGACGAGTAGACCGAGTAGTCACAGAAACTGTAACAAATTCGATCCTCGATCATGTCATTGCGTGCACAAAAATTAACAAAAGTATGCGTCACGCTTTATCGCGTTGGTTTACTCGTAAAACATTGCTTATCTTTTCGAATTTTGATTTCCAAGTGTTCAATTGTCTCTGGTTTATCGACGTAGACAAGTGAGTTTACCAAAGAAAATAATCCAATGATGTTAAATCATATGATATTAGTAGCCAATTAATTAAACCATTACGTGAAATTATTATTTTATCAAAAGTTTCTTTAAGTACCTAAAACATTTGTATTGCGCGCTTTGTGGCATGCGGCTCCGTCTTGTTATAACGGACAACAAAATAGAGCCCATTAGCCGCATTGGCGGCACATACGATGGTCGTTTGGCTTTTATTCCTGCACAAGTCAAATCTTAAAAGCTTTTAAGCCAAAATGCTTTCGTAAAATCTTCCATAAAGGGGAAGAACAACCCCAGTTACTGAGAACAGCGACGAATTAATTGATTTGGGTCTTCTTCAATCCTTTCCTGTATAGCGATTACAGCTTCTTCAGTGCGTAGTGTCCGGCGTCTCACGGGATGCACGTTATCATTAAGAGTAAACGTGGTCCGAAAACGATCCATTGTTATTAGAATTAGATACTTTCAAGGACGATTATGTACACCATAAAATGAACGAAGTGCACGATTAGTTTGACGAACAGCAGGCTTACCACAATCTTTTCTAAAACTATTTTCAACAGTTTGCTCTACTTTACTATCTACGTATTTTCTTCGTCAATCGTCAATATAAGTAACAGAAAAATTAGTCATACGTATCACCATATTTTAAAATATCTCTTTCGTAATAACTTGTAATCTACAAGATACAAATCTAGAACAATAACAAACGGTCTTACTACATAACCCTTACACAATTATATTATAAAAAGTATTTTACTCGTCAATTAATTACATTTATAGAATTGACTACCTTTGAAAGATACACGTTTAAACAACCACCCAGAAATTTATCATCTTTCTGTACGTAAAAGATTTATCTTTCAGTAAAGACTATATATTCTTCCATTTTGTCATAGAGTCTAAGCAGCGTGACGCATAAGTCGTATTTATGTGCAATTTTTCGGGCAAAAATGTTCATATTTACACATTCCAACCGCAGTGGAGGAATAGGTAAATTAAAAATAGATTGGTGAATGTTATTAATATGTTCATGCGTACGGACTGACGTGCGTATTTGAAAAGACGCGTATATGTGTCATTACGTGCTTCGACGCGTAATTATTTTTCCTCAACATTTGTACACATTACCGAAATTAAATATTATATAATAATTAAGTGTAACATTTAATGCATATAAAATTATTTAAAATGGTACATAACGTTGAGTACTTGATGTCAATGTTGAATCTGAGCAATAGTAAATAGGCAACCTTAATTTAAGTTGCTTAAAATAAGGCTAAGGGCCTGTTTCACTAGTTATTGGTAACATTATTTGATGGATTATATTTTACTCCATTGTATTTATGAGATATCTCTATTCGATAATATAAATCTAAAACTTGTAGTTTATAAATAATGACCTATTGTATCTCATGCTGTTAAAGTCTAATCGTAACTTATTTGTAGGATAAACTTTATCCATAACTCGTCAAACAGACTCTAAAGCATATTTGTGCTACTTAAATCGGTATTTAGTTGGATCAGTAACGTAATAAGCTACCTCTTTTTAAAGTTTGTTATCAATACAAGTCAAATTGTAGTACCTACAGCCCTTTTTACCGGTATCAAAGTACGTCAAAAATAACCACTGTTCCATTTTTTCCCCTTTTTAATTCGATTGATACAACAGAATATATTGATTGATTAAAGGGAATTCACTTTGTAGCATTCGCTTTGAACAAGCAGATTTATAAATTAAGCTTCTACATAAATTGAGCAAATATTACTTTGTTTATCTATGGGAGTGGGTATGAATTTCTGTCTACGTATGTATTTCGTTACATACATATAAGGATTCATTGATTGACGAGGATATTTTTATCAATTGGTACAATTCCAAACCGCTAGTGAATAATGAATGAAACATTGCAACAGTTTCCTTTTAGTCTTCGCGTTCGTCACAAAATTTCCAAACTATTTCAGCGGAGTGGAACGTCAACCAGCGTCATCATCATTACGAAGGCCAGCGGAAGATGGTCACGAGGTCAGAACTCGGGAATAAATAACACAAACAATTGTAAGACGTATGTAATACGTTCCAATTTTAGATCTCTTCATAAGTGTAGTGGACGAGTACTTGGCGTGTATTTGAACTAAAATTATTTTTGTTTTTTTTTTTTTAATTTACAACTATCCCGGGCTTATTACAACCTGGTTTAATTTACAGCTTATCACGGAAAACATGACGATTCATAGTTGTACTAGCTATAAGTATTGTTATTTAAGCGATTTAGTTATGATTTAGTTCTAATGTAATAGTATGTATATGGATGTATGTGTATGGTTCATTAAATAAAACGGAAGTCTGGTTTTTATTAATAAAGTTTAATTGTCTTTGTTTCTTTCTGACCAAGTTTGTATTAAACGGCCATTCTCCGATTAGCAAATTTTTCGTGTCCGGGCTTGTTTAAACCGTAATATCATCATGTTCAATCATGCACTTTTTTATATGTTTGAGATAGCATCCGTATATCGATCCGATAGCTTCTGTTTTAAGTAATTAAGACTAAATTAATTTAACTTATGTTCAAAAAACCTCTGTTCTCTAATTACCGTAACGTGTCCGCACACCAACTTAATCTTAAAACTTGCTTGTAATTTTTATAGCGTATAGATTTACTTTGATCCATTCAACGTTTTAAACGATATTAAGCAGCGTGTATCGCATAACAAAATATCAACTCAATAGAACCAGTCTACAAATAATTATTATGAAGTAATCGTATGTCCAATGGAAACTCCTAATTGCCGTAACATCTGCTGTTTTCGAGTGCACATCCCTAAATAAATGTATTTGGCACATCACTACCGTACGCATCGCGTCTCCTCAGTGTGTACCGAGGTCCATCAGCAATTGTATGACTCTCATGTTAGTGTACCGCCAATGAAGCACGTGAGTATATAATTACCGTAGCCTTGGTTAAAAACTTTTCTAATTACCGTTGTTCTTATTTTAATACTAGATTTTTAAGATAGACCCAAGTTGATCATGTAAATGGAGACAGTACTTTGGCCTCCGTACGTTGTAATAAGCTAGAATTTGTATACTGTGTCGGTTTTAAACATTTTTATGAAAATTTATCGTTTTCTAATTACCGTATACTAATTACCATATGTTTATAATTACCGTTGTATGAAAAAGTAATACTTGTTTACCGCGGTTTTCGTAGATTATTATTATTATTGTCTGTAAATATGTCTATATTATATGCTGACCATTCATCAAATTATTTAATTTATAGGATAAGAAAACCTAAAAAGACCAAAGAGGAAGTTAAAGAAAATAGAAAGCTTGCCGCACGACAATGCCAAGAACGAATTAAAAATGCCTCTTTTTGTATTAGCAATCAAAAAAAAAATAAAGGAGAAAGAAGGGTACAATAAAAAAAATAAAAAAATACTGTCTGTCTGCGAAATGTCACCAAAAGCCGGAAGAAAACTCAAAAAAGAAGTAGAGAAAATTTCAGAGCTTACTATAAAAGACAAAAGGAAAAGGGAAAATTGAAAACAATCGAGGAAGAAGTGACCTTAGATATAGAGGTGCTTGATAACAATATAACAGATCCTCTTGAAACTTTGTCACACCACATCTCAATGATTTATCGTACTCACTGCGCTAAAAAGTACACTAAAAGAGTACAAAATTGTCCCGAAAATCCCAAATCAAAAAAAGAAGATAATCAGTAAGACGAAATTTTTCTGCAGTCGACTTTTTTTGAAAAAGAATTAGTTCCCTTGAAAAAGACACCAAATTTTAAACCTTCTTTAACCACATCAACGCCATGTCCATCTAGTGCTCTGTCATCATCTTCTACTGAAAGTATGTTATTTTATTATTAATCAATAATGAGCATTTGACCGAAAATAAAGATACAAGTGTGAATATTACGGAACGAGCTCTCTCCTTCCTTGTGTTCAACACCCACCTTCACCAACTTCACCATCTTCAAAGATAACTGTCGAGAAACCGATACGTAAAAAATCTTATTCTTATTGTTATTTAGAAGGCATGTATAGAAAACAAATAAAGAAATGTCATATTTGAGACAAAACAATAGAGCTAAGAAGAGCAAAAGAAAAGTACAGGAAGCAAGCATTAAGACTGAAATATAAAGCACGCTACATCCAAAACCAAAACAAAGTCATGATAAAGAAATAGAACCAAAGTATTTACATAATTATAATATAGGGACTACTGTAGAGAAAACCAAACAAGACGTCCAAATTTTATTAGATGAGATCAGTCGCATTTGTCCTGGCAAGAGAGAATATATTTCAAGAAAACGTGGCATGAACTCATGTGTCTTGTCTTGTCTTGCCCATAGTCACCACGCTGGGCAGGCGGATTGGAGACCGCAGGGCTGGCTTTGTTGCACCTAAGACGCTGCTGCCCGTCTTCGGCCTGTGTATTTCAAAACCAGTAGTTGGATGATTATCCCGCCATCGGTCGGCACTTTCAAGTTCCAGGGTGGAACTATGTAATCCCTTAGTCGCCTCTTACGATACTCACGGGAAGAGAGGGAGTGGCTATATTCTTACTGCCGTAACCACACAGCATATTTTCTAATTACCGTTACATTAAATATAAAAATTTTCTAATTACCATACCCATAAATTTTTTAAGTCTCATTATCTAGAAAACCACAATTAACTGTTACATGCCAAATTAATTATTGAATTCGTATTTTTGATTTGTTTCATATTTTAATGTGTTTAAGTCAAATCAGTGAAAAATAAAAAACGTCACGGTAATTAGGCAAAGAACGCCGAATTGGAGAATGACCGTAAAAAGAAATTAATAGCTAAAGTTCATTTTTAAAAACGAGTAACTGCGGACTTTATATCCGATTTTTTTCTACAGAATTTACATTCCGAATCGAAAGTAAGCTTCAACTTAACCATTTATTAAAATTTTAATTTATAAGATGACGATTCTCTTTAAGCCTATTCGAATAAAGCTATTTTGATTTTGATATACTGGACCGAAGAATTTCGTAAGATTGCCGGCGGAGGCTGAATGAGAGCTGTGAAAAACCGGGATATGTGGCACGAGCTCGGGGAGGACTATGTCCAGCAATGCACTGCAATGGGCTGAAGTGAGTAATATTATTATATACTAACTGTGGCCCACGGTTTCACACGTGTTAATTTGAAATAGCCTATAGCCTTCCTCGATAAATGGGCTATTTAATACTGCAAGAATTTTTCAAATTGGACCAATAGTCCCTGAGATTAGCGCGTTCAAACAAACAAACAAACAAATTCTTCAGCTTTATAATATTAGTATAGATAAAGCTTAAATGTTCCATCCTTGAATACCTTAATTATGCAGGGTAAAGAAACATCTCACAACAATCCACTGAAGTTTGAGAGTGTAAACACCGAACTTTCATCGTTTTGCACGTAGATGAGCTACGAGAGCATCGGCTTAAATTTGCCTCATATCTATATGAAATTTATAATATTTTATTTATTTATCTTCAGTTAATTTAAAAATATATAACAAAGTATTGAGATACATGTGTTAATAAAAGTGTAACGCCATCTCTTAAAGTCTATGGACAAGCCTCTATGTTAGTGGGCGCGCTCTGTATTTTCCGGCTGCGTTCAAGTCATAACTTATGTATTAAGTGTCTTCGTTAGAAATACATATGATTTAAAATAATTATTAAAATAAGCTCATTTATATTTTATATAACAAAAAATATCCTTCCACTAATGGGATCATAAAGAGAAACAGACAATTATCTAGTAATAATAACACCACCTTTTTCTATTATCTTATTTATGTGTATAACTGCGTTATAAAGAAAATATATAGTTTTATATGTAAAAATATGTTTATTACTTCTCATGTAACTATAAATACACATCAATAAATTATCTATCCATCTGTTACGAGGGTTTCTATTCAAAAGTTCCGAACGAACGCTCACCCTAGTCATAGAGCGATTTAAAAATTCGTAGAAGCGTTGTGACAGTCAATTTGGTTATTTGGAACGCACTTCCTACAATTTTGTCGTGGGAAGGAGCGGCGGATATGACGGTTGCCAGACAGAGGTGAAACACCTACGGCGAAAATTTGTTTTGTTTATAATTTCCTTAACACTTGCATTTTTCATAAAAATTCTTTGGAAGTGCCAACAGGAAAAGAAATTAAAAACGTTGTTATTTGATATGGAACGTATTATTCGTTACTGCGTTGTTTTCAATCGAAACGTTGCTTTTAAATTTGACTAGGCCGTTGGCGCAGTTTGTAGTGACTCTGCTTTCTGCTCCGGGAGTTGTGAGTTCCATTCCCATCCCGGGTCTGGGTGTAATATATATATATTTATTATTTATATGTATGTTTCTCGAAAAAAAATGTAGCTATATCAGTTGGCTGTTATCTATAACACAAGCATAAGTTGCTTACTTTAGGAACAGATGACCGTGTACGAAATTGTAAATATTTATTTATTTAAAGTATAACATTCTCAATAAAAAGCAATAAAATCACCTGATTCAACAACAAATAGTATCCGTAAAAGAGAATTTACTTCATAAATAAACTCGGTATTATAGTCTATTTTTCACAAGTTCTAAATGTTATTCACCTCTGATTATTACGGTGAATGCGTAGCGTTCTTGTTCATGGAAGCACACCGGAAATACTGCAATTTACCCGCCTTTCAACTGCACATGCCATCCTATGTACAATTCATAACAGAATTATTATAAGCACGCAATTTTAGCAACATTACCGATGCAATAGAGTGTACTTTTCCATGAGTGTTATTTTATGAAATTGTAATTTCAATTTTACTTATTTTTTTAGCACTAAGTAGTACGTAATTGTTTTATTGTCTACAGCTTATACACATTTTTTGCAAATTTATGTTTTATAAATATTTCGAAATGACACAGTGTATTTCTTGAAGTGTGTTTTATTATCTGTATCTGCATCTATATAAATAGTTTTAGTTAATTACACAAAAAAAATACAATTAATGTGACAAACAGTGCAATAAGAATCATGTACTTTCCTAACTTATTAGTGCACAGTGTTTCTATAATAATATTAAAATAAAAAAGATATTATTAAGCTATTAGTAACACATCACATCAAACTACAGAAATCATTGATTAAACTGCTAATAAGAAAAAGTAGTTTTATCTATTTCGTGGTTATACATATGAATATATTTTAATAAACATTAAAAGCCAAAATTTATGTACGTGTGTACGTTATATGCATCTTTTTTGTGTTCAATATTATGAGGACAAAGGTTGTATATATAAAAGAAATTTGTAGAAAAAAAAACGATAATTATATCAACGAAAAAATAATTAAAAAATTTCTTACGACGTTCAGCTTAGCAAGTTTTAAATGAAACAGTATAGTTATTGAAATCTTCTTTATTACTCAATATATATAAATACCGTTATATCCAAAAAGGACTGCGCCAAATAACATAAACAAGACTGAGAAAGAAATCACAGTTTGGAGGTTTTCTTTAAAGATAACATCACATAATGGTGGAAACTGGAACAAAAATATTAATTCTCGAATCAAACTTAAACAGTATTTAATATCCCTACAGCTGGTTAACAGATATCTTCGGCGGGTAACGCCCGTCATAAAGTGTTTATATTATAATAAATGTCGGCACTTAATAGCTTTACGTGCACTCCAACATGTAATGAGGAGGCTTACAAGGATAAAGACTCAGAGCAGAAACCAATATTACTACAAAATACTACTTTCTGCCACAACTGGGGGTCGAATACATAACCGTCGGCTTAAACGAGACTTTTGACAACGTTACACGGGAGCGGTCTTCAAAATAATTGTATTTTATTCCAGTGTTTATTTATTTTCAAAGAATTATATTGTGATTACAATACATTCGTATTGTGAAACCTTTTCATGTTTTAAAATCATATCTCTTTCCTTAATAATATGCAGTTAATCAGATTTTCTTTGTCTGAGTATATATAGTATATGAGCATAAGGAAACCTGTAAAGTATAATCAAAGATAAAGAATATGGAGATCCGGTTAATAAGACTATAGGTTATTTTAAGTACTGCTTTGTAAATGATATCATCTTTTAAAAAAATGGTTTTGTTTAAAATCCAGACCAACATTATATAAGAGCTTAACTTATATTACTGACAAATGCTAGTTTTCTTTCATGGCAAAAGCGCTGGCAGATTGCTATGAAACTTAATATAATGATTTAAAATTAGATAAATAAATAAGGGTTTTATCCTGTATCAGAGGTCCGGAAAAAGAACCAATACATAAACGTCCATCGATGACCAGCACAATAAAAGTGCTGAGACCGCTGCGCTTCATTAATCATCAAAGTCACAGGTGAGCAAAATTATTATACCTGTTCAGCAGGAGAGATTGCAACAGGGTCCTGGCAGTTGACCACACGGTCCACACCCCCCAATGGTCGGGTTACATGGCTTAAACGAGTAGAGACAGTAACCACCGCCTTGCGGCCCTCCAACGAATCCTCCATAATAAACAGGCATGGTACGTTATATTTATATAAATTGAAAGATACACGATACAATTTTCTAAGGGATTCAAATAATGATTTGATTTGCGAGATGAGATAGAAACGCTTCAATTTCGAAATATGTTGTCAATTTAAATCAAGTTTCGTCTGAACATCGTCAAAATTATTAGTGTCCAGTATTTAAATGGTGAAAGTAAAATATTAATAAATATTGGATAACTTTGTCCGTTTGTTACCTGAAACTCCTATGAAATAGATCAAAATAATGTACTACAGTATCGTACACCTTAAAAAAGTCCGCAATGGACTTTTTTTTATTAAACTGTATTGCACACACAAAAAAGAAGATACATTTTAGAACAATTAGATACAAAAACAAATAATGTATGTAAAGGCGGCCTTATCGCTTATAGCGATCTCTTCCAGGCAACCTTTAATAAAAGTAGTATATGAAAAATATGTCGGTAATAGTGCGCAATCAACAACGCAAGTTTATTAAATCAATATATAATACAGTATCTACTTATCTATCTCGTACATATCTATATCGTAGGGATAACCCACAATAACCTTTTTTATCCTTTACTTTTTACAAGAAATAATTAGTATCAGCTGGTCGCTCGTGAGATAAATTGAAGCTCAATTCGCTGCTCTACAGTGTTAATACATCAATCCTGTATATTTTTTGTATAAGATATAGAATTATACACATACTTACGATCATTACCTATACGAAAAAATAGAACTCAATATGGATAAGTCACTCTGTAAGAAGTTTGAAAGAAAATTTCTGTTCGATATGACTATTTGTTGAGAAAGTTTGACTGACTCGCTTTCAGCCAGTAATATCCCACTAATGATGATGATGATGATGATGATGGTGTATATGATAACAAACGGGACCGACGGCTTAACGCGCTTAACGTGCACGGTCGGGCGACCCACACGGAGACCACAAACACCCAGACTACAGCAAACATCTGTATGGCCAATACAAATGTTTGTCCTATGCGGGGATCGAACCGGCAACCACTAGCGCAACAGCCACAAACCAGTGCTGAGACCGTGACGCCAACGCGTTGTCTTCGGTTGATTGACTGAATTACTGAAACATATGCTTCGAGTAACTGAATTAGAACTATCACACTCGACCACGAACGCACAATAAATGTAAAACGCAAGTACACATACAACGTACGTCTTGTCACATTACATAAAACCTCCTTGAAAAATAAAGTTTTATTACTTTTAATACTTCTGTCATTTTAATTATTTCTTAAAAAATCACGTCATATTTTAATTACAAAATTTATAAAACAAAAAAGTCCTCCACGAAATGCCGTATCAATATGGATGTTACCGCGACTTCAATATTGGTGCTTTCGCGAGATGTCCTGGAGGATGTGATCCTCCTATGATGAGATGCTGCCCACCCTGTGTTCAAGGTTGCTGCTGTTCACCTGTTGGTCCTTGTTTCAATTTCCACTAAAGTATAAATGTGATGAATAAATTAAATACACCAGGAAACATGTTTAAAAAAATAATAATTTGTATGTCAAATAAAGATCTTTATTTATAATTTTAGCGTTTATCTATACAAATAAATAAAGAGTGTCTGTTTGTAATATTAATAAAAACCCTTTTTTAACTAAATTCATATGAATGTATCATCATCATCATCATCATTACAGCCTATACAGTCCACTGCTGGACATAGGCCTCCACAAGTTTACGCTAAAAATAACGTGAACTCATGTGTTTTGCCCATAGTCACCACGCTGGGCAGGCGGGTTGGTGACCGCAGTATTGGCTTTGTCGCACCGAAGACGCTGCTGCCCGTCTCCGGCCTGTGTATTTCAAAGCCAGCAGTTGGATGGTTATCCCGCCATCGGTCGGCTTCTTAAGTTCCAAGATGGTTGTGGAACCTTGTTATCCCTTAGTCGCCTCTTACGACACCCACGGGAAGAGAGGGGGTGGCTAAATTCTTTAGTTCCGTAGCCACACAGCATATGAATATATACACGGTATATATACAAAAATAACATTTTTTATAATTTTTGTCCGTCTCTGTCTCTGTCTGTCTGTATGTTTGTTCCAGCTAATCTCTGAAACAGCAGGACCGATTTTGATGGAACTTTTACTAGCAGATAGTTGATATAATAAGGAGTAATTTGGGCTACTTTATATTTTATTTTAGTTTTTTTTTTATAACTGCGAACTGAAGAATAATTTTTTATTTATTCACAACTAGTTAATAATAAAATAATAATAAGTTCCCGACGATTAAGAAGGATGTGCACATTATTTCTTATTAATCTTAGTCTACACCGCGCTTCAGCCTATATCCAACTGCTGGGCATAGGCCTCCTAATGCCCCATATAGGTGAAGAATCAGAGCTTATTATCCACCACGCTGCCCCAATGCAGGTGGGCGGATTCTAAAATACTACGTATATAAAAAAATCCCCAGGCGTCCCTGTCTGTCTTTTTGTTTACGATAAAATGAAAAGCTACTCATCATAAGAAAGTTTTACTGTAATTTATCAAATAATAATGTCCATCAATACTTATAAAATAATAATAAAAGTAGAAAAATGTTTTTTAAATGTATTTAACTGAGGTAGGGCACAGCAGGGATTTTTCCAGCTTAAAATGTGGAGCAGCCCGACTGGGGTAGTACCTCGATCTTACAGAAGATCACAGCTAAATAATACTGTTTTCAAGCAGTGATATGTTCCTGTTGGTGAGTAAGGTGACCAGAGTTCCTGGGGGGAATTGAGGATAGGGTTAGCAACGCGCTTCCAATGCTTCTGGTGGTGCAGGCATTTATAAGCTACGGTAATCACTTGCCATCAGGTCATCAGGTGAGCCGTACGCTTGTTTGCCGACCTAGTTGTATAAAAAAAATGAATATTGTGTAATTTGAAAGAACATATATTATATTTTTTCACGATAACTGTAAATAAATTTTATTGTAATTCCTAATTAATATATGCAAGTGATATCGGTCGCTAGTAAATCAGTTGTCTTATAATACGATAATACAGATATTTATACAAAGAAAGAAAGTTATATATTTACGCAATTTTCAGAAAAATCGGCCAAGTAGCTTTGGAGCTTCGCCCGGACAAACATCATGACACGATATTTTTATCTATATAGATGAACATAACCATATAGGAATTTATTCTAATAACGGATAAAATGAAATCGTTATAAATTTATTCAAGCAGACATGATAGGATATGCAAAAAGACCAATTAGCAAATAACAGCGCCTCCAGCAGGATATTCAATTAATCTTAATGATGCCGGTTTGTGTATTGGTTACGACAATTCTCAATACCCGACGATACTACGTGTATTTTAATGCTTGTTGTTTATTTCCGAGTAACATTTAATTCCTTCACCACAAATTACGAATATTATGCAATAACTTTCAATTCAAGTTAATCTTTATTTATTCCACAACTATTACAGCAACTGTATGGTGTCAGGGCTCGGCGTTGAGTTTCCCTTACATTTTTTGGTCCCTTATAATTGACAATGTCAAACTACTGGTACGGTCTATTTTTAAGTATAAACGAGTACATACCACGATATAGTTTTTTGACGATTTTTGTCGATATTTCGGACCAGTTACATGGCCCGCGGTCACGAGACTATGTTTAAAATAGACTATGTTTAAAAACCGCGAGTGTCTAAGTCTAAAAAAGTTAATTACTGGTACGGTATATCAATCAATTGCTAGTTTTTAATGCTTTTATATAATACGTTATATATCTTCCATGTAAAGGCTTCGGTCGGTTGCACTTTTTTTATATTTATGTGAGTATCTGAAAATCTGTTAATGACCATTTTGAATATAAAACTCATTGTTTTTTATTTCTAAAGTTGTTACTTAAAGTTATAAATATAACTAAAATATTTCCTCAGACCCTATCTTAAAATTTGAAACCGCTACCAAGTCAATGATTTTCAAAGTCGTAAATTGTTATTTATTTATTAAATAATTATAAACGGGACCAATGACTTTCTCATAAATTATAGCTTTTATATTTTTGTATTGGTACATGAAAATAATTATCTACTCATCACTCGCGACTCCCGGAGTAAGGCTTCTCGACCCTTAATGGAAATCTTGACACAACAATTGAAAAAGAATAGTATGGATCGATAAAATATATCTTTACAATTACCACCGTAGCCGATAACCGTATAGAATATAGCTTTGCTTTATGGTTAATATTATATTGCATTTACTGTATCATAATATTAATAAAATCATTATTACACTTATAAACTTGTCTTGTATTAGTGTTATTACCTTATAATCAAAATACAGCAATGGTTGCTTCTCGACCCGAAATGGAAATCTTAACAATTGAAAAAGAATAGTATGGATCGATAAAATATATCTTTACAATTACCACCGTAGCCGATAACCGAATAGAATATAGCTTTGCTTTATGGTTAATATTATATTGCATTTACTGTATCATAATATTAATAAAATCTTATTATACTTATAAACTTGTCTTGTCTTAGTGTTATTACCTTAGAATGAAAATACAGCAGACAATAGTTAATTACAATACAAATATGTACCTTATTGTAACAGATTTTACTTGACAAAAAGAGGCTAGGGTTGCCAAACGTGCTGTATTTTGTTATTTACGTTCACTGTTTGTTAAGCTGGATATGAAAGTTCGAAGGTTGAAGGAGTTCTTCTCTGGTTCGGACATATCGAAAAAAAATCACGATTTTGTTGTAATCTCAAAGGAAAGCATAATGCAAATTATCTTACATTATAAAAAAATTAATATTTTCGAGTTTTAATATCAAGAAATATCTGAATATTCGTATAAATTTTTTCAAAAAATTTATTTATTAAAATCTAACACAACAACACATCAGCCTGTGTTAAATTATTAAAATTCTAACATACAAATTGAACGGTTTTGTAGTAATGTTAATAGTATATTGTTTTGTGTGGTCTATGGAATCAGAGACTAAAATGTTTAGCGGCCTGTTATCTCTGGCAACACTAACTTTCTCTTCTTGCCTAGACGTCGAACCTAATGTGCGCGTTCTATAACTAATTAAAATTATTTAATATATAAAAAAAAGTGTTTTTTATGGTTTCCTATACCAGCCTGTAATATCCCACTGCTGGGCATAGGCCTCTATCCCCGTGTAAGAGAAGGATCAGAGTTTAATCCACCACGCTGCTCCAATGCGGGTTGGGGGATAGGAAAATCTACTTGTTTAACTTTAACTAATTGTTTAGTATTATTAAAGTACTTTAACCTATTTAAAATACACAACAGTTTCAAATGTGCAACTACGGTTCTTAGGACTGTACAAACATAACAATGAAATTTTATTTCGTCGTTTCATTATTCACAATACAATGCCTATTTTAACCACTTCCGCGAATCACTCGCTATTTAAACACCAACTCTGTAGTTAGTAAAAAATATACCTACATATTACAAACAAGTGCCCAATTAAATGTTTTTATCTCCAGTTTTATTTGAAACATTTAAAATGGTAAAACAAAAAGGATGGTTAAAGTTAAAGCTAGTTCTTTTTTTTTGATTCCGTGACTAAGGATCTTCTGTGTGAGGAAAAAAAACATCAATCTGTGATAGGATGTGGTCATAGATGAAAAGTAATTAATTTTTCTAACATAGCATATATTGTAATTTATTTTAAGGAAAATATAGAATTTACAAAAAGATTAATGACTCCAGTCTTTTATATCAAAACTGAACAATCTTTTTATAAATTTCCATTTAAAAATTGTTAGTCAACGTCGATTTACTTATTTTTCTATTTTAATCTTAAATATGTAAAACGATATCTAACTTCATAAATGCGTACTTAGTTGTAACTAGAGAATGCAATCCAGCACCTCAATCTTGCAAATTCGCAAGTTTGAGACCATCAATCCTGCGGATCCGCAAGATTTGCAGGATTGTACAATATTTTAGAATTATTATTTGTAGTAAATGAAACAATAGAATTTACTTAGAAGAAAAAAAAGTATAGTTATATTTTGATCAGAAATAATGACAAAAGTCTAAATTATGTTAGTCTCGTTCTCGACTCACTTGTCTACCAGGTACGTATGTATTTTGATTTAGGGATCACCCTATCGTATCATATATCATATCGTACATTCGTGCCCAAGGTTAGATTCTCAGACCCTCGGAAAATTATACCACAAGAAAGTTAAATAAAATTATACTATTTGTCGAAAATTATACTACGTTTCGTTTTTCATCAATTTTGTGATAAAAAAGCGAAAACTGTCAACTGTAATGACAAATTGATTGATTTGTACAGATCATCGTCTCACTCGCACTCATACATAATACATCCATCCTACTTTGTCGCAACGACCTAGATAGTAAAACACAAGGAATTTGTATCCCTTTTTTTACGTTGGGAAAATCCTTCATGGATACCCTCCAGAGCGGGGGTGCCAGAGGGTTATGTCAGACCCCTACTGACTAAAAAAACCACCACGTGTGTGCAGTCGTCCGCCTGGGTGGGGCGAGATGGGGTCGCGCTAGCATTCGCCACCTCGCCCCGCAAGGAATTTGTATCCTACGTCATCACTTCAGCCTAGCACTACATCACTTTAGCCTCGCATTCCACTGCCGAACATATACCTATGCCTTCACAAGTTCGCGCCAAAAATGGCGTAAACTCATGTACTACGTACAGTATACAAATTACTTGGTAAAACATTACATAAGGAATCCCCAGAGCTTCCTAACGACTGATTCGTTATTGTCTGATAAATAACTTCTTTATATTGAAGGTTAAACAATGAAAACAAAATGATTCGACCAATAAATGAAGTCAATCGACCTGAAGGTACAGTGATGCTACCTATTTTCGCATAGTATCCTTACTTTACGATACTACATACTACAAGTCATGAAATAATGGTACAAATAGTATAATTATACTACGAAATCCAACACTGTTCGTGCCGTACACATTGTTATGCGAATTCATGCTGGAAAAAATAAAAGCTTGCAAATCTTGCGGATCCCGCAGATGTAATGCCGCATTTGTAATACCGCTAATTTTATGCCGGATTTCGCATTTGCGGGATTGCGAATCCTCGGGATTGCATTCCCTAGTTGTAACCGTATCACGTTTATAGTAATTTATTGAATAACCATTCAGACATATTTGCGTCAACCAAATATTGCTCCGGGCGAGCGAGCTATATGAACATTTTCGTTGAATTATCAATTCATTATTTACTTGGGAATAATCAAACTCCGGGTAAAATTAATCATATCCGGGTAAAATATTTATCGAATATCGCATTGCTTAAATTGCTCTGTGTAATAAATTTACTCATACACGTATTTTTGTTTTAAGCTCTTGGTCTTCTTAGCTTTCATTACACAAATCGTTCCGTCATACGTGCATCATACATCCCTTGCGAAATCGAAGAAATTTATATATTACTATTGTTTCTCTGTTGCTTTTGTTTTTGTCAATCTTTATTTTCTGTAAATTCAAAACAACAATAATAGTGGAAGCGTGTGAGGACAGCGCTGACAGCTGAAGCACAGGTACTCCTAGTTTGGCGGTATCAGATGCTTTAGCCACTTAGTCACATACTCATCTAAACTGTTATTTGTAAAAATAATTGTTGTACTAATTTTTGTTGAATTATTATAGTAACAAAACGGTAGCGGTTAACTTGACTGGGCAAATATTAAGTACTCATGAAAGAATATTATCCTGACTAACAAATGAAGTAACTGTTGTATAATTCCTAAAGAGAGCTGAAAGGTGGATAACCTAACCTGACGAAAAATATGTAAAGTTAATATTTTACGCAAAGCAATTTTAGCTACAATTGTACAAATAGTGTTCTTTGAGGAAGGCGATCACTCAACATCAAATGCCTATCTGTTCGTTTGTGAATATATTTAAAAAAATATATGTATTTCAGTCATGTTTTATATGAAAACTTCATAAATTGAAGTATTCATAATTTTCTAATAATATAATTATATAATTATTATATTCATATATAGGTTTACTATTTCTGCTTATTGGAATTCAATACTTAACCGACAAAATTTAAATAATTTATTTTTTTAAAGTAACTATTTAAAAAAATCTTGGGGAGGCCTATGCCCAGCAGTGGACTGCAATAGGCTGAACTAACTAACTATTTAATTTGTACCTACACTAAATCATAACTTTAAAAACAATAACTAAGATAATTTTAGCATAACTTACCTGCTGTAGGGATATTTTGAAATGGCTGCGTTTCTTTCCGTTGTGGTTAAGTCTTTTAGAACACATTTTATCTTTTATGATTTATTCAACCTTTTGTACTTCGAAAATAAAAATAAAGAGCCCCGACAAAGCAGGCTAAAGAAAATCGAAGCGTCCTCCTACGTCCGTTTATACTAAAACAAGATATTACGGACAAAAGCAATATCAATGGCAACGCAGAGGATAAAGGAAAAATGGATTTCATATAAAGCACCTACTCTCCATCTAACGATGTTCCATGAAACACAAGCCTCAGCATATTAAATCTTTGGTAATCCTTAACTGACTCACAAATAAGTATACAAAAAACAGCTTACAATAGCTGTTTACAGTAACATGGATTTACAAATTTTTGTGTTGATAAATCCTCGGAATTACTATACATTGGCAACTACTATATACTGTGACTTAACAATGTAATTTTTATAAGTACTAGTGGTCGCCCAGAGGTCGAAATTCGACCATGATTAAAAATTTTAATTAAATAAAACCAAAAAATTATGAAAATAGTAATGCGGTCACCAACCCGCCTGCCCAGCATGGTGACTATGGGCAACTCACATGAGATCGCGCCATTTTTGGCGCGAACTTGTGGAGGCGTATGTCCAGCAGCAGACTGCAATAGGCTGAAATGATGATGATGATGATGATGACGAAAATAAACAACCTTTTTTTAATTTTTTTAATTTAACTACAGATTTTGACAGTCAACAAAAGAATATAATATGCGCGTGTGTGTCAAATACAGTAATAAAAATAGTCTGTGTCATGTTTTTTTATGGATTTAATGTATTTTTATGCATAATTTCGCATTCTGCACTCCTTCTCTATATAAACTATAAGTGTGCGAAATTTCATACTCCTCTGTCCGCGCAATTTTCGTAAAAAGGGAAACAAAGTTTTTGCTTCACTAATATATAGATAATATTTCTCTTTGAAGCCACAATGATAACGATTGTCACCGAACGATGCTACAACCCATTTGCGTGTTCATTGTATTCCGAGAACTCAAAAATAAATTATGATGAATGACTACGTTATTTCCGTAAAACATTTATAAGTAAAATTATGAACTAATTATTGGAGTCAAACTGCTTTATGCACGCTTGAATTGGGAAATAACCAGGTGAATTCGTGACGAGAGCGTAACGAAAAGTGTGATCAGGCGAGGCGAACGGAAGTTGAGAGGGAGATTTAAGTTAGTGAACATACAAAGAGGGAAAGCCACATTTCGTATATTTCTGTAGGGGCAACTAAAGAAATTTTACTTTAGTCGTGTGCTCTAAAGCATACTCGTTTTTAATATGTACGATTTTATTTTTGTGTTACCCACACATTAAGAATTCTAAACATTTTTGAATATCATATCAAAAATTGACCGCTCCAGCGGGTTTTTTTTTTAAAGTGACGAAGATGGTAAATAATATTATACTCTAAATAATTGATAATTTATTTCTATTACCGATCGCTTTATATCCAACAATTCCTGTTATTATCTGATCGAGACACGCCAAAGCGAGCGCTTCCGCCAACGCAACTTGCACTTTGGCACGCGTGCGAGGACTCCGATATATTTGATCAATGATTTGAATATTAACTTTTGCTAAAGAAATAAATAAAGAATAAAGAAATAAAGATTATTTTTGCTAACCGACTTCAAAAAAAGGAGGAGGTTACTCAATTCGACCGTATATCTATTTTTTTATGTATGTTCGGGGATAGCTAATTTAACTGAGGTAGGGCACAGCAGGAATTTCCTGCTCAAAATATGGAGCAGCCCGACTGGGGTAGTACATCGACCTTACAGAAGATCACAGCAAAATAATAGATACTGTTTTCAAGCAGTATTGTGTTCCTGTTGGTGAGTAAGGTGACCAGAGCTCCTGGGGGGTTGGGGATTGGGTCGGCAACGCGCTTGCGATGCCTCTGGTGTTGCAGGCGTCTATAAGCTACGGTAATCGCTTACCATTAAGTGAGCCGTACGCTTGTTTGCCGACCTAGTGACATAAAAAAAAATCAGTACAGGATTTTTTTAGACAATCTATTTTTAATATATATATATATATATATATTCGTGTCGCTATGTATGTTAGTGAAAAACTCCGAAACTACTGAACCAATTTATATGAAATTTTGTAACATACGACGATACCTATAACGACCAATCATATCACGAATTTAGAAAATATTGATTTGATTGTAATCAAAAGAATTAGTAGAAAATTGATTCAATCTATTTATTTACTGAGCCACAGCAACGCGTGGCTGGGTCAGCTAGTTTCCGATAAAGTATTATCTGTCATTACATTTTCTTATTTCCTGCCACATGTTATTTAAACGTGAAGGCAATATTATACGTATCCTCTTATCAAGTCATTAGAATCATGCTAAATGAAACTTATCTTCCGCTGGTATTATTACGCCCAGTATAGCATGTAATGATCTAGAACTACCGATCAATTCTCTTTTAATCCAACCCATACCCCCAAACCAATACAAATACATAAACTAGCCAACCCAGCTAATTTCGCAGTCCGCACCACCATCTTTTATGTGTAATATACCTATACATTTTTTCACAATTTTCTTTTAGACAAACATGTCCTAAGAATAACGTACACAATAAAAAAAGAATCTTTGGTACCAACAAAAAGAATAATCCAGTTGAACTGGAATGAATTATATATCGTAATTATTTATGGTAAGTTATTATTATTGAGTTCGAAATGATCCATTTTAATACAATACATTACAATTAGTCAGCCATACTCTCAGTTTTACTTTCACGAACTCCAAATTAGTGGTAATTATGTGTCATTAAATTATTAAGCTTATATGTTAATTTGGACTTTCTTCTACTACGACTACATTTTAGTCTGAGAAAACGGAGAAGCCAAAATCGTGTATTCCACTTGGGAAAGTTGCGAGAATAGAAAGCTAGTCGGTAATATAGAAAACTTATCGACTTTTTATAATTGTTTGATCAATAGCATTGCAACGGATAATTTCGCCGAGAATTCTACCAACAGTTTCTTTATCAAGTAAATATATAAATGCTAATTTAGTTTACGTGGTAACAGAGAACGTAAGACTGTAGAGAAAGTATTTACGAGAATTTTCTTTGACTGGTCAATAGCATATACGTAACTGAATTCATTAGAATTGAATATATAATACTCGCAATAACCTTAACGTTATAACAGTATTGTCCTTCCAGTTGTATTTTATCTTGCTTTCTTGTATTTGTACTTAGATATACAAAGAGGGCTAAAACCTTAAATGACTATTTACTTTTCGACAATTTTGTACCCGGCGACCTATGTACCGCCCCAGATTTAAATGATCTGTGATAAGATTAATAACTACACTTAGAAGAACCAAAAAATACGCAAAAACATTATCCACGAAAATATACATGCAAATATATTACATGCCTATTTACTGTTTCTGAATACGCACCGTTTGACGGGTACGAACAGTTTATATTTTATTTTGCGGTGAAGTACCGATGCATGTCAAAAAATAATAATAAAAATATATGGAATAACAAAGGCACGGGTATAATAAGCCTGTGGATATATCACATAATTAAAAAAAAAAGAACAGTTTATATTGGAAAATAAATTAGTTGCATTTATTGTTTTCCTTGCAACTTTTTCATTTTTTTCTCACTTTTTTTAAACCTTTCTTAGACTTATAAAAATACTTCAATTCCATATATGCAAAATCGCTAAAGTAGTTTTCGAGTTTTAGTGCAATATAATAATATATAAATATAGTGCAAATATGGACAACACATTATAATACAAAGTGCGAAACGGGTGGGGGCACTAGTGTAATATGTGCGTCTTGTTATTTACTAAGAAGATATAATTTCAAGGAAATAATACGTGTTATCTAGTAAAAGTGTTATAGCTAATATAATTATAATATTATATTTATAGCAACATTAAACCGTACAGTTAAAATTTCAGTCTAAATAGTAATAATCAAATAGTATTTTCTAAGAGACACGATTCTCTCGTTAACACTTAGCAATATACACTTAATAGAGTTGTGATTAAAAGCGATATTTCCTAGAAATTATCCTCCATGGTGTTTCGAACTAGGCTTACCGGGAATACAAGCGTCGACTTCTCGGAATTTTATAATGGCAGCGCTACTACATCGATATTAGCGCAGATTTTGTGTTATATTTCGAATGAAGTTCATCATTTCAGCCTATTGCAGTCCACTGCTGGACATAGGCCTCCACAAGTTTGCGCCAGAAATGCGTGAACTCATGTGTGTTGCCCATAGTCACCCCGCTGGGCAGGCGGGTTGGTGACCGCAAGGGTAGCTTTTCGCACCTAAGACGCTGCTGCCCGTCTTCAGTCTGTGTCTTTCAAAGCCAGCGGTTAAATAGTTATCCCGCCATCGGTCGGCTTCGTAAGTTCCAAGGTGGTAGTGGAACCTTGTTATCCCTTAATCGCCTCTTACGACATCCACGGGAAGAGAGGGGGTGGCTATATTCTTTGGTGCCGTAGTCACACAGCATCGAATGAAGTTAGAATTTTATAAAATTAAACCGTAGAAACCGTGTAGAGTAGGCTATTGGGACAGGTTCCTGCTCAATTAATAAAATACAACTTTTAGATGCATATTTGCGAATAGAAATATCCAAAAATGAATTGGAATTATGTTTGTTGTTGATAAGGGATGGTCCATAAAATACATGACGTGAAATTTTACCGTTTTGGACCTGTTCCCGACGTTTTGTCATGGTAAGTCACACTTTCAGCGATTCCCTAATAAATATTATCTCACAAAAATTAGACCCCTTCCAAAAATTAAACCCTCTCCCAAAATAAATATACACTTTTGATATCAAGTTTGTTTACCCCCTTGTATCCATAATATTTTCACAATAAGCAAAGACACACATACCAAAGTGACCCATTATTGAGCACGTATTTCTTGAACAAACCCCACTTTTGTGTTTGCGATATTTCGACACAATTAAAAGTGCTATAACTTCGGGTCCACTGAATACACCAACAGACATCATAAATGTCCCATTTTATTTATCAGTCATAGTATAACGCTGTGATTACTGAGTAAATCTAACAAGAATGAAATATTTACAACAAAACAAAACTATCTGAACCTTGTATTGTTTTGATGTTTTCTTCTGTTCACAGTAAGCCTTACGTTAGAGAATAACGTTATAAATAGATAGATAAACAAAATTGTTACA
The DNA here is from genome assembly GCF_905220565.1 of Melitaea cinxia. Lineage (NCBI taxonomy): Eukaryota > Metazoa > Arthropoda > Insecta > Lepidoptera > Nymphalidae > Melitaea > Melitaea cinxia. Next base: position 13,857,957 of record NC_059403.1, read on the forward strand.
ATATTCTACATTTTACATTCCAACTTCAATAAAATAGAGCAAGAATATGTATTAAATCTAATTAAATTACACGTAAAAACTAAGACAACAATAATTTTTTGTACCCTGTAATCAACCAAACGACAATTATCTCTTCATCGGGAAAAATAGGATGTTATTTCTCGGTAATTCAAACTACGTACTAAACAACTACACAAGAATTAAATACCCGTGGAGGATGATTAGCATGTTTCTCATAAAATACTGTACACAAAAAAGGCAGTCGTTTCACTAGAAAACCGATACCGAAATGGTAAAAAATGTGTTACCTAATCTCGTTATCGTCTGGCAAAAACTGTTAAATAAAAAAGGATTAATTACACGGTATAAAAAATACACGAAACGGTCTTTAAAATATCGGATCGGGCTCGTTAATGTGATACGATGTCTGATTACACGGAATATACATTTTAACGTAACAGCGTAAACTATTTCCGTGACTCTTTATTAGGCAAAGACATGCACTTGTCGAGCGTATTTCAAAATGTTGCTATAAAGCTCAGCATCCGTTACGATTTTTTCGTCACTTTAACGTTCATTCTGGTCACTATTTCCCTTCATTAATTAATTGGATGACTGGTGCGATTTTATATGTGAAATGCTATTGAGAAACTTGACAAATTCCGGTGCTCCTTAGGTATTGTCGAAGAAATTATAAATAGAGATTACTCATAATCTTTTTAATATTGTTATTGGCCATTTATTCTGTATTTCTGGTTATTTGTCGCGAAATTTAGATCTTCTTTAAACGTTTTGATTATTATGTTATTAATACTATTCTAATATCTTAATTATTATAACAAACCCAAGAAGGAATAACAAAGTTGTAACTCCAAGTTTCCGACTGCGGAAAGTAAACGTTTCCTTTCTGGGTCATGGTATTCGCATGTATAATAAAATCCCACAAACGATTTAGGAATTGTCTCAACATAAATTTAAAGTTTTTATAAAAAAAAAAATAATAGATAAAGCTTATTAATCGGTGCAGGATTACATAGTTGATAAAGATTTGTGGACGTAACGCTGTATTTTATGCAACGTGTTACTAATTTTGTACTAAAACACAGTATGTATTATTTTTCAAAAGAGTAACTGCGGAGTTTCTTGCTGATTCTTTTCTGCAGGATCTACATTCCGAATCGGTGATAGCTTTACTTCTACAAATATAATAATTGATTTTTAAAGTTTTAATTTGTAAAATGACGATTTGAAAGTGCTCTTGGAGCCTATTTGAATAAAGTTGTTTTTGATTTTGATTTTGAAAATAATCACAAATATAGGTATCTATCAAAAAGTTATAAATGTCAAAAAATTGTAGGACACAGCAGAATTACGTGCTTGCGAAGATTCAGGTATTGCAGGCGTCTATAAGCTACGGTAATCACTTACCATCAGGTCAGCCAAAAAGTTAATAATTTTGCTGAATAGATCTTTCTTTCACCTAAAGAGCTGACATACACACTGAAGTATCACGATGCTAGTCTTCATGTTATCATGTACACCAGATAGCGATCGTTACTCATAGTAGGGAATATATCCGCCAACCCGCATTGGACCACATGGTGGATTAAGCTCTGATCTTTCTCCTAACTGGGGAAAGAGGACTATGCCCCCCAGCATTTGAATATTACAGGCTGAAGCTTAGCGTAGCGTAAGTTAGTGCTGGGCAGACATAACTCGAAGACGACTGACAAAATCGACGTCGGCTTATTCAAAACTAGACTGCTACTACTCATTTTTAAAATGTTTAATCTCCAGTTCCTGTTACAATAGTGTACTGTTAGCAAAGACTGTTAGTAAATAAATAATTATTAATAATAATAATTACAAACTATTACTATTGATGTTAATTACAGTTTATTAGTATGACGACCACATTAAATGATTAATATGAATATAAAAAATTATTTCTGACACTACAATTAATAAATTTAAAAATTTACAACACCTTTTTGCTAATTTTATGTCAATTTAAATCCAATTGTAAAGTGTGAGTGCGAGTTTACAAAACATTACAAAATATATTATATATTAAGTTAGGGTACTGAAGAGGGAAAGAGAGAGACTACCATACAAAGAGGCGTAGCAAAAACAGCATAATTAAATATAGGTATAATGATATTGTTTATCACGCATATTTACTAATAGCTAAATAAATTATGTACCTACCTACATCTTAGTTCTAATCGAAAGCAACATCTGTTTGTAGTGCCTTCTGCAAAAAAATAATGTGTCATATAACGATCCTCTAATATGCTTTTGTAGGCAATATTATTTGTTATCTAAAAAACTAGATATATTCCACCAGAGTCCCAACTCATTTGTAAGTATAGTAAAAAATCCAGATTGTGTGCTATGTTGTGCATAGTTGTTATAGAGATGCAAATTTATCTATTTTCTTTTGTAATTTATTCTTATAACAAATATCGTGATTTATATCGTGTAATTGTGCGAAATAATAAATAAATAAAATTAATAAATAAAAATAAATAAATAAATCTTTATATTTAATAGCTGTAAGTATGATTATAACATGACATAAACATCAATTACATCTAATTACAAATCATTTTTACAAGAAAACATAACATTTCCTGATATACCGACAGCTATGAGATCATATTACCAGCAACAGAATATCATATTTACTAACCGGAAAGTGACTAATAGAAAATAACGTATGAAAAATTGAAAAATCATTTTTACCGCAGTGAAAAACATTTATAGGTATTTGTAACAATATAACCCTATATCGAAAGGGTCGACTGTAAGGATTCAACGTTTTAGCAACACTTTTTTCAATGTGGATCGTTAAGCTAGCGTTTTTTATTTTATTTATATTTATATATTCTCTAATATATAAAAGTCTCCTCCAAAACGGCTTGACAGATTTTTATGAATTTTTTTGTGTAATTTTTTTCGGTCTAAGAATAGGTTGTTAGCTATTTTTTATTTGTGAATTTCGTATCGTATGGCAAAACAACATTTTCTGTGTCAGCTATAGTGTACTTATATTTTTTTATAAAGTTTATAATAATATAAAATAAACTATATTATTATATAATAATATAAAAACACGTACGTCCACTCCTCAGGTAGGCCACTTTATGCCTAATTCAGGTTACACCCGACTGGTATATATATATTTTTTTATTGTAAATGTACACCAGAACACCGAGCTGGAATCGACACGACTGGACACGTGACGTTGGTACAGACAGCAATTGTACCAAGGGGTCAATCAAGATTATCCTCCGTAATCCATTATCTCATTTGGTTTTATATCATTCAGTAAATACATGTGATTTCATCAATGGCACATGAAGTAGGAGTTAAAAAAGGAGGTTGCAACATGACAGCTGTGCCAGTGGTAACTATAACATTAATTGTAACTTTGCAATGTAGTCTTTACCACTTTAAGGTTTCCTTTAATCTTTTTACTTGTTTATTTAATTTTTAATATTTTTTACGACTTAGGTACGTTTTGTGCAAACCACAGATTTTATGATTTTACTTGGAAAATATAGAAAAAGATTGATAACAAGAAATGACAAACCAACATTACGGTTACGGCCCAAGGGCCATCCCCTAGCGGTGATATCAGCAAGGTCTTGGAGCTCGACTAAGTAAAATTTATTCGTAGGAAAAATGGCCACATATAACAAAAAAATATTCCCATTGATGACAGACCAGCCAGTAACCGCTGGTTGCCAACCAGGCTACAGATCTCCTTACGATGCTTGCTGTCTCAAAAAGCACGTGACTTTTGCTTAGAAAATTTTTGAGGCATAAAAACTACATTTTGTAAGGATTTATCACAGAGCAGAAACATTTTTCTATATTCTAGAGAAGGCCAATCACTTTTTTATTTCCGGATGATTAAATACTAAATAGCCTTTAAGGAGACGTAAGCTGTTTTGAAATCGCTAAAGACGTTAAATTGCTTTTATCATCATACAAAATATATACTCGTACAAAAATTCCACTGTCAACCCCTAGTAAAAGTTCGCTTCAAACTGATGGAGCGCCGCCGCCGGAGGCCTAATTGCCTGCAACTTTGTCGCCGTAGTTGTACATAAAGTTATTACTGCTATTGTCACCTCTTCTCAATCTCCCTCTTCCAAATTGAAAACTAAAAAATTATTTGAAGTCACAGATTATTATTATCTCTGAAATATTGGTTAAGATCAATGAAAAAAAAAACAAAAAAAAAATTATAAAGGTATAAAATAATTAACACAAATGTTGTTTTTTTATATACATTTATGGTACTTTATCTGCATTAGAAATAAAAATAAAATAGATAACTGTAGTTACCGGTATAATTTTATAACAAAACCAAAATCTGTTGATAATTGTTAATAACCAACCGCCTACTTTTCCATCTATCAAGGACACAAATATGGAACTCTCGTTGTTAAAAGTTTTCAAAGTTCTATTGGTTTTCAAGTTCGTGAGAAACTTTAAAACTTTATTTAACGTGCGTCATTTCAGCACAGAACTGCGAGAAACTGTAAAGTACCTTTTGAGCTTCCTGTTGATGTGGACCACGTGCGTGCCTATTTAAGTTAAAAAAAAATGTTTGCGAGTATCTCATAATATTTATTTTTACCACGACATTGTTGCAAATTCAGAAATAAAATATATTGCTATTAGAAATTAATGTTGCTAAACTTAAAGGATATGGATAGATGAAAATTTTAACTATATAGATATTGACACATATGCCTAACTTTATACATATAGATATAGATATAGTCGCATAAACTACAGGATATCTTTTTATTTGAAAGACTAGTTGCTGCCCGCGACGTCGTCTGCGTGAACGCTAAACAGCAGCAAAAATACCTACGATTATACCTTTTAAAATAACATTCATTTACCCGTTTCTTCTTTACATTTCATATCTACAGAAAAATCTCATAGATGGCGCTGCTTTAAAATTGTCTTGTCTACTTATATTCATTTAATTATGTTTATCGGCCTAAGTTACTTATATTGCGTGATATTTATAGTGTGAAGCTAGCTTATAGCATGGTTATTATTAACATAATAACAACAACATTCAAATATGCGTCGTTAGATTACGCCTTGTTACAGAATACGTTGAAGAAATAAAGGTTCACTACTCGTTCCCCGTAAGTGATAGCGTGATAATATGTAGCCTATATGTTGACCTGACTTCTTAATAATATTCGTGCCAAATTTGAACTAAATCCATGCAGTACTTTTTGAGTTTATCCCGGACATACATACAGACAAACAGACAAATTGACAAAAATTCTAAAAACCATATTTTTGGCTTCGGTAGGTATCGATTATAGACCACACCCCAAGTATTCTTTTAAAAAAATATTCAATGCACAGTTTTGACTTTCCTACCATTTTATTATATGTATAGATTAGCGATTTATCGGCAACACAAATCGGCAAACAAACTTTGCTATCATTTATTTCGTAGGCGTTGTATGCAATGAACTTCAATTGTTACTACTAAAAAATAATACGTGCTAAGTCTACTAAAGCTACGTATACACTATTTATACATAATTTCAGTTCAGCAACATCCAGCAATCCAGAAGTGAATTACACTCTATATTTTTATTTTACTTATTAGATAAACCAAATTTAGATACATAACTTCTAGCATAAAATATAATAATTATAGTTATTATGCTGTGATCTTCAGAAAGGTTGAGGTATATATGCTGCTGATAAATCTCGAATGCTAGCGCGACCCCTTCTCGCCCCACCCAGGCGGACGACTGCTCACACGTGGTGGTTTTTTAGTCAGTATTGGTCTGACATAACTCTCTGACGTCCCCGCGCTGGAGGGTATCCATGATCGATTTTCCCCACGTAAAAAAAAATATATATATATATACATGCTGCTGTTAACTTCTGTATGGGTCCTACCTCAATAGAATCAAATTATAAAAGACCGCAGTACCGGCTTTGTCGCACCGAAGACGCTGCTGCCCGTTTTCGGCCTATGTATTTCAAAGCCAGCAGTTGGATGGTTATCCCGCCACCGGTCGGCTTTTTAAGTTCCAAGGTGGTATTGGAACTGTGTTATCCCTTAGTCGCCTCTTACGACACCCACGGGAAGAGAGGGGGTGGCTATATTCTTTAGTACCGTAGCCACACAGTACGATGAGATATACTGTTCCTAATTTCCTTGCTGACATATATATACTTATCACTTTTTTAATTTTCTTTTATAAAAAAATAACCCCTAACGAACACAAGAAAAAAAATTATTCAATTTGATGCAGTACCTAGTGTAGAAGTTATGCAGAATATATATTAATTTCAGTAATATAGATGAAACAAAATTAAAGTAAACAAACAATTTTCATAAAGAGGTAAACCCTATATTTCTAGCAGTAGCCTGTCTCAAATACTGTCCGCAATATTTGTTCAAATTTAAAAAGAAATTATTCAAATTTGGAACCCTTCGACTTTCAAGAAGAGAAATATATTCAGTATATCATTATCTTTTATAAAATACACACAAATCATAAAAATATTATAAATATACTAAATTTTAGTAAGGGAAAAAAATTGTATTAAATTTACACTAGTGTTACAAGAAGAAAATCAATACTTTTATATTCATTCGGGATTTATTTATAAAAATGATTTGCGGAAGTCCATGTGGTCCATGTGGTCCTTGTGGTCCATTTGGTCCTTGTGGTCCATTTGGTCCATGTGGTCCATTTGGTCCATGTGGTCCTTGTGGCCCTTGTGGTCCTTGTGGTCCATGTGGACCGTGCCGTGGTCCGTGCCCGTCTCCATGCTCTCCGTGTCCTTCGTTTTGCAAGCCATGCTGTGGTCCATGTGGTCCTTGTGGCCCCTGTCCGTTCCCGAGTCGATGTCCTCCGTGTGGACCGTGTCCGCCTAGTGGGCCTTGCGGTCCATGTCCTGCTTATGGGCCGTGCCCTCCGTGTGGCCCATGCCCACCGAGTGGATCATGCTGCTGAAAAACGTGCAATTATGTGATATGTAAGGACCTAGTGAAAAGTCTTTATAATAAATCTTTGTGTGTAATATTTGTAAATGTGTAATAAAGAATTTTATACATATTTATCCCGCAATTTTTCTTTTTTCATTTGGGTTTCTGGTATAACTAAATGAGTATTTATTTTATCTACTGAGATAAACGTTAAAACACATTTATATAGTTGCTGTTAAGTTCGTTTAATTCTGTTTGATTAAATAAGTTATACTCATTAGAATAAGACCTAAGTGATCCAATTATTCTTTTAACAACCCAATGTTTCACATTTTAATCGAAGTAAATCATTTTGGTAAAATCATGTAATGGTGACCTTATGCTAGTAAAGATTTAAGTAGAAACATTTAACGGTAAATTATATTTATTAACCCTATTCTATAAATATTAGAACTTTTTATTTTACTTCATAACTTATCAGACCATACAAGAGAAAAAACCCAATAATACGTTTCTTCCTAATTCATGATGGTCAGCCTGGTTGGTGGTGGAGACCTACTGGGGATTTTTGGGGTGACTCGAGCGCGTCAGAATAAATGGGCACAGCCTTGCATCTTGTAAAATACTCCAACTACACTTGAGCTCTTTCAAATCTACTCATTTCTTTCATTTTTTCTCATCAGATTAGTTAAAAAATCAATTGATAGAAAAACTTGAACGTGTCAGACTATTACGCAATTCAAATGTTTTATCTGACGTACTGACCCAAAATCTGACAATTATGTAGACGAAATTCAACGGCATAAAAAAATTCCTATCCCTTCGTACGGCACCCCCACCACCCAAACCGGGAGAATAAGATGCAATCCCCATTTATGGGAATGAAGTATGGCAAAAGGGATTAATAAAAATTAAATTCCATATACTTGCTGTAATGTATACATACATCCAAGAATATAACATTTTTTTCTCGAAGCTGGCATCATCAAAAGAAATTAAATTTTATTTATAATTATTAAAAAGTATATCACGTATGTTTACGTTAAATACATGAAAGAATTATAAATAAGAATTAATTTTAACAATTAATAAACGCTTCACACTCAACGGACTCAAGAAACATTGTTACAAAAATAATAACAAAGATATACCTCTTTAAAACAAATTAAATTTTAATATTTTGCAAATTGAATTGAATAATTATTAAAATTTAATCGTTTTCTTATTGTTAAAATACTGCAGAATATCGTGTAGAAGCAGAATATTATTACTTCTAGATTACTTAAGATCCAAATTAACAAATTTACCACAATAGGGTACACCTTTTTTAATTAAATAAAAATATAATAACGTCTTCCTTGATAAACTAAAACCTTTAAAGGGTCAACGCTATTACAATCCTAATACATTTTAATGAAATATTGCGTCATAAATTCGTGTTTGTGGCGCTCCTAATGTCCATCCAGATGATGATATGATGGTATTAAAATTATGAAATGGAGTCATAAAAAATTAAATTGTACATGATTCATTTATGATTTCCTTTATTTACGACGTATTTGTAAATTACATTGTTATGATGACAATAACAAGCTTGGAAGCAATAATTGGACATTTTACGGTGTGCGAAAAGTTGAAGATTTTCGTTATCAGCAGTTAGGTGTATAGCGCCAGCTATATGTACCGAACGGTTTTCCACAGGGTCCTATGCATACTCCACCGCAAGGACCGCAGAATGGTGCAGGATAGGCAACGCCAGCAACTTGCCCAAAGCACGGAACACCACAACAAGGAAAGCAAGGCATTGTAAATTAAAATAATTGTAATAAAACTTACTTTTTTTTTAATTTTTATATAATTTTAGCAAAAAAATTGTTTATGTTGTTTTTGAGAAATCGCACTAAAGTTTTCACGACTTTTTTTTTTATAATATAGAGCGTAATTATTGCACAAAATAGGTTGCCAGTGTTACGTAGGAGAATAAACAATAAAAAAATTTATTTAGTTTGGAGGCCTTTTGCTATTAAAATATAACTAAAACGAGTGCTTATTACAACAAATAAAGAATATTTATTCATATAGGTAATAAAACTGTAATTGTAAGTACTTGTAATTGGCCATCGAGCTAATGTGACATAGACCTAATTTTAACAGAAAAAAGTAATGAAGTAGTAACTTATTTCAAACGCAAATTATAAAATTAAAACTTCAAACTATTTCGAAAAGAATAAAAATCTCAAAATCTAATATAATCTAATATAATCTCAAACTCTAAATCAATAGGTAAATTCCCTCTAAAAGACCACTATCTAATTTTAATAAGCAAACAAGTAAGTTTTTTGTAAGATACCATTATATAATAGAATAGATATTATTAATTAAAATTCAAGAATAAATTTAATATTACCATAATGAAAATCCATACATTTTTCAGAATTCTCCAAGTATGCCTGTCAGAAATTGTTGTCTAGGATGCCAAGGGCCGATGCCAAGACTCTGCGGACCACAACCATCACGCATAGATGGCTGCATGGGTCCCTGGTGCGCACACGCTATTGGCGCTAATTGTAACAGTCCATGTGGAGAAATTGGATGCATACACGGGTAAATAAAATAATTTTATGTCTCTATATTTACAAAGTCAGGCTGTGACTGCAAGGTAAACTAGTTTTTTTTTTTTTGCTAATTGAAAATTGAGTATGATCTACACTTAGATTATTATGACTTTTTACTTTAAAACCTACACTTAAGTCTTAATATTATTATTTATGCCACATATATTTTACACAACACAGCATAGATATTACTAAATTAATATTGTGATCAGTTTATTTTACATATCAGCATTTCACTTAGTTGACAATAGTATCGTTCACATTATCTTCAATCTTAAGCAATGATACTAATGGCCTTATGTGTTGGTTGCTGTTGAAGCGTTTCAATATCTTATGCGAAACATAACCCTAATTAGCACGCGGTGAAACAGATCTTAACACTTTCTTTTAGTCTCATGATACGAGGTAATAGCGTAACTTTTTACAATAAAATTCTGTAGAAAAATTTAAGTACTACTGAATCTGGAAACGGTTCAATTTGCCTGTTAACCGTTGGTACATGTCAGTACGGTTCGTATAGAAAACGAACTGTTTTCTTACTATGGCAACCAGACTTTAGTCGCATTCTCTAACATTCTGTAAGCGCAGTTAACCGAAATGTCTATGAACCAAACATGATGTTGCATGATTAAAAGGATCTAAAAATAAACTAATGTAAGACATTGGTTTTCAGAGCTCGTGGTGGAGTTGCAGGCTCATACTACAGCTGTAGACACGGTTGTATCGGTGGCTGCATCAGTGGACTATGCCGTTCCTGCTGTGGTCCAGCTTGCTAAATACTTAGATGATCCATTAGCTACTGGCTGTAGAGTTTTAACAATGTTTATAAAAATACAACCAAATAAATAAAAACAAATCAAAATTTATTCATTTCGGTCATCGCCCGTGTTACATTAGCCTAACCCCACGGTATCAATGTGCCTCCGACTTAACTTCATACGAAGATAATTAAACCATATATTTGAATATAAGAAACCCAGGTGTGCCCACAGCCTTATTTTCTCTGTACGGCACACGTGCAAGATTTCAACATCATTTCGGATGAAGATGGCAAGCAACGGAAAGCGACCACCGCAGAGACCACCGCAGCGACGGCCACACCGAGGAAACCTTTCTTCAACTTCTTTTATTAAATCATTCTTCTACTTAACATCAGTAGGGAATCACCTCTTTAGTATTAAGTTTAATTATAATGTAGATTAATAAATTATTATAAGTAAATTGCTTTTTTTTTGGCATCTGCGGCTGCAACAATCGTAACTGGCGCAGTCGCTAGGATAGTACTCGCGGGCCGGTTCGCGAGATTCGGGATCAAAAATCATCACGACGCGTGCCACCCGTGTGGTTTTCGAACTCCCATCGAGTACTATACGAAGAATCTACAGAAGTTGCAGCCAAAGAGAATCAAGAAATCGATTCGGCTAAGAAAAATGCAATGGTAGGTACCTTGAATCTTTCAAGTTCCTTACCCAAACCTATCCTATAAGTCTTTTATTATAATTAAATAATCCATAAAAATTATATCGCATAATTTTTATGTCTGAATTTTAGTCGTATTATACATAATATTTTACATAATTATATATCTGTGTGTTAAATTAAATTCAAATATATTTAGGTAAGCCATAAAAATCATATCGCATAATTTTTATGTATGAATTTTAGGCTTATTATACATATTTATAATTATAATTTATATAGCTATGTGTTGATTTATAAATTCAAAAATTTTTCATCCGTGAAAAATTTGGAATAGTAGGTTAAGTAATATAAGGTTAAAATCAAAATGAAATATGCTCATCTTGCTCAAACACTACTGATATTGAGTGACGATGTAGATTATATTTCACAGGAGATAATTAAATTACAGAATATTCTAGCGTTTGTTAAAACTCCCACTTTACATCATTCGGCTTTAGATCAAACCACCTTGCGCTCTATTATAGATAAGCTGTCATTATTATACGACAGCGAACATATAATTAATTTAGACATAAGAGAATACTATGACATAAATAGGTAGGATCATTTTAAGTAGGTAATGAGATAGTTTTAGTTTTTAAGTTCCCAATAGTTATATCTTATATCTATAATTTATATAAATTATCTATGGTTCCCAATAAATACCATCAGGTCCTATCACCCACCTTTCCATTCCTAGTTATCCATGAGAAAGAATTCAGGTACATAGAGGCTGAATGCCCGAAGGCCAACAAGTGGCATTTATGTATAGAAAAGCCGAACCCTCTTAATCAATCAGAAGACTGCATACAACGACTTATAACAACGCAGGAGCGCAGCCCCTTATGTAAGTCTATGACTGTCACTTTGAGCCACGCAGCATATGAAGAATTGGATGACAAGCATTACACAGTCAGTTTTCCTGAATCAACAGAGGTCCACTTGTTCTGCGAGCGACACTCCTATGAAACTCTTCACGGCAGCTATCTCGTCATAATCCCTAAGCAATGTTATATGGAGACACCACAATTCACTATTTCTAATTCCAAGGATCGCTTAAAAGGACAGGCGCTGAAATTATTGAATATGCCTAATTACACCACTGCCGATCAAAGCTTACAGCCTGCACTCACCCTTAACTCAGTAAGCTTAAAAAAACCTTCAAGAAATTAATACTAGAATCTCTATGCAGCAACCTATAAAGTTAAAAACCGAAGAAAACTATGGTATCTATCACACTACGATACCTATGTATGTTACATACTATTAAGTATATGCGCCCTTCTAAGCGTATGCTATTGGAAGCGTCGTACCAGACCACCAGCTAAAACAACGAAAGAAAATGAAGAAAATTATCCGGAAATGCAAGCTGTCTACGCTGTCCCAGGTACCAGAAGGGTGGATCCTGATAATCTTCCAGCGCAGTTTACGACATCAGTATTCAACAGTCGCTGTTCTACGGGGGGAGGTGTTACATTAGCCTAACCCCACGGTATCAATGTGCCTCCGACTTAACTTCATACGAAGATAATTAAACCATATATTTGAATATAAGAAACCCAGGTGTGCCCACAGCCTTATTTTCTCTGTACGGCACACGTGCAAGATTTCAACATCATTTCGGATGAAGATGGCAAGCAACGGAAAGCGACCACCGCAGAGACCACCGCAGCGACGGCCACACCGAGGAAACCTTTCTTCAACTTCTTTTATTAAATCATTCTTCTACTTAACATCAGTAGGGAATCACCTCTTTAGTATTAAGTTTAATTATAATGTAGATTAATAAATTATTATAAGTAAATTGCTTTTTTTTTGGCATCTGCGGCTGCAACAATCGTAACTCCCGTATAAATTACTAAGAATATTTTCATTACAAACTGATCCTAAATTAAACAATGGTATATATATATACGATTGTATAATTTGCGATTATATATATATATATATATATAATTTGGCAGTGTGGTAGTTTATATTTTGTATAGTTATATTGTAGACCTCTCTTGGTGCAGTGGTTCGAGTATTTGCCTAAAACTCCGACGGTTTGTGGGTTCGATTCCCGCTCGAGACTGATATTTCTATTTGTACAAATACGGTTTAGATGTCTGTCCTTGTGGTTCTCCCTACCGTACCTCGGCAAGTTCGTTAAGCCGTCGGTCCCGTTTGTTATCATAAATACCTGATAGCTATCGTTACTCATAGTAGGGAACATATCCGCCAACCCGCAGTGGAGTAGCGTGGTGCATTAAGCTCCAATTCACCTACATGGAGAAAGAGGCTATCTCTAACATCTCACCTAACATCATCATAACATCAAGCCTATGCTCAGCGGTGAGATGTTAGAGATTGAATGCGTGCATGCGTGAAATTTTTTTAAAGCTTTTGATTGCATATAACCTAAATCAGTATTGCTGCGTTTGCGGAATGTCTGTATAGTAAAATAGGAGATAAGTTCGTATTGCTCAAATTACCAAAAAATGGGTTTGAAGACCTCAGGGAACACTGTTTTTCGCTCGGCTGTTCCATGAGGCGTGATCGAGAGCGAGATCTGCGAGCAGGGCAGATCTAGCGCACGAAAGGTGAACAATAAATGTGATATACCGACATAAATGCAGTGGACCGCTTTGATCCTAATGTTGTAACATAATGATTATATAACGACTTTAACCATTCTTTGTAAATATCATTAATTTTCACGCGAGCGAAGCCGTGGACAACTGCTAGTTACTTTATAATAATACTTAATAATACTTTATTTTTTCAAAATAAAAATATTTAATTTGTTACCAAGCAGATAACGACAATGAGATCGCTTCTTGAACCACACATGATATAATATATACTTATACAAACGATAATATTATGAACCTTCTTTTTTAACCGACTTCAAAAAGGAGGAGGTTACTCAATTCGACCGTATATATATATATATATGTATGTTCGGGGATAACTTCGCCGTTTATGAACCGATTTTGATAATTCTTTTTTTTTTGTTGGAAAGGAGATATCCTAAGTGTGGTACCATGATAAGGATCTGATGATGAGATCCCAGAGAAATCGAAGGAAATCCTCGAAAATCCTTAATAACTTTTTACTGGGTGTATCGATTTTGATGATTTTTAATTTAATCGAAAGCCACGCAATATTTATCATATGGTCACATTTAAATTTAATCGAGATCTGATTACAACTTTTGGAGTAATCTTTGATAATGCGTATTTACTTCACTGTTTTTTCGTCTACGTTGTATTACTTGTCGATGTAATTGAAGTCGTTGTTTTTCGTTTGCCAGCAACCACAATTAAAAAAAATTATAATTTAGAATGTATTACTACTATTATTATCTTTTTTTTTTTACTAGTTTTCATAATCTATTACAGAAACTAATTTTTTTTATATTTACTAACTTTGATTTAGTATATAAGCGAAGTGAGAGTACGAGTAGTTACTTAATAGAGAGTACAGTAGTTACTTAATATAATTAAAAAATATACAGTTAACGACATTTTAATAAAACTCATGTAATGTTTAAGTATTACCAAATGTATTGAAAACTATTATTTTACGATTAATTAACAGAACATAACATTGTGTCAATATTATTAATAAAAAATGATGTGAAATAAGATTTTATATTATAACTAGCTGTACCTTGCGCGCCCTATTTTTATTTTTTTTTTTTTTTCTTTTGGTCGTGCCAACTCAGAAAACCTTTGTGGGCTCATGCACAACATTTTGCTGAAGATTATGACATGATCAAATGCATAGTTTACGTTTCTATAAAGGATTCATTTTTATATATATAGAAGACTAGTGACCTCTGCCCATTCATATTTTTGAAACGATAAGTAATCACCAATATAGTTATAATAAAACCTTCTCCGACACACGCTACATCTTATAGTATAAGTATTATTTCGATCGGTTCAGTAGTTTTCGCAGTATAACCGAACAAAACAACCGGCTCTCCATTTATTAGTATAGATATTCGTTACTTTTAAAATGTCCAAATAGAAACACCATGTGACAAAAGAGAAGAATGAACCAGGTATGCTAAAAAAGTAATAGTGATTGATTAAAAACAGCATTTTTAGCGATGATGATAGTTTAATTATCAATGGTGGTCATCTTTCAAAAAGTCTGCCAAATGTTCAGCGATCATTATCACAACAACATTTGGATTACCAGAAATATGGGATGGTATAACACTAGCGTCAGCTACTCGCAGTCGATTGACATTGAAGACTCGCAACTTGCTGTCCACTACTGAACCTAAAGAAGCTGTACCAATATAGTGTAAAGAGGATGACGTCAAACTTCTTGCATAACACTTCCAATAATTTCTACTACCAAACTCCCAATCAGCGCATTCTTTTATTTTCATATCCACTATTTCTGATTTGACACTTCTAAAATAAGTCGTATTAACAACACGAACAAAGTCTTCAATATAAGTAGTCATATCTTCTAGATCCCTTTCATCCGAAAATAGACCGTTAGAAATATTTGGTGCATCCATTGGATTATTCGTCATCAAATTGATCTGCCCTTTTGATTTTGGATGTTGTAAACTGAGCACGGTTAGCATGGTATTTCTACCCTTACAAGCATCGTACATATTTTGACACAAATAGTCTTTATACCTCATGTTAAAGGTGCACGAGATAAGAGGACCGTCTGAATCCCTTGGTGCTATCACATTATAGGTTAAATAATCGGCACAAGATTTTGATTTATTTACTGTTACGTAGCCAATAAATACTGGAAGTGGTGTTTGGTGTGGATTGCCTGGCCCAGGAATATTTTCTGTTTTTTCCATTTTGAAAGTTAACGTTAGTATCCAGTGATCTTGAAAGTTCCGACCAACAGGCAAGTCACTTCTTACATTAATGTTTAATGATTCCAAGTGTTCTTTTGGACCAATGCCTGATAACATGAGTAATTTAGGAGTATTGATAGCACCTGCTGATACAATAACTTCACGCTTTGCTTTAATGGTTACTATTTTATTATTTTCGGTCACAGCTTTAACACCAATAGCGTTATTGTATTCATCAAATAAAATCTCTATAACTACAGCGTTTTTTAGAACATAAAGATTTTTTCGAAATTTATTTTTACCTAGATTCGTGAATGCTGTTGTTTGTCTCTTTCCTTCAGCAATAGTGTACAACTGGGGCGTGTAACCTAGACTGCGTTCTCCATTAATGTCGAGGAGTATGTCATTACCTAATTCTCCGAAAGCCTCCAAATATTTCTTTATTTCTGGCCTATCTTCTCTGGTGACACCGAGAAACCCTTTCGTGCCATGATACAATCTATAGCGAGATTTTAAGATTTTTTCACTTAGTAATCTTTCGCTTTTTTTGAAGTATGGCAAATTATTTTTATAATTCCAAATAGGATCTTTGCTCAATTCAGCCCAGGAATCATAATCTCCTGGACAGCCACGTGAGTAGTACATATAATTAATACTACTGCCTCCACCCAAGACCCGACCACATGTATGTATTATTTCTCTAGTCTTCAAACCATATCCCGCATCTGAATCTATCTTTGAGGTAAAGTTCCAATCATACTGAGACCTAGTTAAATACAGATACAGGCTTGGTACCTGAAAAAGTATTAGTAATTTCATGAAATACATTGTACTTAGATCAGTTATTGTATTTTAATTTCTAGTATACAAAATATATATTACCATAGACTCAAGAGGTGGGTTACCTCCTGCTTCTACCACCAAAACTTTGAACTGGGGCCACTCAGACAGTCTGTCGGCAATTACGCTACCACCTGATCCTCCACCGACAATTATAAAGTCAAATTCATGAAAATCTAAACAATAAAATAAAATTCATGATTTTTAATACAATATATAGTTTATCATTTTATTTTAGATTTATTGGTTTAATAATAGATATTGATATTACGTTTAACCAGTTAAAATACAGAACATAATGAAATAATTAATAGTAATTAAATTACCCTCGACGATTGCCTGTTTTGGGAAGAGGTAAGCAGTAAGCATAAGAGTTCCGATGACGCTCAGAGCTCCTTGTATACGTATAACATTATTAAACGCCGTCACAGCTTCCATTTCTGAAAACAATAAACAGTGAAGTTGTACCTTCAAAAAAACCTAATAACACGCAACAAACGAAAAGCCGGCATAAGTTGATCAATAAAATAATTATTAATTATTTCGTTGATCGTTATAATTGTAATGAATATTAACAAATATTAAAAAAGACACATATTTAAAAAAATAAAAATAATAAGACGATTTAAAAAATCCCAACACAAATAGTTAAATACCTACCTAAGGATGTAGAAGTAAGAGAACAGTACAAGCATGTACATGTCTCTAAAGAAATTGAGCCGATCGCTAGTTATTTATAACTGTTTTATAAGAATTAAAAATATAAATAAAATTAACGTATCCACACAATAACGCAAACACTTCCACTTGTTTAAACAAAAAGAGAACCGGCCAAGTGCGAGTCGGACTCGCGCACCGAGGGTTCCGCACAAACAAAATTATTAAAAATATTTTTAATATATGATGTAGCTAAAAATGTTTTCTTTTCGCAATTTTGCCTTTATCTATGCTATAAGACGTTGCTTAGTACCAAATTTCAAGATTCTGAGTTCACGGGAAGTAGGTACCCGTAGGTTTTGATTTGTTAGCGAGTGTCGAAAATTTACAGCATAAACGGCTATAGCTTTTGATTGCGTTGGCTTAGAAATTTGATTTTTTCACAGCTCCAAGGGTCAGCAGACTTGAGTATTTGATATGAATTTCTTTGAATTTTTTGAAATTTTTTTTGATACCTCCACGCGTTCCTGAGAAAAAGGGTCTTGACAGACAGACGGACAACAAAGTGACCATATAAGGCTACAGTTTTTTTATTTTTTCAAATATATTTATAAACATATCTCTAATATAAATGAATATTTATTTTACACTTTTTTATCGCTTCCGTTTGAATGAATTACATGACTATGGGGTGTTTCTCGTATTTCGTGAATATTACGCGGTCAAAAATGCTTTTAAAAAATTTAAAAAAATTTAGTTACACTTTCATGCATATACGTACCTATTATAGAGCAAGAACCCGCGACGATCAAGTTTGCGTCATTTGATAAAACCTAAATGTTAATCTGTGTAAAATACAAATAAAAACGATTCCCCTGAACAAAGTTTTGATCACGGTGTATTTGAAATATATCAGGTAACAAAGGTGTCTTTAACGTAAAGGTGTCTTAAACTTTCGTTGTAATGTAAACAATGTCAGTTTTTACATTTAATGTTGGAAAAACGGAGGGTTTCCCTTCAAATCGTATAAATATTTCGCCTTTTACTAAAGATTTCTGTGAACACTCAAATGTCACACAAATTTTCTATTAAAATTTTTATTGACTAAAAAAATCTCATACATAGCTCTTAACAGCCGCACAAACTTAGGCAAAGTTCTAATAAGTTTGAAAATCTCTACATAGCTCTGTTCGTAGTCGCACAACGTTTCTACTAAAAGTTAATTAAATTCTAAATAAGTCTTCTGGCCAAAATCTTATCTATACCATCCAAATACTCTAACTTATTAAACCATATAAAACGTTTCTCTGACTTATTAAACCATATGAAACGTTTCTTTGACTCAATAATACTTTTTCAGAGTTTGTAAGAGAAAATTATTATTCATACTTAAAGTAGAATTTTTTATACTTTTTTTTCAGGGGTTTTTTTCCACAATCAAAATCCTCAATCAAAAAATCGGTTGAAATTTAGAATCGTTTGGCACGATTTTAAGAGCGAGAAGGGGTGGGGGGAAGAATGAATGGTGAAAAGAGAGACAAGAATGGTGCATTACCTTGTATTGCGAGGGTTATGGGGAAGAAAGGGAGACCCCTCCTACCCCTACCAAACCATCTCGCCAAAATTCGTGCCAAACGATTCTAAATCCAACCTAATTTTTTTTAATGTCATTATTGTAAGGGTGGGTCTGTACACTTTTAAATAGATTTTTAGTATTATACATAGGTATATGGTTAAATATATTAAAATATCTAGGTACCTATATATTTTAAGACAAATGCAATAAAGCTAAAATTAATAACTGCTCCAAATGTTACGTATAAAGATCAGTGCCGGATTTATATTTTTTATGAGTGTAGGGCACTTTATTTCTGCCGCATACCTTTCTAAAATAATAATTTTCAAATGGATAATTATTATTTAAATAAACGAATGAAAGTTAAATAAACGAATGAATTAGCCATTAAGAAAGAGAGCGTAAAAAAGAAACAAGATATACAATTTTTGCCGCCCCTAGGACGCTGCCGCCCCTAGGCCGCGGCCTATACGGCCTATACGGCCTATTTATAAATCCAGAACTGATAAAGATACGTATAAGATACTTTAATCATGACAAAATTATGTAAAAAATAAAAGCGATCCATGATGATGATCATGATACCATGATGACATCTAGTGTTTAACAAAAAATATTTTATTTTATTAAAGTAATTGTGGGTACGCTATGTTATTATTTCTGCTGAATAAAATATAAGTTAAATTGAAGTTTATCATAACAATATAAAATTATCAAAAACCAGTATGCTTTAACATAACGATAACAGAACTATTAAAATTTTATCACCTACTTCATTTACCACTATCACTTAACCTACTATGCATAATAGGTATATTTTTTATGCCTGTACCGAGACTTCTACTTCAAATGTAGCAATTAAGCATACGGTTCTGCCTTATGAGCGCTTTATGGACGCGTTCATTACTAGTGTTTCCAGGGCGTCGCGAACCCTACTTCCGACTCTCACGAGCTCTAGCTAGAGCTTATTCACTACAGGAACACATTACACAACGCTATTGAGAGTAAAATTATTTAGCAGTGGTCTGGTCATCATTTACTTGGAACTAAGCTCTTCCCATGTATTTTACTATTTCCTCAATAAAAAGTTTATTTTACATTAATTGTATTACGATTTCAATAGCATGCAATAATATTAATACAATTCAAAAAAAAGTAGGTACATAAAATTCGTAACTATTTCAATAATTTTTTCACTAAATTTAATTTTATTTAATAATTAGTAAAATATTTCTTTGTTGATTAAAGACCTCTTTATAGACTAAGGCCTCCTCCATTTTTCTCCACATAATTCTGTCACTCGCTTTATTAGTCCATTCTTTTCCCGCTGTTTTCAAAATTTCATCGAGCCATCTTTCCGCCGGTTTACCCTTGGTTCTCTTGACTACAGGTCTTTTCCAGAATGTAAGCTTTTTGACCCACCTGTCATAGGAGCAATATGACCTGCCCACTTCCATTTCAGTCTTTTACAGTGTTCCAGAGCATCAATTAAATCTCTCTGCATCTGCATCAATCTCTATCTCTTTTTCTTATATCTGTGTCTCTTTTTGTGTCTTAACTATAGATTTAGAATTCTTAGAAGATATCTAATAGAAGTATCTATCAAGTATCTATCTAATAGAAGTATCTAATAGCAACAAGATAATCTATAGAAGTCAGAAGCTGAAGAAAATTGTGTTAGACTCTTGTATTTTACCTTCTCTCACCTACGCATCCCAAAAATGGATTTTCAACAAACAAACAAAAAATATAATTATATATTAACAATTCAAATAGCCATTGAATTGTTAACATTATTAAACAAAACAAAATTATGATCGAAAACTTTTGTCTTAAAATAAAATGCAAAATATAGTTACATAGGTTATATTTTCTCAAAAAAATTAAAAGTAAGACACTGTTGAATATAGGATATCCAACCGATAGCGGTAAAGCAGTATACAAATCGCATCAGTCCATTTTGTCAGTTATGGGGCAGAGAGAAAACCGCACTCCCCGAGCTCAAGTCTCAGTAGGGACGGAGACCGTCATTCGCTGCTACGTCCACACTCTTTTGGGAGCTTCGCTCTAGACGGAGCGACGTGGTATCGCAATTAGCTTAATACAATGCGCACCATAACATTAAAATGAATAAATTCATTTCAGCGGCTTGTTTTGTAGGTTTAACACTGAATTTAACAGCATCGGTAGTAACAGCACGGCGAGCAGTAAGAACACGGCCCGCAAGATGAGTTGCAGGGACCGCAAGGGTAGCAAAGCATTTTGTTTGTTTTTTTAATGTATAGTTTGTAATTACAAGCAGGATTGGTTATTGACGGTTCGAAGTTCTTTTGATTGACGCTTAATTTTCGTCTATTACAGATATATTCTAGAATGAACTTGAATTTTGAAAAAATATGTATATTTTTTTAATGCCAATAGTTTTTACAAAATCTAAATAGGTCTATATTCTTTTTGCGTTAATTTTTTTTTTTTTTTTTCAATATTGCTATAGGCCAATTGCTTTGTGATATTATTTTATATACTTCTGAATAATTATAAATTATTTATATTTGGCGGGTAATAAATAAAATATATATAATTTGGTCTATAAAAATGAGTTTTAACAGAAAAGGTTTCGTTTAAAAAATTGGAATGCATCAAATTTTTATCTATTACATATCTAGTCTTAATATAATACATAATAATTACATTCCTCATAAAATTTAAAAATAATTGTTGTTATATTGAACCTTTCAAAACTAAAAAAGCTACATTGGATAAGTTTTTCTAAAACGGTAATATTTTTTGAGGCATTTACAGGTTCAATTTACATAAAAGGTTTATTTATCATAAAGTTTTAAGAAAACGAAATAAAAAAAAAATTACAAAAATAACCTTTATTATCTCTTATACAAGGTGTTATTTAACTGGTGTCCTTCCGTTTAGAATATAAAAACTAAAAAAAGTACTATTTTAATTTTTCTACCTAACGTAGTTGAGTCAGTGACCGATTCACCTGAGTTTTACGATTAAGTCGGTTATTTATATCTTCATTACCTATGCCTTCACATTCTTTTTCAAATATGTCGATTTTAAAGTTATTTATTTATTTATTTATTTACACTTTCGCACACTAATACAAGGTTTTAACAGCATAACAAATGAAATATAAAAATAAAATTTGCATCAGCTGCAACAGGCGGCCTTATCGCTAATACAGCGATCTCTTCCAGGCAACCTTTGGGCAGAGGACTAAATAAGTTACTTAGTAAAGAACTGGAATTTCCTACTTTTGCATTTTTTTCATCATTTATGCATGTATGTATCTCAAAAAAATGACACCAGTTAAATAAACATGTTATATAAATATAATATGTTAAGTTTACAAATACATTTCAATAAACAAACACAAAATCAATAATATCACGAAATTCGTCGTCGTTTCGCTTGAGAGGTTTCATCATCACTGTCATTTCTTTCATCATCACTTGCTCCAGGTGATAAGATCTCTGTCGCCGCGTCGTTGATATTGTCATCGCCTTAACAAAAAATAATATATTACGCTACACATAATATATTTAATAAATGTGTTGCCTAAGCGCTCAACTCGAGAACGGTTAGACCAATTTAATCTGATTTTGTTTTTTACGTTTTCTAATACTTTGTAGAAGGTTATTATTAAGTGAAAATTTACGAAAATAGCGCAGAAAATTGGAGAACATCAAAAAAACGTTAAGAGTACTTCAACTTTAAGCATTTAACGGTGTTAAAAAGAGTAGCTAAAGTGGATAGCTAAAAATGGTCGTCATGTGTCAATCATGTGATAACCAAGATCGAAACAAAAATGTACGGAGTCGACAATTATGGAGAAAATATGTAAGAATAGTTTATTATTTTCACGTGTCTATCGAGTTTTTCAGAAGGAAGTGATGACGATTTAAGGTTACAAGAGTTATATAATAATTACTTTATAATTGTTTATATATAAAAATAACTTAATTTTCTCTACATTAAATTTTAGGAATATTCAATATGAACGAACCTTTACAATTTCAAAACAAGATCAAAGGCGTTTGCCTCACCCTACCACCCGTCTCACTCTGTCAATATCGGAAATGTGAGAGACACACTCAGTACCCGTTTGTTTAAATGAAAACTATAGTAAATACTACATGCTATGGTCGTCTGTAAAAGGACACTACATTATTCTGTCTTTTTAGTGAATGTATCAATTGTTTTGATTTCTTTTATTCAAACCTTGTCTTGACAGTAACAGACCCAATTATTTTTTATTTCGTATGATTGCTGGTGTAGGCTGGACGAGGATCGCGGAAAATCGTAATGTCTGGCGCGAACTTTGGAAGGCCTATGTCCATCAATGGATTGCAATAGGCTGAACTAGAAAGTCGTTTGGAAGTAACGCCCGCACATACATTTCAGCGATTCATCTTTTTTTTATATAGATACTAAGCTCAACCCACAAACGTTGTTTTGCTATAAATTTTATTAAACCCCGTAACCCCCTTAACTTAGGGGTATGAAAAATTATGAAGATGTTGGCCAATTTTCAGACCTACCCGATATGCACACAAAATTTTATAAAAATCGGTCTAGTCGTTTCGGAGGAGTATTGTTACTAACATGGTGACAAGAGAATTTTATATTATACTAGCTGACCCGGCGAACTTCGTATCGCCTAACACAAACTTTATCGTATGGTATTAAAGTTCAAATTGACTTTTAAGTATTATCACAAATCTTTTGTATGGGAGTATAGAAAAGTGTTGTTTTTAGACTTTTACAGGAAATTAAAATTTTTTTTTTTTTTTTGTATTTTTCTCCGTAAGAACCATCCTCGTACTTCAAGGAATATTTTAAAAAAAGAATTAGCGAAATCGGTCCAACCGTTCTCGAGTTTTGCGCTTAGCAACACATTCAGCGACTCATTTTTATATTATAGATAACATAAATTGTTGATTTTTAAATTCGGTGTAAAATAAAGTGTTATATATATATATATATATATATATATATATATATATATATTATATACAATATATATACAATATTTCTACGTTTCTAACCTACATGTAAAGAGAAAATAAGAGAAAAAAGTAATTATTGTACTTGTATGGTTATGAGGTGTTATCGTCATCGAAGTTAAATGTTCATCTTTAATGTATTTTGATTAAGCAGCATACAAGCTAATCGTTTGCTACTAAAAATTAGATAATGTGCTATCACTTCATATTTACATATGTGGTACAATATCTTTAAAACGACTTATTTTATGAGTATAATAATTAACCTATCTATATGTTAAATATTTATCAGCTTTCGTATAACACTTTCACGAATATTTTTCGACTTTTTTGCAATTTAAAATAAGCTAGAGAATGCTACAAAACTCGTTTACTGGATTCAAATAATTGTTTGTTCTCAAAAATAAAACCACCTTCGAATACGTATTATTAAACTATATTATATATATTATTACGTATATTTACGGATAACACAAAAACAGCTCGCCAGATCTCGCTCAAACTACTTAAATGGGACCACATGATAAGCACTAGCTTCTAAATTCAAAAAGAATCATTAAAATTGGTACACGCAGTCAAAAGCCATGATATTAAAAATCATAATAAATACAGACGATTGAGTACTCCCCCTTTTTTAATTAAGTTAAAACAAATCTCTTTTTTTATATAGAAATCGATCGGGGCAAAATATCAAAAACGGTAAAACGCGTGAAGTTGTTACATCATGAACAATGTTACATCTTCTAAAATATTTCAATTTTTTAATTTTTTCAGTAAATATGAACCTTTTTTGACCCAGGGGAAATCCCTAACGGATACCCACGGGGGTGTCACGGGTTATGTCCGATTCGCACGGACTAAAACCGCTGGGGTGATCGTCTGGAGCGGGATCACGGGGACGCTAAGCACTTACGCGATCAGAAGGTAAGAGCCTTCTACAAAGTATTGGAACAATTAAAAAAAAACACCAGTTAAAAGGGACCACCAGTAACCAGTTCTCAACTTATTTTGTTGAGCAATTAATTTTTTTACACACAAATACTTATATTAGTGGATCAGATTTGGAGTGACGAATAAGGTGTTTAATAAGAATTGTTATTAACAAAAAAAGGACTTCAATTACATCGACAAGTAAAACAACTAAGTGGACAAAGTAATAGTCAAGTAAATACGCGCTATCAAAGATTACTCAAAAAGTAGTAATCTGATCTCGATCAAATTTAAATAAGACTACATAACAAGTATTAGCTTTCGATTAAAACAGCAATCATCAAAAAGATAAAACCCAGTGAAAAGTTATGCGCTAAAATATAATACAATGTAGGTCGACGAAAAAATAGTCAAGTAAATACGCATTATTAGATATAACTAAAAAGTACTTGTAGATCTCAATTAAAATTAAATGAGACCACATGACACAAACCATTTTTCGATTAAAAAAAAAATTATCAAAATCGTTCCACCCAGTCAAGTTCTGAGGTTATGTATGTTACATAAAAAAATACATTCGAATTGAGAACTTTTTGGAAGGCGGTTAAAAAATATAGATATATATACCTTCCTCCGGTTCCGGTTCTGGTTCTTGATCTTGTATATTGAGAACCTCTTGCAACAGTGGCGCTTTTATTTTAAAATCTCTCGCCGTTCCCAGTGACAAATATTGTTGAAAGTTCAACTGAAATTTCAGAACAACAAAATTATTCAAAATAGTCACATATGATTTATACATGAAATAGAGCACAGAAGAATATATCCTGCTCAAAATCTGGAGCTCCAATGGAACAGTACCTCAACCTTACGCAAGATTACAACTAAACAATACAGTTTTCAAGCAGTGTGATCATGTTGTAAATAAAGTAACCAGAGCTACAGGGGAGTGTCGGAGTAGTCTTTTAGTATTACAGGCGTCTATGGGCTACGGTAACCACTCACCATCAGGCGGACCATACATTTGTCTGCCACCCTGGCACGAAAAAAAGTATTAATAGTATACTAACGTTTGCCTTAGTCCCGAGCAATATCACATGTTTACTAAACTGCTCTGCCTCCAACACTAGTCTCGGTATAAGCTTAGTGTCTCTCAAAACTTTGCTGGCCTTCCTCTGCTCTTGAGATGATTCTAAGTATGTTATCAGATTGTCCATCACTATCGACAATTTCTTACCGGTGAATTTTAACAGTCTTTCTAACCTGTAATAATAAATTTAAATAAGATTGGGCTTCGAAAATGGTATTGATGACATCTACTCAAAATATTATTTTGATATTTAACCCAGCACACAACATAATAAATATCGATCTTAACTTAAAGATAATGCATTAAATTTCTTGTTTAAACTACTTTCAAATTTAATATCTGAAAATATAACACTGAAATAAATTTTAACCAATCAGCGATGTAGCAGGATGCAGATAATTGTTATACATACAGAAAAATATCCAATCAGATAATCTGTCGATGTCTGTAGTAGTGTGTTGATTCAGCAGATTTAGAACTCTATGTTTACTCTGCGTTAATCTAGACTTCAGCTTAAATACGGCTTAGTATTATATCCATGATAGAATAACATACCTCAAAATTTGTGCCATAGTCGGGTCTAATTGTTTTATAAACATCGCCAGTAAAGAATAGAGCCGCATACAAATATTCAGTACTTTGTCACTACCGCCGCCGATACAACATCTCAACTTAGCTACATCTGATGTCCACGTAGCCAACTGGCAGAGTTGTATTACGACAGACTTGTATAGCTCTTTTAACTCTACAAAATTTAAACAATTATTAATAATAAGAAACCGTCTACAACACAAAAAGCATTGTAAGTGTGTTGCCGACCCTACCCCCAATCCCCCCAGGAGGCTACCTCACTCACCACGGGAGCACAACACTACTTGATCTTGTATCTATCTTGAGAGTAGAAGTTATTTAGCTGTGATCTTCTGTAAGGTATAGATAGATACTTCCCCAGACGGGCTGCTCTAGATTTTGAGCAGAATTAATTTTGCTGGGCTCTACCTTAATAAATAAAATGATAATTACACAAATCTTAGTTTTTAAGTTCAATAGCTATTGTAAACACAATTTAAGCAATAATGATTATATGAATGAAATACACAATTACCCCGATCAATCCTGTTCTGATGTGACTGCACGGCACAGGCCAGCGCTGCTATCAAGTCACGAGCTCTGTTCAGCAGGTGTTCCGCGGATTTGAACCTGTTACCCAGGTGGACACACACCTGACTTAACACACTGTGGCCCGAACGGGAATCGATCGTGGGGAAGGTCGTTACTTCCTTTTCGACTGTACTTTCCTCTTCCTGGAATAATTAAAAATATTTTTTCAATATGGTTTTATTCCTTTCTAGTCATTTTCAGGTTTAACTCATAAAGTAAAGGAAAATGGCACTGATGGTTAGCCGTTACCGTAAGCTAGACGCCTGCAACACCAGTTGCCGACCCTACCCCCAATCCCCAGGAGCTCTAGTCACCTTCTCTTCTCTTCACCGATCTTGTACTGTGATGTTGTACGGTTCATGATCTTTCACAGTGGGACTACTACAGACTTTTAGCAAGATATTGCCTTCCCTTCCCCAATAAAGCTCTATGAAGCCCAAAAAGCCAATAACAAGAGATACGACTCCACAAAATAAGTAAAAGTCGTGTACAGACGCACACACACAGAGCATATTAAGCCCACTAAGCCACTGCGCACACTGGGCTACCGAGCACATTGAGCACACGAAGCCACTGAGCACACTGGACACGCAGAGCACATAATTATGTACAATCGCGGAGTGTAATTTATGGGGTTGGGGGGAAAGAGGGGGTTGGGGGGAGGGGAGGAGGGTGGCTTTTCACCCCTCCGGCAAACTATTTTCGTGTAAACCCCGTTGTTACAGAGATATCGTGGTTAAAGTTTTAAGGTTAAATTTTTAAATCGGTCACTAATTTATGGGGTTAAGGGGGAAAAGGGGGGTTGGGAGGGGTAGAAAGGATGGGTTTTTCCCCCCCCCCCCTGACAACTATTATCGTGTAAACCCCATGGTTACGAAAATATTCTCTTCAACTCTTCAACCTCCCCGCCCAACCCCCTCTTTCCCCCCAACCCCAATAAATTACACTCCGCGGTTCTACATAATATCCGAGCACACTAAGCCGCTGAGCTAGTGAGCACAATGGGCACAATGAGCAGCCGGCGCACACTCACGTCGATGGAGCCCAGCTCGGCCGCCAGCCGGAGCAGCAGCTCCGTGAGCAGCGCCGCCTCCCGCTGGCCGCGGCGCGCCGCCGCCAGCAGCGGCGCCAGCAGCGGCAGCGCCTCCGCCTGCTTGCTGCTGCGGACCCACTCCTCCAACTGCACCGTCACCTGACGATAACATCAATACTGATTAATTGATCGATTCAGCCCGTATAACTGAGGTAGGGCACAGCAGGAATTTCCTGCTCAAAATATGGAGCAGCCCGACTGGGGTAGTACCTCGACCTTACAGAAGATCACAGCAAAATAATACTGTTTTCAAGCAGTATTGCGTTCCTGTTGGTGAGTAAGGTGACCAGAGCTCCTGGGGGGATTGGGGATTGGGTCGGTAACGCACTTGCGATGCTTCTGGTGTTGCAGGCGTCTATAAGCTACGGTAATCGCTTACCATCAGGTGAGCCGTACGCTTGTTTGCCGATCTAGTGACATAAAAAAAAAATCCCACTGCTGGGCATAGGTCTCTTTCTACATATAGGAGAGTTGGAGCATAATCCGCCATGCTGCTCCACTGCGATTTGACGGATATATTACCTACTATGAGTAACGATCGCTATCAGGTATCTACGATGGCAGATGGGACCGACAGCTTAACGTGCTCTCCGGGCAAGGACAGGCACCCAAGTCGGAAATAAATTGAACTGAACACGTAAATTCTACGTAACTTATCGCTTTGCAACTCGATATTTCGGCTATGTTTCACAAATGTATAATTTACAAAAAATAAAACTATATTTTTTTTATTACTAACTGTCTATGTGAATATGTCAATTAATGTCACTTTACTTACAAACGTCAAGTTAGTCAGAAATAAACCTCTAAGCTGGACACGCGCATCTCATTTCATTCAACCCGTCAAAAACTTCTACACAATTTGAACCTTATTCTCATGTACATAAGTTTTTGGTCCTATCGAGCGGACGGCGTGCGTCGAGCGTGCGTCGAGATTTCGAGAACAAAGGAAGTACATTCCACGGCAACAAGTATGTAAAAAACGTGTCGTTAAGTTCAAAGGTTATTTATTACAAGATATTACAACGTTTTTAAGAAGTTTTTACGAAGTTAAATACAGTGTTTGGCGTTAGTGAAGAATTTTGGATTATATACAATGGAAAAATATATTCTATATCAAATGGAGTTATTTGAGAACCTAAAAAATTGTGAGAAAAATTTAAGAAAGACACCGAAGGAGAGAATCAAAAAAGCATATTTAGAAACTAGATTGGAGCAATTAGAAACATTATGGAACGATTTTAAAGAAGGACATAAAAATATTATTTTGAAAATTTCGAAAGACGAAGACAGAAAACTTCCATATTTTAAAAATGAAGTGTTTGAAGCGTTTGAGGAGATGTATATCAGTACTAAATCTATGTTAAAGGAAATGATAGTGCCTTTTTTAAAATCTTCGAATAATTCTCAAACTACCGGCGTTCCCGATGTTAACGATTCTAAGAAAAACTGTGATATTAAGTTGCCGATTATTAAAATTCCAACCTTTACCGGTAAGTACGAGGAGTGGCAAACGTTTTACGATTTATTCTATTCTCTCATACATAACAATGAAGCTTTGTCACCGGTGCAAAAACTCCATTATTTAAAAAGTAATTTATCGGGTGAACCTGAAACAATGTTACGTAATTTTTCCATAACTGACGCCAATTATGAAGAAGCGTGGTACCAACTTGTGAAGAGATATAATAACAAGAGGTTTAATTGCAACGCCATTTTGAAAATTCTGTTTACACAAAAGATGATTACTGCAGAGTCTGCGAGTCATATAAAGCAACTTCTAGACACAACGGTTACCTGTTTAAAAGCGTTATCGAATATGGGTATAGATACGCATTCGTGGGATATAATTATCAACTATTTAGTCATTTCAAAACTGGACTCCGAGTCGATGCGACAGTGGGAACAACATGTAAGTGTCAAATCTGATTTACCAACATGGTCCGAATTACAACTTTATTTAGAGTCAAGATTTAGATCCTTGGAAATGATCGAGTGTAATAATAATAAAAATAAATCTTTGTTAGCTAAATCCATTCCGAAAACGAAATCGTTTCATACCAATATGAATAACCAAATAAAAAATAGCGAAATTAAAATTAAATGTATTTTATGTAGTAGTGATCATTATATTTATAATTGTAAAATGTTTTCGAATATGTCAGTGCAAGACAGACAAAATTTAATAAAAAAATCTAGATTGTGCTTTAACTGTCTTGCTCCGACACACTCTGTAATAAATTGTCGTCAATCTTCATGTTGTAAAAGGTGCGGACGCCGTCATCATTCAATGATTCATGTTGAACGCGAGCCTAAAGTTGATAATCCAGTTGAGACGGTTTCCACATCTACAGGTATAGAGAATAAGTCTAGAGGTAAGCCTAATGTTTTGTCAAATGATAACAATATTATAACAAATTTTTGTGAACATATCGATTCAAATAGTACTTTATTAGCTACAGTTCAAGTTTTAGTTGAGAGTAAGAATGGCAATAATCATGTTATTAGGGCTTTGTTAGACCAAGGGTCGCAGGCATCATTTGTGACAGAAGCAACAGTTCAGTTACTTAAACTTTCACGTAAGTCAGTAAGTGGTTGGGTGTCAGGTGTGGGAGAAGGGCAAATGAGAATTAAATACATGGTTTCATTATGTTTGAAATCACGCCACAATCCCGAGTCTAGAGTTTGTGTAAATGCATATGTATTGCGTTCATTAACAACACTGCTACCTACCACTAAGCTACATTCACCTGAGTGGTCAGACATAGAAAAATTAGAGTTGGCTGATCCAGGATATACAACACCAGGAAGAATAGATATTCTTCTTGGAGCCGAGGTTTATAGTGATGTATTATTAAATGGTATCATGAAACATCCTACAAGTAATTTACTTGCACAAAATACTATTTTTGGTTGGGTATTGTCTGGTAAGATTTGTAGTCCACGCAACTCGGCAAGGAATACGGTATCTAGCTTGCATATACAACTTAAGGATGATGACATTCTTAAGCTTTTCTGGGAGCAAGAAAATGAACCGAACATAATTAAAAGAAGATTGTCAAAGGAAGAAGAAAGATGTGAAAAAATCTATGATGCTACAACTACGAGGGATAAGGAAGGGAGATTTATAGTTAAGTTACCATTTAAAACCGAACACCCTAGCTGTCAAAATGGCAAATTATATGAGATAGCTGCTAGAAGATTTATGAGCTTAGAGAAGAAGTTACAAAGTAATCAAGATTTTCAAAGAGAATACATAAAAGTAATGCAAGAGTACATAGATTTAAAACATATGGTCGAAGTTGATTCGCAACACATTGACAATCAAAATACTGTCTACCTTCCACACCACGGTGTGCTTAGAGAAGACAAAACAACAACGAAGCTGCGAATTGTTTTCGACGCTTCGTGCAAAGGAGTTAATGGGTTTTCTTTAAATGATGATCTGCTGGTGGGCCCAAAGCTCCAGCAGGATCTACGACATATTTTGATGAGATGGAGGACTCATAAGATCTGTATAACTGCAGATATTATAAAAATGTACAGGATGGTACGTGTGGCAGAAGAAGACACAGACTTTCAGAGGTTACTTTGGAGGTCCACACCCGATGAGCAACTTAGACATTACAAGCTGTTAAGACTGACCTTCGGGACTGCATGTGCTCCATATCTTGCGGTGAAGTCACTACAAAGATTAGCAGATGATGCAGAATTTAAATATCCAGAGGCTGCAAGAATAATAAAAAATGATTTCTACATGGATGACCTTTTAACAGGATGTGAAACAGAAGATGAAGCCATAGAAATTTATAATAATATGAACAAATTGTTGAACTCAGGAGGATTTGATCTTCAAAAGTGGAGTAGTAATAATCAAAATGTACTAAAATACATCGGAGAAAATAAGCGAGATGATCATGAACTCCCTCTTAAAATCAATAGTCTGGTGAAGGTGTTAGGAGTAATTTGGAATCGTGATACGGATAATTTTGAATATACCTTAAATCTAGCAGAAACTAAACAACCTATAACAAAGAGACAAATTCTTTCTAATATAGCAAAGCTTTATGACCCTTTAGGTTGGTTGGCTCCGGTTGTTGTGATAGCAAAGATGATCATGCAGAAGCTATGGAAATCAGGCCTAGAATGGGATGATACTGTGCAAGGAAGTTTATTGGCTGAGTGGCTAAATTTCAGAGAAAATTTGATACATATAAAAAAGATTACTATACCTAGATCATTACATTTCTCTAGAATGTCTTCCGTAGAATTACATGTTTTTGCAGATGCTTCTCTATTAGCATATGGGGCAGTTGTTTATGTTCGTGTAGTCAAGGATGAAAAGGTCTTTGTAAACTTAATAACAGCCAAGACAAAAGTAGCTCCAATTGATAAACAAATTTCCATACCTAGGCTGGAACTCTGTTCCGCGGCTCTGGCAGCTAAACTAATTTTTGAGACAGCTCAAGTAATGAATATACCTAAAGTTAACTTACATGCGTGGTCTGATTCCACAATTGTGTTGGCGTGGCTAAAGGGAGGACCAAGTCGATGGAATACCTTTGTAAGCAACAGAGTTTCTGACATTTTAAATATCTTAGACTATGAACAGTGGGGTCATGTTGCTTCAGAAGTAAACCCAGCCGACTGTGCCTCAAGAGGTTTACAAGCTTCAGAATTGGTGAATCATACATTGTGGTGGAAAGGTCCTACCTGGTTGTCTACAAGGAGCATGAAATTAAATTACCTAGAGATAGATGACACACAAGAAGAAGAGAAGGTCAAGACTTTAACTGTTTTACTAGAAAGTGAACAAGATTTGATTTGGACAAAATTTTCTGATTTATCAAAAATGCTGAGAATCATATCATACTGTAAGAGATGGTTAAATGTTATTCGAAGAAAAGATAAAAAGCAAAGTGAGTCTAAATTTGTTACATTAGATGAAATTAATAAAACTTTAGAAAATTGTATAAAACAAGTTCAAGGTATAGAATTTAAAAATGAAATAAAACAGTTAAAGTCTCGTGGATGTGTTTCTAAGGGAAGTAAAATCCGTAATCTTTGTCCTATTTTTGATGAAATAGGAATACTAAGAGTTGGAGGTCGGATTCAGCAATCAAAGGTGCCCTATGATACTCAGCATCCCATAATTTTACCTGCTAAGAGTCATCTTAGCAGACTTTTAATTATGAATGCTCACAAGAAAACTTTACATGGCGGACCACAGATGATGTTAAACTATATCAGATCAAAATATTGGATCTTACGAGCTAAAGGTCAAGTAAAGAAATATTACCGTGAGTGTGTAACATGTATTAGATACTCGAAGAAAACTACTCAGCAATTGATGGGTCAGTTACCAGAGGTACGACTGAAACCAAGTCGACCTTTTAGTTCAGCTGGCGTGGACTATACAGGACCTATCAACATTAGATTTTCACCTGGCAGAGGTGCTAAGGCCTACAAAGGATACACATGTGTGTTTATATGTATGGTAACTCGTGCCATACATCTAGAGGCAGTAACGGATTTAACAACAAATGGATTTGTCGCAGCATTTAGGCGTTTCACAGCGAGGAGAGGACATTGTTCAAACATATACAGTGATAATGGTACTAATTTTGTAGGAGCCGACAAACAATTGCAAAATATGTTTAATGGTGCAAAATCTTCAATGACAAGTGAATTAGCAGAGTTGTTAACATTAGAGCGTACTACGTGGCATTTCATTCCTCCTCACGCACCAAATTTCGGTGGCTTATGGGAAGCGGGGGTTCGCAGTATGAAGGTACATCTTAGAAGAGTCATTGGGGATACAACACTTACATACGAGGAATTAACTACAGTGCTAACGCAAGTAGAAGCATGTTTAAATTCGCGACCTTTAACAATTTTGAGCGACGACCCTAATGATCCCCTACCCCTGACACCTGGTCATTTTTTGATTGGTGAGCCCTTACTTAATTTAACTGATGAAAATTATAGTCTATGTAAAATGCCATGTCATGAAAGGTGGAAATTAACACAAAAAATGGTAAATGATTTCTGGAACAGATGGTCCAAGGAATATTTAGTAAGTCTTAATCAAAGATATAAATGGCATAGTAAAAACACTGAACCAGAAATCGATGATATTGTAATATTAAAGGAGGATAATATTCCACCTAGTAAGTGGGTATTAGGTAAAATAATTCATAAACATGTCGGTCCAGACAATATTACTCGTGTAGTGTCAATCAAATGTAAAAATGGTATTTTTAAACGACCTTTAAATAAAATATGTATGCTTTTGAAACAAAACAATGATGAGACACAAAATAATTAAAAATTTACAGTTTAACTAATAGGTACCATACATACTTTATTTAACTGGCCATTAATTAACATAAATAAAACAACTTAACATTTTTCAAATTTTATTTACATTATAAATTTAGAGTTTACTTTATTTGTACTGTTACTTTTTTGTTACTGTATTGTATAAACACTGCATTTATCTAAGTTAAGTTATTTACCTGTAAAATGATTTTGTATGCATTTAGCAATTGCAATATATATGTACTTAAGTGGTTTGATATTCAGGGACTAATCTTGAAATAAATGGTTGCATCAATTTATATCTTCAAAAGAAGAAAGTGATTTGTAATGTTATTTTCAGAGTTTAGTAAAATTAGAGCTAACTATATTAAGTTATAATTAAGAATATAGTTTCATTATAAGTCATACTTCTGAAAAAAAAAAAAAAAAAATATAGTAAAACATTTTATAGAAATTGAAACTGAATATCATTGGATGTAAAAAACAATAATAAGTTTGTAAAATAATAATAAGTTTGTAAAATAATAGTAAGTTTGTAAAAAAAAAATATTAAGTGGTACTTACCTGAGGATATACTATGAGCACCTATAATGAATTGAAATTAAACTGCTGTTTTTTTTTGTTATTTGAATAATATTAATAAATTTATAACTTTGTTAATAAGACTTGTAGATTGGCCTGCATACAAATTGAACAGCTCATGGTAGATCCGCTGATTTCATGTTATTTGTGTTATAAATATAATTGTGTTTTGTGTTATAAAAGAACGCCGTCCTTTGGGGGGCGGAATGTCTATGTGAATATGTCAATTAATGTCACTTTACTTACAAACGTCAAGTTAGTCAGAAATAAACCTCTAAGCTGGACACGCGCATCTCATTTCATTCAACCCGTCAAAAACTTCTACACAATTTGAACCTTATTCTCATGTACACTAACCTTAATAAGTTCTTCGTTAGAAACAACTGGTGTTTCTAAAAGTAACGTGGATATCTGTACGAGCATCGAAAGAATTTTTTTTCTCACTAAATCCAAGTCTTCATCGGCTGCCTCTCTTTCCAAGATTATTAACGAAGAATGTATCTTATCCAAAATATCCGCCAAACAAGAAGCTACCGTTTTATCAGTGTCGTCAACTGAAATTATGAGAACATACAGTAAATTTTAAACTTTGTAGAAAAAGATGAAAAGCCTTTCTTCATAAAGTTCTTGCACATGGCAATATACTTTTAAGAATATATGAGAGATTACATTTTACAAAGTTCCCTTTTTGATCATCAAGTGTGCTAGTTTAAAAAAAAATGCAACAAACAATTTTAAGAAATGAAACAATCTTATTGCAAATTATTGGTCATCATTAAAAGGTTATATAATTATGTTACAACTCCCGCAAATCGCTAATGCGCTGGAACCCCTATCGTATTAACTAATCTTTGCATCTGCCGCGCATTAACAATTTGCGCAACTTATCACATATAAAATATTAATACATCAAGGACAAACTTTGTACCCCTTTTTATGAATATGCGCTGACGTAGGAGTATGAAATTTAAAATGCTATTTTTTTTTAATTATGCATAAAAATATATTAAATCATTTAATATATTTTTATACATTAAAAACATTACACACACTACCGTGTATTTGTCACACACACGCATATACATATACTCTTTTGTTTATTATAATAGAAGTAAAGTCTTTGAAAACAGAACCTTAAAAGAGTTCAAACTTGTAATTTAAATTAATTATGGTCGGAATTTCGACCACTGGGCGACCACTAGTACATATAAAATAGCATACCTATTCCAGATAGGACGCTATCTAGTTTCAAAGAATACGTCGGTGACAGCAAAAGACTGAGACAAGTCTTGAAGAGTTCTAGGCAAGCGAGTGTAGTGTTGTCGTCAAAATCACACATAGTTTGAAACCTGTCAACATATAAATAAACAGAAAATATTGAATCTTATTATCGTATTGTTAGACATCACTATTTAGTACGGCTTTCCGAACGCACGGAAACAATTCCCGCCTTACGTCACTTCCATAGATATCTCGGTCGATTGCACTACTTGTTACAATTCATTTTATACAGAACTTAATAAAGTACTAGTACACGAAAATATCATAGTTATACGTCAAGATTAGTGATGTGCCGGATCGTCAAAAATGTAGATCCGCGGATCCGTGGATCCGGATACGAATATTTAGTGTCATCCGCGGATATGGATACGGATACGGATTATTATATACTCACTCAATCGGTGTTGGTGCGTGACTTTGAAACGATAGTTGACGTCATTTCCGCCGCAACACGGGCAGGACTAGGATTGCCAGATCGAATAACCCTATTATCGGGAGAAAAAAAAACAATTTTTCGGATATTGGGACTTTAGTCGGAAGAAACAAAAATTTAATTAAATTTCATATATATTTTTTTAAACCAACAACATTTATTGTTACATCATCCGCTGCCGATACAAATGTCTATATAAATAAATACTAACAACAAAAACGTTTTCTCATTACCTATATAATTATATTATCAATAATCAACGAAATTAATATTATATTTTTTAGCTTTCCACAAGTATTTTGTGTTACTTTCTACAGAATTTACCATTTCTGTGATTTTTCATTGTTTAATTTGTAATTCACACAATTTACCTCAAAGTTGAGTGAAAATATTACCTCTGTTTTTATTAAATCCATAGATTGTTTAGTAAACTAAATAATCTTCCACAATAAGCGTTGCTTACTGAAACAGACTTTTATATATAGATATTTTTTATATTTATTATAGATAGCACTAAACACATTTTTTTACCTCATTACATACTAATAAAATAGGCCCATATTTTGTCATTGGACATATATTCATTTTTCCTTCTAGGAGGTTATTTAAATTAAATTTTTCTTTTAAAGACACATTATATTAATTCATCATTATTTATTTCATTAGAAATGTTCAATTTTTTTACTAGATCCAACAGCTCATTCTATGAGAACAAAGTGTCCATTTTAGCGAAAATTGAGAGTCTTTTATATAAGGAGTTCTCGCTGAAATAAAATCGTTCCTCTATGTTCTTAATAAACGTTTAAGAAACTTCTTTACTTCTTTTATATTAAAAATGTTCCTTTTCAGCATTGGATACTCTAACTGATATGGATCTGTTCTTACTGCCTTGGATTTTATCTTACATTCGCCTTTGAGCTGGCTAGTAGCTTCTTTATTAGCTTCTTTGTTTATACAACTTGGTCGGCAAACAAGCGTAAGGCTCACCTGGTGGTAAGCGATTACCGTCATTTATAGACGCTTGAAATACCAGAAGCATCGCAAGCGCGTTCCCGACCTACCCCCAATCCCCTCCAGGACATCTTCCTTACTCACCACAGAAACACAACACTGGTTGAAATCAGTATCATTTAGCTGTGATCAGTATTATCAAGGTCGAGGTACTCGCCCAGTTGGGCTGCTCCAGATTTTGAGCAGGATATTTGCTGCTGTGCTCCACCTCAGTTGCATAACAACATGCCAATACTACAACGTGACGTTTCGTTTGACGAAAATTCGGAACTTAAAATTATTGTTTTCTAAACTGAAGTTGTTTTTCGGGAGATTTTTTTTCTTTGTTGGGAATCGGGAGGGTATACATCTCTCAGAGATGTAGAGAGAGGTAGAGAGGAGGTATACCTTTCTAAGAGATGGATATCTCTCAGAATCCCGCCAAATCCCGACCATCTGGCAACCCTAGGCAGGAAAGGTTGTAGTGTGTAATAAGCTTAAGTATCTGTGTGTGTGTACGACTTGCATTGCGCGCGTATTACTTTTTGTTTAGCAACCAGGTCCAGGAAACGTTGGGCACCTAAAAAACTTAATAAACCGCGAAAAGTGGTTTCAATAAAAAAGTTATTTCTTGTTCATTTTCTTATGTATATAAAAGTAATGTCATATCTTACTATGTGTAATAGTGATTTCATAAGATAGTTGATTTAGTATCTTTGAGTTGTATACTATTAGTATGATAACTTACTAGAATATATGTTGGTAATTAAAGGTGCTAAATATTTTTTAATTATACTACTTAATCACATAATCTAAGTTATTATGCAGCATTTAATCTTGACAATTGAATTTGAAAATTAATTAAAGATATATATAAGATCCGTATAAGATCCGTTTGAAAAGTGACGAATACGAATACGGATACGAACCTCATTTTTCCTGCGGATATCCGCAGGATACGGATACGGATATCCGGAACATCACTAGTCAAGATACATAACACATATATCACCAGTTTTTCAGTCAATGTCTTTGTTACTTTTATACTAAACGACCGTTTATATATCACTCTCTACAAACACAAACAACCATATATTCATTTGAAGATAAACATGTGGCGCAGCTGATAGCCGCGCTGGGTGACGAGCCACAGGTAACATTGCTGTGTGTAGAGACGAGCGGCGCTCACCTGCTGAGGCAGCGCGCGTGCAGCAGCGCAGCGACGCGCAGCACGTGCGTGCTCACGGCGCGCTTGTCGAGCTGCGCGCCGAGCGCGCCGTGCACGTAACACTGCTGTGTGTAGAGACGAGCGGCGCTCACCTGCTGAGGCAGCGCGCGTGCAGCAGCGCAGCGACGCGCAGCACGTGCGTGCTCACGGCGCGCTTGTCGAGCTGCGCGCCGAGCGCGCCGTGCACGTAACACTGCTGTGTGTAGAGACGAGCGGCGCTCACCTGCTGAGGCAGCGCGCGTGCAGCAGCGCAGCGACGCGCAGCACGTGCGTGCTCACGGCGCGCTTGTCGAGCTGCGCGCCGAGCGCGCCGTGCACGTAACACTGCTGTGTGTAGAGACGAGCGGCGCTCACCTGCTGAGGCAGCGCGCGTGCAGCAGCGCAGCGACGCGCAGCACGTGCGTGCTCACGGCGCGCTTGTCGAGCTGCGCGCCGAGCGCGCCGTGCACGTAACACTGCTGTGTGTAGAGACGAGCGGCGCTCACCTGCTGAGGCAGCGCGCGTGCAGCAGCGCAGCGACGCGCAGCACGTGCGTGCTCACGGCGCGCTTGTCGAGCTGCGCGCCGAGCGCGCCGTGCACGTAACACTGCTGTGTGTAGAGACGAGCGGCGCTCACCTGCTGAGGCAGCGCGCGTGCAGCAGCGCAGCGACGCGCAGCACGTGCGTGCTCACGGCGCGCTTGTCGAGCTGCGCGCCGAGCGCGCCGTGCACGTAACACTGCTGTGTGTAGAGACGAGCGGCGCTCACCTGCTGAGGCAGCGCGCGTGCAGCAGCGCAGCGACGCGCAGCACGTGCGTGCTCACGGCGCGCTTGTCGAGCTGCGCGCCGAGCGCGCCGTGCACGTAACACTGCTGTGTGTAGAGACGAGCGGCGCTCACCTGCTGAGGCAGCGCGCGTGCAGCAGCGCAGCGACGCGCAGCACGTGCGTGCTCACGGCGCGCTTGTCGAGCTGCGCGCCGAGCGCGCCGTGCACGTAACACTGCTGTGTGTAGAGACGAGCGGCGCTCACCTGCTGAGGCAGCGCGCGTGCAGCAGCGCAGCGACGCGCAGCACGTGCGTGCTCACGGCGCGCTTGTCGAGCTGCGCGCCGAACGCGCCGTGCACGTAACACTGCTGTGTGTAGAGACGAGCGGCGCTCACCTGCTGAGGCAGCGCGCGTGCAGCAGCGCAGCGACGCGCAGCACGTGCGTGCTCACGGCGCGCTTGTCGAGCTGCGCGCCGAGCGCGCCGTGCACGTAACACTGCTGTGTGTAGAGACGAGCGGCGCTCACCTGCTGAGGCAGCGCGCGTGCAGCAGCGCAGCGACGCGCAGCACGTGCGTGCTCACGGCGCGCTTGTCGAGCTGCGCGCCGAGCGCGCCGTGCACGTAACACTGCTGTGTGTAGAGACGAGCGGCGCTCACCTGCTGAGGCAGCGCGCGTGCAGCAGCGCAGCGACGCGCAGCACGTGCGTGCTCACGGCGCGCTTGTCGAGCTGCGCGCCGAGCGCGCCGTGCACGTAACACTGCTGTGTGTAGAGACGAGCGGCGCTCACCTGCTGAGGCAGCGCGCGTGCAGCAGCGCAGCGACGCGCAGCACGTGCGTGCTCACGGCGCGCTTGTCGAGCTGCGCGCCGAGCGCGCCGTGCACGTAACACTGCTGTGTGTAGAGACGAGCGGCGCTCACCTGCTGAGGCAGCGCGCGTGCAGCAGCGCAGCGACGCGCAGCACGTGCGTGCTCACGGCGCGCTTGTCGAGCTGCGCGCCGAGCGCGCCGTGCACGTAACACTGCTGTGTGTAGAGACGAGCGGCGCTCACCTGCTGAGGCAGCGCGCGTGCAGCAGCGCAGCGACGCGCAGCACGTGCGTGCTCACGGCGCGCTTGTCGAGCTGCGCGCCGAGCGCGCCGTGCACGTAACACTGCTGTGTGTAGAGACGAGCGGCGCTCACCTGCTGAGGCAGCGCGCGTGCAGCAGCGCAGCGACGCGCAGCACGTGCGTGCTCACGGCGCGCTTGTCGAGCTGCGCGCCGAGCGCGCCGTGCACGTAACACTGCTGTGTGTAGAGACGAGCGGCGCTCACCTGCTGAGGCAGCGCGCGTGCAGCAGCGCAGCGACGCGCAGCACGTGCGTGCTCACGGCGCGCTTGTCGAGCTGCGCGCCGAGCGCGCCGTGCACGTAACACTGCTGTGTGTAGAGACGAGCGGCGCTCACCTGCTGAGGCAGCGCGCGTGCAGCAGCGCAGCGACGCGCAGCACGTGCGTGCTCACGGCGCGCTTGTCGAGCTGCGCGCCGAGCGCGCCGTGCACGTAACACTGCTGTGTGTAGAGACGAGCGGCGCTCACCTGCTGAGGCAGCGCGCGTGC
Organism: Melitaea cinxia; assembly: GCF_905220565.1. Lineage (NCBI taxonomy): Eukaryota > Metazoa > Arthropoda > Insecta > Lepidoptera > Nymphalidae > Melitaea > Melitaea cinxia. Next base: position 13,899,392 of record NC_059403.1, read on the forward strand.
AGCAGCGCAGCGACGCGCAGCACGTGCGTGCTCACGGCGCGCTTGTCGAGCTGCGCGCCGAGCGCGCCGTGCACGTAACACTGCTGTGTGTAGAGACGAGCGGCGCTCACCTGCTGAGGCAGCGCGCGTGCAGCAGCGCAGCGACGCGCAGCACGTGCGTGCTCACGGCGCGCTTGTCGAGCTGCGCGCCGAGCGCGCCGTGCACGTAACACTGCTGTGTGTAGAGACGAGCGGCGCTCACCTGCTGAGGCAGCGCGCGTGCAGCAGCGCAGCGACGCGCAGCACGTGCGTGCTCACGGCGCGCTTGTCGAGCTGCGCGCCGAGCGCGCCGTGCACGTAACACTGCTGTGTGTAGAGACGAGCGGCGCTCACCTGCTGAGGCAGCGCGCGTGCAGCAGCGCAGCGACGCGCAGCACGTGCGTGCTCACGGCGCGCTTGTCGAGCTGCGCGCCGAGCGCGCCGTGCACGTAACACTGCTGTGTGTAGAGACGAGCGGCGCTCACCTGCTGAGGCAGCGCGCGTGCAGCAGCGCAGCGACGCGCAGCACGTGCGTGCTCACGGCGCGCTTGTCGAGCTGCGCGCCGAGCGCGCCGTGCACGTAACACTGCTGTGTGTAGAGACGAGCGGCGCTCACCTGCTGAGGCAGCGCGCGTGCAGCAGCGCAGCGACGCGCAGCACGTGCGTGCTCACGGCGCGCTTGTCGAGCTGCGCGCCGAGCGCGCCGTGCACGTAACACTGCTGTGTGTAGAGACGAGCGGCGCTCACCTGCTGAGGCAGCGCGCGTGCAGCAGCGCAGCGACGCGCAGCACGTGCGTGCTCACGGCGCGCTTGTCGAGCTGCGCGCCGAGCGCGCCGTGCACGTAACACTGCTGTGTGTAGAGACGAGCGGCGCTCACCTGCTGAGGCAGCGCGCGTGCAGCAGCGCAGCGACGCGCAGCACGTGCGTGCTCACGGCGCGCTTGTCGAGCTGCGCGCCGAGCGCGCCGTGCACGTAACACTGCTGTGTGTAGAGACGAGCGGCGCTCACCTGCTGAGGCAGCGCGCGTGCAGCAGCGCAGCGACGCGCAGCACGTGCGTGCTCACGGCGCGCTTGTCGAGCTGCGCGCCGAGCGCGCCGTGCACGCAGCGCAGCGCGAACTGGTGGAAGTCGGCCCTCACTCGGATGTGGTTGCGCTGCTCCAGTGACGACCACGACACGTTCTCGCTATGCAATCACACATTTCATATACACGTGTATATTACACACGTAACGCACAATCTGTACAGTACGCCAATGTTAAATATTAATACTAAGTGATGCATTAAATGATTTAGTTGGTTTCAATCAATTTATTTAAACAAAAAACCAGAATAACAAATAGATTGCACTATGATATGTATAGAGATATACCGTAAAACTAAAGTGATTATTTATTAAATAAATAAATATATTATAACATACACACACAGTTGTCTGTTTCTAAGGTAAGCAACTTAATTATTATGTTATAAGTAACAGCCGACTGCTATAGCTGAATATTTTTTATCTATTTATTTAAAAACATAAGTAATACATATGTAAATAAATACAAATATCAGAATTAGGAAAGAATCGAACCCGCAGCCCGCGGAACAGAAATCAAGGCACTATAAATTGCGTCAACAGGCTAGTCAAATTTATTACAGTAATAAGATTTTTTTTTATCAATTTACTGATTTATTTTTAAAAAAATCCTGTTTATCATATTATAATTACCTATACAAAAGCTCTAATACTCGTATACACAGTCGCAAATCCCACAAACAAGGCAAAGGTTTGAAAGGCGCGGCTCTATCCTTCACCATATTGCTCATTTTGGCCGGAGCTTTAGCTTTTTCTTTCTGAGATTTTTGTGATTTTTCACTTTTTTGTGACTTCAACGTCTCCTTTGTTTCGTTTAATGTTTTATTTTTTTTACCTCCTTTCGGTGATCCCTTAAAATTTTATAACACGATTAAAGCAAATTAATTAAATAATTAAAGTCTATTCTTGGAATTTCCTCAAATATATGTTATAAATAACTATAATAATATAGTACTTTGGGTTATCTAGAAAGAATAATCATAAGCCAACCCATTGTGCTACACTATCTGCAACTATTATTACCCTTTTATTAAAGACGCACAATAAAGTATTAATAAATCACTTCATTATCATCATCACTTCAGCCTTCTGCAGTCCACTGCTGGACATAGGCATCCACAAGTTCGCGCCAAAAATGGCGTGAACTCATGTGTGTTGCCTATAGTCTGGGCAGGCGGGTTAGTGACAGCAGGGATGGCTTTGACGCACTGAAGAATCTGTTGCCTGTCTTCGGCCTGTGTATTTCAAAGCCAGCAGTTGGATGGTTATCCCGCCATCAGTCAGCTTTTTAAGTTCCCAGGTGGTAGTGGAACTGTGTCTTCCCTTTCTCTTACGACACCCACGGGAAGAGAGGGGTTGACTATATTCTTTACTACCGTAACCACACAGCATATAATATTAATAAATAAATGGTAATAATTCTAATCTTTAGTTTTATAAAATAAAAAATAGTAAAAAAATACCTTAGTATTATCCAAAATCTGGTTATAAGCCTTGTACAATGTATGCACAGAGTTAGCGTTGGAGTTATTTGACTTCCATTGCAAAATGCGATGGCCTATTAATGCTTCGTAGCATTGCAACATTTGTTGAACTTTAATACATTTTGCTTTCGACTCTGGCGTGAGATCATTCAATGCGAGATCTTCCTGAAAATTAAATAATTAAATATAATTAGACGGCGTTTCGTTCTCAAATCTGAATGTCTGCATCTGAATACTGGGGATTTTTTTTTATTGTATTTTATTAAAACAGTGAAAAAGAAATTTAACTAACAATGAATATACCTAATCGCCACTTAGAAAAGTAACAACATAATTAATATTTTTCATACAGAATATCAGGTACAGGTTTTTTAATCGTTTATGTATTTATACACATGCAAATCATGTCTGAGAATAAAATCTAAATTAACAGATAGTATATGATATGGTAAACTAATATAATACTAAAAAGGGAAAAAGAATAATTAATTAAAATATAAGTTAATAAAGTTAGACAGGCTCCAGATAACTCTGTATGATATCCTCCTTCTTTAGAGGACGATAAAAATAAAGTGTATAAAGTCTTTTTAATGACTTTGCTTGCTAATTTAATAATAATAATAATAATTCTTTATTTCAGGCAACAATTTGACCCATAAAACAATTTGACTGTCTTCAATTCTTATAATCAAATACAACTTAAAAATAATAATAATAATAAATGTCACGACAATTTGAAAAATACAATGACAATAATAAAATGAAACTAATTACAATCACACAATGTCCAATATGAATAATAATAATAATTTATATTTAAAGCTTTCGCTCCGGCATTTGTATCGCAAGGTGTCTATCGCAGCAATGCCGGAGGTAGAAGCAGTCAGCCCATAAGCTACACGTATAAAACGAGGTACAATATGCTCTAAAAAGTGTTATCTTTACTTGGGCTGAGCAACGAGCAAACCTTCGAGCTAACATGTTCGCTCTAACTGACAGTGCCCTCCGCTCCCTCTCAATGTCTGCATCATCCTGAGACGAGTAGTAACTATATGCCCTAAATACTTAAATTGCTCCACCATTTTTAAGGTTACACCAGAGAGAAGCACGGGTGGGCTATTCGGGGGGCATTTTGTTCCAATAGCCTCAAAGACCATGCATTGGCTTTTTAAAATGTTATATTTTAAGCCATGAATAAGCATTTAATATCTTAATTTAAGATTTGAAAAATAAGTTTCACTATTACTATTTGGGGAATATCTTTTTAGTGTTTGTCATCTAGACACAAGGTTTAAAAAATGCATGTGGGGTATTAAGTATATATAATATTAATATCGAAAAACTACTTCTGAACTACATATAATAGTGATAATACCACCTTTAACTTTTAAACTAACAACCTGCTACCTTTTGGGTTTCATAAAAAAATCCATACCATATTAGTCGCAGTCAAAAGATCACTCTTGCATAATTTCTCCATGATATCAGTTAATTTATTCCTGAGGTATGCTGCACCGTCCTCACTCTGACTGCCAAGGATGTCTTCAGACTCATCCTCCACTTGTAAGAACTGAGCAATTACATACAGTAGCTGTCCTATCGGTTCCTGAAATTACTCTCTAGTGTTATTTATATTACAATTAATTAATGAGATTATATAGGTAAGTGTATAAAGAGGTCAACTTAGACATAATAAAACACACGCCGTATATTAAGAAATATTTTATGTGGTAGAGATATTTTATGTGGCATTGGCAACTAAAAGCCCTTGGATATTGTTTATATAACAAAAAAAAAACACAATAATAAACTGATTACTTTCGGTAACTAGGCTGTTAATATATTATTTATGCCTATGAATTTAAAATAATCAATAGCTCTTGAGTATAAATTGATTGAATTTCATATTCATTTTATACAATGAAGAAATCTCATAAGAATTTTCTTAATTAAGCCTTGCATCTAAGACCATAAGGAGTGTCATATACTCACTCATATTAGTGGGCGTCATATCTACATATACAATAAACCTTACTAAATACAAGTTTATATATTCTTGTAGTAAATGCTTTTTAAACTTTATTTAATAATAAATTAACTTGTACAACTCACAGTAAGTGTAGCACTCATACTAGACAACTGCACACACTTGTCTAACAATAACGGAGAAGTCTCATTTTCATCAGGTAGATATTTATTCAAATGTTCATAGAATAGTTCTAATATGGTTTCGTGGAGAGCCGGCTTGTCCTTTGTACATTCATACATTTCTGTAAAAATTATAATATATAGGTTTTATAGGTTAATAGGTTAATTTAAACCCATATATAGGTTAATATATGGGTTTAAATTTTCCATGCTGTAATGTTCCATAGGTAGTGCACTGGAAGTGCTATAGGAACTGGATGTTTATTGATCGTGGGTATAATGACCACTTATTACTAATGTTTGCATAGACTAAAATATGGTCTATACTATAGACCACACATACATTTATTGTGATCTGCTTGTTCGTTTCTTTTATAGCACTAGGGTGACAAACAAGTGCACGGTCCGCCCGGTGACATGCGATTACTATACCTTTGAACACCTAGAACAGTTGGGCTATATCATAGGTAAGATATTTCTTGCTGTGCCCTACCTCATAAATATCGTGTTTATGTTGTACCTGCATTTCTGTTCGTCTCTACTGCATTTTTTGAATATTAGGTAAAGACTTGTCATTTTCTCAGGACAAGTTTAATTTCAGAAGTAATATAAATATTCTTTATATTTACTTTATAAAACTACTTATGGTATAATTTTCTATTGAGCAAAAATATTATTTAAAGTAAATTCCGATTTAACTCACCTGTGTAAAGTAATTGCTTGACAGCAGCGTCTTGTACGAGACACCGACGCAAAATCGAAAGTACTTCCAAACATATTGTCTCATTGCGAACGCGGGACGTGATCCTGTAGAAAAGTTAATACATAAACTTATATAAACTTTACATTAAATTGTACACATTGTGTCATTGTTTCTCACTTCAGCCTACTGCAGTCCACTGCTAGAAATTGGCCTCCCCAAGTTCGCGCCAGACATTATGGCTACATATATGCTATATATGCTGTACTCATGTGTTTTGCCCATGGTCACCACGCTGGGCAGGTCGGTCGGTGATCTCGCAGGGCTGGCTTTGTCGCAACGAAGACGCTAATAATGTTTCTAATCAAAGTAAATGAAATGAATTGTACTTTACATACAAGACGCAATTAGAAGCACTAGTGAAACGACATATTACAAAGAAAAAATATACATTAAATTTTAGTTAAGCATTGAATTTAAAATTCATTTACTGTGCACTAAAATCAGACATGAATCTTCCTCCTCTCTCTGAGTTATTTATGTCATTTCGTGTCTTGGTAGGTATAATAATAAATCACTCTTAACAATTTCAAACATCTTTTCACAACATTTATTCATTTTATAAACATTTATGCTCTCTTTACTAATAAAATAGTGAAGTTTTTGATGCTTATCGCTTAAATTTATATGTAACCATATACATACGCAACTCCTTGACTAGTAGCGTGCATGTCCACAGTGAGCTGAGTGAGATAAGAATTGGCGCTGTACTGCTCACTGATGCTCATTGAATTCTGACTCGATTGAAGATCTCTCGATAGCTTCATATACCTCAGAACCGTTAAGAATCCGGATAACGCCAAGCAGCGATATGCAGAATCCCTGGAACAGAAATATGTTTAAATATTTTTAACAATTCTTTATCCTCAAAATTTAAATAATGACGTCTACTCGTATATCTAGATGTGTAAGTTAAAATCTCTAAACATAAACATTAATCATTCATATTTTTTTTTCAATTAAATTAAAAGCACGCAAGCACGCACCCACGCAAGCACGCACGCACGCATTCAAGCACGCACGCACGCACGCACGCACGCACGCACGAAAGCACGCACGCACATGTACACTTAACGAGTACGCACCTGGAGTACAGCCCCTTCCTGCAGACCATGACGAGCGCGTCCCTCACCCGCGTGCTGAAGGGCAGCAGCGGCCGCACCGCGCCGTACACGCGCGCGCCCGGCGGCTGGCAGCCCTCCAGCACGCGCACCAGCGCCGAGCAGCGCTCCACCGACACGGGCGTTAGCTTGCACAACAGGTACAGGCAGTCTGGAATTGACACATTGTATCACTTTATAATAATATATAAATATTATATCGGTCGACCTGCAGTGGAGGAGAGTGGTGGATTGTCCCGACCCTTCTCCTTAATGGAGAAGAGGCCTATGTCCAACAGTGGGTAGTCAATTTCATTAATCTAACGAGCAAACAGTGGGTAGTCAAAGGCTGAATCAATCAATAGAATTTTATAAGCTAATTTCATCCATCCATCCATCCGCCTTTAATAGTCCACTACTGATGCTAATATGCAATGGACATAAGACCCCTAATGTTCGCCACTCCATCAAGTCTTGCTACCTCTGAATCCAGCAGCTTCCCACTCCCTTCTTCAGGTCGTCAGTTTTCTGGCGGCCTTTGCTCCTTTTACCGAGATCATGTTGCCATTTGAGAACCTTCCTTCCCCATCGGTTATCAATTCTCGTAACAATATAGCCTGCCCATTGCCACTTTAGCGTGCAGATTTTGAGAGCTACGTTAGTGACCTTCATTTGCCTTTTATTTTTCATCATTACGAATATTTTTGCGTAGAGGAAAAGCAAGCATAGCTCTCAAAATATAAAATTAGATTACAAATTAATACCCTAAAATCATACCAGTGTACTGATGCTGTGTGTAATCTCCGAACATTTTATCAGACAGTTGACTCAATATATGACCAGCAGTCTCCGGTTGAGCTTTACAAAGCCGCACTAGTATAAGCTTGCCGTGAGACCAGCACGCGGTAGCAGTAGGCTTGATGCGGGGTACAGAGAGTAGTGAGAATGCTAGGTTGATAAGACCCAGTACTGTCAATTGTCGATGATTGGCACTGAAAATAAGAATTTTATATATATACATATATATATATATATATATATATATATATATATGTGTGTGTGTGTGTGTGTGTGTGTTTTAAATATTCTGTTATTATATATAATTATATAAGAATTATCCTAATGCAATATTGTATAATTACATAAAATTAGAACCAGCATCTGAAATGACAACAATGATGTCATAAAAGCCAGTGAACACTGCTAATGAGAACTATTTAAACGCTTCTAATATGTATATGAATATATATCAAATTAAAAACTTTTAGCTCTTAAAAATTATTCTTCTAGAGACGTTAATATTTTCCTATTTTACCTTTCAGTGGTAAGTACTTTTAGTACATTAACAATATCAACATCTGGCGGCAACACGGAGCGCACCCACGCGGACTCTTTGCTTCTTATTTCGTCCAATATTCGAAGCTCTATTGCTGACTTTATTACCTTCAAAATAATAATAGTTTTACATTAATAAGTTCTTTAATGTTTTAATAGTATCCAATACCAATATTCAAGTAAGTTCAAAAAAGTAGTATTGCTTTACTTTCGAAAATACTTCATACCAACACATGCGCAAATTATAACAAACATCAATATGAAACGACGTTACCGGCCATAGATACCGTAAAAGGTAGTTGTTGTATCTAAGTTATTACAAATACCCAAATACGCCCAGAATACGCACACGCATAAACCCTCGCCCACGCATATGCACTTGCACAAACACACGTACACATAAACAACACGCAACTACAGGTACAAATTCACGCGCGCACGCGCACACACTCACACGTACACGTAGACGACATCCACATTGCACACGCATACATGCACACTCGCAGAGAAATAGAGAATAGAAAAATTCACTTACATCTAAGCAAACCGATCTAAAATCAGCTCCTTTGTCGGAAAAAGCCAAGGACAAATCAATGAGGAAAGGCGCTCGTAGTAGTTGCGTTTTAGGCCATTGTTTAATGTGCTTCCGGATTAGTTCAGGTTCGGCCGCTCCCTGCGATATGTGATAGAGACAAGTGGACAGACATCTACTTAACTCTGCGGGACTGTGTTGAACTGTGAATTAAAAATGATCAGAATTTGTTATAGACAATTGTTGACAATAATTTTAGACTGTTTGATAATTTTAATGCACTGATCTCAGAAGTTACCCACAACCGCAAGTAACAAGTTTAAAAAGAAAATTAATTTTTCTTATCATAGTTCTTTAACCATGTCACCCAAAAACGAGTTTGTGCATCGTGGCATCCACATTATCCCAGATTACATAAATGTATATTGTTTAAATAAATCAAGTTAAAATCGAGATTTAGTTACCTATGTCATCAACATCCATGGTCGTAGATTCTGAGTCTTGAGGTGGAGGCTCCAACTTACTGTAGAGTCTCAAGTTGAAGTAATGACTCAAGTGCGAAAGAACTACTTCTACATTATATAACTTGCATAATCTGTAATTTGTACATATAATTTACCAGTTGTGATTGCAAGGGTTCAAAAAAGAAGGCAAAGCCTTAAATTATAAAGAAGGATATCCTTCTTCTCTAACTTCAAGAAGCTTTAACTGGTAGAATTATAAGAAGTATAGCCCTTTAAAACACATTTTATTTAACTATGTTTTTTGCCTAAAAGTTGCTCTTTTACAATAAGGCTGCTGACTTTTGTGCATTTTTTTTTGTTTTTTTTTTTTTTTTTTTTTTTTTATCGATCTTTATATCTTATGGTGTACAATAAAGAACATTTTTTCTATTCCATTGTATATTTTAGACATAACTACATATGGTAGTTAAAAAAATGCACATTATTACTTTTCTTATGACTAAAAGAAAAAAACAGATTTTAAGATAAGATGACCACTTACTTTAGCAGTTGATGAACAAGTGGAGGCAAGGCCTCTGGCGATATATCAATTATGTATGAGCAAATTTTATTTACAACTTGTCTGTGATCGGTGCGTGCTAGTTGCATATCCCTGAAAAAAATTGTTTATTTTTTGTTTTATTTAGGGATATTTTTTATGCCGATTTAGTATCACCCATTAATTATTTAAATTTAACAAATGCATTTTATCTGTATATTTTATTTTATAACTCCTTTCCCATACAAGCCTGGTAAAAAAAAAACTGCACATCTATTAAAAAAGTAAAATTAGTACTACATATATTTTATAAATGATTTACAAAGTAAGACACTTTTTAAAAATACATACTTAAACATAGCAGTTAGTTGTACTAACTGCTTCTCTGTCCAGCGACATTGACACAATGTGTGTACGCACTGCACTTTATATTCCACTCCAGACATTTCCGAGCCACAATGTTTAACATTGTCTTGCAAAGATATAGCATTTAAGCACTCTGGAAGTATATCTCTCCAGCTGTAACATTAATTCATATAAATATTAGAAATACAGAAATTATATAATTATCTGTTATTGCAATACCTTACAATTTTGTCTGTTAACTTAATTTGTCATTTTCTTACATACAATTGGCAAAATTGAAAATCTTTTATGACATAATAAAAATAACAGTCTAAAACTTGATCTACATAAAGATAAATAATGAGTTTTCACAACAATAATAATGTTAAAAATATATCATTTTAATCCTTAAACATAAAGAAAGTAAGCTTTCACTACTTAGAATTTTCGTATAAGACTACTGATTTAACTAAATAATTCTAAATACAGTACAATATGAATTACTATATAACAACGTGGTAAAAATGTATTAGTAACGTCACTTACATCATATTTACGTCTTTGTCTTCCACAATGGACTGTACACTATCACTGCTCCATCTTACCAGGTGTTCGGCCGGCAATCTTGGCAATTCTAAGCACAATCTGCTTACTATATCGCCACAGTGAGTAAGAGACGTAGATTCTTTCCTCATTGTTTCGAGAACTACATCAATTACCTAAAATATGAAAAAAAAAATCATCATTAATTATTACTTTTTCAAGTTTCTTGTTCTAAGCTTATTGCAAACTAAATTACCTTAACTTTAATCTTGCAATTACTTTCTGGTAAACCATTAAAAATACAGTCCAATAAAATGGCACCATCGTTGTTTAATATTCTACGAGATAAGTGCTCCAAAACCTATTGTAAACAAAAATTAACAGTGAATTAATACACTCGAGATAAAATTAATACGTTATCAATTACTGAATTTGTTGGAAAAATGAACAGACCTGTCCGAGTTTTAAATTGCAAAATTTACGCAACTCTTCGCGATCACTAATATTATGACCTAACTCTTTTATCTTGGTAAAAATTTTAGTCGCCTCCATTCTTCTATTCTTCTATAATATATAAAGAATGAAACTTAATTATAATGCCGCCAATTTATTTAAACACAGTTTTCAAAACAATGAACTCCAGTCCAGATATGACATTAGGACTGACACATTGACATAATTATGACATAAAATTACCGTTTAATCATATTTTTTTGGTATTTTAGTATTTTAAATTAGAAGTTTAGAACATTAAAAAAAATTAAGTGATTGGTATGTTTAAGCTTAAGGTATAATGTTGGATAGATTTATATATTTAAAATATAACTTGATAAACTAAATTGTACATTTTTTATTAGATCCTGATAATAAAACTGTTTTAAATATATACATTTCTTGAACAAATATCTATACATCTCTTGAATAAACTAAATATTCTCGAAAAAATAAACTTCATAAATTATATTATTATTTAGGTATTCTTTCCATGGCAACCCAGGCCCAAAGTAACGTCTTTGATAGTGACGTCATCACAGTTTATGTTTAGCCAAGAGACGTTACAAAATTCACGTTTATCGTAGATGTTTATCATTTTGTTAACTTTTCGTATGCACAAGTCAACGCTGTACAATGCATTTACGTGAATAGATAGAACTGCAAAAAATAAACTGTTCTTGATTAGGTTAACATTCAAATTGTGTGAGACAAGACGTAACGTTACATTTTGGCGGCATTGCTCTAAGCCACAGAAATAGATTTCTTGTGCAATAATCGGCATGTACTAGTCCGTTTTTAATTTACATTTGAACTTGTGCAGAGCGCTGGATTTACTTAAGGTGTTTAAACATGCGGAAGTGATTGTGTTATAATTTAAATAGTGTGAATATATTCTAATAATGGAGAACCCGACGGTTAGCGAATTGAGGTCAAGGTCCCGGTCGAAAACACCCTTCTTACGTTCCAGTTGCGACCGTGAGAACTGTACTGAGGGTGAAGAACACGTACACCATAAATCTGGAAGGAAAACTCCTATAAAAAGGAGTACTCCGATCAAGTGAGTTCAATCATTTGACTGTAAACAAACAAAACAACTGAGTAGATTATTATTTACCTGCATTCGATTTCTCATTCAAACCTATCTATTATAAATGATAAATGTATTTTAGCTTTTTAACGACACAGTAAAATAATTTTCCATAGTATATACCTACTTAAAATATAGTAATTTATAATAATTCAATAACGCAGCCAAAAGTAATTGATAATTCTGATGACATTGTAATTATAACCATATACGTGTATTTCAAAAGTATTTATTTACATTTAAATTGTCATCAACATATTTGTAGAATATCTGCTTGATGCAAACATACATCTACAATATTTTGATATAAATAACTAAAAACATTACACACATTGAATGCAAACCAATATTTTGTTATGAATTAATGACTCAAAAATAGCAGGCTTATTTTTATACATGTATTATATGGAGCAGTTTTCATACTCATTCAACAGTATTAAAAATACTCAATGTAAAATGAATCAAACATCAATTTTAACTTTCAATTGATACTCCAGTAGTACTAGTAAGTACATTCCATATTATCTATAAGTTGCTACATAGTTAAATTATGTAAAAAACAGTACAGGTAGAGTAATATCTACCATGTGTGGTAAATTAAACATGCATCCTTAAAACTTTTGTACCTTAAATTAACAGAAATATACTAATTATATGACGAATACTACGCATATTTAATTTAGTCGTTTTTTACACAAGATTTAGAAGATAAACTGGGTTTATAATATTAGAGGTTACGTTGAGTTTGTTTTATGATGTCATGGAAGGCAATTGTGAGGTCGACCATGGTTTTACAGCTTTGGTTACCTCGACATGATCACACAAAAGCATGTAACAACCTTGGTTTGTTTTGTAATAAGTAACTATGTCATCTATATAAATGGTAAAACAAGTTAATCATCTGCCCATGGAATATCTTTTAAACATTTATGACAATAATGTCTGTGTGAATGGTGAACTGTAGAGTGAATGTTTCTTCATAGAAAATTAAAAGTAACAAATCTTCAATACATTACAATAAAATTATATTTATAGTTTCCTTTTTATATTTCATACTAGCTGACCTGGCGAACATTGTACCGCCTTCTTTATTTTTTTCTTAAATATAATAATTAATATATCAAAATAAAATATAGCCTATCTTTCAAGTTGGATGGAACTGCACATGGTGTGCGAATTTTATTATAATCGGTTAAGTGGTTTAGGAGTCCATTGAGGACAAACATTGTGACACGAGATTTATATATATTAAGATAAAGCAAACAATTTGACAATTAAAAATGTTCTACCAAAGTAAAAATTACAAAGTTGTATATAGTCATTACTTGTTTTGTGTCATAGTAAAGAAAAAATATTAGTGTAATTATTATATTCAGCAGCCATTATTTGATTATATTTGTATATAATTAATATTGGCAATTTGTTAACTGATTAAAATAAATAAGATAGAAATAAACAAAATCAGTTGACCGATAACATTGCATATTTTATATTATTAACATACTGATCATTTAAAGTTACTGAGGATATATAACTAATAAAATTTATAGGAATCGGTCATTGATTGTCTAATTATTAAAATTATAGACACTACTAAACACGCTAGTAGTTCATTTAAATTTTGACTAAAATAAAAATCAAAAATACGTGTACATATATTGGTAAATCATAAAAACTTTAAGCTTGAAGTAGTTATTAAGTTTAATTATTATTTTGAGCTATTGAAAAGTTAATTTAAAAAAAAAGCCCATTTCATTTACTAATAGTAGACTTTAAAACTATAAACGTTAAAAATGTGATGTTTAGTATACATGAAAGTGCTGTTATCAATACATAAGAAATGTCACATAGTGATTAAGTATAACCAGTCAGTATCAGTTACATTTTAATTATAGATAATTATTTTAAAATGTATTCTTTCAAACAAAAAAAAAACTTATTTTTCAGTTTAGTATGAACATTATTAGGGCCTGTTTTACTGGTTGTTGATAATGCTATTTACCAGATTTAAAAAAGTTTGTGATATTCACAAATGTTAGCTAATTTGTAGTTTATTATTTGAGATGAAACAGCCCTATTAGCATTACCTCCTGCTGTTAAGTCTGTTTGTAAGATTTTAAAGTGTCAATAAGATGTATTATGAAATTTCACCCTCTTTTACAAGCTTGCTATGGTGAAAACTGTCTTGTACAAATGTAAGGCATTAATAGAGGTTTATAAACCACACACAGTAAAGAAAAAAATTGAATTAAATTAATTATTTCAGACAAATTGAAAAGACGGTGGAAATGGTACAGGAGGTAGAAGAAGAATCCCCCCCGGCGCACCGCACAAGACATTCAACGCGACAGTCGGAAAAGCTCATAAAAACATCTGATTACTCCTCAGAAGAAAGCTTAGACAGACTAAGGGGACACAGAAAAGAAATTTACCAGGTATTATAGATATCATTTATGACATTGTTTGACTGGTCTTTTGACGTCGTTGCCTGTTTTGTCTTTTGTGTGTTTTTGAAACCCCAACACAAGTTCTAAGTCTATAAAGCCCATTACTTACCAAATCTCTACTATCGGAAAATATAAACATTTTCAAGGTCAGGTTTAAATTGCGAGATTCGATAGTTCTCGACTTCTCGCGCATAACTGTTAAGTAAATATTTTTATGAAGTTCTTCCTTTTCGATTTTTAAATTCAGATTAAAGAACGTGATGCGAATAAATACATAGATACAATGAGAGTCAAGTTCCTAGCAAGTGTGTTTGTTCTGTTGTACGTATAAGCAATGATTCACCATTGTACTACTGAAACCAAAGGTGTGGAATTGTAATATTTAGACAGTTATTTCCTTTTGTGACATATTATATTATTATATGAAGGTGTTGAAATTAGGACAAAAATATTAATAGATCAAAATTAATTCTTAGATATGTTCTTAAATATTCTCCTTTAGTTTGTTTTCTGAAAAACCATAAAAGGATCAAAATTAATCATTCAATGACTATTCGACATATTCTCGGTATCGATAATTTAAATAAATTATAATATGTCTATGTAATCTTAAACTGAAACTTATTAGGTTTCAGAATTAACTTTACAATATAATACACACCTAAAAGAAAAATCTATAAATAAAAATAACCATTTTGCTTTTAGAAATCGGTTGAAAATTTTAAAGATAGTTAAGGTAATTCACATAGGTAATTCAATTATTTGTATTACATATAGTATTAGATGTTACTTCTAAACATCTGTCCGTGAGAGAATGCTATATTTTTAATCAATGTAGGAAAAGTGATACCACTACGCGTTATCTCATTTAAAATCAATTCAAGGTCATATCGCATGTTTGCTACGTGGTAAAACACGGAATGCAACAAATACCTATATAAGTACATTATCTTTTATTTAAACACAAAAATGAAACCTAAATTTATTTTTTTAAATAATATTAAAAGTAGAAAAATACTAGTAATAAAACGTTTCGATATTTAAATGTCATACAGCAATTTGTTCAATATTTAATTGATGTAAAAAATTTAGATCGTTAACAGGCTATCATTTTGAATTTCGAATTATTATATAAATGTTAACTTCGATACTTATTTACATTTCGTAGAGCAATTTGTTAAATATTTAATTGACGTAAAAAATCGTTATAGTTTGGCATTAATGGATTAATAATTTTTGTATTAGATCATTCAAATCGAATTGATAACGATCGCCGTACAATAATTTATTTATGTCCCTCGCAAGTCTACATCGTAAACGTAAGTAATGAACCGTATCCGTTTAGCAATATAAACATAATTTTCATATTCGTAATCTTTTTTATTGCCTTACAGTAAGGAAAATATAATTTCTTAACGAAGTTTATCAGTTTATCTATTCGTGACTGTAAATAGAAACATCACATTTAAAATTATTTAAAATTATTTACGATTAATCAACATTAAACTACATAATTACAAAATGCACTATTTAAATGCTTATGACCATAGATAACAAATTTTATTTGGTCTTATATTCAATTAGCTGCCCGGCGAATTTCTTACGGCTATTTTTTTTCGTAAATACATGATGTATATATGTTAGGTATATTAATATACACAGTTCCACAACCACCTAGGAACTTAAAAAGTCGACCCATGGCGGGATAACCATCCAACTGCTGGCTTTGAAATACACAGGCCAAAGACGGGCAGCAAAGTCTTCGGTGAGACAAAACCAGCCCTGCCACCAACTAACCCGCCTGCCCAGCGTGGTGACTATGAGGCAAAACACATGAGTTCGCGAAATAATGTCTGGCGTGAACTTGGGGAAGTCTACATCTAGCAGTGGACTGCTATAGGCTGAAGTGTTGTCTACTACAGCTTTTGGTCTTCGTCAAATTAGTCGTTTATCTGGTATTTTACCGTTCATATGTGATATAGTCAAAAAGTTACCATTAGTTATTAGGTTTACTTGTAAGTGTATATTAACGACATGTAAGTGACTGGATATCAAATGGCTGATGCCCGATGTCGTGAGTTCAATTCTCAATGACGAATATTAAAATGTAAACATAAATATTTGTATCGGTCATGTGAATGTTTTTCATGGTCTCGCTGTTTATGTGTTGTCTCCGGATCAACAACACGTGATACACAACCTGCTAGGATTCGTTGAGCGTGAAGCTTTTGTATTTAAGTTATACAGACAATGTCATTGTTAATTTGATAGATGAATAAATGTAACACCGATGTTATTAAACACGTTTGACTTCGCGTCACACCTGTGTAGTATAATATTCCGGGCATGTTGCCAGTTTAACTAAGCCGCCAATGCGCAAGGTCGCGAGCCAGTGATCCGAAAAACGTATCTATAGAGCTCTTTGTGTTATTTGTAATTTAAATTTCATAACAAGCATCATAACAATTCACCTACTTTGTATACCTACCTTGTTTTTCTTTTCTTGAGAGGAAATAAAGTCAAAATGTAAATTCGCGAACAAAATTGCTTGCGGCTTGTAACAAAATAACCCTATGAATTCGTATTATTCGGAAAGTTCAAGAAAAGCAGGAATTGAAGCAGATCACAGCAGGAAGTATCCTGCTTGAAATCTGGAGCAGTCCGTCTGGGGAAATACTGCTCTCACGTAGTAGTGTTGTGTTCCTGTCATGAGTAAGGTAGCCAGAGCTCCTGGTGACGGTCGGCAACGCACTTGAGATGCTTCTGGTGTCGCAGACGTCTATAGGCTACTCTAACCGCTTACCGTTAGGCGCACCGTACGTTTGTTTGCCAGGATGGCAAAAAAGTTGTAAATAAAATAAAAAATGTATCATCCTACCAAGAGATTCAATTTAAACAGATATATAATTTTTCCAAAACTATACATAACGATTACCATATAAATGCATGTAAGTTAAGCTAATACGCACCCAAGTTCGTTAAACTCTGCTCTTTTTAAATGGGGCCTTAATTGAATAGCAATTATAGTACTCCATAAATAACAATCATTTGACTTAACAGACGCCCACGCTTAATAAGTGCTTCCTATTTTCTCATATTACTGTTAGCTGTCTGTTGCAGCGATGCAACGTTATTTGAAACAGGATAAACTCGAGCTTTGTATTAGGTATTAAAATTAACCAAAGACACTATTGATATTGTGATTGTAATAAATCTGCTACTCTGCTTTTTTTTATTACTACTAACTTAAAATTTTACTACATATTTTATTAAACGCATAGGTCAGCAAACAAGTATACGGCCCAAGCGCGTTGCCGACCCTATCCCGACCCTCCGTAGGAGCTCTGCCCACCTTAAAATCCCAACACTGCTTGAGGGCAATATTTTTTAGCTGTGATCGTCTCTCTGTGATATATAATCGTTTGTAAATTTTAGCATTGCTTAATCAATCCAAGATAAAACGATTTAAATCAAACAAATTTAGTACAGTAAACTTTAAAAAACGTGATCTTTACTGGAGTCGAGCAACGAGAAAATCTGGGAGCCAAAAAGAAACGATCCAATGCTTTCAATAGATACAAGAAGCTGGTATAAACATGAGTTCTTCTGTCTGGGTTAATATCTGACAGCATGCTTTAAACTCAGGAATTCCCTTTCCGTGGATAACTTAGATCTAAATCCAAATTGGAATTCATGAATGTGCAGATAACAATCTAACTGAGCATCAAATTATTTTTGGGGTTCTTTACCCAAAGGGTAACAATAACATTTACATATAATACCCTAGTCAAGTGTACACCCCAGTTAAACCAGCTTAATACAATTATCCCGCATATTACGTTTTTCCCAACAACTGAGATATTGTTGTGTTTATTTTATTTTATCCATCTGCCCATATACATATCTATCACAGGACTAAACTTCAGGCCTTTTGTAGGTAGATGCTTAAACTTTTAACATTGAGTGTTTTGGTATATTGTTTAATATAAAGAGCAATTTTCTATAAAAATAAATAAATCACAATGATTTACAATGCTAGAAACAAGATTTTCGACATGTTTTAAAACACTATAGTGGAATGAAACTCTTGGTCGGATTCGCCCTTTACTGACTTGGCTTATAATTATGTACATAGAGATGCAATCATACAAACAAGGTTGAATAATACGTTTTCGTTGATTATGAATTCATTTAGTAAATAATTCATTATAATTATCATGTAGTGAGTTGGTAAAAAACTTATTACTAACCAGTTTTCGATGACGAATAATTAATTACATTGTTCTATATCATATATTTTGTATTAATAAGACAGTATTTTAATTTTAAAATAAGCATACATATCTTTTTGTATTTTTGCTCATTCAGGTCGACGATTGTCATTTTGAAATGATTCCTCTATGACTATTGCGTCTGCAATGTAGGTAACCGAAAAATCGGGAATCGCGGTATAAAGCGTAGCCGATATTTTAAATTATTTACGTGGTCGCTGTCTAAAATTATTAACAATTTTTTAACTAAGAAAATTATATTATATTTAATTTAAATTAAAAGTATTTCCTCATTTATTGTCTAATGAAATACTAATCTGAAAATATAATAACTAAATATTTTCTCTAATGTTAATAATTTATATAAAAGTCCAAATACATTTTGTCTTATTTCTTTATAAGATTTGGTTTTAGGGCTGTACGTTATATTCCTATAAACCTGCTTTCATAGCGTATGAATAGACATATTAGTAATGGAATCCCTATTATCCATTATTTCAATCCTAATTTATAAACAAATTGCATGCATCCGTTCTCCGATCTTGATAACACCTACGCTTTGACCGATAAAATCTAGAACCTTATAAAATATTTCGTATTGAACTCAAATTTTCGTTTAAAAAATTTCAAGAATATGCAAAATAGGCCAACCTATAAAAATGAAATCACTTAAGTCTTGTTTGCCTTGCACGGAACACTTACAGCCTAGGTATGTGTATTTCATTTGAGTCACCTAATTGTAATTTCTAAAACGCGTGACTCTTTTCTGTAAAGTAATATTGCTATGGTATTTTGTTTAATGTAAAGTTTCCTCGGTCGATCACAATTTGTAACGCTCTTGTCACGCATTCAGCAGCTTATTACCCAAGTCAAGCGTGTGCGAAGAAGTTTTACTTCACAAATTGTAGTAATGTAGTAGTATTTTGTCGATCCGATCTTTTTCATTTTATTTTATCTGCACATAAAATACAGTTACTATAACAAACAATGCAGGCGAAGTTGTAGTAGGCATGAAATCACTGTCTATAAATTATTTAAAACAAAATTGGGTACGCGTCACATTTTTTTTTTAACTTGTCCTTAATTAAAGTTTAGTAGCAAAAATACTTTTGACACATGCTCCTATTAGTTACTGAAAATGTTATTGGTGAAGTAAGTAGTAATTAGTTTTGCGCTTTAATTACATTTTAAAAGTAATTTCTCTGTTTTATAAAAAACAAGTGGACTAATGTTTTCTTATTTACAATTAAAATATATGAAAAAATTAAAGAAACTGAATTCTTTGCGTATTTAAAATAATATTAACGACGAGAAATCATTTGTGGAAGTTTTATAATTTTGTCCTTAATAAAGTTTTCAAAATAATGTTGATAATATACATTAAAAACTTCTCTAATATCACAAAAATCAAGAGTTCATAAGAAAACCAAATATAACCGAAATCATACTCCCACTGCGGTTATTTTTAAATATCCCTCTCAAGACATATGGACATTATTATTCCTGTCCATCTGCGTCCTAACAGTCGTACAAAGCAGTTCGATACATCTACAAACGTAGAATACCTAATTTTAAGTTTCACGAATACAATCTTGACCTAGTTTTATTAAATTTAAACCGCCGAGGATTCGACCATGTGAGGTAGGTACGTCTTATTATAAAGTAACTATGGTGATGACTTGATGAGTGAAAACAGCCACGCGATCAATACGCTGGTTTTCCGAGAAGTCTACAAAGTACAAATGAATCGTTCGGACAAGGTCAGTTTTACATAACCTATCAATCGAATTATTTACGATCTTAGAATTTTTATAATTTCTAGGTAATATGCTAAGTAGATTATTAATTAAATCAATATTTTCGTTGATATAATTTGTAGTTTTACGTTTAGAAAACGAAGCTGAAATTAATATTATTGCTTATTATTTTAAAGTGTTCGAAAGGTTTAGAATCTTTTTTTTAATTTCTTAAAATCGCCACAGGCTTAAGATCTCGGTCTTTAAGGTGTTATTGTTTTATTTTATTTTTATAAAACAAGTTTTATTTCTATATAATATAATTATAATATAATAATAAATTTATTTTATATTGTTATAAAGCGTAGTTATCTTAAATTTACTGAAACCGACACCACGGTGGTGTATCGGCAGTCACCAGCGCAGGTCATTGACACCTTTCCACTCGCTATTAACTTACTATAAAGGAATGTTGTCTAGATATCGAACATAAACACACATAAGTTAAAACTTTCAGCTGAATTCATCCTGTTAATTTTTTTTTTTATATTTTTATTATACCAACTTTTGATAATTTAATTGATGGTAATTTAATTTTTGTAAATCTATTTTTGTCATGTTAAACCGATACTATTCAGATTTAATACATTACTAGTGACCCGCCACGGCTTCGCACGGGTGCAATGCTGATACTAAATATACTACAGAATGTCTTTATTTATAGTGTGAAGCTAGCTTATTGATTAATATAAGATTAATTATAACATAAACATAATAACAACAACATTCAAATATGTGTCGTTAGATTACACGTTGTTACAGAATGCGTTGAAGAAATAAAGGTTCACTGCTCGTTCCCCGAATAATATTCATGCCAAATTTGAAGTAAATCCATGTAGTACTTTTTGAGTTTATCCCGGACATACATACAGACAAACAGAAAAAAAATTCTAAAAACTATATTTTTGGCTTCGGTATCGATGGTAGATCACACCCCAAGTATTATTTTAAAAAAAAAAATTCAATGTACAGTTTTGACTTTCCTACTATTTTATTATATGTAAATATAGATATATAGATACAAAGAACTGCGTAAGCTATTGTAGGTTTTTATTAACTATAATACTTTATAAAACACTAATTTAAATTCACAAGTAAGGTATAGTAAAATTGAAGCTGTGTGGCTACGGCAATAAAGAAAATATAGCCAGCCTTTTTCTTCCCGTGGTTGTCGTAAGAGGCGACTAAGGGATAACACAGTTCCACTACCACGTTCGAACTTAAAAAAGTCGACCGATGGTGGGATAACCATCTTACTGCTGGTTTTAAAATACACAGGTCTAAGACGGGCAGCAGTGTCATCGGTGCGACAAAGCCAGCCCCGCGGTCGCCTGCCCAGCGTTGTGACTATGGGCAACACACATGAATTCAAGCCATTTTGGCTCGAACTTGTGGAGGCTTATGTCCATCTGTGGACTGCGATAGGCTGAAGTGATGATGATGAGTGATCAGTGTTGCCACCTTTATTTTTACCAACCCACCAAATGAAGCCGTGTAAACCACCAGAAACCACTAAAACTTATTGGCCTCTCAAACCACCAGAATTCCACTAAAAAAATCAAAGACAACGGCTACCTACCTAAATATAATTTGAAAATACAACAACAACAACGTAATTATTATCATGAAATAAAATAATAATTATTTGAGTTACAGGAAACAATAATTAATGTAACTACAGAAAAAAAGGAAACAATTAGGTAAGTACATAACTACTAAAGGAGATCGTCTTCTGATGAATTAGCTTCATCTGCAATTTGTAATAGAATTACTTTCTGCTTTAGTAACAAAAAAGTAATATAAACAGATAAAAAACTAATTTTAATTACATGCTCCGACTCATGCTTAAATAAATTTTGTTAAATTGATTCCAGAAAAAAAATTGTAAGAAACAAATTATAGAGAATTCAATTATTAATAACATTGCTCTCTTTAACAATCTTGATAAAGTTAATAGTTTTTAAGATAAATGATAAATAATGATTCAGGACACAGAGAGGCTGGTGCAGCGAATACTTGTGCGAGCGCGAAATTAACAATTAAAAAACAAGTATACACAATGATTTTTTTTAAAATCTCTATTAAAAGTAACATTAATTATTGTATAAAGAATTTTTAAAAATATTTTTTTTTTTTATATTTTAGTTTTTTCTTTAATTTATTTTTCATCACCAAATTTAACGCCACCCAAACCGCGCCCGAAAGCTAGGTAGTATTAAACATTCGAAAACAAAATTTTCGTTCGATAATATATTAGTTTTTTGATTAATAAAAAAGTTTTTTGATTAATATCCACTCGCACAGGTCTTGCCTCTGACACACAGGTTCTAATTTCATCATTACAGCCTATACAGTCCACTGCTGGACATAGGCCTTCACAAGTTGACGCCAAAAATAACGTGAACTCATGTGTTTTGCCCTTGGTTCTAATTTATGGGAGGTTAAATTTTTGTTACTTCTGACTCTACCTTAATTCTAGTGCTGCGGGAAGTATACTCATGCTCCATTCTGCGACTTTTACGCGTTATTTTCGAACAAATTTACGTGAAAACGATCTTTACTGCAAGATCAAAATACGATACGAACTGACCTTTAACGACTGACAAATAGACACTTTTAAACAAAATAAAGCGTCAGACATAATATTCTAATAAAACTAGTAACATTTTGTGCTAGAATATAGGTATAGAAATTCGAAAAATACCTAAAACCGAATCGGAGCAACCCACGTCCTCGTGGTCTTGGTCTGCCTTACCTCTAGAGTATTTTTTTAAGCCGGAGGCGCGGAGGGAGGGCAGCCCTCGGAAGGGCTGCACTTCCCGCAGCACCGGAGCCAAGCGTTATTCTAACCTCAAAGGTGGTAGGTTAATTTTTTCCGATTTAAAAATCGAACCTCAAAACTTCAACCACGATATCTCTGTAACAACGTCACGTTACCAACAATCTCGAAACTTTTGGGTGTACTGTGGCTTGAGCATTATCAAATACTATTTAAAACTATTTCAAAAATAATTTTACAGCGCTAAACAGTTTAAAAACAAATTTAAGCCAGATTGAGAAGTAAGTATCATTTACAGATTAGAGAACGATAGCGAAACAAAAGAGAACTGTACTGTTTACTGAACTGACTGACGACTGAGTAAATAAATAACAACTTGGTCTTTCGAATCAAATCAAACTTAACCAATAGTTGAACATATAAAGTTTACGTTCATTCAAGAAATTCATAAACAATTTTTGGGGAATTCCCAACAGCCGACAGGCTTGAATTCGTTCGGTGTTGCCTACACAACAAAATATACCATTTTTGCCTGTTGTGTGCCTGTAAAAAAATCCTAGAAAAATACTAGATCATTCTTTAGTGGTAAGCTATGAAGCATACCACTAACTGGAACAAACCTAAACCACTAAAAAATCCACTAGCCACTAAAGCCAATTTTTTCCCGCCAAAAGGGGTGTCTAAACCACCAGATCTAGTGGAAAATCCACTAAGTTGGCAACACTGTGAGTGATGTATAGTAAATTTTATTTTGTTTTGGTTCTTCAAGTGAAAAAACATTATTAAATAATCATCATTTTCAATTAATTATAACGTAAATAAAAAATGCGCTAGTAATAATTTTATTTGCAGGCAAACGAAGAAAAACCGACTTTAATTATATCGACAAGTAATACAACGTAGGTAGACGAACAAAATAGTCAAGTAAATCCGCATTATCAAAGATTACTCCAAAAGTTGTAATCACATCTCGATGAAATTTAAATGTAACCACATGATAAACATCGGCTTTCGATTAAATTAAAATTCATCAAAATTGGTACACCCAGTAAAAAGTTATTGCGGATTTTCGAGAGTTTCCCTCGATTTCTCTGGGATCCCATCATCAGATCCTGGTTTCCTTATCATGGTACCAAACTAGGGATATCACCTTTGCAACAAAAAAAAGAATTATCAAAATCGGTTCATAAACGACAGAGTTATCCCTGAACATATATATACGGTCGAATTGAGTAACCTCCTCCTTTTTTTGAAGTTGGTTAAAAAAGAAATTGATAAATTAATCTATTAATAGCGTCATTACACTTGTCATATTATTTATCTTTGCAAATAAATAATGCAATAAATAACGTGATAAACATGAATTGAAAAATAAATAAATATGACTAATAATTGAATATTACATGTAAAGTGAATATTGATATCACCTTATTCGAATACTAGCGACCAGCCCCGGCTTCGCACGGGTACAATGCTGATACTAAATATACTACAGAATGTCTTCATTTATAGTGTGAAGCTAGCTTATAACGTGGTTATTAACATAATATCAACAACATTCAAATATGCGTCGTTAGATTACACGTTGTTACAGAATGCGTTGAAGAAATAAATGTTCACTGCTCGTTCCCTGTAGGTGATAGCGTGATAATATGTAGCCTATATGTTGACCCGACTTCTTAATCATATTTGTGCCAAATTTGAAGTAAATCCATGCGGTACTTTTTGAATTTATCCCGGACATACATACAGACAAACAGACAAAAATTCTAAAAACCATATTTTTGGCTTCGGTATCGATTGTAGATTACACACCAAGTATTCTTTTAAAAAAATATTCAATGTACAGTTTTGACTTTCCTACCATTTTATTATATGTATAGATTAATATCACATTTAAAGTGAATATTACATCCTATACAGATTTGAAGGGGCTGTTTCACAGATGGTTGATAAGTTTTATCCTGCCCATAATTGTTAAAAAGCTTTAACCGCTGAAGGTTAAATAGGTCATTAGGGCGCGTTTCACCTTAATTAAAACACCTTTAGATTTGCTACTGCAATTAGAAATATCCCATTAATAAATTAGAATTCAATAGTAAATAAGTAAAATACGTCATAAACTATTACACGTTGAATTCCATCACACATCAATACCATTAACGGTAACCGGTGCAACAGGCCCTGAAAGTAAAATATTTGGAATTACATCAGACCAATTCAATTCAAACATTCATCAATTAGTTTGTACATGTTAACTAGGTAGATATCATAGTGCTGGGGTCACACACAACTGAGTTTGTCAAACACTGTTCGGTATCTGCTCAAACATTTATGTAACATAATATGTATATATTTATTTGTAGTGTGTAACTAAATACATACGAATACTTTTGTAGAGGCTACTTCTGAAACGGCATTCTACCAGATCCGTTGTATTCTTGATATTATGTAAAAAGGTCAGATCGAGAGGTCAGTGCCTCATCTATATAGTTTTACTAGTTGTTCGCTCGCAGCTTCACTGATAATACTGAATTTTCCCATAAACTTAAAATTATACAAACGAAAAAATTGTGTAACTATGTAAACTTTATTTGAGAAGTAACAAAGCTGTTTTATTTACTTTTGTAAACGTATAAATTATTTTTACATTGGGAATTATTAATAGAAATAAATTATTTTTAAGCTAAACTTACCATTATTAATTTGCTTTTATTTTAAATCTCTTCCTTTCTCTCTAAGACAAGCTCAGTCTCTGTCTTGTTTTAAAAAATATGTAAAGGCGCATTTTTTGTCACTAAATACCTCATAAATATCATTAGCATCACCATAATATGCTATGTAGTACTTTGTTTATGTAGTGTATATATTGTTTGCCGTGAGCATTTGAGCAAATGTCTATTACAACCATTACGTTGACTGAGTACTAGTTATGACTCAACAAGTACGTAGATTGCGTTTCGATTAGCGGTGCAAGAAGCCAAGAAATAACTTAACACCGGCCACTATTGAAGCTTTTAAGATGACATCATTCTCAATGACTGACGCTTATGTCTTACGAAATTTTATTTTTTACCTTTGTTAGTAAGAATCATTTTTTTCCATTTTTATGTTAACGCATGACTTGTTTTTACTCGAGTACAATTACTTTGTTTTTTACTTTTGAATATATGAAAAACAATTATTTAAGTGTAAAATTTTCACAGTAGGAAATCTCTTGCTCAAAGCTTGGAATAGCCCGACATGCCGCTAAATGATAATGTTTTCAAACAGTGATATTGCTGTGATGAGTAAAATATCCGAAGCTCCTGGGAAGAATCGGAAATAGTGTTGGCAACGCGTTTG
Organism: Melitaea cinxia; assembly: GCF_905220565.1. NCBI lineage: Eukaryota > Metazoa > Arthropoda > Insecta > Lepidoptera > Nymphalidae > Melitaea > Melitaea cinxia. Next base: position 13,925,963 of record NC_059403.1, read on the forward strand.
CAATGCTCCTTACTGACGTCCGTAAGCTACGGTATCCTCTTACCATCAGGCAGACCGTACGCTTGATATATATGTAAAAAAAAAATATTTATTTTATAATGAAGCTAAAATATAGTGTTGTTGTTTGTTACAGAACGAGATCAATAGTCAGTATGAGCGCGTGTCAACGAGCTCGCAACTGTTCAGCACGCTCGCCGACGTCACACTCAGCCCCATTCACACGTCGCATAACGTGACGCAAGACAGGTGCGACATACCACTATATACGAAGTATCTACCCCGGCAACCATGGTTCTGCTATCCATATAGGGACACCTTTATCACCTAAGGGTATTTAAAAAAGTCCTGCTAAGTATTACAAGTCTTTACATATATACACAATTTTTTTTATTAAAATTTGTCAAGCCGTTTCGGAGGACTGTAAACAAGAAATTTAGTTCTAGTGAGTTTAGTTTTGAAAGTTCTTTTTTAAGGAGTCTTTATTTGATAATTTTTGACAACGCTTATCATTTTGCTTTTTATTTATTAACTAGCTGACCCGGCGAACTTCGTATCGCCTAACACAAACTTTATCGTATGGTATTAAAGTTCAAATTGACTTTTAAGTATTATCACAAATCTTTTGTATGGGAGTATAGAAAAGTGTTGTTTTTAGACTTTTTCAGGAAATTTAATTTTTTTTTTTAGAATTTTTCTCTCCGTAAGAACAATCCTCGTACTTCAAGGAATATTTTAAAAAAAGAATTAGCGAAATCGGTCCAACCGTTCTCGAGTTTTGCGCTTAGCAACACATTCAGCGACTCATTTTTATATTATAGATTAGCCTTTTAAACTGATTAGTTGCCACCCATAACCATGACGTAATACAGATAAGTGACGGCATTGACGTATAATTAGATCATGACTTCATGAGTATATCTACGTCACAGCAAACGCTTTACTTTACTTGATCATGACTTGATCATAATTTTTATACAAATTGCTATTCATCGCTGCATGGAAAAATTGGGTCACTAGTACCTACTATTACAACACGTATAGCCATAGACATGACTACATTGTATTAAAAAGCTGGAAAATTACTTTTGTTAAACGCGCCAATCTCTAGTACTGATAATTGGAATTTAAAAATCCTATACTTTTGGATAGCCTATTTATCGAGGAAGGCTATACTCGTAGGCTCTACAACAACACGAATGTAGTTGCAATCGACAGCTAATCTCTAATAAAATTATTTCGTTGTGATCGTTCATTAATTTTAGCTATATGATCCATATTTAAGTAAATATTGTTCTAAAACCTTTCATAATAAAATTACAAAAATTATATTTAGATTAAATATAATATCTTTTGCTTAAGGCTTCATTAAAATAGGCGAGGAAGGTTAAAATTAGTTCCATATATTACAAAATTAATCTTTGTTACATACTATGTACCTCTAAAACTAAATAGCAGATAAAAAGCCACAAGGCTAAAAATACGCAAGTAACGTGGCCAACTAGGCTACTATTCACGCGGGCTAAAAACAAACATGTTGCGTTTCACGTGCCTGAGGTGTAGCCAGGTGGGTTACTACGGCCGTATCAGTTGTATATATGTATTATTCATACAAGGCTACAAGGGCATTCATATTCATAGCGCACGCTAAGAAATAATTCCCTTAATTATCGTGGGTTAATAGAAGGCTAATATGGACTTACAAGTCAATGAAAAAAGAGGGAGAAAAAAAGTTAAATTAATGGGTACTAAATATCCTGTTTTGTTTTAATGTGTGTTTTCTTTTTTTTTAAAATATTAACACTATTTTTGCAATTATGATTTATCTTGAACTTTAACTTTTTTATGTTTAGAACCAAATATACAATATATTAGCAAAATACAAGATGCCATTTTTAAACGGTTTTATTTAGCTCACCCCGTTTGTTTTATTTTTTATTCTTGGGTCAAATTTAGTAATTCAAATTTCACCCTCTTCCTGTCAACCGATTAATCTGAAATTTTGTATACACTTTGGATTTTGGTGACAATACAATTATGTTTATTCATTATCATTATAAATTCAAGATGGCCGCCGCTACAAAATGGCGGATAATTTATGTTTTATTAATCCCATCAATATGGGTATCAAATGAAAGGGCTCAACAAGCAGAATACAATATACTATAAAAAATTGAAATCCAAGATGGCGGCCGCTACAAAATGGCGGATAACGTAGGTTTTATCAATCCCATCAATATGGGTATCAAATGAAAGGGATCAACAAGCAAAATACAATATACTATAAAAAATTGAAATACAAGATGGCGGCCGCTACAAAATGGCGGATAACGTAGGTTTTATCGATCCCATCAATATGGGTATCAAATGAAAGTGCTCAACCAGTATAATCAATGTACTATATAAAATTAAAATCCAAGATGGCGGCCTCTACAAAATGGCGGATAACTTAGGTTTTATCAATCCCATCAACATGATGATGTACAACACTACAAGTAGAATACAATTTACTATGCAAAATTGAAATCTAAGCTGGCCGCCGCTACCAAATGTCTGATAACAATTTTTTATCAATCCCACCAATATGGGTATCAAATAAAAGGGCTTGACAAGAAGAATACAGTGCACTATACAACCTCAATATTTAAGATGGGCCTTGCAATAATGAAGCACTAAATGAATTAAACAGAATGCGAAATAAAAACTAAAAACTAGAAAATAAAAATAGGTAAAAAAACTTTTTAAGTTAAACGGTTTTATGTTAAACATACATTGCAATGTTTAAGATAAATGTACTAAAAACCAAAAAATAATAAAATAGATACAGTCGTGGGAATTATAAACATATGCATAGACTAGACTAAAATAAAACCGTGGGGCACGTCAATTGTCTACAAATTATCGACTTAATGTGCGATAGAAGAATCGTTTAATTCGTCGTTAAAATAGGCAGTTGGCCCGCAGACGGTGAGGAAATTACTTACTATTTTCTTGCTCATGGAAATTCCAATAGTTATACACTCCATGTAAATAAAAGAGATGTTTCAACTAGTTTATCGTTGGACATTCACACTGCTGGCTGACGAGGAATCGTTTCACTGCTCGTAGTTTGTCTTTAATCGACAAAACATATGATAAAAGTACTACTCGCTCACCACTATGAAACCCTAAAACTCGCTTATAATCGAGCTTGCTAGCTTGTTTCCACATTCTAGCCCTACTTATCACACGTCCATCGTTGTCGGTTGAACAACTGCCTAATTATAGTGTAACATTACAAAACAAACATTTTAATCAACGATTGTAGACAATTGACGTGCCCCACGGTTTTATTTTAGTCTAGTCTATGCATATGTTTATAATTCCCACGACTGTATCTATTTTATTATTTTTTGGTTTTTAGTACATTTATCTTAAACATTGCAATGTATGTTTAACATAAAACCGTTTAACTTAAAAAGTTTTTTTACCTATTTTTTGTTCATCTTTAATTGTTTATAACTATTGCAATTTTTTATGTGCTAGTACACGCTTTTAGAACATTTTTCTAGGTGTCATTCCGGCTCCAATGAGCTATCACACATAATTTTAAGAGCAGTATCTCTATTTTTTACCATTTTCAACTTGTCGACTAGACTAATTTGTCTTTGTAACTGAGAAATCTATGAGAAACTCTTGATAAACTTTACGATTCTAATTCACTATGTTCGTACAGAAGTAAACATTCCTAAATGTTTACCTAACTCAATGTAAAGTACGGCTCAGTCTCGAACACTATCTTGAATCATAACTACTTTCGCCGAGTAAATTATTAACTAGACGACTCACGCGGTGTCACTTGTATTGCCAGTTCTATGATCGCGTTGATTTTTTTTATGCAGGAACCTTAGTTGAAGACATATATTATACTTCGCAATCATTTCAGGCTTATTTCAGGTTTCATTTATTTGGTGTTATGTTAATCTGAAACCATTTAAGGAATCTCAATACGTTTTAAAATTTAGGTACATAAAACATATTTATAAGTGTTTTATTCTAACCCAAAAAAAAAGGTATTTTGTTATTCAGTTGACGTAATATACCTTGGAGGTCGTCGGATGTTATTTCCGGATAATGCGGCTTTCTAGTAGCGAAAGGATTATTAAAATGAGTTCAGTCGTATGTTAATTACAATCATACTAATGTTTCCAAAACATTTTATATACGATTATCTTATAATATACGTGCAATGTCATTTCATACATAATGATTCCACTATAATGTCACGGCTAAAATCTACCTCACAAAAATATAAATGTCAATCAAAAAATATTATTTAAATTAATATATTTGGTAGAAAAATGTGTTGCATATAATTACGTAGCTGTTGTCCGGTGTTTTCCTCACAGAAGTAAATTGTGTATAAATTCGAAGAAAAAAATAATATTCTAAAGCCAGTAACTCTATCATTTTCATTATGGCTAGATCGTTGACCTAATTTGCTGAATATCCCTGCGTTCTGCTCCGGGAGTTTAGTATCCAGTGCTTTCTGCTCCGGGGTCGTTGAGTCATTATTTCCCCGCCCCGAGATATGAAATAATGGCAAATAAGTTTATCAAAGGCGTCTCATTTTTTAAGTATCGACAAACAAGAAATTAATACAAAATTCTCGTCACAAATTGCCAAGATGATAAATTCAAGACGGCAAATAGTTCACGACAGATGTTTAACGAACCCGTGCAGCTGACTGTACAAATATTTAAACAAGAACGGTTGAACAACGGCCGAGTGCCCGTTATGATAATAATAACGAAACTGTGCGTATTGGAGACTGAACGGGTTTCGAAAATTTTATAGGAAACTATTGTTGTACGAATATATTCAAAGGAAAGTCTGGATATTTGCATTTATATACAATACCGTCTTCTCCATAAGGGCACACAGGGCCCGTGCCCAGGGCCCCCAATCTTCAAGGGGCCCCAAAGGACTGACAATTTCTCTTACACATTTATTATCAAAACATTTTTGTCGGGCACATTACACTTTTTTCACAGACCAGTAATCTTATCAGAAGATATTTACAAGGCATATATACTACGCTATTACATCAATGGTCAATAAAAACAATGTTATTATAATTCGCTTTTTTTACTTTCCAAAAGGGCCCCAAATTCTTGTGTGCCCAAGGGCCCCAGCCTAGTTTGAGACGGCCCTGTTTATATATATATTGTTGTATTAAAAATCGTACATCAATCGGCTGTTTAATACTAAAAATACAGACGATCGTGTTTTATGTAAACAAGCTAATCATAATTATACAACTGTCTGTTCAAATCTGTATATTTTTGTTAAAAATTATATCTCTTAATAAGCTTGAACACATAATACTGGTATATCGAGTAGTCGTGTGACAAGAATCTTTAGTGGATTACCTTCTTATGTAAATAAATTATTGAATGAATAATGTTGGAATTCGGCTAAGTGTGTTACAAATATTTGTGTGTTGTAAACATTTTATAAAACTATTTTCTCTAATTTAATTTAAATAAAAATATATTTGAATGAGATTGTGCTTAAAAAAACACGAGGTTTTGTAAAACGTGTTGTTACAAAAACGATTTTTCACAAATATTACAAAATACTAAAAATTCGAGTTGCAAAATTTTTAGACAGGAATGTTTGAGATTTCTGTGAACATCCTAATTTTTGAATCATAGTTCACAATCAACTATTTATCATGTTAATTTTACATCGAGAAAAAGTACTCCATATTCTAAAATTTACTTTAAAACTCTTAAATAAAAAATACCTTGAAACTGTTATCAAAAACGTCGCACAAGGAAAAACAACAAAAATATAATCCTTCCATAGAGTAAACATAACCAATTACAAACAGGCTCATAGTTCTCATTTCCTTGTATAATCCTACGCGAATGAACCGTCACAATATTATTATTGTATTGATTAGTTTTAGTATTTACCGTACATTAAGTACCACAATATCGTGTTCTGGACATTGTTACAAGTTTTATTGCACGTGTTGAAATTATCTCACGTGTGAAATCGTGTCAAAATCTCTTTTATTGTAGGTATGTATAATTTTTTTTTACTTTCATTTTTTACATTGTACGAAAACTAAATAAGTAGGGAAGAGTCAGAATCGCATGTTAAGTGTCCCTTACCACTAGAATTTAAGTGTGTAGAAATTATATTATTTATGGGGAGAGGTTAAATTTTATTTTTATTAATTATGAAGTAGTGGCTATGTTTGTTATTGTATTAGTATTAAGGATTCAAAGAAAGAGTACTGTAATTATAGAAATAATGGAGGAAACAAGAGTGGTCTTACAATCATTGGCTTCCGGTAGCATCCTTTAAATACGAAATATTAAAATTTTTATTCAGAATTATATGTAAATATATCTTCATTTTCAAATACATTGCACGTAAATGAATAGAATGTTATTTGTTAACATGTAATAGTTTAGCTTTCAGCCCTCACGTTTGCGCTTATAGCGGAATACTTTTCCTAACTCCAAACTCTTTTCTTCTCACAGATTCAACATAAAAGTTCTAAAAATAACAAATACGCAATCAACATCTATATTAAGTTATATATATAAGTCAATTTTCCTCGTAGGTCGACTCGTTTCAGCAGCCCTGCGTACAGCGCGTGCTCTACGGATAGCTCGTTCGCTGAACAAGCGTTGGCCGACGCTAGCGTTCTGCTCGACCGCGAACCTACCACCGACCACCTTCCCTACCGTCTGTACAAGATGGCTGGAGAGTACTGGAAGTGAGTTGAGATCTTTTTATAGACTGACGCTTTCTAACCATAAAAGTCTCGATCATCTGTGATACTGCCTCGTTAATACGACACGATTGTCCAGAGGGTGGGGCCACTAGATATCTATCCGATAACTAGTTGGAACCGCTACGGGTACGCGACCCCGGACTACTCTAGTTGCTAGTGTCACACACCCCTCCCCGTGATCCGTGGCACTGGTATCCGTAACCCCAGATCCTTCTCTCACATAAATCCTTCTCACCTATCCTTCTTCTTACCTTAAATTTCCCAAGGAGGGTTGATGTCAGGCAGGCGGCCGGTCGTAAAATATACAAGCCAAATCACATTACAACATGGAAAACATGTTGTGCCGACCCTACATAAGTGGGATAAGGGCAGGAAGATGATGATGATGACGATAATGGAACGTACATAAATATACTAGAAACTTATTAAAAATAACTAAAAAAATAACTTCGGGAAGGACATATATTTTTTTCTTTAAATATTTTAAAGAATGTCCAATTCATCTGCTCAACTAGTTCAGACAGATGCGGGCGTATTTATGAACAATTGGACGCATCTGTCGGCTACATTCTATGTAAATTTGTGATGGCCTTCACATCACCTGTACTATGTTATAGTTATGAAATTATTATTAAAAAAAAAAGTTTATATATTAAAGAACTTTAAACATTTTAGCCTGTAGCATCCCACTGTCAGGCAAAAGCCTAATCTATTAGACAAGTTTAGGATGTTGTTGTTTTGTGGATAAACCACCACGTTCCACCACTGCGAATTGACAGATGGTTTTACCAACAATAGTAACGATACATATCAGGTGTCTATGTTAGCAGTCGGTACAGATAAATGTAACTGCTCTTCGACGCACGCTGGGGAGACCCAAATGAACATACATCCACAACCTACATAGTTAGCGGATATATTCCCTACTATGAGTAACGGTCGCTATCAGGTGTACATGATAACAACCGGAACCGACGGCTTAACGTGTTCTCCAAGTCACAGTGGGGAGACCCATATTTGTTGTATTTATACAGGTAATTAAACATGTGCCCGCCAACGTTTAGTTAACTTATTCTAATTGGACATCAGACGAGTCTTAAAATATTAAAAAAGAAAATTTAAAGCGGAAATTAATCGGTAAAATCAAGAAGCACAACTAGTACAAAAACATGTTACAAAGTATTTTACGATGCAGTTGTTTTCACGCAGACGTCTGATGTTATCGTAACGATAAGACCATTTTAAACATTTAAACAATAAAATGCGAAAGTATCTCACGTAAATATTAAATTAATTATTCTTTGTATAAAATATTTAAAGACAGAGTTGGCTTTTTATATTGCTGTTCGTGTAGGTCACTATACTGAGCTTTCCATAAATTCAATTTAAGGAATATATTAATAATAAAATCAACTGAATTACCAAAGCAAGAATCCTTAGTTTCCAAATCTGGCACTAGTGAATGCTATTCAACTGCACCTCAAAAGTTCTGTTTATAATAAAAATAAATTATAATGTAACGCTCAAAAAATAGCTAGTTTACAAAATAAAATTAGTTACAGAAATAAAATAACCGAGTTTCTTGTCATTCAATCCAAAGGTATTTGATATCCCACAATTTTTAGTCACATCCGCACATATTAAAAGCGATTTATTTCTTACATTTTGTACACTATACATAAAGAATTGAAACATTGTAATTTCAGATCTGACTATGTAGCGAATAAAAGTCTGTTTGACTGGTTAATGATATTATGACGATGAATATGAATATGATAATGAGTATTATGTATCATGTATACATCCATATGCATTAAGCAAAAAGCGGTTATTTTAATATTACACCCAGACATTCCAATTTTATTTATTTGTATAGATGATTTGAATGATCAAGTGACGTGACGTGGCTAAGCTATGTGACAGCGAAGAGTCACTATTTTTTAATGAGAGTAGAATATAATAAACTTGGTAAAACAAAGAAAATTTCCTGTAACATCTCCTCAATAAATGGAAAAAAAATCTAAGTTTCCAGTATAGATTTCAGTTCAATAAACTTAACTGTAAAATTTAATAATTCGAAGCACGTTGTAATGTAATTAATATGCTAGTTTTGCTTGAGAGATTGCAATCGCATACAGATTTTGATTCTATCGCATTTTATGCAACAAATAACGATTTCTTTAATAGCTTTAAAATATAAATATTTTATTTTTTTGCGCTTTTTAAAAATACACGAAAAAAAATATAAATTCAATTGAGCATAAAGACAGTATTTTATATAAACAAATATTTTTGAAAAAAGCATTGTTTATAAAACCAATTTCGTTTAAAAAACTTGTAGAAAAAAATAATTTTATTTGAAGTTTTACTGTTTAAAAAAAATATACAATTGTGGTTAGATACAAGCGAACACTTCACAAGTATATACCAATGAACGGAATTTCTGCACGTTATCTAATTAATGTTTTTACGAATTTTAAAGGCTTTCGATAGTATTTTTGTATGATAAGTAAGTGAAACCTAATGTAAACTCTATGCTATCATAATCATAACACTTTGTTTATTTATAAAAATAATTTGAAATTAATTTAAAAATTATAAATAGTATGAAATTAACAATTGCCGTAGATCGATTGAAAATTAGTGCACATAAAACCGAGATCGAGAAAGAGGCATCTAGTGAAGTCGGATTTTGAGTATCCATTTAATTTATTAATTTTTTTGAATGTAGTTTTTGCTTTTAAATGATTTTTTCAGTCTCAATGTAGGACTGTCAATAAAGTAGGTATATTATATAATGATGTAGTTAATTATGTTTGTAGATAAACTCGCTATATAGCGAACCTAATAAATGAAATAAAAATAAAATGTACATTCTATATACCAACACGATGATAACTGTCAATTAGTCAGTAGGTCGGAGGGTATTTAAAAATAATATAACCGTTCGTAGATGTCAAATTTTTAAGAGTTAATTGTGAGCGATAAGCAATATACAGTAAGCGAGTGACAAAAATGCAATTATTTTGACTTCATTAGTAATTTTTTCATAGTTTATATATTTTTTGACTTTAAATGTGTTTGTTTCGTTATTTTTAAACATGGAAGACGCAGTAAAAGTTGTTGACGTTGAAACGTATGAAGAGATGATTGTTTTGGGGTAAGTTTAGTCAAAAATGATTATGTATTCATACTTCAGTTTAGTATTCTTAATTAAGGTACATTATATTAACTCACATTTATGGTGTGTGTCTTACCATCAAGGTATTTATCTATATAAATATAAAATGTGTTCCTAAGGACCAATTCGGCAATTTTTTTTTTTTTCAAATACTTAGAGCATGTTTCTTCTTACTTTATAAAAAAATAAGAAAAATGCGCAGAAAATTTTAGAAAACGAAACGATAATCTAAAATTTAATTTGAAAGGCAACGCCAGTCAGTTTGTTTGAACGCGCTAATCGATATTTTTATAATGTAAGATTTTAGTACGTCATTTCCTCAAATTAACGCAATTGACACTGCGGGACACAGCTAGTAACAGATACATAGAAATCCTATGTTAACCGAGAAGGTAAAATACACTTACGGATGACATTAAAAAGCTTGAGCATCAAAATGTACACACCAACATCTCTTACATTCGAGACAATTATTTTTAGTCCATTATGCTATTACTCATCATTGAATTGTTCGTTCCCATGAAATTTAAAAGGAAAACATCGCGTCTACATTTTGTATTGTTTTAAGTTCTAATTGGTTGTTAGGGTTATACAATAAAAGTATCAAAACCTAGTCCGGCCGTTCGTATGTTTAAAATAAGTTCAGTTCTATATTTGCGCGCGCACAGCAAATGTCAAACGTTTGTGGCACTAGAATCGAAAGATTTCATCTGGTTTATTATGTTTAAGTCTGTATTAATAAAACAGTCTATAATAGTTTTATTATCATTTTATTTGATAGCTTGATTGTCACTGTTGTGTCCAGAGTGTTGTGTAAGCTCTAATTATGAATAAAATTGTCAGGTACTTTTGTTCTATGACTACATTATACTTGTATGAGTTGTATGTGTCTAAGATAAAGAATTGTTTACATTATAATTTAAAATTGGTAAAATTTAATCATTTTTTAATTTTGAATTTATTTAGGTACTGAAATGATTTGATCTAGACATATTTGAGAGACAATCTTAGCTAAAATTTAACTTAATTTTGTGAACTTAATAAACACTGTGTTTTTAATAATTGTCGTCAGCTAATTAAGTATTATATATGTATGTATATGTGTATGTAACATGTATATCTGTTTGTATCTCTTTATGTATGTATGTATGTGTGAATTTGTATAGTCTGTATATGAATTATTTGCTCGTGTATATAATATAACGATTGCCACTAACGTTACCTTATTTTTCCTCTCATTTTTTTTAATGTGACTTTTACTAATACTCAATTTTGCGCACCTACAAACGTCCGCTTTTGTACATCCTATGGTTGGCTGGTGCTTTTAGCATTAAGCCCGCCTTTTGTACAATTCTTGAATATATTGTGCAATAAAGTATTAATAAATGAATAATTCTATATGAATAAAAAAAAAATACTCACACAAAGTAAAATATAGAATTCAAAATCGTTTGAAATTTGAACACTAATAATCTAAATAACAAAAAAGCATAAAATTCTAGATGCTATGTATTTAACTTAAGAAAAACTAAACATAATTCCATAGAAAGTCAAAGTAAAGCAAGAAATATATAATTTTTATTGTAATCAATATAAACTGGCATGCATAAGAATAGAAGATAATATTATTGAATTTTTTGTTTTTCAGTAAATACCCCAAAACGGACTACACATATTCGCCGCTGTCGCGCGACCGAGTGGAGCTGGCTCCAGGGCAAGTCGCGGTGCCGAACATGTCTAGACGTTCCCTATCCCAGTTCCGGATCCAAGGTCCAAACACAGTCGACGAACCGGATATACCCGCGACTACCGTGTGGAAAACTAGCTCCGTCCGAAAGAGGTTCACCGTAAGTACGAGTACAATATTAGCTAGTTATATGTATGTATGTTTTGTTCAGTTAGGGAACAACAAGAAATATCCTGTTAAAAGTCTGGAGCAGCCCGACTGGGGAAGTACCTCAACTTTACATAATATCACATTTAAATGACACTGCTCTTAGCTGTGTTGCGTTTGTGTGTAAGGTGGCCAGAACTCCTGGGAAGGGTCAGGGGTAGGGTCTCGGAGGGTGTTACAGGCGTCTATAGGCTATGGTAACCGCTAACTAACAGGTAGGCCGTACGCTTGTTTCCTAATGCTGATGCATGGATGTATGAAAAAAAAGTTTGATCAGATGTTGCAACATTGTAGAGGTATTAACTAGCCCTTTGGCGCAGAGTGCGGTGATCCTGCTTTCTGCTCCCGGGGTTTATTCGATACCTGCTCCAAGTCCGGTTACCTATATGACAAGCTTAAAGTTGCTTATCTTAGGAATAGACAAACAACATATATACTGACAAAGGAAATATATAGCTAAGATAAATTTTTAAAGTACTTTGTACCAAAAACAACTAAAGTAGTTAAAACCTCAATTCTAATATGTAAAACACTACCTTTCAGGCGATAGACAGCTCAGATGACGAATCGTACATCCGTAACGGTGCCTACAAGAGAGCTGATGATCGGTGGTGGATCACTCGACTAGTATCTGCTATTGTGGCTACTATTACGACTACCACTAGCAACGCTTATAGAAAAGTTGTTGGACCGTCCCATCGATACCCATACACTGATAGAAGACCAGCAAGAAGTAAGTATAATTTTGTAGTAGACCAGCTGAACAGTTCTAAAGCTTATAATTAGAGTGTAGCCTTTAAGTTAACAGTATAAAAGACGTTTTAAACCCGTATTGAGGTACATGTAAGTTATACCTTGCTTGAAATTTCACCCTGATTGAGGCAGTAGTTTAATTTTATAGAAAATCACTGCCAAATAATACTATTCTCAAGTAGTGTTGTGGTCCTGTGGCATGTGAGATAGTTATGGCTGCTAGAAAAAAATTGAGTGTATGATCATCATCAGGGTTGTGATGCTTTTGAAGTTTCATTGTACTAAAGGTACAGTAACTGCTTACTAGAAAGCAGACTAAACCTGTTAGTATAAAAAATAATTCTTTTAAAATATTAGAATAGATAACAGGCGAATATGTCACTTTTAGTTAGTTAATCTTTATTAATATGTAATACAGATACTATTGAATTATGTTTTTTTTTTGTTGTATTTAATATAAAAATCAAAGCCTTTTAGAACATTATAACAAATAACTTCACGTTTTTAATACGAAAATGTTTGAAATATTTTAATCAAAGTAAATAATAGTTTTAAAAAATCAACTTAAATGAAAACTATAATGTATACATTTTTTTCTTACAGGTGGACTTGTTTCACGAACAGCATCTGTAGCTACCGCACCTTTCCTTTGGATCTACACCATTATAAAGACCATCGTTACAACTGTCACTGAAACTGTAAGTATACTCATCAATAAATTTATAAATCATACAAGTTAGAGCAATACTAATTCGTTTATATATGTTCTCTTTTCTGATGCTGTATTTTCCAAATTAATCACTATATCAAATGTGAAATCTTCATCGAACAATGTTAGAGAGCTTCCCCCAAACATACTAGCCATATATTCTTACTACCCCCAATATGCCTGCTCTGATTGTCTGATTGCTATGAACTTTTTTTGAAAAGCAAACTACATAATTAGGGTAAAAATGAGTACGAATTGCCGTTATCCTAATATAAAACAATTTAATTTTTATTCAGATAACATCGAGCCAATCAGATCAAAATGAGAAGTTTGTGGGAAGGTACAAAGAGAAAGCCGTTGTTAAACGACGTTTGTGGCCGTGGTTACTGCTGCTGTTGTTGCCATCGCTCGGATATGGCTGTGAGTATAAAGACACATGATTACATACAAATGAATATGCATTAAATTCAAAGATATGTTGAATAAGAACTAAATATGTGGCATTTATTATTTTTGTTTAGTTTGATTTTAATAGAACAATTGTAGTAGAGTATAGAATAGTAGTAGGTATAGTTGTAATAGTAATATGTGTTATAATTATTTTTCTGTTTTATTCAATACATAAAATTTTGTTTCAACATTAGTAAAATATATAGTTTCCTGAGCATAAACCAAGATATTCTTATTTGTACTCAAAAAAGTACTCGTCAACAAATAAATGAAGACAATACTGTAATTTTATTCTTGATAATGTAGGTAAATATTATTTTAATCACGAATTTCTTTCAGTGCACTACACGTACGAAAACTATGAACACTTAGCATTTCCAAATTTTACCGATTTCAACATAGATTTATCCGAGTTCTCAGCTAAAGTAACGAACATCAGCCTACCCTCTCTACCCTCATTACCGAACATAACATTGCCAGAGTTTCCAGGTCTGAATATAACATTGCCAGAAATCAATATTACATTGCCAGACGTGAGCAATAAATTACCAGTGGTAACGAAAACATACAAGGAATACAAAGCTGTCGTACAAGATAGGATGGCTGACGCCTCTGATTATATAGTTGTAGTAGCTGACAGTTGCTGGGAAGAAATTCGACGTTTGTGGCGCGGAATTATTGGATGATCATACTTATTTAATATTATAATACAACCATGATAATATTGACCGTTGTATACTTTGTGAACACGCTCAAAAAAGTTTTTAAACAATATCCTATTTACTGTAGTTTGTATACAGTATCTAATACTTAATATTAGAAATATGTAAAAACTATATAGTAGTATGAATTAATAGTCCACATACTTTATAAAATATTTGAATATATTGAAGTAGGTAACAAAGTGAGCCTATAATTGTTACACGTTACTTACCTAGACAATAAGGCATACATGAAAAATAAAATTGAAGTGATTGCAATTCTATTACTACATTTTTTCCATATGTTCAACTGAATATTGTGAAGGAACTACCTAATAGTAATTAGAAAAAAGTTGTACATCTCTGTTGCAGCTAAGAGCCGAGAATTCAATATAAGTAACATATTTATAAAGAGCAATTTCATCACAATTTTAATTATAAATATTAAACATCAAGAACTATAGAAGAAATTTAATTTTATTTTGATATTTATCACAGTTAATAGATTATTATATATATTGATAATATTATACTAGTTAAAAACCATAAATATATTACATATCATGGTGCTTATGTCTTTAAATAGTCTAATAACAAATAGCTCTCTTCCCTTGAAAACATTACTTTTACTGACTGTTTTTAACGACTGTTACTATATTTTATATAATAAATATTTTTAAGTTTAATTACTGCCACATGTAAAAAGGTAAAATCGTGAGTTACAAGAAGCCTATTTACAAATAAACAATAATGAAAATGAATATTTTTAGTTTTTAATGAGTATGCCCATTAAAGGAAATATATTTTTATATTTTTTCATATTATCGTGGTTGCTATTTTAGTCATAATTATGTTCACGTTTAGGAAATGGAGAAGATTTTTTTAAACATTTGTTTTTCAGTAGTTAATTAAAGATCTCCATTGGCCAGTATCGAGATTAAAAATTGTAGCCTTCATAAATAGAATTCTGCAGAAAGCTTTAATCCAAGCCTAGAAATTAAAAAAGGAGTACCTATTTTTTAAACGAGAACCATTTTATTGTTCGGTTTAAGATTTGCGTACTTACATATAGTTTGTAAGCCATTTAAATTATTAATGATTTTTTTTTTTTAATTTTTTACAAGTACAAAATAATTCATATTTATTTTTCTATAAAATTATGATTTATTTATTAAATTTTACTTTAGTATGATTTTTTAGTTTATTTTAATTGTTCTTAGTTAAGCTTAATTTTAAAAGTTTTCTAATGTTTTTACGCTTTGTTACAACGAACTGGTGTGAAAATAAACCGCCTTTTTTAATTTTGTACTAACTTATATAATACAAAAAATTTTGCCAAAAAGATTAAATAAAAAAAATTGCATATTTGTCGTCACAATTTGATATTTTGCTTTAAATTTGTTGTACCTAATTGAAACTTTGCGTTGCCATATGTTGGAGTTTTGTTGTTTTATTTTTATTGTTTTTTTTTATTCTATATTCTAATTATATATTCTAATTATATTCAACTGTATCCCTAGTCTTTAAACATTATTTATTAATTTATTTGAGGCTAAATACAAATTGAAGAGATAATCCTAAAGGATATTTTTATTTAGTTCTTAAGCACAGATACTTATTTTTAATATATAAATAAGTATCTGTGCTTCAACTGTAATAACTGTTCTTTTTTTTTGTTCGTTAAAGAAAAAAAAAGAACAACTGTTCTTTTATATTAGTATTTATAATTTTTGAAAATTTTAATTTATTTTTCTATTATATAATTGTGATTTAATATATTATAAAGAATCAATTTATAAACACAAAACTTAAGAACTGTATTGAAGACAGATAATTTCTTACCTTTAAATGTTGTAATAAATATTATTTTATTTTGTATTGCTTAAAATACTTACATTTTTCTATTTTGAAAAGGTTTATCAATAGTTCATAATTGATAATTCGTTTAATTTTTATAATTTATGTTCAACATTTAGTTCTAAGAATTTTCATTTGTAATGATTTGGTTAAAAAAAAAATATAACATTATCGATAAGATTAACTAATATATATGGTAATTGTGCTGATTACTGTGCTATTTTTAAATTAAAATATAATTTTTGTATGCACTTACATCGTTTCCTTACCCCCGTCTCCCACATAATTCTTCCCTGGCAGATATGTAATATAAATAAAACAGGGAAGGATAGAAATAAATATCACCTATTGAAAGTGGTCGCATTAGGACGCAACACTTTTAGGTGAGTTTCATGAATATTATTTATTCTATAATATTAATTCTCTGTCCTTCCCTGTTCGCCTACCTTATCTGTAACGCTTTGTACCAACTTATGTGGGAAGGACAGGGAAACGCTTCGTAGTAACTAATAAGTACTTTTATTTTTCCAGATTACAGCTACAAAGAGAATATTCCCAATGTTAATTTTAACATTTTCGCTAAGGACAATATCGTCGATACTTATAAACCTCCAGAGATAGTTCAAGATACTGATTTGTCGAAACGCGTCGCTGCTCTAGAGAATTGGGCGTTAAACGTCGACACGCGTCTCAAATTCTTCGACCAAAAACTGTCAAAGTTCGACAATCTAGAAGCTCAAATCGAGCAGTATTCGTTCAGACACATGCAGCAAAATCTCGTAACTATTTTAAGTAATAACGACAACAGTGACGCAATAGCCGCCAAGTTGAAGCAACACTTCGACAAGAGCTACGTTACAAATGAACAATTGCAATTAATGAGTCAAGAGATACACGAACGGTTAATTAGTTCCTGGAAACCAGAAATTAATGAGGATAGTATACGTCGAATAGTGCAAGAGTATCTATTGTCAATAGAGAGGCGACAAATGGAGGTGATTGTAGAAAAAGTTAAGGAATATATAAGGGAAGTTGAAACCCGACCAGTAGAAGTTAGGACTGAAGTGGACTATGAGGCTATAAAGAAGTTGGTGGCTGGCATGCTTGAAGTTTATGACGCTGATAAGACAGGATTAGTTGACTACGCTTTGGAATCCGCTGGTTCGTATGCACAAAAAATACAATTGTTTCTTTACAATGCCACATTGTTGTTAGGAAAATCATCACTTCAGCCTATCGCAGTCTACTGCTGGACACAGGCCTCCACAAGTTCGCACCAAAAATAGCGTGAACTCATGTGTTTTGCCCATAGTCACCACGCTGGGCAGGCGGGTTGGTGATCGTAGGGCTGGCTTTGTCACACTGAAGACGCTGCTGCCCGTCTACGACCTGTGTGATATTTAGGAAAATAATATTCGTTATAAAAATTCTTACAAATGTCTTTGATATTTAAATTTGTTAATCATTATAAATTGTTTAAATATTCCTACAACCTGTACAAATAAAAATATCAATTTCAAGTCTGTGTTTTAGGCTACTCGCACCACTATATCAGAGCGGATGTATACATGTATAGCGGTATACCAATAATAAAATCATACAATTCCAGGGGGTCAAGTGATCTCGACCAAGTGCACGGAGCTATACCAGATCAAGACGAAGCAGTACTCGGTGCTGGGGCTGCCGGTGTGGTGGGTGTACACGTCGCCGCGGTACGCGCTGTCGCCCGGGGCCATGCCGGCCGAGTGCTGGGCCTTCCAGGGCTTCCCGGGCTACTTGGGTATATAAACACTACTTTCCTACTCCCCTATTCCCTCCAGGAGCTTCCTGAAAATGTAACAAAGCATTTGCGTTTATATCCCTGAAATTTTAAATAATTTTTTAAAATCGTAACTACCTACTTAAATAATTAACATTATGTACCACTCTGTTTTTAGTAATAAGGACATACGCGATTATCGAAGTTACTGGTTTCTCCCTGGAACACATGTCCAGGCTGCTAGCAGTTGAGGGGAAAATCGAATCAGCACCTAAAAACTTCTCTGTCTACGTAAGTTTAATTACAAATACGTTATTGAGGCATTTACAGGAAAATTGCTAAATGCAAAAAACAACATTGTAGTATTTTCAAGGTTTTTTTTTTTGTAAAACTAAGTCATTTACTTAAAAGAAAAACATTATAAAGATGCCATAATGTGTTATTTTATTACAAAAAAAATAATTTTCAAACATTGCATGAATTTATGAATATTTATGAACTAGACAATATTTCTAACAAAGGTCTTTATATTTCTGTTTTCTTGCAAGTGTTTCATTAATATAAATAGCTTCGCACTGAGAATAATATATCTTAGAATAATTGAATTTCTTCTATTTCGTTTATTATTCTATTTAAAAAAAATAATAACAGTTGCAAATGGATCTTTAAAAAATTTATCTATTTATTTATTTTATACTTTATTTTACGTAATTAAGCATAAAGATAGTTACAGACAGTGAAGTACAATGGGCATAAAATTAACTTTGTATATTAAAGTTGAGTTGCGGCTCATATTTAAATCTTCCTTTCAGGGTTTGCACGGTGAAATGGACCCAGATCCTCATCTATTTGGTGAATATATGTACGATGCAAACGGCACATCAATACAGTACTTCCCTGTGAAATATCCCAAGACGATAAACATAGACGGAGTAGAATATCCAGTAGCATATGACATAATTGAACTGAGGGTTGAAAGTAATCACGGGAACCCTACATACACCTGTGTCTACAGATTTAGGGTACATGGGAACCCTCTCAGTGACATACGTAAAGCGACAGAAGACAGCATAAGAGATAGTGAATCTTAACAAAAACTTTATGGAAAACAATCTGACGTGTGTGCTTGTGTGTTATAAGAGTGTTAAGAACATCTGAAATCAATTAGTGTCCAATGAATTTTTTAAACTATTCAGTATGTTAACTAAATGTGGCCTTAAACTACAGTTAATTTTAGAAGTCTGAAGTACAAAATGTGTTGTCTGTATAATAATATTTATGTAATAGTAACTTAGACTGAGATTTGTGCAATGAACTGACAAAATACCAACATTCGATTCTATAACTACTCGACTTACACAACTTTCTATGACTAAATTTTTAAATTGATGTGTTGTATATTTACTTGTGTTACAATTTATAGTTGTTTCAAATGCATAAATCTCATAACATATAATATTAGACTATTTCTTTGAATCTGTTGAAGACCCGCACAACACCAGTTAATACGCTTAGTTGTTCTGAGTACTTTATATTGATATATGTATGTAGGTTTTATTATTTTAAGTTTTGATTCAAATTAAGTTCTTATTAGTTATATTTTAATGTTTTAACAACAAGGATCTATAAGTCTATTACACGAAGTTCATAATCACCACAAGTTTATAAGTATGTTTTTAAAGCTATCAATAATTGACAGGTAAAAAATAATCATGCACTAAATAACACTTAAAAAATATACCATTTGTTCCTACAACCACTCAGTTTATTGACAAACCCAATACTGGTAATAAAAAAAATAATTTGTTCTGATCGTATTTTAGGCTTGTCGATCCTTAATTTATTTAAATTAGGCTTAATGAAGGAGCTAGTCCAGTTAGACGTTAGTAAATTTTATGGCAACTTAATTTTTAACGTTTTTTGTTTGTCTCAAACTAACATAGTTTTAAAATGAACCCAACGTCAGTGCTGACTTGAAAATCTTGAATATAAATTAAGTATACTTTTAAGTTCGTAGTTGAGTTGCTTTTGCACAAATCAACAATCATTTTTTGCAATATTTTTTTGCTTTTTTCACATTCCTTTCAATTTTTTGTGATCCAACACGTGGCTATTTCTATGTTTGAAAAACTTACGTAATTGGAATCATATACATATATATTTTTTAACTATACTTTGATAATGTTTTTTTTTTGTGTTTTATAAATTTAACCAGTATAGTTTGGTTTTTATAAATGCATGAAAACAATTCAACCAACAAGAACAAGCAATTCCAAAGAACAACAGCAATCGACTCTTATTTTGACGTTTTGTTTTATTATTGCAAATTTTATGTATATAAAGCTGCGCTTATAATATATTTATATTTACCAAAATACATAAATTAATTGCACTTTTATTACATTTATAATTTTTTTAAGTTTGAAAATTGGTAACATACACACAGCTTACAGTTTCTAAACCGTCTAATTTGTAAAGTCAATATTAGAAATTCTGAAATATTTTCATTTATAATTCTACGCTCTTAAGCAAACTAAAATTGTCTTCAAAAACAAATCAAGTAAAGTTTTCGAAGAACCCTATTTATGAATTTTTATGTAGTTCATTCATATATCGTTAATTTAAACCTAATTAGTTACCACTTTTAATGTTTTCAATAACCTCACATTTTAAACATTTTTGTAACAGAATTTTAATCATCGTCTAATTAACAATGACAGCTATAAAACTATTTTTAACTATTTATTATATAACGTGTGAATTATAAGGTAAGGGGTAACTTCTAAAGTAGTGACTTGATGTCGACAAAGTATTAAATAAAAAATTTACACAGAAGTTTTCAGTTGATAAATTTTGAAAAATTATACAGTACATTGCTTGCTTCGTTTACTAACCATGATATTTTTTCTAAACATATTTGTCGATATTTATTTTAAACCTCACTATTTTATACTGAAATATCCAAGAAATTGTATCTGTAAAAATACTTTTAATTATGTCGAAATATTTGTGATGTTCGTAATAAAATCCAAAACTATTTTTATTTTAATTTTATAACATAATGATCTGAATCCTTAGATTTTACTTCTATTTAAAAAAACTTATTTAGTATTTAGCATCATCACGCCGCGTTGGCGCAACGGTCACAGCACTGGTTTGTGGCTGTTGCGCTGGCGGTTAAGGGTTCGATCCCCGCACATGATAAACATTTGTATTGATCATACAAATGTTTGCCATGGTCTGTGTTTGTGTGCAGTCCTTGTAGGTCTCCTCACCGTGCATCGGAGAGCACGTAGCCGTCGGCTGTTATCATGTACACGTAATAGCGATCGTTACTCATAGTAATATAACCGCCAACGCATTGGAGCAGCGTGGTGGATTAAGCTGACCCTTCTCCTACATGGGAAAAGAGACCTATACCCAGCAGTGAGATATTACAGGCTGAAGCGTTAGCACCATCACTACTTCATAACTCATTCATCTCGCATACTTGGTTGGTCATAAGTAACTATAAGATGACATAGGTATGTAATTGTTTATTAGATAGTATTCCTGTTGAACCTTACCATATTTATAAAACAAGGTTTCAATTTCAAGCTATTTAAGGAACATTAAATTAGCATTGTCTACTATAAAGACTGGATGACGCATTTATCGTGTGCATCGGAAATTGTCCAAAGAAAATCAGAGCTTAGATATCTATTTACGGCCCTGGTGACTATATCATCATGTCTGTTTTTGGATCTGAATTGTTATAACAATTTAAATGGAAAACACTGGATGTTTTATTTAGGTAAAACAAAAACTATTAAATTTAAATTTTAAGAATATCCCTCCACAAAAAAAAAATCTTTATCACAAAAATGCATTATGGAAAAGAGCTGATATTCTTCAAAGTATTGAATCGATTTTAGCCAAGCATACCTAAGAAGTAAGAACCACTACAAGGACCCGCTTTCACGTAAAAAAATCGCATCGAAATCAGTCAGCTATACAGACGCAGACATTAGCATCAAACTTATAGCATCCGGAGGATAAAAAAGATAGCCTTAAAATATGGTAAGTATATTCAGGTCGCGGTCTTTAACAATAAGTTTTGATGGAAATTCGTTATTAAAAATTAAACTAAAGGAAGCACAAAAATAATAGAGGATAAGGCTACACATTCTTCAGTTTTATAAAATCAATTCTCATCTCGACGTATTTCATAGCGGAAATAAAAGCTTCCTGCTGTTGTATTACTCCAGGAGGGAAAAGACAATGCTGAGCTTATCGCTAGAGTTCAACTCAGTTTACTTTTATGTTATTGTTTGTCAATTTGCTCAAGGATACTTGAAAGGTGGTAAGAAATCTGTTAAGTAGGTACCTATTATGAACTCTCGCACACACTTCTATCTCGTCGCTTGCCCTAGCCTATTTTGATAATTATTTTTTTGTAGGAAAGGAGATATCCCTAGTTTGGTACCATGATAAGGAAACTAGGATTCTCGATTTCTCTGGGATCCCATCATCAGAATGATGGGATCCCAGAGAAATCGAGGGAAACCCTCGAAAATCCGCATAGCTTTTTACTGGGTTTTTACCAGTTTTGATTATTTTTAATTTAATCGAAAGCCGATGTTTATTATGTGGTCACATTTAAATTTCATCGAGATCTGATTACAATTTTTGGAGTAATCTTTGATAATGCGGATTTACTTGACTATTTTTTCGTCTACCTACGTTGTATTATTTGTCGATATAATTGAAGTCGGTTTTTCTTCGTTTGCCAGCAAACACAATTATGCCTGCAGATTTCATTCAAGAATAAGTAACCTGCAGACTTCATTCAAGAATAAGTAATTTTAATTTTGTCGTGATTCAATACCTACATCTTCAAATCTTATAGTAATGATTATTTTTCTGGATTGTATGAGTTATTCTAAAAAAAACGTAAATTGAAACAAATAATAGTATAAAATAAAAATATTTTATGCATATTACAATTCACAAGCCACAGTAATGTGTTACATGATAGTATTATAGAGAATAATAATATATTGAATATCGTCATTTACTACATTACATATTTTATTCAACTTCGTTTGAGAAGTAGGTATCTTAGTTTGAGGTTTCATTTCCAAAAATTTGACTCCTAATTAAACAAATTTTACTGACGTTTCATTATATACTCAACTAGTTCTGCCCTACGGTTTTATGCATGTTCATTTGGAGGAAAAGTACTAAAACATTATAATTATGGCCTTAGTAAATAGCTATCGAATAAAGAATTTTTCAATTCAAACCAGTAGTTACTGAGAATGACGCGTTTAAAACTAACTTTTTAGTTTTATAATATTACTAGCGACCCGCCCCGACTTCGCGTGGTCGCAAAAACGGAGTTTCTCTACTATATTATGCATGTACTATAAATAGACACCGTCCTCTGGAATCCCTATTTACTAAAAGAAACCGTATCAAAATCTGTTGCGTAGTTTGGATCTAAACATACAGAGCATTAATTATTGGGTTAATAATATTGCTTTAAGTCAATCTATTTGGTATTTATTTTTGAAAGCGGTGTTGCGCTATTTTTAACGTTACTACCACGCTTACAGATGTTTATTTTCGTACAAAGTCAATGTCGAACGTTGCTCTTATCGAAAGCGCGCAAGTTTATTTTGATATAAACTATGTCAAGGATGGGTGAAAAGAAAGACAGGTTAATTTTTCAGATTTTTTTCTTGTATTTTTGTTATTTTATAATTTATAAATGACCTAGTAAGAAAGTAGTCTTATCCGTTTCAGCACATACAATCATCATTCATGAGATTACAAAAAGATCCTTTGGCGAGTGCAGTACCGAGGCCGGCGGTCGAGGCGCGCCCGCGGCGCCGCGCTCCGTCCTGCCGTCACTATTACGATTTAATTACATATAATAATATCTTACGTACAATTAAATTAACGGAGATTACAAGCCTGAGTTGAGCAGCCGGCCGCGGGACCGGCCGAGCCGCGGGCCGCTTCTGGTGGCAGCGTTGCGCTTCGATTGCGCGCTTAGAAGCACTTCCTGTGGACGATCGAGGGGCCAGACTCGTCGTACTCCTGCTTGGAGATCCACATCTGTTGGAAGGTCGACAGAGAGGCAAGGATGGATCCTCCGATCCATACGGAGTACTTTCTCTCTGGAGGAGCGATGATTTTGATTTTCATTGTAGAGGGAGCTAAGGCTGTGATTTCCTTCTGCATACGGTCGGCGATACCCGGGTACATTGTGGTACCTCCGGACAGTACTGTGTTGGCGTACAAGTCCTTACGGATGTCGACGTCGCACTTCATGATGGAGTTGTATGTGGTTTCGTGGATGCCGCACGCTTCCATACCCAAGAATGAGGGCTGGAAGAGGGCCTCTGGGCAACGGAATCTCTCGTTACCGATGGTGATGACCTGACCGTCGGGAAGTTCGTAGGACTTCTCGAGCGAGCTGCTGGAGGCGGCTGTGGCCATCTCCTGCTCGAAGTCGAGAGCGACGTAGCAGAGCTTCTCCTTAATGTCGCGCACGATTTCACGCTCGGCGGTGGTGGTGAACGAGTATCCGCGCTCGGTGAGGATCTTCATCAGGTAGTCGGTGAGGTCCCTACCGGCCAAGTCCAGACGGAGGATGGCATGCGGCAGCGCGTATCCCTCGTAGATGGGGACCGTGTGTGAGACACCGTCGCCGGAGTCCAGCACGATACCGGTGGTACGACCGGAAGCGTACAGCGAGAGCACGGCTTGGATGGCGACGTACATGGCGGGCGTATTGAAGGTCTCGAACATGATTTGTGTCATCTTTTCTCTGTAACAAGGCAGAAGCGAGCGTTAGCATTGCGCCGAACGTGACCGAACAAGGGTATTGAACGTCAGTTAAAGTACGTAAATTCGAGAGTCAGCGACACTCACCTGTTAGCCTTGGGGTTGAGGGGAGCTTCGGTGAGCAGCACGGGGTGTTCCTCGGGCGCCACACGCAGCTCGTTGTAGAAGGTGTGGTGCCAGATCTTCTCCATATCGTCCCAGTTGGTGACGATACCGTGCTCGATGGGGTATTTGAGTGTGAGGATACCTCTCTTGCTCTGGGCCTCGTCTCCTACATAGGAGTCCTTCTGTCCCATACCGACCATCACACCCTGGTGACGTGGGCGGCCCACAATCGAGGGGAAGACGGCGCGAGGCGCGTCGTCTCCGGCGAAACCGGCCTTGCACATACCGGATCCATTGTCCACTACCAGCGCGGCAACTTCTTCGTCGCACATTGTGAATTAAGTCTGTAAAAGTAGAAATTATTTGTTTTAATAATTATAATATTAAATAACAAAATATTACGTTAATAATTATTAAAATAAGTTTAAGTCGTTAAAAAAGAAGAAACCGAATTTCGTAGTAGTCTGGGCGAATTCAATGTCTATTAGCGAATCCTTAAAAGGCTCCGTGTTGAAATCACCCACGTCGCTGTGGGCGATAAGTCGAAGTTCCCTTAAAAGGAATCGTCTAATGAGAAGCTACGTTACGAGGACGTGGCGACTCACGCGGAGAGACACGGAGACGGGCGTTAACCGGTCGGTAAAAGTAGACGATGGTTTTTGCACTTTTCGGAAAAATTTATTTGGCTTAATACAAATAAAATTAATTATTATGACAAAATAACAGTACAAAAGCTTCGACCACGCCCTACCACAACCGGCCTTCCCGGTATCCCGACCGGCGCTACACGACCGGCCCGACTCCGTGTCACTGACCGCACACACTTTACTGCACTATGTTATCACTAAACACTAAAATAATAAACACGAATCACGTTTTGAGTGCACAATAATAAACTTACTTTAAATTAAATAGTCCTATTAAATAAATAAATTAATATCGCTATTGCACAGCCTCGGTTATGCTGCACAACACCTCAACTCGAGTACACTTCGTGGAATGTTGGCGGACGAGGGACCCGCAGTATATAAATGAGACCGGTTATCGGGGCGCCCCTACCCGCGAGCCCGCAACCGCGGCGAGCTATCCACCAATCGCAGAAATCCTGAGTTTTCGTTACCATATATGGTATTGCGCTGCAGGGAGCCTGCGCGTCCCCCCTTCCCCTCAGGCCGACGCCGCGGAACCGGCGTTGATAGCGCGCTACTTGATAACGACATCTCACGGTTCTCACACTGGCCTTTAAATTCTTTAGGTATTCATACTAGTCGACCCGAGTCTATATAATTAGATTACTATTAACATACATATATGCGTGCATGCATCAATTACAGTAGCGAAAGTAAAAAAATAATAATCAATATTGGCATCGTTCCAACACGCACAGATGTTTGAGGTGTTTACTACTTTCGCGATGATTTAGGGTTCTATTGGTCGTTATAGTACGCATCAATAATATAGTGTTAAGAAATATAATATACCTATATATTTTTTAATTTTTTAACAAATATTTTAAGAATAGATACATATTTTGTAGTAAGTACTAACTAATATAACTATATGTTAATTGTTGAATAAACTTACTCTGTTATTCAAGTAAGAGAAATAAAATATTATGTAGGTAAGTCGATCGATCTGTGAGAAATACAGACCACTTCTTTCATGCGTCGCTCGTGTGCGAAGGTTGATTTGCTTTACATGCAGATATCAGCTTATGAGTTCAGCCTACGCAAAACAATATCACCTGCTTAGCACATACTATTACTAAGGTACAATTTTTATATGTAATTTCGAGTATTATCAAAATGACCTATTAAATACATATATGTATTGACTGACAGTTTATCGTACTAATGTCAAACGATTATTCATAAATTAAAATTGGAATAATTCTTTTTCTGCGAACATTAATTTTTACACTTGTCGACCTCCTCAGTTCTCGCAGCAAACCGAATGCTTTACCATATATGGCCACGCGATTCTGATTGGTGAACGCTCGCAACGGTCACTACGTATACGTACACGAGCCGGGCTCATGTTCACACAAACATATTTGAAAATGTTTGTGTAGTAAGAACACTAAGAACGATTCATTCAATATCAAATAGTCGTCGGTTTTGTGATAAAGTAAGCTGACAAAATAACAAAGAACTCTTACACGGTAGGAGCGTTTCGGTTATAGGTTTTATTTGTTTGGGTCGGGTTATCTGTCTCGACGCATGCCTTATCTGTCATTGATTGAAATCACGTGACGTTTCGTTCTTTCTTGCATACCTGGGAACCGATGCTGCACGGTGCACATACAAGCAACGTTGAGATAATTATTATATGCATGAATAATTTATTTGTAGCCTTCAGCAAAAATTAATTAATGTTACAATAATATATTTTGGTTAAAACATCTAATAAGTTTAAATTAGTTAGTCTACGTATAATTATAATAAGCTCGGCAATTACTTATGTTAATACTTTACTTTTTAAAGCAGGTAAGATAAATAACGTTATATTCTGAGAGAATTTTACCGTTATCCATAATTTACGTAGGTATCAAATGTAGCTTTAGCTTGAAATTTTTTACTGAATAAGTATTTTTTTTAATACCTACATATTAATACTTACCAATGATTTTTTTTTTGTTATATTGTAAACATGGAAATTCTAAAATGCTGTTGCATTGCAGTATCAATTATCACTACATAGTATAAAACAGTCGCTTCCTGCTGTTTGTAGGTATGCTTAGATCTTTAAGACTACGCAACGGATTTTGATGCGGTTTTTTAATAGATAGGGTGATTCAAGAGGAAGGTTTATATGAATAATATATGCATATTATGCTAGAGAAACACTGATAATTTTAGAGGTTTCTAACGTATCTTTTGTTGTAGATAGTACCTACCTATTTAGTATCAGCACTGCAAAGACTAATTAGATAAGTTTTTCTATTTAAAAAAAAATCACGTTTTTATAATTTTCCTAGGAATTATTTTTTCCGACTGCAAAAAAGGAGGTTTCTCAATTTAACTACATATATATATATATATATATATTTTTTGTTCGCTGATAACTTCGTTGTTTGTGAACCGATTTTGATGATTCTTTTTTTGTTGAAATGTAGATATCCCGATGGTGGTATCATGATAAGGAGACCAGGATCTGATCATGGCATTCCAGAGAAATCAAGGTTAACCTTCGGAAATCGTAGTGGCAACTAGTGCGTTTTTTAATTTTATTCGTGTACTTACGTTGTATTACTTGTCGATGTACCTAATTGAGGTCGGTTTTTTTTTCGTTTGCGTGCAAACACAAATACTTAAACGTGATAAATTGCACAACGTGATGTTTTTGTTGTTGAGCCTTAGATTGTCATTGTCATTTGTGTCATTTGTAAGAGATGTCGAAAGGTCTTTAATTTAAACAAATGTAGGTAATTTTCTTTACTACAAAACTGTAACACTAATTTTTAAAATACATACATACATACATATAATCACGCCTCTTTCCCGTAGGGGTAGGCAGAGACCACTTCTTTCCACTTGCTACGATCCAATTCGATCTACGATCAATTTTTAAAATACTATTAACTATTAATATTATTGGATAAAAAAAAATATATTTAATGATTTTTTAGTATGAGGTCTATCAAACATTTTGTGTTCAGTATTTACTTACTTAGCGCGTGCTAAAATTAACTACATACATACATACGATTTTTGCGTAGATTAATTTTATTCATATTTCCTAACCTCTGACTTAGTAGCTATATTTATGTAAGTACGTATAAATTACGATGAGTCAGATCTCAGATGGTGTTGCGTCGCGCATGCGTACTACAACGCTGAATCAGCCCTCGGCCATCAGAAGTCATTTCCTAAGCCAAGGGTCCTAATTGAACGGTCAAGGCTAGGGATTTTTTACCTTACTTGTTGAATTATTTCCGATACGATTTCGACCGTAACATGTTCATTTCTTTTTAACCGACTTCCAAAAAAGGAGGAGGTTCTCAATTCGACTGTATTTTTTTTTTTTTTTTTTATGTATGTTACATCAGAACTTTCGCCCGTGTGGACCGATTTCGACAAATTTTGTTTTAATCGAAAGGTGGTGTGTGCCAATTGGTCCCATTTAAATTTATTTGAGATCTAACAACTACTTTTCGAGTTATATCTAATAATGTGTTTTTACTTGACGCTTTTTTCGTCGACCTACGTTGTATTATACCGCATCACTTTCTACTGGATATACCGATTTTGATAATTCTTTTTTTGTTGGAAAGGGGATATTCCTAGTTTGGTACCGTGATAAGGAAACTAGGATTTGATGATGGGATCCTAGAGGAATCGAGGGAAACTCTCGAAAATCCCTAATAACTTTTTACTGGGTGTACCGATTTTGATAATTTTTAATTTAATCGAAAGCTGATGTTTATCATGTGGTCACATATAAATTTTATCGAGATTTGATAACTACTTTTTGAGTAATCTTTAATAACGCGTAGTTGCTTGACTATTTTTTCGTCGATCTACGTTGTATTTACTTGTCGATGTAATTGAAGTCGGTTTTTTTTCGTTTGCGAGCAAACACAATTATTTAATACACAGTAGATCCACTCGATTTAAGTATTCTTTACATTCCCAATGATTTTATTATTTTTCAAAGATCTTTTTTACTACACAGGTACCAAAAAAATTCTTGATAAGTAATTTCACCAAGAGATAGGTTAAATATCATATAAAATATTCAAAACATAGTATCAGATTACAGTATTTCGTGATTCACTTTTATGCGAGAACTTCCTTGTTATTTCTGCGAAAAATTAATAAAGAACAAGGCTTAAGGTAATATTATTTTATATCCGTTTTGGATCTCACATGACTCAACGAAGGATACGTTATAAGGTACGAATAACAAGTTTAGAATACGCTATTGTATTGTAAGTATTTACTATTCGGAGAGAATACATATTACATATCGTGTTGTATTGAAATGATTCATTATCATGTGCATAATGTTCGCGAAGCCTTGAGCGAGTGTGACGAATTGCTTCCATGGCGTATACCTAACTTCGTTTAGGAAAATTCTTTACATTGAATTTTTATATCTACTAATGATTAATATCCATAGACTTTTTAAATTTAGATTAAACAATTACAGTATTGTTATGATACCTATGTTTTGGTTTTTGTAGCCGTAGTTTAAATGGATAGTTTGACAAAAAAATCCAAAAATTTTGTTAAATACATTTTATCAAAATCAAATAGGTACAGTAAAGTGTTATTATAGAAAAAGTCACTTCAAAACGAGCACCGAATCGTTATAAATATATATTTTTTTGTTTACGCTTTATTTGTTCACAAACACACGGTTTGTCCTTCATTCTATACATAAATATAACAAACCCTCACATCGTGTGCATTTATACCGTCCTACAAATCTATTCCTTAACTTTAACATCATAAGATGGATGGATTATGATTTTTTCAAACTAGAAAAAAGGTTTACTTCAAGTTAAAAGACAAGTTTTAAGTTTTAACATTCAAAAGGCACAATGTAGAGGATCTATCATCGCTCTAATGTTTTTTATTCACCTGCACAGGATACGATGTTTAAGGAATACCTACAGTGTTTGTATAAAAAGTAATCTGATTTTTTTTTTAATTTATGTCAAAAATTAGTGTCGAAGAAGGATATAAATTTTGTTTAAAAAAAATATATTAAGGTATAGTAATATATTTAAGCACTTAAAAATATTTTGTTTGATTACCTATTAGTTATTACATACTCTTCAAATATAGTCCAAGAATCTTCAGCTTATAAGTGATAAAACCACAATGATAAAAACTCTTTGCTTAGTATATTAGGTATAAAAAACAAATGAAGAAAACAAATGGCTGTACCAAAATAATCTGTAACCACTTCGCATAACTAAGATCAATTATAAAGTTTTAAATTATAGCAGACAGTAAAATTAACTTTATTTACTGAAATATGCCGTTATAGTTTTAACGGTTGAATATTATTAAGCAGTAAAAATATTGCTGTAAAAAGAATAATGAGTGTTTTTCACATAGGTACCATTCCTTATCGAATAGAATTTATGCCAGAACAGTAATATCTACAATTATATTCATACGATAGTAATTTATCAAGTAAATTGGGTATTCGTCTACTAACTGCATTCCTCCGGATGGGGGGCTCTATAGGTTTTATCGATCACGTTTCGCATGAAAAAAAATCCTAGCCTTTATTAAATTTAACTTCATTTAAATAGACGAGATACTTTGAAAAACTCGTCCCGTATGATACCTTTCGTGAGTGCGTAAGCTCGGCTATAATTAAATTAAATTAACCCTTCGCTTTGGGGAAAATTATTGGTCTTTGTTTATAAACACCGTGAGAAGCTTCTGGCCAAACGTCAAGCTATAATAATTAAGGTTCGGAATAATGCGTTAATGAACGAATTAGTTAGGAATGTCTAGTGTCAATAATCGGTCGGTAATTTCTGTAAATAAACCATTTACTAAAATTTAATAGTTTTCGAGTTTTAAGCAAAAAATCGTAAAAAAGAGCAGATTTTTTTTGCTTTTTTTGCGAATTTTTCAATGTCTCGTTACGAAATATGGTCCGCAAACCTCAGATTTGGATTCAGCACCTTAAAATACGCATAGAATGAAAAAAAATCAGAACTGCCCCAAAACTTTTCCATTAGCGGCCCTTTACACACAGTTTTTGTACAGATTGACTGAATTAATAAGTATATAACTCGAAAAGTTCTTGTTAGATTTCAATTAACTTTAAATAGGACCATATGTAACGAAACACCTTTCAATTAAAAAAAAACGTCAAAATCGGTCCGTCCACCCAATGAAAAGATCTGAGGTACACAAAAAAAGAAACAAATAATTGTTTGCTTGTAAACGAAAAAAAAAACGTTAAAAACGATGATTATCATGTGGTCAAATTTTTAAATTTGACCACATGATAAACATCTCATCAAGATCTGATTACAACTTTTAGAGTAGGTAATCTTTGATAATGCGTGTTTACTTGACTATTTTTTCGTCTACCTACGTTGTATTACTTGTCGATATAATTGAAGTCGGTTTTTCTTCGTTTGCCTGCAAACACAATTATTGTAAGTAGAATAAGTAAATTTTGTATTCGTTAATGCCCGGAGTCAGGACAAGGTTGGTATATAAGAAAATTACCTATGTATAAAAAAAAAAACGCGTTAAAGCAGTTCACCGGATCATTTAGTCATTATATAATTTGATATTATATTATATATTGTTTTAATATTATTTATTTAAGTAATATTACTAATTACATTTGTTGCCATGTAACTTTGTCTTACAATTAAATTAAAAGCACGCATAAAACATTGAATATAATAATTATATGCTTTATATTCGGTTTCTAACAACTTTCACAGCATAGAGAGTGTGTTTTACTTAATCAAACCACAAGTTTATTTTATATTCAAAATATAGTTACATATTAATGAGTTTATCATAGTACCTAGTAAAATATTTCATATAGCTACTAAAGAAATTGTTTACATGTAAATAGAAGTCACAATTTATTATAAAGATAGAGCATAAGAAATAAATAAACATTTCTTCATATTTCTAGTCTCCATCTAGTTTCAAATATTTACATGGACCTTGTAGAATAATTTAATTATTTGTTGGTAGTCTTTTTCTGTCAAAACCAAGCAAGTATTAAGGCAGATGTAATCGCTAGGATGTCTAGTCACAAATAATTAAAAAAAAAGCGAGCTTCTCATAGCATGTCTCGTATATTAAACGTACGTCTAGCCGTAGTTGTCTGGCGGGCTGACTGGAGGAGTAGAGGCAAATCGATCGCCGCCCCGCCCTTGACCCTCGCCTGCAGCGTCATGCATGTGTGTGGACTGTGGAGTGTCCCATTTGAGTTATTTTAGGACTACGACATTCTATCAAAATATATTCATTTTGATTAAAAATTAAGGATACTTAATAAAATATAATAACAATTTTTTACTTCTTTGTGTCAAAGCCAATTAACTTGCAACTAAATTTAATATGTGTTTGAAATATTGAATGCATATAGGTTAACATAATTTATTATAAATCGAAACAGACTATTCGGTTGCACCTCATTTAGTAATCAGCTAATTAAAACATCAATATCATTACTAATTGTTAATACTTGTCTAATACACAACACCAACATAATGTCAAATGACAAGGTATACGGTTGTATTATATTAACTTAATTTATTAATGACCTATAAAGTCTTTATGATTAAGTTATAAGCAAGTTAGTTTATTTCCTTATCAAAAACTTTACGAATGTTGATAGATATAGTTCTTACAAAGTAGCATCCACAAATAGAAGTGTTGCACTCATGACGTCACGCGGACAGACGAAACGTAGACGGCGTGTATCGGGATAATTATAGATCACACCGTAATCTGTAGGTCAGTTTGAAATAGCCAGCCTAAATATCGTAAGCGGTGAATACGTTGCGGCTGAATATACAACTTGGTCGGCAAATAAGCGTACGCCTCACCTAATGATAAGCGTTTACCGTAGCCTATAGACGCCTGCAATGCTACAAGGGTCGCAAGCGCGTTGGGGATCCTACCCCCAGTCCCCCTTAGGAGCTCTGGTCACCTTACTCACCACAGGAATACAACACTGCTTGAAAGCAGTATTATTTTCCCGTGATCTTTTGCAAGGTTGAGGTACTTCCCCAGTCGAGCTGCTCCAGATTTTGAGTAGGATATTTCCTGCTGTCCCTTACCTCAGTTAAAATCTATACTGTTATTTATCCTAGTATACCATTCCTTTGAAGCCAAGAATAACCATTCCGTATGTTTAATGAGGAAAACAAATAGACAACAAATTAATTAACTGTTATTCTATGTAAATATGTTGTTTTGTAAAACCGCAATTCAGGAAAGAACGCTTTACTGTTTATTTTCCTTACCTAAAAATAACGTTACAAATTATCCGTTTTATATTAGAGTTAAATGTACGAAGTGATTTTTAACTAGACGAAGTAACATTTGAAACTTCAATTTTTTAAAATAATCGACCATGTCGTATGGGTTCTTTGCCGTTTTTAAAGCAGTGCAATGATCTTAAGCCATTTCTTTAAGTCCATTTTGCAAGTTAATATCCTATTTATAAATAGTTACTATACGTATTATGCGATAAAATAGTGCATGTTATTAGAATTTAAATTCATAGATATATAAAAAAACCAACATTTCAAATTGTTTTAATTGACAGCGAGATTAGAAAAGAGCACCGTAAAATATGAATGTTTATGCTTAATCATCATCAACGGTATTTCTTTAAAATCGAGGTGTTAGAAAGAAAACTTCAATTTTATACCGGTATATAAATTATTCTTTTTATTAAAAATGTTAGTGACTTCTAATAAATAAATTAAAAATCTTTGTCAAAAAATTACGTAATATGCATATTACGATACCTTACAACCTATTTAAATACTGCACTTAAAATATACATCACAAGCGTAATTTGAGCCGTCCGTTCGGAGTGTCGGTGTAGGGCATCATATCGTATTAGCAAGAGTTTTATTTGACACTTAGAAGCACTTCCTGTGGACGATGGAGGGGCCGGATTCGTCGTACTCCTGCTTGGAGATCCACATCTGTTGGAAGGTCGACAGAGAGGCAAGGATGGATCCTCCGATCCATACGGAGTATTTCCTTTCTGGGGGAGCGATGATCTTGATTTTCATCGTGGATGGGGCAAGAGCGGTAATTTCCTTCTGCATACGGTCGGCGATACCGGGGTACATTGTGGTACCTCCGGACAGTACTGTGTTGGCGTACAAGTCCTTACGGATGTCGACATCGCACTTCATGATGGAGTTGTATGTGGTTTCGTGGATGCCATTGGCTTCCATACCCAAGAATGAGGGCTGGAAGAGAGCCTCTGGGCAACGGAATCTCTCGTTACCGATGGTGATGACCTGACCGTCGGGAAGTTCGTAGGATTTCTCGAGCGAGCTGCTGGAGGCAGCTGTGGCCATCTCCTGCTCGAAGTCGAGAGCGACGTAGCAGAGCTTCTCCTTAATGTCGCGCACAATTTCACGCTCGGCGGTGGTGGTGAACGAGTATCCGCGCTCGGTTAGGATCTTCATCAGGTAGTCGGTGAGGTCCCTACCGGCTAAGTCCAGACGGAGGATGGCATGCGGCAGCGCGTATCCCTCATAGATGGGGACCGTGTGCGAGACACCGTCCCCGGAGTCCAGCACGATACCGGTGGTACGACCGGAAGCGTACAGCGAGAGCACGGCTTGGATGGCGACGTACATGGCGGGCGTATTGAAGGTCTCGAACATGATTTGTGTCATCTTTTCTCTGTAACAAGGCAGGAGCGAGCGTTAGCATTGCGCCGAACGTGACCGAACAAGGGTATTGAACGTCAGTTATAGTACGTAAATTCGAGAGTCAGCGACACTTACCTGTTAGCCTTGGGGTTGAGGGGAGCTTCGGTGAGCAGCACGGGGTGTTCCTCGGGCGCCACACGCAGCTCGTTGTAGAAGGTGTGGTGCCAGATCTTCTCCATATCGTCCCAGTTGGTGACGATACCGTGCTCGATGGGGTATTTGAGTGTGAGGATACCTCTCTTGCTCTGGGCCTCGTCTCCTACATAGGAGTCCTTCTGTCCCATACCGACCATCACACCCTGGTGACGTGGGCGGCCCACAATCGAGGGGAAGACGGCGCGAGGCGCGTCGTCTCCGGCGAAACCGGCCTTGCACATACCGGATCCATTGTCCACTACCAGCGCGGCAACTTCTTCGTCGCACATTGTGAATTAGTCTGAAAGACACATTAAACATATGTTAAAAAATTGGTAATTTATGTGCGGCTTAGGTTGAAGTTAACTTTAAATTAAAGTAGTTAAGGTTTTTAAGCCTTGTCACTTGTGGTTTTGAACCATATATGTATAATGATAATATGCATATATTTATGTACCATAGTCGCGATATAGCCAATTAGGATTTTTTTTTAATAAATTTTATATGTTAATTATTATATCATAAATTTAAAATAATATGTTATGATAGTTAAGCAATTTTATTCAGGAAGCCAGGACACGTAGACATCTAATCTATTTAGAGTAACGACTGATAAAGAGTCAATTCCAATAAAAAGAGGAAATCATTTTCCTAATAAAAACTTCAAGTAATTCTTAAAATTTTAAAAACCCACACGTGATCAGGTATTATCACATCACTTGGTCATTTAAACATTATGTAATAAATTATGTAACAACCATAACGACACTTCACACGTACATATGTTCTTATCAGACACGTTTAAAATAAAATAAGAACACAAAAAAGAAGTAAACGAATCCAATGAATAATTAATTAGTTTAATATTAAAATAAAATAAGAAATGATATTAAAAACTTACTTTTTGAATTAAATATAGAGGATAAGTAAATGCGACAGCCGCTACGTCCAGCTCGCCTCACAAAAATGAGCTTGTTGGCGAGTGCATTAACTATATAGAACCGTCTTATCGCAGTTCATACGCACAATATCCCACCAATCACAATTTTCGTTACCTTATATGGTAACGTGAATCCAAATGTGATAACGCGTGATAAGTGATAGTAACACTATCAGTGATAAGCTGATAATATTCGCGACTCGAACCGGCGCCGTATACCTGACGTGTTCGCGCTACAACTGTTCAAGCGGCAAAGTAATGTACTAATGTTTTGAAGAACATTTCGTATCGACAACAAAATGTCTT
Organism: Melitaea cinxia; assembly: GCF_905220565.1. NCBI lineage: Eukaryota > Metazoa > Arthropoda > Insecta > Lepidoptera > Nymphalidae > Melitaea > Melitaea cinxia. Next base: position 13,962,785 of record NC_059403.1, read on the forward strand.
GAAACAAAATAAATTTTAAATATTCGCAGTAAAGATATAACAGTGAGTATATAGGAAAGGAAGTCATTGATCTGAGCCTTAGACTTTCTATTGTTTCGTTTTTTTTTTGTAACTTTGTATTTGATTTTAGATCTTAGAGTAAAACTGTGTATCTTTATATAAGAATAAATTCAGGAACTTTTGATACTTAACCAGCCAAATTTTTTAATACAAATTGTATTTACGGTATCTAGTCAATACTGACAGCCTGACTGTCGTTACTGATAACGTAAGTTTGTGCTAAGTATGTGATAAAGAATTAGTGAAAATGTTATTTATATTATATTTATAACGGTTGCAACGACATTTAATGAAATATTGAGATATTTAAATTCAAAATATTTTATCGTAATGTTTTTACTTAATAAATACCAGGATAACATAACATCATCTTTGTATAAGTTATATCCATTAAACCTTTTGCATAGAGTATGTACAAAACATTCTTTATACAAATAAATATTATAAATATTTTATATTAAAAGAAGGCAGTTCTCAATTCGACTGTATTTTTTTGTCTTGCCTCAGAACTTTTTACTGTTAGGACCGATTTCGATGATTTTTTTTTTCAATCGAAAGGTGGTTCATGTAGTCCCATTTAAATTTAACTGAGATCCTAATTGAAACTGGCTTTTTTTTTTCGTTTGCAGGCAAACATAATTATCACAACTAATATACATAAAAAAATCATAACCTTCTTTGTTCATAGCAAGAATTAAAACTTTACTAAGAATTGGAATTTATTTGCCTAAGTAACGTAAGTAATAAACATAAGTAAAAAAAAATCTATTGATCGTAATGGATTATAAAATTTACTGACATTGTTAAAAGTTTAACATTAAGTTAAAGTTTTGACCGGCGTGATCAAAAGTAAGCTTTTAAACGATTTAATAATTATAGAATACCTAATACCTAATTGTTTTTACGAAATATTTTTCTTTTGTAAATCTCTTCTCAGAGAGATTTAAACGAAAAAACGTACAATACTTTCGTTTTCAATTACACCATGGTTTAGTGAAAAAGTAGTCGTTAGAAAGAAAAAAGTGATGGTGTGAACAGCGGTTATAATGACAGTCATCCTTACTTGTTAATAATAAATAATTTTTTCGTTTGATATCTATACAAATAAATAAAATTGGAGTGTCTGTTTGTTATATTAAAATAACCGCTTTTTACTAAATGCATTTGGATGTATACACGGTACATACCTAATCCAATATAACATTTTTTACAATTTTTGTCAGCCTTTCTGTCTGTTTGTTCTGGCTAAGCTCTGAAACGGCTAGACCGATTTTGATGGGACTTTCACTGGCTGATAGCTGATGTAGTAAGGAGTAACTTTTATTTAAAAAAATTATTTATTTTATGACTCTGCGAACTGAACAATAACTTTTTTGTTATATTCCACACAGACGAAGTCGCGGGCACAGCTAGTAATAAATATAACGCATGTCGTATGTAGCAGCCCTTGCTGAAACCTTACTTTTTCGCTTTAATTTACTGGTAACTAATTTAAACCTCATTACTACAAAATACTATACTTAACATTTTACCCTCTTACACACTGTAACTTATATAAAACTATAAAAATGTCAAAATTTTAGCAAAAATCATAATATTATATCAAAAACATTTCATTATATTTATATAGGAGTATAATTTTCACAAATTGACCCCGCTGCTAGCCAGTGAAAATGAAATATAGTTTTCAAAAACAAATAGATACTATTTAGTCTCGAAATCATTGACAATAGTGGTTATTTTGTCTCTTGCGGTAATAAAAATTAATTCTTATTCTCCTTTTCTTAAGGATTCTCTCCTTTAAGGATTCGTGACTATATATTAAGAAATAGTCGAATGACGTTAAATTACCAAACCTCTGTGGCACCATTGCTTGTATTATATGGCTGTCCCTAATATGGAAATATAAGATGACATTTACAGTCCGCAATAGTGATGTATGACCGTGTTCTCGAGAATAATTGGTGTTTCGGACATTTCACCGTGATCTCGGAAACTGTGCACTTTCTCTATGAGTCAGCGGTTTTTATCTAATTACAGACGTCTCATATTAACCTATATTTTATTGTAGTCGAATTCTCTACTTGTTATTTATTCTTCTAGTCTCGCTATTTTTAAATAATTATTGTTTTTTTATTAATTTATTTATTTCGAAAGTTGTACTCAACTGTTCCGTTAACACAAAACGAAATATTTATACAAAAAAAAAAGAAAATTGATCAGATGTTTTTTTTTTTACTTTTTGAGGCCTTTGTTAAATTCATGCTTTTCTGTGGTATACTTGCTCACAAGTTTTTTTTAAACAGATTAAAAAGTGTGTCTTGATAGTGATATATCTAACTGTACACTTACTACAACAAGAACTTTATCAATATTGTAAAGTATGTAATTTTATGTGTTCTATAAAAATGTCTTGCATGTCATATTCTCTGGATTTATGGTAGTTTCGGGATGGTACAATTTTTTATATATGTTTAAAAGCTTAAATGTGACTATAATTATATGGTAAAAAAGATATCGCCACAGATAATAAATAAATATCATACATATTAAAAAAAAAAACATTAATTCAATGGCAAAATTTTATTATATTGGAAGTAAGATTTTCCAAACAATGTTTACAAGTGTTCTTAACACTGGAATACATATATAAAGATTTATAACATAAGTTATTTTTCCCTTTTAAAGATAAAAAACTATCGGTGACTCATAGAACGACAGCTGATACACGCCCAGTGTTATTTGTTTTAGTCCATTTGTTTTGTAACAACTTTAACAATAGAATGATACTTAACGGATTACTCATGCTTGAAGTAGTTCTATCCACATAGTTTAGTACTAATGATATTATTGTCAACTTAACAACAAACTCAGACACGATATAAATAAAAAAATGTTTTTTATACATAATAATTATGTCAAGGCTATAACTTATTTTAGTCAGTATAATGCTATTTTATTTACATTTTCTAATAAAATGTAAATTGAGAACATATAAGTCTTAACTCTTAAGACTTATAAATCGATTAGGAAGCCGTAAGAATCAGATTAATTAAAGTAATGGATAAGCTTACAAAATCGTCTTTTAAGAAATTCATTTAAAATATAAATGTAAAACAATGTTATGTGTTTCGTCAATTTAAGCTTATTTCTAACAGAATAATGTAGTTTACAGCTAGATAGACAAATTGTTGTCTTAATTATAGTTAGATGGAAAATTATATTCAAAATCTTTAGTATAACATTTTACGTGATAATATGACAGATATATATATATAAAAAAAAAAATACAATTTCTATGTTCCGTAAGATTCTACCTTAAGTTTAGCAATACCAGGAGACTGCAACCAAAATCAATACAACCCCACGATCACTATACAGCGTTTTAGTAAAGGGATGTTATAATAAAGTATATGTGTATGTATACGTATACTTAACACTCGTCTGCGACTATCGATCTCGTGCACCCCTGTGCAAGCGTGCAGCAGTGCGGAGCGTCACGCGTCCAGCTGACTCATCCCACTCCCTAACTTTACACAGATAAATGAAATAAAAATATATTGAGTTTAATAAAGTGTAAAACCTAATTGTTTTTTTTTTTGTAATATATGTATATCAGACTATATTTTTAATAGAAGACAAAATGTTGTTCATTATAGCATGTCCAGTGTACAAATTATAATTTTGACCAAACTGGCCGTATTAAGTATTAAAGAAAATAAACAGCGTAAAATATGAAATATTCTGTTAAACTAATAGGTATGTGCTTTTTTCTACAGATAAAACGGAATGTTATGTCGGCTACTACTGTAATTAAGAAAAAAAAAAACAACAAACTTTTATTTCAATTTGTTAGTTTTTACTGTAGGATATTATGCAATAATTCGATATAAATGTTTGCTCGTAAACGAAAAAAAAAAATTATATCGACAAGTAATACAACGTAGGTAGCCGAAAAAATAATCGACTAAATACGTATTTTTAAAAATAACAAAAAACTACCCGTCAGATCTCCATCAAATTTAAATGAGACCACACGACAATCACCAGCTTTCATTTAAAAAGGAACCACCCAAATTGGTACCCCCAGTAATAAATTATAACGTAACACACAAAAGTATCTAATAAAACACTTAGTATTAGATGAAATGAAATAAAATGAAAGGATAATATTTATTTCGCCATAAGGTGATTATACACAATTAACGAACTTTAAGAAAACAATTCTACATTTCAAAAATAGAATGAAATATGTACCCATATTCCCTTTATCTCAGTAATTTATAGAATCGATAAGTTTATAATATGTAATTTAATACGTTATAAGAACAGCGTGTTTACCGATCGCTTAATTCAGACGTAGGTGACGAATAACCCTTTATTTTCCTGCTTGTATAAATGTGGTTATTATTTATTAATAATTATATTTTATATTTATTATAAATTTTATATTCGAACATAAAAAAAACCGAACTGCATGAGTGCATAACTTATATTAATTCAATGATTAAATTTTATTTATCGAGATAAAAGTAGAACAAATTCTAAACGTCGTTTAATATAAAGTATTACGACCTAATTAGGAGTTTTATGTTTGTAAATTTGTACTGTTTTGAAGGTAATACCTCGTAAATTGTGAGCCTAAAAATATATGAATAAGCAGATACATAATAACACAGACAGATAGTCTGCCAGATATAATATATGCACATGGACAAATAAAGTACTTAATACTTACACCTAATATTAAGCCGCGTATACATAGGAGAACAGGAACTTCAAACATTTTATTTGTATTTTCTAAATAGCTAATTATTAATTCATCAATATTTTATGAAAACGCAAGAATAAGTTGCGAACAAATGTATCAGATCGCATATATACCTACATAGATGCCAGATAGCTTACTTCGTAAAAAAATATATGATATTTCTATGTTTGTTACTAATATGTTTACGCCTTTTTGAATTAGTTTTATTGTATAAAATCAATTTAGATCAAATCGACATTATTTTGAAGTTATTTATTATAATACTAGCTGCTCGGACAGACTTCGTTCTGTCAAAAGTTAAGAGAAAAAATTATTATTTTATAAATTTTTTAGTATTAAAACATTCCGTGGGCCTTAAGGAACATACAAAAAAATAAATTAGCCGAATTGATCGAGGCTTGGAGAACATTCATTTTTATTTATATAGATTATAATCCATTATATTATAATCAAAGCAAATTTTACATGTTTACGTACAACATTATTTACAAGAGACTGAGTCACTTATGTTCTTGAAAGTGTGACTCATCGGCCATCGCTTGAATCTGGTGACCAAAACCGAATCAATTAAAATCAAGTTTCAACTAAAATCGATCACGTCACAAACACGTCACCTGTAATAATATACAGTGAAATTACTAGGAATTAGAATTATCTAATAAATTTTATTTCTTAATATCATTGACACATTTAATAGTAATTTAATTTTAATGACATCGATATCGAATAACGATATAATTACGATTATTGCCTTATCGAGCATACGTGTATAAGTTCGTAACATTAATATTATATTTATAACTAGCTGCCCCGGACAGACTTCGTTCTGTGAAAAGTTGATAGTAAAAATATTTTTTTTTTAAGGAATATACAAAAATAAATAAATTAGCCGAATTAGTCGAGCCATTCTCGATTTATGCGCTTAGAACCATTCATTTTTATTTATATACATAATGATCGAGTCATTGCATCACTTTATTAATATAATTTCTAGTTAATTTAGTCAAATATATATATGAATATAAATAAAAACATAGACTTTTGAGGAAAATTTAAGTTTTTTAAGAATAACAAAAAGTGACGTGATATTTTTCTGTAGATGATACTTATATGTCGTGCCAGGGGCACGAGACAAGACTGTGTCATTGTCAAGAGCTACAACCTTAAGGTCTAAGATGCTATGCCTATAATTATACGTACCTACATGAATTTTTTTTTTAGTTTTTTCGAAATGACTGTTGCTGTTGGCCCTACTGGCCTTTACAGCATCACCGGTGAGAGGGGCCGGGTACTATAGACACCGGTCGCGAAGTAAAAGTTTTAAATGAAGTAAATATATATCACCACTAATATCTTTCACGTCCTAGCTTAAACTGATTACAATGCACTTTTAAACTATACATTGGTTTTGACAAAATGCCTTTCAAATTACTTATATTTTTTCTATCTTTCTTTAAATAAATAATGAGTAGTCACAGGGATATGGATCTGTAGTCATAAATAAAATCGCCTGTAGGACAAGCACAACTATCGCATGATGTTTGAATAAAAGGACAAGTATGAGCCCGGGGGTGTATGAAAACTATTCTGGCGTTTGTCTGTATGCGGAATTTATCCGCCAAACCTAATATTTATACACAAACGTTGAATTCCAACACTTCTACATAGGAGAAGAACTTTTAACTATGGGAGTTTTGGAAACTGTAACAGTGTAAAACAGTACAGTTCAGAATATTATATCATAGAGCCAAACACTAGAGAGTCTCAAAATGTTCATGCCATTAGGGGTGCGCTGGTAAAACCGTAATGGACGTAGTGACTTTTGTAGTCGATATAAAAAGAGAGGAAATAAGTAGGTATGCAGTAGTAGAAGTAGGCGTCGTAACAGTAGCCCATTTTGTTTTTTGTATACTAGAGTTCGTATCGTAAAGAAGGCTGTATAATAAATACGCCAATACTCAAAAGATCCAAGCAGTAACTTTAAACTTTAATTTCTAACCATATCTGACATGAAGACTAAAAGCGAGTGAAACTGCGGAAGACGTGTAGCTCGTAATACAAATATTATCGATTACACTGGAATGTTATCAGAAGCTGACATATTTTATCAAGGCGTGGCACTTATAATATCTGCATATTACTCAAACCTTACATTTTTTTTACTCTAAGAAACTGAAATAAAAATAAATTATATGAAATGAAAACAGACATGTATATTCATTACTTTTACCGTAAGAAGAATTCTAATTTTCAGGTAATTTGATATTCGACTTTTTTAATGTTTTACAAATTTATACAGAAGGCATCAAGCGAGTCAGTCAACATATTATTTCAATTAATTTATATGTGACTAAAAAATAAAGTATATTACGGTAAAATTTTGCTCTCAGACGAAACATATGTTTACATCTTTTTTTATGCAAAGGGAGGCTCGAAATTTAGGGGGAGGGGTCGAAAAAAACACGAAATGTCACAAGGATTGACTGTAATGAGATATCACGTAGGTACATATATTGATTTTTCGTTGAACGCGCTATTTCTAAACCAAAAAACACCCAGCCGATTGATGTCTGTCTAGAAACTTGTATCATAATGCTTAATATTCTAAAATTTAATCAGATTCTACCTGTGTTTAAATATAATATTGAATTTTTTATAAAATTTGCACAAAAAAATACAGGTGATTTTTTAGGTATGGCGGAAGGGGGTTAGATATATTACCGTGGGGGTAGGGGGGTTAAAATTTTGTTAAAAAGCATCATGTGAGTAATGGACAACTCTAAAGTAGAAATCATTTTAATCAATATTAACTGTAGATGTTTTAGGTTTTTAACATTTTAAAAATGGCAAAAAGTAGTCAAATTAAACACAATTAAAAGAATATAATCTGATAAAACATTTATTGGTACAATTCTATACCAGGAGTCTCGAAAGGGTTAAAGAAAATAATCTTGGTTTACACTATAAATCAATGGCTTACACAGTTGTTTGTTCATAAGAAAATATAAATATTAGAAATTGACTCGTCAAGGTGATTAGATGGTTCTTGGAACTTTATATGTTTATATGGATATTGATCGGCCGTTACTAATTGCTTACAGAAGCATACAGCTCCCCACTGACTTCCGGTTGTGTATATATGTATATCGATCTTTCCCTTGTATTACAAGCATCGTAACTAAATATATATTTTTTAGGTATTCCGTCATCTACTATCATGATTATGGATAATTTTATTTTATTTTTATATTATGTATATAGTATAACAATGTTCAATAAAAACTTCATTGATGTACTTCATATTTGAGTGTGTTGAATGGATATTTAGTTTTGTACAATATTTAATAAATCGAAATAAAAAATAATAGAAATGTAAGCATTCGTATAGCAAAAACGTTATCAAAATTGTATCTGTGTTTTTTGAGAAAATCTTCAAACCACACAGTTTACGTATTTTCATATACACACCTAAAGACTTATTAATAATTAAACTCGTCTAATATAGGTATACGGAAATGTAACATATAAAAAATATAGGTAATAAAAGAGCACAAAATGATTACTTTTCATGATTACGACTTTATCAAAGTATTACCTAAACTATTAAATATGTATTGATAATGATAACGTCTTTATAAAGTACGTGGAATGCGTACAATTAAATAAGCTGTGAGATTATCATATTTAAGCAAAAGTTTGTAAAATTATATATATAAAAATTATATATACATAGTTTTTATGTAAATTTTACGGAGTATTTTGAATATGATTTAAAATTATTTAAATACAAACAAGACTGGTCACTTTTCCTAAAAAGTAAAAAAGAAAGTTTCAAAAGAATCTTTTGAAATATTTATACGTAATCTCGAAAAAAACGTAATATGTTTTTCTGATCACGTAAATTATTTTTCATCTTGTATATAAAATCAACATTTTAGATAAAAAAATCTAAAAATCTGTTAATAAAGTGTGGTTTTTAACAGACTTCAAAAAAAGGAGGAGGTGTCGACTTCAATTCGACCGTATATATAGAGGAGAGGACCGGAGAGAAGTATTATTTAGCTATTTTATTCTGTAAGATCGAGGTACAATCCTAGTCGGGCTGCTAAATATTTTGAGCAGGAAATTTTCTGCTGTTCCCTGCCTCAGTTAAATGCTTATCTTCGTCATACATACGAGGTAAACAATTTAGGTAACACGTGTTAGGAGTACATATGTAGTTTTATAAATATTGTAATAATTCTGGAAGTATCTATAGCTTGTAATGAACTGTGATCTGATTATGTAAATTGTACGTACATAAAACGTGAATGTACAACTAAATTTTGAAGTATATCAGTAAAGTCATGTACGAGTAGATGGTACGTATTAAGTTCAAATTCAAGTTAGTGCTGCCTTATTTACATTTTAGTTTACTTTTATTTTGTTGTAGCATAAGACAAAAGGTATTTTCCCTTATTTATTTTTCCCATAACACGCTGAGCACAATAATGTTTCGTCCCCTTTAAAACAGCAAAAGCTTTGAATTCTAAATTAAAATCGTATAGTTGGGGATTCAACGTTCAAGGGATTTATACACAAATTTTTTATTAATTTACTAGCTGTCCCCGCAGCTTCGTCCGCGTGGAATTTAATAAAAAAAGTTATTGTTCATTTCGCAGAGTTAATATAAATAAATGCCTAAAATAAAAGTAGCCTAAGTTACTCCTTACTACATCAGCTATCTGCCAGTGAAAGTCCCGTCAAAATTGGTCTAGCCATTTCACAGATTAGCCAGAACAAACAGACAGACAGACAGACAAAAATTGTAAAAAATGTTATTTTGGTAAATGTACCGTGTATACATCCATAATTTTTTAGTAATAATGGGTTATTTTCATTTTACAAACAGACACTCCAATTTTATTTATTTGTATAGATGTATAGATTACACAAAAAGGCGATTACCTACCTTAGCATGATATATTTTCCTTAATAAACAATGACTGCTTAATTTTTGTTATTTAATCTCATTTCCATAGGTTTTATTTTAGGACGTCTCATTGCAACCTACATGGACATTTGAGCTTGATTTCTCGTCTAGACTAATTTAGATATTGATTTAATTAAGGAGATGCGTTAACGTGTCATCTAAGTTCAATAAACCCAGGCGGATTCCAGAATGTGTTTTATTACTCGACTGCCGACACCCAGCTTATATGGGTAAGGCCAGCGACCCCCCAGGGTTCTAAAATGTCGAACTTAAAACGTGTGTTCTAACAACGGTCATAATATTCAAATATTTGCTTTAGTTTATTAGTTTATACTCATGGTTTTAAGTCTTTTTATTTAATAAAATTTTCAAACAACATTGTCTCGCCGTTCATAGGTAGGTTGTATATGGTTATTTGGTTTTAAATATGATCTTGTAATTTTAAGAACACAACGACAATTTAGTTGTCTTCTATTTTAAATATTCGTAATAATTTTAAATATTGGTTAACATAATCAGCGCTATAAACATCAATACCAGTGCTGTTCCAAGGTCAACAATTGACGCTCGCTATCGACTCGGCCCCTACGCTAGAAATGGACAAGTTCATAGGTCATTAGTACCAAACTGTCGATGCATTACAAACTAGGATATTTGCAAATGTTAACCAAATATGCCTTTTTTAAACAAAAGTAAAACGATGTTTTTAAACTTTAAAATATATCTATAAACTTAATTAACATGTTTGGAAAAAAAAATCGCATTCAACTAAACCTAAAATCGAAAAAAAATCTCACACACTTTATGTATTAGTTGTATACTCGTAGACATGGATGCAGATGCAGTTAATTCACGAAAATCAAGTACGAAAAATGTTTATAGTTAATGAACCACCCACGCGATAAGTTCTTTTAAAATAAATACATGAGCTATTATTGTATTCTTCTTTATTATAAAATTGACGCCTAGAAATTACGAAGAAATATTATCATCTCGACATTAAGATGTTTTGCATACAAAGACGATGCTTTCCGCTATATAATTTAATATTCAAATAGCGTTCATTAACATCGCTCTCCCAACTACCATTACAAAGTAAAATGTAAAATGTACCATTCGTCGTCCTATATCAAGTTTGCCTTCGCCGAGTCGGTTCGTAGCTGCTAGCCCTCTAAAAGGCTCTCGAGAAACCTTAAAAGGCCTACCCACCGCACATGCGCGTCGAATCGCCACACCGCCATTTTTGGAGACATAACAGAAACCTTGGTTTGCCTGTATCTAGATAGTAGATTAAGCCTAAATAAGAATTTTCTTAGGCGAAATGATAATGAAACAATTGCGTCGAATGTTCTCAATGACACCATATAAGGCGCTCTCTGTTAACAGTGACCTACATTCCCATAGCGCAATCAAGAGAAATGCCGATAGATAATAATAGAATACACATGCACATTGATTTCATAACCTGCTGCCTTATAATAGACCCGCTGAAGCTGACAATGATGTTAATGGCGGATATTTATATGTAGATTTTTGTATAAGAAACCTCATGTTGCCCAGTTTATTCCTAAAACGAATACTTGATTGAGAAGTAATAATGTTGTTTGTAATTTTAAATCAAGGTAAAAAACTATTTTTTGGTGTTTTTATATCATAAACTGATTATATATCGTATTTTATGGACTTACCTGTGATATCTTACGGAAAGGTTGCAAAAAACCTGTTACATTTTTAAGTAAGTTTTTACATACTAAGTTAATCGTGTCGGGTGCTTTCAGAATGAGTTATTTACGGCACGTAACTTTCTTTTTTTATAAAATAAATGAAATTAATATTTATATGAATCTGTTGATTAAAACATTCTGCCCTAAAGTAATAGTTTGATAACTTTGATATGTAAATTAGCAGACTAAAATCGTTAAAACGAAACCAAGTAAATTTTTCTTCTTTGTTCGTTATTCCGTTTTTATAATTTGAGATAGCGTTTTCTCATAACTTCACTACCTACACGATACATTTATTTAACAAGACGAGGGCGTCAATGTAGTTTCCATTTTGTAACATGAAATTTGATATCCAAATCATACTTATACTTCATTAGAGGTTCATATTTTAATCATTACATTAATAATTTAATTGTTTGCTCGCAAACGAAAAAAAAATTACCTGAATTTTCATCGACAAGTAATACAAAGGTACCTAGTCGAACAAATATTAAATTAAATACGCATAATTAAGGATAACTCAAGAAGTACTCAATCAAATTAAAATGAGACCACGTTAGAAACACCAGTTTCTATTAAAAAATCATCAAAATTGATACTAACATTAAAAAGTTATGAGGCATTAACACACTTAAAAATACAATTGAATTGAAAACCCTCCTCTTTTTTTTGAAGTCGGTTCAAAAGTTAAAACATTCTAAAATTATGTGACAAAACATCCTGAGCCCGGCGTTTTATTTTTTGGCAATAAACAAAAGTTCGAGGGTGCATGCATCTGGCGGAAGGAAGGAAACGTTATCGCTATTAATGCCAAGGCGATACTCGTAAGAACTGGCAGAAACATCCTTATAAGTGCATGGTTTTATCGTTTGCCTTGGAATGAGGTTATGTTAGAAATACATTTATTTTATAAGTATATAGGTAGGTACTTTAACATTATGGAAAAGCACCGACAGTCCTAAACATATAAATAAACTACGATGTTACTTAATCAATAAAAAAATATAGGTAAATAAAAACACCTCACACTCAATGCGAAGTAGGATTTTCTCGTGTCGGGGGTCCAGAAACACAAAATACATAATCATAAAAATAATCAAACTTCGTTTTTTTTATTATTTTATAGCCATTAGCCGACAGTAATTGGATTTAAATAAGTCATCACATAGTAATATATACCTAGGTAAATATACTTAATACAAATACAAATAAATATAAAAGTACAAAGGAAGAATATAATTATGATCACGTTTAAAATTTACAATAAGATTGTAATGTAAACAAAAGACGACAGATGTTGATTTAAACTAAGTTTGTAGATTTTTAATTTTAGAATTCGTGGGTGTCTGTCCTTGCTAGTAGATAAGTTTCAAAAAAAAAAAAAAAAAAAACAAGTGGTACGGTCAATTTATTTAGCGTTTTAATTATAAATCCGTTTATTGACACGAAACTCTCACGCAATTGTTATTTTCATAACACGTTAGAATTACGGTTTAAGAGGAAAGGGTACCGAAGAGACTTTTCAAAAATAGGTATTTGAATAAAATGTTTCTGTCGCGCTGCATGCCGCTACCGCGCCCCGCGCCATCTCCGCTCCGTTTTTTCTATGTGTGACTGTCGTGTTGTTAGTGTGCGTGCGCCGACTATTCAGCTATTAATTGTTGACGATATTTTAGTATTCGCATCTTTCGTTTGTGATTGACTACGAGTACATATAGCGCATAGTGCTAGTTTTCTGAATTTGGCTTGTTTTATTGAATTTGTTCTGCATCGTATTGCTGTGACTCGGCTTACTATTATTGAATTTCGTAAACTACTTATTATTATGTTTTATTATTTTGACTTGGATACTCTTTGTGACTTGATACATGTCTATATTTTTGTGGGTAATTATCGAAATACTTAGGTAAATTATTTATGAATTAGGCATGTAATTACATGGTTGCGGTGTGTGTAAGAATGGGTAATGAAATACATAGTTACATAATTATAGTGTATACATGTAGTACATAGTATAAGTGTAAGTATAGTATATATATGTAATGTAGTACATACACAGTATAAAATGTTTGTCTTAGTACCTATATAATTTGTAATGTCTCATGTTTGTCGCAGTTATTAATACATAGGTATAGGTTATATGTATTAATTAACATATAATTGCGGCGATATAACAATGGTTAAAAATAATATTATAATTTAAAAAAAAAAACAAGAAAAGCCGCCTGCGTGAAGAACAACTAGGTATTAGAAAGTAAATTGAAAAGGCTGGAACAAGATAAAAATTCAATAATTACACAAAGATAGCTAAATAAATCACACCAATTTCAAACATTATGTACTGTACACTTACAAAAGTCATGAAGGCGACATTTTCAATTATTATTTTATTTATGTTTTTTTAGCTAGGCAAATTACGTAATCGATTGAATTTTTTTAAAGAGTGGTTGATTAACATGACATAACATAACAATACACTTTATTGTACACCAACAGAAAATAATAATACGTATCAGATTGATTTTTAACTACTTCCAAAAAAGGAGGAGGTTCTTAATTCGACTGTATTTTTCTTTTATTTTGTATATATGTTACTTCAGAACTTTTGATTAGGTGGACCGAGTTCGACTTGTACGCAAAGGAAAAACAGCCGACTTCAATTACATCGACAAGTAATACAACATAGGAAGACGAAAAAATAGTCAAGTAAATGCGTGTTATCAAAGATTACTCATAAAATTTGTAACCAGATCTCGATGAAATTAAATTTGATCACACGATAAACATCAGCTTTCGAGAAAATCGGTACACCTAGTAAAAAGTTATGCGGTATAATACAACGTAGGTCGACGAAAATAGTCAAGTAAAAACGTATTATTTATATTACTCGAAAAGTTGTTGTTAGATCTCAAATAAACTTAAGTGAGACCAAATGACACACACCACCTTTCGATTAAAAAAAATTGTTGAAATCGGTCCACTCAGTCAAAAGTTCTGAAGTAACATACATAAAAAATACAGTTAAATTGAGAGCTTCCTCCTTTTTTGGAAGTCGGTTAAAAATGGAAACCGATTTTACACGTCTATAGAATTCCTAAGTCGACAAGCTTGAACAGTGAAAGATTTAGTATAAAAGAAAGAGGAGTGAGAGGGAAATTCAAGAAGTAAGCTTTCCTCAGAATGAAGACTGCGTTCATTGGAATCACTAAGAAATTTAAATCGTCGTTTTAGATAAGCAGGTACAACAGGGTTAAAAAGAATAGAGTAAAGTAAGTTGAGAATATACGTATTCCCGCAGTAGGGAATTGGGTGCCACTCAGGACGTAACTACTGCCGTATCAGCTGTATCAATGATACGGGGCCCCCTATTTACAGGGCCCCTAAGATGTGTAAGCAAAAATTAGTAAAATGTTATCCACAATGTCACTTAATCTTGTGCTTCCTGGAAAAAAGAATAAAAAAACTGTCATACATACCTATAAAGTTTTCACTTCAGAAATGACTGAAGTCTGAAAAGCAGTCCCCTTTTATCCGAGTCAAGCGTGCGCCCAATTGTTGATAACATTCTGTATCGTTTATTTCGGGATTCAGTTAATCATTATGAACAATGAATTAATCTTTTTCATATAAGAATGGGGCACACAAGCAGACGAAGCCATCTGATTTATAACGACTACCGTCGCCCATGGTCTTTAGAGAAAAGATGTAGACACTAGACGCTTTAAAACCCCCAAATTTTATGGTTCCATTTGGAAAGCCCAATAGTCTCTCGCCAATTCTGCTGTGTTTGAACTTTGCCCTAGCGATTTACTACCTGTAAGACCTGGCAGCGTTGAATCTCTTCTTCAGGTTATGCGCCTGTGAATCCCCCATATAGATGCGGAAGATTCATAGGAATTAATAGTATTGGCCTCACAGGCTGAAGCGAACGATCGCCCGCATCTATTGCTGCAGGTCAAGGCTAATAACTCTCCAGCTTGGAACTACAAGCTCTTTAAATCAGCTTAAAATCCGAAATTCAAAACATTCATTCGATTAAAGAACTCATGGAATTATTACTGATAAAATTTAATAGCCTTGCATCCAGTTTTCCGGAGATATTAACTTAATGTTTTTCAAAACTAAAACTGATAAAAAATTACCTAAGGATTTCGATGGAACAGGAACAGCTAGAGCAGACTACACTCACTATTGTCTATTCTAGGAGGAAGTTATAACTTATAATCAATAAATATTTATTTTAATTCAATGCAAGCATTTTTTGTGAGAAATCTTTACCCATCATTTGCTGCCCCCCCACTAATTTTGATACAGGGCCCCAAGGTTCCCGGGGTTCCAAGGAATGCTACGCCAGTGGTGCCACTGGAGTTTTTTACGCAATTCAGAAATATGATTCTATTTGCGAAGTCCAAATACAAATCGCATAGGTACATAGATTCGACCAAATTTAATAATCTGCTCCTCAGTAATGTCAAGAAAACAACTAAGCAATTTTTTACCGATGAAAAAAAACAGAGGAGGTTCTAAAGTCGCCACGTACCTGTATTTATTTATGTTTGACCATGCATAGCTTTTTACAGAGTATTCCGAAATTGATAAAAAAATATATATTGGAAAGAGTAAGGCCCCGAAGTTGTTTTTCGCCTAGGAGGCGAGGAAGAAGCGCGGCTCGCAGCTTGCTTGGCATAGGCATGGGAAAGAGCAGTCCTAATTTTTAAACTTTCTTATTGTATTTTTTATTAGTATTACGGTAATAATAATCATAATATACTTTTTTGAAATCCTTGTATTGAGTCCTTTAATTTGATACCAAAAACAAACAACACAGTTATTTACCATAATTATCATTGTTATTTGTTAGCGAAACCCTTCGTTAGCCCAGGTTTGCACAGTGTTACAATAAAAACCGCATATACAAATATGGTTTTATTGTAGTTACGAAAAGAGAAATTATTTAATTTTGTTAATACGAATTTTAGAAAATATCGACTTAAAATTACATCACTAGTGTATCGATATAATTGTCGACTATGAGGCATCACTTCGCTGGCGTATATACGTATTGCTTTGACCCTTCCCTCCCCCAGACCTATCCCCCAAAAAGCAAGAAAGGGACAACTGCAGCTCAGACCGTTTTAGGTATATAATTTTTGACCAAAACAGTGTTTCGTAGTCGACTGTTTTCTCCTCCAAACATGGCAATTTTTTTAAATTTTTTTTTTTAGAAAATAAAAGAAGACTTCGGCTATGCCCCTATGTTTTCATTTTTTTGAAAATATGCATATATTTTTTTTAACGAATGTCTGAAAATGTACAAAAAATTATGCAATATTTCGAGTTTTTGAAGTCTCCTAATTCCTATGATAATAAGAATATGAAAAAAATCAAAACATAGGGGCATGGTCATGGCAGCAAAGAGTTCTATGTCACAAAAATATTTGATCTAGTGCCATTATCCAGGGAGAAAACAGTCGACTACGTTTGTATGGAGAAAGACCTGGTACCCTTTCCTCTTAAGTTTATGCAATTTAAAGAATACAAACGAATTCCTTAAAACAGTTTTGTGTACAACGAAACAAATGTGCATCATTTATTAATATTAGTCCTTGACTTAATTTTTACAATATTACGATTATTGTGTATACTCCCACAGTGCATGGATTCTTTAAAGACTTCGTCATCTAATTCGGCCAAATTTATAACAAAACAAAACCGGTTTCGACAGACTACAAAGTTCAGTTTTTATAAGAATAAGATGTCTGTAGCATAAGCTGTCCCTTTCCTTCTTTATTGCGTAGAAAAGGACCAAAAACAAAAACTTGTAAGTAAATGATGCTAAGACAATATGAAATTGAAGATCGTCACGACGTGCCACGATGTGCTAACCATTTGCCGTGGATGTCTGATGTTATAAAATGGCGCGGAGTCTTTGGCCTCGAGTTCAGTTCATATCCGTTAAGAATTCGAATTCAAGTCACAACGGTTTCAATTTGGTAGCGGATATCATGCGGATACTGCCAGTTTGCCACATAGTTATAAAACTGACTAGTTGTGAATTTTCGCATAAATGGAATGAAATTACTTTGAAAAACTTTTTCTTCTTTTATACTTGGTAATAAATTTTATTACTTACTACATATCGTGTGTGGGTATTACCTTAAAAAAACATGCACGGATTGTGAAATTTATATAAAAATAGTTCTTAGGACTTTAATAAACGGGAACGCTTTATATAAGGACTTTAACCATTCTCAAAAAGAGAAGATGTATATGTTTCTCTCTATGTATGTTTTTTTTTTGTATTTTTGCCAATACATTTTTAATTATGAAAATATTTAAAAAAAAATGTTTGTAAAAGCGACTGACGCTAACTTACACGTCAACTCACGTGTTAGATGACGCGTTGACGTACCGTTCACAGCACTGGTTTGTGGCTGTTGCGATGGCGATAGCGGGTTTGATCCCCGCACATGACAAACATTTGTATTGGCCATACAGATCTTCGCCGTGGTCTGGGTGTTTGTACAGGCCTTGTCGGTCTCCCCACCGTGCATCGGAGAGCACGATACTCATAGTAGGGAATATATCCGCCAACCCGGATTGGAGCAGCGTGGTGGATTAAGCTCTGAACCTTCTATCTGATCCTTCATCTCCTACATGAGGAAAGAGGCCTATGCCCAGCAGTGGGGTATTACAGGCTGAAGCGTAAACGTACCCAGGTCATTAATATTTTATACTTTATAGAACTGTTTTGAAATGGACCAATATCTAAAAATACTAAATACAAAGTTACTAAAGTCAAAGTCGAAAGCTAAAATTATTCTAAGATAATGAATGATACGATAAATAGCATCAAGATAATTTTGTATGTGAAGTCATTTAAGTAATATAAAGATGACGTTATGATTGAGTAAACATACATTATTATCACGTCTTAAAATTCCAGAGGCGTCGCCGTTGACCTTCGCCGAAAGTCGTTAGGTTCAAATTTTAGGTACGCGTCGTATTTGTTTGTACGTCAGCCGTTACATCATTACAAAGACAATACATAATCTAATCTAACATCTAGCTCGTGCTTTTTTCACAATTTTAACCAATAAGTTCCAATAAAAAAATTAAAAAAAACTAGAACAAGTGTGCGATCTTACCGACTGAATTAAAATTTCTTTAGCTCCATCTAACTTATATCTCCCTCTCAACTTCCGTTCGCATCACCTGATCACACTTTTCGTAACGCTTTCGTCACGCATTCACCAGATTACTCTCCAAGTCAAGCTTGCGTAAGGAAGTTTTTCTTCAAAAACTACTTATTCGTTTTGATGGTTCGGAGCGGAAATGATCTTTCATTTAGTCTATAATCTATAATATATATAAAAGCGAAAGGTCACTCACTCATCACGAAATCTCCGAAACTATAACACCTGCAAACTTGAAATTTGGCAGGTAGGCTCCTTATAGGACGTAGACATCCGCTAAGAACGGATTTTACGAAACTCGACCCCTAAGGGGGTAAAACGGGGGTTGGAAGTTTGTATGAAAGTCCTATGTTTTTGAAGTAAGAGACCTGAAACTTAAAATGTATGCTCTATAGATGGTGAGAAAGTGTCCAAATAATGTATCTTTAGAAATCAACCCCTTTTTGGGGTTGAAACGGGGGATGGTACGTTGACTCACTGATCACGAAATCTCCGAAACTATAACACCTACAAACTTGAAATTTGGCAGGAAAGCTCCTTATAGGGCGTAAACATCCGCTAAGAACGAATTTTACGAAAATCGACCCCTAAAAGGGTAAAACGGGGGTTGGAAGTTTGTATGAAAGTCATATGTTTTTGAAGTAAGAGACCTGAAATTTAAAATGTATGCTCTATAGATGATGAAAAGGCGTCCAAATAATGTATCTTTAGAAATCAACCCCTTTTTGGGGTTAAAACGGGGGATGGTAGGTTGACTCACTGATCACGAAATCTCTGAAACTATAACACCTACAAACTTGAAATTTGGCAGAAAGGCTCCTTATAGGGCGTAGACATCCGTTAAGAACGGATTTTACGAAACTCGACCCCTAAGGGGGTAAAACGGGGGTTAGAAGTTTGTATGAAAGTCCTATGTTTTTGAAGTAAGAGGCTTGAAATTTAAAATGTATGCTCTATAGATGATGAGAAGGCGTCCAAATAATGTATCTTTAGAAATCAACCCCTTTTTGGGGTTAAAACGGGGAAGGTAGGTTGACTCACTGGTCACGAAATCTCCGAAACTATAACACCTACAAACTTGAAATTTGGAGATAGGCTCCTTATAGGACGTAGATATCCGCTAAGAACGGATTTTACGAAACTCGACCTCTAAGGGGGTAAAACGGGGGTTGGAAGTTTGTATGAAAGTCCTATGTTTTTGAAGTAAGAGATTTGAAATTTAAAATGTATGCTCTGTAGATCATGAGAAGGCGTCCAAATAATGTATCTTTAGAAATCAAAGCCTTTTTGGGGTTAAAACGGGGATGGCAGGTTGACTCACTGATCACGAAATCTCCGAAAGTATAACACCTACAAACTTGAAATTTGGCAGGTAGGCTCCTTATAAGACGTAGGCATCCGCTAAGAACGGATTTTACGAAACTCGACCCCTAAGGGGGTAAAACGGGGGTTGGAAGTTTGTATGAAAGTCCTATGTTTTTGAAGTAAGAGACCTGAAACTTAAAATGTATGCTCTAAGATGGTGAGAAAGTGTCCAAAAAAAGTATCTTTAGAAATCAACCCCTTTTTGGGGATGAAACGGGGGATGGTACGTTGACTCACTGATCACGAAATCTCCGAAACTATAACACCTACAAACTTGAAATTTGGCAGGAAAGCTCCTTATAGGGCGTAAACATTCGCTAAGAACGAATTTTACGAAAATCGACCCCTAAGGGGGTAAAACGGGGGTTGGAAGTTTGTATGAAAGTCATATGTTTTTGAAGTAAGAGACCTGAAATTTAAAATGTATGCTCTATAGATGATGAAAAGGCGTCCAAATAATGTATCTTTAGAAATCAACCCCTTTTTGGGGTTAAAACGGGGAAGGTAGGTTGACTCACTGATCACGAAATCTCCGAAACTATAACACCTACAAACTTGAAATTTGGAGATAGGCTCCTTATAAGACGTAGACATCCGCTAAGAACGGATTTTACGAAACTCGATCCCTAAGGGGGTAAAACGGGGGGGTTGGAAGTTTGTATGAAAGTCCTATGTTTTAGAAGTAAAAGACTTGAAATTTAAAATGTATGCTCTATAGATGATGAGAAGGCGTCCAAATAATGTATCTTTAGAAATCAAACCCTTTTTGGGGTTAAAACGGGGATGGTAGGTTGACTCACTGATCACGAAATCTCCGAAACTATAACACCTACAAACTTGAAATTTGGCAGGAAGGCTCCTTATAGGGCGTAGAGATCCGCTAAGAACGGATTTTAGGAAACTCGACCCCTAAGGGGGTAAAACGGGGGGTTGGAAGTTTGTAGGAAAGTCCTATGTTTTTGAAGTAAGAGACTTGAAATTTAAAATGTATGCTCTGTAGATGGTGAGGAGGTGTCCAAATAATGCATCTTAATCTATAATATATATAAAAGCGAAATGTCACTTACTCATCACGAAATCTCCGAAATTATACCACCTATAAACTTGAAATTTGACAAGTAGGTTCTTTATAGGACGTAAACATCCGCTAAGAACGGATTTTACGAAACTCGACCAGTAAGGGGGTAAAACGGGGGTTGCAAGTTTGTATGAAAGTTCTATGTTTTTGAAGTAAGAGACTTGAAATTTAAAATGTATGCTCTATAGATGGTGAGAAGGTGTCCAAATACTGTATCTTTAGAAATCAATCCCCTTTTGGGGTTAAAACGGGGGATGGTAGGTTGACTCACTCATCACGAAATCTCCGAAACTATAACACCTACAAGCTTGAAATTTGGCAGGTAGGTTCCTTACAGGGCGAAGACGTTTTTTAAGAACTGATTTTATGAAATTCGACCCTTAAGGGGGTAAAACGGGGGTTGGAAGTTTGTGTGAAAGTCCCATGTTTTTGAAGTAAGAGACTTGAGATTTAAAATGTATACCTTATAGATGATGAGAAGGTGTCCAAATAATGTATCTTAGAAATCAACTCTCTTTTTGAGTTAAAACGGGAGATGGTAGGTTGACTCACTTATCACGAAACCTCCAAAACTATAACAGCTATAAACTTGAAATTTGGCAGGTACGTTCCTTATAGGGCGTAGACATCCGTTAATCTAAAGGGATAAAACGGGGGTCGGAAGTTTATATGAAAGTCTTCTGTTTTTGAAGTAAGAGACTTGAAATTTAAAATATATGCTCTATAGATGGTGAGGAGGTGTCCAAATAATGCATCGTAATCTATAAATATAAAAGAGAAAGGTCACTAAATCACTCATCACGAGAACTCAAAAACCGCTGGATGGTCTATCCATCCAGGTTGGACAAAGATAAAATTTGGCACGAAGGTAGATTATAGTTAGCAGACGTCCGCTAAGAACGGATTTTACGATATACCACCGCTAAGGGGGTTTAATGGGGTTGATAGTTTGTATAAAACATATACAGCCTGAAAATAAAAGTAAAAATGTGGTGTATAGAGAGGTTTTATAAAAATAACTATTAAAAGTTACCCAGTTTGATAAGCATTTCAAGTGACTGAAACAAAAAAATAATTTGCGTTAAACAACTTGATGGTAATGCATATCTTCATAACCACGCGGACGTAATCGCGGGCAACAGTTAGTGTATTATAAAACAAAGTCCCCAAAAGTGTATGTGACCGATTTGCTCAAAACGGATTTTCATGCGGTTTCACCATTGGAGAGAGGGCTAATAGGAAGGTTTACGGAACCGCTAAGCCGATTTTGATGAGAGTTTAACTATAATTTTACCAGAAAAACTTTGTGACATACTAATTTCAACGCGGGCGAAGCCGCGGGCACAGCTAGTACTATATAAAGCTATCTCACATACATTTAAGTGAAGAGTTATGAGGTACTATATACTACAACGTAGATCGACGAAAAAATAGTCAATACGTATATTATTTGTGATAACTCAAAAAGTACTTATTCAGATCTCAATTAAATTTCAATTTAAACACACGCCAAGCATCAGCTTTCGATTAAAAAAGAATCATCGAAATCGGTCACCCAGAAAGAGTTCTGAAATACATAAAAAATACAACCGAATCGAGATCCTCCTTCTTTTTTTTTAAATTGATTCTCTAAATTTGTTGGTAGTAAGAGTTTAAACAGGAGTTAAGTAAACGAAACGCTGTCAATGGATAGTATTTTAGCGTCTAATATATTTTAGAAACCATCTCTCACTAAAAATATTGCATTTAAAAATGCGTATTATTAATTTTATAACTGTATTAAGAATAAATTAAAGCCTCAAATTTACTCCCAGCAAGATTTCTTTCTCGCTTTCACTGTTTCATATTTTATTTAAAAACGAAATAACAAAATTTCATCTTGAACTTGCTTTTATGTTAATTCAATCGATTTCATAAATGAATTTGTGTCATATCAACTCATATGTAAATGTATTTCTGACAAACATAAGCAAATTTTGTTTTATTGATTCTTAAAGAATTTTTTAGAATCTATAATTTATAAATAATAAATAAAGCTAATATTAGCGTCGATTCAGCAAACGATTGTTTTTAGAATGTCACGAATTGTTTTTACGAACCAGACCGACTATGAGGATAATACTTACTGTTACTGTAAATATGACAAAACTAAAAAGTTTATTTATTAAAATTGCTAAATTTATTTTTTGGTGTTATCTGTAATTATTATGAAGAGCGGCCAAATTTTCAGAAAGTGTTTTAAATTAATCTTTATGGATACTTATTCCCATACAAAATAAAACTTTACTTATTTATAGCCTTTTAATTACTCAAAAACATGTTTTAAAATTGTAGGTTACTGAGGAAACTGAGTAACTGAGGAATGTGATAGTTTATAAATGATCACGCTGCAGCTCATGTGATCGGATAAATTACTATAGTGGTTGTGAACCACTAGTCTATGAGGAAAGTGTAATTCAAATTAATTACTCTTATTTTAATCTTTTGGTTATAAAACCTCATGGTCATGATTTGCACTAGATTTAAAAAATATTAAAATTATGTGGTGTCATGGGACACAGGTAGGAACGAAGTTCCTTCGGATAGTATAAAAGCAACACAATAAAAAAAAAATGTTGAATTTTATATATATTTTCTAGTTCTTGATTGTTTTTAATTTTGTTGATTGGTTTTTATTAAGTACATAAAAATATTTAGGAAATTTAGTATTTTAGAAAATAACAAATAAGTACCGTAAAATAAAATAAATCAAACAAAATAATAATAATAATAATTCAAACTATTAGGTGAAATAAAAAAAACATATCTTTATTTATTTTTGTCGACAGTATAAAATTAGATAAATAATTTAAAAAAAAGTTTACTAGTAATATTTTAGTTTAACAAAGTTTTGCCCGTACGTTGGTCAGGAGGGTTGGTGACCGCAGTGCTGGCTTTATTGCCCCGCAGACGCTGCTGCCCATTTTCGGTCAGTGCATTTGAAAGCCAGCAGTTGGACAGTTATCCCGCCATCTGTCGGTTTCACCAGTCTCAAGATGGTAATGAAACTTTGTTATCCCTTAGTCGTCTCTTACGACACCCATGGGAAGAGAGGGGGTGGCTATATTCTAAGCTGCCGTAGCCACACAGCTTATATAAAACCACATTATATAGTCTATACCAATGATTCTTCCATATTTTATTTGTAAAATAATAATTTATGAAACTATTACTCTTATAAATATTAATAACAGTTGTTGTTGAGTACCACATTCCCGTCGCGTGTTCATAATTGAGCAAATGTAGCGACACCCTGACCGATTTTGCAATCATTAATATATAATCACTTCAGCCTAATATACTCCACTGCTGGACATAGGCCTCCACAAGTTCGCGCCAAAAATGGAGTGAACTCGTGTGTTTTGCCTATAGTCACCACGCTGGGCAGGTGTGTTGGTGATCGCAGGGCTGGATTTATCGCACCGAAGACGCTGCTTCTTCGGCCTGTGTATTTAAAACCCAGCAGTTATATAGCTATCCCGCCATCGGTCGGCTTCTTAAGTTCCAAGGTAGTAGTGGAACCTTGTTATCCCTTAGTCGCCTCTTACGACATCCACGGGAAGAGAGGGGGTGGCTATATTCTTAATGCCGTAACCACACAGCATATAATATATAATATCTAACATATATCATATCATCTATCCTTCGTTTTAAACTAACTTCAAAAAATGAGGAGTTTCTCACTTCTACTTTTTCATGTGTGTGCTGTCATAAGATTTTACTAGATGTACCTAAAAGAATCATCAATGATTCTTTTTTAAATGAAAGCTGATGCTTGCCATGTGGTCTCAGATCTGACGAGTACTTTTTGAGATAATTCTAATACCTAATGCGTAATTGACTGTTTTATCGACCACCTACTTTTGTAGCATTTTTTGATAGAGTTGTAGTCGGTTTTTTTCATTTGCGAGTAAACACAAATATAATCCAATATATTGATTAATGATGTGATATATATTGAGGCGTAAGTTATCTGTAGGTTTGATAGGTACGCCTAATTTATCGGACTTAGATCTTGGAATAAAAAAAAAAAAAACATTTATTGTAACTGTTTTTATGACGATTGTGAGAGAACTGGCATCAATAAATGTGTCGAAATTAGTATTATGAATACAAAATATATATTAGTATTATTATGGAAGATGTTCTATCTCGCAAGTAAAAAGTAAAAGCTCAGTTTCACTTATATTCTAAAAAAATATTTTAAGCCGTATGTGGAATGGAAGACTTGACGTGCATTATTTCTATTGAAAAAAGGTTTAGGTACTTCAAGTTTTGTGATGTAGATAAATTAGTCAAGTCTAGCTATAACTAACTTAATGTTAGTGTATTTCTATGATTTTAAAAGTTATGTACGCAAACAAATGTTTTCACTCAACAATCTTGTAAACTTAGAATCTATGTCGGCTATTTTCCGACTGCTTTTTATAACAATGTAACGTCAAAATAATTTATCCATATTGTGAACAATCTCCGTTCTCAACAGACTCGCGTGAAAGTAATATGTATGAATAGAGAAAGTATACATTGAGACTGAGAACATGAAAGCAGATTATTCTAGGGAACTCTTGATGGTACTCGTGATCACGGCGCGGAAACTGAACAAAAAATATTAGATTTCTAAAATTTGCAACCAAAATAGATTTAATAGTAATTAATTAACATTTAAATGTATACCTTAATTATTTTCGTATGAGGCAAAATTCGGTTTAATATATTTTTTTATCGTTACTCATAGTAGGGAATATATCCGCCAACCTGCATTAGGGCAGCGTGGTGGGTTAAGCTCTGATCCTTCTCCTACATGGGGAAAGAGGCCTATGCTAGAAGTGGGATATTAAAGGCTGAAGCGTCAAGCGTCAGTATCAAACAACTTCTCATTTTATTGTTTTAATTACGCAAAATTAAGGCTAAGAAGTTCCATATATATACATCGAGTGGCTATATAGGGAGTGTACAGAAACAAACTGAGCTGAAACAGTGTGTAAACATCCCAATGCTGGGTAAAAGCCTCCACTCCATACAGGAGAAGGAACATTAATAATTTTAAATCCACCTATTTTTTGAAGTTATTCTGCTTTTGGCGTGTTAGGGAAAAATGATGAGAGTAATTTTTTACGACACGCGCGACCACCGTCACAAAAAACCGACACCCTGAAGTTAGCTATTCAACGAAGAAGAAGTTAGTAACGTGAAGTTAGCTAGCCAATGAAATATAACTTCTTACGTTCCATAACTACACACACTTTTTTATACACACACGGTTGTTTGTTCCTATGTTAAGCAACTACATGCTTGTGTTACAGGTAAACTCTGACTGTTATGGCTATTTTTTTTTTTTGATACATATACATAGAAATAATACTTACTTATATAAATATATAAATACACATTTTACACCCAGACTCAGGCGAAAACCGAACCCACAACTCGCGGAACAGAAAGCAGGACTACTCAAAACTGCACCAACGGCCTAAGCAATTCTAGTATATAGTATGTTATATTATAAATTCGTTCAGCACGTTTTGCCATACCATAGGACATAGGTTACTTATTTAAAATACCAGTTAGAAATCATTATCTAGTTAAAAAAATTGTGCCAGCGTACGATTAGATTAATTCCATTAATAGAATAAAAATAATAATGTGATTTACGTATGATGATAAAGTGACGATATGTATATTTAGGTATAGGTACGTGAAGGTTGTTTTAGATAGTTGTATTCGTCATAATAAAATTTTAGTTTCGCAAAAAATATATATATTACGAAATTAGGGTAATGATAAGGTTGGCGGAAGATATAGAACATATTTAGAGGTAAAACGTATTGTAGTTGAACAAAGAATCTTGTTTATACATTAATAGTAAATGAGTTGTCCACAATAAAATACTTTTGTTTATTATTTAAATAAATCAATATTAAAATATAAAAAATACCGTACTATTGACAAATAAAAACAAAATATTTCAATAATGGAACAAACTAATAAGAAATATTACAACAAATGGGACTTCAAATAATTTTAATACAAAAAAGTATCATTCATCGTTATCACATTTGTTTTATAATAATTACGTCACGATTCTACGTCACGCTGAGTAAAGCTACTCGTAAATAAAAGCCTCTCTTGCGGCCTTATTCTGAGCAAATCTGCCTCTAATTTTACTAAACCTGGTTCCTATATAAGTCAGTTTTAATTTAAACTTTAAATTTAGAATTTAATGTTGATGTTCGAATTTTGAACGTCTTTTTAGAAATTAAAATCTTTGTTTTTATTCGTCACCAAAACGAATAGTTTGTTTTGTGTAGTTATGTATTTTATGTATGCCTATAGCAACCGGGGTTTAAAAGTAATATAATTTTGACATAAGCTTCATACAAATTGTGTGAAAAAGGCATTGCTAGTAAGCAAAATTAAAAAATAGGTTAATGAAACAAGCAATAAATATGTCACTAACATGTCCTATCCGAAATTGAACGATTCGTTAGATTCCTAGATTCAAAAAAAACTAATCGTTTCTAAATATTTATACAAATATTATAAAGCTGAAGTTTGTTTGTTTATGTATTTATATGCACTAACCTCAGGAACCACAGAATTTTTGTGTCAGTATGAGCTGAGCATTACTAAGAAATGTTACGAAAACGCACAAAAAATATTATTTTTGAGAGCTTCCGTTGCGTAAGTTGCCTAAACGGTTAAAGGGACCCAAAAATTATGTCAAACGGAGTTGATCGCCATTGAAAGGTCTAAAAAAGTCCGCGGTGGCATAATATCTATCTTTTAAGGTTAACTCATTTTAACCTTTTTTATTGTAATCAAGTTTGTAATAAAAATGCATTGTTTGTGAAGGTTAAGGTGGACACGGAAGTCGGTTCCAATTTTTGATGAAAAAATGGATTATATATCAATATCGGTCCACCCAGTAAAATTTATTAGGTTCATAAGAAAAAAAATGTATAAAGTCGAATTGAGAACCTCCTTCTTTTTTGAAGTCAGTTAAAAATATACGTGTTCCATTTAAACCGTTTCTAGATAATTCATTTACAATAAGTACTCGATAATATAATAAGACTATACTTATACAACCCATAACATTGAAATATCATCATTACATACTATAAAACAAAGTCGCTTCCCGTTGTCTGTTTGCTTAGATTTTTAAAACTACGCAACGGATTTTGATGCGGGTTTCTTTAGTAAATGGAGGAGTGATTCCAAAGGAAGGTTTATATGTATAATTCGTGCATAATATAGTAGAGGAAAACTGATGGTTTTTGCAAACGTGCGAAGCCGGGGCGGGTCACTAGTATTATATATAAAAAAGGACGTGGATCATTTACCTACTAGGAAGTAACATGTATTGATGAATCGACAAATATATGGGTTACGGTTCTTCTCATGGTCCCATAACAATAGAACAGCATGGAGCAGATACCGATTCAATAATGCTACCATATTAGGCGCGAATTCCACGCGACAGCGTTGAAGTGGATAAGCGCAGTAGTTCACGGACTGATGCACTCATATCAGCCTACACTGAGATGCGTATGTAGGGCTGGCGATCGTTATAAATAAATAAAAACGAGTGCGTGCTTTAGACCACACGACTGAAGTAAAACTTACGAAACGTAACTCTTTCTATCTTCAATAAATTATCTTAATCTCCCTCTCAACTTCCGTTCGCCTCGCCCGATCGCACCTTTCGTAACGCTCTCGTCACGCATTTACCAGCTTATTCCCCAATTCAACCATGTGTAAAGAAGTTTTATCTCAATAATAAATTACCAAGTTTCATTACAATTCCGTCTAAGAGTTTTTAGCGTGAAAGATTTGTAACAAACATAGTAATCTAAAGTAAAATATTTTAGCACGTGTATGTGTACATTAGCTAATGCGTATATAGTTCGTTCTTGATTCAACAATATTTCATGCCATCTAGTTAATGATTCCAAAACGTCGAACTTGTAGACAGGGGAATTGATACTATGGACGGGATATCGATGTTTAACGAGTAGTGGTGATATACAGGGAAATGACATACAAACTCACAGGTCATTACTACCTCTTACCACTACCTCCTTTACGCTTCAGCCTGTAATATTCCCCTGTTGGGCATAGGCCTCTTTCCCCATGTAGGAGAAGGATCAGAGCTTAATTCACCACGTTACTCCAATGCGGGTTGGTGGATATATTCCCTACTATGAGTAACGATCGTTATCAGGTATACGTGATAACAACCGGGACCGACGGTTTAACGTGCTCTCCGAGGCACGATAGGGAGACCCACAAAGACTGCATAAACACCCAGACCACGGCAAAAATCTGTATGACCAATACAAATATTCGTCATGTGCGGGGATCGAACCCGCAACCGCCAGCGCAACAGCCTGAAACCAGTGCTATGACCGTTGTGCCAACGCGGCGTCAACCTCCTTTAATTAAGCCTTATATGTAAATTAAAAAGAATAATAAAGTGACAAAACCTATTTTATCATTAACGACTGTGAAAAATTATTCAAAAATGATGACAACGAAAGAACACTTCTCGGTCTCTGACACTACTTACAAAAAAAAAAAACATTTGACACAATTAAACAAAAAATTTCTTTAGGTTATCGTTATAATTAGAAACACACCCCTATTTCTTAGACATAGTGTGATGTAGACCGACTCTAACGGAGTAATGTTAGTTTAATAATTTTAATTAATAGCAAAAGCAACTCTCTCTTTGCATTTTTATAAATGTAATTGAGTAAGCAGTCAGTTCATTTAATTAATCCGTTAGAAATTGGTCGAAATTATATTGTTAAGAATATGACACGTATCATTTTAGCTGAGATGAATAAACTTGCAAATATAGATAAATAATCAGTCCATGCATAATGTATTTAAGAATATTATTATAACTCATATGTGAATACTTATATTGAGCTTTTTTACTTCGTTTTCCTATATTTGCATATTTATAGTATGTTAAACAAAAAATGGGCACAGAAAAAATCGTAAGTCATTCACATTTTAACTAATACTTACTGAGAAGTTTTAGGCAGTACATACAGTCATAACAATAAAAAAGTGTAAGACACATAGATAGTTGTCATGAAATAGTGATAATTTTGATTCATATTGTAAATTGTAATTAAACTTTCCAATTTCTGAGAAATGAATGAGCTGGATGTATGAGTGATGCTTGAGTCATGAATTGAAAAAAAAACTTATAGGAAAAAATTAAATACAAAGAATTGTATTTAACATCAGGTCTTACAGTGCTATTTGTTCTTATTATAATTATAATTTTTTTCCTTTATCTGTAAAGCATAAAGTACGTAATAGTTTCAAAACCTAAATCTCAGGCATCAGTATACCTATTTTTATTTCCTATTCTCCCAAGCTTTAGACCACTTTTGAAAGGCGAAAGTTTGGAAGGAAATTCCCATCGTATATAATGTTTCGTAGTGTTTCCTTCCGGTGTTTAGTCTTGAATGTATACTGTTTCATAATAATAGTTCAATAAACAAACCTCCGTTACACCTTTATTAATTTAATTTACTTTCGTTTTAATGACGTAATTATATGTTATCCTTCGTGATTATTTTTATAATACAACGACACTTAATTAAATAAATAAGCAATAAGTTATAAATAAAAGTCGCAACATATCCTGCACACAACGTCAGTCAGACATACACAGTACATATACATAAAAATCATTAAACATTGACCCTGTAGTTAGAAATAGGAATAATAATATTGTGGTTTAATATGACACACTAATTTTAACGCATAATAATTTCATTTCTAATACCATTGCGCTCACACCTTAACACAAAAATAAAGCAACACAACAGGTTTACTTAACTGTGTTTTCTCGTAAACGAAAAAAAAACCGACTTCGATTACATCGACAAGTAATACAACGTAAATAGACGAAACAAAATTAACAAACGCACTAGTCGTCACTACGATTTTCGAGGGTTTCCCTCGATTTCTCTGGGATTCCATCATCAGATCCTGGTTTCTTTATCATGGTACTACACTTGGGATATCTCCTTTCCAACAAAAAAAGAATTATTAAAATCGGTTCATAAACGACGAAGTTATCCCCGAACATACATAATATACTTACTGAAACTCCCCTGAACATACAAAATAAATCAATTCAACCATATATATATACATACGGTTGAATTGAGTAACCTCCTTCTTTTTTGAAGTCGGTTAAAAACAGCAATATTGTTAACAAAGTTTTACACAATAATTTGCCAAAAAGTAAATTTTCTTTACAAGTGCTCTACGTTCATATAAGGTGCTGTGAGTTTAGGCCATCTGCCGTGCCTTATAGCTATGGTCCCGTTCGCCATAAGCGATCTAGCCTTGTTTGGCCACATATCGCCTCTGTGCACTACATCCATAATCGTAGCGAGTTAATTAAACTGTGTGTAATGAGAACGACTGTTTATAGCTGTTTTAACAATAATTATATATGTACTACAGCTATAACTTAAAATTAAATTAGGTACTGCTTCAGTGATTCGTTTTTTGACTGTGCATTCTAGATTCTCTACAAAGTCTAAAGTGTAACATTCTAAAGTTTGGTCTGAACTCCTATAAAAATATAAATATAAAATATAAACTTATAAATATATAAATGTGTTTGATACCAAGCAAAAAAAACCAATTACATCGACAAGTAATTCAACGTAGGTAGACGAAAAAATAGTCAAGTAAACACGCATTATCAAAGATTACTCCAAAAGTTGTTATCAGATCCGGATGAAATTTAAATGTGACCACATGATAAACATCGGCTTTCGATTAAATTAAAAATAATCAAAACCGGTACACTCAGTAAAAAGTAATGTGGATTTTCGAGGGTTTTCCTCGATTTCTCTGGGATCCCATCATCAGATCCTGGTTTCCTTATCATGGTACTACACTTAGGATATCTCCTTTCCAACAAAAAAAAGAATTATCAAAATCAGTTCATAAACGACAAAGTTATCCCCGAACATACATATAAAATATAGAATTCAAGTTTATGTTTTTCTTACATTGAATGGGATGCTTCGAGCTAGTCGTATTAAATTTTGGTTAAGATTTGACGGAAACGATTAATGTTTGCGAGCGGAATTCCTCAATAACGTAGCTATAAGAAATAAATTTTATTATTAACTTTCGATCGATAGGTATTATACAAACAGATGCGTAACTACCGCTAGATCGTATTAATTATACGAGATCCACAAGTTAGACTGATGGAGGTTATTCAAATTTTTATAAATGGTATTTTCAAACTAAACCTTTATACATATATTTTGTTCACAATTTCACATTAGTATTTAATTTTTTTATTTTAAATTTTATATGTTCACAGGAATTCATTAATAGTCTAAGATACGAACTAGACGTGATCTTAATTATCTTATAAATACCTCATAGCGATCGTTACTCATATTATGTGACATATCCGCCAACCCGCAGTGGAGCAACGTGGTGGATTAAGCTCCAATCCATCTCCTACATGAAGAAAGAGGCCCAGCAGTGGGATCTGCTCTCAAGACATTAACCGGATTTGTTCTTTAAATAAAAGTGAAGTAGAAAAATACATCTATACTTCTAGCACTCAATTTTTACAGTGCTTTTATCGTAACAGTAAGATTGAGTTACATATTTGAATGTAGACAATTTGATGATAATCGGCTCAGCATTTTTACTTGCAAAATTAGGTATGAATTAATTGTAAAATTTGCTGGCGTCCGTAATCCGTTGTTATCTAAATAAATGTGAGTTTGGCTATATATATTTTATTGCCGTTTTCTTTTTTCACAATAATAATGATAATTTAATGCAAAATATTTCGTGCTTTTTTTAACGGTCAATGTCGAGATCTAAGGAAATAAGACATTAAAAATTTATATGTATATACTTTATATATATATTTAATGTCGCATATTTTTCCCTTCTATTTTTTAAAAAAATTTAAATGGTATTTCTAAACTAGATAAATAATATCACTTAAATACCGATTTTCAAAAATCTATATACATAAAATCACTACACAGAGTCATATAAACTCTAATGAATATTACTCTCTTAATAAATATTTAGATCGAGAATCACATTGTATAATAAATATTACATCTTGTTATAACATCTAAATCTTCTTACGAACCACACTTTCCATCGAATGAGTTTTAATAGAAATCGGCTTTGACAATATGAGCGATAATTTTATCTTATTAGAAATACTAATGACTGTAAATTACAGAAATATTTTCTCCGTAATAACTGTCTAGTCGACGAAATCTCATATGCAGAAACTCATATAATAATCATAAGAATTTCTCTTATGTTAATGATAATATATGCCTATCATCTGAATTTGAAGCGATTACCTCGAACCTTTTTATATATATACTAGCTGACCCCGCAAACGTTGTATTGCCATATATATGTTAAAAACCTCCCTTAACCCC
The DNA here is from genome assembly GCF_905220565.1 of Melitaea cinxia. NCBI lineage: Eukaryota > Metazoa > Arthropoda > Insecta > Lepidoptera > Nymphalidae > Melitaea > Melitaea cinxia. The sequence goes on from NC_059403.1 coordinate 13,996,472, forward strand.
CTTATAATTTAAGGACACGAAAAATAGATGTTGGTCGATTCTCAGACCTACCGATATGCACACAATATTTCATAAAAATCAGTCCAGCCGTTTCAGAGGAGTATTGTAATTAACATTGTGACAAGAGAATTTTATATATTAGAAGACATACTAACGATCAAGTGATTAATAGGGCATTATAAAAAATGTCCGCACAGTTTGAAAAATCCCCAATATAAGAGGGCACTTTAGTAACACCCAATAATGAAAAACAATGAATCTAGTTTATGTATATATACTGTATATATTGTTTATTAAATGCAAACTATATGAAACTACAATACAATATCAATGTTTGTATATTTCCTATTATATTTACTTATGGTTGCTAAACTTGGGCACTTACAAAAACACAATAATAAGCTCGAAACATGCCGGAAACCCATATAAAGAATTATGTTAGGCAAAAGACTGTCTGATAGATTAAGAATTGACCACATTAGGAGACAAGAAAGAACAAAGAATAATAATAATAATTTACTCTTTATTGTACACAAAAAAAGTTTATAACTTATAAATCAATCATCATCATCATCATCATCATCATCATCATTTCAGCCTATCGCAATCCACTGCTGGACACAGGACTCCACAAGTTTACGCCAAAAATTGCGCGAACTCATGTGTTTTGCCCATAGTCACCACGCTGGGCAGGCGGGTTGGTGACCGCAGGGCTGGCTTTATCGCACCGAAGACGATGCTGCCCGTCTTCGGCCTGTATATTTCAAAGCCAGCAGTTGGATGGCTATCCCGCCATTGATCGGCTTTGTAAGTTCCAAAGTGGTAGTGGAACTGTGTTATCCCTTAGTCGCCTCTTACAATATCCACGGGAAGAGACGGGGTGGCTATATTCCTTACCACCGTACCCACACAGGGAAAAATAATATAATAATCAATACACAAAAAGAAATGTACAATAGACGCTCTTATCACTAAGCAGCGATCTCTTGCAGACAACCAGCTTGGAAGAGATAATGTGAAAAAAGTGGAAAGAGTGTACTGAATTAAAATTAAAGAAAAGAGGAAGAAACCCAAATATACACACATACATACATATATATATATACAGACACTAGCGGACCCGGCAGACGTTGTCCTGCCCGGAAAACAGCTACCAAATTTGATATCTTGCATATCGATAGCAGGACCACCTATCGGGTACAATTGAGATAAAAACTACCCTATCTCCCAAGTTGGACCAAATTATAGATGCTTACAAAATTTGATAAAAATTGGTTCAGTAGTTTCGGAGTTACATACCGATAGCAGCACTACCTATCAAGTCCAATTGAGATAAAAACTACCCTATCTCCCAAGTTGGATCAAATTACAGACGCTCACAAAATTTAATATAAATTGGTTCAGTAGTTTCGGAGTTTCATCTATTTGCAGGGGTGGGCGTTAAAATTTTCATTGTTAACCTCCACCCTCGCAATCCTTATTGGGGATGAGTTATCATAAAATCCGCTCATTGATCATTTCTACATCACTTATAGGAGATCTCTACCAAGATTTGGAGTCGATAGGAAGTATAGTTTAAAAAACGGGAATTTTTCGTTGTTAACGCTCCCGCAACCCCTTCTTGTGGGTGGAATTTCTTAAAATCCGTTCTTAGCTGACCTCTATTCGGCACAAGGAATATTCTTATCAAATTTCAGGTCTCTACGCCTTATGGTTTAAGAGATATTGTGATGAATCAATATATAGGTGGAAATCTCATATATAAACTATGAACTCCAATTAAATCTCTAAGCGGTGGAATATCGCAAAATTCGTTCTTAGCGGACGTCTACTAACTACTTCACTGCCAAATTTCATCTTTGTGCATCCAGCGGTTTTTGAGTTCTCGTGATGAGTGAGTCCTTTCTCTTTTTAACCGACTTCCAAAAAAGGAGGAGGTTCTCAATTCGACTGTATTTTTTTTTTATGTATGTTACATCAGAACTTTTGACCGTGTGGACCGATTTCGACAAATTTTTTTTTAATCGAAAGGTAGTGTGTGCCAATTGGTCCCATTTAAATTTATTTGAGATCTAACAACTACTTTTCGAGTTATATCTAATAATGCGTTTTTACTTGACGCTTTTTTCGTCGACCTACGTTGTATTATACCGCATAACTTTCTACTGGATGTACCGATTTTGATAATTCTTTTTTTGTTGGAATGGGGATATCCGTCGTTTGATACCGTGATAAAGAAACTAGGCACTGATGATGGGATCCCAGAGAAATCGAGGGAAACTCTCGAAAATCTGCAATAACTTTTTACTGGGTGCACCGATTTTGATAATTTTTAATTTAATCAAAAGCTGATGTTTATCATGTGGTCACATATAAATTTTATCGAGATCTGATAACTACTTTTTGAGTAATCTTTGATAACGCGTAGTTACTTGACTATTTTTTGTCGATCTACGTTGTATTACTCGTCGATGTAATTGAAGTGTATTTTTTTCGTTTGCGAGCAAACACAATTATATATAAATAGATTATAAACAATATTAACTATACTAAAAATTAATGAATGTATTACATAAAAAGCTATACACTACACATTTGTAATAAGTATTATAAGAACAATAAAAAAACCTGAAGTTAAAGTGAGCATACCCCACAGACACAATGAAACATGGTTAAAGTTGGTAAAGTAATGATTGGTTCACAAGTGGCAGAAAATAAAAACATGGTAGACCTTTTAAATTGTGTATTGATGATATCAAGGTGATACCTGAACAAGAGTAGTTGACGATAGAAAGAAATGGCGACAGACCTATGACATCAAGGCAGAGTGGATATGTATCAAATTTGTTGTTAACTATTCTATATAATAATGTAAATTACTGTCTGAATAAAGCCTCTTATTATTTATATAGAAATATTCAAATCACCCGCGCATTCTATATAATGTTCGTTACCTATCTAATTAAACAATAATAATCGTCGTGCAATTAAGTAAGTCTTTATTATTACTTATCAGATTGCACGTAACCCACATCAATAATTATAATGTTGAGGCAATGAATAATAAGGAAGTTTAAGTTACAACTATGTAATTCACTCAAAGTAGGATGACATTACACATAATGCGCGGGCATTGTGAAAAATTCTCCACTTTATCACTTGACCCGGATCATCAAACTGTACAAACAAACATCTAAAGTATATCGGGTAATTTTTGAACTGGCAATAAGTTCAACCAGCAATAAAATTTTCAACATCTGACGCCATCTATATAATGGCATGAAAAATAACTTTAAAAAATTAGCTGCTTATTTTCTGCTTAATTGTAAAGAAAAAAGTATAGATCTATAGTTACTATTAATATTGATTGTTACAATTTGGGAAACAATTAGCTTGGCACCTATTTATCTTTCAAATTAATTAAATTTTAAAAAATAATATATTTTTTTGCGATTAACGCCATCTATGCACACTTTATAGAACTTCAAATCAAAGTAAAATATAAAAATTTAGTCTTTAATATTTATTCTGATTGTAAGTTTCAAAAAATGTCAAATTGTTTTAAATTATATTTTAATTTATTTCATTTTCTTGCTTATTAATTATAAAATGTGTCGAAAAGTTGCCAGTCTTTTTTCGACATAATTTTAAAGTTGCAACTAAGAAAAAAAAAAACAGCTGTCTTATGTCAAAGATGACGTCATATTTTGTGTTTTAATTACTTTGAAGTTGGGTTTTTATTTATTGTTTGTTGATTTTGCATGGCACACAGAATATTTTGTAAATCGATGACTCCTAGAAAAGACATTGCTCTGAATGTGAATACATATATTGAAAATTATGCGCAATTTATGTATAAAAACATGACTGAAAATAGGTACAGGATCAATGACTAATTTTGCAATAAATTGAATATAAACTTATTTTTATGAAGTACTATTACTATTTTTTACATTATCTTGTTTCAGAAAAAGATCACGAGAAGAAGACACGTGCGAATTCATGCCTCTTTCAAAAAGGATAAATAATTTGCACATAAACAACAACATGGCTAGTCCATCCCTTTCCCAATCATCTGATTCTAGTCATAGTAATGGAGTAAATATAGATAATAGTAATATTTCGACACCTAATTCATCGTCAGATACAGAAAGAAATCCAAATTATGACCCAGGAATAAGTTCTTCCGAGAGCAGATATTACTATGAAAATAAATTATTATTTGAATTGCATTTAGAACGAATACAAAGAACTGGACAACAGTTTCCCTTTTAATTAAGTACTAAATAGTGCATGAGATGAAATGTGTACCTGTTTTGTTATGCCTTCATGTGTGTATTAATCTTTATTTTTAACTTAATAAATAATTTTCGAATTATTTATTTTTTTATTTTATACTTCATATTGTCAATTATATCATGCAAAATATTAAACATACAATTATAATAAACAATTGACCTTTTATAGAACTTTACAGCTGCATTTTTTTCTTAAGTCAAAGGAATTTTTCATTCACCAATCACATTACTCTATTACCGCCACCTGGTGGCAAGTTTGTTAAACGCATAAACACTAATGGCGGACTTCACTTGTTGTAAAGAGAGGGAACGAGTTTGTGTTTATGTGTCGTTTTGTAAAAATATCAACTACATTTAAGTGATTGAAACCATTAAAATAGTATTTTTGGAGTGGCAGATATTAAATTTAATTGATAAGGTAAGTAGATTTTAGAGATTGGTATAGTAACGTGTGAATATCCATGACCTTATTTCGGAAGCGGTACTTTATTGTACCGTTAGACGGGGCGCGTGGCCGTCCCTGAGTGTTGACGCGAGAGTGCCGCACGAGAGGGCCGCACAACCCCTCCTCTTGCGATTTTCCTGGCGGTGGTGGAAGGAGTCGGGAGCGGGAGTGATTTGGTTTACTGAAAGCATATGGAGGGGATCCCGTATCTTGGTGGGGATGCGTAGCGCCGCGCGTGATGGACACTCAGCTGGGCCAAAAGAACTGGTAGGGGTTAATAACCTTGCGTCTTCCGTATGATCCGCCTACCATCATATCAGTCTAAACAAAAGTTTTATGAATCGAAACGTAAATTCGCGACATTGCGTAACTTAACTCGTTTATATCGCCATTTGTAAGAATTTCTTTGTCTCGATCGTATGCTCCACTTGGCCTGACATTGTATCAAAGTTCAAACTGTTATTTTTGTATCTGAATGGCCTTGTATTAAAATTTGTCTAAAGATTTACTGCTGTACATATGATAACACTTGATATAGCCCAAAAAATAAAACGCCACATCCAAATGTGTTAATTTTTATTTATAAAATACACACGCACTAGCTGTGAATTCAAATTTATAGCTTTAAGAGTTAAACTAACCAAGTCACACACACGCGTCTAAATAGGTAAATAACGAGATGATTACCCAACTAACAGGCTTCCTACAGTTATTGAACCACAACCGCACCTCGCCGCGTCTTGTGAAAGTACGGCAAAGAGAAAGTGAGGATCACGTTAGAGCCCGTACATACACTCAAACTGTGTGCGTATAACTAACTCGCCAGTCGAGTGTTGGGCCAGCATAAAAAACTTTCTTTAACCTACTTTCCTAAAGTCGCGATCATCTTTCGCCTCTCACCATCGTTGAAATAATTCCAGTGTGCCATGTTTGGTGGTCGGTAGTGGTATGTGCCCTACCATTGAGTTCCCTGTGGTCCCGTACGATCGCCGTGGTGGTGGGAAGTCGTGGGGATACGGTGGAAGTGAATGAATTAAGTGGGACGGTGGTTTTTTTTTTTTTTTTTTTTTATACCCGCTGTCGTGGGGAAGTGGATTTATGTGTGACATGCAGAAAATGCCAACGAGAGATGATGCTTCTTGGTACGGGGATGTTGTATCTTACCTTATGAAGTAAAATGCTATGTTCTAAATGTACTAGTTTCTGTTTATGTTATTTAATTAAGTATCAAAATATTAAACGCGAGTAAATATTAGTGTTGAAAATATTTCACAAAAGTCTTATAAATTTTCACATTAAATATTACTTTGATATATTTTATATTCACAAAAAAAAACATGTTTATTAGTTTAATTGTTTCATAATAGATTACATATTATAATAATAATTATATTATTTAAGAATTATGAAACATATATTAAAACATTTATGCAACATTACATTACAAAAGCATATTATCATGGTTTAAATTTTTATTGTAATTTGTTCTCAGCGAGGAAGATTCAGAGATGAATTTTGCTGCATTCTCAGCAGTGGGTACTGCTGGGACACACTTTGTGACGACGGGTGGCCAGCTGCCTGTCGCAAAGTTGCAGCAAAGCGTTTCCAATAATGGTTCACTGTCTCAGGTAAATATACAAATATACTAATTGTTTTTACATAACTAGGTCTCACAAGCGAACGGCCTAGCATCATTGCCTATATACTCTCTAAGAGCTCTGGCCACCTATCCACAGGAACACAACACTTACTGTGATATACAATTACTGCAATATAAACAGCAAATAAATATTTTTTACAGGTTGATTTTTAAATTAAATAAATTAAAATTTACCAAGTATATAATTTTAATTTATTTAATTTGAAAATGTATTCATTTGAATTATGTTCTGATGCCCATTCATTGAAATTTAATACCTTATCTTTTTGGACATCTTGCTAATAAACTTTCACATAATTATGTTTGTCATAAAACCTGACAGAAAAAAATTAAAAGTTGTTAAAATATTGTCTAAAATGTCTGTCTATTGTCTCCTTGTTTTGGCACCATTTAAATTACAATCATACGATTAAGTAAAGATGAAACAGAACTGCTTGTCGAACCACTGTTAATGTTGCATTTACATTTTAGATTTATATTTACTTGATTCTATTAATATAAATATATTTTTTTTATATAAAATCAAGCTAAGAGTAAAAATTATATAATTCATTAATTAATTTTTTTTTGCTTCATTCTAAATATAAATTATAAATTTATTAATTAACGAGTTATGTAAAAATAATTATTAAAAATTAATAATAGTTGAAATCAGCAATTTCTTGTGAAATATTACCTACAAAGACACATAGCTTGTGTGGTTGCAGCTTTCACTTCATAATCATAGAACATGTGAAAATTTACCTATTCATTGGACATTTTGTTATTCAATTGCTAATAATCAGCTTAAATTATATTAAATATGTTTTGACCGTAAGTAATTTTGAAAGAGCTGATTTAACCCATTACTGATAAAGCTATATGATACATAACAGTATCCAATAGATAAAAGTTAGATTTTTTTTACCTGCTAATTTGACTTTCTATTTGTGAATACGTAAGTTGTACTTTATTTAATCAAGTGGCCTACGGTAAGGTTATCGTGATATTATAATGTTATAGTAAATTGATTTATGTCTAAGTAATTTTTAAATAACTTCATTTGAAAGGTCAGTTAGTTCATGGTCTAATTATACTTGTTATTATTACAGATATGTTTTTATTTAATCTATATGAGGTCAACTATTTATAATTATTTTCTATAAACTGAGGCTAGGCATCTTGCGTGATGTCTACATTCATATTGATGGGTACAGCTCTGCCCCTCTCCCCCTTCTTTATGTCATACAGCCTGATAAAAATTCTCTCACAATAATATATATCTGATTAGTCAAATAGATTCCTAGAAAAGCGCATTCATATAACAATTAGTATTGAACATTACATACAATTTTATCATATTAGCATAGATTAGTTTAATTACATTTACATTTCAACTTTAGGCAAATTACTTAAAATACCAATATACACTACTAATGTAGTTATTAAAGTTTATAATTTGTAGTTTATTTTGAATCGACATAAAAAAATAAGGTTTTTAATATATTTTTTTTTATGCGTTTTACCTTATAATATTGATGTGAGTCAGTCAGTCACCGATTTTGATGATTATTTTTGGGTTCCAAAGCTGATGCTTGCCATGTGGTCCCATTTATTGATTTAATCGAGATCTGAAACGTACTTTTTGATTTATCCACAATGCGTATTTGATGTTGATGAGGTTGAGTTTACAAAATTATTTATTACTTAAAGCAAATGTGGCTAAAGTAATCAATTATTTTGTGAGGAAATAAATCAGATGACATGGTATGAGATATTTGTCTTCTGTCACGAATACGCCTGTGAATATTAATATACTATATGTTTCTAGGTGGTGGGTATGGTAGGTGGCGTGAATATGGGCGACGGTGTCCAGTACGTGCGAGCGATCGATAGTAGCTCGCTACAAGCCACGCCTCAGGTGATCTCCGTGCCCGTCTCGTTGCCGGGTGCCATGCCGGGTAAGACCACTTGGAGTATTTACTATCCGCCTGATGGTAAGCGCATACCGTAGCCTACCGACCTCGCAACACCAGGAGCATCTTTGACCCTCCTTTGACTTTTTGAATCTTTTTTTTTAAATATACCGTGTTATCACTTCTCCCTTCCATCTGTATGCAGATGATCTACAAATATACCGACACTTCAGCTTGACGGAGTTGGATGAGGCTGTTGGAATTTTAAATAATGATCTTGCTGCTGTTCAGGTCTGGGCTGAGTCTTTTGGTCTGCTAGTAAATCCTGCAAAATCACAAGCCATCATTATTGGTAGCAGTCGGTTAAGAGGCAGACTTGACTGGGAGTTGGTACCTAAAATCTGTTACTCTGGGGTCCCAATCCTTTATTCTGATAAGGTTAAAAATTTGGGCCTTATTATGGACTGCAACCTGTCTTGGAAAGCTCATATTAACGAAATCAGCAAGAGAATACATTACTCGATTCACTCTCTCAAGCGTCTCCAGTATTTTCTTCCCTTCAAAACCAAATATATGCTCGCGCAGTCCCTTCTACTACCTATCCTTGACTATGCCGATGTATGCTATCTGGATGTGACAGAGGAGCTGCTTAGAAAGTTGGAGCGACTTCAGAATCTCGCAGTACGCTTCATTTTTGGCTTGCGAAAGTTTGATCGTATTTCTCACTTCCGTGCTCAGATCAAATGGCTCCCTATTCGCCTTCGCCGTGATATGCATATCCTGTCTACTCTCTTTAATATCCTACGTGATCCAAACTCTCCTTCTTATCTTCGATCCCGTTTTCACTTCCTACCCTCTCCTAATCGTTCCAGGCGCCCTGGCATTACAACAAAGCTGGATGTACCAAAGTGCAATACAAAATTCAAACTTAATTCATTTACGGTACGCGCCTCTATACTGTGGAACAAACTCCCAGAAAGTATCCAAAAAAGTCCTTCCCTTGTCTCCTTCAAACGAAAATTAAAGGAGCACTTTATTTCTCAAGTCAATTTACAATCATAAGTATATAATTACCTTTCTATTATGTTATGTATTTGTATGTATTTATGTGTGTATGTATGTATGTGTGTATGTATATATATGTATATGTATGTATGTATAAATGTAAGGTATGTATATATATGTATGATATGTCTGTGTGTATGTATTTATACTTATAAGTTTGTAATATATTACAGTTATTCAACTATTTTCTCAATATTGTTATTTCTTGCACTGTGTCCCCCGCTATATGACACTCTCTCTCATGACCATTGGTTGACTGGAAGAGATCTCTTCTAGGGATAAGTCCACCTTTGCCATCAACTATATATGTAATTTTCTGTACATTCTGTTCTTAAGTGCAATAAAGTATATAATATACGAGTAGGTCGGCAAACAAGCGACAGCACCTGATGGTAAGTGGTTACCGTAGTCTATATACGCCTGAGACATTAGGAGAAAAATTTACTTTACTCAAGTAGGCTTCAAAATAACTTTTGAAGCGTCCACTTTACAGTTTTTTATAATTAACTTATGTTAATTTTTAACAAAATTAATAAATTTATTGCAAGAGTAAGTATGACCATTGGCCATGATAATTGTCAACAGGTGACCCACCAGCAACGGTGCAGATACAGGTTCTTAGTCCGAACCTGACGCTCCAGCAGCAACAACCGAAATATCAGATGCAAATACCCATTCAAGGATTTCAACAAGGTATCAATATAATTCGTAATACTTGATAGTATAAAATATCGATAAAAATTAAAAAGATAATCAACTTAATATCTAAAAGATAAGTAGACTTGGTGACAATCATATTTTGCTAAAGATTTTAATTAATAACAGGTACTGCTTATTCATAAATGACCAGACTATATATATATGATTTTAACATGTCATATACAGGCGGAGCCGTTCTAACAGTAGCTTATTCTCCGGACTCCAACGAAACTGGTGGAATACAACTTGTAGGAAACACATTACCTGAAGGTAGGCATCAATCCAATATTACGTAATTAAGTAAAATAAGCTATTTAAATCAATGAAATATAATATATATTATTCAATGTCCAGGTACATTCAGGATGAGATCAGGTGATTAAGATTCTACCGGACTATTGTGTTCTAACAGTGTTTGTTGCACCCATTTTACACATTAATGAGTATGGGATGATTTTAATCGATTAGCATTTTTTTGGGCTTTAAAGAAATTATAAGTCATTGGTTGAGGTTCATATTATTTACAGTAAAGGAAATAAACAAATCATCAGTAATTGACTCATAGAATGTAGAATAGTAGTGGAAGATAAGGGATAATTCCACCCTTTGGTACTTAAATATGCATATAAAGTGCAACCTATGTCCCGAATAAAGTACTTCTTGATTCTAACGCACACCCATTACTCTTTGCACTGTTATATAACCTAGCTATAACCAAATATGTGAAAATAGTTTGGCAATCATTCAAAGCAATACGCTATCATCGGTATAGAGGCACTCACAAAGCATCAATAATTATAAATTTCACGTTCCATTCACCGAACCATTGACCCACAGATCATTTAAGTGTTTTGTTGTGGTAAAGTATTTTTATTGATTTTGAAATCTTTATGTTTACAAGGTCTTCAAGTGTTAGCAGCCTTGCCTCAAGAGATGCAGCTAGTACGTCCTCAACAAACTCAGGACAATAAGGATCAAGTGCAACAGAATATACAGCATCAGGTGATTTAATTAATTTTTATCACTAACGCCGAGTTGCATGAAACAAAATTAAAATTTAAGAGATTAAACTAATTTAATCACAAGAATTTCATACAATTATTGCTATTAAATGTAAGGCGTAAGTAATTTTAACTGTCATTTGAATCCTTTTTATTTTTTATTTTTTTTTTACATTATATATATACATTATTTATATTATCAGTTTTAAAATAAGAGGTATTTGAGGATTTGATGACAATTACTCTATCATAGCTTGAATTAACACAATTATAATTTAAATTTATAGAAAAAGTACTCCTTTTACATAAAAATAATTTTTTAGAAACAGTAACAATAATTTATTGTGAACAGGTGTTCATAACGCCGAACAATCAGATAATCATCAACGGCCCGGACACTAAGCCGTTGAACAACAACACGAGCGCCAACAACAACAACAACAATGACATCACGAACATCGTTATTAAGGAGGAATGCGATGAGAACAACGATGATGTAAGTACTTTGAAAAAATTATTATTTACTATCTGTAGGAGCTTGGGAAAATACGATCGAACACGATTCAGCCTGATAGCGCGCTTCACACATAATTTAGAAGCCGCGTGTATGTCAAAATAGACTTAATAATAAGTGTATTATTACACTATTGTACACCAAAAACAGAAATAATACATATCAAAGAAATAATAAAAAAATTTTTTTAACAATATATTCATTAGGTACAAAGGGCGGCCTTATCGCTAAAAAGCGATCTCTTCTGGGCAACCTTAGGGCAAAGGAAATGGTTTAGCGTCAGCATAGGTGTAGAAATTACAACATAATAAATATTTAATAACTTAATGACTTGTTTGTAAAAATTCATGTCGAATATGCCAATATATATATATATATATAAAATATAATATACATATAGTCTGGCTATAAATAATATATATACACACATATATATACCTATATATATAATTATATACTAACTAGCTGTGCTCACGACTTCGTCCGCGTGGAAAATAGTGACTTTACATGTTCAACGTGATTTTTTAAATTGGCATAACTTTTTTATTTATGAACCGATTGACATGAAACAAACACTATATTATGTTAAGCTAAGCTTGCCTTGCTTGTGGTTTTTAGTAATGTAATGTATATTAGTAAAAAACCACATCTATTTCGGATAAGCCGTTTCTGAGATTAGCATGCAAGAACGCACAGACAAACAGTCAGAAATTTTGATAATTATTGTTTTGGGTCCTATTTGCGTTGATAAAGGTCCCAATAATATTTTTTTCTCATATATCTTAAATGTACAAACAGCGACCCGTTGAGTGGTTTATAACCATTTGATAATATAAATTAGTTAATTATATAATCATTATCTTATCAGAATAGCGGTTCTGCACACTCGCTATATAATTATGTACATATTAATTAGTTTCTGTTAATGATAACAATTATTATTTATTAAGAAATTATTGACGCCGCGTTGGCCCAACGGTTACAGCCATGGATTGTACCTGTTGCGCTGGCGGTTGCGGGTTCGATCCCCGCACATGACAAACATTTGTATTGGCCAAACAGGTATTTGCCGTGGTCTGGGTGTTTGTGCAGTCCTTGTGGGTCTCCCCACCGTGCCTCGGAGAGCACGTTAATCCGTCGGTCCCGGTTGTTATCATGTACACCTGATAGCGATCGTTACTCATAGTAGGGAATATATCCGCCAACCCGCATTGGAGCAGCGTGGTGGATTAAGCTCTGATCCTTCTACATCAGGAAATAGGCCTATGCCCAGTAGTGGATGTTACAGGCTGAAGCGTAAAGAAATTATTGATATTTGGAAATGAGCTATACTAGTAAATTAAAATGCTTTTAACAATTATTATATAAATTTAAAAATTATTACTGTAATGTTAATATAAATGCAATAAAAAAAATAATCTTAGAATATTTTAAATTTCCAAGATTTTCTTTAATTAATATTTAAAAAAAAATTGAAATATGCTAGATGGATTGTAATTCATACCCGTCATATTTTCAACTAGGGAAAGTTAGGGAGATATAGCACAATATAAGGAAACTAATTGTTTTTTTTTATTTATTTATTACAGGAAAGTTCTCAAGGAACAGAGGCGAATGAGAATATACAATGGCAAATGTCGAGTTCGCATCAGGACCTCGTAAAGTATCTCAACGGATTACCACCGCAGGTAATCATATCAGAGTCCTTTTTTTTTCTACGACTAGGTCGGATAACAAGTGCTGACAAAACACCTGATAAGTTGTTACCATAACCTATAGATGTTTGCAAGACCAGGAGCATCGCAAGCGCGTTGCAGACCTTCGCGTTCGGGTGTACGGAAGAACTTACATATTAAAATGATTTATAAAATATTTATTATGTAATAAATAAACAAATTAAAAAAATCGTATTCAACATATTATAAGAATAAAATAAATTAAAATCATGATATTAAGTATTCCTACGAAAGTAATTGATACAATCATTGAAAAATAGTTTACAAAGTAGCAATAAATATATGTATATTTATCTTTGCAGCAAACACAAGCTTTACCAGTCTCTCTACAACAGTTCCTCCGACTAAATCCCACTGAGATTAAGAAGACAGTAACTCCAGATGTGGAGATGACAAATACTGATGAGGACAAAAAGGATACTATCACTGAAGCTGTTTTGGACGAAGGTACACGTGTGATTCAGTTATTTTTGTTTGTTGTTAATAATAATTGTCCCCAAATGGTACGTTACCTAATAAGGTAACGTTTTCCTAATAGGAAGAGAGAGACTTACATTGAAGATTAACTGAGGTAGGACACAGCAGGAAATTTCCTGCCCAAAATATGGAGCAGCCCGACTAGAGTAGTAGTATCTCGACCTTACAGAAGATCACAGTTAAAAAATACTGTTTTAAAGCAGTGTTGTGTTTCTGTTGGTGAGTAAAGTGACCAGAGCTTCTGCGGGGAATTGGGGGTAAGGTCGGCAACGCGCTTGCGATGCTTCTGGTGTTGTAGACGTCTATAAGTTACGGTAATCGCTTACCATCAGGTTACGTTTGTTTGCCGACCTTATTGTATAAAAAAAATGGAGTTTTCAATTTATACAGATTTTCAATTTGATTGACTTAAATTCATCTTTATAAACTTTGGTATTTATAATATTACTAGTGACTCGCACCGGCTTCGCACAGGTGCAATGCTGATACTAAATATCAAATATAAAATGACTATTTGCAATGTAAGTGCAAAAAATGTGTTTATTTACGACACCACATTATAAACCTCTAAAAATATCAGTATTCCTCTACTATATTATGCATGTAATATACATATAAACCTTCCTCTGGAATCAATCATTCTATTTACTAAAAAAAAATTGCATCAAAGTCCGTTGCGAAGTTTTAAAGATCTAAGCACACAGACAGCGGGAAGCGACTTTGTTTTATACTGTGTAATGATTGTATAGAATTATTACATAATTTTAAATATTTTCAGATGGAACAATCCGAATTCAGAACAAGAAAAAGAAGAAATACAAGAAGAAGCCCTCAAAGCCAGCTCGTCCGAAGCCGGGGCAAGTGATGATAGCCACAACAGCCGACGGCACCCCTATCTACTGCTGCCCCGAATGCAATATGGCCTACCCGGACAAAGGACAGCTGGAGATGCACCTCTCGGTTCACAAGATTGAGAGGAGATTTATATGTGGAATTTGCGGGGCCGGGTAAGACAAATTACTAGTAAGAAATAATAAAAAAAGTTTCTGTGTCAACTCCGACGCGACTGATCACCGTGATATTTAAAAGTTAGAATGTTCTATTAAATAAATAAAATAATTATTATTATTTACAATTATAAAATCAAAATATAAATTGACACTTGCTATTCATACCGGTACACTAAACGTTGGCATATTGCATAAACAGCTAAAAGCCCTGGAAAGGCGCTTTTAGTGTCACGCGGATTTGCTCACGCACGCGGGATTGGACCGCATGCGTAAAATTTCACGCTGCGGATCATACGCAGCATGAGTTTCAGTTTTCTACGGGCTGCGTAACGGTATAGACGTGTTCAAAAATGATCAATGTCAGAAGAATATGTGTCGCTTACATACTTTACAAACGACGAAACAAGAAGACAAGAGTACATGTTGATCCCTTTCTTGAAAATAGGCTTCTTGCTGGGGCGTTTGTTACACGCTTTGGAAAACTACAAAATAATGAACGTAAATTTAAAAATTACTTTCGAATGTCCATTCGTTCTTTTGATGAACTGTTGTGTAAAATTGAGAATAAGCTACAAAAAAGCAGTTTACGAAGGATTACAATACAACCGATTGAGAGGCTCGCTATTACATTAAGGTAAGTTTTAAATTTTAAATATTTAATTTCCTGCTATGATTTAGTGGAAAGGGATTTGAACAGGTAGGATAAACGTTTTTTGACTTCAAATTACTGTCATGTGTAAATTTACATGTGCAAAAAAAAATTTTGTCATGTACTCTGAAATTTCATTGTTCATAATTTCATTCAATTTCATGTTGAAATTTCATTAAATAAGATTATTTCACTCATAAAATGTCGCCATTAAAGTGGAATCATTCCTACCTTTCATCACACGCTACTTATTATAATATAGATAAAAGTTATAGGTTTGCACATGACAGTAATTTAAAGTCAAAAAAAGTCCTTAATTGGTTTGGGATTGGTACGTTCAACCTACATACACAATCCTTTTTTTTATCTGATAAAGTACACATGGCCACAGATCAAGTTACCCAAAACCAGCATAAATGGAACTCGCGCCTTGCGTATTATCATACTTAGGTAACCCGTCGGAGTCCCGCTTATACTGGATTTGAGTAACTTGATCTGTGCCGTGTGTACAACCGCACTCATATGACTAAACAAACAATTAGAGAGAAACTGGAGAAAAAAAGTTAATCGTACTCATTTTAATAAAAAGAGTTTTATTCATAAATTAAAAAATCAAATTTTACATCATTCATTTCTTTGTAAATTTGTATCCTGAGCGTTGACATTACTTTCGCCTGTAGATGATGTTGTTGCTGGGGTATAAATTACGTCATAAGACGTGATATTAAACAGGCCGCTTTCAGTCGAAATAAGAGTTTCATTGTCATTCACTGCAGCAGAACTAATAGCATTGTCGTTAAGACTCGAAGTATCCTGGATTATACTATTGGTTTGGTAATCTTGATTTATCGGTGACAAACTGTCAAGCTCAGTAAAAGCACTAGAACTTGTTGTAGGTATGGGACTGTAGTATGCAGGTTGTGTTTGACTTTCCATTTCCATAACTATATTTAACACTTTTGTTCTGAACATTAGTTTTTGATATCTAGTGAATCTTTTTAATGAAGGCTGCAGAGACTGAAAGAAAGCCAAATCCTCACTTTCTAGCTCCAGTTGATTAGACTTTAAGCATTCTAATAACTGTGCCTCAAATTCAGATGGTGCTTGCTTTTTAGATTTTACTTGTTTTTGTTTTGATGTTGGGTGAGAACTTTCTTGACGTGAAGTATCTGGTTGCGTGGACTCATTAGGTGTTTCTAAATTACTTTGTTCAGACATTTCTTCACAGAGTGACTCTTCTCCAGCAGTTTCCGTTGTACTGTCTAAGAAAGTCAAAATGTCATAGTAAGAATATTTCTTCTTCTTCTTCTTACTCCCAGAGCCGGATGGCTGATTTTTTTCAGATATCTTGTCTTTCTGGTAAGTGTCCCTTGCTGTTCGCCAGCGTTGTTGTATTTTCTTGTCTGAAATGACAAAATATAATAAGTAAGTGGCAAAAGTACACACAGTTTCAGATCAAGTTACCCAAAACCAGTACCAATAAACGGAACTTGCTAGGGCCTCGCCGGGCGCCGAGTCGTCTACGATAATAAACAACGCATGAGTCCTGTTTATACTGGTTTTGGGAAGCTTGATCTGTGGCCGTGTGTACAAATCTGATATTAGTTGGAAATTTAACTGCATTCGATTAAAGGCCCTCCTTAATTCACACATGTTGTCAACTTTACACTGTCTCATGAAGCATTAGATAAATCAAGCAATATATATATACCTATACAGAGTGGAAAAATAAGGCCGCAGTTGAAGGAAAAGTACCCTTAGGCGCAACGCAAACGGCGGGCTGGCGCAGGCCGGTCAATTTCGCCGCGAACGATAGCGCAAAGTGAATCTTATACTAGACGCAGACGGCGCGGCCGGGGCGGCGCGGCGCAGACATCGACGAAATAATTCATTTTTTACAAAAATAATTAGAACTTCATTTAAGGATTTTTGGAAAAACACCGGATTGAATCGGGCAATTTGTTTATTTGTTACAGTAAAATTTGCCATCATCAAAATTAAGGTGAAAACTTCCGGAAGTCACTAGCGCTGTAAGTTTATAATTTGTTTTAACAAAAATTTGCTTTATTTGCATCTGTCAACCTTCATGAAGGAGGACATCTTGTAATGTAAATATTGCTTGAAATAAACGATATTTCATTATATTATATTATATATATTTATTAGATTCCTTTCATTTGCCGGAAATTTTACCATAGGGGTTAATTTATACAGAGAAGATTTCTTATAAAATATTTACAGCATAGTTATGTGTCTCAAATCTGCTAAAAGTGGCCACTTTTAGCAGATATGAGATACATAACTATACTTCGAACTTTTCATATGAAATCATAACTGCATAAATACCCCCCTATGATAAAATTTTCGGCAAATCATAGAAATCTAACGTAGCTATAGTACTGTAGTTAAAACGAATTAAAAACTTCTAGCGCTAGCTACTTCCGTGCCCTTTCACCTTAAGGGTATTTATTTTTCTTCTGAAGTAAAATTCGAGCGGTGCATGCTGTCTTATGTCTGATGTCAGCATTATTAATATATTATGTTATCATATTATTAATATATTGTTTTTGTTTTCAGATATTTGGCAACTGGTAATACATTCACTGATCTACACTATTCCTATGTGATTGGAATTGCAACAATTAGCGAAATAGTAAGACAAGTTTGTTACATAATATGGATTGAACTAAAGTCTGAATGTATTCCACAGCTTAATGGGATCAAATGGAAAGAAATCGCAGAGGGATTTCTCACATATACAAATTTTCCTAATTGCTTGGGTGCAATTGATGGAAAACATATAAGAGTGATTCGGCCGCCGCACAGTGGATCACTATATTTTAATTATAAGAAATATTATTCTGTAGTGCTCCTCGCAATGTGTGATGCTGATTATAATTTTACATATATTAATGTCGGTACCAGTGGAAGCAACGCCGATTCAACCATCTTTAGAAGGAGTCAATTGTATACGAAACTGGAAAGTAACACGTTGGGTATCCCTGACCCGCAAGAGTTGCCTATTATTTGCCCCGAAGTAGCTTATCCATCTAGTGTAAGAGCAAAGTTGCCGTTCGTGATAGTGGGAGACAAGGCATTTGGTTTATCATCACATGTGATGCGGCCTTATGCTCGTGATAATTTACCTTACAAAAAGAAAATATTTAATTACCGTCTGTCCAGAGCTAGAAGGTACATAGAATGCACTTTTGGAATTATGTCAAATAAATTTAGAATATTTCACAGATCCATGAATGTCAAGTTAGATCTAGCACAATTAATAGTCAAGACGGCATGTGTACTTCACAATTTCATAAGGAAACGGGATGGCTACAAGGTCAGCCATACATTTGTCACAAATGGTTTTACGGGACCACTACCCAGGCAGCAGACTGAAAGTAGTAATACGTCGGCAAGTAATATCAGAGATATATTTGCAGATTACTTTATCAATGAAGGAAAAGTCTCCTGGCAACACCGATATATAATTAATTAACTAAACTCAAAAGGTTTTAGAAGGTTTTTGATGTTATTTGTGAATTAAATAATTATGCTTATATTAATAAAGTAATGATGCTTGTATAAATAAAATAATGAACCAAACACATACCCGCCTCTTTTCTTTCCTCTTCGCTCAAATTTTCGTAGTTAGGTGCCAATTCCTTCAAAATATCTCTCCATGCAGCCTCCCTCGCGTCCCTGTTTTTGTATAATTCATTGCGTTTATCCCACAAAACGGGCCGCAGATGAACTTCAATGATTACTCGTTCTGTATCGATTTTCATTTCGGTAGTACAATACGGCGCGTGCGCCCCGCTCGACTCTAAAATGGGCACTGAAGTTGTAGGCAGCGCTTACGCATGCGGATACCCCGCACCGGGGTGACGCCCCGCACAGCGCCCCGCGTCCCGCGTGCGTTTATCACGCTTTACAATAGATACCTATATGAAATTGTTCTTTGCGGATGCTACGCATGCGGTCCAATCCCGCGTGCGTGAGCAAATCCGCGTGACACTAAAAGCGCCCTAAGCGAAAGTGTATTGGATTGGGGGTAGGGTTGGCAACATGCTTGCAATGCTTTTAGTGTTGCAGGCGTCTATAAGCTACGGTAATTGCTTATCATCAGGTGAGCCGCACGCGTGTTTGCCAACATAGTTGTATAAAAAAAAAAAGAAGTATCATTATACTTATGACAGAGACATGATAGACATGTTATTCGTCTCCAGTTTGAAACGCAAGGAACACTTGGAACGTCACAAGCTGGGCCACAACCCCGAGCGGCCCTACGTGTGCGGCGCGTGCGGGAAGGGCTTCAAGCGGCGCGAGCACCTCAACCTGCACGCCGTCATACACTCGGGCGTCAAGACCGAGCTCTGCGGCCAGTGCGGCAAGGGTGAGTGTGTGTGAGTGTGTGTGTGTGCGTGTGTGTGTGCGTGCGTGCGTGCGTGCGTGCGTGCGTGCGTGCGTGCGTGCGTACGTGCGTGTGTGCGTGCGTGCGTGCGTGCGTGCGTGCGTGCGCGTGCCGTCCAGAAAATACATCACGCAAAGTTTTAACGTTTTAGACCTCCCCCTCGTCACGCTAACTCACACTTTAATTGACAACAAATATTATGTAACAAAAGTTAGGCCTTCCATCTCCATCTTCCATATCCATAAGTGATTTTGTGATAAAAAAAGCTTAAATATAAATAATTTGACTCTTTAAAAATATTTCCTTTGTCACGCTAAGTAAAGCCCCCCCCCCTCCCTCCCTTTATTTACGAACATATTTTATGAATAACCCCCTAGTTTTTGATCGCCTGGAATCTAAATTTGATTGGAGCAATGAAATACATGTGAAGGTTTTTGCTTACGTACTTATAGACTAGCCTGGAAACACCTGTAACAAGTGATTCAATGTGAAAATGTCCATTGTGTACATATATTTTTTAAATAACAGTATAGATTACTTCCAGAGTATATTAAAGAAGATGTTATATGTTAAACGTACATATTGATATAAGTATACCTTTAGATTTAGTAGTACGTAAAAATGTTTAATAAACATCTCGTATCTTTATTCGTAGGTTTCTACCGTAAGGACCATCTCCGTAAACACACGCGGTCTCACGAGACGAAGCGTGCGAAAGACGAGGCAAATAACGAGGCGATGGACGTGAAGAACTCAATTCCTTCAACCAACACGTCCAACATCTCAACCAACATCTCGACCAACGTCTCGACCAACATCTCAACCAGCATCTCGAATACCACCAACGCTTTATTGCCAGAGATTACGATTCATGTGAGTAAATTAAGAGCACTTCAAAATCCCAATTTACTGAAACTGAGTTGTCAAGTCCTTGAACAAATTTACTGTAATCATTCAGTCAGTCAGTTCAGCCTATCGCAGTCCACTGCTGGATATAGGCCTCCCCAAGTTCGCGCCAAACATATCGGTATTCCGCAATCCTTTGTTGTATGGTATGGTCTATTTAATCTCTGTTTTTCTTAGTCCTAATATTTTACCGATTTCACCTTTTTTTTTAAGGTTCTTAATACTTTTAGACGGTTCTGAAATGCAGAAATTTGTGCAGTAAATTAAATATACAAATATTTAATGATTATTTAGACTCCATACGTTTCACAAGGCAATACAATGTCTGCCGATCAGCTGGTAGTGAATATGTATACGTGTACGTAGTGTAGTGTAGAAAGCATCTAATTAAAGTGACGTCATTTTACAGGCTCTCGCGACTTGTTTGTAACTCTTATTATACTGGTTGATTGAACTCGTTTACGTTTGTAATAATGCTCACGAATGAAGTATTATTAATTGATTGGTTGATTCAGCCTTTAGCGTCCCAGTGCTGGGCATAGGCCTCTTGCTCCACTGTAGGTTATGTTCCCTACTATAAGTAACGATCGCTATCTGGTGTCTATGATAACAACCGGACCGATTGTTTAACATGCTCTCCGAGGTACGTTATTATTGATTAATTATAATAATTATAATCAATAACGTATTTTGTAACAGGTACCGACTAGTTCGAACATGGCGATGCCGGTGCAGATCAACATCCCGCAGCACGTGATGTCGTCGCTGGCCGCCGCGCAGGCCGCCCACGACCGCGACGGTGGCCGCGACCACGACAGCGACCACGGCCACGACCACGGCGACGCCCACGCGCAGCTCGACGCGCTGCTTGCGCACCACTCGTGACGCGCTCCGTCAGTACCGCTTCTATAAAATAATAATAATAGAGTTCACACGCGCACTGCCGCGTCACTGCTATCATATACTATTACTCACACGGACACTACTCTCGACCTCACGAATTTACAACAACGCACACGCACGCACGAACACACGTACGTATACGCAATCACACACGTTTAACTGTATTATACACGCACACATACGCAACTCCACTTGACTGTACACACACGTACGCATACGCCAGCAGTCTTGTCCAGTGGTAGATTTACCAGCGGCAAATTTTGTCTAAATTTTATTTTTGAAACATTATTATATACATTCACAAAATGAATAGGTATGCCTACAAACTTTGTACAACAATGGATAACTAAAGAGAAAAATAAGGTTAGCCTCAATATATTTCCCTTTGACTCGATTATTTTTATGGAAATATGGGATGAGCGGCCTAAAAAAATGGTCAGCGGAAATAATCGCGACTAGCACTAGGCCGTGACCACAACTTTTTGAGGGCCGGATCCACACCTAACTGTACTCCTACTAGAGAATAGGGTACCGAGTTTCAGAGGTCAGTACCATGTTTGCCGTATACAGGCACCCAAATGCAATCGCACGCGTATTTATACAAAGATTATTTAGCAATGTTGTCTGGGTATCTATTACTAACGAGAGTGAACGAATACCCAACTGCCTCGATAAACCGAAAAGCACTGAAATTTAACGAAAATGAAATCGCATATACGTATTTTCATTAAAAATACTTAATATTCTCTAAGTATCGTTATTGTTATATTTAATTTATAGTTAAATTACACCTTTTTGTCAACAGATTTTAATGTAATCTTGGCGAAGCGATTGGGGTCTGCAATTAGGACTTCGCACGTATTTTTAATCGAATAAAGAAGGGTATTTTTTTTAATGTGATAAACCATTTTGATATGTAAATATGAATTGTTTTATGTGGCAAATATTAAAAAAAAAACAGGTTGATCATTAGAATAATACCTACATAATAGAAAAATATTGAGTGAAAAGTAATGTTCACATTTATGAGAGACTTATTTCATTATATATTACTATATAATATATGTATAAAATATTACTGGTTTACTTTGAAAGTCTCCGCAGACTACATAGTGTCACCTCATCAGTTCATCGACTAAATAGTAGGAAAACATCGACTAAATAGTAGGAAAAAGTAAATGCATAAAAAATAAAGTTGAAGATGATCTATGTTTAAATTACATATTGTAATTCAATATTAATATAAGATTTTAGTTGGTTTCTTGAAACTAAAATATCGCCCGATACTAAAATTGTAGTCTGCGCTTGACCGTGACTATATAATTCAATTCTGATGAAAAGCGCTACACGTTTTAGTGTAGCTTACGTTATAAGGACAATCACTGGGAAATGAATTTACGATTAGAGCGTTAAGGACGAAAGGAAATGTCTCGGCCAAGAGAAAACAAGCTATGTAGCTGTATAAGGAAGTTTTGGAAGAAAGTTTAAAATAGCAAAGTTATTTTTTTTTAATATTTATATATATATATCCGCCAACTCTCTTTGGAGCAGCGTGGTGGATTAAGCTCTGATCCTCCTCCTACATGGTGAAAGAGGCCTATGCCCAGCAGTGGGATATTACAGGCTGAAGCGTCAAGCGTCAATATCAAATCACTTCACATTTTATTGTTTTAATTAGACAAAATTAAGGCGAAGAAGTTTCGTATATAATTTCGTTAACAAAAGCAATTGAGTTTAGAATTTGCTTACAATTATCGTTTTTTTTTTTCTTCTTTTCTTTATTTGCTACTATTAATACTAATTTTCTCTAAATTTATAAATAATATTGAATGGACGAGGATATAAAAAGCATTTGGATACATATCAACTTCAGTGTACAATCGATTTTGTAATAACAAATCATATTTTATTTTATTTATTTATGTGTGAAGTTTTTAAACTGATATGTCTCTTTTCGTGATTTTTATTTTATATTTTATTTAAAACTATATCTGGTCAGTCAGTACAGCTCTTATTCGGGAATAAAGCTGTTCAAAAACTTATTTATGATTATAATTCATTGCGACTTTCAAAAACAAAATAAGCATTATGATTTATGACTTTTTTTTTGTATAACTTTTGTCATATTTTTAGTTTTTACAGACACAGGACACAGGAATTATGAATGAGCAAGTTAGTGGCGTTTTATTCTAATTAATATAAAATGACATTTTTTATAGTAGTGATAGTTAAAAACAAATATTTAGAAAAAATACGTCTTTTAAGTAAAAAAAAAACGGTCATAATTTTACGAATGCTTAGAACAAATGCAGACAATAATATCGACGCCCCCGGGGAATAAAGTTGTTAAGTGCTATTACTACCATTTTAATGTTTTCGCATTTTCGGCATTTATAGGTCGTAATACATCTTCAGATTTTTTACGGCTTTATTATTAGCTTAATTTTTGATACGACTTCACGTAAATATGATTTTCAAATTTCATTACGAATTTTAAGTAATGTATTCGTGTGATACATTTTTTTTTTTAATACAGTTGCTCAAAAAATGGCGTATTGGAGGTATAGCGTTCGGGATGTGGGCTATTACTATTATGGACTAGCCCGTTGGCGCAGTTTGTAGTGACCCTGCTTTCTGTTCCGAGGATTGTGGGTTCGATTCCCACCCCGAGTCTGGGTGTAATATAAATATTTATATTACACCCAGTGTGAGCTGTTACCTATAACACAAGCATTACCTATAACACTAGCCCGTTGGCGCAGTTTGTAGTGACCCTGCTTTCTGCTCCGAGGGTTGTGGGTTCGATTCCCACCCCGAGTCTGGGTGTAATATAAATATTTATTTATATATTTATATATGTATTATTTATAAGTATGTTTATCGAAAAAAAAAAAAAAAATAACCAGTCGGCTGTTACCTATAACACAAGCATTGAGTTGCTTACTTTAGGAACAGATGACCGTGTGTGTAATTGTGTAAATATTTATTATTATTATTATTATTATTATTATTATTATTATTATTATTATTAAGTTGCTTACTTTAGGAACAGACGACCGTGTGTGTATTGTGTAGATATTTATTTATTTATTACATACTCGTGCTTTTTTTTTACCTTTCCCGAACTCGTACGTTCTCTTTCCTAACTGTCAAGCTGTGGTCTGTGTGTCTGTTTTTACTAAAAAAAATCATAGAAGTTTTTATGATTCATGCAAATACGTATATTTCTAAAAAGAAGCTACTAATTTGTTTCAATATCAGATTTAATGATTTGATTGAATGAGTTTGGTTAGGTTTCATTTCATTTCATTTCATTAAATTTCATTTTCATTTCATATTGATATGAAAAAACTTCTACTAAGGACTTACCTGTATGGGCATAGTTCCCTTTGCCTACTAGAATGGGTGACTTATATTCTACGGTTGGCGCCATTTTTCAGAAATTTTCTTTTTATTATTTTATTAAAAGCTTCATTTTTTTCGCAACTGTATTAAAAATAGCCGTTCAGTACACGTGCGGAACCGCCATTGCAACTTGTTCTGACTGTCAACCCTTGCCTTCGGCTGTGCCTCGGCTCGGGTAGACATTTGTCGGAACTCTTTGCAATGACAGCCTTTCCACACTTGTAATGAAATATACTATTTAGTATCGTAATGCATGCAGATAGTTTTCATTACATTACAACTTCACGGGAATAAAATTGTTATGTATCGTTACTTAGTACACACTTATGTATATAAAAATCAGTATTACACATTTTTGAATTTTTTAATGACTTTTAAAGTACACGTGATATTTTATTTATTTTTTATAGCTACATGTTACATAAAAAATGCTGTAAATAATGATGCGTCCTGTTAAATTTACTTTTCTCGATTATTACTTTATTCCCCGGGAGCGTCGATATATTCTGTTATATTTGATAGAACGAAAATAATATATCTGAAAGTTTAACTAAAACTAAAGTATGCACTTTATCTATGTAGATCAAGGGTTCTATGAATATTATAAGGCTTTTTTGTTGTTAGTATTATTAAAAAATCGTTTCGAATCTTGTAACAATGTATATAGAATACGGCAACAGCCGCTCATGTACATATACATATCTGACTAATCTCAGTGAGAAATATTATCGAGTTCCAATATTTCAAATGTTCCAAGACAAAATATTAAAAAGTGAATACATCACTGTTTATATATATAAACATATAAAAATTTGTGGTACCTAAATATATATATAATTTGTACGTAGTTATATCAATACTAACTTTTGTTCCGCTTTTTATGTTTAATTATAAAGTCCGAAATGACAAGTCGTTCACACGGCTAACTCTACATCACAACTCATAAGATATTATACGTCAGCTTTAATATAGGTGTAAATTTGTTTTACGAATTATTTTTGTACTTAGCTATAAGTTTAAGAGCATCTTTCGGTTCAAGTTTTTCATTCGAACCCACGATCAAATTGAGGTGCTCCGAATATTGTATTGAATTATATTATGTTTTTAAGAAACCTTGTAGATAAGTTGTACATTGTAGTGGATAATATAATCGTTAGTTCCAAAACATATTTTTTCAAAATCTTTTTTATATAGTCTTGTTCGTTTTTTAATCATAAAAATTGAAAAAAAGGTTATCTCCCTCACTCTCGTAAATGTTAACCATTTTAGATTATTTTTATACATACCTTTTTTATCGTAGTTACAAGTATTATAAAAGTAAGGCATAATAGTTAGCATTCAACTTCTGTAAAGGAATTTAGAAAGTAATTTTTGTATGAAAATTTTTATTAATTAATAATGAGATTAAAAAATAAAGTCGCTGATTTTGTATTTTGTGTTTTTCTTTTACCTGTTTTTTACTATTGTTCGAATGTCTTTTCAATACGCCAGATCCTGCTAGTTACATCTCGAAGTAAAGTTGTTCCTGTTTTGGTATTTCAAAAATGTGACTTTTTCCCATGCCACTACCCTATGGAAAAAATCTCATAAACCTCAAAAACTTGATTTACTTTCGCTATCTGCACTTTAACAAGTATACTACTAACTGTAATCTATACAAATAAAAATGAATGTTAATGTGCTTAGCGCATAACTCAAAAATGGCTCGACCAATTCGGCTACTTTATTTTTTTGTATGTTCCTCAGGTTCACGGAAGGTTTTAATACAAAAAAAATATGTTTGCTCGCAAACGAAAAAAAAAAACCGATTTCAATTACATCGACGAGTATTACAACATAGATCGACAAAAAAAAATAGTCAAGTAACTACGCGTTATCAAAGATTACTCAAAAAGTAGTTATCAGATCTCGATAAAATTTAAATGTTAATGTGACCACATGATAAACATCAGCTTTTGATTAAATTAAAAATTATCAAAATCGGTACACCCAGTAAAATGTTATTGCGGATTTTCAAGAGTTTCCCTCGATTTCTCTGGGATTCCATCATCAGATCCTCGTTTCCTTATCATGGTACCAAACTAGGGATACACCCTTACCAACAAAAAAGAATTATCAAAATCGGTATATCCAGTAGAAAGTTATGCGGTATAATACAACGTAGATTGACGAAAAAAGCGTCAAGTAAAAACACATTATTAGATATAACTCGAAAAGTTATTGTTAGATCTCAAATAAATTTAAATGGAACCAAATGACACACACCACCTTTCGACCAAAAGAAAATTTGTCGAAATCGCTCCACCCAGTCAAAAGTTCTGAAGTAACATACATTAAAAAAAAATATATACAGGCGAATTGAGAACCTCCTCTTTTTTTGGAAGTCGGTTAAAAAGTAGTCATTGACGTCACTAACAAGAGTATCCTTGGAGTGGAATTTAGGATTACACAATGAGAGCTTCGTGAAAAACAAGTTATTACTCTTTTGTTTAGAGGGAGAGTGCGCCGGTGCAAGGTTGTTTTATTTATATTTATTTACTAGTTAAAACGACGACTACGCGTTGGCGCAACGGTCACAGCAATGGTTTGTGGCTGTTGCGCTGGCAGTTGCGGGTTCGATCCCCGCACATGATAAACATTTGTATCAGCCATACATATGTTTGCCGTGGTCTGGGTGTTTGTGGTTCTTGTGTCTCCCGACCCTGCCTCGGAGAGCACGTTAAGTCTGTACCGGTTGTTATCATGTACACCTGATAGCGATCGTTACTCATAGTAGGGATATATTATTCGCCAACATACATTGGAGCAGCGTGGTGGATTAGGCTCTGATCCTTGTCTTACATGGCGAAAGAGGCCTATGCCCAACAGTGGGATATTACAGGCTGAAGCGTAGTAGTTAATAGAGTACAAATATGACAATAATAAAGTCGACTTTTCTAAGAATGGTGTACTTGTGTCGTAATTTTGTGATGTCTGCGATCATTCATATAAAATATTCCGACAAAGGTTTCTACATAACTCAAGTGCATCTTTTGTGTCATTATTATATAATAAAACGTAACAAAATTGAAAGGCTGATGGGACTGCGAGAGTTTCTTAAATCTACACTTATCTACACTTATTATACTTTGTTTTATTTATTGTTAGTATCTTACCAATTGGATTTTCACAATTGTGAAACAGCTAGTTTTATTATATTTGCACAAAGATTTTACCTATTAAGTGATTATGTTTTCATTTGAAATCTAAAAACCAAATCAATTTAAAAACAGTATTACGAATCGTACCTACTATAGGTATAATAACTGAAACCTCAACTAATATTATAAAGACAAAAAATTTCTTTTTATTCATAATGTACAGAAAATGTTGCGAGCCTGTTTCATAGAACTCGCCTAGCGAGTTCATGGTATTACTGAATGATTTTTTTTCTTTTATATATAAAAAGGTGTAACTCAGGTCACCATGTCAGGTCATGTAAGTGTTTAAATAACATCGTATTAAGTCTACACTGTAATTTTGAACAGAATATATGGAAGTGTTTTGAAAATATTACGGAATAAAATTAATGTAAACTCGAAAACACAAACAAGGGGGAGTCAGTGGCGCTGAACGTGTTAAATCACCGCGCTACTACAGTGTGGGTGGGTTGATTTGCATAGATGTCCCCTCACCACGTCTCTACACCCCACAAATATATTTTAAAATTAATTATAAACAAAGCAGATTTGAGTAGACAATTATAAAATAATATAAAATCAACAAAATTAAATATATTTTAAACAATTTCATAAGTAATTTAACGAGATTTGTGAAATCGTGAAGCTTAGTGAAGTAATGTTTGTATAAAACCCGCATTGGGTCCCCATCCCCTCGTCGGTAATACCATTTATGGTGTTTTCGATACCCATTCCCACGGAGGGCCTCAACAAGTCCTCCTGGCGCACGTGTGGGCCCCGCGGGCCGCGCAGGCGCGCCGCCCCGCGCATCCTGGCGCGCATCCCGCCATACTCCCCCGACTGTATTTCAGCCACAGCGGACTAATAAAACGTGATGAAAAATTGCTAAAAGGACGGAGAACGAGGTAATGGCCGCTGAGTCCCTTATTTGAGACACCTCCGGCCGCGCTCCTTCGCCAGACGCGCGATTCGCGGTCGATGGTGTGGGAGCGCGGTTAAAAATAAAGCGCTAGGAATGCGACACTGGGGTGAGGCAATCGGCGGGGGTTGAGTGAGCGCCCTCCGGGGCCGCACCCTTTTGTTGGTGTTGTTACCTGGTAGCGAGTGCACGCAACCTTGAAAATGTCCGCGTTTTCAGATAAGAGCTATGAACTTCGCGCCGTTCACGGGCCACATTCCGTCGGCGACGGCGATCCCGACGATCCACCAGTTTGCGGCCAAGTTTGGTTACGAAGGAAGTGGTGGTGTTGTGCAAGAGACGCGCTACCAGACGTCTGGAGGGGGCGTGCAGTTCGCTGTGGCCCCGGCCGGAGTATCGGTGGACGGAGTCAAGTTCCGGCAGGCAGAGAGTGTGGTGGTGGTCAGCAACGCGCAGCCCGGCACCGTCACACTGGCGGGAATCGCGCCCGTACATAGTGGTCAGTTGTTACCGTAGAACTTTATTGTAAACAAAATTACACATGTTATTGTATACCTCCATAAATTGCAGGTTTACTTTTAACATAAGATTATGTCGGTGTTTTTGCAAATGTAAATCGTAGTACGCAGCGATCGAATGTTTTTTATTTGTTTTTAATCCATCTGTGTGCATTTGTGGTATTTATAAAACAAAATGAACTCTAAAAGCACTAACTTTAATCTTTTACAAGAGCTGAGGCCTTCTTCCACTTGGACTTTGCCAATATAAACGCTTCAATTAATAAATAAACGCCTCACACTCAACGACCCGCAATAGGATTTTCTCCTGTATTGGGGGTCCGGAAACACACAATACACAAAAACAAACGCCCAGACCACGACAAACATTTATACTATACAAATGTTTGTAGTGAGCGGGGATCGAACCCGCGACTGTCAACGCAACAGCCAGTGCTGTGACCGCTACGCCGTCATAATTGTAATAAATAAATCTGAATTTTTTGTCACGAGTATCTTTTCATCGTAACATTTGATTGCAGTAAACACAGGTGTAAAATACCAGAGCATCACAGCCACATCGTCCACCGTGAACGTGGGAAACATCGCCTATGGAGGCGGTGGACAGGTTGGTTATGTACAAGAGACTGTGCTGAAGGGGGAACAGCGTGACAAGCGGGAGTACCGCGATGAACTGCACCATGATCTTATGGCTTCTATGATGCAGCAACACCAGGGTAATTAAATTTATTATTATGTATAATGTATGTTTAAAAATATTTTTTATATTTCTCTGTAACAATACAGAGAAATATATTTTTTTTTTTCTGTAAATAAATTGGTATAATGTTTTTGTTGTGCTCACTCCAATGAGTCATAGCGTGATCATGTATTAACTTAGGTAATACAAAGGTAAATGGTAAAAAATATATATTAAATTAGACTTCCAAGACTAATGTCAAGTTTTCCAAACAAATAGTTTCTTCAGCTTTCTAGATTCTTATTTTAAAAAGTTGTTTTTTTTTTTTATAATAATCAGTAAGATAAAATTAATATTTCTTTAGTCTAGTAAGCTTTAAAATAATATTTAATTCATTTAATTGTCATTTCGGAATGTAGATTTGGTTAAAAATAATCAGCCTCGAAATAACCAGTGTAATAATAGTTCATTTAAATTAATCAGAATCTAGTATGTGTATAAATTAATTCAGTGTGATTAAATTAAATATTATTTATATATTAATGCACAAACAGTGTCTCAAGCTCCGCTACAGCAGGGCACGCAACAACTACTGGTAGTACTACACGAACCCAAAGAAGGAGCCGCACTAACCAGGGCCATCAAGCAGGAGGGTCGCTCTCACAGGGAGGCTAGTGCACCCGCTGAGTTCATCAGTAAGTATCAGCTAATCTTAATCAAATAAAATGTTATTGAGGTAAGGTACAGGATATATTCTGCTCAAAGTCTGGAGCAGCCCGACTGGGAAAGTACCTGAACCTTATAGAAGATCACAGTTAAATAACACTGCTCTCAAGGAACACAAGTTCCTTTTGGTGAGTAAGGTGGCCACAGCTCTTGGTGTTAGGGACGGCAACGCGCTTGTGATGCTTCTGATGTTGCAGAGAACAGTACCTACAGTACAGCTAGCTGCTAGATATACAAATGGGAAATCCTATATTAAATTAAATAGAAATAAAAAAGTGAAATAAAAGTTTGAGAAACATTGTGTTCTTTGTTTACGTTTCGTTTCAAGCCCAAATTAATAGACAATAGTTGTTAATAAGTATATTTGAATGAATGTTAGACACGCGGAAGATTGAAATGTGCAATGGTGTTTGTTACACCGAACCTGGGGTAAAGGTACTGACATATTATTACTATAATACCGATTATCGTTATTCGTGATTTTATTTGAATACTTTAGTTGTTAAATTTATTAATAATTAATATTTTTCTGAGGTATGAAAGCGTAGGAAAGTAGAAAAATTTTGAACAGTGTATGTATACAGGCGCATGGAAGTTTACTGTTTGTTTAGTTGTTAATAGTTAACTTTTTTGATATATATTAAAATATAGAAATGCATAATGTAAGCATAAGCATAGCATTACATTTTGAAATATAATTTTTGAAAAATCACTTAAAATAATTCTTTCTGCTAGGTATAGGTGACGTGACAGACAGTTCAACATGGCAGACGCTAGGCAGTGGTGTGGCAGACTACCTATCGGCACTACCCCTACCATTGCACCATCTTCTGAAGTACTCCAGCACAACAGAAGGCAAACGCGAAGAGCCCACTATCGTAACAGTCGCTACGAATTCTTTACCACCGATGTCTACTTTAACCTCGGTAAGTTGAATATTTACATCAAACTGAAGAATATATATTTTACTAATGTAATAGGTAATAAAATTGGGTAGGATTTCGTTGATCACACATAATAAAAGAAATGCAAATGTAAAAGCTCGATTTTGGGCTTGACTCATCACTAGAAGATTAAACCTGAAACGGTTGCTTGAACCTAGAAATAAATGTTGGAAAGATATTTGACGAACAAACACAAATGTATCTTAATCACTAAGGAACCTCTTCGATAAACGTAGGTTTCGGTTTCGACGGTTCAACTCTTTCTGCAAGTTATTTGACACGTTTTTAAAACGGTTATACTCAATTTAAGGTACCAACAAACGTAGTAAACAGCGTTGTGGTCCAGACAGCAACGATCGTGAATCCATCTACAACTAACACGACGCAATCCAATATCAACGTGAATACGATCTCGCTCGCTAAGAAAAAGAAAAAGAAAAAAATGCTTAAAGAGAAAAAACCTCGACCAAAACCTGGGGAGATACGACTAACGACTGCATTAGGTATGAATTTTGAAGTATAACTTTTTTACGCACATGACTTGGAGAGTAAGCTGGTGAATGCGTGACGAGAGCGTTATGAAAAGTGTGACCGAGCAAAGCGAACGGAAGTTGAAAGGGAGATATAAGTTAGTGACGATAGAAAGGTTTACTTCACTCGTGTGGTCTAAAGTACCTACACTCGTTTTTTTTTTCAAATTAAAATTACTAAAAATAAAATTTTATTGGTTTGTTAAAATATTATGATTAGCCAGAACTTTTAAACTGTTTTCTAAATTAAAAAAAATTATTTCAGAATATTTAATAATTAGCTGTATTGACAAAAACAAAATTATTTAGAAAAAAATATTGTCTTCAATCTCTATCAGAACATACATTTATATGTTGTCTTTGATTTTTTTCAGATGGAAGCACTCTTTACTGTTGTCCAGAGTGCCACATGGCTTACCCGGAGCGAGGTCTTCTGGACCAACATCTTGTGGGACATACCATGGAGCGAAGGTAGTATCTTTATTTTAGGTATGAATGAACATCCTTGATGATACATAGTTTGCCAAATTTTTAGACTAAGGGGAGATCCATTAATTACGTGTGCTATTTTTCGATCAGTTTAAGCCCCTCCCCCTTAGGTGAGATTGACGAGAAATAATACTGTTTTTTTTTTATTTGTTCAAAAATACAAAAAACACATTCTAAGCCTGCCACGAAAACTCACAAGAGTTTATCCGGACAAGCCGCCGCGTCGCATACCATATTATTATATAATATCTATACCGTACCATACCATATTATAGAAATTAAATCTAAGCTAAGGTTAATTACCAAAGTTTTGTGACTATTAAACGCTTAAAGATTTCAATAAATGTTCTTTTAGTGATCTTCTATATTTGCGTTTGTCCAGGTATAATTTTGTAGATCTTCGGGAAGTTCATTAATGAATTCGGGTATAATGGTGTTTAACATTCTAACTCCGTAAACATTTCTTGTTAATACCATAGTTAATTTATTTAAATTAAATGAAATCAAAGCAAAAACTTAATGATTTTAATAGCCATGAAATTTATTTTAGTGGGCAAAATGAACACTCAATATATATATATATATTAATATCTGTTTTATTATATATTTTTGAAGTTGATGTGAGATTTTCGATTTAAGTGAGATTTGGTGCGATTTCATTGGACCCCTCCCCCGCATTCTGAGTTCACATAATTAATGGATGTCTCTTAAGTTCCAATATATATATATATATATATATATATATATCCTATATTCAAGAATATTCGGAGTTTTCGATAAAGAAATAAATCTCGATATTTAATAAAAGACAAGTTACGAAAAGAAATTTCGATGTTTTTTTTTTTCTTTTTATTTGGGAAAACAAACAGTATTACAATGGGTATCAACAACATCAGTATATATACAAAAAGTACTTATCGTAATACCAACACCGTAACACCGTTTACCACGTATTACCTCAAATATTAAAAAATAAGTCGATCACAGTTACAAGACAAACAGCTATAATTACAAGGTAAATCCAATTAAATCAAACATTGCAATACAAGTTTTTTATAAGTGCGGGGACTCGTCGCAGCAATATCGATTGCGTTAAACAGATCGTTATAAGAACTAAGCATTCGATGCAGTGGAGATCGTCTACCAGCGTTTGTACGGCAGCGAGATGTGGCAAACATTTTAATAATATTGCGATGATGTTCCAATATAAGAAACTGCTTCATTACGCAACCTTTAGTAGTATGTGACCTGCAATGTGTGGACTATTCTGCCGTACTTAGGTAAAAAAGGTAGTAACCGTTTGTTAACGTTTTTGTAAAATTGTAAAATATATAGTTAAACTTTCTTTATTAAGCTTATACTAGTTTAATAAGACCGTTTATTAACTTTAAACAAATCCAAAACTTTGAGAAAATTTTCTCAGGATTTACTTTACTGCCTTTTTTCTAAGTACGGCAGTATTTATCTATATTGTGTATCTGACAAACCAGTAGTGTCACTCCCCTCTCCCCCAGGTTCATCTGCGACATCTGCAACGCAGCACTAAAGCGCAAGGACCATTTAACGCGTCACAAACAATCACACAACCCCGAGCGGCCGCACGTGTGCTCCGTGTGCCTTAAAGCCTTCAAGCGTAAGGAGCAACTCACGCTGCACTTCATCATACACTCGGGCGAGAAGAGGCACGTGTGCAACGAGTGTGGGAAAGGTGTTATAAAATACTACTTTCCTTAATTATCATAAGAAACCCTCTTCCGTTTATAGGATCTACGATTTTTTGAACAAGGACAGAAACTGTCCAGACTAAGATAAATTGTAAAAAAAAAACTCTAAAGAATATGTTAGTCTGTATGTAATGTGTCTTTTAACAAATTTGTTTTTAATCATCGCTCCCGGCTTTAGATATTGTCAAGAGTTTGTTAAGCAACGACCGCTCACAAAGTCACAATGCATTTTAGAAAATCTTTGGGTTTTAATAGATATAAGTGTATTTATTACCTTTTAGATGTAAAAAAATGCTTATAAGTCCATGTCACCAGTCATTTCCCCGTGCGCGCAGGCTTCTACCGCAAGGACCACCTGCGCAAGCACACGCGCTCGCACATCGCGCGCCGCGTCAAGGCCGAGCTGTCGCAGCAGGCCACCGCCCCGCCGCTGTCGCAGGTATTATATAACGCTATTATGTAACCGTCCGGACGTTTTGAAGTAACACTACGCACGCTTGACTTGGGGAGTAAGCAGGGGAATGCGTGACGAGAGCGTTACGAAAAGTGTGATCGAGCGAGGCGAACCGAAGCTGAGAGAGAGATATAAGTTTGATGGAGGTAAAGAGTTTTACTTCTCACTCAATCGTTTTTTTTTAAAGTAAAACTACGCACGCTTGACTTGGGGAGTAAGCCAGTGAATGCGTGAACGCGAATACAGTTACGATAAGTGTGATTGGGTGAGGCGAACCGAAGTTGAGAGGAAGATATAAGTTAGTGAAGAGAAAAAGAGAGAGAGTTACGTTTCGTAAGTTTTACCTCAGTCGTGTGGTCTAAACTCACATTTTTTTTGTAGGATTTTTTTAAAATCTTAAACCGACTTTAAGAAATATTTAATGAGTGTTTTGGTACTTTGATAAATGTTTTTTCGTTTAAAAAAAAATAAAATTTTGTAACCAATGGGTTTTCAAAAACAAATATAAAAAAATATTGATATTCAAGTCGGTAGATTACGTTTTACACCTTCCATTCAGTTGTCCAACATTGCAATGGTGAAGGTTTTTCGTTTGGGGGTTGAATTGCACTAGGATGTTTTTTGTTTTAAATTCAAATGTACTTAATATAAAAAATTTACATATTTATTTATACGATAAAGCTAGTAACATTCCGCTGTTAGGGAGAATAGGCCCCATTCTCCACGTAGGAGAAGGATTGGAGCTTATTAATCCATTACGTTGCTCTACTACTGGTTGGTAGATTTATTTATAATATAATGTATTTTGTCTACAGCAGACGGTACCGGCTCCGCCCCTTGAGCCATCTTGACCCAACGACGAAAAGAATGATCTATTAACGCTAATCGCCGCCGCTAAAGACGCTTTTTGACAGTAGGCTACACTGGAAACAAATTAATAGTCAAGAAAATACGATCATTGTAATTGAGATAAAAATAGAAAAAAATCCATTTGGTAGTACAATATTACTTTTATATTAATTGTAATTACATATAATATAAAAGTATATTGTACATATTCGTATAAAATTATAAATATTTGAGTGAGCTACTCTGGATAAGATGCCATTCACTATTTTTGAAGAGACGATGTGAAGCAATATAACAATATGTGTATGTCGTGTTAGAAAAACTAATAAACGATTAAAGGCCTTGTACACGGACGGGATCGACCGCCGACCGTCGTGTTCTTGTTCGGGTCAACCAATTTTTGTATTCATTCTACACGGTCGGTGGTTGACTTAACTTGTCAGTTCTTTTCTGGTATTTGAAGCGATGGCTCCTTGCCTTTTAAAGCAACACAAGGTGGGTTTGGCAATAACTTTTTTATGCTAAAACAAAGTGAAGTTTTTTGGTTCTTTTCTTTGTACAAATCGGATCCAATGTCCCAAAGACATGGCAAATCAATATATAAAGATATAAATTCGGTCAGAACCTCTCGTTCGTGGCGTTCGTTTTACGAATCCATTGCAATCCGTGACGACTGACAAGCGCAAACTGAAGCGTTTGCATCGGCCGACAGCGTTCCAGACGGTCGGAACATAGTCGGGACCGACCACGAACGTAGCCTGTCGCGAGAGATGCGCTCGCAACCAAGGCCGTTGACATCAACCAAATATTGGTCGGGTCAACCGTTTTCCACACTGTCCATTTTTATATCAACCCGACTAAGATTACGATGGTCGACGGTCGGTCCCGACCGTGTAGAAGGCCTTTTCTACACACTTACAAACGATTTCCTGTCAGATAAATTAAAAGTGCCTATTTGAGCGGTTGCTAATAAGACTCGGATAGTTATACAATGTTTAACTGATCTGATAAAAGTAGATGTGTATTTTCTGTACTACCATAAAATGCCATTTTGATTTTTGTCAGTTCTATTTGTAACCTGAATATCAAAAATTTTAGTTGAAATGAAACAGACCCAAGAGTCTGTGTTATCGCCAGTCCTCCAGAAAGCGTGTCAGTTACTTATGTACGAGATAAACTTTATCAGCAACGAAACCGGAAGAATTATGACAAAATAATTCACCAAAATATCAATTTTAATTACACAAACTGTTTATGATATTATACTGATATTCGCAAATTATTGTTACAAATTAGTCATTATAGTTATAATTATAAATGTAGTTTTACCTTTTAGACTATATAATTAGTTAAATATGTTTTGACTCGTACTAACATAGGTGCAAAGATTATTTGAATAAAAAGTACTTTTCTGAAGTTATTTGAATTTTTAAAGGAAGAATAAAATGCATTATTGTAAATAGTATATAAGATATACAATTTGTAAATATCTTACAGCAATGTTAAAGATAAAATTAAAATTGTGATAATAATTCAAAATTGTTTAAACAAAGTTCTTGTTATAATAATAATAAATTGGCGTTGTTTTAAAACGATGTTTATAATTAATTATTATTTGTTTGAAGCATCGTTTAGGCATTAGAATATTTGGTAGTGTGCTCGCTTACATTTATAGAGATCTATAGATTTGTAGTTTATACATAGTAAGTTTTAGAAAAGATACTAAAAAATCAATAGATATGTCAGACTACTTTTGCCCCCACTTAAGCCTTAATAAGATTTTTTGTAAGTGCCAAAATGTGAAAATAGTCTGTAAAGAGTTAAGTTTTGCAGGAAAAATTCTGCTCAAAATCTCGAGCAGCCTGGACTGGGGAAGTGCCTCGACCTTACAGTGCTGCGTTCCTGTGGTGTGTAAGGTACCCAGGGCTCCATGGGTTGGCGGTAGGGTCGGCAACACGCTTGCGATTCTTCTGGTGTTGCAGGCGTCTATAAGCTGCGGTAATCGCTTACCATCAGGTGAGCCATATATAGCGCTTGCTTGCCGACCTAGTTGTATAAAGAAATTTTTTTTTTTAATATTTGAGCTGTGAGTGTGGAGAGTTTATTAGTTTATTTATTTATAACATTCATATTTCATTGTATAATGTGTTAAAATACATTATAAAGAAAGCTCAAATATTGTACAATGGGCGAATTGTTTAGTAATAACTTTCAGACGTAAATAACGTTGGTTCTTATATCCCAAAAATACCGGATAAGTATTAAAAACTTAAAAACTTTCTAATAAATCTTACGATGGTGTACACTGGAAAGGTGTCTTACTTTCAGCTTTTTGTGATATGTAATAAAACCTTGTTCATATGTATATTATTAGATATATATTTTACATATAAAATGTTATGCTGTTGCCTGGTAAATTATTATTTAAAAATTCAACTATGCTTCTAGTTATAATAAAGATCTTTATATATATTTTTGTTATTATTTTAAATTTTTTTAGTAATATTTGTTTTTATTTAAGACTCAATTGTTACTACATTTTATAATTACTAAATTTCAATCAATTTTGTTCATTTGATATAAAAAAAAATAGCTGGTAAAATTGTATTTTTTTTAATATAAGTACATAATATTATTTGTGTTTTAATTTCAGCACAAAAATTAATATTTATATGTTAAGCGTTCAAAATATTATAATTGTGATAGATTTTTAGTAAAAAAATCTTACTAATCTATACAGATAAGTTAAAAATATATATTTAAAAAAAAATATACCTAGGTGCTTCCGATAAGGTAATTTACTAGGACGAAATTGAAATAAAACATAAGAAATCAGTGCAAAATATTTTTTTTTTATTTTGTACTTCATGTTACACATTTGAACTTAGAAATAAGATCACAAGATATTTCGTGTAGAATCAAGAGGAACTTTAAAGGTAAAACAGATTTAAATTTTTGGTACATTTCATGGCACCACAATTATTTACAATAATTTTATAGAACATAGCTTGCAATTACATAACATTTCAAAGTATATTATGTAATTGTAAGCTATGTTCGAAAATATTTCAAAGATAGTCTTCAGTAAGGGAATGATGAATTCATGTATTATTAAAAAGCTATGCATTTAACACTATGAAAATCATTCTAGACTATTGAATTTGGAATAAATTTTATTTAACTACATTAACGCTTTTTTCAAAAAGATACAAAGCAAACTTACAACTACGCATGATAAAATCGTTGACGTTTATAATATAAATAGTTATTACGGTTAAGTTCCTACACATAATATAAACTATTCAAGATATGTACAAATTGCTAATATATGTGTCTATGTGTAGATATATGTCTTTATACGAAGAGATCATCATGCATTGTGCTTTCTATGTATGCCAAGAAGCATTTAATGAAAACACGTTGAAGCGAGTTCTTATAATCAAAAAACCTGAGAATTTAAACATTTTGAACTCTTTTGTGTTCGAAAAAAGTATGGTTAACGGGAACCCGGCTAAAATAATATCAAATCACTTACAAACTATTTGGTGCCTAGTCTAAACGGTAAAAATAAATACAAAGGAAAATAAGTGTAAAGTTCACATTTTCACACTATTTTTGCAGCAAGGTTACTTTTTTCAAAATACTTTTTGTTTTTTTTTTTACACATTTTTAATTTTCGAGATAACACCCAGAAACAAACTCCAAACCACATAACAGAAAATAGTTATAATGTGTTTTGTTTAATGCGTTGGAACCTTGCTGTATATTTATTCATACTGTTATAATATAAAGTTGTGACAAAATATAAAATAAAAAAAGCCCAAATAAAATATAATTCACATTCAATTCAATCTTCAAAAACATTAAAGCATACAATAAAATACCTATCACTACATAATTTTATTGGAGTTTACTCCCTAAGAAATGATATAAAGTGCGTGGTGTGAAAAAATATGAGGAGTGAATGGAGAACTGATGATACGTGTATCGCTTTACCGCGCAAGGTCTCTTGAAGAGTGAGCGATAAATATATTTTAAATCGTCTTCTAAGGAGTTAACTGCAGTCGCGCGTCGGAGCCTTCATGAAGTGAAACTTCTTTAGAATAGTTGTGATTTGAAACTCGATGAAACGAAAATGCGTCACGATAAATAAATAAACCTATAAATGTGTAGGATTAACCCTTAATTGGTATCGTGGGGGCCGCGCAGCCCCCATGTATGCAGTTTTCTTGGCTTTCTAATAAACTAAGCACCGTGAACAGCCACCATTTTAAGTATTCTCATTACGTCGCTATTTGCGGCGGGTGCCGGACGTTCAGCGCTGTATCTTTTACTGGGAACCAGGTATGCACGTGGTGGGGTCCGCGCGGCCCCCACGATATCAGTTACGTAAGTTTTTTTACATATCATTTTTTGTATGTTTGTTATTTTTATCGGTTATTAATTCAAGATATCGCGACTTTTCAGTGATAAAAAAATAAAAGAACTCTTACACGAAGATTCTGATTCGAATTCAGTGATTGTAGGTAGTGAATTGTGAAGTAGCAGGCCAGAAGAAGAACGTTGTAGTGATCATGAAGTTATAAGTAATTGTGAAGATCCGGTAACACTTGATTTGTTAAACGCTAATCAGGACGTGGATTTTAATACGGAAGCGTCTTCCTTAGAAAGTGAAAATGAAAATGTTGCAAGACCTAGTCATTCCAACAGGGGGAATATAAAATATGGAGGAAAATAAATGCAAGTGAAGAAGTGGTTTATTTCATATTGATTTTTGTGAAATTTTGATTAGAGATTATAAAACTTTATTTGTTATTTATTTTACATATTATATATTAAGGAAAATAATGTTATTTTTTATTTTAACTTTTTAAACTATAATTTTCATTGATATATGTAACGTAGAAAAAAATATTACCAAAATGTTGATACTATTTTGTGATTTCTTCTAGTAATGAAGTAAGAAGATTTATACCAATAAAAACTATATGATTACATAAAACAAGCATAATATTTATTATTTCTTACCATTTATTCAAGTACATAGTTAAAACTTACTTGCTAGAAGCAAACATACTATGGGGGCCGCACGGCCCACACTATACCAGTTACGTATGTCTACTTTGCGATACCAGTTAAGGGTTAAGTCGGCGAGAGAATGAGATAGAATACATTACAGTGTTTTATATTCGCAGTGAAAAAAATCTCTCGTTGGTTACTTTTCAGAAGTTTGACTTCTGCCGTGTGTGAATTGCACACACACTTTTTAAAATTTATTGATTCAGCCTGTAACGTCCCACCGCTGAGCATAGGCCCTTTTCCCATGTACAAGAAGGCAGGTAGTTGTTTTAAATCACTTAAAAAATATAACTAATACAAATGTTCAAGACATTCAATTATTATTATTTTTTTATTAAGACTCTCGTTTATTATCATTTATATTTAGTTACTAGGCTGTGCCCGCGATTTCGTTCGCGTGGAATTTAACAACAAAATTCAGTTCGCAGAGTTATAAAATAAATAGATTTATAAAATATAATTGTGTTTGCTCGCAAACGAATAAAAAACCGACTTCAATTACATCGTCGAGTAATACAACGTAGATCGACGAAAAAATAGTCAAGTAACTACGCGTTATCAAAGATTACTCAAAAAGTAGTTATCAGATCTCAATAAAATTTATATGTGACCACATGACAAACATCAGCTTTCGATTAAATTAAAAATTATTAAAATCGGTACACCCAGTAAAAAGTTATTGCGGATTTTCAAGAGTTTCCCTCGATTTCTCTAGGATCCCATTATCAGATCCTGGTTTCCTATCATGGTACTAAACTATGGATACGCCGCGTTGGCGCAACGGTTATAGCCATGGATTGTACCCGTTGCGCTGGCGGTTGCGGGTTCGATCCCCGCACATGACAAACATTTGTATTGGCCATACAGGTGTTTGCCGTGGTCTGGGTGTTTGTGCAGTCCTTGTGGGTCTCCCCACCGTGCCTCGGAGAGCACGTTAAGCCGTCGGTCCCGGTTGTTATCAAGTACACCTGATAGCGACCGTTACTCATAGCAGGGAATATATCCGCCAACCCACATTGGAGCAGCGTGGTGGATTAAGCTCTGATCCTTCTCCTACATGGGGAAAGAGGCCTATGCCCAGTAGTGGGATATTACAGGCTGAAGCGAAACTAGGGATATCTTCTTTCTAACAAAAAAAGAATTATCAAAATCGTTACACCCAGTAAAAAGTTATTGCGGATTTTCAAGAGTTTCCCTCGATTTCTCTGGGATCCCATCATCAGATCCTGTTTTCCTTATCATAGTACTAAACTAGGGATATCTCCTTTCTAACAAAAAAAGAATTATCAAAATCGGTACATCCAGTAGAAAATTATGCGGTGTAATACAACGTAGGTCGACGAAAAAAGCGTCAAGTAAAAACGCATTATTAGATATAACTCAAAAAGTAGTTGTTAGATTCAAATAAATTTAAATGGGACCAATTGACCCACACCACCTTTCGATTAAAAAAAAATTATCGAAATCGGTCCCCACGGTCAAAAGTTCTGATGTAATATACATAAAAAAAAAAATACAGTCGAATTGAGAACCTCCCCCTTTTTTGGAAGTCGGTTAAAAATCGGTTTACAAACGACGGAGTTGTCCCCGAACATACATAAAAAATATATATATATATATACGGTCGAATTGAGTAACCTCGTCCTTTTTTGAAGTCGGTTAAAAAAATAACAATTCTATGACGATGGATTAACCTAATTATCAAAACTATGATA
The DNA here is from genome assembly GCF_905220565.1 of Melitaea cinxia. NCBI lineage: Eukaryota > Metazoa > Arthropoda > Insecta > Lepidoptera > Nymphalidae > Melitaea > Melitaea cinxia. Next base: position 14,039,351 of record NC_059403.1, read on the forward strand.
TTGGGTCGTAAATAGTTAAGAAGAAATCATATTATCGTTAGTAGTCCTCGTCGTTTGGATAGTAAATATTTAAATTGATAGTTAAGGTCAAATTATATTAAATTAATATTGTGACTAGTAGTCCGTGTCGTCGCTAGTAACACTATGGTGCGACTCAGAAGGGTCTACAGTGACCGCGTGTCGCTCGCCATTCTCCAGAGACGTTACCATCTGGTAAGGAACCTTTATTTGCAGCGGGACTCGCAGTTTCGAGTTCGATGGAGCCTGCAACGAGGTAATAAAATAATTAATTTTCTACTCTAATTAAAAAAAAATGTAATATGTATTAAAAATACATGATCGCGAAATAAAAAATTATGAATATAATGAAACAAATTTTTCGGATATTAGGAGTAGTCCTCCCGTGACCATGGTTGATGTAAAGTATCCGAAACGTCGGGCATGTAAAAAATCTAATAAACCGCGATAACATTCGAAAAAAATTCATTATAATTAGTGAAATTCACGCAAATATTAGAAAACAATATAAAAAAAAAATTATGTAGTTAATTATAGTTATATTCCAAAGGGCGTACAACAATCGCTCTGGTGTTATTGTGCGTGTGCCATGTACGCGCCTAAGTACCGGTTTACAAGTTCGATTCTCACTCGGGATGGATATTTATATTGGTACAAATATTTGTTTTTTTCTTGTGGGTCTCCCTACTACGCCTCGGTGAGCACGTAAAAATGTTAGTCCTGGTTGTTATAACAAACGTCATATAGTTACGCATAGTAGGGAATTATCTTAACCCACAATGGAGCAGCGTGGTGAATTAAGCTCTGATCTCCTACATGGAGATAGAGGTGTATGCCCAATTGCCTATATATTGATCAGAAAGTATAGTATAGATGTATAGATATGATCACACAGTACTCACGTGTATAGTAATCTCTGGCTTGATCTCTTTCTTGGGTAGCATATCGATTGGAAATAGATCCGGAACGGTTCTTTTAGGTCGAGGTCGCGTCTTGAATTTGGCGTGAACTATCATGTGCTTCTGAAGATGATCCTTTCTGTAGAAACCTGTGGACATTGATGTATTACAGCCTAACGGTATTTGTTGTGTAGTCCAGGATAGCTATTATATGATGAAACTCAATATTCTTTAACAACTCGTATGCGTTGATTACATTACAATGGCAGTATTTTTATTGGTAAACTTTGTATATATTTTTTCGATGATTGTACATTTAACGTTTTAATATACATATATTATTTTATAAAAAAAATTACATTTTTTGCGGTAAGGTTAAGCCATAAATTTTTACTAATAATTAGTAATAATTTAAAATTCCAGTTACAGCTTACGTGTGATTTTTTCATTTGATTAAACAAACGTCTCAAGTAATTTCAATTATTTTATAGCTTTTGTTAGATTTATTATGCATTTTATGTTCCTCGTACATAACAGTTCGTTATAATCCATCATTTGTCCGTATCACATATTTTTTCAATGTCGACAATTTTTTTTGAGGTTTCGATAAAGCTTTTTTTATTTTTGTAAATTTTCCGTGTTCAAATTTAATTTTTTTTTGATAATCTAGCCTTGATCGGGACATATATATATACATATATATATATATATATATATATATATATATATATATATATATATATATTAAGTATAAGAATCATATAAAACAGTTGTAACCTTTCCCGCAGTCGGGGCAGAAGAATGACTTGATGCCGGTGTGGACGTGTAAATGTATCTTGTAGTGGTCCTTCCGCTTGAAGGGCTTGTTGCAGTACTTGCACACGAACACGCGCCGCGGGGTCGGGATGTTCGCCTCGACCTCGTCTACCACCACCTGTAGCAAATTATATATATATATTAAAAAATTTATAATTCAAGTGCACTTGTATAAAACTTTTTGATTTATTTTTTCATATGTTTACGCGAATTCCACTCATTATAATGAAACAACTCTTATCTGATTCTATCGCGGTTTCCGGAGTTTAGGTTCAGGGAGGACTGAGGTGTCAAACGTCCTAACGTTACAAAGTTATTCGAAACTACCCAATGGTACATCATTATTTTAATTAGTCACTTTTTGATTTTACAAATGGCCTTTTTAGAAAGAAAAAAAATGTTTGTTCTGAAAAATACAGTCAGCTGTGCTTTGTGGTTACGGCAGTAAAATATTCTATTATATAGAAAATAAAAACGACAGTAAAATATTTTGTCTTAAACAGTCAGTTTTTTTTTGGGCGGAAAGGGAGTCCTGTTGTGTCTCGTATTCAAACATTTTTCAGTCACTGTTTGTCATTCTTTGTTATATATATGTTCAGTCATGATTTGTCATGTGAGATCAAGTTGTTTGTTAAATTGCTTATAATAACTATAGTCTTATCGTTGTGATGCGAAATCTACTACATCATACTCGACGGCACCCCAGTAAGATTATCTCCTGTGTCGGCGGTCCGGAAACACGAACAATACACAAGCACAAACGCCCAAACCACGGCAAACATCTGTATGGTCAACGTTTGCCTTGTGTGGGCATCGAATCCACAACCGCCAGCGCAACAGCCACAAACCAGTGCTGTGACCGTTGCGCCAACGTGTCGTTCGTAACTGTGAATCAGTTACGAACTGAGTCACAATATTACTTCACTACAATTACTTTGACACTTACGGTTTTCATAATTGTAAGTAGAAAGAAAAATTAAATTAAGACATTTAAAATTTTATAACAGCAATATTAACAAATACATATTTCTGATATATGCCCTATCTTTATGGTAACATAGAAAGTATTCTGTAAAGTTTGTATTTAAAATATTATATAGACAGTTTTAATTAGTAAAAACCGGTTATAACAGGTTACCTCGACGAATTCAATAGGGTTATTTTCCTTTTTAGTGTCGTGGGGTGAGTTTAGTTCAGAACTCAGTTCGGGAGACTCGTAGTCGTCACCCTCTGCTTGCTCCTGGCATCCCCACTGGCAATCGTGGCTCTCAAAAACTGCATTATCTGCGAAACCTGGAAAAAAAATAAAAATGTTTCATACAAATTATATTTAAAACTAGCTGTACCCGCGACTTCGTCCGCGTAGAATTTAACAAAAAAGTAATATATGGGGGTAGCGTGTGCGTAGTATGTGATAGCAGGAGGTATTAATACAGTTTCTCCACTATAGTCTTTACTACACGATTGTTCTCATAACAGCACAATAAAAGAAGGAGAAGCGAATGATAGTAAGTAGATATAGTTTACAAGCCAGAAAGCAGCGAGAAGTACAATAATACTATGAGGTTTAAGTGGAGACGGAAATTAAACCATGTGAATACTCTAATGAGACTGCTTTATTAATATTTTACTTGTGTAATTTATACTTAGTTTTGAGATATACTCATATAATATTATACGCTACACCTCCGTTCGAAAGCAAAAAAATAAATAAATAAAAATAAACGATACATTTTTTTTTTGATATACCTATCTAATTTATTCTAGGTATAAAATATTAAAAATATACTAATTTTATATGAAACACTACAATACGATAATTAAGAGCCATTTCACAAAAATCGGTAACAATCGGCGAAATTGTAATATTTTGACGTCGTTAATCTCAGTGTTGGATGCAATAATGTAATTTATATTCTTGAAATATAATAGAGCAACCTTTGTTGTAGTCCATAGTCTGATCAGAATTTTGATTTATATTATGTGTATAAAATAATTAACCTTTTCATCAGCCTCCTCCCTGGGTAAACGGTCGCAATGTATACTTTGAAGTCCCACTTTTCAATAACCTCTACGTTGAAACCGTTTAAAAAATATATCGTAATATGTGGAATATAATTTTGTTGAATACTAGAACAGATTTTTATTCCATTTGTATCTGTATTAATCGATAAAAAAATTTAAAGTTACGAATATTTTCCAAATTAGTACAATTTTAATATTTCTTAGAAAACTAAGAAATTTTAAAGAACTATCTTCCTCAAAGTAAACTTACATCATCAAAGAAAATAAAAAAAAAATATTCAATTATTTTTAATACATTTTGTATTAAATAATAAAAATATAGTCTATATTACCACGCATCAAAGCCCAGTAAATCAATCGAGCGCCAGCGCTCTTAGAGGTAAGGTTCACGCCAAATTCTGCGCAGCCGTCTCTTTCGCTCACACGCGCCAGGCGCCTGTTGTTATAGTGTGATAATCCGCATTTGATACTTTCATAAAAATAAAAACATATTACGAAAATGACTGTAAATAATATAATGATAATTTCTGTAAATAAATGTATGATTTAATTTTTTTTCCTCAGATTATCAATATAAATAGGCATTTCAATCTGTTTGTCTTGTTATTTGTTATTTAATAAAAATTGAAAACGGCAAAATTTGATGGTCTACTTTTATCCAAAACTATGCAACTCACATTCACACACAGATTTTCTGGGGCATAATAAAATGCTATTTTATTCATATCGTAAATATAAGATTCATTCGTAAACTCAAAAAACTAAATCAATTTAAAAAAAAAATGGTTTCATTAAATTGATTTTTTATTTTTATTTTAAATTTAAACTGTTGTTATATAACATACTTGAAATTTTTAACAAATTAATTATGTAAAAAAACATTTTATACCATAGTTATTAATTTTTATTATACATTAGAAAATGATCAAAATGGTTTTTTTTACTATACTAGTTAGCACAAAGATGCGACCAAATTTACCTAAACTTGCAGAGCGAAAATTTATGAAATGGCTCTTAATAACTAAGCGATAAAGTGACAAGCGACACGGGCTTCGTACGGAGATGCGGAACTCAAGACTAGGATTGTGTCAAGGCGGTCGCTCGTGCGCCCCGTCGTGTTCGTACGATATTTTTTTTTGTTATTAAATATAGAAATATATATGTATAATAGTATATAAATAAAGTAATGATATGCTGTAAATGTTTATAATATTATTTTAATTTATTGTTAAATAATTCATAGTTAAGAAGGCTACAAATAAATTTCTAAAATAATAGTCGACTAAGTTACTTCTTATTGCATCAGCTTGCCAGTGAAAGTCCCGTCAAAATCGGTCCAGCCGTTTACAAAGATATTTGGTATACGTACCACCATACATCCATATGCTATTAGTAAAAAGTGGTTATTTTAATATTAAAAACAGACACTTTTTTCAAACATTTTTTTCATTTGTATAGATAATATTATTCATTCTTTCATAAATATAACTTAACTTTTTATATAAATAACAATTATTTAATTTATTTAGAGAGATAGAGATCTCTCTATCTGGTTATGTTGTTTGAATTCTTCGAAAAATATATGATAAAGTTGCTATCTTCTTTCAAGAAAAAAAAAAACAAAAAATTAATTTACAGAGACATACGACTAGCAAAAGAAAATATAATAAATGAATAACTAAAAATCAATTTTAGTTAAAATTGTAATACTTAAAAAAAGAGGAGATTCTCAATTCGACTGTATCACCTCATAACTTTTACTGGGTGTAATGATTTAAAAAAATTTTTTTGAATCGAAAGCTGGTGCTTGTGATGTAGTCCATCTAATTTGATCGAGATCCGACGAGCGCTTTTAGTCTCATCTCTAGTAATGCATATTTACTTGACTATTTTTTTGTTTACCTACATTGTATTACTTGTGATTTAAATAAGTCGTTTTTTTTTTTTCGTTTGCAAACAAACACAAATATTGTATACATCTTTTGTGTGTGGTAGGGTATTTTGTTCTCGTATTGTATTGTTATACATACCTTCATTACAAAGCGAACACCACACTGTATTTGCGTTCTGTGGCAATTTGAGATGAATGTTGGCATGTATCTTCAAATGCTGTTTTCTCTTGAACCTTCGTTGGCAGACTGGGCACTCGTGAGGTCGACTTTCCATATATTGCCTCTTTCTCGGTACCAATAGTGAAGGCGTATCATCCTACAAAGAAATTAAAATATGATTGCATATTATCCTTGTATATCATGTGATTTTACGCAGTTTCGAAACAAGAAGAGATGAGGGCATTTTTTATTTTATTAGACATTACATTTCCATAGACATACCTCAGCGGACAAATTCATCCGCTTTTTAACCGACCAAAAAAGTAGCAGGTTCTCAATTCGACTGTATTTTTTTTAATGTATGTTACAAAAGAACTTTTGACCGTGTGGACCGATTTCGAGAAATTTTTTTTAATCGAAAGGTGGTGTGTGTCAATTGGTCCCATTTAAATTTATTTGAGATCTAACAACTACTTTTCGAGTTATATCTAATAATGCGTTTTTACTTGACGCTTTTTTCGTCGACCTACGTTGTATTATGTACCGATGTACCGATTTTGATAATTATTATTTTTTTGTTCCAAAGGGGATATCCCTAGTTTGGTACCATGATAAGGAAACCAGGGTCTGATGATGGAATCCCAGAGAAATCGAGGGAAACTCTCGAAAATCCGCAATAACTTTACTGGGTGTACCGATTTTGATATTTTTTAATTTAATCGAAAGCTGATGTTTATCATGTGGTTACATATAAATTTTATCGAGATCTGATAACTACTTTTTGAGTGATCTTTGATAACGCGTAGTTACTTGACTATTTTTTCGTCGATCTACGTTGTATTACTCGTCGATGTAATTGAAGTCGGTTCTTTTTTCGTTTGCGAGCAAACACAATTATTTTTCATAAAACATATTTGAGGTCATCAATTAATGTTGTGATGTTTTTAGCAACTTTTTAACCTCTCACCCCCCTGGCGATATGTGGTGAGGTTTCATACTACCCTCTAACCCCCCCATCCCCAAAAATAACGTATATATTTAGGACAAAGTATATGTAAAGAATATAAAAAATTAGGTATCGTGATAAAAATAAGCTATACACAAGATATGTTCGTTTGGTTTAGAAAACGCCCGTTTAACGAAAAATACATACACGTGATATCACATTGCAAAGCCCCCTTCCTGTGATATTACGTCATTTTTTCGAGCCTCATTTGTTTAATAGACAAAGCATTATCAGACTACTCTTTAAAAATTATCTCTAAATATGTACCTACAATTTGCGAAAACGTCTTGTAACCTAATTCAAAAGATTAACATTTTTATCGCTTTATTTTGGATTGTATGTTTATATTTTATTCTATTTATATTATTCTACTAAGGTTTGTGATATATAAGCGACCGCAACTTGGATCGACCGAACAACGCCCCCTCCTCTATATACCTGCTATCACCCCCTTGGAAGGCTTCATCGCCCACTCAGGGGGAGGACCCGCCCACTTTGGAAACCTGTGCTAGATTTCACTTCATAACCTACATAATAAGTAAATGCTAACATCACGCAATTATACGTATACAGGTATTACGTTATTTATTATATAAGGGTCTCAATTATAATTTATTGTTACAGTAATAATTATTGAAAAAAAAAAAAACAATTACTCGACTTCAAAAGTTTGAAGTTGAAGTGTTATCTCTAATAATGCGTATTTATAATTTTTCGTCTACGTACGTTGTATTACTGGTCAATGTAATTGAAGTCGGTTTTGTTATCGTTTGCGAGCGAAACACAATTAGGCGTACTATTTCTGATTTAGTAACACAAACAAAATCTAAGAAATTTAACGTTCGGAGTTTGTAAAGAGTAAACTTCATTTGAAAATTTCATGGTGCCTTAACTACATATCCTTCCAGAAGTGTTTCCAAGTTAAAAAAAAAAGTTTTCTGTCAGTACTAAGGGATCTCAAACAAAAGGATCAATAAAAAAAATCACAGTAACATTTTTTTATGGTAAAATCCAGTCATCATCTTACAACAAAATACTCACAATACTTATATTCAAACCCTTAGATTTAAGGGGTGAAGTTGAAAAGAGAATTTCTGAGAATTCCTGTACAAAATGTAACCTTTCGTTTTCGACTGTGCATCGTAATTCTTCCAATACGAGAACTCTATGGCTATTATTGGCTACGGTGTCTGCCAATGTCAGTACATTTTGATTCAAAATTTTATAAAGTATAATGAATCCAATAATGGGTTACGTTTGGTAACGTGTTTTAAAATACGTCCAAGATTCATAACCTTTCTTCTTAATATACTTATTATTAAACTTAGCATGAAGTAGCTAATGTGATTTTGTACATACTACAATAATTTACGGCCTATCTGTTCACCATGTGTTTGAACTCATGTGTTTTGCCCATAGTCGAACACTTGAGTTCACGTTATTTTTGCCGTAAACTTGTGGAGGACTATGTCCAGCAGTGGACTGTATAGGCTGTAATGAATGGATGAATGAATGTGTTCACCGTAAGTTTCAAGACCATATTATATTACTTTCCTTTTCCGACTAAAAGATACACACTTTGACTCTTAATTTTGTGTGAGTCTTAGATTTCGAAAGTAACAATAAATTTCACTTCTAATTCAGATTTCAGAGTCAAGTCAAGCTACCGCAGTGAGTCGGTCATTTTTGGACAACCCGCTTTTTTATACTCCTCGTTGTCTACTCGATATGTTTATACTCGTCGTGTCATGTTCAATATCTCTACCAGTCTCAATGGAATTACTAGTGGTGCTCTGCTGTAGCTTGGCAATCACTTTAATACATGTCAATTTTCTTAACAAACTTTAATCTCTATACACCCGGGGCAGTAGTCGAAATACTAGAAAAAAAGAAAAATAACAAATTTCCATAGACCTCCCCAATTTACATTTTACCGATGGAATTTCGTGAAATTCTTCCATCCACCATAATGCTCAATTCACTCATAACCTTTATATGAACCAAATTTCATTTTTGTAGACTTGAAAATTTTCGAGGTACTAATAAATGAGTAGCGCTCGTTCACTTAAGACCTATGTATAATATTAGGACCCTAACCCCGCTGTCGGAGTCAACACAGCGCATCAATCAACACAACATTTATTGAGAACAGTATTATTCAGCCTGACTCTGTGACGTTGAAGTACTTCTACTAGTACTTCTACTGCTACTTTTAGTAAAATAATTCTTGCTGTGCCCTACCTTTTCATACTACTTCTACAAAAAATAATAAAGTAAGCGAACTCACAAGCACTTCGATGTCTATTTGGTCGCCCAGAAGGGCTTTCAGCTGATTGATACCCGCGTTATTTGTTTCATGAGCTCGAAGGTGAACCAGGTTTACGTGCACCATCATCTGGTCCTCTGTGTGGAACGCTGGAAAAGATTATCAAATTTGTATATTAGGGATTTAGAATTACTAAACATACGTATATGACGACCAAGAAAGTTAGCATATACGACACAGTTTGTAAATCTCATGCAAAAAAAATTGCGACAAAACTTGGTAGATAAACGACGAACTGTATTAATATTTAGATTACTATGAGAATACCCAAAATTTTACAAAAAAGTGCACTAAAAGGGCATTTCGCGACTCACGGGTACAGTACCCACGTATTTAAAATGTTCCTTAGACAGAATAGATTAAGATAAAAAAAATTACTTGTGTTTTTAATTACATTATAAATTGGGAATAAAAATATCCTATAAAAAACGTCCATTATATGAGGGTTGGGTTTAAGTTTATCTTTTTATCTTAATGAGCAAACGATTTTCTTTTTGAAATATAACGAGACAATTACTGATACGAGCGGCTAAATGTTGCACAAACGATCGCAAATTAGATCTCCGCTGCTGTCACATAAATGTATAGTTCATAAAGATGTTTGCTTTAATATGGGTACTTGTGTTCTGTGTATTTCCGGAACCCGGATGTGGAAACACATCCTACTGGGGGACACTGGGGGTAAGGAGTTTTACTATATATTATTTAGGTGTTTAAAATTGATAGAATATTCTAGATCTGTAGAAGCTAATATAATGGGATGGTGGAAATTTTTCTAGCAATACATAATCTACACTAACAGACAAATCAAAAACTATTTTCATAGTAGTCTTAATACACGTGTCTTTATATATTCTTATATAACATACATATTGAATCGACGTTTTTCTCTGAAATCCTGTGTCGGCTGTCGGGAGGGGTCGGAAGGGGGGATTGGGAAAGGACGGACCGCCCGGAGCTTCAAAAAAAAAGAGGGTCGGTAGACGAAATTAAACCAGATTTCCTTTTAAAAAAAGTTAACGGACAAAAAAGTCGTTCCAATAAGGTAGACAGAAAATATACTTTTTTTTTTCATTGAACATATTAATTCTCGCGGACATAATAATTAAATATTTTTAAGGTGCATGCATATACTGGTGTTTCGACTTGTAGTTAACGCATGGACGGTTAACTTCAAAAAAAAGAAGAAGTCATCACCTTCAACGGCCAGTGTCGAGGGTCCGGAAACACAAGACAATCACAAACGCCCAGACCACAACAAGCAATAGATATATTTGTCATGTGTAAGAATGGAACCGCATCAGTCACTTTCCAAACCATCGCCTATAGTCCGAGTAATAAAGTCAAAAGCAAAGTTAATAATTTCAGCATTACAATGCAAGTATTACAACAACAAAAAATCGTTGACTAATTCTCTAGGAACGAGAGAAATCTGATGAAATTGAAGCGATTCGTGAGGAGTTCCGTCGATTCGACAGACCTTTGTGCGTTACATGATATCTTCGTTAATTGTAAATTCGTTGTTTTAATTCAATGTGGCTGGTAATTTTTATAAGTTATAAATAGATATCGAATAAAAAGATCCGTAATATTGCATATAATTGAAATGTACGTGTCAAAGAAGTACTTTTTATAATTCTCTGATGTCCGAATTCAAATTTGTTATAATTTTAAACAACACGCGTTATCTTTGAAAGCTTATTGTCCTCTAAAGTATTACTCTTGTGTTATAAACTCAAAATGTTAAAATATTCACATAATATTTATTTATAGTCGGCCCTACAGCACCTACAATTTATAGTTGAATATTAAAGTATCCAATTATATTTCAAATAAGAATTACTTCTAGTTAAATCTAATAACCACATCCCAACTCATAGATATATCATACGAAATAAGTAACTCTAAACATTATTTGCGTCGACCATAATATACTAATAAAATTACTATCTAATTTCACACATGACTCTTACAAAAAACAAATTCTAAGAATATCATCGCTAGCTATATCAAACCGAGGACACATTCTACTCTCACAGTAGGCTGACGTGAGTCCCCCTTCTAAAAATAAATTCAATACCAAACCCTCCAGGCCCAGATTGAGGCGTGTCCCCTCCATTCCCCCTCGTAACGCGTAACCCATGGGGATCAAAGTAGGGACCAAACGAAGGTCGGCAGATATTTGAGCTCAACAGACGACCGTTTTAACCGACTACGTTGAAATGTGTTACGACGTTACATTTGAGTATTACTTATTTGGTTCTTCAACAATGTGTATATAAAACATTATTTAATCTGTATTGATAAAAATGAATGCAACAAAATGGATAATTCTTTTTTTTTTCTTTTCGTTATTGTTCACGCCAACACCGTGACACTATTTTTTTATACAATAGATAAATGATTTCCAGTAGTTGTATTACGATTCCATTGATGTCGACAAAATTTGCAATACTAAAGTTTACTGAGGCAAAAAAACCGATCGAGCTAGGACTTATATTCAGTAAAATTCCCTTTATCTATATTTATATTTACCCGAGCTGAGTTCGTTCGCCCTTAGCTAGCAATAATTATTTATCGGTCTAAAAAAAGGATGAGAAGGGAAGGGTAAGTAAAAAAAGCCAACCCTAAAGTTAGTAAGAAATCGATTTGTAAAAAAAAATTCTTCGTTCAAAGAGAGGCACGAAGGTTTTTTTTTTTTGTTGAAACTCCGTCAGGTAAACTACGGATGGTCAATAGTTATTTGAGTTTAGAAATTGTGTTGCATTAAAAAAAAATTGAGACGCGGATTTTTTTCCACTTATAGTGTAGATCGACATTAGAGTTTTAAATAAACAGATTTTATACTAAATTTATAATACAATTACATAAGCTTAAGGTTCTGAATATGCCAGATAAGTATTTTAAGAGCATTTAACGATAGTCCTCCCGCGTGGTTGAGAGACACGTGTAGACGGCTAGTGTTCGATAACTTTTAAAAGAAGGCAGCCTACGATACCTACCTATTCGATTTTTAAAAAGCAGACAACCAATTACGTATATATGTAATTAATGCTTTATTAAATGTAAGAATCGATTTTTTTTCTTCGTATGGTGGAGTGTGTCATGTGGTCCCATTTAAATTTGAGATCTAACAAATACTTATGGAGTTATATCTAATAATGTATATATTTACTTGACTATTTTTTCGTCTACCTACGTTATATTATACCGCATAATTTTTCACGGGGTATACCGATTTTGATGATTCTTATTTTAATCGCTGATGCTTATGTTGTGGTTCCATTTAAATTTGAACGAGATCTGATGACTACTTTTTCAGTTATCTTTGATAAAACTTATTTACTTGACCATTTTTTCGTCTACTTACGTTATGTTACTTGTCGATGTGATTGAAGTCGTTTTTTTTTTCGTTTGCGAGCAAACACAATTATAATTTTACATGAAAAAATCACTTCAACCTAATACAGTCCACTACTGGACACATGCCTCCACAAGCTCGCACCAAAAATGGCGTGAACTCATGTGTTTTGCCCATAGTCACCACGCTGGGCAGGCGCGTTGGTGACCGCAGGGCTGGCTTTGTCGCACCGAAGACGCTGCTGCCCGTCTTCGGCCTGTGTATTTCAAAACCAGCAGTTGAATGGTTATCCCGCCACCGGTCGGCTTTTTAAGTTCCAAGGTGGTAGTGGAACTCTGTTGTCACTTACGACACTCATGAATGACATAGGTACATGAAAAAATACCACTCAATATTTTTCTGGTATATGTTATAAGTCTTAGGACAAATCGGTCGCAAAAAAATTAAATGCAAATAAGGTACATACATGCTTTATCAGCGGGAAGTCAAACAGGTCTTTGTTTCCTCTGAACTAATCAACAATAACTACTTGTTTCACAGGTTGCGAATAGAAATGACAGGCATAGTTAATTTTCATGGTAAAAATTAAAGAAACTAGACTGGGTACATTACCTAAGCTTGTAATGTACCTTATGTTAAAATGAAGCCATTTTTAAAATTGTTAGTTGATTTTGCTATCATGACTCTTTATTCTTTGAGGTAGATTTTATTTTGACGTTCGTTAGATGTATAATCCATTTTATTACGAAATAAATGTTTTCATTTTACTTCACATGTGTGTGACAACAACCTAAAACTTATATAGCATCTGGTGAAATTATTCCCTAGCGTACAAAATATACGACAAGAATTGAAGCCTTTTTTAACGTGGGGAAATCCTCATGGATCCGGTGTGGGGGCACCGGAGAGGTTATGTCAGACTTTTACTGACCAAAAACCACCACGCGTGAGCCATCCGCCTGGGTGGGCCGAGATGGGGTCGCGCTAGCATTCGTCACCTCACACTTGATGAAGCCTGTCAGAGCATTTGCTTAAACTTAACTTACAGAATGTACAGATATACTTTAAAATTTCTGTATATTCTTGATTCGATAAAATTGTACTACAATAAAAATTATCTTTAAAGATAAAATATTTGATCAAAATCCGAACAATTATAATATTTATGAATTATTATTATACTAGCAATACCTGTGCTAATTAATCGCACTAAATAAGTATAATAATAATTAGCACTTTATAAAATTACATTTTTTTTTAAACAAAATCAATAAAAAAATTTTTAGTTGTCGCCGGTAGAGCAAGCAATTATCTATAAAATGATATATAATTTATGTGGAATAATTGTGAGGCTTTTTCTAAAAAGGGTGGCAAACATAGACCTTAGTGTATTAATATATAATTATGATAAATACTCGCTTATTTTGCGTAGTTTGTATGGCCATATTTTTGTATACAAATTTTTTTATTTATTTTTTTATACAAAGTTTGTTCTGACAATGACGAACAAAAATAATTTTTGTTTAAATAAAATGACACATTCTGTTTTTTTTTTTTTTAATGTCAGTAACAGCAAACAGATAGGTCGTTATCGTTATAGCCTTAGGGAAATAAGACGTCACTAGAAATCTATTACAAAGTATGACTTCGTATACAACTGAGTGACATTCATTTCTGGGGGCATTCTTAGCAAATACTACGGGTGGTCACCAAGAGGGGGACGGGGTTAAAAATTGTATCAACGGATCACGTAGGTTCACTATATGTAAGATATAGGTAAAATAGTATATACCAACGTTTACTATACCGACGCGAATAAAAGGCGGCCATTTAAGTTTTGATTTCAGACTTTTAAAAGTTTAGTTCATTATAATTAGAATCGTTTTGGTAATCGTTCTTTAGAAGTAAGCACATCAGTCGCATGTGACACACACACCTTATTTCTTACATTGTTTCAATTTATTTCAATGTCTGTCTTAAAATGTTTTCCAAACAACTAATTTATTATTAATATTTTATTAACAAAAGGGGAAAAACACGTAAAAGACGAAATTAAAAAAAAACTCCATGACCATAAATCGAAAAATTAAATTAGAAAAAAAAAAACAGAGAACACCTACACTTTTGATAAAGCCACATACAGGTAAAGCCGTATCAGTAAAATAGTCTCCGATAAATAGCTCCGATACAACCAACTCGTGTGTTGTAAATAATTGAACCGTTGGAGCTACAATAGCTTAACGGTAAAAGGGTCTGGGTACCCACCCCCCTTTTGTACGATCTCTTTTTCACATGAATATGGACTTAGAAGGGATAATCTTTATGTACGTACGTTTGTATTTTATAAAAAAGAACCAGAGTTATATGTCGTTATTTTGAAATTTCATTTATATGATGACGTATTTACATTCACGTAAACTTAGAAGCAATTTTAATATCCATTTTTAATTATTTTTTGTAGATTAGAACACAAAAATGAAAAATAACCTTAGAAAACATTAGCCTCGTTTTTTAATACGTATATGTAAGGAAAAACAATTTTATTGTATAGGAAGAAATTGGACCGAAATACAATTGTTATTATTATTATGCTGAATGTCAGTACACCCATTTAATATATAATAGATTCATATAATATAATAAATATAATAACATATACTTTCTTAAATAAATATAAGCGGGTGGAAGATTACGCTCCGGCAGAGGGATCAAACGGCTGTAGGCTGAGAGAAATTGGCGGACAATCCTATCGGAGTAAAGTAATACCGCCTTCTACGTTCTGGCTGCGAGCGAACCGTCACGCATCCCCAGTTGCCTCAGGCCTTATTATTATTAATATTATTAATTAGTTATACACATTTCATAGAAGTTTACGTGTTAAGGGTCACCTACCGCTCCCCTCTCTTATATTGAAGTGGAGGGTCACTAATTTTTTATTTCGTACTCAGTAAGTTTCGTTTTACGAAATGAAATACTGGACCAAGTTTCATCCAATTCCATTTAGAACTCCGGACAAAATATTTAAAAATTGTTTTAGCCAGCTCGGTTCTTTACTTAGCGTTAGACTGATGATTCTTTCTTTCATGTTTTAATTAAGATTAAAATTTAATTAAATATTAATATTTGAATAGAAACACGATAGATATTCGTTAATGAACAATCTTTAGAACACGATATAATTAAGCTTCAAGCACAAGAATAATAATGAACAACTTTGGGAAACTTAATTGGGCACGGTACTACTATCATGAATTGATTTTTTTAACGATAAGGTATTAAGTGATTAAAATATAAATATATATAAGTGTAATTAAAAATTAATAAGCATATATACCCTAACAACATTCCCTAAAATAAAAACTTATATTCTGTTTAATTACAAATATTGATGCAGCCAAAAACCAATAAAGTTCATTCTATTGTCCATTATTATTTATCAAAAAAGACATCAGTCAGTCAAAATATTGAGGTAAAATTTCAAATTTCATTTTATAAGCTTTATATCAGGCCTAGTTATTTTATTGGGACGTAAATTATCAGAGGCGTAGGTGTTGCTAGGATAGGTCGATATCTAGGTCGTGCATGGCGGTCAAGGGGACGGGCAGCCTGCTTGCTAGTAGACGGCACTTTTAAATATTTCACATCATACATCATATTCTTTGTTCTTAATGCATATTTTGTAAATAAATGTAGATTAAGAACAAATAAAATGTTTCAATTAATAAATAAAAAAAAGACTTAAATAAAAAAAAAGACATAATAATTAGAAAAACAGATAATTTTTTAAATGTCAGTATGTAACGATTTACGTGTTTGTACGAAATTAAATTAGCAAAATTATGTTACTTTAGGAACAAAAGTTTTCAGCTATATTTATATTACTACTAGCTGACTCGGCAAACGTTGTATTGCCGCTAAACGCTATTTAAAAATAGGGGTTGGTGGTAGAAGGGTGAAAATTTAGGGTTGTATTTTTCAACGCCAAATCATAATAAAATAAAAAATAAATAATTTATCTAAAAAAAAAAACAATAGGGGTGGACTACCCTTAACATTTAGGGGGATGAAAAATCGATGTTGTTCGATTCTCAGACTTACCCAATATGCAGACAAAATTTCATGAGAATCGGTCAAGCCGTTTCGGATCAGTTTTACTACAGACACCGCGACACGAGAATTTTATATATTAGATTAAACTTTAATCAACATTTTTTTTTTGGAAAATAATTACTATTTAGACAGTTAAGACAAAAAAAAAAATCAAAATAAAAGTCGGGAGTAACAAATCGATGTTTGTGTTTCATACAACTTTATAAACTTTAGATTGTAAGAAACATTGTTACTAGCACAATGAGCTTGTCTCGAAATAAAGGTTATAATTAATATATAAGTAACATAGAAAACTGGCAGATTTATATCCCATCTTACAATAAGTTTAAAGGGATTTGTGAAATAAAATATTTTTACATAAGTTTGCCAAGATGATATGTTATAAACATTGATTTGTTTCTCGTATCCAATCGTGATTAAATCACGAGGGTGACACAATTGGGGGAAGTCAAACCTCAAGTGAAATTACATTAATGTCAGCTGTTTTCGGTTCAATTTTGTACCCACTTCTGATTTCGTCATATTTTCATAACAGCAACTCATTCAGTTGATTCCTTGATACTAAGTAATTGCCTCCGTCCATAAACATCTGCAGCACCAGAGAGACTACGAAAGTCGTGACCGGGTTAGGGTGGGAGGTGGAGGGGATTTTGGTAAACCGCATGGAAAAGGTACAAGTGTCGGGGGGACAGGGTCGAGGAAAGATAAGGGGAGTGGGTGTACTAGCAGGCTTCCGGCTTTTTTACTCACCGCTGCAGCTGACGCTACTTCAAGCCGATTTCATGAGACTGCGGTCTAATATGGCTAAAGCTTGACTCTACTACCGATATAGACTCGATAAATATGTTATACGTCAACATAAATTTACTGACTTTTAATAATTTGTTTTTGTATCTATCCAGTATCTGCATATTGAATTTTTTAAATATATAACTAGGTCGACAAACAAGCATGCGGCTCAAATGTGGATGGTGAGCGATTATCGTAACTTATAGACTGTCTGTCTGTAACAACAGAAGCATCGAAGCGCGTTGCCGACGCTATTCCCAATTCCTCCCAGGATTATAATTAATTTTATAATTCCTTTCACGAAAGTGTATTACTTACCACTTACCTACATTTATGTTACAAATCACTACGTATGACTCGTTTTTTTTTAATTTCTTTAACTAAAACCTTAGGTAAAGTAACTTAAGGTAGGTAAGGTAACTTATGTTGTGCTACGTTAAATCATAAATAAATAAAAATGAATGATGAAATGAATAATGAAACCTTCCCAACCTCATGTAACATTTTCCCTTTTCTCTACTTATCGTCCGCAAACCCCTCTTGGGACTCTGGTTACGTAATATAGTCCTCTAAATATATCGAAAATATAACTCGTCATCTTTTTTACTTAGAAATTTTAAAACTAACTTGCTTTGGCTTATTTAATCCACGATCGACAACTTTATGTACAAACAAAATCTTTTATCTATCAAAAGGTGGCCATACCTATTGTTAAAAGTGTAACAAAATAACAAAATCAAAGGAGACAAATAGACCTTCTGCAACTATTAGGCAAAAGTCATTACTTACGATGAAGAAAAAATGGAATATAGTATCCGTCTGTGTTTAGTTACCGTTTGAAAGACATTTATTTCTCAGAAATTTTCCTAAAGTAAACGGTTTAGTTTACCGTAAAATATGAGATATATTTTATTAAATGTTTCAGGTTCGATGTCCAGGTTCAGGAGTTAAGTCCATGACGTTTTTTGCTAAATTATTGCTATATCAGAGGACAGACGAATCATTAATTACGCAGTTCTAATTAGTTCATTTATGACGCTATCCCTTAATGTGTTTGAATGTATCATCCGCGTAATAATGGCCATCAAACTTTTATTTTCGCATAGTGAGCGTAAATTTCATCAGAGAATAGAATATGCTTCTTTTTTCGAGAATTTTCCATGGCCTGATTCGATCCTTTCAAAGAAGTTTACTTTAATAATAATAATAATAATAATAATAATTTATTTCAGACGTATGTCCATATTTTTGTTAGTTACATTTTTTTTTTCCTTAACTATGTTAGTTTCAATAATTGTGACAAAACAAATTAAATTTTAAACTTAAAAATTAAACTTTGAATTAAATCTCCTTTTATAGACACGTACATATAAAACGTGACTTATAAATGAACCTTGTTGAACACAATTTACGTTTATTACATTATTTATAAACACGATTATGAAATCAATTTATTGATACCTACGTCAGCTTTAATGATTTTATAATACGAGAAGAATTAGGTGATGGCAGTACCATTAGGAGTTATGGGTAAGTAAACAGCAATTTAAAGTATGAATATCTTGCATAAATACGACCAGTCAATTAACATCATCTTATTGTTAGTTAAATTGTTTAGACTTTAGATTAATTTATAAAAACTAATGAACATAATTAATGTCTTAAGTTTTAAAGCTAATCTATAGAAGGGGTCGTCCATTAATCAAGTGATTTTTTCAGTAACGTTTACCCCGTATCTGGTGATAAGTGGTGAGGTTTTAGACTACCTCCTTATACCTAAAACGTTACTACGGAACAAAATTTAGAAAACTGAAAATTTTCAGAATACGTAACGATTACTAAAACTTGACCACTTGACACGCGTTTGACAGTTTGCAAGACAGGACAACGTTTACCAGATTAGCTAGTTATATAAAAAACTATATTTGAGTTCTCGTCATTTTTTCTTTGCTACTTATAAAGTATGAAAATTATGTACATTGTTACTAAGTAAGTTTACGCTATTATTATGCCAGTAATGTGAATGATTAACTATGTATTCGACAGAATTTCTCTTGTATTGGATTTCCCAAAAACTTCCAACCCATATGGTAAGGGGGAAGCGAGGACGAAATTCCATACAAATTTTATCCCTGTAGTTTGTAGGGGTTGAATTATTAATGAATATGAATGAATAAAAATAATTGAAAGTGTACTGTGTGTAGGGGTTGAATTACAAAAATCCTTTCTTATTGACGTTATAGACATCTTTTCATGGCTAGTAGTAGAAGTTATAGATAATTAAATATATGAAAACATTATAATCTTAGATTAAACAATTCTTATAGTACGATTAAAATGACAAACAGTCACAACTAGGCTAAGTTCTTTTCTTTTAAAATAAGTACTAAATAATAATATAACACGCGTCTTCAGTCATCAGTATACACCTATAGTGCTGAGGTTATACGCAAAAAAAATTACTGTAAAAAGATTAATAAAGACACTGTAACAGAAAAATTCCGTCAGCGTCGGACCACGTCCTAGCTTCACTAGGCACTCACATGACTGTCAATCTGCGATTTGAATAATAAATCGCCTATAGGATAAGCATGATTATTAGTGCCTACAGAAAGCATGGGCTTTTAGAAATCGTGGATGTTAATTTAAAATAAAAAAAGTGCTGCACAGATTCCATTACTTGTCCATACATTTAGAAGCTACGTAATCGAACTACTTACTGCCAATATAAATCACTCTATTTATGGATACAAATTAACCTTCTGTGAAAATTCCTCCTATCGATGATACATAAGTCTTGTAACCACTGAATATTGAATACAAACGTTAAATGCTATTTCAAAAATTGCAAAATCATCCTTATTACAAAATTGGTGACTGTGGCCTTCGTCGCGTGGCGCTTGCGTACCGGTTTCCGTGTAACAATTACGGCGCTCAGTTACAAACGTTATGGTACAAATATAACTTTAAACTATTTTTGGTTATTCTCTACTTAGTGATATGACAGGTGCGAGATGCCAGCCTTTTAGTGGACGTTTAAAAAAAATATAAAAAAAATTAACAATCACGGTCATCATAGTATATTCCTATTTATTTGTAATTATTTTCGATTTGTATTTTTAGGTAACCAACAGTCGCCATCTAGCATGAGACAAGAATATGTATACACATATTATATAAAAAGCGGTAACATGTTACATAGACTCTATGCAAGGGCATGAAGAACGATAAGTTCAAAGCTTTCTGCTCACGGCTTTTCCCGTATGTATTACACTATTTTGGCTTTTCCGTTTTCACCCTTTTAAATATGATTATTAACTTTTAAATACCTAAAATATTTGAGTGCATCCATTACAAATTTAAATTCTCCTCTTTATAATATTAGTATGAAGTATAAATTGTAATGTCAACATGTTAAATTGTCACAACGAATATATACACATTTTAAAACGCATATATAATATAGTTCCTCCAATAAGCTACATATTGCGCTGTCCTTGCTCATTACGGTACAGTATACCGGTTACATGTAGGTCTTGAGCATGGTAGCTGTCATATGTAGTGGGGGAGAGGGGAGGGGGATCCAGATAAGGTCATTTACTCATGTAATTGATAAAACTGAATACAATTTTACTGGGTATCTGCTATCGTTATCGTAGGGAATGTACCGTCGGAAAATGAGTAATTGAAGTCTATTTTTAATTCGGGTATTGCATTTGATTTTTACAATGTTGTATGGATTCGTTTGTAGAATATTCAGTAACGTAGGGGTAATTGTATGGTAACATTATATAAATTAGAAAGTTTGTATGGATGTTTCTTACTTTTATACGCAAAAGGTACTTGTTCAATTGCAATGAAACTTAGTAAGTAGATAGCTGGAGAATGGCACATAGGTAACTTACAACCCGACAGCCACGGGGAGTCGAGTGTTACGCGAGTAAATCCGAGAGACGCATCTAGTTATTAAATTAAGTAGTTTTGTATTTTACAGTATTCGTGAATATAAATTTATTTACTCGAGGTTTTATATTATTTTTTATTTATTTTATTCATCACATACACATGGTCGTCTGTTTATCTGTTCCTACGGTAAGCAACTTAATGATTATGTTATAGGTAACAGCCGACTGATATAGATGTTTTACTTTTTTATAAATATACAATACTACGAATATTAAATACACACATAAATAAATACAAATAATACACCCAGACTCAGGAGCGAATCGAACACACAACCCCCGGAACAGAAAGCACACAAAAACAGACTACAAACTGTGCCAACGGGCTAGACTAGTTATTAATTACGAATATTGAAATTTTAGATAACAGTACATTGTTGTACACAGCACACATTCTTGTGAATGTGTGCTTGTGAATGTTTGTACATTTAGTACTACCACCCACTTTGAAAGAGATTAAATTCATTGTACATGAACCTATAGTATATGAATACTAAAAATGTAAATTACTAAACTAAAATTATTATAAATGTACTCATATCATAAGAAAAATTACAAATATACGTACATATCAAAATATTAAACTCACAACTCCTGCTAAAAGGATCGACCTACCCCGAACTCCCCCCCTTCCCATGTTTAGAAACCCTCTATCGCCCTCTCTAGAAAGCTTAAACACCCAGTGGGGGGGATACCACCCACCATGGTAACCTACGAAGTATAAGCATCGAAAATATAGACTGTTATGACCCTACATACTCGTATCATATTATGCTTATTTTAGAAGACCACAATAAATTTATTATAAGCTAGCTGTGCCCGCGACTTCGACCGCGTGAAATAGTCACTATGGACAGCATTTTTTTTGGATGTACCTTTTGGTTTATTTTGAACATCAGAATAGCTCTAATATTTTGTGTCTTGTCTTAAACTTATAAAACATTCACATAAACATTACATATTTCCATACAAACTTTCATTCTGTATTCCCTATTGTTATTTTACAGCCTTGAGAGTAAACCTTTTACAAACTTTGAATGTCATATTTATTTATATCGAATCAACAGTCAAAAAAATAAGTTTCAAGCATCTAGCTCTGAAGATATACTTCCTTACAACTTTTCATCTCCACTTTTCAACCCCTTATACCCCTTTTTTGGCATTAAAAAGTAGCCTGTCCTTTCTCAGGTTCTAGACTATCTGTGTAACAAACTTCATTTAAATCGGTTCAGTAGTTTTGGTGTGAAAGCGCGACAGAGAGACTTACTTTCGCATTTATAATATTAGTAAGGATTATTTTAAATTGAACTTAAATCTATTTGTTTAACAGTAGGTAACATCATTAAAAGGATCATTAAGGACATAAGTCTATCAATCAATGATTTTTAGAATTCCTAAACAACAGTAAAATCCATATAAAACCTGTTTGGTAATATTGAAAAAAAAAAAAACGAGTGTGCTTTAGACCACAATACTGAACTTACGAAACATAACTACAATATACAACTGTCTCTTTCTATCTTCACTAACTTATATCTTCCTCTCAACTTCCGCAACTCCTCACGCAGTCACCAGCTTACATCCCAAGTCAAGCGTGCGTAAAGAAGTTTTACTTAAAAAAGAAAACTTACCTTTCCCGCACTGGCCGCATAGAACCTCTTTCTCTTTATGCGTCCAGCTGTGTATCTTTAGATGGTCTTTCCTTTTGTAATTCTTGCCGCAGATAGTGCACACATGAGGCCTTGCACTATCAGGCTTCAAGTTTCTCATTAATTTGCTACTCACATCACCGGTTTCGTCCACCTAAAATATAATTTCATACACTCAAATTCAGAACTTTCTTAGAGAGATAATTTCCGTGATTCTATCCTGAATCATGCTTTAGGATGACGAGGAGGCAAGTTCCGTGTGATTTTACCCATCTTTCACAACAATATTTAAAATGAAAAAGTATGATATTTAGGCCTCTTAGGTTTTAGTACCTGATGTATGTCAGACTATCTGTTTAGGGAGACTTTGTATACAAGACATACCATTTTCGTGAGCACAACCTATTTTTAATTTATTTATACTTTAGTGATTATATCAAAGAAAAAAAACTCTGCAGAAAATTCAGCCATATCAGTTAATTACAGGTGTCATGACAAAAACTACAAAAAATATTTTTAGGGGTCGTCCTACGCGCCCTGGCGGTTGCGACTACGATCCCCGCACATGAGAACATTTGTATGGCCTTACATATGTTTACCGTGGTCTGGGTGTTAGTACAGTCACTGTGGGCCGTGCCTGATAGCGATCGTTACTCATAGTAGGGAATATATCCGCCAACCCGCATTGGAGCAGAGTGGTGGATTAAGCTCTAATCTTCTCCTGCATGGGGAAAGAGGCCTATGCCCAGCAAATGATATTACAGGCTGAAGCGATGGGTGCCAAGTTCTTTGTTCACTCGGGACGTATTTCAAGATCAAGCTTTACTTGGCTATATTTTACGTACAGGCTATATTTGCAAGTTACTGTACTTCCTGTTTGTACTGGAGTTATATTATTAGATTGATGAGTTCGGTTTGTTGGTAAAGAAAATGGCCAAGTCAAATCTTGAGCTTGAATAACATTCCGGCTGAACACATAATGTATGTTGTCATAAAAAATCCATTTTGGTGTAAAGTGTTTTCATTTCTGTGCATTACGTGTTTAACATAAAAACATTATGCAGACGAGTTAAGAAGAACTGACAATAATAATAAGTCCTAGTGAGTTAGTGTTTTTTTTTCAATACTTAAATACGTCTAAATTCGAGGAGAACTCTGATCAAGAAAAAATAATCATATGCCCTTTATTGTCGGCAGGTAGATTTTTTTTTTGTATACAACTACAATCGGCAAACAAGAGTATGGCTTAAACTGGGGTAAACGATTACCATAGTTTATAGAGGATTGCAACAACAGAAGTATCGCAATTGAGTTACTGACCCTACTCCCAATCGCCTCCAGGAGCTCTGGTCACCTTAGCTACTCACCACAAGAACACAACACTCCTTGAAAGCAGTATTATTTAGCTATGACCTTCTATAAGTTCAAGGTACTTCCCCGGTTGGGCTGCTCCATATTTTGAGCAAAATATTTCCTGCTGTGCCCTACCTCAGTTTAAGATTCAGTTATAATAAATCATACTCAATATTTTAACTCTTAAGGAACTGTTTCACCAATTGTGATTAAAGTTTATCCTATAAATAAGTTACGAATAGACTGTAATAGCAGACGGTAGAATAGGCCGTTAATACCTGTTTCACCCTAATTAATAATTTAATAAGCTAAAAGTTTAAGATTTATATTTTCGAATAAAAATATCTCATAAATGAATGGATATGATAATGAGATGATGAAAATGGATAATACAGCAAACACTTTTATCTTACTTATCGATATCGTCATTCTTCAAATAGCGTTATCCACAACTACAACAAAGAGGTCATAAGAGTATTTTGTATATGTTACACATTTAGCAGTTGTCGTATCATAGTTTCACGATTTTTTTTTTTTGACTTCTTTGGAATGTAAAGTAGCTAGAGCATGCTATATAAAACCCGTTTCATACATACATACATATAATCACGCCTCTTTCCGTAGGGGTAAGCAGAGACCACTTCTTGCCACTTGCTACGATCCTTACATACTTGTTTCGCTTCGTCCACTTTCATTATTCCCTTCATACATGCTCTTCGGTTTAGGGTACTCTTGACCTGCCTTTTTTATTTTTCAAATAACTGTGTTTCGTTGTTTGCGTATATTAAATTTACTATATATGCATATATCGAAAATGACAACGTTCTAGTTTATATATACATCGATATAGTAATAAAAAAATTAATCGATATAAAGATGTTGTACCACATATATAAATGAGAAGTGATACACAGCTGGATTAAGCCGCGATCTTTCCCATACATGGGGAAAGACGCCTATGACAGCAGTGGGATATTACAGGCTTAAGCGCATACCTACATGTACCTATTTTTGAAGATAATTTTTTTAATAAAAGCTGGTGCCTTCGTGTGGTCCGATATAAATTTGATCGTGATCCGACAACTAATATTTGAGTTGTCTCTAATAACGAGTATTTTTTCGCGTCCATCGCGTCAATCTACGTTGTAATAGGTCGGGGAAAAAGTCTTTTCGCATTTTCTAGTCATAAGTTGCAATAAAATCTTTTTGTTTGAATTGTTTGTAAATTACAAATTGTGACTGGCTGGTTTTGATACCATGAAAAGGTGCATTTTAAAAATGAATTTAAATAGTAAAAAACAGTTTCTCGCTACTTTTCGTTTGTTTGTCTGTCCGCCAAAATGGCTGAATCAAAAAAGTGGAGTTAGATCGATATTTGAGTGGTTACGATATAGCTGCAGATCTGAGAATTTGCCATAAAACAGTTTTGCAGCATTTGAAAAAGGCTGGTTATACAAAAAAGCTCTATATATGGGTGCCACAAGAACTCACTGAAAGAACCGTGTACTCATTTGCGATTCTCTCTTAAGACGTAATGATATCGAACTACTTTAGAAGAGATTGATCAAAGTGGATCACCCACGATTATAATGTACGAAAGAGATCGTGGTCAAAGGTTGGTCGGTAGGTTGAGTGTATAGTGGGATCGGGAGGGCATCATTTATTAAGCCTTTCCTGCCAAGCTAAATCATCGATCCGGGTTTCTACTATCAACAGCTCATGAGACTTAAGCAAGAAATTTAGAATAACCGCTTATTACAATTAATCAACAGAAAAGGTGTGGTCTTTCATCACGGCAACGCCCGACCACACACATTTTTAGCCACTTTACAAAAATAAAGTTTGACTGGGAAGTCTTAGTGCATCCACCATATAGCCCTGATCTTGCACCCTCAGATTTCCATCTGTTTCGGTCTCTTCAGAATTTTTTAAGTAGTGTAAAGTTAGCATCAAGAGAGGACTGACAAAACGACTTGTCGCGGTTTTTTAATGAGTCCCAAAATTCTACGGCAAAGGAATCCTGTCACTACCTACGAGATGGCGGCAAGTTATCGACCAAAATGGTACTAAAGCTTTTTCCCCGACCTAATAACACTTGTCGATGCAAATAAAAGTTTATTTTTTTTTTCGTTTGCGACCAAACACAATAATGTTTAGGACGAGAATAAAAATAGATATAGATCTATATCCGCAAAACGTCGAAGGAAAGTTAAAGGTCGGCGTTCAATATCCACGAGGTTAACTATATTTATCTAGATACATACTCGTATATGTATTTATGATTCTGTGTAAATAAAAATGAATCACCGAAATGCGTGTAAGGGGGCGTCCATAAATTACGTGAGGTATTTTTGTAAATTTTTTGCCCCTCCCTCCCCCCCCTGGTGAGATGTCGTGAGATTTTATTCAACCCCCTCCCCAATCCCTCTGAGATTTTTTAAAATGTGGGTTTCTTACGTAAACGCATTGGATCGTTATTGTAAAAAGAAAAAAAAAAATGCTTCGTGCTTTTATCTACGACTAGTTAAGACTAGTAATCAGACACAATCAACAAATCAGACAGTCAATAGATGTATAACGTCGAAGTATGAATGAAATTATGTTCTTTCGAACGAATTAGTGAATGATCTTAATCGTATTACGATTATACCAAAATAGTATTTTTTTTTGTTTCAATCAGAAAAAAAAGCCGAAGCCCCCCCTCTCTCCAGCGTAAGATTAGATGAGATTTGACTCGACGCCCTCCCCCCCTTAAACATCTCACGTATTTTATGAACGATAATTCTTTTTAATTAAAAAAAGAAAATTAAAAAAAAGTCTTGACAGACAGATGGACAATAAAGTGATCCTATAAGGGTCCCGTTTTCCCCTTTTGAGGTACGGAATGCTAAAAAAGATACAGGTATATTCAGGAAATAAATGAATAATAATACGGTAGTACGAAGCCGGTCAGCTAGTTTCCAATAATTTAAAATTTATACCAACATTAAATTTATCATTTTAGTATGCGCAAAAAAAATTATAGAACAAACGAGGAAGTTCAGAAGGGCGAGGTCAAAAAGGGGTGCTCGAGAAATAAAAAAACGCTTCACAAACGCTTAACACTCATCGGCCCCCAATAGTATTTTCTCCTTTTCAGAGGTAAGGAAACACACACAATACAGAATCACAAACGCCCAGACAACGACAAAATAATCTATATGGCCAATAAAAATGTTTGTCATGTGCGGGAATCGAACCCGCGACCGCTAGTGCAACATACAGTTCTGTGACCGCTGCGCCAGCGCGTCGTCATATGAATAAAGGGTATGAACCCTACTATTAAAGGGATATTTTCCCCTTTTATTTGAAATGGCTTTTTTATATAGCTCTGTTTGTGAAAGTCTATCGATCGGTTTTGCACTTTCCAGGACTAGCGGACGGCGATCGCCTACGGCCGTCCCAAAGGGGGCAGTGGGGGGTCGGGGGGCGGGGCATAGCTATCATTACTCTGATACATATATGTTTCAGTAAATATATTGTAGCTATAAAATACAATACGTTGAAATGAAATAAACAATTAAGATCTTTACTAAAGAGATCGTATTTTTTTTTAAATCTATTAGACTTCAGAATATTTTATTTATTTATTTATTCTTAATGTACACCGAATACAGACACATATAAAGAAAGATACAATACAAGATGTACAAAGGCGATCTTATCGCTAAATAGCGATTTCTTCCAGATAACCTTTGGGTACTGGACACGATACAGTAGCAGCGGTTAGAAGTGTGCACAAAATAAGGAGGAAAAATCAATAATAAACAGACAAAAAGTACGATAAGATAGACTTACACAAATATTAAATAAGAAAAAAAAACATATAAATAAGTAAATATTTTAGTATATAATATATAATACACATTTATACACACACACACACACACACACATGCATAAATACATTGAGACAGATATCTCTAAGAAATATTTGACACAGAATCTCTCTAAGAGACATTTGCATTAGAATATATTGTCCGCTTTTTGCGATGTTCTAGTAAAATTACTAAAGCAAAACTTATCTTAAAAAAATTTAAATGGGACCAAATGACACACACCACCTTTCGATTAAAAGAAAATTTGTCGAAATCGCTCCAACCAGTCAAAAGTTCTGAAGTAACATACATTAAAAAAAAATACAGTGGAATTGAGAACCTCCTTTTTTGGAAGTCGGTTAAATAGTTAAACAATAATAGTTTTAAGTATATAAAATTAATATATTTAAGTGGTCGTTCATTAATCATGTTGTTTTTAGCAACTTTTCAACCCCCCCCCTCCCCCTCCACTGGTGATTTACAACAATGTATTTTCGATTTTCAAAAGATTATCTCGCATAGCATCGTGATATAAACTACCAGGCAGACATTAGGGTTGCAGGGTGATTTTGGCTTAGAAATAGTGCGTTCAGAGAAAAATAAATAGACGTAGTATCTTAATACCCTCCTCTCCTTGTGATATTTCCTGATTTTTATCCTAACCCCTCCCTTCGAGCCTCGTGTGATTAATGGACAACCCCGAAGGGTCTGTGCACATCACGCTGTTAAAGCGCGCCGTCGAAGCGCGTTTACAGCGAAACAATTCAGCGATTTTATTTATGTCTAATATCGTTTGAATATTCCTTCGTAATTTCACTTATTTTCAATATACTTCTTTTCATTTATTATATCTATTGTACATAATTGTTGTACTCAAACAAAAACGAAAAAAAGAGTTCAATTACATCGACAAGTATAGTATAATAATTATAATAATAGGGATAAAATACTTCAGATCTCGCTGAATTTAAATAGGAACACACGACCGGCACCAGCTTTCGATTAAAAAAATAAAATCATCGCACAAAGTACACTCAGTAAATAAGGTTGGGTGTACCTTAAAAAATTGTAAAATGTTATAAACACACGTTAAAAAAAATACGAGTGTGATTTAGACCACACGACTGAAGTAAAAACTTTTTGCTCCATCTAACTTATATCATTCTCCCTCTCAATTTCCGTTCGCCTCGCCCGATCAAACTTTTCGTAACGCTCTCGACACGCATTCACCACCTTACTCCCCAAGTTAAGCGTGAAGAAGATTTACTTCAAAAATTGAAAACCTCATTTTATAATGTCGGTTAAAATAGAGCTTGTGACGCAACGATGTCACGCGTGTGTATCGCTACAAAGTTAAATAAACGCGCGCATCTAAAAGGCGCGTTTCTAAAACGCGCATTTTTATGACATGTGTATAGGCCCTAAGCCTCCCAATCATAATTAAAACATATACAATGATATATAAAATACAACACCATTATTCTTATAGTAGTTTAATAAAAATGTAAATTTCTTTAATAAAACTGTCCTTTACTATATAGTGGTATATATGTTGGAAAATTGTAAATAAAACAATACTCGGCACATAATTGTAAAACATGTTTGGAAGCTCTGTATAATTTTATATAACTTTGTAAGTCCTCACAAATAAATTAAGCACCATAAATAAAAGCATACTAAACTAACCTCTGAAGTATTGTCACAATCAGCATTCCCCGTGACATTAGTAATGATTGGCTGGAGCTCCTCGAGCTCCACGGGTTCCTGCTTGATGTCTAACTCCTGTTCACTCACTGGGTTGATGTTAACTTCCAAGAAATGTTTGTTATGAGTCTGAAGGTGCTTTTGGAGGTGATCCTTGCGATAGAATGCTGCAAACAAAGTTATTTTTGTCTTTTGTTTTTAAATGTCAAAGATCTTAAGTATCTTTAAATTTATTTTTTAAAATAAAAACAAGGGCAGTATTTATCACATTATGAAATATTTACTATAATAAATTTGTTTTATTTTAAAAGTATTAATTAATAAAGTATTACGTTTGATTTAAACATAATTATTAATTCTTGTTTTTGAATAGAATCACACCACATTTTTTTCACTTTTGTTGTTTGTTTTCATTATGTACATTCTTTAAAATAAAAATTCTATGAAAAATAAAATTCAACTTTTCAATATTTTTTCCTTACATTTGTGGCACAATGAACACATTAGATTCTTGTCCCCTTTATGAATAGAGCTGTGTATGTTCAGATGCTCTTTACGTTTGAAAGCCTTGCCGCACTCAGGGCAGACATGCGGCCTGTACTCCAAGTGCTCCTGCATGTGTCTATCTAAATGTTCCTTACGCTTCAATCTAGAGCAAAATGAAAAATAAGAATGCAGCAGTGTCATCAGTTTGCGCTTACTTTAACTTCACTTTTTTACAATGAATTAAATATATAAAAACATTAAAAAATATGACACAACTTACAATTATGGTATTTTATAAAAAAAAAATCTTATTTTGAGACAAAAAATTTAATAACACTTACCCAGTACCGCATATTTCACATACGAATCTGTATGTATGGTAATGTGAGTACAGATGCAATTCTAATTTCTCTTTATCATCGTACTGAGCGGAACACTCGACACATGTAAACTGAGTGCCCTCCTCCCCCCTGGAAATGGTAGCCACTTTGCTTTTTGCTAGCAAGTGCCTTTTTACCATTAGATCCATCGAGTCTGAATCAACCAAGCAAAGGGTTATTATTTATTGTATGGCACCTTTATCTTATTTACTTTAATTTATTTTATTTTCATTTGTATATTTATTTAATAATTTACTACACATTTAGCATTACATTAAAGAAAATAACAATATACTAAGTTAAAATAAGTGCTAAGGCGGTCTTATCACTAATAGTGATATATAACAGACAACCCCTATCAATAGAGAAAATTTTGATAGCATAAACAATCAAGTTTGAAAGATGTTTACATATTGTTTATTGAAAGCCATTAAGCCCAAGAATAATAATACATATTGTTTATTATATAAGGACAACTTAAAATATATTATAACTACATATGTACTAGATAAATAAAAAAGCTAATTAGAAATTAGTACATATTGATGCCAATTCAAAGTAGTATGATTATTTGTTTGACTTTTTAATAGTTTTGAGTTTGAATTTGGAAATAATTAAAATAAAAGTTTATTTACTTTTATATAATTCTATTATAATATTAAAAACAAATATTCTTACCAAAAACTCATATGATTTTTTTACGAACACCAAAATCCTTCACTTAATATATCACATAAAAACAACGAAGAGTCACCAGTAAAGTTTCTCACATTCGTGCGACCCGTTAGAAATTAAAAAAAGAACTTGAAATAGTAATCCCTTCCCCTACTAACAACGGTCGCCCAAAGCTCGAAGCTCCCCTCCGAATAGGGGTGACTACCCTTTGTCTACCCTTACTTCCCCTATGGAGGGCGGGGGACCCCACTTTAGCCGGTTTAGTAGGGTGGGATATATTTTGCTTCAAAATCGATTAAATTTATTTCAGGTATTTATCTCAACTTCATAGTGAACAATTTGTATATAAAACCACTAAATATATTTTAAGTTTTTTTGGCGCGAAAAAGTATACAAACTATAACACGTGTCACACTTCACTGTTACATAATTAGATTTAATATACTTAGCAATATTAAAAACATTACAATATAAGCAACTATGGCGATTTCACAATTATTATTATTAACATAACAAAAAGTCTAAATATAAATGAAAGAAAACGTCACACTCCCCTCCCAAACAGTTTGTAAATGGAAATGAATGAATGAATGGTAAAAATTTATCAGTTCATCTGTTATTTGGTTTAACCAGAGCTACCAACTTTGTTTTTACGAACTAAACAAATGTTACCATATGACCTTTTAAATACGAAAAAACGTATATAGTGTCTAAGAATGGTTGGTTTCCATTTTTATAACACAGGGAATATCTGCATTACACTGTGGTCTGTGCAACACTTCCAAACATTGACATTGACATGTGTAACAGCGTCGGGGGCACGGTCTTATATACAGGTCTTGCAACGGAGCCCAATTTATATGGTGAGAGATTAGTACGATAGTGTCATAAATTTTCGTTCGCGTCAACGCTGCTATACGACACTGCTATGCGTGCGTAGAGTGGTACATAGTGCGCACTGTGTTGAGTGACGTTTCATTGTAATTAGTTATATTTTAAAACATACGTGTGATAGAAAAAGACACAGAATGCCATTCTGTCTTCGTTGCAAAGCATATCCATCTATCGTATTGCCTTAGGCAGCCGTAAATTGAAAGAAAGAAGCGCAACCGTTAAGCCGATGTTACCCGACCTGCGTAGAAGACCGCGGCTACAACAGTGTTTGATAGAAGCTCCATGGTTGATAGTGGGAACCCTACAGACCCTACAGTGATGTCATTTAAAAAGTATGCAAAAAAAAAATCGAGTATATATTTTCATTAGCCCGACTATATTTTCTTATCTTTTTAATGTAACAAATAGAAAATAAATGTCTTCTTATATGGGAGATCTGATACTTTGATATGGTAATAAAAATTATTTTACTATCGAATTCCCTGAACTAAAAAATCACTGAATTTACTGATGAGATATGGTATCTATCTTGATTTATATTTACATTGTAAATATGGTTTCACAAACCGTTATTGGTTGTTTTCCAAATAAACAAAAAGCGACGCTGTGTAACGCAGTATTCTTTCCGTCAATGATGCTATCAAACCATGGAGCTTCTATCAAACAAACCAAACAGAACCAAGGCCGGTTACACACAAAGCATTCGAACATTTACATGAATTAGAAATAATAATGCCAGTAAAAAACACCGACTCCATATACAATACAGATACAACCACCGGTCGGGTAAAAGAATATAAGTTCCGTTTGAAGATATAAAGGAAACAGTGAATGAGTTTAAGCCTTAAACTTAAGGTTCTGCCGACTGAAATCAATCATTGGTTCAATAATTGTGTTTTTAACCGACTTCCAAAAAAGGAGGAGGTTCTCAATTCGACTGTATTTTTTTTATTTATTTTTTTATGTATGTTACATCAGAACTTTTGACCGTGTGATTTCGACAATTTTTTTTAATCGAAAGGTGGTGTGTTTCTTTATTTATTTGAGATCTAACAACTACTTTTCGAGTTATATCTAATGATGCATTTTTACTTTACGCTTTTTTCGTCGACCTACGTTGTATTATACCGCATAACTTTCTACTGGATGTACCGATTTTGATAATTCTTTTTTTGTTGGAAAGAAGATATCCCTAATTTAGTACCATGACAAGAAAACCAGGATCATAGATGGGATCCCAGATAAATCGAGGGAAACTGTTGAAAATCCGCAATAACTTTTTACTGGGTATACCGATTTTGATAATTCTTTTTTTGTTGGAAAGAAGATATCCCTAGCTTAGTACCATGATAAGGAAACCAGGATCTGATGATGGAATCCTAGAGAAATCGAGGGAACTTCTTGAAAATCCGCAATAACTTTTTACTGGGTGTACCGATTTTAATAATTTTTAATTTAATCGAAAGCTGATGTTGTGATTATTTATTATTATTATTATTTTTTATTATTGTCATGTGGTCACATATAAATTTTATGGAGATCTGATAACTACTTTTTGAGTAATCTTTGATAACGCGTTACTTGACTATTTTTTCGTCGATCTACGTTGTATTACTCGTCGATGTAATTGAAGTCGGTTTTTTTTCGTTTGCGAGCAAACACAATTATGTATATAAACTTTTGTTTGGTATTTGTGTTTTATTTTTTTAGAGTACATTGTCATAAAAGATGAGGGTGAATAGAGAAAGAGATGAATGAGTGATAGCAAATAGAAAGAGAAAATATGAAGAGTAGATAGTGAATGAACTGAGAAAGTGGATTTAAGGAATTCCGCGAGTTTTTGAGTAATTAGCTCTTTAACCGGCAACACTCTGATATTACGAGTACATTCAGCTAATTGTAACTAATTTTATGGTTTTTACCAAATCAGAAAAAATTTAATGTCGATTTTCAAGGATGCAATATCGATTCACTGAATCGATTCATTACAACAGATCGATTTAAAAAAATCGATTTATTTAGTCCGAAGAATCGATTCTTCGATTAATCGATTTCCGATCGCCATGCCTAGTTCATGAATTTTAGGTTAGAAAATGAATTTAAAGATTATTATAAAAAATATAAGATAACCTGTTAACTTGGTTCGATAACGTTAATTTAATATCGTATAAAAATGAGTAACAAAAATAAATTGGAAGAGTTAGCACTTAACCTATTTAAAATAGATGCGGTAAAGTTTGGTGATTTCATGACTAAAAGCGGCATAAAAACTCCCGTTTACTTCGACCTGAGGGTTATTGTGAGCTATCCGTATGTAATGGTGAGATCTACTAACTACCTACATTAATAAAATAAAAGATATTGAGATTTAATTTATGTTTTTTTTCTGAAAGCCTTAAAACCTTCGACCAATGTACTTTTTTTCTTCTAGGAGTTGATATCTGATTTACTATATGATTTTGTTTTAAAAGACAAAAAATATGAACACCTTTGTGGTGTGCCGTACACAGCTTTACCAATTGCAACATTACTTAGTGTTAAAGCAAAAATATCCATGTTAATGAGAAGAAAAGAAGCTAAGTCTTATGGCACAAAGAAGGTAATAGAAGGTCATTATAAGCAAGGCGACTCTTGTCTTATTATTGAAGATGTTGTGACATCTGGGTCAAGTGTGTTAGAGACAGTTAATGACTTAAGAAAAGAAGGTCTTAAGGCAGAAGAAGCGATAATAATCCTTGACAGAGAACAAGGTGGGAAGCAAAACTTGTCTACAAATAATGTTCAAATGAAATCTTTATTTACTATGACTGAATTGATAAACATTCTTGTGAAGAACAGTAAAATAACAGAACAAATGGGAAAAGATGTAAAAGAGTATTTGAGCAATGTTCAGGCTCCGAAATCAGGTACAATGATTATACAAATATGCAATTTTTGTCTTTTGACATTGTATCAAATGGCTAAAATATTGTTATTATTTTTCAGCCCCCGAAATGGAAAGAGTTTTATTGTCATTTGAAAAACGAGCAGTACTGGCTAAAAATGTAGTAGCTAAGCAATTATTTAATATAATGGCTACAAAGAAGACCAATCTGTGTCTGTCTGTTGATCTTACATCCTCTACAAAGATATTAGATCTTCTAGAGAAGGTCGGAGAACATGTCTGCTTAGTAAAGACACACATAGATATTATTGAAGACTATACAAGTGACTTCATTGTACGACTGAAGCAGCTGGCACAGACATTTAATTTTTTAATCCTGGAAGATAGAAAATATGCAGATATTGGTAATACAGTTTCATTGCAATATACCAAAGGTCTATACAAAGTCGTAGAATGGGCAGACAGTGTGACATGCCACTCTTTACCTGGTGAAGGTATCTTGAAGGCTCTCAATAGTTCTACAAATGTTATCAGCGGTGGAGTATTTTTGTTAGCCGAGATGAGTTGTGAGGTAAGTTTTTAATAAGAAATTAACGTTGTAACTTAAACAATAAGAATACTCTAAGTTCATTTTGGTATTATTTATTTATGTATCAGTTCATTAACAGACATTTCAGGGTACATTAACATCAACAGAATTTGAAGGAATTCACTGAATCCTTTTAAGTGAGGAATTTTTACCACTTGGCCTAACTACTTTATTCTTATGTGGTTTTATTTTAATAGTATTTTGAAACAGGCTTAGAAACATGTTTTAAATTTGTCTTTTGAATTGTATAGACACAAGATGTCAAATTGTACAAAGATACTTCATAAATGAACTTTATTATCTGTTCTATATATTGTACATGTGTATCTTGTACAATAAAGCAACCGTTCAGTTTTCTAAGTCTTATTTTAAGTAGAGAACCTCACGTTACAACACCAAAGGCATATATTACAATATTCTCATTACTCTATGGAACCATTTGTCTTTATTTATTATAACTTGAAAGTTGTGTCAATTCAGCAAAGTTTGTTTTTGTTGATAGAATAACTTATCTTTGTTCATATGACATTAGCCAAACAAATCACTACAAAATTTCAGGGCAATCTTATTACACCGGATTATACAGAAGCAACAGTAAAGATGGCAGCCAAATACCCCGAGCTTATCACAGGATTTGTCTGCCAGAAAAAGGATTCTTTTAAAGACCCAGGTTTAATCCAGCTAACTCCTGGTGTGCAGTTGGAAAGTTCAAAGGATGAACTTGGTCAAGTCTACAATACACCAGAAAAAGTTATTTTGGAAAATGGTGCTGATATTATTGTCGTGGGCAGAGGTATTGTGGCAGCCAAAAACCCAGAATCTCAGGCTGCTATTTATAAAGATACACTATGGAGATGTTATACTAAACGGGTTTCTGGTAAAATGGAATGAGGAATGTTACAAAGTATAAAAATAAAATTGTGTTGTTATATTAAAAAAAAAAAAAAAAAAAACTGTTAATTGGAAAGTTAAAATCTTTGTAATTTCATGTAATTGTAAGTTACTGGTTATTTTTGTATGGTATTTTACAGTAAGGTATTTTAATAAGCTATATTTTTGAGGACCAATAATAAATCTATTTTAGTAAATTTTTTGAAGACTTGATGTGTAATATTTTATTTGAAAAATAATTACTGATATTTTAATAGTATCACAATTCAGCGTCTTCGGTGCGACAACTAGCTTGGTGACTATGGGCAACACATATGAGTTCACGCCATTTTTGGCGCGAACTTGTGGAGGCTTATGTCCAGCTGTGGACTGTGATAGGTTGATGTAAAGTTAAGTGTTATCTTTTTTCAGTTGTTATTGATATTGAATGAAGGCTGGATGTGTTGACCATCAGCGATTTTGTTTATTTCTTACATATTTTACACTGTTACAAAGAAACATTCCTATTTTGATAAAAAAAAAAAAAAAAAAAATATACAAATACACTATATTTTCAACAAATTTTGTCTTTTATTTGTGTAAAGTTTTTGTAAAATTTATGGTTGATGTCTATTTATAAATTTACAGTATTTATTAAGTAAAATTGCTGACGATTATCCATTGCTAAACATGTTATTACCTACTATATGAATATTACGATTACTATTTTGTTAATGACTACGTACAATTAATATTAAAGCTATTTAGTTAAATTTTTGGCACCAGAATTGGCGACTTTTTAGAAAATTCGTCTATCTAGGGGAGAGGATCTGTCTCTATCTCGTTTACTGCTGCGAAAGTGTACCTTTAGCCGCCCTACACTTTGCACTATATGAAAGCTTGTGAATATGTTTGTTTGTAGGGACTAATCTCTGGAATGACGTAAGTCAAAACTGACTAGAATTTCTTTTACTGGGCTGCACCGCTGCTGGCGGGTACTAAAACAGTTGATAAACTTAGAGTAAATACTCTTGGCGCTCCGCGAAGTGGGTATGGGTCTGCAAGTTTCTGAGGTTTTGAGAGACAACAAGAATAGTTCGCTCTATCGGCTACTGTGATACCTAGTATTTTTCGCCATCATAAGGCAATACTGGCTAAAACCCAGCTTTTAGACAGTGAGGGATTTACTCAAAAAAAAAAAAAAAAAATGATTTACAGTTATGATGTAGAGTTTTTAATCGTTCACGGGTCAACCGTCAAATGTAGTCAACATGTCTTTAGTTGTTATGTAGCAGAGCTTTACGTTCACTTTTTACGTTGACATTTAGGTTCACTTCTGTGAGACAGTGAGATTAAAGTCAAAGAGTATATCGACTCCAGCAATTTATACTAAGCTAACTCATAAAAGTGAACTTTACAATAGAGGCTTATAAAAGGGAAAAACGTGATATCTTTTATATTAATTAAGAAACTTATTTGAAATTTGATATCTTTAATAGTTATTATTCATTGCAATTTCACAATTTTTATTATAAAAAAAAATAATTCAAGTTGCATTGAGAAAACCAACCTATCGAAAATTCGAGTTAGCGTAGTATAAATTTATGAGACAATATTTCATTGGAAGACAATTAAGCACAACTTATTCATATTTTATTCGTTTAAGTATTTCAAATAAGTCAGCGAAGCGTGATTTAAATAAATATATCGAGTATATTTAGAATTAGATACATTTTGAACGACATTATCAAGATATATTTACTGCAATAATAGGACTAACATACTCGTAGTTAGACACATCCAAAGAGGATATCTAAAGTTTTACATTTTTATTTTAAACTAGCTGTATCCTGCGCGCGTTGCTACGCTTTTTTATTTTTGAAGTGAAACTTCTTTAGGCGCATGAGGGGTAAAATTGTTACGGATCAACCGCGTCACGGCGTCCGAGTCACGAATTTTTAAACGTCCATAGTCCATTGGTATCCCATACCATACCACGTTAAATACACCTTCTCATCCGATCACCGAAGTTAAGCAACGTCGGTCGCGGTCGCGGCTTTTATTTGATTAATTCAGTAATATTTACTTTAAAATTATGATTAAATTGTTGAAATAATTATTTTTAATCAAAATTATTATCTTCATAAAATAATTATGTTTCTCTGCAAATTCTGAAAGTACTAAAACTTGTTGATGGTTATGTTTGCAAATTAAATAAATATTGATTAAGAATTTAAGACCGATAAAAATGCCCTCCTGTTGTTTTCAGACACCACACTGTTCCATTTAACGATCTTACACAATGTTTGGCAGTGTTGCGCAGTGTGAAGCAGGGTTTATTTTTCATAATTGTATCACTTAATCGATCTGTCAGTTCTTATGTGTCACTTATGTCAAACTTACAATAGTAGCCTGAAGTAAAACAAAACAAAGAATCAGCTACGAGCAATGGATAAGTTATCGAAGGAATTGAATATAAATACTAAAAATATTTTTGCTACTGCTTCACCAACATTATTCGCGGTCGTTGTCCATAATACCTGGTTACAGAAATGGTTAAAAAATGCAGAAGTTGATAACTGTGTTAATAATTTAGATTTTACACTGCAACCAGGTGAAAGTGTTCCTTATCCGTGGAGAAAAATATTTATTAAGGTAAATACAACAATATTCTTTTTTTTGTCTAAATAAATTTTTTTCTGTAATAATTAAACGTAATTATTTGTTATAGATATTAAATAAAAAAGTGTCCAAAGTTTTACCTCTTCCGCGATATAAATTAAATGAAGCAATATCTGAGACACCGTTAACGTTTTCACAATTGCTACAATATGTCTCGCAAACTAATCAACGTAATTTGTGGAAGGAGTCTTATAAGAAATATTGTCAAAATAATGATAGTATCAAGGAAAGTACCATAGTCAATCTCTTAGAACATGATCAGCTGTTGTCAGAGGTATTGATAAGATTATATGGTTGTAATATTATAAGGGTTAGATCTGATGCATCAAGCAAATTTACAGACTTCAAAGAAACACCCAGCAAACATGTCTTGAAATCTTATGAGACTCATGTCAATTTGTTAGCAGCTATGTTTACACTAGAAACTGATAATAATTACTTCATTGTATACAGTGGACATTACGAAAATAACTTATTGGATTGCTTAAATTTTAGTCCAGCTTTAATAGATAAGACATATTCCAGAGGTTTGTTTATTGTGTACCAGTTGCTGAGTGTATCTAAAGCTCTTTGTGACCGAGGATTAAGTTTAGGTACACTTAAACTGCAAGATATTTATATGTCAGAGGATTTATGGATTCAAATTATACCACCAATAGTGAATAACATACATTGCCTTGACCCTGCATTGATTTGTGAGCAGAACAGGAACAGGCAAACTTCAAGTCAAAGTCCCCCACTGAATAGTCAGGGTTCTCAAAAAAGGGGGGAAGAATGGTGTTGGAGAAGTGATGCAGTACAATTAGAAAAATTATGTATGCTTTGGGTGAGAGGCAGGATATCTAATTTGGATTATTTGCTACATTTGAATCTGTTAGCTGGGCGATCAGCCCATGATCCTCAGGCTCATTTTATGGTTCCCTGGGTCACAGATTTCAGCTCTAGATGTGGTATGTGAACAATTTATAAATATTTGTTTTTCTCTCGACTTATATTATTTTACAAAAATATGAACATATAACATGGATTTGTAATTTGTGTTGCTTCATTTAACTTTAATTTTTGGAAGCTTGTTTTGTATAGTGTATATTTTCATGTTAGTAGAAGTATTTGTTTACTAGATGAATTAATTTTGAATGCAATATTATAAATATTTCTTTATTAATATTATTTATTTGTCTAAGGACGTAATTGGCGTGACTTAAGTAAATCTAAGTATCGTTTGAACAAAGGAGACCGTCAGCTTGATATGACGTATGACGTCTTAAGTTGTAACGGACAGATTCCACACCATGTCACGGACGCTTTATCTGATATCACATGTTATGTTTATTTAGCTCGCAGGTAAATGAAACTTTTACTATTTTGTAAAATTTAAGTAACATATAGGCTTCATGTACATTTATTACATTTATATAAAATTGGAAACTACTAAGTATCAGCTAATTTTTTTAAATGTCTGGAAAGGGTTCATCCGTAAAATATGTCATGCTAAATCTAGACCACACTTTCAGCTACACCCTTGCAAATATTATGTCATAACAACTGGGACAATACCCTATTTATATCTTTTTTATTTCGAAAGTATAGATTTATAGAACTAAATATAAATGTAATAAATAAATAGGCTTCCTAAGTACATGTAGAATGACTTTCCATCATCATTGAAAAAGTTTGAAGTACTGCATAGTAAGTTGTAAAAAAAAATTAAAAAAAAAAGTAATGAACTGTAAATGTCACGTTTCGTTCAGCTCCCTCTCCCCTATCGACATACCTCCTTATTTACGAACGTATTTTGTGGACGATCCCTAAAAGTTAATCTATGTCTAAAATATAATTGGTTGCTCACAAACGGAAAAAAGCCGACATCAATTACATCCACAAGAGTGATACGAAGTAGGTAGTATATTCATTACATTTGAGGTAAAAAAGTCAAATATGCATTATTAGGGTTTACGCAAAAAGTACTAGTCAGATCTCGATCAAACTTGAATAAGATCTCGTGACAAAGACGAGCTTTCGAATATAAGAAGAATCATCAATATTGGTACATCCAGTAAAAAGTGATGAGGTAACAACATAATTGTGTTTGGAGGCAAACGAAGAAAAACCGACTTCAATTATATCGACAAGTAATAACAACGTAGGTAGACAAAAAAAGGTCAAGTAAATACGCATTATCAAAGATTACTCCTAAAGTTGTAATCAGATCTCGATGAAATTTAAATGTGACCACATGATAAACATCGGCTTTCGATTAAATTAAAAATCATCAAAATCGGTACACCCAGTAAAAAGTTATGCGGATTTTCGAGAGTTTCCCTCGATTTCTCTGGGATCCTATCATCAGATCCTGGTTTCCTTATCATGGTACCAAACTAGGGATCCTTTCCAACAAAAAAAGAATTATCGAAATCGGTCCATAAACGACGGAGTTATCCCCGAACATACATAAAAAAAAACATATACGGTCAAATTGAGTAACCTCCTCCTTTTTTGAAGTCGGTTAAACAAAAAAATACAGTCAAATTGAGAAGTTCCTCCTTTTTTTAACTCGGTTAAAAAGTCCTCAAAATTTATGTGAATTAATTATTAATGTTACATCTTAGACAGAGCTGCCTTTTCTTTTACGTTTATTAGTATGGATAGGTTTGAAACAGTTTCGGTAAGCAAATGTGTATTTTTTTAAGGACTCCAAAGGATACTCTTTGCAAATATGTGCGTAATAAATGGGTGCCGGCAGAGTACCCCGCTTCGATTCAACGTATGCAGGAGTGGACACCAGATGAATGTATACCAGAGTTTTACACCGATCCTACAGTGTTTAAGAGTATGCACGAGGACTTACCGGTGAGAGGGTAGTTTTATAATAATTCCTGTCGTACTCAAATTTTCTATCTGTGTGTGTGCACGTGTCTTTGTGTTTATTACATACAGCCGTATCAAAATGTTGGCTTTGTTTGATGGTTTTTCAATATTTTTTTAATACTAATATTAATTAACTAACGGTATGTAACAATAGAAAAATACTAAAAAAAAGAACGGAATTAAATATCTTGAAAATGCGGTTTTTATTAGATTAAAAACTCTTTGTTGTCGAAATTGTAAGCTATGAGAAGTAATGTAAATATTGATACAGATAGATAAAATACTTTACAGTTGTCGTTTTCAATAACTGGAAAGCTAAACATTCATAATTAGCTAATAACATGGTATGTATGGCTGCTTAACTAACGTAAACAGTAAGTAATTAAACCTTACCAAAAAATAGTTTTTAAATTCTAATAAACCTCCCTAAAAAAATGTAATTATACCAATGCTTATCAAAGCTTATCCTAAAATTTTCGCTAATTGTTATTTTATGCGTAATTAAGTCAATTTCGAATAAAGAATGCAAGGTTAGTTTTTGTTAACTTCGTAAACTCATCTAGAGTTGATTATACTTAATCTTAACAATATTTTTTTATTAAAATTTTAATGTAATTAACATCGTGCCAAATATTTACGCTTGTGCTCTGATAATTAATATTGCACGCTAGTCTGCGTACGTCTTTTTTTATAGTACCTGTCGTCTTTATAATAAA
Source organism: Melitaea cinxia (assembly GCF_905220565.1). NCBI lineage: Eukaryota > Metazoa > Arthropoda > Insecta > Lepidoptera > Nymphalidae > Melitaea > Melitaea cinxia. The sequence goes on from NC_059403.1 coordinate 14,082,323, forward strand.
CTAACTTCCACACACTTCGTTCTGTCAAAAGTTAATAGTATTTTTTTTTTTTTTAATTTTAGTTTTTAGTATTAAAACCTTCTGTGGGCCTCAAGAAACATACAAAAAAATAAATTAGCCGAATTGGTCGAGCCATTCTCGATGCGCTTAGCAACATTCATTTTTATTTATATAGATTACTACAAATTTAATACCAATAATATTATAAATAAAATTGTTTGTCTGTGATTTCAAAATGATAGTGTTTTTGATTTGCATATAGTTGTGTACACAATACTAAAACACCAACAAACGATTTTAAAATTTTTGTCTGTCTAAATTAACGCGGACGAAACCTCGGGGCACAGCTATTTTATAATATAAAGCCTAAAACAGTTATTTTTCTTTTGCAACAATATTTCAAAATTTGTTTCACATTATTTACTATGCAAATATATAATAATAAGACAATTTAAGGTTATGCTTTTACGATAAACGGACCTTAACTTTTTTTCTAATTTAAAAAAAATCACCCAAAAAAATGTACAAAAATATCTAAATTACGTTTGTAAGTGCAATGTTTATTTATTTATTGTGGTTAGTTTAAAACAAGTTTACTATAGTTATCGTATTAACGCAAACAAGGCTGATAGCATGTGTCTGATGTGTTTGTCATGTGATAGCCCCTATCTTATTGCTACGGTTTCATTTACTATACATGTAATATCTTTTAAATTATACGCAATATATTGTCTTACTTTAGGTACATTTAACTAAAATCGATAAAACAATTAGAATTTTAATCTGTTTCAACTAGACGTAACTCGGAATAGTAATTTTTTTATATTAATAAAAATCAGTCGCTAAATGTGTTACTAAGACCTTAATGCATCAAATATAGTTTTTTTCTTTTTAATTTTTTTTTTAGCCTTTTAAAACTTTCTTACAAATGAAAATTTAAGAAAATTGGAAAATTTCAAACGTAACGTTTATTTGAACTTCACGCTTATGACATGATTATAATGTAGGCCACAGGCTAGTTATTTATATTATTGTTGTACTAATTACTGACTGCAACATATTTCTTTCGCGGGGTAATTTTAATGATATTATGTTATAATTGTGCTGTGTGACTACGGCCACGCCATTTTTGGCGCGAACTTGTTAAGGGCTATGTCCAGCAGTGGACTGCAATAGCCTGAAATGATGATGATAATGATGAGTAATGATCACTGTTAGTTATATGTGATAACAACCGGGGCTGATAGCGTGCTCTCTTTTGGAGGCCTACGTCTAGCAGTGGACTGCAATAGGCTGAAGTGATAATTATGTTATTGTATAGAAACTGTATATTTTCGTGGAAGAAAGTAGTCTTATGCTAATTCAAGAAATAATTAAGTAAAGTTGTGCCAAATCTCATCGAGGTTCGTTCAACTATTCTGGCGCGATTGTGTAATAAACATCTATCTAAACTTTGGCATTTATATCTACCAACAAAAAAAAACTTGGGAGTCTATAAAGTTTAATGCCTAACTTTTTGATAGGATTTATAAATAATAGTTTTTAGGGTTCTGTAGGCAAACTCTGTCAACGGAACCGAATCATTGACTCCTTCCGTGTGTTGTTCCGCTTATTGCAACGCTGTATATTTGAAACCGTTGTATGTACATACTTGATGTTTTGTAGATTATGGATTGAAAAGACAAAAATTAAAACAAAATAAAATTAATTTATAGGCACGTTTACACAAAACGCATGTAATAAATACTGTTAAGCGGATTTAGCGCAGTTAAATAAAATATTACTTTCGAATAAGTTAAATTTCAGATTCGTACTTTGCTCATTTTTTATATTTTTTCGTAATGTTTTAGTTATTAATATATTTTGGTTATAAAAAAGTAACATTTAAGGAAAAAAAAATCATACAAATAATGCAGTAAAGTAATAATGTATTGGTATTCGTATTTTTAGGATTTAGGGATTCCGTCCTGGGCAACGTGTGTCGAAGATTTCATAACAAAACACCGAGAAGCTTTGGAAAGTACGCACGTGTCTGAAAACCTCCACCATTGGATTGATATTACATTTGGTTATAAGTAAGTATATAAAAAAAAAACATAATGGAATACAGAACCTCCTTTTTTTGAAGTCGGCTTATACTGCCTCACGCTCAACGGGAATTCCCGCTTGGTATAGATATTTGTATTTGTACGAATATTTCTTTCCGGTTAAACTGTCGGTCTTAGTTATTATAACATCTACCTGATAGCAATCGTTACACATAGTAGGGAATATATCCGCCAATCTGTATTGGAGCAGCGTGGTGGATTAAGCTCCGATCCTTCTCCTACATGGGGAAAAAGGCCTAGCAGTGGGATGTGACATGCTAAATCGTGACTCAACGAACCCCGTATCGGAAACACCAAGAATGCACAAGGGTTCTGATGGTTTTGGCAGAAAGGTCATGGACGTTGTATAGTGACTTAATACACTATTTGCAAAAGATGAACTTTTGTCTATAAAAATAAATTAATAATTTATAAAATCATTTGACATCCCATAAAATAACTGACAACCTTAATTAACAAGCTATAAAATCGATTGAAAATTTATAAACTTAGGTGAAAATCTATAAAATCTATTGACAATCTATAAAATCTATTGATAATCTACAAACGTAAACGAATCAATAAAATTAATTGACAATCCAACATTTATCGCCCAGACTCTCGGGGTCGGCGGCAGTAAAAGCGAAGAACGTTTGCCTCTCGCTGGTCGACGGTAACACGCGGACGCGACGCGGCGCGACGGTACAGTTGTTGACGGCGCCGCACCCGCCGAGACGTATGCGGGCTCCTCCGCCGGCGCCGCCCCGCCTGCGGTGGACGGCTCCGAGAGATGCCAGTAAGTATTTATATGTAATGAACGAAATAACTAGCTGGCTAGTTTGGCGTGAATTTCACCAAAGTTTATTTATTTATTTATTTAATATTTGAAAAACCAACAGCAAAAAAAAACGAGTGTTTTCTATACCACACGACTGAAAACTTTCTATCTTCGCAAACTTATATCTCCCTCTCAACTTTCGTTCGCTTCGCCCGATCACATTTTTCGTAGCGCTCTCGTCACGTATTCACCAGCTTACTCCCCAAGTCAAGCGTGCGTAAAGAAGTTTTACTTCAATAGCAATACATAGCAGAAGTGTTAAACAGTTAGCCAGTAATAGAGCTTCACGTATAAAAACTAGAATATATAAATAACACATGTCGCACAAACAGACTATGATTCCGCATGGAGATGTTACATAACCTTTTTGTGAACAACGAATTCAATATACACTCAAATAAAATATTATAACAAGTAACAATAGAAATTCAAAGATTATCAAGCCAGGACAAAATTATTTTAATTTAATTATTGTATTAAAACAAATATTATAAAAAGAAACACTAGTTTAGTAATTGCCTCGCCATTGCTACATATAAATTGAAGTTGTCACAGTTTTGGTAAATGCGAAAAAAATTGTGATTGTGAATGGCAATCAAAAGTAGTTTGATGGCAATATGTGTACACCAAGCATTACGACCTTATTGCACGTTTACAGTAAATAACTCCGGTAAATAATACAAACCGAGTATATTCTACAGTATGTATGTAAATACAGTGTCCTTTTTGGCCACCTTCTTTACGGTGATAGTATTGAAGGATTTCAATGGTAAATTGTTACGAGCATTTGTTTCTGTCAGTATTCTAATTAGAGATTAAGATTCATACGATCTAATTAATTAAGTAATCTAAGATGAGTTACTTGTTTCTAAACGTCGAATATTTTTTGATTGTAGGAAAATCCGTCCGAGAGAGCTCCGATGAAATATCAGACGATGAAGAGGAATCAAGTAGTCTACCACAACACATCTCACGTTTGGCCGTCCCCGCCCAAAGATACCGGCGTCACAAGAGCAGTACTAGAGCACGCTCGTTATGCAAAGGGCAAGAAGATGACGCTTCTAGTAGTGAGAGTAGGGCCTCTTCTCATTCTAGACATTACAGAGTACAAAAATCTGAACTCGGTAAAGGTGTCATATACCTTCCTAAGGAATTTAATCCCGCTGCCTCGATACAAGCCTTGGAAGCATTGGATTACTTTCGTACTAAATGTTTCTTTAGCAAAGCAGAAGATAAAGAGAAGCAGAAAGACAGTGTAACAATAAACTTGTATCCAGTGCAGCAAGAAACGAAAGAAAACGAACATCAATCTAAGGAAGGAATGGAAGAGACAGCCTTCACAAACCACATGTTCCTAGCGTCTTATGATCAAGGGTATTTAAAGAAGTTTAATCAGGATAATTTAGAAAATGTATTAAAAGAAAGGAAAAATAGAATGTTCAATAGTCGATACACGACGGACGCGGCCGTCTACAAGCATTTTATAACAGAGAGTCGACGGCAAGACATGTCAGTTATTGGGTGCCTTATTGTTGAAATATTTTTACATACCTATATGCGTCCCTTAAGATTATCAAACGAAAACTTCCAAGAAAGGTACAAATGTTGCCGTACCATATTTAAATATAATTTTAATTCAATGCCAAAGTGTGTGAGTTATATAGCATCTATACTTTTGGACGTCCAACCTCCAAGCTTGAGTTTTAAGAGCGAACTACCGTTTACGAGAGAAGAACCTAGTAGAAAAATAATAGTTACCGATAAAGGTTTACCACCACCAACATCATCTCAATTACTACAGCCTTTAATAATGCAGCATTTAATACCATTTCCACAAAGCTTTAATATTTTATACAACTTATTGAGTACGTTGCATGAATACGATCTTACAAGTCATGAACTTCATATACTTTACACATATGAATGCGATGGGACCAAGTGTGTGCTATATCAGAACATTGACAAAACTAAACTATACTTCACACAGAAAATAGCAGAAGGAAAAATACAAGCCTGCATTACTCATTTAGGAATTCTTTTGAATCAAGTTACCAGCGAGAATCAATTCAATATTCTTGATATATTTCTGCAGCATTATATAAAAATGCTCGAAAATAAAGAGACATCGGTACTTGCTGCTTGGCATTTGTTCGACGTGATAAGCAAGGCGTTGGGTCCATCGGAAACAAAAATTAAACTCTTGAGACACATATTAAATCTTTATGAAGATGACGATTATGTATACGACAAGTCAGACCAACATAAACTGACTAATGTAGATGCGATCACAAGTGCAGGCTTAGCGAGTAAACAGAAATATGTCAAACTGTACCACCATATATTTCTTCTCCAACTGATGGTCAGATTGGGGTTGCAATGTTTTTTGGATAATTTTACACAGCATTTAGTTGAGGCTGTAGGTGGGTACAAGGATGTGGGTAATGAAAGTAAATCTCCTGGCCACCTTTGTCACAAACGAGCAACGCTAAGCAAGAAACCGCGATATTCTGACGATAATCTCAAGAATGCTTTAACGAATACATCGGACATCTTCTCCCCCGATACCTCTTATGGTTCTGAACATGTTGTCACGCCGAACATAGAAAAAAGTATTTCGGAAGTAAATGACGTGTTAAAGGAGAAAGACCAGGACAGCAGAAGTGAGAGTGAGTTATTCCACTTCGAAAATGACAAAGAAAGAAATCCAAGTCGAAACAGTAGAAGTAAATCTCCTACGGGTTCTATAGATTCCAATAACAAAGATTCGAACTTGGTGCAGACACCTTCATCAACGTCAGAATATTTTTCAACGGGAAGTTCAAGATTCTTCACCAATTTATCATCACCAAATTCAAAAGAAACCAGTGCAACATTTCTTAAAGATGAGAATCAAGAAACAGCAGCTGATTCAAATAGATTGCTCACTTCACCAACAATGGAAATACCTAAGCCAATGTTTACTAGCTATTTACATTTTGCGGAAGATGAAAATAAATCAGACAGCTTGGAATCTACAAATGGATCACAAATACGGCTTATAAAGAGGTTGGAATTATCAAAGAATGTAACAAATAAAATAGTCAATACACCATTAGTAAACGAAGAAGACAGCGAATACAATGAAAAGGACAATAATGAATATAAAATATCAGATATGAGTTCTGAGAGTCTGATTTGGCTGTCACACAGGCTAGGTCCAGTGCTAACTTGCAGGTATATTACTAGAAATTTGCTAAAGATGCTAACCTTATGTTACATTGGTAAAGAAAACTTAGCGCGTTGGGAATGTGATGAAAAGGATGAACTAGATGAGATATCTATAGTGAACAGTAAGGTTGTCGGTGATAAGATCGCGATGAAGGTCATCAAATGCCTCACTTCTATTGTCGGTAAGCTATATTTGAATATTTTTTAAAGTTTTTTTTTTTAAGATATAAGGTGACACAATTGTATTTCGATCAATTTTAATTGATTTCTTGCGTCTCTATAAAAAGATATCGTACTTATTTTTTTTTTTTTCAGCCATGTATGGGGAGCATCTCATAATATTTCAGTATCTCCCACACATGGGGGAGTTGATCGCTTCTTGTCGGCGTCGTTTGTCCGCGCCGTTGGAAGGCGGAGTCGTGGCCTGTTTGCAGCTTATAAAGTATCTCTTACCCTTCATTTCTGATGTTAAGGTTATGGAGCAATTGCAAGTAAGTCATGATTTCATATTTATATGATATGTTTGTGTTTTCTTCATTTTTAAAATATTAGACTGTTTGAAACATTCATCAACACTTTTCTCATCCTTAACTCGTTCCTAATTTTTCATTACGTTAATAACGCATTTGGTTAAACCAATTTCAGTTTTACCGCTCAAATACAAATTGAAGTAAAATATATGGTATTTATTTTTAAATTTTTGTTTTTTTTTTTAATTTGTAATTTTGAATTTTTTTGATTTTACTTTTACTTTATTTAATTTTATTTTTACTTATTGATTTTTTAATTTAATTTTGTTTTGTTTTTTAATCTAAATGTTGTTTTGTTGTACTAACCCAATATGGACTTAAAACCTAGTGTGAAATAAAGTATTAAAATGTTATTAAAATATTATTAAAATATTATTAAACAAATATTAAGCTCAAACAAATATGAAACTGAAGTCACAGTGAGCTCAAGCACAGGTCGTGTGCAGGACACGTTCCTGAAGTCGATCCTGCAGCCGGCGCTGCGGCTGTCGTCCACGGCGCGCTGCGCGTACCCGAGCGGCGCGGGCGCGCGCGCCGCGCTGGCCCGCAAGCTGCTGGCCGCGCTGCACGCGCTGGCGCTGCGCGTGGGGCCCGAGATGACCCGCGCGCACCTCTGCGTGCCCGCGCTGCAGAGGTGCGTCGCTCCCTCTACTGCTTCTTTAAACACATATGTCGCTGCTGGCCGCGCTGCACGCGCTGGCGCTGCGCGTGGGGCCCGAGATGACCCGCGCGCACCTCTGCGTGCCCGCGCTGCAGAGGTGCGTCGCTCCCTCTACTGCTTCTTTAAACACATATGTCGCTGCTGGCCGCGCTGCACGCGCTGGCGCTGCGCGTGGGGCCCGAGATGACCCGCGCGCACCTCTGCGTGCCCGCGCTGCAGAGGTGCGTCGCTCCCTCTACTGCTTCTTTAAACACATATGTCGCTGCTGGCCGCGCTGCACGCGCTGGCGCTGCGCGTGGGGCCCGAGATGACCCGCGCGCACCTCTGCGTGCCCGCGCTGCAGAGGTGCGTCGCTCCCTCTACTGCTTCTTTAAACACATATGTCGCTGCTGGCCGCGCTGCACGCGCTGGCGCTGCGCGTGGGGCCCGAGATGACCCGCGCGCACCTCTGCGTGCCCGCGCTGCAGAGGTGCGTCGCTCCCTCTACTGCTTCTTTAAACACATATGTCGCTGCTGGCCGCGCTGCACGCGCTGGCGCTGCGCGTGGGGCCCGAGATGACCCGCGCGCACCTCTGCGTGCCCGCGCTGCAGAGGTGCGTCGCTCCCTCTACTGCTTCTTTAAACACATATGTCGCTGCTGGCCGCGCTGCACGCGCTGGCGCTGCGCGTGGGGCCCGAGATGACCCGCGCGCACCTCTGCGTGCCCGCGCTGCAGAGGTGCGTCGCTCCCTCTACTGCTTCTTTAAACACATATGTCGCTGCTGGCCGCGCTGCACGCGCTGGCGCTGCGCGTGGGGCCCGAGATGACCCGCGCGCACCTCTGCGTGCCCGCGCTGCAGAGGTGCGTCGCTCCCTCTACTGCTTCTTTAAACACATATGTCGCTGCTGGCCGCGCTGCACGCGCTGGCGCTGCGCGTGGGGCCCGAGATGACCCGCGCGCACCTCTGCGTGCCCGCGCTGCAGAGGTGCGTCGCTCCCTCTACTGCTTCTTTAAACACATATGTCGCTGCTGGCCGCGCTGCACGCGCTGGCGCTGCGCGTGGGGCCCGAGATGACCCGCGCGCACCTCTGCGTGCCCGCGCTGCAGAGGTGCGTCGCTCCCTCTACTGCTTCTTTAAACACATATGTCGCTGCTGGCCGCGCTGCACGCGCTGGCGCTGCGCGTGGGGCCCGAGATGACCCGCGCGCACCTCTGCGTGCCCGCGCTGCAGAGGTGCGTCGCTCCCTCTACTGCTTCTTTAAACACATATGTCGCTGCTGGCCGCGCTGCACGCGCTGGCGCTGCGCGTGGGGCCCGAGATGACCCGCGCGCACCTCTGCGTGCCCGCGCTGCAGAGGTGCGTCGCTCCCTCTACTGCTTCTTTAAACACATATGTCGCTGCTGGCCGCGCTGCACGCGCTGGCGCTGCGCGTGGGGCCCGAGATGACCCGCGCGCACCTCTGCGTGCCCGCGCTGCAGAGGTGCGTCGCTCCCTCTACTGCTTCTTTAAACACATATGTCGCTGCTGGCCGCGCTGCACGCGCTGGCGCTGCGCGTGGGGCCCGAGATGACCCGCGCGCACCTCTGCGTGCCCGCGCTGCAGAGGTGCGTCGCTCCCTCTACTGCTTGTTTTTTTTTTTAACACATATGTCGTGTGTTCTTATATTAAACAACTGAGTTCCTAGTGCGAATTTTGTTTAATCCGTCTCGCAATAACGGGCGTAAATTTTAACTTCATTTTGTATGGGAAATTCGGGATTTCAACCTAGTTCTCGCGTTTTCCGCTAGATGATTCTGTATCGTTTGTATCGTATACTATTCTTTATCGTCTAGGCTGCACTGTTTAAATTCCCATATAAAATAATCTTCACGTGTAACGCGTTTCTGTCATGTTTCTGTAAATAAAACTCGCACTAGGCACTCTGAATGCTTGTTTTTTTTTTTATTTATTTTTTAGTTCATAAATAAAAACAACACATACTTAACAATAATTAAATATACACAGAAATAATCCCTAATAATATAATTTAATATTATAAATGTGAATGTAAGTATAATTGTTACTAGTGAGGTATTAGAAGTAATATAGGATACTTTTACTAAATAATAATAATAATAATAATAATTCAATGCGAGCGAAGCCGTAGGCAAAAGCTAGTATATATATAAAAATATAAATACACAAATTACACCCAGACAATGCGGGAATCGAACCAGCAACTCGCGGAAAAGAAAGCAGGCCCCCTACAAACTGTGGCAACAAGCTAATCAAGTCAATCACTGTTGATTGATTGATTCAGCCTGTGACATCTCACTGCTGGGCAGAGGCTTTTTCTTCACTTACGAGAAGCTGCAACACTGCTACAAAGCACAGTATGAAATACCCTGATGAAAATCTGGAGCAGCCCGATGGGGAAGGACCTCAACCTTTTGGAAGTCTGCTATATAATTATGCTCTCAAATTACTTGACTTACTTTGAGTCAAATAGCGTTGTATTCTTGTGGTGAATGAGGTAGCCAGATCTCCTGAGGGATAGGATTGGCGACAGATATGCTGATGTTGATGTTCCTTGTATTGCAGGAGTTTATAGGCCTAAAAAACCTCTTTAACCAATTCCTCCATTAAACATACAGAGAGTAGAGGTATGATAGAACTTTGAGTACTCTCGTGTCATATAATATCCTTATATATTTATTATATTGTCTAAAAATTATTTTTGTTTTAGGTTCTTCTTAGCTTTTGACAAGGCAACGGGCAAAACTGATAATTGGCCAAAACAAGAAGAAAATAATATCGAAAAGGTAATACATTACGATACATATTAAAAAAAATAAAAAATAAATATTGCTATTGAAATTGCTAAACTAAAAATCTTAAAAAAATTTAATCTGTATTTTTATAGTCCTCCGAGCAGGAGTCAGCTGATCCAAAAACAGAAGGTTTTCTAGAGATATGTCGTGATGGCAGTACAGCGGAGTGGGCTATCAAGGATGGGCGGGTGGTCCGATCTGACTTACCGGAACTAGCTTGTACTCCTCCTTCGCAGGGCGATCGACATGACATCACAACCCTATCCGTGAGTTGCTTTCACGTAAAATTGATATAGATAAGTTAGTGCATAATTTATAAATCAAGTTGTTATTTTAATAGGCTGTGATTGTATGTGCGTATAAAATTCAAATAAGTTAACGAATCGATTCAACAATATTAGTAGTTATTCTCAAATCATTATGTATAAATCTTGAAATTCTGAATATATTGTAAACATAGATCTGGATAGATCCGGATCTGGCCCGATTGGGGAAGTACTCACCATTACATAAGGTCACAGTCAAATAATACTTACTGCTTTTAAGGATTGTTATGTTCCTGTGGTGAGTAAGATATCTAGAGCTTCTGGGTATAGACACAGGTAGAGTCAGCTGTGGGAAAATAATGTTGCAGGCCTCCATAGCCTACGGTTACTACTTGCTGGCGGTCCGTACGCTTATTTGCCACTTAGAAATGATGAAAAAAAAAAAAACATGAATTGGTTGAGAACGCAAGTTATTGTTTGTTTTCTAGGCACAAGAAGAATTACTAATGGTATTCGATGAAGAATTAGCATATTATTCGTACACTAAGTTTGCCAAGCTGATCGGTACGGACGCCCTGGAGAAGTGCATAAAGAACAATGAGACTATAAGGAACTTATGTGCGAAGTATAGACAGGCGAATCTTATAAGGTATTTATTTTTAAAGTATAATATTCCTATGAAAATTTTCAGAACGAGCTTGAACATTACCCGATGTTAAGTGGTCTCATTAAATGTGTAGGGTAATATGAATTGGGAAAGGGTGGGGTGTCGACTTACAGGTCTCTCATATACTTTACAAATTATAGCTACCGTAAATATTACACGCGAAATTTTGAAATGTTCTGGCACGTATTATCCAACTCTGTCAATTGCCTACAGCTTTTTGTCTAAGGATGTTTTTTCACTTTCTTGACGGTAAATACATATTACCTACCCATATAATTCACAGTTCACCCCAAAACGTGACACGTCAAGACAAACGCTTCCAGTCTTCACTCAGCGACGAGCCCCTGAGCCGGAAGACGATAGACATACCCAAGCCTGAGCTGACGGTCGAGCACATCTCCAGCTCGAACAGCTTTGGCTCCAACGTGACGCTGGTGGGGAACAGGATCGACGTTAGCGATACTTGCGAGACTGCGGCACAAGTGGATGGGTTTGATGTCGTCGCGTACAAAATGGACGCCGTCAAGAGTGAGAGGTATTCATTTGCTTTTGTTCACGATTCAGTCTGTAACATTCCACCGCAGGGCGTATCCACCACACTGCTCCACTGTATGTTGGCGAGTAATATATCTCTACTATGAGTAACGATCGTTATCAGGTGTAATGATAATAATCGGGATCGACAGCGACAGCTTAACGTGTTCTCCAAGGCACGATGGGGAGACCTACAAGGACAGACATCCAAACAGGAAAGAAATATTTGTCAAATACAAATATCCATCCTGAGCGGGAATCTCATCTGCAAACGGTCGGCGTTTATTGCGAGCGAGTTCAGTTCAGTTTGAGCGATCTTCGAGGCGACTTCAAAAGTGAAAACTAGTGATCAAGAGTGGTACCAGCCAAACCTACGACCTTGGCTACGACTTAGGACATCGTTAGTGCTTAGTGTTTGAACCTAGTGCTTTGTGTTGGACCTAGTCCTAGTGAATAAAGTCTCCTAAAGAGTCAGCAGGTCTTTCTCTCCAAATCCTTCGAACCCTAACACGTAACAACTGGTGTTGGAAATGAGATTTGGAGATGCCATTGACTCCGAGAGAAGACTTCAAGGACTTCAAGGGCGTCAGGACAAGGGCACAACGAGCTGCAGAGGCCACACCAACTGGGAACCAAGCTCCGCCCACCGTGGACCAAGCCCCGCCCACTGACCCGCCTACCATGTCCCGCCCACTGAGCGCGCCCCCAGGCCCCGCCCACTCGGACTCAGACCCCCACCCACTCGGACTCAAGCCCCGCCCACTCGGGCTCAGGCCCCGCCCACTCAGACTCAGGCTCCGCCTACTTTGACTCAAGCCCCGCCCACTGTATCCCACCTTACCACGCCCACCAGCGACACCGTAGCTTCTACAGACTCTCAAGTGGCTCTTCGATTAGGAAGTTTAATTAAATTAATGGAGCTACAATGGGCTGAAATTCGTGCTTTGCAAGAATCACAAGAGCAACAAAAGGCTGAAATTCGTGGTGGTTTGCAAGAATCACAAGAGCAACAAAAGGCTGAAATTTGTAGTGCTTTGCAAGAATCACAAGAGCAACAAAAGGCTGAAATTCGTGGTGCTTTGCAAGAATTACAAGAGCAACAAAAAGAGCTCCAAGAAAAAACGCTTTGGGCCATAAAAGATGTTAGTGACGCGGTGACTAAGCTTCGAAAAGATGTCGACGTAGTGAAAGAACGAGTTACCGGGTTAGGATTGGATCTTGAAAATGTTAAAACCGGCCTCACTGAACTACAGAAGAGAGTAGTACGCCTTGAAACCATGGGAATTGCGATGTATAGTGGAACTACCGGAGTGGCGCAAGGACCAAGAGTGAAAGTGCCTCCATACGACGGCACTACTTCGTGGAACGCTTATCGTCGACAATTCCAGACTGTTGCTACTGCCAACGGATGGACGGAAAAACAATGCCTGACCGCTCTCACTGTTGCGCTCAGAGGGCAAGTTTTGTCGGTTCTGGAAGCACATACAGGAAATGGGTTCCAAGACTTGATGGAGGCACTTGAATCCCGATACGGGGATCGACATCTGGAGCACGTGTTCAATGCCCAACTGCATGACAGAGTTCAACGCCCAGGAGAAGGATTACAACAATGGGCGTTGGAAATCGAAAAACTCGTCAGGAAGTCATACTCAGGAGCCGACACCAAGATGGTAAACACGAATATTGTTCAAGCATTTGTCGACGGAATCAAAGACCTGGAGGTCAGAGCTGCAGTGAGGCTTCGTCACCATACCTCGATAAAGGAAGCATTGGCGCATGCTTTGGAGGTCGAGGCTGTTTGCCATGACATACGGCAGACCCATAAGATCCGCGAGGTCTCTGAGGAAGTCAAGGAGTTTAAGGCTCCTACGAAGAAAAGTTCTGGAGTTATGTGCTACAAGTGCGGCGAGAGGGGCCATCTTCAGCTCAACTGTCCGCAGAAGAAGACCCAGATAGCAAGAATGAAAAGGATCGAGGAACAAATAGAGGAGCTGAAGAAGCAAGGGGCCTCGCCTCCTGCCCGGGATCAGGAGTATGACTTCAAGACGAAACACCGCACCGGAAAGATGCATGGGAATGCCGACGCACTCTCACGAAGGCAGTGTTCGGAAGACTACAAACATTGTGTTAAGCAAGAATCTAATGAAGTAACATTAAAACTAACAAGGACAAGTCCTTTGGGTCTCTGGGAGAATAATGCTATGAGGGAAGCTCAAGAAAGAGATGACGACCTTCGGCACATCATCACATGGAAGAAACGGGGTAACGTAAAACCAGTCTGGAGTGAGGTTGAACCCACTGGCGCTGTTACTAAGGCGTACTGGGCTCAATGGGACAGTCTGATATTTCAAAACGGAATACTCTATCGGAAATGGGAGAAGACTAACGGCAGAGAGTTCCACCTTCAGATAATTGTCCCAAGACCGAGAGTACCAGATGTTCTCCGTGAAATACATGATGGCGTATCAGGAGGAGGCATATCAGGAGGATCTAGGTATCAAGAGGACGTTAACAAAAGTGAAAGAACGATTCTACTGGTTGCATTGTGGAGATGATGTACAGGATTGGTGCCGCAAATGTACTACTTGCGCTGCTGTAAAAGGACCACAGACCAAGAGCCGTGGGAATCTGCGGTTGTATAACGTCGGTGCACCGTGGGAACGAATTGCAGTTGACGTAGCGGGGCCATTTCCTGTAACGGAATCGGGAAACAAGTATTTTATGGTCGTAATGGACTACTTCACCAAATGGCCTGAAGTGTTCGCCATACTAAACCAAGAAGCTACAACAGTCGCTTCTAAGTTAGTCGAAGAAGTGATATGTCGCTTTGGTGTGCCTCTAGAAATCCATTCTGATCAGGCAGGAACTTCGAATCGCAAGTATTCCAGGAAGGGTACAGAATTTTGGGCATGCATAAGACGAGGACCACTGTGTACCATCCACAGTCTGATGGAATGGTTGAGAGATTTAACCAGACCCTTGAGAGGCATTTGACGAAATTGGTAGACGACAAACAAAAGGATTGGGACAAATATATACCACTCTTCCTTCTGTCGTACCGAACCGCCGAGCATGAGAGTATAAAAGCTACCCCGGCGTATGTCAATTACGGTAGAGAATTACGAATACCAGTAGACCTATTGACTGGAGGGTCACCGGAGGGACCAAATACCGTACAAGACTATGTCAGCGATTTAAGGGAAAAATTGCACTATATACACGCCTTGGTTCGGGAAAATGGGTTACAGTCAAGCGAGAACATGAAAACCAGATACGACCGGAAATCGAACACGAGCGGCTTCAAGGAAGGGTCACTGGTGTGGCTGCATAACACAACCCGCCGGAAAGGGAAATCTCCAAAGTTGCAGACCAAGTGGGACGGTCCATACAAAGTGGTTACCCGACTGAATGATGTGACTTACAGGATTCAAAAGCAACCAAGAGGGACATTCAAAGTGGTACACATAGACCGTTTGGCGCGTTACCATGGCAGTAACAACGATGCTCGGGCGAGCATCTCTACGAGGGGAGTAGTGTTACGAACACACAAAGAAACTAGCGCCATCTAGCGGCAACTATTGAAACCACACAAAGACAGACCGCATGAACTCTCTACTCAATACTAGATGGCGTTAGAGGAACTACTGTGGAACTATATAGAAGTATAGTCTCGAAAACCGGGTACATGCGCGAACTTTCCAGAATGATCTGGGCCTCGTGTCGGCCGATATAAATAGCGGAAGGTAGGCGAGCGAGTTCAGTTCAGTTTGAGCGATCTTCGAGGCGACTTCAAAAGTGAAAACTAGTGATCAAGAGTGGTACCAGCCAAACCTACGACTTAGGACATCGTTAGTGCTTAGTGTTTGAACCTAGTGCTTTGTGTTGGACCTAGTCCTAGTGAATAAAGTCTCCTAAAGAGTCAGCAGGTCTTTCTCTCCAAATCCTTCGAACCGTAACACGTAACAATATTGTCCATATTTCAGACATCTCCGTGGTGATTGGCTCATATACTGGGAACACGAAATCGGCCGCGCTGACAAAGACACGCGGTTTAATCTGAAGCAAATCAAGTTACAAACTTTCGTTGGACACTCGCATTCGGTCAAGTCGATACATTGTTTAGATAATGAAAATAGTTTCATGAGCGGCTCGAAGGACAAAACTGTTAAACTCTGGTCTTTAAGGAATCAGGTAAGTTTTCTGTCTACTCACTTACATACACTAAGATATGATAAAAGAGAAGATTTTTGAAATAAAACTTCTTTACGCACGCTTGACTTAGGGAGTTAGCTGGTGAAAGCGTCAGGGCGTAGCGTTACGAAAATTGTGGTCGGGCGAGGCGAACGGAAGTTGAGAGGGAGATATACGTTAGTGAAGATAGAAAGAGAGAGAGAGAGAGAGTAACGTTACTTACGTTAGTTAAGTTTTACTTCAGTCGTGTGATCTAAACCACGATGGTTTTTTTTTCAATTTTTTTTTATTGTTATAAATTTACAGAAAGTAGTAAATTATGTCAAACTTAGTAATGACTTAGACATGCGCCCTGTTACTTATCCACTGTACTGTACTGTTTACTCTCTTTTAATTTAACTGTAATGATTCTATTGTAACAGATTTTGTAAATTGAAATTAAAACTAGATATCCAAGTAATTTCGTTTGTCCTTGAGTTACAGAATAATAAAAATAGTATAAGTGAGCCTATGTAAGTTTAAATGAAAGTGATTTCAAGGTGTGAGTGAATATTCACAGGGCGATGGTAATGCTGTAACACAGTGCAATTGGACATACACTGGTCATAAGAAAGGCGTACTGTCACTGACATTTTTGGAGTCTCTTCGTCTCGCCGTTTCTACGGATTCGGTCGTCCATATATGGGATCCGTTTATGGAGAGCGTCGTGTCACAGGTATAAATGACAATTATATAGAAAATTTGTTTTGTTTTTGATTAGTAATAAATAAATGAATATCTCAACATATACACATGGTCGTCTGTTCTTAAAAATAGCATCTTTATGCTTATGTGTGTATTATAGGTGTCAAACGACTGATATAGCTGCACATTTTTTCTATTTAATATTTCGTGTACCTATCATATATTGTATTTTTTAGTTTATTTCTATTTTTACAAAATTTTGATATGGCAACATTTGACATGAATATAATGGATAATTAAATCCATGCGTCTTGAGTGTACAATTTTTAATACGATGTGTTGGGGGTAGCTGGAGGGCCCCCGCTGGGGCGCAGCGGTGAGCATCGTGCGCGCGCTGCCGGGCCCCTCGCGCGCCCTGCTGGCCGCCACCACTGACGCCGCCCTGCGAGTGGTGGACGCGCGCGCGCCCTCGCACCCTCACGACCTCAAGGTACGCACTGTATATGTATATACGCACGGGCGTTTGGATATTTGACCTTGTGGGTCTTCCTACCGAGTCTCGGAGAGCACGCTATCGGCCCCGGTTGTTGTCATATATACTTAATAGTGTTCGTTACTCATAGTAGGCACACAATACATTCGCAATCCGCAATGGAGCAGTTGGTTGATTAATCTCCGATCCTTCTTCTACATTGTGAAAGAGACCGATGCCCAGCGGTGGCCGGTGTGATGTTACACGCTGAATCGTTTCACAATTTGACTAAGAGTGTGGGTGTGTCAGGTGGCGAGCGGGGGCACGTCGTTCATCCGCTGCATGTGCGTGAGCCCGAGCGGCGCGTGGGTGTGCGCGGGGCTGGCCAGCGGAGCGCTCGCCCTGCTGGACGTGCGCACTGGCGCCACCAGGGCCACGTGGCGCGCTCACGATGGGGAGGTAAGACATACGACATATCGCACCTTCGGTGGAACAAGGGCGTATCTTACAAAAAATCGTAAAATGAGTTAAATATGCAGAAATGCCCAAAAAACACTCTAGTATCTAATGGGACAAAGACTCCCATTAGATTCACTTTAAAAGTCGCTACACGGCAATAGTGTCTTTGTCATTTTGGATCGATTTGGTGGGCGTTTTGGCGCGACATCGTCTCATTGGTCAGTTGCGCCGTTGCCCCCGCGTGCAATGTTTTTATCTTGGAGCGCCAAAGCCGCGAAGGTAAATATGCCTTTTGATATTTGATATTCCTGGAGAGACAAAGTCATATTTAGTACACTTATGCCTTTTTCGTGAGCAAATGCTTGGAAAGACAAAGCCATTGCAACATTTGTGACTTTGTGCTTCCAACATTTTTATTATTTTATAGTGTTATGAACAAATGTGGTGTTGTTATTCCAATACATGTTTTATAAAATAGGCATAAAAACAATTCATACTTTCTCATACCGAATTCCTTACTAACTCTGAGTAGTTGATTACACTGTGACAAATATATATATATTTTTTTAAGTTTAAAATGGTGTTGCTGCTTAAACTCTGAAGCTTTATTCTAAGTTATACAGTTAAATTTTCAGGGAAAAATGGGATCCCGAAGTCGAAAAGTTTTGATGATGTTAAATGATGACAAAGACATTCAGAATATCGAAGAAATGCATGTGCCTCAAATTGATAGCATCCAAGCCACCTTCATTGAAGACCACCAGAATAAAAAAATCATCATCATCATCATCATACCAGCTCATGGACGCCCACTGCTGAGCATAAGCCTCCCCTAATGCTTTCAACGACGATCGGTCCTGCGTTGGTTCTTTTTTTTGGCAGCGGGTCTTGAAGAACTTAGACCCCACCGCACGGGCAATTTCCACCAGCCCGTCGTTGAGCTCGTCCACATTCACGCAGTCGGCCAGGCGACAGGCCAAAGCGATTTTGGAGTTCGAGTTGAAAGCTCTCGGGGTTTTGAATCTGAGCAGGCGCAGGTCGGAGCGCAGATCCTATCAGCCGACCCCTCTCAAACTTGATATTGATATTCAATGTGCATCGGACAAGTCGGTGATCACTTCCTGTTTTCACAGCGTTGATCACTGAGACATCACTAAATATGTGCTTGTTCGTCGACATGATAAAGTCTATCTCGTTCCTGACGGTGCCGTCGGGACTCCACCAGGTCATTTGCGCCGTTCCGGCTTCCTGAAGAAGGAGTTCATTATAAAGAGTCCCTCCTTCTCCATAAAGTCAGTCAGTAGCCAGTCCCGGGAGTTCCGTTGGTCGTATCCAAATTGCTCCACTCACAACTCATCACCGCATCGTCTGCTTAGCTTCGCATTAAAGTCCCCCATCACAGCAGTGTAGTGGCATGTAGAGCTATGTATGGCTGTAGAGATTTCCTTATACATAGCTTCCACTTCGTCATATGAGTGTGTCCAGGTCGGTGCGTAAACCTGTATGACCTTTAGCGAATACCGCTTGGATATTCTGAGTATAAGGTACGCCACCCTGCTCGACACTCTCCTGACGACGTCGATGTTGTTGACGAGAGCCTTGCGGACGAGGAACCTGACACCACCCTGGGACTGTTGGTCGCCCTCCCGATAGTACAGCAGGTTGCCAGACTTGAGACATCGAGTCCTCTCCCTCTCTTCGGACTTCAGATAAGCCTATAATATCCCAGCTCAACCTGCTGAGAGCTTCTTTCAACTCAATGAGCTTCGCGTCGGTCCGCAGCGTCCTAGCGTTATATGTTGCCAGGGCCAAGTGTCGTCGTTGGGTGTGGTGGCCTGGCTTCTGCCGGAGATTATAGCCTCCTGCCCCGCCGTTATCGTGGCCTCCACCGTAGCCAGGACTAGCGGGGCCGCCGGGGACTGGGGGACAATTTTTTGTCGTGTCTGCCATTTAGGGAGATTTGGCGTAATCGCCACGCTTGCTAGGCTGTGCTTAGAAGGCACTGCTGCCCACCCTCTAGTCGTTTTTCCTCTATCGCCTCTTACGATACCCACGGGATGAGATGGGGTGAAATTACAGATACTTCTTTAAGGGATAGATCTCGTGCTACGTGATTCATTTGTTTTCTATGAAAGCATCGTTGCTATTATTATTTTAGTTTCTTAGATACGTTTCCTTTTTATCGTTTTTTTTTTTGTTAAATATTTACTGTAAAATGCCAAAGTGGTCTGTACAACAATAAAACTATGAAGATTGTTTGTAGTTTTATGTTTGTTAGTTTTGATTTGTTCAAGTGGAGTTAGTAAGTGAGTTTGATTTGTAAGAGTAAAGTAAAAAACAGACTGATTACTATGGACAAAGATTTTATAACGTTAATATTGACGCTAATTTTAAAGGCAAATTCCAAAGAGTTTCAATAGAATTTTTTAAGATTTTTCAACAGAAGTTCCTAAAAAAGATGTTTATTTATAAAATAAAACATTTTTTGCAACAAATAAACTAGTTTCTATTTTTCAAAATCTTTAAAACACGAACGATAAATATGGTCATAATTACAAAACGATTTAAATGTTGGTGGAACAAAGGCATAAATGTACACCTTATTTTGAAAAAAATATTAATAGCAATTAACAAAAAATATTTGACACTTGCAAACTACATGGCCATATTCACAAATAAATAGGTCGTATTTCATGCAAAGAACAAACACTTTGAAGCAGTACAAAGACGAATAATACGACTCGGAATGTAAAAAAAAACTTTAAAATGGCTCTCCTGTAAAATTACAAAAAGTGGAGTTGAGCCCTTGTTCCACCGAAGGTGCGATATGTATATGACAAGATTTACACAACACGTGTGACGTAAGCGACGTGTGCTACAAATACGATGTGTGCGAAATACACGACACATGATGTATAAGACTTACACAACACATACGACGTATAAACACTTCAAATTCAACGGCCCCGGTAGGATTTTTTTACCGTGTGGTCTGGAAACACCCAATAACATGCACAAACGCCCAGACGATGACAGACATCTATATGGTCAATATAAATGTTTGTCGTGAGTCGGGATTGAACCCGCGATCTCCAGCGCAACGGCCAGTGCTGTGACCGCTGCGCCAACGGGTCGTCAATTGGAAATATCGGACTTATACGAAACATACGAGAATATGACGTAGACTACACATACGATTTAGGGGTCGTCCATAAAATATGACAAAGGGAAGAGGACTAGGAAAATGTGACGTTCGCACTTTATTATTATTTTTTCTTTTTTTAATAACTACGCAGTTGTTTAAAACTGTAAAATTCCTCGTAACGTAACTCGTAACTCGTCGAAAGTGCGAGTACGTCACCGGCCTTTAGGTTGAATATGTGTCCTGGAAAACCTCTGGAGGACTTAGGCGAAAAAAAAATTCCAAGAAGCCCAATTTTTTTGGATGCGAATCACGTATCCAATTGGTTGATATCTAGCCCTGAGAAGAATGGTAGAAATGAGACGATGTTTCCATATAAAGAGATCTTCAAAACAATCATTATACAGACGTTAAAAAGTAGTGTTTATGGTTTACCTAATTTTTGTATACAGGTGTTAAGATTGGCAGCAGTAGACGATCACAGGATTTTGAGTTCCGGTCTGGATCAAGTTACAGCATTGTGGCGAGCTGATGACGGCGAACTAATAGCACATCTTAAGTAAGAATTTATTGATGCATGTTATATACGTTTTGGGATATTTTAGACAAAATAAAAGCATTAATAAGTCAAACTTCAAAATATGGTGATTTTTAGGTAAATTTTTAAATTGCTTATTTCATCATTACTTTATACCAAATAATGATTTTACTATATTTTTATTAAGGCTTCAACAAAATAAAGTTTACTTTGATATCATATTTATAACAACCAAATCTATTTATTAAAAAGAAGACAAAAAAGTAATTTTCAAAACTATAATTATCTCTCAAAACAGAGGCAGCACGGAACCAGTACATTGTCTATCTGTCTACTACAACGAGTTGATATCGGGAACAACGAACAACCGAATTGGAGTTCACACATCTTTGGACCAGGAGGCGTCTTTCTCAAGTACCAAGCTCAGGTCAGACACTTTCAAGGGCGTCCTCACTTGTATGTCCGTGTTACCTTTGAACAGGTTACTTTTACTTGGCAGTGATAATGGTAATATTAGTTTGCTTTGTTGATCTATAATTATATTGTAGAAGGTTCTAGAAATTTCTAGAAAATTCTAGAAATGTTAGGAAAACGCTCAGAGGTTTCCACAAAAAGTTATTTTTTTTTTTTGTAAAAAGTATTATTTGAAAATTCATCTTTAAAGAGGCTGCTATTTTGATGGTAATGATAACATTAGTGAGCTTTGTTCCTAATTGCAGCATATAACAAAATTCTAAACTCAAAAAACCTTATAAAAAATATATATATGACCTTATATATTCTTTGCCTTATATTCCTGAAGATCTTTAAGCAGACTGCTGTTTTTTAGCAATAATAATGCTAACATCAGTCTGTCTTGCTGAACACCATATGTACGAAGTACAAGGTATTTATTAAAACTTCGATATGAAAAAAAATGTGTAAAAATCTATAAAAGGGATTTGGTTAAAGATTTTGGTTGTTTTTTGTTTGTGAGGAGTCAGGAGGTAAATTTAAAATAAATATTAAAATGTACGCTATTTTAGTCTCATGCATTAGACAGAATGTAGTGAAGGCACAAGCTAGTGGAGTCACATAAGAAAAATTACAATATTGATCTCACGAATTTAGTTAGAAAAAAAAAAATGCTACAAGCTTTGAAGATGTAATGCTTTATAACATGCGTCATACATACACAAAAATGAATTTTTGTTTAGCTATATTATAGTATATACATTTAATAAACTATGATATATTTTATAATTCTGGTTTAAAAAGGTTCATTTAAATGAAGTTTGGTGATTCGTTTATTTATATTAATTAAATTAAGGAACCTTTACATCGAAGTAATTTTATCTAGAACAATATCTGAAAAATTTTA
This sequence comes from Melitaea cinxia, assembly GCF_905220565.1. Taxonomy (NCBI): domain Eukaryota; kingdom Metazoa; phylum Arthropoda; class Insecta; order Lepidoptera; family Nymphalidae; genus Melitaea; species Melitaea cinxia. The sequence goes on from NC_059403.1 coordinate 14,104,750, forward strand.
ATGGCCAACAAATTTAAAAAAAATTGATTTGTTGACTATGTAATGTGGTGTCGCTCAACTTTTAATAACTGTCGTCATAATATGATAGATAAATATTAAAAAAAAACACCTTAAAATATTAGAGTATCTATCTGTTATAATTTTATATAGATTTCTAAAAAAATAAAATAATAATAATAATAATGTTTATTTTCTTAAATAAAAATTATTATTATTTAGATTATTTTTATTCATAAAAGTCTAGCTAACAAATTAGTAATACATGGACGCAAGTTAGTAGCTTAACGAAAGCCAGCAAATGAGTTTCAGCGTTAACGCCCTTGGCGGCCACGTGCGGTTTATCTACTTTAAAGGTGCGGACACACCGGTCTGAAGTATGCCACCTTATCGGTCACGGCTTCCTATCACGATTGTGCAATTTTAAGAAAATTTACATTTTTCGTTGGAGATTGCAATAAGACTCTTTTAAACAGATAACTTCAATGTATATATCTAAGGAGTTATTGCGTGTTAAACATGTACACTAAAATAAATCCAATTGCGGGTCTCGCGCCGGTAGTCGCTTGATGTGACCACCCCCTCCGCACTTCTTGCTGTAATTAATAACTTTTAACTACACGCGCAAAGCCGGGACTGGTCGCTATTTTTATTTTATTAATTATATTTTTATCTGTACATACGTGAATCATCTTAAAGATATTGAACAATGTTACTCATTGGAAAGAATTATCATTTGAATTTCAATTTCAAGTTTAAATGTTTTTCAAGTTACAGGGTTTATTTTAAATTATTAGTCATTCCATTTACAAAGAAGGCATAATAATGTAGCTCATATTGCGTAATTTATGTAAGCAATTAAAAAATTATAGGTTTTTAGGTAACAAAAAGATATAAAGTATAATATAAGACCCTATCATATAAAAAGTTCTTAAATTATTGGAGTCTTTAAATCCAATTTCTTTTTAGTTTTCTTCAGGTCCTAAACTGACCCATGATACCCTATAAAGGATTATTAATTAGTGTAATTCTTTGTAATCGATATAATCGTATCTATTTTGTTCGATGTACATAACTTATGTAAAAATAGTACAAATAAACTCAACCAAAGACATTTCAAGTTGTATTTACTTCAATAACATTCTATTGTCTCATATTTTTAATTACATTTGCGGTTTAATATTTACTATGAGTAAGTTTAAATAATTATATTATAACTTTTATTTATAAATTACCGTTTGTAAAAAAATAATTTTAAAATAAGTTTGGTCGTTGCAATATAAACATGTATATGGCATGTAAACAGAGGATTGAATGAAAAGTTTAAATTGATTAATAAAGGTTTTTTATTTGTTTTTCTATTTATAATATATAAATGTGAATTAAAAAAAATAGTATCATATTAAAAATATTTAAAGGATTTTAAAAAAGATCGTTCATTTATTATCTGTTTTTTTTTATTTATTTTTTTTATAAAAAAAGTGTATTATTAGTATAAAAAATATGCATTAACATTATATTATTGTTTTGTAATCACGAAAAACTCATTTCAATATAAAAAAAAAACAACGAAATGGAACGACAGATAAATCAGACGTAGTAAGAGTTAAACATTTCTGAAGTTTATTGAATGTTTAACTGGAATATTATTAGCTAATAAAAAAGATAATTTAAATCTACGTCACAATAAATAATTTAAAGCACGTTTCCTATAATTTAAAATAAATATAATAATTTTGAATTTAACTAAGTTTTGAATTTATTTTAGTGTGACATTATTTGATTGAACTGAAATTTAATTATTAGGTAGATATAGATATTAATATTTTCTATTTTATGTATGCTTCAGTAATCATAGTTAAGGATTAAGATGTAGACTTTTATTTAAATGTACAAATAAAAAAAAAGACAGACACACAACTACTTTTTTTATAATTATATGAGCACGTAAGTTCTTTAATGAATGTAATAAATTTTGTTGTGCGGCTGAGAATACATTTTCATATTTAAATGTAATAGTGCCAAAAGATATAAGAACATATTGATAATGATTATTTATCACAGAAACTAAGCGATAAGTCCGAACCACAGATTAATAAAGTTTAGCATTTATTGATAGTGAGTAATCTTGACGATATTAAAATTTTAAAATGTAAATAAGGAACAGATTAAACTGAACTCGTTGCAGGACAATGCTATTGGTGTCCATACCTTAGCGGATCTTTTTAAATTAAAAATGGATGTGTTTTTCTAAGAAGTGATTCTCGTTCTCTGCATTTTGATGTCCGCGTCGCATTCGGTGTGCGTGTGTGGATATCCTTAATGTTAATTAACATGACACGATTATTTATTTAAACGAGAGAGTTAAAACTGGAAAATTCGTGGCGATCGACAAAATTTTTTTTTTTAATTTGCTGGCAGGATCAATAAAACTTTAATATTAAAAGTGAATACTCATTTTTTATAGAAAATATATTCTCAGTAATACAACTTAACTAGTTGTTTTATAAGTTTTTTTTTGTACGATTTTAATTTTCATTTTTTTTTATGTTTAGTATAATTCATAATCAAGTTAATATATTTAAGACTATTGTCAAAAAATAAGTTATTAAGCTGACGCCAATCACAAATGATATTCTAAATAAAATAGGATATTTATTGTTTGTTTTGAGTTCCCGATATTTCTATTTCTATGTTCACGGGTGCATCGTGCACTCAAAGTTACCTACAACAGACGTGATAAATATCTTTTTATACACAAAACATAGTGTACGAAAACATTCCCTGAGTACAAAAGTTTTGGATCGTAGAGTGGAATAAGTGCATAGTGTTTTGTACGGGCCTGCTTGAATTCATAGAGTTATCATGTAGTGATATTAAAGTATGTATCTCATGCATATATGATTGTAAATTAAGTCGCTGTTGTACCTAGTTATAAAAGTATTTTTTTGTAATAAAATGTTTTAGAATGGCAGTCGATGTATTTTTTAATCCTTACTATCCCATACTTTATTCATCCCCATACTATATAAATGGCATAACTTTGTTTAATTTGTGATAAAGGATCAGAAGACATCAGGGTCCAAGACCCTTTGGTTTACATGTTGATTATTTTACTATAATTTATTATGTAATGTAAAGTAAAAAAGCGTGTATATACTTATTTACGTACGCAAGAAGCTGTGGGTACATCTTTGGCTAGCTAACTTCACGTTGCTAACTTCTTCTTCGTTGACTAGCTAACTTCAGGGTGTCAGTTTTTTGTGACGGTGTGCGCGCGCGCATCGTAAATATTTACCCTTCATCATTTTTCCCTGACGCGCCAAAAAGAGTAAGTATAGCTTCAATAATAAGTGAGAAATCTATAACTTTCTAGAAATAATGTTACTTAACTACTAACTTCTATGTGACCTAACGAATGTAATGCAGTCTTAAATGATTTATTTATTCCAAAATAAATATTTTCCAAGTAATTTTACACTGTTAATTATATTGAAAATTCATAAAAGTCTACTAAATATTATTATACAAAAATATTAAAAAAAAGACAGGCAATAAAAATAGTTATTGAATAATAAAATCATTATTGCATCAGAATTGTAGCAACTATTTAGTTCGTCGTACAAATGCAACCGAGTTTTTAAGTGTGAGTCAGCATTAACCAATATCACATATCTCATTTATCGACTATTGCAATCTGCAACGCACTAGAACAGGATAGCCTAATGACAGCCTCCACGCGCCAATCGTGTGTTACCGACTTAAGTCTCATTTGATAAGAAAGGGCTCGTACGCTATTTCAAAGCGTAGCATTGAGACTTGATTTTGCGAAATAAGGACATAGGGACTGTTATTCACTACTATATATTTCGTTATCGTTAGTCGCAGCTTAGCTTTAGTTATACTGAAATATGTGACTGTAAAACAAGATGGATATTCTAATAATATGGTACCTACTTAATAAATAAAACCGAAAGTTCGTAGTTTGTATTAATATAAAAGCTCCTGATGAATTGGGGCAAAACAAAAGCACACTTGTCGTCGAGTTCCATCCTACATTAATTAATAAAAGTGTTTGAATTGCTTTTGCTGTTGTAAATAAAAACTCTTAGAAACTTCTATTATATAAGTACTGTTTCTTAGTATTTACTATTATTCATACAAGTACTTAGGTAAATAAGAATTTGCTGATCGAATCGTGAATGGCAGGTATTAAGTTCATTTGCTCAAATTATGTGCCTAACACATGAATGGGCGCGGCCGATCAATATGAAATTTAAACTAGCTCGCACATGGCACTACAACATAGCTAGAACATACGTAGCCTAGGTATCAACAATGTGACCTACATTAGTTTGAAATGCGTTCCCCTGACTAGACTCGGCGCCTGCGGCGGTCTTATAGAATAACTTGACAATTAATTGTGCCCATGAAAATGATTTATTTAGTGGAGTAGATTTGAGCAAAGGTCTTGGTAATGTATCTAGTCTCAAACTAGTACGGGGAAGGGTGTGCTTGCACCTATGTGAGACACCAATATTGTGTCGAAATATTAGAGAAAATATATATATTTTTTTTTTTTTTTAATTACAAAGAATTTATTTTATTAGCTTAAAATGACAAGAAAATCTTTTTAACTGGAAAGATTATCTTTAACTTGATCGAGACAATCAACAGAAGACACAATAACACATTCAATAAAAAATTACACTTCGAAATAACTATGTTAAAATCTTTACTAATTGCAAGAACACTCAGCATGAATTTACAATTACGTTGCTTATACACCGGTATCTAATACCGTTATTGTATGCATTAATCACATAGATATAAGTAAATTTTAAAATACTGAAAGTTAAAAGGTATAATACCTTATAATAAAAATAATTAAAAATTTTATTTATAACGAATAAAATTCAAGTAGTAAAAATACAAAAAAACCGCACGGTAATAATTCCTAATTTATATTATATCCCAATAATGTTATTTCTTTTTAAATTAGGCAACATGACTTGGGCTACATAGGTAATTTTATTTGCCATACATAAATTATTTCTCGATTCGAACCAAATCTGTCTACAATTATTTATGCTTAATGTTCTAAAATGATTTCTACCTTTCTCCTATTGATGACTTATTGCTTAGAAAGCAGAAAGTACCTTCCGCCCTGTTAACGTCAACCTCATTCTTCAATAATTATACAGAATGTTCGACTGTTAGTTTCTTCAAATGAAGGGTTCTATAGGTATCACGGTCCACGTGGAAAAAAACTCCCAGCCCCTTTTCAACCGACTTCTAAAAAGGGGAATTTTTTATGTATGTTACTTCAGTACTCTTGACTGGATGGACCGACTTCGATGATTTTTTTTCAATCGAAAGATGGCGCAGTTCATGTGGTCGCATTTAAATATAATTGAGATCTGAGAAATAAATTTTGAGTTATATCTAAAAATTCGTACTTACTTGACTATTTTTTCATCGACCTACGTTATATTGTACCGCATAACTTTTTACGTTTGTGCAGTCCTTGGGGGTCTCCCCACCGTGCCTCGGAGAGCACGTTAAGCCGTCGGTCCCGGTTGTTATCATGTACACCTGATAGCGATCGTTACTCATAGTAGGGAATATATCCGCCAACCTGCATTGGAGCAGCGTGGTGGATTAAGCTCTGACCCTTCTCCTACATGGGGAAGAGGCCTATACCCAGTAGTGGAATATTACAGGCTGAAGTGTAACTTTTTACTGGGTGTAACAATTTAATCGAAAGCTGATGCTTGTTTTGTGGTTCCGTTTAAACTTGATCGAGATATGATCACTTCTTCTAGAGTAATCTTTGATACACAATCAATCATCAAGATTTATAATGTTTTGCGGAAAAATATTGCGGATTTCATAACGTTAAGAAAACTGCTTTCTCAAAAAAGTGTTTTCGTATTAGGTTCACGATCACTAACCAGCCTATAACATTCCGCTTAATCCGGAAAAATCCAAGCTGCTTTTGTGTTGCGGGTTGGCGGTAATATTCTCTACTAATATGAGTTACGATTGCCATTAGGTGTCTCGGATGACAACCGTAACTGACAGTTTAACGTGCTCTCCGAGGCAAATTAGGAAGACTTTCAAGGACGGACAACCAGACCGGGAAGAAATATTGGTACAAATAAAAATATCCATCGAATCAGCAATAGCCGCTGTGTGCACACACACGGTGCACGTACTTCTTCATCAGACATCACGTCTTATTCTTATTAGGTTAATAATTATAGCTATTATTTTTTGATAAATACCGAGAGACAGGACAATTTATTTTCCACTTTTATTCTTCGATATTATTCCAGTCCTTATTTACGGTCTACTCATTCTTATTAAATTAACTAATATACAAAATACTTAATTTTACTTATGTAGGTATCTAACATATACTATTTTTTAACCGACTTCCAAAAAAGGAGGAGGTTCTCAATTCGACTGTATTTTTTTTTTTTTTTTATGTATGTTACATCAGAACTTTTGACCGGGTAGACCCATTTCGACAAATTTTGTTTTAATCGAAAGGTGGTGTGTGCCAATTGGTCCCATTTAAATTTATTTGAGATCTAACAACTGCTTTTCAAGTTATATCTAATAATGCGTTTTTACTTGACGCTTTTTTCGTCGACCTACGTTGTATTATACCGCATAACTTTCTACTGGATGTACCGATTTTGATAATTCTTTTTTTGTTGGAAAGGGGATATTCCTAGTTTGGTACCGTGATAAGGAAACTAGGATCTGATGATGGGATCCCAGAGAAATCGAGGGAAACTCTCGAAAATCCGTAATAACTTTTTACTGGGTGTACCGATTTTGATAATTTTTAATTTAATCGAAAGCTGATGTTTATCATGTGGTCACGTATAAATTTTATCGAGATCTAATAACCACTTTTTGAGTAATCTTTGATAACGCGTAGTTGCTTGACTATTTTTTCGTCGATCTACGTTGTATTACGTGTCGATGTAATTGAAGTCGGTTTTTTTTTCGTTTGCGAGCAAACACAATTATTTTTAAAAGAAATCACATTTAGTATTTATCATGGTACTAACCATTTGGATAAGAATAGTTTTGAAACACTTGGTACCAATGGTTGTATGAGCAATTAGGTTTGAGTAATGTGACATGGTTTTCAGAGAACTCCAAGAAAGGACGGTCAGCTTAAAAAATAGTATGTAAAATACAAATCAATATTTTATTGCAAGCGAAAAACAAGTCCGTGCTATACTGAAATTTAACGATGGTAGATTAGAGAACTAACACTAATTCATAAGAATTATGTTCACCTATAATCTATACCTTAGATAGATTATAAATATACCTATCGTATTAATTAGAGTTTCTTAGGCTACCGGCTCATATTAACCATTTTTGTACGACATTAAGCTTTATTTAACGCTCACATATTTCAAGACACAAAATTTCCTTAAATACCAACGCAACTTTTAACACACCGCATCTGATTTAAATAACGTCGTATAGGTATATGTAATTATTTTGCATATCAAACTGCTCAGTGGTGGAATGAACGAAAAGGGCTTCGCTCCAGGACTCTGAATGCGTGGTGAAATAATTAAACATAAATAAAAAAGAGGATTAAAGTAGCTCATAAACTTTTACATTAAGCACTTTTTACTTTGTTCTAGTTTAATAATTAAAATATATTTAATGCATCACTACTAGGGTTACAAAATATTGTTTTTACGAACTGATACTTATTATCAATGTTAAATAAAATTATACTAAAACAAAGTGTAATATCTAAAATAAAATAAATTGACATTGTTATTTCTTAAATGTATTAATAAAGAGTGAATAATAATTAAAAATTTACTGTGTGGCTACGGTACTGTGTGGCTACGGTACTAAAGAATATAGCCACCCCCTCTCTTCCCGTGGGTGTCGTAAGAGGCGACTAAGGGATAACACAGTTCCACTACCACCTTGGAACTTAAAAAGCCGACCGGTGGCGGGATAACCATCCAACTGCTGGCTTTGAAATACACAGGCCGAAGACGGGCAGCAGCGTCTTCGGTGCGACAAAGCCAGCCCTGCGGTCACCAACCCGCCTGCCCAGCGTGGTGACTATGGGCAAAACACATGAGTTCACGTTATTTTTGGCGTAAACTTGTGGAGGCCTATGTCCAGCAGTGGACTGTATAGGCTGTAATGATGAATAATTAAAATAATTGTTTTGCTCGCAAACGAAAAAAAAACAGACTTCAATTTTTATCGGCTAATAATATAACAGAAAGTCGATAAAGGAAGCAATTTAATACTTATTGATCTCGATCAAATTTAAATGGGTGGTCCCATTTAATTTGATAAGCACCAGCTTTTGTTAAAAAAATAAACACAAAAATAGGTACACCAAAAAATATAGTACAGAATTGAGAGCCTCCTCCTTCTTTATTGAATTCAGTTAAAAGTCGGTTTAAGAAATTCATCTTGGAATCTTCCAGCTTTATCGTACCATAACATAACATTGCATTGCCACCGACGACAGCAGAAAAGCTTACCAAAAGGTGCATCATCTTTTAAGACAGAGTGTATCTACTGTTATTTTCCCGCTCCCGGACGCCTAAAAAGCCTAGTCCGTCTCTGTAGCCTCCGCTGATTTAAATAAACTTAAGAAATGCTCTAACATTAGTGTCATACACTAGACGAACAACTGTAGACGGTAATTTATTTTTACAAAAACAAAGAAGGTTAGTTTAATAAAACTACTTCAATTTAAAAAAAAATGCTACGTGTACTTGCAATACATTTCAAGCGTATTTTATTATATTTGGATTTTGTAAAACATTGAATACTCGTAGTAATGCATAATGCTATCTAGGCCCAGTATACGCATTCTTGATGTTTGTAGGATGCATTTCGCAAGGTGTAAGCTAGTTTCATAAATTGCATTGGTTACGAGGCTATATCAAATAATTAATCTAATATTAAATTCAAGTAGGTAACAAAATTTATGATAGACATTAGTACTATTAAAGTTACATATAGAGCGCTCATTCGAATCCTGTTCTGCTGCCTTACCTTAGATGATATCTTACAATGATTGCTAAACTTTGATGCTTAAAAATTGTATTTTTCGTAGATACCTCAGTGATAGATAAATATTATTATACCTACATAGCCACTCAGTAGGTATTTCGTCATTATAACTTTTTGTACCGTACAATTAGCTAGTTAAATAAGTACATATTTACATACACATATTTTTTTTTATTGAACACATAGAATATATTTTTAATAAGTACTTTCTTTTTTAATTTTCAGTCAAGAACACACACACACGTAAGTAAGTTTTTATTTTTCATATCTTTTCTTTAGTGTTTACAAATTTTCGTTCTGCTTGATAAGAGATTAGCATGAAATAACCAAATTTGTAGGTCATAAAGATATTTCAAATAATTTGAAATTTTTAAGTACAGCTGCAGCGAGTTTTGCAAGAATATTTTATACATTGCATGAGGTGTATGCAATGTTGATAACTAAGACAAAATTGGACAAATTATCAACATTTTGATTGGAAGGTATTTCGCAGGATTTTAGTCTGGATTTCTGTATTTGCTATATTTGTAGAGACATGTTTTAGCACAATATTACTAAATTCACCCCTAATCCATATATTATACTTTCATGTGAGGGCCGCGCGTAGGGCAAGTGTGTCGTATCCTTGGTTGCGAAACTGTATCAACCGTCCACTCCGGCGCAGATATATACGTGCACGGGGCCATACATGCCATAGTGTTTCAGACTACACGAACAGCGCACGCGACAGTCATGTACGCCAAGGTATAATAATTATATTATATTCGATATAAAATACTTTTAAATAAATTAACTAAAAATTGATTTATCTTCCAAACAAATACAGCTTCTAAGTGAATATATTAATTTCTTTTTCAAACTAACTAATAAAGATATTCAAATCTAACTCTGCATTGTTCATAGTTATTTATGTTATACTGCGCGTGCGCCGTGGCGGCTGCGGCGCCGGGCATCTACGACTACGGCTACGCGGCACCGGCGCTCACGCACTCTTACGCTGCCCCGGCGCTCACGCACTCTTACGCTGCCCCTGTCGCTGTCGCCGCCCCAGTCATTAAGACGGTTGCTGCTCCAGTATGACATAATCTATAAAATTATTTATTCTTACATTTTGTTTTAAAGTAGATATAGTAAAAATAGTATGGTTTAAATCTTCTCAATATTTAATTTTCTTTAATAGGTCGTACAAGCTGAACCAATTGATCCGAACCCCGCGTACAGCTATGCTTACGGTGTAGCCGATCCCCACACCGGCGATCACAAGGACGCCCAAGAGACGTTACAGAACGGTGTGGTCCACGGATCTTACAGCCTGGTCGAGCCAGACGGCCACCTCAGAAAAGTTACCTACACGGCCGACAAAGTCAACGGTTTCAATGCTGTGGTTGAGAGGACTGGTGGCACACACGCCGTAAGTATTAGGCTAGTTGTCACAGAATCTAGTTTATACCAAATAATATGATCTTTAACCTATGTATAGAAGTCAACTTTTTCTGTTCTGCTTCCTTGGAACCCCAATAGTAATGTGAGAATATATTATAGGCGCCAGTCGCGATAGCCGCCCCGGCCCACGTCGCCGTTGCCGCTCCCGTGGCCAAATACACGCTGCCCGCAATCGGCCACCCCTGGCGCTAGTCACTAATTTAACTATACGCAACTTGTAGTATCGCTGATGGAAAAAACGGTTTGGATAACGACGACTTACTAAGCTTAAGATTAGCTAGTTGAGTTAGCACAATAATTGTTAACATCCTCTGGCAATAAACTTTTGTATTATGAGGCGAGCTGATAGGATTGGTCAGGAACATTAAAGAGCGAAGGCTTATACAAAGCGTTGTTCTATGTATTTTGTTTATAATGTTATGTATAGATTGAGTCTAGTACAAGTTTTATCAGCTTATAAAAGTCGATATGGAATAGATTTTAGAATGTATTAGTTTCTGTAACCGTTTTCTGCTGTGTAGAATAGGTTTGGAAAGATGTTTGGATTATTTTGGATTTTTAATGGAAGCGATGTGTTCATCGAAGGAGGAATATGGATCATTGTGTTAGATGAAAGGTGTTTGTCCAATCAGCGATGCGACAAGGTCGATGACCTCGCCCGAGAGCCGAATGAAATTGTCCTATTTTTTATTTATTTAGTTCTGCTTTGACTGTTGCTATGGACTTGATCTTGACGCGTTGTATTACTTACATGTAAATATAATGTGTACTTAGTTTTTAAATAAAATGCCATTTTACGGTAATTTGTCTTTCATTTCAATACTGACTAGTGTATCTATAACTAAAAACTGTAAATAATTATTATGTGATAATGCATGGTAAAATATAAAAAGAACTTTCTAAAGCCTTTCATTGTTTTCTTCTGTGTTCTTTTACATTTAAATGTCATATTAAATGAAAGATTCATTAAATTAAAAATGTACGATAAAGTGTTTTTTTTTTTTTAAATATCAATACAATATTTGTTCTTAAATATAGAACCTTCCTGATAATTAAAAACTTGGGCATTATTTAAGTTACGAAATCCACATAAAAACACGATTCTGCTATTTCGATAAAAATCTAAATAAATCTCGTCTGGGCCTATTTATGCGTATATTTTTAAAAGCAGTACAAGTTCTTCGGTATGAGTAACTTAAAAAGGCAAACGGATAAAAACGTTTATGATTGAACTAGATAAAGCCGACCATACATTAGTAAGCGATAATTTTATAAATTCTAATACAATTACTTGTAATAGTATTTTAAGTTCAATAATACCAAGTAATTTACTTATACATGTGTTAGGTCTGTGTACATTTATTAAACTAATATCAGTCGGCTGTTACTAATCTTAGAAACAAAAAGACGACCGTGTATGTGTCATCATCATCATCATTTCAGCCTATTGCAGTCCACTACTGGACATATGCCTCCACAAGTTCGCGCCAAAAATGAAGTGAACTCATGTGTGTTGCCCATAGTCACTACGCTGCGCTAGGCGAGTGGTTGTTGACCGTAGGTCTGGCTTTGTCGCACCTAAGACGCTGCTGTCCGTCTTCGGCCTGTGTATTTCAAAGCCAGTAATCATCCCAGGTTATCCCGCCATCGGTCGGCTTTATATGTTCCAAGGTGGTAATGGAACTGTGCTATCCCTTAGTCGCCTCTTACGATACCCACGTGAAGAGAGGTGGTGACTATATTCTTTAAAGCAGTAGCCACACAGCAAGTGTAGATTGAGCATATTCATTAACTACGTTTATTTGTTATACTAACTAGCTGTACCCGCGACTTCGCCCGCGTGAAATTTAACAAAAAAGTTTTTGCTCGGCTCGCAGAGTTATAAAATAAATAAATTTCTAAAATAAAAGTAGCCTAAGTTACTTCTCATTATATCAGATATCGGGTAGTAAAAATCGCGTCAAAATCAGTCCAGCCGTTTCAGAGATTAGGCGGAACAACAGACAGACAGACAAAAATTGTAAAAAATGTTATTTTGGTATATGTGCCATGTATTCATTCATATGCATTTAATAAAAAAGTGGCTATTTTAATATTGCAAACAGACACTCCAATTTTATTTATTTGTATAGAGTATAGATATATGGTAGTGTTTCGATAAGTTATTTATGTCAATTACATTCTATAGTTTATTTCTAGTTCATATAGATTTAAGTTACAAAATAGTCATTTCGTTATTGAAACCTTAAATAAGAGTAAGATTAGCTTTGAACAAGTTTAATTAAGTGATACATCTAATTTAGTAAACTACAATTTGACAATAAAAACTAAGTGTACTCGTAGTTTGCTTTCTGGTGCAATAGATACCCAATAAAATATTATTTCATTAAATTAACGAGCTGCTTGCGTTTTTCTCATTCCTAGCTTTAATCTTCGTTGAATGAATGCGAAATTTATCCGGTGTAAGACACGCATGTATATTTCCGTTTCGTGCGACTTTATCTAGGTAAATGTTTTTTATTGCGAGTTTAAACTCACACAGGTTAACCTGTATCAGTGAACCACCTTGGTTTTTCAATCAATCACAAGGTTATTTTTTTAGATTTTCTCAGGTATGGCAAGGAAAAATTATGTACTTTTGTCCGAATTAAATCGTAAAATGTATGCGTTATTGACCAACATAAGTGACTTTTAAAGCTCTATTGATTAACAAATGTTAACAAACAGTTAAATATTTATATGTTCTGGTCATTTTGAACAATAATTAATATACTACTTATTAAATTAATATATTAAATCGATACATTTTTTTTAATATTATTAAAAAAAATACTACGGCAATTAATTTCAGAAATTTAATTATTTAGTCGAGTACAGTAATTGTTTCTGTGTATACAATAAAGTAAACTTAATCTATCATACACCTAATTGTTACAATTTCTTAAGGTGAATACCATAATATGCCAAAATAAAGCGTAAATAAAACACATTTAAAATCTATGAAAGGCGACAGTTAACGAGTTCGGCCATGATTCGCACAATTCCCGTTTGAGTTTGGTAAATGATTCAGAAAATACGTCGATGTTAGTAACACTAAATAGTCTGAACAACCTCGGTACAACTGAGCTTGCATAGAGAGAAAAGCTAGGAAGAAATTAGTAACTTCGTTACTACGAAATAAAAGGAAGAAACACGTTTTTTTATTTACAGACGCGAATATTTATTGCATAATTTCTTATTATATATAAAATTCTCGTGTCACAATGTTAGTTACTATACTCCTTCGAAACGGCTGGACCGATTTTTATGACATTTTGTGTGCATATCGGGTAGGTCTGAGAATCGGCCAACATCTATTTTTCATACCCCTAAATTATAAGGGTGGGGGTTAATAACATATATAGCAAAACAACGTTTGCAGGGTCAGCTAGTTATAATATAATTATTTTTAATTGTACATGCACAAAAAAATGAAACAGTTTTTAAGTTTTGTGAAACTATATTACATTAATAGGTGAAGCAAAAACTTTGTACTCCTTTTTACGAAAATTGCACGGACTGAGAAGGAGGAGTATGTTTCGCACACTTATAGTTTATATAGAGAAGGAGTGTAGAAGGTTAATATATATTTTTTTCATTATTCATTAAAATACATTCAATCAATCAATAAAATACACTACCACGCATTTGACACACACACGCATATATTACTCTTTTGTTTATCATTATAGAAGTACTAGCTGTGCCCGCGGCTTCGCCCGCGTTGAAATCAGTGTGTCACAAAGTTTTCCCAGCAAACTTCCAGTGAAACTCTCATCAAAATCGGCTTAACCGTTCCGTAAACCTTCCTCTTGAAACCCTCTCTCCATTGGAACCGCACGAAAATCCGTTCAGTAGATTTTGAGGGAATCGATCACATACATTTTTGGGGACTTTGTTTTATAATACACTAACTGTCGCCCGTGACTACCTCCGCGTGGTTATGAAGAAATGCATTACTATCAAGATGTTTAACGCAAATTATTTTTTTATTTCAGTCACTTGAAATGCTTATCACACTAAATAATTTTTTAAAAGGCACAATTTAGTATAATTTAATAGTTATTTTTATAAAACCTCTTTATAAACCACATTTTTAGTTTTATTTTCAGGCTGCAGTATAAATAACCTATCAGGCGAACTTATAGCTGCTATATGTTTCATACAAACTATCAACCCCAATTAAACTCCCTTAGCGGTGGAATATCGCAAAATCCGTTCTGAACGGACGACTACTAACTATAATCTACCTCCCTGCTAAATTTCATCTTTGTCCATCCTGGATGGATGGACCATCCAGCGGTTTTTGAGTTCTCGTAAATGAGTGAGTCAGTGACCTTTCTCTTTTATATATAAATATAGATTACGATGCATTATTTGGACATCTTTTCACCATCTATAGAGCATACATTTTAAATTTTAAGTCTCTTACTTCAAAAACATAGGATTTTCATACAAACTCCCAACCCCCGTTTTATTCCCTTAGGGGTCGAGTTTCATAAAATCCGTTCTTAGCGGATATCTACGCCCTATAAAGAACCCACCTGCCAAATTTCAAGTTTGTAGCTGTTATAGTTTCGGAGATTTTGTGATGAGTGACTCAACCTACCATCCTCCGATGTAACCCCAAAAGGGAGTTGATTTCTAAAGATACATTATTTGGACACCTTCTCATTTTCTATAGAGCATACATTTTAAATTTCAAGTCTCTGACTTCAAAACATAGGACTTTTGTACAAACTTGCAACCCCCGTTTTACCCCCTTAAGGGTCGAGTTTCGTAAAATCCGTTCTTAGCGGATGTTTACGCTCTATAAGAAACCTACCTGCCAAATATCAAGATTCTAGGTGTTATAGTTTCGGAGATTTCGTGATGAATGACCTTTCGCTTTTATATATATTATAGACTAGCTGTGCCCGCGGCTTCGCCCGCGTTGAAATTAGTGTATCACAAAGTTTTCCCGGCAAACTTCCAGTGAAACTCTCATCAAAATCGGCTTAGCCGTTCCGTAAACCTTCCTCTTGCCAATGGTGGAGCCCTTTCTCGAATGGTGAAACCGCGTGAAAATCCGTTAGTAGATTTTGAGCGAATCGATCACATACACTTTTGGGGACTTTGTTTTATAATACACTAACTGTTACCCGCGACTACGTCCGCGTGGTTATGAAGATATGCATTACTATTAAAATGTTTAACGCAAATTATTTTTTTATTTCAGTCACTTATCGAAACGCTTATCAAACTGAGTAACTTTTTAAAAGGCACAATTTAGTATAATTTAATAGTTATTTTTATAAAACCTCTATACACCACATTTTTAGTTTTATTTTCAGGCTGTTTAAGTTTCATACAAACTATCAACCCCAATTAAACCTCCTTAGCGGTGGAATATCGTAAAATCCGTTCTTAGCGGACGTCTGCTGACTATACCTCCCTGCCAAATTTTATCTTTGTCCAACCTGGATGGATAGACCATCCAGCGGTTTTTCAGTTCTCGTGATGAGTGAGTTAGTGACCTTTCTCTTTTATATATATATATAGATTACGATGCATTTTTTGGACACCTCCTCACCATCTATAGAGCATATATTGTACATTTCAAGTCTCTTACTACAAAAACATAAGACTTTCATACAAACTTTCGACCCCCGTTTTTTGGATCGATCCCCCCTTAGGGGTCGATTTTCGTAAAATTAATTCGTAGCTGTTTACACTCTATAAGAAACCTACCTGCCAAATTTCAAGTTTGTAGGTGTTATAGTTCCCGAGATTTCGTGATGAGTGAGTTAATCTACCATCCCCCGTTTTAACCCCAAAAGGGAGTTGCTTTCTAAAGATACATTATTTGGTCACCTTTTTACCATCTATAGAGCATAAATTTTAAATTTCAAGTATCTTACTTCAAAAACATAGGACTTTCATACAAACTTCCAACCCCCGTTTTACCCCTTTAGGGGTCGAGTTTCGTAAAATTCGTTCTTAAATATGTCTACACTATAAAAGGAAATTATCTATCAAATTTCAAGTTTGTAGCTGTTATAGTTCCGGAGATTTCGTGATGAGCGAGTCAACCTATCATCCCCCGTTTTAACCCCATAAAGGAGTTGATTTCTAAAGATACATTATTTAGACTCTTTCTCATCATCTATAGAGCACACGTTTTAAATTTCAAGTCTCTTACTTCAAAAACATGGGACTTTCATACAAACTTCCAACCCCCGTTTTATCCCCTTAGGGATCGAATTTCATAAAATCCGTTCTTAACGGATGTCTACGACCTATAATGAGCCTATCTGCCAAATTTCAAGTTTGTAGGTGTTATAGTTTCGGAGATTTCGTGACCAGTGAGCCAACCTACTATCCCCCGTTTTAACCCCAAAAACGGGTTGATTTCTAAAGATACATTATTTGGACACCTTTTCACCATCTATAGAACTTACATTTGAAATTTCAAGTCTCTTACTTCAAAAAACATAGGACTTTCACACAAACTTCCAACCCCCGTTTTACCCCCTTAGGGGTCGTTTCTCTTAAAATCCGTTCTTAGCGGATGTCTACGTCTTATAAGGAGCCTACCTGCCAAATTTCAAGTTTTTAAGTGTTATAGTTTCGGAGATTTCGTGATTAGTGAGTCAACCTACCATCCCCGTTTTAACCCCAAAAAGGGGTGTATTTCTAAAGATACATTATTTGGACGCCTTCTCATCATCTATAGAGCATACATTTTAAATTTCAAGTCTTTTACTTCTAAAACATAGGACTTTCATACAAACTTCCAACCCCCCGTTTTACCCCCTTAGGGGTCGAGTTTCGTAAAATCCGTTCTTAGCGGATGTCTACGCCCTATAAGGAGCCTTTCTGCCAAATTTCAAGTTTGTAGGTGTTATAGTTTCGGAGATTTCGTGATCAGTGAGTCAACGTACCATCCCCCGTTTCAACCCCAAAAAGGGGTTGATTTCTAAAGATACATTATTTGGACACTTTTTTACCATCTATAGAGCATACATTTTAAATTTCAGGTCTCTTACTTCAAAAACATAGGACTTTCATACAAAATTCCAACCCCCATTTCACCCCCTTAGGGGTCGAGTTTCGTAAAATCCGTTCTTAGCGGATGTCTACGTCCTATAAGGAGCCTACCTGCCAAATTTCAAGTTTGTAGCTGTTATAGTTTCGGAGATTTCGTGATGAGTGAGTGACCTTTCGCTTTTATATATATTATTATAGATTATAGATAGATAGATAGATAGTCTTTGACAATAATGTTCAAACTTATAATCTAAACTAATTAATTATAGTCTAATTTCGACCACTGGGCATAAATACTGGGAATAAATCTGTTAAATGTATTTATTTTGTGTCTTAAATTCGTAAGAAATAAAAGTCTTATTTATTTTGATTTATTAATTTATTTGTACGAATCGCGAAATGTTACAACACTACGACAGCACTGTCGGCGCAGCTCACACGGGTATCCGGTTCAGCTGCGCCCAGCGCGCGATGGGGCGCGCCACGTGGTCAGCGCGCGCGTGCGGGCGGCCCCGCAGCAGCGCGAGCGCCTCGCGCAGCTGCTGCGGCTGCGCGCCGCCCGCCGCCGCCTGCGCGCACCCGCACACCGCGCCGCGCAGCCCCTCCCACATCTCCGGACCGCCGTCCAGCCTACACGCAATCAGAGTGCTCGTTTTTAACCGTCTCCCAGAAAAAGGAGGAGGTTCACAATTCGATTGTATTTTATTTTGTGTATGTTAACCTCAGAAATTTTGACTGGGTGGACCGATTTCGATGATTTTTTTTTTAATTGAAAAGTGATGCGTGTCATGTGGTCCCATTTAAGTTTTAATGGGGTCTAATTAGTACGTTTCAAGTTATATCTAATAATGCGTATTTGCTAACTTTCTCCTGTTTTGGAAGTCGGTTAAAAACGCGCAAAACTCTAGGTGTTAAAAGCGTCCATTGGCTATGGTATCCGCTTAAAATTTGGTAAAATGTACGGTAGCCACTTTACGCCGGGTTGCACGAAACAAAATTAAAATTTAAGTAGAGAGATTAAACTAATTTAATCGCAAGAATTGTATGAAATCACTACTTAAATTTTAATTCCTTTACGTGCAACTTGGCGTTAGTCATATAAAAAAAGCTTGCTTGTCAGCTCCGACACGCTACTGGAGTTTACTCTTTTATAAATGAATCCAGTTATAACAATTAATTTAAATTATAAAACTCTAATATCAAAAGATAAATTAAGGAAAATTGATAAAACGCACTAATACTAATATACTAATATCAATATCCTTCAAAAACAAAAGTAAAGCGTCACTTTCCAGCACCACTATCATCTTCAGTGTCATTGCTGTTTCGTTGTTTCGCACAAGTCTTCTCTCGACACTCTTCGCAATATTTTTTGAGTAAACTTAAAAAAAAACTTATTTATGAGTGAAGACTAAAACCAGCTTCACTTCTGTCTTATAATAAGCACATTGTTATTGTATATAAGTGTAACAAACTAGATAGGTACTTGTCTAGCATGTGAAACGCCTTGGCTGCTACAAGGAACTGTCCCATGCGATAGCTGTCGTTGGCGACCAGTTGCAGAAGCGCAAAGCTATCTGGCGTACCCGCAGACTAGAAAAGAAAATTACAAATACCAATTTAATTACATTAAATTAATATTCTTTCATAATATACTCGTAAATGAAAACATTTTTTTACCACTATCATAATTTAAATAAATTCTATTAATACTGACTTATGTTACAAAACTACTGAAAACGAGTGTGCTTTAGACCACACGACTGAAGTAAAATTTTCTATCTTCACTAACTTATGTATATCTCCCTCTCAACGTCTGTTCACCTCACCTGATCACACTTTTCGTAACGCTCTCATCTCGCATTCACCAGCTTACTCCCCAAGTCTAGCGTGCGTAAAGAAGCTTGACGTCAATAAAATCTTTAATACCTTAACACATATGTCCCAGGCGAGGTGAGCCTCCTTGTTCATGACGTGGCAGCGGCAGAGGCACGCGAGGTAAGTGAAAGAGTTACGTATGGTCTCATCTTGGATGGTCAGCAGGCATTCCTCGGCTTCTCTGTAGAATCCTGATGCTACTTTTGCCTGAATAAACATAATTTAAAATCATACAATATTACATTTTTCATTTCTACTAACAGGATTTGAATGTTCTGTAATTACGTTTATTTTTGAGTCTAGCGATAAAATACTGCGGTAATCCAGTCCTGTCTGATTCGGCGCTCTTAAGTAATACGACATGTCTATCACTATTATTTGAGTTTGAATTTGACGGTATAGTGTATATACATATACCTACTTATAATAACAGCCTGGCGAGCATTCATTGCTGTGCTTCGAAACAAAACTTTTTTTATAGAACTAGGTCTGCAACACCAGAAGCATCGAAAGCGCGTTGCCGACCCTATCCCAAGTTCCCCCCACGAGCTCTGGTCACCTTACTCACCACTGGAACACAACTCTGCTTAAAAACAGTATTATTTAGTATTTAGTCGAGGTACTTCCCCAGTCGGACTCTTCATATAATAAGCAGGAAATTTCCTGCTGTGCCCTTTTCATTTTCCAATTTCCCAAATATTTGAAATATAAATTTGTTGATTTGATACTTTTGTTGTATACAAAGAGATTGAATATTTATAGTTTTATCACAAGATTTAGGTTACCTGAGCGTAATTGAAGTTGAATGTGTCGTCGTTGACGAAGAAGCTCTTGATGGAGTTGAGGTAGACGAGCACCTCCTCGAACTGGCCCGCGAGGAAGTAGGACGAGGCCATACACTGACGGCCTGGGATCGTGTCGCACTCGGACGCTGAGCTGCCCACTAGGTGGAAGCTCTGCTGAGCCAGTTTCATCTGCTCCTCCTTCAGGACAGATTTCTTACATTGAGGTAGTTTAACTTTAAATATTTAGTTACTAGGTAAGATTTTTCAAAAAAATATTTACAATAATTATGATATATAGGTATGTACCATTTTATTCGATTTGCTGCCGTCTCGTAGGTCGACTGGATTCCGTTGCTGTAGAAATTTTGGCACTTCTCATTAAAAAACCGCGACAAGTAGTTTTGACAGTCCTCTCTTAATTCTAACTTTACTCTACCTAAAGAATTCTGAAGAGACCGAAACAGGTGGAAATCTGAGAATGCAAGATCGGGGCTATATAGTTCATGCATTAAGACTTCCCGGTCAAACTCTCTCAATTTTTGTTGAGTGGCTAAAGATTTATGTGGTCGGGTGTTATTGTGATGAAAGACCACACTTTTTCCTCGATCTATACATATTTAAACGCTAAACAAACGCGCCTAAATAAATGCTTGACACACTACGGTCCCGTAGGATTTGCTCCGGTCACACTATAGACTTTGATACATCTATATGGCTAATACTAATGTTTGTCATGAGCGGGGATCGAAACCGGGACTGCAAGCGCAAGCCAGTCCTGTGATTGCTGCGCCACCGCGTCGCTTTGACGACGATTTGACAAAGTTATCACATACTGTCTGACTGCGCTAGTGGTCGCCGGTTCTATCACCACTCATGACTAATATTTATATATTGGACTCAGATGTTGTGTAGAGTTTTTATCAAGGTCCATCGAATCTAACGTATTTATTCTATATAACATAACAAACATAATTTCGAACTTTTCGACATTATAGAATTCACCTAGAAATATTCTTTATTTACCTCTTATCGTCCCCTTACATTCTTATTTACACGACATTTCAAAATACGATTGTTTTTGGAGTCTATCCCTTATTTATTTATTTATTTATTTATTTACACTTTCGCACACTAATACAAGGTTTTAACAGCATAACAAATGAAATATAAAAATAAAATTTGCATCAGCTGCAACAGGCGGCCTTATCGCTAATACAGCGATCGCTTTCAGGCAACCTTTGGGCTCCTTAAGAATCAATTTTCAAATAAGGCTCAGTATGAAAAAATAAGAGGAGTAAAATATTGAACGAATGACCTCGTTACGTTTTTGTTTTGACGACGTTTTCTAATAACGCAATAACGATTTTTTCGTTTTTTATCATTCGATATGGTATTAACTTTTTCTTAGACTAGTAAGTCTTTTTTGTACCTATTTAGACAGTCGTTTTGAAGGATTAAGCTTCAGTCGTAGGTCACAGCTGTCCACGCACTTTTTTTGTATAAGATTTTTTTTCTCAGAGTCTCGTGAACAAGACATTCGTAGAGAGATTTCGAAATATCGGGCTCCGCAAAATAAAAATAAACAACATGGTAAATATCCCGTTTTAAATATATATATTTTAAATCGTTACATGAAACACAAAATAAAAAGATTAACGAGGTATTTAAAATGAAGCCGTATTTGTCCCTTACATCGTTAGTCTCATTGTAGAGCCGCACCGCTACCACCGCCCGCAGTATGTAGTGCAACGGCGACGTGGGTTGCAAGGGCTCCAGGAGCTCGCGGGCCTCCAGAGGTTCCCGGTGACGCAGCCGGTAGCCGGCCAAGTTGAGACGAGCTTCCGGGACCACGTCTACTAGTTCTGGTAGTACCTTTGAAACAACTTCATTTTTGCATTATTCCTAAACTCGCTAAGGATGTATTATTTTGTTTCAATAGTTGGTACACTACATTTATTTAACTGTAAAGCAAAAACTGAGAAGTTGTCTCTATATGTAGAATATTTTGTTAATATTGTTGTTAATAAGGCAGTCTGGAAGAGATCACTATCTAGTGATAAAACCGGCCGTTGCACCTTTTTACTTTTTATATAATTGTTATTATATGTTACTGTATGCAATAAAGTTATTTATGAATGTTATTATTATTGATAAGTATATATATATATATATATATATATATATATATATATATATATATATATGTATATGATATAGCAGTTATTCTGTAGAGCATTGACTTTCATTAGATTTTTTGGAGAGGCGAGACGGATTTTAATGATTTATTAAAATCTGTAATTTAACTAAGTAATAAAAAGAGTGAGGAGGACAGCTTACGCTCGCCGCTACGCTTACGCTCATGTGGATCGATGCCTGTCCCTTTTTTTTCATTTGTCTTGACTAAGTGTAATGAACTCACTTTTAAAGCTCCTTCCCCATTTTTGAATACAACGAGATTGTGTTTGACGAGATCTTGTCCGAACGTGTGCTGTTCAGCTGATATTTGCTTCAACTCGTTTTCAGCTGCTTTACCGTTGTATAATCTGCAATTTTTTACATTATTTTATTTTCATTTCATAAATTTTTTACAAACATTTGCTACTTTAAGTAAATGTGGATAATATAACTATATAATTTTTATTATTATTTCAATATGGACGTACTTACGGGCTATCTAAGTAAATGTTTCCATAAATACCATTGTCAAAGTAATAGTGGTACAGTTTCACACCGTGACTTGAAAAACGCGTCGAGCTGTCGATCCCGGTTGTTATCAAAGACAATTGATAGCGATAATTACTCGTGGTAAAGATTTTATTCACGAACCGGCTGTGGAGCAGGCAAATTATACCCTGTCTCATATACTATGGAGAATCAAGCCCTTGCCCAGCAGTTCCACCACTACGGCAAGGCTGTGGTTTACAGGCTCACTCAGAATCCAACAAAGTAGGGTTAGTACAAACCTAAACAGATTGCAAGCCTTAAGATTCCCAGCCATAGTAGACGTGGGATGCTGTGCGAGGTACACTCCGAGCACCTCCTGCGACACGTCGTAATAGTCCAGCTTGTAGTAACACAGCGCGACGTATACATTGAGCGCCATGTACGTGCTGCGGCGTCACATTGATTTGATCCCAAACAGTATGTAGTTAATTATAATTTAATATTACAATTATAAATAATTTATGATTATAAATGTAAAATACTAACTAAAGGGAAAATTTTGGATATTGTTTGACATAAGACTTGTCATTAAATATTGCTAAAAATACTATCAATTACGATTGCTAAGTACTTTATATAATTTAATTGTTTTTATTTTAGCCCGCTAGCCCGACTAGCCCGTTGGCGCAGTTTGTAGTGACCCTGCTTTCTGCTCCGAGGGTTGTGGGTTCGATTCCCACCCCGAGTCTGGGTGTAATATAAATATTTATTTATATATGTATTATTTATAAGTATGTTTATCGAAAAAAAAATATATGTAGCTATATACCAGTCGGCTGTTACCTATAACACAAGCATTAAGTTGCTTACTTTAGGAACAGACGACCGTGTGTGTATTGTATAGATATTTATTTATTTATTTATTTTATAACAATTTCTCTTAAATGCTACAAACTTCTAAAATACCAATAATAATTAGACATTTTTAGTTAATAGTACATATATATAACAATGGAGTGTCTGTTTGTAATATAAAATTTACCGCTTTTTACTAAATGCATATGGATGTATACTCGGTACATATACCAAAATAATACACACATTTACAATTTTTGTCTGTCTGATTATTGGTTTGTTCCGGCTAATTTCTGAAACAGCTGAACCGATTTTGACGTGACTTTCTTTTACAGATAGCTGATGTAATAAGAGGCAACTTAGGTTACTTTTATTTTAAATTTTTTTTTGTTTTGTAACGCTACGAACTGAACTATTTTTTTTTAATTCCATGCGAACGAAGTCGCGGGCAAAGTTAGTTACATAATAAAGAAAACAAACTTTGAGTAAAATTAATCTCTAGCAAGCTCGCTTTCATAAAATATTTTTTAAAGTTACTGAATATTGATACTAGCTATATCTCGTTTTGTATGGGATCCCTTTTCGAATATCTTCAGTATCAGCAAGATACAAATAAATACAACTATTTACACAAAAGAGGAAAAAATTAAACTATATTTAAAATTAGTTAATTCTGTGAGCAAACAATATCGAAAAAATCCACAGACAAAAATAAATTAAATGGCCACATTACAATACAGCATTCTACATAGATACAGGTATGCTATAATAGCCTAGGAATATAATAGAGTACCTAGGTATTTGGGACAACAGCTTCACCCAATCTGTTTCATCGCTTTGATATCTTGTATAACTGTAAGTTATTTTCAGTCTATATAAAATTAATTTTTACAACTTAATACTCATTAATTCTAGTGAAAACTATTTTTCGGAATAATATAAAAATACAGACTATATTAAATTTTTTATAAAAGAATTTATTGAAGAAGGGCACAAAGCAGGAAATATCCTACTCAAAATTTAGTAACACGACTGGGGAAGTACCTGAACCTTGCAGAAGATCACAGCTAAATATCACTGTTCTCAAGCAGTGTTGTATTTATGTGGTGAGTAAGGTAGCCAGAGGTCCTAGGAAGGGTCGGGAAAAGGGTCGGCAACGCGTTTGCGATGCTTCTGGTGTTGCAGGCAGTGATTCCAAGCGTACGAAAATTATCGTACATGTAAAATAATTCAAGTATACGATATACGATCCGTACCCTAGGATCGTACGCGATTTATACGATAGTTCTGTCTGTCCTACCGAAATACTGAAACGCAACGATTTCTCCACAAATTATGAATTTGGAGCAACGACCTTTTTTTTGGCCGACTGAAATTTGAAAACATTTGTTCAGTGTAATTTATACTTAAAAATCTTGAAATTATATTATTATTATATTATATATAAAAAAGCAACAAACATGGATTTATCCCGTTTAATGTATAAATCTATAGTAATTTATATTACTAAGAAGACAACGATTACGGACTTTTGATTCCTATTAATGAAAAGAAAAACTCCAAAAAGAAGAATTGATAATTATGTAACATCAAAACAAAACTAACAAATACAACTTTTGAATGGCAATTTATGAGAACATAATATGTAGTCGTAAAATCATTAAAAGTGAAAAAAAGAAACCAACCGTCTCTCCAAAAGCAGTTTCTTGTAAACATCAATAGCCTCCTGGTAGTGAGCGCGTAGATAGTGCACGGAGGCCAGGCTGAGCTGGTCCTCAGGTACGTCTCGCAATTTCGCGTGAGCTTGCATGAGTATCTCCTCGTCACCCAACTTATGTGCTAAGTGGAACTGAAGACGACACTGAAATATTTTAAACAATACATAATATTTATGAAGTAAAACTTCTTTACGCACGCTTGACTTGGCGAATAAGCTGGTGAATGGGTGACGAGAGTTACGAAAAGTGTGATCGGGCGAGGCGAACGGAAGTTCAAAGAGATATAAGTTAGATTGAACTAAAGAAGTTTTACTTCAGTCTTGTGGCCTAAAGGACACTCGTTTTTCTTTTAAGTTTCTGATTTTTTATACAATTGCGGTGACTAACAACTGTCACACTCTGTCCGCTTGCAGTTACCGTAGCCTGATACACCAGAAGCATCAGAAGCACTTTTTCAATCTCCTGATCGTTCCTAGGCCTCCTTGCTGTAGCTACCTTACGCACCACAGAAATACAATATTATTTTAGAACAGTTTTATTTAACTAAATAACTTAAAGTTGAGGTACTTCTCCAGCAGCAGCTGGCTTTCGCCAATTTTTATATTTCCTGTTGTGTGTCTTTTCTGTGTATTAATCTGAAAACATCCGTAAATTACGCACTATTGATCAAAAGCCTTTGCTCACATACACATAAGAGAAAGGTAGGTACATGTACCACCATAATACGTCCTTCTATTCCGTGGGTTGGCAGAATGTAAATAGCACAGGATTTGAAGGATGAGAAGCTTTGTCATAATAACAAATTCGATTTGTACCGATAATGCTTGTTTCATTTCAAACAAAATATTTGTATTAGAGCTGTGATACAAAAAATAAATAAACGATTAATCATGAAATTTGTCTACCTTAAGAGGACACTTTGGCGCTTCCTCTACTGCCTCTTGGGACTCTTTATACATTCCTGAAATAAAAAAGAAATTACAGACAATTTAAGAACAGGAACAAATTTGTAGTCATTATAATAATTAACGGGGCAATTTGGTTTGAATTTACTTATTTCACGACGCACTGATTGAAGTCAATGAGTATTTGTATACGTGAGAAATTTATTGAAGACAGATACAGGCTTTAAAACTTCATTCTATGGAAAAAACTAGAGTGTCAGCTTCGACACGCGACTTGGGCTTACTCCCCAAGAACAATTATCGTGATATATAAAAATATGGTCATCTCTTTCTCGCAAGAGACGTTGCGTGATAAAACGTCAATCATTCTCTCACTCTTTCTCTGCTTCACACGATTTCAATTATTTACCGTTTCTTTAAGAGTGAACTCCAACAATGCGGAGAGTAACTATAAACGTCAAAGGAGACAAAATGTGTGAAAACCACAAGAGTCGTATAATTTCAACTTGCGTAAACCTCAGCCTTATAGGTCTAATTATTTTATTAGTAATCAAAAGTTAACTTTGAATTATAATACAAGTGATTTAGGAGTAGTCATTGATAGTAAACTTGTTTTCAATAAACATGTAACCAAAATCGTAAAAACGCATCTAGTGCCCTGGGGTTTGTAATCCTTCAAGAATGAAAACAATAAAAGTTACTTATTATGCCCATGTTCCTAGACCACCATTCACCTATTGCCTTCTTCTCATCTTATGACGCAGTGTTTTAGATTTCGTTTTCCTCCTTCAAAAAGTAAAGGCTGTAATCGATTGCCCTGATCTGCTGTATAAAATATTATTCAAACTAACGCCACGTGCATTTCGTAACAATATTTACAAGCCGTTTATTATTCCCTTCTCAGGCACAAACTATCGACAGTATACCTACTTATTAGAGCTTGTCGCTCATGTAATGATATTAATGTTGACATAGATTTATTTCCATGGGAGTATTAGTACCATAAAAATGGCGATTATAAGATCTATGATTGATGTATGCACACTGATTACTAGTCTTGTTTAGCTTTTTTATGTTAGTTATAAGGCTGTAAGCTATCCTAATATAAAAAGTTTTGCCCAGTTTTCAGTGACTGGTTTTCGCTCCACAGTTTGTGGGTTTATTTCTATCTCGGGTCTGGATGTTACCATTATTATTATTATTTATATTTACAATGTATAAACTGTTTACATATGCATTTATGATAAGAAAAAAAAATCGTTACCTAACATACAAATGTCAAATTAGGAACTGTCAACCGTGTGTGTGTAATATACATATTTATTTATTTATTTCTACCTAAATAGAAGTAGCAAACTCCGATATCTAAATCAATGTTATCAGCAATACTCGTGACGAGGTTGTCTCTCTTCTTAATCTCAAGATATTCGTCCAGAGCTCGCTTGTACTCGCCGAGGTGGAACCAGCACCACGCCGTCCAGGCACTAATCCATACGTCTGTGTTGCCATCATGTTTCAGAAACTAAAAAAATATCATAAAATATAATAATTTAACATGACTGTGTGTGCGTTCATCCTGGTATTTCTTATTTCGGGATCTTATATATGGATTTAGACCTTAGGGAAATTTACTGGACTAATTTACACTCTTTGTAAGAGAACTTTTCGAAAAAAGTCACTGTAGGTACAGTAGTACTGGGCACAGCAGGAGTTTCCTGCTCAAAATATGGAGCAGCCCGACTGGGGTAGTACCTCGACCTTACAGAAGATCACAGCAAAATAATATTGTTTTCAAGCAGTATTGTGTTCCTGTTGGTGAGTAAGGTGACCAGAGCTCTCCTGGGGGGATTGGGGATTGGGTCTGCAACGCGCTTGCGATGCTTCTGGTGTGGCAGGTGTCTACAAGCTACGGTAATCGCTTACCATCAGGTGAGCCGTACGCTTGTTTGCCGACCTAGTGACATAAAAAAAAGTACTTTCTAGTTTTGCTATTATTTTCTACATAATATTTGTATGTTTTGAAGTATAAATTCTTTACGGACGATTGACTTGGGGAGTAAGCTGGTGAATGCGTGAGAGTTACGATTAGTGTGATCGGGCGAGGCGAACGGAAGTTGAGAGGGATATATAAGTTAGTGAAGATAGAAAGAGAAAGAGTGTTACTTAGTGTAAGTTTTACTTTAGTCGTGTGGTCTAAAGAACACTCGTTTTTATAAATAATATATTTACGACACGCTGCCATCGTTTTGATAGGTATATATGTATCAGGTTAACTTAGGAGATACAAAAATATAAAAGTATTGAAGAATTACAGACCAAAGCCTAGAATCTACGATAATATAGAGGAACCTATACCCTTATCTCCTTAAGTAAGAAGCTTTATAATCTTAAAAGGCTATTAAATTTTCGAACAATTAAATATACGAACCTCAAGCATAGTAATGGCACCGGTGTAGTCTCTCTTCAAGATGAAATCTTCAAGTTCTGGAAAAGTCGCTCTTTTACCAGAACTGTTCCCGCGGTTTCTATTGTCATTTGCTGGTTTAGAACGACTTAAAATCTAAAACAAAAATAGTCATTAGATTTCTTAATACTTACTTGTTTTATATAGACTTTTAACAGTTTTTTTAATAAAAAAAGCTTTAAATATTAGGTACCTATGTACATGTAATTTGTATTATTATAAAAAACGTTTACCATTTTTTTGTATTATATATTTTGAGATAATGAGAAAAATTTGAAACTGGATAAAAATAAAGAAGTTAAATGAAATTAAATATAAGTACAATTTCATTACTGATGTCGTAAAGGTACGCAACAATATGGTTATGTTTACGGTTACCATGGCAACAAACTTTGAAATGTGTACTATAGTTGCACATACGCAGTTTATGATACTAATATAAATAATATAATCTTTATTTATTATGTCTGTATATTGTTTAAAGATAAAAATACCTAAAAAAAACAATATATATATGCACATTTTCATAAATGTGTTATAAAAAAATTAATTAATCATAACAAAAAAATTGTAACAAATAATGTTCGTATTTATAAAATATAAAGAGATAAAAATAAATAAATAAATAAATAAATAAATAAGCAATAACGTAAAAAATGAACAGAAAAATAGACAGTTTATTTTTAAAGATGGTTCTTGTCATTTTTTATCCTACGAACTACCATTTTATCTCAGAAAATTAGGAAATCAGCATTTATGAAAAGGATATTGAGTTATCTAAATATTTGTAAAAACCTGTTTGTCTTTAAGAACTCTTCCTATAGAACCGGACCAACGATTACTAAATTGCAATTATTTATATGAACTAACTTATTAAAATAAAGCCTTGAATTTATATGCTACAACTAGGATTGCCCTTGTTTCGAAAGTTCCTCCATACCATACCTAGTATATCTTAGCATAAATACCTACTCATTTCAGACCAATTCGGGTGATCGTTTGGTGATACGAATAGACGGCCTCAATGTAGATATCATAATTTACTACACATAATTAACAATATTAACATCATTAGTTAATTAACTGTTTAATAATATGTAATGTTAGTATATTTATGGCAATAAATAAATAAATAAATATTGTGATGCTAGCTAGGGACTAACAATTGGGATAGAGTCGCCAAAGCGCTTGTAATGTTTACAAGCGCTTTGGCGACTCTATCCCAATTGTCAATACATCGTGTCCCAAAGATATTTGGGAATCTAATTCACCACAGGATAACCACACATAAAAGAAGTGTTATTTAGCTGTATTCAGAAAATATTTTCAAAACATACTATTTTTTTACTTTTTATCATTTTTTTTTTCTCTTTATCAGATAAAATGTCTAGTTTTAAGAATAAATTTCACAAACGATTTCTTCTGTAATTATATTGTTATACTTATACGTAAATCAGAATATACCTACATAAATAAAGTATAACTAGCTGGACCTCGCGGTTTCACCCGCGTTGATTTGAGGAATAAATCGTCCTTCTTCTTAAAGCATACCTAACCTTCCTTTTAACATAATTTAAATTTTTTAGTTGTGGATGCCGGTGGTTGCTCTAGCAAGCAATTATATATAAAATGGTATATAATTTATATAGAGTAATTGTAAAGTTTTTTCTAAAAAGGGAGACAAACATCTTAACCTCAGTGTATTAATATATATGATTTTTATTGCTATAAGCCTATTTCATTGCAGCATATTGAGATCGATACCAATGTAAAACGTAACAACAAAACAAAAAACACTTCGCTATGGTAACAATAAGCGAACGAGGTTGTTTGTTACTAAGAAACGAATTATTTTATTAGTAATTGATATTGTTTTCGCGTAATTTTCTGGTATATTGTATTTCGTAAATATTTTTTATTATGAACGATTCTGAATCGTGTGCCTGCGTCGAGGATGCTCAGCAGATAGAACCGCCTCTGACTCCACGCTGCACGTGTCCGAGGGATGACCATGATATTGTTATACACAATGAGAGTTGTCTGCTTTATAAAAATGAGCAAATGGTGTATCCGAAAGTAAGATTTTGTTTTTGAATTTGTCATTACGAAAATGTTGCCATTTTTTTTAAATAATATCGAGAAGTCTTAAAGATAAAGTTAAAACAAGTCAACATTAATTTTTATAAAATTTGAGTATGCAGCGTTTACCAAAACCAATTCTTAAAGCTTAAATCAAAAAATTAAATTATAATAATTACAAATGTTACCTACTTAATCCTATAACAATAGGTGTTGTTTTTATTTGTTTATTTAATGTTCAATTGTAGGCAGACGCATGCGAGTGTGCTATCCCAGGGGAGGACGACGGCATTTGTAACTGCTGTTCCTGTCCCCTGGATCAGTGCAAATGTGGTGCCATCGGGAGAGAAGCTTTTGATGAGTGAGTTAGCACTCAATGCCCTGAAAATTCTGAATGTTATATTATGGGTTGTCTGGAAGAAATCTCTTTCAGAGATAAAATTCCTATGTTCCTGTTTGTATTTCTGAGGAGCAATAAAATATATAGAATGTTTTTAGACTATGCGAAATACTAACACAGACGCCCCGATCATAACAAACGTCTATATGACCAAAATATTTGTCATGACCAGGGATCGAAGCTGCAACCGCGACGCAGCCAGTAACCATTGATGAATGAGCCCAATGTAAAACATAGTATAATATATATATATATATATATATATATATATATATATATATATACCTAGTAAATACTATGATAGTTAAGACATCGTGCATTCCGTCTGCTTCATCTTATCTCCATTTTGTTACTATTTTTGAAGTAAAACTATTTTACGCACGCTTGACTTGGGGAATAAGCTGGTGAATGGGTGGCGAGAGCGTTACGAAAAGTGTGATCGGGTGAGTTGAACGGAGCAAGAGTGGTGCGAGCACAAATTTTCTTACCCTCTTTCTCTCATAACCAGTTACGTTTCGTATATCTAAGACACAGTGCAGAAGTTTTACTTCAGTCGTGTGGTATAAAGCACACTCGTTTTTTCTCGAAGTAAAATTTCTTTACGCACGCTTGACTTGGAAAGTAAGAGTTATTATGTTTACCAAATTAATAGAGACAAGCTATTAACATATCATTTTCAGATGGCGAAACAAGCGTGATATAGGAGCAATGCCAGCCGTACTGGAGTCGACTCATCCCCTGATGAAACGTTTCCAAGATACGTTGAAGCGGTTTCTAGAAAGGGAAAATGCTATTGCTGAAGAAGAGATAATCAGATTGGTGATTATTTTGCTTTTGAAGTTAATATTATAGCTATGTGTTTTTGAAATACCACTTCTTTAGAATCATTGTGATTTGAAACTCAAACGAAAATTCATCACGATAAAGAAATAATCACATAAATGATGAGATAGATATTAAATAGTATTGTATATTCTTGGTGAAAAAAATCTTTCGTGGACTACTTTTTAGAAGCTTTAGACTTTTTTATTTCGTTGAGGCTAATTAAGTATATTATTCGTTTTTAATAATTTCAGCAAGATGAACTCAAACTTGGCAAGCAATCGTATGAAAAAGATTTAGAAGAAATTTATCGAAGCGATCACGACACGAACGCGCAAAGAGTGAGTTGAAATGTTCATTTAAAACTTAGTGTCTATGTGTATTCGTATTGTTAATATGGCTGCCTAATCCAAGTTACTGGCAAAAATATAAAAGTTTAACAGAATTATAAACAGTGTCACAATTTTTCTTCTTAAATATAAATTTACAAATAATAACAACTTAAGTCGAAAATTAAAAAGCGATGATAGACTGATGCAGTAATTACAGCAATGTAACAATAGCAACAACTATATGAATGTAATATGTTAGTCTAATAAAGGTTCGCGAGGTCTGCTCGTTTCCGGGTTCTGTTTAGTTACAAAAATTAAAATTAAAATAGTAAACTTGTAAACTAAAATTATACTACTACTATTTAAAAATGTATTCTTTGTAATGTATTTCTCATATAAGTGAAGTTCATTCTTATGAGAATAAATATTTTTGACCTGAAACTTTTGAAGGTTTTAATTGAGGAGTACGAAGCTACGTTAGCGGAGAGAACATCTCAAAGACTTGCAGCCGAGGAGCGCGCCAAGGAGGCCAATGAGAAGTACAAGCGTGCGAAGGAAAAGCTTGACGCTAATATTATTGCAGGTACCTAAATAAATAAATAAATAAATAAGCCTTTTATTTCTCATTTCATTTAGCATATATTATCGTTGACAAAGTATATTTTATCATATAATTTATTTCATTACAAAAATAATCTCTATAAATTAAATTAAAATCACATTTGCAATAAAATGTTTAAAATTTTTAAAATTAATTTTAAAAAGTTATATTTAAAATTGCATTCTTATAAAAAAATGGAATTACGATATAATGAGTACTTAAATTGATTGATAATTGCGAAAAACAATGAATAGAAAATATTAAAAAAAAAATTATCAATAAATTAAAATAATTAGATTAAAATAATGTGAACCCTCTATAGCGTAAAGACCTCTTCAATTTTTCTTTTATATTTGTTGTTTTCTTCTTTTGTGTATTTATGTCGTATTTTCTAGGAGGTTGTAGTCAAGAGAAAAACCAATGTCGCTTTTTGGGGGACCACGGTGACTAGCCGTGCTTGATGTAGAAGTTTGATTATTAATGTTCATAGAGTTATTGTTTCTTTTGAAACTTGTTTTTGGTTGCATAAATGCTGTAATTTGCGTTTTGTTCTTTTTCGAAACTTGGTTCATATTATTTTTGTCATTATGGTTTGGAGAGATAGTATGTAGGTTCCTTTTTTTCGATGTTTGTTGATAATCATTTGGTTTGTATTGGTGTAATACTATGAGTTTATCATATTTAATTATACCTTTTTTACCTTCTGCTTTATATTTTAATATTTCAGTTTCTTTTTTACGTTTAAACGTAATAAGTCTATATTCCACACTGAACTTTCTACTGATAATTCCATTTATATTTTTCCCATTCTAACCCAAAATTTACAATAATTCCTTTCAACGCCACCGAATGATTGATTTTATTTCCAATACTTTTAGATATTCTTCTTGCTTGAAAAAATCGTAAATAATAAATATGAAGTCCTAATAAATAATCGTTATTGTTTCTATTATATATATTTTTCCGTGTGAGCAGAGCGCGAAGCGACGGAGGAGCTGGAGGCGCTGTCGGCGCTGTGCCGCCAGCTGGAGGCGTGGCGCGATGAGACCGAGTCTGAGCTGGCCGTCAGCCAGCGCGTCTCTGATAAGATGCGGACCGAAAGGAAGGCCCTCGCCGACGAGAAGCGGCAGCTCGTGAGTATACTTTTTTTACACAACTAGGTTGGCAAACAAACGTACAGCCCATCTCATGGTAAGCGATACCGTTATAGAGGCCTGAATCACCAAAAGCATCGCAAACGCGTTGCTGGCCCTATCCCAGACCCTCTCTAGGAGATATAGTTACCTTACTCATCACATAAACAAAACACTGGTTAGAAGCAGTATACAGTGCTATTTAGATCTTCTGTAAGATTGAGGTATTTCCCCAGTCGGGACAGTCCAGATTGTGAGTACGATTTTTCTGCTGTGCCCTAACTCTGTTAGCTACTCCTTCATGAGCAGCACATTTTCAGAAGAAGATAACGAACTGAATATGCTTTTATTGAGCCTGGGGCCTTTGAAGCTCAAGAGCTTTAAAAATAATCATGGAAGCATACAATCAGGCTATATCAGAAAGATAGCAAGGGGTATTAGATCATAATAAGCAATATATAGTTCATATAAGTGGTTGATAAGATTTTCTTATTATTTTATTTTTCGATCAGCATTTCCTTTTTGACTTTTTTACCAAATTAAACAATTATAAGTTTAAAATATCTTGCAGGATATGATCATCTGCAGTCTCAGCAACGAAGTTTGGAAGCTTGAGTCGAAACTGGAAATGTTTCAGAAGCAGCTGGAAATAAAAAACGTTGAAATGGAAAAAGTTAATGATAAGGTAAGTACCTACCTACATTGAAAAATATTTTGTTTTGTGTTTCATTTAATTACAACAACTATACAAAACATAGCATTATAATTATTTCTCTTTTTAAGTGGACATTGTTTTATAATCGAAGAGTTTGTAGTAAAACAAATAAAAATTGATTTAAAAAATATTAATAACCCGAACATCTGTGCAGGTTACAGCTTATGCAGCTGAGCTAGAGGATTTGGAGCTGGAAAAACGACGTCTCGTTAGTCTGTGGAACTCTGTGCTGGTCAACATACAACAAAGGGACAAGGTGTATGATTCGGTTCGCGATGATTACAGGTAAAACTATGCTATTATGTATGGAAGGTAAAATATGAATTTTCTTTATTTATACACAATACTTTGTTGAATTAAACCAAAGCTTGATGCTAGGACGTCTAATTAAGTTTTCTACACAAACTGTTTATGAAATGTCGACTCTACCTTTAATATAGTTTTATAATATATGTTTTAAAAAGTAACCTCATATCATCAACTCTGTTACAAAATTTGCTAATCTTAGATTTAATTACTGATGAACAGCATTGAGTTTTTGTTAAGTTTTTGGTCCACAAATTACTTAATTGAAAGTAAGTAGCACTTTACTATTGTTATGAAAAATATGTCTTATAACTTTGTTATAGTTAAATGTTATTCATAGAATAAATAAAATGTATGTTTTATTGTGTAGGGCGTTACAAGAAAACTATCGTACATTACTCAACAACCTTGAAATTACGAAGAAAGTCGTCATGGAAGAGATGAACAAGGGAAAGGAAATATCTATGAACAAGGATAAACTTAACTATGATATCGCCAATGCTACTAAAGTTTGTAAGCACTTTTGAAGCCTTATCATTTTTCTCATTTTAAATTATGTTAACGAATTCTTTTATTAACGAAAATAAAAAGCAGATAGAGTGATCAGAATTTGGCACAAAAAGTAATTCCGTTTAAAAAAGACACACACATAAATATCATTTTTAAAAATACATTTTACTTTTATGGTTTTAATTAAAATATAAGAAAATATGTTAAAATACAAACATTTTTATTTAATGTCAATATATATTCTAATACTAGAATAATATCTTTGTCAGTCGACGCTGAAGATGCTAAGCGTATAGCTTTGGAAACACAAATTGTGGAATTGACAGAGGCAATAGAAATGACTGAACGGGACGAGGAACTTATAAAATCTGTAAGTTTTTGATAGCATTAGGTAATAAAAAAAGTAACTGTGTCAGTGATTACGCTGGTACGGATTTTAAAGCCAAATACCTATATATTTTATTTAAAATATACAACCCAGAGGAGGCAATATCCCCGTCTCCTGTAATTTTCAAAATTAATTTAAAAATGTAAAATTATAAATGGTTATATATCTATTATATTAATACGTGAAGCAAAAACTTTGTACGCCGTTTTACGAAAATTGCGTGGACGGAGCAACACTTATAGTTTATATAGAGAAGGAGTGCAGAATGCTAATATATTTTAAAATTATGCAATAAATACAATAAATTAAAAAAAATTACACACACTACCATGTATGCACAGACACGCATATTATAACTCTTTTGTTGATTGTCAGTCTGTAGTGAAATTGAATTTTTTTAAAAAAGGTTCTTTTTTTTTCATATTTTTTTGGTTTCCTTTTATTTCAATTTTATTATGTTCGAATTTCGAGGGGGAATTTTTAATTATGTATTCTCTGGGCGGCCACTAGTAGTTACAATTGTATATATATTCACAGGAAAACCAAACGATGAGTAATATTTTGAAAAGTACGGAAAAAGAAATCGACCGTCGCACGGAACAAAAACTAAAGCTCGAGAACGAAATCCTGACGAATCTCCAAGAGTGTCTTCTCAACGACAAGGCTGTGGAATCGATGGCTAATGGAATCAAGAAAATGAGAGAAATGTCTCGTAAACAAGTTAGAATTATTTTGTACTATTATTAAACATTAAATCAGAATTATGCTCTCATAATCTTAAACATTGCTTGCTTGGTTGATATTTATTTTGCACTGTAACTATGTAATATACAGACATAAACCTCTTAAAGCTTTAACAGAATATGTATTTTCGTATAGCTCTCATGTCGCTTCTGTACATTTTTATATTGCCAATAGGCCAAGTGCATTACTTTCTTAGATACAAAATATAACAATATTGAATTCAAATTATAAAAAAAAATTTTGGAAATTTTATACCAAAAATGTAGTAACTGTTTTTGCTCTATTCTACTTGAATAAGGCAATATAAAATCAAATAAATCTAATTTTGCTTTATTTTTCTTTAAAACAGGAAATAGCTTTAATGACTATGGAAAACCAACACGCAAAGATGATGCTAGATATCGAGGTGCATCGCAACCGCCAAGCGAGGAACAACACGTTAATGGAAGAAAATTTAGCGAAAGTCAAGGCGAGAGAACAAGAGATAGACCAGTTACAGGAGGAGTACGAGCAGAAAATGCTGGTCATCACGAGGAAGCAGAGAGAGTTGGATATTGTGATCAAAAAATATAACGCGCTGAAAGAAATTTTTGATGTAAATATTTGGTTTTTTACAATACATAAACAAAAGTATGCAATACCTACACATTACAATTTGTTACTTCGTTTAAATGTAGTGCAGGGAAGTTTGTTCATTACAAACTATTAGTATTTAGTTGGTTTATAATATTCAGTAACTAATCACTTAAGAGTCATTTTGTTTAAAAAAAAACTCAGACCAGATTTAATTATACGTCGTGAAACCGCAGGTAAATTATGGAAGAGATATTTAATACAGATGTTTAAAAAAATAATTATCATTTGGGGTTTTTAAGGGTCGTGTTCTTAAGGTCACCGACTATTGACTCTATGTTGCAGATGTCTGTGGGCGACGGTAGCTATTGAATATCAGATAGCTCTGTCCACTCTATTGCCCTACTTATTATAAACAAAAATTGATTAATCCATTCCTTTTATATAAAACTCTTGCGCCCTTTACCACACTCCTTAGGTTAGTCCTCTGGTCAAAGATCGCAAGAGATTGCTGTATTAGCGACAAGGTCGCCTGTTGCCACTGATGCAACTTGTATTTTCCTAATGTCATGTATTGTCATAACTTTGTATTGGTGTGCAAAAATGTAAATAAATAATTAAGCCGCATATAAGAAATCTATGTGACGTAGATGAAGTCCCCGCAAGAGCGTCGCATCGAGGAGCTGGAGCAGCAGATCCGCACGTTGCGCGAGCGAGCGGAGCAGGCGCAGGGCGAGTGGCTGCGGCTGCAGGGGCACGTCGTGTCGCTCGCCGCGCACCACCACAAGATCGTCGCCGACATCAACCTCATTAACAAACGTAATCTACACTGAGGCCCGTTTCACCACTTTTGGATTGATTGAGTTTATCAGGAGGTAGAATAGGCCATTAGCCTACTTTTCCTCAATTAATAAATAACTCATAATTATAGTGGTATTCAATGGTAAACAATAATAATCAAATAGTGTTATCCACAACCGGTGAAACAGTACCTGATAGTTTTTTCGGACTACGTGCGATTTCATTCGCGGTGTTTTCCATACTTGTCATAATGCTAGTCTTAGAGAGAAATTTCGTAGCCCAAAAATGTATTATTTTTGTGTTATTTATTGGTAATATAAAGTAAGTTTTGAAGTTTTACTATCACTATAAATACATTTGATTCCAAGCTACTTACATCGATTGTCATTTTCAAACTCCCGATATTTCGGCGACGTTGCAGACGCAACGGTCGTGAGTGCCTACCAGGCGACGTCACAAAAATTGGAAATACCGGGCGTTTCAAAATGACAATCGCGGTAAGTCCAGTAAAATAATTTTTTTTTAGTAAACTGTAGAACAAATCGGTTTTGCTTCAAGGGGAAGCAATATAATGTAGTACATGAGTGAGAACACGTGAACGCGTCAAATGTCAGAGGATCACCGCACGATTTATCTAATACCTACTAGTGGACCCGGCAGACGTTTTCCTGCCCGGAATAGCACTTTCACATTATATGTGATATACCAACAGCAACGCTACTTGCCGGGTCCAATTGTGTTTTCAAGTCATCGATGGACCCATTGAAATGTAAACATACTATACAATTTCAACTATATCGGTTCAGCTGTTTAGGAGAAATTAGGTAATAAACAAATGTACCGAAGAATTAGGTAAAGGTATAATTTAGTAACATTATCATATTTGCAGAGATCCAGGTCTGCGAACAGAAGAGCATGCGCATCTCTGCGGAGTCGGAGCGTGTTCAGTGTGAGCGAGCGCGCGTGGAGCGTAGTCTACGCGAGCTGCGCGGTCGCCTCGAGGTGCTGGAGCGCTCTCGCCGCGACGCCGCCGGGCGCAACTCCAGCGCGTTGCGGTCCAACCTCGCCGTTTCGCACGAGTATGCGGCTAGCTTGAAGGTAGTTTGGAGCACTTAACTCACTACCATTTTGTTGAGCTCATTAGCTTATATACCTAGTCTTACACGTTACGTTGATTTGCTCGTGTTTTGTTTGGGAAAATTCTTGATTATCGTTTTTTGTGTTTTATTGTAAGTGATAAGGTGATAGGTGCATTGAAACTTTAATAATAACATGATAGCGCTTTGTCTCCTTCAGTCTCTCGCAATAACATTGGCTCATAAATTTGGTAACGCTATCTGGATGTTAGTGATGTGTGTTTGTATGTTTTTTCGAGTTTACTCCTTATGAATCGATTTGCATATAAGGTCCCCGGTACGAAAAAAATATGGACAGTAGAGTGTACTAAACGAATGGTCTCGTTACGTTTCTCGTAACGCCATCTATCGGAACCCAATAGGGTGATTCGTTTATTTACCATTTTATATGGTATTAATCTTTTTCTTAGACTAGTAAGTCTTTTTTGTGCCTATTTAGACAGTCGATCTGAAGGAGTAAACTCCAGACGTGCGTCGGAGCTAACACACACACTTTTTTATACACGACTAAGGTGGCAAAGATCATGAGTTTTTAATATTGCGGTTTGTAACGACACTATGATAAACGTTTATTCGTTATTTATTCAATGCCAATTATTTTTCTAGGATGCCGAATCTGAAATAATTCAGATGGAAGAAGAAATTGAAGCATTTGAAAAGGAGAAAATAAACTTAACTCAAGAGTTAGATAGGGTTCAAAGAGAAGCACTCATTTGGGAACGAAAGGTTTCTAAGTGTTATAAATAAATACCGTGATAGTATACATAATTATAACAATATAATTATTAATTATTGGTATGTATTTTTAGGGTATTCTGGCGGTTGACCTCAAAAGGAACATACAAAATGCAAAGTCCGCTGCTGGCGAGATTGGTCAGATGAGAGCTGAAATTCACCGAATGGAGGTATAAAAAGTTCATTACAGTCAATGTTCTTCTTATTCATTAATTTAAAAATAAAAAACAACAACTATGAAGGTTCGTCGCGAACAACTCCGCAAAACTGGCGAGAAGCTCGCAGAAGATCTGGCTCTCTACGTAACGCGGAGAGAGACGGCGCTGGAGAAAAATCGAGCAGCTGCTGCGGTGGAGAAGTCGCACGGTGCGGGAAACACCTCGCAGTCCACCTACCACCACAAGCTGAGGCTAGCGAAGGCTGATGTTGCGAGGGTGACCAAGGTAAGAAATGAATTGGTAAAAAGTTATTTTTATCTGTTAAATACCATCATCCGTCAAATACCCTTATACGCAACTGGTGAAATACGCTCTAAATTCTTACTAATACCTTTTCTTATTTGTTATTGGACATAGGCTTTGTCGGTACCAAAACAATATCGATTCTTAATTAGTCGTGTAATATAAACCAGAGTTGTTTTCCAGGATCTGACGGACGCGAAGTCTCAGCTGGAGCAGCTACGAGCAGAGCAGGAACGTGTTGAACGTGAGTTGGCAACCGCAACCGCTGACAACAGTCGCCTCGAGGAGCGCATTGCTACGCTGTTGCGGGAGAGTAGCGAGGCCAACAAGCAAAAGCAATGGGTATAGAAATCCCAAACTATTAGTCTTTTATACAAGAGATCTGTTTTCCTAAAACAGATAAGTGACATCTCAGCCTCCATAGCTAGATTACTTTAAAAATTCCATGTCTAGGTTTTTAACAGTAATATATTATTTTATAACAAGTTGGTACAGGTAACGCAACTTATAGAGTATCTTGACAGTTTAAAAAAGGAACTTGTAATATTAATATGATTGTATTTTAGTCATCGGTCCTCAAAATCAGTTTTGGTTTATCGGTTTACATCGACCCCTTAAAACAACTGTAGGAATCACTGATTCAGAATATTTAATTTAATAGATGGGTAGTTTTAAACTCAAGGAAATGCAGGATGATAATCCTTGGTTCAGAAACGCGGATAAGTACGCCAAAATGAAACGACTAAATCTCGACAAATGT
The DNA here is from genome assembly GCF_905220565.1 of Melitaea cinxia. Taxonomy (NCBI): domain Eukaryota; kingdom Metazoa; phylum Arthropoda; class Insecta; order Lepidoptera; family Nymphalidae; genus Melitaea; species Melitaea cinxia. The sequence continues at coordinate 14,146,113 of NC_059403.1, forward strand.
GTAATAAGGTCGGGGAAAAAGTATTTTCGTATTTTCTAATAAAAAGTTGTAATAAAATCTTTGTGGTTGTATTGTTTGTAATTGGCTGGTTTTGATACCGTGAAAAAAGGTGACGTTTCAAAGAGGTAATTAAAAAGTAAAAAAAAACTCGCCGCTTTCCATTTGTTTTTCTATCCGCCAAAATGTTTGAATAGAACGAAGAATTTCGATATATTTAAAAGTTTTAATTAGGGAAAAATGCGACTCAATCCGCGAAAAAAATTGTGAACTAATGCAGTATCAGTAAGAGTAGCGCGAAATGGGTTTAAGCTTTTTCAGATAGGGACTTTTAATGGCAAAGATGTCGACAAAGACGCAGTCAAGGTGACGACATTTTTGAAAAGCGGAGCTAGATCGACATTTGAGTAGTTACGATATAACTAAAGATCTGACAATTGACCACAAAACAGTTTTGACCCATTTGAAAAAGGCTCGCTATATAAAAAAGCTCGATATATGGGTGCCATATGAACCCACTGAAAGAAACCTAATGGTCCGTGTACTAATGAACCGTGTACTCTTAAGAAGTGGTGATATAGAATCATTTGTGAAAAGATTGATCACTGGTGACTAAAAGTGGATGATTAGAATGTGCGAAAGAGATCGTAGTTAATCGGTCGGCCAAGCTGCAGATGGGTTGACACGCAATAAGGTGAACGCAATAAGGTGATGTCGAGTATGTGGTGGGATTGGAAGGGCATTATTCATTATGAGCTTTTACCGCCGAGCAAAACCATCGATTTAGATTTCTACTGTCAACCGCTGATGAGAATTAAGCAAGAAATTGACAATAAACGGCCCGAATGAATCAACATAAAAGGTGTGGTCTTTTATCAGAACAATTCCCGGCGACATACGTCTTTAGCCACTCAACAAAAAATGATTTTGAATAAGAAGTCTCAAGCATCCACCATATAGCCCTGATCTTGCACCCTCAGATTTCCATCTGTTTCGGTCTCTTCTGAATTCTTAGGTAGTGTAAAGTTAAGAGAGTACTGCAAAAACTACTAGTCGAGGTTTTTTTAATGTGTCCCAAAATTTCTATAGCAATAGAATCTTATCTATATATACCTACGAGATTGCGGCAAGTTATCGAACAAAGTGGTACATATATTATAATCTATAATCTGGTACATATATTATAAACTTTTTCCCCTACCTTATATAATTATGACCTATAAAAATTTTGGCTGTTGCATCAAATTTAAATTTTAAATTTTAGCGCCTATGAAAGAGAAAGTATGAGAAAATCCAATTTAAAAAATCGGAATTTTAAAATTTTTGTTTTCTTGAATTAATTTTTACTAAAATTTATAACAATTTCAGCTTTTGGAACGTTTGGTTCGCAGTCAACGTCTTGGCAGTGAGTTAGCAACAGCGATTAAGCGCCAATCTGTGCGGATTAAAAAGCCAAAATCTGTCGTTCTGACAGAGTATAACCAAGCAGTAGCGCTTAACGAACGCCTCAACTACATCGTGTCAACTTTGGCAAACGAGTATCCGCACTTGAGTGATAAGTTGGAAATTATTTCTAACACTCTGAATATCCATAATCCAGAAGATTCTCCAAAATTGGTCGAAGATGAATGCGCCTGCGAAGTTCCAGAAGATCCGGATAATATTCCGGAAAAACTTGAAAAGTTAGATGAGTGACAAGTCGTTATTGGGATGTTTTTATTTTGAATAAAACACTTTTAACAATGAAATTAAATTTATTGAAACTTAATAAACCCTTTTATCCATAATCAATTTTACATATTAAATTCACAAACCCAACATCCCGTTTTACAGAATTTACACTTGCAAACGTGAATAGCTCGAAACAGGGGCAATATTTGGTAAATCGCAAGTGCAGTAATTTTAATAATAATAAACATAACGAATATATTTGTTAGTGTAAAGACTTTTATTTTCTTACAAAGTAAATTTATTTATTATATTTGGAATTCTTTTGTTATAAAAATAATGCCATAAATAAGATTATCATTGATTTATATAAATATAAAATTCAGCTAGTCTTCATGATAATTTTTTCACTTGTTTTGAATTGTCACCGACGTTTATGTTATCGTCGGCTTCATGCCCATTTAACAGGTATAAATGAACCATAAAAATAGTTTAGACATCATTCCTTTTAAGTAAGAAAATTAAAATAAGCACACGTGAAAAATTTATCCATATACCAACGAAAATATTTACTTTGTATTTTTTTCAACCTTTACAATATTGAAAACCTAAACCTTTTTAGAGGTAGGGTACCCTTTTTAATTATTTAACATAATTGTATTTCTATTATTAGTCATTCCAATAGCCAAGAGAAGTACACACTGTTAAAATTGGCCTTCGACAAACAGACAAATAGTATAGTCCTCGTAATTCGTTTGACATCTTTGGTCACGAAACTCTAAAATCAAGACATAACTTCAGCCTATCGCAGTACACTGCTGGACATAGGTCTCCACAAATTTGCGCCAAAAATGGCCTGAACTCATTTGTGAGACTCAAGACAAGGTGAGCACAATCTCTCTGGCAGACTTTTTTCAGCATTGAATAAGTCCATTAAAGCTATCGGTAAGGATGTTTTGGAGGTTTAAACTTGTACCAAAAGTATAAATTAGAACCCAAGATTTAGCACTCCTGGAGCGAGAAAAAGATCCAATTACGAAAGGTGTACAAGTGATAGTTTTATTACAACAATTATCTCGCCCCCGTGCCTTAATCTACCATCTTCTCCCGCGAGAGGCATACCATGTGCTAGCGCATTAGTTAGAGTCGTTTAGGGCGGGGGCGGGGGCGTGGCCGGTAGTCAGCAGGCGCTCGTGCGCGGTGCGCTCGTGGCGCCGGCGGTGGTCGGAGCGCGCGAACTGCACGCCGCAGTACTGGCACGAGTGCCGCTCGTTAGTTAGAGTCGTGTAGGGCGGGGGCGGGGGCGTGGCCGGTAGTCAGCAGGCGCTCGTGCGCGGTGCGCTCGTGGCGCCGGCGGTGGTCGGAGCGCGCGAACTGCACGCCGCAGTACTGGCACGAGTGCCGCTCGTTAGTTAGAGTCGTGTAGGGCGGGGGCGGGGGCGTGGCCGGTAGTCAGCAGGCGCTCGTGCGCGGTGCGCTCGTGGCGCCGGCGGTGGTCGGAGCGCGCGAACTGCACGCCGCAGTACTGGCACGAGTGCCGCTTCTCGCGCGAGTGGCACACCATGTGGTTGCGCAGGTACCTGCCCACGCGACTGCTTGTTACTACATCATACAAGCCATTCACTTGGAGTTTTGATACTATGTTGGGATCGTCCATAAAGTACGTACGCAAATAAGGAATAGTGGGCTTTGCTTAATGTGAAGAGATATGACAATGGAAGTATGGGTTCACCCACTGTCATATTTCATAATTGGGGTGTTCAAGCAAAATGTGGCTTTCGTAGTTCACTATATTTTTTTTCATAACTTGAGTTCTTAAAAAAATTTCATGAAGGTGGAATAACATTTTCAGGTAGGTATTTGAGAAGCCTTTATATTATCGCATATATATATTAGTTTTTATAAATCTCTGTCACCAGAGGCACAGCAAGAAATATCCTGCTCAAAACCTGGAGCAGCCTGACTGGTGACATCGACCTTACAGAAGATCACAGCTAAATAATACTTTCAAGCAGTGTTGTTCCTGTAGTGAGTAAAGTGACCAGAGCTTCTGGGGGCATGGGGTAGGGTCGGCAACGCGTTTACCGTCTTAGTTGTATAAAAAAATCTAAACTATCGCAATAAAAAAAAAACAATTGTGACGTAATTTATATTAGGGAGTCACTGAAATCGTGACAAAGGAGGAGGAAGGGGTCCAAAATTTTGCGTGACGTATTGTATAGGTGGCCCCTTTCCACAACTAGTTACATAATAAAAAAAAAAACATATATTCGTCTCGTGTGTTCTTAAATTTTCAGACAAATTCTTGTAAACGATTTAGAATAAAATTTCGATATTACAAATTATTTAATTGAAAATTTGCATGCAAGTAGCATTATTTTTTTCTATACTTGTGAAATTCCAAGTTTCAGTATCTAATCGAACCTAATTTATGTATCTATTGTACAATAGAAAGGAATAAGGATATCTTTCAAACTAAATTATTTTTACAGGACAATATTTCGCAAACATAGCCGGATTGGGCATTGAAATATGATCGCAAACTAAGAATCAACAGTTGAAAAAACTGCTTTATTTGAACAGGTGAGACGAGTGATTAACGGTACGAGATTTTTAATTAAATTGAAAAATTTAAAGCAGTGGTTAAATATTGATAAACTATTTATAAAATTAAATTTTTACTACTATACGATTTGCTCGAAATTATTAGGCAATAGCAATCCCAATAAATCCCAAAAAGCCTAACCTTACTTAACTTTGGTTGGGCGTCAATTTTCCAGCCTTCAATTGCACATTGAAGGCAGTTGAGCCCTAAACATGAACCCATTGGATTATTCTCTATGAAACCGATTGGAGCTGAGTCAAGGAAGTCTTACCAAAATCTAGATAATCCAGGCGGAATTCTTTAAAGCAACCCTTGACAAGGAATCGGATTCCTATTATGCCGTATTGATGAACAGAGTATGTGTTTATTGAATTCGAAGTATTTTTATATTTATATGTTGTTGTCGCTAGTATTAATTTATGTTCACCCCAAATGAATGTTAAACATTGCTATTAATTTTATTTTGTCACTTATGAACACACGAGTTATGTTTATATTATAATTTTAGTTTAACATATTTTTATGTATATATTTACCCGGGTGTGAAAAAAGTCATATCACACTGTTGACATGCAAACATTTTGACGTCGCTGTGGATAAGTCGGTGGTTCTTTAGAGTTGACGTTGTTGTAAAGAATTTTCCACAGTCCGGACATTCATATGGCCTTTCTTTTGAATGACTTCTGCAAATATTCAAAAATCTTTTTTTACTTTGTGAATTTCGTGAAAATCGTTTATTTTATTGATTACTAAATATTTATCTATTACTACTTGTACGGGTTAACGCACATCGAGCAATATGATTGTCTTGCAAACTAATAACCTCCTTAATTTAGCTTATTTATTACGAAATTGTTATTTGACTGATGCAGATTTCTAATGAAATTGTTATTTGTTTGCTACGAATGACGTCGAATTACGTCTGTACTTCTGCCTATATATACTCAAAATAATCTTAATAGCGACTTTCATTGGGTTTGATTTCTCTCATCACCTTCCCTCACATGTCATCTCTCATTCAACCATAAACTGTACAATACACTACTAATGTTTGTTGCCGTTGTTGTTTTGATTTCCTGATATTTTGATATTTTTTGCTAACTGGGATTTTCCGGTCCTTTCGGTACTTTTGGGAATTTTATTTTATTTAGGCAGTTCATACGAAAGCGAACTAGAGATGCAAACTGGATATTCACGTTATGAGATTGAGAATCTGAAGAGAAGACTGCTATGGTAACAACATGACGGTGAAACTATGCCAACGAGTTTTAAGAAATCTTCCCATTGTATAGATGGTAAAAACACGTGTAGAATCAACGCCTCTATGGAGAGAAGAATCCTTTCTTCCTCCTAAAGGTCATAAACAACATTACGAACTGCCCGTCGTGGGTGGAGTCCGAAAAAATGCGTTTATATTGGAGGACACCTGCAAAGATAAAAACAATATTCAACATAGCGACGGCTCTTCGACGAAGAAACTAATGTCCCAATGCGAAACGTTGCCTGGTCCTGTTCACTATCCTGAACTTTTTAGCAGCCAGTTAAACCCATTACAGCCCACATGATCTCGAAATAGGACCTCATTCGTAATGTAAACCTCAAGGTATTCGGGGAGGTTTCAAGTCATTGGGAGCTGGTTACATAGAGCTGGGAAAACTGGTTACAAGAGTGTATGATATTTCGGAGAGAAAAAAGAGATTTATACCAGACACGATCCCTTTGATCGGGTCTGGCATAGATCGAATTTTGGATTGAATTTTTTTTTCCATACACATACTCGTATTTTGATTGCTGTTTGTCCTCTGAGTCATAATGGTGAAAAATAAATAAATATTAAAAAGCCAAAAATAATCAGGATCTTCTTGAAATAATTTCAATGCGCTCTTTGAAACCTTGAGTCGCGTTAGATAATGTGCGTTATTTATTTTTGTGTTACCCACACATGAGGGAATTCTGAACATTTTTAATATCATATCAAAAATCGACCATTCTAGTTGAGATAGAAACCTCACGGTGAACATGGTGAGTCGAAGATGCAGGTCTGGTCTCTGCTGGAACGGTCAATTTTTGATATGATATTAAAAATGTTTAATAATTATTTTATGTCATAAATATGTCATTCTCATTACTTTTTGAACATCCCGCGTAAAACCGTTTAACTGAGGTAGGGCACAGCAGGAATTTCCTGCTCAAAATATGGAGCAGCCTGACTAGGGTAGTAACTCGACCTTACAGAAGATCACAGCAAAATAATACTGTTTTCAAGCAGTATTGTGTTCCTGTTGGTGAGTAAGGTGATCAGAGCTCCTGGGGGGATTGGGCATTGGGTCGGCAACGCGCTTGCGATGCTTCTGGTGTTGCAGGCGTCTATAAGCTACGGTAATCGCTTACCAGCAGGTGAGCTTGTTTGCCGACCTAGTGACATAAAAAAAAAAACAAATTGTTCTTACACAAATGTATCACAGATTACTGTTGGACTTGAAAGTAATTTTAACAATATAGAAGCAAATTTATAACAAGTATATATTTTATAATCAATATATTTTTACCTGAGGTGCACTTGCAAATGATATTTCTTGAAAAAACTCTTAGAACAAAATTGACATAAATGTGATTTTTCCTTATCATGTACCTGCCGCCTGAAATAAACCGTTGAAACAGTATTACTTAATATGGTATACCAACTTAAAACTGAAGATATTAAAACAAAAAACATTAGTAATATAAAATATGTTAATAAATATATAAATCAATAAACGCTTCACACTCAACGGCCCCCAGTAGGATTATCTCCTGTGTCGGGGGTCTGGAAACACACAATACACAAAAACAAACACCAGACCACGACAAACATCTATATGGCCAATATAAAAGTCAGCGTGAGCGGGGATCGAACCCTCGACCGCCAGTGCAACGGCCTGTGCTGTGACCGCTGCGCCAACGCGCCGTCTATTAGTACATTGTTATCTTTTATTTTACAGTACCTGGGTGACTCAGCTTAGCTCGGTATTTTGAGTAAATCATGTTTTTTGGAAATCATATTCAACGTGTTAAATACTTACTTATGCTGCATTAACATTATTTTACTTCTGAAGTCTTTATCGCACTGATCACATTTGAACGGTCGATCCTTTGTATGTACGAGCATGTGTAGGTCTCGCTTGGATTTGGAGAGGAATCTGCGGCCACATGGAATACATTCAAATGGTAACGGTTTTGAGTTATGAACCACCATACAGTGGGAGGTCAAGTTCACTACGTCTGGACATGAAACAAGGGTTACATTGATCAATTAATAGTTTGAATTGTTCTTAATATTTCTTAGTTGAAGTTCTAACACTATGTACATTAAATAACTAACTTTTGAGGAAAATAAGGCAATTTGAATTAATTAATTGTTATCTTGATTTGTTAAAACAACACCAAAAATGTGATGAAATTACCAAAAATGTCTTACGTCGTATTAGAACAGCAATAATTCAATTATTTTGAAAAGTTTTTATTTTTATGAAATATGTGCTTGATTATTTGGATAATTAGGTTATTCACAAATTGCAAAATATAATTTTTACTGTATTAGTAAATATCATTCAGTCAAATATGAATTAATTATTTCTTGTGTTAAAGTATTCATTTAGTAAGAAAAACTATCAATTAGAAGTATTAAGCTTTACTTCAGTGACATCCTACTACATTACAATAGTATTATTATGTGTAATTGCAAGAAACATTGCCTCACCCTTATTACATTCATTACAGTGTTTCTTGATTCCGAGATGTTTTGTCTTATAATGCTTAAGTCGTGCACTGAAAGTCGAGAACATTTTATCACAGCCTTTGCACTTGTACCTCTTTCTCATGAATACGGGTTTGTGTATATACATGTGATCTTTCAAGTTACGCACAGTTTTACCACACTCTTCGCACACTTGCTCCTGCTTTTCTGATTCTCTGTTACGTTTCTTTCTAGGTTTTTTTCTTTTTGTTACTGGTTTCTGTTCTGTAATAGATTTTTTTATTTGTTTTTTTAATATACATTTAAACAAAATGGCATTTTATGTGTAAGTTATGTATAGAGATATAAGTTTAGTCTTTAAAGATTTTAATCTTTATACATTATTTTATTTCATGAAGATTTGTCTACATTAATAATAATACATAAAACAAACAAATATGTATGTTTTAATTATTACCATTTTCTTTGCTTTCTCCATTCAAGTTTTCATATTTAATTTTTTTTATCACACTAAGGAGTTCATCATCGGATTGGTACTCAGCATTTGTATCTTCTGCTTTCTTTACTTCTAATTTAATATCCATGTCCGCTTGCATGTCATCATCATCAAAAATATCAATTTCATCTTCTTTCTTAATATCATCATCAATGGATACTTCATCCTTTACTTTTTCTTGCAGTGACTGAAGGTATTCATCACTTTTAATAGCTTGAGTTTTAAATTTATGGAATGATAGTATATTAAGAAAACACTCTATGCACAACTTTGTTGTTAATTTAGATTCGGGTACTATCTGAAATTTAGACAATTTGCTATTTTTAATAAATATAGCATATAGCATAATAGCAATAACTATCTTTGTTAAACGAACGTCTTACGATTCCTTGCGAATGTCGGGATAAAAAGTAGTGTATGTGTTAGTACCAAGTAAAAGTCCAGTAGTCTTTGAGTGAATTAGCAACAAACAAACATACATCCATCCATCATCACAAATTTTCGAATTTAGAATATTAGTAGGATATATTCTTACCTGTATACCTAAACAATATAACATTATATCTGAAGAAGTTTTAGGTTCTCCTTCTAATTCGTCAGGTAGCAAGCTAATATCTTTCGCAACAGCGACTGTAAGACAAGTTCTGCAAACGTTCATTTTCACATATAAACATATAAAAATATTGTTACATTTAATTCAATCTTTGAGTATAAAATGTATTTATTTCTCTGCACTGTGCGCATTTCACTTCGCACTTATATTTAATTGTGCTAATTTCATATAAAAATCATTTTTGAATTCAATTTTCTAATGTTTTTGAAAGTTTGGACTGCAAGTCCGCTCTTTTTAATTTATGTCAATGTCAATGTCACATTGTGATAACAGATAAATAATTGTGTTTGCTAGTAAACGAAAAAACTGACTTCAATTACATCAAGTAGTACAACGAAAAACGAAAAAAATTAACAAACGTCGTTTTCGAAAGTTCCCTTGATTTCTCTGGGATTCCATCATCAGATCCTGGTTTCCTTATTTTGGTACCAACCTAAGGATATCTTCTTTCCAACAAAAAAATAATTATCAAAATCGGTTCGAGAGAACGAAGTTATCCCCGAACACACACGCACACACACACACATATATATATATATACACGGTCGAATTGAGTAACCTCCTCCTTTTTTAAAGTCGGTAAAAATATAAAAATCTTTTGTTTAAATTATGAAGTTAATAATAAATGGAAATCATCTACCATTATTTAGCTTTAGCACTAAGTTGTGATATAAAAAAAATATTTACGAGTGTGCTTTACACTACACGACTGAAGTAAAATTTCTGCACAATAGGCCTGCAACACCTGTAGCGTAACCGGCTATGAGAGAAAGAAAATGTGTGCCCACACCTCTCTCTCTTGCTCTGTTCGCCTCACCCGATCACAGTTTTCGTAAAGCTTTCGTCACCCATTCACCAGTTTACTCTGGTAAGGTAAGTCACGAGTGCGTAGTTTCACTTTAAAAAAATGAACGTGCTTTAGACCACACGACTGAAGTAAAACTTCTTTTCTAATTTTTATATCCCTCTCAACTTCTGTTCGTCTCGCTCAGTCATACTTTTCGTAACGCTCTCGTCACAAATTCACCAGCTTACTCCCCAAGTCTAGCGTGCGTAAAAAAAATGAACTAAAAAAGCGAGTGTTCTTTAGACAAGACGACTGAAGTAAGACTTTCTATCTTCACTAACTTGTCTCCCTTTCAACTTTCGTTCGCTTCACCCGATCACACTTTTCGTAACGCTCTCGTTACGCATTCACCAGCTTACTCACCAAGTCAAGCGTGCGTATACCTCATTTTTTTAGAAGTGTCTTATTTAGTAAACAAACCCTGTCAATACGTAGTATATATAAAGGAAAGTAATCTATTGATATGAAATTAGAGGCGGGTTTTATTGTTTTATTTGTAGCATTTATTTTCATTTAAGAATATTGGATACAAATCGCTTTTCTCGTATCAAATTTAAAAATACCACAATAATTTGGAGACATGTACATTAGATAAAACAAAGCAATCTGGACATTTCACTTCCGCACATTATAATAAATGTTTAGGACTAAAATAAAATATTCTCTTAAAAAAGTAGGCAGGCACATTCAACTTATATCTAAAATAAAATCAGTTTAAAAACATAGTCGATCCCCTTTTAGTTAAAATTGTGATGCTATTTCTCACAAAACGCATGCAAGCGATGCCTACAATACTGTTACAATATATTTACATACAACTGTTCGTATGAAGTATGATAAGGCATTAAATGTATACAGCTGCCATTTTGTCTAGGTGATTAAAATGCGTACGTAAAAAGAACTTAATTAAGATACGTATTTTTTATTAAATAAAAAACAACAGCTAAATATTGCATAACATTCACACACTCGGTACTTATAATTTAATAAAATATTATTTACTGAATATACATTACAATCTGAAAGAAAATGTAATAGGGTTAAAAATCTATTATTTATTTAAAAAAAAATGACTTTACAACTAAGTGCTCGCCATGAAAAGTAGTGTTCTAAAATTTAACTAAATTACTATAATCTAGTCTGAATTACTTGTCAATTTGTTTAATACTAGTTACCTAAATAAAATTCCGTTTATAAAAAAATAAATAAGCACATCACCATTCTCGTATGTAGAATGCTTTAAAGAAATTCAACTTAAAACTAAGTTGTCAAAAACTTTTAACTTAGTAACAATCCACAATTTGATTGCAGTATTGCTAGTTAAAAAATAAACTGTTATGGCTTCCGTTTTGTACTAAATAAACTGGCTGGTATAAAATACTATAATTTAAATATTAAGTACCAATACTCAAACAAACATAAAAAAATTAGAGAACCAGCTTCATTCACAGTAATAACAATCTTTATAAAACGCTACACATTTTGATAAGATTTAAGAGAACAAACTAATTATATTTATTAATTTATAAAATGCACTTTTATTATTATATAAAATAACTCGCTTATATATTACGGTTTCGATATACAAAATATGTGTAAGAAATTGCTTATAGTTGATATATTATTGAATTATAACTATGAATGTGAACTGTAGCGTTGCTCGATAAAAAACATTCGTAAAGATGAATATTTTATTATAAATAATGAACTAACAGTCGTATCGACGGCAATTGTCTAGCTCTCTAGATATGATAAAAATTATTCAATCGAATTTATATTAAGGGCGATATGCACAATGATCGGTGGAATACGGACCGACGAATTCGGTATCGCCAATTCTTATAATAAACAATAAATGTTTCGCGGATCGGAGCGAAGGAACGAAATTATTTATTTATATTAATTTTTACATCAAAATATAAATTTCGAGGTCGTTTAACTACCGAAATAGAGCAAACTGTCGAAAGTTTGCGCTTTCGGCACAGATATGTCCAGACACTCCGACCGACGAAATATTTAGTAGACTTAAGCCCGGTTTCAATATTCAGAAAACAATTCGATTTACAATATTATACGAATGTTTAAACTTCGTGTTGGTAATATAACGGTCCGTTAGAGAAACTGTAGTAGCTTCACTTTTTAACTACATATAATTACGATTATTACAATATATGCCTATTCGAATAAAATAATTAATGATTTTAATTTTGAACGAGTTTTCCGAATGCAGGGACCGGGCTGTCGAGTTTGAAGGTCGGTGACGCAGTTAGTTAGGAGTCGGCGGGCGGCACGGGCACGGCGAGCGGCGCGCGCTGGCGGTCAAACATCTCCAGGATCAGCTTGGGGTCGGTGCCGGCCGGGACCGTCACGGTGCCCGTCTGCGGGCAGCGCTCTCATGAGTACCAGCGGACGCTCTTCTCCGCGCCGCGTGACGACCGCCCGTGTTTCGGTTCTACTGTTTTTTTTTTTTATTATTATTGGCTCGTGTATAGCCTTTTTAGGATGATTTCGAGTGGCTAGACTAGTGTTGCCATTTTTTTTTCGTATGAGTCTAATACTCGGAAATATTTGCTTAACTCTACTGACGTAAATCATAATAATTAAAAAAGTTAGATGAATCGAATTTATTAATACTAATATAAAGATTACTGTAGCACAAATCATCAATAAATCTAGCACAATACATTTTGTTTGATATCGAAAAAATTATGTTTTTAAATACCTAGTTTTTTCTTACAAATATACATACAAAACTTTTTTTATAAGTTTAATAAAATAAAAAAAAGAAACTCAGGACGAGACAGAATTTATACATCGTATACTGACAACACTAGTCCAGCGTTACTATTATTTTTCGACACGGACACGAGCGGACGCCACAACATTGCGAAGATTCTTACGTAACAAGTTTTTAGTTATTTTAGTTCAGAAAATTGGAAATTTGAGTTGTTAGTGTGTAAATCATTAAAATATACAAAGCTTAAGGATTCAAATAATAAGGTAGCATGCCTCAAGGGATAGATAAAAAGATATTAAAGCAAAGTGTGAGATACCTCGATGCGAGTGATGACTCCCTCCTCGCGACTGTGCTCTAGGACTACAAACAAAAACATTAAGCGGCCGTCAAACATACAAACGTACGGACATTCAACGAAAACATAAATACGGTGGTTAGAAGCGATTTATATAATGCATGTTTTCTAGAAACATACAGAATTTATACAAGCGCGAGGCATTAAATTAAACAGTATATACTGTATGATAGATTTTTTTTAAATAGTTTAGAAATGGCATATAGCATACGTAGTTTAAATAAATGCCTATCATTTGTATTCACCCAGTATATATTACTCGATAATATTGAAAATGTAAATATAATTTTATACACAAAATCTTAACAAATTTAAATATGAAAAAATTTGTTCAAGATAACGTTGACAATATTTTACCAATTTCGGGTTTTATTTGAAAAATAATAATGGAAGCATAAGTGAGATTTCGCTCAAAGCAATAATAAGTTTAAGTATAGTCGGTGAATCTCACTCACACCTAAATATAATACTTGAATAAAACAAGCTGTAGGTACTTGCTGAGAATTGCGTTCATGCGTGGATTATTTCATTTCAAAATGGGATTGACATCTAATGGTAAACAAACTCAAATTGTTCTAATAAACTAATAATATGGACTTCGATTAAATTTCGAAATACCCTCAATTTTTACTTTTATTTGATTCAATAGTCTTATGACTCGAGTTTTTACTAGTTTTTAACCGACTTCAAGGAAAATTAAGTGGTTTCCAATATATTTTTTATTTTCTCGAGCAAATATTGTTTGGTCTAATGTGAATAGCAACTGGAAATTCATTTAATTTTTTACCCAAGTTTGAAAATTCGAAGTCAGTTATAACTCGCGTCATGTAAAAAAAAACGCTGAAAGAAACTGGACGGGGTGTGTTGGCGCACTCGCGCACGAAAGTACTACTGTTTTATTTTTTAATTAGGCTTTCATTCTCGGCTTCGTATAATGGTTACTGGTAGGAACATTAAAAAATACTAGAAATACCTGTGCGAATAATTCGCACTAAATAAGTATAATAATTATCATTTTACAAAATTACATTAAAAACATGTTTGGTTCAGTGTATGTTAATCTTATTACATATACGTTATAAATAATTTTTCTCACTTCTCTATGTAAAACTATTTCGTAATTTAACTTTTGTGCGCGATAGTATTTTGAGTCGACATCGAACTGTCCAACCAATAGCACACCGGCAAGCATGCGGCGCGTGATACACACACCCCGCCTCCTACCTCATACCACCAAAGAGACCGATAAATCGCCTTTGCGCAGCTTGAAGGCCAGCGTTCTATTTACATGACGCGAACTATACTTGAACTAAAAATATATGTTAGATAGTTATTTATACGAATACAACTTACTGTTCTCATTGGTGGAGTTCGTTGTTGTGGTTGTAGTTGTTGTGACGCCTCCATCAGTGTTGTTGTCATTCACCATCGTTCTTGTTGTTGTCTTTACGACCATGGATGTCGTGTTCACTTGCGAATTCTGATTAATTTAATTATTATTTATTTATTTATTTGTGAATTCAAATATTATGTAACATCTGGAATTTAATCAAGTGCCCGAACTTGTACTAGTAAAATCAAATTATAAAAAAAAGTTACACACGCCTCAAGTACAAAAGTTTAATAATATTGATTTATAGCGTGGGTTATGGGATAGGTAAAGATATGTTACACTAATTGCTTACTTTAAGTTAAAAATAAACAAAATGTTAGTTAATTAAGAATCAAACTTCAATGACTTCACTAAAATACACAGTTCGATGATATCTAATTGAATGTATCATTTATCTGTGTATGCCAATGTTGCAATTAAAATTTTTACTAATAGACCAAATTTATATTTTTGTGTCATATGGTCTACTCTCTCTCTCTTAGTTTTCTAGTCCCAGTACCTGCAGGTTGATATTCAGCTCGGGTGCCTCTGCAGCGTGGTCCCGTACAGAGTCCACCGTGATGTCACCGGAAGCGGCTGTCACATCGTGTGCTTCTACCGGGGTTTCTTCCTGCTGAAATGTATTTAAAATTTAGAATATAGAATTATTATGCTAATATTTCCAGTAGCAAATTATCTATCACATTTAGGTCTGACAGAAATCCCTATAAAGGGAAAAAATTATGATTTTTAAAATGTAATGTATGATAATGTAAATGAAATAAATATGATGATAAATATTACGTTCTAATTTGGAAAATAATCGTACTAGTAATATAGTAAATTTTTTAATTTAAATTTACATTAATTTGTTTTTGTTAAATTTTTATAATTCATAATCAAAACCGAATAACAGTATTCAATACGATTGATATGCTTTTGCATTCATTTAATCTTAAATATGTTTTGTGAC
Organism: Melitaea cinxia; assembly: GCF_905220565.1. Lineage (NCBI taxonomy): Eukaryota > Metazoa > Arthropoda > Insecta > Lepidoptera > Nymphalidae > Melitaea > Melitaea cinxia. Next base: position 14,161,512 of record NC_059403.1, read on the forward strand.
ACACAAATATTAATATAAATAAACAACATTATTTTTAAATTACCCTGATATTTTGTTATCAATGACTAGAGAAATAGTCTGTAACTATTAATTATAAGTCTTAAGGTTTTTCTAAATATTTACCTTGTGTTCTCCATTAGTTAACGGCACTTCTTCTTGTGGACCGCGTAAAGCTGCAGCCCACGGCGATAGTAACACGTGGCATTGCGCTATCGTCACCTTTGAAATAAAAAGCACTATACATAAATATAGTTTTAATTGATATAAATGTATATTAAACTGTTTACCTACACGAGTTGTGCACTTAGATTAAGTATAAATATGTTCTGTTTTGTAGGGAATGTTTTATTTTAGTAACTGATGGTGAACCGATAAATAAATAAATGTGTTATATATGCGCATTTTAAATGTAATATAAAACAATTTTCTTTTAAAGAGTTTTAGTTCATAAGGACTACGATACTCCATAGGAACATCACATATGCTACATACAAGAAAATTAATGAAGTCGTCCTCGCTTACCAATGTTTACAATCTTGTTCAATAGTTTAGCCGGTTCTGAGAGAGGATAAGCCAAAATTGAATTAACCTCCAAGTTCTTTAAAATCTTGGGTTTTGTGCAAACACTTTTAATTTTACACGATGGAAAGTTTTGTTATTACCTTTGTAGCAGATAGTGTGATCCTCTGTAGTTCTGAGGATGAGTGAAGATAGAGAGCTTCGCCTCGTTTCGAGAAGCACAGACTGGAAATACCACTGGAAAGTAAAGTATTTATTTGGTGACATAAATATGGCTATTACTTTATAAAATATAGCTTCAAAGGTTCTGATCTAATGACTCAACTTGTCTAACTGTATAAAATGTAAACCACTTTTAACTATGGAAATAAACTAAAATATATATTTCATAAACAGCTTCTTTACCTAATGATATGAGGGTCTAAACTTTACTCTATGCTTAGTATTTTGTATCTCATTGCAAATGAAATAAAGGTCTTTAATTTTGCTCTATACTATACATTTAAATTAAGTAAAAGCACTATTATAATTATAGTTCAAGAATATTAGGGTTTTTCAGACTGAAGCCTTAGATACCGGCAGAACCTGACAGCAAGTATTATTTTTATATTTTTAATTTTTTTTTTTTTTTTTTGAATGTGATGAATATTACAATATACTGAAATAACACTACTGTTGCCACATAGCAAAACGTCCTATAGCTTCAGACAGTCCAGTCACTTGTCAGTAGTGCAGCCAGACTCACTTGATGTCCTCCTTGCGCACGGCGGCCGCGTTGAGCTGGCGGCGCAGGTCGGGCGACAGCACGAGGCAGTCGCCCAGGTTGGTGAGGCACAGCAGGCACCATTCCTTGTGCTTCTCGCCTGCGCTGCCCGTGCACTCGAACCACGCGAACGCGGTGCGCCGGACCTGCGTACAGATAACATTTCATTTTCGAACACTTTGTTTTTTTTTGTGAGGTATTTTGTGTGAGGAGAATTTATATAATATGGTCGGTTGTATTGAGATCAATACTTGTAATAAAATTATTATATACAAAATTGTATCTTCCAGTAAAATTTTTACTATACTTTTTGAGATGTCTTAAGTAATTATAAGAGGCATCGTTACTTCTATCTCTAGCCGCTAGATGTACATAGTTTTATTTCCCATATTGTGACAGCAACTAATTTACCACCTAGACAGCTTTAATTAAAAATTGGCCTACAAGCCACCATGATTTCTTTCTGTCATGGTTCGGCCCGTAATGATTAGGCACGAGGAAGGCCGCGCCGCCCCGGCCCCGCCGGCCCATAGACACGTACCCGCGCGCCCTCGTGCGCCGTGAGCTTGTACTTGTGGTGCGGCTTGAGCGCGGGCAGCGTGAACACCTTGAACTGCTCCTCCGACGTGATGACCACGCGGTGCGCGCCGCTCTCCGGCAGCGGCGACACTCCGCGCTCCACCTGAACACAAGTCATTAGATCGTTGCCCACGCTACTAATTCACCGATTACGGCTTATTCGGTCACTTCCAAGATGTCTACGAGTAGCATATATTACAAAAGGAAAACAATAATTACAATGTGCATGTACTCGCACTTTGTTCGTTAATTACATACACATACAAATATCTTTAACATATACCTTGGTGTACAATCCTATGGTCATTTGTCCATAAGCTAAGCAACGACTGGGCGGAAATCAAACCCTCAAGCTACGAATCAGAGAGCAAGATGTCCTCCTTGTGCACACCGCCAATAGGATGTTAAAACATGTGTATGTATGTGCATAACTTTTGAACGTTTTCTTTAATGTTCGCTTTTGCACGCCAACATTTGTAGAAAAGAATTTAAAAATAATCCGATATTTTATGACAAAATAAACGGGGCTGTAGGAAAAACTTCACCGGCTCAGCTTCCATTATATAAATATTACTCAAGTCAATCTTCATCCAAATACCTCTAATGGATCAGGCAGCGGTACTGCAGCTCCATCTAACACTGTGATGCCAATGACGGGTGCTCTGTGTTTTAACTGAATTTCCTTTGCAAGTTGACATGTGACCTGTAAAAAATATATACAAATATGATTATTATTACAATCGTGTGGAATAAAACAAAAAAAAAATTGTTTGTATTTTGAGATACATATTTGCAGGTAACCGAAACTGTAAACCGAAAATAAAGTATTTCATTAACTATTTTTGATACTCACAGGCTCCTCTTTTCGTTTATTCGTGTTGGGAACGTGTATCGTAAACGCATACACTGTACCGTTGTTCGTTCCCGCCCATAGAGTTGGCGTCGAATTTTGTGCTGGAAATTAAAATTATTACTTAATATGTAACCAAAATATTATGAAACGTTTGAATTGAACTGAATACAGGAGAAGGATAAAACTTTAATCTGGACGTGACGTTATTGCGGAATGGCGAATTGCGATAATGTTTAAGCGTAATCATTTATTTGATTAATAAATTATTTATTGGTTAAGACATTTACATTGATTTACAAAATTCAATGTGCTACTTTACGAGCAAACAATGAGCACTTTTAACACAAAATAACAGACATGTGATAAAATAAATTACTCCTCTCGCTTCTAATCTTGTACTGTTGCCACAATGAAAAACTAAATTAAAAAAAAACAGCATCTTCAGTTTAACATTAAAAAAAACCTTATAAAATTTATGTTGATCATTTAAGAAAACAAAACATACCTTGCTTGACATGGAGACGACGACGACGACTATTTTCTAAACGTATAACATGTAATTCTACTGCAGTTCACTGCATTTCAAAATTTTCAAACTTTAGTGACAAATAAACAAAGAGTCCACAGATAGTTTTATTGTGCTCAAACCTAACAAGCAATAAACAACTCTTATCGCAGTTAACGACTACTGTAAAAAAAGTTAAAGAACAGAGAGAGAGAGAGAGAGAGATAATACAACAACAATAACAAAACAAGATGCGATCTCCACTCCAGGACACGTCTTGGCAAACGCAGTGTGGGATGTCCTCCGGGCCGCTGGACCGAGCGACGATCTACGTAAGATTGTCGACAGGCTGGATGAGGATTGAGGAAAAATGGGATGTCTGGCACAAATTTGGGGAGGCCTATGTCCAGCATGGAACTGCAATCAGCTGCATTGATGAGCTGATGAACAAAACAATACAATAAAGATGAAAAATATATTAAGAAGGGAAGAGAGATACTGACCGCTGACGAGGAAGGTGCGTGCGAAGTAAAGGCAGCGCACCATGGAGCCGAACGCGTCGTCCGTGGAGCGCGCCTCCACCGCGCGCTCCACCGGCTTCACGTCCGCGTCCGCGTCGCTCGGCTTGTCCGCCGCCCGCTTGGCGCCCGTCTACAACCGCGGCACGGAGTCAGCTTGTACGTACATTCATTAGTAACGAACACACAAATCATTATTCACTGTGTACGATTGAACGATTTATTTTTATACATTTTTGAACTTTCACAGTTTTAGACGTTTCTGATTCTACAGGACTTAAGCGCGGTTATTTTGTAACTCTCTGCGATTTTGTCTAAATATCGGAAGTTTTAGAAAATAAAGATGTATTCCGTGTTTTGAGCGTTTGTCCTTGGATGTTGTTTTTTTTTCGAACTACCGACACAGGATTAATTCCTAGTGGTGGCCAAAACAAGAAAATAGTTTTGTTTATAAATGTTCGCATTTTTAATATAAGCTCAATATTCGTCTTAAAAAAAATTATACTTTTATGTCATTGTTAAATCTATAAGCTTGCGAATACGTTCTTTAAATACACATATATATACGATATGTATCTACTTAAAATATCGAATAACAGAAAATCCAAAAAAAATATGTTTGGCCTATTTTTGTCTCCCGAAACGACTTGATCAATTCTGACACAATTTTTAGTGTGTACTTACTATACACAGTTGATAAATATAATTGAAGTTAAAAAAGGATTGAAGTAGCAAAAAAAAAATATATAATTTCACGGTAATACAGTAAATGATAGCATTTAGTAATTTATATAGTCATTTATTACCTGTGTTGGTGACGTAGGACTGGCAGACGTTGTTGTTTGACGTCTCTGCGATCGACCCTTTCGTAAACGTCTAAACGATTCTCTTAGGGATTTCTTAAAAGATTTCCGTCTTGAAATTGGCGTATCACCAGCGCCGGAATGATCTGAGGGTGAAAATTTTATTTTATTTACAAAACATAATAAAATAAAATCTATCATATCTGTTGTGAAACAAATTTCCTTACGGAAGCTGAGTTAACGTATGATTAGGTAAAATGTACATGAACAGCAAATCAAAGTGTTTGGCGACACCTGAGCGATGCGCAAAGCGGTCCGCACTCTGTCGTCGACCACTCAAAACACGTGTCGATCACTACAACTGGTAGAAGATCCGAACCTAAGTCGATCTTCACCGAGCTGATAATAGAATGAAACATACTTCATAATAAATTTAGTATATTATATATTACAAATGGGTTGCCAAAAAAATCTTGGACTGACTTTATAGTAGGTATCATCTCTTGCAACTCCTCGGGTGAAGACGCAAGTAATACTTGATCATCAGCATAGAGAAGACATTTGAACTCATTCATTCTCATGCCACTTTCACTCTCTTTGAAATCTGTCAAACAATTTTTCATGAACAGATTAAACAGCCAAGGTGATGCTACACATCCCTGTCTATCACCTTTTTCGATATTAAACCATTCAGTGTATGCCCCGTTGATCCTTACACAAGTACTAGAATACTTATAAAGAGATTGCAACGCTCGTATGAGGATACTGCTCACACTGTTCACGGACAATGCCGACCATAACTCATTCCTCACCACTCTATCATAGGCCATTTCTACTAACTTCTTTTTGACTAGCCCGGTGGCGCAGTTTGTAGTGACCCTGCTTTCTGCTCCGAGGGTTGTGGGTTTGATTCCCACCCCGAGTTTGGGTGTAATATAAATATTTATTTATTTATATATTTATATATGTATTATTTATAAGTATGTTTATTGAAAAAAAAAAAAAAATGTAACTATACCAGTTGGCTGTTACTTATAACAAAAGCATTAAGTTGCTTACTTTAGGAACAGACGACCGTGTTTGTATTGTGTAGTTATATATTTATTTATCTTTTCTAGGTCCACGAACGCGCAATTGACTTTCTTGTTTTTAGTCAAACACTTTTCGGTTATGCACCGCAAAGAAAAGACCTGATCTGTACATCCTATTTCTTTTCTAAGTCCCGCTTGTGCATTCCATACTTTTTCGTCTGTTTCACTCACAACCCTTTTGTAAACAATTTATTACCAAAATTATAAAGTATGTTTCATTCTATTATCAGCTCGGTGACGACCGTCTTAGGTTCGGATCTCCGGGCAACCGTTAGAAGCGCGCACGATACGCGCAGCACGCACCGTGCGGGTTGAGCGTGCACTTGTGCGTGAGCGGCGCCACGCGCAGCGCGTCGAGCAGCGCCAGGCCGTGCGCCGTGCCCGCGCACACCACGCCCCACTCCCACTGCGCGCTCAGCGCCGTCACCGCGGCCGGCGGGCTCAGCTGCCCCACCGCGCTGGCCTGCCGACAGACACATACACGACTATTGTTTATGGATTGCATATTTTTTAAAATATTTTATTCGAAATACATGATTTAAAAAAATAACGAGTGTACTTTAGATTGCAAAATTAAAGTAAAACTTCTTTAGCTCTATCTAACTTATATTTATCTCTCTCTCTCTACTTCCGTTCGCCTCACCCAATCACATTTTTCGTAACTCTCTCGTCACGCTTTCACCAACTTACTCCCCACGTCAAGCGTGGGTAAAGAAGTTTTACTTAAAAAAAATATGTCACATATTATTTTATAAGTACACTCACATAAATCAAGAAATCTTTGAAATGGTCATATTAATTTTTTCAAATATTTTTATATATGTGTTTTTAAATTGTACGTACTTACTATTTATATAGGAAACAATTTTGATAATTGTGACTATAAAAATAAAAATCCATAAGAATCAATGCTAAAATTAAATATATGCAGTTTAGCACACTGACATAAAACAGGGATCACCTTACCTGATAGCCAGCCGGGAATGTGAGTGGACCGGAGCGTAATGTCAGCTGGTCGTGTCCCTTCCACACAAATCCATCCCTATCTGATACGATATTAACCGGGATTGACTGAAAATAAAAGGAAAACCATTAAAATATTCAGTATTTAAGATTTCTAATTACTTTGATACATTTAAATCGTGTTAAAAGTTAGTACCTTAACTTCTGCCGTGCTAGGTGTTGTCTTTAAGCTAGCGATAACAATGTGTCCAGCCGCACCACCAATTGTCAGCATACCCGACAGAGGACATAGTAAAACCTGTAAATTAAATTATTATTAAGAACAGAATAACAAATGAAATATATAACAATTCAAGAAATTTCCAAAAACTCAAAGAGACAGTGGATGTCTTGTGAGCCTCCCCACTGTCCCCTCAAAGATCATATTAAGCTGTCAGTTCCGGTTAAGTACAGTTACAGGCTGAATCATATCGTCCTATAAAAGCAATGGAATGCTCACTCGTTTAACAGCAAGTCGTGGGTCATCACTGTATGGGTCAAAGTTTCCAACTCTTCGGAAAGGCGGCCATTCTTCTTCGTCGTTTTGACTATCGTTATTCTCGCCAATCTCCTCACCGCTGCAGGTTGAATTATTAGTAACATCATTTTGGTTAGATAATTCACACGTTTTGATCTATTATGTTTTCTACTACCCTACTTTTATACAATTCAACTAAATAACTGATTTAAAGTTTGCTAGGCACACTACAAACGCGAAGGCATAATAATTAACTGAATGCATAATAAAAAATTTAGGAAATTTTCGTTGAAATCAATTGTAAAACCCAATTTATTGGCAATACTTGTTTTATTATTTCTTTCCAAGTATTATACATATATACGTCACATTAAGAGTCGTAGACTTGCGTACTTCAAGCACTTTAAAGTAGACGACATGTCTTTTTTATGAATATGACTTCATGCATCTACACTACACATCGATGTCGATAAATGATTTAAAAGTAATGTTACCTCGGAGTCGATCGTTTCAGCCCGCTTCGGATAATAGTAAGCAATAAGCAAAAGATGAAACGTTAACTATGTCTCTCAAGCTCGACGCTAGCTTAGGTTTGTGCTAAGGTTCTTGAGTAAACGATAATATCAACAGAAAATTAATGAAAACTCGTGCGGAGCAACCAATATAAAGTACCGCCATAATTGTATGAGTCTAACTAAATAATGGTATTTATATGGAACATGGATTATATCAAATTAAAGACTTCTATAACTAAAAAAAAGTTATTAGAGCAAAAAGCTGAGAAGTTTTTGAAATTGAGTTTTTTTGAATTTCCTATTAAACTATAATTTCTATTCGTATCTTAATATTCTTGCTAACATAAATTTGGCAACCTTAAAATAATTGATCTTAACCAACCTTTTATGATTTTTTTTTTTTTAATGAATTTATCGTCTCACCTAAACAATGGTGCGGTGGTGTATTTGTAGAGAGGTGTCATAACAACTCCTGTGACGTCCCAGAAGTGCACCGAACCGTCTTCGTGTCCAGTAAGAAGCACTTGTCTGTCCGTGAGCTCGGGGGTTTCTACAATACCACCGGATATCGGCCACTGGCCTTCGGAGTAAACATTCTCTATTTGCTGTTGGCCTGTAAAGAGTGATATGATTAAAAATTACTTGATAATTTTTGCACTAATCTATCTATTCAATTAAAAAATAAATTCGTATATACTTTGCTAAGCGCAAAACTCGAGATTAGATGGATCAATTCGGCTAACTTCTTTTAAAGGTTTTTAATTCATCATAGAACTAAATGTCGTGAAACTACCAGAAGCACATAAATGTGTCGGAGCTCACCGGCGGCCACGATGTTCTCGTAGACGCCGTCGGCCACGTTGTCGACGAGCTGCGCCGTAGTGACGGCGGACGCGTGCACGGACACGAGGTAGGGCAGGCGCAGCGGCCGCCAGCGCGCGTCGCACAGGTCCAGCACCACCAGTTCCTCCTCGGCCAGCACCACCTAGGGGAAACCACATTGACTCATGTCCTATATACAGTAGAGGAACTAGCACTCACAATCTCACAAATTACGTATTTTCGAGTCCTCAAATCTTAAAGAGAGAGAGAGAGAGAGAGAAAGAGAGGGAGAGAGAGAAAGAGAGGGAGAGAGAGAAAGAGAGGGAGAGAGAGAAAGAGAGGGAGAGAGAGAAAGAGAGGGGAGAGAGAGAGAGAGAAAGAGAGGGAGAGAGAAAGAGAGGGAGAGGGAGAGAGAGAGGGAGAGGGAGAGAGAGAGGGAGAGGGAGAGAGAGGGGGAGAGGGAGAGAGAGGGGGGGAGAGGGAGAGAGAAAGAGAGGGTGAGAGAAAGAAAGAGAGAGAGAGAGAGAGGGTGAGAGAAAGAAAGAGGGTGAGAGAAAGAAAAAGAGGGGGGAGAGGAACAGGACGGAATTTTTAATTTTACTATTAATATCTTTTAACCTGACAATTTTAATATTGAATAGCACACAATAAACAGTGAAATTTCGTGTTATACATGTTTGTTTGAGAATAAATACGTAATTTTAAATAATTTCCTCACCAAGCAAGCAGCCACTTGGTTGACTGTCTGCACTTGAATTTGTGCAGGGGTGTCTGGTCTTGTTTCTTGTAGAGGTACTCCGTCTGGAGGTACAGGAGTTGTTGTGAAGAAATCTATCACCTAAAACAACATTTCGGAATGTATAAATACTGTGTACAATATGTAGTAACGTTACGAGTATATAGAGAAACAACTTGTTTATTACGTAATATATAAATAAACTAGCTATGCCCCGTGGTTTTACTAGCGTTAATTTGAGGGAAAAACGTACCTATATATTGTATAGCCTTTCTCGGTAAGTGGAGTATTTAACACAAGAGAATTTTTCAATTCGAACCAGGAGTTCCTGAGATTAACACGTTCAAACAAAGATACAAACTTTTATCTTTATAATAATTTTTTTTTTTTTATTACTACTATAGATAGTAAAATAATAACAATTTTTGGTTGATACCAACATTTAGATAATATAATGAAACACACAAAAATAATAAAGCAGCAAAAAAGATCAACAATACAGAAATAGGTGTCACTCTAAATCATAACATATTAACAATCATTTCGAAAATATCTATAAGTTTTTAGGTATATAATTTTACAATGACAAACTTACACGACTTGTGAAATCGAAGGCAACGTGTTTTTCGCCCTGTTGTACGGTAACAGTGTACTTGTCAGAATATGATGATCTGGGCATGCCTCCTGCAATAGGAAAGATATGTTTAGATACAAACTACTTACACAGACATTATTGACCTACCTTTCTCTGATTTTCTTTTAAGCAACCTTGATTAATTACAAAATTTTTAGTATATTATTACTCTTTAAGACACGTATATATGTCAACTAGGTACTGCAGTAAAAATCGATACAAAAACAACATACACACTACACAAAAAAAGGAGATATATACTTTGTGTAATCTGTATCTTTTAATTTGAAAACACAACGAACTAGCAAAAAAAATTAAACCAACATAACGTGTTTTAATTTGATATAACAACAGACTATTGAAAAAAAAAGACCAACAAATCAACGTACCTGCATATATAATAATCTCATCGCCGTCCACGCTGGTCCGGGTGAGAATCTTGGAGATGGCCTTGCAGGGGTAGGGCCCGTAGGGCGTGACGGGCTCTTTGAGCGGCCGGTCGCTCGCCGCGGCCGCCACCTCCCAAGTCACATATGAACCGTCGTTGTGTGATGACGTGAAGTGTTCACCTGGTGGATATTATAATGTTAAACAAAAACTGTCTTATACGTTAATAATGTTTTTCTATGGAAGTACAGATGATGTATTATGTTATGTATACTTTTGACAATATTATTTTAATTTTCTCACATGACAAGTAGCTTCTAACAATAAATTATAAAATATAATTTATTTATTTTAAACTTTATTGTACATCACAAATGCATTTTAAACAAAGTTTAAAGATAGTTTCATAATAGGTCGGGGAAAAAGTCTTTTCGTATTTTCTAGTAAAAAGTTACAAAAAATTTTTTTTTGGTTGCAGTTTTTGTACTTCGCTGGTTTTGATATAGAGAAAAGGTGACATTTTAAAAATGGAACTAAAAATCATCAATTTTCAATTATAAAATTTTCAAAACAAATAAAACAACTTTGAGCCAAAGTAAAAGAAGAAGAAGAAGAAACAACTTTTCAACTTTTTTCCCTCCGTCAAAATTGGTGAATCCAACGAAGAGATTCAGAAAATTTTACAGTTTCACTTTAAAACGGAAAAGATGCGAATCAAACCACAAAAAAAATATTGTGATATTTATGGACCAGCAGAGCCCAAAATTAAAACTACTAAACGGTTTTTTACGATCGATTTTTGTCTTGATATTAAAAAGATGTTTAGAATTCCCTGATGGGTGTAACACAAAAATAAATTGGTACGTACTAAAAGTACGTAATATTGTACCGGGAGTTCAATAAAACCTCTAAATAGGTACCTCCAACATCATTCCAGCATAAACTCTCCAACTGCTGGTTAGAGACGAAGGTGTGTGTGGGCGCCGCAGCCACCCTGTCCCAGAGCACTACCAGACCACGGTTGTAGCCGATGAGGATACGACTCGGTGTTTTTGGGTGTTCGCAGACTGATTCCACTGCACCCGGGTTCACTTTGAAGTCTTCGGGACAGCTAAAAATGGAAAGTACCTTTTTATGGGTTTGAAAATTAGAGAACAATTAAAATTTCCATACATTCAACTTTAACACTTTTTAGTTTTACAGGACTCGGGGTGACGATGATATCTGCAACGTCGTCGAAATATCGGGAGTTTCTGATGCAAATATTGGGAAGACCATTGTTATTCGTAATAATATTAATATTAAGTTGTTTTCGACTACATTATTTAACTGTAATTTCTCTGGACATTAAATTTCAATTTTCGGTACTCACTTTTGCATGACTACATCTTGATAAATAACGTCCTCGCTGAGTGTGAACGCGTTGCAGTCGATGCTGTAGAGGTTCCCTCCCTCTGTGCCGAGGAGCAGGTTCTTTCCTGAAGACTCCACGCATATCGACGATATCTTTTTGTTCTTGCCTTCGAAAGCGTGCGACTTTAGTTCTACAAGGGATTTTTCGTTTATTTCCCATAAGTGTAGACTGTTATCGTCGCATAGTGATATTAAACGGCCTGTGCCTGTAATTGATACGGAAAGCATAGATTAAAGTTATTAAATTTGAACTAGTAAATCAACCATTAATGTATACAGTTACAGTTTTTGCGTTCATCGTATTAAATAGTTTTTTCCAATTCCTAAAATTCAACAAAATAAAGAAGGGTTTCTTTTGACAAATACCAGAAAATACTATAAACATGTAAATTTAAAAGAACTGCTAAACATGTACAATTAAATATTGTAATCGATTCCTCTAATTTTCAAAAATCTTGTTATGTTGCGAGGCTTTAAAACGGAGCAGTAAACATAAACACGAGAGTGATTGAGTAGGTAATCTAGTGAATTTTATAATAATTGGCGAGCAAACCAAGCGTGCATGTTTACGCTAGGTGCGGTTACTTCATCCGATACGCGGACACGGTCTAATAACGACACATTTCTATTTCTATGCAAGATAATTGATGACTTTTGTGATTTAAATATTACAATGGTTATATCAACAAGATTACAGAAACTCGATAATATAAGTCAGTCAGTCAGTCAGCTCAGCCTTTTGCAGTCCACTGCTGGAGATAGGCCTCCCCAAGTTCGCGCCAGACATTCCGGTTTTCCGCAATCCTCATTCAGCCTACACCGGCAATCTTACGTAGATCGTCGGTCCAACGGGCCGGAGGACGTCCCACACTGCGTTTGCCGAGACGCGGTCTCCACTCCAGGACTCAATATTATAAGCATTACATCTATTATTGTTTGAAAAATTAATAAATTTGTATAGTAAATATAGTCTAAGATCCATCTGCCAACACTCTCGATTTTTTGTTTTACATATACAAAAATAAATCTATACTAATATTATAAAGTGGTAAAGTTTCTAACTTTGTTTGTATGTAGGGGGTAATCTTCGCAAATACTGATCCGATCACGATAATTCTTTCACTAACAGAAAGCTACACTGTTCAGGAGTGACATAGGCTATATTTTATTTTAATTGAACTAAAAATTCAGTGAAAAATCTTATATATAAAATTCTCGAGTCACAATGTTAGTTAGGTACAATACTCCTGCGAAACGGCTGGACTGATTTTTATGAAATTTTATGTGCGTATCAGGGAGGTCCGAGAATCGGCCAACATCAGTTTTTCATACAGCTAAGTTATGGGGGGGGGGGGGAATTAAGGGAGGCTAATAACATATATGGCAAAACAACGTTTGCGGGGTCAGCTAGTATAAAATAAATTGACAACCATTAAGCGGATATGTGAAGTTCCGTCTCTAGTTAAGATCTTACAAAGAGTTTTTTCTTAGTTTTTCAATAGTTAATATATAATCAAAATTTCAACCGAAAAACAAAAAACAAATTGTAAGAAACCTGATTTAGGTTAAACCGTAATGGTTATAATATATAGATTAATACAAAAAAAAAAAACTAAAATAATATAAATATTAAATATATAATATTTAACTCAATTTGTTTTAATCCAGTAAATTAAAATTAACACGCAAATATCACATGTTCAACAAAAATACCTATTGTAATATCTACATTCTAAGAATTAGACACATTTGGTTAGGTATATATTTAAATAGTTTGAAAGCACTTTATTTACAAGTATGACCTTGCGACTCAATAAGAGGAAGGAGTTCTGATGATTCAGTATAGCGTTATATTTAATATTAAAGAACGTACCGACCAAGCCATTTTTATGAATATGATTAATTAAAATGTACAGACGATCTTATTAAGTTGTAATGCAGTTTCAGTTGTTTTTAAGGAAGTTTTCTTTACTTGCTTTTATGGAGTACTAGCGATCCGTCTCGGCTTCGCACAGTTGCAAAAACTATCAGTGTTCTTCTACTGTATTATGCATAAATTATACATATAAACCTTCATCTGGAATCAATCTATTTAGTAAAGAAAACCACATCAAAATCCGTTGCGTACTTTTTTAAAGATCTAAGCATACAGACAGCGGGAAGCGACTTTGTTTTATGCTATGTAATGAATATATATATATTATACTAAAATTAATTATATCCTAAAACTTGTCTTATATTATACATACGATTCAGCCTGTAACATCACACTGCTGAACATAAGACTCTTTTTCCATGTAGGAGAAGGATCGAGCTTCATTCACCACGCTGCCGCACTTCGGGTTGGCGGATACATTTCTTACTATGTGTAACGATCGCTATCAGGTTATATGATAATAACTAGGACCGACAGCTTAACGTGCTTAAAAACCGGGTTTAAATGAAACAGACGCCTACGAGGCTGACTAAATCAAAAAAGGCGGGACGTAAATGTTATGCTTATAAGCGCGATAATTTAGGAGGTCAACTGTCAATGACATTGTACAATTTTGTTATCTCTTTCAATTAAATAAGTCTAATAAAAACATTTTTATTTCACCATCATAATTGAAAATACCTACAAAAACTTAATATATAATAATTTTAAGTATATAATAGTGGTATCCAAGATGTTGTGTGCCATTGACAACCGCTCTATTGTATTGGTTGGTGAAGGCGCCAAAACACTGTCGGTCGCCGATTCGAATCCCGCTCGGATTATTGTGTATATATTTCTTTCCGGTCTGCGTGTCTATTCTTTTCGGGTCTTTCTATTGTGAGACGGAGAGTACATAAAGTCGTCAGTCCTAGTTGTTATCGTAGATACCTGGCAGCGATCATTACGCTTACTGTGTATGCAATAGAGCGGCGTAGCGGATTAAGCTCTGACACTTATTCTACACGGAGAAAAAGGTGTATGACCAACTGTGGGATGATATAGGCAGAATCAGTCTATAATATATATATATATATATATATATATATATATATATATATATATATATACAATATATATACGTGTGCTATGCTGTATGTAAATATAGACTATTTCTATAGCTCTACATTACTTTTTACAGTTGAAACTTGTAAATTCAACCAGAATATTAATATTTAATGTGTTTTTGCTAACCGGGTATAAAATGTATCTGTGTTACGGCCGAATCTGGATTTGTGTGCTGGCCGTAAAGTTCGACGCCTGGCCTTCCATACACTTTGAGGGCTCCTGACGCAGTTCCCAGGGCGGCGAGTCGTAATAAAGGGTCCCAGGCTAGGGCTGAAGCTCTGTGTGGGAAGCCGTGTTGGACTGTCTGTGGACAAGAAAATAACTTTTTTAGAAATTGTTACGTTTTGAAATATTTAAATATTATTGAAAATAAATATAAGAGTTAAAAATGTTTAAATATGATTTATTACTGTAGGTATATTAACACATTTTAAGATATTTAATTTTTCTTTCCTTATATCTAAAATCCAGTATTGTCTACACTTAACTCACAAATTTAAAGATATTCTAGTTATATTTGATAATATGCTAGTTTTTTACTTTAAATTTAACATGTGAAGGTTATCGTTATTAAAAGGAAATATCGATTTTATTTACTACATAAACACTTTTACGAAATATATTCAATTATGCGCATTAAAAATATAATAATTTTCAAGTAGAAACAAAAAAAATGTTAAACATCAAATAATTATTTTAAATTTGACAACAATAGGCGTATCTATCAACATTTCCCTTAACTGTTGACGGTGATTCAAACGAGGAAATTTTATTTTTTATTTTATTGCTAAAAGTACCAATATAATTTCAGAAGTTTTTCAACAATACGGTACTACAAACTAAGCTAACGAGTACACGAGCACACAAGCACATATCCACACACTCACGCAACCACACGCACACATGCATACACAAACACACACATACATTTATTTAGACACACGAACACTCTTCATGCCCGTGCACAGTACACATCGACATTGTACATAGTTCTTTAATAGCAAAATGTTTGCCTAAAAGTGGTGATTAATTTATTAAGGTTCTTAGTAAAGAAAAGTTTATAAGGTTTTATCTTTGTAAAAAGTTTAGAGCCGTAGCTTAGTAAAAATAAATTGATCTCGAAATATTAACATACATATTAAGCAACTATAATGGACACACCGTACTGTTTACAAAACATGCACAGACTTTTTTTTTGTTACATATTATTTAATTACGGTATTTGAGATAATACATCGAAAGAAAAATGATATGTAAAACGCATAGCCACGACATGGACAAACAAAATGCAATGACTCAACAATCCTGTGTCGTACAAGTGATCCTACT
Organism: Melitaea cinxia; assembly: GCF_905220565.1. Classification (NCBI taxonomy): domain Eukaryota; kingdom Metazoa; phylum Arthropoda; class Insecta; order Lepidoptera; family Nymphalidae; genus Melitaea; species Melitaea cinxia. The sequence goes on from NC_059403.1 coordinate 14,177,502, forward strand.
TCACGTGAATATAAATTACTCTGTAAATGGTCAACAGAACCCAAAGACCTTACACAGTGATAGTCATGCAAAAAAAAAAATGAGAATAATACAGCGAATAACTAAAGATAGCTCTTTTTAATATTATTGAACCTAAAAGTAAAAATAAAACTTATAATGACTGATATTAATTATTGGATGGAGGATACCGATGACTGAAATAGTTATAAACGTTTTGAGGCAAAAAAACGAGGATATCTATTTTGTAAAACTAATTTTCGCACATTTTCAGACAAGATTTAGAATATCAGAATAAAGGATACAAAGCATATTCCTATTCATTCATAGGTAAAACTCCTAACGTGACGGGTCTAATATAATCACACATGCCACACAGTGCTGATTTACCGCATCCTTACCCATTTGCTATCGTGTCAACATTATCTCATGATGAAGGCTTCGTAAATATTTAGTCTACGATTTTTTCAACGACACGTCAACGCAACGTCGAGCTTTTTAATCAACGCATGATTTAGAGGAACGATTTGTTTATTTGCATTGAGCCATTTGTTTTTGTCGGATAAACATTATTTAGAATTATTATGATTGCGGCTGATCAATCACACACACACACATATATAGGACACACATATATTAGGTACTATGGTGTTTTTTAGCTTAAAAAAATGGTACATAGAACTTTTTTGAAGTCCGTTACAAATAGGTAAGGTCGTAGGTACATACTGACAATTGTACAATACAACTATATACAATAAACTAGATATATAGACTTTATAAGTTAACGAGTGATAGATGAGTAATTTACATAATGTACAGAGCAATAAAATGTAAAATTTCGTAAAAATTACATTCAATATTACTTAGGTGACGTAATTAGGTAATTAAGAATCAATTATGTAATGGTAGCTACGAAAACTTACATAGCACGATGTCTGAGACGCACTTAGGCCGTTTTAACTTTCGATTTATAACTGCAGCATTAACAAAAAAAAAAAAAAACATACATTGAAAAACTACTTTGTGTTTAGTATATTTTCTCTACTCATGGTTTTCTGTAAGAAATCGCTTTTAGATTAAGGCTGATTTTACGAATTTCTTTTAAATATTGTTAAATGTAAGCTATGTGGCTACGGCAGTAAAGAATATAGCCACCTCCTCTCTTCCCGTGGCTGTCGTAAGAGGCGACTAAGAAATAACACAGTTCCATTACCACCTTGGAACTTAAAAAGCCGACTGTTGGCGGGATAACCATCCAACTGCTGACTTTGAAATACACAGGTCGAAGACGGGCAGCAGCGTCTTTGGTGCGACAAAGCCAGCCCTGCGGTCACCAACCCGCCTGCCCAGCGTGGTGACTATGGGCAAAACACATGAGATCACTCTATTTTTGGAGCGAACTTGTGGAGGCCTATGTCCAGCAGTGGACTGTAATAGGCTGAAATGATGATGATGATGATGAGTGATTGTTAAATGTTGTATTTCTAAGATAAGTGCTATAAAGTATTAGTAAGTATATTAGTACTGTAACTAATTAAATGAATAATTGTTACCATAAAATGTTAATTTTTTTATACATGTCTTGAGTGTAATTAGGACCTAAAAATCTTTATAAAAACGTATTATTGTAAGTTGACATAATTATGACCGCACTTAGTAAATATGCACATAGATTCGCTATTATTGATTGACTATATTTGTATATAAAAAATGACACATAATAATGAATAATAACGGTTACGACAAAAGATAATAATACGTGGGAATATTTCACACGTAAATCTGCGTATAGCGTTATTCTGTTACGTGATCAAAAATGTACATCTTGCATTCCTAGTAACAGAGCGAACGATTTGTTACGTAAATATATATTTTATGCTGGTTGCTATATTTGGGAAACAGTTCGTTTTATTAACAGTATGAAAGGGAATCTTTTTAAACGACTTCAAAAAATGAGGAGGCTCTCATTTAGACTGTATTATATTTGTGTCGACAGTTGATGAGTTTTGTAGTCCCGTTTAAATTTTGGTCGTGATCTGATGTCATTTAAATTATCCCTAATAATTGTGTATTTGGTTATTTCTTCGACTATCTACATTGTACTACTAGTCGATGTAAATTGAAGTCGGCTTTTCGTCTTTTTTTTTTTAATTTAGATGATAACGTATTCGAAATTTAACGATTCGTCAAAAAACGAATCGTTCTTCTAAATATAGAAACCGTTCTGTGATGTGTAAACAGAAATGAATGCTAATGTATCCTCTTATCGAATTTTAACGTGTTTCAGATAGCTACCGTTAATTGTTGGCTTATCTTAATTATCTTGAAGAAATGTCTGTCAGTTATGTCTAATCGTTTTAAATGTGATATTTATAGAAATTCTTTTGTTTATGACATTTAAATTAACTGAGTTTATACTTTGAACTGTTGGGTTATTTTCCTATTTTGTATCGATTAATACCTAATACTTACCTACGTTTCTAAGACGTTATTATAGTTTTATTATAAACTCGCTAAGTTTCAAATCTACAAACTTTCAGATTTTTGAAGTTACACTATGTACAGATATGAGTGTACTTATTTTTAGCTGTTAAAGCACATACATGCACGCGGCAAATTTTTAATATTTTTTTATGGTATTACCAAACATACATCAATAAATAATATAACGACGCGTAGACACAGTGGTAATAGCAATAGACTGATAATAACAGGTTCAATAACCACACATGACAAACATTTGTATAGAATATATAAATAGTCTGGCCATAAATACTGTAACATAAAAACTTTTCTCAACATTTTAATTATTTTAAAATTGGAACACGTATATTATTTCAAAAACTTATTTCGATTTTGCGCCATTTCACATAATTTTTCGTGTTCATTATCAAATTACAATATGGAATGGGGAGTTAAAGAAAATAGGATTGCAGTGATTGCCTTGCACAAAGTGGGTATGGAGCCGTCGATCATATTCCAGACACTTTAAAAGCTTGGTATCAGCCGTATGTTCGTATATCGTTCTATCAACAGATACAGCAACACTTCGTCTGTCGAAGACCAGAAAAGATCGGGGCGGCCGCGTGTTGTTAGGACTACAAAGGCTGTTAATGCTGTTAAAGCCAGAATTCGTCAAAACCCCATTAGGAAGCAAAAAATCTTATCGCGAGAAATGAAGATTCCCGCTAGGACTCTGTCGCGTATTATAAAACAAGACCTGAAGCTCGGTGCTTATCGCCGATATACAGGACATGAACATATACAGGACATCAATCTTTACAATTAAAGAGAGTGGATCGATCAAAACGCTTTCTGTCGCGATACGCAGGTGAAAGGCACAGAAATATCCTTTTTACCGATGAAAAAAATTTCACGATTGAAGAATACTACAATAAACAAAATGATATAGTGTTCAGTTCTAAAGAAGCTGCTCAAGTTGTCGGAAAGGTACAACGTGGTCATCATCCTGCGTCAGTGATGGTTTGGTGGGGCGTGTCTTATCAAGGAGTCACAAAACTACATTTTTGTGAAAAAGGGAGTGAAAAATTCAGCCTAGTGTTGCCCAAATTCAGTCTTGGTCTTGCAGTCTTGGTCTTGTTCTTGCGTTTTTGCAAGACCAAGACCAAGAACAAGACCGCGTATTTTTAGCAAGACCAAGACCAAGACTGAGCGTGCAAGACTTGAGCAAGAACAAGACATAGCCTGCAAGACTCTTGCGTCTTGCAGCTAGGACTTAGCGCTATTTCACTGAGTAGTTAGGTGTAACAGTTCGGTGTATAGGTAGGTACGCTTAGGAATTCTATGAGACGCAAAAAACTGTATCAAAGAATATGAAAAACTGGACCTATGCGCATTACGACTAATACCATAAACATAGCGAATAAAAAAATATCTATTAAACACATTAGCATTCATTTCTGTTTCTGTAAAACTGAGTGCATGCATAGTTATGTTTTAACCATCGGCACTTTGATAATGCGGCATCAAAGGTTTTGTACTTACTTCTCAAAGAAATTTGCCGCTTTTCGGAAGTACATGGTTATGATACACGCGCCGGCGGCTTCTTTTAAAACAATCGTTGCCGCCACGCCGAAATCATAACATTTGACACTATTTGATTGCCGCCATAGGGCGTAGGTATACTCATGCAAAATAATTTCGAATTTTAAGAGTACCTACAGGTGTTCCAAAGAATAAATAAGTTTCAGAGTGCTTAGAATGAAAATGAATACATTATACTGATCACGCAAGTAGTATTATGATTAGGATAAAATGGTAAGGATAGGTAGTAGATGTCATATTAATTCATTCTAGTAAGTATATATTATAATATTGATTACTTATATGGTTTTAAACTAATTACTTAGGTACTATTATTGTACATTTAATCATTATATTTCTTAAGTTTTTACAAGAAAAAATAGCAAAAAGTGTTCAAATATCACCCGTTTAATAAATATTGTAGCCACTTTTAAATATACTTGAAACGTGTAAAAAAATTCTACAAATTAATAAAATAATATAAAAAGCGTAGGTACTTACCTACTAATAAAATAAAAAGCCTGCGATAAGAGTTTTGTATTACTTACCAGCCCGAATATCTCTGAGAGAGATGATGAGAGTAAGTATTTACTAGCTGTGCCCGCGACTTCGTCCACGAGGAATAGTAACTTTGGAGGTATAGTGACGTTCAGGACTTATTTATTTATTTTAAAACTTCTGTCATCAAACATACAAACGAACTCTTCAGCTTTATAATATTAGTATAGATGTACGCCAAAACATTCACTTATATGTAAAGAATAGTGATTGGCACTAATTCTTTACATATATTTTATTCACGCGTCGCGTCTGTACAAGTAGGTAATATTTAGTGTGTGTTTGTACGCCGCACGCGGCATTGTTTGATTTGCGGCGGCATCCTTTTCATAGAGCCGGCACGTGGCGAGGCGGCGCGGTAGAAAGCAAGGAAACGTACTATAAATAAAGGAATTATTTTAATTCCAGTCATTTCCAATTGAGCTGTGCTTCGAGTCCAACTTAATAATTGTTTTTACTAATTCTCGTTGTTTTCTAAAAACGTATCACGTGTACAATTTAATATGAGTGACGAAGATTCAAATTATTCTAGTCCCGAGTAACGAGAGTTTGAGTCACAGATCTAAAAGACCCAAAAGCAAATTTGAGGAGTTTTTCGAAATAATTCATGCATCCCAAACTGCCTTCTGTAAATTGTGCCAACATAAAAAGATTGAAATAAAAATGAAAAACAGAAACACAGGCTTAAGGAAACATCTAATATCTTTCCACAAAAAGGAATCAGAAATATTTCTTCCTGTTAAACCAAAATTAAGTGGAGATATCACAAGCTTTTTAGTAACCGCTGGAAGAAGTGGACAGGTAAGAATATTTTTTTAACAGTTAAAAGAATTTTAACTCTGCGTAGCTATTCATGCGATACTTTCAAAAACGCCATTAACTTACGTAAGTATTTTTGAGTTAGTGGTGTTTTCATCTAGGGGTGCGACATATTAAGTATGTAATTATCGTCTTAAATATTTTTTATAAACACCCATATTTTCATTTAATCGGCCAGTAACAACTAAGTACTTTATTTTGGTAAATTTCAGTACAGTGCAACCTTAATATAACAAATATCAATTTAACGATTTTCTCGATTTAACAACAACAAACCTCCTCCTCTTATACGCTCAAACCTAGTATGTTTTAAATAATAACACAAGATTTATTGTTTTGTTTCAGTCGGAAAACAGCAGTGACAACATCACGACAGCTACAGTTGATTGGGTGGTGAAAAAATATCTTCCCTTCTCATTTTTCGATGACGAAGCTACACAAGTATATTTTCGATGTATTTGCCCTAATATGGTGTTTCCTAAAAGGTCTACACTTAGAAGGAAAGTCAAAGAGCGATTTGAAGAGCTCCAATTGAATCTCAAGGAACGACTTCAACAATTATCATCTAAAATGTCTTTTACCATTGATGGGTGGACGTCAATTGCTGGTAGGAGTTACTACGGGGTTACTATTCATTATATAGACAACGAATGGAAGTATCAATCTGTAGTTCTTGATTTTATACCATCACGCGGTCGACATACTGGGGAAGATATTGCAACGATTTTCCATGAATGTTTATTGGAATATGGCATAATTGATAAAATACAAGGTATCACGGTCGACAACGCAACTGCAAATACCAAATTTATGTATGAACTGGGCAAACAGCTGCCGCCACACTTTGATTCAGACAATCAACATTTCCGGTGCTTTGCTCACATTTTAAACCTTGGTGTACAAGATTTATTAAAGACCTTAGCATTACACTGTGAGTCTGACACTAACGCGCAAGATCAGCAGTACGAAGACTATGCAGACGAAACTGAGGATGAGGAAGATGAAGAATCTGCACCAAATATTGCTGACTCGCGTACATCTGTAACAAAGTTACGCAGTATTTCCAGTAAAATAAAAAGAAGTGAGATAGTGAAGAAGAAGTTTCAGTCTGCTTGTGAAGCAGCTGGCGTGCCATCAAATCTAAATGCCATTCTTGACTGTCCAACGAGATGGAATTCCACACATGATATGATTGGATTTGGTTTAAAAGTGAGAGCGGGCATTGACATATTGTGCAGTTCTGTCACCGAATTAAATGATTTTCAAATCACAGCTAATGAATGGCAGGTACTCGAAAAATTACATAAATTTCTAATAAACTTTAAACTTTTAAGTACAAAACTTGGTGGAGACAAATATGTTACATTACCGCTAGTCATTGTATCATTCAATCTCTTGCTAGATAAAATTGAATCCATGGTAAAACAGTTAGATGAGAAACCTAATCGATCTGAAGTGGATGAAAGGCTCATTCTAGCTTTCCAAGCAGCTCGAGACAAAATGCTTAAACATTACAAGAAGAGCAACTGGATTTATTGTACTTCTTTAATTTTAGACCTAAGGCATAAGGCTCAGACTTTTGACCTGACAATGTGGGGGAAGCAACTTAAAACAGAAAGTCTGCGCAAGTTCAATGAACTTTATGAAGAATATAAAAGTCTACACTCACTGAACAAATCTCTGGAATTACCAGAAAAAGAAAATAAAGTATGTGATGAAGATGAAGACGTAATAGACTTTGATAAACTCTATGAATGTCCCTCGACGTCATCTGGATCTTGTCTTCAAGGCTTAGTGATAGACGAGTTGGAGGAGTACCTGAGAAAACCAAGAACTGCCAGCTCGGAAGACATTTTAGATTGGTGGAGGACGCATGAGACAGAGTATCCGATTTTATCGAAAATGGCCCGTGATTTTCTCTCAATACCTGCAACTTCAGTACCTGCTGATAGGTTATTTTCTAAAGCATCATTAGTAATTAGAAAACATAGAAATAGGTTAAGTGATGAGTCAGCCAGATGGTTACTTTGTATTAATTCTTGGTCAAAAAAATTGATATAAAGTATCATAACCTAATGATAAAGCTGTTGATTTGTGTTGTATTTTATTTTTTATTCAAATAAATGATAAATCGTAAAACTCTTTTACTAAATTTCTTATAAGTTGAGGGTTCAATCTCTTTCTAGACAGATAAGTATTGTTCTTTAAAATACAGTCAAGTTATTGTAATTAATTTGTTTTTTTTACATGTTTTAGCAAATGTAAGCTTATAAATCATAAATGTTTATTAAGAAACAGTTACTTCCATGGAAAACGACATATGGGTCAGTTGATTTTTCGAATTTCTTATCAAATCTTCAGTTATTTATTAATCTGCTTGATCTTTACTATGGCTATGTTAATTCAAGCTCACAATGTTCCAATTCTAATACGTTTTTCTAAGATTTAAAGTAAACTTTAATAAATAGTAATAGACTAATAGGTAATTGCAAGACTTGCAAGACTCTTGCTGCAAGACCAAGACCAAGACCAAGACTGGGAGCGCAAGACCAAGACCAAGACCAAGACCAGGTGTATTGGCGCAAGACCAAGACCAAGACTGGCTAAGACTCGTCTTGTTCTTGCATTTGGGCAACACTACTTCAGCCTCAAGTTACAGTCTTGTATCATGTTGTGAAACCTCTCAGCTTTTAAAAATATACAGTGGACTTTCCAGCAGGACTCTGCACCTGGTCATAAGGCACGAACTACCCAAGCCTGGCTTGAAACCAACGTTGCGGACTTTATAAGAGTTGAAGACTGGCCCTCATCTAGCCCAGACCTCAACCCTATAGACTTCAAATTATAGTCAGTTTTAGAGGACATGGCCTGCTTTAAACGACACGGCGACATTGAGTCTCTTAAAAAATCTTTGGAGCAAGCAGTGGCGAAATTTCCCTTGGAAACAGTGCGTAAATCCAAAGATTCGTGGCCAAAGAGATTAAAAGCCTGTATAAAAGCTAAAGGTGGCCATTTCGAATAGAATATTTTTTTTTATTTTTGCCGAGACGTTAATAAATACGTTGGTATAAATTTGAATAATATTACATTTAATGAAACAACTTTCACGTCACGGGGGGACCATGGTTGCTGTAAAGTATCCGAAACGTCGGGAATCAAAAGATAATAATAAACCGCGATAAAATCCGAAAAAAGTTGTTTCATTAAATGAGTAAAATTCGCGTAAACATTAGAAAACAATAATATTACATTATTTCATTTAAAAAAAAAATGCATTTTCATTTGTAACAGAACTTCTGGCTGGACTAGGTAGATCATGCAGATTTTTGTCGTGGTCTAAGTGTCTGAGCTTTTGTTTTGTTTTTGTTTCCGGAAACCGACACAGCATTCAAATCCTAGTATTTATTCTACTATCCATTGAGTGTAAATCGTTTACTCTCACTTGTCATATGACACAAAAGAATAAATTATGGATGATAGAATTAGTTTTTGGGTTTGTTTTAGACATAGTATCCTAAACACAAGTTTGTAACTACTTGTAATTGCCAGCTGTGTTTATTTATTTGTGCTTGTAACATGTAATCTTCTAAAACGTTACTTGCAGTCGTTGAATCTAAAATCTAATTAACCCATAACGACTAACGGTTTATGAAGGTGTAATTATACCTTCGTGTAAATACATACAGTTTATATATACATATATATAGTGACTGTACATTTAGCTCTCGAATGTGAAAGTCCGGTACGTAATACAAATGGCGTACAAAAGAATTATTTAAGCTGTGTCCGTCCTACGCATTTATTTGAATGCGACAAACAAGGCCTTTATGCATTCATTCTGTTAGATATTGTTTTCTATATTTGTAAGTTCGGATATTCTATTTCGTATACACATATTAAGCAGTTTCACTAAAACTATTCAGATATAAAAAAAATTATCGCCAAAATGTATGTACGTGTATAACATCACAGCGACTGCACCAAACTGGATTATTTGTTATTAAAAATAAATAAATAGAATTATAGAAAATATTTTGTAAAACTTAAATATGTATTAACAATCGCGCTCGTTTTGGTGCGAGTAATCGTCATAATTCGATTACAGTTCGGGACGATATTTCTAATTGTACCAATATTTGTTTCTGGTCTAGTCGTGTGTTCTTGTGGATCTCACTACCCGTGCTGTGTGAAGCACTTAAAATCCTCAGTTCCGGTTGTGATCATACACCTGATACCAATCGTTATTTATGATAGGGAAATTATCCTCCCATCGGAGGCTTTTGCCCAGAAGTGGGACATTACATACTGATTAAATTTAAATCAGAAAAATATACTAAATTATCAAATGTATTCATTTAAAATATTTGTACATTTTGTATGGGTACGTTAATTTGAGATCGATATATTTTGTTATAAACTGAATTGGACTAGATCAGAATTTTTATTATAGTAATCTATTATTCAATATGAATACCCATCGTCAGTAATCATAAAATACTGGAATGGTTATCAAATTAATGTGCGTTATCTTTCGTTAACGATACCAAAATAGATACACAATTAAATATTAAGAGTATATTGCTTGCGGTTATGATCGTCTGGTACATGAGTACTGAAACCTCAAGACCAGACTAATGGACCGGTTTGGTACCGTTATAAGTCCTAGTTTATAACGACGGGATTTGTTGCTTTTTTGAGTGTTATAACAATAGCAAATAGAATCAAATTACTTTAAAGTTTGTAGTTCCTTTTGTTTGTAAATTTAGAAAAAAATAAGTGCAGTCTGCTACAGACAGCTGTAACTATACATATAAATAACACTTTCCTCATAACCGTTAAACCATCAAATAACGATTAGACAGCCCGCACGGTTTTAACCGTGAAAACGTTTTTACACGCAGATGGAATGTAATTACAACAAAAGTATATATTTATTTTGTCTGCAACAAGAAAATCAGATATTTGATCAGAATCTCAGTAGAAGTATCGGGTAAATGTTGTTTAAAAAACCCGTAGCAGTGCGAGTGGGACTCGCGCACCGAAGGTTCCGTACAAACAACATTTTAAAAAATATTTTCATTATGTGACGTGACTAAAAATTTATTCTTTTCGCAATTTTTCCTTTACCTGTGCTACAGACGTACTCGTAGCTTTGTACCAAATTTCATGATTCTGAGTTCACGGGAAGTACTTTATAGGTTTTGATTCCCTTGCGAGTGTCGAAAATTTGCAACATAAACAGCTATATCTTTTGATTGCGTTGGCTTAGAAGTTTGATTTTTTCCCAACTCCAAAGGACAGTCGACTAAAATATTTGGTATGAATTTCAGCTTGATACCTCCACGCGTTCCAGGGAAAAGGGTCTTGACAGACAGACGGAGAACAAAGTTATCCTATAAGGATTCCATTTTTTCTTTCTGAGGTACGGAACCCTAAAAATTTTGGGACTATCATTTTTAAAGAATTATCTCTGGATTGTAGTATTAATGACCACGAACATTTAAAAAGTTACATAGATTAGTGCAGTACTAGTTACACAGATAGCGGTTCTTATATTAAAAAAAAAAACGATTAGTTTTGCCCACCAATATTTAACCGAGCATTTCTTTTTATTATAAACTAACCGGGCCATGGATCAGTGGTTAAAAACGTAAAATCTAAAATTACTACATAAAATTAGCAGCTACTATTATAAGGCAAGGTAATTAGATAATGCAAATGAAGACTCATTCATATGTATGACACACCGCTGAATTTAATCAATGTTGTGCGTTCACGTCAATTAGACCATTACTGACTGACCGGCAGAAATCATTTAGCATCCTTATTATGTATTACGTGATGTTGGCATTATTAAATTATATATATGATTTAATAACATTTTCCTATTATGAAAGTAGCTTTGTAATGTAATTGTGTAATTATTTTTACGTAGTTGAAAGTATTTTTTTATTTTAAAATACAATAGTATGTACGTTTTCGTTTCATCCTAAAATTTCTTGACTATTGTCGTAATTCTCACGAAATAATGAAGAGTTAATTTGTCAGTCCAATACTCGTAGTAGATAGATAACATTTATATGACACAGATTATTAATTAATTATTACAATTGCAACAAAAAAAACTACTCTATTGTATATATTTAAATTATATTCTCTTAACTCTTCCGATATCGTAAACTACTGATAATTTTTTTACTATAGTTAAACTAATATTTAACAATTGCTATATATATAAAAATATATGTAATTTAAAGTATCATAACTTTTGTTTTAAATAAATATACATAGTGAATTAATAAAACTGACAAATACGGCCGCTAATAAGATTATGTCACTCGCTATAACAGCTGCTTTCCTTGCCAAGTGACATCACTTTATAGCGTGCACAGTTCGCTCCGGTCGGCCGAGATCTTAGTTTTGCTTCACGGCTTCCTTCATTGTTATTTTATACGTTTCCTTGTACAGATACTCGGATAAATTAATTATAAAATAATTCTAAAACTAAAATAATCTGGAAAAAGTATTTTCAATAATTGCAGTCTCATTCTTCGCAATGGTAGTTCTTACTTAAGGGAATATTCTTGACAGACTATTTGGTAGTTCTTTCGTTTGGTTATAAAAAGGAAAATTTCTATGTTTTACAGAAAATAGCTTTTATTTCCAATTCATCATGTTATGTACCGTTATAAATATTTCAAAAAGATGATTATATTATATCTACAAAGTTAGTATAAAATTTATCAAAATATGCTATGAATATGCATTATACTAATATGGTAAAACAATTTTTTGTCTCAACAGATATTTTAAACAAGAATTCATTCTAAAATAAGCATAAGAAACTCTTTCAAAACGTTATACTTCAAGACAATTCATATAAAGTCGATTTTATTGTAATTGGGTTACTTGGGAGAGTTTTACTAACAAGCCCTTGTTTCACCCTTCGTTTAAGACCCTTCATTCAATAAGCTCGCGTAACATTACTGTGTATGTATGGCTTCAATTAGCAGGAACGTTTCTGCGTACTTTACTATATGTAATCAACTTGATAATTGTGGTACAATTTTTCTTTCAGTTCGGGTATTGTTTTCTTGAAAATGCAGAGTAGGGTTATTTAATATCCTAAAATAATTAAAAGGTGTTTCAATTATATTTCAATACTAATTCGCGCTATGTACAAAGCTGAACGAGTAACGCTTATTATTTATATTAGCAGAAATAAAATGTAATTAAATTATAAAAATACAGTTGAATTCAGAACTTCCCCCCTTTTCGATCTAATAGTAAATATTGAAAAATAATCTTTAATTAGATCTTACTATAAATGTATAACACCTCAGCCTGTAATATCCCACAGCTGGGCATAGGCCTCTTTCCCCGTGTAGGAAAAGGATCAGACCATGTTGCTCCAATCTGGGTTGGCGGATATATTCTCTACTATATGAGTAACGATCGCTATCAGGTGTACGTGATAACAACCGACGGCTCAACGTGCTCTCTGATGAACCCACAAGGACTGCACTAACACCTAGACCACGGCAAAGATCTGTATGGCCAATGTATACATAGAATAACAAAATACACAAAATGAAATAGAAATCATCGAGACAGGTAACTTGTGTCATATTCTCAAATATATAATTGGCATTTTTAATTTTAATATTAATCATAAAAAACTACATGATAAGTTTCGTCGGCGCATGCGCGAGGTGACAGACGAGTGGTTTCCTGCCTCGCTTCCGGCCGGACAATACGATCAACTATTGTGCGTACAACAATCTATGATGCGGCGCTGATATCAATCACGTATGCGTGTACATCAGTCCATTAAAACAATGGCTACAGATATCTATTTTCTATAAACGAGTTTGTCGATTTATTTTCCTTCATATTTAGACTTTTAAAATGAATAAATATGAAGTTTTTATTTTTACTAGTGGTCGCCCAGTAGTCGGAATTTGACCATAATTAATTTAAATTATAAGTTTGAACATTATTATCAAGTTCCTGATGTCAAAAACTATAATACACTCGCATATATATATATATATATATATATATATATATATATATATATATATACTAGCTGACCCGGCGAACTTCGTATCGCCTAACACAAACTTTATCGTATGGTATTAAAGTTCAAATTGACTTTTAAGTATTATCACAAATCTTTTGTGTGGGAGTATAGAAAAGTGTTGTTTTTAGACTTTTTCAGGAAATTTAATTTTTTTTTTACAATTTTTCTCTCCGTAAGAACCATCCTCGTACTTCAAGGAATATTTTAAAAAAAGAATTAGCGAAATCGGTCCAACCGTTCTCGAATTTTGCGCTTAGCAACACATTCAGCGACTCATTTATATATATATATATATATATATATATATATATATATATATATATATATATATATATATATATATATATGCGTGTGAGTGTAAATGCAGTGTAGGTATTGATTTTTTTATTGGTATAATGTATTTTTTATGCATAATTTTTAAAAAATATTAGTATTCTGCACTCCTTCTCATAATTTTATTTCATACTCCTCCGTCCGCATAATCTTCGTAAAAAGGGGTTCAGAGTTTTTGTTTCACGTATTGATATATAGATTTGCATTGCCAATTATTAACATTTCTATAAACAGAATATGTAAATCATGTCGAAATTATATAGTTTTTTATCAAATTAAACAATAGTCAAAACGTATAAAATGGTAAGTGATTTGGAATAATATCGATACACTTTCACATCGTGTATCTATGATAGAATTAAAATAAATTTAATATATCAACTATGACAATTTTTATTGTGATGTCACATAATTAACTTTATTAAAAATTTGACTAATCTACAAACGTTCTCATGGCCTCATAAAGTACATACATATATCGAGGGCAATAGTACGTTCGAACATAGTCATTTGATGTGGAAAGTTCTTGTTATGAATATAATGGAATAATGGTACATTTCAATCATAATTTTATTGTGTTTGCTAGCAAAAATCGACCTCAATTATAATTGCATCGACAAGTAATATAACGTACGTAGACCAAAAAAAATTAATAAATGCACTAGTCGCTGCTACGATTTTCGAAAAGATTCCCCTCGATTTCTCTGGGATTCTTTCATCAGATCCTGGTTTCCTTATCATGGTACCACACCGGGGATATCTTCTTTCCAACAAAAAAGAGTACGAATAGAATTATCAAAATCGGTTCATAAACGACGAAGTTATCCCCGAACATAGATAAATATATATTTTACCCTATAACCTCCTCCTTGTTGTTATGATCGACGTTGACACATTAATCTATCGCCCGTAAACAAACTTTACAGACAACCAATTTTTACTTTACATTTTTGATACAAACAAAAAAAAAATGCTTGCATATTACGGAATTGGTCTTACAAATATTTAAGATTAAGATAATTCATATAGAACAATTTTAACTTTTACGTATCAATTTGTAAATGTAATCGTATTATATTACTACGAGAAACATTTGTCTAGTAAATTAAAAACTCACAATCAATTAAAACAGGTTTAACACGTAACTAAACACTTAATCATCTAATGAATTAATTGCAAGTCATTTACGGACTTCATGGAGATAATTATTATGTGAGATATAATGAATAAAAAGTATACATTTACATATATTTCATTTCATCGTCTGCTAAGTTAAAATAAATATTAGTTATTTTACGCATTACGCTCAATGGATAATAACACTTTACTATTTCCGTTTATCCATAAACGTACACAAACGCCGGCGTCATTATTACTAGTATATATGAATCAATTACGATTATTATGTAAAGAAAGATATGTATATATATAAATATATATATAAGATAAAGCTAGTAAAAACGAATACCTAGTTATAAATGTTTCATCATCATCATCATCATTTCAGCCTATCACAGTCCACTGCTGGACATAGGCCTCCACAAGTTCACGCCCAAAATGGTGTGAACTCATGTGTTTTGCCCATAGTCACCAAGCTGAGCAGGCGGGTTGGTGACCGCAGGGATGGCCTTGTCGCACCGGAGACGCTGCTGCCCGTCTTCGGCCTGTGTATTTCAAAGCCAGCAGTTGGATGGTTATTCCGCCATCGATCGGATTTTTAAGTTCCAAAATGGTAGTGGGGGCAGGGTAGGTGGCTATATTCTTTACTACCGTAGCCACACAGCGCAATAAATGTTTATATAATTATATTTACATTATGAAGTTTTCAAAATTATTAATATCTATTTCTAAAATCAAATTAAAAATTGTTTTGTTGCCTATATTTTCATTGCTATACTATACTTCATAGAGTAGAGTGATAGCAGTGGCGTTTTGCTTGTTGAATGAATCTGACTACAAAAATATTAAAATATTTTGGATAACTTCAACACAAAATACTGTAATTTTATTTTTATCTATGATAAAAATAAGGGCCGAATGTTTTATTATTATTTTAATTTAAAAAAAGTTCAATTTACACTAAGTTTTAAAAACATAAAACGTTAGACTGTTTCTTTTATTTACAACGCTTTTTCTTGAAAAAGGCTGTAGTGGAAACTGACTGGGTAGTTTTGTTTGTAAAAAGTTTAATAATGAAGTAAACAACCTTCCGCGATAAACGTGCAAGATGAATCAAGTTTTGATAACCGGTATAATATTTTACAACACCGCTCAAACGTGTGACAAACGCATGAAACAGAAGCGATTACGATAAACGTACACAAAAATGCACAAACGATTTACAATTCCCGTTACTAGAAGCTAATACAATATTAGGTCTATATATAGTCCTCGATGTAATTGGCTTTGTTAAATACGTCATTGACGAAAAGAACACAAATCGAACGTATAGCAGGTGAATACTGTGGAGAGGTTCCCAAACTTTCTGGGTGTACTTACCCCTCGAAGTTTAGATTACAATCTTGGATAGTAAAATATTAATCGGGGAGTATAGAGTGAGAAGCACTGATCGAGAATTCTTCGCATGACTCACAGTACCTGAGCCACGCTGAGCGCCACTATTATTATAGTTTTTCTGCATCAACGTGATATAACTATTCAAGTACACAAATGTATTCGTCACGTTTCCTTGTGATGTAATGAGGGTACACGGGAAATACTAACATATATTCTTTAGTGTCTTTTGTAGGTCTTTCATAATAAGTACTAGTTATACTCAGCCCACTCAGGTACATTTTACGTGTCCTAGATAGTCTGTCTAGATAAAAAGCTTGCTTATCAAGACATTATTGTGCGTATATGCTGAGTAAGTGAAGTTCTTTGTATTACCGCTTATCGCCAGATAAATGTCGACTGTAGTAAACTGATATTTAGTGGATACTACATAATTAAAGACATTTTGACAAAACACTGTTTACAAGACTTTTTAAAAGACTGTTTTTTTTTAACTCAGATTTGTTCATGTATAGTAAACAAAGTTAAGTTAGATCACACAGTTTACTAAGAACAACAGCGTTAACCGGTTTTATATTTGAAGTTTACTAATGAACTACAAATAGCAAAAAAAATCATTTATTAACATACTACATATTAAATAATGATATGTATTTTAGGGACACTTTATGATCTTCTATACCGTTTTTTGTAATGTGTTTAAACAGTTAAAACTTAGAAAAAGTAAATTGTTTTATTAAAAAATATTAATTTAAAAAGAAATATAAAAATAAAAAACAAAAGAGCTTTTTTGTGTATTTCTTCATTTGACTGCTGTAAGGAGGTTGAATAACGTTCATTAAACCTACTTCTGATTGTAACCTCAATAGTGTTCAATCTTTGCACGCAAAACCGCAAACTGCATTTCGTTTCCTAAAAATACCGCTTGTTTAAGAATTTCTATCCAGATGAACGTGATAATTTGTGACGAAGATGATGCTTATAAATAAAGTTTTTACTGAACATAAAAAAGTAATACCTACTTTACGATTCCACTTAAATACAAAAGTATTTAGGGATAAATATTGAATAAAAATAAAATAAAAAAGTTAAAAAGTTCGACTTCACTGACGTTTTACAAGTAACAGCTTAATATTTTATATCTTGTTAACTTTAAACTATTATATCTTAAACAAATATATATTTTAAGCACATCGAATCTGTCGATATAAGCCAATACATCGATTTATATTTAGATTAAATAGAAGATTATAATTGTGTTTGGTCGTAAACATAGACAAGTTACACAAAGTAGACGAAAAAAAATTAACAAACGCACTACTCGTCACTAAGATTTTCGAGGGTTCCCTCGATTTCTCTAGGATTCCATCATCAGATCCTGGTTTCCTTATCATGGTACCACCCTTGGGATATCGCATTTGCAACAAAAAAAAAAAAAAGAATTATCAAAATCGGTTCAGAAACGACGAAGTTATCCCCGAACAAACATCTATATGTATATACTGGCAGTGCCCGCGGCTTCGCCCGCGTTGAAATTAGTGTGTCACAAAGCTTTTCCGACAAACTTCCAGTGAAACTCTCATCAAAATCGGCTTAGCCGTTCCGTAAACCTTCCTCTTGCCAATGGTGGAGCCCTCTCTCCAATGGTGAAACCGCATGAAAATCCGTTCAGTAGATTTTGAGCGAATCGATCACATACACTTTTGGGGACTGTGTTTTGTAATACACTAACTGTTGCCCGCGACTACGTCCGCGTGGTTATGAAGATATGTATTACTATTAAGATGTTTAACGCATTTTTTTTATTTCAGTCACTTGAAATGCTTATCAAACTGAGTAACTTTTTAAAAGGTACAATTTAGTATAATTTAATAGCTATTTTTATAAAACCTCTCTATACACCACATTTGTAGTTTTATTTTCAGGCTGTTTATGTTACATACAAACTATCAACCCCAATTAAACCCCCTTAGCGGTGGAATATCGTAAATTCCGTTCTTAGCGGACGTCTGCTAACTATAATCTACCTCCCTGCCAAATTTCATCTTTGTCCATCCTGGATGGATGGACCATCCAGCGATTTTTGAGTTCTCGTGATGAGTGAGTCAGTGACCTTTCTCTTTTATATATATAGATTACTATGCATTATTTGAACACCTCCTCACCGTCTATAGAGCATACATTTTAAATTTCAAGTCTCTTACTTCAAAAACATAGGACTTTCATACAAACTTCCAACCTCCGTTTTATCCCCTTAGGGGTCGAGTTTCGTATAATCAGTTTTTAACAGATGTCTACGCCTTATAAGGAGTCTACCTGCCAAATTTCAAGTTTGTATCGGTTATAGTTTCGGAGATTTAGTGATGAGTGAGTCAACCTACCACCCCCTGTTTTAACCCCAAAAGGGAGTTGTTTTCTAAAGATACATTGGACACCTTTTCCCTATCTATAGAGCATACATTTTAAATTTCAAGTCTCTTACTTCAAAAACTACTTTCATACAAACTTCCAACCCTCGTTTTAGCCCCTTAGGGGTCGAGTTTCGTAAAATCCGTTCTTAGCGGATGTCTACGTCCTATAAGGAGTCTACCTGCTAAATTTTAAGTTTGTAGGTGTTATAGTTTCGGAGATTTCGTGATGAGTGAGTGACCTTTCGCTTTTATATATATTATTATAGAATAGATATAGATGGTCGAATTGAGTAACCTCCTCCTTTTTTGAAGTCGGTTAAAAAATGCATAACTATTATCAAATATATCAGTTTCTAAGTGTACTATGCAAAAGCATGTTTATTTTAAATTAGGTAGTTATGTTAGGCTACTTCACCATTATGATCTGAATTTTAAAATAAAATTTAAATTCAATTTAAAGTTTAGAATATTTTAAAATTAAACAAAACTGTATGAGTTTTCCTCAAACAGAAAACAACAACAGTAATCTGAACTGACAACAAAGCACGGGTGGAGTTTTATGAACAGGTCTCGGATGCCGAAATGGTTTCCCAAAAGTTATCGGGTAAATTCGACATCAAAGTCCAAAATCAAATTAAAAGAAAATACACTTATTTTACTTACCACTAAACTAATTTTATAAGACCAAATCTATACTAATATTATAAAGTTTCTAACTTTGTTTGATTGTAGGGGGTAATCTTCGCAAATACTGATCCGATCACAAAAATTCTTTCAATAATAGAAAACTACACTATTCAGGGGTAGGCTATATTTTATTGTGATTGAACAAAAAATTCAGTGAATATATAAAATTCTCGTGTCACAATGTTAGTTAACATACTCCTCCGAAACGGCTGGACTGATTTTTATGAAATTTTGTGTGCATTTCGGGTAGGTCTGAGTATCTGCCAACATTTTTTTTTCATACAGCTAGGGCGGAGGGATTAAGAGGGTTAATAATATATATGACAAAACAAGGTCTGCGGGGTCAGCTAGTGTTTTATATTATTATTATATATATACATTTTATTACAGACCACAAAAATACGTACAACTCTATTAGTTGAAAAATAAATTTATCAATAGGTACATAATAAGACAACAACAAATGCGCAATAATAGGTATTTAGCTATCTCTTTCAACCAACTTTTAAAAGCTAAAAGCCGATAACGCGTTCTGCAACTAACACCAAATGTTGCAGATGTCCATGTGTTGCAGTAATCATTTAACCTTAGATGGAGCTAAACGCTTACTTGCCCCCTTTTATATAAAAACAGCATAATATTTTATATTACAAATGTAAAAAACCAACGCGTTTCTTCAATAACCTATACCAACATTCAAGTCTCAGTTCGCAAATGATAAAGTCGTCATTTTTCACACATGAATAGACCTGAAAGTGAGAATAGCATTCCCATGCATGGTATTACGCAATCCGTAAGAAATCGAGCAGAGTTCTCGACACCAGAGGCGGAACGGCGTGGTTGTCATTGAAGCTGCTAGTGCGGAAACAATAGATGGAATCTTATTACAGCATGCTATGATATTGCATATATGAGTACTAGTTATAGAGCTTTGAAACTGTTTAATATTTATTGTATTACTAGCGACCCGCCCCGGCTTCGCACGGGTGCAATGCTGTTACTAAATATACTACAAAATGTCTTTATTTATAGTGTGAAGCTAGCTTATGACATGGTCATTAACATAATAACAACAACATTCAAATATGCGTCGTTGGATTACACGTTTTTACAGAATGCGTTGAAGAAATGAAGGTTCACTGCTCGTTCCCCGTAGTTGATAGCGTGATAATATGTAGCCTATATGTTGACCCGACTTCTTAATAATATTCGTGCCAAATTTGAAGTAAATCCATGCAGTACTTTTTGACTTTATCCCGGACATACATACAGACAAACAGACAAAAATTCTAAAAACCATATTTTTGGCTTCGGTGTCGATAGTGGATCACACCCCAAGTATTCTTTTAAAAAAATATTCAATATACAGTTTTGACTTTCCTACCATTTTATTATATGTATAGATACGATCTTATAGGTAAGTGTATTCCTCGGTTTCATCCGCTTTAACTTGTGCAGTACATAGTAGTGTTAATTTAATAACAATGGAACGAATAAATTCCTTATTGTCAAGTATCATCGAACATTATATATTACACAACAAAAAATATTTTATTCAATAACAATGGATGTAAATTATTTAAATTTTTTATCATTACACATTGTACCTACTGTCAGTAAGCAGTTTCTAACAGCCTCCAGTTTTAGGCATATCAGTCAACCCGAAACAATTCTGAAAGGCACCCTGAGGTTATTCGAGGATCAATAACGATAACACTATCGCGATAGCCGATATCGCTGCAGAGGACAACTGTATACTAGAAACAATATATACACGATGTAATAGACACTCTCTTACAAGTGAACCGTAGTAAATAAAAACTTATCACTTAGGCTTACTGACGTGCGAACGTACGAGTAATACAATTCACGGTCGTTCTCTACAATGCACCTTTAAAGATTTATTAAATTAAATTTTTGAGATTATATTGAGGTAGGGCACAGCAGCATATTTTAGTCCAAAATTTTGATTAGCCCGACTGGGGAAGTAGTAGTAGTAGTAAGGAAGAAGTGGGGATTCATTAGGGTAGCTGTGTTCATTATAATTACAATAAAATTATTTATGGCAACTGGTGCACACATGAGGTGTAGGAGGAGAGGGAAGGAGCCAATACATGTTGCCATACACATTTCCTTTATATATGTCTGCATATTTTCGAATGTCATACTGTATGATAAGACTAACAATATGAGTGTAACTGCTCTTAACATTAGTGTTTTCCCAACCAACGTGACATTGTCGGAATAATCTCTACCACAGGGCTAATAGTCGTTAAACAAAGAATTTAATTGATGGTTAGATTAGCAGACTATATTACCATTTAATGACTACCTAAACATATGTCGAGTTTAAGACAGCTTAGCACAAAAAACAGTGTTGCCAGCATGTCTTTTAAAGTGTAAGGAATATAGAGTTTAGACATAGTCGCAAAAAGTTTATTACAATACTAGCTGACCCGGCGAACTTCTTATCGCCTAATACAAACTTTATCGTATGGTATTAAAGTTCAAATTGACTTTTAAGTATTATCACAAATCTTTTGTATGGGAGTATAGAAAAGTGTTGTTTTTAGACTTTTTCAGGAAATTTAAATTTTTTTTTTTAGAATTTTTCTCTCCGTAAGAACCATCCTCGTACTTCAAGGAATATTTAAAAAAAAGAATTAGCGAAATCGGTCCAACCGTTCTCGAGTTTTGCGCTTAGCAACACATTCAGCGACTCATTTTTATATTATAGAAAGATTAATTTTCAGATTGGTAAAAGGTAATCGAAATAAGATGATCACGTAAATATTTTATAGTCTTCGTGACACTGGCGAAAGCAACCGAGCTATTTTGGTACTGTTTGTAAACCATTAACATAAATAATCTAAATAAATCTCGATATATAAAAGCTCGAACGATTTTCATGAAATTTAGTGTACAGGGAGTTTCGGGGGCGATAAATCGATCTACCTAGGATTTATTTTTAGGAAATGTCGTATTATCCGTGTTTTGAGGCAACAAAAAGCTGCTACAATATCAATAGAATACGAAATTAAATTTCGCCATCATCTACAATGTTATAATAGCTCAGGTGGGAAAATCGAGCGGTCCCAAAACTAGAAGTCCCCGGTTTGAGTCCAGATGTCTCCAGTCCGAATATTTTTTCCGTTTTTTTTTTTCAAGTCCTGGTTATTTTTTACTTAAATAACTAGTTCATATATTTTATTATTGTCGGTAAGATTTAATCAAAATTTTATCTACATCAGTAGTAAATTGATAAAGATAAAAGGGCTGACTGTGAAGTATTGAATTCGTTCGACAGTTATGAATCAAAAGGGTTTTGTAAAACATTCAATTTCTTCAATTAACACTATGGAAAGAAACATCAAACAAATATGACAAACTGTTTTTCATATTTTGTGTTGGTTAATTGTTGATTCGTTAGAACTATGATTCTAATGTTACTTTCTACGTTCTAATGTTACTGTGGTGTACTTCGACTGAGATCTTGTTTTATCTTTTGAACTTGTTTTGAACTCAACACACAAGTGACTAAGCATGTCAAATAAACCATACATTTAAATGTCAAGTTAAATTCGACAATCGTTTAACTGTTTAAGAGCTTAACGGCTTAAATATTCCATACATTTTTGCGAATCTATAAAATCAATAACCAATCTTTTTAGAACTTTCTCTACACCTTGTTTTACAGTATACTGTCAGAAGACGAACTAAGAACAACCAACACCGTCTAGTTCTTGCCGTAACGTACGCCAAATTAAACGCTTGGTGTAAGTACATGTAATTTATCACTACTCGTTTACGTCAACCAACAATATATAATCAACTTATACAAACATTGATTTATATTTTGATACACTATTAATCGAGCAATATAAAAAAAAAAAATTCACCGAAATGTTGAACTGATTGATTGCCCTAAATTAGATCATTTCATATGTTCTGTATTGTCAGGACAGTTTGATAAAAGAAAATTAAAATATATATATATATAACTAGCTGTCCCCGCAAACGTTGTTTTGCCTTATATGTTATTAAACCCCTTAATCCCCCCCTCCTTATAACTTCGAGGTATGAAAAATAGATGTTGGCCGAATCTCAAACCTACCCGATATGCACACAAAATTTCATAAAAATCGGTCCAGCCGTTTCGAAGGATTATGGTAACTAAAATAGTGACACGAGAATTTTATGTATAAGATATATTCACGAAAAAAAAAGTTCACCGGGTAAGCTAGTGTTACATAAAAAAATCAAATTAATAATAATTTAATACTAGACTACCCTAGCGATTTTACCTGCGTGAATCTATACAGGGTGACTGGTGAATTACTATCAATACTTGAGGACGTGTTATTTGAGGATCATATATGACGAAAAAAAATTACATATAAAATAAATATTCATAAACTTCTAAGTAAAGTTAACCAACAGTTATCTCGCTAATTACGCGTCGTCTGGACGCCCTAGCTGCGCAGTCGTCACAAAGCAGGTGTGTAGGTATAGGTACATTTAGTTATCGCGCGGTCGTTTACCTACGTCCAAACACCGCCAAGTGTTAACAGGGTAGCAGGCTACTTTTGATAAACCAGTATGATCCAATCCCCCTTCATACTTTAATTTTAGCTTAGGACAGGCAAAAATACCAAAATAAGATTAGGCCGACCCCTTCCCCTTGATAATTTGATAAATATTAATTTATTACGTAAGAATCTAAACGAAAAAATTAATACACGTTTGGTTTGTTTCAATGTTTATTTTTATTTTTACTTTAAGTAGGTACTAATAATTTTTATTTTTTGGTAGTAATAAACTTTGGTTTTAATTATGATCTTTACAGACATAAGATTTTCAGTCCAGAGGCTTAACAAAAAAAAAAAAAAACTACATATTCAACTACAATATTAAAATTTATCAACGAAATAACGAATGTTGTTTACGAAAGCAAGTGACAACTAATCGGCACTCGCGCGGTTGCCCGCGATTTTTCAAGGTATTTTCAGTTTGCGCATTTTTGTAATTTTACCTAAGAACTATCGTGATTCGAGACAAAAGACATGATCGACCCCCTCTCCCCCTAAATCGTCTTACGTAATAAATGAACCATACTTATTGTCTTTTACACGATATAACACGAACGGGTCACTTTTAAGTACTCTGCATTTGTGTATTAATAAGCCATACCTAATTACTTATGACAGGTCACATTCACACGAGACATATTAGGTATACGCGTAAGATCGATCACTAGGCGCGCGCGCGGGAAGATGGACGTACTCCGGCGTACAAACCTTATGGCGGCGCTCGCCCAACTGACCTAGTGACCTACTAATCGAATTTAGGGGGGAATTAGCATTGGCGGGGGTTGCGGCGGGCGGCGGCAAGCGGCACAGTACAAGGCCAAAGCCGCACGCGCCGCCATTATGGCTGAAAATTAATGTGTCTACATTTCATTTATTTAAATTGAAATGTGTGGGAATTTTGTCAAAAATTAAGTACCTATTTTTTTTACATAATTCGAATGAGAATCATGTACCGAGTATCCTCTGTAAATATTGATAGTAATTCACCAGTCACCCTGTATATATAAAAATCAATGCCATTTTTCGTTGTAATTTTATAACTCAAGAACGGGCTCACCTATCCAAACCAAATTTTTAGTCTTTGTTCGGACTATTTAGAAGATGGTATGTGTGAAGTTTGCACAAAATCCGTCGAGCAGTTCTTCATTTATCACATTTTTTGTAAGATCATCCTTTTGTTAATGGAGATTTTTGTGTCAAATTGAAACTTTTTTTAAGATGGGAATTGTGCTGTCAAATTTAAACTTTTTTCAATGTTGACAGTATAAGCATGTTGTTATGTGTTTAATAAGGTCATTTAATTTTGAACGTGCTTCGATTAAAGCAAATTGATAATTATTGCTTTGTGTTTATATTTTTAAACATATTGTTGAGTGCATTCATACAAACGGTGAGTCTTGAATTGTTCAAATGTGCTATGTATATGCGTGTACTTTTCTCAGTTTTTTAGCGAGTCGTCTGTGTTTCATATCGTTTACAGGCTTTATTTGAATTAAATTTTCAAACAACGGTAACTTTAGAGCTGTTGAAGTGAATTACATGTATGCATGTGTGTTTCTTTACTTGAAAAACATATTATGCGCTTACAGGTGTTTTATTCATTTGTAACAGATGGAAGCACGTAGATTTAAAAATGAATTATTTAATGACATTTTTATATACATTGATGTATGCAGTCATATATATTTCCATACAAAAATATACGCTCATGTGTAAATACTGATACACCACTATTAATGTAGCAATTTGTTTTTAATTTAATTTATTCTTTTTTATATGAAGGAAAAATGCGACGGGCCAGACGAGCAAATACAGGTCGGCGAACGCGTAATGCAAACGATGTGGCATTACTAAGACGATCACAGACTGCAGATGAACGCGCACAAGCTAATGCATCGCAGTGTGAACGTATGCACGAAATAGATCTGTGGACCCTGTATCTGTACTGAATCTTGAACGGCAATCACGAATACGTCGTGCTGTTTTGGCGGAAATAATGCGTGCTGCTTTTAATTACAACAATCAGATTGTCATTAGTCAGATTGATTAGTCAAGATGAGAAATTATTCGTGAGCTACAAAGGTTTTTCCATCAGCAAAACGCATTAGTTAAATTATTCAAAATTGCTCTCGATCTATGCTATCTGATAAACACAAAATCGTAATAAGGGCTGATAGAACACCTTTTGGAGAGCACGCAAGGCGATTCAATGCACCGACAATTGACGAGGTTGCAATTGTAATTATTGGTGATCAGTTTCAATCCCGTGACTTCATCGCAGAAATGAGCACTTGCAACGTGTTTCGGAAATTCATCGTAGTTACGATGCATTATAATACCCAATATTGCATTGGAAAGGTGACGATGGCTACCATATCAATATACCAATGATTGATCGACGAACAGGTAAAAATAATTGAACTACTTTCAGTGTGTTAACATTTCATTTATATAATTTTCTAAAGTCACATTTTGCACTTATTTTCAGGTCTATGTGTACTGAAAAAAGTTAGTACCACGAATTTTTATTCGTATCGACTAATGGTTCATCCACAAGCACACAATTATATCTTCAGATGTAGTAAACTATATCATCAGTACATCATTGATATGTATGGCAAAATAGAAACTGAACGTCTTAATTTTATTCGTTTCAACTAAGCAAAATTAAGATCCGAAGAATATATTAATTTGAAAGATGCGATAGCAAATGATGCTAATGTTAATGACATTGGACGTTTAACTATATTGCCATCTTCGTATATTGGTAGCCCACGGCATATGAACGAATATGCACAAGACGCAATGTCTTATGTACGAAAACACGGTCGACCAGATCTGTTCATTACATTTACATGTAATCCGTAGTGGGATGACATCAAAAATAATTTATTTGAAGGACAGTCAACAACTGATCGTCATGACTGTACAGCACGTGTTTTTCGGCAAAAATTGAAAGCACTTATGGATTTAATTTTATAATTATTGTATTTGGAGTGCGTTGCCATATGTACTCCATCGAATGGCAAAAAAGGGGATTGCCGCAGGCACATATATTAATTTGGCTGGTACATAAAATAACTCTTGATCAAATCGATAGCGTTATAATGGAATTTGGAGGAATCATGTTTTTCACATGGCCAACTTTATGTTGCCTGGTCCAGAGCCGTTTTTTTTATTCATACTGTTTTGTGTGGTTGTTTATTCATAATGGAAAAACAGAAAATATTTTTTATCCAAATATTTTGGATTAAGTTCTAAAATAGCTAGCAATTGATAAAATATTTTTTTGTATTATTAATAAATGAATTTGATGTAATTTTTTTATACGTAGCGAAGCACGTACCGGGCCGCTAGTATTTTATAACGATTGGCATACGGCAATATTTTAACAGCCTAACCCCCTTTGCTTTAGGTTGCGTTACTTCGATCAAATAAATAACAACTTAAAATTCTTCTAGAACTATTTCCATTCCAACGCTCAATAAATAATATTGTCCGAGTATGTAGGTATTTTAACCACGCTCATAATCTAAATGACTACATTACATATTTAAAGAAACCCACACATTGTAATCCATATGTAGCTTTCCTTTAATTTGATACGATTATGAGAATAGAGATACAGTACCTATATTGTTTTTGTAAATTTACAGTTGGTTATTGTGTACCTACTTTTTTCTACTACTAAGGTGGAAAACAAGTGTACATTCCGTCTGATAGCTTAAGAACGCCTGGAACATAAAGAGCATTGCAAGCGCTTTGCTGAACCTAGCCCTGACTGACCATACCCTTTTAACCGACTTCCAAAAAAGGAGGAGGTTCTCAATTCGACTGTATTTTTTTTTTTTTTTTTTTTATGTATGTTACATCAGAACTTTTGACCAGGTGGACCGATTTCAACAAATTTTGTTTTAATCGAAAGGTGGTGTGTGCCAATTGGTCCCATTTAAATTTATTTGAGATCTAACAACTACTTTTCGAGCTATATCTAATAATGCGTTTTTACTTGACGCTTTTTTCATCGACCTACGTTGTATTATACCACATACCTTTCTACTGGATATACCGATTTTGATAATTATTTTTTTGTTGGAAAGGAGATATCCCTAGTTTAGTACCATGATAAGGAAACCAGGATCTGATGATGGGATCCCAGAGAAATCGAGGGAACTTCTTGAAAATCCGCAATAACTTTTTACTGGGTGTACCGATTTTAATAATTTTTAATTTATTCGAAAGCTGATGTTTATCATGTGGTCACATATAAATTTTATTGAGATCTGATAACTACTTTTTGAGTAATCTTTGATAACGCGCAGTTACTTGACTATTTTTTCGTCGATCTACGTTGTACTACTCGTCGATGTAATTGAAGTCGGTTTTTTTTTTCGTTTGCGAGCAAACACAATTATTGGTTAACTTATTCACTACAGGAAAACAATTCATTTTTAGAGGATTAATTTATTACTCAGTTGTGATGTGTAAAAATGAGGTACTTCCCCAAGCGGACTGCTCTAAAACTTTGAGCAAGATATTTCCTTCTGTGCCCTTTTTTTTACGTGGGGAAAATCCATCATGGATACCCTCCAGCACGGGGGCGCCAGAGGGTTATGTCAGACTCCTACTGACTTAAAAACCACCACGTGTGAGCAGTCGTCTGCCTGGGTGGGGCGAGATGGGGTCGCGCTAGCATTCGCCACCTTTCTGTGCCCTACCTCAATAGTATTTGATGGTGTTTGTTGTATTTTTTTCTTTTTTTTAATCTACAAATCCGTGTTGACCTGTACAATAAACAGCTGAAGTATAATAAACAATTTTAACACGATTACGAACTAACATATCACGTAAAACCATTGTAACGTTAAAATATAATAAAAATAGTAATTGAAAACACGCCACACAACATTAAATGTACTTTTCACAACGTAATTAACATAATTATTTCATTTAAGATAACACAAAATATCGTTGTTTTGTATAATTTCATATTTAATTTGCACATTAGATTCTCGGGATTTTTACCTAATATACAAACAGTTATTTAAAATCGAGTCCTTGATATGGCAAAAGTAGCTCAGTAGGAATTCAAGAAATTAGAATTCGGGTAAATATACAGGCAAACGGGATTACAAAACGAATACAACTCTATGACTATACTGACACCTCAGTAAAGAAATTAAAAGTCAGAAGACGTTACAAAAACTTCATCGGATAATGCTGAATAATTGTAGTCAATACTGAACGTGACTTTATTAAGAATATTAAAAGACTTCCTGAAGAGGAATATTAAAAAAAATTATACACTCATACAAGGAGTTATTTTAGTTGTTAGTTTTTATCTACGTAGTCAAGGGATAGTATTATAATTATAAAATTTTAATATAATGTTCTAAAGTAACTATATTAATATTATATAACAAAAAGTTTGATTGTTTGTTTAAACGCCCTAATCATAAGAACTACTGGTTCGAATTTAAAAAATCTTTTTGTGTTGGATAATAATAATAATAATTTACTCTTTATTGTACACATAAAAAGAAGTTTACAATTTATTAAACTATTCACAAAAAGAAATGTACAACAGGCGGTCTTATCGCTAAACAGCGATTTCTTCCAGACGACCAGCATAGTGTATTTACCGAGGAAGCCTTTATGATATTTTTGGTATTTACTCAAATTAACGCGGGACAAACCGCAAGGCACTAGTTTTGTAGAAAAAAAGACATTAATATTTGACCGGCCGTTTGGCACAGTTGTCAATGTTATGTTTTCATCTTTAAGGTCGTGAATACCATTCTATTCCCGATTCTGAGTATATTATAATATTTATGTTTTCACTTGTTTTTTTTTTCTAATATTAGTATATCTGTCGGCATTTACTTAATACACTGGCATTAAATTTACTATCCCAGAAGAATTTAATCGTGTTACACACACGATCTAAACCTTTTTTTTAAGTTATGTTATCTCTGGGACGCTAATATCGAGATATAAATTCGAACTTAATTGTTTAATTACTATTAATAAATAGTCTAGTCACGTCTAGACATAAATAACTGTCTGGCGAGATATAACTCTTACATCACAAAATAATACCGTGGGGAATCAGACAAATTTGTTAATCAATTGATAAATTCGTGTTTACAAGTTATACGTGTGTTTTCTTACAAAAGAAAAAAAAAAACACTTTAATTACATTGACTAGTAGAACAACGTAGGTAGGCAGTCGATAAAGCGGTCAACTAAGTACCGCATTATTAGTCATAATGCAAATAATAAATCTTCGTCAGATTTCAATCAAATTTAAATGGGACTACATGACAGGACCCAAGCTATCGATTAAAAAAGAATCATCAAAATCGTTACACCCTTTAAAAGTTATATTGGCGAATACCGACAGAGGTTCTTGACCTCCTACTTTTTTAAGTCAGTAAATTACACGGGTTTTGATGTACCTAAATCGAAAGTATCGTTAGTTTTAATTACTAAATGAATTTATTAATCGTTAAATAAACTTCGACCAATACATATAAGGGGTCCTCCATTAATCACGTGAGGCACGAATGGGGGAGGGGAGGGGTTCGGAAAAACATCCCGAAATATCACAATAAAAGGGGGGGGGCGCATTGAGATATCACGTATATTTATTGTGATTAAAGATATTCTCAAACTCTTAATTTACTTTGCACAGAAAATACACGTGGTTTTTGCTAAAGTGCTCGTTCTGTAGGCTAATTATCAAATATCACCACGGGGGTCGAAAAGTTGGGGTTATTTATACTGCCATCTTATTACTAATAGACCTTTTAAATCAGAATCCAGAATTTCGAGTCATTTGCGCTCTCGTTTCAGTATATTCTTTTACTGATTTGCTATTGACTGGACAAGCTAAGGAAGACATCGTTGTTGTTACATACATATTTATTTCGATAAGCAGGCTTCGAGCTAATATTGAAATAAAAAAGCTGATATAGAGCCTTCGAACAGTCTTCCGCTTCGTAATGGAGATATGCCTCCGGGTTTTACCCGTGCCATTTCGATATTCTAACGAATGATTGGCATTCATTCTCTACTGCGACCCGATGAATCACAGTGCGATAAGTCTAGCCTAAATACCCCTTCTGTAGTCGAATTGGTTGTGCGAAAAAATTATCAAATTGAAATATAATAATTATAATACTAACGTCATTATTTTCTTTGTTAATAGACGAAATGTTGGCGCAGTGACCACAGCAACGGGCCAATACGCTAGCAAACGCAAGTTTGATTTTTGTACATGACAAATTTTCGAATTGGAGATTTTTAATATGGAGGATTCCTTGGAGTTTATTTGGAATTGCTTATGTTATTCTTAATTTGTAAAGATATTTAAGATAGCCTTGAATGTTGATGGTATTAAAATATTATAATTTACAAGTTTTCAAAAAAAAAAAAAAAAATTTTACTACTTTTTACCATAACTGTAAAATAATAATTGAAAAAAAAAGTGTGAAACGTTAAAATGTGAATTTGTTTATATTCATTAACGCTTCCATGGATTAAAACTAATATAATAATCATCATATCAATGCGATCAGTTCGTCGAACTTGCGAACTTGACATATGTGAGGCTTCTAAGCTCGATGCAGGTTTTCTGATATCGCAGTTCGTACGGGGCTTCCGGTGCCGTGGATCAACTGCACTTAGTAATAATTTACACTTACTACGTTTTCATTTTTTTTGTGTAAATAGGTCGCTAATGCGAACAATGCATCCCCACAAAAATAAAAAATAAAATAGTAATATTTTTATTTTACATGTCTCGCGCATACGCGCATATGGTGTGGTCAATGGTGGTCAATGTAAGTAGACAAGTAAGAAGACCCGAATGAGAATGATAGGTAAGGTATAGATAACAACTTTATTGAAATTTTGAAGACAGGAATGATATATGTTAAATGTATTATTATCATCTTACTGTTACTTAAAAATAGCGACTATAGCGACAGCGTCTTTTAGATTACGTTTAATTAAAAAAATATATATATTTTTAATTATTCTGAGTCGAACTTTTTAAAATGTCCGACGTATCTATGACTAAATTGTATTACTGTCGAAAAATAAATCGTTTGTCAAAAAAAAAAAAAAACATTCAAGCTTTTGTAAGCACAGTGACTGTTAACAAATACATTAATCAAATAAAAATTACGTGAGCATAATAACACCTTTAAATTGATACTTAGAATCTTAGTCAGGTCACGTTTTAGGAATTAACAAAAAAAAAGCCTGGAACATGTGGAGGTAAACGATTCGATCCTCTTCACGAAGGTCACTGCCCGATCACAAAGGACCATCTACACTTACACATCTATACTTCTATTCAACTATATACAATAGGGCTCTGTGAGGCTTCTATTAATCATTAAAAAGCTTTAAAACGCGTCGAGGTATAATAAGTAAACCTTAATTTTGTAACACGCGGAAATGGTCCAGAGGATAGAAGACGTGAATCATATCAAATGGTAGCCGGTTTTAATCCAGTCTTCCAGTCAGGTGTTTATAGAAAATATCAAGACAAGGCTATCTTAGGAGAATTTTCGAGAAATACTAGCTTACAATGGAAGAGAATGGAAAATTAGCACTAACTTTTCTTTATAGAAATTTAATATAATCCTTTTAGCTGCAGTGGAAATCCTTTTAGCTGCAGTGGAATATGTACAGGTTAGTAAATTACACAGTAATACATTACTGTACTTTATACTATCATGTGCAACAGTAAAATAACATTCAACGAGAAGAAAGTATCGAAAATAATTATTGAAAATAAATACAAACGATTCTTATGAGTAATAAAATTTATGTAAACTTTCTTTTTCCTCGATAAAATGAAGATATTAATATATTGTTAAGAATAAAAACTCGATGTAATTATTACTTCAATTAATATTCAAATATCCTTTATGTAATATAATCCCTTATAAAATATACGTCTATATTTTCAAACTGTTTTTACATACTAAGTCGACAACATCTAAAAAGATTAAACAAAATTTACGTTGTAATGTTATTTTTATTAAATTATGATTCACAAAGGAGATACAAGAAAATTTATATCAAATATTAATCACTTGGAGATCCACGCGGACATATAAATACAAATCAATAACATCATTAAAAAATTATAGACTAAAAGTTACTTTTATATACCATTAGGACGGTAAAGATGGGTACGGCCCGCCTGATGATAATTAGCGTATGCCGCAATCCAAGGATGCCTGCAACACCAGGAGCAATCGCATTGCCCTCTTTTCTGGCTACGTCACTCATTACAGGAACACAATATTTCTAGAGTATAGCATTTTAGCCGTAATCTTCTGTATGGTCAAAGTACTTCCCCGATCAGGCTGCTCTAAGTTTTGAGCAAGACATTTGCCTGCTGTGGCTTATGTGTTTTCATTATACAAGGTAACATCCTCATAATATTGATATTTGGATTAGCTATTGTAATCTCTCTTGTCTTTCGGAGTGCTTAGATTAATTATAAAAGCCAGCCGGCCGTGCGTGATATCGAATTAATATGAAAAAGTTACGACATCTGTTTAAAATAACATAAATTATACCGATAGCCGTAGTCATTATAGACACTATCTGCAAAATCCGTGCAATAAATAATACTGCTGTAAGCCAATGGATACCCTCTCATGTTGGCATCATGGGTCACGAAGAGGCAGACTTATTAGTCCGGCAAGCAGCATGTTTGCCGTTGATCAGATTGGCTTAGTAACTTAAAAGCACTCTGTAGATCCAAATGGCGCGAGTATTTAGACAAGCGTTCGCGATTGAAAGGTATTTGGTATAAAACAGTACAGTCTGAGCCATTTCGTTACCCATGGTTCGAGGAAAATAAGATGGACAGAAAGCATGTAATGGCTTTGTTGAGAATGCGTACTGGTCACATTCCATCCAACAAGTTCATACACTTAATGGGAAAAACTGATTCTCCAAATTGTCCAGTTTGTGATGTCATTGACGATGTTTATCATGTGTTGATGGAGTGTAACCGGAACGTATCTGAGAGACAAGTGCTAGGCCGGGGATTAGATAGTAGGGGGCTTGCAACAGCGCCTTGGCCTCGCCCTTTTCGGAGGATGCTAGGGTGCTGTGTAGGATGTTATTTGCTGTATATCTAAGAGAATAGGTAAAGGTCAATCATATTGTAAGTGTCAAAAGTTAGGATATGCGGGGGACCGAGAACAAATCACACGTAACTGTGGCTTTGTTCTTGGTCCGCGGTGTATTATTATTATAATTTTTTAAATTAAGTATAATGTTACGCATTGTTATATGGCTATGTATTTGTTGTTGTCATTTTGTATCATTTCTGTTACGAGGGTGACATAATCACTAAGTGATTAAACTCCCATTAAATAAAAGATTTAAAAAAAAAAACAGCTTATACCCATTATCGCGCAATACATGCTCAATCAATATTGCGACGTTTAAACAGCATTTTTAGTGATATATTTTTGGAATGACAAAAGAAAAAAGATTTCACTTAATAAGAAACTTGTGTAAAGTTTTCGCGTTATAATATATAAAAATATAAACATTGCCGTAAATATTTTAAACGATAATAAAACATCGTGTAGCTTTGTAAATATTAGCACAAAAACGAGATAGGTTGCAACGAAGGCTGTGGAGGATAGCGAGCGACTTAATGTGTGAATGAACTCGTCGCGTCTTATCGTACGGACCCGTTATCGCGTTGAAATTGTACAAATATTGATACAAATCTGTATTCAATCGACAAAAATTGCTTATGTGTGACCTGAGTGTAACGCATTTTTAAATAATTTGATAACTAGTCCCTAATCAAAAAGATATAAAAAATTCCTATACTTTATTACTCCTAAGTATAATGTATATGTATTTCAATCGATAAGTTTCAACTTCATGTATTAGCTTCATTCAACGCAGTTAATATATATC
The DNA here is from genome assembly GCF_905220565.1 of Melitaea cinxia. Classification (NCBI taxonomy): domain Eukaryota; kingdom Metazoa; phylum Arthropoda; class Insecta; order Lepidoptera; family Nymphalidae; genus Melitaea; species Melitaea cinxia. Next base: position 14,212,508 of record NC_059403.1, read on the forward strand.
ATCTCGGAATTATGAAATGACACAACAATCTAAATAACGCAAATTGTACAATCATGTCTTGCGAGTGGGAGTTCGTACGAAATAGGAAATGCCACCCTCGGGAATTAAGCGAGCTGGCCCGAATGTTTCTTCGGGTAATGTGACTAAATTGACGACGTCTCGGAGGAAACCGTGGGAGACGCTATATTCAGGCAGTGACGTCGCCTAATAGAGGTTAAGCTGTTTGCCCCGTCATAATGAAGCCTCGCGCCTTGTTGGACGCAACTACTCTACACAAATTGGATGACTTGCATCAATCTATATAAACTTTTCGATAGACACATTGAGTGTCAAAGAGTTGATTGCCTTTATTGGAAAACGGTAACGGCACGGTTCTTCGATATAACATACACGTGTATAATGTTTTAGATATAATCATTGCAATAAATACAGATATAATATTATATTTTTACCGTTTTAAACGAAAGTGGAATTCTTTTAAAACAGTTCCGCTGATCGAAGCTTGAGTTCACGATAACACGTGCTCGGATTGATTTTTATTGCATCGACTCGAATACCTTCGACCAAATGAAGCGCGGCATCTGTTCAGCGTCGACTCTTCAAGACATTAGAGTATAAAAACGAGCAGTATAAAATCGTTGCTTGCGCTATCTTGAGCTATTATGACATGTTCCATTTGTACATTTTATATCTTACACTTTTATGTACATCGATCTACGTAAGATTGCCGGTGTAGGCTGGATGAGGATTGCGAAAAACCGGGATGTTTGGCACGAACTTGGGGAGGCCTATGTCCAGCAGTGGACTGCAATAGGCTGAGCTGACTGACGGAGCTGACTGTATAGCGATTATTAGCTACTTTATTGATAAACTACATGTTACGTACATTTTTAGAGCTTCGCGTTTAAAACGGTTCCGAGCTGCCAAATTAAAGCACTTAATCCTAAATCTTATAGGTAAAAATTTTATACAGCATATACAAAAGAATAAGAGTGATAGGGTCGTTGACCGGCAGCACTTTATTATTCTGAGCGGTAGCTACTATTGATATCACTGACCAATAGATTTAGACCTCTGAATTAATAATGTCTATTGAAACAATGCTAAAATGTAACCGGATATGTGTCAGAAATATTACCAAAAATTCAACAAGCTTTCATTTGTATCATACTAACGTCAGTGAAGCTTTTATCCTTATGCCTGTTTGATGTGATATAGATTTTAAAGCAATACTACCGATACGCAAATGTTAGAATGTTCATGACAATTCACAGTACATCCGCCATTTATTTATATAAATTTTATTATGTATTACATGCCCTAGTAAAATACAATTACATGCATTGCGTGATATAGTTCAATAAATACCAGATATTGCTAAACACTGTCAAAATACGTAAACATTACATTTTTTAGGTTTTAGTACTATTTACTTGTTTTCACCAAATATTTCATTCTTTGGACTTTCTTTTCTTAAGTTTGGCCATCTTTATATTTATTTTATATGCGTTTCAGAATTGAAAGATTAACATTCAAACATAAATTACAAAGTTGAACAATAACAAAAATTATTTCAGATTAGTAAAATGAACACAAGACAACAAGTCGATCAGTTCGTAAAATACACTAAATAAATAATACACTTAAGCAGCTAGTATTAGTTGTCTAAAGCACAAAAAGAAAGAGGCGTCCTAACAACAGTGTTGGGCATGAGGAATGTGGTCACGTTAGATACACACAACAGTCAGAGCGAGTTAGGTATATAACGATACCCGCCTTAGCATCAGATTAGATTATGTATATATAACATTTTGATAAAAAATATTTATATCGTCTTCATACTTGTTTTTACAACTCTATGAATCAAATCTTATTACATTTTTATTTTAATAAGTGATCTATAGATATAAATAAAATTATTGTCTGTCTGTGATTTCAAAATAATTATTTTTTAAATGCATTAGTTAAAGGATACTAAACACGAAAAAACGATTTTAAAATTTGTGTTTGTCTTTCTGTTTTCCGGGCTACCCTTCGGAACGGCTGAACCGATATTCACTTTGGTGCAGCATATTGGCTACTTCTTTATTTCACAACTTCCTTACAATCGGGATTTAGGCGGGAAATCCATGTTTACCACACCTACCTACCGCCCAGATAGATATAAGTTATCAAACTTAGAAAACGTTTGGTTAATTCATAAATCTATACAACTTTACCAATATTATAAAGCCAAAAAGATTGGTTGTTTAAACACGCTAATCTCAGGAACTATTAGTTCGAATTGAAAAATTATTTTTGTGTAGGATAGCCCCTTTACCGAGGTAGGTTATAAGTCTAATTTTTTCTCAAATTAACGCGAGTGAAACCGCAGTTCACAGCTAGTTCGTTAATAAAGTTTAAATTTATAAAGTCCATATTTTACCTCTATTATCGTTATAAACAGTGGTTAGCACCAACTAAATGGTAGATAGGTACTTTAGAAATATGGTAGTTTTAATAATTGTTAAAAATTGTTAAGGGCCTACTGTAACCATTTTGTAGTAAATATATTGCATAAGTTCTTGACCATGAATTACAACTCTAACTACGCATGCATAATGTGTCGCTTCGATTGTTTTATTTAAAGCTATGTGGTCAATACGATTCAGCTGTAAACCTTGCTTTACATTAGCCTACTTTTTTTAGCAAAAAGTTTTTAATACAATTACTATTTTATTACATTTCAGAATATCGCCAATATAATAAAACTTAAATTAACGCAAATAGTCTTTAAATAAAAATAGACAGTTTCCCAAAATTAACATATTCCTTTGCACGATAAGATTCTGGAACAGATTTAGTGCAAACGGCGTCTAGGCTGAATTTAATGAATGTTGAGAAATTACAAGAAACTTGATTCCAGTTATTGTTAGCGCGCGGTCAAAATAGAGAACGCGTAAGTACTTAGGTATTATATCAATCAGTTTAACTTGTGAATTGTTTGACAAGGGTACTATTAGATTATTTGAATGACATTTATAGTTGCTATTAGTTTTATTTTTAAATTGTTTCGTTTTTTTTTTTTATTTGTATGTATGAGATTGTGTGATGTATGACAATTGCTACAAAATCTGGAAACACACAATATTCAACCATTCAGAATTATTACTACGACAAAGAGCTATTAATATGGGCTTCATATTTATAATGATCGAGGATAGAACTTTCAACCGCTATCGAAAAGCAAGTTCCTATAACCACTGCACCAAACCGTGTTATTATAAACTTTAAGAGCGTTTACCTAAACGGCCTTATACCTATATCTTATCGTATTATTAAAAATTTTAACGCATTGTTTCGCGATGATATTATTAAACAAAACTATTTCAAATCCCGATTTTAAATCAAGCAAAACCACGCGAATCTTATACTTTAACATAGTAGCGGAGCGTAAAACAACAAATTTGTATTGATAAGTTTATTTTAAATCGTTAAACATATTTTACAAGCATCTCTAATCACTGTGTCCACACACTAATCGTTCTTAGCCATTTAGTTAGTTAATTATTATTTTATTCGTGTTACGGGTATAGGATTACGGTCTTATCTCTTATCATTATGATAGTTTTTAATAATAAACATCGAAACAAATAAGTAACACGAGCAAAACTGATGGACAAGCCAGCTTATCTTTATCGAACAAATTTTATTAAAACAAAGTAAATATTTAGTATGTAGTGCGAATGTATTAACAAGGAATATGCAAAACATCATCATCAGTTCAGCCTATCGCAGTCCACTGCTGGACATATAGGTCTTCAGAAGTTCGCGCTAAAAATGGGGTGAACTCACGTGTTTTGCCCATAGTCACCGCGCTGGGCAGGTGGGTTGGTGACCGCATATGCAAATACTTCAACTAAATTAATTAAGGCCCTATTTCACTGGTGCCAGATAAATTTTATCTGTCACATAGGTCACGTATAGACTTTTTCGGTTATAGGAAATCCACCTTTTACTATTGACCTATTGATTATTAATTTACATCTCAACTAATTGAATTGGTGTGTGGTTACGGCATTAAAGAATATAGCCACCCCCTCTCTTCCCGTGGGTGTCGTAAGAGGCGACTAAGGGATAACACAGTACCACTATTATTTTGGGACTTAAAAAGCTGACCGATGGCGGGATAACTATCCAACTGCTGGCTTTGAAATACACAGGCCGAGGATGGGCAGCAGCGTCTTCGGTGCGATAAAGCCAGCCAGCGGTCATCATCCCGCCTGCCCAGCGTGGTGACTATGGGCAAAACACATGAGTTCACACCATTTTTGGCGTGAACTTGTGGAGGCCTATGTCCAGTAGTGGACTGCGAAAGGCTGATGTGATGAATTGAGTTGGTTGGTGTAAAATACATTATACATTGTTATCTATTGGATACCGTTATAGGCAAGATAGCTTTATCATCAACGAACAAGACAGGATCTAGCCTTAAGCATCTTAAATAGACAAAATAAATTTTACTCTGTACTATTATAAATGCAAAGAAATTTATTTAATTATGCAAAATCTACTGGACTGATTGTGATAAGACTTAGGATGATGAGTCAGGGTAAAACGTCGGCTACGTTTTATCTCGAAATTCAATTTTAATCGAATGTTACGAAGGTAATACCGCTAGACACAGGTGTATGAATTGTATTGTATTGTGGTTGTATGAATTGTAGATATTGTCACAAATACAAATTATGCACATATGTAACATTAACAATTCCTATCAAAGGTTGTGTTCAGTTTAATTTATGAGTATATTTTTATATAGGTACTAGTTAATATAAACAAATTCCCGAAAAGTTTCCAATAGATTGTAACGATTTCATACTTAATGAATAATGAATATTATTATAACATGACTAACACTTGTTACAACAATAAAACCGATAACTTTCGAGTAGATATCAGGTACTTCAATAAAATAAATAAGTTGTCAAGTGAGGCTGGAAACGAACAGAAAAGGTTCTGTAAAACCGCAAATTATATAGCACAAAATATTTTTTTTAATTGCGACGAACACGCCAAAGACATGTTATATTTCACACAACTTAGTTATTAATTTATATTCATTTTTATTTTTACACGTGTCATATCTATACAGATAAATTAAATTGGAGTGTCTGTTTGTAATATTAAAATAACCGCTTTTTACTAAATGCGTATTGACGTATACAAGGTACATATACCAAAATAACACTTTTTACGATTTTTTGTTCCGGCTAATCTCTGAAACGGCTGGACCGATTTTGACGGAACTTTCACTGGCAGATAGCTGATGTAATAAGGCGTAAGGGCTACTTGTATTTTAGAAATTTATTTATAGTAATTCTGCGAACTGAACAATATTTTTTCTTAAATTACACGCGGACGAAGTCGCGGACACGGTTAGTACATAAATAAAAATTCAAGTATTTAACAATTAGTTTTATAGATGTGTCAGACGAATAGACGTCAAAGTTTCAGTACTATTGTTCGCTTCGTAACTTTGAGCCCGGAATACAAAAACAACTAAAGGTTAATCGAAATGATAGAATATTGTTTAAAATTTGGTTAGTATTTATGTCGATTGTAAGCAAAATGCTTTTTTTCTAGGAGTGTTAGAAAAAATAGTTTTAAAATTTACTTAGGAGACTACGAATACTACGAACGAAATACTACGAATTAGCACAGATTATAGTACCTACAAATACAGAGTGAATCATGGGTAGTATTTATTGGCAATATAAAACCTTTTTTCTTGAAAACTCAACAATGTAAAATAATCGTTAATTGTAACACATTGGCTATCTTGTGTTACTGCGGCTTATAGATAATAATTAACGGCACGGGCGAGGCCGGGCGTGGCGATTTATTATCCTACCAGATATTGATAACGATTACTATAAACACGGTCACTAGAATGTGTAAATCAATCTGCGCTGTACGGACTGCTCCGACAGTGTTTAATGTGCTTTGAGATATTTAATTACCAAATTAAATTATGTTAAATAAAATTTTTACGAGTCTAAATAAGATTTCTAAAAAGAACGAGTTTTTATGTTCCTCTGTATTATTACCGCTAGCACTTGATCGTTTCTTTTTTTAATCTGTTTAATATTGCTAATATATCCACGAGTAATATACCCGTCGCTCGCTAGATCTATCGATCGTATATTATCGTTATCGCTATCAGCGACCGATAAGCGATGGAACGTTTCAGAACAACAAACTCGCTTCGAAATACGAATTCTTGAAAACCGTTACAAATTCGTAGATTAAAAACATTTATCAATCATATTAAATAAATATATTACTCACACACGTGCCTAGAAATATAATATTTTTAAATTTGACTTATAATCCGTCAACTCGCAGCGGAGCACCTTAAAGGTTTCACCCTAGCACCCTAAAGGGTTAACCCTTCTGTATAGAAAGGAGACCTATGATGTCCAGTAATGATGCATTTACAGGCGGATTAAGAATATAATACATAATAGATTTCTCCTGATATGACCAGAAGGGTTAGGATTTAAGATGAGACGTTATTTTAAAACACCTTGAGTAATAGATTTCTACTATATTTTTCAAAACATGTAAATTTATTTCTTAATTCCTTAATTGCCATCATCAACATGAATTTTTAAATACAATTTACTACTTAGAAACTTAACTCAACATAACTATAACGAATATGCTGCTCCATAGGAGAGGATATTCATGAACATCTTGACTTAAGTAAATTTCAAATATTATAGGTAACACATAAAGCTGAAATATTTGCATCCGCTTGTTAACTCGAAATGTTAAAAAAAAAACAAAAATCTAATAATCTGATAAATATCAACAAGAAATTAAGTTGCGAGGATTGTCTGTTTAATAAAAATAACCAAGTTAGGTAACTATGTAAAAACCTGAAAAAGAATCGCTACAAAATATGAAAAAAGAAGACTGCTTGCATTGCACTGTTGCAAGCATCTCCAGACATACTTAATCCCAAAATAGCATTCCATAATAATAAAATCAACATCCATTCAAAAATTATGAATTTTTAATGGTTACATATGTTTTTACGAGAGTGGTCGATTACTATTTTGAAATTTTCTCAGCAGACTCTACATTCCAGACACATAGTAACTTCACAACTATATATATACATATATAAAAGTTCGTCTCACGATATTTGTCCGGACTAATCTCCGAAACTATTAGACAGATTACAATGAGAGTTTGTAGTTTTGTTTATCTGAGAAAACATCTTGTTAACTTTGTCCAACTTAGGATATGGTACTTTTCTATTATTAATTCTAATTAGACTAATAAAAGTTTGTAAATAGACGATTCGATGATTGATATGAAATCACTTTACAATCCAATCTTACTTTGCGTAACATACACAAAATAAAAAAATTCGCCACTATAATTTTCGTAAACATACCCATAAAATATTCTAAGAAATTGTTTAAAGGTTGTCTTATATTGCCGTCACAATCTTTTTTATTTATATGCAAAGATCTAAACAAGACGATATGATCTTTCATTCAGCCACTTGTGGAGTTTCGCTATAATTGACAAATTAAAGCAGTTCAGTGACCTTGAGAATCTATATAGGACGGTGGCATCACACCCGTGGGCGAGTCACCGACTGTAATGAATTATTTTTCCGGTATCTTTTACATATATAATATATATATATAAATATTACATTTTCTTCCTAATACGTTAGCACAATATTGACACAGCACCTGTTTAAGGGGTTTTTAGATTCGATTTTCGACTTCAATCTGTTCGTAATATATAATTATATTGTTGACGGATACGGATAATTATCAAATAAACCTAATATACTAGGTAGGTATACCTTTCTATAATTTACGCTTTTAGTTGCCTATCTTAGGTAAAGATAACCATGTGTGTATGATACGTATATTTATTTTGTGATTACAACTGTAAAAAATAACAAATTAAATCTTCGTGTTGAAAATAAATTTCTAGAAGTTGTTTTTTTTTTTTGCAATTTATTTTCAAGATGCTTATACTGAGTGATGATTACTTAATTCCTTTCAACATAAATGTAAAGTACAGGCTTAAAAAGTTGTTAATCCCTTAAGAAAAAAATTGCCTATTAAAAACGAGTTTAGTTTCAAATAGTTGTTGTTGACTTAACGAGCTTTGAAAATGACCTCCCTAAACTATTTTTGTTTCTTTTATAATATTGTTGAGTACTTTTATAACAACATTTATTACAAAGGTGTGTAATTTTAAGTTCTTGTGTACAAAAAAAAAAATATTTGTATAAAAAAAATCGGAACTTGATGTAATAAAGTACACACTACTTAATAGATCAATATAAATATTTATATTCTTTTTCTTCTTCTTTGGGATTAATGGGATTATTGGCTTTCAATGGTGTCAAACGGTTTAAAAAAGAAGACTACAACTGAAACAAATAATATTTATAAATCCATTCATTATGTAACGTAAACATCGAGGTATTTTATGCAAGTAGTTTTAATTGAAACATTTGTTATTATAATCAAGTCATGGATAATTGAGTAAATAAAAACAGATTAATCGATACTTAATATACAGTATGATATGGAATATATTTGCTTTGGAAATTTTTTTCTAAACATTATTTAAAACTAGCTGATCCAGCAGACGTTATCCTGTATTGCAAAATGTCAAATGATATTTTTATTTTAGTAATTTATTTATATATAAAATTTTTTTTAATAGAAATGAATGTATATTGATAATTCTTACACACATTAAAACAAATAAATAGATATCGTATGTCGATTTATAATGCAACTCGTCTTAGAACTTTAATAAGTGTAAATTTAAAAGGAAATTTCCTATTACAAAATAATGATGAAACAAATCGTTTGACAAATCACTACAATTGTTACACAAAAGTGTAAGTATATTTAAACATAACATTTTTCGTAATTGTTACTACTATGGCCATGATCCACTTAACTGAAGTCAATATGAGGCAAGTACTATAAAAATAATTATTTTAATCAAAAAGCAAACACCTTGTCTAGGGCTCTGTAATCTTTATGATAAGATATTGTAGGTACATTAGTGTTCACGGTTTGTCAAAACCATAGATTAAAATTGTTAAATATAATATATCACTTTGACATGATTATTTAATAATTAAAAATAAGTGGTTTCTTAACATTTCTTACCGTATGCCTTTGTTATTAGTAACTAAAATAATAAGATCAAGTTTTTTTGATTGTTTGGATATTCTAGTGTGTGTGATACACACACACAGAAATAGATGTGTGTTGTTTTTATCTTTAAGAATGATTTGTAATGATTTAGTCATGTCCATCATTAATGACTGTACTTAATAATGATTAATATTATAATTGCTTGACTACAAAACTTTATTAATGGTAATGGAGATGATTAGAGCAAATGAAGCAATTGTGCAGAGAAATAGTGATTTCATTTAAGTTTTTCACATCCATAACAAAATGCTACATGTATAAAAACAAATAAAATTAGTTTGAGACTTTGTTTTTCAATGTTCATAAACTTATTATTTTATTTATAATTTTATGACAATCAGTTGTAAAAACCATGACACATTTATAGGTTTTTCTGCTTGTACACATTTTGTAAATAGCTATTTATAAACATTGATTCAGTTTACAACATACAACAGAAATTACAAATCTAAAATCATTACTATTATAATCACTCACCTTGCGAAAGGCGAACAGCTCATTTTGTAGTTTCTGTCTCTCTGCAGAGGGCTGCTGGCCCTTCCCACGTATAAATTTTAGCATTCTGCCGGCCTGCAACAAGACAATCACTTAGCACACTTCACAGGCACCACAGGACAAGAAAACAGACACGGGCCTACCATGATTGCATACTAGAAGAGCGAACACTAGTATCCTAACCGGCACCGGAAAGCCGACTGACTTCAGAGCGCCTCACCAACTCGAGCGCGGCGTTGTCACCGCTTCGCCCGCACCCAGATAAAAAACATTAGTTATTCTTGAAATCGCAAGATAACCGGTGCAAAGATAACACGCTAGATAGTACGAAAAGTTACAGAAAATGGAATTTATAATATAGTTTAGAAATTGTCGATCCAACCCTGAGACAACGCCTGTTGGACAGGTTACATGTCTTTCTAATCACTGTTTTAAAACATTGCGTGTCTGTTAACATCTAGGATCAAATGAATATCCTAAGTTACATACCTGAAGACGACAGTTTGAAGATTTTTAGTTATAAAATCCAAATTTAGAGAAATGACAGAAAAGTCACAACGGCGTCAGAAATACATACAAACACAATGCACGAACATAATATTCACAACGTACGTACACAAAACGCACCCACACTACGCCATGACATGACGTGAGTCGTGACTGGTTTGTAATGTTGCCATATGTGTAAAACAGCAATGGACTAAGAAAATTCACAAACCTACAGCGGACGCTTTATACCTATCTAGTACTTTTTAAATTAAATGGTAATACTGTTTCTCTACAAATTAAATGACATCGTTAACGCATATTATTTATGTTAATATCTATACCTATTAACAACAGTAGGAGAAAGAAACAAAACGATTTAGATTTAACATAAGAGGAAGCTAATGGAATGAAAAGATAATTAACAACAAATAAACCGTTTAAATTATATTTAATTATTAGAAGTAGTCTGATACACGACATAATTATATAAGTAGTCGAGTAATCATGAAACTTTTCGTATGACAACATTTTCTATTGTCAATGAGGTCGTTGAACTAAGAGAATTTTAGGATATATACAATTCTACATATTTTAGAACAAGCAGTATACAGTATTAGAGATAATCCTTCGTAGTTAGTGCAATACAATGTCCATAAAATTAAATAGTTTAGAAAAACAGTAAATTTTTTGTTGGAACAAAATCATGAAATGATATAATGAAAGTAGACTGAAACGGGAAAGGCTGTACATATCCTAAAGGAAGACTCTATTAAAAATGTTTACATTATTTATTAAAATATATGTACTTTCGTTATTGTATAATTATAAAAATATCCCGGGTATGGTCCACATGTGTACAGTATGTAGTGTATACGGGTAAAATAAAAAATTGGGTAACACTGAATGAAATTCTAAACGAAATTCAATCTTGCGTCTGTCCATGGAGCATTTTCTTTATGCTCCATGCGTCTGTCAAAAATGAAAGGTAGACGAAGTCAACTTTTTAGCGGTGGTGTTTAAAGTACAATAAAATTTAGTCCAGCCCATCAGTTACTGATAAAGCTTATTTCTCAATAAGTAATTTTCTCAAAGAGGAGGCAAATTCTTAAAAACGCTCACACTTCAACTTTACTCAATTTTTTAATACAAAAAATCCGATAGATACAGTTGTGGTCATGTTGAAAAAAAAATGTATCATGGTATTTTTTAACCACCTTCAAAAAAGGAGGAGGTTACTCAATTCGACCGTATATATATATTTAATATATGTTCGGGGATAACTTCGTCGTTTAATAACCGATTTTGAAAAATGCTTTTTTTGTTGGAAAGGAGATATCCCAAGTTTGGTACCATGATAAGGAAACCAGGATCAGATAATGGAATCCTAGAGGAATCGAGAGAAACCCTCGAAACTCGTAGTGACGACTAGTGCATTTGTTAATTTTTTCGTCTACTTATGTTGTATTACTTGCCGATGTAGAAGTCGGTTTTTTTTTTTGTTTGCGACCAAACACAATTATTTTTATACGTTATGATGTCGCTTTTATCAGCAACCAGTAAATTGCCTATATATTGGTGAATGAAATTATGGCATATGTTTGTAAGTTTTTAACATTATAACAATCATCTTGATTCAGATCTAAATCTGAACTCAGGGTTAAAACGAATTGGTCATGGTCGGTCAAATTACCAGTTTTAGTGTGACCACCGAAGGTCAGTCTCAGATATTATAGGTTTTGGAGATTTCTCCATCTCTTAATTCATCCATTCGGAACACGAAAGAAATACCTGGTGAAATTGAATTCTTACCTACGTCGTTTTTTTTTTTTTATATTTGACTAGCCTTACGCCCTAGCTTCGACCGCACGGATTACACAATTTTGACTTATCCATTTTTGACGTTACATAAGTTTACTTTTAATGATATAAGTAGCCATCCTCTTTGCCCTCTCCCATGACTTAGGACCGACCGTAATCTTTACTGACTCACTAAGTTGTCTCTTAGCCATTAAGGAAAATCCCTTTCGTAGCAAATTAAAAGTTTCTATTGTTTTTAAGATTAGAGAGGCTTTGCTCTCTTGCAGTCAAAAGGGTCTGCATATTCTACTTGTCTGGATTCCAGGCCATTCTGGCATTGCAGGCAACGAGACAGCGGATTCATGTGCTAAAGCTGCAATCCAAACTGGTATCCTTGACCATTACAAAAACTCCTGCCAAGACCTCCGTTCCCTAGCCAAAATCCATATGGACAAGTCCTGGAATTTATCTTGGAGTTCATCAAAATTGGTAAAGGGTAAATTTTACTCAAATATACAACCAGACATCCCAAGACGCCCTTGGTTTTTTCTTCATAGACATGCTAGTCGCTGGGTCACATCCAGCATATGTCGCTTGCGTCTTGGTCATGCGTGTACACCTGTTCATCTTGCCAAAATCAGATATCGTGACCACTCATTGTGTGAATGTGGCCTTGACGAAGGCACGCTTTCCCACATCCTTTTTTCCTGTCCCAAACTCCTCCGTCCTATATATGACATCCTTCCCTATGATATTCCCCGCCCTATAAATGTTCAATGTTTGTTGATGTTAGTGTTTAGTCTCTACTGTACATTTTTGTGTAAATATTTTGAAATAAATAAAATTAAGTTGTAAATAAACCATGTGTCTGTCCTAGTGTAATTAGTTTGTAATAGTTTAGTTACTAACAGTGGTTGTCTTAGTCTAACATTAAATGTTTGTGTTGCTTTAGGTTAAGGTGTAACAATAAAAGTCTTACTATTTTGCCTGTTTTCAAAATTAAATTGAGACTGTTATCTCAACTGCACCGATCAATCAATCTCCTACGTGTGTTCTCCACTCTACGTGACATTGGCGGAATCAACCGTGCTTCTCTGGCACAACTGAAAGCCATTAAACCAATCAATCAATCAATGATATAAGTATAGAAGAATAGAAAAAGATTGCATAGATATTGAACCAACATGCTGTAATATGTTGAATTAGTATCGGAACTTTTTTAATGAATGGGTTTTTTTAATGAATTTTTGTTAAAAGTATTCGAATCATAAATATATGTTATGCCTAGAATGTTAAGTTTAACAGTCAAATCATATTTTAAGAGTTTAATAAGCAAAACGCCTGTTGTTTTTTTCGCTATGAACCTCTTTATGCGTGTTGTTGCTCACATCCTAAAAAGTACCTACACGTCGACAGTGTGGACAGGCACTTATCGCTCGAGCCCTGACGTTAAGAGTGCTAATGGTTCTTCTGTCTGTGGGACTTGTTTTACCATTAGATACTATTGGTGTAAAGGATATTGCAGATGTTATCGTAGTTTTCTGATTACAATTCGCTTTTATACTCTTTTCTCATCTAGAAAAGTTTATTTTTTAACTTTAAATAAGAAAATGACTATCCTGCAGGCCTAGCATGCGCGCCACGACAAAATTTTGTCTACCCCTTTTCTCGTATTATCTCTCTATGTCTACAGTAGCTAACATGCGTGCACGCGATACTCTTCTCGTTACGTCAAGAAGAGATAATCATTAAATTTTAGTGATCTGTGATATTTATCTCTACGGAAACTAACATGACATCGTAATTTTGTCGAATTTTGTCGTTTTAGGAAGAGAAACTTCTCGTCTTCAATATTATCGACGAGAAAGACGATAAATAAAAAATAAATAAAACCGGGTGCCTATTTTTTGTATACCATGGCGTTTCCCTATTATAATTATATAATTTCGGTATACGAAGAGCGGGAAATGCGAAAAGTCGAGTGAAGTGTGCCATATAATGACACAAAAAACGTATTTGCGCCCTGTTGCTTCTTATTCTAAATAATAATAATAATAATACTTTATTTCAGACCAAAGTATAAGTCCATATTGGGTTAGTACAACAAGACAAGACAACATTCAGAATAAAAAACAAAACAAAATTATATTAAAAAAATCAATAACTAAAAATAAAATTAAATAGAATAAAAGTAAAACCAATAATAAAAAAAAAAAAAAAAACAAAAATTAAAAAAATTTAAAAAAAAAAAAAAAAAAAAAAGAACATTGCGTGATAGAATTACAATTATCTAATGTGCGACAAGATATAAAGCACAACACGAGCATATTGTTTTACATATATAATTAAATTCATTTACTTACGCCGTTTTATTTTCCATATTAGATTTTTTAAATTAGATATACACTTTTTATCTTAGCCAAAAGGCCGAGAACATTGTTAAATAAAACATGTGTCACTCGTTTGAAATTGGTCAATAACCTTGTAAATTCAACTTTACGACATAAGAAATAAGAATGATATTCAGTTGTGATTATAGTTGATAATGTTTCTCTACTCGACAAGGCGAAGTCTTCGGAAGAGAATTTTGTCTCTCGTAGTGCGCATGTTAGGGTAATCGAGAAAATACTCGATGTAGACATTATCTCTCTCTCTCGTCAAGAGATATCTCGTTGTATGCATGCTAGGCCGGCTGGTTGAGATATTTTATAGATTAGTCTATTTTATAGATATGTGTTTCTACGCCTATTCAATTGTCGTTTTGATATACGCTTTTATGAATCTACTTACTGTGCCTCGGAAAGCATGTTACCCGAGGTCAACCCCCGGTTTTTGGTACAGACATCTGAACACTGATCTGTATGTACATGGTAAGAAAAATCCACCAACACATAGTTCATTACGTGGTACATAGCGGTATTTAAGCTCCAACCCATTTATTAGGTATATGACGAGAAGGCAGAAAAGTTTTCGATTTTATTTATTTTGATCACAAATTAAAACTGATCTCTTTAGTAAATTCCTTATTTACTTCACCCGGTTAAATCGCATTCTACTAATATTTTTAACGCGAGATTTTGTAAGGATGAATGAAGGTATGTTTGTTACTCATTCACGCAAATACTACCGAACTAATTGTTTAGTATAGCTTGAGATTCAGAATAACACATGGTTACATTTTATCTCGACGTTCCCTAAGGGACTTTACGTGAGTGAAATCGCGAGGCCTGGTTTGGGCCAAATAACTGAGATAGGGCACAGCAGGAAATATTCTGCTTAAAATCTGGAGAAACCCCAAAGAGTAGACTCCCCAGTCGTACCTAGTAAGGACCTCAACCTTACAGAAGGTCATAACTAAATAATACGTACTGCTTTCAAGCAGCGTTTTTCCCCCGTTTCAGCTTTTCATATATAAGACATGAAAAAAACACGTATGTTGTTTTTTTTTTTTTTGTTAGGTCTACTACGAACATTATGCAAAAATTTGTTAAACTTAAAAGGAAGCAGTCAGACTAGATGGTCGGCGAAAAGTATTGCTGTGAATGCCTTGTTAAATAATTCTCCAGAAGTCGCCTTAAATGAAGTTAAGCAAACTTCTCGTTCTCTAGAAGCTAAGTATGAAGCAGGCCATCTCTTAACTCCTATAAAGAATTTTAAATTTATTTCTAATTTTAACTATTTGGACGAATATTCTCCGCAAAACCAATCGAGTGAATATTGAAATTCACAAAGAAGATATGATCCTTGCCCATTCCGTCGCACTAATGGATGGTCTGCTCAAAGCTTTGCAAAAAAATGAGACAAAACCAATGGAAAATTAGATAAATGAGGATTTGAGAAGAGACTTAAAAACTAGCGTTGAGCCCATTTTGCAATAACAAAAAGAATTCCAAACGCAAAAAACATTTCGATGATGTATGAAGATGAATTACAAACACTCCTCTACTCCTCACTATCTTTTTAACTCTTTCCCAAAGAAGTAATGATTGTATTTGATCGAATCATATCGGAAATTAAAAAGAGGTTTGATTGTGCTACCACACTGAATTTGAATTTTGCATATTTTAATGTTACTAATATATTAAATATATCAATTGACAAACTAGATTGACTAAAAGCATGAAGCAGATCTGCTTTGAAAATACGAGCGAGATTTAAAAACTGTTAATTCCGCCAGGAACTCAGGTACGTTTTAAAAAGGCAAGCGTCACTTTTATTTTGTGGTATGGAAAACGCTAACGGTTTCTATTTCTTGCAACAAATCTATGCACATGGTTTGCAGGATGCTTTTCCTAATATTTGTATTGCTCTGTGAATTTACTCCTACGCTTCCTACTTCATTCCCAAAATGTGAGCGAAGATTTAGTAAACTAAAACTTATTACAAATTATTTGCGATCTTCTATGAGCTAGCAATGCTTACCTATAGATTCTTGCAATCTTAGCTTAATATAAAATCGAATTGAACGCAAGATAAATTATGAAAAGGCCATCGATTTATTTGCAGAAAGTAAAATTGTAATTTCAATTTACAATACAATAATATAATTGATTTTTTCTTATATTATAATGTGTCTGATTACCTTTTTTTATTTCAAATCCTATCTTGTGCCATATATAAAATACTAGCTGTGCCCGCGGCTTCGCCCGCGTTGAAATCAGTGTGTCACAAAGTCTTCCCGGCAAACTTCCAGTGAAACTCTCATCAAAATCGGCTTAGCCGTTCCATAAACCTTTCTCTTGAAGCCCTTTCTCCATTGGTGAAACCGCATGAAAATCCGTTCAGTAGATTTTGAGGGAATCGATCACATACACTTTTGGGGACTTTGTTTTATAATACACTAAATGTTGCCGGCACATTACTATTAAGATTTTCGCAAATTTTTAATTTTTTTATTTTATTTCAGTCACTTGAAATGCTTATATCACACTGAGCAACTTTTTAAAAGGCATAATTTAGTATAATTTAATAGTTATTTTTATAAAACCTCTCTATACACCACATTTTTAGTTTTATTTTCAGGCTGCAGTATAAATAACCTATCAGGCGAACTTATAGCTGCTGTATATGTTTCATACAAACTATCAACCCCAATTAAAGCCCCTTAGCGGTGGAATATCGCAAAATCCGTTCTTAGCGGACGTCTACTAACTATAATTTAATTTCAAATTTCATGTTTGTCCATCCTGTATGGATGGACCATCCAGCGGTTTTTGAGTTTTTGTGATGAGTGAGTCAGTGACCTTGCTCTTTTATATATATAGATTACGATGCATTATTTGGAACCCTCCTCACCATCTATAGAGCATACATTTTAAATTTCAAGTCTCTTACTTCAAAAACATAGGACTTTCATACAAACTTCCAACCCCCGTTTTATCCCCCTAGGGGTCGCGTTTCGTAAAATTTGTTCTTAATGGATGTCTACGCTTTATGAGGACCCTACCTGCTAAATTTTAAGTTTGTAGGTGTTGCAGTTTTGGGGATTTCGTGATGACTGAGTCAACCTACCATCCCCCATTTTAACCCCAAAAGGCATTTGTTTTCTAAAGATACATTATCTGAACTCCTTCTCATCATATATAGAGCATACATTTTAAATTTCAAGTCTCTTACTTCAAAAACATAGGACTTTCATACAGACTTCCAACCCCCGTTTTACCCCCTTAGGGGTCGAGTTTCGTAATATCCGTTCTTAGCGGATGCTTACGTCTTAAAAGAAGCCTACCTACCAAATTTCAAGTTTATAGGTGTTATAGTTTCAGAGATTTCGTGATGAGTGAGTGACCTTTCGCTTTTATATATATTATAGATTATAGATTATAGATATGTATATCCTTCACGTTCATGTCTATATATCTGTAAATAAATAGACTTGACACAGAAAGAACAGCGCTGGATGCTTTCTTTCCGGGACACCTACATATGTTCAAATGTGAAATAATGAAGATATTAAAGGTAAAAATAAATATAGGTGGGCGGGGGCGGCTTTTTCAATCCTTGATCCGCTTAAAAAAAATTTTAATCCGGGGCTGATTTATACCTATAGATAGCTTAAGGACTGCGTTTTAAGTAACCGTCGATTTATATAACTACACATTTTTCCTAATAAGCATTTATAAAAAAAATATGTATTGTATATAAGTAAATATTATATAAGTATATATTACACCCAGATTTAGGGCGGTAATCGAAACTTCAATGTTAGAGAAAAAAGTGAGGTCACGGCCAATGGCAACATGCCATTCAAAGGCAGGCCAGTTTTTGTATACATTAATCAAAATTCCTGAAAACAATAAACATTCATTTTACTTTTTTGCGAGAGAGCCCACGTGATTCAAATAAGTATGACATTTTTCAAGCACAGTTATTAGTTTAATTAAAAATGAGACGCGTATGTTGACACAAGATGAATACGAAAACAAACGCAATAAAGGCCGGGGTTCCGTAATGTATGAGGACATTAATCCCGTAGGAAAAATAACAGACTTACCTTTATTGTACTTTGTATAAAATATTTATCTTAGAGGGCTTATGACGTTCTCATGGTGTGATTATTTCAATTGAAACATATTATGTTTTATTTACATTGTACATGTACGAGTTTTTTTTTTATGTACTCACCAGACATTTTTTGGTTTTTGCAATTCAATTAAATTGAATATATGACTTTTAAAGAGTAATAAGATAAATGAAATAAATAGAGTATTTTGCTTAATAAACTGAATAAAAATGTAAAAATCGTAAATAGTTATATTTAATTCAGTATAAATATAATGTAAATATATAGTTAGGCTTCCTATACAGATTTTTATTTATTTCACCTTTTAATATTCCAAAAAAAAGTTACTATCCTCCTAGGTAGAAGTAAAAATTCTTCCCTTTTTTATTACGAAGGTTATGTTTTCCGCTCTAAAAAAGGCATAGTACTCGTATATAGGCGGTAACATGTTATATGGAACGAATTCATTAGAACGAAGTCTTAGGCCATTAAATAACTACTAGTAAGATTAATAGTTTGAATAAGCCATCTTGGTGGCGCTCGTATGTGCAGAAATATCAGGGTCTCAAAATGACAAACAAGGAAGTGGTAAATATTTCGTTTTATATATATAAATCATAGTATCAGTACGTTTTGCGTTCTTCTGTTCTGCTTGATCTACTACTAATATATCCAAGACTCCAAGACATCGAGTATTACTCGTCTCTCTCAGAGTACTAGCTCGGCCGAGACAACAGATGTTTATTTATATAGAGATATATAGGTTACTACTACCCGCTTTTACAAACAGGATTCACACATATCCTACTCAAAAATAGTTATTTATTATAAATTATTTCTATCTGATAGCGATTACTCTGGTGTAATGGTGCGTGTACCGTGTCGGCGGCGCCTATACACTGACGGTCGCGGTTTCGATTGCCGCTAGGAGTGGATATTTGTGTTCATACAAATATTTATTTCCGGTCTGGTTGTGAGTTCTTGTGGGTCTCTCTACCGTGTCTCGGAGAGCACGTTAAGGCATCTGTCCCCCTTATTATCATGTACATCTGATAGCGATCGTTAATCATAGTAGGGAATATATCCGCTAACTATTAGCCGATTAAGCTCTGACCCATCTCCTACATGGGACAGAGGCCTATGCCTAGCAATGAAATATTTCTGGCTGAAGTGATTTGTCAATATATTTAATTTTCATAGTTACTGTAGGTAACTATGAAAATTAAAGACATATCCTAGATCTCACCTAATCTACGCATATTAGGTATTTTGATCATAAATTTAAATTATTTTCAACGTTTAATTTTGTTTTATTGATTACATAACTTAAAAGTCTACATTTTTAGTCTTTCCGGTCCTAAAACCGTGTAACATCGTGAGTTCGATCGCTAATACGACGCCAGCATAGCGAAAAAACTGAATTGTCGTTGCAGAAATCGAATAAGGTAGGTATCACATCTGCGGTATGTACTGATTTTGTATTCTTTCAAACGACGAGAGACGAGAGAGAGATCTAGAGACGGATACGACATTAAATATTACCAATACGATTTTCAATTGTCTGTTGCCTTTTCCTTCTCAAAGTTTTATCGTTGTTAATATTTACAATTACCGTCACCTAGCTGTTTTTTTGTAGTGTACCTAATTTTTAGCCAGTGCTTTTTCTTGAAAATATTCTTCAATGCAATTCGAATGGTGAAAGAGTAATTTAAATGATTAAAATGCCACATGTTATTAAAGCAAACAAAGGAATAAACCTATACAATTATTGGTAAAACTGTACAAGTTTTATAATTTAAGGTATCGTAGAATTTTCTTTTACTATATGTAGCCCTCGTTTATGGGTACTGCTTTGATAACTTTATAAGGCGTAACGATATGTGGTGTGACATGTAAAACGATATATATAGCCAGTGATATCTGCACAAAACATATTTTTAAATCTACTTAATAGATCACTTTAGCAAATTTAATCAAACAAAATAAACACGAAATTTTATAATACACGTAATACTCCATATATAAATTTCACAACGAAAATATTTGCCGTGGCGGCGAGCTATAAACGTCTTTGCAAGGACTCGTAGTTACCATGGATACATCGATTGCCAGCGTCGGGCGCATCTTGCATCGTGCACAACATCAACCTAATAAAGTCTTCAGTGAGGAGCTTCTACCACAATGTTTGAGAGTGTTTTCTATAGACGATGAAATTATGGAGTAATTAACAAAGTTTGCTTTATAAGAAGATAAATGAAATTATTGATTTTTTGTTTTACGGACTATATCGAGATACTCTACACTTATTAACTTGCTGAAATGAGATTGTTGTCTTTTGTTAGAGTTCTGGCAAACATTTGATGTTTTTTTACTTAATTTTTTCAACCGGATTTAAATCGTTTTATATGAAGAGTATTGACTAACTGTTTAGCTGAGATCAATTTACAAGTATTTCATACTTTTCATACATAGTTGCCGATCTTCATTTAATAATAATAATAATAAAAAAAAGGTTAGGAGTAATAAAAAAGACAGACAGTTTATCATGCTCCTGTACCAACGATCCTTCTATGAAACGGAATATAGAAAAAGTTTAAAAATAAAAATCTTAAAAGCAGATATTTAAACATTACATAAGATTCACCTGTAGATAAAAAGAATATTTTCGCAAGCGAATCATAAAAATTTTCCTTAATATAAATTAAGTCGAACCGAAAGATTTTTTGACGAAGACTCGCACAGAACGGTTCAAGATCAGAGGAAGAAATTAAATTCCGACCGGTTTAGCACGAAATGAAAATTCTTTGACAAAAATTATATAAAACTGTGATATGTTCCAACAGGCTTTCTTTGTGCACCGGCTTTATTCTTTTGAGAATGATTTAATAAAGAATCGTAATTAACTTTTCACTGTTGTTCTAAAATATTTACAATTTTGTGTAATTTTGTTTTATCCGATTCTTTCCTTCCCTGGTCGATAAATCTATTAAGGTTTAAAAATATATCGATACTAATTCAAATAATTTAAAGAATTTACCTGTTTCATTTTGTAAACTCTAGCTTTCAGTGTTAATGTTAAAAAGTTTTTATACACATTGAAATTAATTCACTATGAAAGGGTTTGGTTTTACCTACGAGTATATACCGGTTTTTTTTTAATTATTTCGCTACGATAATTCGAAGCGTGATATTTCGTAAATTACGCTACTTATGGATAACGTAGCAATGTAAAGAAAGAGAGAATTATTTTGTTTCGTAACTCAAGAATTTATAAATTTGTTAATAGAATGAACCGAATACTACTTTACATAATGTATAAAAAATATACAATCGATTTTGCAAGTCGGTTAAAAATGACAGTCTGTAAGTATTTCAAGGTCATCATACTTTTGTTACTAATCTCCGTCACCATAGACACCTACTATTACAATTTTAAAAACAAAACCACGTAATTCAAGCCCTGAGTCATGATGAGTCAAATGCACATATAAATTGAATATAATTTCACTGGAATAAGCTAAAGCTGAATAATTTACCCCTCACCCCATTCCGTGAATTGATTTCATAATATGAAATATTGTGTTTCAGCATAACAAAGGATACCGTAACGAGTTTCTACGATGATAACAATCTCAATCTCATCGTAGCTGGAATTTAGTATAACTATATAATAATATAACGTATACTTTTAGTATAACGCCTCATTGTGGATATTAAAGTATTAGATGCGTAAGTTTAATGTCTAATTACGTAACGCTCGCTGTACAGAAATATGAGATGAATCGATCAATATTACCTACGTATAAAAGCGCGTGTTACGGCAGTAAATAATATAGCCACCCCCTCTCTTCTTGTGGGTGTCGTAATAGGCGACTAAGGGATAACACAGTTTCACTACCATCTTGGAACTTAAAAAGTCGACCGATGGCGGGATAACCATCCAACTGCTGGCTTTGAAATACACAGACCGAAGACGAGCAGCAGCGTCTTTGGTGCGACAAAGACAGCCATGCGGTCACCAACCCGCCTGCCCAGCGTTCTGACTATAGACAACACACATAAGTTCACACCATTTTTGGCGCGAACT
Organism: Melitaea cinxia; assembly: GCF_905220565.1. Lineage (NCBI taxonomy): Eukaryota > Metazoa > Arthropoda > Insecta > Lepidoptera > Nymphalidae > Melitaea > Melitaea cinxia. The sequence continues at coordinate 14,235,132 of NC_059403.1, forward strand.
TGTGGAGGCTATGTCCAGCAGTGGACTGCGATAGGCTGAAGTGATTAAAGCGCATAACTATACCGTACGACTGCAGCAAATTAGATTTAAAAAATCTGATAATTATTATCAGGACAAGGTTTGTATAAAATTGAAAAGAAAATATTTACGAAAAGACGAAGAAACACAAACAGACAGAAAACGAAATAAATAATAAATCATCATCCTGTAATAAAGTAATGTAAGAAAAGGGTCAGACTTTAATCCACCACGCTGCTCCAATGCATGTTACTATGCATTGGAAAGCAATTAGGTGTACACGATAACAACCGGTAATGACGGCTTAACGTACTCTCCGAGGCACGGTGGAGAGACCCACAAGAACTACACAAAAACTCAGGCCACGGCAAACACCTCTATGGCCTATACAAATGTTTGTCATGAGATCGAACCCGCAACCCACAGCGCAAAAGCCACAAACCAGTGAGTGAGAGTTGCGCCAACGAGTCGTCAATAGAATGTTTAATACAGGATAAACTTTATCCACAAGTGATAAAACAGGCCCTAAGTATCTTAATCTAAAGCTTTAAACATAACTTTTCTTGGAAATAACCAGGGTCAAGAAACGAAATACAACTAGTATTACAATAACAATTCGTTAGCAATCGATTAACAATTACATCTATACAAATAAATAAAATTGGAGTGTCTGTTTACAATACTAAAATAACCGCTTTTTACTAAATGCAATATTAACATTTTTTTTTTAAATTTTTGTCTGTCTGTCTGTCTGTTTGTTCCAGCTAATCTCTGAAACGGCTGGATTGATTTTGACGAAACTTTCACTGGTAGATATCTGATGTAATAAGGAGTAACTTGGGCTACTTTTATTTTTTAATTTATTTATTTGGTAACTCTGTGAACTGAACAATAACTTTTTGTTAAATTCCACACGAACGAAGTCGCGGGCTCAGCTAGTAAATTAATAAAATAAATTTGACTTACTAACAAATGTTTCGTCATTTGTAATTTAAAAGTAATAAAGTAGGTATAATTACATAAATGCGAATGTGGGAGAGATAGCCAGTAACTGATTGATTACATGTCAAACTCTCTGGCAGTTACCTTAACGACTTGTTTGTGACAGAATGATTTACGGGTAACATTTAAAAAGCTTAGTTTGCTATTCTATTGTAAATGCGCTTATATTGAAAAAAAAAATACCCTGAAAAATACCAGAAAATAGTGCAGAATATAGGTATATGTATGCATTTACAAACTTTTTAAACTGAGTTGTCAAAGACTCAAAAATTTACAGTAAGTTAGCAAAATATGTATGAAAATATGAATAATATGGAAGGATTAAAGAAATCCTTACATAATGCTTTCAAGCATAACTACTTCAATATTTTTATTTCCTCAGTGCATATTTTCCATTTACAATCACGTCAAAGGAAGGCTTCATGATAAAATGTTTTTAAGGCAATCGGTATTTTATCCCGACGTTTTACTACGGAAACACGCTTTACGAATTCACTACATTCTTCAAAGGAAAATATTTTTAATATCTTTATAAAAATAAATATAATAATAAAAATGTTTTGTCTACAAATTTCACTCATCTGGTACTAAAGCATATAATAAATTTTCTACACAGTTTAGATTCAATAAGTACACATCCATATACTAATTTCGAAATTTTATGTCTTTACAATTCACGACTTAAGGAAAAAAATCGTTGCGGTATAAATGATGTCCACGTGAAATGTTGCCTAGAATGCTGGCAGCATTTCCCCGTTGAATCGCTATGGCGATTCTCTGGACAAAAAATGCACCAACCCTCTTGTCACCAGTAGAGGCAATAAGATGACGAGCTAAATCCTAAAAGTATTTTTTTGTTGTTGTTTGCTTGAACGCGCTGATTTCAGGACTCGCTGGTCCCATTTTCAAAAAATTATTTCAGTGTTAGAGAGCCCATTTGAAGAAGAATATGAACTATTTTTTTATTAAATTTACGCGTGTGAAACCGCGGGGCACAGCCAGTAAATAATAATATTTCAATAAGCTGTATGTGCAATATATCCTCAATCCTCAATATTAGTATTGTATGGTTTTAGATGAGTATATTCTAGCCTACTCACATTAATTCACTTGTACTGAAATTAGTAATTTCTTTTTAACTGTATGATAACATAGCTTACAGCTTTACAGCTTACAACGTCTATAACCTACAGAAAAATTCTACGCAATATATATTATATTTTCGTTATCTATACTAATATTATATAGCTGAAGAGTTTGTTTGTTTTAACGCGCTAATCTCAGAAACTACGGCTTCGATTTGAAAAATTATTTCAGTGTTATACCCCATTTATTGAGGAAGGCCATAGACTATATAAAGTTCAATAGGAGCGGAGTCCACGCGGACGAAGTCGCGTGCAGAAGCTAGTTTAGATATAAAATTATTCTTCAATTAGTGACAGCGTATGTTATAATTATTTATTTATATATATAAAGGTACGATTATATTGTTATCAAATGCAGCAACGTGTTTTTAACACAAAGTTCGCAGTAACAACGTGTACTTCTGGCGTCCTGATTCAAATATACACAGCGCTCTTGACCTCAACACTACGCGAGACCCTTTGACAAAGACGGCCAATTAAATTTCCTTCATTTAATAATTTTATTTCACATTACAGGGACTGAATTTTAAGAAATATAAAGAAATAAATATAAGCACACCAATCTTTTAAAAGAAGACGAACAAAACATTATATGTAAAGATTCACATGTAATTCATCTACAATAAAAAAATATATCCTAACTACGTATATAAGAAATTAATTACAAAACAGATTTGGAATTTGTTGTAATGGAAGGTTCATTAACAACAGTGGGTATCAGCGGTTACATATTCATACTTAAAAAATTTCACAGTAAAATAAAATATTAAGAAAAAAAAGGTTCGAGAACGTATAGTTAGGCGAAATGGATGCATCGATGTACCATGCATCCAATTTCACCGGTAGACTGTAAAAGCGTCTGGTGGAAGCAGAAAATGCTTCAGAAAAAAATCGTTAAGAGAATGTTGGGGACGTGAATACTCCGTAGTTCCGTACACAGGCGTCTGATTAACATCGCATCTATTGTGTTCGAAAATATAAAATAAAAGATTGTCTCCTACTCGAATTACACCTTTTGTGCTTTTTTCTATTGTTTACCTGGCGATTTCTTGATCGCACAGGGATGGAGATACTTTTATATCAGAATGATACGGGATCGAACACGCAACCGCCAGCACAATTTGTAAAATGACGATTTGAAAGTGCTTTAAAGCCTATTTGAATAAAGCAACTGATTTTGATTTTAACTTATTAGAAATTTTCTCTTGTGGTCTTAAAATAGGATTTTTTAAAACATTTTTTAAAACATGTTTTTTTTTCTAGACTATTATTTCTTCCATTAAATTAAGCATTTTTAATTGTAAGTCTCTTGTAGATGTGGATGGCTAAGGTTAATTTACTTTTGTAATATACAACGGGGAGGCGAATAATTGGGCAGTTCTACCTGACGTTAAATGGTTACTGCCACCTATCATCTGCAACATTAAGGGAGTAGCGAGTGCGTTGCTGGCGTTTTTTAATTATATTTAATTAAAAATTAAAGTATATGCATTAAAATAAATTTTACAAGCCTTTAAAATTAACATTACGCATCCTTAATCACTACCAGTTATTGTAGATTTGATATTGGTAATAAAAAAGTAATATAAGTAACAAATAGTACCCATTTAAAAGTATAGTTATAATTTACTAAGATTAAAGTACCTGAAGTATATTTTTTTGCTTCCACACGAATGCCAAATAGTGTAATAATAATAACAATAAGGAATATTCAATTTCATATTTAAAAAAAAAATTTAGCAAATAATTACTTAACACTAAAATTTAAATACTCTTTTCTTCTGAAAATTCAATCGATACAGGCTGTCGATGTGACAGACAGATAATAAAGGTAACCGTAAACGGGTATTGATTAAAACATTTCGCAGCCCAATCCGTCGAGAGCGGCTAGAAGTGTCGCTCTCGCATAGGCCTCGTTAAATCTGAGCACCCTCCATTGCAACATTTCCTCCTTTTTATGCTGCAAACGCTTGAAAATGTGAATATAACATGCATGTTCAGGTTTTGATTTTTTAAGCATTTGTATGGAAATTACGGATCAAAGCTAACGCGTGCTACTAGCAGTTAGCAACATAAAGAGTCGTCTGCGCTTTATATACCTAATTGTATAACTATGTTGACTGTAACAAATTCTAATTAAAATTTTTTGTTACGAATAAAACGTCAGTTTTAATATTAGAATTTAAGAATTCCTAAAATAAGGTTAAATTTATTTAATTCATTCTCTCTTAAAGCGTTGATATTTAAATTGCGTAATATATATACGATGTTAGCATTCTATTGCAGTCAGAACTGAACGAAGCCTGTAAACATTCCACAACTGTACAAGCCTCTATTCTACATGAGAGGAGTTGGAGCTTAATGCACCACGCTGATCTCTGCGGCTTGGCAGAACTTCTTTATAACAGTTATTTCTTCAGAAACGATAGTCCGTGGTATGAAAAGTATGGGGAGTAAAATCATTTGAAACAACTAACGCTGATGCTCAGTGACGCTTACGCGTAACAGAGACGCTGAGAAGGACGTTTTACAGCGCTTTTAGCTGTTTACGTAAGATATACTTATAATAATATATCAGCATTTACTGTCAAGTTATGTTTTAATTTAAGAGTTTTATTATTTTAATTAATTGGGTATAATTTGATTAATTTAATAGTATATCTTAAATATAAATAAAATAAAAAGGCTGGACAGGGAGAGCGACTATCGGGGGCGCTGAGTGGGTTCACCAAAGACGACAGTCCGAGGCACCCGGAGGCGTCACTCGCCGCTCGAACTAGGGCCGATATGGGACAAGTAGAACCACCAAGACTTCGACCTGCGTCCACACCGTTTCAACATGCGGAGAACGCCCTAATCGAGTTCCTGGCCATAATAAAGGCAAACCGCGAGGTAAGCCTGGCCACCTGCAAAAAGATCATGCAGGCCTACCAGTACGATCACCAAAGGCTACTGGAGGTGGAACTCGAGGAAGCCGAAGCAGCCATATACAACAGCAAAACCCGACAAATACTCAAGGGCAAGATGTCGGGTAGGTATATGGCTGCATATAACATCACAGCAGGTTTCGTGAGCGCGGTCGAGTCTGAGGGGAGTGACGAGGAGTCTCGAACCTTCGACACACCTGAAGGGGACCCGGTGGTGGTAGTGGTCAGATGCACGAAAGTAATGCTGGGGGACCGGATGCTGCGGATGGCGAAAACCATCTCGGGCGACCGGGAAGCCGGTTTACCGTCCGTGACCTGGGGACTACCATCGCTGGAGTGGATAAACGGTGTACCGGGATGCGGTAAGACAACTCGCATAGTCAGGGACTTCGATGAGGACACGGAGGTCGTGATTACGACCACAGTCGAGGCGGCCAAAGACCTAAAGGAAAAACTGGCGCACCGCTATGGCAACAAGGCCAAGCAAAAGGTGCGCACTATGGCATCCGTGCTGGTAAATGGTTTCCGTGAGGGCTCAAAAATCAAACGCCTAACGGTGGACGAAGCCCTCATGAACCATTTCGGAGCCATAGTAATGGCCGCCCGACTATCGGGAGCAGAGAAGGTAGTCCTCATTGGAGATATAAATCAGCTGCTGTACATCGACAGGGACAACCTGTTCGAAATGCGATACCTCAGACCAACCCTGTTAACAACCATCTCATGTGAGTTGTCATGCACGCATCGTAACCCCAAAGACGTCGCCTTTGCCATCAGTGAGGTTTACAAGACCGTGTACAGCTCAAGCACAAAGATCCGATCTTTGCAAGTGGAGAGCCTCACGGGCGCGCGCATTCCTGTAGGAAGGGACCGGACCTTGTACCTGGTCTTTACGCAAGAGGAGAAGAGATTGCTGACTGACCAGGGATACGGGTCCGGTGAGGGATCGCGCGTCTTAACTATCCATGAGGCGCAGGGCCAGACCTATGAGGACGTCATTGTCCTCCAGACGAAGACAAGGAGGCTCAAGATTCACGACAGCGTCTCGCACGTTGTAGTCGCGGTGACTAGGCACACCAACACCTGTGTCTATTACACCGACGACCGTGACGACGCAATTGGTCGCTTTGTGGCGAAGGCAGCGGAAACTTCTGAAAAAGACATCCTCGAGCACAGCCTCGGGATGGCGATTCACCACAGGGATGCCGCCGTCATTGAGGGTGTGCTCGAAATGTTAAAATTGTAGCACACCTTATTTGTAGGAATAAATTGTAATTTAATGTAAGGAAAAAACTTAGGAGTAAAAAAAAAATTACTAATAATACCATAGGTTAAGTGTATATTGTAAGTAGGCCAAGTGGGCCATAAGTGTACATATACGTTAACTAGACAATAAGTGTACATATATTATAGATAGCAAGTAAGTGTATATATAAACATAGATAATAATAATAATTATAATAGTGACAACAATAATTAAAGTAAGGCGCAATATAATTCTATGTCTTTTTGCATGTAAGATATCAATTAAGTTTAGCATAATTTTGGTCGGTGGACTCACGTCTGCATTAGGGATACTAAGATAGAATAATTAGGTCTCTTAATGTAAGCTGCAGTAGTGTAACAAGTAAACGATCAGTAATAAAACTAAAAATCGGAATAACAAAAGCATGGGCACTTTAAGCCTGTGGACATAACTTTATTAAAAAAAAAAATAGTATATCTTATATATAAAATTCTCGTATCACAATGTTAGTTACCATACTCCTCTGAAACGACTGAACCGATTTTTATGAAATTTTGTGTACACATCGGGTAGGTCTGAGAATCGGCCAACATCTATTTTTAATACCCCTAAGTTGTAAGTGGGGGAATAAGGGGATTTATAACATATATGGCAAAATAAAGTTTGTGGGGTCAGCTAGTTATTTTATATTTTCAAATATAATGGTAATCGATCCTAAAGTATAAACTCCAGCTGCGTGTTTGAGAGTTAATACAAACATTTTTTTCTTTTTTAAAAGTACGATTCTTATCAGGTGTTTTTAAGAACAACTGGGCCTAATCGTTATACGTGCTCTCCAAGGCGCTGTGAGGAGCCCCCAAGGACCTACACTAACATAAGAAACAAATATTATATTATCTGCCTCACAGGTGTTAAGAAAACTACTAGCTCAATCACAGCAGATCAATTTCGGTCTAGACCGAGTAAATTTATTTCTCTAATTGAACTCCCATAATAGGGGCTTTGTTTTCTATAGAAATGAAAAAATAAAACTGAGAAACATTGTTCAACTGGAGTGAAAACTTCCATTAAGCACTTTTCTTTCGCGTTACATCTATTAAAAACTTTTTAACGATTTCATCCGAACCTTACTGCAAATTCAGTTTTTTTCTGAAATAGTTTAAACGACTGTATCGACATTAAGATCTGTGGGATTTTATTTACGTCTCGGAGTAAATTTAGCATTTATTTGTAATTCTAGGCACGTGTTAAGTACTTTATTTACACTCGTTTGAAAATTATGATGATAAACCTTAGAATTTCATAGTTAAACTATTCTAAAAATCTTTTTTAGTAACATGAATTACTAACGCTAATTTCAAACCTAATGACATAGTAATAGACGGTAATACAGATAATAGACGTTACTTATGAAAGCAGCAAAATTACAATGTTGCGTTCGCTTTAAAAGTTTATCTCGAACCCTTTTGAAAATTAAGTATTATAGAAATAACAAGGTTACTTTTCTGTTGTGTCTGTGTTCGCCGATAGTTTAGAATTTGAATCCTTTTTTGAGTTTGCAACTCAAGCAAATATTTGTATTTCTAAAATATTTGTTTATATTGTATTTGACAGGCAGATGTCTGTCATCTGGGAGGCTATAGCTACTTGAGTATTGTATATATTGAGTGTGTGCATGTGTGTGTGTGTGCGTGTGTGTGCGTGTGTGTTTGTGTATATGTGTGTGTGTGTGTGTATGTGTGTAATCCTGCTGGGGGCCATTAAGTGTGTAGCGTTTGTTCTTTCTAGTCTTGTCTGGAAGAGCAACTAAATCTGTTGATCCCTACTATCATTATGAATATCTGATAACGATCTTTATCTTCTTATTAAATTACACTCCTATATAAATAAATAAAAATTTTGATTGTTTTACCTATACATATATCATCATCATCTTTATCATCATACAGATACAGACTGTTTAAGTATTTTTTTTACATTCCAAGGGTAACTCTAGAATACAACAATAACAAGCATACGGCACGCGTTGCTGATCTTAGTCCCCATGAGCTCTGGCTGCTTTACTCACAACAACACTACTTGAGAGGATTTGATTGAGGCTCTTGCCAAGACGAACTGCTCTTAAAATTGCAACTTATTTCCTCAAGGTAATCAGTTGAAGGTATTAGATTAATTATTATGATAGTATAACAAGAATAGTAACCATTATTACTGATGAGTAGATACCGATATAGCAACAAATAGAAATTAAACGAATAAGCAATCTAAAATTTTACAAAAATATGTCTTAGTTCTGAGAAACTTTCATCATTACAGCCCATACAGTCCACTGCTGGACATAGGCCTCCACAAGTTTACGTCAAAAATAACGTGAACTCATGTGTTTTGCCCATAGTCACCACGCTGGGCAGGCGGGTTGGTGACCGCAGTACTGGCTTTGTCGCACCAAAGATGCTGCTGCCCGTCTTCGGCCTGTGTATTTCAAAGCCAGCAGTTGGATGGTTATCCCGCCATCGGTCGGCTTCTTATGTCCCAAGAAGGTTATGGAACCTTGTTATCCCTTAGTCGCCTCTTACGACACCCACGGGAAGAGAGGGGGTGGCTAAATTCTTTAGTGCCGTAGCCACACAGCACAGAGAAACTTTAATGAAATCCAACAGATTAATTAATATGTAAATCTTAGATTGGGGTCGTCTGGACGTTTTGCGAATGCTTATGGAGTGAACTGCGAAACAATTATTCGTTAACGGATTTTTAGAAAAAAAGTAATTGAAAAGAATTTTAAATGATTTTTTTCTTTTGTACTTTCTATGACAGTTTTTGCAGACTAATGCGTCGAACAAAGAGCAACACATTTGTTAAAGAAAGCTGTCATTAAACAATTGTAAAATCGACTTCGATAATTTTTGGCAATTATATTAGTGTTGTGTTTTTTTTTTTATGTCACTAGGTCGGCAAACAAGCGTACGGCTCACCTGATGGTAAGCGATCACCGTAGCTTATAGACGCCTGCAATACCAGAAGCATCGCAAGCGCGTTACCGACCCAATCCCCAATCCCCCCAGGAGCTCTGGTCACCTTACTCACCAACAGGAACACAATACTGCTTGAAAACAGTATTATTTTGCTGTGATCTTCTGTAAGGTCGAGGTACTACCCCAGTCGGGCTGCTCCATATTTTGAGCAGGAAATTCCTGCTGTGCCCTACCAAATGCCCCCTGTGTTTCAAATGCATCCTTGATGAAATGGTTAACAAATGTAAAGTTATGTTAATATTGCTTATCAACGAGTCAATTTTTTTAACATTATCAATAAAATCTATCACTAACCAACTAATATAGGACCTAACAAAAAAAAAAAGATTTAAATTTAATACTAATTAGTACACTTATTTTTAGTAAATTAGATAATATATATAATTAAAATCTCATTCTTCAAACGTAAAGAAACGAGAAAAATAAATAAAATACTGTGTAATGTATTCTATCTCGTTCTCTCGCCGACTTAATCCTTTACATTTATGTGTTTATTTCTTTATCGTAACGCATTTTCGTTTCATCGAGTTTCAATTCACAACGATTCTAAAGAGGTTACATTTCAAAAATATTATAAATATTCATTCTGTCTAGTATCCCTGTCCCTAATCCAAATTCTCTAAAAAAAAAATTGGTTTAAATGCTACACTGCCTCGTGTTTATTTCCTTCGATATGTATTTCTTCATAAATTCGCCTACCTAAACTATCCTACAACATATTCATATTATAATTAAATATATCATTATAATGAAATACTGTTTAAGCAATTCGTAATTTTTTTATTAAAATCTATTAAAACTAGTGTCCTATACGCAAAGTTTATTTGGAAGATATTGCTTTTCTAGCGGTAATATTTCCTTTGCATATCTGTTTCTTTATATTTTCTTTATTGGAACGAGGTTCTTTATCGCACGGTACACGCACTGAGTAGGGTTTGAGCGAGATCAAAAAAAGCGTAACAAAACTTTTTTTTCGATCATCCTTGTATAAAATTAAATCTCAAACATGTGTCATATTTTGGTTACCACAAACCAATTTTTTACAGTGATTGAAAATGATTATTAAATATATCTTAACTTTTGTTTATTTTTATTATATAATAATCATTAATGTTTATTACTAAAATTAAAAAATTAAAATAAGGAAATAAAATTTATAGTTCCTAAATATTTACTTATTATTTGATTTAATTTATATTATCCTCTATCATTCAGTGTTTAATTTATGATATTAATTTTTTTTTTAATTTTATTTATTTACTCGATGCCCAGCTTTGTGCTTTTTACATTTACCCTTTACTCTATATTAAATCTTTATATAGAAATGAATATATTTTATTAGAAACTTTTCAATTTAACTCTTTTAACTTAATATTTTAGAATGAAAGAATACAAACTGTACATTAACGTATACTAAAAAGCAAAAATCACGTTGATCACTTCGTTTTATATCTCTATTTTGGTGTAAAACTGTAAAGTGAAGAATAAAATTAATAAATAAAACAAGCTAAAAATAAGTATTAAGTAGGTACAACATTTAGTTTTATACGAAATTCGGCAATATCTTGACGAATACAGTAAAAACTTTCCAGACAACGTTTTGCAGAGAAAAGCCTTTTAGCCGTTCTTATTCAGACATCTCTATTAATCTTAAAAAGGATGACATTCAACATTTACTTCAATGTAAAAAATATTTTTGCCGTTCAGAAGTCATACTTAATATTTATTTAAAAGATGAATATTTACTTTGTTATAATAAAAAGAATATTAAAAGAATAAACCTTTTTAATTTGTATGATATTTAATAAATGAATGGAATCTACAATTCCGATATAAATCAATAAGAGTACGCTAATGTAGAAATCAATCTTTTCGACAGAACGTAAGCGTATTTAGTCTCCGTTTAAAGGCTATTGCATTCGTAACGTGTTTTTGTCCAGACGGAACGGGACGTGAAGTTTTGAAAATATAGTTTCATGGAAAATATAAGCGAAAGAGCATACGTCACGGAAGCGCGGACGGGACATGCACGTCTGTGCTGTGCTGCAGCGATTGTGCATGCGGGGTATCCACAATCGCTCCGTTCGCTCCAGAGAGCTAAAGTAAGGAAGGAAGCACGTGCATTTACCTAATAATATATAATGAGTTACTGTCACAATACGTATGCATTAAAATCCTCGTCAGTGTGTACTCACTACGTTCCAACCCCTTCCCGTCCACGTTCTAACGCCGTCCCGTGGACGTCACGTATGCAGCGGCCTTAAATATCGATCGAACGAACGAACCGGAATAAATCGTTCTGATTGGTCCAGTGGTCTTTATGACAGAGCCACTTATCGTTATTCTGAGGCGGAAATGTTCGGGCGTGAACGAATGATGAATTGTGATAAAGTGGGAAAAAGCCATTTTCTGTGAGCTGTGATGCATTTTTTTTTTTCACTTTGACGTGTATGCTTAGCGAACTTAGTAATCATGTATTCATTTATATTTAAATACCGATACCTTAATAGTATACGAAAAATGCCGTAAAGTATATTTACCATTATTATATTTAAAAAATTATGTTTCTGAACCCTAATTTGGCCTGTGTGGTTTTTTTACGCTTCAGCCTGTAATATCCCACTGCTGGGCGTAGATAGGCCTCTATCCCCATGTAGGAGAAGGATCAGAGCTTAATCCACCACGCTGCTCCAATGCGGGTTGTCGGATAGATTCCCTACTATGAGTAACGATCGCTATCAGGTGTACATGATAACAACCGGGACACAGTTGGGAGACCCCCAAGGACTGCACAAACACCCGGACCACGGCAAAAATCTGTATGGCCGACACAAATATTTGTCATGTGCGGGGATCGAATCCGCAACTGCCAGCGCAACAGTCACAAACCAGTGCTGTGATCGTTGTGCCATTTTTTACATTTAAGAATATTTATAAAGCTTCTACAATATAACATTAAATAGTTGTAAGGTATAATTGTTGGTACTTAATATCACAATATAAGAGCGGATTAGTAAACATTAATATATCTAATACTCGGTTACGCTGACTGTTATTGGATACATACTCAAACTTTATTAAATTCATCTTTGGTCAGTATAATGGAAAAGAAAAAAAAATTATAGGCAAAGAGTTTGAGATTAATTTGCCAGACAGCTCCGCTTCGGATTCACAGATTTCTATATATTTAGATACCGGAAAACAACATAAATGTAATGTAATTGTTGATCTGTTGTCGAATTAATACAAATATCAAATGCTTCTTATCCCATTGCTTTCCATGGCTGTTGGATATATAAATATATCTGTATGAAATCGTTACTTTTTAAGTATGTGCCTGTCTCCACTCGTTTTTATAATTATCATATTGTATATTTATACCATTCCTACTTCTTTGATTATTATAAATAATAATTAAAAAAAAAAACTATGAAGTTGATAAGCAAAATAAGAGAGAAGAGATGAAATAGAAATGTTTTATTTACAGAGATTGACTTAAAATATTATACAATAAAAATAATAACAGAATTGATTTATAAATAAATTTTCACATAAAAATCCAATTATATTAGCCCTGATTTTTGATGCCCGCAACCATTATTAGGTATACGTGTCCTATATATATTATTTCGGTACCTTCGTTTGTACATTTCGTGAATATGGGATGCTTCTTCTCACAAAGTAAGATTAATGCATACTTTTGATATATTACCCTTCCCTTCACTTTCATAAACTCGAGAAATACATTAAAATGCCTACATTTTTTCCTAAGCCATATTCATAAATGTTTAAAATTACTTAGAATTTTATATCTATCAAAAATGTATTCATAAACACATTATTGAGTTTTAAAATATAACAAATCTTGTATTAAAAATAAAACAGAACTTTAAAAAAAATACACACACACACACACTCACACATACAGGCCTTCTGTGTATGCTTAAAAGAGTTCTATCCCAGTATTTTATGCTGTCTTCCACAGCTTGCTGCACACATACACACTTCTGTAACTACTTGTGATTCATCCAGAAACTCCATCGAGTACATATATGATTTATTTTTCTTTGTAACTTTACGACTCAATACTTATTAACTAACATACCGCATAGCAGCATATTTAGTCGGAGATGGTTTTAGCGGTTCGGACTTCCCCCAATAGCATACATGAAATAAATTAGCATAAGAATGACCAACTAAAACATTCATGTCCTCATATACTGTTATTTACTGTGATGTTTAACATGTTTTTATTATTCTTGTGCTTTTATATGGGTAGTAAATGTAATATACTGCTCTGTATTGTTGTGGTATCGTATAGTTATTTATACGTAGTTTTCTGCTCTCTACTTTTTCACATTGGCCGTCTGATACAGGTCGATAACTACCCCCGTTGTACATAGATCTTTAATTTAGACCTAAGCAGTAGATTTTTTGTGTGAAAATTAAATAAACAATTTTTCCACTACTACTACAACTACATGGGAAAACGAGAGTTGGAGCTAAATATACAAATCTGCTTTTCTTCTGCACGTCGGATTCTTTCCTACTCAGAGTAAGGCTGTTTTCTCTGTTAAGATGAACATTTTTAGAACATTTTGTTGATATTTTGGGACCTTTGTGCCGAGTTAATGCCAGGGCAAAATCTTAAATTGCAAAAAAGTGTAAGTTCATAAGAACGATAACTTGTGGATCTCCCCGCCGTGCCTCGGAGAGCACGTTATGCCGCCGGTCCTGGTTATTATCGTGCACATCTGATAGCGATCATTACTCATAATAGGGAATACATATATCTGCCAACCCGCATTGGAGCAGCGTTGTAGATTAGGCTCTGATCCTTCTCTTACATGGAGAAACAGGCCTATTCCCAGCAGTGGGATATTACAGGCTGAAGCGAAGCGAATTCGATTTACCTTTAAATCATTCGTTTTATTTTGTTTTCATCTAAAATACTGAGTATGCTAAATTCTTAGACAAGTTTTAAGATAGAAGCTTCCAATATTTCGTACAATATACTCTATATTGACTCGCATAAAACCTCCATTTTACGTTCTTAGAACAGAATTTTGTGAATAACTCACTTCACGGATGTTATTCAAAGATGAAAAGTTTGGAAAATTTCAAGTTTAGTCCTACCGACGACGGCTTTACGTAGATTGGTTTTTAAATGACAATCAGTCAACTTTGAACTTCAAAGAAGACGATACTATATTACAAGATGATATTTGTATTGATAAGACAATATTATCTTCGAAAGATTTCTACTTAATTGCGTTGTTACGATTGGAGAAATAATTTGTTGTAAGTTACTAAGCGCATAAATTCTTACTTAGATTTCACATCTCACCTTACACGTTTATTTATTTACTAATTCGTATTGGGTACATGAATTGTAAATAGTTAAGTTCTAAATTTTCAACAAATTTGTCATATTCACTTGGTAATACCAATGCGTTAAATTATGCGGTTACCAGTTTAATATTCAGGTACTTAATTCTTAACCTCCTATATAATTAGGTACATGCATATGTATAATAAACTCTAAAACTACTACCCTCAAATTTGTATATATTTTGTTGGGTTTCTTTTTAAAGTCTATAATCATCTTTTAATCTAAATATATTTATTACATTAGCCCAATTAGTTCCAAGCTGTAAAAAAGAGGCAGTAAAAGTAAGCAATAAAAGCATACGGATAACCTAAAAATGTTTCGTTGCAAGAATAATATTTCTGACTTGTTTTTTTAACTGTGGCTTGAGCTTAACCTATTAAAACTTCTTTCTGGATTACTAGGTTAACAAACAGCCTTCATTTCGGTCAATCTTGTATATTTAGTTTAAATATGTCTTCTGTGACTGAGTCTTAAATGGAATATCGTTGTAGACTCTAGACAGGTAACTAATGATACTAATTATAAAATTATACCTATTTATTAGTTATAGCGCATTTATAATTCTTACTTATCATTAAAATAAATCAGTCTTTCATAACGTTGTATATTGTACACCAAAACAGAAATAATACCTACATATTATGGACTTAAAACAGAGCATCATCAGGCACAAAGGGCGGCCTTATCGCTAAAAAGCGATCTCTTCCAGGCAACCTAGGGGCAGAGGAGATGGTATTGTGTCAGTCTTTCTTTATATGTTTCTAAAGATACTCGTTTATATTGATATTTCATAAATGCTTATTATATGGCTATAATATAAAATTTTCGTGATCTTGAGGAACTATTCATGCGTAAAATCCCATTAATACACCCACAGATAACAGAATGTTTTGTAATCACGAATAATTATAGTGATGGTGCTTGTCAGGCAAAACAAAGGCTCGGAAAGGGCGAGCGGTTTCCGCGTGGCTCGCGCAGAGTCGCATGCCGCCCGCCCTCGGTAACGCGCAGAGAGTATTGAACAGATATGACATTATTATATCTAAAAAATAAACGGGTTTTAATGATTTACAATCATCTTGATGACTCAAAAGTATTAATTAGTTAAGGATGTATTTTATTTTTTATTTTTGTAATATACTTGTGTAGTTTTTCGGACTTTTTTTTTTGTATTTGATAAAGTTTTATAATATTTTTATATTCCTTTTTTTATAAATCGATATAACATTTTAAAATTTGGATAAAGATTTATAAATAAATAATATGTTAGTACATTGTCGTAAATATTTTATACATATATTTGTTAGTAAAATAAAAGTTAATGCTTGTAAACGGGTATAATAAAGCTAAATCAATTTTGACTTAATGTTCGTGTTGTCAGCCTACTCTTTTCATAATCTTTGGTCGGGGTGGCGCGGGGTGCGAAGCTTGGTCAGTGCCCCGCGCGCCGCGATCTCATACGAACGCGTTTACTGAAAACTTCGTTCAGCTACATATTATTCAATTCAACTACATATTATTTTTAAATCCTTTTTATCTAAAACATGCTTTAGATATATTGTCTGATTTGTAATTAACACCGTAGTAATGTGTAAATTAGGTTAGGTATTATCGACGTATACGCGATTTCAAGGTAAGGGTCCTGTTTTATTATATGTATTTATTTAAATTTTTGTATAAGAGAAACATTAAATATGCTTTAATTTAATGTACTTAAGGAACTAATATTTTAATTTTTCTTTACTAGAGAAACGTAGTAAAAAATTATAAGGTTAACTTGGACTACAAGTAAAAATTGTTAGATAGTTAGGTAGGTACCTATGTTATGAAGTCGCAGATAGAACGAAGGTACAATCGAATTATATTATATTATTATAAAAAAATATGCCCTTTGTATTGAAAAATAGAAGGCCATCCTAGAGAGTCATCTTAAAAGTGTAATTTTCAATGACAATGATTCTCAACATGAATAACGCTTTTCACGTGATCGCAGATTTTCCGCACCGATGAGTTTTTTACTCTTATTGTTGGAATCCGAAATAACGAATAATTCTTTGTATCGGGGTAGAATAAACTAAAATATCTACGTTATAATAATAAAATGTTTTATATTTGTCGAAAGGCTTTTTTGTCCTTTTAAGGCCGAATTTTAGGTGTGATATCGTTTGATTCACTTGTTGGTTTCGTTTATCGTAAAAGATGTAATAGACTACCTAACTCTACTCCGAGTACCACCTACCTCTAATAATATCAAAAAGTAAATTGGTACTTTTGTCAATGATTTTACTGTGGAAAAAAGAAACATTTAAAAAGGTAAAAGATAAAATTGATAATAATTGTGTTTGCTAGCAAACGAAAAAAACCGACTTCAATTACATCGACAAGTAATAAAACGTAAGTAAACGAAAAAAAATTAACAAACGCACTAGTCGTCACTACGATTTTCGAGGGTTCCCCTCGTTTCTCTGGGATACCATAATCAGATCCTGGTTTCCTTATCATGGAACCACCCTTGGATATCTCTTTTCCAACAAAAAAGAATTACCAAAATCGGTTCACAAGCGAAGAAGTTATCCCCGGACATACATAAAATATATATATACGGTCGAATTGACTGACCTCCTCCTTTTTTGAAGTCGGTTAGTAAAAGAAGAATTTGATAAAAGAGACTTATTGCAATTTCGCGGTTACGAATGGCTCATTAAGCTCAGATTCGATTATCTCCAATGGCGCGACGACGCTCGAGTATTCGACAATTAGCTTTGAAAAATATTTCCCATTACCTACAAGTGTAAGACAATGAAAATGTTTCAATGTAAATGAAATTATTGTAAAAATTATTGTATTGATGATCATTAAGGTAGACATTCGGGGTACCTCGACCTTACTTCTTTATAGTACTTCTGTACTTCTGTAATCATAGCTAAATAATACCGCTCTCAAGCACTGACCTGCTGTGGTGTGTAGGGTAGCTAGAGCTCGTGGCAAGTGCTGAGGTCGGCAACGCGCTTACAATAGGTGGGTACTCCTAGTATTACAGGCGTCCATAGGCTATGGTATCCGCTTACCATTAGAAGGAAAATGTACAGATACTTGCTTAAGATATGTAGAAAAATATATGCTTTATGGGTCTATTAAATGATATATGGATACGAACGAAACAAACTGCGCTATTTTATACGCGTTTGTCGGTAAAGCTACCCTTAAATTCATTGTAGTATTATGTATTGCTATAACGTATGTACCTATAGTCTTTCACTCCTTTCTTATTTTAATGTTCATTTGATACTAATTAGGAAAATGCATATCTATATCTCAAAATAAATAAAATTGGAGTGTCTGTTTGTAATATTAAAATAACAGCTTTTTACTGAGCCATATTGATGTATACACGGTACATGTACCTAAATATCAGTTTTTACAATTTTTGTCTGTCTATCTGCCTGTTTGTTCCGGGTAATCTCTAAAACAGCTTTAACTATTTTGACGGGACTTTCACTAGCAGATAGCAAATGTGAATGTGAATGCAATAATAAGGAGTAACTTAGGCTACTTTTATTTTAGGAATTTATTTATTTTATAACTCTGCGAACAGAACAATAATTTTTTATTAAACTCCACGCGGACGAAGTCGCGGGCACAGCTAGTATATCAATATATTTTATAAATCTTTCATTCATTAAATGTCACTAATGAAATTAAATTACATTTAAACTCGGGAGTGAAATGTACAAGTATAAAATCATGAAATCACTATAAGGAAAACCTAAAGCCATTACGTCTAATATCTGCCTCACGGCTGGTTTCAATATTTTATATCAAACTTCACTTATTAAGTTAGAATTCCATACAACATCAAATTCAGGTTCAAATCCGACTTTAACTGTATGCTACGGTAAGGTGATATAAATGTAACGACTGTTCTACACCTACGTGCGTCTAATGAAATTTCAAGATTTAAATGTATATACGTTTGCCAATCTGCAACAATTAGCATAGTGACATTTTTTTTGTTTATTTTTAGTAGATTTTTCTACTACATTATTATATTATTATTAATTTAGACAAATTTAAGGGAAATAGCAATATATACTCGTAGCAAAGGTAATACAAAATTTTATTAAATATTTCAACGCACCACAGTCGTCTACACTACACATCCGTAGCGGGAATAAATGCTTTGAAAAGAAACGGTTCATTAAACATCGATTCAATTATCGCGCCTCTTGAGTTTTGCCAATTAACGATCAACGTCGGAACAGAGCAAGGAAATTTCATTTAAATACAATAATATCTTTATAAATTTACGATTATTTAAAACTATTGTAAGGTAATGAAATTCATTCAACAAAACAATACACTAATAAGAATTAATCGTATATATATACTAGCTGACCTGGCAAACTTCGTATCGCCTTATTTTTTTTCTTAAATATAATAATTACATATATCAAAACAAAATAATCCCTATCTTTCAAGTTTAATCAAACTGCACACGGTGTGCAAATTTGATTAAAATCGGTTAAGTAGTTTAAGAGTTCATCGCGGACAAACATTGTGACACGAGATTTATAAATATAAATAAATAAATATTTACACAATACACACAATATATTAAGATTGGATTGATTGATTGAATTAGCCTATAACATCCAACCGCTTATTATAGGCATCCTTCTCCATGTAGGAGAAAGGTCGCAGCACAATCCACCACGCTGCTCCACTGCGGATTGACGAATATATTGGATAATCAACTATAATTTAAGATTGACGATATTTTTGCATTTGTATGTAAGTTTCATCATTCCTTCCATCCTTATGTCATCGATATGCCACCTACGCGCACAAAACGCTTTGGCACTACTTTCCTGATGCGCACAGCTGAGGAATGGAACTCGTTGCCCGCGTCTGTGTTTACCGAACGATACAATCTGGGTGCCTTCAAGGCCAGAGTGAATAGGCTGTTATTAGGCAGGCATGCTCCACCTTCGACCGCATCGTCACTTAACATCAGGTGAGATTGTGGTCAAGTACCTGCCTATTTGCAATAAAAAAAAAGTTTTGTTATTATTTATACATCTACACCACCTACCCAATTTTGATAATAAGTTTCCTTTTTATGTCTGGGTTGTCTGGAAGAAATGGCTAATTAGCCATAAGTCCGCCCATTGTACTTCACTGTCTGTAACTATCTTTATGCTTTGTTTGTAATATATTTGTGGTGTATAATAAAGTATAAAATAAATAAATAAATGTTTAAGGAAATATTTGTTGCACTAGTCATCGTGGGCTGAATCCACACGTTTAGGACATCTTGATGACGTTTGTCGTCTTTTGGGTGATACTTACGTTATGTGCATTTTCGGGCCTCTGAAAAACGTACGCTTCTTTCTTTGGCCAAGGCCTCTAGGTAATTATTTTCACAATTAATAAAACGTGTATGTGTACATACACGTCATGATACACGAGAAATGGTTAATACATTTATATTATATAAATGATATATTACAATAATTATGCAAATAATTTACAATTTAAACTAAAAATAAAACAATACACATAATCATTATATATGTTAAAATGGATAAAGATCTTATCAAAATTGTTATTACATAAATTTTCAATAACAGTAGATAATTCGACTACCAAAAATTTTATAATCCTAATGCGCATTCGTTCAGACAGTAATTGATTTTAACATTGCCCTGCAATTCCTTTATTATTTAATGCAAACCCTTTTAAAATTTTGATGTCACACAATCATTAGTTTTTGAAGTAATCGATGATGTATGATGGCTTTCATATGCTTTACATCGTAGCTATGTATGTACATATAAGTTACTATATATGTATATGTAGATAGCATCAACGCATTGTAGGTATCCAGTGTAACAAAATCAATACCGAGGTGTGAACTATCGACAATACGACATGTATTTATGTAATTGAATTACCTTTAGAGCCTTTTTAATGTTTGCTGGTGAAGTTTATCGCTCGCATTAGTCAGGTAATAAATATAATTAATAATATTTATAAACTTGTCTATTTTTAAGAGTTTTGTAGTATAAATGAGTTAACTTAAAAGTTTCAAAGTAACATTATATAACAATGTAATTTAAGTGATAAACAGTGTCGCGAAACAACAGTATTATCTCTATGTTGTCTGTACCTTCTCAAAGGAAGCACTAATAGCCACAAGATACCGTGCAGCTCTTTTAAGGAATACACATTTTCTTTCGCTAACTCCAGCATCATTCTCCGCGATGGTTTTAAAGCTTTTATATAAATTGTTTCGCAAAAAAAAAACATCTTCAGTGCACACTATTTTTAACAAGAAATTCTCTATTTCGTATTTTACTCGCTGAGATTATTTAGAAGCCTCTAATGTCTAATTAATCATTAACTCCTATTTTAATGAGGTAAGTTATAATGAAACTAAAAAGTTTTTTACGACAGTAAAATAATAAAAAAATAGGAACAAAACAGTTGACCTCTGAATATATTTCTTCTTAATAACATTGGCAGCTTAATATAAATAATAAAATAAATTTTCATAATATTTTATTTTTCTTTAAACAAAAAAAGTCAATCAATTCTGTTTATATCCTATTGGTGAGGTCTCTTCTCGTACGTTGAAGATTTAAAGCTTGATTCACTGCACTGCAGATTACTAGGTACATAGACATACAAACAATTCACATGGTATACCAAGATAAGTTAGTGAAAGCTATGATATATTAAGAAATAACTATTTATAAGTTCTTTTACATTATTTAACGTTTGCAGTAAATCTTATACTCTATCTTATCTTCTTAGACTTAGAACGGATGGATAGATAGATGGGCTACACGTCAAAAGACAATGTAATTGATAGTACTAATAAACGTTTATTACAAACTAGCTGCCCGGAAAGACTTCGTTCTGTCAAAAGTTGATAGTAAAAAATACATATTTTTTGTAATAAAACCTTCTCTGGGCCTTAGACACATACAAAAAAATAAATTAGCCGAATTGGTCATACATTTCTCGAGTTAAGCGCTTAGCAGTATTCATTTTTTAACCAACTTCAAAAAAAGGAGGAGGTTACTCAATTCGACCGTATATATGTATATATATGACTATGTTCGGGGATAACTTCGTCGTTTATGAACCGATTTTGATAATTCTTTTTTTTTTGTTGGAAAGAAGATATCCCCGGTGTGGTACCATGATAAGGAAACCAGATCCGATGAAGGGATCCCAGAGAAATCGAGGGAAACTCTCGAAAATCTGCATAACTTTTACTGGGTGTACCAATTTTAATGATTTTGAATTTAATCGAAAGCCTATGTTTATCATGTGGTCACATTTAAATTTCATCGAGATCTGACTACAACTTTTGGAGTAATCTTTGATAATGCGTATTTGCTTGACTATTTTTTCATCTACCTACGTTGTATTACTTGTCGATATAATTAAAGTCGGATTTTTTTCGTTTGCCTGCAAACACAATTATATTTATATAGATACAATCCACAAAATATTAATTTTTGAAAGTAGTCAGCGTAAAAATAATTATATTGATTAGAATAATACATTAAATTAGAAGAATATACGTGGTTGGTTGGTGATGGTTCAGATTATAAAAAGTATGATAAAAATAAGTAGGTACCTATTTAAAATAAATAATAAATAATTTATTTGACCTGTGACAAAATGTAATGTTAAAAAATTACCCAAGTTTAAAATTCTGTATTATTTTCTCTAAAAATAAATGCAAGCTTTAATTCATTATTTTTATTTAATTATGTTGTACATAAAATAAATTTACCGTCAATTTTGTTTAGGGGCGTGATTAAAACGATTACATTTTAGACGATATACACTTAAAGTGTACAGGCGAGTATCAAACCTATTACTGAGTAACTGAATTACTGATGGTTGCCGAGTTCCCCGGGTGCTTTTACGAAGTTTCCAGCTACCTACTTTGGATTGAAATTTAGTTTAATAGTGTTCAAATTAGCGTTCGTAATTTGAATGATTGTTTTAATTTAGTTGATTTCGTTACACATTTGCCTTGTTATCTACGTAAAATTAATTTCGGTTGTTTTACATCTATATATACAAATAATAAAATGGTAGGAAAGTCAAAACTGTACATTGAATATTTTTTTAAAAGAATACTTGGGGAGTAATCTACAATCGATATCGAAGCCAAAAATATAGTTTTTAGAATTTTTGTCTGTTTGTCTGTATGTATGTCCGGGATAAACTCAAAAAGTACCGCATGGATTTACTTCAAATTTGGCACGAATATTATTAAGAATTCGGGTCAACATATAGGCTACATATTATCATGCTATCACCTACCGAGAACGAGCAGTAAACCTTTATTTCCTCAACGCATTCTGTAACAACGTATAATCTAACTACGCATATTTGAATGTTGTTGTTATTATGTTAATAACCATGCTATAAGCTAGCTTCACACTATAAAAATCACGCAATATAAGTAACTAAGCCGATAAACATAATTAAATGAATATAAGTAGACAAGAAAATTTTAAAGCAGCGCCATCTATGAGATTTTTCTGTAGATATGAAATGTAAAGAAGAAACGGGTAAATGAATGTTATTTTAAAAGGTATAATCGTAGGTATTTTTGGTGCTGTATAGAGTTCACGCAGACGACGTCGCGGGCAGCAGCTAGTACTTATAATAAAGTGGTAGGAAAGTCAAAACTGTACATTGAATATTTTTTAAAAATAATACTTGGGGTGTGATCTACAATCAATACCGAAGCCAAAAAATATAGTTTTTAGAATATTTGGCTGTTTATCTGTTTTTCTGTTTGTCTGTATCTATGTCCGGGATAAAGTCCAAAAGTACTGCATGGATTTACTTCAAAAGCACGAATATTATTAACAAGTTGGGTCAACATATAGGCTACATATTATCACGCTATCACCTACGGGGGACGAGCAGTGAACCTTTATTTCTTCAACGCATTCTGTAACAACGAGTAATCTAACGACGCATATTTGAATGTTGTTATTATGTTAATAACCATGCTATAAGCTAGCTTCACACTATTAATAAAGACATTCTGTAGTATATTTAGTATCAGCATTGCACCCGTACGAAGCCGGGGCGGGTCGCTAGTCAGTCTATAAAACGGAGACATAATTGTGTGGTTTTATGTTTTTCTTATCTCTCTTTTTCTTTTGTGTGAATTATTTTATCTTGTTTTCTTTTTATACTTACTCATTGGTCTAGAATATACAACGAACTAAGATTTTTACGTTGAATTTTTTGCGTAACAGTAAAGAATAATGAATAATCAATGTTCGTTGCATGTTAATACTTGCTTGAACTAATGATTGCTTGAAGATGAAGAATGAAGATTGAAAATAAAAGATGTTAAAGTCGAATTATTTTATATTGCAAAGCTTACAATGATTTTAGGCTTTAGCAAACACTTCGCACGACGAGAAGAAAAATGGGAAAAAGAGAAAAAAAGTGTCAAAATCACTGCCTTATATAGTAAACGTTCTGTCATATCACTCTATTGTCTATTGAACTCACAGTTTATACAAACACTTCACATCGATGACCGACGAATTAGGTACGGACCACACGATGTGACACGTTGCAGAGTTGCCACGCAATAAAAATGTGAGACGTTCCTTAACAATCAAATTGTAATCAAGATGTAAGCTACCGACAACAATAAGCATTTTAATGCTTTTCATTTCAATTTCACGTTTCCCTTGATAACTTATATGAATATAGGCGTTAACTAGCAAGTTTGTGTCTTAATGTACCCAATTACTAGCATTTGGTATTACTTTTTGGTATCTGATGTGACTGTAACATTTATGACCAAAATAACAATTAAAAGTTATGAAGCAAGTAAGAATATTAATCTTCTTTGTCGTTGTCAGCAAATGTTCTGGTTGAGGGATTCAATCTGATTGAATTTCTAATGACTAAGTGTCTTGGACTCTTCAACTCTTAGAGTCTCATTAATAGATACTAATAATAAAAATGATACTGTAAATTACCGATGCACTCCTATTACATACGGCTTCCATAATTTGTGGAATGTAGTATATCTAAACAATATTTTTAAATAAACCCGTGACAAAATGAAGAGAACTATAATAATAACTTTAGAGATAAGAGAGATCGAAAGAAACAATCAATATAATGACTGTATATATGTATATATTACATCTATAAAGAACAAAGTATTGCTTGCATTGATTAATTTCGAATTTTTATATGGCTTCTTTTAATTAATAAACCTTACGAATGTTTGATATGAAGATGATGTTTCCATGTTTTATAATTTGTAAATCCCTACTAATATTATAAATGTGAATGTAAGTTTGTTTGTTACGCTTTCACGCGAAAACTACTTAACTGATCATCATGAATCTTTATACACATATTCTTGGAGGTATTAGAAGTAATATAGAATACTTTTTATTTTAAAAAAATCAATGTGAGTGAAGCCATGGGTAAAAGCTAGTAATTGATAAAGGATTAACTAACATTTATTTTGTTTGTCCAAACTTTAATATCTAGCACAATATATTATTATAATTTACATTTATTATATAAATATTATTACATTATCTTCTATTTAACAGATAAATTACATTAAACTAAAAAAAAAACCTTAAGTATAATAATAATAATAACTAAAAAATATTAATAAAAGGAGTCCCTTTAGGCAAAGTTTCGAAGATACTGGCTGCGTTCCCCCTTTGAATAGCTAGACTAATTCTTTGTCCGAAGTAGCTGCCAGCTCTTCTGTCTCCTGTGACGTCGACTAACCTTTTTGCTATTTATTAAATAGTGTTATAGCACTAGGACCCCACGGACCAAGGGTCTCGACACCGAATGGGACAAAATCACATTCGGAGCCTAGACCCCTGTATTTTTCTGCTTTTGTTTTTTCAGCCGCTTCACAAGCCGCACCAGCTCTGTTGTTGGTTCCATGTAGATGGGAAGGGGCTAGCGTGTCTGAACAGGTTGCATCCCATACCAGCACCCGGCCCATCTTCCATGGAATCAAACTCATACCGTCCGGTCTCTTGCCATCGTCTCTTGCAATACCAGTCGGCTCAAGTAGACTTGGCACGTTGACGGTGGCAAGGGACCGGCGTATGATATCGTTAAGTGCGGCATGTCTCGAGAAGCGGCTTGCACTTTTTAGGCATGACAGACCGTGATGTCCTAGCTTATCGACATCACTGCCACAGGGACATTTATGAGGAGCGCAGACCGGAAACCCAAGCCGTAGACAGGTTGCGATTCGGAGCGTGTCAGGCTCAAGAAATGTTCCTGTATTTGTTGAAGGGTACGCGTGAAGCCAGTAGCCGGCTCATGCGTACCCACGGCCAAAAGCCTAGCACGCGCCGAGCCTGTACTACAGCTTAAAAGATTGTCATAAGTCAATTTGCAGTTTAAAATAAATAAATGCGAAAGTAACTTTGTCCGTTTTGCATACACGCTTTTTTAATCGACTTCATAAAAAGGAGGAGATTCTCAATTCGACTGTATTTTTTATGAATATTACCACAAAACTTTTTACTGGGTAAACCGATTTTGACGATTTTTTTAAAATCAAAAGGTGGTGCATGTTATTACTAATAATGCTTATTTACTTGACTATTATTGTTACTTCAATCTACGTTGTATTACTTGTCGATGTAACTAAAGTACGTTTTCTTTGTTCGCCAGCAAGCACAATTATTTTAAACTAATGAAATGAATTATTTTAAACTAAAAAATGAAATTCGATACCAATTTGACATACACTTTGGGAAAGGAGAGGACTTAGTCTTCCTTTTATCACGAAAAAAGACATTTTCAATTCCGTCAACGTCGCGGGTACCAGTTAAAACAAAAAACGTTAAAAAGATTGATGTTTATTTGAAACTTATATAACTTACTTATTATTTCATTACAGCTAATAATGTTAAAAAACTAATTAATTATTTTATACCAGATCAGATACTTTTTAAATAAAATCCTTTTTGTTATATGTTATCTGGGTACTATAGTATTTAAGCTGACCATGAGCCCAAGTAAAACATAACTATAAAGTCATAGGTACTGTTAAGTTGCAACGTATAACACCGAGCAAGGATGTCCTTGTTGTGCATTGAAAATTCACAACGCACAACACAGCTTTGAGACCTATTACTTTGGACTATAATAACCACCTGTTCTCGGTCATTGCTCCGCATGCCCGAAAGGATCACGAGGGCCGCAATACTCAAAACGACAAGTGCAATCCTCATACAACCAAGTACACTTCATAGTCAAGCTTTGCCCTTTCCACGCCCATTCATCGCATCTAGGCTGCCACTCGACCCGTCTCGCAAATTAGAACTCGACAAACCCGTTGACGAATTAAAAACTTACTATTAAAACCTTATCCTCGAAATGATGGGCACACAACGCGGAACATAATTAGGGCCTAAGTATTGTGGCGCGGTTGTTTGTCGTTATGTGTTTAGTTCACGAGTCTATTTCTGAACATGTTATATGTCAGTATGACTGTTTTATCTAGATACGTAAAGTATCAATTCTACACTGTTTTGCCCTACATACTCACTCCCAAAGGGACTGAAGTAAATTTAAGTAAAAAGAGTTCGGTGTCCTTGCTATGTGTAGTTGTGTACACAAAGTACGGACTAGAATCATGCCAAGTTTCAATCGAATTCATTCAGTAGTAAGTTAGACATGCAGACAAAAATAATAAAACTTCACTTTCGCGTTCAGTGTAAGACAGTGCCCTCTTAGCAGTTGTTTCTTTTGAATGTTCAAATGTTCTTTGTTGTTCGAACCTCTTAAAGTTTATCAAGAGTTGTTTGTATAACATCAATCTAGTCTCACGCTCTTTTGTGATACTTTTTACATCAGAAATCAGTACATTCAATAGCGCCATAGGCTGTAAATCAACACGACGAGCGGTATAGTAAATGCAGGAGAAACATTGTCTACTTTATAATTAGAATCAAAAGCTGTATTTAATATTGAAGTATTTTAAAAATACAAATGTTTTATCGTGCATTATGTATCGACATTTCTCATAATAGTATTTTGTGGAATACCATGATAATTGACTTCACTGAATCGTGTTCTGAATAATTTCGTTCTGAGAACAAATAATAAGTTAAACTTGAGTCTTAAATTTCTAAACAAATGTTTATTTAAAGGACCGAACAGGAACGAATAATTTTCTTCGAAATTTCCAATAGAAAAGTTGTTTCACAGAAAACGGTACCGCCGTTTCGGAAGCGATTTAATTTTATGTGACAGGATTAAGGTGGCATCACACCATAAACACGAATTCTCTAGATCGTGATACTGAAGGATTAGTTATATACTCGTATGTACTAAGTCGTAGTTGTAATTTTTTTTAATTTAACTAATAATACTTTAAAAAATCAATGATACGAGGGCAATTTATTTGAAAAAGTTTTGTGATACCAAATACGGGATATTTTGAGAGTAGAGCAGAAACAAAACTGTTTTTTTTAAACCACTAATGATGAACTTAAAATTGTCTTTTTGTTCGCGTTTATATATTATTCAAAATATTGTGTAGTCAAGCCTCTCATTACATAAATACTTAAAATATATATTCATTTCATGAACAAAAATATCATCAAATATAAAAAAAATACGTATCGATGGAAACAACGTCTTTGAAAAGTGTTTTCAAGTAATTTAACAATTTTTCATCGAATTAAGAGTAATATGCCAGCTAGTCAACCTACGTTATCATTTTTAGGAACTTAAAATGTCATTCTAACCAAACTATTTACATTTGAAACTACAATTGCCTCGGACAAAGCGAAATGTAAATGTGAACAATAAAAATATCCATTTTACGGTTAACATTCGAAATAAAAGCTTTTTGTTTGAATTGCGCGTTTTATTTACGGCGTAGGAAATTTTTATATTCTATTTCCAACGCGAGGACGAAATTTGGACAAAAAAAAAACGACATCGGCGCTGGCGGTTGGGCCAACTGTCCAGATATATACTCGTATAACAATAAAATTCGCTTTGTATATCCGAATTTGAATTTCATTTTAGATATTTGACTATCGTCCTCATTTTTTTTTTAGTGTATACTAGCATAGCTGTGAGGCTACGGCATTAAGGAATATAGCCACGCCCATCTCGTCCCGTGGGTGTCGTAAGAGGCAGCTAAGAGACAACACAGTTTCACTACCACCTTAGAACTTAAAAAGCCGACCGATGGCGGGATAATCATCCATGCGGGCTTTCAAATACATGGGTCGAAGACGGGCAGCAGCGTTTCGGTGCGACAAAGCTAACCCTGCGGTCACCAACCCGCCTGCCCAGCGTGGTGACTATGGGCAACACACATGAGTTCACGCCATTTTTGGCGCAAACTTGTGGAGGCCTATGTCCAGCAGTGGACTGCAATAGGCTGAAGTAAGGAACTGCAGTTACATCCAACAGAAAAGGCACAAATATTCCAGACAGTTCGTGATTCGAAAGCGAGATAACGCTAGGTGTACCTGCTATGTATACATTTTAAGGAAGATTATGTGTATCTATCGCTATATTACAAAATGATTGGTCTTTGAGACACTAATAAGTAATTTGTTTTTCTCGAATTACAAAAGCGGCCAATTATTAAATATATAATTTTAATATACATATTTTGAAATTTTCGAAAATCGTTAATCCACTAGACTGAGGCGACACTTTATTTGACGACATAAATTTAATGGAAAAACGTCGATTTCTCGAATAAGGCTAATTTATAAATTGCACCAACAGGAAAAAGAAAAACACAACATAATAACTTATTTATTAACATATGTCTGAATATTTTTCTGCTTATTTCGCTCCCCTTTTTACCCTCTTATCTTAATTAATTTTTAATAACTCAACACAGCAAAATTTACGCGAATCCCGCAAACTTTAATCCCAAAAACTTTTTAACGCTTTAGACTAAGTATAACAAGAGTAAATTTTAAATTACTTCCATCGATCAATGCTTGTAACCGGTGCAAGGTTGGTAGGTAATAAGTCCTGTAAGGACTCAACCAACAAATTTCTGAAAATATTTGTACAAAAACAAACACCAACCGAGTGGTAATCAAATGTACAACATCTGGTATGAATGGTACATTTATAGCTCGTATAGTGTTGTTAAATTCATTGCTCATGACTATTTAGTTCCAACTAGCCATCTCGATAGTACTGGAATTGAAGGGAATTGGACGATATGACGTGAAGCGCTCTCCGCATTGTCTATACTTGACGGTTGCGCGCCATTTACACCCAATAGCCAAACAGCATTTAATAAATGCACCAATTTGCTTAAAATACAATAATTGTTTCAAAACAAATATTTCAAAAAATATAAGAATAGTTATATTTCGTTAGCGCTGTTATGGGTTGTAGATTTGATTCTCGCCTGTATTTAATGTTGTTATTATGTTCATTTATTACAAAAACTATCTGTGCCCGAGACGTCGTCCGCGTGGAATTTAGGGAAAAACTTATCACTAAGTTCGCAGAGTTATAAAATAAATAAATTTCTAAAATAAAAGTAACCTAAGTTACTTCTCATTACATTAGTTACCTGCTAGTAAAAGTCCCGTCAAAATAATATAAGATCGAGAAAATAAACAAAAAATGTTTGAAACATCTGGATCGCAGAAGTTAATTTCTTTTAAAAACTGACTTGACTGCTCATCCTATTTAACCATTGTATGTTCGCCGATTGGAAAGGGATCAGTGCTTTTTGTATAAAATTAAATAATTATATTGATTCTCCCTTTCTCTTACGTAACATTGATATAAAATGTCCACGTATTTCAAAACCAAAACCAAGTATGGTGGCATTAATTCCACGTGCAACTTCATCATATAATATACATTTTAAAACAAGTGACCAGTTCTAATGTTCACTTAATTCTTATAAGAGTGCGGTTAGAGAATTGACTTGCAACAAATCTTCGTGATGTCAAAAGTTTATTTTTTTTTTGTGTTTAGTGTGGTTTCGCTTGAATTTAGTTTTTAATTGCTAAAGTTAATTTTTAATTTATTTAACAAATGTATATTGTGTAATTTTGTGTGTTTGTAAATCGTGCATACAGCCTCTTCTACTGAAATGTGTTACACGACTAAAATATGATTTATAAACTATTTGAATTAAAATTAATTTTCAATATCAAATTTAAACCTTGATTTATAAATGTATCCGTTTGTCATATTTCCATCGCGAAACTCACATTAATCATCACAATATCAGTAGAGCGTCTAGCGACACACAATACGTGTAAAGCTCCCGGCGTGTCTACGGTACGCCATTTTGTTCTAATGACCGTAGACAAACCGAGCTGAACAAATATGATGATTTGCTTTCATGACTTTAATTGCCAATATTGTAACTATGTTTACATAATTTTTAGATATTTGTTTTAGTTATAGCACAACCTTATAGTAAAATGTGTGCCTTAAAACATAACGAAATAAAAAAAATATTATTAAAAATATTAAAATTAAAAATATAGAGAACCATGCCTTTCAATTCGTAGTAAACTACAACCAACTTATAAAATTACTCTTCTGTTTCATTTTTTTTTTTCATACTCTCTTACTCTTATTACATTTTTGTACAGTAATACCCCGACTTACGCTACCTCGAATTACGCGAATTCGGAGTTACGCGATTTAATTTTCTCGTCTATTCGTTTTTTGTTTGAACGCCGCGCAGTCAAAGTCAAGCGGCGGCATTTATTTCTGACTCCCCCCACCTGCATTATTATTCGTTCAGTTTACAACAGGCACAGAATTGTAGTGCG
Organism: Melitaea cinxia; assembly: GCF_905220565.1. NCBI lineage: Eukaryota > Metazoa > Arthropoda > Insecta > Lepidoptera > Nymphalidae > Melitaea > Melitaea cinxia. The sequence goes on from NC_059403.1 coordinate 14,266,750, forward strand.
GAATCGGCGCGTAGGTACATAAGTTACGATTTTGTGTTTTTTTGTGCGTTGTGCGACGACCTGAGATATTTACTAAGTACAACTATAGCATCCAAACGAAGTAGAACCGACTCTTTTGATTTAAATAAGAAGAGAAAAACATTATCATTGGAGTGTAAACTTAACATTATTAAAGACTACGATGCAAAAATAAAAATTTATCATCATATTATCTAGAATTAGATACTAATTATTTCCTAAATTATTATTTTATTTAGTCTCCAGTCCCAATTAAACATATTTTGTATGTCTTTATATGCAAAACTGTACCCCGACTTACGCGAATTCGACTTACGCGGATAGCGCTCAGTCCCACCTATCGCGTAAGTCCGGGGTATTACTGTACTATTATATGGAATCGCTTAAAATTTATGTTATTCTTAAAACAGTACAAAAATTGTATAGTATAATTGATAGTCTAATAGTAAAACAAATGAACTCATTTATAAAATATTAATATTAACATATTTCATACAGTAAAGTCGTCAAGTCGAATATATTATATACCACGTTACCTTCTGAAAATGTCGACAATACTGATGTTTGGTAAAACTCGAATGAGTTTATGTGGCATTTTATCATTAGCGATTGTAATTTATATTCTTTCATGTATCTTAATATAATAAATAAATAATTAATATGTTTAAGGCATTATCATAAGCTAAGTCAAAGAATAAGAATATATAACCTAGTCAAGATAAAGACAAAGGTACATCAAACAGTCCACAATATATATGTTGTAAATCAAAATATATAGTATATTGACGTAATGAAATTGGCCAATTATTTAGAATCCTCCCTGGAAGACGAGTCTCGCATGGATAATTTATGCAAATACCGCGTGACACGACACAAAGGGAGCTCGCTGGAGCTATTAACTTGAATAGTTCGTTTAATAGGATTTCCTTCTCCCACAAGTTTCAGGTAACCGCTATAGAATTCCTGAATCTTGACAAACTTTCCACTTCGATAATACGTCGAGTCTGAGCGTCGAGTATTGTCGAAGTGCTTTGTAATGAATTACGTATTAGATGTTGTTATCTGCTTTGATAACATTTGATTTAACAATGATAAGATAATTAGGAAAACGACGTTAAACAGTGACTGCAATTATAAATGACAACAATAGTTTGTCTAAGGAAGAGCTCCATTCTGAAACAAGTATAACACATATTCAAAAGGTAATGTCAACAGTACCTTTTTGTTGGCGGTTGTTAAGATTTTTTTTTTTTCAATTTTGTCAATAGTAGAAATGTCGAAGGAGTTTTTTTCATAAATCACTTAAACCATTGTTAAATAAAATATATTGAAAGAGCTATACTAAAAAACATTATTTATTTGTCTATGCAATTTACTTTTTACTATTTATAACTAGAAATGAATATTATAAAGATTACAGATTATACATTAACTAAAAAGCGACAATTATATTCGTCATTAACGAGGCAAAGCGATACTAAATATGAAAGTTCATACTGTTGTTTGAGCTAGTGCGATGTAATCGTCGATGGTTATGAAATGATACGAGTTTAAAATCTCCACTTGATAGGCGATCGATCGACGTTGTTACCGAGAGTGAACAGTGTGAATCAAAGTACAAACACAATCACTCAGGCAGACTCGCGTGCTGGCTTAATCTGTTTACTGAGCTTATGTCCAGTGCACATTTCGCTAGGAATTATTTAAACATATTAACATATTTTAACATATTAAACATATTATAACAATACATATATTATAAACATATTACATTTAATAAAAATAAAATATTTTCAAGTAAAAAACATAACATGAAACAAGACTGTATGGTCTTAGACCTTTGCCTTTACAGTTATTTAAACAAAAATAATGAATTTATGCTTACATTGCTTTGGAGCGAAACGATAAGTGGCGCGCCATTTTTTTTAAAGCATCTATATCTCAGTCATTAAACATCAGTTTTATCGTTTGTTATAAAACCGTGTAAAAACAATAACTTAACGTCTGAAATGTTAATATCAAGTGCGAAATGTGAATATAACATCTGAAAGCTACGGAACTAAGCATGGTTACCGCAAGTTGTATCGTTTGTTGATCTTGGAGTCGAGATCGTTTTTACGTACTCCTGTTCGAAAACAACTTATAAAGTTGCGAAACGGCGCATGGGTGGCACTCCCCATAGCGCCGGAGCTAAGGTGAAGTCAGACGCGGAGCTCAAAGGTATTATAATAGCTTTAAATTCTTCCTCTAATCTCAAAACTTTAACCTTGGATATCTCCATAACCATGGGGTTTCGAAGTGTGGCAGTGTTAACTTGTATAGCTTCCCCTACACCCTCCGCCCTCCATCCCCAAAAACGCCATAATTCGGTTTTTCCTAGTCTAAAGCTTAGCCGGGGATTGGGTCAGCAACGCGTTTGCGATGCTTCTGGTGTTGTAGGCGTCTATAAGCTACGATAATCTCTTACCATCAGGTGAGCCGTACGCTTGTTTGTCAACCTAGTGATATATACAAAAAAAAAATTACAAAAGTTTTTCAGCAAATTATTCAAATCGTTCGCCTTTTTTTATACTAAATGTATCCTTCCAATTGGCCAATTGAATTTAAATTAATAAAGCTATAGCGAATGGATATAAGATTAAATTGTGTAAAAAAACGACGTCACTTGTCCCCTCATACCAAAAACAGAACCAATTTGCCTAACGAAATTTAACTAGGATCAAGCTGAAACTGATTGCCAAAAAATATTTATTATTTTTCTATTGGGTTCTGATTGAATTTAGGATGAAAACGCTTTGTTTACATATTGTTATCACTTACAAAAATATTTATTTTTTTATATGTACAATAACAGTGTTGAATAAACCTAAATAAAAATGACTTATTGTTTAACATTGTTGTAACAGAAATTAAATAGTTTGAGCATTAATATCTTTACATAATTATTTCGTACTATTTTTTCGTATAACGTATATAATATTTCAAATGACACGCATATCACTGAATAAAAACCATGCAGAAAATATATCTGTAAATGAAAATAAATACAACCTTAAATCAAAGCAAACTTTCATTACGTTATTGTCTCTACAAAACAACTGTACAACGGGCGTTTGCATTCATTCGCATTGTGAGCGACTGCCTCGTTTAAAGAGACAACACTACGTTGTGAAAATTTAAGACCTAAGCTTCACTCGTGTTTGCTTTCATCGCTGTAGTTCCATTTTGTTTGAAAAGATAATAAGGAAACGGGCACCTATTCTGTAACCGTAATCGTGAAACTCGACTCTCTAACGCCCTCGTTTTCACACGGAGCATTGTTTCGCCAACACTGCGTTGGAGTGCGCTCGAGGATCATCGAAAACTGCCGACTTCATTATCAGGAGTTCGCCCCGCTGAATCCTCAAGACTCGCTCGACACTCACGGCGCACATTCCCTCCTCGACGCCTAGCTGAATACTGATTGAGAGATATTAAAATTTTGTAGTGAAACCGAAATCAGCGCGATGCAGAGTTATTGAATTACGTTCAAGATGTGCTCGAGTAAAACGACTCGTAAAAGATATTGGTTCGAGTTATTGGTGAGATGAGATTTAGCGTATTTTATTGAATTTGGATCGCGTATAAATGTTATTACGTGTGTTATTGGAGCGTGTCGAAAAAACATAATTAAATTTAACCCGAAATCTTTTACCCCTCGCCTAAAAATTAATAAGTTTACTTGGTTTAGAGTGGTACCTACGATTTATTTATTAACCTCCATAATTTTTACAACTTTATGTTACATAAAAAAATTTTAAAACCTTAGAATACCAAATAATATAGGTTAAACACACAGTATTTTAATAATATCCGGGTTATTCCCTTCCTACATAGATACGTATAGATAATAACTTTAGTTACTTTAGAACTTGTGTTTGTGTAAATCTGGCCAACTTTTAGATTGGAAACCAAATATCTATTATGATTAATGTGCTACCAAAGTTTGGGATAGAGCCCGCCTCTATAATATAAGTATAAGTTATAGGTATCACAAGTTATTGTCCGGGATTGAGGTTGAGTTTGGGCCAACATTTGGACCGACTACGTACATGCGGGCTGGAACAATACACTACGCTCCAGTTGCTCCGATAATGAACATGATATTAAATTAAGTTTCTTTGTTTCTATATGTGTAATCATTAGCAATATTAAAACGTTGCTGTGTATGAAGGCTTTGTTTATGACAAACGCAACGTAATGTTAAATGTTGACTATTGTACGCACATACATTGAAAAATCTTTTTTTACAGGAAAATGATGTAATTTTTAAACTTTAATACGTTGCTTTTTTAAGATTTCGGTTATTCAAATTAATTTTGAATGAATAATTTCTATTCGACACCATATAAAACAATTTATTTTTTTGGGTAATAATTTTTTTTTATACAACTAGATCAGCAAAAAGCGATGGCTCACCTGATGGTAAGCAATTACCCTAGCGTTTAGACACCTACAACACCAGAAGCATCGCAAGTGCGTTGCTAACCCTACCCCACCATTCAACCCCCTCCCCCAGGAACTCTGGTCACCTAAAGAACACAACACTGCTTGAAAGCAGTATTATTTAGCTGTGATCTTCTGTAAGGTCGAGGTACTTGTCCAGTCGGGCTGCTCCATATTTTGAGCAGGATATGCACATGTTCTTTACAATAAAACAACTTTTTCGGATTTTATCGTGGTTTATAAGGTGTTTTACATACCCGCCGTTTCGTATACTTTACAGAAACCATGGTCACAGTAGTTCCATGAGTTTTTACTAGTAGCAGTACCAAAAAATACAAAAATATGCGTCTGTTATTTATTACATTTGCAAACTAAAATGGAAGCACATGCATAATATATGTCATTTTTATTCCTAGACATACATGAATACGATACATTTCTGGTGCAACGTAGGTTAACTTGCCAACATGGCAGCCAATTATATTTGGTTTATTACACGACTGTACTTTTCTGCATCATCTGTCATCTTGATTTTTATAAATGAAATTGTACACAGACTTTATACGAAATATTTTAAAAAATACCCAAATTAAACAATTATCACGCTCTAACTCAAAAGAAATGTCCAAGTATAAGTACAAGACGGACTAAAAGGTGGATGCAGTGCAGATGCAAGACTAGGTATTACTAGTTAGTTAGACATGTTAAAACCCAAAATTTCCTTAAAGCTGAACGGGTTGAATCTTCGAATAATTAGGAAACGATGAGTGATTTAACAAAACTAAAATTAATTCGCAGTTACATAGTCATATTTAACTTGAACGAATCAAATATACACACGGTAACTTAGCGATTGTGTACATAAAGAGAAGTCTGAAAATGTGATCATTTAGCAAAACGCTGAGTTTCATTAATTACTAACCACAGTGGGGAAGTGGCAGACGAATTTAATTAAAGGCAAACAATACGCGACAAAGCCGTCTGCCGCTACCATCCTCACCGGAAACTCTCCACTAACTCTTTCTTTTCAGTTTGAAAGTGGAGCCAGTTTACACGCTACGCTCTTATCCAATTTGAAAATGGCTGACTTTTACCTGACGTTGATGATATTCCTTTATCTTCTAATAAACTGCTTTGCGATAAGTGAATAAAAAGCCGCGTTTTGCTATCATAATGGTATAAATTAACAAAATTTATATCTGTTAGAAGGCTTTGGATAGTTTTTTTTGAAGAATTATTATTCAAAATATTATGTTTTGTTGTTACTATGTAAAATTTAATTCAAAAAGTGGTTTGACCTGTCTTAGTCCTGTTAAAAAATTTGAAAAAAAGTCAATCACAAAGAGATATAAGCCTAGCGCTCCGCAACAAAGTAATAAAGTTAATAGGAGGCTAGATAATCGTACCGTCACAAAAGTACGTAGCTGAATACGTACAAAATCCATTGTGAGCAGAGTGATCAGCCTAATGCGAATAAAAAAGCGTTCACTGAAAATTGCTTTCTCATATACATAACAGTTCCATAGATATAGTTACTGGCATTGATATTGAACGCAACCTTCAACATTAACATTTTGCCGACATAGATATAGATATTTAATAAGTATTAATTACTTTTATATTTTATTAACCGACTTCAAAAAAGGAGGTTTCTCAATTCGACCAATCAACGTCGAATGACTGATGAATGAATCATGTTCAATTTGTAAAGTAATACATTATAGTAGTACATTAATATTTGAATAAATCTACGAAAATGTTCTTTCTTGTGTTACAATCAAATAACAATATAAATCGCCATATATTATTATCTCATAAAGGCCTTTACTATTTACCAATTTTAACATAAAAATTATTATCTTAATATATATAAATCTCGTGTCACAATGTTTGTCCGCGATGAACTCTTAAACTACTTAACCGATTTTAATCAAATTTGCACACCGTGTGCAGTTTGATCCAACTTGAAAGATAGGGTATATTTTGTTTTGATACATGTAATTATTATATTTAAGAAAAAAAATAAGCAGTCAGCTAGTAGGTATATATATATATAGGTTAGGTTAGGTTAGTATTTTATATTAGATATTATAGGTATTATATGTATTATCAATGACATAGACATATTAATATTTTTTTAATTGATATTTTTACAAACATCTCATTTATTTCTTAAATATTTTATGTATTGTAGATCAAGAGCACGAGAGGACCAGACTTCCGTCATTTCATAACAGCTGAAAATTTTCAATTTTTTAACTTTCAGCTTTTATAAAATGACGAAGGTCTGGCCTGAGCGGGATTTGGGGCTATAGCGTATTTTCCCTTAATTACACACTTATATATATGACTGTATTGTTTATATAGGACTTATCGGCAGTACCCTCGTAATAATGGATTATAATTCATATTTTGTATTTACATACATGCTCTACAAATTAATCAAAATCTCTAAAAAAGTGTGTCAAATGTAGTATAAGAGCTAAGTTTATATTACTTCGATATGAATTAAAAAATCAATGGTACATATTATATAACGGGTGTCTCAGTAAGAATGCATTCTTTAAATTTAATGTTATATTTTTTGTGCAAGTGACTACTCTGAAATTTAGCAGCTGTCACATATTGCCTTGGCCTGTCTTCAGATATTTTATTCCATACTTAATCGAAACATGTCTTCTTGACAATCCAATAAATATATAAAAAATACGTTAATTTATTTGAAAATGAAGTTATATGTAAATATATAAAATCATAATAAACACAGTCAAAAAAACTTAATTTAAGTAAGCTTCAAAGGCACTTTTGAATCGTCATTTTACAAATTAAAATTTTATTGAATTAATTACAGCATTTAGTGACTTTAGCTGTAGGACATATATGACCGGATTTATTCAGTTCAGTAAATTGTATTATATAAGGTTATAGTTCAAAATTAAAACACTTTTTATGGAAATTATACCGAATATCACGACACTACGACAGACAGATTGTAAAAAAATGGAAAATTGTATTTGTCTCTTCAAAACCGATTAAAAAGTGTCTTCAAAAAAGTTTCCAAAATGTCCTTAATGTATAGAATTTGATCTGTAACAGTTTTTTCTTTCAATTTAAATACAATAGGTAAACACAATTTTCTTAACTAAAGCTAGAAATTTATTTCAAAAAAGGCTAAACAATTAAATAATTCATATTATTATTTGCAATTGTTGTCATATAAATACAAAAAGCGAACAGTTTTCATTTAAATACTTCTTTGCACTCCATCTGCGAGGGTAATGAGGTCGTTGAACTGAGTTTTGTATTTCAACTCGTTATAAAACAAAAGCCGTGTTCGACGTCCGCCTGCACTGACTTTTTAATATAATACCTTTTTACATAAGTGTGCAGACACCACTGTTATTATTCACACTTCATATGCTAAAATTTAATGAGGTCTATGAAAGAAATATTTAAAGGTTCCTTACCCATTAATTTAAAAACAAAAGCTATGAACATCTGCCTAGCCCCTACCTTAACATACGGATGTCAAACCTGGACACTGAAAAAAACACACTTACATTAAATTAGAACATGTCAAAGAGCATTAGAAAGAAGTTACATGAATATAAAATTAAAAGATCGAATAAATAACACAATAATCAGGAAAAAATCTAAAGCCATGGACATTGTAAGGCGGATTATGACACTGAAATGGAGGTGGGCTGGTCACATTCTGAGAGTAACTGAAACGAGATGGTTACAAAGTATAATAGATTGGTACCCACGAGATAAGAAAAGAAGACGAGGTAGACCATACAAGCGATGGAGTGATGACTTGGTCGAAGCGGCTGGAACGCTGTGGACTAGACTGGCGCGGGACAGAGCTTACTGGAGTGGTTTGGAGGAGGCTTTTACCGCCATCGGCGGCCCTTACGACTAATCTTACACTAATATAGGAATTAAGATATTATACTAACCGTACTAATAAATATAATTATTTTAACTAATTATTATGTTTAAATATGTAAAACGTAAGGGATAATAAAGCTTTATTATTATTATTATTATTATTATATCTTTAATAGAAATCTGCTTTTAATCTTAACAATTTGAAGGAAGTAATAAACTAAGACTACAAGTAATTTCCTCATAACGAGATAAATATTTCAACTTCAAGAGTATTTGTTACAGCCTATAAAATTCTCACCACGGCGCTAAGTTTATTTATTTACTAGCTGTGCCCGCGACTTCGTTCGCGTGGAATTTAACAAAATAGTTATTGTTCAGTTCGCAGAATTATACAAATATACAAAAATCGAAAATAAAAGTAACCTAAGTTACTCCTTATTACATAAGCTATCTAGCCGTAGCCAGTGAAAATCCCGTCAAAATCGCTCCAGCCGTTTCAGAGATGAGCCAAACGAATTTAGTAACAAATAGACAGACAGATAGACAGAACGACAAAAAGAAGAAAATCGAGAATTTAAGAAAAATAATCGAAAAGAGATAGAATACTTTGAAAACTATAGTCATCACTGTGTACCTCAGAAGAGGAAAAAAAGGAAAAAAAGGTTGTCGCTGTCGCTAGCCGTTAACAACAAATATAAATAAAATAAATAAGAAATAAAACATTTATATACTTAATATCAAATAATACTTATATATACCTATATAAAAAAGTTTTGACTTTCATTAGGGAAACAGAATTTCTAATAGTATTTTAAAACAATGTTGTAATTTTGTTTCTAAGTATCGATAAATTATTATAAAAGATTTGATATAAAGAAATTTCGCTGGTAATAATACAACTACAAGCAACTGAAATAAAATTGGCCAGATTGGTCGCATATATTTTTGTACTAAATATTATGTTGCTATTGACCAGTGTGAGGTAGTTATAATGAGATAGAAATAAAGTTTTAACCATATTTACGTTGGCTTAAAATTTAAAATCTAGTGGACATTGCATAACACCAATTTTAACAAAATTCTTCATTTTATTATTATTTCGAATAAAAACAGATAAATGGTGCTGCTTGATGATTAGTTTTCATTCGCTACAGCTAGATGGCATTAGTAGTTACGATCCGGAAAAAGTGGAGATTGCCACTTTCCTTTTATACCCCTCATATGTAGGTACGTAAACTTAATAGCTCGTGTTTTAAAGGTGTAGTAAAACAACCATTGCTAGATACGAACTGACAGCCGTCAAACTTTATTTTTAATTCACCTTCTTACATAGGTACTACATATTACAACGATAGGTACTATATATTACAAAAGGCATGTAACGACAGTTTTACCGTGCAGACGATTTAATAACTATATACATAACGGCTTATAGAATACTGATGCTTCCAACCTGATGTAAATTTTTAACCGACTTCCAAAAAAGGAGGAGGTTCTCAATTCGACTGTATTTTTTTTTTATGTATGTTACATCAGAACTTTTGCCCGTGTGGACCGATTTCGACAATTTTTTTTTAATCGAAAGGTGGTGTGTGCCAATTGGTCCCATTTAAATTTATTTGAGATCTAACAACTACTTTTCGAGTTATATCTAATAATGCGTTTTTACTTGACGCTTTTTTCGTCGACCTACGTTGTATTATACCGCATAACTTTCTACTGGATGTACCGATTTTGATAATTCTTTTTTTCTTAGAAAGGAGATATCCCTAGTTTAGTACCATGATAAGGAAACTAGGATCTGATGATGGGATCCTAGAGAAATCGAGGGAAACTCTTGAAAATCCGCAATAACTTTTTACTGGGTGTACCGATTTTGATAATACTTTTTTTGTTGGAAAGAAGATATCCCTAGTCTAGTAACATGATAAGGAAACTAGGATCTGATGATGGGATCCCAGAGAAATCGAGGGAAACTCTTGAAAATCCGCAATAACTTTTTACTGGGTGTACCGATTTTAATAATTTTTAATTTAATCGAAAGCTGATGTTTGTCATGTGGTCACATATAAATTTTATTGAGATCTGATAACTACTTTTTGAGTAATCTTTGACAACGCGTAGTTACTTGACTATTTTTTCGTCGATCTACGTTGTATTACTCGTCGATGTAATCGAAGTTATCATATACATTTGTATTAGTGGACTAGTTATGAAATTCACAGTATCTCTAAATGTCTTCAATATAAATAATTGACATCATGATTATAAGACATTATTTTGCGTTCAACGATATAACATCGATATCATCAGAACTTGAAAATATTCGGAAAATAACTAACACGGATTTTATTTTTATTTTGTATTTCAAATGATTATATTTTTAGTAAGTTTCAAGCATTCTTAACAAGATACTTACGATCTGAATTAGAGATAATCCTGAAATAAGCCAATGTGCCGGTGGACTGTCCCCTAATAACGTTCGAGTGACTTTTTATCTTTTTGAATAGATTCCGTCCAGCATGAAGGCTTTTGTGATAATTCCGAATATTCCTTTCATCCAAATATGTTACCGTCGCCAAAGGATGCTACTAAATGGGTTTATAGAGTATGAAAAGCCATTGAATTTACTTGGAATTAAGGCTTTTTTTAAATGAACCGTAGCCTTGCAATTACAGAAAAGTAAATTTTCAAACATACACAGTCATAAACATACTGTAATTGTTCTTAATTTGCGAAAATCAACAATATATTTTAAATAAATAATTGCGCTTGTTCGTAATCGAAAAAAAACTGACTTCAATAATTACATCGACAAGTAACACAACGTAAGTAGACGCAAAATAGTCAATTAAATCCGCGTTATCAAAGATTACTACAATTTGTCATCAGATCTCAATCAAACTTGGATGGAACTACATGACAAGTACTAGCTTTTGATTTATAAAGGAAACATCAAAATCGGTACACCCAGTAAAAAGTTTAGAGGTATATTACAACGTAGGGTGACAAAAACATTCAAGTGAATACGCGTTATCAAACATTACTCAAAAAGTAGTAATCAGATCTCATCTAATTTAAATGACACTACATGACAAGTATTAACTTTCGATCAAAGTAAAAATCATTAAAATCGGTTAACCCAGTAATAAGTTAAGCGGTATAATACAACGTAGGTCGACGAAAAAATAATCAAATAAATACGCATTATTAGACATAACTCGCAAAGCACTTGTCAGATATCAATTAAATTTAAATGGGATCACATGATACGCAACACCTTTCGATTAAAAAAAAAGCATCGAAATCGGTCCAATAAGGCAAAAGTTCTGATACATAAAAAATACAATCGAATTGGGGACTTCCTCCTTTTTGGAAGTCGGTTAAAAATCTGTTTGTAAATAGTGAGGTTTGATAGCATTAAAATATGTAACATGTGCGCAAAGTATAATTTCAGTACATAATATTACGTCACCCGATATTTTATTGCAATATCTGTACCCCACACTGTTCGTAGGTACAATATGCACCCCGTTCGAACACAATATACGATTAAATATCTTTTATAAAATCCAGAAATCGAAGAGCCTCATCGATTATTAAAAAAGTACATTGAACCTATATTAACCAGCTGTTTTTACCAGCCAGCTGTTCATTTAAATAAAGACATTAAGTTGATTTTTGCTTACCTTCAGAACAGACGACCGGCTGAAAGTTATTTATTTTTTTATTTATTACTAATCTTTCATAATCTATCTACTAAAATCAATGATTAGATAATACGTTTCCTTCAAGTTGTTGTTGCAGATTTTATTGTACCATTTTAAAAATCATTGAATTATGTATAGTATGCTAAATTTAATTAGCATATTATTAAGTCGTAGAGACGCACGTATGGCTGTAAAACAAGTCTTACATAAAGGACAAAGTTCTTCGTATAGCGGCTTCTTTACATTCACAATAGCGTGTACCAGGAACTAAGTAACTTTATTGGAACTCCTACAACACTGTTGACTAAAGAATATGGAACTTCGTTTTTATTTATCCTACTAATGTTATAAATTCTTACACGGGCTAAAATATATTCGTCGAATATAAAACTATGAAATAGGATTGCAGGAACATAATGTGAAAAGCTAAGGGGACGTTGTGTTGATACTTTTGAAACCAGCATAATTATCTAGATTCAGTTCATTTACTTTTCATTAAGCAATTTTAAGATAAATACAAACACTATACACTTTGTTAACCGTTACTCTCTGTTGTGAGCAAATTTACACAGATCGATACTAGCTTTAATGTTACAGAATCGTTAACATTTATGCTACGATGTTGTTTACTTAGGTTTATTTTTTTTTATATACAGTCAAACTAAATGTTATTGAAACTGGAGTATTCAACTAAATGAAAAACAAGCATTTTAGTATAATTATTTTTGAAAATTTCACAGTGAATCAAATATCTATAATAAAATCTTTTCAGTACGTATCAACTCGTTTCTCCTAAAATTTAAAGCTGTAATTCCAATTTCCAAAAACGGTCTTCTTCGCTCGTGTAACACGGTGCCAAGATGTGGAGAACGTGTAAAATAGAACTGGAAATTATGTAACGCAGGCTTCATTAATAAAATAGTGAAGCTATCTACGATAGAGAGATTTGTTAAATATTTTTTTGTTAAGTTTTGATCTAAAATATGGAAGAAAATATTAAAAAAAAAAACAATGATTTCTAGTATTTGTTACAATTTATCACCAAGTCTTCCCAGTAAGTTGTCATAGACACTTGTCATACACGCATATACATATACATAATATACGTACATGTATACGAATAAAAAAACGAAATATTATATATGTATAAAGCGTGTATTCATAAGGTAAGTACTAAACTTATCAAGATTTACAATCTAGATTCCAAATAGCTCAAACGAAAATACCTAACTTGTAACCTTCGAAAAATATTAACCTAGCTCCTTATATATTAGCCATTATGATGAACGTTACAAATATTGTAATGATTTAACTATAAGCCTAGGTATGTAGTTAAATGACGTTATTGAATGAACAAGATAGCTAACTAAATAAATAGCTACGAGGATGTTAACTAATGGCTGTTGTTAAATACTCTTAGGAAAAATCTGTATACACTTTTGTAGTTGGATAGGTGAAGTTTTATATCCGGGTATTTGTAGTAAAAACGTGATTAAGGAAGCTTATCCTAAAATTTAAATAAAATGTTTCGTATATATATTATATTTATTACTCATACAATTTGAATTATGCGTGCAAATTAGTATTTTAAATTTTAATGTACCTACGACCAGTATCATGGTCTGGCGTCCGCCTTGTAACTCATATACGACATTCAAATATTATAATAGAATGGAATTTTAATTACATTACTTTTACATTCATATTTGCAAAATAGGATACAAAACCAAAAGAATTTAAAATTACTAAAATTATTTAAAACGGGATATTTACCATGTTTTATATTTTTATTTTGCGGAGCTCGATGTTTCGACACTATCAACGAATGTCTTGTTCGCGAGACTGAAGCTTTAGAAGCAGTGGAAGTGTCCATACCGGACTACCTCCTTTCTCGTACGTTTGCTACGTAAAAATAAAAAACATGGTAAATACCTTGTTTTAAATCATTTTAGTAATAAAAATAACCAAGTTAATTTGAAATCTTATATAGAGTGTAAAATGTATAATAGGCAAGGGGAGCAACTTTTAAAATTTCACGAAAATATAAAGAGAATGGCAATCACTTACTTTTCTTCTAACCCATTCATTGCTTCGGATATTACTACACAGGCAATAACACTTTTTAACCGACTTCCAAAAAAGGAGGAGGTTCTCAATTTGACTGCTTTTTTATGTATGTTACCCCAGAACTTATGACTAGGTAGACCAATTTTGATTAAAAAAATATCATCGAAAGATGATACGTGTCATGTGGTCCCATTCAAATTTGATCAATATCTGATGACCACTTTTTATGTAATCTTTGATATCACGTGTTTACTTGACCATTTTTTCGTTTACTTACGTTGTATTACTTGTCGATGTAATTATATCATAATTAAATATGAATGGAATACTTTGAATTCGTTACTGTAAAGAGTTTTTACTAAACTTTCATCATTTAATTATGGCAGATAAAAGAAATAAGCCGCATGTATTAATTATGAAGCAATGTGAATTGATAATACATTTAAATATTCGAAGTCTTTTAGTAGTAGTGTGGTCACATTTTTACGAATACCTCTACCTTTGTGGGCAATATTTCTAATCGCATATAATAATAAAAAGCGAAATAAACGAGAGAGAAGGAGCTGAATTGTTGACGTGAGCATATTTGTTTGCACAATAGGCATCGTGCGGCCAGCTCGAAACTCGTTTATTAAACCCGCCGTCAAAGACGTGTTCAAACTTTTCGACGCGTGTATGAAATGGGGTGGAGCGCGGCTCGGAATTATTACAGTTTTCGCATTCACATCGTGACTGTTTCGAAATTAGTCAACTTTTTGTGGCGACTGTAACTTTTCCGAGTGTCTCTTTACATTCACGGTCGAGATGTTTCAACGGAGACCGCTGAAGTCTTGCAATCTGGGTCAGATGCTTATTTTGTTCAACGTTTACATTGCTATGTAGGACGTTCGTGTCACTAACAGAGTAATTACTATTACAATGCTTTCACACGATCGCCCGAATTAATATAAATATGTTTTATTTTCAAGTGGTTGTAACAAAGGAAGAGTAAGCTTTTTAAATATACCTACTAATTAACTTCTTACTTCTTCTTATATCAGATAAGTTTTTAGTAACTTTGACCAAATTGGTTTATTCAGTCATGGTCTAGTTTAGCTTAGAATAATTCGATATGGTCTTTTGGCATACAACGAGGAACAAATTTAGTATAAGGCATTTAATAATGCATATATTTACAACTGAAAGAAAATAAACAGCATAGTCGTTGAATAACAATATGATCACGATAAGTAAATAAGTCGTAATCAGTGCTATTTAAATTGTTCTGTATCTCGAGATGCAATTATGAATGACCATTATTTGATTTTTTACGCTATTTTTATTATATTCAGTTGGTAACATTTACAATATTAATACGCTAGGGACCTAATTCAAAAGTTGTGGATAACGAACGCTATTTGACGTTTGACTATACAAATAGACTTTGACAGCAGCAGATAGAATAGGCCAGTAGGACCTGCTTCTCCTCAATTAATAAACGACAACTTTAAAAATAATATATGCAAATAGAACTTTCTCATAAATACAGTAGAATTCGATAGTAAAAAATAATAATGGAGCAAAACTTTTTACTGTCGGATACTGTTATCCGTCAAACAGACTCTAAGTACCTATTCTTCATTACAGCCTATACAGTCCACTGCTGGACATAGGCCTCCACAAGTTTACGCCAAAAATAACGTGAACTCATGTGTTTTGCCCATAGTCACCACGCTGGGCAGGCGAGTTGGTGACCGCAGTACTGGCTTTGTCGCACCGAAGACGCTGCTGCCCGTCTTCGACCTGTGTATTTCAAAGCCAGCAGTTGGATGGTTATCCCGCCATCGGTCGGCTTCTTAAGTTCCAAGGTGGTTGTGGAACCTTGTTATCCCTTAGTCGCCTCTTACGACACCCACGGGAAGAGAGGGGGTGGCTAAATTCTTTAGTGCCGTAGCCACACAGCACATTCTTATCATTAAGATAATAGAAAGTGATAGATTGATATAGGATACAATAAACACATCGTATAAGTAATATAAGAATCAGATAAAGAGGCAGAGAGAGACAGAAGAGAGAATAATAAAAAAATGTTTTAATAATATTTTTCATTTAATATATCTATATGAAATGGGTGTTTACCGCGTTATTGTGTATTTAGGTAGCGTAATTTAAGTACACCTTTTTTCATTAGATATACCGAAAAGTAATATTTTTTTTTCTGTTCCACAGAACGATGACTTTGCTGTGGTTGCTGACGGCGCTGGTCGCGGTTGCGGCAGACGAAGCGTCGGACCCTCAAGGGTTAAAACCAGCTGCAGGTATGTGTACATACATTAAATTCATCGACTGGAACTTAAGGATATAAAACTTCAATCACTGCTTGTGATTTCTATTGGAGTAGCGTATGTTTGTTTCACTGGATGGATACGGCTGTTTGTAACCCTTTTACGCTACAACTTCTGAACCAGTTTAATAAAACGAAATGTTAGTTGGATGTCTAAAATAACACCAACGCTACACTTTACCCCAAAATCCTCGGATGGTAAACTTCGAGAATAAAATCGCAACGCTTGGTTTATATTATATAAATCAAGAATTAGACTACATAAGCCCATTTGCTTATAAATAATACAAATGTTTTATTGAAATTCTTGACTATGTACCTTTATTACTGTATTATGAAAATACTGTAAAGGTGAAGTAATTTAATATTGATTCAAAAAATAATAATTCAAAACTATATTTTAGTTTTGAAATGCTCTAATTTAATATTTGAATAATAACTATAAAGTCAGTGCAAAAAGAAAAAGTTTTAATGACGATTCAAGTTCAAGTTCACTTCCATCGCTCCACCGATTTCCTTCAAATTATTATTCGCAATTTCCTTTTATTGAAATTCTGTTGAATATTCGAATTTCTGTGACTTAAACTTAAATTATGTCTTTTAATAAATTTATAAAAACTTTTAATTTTACTTTTTCATTTTTTATGTAATCTATTTGAGACAGGTGACAATTATTGAAATTTGTTTAATAATATGTTCTAGTTATTAATGTTGGTTTTAACTGCTGAAGTAATAGAATAACGCCACTCTAACAGAAACGATTTTATTCTATTTCTTGTTCAAAAGTAAGGAAAGACAAAAAGTACACCCTGTATTTTATTAGCTTAATATTTCAATTTCATTCCTTCGTGTAATTGCCGTATTTTTAAACTAAATTCTGACACATGATTTATGTTCTTAAACAAATCGAGTCAATAAGAATAAACACGAATGAAACGCCTTACAATATCACCCTTTCATACCTATTTCCATTCAAGTTTCAAATATTTTGCGATCGAATATCCTTTGTTAAATTGTTTCGGGTTAATGTCAAATAAACGAGTGGAGAGATCCTTACAAAATGAAGTAGACGAACAAGAAATTATGTATTACCGTATCAAAAACTTTTTGGAGTTTTCTTTTAATATTTTCTCTACCTTGACTGACAATTTCTTGACTAACTACTTTAAATATTACATCTTAAATTAAAGCTCTTTTGTTAATGAATAAATAATACCTTATAATTACCACTATTTAAAACGTTTCCGAAATTTAATTGAGGTTGAATTCTGAACCGCAATTCATAATCTTCACCGTGTCTTCTCTATCCCGCACAAACACAAAGGCATTTTGTATCAAATTGGTATAGGCTTTTAAGCCATACAACGCTTGATAATGGTACAAAGCTTGCAACGGTTTAATTACGTTCGGTCTCAATAATCCGGCCGTTTGTCAATTTACTCTTAGTATCAATTAAAATTGAAATAACTGATATCTAGCGAAATGCTTCGATTTTAGGAATAATAAAACTAAAAGAAAACATTTTATTAACCTGTCTAAATCACTTTGTAAAAAATCGTTCATAGTTTCGAGTGAGTATTTAGATATGTCATTTGCTAAAAAATAATCACAAGTTATAATATATCTAACGATAATTATGTAACGGAGAATATACTTTGATTTGTCAAGAGTTATTAATTTTAAATCTTGCATTTTAGTGACTTGCTAGATTAACAACCCTGATTCCTCAAGTTTCTAGATTATGACGATTGTAATGGTGATTGACTTCAAATGTATTTCATTTTATGACATACATTACTTCACATAATTTACTAACTAATCAAATAATAAATAAATATATTTTTTTAGAATTTAAGATACGCTAATAACGGTTAAAAATATTTTACAACACTTAATTATTCTAGCCGCGTAGCCACTCGTAGAGCTTCTACGACGTAGCTCGTTATTCCAGCGTATATTTTTACCTACATTTAAAATGATGTATAAAAAAAGTAATAATCCCGAAATTGAACTTATAATTATCGCTCTAATTTATTATTATAGAATATTAAATATATTCTACTGCTAAGCGAAGACACGAAAACATATCTCGTACGAAAGAAGGAGTTAGTACTTAATCCGCTACTCTTCTTCACTCTGAGTTAGTCCCACATATGTCTTACAGATTCTACAGACAGGAAAAGAATGTTACTTGAAGACCATAATATAAGCGTCTTTTGTAAGGTTTAGGTATTTCTAAAGTCATACTGCTTCAGATTTTTAACAAGATATTTTCTGCTGTACTCTACCTAATAAATTACTTCTCCATTTCACAGTATACTTCAGTGTTTAATAATATATATATAAATATATATATATATATATATATAAATATATATATATATAAATATGTATATATATATATATATATATATATATATATATATATATATGTTCCTATTTTCCACTAAATCAATATTAATTTACGATAAAAATGAATGAGATACCCTACAAGGAATGTGACCTCATTTTGCTAGTCAGCGATCATAAAGGGTTGAACAAAAACAGTGTAATGAAAGTTTATTGAGCAATTTATACACAAGCGATGTTATAGTGTAAATACTGACTTTTGAGTTTTGTTACTCTCTTGTTTTCTAACATTATCTATACAAGTAAATAAAATTTGAGTGTCTGTTTGTAATATTAAAATAACCGCTTTTAACTAAATGCATATGTATACACGGTACATATACCAAAAAAATTGTCTATCTGTCTGTCTGTTTGTTCCGGCCAATCTCTGAAACGGCTGGATCGACTTCAGTGGCAGATGGCTGATGTAGTAAAGAGTAAATTAGGCTACTTTTATTTTAGAAATATATTTATTTTGTAGCTCTGTGATCTGAATAATAACTTTTTTGTTAAATTCCACGCGGACGAAGTCGCGCGCATAGCTAGTGTCTTATATAACTGAATTGGATAAGTGCTAGAAATAACAAAGGATGAAGTCGTTTTTTTATTAAAATAGATGGTCGGTCTATTTTAATAAAAATAAAATTGATTTGTAATTATTTATTCTCACATTTAAAAAATAAATAAAAGTAATAGTTACTCATCAGATCTTGCTCAAACTTAAATTAAAGCACACGACAAGCACAAGCTTTAAGAAGTAAAATGAAACTATCTAAAACAAAATGAAAAACTAAGATTAAAACTATCGGTTAATTCTTAATGACTTATATTCTTTTATATTATACTCTTTAAAATCCGTCCTTTTACCATTATTTGACGTTTATGAATTAAAATAACTGAAACTACTGCAAATTACTCGCTAAGAGCTTTCAAGCGCGTCCAGCGACAGAAAGCCTGGATTTAACAACAGTTGTACCTACATAAAGATCTAGGACGTAGATTCTAGGTAAACAAAAGAGACCTTGCCGCGCGAAACCTCATTTTCATTATGTAAATGGTTTTTTATCGGTCGCTTGTAATTAAATGATTTATTATTACTAAATACTGTCGACAATGGTTGATTATTAAATTGTGCTCTTATATGTTACTTTTAATAGCTTGTGAAAATGCAATGAAGCGACGTAATGAATTTAATACTTTCTACCAGACTAATCTGTCTCTGGCAGTTGTAGAAAAATCTTTGAAGACAAAAAATACTTACGATGTATCAAACATTCGAATTTAAATAGTTTTGAGGTATTATATCAACGATAATGTATGAACATTTTTTTTTTGACCCGATGCTACAGTGTCGCCTAGTATCGTGTTTGGGTTCATTGGATTGACCTCATTACTTTTAAATGCTTATTACTTTGCTAACAATTAACGTAAACTTTGTTTCCATACATGATTTTTGTTAATAGAGTGATATGAAAATCCGGTTTAACATTTGCAGGTATATTTCTTGATAGTTGTCTACGGAAACAGGCATACTCGTACATCGTATCATACTCGGCTTCAAGTATATGTTCCAACTGGCAGAGTGACACTGTTGCGAATTGAGCTTTATATCCTTTTATTATTTTAATTTAAAAGTGACGGTTAGATAGGGGGTGAAAAAATAAATACAACCCAACATCAACGTAACGGAAACAAATAAAACTCGACCGTTCTTTTTCTTTCTTTAAAGTAACTTGACTCAATTTAACACGAGAAATTCAGAGACGACGTTTCGTATTTAAATACAGCTCTGAACACCTAGACGTTTATTATGTACGTCACATGCCTTAGTTCTTTCAGAGCGGCGAGACTCCCGACATAACACAAAATATTCTCGTATAATAAACTCCCACCTGACACTTGCCTTTGCTTTGAAAAATTCAATAAATATTAAATTGCCTTTCAGAAACGTTTTAAGCGTTATAAGCAAATACAGAATAGGACGCAAAATTGAGTTTGATGTATATAAAGTATTTCCAATTATTATTATTTTTCATAAATCTATATTTGAAATACGACTTTGTATATTTATTTCAGTCTTTTTCTCTTTCAAATGCTTAAATGCGAATTGAACCTCCAAGCTGTTGTTCAATATAATGATTAAAATAGATGAAAATACCTCAAAAAACCCGATTTATATGGGAACCCATTTTCATTCATGACTTGATTATTTTTAATATTTATCAACAAACAATCATAACCCTAGTAATAATTTACGTTCATAGTGAGGCGTTATGCTTACAGATAATTTCCCTCACGTACCGCCTTTGATCCCACTCAGGGGGTGGAAACTTATACTTCCTCTGCCTTCCGTCTCTTAACGAAACATGAACCCTTCTCATTTATTTTTATATGATCTACGAAAATGTACTTTACTGTCGTCGAATTAGGTTTATTTTTCGAGAAAAAGCGTCCCCTAAAGGATTATAAATCCTGGACACGTAATTAATCTTTTTTTTTTAAATCTAATTCCAAGAAAAATGTTTTATTATGCGAATGACAACTCCCACTCCGACTTTGTAGAGATTAAAGTAGAATTATTTTTAAAAGAAAACACTTTGTGCGGTGTTTTGACTTTAGGCAGCTACTACATCATTATATTTTGGCAAACGCTAAAATAGCTTTAAGTATGTATCTGACTACCTATATTAAACTATTTGTTACTTGTTCTATTAAATGTCCTATTTGTACTATTTGTATTAAGTATTAAGTTAGCTTGTAGGGGCTAGTTGACTTTCAGAATTTAACTCGCTTTTTGTACAAGAAAAACATGTGATATAGGTACAGTAGAGTCAGTAAATTATCGATTTCCATACACTTTGACAACGACTTTTTTGAGGTCGCTTTGGCGCAGCGGTGACAGAAACGATTATTGCTCTTGCCGTCACGGGGTTCGATCACCGCTCAACAAACATTTGTACTGGCCATATAGATGTTGTCCAGGTCTGGGCGTTTGTGGAGAAGCTCAGGCGGCCCTTTAACCAGGTGGACTGACGACCTAAGTAAAACAGCGGAAAGCAGTTGGATGCAGAGGTCACAAAACCGAAGGGAGTGGCGAGCATTAAGGGAGGCCTACGTCCAGCAGTGGACTTGTAAGGGCTGATGGGTAGTGTTATGTGTGTGTTTTGGATCAACTGACGCAAGACAAAATCTTACTAGTAGGCTGTTGAATGTGAAGCGGTTATTTATTCATTTAACTTTACCGTGTTTAAATTAAAAACAAATATCATAATTTTATGTGACTACCCTTTTAGTTTTAGAGAATTTTTGACGAGACAGTCTTCCTGTATACTAGAAATTAACTTATAAGACTATTTCGGTTAAGGAACCTAATTACTGAACAAATAAAACTGTATTAAACTGTATATGTTAATTACTTTTTATTATCTACTAATTATTATATAAATTATTCTAAAAAGTCCTGACATTGATTGACAATAGCGTTAAACAGTTACTCTGAAGGTTGTAAATATTTAATCTTTAGAAATTGTATTCTGTAATTCAAAACCTAAGGGGATCAAAGAAGGAAGGGAAGGTTTTTAATTCGTACCAGACGAAACACCCATAGGGACATGATTTTTTATTAATAAGGAATTTATTGATCAAAACAAAGTACTTGAGACAGTTTCAAGGCAAAAAAATATAATGAAATAGACATCAAGTCAATTATAATTTTGGTATTTTCACGATTGAACAGATACTGAGTTCTTAACATCACTAGTATCCTAGCAACTGATCATTAAAATGATAAAAGGGAAATATGTTTGTATCCATTGCTTTTATACCCAAATACGAAATTATATAATAACACAACTAAGAGCAACTCTTGAGTTTCTTGTCGGTTCATTTATTTTATTTATTTATACTCTTTATTATACACTAGCTGTGCCCGCGATTTCGTTCGCGTGGAATTTAACAAAAAGTTATTGTTCAGTTCATAGAGTTATAAAATAAATAAATTTGTAAATATTGTATAAGGAAAAATTATTTTTCATTTTTTTAGCGCATTTAAAATAAAATCTTTTAAAAAGTTTCACTCACACACTCACTTCAGCCTATCACAGTCCACTGCTGGACATAGGCCTCCCCAAGTTCGCGCCAGACATCTCGGTCTTCCGCAATCCTCGTCCAGCCGACACCGGCAATCTTACGTAGGTCGTCGGTCCAACGGGCCGGAGGACGTCCCACACTGCGTTTGCCAAGACGCGGTCTCCACTCTAGGACCCGTCTACTCCAACGGCCATCGGTCCTGCGACACAGATGACCAGCCCACTGCCACTTCGACTTGCTAATTCTGTAGGCTACGTCGGTTACTTTCGTTCTCTCGTGGATAGTCTCATTTCTAATCCTATCTTTGAGAGAAACCCCAAGCATAGCCCGTTCCATTGCACGTTGAGCGACCCTAAACTTGTGGACCAGTCCCTTCGTCAGTGTCCACGTCTCGGCTGCGTATGTTAACACAGGTAGGACGCATTGTTAAAAAGTATACTTTTAATTTAGTTATAAACAGCAACAAAATCACCGAACTAAGCAATTGAACAATCCTCACTTAGTAGAGCGAACACCATTTAATTTTTGTTTACGTAAAAGAAATACTCCATGTTCTGTAAGATACGTCATTTGTAAACAAGAGTCGCTGTATAATAATAATAACAGAGGCTGCAAGGACCGATAAGCAAAACGACACCCCCCGATGTAACTGACACGCCATCTCCGTGTAAATAACATCGAGGTACATTGGCTTGGAGGCCGGCGGTCGTTTCCATGTCTCAAATAAGGATATATATAATTGATGTGACTAATGTAATAAACGGGCTTTTTATTTAAAACTTATTATACATATATCGAAACATAACATTTAAAGATGATATTTTCGACAATAGTTTCTGAAAATAAAGTAAAAAGCTATATTGTGAAAAGGTACGATTTACAATAAATTAATACAAAGAAATAATATAATAATTATTATTAAACAGTAGAAAATAAACATACACGTTTGGTTGTTTATTTTTGGATTTTTTCTAATAAATACAGATTTTAATTGCAAGATGCAATATTTAAAAAAATGAGATTTTAATTAAAATTCCAAAATAAATATTCGTAATTTTTTCCCTTATTTAAGAGGAAAAAACTTCGATGAAACTGCTTATTTACTGTTTTTTTTTGTGCTTAAGTTACGCGTTTTTTAAAAATCAAAATTAAGCTTCTATTTTTCCTTGCTTAAAGAATAAGTCTACTAACTTTAGGTGGATTGACAATAACCAATATTTTAAGGCAACCAATATTTTAATTCGAAACAAAAACAAAAAATTTAGCCTTGATTTTAATATTTACTTCAAATAAAAAACCATTAGTATTTATTTTGTTAGGTTATCTTTGTAAAAAGGCGCTTGTCATAAAAGCCATATGTTTTGAAAACATAAGTCTATGTACTCGTTTTCTCTACAAGCAGCCTCCTGATAAGGCAAGCGTAATCTGCTTACCTCGATCGATTGGTTCAAACAACTCGGAGTGTATTAAACGTACGCGGTTTTTGTTTTAAAAAAACAATGTCTATTTCATACAGTACTAATATCAGCTAGGATCACCTCAGTAGGAGCTTATATAATTTATATATTGTATCTTATCTTACGTATATATAAAATTACATGCCGAAATGTATCATATATGTATGTATATATGTAATGTATAATATGTAAATGTACATATTTTCCAAATTGGATAATTAATTTTTTTCGGTTCGTTATTGTTAAGACAAGGTTTCTGTAAAAGAAATTAAAAAAGTTTATACATAAAATTATATATATTATATAATCTATGCCCAGCAGTGGGATATTACAGGTTGAAGCGTAGGCATAATTAAGCAAATTAGTTACATTTTAGTTTTACTTTTACTCTTCATTTTTATTTGATGTTGAATGATAAATTCTTCTCAAATATATTTTGTATAACATAATTCAAGTTGCTACCGATGCCAAGTTTTGAAAAAATGTAATAATTCACAAAAACGATACATATATCTGTGTGCATATGACCGGGTAACAGGAATTCATAAATGTTGTATAGATGCCGTTTTTGGTGTAGTGCCAACTGAGTGGATTTTTAAATGGCGGTTTGACGGCTTCCGCCGGAAACCGGGGAAATGAAGAGGCTGTCATGGCCGTACCTATGGCTTCCGGCAAGTTGGTTGTATCACTAACATCCACAAATATATAAAAATTAAATACTATATAACTAAACGAAATAGTTTGTACCGAACATTCTATTTTTCTTACACGTGGAGCTACGTCATATACTATTTCATTTAATTTTTATTTGTAAAACTACTTACAATTAAAAGCAGCGTCAATGCAATTTTCTTATACATCTATACGATATGTAATATTAAGTTACTAATTTTTGTACCTAAATAAATATTTAACTTTAAGAAGGTTAAATAACTTATATATAATATGATCTTTCGGTCTTTGTTTATTGTCATATATGTACTTCATGGTATACCTCCAATGAGGGATATTTGTGAGATATGATAACATTAAAAACTGAAGACGATAATCAGAAGAATATCAGAAAGCGATATCAAATGAGAAAGCAAAAGCTTTTTTAAATATATTTAGATTTGATAGTATTAATCGAACGAGTCCGAATATTGTGTTATAAAACCTTATTTAAGACAAAATAATTATAAAATTTGATATGACAAAATATATTTTAAACTAATTTCTCGCAGAAAACTATTTTTTCTCCCCAAAATCAACAAACTTGCAACTAACTTGAAACTGAATTATGTCTAATATATTAACTAAAAGTGTAGTATGTAGTAAGTTAAAAAGAAAGAAAAGCATAGAACTGTTTCTAGGTAAAAAACAATTTAGCGCAGTTTATAAGGTTTGTGTTAGAAACAGTTAAGTAGCTACAACTGTTTCATCAGTTTGCTCTAGAAAAACTACTGTCCTATTATCGGAGTTGAACACCGACAAATATAAACTTATGTATAGTGAAGGCCTAAGCAAACAAACAAATCATCTTGATAAGATCTTCGTTCTGTTAGGAGTGTGACCCTTTTTGTCTTAAAATTAATTTTTATCAGACGCAATTATTTATTATTATTAACAAAACTAGCTGTGCCCGCGACTTAAAAAGTTATTTTTCAGTTTGCAGAGTTATAAAATAAATAAATTCCTAAAATAAAAGTAGCCTAAGTTACTCCTTACTATATCAGCTATCTGCCAGTGAAAGTCCCGCCAAAATCGGTCCAGCTATTTTAGACATTAGCCAGAACAAACAAACAGACAGAGAGACAAAGATTGTAAAAAATGTTATTTTGATATATGTATCGTGTAACATCCATATGCATTATTAAAAAGCGGTTATTTTAATATTACAAACAGACACTCCAATTTTATTTATTTGTATGGATAATTTTAATTATGTGAGAACAACAAATTAATATACTTTCTTTGAAAGAGAACCAATTGATTCTACTCCAAGACTCCTCCATCTACTTAATATAAGTTTGTGTTTATTGAATTTTAAATTGGATGGAAATCTGCTTTATATACAGTGCTCACTATGTATAAACTTCATGAAATACGGGTTCAAACAGTATGTTATTTTCAAAAAAACACACTACACGTCTACACAGTTATAAAATCGTCTAAATTAAAATAAATTACGTTGTGAAGTTTGAGAAATATTTTTAACTCGTAAGTTATATTTACTGCACCGCTTTTGTATTATATTCAGCTGATAAAGTACATCTTCGAAGAAAGAAATGATGCACTCTGCTGTGGCTTTTAGCTTACGAGAGAACCCTTTTAAAAATTAGTTTCTTAGATCTCTTCGAGCTTATCTTCCAAGGAAACGACGACGCAAATGTAAAATATATTTATTTTTATTACAGACTTAAAGAAAGGTTTTCTTTTGTAATGTTTTCTTTTATTTGTTTTTTATTTAAAGCGCTTATGCTTACTCTAACATAATATAATAGTAAATATCTCACCAATTACCTTTAAATGAACAATTCTTGAATATTAATTTTATATATATATATATACATTTATTTATTAAGGTTTGCTAGCAGTCGTTACATTTATGATCCATTACAATATTAATTTTATCATAGACTACATTTCTAAATGTAAAACCATATTAAAGCAAACACGATAACAAATAAAGTTATCCCTTTAATGTAACAATAGAAGAGAAGAGAACTTGATCAAACAGTAGCAAGAACTCAGAAGAATATAAGGCATAAAAATTCAAGATGATAATTTTTTTTTTCTTTAACTTTTGTAGTGCCAAACAGTTACATATTATATTGTAAGAGAAATAATATCAAGATTAGTGCGAAGAATTTTATTAAGCCAGTATTTAACCAAGCTAAAATCGTAAATTTTACAAGAACATTTATAACAACATATATATAGTCTGTATCTCGGAAACGGATCAAGCTAGAATTCATTTTTAGAACATGTCCCTTTGTCCGTGTTTTCAGGCAATGAATTGCTACAATATTATTAGAATACGAAGGTAAATTTTGGCCAGTGTTTACAAAGTTATAATGGCTCAGTTGGGAAATCGGCCAAACCTGAAACGAGAAAACCCCGGCTCAAGCCTACATGTCTCCAGATCGATTTTTTTCCTTTTTTTTTCTAATTGTGCTTGTGATTTTTTATTTAAATAACCAGTTCATATTTTTTATTATTGTCGGTAAGATCGAAAAATAGTATACATATTTTATCAATATATAATTCGTATTTAAATATAATTTCCAAAAAACATGATTTACAAAAAAAAACCGAGCCAAGCTCGGTCATTCAGGTATTGTACCTTATATACGGTTCCGCAACGAAGCAGCTAGATTTGTTTGAGGAAGTAATAAATTAAATTAATTCTCCTCATAGATACGTAACTTTTTACATTTCCTACAAAGTATCTCACTAAGCGCAAAGTAAAAGAAGGATAAAAAGGGGAACCTTTTTCATTTCATCCGCTTTCAACGACTGGTATCACATGGCGGTAAGCGTTTTCGTCGATAAAAACAAATTAGAGGTAGCCGAGGCCGTGGTGCTTAACGTCAAAGCGGCTGTTTGCTAAACACGGCAAATTGCTTCCATTAGCGCGCATTACGGCTGCCGGGGCGCATCGCGGGACAGGCGGGACGGCGACAGACTGTGACACAATACTCACATGTACGTTTGTTTGTACATTAGAGTTGACAGGCCACGGTAAAATAGAACGTATGATAAAGTCGTTAATGCCAAAATTGCGTGATATTTCATTTCTATATCTGTTTGAAATGTACATACATACTCAATGTTAGTATCAAAATTATTAATTATGCTTTAGAGTATAATAATTTCTGTTTGGAATATGATGAGGGTTATTAATTGCTTTTGAATATGATTAATTTATATAGGTATTAGTAATTTCAAATGTATGGAAAACATGTAATTAATTACGATTACACACATGTAATTAATTTGTGTAATGAGATACTATTACAAGTATAAAAAATGCAGTAATTAGGAATAGTTGTTCAGCTTACAATCCGAGATTAGGAAAAATACTTAATTTTTTTTTTCTAATTTCTACTCGATTTTTTTTTCTAATTTCTAAGATCGTTGAAAATTTGACTGTGTCAGCTGAGCGAGTAAGTCACGTTACTGGCAGGAACAAAATACTGAACTCGTCGAGCGGAAGCAATCCTATTGTAGGGCATTGTCCACGAGCAATTTGCACTGATAAGTCCTTCTTGGTTTTTCCTTATACAATATTATATATCAGCTGTGCTCCATGGTTTCATGCGCATTAATTTTACGAGAAAAATACGCTATAAATATTCTCGGTAAATGAGCTCATCATCATCATCATCATTTCAGCCTTTTGCAGTCCACTGCTTGACATAGGCCTCCACAAGTTTGCGCCAAAAATGGCGTAAACTCATGTGTTTTACCCATAGTCACCACGCTGGGCAGGCGGGTTGGTGACGGCAGGCCTGGTTTTGTCGCACCTAAGACGCTGCTGCCCGTCTTCGGCCTGTGCATTTCAAAGTCAGCAGTTGGATGTTTATCCCACCATCGGTCGGCTAAATACAAATACTCTTTATTGTACACTATCAGAGAAAAAAATTACACCGAAAAAGAAAATGTAGACATACAAATATAGATATAATAGATGCACAAAAGGTGGTCTTATCGCTAAAAGAGTGATCACTTCCAGACAACCTCTAGCATGAAAAGGAGTCAAAAGAATTAGACGGCATTGGGGTGTACATACACAATATATACATATAATCATACACGTAATATACATATATATATATATATATATATATATATATATATATATATATATATATATATATATCTATAATATAAAAATGAGTCGCTGAATGTGTTGCTAAGCGCAAAACTCGAGAACGGTTGGACCGATTTCGCTAATTCTTTTTTTAAAATATTCCTTGAAGTACGAGGATGGTTCTTACGGAGAGAAAAATTCTAAAAAAAAAAATTTTTAAATTTCCTGAAAAAGTCTAAAAACAACACTTTTCTATACTCCCATACAAAAAAAAGATTTGTGATAATACTTAAAAGTCAATTTGAACTTTAATACCATACGATAAAGTTTGTGTTAGGCGATACGAAGTCCGCCGGGTCAGCTAGTATATATATATATATATATATATATATATATATATATATATAAGTACAAATATACATACGACAGAGGAGAGGAAGGACCGGCTAAAGTCATTGTCAATAATAGACATTTGCGGTAAATTAATTTATAAATTTTTAATATATTTATAAACTTACTAGCTGACCTGGCGAACTACGTATCACCTTATTTTTTTCTGAAATATTATAATAACATAATATATCAAAATAAAATATAGCCTATCTTTTAAGTTGGATCAAACTGCACACGGTGTGCAAATTTGACTAAAATCGGTTAAGTAGTTTAGGAGTCCATTGAGGACAAACATTGTGACACGAGATTTATATATATTAAGATAACGTGGCTAAATGGGCTACCTAACACAAAATGAATTTTTCAATTCGAATTAGTAGTTTCTGAGATTAACGCGCTTAAACAAACAAACTTATCAGCTTTATCATATTTATCATATATATAAATATATATTTAATCTTGCCTCAGACAAACGAGTTACAGTTGACTAAATTATTTTTTACAGTCATAAAAAAGGAGAAGGTTTTCAATTCGACAGTATGTTTTTTTATATGTGTGTTGCCTCATAGCTTTTTAGAGAGTGTACCAATTTTCATTATTCGAAATCTAGTGCTTGATGTGTGCTCCCATTTAAACTGAAGCAAGATCTGAGGTTTATTTTTCGAATAATGCCTAATAGTCTCTATTTGCATTTTTATTTTTATTATTATTATTATTAATTATTTAAAAAAGTATGTATGCCATTAAATTGTAATATTGCCACAAAAATTTCAATAGCTTACCATTTCGTTTTATACTGTATAGTTGATATAAATATTTAAAATACACGCAATGAAAAAATTAACATTAACTTTCGTAAGAGATTTACTACATATCGTAACTAAATGAAGTACAATATTTTCGTAATAGATGGCTTGGGTTACGAAAAAATTGACGTTTAACCGTAGTTTAATTATTGGTTATAATCTTATAATCATAATTATAGCCACTACGTAATATTGGCGAAATCATTCGTGCTATTTTTGCACTGTTCGGAACCATTCCAAATAAGCATTGGAAGCTTATCAACCAAATGAATAAATGAATAATTCCAAATGAATAAGAAATATATATAGCCATTAAATCAAAATTAGTTAAAGCTGAAGGATGGTTAAAATTCAATGAAGTCGTTTGTTTGTTTTTTGTAGTGTGACATTTGTTAAACGTGTTTTATTTGAAGAATACGTAATTTCTTTAAATAGCAGAGCGACGTTCCAAATAAATAAAATATAATCATTGTGTCTTCTGAAGTTTTAAATTTAATAAGAGATAACATGGGTTCGCCTCTTATTACTTGTTATGTACTGTTCAAAATGAGGTAGTATACAATATACATACATGTATATAAACTTTCTATCATAAATAATGTGTATGCCAAAATAATGATTTTGTTATTAGTTGTTTAGGTCGACAGACAATAATTCAAAAAATATTGCACAAACAACGCAGCGG
Source organism: Melitaea cinxia (assembly GCF_905220565.1). Taxonomy (NCBI): domain Eukaryota; kingdom Metazoa; phylum Arthropoda; class Insecta; order Lepidoptera; family Nymphalidae; genus Melitaea; species Melitaea cinxia. Next base: position 14,297,857 of record NC_059403.1, read on the forward strand.
GTACTGCTGTTAGATAATAAATCGTGTGTTACATTTTCTTCTTTTCAAACACTCTGGAGTAATATTCACAAGTATTTACTATATTTGTAATAAACACCAACCTGCAAACTGTAATATGCAACCTAATAAGATTTTCAGCTTTTACATTAGTGATTATATCAGATTTAAATATAAAATAGTAAATGTAAATAATAGTGTTAATACGTATCACATACATTCATTTACTAGTAGCAGTAGATGCAAAGAGATAATCCGCGTATGAATGCCTAAGCATCATTCTGTACTTTGATAAGTTTTTGAAGTTGGTTTTTTAAGACCCACCTGTTGAGACTCTATGTTAAGGTCACTGAGCATTATATTAAAGTCTCCCAGGGTCTCAGTCAATACGATAAAGTCGCCGGCAAACCGAGAAGCCGAGTGATGCTCTTGCAATTGATGTTAATGCTACTAAAATTCAAGACCTAACTATTTCATAACGAATTAGTTATAAATTTTTATTGTAGATGATTTTCAGTCTAGACTAAAAGTTTTGTAGAAAAAAAATTAGAACAAAAAGATATATTCACAAAAAACAAATACGTGGTGGTACGAAATCCACTAGGTTATGTAGATATTTATAACAAATTGATCACAGAATTTGAGGAAAATCATTAAAAAAAATTGACAATTTATTTATTTATTTATTTTTAGGTTACAAGGAATCATTAATATAAAAATCGGCAAAATGCGAGTCGGACTCACGCATGAAAGGTTCCGTACCATGGACTAAACTACGAGTAACTATTAGTAAATTTTTTGTAAAATATTTAATTGTTCAATAAAGCTAAATAGTTTGTTAATATTTCAAGCGCTTACCTGGTGCTGATTTTAATATCGGGCAAAAAGCGGCAAAAAATCACTTTTGTTGTATGAGAGCCCCTCCTAAATATTTTTTTATTATAATTTTATAATTTATTAATAAAGTAAATATACAATTAAGTATTTTATGAATATTTCAAGTGCCTACCTGTTACCGTTTATTGATATGGGGCAAAAATAGACAAAAAATAGAGTTTGTTGATGGGAAAAAATATTTAATTAACCCTTAAATATTTATTTTATTTTGTTTTAGTGGCAACAGCAATATAAATTATATCGTTTGATTTTAGAAAGTGTTAGCACATCACTAGCGGTAAGTACGCGCCCGGCGGGTGTTCACCCCGAGCCATCGTCACCCCATAATCGATCGATTGCCACCGCAATTCAATAAGGGCTGTTTACTTAACATTATTCAAAACAGTTGCTACGATGTGTCTTTACTTTCGCAAATTGATGCCATGTTCAATAAAAGATATATTTTAATATCAATATATTGTATACTATGCCCTGTTATTTAGACTGTTCTGTACAAAATGTTGTAATAAACGTTTAAACATCACATAACTGAAAAAAAATCTCTTTAGTAAAAAATTTAGACGTTATACCACTACGCTTCTTCGTTGCTTTTTTATATACATGTAGTACACTTCATAAAACTCCTCCTTCAATAAATATATATTTAATCTTTGTGCACTGTGATCACAAGTTCGTAGCACGTGGAGATTATATGAAGTAATGATCGTAGCTTCGTAGCTGCTCTACGAACTTTGCTACGCTATAATGTCTTTGTAACCAGTATTATGCAAATGCCTAAGGCAGAAGTGGCACGAGTATTAAAATTGCAAAGTGCTCTGAAGACATATAATACAAATACATATATTATGTGTTTTTTTTAAACAACGTTCTTTTTTGACTTTATACAATTACAGACAACAAATAATATTTAATTTAAAACAGAACACAAAGTAATGTGATTACGATGAAAAATACATATTTCTTATTATTGATTAGCTATGCCCGCGACTTCACCCGCGTGGAATTTAACAAAAGTTATTGTTCAGTTCGCAGAGTTATAAAATAAATAAATTTCTAAAATAAAAGTAAAACCTAAGTTACTCCTTACTATATCAGCTATCTGTCAGTGAAAGACCCGTCAAAATCGGTCCAGCCGTTTCAGAGTTTAGCCAAAACAAACAGACAGCCAGACAGACAAAAATTGTAAAATTTTTTATTGTGGTATATGTTTTAATATTACAACCTGACACTACAATTTTATTTATTTGTATAGATAACATTATTTGTAACTAGGGCGGATGTAGCTATGTTTGATATAATATACAAACAATAAAGATATATTTAATTTTCCTGAAATAATCGAAGATATCAGGAGTTCGTAGAAACAGAAAAATAAAGTATAACTATAAACAGTGATATAACAATAGTGGTTACAAATAATCTGTGTGCATAAACATATAATAACATAAAGTAACTTCACATAAACCTATATACATATACGTATTAATTTAGTGATTTATTTTTATAAAAAAAATCCGCTTACTCGAATATTCTCTGAAAGACGTCGATATGAATGAATATTTCACTGTGTAATAAAATGGGAAATGAAAATTGATGCGTTGTCGAATTAAGCCCGGTGATAAATGATAACAGTGGCTTACCGTATTGTGCATGAAAGTGAATAAATGAGGCCTAATAATTCGTATTAATAGCACAGATGAGAAGTCCCAGCTTGTTTATAACATATTTTTCCACAATAAATTTTTTTAAACATCATAAAGACTTACATATTCGACTTTATCTTTAGGGAAAATTATTCGTTTCAGCCTGTAATATCCCAATATTGGGCATCGGCCTCTTTCCCCATGTAGGAGAAGGATCAGAGCTTAATCCACCACGCTGCTCCAATGCGGATTGGCGGATATATTCCCTACTATGAGTAACGATCGTTATCAGGTGTACATGATAACAACCGGGACCGACGGCCTAACGTGCTCCGAGGCACGGTGGAGAAACCCACTAGGACTGCACAAACACCCAGACCACGGCAAACACCTGTATGGCCAATACAAACGTTTGTCATGTGCGGGGATCGAACCCGCAACCGCCAGCGCAACAGGTACAATTCATGGCTTTGACCGCTGCGCCAACGCGGCGTCACTGGTATTGGCGCGAAATTATTATAATTAAGTAAAAAGTGTGCTGTGTGGCTACGGCACTAAAGAATTTAGCCACCCCCTCTCTTCCCGTGGGTGTCGTAAGAGGCGACTAAGGGATAACAAGGTTCCACAACCATCTTGGTACTTAAGAAGCCGACCGATGGCGGGATAACCATCCAACTGCTGGCTTTGAAATACACAGGCCGAAGACGGGCAGCAGCGTCTTCGGTGCGACAAAGCCCGTACTGCGGTCACCAACCCGCCTGCCCAGCGTGGTGACTATGGGCAAAACACATGAGTTCACGTTATTTTTGGCGTAATCTTGTGGAGGCCTATGTCCAGCAGTGGACTGTATAGGCTGTAATGATGAAGTAAAATTTAATGTCGTAAATTGTGAATTAAAAATAGTAATTAATACATTGTTTGATAACGTTTAAGATGTTGTATTTTAATATTATCGAATGTTTTATATACTTTATAAAATATTACAAGCAATACCCGTGTTAAATACCGAACTCCAATCATCTTAAAATGTGTTTATACTTCTTTCTTTTTTTGTGTTTTTTTTTTTATTTTGTTTTTATTTAGTTTTTACTTCAACTCGTGATTAGAAGTTTTATTTCTATTAAGCATGATGTATTTGCCTGTAAGTGTTTGTTACATCTAGATTAAGTTATGTATATTATGTATTTTTGTTTTTGTATGTATTGATGTAAACAAATGTTGGTGGATCAATAAATAAATAAATAAATAAATAAATACCCGTGCGAATAATTCGCACTAAATAAGTAAAAGAATTGCCGACCCTCAATCATGTTGACGTTGTTTCAAAATTAAAGCCATCATATATATAATTTTAATAATTAATTAATTTACAAAAACAAAAGCAATCATAAATTTTTTAGTTGATGATTCCGGTAGAGCAAGCAATTACCTATAAAATGATATATAATTTATGTGGAGTAATTGTGAGGTTTTTTTCTAAAAAGGAAGGCAAACATCTTAATCTTAGCGTAATAATATATATGATATTTACACACGTTGTTGTTGTTATTAGTTTTATATGATTGATGTATAAAGAAATAATTATGTAATAATAAGTGATAATTAAAATACAGATCCAACAGAAATTATATTTAATCATCTTGTACCTATATATAGCTAAAACCAATGTCTATAATAAATAAGCATCTAGTTACTGAGTGAATAGACTTTTTAAGTTACTTGTTAATTAAAATTGTAACGCGCCTACTATAAATACGGACGAGAACTTGCCTATAGATTAGGCCCTAATGCGTGGTAGTCTGACGTTCAACGTCTGACTACCACACTTTTGCGGCGTGTGCGCGGGGATTGGCCAGTCGTTAGTCAGTCGATCCGAACGCCTTCATCGGGGTAACACGTACATCTATTCATTGAGGCTATTTTTAGAAATGTTACTAAGTTTCGATATAGTTCATTATTTATAATTAGTTTGTTATTGTTACAAATTTGTACCTAATATAAATTAATAAGTAACGACCCCCGTTACATCTGTCGTCCCAACGTGTGGCCTTACAAGAGTCACTACACGTTACATCTGGCTCCTAACGTGTAGCTACAAGTTTCGCTGAACATTACGGCATTACGACGAGATATTTCTACGCAAAATGCCGCCGCGTAAAATACGTACTCGTCAAGATAGTGATGCAAGCAGTCATTCCGGTGATGAAAATCAAGACTCAATGCCCTCACCGTCACCAGTGCTCATGTCCGAGGACCAGCTGTCGACGCTTCTGGCCGCTTTATCGAAATCGCAGGCCGAGGCGAACCGACAACTCGTCGAGTCCCTTTTGACATCGCATGGTTTGGGGAGTGGATCGACGTCTGCCACTGCCACCGCATCACCACCCCCGTCGGTTTCAACGTCTACGTCAACTGGTAACCTCTCGAAGTGCATGGCGCGCTTCGACGGTACTTCACGTGATCCTGAGGCCGTGGAGGCTTTCATCGACTCAGTAGAAATATTTAAAGAATGTGCATCAGTTCCCGATGATATTGCACTGCGGGGCTTACCGATGCTCATGCAAGGAGAAGCTGCTATATGGTGGAGAGGGGTCCGGAAAGAAGTTTCCTCGTGGCCTGACGCTCTCAAGCGATTACGCTCGATGTATGGTGTGCCGCGCCCTACGTATAAAGTGTTACGAGATGTGTTTTCTGCCGAGCAAGGTGATGAACTCGCAGACAGTTTTATCGTAAAGATACGCGCTATGTTATCCAGGCTGCCTTATCAGTTACCGGAGGAAACCAGGTTAGATATGATTTATGGGTTATTACATAAACGTATACGGAAAAGAATTCCTAGAGATACAGTGATGACCATAGAATCTCTCATCGATAAGTCACGTAGCGTGGAGGAGTCGCTCATAGAGAGCATATCACCAGCTACTGGAAAGGTATCGACAACGTCGCAGTCGCACAAGGCGTCACCGACCGTTTCCGACGAGCATGCTGTGGATCACGCGTCGACACGTTCGAACGTGTCGCGCGTCGCCGTTCGCGGTTCCCGCGCCTACGTAGCGGCGAGGAACGCGCCGCCATTACAGTCGTCGTCCCTGCATAACGCGAAAAGTGATAGTGATAGTGATAAAAAGTTATTTTGTGTATATTGTAAGTCGCGTGGACATGTCCGCGATACATGTGTTAAGAGAATTAATAGTAATAAGACTGTATCATGTTATGGTTGTGGTGAGAAAGGTTTTGTTAAGAGTAATTGTCCGAAATGTAAAATTAATGTGAGCCCTCAGCCTAAAGGTTTCTATTCGATTAATTGTGATAAGTTTTCAAATTTGTATTCTAATGTTAAACAGTCGCTAAGTCGACCCGTGCTAGACATAAGTATCCAAGGTCAAAATGGTATCGCTTTGCTTGACACTGCGGCTAAACGTAGTATCGCGGGTTACACCCTCTACGCGCTTCTCAAACGTTTAGGTACGACGTTTCGCGCCGAAAATATGTCCGTTAAACTCGCGGATGGTTCCGTTCGTAATACGGAAATATTATTAACATTTGTTAATGTCGAATTATGTTCGTTAATAATACCGATTGAGTTTATTATATTTCCCGATGCTTTGTATAATGAAACATTGTTAGGCATCGATTTCATTACTAAAGCACAATTAGTGATAAACTTTTCTAACATGACTTGGTTCACAGCGATATCGCCTCAGGACATTCATCCTTTGTCGTGTGAGAGTCCACGCGAACCGTTAAGCTGCGCGTCGGTCAATTTACTACGCGATGATGAGGGAAGGTGCTTAACGGAATTAGAGAGGATACGTCTGGCGGAGGTTCTCGGTGAGTATGCTGATATTTTTGAGGAGGTCGGGGAGCCGACTCCTTTTGCGGAGCATCGTATCGACACCGGTGATCACCCTCCAATCGCTGTACCTCCGTATCGTCTGACGCCGGCGAAAAAGGAAATAATGCGCGCCGAGCTCGATCAGATGCTAGCGGCGGATGTTATAGAGGAATGTGAGTCTGCGTGGTCAGCACCATGTGTCCTGGTACCCAAGTCTAATGGTACGTATAGGTTTTGCGTTGATTATAGGAAGCTGAATGCTGTCACGAAGACCGATTCCTACCCCATGCCGCGTATCGACGAACTTCTTCAGTTCACTAATAAAGGTTGTGTGATGACCTCGCTCGACCTCCGAAATGGCTATTGGCAAGTGATGACCTTGGACAGAGATAAAACGGCTTTCGTAACGCCCTTTGGTACGTATCGCTTCAAACGCATGCCGTTCGGCCTGAAGAACGCCCCAGCGACGTTCCAGCGGTTAATAGACCGATTCCGAAGTGGTGCTTCTCTCCAAGACGTTACTATTTTAGCCTATCTCGATGATTTACTGGTCATATCTGACAGTTTTGACAAACACCTTCTAGATCTCCGTGCGGTATTCGACCGTCTCCGCGTATTTAAACTACGAGCAAACAGAGATAAGTGCGCTTTTGCTCGGGAGCAAGTCAAATACCTCGGTCACGTGATCTCACGGGAAGGTATATCCCCTGACGATGATAAGGTACGTGCTGTATTGGAAATGAAGGAACCCAATAATCTTCAGCAACTTCGTACATTCCTTCAAACTTGTTCGTGGTTCCGGAAGTTTATCCCGGATTTCGCAAGGGTAAGCGAACCACTCACTCGTTTGACAAGAAAGAGTCAGACCTGGATATGGGGCTCAGAGCAGGCAGGTGCGTTTGAGTCTCTCAAACGGCTCCTTACCACGGCTCCTATTTTGATACAGCCCGCTTATTCTAAACAATTTATCCTTAGGACTGACGCCAGTAACTTTGCACTGGGTGCATGTCTACTCCAGGGGGAGTCACCGCCTGCTGAACGTCCGATTGAGTACGCCAGCCGTCTCCTGACCTCGGCGGAGCGCAACTACTCAACGACAGAGCGAGAGGCGTTAGCAGTCGTCTGGGCCGTTGAGCGGTTCAGAGGCTATATTGATGGGCATCAGGTATGTGTTCGCAGTGACCACCAGCCCCTGAAGTGGTTGTTTTCACTTAAGTCCCCAAGTGGAAGGCTTGTTCGATGGGCCTTGAAACTACAAGCATATAACCTACAATTCGAATATACTCCCGGGAAGGCCAACGTCATAGCTGACACGCTTAGCCGCCCAGTACTTGAATCCGGTTCATCGGATGACTGTGGAGTCTGCCCCGTGAGTGTCGACGTGCCGCGCTGGGATGCCACCACTACCCGGGATGCACAGTTATCCGACCCAGAGGTGTCAAAAATCCTCACTGACCTGGAAGGTACCGATGAATTATCCATTTCTAGGTGGACCGAGCGAGGGTATCTGCTCGCTCAAGGTGTCTTATATAAATACTCCGAAGATTCCGAGTCGGAGGAACCACAACTTGTTGTCCCCACGAGCTTGCGTAGCAAGGTGATGTTCGAGTGTCACGACTCTCCCACCGCTGCTCACGGAGGGATCCAGAGGACTATTCATCGCATCTCGCAACGATTTTATTTTCCCGGGTTAAGACGGTATGTTGCAGATTATTTAAAAACCTGTATAGAGTGCCAACGGTACAAAGCATCCAATCTAAAACCGGCTGGTTTGCTCCAGACTCCAGTTCCAGCTCAGCGGTTTGAGGTTATTGCAGTCGATCTCTTTGGACCTTTACCTAAAGGACCCCAGGGTGAGAGGTGGATATTAATTGTCGAAGACACCGCAAGTAAGTGGGTCGAATTATTTGCTCTCACCGAGGCTACTGCTGAGGTCTGTGCCAAGACCCTTGTTGATGAGGTTTTTATGAGGTATGGGTTGCCTCGTCGAATGATTTCCGACAACGGAGTCCAATTTGTGGCTGACGTCATGCAAAAGGCAATGTTCGTCTTAGGGGTAAAGCAGAATTTCATTCCCCTGTACCATCCTGAATCCAATCCGGTGGAGAGGAAGAATCGGGATCTAAGGGCTCACCTGGCTATTTTGGTGGAAGGACGTCACCAGCAATGGCCCGAGGTATTGCCTTTTATTCGATTTGCCTTTAACAGTTCTGTTTGTAGTTCGACTACACATACACCAGCATACCTTACCTTCGGCCGAGAGCTCCGATCGCCGATCTCCGCTCAGGCTGATCTTCGTACGGTGGTAGAAACTGAGAACTTTGTCCCTCAGATAACTCCGTACTTACTCAAGCTTGCCGACACAATTTCGGACACCAAGGAGCACATTGAACGGCACCAGGATATCCAGAAGGAGCGCGTTGATGTCAAACGTGCTGATGCTCCCCACTTTGAGGAAGGAGATCTTGTCTTGATGAAATCGCATGTGTTGAGCAATGCTGGTAAGGGTATAACCTCTAAGTTGGCCCCTAAGAGGGATGGACCGTACGTTATTTCAAGGAAGGTAAGCCCTACGTCGTATCTCCTAGCTTACGAACCCTCTGGTGAAGTATTCGGCAAATACCATGTTTCCGATCTGCGACGTTACCACGCAAGGGAAGGTGAGTGTCCTGAGCCGGTAGTCGTAAAACGTCGTAGAGGTCGCCCGCGTAAATCGAGTTAGCTTCTCATTTTCTTTCTGTTTTCTTTCCGTTTCGCCGCGTTTCTTTCGTTTGACCCGCCCGTGTTCACCGCCAGGTCAAAAGGGGGAGGGTGTAACGCGCCTACTATAAATACGGACGAGAACTTGCCTATAGATTAGGCCCTAATGCGTGGTAGTCTGACGTTCAACGTCTGACTACCACACTTTTGCGGCGTGTGCGCGGGGATTGGCCAGTCGTTAGTCAGTCGATCCGAACGCCTTCATCGGGGTAACACGTACATCTATTCATTGAGGCTATTTTTAGAAATGTTACTAAGTTTCGATATAGTTCATTATTTATAATTAGTTTGTTATTGTTACAAATTTGTACCTAATATAAATTAATAAGTAACGACCCCCGTTACAAAATGTAATTATTGTACTGAATTGGTCAAAATAAATTAAAAAAAAAAACAACTTTATTTGATTCCACTTTTGCCAAAACTGCTCGATAAAAAATTATAAACGATTAAAACTGTAATTTTAATAGTTATATATATTAGATATAAATAAAGATTTATTGCCGAAATGTACACCTTATGTTTGTGGAAAACATAAGATCGAGTTTACGTTTAAGTTACGAGTTTACGACTAAGGATAAAGTTTGTATGAAAATATTGATAGACGACACGACAAAAAAATAATATTTAATTTTTTAGTTGATTCTTAATTAAACTATACGCTTAGCGTTATATGTTAAATTTTTTATTTCGTTTGTCTAGATCTAGAATAATTAAAAGCCTTTTCTTAGTACAATATATATTAAAAAATGTGAGCAAAAAGTATCTTCAACCCTCAAATTTACAACCGAATTGAACTGACAAAAAAATAATAATGAGCCGAGCGGTAAAAATGTCTAGTGTCAACGTAAAATTTTTACTTTATCTCTGTAATATACTCGTACGTTGCTTTGACTCATTTTTTATTAGAATTATCTAGTGTGACGATATTAACAATCATTTAGGATCCAATCCCAAGGGACGCCTATCGCTAGTACTATTAAGACGTCGCTGTTTATATTAAAGTTTGACACAGGACTCTAGTTTTGTAAATGAAACAGTACATATTTTGTGCATTTGCATGTGGTATCATTCACAAGTCACAAGATAATAGATAGATAGATCAGTCACAAGATAAGTACCATTTTGGTTACTAAGAGTGTTGATACTTTAAAAGATGAAAAAAAAATTAAAAAGCACTTAGTGTGACGTGTATTTATTTTGTATTGTGAAAAAAATTCTCGATTTATTTTTGTGTGGTAATTCAAATTCCAATTTAATTAAATAAAAAAATTTTAAATATATTTTTTTAAATATTACATTTCACAATTCATACATAACAATATGCTACGACTTAACATTTGTGCAAAAAATACATTTTCTTGCACGAATTTTGCAACGATGTATAATTGTATATATCTTTAGTAAATATTTTGTGCTTGATTCACACAAATTGTCTTAATACTCTACTAACACTTAGCTGAGCTTAGAAATGCCACTTAGAACATTAAGTATATAAATCATGACAGCAAATAAATCCAAGCGGATGTACTATATTCGTGGGCGCACGTGCTTTGCCTACGGCAAAATATTTCTAAAGAAAATAAACTTTATTACTACATGCATAAAGTTAATACTAGTGTGTCGAGTAATGTTTACTTATTCCTTATAATAATGGCCGTTATAATTACGTTACTTTCAGTAAATGGTTTTGTTGCGTGTGGTATGTATGTTAGGAGATTATATTTACTTGTCTTCTGTGCATTAACAGTTATGCTATTTGCCTCTATCTTATAAAACTCCATTTAAAACAAAAATATACAATTATCAAGTAGGCTTTTTTCCGCCAACCCGCCGATACTTTTCCTACATGGAGAAAGGATCGGAGCGAAAGGCCCATGCCCAGCCAATGTTACGTGGGACGTTCAGGACGGACAAGCTAAATCGTAATCGATCAAGGTATTTAACGTTTCAGCCTTTAATATCCCACTACTGGGAAAAGCCCTCTTTCCCCATGTGGGAGAAGGATCAAAGTCTAATCCACCACGTTACTCCAATGCGGGTTGCCGGATATCGAGGTACTTATTTGAAACTAACTAACTAACAGCGAACTTCGTACCGCTATTAATATCTAATGTTGTACTCCAATTGAATCCTTAAGTCATGTTTAAGTACAATTCTTACACACAAACATACTGGAAGCTAAAAGCAAACTTCAAACATTTTATTTTAAAAACACCTTTTTCAATAATTATTATTCAAATCCTCATAAAACCGGCATAAATAAAACCACTGGTAAGTTAATTTTTGTCATGTCAATTTTGTCCAAACAATTTTCACAGAGAAGCCATTCCATAGTCGGTTCGGAGTTTTCGGAATGAAATATATGAGGGCGGAAATAAAATGGCCGCTGGGTTCACGACCGGGGGATAACAATGGTAAAAATATGGCGTTACGTATAAACCACTCGAATTACATTAACCTACTTCGTATTCATCTCTGATTTATTTCGGGATAAGTGCAGGTTTGTTCAAATGTTGATTTTTCAAATAAAAATATTCATACTTCAATATTTTTCACTCCTTATTTAATATTATTACAAAATAATGCAATCGCATTTACCTACATAGAGATACAAACATGCTAAATCTAAGTTTTATCATATTTAAATACATGAACTTTTGTGCAAGTTATTTCTCTATTGCTTAGAAATAATTATATTATTTACTATTTCAAATTTATAAAAAGTCTTTGTATGTTACTATCTTAATTCTCTTGCAGATTTTAGTGCACTATCGATCAATTTAGCTCACAACTCACTGGTGGATATGGTATTTTTTCTCCGTTTAGGAGAAGGATTGGAGCTTTATTCACCATTCTACTCCATTTTAAATGAGGAAGAATTGGCAAGAAAAAAGAAAATACAAACACATGGATATTATGGTCTAAAAATATTACGTTTTTAGACAATACTGCTAAAAAAATAAACGTTATATACGTATTTCAGTATAAAGTAGAACATTCCACTGTACTATCACAAATAAAGAAATATGTTACAAAAAGTTAAGTTATTTATAATACTTTAATCGACACTACAGTAGGCACTGAACTCTACAGCAGGAACTGCAATCTGCCATCCACACAGTTAAAAGTTAGTTTTTCGTTTTTTTTTTTTTTTGACATACATAAAACTATTCAATTAAAACAATTTAGGAGCTAACAAAGACCTACCTATCCTTCCTAACACCTAATGCCATCTATACTCCCGATCTGTCTTTATTACACTTCCCTATCTGCTTCCATCCAGGGTCGCAAACACACATTTGCATAAAATATTACGAGTACGTTCAAAGACATTTTCCTGGCCTTCCGTTGAAACAAAGCTGTGACTACAACTTATCCTTGAAGCTTTGTCCTTGCTATATACAAGTTGAATTTCTTTTGGATTTTTACTCGCTAGGTGTGGTATACAAGTGTTTAAAATTCTTGCTAAATTTATTCTGTATATGTGTTTTTTTTATGTCAATTGGGATTTTATTTAACTTTGATACAAATAGTAGGGTCAATACTACATTATTTTTGTGTGTTTTCATATCTTCAACATTTATACTCTTGTGATGACCATTAAAAATCTAAATATTTTGAAATAAGAAAGTAGACTTCCATATTCACTTGCATTTTCAGGAGCTCTAGTCACCTTACTCAACGCAGGAACACAGCCTATAATCAGTATTATTCTGGTGTGATCTGTAAGGCTGAGATACTTCTCCAGTTGGGCTGCTCGAGATTTTAAACAGGTTTTTTTTCTACTGTGCCCAACCTCAGTTAATTATCCTAGTCACAAAAATTTAAATCAAATCCATTGACTTTTTTCCAATCTTTTGTTATAAGTGTTTGTTTTTTCTTGTTTGAACACGCTTATCTGAGAAACTAGTGGTTCGAAACAATTATTTTTATGATGGATATTCCATGAAGGCTACAGGCTACATAATATTATACTACGTTTATTTCTCAAATTAACATGGGTAAAACCAAAACAAGTCTGAATCGCTTACTTTAATATATATTGCATTTACAAAAAACATTGTCTCAGCTCGTAACTATCATTGTGAATTTTATGTGAGCGAACATCACTTCTAACCGAAGTGATAGATAGAATTTTTCCACTGAATCTCGAAATCTAATATAACCGCAATTCTGGACGAACACAATATGGAGACTGATTGCATTATGCGACACCGCAAGGGAATTTAATACAAATGCCTCTCAACGTTCAAGACCTGACAGCAGCGGCTGTTTGGAAATAGAAATTGGTAGAAAACTACTTAGGTTTATATAATACAGACGACAATTTTAAGAACAAGTCTGCAATCGTTTAGCTGTAATGATAATAATCGTTCAAAATGTTAGCGTAAGTTTGTATATAATTTTCCTTAATGCATCCATAAATGTAGTTTCTGCTTAATGCATGAGCAGTTATGTCTGAAAACACAGCAATTAAAAGTGTAATCAAGTTTAAAAATAACGTTCTATGGTTTTAAATGACATTGTTATATATTGGTAAGGTTAATATAAATTATATATTGATCAGGTTTCTAGAAACTTCATCATTTTTTTTTATATATAAAGTTTTATTTTTTATATAAAGTAAACATTTGAATTGAAAATATGTAATTTTTAATCAACTTTTAGTTATCGTAACATCCCGCTGCTGGGCATAGGCCTATTTTCTCACATCTTGAAGAAGTGTTGGACCTTAATCCACCACGCTGCTCCACTGCGAGTTGCCGAATATATCCCTACCATATGAGTAACGATTGCATCAGATATCTACGACAATAACATAAACTGACAGCTTAACCTACTCTCCGAGACATGGTGGGGAGACCCACAAGGACTCAAATATACAAATTTGACGAATTTTTGACTATTTAACTATATTTGTAGTTGTTTCATTCATAAAACGATTCGTTTTTCTAACGGACCCCTGAAAGTTACATATAACAACCCCCTTCTATTTTTCTGTAGCAATAGATATTCGTAGACATTTTTAGATATATTACCTGATATACATTAACTCCGACTGTGTTCACGGGTCGCTGCACCGAGCACCCTGTAATCGGTTCCGCTGACTGGCTCCAAAATCATTATATACTTACTGTCGCTCGATTGAAGTCGCAAAGTTACATTATACCACCAGGTCGAGTACATTTTGTTCCTTCATTATTACAGATTTTTCTTTGTCGATTTTATTGATTTTTGGCAATTTTCTGAAGTTTTAAGGTAACTTACATGAAATTTCAGGATATAAGCAAATAAGAAACTAAAATCATTTATAATAAAGACTCTTTTTTAATTTGTCTTTTGAATATTTTAAAAACAAAATTAAAAAAAATTAGAAAATATATTCAGTGTATAGGTTTCTTCTCTACATATACCTACATAAGTTTAAAATGTTTTTTTTTTTCATCTGTGTATGTTTTCGCATACTCTTTTTAAACTACGAAAATAATTTTGATACGGTTTTAAAAAATGAAGACAATTTTAATAAGTGTGTATCATCAATGTAACATTTAAAAATTGTGTTTGCTAGCAAACGAAAATAAACCTACTTCAATTACATCAATAAATAATATCACGAACGAACCTCGATTTCTCTGGGATGCCATCATCAGATCTTGGTTTCCTTATCATGGTACTACCCCTGGGGTACCTTCCATCCTTTCCAACGAAAAAAGAATCATCAAAATTGGTTCATAAACGACAAAGTTATCCGCGAACACATACAAAAAAATATATATACGGTCGAATTGACAAACCTCCTTCTTTTTTGACGTCGGTTAAAAAAATCATAATAAAGGAGTTTTTTTTACGTAACAAACATTTAGTAAAAGCAATTGTAACATAAAACTTTGTCTAGATAAAAGAAAAACTAGAATACAATTACCTAGTAAGTCTGCTCCCTACAGATATTAGTGATCCCGGCTCGCTGCCAAATGCAGTGCCATCTTGAGACTGTGCTGACTACAAGAGGAAACGATCAAATGACGGCCTTACTATTAATAAGGAGTTTTATTTTATTTTAAAGAATATTCGTGCCAAAAGGTACTGAATAAAAAATATACAGTAAAAAAATATGTTTTATATTGTAACGTGTCTTGTAAACGATGTCAAAGTATTTATTGTTTACTCGTTGTTTTTAATGAACGAAATAAATTGAAATGTTAATTGATTTGTATATACACACAGCAATAAAATAATTAGTTCTCTCTTTTGATATTTTAACGACAGCTCTGGTGTAATGGTGCGTGTCGGCGGCACCTAAACATCTATTCCTATCATCTATTTCCTATTACTTACGACTGCTCCACTGTGTAGAAATGGACTCCCTGCTAGATTGTCCTGATAACTGTATACATTTATATACTAAGTGCGCTTAAAAACATTAATAGCGCGATTCCGGCTCAGTTCGCGTAATTTCTTTCAGGCTATCCTGATCTAGACCGGACCGGGTCCTGATCCAGTATGCCTTACCATACTTGATTATATTTTACATCAGGCTATCCTGATCTGGACCGGACAGGGTCCTGATCCAGTATGCCTTACCATACTTGATTATATTTTACATCAGGCTATCCTGATCTGGGCCGGACCGGGTCCTGATCCAGTATGCCTTACCATACTTGATTATATTTTACATCAGGCTATCCTTGTCTGGTCCTGATAGAGCTTGCCAGATCTGGCATGCCTCATTCTATCCTTATCCGGTCCAGATACATGATCTGGTTGAGCCTGACCTTTTTTCTAGTCGGGTATACAGTTAGTACTTACTATCTTCACTTAACAGTTTGACTTCAATAGTTTGAACTAGAATTGAAAACTAACTTAAAAGCCTTATATGAAAGATGTATAGCGCAAGCGGTTGAATGCGATGTACTAAGTCACAAGTGTGAGCCGACATTCCTTTAAATCTGAATACGTTTGAGATACCTTGCTTCACACTAATTACTCACGGACACCTATATGCAAATTGTGCTTAGACAGCCCGTCATTGCCATCAATGGAAATTTTGTCGCCGCCCGCTTTCACTATTTCACGAAATTTAGAGACAGCTTGATTTACAAATACAAAGACATCTAGTTGCTTTTATTTATTTTTTTAAGTTTTATACATTTAAGGTTGTAAAATAAAATTTATTTAAGAATCCAACATTACATACTTAAAAATCTAGCTGAAACGGCTTCTTTCCAGAAATATTTTATTACGTTACGTTGAATTATCTTTAAAATAAGGCTTCTACAAATTTATGTACATATATATGTATATTATATTTACTAACGTTTTTTAAAGTCGCCCATTAACGCACACGTCATACATACACATAATTTTAATTGTTTCTACATAAAACGGACCGAAATAAACCAAATGAAAATTCAGTATTTCATTTTTAATTATAATAAATAACCATATGATTAATATAAATATAGCTTGGTTGCTTATAGCTTTACATGCGGCATATTTACAAACAAGACATATTGGTTATAAAGCGGGAACGCAGGAAAACCGTATTTTTTATTAAATTCGCAATTTTCGTACGCTTTATTGCGTCAAGGCAATAACACTGACAGATACGGCTCAATTGTTCTTCAATATTACACGGAAGCGATAAATGAAATGGATTTTATAAAATTTAGAACATTAAAGGAAGCAGTTTTTATTTACATAACAACAACAGAAGGGGGGAATCATGATGCAAAGTATTATGAAGACAAACTTTTATTATTTTCATCGATATTTACATAATTGGAAAACGTATTTCAAAGACAAAATGCTTTACTTTATTTTGTTTATATATGAGAACTGTAAATAATATGTGGTTTTAATATTTAATTTTTATACTTTATTGATTATGCTATCGATGGTTTCTCTTTTGATACTGTTTGTCTGTAAGAGATCACTATAATTTTTTCCTAATAAACTGTTTTATACGAATGTTGGAGAATGTAATAGTATTTTAACAAAACCAGAATCTATTTCGGCAAAGAAATGGTATAAATTGGTCGATGAAGTTCAATCAATAGTGTCTTAAGGTGTTATCATGTAATTGTATGAACATAAATGTACAATAACAGAACGACATAGTCGCAGTAGCGGCAAAGCTCTTTAATAAAGAAGAAAAAAAAAAGAGAGATCACTACCTATTAGTGAAAAGGTGGTCTGACCACATTTGCACTTAAGTTAGAATATTTTTTTTTTTTTTTAATGTAATTTAGAATGTACCCAAAATTATGCAATAAATAAATATATTTGTTTAAATGTGAATGTAATGTCAAACGAGTAACATAAAGTTGTCCGTTTACTTATGGGGAAGTAGGGTATACCCGAAATATATATGAAATGAATAAATCTATACTAATATTATAAAGCTAAAGAGTTTGTTTGTTTCTTTGAACGCGATAATCTCAGGAACTACTGATCCAATTTGAAAAATTAATTTATTGTTAGCCCATTAATTGAGGATGACTTTAGGATAAATATCATCACGCTAAGACAAATAGGAGCGGAGCACCAATGAAGAATGTTTCAAAATCAAGTATTTTTTTCCTTTTGAGAACTTCCGCTGCGTACGCTGTGTAAACAATGTAAAGTTAGCGTTAGCCCAAAGTATATAACAATTCCACGCGGACGAAGTCGCGGACGGAAGCTAATTTATAACGCGATAGCTATTCCAACAATTCATTTATTGTAATACCGTAACATTGCCTTTTAAACTGTTAATTTACAATTAATAAATTTTATTAATTTACCAATTTTATAACGCAACAGTTTTTTTAAAGTAACTGCAGAGTATCCTCCCGAGTTTTCTCAGCATTCCGAATCGGTGGTAGCTCACCTCAACTTTAATTAATTAATTAGGACATATATAATTTTAATTTATGAAACGAAGATTCAAAGGTGCTTTTAAAGCCTATTTGAATAAAGCGTTTTTTTATTTTCATTTTGAAGTTTAATAATTGACGTTTTTGAGTAGTTCAGCAGAAATTGCTAAATAACTATAACTGTTCGCCTAATGTCTACAATCACATCAATACAATCTGTTGTCTCAATATTTAATGATGATTAAAACGTCTTTAGTTGATATGTATTTGCTGTTTGTAATAAAGTAAAAAATAAATAAATGTATCGAAATTCAGTACAAGTGAAACTGCGAATGACGTCTATAGTTAAAAAGCTGTAAAAACACGTCTACGACAAGTAATAAAATGAATATATTTATGACTTACTTACTTGAATGTACAATAATTAAAAAATAATTTTATTATGCTGCAAAAACTATTTAATAATATTCTTTTCTATAAATCTTTAAAAAAATAAATGATTACTGAAATTAAGAACTTACCGATTATTAATGTTTATTATTATGCTATGAGCAACCAAATAATTGGATACTCCCATTTAATACACCATATTGTATCAAAAGTTGTAGCCACACTATAGCTTTCGTTCGATCACATCCGCTGAGTGCTTCACAATAAATAATAACGGCGATCAATAAAGCGCTGTGTGGCATACGAGTATCTTGTTACGTGCTATTGCCTTTTAAATACATTTCGTAATATTATATATGGTAATTATACGATAGAGTCATATTTATAACTAGCTGTGCCCGCGACTTCGTCCACATGGAATTTAACAAAAAAGTTATTGTTCAGTTCGCAGAGTTGTGAAATAAATAAATTTCTAAGATAAAAGTAGCCTATAAGTTACTCCTTATTACATCAGCCATCTGCCAGTGAAAGTCCCGTCAAAATCCGTCCAACCGTTTCAGAGAACGAACAGACAGACAGACAAAAATGAAAAAAAATGTCATTTTGGTATATGAACCGTGTATAAATCCCCATCTCTATATGCATTTAATAAAAAACGGTTATTTTAATATTACAAACAGACACACCAATTTTATTTATTTGTATAGATGTAAGAAAATTATATTAAAACAAACCGAATTTTGAAAAACGCTAAAATACTATGTCATATACAATATTATATATACAGATACATTGTCTTTATGCATTTGCATTATGTCCATAATTCCATATCATTTACAATTTTACATCATGCCAATTCATGTTTTTATAAAGAGTTTCTTGCGATCTTCTCAATAAAATCAGAATACCGATCGGTATTCTGTAACTTCAAAACTTTAATATTATTGTGTGTTGATCATTTTTTTATTTAATTGATTTTAATGCTATTAATTCGTACCATTCCTTAAACTCGTAAACAAATCACTCGTAAATAAATGTAATTTAATGTAATACTGCTGTGCAAATAATTTAAAATACTTCGCACATATATACTTATTGTGCATAGTGTTATTTGTGCTTCTTTAGCAGCAAGAGAGAAGCAAATCATATATCACTTTAGACTGTAGCTGACACATTTATTAAAGTGTTGCTTTTGCTGATAAATTGTTGCAAACTATTTGCTCCATCAAGTCAACTTTATATCAACTTTAAGATATAATATAAAAGTATTCATTCAAACTTTATTACATTAATTTATTTTAAATAGTTAAATGATTTTAATTGTTTTGTAGTTAGAACCAATTTTAGTTTTAATCTAAATAACTCAGACAATAAACCGTATAAAGTTATAACTAAAGTTTTATAATTATAAAAAAAGCAACAGTGTAAACTAGTTTCATATAATTAAAAATTGCTTAAATAACAAATTTACTGTGATGATAATTTTAATAATGATTTATTAATGATTGAATTATTATTGTCGCATCTGCGTTACTGCAACAACGTACATCACTATCCTCATTACATCTTGGGTGTATACGGTTCAATGCAAAAGAGCACATTCGATTCGATTGAATCAATCCACTGAATTCCAATAAACATGTGATTTGAGTGAGTGAGTTACACCATATGGTAAATCTTGAATATTGCTAACATAGTCGTATTTGATTCGTTTTCATTATTGTCTTAATGTCTTGTTTGTGAGCTCTTGGTTAGGGTCGGGGGCAGAATCGGCAAGTCACTTGCAATACTGTTGTTCATATGCTACGGTATCTAAATACTCGTATCATCTAGACGAACCGAACACTTCTTTATTGCCCTACTAATATAAAAAAACACATTTTAGGTTCCAATTTCAACGGGTTTCCCGAATAAAAATCTTAATTCAACAATCCAAGTTTAAAAAAAATGTAAAAATCAAGTTTCATAGCAAACGTTTAAATAATTTGCGACTAAAAAAGTAAGAAACCTTCATCCATGTGACCTGGATAGTTGAAACGTTTTAAATCAAATTGAAATACATAAAAATGAATCACTGAAATATTTGTACGCTAATAATTTCCGAACGACTGAACGAAATTGGATAATTCTTTTTGTAACCGACTTGTATGAGGAGGTTCTTAATTCGACGGTATTTTTTATGTGGGACGATTTTTTACCGACTTTTTTTCTGGGTGGACGGATTTCGATGATTCTTTTTTTAATCGAGAGGTAATGCTTATGGTCTTATTTAAATAAGATCGAAATCTGATGAGAATTTTTTGAGTCATCTTTAAAAATGATTATTTACTTAGTCAAGTAAGTTTGAAGTACCTTCTACTAAAGTAAGTTTCGTCTACTTACTGGTCGATGTAATTTAAATCTGCTTTTTTTTTTCGTTTGCGAGCAAACACTATTTTTATTTTTATTTTTTAATCAGTGACAGATTTGAATAAATGAAAATTTAAAAGAAAACATAATCACGATGAAAAATAAATATGGCGTTACGAAGTTCATCGGTCAGCTTGTATACAACATTTAAATAGTATCACGTGAACGATTTGGTTTAATTAAAACGAAATCTCACTGGAGTAGATTTAGAGAGGAAAATGTACGAATGGTTAAAATCTCCCTCTAGCGAGTGAGCGTACATAACTTTAAATGACCAGCCGATCGATGGGCTCTCTCATTCTAGGAATATACATAACTGCCTATTGACCGGGACTTCGTTAAAACATGAAGTTTTTTTATTTATTATCGCATATATTATGCTTTCAAAAGGTATATGATTGGCCTGTTTTTCCAATATTCCTTATTAATGCTGCACTCCGATAGGTCGTAGTGTGATATTATTGGCGTTCTACGGTAAAATAACGTGCTATACAGCACTATAAGTATTTTTTCAATTCGGTCCAGCAATTCCAACCAAACACACTTTTTGCATTTAATATTGTTATTTAGAAAAACATTCTTTAAAAAAAGTTACAAATCTAGTGATGTTCTAGTGTTTACAAATTCGCCAAACGACACAGTTTGATAGTGAAAGAAGCTAATGGATTTTGTACATATACATTCAATTTAAAAGTTAAAGCTAACTACTATAATTTATGTCACCACACTTTTAAACTCAACACGGATATACGTCCGTCCGATTGTATTTGACAGTAACATGTTGGAAAGTTTACTTGCCACATTTAAAATCCTTAACACACACTACCAATGCGCTATCTGTATCGTACTATCAACATACATTTTGCTCGATTTTTCACTTCAGTTCAGTTCATTTCTATATTTGTAACACTTTTTTAACACACAAAACATTACTTGATAGCATTATTATTTGGAATTGATCGTTGAGGTAGTACTTTCACTATTAAAACTTCAAGCAAGATATTTTCTGCTGCACTCTACCTCAATAAAACTACACTTAAATACACAAACTGCCAACCAACATTTTTAAGCTTTGACTAGTTTTAGGTTTTCAATCATATTTTTTTTATCGTTTAAAAGAAGTAAATACCACGATACAGTTTTTCTACGATTTTTTTCGATATTTCGGACCAGTTGTATGATTCGCGGTCGCAACAATCTGTTGTGTCCGTTTTATCGTTAAAATAAAATAAATTTTAAATATTTCGGTTGAAATTTTGCTATATCGAGATAAAAATATACAAATCTATTAATATGTAACAAAGATTTGTACAATTTAGTATTCGTTATACTGGACGCAATATATGACATATTATTTTTCGTTTTTTATTACTACTTTATCAGTCAGCTTATTATTCGGAGAAGGATTACATAGTTGATAAAGATGTGTAGACTTAGTGACGCTGTATATAATGCAACATGTTACTAATTTTGTAATACACAGTTTATATATTATTTTTCAAAAGAGTAACTGCGGTTTCTTGCCGATTCTTCTCTGCAGAATCTACATTCCTGGTGAGAATCTACATTCGGTGGTAGCATTACTTCTATAAATATAATAATTTATTTTTACAGTTTTAATTTGTAAAATGACGATTCGAAAGTGCTCTTGGGCCTATTTGAATAAAGCTGTTTTTGATTTATATTTTTATTTTGATTTTGTACGCAGTCTTGTCACATAACCAGTTGTATCACAACAACAAGTTTTGTCCCTTCGTGACCTTATGAGATTGATAAAATATTTTGACCGATTTTCTTTGTATTTTAAGTTATACTCAAGTGGCTATTGACTGGTGTATAAACTGTATACAAGTATGCTATTTATATATTTATAAACGTAAAAACCAGTGTTTAGATCGAACACATTTTAATGGTTTCGATTAGAGTTAACTAAAACTGACTACTTGATAAATGAAGTAGCTTAAATTTAACAGATCGTGCGTTTGCATGTTTTATTAAGTACTATTATAAAATTGTTATTCAAAGTTAATTAATAATATCTTCTTATTATAATTTTTCTTCTTATTGTGCATATGTGTGTTAAAGAATTAAATTTATCAATAGTAAGTAACTACGATCTGTTAATATTTGCATTAATTGTCGCACTTATTTCTCGGCACCAGACTAATCCATTTGACATGTGTTTGGAACGCATTATTAAAGCAATCAGTACCTACGTTATACGTAACAATTAAAAATGTTAACACTAGACTTTCCTAAACAGTTTTACCTGCTGTTACTGTTGTACCCCTTTAAGACGTAAAGTGGAGCTTTATGTATTAAAAATAATTCGTAAAGTATACATAATATGTAATTTATTTATTTTATAACAAAAATATTTTAAATATCGAAGTTAAAGCTTTTAAGACAATCGTTTCAATGTGAATAAATTTTTTAATACAATAACTTGGTACTAGCAACACCCGTGCGAATAATTCGCACTAAATAATTTTAATATTCAATTAATTTACAAAAACAAAAACAATAATAGATTTTTTAGTTGTGGATACCGGTAGAGCAAGCAATTACTTATAAAAAACACACAATTAATCCACATAAATTATAAAAAAAGGGAGGCTAACGTCTTAACTTTAGCGTATTAATATATACTAGCTGGACCCTGCGGTTACGCCCGCGTTGATTTGAGAAAAAGTAACATTCCTTCTCCTTAAGCCATATATAATCTTCCTTTTTACATAGTTTAATTTTTTTAGTTATAGACGCCAGTAGAGCAAGCAATTATCGATAAAATGTTATATAATTTATGTGGAGTAATTGTGAGGTTTTTTCTAAAAAAGGAGGCAAACATCTTAACTATAGCGTATTAATATATATGTACTTAGTGTTCACCCATAAGTCGAAACTCGACCATAATTAAAAATCAAATAAAAGAAAATCAAAAAATAATGTAAATAAAGAACCTTTTTAAAAAATTTCAATTTGACTACAGACTGACTATCAACAAAAGAGTATATAATATGCGTTTGTGTGTCAAATACATGATAGTGTGTGTAATGTTTTTTTTATTGATTTAATATATTTATTTTGCATAATAATAAAAATATTAGCATTCTGCACTCCTTTTCTATATAAACTATAATTGTACGAAATTTCATACTCCTCCGTCCGCGCAATTTTCGTAAAAAGGGGTACAAAGTTTTTGTTTCACGTATTAATTTATAGATGATGATAGATGTTTCGGTACCTGCGTGTAATATTACACACATATGCAGTATCTTCATTATGTACGTCTACGTATGAATATAATGGATATGCGTACAGTGTAGACTATTTGTTATGTCAGAACAATTCCGCTACTCCTTCACTTATATTACAAACACCGCAAACAAACGAGCGCAATATGTTACGACTTATGAGGCCCTGGTGATTTGTTCGAGAATTACATGGAATATTTTATAAAATTTAATTTAAATATATGATGTGGAATATAATTTAATTCAGCCAGTACTAGCTAACTGCTGGGCAAAGACCTCTTTCTAACACAAAAAGCAGATAATGTAATTTAACTGAGGTAGGGTACAGCAGGAAATTTCCTGTTCAAAATATGGAGCAGTCCGACTGGGGTAATTATTCGAGCCTACAGAAGATCACAGCTAGATAAAACAGTTTTCAAGCAGTGTTGTGTTCCTGTTGGTGAATAAGGTGACCAGAGCTCCTGGGGAAAACTGGGGATGGGGTCCTCAACGCGCTTACGATGCTTCAGGTGTTGCAGGCGTCTTTAAGCTACGGTAATTGCTTACCATCAGGAGCCGTACGCTTGTTTGCCGATCTAGTTACATTAAAAAAAAACTTTGTAATGAATATCACATCAAATTCGTTGAAGTAAGTCGATCATTTTAAATTACGAAATGATGCCTCAAAACCTCTCAATGTCAACAACTTTTACTTACGAGTAAATAACTTACTATCTACATATTGGATAATTCAGTTATGAGTGCTGTACAAAACAGAGACGTATATTCTCTTACAGTGATTCACTAAAATAGCCTGTAGACGTCCCTGAGAAACCCGTCCGAGAACAGTTTTCCTCCAACTGTCTTCGCAAGAAAGAGATGTAATTTAATCAGCCACGTTGTTTCGCTACGGTTTATTGGCTTTGCGTGGTTTTTCATGGTACAGGGTGACTAACATTGACATACACTCAAACCAAAAACAAAAAGAAACGTAAGAAATGTGAAACGTACAACTCCATTAAAACGGTAGTCAACTAATATCAGAATTCTTTCAAAAACAAAATCCAATACGATTTTGTAAGCAATAAAGGAGATAATTTTAATAATAATACGAAAAACTTCCCTTATTAAATATCCCACTAGAACGTCTTCCGATAAGTATTTCATCGAAGGAATGCCATTAATTAAATGAAATCTCTAAAGAAAGTCCACAAACGATTCGTTAATTTTATAAGGCTTTAATACAGATTTATTTTTGATTAAAATTTGTTTCTCATTTATTATATTATTATTGGATGGCTGATACTTTTATTTAATTACTAATATTATTTTTTACTCATAGTAAATTAATATATTATATATAATAAAATCAACTATAGTGTAGTTGCAGTGAAGTACCGATGTATGTTTAAAAATAATTAAAAAATATGGAATAATAATATAATCCTGTGGATACATCACTTACATAAAAAAGGGGTTCTTTAGGTATAATAGATTAAGTTCCACGTAAAAAAAAATCTTACCCCATTTTTAAATTTGACTTTGTTTGAATAGACGAGCTACTTTGATAAGCTCGTTCCGAATGATACCTTTCGTGAGCGCGTAATCACGGTTATAATTTACAATGAAAAACATTCTACGACAAAAAGAATTTGTTTTTATGCGGTTCTTTAGTTGTATGCTGCAGTTAGTATTCATATTTCACTTTATCGACGTTTTTAGGGCTAAGGAAAATAGTATTGAACGGTTTTTCAGAAGTAGGTACCTTGCCAAAATAGCTTGTATATTAAGATAGAGTAAAAAAGGCTAAGATTTTTTTAAATGTAATATGTGATCTATAACATCTACAGAATCCCCCATTTGAAGGAATCCAGTTAGTAGTCGAACAGCCTATATAATACACATGTAATATATTATGCACTAGCCTATTGCCTCTGTGGTTACGGCAGCAAAGAATAATAATAGCCCTCTCTTCCCGGGGGTGTCGTAAGAGGCGACTAAAGGATAACAAAGTTTCACTACCACCTTGGAACTTAAAAGCCGACCGATGGCTTCCAAACACCCAGGCCAAAGACGGGCAGCAGCGTCTTCGGTGCGACAAGGCCAGCCCTGCGGTCACCAACCTGCCTGCCCAGCGTGGTGACTATGGACAAAACACAAGAGTTAACGCCTTTTTTGGTACGAACTTGTGGACGCCTATGTCCAGCAGTGAACTGCGATAGGCTGATTTGTGTGTGTGTGTGTATAATAACACGCATAAATTCTTAATAACCCAGAACACTTTACTGTAGTGGCACATTTGACGGTCTAATTAGTTTAGGGGCACCGACTAAATTGAGTTATGCCTCAAGACGGTCTATTTGTGTAGCAACTAACCGATAAGACTCCCAAATATTATACAAGCTTATAGGATCAACAAATATCGTTAGTATGATGGTTTACTCCAATATAACTAAACGCACTGTACTAAAATAAATCCTAGAACTGCTGAGTATATAATGAGATATATAAGTGACGGAATTAGGGTTAATAAAACCAAAAAGTATTATTCAAAGATCTTTATTTATCTCAAAGAAATATAGATCTTGAAACCAAACTTCTCCCCGTATGTCCTTAACGACTACTAGAATTTTTATGAAAAAACATATCTAGCTTAGAAATTATATTTAGTATAATTTAACGCCTCTCGCTTCTATTTACATTTCATATACAATGAGTCCTAAGGACACATATGACGAGTTATTCATAAATTTTAAAAATATACGTTCTATAAACCTGTACAAGGTATATCAAAGTAAAATTTCTAGTCTCTTCGAAAACCTTACGTTCGTTTTCCTGGAATCATTCCAAATGCTGAGAGGTCTAGCCTCATTTAAAAACACGATCTTAAAAACACGAATATGTGATTGAAAAAAATATTGTGTAAGAGACACTATAAGGCGAATACAATCTTTGAAAAATTGCTGGATTATATGGTTTTCTAATGGGGGAGGGGGGCGCTAAAAAGTTATTGTGCCCCAGGTGTGAGTTAAACTCGCTATCTCACAGTATACGAATCAAAATATTCTTTTTCTGTTGTGTAAATTTGATTGAAAACATTTTCTGCTCGAAAAATATGATTATCGCGAATATCTCCATCATGTTTATAAATCAGATAAACCGTCAAACGAAACCGAGAAAAAAAACGAAAATAAACGCTACAAAAACATCACTTTTCATATTGGAGGCCGTATTCAAAAAAAAAAACAACAATCGTTTGTTATATAAAGTATCAAGGGACAAAAAAAATTGTCGAAAATTTCCAGCAAAAGAAACCTTCACAAAAGCGACATCAGTTTTCAAGAATCTATTTCTTACTTGTTATCTTTCATTGTAGCGATGATTGAAGCATCACTGGCTTGTTAACAAAGATGTACACAATATTTCTCATATACTAAGAATACTTTTTTATATATACTTTTCATAAAATTTTATAACTACGTACAATTTTGGACATTATAGATATTTTAAAAAACAAATTTATAAATTTTAAGAACCTTTCTTTTTGTTATATTGTTTGTTTGGATGGTCGGGTATGCCTTCGAATATGCTAAATGAATTCGAGTGAAACTAGGCACGAATAAGGAGAACTGAATAATTTTTAAGCTGAAATGCCTTACGATTCCTTCTAGACCGAGAGACCAGGGGGCCAGGCTTTCGTCATTTCATAAAAGCTGAAGCTGAGTTGAACTTTATATTTGGCCATTGCTTCAACCTGTGTTGGGAGCATGCGCTGAGAAACTTTCAGCTTTTATAAAATGACGAAGGTGTGGCCCTCACGGGCTCTTGGTTACTCGAGAGGGGCAAAAATCAGAATGTCAATAGAAATTTGTTTATACACAATACAATAACACTACTATCTACAGGTATCTACTTTAGTTAACAAATATGCATAACTATGCTACGGGACCGTTCGTGTCCAATACTTTACTTATCTTTATCTATCTATTATTATATTATTAATTCAAAAGGTTTCAAAGTTTCTTAAGTGCTATTTTTGACAACGATTCCTTTTTAGCAATAATTTGCTGCTATACGAAAAATAAAATACAATTCTAAATAAATACCTAACAACATTGGCAGTGTTTTGTGAAATATGGATCCTGTTAATGGTATCACGAACGACACCCCGCGGCTTCGCTGAAGACAACCGTATTAACATAAAAGGGTGTGACTGAGATATTTTACGATAAAATCAGATTTCTAATTTACACGAAACAAAGTAAACCAACGCAATATGAATATTACCGGTGGATCTGTAAGTTCACGGCCTCAATACGAAAACAAAATAAATTACATATATAATAATAATAATAATAATTATTATTATTATTTATTTGAGACGTATGTTCATATTTTTGTTAGTATAATTAACATTAAAAAACAAAAACAATATTAAATTCTATCTAAAATGAAATAAAAATAAAAATATCAATATTGAAATACAATCAAAATTAAAACTAAAATCAAAATTCAATCAATCAATACTAAATTTAAATATATATAAATAAATTTGTATATGTATTTCTCAACATAATCTTACGTAACTCTAATGCATTTCTTTCTTCTGTTTTGCTTCTATATCGCTTGTAAAAATGATTCTTGATCTGCAAAATACTGATCCATTGTGGCTTCAAACTCTTCGTTTGAGAAAAAATTTCGAGCCATCAAGGTGTTTTTTTAAGTTAGGAAAAAGTCGGAAGGTGCCAAATCAGACAAATAAACTTGGTGGGACAGCAGTTCAAAAAAATCGAGGTCAATCATGAATTTGAGCCATACTTTCGACAGACATGTGAACGCGTGCGTTATCCTGATGAGACAAGAATTTCATTCTAGTAAAGCTGAACGCTTTGTTTTAATTTATTCACGCAAATTTTTATTTATAACTTACGATCTTTATAACTCCACGAGCATCCCAAAAAACTGATGCCATCACCGTACTTGGTGATAAAATTGTGTTTGCTTTCTTTGGGGTCGATGCATCAGATTTTTTCCATTGCTTGGACTCTGGTGTATAGTGATAAACCCAAGTTTCGTGCATAGTAACAAAACGGCTCAAAAAGTCCTGCGGATCAACTTCAAAGATTTCCTAACAGTCGCGATACTGCTTTCGTTTTTGAGACGAATTCATTTTTACTCGATTGAAAGCAGTCCAGAAACTCACCTAGCGGATACCTTAGAAAATCCGAGTTCATTGATAATCTTATTTTGTATTTATGAAATGCCTATAAGTTCTGCAATCTTCTTTATAGTCAAGCTGCGGTTTGTGGATGTTTTCTTCGGTCGTAGATGTAATAGGACGGCCTTTAAACAATGGTATACGATGGAACAGATTCCCATAATGCTGCCATCATATCATCATGGAAATGTTTCGGTGTTAATCTATTTTTAAACAAATATTTGATCACCGCACGTTGTTCAAATTTGTCAATTTTTTAAAATAGCTTCACACTTGGTCTCGTTTAGCAAGTTATAATTTCAATATTTTATATAATTAAAAAAATAATTATTACTATATAGTAATAAAAGTAATACAAAAAAAAACATAAATAATAAAGTATTTCATGTATATTTCAACATTTAGTATGCCATTCGTCTAATGGAATAACATGCAAGATTTATTTTTTTCAGAGCCGGTGATAAATGATGGCGAATATACGGTTTTCGTCGGCCGCTGGACCGCATGTTCAATGGGGGAGGAAGAATCTGATAAAACTATTAAAACGTAATTTATTCTATATACTAATCCTGCCTTAACATTTTATTCATTAGCTACAGATTTCCACTGACACATTGCGTTTATAATTACTTTATGTATATATGATTATGTATTTCCTTAGTGTATAAAATAACTTGGGTGATAGATAATGTCTACAACTACACATACATAATTTTTTTTTCTTTAAATAAATTAGCAAATTTTATAAAAAAAAAACACTGTTAGGCTTATTGCCAGTTTCAGTTAAAATTTTAACGTTACGTTCGACGTACATAAACACATGAAACATAAGAGATATTTATGTAAAAAAATTAAATACACGTTATACTTGTACACATTTAGAAAACCTGTGACGATTTTACAATTAGGGTAATTACAAAAAGTTATCATTTCAGGAATAATAACCAGCCAGATACTGATTCCTTAGTACACACACCGCGTCTGGGACTTCAGATGAGGCAAGTCCAATGCCGCAGAAAGGACGGCCAGTTTGTCGAGCCCTTGTAAGTCTCATTTTAATTAAAACGTTAATAAAACAATTAATTTTTTTATTCCCATCAACGATGAAAAAAATACTATTTTATATATTGATATACGTTGGCAAAATTGTTTTTGAAACTTATTTTAATATTTGGCAGTACAATTTAAATTGTATTCTGTGACAATACGTATAAAGTATTGATTACAAAAAGTACTCAAAAATAGAACTCAATGAATAAGAAATTCTTTTATAACTCACACATAGAAAGTTTACAGAAATTATTATTCTCATAATATAAGTTGAGAAACGTTCAAACTTTGCTATTCAGAGCACATACTTGTAGAGTTTCAGACGAACAGAAGTTTTAAGTGGATCGTATTACTAAAGAAAATAAACTCACATTCAGATAATGAAACCTGATTAAGCAAAGTTTTTATCGAGAGGATTCTTGCATGTAATGACCAGAACAATTCATATAAAATTAAACATTATTCTTCGCTGTACCAACCTTTCACTTTTAACGCACCTTTCAATTTTACGAAAAGTAATTATATAAAATAATTCCAATTTTCTTAACCGAATAAGTCTTTACATCCTTGCGTCTATTACGAAGGACCCTAAATACTTAAACTCTAGAAGTAAGTACTACAAAATAGTAGTTTTACATAACTTGAGTAACCTCAATGATATTCTCTTAGAACCATAAATAGTATCTAGCGCCGAGCTGTTACTAACGGAATGCCTTTGAATCTTAATATTCATCTTAAAACTCGGTTAAGTAGATCAGCTCGCGACTAGCATTTTTACGACACATCTCTTCTAAACTGGGACACAGCCGCGGGGATATTGATCGATAGCCACTCTTTTCCATTTAATGACACTATTTCAAATAATGTTGCATTTTTATGGATTTTTCATAGCATCGATAACTGAACAGTTATTTAAAATTGTCATAGACGAAAATGTGATAGAAATATTAAAAGATTTTTTTGCTCCGGTAAATGAAGTATATAAATTTAACAATTAGTTAGTTTAATTTATATACAGTAACAAAATTGATATGGATCTATTTCTTATATTAATTCCAAAGTTATATCAGTGGTTTCTCGGAATAAACATAATACAGCTGGTACAAATAATGTATAACTGTCGTATAATGCCAACCAAAACAATAAGGTCACATTTCTTTTCGTCAAGACTTTCTACGAATTACTTGCTTTATTCTAGAGGTCATATAATGCAATTTTCTTTTATTTAGAGGTATTCCACTTTTTTTTCCTAATTTGCTTGTGTTTAAGGCTAAGTATATTTTTAGATTCTGCGGCATCGCTATCGCTAATATCGGAACGACACGAGTTTGTGTAATGAATGAAGATTGTGTTCTGGCGGACTGGTTGCCTTGGCGACCGCGATCCGATGGCTCACTCGTTCGGACAAGACGATTACGGAGATTGCCACAGGGTTAGTTCTTTTACTCGATAACATATATCGTAGACAAACCATTGTAATTTGCCTGTGTGAAATAAGATTGAAACAATTTATAATTATAATAAAAAAAATATTAAAGGAGGCGTCCCAGTTGATGAAATAGAATTATTTTCTAGATTATTGCGACTAGTAACGCTAAATTTCAAAATGTTAAAGTATTTGTTAAATGAATATACATTAGGTTTATAACAAGTTCGAAATAAAAATGTTAGCCGCTGAACCACAGAGGTGCAGCGTGTCGATTAAAACTTAAATTATATTTAATAAAATAAAAGCCTCAGTATTTAAAAGACGAATAATAACTTTAAGTTAAATAGGAATATTTAATGCTCTCAGCAGAGCAACTAATTCTTGTCGATTTTCGTCATCATGCAAGCCAAATCAAAATTAACACTAAACGTTTGAACCAAAGCGTATTCTCTACGAAACCTAGTCCTATCCTACACGTTTTAGTCACACAAGTAAGTAAATAAAGTGTCACTTTTCTTTTGAATTTCTAGTTTAATTCTAAATATCCGATTATAATTTTTTATTTGCATTACGAGTATCTTTATAATCATTTTTTTCCGACACTACTTTTTTTAACTGATATATGTATAATGTTTATCCTTAGTAATATAACAATCATATTTTTTGTTTAACGTACATGTGACTAATAAAAAAAAAACAATAAAATCATTGGCCTTAATCCGTCTATTGCAGACGATTTAGACAGTGTCAGAGTTTCAGGAAAACGCAGAGTTGAATCAATAAAAAGTGTCAGCTATATCTAAATATTTATTCAAATTACATTATGTATCAAGGTGCTGGTAAAGAATGTGACGTGGTTGAAGAGGTTCGTCCTGCTCTTTTGGAAGCGAGTGCTCATTGGACTCCTGGACCCTGGGGCCCTTGCCGCATTGCTATTGATCAACCAGCTGCTCTACCGCCTTGTAAGTGTCTCATATAAACAAATTATTACTAAGCGTGTCTCTTATAAATCGCCTGTAATATCCCACTACTGGGCATAGGTCTCTTTCCTCATGTAGGAGAAAGATCTTAATCCACCACTCTGGTCCACTGCGGGTTTGCTGATTTATTCCCTACTTTGAGGAACGATCGCTATCAGGTGTATATGATACCAACCGGGATTGACAGCTTAACGTGCTGTCCGAGGCACGGTGGGGAGAGCCACAAGGACATGTAACCAGATCCGAAATAAATATTTGTATGAACACAAACACCGAGCGCGAATCGAATCCGCGACGACGCGTGGTCGTCGTGCGCGTAAGTGTATCACAGTACATGAAGTAAGTATTTAGTAGTAGATGCTTAACAATTTCAAGAAGAAAAACAAAAGAAGCATCTCTAACATTATATTAAAATGCGTGATGTAAAAAATAATTCCAGATTTAATAGTCCGAGGATGATAAAGTCCGTTATTGTCCTTACAAACAAACAAAGGAACCAACAGTATCTAAATTTTTATGTAGATAAATATGATATGAACTTGCTAGTCATTACTTCTATATTTTAAATTATTTACTGTCACTGTATCTCCTCTATTTATACCGATTTAGTAGCAACTAGTGGCCGCCCAGTGGTCGAAATTCGACCATAAGTAATGTATATTATAAATTCATTTGTTATATTCATACAGGGTGGACAATCTACTTAAATACGAGTATTCAGAATGACATGAATAAGATAATTCTTGTAATACTTATGATTTAATTTGTGTATAAATGTTACATAGCCAATGACGACGATGACGATGCCGATGACAACGACGCAATCTACGACGAGGATGATGACGAATCAGACGAGGGCGAGAGAGACAGTGAGGCGAGGTGCGGGGGAGGCGTGCAGAGACGGGAGGCGACGTGCGTGCAAGCCGACGGACGAACCCTGCACCCCGCGCAATGTGCGCATGCTCAGCTGCCCACCCTTGTGCAGCCTTGTGAAGTGAGAACTAATTTATATTAAAACTAGCTGTGCCCGCGACTTCGTGCAAGTGAAATTTAACAAAAAAGTTATTTTTCAGTTCGCAGAGTTATAAAATAAATTTCTAAAATAAAAGTAGCCTAAGCTACTCCTTATTACATCAGCTATCTGCCAGTGAAAGTCCCGTCAAAATCGGTTCAGCCGTTTCAGAGATTAGCCGGAACAAACAGACAGACAGTCAAAAATTGTAAAAAATGTTATTTTGGTATATGTATGTATCTGGTACGTGTATACGTATGTATACACGGTTCATTCATACATCCATTTGCATTTAGTAAAAAGCCGTTATTTTAATATTATAAACAGAAACTCCAATTTTATTTATATGTATAGATTTAAAATAAGTGTACAGTGCTCGATTCAATCATATTGTACAAAGAAAATACTACTTTTATTCGAATTATAATATATAAATTATTTGAAGACAATAAAATCAACTATATTTACATGATTTTTTTTTTCGATTCTAAAGATGATTAAAAATAATTGTTGAATGTGGTTGTATGTCAGTGCGGAACATTTGCTGAAATGCGATCCGGGATTTTCTTCTTTTTAAAATATTTCGCTCTTTATTTCCTGATGACTATTTGTGAGTGGATTGTATATAATGCGTCCTCGTAAATTTGTGTCAGCTTTAGTCCTTGTGGGTCTCCCCAGTGCGCCTCGGAGAGTACGTTTAGCTCGCTTTACTAATGAAAACCGATATAACTTGGACATTTTCTTTTTTATAGTCAGCAATTTTAATAATTCATTGAGTGAATAATTGCATGGTATAGGTACCTTGCCCGCGTGACTGTCAAGTAGGCAAGTGGTCCGAGTGGGGAGCCTGTCAACCTGCTGATGGATGTCCTTTGTTCCCCGTTCAGCAACTTACGACTACAGGTACCAACATTTGTAATTATTCTTATTCTTAATTACCTGTCCTGATTGAGATCAGCTAAATAAACAATTTTTCCTAAACGGTTTGTATAAACACAGTATTAACTTTAAAATTGACTTTTACCACGGAGTAGAGTCCATAAAGAGATACAATTCCAGTTATAATCTAATTATATATATTGCTTACAAAGATACACACACCTGTTAATAATTTATTAATAAAGATTCTAAAGTATATAAAAATGACGTATCTTTCATTGTAAAAATGGATGGGAGCTATACATTATCACAGTCATCATTATCATCATCATCATCACAGCAGCCTTTCGCAGTCCACTACTGGACATATCACGACACACGCCAAAAATGGCGTGAACTCCTGTGTTTTGCCCATAGTCAACACGCTGGGTAGGCGGATTGGTGACCGCAGGGCTGGCTTTGTCACACCCGTCTTCGCTCTGTGTATTTCAAAGCCAGCAGTTGGATGGTTATCCCGCCCTCGGTCGGTTTTTTAAGTTCCAAGGTAATAGTGGAACTGTCTTATCCCTTGGTCGCCTCTTACGACACCCACGGGAAGAGAGGGAATGGCTGTATTCTTTGATGCCGTAACCACACACGAGCTATACATATTGCTAAAAATTTTGGAACAGCTAACTGAGAAGTACGTGAACTTTATTTAAAATTATAGGCAAATAACAGCAGTGTTATTGAAAACAGTGTCAAGTAGTGTAGTGTTCCTGTGGTAAATAAGGTAGCCAGAGCTCTAGCAGTGGGTAGGGTCGGAGGCAGAGTTGACAATGCTTCCTGTGTCAGGCGTCCATAGGCTACGGTATCCGCTTACCATCAGGTGGACCGTAAGATTATTTGCCACACCAGTGGTATTAAAAAAATCGAGTGTCCTTTAGACCACATGACTGAAGTAAAACTTTCGAAACGTCTACTCTCTCTCTCTCTTTCTATCTTTCTATCTTTATTAACTTATATCTCCCTCTCAACTTCTGTTCGTCTCGCTCGATCACACATTTCGTAACGATATCGTCACGCATTCACCAGCTTACTTCCCAAGTCTAGCGTGCGTAAAGAAGTTTTCCTTCAAAAAGATCTATCAAAAATAAGTCTGTTCATTTTCTTCATAGGTTATAGTGTCCGCCGTCGTCGCGTGATAGAAGCAGAATCAGGAGGCGGAGCGCCGTGTCCTCCTTTGGAAGAAAAACGCTCGTGTACGGCACCGCGTTGCGCGGCGTGGAAGGCATTACCGTGGGGACCCTGCGTGCTCTCTCAACCCCACACTACGTGTGGGCCAGGGAGACGAACGAGGGAGCTCCGATGCATTGGACATGATGGAGTAAGTCTAGACCACCACTGGTTTTGTAAATACTCATCAAGTGATTAAGTACCTGGTAATAGGGTTTTTTTTTATATTCTCAACGTGGCAGCTCAAATAAGGTCAGGCGAATAAGGCCTTATTTAGGGGTAATGGTCTTCTAAACAGAAATTTACTTAAACTAATAATATACGTTTGTAACTGAAATCATAACTTTTCTTAGTAACAATAAAACGTTTCATTCGAAAATCTTCATTCTAGAGAGAATACAACATTATGTTATAAACCGATTATTATATAATATATAAGTATAGTACCTAAATTACTGAAATAACTTCTGTAAGCATTGCCATTTCGAATGCGTGGATGTGACAGCGTACTAATATCTCATCAAACTCATCTCTCTTTTTTTTATGTCACTAGGTCGGTAAACAAGCGTACGGCTCACTTGATGGTAAGCGATTACCGTAGCTTATAGACACCTGCAACACCAGAAGCATCGCAAGCGCGTTGCCGACCCAATCCCCAATCCCCCCAGGGGCTCTGGTCACCTTACTCACCAACAGGAATATAATACTGCTTGAAAGCAGTATTATTTTGCTGTGATCTTCTGTAAGGTCGAGGTACTACCCCAGTCGGGCTGCTCCATATTTTGAGCAGGAAATTCCTGCTGTGCCCTACCTCAGTTCTCTACCTCATCAAATATTATTGCGGCGTGTATTTTTGGAACTACAGATCTTCAATAACTCGTTTTACTAGAAGGAAGCTCAGCGCGCTTGGTGCGGTACCGGCGCCCCCGCGCGCAGTGAGCGCTGCCGCATCGCGTGCCCGGGCGACTGCGTGGTGTCGCCGTGGGGCGCGTGGTCGGAGTGCTCTGCGCCGTGCGCCGCTCCGGGGAACCCCCGCCCCACGCGCACGCGCCGCCGACACATACTCTCACACGCTGCTCCTAGTCAGTACTCTTTCGCACCGCTGCTTTACTTTGCCGCATGCCAACATTAGCTTATATTGATAATAACCTAATATTAACTTATTTATCATAGGAAACCAATTAGCATATGTACGAACCAAGTCGTACATTAACCCATTTGCGAATCAGCGAATTTATTAAATAAATTGGTTATTAATATAATAATTATTCAGTACGTTTCGATCTATCAAGGCGATCGCGCGTGCTCGCACACCGGGTCATTTGATCATAATCAAGAGATCAATAAATTAATTTATTTAATTAATTGTGACTCGGTTTTATTTCCTATTAACAAGTAAAAAGTGTGTAGAGTCAATCAAGGACGCTACAGCATATATTACCAAAAATCAATTTTTAGATCATTGAGCTAGAAACTTAGACCCTGAAAGATATAGACACTAACGTATTTTAATTGAAGGGTAATAAAACTAAAACCGTTAAAAAATATTCTGTCAGATGGTTGGCCATGTCCACCAGAAGACCAGCTCGTTCAGAACGAGACTTGCAACATGCACGCTTGCGCCACGTACTCGTGGCTGGCCACGCCCTGGGGCCCGTGCGAGAGAGCCCGACAGGTCTTCATGGCCGGCATCAACTACACCATCTTACATGTAAGTCTTGCTCGGTTGTTTTTATACAAAGAATGAAACTTAAATGGACACTCTTTCTGTATAGAATGGTGCTCTACTATTTTAATGAAATCTATATTAACAGGTATTTTTGCTAAAATAAAAATTCCTGTAGTGTCTTACGGCTAGACAAAGACTTCTTTTTTTATCAAGGTGCAGGATTGGAGTTGAAGAAGGCTTATATCCACTACTCTGCCCAATTCCCTTATTAGAGTCATGATGGCGTGGTGTTTAATAATCAAGACTGACAGTTTCACCTTATCTCGAAGCACTATGAGAGGATCAGAAATTCAAGACTCAAATATTAATAATATATTTGCACAGTTAAAAATATACGCTATAGAGAGAGTAAATAAAAATAGAACGAGCGTCCGTAGTCAACATTCGATTTTGACACCGCTACACCTAAAATGGCCAATTACTTTTAAGAATTAAAACTTCAATATACTTAGAACTACAATAAGCGTTTTTTAGATGCAAAAGTTTTTATATAAATTATTTGGCACAAATTTTAGAATAATGAGTTTCTTTTTTTTTAATTCTAGGACGACGATCCATTTAACGAGAGCGACAACGACGAACCGTGTGTGGCAGAAGGTGAAATGAGGAGAGACGTTATGTGTGTACAAAACAACGCAGACGTCGTTCGTGAAGCATTGTAAGATCAAATCCATATCTATATTCAATACTATTTATTACTTTGTATAAATTGATCTTTTACATTGTTAATTTTTAATGGTCAGCCTAAGCAGCCTCCTCTTGCGATCCTTGTATTAAAAGTTATTCTGTCTTCTATAGCACCGCTATAGTGATTGTTACTGATTCTTATTTAACAAGCTTTGTATGATGCTTGAAGTTGTTGTATCAAATCGTCAAAAACTACCAAATAAGACTTTTTGGTATTAATACTTCAACAACTAACTATGCTGACGATCCAACTTCATAGAATTAAGATCATGCGTCACACTTCATTGTAATAAAGTAATATGTTTGTATTTAACTACAAAATTCACACAGATGCTCTCCCCTCCGCCGGCCAGCTTCGTGTCGCGAGTGTACGGTACGCTGCAAGCGAGGCTGCAGGGTCGAATCTTGGATGCCGTGGTCACCTTGCCCCAATACTTGTAGTATGTGCTTTATCTCTTTGTTATGTATCTCTCTACCAATCTTGAACCTAATGTTATCTATAACAACCAAAAAAAAAATTAAAACTTGTTCTCTTTTATATAAAAAAAAATATCACTACTGTGATTTTTTCAAGCGACTTTACAAACATTTTTTTATGTAAATAGTACGTTCCGTACAGAACAGAATCTGCCGATGTCGATATATTTAATTGGTAACGTCTACATAACATTTGAGAGGTTAACGGTTCACTGTCATCAGATCCGGGGAAGCAAGTCCGAGTGCGCACCGTGCACGGCGGGCCGAACTGCGGGCCGGTGCAGGAGTCGCGCGACTGCCCCGTGGCGCACACGTGCGGCGGGCGCGACGCGGCCTGGGCGGCCGGCGAGTGGGGCGCCTGCCGCCTGCCGCCCGCCCAGCGCTGCGGCGCGGGCTACCGGCGCAGGAGTACGTAGGCCTCGTGCACTCACTCTGTGTCTGGACGGCCGCACGGGCATCTCGAACCCGTTATTACCGACAGCTTCAAAGTGGATTCGCATCGTACTTAAGCTGAGAGTAGTCTATGTTTTTATTACATCTACGAGCTGCCGAACTATGGCTCTAATATAATAAATCTAAAATTTTGCTACTGTATATTCTATACTGGACTTTCATTCTTTCTTATTGAAAAGCATTATAATACAAACCATAAATTTTATAAATAAAGGTTTGGGTTGATAATTTTAAAGGCTTTGAAGTTGACCACTTGAAGTAGAATATTGTGATCTATAGTCTAAAATGCGGTATTTCCAGAGTTTTCGTGTGTTTTTTTATTCTGGGACACCTTAACTATTGCCACGTTTCTGGCACAGGTATATGGTGCGGGTCGGACTCGCACCGCGTCGAGGCGGGCGCGTGCGCGGGGCAGCCCGTGCCGCCCGCCGTCGCCGCCTGCACCGTGCCCTGCGAGCCCGCCGAGACACTCACTTGTGACGTCGTCTGCGCTAACCCTCTCAAGTACGCTCGCTATCATTACAATTTTTAGAGTAAAAGTGGCATACCTGAATACAAAATATTAATGGTTTGCTCATAATCCATATTCTTGTAATGCTCTAAAATTACGTTTTTCTTATTACGTAAGTAAAATAATACATTTCGGAACTGAGGTAGAGCACAGCAGGAATTTCCTGCTCAAAATATGGAGCAGCCCGACTGGGGTAGTACCTCGACCTTACAGAAGATCACAGCAAAATAATACTGTTTTCAAGCAGTATTGTGTTCCTGTTGGTGAGTAAAGTGACCAGAGCTCCTGGGGGGGTTGGGGATTGGGTCGGCAACGCGCTTGCGATGCTTCTGGTGTTGCAGGTGTCTATAAGCTACGGTAATCGCGTACCATCAGGTGAGCCGTACGCTTGTTTGCCGACCTAGAGACATAAAAGAAAAAAAAACATTTCGGGATATTAAACTTGATCAAAAGTCAAAGACTTCCCATTTTGTATTTAAACTTTATCTTTGAATTTGTTTGACTAACTTTGACTCAGTTGATTGTTCTTGTAATATTTTTTTCCAAATATTTAATTCGTACATGAGCATTAAATAATTGCTATATCGTCGTTTCTATTTCAGATATCTGGATGCGTCAGATCCCGATATTCCATCATGCATATGTAAAAATGTGACACTGGAACTTCTGCCCGCCGATTCAGACTGCATTCTACCTCCAGGGTATAAAACATTTCTTCAAGAATTTTCAGTTTCCTTACTTTTAATTCTAATTAATTCTAAAATATTTTATTTTAGGATGGAATGTGGGGAAGGGAGGTCTTTACGAGCAGCTCGTTGTCTGGTAGCTGATCGTGATGTGCCGATGGACGTGTGCAAGAAATATCATCCTCTTACTGGTATATGTTTAAACATTTCAAAATATATATTCTACCAACCGATTATTATCTTTTAAACTCAGATAATATTATCAAAAATATTCCAAATGAGAAATTCAAAGGATTTTTGGTTTATATTTTGTTACCTACCGACTTTTTCATTATATCGTCTGTACCTTTGTGTCGCTTTATAATTTTTTTACTACATAGCTTTCATTCTTTCAAGGACCTCATCGTGTCCGTGAAGCGGCGACAGACGGTTTTACGTATGACGAAGAGTTTAGTGCTCTCCTGCGAGGAACATGTAGTGTGCGTTGTGCAAGGGACTGCGCGTTAGGACCCTGGACTGCTTGGGGCCCCTGCGCTGCCGAACCTGGCTCTAAGGCGGCTTTCAGATTCAGAACTAGGTATATGTATACCCTTTTTTTTTTTTTTTTTGATATCGCAGGGTAACCCATTTACGGGTGATATCCAGAATGCCCGGGTAGGCATTCCTAGACCGTATGTCGGCTTAGCACTTGGGGGTGCACTACCGACCAAAACCCCTGCGGGAGCCTTCAGCCGCTTTAATTGGAGGGTCCCGGAACTGCAGGCAACAGGATCCCTCCAGCGACAGGCTGGCCTCGGCGAAAAGACCAGACTTCTCCTCCATGGGACTGTCCGGCTCACCTCTGAACAATCCCGACGACGCCATGTCTAGCAGGACCGGGTTCACATCCCGGCCCGACAGGTATATGTATACCCTTTTTATATTGAACCAAGCTTAATAATACGTCAACGTTTCTATGTCCCATCTACAGGTTATTGAAAACTATTTAGATATTTTGTAAATTTGTGAAT
Source organism: Melitaea cinxia (assembly GCF_905220565.1). Lineage (NCBI taxonomy): Eukaryota > Metazoa > Arthropoda > Insecta > Lepidoptera > Nymphalidae > Melitaea > Melitaea cinxia. Next base: position 14,339,215 of record NC_059403.1, read on the forward strand.
TCATCATCCGATATATGTATACTGAATCTCCTTACCGTGTCTGAAAGACAGATAAAGCTATCGATCCTGGTTGTTATTATAGACATCTGATAACGATCGTTACTCATAGTTGTACCAAAAACATATAGCTACAGCTTAACCATAGCGGCGGAACACAGACAAGACAACACTTAAGCAACTGATATACGAAAGATTTATAAAGCTAGTTCGCGTGTGAAGGGAGGTGATCGAGGAGGGCTCGGCGGGCGGGCGCGAGTGCGGCGCCACGCTGCAGCGCTCGTCGTGCGCCGTGAGCGCGCCGCGCTGGCGCCTCGGCGACTGGTCCGCGTGCGCGCCGCGCCGCGCGCTCTGCGGCCGCGCCGTCATCAACCGCACCGTCACGTGCGTGTCACCAGCACACCTCAACTTACCCCCCCCCCCATTCAACCCCCTGACTAACTCGAGTTAATCGACCGCATAGTCGCGGAGTGACCCGCAAACCTTTAGCCTCCTCTGGCCTGCCTGAGAAAATCTTATGACATTTCTACGTTCTCTTTTTATATCTCCTTTACAATTTGGACCTGTTCTATCAATTGATCACTACATTGACGTAGTAGTACGTATAGGGAACCTAAACACTACCTATACCCGCGATTTCGTAATAAATAAAACAAGTGAAATTGCTTATTTTGTAAAATTCAGCATTCATTCAAGCCTACCTATACTTTCAGTTCTGGGATTGAAGATTTGATTCCCGCCCTTTGTTAGGTTATATTCATCAAATGTATTTACCTCCTACCCTCCTACAGGTGTGTAGACGGAGACGGAAACAAGCTAGAAGACATGACGTGCGAGACTTCGGGTGCGGGCCCTGCGCCATCGCGCGAAGCGACTTGCCGCGCGCCCTGCCCCGCCGACTGCGTCGTCAGCTCTTGGTCAGAGTGGAGCCCTTGTGAACAGGTATTATACATATCTCTTACTTATCATTGACTCGTTACCTACTTGTAATTGTGGAACTTGTCGTTGAAAGCAATGATCGACCACAAATGAAACGTGTAGGTTTCGAAATCTGTACTCGTATATAAAGTCGGACAATTATTTTTGTATTTATATAACTTGATCAACAAGCAAGCGTACGGCTCATCTTATGGTAAACGGTTACCGTAACTTATAGACGTCTGTAACACCAGAAGCATCGCAAGCGCGTTGCCGACCCTATCTCCAGTTGCCCCCAGGAGCTCTGGTCACCTTACTCACCAACAGGAACACAATACTGCTTGAAAACAGTATTATTTAGCTGTGATTTTCTTTAAGGTCGAGGTACTACCCCAGTCGGACTGCTCCATATTTTGAGTAGGAAATTTCCTGCTTTGCCCTACCTTCACCATTACACTGAATTCAAATTACTTGCACTGAGGTTCCTTTAGTATGATCTCAGGATAGATCCTATATATGAGATAAGCACGAGTGCTTAAGCTACGTAATTTAGTGAATTTATTTTATTCAACACGATTGCTATATATTATCTGGGATTTCATACTCGTATACAGAAAACAGACGTGTCAGCAAAACATGCCACATATTTAAAATGAAAAATAAATTTGAATCGCTCAGACGAAGTGGGGCGGTCGGCGCGACCGCACGCGCGTGGTGCTGCGCGCGGCGGACGAGGGCGGCGCCGCGTGCCCGCACCTCGTGGCCGCCGAGCCGTGCGCGCCGCACTCCTACTCCTGGCACGTGGCGCCCTGGGACGACTGCCAGCCGCTAGGTATTTCACACACACACACTTCAGCCTATCGCACTCCACTGCTGCACACAGGCCTCCACAAGTTCGCGCCAAAAATGGCGTGAACTCATGTGTGTTGTCCATAGTCACCGAGCTCGGCAGGCAGGTTAGTGACCGCAGGCCTGGCTTTGTCGCACCGAAGACGCGGGTATCTAGGTATTAACTACACCTATTTCTAACCTCTTCAAAAAACTTCGTTCGCTTTTTGTGATGGTGGTAGGCGTAAGAGACGTAATCAATATGTAAAGTAAAAATTACTGTTAAAGAAATTTATGCCAACTGTATAAAATATAAATTTGGTTTTGGTTAGTTTCATGATTTAGTTCATTTTTTATATCTATGTATATATTAATACGTGAAGAAAAATTTTGTACTCCTTTTTATGAAAATTGCGCGAACGGAGGAGTATGAAATTTCGCACACTTATAGTTTATATATAGGAGTGCAGAACGCTAATATATAAGTAGTGCATTGATTTGATTTGATTTTCCACGGGCTATTCTCCGCAACTCGACGTCTTAGTGCGCCTATTTTGCGTGGTAGGCTGGGGGCTTCATTCATGCCAGCCATTCCTTGAGGAAGCCTTGCGTTGCCGACGACTTCCCGGAGCGACCTCGGTGTCCCGAGGTGTATCGCCCTGTAGTTCGCCACACTACCGCATTCCAGCAAGATGTGTGTGGCCGTTTCTTCTGCCTCCATGCACGCTCTGCATAGGGGGCTGTCTGTAACACCTAAGTTGTGTGTTTGTTGAGCAAGGCATGTCCGGTGAAAGCCCCGACCAGCAGTCGGAGCTGGGCTCTCCCATAGCCGCGAAGTTTGCGGGACAATCCTGGGTTGATCGTCGGAAGAGCTTCCTTGGTCTGCCTGCAGGTGGTTAGGTTTGTCCAATATTCTTGGTGCATTACCTTGGTGTTGTGTCGCAGCTGGCTGCGCAGCCATCCGAAAGGCAGAGGTAGAATGGGTTCGGGTCCGTGGACCCTCATCTCCGATCCATTCCTCGCTAGTCGGTCAGCCGCGTCGTTGCCTCGCGATCCACTGTGGCCCTTTATCCATTGGAGGATAATGGTGTTTGTTTCACTTACCTTCGTCAGAGCTCGATGGCACTCGTATATTAGCCCCGATGTCATAGTGTCGCTCTGTAGGGCTTGCAGGACCGATCTGCTATCGGAAAGAATACGGATTGGAAAACCCTGTACCTCTCTAGACGTGATCGCTGTTGCAGCCATTATGATTCCCATACATTCCGCCTGAAAGACGGTTTTGTGGATTCTCAATGGCGATGATATTTTGATATTCAGGTCTTCTGAGTAAACCCCAGAACCTGTACCTGTTGATGTTTTCGACCCGTCTGTGAAGATTCTCAACTCCTTGGGGTTGATGCCTTCCCCTGGGTCTTCATGTAATTGTATTCTGTATTTTTTGTCGAATACGTACTGTTTGGTAATTCTGTCGGTGACCGCTTCGATGAGCGGTTCCCTGTTCGCCAGTTCACCAAGTATACCTGTATGTGTTACTTTTACGTTTCTCCATAGGTTTAGCTTCCTGAGTCTTACCGCGGCCGCTCCCGCCTCCTGTTGGATAAACAGATGCAGCGGCGGCAAGTTCAGTAGGGCTTCCAGGGCCGCAGTCGGGGTGGTCCTCATGCAGCCCGTAGTCGCCATGCAAGCTAGCCTTTGAAGTCGTTGTAGCTTTGCTTCGCCGGTGATTAGTTTGGTTCTCGGCCACCAAACCACTGCGCCATAGCTGATAATTGGCCTGATGACGGACTGGTACAGCCACAGAGTGATTTTTGGGGATAAACCGCATCTTTTACCTATCATTCTGCGGCACTGCCAGAAGGCTATTGTGGCCTTGTCAATCTTGCTGTTGAGATGGCTGCTCCAGTTCAGTTTGCTATCTAGAATGATTCCTAGATACTTCACCTCCGAGCTGAACTGCAGCTCCGTTCCGAACAGTCTAGGGGGATTGTAGTTCCCCAATAGTCGTTTGTTAGTGAACATTACCTGTTCCGTCTTTCTGGGATTGACGGTAAGTTCGTTGTCTATGCACCATCTCTCCACAATCCGTAGCGCCTGTTGTGTAACATTACACACGGTACTGCTGACTCTGCCGCTAATTAGAATGGCAATATCGTCAGCATACCCGATCGTGAAGTAGTTGTGCTGTAAGCTTGGCACCGACTTCAAAATTATAAAATATTTATTTAATCATTTCTGATTAACTAAATCAAAATACGAATTACTTTGTACTAAGTAAATTTATTTTTCACTTTTTAGTTTCCTGTTTGAAGTCGGTTTTTTTTGTTAAAAATTATTTATTTTTATAGAAGTATTGTATTTGACAACTGAACCTTAATTATGTTCAAACTTATATTTTAAATTAGTTATGGTCGAATTTCGACCACTGGCGACTACTAGTATAAAGTAAATAGTCTAAAATTTATTTTAGATTCGTTCATAAAAAAGAAATAATTTCTATATAATATAGTTTTTACAATCTATAAAACAAGCAGGGCTTACGTCTTTTCTAATTTCCTATTTGTTTTTTAGGTGGTTCACCATGCGGAGAAGGAGCAAAGTCACGAACAGTACGCTGCCTTCGCAATGACGGAACCTTCGTGAACGAGTCATTCTGCCCCGTTAGTATCTTTCTCGAAGACTGACTTAAAATAAGAAACTACAAAGAATTAAGTTATGTATATCTTTTCGTGTCACGATGTATGTTGGCGATAAACTCCGAAACTACTGAACCAATTTTTATCATATTTTGGAATCATCTATAATTTGGTCCAACTTGGGAGATAAGGTACTTTTTATCTCAATTGGATCCGGTAGGTGGCGTTGCTATCGGTATGTAAGTAATCAAATTTGATAGCTGTTTCCCGGGTAGAACAACGTCTGCCGGGTCCGCTAGTATAAATCACTAGCAACATTGTCCAGTTGAATATGCCCGAAGGAAATTGAAGGCGAAACAGTCCTCTAGTCACGTAGACCAGAAAATTAGTTCCAGGAATCAACGCATTAATTTTGTCTACCTAGGAAAAAACAGCTGCTGAAGCTGACGAGTCCTGGTGCTACGTACCTTGCGGTGTGGACTGTGAAGTGGGAGAGTGGAGCGCGTGGGATACCTCCGCCTGCTCCTGTGGTGACGCCTCGTCCACACGACACATGCGACGCGTACGGTAAGTGTACAGAATATATCGTCAACGATATAAGTCAATTTAAGGGTCAGAAAAACTTTGAAGGGTATGTGTAGTAATAGTCATTGAAATAAAATATTGTCAATAAAATTATTTTTCTTTGCCAATAAAATCCGAAAAAGTTGTTTCATTATAATAAGTGCAATTCGTGTCAACATTAGAAAACAATATGCCAATAAAATGTTTTATGGGATATTATATAATCAGTTATTTCTCAAAATTTTAAAACACTATAAATGACACAAAACAGACGTCCGTTCTTTAACAAACTGTCAGTCGACTATCAGTGAGCTTGCGGCCCGGTTGCAGGCCGCACCTGACGAGCGCCGTGTGGCCGGGCCGCGGCTGCCCCGCCACGGAGCAGCGCGCGCCGTGCCCGCGCCAGCCCTGCCTGAAACTCGTCTCGCGCCCACTGTTAGGCTGCCATGTACAGGTCCGATACTGTCTCTCTTATTTCCTAATCTCTGCTTTACTCTTTGGATTTACTTCTTTTATTTTTAATCCCTGGCGCAAAAAAAAAGGGTGTTATAAGTTTGATGCCAATATCTGTCTGTGTAGCTTTTGAACGGATAGACCGATTTTGATATAGTTTTTTTTACGTGAAAGCAAGTTTAATAGCTATATTTCGTAAAAATCGATTTTAATAATTCGTAAAATTGAAGCTGTTTGAAAAGTATCAGCTCCATTCCAGATTTATGTAAGGCATTTTCGTCGTGGAATTTAATTGTTGCGTTGATTTATTTTGTATTTAATAGTTTTTCTTACAAGAATTTCTTAACTACCTAAAACCATTATCCTTGTGTTATGGTAGAATATTTTAAATCGAAAATTCAGACATCGTCGGGCGAGGAAGCCGACACGGCATGCGGTTGGGGGGTGAAGATATCGCACGCGCGCTGCGTGCTGACGAGCACCACGGATGAGCCTTCTCCGGACGCATTCCTGGAACCCTGGCGCTGTGCCTCCGCTTTCCCAGGCAGGATCATCGCACCACTGTTACACCATCAGGTATCCTCTTTGAAGATTATATATTATGTAACTTGTACCCCAATTAAATAAAACGTCTAATTTCAAGACAGTACTGCGGGTTGGGCTACTTTACTGCTCGGTATTGTTAAATTCTTTGTTTATTCTTTGTTTAACGTAAGTATTTACAAAAGGCGGTTTTAATAGTACCTACCAGCCCACGTTAGACTCTTGTCACTGCAAGTTCTATAAAAAAGTATAATATTAACAATCGTTACAGGAGGACGAAGAATGTGAAGTGGAATGTGGCTGCAAGGAGTCCGAGTTAGGCCAGCCGGGTCCGTGGGGCACGTGGGGGCCGTGCCGGGGTGGTGCCAGGTCTCGCACCAGGCAACTTCTGATACCGCCGCAACGAACCTGCAGGACCAGTTCTAGGTTATCGACTAATTAATCTGTTACAATTTTTTTTTTTTTTTTTGTTGTATAACCTAAATATTATTATAATTGTATAATTGGCAAATATACACACAAACTTATTAGTTTTAACGTCAATATAATTAATATTAAAAGTTGGCGTAGAAGACAATTTTTTTTTCGAATCTTATCAAGTGATTTGTAAATATGTACAATCGCGGAGTGTAATTTATGGGGTTGGGGGGAAAGAGGGGGAGGGGGGGGGGGGGTTTCACCCCTCCGGCAGACTATTTTCGTGTAAACCCCGTTGTTACAGAGATATCGTGGTTAAAGTTTTAAGGTTAAATTTTTAAATCGGTCACTAATTTATGGGGTTAAGGGGGAAAAGGGGGGTTGGGAGGGGTAGGAATAGTGGGTTTCTACCCCCCCTGACAACTATTATCATGTAAACCCCATGGTTACGAAAATATTCTCTTCAACTCTTCACTCGACTCTTCAGACACAGAAACACAAGGCTTCGGAAACGCCATAGTAAACTCACAAATTAAGGTAAAGCTTTAGATTAGGTAAACCGAATTTCGGGACCGTGGGGGGAAGGGGGGGAGAGGGTGGGGAACGCTACCCCTGGTACCACTGTCACACCTCAGAACCTCATGGTTATGGAGATATCCATGTTTAAAGTTTTGAGGTTAGAAGAAGAATTTCGAAAGTTAGAGGAACGCTTGGCTCCGGCTGGAGGGCTGCCCTCCCTCCGCGCCTCCGCGGCACAAAAAAAACACTCTAGGGGTAGGACAGACCAAGACCACGTGGACAGTGGGGTGCTCCGATTCGGTTTTGGGTTTTTTTCGAAAAAAATTGCTTAGATTATTAAATCTTAAAAATGATTTTTATATAATTTATATTATGCATTTAATAATCTGTCTCAGAACTCAGTTTATGTTGTCTATGTCGTTAAACGTCAGTTCGTATCGTATTTTTAATAATTGTTATTGTGTTTTAAATTATCATTTTATTTCATCATTAGTTCGAAAAATAACGTGTGAAAGTCCCAAAACGGAGCATGAGTGCACGTTCCGCAGCACAACTACGCGTTATTTTGTTTAAAAGTGGCGTTATTTTGTTTAAAAGTGTCTATTCGTCAGTCGTTAAAGGTCAGTTCGTATCGTATTTTCATCTTACAATAAAAATCGTTTTTACGTAAATTTGTTGGAAAATAACGCGTGATAGTCGCAGAACGGAGCATGAGTAAACTTACCGCAGCACCAGAATTAAGGTGGAGTCAAAAATAACAAAAATTTAACCTTAACCTTATCTCTGTAACAACGAAGTTTACACGAAAATAGTCTGCCGGAGGGGTGAAAATCCACCCTCCTCCCCTCCCCCCCAAACCCCTCTTTCCCCTCAACCCCATAAATTACACTCCGCGATTGTATAGCATATCCGGAAAAACTGAGCGTTGTATTATCTCATATCCAGGTACATAACGATCGAGTGGGCGAACTGCACGGGCGACGCGGACGAGCTCCCCGCGCTGCTGGCGGGCGAGCGCGACGACACGCCGCGCCGCTCCCGGCTCGGCCACAGAAACGTCTACCACGACGGATACCTGCGTGAGTCCATTCACTAACGAACAGTCTCGCAAAGAAATCATAAATTTTTTTCTTATAACCATCGATTTTGAGCATTTGATTTTCTTTCATATTTAATTATATATATTTTTAGGAGAAAAAACTTATTTATTTAAAAAAAAGACAGAAAACCGAACACTTAACTTCTATTTATTACTAATTTTTACAAATACGACAATTATCACTAAATTAACCTTAACCACTAACTTAATCGAGAATAATGACCGAGAATTACAAATTAAATTAACCAACCAAACAACCGTTACTTTGAATATAAAAATGATCAACGCACTCGTCGTGAAACAACGACCTATCCGAAAGCCGAGAAGCAAAAACCGCCCTGAACGGGTAGGGACTGCTTTTATTATCGTTTTTGCATGACGTTACAAAACGTATTAGCGGGTAGGAAACTATTTTTATTAACACTGTTGCATGACGTCACGAAACTTATTAAAATAATCGAGATTATATATATAAGTAAGCCTATTTTAATAAGTAACAAAGTAAAAGCAATTTTACGCAATTTATAATTAATTAAAAATATTCAATATGAAAAAAAAATTACTGTGTGGTTTTATGAAACCACGATGCAAGTGAAACTTTTTCGGTTTGTAGGCATATAAATACCGCGAAACACTTGCGCGAATAAGTGAGAATACAAATGCTACACGGTCAGCTGATCCTGTTGGCCTTAACTTCTTCATAACTTGATTCCCACTCCGCGGGCAGCTGTAATGCGACATGCGATAGATGAACGGAAATTTTCGGGCGATAGAATAAAAGTTTCTCTTTAATAAATGTCACTAAAGTACGTAGTTTACTGAATTTATTTCTTGAGTCTCAAGTTTACAAATTATTGCAAACAATCCTAAATAATAGATAATTATTGTAGATGCTTCAATGATACTTTTTATATACGAGTACATTTTGATATGTTTTCTTAACAGAGGGAAGCACTTCTGTCCTGACAGTTGTATGGACGGCAACCATTATTCTCACTTGCTACGGCTCTTATATGCTGTATCGTGGAGTTCTCAGGTATTTAACACGCAGATTTTCTCGTAACTCATATTCACCTTTTTCGTTTACATACTCATAATAAATAAAATAAATTTATATTTACAGGTGCATCAGAAGCAGGAAACTGAAGGCCATTACGAAAGTTTAAGCCATAGATGAAAGAATGGCTATTGCTTTTCCTGATTACGCGATCTCGCTAATTTCAGGCTCTCTATGACCAACCTGAATAGTGCATGTTTTTACTTGTTGAATAAACATTTTAGTGTTGTGTTGTTTTTATAATTTATTAAAACTGTAATACTGTTAGTTTGTTATTTTGACACTGTTTTAACATTGTCACCTAATGTTAGTTGAAGTAATGTTGTCTGACATCAGTTCATCGTTATTGTAACCATTTCGTTGTACCTATGTAAACAAATACTTAAAATGTAACCCTATCATATCAGAAAATAACTGTCAGTACAAGTACAGTAATCGGCGTAATGCGATCAGTCTGTCCGCATGTGTGCTTCCATCTTCTAAGACGTAAATTATTATGCAGATTTAGACGATTTTTACGACTTTTCCATGCGAAAATACGTAATGTTGGTGGGGCTTTGGATTGACAATATTTCTAGCTCTGGTTACATACGTATCTTATAAATTGTCTTACTTAGCTTGGAGGTGGTCAAAATTAAAGCTATGTTTAGGATGACGCATCAATTAGTGAAAACTACAGTGGTGGATTGTAATCAAATTCAGTTGACGATCGCTTTTATATACGATAATTTCTAAAGAAATCAAAAAAGCAACAGGAGTTCAAATTATTTTCGTAAAATATTTAAATAGCTATTTCATTACTTCTATTAACGACTTATATTTTGATACGACAATTCTACTTTTAAGACAATACGTTTATACAATTAAGATAACAAAAAATGATGTGTTTTGTTTCATTTGTAATTTATTTTATATTGCAACCTGGTACCGACAAAAAAATAAGCAGGACTATAGCGACCAAACAAGACGTGACACATCATATCACATATCACTGTTAGATATAAATCGTCAACTCAATTAGGTCATCTACAGTAGGAGCCTCGTCCACTGTCCATTGTATAATAGACAAAATGCTTAAAATATCATCAAACTTAGGGCTTGGCGCACAAACCTTAATGTATTAATAGATTGTAAGCGCTAATATATCCCAAGATAAGATTTGGTCATAATCATGTATAACACTTTTACGTAGATTTACATATAAGCCCATGTATTGTGTCAAGTATGTATTTATGATGTGAGTGTGTTCTTCGTGCTTTCTTCATTAGTAGTGATTGCGTTTTTTACATTCTTTTCAACTAGACAATTTTCTACTTTACATTCTTCAATTCTTTCACCGATTACCTCATCTACATATATTCATACTACTTACGTATTAAAATCTATTTACTGTATGTGAATAATTTAAGTTGTTTCAAGAACTATATTTTATGTGCGGCTGTCATAACCTAAATCTCGTTCCTTCGTGACAATATAAATTAGGAAAATTCTAACTATCTATATATCACATTGCATACTCGATTTAGTTTATAATGAATATTCGCTATATTTCAAACCCATTCTTGAAATCTTTCATCTATACTTTCGTCTTGAAATGTATTAACCATATTATAATTATGCCATTTATAATTGATGTGAAACATGATAGTTAAGGAATCGTGTTAGACAATACAATATTTGATATTTAATAAAATTTGATTGTGTTTTATATACTAATATATTTTATTTATCCAAACCTATAATGTTCTTTTACACAGTAACTAATAAACTCATCGCCAAAGAACGCCTGTACCGGTTCTGTTTAGATTATTATTCTTAAAAAGAAATAATAATGTTGTTTAATAAAAAATTAAAGGTTGCAAGAAAATATGCCATTCAATACATATAATAAAAATGTAACGGGTCGCTGTCTGTACATGGAAGATATATAAGAAAAAATATTATTGGGACCTTTATCAAAGCAAATAATACCCAAAACAATGATTGTTAGAATTTTTGTCTGTTTGTCATGCGTATCTCAGAAACAGCTTAACCGATTTAGATGTCGTTTTCACTAATAAGACGCCGCGTTGGCGCAACGGTTACAGCCATGGATTGTACCTGTTGTGTTGGCGGTTACGGGTTCGATCCCCGCACATGACAAACATTTGGATTGGCCATACAGGTGTTTGCCTCGGTCTGGGTGTTTGTGCAGTCCTTAAGGGTCTCCCCACCGTGCCTCAGAGAGCACGTTAAGCCGTCGGTCCCGGTTGTTATCATGTACACCTGATAGCGATCGTTACTCGTAGTAAGGAATATATCCGCCAACCCGCATTGGAGCAGCGTGGTGGATTAAGCTCTGATCCTTCTCCTATATGGGGAAACAGGCCTATGCCCAGTAGTAAAATATTACAGGCTGAAGCGTTTGACTAATAAATTTTAGTAGGCTTCATTTAACATTTTCATGTCAATCGGTTCATAAATAAAATAGTTATGCCAATTTTAAGAATCACGTTGGATATGTAAACACCCAAAACGCGGACGAAGTCGCAGGCACAGGTAGTAACAAATAAAATTCTTGGGTAACTTTAAAAGAATAACATTCTGGCTCGACAGCCTCTATTGGATTAAAAATATAGAAATTATGTAATATTATAGACTATTGAAGTTTTAGAAATTAAAAAAAAATGAAACATTAAAATTACATTTATTTAACAACGTGTAATGTTGTTAGCGAATTATTCTCTAGCCTTTTGTTTCAAACTAGCGAGCGCAGATGACTCGTACTGCAAGTCAGCTAAACCTCTTTTGACAATATCATTAACCCTCTCTGCTCGAAGTTGTCGCCTCTTTTCTTGTAGATCCTTTTCAGCCATTGCTAAGTTTTCAACGTTGTTGAGGAGTACCTAATAAACATTTTCGTAAAATATAAAAAAAATATGTTAAAAACTTTGAAAACGAAGTAGCTATAAACACAATTGTATATTTATTTCTTACCTGGTGTATAGAATTGACTAACTGGACTAAGGCTTCCTTAAACTGCACAAACGCTTCTGTTGCTCTTTTATACCTGAAAATAGCATTATTATAATGCCATTAAGAAACTTGCTCTCTTTGGTAACTAAGGTGGGGCACAGTAGGAAATTTCTTACTCAAAATGGAGCAGCCCGACTGAGGTAGTACCTCAACCTTACAGAAGATTACAGCTCAATAATACTGTTTTCAAGCAGTGTTGTGTTCCTGTTGTTGAGTAAGCTAACCAGAGCTTCTGGGCGAAATGGGGTTATGGGGGGTTTTCGTGTTACTCTACGTAAGCCCTTTTATTTGGTACCAATAATGCAGGAGTGCATTAATGATATCTAGTCTAGTTAAAGACTTGGATCGCGAGTAATTTTAATACGTTGAGCTTGTTGAGCTATGAATTACATCATAGGTACTTAAATTTAGATTGGCCTTTACAAATATAATTTAAGCCTATAAAGTTACCAAATGTATCGTTCCATCACAAACACAAATGTAAACGAACTTGTGGTCGTGCATGGTGTCAGTAAATGCGTAGTCCAAGGCCAGGCGGAGAGCGCGTGCGGCGCGCGGCGCGGCGGTGGCGACGAGCACGCGGCGCGCGTCGCGCTCGCTACAGCGCGCGTGCACTAACAATCTGCACGCGTCCGAGCACGCGCGCGTGCGCTCCCACCCACTTCTGTACTCACAATTATACTTTGTAATATGTGGTGAAGCTTTAGACCCCTCCCCTCCAATGTCCCTGTCAATGTCCTCCAATGTTAATGGACGACCCCTAGGTATCGGCGCAGATATCGAGCGCTCGGCGACAGTGGGGATCGTTTTGACTATCGTACTGAGGTCGTATACAGAAAATATGTTCAGTTCAGAACAAAAATAAAAATTAATCTAATATACAAAATTCTCGTATCGCGGTGTTTGTAGTTAAATTCCTCCGAAACGGCTTGACTGATTCTCATGAAATTTTGTGTGCATATCGGGTAGGTCTGAGAATAAAACAACCTCTAAGTTATAGGGGGGGAGGGGTTAAGGGGTCAATAAAATATTATGAAATTTGGTGTGCATATCGGGTAGTTCTGTGAATCGGCCTACATCTATTTTTCGTTCCCCTAAGTTATAGGAGGGGGGGGGGTTGAGAAGGTTAATAAAATATATAGCAAAACAACGTTTGCGGGGTCAGCTAGTAACATATAAAAATGTTTACTATCTGACTCCATAAAATGTTTAACAACAATGGAAGTGTAGCATATACCCACATCCATTTATTTATTTACAATTTGTTAAATATCTCGTGAAACAACGAATTTTAATGCCCATTCGTGTACAACAGAATCTCTGATTGACGATTACAAACCGAATATAACGTATGAAAGAATGTTGCCTGGATTACACATTGGTATAATTATATAATATATGAATGTATAATTCTGGCTATCTGTAACTTAATTGAATATATTTAGGTACATATCTCTATATGTACCTAAATATATATATTCCAGTTTCCAGTATTAAGAAAAAATATACCTGGTGGTCTGGTGAAACGCCAAAGAAAAAACGAGTGTGCTTCAGATCACACAACTGAAGTAAAACTTCTTTAGCAATAAGCCTGCATAATAGGCCTTCACTGTGTTAGATATAAGACACTTAACTGGCTATGAGAAAAAGAGAGAAAGAAAACGTGTGCTCGCTCTCTTGCTCCGTTCGCCCCATCCGATCACACTTTTCGTAACGTTTCGTATGTATTCACCAGCTTACTCTCCAAGTCAAGCATACGTATGAAGTATTACTTCAAAAAACTCACGGGTTTTAAGTTATTAAAACGTATGTAACCGTTGACGTACTTCCCCACCGAAGCTAACTTCCAAACCGGCAGAGCATCATCCAGCAGCCTCAGCGCGGAGTGAACACTTTCCGCAGAAGCTCGTAACCGAGCGCTGACCAATGCTAGCGCGTCGCGCAACGCCCGAGCACGCTCACATGCGCCTTCTAATGATGTTCCAGGACGTTTATTGTCAGTCCAAATGCAACCTTTAATTATGAAGGTTATTATAGATTATAAAATAAACCTTATGTGTCTTATAATTTTTGTAATTTTTTTGATTCTGTCTGTACATCTCACTGCTTGGCATAGACCTCTTAGAACCTCTAGGACAATGGTTAGAAGATAATCTTAGCGTTACACTACTGCGGGTTGGAGGATACATTGTAAAGTTTATACTGTAGGTATCTTTTGTCAACTTTCGTCAAAATTTGGATACATTGTCTAAATTTAGAATTTTAATATTTACTCACAACCGCCATCTTCTAGAATCGCTTAACAAGCTTCTATATACAGCGCCCTCTATGTTTCAAGGCACAAGTTATCGATAGCTGTCCATTGAATACATTCTAATTAACTGGCACCAATACAGTTAAGGTTATAATTTTTGTTGGATGGAATACCTTTACCCTAGACACTAATAACAACACATTAGCTTAAATTATAGCATAAAATATACAAAATATTATACATATTTACAATTCACAACTTAAGAACTAAATATTTACAGATAGTTTTGGTATAAATCATGTCCGCGTGGAATTGTGCCAAGAATGCTGGCAGCATTTCCCCGTTGAATCGCTATGCCGATTCTCTGGGCAAAAAATGCACCAGCCCTCTTGTCACCAGTGGAGGCAATAAGGTGAGGTGTTATTTCATTTAAAAATTTTTTAGCACTGCTACTCCAAGGTCCAAGTGTTTCGACTGCAAACGGCACAATCATGTAATTTGGAATTAGTGACGAATATTTGTGCCGTTTAGTCGTTTCAGCTTTTTCCGCTGCGGCTCCCGCTTTTAAGGCTGTTTCCCTGACGTGAGACGGAGCAAGTGTGTCAACGCAGGTTGCATAAAATTAGATATATTTACTTAACAACTGCTGCAGCTGCGTATACAAAGACCGTATACGTAACAGCCGTGCGTGTAATCCTCGTCTTTCACTTTGTAAGTCTTTTTCTCGAACACGGAGCCAGTTCAGTTCGAGCTTACGCATTTCCTAAAAAATAAGGAAAGATTTGCTTAAAAATCTACTTTTATATCACGTTTTTTAACAATTTTCTACTACTCAGTAGTTCTTAAAGAATTTTCTTTGATTACCTTTCTGTTAACATTAGCCACAAAATCTTCATTTTCTGTCGCTAATATCGGACGTCTGTACAGGTCTAAATTGACGAAGATCTAAAACAACAATTAAAAGATTACTTTCTAGTTTCTAGTCTAACAATAAAATTGATATCAAATTCTGAGTTATACGCTTAGACAAGGAGGATAGGTTTGGCAATACACTTGGGACGCTCCTGGAGTTGCAGGCTTCCGTAAACGCTTAAACGACAGTAACCCCTCAATGTGAAGTATTCTTGTGCTTATTTGCCACTCTAGTTGCACACAAAAAAAAATTAACTACAAATTGTATGAGGGTACTAATGCATACCTGATGCATAGTCTTGGCATAAGATTCCAAGTTATTCGTTGGACTTGTGGTTTCTTCGAAAGTTTTAATTTCCTGAAACGGACGCGAAAGTTTTTATAATTTATACGTCAAGGAAAAAGGAAATTACAAAATTTTATTACCTGCTGTATGCTTTCAAGATTAGCAGACACAACTGCCAGTTTTTGAGCTGGATATAGCTTTTCACTATTAATAATATCTTGATCCAACCGTACGAGGGCAGCAAGCACTGTTTCTTTATTGTTTGCATTTTGCCATGAGCCCTCTGACTGTTCAAACAAAACAACATTTTGTATAAATATATATATAAGTTGAATAAGCTCTCGATATAAATAAAAAATTTCAAAGACTATATTTCTCACGATATTTTAAATAAGTAACATAAAAAATTACAATAGCATTTGAATATCCCATGGATAAAAGCCTATGAGGAGTAAAGTAGAAGATTACCTTACACGCTATTGCAGTGTGTGTTAACGAACGACAAGTGAAGTCCCTAAGAAGAGTATCAATCGCTATCAGATATTTTTGATAAATTTAAGAACTTACGTAAGGCTTTACGTTGGCACCCTTCGAGGCAAAAAACGTTTTGATAAAATAAAACAAATATTATTACCTTTTAATCAGGAACCGTCCTTCAAACCCTCAATAATAATAAAGCATTGGTCACCTATGCACCAGAATGGCAATCGAAATAAAAGCTTACCAGCCGATTCTAAAATAAAATAATACTCACGGTTGACATTGTCATTACATCAACACGCTGCGAACTAGCGATGCAGCCCATTCCATCACGACAATCTACGTTGAACTGAAAGTAACTAAACTTGGTAACACGAACATAAACTACTACGATATGTGTATTTTATTTACTTTCTAAAGATAATAATATGTCAAGGATACTACGAAACTACGAAATCCTACCAGCAAAATAGTTCTAGCAAATAATGATGTACGAACAATAAGGGCTGATCGTAGCGTGGTACAAGAATACTATAAGCACATGTAAGTACGAAAACTTATTTATTTCTCCGTATAACAGAGGCCCATAGTTTGCCCTTTTTATTTACCATTTCGTATGTTTCAGTTATTCTGGAAAAGATATCTAAATACTTTTCTATCGAATGCTAGCTGACACGATAACCTTCTTATCACTTACAAATTGCTCTTACAATTTAGGTTTACTGATTTGATTAATTTCTTATTTTTCTTTTATTGTCTTTATTATAGGGTACCTTAGAAAGAAGAATAATATAGAAAAACTTAGAATTAAAAGTATTCTTAAATTATTTCTAAACAAGGTTTTTAGGTTCATGTAGATACCAATGCAACAAAGACTGTTGATCATCTGTTGTAAGAATGTTTTGTTTATACATGTACATAAACAAATATATATTTAGAACCTTAGGGAGCGTCCATAAATTACGAGAGGTGTTTAAGGAGGAGAGGGAGTCGAGTCAAATTGACATTTGACTCGACCCCCTCCCTTAAATGAGTCTAATCTTACGTTGGAGAGAGGGGGGGCCTCGGCAAATATCACGCAATTTTTTTTCTGATTGAAACAAAAAAAATTATACTATTTTGATGCATTTTGATCCGAACACGCGACTCGATGAACGATGATACAATAACAATCCAACGCTAAACGCGTAAGAAACCCACATTTTGAAAAATCTCACGTGAGATTGGGGGTTGGGGGAGGGGGTTGAATAAAATCTCACGACATCTCACCAGGGGCGGAGGGCGGTACAGAAAATTAAAAAAAACACCTCACGTAATTTATGGACGCCCCCTTATTAGTTAGTCACGTAACATTTTCTAAGAATATATACTATCGACGCTAACCAAATACGCGTCGTACACCCAAACAAAAGATTCATTTCTTTTGTAATGCATAACAATGCATATTTTTTAAGACTGAGTTAACTAGACCGACATAACACGTTCCCTTTAATGGTGATAACATTTTCTTATTTTATGTAAATTTCTAGTATCGTCGTAATACTAGGATTAAAGTAACTTGATCCTAGTCGTAATAGTTTTCCAAATTCGTAATCCTTAAACGGACAAGGCTTAATAAGGCTCCGTAATCACACTACGAGAGAGGGAACCAAAAAATAATTTCGTGTAAACAATGAAAAACTGAGTACTCGATGTTTCTTATTTGGTCTAAAGAATCAGTTTTTATAGTTATATTCGTAATATGGATTCTTTTTGATAATTAATCCTTGTCCTAATCACATTTTAATCCAAACAAAAAAGATATAGGTACCAAATATTAATTTAACTAGCCACACGATTACTTACGGTATCCAACCTTTTAACATTATTGTTCATTTACATAATAATGCTCAATAATTAGTACTGAGCACGAATGCCGATGACAAATTACACGAAGCTATAATAATTAAGGAATGCATTAAATAAGGTCGCTATTTTTGTCGATGATAATGACAAAAAGGTATTTACTGAACTGACTTGAACTGAATCATGTCAACAAGAAACATTCTATTCCTCCATTACGGGTGGCTGATGAGTCTGGCGACCACATCGTCTTTTTTTTATATCACTAGGTCGGCAAACAAGCGTACGGCTCACCTGATGGTAAGAGATTACCGTAGCTTATAGACGCCTACAATACCAGAAGTATCGCAAACGCGTTGCCGACCAAATCCCCAATCCCCCCAGGAGCTCTGGTCACCTTACTCACCAACGGGAACACAATACTGCTTGAAAACAGTATTCCAGTCGAGCTGCTCCCTATTTTGAGCAGGAAATTCCTGCTGTGCCCTACCTCAGTTAAACTGACGTCTGCAACGTCACCGAAGATATCTGGGCTTCACTGAACAAAAAATGCCAACTTTTTGTTATTATATTATTTTTAGATTATACAGCTGTATAATCTTTTTTTTTTTACTTGTGATTATCTTATTTGTGTACACCAAACTCTTTTTAAATTGTTTATATCCTTAGAAATATTATAAATATCTACCCCCCGTCTCTCGCGGTATAAACAGTGTTTTGTTCAGCTCCGTATATTAAAATCTTTTATCTACACTAATGTTGTAACATTCTACTTATGTTTCCAATACTTGACTTATAATTACTACTGTTATAGCGCAGACAACAAAACACTCAATTTAAGCAATTTCACATGATGGTATAATATCCACATCGATATCGTAAAATCTCATTATACATCGCGCGCATGCGCGCAGCTGCGCTCTCATTGGTTAGATTTTAATGGCGGCAAAATCACTGTGACAATACACGTACGCGTGAATTTAATTAAAAGTTAAAAATGGATAGCGACGATGATATTTGTACGCCTCCGGATATTCTAGAATTGGCAACAAAATTAACTCACAATCTTTTGCCAGAAAAATCTAGAAAATTATATGAAAAAGAATATAATAACTTATTCCGACTCCGTCTACGAGCTCTACTGCTTGCCCCGCGACCGCTACAGCTGCTGGATCAATAATTAACATTAACTTTCAAAATTGTACCATCCAAAATTTGAACAATTATTATAAATAAACTATTGTCAGCTTTTACTCTTGTTGTTTGATTAATTGCATTAGTGAAGATAAAGTAGTGTATGCAACTGCATATAACACGGGTATTAAAACACTCGTTACTATTATGAAACTCGCTGCGCTCGTTTCATAAACTCACACTCGTGTTTTAATTTTAATACCCTTCATTATATGACAGTTGCATAACATTGATGTATAAAAAATTATACATCAATGTTGCATAAACTACTATTATTATAGTTTACAGTGGTTTAAGATAACCAAAAACATTATTGTGTTAAATAAATGACAATAGACTAAGTATTAGTGTAATTCTTTAAGATATCAGTGTAGTATTAGTATAATATTAGATTCAGTGAAACTTTTTTTTTTTTTCTTTTGATTAGTGTTAAACAAGTGTTACAGGATATTACAGTACGTTATTAGTCTTATAATCAATTTTACGAGTGACAATAATCTAATTTATGTTAAATTACGAAACAATAATAGTATTTGTGTTTGGACAGATTTATATTTGAATTACCTACTCATAATAAAATATTACATTCGAAACAATACGCACTTTTCTATATGGATGCATAATTTCGATGTTAGTCGCCAAAGGTGGTTAGCGCAGTGGCCGACAGTAAGAATAGATAACGTTAAACGCACGTGAGCCCCGAGTTCAAAACCTCACCTCGTCACAGTTTGTAACGTATCAGATTTTATTTATTCGGCTGTTAAAGCGGAAAAAAATGGCAACAGGTGGCGTTGCACGTTGCGATGGGTGCAAAAATGTAATTAATAATGCGAAGTTTCTTATGTGTTCAAAATGTAAATCTAAATATGAAATTGAATGTATAAACATCAGTTTGAAACAATTCAATGAAATGGACAACAAAAACAGCTGGAAGTGTCCTGAATGTTGTAGTAAACAACCAAAGGTAGGAAAAACTAATACGCCTATTCGGCAGACGGTAACAAATCCAAGTACTTGTCAAACCTCTGAAGTTTCGCCCGAAATGTCAGGCGTCACTACACGTAAAAAGTTTAGTAAAACTCAGGTTCTAAACATTTTTGAATATCATATCAAAAATTGACCGCTCCAGCGGGATTCGAACCCGCGTCTCCGACTGACCGTGTCGGCGCTCTAGCCAATTAAGCTATGGAACGATATACCCGCTAGAGCGAAATTTTTGATATGATGATTTTTATTTTCGGTTTAAGCGAAACGTGGCGCCGTCTATAGTGAGTTCTTTACAGAGACCCGTAACTATTCAAAGTTTCATATTACAATGAAAATCTTTGACAGGAGACGACACCATGCTATTATTAATACCTACGATTTTATTTTTGTGTTACCCCCACATTAGGAAGGCGGGTTCGAATCCCGCTGGAGCGGTCAATTTTTGATATGATATTCAAAAATGTTTAGAATTCCTAATGTGGGGGTAACACAAAAATAAAATCGTAGGTATTAATAATAGCATGGTGTCGTCTCCTGTCAAAGATTTTCATTGTAATATGAAACTTTGAATAGTTACGGGTCTCTGTAAAGAACTCACTATAGACGGCGCCACGGTTCGCTTAAACCGAAAATAAAAATCATCATATCAAAAATTTCGCTCTAGCGGGTATATCGTTCCATAGCTTAATTGGCTAGAGCGCCGACACGGTCAGTCGGAGACGCGGGTTCGAATCCCGCTGGAGCGGTCAATTTTTGATATGATATTCAAAAATGTTTAGAATTCCTAATGTGGGGGTAACACAAAAATAAAATCGTAGGTATTAATAATAGCATGGTGTCGTCTCCTGTCAAATATTTTCATTGTAATATGAAACTTTGAATAGTTACGGGTCTCTGTAAAGAACTCACTATAGACGGCGCCACGGTTCGCTTAAACCGAAAATAAAAATCATCATATCAAAAATTTCGCTCTAGCGGGTATATCGTTCCATAGCTTAATTGGCTAGAGCGCCGACACGGTCAGTCAGAGACGCGGGTTCGAATCCCGCTGGAGCGGTCAATTTTTGATATGATATTCAAAAATGTTTAGAATTCCTAATGTGGGGGTAACACAAAAATAAAATCGTAGGTATTAATAATAGCATGGTGTCGTCTCCTGTCAAAGATTTTCATTGTAATATGAAACTTTGAATAGTTACGGGTCTCTGTAGAGAACTCACTATAGACGGCGCCACGGTTCGCTTAAACCGAAAATAAAAATCATCATATCAAAAATTTCGCTCTAGCGGGTACATCGTTCCATAGCTTAATTGGCTAGAGCGCCGACACGGTCAGTCGGAGACGCGGGTTCGAATCCCGCTGGAGCGGTCAATTTTTGATATGATATTCAAAAATGTTTAGAATTCCTAATGTCCGGGTAACACAAAAATAAAATCGTAGGTATTAAAACTCAGGTTACTAAAATAAGTAGTGACGATTGCGGTCCTGTAACCGAGAGTAGACTACGCGAAATTATTAAGGAGGAGCTATCAAATTCCATAAATGCGCTAGTAACATCTCAGTTAAAATCAATTAACGAACAAATGACAAATTTTAGCGATTCTCTCTCTTTCATTAATGTGCAATATGAGGAAATAAAAACAATACTGGAAGAAAAAACTGCCATAATAGATCAGTTAAAAAAAGACAACGAGCTCCTTAAATCTTCAGTGAGACATCTTAACAATAAACTTAACATCGTCGAAATGCATATGAGGGAGAGTAATGTCGAAATAAATGGTATTCCTGAACACAAATCGGAGAATTTAGTGAACACTGTACTAGGAAAAGTAGTCAGCCATCAACTTTCTGTTGAGGATGTTCAATGTGTTACTCGAGTTGCTAAACTTAATAAAAATAATGATAAACCACGCTCCGTTGTTGTTAAACTGCGCAATGCGAGGCAGCGTGATGAACTTCTTTCGGCAGTGGTAAATTTTAACAAGGCCAATGTTAGCGACAAATTAAACTCTTATCATCTAGGTATTGGAGGCACGAAGAACCCTGTCTTTGTATCTGAACATTTAACTCCCGCCAATAAATCTCTCCACGCAGCTGCGCGTTTAAAGGCCAAACAATTAAACTACCGTTTTACTTGGGTTCGCAATGGAAGAATTTATATGAGAAAAGATGAATTCAGTCAAGCTAAATTAATAAAAAATGAAGATTGTCTAAAATTAATAAATTAAGAAACAAATGGTTCACGCAAGTTATAGTGTTTTGTTCTATTCTAATGCTTGAAATTTACTATCAAAACGTTAGAGGTCTAAGATCAAAGACAGACGAAGTATTTAAGAATATTTTAATTTCGGATTATAAAGCTTTAACAGAAACTTGGCTGAACTCTAATATTTATAGTAAGGAATTATTCGATACTCGTTATGTTGTGTATAGAAAAGATCGGTTATGTTCTCAGACTGGGAAGAAGGATGGAGGAGGGGTACTGATTGCGATAACACGTGAAATATCTTCTTCTCGTATACTTAATTGGGAATGCGATTTAGAGACATTATGGGTTGTAATAGAGGTAACTATACAAAACGTTGTTAAAAAAATTGCGATCTGTGTAGTATACTTACCTCCACCAGTGAAAATAGAAACTTTGAATAAATTTCTTGAGAGTGTTGATAACGTAATTAATCATGTAGAGGATATAGTTATTCAGGGAGACTTTAATATGAGCTTTATAAATTGGAATTGTAATGATAATTTTTTATATACTACTCCGTCAAATTATGCTACTACATTGGGTTATGCTTTGATTGACTTCTTATCTATTAATAGCTTTCACCAATATAATTGTGTTAAAAATTGTAACGATAAGGTTCTAGACCTAGTATTAAGTAATTTATCGAACATTTCAGTACGTAACTCTCCAGATATGCTTAGTAAACTAGATCCGTTTCATCCAAATTTGTTAATAGTTATTAGTGATACTCGCACTGTCTTCGGTCGAAATGTTGTTCAAGGTATGACTATTTTAAAGCCGATTATGAATCCATTATTAATGACTTAAAAAGCATAGATTGGTTAGAAAAGTTTTGTGCCTGTAATGATGTTAATGCCATGGTTGCAATGTTTTATACTTCCCTATCTAGTGTTATAGAGGAATTTGTACCGACTCGTAAACCACGCAATGCCAAGTATCCCATATGGTTTAATAGAAATTTGATTAGATTATTGGTGGAAAAAGATAAAATTCGTGCAAAACTCAATAAGTACAAAAATCCTAGAGATAAATTAGAATTTAAAATACTGCGGAAGCGCTGTCATAAGCTTTTTAATAATTGTTACGCTGAATATATAAACAGGACTCAGACTAATATTCATAAAAAACCTAAAGCTTTCTGGAGTTTTTTCAAAAATAAGAAGGATGCCGAATCGTCTATACCTGCATCAATGACATTGAATAACGTAACAGCTAACTCTGGTTCCGAGATCGCAAATCTCTTTGCCGTTCATTTTTCGTCCGTTTTCACACATAACAATAATGCTTCTCCAACCAGATTTTCTAATCCTAACATTCCATATATAGGTAAAATAAAGTTAAACGAAAATTAAGTATTAAAAGTAATAAAATCTCTGGATATACAAAAAGGTGCTGGTCCGGATAATCTTCCTCCTCTTTTCATCAAGCGGTGTAGTTCAGCTATTGCTTTTCCACTAACCCTTATTTTTAATCGATCGTTAAGGGAGGGAGTTTTCCCTGAAGAGTGGAAAAAGGCGAGAATTGTTCTCGTACACAAAAAAGATGATCGCATGGATATACAGAATTATAGTCCAATATCGATTCTCTCGTGCTTTGCAAAGCTATTCGAAAAGATATTATATCCGGTAATATCGAACCATTTTGAACGTTTTCTTACAGGTGCACAGCATGGTTTTAGGAGGGGTCTTTTTGTTCAAACCAATTTATCAGTATTTATCTCTGATTTGTCGCGCGCGATTGATGATGGACAGGAGGTTGATGCAATTTATACTGACTTCAGCAGTGCTTTTGACAAAGTCGATCATGTCTTGCTAATCCAAAAGCTGGGTCAGTATGGGATTGAGAGTGCTTTATTGAAATGGTTTGAGTCGTATTTAAGCAAGCGGCCCCAAAGTGTTGCTATCAATGGCTTTGAGTCTGGTACATATTTAGCGAATTCCGGTGTACCACAAGGATCACATTTGGGAGCACTCTTATTTCTGGTGTTTATTAACGATATTACGAGTAAAATAAAACATTGCACAATTTCTTTGTTCCCTGACGATTTAAAAATTTATAAAACAATAAGTAATAATGTAGATGCAAGTTTAGTTCAGGAAGATCTTGATGCTATTTCCACATGGTGCTATACCAATAACATGAATCTCAATGTTAACAAATGTTTCTTTATCAAATACACAAAGAAAAAAAACCGCTTGTTTCAAGCTACTTAATTGGTAATAAATCACTTCAGGAAGTGGCGGAAATTAGAGATTTGGGAGTCATTATTGATAAGAAATTGACATTTAGATCCCACATTGACAAGGTGGTTACGAAAGCGGCTCGTTTGCTAGGTTTTATTAGACGTAATACCAACGGTTTCTCTTGGTCTACAAAAATTGTTTTGTACAATGCCATGGTTCGCAGCCTTCTCGAATATGCTAGTGTTGTTTGGAACCCCACCTATATTGTGCACTCACAGCGCGTAGAAAGTATACAACGTACTTTTACGAGGTATCTTGCTTTTTCTGCCAGTTGCATCTCACACAGACAGCCATACAATCAACGATTGGCTTGGTTTGGGATGATGAGCCTTCGGGACAGGCGCGCACTTCTCGAGCTATGCTTTTTATATAAAATTCTTCATCATGATGTACATTGTAGCAGCTTGGCTGAGCATATATCTCTTTCAGTCCCACGTAGGTACCCAAGAAATAAAATCCATGACATCTTTTATATTCCAAAATCAAAAACTCATATGGGAAATCAGGCGCCCGTGGTTAAACTGTGTTTGAATTATAACAAAATTGCAAAAGATTTACCAGGCATTGACATATTTGGTAATCATTATGATGCATTTAAAAAGAAACTTAGTGCTCATTTTCACAAATAATATAGTTTGTTTTTTCTTTTTTAATATTCTCTTTTGTAACCTTTTTTATATTCTACTTTGTAATCCTTTTTTTAAGTAATTAATAGTTTTATTTTGTGTTATGCAAGCTGTAAAAAAAATTGAATGTTATGCATGCTAGTTATTGATATATGTATTAAGGACCTTACTGTATACCTAATGTGCTTATTATAACAATGTAAAAATATGTATATTGTTAGTATGCTTAAATAAATAAATAAATAAATACGAAAGTAACTCTATCTGTCTGTCCGTCGCGCTTTCACGCAAACTACTGAACCGATTTAAATGAAATTTAGTTCACAGATAGTCTTGAGTCTGAGAAAGGACGTCTAAAGCTTTTTAATGTGAAAAAAGGGATGTAACGGGTTGAAAGGTGGGGATGAAAAGTTATATGGAAGTATCGTCATATTTAGAGCTAGAAACTTGAAACTTATTTTTTAAACTGTTCAATAAATATGACATTCAAAGTTTGTAAAAACTTTACCCTCAAGAGTGTAAAATAACAATAGGGAATAGAAGATGGCAGTTTGTATGAAAATATGTAAGGTTTATGAGAATATTTTATAAGTTTGCGACAAGAAAAACATTAGAGCTATTCTGATGTCCAAAATAAACGAAAACATATATCCAAATAATTGTGTTTGCTCGCAAACGAAAAAAAAACCGACTTCAATTACATCGACAAGTAATACAACGTAGACCGACGAAAAAATAGTCTAGCAACTACGCGTTATCAAAGATTACTCAAAAAGTAGTTATCAGATCTCGATAAAATTTATATGTGACCACATGATAAACATCAGCTTTCGATTAAATTAAAAATTATCAAAATCGGTACACCCACTAAAAAGTTATTACGGATTTTCGAGAGTTTCCCTCGATTTCTCTAGGATCCCATCATCAGATCCTGGTTTCCTTATCATGGTATAGAACGAGGAATATCCCCTTTCTAACAAAAAAAGAATTATCAAAATCGGTACATCCAGTACAAAGTTATGCGATATAATACAACGTAGGTCGACGAAAAAAGCGTCAAGTAAAAACGCATTATTAGATATAACTCGAAAAGTAGTTGTTAGATCTCAAATAAATTTAAATGGGACCAATTGGCACACACCACCTTTCGATTAAAACAAAATTTGTCGAAATCGGTCTACCCGGTCAAAAGTTCTGATGTAACATACATAAAAAAAAAAAAAAAAAATACAGTCGAATTGAGAACCTCCTCCTTTTTTGGAAGTTGGTTAAAAATGATCATCAAAGTTCACACGGACAAATTCACAAAAATGCAAAAATTATGTTTTATATAAAGTACCTACAGTATGCGTTAAGTGGAGCTTTATGTGTTCAAATGTCAAGAAGTGTCAACGTTGACTTCCCCCTCCCTACTCCCAATTCAATAGAATCAGACTCATCTTGTCATATCTTCTAAAAGTTATTATATTTTTGAGTTGCTAAATTATTTTTATTTATATTTTGATTTATTTAATATTATTTAGTACATAGTCAAGTGCTCGTTAAACGGATACCTGGTAAGTGCACTTAATTGATTGAATATCATTTAAAGTGCCACATGTCCTTCCGAAGATTTCAAATTCAACTTTTACGATAACGAATTCATTTAATATTTCTTTCAGAAAGTCGAGGAACAGAGTAAGGAGACCATAGGCCTCGGCCTTTGGCCATTAAACATTGAAACAACTGTAAATACTGAAAAAAAAATTACTTAAAGCTCTGCCATACCCAAATTAAGATATTTCATAATATTATATATATATATATATTTTTTTTCATTATAACGATGTCTCAGTGGAATAACCCTTTCTCTTACAACCAATATCCAAATACTCCAAATACTTGGAACGGCACTTATAACAACCAATATCAACCTTATTATCCAAACCCAAATCAAAGTAGACAATATGACCCTACTAACCAATACGTTAGTTTTGATGAGTTTTTATCCCAAATGCAAATTTCCAATACTCCTCCTGCCAATGCTGCTAACTACAATAATATGCAATATCAAAATTATCAAAGTGCTCAATATAACAATGTTCCCAATTATCAAAATGGGTCAACACCGCAATGCTCTCAAGCAGAGTATTCGTACGGATCGAACACTGCCAATTTTCCTAATAATGAAGAATCTTATCAATCTAATGTACATAATCAATATAATCAACTGAGTTCAGACCAAAATAATTATACAAATGAGATGGTCTTTAAATCTAAGCTAACACCAACTGCTACTGAATTCGTACCTAAAAGTTCTAAATCAAAATCTCCTGTTATCCCCCACGATGAACCCCCAGAAGGATCAGATTCATCAGTAAATACATCAGGCAAATCTTCTACCAATTATTCTAAGCCATCCAGTTCAACTAACTGGAGAGAAAAGCCGCATAGTTCACAGGGTAGTAGTTCAACTAGTAATGATACAAGTCAGATGCAAAGATCCTCTTTTAAATGTCAAGAGCCAAATAGAAAAAATAAAGATGAGTCCAAACCACATAATCAAGACAGTTATAATGACTACTCTGAGTCACTAGACCAAAACACTACTAAAAACAATAAAGATTCCTCAAACCGTCCCAATGAAGTGAATAATAGGAACCGCAATCGTGCTAAAAACCGATCCTCTACCAATAATCAAACCCAGGAATCTAGCTACCGCAATCAAGACTATAATAACCAAGACTCTAGTAGTCGTAGATCTTACAATCGAAACAGTGATTTAAATAGCTTTAATCATGACACAAATTCTTGTAATGGTGAAACAAGCAATCATTTGCACAACGAAGGGGGCCAATCGAAATACAACTCTAAGGCTAAAAACAGAGAGTCTGATGCAGGTCGAACTTTTTACAACAGTCATATATCCAAAGAAAGTCAAGATGTTAGAAATGGAAGGAACGACGGAACTAGAAATAGGAAATGGGCTGGCAGTCAAAGATTAAGAGCAGCAGAACGAAACATTACAGAAGATGAACATTACGCTAACTCATATTTGAATTATAGGGATGAGAAAGCAAAAGATAATGTGCAAAGTCCAATGAGGGGAAAAAATAAACCTCAATCAAATGTAGGAGGTAGTTATTAAATTTGACTATGTCCATAATTACCACAGCTATATAGTACTTTAAAATTAACCTAAAATTTTCATACATTTCAGAAAATACTGAAATGACTCAACGAGAACGCCTTAGTGAACAACTTGATAAGGGAACTCTTGAATGCCTCGTGTGTTGTGAAAGAGTGAAGCAAACTGACTCTGTGTGGTACTGCAGCAACTGTTACCATGTGTTGCATCTGCGCTGTATACGAAAGTGGGCTATAAGCAGTATGGTCGGTAAGTTATCAACTCAACTATTCTAATATTTTATTACTTACAAATAAATTTATATAGCACAACAATACTTTTTGACTACTATAACAATAATAATAATTTTGTTGTTTATTTAAATGTGCAATTATTACACATACTAAGGTAACTATAATGACTTGTCTCGAATTACAATACTGTACTTAAACAATATTTACAGATTTAAAAAATAATGAATTTGTGGATGTCCTTTATTCTTTATATGATTATATAATGTATAACTGAGAAAGTCCAGTAATTGTTAAAATAAGTACAGTATTTCTATAATTACGATAGAAATATATTTTTTACATTACTACTATTTAATATTATTTAAATACAATAAAAATTTGCATTATTGCTTACAGAAGGGAAATGGCGTTGTCCAGCTTGTCAGAACACCAGTCAAGATATACCAACTGAGTACAGATGCATGTGTGGGGCAATAAGGAATCCAGAGTATCAGAGGGGGTCGACCGGCGCCCACACTTGTGGCAAAGCTTGCAAGAGACTAAGGAGCTGTCCGCACCCATGCACATTGTTATGTCATCCTGGCCCTTGTCCACCCTGCCAAGCCACTGTTATGAAGTAAGTTTTATTAAGTATTAGCAACCTGCCCCATAACCGAGCTTCCATGTATACAAATTATTGTGACAGTTTATAAATATAAAATAGGTTTTTGAAGCGTATTTTTAAAACTGAAATCGCAAGGGTATTTATTTAAATTCTATAATGTAAAGGACAATATAATCATTGTCAAGTTGCTAAAGTACATAATTATTATTTAGTATAAATTAATCTATACATATAATAAAATGGTAGGAAAGTCAAAACTGTAAATTGAATATTTTTTTAAAGGAATACTTGGGGTGTGATCCACTATCGACACCGAAGCCAAAAATATGGTTTTTAG
Source organism: Melitaea cinxia (assembly GCF_905220565.1). NCBI lineage: Eukaryota > Metazoa > Arthropoda > Insecta > Lepidoptera > Nymphalidae > Melitaea > Melitaea cinxia. The sequence continues at coordinate 14,368,634 of NC_059403.1, forward strand.
AATTTTTGTCTGTTTGTCTGTATGTATGTCCAGGATAAAGTCAAAAAGTACTGCATGGATTTACTTCGAATTTGGCACGAATATTATTAAGAAGTCGGGTCAACATATAGGCTACGGGGAACGAGCAGTGAACCTTTATTTCTTCAACGCATTCTGTAACAACGTGTAATCTAACGACGCATATTTGAATGTTATTATTATGTTAATAACCATGCTATAAGCTAGCTTCACACTATAAATAAAGACATGCTGTAGTATATTTTGTATCAGCATTGCATCCGTGCGAAGCCAGGGCGGGTCGCTAGTTAAATAATAATATAGATATGAAAAGAAACTTCGAAACATTCCAAATTACAAAAATCTGTATGCTAATTTTAATCACGTAATCAATCATGTATTATAGTAGGGGAGAGCCTAACAGATAGTGTGAGTTTGACGAAAGTAAGGTTCAAAATAGTAAAATTCCTTTAGTTAGGTATTTGGTGAACGGCCCCTAACAGTATATGTGTGTATAAAATTTTGACATATAGGCAATGCGGTTGTGGAACAGAAACCCGCTCAGTTATGTGCAGCAGCAAGCTGGAGCAAGTCTGCGGGCGGCAGTGCAGTCGTAAGCTCGAGTGTGGAGTACACTCTTGCACAAAAGATTGCCACGAAGGTCCCTGCGGTCCTTGCAAGGAAGTCGTCACACAAGGTTACATTTGAATATTTTATTGATTAGACGGTTACTCAGATTACTTTCCATATAATTTTTCTACTAGTAGCTCTTCTATATATGAGTATTTTTCTGTAAACTGGACAATATTAAGATAAATTTTTTTTCGAGAAACAATCTCCTGGTTAAAATTTTTATAGTTTTTTTTTTTTTTTTTTTTAATATCATCATTGGACAAACTTAAAAAGCATATGTAGCACTACATAGAAATAAAATAAGAGCCATAACAAAATTGACATTATAGTATTATAAAAAAAAATTAACAAATTATAAAATGAAGCCCAGGTTACGAAGAAATTACACATTTATTTGTTAGTAGAATATTATGTATGGAGTAATTCTTCTATTTATGTACGTATAATAGGGTACTTTCGGTAGTGAAAAATAAATTATATTTGATAAAAATTAAAATTTATGTACAAATACACTTAAATATTCTGATTTGGAATCGTAAAAGCACATTTTATTATATTGAAATTAAAAGTCGTATATTTTAATCTGTATATCACGTGACCTAAAACACGACCCGCCATGATATGACGTCATACAAACAATAACAAAAACAAAGTTCTGTTAGAGCTGTAAACAGCTACTTGTGCTCTTTCGTTAGTGCATTTCATTTGTACCTAAAATGCAAAAAGGTTTTGTAAAAGCAGATAGAAGAAGATACGAATCTGCCAAAAATTAATTCAATGATGGTTGCAAAGTTTTTTGCATGTAATCCAGAATCCTGTTCTGCCGAATTTCGGAATGTTAAATATAAATTAAAACATCTTTGTAAGTATTACTTGTTATATTATACTGTTTTTTTTTTTTTTTTTTTTTTAATGTAGGTATACTTAATTTGAAAAATAATGTTAGAAAGTGTTAGTTTATGTTTTATTCCATATGTTACTGCCAAATTAAGACTTAATTGTTTTTTTTTAATGCTAGTATTTGTACAGCTAGACACTAGACACCAACGATAGCTATTGTAATTCATTATTTTACACAAAAACACCAAATATTTGTAGCTGTTAACGTTGAACGACAAAGAGTATATGTATAAAAAAAAAATAATAATAAATAAAGTATTGAACTTTTGACGTATTCAACGAGTTCGGTCTTACATACGTCATACACGACTTTTGTTGCTAACAATATTACGTCACCAAATGGTTGATAGACTGTTTTAATGTGTGGAAAATTTATTTTGATGATGGGCATATGGTACAGAACCGTGCAGAATGATCCCTGGAGAATACCATGGTTTGATGAATGCAAGCTGAGTAGGAATACGTTAACTAGACTTAGACTCCGTTCCGGTCATATTCCACTTAATAAGTTTGCTTACCTAATGAAAAAGGTACCATCTCCGTTGTGTACCGAATTAGTCCTTGTGGACTAAAGCTCCTTAAATAAAGAGAAAAAAAATGGTTGATTGCGTTTTCGCGGAAATAAAAAAGGTTTAAAATGTAATTTAATTTCATGGCATGAAAGCGTTATTATTTTGCCGAAATATATTTTTTTGTGACTTTTTATTAGAAAATCAACAATTTGAGGTACTTTTTCGAACATAGTGGAATACCCTATGGTTTAGTTTACTTTTTGAAAAAAAGAATAAGTTATATCACTCGGCTGTTACTAGCCGCATAAGCATTATATTACGACCATATGTGTATGTTAAAGAAAAAAAAAACAAGTTTTTTACATTTCTTATTCGTGCAATGTGCCACTAGTAACTTACAAAAAGCAGAAAAAATGATTAGGTTTTACTGTGCAGTGTGCTACTGCCCAGCGGCCCGGTCGCGTTCAGTGGCGTGCACGGCGGAGTCAGGGACGGCAGAGAGGTGGTCGTGTGCGGCGGAGTGCGGGCGCGTGCTGGCGTGCGGCGCGCACGTGTGCCGCGCGCCGTGCCACGCGCCGCCCTGCGCGCCCTGCCCGCTGCGCCCCGACAACGTGCCCGCCTGCCCCTGCGGGAACACCAGGTACCTCTACACGTCACGTCGCACTGTTGTGTGCCGGCGTGCGGCGCGCACGTGTGCCGCGCGCCGTGCCACGCGCCGCCCTGCGCGCCCTGCCCGCTGCGCCCCGACAACGTGCCCGCCTGCCCCTGCGGGAACACCAGGTACCTCTACACGTCACGTCGCACTGTTGTGTGCCGGCGTGCGGCGCGCACGTGTGCCGCGCGCCGTGCCACGCGCCGCCCTGCGCGCCCTGCCCGCTGCGCCCCGACAACGTGCCCGCCTGCCCCTGCGGGAACACCAGGTACCTCTACACGTCACGTCGCACTGTTGTGTGCCGGCGTGCGGCGCGCACGTGTGCCGCGCGCCGTGCCACGCGCCGCCCTGCGCGCCCTGCCCGCTGCGCCCCGACAACGTGCCCGCCTGCCCCTGCGGGAACACCAGGTACCTCTACACGTCACGTCGCACTGTTGTGTGCCGGCGTGCGGCGCGCACGTGTGCCGCGCGCCGTGCCACGCGCCGCCCTGCGCGCCCTGCCCGCTGCGCCCCGACAACGTGCCCGCCTGCCCCTGCGGGAACACCAGGTACCTCTACACGTCACGTCGCACTGTTGTGTGCCGGCGTGCGGCGCGCACGTGTGCCGCGCGCCGTGCCACGCGCCGCCCTGCGCGCCCTGCCCGCTGCGCCCCGACAACGTGCCCGCCTGCCCCTGCGGGAACACCAGGTACCTCTACACGTCACGTCGCACTGTTGTGTGCCGGCGTGCGGCGCGCACGTGTGCCGCGCGCCGTGCCACGCGCCGCCCTGCGCGCCCTGCCCGCTGCGCCCCGACAACGTGCCCGCCTGCCCCTGCGGGAACACCAGGTACCTCTACACGTCACGTCGCACTGTTGTGTGCCGGCGTGCGGCGCGCACGTGTGCCGCGCGCCGTGCCACGCGCCGCCCTGCGCGCCCTGCCCGCTGCGCCCCGACAACGTGCCCGCCTGCTCCTGCGGGAACACCAGGTACCTCTACACGTCACGTCGCACTGTTGTGTGCTGGCATGCGAAACCACTGGTGGACATAGGCCTCTCCAAGCTCGCGCCAAACATCCCGGCTTCACGCACACAGAACGTTTGCTCTAATTTGTTTATCGCACTTAAACCCAAACTACAATTTACCATGTCTATTATAATAAGAATCACCCAGTTTAAATTGCATGACTACTGACTTAAAAATCGCAATTTTATTACATTATATGACATTTTTCAAGCAATGTACACTACCTCTACCTTTTGTATTCATTCTCTTTTTCTGATTTCAGAATAAGCAAAGATCAACGTAAAACATGCACAGACCCAATACCTCTCTGTGGCAACATTTGCGCCAAGCCACTGCCTTGTGGTCCGCCCGGAGACAAGCATTTTTGCAAAGAGAATTGTCATGAAGGTAAAATTTTACAGCTTAAATACAGAAGTATATTATACAGTACGAATTTCACATTTTACTGTGTTTTAAAATTGTAAATATTTAAAAATACTAACTGACCCGGCGAACTTCGTACCGCCATGTTTTATTTCTCTAATCGCAACTGAGGAAATAAAACCTTTCCGGTAAAATCGAATTAACTAAATTGAAAATAAAAATGGAGTACTCAATTGAAAAATTCATATTGTTGTACAAAATGCGTGCGATATATTATTATTATTTTTTGGATGTCAGGTGGGCTGACAATATATTAGACGAATTATAATTTAGAAGAATTATATTTAGACGTTTAATATGTTATAATAGATACATACAATTTTATAAATACTCATATAAATTATATAAAAAACGAGTGTGCTTTAGACCACACGACTGAAGTAAAACTTCTTTAGCAATAGACCTGCACTGTGTCTTAGATATACGAAACGTAACTGGCTAGGAGAGAAAGAGAAAGAAAATGTGTCGCATCTCTCTCTTGCTCCGGTCCCTCACCGATCACACTTTTCGTAAAACTCTCGTCATGCATTCAACAGCTTACTTACCAAGTCAAGCGTGAGTAATGAAATTTTACTTCAATAACGAATTTACATATAGAGTTACATAAAGAAATATAATTATTATTGTACAGGAGCGTGTCGCGTGTGCCCGGACACGACGCTGTTGCAGTGCCGCTGCGGACACTCCAGCCGTGAAGTGCCGTGCGCGGACCTGCCCGACATGCTGAACAACGTACTGTGTCAAAGGAAGTGTAACAAGGTAACTTACCTCCCATCACCTATGTATACCTACTCGTGTGGAAATAACATAGAAGTATGGTTCATTAGACCATTAGTGTGCAGTGACTCTTATTCTGCTGTGGAGGCTGTGAGTTTAACATTTGCCCTGGATCTGGGTGTAGTCTATTTATATGTAAATTTATCGAAAAGAAAAATAGCTATATCAGTTGTCTATGACCAGTGTTACCTATAACAAGTATTAAATTGCTTAAAAAACTGGCGCAAAATTCCAAAATCCGATAGGGTACTTTCGATAGTGAAAAATAAATTATAAAATTTGATTAAAATTAAAATTTATTTACAAATACACTTAAATATTCTGATTTTGGAATCGTAAAAGCACATTATTGTTTTATTTATTTTATTCTGTATATCACGTGACCTAAAACACGACCCGCCATGATATGACGTCATACGAACAATAACAAAAACAAAGTTCTGTCAGACCTGTAAACAGCTAGGTACATATCTATCAACTTTAACTTCAAGGATTAATACTTGTGCTTTTTTGTTAGTGCATTTCATTTTTACCTATTTATTTATTAAAATGCAAAAAGGTTTTGTAAAAGCAGATAGTACGAATCTGCCAAAAATTGATTCAATGATGGTTGTAAAGTTTTTTGCATGTAACCCAGACTTCTGTTCTGCCGAATTTCGGAATGTTAAAACATCTTTGTAAGTATTACAATGTAGGTATACTTAATTTGAAAAATAATGTTAGAAAGTGTTAGGTTATGTTTTATTCCATATGTTACTGCCAAATTAAGACTTGTTTTTTTTTAATGCTAGTATTTGTACAGCTAGACACTACACACCAACGATAGCTATTGTAATTCATTATTTTACACAAAAACACCAAATATTTGTAGCTGTTAACGTTGAACGACAAAGAGTATATGTATAAAGTATTGAACGAGTTCGGTCTTATATACGTCATACACGACTTTTGTTACGTCACCAAATGGTTGATAGCGTTTTCGCGGAAATAAAAAAGGTTTAAAATGTAGTTTAATTTTATGAAGCATGAAAGCGTGTTTATTTTGCCGAAATATTTTTTTTTTGTGGCTTTTTATTAGAAAATCAACATTTTGAAGTACTTTTTCGAATATAGTGGAATACCCTATTCTTAACAAAATACAATTCATAAAAATCGCTAGCGTGTTGTCGATCATACCCGCGACACTCTCTACGAGCTCTGGTCACCCCAGTAACAAAAACTGTTTGAAAGCGGTATTATTTAGTCGAAGATGTTTATCAGTGTTGCGTGTGTGCAGAAGCTGTCGTGCGGGCGGCACCGCTGCCGCACGGCGTGCTGCGCCGCGCAGTCGCACCGCTGCGCCGTGGTGTGCGGCCGCACGCTGTCGTGCCAGCTGCACCGCTGCGAGGAGTTCTGCCACACCGGCCACTGCGCGCCCTGCCCCACTGTCAGTGAGTACATGGCCGTACACTTTATCTGTAGCTATTGGCCAGTGATAAACTAAGGATGGTCGGGGATTCGAGTCTTACTTTTTATATAGATACAATTGGGTCGGTAAACGAGAGTACGGCTCATCTGATAGTAAGAAGTCATCATAGCTAATAGATAACTGCAACACCAGAAGCGGCTAGACACTGCCCCATTTGGGCTGTTCTAGATTTTGAGCAGGATATTTCTTGACGTGCCCTACCTCGTCGCTTGGCGCAGGTTTTATTATACAGAAAATTTTCATTTCTGTATTTGGACAAGTTGGTTAGAGGCTTCTAAGTTTTATATTCCAAGGAAACAATTTTCGGAATTTAGAAATATTTTTTAGAAAAGTAGTCAGTGAATATTTAGCACGGAGAGTAAGCGAGGCCGTGGCGGCAGGTTTCTCGGAGCTGCGCTGCGCGTGCGGCGCGGAGGTGCTGCTGCCGCCCGTGCGCTGCGGCAGCCGCCCGCCCGCCTGCGCCGCGCCCTGCCGCCGCGCGCGCGCCTGCGGCCACGAGCCGCACCACGCCTGCCACCCCGGGGACTGCCCGCCCTGCGTCGTGCTCACCACCAAGAGGTGCTACGGCGACCACGAGGTAAGCGAACCCCTCTCAAACCTCTGTGGCCATTATTCTTCTAATTTGTCTAAACGAAGAGAGGGAGAGAGAAACAACTGGGTTTCCGCAGACGACATCCAATTGTAAGTATAAAATTAATCCGAGTGAGCTGTTTGTGAACTGGTGACGTAGTTGAAGGTAGAAAAGCAAAAAAAAACTAGTACTAAATGATTCTATAAATTAGCTATACTATTAAAATTAAAAAAAAAAAAAAACTTAGCGTATTTTATATATTGCTATAATAACTCTATCAAGATCTAACGCATTTGTTAAATTAATATGTAATTGTCTTCAGGAACGTAAAACTATCCCTTGTTCGCAAGAGGAGTTTTCGTGCGGTCTTCCCTGCGGCAAGCCTCTACCTTGCGGCAAACACACTTGTATAAAAACATGCCACAAGGGACCCTGCGATGCTGGCAAGTGAGTAATGATTGACGTAAACAGGGCATTACAACATAGGCTTTTAAGCATAAATAAAATCCTATCCTATAAATTTTCTGAAATTGTTTTTAAGCTATTGCATAGCTTTTATCACGGGCTTTGAGCGCGGCGACCGAATCAAGAAATTCTGTAACGAAAATAAAACCTAACACCCCCCCACTCCGCCTACCACGTAGCTGGGCCGAGCGTTCGCTTAACATGTATATAAATGGTATAATGTTACGACTGTATGAAGCTCGCACGGATCGAAACGAGCTGCTCCGAAATCGGACGAATACGAAAGCAGCTGTTTGTGAAAAAGTATATAGGTGTATAGGTATCTATCATATCTTTGTAATGCCACACTCACCGCATGTGCGTCCTGTAAGTATACATGTAGGTATATATGTATACATAGGTGTACCTTTGTACAACAGTGAATAGCAGTTGCTGGCGTAAAAGGTGTAACTTGAATTAATTATTATCAAAGAAAAAAAATACTGCATAACTAAAAAAAATAAAATAATTATAATTGTATAAGTTGATAGAAAAGCTATGAAATAGCTTTACTGCAGCAGTCCCCGAGTCATCATCATCATCATTACAGCCTATACAGTCCACTGCTGGACATAGGCCTCCACAAGTTCACGCCAAAAATAACGTGAACTCATATGTTTTGCCCATAGTCACCACGCTGGGCAGGCGGGTTGGTGACCGCAGTACTGGCTTTGTCGCACCGAAGACGCTGCTGCCCGTCTTCGGCCTGTGTATTTCAAAGCCAGCAGTTGGATGGTTATCCCGCCATCGGTCGGCTTCTTAAGTTCCACGGTGGTTGTGGAACCTTTGCTACGTGTTAAAAAATTGCTTGTTGGGTTAGAGAGACACCCACAACTCCTAACACGAGACACAAGAGAGAGAGTAAAAAAATCCTACAGAAACTTAATCTTCTTTTTCAACAACTCACAAAATCAACTTACACTTAAGCAAAGCTTATACCATAAGAAACTACAATGACTCACCCACAATAAATTGCACTCAGCTCTTAAGACGGCGAGAGAATCCAATCCAAAAAGAGAGGCCCCGCAACACTCGCCCTGAGGCTTATATACCCTAGCAAACCCCCCGCGCGTCGCGACACAACTACACTCTAAGGTGCACCGCGACGCAGTACAATACGAGGGTATTCCAAAATTAAATCAGTCGCCTAGAAAAAGTAAATAGCAACGCTAATGCATAACTGCTATTATACATCAGCAGGAACGAAATCAGGCGCTATTAAAAATATATGCTACACCTTGTTATCCCTTAGTCGCCTCTTACGACACCCACGGGAAGAGAGGGGGTGGCTAAATTCTTTAGTGCCGTAGCCACACAGTCCCTGAGTGCCACATGTTTTTTTTTTTTAGCTGTTTAAGCCTGTGAATTATAATTATTTAAAGTAACTAATAATGATTTAAGTATATTAGACGTTAATTTAGTTGATAAAATAGACCATTTTATTATATTCTTGCTTTGCATACGTAGAGCTCTTACTACACAACTCTGCTAGTTTGCCGGCTAAACATCAATTATATTTATCGATTCTATCGAATTCGTAGGCTAGTGAGAATTAATTGTAAACTAAATTTCTCATTTATGTCAGATGCACGCAGCCGTGCACGGAGAAGCGCCCGAGCTGCGGGCACCCGTGCGCGGCGCCGTGCCATAGCGGCAGCGGTGGGGCGTGCCCCAGTGGGGCCCCGTGCCGCCGCCCCGTCGTGGCCACGTGCCCTTGCGGTCGCCGCAGTGCTGAGCGCACCTGCGCGGACAATGCGAGGGACTATGCCAAGTGAGACTATTATAATATTACAATACTATATTATAAAAATAAAATGCACCAGTGAACTGCATCTACGTAAAATTGTATTTAAAAAAATATATATTATTCCCTTGATTAGTGTACGTGTGGGTGGGCTTCATTGTTTACGTCAGTGCGTGCGTATTCAAATATACACGACATTTTTTTTATCAAATTTAATGTTTTGTTTAGAATGATGAGCACATTGGCCGCGTCTAAGATCCAGGAAGGTGGTTCAGTCGATTTATCTGAAGTACAGCGTCCTGGAGCTATGCTTAAAACGTGAGTTCTTTGGTAATAGGATATACCCATTAAAAGGTTATAACCTTTTTAATTTATATTCTTAATAATACATAGGTATTTTTGTAGATAGTGATATATAAATCGTCTAGTCATACAAGACTGACAGTCATTCTTTTACAAAAAAGCAAGATAAAAGCGTACATTTGCTTTCAGATTTGTCACTGACTAAGCAAAATGCAGCTATAGAGGCTACTTTATATTGCGTTACCATGCAGGCTGGAGTGCGACGAAGAGTGCTATGTGGAAGCTCGCAGCCGGCGGCTGGCACTGGCGCTGCAGCTGCGCAACCCCGACGTGTCGGCCAAGCTGGCGCCGCGCTACAGCGAGCACGTGCGCGCCACGGCCGCGCGCGAGCCCGCCTTCGCGCAGCACGTGCACGACCGCCTCACCGACCTCGTGCAGCTCGCCAAGAAGGTACTCCCACACACTGTACTACTGCGCACTAGCGCACACTAGCACTGACTGCCAGAAAGGTTACCCACACATCCAAACACACTATCTATGTACAATTACCCACGCAATTGTTAGAATTCCGAGCTAAGTATATAGCCAGTAACGTAACCGTTTTCACCAACTTTTTTTACTAAAAGTTTTTTGTTCTCACATTCTCGCAATAAACACATCAACAAAGAATAATAATTATAAAATTTACTAATTTAAATATTTTTTTACATTTTAGTCTAAGCAGAAGACCCGTGCCCACTCGTTCCCATCGATGAACCGACAGAAGCGTCAGTTTATTCACGAAATGTGCGAACATTTTGGCTGTGAGAGCGTCGCGTATGACGCTGAACCGAACAGGAACGTTGTGGCTACAGCCGATAAAGAGAAGGTAACGTTATTTTTTTTTTTCGATATTTTTTACTCTCCATTTTTAAAAATAACACTATCAGTGAATACTGAATGGACTTATATTCGTATACTTTTAAAATATAAATTAATAAAAATAAAAAAGCTAGTAGACCACACGAAATAAAAATAGAAGTAACACTTCTTTAGCAATAGATTTGCACAACTGTGTCTTAAATGTACGAAACGTAACTGGCTATAAGAGAAAGAGAAAAAGAAAATGTGTGCTCGCACCTCTCTTGCTCCGTTTGCCTCGCCCGATCACACTTTCCGTAACGCTCTCGTCACGCATTCACTAGCTTACTCCCCGAGTCAAACGTGCGTAAGTTTTATGTATTTGATATATGAAATATATGTATGAGTGTAATGTATATTGCAACGCTCCAGTCGTGGCTGCCGGCCATGAGCGTGCTGGAGGTGCTGGCGCGCGAGGCGGGCAAGCGGCGCGTGCCGGGGCCCGTGCTGCGCGCGCCCGCCGCGCCCGCGCCCGCGCCGCGCGCCGCGCCGCCCGCGCCTCCCGCCAAGTGAGTGCCGCGTTTAAAGGCCTTCTACACGGTCGGGATCGACCACCGACCATCGTGTCCTTGGTCGGGTTGATATAAAAATGGACAGTGTGGAAAACGGTTAACCCGACCAATATTTGTTTGATGTCAACGGCCTTGGTTGGTGATTTGCGATGTCTTTGGGACATTGGATCCGATTTATACAAAGAAAAGAACCAAAAAAACTTTACTTCACTTTAGCATAAAAAAGTTATTGCCAAACCCACCTTATATTGCTTTAAAAGGCAAGGAGCCATCGCTTCAAATACCAGAAAAGAACTGACAAGTTGAGTCAACCACCGACCGTGTAGAATGAATACGAAAATTGGTTGACCCGACTAAGAACACGACGGTCGGCGGTCGATCCCGACCGTGTAGAAGGCCTTTAACTCTTTGTACTAAACTTACTGGAACTAGCTCGACAAACAAATCCGATGAGCGCGTAAGCACGGTTATAATTTACAACGAAGAGTTTATGCAGAATTAACTTACCTTCTTAATTTATCTACTTTATTAATCAGTTAACGTGGTCTGGGCGCGATTTCAGCTGATATGTTGATATATGTCTTGTCTCAGCATATGTACTGGATCATTGTTGTTAAACACATGAAATATATATATTTCTTAGGCTGGATCTTAAACCATTAGTTTTATTTATAAAGATAGATATACAATATATTTGAAAAAATATGTATGCATGTGTGTCGGTCTCTCTGATGCATGAACACTACTACTAAACCGATAACAACATATCTTCATATTTTATAGCTACAAAAAGGAAAAAAACAGGAGAATATTTTCGTAACAACTGTGAGACAATGATCCTTTATTTTACATTTGATAAAATGAATTATATATTTACAGATCATCGGGTGGCTGGGCGACGCTAACATCAACAAATGCGTGGGCAGCCCGCAGCCAGCCCAAACAGGCGCCCAAGATCGACTACTTCGACAACCCACCCGATAACTGAACAGCGAACTACGACTGTTGACAACTGAATTTAGATGTATTAGCTCAATTCAGACCAGATGAGTGCACATACGTTCACTTAAGGGTACTGTGGAGTGTATTAGTTTGTCTCTGTTAATCTGTCATTACTGGCCTTTTCTGTTAATGAGAGTATGATTCGGCACGCAAAGGAGATATAATTCTACCGCAATATCTCATAAGAAATACAGGTTTCTTGTGATGTTTCTAATCACTGGCCAAAATTATTTTTTCACAATTTCGGCGCGTAAAGTTATTTTGTTGGTCAAAGATTAATAATAATAAACTGTCTATGGATAGAAATGGTGGACTTGTCCATGTGTAAGACAATGAAGGGATTTTGTACTGATATGTGACTGTATGTAAAGAGAAGTTGATTTATTCACTTATTTCTCTTTTCTCTGTATGTCTAGAAATTAAAATCTCTCTTTTTAACCGATTTAAAAACCACAAAAAACTAAGAACATAATTGGTAAAAATGAAAATGTTGGCGCTCGTCTGTGTCTACTTTTATATTATAAAAAAATCTTACAAGTGATCTCCGCATCAATATAATATTTAAGTTACAAGATAAATAATTTTTATAGTTAAATAACACAAACACTAAACTTCCTCGATCAATGCGCTTTATTGTGATTTAAGCGACAGTTTCCCGTTTACCCAGCATCTTTGATGGCGTTGCATAACATAAAATACTTATTTTGGTTCAGCTTATTTACTTTTTAACCAACTTCAAAAGAGGAGGAGATTACTCAATTTACCGTATAAATATATATCGACGGGTGAAAAGAAAAAAAGTGAACTACAATTTTGAGATTTTTTTTTTTTTATTGCAGTAACTAACTAAAAACTTTATATTTTACAACATGGCAAAATAAAAAATACAAATATCGCCTCATTTCTTGGTACTTTTGTCAAGTAAAAGAAGACAACTACTGCTGTTTTGTATAATTACACGACGTACATGCGTTCAACTACCGCTTAGCCGCTTTTACGCAGTACGTTCATTTCTATTGTGTCATCAGTCAGATGTCATGTGCTTCGCCGGCCGGCAACAATGTTTGTTTGTTTTGGCTTTTTACGTATTAAGGTTTGTTGAAAGTGTTATCATAATAATTAAACCATTTGAATACATCACAATAGACATGGAAAGACGTTTTTGCAAATTTTTGGAATTGGAAAAGTCATACTTTTTACACTTACTGAAATATATGAAACATCTTTATTAAATCCAGATTTATTAATTCCTATGTAGAAACGACCAAGTGGTAGTTAATTCAGTTGTCATATTTTTAAGCACAATGTAGAGGCAGACAACTGCAATATCTCGTAAATTAAACATAATTAGAAGAAATGAAATATACAATTGTTTGTCTAGCTAAAAAATATAGCAGTGTTGAAAATTTCAACAAATTTGGTTTGAAATTGACAAAATGGGAGCACTTTTTCCTATTTTGCGCTCTCCTGAAAAGTTGCTGTTTTGTATATAACTCTTTTTACTTTGCACCCGTCGATATGATGATTCTTTTTTTGTTGGAATATTCCAAGGGTAGTACCATGATAAGGAAACTAGAATCTGATGATGTTATCCTAGAGTAACCGAGGGAAACATTCGAAAATTGTAGTGGTGACTAGAACTAGTGAAGTCGGTTTTTTCGTTTGCTAGCAAACACAATTATTATTTCGTATCATTGATTGAATTATGTCCCTGAAATGTTTTTTTTTAAATCATTTTTTCCGACATACCTGCATCACATCGCTTATGTCGTGTTAAACAACAAGACAAGTTAATTATAATATTTCCGATATAAATTCAAAACATTAGTAAAAATTATATTAATATTTTGTATTTAAAGTTATTAATGGATGTTGTTCGAGATCACAAGTAAGAAGTAGTGTCAATTTTATATACTATTCATATTATATTAAAATTTTTACAACATTAATTGTATGTGTGAGATGTAATATTTATGATTAATGTAACAACTTACTTAACAAAATATAAACGTAAACTTCACTAATAAGAATATAGTTTTGTTTTTTTTTTTTTGAAAGGCAATATTTGTATTAAATTTCTTTAAAAAACAATAATTGGCCTAATATGATAGTTAAGTCTTTATCAACTTTCTGTATACATTTTTTATTTTCTTTTTCAAATTTGTTAAAGTTTTTCTTACATTACACTAATGTTAGTTTAAATAAATAAACGTCATGTGTTCAGCACAATTAGTGTTAATATTGAATGGTCATTAGATAATAAATGTAATCTTTTTATATAATTAATAGAATAAGGAAGCTTAGCCTTTTGATAAAGTTCATTTTTCGTTTGTTTAGAAAATGTTTCTACGAATTCGATTAATAATTTTTATATATATTAAACACACAACAATATTTTTTTCAAAATATTTATTATAAATTATATTCAAAAAACTGCTAAAATAACAATAAAATTAATGGTTTTAAAGCATTTTGTTTGTTGTGGCGACTTTAACTTAGTCACATCCAAAACCCCTGATTTTTTTATTTCTTGTAATTACAATTTCTAAACTTGTAACAATTGAATTTATATTTTCTACTAGCACAATAAAGATTGCGGCCGATTATTTTGTAATTCGTGATTATACTTATTGATCCTATCAGATATTGTTGCTACCTAAATGTGCGGGACAGGTTATTCTTATGATAATTTTAGATAGTAAACTTTAATCTGTGTATGTGCAACGTAAATTATGTTGTACAGGCGAACTGTAATAAAATGTTACATATTTGTTGGTAATGTTTCTTTTTTTGGTATTTATTACCTCACAAATACAATATTCCAGTCACACTGAATATATTGCAGCAGTCACTTTATTTTACTGAAGCCATAATTTAAATGTATACAAATACACTTAAATAGCGAACAAAGATAGAATCACTTAGAAGAAACTTGGGAACTGTGCAAGAGTTGCAAACTAGACTTGGGTAACTCATGAGTGAGTGACACAAATGAAACATATCTTTTCAAGTGAGCTAGTCTCTCATCAGCTCACTTGCGTTTCAAATATATCTCCAGCTCACTAGGCTTATGATTCGTTTTCGAGAGACTGACGTACTGTGCTGGAGTGAAAGAGACTAAGCTAGTGAGCCACTCGATCGGACGATGGCATTTATCATGCGAAAGAGAGAGATAGTTAGCTATAGCTCTGTATCTTTTCGATTCATATTTCACAAGGTCATTCAATTTTCTTGCTTTGAACAAGCGAAAAAGTATTTTTTAACGACAACACAAGGTTGCATTTTGGTTGCATTATAAAATTATTTCACTGAGCTAAATGAGCTGAAGAGCTAAATGAGTGATATATATCCTAAGATCAAAATTATATATATCTCTCTTTTCTTTTCAGTGATATAAACTTCGCATGGCTATTGCAAACAGCACACCACTACACCAGACAGAATCTCCATAATAAGTTACTCTATGGTTTCAACCAATTATTAAATGTCAAACACTTTGAAACTGCAAGAAGCTTATACAAAATATAAGCTTCTTGTGAAACTGTACCTCAGTTGGGACTTAGGAACCGTTTACAAGTTGCAAACTATCGACAAATTGGAAACTATCAACTTCAAAATGAGACGTTATATATTTTTTTTAAATACAAAAGGTAAATAAAACACATTATTGGTTTATTAGTTTATTTCTTCAATGTCCTGGATTAATCTGTCAATATAATGAGCGAGTTGTATTATAGGATTTACAGCGTTTCTAAGACAACCACATTTACATTTGTTTTCCGAAAATTTGCCCCTGACAGATCTTGCCGGCCATTTATTATAAAATTTGTCGGTGTATTTCTTTCCGCTTGTAAAATTATTAGTGCGATTAAGAGGTTCACTTGTACCACGATACTTTATTTTATCAATATAGTTTTCATAACAATTTCTACAACAGCTATACCAATTATTTTCCGAGTGGTATTTTCTATCAAGATTTCTCTTTTTTTCTTTATTTTTATCAGCTGAAAAAAGCTGAAAAGAGTCAATTTATTAAAATATGCGTTTTGATTACTCCTTTTCTTTTGATTTTGATTAAGAAATAAGAAAATATTTTCCATTCAATCAATAATATACAGAAATAATCCATTAAAGAAAAGACTACTTCATTACATTTTTGAATATCATGTCAAAAATTGACCGCTCCAGCGGGGATCGAACCCGCGTCTCCGACTGACCGTGTCGGACTACTTCGTTATTCATTAAATAAGAATTTTCTAAACATCGATCTATATTAAAAACACATCATTATATAATGTTACTTATAGCAAAATGGCTTCATAAAAGTTACCTTGTTATTGCAACTAGGTTTACAAAAAAATTCTTGATTAACTGATTTTTTTCGCTTCGTTCTTTTATTACTTCTCAAAGAGGTATCTGAATCACTAGCAGCATACTTAATTGGTGAAACGTAAGGCTGCAAAATATTACCTAAAATTAAGTTGTAGGTACTACGTAAGGAAGATCTAAGATAAGAATCTTATATCTTATCGTTAGATATAGCGTAGATTAGATAATCTACTCGATAAATTGATAAGCAAAAAAATAATGCTCAAAGACTAAATCACTTTTTATTTTAAAGATACATCACGGATTGCATGAAAATATTTCAATAAATAGGTACCGAATTAATTTTAATGGAACTTAACATCTATACGTTTAAAGATTCTTTATTTTACACCAACATCGAAATGAAAATAAATATAAAGGAGAAATAAAAGAGAAGAAAGGCGGCCTTATCAACATAGAGGCGGATATTCCAGTTGAAATAAATTACATATCAAATTAAAAAGAATATTAGGTTCTTATCGCATTCGTGAACGAAAATAATATCCCTTAAAAACGAAAAAAAAAACCGACTTCAATTACATCGACAAGTAATACAACGTAGATCGACGAAAAAATAGTCAAGCAACTACGCGTTATTAAAGATTACTCAAAAAGTAGTTATCAGATCTCGATAAAATTTATATGTGACCACATGATAAACATCAGCTTTCGATTAAATTAAAAATTATCAAAATCGGTACACCCAGTAAAAAGTTATTACGAATTTTCGAGAGTTTCCCTCGATTCCTCTGGGATCCCATCATCAGATCCTAGTTTCCTTATCACAGTACTAAACTAGGGATATCCCCTTTCCAACAAAAAAAGAATTATCAAAATCGGTATATCCAGTAGAAAGTTATGCGGCATAATACAACGTAGGTCGACGAAAAAAGCGTCAAGTAAAAACACATTATTAGATATAACCCGAAAAGTAGTTGTTAGATCTCAAATAAATTTAAATGGGACCAATTGGCACACACCACCTTTCGACTAAAACAAAATTTGTCGAAATCGGTCCACACGGGCAAAAGTTCTGATGTAACATACATAAAAAAAAAAAAAAAAAAAAAAAAAAAAAAAAAAAAAAAAAAAAAAAATACAGTCGAATTGAGAACCTCCTCCTTTTTTGGAAGTCGGTTAAAAATAATAATGAACAGGTTCATTGGCTAAGGCTCGTTTATCTAATGTACTGTACGTGTTTTAGATATTTAAATTACAAGTACGTACATATCTTGCTGACTCCACGAAAAAGAACATCGCACGCCAACACAGCTGTGAGAAGTTGTGAACTGTAGTTGTAGTAACAGTTACCTAGGAATAAAAAATGTTTGGATCTATACGTATGTAATAAAATTATAACATACAATTTTGTATTGAAGATATTAAAAAAAAATAGGAAATGTACTTTCATTACTCGTGCTGATGCCAAAATTGTATATTTTCACAAACAAAGTGTATTGGCGACGCATCATGATGAAACTGCTAAATACATTTGAATGGCTGGCAACCTGGCGTAATTTACGTCCATACAACAAAATAAGACATCGATTTTTTCATTTTTATTTCGGAATTCAATGCGCTACTTTGAACAATGAGATGGAAATCAAAATGCTTAATTACGACCAAATCCGAAGTCACAACTATATATACAAATAAATAAAATTGGAGTCTCTGGTTGCAATATTAAAATAACCGCTTTTACCAAATACATATGGATGTATACACGGTACATATACCAAATTAACATTTTTTACACTTTTTGTCTGTCTGGTCTTGTAAATTTATGTATTTTGTAACTGCGAACTAAACATTTTTTTTTAATTCCACGTGGACGAAGTCGCGGGCACAGCTAGTACTATATAAAAATGAGTGAAATTCTATTATAAATCGTATATGGATTGTACACGCCGCTAAAAGATATATTTAGGGTAAGATAGGTATATAAAAACGGCCATTCCAGTTTAGTAAGGCTATTTTTATTTTAAAAATTTATTTATTTTATAACTCTTGAGAACTGAACAAAATCTTTTTGTTAAATTCCACGCGGACGAAGTCGCGAGCACAGCTAGTTGTATAATAAAACGGTTAAATTAAATATAACTATTGACGACAAGAAAATTCGCCCAAAATACATGGTAGTTATAATGAATATATCAAAGTACAATATTTTAGTGAAACAGTCTATAAAAGGTCACATTTTTGTGCCAAGCTTCATCTTACAAAGTCTATACAACAGGTTTGGAACCTTGTCTACCATAGGTTGGTGGATAATTCTTCTGTCAAGAGTAACCAGGTATTTACGATAACAACTAACAACCATGATCGATGGCTTTACAAGATTTCTAAGGCAAGTAAATAACGTAGATCCACGAAAAATAACACATAGACCGGAAACAAATACCGATTCCGAATGGAAACCGAAGTTCATGAACTTTCGTCGCCATTACACTACAGGCACCAAATTTAGTTCATACTGGTTTATATTTAGCTATTATAGGTGTATTCAAAAGAACAAATAATATTAGAATCATACCACGATTTAATAGAATGATTTTGTAAGCGAAATCGACAAACTTTGACCACATCTTTATAACGCTATTTTCATGATCTTTCTTCAATTCGTTATTAAGCGTATCAACATTGGTTTTCAAAGGACTAATCACTGTAATGTCTGCATCTGGTATTTCCTCGTCATCTTCAAGTTTAGCGTATTTTTGCAAGCATTCTATGTTCTCTTTAACAGTTTCCAGTTGTAAGGTAATATTTTCAGCAATATTCTTCTTCACAATCTCCAATTCATCTTTAATATTGTCATCCACTTTATCAACTTTGAGAATTTTAACACCATTATTAGCATCAGGTCTGAAAGTTATTGTTGCCTCAGTACTTTTGAAATCTTCAAATTCTTTACTTGTTTCTGAATTGTGGCTATTAGTATCTTCGTAGTTTGCCAATTCATATTCGTCGCGAAGTTCACAAAAACTCTCAAAAAGTTCGTCGTCACCTAAAAATGCATTGGATGGCATACTTCGTATGCTTTTGTCTAGCCTAGATTCACTCTGACAAAATCCAAATTGATCGCAGAGCCTGCGCCGTGCTCGCCTCTCGCTCAGTTCCTGTCTCAATATCTTATCTTGATAGGATTTATCCTTCAATCTCTGAGCAGCGTCGAGTTGATTCTTCTCCAACGATCTGTACTGTTCGTACAAGTACCATGACCGTACACGATTACATTTTGCGTGTGCTGAATCTAAATCTAAATTAATACAATTAATATTATATGTTAACTTTAACGATTAATAAACTAAATAATAAGCAATACAAACTAAAGGAATCCACAAAATCCATTAGTATTTTAAATAGTTGCTTAAAGAATTATAGTTTTTGAATAGTTGACAAAATTAAGTTCATTTGAATAATTTTAAAATAAAAGTAATTTAAAAATAAAACAACGTATTATTCATAATCCCATTTGACGTAAAAATTATTTTCTTCAGAAGAATCATCATGAAATATTTATGGCCTGTTAAAATCACAGGAATTAAATACAAAACGAGTTCACAATCAGTAATATAACTCACTGTATTTTTATAATGGTTAATAAAAAACAAAGAACTGAATGACTTATTTTTATAACGTAAGTAAGTAGGCGCACTATGCTTTCTCGGTCGTGGTCTTTATGTGTGAAGCTAAACCAATTCATACAAGGACCATTTAGAGCGAGGTGTTTCATTTATCTATTTAATATCGATTTATAATGGGGCCACATGATAATCACGAGCTATTGAATATAATAAGAAGAATCAAAATCAGTACAACCAATAAAAGGTAATTGGGTACTTGACACAAATAAATAAAAAAATAATAAAAAAAACATACAAAACCCGCGTGCGTGAAGAACAACTAATAGAAAATCAACTAAAAAGGCTTTTAAGGCTTTTTGAAATCCTTGTATCGAGCCCTTTAATTTGATACCCTTAATGTAGTATACGGAAAAAAAAATTTAGTACCTAACTACAATGGCTTCGCACAGCCGCCATGTTTGATTTTTTTTTAACATCACCTACCAGAATACCTCAGTTATGTAAATCCGTTCAGCGGTTCTGGGGATATAAATAATAATAATAATAAATATTACATACATACAAGATACGCGCAAAAAACCAAACCCTGCCTTTGCACTCAGGTAAAAATACGAGTCGAATTGAGAACCTCCTCCTTTTTTTGAAGCCAGTTGTAGAATGAATAGTGATTACAAATTCCCCTGTAGCTTGAATGCAGTTTGCAAAAAAACCTAAAGACTTTTCTAGCGTTTACGCAAATTTCCCTCAGTGTAATTAAACAGCTTTTTCGGATTTTATCGCGGTTTATTAAGTTTTTTAGATACCCGACGTTTCGGATACTTTACAACAACCATGTCCTCCCGTGATCATGGTTACTGTAAAGTATCCGAAACGTCGGAAATCTAAAAAACTTAATAAACCGCGATAAAATCCGAAAAAGTTGTTTCATTATAAATCTAAAGACTAATAAAATATTTAGGATTACCTACATGGGGTTACCCATTTGGGGTTAGCTACATGAGTCTTGTATAGTATGTCCTATTTGTTATCGATTGGATTTTCTGTGCTAAAATTAATAAACCATTCCATGTTTTTGAAGTAAAACTTCTTTACGCACGCTTAACTTGGAGAGTAAGCTGATGAATGCATGACGAGAGCGTTACGGAAAGTGTGATTGGGTGAGGTGAACGAAAGTTAAGAAGGTAATATATGATAAATGGCGCTAAAGAAGTTTTGCTTCAGTCGTGTGGTCTAAAGCACACTCGTTTTTTTTTTTTTGTTGTCGTTTTTTTTTGTGTCTAATGAATTGATTTTATTTAATGAATTTATTTTGTCTATAATTTTACATATAAGGTAGAAGTAAATAATAAAAAATATTCTAGTGAATTTCGATATATTAGATTTAATCACAGATAAAAGGAATGATAGAAGGGATTTTTAACTACTACAATCTTGATTACTTCGCAACATACACATTCATTTACAGTTGTAAACGTAATTGGTTAATAGAAGAATATGGCCCCGCCGGCTGGTTGCCGGCTGTAGCCGGGATTTGTTTGTGAAGAATGAACTCCCGAATTCATAAGCTTCACACTGAAGGGTGACTTCTGTTCAGCGATACCACCACGTTTCATTGGATGACCCTAAAATCAATAGACAAACACGTTCATTAAATATTCAAAGATTAAATTTACCAATCATGGTTATTGTAGTTAATAATGATAAATAGATCACCAATTTTAGTAAAAAAAAACGTAAATAGTATAAGTATCTACTATTTCAATTTCATCATCAATATTATACGATTAAAGTTATAAGATAAACTCGAAATAAAAGATTTTAATCCATACCAATGGGATAACCACTGGCGGTAGCTTGTCATAAGTATTCCTTAGACGACGCCAAGTATCGCAACCGACTGTCTCTGGTTGTATGTACAAATCTTCTTTATCTGCAAAATGCTCAGTGGAGTGGTTATAGGATGCTGCCAAAACCAAATCCAAGCTGTCGTGTGGTAAGCTGCAAAGATTTCTGCAAATGACTCTTACAACTCTTAACAGAAAAATAATACAAATATATAGAGATTTTTTTATATGACTAAGTCGACAAACAAGCGTACGGCCCACATAATGATAAGCGGCTACCGTAGTCTATATTAGATGCCTGCAACAACAGAAGCATCGCAAGTGCGTGACCAAACTTAACTCTGACTCTCCCCAGGAGCTCTGGCCACCTTACTCATCACAGAAACGCTACTTGACAGCAGTATTAATTATGAACTTCTGTTGTTCTGTTCTGTTTGTTTGGAGTACTTCCTAGATGTGCTGGTCCAGATTTTGAGCAGGATATATCCTACTGTACCCATCTCAATAAAATGTTGACACAAATCCGTTATACTTGTATATATTCAGTTAATACCTTTACGCGCCAATAAATATAACCCAGCGTCAACGTTGCAATAATCAATTACAGTAATGACTTGAAAGAAAATGATATAGGCAAACGTCGTCACATCTACATATCAAATGTGTTCAATGTAAATCGTATTAATAAGTAATAATTATAGCGTATTTCGTACAGGCCGTTTTATAACTTTCATTAATCGTTAATTACACAATATTTGTTTCGTTACTTACAAATAAGGGTGATAAAAACTTAATTTTCTAACACTGGCCAAAGTATGGTGCGAGAAAAGTCTTGAACCGGTTGAAACCCCGTGTTTTTCTGTAGTAGATAATACAATCTCTTTGCTCAATTCTCCTTCTTTTTGTAAATTCGGTAACAGCTTTTTATTTCTTACTTGTTTAACGCCTGTCATCTTATTAACAAAAATTTTTTTTTCAATAAAATATTAAAATATACACAACGACATTTGGTTTTCATGACAACGATTAATATCGCACAAACAAAAAGAGTGCGTATATTATACAATATACTTAATTATTATACGCTTAAAGGAGAATAAAGGAAAAATACTATATGTAAATTCCTAAATCACAACAAAAAACAAACAAAAATTACAAATTTTCGTTCATTCAGTAATTCGTATTAAAAGATAGAAAAATAAGGCTGCCTACAGTTTTCATAGGGAATTGTCTATGATTACCAGTTTTACCAACTGTAAAATACTCGTTCACGTCAAACCACTTTTAACTTCCTTCTCTTTGTCACTTTCTAGTGAAACGTCCGGTGGGTGAGACGCTGTTACGTGATAAAACTAGTAGTGCCGCCATTTTGTTTTGTAACTGTAATTGTTATTTTTAAGATCGATTTCTCGTTTATTGCACTGAATATTGAATATTAAACAGCAAAAATGAGCTACGGGAGACCACCGCCGCGTATAGACGGCATGGTTTCACTTAAAGTGGACAATTTAACGTATAGAACAACGCCGGAAGATCTGCGTCGCGTTTTTGAAAGGTGTGGCGATGTCGGGGACATTTATATACCACGAGACCGATATACGCGTGAAAGCAGAGGATTTGCATTTGTCAGGTACATTCATCATAATGATTATTTTCATGATATGGATGATAAAGTTGCTAGAGTAGATCAACCGATGTAAGCTAAATGATCTTTTATTTTTAGGTTTTTCGACAGACGAGATGCTGAGGAAGCATTAGATTCACTCGATGGGCGTATGCTGGATGGAAGGGAACTTCGCGTTCAAATGGCGCGTTACGGCCGACCCTCTTCACCTTACAGAAGCCGCTACGACCGTCGGAGAAGGTAAAATATTTTGATAGTTTATTTTTATCTTGCATGTACATTTACTGAATTCATGTCATTATTATTCCCAAGTAGCTCTTTGTAAATAATAAATATGAACTAAAAGTGTGTTACTGTAGATGGTGATAATGATATGTAATTAGTTGTAAGATAATAACATTCCAGAGGGTTCGAGTCGTCCCACGTGTTGCACAGTATTTGAGTAATATTCATACAAGTATAATTGGATATTTCTTTTAGCTACTCGCGTTCACGGTCTCGTTCACGTCGTCGATCCAGGTCTCGCTCGAGGAAGCGCTCTTACTCGCGCAGCCGCTCCCGCTCGCGGTCCCGCTCTCGCTCGCGCTCGGACTCCAAGAGTTCACGCGGCCGGACTCGAAGTCGCTCACGCAGCCGCTCGCGCTCCAGGCATTGAACTGCTGTGTAAGTACTTTTGTATTTTCTTACGTCATTTATCCAAAACTATTGAAGTAAACTTTCGTCTAAGACCTTCAGGTGGAGGAGGGTTTGTCTATTTAGACATATTGTTGTTGATGTTTCCTTGATTATTTTTGTTAATTTCTGTAATATATTTATTTACTTTTGTTTTTTTTTTTTTGTTAATTATTATTTACCTTTTCATTAAATAATATTCTTGTCTTAGTACTACTCGTTTTATTTTATTTTTTTTTAATCTAAATTATACAATTTTTTACAGGTTGAGTGTACCATGGTGAGCTGAAGGGCTGAGCTCCCTGCGTCTGAGCTGACAGCCTTCGGCCCAGGTACTAGAACACTCCTAAACAATAAGAACTTTAGATATAACTATGATCGACATAATGGTATCATTGCAACAAACTTTAGTTTTAAGTTTCCAATTTATTGTATTGATCGTAAATTACTCTTTTTCTGTTTTCATGTACAACTTTGAGAATGTGTATCACTTACATTTTTGTTTTAAATAACTATTCTTTCTGTAACATGAAGAAATGTCATTCAGATTTATTTATCAAAATTGTAAAAAATTTCACTCACAAAAATTTTCAAAGGTTGTGAGTGGTTTACTTTTATTTTAATAATAAAGTTACTCTCAAATTTGAGATTCATGTATTTTTAGAATTTGATTAATCTCATATATGTGACTGTAATGGTGGTAAGATATTATTTCAGGTTTATATTATAAAATCAGAAGATCATGTTCTCCAAATTGGGTTAAATTGGGAATATTATAGGACCACCTCAAGACTTGGTAAATAATGCTAAAGTCATATAAATGTTTGTTATTATCAATTTGTTTTTTTTTTTTTGTCATAAATGTAAGAGATAGGATTTCAAGAACAAATTTAAATTTTAAAAGTGTAATGTACTTGTTGCAAAAAAATTGTACTAGGTTTAAGTTTGTGTATTATAAGTTTCATCCACATCTAATTAAATTTAGCAACAGCATTAAAATATTAACAGAAACGTTGGTATGCTCAGGGCATGGAGTATGCGGGGAGCGAGGCTGTTTGCGGGGAGGGGGGGTTTGCAGTTTGCTGACAACTGCTGAATTGCTGTTGTTGCAGATCCAAAGTTATGAGTAAACTTTTATATTTATTGCAATCCAAGACATGCATAATTAGGTCCAGAAGTATTTATTTAAGCCTGTGTTTAGATTCAGTATTATAGTTATATAAACTTCACAATCCCACTTCTAGTGTGTTACTAAGATAGTTTAAATAAATTAATGCGTGTTAATTCAACTCGATAGTGTAATGTTAGTAATTGTAACTTCACAAAAAGTTAGGAATCGGTGACAATGGTTGCATAGGGAATTAATGTTTGGATTTGTTTGGCAGGCCGGTGCTGCTCGCTGGCCTGTTTGCTGTGGCAGTTTCCTGTGCTGATTGCTGTGATTTGCAGATCCGTGCGTCTAGGTTACTCTAACAATGCTGGATTTCTCCCTCCCTGGCTATTTTTTATTCGTAGAACTACATATTTTATTATCTGATTTTCTTCTTATTTTAGAGGAAAGGTTTAGTATATACAAAAACAAAAATTAACAATTTTGTTACTTATTTTTATAAAGACTTGTAATTATATTATAAAAAATAAACCTTTTCTTTAAAATTGTTAGTCAAGAAAGAAAAAGTCGGCGCAATGTGGATGGGACATCTGGATCAATTTAAGATAAAGATTTTAAAGGAATTAAAATAACAGATAAAACCAAGCTTCTTTTATTAATATCCCCATAATCAATTTTCGTAGCCATTCAGAAGTTGAGGCTAGTTTACACTTTGATTGGTACGAGTGCGAGTGCTTAGTGCAGGTGCTTAATGATTAGTACAAAACACTGACTGCAGCTAGTTGTGAGTGATTAGTCATCAGCGTAGTCAAGTGAATAGAACACGTGTTCTATTTTTTTTTTGCAAGTGTATATTTCCCCTTAACTCTCAACTTGTTTGGCTAAACAAGTTAGGACGTGCTTGTTTAGTGATTAGTGTTTACTGTTTAGAATTGTTGCACGGAGGACACTCGCTGTGTTTTTTAGCATTGTATTATTATTTGGAATAAATACTATTTAGAGAAGGAAAAATGTCGAAGTGGGCCGAAGATACGACCTATAAATTTGTACAGAAGTATCGAACTTGATTCGTCTTTTTAACCCTTTCACCGCCTGAGTCGGATTTATCCGACACAAAACCCTATGTATTATATATTCAATTTCTAAACGTATTATGATGTTTTAGCCTAAAATACATTTTTTTTTCGAAAGTTATCTATTCAACCTTTTAATTAGTGTTACAGTTCAGATTTACTATATCCAAAAACAAAATAAAATACTATTTCAGTTATGGTAAATTTACTAATATTATCCCGGAGAAAGTGTATTGACTTCCAACGCCTATGTCAAAGAGTAATATAATCATACAGGCCTATGTCGTATTTATCCGACAGTAGTGATGAGACATAATGTTAGAATTTATAAGATATGGAATATTCATAAACAAAAATATTATATTAAATACCAAGTTATTGAATAAAAAAAAGTACATTAAGTAGTTAATTGTTATTTAATAACGTTAACGTGTTTTTGCTCGGTGTAAATCTATATTTTGTAAGATATTAGCGATTTAGTTATTTTTCTACGGACAACTATAAATGCTAATTCACATCCCTAGACTGAGTCCTTTACGCCAGTATAGCCAGTACATAGCCAGCGCCTGTATCGGAGAAACACAACCGCTCATGACGTCACAATCGTATGGAATTTTCCATTAGTGTTGCGCGTGTTTTTGTGATAGAGTAGTGAGTTAGTTTTACGTTCGTGTTTTTAAAATTGAAATTTACCATGATGACTGCTGAAGAATTAATACGAATTCTAGAAGGTGACGACGATGACGAATTTGTGTCAGACGAAGAATTTGATATTGACAAAGAGATAGTTATATCTTTTATTAAATTGTTTTATTTAAATTTATTGTGCAGTGAGAAACGGTGGTTATACGACGACGAAGAACTAATAAATATAGGATTAAAGAACTTTATTTCTCATAATAATTTAACATTCACTTAAAATGAGATATATTTCAGAAATCAAACAATGCTATTTGTAGTGGTGGCAATTCAACGGAGAGTGATATTGAATCGGTAGGTTATTTTTTTCCGTGTCTGTCATAGGTGTATGATCATCATTTTTAACCGACTTCAAAAAAAGGAGGAGGTTATTAAATCCGACCGTATATATATATATATATATAATATTGTTAAGTGTTAGGGTTCGAAGTGTGGCTACCTACCACATCGAACTATTATTACGTAAGTAGTAATAGTAATTCAATGAGGCTACAAGATAACTTACCTGATACCATTACCTTTTAACCATTTAACCTTACCGATACCTTTACCATTTAACCTTACCGATACCTTTACCTTAAAAATACCTTCACCATTCATAACCTCAAACCATTACCATTACCGTTACCAAGATACATTGACGTGTCCGTGAAACAGAAAGTACATAGCTCTGAAAAGAGCTGTTTTAATGTTCGTGAAACAAGATTGTTAGCTCTGAAAAGAACTGTTGGAAAATAGCACAGCACACCATGCAAGCGGATACACCAGCAATCACATGCACAGATCTTCACAGAAGTCTTCAAGCTAACTTGCACGTATTCTTTATGCATATCTTCACAAAGTACAAGCACGCCGCCGCCGAGTGAAGTACACGTCAGAGATCCGTTCGCCGCACCGATCGCCGCCGAAAAGGGCGAGACGCGGGAACGTATGATCTATTTATAGATATCGCTCCGCGCTACCGTGCCCCCGACTCGCGACGAAGCGCATGAGTAATCAACAGCGGCACGCGCGGAGAAAGAGATAGCCACGTGCGGAAAAGAGACGCAAGGCTTACTAATAAAGATCTCTGATTGGTTAAACAACTTCTTTACTATTGATATACTTAGTTTTTTATTGCTAATAATTTTATATAAATATTACCATTTTTTTGTTTAAATATATTCGATCGACACCTTCTGATCAAGACTTTCATTTCGACACGACAATAGTCCCTAAAGAAGGATTTGGAGAGAAAAACCTGCTGACTCTTTTCAAGACTTTATTCACTAGCACTAGGTCCAACACAAAGCACTAGGTTCAAACACTAAGCACTATCGATGTCCTAAGTCGTAGCCAATGTCGTAGGTTTCGCTGGTACCACTCTTGATCACTAGTTTTCACTCTTGAAGTCGCCTCGAAGATCGCTCAAACTGAACTGCCTCGCTCGCCTCGCTGCGGCTATTTATATCGGCCGAGACGAGACCCAGACTATTCTGGAAATTTCGCGCATGTACTCGGTTTTCGAAACTATACTTCTATATAGTTCCACAGTAGTTCCTCTAACGCCATCTAGTATTGAGTAGAGAGTTTCATGCTATCACTGTCTTTGTGTGGTTTCAATAGTTGCCGCTAGATGGCGCTAGTTTCTTTGGGTGCGTAACACTACTCCCCTCTTAGAGATGCTCGTCCCGAGCATCGTTGTTACTGCCATGGTAACGCGCCAGACGGTCTATGTGTACCACTTTGAATGTCCCTCTTGGTTGCTTTTGAATCCTGTAAGTCACATCATTCAGTCGGGTAACCACTTTGTATGGACCGTCCCACTTGGTCTGCAACTTTGGAGATTTCCCTTTCCGGCGGGTTGGGTTATGCAGCCACACCAGTGACCCTTCCTTGAAGCCGCTCGTGTTCGATTTCCGGTCGTATCTGGTTTTCATGTTCTCGCTTGACTGTAAGCCATTTTCCCGAACCAAGGCGTGTTTATAGTGCAATTTTTCCCTTAAATTGCTGACATAGTCTTGTACGGTATTTGATTCCTCCGGTGCCCCTCCAGTCAATAGGTCTACTGGTATTCGTAATTCTCTACCGTAATTGACATACGCCGGGGTAGCTTTTATGCTCTCATGCTCGGCGGTTCGGTACGACAGAAGGAAGAGTGGTATATACTTGTCCCAATCCTTTTGTTTGTCGTCTACCAATTTCGCCAAATGTCTCTCAAGGGTCTGGTTAAATCTCTCAACCATTCCATCAGACTGTGGACGGTACGCGGTGGTCCTCGTCTTATGCATGCCCAAAATTCTGCACACTTCCTGGAATATTTGCGATTCGAAGTTCCTGCCCTGATCAGAATGGATTTCTAGAGGCACACCAAAGCGACATCACTTCTTCGACTAACTTAAAAGCGACTGTTGTAGCTTCTTGGTTTGGCGTATGGCGAACACTTCGGGCCATTTGGTGAAGTAGTCCATGACGACCATAAAATACTTGTTTCCCGATTCCGTTACAGGAAATGGCCCCGCTACGTCAACTGCAATTCGTTCCCACGGTGCACCGACGTTATACAACCGCAGATTTCCACGGCTCCTGGTCTGTGGTCCTTTACAGCAGCGCAAGTAGTACATTTGCGGCACCAATCCTGTACATCATCTCGACAATGCAACCAGTAGAATAGTTCTCGCACTTTTGTTAACGTCCTCCTGATACGCTATCATGTATTTCACGGAGAACATCTGGTACTCTCGTTCTTGGGACAATTATCTGAAGGTGGAACTCTGTGCCGTTAGTCTTCTCCCATTTCCGGTAGAGTATTCCGTTTTGAAGTATCAGACTGTCCCATTGAGCCCAGTACGCCTTAGTGACAGCCCCAGTGGGTGCAACCTCACTCCAGATTGGTTTTACGTCACCATGTTTCTTCCATGTGATGATGTGCCGAAGGTCGTCATCTCTTTCTTGAGCTTCCCTCGTAGCATCATTCTCCCAGACACCCAAAGGACTTGTTCTCGTTAGCTTTAATGCTACTTCATTAGATTCCTGCTTAACACAATGTTTGCAGACTTCCGAACACTGCCTTCGTGAGAGTGCGTCGGCATTCCCATGCAACTTTCCGCTCCGGTGTTTCGTCTTGAAGTCATACTCCTGATCCCGGGCAGGAGGCGAAGGCCTTTGCTTCTTCAGCTCCTCTATTTGTTTCTCGATCCTTTTCATCCTTGCTATCTGGGTCTTCTTTTGCGGACAGTTGAGCTGAAAATGGCCCCTCTCGCCACACTTGTAGCACATGACTCCAGAACTTTTCTTCATAGGAGCCTTAACTACCTTGACTTCCTCAGAGACCTCACGGATCTTATGGGGTCTTACAATTGAATTTTACTAAGCACAGGACCTAAAAACACCATTAGACACAACTAGCACTAAAAACTGCACTCGCACTAATCAAAGTGTTAACTAGCCTTTATGCAAATGAAGGTTAGCGCTCAATATCATAGGGCTGACATTAATTTTCTTAATACAATATACTAGCTGCTGCCCGCGACGTCGTCTTCGTGAACGCTATACAGCACCAAAAATACCTACGATTATACCTTTTAAAAATAATATTCATTTACCCGTTTCTTCTTTACATTTCATATCTACAGAAAAATCTCATAGATGGCGCTGCTTTAAAATTGTCTTGTCTACTTATATTCATTTAATGATTTATCGGCTTAGTTACTTATATTGCGTGATTTTTAGTGTGTGAAGCTAGCTTATACAACATGGTTATTAACATAATAACAACAACATTCAAAATATGCGTCGTTAGATTACACGTTGTTACTAATTGCTCTAATAATAAAAAGAAGACGAAAAAAAAAGAGAAAATTTTGGGTGCACCCTATATTAAATAATAGATTAGAATATGGGAAGCATCACACATTGCATTCTAAACTCAGATGCTATCCAGATAATTTTTTTTTTGTAGTACTATCAAATATAAAATATTTTAATAAATAAATAAATAATAGTAATTGTAAACTGAATTTATAATATAATAAAATTAAGTAGTTTTTCTTAAAAAAGTATGTTTTTCAGTGCTTAACTTATATTAACTTTGTGTATAAGTTAATGTACAGATAGATGTGTAGGGTAAAATTTAATTATTTTTTTTAAATTAATATAATTATAAAATGGCATATTACGTGTTTCTTTTGCACGATCAAAAATTTCCTGTATAACTTTCAGCTCGTATTGAACATTTTTAACACAGTCTAATTTGATTATTTTTTGCAACTCTTCCGATGTTTTATTTATTAATCTAAATTAG
Organism: Melitaea cinxia; assembly: GCF_905220565.1. Classification (NCBI taxonomy): domain Eukaryota; kingdom Metazoa; phylum Arthropoda; class Insecta; order Lepidoptera; family Nymphalidae; genus Melitaea; species Melitaea cinxia. The sequence goes on from NC_059403.1 coordinate 14,399,794, forward strand.
TTACAGAACTTTATAAGTTTGTGATTAAACTGGAGGTATTGTTTAAAAGACGTTTGGCAGTTGGCACTCGAGTGGTTTTGACTGATCACGTGCTTAAAGTACTGCGAGTACCTTACCTCGAAAACGCCAGTGCTCACAGTAGAATATAGTGGCGATTCATGACGTCATATATTTCCCTAGGGTACTGTGATATTATATTGGCAGTCCATAACGGAACGAATTTTTCTACAGTGATAGTACTGTGGGGTACTCGCAGTGCATATCGGAACATACTACTTCAACTTGTAATTTTAATTTTATGTCACTGTCAACTTGTCAAGTCATAAGTCAAGCACCGTCTGCCAAACCAACGTGTTCTATAAAATTTTAATTGAAATTTTAATAAATAATTAATATTATAAATAAAACTAAGAAAAATGTCTTCTTCTTTTTTCTTAAAAGGGAAGTCAAGGCAAGTTCATAAAAGAAAAGGTGATAAAATAAATAAAAAGACGACAAAAAAACAAATTGTTCCTAACCTCGAAAACGGTCATGAATCTTCAGAGAGTGATTTAGATTTAAAAAAGTTTTCTGATGCCGAAGAATCTGAAAGTGACCATGAAACGGCAGAGCAGAAAAAGTTACGACTAGCGAAGAAATACCTAGAAGAAATAGAAAAGGAAGAAGCGAAGCGCTCGGAAGTTAAAGAACTCGACGATGCGATCGATAAACGTTTGCACAAAGATTATCTCGAACAGAAAGGTAAATTAAAAATAGAAGTTGCTGACAACTATATCGCTCCTTGTGAAAATGATAGTAGACTTATTAGGACCAAAGAACATCGTCTGTCTCTCACATGTGTGTGTGTAAGCAGCGAGAGTGACTACGCTTTCACCGGCTGTAAAAGTGGCACAATCATAAAATGGGGTATTAAAGAAAAACGAAAATTAGGCTGTTTATCTTATAAAACACATTCCACCTACTTGAAAGGAGGTATCACATCAATAGCCATAACATCAGATTCTAAATATTTAGCCACAGCCGATTCATCCCCTAGTGTTCAAATTTGGGATCCGCATACATTAAAACACATACACACTTTTAGAGGACATAAAGATACTGTGATTGGTCTAGTTTTTAGAAAGAACACACATGACTTATACTCAGCAAGTAAAGATAGATCAGTTAGGATTTGGTCATTGGATGAAATGGCTTACGTAGAGACATTGTTCGGACATCAGTCTCCTATAACATCTATCGACGCGTTATCCAGAGAGAGAGCTATTACTTCAGGGGGTCGAGATACAACTGTAAGGGTATGGAAAATAGTTGAAGAATCACAATTGATATTTAACGGTCCAGAGGGAAGCCTTGACGAGGTAAAATTATTAGATGAGGAACACTTTGTGTCTGGCAGTGATAACGGTTCAATATGCTTATGGAGTGTTTTAAAGAAAAAGCCTATATGCATGGTAAAAGAAGCACATGGTTCAGAAAATGGTGTACCTCGCTGGATCATGAGTCTCGCTACACTTTTAAACACAGATGTTTTTGCGTCGGGATCATACGACAATCAGATCAGAGTGTGGAAAGTTAGTGATTCTTATAAAAACATTGAACCTTTGTTCACAGTGCCGTCAGTTGGTTTTGTAAATAATATACAATTTACGAGTAATGGTAGACAATTATATGCAGCTTTAGGTCAAGAACACAAAAACGGCAGATGGTTTAAACAATCAAATGCTAAAAATGGTTTATTAATTGTTAATTTTTCCATTAAGTCATAATAATTTAATAAAATAATATTAAATTCATGTTGTTTTTTATTAATATGGCATTTAAATAATGTTCTTTTTTTGGTAATTTGTTTAAAATTAATTTGATTTAATCAATACTCAGTTTGTATTCATTGTGAGGTAATAACTTAACAAAATTTAATAAATGTGCTATGGCAGCCCTATATGCACTCCTGGTAATCCTTATAGTGGACAATATAAATAAAAATTGTACCTGAAATATATTCATAAATGATGTATACTCCTAATAAAATATATTTTATTAGTTTTTATCATATAATAATTGCTCAAAGTACTCTAAAGTGTTCTTAAAGTTAGTTAAGTAATCAAAAGACTTCATCATCTTCCTGCCCTTATCCCACTTATGTAGGGTCGGCACAACATGTTTTTCTCTTCCATTCCTCTCTATTATTCGTCACTTCAGTGCTTACTCCTTTCTTTCTCATATCCTCACTCACACAATCCATCCATCGCTTTTTCGGTCTGCCGATCGCTCTTCGTCCTTCGACATTCATCCCTAACATTCTTTTACCGACATAGCGGTCATCCCTCCTCATTACATGCCCATACCACGCTAACCTATTGCTCCTTATTTTCTCTGTCACAGGTGCTACTTTCAAACTTCCCCTTATATACTCATTTCTAACCCGATCTTTCCTCGTTACTCCACACATCCATCTTAGCATTCTCATCTCGGCTGCGTGCACTCTTCTTTCATCCGTCACTTTTGTTGCCCAACATTCTGATCCATACATTACGACAGGTCTTATGATCGTTTTATAGATTTTCCCCTTAAGTTTAAGGGGCATTCGTGGATCACAAGCTGTTCCAGAGACCTGTCGCCATTTCATCCATCCCGCATTTATTCTATTTTTCACGTCACGGTCTATGTTGCCGTCATTTTGTATTAGTGACCCAAGGTAGCGGAAGTCGGAGCAGACTGGTAGGGATACACCATCCAAGGCAATATGGGAAAAACTGGACGAACCGCTGAAATCGCAGAACAAGTGCTCGGTTTTAGACCTACTTATCCTCAATCCCGCGCCCTCCAGTCTTTCCTGCCATTTTCCCAGTCTGCTCTGTACCTCAAGGACATTATCTCCGACAAGAACAACGTCGTCAGCAAACAGCATACACCAGGGTGCTTCCTCCTGTATGTCTGATGTTAGAACATCCATTACCAGGAGGAATAGATACGGGCTTAAAGCCGACCCCTGGTGCAAACCTACAGCCACACTGAACTTGTCAGTTACCCCGGCTTCGGACCGGACGTGGGTGCTAGCTCTATCATACATCGCCTGAACAAGTCGTACATACTTCTCTGGCACTCCTTTCCTTTTCATAGCCCACCACAGAACCTTACGGGGGACCCTATCGTATGCCTTTTCCAGATCCACGAACACCATATGCAAGTCTTTTTGTGCGAGTCGATATTTTTCGCAGAGTTGGCGGAGTGCAAATATGGCGTCCGTAGTTCCCCGGCCCGGCATAAATCCAAATTGGTTCTGTGTGACCTCACATTCTTCTCTCATTCGTCGCTCTATCACGTTCTCCCATATCTTCATGCTATGTGACATGAGCTTTATTCCCCGATAGCTGCTGCAGTCCTGTATGTCACCTTTATTTTTAAAAATGGGCACCAGTGAACTGTAGCACCATTCCTCGGGGTAAGTAATCAAAAGACTTCAGGAAAGCATATGACAGCGCGGATCGAATTTTCTTGTATGCTATTTTAAGGTATTTTAATATTCCAAAAAAGCTAGTGGACCTAGTGGTGGCGGCTACTGGAGTGAGCAGGATGTGTGTAAAGGTTGGCGGCAATTGAATGTGGAATTTCCTGTTATTACCGGTGTAAAACAGGGCGACGCCCTGTCACCAGTGCTCTTCAATATGATCTTAGAGCATGTAATTAGAGGATTGATGACACTCGATCTGGGGCTTGACCTGAATGGAAGGCATATGGTGATAAGCTACGCTGACGATTTGGCCCTGTTGGGGGAACACGTTAACGATGTTGCTGTAGCCGCTATGACACTCGAAGAGCAGGCAAAAAAGGTTGGTTTCTTGATCAACCATGACAAGACCGAGTACTTCCACATGAAGAGATATAGGAATATTCGCGAATCAAGACAAGACCTCCATGTTGGAAGTACTACATACAAGGGAGTGCCCAAATTTAAGTATCTTGGCTGCACTGTAACCGATACGAACACACGTGACGAAAAAATACAGATCCGTATACAAAACACCTTGAGGTGCAGTGCAGCCCTGCACAAGGTCTTGGTGTCCAAGCTTCTTAGTAGGAAGACAAAGATCACAATTTACAAAACCATTATTTGTCCAATCCTAATGTACGGTTGAGGCTTGGACACTTACGTTCAGAGAGGAGAACAGGCTTCTGGTTACGGAAAGGAAAATTTATTGTAGAATCATAGGACCAACTAAAGGAAAAATGGCAGCTGGCGAATAAAAACCAATGCTGAAATTGAAAACCTGGTGTCTGAGCCAAACATCATTGGAGTTACCAAATCCCATCCGTTGCGGTGGCTCGGTCATGTCGAACGAATGGGTGAGGATCGAGCAGTTAGGAGAGCGTATCTGGGTCGACCAACTGGACGTAGACCAGTGGGCTGGTGGTTTAATTAGCCATAAATATTTATTATTACTTCTACTACTTACTATTAGTTACTCATAGTAGGGAATATATCCGCCAACCTGCATTGGAGCAGCGTGGTGGATTAAGCTCTGATCCTTCTCCTACATGGGGAAAGAGGCCTATGCCCAGTAGTGGGATATTACAGGCTGAAGCGTTATTTATTATGAAGAGAAAAATTTACAAAGTTAAGGCAAATAAATTTAAAAATTTTCAAACTCGTAAAAATTGAGTAAATGCTAGAAAAAAATGTCTTAACTCAGAGAATGGAGCCTTTGATTCACTGGCACATTATAATCTTCAATTATTAGCACTACGCCAACATTTCATATCAAACAAGTTAAAATCAAGGCTTCCATTAAATAATCCAGACTAAAATCATTCTATCCAATATGAGCCCCGACCGTTGCAGTCAATATGTTCTGCATTCGTTTATTATGTGTGCAGTGCTTATAAAATTATTTTAATGCTATTTTTGTATTAGTAAATTGCTTTCCACAGTTCTGGATTAACCTAGTTTTTTTTCTTTTCAGTTTTTATTGAATTGTATTTTATGTTGAGTTTTTAAGCCTTCAAATTATTTTTTTTACATTCTATAAAACAGTTTTCATAAAATTATTGTTATCAATTAAAATATGTTTTGCAATAAATATTTTTATTAATGAATATACAAATTCCTAAAAATTAACCAACAATTGTATTAGCACCTCTGAGTTGTAAGTACCCAGCGGTGATATCCATAGGCAAACTTCTTACTGTGGCAAATTCTTCAGCATTGCTGTAGTAGAGTTTTGAGTGACGATCAACGTAAGGAGCCGGTAAACCCGAGATATCTGAATACTTTTTAGTTGGCTTAAATGTAGGTGGTGCATTAATTGAATAATCTGCAAAAAGAAACATTTTTCGATGATAAATTCTCGTAAATGATACGCAGTTTTCACGTTTGTTTCGTATACTACAACATACATAAAACAGCGTCATTAGGCCATGGTAATGCTCTTTCTGCCGCTAATATTTGTTTCAGCGATCTCCACATACGTTTTTTACAACCACTTTTAACAATAAATTTATTCTGCACTTTAAAACAATGGCTTTTTTCTATTTCACCTGTCATATTAGTGCCGGTATATTGATCCTAATTTCTTGTTCAATCTTAATTAGTTTTGGTTATAAAATAAAAAATTGTAGTGTAATATTTTATGTACTCTTTTACACGTTAAATAACAAAGTTAAATAATACATAATACATCAAATTGATCCAACATATAACTTCTTTCAAACATAGATAAATGACCAATTGACATGCCAATTGACAAACCAAAATTTGTTGACATTTTGACAAATGTCAAAATTATAACTGGATTAATAAGGGATGCCAAGGCAAGTAAATTATGGGACTGCGTTAGGTTTTAATTAGACTATTCATTGTTTTTACTGCACTGTTTATTTACTGTATCTTTTTTTTCTGTAAATAAATAAATAAATAAGCCGCCACCATCTTGATTTTTTTTTCAAAATTTCCGAGCACGATAAAAGTGGTATATTTGGATAGAGGACACTTATAAAAACAAAAAATGTTATATAACATGGTATCCTAAAGTGTCACGTTTCCGAGATATTTGGAAGTAAAGATCGCCATTTGTGTCCAAAGGCGATCATTGAAAATCGAGTTATTACGCGTGTGTGAGTACTCCATTGTCTTCAAATATTAGCAGCCCCCAATTATATTTAGCTATTAATATGTTTGCAATTACATATAAAAATATTGATTGTTATAAACAAAATAAGTAAATACGCGTGTGTATATGCATGTATTTTATTTAAATATCCATAGTATTTGTACCGCTACTACCGCCGCAGCGCCACCTACCGGGTCCAAATAAAATATGTTATTCTGCTGTATAAGCTATATTATTTCTCTTTAAAAGAAAAGAAAATATTTTGGGACACTTGTATACTTGGGAACTAAAATTTACTAACTGAAATTAAAAACTAAACAAACTGATCTCACTTCTGAGCTACATCTTGCTGTTTTCGAGGGTCGTTACGAATCGTCTTTTTTATATAACTAGATCGGCAACCAAGCGTACGGCTCACCTGTGGCGATTACCGTAGCCTATAGACGTCTGCAACACCAAAAACATTGCGTTCGCGTTAGCTCTGGTTACCTTACTCATTAACAGGAACACAACACTGCTGGAGAACAGTGTTATTTAGCTGTGATCTTCTGTAAGGTCGAGGCAGTACCCCAGTCGGGCTACTCCTTATTTTGAGCAGGAAGTTTCCTGCTGTGCCCTATTTCAGTCTTGCTACAAAACTCGACGAATTCGAACCACTGGAGCAGACTGGGTTTCGACACGGCTACAGCACCAAAGACCACATTACTATACATACATACTGTCATACTGTTCAGCAGATTTTTCAAAAAACAGAAGAATATAATCGGGTATGGCATTTGTGGACTACGAGAAGGCCTCCGACTGTCGATACCTGGGCTGTCCTGCATTCTCTGAGATGATGTCATATCGACGGGCGATGCATCGAGTAACTGAGATTTATGTACGACACAGCGTCGATGACCATACCCAAGACCAGAAAACAAGACCCATTTTCCTCCGGTGTAGGGTATGACAGGGAGATGATTGTAATATCACCGAAACTGTTTACCATTGCACTGGAGGATATCTTTAAGACCTTGGATTGGGGGAGACGAGGCATCAACGTGAATGGCAAATATATCTCACACCTTCGTTTCGCTGACAAAATCGTCATCTTTGCGAAGAGATTAGATGAGCTAGGCGAAATGCTGGGTTGCCTAAACGAGTCCTCCCAACGAGTCGGTTTCGGTAGTAACTTGGACAAAACGAAAGTTATGTTTAACAACCAAGCCATACCAAGACCGGTATCGGTCGATGGTGCTACCCTTCTCGAAGTTGTTCAGGATTATGTTTACCTAGGTCATACTATTCAACTAGGCCGCAACAACTTCGAGAAGGAAGCCGATAGGAGGATTTGTTGGGCCGGGCGGCGTTTGGCAGGCTTCGTTAAGTCTTTACTTCGAAGATTCCGCAATGCTTGAAGACAAATGTCTTTGAGCAATGTATCCTACCTGTGTTAACATACGGAGCCGACACGTGGACACTGACGACGGAACCACAAGATTAAAGCTGTATGGACGGTTCTACAAGGCGCTTCACGCGCTGAACGTGGGCAGTAGAGTCTCCATGCTGTGGCTGCGTTTCGGCGACCTCTTTAGGGAAACTGAAGGTTTTATCTGTGCAATACAGGCTCAGGTGGTTAAGACGAACAACTACCGAGGCACATTCTGAAGGATGGCACTCTCAACTTCTGTCGAGCCTGTCGTTATTCCGGTGAGTCACTCAGGCATGTGCTTTCGGGTTGTTCTGCGCTTGCTAACACTGAATACTTGCACAGACATAACCAAGTGGCCAAGATTCTCCACCAAGAGCTTGCTCTTATGTACGGTCTCCTGGAACAGAGGATACCGTATTACCAATACTCACTGGTGCCAGTACTCGAACGCAACGGAGTCCGGCTCTACTGGGGCCTGCCTATAGCCACAGACAGGACGATACTGGAGAACAAGCCTAATATCGTGGTGATGGACAGGGCACGGTCGAAGGTGTTTTTAGTGGACATCACCATGCCGCATGACGAGAACCTCGTGAAAGCCAAAACAGAAAAAACGTAAAAATCTGGATCTGGCGCACGAGATTGTCGACATGTGGGATGTGGGGTCCGCTGAAATCATTCCTATCGTAATATCTGTCAACGGTTTGATCCCGGTTAGTCTCGCTCACCATCTGAGTCAACTGGAGATCCGGGACGGTTCGCTCGCAGCCAGGATGCAGAAGGCGGTGTTACTAGACTTGGCTAGGATTGTCCGCCGGTTTCTCAGCCTACAGCCATAACCCCCGGGCGTTTGATCTCCTTGCCGGGGCGTATTCCTCTACCCGCTTATTTTTATATATGTAAGTATAAGTTATTTATATAAGTATTTATTATAATATATGCATCTATTAAAAATTTAATTGCCAAGAAAAATCGTGCTAAGTTAAAACTGAAAAGTGACAATTCTGAGTTGAACTGCGAAAGATACAAGAGGTCGCGTAACCGCTGCAATAAGTTATGTAGAGATGCACACGACGCTACATCCACAAGTCCGTTGACAATGAAGATTCTGCCAAAGTGTGGAAATTTCTTAAAGCCATAGGAGTTGGTAAATCATCAAATCTTCAAAATCTTCCAACCTCTATAAATCTTGATTCGCTAAATAAACATTTTTCATCTAATAACATGCTGGATAGCGTTAACAAAACGATGACAACAAATTTTATTTCCTCTTTACCAACTCTTGAATATCCTACATTTAGTTTCTCTTTCTGTCCTTTTGCCCAGAGTGATGTTAGGAAGAATATATTGTCCATTGCATCGAATGCGGAAGGTTGCGACAGTGTTACTTGTTAGTCGTAAGATGATTATTCTCATCTTAGACATAATCTGCCCCATCATTACTAATATCCTAAATTCGTCTATCACATCTGGCACATTTTCACAGGTCTGGAAATTGGCTAAAACTATTCCTATTCCCAAAAAAATTAAGCCAACAAATTTTTCCGATTTTCGTCCTATTTCGATTTTACCTTTCCTTTCAAAAGTTTTGGAACGTCTTGTTTGTCAAAAAAATCAGTCTGTTTTTAAACAAAAATTGTATCCTTAGTCCTCTCCAGTCAAGTTTCCGCCCCGGTCATAGTACGACTACCGCTCTCGTAAAAATTACCGATGACATTCGATGTGCAATGGACAATAAGCAGCTTACCGTACTGGTCCTTCTTGACTTCAGCAACGCTTTTAGCAGTGTTGATTTTGACCTACTGGTAAGTGTGCTAAGTTCTCTTAACATGTCTCCTTTGGCAGCGGACTGGTTTCATAGTTACCTGCAAAAACGTCGGCAGTGCATACGATTTGACGAAAGTTTTTCTGACTGGTGTGACGTCAAACCGGTGTTCCGCAGGGTGGTGTGCTGTCTCCTTTCCTGTTTTCTATTTTCATAAACTGTATTACTTTCAATTTAAATTCTCTCTACCACTTATATGCAGGGGACCTCCAACTTTATCTAACTTCGAATCTTGAGAATCTTCCTAATACTACTAGATCGTTCAATAAGTCCCGAAACTAACCTGGAAATGGCGCATATATTAAAAACTCTTTTGATTTTTAAAAAGTATTGGCTATCAATACACGAATATGTGTCAAATTTTTAAAAATGGAACAATAAAATTATTGATTTTGAAACATTTAAGTAACGCTACGGTTGTAATTTCGATACAATGGAAAAAAAACGAGTTTCGCGTGTTGATAAAACATTGTTTTTTAATGAGAAAAAATACCGTTGAAGCACAGCAATGGCTTATAAAATGTTATACAGGATCAGCTTCCTCTAAAGCAACCATTTGTCGGTGGTATGCCGACTTCAAACGCGGTCGCATAGACACCAATGATGGGGAACGCTCAGGTCGTCCAAATGAAGCAGACTCAACAAAATATTAACCAAGTCCTCAAAATCGTATTGGAAGATCGGAAGGTAAAAGTGCGAGAGATAGCCGAGATAGTGAAGATTTCAGCTGGTAGTGTTTTCACTATTTTACATAAAAATTTGGCCATGAAAAAGCTTTTTTCTAAGTGGGTGCCACGTTTGCTTACAACTAATCAAAAGGAACAACGTATCAATGATTCAGAGCGATGTTTGGCGCTGATGAATCATAATAAAAAGGATTTTTTACGTCGGTATGTAACAATGGATGAAACCTGGATATACCATTTCACTCCGGAATCTAATCGGCAGGCAGCGGAGTGGAGAGCGGCTGGTGAAAGCCGCCCGAAGCGTCCAAAGACTCAGAAATCGGCCGGTAAGGTTATGGCGTCTATATTTTGGGATGCGCATGGAATACTTTTCATCGACTACCTTGAAAAGGGGCAAAATATAAATAGTGACTGTTACATGTGCTTATTGGAGCGATTGAAGTACGAAATTGCGGATAAACGGCCTCACATGAACAAAAAGAATGTGGTGTTTCACCAGGACAACGCGCCTTGTCACAAGTCCGTGAGAACGATGGCCAAAATTAACGAATTGGGCTTCGAATTGCTTTCTCATCCCCCTTATTCGCCAGACTTGGCCCCCAGCGATTACTGGCTGTTTGCAGACCTCAAAAAAATGCTTCAGGGTAAGAAATTTGACTCAAATAGTGAAGTTATCGCAGCAACGGAGGCTTATTTTGAAGCCAAAGACAAATCGTTCTACACACATGGGATAGAAAAGTTAGAAAAGCGTTGGAGGGACTGTATCGCTCTTGGAGGAGACTATGTTGATGAATAAAAATTAATTTTATAAAAAAGACTTTTTTTTTAGTACTTAGTCTCGGGACTTATTGAACCACGTGTTATAGCTGCGATTAGTTCAGATTTGGCTACTGTCTCCGAATGGTGTAAGCAATATGGTCTTACGGTTAACCAATCAAAAAGTCAAGTAATCCTGATCGGTAGTCAGAAAATTACTGCAAAAATTGACTATACAAATTTGCCTCTTATTTCTTTTGATGGTGTTAAACTACCTTTTCTGGACAAAGTGAAGAACCTTGGTATCTACTTCGATCAAGCAGCATATCCTGGACTCACCAAATTAGTGAAGTGAGTAGGAAAATGTTTGCTGCCGCGGGGTCATTGAGACGTTTACGTAACTATCTCCCTATTCCAACCAAAATTGCGCTTGTGAATTCACTTATGTTTTCGATTTTGGACTAAGCTGACGTATGCTATCTCAACCTCACTGAATATCAGTTAAATAAACTTAAGCGACTTCAAAATGTTGCGATTCGGTTCATATTTGGCTTGCGTAAATATGACCACATTTCGGAATTTCGTAAAAAACTGAACTGGTTACCCATTCGTCTTCGCCGGAATTCTCATATATTGTCTCTTCTGTACTGTGTACTATTTCATCCGTCACACCTGTTTACCTAAAGCATAAGTTCGAATTCCTTGGTTCACATAGTGAAATTTTAAGGTCATCAGAAAACCTTAAGCTGCGTATACCCCTTCACAGAACAAACTTTTATAAAAACTCCTTTGCTGTGCAAGCTGTTTTGCTATGGAACGACTTACCCGTGGCCATAAGACGAGCTCAAAGTTTGTTTGTTTAAGAAGCATTCGAAAGCATATTACCTCAGTCTATAATTATTTTAAACTCACTACATTCAATTGATAAAAGATCATTAAATTTGCCATGAATCTATATATTATACGATTACTGTATTTATATATTAGTGTGTATGTAAATGTTTTTATTTTTTTTTATTGCGTACGTATGTGTATAATGTATATATAATTGCTATATATTCTATTTTTTCTTTTACTTTTTTAAATCTGTATACCACCTGCCCATTTGAAAAGCAATATCCCTTTCATTATCAGGTTGTCTGGAAGAGATTGCTTTTTAGCAATAAGATCGCCTGGTTGTACAATTTGTTACTATAATTGCTTGTAATTTTAATTTTGTTCTTTATTTAAATGTGCAATAAAGTATATTATTATTATTATTATTATTCCACTGAATGTCACTCCGCCCGCCCAATACATAATAGATACATATATTACAATAACTACTTATATAGATAATATAGTAAATTTACTTATACTTACATATATAAATATAAGCGGGTGGAGGAATACGCCCCGGCAGGGAGATCAAACGGCCGGGGGTTAGGGCTGTAGGCTGAGAAACCGGCGGACAATCCTAGCCGAGTCAAGTAACACCGCCTTCTGCATCCTGGCTGCGAGTGAACCGTCCCGGATCCCCAGTTGCCTCAGATGGTGAGCGAGGCTAACCGGGATCAAACCGCTGGCAGATATTACGATAGGGATTATTTCAGCGGACCCCACACCCCACATGTCGACAATCTCGTGCGCCAGATCCAGATATTTACGTTTTTTCTCAGTCTCGGCTTTCACGAGGTTCTCGTCATGCGGGACGGTGATGTCCACTAAAAATACCCTCGACCGTGCCCTGTCCATCACCACGATATCAGGCTTGTTCGCCAGTATCGTCCTGTCTGTGGCGATAGGCAGGTCCCAGTAGAGCCGGACTCCGTCGCGTTCGAGTACTGGCACCGGTGAGTATTGGTAATACGGCATCCTCTGTTCCAGGAGACCGTACATAAGAGCAAGCTCTTGGTGGAGAATCTTGGCCACTTGGTTGTGTCTGTGCAAGTACTCAGTATTAGCAAGCGCGGAACAACCCGAAAGCACATGCCTGAGTGACTCACCGGGATGACGACAGGCTCGACAGAAGTCGGGAGTGCCATCCTTCAGGACGTGCTTTCGGTAGTTGTTCGTCTTGACCACCTGATCTTGTATTGCACAGACAAAACCTTCGGTTTCCCCAAAGAGGTCGCCGAATCGCAGCCACTGCACGGAGGCCTTACTGTCCACGTGAGGCGCGTGAAGCGCCTTGTAGAACCGTCCATGCAGTTCCTTCTCCATCCATACAGTCTCCCGGTCAGAGGTGCTCAGTACGACCGGTTTCTGCCAGTTCTCTTTGGCCAAGGCTAGGGGGGTTAGTCCTTTGTCACACATTGAAACGTCACCATGCAAAGGGCTGTCCCGTCTCGTTTCAAAGTAGGCCCTGAAGCTGCACACCTCGCGGTTATGCATGGTCTTAGCGCTTAACATGCCTCGACCACCACACTTCCGCGGGATGTACAGTCTCATGACCGACGACTTAGGGTGATGCATGCGATGGTGCGTCATAGTTGTGCGGACTCTTCTGTCCAGGGCGTCAAGTTCGGTCTGAGTCCATCTGAGTATGCCAAAGGTGTACAAGAGGGTGGGCATGACCCAGGCGTTATAGGCTCGGACCTTGTTGGCTCCTGACAAATAGCTCCGAAGAACTTTTGTTAGCCGTCCAAAAAAGATTTCGCAAACTGCCTGTTTCATGTCCACTTCCTTCACCCCTATGCATTGTGACATACCCAGATACCGGTAAGATTCAGCTTCGGAAAGGGTCTTGAATGATGTTAATTCGAGACTAAGCTGCGACGATTGAGTCACCTGACCCCTGTCCACATGCACGACCGCACACTTATCCACTCCAAGCTGCATCCTGATGGAACTGCTGAACTCCGTAGTGATTTTCAGCAGTTCCTGCAGGCGTGCAGCGTTAGGTGCCAGCAATTTGAGGTCGTCCATGTAGAGAAGGTGGGAGACTTTAGTACCTCCTCTCCGAAACTGAAAGCCTGTCCCCGAACGCTCCAGCAGGGTGCTTAGAGGGTTCAAGGACAAGCAGAACCATAGTGAGCTCAGGCAATCACCCTGGAAAATACCCCTCCGTATCCTGATTGGGTCATCCGCACCCGTCAGTCGCTCGCCCTGGAGACATAGGATCGTGCTCCATTGCCCCATACATACTCCGAGGAAGTCTCGAACTGCCTGGTCAATCTTGTACAGCTCGAGGACCCTCAGGAGCCATGAATGAGGCACCGAGTCGAAAGCCTTTTTGTAGTCGATCCAGGCGACCGAAAAGTTCCGACGGTTGCGTCTGACAAGCTGGCCCGCCACAGAGTCGATGAGAAGGAGCTCCTTTGTACCGCGACCGCCTCCACGACATCCGTCCTGAGTTATTATTATTATTATTATTATTATTATTATTATTATTATTATTATTATTATTATTATTATTATTATTATATATTAAGCAGCTACCTGTGACATCCAGTCACATAATAATAATAACAATGCATTATTCATAAAAATATTTATATTTATTATAAGAAAAGATATTTATTATAATTTGTAGTTGTAATAGGAAAGCATGAGCAAGCGGAATAAGGAAATACCTAGTTATTGCTTATATTTTCATCGATAATATAGAAAATATATCGGGCAAACTACAAACTTAAAATTCGTGTCTATTTACCCCGTTTTACGGTACCGGTGTATAACAGTATAACTCTATGGGATTGACATGGGATTGACCATGGAGCATATGGGATTGACTGTGTTGACAATTTGACACTATACTCTATGACATTTACGTTTCGAAAAACATTGCAACGTGAGTTTTGAGGTTTTGCAAATTTTCACTAGGTCACTCCTACAAAGCCTTACACAAAGGAGTTTCCTGTCCTAACTTAACTATTCTTATAACGTAAACTAAGTTTGACTCAGATATTGGCAAATCCTTCCCTTCAGGGAGCCAAAGTAAAAGAAGAAGAAGAGTTTAAGGTTAGGTATTCAATTTATATGAACTATGTAAAAAAAATATTATATATTTTTTTAAAAGTTATAAATGTAACATTGCTCGTGTAATTTTATAAATAAAACCTGTTGTGATTGTTTAACGTAAAAAAATAAACATTTAACTACGAAAGCATGGATATTGTAAACGAGATTTTAGAAAAGGAACAGAAGAAAGCTGAGAAGTATAAACCTATAACAGTCGAAAAACATTTAGAGCTAGAATTTGACGTCGGCACTCTACTGGCGTCGGACACAAATGATCTCGACATATCATCATTAAAGTAAGTAATGTAGATTTTGTTGATAAAGATTATAAATCAATATAATCATGAATAATTATTGTTAATCTAAAAATGCTAATTGTATTCTTAGGTCAGACAGTCGGCGAGATGAGTATTTGAATTCTCTGGCGCGTGATAACACACAGTTATTACTCAACAAGATATGGGAACTTCCAACAGAGAGAATCGATGAGGCCATTGTGGTAAAATTGCCAAATCCTACAACAGTGCTGCCTCGTTCTAAACCAGTGCCTAAACCAAAACCTTTGACCAAATGGCAAGAGTTTGCTAAAGCCAAGGGTATAACTAAGAATAAGAAAGACAAACTTAAGTGGGATGATCAGCTACAGAAATGGGTACCACTCTATGGGTAAGGTTAATTTTATCATTTATATAGTACAATTTGTCAGTTTTGTGTGTTGTGATCAGCAAAAATATTTTTATTCTTTAGGTTGTAATTTCTTACTCATACTCAATTAATTTCTTCCAGTAATTTATTGACTCTATTAAGTTTGACAAAATTGCTACCACAAATACTTATAACACATTTGTAATTTTATGGATATAGATGTAGATATTAGTGTGTACTAAACCTTTTACTTTTTATTAATTTTTGTACTGAACTAAACTATAAAATTATGTGGTGTCATGGGAAACCAGGTAGGAACGAAGTTCCTTCGGATAGTATAGAAGCAACATAATTTGAAAAAAAATTTAGTATTTTAGAAAATAAAAAATAGATTAAAATAAAATAAATCAAAGAAAATAATAATAATTCAAACTATTAAGTGAAATAAAAAAACATATGTCTTTATTTATTTTTGTTGAAGGTATAAAACTTAATAAATAATTTAAAAAAAATTTACTAGTAATATTTTAGTTTTACAAACGCCATGTTATACAGTCGTGTGACTGATATTACGTCACTTCCATTATATATTTTTATTACGGTTTTAGTATCACATTTTTTTCAGTTCGGCCATACAGCCAAATGTCAAGCTGCCGAACTTCGTTCCAATAAGTATTTACTATTTGAAACCTATTGTATGCAACTCCCAACATAATGTGAAAAGCGTACCCCACTTTGCTGTAGCTGAGTCGCTCAATATCTCTGCCTATTCAAAATAATAATATTTCTCTCTTTTCTTGGTTACATAAAGGAAACCGAATAAGAAATAATAATAAGTTTACATTATTTTAAAAACTGCCTTAAATAAAAGAGATAGTATTAAAATTTACCGTATATAGATTTTTTTATTCTGTGCATGTATTGATAGTATGCCATTTGCTACAGTTTCAGAAAAGCAGCTGCTGAGAAGGAGAAAGACTGGTTGATTGAAGTTCCTCAGCACGTTGATCCGATGACAGACATGTATGAAAAGAAAGCAAGTGAGAAATCAGAGAAGGTGGCCAAAAATGAATTGCAAAGACTTAAGAATATTGCCCGGGCAAAGAAAGTCAATATTCCTAGGGTCGGATTACCTGTTACGTCTGATAAAGCTAATGCTACACAGGTAAATTTATATATTGTTTTGTTATTTATAAATTATTATATGTAAATTATCAAGTATTCTGTATTCTACGATCTGATGCTTGAAATAAAATGCAGTAAAACATTGATTATCTTCTCAGAGTTACATTAATCCTGATGTTTTTTTAAGAGGTTTTGGAATCTTTTTGCATTTTTTTAAATTGATTCAATTTGTCATGTCTCAGTTGAGCAAAGGTTTCTTTTTGCATATAGGAGGTGTAGATGTTTTTTTTTTTATTTATGCTTTATTTGTAGTACCCGACATATTACACTAAATTATTTACTCATAACAGAAGCCTTTAATTTGTCAATTCTTTTGTTTAAATATATTTCAAAACTAAAATGAGGTTCATGGTCATTTTTCAGTTATCAACTGCAGCAGTTGTAGCTAAGGCTTCAACGGCATCACTTGGTAAATTCCAAGACAAGTTGCCAAAAGAAAAAGAGGCCAGAGGCAAAGGTGTACATGAATTGATTCCCGGCAAGGATAGGAAACGTAAAGCACCAATACCAACCCCTCAAGTTGAGAAACAAAATAACCTTAATCTCATAGACAAGATTCTAAATAAGAGACCTAAGATTGATATGGAGAAAGCAGTTTCAAAACACATAAATGAACAACAGATACAGTAAGTAGTTTACAGATAGTAGCATATAATGGTTTAATATTGGTGTTTTAAATTAAATAGAGATATTCAATTGCTGCAACAAATAAATAATAAAATTTCAAAAAAGTACCAGCTCTCTGAAAGGTCTTTGTTCGTAATATGTATAATTTTATGTCACTTGATGATCAATACATTTTTGTTTTTATATTATTCATAAAACCCATTAAATAATAATAATGTCTCTTTAATATCATGTGTATTCCATGGAAATGGTCTAAAATTAACAATCCTACAATTCAATCTGATGAATTGAATTTTTTAAAACTCATTTATATTTGCAAAAAAATCAAAAACTTTCATTTATTCTTTTTATTAAAAACATTATGTATCCAAACAGTGTGTCATTTAAATTTTAATTTGTTTTATTTAAATTTTTTTAGGAGATCTGAGGAAAAGAAAAATATGAATCCAGCTAAAGGTAAACGTAAAGGGAAGGGTGGCAATGCCACTAACTTCTCAAACAAGAAACCTAAAGCTGGCAAAGGTCAACGGAATCCAAGCAAAAAGAACCCTGGTCGGAAACGAAGATAGTTTCTTTAATTATAGATACATATTAAGTGTTGTATTAATTTGAGGATAAACCAAGCTATAATTATTTGTCATTTAGTGTTGTGTTAAATGCTCTTACATGTGTATTTAAATATGAATAATAAAGGTTATATACTGCAAGTACTCATTGTTTTTCTATAATTTTATCTGTGATCATAGTAATTTTATTTAAAGTTAAAATAAATGTATAGTTTGATGCTTTGCTCGTTAGTTTAGCTATAAATGCTCATATGAGCAATGGGTTGACTGGAGGAAATCTCTTTCAAAAATAAGTCCACCTTTGCCATAAGTATATAATATATACAAGCCTCTGTAGTAGCCTTATATAACATTAATAAAATTAGACAAAAAAATAGAAGAGAAAATGATAATACGGTTGATTTTATTATTAGTTGTAAGATTTTGCTTTTTCCCCGTTTTAAGTTTACAGGATGGGATATTACTGATTTGTTAAATTTTATTCTATATTAACATAAAATAGCTAAACACGATATTACGCGCCCGATGCAAAATAGTTCGTCTAGTGTGTAATTTTCTGTGAGATTTTTTCTAACCTTATTAATTTTGTATATGTATATAAAATACTAGCTTCTGCGCGCGACTTCGTCCGCGTGGAACAGATGCGCGCGCAATACTTGATCATTATTTTGCTGCGATGTTATTTTAAAACTGCGATATCTCCTGAGATACTCATTGAAAACGAATTATGTAAAAGGCTATTTTGTTTTAAATTAAATACTTGTGATGAATAACGTATTAATTTAGATAAGGATTAATATCATGTTTATAAAAACATCCTCGCATATAATGCATTATTTTATAGGTTAGGTTATAGTGAGCCAACCTTAAAAAATAGATATATGCTGTCGCGGACTTTTTTTTAGAACTTTTAAAGAGGATCAATTCTGTCATACATGATTTTTGCAAAACTTTAACTGTTTTCACAGCGCACGCAGTGGAAGCTCAAAAGGAAAAAAGATCCCCCGATTTTGAAACATTCTTCATTGGTGCTCCGCTCCTTTTGGTCTTAACGTGATGATATATAGCCTATAACCTTCCTCGATAAATGGGCTATCTAACACTAAGAGAATTTTTCAAATCGGACCAGCAGTTTCTGAGATTAGCGCGTTCAAACAAACAAACTCTTCAGCTTTATAATAGTATAGATTAAGCTGTTCTACTATCGCATGTCGTGTTACTTATGGCATTTTTAATTATCATCATTCATCATTTCAGCCCATTGCAGTCCACTGCTGGACTCAGGCCTCCACAAGTTCGCGCCAAAAATGCGTGAACTCATGTGTGTTGCCCATAGTCACCACGCTGGGCAGGCGGGTTGGTGACCGCAGGGCTGGCTTTGTCGCACCTAAGACGCTGCTGCCCGTCTTTGGCCCGTGCATTTCAAAGCCAGCGGTTAGATGGTTATCCCGCCATCGGTCGGCTTCTTAAGTTCCAAGGTGGCAGCGGAACCCTATCATCCCTTAGTCGCCTCTTACGACCCCCACGGGAAGAGAGGGGGTGGCTGTATTCTTTGGTGCCGTAGCCACACAGCACATCTTTAATTATATAACTATTTAATATATAATAACTATTTTAGCTTTTTAAATTTATACATATCGACCGTAAGCTGCCAATAACTCCTAATTCACATTTTTACTGAAATTGTTTTTTTGCGCCATCTGTTAGCTTTATATCGTAATGATAGAACTGGCAACTTATTTTAACCGACAAAATGCACCAAGCATCCAAAAAGTCATTACACAAATAACTACTATCTACAGCGAAATAGTGTTTGGGCGGCAACACCTCCTATCTACAGTTTCAAAATCCAAGTTTATTATTTTTACAGTAGTTAATATAAAACTACTGTAAAAATAATAAACTTTGATTTTGAGTTCGTAAATACCATCCGTAATTTTGTTAATATTTAGTTTTTATACCTAGTCTCCTGTAAACTTGACCTCAAAGCACTTAGGAGGTATTGGCAGCTTACGGTCGATATCCTGTTTTAAATTCGAAGAAGTTATAAGCAAAATAGTTCGTCTAATTGTTAATCGATGTCATCTTTTACATCGATTAACAATTAGACGAACTATTTTGCTTATACGAACTCTTGTTCGTCTATCGGTGATTATTCCTTCTTTGTACAAAATGAAAAAAGTTCTTCGATCGAAGAGCGAGTCAAAGGCTAAACTCTTGGCTGTCTGGGAGTCAATTATGCCTGAGGAGTGTGCAGCGTTGGTTGCAACCAATTGCCTCTTCGCATTAAAGCTGTCATTGAGAGCAAAAGCTACACAACTAAGTGGTAGACGAAGTATTTTGCGTGAGTGACAAGACTAGACGAATGAATACTTTAGCGTTATGTTTTTTAGAATATTTTTTTAAATTTTTATGTTATTTAAAGTCATGAAAGAATTTCAGTTATGTTAAAATAACTTTAAAATGTTCCTTAAATTGTGGTTTACTTTTTATTAAACGTTCTTAATTATTTTACCTAAATTTACTTTCTATATTTTACGCTTTCACTACTTTCCATACTAGACGAACTATTTGCATCGGGGCTCGTAAACTGGACTATTATCAGTTTGATTAAAATTTAAAAGTGCAAAATTTGTTATTTATACTGATTTTCTTAAATCATTATCAGATGAAACAATCATAAAATTACAACAAGGTTAGTGCATTAAAAAAAAAATACTTTCAAATATATATTTTTATTATGTCACAACATGCAGAATAATCCAAATTTAAATTAAGGATGAGGTAAAAGTATCAATACTGTAAAGAACTCTACACATTACCTACTGTTCTAACAGTCTATTGAAACACGCTGATAAATTACTTAAATGTTTAAAAGTTTTATCGTTTGTGTCCTATCAAAAGTTGAAATACAGCAATATTTGAGTACTCTCATTAGGGTATGAAAAAATAAAAAAAAATCTGTTGGATAGTTTTTAGCAAGCCTTTAGGCCAGCCAACAGTGGCCCTAAAATAGGCATTCAAATATCGCTGAGTACCTACCACTTTTTACAAACTTGTCATAAATATAATAAACAAGCTGAGAAGGATCTTGATAAATTATATATAAATATTATTATTAAACTTAATTTAAAAATAAAAGAATAATCTATACAACCAATCCAATAATTAGTCTGTTCACAAAGGCGATTCAAAATTCATAATCAAAAAGTGATGACATAGTACTTATAACTTCAGTATAACTTAGTTTATTTGGCACCTTTACTTGTTTTTATAGAAACTATGATGTTTTGATACTATTGGTGTAGGTATCAGCACGCATATTCGCTTTCAGTATCGTGAAGAACAAAATAGTTTTGTTCAGTGAAAAAACTATTCTGATCGGCTGCCCTAAACGCACCCCCCTATATTCAGGGCTCATACATGGTGGAGGACCTCAACAGAGTGCAAGGTATCCCTCCTTGTTTTAATCAGACGCGCTCGAATAAAACCCAAAATCCCCTCTTAGGGTCCCCAACTATAGTATGTACTCATTGAAGATCCATAAACTGTTCAAGTAAAGTTGTAGGTCAGCGCTCAATAACCGTGCCGATAGCAATACCAAGCAGTATACTTATCTGCCGATAGTTATAGTGTTTTTTTTTGTACACAACGAAATTCGTCAATATAAGTTTCACCTGATTATTTGTTATACTACATTTGTATAATTTTATGATAATTTATGCCGAAATTTAAATTAAATTAACTACTTGGAGGATCACTTACTATTTCCATACATTTGATAGAATTTGAAAATAAAAGTTAGGTCCCTATTATTTTCAAAATACGATAAAATCTTATATTTAAAAACTTATCACATACATTTTTAATCTTTTCGCATCTACACACTACACACAATCACTAAAGCTACTAATTGGAAGCATCTACATTAACAACTATTCATTTTAAATTACGTAAAATAAGCAATGACATTAATAATGTTTTATTATTATTATTAATACATTATTATTATTAAATAACAATTGAATTTGTCTTAGCTTATTAAAGCTGCTTTAAGTGTGCTCTGGAAACATTTGAAAAAAAAAGTATTCTTTCTCTTTTGATCTCATTGTTTATAGAGAAGCATAATATACTAACAATCAATTATATGAAGATCTAAAACTCATGTTTTTTTTTAAATAAAATAATTAAGCAAGCGCTTCACACGACAGCTAGCCCCATTGGGGTGTGAAAGTGAACCCTTGTGTCAGGGGTGAAGAAACAAAACAAATCAATATCAAAATCAAAAATAACTTTATTCACATAGGCAAAAGAACTTTCCAATCGTCACCTCTTTTCTCTTTTTTCACTCGAATATTTCGAGTCATCGAAACAATAATTACAAACGCCCAGATCACGACAAAAATATGTGTTGTCTATAAAAAGCATTTTTCAAGTGATGTGTTCAAATTCGTGACCCTTTAATGATATTAAAGCACATACACGCAACGATAAAAGAGAAGCCCACTTCATTAAAACTGTAGTAGATTGTCTACAAGATACACTACTAGGCAACCACATTTCTCTAAACTATTTTTAATATATGTAAATATCACAATAACAACAAATTCTACACTATTTAGTATTGCTATTAAATCAGTATTTATTTACTTAACATTATATGATTGTCATAAAATAGCTCTTTTAATAATATATTTACTAATTTGTAAAGATAATACAATAAGAATAAGACATATAATTTATTATAATATATTTGAGATAAATAAAATGCATAAATGCTGGCTTCAAATTATTCTTAAGATTACATGTATTTTATAGATTATCTAATCGAACACAAAATATACACTTTTAGAGTTGACTGTTTTTAGTCTAATAAATATAAAAAGAACCTTATACCGAAATCAAACTTTTCCCTATTTTTAGTAAAGCGCTTATATAAAAATAAACAAATAAACGCCTTACACCAATCGTAGTAAGTAAGATATAATCCTGTGTCATGGATCCGGATACAAATATTATGAACCAGGACCATGACAAATATTTGTATGGTCCAAACGGAGGGACCGAACCCGCGATCACCAACGCAACAGTAAATTACTGTGACAACTACACCTAATCATTGTAAAAATATTTCATTAATTTCAACCATTAATTACTGACTAAATAAAAAAAAATAGTAATTTAACAAATAAAAATACACTTGATGTATTGATTTGATAGATATTCTATAATATTATATTTTATGAGCATGAACTTTTTAATATTGCTTAAGAATTAAATAGCTGTCTAATATTCTAATTAAAAAAAAAGTCAAAATTCCTATAAAAGAAACTAAAATTAATTAGTGCTTGACGAGTATTAGTAAGAAGTCTGGAATTTTTGTTCTCGAAATAAAGGTTTTTAAATATTTTTTAATACGTTAAACTCCACTTTTGTGTAAGCTCCTTCATTTAAATGAATTCGTGTGCAAAAATATTTTTCTATGGCTATCTATAACCCTGTATACAAGTTGAGGTTGTTGCTTTTGTTAATATTTAAAAAAATAATAACTTGATATTTATTTAATTTTTTGAACTATGTGAAATATTAGTGTTTTTATATTTTCAACAGATTAAAAAACTTTTTAATTTCTCTTTTTAAGTTAACAACATAATACACATCTGTTTAGTTCTTTACAATTTATAGTTTTCTTAGATTAAGTACATAAAAAAATATAGAACAGTATTAATTTAATTGTGAATAATGTTGTTTACATAACAACAACTTTACAAAAAAAATTGTAGTCTGTAAAGTCGGTTTACGGACGATAGTTTTACGCGATAACGTCATAAAGAAACATTGATGAAAAATTGCATATTTTTATGAATTGTATTATTATGACTGAATTATTTCGAACTGCTAGTTCTGACGTCACGAGCCAACGCTTGGCCCGATCGTGCCTCTCTATCGCTTATTCCGCGCTCTCGCTTGCACGCTTTGGCTCAGGTGGAATGTGACAATTTTTCGCGCGTGCAAACGGTCGACGATACATCAATTTATAAGATCGATTATAACATCGATTTATAAGACGTTATCATGTAAATAATTCATTACAAAAATATATATTAACAACTTATTTACACAAACGTTAACAACAATACAAGCACATGATACAATTTCTTTATCAATACACAAGAAAATAAATTTTATTTAATAGTAATTGTAGTCTAGTATTATCTTAATATCTAATTAAGGGCAGAGGAGATCAATTAAGGAATAGAAAATTTAGTATTTTTTTTATATATATACATATAATAATTATAAGTAATGACTACTTTTAAACTATTACGATTTTATTTTTATAAAAACATCTTAAAGATGTAGAATACGTTTTTATAGTAAATATTGCTTCGCATTATGTATACCACAAATAAGAAAAAGCTCAGTAAACCATTTGAATATTAAATTTGATTAGATAGTATAACTAGCTGTAGGGTTGAATTAACATCTTTAATTCTTGTAGATCAAGATATCGGATAATTTCGTTATTTTGACAAAAAATTATTTGTATGTTAAAGAGAAGGAGAATGATCGGAGTGTTTCAGCAAATAATGTAACATTGGGTTTATGATACTTACATGAAAAGAATAACTTCTTATATAAACATTTATATTCAAGTACACATTATTTCAATAACTTTGAAATAGAAAATACTATAATTTTAAATTAAAACGTATTTAATAAATAAAAAATTAAATTTGGGTAAACTTTCTAGATTTCACTTGTTTACCGTCCGTACCGTATTTTACTTACTGTTTAAACATTTTGATTAACACAAAAAGGTTATTTTTCCAAAAAGCCTTAATTGGTAGGTTGACAAATTAGGATTACGACATGAAGGCGGCATTATATATTTAGCCTTTAAACGCTGGTCGTCTCTATTAGCCTTGAAAAGCATTTACTAGTTGGGCGTTTACATTGTACTTAAATCATATGCTAGTTAAGGGGGATAGTGCAAAAACGCTTATTTGCATAAACAATCTGGAATCCCGACTCAGTTTAATAACTGCAACTTCAAAATTTCAATTATTTACAATTCATAAATATGCATATTTTAAATTATACTCAAAGTTATGTGTTCGCCTCAGAATCATTCTCTTTAACATTGACTGATTAAAAGATTCATATGGCTATAAATCACAATAATGCATATGTACCTTAAATATACTAAGCATAATAAGTCGAATTTCAAAACAGTATGAACAAATAACTACGATAAAAATTTAATATTAAGAAATGAACTAAGATCCTAATAGATTCATCTTTACTCTATTCGAAAATTAAAAATAAAACTTGTATAAAATTTGGCACAGATAAGAGTAAATATTTGAAACACTGGGCAGTTTTCAACCAGACCATCAGCAAAATAAATTTATATAAGCATACAAAATTTACATAATAATGGTCATTTAATTATATTTAATTAATTATCACTAAAAATTTAATTGATACATTTTTTACACAACGTGTATACGTCTGACTGTATATTGTGTTTGCCCTTATAATGACAAACGATATGCACCAATTTAAGATTTTCACTAGTGAAAATCTGTAAATAATACCTATCAGCTTCGACAAAGCCCTCAGAAGAGATTTCCTCGCACGATATACACTGTACTTTCCCTTTAGCCAGTCCTTCAATCGCTTCCAGTATCTTTGGCACAACAGATCTCGATAATTCTATCTTATGATCAAGGTTCCATGTCTGGAAAATAATACGCTCCTCTCGACTTCTATACGGGTTTATGACGTGTTCGCCATCGTATATACACTTACTATTATTCCATAATCCACCACATTCAAAAAGTCCATTTTCGTTACACATACGGTTATCCTTATCACGCCTATTAAAATAACCCTCATTGTATTTATTGAGTTCCAGAAGTTTCCGTAAGTCTAATAGGAACTGGTCAACTAGTTTCTTACCTCGGCCGTTTTTTGTGTGAATGTATAATTCTGAAGACTGCAGAGCACTTTTAGTTTTGTAGTAGTATCCTCTCATGCGTTCCTTCACACGTTTAGACATAGATTGCTCTTTTGTTTTTTCAGACGGCTCGAGTCCTGAAACATAATAGTTTCTATTTAATAATATTTTTAAACACCTATATGTATTAACTTAACAATAAACTATAAACTATAACGTGACTAAAATATGGATTAAGCTTTGACCCTTCTCCTAGATAGAGAAAGAGGCTAGCAGTGCGGAGAGATCAGTGAGATGTTAAAGGCTGAATCAATCAATGTAATTAAAATATATATATACATACACAGTTAGATACTACAAAAAACTTAATTATTATTAAAACTTAATAATTGTCCGACCTACAAAATATGCACAAAAGTTTTCATGAGAATCTGTTAAGCCATTTCAGAGTTTGGCCTCTAACACGGTGACATGAGAATTTTATATATATTAAATCTAATAATAAATACACACCCTCAAACCACCCTGGGTCTTGTGTCCTCTGACTAAGCATTGTTTTAGCATCATTGGCTGCTGCTATATATTTCTGAAATACTCTAAATTTTTCTTTGAAGTTAGTGCTTAGAAAATCTTTTGCGGCTAATCCAGTATTAATATAATCCTTTTTGCTGTTTCGAATCATAGTGTAGTAGTAGTCAAAGTCTAAAAATAAACAATAATTATAAAATATATTATATTATTGATTCTTTGAATTTATTTGTAAAAAAATTCTATTATCACTAGAATTAAAATTTTGAAAGATAATTTGCAGTGTTAATAAATTGATTTAGTCACTTGTAATTGAGAAATTTATAGTAAATAAAATATAAATAATTAGGCAGTTGTATTTTATTTTAATTTGTTAAAATAAGGCCATATGGCCTCACAACATAGGCAACTGAATAAATGACTTGATTAGATATGTTTTTTTTATATAGGTATCTTAAATTATTTAAGTCATTACAGGAATAATTATCTAGCCCCTATACTAACTTTTTTTATTATGAAAAAAAAAAAATAATGCAGAAAATACATATTTTAGTACACATAAAAGAGATTAAACCACCATAAATTTGTTCAAATATAGATTTAGTTTTATTAGTTAATATGCCAATCGTCTAGTTTTTAACATACCAGTTACCATTTTCTCTTTTTCCTTTAATAAAATAAAAAGTGTTTGTGGCGGCAAAGTTTTTAGGTAGTCATCGTCATCCACGTGAGTCCCGTCTTCTGCTACGTAGAGCCGGCATTCTGCGCAGCTGACATTGAACTAAAAACCGACGTGAATTAGGTCAGGGCTAATAAAACGGGTCAAGGATATCTGGCCTTGACACATTTTACAAAAATCATCTTTTAAAGCGAAAAAAAAAATTAAAGAATTAAATTAGACATTAAAAAAAAACATTTAGATGTTCTTAATTTATTTTAGTTTATTAAAAACTAATTAGACTTACTCCTAACTTTTTGCATGATTTATCAATTAGCTCTTCAAGATTTTCCGCCGCCACTCCAATTTTCTTTACTCTTTTCACGTCGGTAACTTTATATCCTTTTTTCATATTTAAATATTTTCAAGATCTTCAGTAACAAAATGTTAGCACAATAATAAAAACAAAGAAAAACGCGTAGAGTCGACGTAAAATCGACGAAGACTTTTCGATCTGAATTAACTTCCGGTCACTTGTCAATATTTCGGTTTTCCGCGATTTCTGACACTTGAAATATGACATTTCTCTCTGTTAACAGATTATATATATTTTCTTCTTGTTTGTTTCACCGGTTGTGCCTTGTGGAATGTGGATAATATGGATAGCGCTATTTAAACTTTTTTGCGGAATACCATTACGGTATCCAACAGATAAGCTTTTAACATACTATTTTTTTTACCATCGAACTCCACTATATTTATGAGATATTTCTTTATGCAAATATGAATCTAAAAGTTATAGTTTATTAATTGAGGTTTAACATGTCCTAATGAGCTAATGGCTGTTTCTACCTCCACCTGTTAAATTATATTTGTAACTGCAGAGTAAACTTTGTCCTCATTCATTTGCGAAATAACCAGTTCGCGCTTATTTTCTTGTATTTGTACAGTCTGGCATTAATTAGTCATTATTTAGCCCAGTATTATGATTAAACCACTCCAGACTAGACTAGTCAAGGATACCTCGGATGACCCAGCGCCGCCTGGAGGCAGCTATATTCCGGAGTCTGCCAGAGTACGGCGACGTACGGTGCCCCGGTTTGAACGGATCGCCTCACTGCGAGGAATAATGCCGCGTCGCGATCTGCGCAGAGTACGGTATCGTGGGCTGCAGCTACTGCCTAGCCGGCGACCCCCCGTATGTGACCAGCCGTATGGCACACGCGTAACGGTTGTCTTGCGCCCAGTCCTTGAGCGGTGGATGCGCCGTAAGCGCAAGCCCATCCGTCTGACGTAAGTTCTCACCGGGCACGGCTGCTTTGGTGAATACTTGTATCGGACGGACGGCGCGGCGGTGGATTCGGCTCAGCTCACCCTCGAAGTGTGCCCGAGATGGGCGGCGTTGCATCGCGATCTGACGACAGTCCTCGGAGGGGACTTGTCACTGGCGAGCGTCATCACCGCGATGCTCGGCAACGACGAGTTCTGGAAAGCGATGGTATCCTTCCGCGAGACAGTAATGTCCCAGAAGGAGAATGACGAGCGGATGAGAGAGGAGACGCCAACAATGCCTCTCTCTGCAGGCGACGAACGGGGGTGCGTAGGAGGCGCTACTTAATATGCCTCCAGTAACGCCCCTGTGCCCGTGTCGGGCCAGGATGGGAACCCGGTCCTGCTAGACACGACGTCGTCGGAATTGTTCAGAGGTGAGTCGGAAGTTCCCATGGAGGAGAAGTCTGGTCTTTTCGCCGGGGCCAGCCTGTCGTTGGAGGGACCCTGTTGCCTGCAGATCCGGAACCCTCCAATTAAAGCGGCTGAAGGCTCCCGCAGGGGTTTGGTCGGTATTGCACCCTCAAGTGCTGAAGCCGACATACGGTCTAGGACTGCCAACCCGGGCGTCCTGGATATCACCCGTAAATGAGTTCCGGTTCCCTTGCGATACCAAAAAAACGTCTAGTCAAGGATTAAATATTACATAAATATATAGTTAAAATAACACATAAAACTCAATTTCTCAATGTGCAATATTGAATGATATTTGGTATTCTCTTTGACCCCAAGTACCTAATGAATACTTCTATATCCTGAGTTCCCTACATATTAAAAACCGCCTAATTTGATGTCATCGCTGTCATTTTTAAGTCAATATTAACCTGTGATATCAACATTATTCTGAGTTTTAACAAATAGTTTGTAAGAAAAAGCAAACGAAGTAAAAGTAACAAGTATATAATAAAATACGAATTAATTTGATAGGGAACCCAAAACTATCAGTTCTAAAACTATCACAGTTTGTTATCATTGTTAATATCGTTTACTTGTGCCTTTTAGACAAAATAAATTAAAAAAAAAAATACTATATGTTTAACATCTCTAATTAAATATAATAAATAACACTTTAAAATGGTATTAAAACGAGGAGCATTAATTGTTATTGAAGGAGTTGACAGGACCGGTAAAACTACGCAGTGTAATAAAATAGGTGCGTAATATTGTAATAAAGATAGTCATGTTTTATGTACATATCTTTAAATATATTTTTTTGATTATTCAAATAAAGAAATTGTTGAAACCTTACGCTTGTGATGTAAACAGTGACTCAGTTAACAATAAAAAATGCATTGTTTTTAATAATTTTTTTTGGTAATCAATCCAGTTTATTTTCAGTTGAAAGTTTGAAAAACAAAAACATAAATGCAGAATATAAAAACTTCCCCAATCGTACAACAGAGATTGGAAATGTTATCAACAGTTATTTGAAATCGATGGTTCGTACAAAATTTTATGACATGTATTTATCTCAAATTTTTTAACATATAGAGCATATATTGCATTTATAAACTTGTAAAGATAATGTTATCCAATTAACATAAAAAGATAATGCATTATGAAAATTGATTTGATAACTTATTATGATGCACTTGCATTGGCTTATTCATCACTCGTGTAGTGATTGTATTTGAGTGTACCTACAAATGATATCTTATTTAATTTTTTCAGTTTTAAATTTTTTATAGTCTATTTTCATAAATGTTTACAACAGGACTTAATACTGCTTGCATTTTTTACTAGCAAATCTTAGTATATGCAAGGCAGTGAGAATTCTTAGTACACAAAATACATAGAAAATAATACACAATAATAGAATACAATATTATTTCAATTGAGTGTAATAAGACATTTTTTAAAATAAATTGTAGGCAAACAACAATATAATTATTTATATTTTTAGAATGAATTATCTGATGAAGCAATTCATCTGCTGTTCTCAGCGAATCGTTGGGAAAATGCAAATTACATTATAAAAATGTTAAAAGCAGGTACCACTATTATCGTGGACAGATATTGCTATTCTGGAGTTGCATTTAGTGCAGCGAAAGGTAAGATAATAGGTATTGAATAAAAAATATGTAATATGAGCTTAGTATCTTAAGTAGGTATGTCTATCAGTAATTAAAGTTTTTTAAATGTTGTTATTAATCAATGTATCTTCTGAAATGTAGACAAATAGTCACCTACTTTAAGAACAGATGTCTGTGTGTGTATTTTAATTAAATTTATTTATATTTGTTTCACTATAAGTGCAGTAGGGTAGTATATTTAGGATTATAAATTTATTTAAACATTCTTAAACTTGTTTTTTTAGGATTGGATGTAAATTGGTGCAAAGCTCCTGATTCAGGGCTACCAAAACCAGACAAAGTATTTTTCCTTAACTTGCCACTGGAGGCGGTTCAGAGGAGAAATGGTTTTGGTAATGAAAGGTAGGTATTGTAGATAAACATGATAACTGACACATATTTTTTGTTTTTATATTTGAAAAAAATTTATAAATGAACATTCATTCACTCATATAATCTGAATATAATATAGTAAAAATTTATGTCTCATTGACACAAAACAAGAATTTTAGACCTAATCATAAAATAAATAACGTGT
Source organism: Melitaea cinxia (assembly GCF_905220565.1). NCBI lineage: Eukaryota > Metazoa > Arthropoda > Insecta > Lepidoptera > Nymphalidae > Melitaea > Melitaea cinxia. The sequence continues at coordinate 14,430,635 of NC_059403.1, forward strand.
TGGTACAAGTTGCAGAAAAGTGAATATAGTGATTGTGAAATATTTTTGATCAGGCCTAAGCCAATTCTCTGCCTTAGCCCCTTAAGGGGTCGTCCATTAATCACCAGCTGTGTTTTACCAACTTTTTAACACCTCTCTGATTTTATTTAGTGAAGTTTAAACTACCCCTTCCCCATACCCACCTCAATTACATATATTTTTGGTAAAAGTATATTACAATGTATAGAGTTATTATCTTGAAATACAGGTCTAATAATAATCTGATCAAATTTTGTTGTGATAAAAATGTCCAGAGAGACATGTTTATTTGGTTTAGAAATATCACTTTGAACCAAAAATAATTGTAATGTATTTACACATGATCTCATTACATCTGATTACATGCCCTCCTTGTGATGTTTCTTGATTTTTTTCCAAACCCCTACCCCGTCTCTTGAGCCTGACATTATAAATAGATGTACCCTTATATGATATAGTTGATTTTTGGACATCTGAATATCGTCAGATGACTCCAAATCCATTCCATCCGTGTGTAGTAATGTATATATGTGTCAATGTTGAATTATTTTTTTATTTCATTTAAAGCCTTAGACTAAATTAACAAAAGATTTTTAAACAATGTTACTAGATTTCCTATTTAATGCTGTTTGTGTTGTATTGTAGGTATGAGGTATTTGATTTCCAGAAAAAAGTATTTGATGCGTATATGCAGCTTAAAGAAGAGAACTGGGAAATCTTAGATGCAAGCAGGTAACCCCACATTTCTTTATTAATATATTCTTTTAAAGAATTTTTTTTTGAGGTAAGTCACAGCAGAATACATCCTGCTCAAAATCTGGAGCAGCCAGAATGAGGAAGTACCTCAATTTTACAGAAGACCACAACTTATTAATACGGCTCTCAAGTAATGTGTGGCGAGTAAGGTGGCCAGACCTCTATTGAGGGTCAGGAGTAGGAGCGATAACACATGTTTCAGGTATCTATAGGCTATGGTAACTGCTTACCATGTGCCGTACGCTTGTCTACCAACTTAGTTATATCCAAAAAATATAAACTTGAATCATTATATAATATATATAATATTTTCATAAATCAAAATATCTAGGTATAAGTATAAAAATGTATTACTAATATATTTCTCTTTAGATCAATGGACACTATACAAGAGGAATTAATGCAGAAGACGTTGTCAGTCATTGAGGATGTAAAGAACAGTCCCATTGGAAAAATATGGGTTTAAAAAATTGGTATGACGGTACATAAATTTTTTTTTGATAATTATTATTTTTATTTGAGTTTATAAGAAGTTTGTAAATAATCTAAATTTGAATATTTAAGTATATAATAAATAATAAATTTTATGTATTCTACTGAGTGATTCTGTTTGAGTGATAACTGGAGTGACAGATATGCACAATCTACCTTCATAAATAGTCTCCTTATTATTTTTAATTTTTTTTTATCCAAACAAAATGTTTTTTTATTGTTTCTTGTCTTTAGCTCTTCTTCTATCTAAATGTACCCCTACCTGGTCATAAGTTCTTAAATTTTAGTTGTAAATATTATGAAGGACTACTTTTTAATAAACAAATATTATTATTGTGGAAGAAAACTTAGGGTATTTGAGATGTATTGAACTTAAGTTGTAAATTAAACATGTGATTTTTTAAAGGATCTGTGCCTTTTTAACATTTTTTTTTTTCAATGTTTGTTTTTATTATATTGTTGTAGGTTATGGACAAGGACTGCATAATTTAAGTGACCGCACTAAATCAACAAATGAGTATTCAACAATACAGTACAAATCAACAGTATTTTAAGTTAGGGTTAATCTTAATTATGTACTTCATATCATCAATTAGCCATTGCTTTTAAGAGAATATTTCATTTCATAATTACAGATTACACTGTTCATAAACCAACAGAAAAAACTTAAAAATTTGTCTTGTCTTTTTCTTAGGATGGTTTTGATGGAAACATTTTTAGAAACTGACTAGCTGATTAGCTTATTTAAATTTGCAGCTCCGTATTATTTATAAAAATAACAGTTTACAATGAAATCATTATAATAATTAAAATGAAACAATAAATTGTGTTTAATAAAAACATTTGTTTTATTACTTAAGACACTGTAAAAGTAGCTTTGCTCCTTCAGAAGACTGCTGCTTCAGTATATTCAAATAATTTTTGGTCTTCTTTTTAAGTTTGCTCGATATTTTGTCGTTGTTGTTTTCGATTAGTTTTAAAACAAAGAATGAACCTCTGTTTGAAGACAGCCAGACTTTTAACTAGAAAAAGATTTCACAGCTTTTAGCACATATTTATAATATAACTAGCGGACCTAGCAGACATTGTCCTACCCGGAAAACAGCCATCAATTTTGATTGCTTACACACCGATAGCAGCGCCACCTACAGAGTCAAATTGAAATAAAAACTACCCTATCTCCCAAGTTGAACCAAATTACAGATGCTTACAAAATTAAATAAAAAATGGTTCAGTAGTTTCGGAGTTTATCGCTAACATACATTGTGTCACGAAATTTTTAAATATACAGATTTAATTATCAAATTATCACAGTAACTACAGAATTTTATCATTTATAATAAAAGTAATGTCCAAAAATAAAGTTGTAATAACTTCATAGAGATAGTAATATTTGATAAAAAGCTGATGTTTTTCCTTGAAAGTTTTCCTTTGAAAAGTTCATTTGAATTCAGAATGAAATTTAGCACTTACAGTTTCATCATCAATATTGTCACAAATGGCCTCTCCTAATGAGTCTGATGCAGTCTTGTCCAAAATTGCTAGTTTCTTTAGGCACATATGAATGCCAGCATCTTCTATGGCAAATACCTCTTCATCATTAACTTTAACTTTCCAATCTAACTGACATATTGCTTTGGCTAGTGCTTCTACTATTGTTTTAGATGATTCTGAAAACAAGTGCGACATACAAATTGAGTAAGAAGCAAAAACCATTTAAGCTACTACATTTTAACATCAAAATATTATTTACAGTATTTGTAAAACATCAATTGAATTATGATTCGCATTTTAAGTCAAAAAAACAACAAAGACATTTATAAACTAAAATCAAGTAGGTACTTGTATAGTTTGTAGATTTTTAGATAACATAAAATAAAAATCATATGAATTGATACATACCAACAGACAATAAAGCCACTACTAAAAATAGTGTAGTTTTAGAGCTGAGCCAGAAACTAGCATCGGATTCAATATCTGCCTTCAGTGCTGGAAATATTGCTTCTCGTAATTCAGACACACGAAGGTCTGCATCTTTCTTTGATGTACCACTTTTGAGTCCTTCTTCCAGAAACTTTATAAAGGTTGGGTGGAAAACTGTCGGGTCTTTTGGTTTTACGAGCCAACGTAAAGTCTGTATTAAAATAATTTTTTTTTAAGTAGAAACGAAAGTGTAAACTTTAATTTCTTAATTTTTTTAGCATAGCTTACCATATTCCCCCAATGGTCATTAGCGATATCCTTGATGTTGTTTGCAAGGGTCGAAACAATCACTTTTTTAACTAAAACAGTATCATCTACAGAATCAAAAATAGCTATTAATAACCTGTAGCCCGTTTTATGCTTGCTCAGTGGCACCACATGCTCCTTGACTACTTTTAATATTGTCTGCAAACAAATAATTAACTCATTAAATCTTCAAAAACTTTTTGTGATTTACCAAATAAAATTATTAATGTACTCTACATTGCTCAAATTTTTTAATTATTTTTTGTTGGTCCTAAAAATAAATTTGATTATAATGACATGTAAATTACACCTTCTTATCTTTATTAGTGCCTTGCCAGAGACACATACTGGCAGCATTGACTCCTGGTAAGGAATTACTGAGAGGTACAATTAGTGGACTCAATGTTGAGATCAACTCAACCCTGTCTTCTGAACTACACTCTCTAATATAATCATATAAAACAGAATGCAACAGTCTGAAAAAATCAATATGAATATAAATTACATACACATAGAAAAATGTTTTCATTAAATTATTAATATTCTTCACGTAACATTACTTACTCGCCATCGTGCAAATTTTTATCTAAGATTTTTTGTATGTTTGCTTTGCAAGACTGCAAGATGGCCGACTTCATTTCTGGACTATTCTTATATGCATCACTTAAGGTTTTTACCTTATTATCTTTTGACTGCAATTAGAAAATACAAAGAAATTAGAAAGTACAAATATAAAAACTTTCAGCTAATTTCATTAGTAATCAATAACTTTCATACATTTTTGTACATATCACCATAAAACTCCTGTTGCATGTGAATCTTTTCCTTTTTAGTCGCAAATTCTCCATATGCATAATCTAAGACTGGCGCACTGATTGTATGAGATGCAAGAGAAACAATATGACCAAATAACTTCTTTATAACTTCATGACGTATGTAGTCTGTTCCATACTTCAATATACGTGTCACAGAGTGGTTTGCGTATTTAGACCTCATCATGGGAACCATGATATCCATTAATTCTTCAGTAATTTCATTTTTAACATCTTCAGGGCTATGTTTAAGCAACACCTGAATAACTCTACTCAAATCGTGAGTAAGAGCAATGGACTTGTATTGGCCTTTTATTAAAGAATGTAATTCTTTGCAGGCTTTCATCCGAAAATCTGGTTTTACCACTTTTCTAAAAAAAGAAATTCACAGTTATTTAAACAATTGCTCTTTTAATTGTTTAAAGCTACTTATGACTGTTGTAGCGCAAATTTTTGATGGGCATCTATAGATTAATAAATGAAGCAAAGCCTTTGTAAGCCCTTTTTACAAAAATTGTGCAGACTGAGGAGTATGAAATTTCGCACACTTATAGTTTATTGAGGAGTGCAGAATACTAATATTTTTTAAAATTAATACATAAAATATACATTAAATTAATAAAAAAAAAAAACATAACACACACTTGCATGTATTTGACATTCAACACCCATATTATACTCTTTTGCTGATTATCAAGTTATTTAATAATTTTTAAGTTTTCTTTAATTTAAATTTTTGATTATGGTCAAATTTCGACCTCTGGGGACTAGTTTTCATAAATACTTCATATTGCATAAGATTATACATCTTATGGATTTTTGGATGTAATAATATAGAATGAACAAGTTTACTTACTGTGAGGATATTTTAAAAATAAATGTTTAACACATTTATATGGCATGCATGGTAGTGTGACCTACTGCTTAGTGCTTGTAATTAGATTAGTTTTTAGTATATTACAAAAAGATATTTTGTATATATGATACACAAATGTAAGAACCGAGCTTCAGAGCATTTATTCTTTAATTTTTTAAGCAATACATTTCTCACTTTTTTTATTTGGTAATATGCAATGGGTTATTATACTTTACCTTTGGATCTGAGCTGCTAATAACTTCGCTTTGTGAGATATTTCAAATATTTCAGCTGTAGCTTTAGCTTTACGCCGTTCTGTCCTAAGAGTCTTCTTTTCTTTTTTCATTTCAGACCACTTAGGTTTTTCACCATCACCTTGAGATGTCAAAGGCTTCTTTTTAGTTAAACTTTTGTTCTTATGATCATTTTTGTTAAATTTTTTGAACGTTTTCGTTTTATCTTTATCAAAATTAACTTTTTCACCTTTTACCTTTACATCTGATTTTTTTTTGTTTTCGACTTTAGGGCCAGTAAAAGTTACTTTCTTTTTCTTTTGTTGAGATCCATCGTTATCTGTACTTTTTCTTTTTACTTTTTGCATTTTGACGAAGTTTTATTGAACACGAGAGGTTATGTTCGGATTTGCTTTTTATTTTTACAGGGGTTTAAACTTTCATTCTTAATGAAAATGTCTTTTTCAACAAAGGAATCGAGAAATTTTCAAGGAAGTAAATTGAATGTCTTAAATTAAGCACGTTCAGCACGTGTCTAATAGGTACACATTTATATTCAAAATAAAATTTTAAATGTCAATCTGTAATCATTTATCAAGGGACTGGAAATAGACAAGTTTTGACATATTTAAAAAATAAAAATATTTATGAAAATTAAAATTACAAAAGAAAACAAAATGATTGAAAATTTATATAAATTTTAAAGAACGGTAAGTCTTTACATTATGATCTGTCGAATAAAAAAAAGATTAACCTAACCTATCTAAGCTCAAAATTTGACTGTAGATCGGCAAAATTTCGATACAAAAAAAAATAACCCTAATTATCTAACTTCAAGACTGGACCGTTTATCGGCATAATTACGTTATAAAATTAATTCGACGGCTCTTAATCTAAAGACTATCCAAATAAAAGCTTTATTTTTACATATCGTTATTTTATTCTTGTCTACAGAAAATACAATACAAAATGTCTTGGTAAGAAAAAATATAAATAAATAAAATGTTCATATTCATACAAAGTGCTCATTAAATATTTATATCTATTGACAATTTCGAACACTATTTAATTTTGTTTTTATTAGTCATAAAGTTAATTATAAAAGATTTTTTTTTTTTTTATTGAAGCATGTATTTGTATTTTTTCACGGGCTATTCTCCGCAACTCGACGTCTCAGTACGCCTATTTTGCGTGGATGTATTTGTATTAAGGGCTTATTGCTTAAGCAATTTTGTTAATTAGTAAACCTAAGTATATATTATGTAGTAATTATTAAATTAAATATGAGGTACTTATTGTGTCATATATATAAAGTAGTAAAGTGAATAAAATAAAGGTTTTTAATCGATACACTGATTTAAAAGTTTAACATCTCTGTAGCGAGAGAAGGAACAATCACGAAAGACTCATACATTAATGTCAGTTTTAGTGAAAGTGAAACTGACCAGATAATGTACGTTTGAAGCTCAGCGCTCAAAAGCCTTGGCAATAATAATAGTTTCTAAAATTGCACATGATAGTAAATATAATATATTAACACATTAAAGAATGTACCTAAATTTTACTATCAGAATTACACTAAGGGCGCCAAACTTTTTTTAAAATTAGTTTTAAGTTATGACAGCGTAGGCTGTACAGTGTGAAGCTTTTGCTACCTTTTAGCTAAGGCACAATAAAATATCTGAAATCTATAGTCTATAAAATAAATTAAAAAATATATATCATGGAGCATGCGTGGCGGGAATTTTAAGAAAACAATTGTCAATGTCAAAGTGTGAATGTTATCATTCGATTCTGCAAAAACGCAGCGATCGATTCCCGGGAATCAAAGTTGGATTAAGTCTAACTCCAATCCTCGCGAAATATTAACTCATAACCCCCACAACTGCGCGTTTCCACAATATTGCGACCACACAGCTGACACCTGAAAGTGCCCAAAGATGCGTTCTACTTATAAAATTCGCCTACAAGTATACTTACTACTTACAAGTACTACTTATAAGTACGCCCACGGCGTTTTTTACCTTAGTGGAACGGTAATTTCAATAGTCGATGGCGTTGTGGGCCTTATATGGAACGCACCAAATCTAAACCAAAGAGTATATAAAGCTTCTCACCTAGAGTATGTTTAAAGGTGATCTAACCCATTCTAAGACCTAGCCCACCCCAGCCTGCAAAATAATGATATTTGTAAGAAAAAAAATACTAATCGATAGATTTTCAATAGCTCAATTCAACTACGTTGTCTATTAATTAAAAATCAATAAAATCGTTGAAAAAATATTAATTTATCAATAATTTCAAACTCCTATATCTTTTGATGATTACAATATTTCAAATTGCTCATTGTGTTAAAAAACTACTAAGTTGATTCCACAGAGCATAGTAATACTTACAGAAAGTTGGTTCAAAGCATTAGAATTATTTATATAGATGGTTTAAGTAATGTATTATCTATGCTAAGCATTTCGAATAATGTGTTCGTATTCTGTGGAAAATAAGCAAAGAAAATAATTTTTGATAAACTTAAAGCTATTAAATAAAAAAGTTTTAAATACAAATGAATGATAATTGTAGGCACATCAGTTTTCAACATGGTATTCAATAAACTTTGACGCTTTGCTTTGACGTTTGGAAGTATATTTTGTAATTTACTGTATTACTTATATTTTGTAATTTAATTTATTTACTTATATACTCTTTGATTTACTGTAAAATTAAGAAACATGGTTGATTCCATAATAAATAAGTACTTAGAGACCCAATTAGCGCTTGCAAAACAAAAACTTGAATCAAAACATGAAATTGTAGACAGCGTAACGCAAAAAAGTAAAAAAGTAGCAGACTTAATATCGAAAAAACAAAAGAAGAACTTTCAAATCACTGTAAACGAAAATGATAAAACTGATAAAACGTTTCCTCAAGCGAGTACGTCAGGAACGAAAAGTTCTGACGAGGATAGCGAATACATACCGTCCTGTGAAGAATATGACGATGTACACCTACCGAATTTAGCTTCTACATCTCGTACTAAACAAAATATCAAGAGAATAATTGATGACGGAAATGAAATTCTTTATAATGAAAGAATCGATAATTGGAGAAATTGTCTTAAATCATGTCTGTCTGGAACATATGACGGTGCATATAGTTCTGCTGACATACAATACATTTTGGAAGGATATAAAGACCATGATGTAAATCATGAATTACAGAATGGCTTTTGTGTCCCTAACTTCATTTGGAAGCAGTTGTATAAATATCAAAGAACTGGAGTCAAGTGGCTGTGGGAGTTACATCAGGTGGACTCAGGGGGGTTACTGGGAGATGAGATGGGTTTAGGAAAAACTGTTCAGATCATTGCTTTTTTAGCGGGATTATCAAAAACAGATTGTGGCACCTGGGGAGGACTAGGTCCCTCAATTATTGTAGCTCCAGCTACTGTTATATACCAATGGGTATCTCATTTTCATTTTTGGTATCCACATCTCCGAATAGCAGTACTCCATCACTCTGGTTCCCACAGTGGCAATCACAATAAACTGATTCGAGACTTGCATTCATCACATGGTATTTTGTTAATTACATATGCTGGAATTGTCAAATATATAAAAGATTTATTGTTGAAAAAATGGCACTATATTATCTTAGATGAAGGACACAAAATAAGAAATCCCAACACTCAAGTTAGTAAACTAGTTAAAAAGTTTAGTACCCCTCATAAACTGTTAATTACTGGTTCACCCATGCAGAACAGTCTGCAAGAATTGTGGTCTTTGTTTGATTTTATGAGACCAGGGCTACTGGGTACTCATACTGCATTTATGGATCATTTTGCAGTACCTATAACTCAAGGAGGTTATGCAAATGCCACTGAATATCAAGAAGCAACAGCCTTAGAAATTGCTAAAGCTCTGAAAAATATTATTACACCTTATATGTTAAGAAGAACGAAGGCAGAAGTACAAGATCATATCCATTTACCAGAAAAAAATGAGCAAGTTCTCTTCTGTGCTCTTACTAAAGAGCAACGGGATTTGTATATGGGTTATCTCATGAGCAGCACAGTTCGTAGTATATTGGATAAAGATTCAAAATTTGGAGATCCTTTAAGAGCTAGAGTTTTAGTTGCATTATCAACTCTCAGAAAAATATGTAACCATCCTGATCTTTATCTTTATGAAGCATATGAAGAAAACGAAGAAATAGATGCAGAAACATTTGGTCTCTGGAAAAGATCTGGCAAAATGTCAGTTGTACATTCCTTATTAAAAATTTGGTTAAAACAAGGTCATAGGACATTAATATTTTCACAGTCTCGAGCAATGCTTTGTTTATTGGAACAGCATTTACAAAATCATAACTTTAAATATTTAAAAATGGATGGTACAGTTAGCATTAGCAATAGACAAAATTTAATTAAAACTTTTAATGAGAATCCTGAATATTTAGTTTTTCTTGCTACAACTAGAGTTGGTGGTCTAGGAGTAAACTTAACTGGGGCTGATAGAGTTATTATATATGATCCAGATTGGAATCCCGCGACAGACAACCAAGCCAAAGAAAGAGCTTGGAGAATAGGCCAACAAAGAAATGTTACTGTATACAGGTTGCTCTCTGCTGGGACCATTGAAGAAAAAATATACCAAAGACAAATTTTTAAAAATTTCCTTAGCAACAAAATTCTAATAGATCCTAACCAAAAAAATGTCCTCACAACAAGTACTTTACAAGGTTTGTTTACACTTGAAGACCTGAACTGTGAAGGAGATACAGAAACAGCAGCTCTCTTCAAACATACCAAAGTTAATTTGACTGATCAAGTAAAAAATGAAGAAAAAAGAAAAATATCTAAAAGTTCATCATTCTCAAAACGAAAAGTGGAAGAAATGCGAAGGAAAGCTAGAGAAATAAGTAAAAAAATTAAAAAGAACTTAGAGATGGCATCGGCCAATCAAGATGACCCTCGTGAAAAATATAAGAAAAAACGAGAATTAATATTAAATCCACCAAAAATTGAAGAACCAGAAACAAATATTTTTGACAATAAAATAACTAGTACACCATTTGAGTGTGTTCTTTCCGAGTTAGATATTGTAAATAAGCACACAAAAAAAGATTATGAAGAAAATTTAATAAAAGATGTTTTAAATTCTCAAGAAGATGATAAAATAAATGAAATAACAGGCGAGTCTCAGAATGTAAAAGACGAGAAAAGCATAGAGGCTAACAATAAGACCAGCGAACGAAACTTACAATTAATAACAGATAAAATAGATGTAATTGTTGATAAAACTAGAACAAAAGAAAAATCTAAGTCTCGGAAAAGAAAATACTCATCAGAATGTGAGATCGAGAATTTGGTAAAAGTGAAAAAAGTTAAACATAAAAAACAGAAGAAAGATAAAAATAAAAAATGTAGTGATGATGATTATGTTCTAAGTAAACTCTTTGCTAAAGCAACTGTTAAAAATGCATTACATCATGATGTGGTTGTTGGTTTGGCTGAGAAAGAAAAACGACACAAAATACGACAAGAAGCAATTAGAACTGCTAAGAAAGCTGTAAGAGCAATAAAGTTTTCTACATAATGATTCAACATTTTATTATTTACCATAGTTATATTTATTCAATAAACTAAACTTACTATGAGTACTAAAAATACTTTTAGAAAATTTATTACTTTATATTTAAAGGATTTTGATATGCTTCTAGAATTACCTATATAAAAAAATACAAGCTTTTCATTTATTTTATTTTATTTTATTTGGTTACCAACAGATATACATCAGATATAGTATTAAGAGTACAATTTATATGAATCGTCATGTTAGGATTTAGATCCAATTACAGGCAAACACAGCTTCCTCATTTTAAGTCCAAATATTTTATTTTAAATGCGCTAAAATAAAATAAACATTTCCGCTAAAACTTTCATAATTAACATATGAACATCATTACACAATTTATAAGATTTAAAAGCTTGTCGCGACCTATATAGATAAGTAAATTATAAATAAATAAGTATAAACACACACGGTCGTCTGTTTCTAAAGTAAGAAACTTAATGCTTGTGTTATAGGTAACAGCCGACTAGTATAGCTACATATATATTTTTTGATATACATACTTATAAATAATAAATATATAAGCAGAAAGCAGGTTTACTACAAACTGCGCCAACGGGCTAGTCAATTAACGACGAAAGTGATGTCTTTATCTTTCGAGTACATTCTCGTATTGCATTAAAATAACTAGTCCGCCATCTTTAAAAGTCCACCACCTCCAAAGGTCCACCACCTCTAAGGGTCCACCACCTCCAAGGATCCACCACCTCCAAAGGCCCACCGCCTCCAAAGGCCCACCGCCTCCAAAGGCCCACCGCCTCCAAAGGCCCACCGCCTCCAAAGGCCCACCGCCTCCAAAGGCCCACCGCCTCCAAAGGCCCACCGCCTCCAAAGGCCCACCGCCTCCAAAGGCCCACCGCCTCCAAAGGCCCACCGCCTCCAAAGGCCCACCGCCTCCAAAGGCCCACCGCCTCCAAAGGCCCACCGCCTCCAAAGGCCCACCGCCTCCTAAGGCCCACCGCCTCCAAAGGCCCACCACCTCCAAAGGATAACCATCTCCAAAAGTCTACCATCTCGAATTGTCGGCGACAAGATTCTCTTCCATTGGCTCGATTCTTTGACGCTGCGTAGAGATGTCGGGTAGTGACCCGACTGCATCTTCTACTGTATCTACCACGGGAAGTGTTCTGAGGAATTGTTCGGACTGATACCTACAGTAGAATTCCACCACCGGACATCGCATCAAAATTCCAAATTTCACCCACATCACCTCGATGTCCGACAGCTTGATTTTTGCGCCATTTCCTGCTGTACACGACCACTCTATGGAACCAGCTACCACCTACGTTATTTCCAAACCGATACAACTTAGGGACCTTCAAAAGAAGAGCATATTCCTATTTGAAAGGCCAGCAACGTGCCTGCTAATCCTTTGATGTAGCGGGTGTCTGTGGATGTTATTTTCATTTAACACTAGGTGAGCCAACTGTCCGTTTGCCCCCTATTCTATAAAAAAAATATCTCCAAAAGCTCACCATCTCTAATTTACATTTACGATTTACAGGGACATCACTTCATGTTTCAAGCTAAGCTTAGCAAGCTCTTTCATTTGATACCCATATTGGAGTGCATTAAAAATACTTTCCGCCGTCTTGGGGGTGGACGCCATGTTGAGTTTGGAATGACGTCACATAGCTAAACATGCATTGTCATTCAAACAAAACTTTTATACAATATTTCAGTTCAATCGGTTAAATATATATGTTTTAAAATTGAGTTGCGAGATTCAATCCTAACAAACATACATACATACATTACAAGTTAAATAAAAGCTTTTATCATAAAACAAATTGTTTATTGCAGATGTTTTCATTTGATAAATCTCTAAAAATTTCTTTAAGTAGGATATTTTGCATACCTATTAGTGATGTTTCGGATATCTGTATCAGCGGATATCCGCGGGAATAATGAGATCTGTATCCGTATCCGTCACTTTTCAAGCGAATCTTAGACGGGTCTTTTATTAATTTTCAAATTCAATTGTCAGGATTAAATGCTGCATAATAACTTAGATTATGTGAACATTTTTGAATATCATATCAAAAATTGACCGCTCCAGCGGCGTTCGAACCCGCGTCTCCGACTGATCGTGTCGGCGCACTAGCCAATTCAGCTATGGAACGATGTACCCGCTAGATCGAAATTTTTGATACGATAATTTTTATATTCGGTTTAAGCGAACCGTGGCGCCGTCTATAGTGAGCTCTTTACAGAAACCCGTAACTATTCAAAGTTTCATATTACAATGAAAATCTTTGACAGGAGACGACACCATGCTATTTTTAAATATCTACGATTTTATTTTTGTGTACCCACACATTAGGAATTCTAAACATTTTTGAATATCATATCAAAAATTGACCGCTCTAGCGGAGTTCGAACCCGCGTCTCCGACTGACCGTGTTGGCGCTCTAGTCAATTAAGCTACGGAACGACCTACCCGCTAGATCGAAATTTTTGATATGATAATTTTTATATTCGGTTTAAGCGAATCATGGCGCCGTCAGCTCATTCTATGAGAACAAAGTGTTTATTATAACGAAAAATGGGAGTCTTTTTATATAAGTTCTCACTGAAATAAAATCGTTCCTTAATGTTCTTAATAGCACTTAATAAGATAATAATAAGAAACCGAATGTTTCTTAAACGACTGCTACCGACAATTATTGCCTGTGATTTAGATGGATTATTATGAAGACCAAACCATTCAGCCCACAGGGTTAATAGCTGAAAGGTCGTCATTTAGATATTTAATAGACTCATGCAGCTCGGTCAGCTCAAAATGACGATATATTTGCAAATCATCCGCATACATGTTGTAGGGAGAAGAAATAGCACGTGAGATGTTGTTAATAAACACAAAGAATAATAAGGGAGAGAAAACGCTGCCTTGTGGAAGCCAGCGGTGTTTTATATATATTAAATTCTTAATTGTGTCTTATTATTACGTAATACAAAAATATTTAAAATACGTTTAATAATTCATTAAATATTACACTTAATTTTTTAACTAACTTCATGATTTTTTTACAAGCTTGGTATTTTTAACGAAAATTTTGTCGGCAACACTATTAGCAAATGTCAAACAAATTACTGAAATTGTGAATATTGTAATAATTTACACATTTTTGGGTAAATGTAGGAATTGTTTATAAATTTACCTTTTGAAAATCATTCGTAAATCAGTCGCTTTACAAATACTGTAACGATATGTCATTTACAAAATAATTTATTGGTATTGTATCTCAACACGAGAGATCTGGGTCTAATTTGGAATAGCATTAGTTTGGTCAGGTTTTCGAAGCGATCTTGTGGTGAAAATGTCCGGCCGGAGGAAACCACCACCGCCAGGGTTTAGTTTCAAACCCCAAGAGGAACAAGTTACTGTGTAAGTTAAATGTATTGCACCTCAATATTTTGTCGATTGATGCAGTAAGTTGTCTATATTTAAATAACAATTTAATTTCTGGGACATGCATTTATTCACTACGTTTTGTTTTATTTTAAGATACTTTTTAACTGTGTAACTTGTGTGTCATAGGTTATAGTTGTTTTCCTTTTTTTCCATTTAAAATTTATGGTTAAATAACTAACACCAAAATGCAGACTTAATATATAACTTAATGAAATAATTGCGTTTATTAGAGAGTGTATGTGAGATATGTCTATAAATTTCTCATGGGCAAGGAAGGAAGCTGGATTCAATTTCAGATTTCAACAGAAAAATGACTAAATATTATTCCATTATTTAAAATATATTCTGATATTCTAATTTATTATTGTATATCATATTAAAGACTATCTTTAATATGGCATGGTTTAAAAGGGTTCTTATAGATATAATGTTTCAGGACTCCTCCAAGAAACCTGGACAAGCAAACCACTATCACAGTCGATGATAAGACTTTTACTGTCCATGCTGATGACCTGGTGAAGATTTGTGATCTTGGACGTGGAGCCTATGGCATTGTAGAAAAGATGCACCACAAACCCAGTAACACAATTATGGCTGTAAAGGTATATGTTACTAGTCGACCCGTGCCCACTTCGTTGGGCGTTAATTATTATTATATTAATCAAATAATATACTTTAAAGAACAAATTTTATAGCACTTAAATAAATAATATGTTGCTCCCGTGTATTTATTATTTTATTACAGAACCAAATAACATACTTTAAAGAACAAATTTTATAGCACTTAAATAAATAGGTTGCTCCAATGCCATCTATCAAAAATCGAGAAAACGTCGTCGATAGACTAAAATAAGACAAAATTATAACATCGAAAGACTAATAAATTGTTTTCTAATACCGATAGATGGCGCTAGTTTATTTACCATTTTGATATTATATTTTAATATTTTTCTTATTTACTGAATTTTTTGTTCAATTACAATAAAATATAGCCTATGTCACTCCTGAATATTGTAGCTTTCTGTTAGTGAAAGAATTTTCACGATCGGATCAGTATTCGCGAAGATTTCCCCCTACATACAAACAAAGTTAACAAAAACTTTACCTCTTTATTTTATTAGTATAGATTAACATTTTCTTCATGCCTACTATAACATACATAATTAAATTTTTACTTACATAAAATAAGAAAGTATTTCTAATTTGATTACTTTTGTCTTACAGAGAATTACAGCATCATTTAATGCTCAATCATTGGAGCTAAAGCGTTTGTTGATGGATCTCGATGTCTCTATGAGGGCTAGTGCATGCCCATACACTGTCCATTTTTATGGTGCCATGTTCCGAGAGGGTGATGTATGGATCTGTATGGAAGTTATGGATATGAGTCTTGATAAGTTCTACACTAAGGTCTACAAGAACAATAAGACTATAACAGAAAATATTCTTGGCAAAATTGCATTTTCAGTTGTAAGTGCCCTCCATTACTTGTATTCAAAACTGAGGGTCATTCACAGAGATGTAAAACCTTCCAATATCTTAATAAATAGGAAAGGGGAAGTGAAGATGTGTGACTTCGGTATCTCAGGATATTTAGTTGACTCAGTAGCTAAAACTATTGATGCAGGATGTAAACCATACATGGCACCAGAACGCATTGACCCAAGTGGTAATCCTGGTCAATATGACATTCGTAGCGACGTTTGGTCCCTTGGAATATCTATGATTGAACTAGCTACTGGTAAATTCCCATATAACACATGGGGCACACCATTTGAGCAACTTAAGCAAGTAGTAAAAGATGATCCTCCAAGTCTTCCAAGTGGTCAATTTACACCAGAGTTTGAAGATATGATTACAAAATGTCTCAAGAAAGATTATAAACAAAGACCTAATTATGATGCACTTTTAACACATCCATTTTGCTTGGAGCACAGTCAGAAAGAAACCGACGTGGCCTCGTTTGTTCAAGAAATACTAGATTTACCCGATGATTCCTAGTGATAGGAATAAATTATTTACTTACCTATAAGTACAAGTGTTTAGCAACTAACAATAGTGTAGACAGTAGAGATCATAATTAAAAATTGTTATTAACACTTAATTTATGGCAAGATTAAGTATAGTTGTTTAAAGGATGTAGATTTATATTTTGTAAGTCTGTGAAACATAACATTGAAGTATTTTGTCTATTCTAAAAGCCAGTGCCTAATTTCTAACAGTGACTTGTAAGCCATTTGTGAATTGTTTATGACAGGGCGAAACATTATATACATCACAAGATAAATTAGTCCAAATAAAATATTTGTTTAAAATTATATTTTCTTATTCTACCATAAAAATATCCAGATTTGTGAGAATATCATTTATTAAAAAAATTAATGTCTGTAATGGATTTGTTGAGTAAATTAAGTACAAAATAGAAGGAAGGTACAAAAAAAGTACAACATTTCACTTAAAACTAAACTTCAACCATTGGCATTGTCATATTAAAATTTACTCAATTGTAATTGACTAGATATGACAATCTCTCTCTAAAAGGGCGAGTTCATCCCCAACTTAGTGCCGAAGTCTAATCTAGCTCGTCTCTGATTTCTTGCGTCAACTCTGTAAGACGAAACAGATGGTTTAATAAGAGTAAAATATTCTACAGTATCATTTTACTTATTCATTCATACACACACCGCCATAATTCCCTGTGTGGCTACGGCAGTAAAGAATATAGCCACCCCCTCTACTCGTGGGTGTCGTAAGAGGCGATTAAGGGATAACACAGTTCCACTACCACCTTGGACGTTAAAAACCCGACCGATGGCGCGATAGCCATCCAACTGCTGGCTTTGAAATAAACAGGCCAAAGACGGGCAGCAGCGTCTTCGGTGCGACAAATCCAGCCCTGCGGTCACCAATCCGCCTGTCCAGCGTGGTGACTATAGGCAAAACTTGTGGAGGCCTATGTCCACTGACTGTAATAGGCTGAAATAATGATTCACTTATACAACGTGCTATTAAACTGGCGTCTTTCCGTTCAGGTTCATATACAGACACTTGTAGGCATACCACAGCCGAAATTCGCTTCAGCCTATAATATCCCAGAACTGGGCATAGGCCCCTTTCACCATGTAGGAGAAGGATCAGAGCTTAATCCACCACGCTGCTCTTTCGTGGAGGCCTCGGGGCTTGCAGTCCCAGTTCCCCTGAATCCGGCCCTTTGTATGCATATGGATGAGTCCCTGGGTCGAAAATGCAAATTGACCCGGTGTAGGTGGCGCTGTCGTCATGTCAGCAATCTATCGTGTGCCGGCGCCGCTAGTAGTTTTCTGTTTAGCTTCCTGGTGAGCCTAAGCGCATAGCACACTCACTTGAGCTCCTGCCACTTGATGAGCTCGTTGAGCGCGAGCGCCAGCAGCGGCGAGGCGGCGGCGGCGGCCAGCAGCGGCGGGCGCACGCGGTAGCGCGGCGCGCACGCGCCCCCCGCGCGCCCCGCGCCGCCCGCGCCCCACGCGCCCCACGCGCACCCGCCGTACGACTGCCGCACCAGCGCCGCGCTGAACGTCACCTGCGCCACCACCCTGCGGGACGACCCTGCCCTTACTCTAATATACGATCTTTATTGCACTTAAAAATACATACGGAAACATTACAGGTTCGTGGCAATAGTAAGAATTATCTTTTGTATTGTATTGGTTCCATATAATGTACATGTGTACTGAAACATTGTCATTAAACACATGAGGGTGTATAATTTCTAAAGCCGGATTTTAAACTTTTACTACTTTGAAGCGGACTGAGTTATAAAAAAGAGTGATTTTTAAGACTACAATTGTTTAGAAAAAAAATCATCACTTACAAAAACACTACAGTCACACACCACACCCAATTCGTCCAGAATCGCGCTTGCCAGATAGAAGAATGCCGATGTATAAACGACAGCGATATAACGACTGCAAAGAGCAAATCATTATTATTACATATTAAAAATGCATAAAATTCGTAATATTGTAAAAGATAAGATATAAATAATAATAAAACTCACTTAAATGCAATGTTATCAATGCTAGAGTAAAATGTTGAGCTAAATAAAACCCGTCGTAGAAATCATCTCCCCAGCCGTGCCAGCTCTTCAACGACAAATCTTCGCTACTCGAGTAGTTGCCAACGTTAACGGGATACACCAGCCAGCACGAGGTTCGATTCGTGAACGTGGCTATCTGCTCGCAAAAGCTTCGTAATGTAAGGCCGTATATAATTAAGATCGAAATAGCCGAAGGTAGGAACTTGCATGCGTAGCACCAAAATACGAACACCGCCATCTGTCGACAATTTAATATTTTATCATTACAAAAGAAGCGTACAAAACGTGTAAAACGTTGTGCGAAACTGAGCGTTGTTGTAAGCGGTGCATACACCGGTGACACAGGAGAGTCGAGTCTTTCATTTTTTTATACCTTTAGGATGGAAAACAAGCGTACGGTCCGCCTGAGGGTAAACGATTGCCATAGCCAATAAATGCCTGCAACGTTAGGAGCATTGCCGCGCCTCGCTTTACGTCCTCTCGACCTTCTTTATGAGTTTTTGCTACCTTTTTTAGCGCAGGAGCACAATACTACTTGAAAGCAGTATTATTTGCTGTGATTTTCGCAAAGAAGCCAGTGACTGTGTAGAGTGTAGAGTGTAGAGGCAGTCGTAGAGAGCGGCCACTCACCCTCGCGGAGAAGGCGCGCGCGGGGCGCGTGGCGGCGCGCAGCACGAGCGCGGCGTGCGGCGGCGCGAAGCTGAGCGCGGCCGCCAGTGACTGTGTAGAGTGTAGAGTGTAGAGGCGGTCGTAGAGAGCGGCCACTCACCCTCGCGGAGAAGGCGCGCGCGGGGCGCGTGGCGGCGCGCAGCACGAGCGCGGCGTGCGGCGGCGCGAAGCTGAGCGCGGCCGCCAGTGACTGTGTAGAGTGTAGAGTGTAGAGGCGGTCGTAGAGAGCGGCCACTCACCCTCGCGGAGAAGGCGCGCGCGGGGCGCGTGGCGGCGCGCAGCACGAGCGCGGCGTGCGGCGGCGCGAAGCTGAGCGCGGCCGCCAGTGACTGTGTAGAGTGTAGAGTGTAGAGGCGGTCGTAGAGAGCGGCCACTCACCCTCGCGGAGAAGGCGCGCGCGGGGCGCGTGGCGGCGCGCAGCACGAGCGCGGCGTGCGGCGGCGCGAAGCTGAGCGCGGCCGCCAGTGACTGTGTAGAGTGTAGAGTGTAGAGGCGGTCGTAGAGAGCGGCCACTCACCCTCGCGGAGAAGGCGCGCGCGGGGCGCGTGGCGGCGCGCAGCACGAGCGCGGCGTGCGGCGGCGCGAAGCTAAGCGCGGCCGCCAGCAGCGCGGCCACGAGGGAGCTCACCACCGCGCCGCCCACGCTCAGCGCGCCCGCACCGAAACACATCACCGATCCCACCTAATAAAGACCCACAACCATTCCATACAGTATTGATGTCGGCTAGTTTATAGCATGGACAGCTGCATCCTGCATTTATCTTCTAAGCTAGTTTAGATTTTATTGATATTTATGGATCCTTTCCCGTTAGTCGTCACGTTTGGTTAGCAAGTTTTTTAGTTTCAGTCTGCTTTGCAAGAACGAATATACCTACTATAAAATGGTCCTTCGAGCCGGATTAAGAAAGACTAAAATTATTTTCTAATGTTTACACGAATTTCATTTCGGAATTTTCGGAAGAACCTCCTCCCGTGGTCATGGTTGCTGTAAAGTATCCGAAATGTCGGGCATTTAAAAATCCGAAAAAGTTCTGTCATTATAAAGACTAAAATTGACTTAACAATTTCAGACTTAGTCATTTATAAACAAAATTTTAGTCTTTAATAATAGAAAGGATATAATCTCAATTTCAAATGGTGGTTTTATTTGATGAAATTAATAATATCCGTTTCCTCAGCGTAATAACACTGTTACAAATCAACATAAATCCCAAAGTGTTCAAAAAGTCGTGGAATTTTTATTTCGCCTACCTGCAATAGTGATAGGAAGCAAGAGCTACAGATCCAGAACTGCGTGCTGTTCCACACGCACATCGTAAAGTGACGCGACATCGTGATGAGCGCGAACAGGGACACGTCTGCGTCGCGAGACATCTGCCGGGACGAACGGTCACACTTTCAGCATAGATAAAGTAAAAAAATAGATAACGCACCTAGAACAGAAAACTGAAGCCACTTTTTTAAAGATGTGTGAGTGAGTGAAGTGTTGACACTTTTCAAAAAAAGTCCCTAAAATTTTTATTAAACAATTAATTTAATATAGGTAAAATGGGTATGTGAAAATAAAAACCTGTTTATAGTTTTAAATATATTTACTCCTTTTTTCGATTCAAATTGCTACATAAATCTATTGTAGCTGTGTTTTGATTTATTGAATTATATAAATCTGTGTCAATGAAAACTTGCGTTTTTAAGTAATTGATAATTTCTCTGAGGGGCAAGTTCCTGCTTTAAAGACGTCTAACTCTTTGCTGTAATAAATTGATTTTATTTTTAAATTTTTTTTAAAATTAAGTTCCTGTTTTTTTAACTTTTCTCTTAGTTTATGTTTTCTAGGTGTATCGAAGATTGAATCTTGGTTAACGACTAATTTAGACTCATCCGGTAGGTCCTAGAACAAAAAATATAACATTAAAATACGTAGTAGTAAGTATCAGTATGTACTTGATGGTACTCTACGAAGTCCACGTTTTGTACCGTACATGTCAGCTTTATCAAAATGGTTTGAACAAACAAACTAGATGAGGATGGCTGTCGTTGTAGTTCATTTCGGCTCAGTCGTAAAGCAGCTACCCATTCATCTCCTATTAAAATATTCGTTGGAAACCTAAAACCATGATATTTAGTAGTCAAATATGAGTAGTTAATTCACAAATTTAAACAGAAACAAACGAGTTAAAAATTCATATTTAACTTGACTTCAATTTAGGAAAAACATAAAAATCACACGATAAAAAAAAAACAATAATGTTGTCAACTTTCTACTTAATTATTTTTCTATGATTGCCTACAATATACTTACCCGCATTTTGGGCTAATGGAAATAAAAATTACTGGTAACACTCCCTCGGTACGTCATTTCGGGACATCGAAATTATAAGTTCCGAATAACCTCAACATTATTTTGGAATAACAAGAAATATAAAGTTTTGTATGTACTTACGTGTGAAACGATATTTCTTCAGACTTTTTATTCACTTTGGTATTGTTTTTGCACCATTTAATTACATAAGAACGGCATTTTGAAGGCAAAGTTACTGTACGAGGGCCCGTGAGATACTAACGAAAATGAGCGTAGTTTGATGCATATGTGTGCGTGAGCGCGTGTGTTTACTTGAAGGAGCCGAGTTTTGTGGCTTCAGTAACAACAAAGGCCGCGCATTACCTACCTTTTTTTACTTGATCTATGACTTTCAGTATTAAAACAAATTGTCACACTTTCACCATTAAGCAAAACAAATGGTTACATTTTCAGGATTAAACCAAACAAATTTTCCCACCTTCAGCATTAAACAAAACAAACTGTCACGCTTTCAGTATTAAACCAAACAAATTGTCCCACTTTCAGCATTAAACAAAAAAAAAAAATGTCTCACTTTCAGTATTAAAGAAAACAAATTGTCACACTTTTAGTATTTAACCAAACAAATTATCCCACTTTCAGCATTAAACAAAAAAATTGTCTCACTTTCAGCATTAAACAAAACAATTTGTCACACTTTTAGTACCAAACTACAATATTATTTTGATCAAAATATACCGGCTTATTTGGTTAAGAGCAACATCATTTTTTGTATATTAAAACCTGCACATAAAAATGTATAATGCAGTTTGTGGCTGTTGCGCTGGCGGTTGCGAGTTCGATCCTCACACATGACAAATATTTGAATTGGCCATATAGATGTTTGCCGTTGTCTGAGTGTTTGTGCAGTCCTTGTGGGTCTCCCCACTGTTCCTCGGAGAGCACGTAAAGCCGTCGGTCCCGGTTGTCATATACACCTGATAGCGATCGTTATTCACAGTAGGGAATATATCCACCAACCCGCATTGGAGAAGCGTGGTGGATTAAGATCTAATTTTCCTCCTACACGGAGAAAGAGGCCTATGCCCAGCAGTGAGGTATTACACGCTGAAGCGCGCACATAAATACAAACATCATCATTTCAGCCTATTAGAGTCTACATCTGGACATAGGCCTCCACAAGTTCGCGCCAAAAATGGAGTGAACTCATGTGTTTTGCCCATAATTACCACGCTGGGCAAGCGGGTTGGCGACCGCAGGGTTGGCTTTGTCGCACCGAAGACGCTGCTGCCCGTCTTCGGCCTGTGTATTTGAAAGCCAGTAGTTGGATGGTTATCCCGCCATCGGTCGGCTTTATAAGTTCCAAGGTGGTAGTGGGACTGTGTTATCCCTTAGTCGCCTCTTACGACACCCACGGGAAGAGAGTATATATTAGTATATATTGGCTATATTGTTAATCCCGTAACCACGCAACAAAAATACAAACATACAAATATACGTATATTAGCTACAGAAACCTTTAAGAACCTGAAGATTAATAATTAATGACATTTTAGAAATTTTCACAATCACTGACTATTTTACACTGACGTTCTTGAAGAATATTTAGGCAAATGAGAGTTTTCACTAAACTATAAGTACTAAAAGCCTAATTTTTTAATTGTTTATTTCTTATGACAAATTTTCATTTCTATTGACGTACATACCTGACTGTAGCAGTAGTTGGTGCACGGCTGACTTTGCCATTTGTTTTTCAACTTTTAGGTAAGCGTGCGTTAATATTTATATTAATAATTGCTTAAAATACCCTAATGCTAATTGCTTAACTAACTATATACTACGCTTTTTATATAACTTTATAATAACAAGTTTGGGAAAATAAAAAGAAACTGCAATATAAGGCAATGATGTCATATACCATTGGAATTCTATTTTATATCTAACTTTTGAAATTTATTTTTGTCATTTTTACTTAAATTCACCTTACTTATTCATATCAATCTAATTAATTAATATGTTCATTTATTCAGAATTATGACTTTTTTTAGCGCCAAACACGGATGACTTTTAAAAGTTTTTCAGCTGTAGTAAAAATCGTATTAAACAAGAAAACTTGATATGACAATATATTACCGTCAAGGAACACGGCACAGAGTTGAGCGATCTTGCTAAGTCGATCGGCCCGATGCAGTCTCGAGGCACTTGGTAAGGCGGCATTTTTTGACACAACACTGGATATAACGGCTCAACTGCTATGCTGGCGGGGCAAAAATATAAAAAAAAAATGTATTACTGTTCTCGACATATTGATGACGGTGATGGTTTTCTAACATAAATACTAATATTCTTTGACGGTTAGCAGGAAAGTGGACATAAGGTCCCAATCAAACCACCAATTGCAAATTCATGCGACGTTTCGATCCTTTATTGGACCATCATCAGGCATCTATATCATATCATCATGGTCCAATAAAGGATCGAAACGTCGCATGAATTTGCAATTGGTGGTTTGATTGGCACCTTATGTCCACTTTCCTGCTAACCGTCAAAGAACACTTATAACAAATGGACACAACGATAAATAATAAATACTAATATTTTAGAGAGGAGAGTTTTAATTTTTTTCTGTTAAAACTACTTACTGGATCTTTGATTTTAAAAATATTTTTACTAGAATAATAATAATAATCAATAAATAAGAAAATAACGCCTTACACTCAATGACCCCCACTAAGATTAACTCCTGTCGGGGTCCGAAAACACAATACACAAGCACGAACACTCAGACAACGGCAAACATCTGTATGGGCAATACAAATTCTATTTCATGTGCGACGTTCGAACCAACAACTACTAGCGCAACAGCCACAATTAATGCTGTGACCGTTCACTGTTGCGCTAAATTGTCGTCAAATGTTACGTTAACACTGAGTGACATACGCTATATTTTAATAAGACAAAACGTAACATCTAAAATTGTGTAATCCACGCAGGAAAAGGCGCAGGCATAAATATATTTTTTTTATATCGTACGCTAGCAAAGATACATTCCGTGATTTACTTTTTGGCTGATGCTTATATTATAGACCAGTAATATGGTCCGCGGCCATTTTTTTTGTACCGGAATTTTTATTGAAATAAATAAAACAAAATAACCTGGCATCAGCTTGCATAAAAATCTCCATGTTTTGACAGTTGGCTGCTGAACCCATCACGCACACAACTTCGCTATAATCCTAGAATAAAAAAAGAACACCTCCTTACATTCACGAATCAATTCAATAATGAAATAATTGAAGATGATAAAACTTTATTACTTCCAAGTTTTTTTATTTTTTATAAAAAACGTCGCCTATATCCATGCCGATAATCATACCTGCATAATTTCAATCATTCGTTGAACAGAGCTGGCAGTGCAGTCCGTGAAGAGAGACACCAGCAGAGGCACGTTGTCCACTTGTTCGATATGAGGCCTTATGTTTTCAATACCACGAGGCAGTTTCGCCTGTGAGATATTTAAGGGTATTATAAATTAGGCACATATTTTTTCGAATTTAGAATGCAATTTAAATAAATAGTTATGTCCGTTTTTTCACAATTCCACCTTCTGCAACATTTGAAAGCAAACTGGTTTAACAGTCTGCAAAATAGGGACAACCATAAAATGATGTATTCGAAAATGGCATTATAACATACTTGGTTTGAAATGAATTAAAATGATTCTAATAACTAGAAGAAGCATTTAAACTTTAACATAAATAAAATGAAAGATTCCGATGAAGAAAACATATTTTTTGACTCAAATAAAAAATAACATACATAAAATGAAAGATTCCGATGAAGAAAACATATTTTTTGACTCAAATAAAAAATTTGATTCACAACACTGATTTTTTTTTTACAAATTTCGTTGTATGTTTATGGGAATAAAAAGTGCAGGAAGGAAATAAAGCAAAAGGTAAAAGCATTTTTGTCACAAGCAACAGTCACATTTTTATTTGCTCCTATTTATAAACTTCTTATATTGATGATATTTACAAATGGTACGCTCACATAAACTTCAAAATAAGAGTTCGACGGATTCGGCTAATTTACTTTTTTGTATGTTCCGTAATGCCCGTGGAAGGTTTTAACACGTTCAGTGCCACCGACTCGCCCTGCGTGTTTACGTTAATTTTATTCCAGTGCCGGTGACTCGCGTGGCGAGTTCAGTGTTTTTCGGTAATATTTTCAAAACGCTTCTGTATATTCTGTTCAAAATTACATTATAGACTTAATATGATATTATTTAAACATTTACATGGTGGCCTGGATGTAAAAAACATTTTTACATTTGAAAGAAAAAAAAATATTCTGCAATGCCATGAACTCGCTAGGCGAGTTCAATGCCGCAGATTCTCAAACTTTAACGTCGTCAAATTAATAGCTTGGATACTATTTATAATATGAACCTAAAACAGAATGAAAGCATCACAAACATCTAAATAACAGATAAATTGCGGTTTTATTAACACATATGGTTTTATGTTTGATTTTTAGTGGGTTGATGTGGCGTTCACTGTAAATCTAATATCAAATTGGATAATTCTTTTTTTCGTGTTTGTTATTGTCAGGACAAGTTTCGTTTAGAAGAAAATTAAAAGTTTTTTTTTTTTTTACTAACATAAGTTTTTTTTTAATTTCATGATATGAAATGTGAGTGAGTGAAATACACTCGAGAGCAAATAAATCGCACAGCCCTTACATTTTAATTTTGACCGCAAGTATTTTTTAATTTAATGTTGTTTGCAAATACAACTAAATTAATAATTATAATATTAATAACGAATTAAATTGAAGTACACATTGTTAGCTTTCTAAAAACCCATTATGTGTAGCTTTGACCTTCGAAATCATTACAATAGCTACAAAACAATAGAATTACCCAAATTCACTCTTTCGGGTAGTTCGGTTTGTAAGACTTTGAGCAGGTATAAAAGGTTAAAAAAAATATATTTTTTCGAAGACAATGATTTGTTAATACGAGGTATTGCCCCCCCCCCCCCCCCAGCCTGCATAACCACTTCCATTCGATTTTTCATTGTAGAAATATATTTTTTTACAAACACTTGCGGTATGCTGTCCCATTCTTCCTTGATTGCGGTTTGGAGCTCTCTTAGACCTGTCGGCGGTGCGTTTCTTGCCCTTACTCTTTTCTTTAGTTTATCCCATAAGTGCTCAGAAAGAATTCTTTCAGAAATATTATTAGTATAAAATATAACCTTAAAATTAACTACTGTATAAAAAGTTGAGAACCACTGCCTAAATTACGAAACAAACTTTCCTACTTTTTTATCCTTTGAGTTTTTTGCCATGTTTTTAAGTTAAAACACACTTAATAGTCCTCAAACACTTTATACTTCCGATACAAACGTTACGGAGACTAAGCCGGCCACAATAATAACAAAAGATAAATTTTACCCTTACATAATGCCAGTGAACTCGCGTGACGAGTCCATTCAAATTATATTGCAGTGCCGGCGACTCGCTTGGCGAGTCCAACGTGAAATGTATGCGGCATCCGCGAAGACATCATGAAAATCGCAGTGGCATTGAACGTGTTAATACTAAAAATATTTACTAATAACTTATGAGAGGACGAAGTCTGTCCAGGCTTGGTTACAATAACGACCACGAAGTATGAGATTTCAATGATTTGTACGCCAGTTTGTTATTTGTTCCTCATACTTTTCACATTGA
The DNA here is from genome assembly GCF_905220565.1 of Melitaea cinxia. Lineage (NCBI taxonomy): Eukaryota > Metazoa > Arthropoda > Insecta > Lepidoptera > Nymphalidae > Melitaea > Melitaea cinxia. The sequence goes on from NC_059403.1 coordinate 14,457,858, forward strand.
AATTAGACAAAAAACACTAGTCTCGGTGCTTCTCCATGGGGTTTTGCATAATGACTTGAGGTACAAAAATGTTTCATTAAAAATAAAATAAAAAGGTTTTACCTAAAAAAAAAAAATCTTTAATTTTAAGCCAACTGTAAATAATTGATCAGATATAATCTTTTTCAGATTGTTATGGACAATTCTAAAAAAGGGGACAAACCGCATAACAGACTTTGCCGTATGTAGTTTTACCGCATAAAACAATTTTTTTTAATAATTTTTCAATTGTATCATAATATGCGCCGTATTTTTTCGCCAATATATCGCTTTTTTTAAATTTCTTTTGTATAAACTTTATCCTGACAATAGCGATCACAAAAAAAGATATAATCAATTTGGTGCAGTCGTTCGAACGCTTACATATTACATACATTACGGCGATACATTTTTATTTATATTACGACGCCTTCAAACCAATAACGTTTAAAACATACAATTAGAGTTTATGGAGTATTGCAATTAATGCTGTCAATTAGTATTTTTAGTTACATTTTAGACTCCACAGAATGCACCGCTATTATTGCTGAAATCGATTGCAATTTGACAGTTTTACCGCTGTCATTATGTACAGACCCGATTGCTCATGTCGAAGTTGAGCGGCGCAGTGTGGTCGGTGGAGTCGGTGAGGCAAGATAGCGAGCGGCAGGCGTCGGGGGGCGACTCGGCGCCCAGGAGGGAGTCAGTCGACGTTCGGCTACCGCTGCCGCGCTGGAACTGCAAGTGCACCCTTGTTCACTAGGGTTTGGGCCCTACTTGCCAAGGGTATTTCAAAACTCCAAACTAGTGTTAGTGCTATAAGGGTACGAAACTTGAAAAAAATGTAGAGGCTTTTTTTAGGTTGGTTGTGAAAAAATGGGAGATATTTTTTATTAAGGTGCATACTATAAAAATGTTATTATAAAAGTTTTGGTAATAAGCGAATGCTTGTATCCGTAAATTCAAGGTCAGCGTTACCTTTATTCCACATTGAGTCGTGATCGAATGTCTGGCTTTCTTGATTTCATCGTCAAACTTAACGGTATTGTGTTCGACGTTGATAGCGCCCGGTGCGGACATCGATAGCGCCTTGGATGAGGATATGGTGCCACTGAACATTTACATTAGCGAAAGATTTGCTTTAAATTAGAGCCTTAGAAATCCTATCATAAATAAATCTGCTTTTTTTAAATATAAACTTTCATAAATTTATCGTGACATACTAAAAGCTAACTCTACATCGCACCAAAAGTATTAAAAATACGTCATAAACCCGTATACTTGATATTGGTTATCAGTGATGATGTTCAGTGTTAAAAATCAATATAATGTTTACAGAGGAATTAAACAAATTAGTAAGGTTAGTACTGGATTCCATGCAATATTGTCGGATTGACTGCGAATATAACTCGGGGGTTAAAAGCGAACTACCTTCGTGTGTTGCTTTAGATTAGTCTTATAATTAGTACCAAAAAGTAAACTAAGCGAAAAACAAAAAAATAAGCAAATTTATATCACAAGTCCATGTCACTTCCTATTAACAGACACTTTTTAACCGACTTCCAAAAAAACTTTTGACCGGGTGGACCGGTTTCGACAAATTTTGTTTTAATCGAAAGGTGGTGTGTGTCAATTGGTCCCATTTAAATTTATTTCAGATCTAACAACTACTTTTCGAGTTATATCTAATAATGCGTTTTTACTTGACGCTTTTTTCGTCGACCTACGTTGTATTATACCGCATAACTTTCTACTAGATGTACCGATTTTGATATTTCTTTTTTTAATATGTACGATTTTATTTTTGTGTTACCCACACATTAGGAATTCTAAACATGTTTCGAAATTTCTTTTTTTGTTGGAAAGGAGATATCCCTAGTTTGGTATCATCATAAGAAAACCAGGATCTGATGATGGGATCTCAGAGAAATCGAGGGAAACTCTCGAAAATCCGCAATAACTTTCTACTGGGTATACCGATTTTGATAATTTTTAATTTAATCGAAAGCGAATATTTATCATGTGGTCACATTTAAATTTTATCGAGATCTGATAACTACTTTTTGAGTAATCTTTGATAACGCGTAGTTGCTTGACTATTTTTTTCGTCGATCTACGTTGTGTTACTTGTCGATGTAATTGAAGTCGGTTTTTTTTCGTTTGCGAGCAAACACAATTATTTAATAGGGTATTAACTTCCCATTTTTCTATTCCATCTTTTTTATACCACAAGTATGGTGTAAAAAGAGAGGGTCAATAAGTGTACGGTCATCCTGATAAATAATTAAATAAATGTAAACGTTTACCGTGGCCTATGAATGCAACAGCAAGGGTAAGGTAATACTTGCCCAGTAGAACTGCTCCAGATTTTTAAGTTGACATTATTTTTCTCAGTAATATAAAATGAAAATAGGAAGCGCCATGTCAAGGAAAGTGTTCTACGTAACTAATACATTGTACTTCTGTTATACATATATTTTCTTATACTAATATTTTATGTTTTTTTTTTTATTATTTTTACAAAAGATACACGTGCATTAGTTTCGTCTCGGCTGATTTGACATTTTGTTTTATTTCTCGCTAAAAATACTTTTTAACTTCTGAAGTTTTGGATTTGAGCAATATTATGCTTTAAAATATATAAAGCCTTTTTTGATATAAATAGGTCAGCAAACAAGCGTGCGGCTCACCTGATGGTAAGCGATTACCGTAGCTCAAGCGCGTTGCCGACCCTATCCCTAATTTCCCCCAAGAGCTCTGGTCACCTAACGCTTAGCTACTTCTTCTACTCGACTAATTTTTTGTACATAGTTAAAAAATGGTCTGCAGAACATGTGGTGTAATTTATTGTCTCTCGTTTGCATCCCCCGGTATGATCTGTTCGTCCCACCGTCATAATATATAAAACAAAACGTCAATCAAAACAGACAAGCGTGCTATTACTTAAAGCGCGATAGTTATAGACGAACCTAAAAGTAAAGGCGTCGCCCGTATCGGGCCTAGTGAGTTGCGAGGCGGTGTTATGGCGGCCTCGCAGCATCTGAGAGGACAGCGGCGATGCCGGCTTGCTGTCAACAATACTGTCTCTTTCACACTTCCTTTCCTTACCGACTAGTGCAGTCGACACAACGTTAACGTATACCTTAGTAGCATTTTATACATACACACAAATTATATAGTTTGTGAGGATGGATAAATATATAGTTTTTTTTTACACAAAAAACTACTGCATTGACTTCAAAGTTATATTGATGTATATGAATGGGTATTTGGGAAATTTTCACAGCGTATATATCACGGAATAGAATCCCATTTCATGGGAAAAACTGCGATTACAAAATAAAACATGAATCTTTAATAACTGCTCCATGTTGTCGTCGATTCGTAATTAAAGTAATTTTATCTTCCACTTATATTTCAATAAGAATATATTGAAAGCTTTTATATTGATTGATTTGATACATATACGTATGAAGTGAAATCGGAAGACAGTTTTATCACTTATAAATTATTGAAAGCATGTGAATACGAGCAATGACAAGCTAATACTTTTGACAAGCCAAAGAGCTAACATAATTTTGTTCGTTCAGGTAGAAGCTTATATACATTTTCGTTTTCATCTTTTAGTGTTCACAGCATCTTATATCTTGTAGGAAATCAAAAAACCATGCAAAAGTAGGAGGTACCCGATGGTACAAGGAAAGAGTATTCAGCGAATAACAAATTTTGGTAAATGAGTCAGATGTCAGGTGTTTTTAAGAATTTTCTTTCCTATTTCATATAGGTAGTTGATTTTATTTGAAAAAAATTTTCAGCAATATAAATGGCGACTATGCAATATTTAACTTCGAAATTTAAAAAACAAAAGACAAAGATTAACACATATTAAACCTAGTACATATTCATTAGAAAACAAATTATAGTTCACAACATCCAGAACACTAAGAAGGTTATCAAAACTCATTCATAATGGAAATAATAAACTATTCATAATATGTTTCGTGTTATATGTGAGTGATGAATGTATATGTTAACTCTTTTATTCATTATGTATAAAAAATGTTAGTTGTGTGTTCAATCAACCAAGTTTTGTAAGATGTACCCTCCAAATTGATAAAATTTGCAGCAACATTTTATTATGCCCCGTCCAAGAGTTATATTTTCAACCAAATTGCTTTAAGCATGTGTTTTCCATTCCTCTTCTATCTCTAAGTAGAACCATCAGTGTTTATATGAAAATTAAAATCACTAGGTTTGCGGTTCGCCAGTTGGTAAGCGGATACCGTAGCCTATAGAGGTTGGCAACACTCCAATGCCCCTCCCCCGGATCCCTTGCTACCTTACATACCACAGGAATACAACACTACTTGAGAGTTACTGTTAACGTGAAGTGATCACAGAGCAGTCTTTAAAAAATTGTGTTTTGGACAAAACAAGTAAAAAAAGTCCTTTTGTAAAAATTATACTATATCTTTTTTTCATTTGAAAAGTAGTGCAATAATTTTGGAAGAAAAAACATTTTAATAATTGTATTTGATAGTCATTTTTAGAAAATTTTCCATCTTTCATCTCTTATTATTCTATGTAAAATTAATTAATAATTAAGCCAGTAGTCTACCGCTCAATTTATATCAAGGCAGGATGGAATGAAAGCGAATTGTATAAACAAGCCCTTAAGCAGAGTGCTCCTAATATAGGCAAACTTCGATTAATGAAGTTTTTGATTTACCCTCAATTGCAACAACAATGCAAGAACAAATGTTCTTGCAACCATGGAGAACTTGTATTTATTTCGTCGGATGTCATGCTGCTATAGGTTACCTGTGTGTGTGTTCGCTCATGAGCGAGATGTGGCAGTTCCAACCAGACTCGAGGCCCATCTTCTCGCTGAAGACTCGCGAGCGCAGTTCATTTTCCTTGCTGAAGTGTACGAATCGAATGCAGGCGCGCTCCAATCGCTCGATAAGCTCCACCATGTCACTCTGCGCCTGGTACTGCATCGTCACCATGCCGATGAACACCTGGAACGTAATATCTTCTAATAGTACGTCTGTCAACAATTACTAAAAAGGAACAAAGAAATTGCTGAAGGTGATTTATCCATGACGATATGACACGGTTATTTATGAGAGTGAGTGATCAATATCAGACAATAGTTCATTTACAAGGCCGACCATAAATAAAATGGGAAAGAGCCAGGCAAAAAAAAAAGTTCATTTACAGGCCCTAGTTTAGTCTACTCAAGTAAACAGTATAACTACCTTACAAAATTTGTACCTGATTACATTGCATGTCGAAATATCCGTCAGCATCACTGACATCGTCGTCTGTCACTTCGTTGAACAACAATGAATCTGTAAAGTATAGTTTAAGTAAGAAAATATTATAAGATTTTTATACTACTAAAATTTACGGCACGTAAGACATTTCAGTGACATATTTATTTTACTTTATTTTATTAATTTATTCCATCATATTACATCTAAGATTACAGGATATTATTCGTAATGCGTTAGTGTCGTTGTCGTATTTAATACATGAAATGACAAAAAATGATATGAATGATAACTCCCACAATGTCCCACTCGTCGGACATCGCACTCGGCGCGCACATGCGGATGTCGACCACTCCTACTTGTCAGCTAACGCATGAGGCGCGCACGTGAGGCTGTCGGGCCACGCCCACTTGTCGGACATCGCATGCGGCACGCACGTGAGGCTGTCGGGCCACGCCCATTCGTCGGACACCACATGCGCCACTCACGTGCGGATGTCGGGCCACTCCTACTCGTCAGTCACCGCACGCCACGTACGTGAAGCTGTCGGGCCACTCCCACTCGTCGGACACCGCAAGCGGCGCGCACGTTAGACTGTCGGGCTAGTCCCACTCGGACACGTACCGGTGGAGTGGAAGTGCAGCGCGCCGGCGTCCCAGGCGGGCGCGGGCGCGCGCGCCGGCACGTGCGCGTACAGCGCGCGGCAGTCGGGCGGCAGCTCCAGGTACTGCGACACTCCACTCGGACACGTACCGGTGGAGTGGAAGTGCAGCGCGCCGGCGTCCCAGGCGGGCGCGGGCGCGCGCGCCGGCACGTGCGCGTACAGCGCGCGGCAGTCGGGCGGCAGCTCCAGGTACTGCGACACTCCACTCGGACACGTACCGGTGGAGTGGAAGTGCAGCGCGCCGGCGTCCCAGGCGGGCGCGGGCGCGCGCGCCGGCACGTGCGCGTACAGCGCGCGGCAGTCGGGCGGCAGCTCCAGGTACTGCGACACTCCACTCGGACACGTACCGGTGGAGTGGAAGTGCAGCGCGCCGGCGTCCCAGGCGGGCGCGGGCGCGCGCGCCGGCACGTGCGCGTACAGCGCGCGGCAGTCGGGCGGCAGCTCCAGGTACTGCGACACTCCACTCGGACACGTACCGGTGGAGTGGAAGTGCAGCGCGCCGGCGTCCCAGGCGGGCGCGGGCGCGCGCGCCGGCACGTGCGCGTACAGCGCGCGGCAGTCGGGCGGCAGCTCCAGGTACTGCGACACTCCACTCGGACACGTACCGGTGGAGTGGAAGTGCAGCGCGCCGGCGTCCCAGGCGGGCGCGGGCGCGCGCGCCGGCACGTGCGCGTACAGCGCGCGGCAGTCGGGCGGCAGCTCCAGGTACTGCGACACTCCACTCGGACACGTACCGGTGGAGTGGAAGTGCAGCGCGCCGGCGTCCCAGGCGGGCGCGGGCGCGCGCGCCGGCACGTGCGCGTACAGCGCGCGGCAGTCGGGCGGCAGCTCCAGGTACTGCGACACTCCACTCGGACACGTACCGGTGGAGTGGAAGTGCAGCGCGCCGGCGTCCCAGGCGGGCGCGGGCGCGCGCGCCGGCACGTGCGCGTACAGCGCGCGGCAGTCGGGCGGCAGCTCCAGGTACTGCGACACTCCACTCGGACACGTACCGGTGGAGTGGAAGTGCAGCGCGCCGGCGTCCCAGGCGGGCGCGGGCGCGCGCGCCGGCACGTGCGCGTACAGCGCGCGGCAGTCGGGTGGCAGCTCCAGGTACTGCGCCGCCAGCGCCTGCGACACTCCGCGCGTCAGCGGCCTGTCGGACCACGACCCGGTAAGATTCGATAGTTGAAGCGGCATTTTGACGTACAAAAAACGTAGCAGTTACAGCGTTAAAATATAAATATCTACTTGTTACAGCTCATGCGTGCAGATCGTGCGTCAGACGCATGACAATGCTAGACACTTTTTGAGTATGGAACTATACAGTAGTCTGCTAAGAGTAAATTTGAAGTAAAACTAGTCACAAAAGAGGAGTTTCATTGTTGTACCTAATCTAAATTAACGTACTTGTAAGCAAAAGCAGTGCAATAGGCCGTTAGCGAATTTCTTTGGTAGAAGTCGATGATCTTCTTGCGAACGGAGGGCGATATAGGCGTTAAGTCCCGACCGTTCCAGTAATCCACGCAAGAGTCTAAAATTATGTCAGCGGTGCCCTGGAAATATAAACAAGAGTGTGATAGGCGACCAAAGTGACAAAACCAACTGATCCGTCCAATATTGGTCATGCTTGGACTGATAACATTTAATTTTTGTATCTTAATGGTAAAGTTTGGTTTCTTAGAAGGTACATATCCATTTTGAGACTATAAATAATAAGTTAAGTTTTTATTGGATTTCAGCCAGGGATAACAATTTAAAATAAAAACAAAACTTAAGTATCAAGACACATTTATCAAAATCTTAATTTCAGATTAGTGTCGTTGTCTTAAAATTTTAATATACTCAGAAAAAGGTTTTTATTTTCATCAAGTATACAGCATAATATGAAATTTGTGCAAAAAAATGTAGAACGTATTATTTTTTGAACACCACAAATCATTGTTACAGTTTCAAGACAGTTACATATTATGTAGTACAATGGACTGTCTTATAAACAAAGTAGCCATTTCTACCAGATAGCCCCAACTTTTCGTAAGCCAAAATAACTTTTTTAAGGGAGCGTATCCATACTACGTGACTCATTCAGGGGAGGGGGATTTTAGGTTTTCGTCACGTAGTCAATCTAGTAGTAATCTCTAGAAAAATCTCACCTATTTTTCAGCTATATTCAAATATAAAAAAAATTAAAATATAATGGCGCTTTTTAAACTTACAAGTGGCAACACTGACACACATATGCTAGGATGTCAGCTGATTAATAACTGACAGTATACCGAGCAGTGATGTGTGGTTAAAAAATTATTGAAACAATACTTCTACACTTCTGAATTACAGCGTCAAAACTTGAGGGAGGTCTTAGCAAATACCACGGGTGGTCACCAGAGGGGGGGGGGGGGCTGGTTAAAATTGTAAAAACGGGTATGGGTACGTTCCCTAATAATATATTAATATCTTAATTATCTTAAAAGGAGATAGATAGTTACCTGTGTAAGCATTTGGAGTTGATTGGACTGATCTTTAACAATAACAGCTAACATGTGCGGCAGCGGTACCTTCACTCGTGTATTGAGATGTAGCGAACGCATGAAGCGAGTTTCCCTTCTTATTGTATCTGCTTGCTGAAAAATATATATAAAAATAGCAAACGTTGTCCTGTCTCAAGAACTATATTAAGAACATCAGAATCATGATGATTTCTTAAACTTTAACCAATTATTATTAGTTTGGTTTAGTTTTGTTTAGTTAAATGACTCAATGGAATTGAATGTGATGTCAATTATTGTATTTTTATCTTTATATGATATGTATTTAATATGACAACGACACTAACGCATTACGATAATATCCTGTAATCTTAGTTGTGAGATGATGGAATAGATAAATAAATAAATTTCTAGGCAATTCTGTTAATTTATCTTTGTTTTTGCTCTTCTGTAAAGTAATGATTTTTGACTTGTGTCACTTATCACATGAGGCAAAGATTTACTTATACACCAGCAAATGTTATTGGAGGCTGACTTTGGAAGTCGCCTTTAGAACTTCAATTTTTAATAGTCATATTTGTTTTAGCTAAAATATTTTCTGCATTTTCGTGTATTTAAAACTTTGCCTATGTTTGGAAGCCATGTTTTTTTCTGTATTAAGTATAGTTCGCGTCATGTAAAAAGAACGCTGGCCTTGAAGCTGCTCAGAAGCGATTTATCGGTCTATTTGGTGGTACGGGGTAGGGGACGGGAGTGTTTATCAGGTGTCGCATGCTTGCCGGTGTGCTATTGGTTGGACAGTTCGACGTCGACTCAAAATATTATCGCGCACAAAAGTTTTAAATTACAAAATTCTCCATTTACTATTTATTTCACTAAAAAACAAATATCAATTTATCATTTTAAACACATAAAAACTATTGAGATACGAATATCGAGAGTACAGATAATTAATATTTTTGAATACGACATTTCAATAACTAAAAAATTTGTTATTGTTTTTGTTTAAAAAAAAATGTGATTTTGTAAAGTGATAATTAAAAACCTGACCGTTATTTGAAGCTTACTTGTTTGAGAGATAGGCCCCTCCACTGTTTTCCGTCTTATTCACCTCTCTTTCTACCCTATATGTCTGTCTCTTTCGCACACATCCCCACCTACCACCAGGCAGGGCCACGACATTTGATGTAACGGTCGGAGGCCCGCTCGCGTCATTGGCGTCCTGTTTTCCGTCGAGAAAGGAAGTCAGATACCACCTTTATCTGCGTATTACAAAAGTGTTAAATTCTGGTTGAACGTAAGTGTAAAATATCTTCTGTGCTTCAAGGTGGGTTCATTGCGGTGAAATGTAAGTACAGCTTTGAGTTTTTGAGTGATTTTAGAATAATATAACGATTTTATCGTTCGGTACAAATTAATTAGTCATTAAAAAGCAAAAGTTAATTTGATTGTACATGTTACTTTCTACCCTCAAAATTTTTATTTTTATTAAAATGTTATAACAAGATTTTTCAAGGCGATATTTTACTACCCGTCTCTTATTATTTTTTTAGCCATACATGTGATTTTAAAGTATGTATTTATCGGAAATATTTGTATAGGATGGACGACTTTATCGATGAGCAGCAAAATGTGGAGTACGTTCCTGCATTGGCTTCGACAAGTGCAACGTCAACGCGTGAGACACGGCAACAAGCAGAAGATAGACGGTGTACTAAGCCCACGGATGCTTCAAAATCTAAAAGAGCCAGGTCAGTGGGTAGCACGTCATCAAGAAGTAGTAGTAGTTCAAGTAGTAGTAGTTCAAGTTTGTCTACATCATCTTCCGATGCAAAAGCAAAACGATCTCGTCGCCGTAAACGCAAGCATGGTAAAAAAAGGAAGGGAGGAAAAAATAGTTATGATAAGAACCGCCTGGATAAATTAACGCAGGATATAGACGAACTGCGCCGACATTTAAATTTTAGTGCTCCTAGCAACGAACAAAGTTCTTACAATGACCAAGAACCAATTGTAGACGATAATGTAAGTGGTATCTTGTATAGCGAATTTGAACAACCTGCTGAGCAAAGTCAATCGCCTTTTCAATTTAACTTCGACTTTGAAACAAAATTAAAAGAATCTGCTATACCTAAAACACCACAACATTTCTTAAAAATTCTTGATGATATTCAATATTTTAATAAAAGTGAATGGTCTGAAGTGCGTTATGCAGAAGTACAAAAATTATACAACCACACACCGGGCTTTGTAGATTTAGAAACAAACGATGAAGTAAAATCTTATGATCAATTGCGTAATTTGTCATATAATGATAAAGCTTATGCGGCTCTTTCTTTTTGCATTCTTAAACAAAGGGAGGCCCTGCAAGCCAGCCTTAAAGACTTAATTTCCTGGGCTAGTAATGAAACGAATTTCAGTGTTGAAAATATGCATGATAAAATTAACGACTTATTCTCAAAAGGTGAATATGCCAAAGTTTCTGCGGATTTATTACAATTAGTCTGTGGACATCGTGCCGAAGCCATACAGATGCGTCGGCAAGGTTTGATTAATTCAGTACGTGACCCACTGCTGAAAAACACCTTACGTAAAATACCCCCTTCCAATAAGCACCTTTTTAATGAGGAATTATTCACTACATTTCTGCAAAAGAACAGCGGTGTCAAAAAAGTCTTTATGCCACTGAACAAGACCAATACTGGCCCTGTTTCGCGAGCAGGATCCAGCAGGTCAATACGCCACCCCTCGCAGGGGTTGGCTGCTTTTCATGGGCCCTCGCAGGGTACCACAAATCAAGGATGCTGCTCCTCCCGAGCTCATTCGCAACATTTTTGTAATCAACAATCCTCGCAGGGTATTTTCTGTAACCAGCCCTCGCAGGGCTATCACTATAATCGTCCCTCGCAGGGACAACCTTCGCTAAATGCAACAAATCGCACAGCACAGGCGACTAGAGGTTCCTTTCGTTCGTGAGGAGGTAACACGAGCAGCAGAGGTCAAAATAAAAACGAACGCAAGCGCCCTGGAAATAGAACCGACTTCGACTCCAATAACAAAAGACGAAAATACTGACTCGACGTTCAAGGCCGGGCAACTGCTTCATTACTACCGCCAGTGGGAAGAAATGGGAGCTCCAAAGTTTTTACTACAGATAATAAAAGGGTATCGGATACCCTTTCGCAAAAAACCTCCCTTAGTCTTCCCCAGCATCACAAGCGTAGCTTATTGCACTCCAGAATCAGATGCAATGACGGAGATAATAGAAAAGATGAAATCTCAGAGAATTTTAGAAAAAGCTCAGCTCTCCCCAAGTTTCTTGTCCACGATGTTTCTGATAGCAAAGAGCGATGGCTCGAACCGGCCTATATTCAATTTAAAAGCCCTGAACCGATATGTTATAACCGAACCATTCAGATTGATAAATGTATTTCGAATACCAGAGTTCCTGCAACAGAACGATTGGCTGTGCAAAGTGGATCTTTCACATGCTTACTTTCATCTACCTATAAAAGAAAGTCACAGGCGATTTCTTCGGCTGATTTACAAGGGAGAACTGCTACAAATGACTTGCCTTCCCTTCGGCCTAAGTACGGCTCCGAAAGTATTTGCTTCATTGACCAATTGGATTGCTCAAATTCTGAGGCAGAAGGGTCTACGAATAATTGTGTACCTGGACGACTTTTTAATAGTCCATCAGGATCGATCCACGTTACGAATTCACGTACAAATGCTCCTAGACCACCTGCGTTACCTAGGCTGGCAGATAAATCTAGAAAAATGCTCTCGTTCCCGAAAAGAGTCTAGTCTTTTTAGGTATCCTTTGGGATCCTTGGAAGAACAAAAAATTCCTTCCAGAAGAAAAAATGAAGAATATAACCAGCAAGATACTTCCTTTGCTGAAAAGCAAACGAGTAAAACTTCGAGAATTACAGAGTGTTGTGGGGCACTTAAACTTTGCAAGTTTTGTTGTGCCCAACGGCAGGTTGCATTTTCGAGAACTCCTAATATTCCTCAACTCTTTACTGAACAAGCCTGCAGTAGTAGCACAGTTACCAGAAAAAGCTATAACAGACCTAAAATGGTGGCTCCAAAATTGTCATCAGTGTTCAGCAATTCACCTACCACCGCCGAGCCATTTCATAACGACAGATGCTTCCGATCTAGCCTGGGGAGCACAAATCGACGGACATTCAATATCAGGGACATGGACCGACGAAGAAAAAGCCTTACATTGCAATATCAAGGAGATAGATGCTTGCGGTCCTGAAAGTTCTAGAGAACCAAGGTTACCTACTGCGTCAGTCGACGACGTTACTCCAATGCGACAATCGCACCGTTGTGACTTACTTGCGGAACGAAGGCGGAACAAGATCTGTTCCTCTGTTGGAGCTGACGGCCAGGGTTTTTCACCTAATCAGTCTCAATCAGATTCAACTGTCGGTTTATCACATTCCCGGTCTCTACAACAGCCATGCCGATCATTTATCGAGGCACCGGCTACCGCCGGAGTGGCATCTCCTAGAACATTGCGTAGAAAAGATATTCCGCAAGTTCGGGACACCAGTAGTGGATCTCTTTGCATCTCGTCGGGCGCATGTAGTTAGCCAACTATGTGTCACTGGAGATAAACGATACAATAGCCCTATATCACGATGCTTTTTCTCAAGTATGGAACTACAGCCTAGCTTGGATATTTCCACCACCATACATAATTCCGAAAGTCCTGTCTCATTTGAACTCGGCGATCGGAGTGTACCTGATAGTGGTCCCACGCTGGGAACGAGTTTTTTGGCGAGCCGATCTAAAGTCACGAGCGCTGGCAGCTCCGTACACGATATACAAACTGGAACAGAACCTCATAGATACAACGACCAACCTTCCACCTCCCAAAGTCCAGGAGATGACCTTGGAGGTCTGGAAGTGTGGGGGTGGTCAAGGAATTTAATCGAGTGGAGTAAAAATCAAAGGCAACTACTCTTATCTTCCTGGCGTCCTTCAACTCGCAGAACGTATCGAGCAGCCTGGAATAGATGGTTAAGCTAGTCTAAGAAACATAAATTAGATCCTTTTCAACCGGATGGTTCTATATTAGCTAGATTTCTAGCTGACTTGCATATAATTGAGAAATTGTCTTATAACACAATTTTACTACATAAATCCGTAGTTGCTACACTTTGTAATGCGAACCAGCCTACTGACTTAAGTTCTCATACATTAGTTAAACACATTATCAAGTCGATAGCTTTAAAGAAACCAGCTAATCGAAAGCCTCCTATATGGGACATCAACGTGCTAGTTGATTACATGCAGAGTATGCCCATAGATGAAAACAATACTTTCGATACGTCCAGACATACGGCGGCGCTACTGTTGTTATGCTCCGGTAGACGAATTCACGATCTAACATTACTTTCAATAGATTCACAGCATTTAGTCGAAAACAATAATAGTTTAGTGATGTGGCCAATTTTTGGGTCAAAGACGGATAGCTCTGAGCATAGGCAGTCAGGTTGGAGGTTGATTTCTAACTCTGAAAACAAAAAGTTAGATCCAGTTTTTTGGGTTAAACAAACTATGAAACTTCTTGAACCGAAACGTTAAGCTTGCAACTGTACAAATCTTTTCATTAATATCAGAGGCAAACCTAAAGCAGCCTCACGTACCGTAATTGCCGGCTGGTTTAAATCGTTGCTGAAAGAAGCTGGTATATCTGCCTCGGCTGGTAGCGTAAGATCAGCGGTAGCATCTAGAAATTGGGCTGATAATCTTCCTCTAGACGAAATTTAATCACGAGGAAATTGGAAGACATGTAACACATTTGCTCGGTTTTATAAGCGCGAAATCCAACCACAACCAGCTAACAGTAGTGTTACCAGTTTATTTAACCCAATTGACTGATTTTTTTTGTTAAAATAATATCGTTTTAATTATTATAATTATTTTTAATGAAAATTACTGAATCACATTACTTTTTAAATACATTGAGTATTTTTTGTTTTGGTTATACATCGATTACAATAATTAAATACCAATTTTAAAGTTTATTTAACTATTAGCTTTCAAAAGAAGAACTTAAAAGATTTATTTTTGTAAAAGTTAATATGGTATAATATAGTATACTTGGTTTTCAATAAATAGTTTTTTATCACACATCCCATTTCGTGAACCTTTCTCTTGTGTTCCTTTTATTTTATGTGGCTATCATTCACATTGGCGTCCACTACCACCAGGCGATAACAAACATCTCAAACAAGTAAGCTTCAAATAACGGTCAAGTTTTTAATAGCAGCGTTTTACCTGAAAATAAAACGCTTATTAAATACTTACCTTATTTGAAGCTTACATTTTTAACTCTGCCTGGTGTTTTTCGATCCAATAACGCGAGCGGGCCTCCGACCGTTACATCAAATGTCGTGGCCTTGCCTGGTGGTAGGTGGGGATGTGTGCGAAAGAGACAGACATATAGGGTAGAAAGAGAGGTGAATAAGACGGAAAACAGTGGAGGGGCCTATCTCTCAAACAAGTAAGCTTCAAATAAGGTAAGTATTTAATAAGCGTTTTATTTTCAGGTAAAACGCTGCTATTATTATACTTATTTAGTCCGAATTATTCGCACTTGTATTTCTAGTATTTTTTTATGTACCTACCAATAACCATTATACGAAGCCGCGAGTGAAAGCCTAATTAAAAAATTAATCAGTAGTACTTATGCGCGAGTATACCCATGCGCAAACGCACCCCCTCCAGTTTCTTTCAGCGTTCTTTTTACATGACGCGAACTATATTTGAGTCGTTAGTATCGTTTTTATAAAATATTGACGGATATTCTCACCAAGTGTCTAAATACTGCTAAACACTCTTGTACGTTATATGACTCGGCAACAGCGTCAGAGAATCCGATCTGCTTGGCTAATTCGCACAGACATCGTCTATTTGTCACCGGTACTAGATCCTCACTAAAACATTGAAAATTTTTCAGGCTTATTAATAAAGCAATAACGGAAACTTTTTACGTTTTAGTACATATATATATATACACAGACTTTTTGCCATAAAAAGTATGAAACGTGCAATGATTAGCTCGTCACTAAAAACTCACTTCACGCATCACTGTAAAACGTCACTCTCTCTGACCTGTCAGCGGTACTTTCACGATTTTACTGTCCATATTTTTTATACCACGTGCCTTATATCTTTAAGAAGTAAACTTAAAAAAAAAGAGTGAGCTCCTTGTATCTTCACTAACTTATATCTCCCTCTCAACTTCCGCGCGCCTCGCCCTATCCCACTTTTCGAAGAGCCCTCGTCACGCATGCACCAGCTCGCTCAAGTCAAGCGCGCGTGAAGCAGTTAAGTTCAAAAGACAGAGCAGACGCGGCCCAGCCAGCGCCCCCGTCACGCATGCACCAGCTCGCTCAAGTCAAGCGCGCGTGAAGCAGTTAAGTTCAAAAGACAGAGCAGAGCGGCCCAGCCAGCGCCCTCGTCACGCATGCACCGGCTCGCTCAAGTGAAGCGCGCGTGAAGCAGTTAAGTTCAAAAGACAGAGCAGAGCGGCCCAGCCAGCGCCCTCGTCACGCATGCACCGGCTCGCTCAAGTGAAGCAGTTAAGTTCAAAAGACAGAGCAGAGCGGCCCAGCCAGCGCCCTCGTCACGCATGCACCGGCTCGCTCAAGTGAAGCGTGAGCAGCGGCCACCTGTGGAGCGCCTCCTGCGTGAGGTGCGCGCAGAAGTGCGCGTAGGTGTGGCGCGGCGCGCGCGCGCACGTGTTGAGCAGCGCCGCCAGCCCCAGCGGCTTGAGGCGCGCCAGGTGCGTGCGCCAGCGCTGCTCGTCGAACTCCACGCGGAACGGCGCGTTCTGGTCGTGCGTCAGGTCCAGCACCTGCGCACAATAAAAATAAATAAAAAGTATTTAGTGCTTTTAGAATAACAATAATAACCGAACTGGTGTAGCGGTACTAGTAATCGCCTAAAACACCGACGGTTTGAGGGTTTGATTCCCGATCGGAGTTGATATTTCATTTGTACAAAATGTCTTTCCGGTTGGATAAGCGTCCTCGGAGAGCGCTTTAAGTTGTCGGTCCCGGTTGTTATCATAAATACCTGATAGCGATCGTTGCTAATAGTAGAGAACACATCCACCAACCCGCAGTTTAGCAGTGTGGTGGATAAAGCTCCGATGCTTATCCTGCATGGAGAAAAAGGCCTATGCCCAGCAGTAGAATGTTACAGGCCGAATGCGTATGCGCTTATTGAATATCTGTATCTATGTCCAAAAAATATACAAATGTTATTAGCACTGGTGGTAGCAAATTCCTCCCGGGAACTCTGGTCACCTCACTTACCAACAGGAATACAACCACTGCTCGAAAGTAGTATTATTTAGCTATGATCTTCTTTCTGTCGGTCTGCTTCATATTTTGAGTAGAAAATTTCCTGTTGTGCCCTACCTCAATTTAAATGTACACTCGCGTGCAACTGAATCGACTCAAGCCGTATATTGGTATATAAGTTTGATTTTTCGGAAAATGGCTTATCCGATTTTTGTAAAAGTTTTTTTATTCGAAAGACATATATTTTTTTTTCATAAACATACCAATTTTCAAATAAAAAATGACAAAACTTTTTGAATAAATACGGTCAAACAGGAGCATTACAGAAATTACTCGTTGCGGTACCGACGAGTTGCGAGACTAAATCATGTATAAAAGCTCACATGACCCATATTTCTTATCAGTCACTTGTCAGATGTTGGCAGGTACACATCTCCTTAAGCTCCCAGTATTTTAATCGCGATCCAATGGACACTACCTCAGAAGCAACGGCCCAAGTTGTAGCTTTGTTGCAAGCGGGCCATAATCAACGACAAGTCGCTCGTGAACTTAACACGAGCCAATCAGCTGTTTCACGAGTATACAAAAGGTTTCAAGAGATTGGTGGCTTCGTTCGGAGACCACAAACCAATAGACTCCGGAACACATCTGAGACAGACGACCGCTTCATTGTCTCAACTTCGTTGAGAAATCGTCATCTCACGGGCGTTGATTTGCAACAGAAGCTCAGAAGGGTTCGAGGAGTGGCTGTCAGTCAGCGGACAATTAGAAGACGCCTGAAGAAAGCCAATTTACCTCCTAAACGGCCAGCCAGAGGCCGGAAACTGACCGCAGCTCACCTTCAAGCCCGACTTCAATTTGCTCGTGAACACCTCAATTGGACTATTGATCAATGGAGCTCCATTCTGTTCACTGATGAGAGCAGAATGTGTCTCCATGGCAACGACAGAAGCGACCGAGTGTACAGGCGTCCAGGGGAACGGTTTTCGCTATGCTGTTTCGCTGAAACAGTATCATATGGCGGTGGTTCAGTCATGATGTGGGCTGAAATATCATATGAAGGGAAAACCGAGCTTGTTTTCGTGCCTGGTGGTGGTCGGAGTGGTGGTCTAACAGCTCAAAAGCACGTGGAAATCATTCTCCTCGATCATGTTGTACCTTATGCAGGGTACATAGAAGAAGATTTTCTATTGATGCATGATAATGCTCGGTGCAATACAGCAAGTGTTACTCGCCAGTTTCTTCAAGAGGTGCAAATTGAGACGATGATATGGGCAGCCCTCAGTCCTGATCTGAATTGCATTGAGCATTTATGGGACGAGCTCAAACGGAGGGTGCGAGCTAGAGATACGACTCCATCAAGCATCGTCGAGCTCAAAACTGCGCTAGAGGAAAAATGGAATACGATACCTCAAGATTTCATCAAAAAATTGATAAAATTAATAAAAAATCGCATGCAAGCCGTTATAAAAGCTAGGGGAGGCAATACAAAGCATTGAAAATTTAAATTTTCTTTACTTTTATCAAAAATAATTTTTTTATTCATTATGTTGTTGTTTTCATTTTTCTTCATTTTTTATGCATTTCTGTCAAATTAAATTTTATCAATAAATACTCAACCGATTTTTCTCATTCGAATAGCATTTTTTAAGAGAAAAGATTAGGCTTTCAAACAAAAAAAAAAAACAAGAAAATCGGATAAGCCATTTTCCTAAAAATCGAACTTTTATACCAATATAGGGCTTGAGTCGATTCAGTTGCACGCGAGTGTATATATATGTATTATTTATCTCTTTATAGTGAATAAGATTTAAACCTTATTGTTTGGCGAAGCACTCTAATGAAAAGAAGCTTTTATGAAACCAACAACACACGACCATGAAGAATTATATGGATAGTTTATGTAAATGACATATTTCAATTCAGTTTATTTTCTTTCTTATCTATACCTGTAGTGAATCATGAAGTCGAATGTAGTTAGTCAAATTTGCGTAGAATAGATAAGCAAGTATAATCACATCAAGTTCATACTTCGACAATCGTTGAGGGCTCTGGGTTTTGTTTTACGTCATCATCTTGATCTAAATTCGTTTGGCTCTGGTGTCCCATGGATCCGATGAGACTTGTTTTACTGGAGTTATGCGACGTTGGACTAGAATTCCTTAGAAAAAACACTTTTTCAGCTGTAGGATTTGGCCATGACAGTATACCTTTCTTATCCACACAACAAAGAGCCTTAAAAAAATTAAATTATTTAAAGAAATATGTATTAAATTCAAATAATATAGCTAATGAATTTACACATCATATAATTTCTAAAGGCGGATTTATATTTGACTGACGTGTCGTATCGTGGCGCATCGGAACAGAATCGCTATCATACATTTTGTATGACAACGTGTACATTGATGTGTTGTGACATGTCGTGATGGCTTCTGATGTGTCGCATCAGAACCGATCCTGGTTCACGTCAGACGAGCAGGTTGCAAGGAGTGCTGAAACGGTGCAATCACGACACGTCAGATTAATGTGAACAGTGCTGTGTTATGACGCGTCAGCGTCACTTGTTTATTGACATAAATTGCAAAATGATTGGATGAATCCAAAAGCTCCTCCTGTTTCTTTCTTTTTTTAAAAGAGTTGCCAGCATTGATAGTTGAATGTTTTCTTCAAAATCTGAATTAGTATCCGATGGCACATAGAAGAACATTTAAACGTTTGACCTTTTCTAGAGCTGCGGCTGTAGATGATTCAAGATATTGTCCTGATGTGTTAGAACACCTAACCTTAATAATGTAAACGGTAGCCATCACGTCATTACACGAGACGTGTCGTCACGTCAGTCATATATAAATCCGCCTTAAATACATAATGTAACTTACTGATAATGAACCTAAAACATGAACAATATTGGCAGTTCTAGTGACCATATCTTCCCTTCCAATGAGAATATTCCAGAAAGTTCTTCCCAAGGTCTTCAATGCTTGTGGCTTAAGGTTGGACTCGCTGAGAGCTTGTATCAAGGGATCGCTCGGATCCTCTGATATGGAACACGATTTTGGACGAGTGTACTTTTGTCCCGTTTCTGATAAAAGTTTAAACCTGTAAAAAACAAACTCATAAATATTCATAGCTTAGGAAGATGAATACAAGATGTGTCTAACATACCTAGCTAAGCCGTAACAGTTAAGTGTTACCCAAGCAATTGGAAAGACGATTTGTAGTAAGGGCAGTGAAGCGGCTATGATCTGTAGAAAGTACACCTCGGTCCAGTGCGTCACGCCGGGCAGGTGGTACAAGTAGCGTATCAAGCTAGTCACCACCATTACCAGTATCACGAACGGCAATACAATACCTTCTATTATTTTTACTGTGCACTGTTAAAAAAGAAAACGTTTTATGTTTAAAATTAACAGAATAAAAAATTAAGGAAAAACTTATCGTGTAAAAGGTTTTTCGTTAAAGTGGTACATACATAATATTAACATTTTATTGTTTTAATTTTTATTTGAATATTTAATATTACAAATGTAGCGTAACGCAATTTGGCGTTGGGGGAGGGGTCTAGTAACAAAAAAAGGCGGGAGAGAGGTTCGAATATTGTTTTTTTACCGACGGAAGTAAAATCTGAGTTGGCAAGCCATTTTCCGTATTAAAAATTTAATATTATAAGTGTTTGTTTATTAAATAACATTATGAATAAATAAAATAAACAATATACTCATGTATTGCGAATTAGAAATCGTCTTTGCCATACCACACTATGTCTGGGTAGACAAAATACCAATATACTTCTTATGATCCGGAATCAATAGGAGGATAAGGTGTGTCACCAAGATTGCTGAAGCAGTGCCTTTCAATTTTTTGGTAGAAAGATTGATCACAAAGGACGTACACCATCCTAGAATTGTCGATAATTTCCTTAACGACTTAAATTAGGTAGACCAACAACCAATAAGCAACATTAAAAAAAGTTTGGATATATGACAATTATCTTACGTCACGTCTAATTTGGCCTTTCCTTGTATATGACATTGGTATGGTATTGGAACCCTCCTGGCAAAACTAGATGCAAACGTCGTAAAGTTATTGAAGTTATGGCTCGGAATAGCACATTCAGCTGACCGTTTATTACTAAATTTACTAAACTAACTATATTTAAGGATAAAAACAGTGTTGGGATGAAGTTAAAGAAGCCATCGGAACTTTATAAACACCTCAGAGTTACCAAAATGCATGTCTTGGAACAATCCCAGGATGAAATAGTCTCATCTTTACCAAAAGACAAATGTGTTATAGAGCTTGGTCAAGACTTTAATTTCATAAACAATTTATGGCGGGTGCACAGTTTAATAGACAGACTGGGTTCTGCAAAGTAAAAGGAATACCGAGAAATAATACGATCTGTAGAAATATTTCTGAAACAAGATGAAAATGAACAACTATAAATTGCACGCAACGAATTTGGAAATGCAAAGTGAGCTACCAAACCATTGGTGAGTTCTGCATCCCGTTAGCCCTGAAATGGCACATCTTACTATATGATTGGTATCCTGCCCTATTAAAATTCTATCTTAATGCCTTCCAAATGACCCTCCCAGATTAAAGTAACCTGATGGGGGATGGGGATGATAAGATGGGGGAAAGCCTCTGAAAAATCTTGCTATACTTTTGGTGGGGAAGTAGGTACTGCTAGGCCTTTATTGATAGGTTGCAAGGTGCTGCTTGATAGGGGTTATTACTCACGTCGACATGATAGAGTACTTGAAGTCATACGTGTAGCAGTAAGTCTTTCAGTAGCTAGAGCCCAAAAAGGATTGTCCACAAATAAACGACAAATTAAGTTTATAAAGGATGGCTCAACTGTCAACTCTAAAAGCAAGCCTTTCTCAATCACAGGTATGGCACCTGATTGGACTATTTTAATGGATACGCATGACACGCACTATAAAATCTCAGAGGATGTTGGTGTTTCGTCATCCAGACCTGACATTTTCCTCTTTTCTAGACGCTTTAAACATATAATACTAGTAAAGCTCACTGTACCGTGGGAAACCAATATTCCTAAAGACCACACAATAAAATTAAATAAATATTACGATTTAGTAAACGAATTAAACAAAAATGATTATGTGGTTAATTTATACGCGGTAGAAGTAGGAGCGAGAAGTATACCAGCAAAATTTCTCTATAACCTTTTGAAATACCTTGGCCTATCGAGAACTACAGTAAGTTCTATTTTAGAACGAGTGTCTTAGAGTGTACTAACAGGTTCCTACCAAATTTAGCTAGGCAAGGCGGGAGCCTCGAGCAGTGAAGGTGAGCGTTGATGCGCATCTCAAAGGGGGCCTCCTTAAACCTACACCCAGGTCGCAAGTCCTGGGAACCGCTCAGAGTTTCTCCTTCTGCCACACGATGGATGACCCGCATGGTGAATCCATGGAATGCCAAGAAGTTTGTCTCTCTCCCTCTTTTAGGTAAAAATGGTCCCTAATGTTTTACAAAACTTTTGGATTGTAGAGCACGGGGGAAGGGTTGTACAGAAATTAATATAATAACATAATACTGTAATATATTTTTGTATTATTAAATTTCTACACACACATATATTCTTATTCTATAAAAACAAAAAACAAAACTGCATAAAACCACTCTAGACTAATTAAGTAAAGGAATAATAAGCACATTTCAGGCAGCACATACAGGACAGACTCACCAAATACCTCTGTTTCTCAAATACAGTCACTGGTCTTGTGGTAGCTTGCTCTAATGCCAACTTCAGATTTTTCAAGAACGGTGTCTCGCACATTATGTATTCTTTGTTCGGATGTGGCACTCTTACTCTTGGAACGCTAAAATGTTCTTTTGCCTGTAAAAGAAAGATTGACTAATTGAGAGTTTTTTTGGTATGTAGTAAAAATACAAATCACACTTGAAGGTATTTTACCATAAATATTTTTTAGTGACAAAAACTGAAAATTAAAAATATTTCATCAAAATGTGAGACTCTACAGTATGTATTTCATTAACAAACTTTAGTTATTATAAAATAATTTTTTATAATTAGTCATTGTTAAAATTGCAAACTAAAAAATTCTATACCTGAGACCCTGATAAAAAGATTTGTCCAAAGAAAAGTTCTGCATCGTCAGATTCAAGACCTCTACAGTGACCTGGAGCCTCTTGACCTGGCCTAAGAACAATTACATCACCCTCCACCAGAAGAGCCCAAGGTAAGTTGACAATAATGCCTTGAAAACAAACAATTTTTTAACCAGCTTCAAAAAATGGAGACTATTTGATCATATTTTTATTACAGGAAAATGTCTTAGAAAGGTAAGTTTGCTACAAATATTATATTTTCAAAAACAGACATCTAAAAAGTTTAACTTTTTGAACAAAATTTTTGAATTGTTTCTAGTGACAAATACGGTCAATTTAAGAGCCATTTCACAATTTTACGCTCTGCAAGTTTAGGTAAATTTGGTCGCATCGCGCGAATCGTACGAGCCGTCGTCGAGCATCTTTGTGCTAGTAAGTATAGTGTGACAACCAAAAGACCATCTTGATCATTTTCTAATGTATAATAAAAATTAATAACTATGGTATAAAATGTTTTTTACATAATTAATTTGTTAAAAATTTCAAGTATGTTATATAACAACAGTCAATAAATTTAAAATAAAAATAAAAAATCAATTTTATGAAACAATTTTTTTTAAATTGATTTAGTTTTTTCAGTTTACGAATGAATCTAATATTTATGATATGAATAAAATAGCATTTTATGACATCGACACCGACAAACATATTAATTAACAAATAACAAGACAAACAGATTGAAATGCCTATTTGTATTGATAGTGTGAGAAAAGAAAATTAAATTATACATTTGTCTACAGAAATTATCATTATATTATTTTACAGTCATTTTCGTAATATGTTTATTTTGTTTATATTTTATTACGAAAGTATCAAATGCGGTTTATCCGCTATAACAACAGGCGCTTGGCGCGTGTGAGCGAAAGAGACGGCTACGCAGAATTTGGCGTGGACCTTACCTCTAAGAGCGCTAGCGCTCGACTGATTTACTGAGCTTGATGCGTGGTAATATATACTATCTTTTTATTATTTAATATAAAATGTATTAAAAATAATTACATCTTTTAATTATTTTTTTTGTATTCCTTAATGATGTAAGTTTACTTTGATGAAGATAGTTTGTTAAAATTTCTTAGTTTTCTAAGAGAAATATCGCTTTTAAAATTGTACTTATTTGGAAAATATTCATAACTCTAAAATTTTTTTATCGTTTAATAGAGATACAAATGGAATAAAAATCTATGATAGTGTGCAACAAAATTATATTCCACATATTATGATATATTTTTAAAATGGTTTCAACGTAGAGGTTATTGAAAAGTAGGACTTCAAAGTATACATTGCGACAGTTTACCCAGGGAGGAGGCTGATGAAAAGGTTAATAATTTTATACACATAATATAAATCAAAATTCTGATCCGACTATGGACTACAACAAAGGTTGCTTTATTATATTTCAAGAATATAAATTACATTATTGCATCCAACACTGAGATTAACGACGTCAAAATATTAGAATTTTGCGGATTGTTACCGATTTTTGTGAAATGGCTCTTAATCCTTATCAAACCAGTCTAATGAAATGTAAATTTTATGATACTATTTTCAAAAAATATCACACTACAAACTAGTTGACTTTCGAAAATTGTTGTATGTGATATTGTGGAAAAGAAGACTTAGGGCCTATTTTATCAATTGTAGATAACACCATTTGACAAATTACAGTATCCGACAGTAAAGCTATAATATAATAACAGTATAAACTATATATATTTATAAGATATTTTTATTCCAATATATTAATTTTAAAGTTGTCGTTTATTAATGCAAATAAGCCCTTAACTAATTTTGAAAATTAAATTGTATTAGTTAATGAATACCATCTCTGTAAGTCCACTGCAGTATCACGCAAGGGGAAAAGGGAGCACACAAGTGTGGATAGTGATTTTCTTTCCAATGACATTTTTCTATAGCTTCGTCAATAGTTTCTGCAATAAATATTATAAAATAAGCCTCATTCAAATTTCTATACCATAAAAAAAAACTAAAGTTACTAAACACATACCCAGTACTTTCTTAACACGATGAGGTATTTCGTTATTGTATATATATTCTTCGTTAAAAGCTACTAAAAAATTAATAGCAAGTAAAATAAATAAAAATAAAGCTTCCCATAATAAGTACTCTTGAGCCAGTAAAGTTTCACCAAAGAGATATGTCAATATAAGGCAAATTATATTTATAATAGTGACGGTATACGCAATTCCGGATAGCAATACTTTTTCAGACGTGAACGACAAAATATGTCGTACGACACCAAATCTGAAAAAAAGGTATTTCATTGTAAAAATTTTGACCTACCTAACAAAAGCATTTTATTATAGTTACTCTGAAATAAAATTAAAAAATATTAAAAAATAAATAAAGACGAAAGTTTACAGTAATAGTAGTATAAATACCCCATGCGATTTTTCTGTTTATGTTCTTCAATAACAGTTCGAATGTCATCACGTAATTTTATGAGGGCATTTTTGGTTGAGTATCCATGATTATGTTTGTTTTTGTCATCCATTGTATAAAAATGTATTTACATAATTACTTTAAGTTACTAGTCTACATAGAAAAAATGTGAAATTATGTAAATTCCTAAAATAGTGATTGAAAGACTAGTAGGTACTGGGTAAAAATTTTTTGAAGTGCGTTCGGAGAATATTTTTCAGTGATTTACAGTTACAAATTTAGGCATCTTTATAATTTAATATGAATTATTTCATTTAATCCGATATTTATAATTGTATTAAAAGAAAAAATATATATGTTTCAGAGACATTTAGTCAAAACCAAAGGTCAAAACTAGATTTACAGAACAGTTTCGTTTTTTATAGTTATTTTTATGTTTAGGTTTCGAACGTCTTACTACTTAACTGTCACAGACTGTCACTTTATAATTTTTTTTGGGATTTCATGATATTGTCACTTTACATGGAGCATATGCTCCATGTCACTTTATAAAATTTACAGTTTCGTTCGGAAACCTTATATCTTTCTAAAGTAAAAATAACTTAATTTACTAATAAAACATGTACAACTTTATTTTACTTTTTATTGTATTTCAAATTTTTAATATTTAAATTTTGTAGTAAATGTAAAACCAATTCTCATAGCTTTAAATCTGGCTACTCTTTCCTGTCTATTGATTGATGTCTGCACTGAAGTGAAGTTGGCGTTACTGAGAAATACTTCAAAGTTTTTCTTTCTATTTTATGTAAGTAGCGAGGCGTATTAAATTTTCATGCATTCACGGGGTTTCAAGGGTCGGTGTACCAAGTTTAGAATCATAAAATCTCTCGAAGCGACATGAGCAGTGTAAATGATAAATAAAAGGCTTGTGTGTTTTTTCGAATTTAGTCAACCTTGTGTCATCGTTTGGAGTGGACAGTGCGCCATTGACTTCTCGCGATAAAAATATAAAACAAGCAATGTGTTTATCGTTGTTCGTAACTTGTTTAGAAAAACGGCTTATGTTTTAAAATCGGAATGTGATAGAAGAAAAGACATTATATCCGTTATGGCCGATTTAGATTCACGTGAAAGAACGAAGTGTAGTGGTTCCAGGAACGGACCGCAGTTTAGATCATGGATTTGGTGTATACTAATAAAGTGTTTGATAAGTTTTCCTTGCATATTTTCAAAATGTCTAGGTGTAGATATAACAGTGGCATTGTACCCTCAAGGTGACATAACAGTTCCTTATGGTGATCCTTTAGAAATATTTTGTATTGCCGAAAACTTTTCGTCTAACGACATAGAGTTTTCACTCGCTGGCAAACATATCGAGTCTGAGATTGTAAACAGTACCACCAGAAGATTGTACATCAAGAAACCTGAAAAGCAAGTTAACTCTTACTACTGTAGAAATAATAAGACTGGAAAGAAATGTGTTTCCCGTGTGTTAGTCGAAAGTATTCCAGCATATGTGAAGGACTTTAACTGCCTGTCAAAGAATCTCGATATACTAAATTGTTCTTGGACGAGTCCGGAATCATATAGCAATATTAACTATTCCGTAACCTTCTCTATCAATGGTAATTTAGTGAAATCACCATGTATTGCAGAAAAAGTTGAAAATTCATTTACAAGATACTGTGTGTGGAATACAAGCAGCCAGCCTAGGTACAGGCAGCAAGAGGAGACGCAGTTCTTCCACCTAATAGCTTGTAACGTGTTTGGATGTATTAAACAAAACTTCAGTATAGATCACTATTCAATTGTCAAACCAGATCCACCGAGTGACTTGAGAGTAGTGAAGAATGGTAGCCACAGTGTTGTCTTAAAGTGGAGTGTTCCTAACAACATAGTGGACCTGTTAACATGTGGTGTTGATCATATAATAGAATATCAAATCGCTAAAATTGATAATACAACATATTTCCACACAGTAGATGCATCGTCTCTTCCTCCAAAAAATAAAACATATAGGTTTCAGTTAACTAATTTACCATATGCCCACATGCAGTACGAAGTAAGGGTATACATTAAATCAAAAAAAGCAGTTAAAAGAGAGTTTTGGTCAGATTTTTCATATGCAGTTTTCTATACAGCTAGTGAGAGACCAAAGAGACCTCCTGATATGATTGCAGGTGCTTTTAATCAAGCCACTTACTATAACAGTAGAATCATATATGTGTATTGGAAACAACTTGAGGAGTATGAAGAGGCAGGCGCTAACTTCACATATAAAGTACTTGTGTCTCAAGGTAACAAGACTGAAACTGTGTTTCCTGACAAGAATAAGAGCCTGAGCTATGTAAGTCTAAATGCTACTCTAGACGCACTGGACGTGTCCGTGTGGTCTTTTAATATAAACGGTTCTTCTGAGAACAGTAGCCACCTGTATATTCCACCAGAAAGAGACACCCGATCTCTGAAACCTTCATCATTTACCAAGTTAGCATATGAAAATGGTACCTATGAGCTTTCATGGGTGGGAATTAAAAATATAGATAATTACACACTATTTTGGTGTCAACATAACACTACAAAAATATGTGCTGGCCGGTTGGATTTTGCTGTGCTGGATCCTAAGAAAAATAATCATATTATTGATTTACCAAAAGAATACAGATATCAGTTTGCAATATCAGCGAATAATGGTACGAAAACTGGGGGAATGGTTTGGGCTAACTGTGATATATCAAAAGATGGATTTGCTATGTATGGCTTTCCTGTACATTTAGATTATGACATTCCTGGTAAAACATATGTAACATTGAGATGGGTGATGGACTGTGCCCTTCAAGATGGGATTATAACAGGATACAATATAAGTTATTGTCCAATTGTCCAAACGAGCACGGACTGTGATGGAAAAGTAAAATATGTTTTTATTCCTAATCCTAAACAAATGGACATTACAATAAATAATTTACTGCCTTATAAAACCTATCAGTTTACATTTTACCTTAAAACTATCTATGGCCAAAAGAAAATTGAAAATGCTACTGCAAGTATAACAACTTCAGAAGATAGACCTACGAGTCCAGTAAATGTTCACATACCAGAAATTCAGAATGATTCATTGACTGTTTCCTGGGATCCTCCTATACAAAGGAATGGTAACATTGGTAAATATATCATTTCCAACTATGGTAAAGAAATTTATGTTGATATAGTTTCTGAAACTGCAAACATCTCTAGACGGCAAGTCACAATACCTGATTTACAAGGATTCACTAATTATTCTTTGACCGTACAGGCTTGTAATATTCCCTTAGGCTTGTGTTCTATAGTTGGATATAATGATACAATATTTGTACGAACAAGAATAGGTTCTCCTAGCAGACTGAAAGCCCCTACTGTGAAAAACAGTCCTGATATGTTAAAATGGGAACCACCTACAATACCAGGTGGAACTGTAGATCTGTACCAGATAAGAAGAGTAAGGGATGATATGGAACCTGAAATTATGAATACAACAGATTTACAATATTCTCTTACTCATTGTGAAGGTGTTGTTTCAACGGAAATTTACCAAGTAAGAGCTGTTAATTTTGACTTTGATTTGTATCATGGAGTCCTAGGTACCGAAAATGTGACATTACCCAAAAGAATTTCGAATGAATCTCACATTGAGTATCCAGGTCCCTGGAGTGAACCTAGTACTGTTGCTTGTAGGAGCAGAGATGGACTGACAATGATCATAATATTTTTGTCTATATTCTCTATTATTGGATGTATTTACGGTTCAACAAAACTTTACAAAAAATATAGAAAAATGGAAGATATTAAGCCAGTCCTGCCAAATGGTTTGGGTATTCCTGAAAAAGATATTTCGAAGTACACATTTGGTGGTTGGAGTCCAACAAACAAAGAGGAGAAACCTTCGTCTGATGAAATGCTCTTGTTACCTAACACTCAAACAACAGTTTCATCACCAGACATGAAACAAAAAGATGAGAATTCTAGTGATCAAACTGATTGTACCATCATATCTGACTCGTCACAAGGACCTATTGATCAACAAGTGTCAACATTAGATGACGTTTCAGATTCTTCTCTTCACATTGAACCAGAATCTAAAACAAATGATGTTGATAATAATGAGATTCAAGAAGAAAACACTGCCTCGAAAGATATAGAAACTTCGCAAAATTCTCCTTACTTTAACAATGAATCTTTTAGGAGAAATCCGACAACTGGCTATGTCCAATCTGTAGTAAATCCTGCAACTGGATACTTGCAGTCAGAACCAGCATCAGTACCAGCACCATCATCAATAAGTACACCTTTGTGTTGTTCACCTCAACCTGCCAGTACAAGTTACGTTATGGCCGGTCTGCCGCCAACGATATTTACTAATGCGACATCGCAAGTTACAAATCCACCAGCTCCATCTTCGGGATACGTTCTGGCTGAAGATCCGAATCATAGATCTATAACGAATTTCTCTAAATTAGGAACTCTACCTCCCAAGTCCATTGGTCCAGAAAGCTTGCCTACGATGCCTACCTTGCCTACGCCAGCAAAGCATTCCACAGACAGTAGCTATATTCAGCTTCAAGCATTAAATTCCTTACCTAGTCTTAAGGCCACCGTACGAAACCCTGTGCCATTGAAGCCATCAAGCTCGAATGGCTACGTCAGTCCGGAAGACTGCGTCCTTAATAAACATCTAAATAATATGCTATCAGCTGGTCAACTTGCCGAGGAGCCTGCTATATTAGACCCGACAATGTCTCCCGAGGCTTATTGTCGGTTTTCCTGGAGCACTGACCCCGCGAATGATAATTTACACACGTTACTCGCCGATACGCCCACGCGAACGTCCAAGAATTGAGTCAATCATAGTATATAAGTTGACACAGAACTGATTAATGAAGATAGACTAGCTGTGACTGAATTGTAAATAGGAATTAGTTTTACTGTGTATAATAATAATAATTTAACGGACATTAATATATCATCCCCGATATTAGATGTTTTATCTAGTGATAATTTCTGTGCCTTATTAATTTATTTTAGATAATATCATTGACGTGTAGTAGGTAAGATTCAATTTTTATACTGATAATAATTAAAGCCTTAGGGTGTTTAGCGTTGTTAAAATTTTTGTGTAAATCACAAGTAAAACTTACTTGTTGCAGAATCTTATTATGCACAATACTACAAGATATTAATAATCATGGAAGGAATTTATAAAATTAAAATAATACCAAACGATTTGAGTATGGAAGAGACTGTTTTGCAAATTGCCGACACCTTAGACAATCTGAACGGAATAGTTGATGACATATTCACGCGTATATCGACTAGGATAGAACTGAATACAAACAAAACAAGAAAACTTCAAGAAAGAATTGATGCGTCTAGAACGAAGGTGGAGAAACTAGCCGGTATGCAAAAGGCGATCAAAGTGTTTTCCAGCGCGAAATATCCGTCGGCTATAGTGTATGAACATTATAATTCTATTTTCGATACAAACGTCTACAATTACGAATCTAAAAAAGTAACTCTGAGTGGGAAATCTCAGAGGCAGTCCAATGAGACAGCAATTCAGGTAACTAGAAACTACGAATCTTATATTAGACAAATGTTTATTCTAGTTTGTAAAACAACTGTAAAAAAAACTTTAATTTCGTAGGAGAAACTTCATTTCTTCCACGTGAAAGTCGTCGAACCAAAGGCGACTAAACCTAAACAAGATTTCGATCTCAAAGCTGTCATCGACAAAGCTTCGACTGTGGGCGATCTCCTGATCTACAACACTGATGAGAGTCCTTATTTGGTTTTGCCGACCAAGGCGCCCGCTTACGTGCCCAGGGTCAATACAAATGTTGAAAAAGAATTATTGGAAGAGGCGCCTCCGTCCATAATTAACAAAAACCTTTTGAAGAGAGAAATCGACGAGTATATGTACGCGCCAGGCATGGGGATGGTGAGTTAATATTTATTCTGTTTAATTGAGGTTTAGGAGTACTTATGTCCCATAATAATCAAATTCAACTACACGAGAAATGTAGTCAAATTAAGTTAATATACAATATTAGGTAACTTTAAAAAATACATCACATAATTGTGTTTGCAGGCAAACGAAGAAAAACCGATTTCAATAATACCGACAAGTAATACAACGTAGGTAGACAAAAAAATGTCGAGTAAATACGCATTATCAAAGATTACTCCAAAAGTTGTAATCAGATCTCGATGAAATTTAAATGTGACCACATGATAAACATCGGCTTTCGATTAAATTAAAAATCATCAAAATCGGTACACTCAGTAAAAAGTTATGCGGATTTTCGAGAGTTTGCCTCGATATCTCTGGGATCCCATCATCAGATCCTGATTTCCTTATCATGGTACCAAACTAGGGATATCTCCTTTCCAACAAAAAAACAATGATCGAAATCGGTCCATAAACGACGGAGTTTTCCCTGAACATACATAAAAAAAAACATATATACGGTCGAATTGAGTAACCTCCTCCTTTTTTGAAGTTGGTTAAAAAAGAAAAAAAAAATTCTTTCTTAATGAATTTTTAAATTAAATCACTATAGATTTTTTTTAAAGATATGGGATTTTCCATTTTATACGCATGATTAATGTACCCAGTGCCGGTATATTTAACAACATGACTTGCTAGGACAATATTGGTATCGGCACGGATTTTGAGCGCTCGGCGACAGAGTTAAGAATGCTTTAGGAATTATCCAGGGTTCGCAAACAGAAAATACTTTTGTTAAGTGCAAAAAAAAAATAAAAATAAAATGTAAAAGCATTTATCTTTAGCACAGGGGTCCCATAGGAAGAAATTTTTATATTACATTTATAAGTTTTACTAACTTAGTTGTAAGTTTAGTTTTAAGTTTTGTGTACCTAACACGTAGATTATTATTAAAATGTATTTTTTATAGTTTATACTTTGTAATTGTACTAACACTAGATTATAAGAAAAATTATTACTAACACTATATGGGCTAATCCCGAAATAAATATATTATTATTATTATTATTTAGTACTAATACTGAAGTTACAATCCCTTATTTATAGTAAAAATATTAAAAAAGTTGTATAGATAATTAGTAGTAGCAAATATTCTGTCATTTCAATCAAAGATATAACCAAATAGTTATTTTTTTTTTAAATTATAACAGGTACCGGAACTAGACATGCCCCTCGACCTGCCCCACCTGCCCGGAATCGCCGGGGACGTACAATTTACCATCGCTGACGACGATTCCATCGCGCCGTCGGCCGTCACCTCACCGGTGGCTCCGGTCAACACGGTACCGGAGACGGAACTACCGGAGCTGCCGGATCTGAACGAATTGCCCGAGGTCAAGTTGGATGCAACCCCGGATATACCGGACGCTCCTCCGGTTCCGCCAGCCCCGGTCGCCCCGACCGCCCCGCCCGCCCCTCCCGCGCCGGCCCTGCCCTCTCTCCCTCCACCACCGCCTCCACCACCGCCCGCGGACTTTGAAACACCGAAAAGTTCTAAAAGGTAAGTTTTTAGAATAATTATATTTTATAAGTATACTAGTTAGAAGGTGCAGGCGGTTTAAACTGCGTAATTTCTGATCTCGTGTGAATATCGGGATAAAAAGGAGCCTATGTGATATTCTGGATCTCCAGCTATCTATATCCTACGTTTTATTACAAGCAGTTGAGTAATCATCACATACATTTATAATATATATTAGTAGCGGTATGCATTGTCCGTATTTTGTACATTGTGTATAATCTTGATACGTTGTTTTAGTATGTTCACTATTAGACTATTAAGTACAGGTGCTTACAGAATAATTTGAGATTGCAGATAGGGAAAATTTAAAACTCGTCATGAGTTCACCGGCGTAACGATATAAAATTAAGTATTAAACATTTGCTCAAATTAATTTAATGCCTTTTTAAAGTTACAAAAAAAAATCTAATCATGTTTATTTAATTTATTTTATTATATTTGTAAATTATTAAAAAAACGTGGACTGTCTATAAATATAATCGTGCTATATTTACGCTTAGTAATTAACGATATACATTTATTCAAGAAATATTCCCGTAACCGAACTCGTAATTAAACCTAAATTATTAATTCTTCGGTGCGACAAAGCCAGTACTGTGGTCACCAACCCGCCTGCCCAGCGTGGTGACTATGGGCAAAACACATGAGTACACGTTATTTTTGGCGTCAACTTGTGGAGGCCTATGTCCAGCAATGGACTGTACAGGCTGTAATGATATTAAACTTAAAGAAGTTATTATAGCCGTATTATTTCCAGGCTACCGATTTTATAAATAGAATATATGAAATTGATGTAGTTTTAATCCTGTGTTGATAAGTGACACAAAAAGTATATTTATACAGATTACCTTTGTCTTAACCTCGTATCGAACTCATCAATGAAAGTGTTTCGTAATTCTAAGACCAAAAAAGGTAAGAGATTTTACCGTAGTTAATCGTATGTGTTCGTCAAACACTAATTCTTCAACTTATATTTGAATAGATTGCTATTAGTATTGGGAGGTTTATCTCTTGTTACTTTCCTGTCGTCCTGTATACCTGACTTTTTCAATATGCACCCAACAACATGTGTGCACATAAAAAATGGTCTGGGCCCTCATTAATTATGTAACAAAATGATTTTTGATATTTTTAAGGATATTTCTTCGTATCTTATACCTTTATACATTACTAAATAAGTGTTTATTTTTCATGATTTATTTTTATAAAAAGCTAAATAAACATTTTATAAAATACGCTAAGAAACTATTACGTCGTTTACTATGTCGTACACTGACTCATTAAAATATAAATTATGAATTAAAAATATATTTGTATTTTAAGTAATTTCGTCACAATGTTTATTCATACGCTCTGTCTCGCGTGACTCATAAACGATTACCGATATAATATTAAAATTTGTTATCAAAACATATGCATATAATATTTTTATCGAACCTTACTTTTTAATTTATGTACGAAAATTTAAAATCGATATATCCTGCTATTATGGAATCCACATACCACACATATAAACGTGTAATACGAAAATAAATAACTCGTCATGAATATTGTTATTGTAAATAGATGTCACTATGAGCACATACCACGAAACGTATAACGTATTTAAGTTTGCATTGTAGAGATTACGAATCGAGTCTAGTAGACAAATAGTTCACATATTTGTTCGCTGTTAAAATGCTAGAGAATTTATAGAAATAGGCACGTAAATTATTAATAACTACTGTTAAATTTCGTCTAGGCATGTAAATAGTGTGGAACTATGATTTTATCTTATCTAGAAACGTATGAAACGGTATGAGGAAATTAAAATGAATTATTAGATTATGCGGAGTCGGGGCGCATCTGAGCTACTAGCTCTCTAATCATGACCGGTTTGAAAAGTGGCTTCGCGGTAAAGATGTACCGATATCTCATTATTCTTAGTGCTTCAGATGATTATTTTGTAATATCAAAGGTTCTCGAAGTGCACTTAAAGGTATTCATCGCCTAGCATACCTTAAGGTAAAATTTTCCTGGTACACTTAGTGAAATATTATTTCTATGAAAAATATGCCTATCAAGAAATTTTATTTTTATTTTGTCTGCAAGTACTTAGTAACACACGTAGATCAAAGGCGTATGAAATTTAAGAAGATTGAAAAAGCCATAA
Organism: Melitaea cinxia; assembly: GCF_905220565.1. Classification (NCBI taxonomy): domain Eukaryota; kingdom Metazoa; phylum Arthropoda; class Insecta; order Lepidoptera; family Nymphalidae; genus Melitaea; species Melitaea cinxia. The sequence continues at coordinate 14,492,893 of NC_059403.1, forward strand.
TAATGTATTAATATATGTGAGGAACCGAGCGGCGTTTTTTTAAGCATGTTATTGGCATTCGTGAAACGTACATTTTTCAAGTAAACCGACTGCAGTAGATGTTGCATTACATGAATTGTAAGTGGCATCGTTAGCCACAAAAGGAAGGCGTAGTAGAAAGGTTTTCGTAGAAAAATGTAAATCGTATGTTCCACTCGAGTCGGATTAGAGTTATGGGTCACTTGACCCTAGCTCGGACCGTCGATGGAATATTAAAATCGACTACATCTCGAGGAGACGTAAGCAACTTTTAATACGTGGCACGTCCGAAATGTTTACGCGCTTATTAGGAATCTTGAATCTTCGCTTCCCTGTACGAGATGTCGATGGCATTCCTGTAACGATATTCCGAGTTCGTATTATGGTTTATTAGCCGTATTTAATCAAGTTATAAATGAATACAGTATTTCTCACGAGATACAAATTTAATTTAGGTCCTCGCAGTGTAATTATCTTTCACGTATATCGCGAGCTTTATAACATGTGAAAGTTTGATTAACTTATCCACGGTACGAGCACGTAGGTTCTGCTAACGGCAGAATAATAAAATCATTAAGGCTATTCTCGGTTGGCAACTCGCACGTTCAGGGCTAGAATTTCTAGTCGTTCGCCATTTGCTGATCTTTATAAAATGGAACACCCGGATGAAAATTTCACCGTATGCATAAATGATTACATTTCAAGAATGGCGCCATCTAATATATTAAAGTTTCATGAAAATACACGGGAAAAGACCGGATTGGAATTTTAAATGTACTCTGCCGTTTTCAACGACTTGGTCTCGCAGATCTTTGGTGTAGATAACTCTTCCAAGAATATGGTAGTGTCACAATCCCCTTGTAATCCCGTGTTTTCTCCGAAAGTGTTATCAATCATCGTTTATATTTGAACGTTGCATAGTTCCATCGGTCCTAGTTTTTCTAACAATATAAAAGCACTAACGAGGTTCGAATAGTGGTTACCCAAAGCGGTGTGCCGATTGTTGGTGGAAAAGTTTACAAAATAAATCAAATTCAACGTATTTTGCAAAGTGGAAACGGTTTTGAAAACAAATCGCGTGCGTTCATTCCTAGGAACTTTGATTTGTACAAATAATATTCGTGTTTGTTTTAATGACGTATGGGAGGAAAGATAAGGTTTCACGTCTTATTAGCGCTGAACGGTCAATGTTTTGAAATGTAAAGGTCGTTTAGCACTCGCGTGCCTCGGTTTGACCACGTTTTTTGTATTCGTCGAAATCTTATTTTTTACTCTCTATCGAGAGCAACAAAGTATTCTTATAAGTGTATAATTATGATTTATGTACCACTCAGGAATAACGATTTTATTGAGCATAGCTTATTAGATATATACTAGCTGACCCCGCAAACGTTTCTTTGCTATATATGTTTTTAACCCGCTTAATCCCCCCCCCCTTATAACTTAGGGGTATGAAAAATAGATGTTGGCCGATTCTTAGACCTATATGCCCACAAAATTTTATTAAAATCGGTCGAGCCGTTTCGGAGGAGTTCAATGTTTAACACCATGACACGAGAATTTTATATATTAGATTAACGCAAAAAGAACGTTAATTATTAGTAAGAAGTTTTGAAAACTTTTTCGGTTTTATTTTACAGTATATAAAGCAGTTCGGTTAGATTCACTCGAGAAAACACAAATTGTTAATCTTAAGAAATATATCCTTGATAAACCAACTCACCAATGTTTTCATTAAAACAAATATTACATTATTTTGGATGGTTTTTCTAAATAAAAAGAAAAAAATTTAAAACCTTTAAACCAAAGTTGATATTTGATTTTTTCATATTAAAAAAAAAAGTTCTTTTTAGTTACCTAAGCGTTTCAACTAAGAGGAAGGGACAAATGGATCGCCGAGTTAATCCCTTTTAAATCCCTTTAACATCTGCTCAAGCAAATCCTTTGGGTGGCAAAAAATTTTAGACGAATTCCATAGAGGGGAATTTTGTAAAATTAAAAATTAATATTCATGTATAATATGAATTATATATTCATGTATAATATGAATTATACATGAATACATACATGAATCCAAATATTAATAAAAATGTTAAAATGTATTTATCGTCGAATAAAAAATGATAATGAAGGAGTCACATCGAGTTTTAATTTTTTTTTTCTACGATTATGCATCATCCCCAAAGAGGTTAAATGAAACTAAATAACTCCGTTGCTATTTAGCGTATCTTACGTTTACCAAGTGTATGATGTAACTATTTTTATATAAACTATTATCAATTCACAATAACTAAGAATTGGTCTGATAGCGTTATCAGTGTATTTGCTAAAAAAGGGAAAATTTATTGTTTATATTTATTTACATTTTCTATAATTTTTCCTTGTTATTGCCTTTATTTTATTTTTTGTTATCTTTAATTAACATTTGTCATTTTAAGGTTTTCTCGTCCTTACGTTAATTGACTTGGACCATTGCCTTGATACTCGATTTTTTTTTTATGATGAAAAATTAATATTTTTGTGATGAATAAATAGATTAACATTTTTTTTTTCGTTTTTATGCTAATGTATTGTTGTAAATTTATTTCGATTGACGTTTTACGCTATGAAACAACGTGTAACAACTGTACGTGTGACGCATGCGTGTCGAAAGAACGTGAATATGGAATTTATTAAATAACCCGATTTTTATATGCAAATCTTAATAATATAATCAAATTGAAGGAGTCCAATTGAAAATAAAGGTTTTATTTTTCGGTATCATGTTTATTAATTGAGCCAGGGCACAGCAGGATACATGTTGCCTAAGACCTTGCGCAGCCTGAGGTAGTACCTCAAACGTACAGAAAAAAAAGTAATACACCTCACAAGTTGTGCTCCTGTTATAAGTAAGGTACTCAGAATTTAAAAAGGTCGGCAAAACACTTATGAAGCTTCTGGTGTTGAAGGTATCCATAGGCTACGGTAACCGCTTTCCATTAGACGGCACTTACAGCTGCTTGCCACAAAAAACGTAATATTTATTCGCATTAAGTTTCGGTAGTTATCAGATTAATTAGCTTTTATTATTACGGTTCGGTACCTATGAATCATATTACGTGTTTGTCTATAAACTTCCCCGATAAGCGCTTTAATATGCAAAATATATTGTAATTGAAGTTTCATGCTTTTAAACAGACAAATAAACTTTACTTGTTTAATATAGTAGTGTGGAATATTCTCGTAATATAAATATATTAATTTTATACATGAAGTGTACCTACACGCTATAATTTCGTTACACACTCGTTTGTGACGTTAAAAATAACCTGGTCCACCTGCGCCATACATCTCATCCAGTAATTAGTAAATATGGCATGCGGTTCTCGGCATGCCGTCGCGATATTTCCTTTAACATGACATTGGCCAAGTTGACGACTATACGGCTCGCTCGCTGCGGGAAAGATGCTATTCACGATATGACAGTCGTAAATTATTAAATGATTAGTTAACACGTTGAACGCCAGACCAAAAACCATGTTTAGTCCAGTGGGCCGCGACGGACACCATGTGACTGCCATTATATTGGGTCCAAGAGGCCGTGTCGGACACCATGTGTCCGCATGCCCTCGATCACTTCAGAAGCCTCTAGGGAGCCGACAGACAGTGTTTCGACTGTTTTTACTAAGGCAAGTGACCCGCGCGGCCTCACAGTGCAATAAGGCCACATAGCACAAAAAAAAAATCGAAAACACTTTGAATTTATAGGCTTTTTAACAAATTGTTTCCAAAAATGTTATAGCTGGTGTCTGCCACTTGAGATCTTGGAAAATAATGGGTAAATAACTGTTTCCGTCAGTCGCCCATTATTTTTGAGGTTTTCGCTGACAATATTTGCAGAAAAACACCTTAACAATTTTTTGACGATTCTCGATTTATTGGTGTGGCCCCAGGCGAAAGTATGCTGTCGGACATACGGTGTCCGTCATGGCGTCCAACGTGTTAAATAGTATCACGCAAAGCATTAAAATGCTTTCAAGGACGTACAGATCGCATTATTTGTTGGAATAGACTAAAGTTCTCGTTTGTCGTTGCGACGGTCCTGATGTGAATGGTTCCTGTAAGACTGGGCGACCCTCATTTGGCATTGGAGTCTGTCGATCAATCACATAGTAGAAACCTTGCGCTGCCGATGCGGAGTCATTAGCGCTCTTACATGCTCGCTTCGCCGTTTAACTTTTTTTTTTTATCATTTCGATTTCCAGATATTCACTCGAAACCGTTTATTTATTCATACAAACCATAAAAACATCTATTTAGTGGATTTTATTTTTAATTGGAAGGTATTGTGCTATATTTATTATACTAGGATCTTTATCGTATATATGTGTATAATATTAAAAACAAAGTATCGTTACAGTTTCCTGTTTTTGTTTAAAACCGTACTTATACGTTTATAAACATTAAATTTTGTAGCGTTAATATTGTTGTGACGTTAAAGATGTTGTTAATAATATATAAACCGTTGAAATTATCTTTGCAATTCAAGACATATTTTCACTATGTATAATAATAACAGGAAAATATACATAGTTTTGTATATTCAAATTACATATTTAACTGTTCAAAATACTGCAATCGTACGTAAATGGAGCTGGCGTTAAATATGGCCCAACACCTTTTGTCATCTAATTGTTTGAATGACCTTGATTTAAATTAGCATTATAATGTATATAATGCTATTGAATTGTCCTATAAGGTTGGAGGAGTTGCAAAAAAATAAATTGTTCTAACTAAAGCTCGAGATCTTAAGGTAATGATAAAAACAGACTATTAACTTCTAACAAAATTCCATAGTTAAATTATTTATTATAATGTTTTAAAGTCATGATTAAAGCCCATACTTTTTCAAAATTTAAAGAACCATTTCTGTTGATACGATGCGATTAGTTATTCAAAACGTTAGTTCTTATTTTATTCAAGCTTAATAATTGCACAGTTTATTTAATTATATTTTGCCTTTACTATTTTTAACGAGTTTCAAGAAAACATCTAATTCTAGGCGTTTCTTTGTTTGCTTCATCTTCTTTATTTCTTTGGCACTTCTTTGTGAACTTTGTAGATTTTCATAAATTTTTCTTTCCTTAAATTTCGTAGTAACATATCTTTGTCAAGAGTTATGTTCACTTCAAAGAATTTGGCCTGACTATCATATTTCTATTATTTGGGAAAGAAGTTATACATCGCACGATCCGATATTGATAGAGAGAGATAGGGCCATTGTTAGGGTGTGGCCAATGCTTTTGTTCGTTTTTTTGAAATTGTAAAAGCGCGTTCCTGTTGAATACTTCTAAAATGTTCTCTAGAGAAAATTAATGATTTTTATATGTAAATAATTTTATAAACAAATAACAAAAAAAACAATATTGGATATAGTAAGTATATAAATATAATAAATATATTAAATATATTATGGACTAGCGGTCCCCGCGAGTTCGTCCACGTGGAATTTAACAAAAAAGTTATTGTTCAGTTAGCAGAGTTATAAAATAAAAGTAGCCTAAGTTACTCCTTACTACATCAGCTATCTGCTAGTGAAAGTCCCTTCAAAACCGATTCAGCTGTTTCAGAGATTAGCCGGAATAAACAGACAGACAGACAAAAATGGTAAAAAAAATGTTATTTTGGTATATGTACCGTGTATACCTCCATATGCATTTAGTGAAAAGCGGTTATGTTAATATTACAAACAGACACTCCAATTTTATTTATTTGTATAGATAAGAACATATAAATAAAATAATTATTATGTAATTCTTGTAATCTTAAAAACTATCGTCATCAATTCCTTCTGATGAACTTTTCTGTACACACGTGAATAAATAAACTGCAATATATTTTCTTCATACATCGTATATTTTTGTTTTGATCTTGTTTATCACATGATTGCCCATGACGACCATTTTTTGTTATCCACTTTAGCTATTCCTTCAGGCCTAGCATGCACGCAACGACAAAATTTTGTCTACCCCTTTTCTCGTATTATCTCTCTATGTCTACAGTAGCTAACATGCGTGCACGCGATACTCTTCTCGTTACGTCAATAGAAGAGATAATCATTAAATTTTAGTGATCTGTGATATTTATCTCTACGGAAGCTAACATGACATCGTAATTTTGTCGAATTTTGTCGTTTTAGGAAGAGAAACTTCTCGTTTTCAATATTATCGACGAGAAAGACGATAAATAAAAAATAAATAAAACCGGGTGCCTATTTTTTGTATACCATGGCGTTTCCCTATTATAATTATATAATTTCGGTATACGAAGAGCGGGAAATGCGAAAAGTCGAGTGAAGTGTGCCATATAATGACACAAAAAACGTATTTGCGCCCTGTTGCTTCTTATTCTAAATAATAATAATAATAATACTTTATTTCAGACCAAAGTATAAGTCCATATTGGGTTAATACAACAAGACAAGACAACATTCAGAATAAAAAACAAAACAAAATTATATAAAAAAAATCAATAAGTAAAAATAAAATTAAATAGAATAAAAGTAAAATCAATAATCAAAAAAAAAAAATTCAAAAATTCAAAAAAATTTAAAAATTAAAAAATAAAAAAAAAACAATGCGTGATAGAATTACAATTATCTAATGTGCGACAAGATATAAAGCACAACATGAGCATATTGTTTTACATATATAATTAAATTCATTTACTTACGCCGTTTTATTTTCCATATTAGATTTTTTAAATTAGATATACACTTTTTATCTTAGCCAAAAGGCCGAGAACATTGTTAAATAAAACATGTGTCACTCGTTTGAAATTATACAAACGTTGGCTCATCCCGGTTTGGCACGATTGGTCAATAACCTTGTAAATTCAACTTTACGACATAAGAAATAAGAATGATATTCAGTTGTGATTATGGTTGATAATGTTTCTCTACTCGACAAGGCGAAGTCTTCGGAAGAGAATTTTGTCTCTCGTAGTGCGCATGTTAGGGTAATCGAGAAAATACTCGATGTAGACATTATCTCTCTCTCTCGTCAAGAGATATCTCGTTGTATGCATGCTAGGTCGGCTTGTAACAAAAGAATTCGAACTTCATCAATTTTATAACTTTTGTATTTTGCTGCCTTTCACTTGAGCCCAGACAAGCTCAATTGGGTTGAGCTCACAGTCATACGGTGGCAAACGTATGACGCGACGATTTGTGGACTTTGCCATCTCGTCTACGACAGCGGTCTTTGTTTTGCTTAACTAAATCCAAAAGTTGCAACTTATACGTCACGAGCAATATTTTTCGATTGTAGCCATTCAATGATGTCTTGTTTTCAAGATGAAGTTTACTTATTTATTTACTTAAATAAGACACCAGCAGTACACACATGACAACATGTTTAGTCAACTTTTCGAAAAAGATACGCTGCATTATCTAAAATAATAACTGGATTCTCATCCAATTTAGGTAAAACGTCATGGAACATATTTTAAGACATTGGCGTCCCTATCTTGCTGGTAGTCAGTAGTCACCGAAGATTCAAAATATTTCAATCCTAAGGTTGGAGCTCCTCTACAAATCCATGAATACTGCCGATGTGTACAAGTGTTATCCGCTTGTGTTTTCCTGCAATAATAATAATAAAGTCAATTCGTTAGTGGAATAATGTATATCATAAACTTATACATGTATATATAGCGTTTTTATAGGATGTGTGGAGGTTTATTTATAAAAAAAATGTAAATAAAGAAAATATAAAATTAAACACGATATACAGCCTGTCGGATTTATCAATCTTGTTGATGGCCCACCTAAGAATACAGATCTCGGTGTAGTCTATTATATCAATAGTCGCTGAGGTATCAAGATGTTGGAATTTTGACTCAGCACCGACCAGTGCAGTCTTGACATATAGTACATCACCAGGTAGACGAAAGATTACAAATAGGACACTGGTTTTGCTTCTCAAGGTCGCGATCGTTATTCGTTAAAGGGGACTTGTGACCAGCTGTAGCCACCCACTGACAGACGTATATTAATATATACGTCAATCAGTGGGTAAAGCTAATACTTGATGGGTTGATGACCTTTTACTGAATTTACAAATGTACAATTTTTTAATAAACAAGTGTTCTAATTCATTAAAATAAAAAGCGGCGCTTGTTTGTTTCATTAAATATAGATATTTTTTGCATTTACAATTTATCTAAATACCAGTTATCGAATAATATATATTTATATATAGAACTTTATGTTAATATAATTAATGCTATTAATATATTCGTCGAATCGTGGTCGTTAAATGTCGAAACCAGTAAACGGTTTACCAGAAATTACAAATTAGAATGTTAATCGTTTCTAAAAAAAAAACGTATCAATTATAATATCTTGACAAACTAGATAAATATTTCTTTGTTTATGGTCTCAATATTATGTTACATTTCTTGGGAACCGCTACTTCAATTTATTACATTTGGTTCTCTATTAACCGGTTGCATTCATTTCAAATTCAACAAAAATAACTCGTAATTATTTATGATAGTAATGTAATATTAACAATATACCTATATTGTTTTAGAGTATTTCTGACCAGTTTCACTGGGTCTGATAAAGCTGTCCGAAGTACAGCGACATGCACTAGATAAGTTTTTGATATACACCGCACCCCAAAGAAAAAGAACCTGGTCGGTCCTGTTTATTATTTTTCACCTTCAAACTTCAGTAAAATATATCTGTTCAAACTGTGACATGTCGTTTATTAGTAGGTATTTGCAGGCAAACAAAGAAAAACCGACTTCAATTGTATCGACAAGTAATAGGTATAACGTAGGTAGACAAAAAAAATGTCAAGTAAATGCACATTATCAAAGATTACTCCAAAAGTTGTAATCAGATCGCGATGAAATTTAAATATGACCATATGATAAACATCGGCTTTCGATCAAATTAAAAATCATCAAAATCGGTACACCCAGTATAAAAGTTATGCGGATTTTCGAGAGTTTCCCTCGATTTCTCTGGGATCCCATCATCAGATCCTGGTTTCCTTATCATGGCACCAAACTAGGGATATCTCCTTTCCAACAAAAGAAGAATTATCGAAATCGGTCCATAAACGACAGAGTTATCCCCGAACATACATAAAAAAAAAACATATATACGGTTGAATTGAGTAACCTCCTCCTTTTTTTGAAGTCGGTTAAAAACAGAACCTACAGAAATATTACCTGCTGCTAAAACCTATCATAACTTTATGTCAAATAATTATCAATCGGTAAAACAGATTCTAAATGAATGAAAAATGATTCTAAATGAAGATTCAAAATGAAACGTGACTTTGTTTTACATCAAAACATATACTTTGAAATATGTTGTTTATCTATACAATTGTTATTCCAAACGGTGACAGCAACTCTGGAGCCGTAGTAGTAGACACTTGGAAGGTTTCGTAGAATATGTATTGTGGAGTTTTGTATCGCAAACTATGGGGGTAAGCGGGTTTATAAAAATCTCATTCGCTCGATTTGTTGTTGTTGAATTAATATTTATTTACAAATACGTAATATGCGAGTGAAGTCACGTGCAACAGAGATTATACGCTTATTGGAGATAGCCGGCTCTATGGCCGCTATAGCGATAAATCATTGAGGAAAACATAAAAGATTGAAAAGATTAATCTTCAATTTACTTAATAAATTCGAAGAATTTGTAATTGTCCGTTCATTACCAGCTGGAGAAACCAGGGTTATTAAAAATGAAATACACAACCCGCTTTGTTACGACAAAACGTAACGTAAATAAACTTAACTCCGATAGGATGACGTCACCGAGCTAATTCATAGAACGGCTTACAAGGCAATTGCGGGCGCGCAACAATAATACGTGTGCGTGGGTAAACGATGATGCGTTTTGCTTCGTTTAGAGAATTGTTCGTTATTAGTGTTGGAAGTAAATCCTCATCCCCACTAATATTATAAATGTGAATGAAAGTTTGTTTGTAACGCTTTCACGTGAAAATTAATTAATCGATTATCTTGAAACTTAGTACACATATTTATTCTTGGAGATATAAGAAGTAACATAGGATACTTATTATTATAAAAATTCAATGCGAGCGAAACCGCAGGTAAAAGCTAGTCCTAAATAAATAAAATAGTAAAAAGTTCACTCTTATGATGTACCTACTGCGGTAAAACTACAGAATTGATTTCAATTGAGCCTTCTAAGATTAATTCATTTGATCGATTCTTATCTAGAGATAGAATTATTACAAAAAAGTTGTTTGGATTAATTCATTTAGTATAAATTTATAAGAAAGAAGAAATTTATACATTTACTAAGCACTGTCTTCAGTACCTGTAATGTGTTTTTTACAATGGAGTATTTAACGGTTTTTCCGTTGCACATAAAAATGCATTTTTAACATTAAAAGCAGCGTAGTTTTATAGTCGTTTGTATCTGCTATATCTTTCGCTTCAGCCTGTAACATTCCACTGCTAGGCATAGGCCTCTTTCCGGAGGAGAAGGATCCGAGCTGAATCCACCACGCTGCTCCAATGCGAGTTGACGGACATATTCCTTCCTATGAGTAACGATCGGGACCGACGACGGCGTCGGTCCCGGTTATCTCCGCTACATCGTTAGGCAGACCTAAATAAGTGAATAATCCATATTGCGGAATATTTATTATTGAATTCATAAATTCAGTTTAAGATTGACATATTTCAATGGGCGATTGTTAAATCATTACTTCCACTTGCAGACAAGGCACGTTGACCCTCTATAAATTGAATGTAATATCACCAGGCGAGTGTCATCCGTGCGACTGTACAATTTGTTCGGACACAGCTATAAAAGTGCCAATGAAATTTTTATTCACCTTAACTTTTTTATTACAAAGTAAAAATTTCCAGTAACGGTACGAGTATCTGTTAATCTGCATTCATGATAGTATTTTATTGTTTTTTTCACTACTGAGTGACATTTAATAAAAAAAGGGTGTATTTAACGATAAGAATCGCAAGAGTGCGATATTTATACTTTTATATTTTTTCTAGACCTAGTTTCATCGACATTCTTCGGTCGATATAAACGGCTTAGTTCTTTTTTAGCGGGGAACCTCTGGATCAGAGCTTACTTATAAATAACGAGAAAGATAAATGAATTCGTCAATCTCTTAATTATTTTAGTCCAATCCGTGTATACTAAAACGATTCGTTTTGTAAGGACGTAATAGTTTTGAAATTTTTGTTTAAGCCACCCCGGTCGGTATTGTAGGTTTTGTATTGTAATTGATTGATGTCTAAATTAATAAATATCCTCTTAGACCCGACTAGAATAACGAGAATCTGACAGGTAATAACATAAAATATTCTTACGCGGTAATAACTTGCGACGTAGGTATTTATAGTAACATAATTAAAAAGTAATCTCGAAGGCTTATAAACCATCGAATAATTGTAGAGTCGATCAATGAATGACAGCAGGAAATTAACCGTCCTCGGTCATTGTAATTCGAGTTGCACGCGATGTGAAACAAACTAAACTAATATTAAGACGTTAAACCATAAAACAACAATAAATGTTCCATACATTTAACATGTTTGTAGTGATCCTTTGTGTCGCATTTCGGCACTGTTACAAGCTATACGCGTGGACGTGTGGTCCCATCATGTACCGTCAGCAATAAATAAACATCTATTACTAAGCTGTCTTGTCAAAGTCCGTTCTGTCAAATGTTAATCGTAATAATATATTTCTTTTTTTTTAATTTTTGTATTACTACCTTCCGCGGACCTTATAAACTTAAAAACCTTACCTCCTTAGGAATATTCATTTTTATTTATATAGATTAAAATTATTTTGTTACACAAATAAAATACAATAAACAATTATTTGATGTATAAATAGTATACTGTTTGAAAAAGTGCTCCGTTTTAGGTATTAATAATAATGCTTATGACTACAAGAAGTCAAAAAATTACATCACCTATATTAGCACCTGCGTAATTACACGTCAAATTTATATGTAGACCAATAATTCATTTCACGGTGGACGGGTTGAAGGAAGCATACATTAACCGAACTGGAACCATTAAATTTATTGATAGTTAAATTAGTTCCAGCTACTTAGCTTTTATGAACTCTTAAGATCCACAAGTCGCAATGTAGTTTCTTGTAAAAAAAAAAAAACAATTTTATGTTTTAATTTTTAGTCATTCGGGAATACACAAAGTGTTTTCGACAATGTTTTCGACAAATTATATAAAGGTATATTTATTTTTGTTATAATGCCTAGAATCTAGAATAAATACACTTAGTAACTAATACTAGATAGAGATCTCTTTTAGAGATATGTTCGCCTTTGCCAACTTGTTTTTGTAATTGAAAACTGTAAATATATTAAATGTAGTAAATATAGTGCTATAAATAATACGTAACTTGCTTTAAAATTGTTTAAATATTACTTATCTATCACATCAGGACTAGAGCAATAATGAAATAGTACAAAATGATAAGTTCTAGTGATACTTTAGGAATAGAGCGGTGTCTCAGACCCTATTATTTAGACTCCACTGCACCTAAGCTTTTAAGCCTCTCTTGAGCCATTAATGAATGCGTACTCTCATAGGATTAAAAAAAATCGGCATCTTTAAATCAAGGTATTATGTAATGAAATACTTTTTTTGTGTCATTCTGTCATAATACGAGAGCTTATAAATATAAATCTATACTAATATTGTAAAGAAGATTTATTTTTTTGTTTGTTTGTAATAAACATACTCAATAACTGCTGGACCGATTTTTAAAATAGTTTCGTCAATGGAATGCTACGTGATGAAAAATAACAAGTGACAGGCTATATCTTAAGAAAGAAACTGCAGTTGTAAAGATCGTTAAAATCTAAATAAAAATATGTAATAAGTCTTTTTATACGTATACACAATACGTATATGCTCTTATACTAAACTTATCTCTGTAACATTCTTCGTATTGAAAAATCTTTTATAGGTAGTTTTGGCAAATTGAAATCGGGATGAGACGGCTTAGGTAAGATCTAAGCCAACTTCCAATATAGCCTGACGTTATGGGCGTAATTAATGAATGCTGTCTACGTGGTTATACGTGTATCTTTTCACTGAACAACACAATAACTATTCTTCTGTGACCTTAGGTGTGTGTTCAGAAAAATATATTACTCGAGTTCACAATAAATGAACAGCAAACAAACACATGTTTCGTAATAAAGATACGAATAACGTTTACTTAGTTTAATCAGTTGTTATTATTTCATTTCTTAATTCTTTGTAATTGTTTTGTTTATAATTTAATATTTAACATTTCTGACTATTATACATTAATTATTTATCGTGAAATTTATTAATTAAACAGTTTATAGCGCCTTAGATATGAACATGGTGTCGAAACCATCCCCATATCTTGTTAAAATAACGCTAGCCTTGCGACGCCAATAGGTCATCGCGACGTCATGTTTATAATAAATAAAAGACAAAATTTCGTTGAAATTGTTTATAGAAAATTTATAGTAAGAAACAATAATTACAGTCTTATTCAGAATTAAGATTACTTACGAGATACTAATATATTTTTAGTAGTTTATGAGGGCATCGGCCCTTATAAATAAAATTTAGTGGCACATAGTGAGGAAGGAAACGTTCGCGCGTATTTCTCACGAAGAGCTATTTATGTTGGGCGCCTATGTTACGCTCGCTGTCGTGATCTGCGTTCCCAGAAACGTCCGTAGAGAGTTGTAATCTGGAAAGTTTTTCTATTTTTGTCTCCACTGTCAATGTCTACTCGATTCGTACCTCTATATTAAGGTTATCTCTTGTACCACTGCCTCGTATATTGTATCGCTAATCATATGTGTTTTTATTTCATCATCATCATTACAGCCTATACAGTCCACTGCTGGACATAGGCCTCCACAAGTTTACGCCAAAAATAATGTGAACTCATGTGTTTTGCCCATAGTCACCACGCTGGGCAGGTTGGTGACCGCAGTACTGGCTTTGTTTTTATTTACATCACTATTAATTACTTAATAATTTTACTTATACGGGACTTACCGCGTTAGTCATTTTGAAAGTTCCAAAATTCTGGCGACGTGCCAGAGGCTATATGTGCACGATATTTGATAATTATGTTCACGGGCGCCTGTGATAATCGCGGTACTAAATCCCGTATAAATTATTTATAGACACCCAGAAAATTTAAACTTTATATAAATGCCTTAATGTACTAATGATCATTGAGTACTATTGATATTCTTGGTTTCTTTCCGTCCATTAAGCGAAATTAGCAATAAACATAATTGATAATTTTGTTTGATGTTTAACGAATGGTTTAAGTGTCATTTAAATTATTAGACGATAGCCTGTAATCACGTTCGTTCACAGTAAAATATTTTGTAGTACATCATTATAGTTCGCGTCATGTAAAAAGAACGCTGGCCTTGAAGCTGCGCAGAAGCGATTTATCGGTCTATTTGGTGGTACGGGGTAGGGGGACGGGAGTGTTTATCACTGTCGCATGCTTGCCGGTGTGCTATTGGTTGACAGCGGTTGACAGTTCGACGTCGACTCAAATTATTATCGCGCACAAAAGTTTTAAATTACAAAATTCTCCATTTACTATTTATTTCACTAAAAAACAATTATCAATTTATCATTTTAAACACATAAAAACTATTAAGATACGACTATCGAGAGTACAGATAATTATTATTTTTGAATACGACATTTCAATAACTAAAAAAAATTGTTATTGCTTTTGTTTAAAAAAAAATTGTGATTTTGTAAAGTGATAATTATTATACTTATTTAGTCCGAATAATTCGCACTGGTATTTCTAGTATTTTTTAATGTACCTACCAATAACCATTATACGAAGCCGCGAGTGAAAGCCTAATTAAAAAATAAAACAGTAGTACTTGTGCGCGAGTATACCCATGCGCAAACGCACCCCCTCCAGTTTCTTTCAGCGTTCTTTTTACATGACGCGAACTATACCTCGTATACATATTTATCAAAGTGCACTTCGAGCTGGATCGGTGCCAAACGAACGTTTTGAGACCAGACGAAAATTAAATATCTTTATATGTCTGTGATAATTATAGAATCGACATTATTTGCCTCTTGAAATAAAATTTATAAGAATAGTTTATTTTTAAAATTGAAACAGTCAATATTATTTGTTTTTGTAATGTCTACTTATTGTGTTAATTTTGTTCTGTATGTCGTTAATAGATAGCTTTTCATTTTGTATGTTTGAAAATAATGTGCAATATATTTTGGTGAGAGAAAGAAAGTTGAGTATTTACATCTATTTCATTATGTACTTTTTTTTAATTATAGTAAACGCTACAATAATATTATTCTAAGGAGGATAAATGTGGTTCCATCGATTTGGTGGTTCCCGAGATCGTTTAAGACTGGAATTCCATTGAGTACACATATAATAAACGTTTTATGTGTGTTCCACGAAATGTAAAATGTTTTGTATTTTTTTTTTTCCGGTCACCTTAAGATTTTTTAACGCAAATGTTTGACGCTTACTTACCTCTATTAGCGCAATTTATTCCTAGTTTAAATTGTTACCGGTAAACAATTAATTCGCTTCTAAGAACAGAAAATAAACGAATACGCTCAGTACTATTTATAAAGTATTCGTAATGTATCTTTTAAGTGTTAGCAGTTTTCGTTTTAGTTATAATTTGTTATATAGGTAGTGTTTTTCGTACCCAGGTGTTAGTAGGATTATTTTTTATACAAAAATTCCGTTGTCGGTCTGTCCGTCGGTCCAAGTTACACTAGAATTGTGACTTGCAAGCTAGAATTGAGCTTTTGTATAACTATTGTCATACTTATAAGTTATAAATGTAAAAAATGTATCTGTACCCCAATATCCGTGCCGATATCTATAAAAGTCACCCAAACACAAACGTTACGTCTGCAACAAGATAGTTCTAGGGTCTATCATATCGAACTGCGGATATCCTTTTGTCGTTTATCGTATTCTTCAC
This sequence comes from Melitaea cinxia, assembly GCF_905220565.1. Classification (NCBI taxonomy): domain Eukaryota; kingdom Metazoa; phylum Arthropoda; class Insecta; order Lepidoptera; family Nymphalidae; genus Melitaea; species Melitaea cinxia. The sequence continues at coordinate 14,508,951 of NC_059403.1, forward strand.
GTCCTGTTAAATTTCTAGCATCACTATCAATTATTATTATTATTTATAATTATATCCTTAGAAATCAATTTAATAGATTTACCCGTTACCACAAAATATCATAATCAAACGAATATTAGGTACTCTAAAAATCTTTCACGAAGTTATTAAAATGCAATTATGTGAAATATTTAAGATTTTTTTTTGTTCTGTGTCCAATATGAATCGTTTCCCACTGTCTAAAAATAATGAATTAAAAACATATTTCGAAATATACCTATATATATATGTATATATATATAATCGATTAACCGTTATAAGCGCTCACCGCAGTCCTACTGACTTAAAGCTGGCGAGAACTTGTACCAACGTAGATACGTTACGAATATTAGGTACTCTATATCTAATTATATATATATATCTAATTATATATATATATATATATATATATATATATAATGACGAATCAGACCTAATTATACAAATCCCAGTATCTACGTTGGTACAAGTTCTCGCCAGCTTTAAGTCAGTAGGACTGCGGTGAGCGCTTATAACGGTTAATCGATTTATGCCCATCGTGAACACCGTCGTGACTAACAGTATAAAACAATTAGTACACCGCAGTTAAACTTAACCCAACACGTTCAATCGATACCTCATGAAGGTCATAACAATATTTAGTCCCTGCAACCCTATTTCATGTCACTTACAATTTAAATTAACATCTTTTTAATATTATTACACTTGTATGTAATACGACCCTAGGTAGTTAAAGTTCTTTGTTCAATACGATCGTTTCAAAAATTCAACATAAGCATGGCGACTTTTGTTTTGATGAACTGAGATCAAGGACTCAGTTCAATTGAAAGAGGCCCGATGTGAAAGGTGAAGGCATCTCGTTTATGTGACCTAAATATTGCGCCGTTTCAATTTTAGCGCCACGCCGCGCCGTGTCGTGTCGTTTTAGACACTGTCCAAATATTATATAGGTCGACATATTTGATCATATTTTTTATTTACTAAGGCGATTCCATAAAATTACAACTAACGGTGCCACGCGGTTTCACGCGCGTAATTTCCGGCCCCGTGGGAATGTCGGTATTAAAGTTAGCCTGTATGTCATTCTGGATCTCGAGCTGCCTACGTACCAAGTTTCATTACAATCTGTTAAGTAATTTTTGCGTGAAACAATCCATCGTCACAATCTTTCGCACTTATAATATTGTATTAGTAGGATGTATAATAATAAGTTTATATATAATAAATGCCCGCATGATACTAACTAATGAATGGAATAAGTATGCCATTTATCATAATACCAGTTCGCGAGGTGTCACAAGCGACCTTCGTTTTGTTTACTAAATTAATTATATCGATTTCTGAGTACTTCATTCGTCCCGCATACACTTTTATATTCGTTCTTGCAATGTCTTGTTTGCATTGGTTAAATATTTTGGATTTTTATTTATCATTCTTTGTGACGTCGGTTGCGGGTAGGAGGACAATATAAGCAAGTTATGCGTAACGAATTCGTAAAGAATGGTACATTAAGGGCTACACTTAGTGTGACCGCCTAAAAAGATGATTCATGGGATTTGAAAAAACTACTTCATAAAATATTTTAAAATTTATAGGATATATTTATAAATAATTAATAAATAAACAGATATTTTGAAATGAAAAAAGAAAAATTTTTAGCGAGTTTTTTGCTATCGCTCAAGTTATTAAAAGAGTCTTCCACTGCTGCAGTGATTGTGGCCTTCACCGTGGCTGAAAAAATGTGTGCGTGTACTAGTGTACACACGTAAGAAGTGAAATTTCTCTATGACCTTATTTTTCGAACAATGATCTACTATATGCAGCTTTACAGAAATTGGTTATTAAAGTTAAATTAGAAAAAGTTTAACAAAAGGTTTTTATTATCATAGCCATGAATACAAATAATACAATAATTATTTCATTTTACCTTATTACTACTAAGATTATTACAGCATTTCATTAATTGTAATAGAATTATTACTATCATTGTTATCGATATTATATTTTTTTATTATTAATGGCTTATGGTAACTGAAATATGAAATATATATAAAAAATGACTTAATTAAAACTTGCTTGATTAAAAGTCATTTTTTTTTAATTTCAATACGTTACTAAATTACTAATAGTATTTACTTAATAAATTAAACTTTAACAATTAAACTTGAATAATATAAACTTTCTAATACCCGAGCTCCACTTTAAAAGTTTAGTCTGTAACACAAAGTCTCCTACTTGTTCCAGGCGCCCCGGCGTTACAGCTAAGCTAGACATACCGAAATGTAATACAAAATTTAAGTTTAATTCTTATTCGGTACGTGCCTCCATACTATGGAACAAACTCCCAAGAGTCATTCAAACTAGTCCTTCCCTTTAATATAAATTAAAGAAACACTTGCTTTCACTAGCTAATGTGTAATCATCTGTATATTATAGAATATGTATGTATTTACTTAAATATTATAGTGAGTATGTATATGTATAAGTATTAAGTATATTTGTATATTTGTATTTTGGTATGTATCTTTATATTAATTGTTAATGTAGTATGTTACATTTTTGTATATATATAAATTTTATTATCTATTATTTATTTAATTTTTTTGGTGTTTTTTTTTTATTTTCTTCTTAATAAATACTTCTTGCACTGTTTGCTTCGCTATATGAAACACTTACTCATGACCATGGGTTTACTGGAAGAAATCTCTTTCAGAGATAAGTCCACCTTTGCCATAAACCTTACTATTATTCTGTTTTTTCTATACGTATTTTTGGGTGCAATAAAGTATTATACACAAAAACTAATTGAACTATTCATTTAAAATTTTAGTATTTTATTTTTAAAGGCCTATCGAAATATCAAAAAATCGATTTTTGAAAATTTCATACGAGGTGTAGCGTGCCCCTTAAGTATAAAAAAGTGAATATCTTGCAAAAGTTACAAAATGTCGTCAAAAAAATATACACAGTTTCTTAACAATTTTAGATGCAAGAATGTCACTCCCGAGAAGTAATTTTGTCTGCATTTAAGACGTTGCCACGAAGTCTCCGTTTCATTTGCAATTTCATCTTCTCGTGAAGCTTTTGAGAAATGCAGTATAAATTACACTTTTAGAGTATATTTCTGTTTTACTTCGTAAAATATTATTTGATCTTAAAATAGATTTATTTATTAACATATATCTCTATCATCTATAAGAAGATATAAGTATATGAATGTCGTGAAGGTTTAGCTATCGCACCGCATATTAGAAAAAGTTTTTATGGTTATAGAAAAGATCATTATAGAATCAGCTTCAATGTATAATAATTTTTTGTAAAATCAAACTCCTTTTTTTAATTCAATTATATTATATTATTATTAGAGAGGAGCGCGTGCACGCCCCCGCCTCCGCCCCGGCCGGCGACGCGCACTCCAGCCTCATGGCCGCGATACGACAAGCCGGCGGAGTCGGGCGCGCCAAGCTCAAACCTGCCGCTGAATCTACTCCTGCTAAGGTAATTATTACTACTAAATGTTCATAGAAAACTTCAGTAAAATACCTATTTGTCATCCTAGACTGGAACATTCAGACACATAGCTAAGCACTTTCAAAGATTACCATCATCATCTTCATCATCATCATCTTCATCATCATCATCATCACCATCATCATTTCAGCCTATTGCAGTCCACTGCTGGACATAGGCCTCCACAAGGTTATGTGTTCAAACACATCACACACGAGTTCAGAGGTTAATTGGTTATATTATAACCTAACAGCTATAAAGTAACTTTAAAAAAGAGGGTAAAAGGTTCGATGTCATCAACACGTTAGAGCTGTTTTTACCAATACGCAGTAGTTCTACGTATGCATGTTAGCAACTATGAGGGTACAATTAAATAATTTATTTGAAATCTGCTGGTCATTCTCGTCTATGTGATGTCGCAGCTCAATGTAGTGTTATTTTGTAACGCACACGATACGTTATCTGAATGATAAATAACTACTTAATAATCAAGCTTTATTTTTTATAGCTTTTTATTAGGCCGTTACAGGTCATACTTATTCCATAGAAGTCGCCTAACGTGTTATTTACGATGCATAATAAACCTAATATTTCATTGGAATCACAATTAACATCTTAATAACCAGACATTTCGGATAAGATAATTTATAATCTCGAAATATATTTTAAATCTCAGTAACATAAAAGATTCCGCGTAAATTCTGCGAACTCCGTTCAACTGTAAAACATCGAAGGTACCCGATTATTATTTATTAGTCAAATATGCAAATCGTAACTCGTTCCACTTTTTGCTTCATTGACATTTATATTGACCGTTTGTGACATTATACGAAATTATTATTCTTAATTTATCAAAATTAATTCATCAATAATTGCATACATTCTTGCAGCTATATTGCGTTTAAGGATAATTCATGTCGACATTTATATATTTTTTGTCGTTTCAATGTTCTCCGGTTTTTACGAAAATTCTATTCCCGGTAGGAAACAACGAATTCATCAGTCTTCATATAATTATGATCACAACGGTCGGTTCAACGAAGCCGCGATAATTGTACGTTGTTCGGTTTCTCAGAAACTACTAGTATAATGGATATGATAGCACATTGATAATAGTATCATTTCCCATTGTTTGTTACTTTACACGTGTTAAGCGTAAAAAGAGTTCGCCGTTAATTAAAACAAGCGCTGCCTCAGTTCGATAGATTCAAAGATCGGCGTTAAGGACGCTATCACATTTTTAACTCGCTCAAGTTTAGGTATTTAAGTCTCGACACAATAACATTACGCGTACGCACACATTGATACCGCTTTCTGCTCGATTTTGTACCGACGTAACTTATCTTGGTACTTGAAAGTATTAATTTTTAATTTTACTGGTATTGATTAGTAAATTTAGTTGTAAGTTTAATGTCGAACTTGGTAACTAAGTAAAAAATAACTACTCTAGTATCTACTCGTAAGTTGTATTTAGTTTTCTTTCATAATTTGTTTCATTGACAGTTTTTTTATTATTGATTAGTTTGAATACTGTTATTATTCTGTTATTGTTTTGATATATCTAATAATATTTTTTGTACTTGTTTGTTGTGTGTGTGTTGTTTTTATTTGTTATTGTAGTCAGGTTGTTGTAGTATTTACTTGGCACCGACTTAATATTATAAAATATTTATTTAATCATTTCTGATTAACTAAATCAAAATACGAATTACTTTGTACTAAGTAAATTTATTTTTCACTTTTTAGTTTCCTGTTTGAAGTCGGTTTTTTTTTTGTTAAAAATTATTTTATTTTACAATTTTTAGTGATGGGTAGTCCTAACAAGGATGCTTTTTCTCTTGTGTCGGGGGTCCGAAAACATACACAATACACAAGCACAAACACCCAGATCATGACAAACATCTTATATGGCCAATATAAATGTCTGTCGCGGAGATTGAACCCACTAACGCCAACGCAACAACCAGTACTGTGACCGCTGCGCTAACGCGTCGGCATGCTATGAGTAAAGTTCGCTATCAGGTGTACGTAATAACAACCGGGACTGACAGCCTAGCGTGTTCTCTGAGGCTAGGTTGGGAGAACCACAAGGATTAACAACTAGACCGAAAATAAATATTTGTATAAACATAAATATCCACTCCGAGCGGGAATTGAACCCGCGACCGTCGGTGTTTAGGCGCCGCCGACACGGCACATGCACCATTATATCAAAGCGGTCGTCAAACAGCAAAAGGTAGCTGCTGTAAATTGTTGAGAAATTCCCTCCAGTGTTTATCGGCTCCATCATCAAACCTGGTCCTGCGACACAGATGACCACACAGCAGGTAATTGCTATAAATCGTTGAAAAGTTCCCTCGATTATCTTTCGTCTCCATCATCAGACTGTAATGGCACTTGTAACTCATATAGGTGCAAAGTTCTCATCGATAGAAACGAATTAAGTTCAAACAGCAGGTAATTGCTATAAATCGTTAAAGAGTTCCCTCGACTATCTTTTGTCTCCATCATCAGACTGTAATAGCACTTATAACTAATACAGGTGCAAAATTCTCATCAATAGAAACGAATTAAGTTCATAAAGCAGGTAATTGCTATAAATTGTTGAAGAGTTCCCTCGACTATCTTTCTTCTCCATCATCAGATCGATTCCAGACCTTTATTAAATAGTAGTGCTTTATAGTACTTAATGAAAACATGATTAAATTTACTAGTCACCCGTACGATTTTTGAAAGTTTCCCTCAATTTCTCTGGGATCCCATCATCAGATTCTGGTTTTCTTATCATGGTACCAAACTAGAGATACCTCCTTTCCAACAAAAAAAGAATTATCAAAATCGGTTCATAAACGAAAAAGTAATCTCCGAACATACATTAAAAATATATATATATACGGTCGAATTGAGTAACCTCCTCCTTATTTTGAAGTCGGTTAAAAAGAAGACAAATTGCGAAGATTACTTATTATTATTGATTATTATATATAAACCAGATGCATAGCAAAGACAATCGATTGTGAAGATCTTGAGTTGCAAAGTTATGGATTGCGTGGGAATTTGTAAAGTATCGATTTCGTCCAAGCACAGTATACACAAGGAACTCATTTTTTACGTAATTATTACTTGCGCTGAAGCGATACAGCCGTGCTTCCATGAGCGCGTTTCGGCGCGGAATGACGAACGACGATGGTTCACTTGTAAAAAATGTATGAAGAAATTTGAGAGCGTTTCTTATTTTTCTCATAAATAGAAATGTTATTTATTTTTATATAAAATATCTAGCGCTACGCATAGAGGACTAAATAAGCAACAATTTCTTAGTGTAGTTATTTTTCTTAGTGCAGTGTATTTTGCTGTAATGGTTCCTATTCAGACCCTTCTTTTTTTAATTTTTTGCGATTTCCGTGATGGTTAAACTGTATTTGTGTGAAAAGTTTGTATGGGGCTATATAATTTTTATGATCTCACTCGGATGTGAATATATTATCTTTCATTTGAAACCAAGATATCTTCTCAGGGTGACTCCTAATTAATTAAAATGGTACGTGAAATACACTGATATTTGTGGAAAAATGTGATAGCGTCCTTAACTGGAAACTCTGTAGGGCTCGTGTTGCATTATCGAGAACTTTGCGATAACGCTCGCGTCCCTGTCTTGCTTTTAACAATTTTCTGTAATGACATGTCGTTGCAATAAGACAACAACGTATTTGCTTTTTGTTGTCAAATTGTTCCGTTTATTAAACGATGTTCTTGCTATCAAGATTGACAATCGCCTTCAACTACGCCACTCGTCTGGAATGGAGACATATGAGAGCTTTTCCATAATTTTCCATAAGTCAATCTCGAAACTGTTTCGTACTTGACCTTTAGTGATTAAATCATGAATTATTTTATTTTTTAAATGGAAATTACAGGAAATTTATTATTAATAGCAATGGAGGCACGTGAAAGCAATTCACACTTGACCGTTTTTAATAAGATACTGCGGTGTTGTCATTCCGAGTTCACGACGGATGCGTTTCGGCGAATTGTTAGTTTTTATCCGCGGGGTGAGGCATTGAGGAATTAAAAACTTTTAGAACTTTTAGAAAATTAGAAAATGGGTACGCCGTAGTTTACTAATGTGTGTAGTAATATTTCAATAATTATGTTAAATTATCTAATATATATATAAAATTCTCGTGTCGCGGTGTTTGTAGTTAAACTCCTCCGAAACGGCTAATAAGGAATGTTAAGGGTAGTCCACCCCTAAAATTTTTTTTTTATTTTTTTTTTTAAATTTTTAGTTAAATTATTTATTTTTTATGATACAACATTTAAAAAATACATACAACCCTAAATTTTCAACCCTCTACGATCAACCCCTATTTTTAAATAGCGTTTAGCGGCAAGACAACGTTTGCCGAGTCAGCTAGTATTAATATAGAAAATTACTCTGTACAACTAATGTTAAAGTTGAAACATTATTGATAATTCTGACAGTTCGGTGCATAACTAAATTAATGCTAGCCTGTATTGCGACCGAAAAATACGAACTATTGCGTGATGTTGAAGTAATCAATTACTTTACTTTAACTTTTTATTATTTGTTCCGTAAAGTAAAATCGACAAATTCTTTCTTAAGCTATGGCTATTATATATCAAGAAAAATAAGAATTCATTTGTTACATACATATATAGAGATATATATTATGTATGTATGTAAATATAAAATAATAATATGAAATACATATAAACAATTGACAAATTACTAAAATTAAATGTAGGATCTTTAAAATACTTTTGATGCATCCCTTCTAATTGAAAATGAAGTACGAGAATTATACTCGTATTTTATCTCAACTTGTAGTGGATGCTGCTTGAGTTTAACACCGTTTTGTTTATTTTTTTTTAATTAAATTAAATTGATTAATTTTAATTTAACATGGGTAGAAACTTTACTGAGTTGGAATGGATTTTATGTTGATAAATAAATAAAAAATTATAGTATAAAAGATTAGTACATTTAAATATTATGAAAGTCGACTTCTGCTGATCGCCAAGTTTCTTGCTCTTTTGTCGCGCATTTCCCGGGAATATGCAAGTTTCTTTCGGACACAAGGAAACACGTTTCATTGTTTTTATAGATTATTCGCTGAAGACGCTCTGTGAAACGACTTCGTTGAAGGTGGCAAAAATTATCTTTTTTATGTTACTTTTTTTTTGACAAAATGGAACATAATTTTTCTCTGGGGTTTTAGACAGTGTTGTTATTATATAAGTGTCCTCTTATTAATTTAGCGTGGGGAACCTACATTAGAATTTAGTTAAATTACGTATGACTAAAAATTAAAGTATGTAGATTTTGCGATAAGAGGCTAGTCTGTATATATAAAAATAAATGTTTGTCTGTATCTCCTTTCTGGAATCGTAAACTATGCATTTGATTACGTCATGTTCTTCACCAAAGTGTTATGCATGAGCCCTCAAATGTTTCTGAGTTGTTACGACCAAAAAAATAAAATAAAAATAGCGTAGCAGCGCGCGCAGGGTACAGCTAGTTAATAATAAAATAAAATAAACACTAATGTTAAAACCGGTAAAGTTTTTGTAGTTCAAATGTTTCTAGGTTGTTTCTTAGCATTTCAGAATCCTATTTCTGTAAGTAATACTGCAGTCCAATTTTGTCAACGCATTCTTTCGTTTTCGTCATAAATAAAAATTTGTGAACCTGTGTCGAATTTATGCAGGAAAAAAAGTACTAATAACTGAGTACTTGAGTCTCAGTCACTTAAAAACGTAAAACCTAGGCATGTGTGTGTTCAAAAGCTTCATATGTTTTATAAATATATCTATTAGTATAACAGCATTTCTAACAATAAATGGTAAAGTATTATATGAGTTAGTTTCACATGCGCGTGTCTTTTGACGATACTTTTAAAGTATTTTGTCTCAAGTTTCATTGAGTTACAAATTGTTGGTATAGTAATGTTTAAATGCCTCTCAGCTGGGCGTAAGCTTAAGCTTCCACGCTGTCCCACTGCGAGGTAAGCTGGTGGATTAATTTGTCAACAATAATTATTATTTCCTACACGTATCGTTGTGGAATGATGCATTTATTAAATTTAGTTTAACCGTAGAATCGTATTGTTATTTTTAAAACGCAAACAAAACTAGCCGACTTAACAAAGAATGCAAGGGTCACTATTCAGGTATTTTGTTAAACCGATCGATTACACGGAATTCATCTGAAAGCAGGTCTCGCATTGAACCGGTGCCCAACGTCTGGGCCGAAGGCTCATTGTTCCCGTGAACACTGGTCCTATTCTGAAAACTGTATACAATGTAGTATAAAAAATATACCGAGTCAAATTAACTATATCGTTTCCGGAACACGTCCTTAAAAACATATGTATGAAAAATAACTTAAATACTTATACAATATAGTTATACTCTATGAACTCTCTAAAAACCCGAGGATCTGTAGCTAATTAATAAGAAAATGTTAAAGGTTTTTTTAACGGTATTAAACGGATTCAAATGTACTTTGTTTTTTTTTTTTTTTTTTTTCTTGATATACAACTAATTAATTCCGTATTACGAAACTGATAACATTATCTTTGAATAAAATATAGAATAATAAAATATGCTTGTTTTTTACTACGTCTACTTTTCTTAGAACATGATTATTTACATAATTTTAAGTAAGTAGTGATGTTTGTAACGTAGAAGAAGAAAAAATATGCAGGCAAAAGACCAGATGACTAACAATGCGTGCGCAAATGTGGGTAAATTATAATTAAATGGTTTGTATAGTTTTACAATTGTTTATTAATTCACGCCGCGTCTTGTAATTAGGTATATATTAGCCAGCCATTATTGACGTAACGTGTATTGCAATGGCCCGTAGCGCTCAGTGCGTGCACACCTTCGGTATGATCATGACCATTTGAAGAATTTAAATTTTGCACTAAGTAGAATGCCTTTTGCTCTCTTATTTTTTCCGGCTCGCTTGCTTCTCGGTAAGCGCTCGTTGAAATACCATTGATATGGCCTTAAAAAGGAAGAGCAGGTTCAGTTCCAAATGTTTATTACTTGAATTATTCAATTGAGCTTTATCCTGCTCGTTCGAAAGGGACGGTGCTATTGGAACGTTAGGTGGTTCGAACGTAACCGAACAACGATGACCTTAAATGGAACTCTCTCGCTGTGACCTCTGTGGGTCGTAACGATCGATGTCTTCGAAAAATTTGACTCGTCCGTATATTATATACACGTATCGTTATGTGCCTTAAGACATTTGTTACATTTAATAAATAAAATTATAATGAATGTGTTATTTACAGCTGCATATCGCGGATACGGTATTCATTGAATTACATGTCAATTGAAATCGATAACGGTGTCAGACTCTTGGAAATTTCTATTTTTATATTCACAGTTCTAATAATTAATTCTTATCATTATTATAAAATACTGCCATTGACCTCATTTAATATACAAATCGATATAATTCAAGAGAAATCACATACTGATTTACGTCGTGTTTATATATCGTCAGTCGATTCTGTAAATATTCCAATTTAACCTCTAGCGTGTAGTATTTAACCTCGAACTCCGTTTATCACCCGTCACTAGAGATAAAATAAAATGAAATGCTATCAATCATTCATATTTACTGTAGACATACTTTTACGGATGTTGAAAATAAACGTCCTGAAAACAATAACCGGGTGCTATAAATAATCAAAACTTTTGTATAAACAACCACGTTTCGATGACTAAAAATTATTTCGTGTAATATAACAATATAGTCTGTTAAACTGTTTCATAATTACGTTTGCCATCTGAAACGGGTCTGTCGATGTTTCATGTTGATTTCTTTTAAATAGCTTCTTAGATCAGTTAAATCAGTGTTCAGATCAGATGTTCATAATCGAGGGTAGTTGAAATAAATTTAATAAAAACTAATAATAAAATTCTATTGTGTAAAATTAAGATAAAAAGAAAGAAAGAAAGCGCTTTTAACATTTGAAGCCTACTTGGGTAAAATAATATGTGTTTTGTTTTTTGTTTTTTTCATTAAAATGTTTGTCTGGCAGGGTGGTAACGCGTCTATCGGAGGTGATCTAATGGCGGACCTACACGCGAAGCTTTCGATGCGACGGCGGGGGATATCGGGCGCCGAGCGCTCCAGAGGCGGATCCGTGCTTCACACACTGGCGAGCGTCATCCCCGAGCCCGGAGACCAGTCCTCGCCGCAGCGCTCCTCCAGCGAAGATGACTGGGACTGAACCAACTGAACCGACCGAACCTGTGCTAGTATGACGTATTTCAGCACGAGTTCCATCTAATTCGACTGGAAATAATGTCACTGTGATAAGTAATAAGATTCGTTGCAATAGGTGTTCGTTTCGAAGTCCTGTCCGATGAAATTGAGGGCTTTCAGCAAAAAATTTAAATTTCGTCGAAAATAAAGCGGGTAAAATAGAAGGAAACAATTAAGTGTTACTGTTAATTTTGATTTTATTGTGATTGACTGTCGACTACTTTTATCTTTTCAGCTTTTATTTTCTTTTGTATCTTTTAATAAGTTTCTTTATAAAATTAAATAAGTTTACAATATTCTCTGCAGTTTGTATGAATTCTAAATATTTCTTTTTGACAAAAACTGTCACAAGACTAAAAAAAAAATTAACCGTCGTTCACGTTACTTATACTTCAATAAATTAACACTATATATTTAGTGATGAAATTTATACTTTTATGAGATAACGTCACAATCAATACTAGATACTTTTGTTTCGTATTTTCTAATTGCTGCGACTTCTAAGAAACTTGAATGTCGAATCGATAACGCTAATCCCTTTAAAAACGGTTCTCGCTAGTGATTAAAAGGTCATTTGGGAAGTTTTGTTAGAATATCGATAACGGTGGTAGCCGGCGTCCCTCGTCACCGAGTTTTAGTGATGCTCGGGGAGTTCGGGAAGGGCCGGTTCCGGGAGGTTATTACGATAATCACATTTCTCACTAGAGGCTGTCTCGCTTTCGTTTCGTGGAAGGTGCGCTCACATAAACCGTCCCCGCGAACTATCAACTGGTTCGGGTGATTAGCATTTCCAGAATCGAGGTGAAAAAATACATACGTTTAGTCTTAACTCGGCGATGGCCCGCGACGCGGAACTCGACGGTACTTGCGCGACCGAAACTTCACTAAACTCGTTCTAATTTACGCCGCTTCTTCGAAATCGACTTTTCGTTTTATAATTCCCTCGACACGACCGAAAAAAAAGGAAATTAAAATATTTATTCGTATATATTACTCGGAAATTTCTCGTTTATATAAACTTTTAAAAGATAAATATTTTTACTATTTACATAGTTACGGGGTTTCGACTTTTATTGACTACGTCGATAGGTATATTTTCCGTGGTAAATATATTATTTTAGCAGGGTAGGAATGTAGGTCGGTAATACGTGTGATATGAAGAGTGCCTGCGAACAGGTGCTAATATTAGTCGAAGAGTTTTTATATTTCTATAGTATAGTTGGTTTTGCGTCTGCGAATTATACGAATAAACAAAATTGTGATCTATCATTGCGTTGAAAATTTATGATTTATCTATAGTAACATAGATTTATTGTGGTTGGCATGTTTTATTATTCCGTGGATAGTACTTGAATTATCTGCACGTATCGCTGTGTTGCCTAGCCTAGGTAAGAATAGACACGGCACGTTTATGACTATTTTTTGTCACGAAGTCTAACATGTCTAGCATGTGACGTTGACGATGTAATAAAAATAATAAATAATGACAATTTTGTGGCCCTAAATGGTTTTATTAAAAATGTTTTTCTAGATCACAAATACACGACAATATAATATATAATCATAAGTTATATACAGTAAATAAATTCGCTTATGTATTTTCTAATACTTTTGATATTTAGAGTCTTTAAGAGAATTTTTTCGTAAGACTATGTAAGTTGTTCTATTTAATAATTTTAAGAATTGTTAATATTTTGTGTCGTTAGCTTCTCGCCTTTCTTTCAGATTATTGTCAGATGTCTATCAAAAGACCTCTACTCGTAATAGTACGGTGTCGTTTATACTTCATCACATTAGTATGAGATGCGGGGCGCGGTCTCGTTAGTGCCGCGAATTAGCTGTCACGTATATTTGACTAATTGCAGATTAATTCGGCTATAATATTATATTACGTAAATTACGTTACGTATTGCATGTTTTATTTATAGTATAGTGTACTATTCTAACTGTCTATCTAACTGTGTCTACTAGAAATCGAATTTTGACACAATTCGTACAAAGCTTAGGTCAAATTTTTTTACCTCGTAAACAAAATAGCTTAGTGTAGGAACCAGTCAAAAGTTTGCATTGATAATAATGTATTTTTGAATTTTAGTGTAGCAATTAATTTCATCACACTTATCCACGCGAGCTCACGTCGGAGTATATTTTGCATGTACTGTACCGGTGAGATTACATCATTGTTTGGTTATTCATTTCTATGCTGTAATATTGTTCGATTCTCGCCTGATGCTTGAATTAAGCGCTAATAAGATTTTATTGTACGGACATGTCGAAAGTGAGTAAAACTGATCGAACGAGCGCATTTTATTTATCGAGGGTTATCACAGAGAGATCGAGTTTTATCTATTCTTATGTTGTTCTTTGTTGCATGTTAATATTTGAATGAAAAAATATAAATGTTATATTTTCTATTTTAGAATTAATTATACGCTGTTGTAATTGATGATGACCCTGATGCGATCGTCTGTGATTAATGACGACTCACCTTACACTTATTATGAACTAAAGATTCGAGTGTTCTCACCACGAGTGACTCGCAACTCGTAACGTAATCCGTCTGAGCGACGCGAGTTCTAATCTAGAGATTCAGATTTACTCGCTCGACGTAATGCCATTCGTGTAATCTAACGCCTATAGTGTAAGTTTAAATCTAAATAGATATAAGGGACCTACACCGCTATCGTCAATAGTAAAGGCAACTTGACGGCAACTGTGTTGATATTATTAAATCTATTATCAATAAGTTTTAATCGTGTATATAAATTAGCTGTAGATCTTTGAATTGTATAAACATTTCTAAGTGTCTTAAGGTGTATCTAGTAAGTAATACTTGCCTTATTGTATAATTAAGTTTAAGCTTTGGACTGATTGATTTAAATGATCTACATATTTTATTATAGTTTTTTTACTGTGCATTTTTATTTGAAGTCAATGCGATGCTTTTGTAATATTCACTATTAATTATATTATTTACAGCAGATAGTAGTCAACGCTTGAGATGGATTAGTGATTACGAATGTTCAAAGTGAACTGTTAGCTCGTTAAATTATTTATGTAAAACGACTATTTAAATGAACTCGTGCTAAGTATATAAAGCGACTAATGAAATAGGATGTAGTATTTATCTAATCTCATAAATATAATAGTGCGCTGAACTAATCCGTCTGGTAGGTAGGTATTTAATGTTTGTAAATAGTAACAATGCTATGCCCAATTTACACGTCTATTCAATTAATCTGTGTAAACCGTCTGATAAAAACGATTGTTGTATGATTGTTAAGATGTATGGTCATGAGAAAATTAAATGAGATATTTGAATTATTTCGACTGTTTTTATTTACCTCATTACCCTATTTCAATATAAACAATGACAATGCAATAAAACACTTAGGCACGCTTTGCACAATCTCGATACAGTTATGATTAATAATTCGGAAATGAAATAGGCGTTTTACTTTATTTTATAAAAAGCGATGAAACATCTGGCGCCCAAAAAAATTTGTAGAACCCAAATTAGATTTTTATTACGATAATTTTTTGTGAACCGAAATGATTCCTTCCCGGTACAAATGAATATGGCGGTAATCGCGGGTCAGCGACTTCTTTTCACGCATTCTGATTATTTATAACGGCAGAGCCACCTCGCTAGAAAGGTACGTGTTTCGGGTTTTACACGGCATTGCCCCAGAATAACGCCCGTTGAGATTTCTCGGTATCACTGCGTCGAGTATTTCGGAATCGGAAATAAGGATTCCGGGAAATCGCTGGCCTCTGTGGCGCGCGTGGCTGAGGACGCCCTGAGTGGGCGTGATGAATAGCCTTTGAGCCGAATATGCAGCAATTCCTTCATTACCGCGCTGTGTTCACTACGCACTCGCCGATTAATTTAGTTGTACGTGGGAGCAAAACTTTTCTAGGTAAATTATGCGCACCTCAACTTGTAACGATGCTTAAAATGTTATGAGAAAAAAACAATCGTTTTCAATCAAACGACGCATAAGGTTTTTTCTGTATGATTTTGAGTGATAATATAAACAGTGACAACCTCGAAAAAGTAGAATAAATTATCATATCAAGTTGTTTTTAACTTTTTCCGCTCGTGAGCAAAAATATAAGTTTGGTACACTTGTCCTCTGTTGATGCTATTTGAATATACCGAGATAAAAATAGTATTTAATCAAGTAGATTTGAAATCAAAAAGAACAGCTAAAATTACTTTACTCGTAAATAGCCTAAGGGTAATATTTTGATGATATTAAAAATAGCTGTGCCCGCGACTTAATTCGGGTGAAATTTAACAAAAAAGTTTTTGTCCAGTTCGCAGAGTTACAGACAGCCAAAATTATTTTAAAAAAATAATGGTTGATGTATCGTGTATACATCCATATGCATATCTATATGTAAAACACTGCAATTTTATTTATTTGGCTAGATTAATTAATATAATAGAACAAAATAGAATGGAATAGAACGGAATAGAGTAGAATCGATAAGAAAATCGATCATAAAATCGAATAGAATAGAATAGACCAGAATGGAAAAGAATAGCGCAGTTATAAAATAAAAAATTCTAATATAAAAGTAGCTTAAGTTACTCCTTATTACATCAGCTATCTAGTCATCTAGTGTGAAAGTCCCATCAAAATCGGGCCAGTCGTTTCAGAGATTAGCCGGAACCAATGGACAGACATACAGACAAAAATCGTAAAAAATGTTATTTGAGTACCGTGTATACATCCATGATCAAACACACAGCAGCCTATCGCAGTCCACTACTGGACATAGGCCTCCAAGTTCACGCTAAAAATGGCGTGAACTTGTGTGTTCATCCCTAAAAATTTAGTAAAAGTGGTGATTTTAATATTACAAGCAGACACTCCAATTTTATTTATAATACTATTTGTTTTCAAAACATTTCCTAAGGCATTGTTTAATTTCTTGCTAAGAATAAATATATTTCGTTGCATTCTATAAACAGGGAACAATTGATCTGAATGTAAGGCTTAAGTGCTTAAGATTTCGATAATTCCTGCAAACTGCAAAAACAAATGAATGGACACTAATAAATTACAATAGAGACATTATTTGGTAAATACAACATGAATGAATGAACGTTAGGATCTATGATTTACACAATACTTCATCTAAAAGTAACAAAATCCTAAATATTATAAATAATTTGGTATAATATTAGTTTTTCAGTAAAATTTATAATCTTAGCAATTGATTTTTTTTTTAACTTCATCTATGTCAAAGCATTATTAAAATTTAAAATTAAGATTCTTATTTTATTTATTTTTACTTTCTTGCGTAAATATAGTAAAACACTTTTATGCTTTTATATAAAAAAAGAGAAACTGCTGCACAAAAATAAAATAAACAAAAGGCCCAAAAAAAAATCTCTTCCAGACAACCTCAGGTAAAAGGAGATTATTTGTAACAAAGATTATTTAGTAACAAGATTATTTAGTACAATTATATTAGTAACCAGTGTATCTTAGTGATATAAATCACCAGACTTTTTAGGTATAAATATAACTTTAGGAAAATAAATAAAAATTAACAACATGACACATCTATGTATTTATTGTTATTTCTTAATGAAAATGTATTTTACAGAATAACATTCTAGAAAGAAAAGATCGGAAGAAAGTATGTAATTAAATCAAATCCTATTTAGAGGAAATTGAGTCAGTGATTACGATAATATTTATAATCCTGATATACGAAATGTATTTTAGGACGTCTTCTGTACGTCAAAAGCAGCTGTTACTGAACCTGTAAAACGTTTAATTGACATATTGTCACTGTCAATAATGTAAATAAAATTAGTGATTGTAATATTTTATATATAAGACAAGATTCAAATAGCTTGTTTTGAATGATTAGTTCTTAACGTTTGTTATAACAAGAGTATATTCTTGACATCATAATTACTTGAACATGGCTGCAGCGTTTCAGCAGCAGATATTTGCCCTAGATGCGCGGTTTAATGCCTACAGAGCACCAGGAAACCCCAACTTTAGTATGTCATTCAGCTTAAGGTGTTTTGGAAGATGTTGATGATTGATTAATTTTATTTGAATATCTTTTTTTTGACGCCGCGTTGGCGCAACGGTTACAGCCATGGATTGTACCTGTTGCGCCTGCGATTGCGGGTTCGATCCTCGCACATGACAAACATTTGTATTGGCCTTACGGGTATTTGCCGTGGTCTGGGTGTTTGTGCAGTCCTTGTGGGTCTCCCCACCGTGCCTCGGAGAGTACGTTAAGCCGTCGGTCCCGGTTGTTATCATGTACACCTGATAGCGATTGTTACTCATAGTAGGATATATATCCGCCAACCCGCATTGTAGCAGCGTGGTGGATTAAGCTCTGATCATTCTCCTACATGGGGAAAAAGGTCTATGCCCAGTAGTGGGATATTACAGGCTAAAGCGTATCTTTTTACAATTATATTACCCATTATTAATATTATTTATGCACAAAAAAGTTTATTGTTTAACTTTAAAATTGTTTTTTCTTTCTCAAAATTATCATTTATTATTGTTACGAAATTTACTTTACTACGAATTCCCGAATATTATTTTTAGCTTTAAAATTATCTTCTTTACATTCGAAATAGGTTTGTCAAAATTTGCAAACATAATTCATTACGTTATAAAAATGTTACTTCTTTCACTATTTTGAATTCAAAATCTTTTTTTAATTGAAATATTAAAGTTGTAATGTTTTGCTGTTCACAATTATATCTGACATTTCAGAAACTTTGTATATACGTCGCAGGAGTCAACTTTTAAGAGAAAATGCAAAATTTAAGGTACTTTGTATTTATTTATTTTCCTTGTCATCTATAGAAATATAAGAAATTTTTTTGAAAATATTTTATTGATTGGCGATTTGTATACAGGATATAGATACAATCAGAAAGTACATAAATATCAGAAGTCAGCTGTTACAGAGAAGATATGGAGTGCAAGATAATATCTCTATCAGTTCATCATCATCTCGACAAAGGTCAAGTAGTAAAGTAAGTAGGTATAAAACTTGATTTTATAGAAAAGAGTAAAAGCAAATGAGTTTTTATAATTTCTATACATGCTTTTTTGTAAATTAAGGTAATAATCTTTCTTATACAAGTGTTTAAATATTGTGCATACGAAATATAAAATTATTAATTATCAAATGATTCCTTTAATCTTATTTCAGGCTAGCCTACCTGTTGAGGAGAGTGTCACAATTAATGCTAAGAAAAAGAATGATATGACAATATCTGAAAACTACGCTTTCTCTGGAGTTCATCACATATTTGATCAGGTTTAATTTGAATATATTCATAAATATAAGAATAAAATCTTTTTTTTTGTGTTATATAATTTAAGATTCTGTTAAATAAGATTTTTGATAATTTTTTTTATTCACTAGCATGTCTAAATTCAATTTAATCATATAGGTTCAATATTATTTATGTATATATTATCAATGTGTGCAATAGACATAAAACAACAATAAAAAGATAATATTCTATTTTTGAATCTGCCAGCACACGGACCAGGTGAGTATGGTGAAGTTCGCCAACAACGACCGCAGCAAGCTGTGCTGCGTGTCGCACGACGGCACGGTGTCCGTGTGTGACGTCACCGCCTCGCCGCCTCGCGTCAGCTACGTCCTGCGTGGACACACCAAGCCCGTCACAGGTAGGGAGGTCACACTAATAGAGATTAGTTGAGTCCGTACTATTGCATTTCACAGAAAGGTTTTATAACTGCTTAGACACGCGTTACGTCTATCCCACTTCTAAACTTTGAGGAAATAAAACTTCCTGATTTGACTTATAGACTACTTATTATTTCCTTTAAATAGTGCAAAAAATAAGTACTGAGTAGACTAGCGTTGGCTTCTTCCTCTGGTAAACGAATGGCTCTCGTCCACTGTCTCTGGATGTTTTAACGAAAATATATTCTGATTGGTTGTCGACAGGTAGAATATTTAAAAAATATATTAAATATATAATTACAGATCATTACATTTTAACTGGAATAATACAGTATATTATCATGTTAACGACAATCGCAACACATGTGAATGATGTCAAATTAAATTTAAATTAGTATTTGTTACTCTTCAGCCTACTTGAATAGTGTAATTTTTGATTTTGGTTTTTCAATCCATCTGAGTTCCTTTTGGAAGAGACCAGCAGACCTTTTGGTCTGACTCGATAAAAGTAAAAGTTCACTCAAGAAGGAACTTCCCCAGTGGGACCGTTCCAAATGTTGAGTAGGATATCTGGCGCTGTGGCCCACGCTAGTGACACAGAAGCAGCCGGTGTAAGCTTGCCGGTCGGCAGGCTGCGACTGGTCGGCGTCCAACGAGGTGCTGGTGACGTGCGCGCTGGACGGGCTGCTGCTGGTGTGGGACGCGCGCGCGGCGCGGCGCCTGCGCAGCGTGCCCGACCAGCTCAACGCGCCGCTGCTGTGCTGCGCCTTCCAGCCCGCCAACAACAACATGCTCATCGTATCCTCGCACACGGCACCCGCCGCGCCCTCTACACTGCTACACTTGTTACACACGGCTACAACTACAGTTGATGATTTTATCTGATAATTTAGTACATTATTACGTTGTACATAATTAAACACAAGTCTAAGTTCAGCAGCACTTGAAGTTTTAACGTATATCTCCAATGTTACAAATATCAGATACTGCCTCATTTACGCACACGACAACATCCCATTCAACGCTACTACATGACCACCGCTCTGGTGTAGTGGTGTAGTCACCTAAGACCGACGGTTTACGGGGTCGATTCTTGCTTGGGATGGATATTTGTATTAGTACAAATATTTCTTTGCGGTATGGATGTCTGTCCACGTTCGTCTCCTCACCGTGCTCCGAGAACACGTCAAGCCGTCGGTCCCGGTTGTTATCATAAATATCTTATAGTTATCATTACTCATAGTAGAGAACATATCCGCCAACCCGCAGTGGAGCAGTGTTGTGGATTAAACTTTAATCCTTCCTCTTCACGGAGAAAGAGGCCTACGCCCAGCAGTAGGATATTACAGGGTGAATGCATGACCACACCTATTACATTTTGGCGTGATTGTTTCGTATTTTCTTAGCATAAAAACAAAATCACTGCATATTTTATGAATAATTCCTTAATTCAAAAAAAGGCTGGTAATGCGAGAGGAATGGTTGAAGTCCTCAATGTGTCGACGGGAATATATCCTAGAGGTACGTACACGGTTTACAGTTAATACAGTTAAGCTTTTACCAGCGGCTTTCATATTTATAATATTATAGAGATGTGTGAAATAAAATATATTTTTTGTAGGTGGCAGTAGTATTTTAGGAGGTCGCGTAATGGCGATTGCGTGCGAGTCCAGCGGTAGAATGTTCTGGGCTGCGAATGACAAGGTATAATAAATTTTAGTTCATGTCTAAAAATATTTAAATCTGCTAACTTAGATATGAATCAACTCGGTACTTATAATCTTACTGTTTATAAGTACCGTAAATTGTAACTTTTTGTGTTTTAGGTTTTAAGCTACATTAGGCAATTAATGAAAAATAATGAGTCTAGAATTTTTTAGTTATTTTAGCTTATATTTCTCTTAACGAAAGCAACTTCTTAAAATGAAAAGAACTAAGTAATGTAAATGCCCTATTCACGTGGTGCGTAATGGTAATTGCAGTAACCGTAAACTAGACAGTTGTTTTTTTGGAAACTGGCAAACTTGTTTTTGAATTTGTTAAAGTTGACCTAAAACCAGTAACTTAAGTTGCTAATAGTGTGTGCAGTATCAAAGACAAAATCATAAGCAAAATGTTAGTTACCTATTTATGAACTGTAGGTACTGGAACGATTTTTTGATTATAACGATTTTAGTACTCTCTGATTAGAATCCGAGTGCGAACTAGCCTAAATGGCCAATAATGTGGCTCGCCCGATGCGTGTACAGGGGGTGATCGTGTCATATCGTATGTCGGGGGCGGGCGGCGCGCTCAGCAAGCTCCGTCGCTGCTGTGTGGGCGGTGCCGTCACCAGCCTCGCCTGGAGCCCGTGGCTGGCGCGCCACCCCGCGCTGTTAGTCAGCGCCGCCGACGACTCCCTCTACTTGTTCCGGTAACACTCTCACCATTACTGCCTTCTTGTTCTTCTGTTCATCAGCCAAGCCTGAAGCTGCTGGCTATTTTCTTATTCTAGGACGTTTTTGAGCTCATCTCATTTTGAGGCATTAAATTCCTAAAAAGCCACGGGGAACACTGTTAAAAGGCATTGAGTTTTTTTGTATCCAGAGATTATTTTAAAACTGCGCAACATAATTATGTACTGGTAATATGAATGAATAATTTGACTTAGTCATTGAAATATTACGGAAATCCTCAGAAGACGTCTAGCATGTCGTCAGCTTAGTAGTAGAGTTGTGAGAATAGAGAATTTGAGGTAGAGTGAATGTGTTAGCAATTTTCCTTATTATTTAGGAAATATCTTGCTCAGAATTTAAAGACTTGCTGGGAAAGCACTCGGACCATACAGATATTACCGACCTTATAAATCACGACAAAATAACACTACTCTCGAGTAGTGGTGTTCGTGCGGTGAGCGAGGTGGCTAAAATTCGAGGGGAGAGTGGTAGGGTCGGCAACGCGCTCACGTGTCCGTGCGCAGCGTGGCGGGCGGCGAGGGCGCGCTGGCGCCGGCGAAGCGCTTCGAGACGGCGCACCGCTCGCAGCTGGTGCGCTCGTCGTTCTGCCCGCTCATGTCGTTCCGGCGCGGCGTGTGCGTGGTGAGCGGCGCGGAGGACGCCTGCGTCTACTTCCTCGACATCGAGGGCCGCGCCGACCACCCCGTCGTCAACAAGCTGCAGGGTGAGCTGAGCGCTGTTGTTGTACGTGCTGAACCTTACGCCTGCCCAGCGTGGTGACTAGGACAGGTGCGTGGCAAAACACATGGTTTACACCATTTTTTGGCACGAACTTGTGGAGGCCTATATCCAGCAGTGGACTGTAATAGGCTGAAATGATGATGATAATGACATGGTGAATAAGCTGCAGGATGAGCTTGCGGCATTCATCATGATTGACCCTTTTTACACGGTTGACTCTTTTTACACGGTTGACTCTTTTTACACGGTTGACCCTTTTTACACTGTTTACCTTTTATTATATGATTTGACATTTAATATTGTCATCGATGGTTAAACACTTCATTCCAATAAAAGATTGAGTAGCTATATTAAAAAAAAAAATGATCAAAAAATTTACATAATTTTTTTTGTTTGAATTTTACTAGCAAAACAATCCCTATCACGATTAACTTTTTATTGAAATATTGTCATACCTATTTAGTATTAGTAATAATTGTATATTATATTTCCTATTATCATTAATGACGAATTCCGTCTCTTGTGCTTGAATTAAATTTTAGTTAACTTATAAACAACCTAACAATAATAGCAAAGCTGTTGCAAATATAATATATAATATATATATATATATATATATATATATATATATATTATGTCAAAACATTAAAAAATATAATTTCGTTAACTATAATAATAGTGGTAAATATGATATAATATGAAGTCATGAGTAACCCGAATGCAGGGCACGCGTCTCCGGTATTGGGAGTGAGCTTCAGCTACGACGAGAGCCTGCTGGCCACCAGCGACGCCGCCGGCCTCGTCATCATCTGGCGTCGCGGCTGACCTCTGTGCTTGCTATACTCACTTAGGGACCGGGCCATCTATAAATCACACTTCATGGTAGGGATCCACGAAGTGTGATATTGTGTGACAGGGGTAGGAGGGGTCCAAAAATTTGTAGGCACGTTTTAAAGAATATCTAATTGTAAGTATTATAACATGATATTTAAATACAAACCTATTGACGGTTAACTTAAAAAGAAATAAAAAATTAAAGTTTAAATTATTTAGTAGGAGAATTGACTCTCGTACTAGTGTAGGAGCCGACCTTTTATTTTGATAATATTTATAAATTTTTATACTCATTGATATTGGTTAATTGATGTTGATTTTGTAGAAAAATAATTTAAAACGGTATAAAAAATAATGTCAAAACTGATGTGTAAAATTGCAAATACGTGAAGTTACACAAGTTGGGGTCGCATAAATGTACTAAGGGTCTCATAATGTGTCATAAAGTACGGGGGACGGCTCAAAACATCATAAAAGTCGTGTGACGTAATTTATTGATTGCTCCTTATACTGTTACTGCATTCCATTATAGACTCTATCCACTACTCTGTACTTAAGATCTATTGAAGCCTTGTTAAATCAACATATGAATGTATTATTTATTTTGTTCTACATGGCTGTTCTGCTGTGGACGTAAATAAAAGTCATATAAAGTCACAAGTTTTATTAATTATTTATTTTTCATATAAATACTTTTAAAGACTCGACAAAGTCACAATATGAAAAGACTTCCAATATGTTCACATTCACTAAATACTGCCGACAGCTCATACAAAATAACAACTTACAAACAATAAATACCATAATTATTATTGGACAATTCATTCAAATAATTCCTCATTATTATTACAAAGGTAATCTAAACAAATCCATCGTGTTGGAAAGACTTCGGAACGAATTAGATAATTTATAAATCTACAGCTCGATCCCGAGCGTTCGAAAACAAAGGGCTCTAAGATCTAACCGATTAATATCCCTAAGTCGTAATCGCAACAAAACGAACATCTACTGCGTATTTACACCTGTACATCAACGAAAACTTTCTAAAAATGTAAATAATAAATTTCAGAACAATAAACGTAGTACGGGATAATAAATTTTCTTAATAAAAAAATTTCATCAGCGATAACTTTTTTAAATTATATTTACAGCAGTAACTAAATAACTAAAACGCGACGATATGGAAATGAGAAGAATTGCACATGAGGTTCACTTGGACGTATTGCATATTTGATGACTCGATCTCGTGGCTCACACTCTGTGGCACTCGGCTGGCGCTCGTTGGCGCTTATTGGCGTGCGTTGGCGCTCATTGGCGTTCATTGGCGCTCGGCGACGCGCGGACTGCCACGTGTGGGGGGACACGTGCGGGTTCAGCGAACATGATCAACACTCTAATATGCTCTCTGACCGAAAGACGTGTTTATCTAGTTTCTACAGCGTGTTTAAAATTGTATAGAAGTATAAATTGAAACTTGGAGGGTGGGGCGCCGCCGAGATATCCATAAATACGCAATGACCTTTCACCACTCGTATATATATATCTAAACCTTATCTAATATAAATTTTCACTTAACTAGAAATTGGCTTTTAAATTTGAACATTACGCATGGGTGCAGTTGTAGTAACGGAGGCAATTTCATTGAAAAAAATTAAAATATTGCAAATAAGTAATGATGCATTGAAAAATAAACTTTCAAAAGTAAAATTATTATCATATTTGTTATAGAGTGTTGATTGGTTATGAAAAAATAATCAGACATTAAAAGGTTAGATGAATATTCAAAATAAAGTAATGATGGAACTGCACCCCGAAATTTTCGGATAGGTTTTTAATCCCGATGCAGATTAATTGTGCGTGGATTTAGTGTCACAAGTAAAATTTATACCAATGTATTTTCGGATGCGTGTGACGAGTGTTGTTTGGCATATTAATTTATATTTGTGTACGCTCATGTGGCGAACGTTTGTAACATTCGGAAATAATATTCACTACACATGTCTCCGAACATAATATTAAAATACACATTACAATCTAAACCACTACGACATATGAAATAATAAAAACTTTACGTATGAAAATCCTAGCAAGTATAAGGAGTTTCTACAGCTGTATAAAACTGAGTAGGCCGCAGTCGCGGAATCCAAGTGATTCGGTATAATAATAATAACAATAATCGAAGCGCTCTATCTAGATATACATTTAGAATAATTCACGGCTATTTGTACCATAGTTGTGTTAAAAGATTCACCGGTATTACCTATCGAATATTGCATCGTCGCTAGGCGCCTACACGACGTCGATCTCGTGTTCATGTGTATAATTTAATAGGACCGTACAAAACGATCACATTCCGATATGTATAAAAATGTTACGCGAAAAAAAATCCGAAATAGTAATAGAACACTTAACCGTACGCTCGTCGATTACCTTAGATTATAATGGCATCGCGGGAGACACTAGTGCCGGCGCGCAATCGTCCACTACGAGACGTGCGGCGCGGGCTCGCTGCGCTCGGTGCGCTCGGCGCGCTCGAGCGTGGCCTTGGAGCTGCTCTCAATTCCCGAGTCCTCGTCGCCGCTGTCCAGCAGCGTGCCCTCGCCGGGCGCCTCCGCCGGCCGCTCGCAGGCGGGCGCGGGCTGCGGGACGCCCGCCGCGTGCTCGCCGCCGTCGGAGAGCACGATGGCGCGCTCGGCGTCCGGGCGCGGCGGCGCGCCCTTGCCGAAGGTGGAGAACGTGGGCTCGGGAGCGCCGTCGGCCGCGCGCCGCGGCTTGTCGAGCACGAAGCTGAAGACGCGCGCGTGGCGCGGCGAGGGCGCGTGCGGGCTGGGCGGCAGGTCGAGCTTGAGGCGGTCGCGCGTGTGGCGCAGGCCGCCCAGCGCGCCGCCCGCCGCCCCGCCCGGCGAGCCGGGGCTCGCGGACTCGCTGGAGCTGGCGCTATCGGCGCGCCAGCACGGCGCCTCGGCCGGCACGCGCGCGCCGAGATCGTCCTCACCCAGTGAGCCGGGGGTCGCGTCCTCGACGCCGGAGTCGGGCGTGGTGAAGTCGAGTGGAGCGGTGAGCGGAGTTGTGAGCGGAGTTGTGAGCGGAGTTGTGAGCGGCGTGGTGAGCGGCGCGGTGAGCGGCGTGGTGAGCGGCGCGGTGAGAGGCGAGGGCGGCGGCGGGAACTCGTCGCCGAGCTCGTCGGGCTCGCGCTCGAGGCCGGCCTTTAGATGCATGCCGGGGAAGAACTGGCTGCTGGTCGACATCACGCCGAGACTCTCGAACGGCCGCGCCGAAGACGAGATGAAGAAGTCTTCGTCGTAATCTGGGGGACAAATAGATCGTACAATTTTATGAATACTGCTCTGTAAATATCTGCTCTGTATATATCCTTTAAAATAAAGACATTTGTACAAATACAATGGCGTCGATACATACCTGCACCGAATGCGATACTGGACCGAAGAGGAAATAAGTCTAAAGGATTCGGTGCACCGAACAACTGCCCGTACCCTAGTTCTACATCTTCGGCGCTCGAAGGATCCCACTCTAAAAATAATATTACAATTATTTAATATCATATCAATACATTATTATCATCAACAATACATTATTTTATATTACTTAGCAAACTTGCTAAATTCAATAAAACAATAGTAAACGGAACTTAAAATAAAATTGTCTCATTTCACTTCCACATTACAAATAAACCTCTTACAAAACTTAATTTCATAATGATCGATGGCAGACAGATGACACAGACGAGTCACTACATATTGTAAAGGTAGGCGATAATACACACGCTTTACAGAAAGTTGTAAGCGCCCAAAACCGAGGTGATTAATTGACAAGAAGACGTTGTGCTTTTTACGGTCTTTATTGAACATTTAATTAAAATTTAATAAAACACAATGAAATAGATATACGTAAACATATGAATAAAATGTTCTACATATTAATATGTGAAGCAAAAACTTTGTACCGCTTTATACGAAAATTGCGCGGACGGAGAAGTATGA
The DNA here is from genome assembly GCF_905220565.1 of Melitaea cinxia. Lineage (NCBI taxonomy): Eukaryota > Metazoa > Arthropoda > Insecta > Lepidoptera > Nymphalidae > Melitaea > Melitaea cinxia. The sequence continues at coordinate 14,536,520 of NC_059403.1, forward strand.
AATTTCGCACACTTTGAGTTTATATAGAGGAGTGCAGGAAAAAAAAAGTTAAATCAATAAAAAAAACATTACACACACTACCACGTATTTGACACACACACACACACATATATACTATTTTGTTTATTATTATAGAAGTATAGTCTTTGACAGCAGAACCTTAATAATGTTCAAACTTATAATTTAAATTAATTATAGTCGAATTTCGACCACTGGGCGAGCCACTACTATAGTAAAATAAGCAAACTCGCACTCATGCACACACCGTATGCCTACACTACACTGACCGGAGTAGGTGGAGAAGTCAGGCAGGTAGGCGGGGGAGTCCGCGTCCAGCTCGGGCGCCTCGCGCGGGTACTCGTACACGCAGTGGTACTTCTGCCGCTTGAACACCACGCGCTTCTTGATGTCCTGGCCGTCATGAGGGTAAACGAATAAAATACACACCGCAGCTATGTATATTACTGATTATTGACCTTTTCAAAAGCACATCGTCGTTTTACAAATTAAAATTATATGGGTCTTTGGTAAATTAATTCGTGATTTCTTGCTAATGTGAAGCTACCACCGATCCACAATATAGATTTTGCCGATAAAAATATACTGAACTACTAACAATAACTGACAATCATTATAAATTTAAGTCATGTGTAGTATATATATATATATCTAATATATAAAATTCTCGTGTCGCGGTGTTTGTAGTTAAATTCCTCCGAAACGGCTTGACCGATTCTTATGAAATTTTGTGTGCATATTGGTAGGTCTGAGAATCAAACAACATCTATTTTTCATCCCCCTAAGTTATAACGGGGGGGGGGGAGATTGAGGACGTTAATAACACATGGCAAACAACGTTTGCGGGGTCAGCTAGTATATATACACAGTCATTTGAAAACGGAACTCTATAACTCTAAAAAATAATACTCACCGGAGCCTGTTCCATACTCCTGAGTGAGGACTTCGAGGGTGCGGCGCGGCAGTCCCACGAGGAAGGGACAAACTCCACCTCGTCGCCCTCGGAGCCGGAGCCCGAGTCTCCGGACGCAGAGGAGGGTGCTTCGCCCTCGCCTGCGCCCTCGTCCGTACAGCTCGGTTGCGATCCGCTGTCGCGCTGCTGTTTGTATTGTTATATGTATTACTGATATTAAGTTACACTATTGATTTCTTTTCTTTTAAATATTTGTATCGTAATATTACTGATGATGAAATAATAATTTAACTGTAGTTTAGGCCAAATAATATTTGGCATTAAATACAGATGATTGATGAAAATTCCAAATCGTCCTCCATGGTAAGCTAATGTTTTGAATAAAATAAAATTCTATACACAAGATGAGCTTACAACAAAAAATTAATATTATGATTTATATACAAAAAATCGCTCGAAAAAGCATGACAATTTAAAATAGTGATAGAAATAAAACTAAGTACTACTAGGGGCTAATGACGAACACGAATGATGCAACGTACAAGGGTGAAGGGACGTACTCACGTGGTCAAAGTGCGTTGAGGGCACGACGGCGGTCTCGTGCCCGTCGCCGTCCTAGCGTCACACAGACAAACGTACATGTACATGCAGGCACACCGACACCGTTACGGGGCTACCATATAGACATGTACAAATAGCATTGGATTTTTATAAACACGTAAGAACATTCTAACATTTTTTTCTCTTTTTAACATAACTACCTAAACATTTTGAAATCTTTTTGCCATATATTTATATTTTTTACCTAAACTAAGATTGACTAACTATACAATTTTCATTGCTCGTAACTTGATATCATTACAAAACAAAGTCTTTTAAACAACGCAACGGATTTTGATGCGATTTTCTTTAGTAAACAGAGTGATTCCAGAGGAAGGTTTATATGTATAATACATGCATAATATAATATAGGAACACTGATAGTTTTAGCATCCGCGCGAAGCCGGGTCGGTCGCTAGTATGTAAAAAAATATCACTCGAAAATTGAACATGTCTATAAACGTAGATTTATTAGAGGACTTTTTACTAAAACAGGACCTTCTATAAATAGGGTTGTAAAAGATAAAATAAAGCAATATTCAAATTTTATTTGAAGTGTTTATTGTTTTTAACAGTTCAGTTAAGTCGATTATTTACAAAAAAAAAAAAAAACAACAACTATAATATTACAAAAAAAAATACCTTATTATATAACATAAAACAATAAACACTCCAATTTTTATATAATAAAGTTATTTTACAAGACCTCCGCCCAATCCCCAAGCTATAACATAATCAGAAATAAAAAACACATAAGATATTCAACACTCAAATCAAACATACAAACACTTCCACACACTAGTGTCTGTTTTCAAAATCGCATTTGCAGTATTTTGACTAGTACAAAACAGAGCCATAGGGTCAGTTGTCTGAAGCTGGCAAGTACACAATAATGACACTTGTGCAATTTTATTATACAGACTGTTTATACGAGATAATATTTTATGTTAAATAAATAAATGTGCAAACAAAACATTATATCTTTCACGCTCGTATGACTGATGTTACATACACATAATTACATAAAATGTTTTGAAATATAATCTATACTAATATTATAAAGAGGTAAAGTTTTTTTTTCGAAATGATTGTTACTGTTGGCCCTACTGGCCTTTACAGCATCACCGGTTAGAGGGGCCGGGTACTATAGACACCGGCCGCGAAGGAAGATGTGGGCCCTTTTGGAGGGCACGGGGGTGACATTCGTCCTAAGGGTGTCTCCTAGCGAGATCGCACCTCGGTTTAGATCGTCGTCGAAGTGGGTTCTAACTTTGGTTGTTTGTAGGGGGTAATCTTCGCAAAGACTAATCCGATCACGAAAATTCTTTCACTAACAGAAAGCTACACTATTCAGGAGTGACATAGGCTATATTATATTGCGATTAGTTCGTCCCTTTCTATGAAAATATAATATTAATAGTACATCTAACATGTTTGTTCCATTACTTAATAAAGAAAATTAGTCTGATGAATTAAATCAATTATGATTTCCAACGATGGATAATGGTTTGTTTCTACTAGAACATTCTTGTTTTGCTTTAAGCTTTTTTAGCAATTAAAATTCTTATTCAAGAATCTTTATAAAAAGTAAGGTGGATAAATAACATGACAAACATATTCATATTAAAACAACATAGCAAAACAGCCGTGAGAAAACTGTTTATGTAATTACATAGTGACTTCTCGTGTTACAATGTTAGATACAATACTCATCTGAAATGGCTGGACAGATTTTTATGAAATTTTGTCTGCATATCGGGTAGCACTGAGAATCAGTCAACATCTATTTTTCATACAGCTAAGTTTATAAGGGGGGATTTTTTTCCACGCAAAATAGGCGCATTGAGAAAATCAATCAAAATCAAGGGGGGATTAACGGGGTTAATAACATATATGGCAAAACAACATTTGCGGGGTCAGCTAGTATAAAATATTATCTTTTATAACAGATATATCTTCAATATTATATGCAATATGTTAAAATGTGTTACATACCAGCTTTAGTTAACTTACCTATATGTACTGTAATGTATATATTATTCAAATCAGGGTAAAATTAAAACAAGGAAAAAAATTAATGCACCCACACAGAGGACCATTCCGTAAGCATAAGAGCTCTCATTCTCTAATAGGTAAAACTATAAAGGCCTCTTTCACCAGACCAAGTAAGATAAAAATAAAGAGTTAATACATTACATTTTTAAGTTACAGTATTTACATATCTTAAATATTCTCTCTTAATAAATGACAAAAAACTAATAGTCTTTCATAAAAAAGGAGTATCTTCGTTGAGTTTAGAATTTTTTGTCAAAGAAGGATATAGGAGTAAGCTAAAATTATTAAGCGTAAAATTATTATTAACTATTTTATATTTTACACAACACTCCTTTGAATTTCCATTTTATATTTCTTTGGCTTAAGAATATATTTAAAAAAAAAAATTAAGTTTGAAGATTAACCAAAGCAAATATTTACTTGCCAATCAGACTTAAATTGGTGAAAGAGACCTTAAAGCTAAATAAATATACAAGTTATTTAACTTACCTTCCAAATAAACTCGCCGCTCGATGAATTAGTGGAATGCGAGTCACTATCGCTGTCCCACTCTTTCAATATCTCCGCGGAGGGATCGGGCTTGCTGTCCTGCTCGCACTCGGGGGACGTGGGTTCCGTGGGAGAGTCTTGAGTGAAAGATGTTGACATTATTTCTGTCGCTGGACCTGGTAAATTATAAGATAAATTATATGCACAGATGTCATATAATGTTGTTTTTTTTTTAAATGGGAGCTCGAATCACATATAAAAAAATAAATTGACAGATTTAATTTTTTTATCGCTCTTATCGCTTCTTGAACAGCCAGTAAATAATTCCACTTAATTATAAATTTGTATTTTTATTCTTTATATACTCATTTAAATTTGTAAGACATACTAAGAATTTTTTTTAAAAAGACTAAACTGAAAATTCGCGATAGCCTATTTGATATAATCTAATCGTAACTAGGGATGACGAGTTCTTTGTACAATTTTATTTTCAAAGAATTATATAGATAAGATGTGCTGTTAAAGTATCTGAAGTTGATATTATTAAAAAAATATATAAATAAATAAGATACTGTGAAACCTCCATTTTCGTTTTTTTTTTTGTGATAAACTTTTAGGGTTCCATACGAAAAGAAAAAATACCTATTTTACCAAGACCAATGAGGTCCTCTTACAATGAACGTATGCGACACTTTAACAATAAACTTTATGACACAAACAATAAATTTGCATAAATAAGCGATAAGGTGTATCAATTTCGTAATAATAAGTAATTAGGTTGAAGGTTTGGTTAGATTAGGTTAAGTCCCTATCAATTAAAGCAGGGTGGGTCTATAGGGCATTGTAATTTGTATACTATTATAAATAGTATTAGTAGGAGATGCGAATTAGAGACAAACTTCACACATCTTAATGGATGAAAATTATTATGTATTTATTTTAGTGTATTAGAAAAATTCAATAGTTCCGAGGTCCTATGCTTCATTGATTACACTTAAAGCCTTTGATTGCGTCCAGTGGGACACACTGTGGAGTATGCTACTTGGGATGGGAACTCCGGAACACCTTGTTACCCTTATTCAAAATCTGTACACTGAAAGCCATTCTTTCGTCAGGATTGGTACGGAATGCTCCAGTATGTTCCAAACAAAGAAAGGTGTGAGACAGGGTTGTATTTTGGCTCCGCACTTTTTAACATATGCGGAGAGTATATTATTAGAAAGAGGATTGAAAATTGGATGAAGGGTTTTCCTATAGGCGGGAAAAGACTATCAAATCTCAGGTATGCTGACGACACCATCCTCTCGCAACATCCGTAGAATATATGAGAGTGCTGTTCCATAGGCTGGAGTTAGAAAGTCAAAATATGGGGCTTGCAGTAAATCGAACGAAAACCAAGGTGTATACTCGTAGTGGATCGAGCCGGAAACCTATCAAAAGATACTCTCAATATTCCGGGCGTTGACACCATCGATCGCTACATTTACCTACGCGCCCAAATCTGCAATGACGGCAGTTGTGTCCCCGAAATAAGAAGGCGTATTGGGATGACAAAACATATTATGATGCGTCTGAACAACATTTGGAAAAGGGGAATCGGTATCAGAACCCAGACCAGACTGGTACGAGCCCTTGTAATCCCTATCTTCCTCTATGGAGTTGAAACATGGACAATCCTGGCCCGAGAAAGACAAAGGATTGATGCATTCGAAATAAGGTGCTGGAGGCGAATGCTGAGAATACCTTGGAATGCGACACGCACTAATGCATCGACCCTGGCCCAGCTCAAGCTAAGATAATAATTATTTTATTTTTATTCACTAAGCAGATAAGTAATAAATAAATATCAACACAATACACACACGGTCATCTGTTCCTAAAGTAAGCAACTTAATGCTTGTGTTATAGGTAACGGCCGACTGATATGGCTACATTTTTTTTTTCGATAAACATACATATAAATAATACATATATCAATATATAAATAAATATTAATATTACACCCAGACTCGGGGTGGGAATCGAATCCACAACCCTTGGAGCAGAAAGCAGGGTCACTACAAACTGCGCCAACGGGCTAGTCATGGGTGTGTGAGGCTGGTGGGCTATGGGATGGGTGAAGATCACGTCAAGTTCGGGTTTTACGATTCAACTAATATAGAATGCACTCACCAGTGAATCTTATATCACTTAGAAGGGGAAAATAAGAATCCAGTTCACAAAATTTTTGTTCGTTTTTTAAAAAATCGTCGGTAGCTGACGTTATCTGTTTCTCTTCTTGTCCAGTTACGTCGGAACGAAATGTACTCTTTCTTTGTTCTTTATTTGAGGAAACTTCATTCTCGTACGATTCTGATTCCGTGACATTTTCTAAGGATTTCTCCGAACGTACCGTTTGTTCATCCTTATTATTGTCACTAAGCCCGACATCGTTATCATCGACATTGCTTTCCATCAGTTCCTCAAAGGTCTCATTTAGAAAATTTACAGTCGCAAACACTTCATTGGTTCCATTAACTTTCGCAATTGAGTTTGAAAATTTTTGGTCTGTTGAAATTATTGTTCTCCCACTGTCTTGTGTTACGATTTCACTTTGAGACAGCGACATTTCTGGACCGTTTTTTGGTTCACTTGGCATACTGACTGATGAAGACGAATTTACAACTTCACCCGACGATTCGCATTGTTTTACAGCTTGGTTCTTGTTAATACCATTTACCTTTTCACCAATCGGACTGTCGTTCTGCCATATATTTTTTATTGGTTGATAACTACCCGCATGGGAATCATATGTGTAATTCATATCCTTTCGATCTTTTTTCGTATGCGAATCGAAAGTTCTATTTGGACTAATTTTAGATGCAATTAAAGGGCTTTCGGTTATGATTATCGAATGAGGCTGCTCAGTCTCTTCTTCTACATTTAAATCAGTGACAAACACATTTAGTGGTTGCCTGCCATCTATATTATGAGATTCTAATAAATTCGTATTGTTAGATGATACAAAAACAAGAGATTCTGGTTCCGTATTGACTGTTTGGCTCTCAGATTGACTAGTGAGATCCAAACCAGTGTTTGTTAAACTGCCCATTATGAGTTCACTGGATCTCCTCTCGCTGTTAAGCAAGAGAGAGCTAGCATCGATTAGCGACGAAAGATCTTGAGGTCGATTCTTCACGGAGTTTTGGAACTGGCGAAAATCTTCAGAACTCACTCCGCTTTCCATACTTTGACTAGACTTCTCACTTGTATGGACATCCTGTGGTTTTGTTATCGCCGAATACTCAAAATCCGAGTACGAAGGAGTTTTTGACGACATATCTTTAATAATATCTTGACTAATTGTCTTACTTTCTCCCTCTAACAAAATTTCGGTGCTCTGGCCCTCATTACTTATGTTTGAGGAAATATCTTGAGGTCGGATTTCAGCTGATTGAAAAAATGAACGAAAATTTGGAACATTACTTTCAATTCCCGCACTGTTGTCTGCCGGTACATCAGGTAGGTTAATTGGTATATTATCTATGGAATCGCTATTTTGATTGGTTACAGCGAAAGGGGTACTTGTTGCAGAATGTGCCATGTTTATAAAATGAATATTTGGACTGTTATTACCTTCGGCAGCAATTTGAGTATCAGGGTTATCGCTTTTGTTTTCCGGGGGAGAGTTATCTTTAAGACACGTAATTTCCACACTATCTAACTTTTTTAAACGTGATTCCGAAGTAAATTGAGGGCTTTCAGTAATATTAACATCCTTTTTTTCAACCTGCTTAGGTGGAGTAAAAGTGAGTTCGTCACCAATTGGTGATCTTCTCACGAATTCGGGCGGAGGTAGTTTCCACGCGTCTTCCATACCGGACATTAGTTCTGTTGTGCAATTAGAATAAGACGGCTGTCCAGACATTAAAGTGCCGTAGGCTAAATCTTTCGTTTGAGTATTTTTCGTAGAATCATTTAAATCAGATTTCGTAATCACAGAGGGAGTCGTAGTCGCCACTTCTGTTTTAATTTTCGTATAAGTATAATTATCGTTTGCGGTGATCGAATCGGGCGAAAACGTTCCACATACTTCCGACTTGCTGTCGTGAATTATATACGTTGAACAGTGACTCGCTTCCTTTTCGTCCTCGTTATGAGTTAATGTGTCATCACTTTCGCTTTTGTCTCTTTCAACTTCCGTTTCGAAGTCCAGGGGGACGTCAGGGTCCATGGCGAGGTCGTCGAAGTTTTCCTCTACGTTGTAGAGAGTATCGTTCGAACACCACGAGTCGATACTTGTAGCTTTTGATAAGCATTGAGTTTCGGACGGTTTAGATGACTTGGCGTCTGTCGGCACTGTGGTTTTAGAACATGTGGACAACCCGGCTGCGATATCAGAGTTCTCCGGGACAGATGTATCCGTTGTGGGACTAAGAAGGAAAGGCGACACTTGTGAAAGCCTCTCGCAGTTCGATTCTTTTTCGTCTTCATCTTTGTTGAAAGTTCTATCATCGATAGGCGAATGGTTTTCCTGTACCTTTCTTAACGGGCTGGCATTTAAGCTATCTGCAGACATGGTTATTCTGGAAACAAAGCAAAAAATATATTTAATACGAATACTTTATTGAAATATGAAACAGTAAAATACAATATCTATTTTTTTTCCCTTAGTCCTACAAACTAGTAAAGTCCTTACTCCTTGCTGCTAACTGCTTCTTTCTGCACGGTGTACGTATGGTTTACCGAAGGTTCCTTGGAGTGGATAGTGTACGTGGAGTGTTGAGGACCACTGTTGGCAGCTGTGGGAAGATCGGTCGCTTCGTCCGTGGAATTGTTGTAGGGCTCAGGATAGCTTGCCGAAGATTCGGTACGTAGTGAAGCATTCCCTGTGTAAAAATATAATGTTCAAAATATACAATAGACATTCTCAATCCTTTAGTAGTATGTAGACAAACAACACATGCATAAAACAGTGAGAAATAAGCATAAAAGATTGTGCTATGCATCCATTATTATTTTACTTTTGCAACGTACCTATAGTACGTGACCCATTTTTTTTTTGTAAATTTTACCTCTCTGTGACCAACCGTATTTGAATAAAGGTCGAAAAAGCGTCAGATTTTTCTAGAGGATATTGACTATATAAAGAAAACTTAAGACCATTGCCCCTCTCCAGTGACCAAGCATGGTATTTTTGAAGGCCATCCTCCCATCCTGAACGAATCACGTAGTACGTGTCCTAACAGCGTGTGTGTGTGTTTGTGTAAAAGTAGTTCGTAGTTCACCAAAGTCTTAATTCTAGAAAACTTGTGCAATTGTGTCATTATTTTTAACTGTGGTTCTAAAACTATTATTTAAGGTTACGGTTTCAAAGTTTCAATGAACAAAAATAATAAAAATTAACCACAATAACCGAAAATGGTTACAGTTTGACCAAATTTCTAAGTTTTTCTTAAAAACTGCATGGGGTAGATTTTTTTTTCACATTTTTCTCATGATATTTACAATCAATCCTATCACCCCGTTTCGGTTTGACGTTGAGTTTTAGGACACCCTGTATATGTATATATAAGCACCGCCATAAAAGTAAATGTGCCAATGCGCCTCACTCACAGTGGTCGTCGTTCTCGTAGGCGCAGAGCTGCGTGCGCGTCTCCTCGGCGATGGGCGACAGCGCGCCGTACGTCAGCACCAGCTCCGGCGGCGGCGGCAGCTCCGACCACTCGCCCTCCGCCGCCGGCTCGATGCCTGCCACCTGGAAAGTAGGGACAAAAATTATTTACCACCCATGCTACATTACAACTACTTGCTAATGACAACAGTAACAATTCAAAAAATATAAAATAATAATATTAATAATACAAATATAAAATTACATACAGAAAATCTACATAAAGAAAGTACAACAAAAAAGGGAATATCTAATATATAAAATTCTCGTGTCACAGTTTTCGTTGCCATACTCCTCCGAAACGGCTTGACCGATTTTGATGAAAATTTTTGTGCTTATCCGGTATCTATGAGAATCGGCCAACATCTATTTTTCATCCCCCTAAATGTTAGGGTAGTCCACCCCTAATTTTTTTTTTTTATTTTTTAGACAAAATTTTTAATTTCTATTTTTTTATGATACAACATTAAAAAATACATACAACCCTAAATTTTCAACCCTCTACCATCAACCCCTATTTTTAAATAGCGTTTAGCGGCAAGACAACGTTTGCCGGGTCAGTTAGTCTAATATATAAAATTCTCGTGTCGCGGTCTTTGTTGTTAATCTCCTCCGAAACGGCCTGACCGTTTCTCATGAAATTTTGTGTACATATTGGGTAGGTCTGAGAATCGAACAACGTCTATTTTTCATCCCTCTAAATGTTAAGGGTAGGTCACCCCTAATTTTTTTTTAATTTTTAGATAAATCATAAATTTTTTATTTTATTATTATTTGGCGATGAAAAATACATATAACCCTAAATTTACACCCTTCTACCACCAACCCCTAATTTTAAATAGCGTTTAGCGGCAAGACAACGTTTGCCGAGTCAGCTAGTATTATATAAAAAGATACATTTGCGAGCATTAAACGCTTTATATTATTTACGATAAGGCGAATATTTTGTTCTTAATTTTTCTACCTAACTAGTATTTATTTTAAAACAGTTTTAGGTACAAATAACTTGGCTTTAGATTTTTGTTTTTGTCTATTCCAAGCCATGTTTAAATTTTTGCAAAAAAAAAATCTTAAATGTAAGTGAAATACAGTTTTTAATCTAGGATTTTTTTAAATATAGAGTTTAAATTACCACTTTTAATTGAAATCATGAATTTCCTTCCTAAGCAAATGCTTATGAAAAAGTTCACGAATATAGTACATACTAGCTGTGCCCCGCGGTTCCACTCGCGGTAATTTCAGGAAATATAGCCTAAAAATGTATCAAAATTAACACAATTTTTTTTTTAAATTCGAACCAGTAGTTACAGAGTTTAGCGCGTTTAAACCAACAAACAAACTTTTCAACTTTATAATATTAGTATAACTAAATAATAAATAAATATCTAATACACAATACACACACGGTTGACTGTTCCTAAAGTAAGCAACTTAATGCTTGTGTTGTCTTATAGGTAAAAGTCGACTGCTATAGCTACTTTTTTTTCGATAAATACATAAATAAATATATATATTACACCCAGACTCTGGGTGGGAATCGAACCCACTACCGCCGGAGCAGAAAGCAGGGTCACTAAAAACTGCGCCAACTGGCTAGTAATAATAATAATACTCTTTATTGTCCACAACAACAATCAACACAATAACATATTTCAAATAAAGAAGAGTGTACAAAGGCAGTCTTATCGCTAGAAGAGCGATCAATTCCAGACACAGCGTAGTGAAAGCGGTAGGGAAGTGCACACAGAGAAGTGACGATTAATGTCACCACCATACAGCGTAATACACATATACAGAATAGTAGTATAGATGTATAGATTTGTTCGCAAAATTTTGTCGTTTTACTATTAAAACGTTTGGTTATTTCATACCTATCTGGGTGGTAGATACTCAGGCGTGGTAAACGCGGTTTTGCATAAATACCGATTTTGCGGAAATTCCGGGATAAAAGTTAGCCTATATGTTTCTCCACAGTCCCCTCTATATTCCAGTGAAGTTCGCTTACGCGTATATGTATATAATGGGATAAATATCCTATTTAAAATGCTATTGAAAATTATACAAATGAAGTAAATGTTACTTGTATATAAATTAATTATTAATTCCCTATAATTTATTGTGTATTTACTTAATTTTTTTAATCAAGTCGCGTTTAAAAATGAGAAGTAAACGTCATGAATAATTAAATATATTTTTCTACAATAATAAAACATATAATACAAAACATACCTGCGCTAATGGCAACTTTAACTCCAACTCGTTCCTCAATTCTTTCATCCTCTCTTCATCTATTGCGAGGTTTTCTCTCAGATCCTCCACCGACCCTCCATTCCCAGCCAAATATGATTCTGGAATTGCATCGTTATCTCCGATGAGCATCGAGTCACCCAATGTTAAGCCTTCTTCAGTCAACGGTCCTGAATATTCTATATTTAAATTGTTTTCATTTTCAGCCATCGCCAGTTTGGTCGTCATTTGGAGCTCTATTTGATTCATATCTACCGCTTCATTATCCGTGCTAGGGTCCTGAACGTGTGGGCCGTTAATATCTATATCAACTAGATATTTTTGTTGCGAAGACGATGCAAGGAAATTTCCAGGAGAATTGGGTGGAGTCAACGGTGATACGCGTTTTTCTGTCGAAGATTGCTCTTCAGTTTCATCTGAGATCATTTCGTTACTTTGAGATTCTGGTTTTGCTTCACTCATCGTCGCTATCTGATCAAAGTGCAACTCGTCAGGGAGTAGATCCGGAACTTCATTCAGAAAATTTCCGTCTCGTAGCGGAGATGGTGTTTCGAGATTAATTTCACTAAAATTAGATGAAAAAGCGAGTAATTCTTCTTTAGGTAAGTCTGATAATTCGGCCATTGATTTAACACCTTTATATAAATCTAGTGTACAGTTCTCAAATGGGCCTAAAACTACAGAACTATTTTCATCATAAGTATCAGTGTGGTGACTTTTAGAAGGAGATTCAAATGGACTTATGTTGTCTGGAACGTATTTCTGTTCTAGCTTTGTTAGTGTAACTCCAGGACCGTAGTCTGGTACTTTTGTTACAGAGAGAATATCTGTAGATGGTTGGACAGGTTCCAGAGTATTATCTGTTGAAACGTCGCTACCTTTAGGCGTACTTGTGCTTACTTTATCCTTAAAATCTATTTGTTGGCTACTAATACATTTTTCTGATTGCAAAAAACTATCTGTTTCTTTTATAATACTGGGCAGATCTAAATACACAGTTGAATCATTTTTGATCAGAGCGCGAGGTGATTCAATACCTGGTGCTTCAAGACAAGACTTTATAACATCCTTAAGGGTATTATCCTCATTGTTAGCTTTTAAAATTTGACTATTTATATCATTAGTGAGATCCATATATACAGTACTATCACTCAATTCCTCTTTTACTGGAGGTTTAGACACTTGAACATCATCTAATCTGTAAGTATCTCCATCGATCACACTTTTTTCTACTGATTGTGAGTTAATTTTTTCGTCTATAGTTTGTACTTGATCAGGCTTCAAAAAACTTTCAACTGTTATTTGATTATTGCTATTATTTACGTTATCAAATTGTTTTTTAACATCTAAGAGAAGAGAAGAGTTTTGTAAGGGAGATGCAACTTCTACATTAGAAATTATTTGTACTTTTTCAGGTTGCTCTGTTTCTATTTGTTTCAAATGATCATTTACGGACTGTAAAACATTAACATTTTCTTCATTTCTATCACATTGACTATCACTTATATCATTAGTTGTATTTTCAAACCTTATTTTATTTCCTTGATTTACTGATTCACTTTCAAGATTTCCTTCTGTCTGTATAAACGGATTTACTTCTTGAATTTCCATTTTGGTGTTATGAGTTTCTGTTAAAAAAAATTCACTTTTACTATTAAAATCACTAAGAATATTCTTATCTACTGAAAGGCTTAAAATTGATTCAATATTGTTTAAATCTTGTTCCTTAGTTTTTAATACATGGGAACTTTCGCTTTGTGGATATGATTTATCCATTGAATTGGCGTCATCATTTTTAGAGTTTGTTTCTATACTATCAGCATGTGTATTGCTCGCGTTGTCTCTTTCTGCGGTTATATCTTCATTTACGTGTTTGGGGAAATCGTTTAACAATTCTAGTGACGATCCCAGGCTGTAATCATCCTTATACTTAAATATTTCATCGAATTCTGGAAATGTGATATTTTTATTTTCCTCATGACTTATTTCAGAAATTTCATTTGTATTATCAATTTTTTGTATATAAGAATCAATGTTCACAGTGGGCAAGATTTTATTAGTCTCAGGTGAAGATTTTAAGTCGTCAAGTGGTTCCTTACTAGAAGATTCAAATTCAGAAAGGTTTACAATAGTTTCAAATGCCTTTTTATCTTCAACTTCTGGAAGTAAACGTGAGTGGGACGAATCTATTTCATGTTCTAGAACAGATTTATTAATACCAACAATTTTATCAACATTTTCAATCAATGCGTTATTGACTAGTAAGTCAGTTGGTTCTTTTGTTGACTTTACAAGATCTGAGGCTGACAAGCTTAAATGTTTTTTACTAGGACTTTCTTGTAACTTATATACTTCATTTTCGATATTAGTGGAAGTTTCTCTTTCTTTAATTCCTATTTCATTACTTAGAAATTCCTTATTTAAATCTATTGACTTAGTTTCTGTACTATCGTTTTTTATATTTGTAAATTTATTATCATATGATGTTTGACAGTCTTGTTTTATAATCACTTGTTCAATTGTTTCACTTACACTAGGCATTGAAGCTACACATAATTCCATTAGTTTAGGTGCTTCACTATCACTACTGGCTATTTTACTTTCTTTTGGCAGATCACTATCTTGATGCTCTTTACTAAGTTTTCTTTTACTTAATACACTATGGTTTTGTTTAGAATTAGAGTTGGCTTGTATTTCAATATCTTCTGAAACATCTAAGCCTTTAATTGGTGTTTCCGGCGTAATATTCTCGAGTGTTTGTTGGCTAGTGGTGTCGCTATGGCGTTCGAAAGAATGACTCAGTGTGCCAACAGTATCACGATCTCCTTCATCTTCATCATCGCCTTCAGTGGCTTCGGACTCTTTAGCAAAACCCATTTCGAGTATATTTTGAAAATTACTAATCCCTGGAGATTTTACCATAGATGTTTGCATAGGATAGTCTTTCTTACATTCCAAACTTAAATTATCTCTCGAAGGACTAGCTTGGTGGCTCGACTCCGAGCTCGAAGTTTTCTCTGAATTTAAAATATTATCGAGATTCTTTATAACATCACTAACGTCCTTATAGTAACTTACGTCGTCTTGGCTGTCGGTGATGATATCTTTCAACCATGGATCGACGGAGCTATCAGAGCGATCTTGTTCTTTCTCTTTACTTTCTTCGAGGTTTATATTGCCTTGATGGCATTCGAGAGCCGGGGTTTCGTTGTGAGTGAGGTAGATATTTCGAACGTCTTCGAGTGAACCGTGGAGGTTGGTTAAGCTATCTGACTTTATTTGAATTGAGAGAGGATCTTTGTCGGACATTATGCTACTCGATCTAGAGACGGCCGTATCCATTTCGACGCTGAGAGAGTCCTGAATGGTCTGGTTGTTATCAAATTCTTGGTCGGAGCCCGTGAAGTGTGAGGCCATGGAAGTGGATGGGGCATGGACGATAGCGACATGCTCGTCTATTTTCGGTATAGTGTTAGGTTTGAGTCTCTGCCATCGTTCCTCAAAATCACTGCTGGCGTAGCCATCGTCTTTGACGGCATCGCTAGTATGTTTATGAGTAAAATGCAAGTGATTCAACAGAGCGTGCACTTGGGCGGCGGTCGGTCTCGCTTCAGGATTCGGGTTCCAGCACAACTGCATTACTTGATATCTAAAACGAATATAGGTAAAATGTAAGAATTCATTCAGGTAACTGGTTCTATGAGAAATATTTACAGCGTTTAACAGTTAAACTGGTACAATCCACAAAAATTGTGAATATTGAGTTTAACTTATTAAAAATCAGTTAGTGTTACTGGTGATAATATTCAAACCAAGATTTAATAATTGTGTTTGCAGGCAAACGAAGAAAAGCCGACTTCGATTATATCGACAAGTAATACAACGTAGGTAGACGAAAAAATAGTCAACTAAATACGCATTATCAAAGATTATTCCAAAAGTTGTAATTAGATCTCGATAAAATTTGAATGTGACCACATGATAAACATTGGCTTTCGATTAATTTGAAAATCATCACACAGTCACATCGCCCAGTAAAAAGTTATGCGGATTTTCGAGAGTTTCCTTCGATTTCTCTGGGATCCCATCATCAGATCCTGGTTTCCTTATCATGATACCCAAAGTAGGAATATTTCCTTTCCAACAAAAAAAGAATGATCAAAATCGGTTCATAAACGACGGAGTTATCCCCGAACCTACATAAATATATATATACGGTCGAATTGAGTAACTTCCTCCTTTTTTTGACGTCGGTTAAAAAAAACATTCTCATATTACTAGCTATCGGACCTTTGAAACAAAATTGTGACTGTTTACATTTTCATTAGTTTTCAAACTGAACCCGGTCATAACATTTTTGTAGTAGTATAAGATACAAATGTCTCACAGGTGGTTCCGGTAGGGGCAGGGCAGGTCGGGCGGTGGCGGATCGTCGGGCGGCGCGGCTCCCCACGCGCACACCTCCCACACTAACCGCCCTAGCGACCACACGTCGCCACTGGCCTATGGAACAGGACAGGATTAATAACATTACTTATTTACAGTTAGAATACACGAGTTTACATCAGTGTTGTAAGTCGTAGAAGGTCTTTTATAATTCAAATAGTCGTCCCAATCTTTTTTTTTATTCATGAAATAGAAACACTGATTCAATTTATTATCAAATACACAGCGATTCATATAAATTAAATTGGTAAGCATTTTTATGATTATGTGACATATTTTTACATTCTCAGGTTCAAGAACTTTATTAATTGTAACAATAACACAATTCATTTATATAACAAGTAAGTAAAGTTATTCGCTTTAAACATAAAAATGGCAGTTATGTCCAATTAAAAAAAATGATAATATTGGTGGTAGCTACATAAAGTATTTATACAACATTTTGCGGAACATATTACACAAAATTATGTTCATTTGATACTGATGATATGTGAGTAAAACAATAAAAATATTGTTATCTTTAATGAAATTTATAACTATATGTGAACACTAAAACCATCTATTGACAACCCATGTGCAACTTTTCTCTTAATCTCTCTTTTGTCTTTCTAAAAAGTCAGTCTATGTATGATTTATTACAAAGCTGAAGTCAAAGTTAGCGTGCTACCGAAGGTCTGTTGTCTGAGGCGGGGGCGCCGCCGGTGTCTCGTTCGGCGCGCGAGTAGTGTCCCAGCACAGCGCGAGGGCTGTCCGCTCCGCGCACCAGTACGTTGCCGCTCCACAGGCATCTGGAGCGAACATATTATTTTTGACACATCAACAGCATATCACACAATACTTTCGCATATTATATAACATCAGTATAAGCACTGGTATGAGTGCTAATGAAAGACGTATGCAGCATTCTCTTAAAAAAATAAAAAATCAGTTTTTTTTTTAAACTATTACAATCAATCATTGGCCTTAATCCGTCTATTGCAGACGATGTAGACAGTGTCAGACAGACACTCTGTCGCCTTGGACATTCTTTAGGAAAACGCAGAGTTGCCTAAGCTCTGCGCCACCCTCTCGACCTCACTGGCTAGGCCCACAGGAACGACGAGTCGATACGTGTGGAGCCAGTTCGGCTGCAGGAGTCATTCGCATTTTAGAGCTATGCCACGAATGCTTGACGGAGACCCCTTCCGGGTTTCAAATGAAGTTTTCCTTCTCCAGGACCCTGATGATTTTGAACCAGGTTTATCCCTCGGTCGCTTTTTACGACACCCACGGGGAAAAAGGGAGTGGTGCTATTCTACTTAGCCGACACCACACGACAAGTTTAAATTATTACACTACTAATAAAATACACACACTAAAATATTATAGTTACACAAATGGTACAGTAAAGAAAAAAAGGGAGAAGTGGTATCATTCTATCTATATATCTAATTGTAGGTTTACTTATCTAATCACTACACCTTGTACACATTGTATTTTTTTTTACATTTACGCTTTGCCCATACTTTAAATAACAGCGCATTACAAACAATTTCTTAAATATTGCCGTATCTGAAACTATACAAAACTACACGACGAGTTATAAAAATTACCTCCCGATTTAAACTGTTCTCAACTATCGTTTGTTTGAATATTATAAAAGAAAAAGCTTATGAGGGTAGATTGGTATTTTTAAATCTTTTACACTGGAACTACTGATCCGTTTATGATGATATTCGATCGGTATAGACGCTTGATAGCACGGACTAAAACAGATTTTAATTCATATCACAATTTCATATCGAGATTACATCTGAATTAGGACTTATTGCCAGAGAACTGGGCACAACCAATATTATTTCTCTGATTAACCAAATTTATTTTTGTTATGAAAAAGTAACAAAAGTATGTAATGTTGGAAATATGTTAGTTGCATACTACTTTTTGGTAAAAGGCTCAATGATACTTACCCATACAGGAACCCTCTCGAATGCATGTAGGCGAGGGCGGAAGCGACATCACACATGAGTTGCAGCGGGACCCCACTTTCATTTAAAATGGCCATCTTCGGACGATTTAGTACTAGGTACTGGTGCAGATCCTATGAAGGAAAACGAAAAAAATATTCATTAAATCTTTCGAAATAGTTTAATATTAACTAACAAGACTAGCAATTGTAAGTCAACTAAATTCATCAATAAAAGGATGACTGAGTTGACAGAACAAATAAATGAAAATTAGATGTTCTATTTTAAAATTCACCTCGTGCTATTACGTGGTGGAATAATTACATTGACAAGGCAGGACAATTGGCTGGGCAAAGGCCTCCTTTGCCCAGCCATGTGTTACATACTTGCTGATAAAGTAACGGTAGACAAAAATATGACTGGTTTTTGCTTTTAATTTTGTAGTGGACTTTTTTTATCTTTGTTTATATTAGCTTGTTGTAAAGATAAACTGTTCTTACCATTGAGCACAATTCAAATATAAGTATCCAAGGATCTTCCTGCAGACATTTTGCCACGAATCCCAAGACATTCTCGTGGTTCATGTCTCTATAAGGACGCGCTTCGTTGAGGAACCTCGCCTTGTCTTCTAGACTTGCATTCTGATTAAGGATCTTAACGGCAACTGTTGAGGTACCAGACCCATCCTCTGTCTCTCCTTCGACCACCTTAAAATTAACAATAAAAATAGTGATTTTTTCATCTAAATATATTAATGAAGGTTATTTTTTTTCAGTTCGGTCGCCCAGCCAAATGTCAAGCCTGCCGTAAGGAACTTCGTTCCAATAAGACGTTATTCAGTTTTTTTTTTTTTAATTTATTTTTTATTGCAGAATACGCAGTTATCTTTTAGGTTTATACGTCAAAGTCATTGATATCATCACACAGTATACATCACACATATTGCTTAGCAAATGTAGAAATGGGATCAGATTAATCGATGAATGAATGATTATACAATGTATTGCTCTTACATGTAACCTATATAGGTGAAATTTATTTTTCAATAATTTTCTAACGTAGTATTTAAAAGTTTAATACATACTCGGCCAAACCATCCTCGACCGATTTCACGTAGATACTGCAATTGATTTCTAGGAAAATCTTCGCCAGCTGTAAACAAATTTTGAAAATATTACAAATTTTATTATTATGCGAAGCACTAATTTTATTCTCGTAATTATTACGAAGAGCGCTAATATTAACGCGCCAGTGCGTCATAACATATTCAGAGACGGTTCATTGTTATTTTCACAATACACCTAATCAAATAAATTCATTATTTACAACGAGATGTACGTCTTACAGTCATGTTTTATAATTGTTTACGACAGCATAGAGATAGATATGATCAATTTCTTTTACTATATAATTTTAGGTTGATTTTTATTTTACTTGAGAAGATTTCTATATAGCGATAGTTGTAAAAAATCTTACCAAACCAATCGGCGCATCCTTCCAGAGGATCGAGCACCCGTATACCAGACGGAAGAGGCTCGAATTCGACAACCGATTCTCTACTGATTCGGTTTCGTTCTTCATTCTCACTGACGATATATACGGCTGCGTTGTTGTTGGCGATGTTCTGCATCTCCCGCAGCGAGATGGGACCGTTGTTGTTGTCCTCGTTGATATTGTTGTTGACCGGCTCGGAGAAGCCCGAGTCGGGCGGCTGCGAGTGTCGGACATCGTGCAGATGTGACACGCTTGAAGCGAACAACTGTTGGAAAAAAAAATTATTTAAGTGTTATAATACGTTTAGATGTATGGTTTATGTTTTAACATTATATTTTAAAATCACGTTTCCACCCAAACAAACAAGAAAACCAAAACTTAACTTTTAAGCCACTTAAACTTAAGTATTAAAATTAACGACGCATTTTCTATGCATGCATTTTATATCGATTTAGTACCAGAATGTTTTTCTATAAGGGATAAAAATATATAAAGTTATTCATTAAAATTATTTTTTATAAATATTATTCTGTATAAATAATAGGTTAAGTCTATCGAATGTAGGAACGTCACAAATAACAAAAAACGCCACGTAGTAAACGAAAGAACAAATAAACAATAACAAATAGTTGTAGAATGAGCTACCTGATTGTCCGTTCCTTCGCTCGGCTGCAGACAAAGAGAAAACAAACCATGAATTATGTTTTTCGAACAACAATCACACTGTTAGTCCTGGTAGTAAGCAATGACAATGCCTAGGGCTACCATTTTTAAAACATAAGATGAAAAACCTTTTCGAGAAAGTACTTCCTCAACAGTGAACATTTTCCATGAATGTAACATTCATTTTCAAATCGATTTCCAAAATTTAGTTTAAATGACTTTTACTAAATAAAATGATGACGACCGCTCTGGTGTAATGGTGCGTGTGCTGTGTCGGCGGCGCCTGAACACCGACGGTCGCAGGTTCAATTGCCGCTCGGAGTGGATATTTGTGTTTATACAAATATCCAACTCGTTAGCTAGGTTAAGCTGTCGGTCCCGGTTGTTACCATGAACACCTGTTAGCGATTGTTCGCATAGTAGGGAATATATCCGCCAACCCGCATTGAAGCAGCTTGGTGGATTAAGCTCTGATCCTTAATTCTCCTACATACGCAATTTTCTCCTACAAATCGGTCAATAAACCATAAAAAAAAAAAAATTACAACATGATTATTTCGACCTAAAATACTTATCAATTTCACATGAATGTGCGTATTAGTTTTGTAATTATGAAGATCATATCTATACAAATATTATAAAGTTGAGAGTTTGTTTGTTTGTTTCAACGCGCTAATCTCAGGAACTACTGGTCCGATTTGAAAAAAATTTTCAGTGTTTGATAGCCCATTTACCGAGGAAGGCTATATATCATCACGCTAAGACCAATAGGAGAAATGCACCAATGAAGAATATTTCAAAATCGGGAACTTTTTTCTTTTGAGAGCTATTCCCCAGTTGCCTAAAGAATCTGTTCCACGCGGACAAAGTCGCGGGCAGAAGCTAGTCTTTAATACATTTGTACAAGATATTTTACTGTTTTTTGTTGTGCAGATATATAATCAATATCATATAACATACACACACGGTCGTCTGTTCCTATGATAAGCAACTTAATGCTTGTGTTACAGGTAACAGCCGACTGTTATAAGTATACATTTTTTTTTTTATAAACATACATAGAAATAATACATATATAAATATATAAGAAAAATATTATATGTCGGAACTAGCACTGTCGTACGCAATTAGCAAGGAATTTATAAACAACAAATGCACATCGTTCGATAGTCAACTACCCTCAGTCATTATATTACTCGAGTTATTCTGACGTGTATAAAACGAACGGTGCAACCGCTGCTAAGGCAGTCTTGGCTCTGGCTTGGCACGATACACTTGTTATATCCTGCTAGTAGCTTAACCTAGACTCTTTCAATAATTAATTTGTGCAAACGAATTAATTGTTACATATTAGGGCGGACAACTCGAGCAGTGAAGGTGAGCGTTGATACGTATCTCAAAGGGGCCTCCTTAAACCTACACCTAGGTCGCAAGTCCTAGGCACTGCTCTGAGTTACTCCCTCTGGTATACGATGAACGAGAGAATTATACCTTCATTCCGACATATATTACACCCAGACTCAGGCGGGAATCGAACCCGCAACTTGCGGCACAGAAAGCAGGGCCACTACAAACTGTGCCAACGGGCTAGTCTAGTTAGTCTATATAGCTTTTTAATCTCGTCTTATAAACATACTGAACGATCAGTGGGGTAACGTCTGTATTCATAATTACTGCTCCTCTTAAAGATTAAAGATTTCACAATGATATACATTAAAATAAATTGTTTTAAAGTCTATACTTATCATCGATAAATAGGCTCATTAACACAATAATAATTTGATCGGTTCAATATATGTCTACATTTAAATACACAAACAAATTCTTTATTAGGTGAATTATTTTATTATACGTTTATATTTTCGTTTGTTTTTTTTGCATATAAAAACTGAAAAAGCACTCATAGTCCGTTATAATTCCATCTGAATATTCAAAGTTAATTTACGTTTAATACGAATTAAATAAAGTTTTGTACTTTGTGATTGAACGTTAGTTTCTTTATGTGTTTATTTTTTATTTTTTTTATTTGTGTTGCAATCAATATCAGTTTAAGACTGTCCATTATTATTATTATCACCATACTCAACCAATGATGATCTAATCGTGAAACTGTGACACAAATTAAAACTATATTACAAAGATATAAAATTAAAATTACAAAGAGATAAATAAAAAATTAAAACGCAACGTTATCTTAACAAGTAAAAAACTGTAAAACGTACATCCGTATATTGAATTTGGGGCTGATATAGTATTCTAATATATTAAAAAAAAATTATCCGTATTATTAATATTATAAATGTGAATGTAAGTTTGTTCGTTACGCTTTCATGCGAAAGCTTAACCGGTCATCATGAAACTTTGTACAAATATTCTTGGAGGTATTAAAAGTAATATAGGATATTTTTTATAAAAAAATATTCAATGCGATCGAAAAGCTAGTAGCTAAAGTAGTATATAAAAATTAAATCTAATTAGCGTTATCTTTACTAAATTAATCGTTAACATCTTTGACTAATCGCACGCCAAACGAAAATGGACATATTTATTTTTAAAAGTAAGGAAATAAATCACTCAGATCTTAAAACTTCGTATTGATCGATGTAATAATGACAAAATGATGATAATCGGATGACGCAAGTGCAAAGTTGTACACGATCTTCTTTTGTAATGAACGTACTTTTTGTCATGAACGTTGTTATTTTTTTCCTCGATGTGCTGATAAATTATTGTTATATTTATATTCATTTTGTTCAATTGTAAGAGATAATACGTGGACTTACGTTACGATACGTACGTGTATTTACATTAAGATAACTCTAACAATAAGAACAATCAACGGACTAAAACACCGAGTTATTTAAGGGTGTAAGTAGTAATTTTATGACCCAAAACTAATAGGACCCGTATTCGCAAACTTTTCAATCGCTTCACATGCTATGCGAATGCCTAATGCGCTCTATTTTAAATCTGTAGGAACGCCAGTGAAAACTTTGAGAGAAAAAAAATGATGTAATTAAACAGAATTGCAGTGAGCCACTGATATTTTTTAATTACTTAGTAAAATGAGTGTTTCATTTTCTACGAAAAATATAGTGGGTACTAACGGCGACGTCAACTGGGCAGAGTTCAAAGGCGCGGGGAACACCTTCTTTATAGACACGACAAGATTAATAGTGATGAGTCACATTTTTCAAATCGACTACAGCATAATGGAGCATTTCTGTATTCAAGGCCATTTGATTAGTATCAGCCACGCCTTAACACCATTAATAGGAGAATACTATAAAATTAACTTGATTCATTTGATTGCACATCGACAAGTCATAATCATGAATGTGTAATAAAAAATGTTAGGACTTCATTTAAGAATTAAATAAAGCATAGGTATTCTATGAAAAAAATATTTATGATATCTAAAAAGGAGGCGCGGCGGTATATATAACCAGCAGATCATATATAAACCGATTAAATAATATATCTAACGATAGTAACGATTCATTAATTCCATATCTATTACCTACTAATATTATAAAGCTGTAAAGTTGTTTGTTTATTTGCTTAAACGCGCTAATTTCAGAATCTACTGGTTAGAATTGAAAAATCTTTTTGTGTTGGATAGCTCTTTTTCGAGAAAGACGATAGGCTGTTTTTCCTCAATTTAACGAGGGTAAGACCGCAGGGTACAACTACTTTAATATCTAATATATAAAATTCTCGTATCATGGTGTTAAACATAGAACTCCTCCGAAGCGGCTCGACCGATTTTAATAAAATTTTGTGGGCATATCGGGTAGGTCTGAGAATCGGCCAACATCTATTTTTCATACCCCTAAGTTATAATAACATATATGGCAAAGAAACGTTTGCGGGGTCAGCTAGTATTTCATATAATAGAACGCAAAAATGTTGAACTGGACACTAGACTAATAAAACGAAAAGATTTGACTTCTTTGTAGGCGATAATCTGAAAAAGAAATACTTGACAAATTTTCACCAGGAAAATTCTACGTTATCACCGAGACATCGGCTATAATTTCGCGGCTTTAGAAATCAATGCGGGCGTAAAAGCGAGTTTTAAGTTTAAACAAACGTTACGTTTACCTAGTTAGCGTTTTAAAAATGCTGAGGATAAAACTATATCATAGGTACGTGGGGTACGGATTCAAGGCGGTGGGCAATCTAAATATTGGACATGGTTATCTTGTTTCAACGAGTACCCGCTTACCACACGCAATTCCGTGTGAATGGGCACAGCTGACGGCTGGTACCTCTTTTGTCAGTCTTTTGTTTAAGACCGTCATGATTTCCTAGTTACGTCACGTGGAAATTGTGCTCGTGTGTCATGAGAAGAACGATGGCAAGATAAATTGTTTTTTTTTTATTATTATTATATTATATGCAAATATTATATTCAATTATAAAATTTAGTTTTATAACTTATTTTTTATTATATCATTTTTTAATTGAAAATTATATTTTGCGAATTGCATTATTTTTTTGATTCGGACTATTTCTTGGTTGGGTGATTAAGACAAAATCAGTCATCCAAAGATATAAAAAGGTTGTAATTTTTGATGTTTGGCTTTGATAATATATATCTACTCAGAATATTGCCATAATAATAATAGACAAGTTGTTTAACATACGTTTCATAATATAATGAATATGACATTGAAAATATAGATTAGATTAAAAATAGTAAAACTGCCCTTTTTCCGAAAAGCTCTTAATTAAAAAAATACTGATATAAGAGCTATACAATAATATAAACGCACATACATATATTATATAATGTAAAAAAGTGTACCTAACTGTTGTCGTCCGAAGCAATTAAGTAAAAAAAGTCACAATGGTCGCAACAAAACTAGTTCAAGCGCTGCCGGTAGGCTTTTGGGGCTATTTTCAGCGGTTAAGAAAAAAAAAATACTTGTAATCGACTTCCAAAAAGAAGGAAGTTCTCAATTCGATTGTATTATTTTTATGTATATTACCTTCGAACTTTTGACCCCCAGTAGGAGCGGTCCCCCAACGCGATGTATTTTTTTAGAATTATTAATACTCGTACATACTTAGGTACTTTAAGATTGAGTTTCTTTAATTGTATTTTACTTTTTTAAGGCAACTCGGGTTATTGTGTCGGGTTTTTTTTTTTAATTTTTTAATTTAATTTTTATTTCCTTTGTACATAATGCTTTGTAACTACTAATAATGCTGCTTATATCATAACTGAGCAGCACATTAGTAGTTACATATATTAATAAGCAGTACATAAGTTTAACTAATGATGAGAGTAAATACAAAGCGAATATAAATACTATAATTATTATGGTTATTACACTGTGTCATTAAATTTCACTTCAATTTTCTACTTTCTACGTCATTTGGACTGCTTTGATTTGAGTATCAGTTTTAAATCAAATTTATGTAATAATCTACGTCTGTTTGAATCTTTATGTTTTGTTACGTTTTCTTATCATAACTGAAATTGAAATACAAATTTAATTTTCAAGTTAATAAAATTACGTTAATTAAAAATTTAAATAAAATTTTATAGCTTGACATGTGCATTTACGAAATACATGAAGCAATTGTAAAAAAATCATGCTTGCATTTATACTAAGAGTAAAATAAAATATTATGACTAATTACTACTTACTACAAGGAGATTAAAATTCGTACGTAATACATAACAAAAGCAAGAAAAAAAAAAATCAACAACAGATGACAACAATTACAGTCAATTTAAGGAAGTCTCTGTTATACAATCGAACAAAACCTAAACTACACGTACACACAATCAATGGAATTTTATATCACAATAGTAATAAGTATTCAAGGAGCTAACATCAGCGGCGCCGAACAATGAAGTAGCAATCGCTGACAATCTGCACACAATGTGAATGAACTTACATTTCTGGTAAATACTTGTAAACAAGGTATTTTATTACATAGGTTCACAACATGTAAATATTAGCAATAAATCTCTTACAAACATAGATAATTTACATTTTTAAATGTATTTATTAGAGATGTTTTTACTTTTCGTTATAACGTTAAGAGATGTTCGAATTATTATTTTAGAAAGTACTCCGTTTTCTTAAATTAAAAATTAATTCTGCTTTATTATTGGATAAACATCTCTGTGACGTAAAATATCGACAAACAAATTAACAACTTATGTCAACAAAAATTATGCTATCGTGCTATAAAAATAGCTAAACGAAAATAAAATTATTTCAAAATCAATATTGTGCTTCTTTGTTGTAGCTCTTTTAGTCATTTTGTTGTGATTTAACATAAAAAAATATATATATAAACATTTTGATACATACATTTAATTTTTTTTAGATCATAGAAAATAGATTCATGTTTTACGAAACTGAACTTTCCTATCGAAGCTACTTTCCTATCGAACCTAATCTCCTAAATCTAGTAAAAAAGTTAAGTTTTTATATTTTAGTTTTTTTATTTTTATATTTGAGTTTTAGTTTTAACGACAGATCATAACCTTAAACCATTTAATATGATTCAATAATTTCATACAATTACATTACATTTTTTGCAATGCAAACTTGCGTTTCCACTTTTCGGGTTCAGGAAACGGAAATGGCAGATGGTGTGTTGGGAGTAACATCTCGCTAATTGAATGTTACGAATTCTCAACCTCACAAAAAATAAGAATAAATACCCTAATGTAAATCTATTATATAACTGCCAAAATTTTATATTTTAAAGAAAATTTTAAATATTTAGGGTTCGACCATTTCGTTCAAATTTCACTGAGGTAGGGCAGAGCAGGAAATTTACTAAGATCACAGCTAAACACTACTGTTTTCAAGCAGTATTATGTTATTGTTGGTGAGTAAGGTGAAAAGGGAATTGGGGATGGGGTCGGCAACGCGCTTGCGATGCTTATGGTGTTACAGACGTCTATAAGCTACGGTAATCGCTTACCGTCAGGTGATTCGTACGCTGGTTCGTCGCCCTAGTTACATAAACAAAAAAAAAATTGGTACAATCATAGTATGGTTATTTATACTAATATATTAGTGGATAAGAATTGCGGAAAACCGGGATGTCTGGCACGAACTTGGGGAGGCCTATGTCCTATGCAATAGGCTGACTGTAACTGTTATACACAGTAAGCCAAGTTGGTTTCTTATAAGAATTTATTGCATTATCTAGAAGTACGATCAATTTTTATTTACACACAAAATCCGATAAGTGTGTTAACAATACCAATAAATTATTTTCGTTAAACCAAAATAGTTAAAGGGAATTAGTCTAATCCTTACAAATCCTTATCCGTATATCGGTAACAGGGACAAGGAATTACTGTAATCTGTATATAATATAACAAAAAATCAGCTTTACTTGATTAATATGTATTTGAATGTGGCTTTTAATTTAATGGCTACAGGATTTTTTAATATTACCCAGGTTCAAAAAGTTTATAGTGTCTACGCATTTTTGTTTTGTTCACTTTTGAAAATATAAAGAAAACAAACAAAAAACTTTTATAAAAAAAATGATCCAAGATCCAAAATCGCTAGGGTTCAAAGATGCAAAACCGCTAGGGTTTTAAGCATGTTACCTTAGTGCAGTTGTTTTCATGATCTTTTAGACATTAATTTCGATTCGATTCAGCCTGTAATATAACTCTGGTAGACCTTTTTTTTCCATGTAGGAGAAGGATTGGAGAATAATCCACAACGCTGTTCCACTGGTTACTAGCTGCTGCACTGCTTTAGCAGATATATTCCCTAATATGAGATATATAAACAACCGGGACCGACAGCTTAACGTGCTCTCCAAGGCACGGTGTGAAGAACCGCAAGGAGAGGCATCCAAACGAATATTTGTACAAATACAAATATTCACCCCGAACGGGAATCGAACTCGCCAACCGCCGGAGTTTAGGCACCTATACGCACCACTAAACTAGAGGGGTTGTTGAGAGAGAAAGTTAATATCACTTAATTCAACATTTTCCTTTAACGGCCACTTTGAATACTCTATTAATCTCTGAATATGTTTAATAGAAATAGAATTTTTATGTAAACTTTATACAAATGATGTAAAAAAACCTATCGCTAGTAAGCAAAACCAGAAAAAAAAAAAAAAAACAATATTCAAAACTAAAATGAAACGAGAACTGTTTATTCAAATCGTTTGGATTTAAATTTAAATACGCCATTGTTTTAATATGGAATCATAGTTAATCCTGGTAGTATCCTGGTAGGTAGTACGTGGTTGCAACGACTGGTATTAAGGTTAAACAAAAACAAACTGATACCTTTAATCCCTATAACAATACGAAATTTTCGCTTCTTTTTGTCTGCTAATGCCCATGATCACATCACTAATAGGGTACATTCACAAGGGTATCACAGGAGGCACAGATTTGGAACTTTATGTCAAAATAAATATCTATCGAAGATTTAATAATTGTGTTTGCTCGCAAACGAAAAAAAAAACCGACTTCAATTACATCGACAAGTAATACAACGTAGATCGACGAAAAAATAATCAAGCAACTACGCGTTATCAAAGATTACTCAAAAAGTAGTTATCAGATCTCGATAAAATTTATATGTGGCCACAAAATAAACATCAGCTTTCGATTAAATTAAAAATTATCAAAATCGGTACACCCAGTAAAAAGTTATGCGGATTTTCGAGAGTTTTTCTAGGATGAGATTTCTCTAGGTTACCATCATCAGATCCTGGTTTCCTTATCATGGTACCCAAACTAGGAATATCCCCTTTCCAACAAAAAAAGAAATATCAAAATCGGTTCATCCAGTAGAAAGTTATGCGGTATAATACAACGTAGGTCGACGAAAAAAGCGTCAAGTAAAAACGCATTATTAGATATAACTCGAAAAGTAGTTGTTAGATCTCAAATAAATTTAAATGGGACCGATTGGCACACACCACCTTTCGATTAAAACAAAATTTGTCGAAATCGGTCTACCCGGCCAAAAGTTCTGATGTAACATACATAAAAAAAAAAAAAATACAGTCGAATTGAGAACCTCCTCCTTTTTTGGAAGTCGGTTAAGAAATCCGAGGCGACTTCTGGCGATTTTTTTATTGTAATTAAAAGGAGAGGACTTTTTACTAAGGATAATTTATTATTTAGACTATTCCCAATAAATGCTAGAAACAAATATAATCCCAGTGTCAGATTTAAAATAAACAAATAAGACTATAAAATTGATTTAACTTTGTTCGTGTATGAGACAATGCGTTATAAAGCTTAACCCGACTGTTTGTTCTCTCACATTGTACGTCAAGATCGTTAATAGCGTTGTGGAATATTTTACCGAGAATACGGTATCTTTGCCATGCACTTTTGTAGAAAATTCGTAGTTTTCTTCATATACAATTCTATTCTATGCTATTTATAATTTCTATACAAAAGATCTAAACTAGGTATATTTTAGATCTATATATTATATTCCATTGAAATCTAATCAGAATTTTGTAGAAATCAGACATTTCAGAGATAAAAAAAAACTTCTACTTGCAAGAAAAATAAAACCTACTGTCCTAGAGAATAAGGTTTAAATTTCGTTAAGGGCAAAATTGTATTTCAGTTAGAATTATGTGATAATGATCGCTGATTAAACGTATGATGGTTGCAGGATATATTATCGTTGCATTGATCTAAGGTACGAGGTACAAAGGAGATTTAGTAGACAACTTTTGCTTTTTATTGATTACTTGCAAGGTCTTTCAAACAACAGTGATCTTTCTTGTTTTGTCTAACCAGTTATTTGTTAGGGTTTACCTCAGGATCGTTAATGGGGCTATAAGCTTACGACCTCTATCTATTCTACGCATTGAAGGACCTTTTGAACCACAATTGTTGATCGTTGTTGATTGATTCTTTTCTTTGTTAGCTGAAGTTTTAATGACCTAAAATAATGTTAATTTTGACATTATTTTCTATATTTAATTGTACCACAATCTTTAATTCGTTTTTTATAGTAAAACATTTGGTCACTTTTTCACTACATTATTAATTAATAGTTTAATGAAAATAAAGACTACAGACCAATACTATTTTAAACCTGAAAAAACGACAGTTTGAATGAAAATTCTAATCAAACATTATTCTATCAATCTTCATTCGCGTATCCTTCATCCTATTTGACATTGGCGAAATCATTTATGCTCTTCTGGGACGATTGAATTTATTATACTAAAAGAATTTTAAGTAGGACATTATTGTGAACAATTTCATCCATTGGTATTTTGTTGATCCGAAGAATTAAAAATGACATCTGAACATTCTCACGACGTTATTGCATCTTATTTGATGTATAAACGAAAATACCATACAGAAATAGTATCGATATTAATGACATTGTTTTCGTGCCAAAATTATTGGAATAGCGATGTGGACGTTGACGTCCTTTGAGATTTTTACAAACAAAATATATACCTGAAAATATACGACGAGGAACCTTGCTAGGCGGATAACAGTTATAATACCTACATATTCTCTCTTTAACAGTTTATGAAATTGTATTTTTTTTTGGATTTTTTTTTGTTTTAATCAAACGTTTTTAAAACATGAAGATGACCAAGGTTTTTTTAAAGTTTGGGTTTGTGACGTATGACAATAAATCATATTTTATTTCTTCATCTCAGGTCATTGATACAATTAATAGATATTATACTTACTTACTTAAAAATATACTATATTTAAGATCATATTACATGCAAATTTGGTGGTAACAATTCTAATACAGACAAAATATTTTATCCAGACATAATAAATTACATATTTGAAAAGAGAACTCAATAACTTACTTTTTGACTTTATTTAAACATTTACGTTACACACAAAATTGAATAAAAATATTGCAATCGTTTAGACTAGGTAAATAGTTGCTTACATAGTTGTGTATTATGATTTCATTCAAGTGCGACACAGATGGACTCGTGGGCGGGTCCCCAGTGCTATGTAAATCGACTGGGCGACTCATAAAAGATGATTGTGACATTTGCGACGACCAACCCGCCTTCCGTATTGTCCGCGTGGGAACGTTTATTACACGTAAACCACATTTATTAGTATTTTCTATAGTCAATTGTATTTGAAACGATTAGGGAATCACAAATAGTAATCAGTTTCATTTACTTCCATAATTTGCGATTCAATCGCGGATAATTTTTTTGTAAAAGTTCCCAAAAAATAACGAAATAATATACATAAAAACTGATGAACGTCATAGTGGAGAAAATTTTTAATATTTCAGTTTTAGTAAAAACTATCTTATCTCACGAGATCTCTCAAAATTCGATCGACGTTTACGAAAGATTATAAAATTTGCGACTGCAAACATGAGTCACAATAATTGATAAATATTGTTTCCAAACAACATAATTGTGTTTGCTGTGTAAAATACAGTCGAATTGAGAACCTCCTCCTTTTTTGGAAGTCGGTTAAAAACATATTATACATCTAAACAGACACACAGACGAGCAGACGTCATTTATAAGTAGGATCTAAAATAATTCCTCGTCATCTAAATTGTATTATGAAAAACCTAATTCAGTGTCCGTCTCGATTTCCTATTACTAGCACTTAACGTGCTAGGGCTAGGATGCAGCAAATAAGTATCAAGTGTCCGTATGCGATCAAATACCAAACATCGTTAGTCACCGCAACGAGATAAGAATGTTTATAAATAGGTTCATCTTAAATGCAATCATATCTTGCATTACGGCGACTCAGCGCGTCAGCTACAAACAAACGTCGCGGCGGTTAGGGTTGCCTTGCCTTTAAACAATTAGTATATAGTCAGTATAACAAATTTAAACATTCATATATTCCAAATACTTCTTTATATAAACTTATTACCATTTTTGTAAGAATATAGGTAATTGTTTAGTTGGGGATAGTTTTAGTAAGGCGTTGTTTCTTTATTATTGGTGTGGATCGTCAACCCTACAACGGCCGACGCGGGCGCATCGTGCGCTGACTCACTCGCTCACGCGCACGATAATTACGACGTAGAAGCACGTGTTCCCTTTCAAGTGTTGATGACTCTACTCAATAAACGCTCCTTGTTTGCTATTGATGCTTCTTTATTGTTTTCTAATTGCACAATAATTAGTGGCAGATCTGTGTATCCTTTTAGACAGACTTTAAAACAGACTATTATTGTACCGCTATTGTATCCCTACGGTAACGATATGACAATGTGTTTGTCCTAGCAGGACTAATGGGATATGTTATGGTGGTCTGACTTGTTTACTTTATAATTATGTCATATACTTCGACGTATAGTATAGGGGATCCGCTACCGTCACTGCATTGTGCGCGCGTCTGAACAACGTAATTACGGCTAAAGACGGGGGCGCTAAAAGCTCTAGTGAACGTACGGTTAAGTCACTGAAGTGACCGATTCGCCGAGGACGGCTAGAAGTAGGTATTATGAACGAAAACATGTAATTGCAACACTTTATGGTTTCGTTTAATCATGCATAAATACGATGTCATTTTCTATTTTTAGTAATTTTGATATGATGTACCGATATCGAGTTCGTTATTCAGCTAAAAGCTTGTCAAATATACGTAATCGACTGTAACATATAATTATGTACATAACATCTAGATTTTGTTTGACACTAGCTTTTACCCGCGCCTTGCGTGTATTTTTTTTACAAAAAGTATCCTATGTTACTTCTAATACCTCCACGAATATGTGTACAAAGTTTCATGATGATCGGATCAGTAATTTTCGCGTGAAAGCGTAACAAACAAACTTACATTTACATTTATAATATTAGTAGGGATTAAAATAATGATAAAGTTATGTTGATAACACTTAAAAGTAATTTTAGATCGCTCGATCTTAACCATAAAACTATGACTATTAAAACACTCGTATAGTCCAGACCAGAATAATGCTGCTATGTTCTAATATCTAACAACGACTTGATAGATGTGTCTGACGTGCATTATGATCAATCACATCCAAAAAAATCTTCGTCGATACTCAATGTCACTAAATATTTAATAATTTAATTGCAAAAAAAAAAATGTTTTAACAATATCCAAGTCATACGAAAGATATGGATGTGCTTTTCATGAATTATAAGAAAAATCTCTTCATCTAAAATTTAAGGAATTTTTCATAGTTTAATAAAATTAAAACTACGTTAAACATATAATAGATTCACGTGTCTAATGTACAGGTATTCCGATAGTGAGAACGTAAACTGTTCGCCTGACGCGGAGGAAGTTCGTGTTATATAACACTCAGCTGCTAAATGGAACGGAACGGTGAACGAAAGCAAGCGCCGATAACTTCGTAATTGAGTATTGAATAACCAATTTCCGAAAAGCTCCGGCGAATGCTTTTAAAGGGCGGGTAAAAGATAACTGATACAACTATGTGTATATCGATATCAAAGAATATTGATTTTTATAAGTTTTTGCGTTCTCAAAATAGACTAAAAAGGAATTTAAAAAAAAACCTTTCATGAACATTGTCACATAAAACATCGAACTATATTCTTAATTGATTTGCACATTTTTGTTGTTGTTTTAATAGACAAGAAAATTACTTAGAAACGATAGACCCTGAGACATTACGAAAATTTTACATGACTCTCTTCGCTTCAGCCTGTAATATCCCACTACTCATAGGCCTCTTTCTCCATGTAGGAGAAGGATCAGAGCTTAATCCATCACGCTGCTCCAATGCGGATTGGCGGATATATTCCCGCCGCGTTGGCGCAACGGTCACAGCCATGGATTGTACCTGTTGCGCAGGCGGTTGCAGGTTCGATCCCCGCACATGACAAACATTTGTATTGGCCATACAGGCGTTTGCCGTGGTCTGGGTATTTGTGCAGTCCTTGTGGGTCTCCCCACCGTGCCTTGGAGAGTACGTTAAGCCGTCGGTCCCGGTTGTTATCATGTCCACCTGATAGAGATCGTTACTCATAGTAGGGAATTTAAATGACTACATGCAAGCAATGTCACATAGCTCATTCGACCACATGTTAGTTCGCTCATTAAATTTACTGAAACACTTGGTGTATTTAATATTGTAAGTCTTAATGATACTGGAGTACATAGTGAATACTTTATACAACTTTTACGTACATAGTAACCACAAAGTAGTAATAATAGAAAATATATGAATAACTCCAAATTCTTTAGACATTTGTTACGGTATATGTTAACAGTGCTGCCCGCAGAGTAGAATAGCATCTCCTCACGTAAGAGGCGAATATGAAATTATTCTGGAGATTCCAAAAAACAAAGAGAACCTTAAAAATGAATTACTAAGTCTTCATAAAAAAAAGTAGCTAGAATAAGATATGTGTCCCTTAGCCCCAGATATCCCGCATACAGTCTGGTTGAATGTTAAGGAATTTCGTCGATCCATCAATTTCGATAATCCCACATCAAATGATCCTAACAAGAATAGTACATTCATAAGCCTTAAAGCAGATCATTCAACTGATCCATCACTTTATAGAAACCGAAAGAAGATCGAGTGGCTTTACCTCACATCGTAAGACATGTTGACAAAATTATACGAACGATTCTGCCCGCATTATCAGAAGGCTCAATGGATATCTGGGGCTAAGCGTTCAAGTGAGGTAATTTTCTCACTTGGTCGAATTTTTTGAAAAGCGGACTCGTGTCTAAAAGTCTAATCTAAATAACATTTGTGGACTTTTAAAGCGAGCTGGGATCTTGTGGAAGGAATGTGTATATTGCATAACCCAAAAGAAGTAAAATGATTAGGAGCATATTAAAAGAGCGAAAAAATGTGTTATCCTTCGTGTTTTTATATTGTCTTAATGTTCATACTGTGGCATTAACTAATTATTAATGAAAAGTGGGACACGATAACAATAGCGGACTCGGATATAATTTACAAACGGAAAACAACAAAACGTGTTTATTTTCTTCTTTAGAAAATTCTCGTAACAAGTACTCGTAAACAAGGATAGACACTAATTATATGTATGCTGACCCTTATTCGCTTTACAAAATAATTTGATGTGGGTTAAGTAACAAAAATATAAATGCACAATTTGTCCAAAAGTAGAAGTTATTCAAAAATAATTTGACTTGCTTAATATTAACGAAAAGATATTTTTTAAGTCAAAAAGTAGCCTTCACTTCAACACTCGTTCATTTTTGCAAAGCGATTTTGAGCGTTCGCTTGTCCAGCGACCTTGGTACGTGCGACCTACCTCAATGCTAACAAGTAGCTAACATCATCTAAGCTTATGACTCTTATCTATGTATGGATAGTTTGTAGTCCCGCTCGTTTAAGCAAATTTTGTGTTTATTTTGTATAAGTATTTATTTATTTATTCTTAGTGTACACCCAAATACAGACACATATAGGAAGATACAATACAAAATGTACAAAGGCGATCTTATCGCTAAATAGCGATTTCTTCCAGATAACCTTGAGTATTGGACACAATGTCAAAAATATTGAATTATATATAAAAAAAAGTTCGTTCTAAGAAAATATAGGAAAATATACGTGTTAATCATGAAAATAAAAGTTGCGGTTTTATTATGACACAATATATAGGTACAATTTGTTGCAAGTTTACTCTAACAAAATAGTACTAGAATTTGTGGTTGGTTAAGCCACATAAAAGGTAACTTATTTATTTGAAACTTCTCGTATAAACTCAAATGAGGCGCTACACACACTAAGGAACTTGTCGTCAGTACAGCAACAAATTTTAACTAACTTACGGTTCCAGGACATTTTATATAATAAATGTCACCGAAATTAGAAACCCGTCTGCCTATCCAGTTAAATCATTACTTAGCATTATTAGATCAATGAACTTATTCATTTAAATTCGCAGAACGACCCATTTGTGTCGATTTCCGGCTTGTCTCTGATAGTACACGTGTAAATCAAAGAGCACTTATTAATTTAAAAATAGAACATGCACGTTAAAAATGAGCGCATAAATATATTTCATGACATCGTTTTGTGTGTTCTCTAGGCGGTAGATCGCAGCTCGCAAGGCCCAACTGTGACACGGCGCATATCTGTTTCTTTGTGTTTGCCTAGTCTGTTCGCAATACGACGGAATAATACATCGCTGGGTCGAAAGCGTGATATTGTTCCCGTGTATTGGTTAAAGTAGTAATGGGTAGGTCGCAACGGAGTGCTATAGAGTCGCTAGTTGAGTTGAAAGGGAGGTCTAAGATTTCTGGGCATGCTGCCAACTCGAAGCGCCACTGCTCCCACTGCAGCGTCTGTCAGAGCCATCGCAAATTTTCACTCGGGTATTCTTAATCACAATCACATAAGAATCAATTTACTCCGTAGTGTGGTTTAACGTAAAAATTGTTTTGCGTCATCTAAATGTCTCGCACATAGTCTAGGGTTTTTAATGCGAACCAACTGAAATCCGATGATAAAGATTTTTTGGGAGAGCGCGGATATATACTGCTTGTATGTTGGAAATTATTAGAACCGTTAATTAAATACCATTAAGGTTAAAATATTACGATGTAGAAATCTACTATTCAATGAATAAATATCCATTGCTCTAATATAAACGCAAATATAAAACAGTAAAAATTTTAACCTATTATGCTTCCCGCTTAAAAATCGGTCGTGCCCCAGATAGTTCATGTCGGTCATTGACATTGTACAATTCCATTTTATTCATCTCAGTACAAATATTCCGGTAAAGAGTTTTGTACAAAATTATTTCAAAAAAAAGAATTTTTAATTGAATGTGGGTTGATAGAAATAAAACTTTGCAGCTTTGATGTAATTATTTCATCAACTGTTTGATCGGCATTTTAGACATCGATTCAATTGTTGGGGTCTTGTCAGGTACGACTATTCGTACACTAGTGGTCGTGAAAATTAATTAAATGATTATCTTGATAGGATGGTGGCCACAGTTCTAGCCGCTTCGCCAGCGAACGCAGATTTTCAGTTTCAGTAAAAATTTGTAATGGTAATAAAAACAACATACACATTACACTTGTATGACGTGATTTAGGCTTTTGTGTTTAAGTTTTTGATTTTCATGCTACCGTGGGTCATTGAGTACGAAGCTTTTTAACACGTTAATCTTGTAGTAAATTTTAATGTATTTTAGAGAAGACACTTTCATAATAAATCAGATTACAATAAAAATATTCATAAGCATATTAACGAGTGATCTGAATACTTCAAATAATAAAATAAAAAATATAGAATAAAATATTCGCAGGTGGCCAAGACTGAGTCATTTACGCGTAATCAACGAGCGTTTGTTTGATATACGGCTGTTTGCTTTACTTTAAACAACAACTTACGATAAATTAGATAGATATTATTTAGACAGAATGTAATTTAAGGTTATATAAACTAAAAAACTTTTTAACTTCCTAATTAGGATATTGTATGGGATGGATATTAGTCATCATTACAGCCTATACAGTCCACTGCTGGACATAGACCTCCACAAGTTTACGCCAAAAATAACGTGAACTCATGTGTTTTGCCCATAGTCACTACGCTGGGCAAGCGGGTTGTGACCGCAGGGCTGGCTTTGTCGCACCGAAGACGCTGCTGCCCGTCTTCGGCCTGTGTATTTCAAAGCCAGCAGTTGGATGGTTATCCCGCCACCAGTCGGCTTTTTAAGTTCCAAGGTGGTAGCGGAACTGTGTTATCCCTTAGTCGCCTCTTACGACACCCACGGGAAGAGAGGGGGTGGCTATATTCTTTAGTACCGTAGCCACACAGTACATATTATATATATATATATATATATTAGTATTTATACAAATATTTTTTCCCGTCTGGTTGTCTGTTCTTTTAGGTCTCCTCACCGCGCTTCGCGGAGAGCACGTTAAGTCGATCGTTACTTAGTGGAGCAGCGTAGCGGATTAAGCTCCGATCCTTCTCCTAAATGGAGAAAGAGTATAATATACTCAACAGTAGAATGTTACAGACTAAGTCTTATCGTATCGTAACGAAAAAATATTCATTTTTTATGGTTTTTACTACCGAAGTTAATTAAAAGAAAATTACTAAGCTCGTCCCTTTCTATGAAAATATAATATTATTAGTACATCTAACATGTTTGTTCCATTACTTAATTAAGAAAATTAGTCTGATGAATTAAATCAATTATGATTTCCAACGATGGACAATGGTTTGTTTCTACTTGAACATTCTTGTTTTGCTTTAAGCTTTTTTAGCAATTAAAATTCTTATTCAAGAATCTTTATAAAAAGATAGGTGGATAAATAACACGACAAACATATTCATATTTAAACAACATAACAAAACAGCCGTGAGATAACTGTTTATGTAATTACATAGTGACTTCTAGTTTGCTGTTTTATTTATTATCTTATATATAAAATTCTCGTATTACAATGTTATCTATATACAATACTCATCCGAAATGGCTGGACACATTTTTATGAAATTTTGTGTGCATATCGGGTAGGTCTGAGAATCCGCCAACATCTATTTTTCATGCCCCTAAGTTTTAAGGGGCGGATAAAGGAGGTTAATAACATATATGGCAAAACAACGTTTGCGGAGTCAGCTAGTCTTATATATAAAATTCTCGTGTCACAATGTTAGTTACCATACTGCTCCGAAACGGCTGGACCGATTTTTATGAAATTTCGTGTGCATATCGGGTAGGTCTGAGAATCTGCCAACATCTATTTTTAATACCCCCTAAGATACAAGGGGGAGGGGAATTAAGGGGATTAATAACATAATAAGTCGGATTAGAAATGAGACTATCGCGAGAGAACGAAAGTAACCGACATAGCCCATAGAATAAACAAGTTGAAGTGGCAGTGGGCTGGCCATCTGTGTCGCAGGACTGATGGTTGTTGGAGCAGACGGGTCCTGGAGTGGAGACCGCGTCATGGCAAACGCAGTGTGGGACGTCTTCCGGCCCGTTAGACCGACGATCTACGTAAGATTACCGGTGTAGACTGGATGAGGATTGCGGAAAACCGGGATTTTTAGCGCGAACTTGGGGAGGCCTATGTCCAGCAGTGGACTGCAATAGGCTGAGCTGTCTGAATCAACAAAGCGCATACATACATACTCACGACGTAGATTAAATGTAAAAGTTGAATAAGTGTCTACTGCAATGTTCACACTAGCTATAAATTTAAAAACAATTTAATCTGTGACTCGATTAAAGAAAGAACAAACTAAGACTAGACAGTGACCATTGATTCCCAGCACGAAACGGGATTCTAGTCAAGAGATGATTTTACGGGCGTAATATAAAAAACAAAAACTAACAATTTTAACCATAATTTAAATATCATTTTTAGTGACACTTAAAAAGTATAAAATCGAATAATAATTAAAATTGAAGTCGGTAAAGTGGGGCTCAAAAAAAGGAACCTACTGGTTGATATGATTCCAATCCTACTGGTGATCAGAAACATAAAATTAGGGCGAATTCTCATTTAACGAGGATGTACAATTATTCGGACGTAGTCGATTAAAAAAAAAATTTTTTTGCACACTGACCTTTTTGAAAAAAGTTGTATTTAAAAAAAAAAAACCCCTACGTGGGGAGAATTTAGACAGTTTTAACCTTTCTATACCTGCGTGAAAAAGTGTAACACATCTACCCGCGAATAGCCTTCAGAATTGAACAAAAAAAAAAAAAAAAATAACAAAATATTACAATTTTTAAAGATTTAGTTTAAGAGCAACAATACATAGCAAATTACTGTTCTGAAATAATATTCAGTATTCTGCGTTGACCTCGGTACGATATAATTATATATGTACATCGACGGCATATATGATTTCTATTTACAGCTTCATTTCTGCTGATTTCACATAACTACTAAAAAATGTTATGCATCTCGAGCGGGTTTACCTATATTTATTTACTGACGTAAAAAGAAAATATGAACAAGAATAAAATTAAATACTATATTTAGCCTATAGTAGCTGATATCTGCGAACTTGTTTCCGTTTCTTATTACATATTTCAACAAAACGACTTCGTTACAGTTTCCTACAGTTGTCTGGAGTATTAACTGCACCTTTGCGATGTGGATGAAACCCAGATTTAAATTAAGACCTCAAAGATCACAACTATGAAATATGCATTAAGTTTTATCAAGCAGATTTTGCGTGTTCCCGGAAGAAGCGCACAGACAAACAAAAATTCTAAAAATAATTCTTTAGTCACCTATGGCGGTCATATAATGACCTATTCTATAATTATTTTATTTTTCTAGATGTGTCTCATCGATTGATATCGTCCGGATACAAATTCATTATACGTATGTAGATTATTCGTAGCTTTCTGAAACCTTACAACCGTTTAGTTCCTTGTAAAGAAACAGTCTGTCTTTATAAAAACATACAAAAATATCAATAGGTAGAAATATTACTATCATTATAATCCAATAACATTTCTGTTATGTACACTTTCAGTTTACCCAGCAGATTTTAAGGTAATTTTAAAAAATATTGTTAAAAAAGTTTCTAATATATATTTTATATCCAATATTATTGATAACTCGATACAATTTAAAACCATCAAAATAAGTGATAGTATCGATGGATTCGATAACGTCAGTGCAACAAAACAATAGGTAGTTTTAAAGTGTACTGTATTTATTTTGTATAATACAAAAATACTTAGGTTGGGTCGATATCAGACAGAACTTGGGTTATTGAAGTTTTAGCGGGTAATACCCAAACTCTTTGTTTTGGGAGAAACCAAGAAAATATATCAATCAATCGATTAATTAAGTTAATAGTTCCTTCTCAACTTTTGTAGACTATCGCCGAGTTGCACGAAAAGAAATTAAAATTTAAGTAGTGATTAAACTAATTTAATCGCAAGAACTGTATGAAATTCTTGTGATTAAATTAGTTTAATCTCTACTTAAATTTTAATTTTGTTTCGTGCAACTCGGCGTATGACAAGAAATAAATATTTCATTGCAATCAGTATCTATATTTGCATGGAACTTAGAAATTGGGCTATTAAAATGTATTATCGATATATCCTAAAAAAAAAATCCATACAAAAGTATCCTCTACGTGCTTGGGTTATACGCCACAGCTCAACTTTACATGTTCATTTTTCAACAAATTATACATTGCGCCAAAAGTAGAAAATTTAGGTCAGCTTGCTAAACTAGGATACCTTAAAATTTAATTCATCTGCACCATCGGAGCGACTGTAATCTTCCGTGTCACATAATCTGCAGTAGAGGTAAAAATAGTGCTCTCAGCTTAATTAACCGTGGACTTTATTAATGAAATTTGTATCTAAAATTGAATTACAATCGTGATAAAAGCGTTTTGTAAGAAAACTACAAAAATGGTTCAAGAATACTTCAATAAATATTATTTTAAATGTTTTATATTTAAAAACATCGTGCAGCGATATCATAGCTTTGTGCAATAAAAACTGAAATAAATACCGAATGACTAACGAACATTCGATACGTATCTTAAGTTCTCACTGACATGGATGCATCATCGCGAAGAATAGATCTTGATAGTGCCAAATATCAGCTTGGGATGATTAACGTCGCCAGCTGTCCCTCAGCTAACGAGCCAGGCAGACTGAGCATTAATTACTGTGGTTACTGACCCTCCTGAGATACGAAACATGATATCCTCAGTACTTCAAACGGATTATAAGAATGAAATATCGATTGAAGGTTGTCGATTGCGTCATACTAAGTCCAGACGGTCAAATAAAATTTTAACACGATTATATTTAATATGCTAGTTTATTTTTGATGAATGAAGGTTTTTTTAGATTAATTTGGTCAATAGACATAATTTTTCTAATAACTTACACAAGTTATTTACGTTTATTATGAATAAGAATATTATCGTAATTATGATACAATATAAAACCTAAAAAAATAAAATTATCAAGAACAAAGAACAGTATCAGTCAAGGGCGCAAACGCATTTGATATGAAAGATGGGCTCATTAATAGTTTAAAAGCAAGCATAATATGATAACTCGCGTTACACGGAGGACGCGCAGTGCGATGACCCCATCGTCCGTAATTGATTAGATTCATCATTTTAGCTTTTATAAGTTACTCATTTTATAAAATCAAACAGACCTAAACTAAAACAATATTTCTGTTACCAATTTATTCAGTCGGATACCAGTGTTATTTCAGTCAGTTTGGTAATATTTTATATTGTACATAGAGCTGAAAATTTAATTTAAAATGCTAACAAAGCCAATATTATACTGTAACATTATGTACAAATTAATTATCATCTTTGATGTAGATGATAAAACAGTATATTCAAAGAAAATATAAGATCCAAGAATCTAAATGATCTTTAATTATAATTAATCAAAAATGAGCTTATTATATCTTTAATAATGATTTTACGACAATGCTTAATATATATATACTAATTTACATCCAAATGATAACAATTATTTTAAAAGGTATTATGATGATCATGAGAAGAATATTTAGATAAAAAAATTTAAGTAATATACTTAATTTGTAAATTTATTGAAAAATATTTCGAAGAAATTTAAATAAGTATAAATTCCATTTTCGACATTTTTAAATGTAATTGACTAAAATATTTTTTTTATTTGATTCCACCGTTACCTAACATACTTTATTTTAAAGCATTACTGAAAAAAAAAATCAGAGTAATTATC
Organism: Melitaea cinxia; assembly: GCF_905220565.1. Taxonomy (NCBI): domain Eukaryota; kingdom Metazoa; phylum Arthropoda; class Insecta; order Lepidoptera; family Nymphalidae; genus Melitaea; species Melitaea cinxia. The sequence continues at coordinate 14,579,739 of NC_059403.1, forward strand.
CAAGAAATGATGTAAATTATTTGTACATTAGGTTTAGCAACAAAATTTATTTTATTAATTATAAATAATTATTATATATTCGGGCTGTTGAAATAACTTATAATGGCCTATATCCAACGACATCTATTAGTATAAAAAATTAATTTGTTTTAAAACTATTATAGCCAAAAGTAATAATATCACTATTTAAAAACAACATATTTATAGAAAAAATTATAGCATTATGCATACACATATGCATTACAGGAAATAAATATTATATGTGTAACAGAATATTATTAACTTTTAAAAGCCTTACCTTACAATCCTTGTGCCTATAGCACCAGGTGCAACCAAACAGTAGTCCTACAACAGTGAGAACCAATGCCAACGCTGGCAGTGATGTGTACAGGTTGCTTTCTGAATTCCATTCTTGTCCCTCTGAACCAGTTCCTTCTGTAATATTAAAAAGGGTATTATATATTCAAAATATATTCTTAACGCACTTCAAAATAAGCAACAGGTTCTTTTTTAATAATTTAATTTGATTAAATAAATAAAATAAATAAATAAATAAAATAAATAAATAAAATAAATAAATAAAATAAATAAATAAATAAAATAAATAAATAAATAAATGTTTTTATTTTGTGTATCACCTTATAAGGTTATGAAGTAAAAGTTATAACTTTTTACTGAGTGGATGGATTTTGGTGATTCCTATTTTCAATTGAAAGCTGGTGCTTGTCATGTGGTCCCGTTTAAGTTTGATATAGATCTAATGAGTACTTTATGAGTTATCCCTATATGTGTACTGCACTATACTTCTCTTTTTGGTCGTTTTTTTTATGTGAGCAAACACAATTATATAAGAAAGGAATTTGTGTTCCAAGTAAACTTTATTCTATTAAAATGGAAAAAAAAATACACTCTAAAACACACACTAAAATACACTCGAAAAATCTCACACTTAACCTACAAAAGTAAGTCAGTTAGTAAGTTCAGCCTATTGCAGTTTACTGCTGGACATAGGCCTCCCCAAGTTCGCGCCAGACATCCCGGTTTTCCCGGAAGTGAACCTACCAAAGAGGTCAAATTAATACTTTTGAAACTTTTATTTTAAATTTAGCGTACAATTTTCTTTACATTATATACGTGCTTAAATCCATCTTACTGCAAGACTTTTTCTATATGAAATAGACTTAAGTAACTTCAGTTCAATTAAATTAAAACCTATAATTTAAAAATTTTGTTTAAAGTTTCAAAAGCAGTCACTTGACTGAATGGTTAATTTTAAAAAAGACAGACTTTAACGTTGGTAAAAATTTCTACCAATTACGTTCATTATGTGACAGTATATAAAAAACTAGGACATCAAAAAATCTATTTTTTATTTATCAAAGTACATGATTGTCAGTTAAACAGTTTTTACTAAATAATTTGTTAATCTTTGATTGTAGCTAATTGTAATGTAAAAAATTATCTTAAGTTCTAGCCATGTGTATGTTATTTATGTATGCTGTTAGTTACTTAAGTTGAATGTAGTTATAACTTATAATTTAAGTTATGGTCAGACTTTACTGTTATTTTTTTTACTGATTTTATGATGTACTTAAAATATGGTGTATACTTTATTTGGTATTCTATAAATAAATAAATAAATAAGTCATACATATTTGGATGAACTTACATATACCTTTGTTTTAAAATCTTGATAATCTATATGAGTAAATGGTTTTTTTTTTGTTTAGTTATACGGCTAAAACTACTGAACCCATCAGAATAATACTTATACCATAAGATGCAGCGTGTTTCGCAAAAGGTTTTATATGTATATATGATGGTAGGGAATTAATAAATAATGAAACAAATTTTAGATGTGTATAACTGTCAAATTGTTTATGTGTTGTTTAATTAATATGAAGATAAACAAAAATATTTCAAACAAAAGTAATTGTTTGTATAGAAATATTTTATTGGGAAAGAAAAATAATGAAGTGTTTGTTAATTCGAGCTATTTTCTATTATATGTAATACATGTATTTATTTCACAAACAATGTTTTTGATGTTTTAATTTCAAATCTAATATTCTAATTTTCACTATTTTAGTCATATATCCTTTAATAGATTATTTTTAGAAATAATTATATACAATTTAATTGATAAATATAGAAATTTAAGAATTTATATTACTTATACATATACTACCCACATTTGTTAAAGTTAATAATGATATTACTAGTCATTAGGAAATAACATTAGTTTCTGCAAAAATTCAGTTTAGAATATAATTAAAGTATGAATAGAAAGTTGAATTTGTAATAGTTGTTAGTGAAAAAACATTGTTTTCTATTAAAATGACTTACCGTGCGGGTAGACCCGCAGTACTGGGTTAACAGGCAATCCTTGTACGAATTGAAGGCCGGTAGAGGCCAAAATTAAAATCACCCATAACACAGCCATTATTTTTACATTATTAGCACAGCCGTATTATTTTTCGTTTCATTATTTATCATTTTAATACATCACCACAACACAAAAAATACACGGTCCCTGACAGGTTTACACTATTGAAAAAATACTAAAGCACTAAACAATATAGATCATAAAAATTACGCGCAATAAACATTTTCAAAGTCTAGATAATTTTTAGTACAAGAAATATAAAATTTATTAAGATTTTCGTACACATTTACATATAAATTGCGCAACCCACAGCTGTACAGAACGCCATTTTCGATTTCGATGTTTACAGTTCAAACGATAATGTAGTTCTATTTTGTGAGTTGGTAACATAAAGTAAAACTATGCAACAAAAGTGCTGATCAGAAATAGTTTTAACACTGTGTATTATATTATGTCAAAGTGGTCATCAAATCACCGTATTACGTATACTATAATCATTTAATTTATATATATTTCAATTTTGTAGTATGCTTATTTTGTGTAAGAGGCATAAAAACAATAGTGTTGTCAATGTCAGTTGTCAAAACTTAAAAAAATGACCTAACAGAAGAAAACATTAAAAAACGACTGTCGCTAGAAAACTACTTCTAAATCTAAAAATGTGTTTTTAATAATAGTTTGAAAAACTGAAACGTTATCTATAAATGAATATAATAGTAGCTTAACCTGAGTCATCCTAACGGATGCTCTTATGATCTCGGCAAAATACAAATAACCTCCAAACACATGTACGGTAAAATAACAATAGTTAGTAGAGTAGTTAGAATAAATAATACCCGTTGCTACTCCAAGGACAGTAGTAAAAAATTGTTGGAATTTCTAGCCAGCATGCCAAAAGGTAATTCGGAAAGAATTTCCGGCGCACAACGTCAAAGACAACTAATAACAAAAAAGTCTGAAAAATATGGCCCCAGTACAGTTTACTTACAAGTGCTCGGTTCTGGGGCTAGAGGAGCTCCTAATACCCTTTATTTATTTACTGATCAAAAACGGTAAGTGTACTTATATAAAAAAAAATCTGTTGCACCACAATTACAAATTGTTTCTTTACATATGTGTTTTATGTACCTATACAATAATAACTTAAAATTGTAGTTACTTATTTAACTGTGGTGAAGGCAGTCAGAGGCTTGCCCATGAGCATAAAGTGAAATTATCAAGACTGGACCATATTTTTATTACAAACAAGACTTGGAAGAACATTGGAGGCCTTCCTGGTCTGTCACTTACACTTCAGGATGTCGGAGTGCCAAATATAACCTTACATGGACCTGATGGATTGGTAATATATTGACTGACAAATTTTTAACTTTAAAACAGTGTTATTACTTATTATTACTCATTAATGAAAATTCTGAATACTTTTCTTTTTTAGGATGAATTATACAATGCAACCAAAAGGTTCGTCATTATGAAAGAAATGAACGTTACAATGGCCAAATGTAGCCCCAGCACTGACTTTGAGGATAATGTAATGACTGTGAAATATGTTCTCCTGTAAGTATAGAATTGGAATACATATGTATTTGAAACAACCGATCTGGTGTAGTGGTGCAATTAGTCACCAAAAACACCGACGTTTGCAGCATCGATTCCTGCTATGGATGAATATTTATATTTGTAAAATATTTTTTTGCATTTTGATGTCTGATATAAATATTCTTTTTGTTGTTTGGGATGTCCCCTAGCCCGTTGGACTGACAATCTACGTAAGATTGCCGGTGTGGGCTGGATAAGGATTGCGAAAAACCTGGTTGGTCTGTTCTTGTAGGTCTCCTCACTGTGCCTCATAGAGCACGATAAGCCATCGGTCCCGGTTGTTATCATAAATACCTGATAGCAAATGTTACTCATAGTAGGGAATATATCCGCCAACCCGTAGTGGAGCAGCTAACCTGACCCAACAGTTGGATGTTACAGGCTGAATGCTATGCAATGTATTTGGTATACAAGGATAAATACAGTAATACCCCAGACTTACGCGATAGGTGGGACTGAGCGCTATCTGCGTAAGTCGAATTCGCGTAAGTTGAGTTTTGCAGGGTACTTTTCGTAATTGATCTGACTGTCGATTCCCAAAAAACACAAAATCGTAACTTATGTACCTACGCGCCGATTCCGCACTAAACGTCTGTGCCCGTTGTAAACTGAACGAATAATAATGCGGGTGGGGGGAGTCAAACAAAAAACGAATAGACGAGAAAAGTAAATCGCGTAACTCCGAATTCGCGTAAGTCGAGGTAGCGTAAGTCGGGGTATTATTGTATAGTATAACACTTGTGTTTTGTATATCTGTCTTTATTTATTACTATAATGTTTTTTAAATACTGAAACTTTATTATACTGCATTATAGTAACTGTTCATTTATATATATTTAATTATCTATGTATTATTTATGTGCATATTTATTACAAAAAGAATATGTATATCTACATCAGCTGACTGTTACCAAAAACAAAAATTAAATTGCCTACCTTAAAAACAGTTGAATTATGTTATAATATTTGTTAATATTAGTAGAGATTAACGAGAATTATTTGAAACCTGACTTAAATAGCTACATATTGATGATCCAGTATATTTATCTTAAATAAAATGTATTAAAATGTTTGTAATATCTACTAATTAATGATCATGTTGTTTGTATTCTCAGGGGACAACAGGATAAAATTTTCAAAACGGATTCAACACCTATTGCTAAGAGACCAAAGCTTGATGGTTCTCCGGACAGTGAATTTGAGGAATTTATTCATGACGATACTGACTATTATGGGAGAGAACCTAAAAACCCACAGGAGCATAAGAATAAACAATCTAAAACAAAACACAAGGTTCCTAGCAAAGGTACATGGTGTTATATTAAATACTAAAATCATTTATTTTTGACATAGGATTAAATGTAAAAACATGAGTGGAGCACACATTTTCTCTACTGGACTGAGCACTGTTTTGTCCAGCTGAAAATATAAAAAAGAAATATAACAATAAATCATTGATGATGCATCATCATGATTGATGAATCATATTCAAATGATATGATGCATCATATTCAAATGATATGATGCATCAACAATATATTACCTTTTGAAAAAGGATTATTTCTTTTGTAAAATGCTTAGTGTTTGTGTTATTTTTTTTTTTGTAACAATTTTTGATGTGATAACGTCAAAAATATGATGAATGCCAGCTGCGTGCACAAAAAACGATAACTCATTGTCGCGTTACGTTCATCGTAGCGATACGCTCATTGTAGCGTTACGCTTATTGTCCCGTCACGCTAATTGTACGCTTCCAGCGCATCTATCTCTCCCACTCGATTGGCCTATCGTCCGAGGAGATGTTTTGTTATATAACGTTGTCACGTTAAACAAACTACAGATAACCAATTTTTTTTAGTAATATCCACTTATTTATTATAAAAAAATATTTCTAACAGTCGGATGTTACTTGTAACACAAGCATTAAGTTGCTTATCATAGGAACAGATGACCATGTGTGTATGTTATATTTATTTATTATTATTTTGTCATTGCACAAATTAAATCCATAGTTGATGTGGGGTCAACTTATTATTGTCAGTCATTTTTGATTAATGGATATTGTATTTTTTATTTTAGATCCTCTTAAGGTAAAGAATGAAAAAGTTTTGAATGAACTTCAAAATCATAGTCATTGTACTGTGGCGTACATTTGCACATTAAAGGTCAGTTCAGGACTAGTTTTTTATGTTGTCTATAAATTAATAGATATGAATTTTAATTAAGTGAAAAAGTATATATATTATTTATATTGGTATGCCTTATATTTGCAGAAACGTCTTGGTACCCTCATTCTAGAGAAATGTGTAGAATTGGGTGTCAAACCAGGGCCTATGTTGGGGCAGCTGAAGAGTGGTCAGGATGTAGTTTTACCTGACGGTAAAATTGTAAGGTCAAAAGACGTCAAGACACCTGATGATCCTGGACCAGTTTTTATTGGTAAATGATGTATTATTTATATTTTTAATAAGATAATGCCAGTGTTACTTCAGCTTTTACAGTTAAAACTGTTCAAATTAGTCATAGAACTATTATTTTTTTATTTAAAATGTTCCTTTGCAAAAGAGTATATTGTATGTAATTTGAATATATTTTTAAAAATATATATTTAAGAGAGGATATCAAAATACCTACCTAACCTAATGTAAACAGTAATTGCCAATAGAAATGATAATACAACACACACACACCAGATAGCCATCCTTACTCATAGCAGGGAATATATCTGCCAACCCGCATTGGAGCATCTGGTGGATTAAACTCTGATCTCTCTCCTACAAAGGGAAAGAGGCTTATGCCCAGCTGTTTATTTATTACAGACTGAAGCGATAGTATCGATAAATATATGTTTTTTTTTAGTGCTGGAAGTACCGGATTTGTCGTATTTGAAGGAAGACGACTTTGCTGCACATTTCGACAATGGTACTAACCCACCTGAGAGTGTTCCCGCAGTTATAGTGCATTACACAACTCCACACGTTTTTAACCATCCAACGTAAGACATTTATAATTAACCAAGTTTAAAAAAACTCCTTACTCAGTGTACCGATTTTGATCAATTCTTTTTTATTATTCAAAAGCTGTTGTTTGTAATGTAGGCAGGCAATTAAATATGAACGACACCTGACTACAAATTTTTAAATTATACCTATTAATGCGTATGTCAATCATTACAGCCTATACAGTCCACTGCTGGACATAGGCCTCCACAAGTTACGCCAAAAATAACGTGAACTCATGTGTTTTGCCCATAGTCACCACGCTGGGCAGGCGGGTTGGTGACCGCAGTACTGGCTTTGTCGCACCGAAGACGCTGCTGCCCGTCTTCGGCCTTTGTATTTCAAAGCCAAAGTTAGATGGTTATCCCGCCATTGCATCGGTCGGCTTCTTAAGTTCCAAGGTGGTTGTGGAACCTTGTTATCCCTTAGTCGCCTCTTACGACACCCACGGGAAGAAAGGGGGTGGCTAAATTCTTTAGTGCCGTAGCCACACAGCACAATGCGTATGTAAATGACTTCAAATATGTTGATGATGTTATCAATTTAGAACTTTTTGATTTAAATTGAAGTTAATTTTATTCATTAAATTGGCTAGGGCAGTAAAGAATATAGCCAACACCTCTCTTCCCGTGGCTGTCGTAAGAGGCGACTAAGGGATAACACAGTTCCACTACCACCTTGGAACTTAAAAAACTGACCTGTGGCGGGATAACCATCCAACTGCTGGCTTTGAAATACACAGGCCGAAGACGGGCAGCACGTCTTCGGCCTGTGTATTTCAAAGCCAGTACTGCGGTCACCAACCCGCCTGCCCAGCGTGGTGACTATGTGCAAAACACATGAGTTCGCGCCATAATGTCTGGCGCGAACTTGAGGAGGCCTGTGTCCAGCAGTGGACTGCGATAGGCTGAAGTGATGATCATTCATGAAATATTACAAGCTTGTGAGCTTTAGCCAACTATATTTTATACACTGTGATCAGATGTGTGACGAGACCTATCATTACTTATTAATTGACCACAGATCATTCAACTGTCTTGATAAATGGATTGACTATATTGAATATAGTCCTCCGATTCCTTTTTCTCAAACCCACTTTCTAAATAAAAAAAAAAAAAACGATTCTGTCTTCACAAGAACATTTGAATTTCAAACATGTTTGATTTTGACTAGCCCCATTAGCGCAGTTTGTAGTGCCCTGCTTTCTGTTCCGCGCGTTGCGGGTTCGATTCCCTTCTGAGTCTGAGTGTAATATGTGTATTTATGTATGTATTATTACTATGTATATTTATTAAAAAAAATATTAAGCTATAACAGTTGGCTGTTACCTGTAACAAGCATTAAGTTTCTTAATATGGGAACAAACGGCTGTGTGTGTACGTTATAAGATATTTATATTTATATTATATTTTTAACGGTTAACGATAATAGCTGATTCTTTATAATGACCTCACAGTTACCGCGCCTTCATATCGAAATTCGGGTCATCGACCCGCCACTTAGTCCTGAACACTCAGAACGCTTGTCTCGGCTCGGAGGCAGTCCATCGCTCACAACAACGCCTACACCTGCTAGACGCAGATATGTTTCCGCTACTAAGGGACGCGTCCATACCCGCGCTGTGGGCCCCCGGCCGCCCGGGCCCCCAGCTGGAGGGGGCCCGGCTGAGGGGCCTCGAGGAATTGAAGAACAAGGTAAATGTAACTTATGTATTGATTGACTTAAATATATTTATTGATGAGTGGTCTATATAATTAAAAATATTGTCTTATTGGTTGGAGGTTAACTTGATGCTTCTGCTTTACTAATGTGATTGATATTGATATTATTAAATTGTATTAATATTGATATTATTAATTTGGCACGGTTTCATGGCTGCTTATAAGAACTCATCACATCAAGAATTATAGTAATAATTTCTTTGAAAATTAAAAATAAAATATATAATTGTGAATGATAGACTATTCATCTTTGGTTTCCAATAATTATTCTGATCTTATTATATTGTTTTTTATTTTACAAATCTGTTATACTTTAAAATTTTAAATAATAGAATTGTAAACAAATTAATCTGTGTACATTTACAGAAATAATAAAACGAAAAGGTACATTTTTAACTGCAAAAACTCTTTAAAATATATTAATCTGTAAAGTTATGTTCTGTGCTTTTATCCCTTTAACAATAATAATGAAATTAAAACTACTAATCTTCTCGGTAAACTTCTATTCTTCAATTATGTAAAAATATTATCTGCAATAGATAAACGCTTGCTCTACAGCTGGGTATGTACTTACGCCTGTGTGTTTATTAACGTGTACTAATATATATATAAAAAATATCTTTTTAGTGTTGTTAGTTACTTATATATGTAGTTTAGTATTGCATGATCGGTGTTGGGAACAGTAAAACGGTTTTATAGATCGCTGTCGCGCAGTTCCAGAACATTATAAACATGGAGGGTTCCGGGGGAGACGCTGACTTGAACGCGACAGATTCGTCTGCGAAGCTTGACCTCATAGCTGGACGCACGCTTATGATGATCCACTTGAGGCCTAAGAAAGAACTTGATAGGTAAGTCTTAATAGTAATTTATACCCTTCATTTATACTCACTAGCTAATTCGGCTCCGTCGGCAGCTAAATCGTACCGTCAATTTTTTTGACGTGACAACGTTTAGTAAATCGATGAACGCCGGCGGTATGCACGAAAAAGGATGACTCATTGTAGCATTGCGCTCATTGTCCCGTTACGCTCAGTGATAGTATATAGAATATCTTCTTCCACTCGATTGGCCTATACGTCCGAGCAGATGTTTTGTTATGACGTTGTCACATTAAACAAACCAACTTTACAGACAACCAATTTTTTTTTATATTTCCAAATTGCACTTTTTATATTAAAATTGCACATTTCTTTCTAACAGATCTGCAGAACCCAAACTCCACATACAAGAATACATTCAAGAAGCGATGGACGTAGACGGATTTGTTGAAAGTCTTGAACATTTCCGGAAAATAGTTGAAAACATTCGTTACGGTAAAAACCACGTTCAAAAGGAGTACCCAAAGGTCATTTTTCTCGGAACGGGGTCTTGTATACCGAGCAAGACTAGAAATACCAGCGCAATCGTTCTCCAAATTGAGTAAGTTTAAAATATTAATTAATTAATCATTTATTTGTTGTGGCCATTGCCACTCATATAAATAAGGATGTAAGTATTTAAAAAAAGGCAAAAGAATAAAGAAGAAACTTAATTTTTCTGAAAGGTCATTGCAAAACTATAATTCATTAATTAGTAGCCTTACTTTATAATTAATTAATTAACCGAAAAATAAATCGAATTTGTAAAATGACGATTCAGAAGTGCCTTTGAAGCCTGCCAAATAAAGTAATCTTTAATATGTCAGAAGAATTATATTATTTTATTTTTCAAATATTTTGTTCCCTTATTGACTTTTTGTTATCCATAATTCTATACAAATAAACTTCATGTATAAAAGAAAATTTATCTGGTCTTTATAGCGAAAATAGTTCCATGTTACTGGACTGCGGTGAAGGCACATTCGGGCAACTTGTTCGCTTCTTTGGACCCAAACGAGTTAATGCCTTCCTGAGGACACTGAAGGCTGTGTATATTTCACATTTACATGCAGATCATCACATTGGTAAGAATCGTGTTATCTTTCACTTCCCAAATTATTTGGTTCATTTGGGTGAACAAATGAAAAATTATTTGGTTCATTTGGGTTCATTTGGGTTATAAGAAATTAACATTTTGTATTTACTAATTATTATTTTCTCATTGTAATTAAATATATCCAAGCATATTTTAACAACCGCTCTGGTGTAGTTGTGCATATAGTCGACTTAAAAACCGATGGTTTGCCAGTTCGATTCCCGCTCAGGATAGATATTTGTATTTGTACAATTGGATGTCTATTCTTGTGGATTTCCCTATCGTGCCTCGCAGAGCACGTTAAGCCGTCGGTCCCGGTTGTTATCATAAATATCTGATAGCAATCGCTACTCATAGTAGGGAACATATCCGCCAACCCGCAGTGGAGAAGCGTGGTGGAATTAGCTCCAATCCTTTTCCTTAATGTCGAAAGAGGCCTATGCTCAGCAGTGGGATGTTACAAGCTGAATGTATACATTTTTAAGAATATGCTCTTTAAGCACTTGTTTATGATAAAAGAATCTTCAACTTGATAATTTTTGATACACTTGAAAGTTATTAAAACAAAAAGAGCTGTGAAACTATGCTATGGCTCGCCTAAGTAATATAATAGACTATGCACGATCTTCAGCAAAGTGTTGCGCATGAGCCCACAAAGGTTTCTGAGTTGGTAGGACCAAAAAAAAAAAGCGTAACAACGCGCGCAGGGTACAGCTAGTTTGATAAATAAGACTTATAAATCTAATATTAAATTTTATATATCACAATTCATAATGCCCCTATTACGGATTAAGTACCAACCATTTCCTTTTATAGGAGACATGCTTTAACCCAAAGTTTCCAGTATTTATTTGTTTAATTACTTTTTCAAGTTGTAAAAATAGTAAGAAAAAAATGTGTTTCGATAAATAAAACAAACGCCATTTATTATACTATAATAAATGGCGTTTGTTTTATAAATAAAAAAAGAATAATTTATTCATACTAAATTTTGGGTTAAAAGCCTTAAATTAATTTTACACTCCAGGTTTAATAGGTGTTCTACAAGCGCGTCGTGAGGCCTTGGAAGAAGTTAGTTCTGCAACACCCCCCACCCCGTTATACTTACTGGCGCCCGGACAGATCGTGAGCTGGCTGTCCGTGTACGACCAGCGATTTGAGAGCATACGGGCTGACTTCACTCTCATACCTAACCAGAGTTTGGTAAGACTTAATATACAATGTATTATTGAACTAGCGCCATAACGTGGCCCACACCATATAGAGATATATGAAGGTATAAAATATGATCAGTTGTCAAAATTTCAGTAAGTTGACTGTACTTTATTGTTAATGTTGCCTGTTCTTAAATTTCTTCATAAATTCGTCTGTAATTTTTTTGTAGTTGGAAGACAAACAAATCGAAAGCACGAACCCGGAGATGACGTCAGCAGTTCTGGCCAGTATTGGAGTCCAGGGTATCAGGACCTGTCCAGTGTACCACTGCCCTAATGCCTTCGGCGTGGCCATACAAGTGGATCAGGAATATAAAGTGACCTACTCCGGAGATACCATACCCTGTGACAACCTTGTTAAAATTGGTATAGCCTTATTTCTTTTAACGATTTTACTTGTACTGAAAATTGGTCTAAACAAATGACAGTCTCCGTAATATTAATTTTTTTGCAAAATTGTTTGACTTCGAGATAAATTTTGATCATATAAAAAGGAATAATTAGAATTGATAGAAATGTCACGTATCACGTGTCACGTCAGAAGAAATAGTCTGTGCAATTCACACACGGCAGAAGTGAAACTTCTGAAAAGTAGCTTATGAGAGATATTTTTCACTGAGAACATAAAATACTGTGTTCTATCTTATTCTGTCATTGACCTCATTGTATACATTTATGTGTTTTTCTTTATCGTGAAAAAAGAAAATCTTAGAAGTAAAAATGTCTGAAAGAGAAATGTGTAAGGAGCATTATTGCAAAAGCAGAAATTTAATCTATGCAATCTATTAAGGAAATGAACAGAACGGAACATTTGATATTTATAATTTAAACATTTTAGGTAAAAATTCAACTCTTCTGATCCATGAAGCAACAATGGAAGACGATTTAGCAGACGAAGCTCGTACTAAAATGCACTCGACAACTTCTCAGGCGATAGACATCGGGAAGGAGATGAACGCCAAGTATACTGTACTCACTCACTTCAGTCAAAGATACGCGAGACTGCCGAGACTAAATCCTCACATATTGAACGATAATAACACTGTTGGAATCGCCTTTGATAACATGCAGGTTAGTAGCTGTCGAAGCGGCGTAATGATTTTCAGCCCTTGATTGGAAAGTAGTATTAGGTTTAATCGCCATCTATTAGCAGATGGTGTATTCCGTAGCTGTGTCAGCTATCCGTTAAAATATTGTTCATATATTTGGCAAAAGATAGCGCTAAAAGTCGTGAAATCCACTGTCTCACCTGTCTTTTGTACCAGATTGTTTTGAAGGTCGAAACTTAGCATTTCCATGCTTTTCTTCCATAAAGTTATAGCTAATTATTTAGGACGTCTAGTTTTTACATAGATCAAATAAACTGATTATGAAGTAAAAAAGAGATTTAAGTGTGTACTGTGTGGCTACGGTACTAAAGAATATGGCCACCCCCTCTCTTCCCGTGGGTGTCGTAAGAGGCGACTGAGGGATAACACGGTTCCGCTACCACGATGGAACTTAAAAAGCCGACCGGTGGCGGGATAGCCATCCGACTGCTGGCTTTGAAATACACAGGCCGAAGACGGGCAGCAGCGTCTTAGGTGCGACAAAGCCAGCCCTGCGGTCACCAACCCGCCTGCCCAGCGTGGTGACTATGGGCAAAACACATGAGTTCACGTTATTTTTGGTGTAAAATTGTGGAGGCCTATGTCCAGCAGTGGACTGTACAGGCTGTAATGATGAAAGAGATTTAAGTCCAGTTTCTATATTCAAGAAACGATAAGTTTTACTTTCTAACGTGAACAGTCGTTTCGAATACTAAAATGTTCGAAATTTAAGTTTGTTAGAAAAACCAATCAATAACAACCTAAAAAAGTGTCTAGCAAATCTCTCTTCGGGTAGTGATGTAAAAACACGTTCTATGTTATTGTATTTGTTTTCAGATAACTATGAGCGACCTAGAACTCCTTCCTCACATATATGCTCCTTTACAACTAATGTTTGCCGAACATTGTGTGGAATTAGAATTAAAAGCGGCGCAACGAGCGCGACAAAAGGAAAAACGGCCATTGTCTCCTAATCTGCCCACTTCCGGTGCTATCCGGAATTATTCAACAGATAAAAAACAAGATGCCATAGAGAATAATGGAACGATAGATAATATGGTCATAGATAAACAAAACGGTGAAGATTTTACAAGTAATGACTCTAGTAACAGCAGTTAGCTGATAGTTTTAATTTGAATTAGACTTGCTTTTCATCAATGAGATATCGGTTGTAATTGTAATTAATTGTTATTTTTATACTTTTAAGCTATTAATATCCGGTCATTGAAATGATGAAGCCATATTGTCTCATTTTATTCTCAGTAGTTTAATAATTGATCTTCAACATCATCTATTAGCAAAAGTTGCTAATTTCATCAATAGTGTGTTACATAGTTATGTATAACACATAATATCAGTGTAATATATTTTTTTATTGTTGAAAGAAAAAGTCTTTTATTATTTTGCCCTGTTATACACTGCAACATAAATAGTTTATATACAAAGTCATTATGTAGTCTTAGGTTTATATAAAGATTATTTACTTGAAGCTGCAAAAACAGTGAATTTAGTCTACAAGGGTCGAATAATTGTAGATGATGTAATATATACTGCAATAAGTGAAAACAACTTTCCTCCTAAGCTTTTACTTTTTTAATAATATCTTATAGCCTATAAATAAATAATATATTCAGATTAATATCTATTGATTTTGGTTATTTTTAGCAGTATAAATATAGATTAATTAAATTTATTATTTATTATTATTATTATGTTGTCATGTGAGTTTTCTTTTTGAGAATAAATTCTTTAAACCTAAACCTAAATTTACAGCTAAGCGGAAGAGATCACCATCTTGTTGCTCACGTACTTCTGCGCAGTACCGAGACAGTCTCGCGTCCCGTTAGTTTTTTAAAAATACTTTTCAATAGTCTGTTTTATATGTAAATAAAATATAATTGTTAAAATTATCGTAACATACAAATAATTTAACAAGGTTAAATTATTTTTAGCCTGTGTAGATTTGTTTAGTGACGCCGCGTTGGCGCAACGGTCACAGCTATGGATTGTGCCGGTTACGCTGGCGGTTGCGGGTTCGATCCCCGCACATGACATACATTTGTATTGGCCATGCAGGTGTTTGCCATGGTCTGGGTGTTTGTGCAGTCCTTGTGGGTCTCCCCAACGTGCCTCGGAGAGCACGTTAAGCCGTCGGTCCCGGTTGTTATCATGTACACCTGATAGCGATCGTTACTCATAGTAGGGAATATATCCGCCAGCCCGCATTGGAGCAGCGTGGTGGATTAAGCTCTGATCCTTCTCCTACACGGGGAAAGAGGCCTATGCCCAACAGTGGGATATTACAGGCTGAAGCGTAGATTTGTTTAGTAGTTTGTTAATTTTCATCAAAAGAACTATTGTATTTGGTTTAAAAAAGACGTTTTTATAATGTATTTGAATTTATCATATTATCTCTTATACTTATAGGATTAAGGCAAGAAAGAAACCGCAGCCTATCTGCGGAAAGAACAAGCGAATGTCGAAGTAAATCCTGCTCACCGACTAAAACTTTTAATAGAAATTTTATATCGAAACGTAAGCTGGACAATGTGGTCACATTATACTGATTACTGTGTTTAGTCATTGCTTGTACCCTAATTTATTTTATTTGATAATTTAGAGTCGCCATCTAGTGGCAGCGCAACTCATTCTCCTGCAAGGTCCGAAGCTTCCACTCGTAACGGTAAAACGATATTATGTACTTAGTATGAATGTATCTATATATTTATTTCAGATACTGACATTTGGAGTAATAATAAACAAACGTTACCCAATTTCAAATATATGAAATTGATTACTTAAAATTATTAGGAGAGATTTTAATAGTTATTTCAAAATTAGAGATTAGATACATTATCGGGAGAGTAAACTGTAAAACATCGCACTATGATCTATCCGTGTCAGGCATAGCAAGAAAGATCAAAGAGAATAATAAATAACATTTGTACTAATTATACTAGTATGTCGTATTTAAGGTAAAAAAGGGATTGTAAAAAATCTAGAATGTAAAAAAAATTGCGATTGTTTAGCTCTTAAGCATTTGCAAATTCGTATGTTTAACATTTTTGAATATTTTACAGCTCGTGCCACTCCACCGTCGAATATAAATAAAGATGTCAAAGAAAATCTTAAAAACTCTTCCAATTGTAGCCATGTGATTGATAGTATGTACTTTTTTTTGTACAATTTTATTACAAATATTACTAACTGGTACACTATCATTTTCTATATCTTTAATTAAATTAGAAATTAATGGAACGAAGTAACACTACGAAAAACAAGATGGACAAAATCTTAAAACAATATATGTACTTACAATATCTTTAAAATTTGGAATAATAAATACTTTAGAATATTTTTACTAAAAACCTTCGAAACGACAACTTGTTAGTCCCCACAATCAATATGATAATTCAAAATTATTTCAATAGAGGAAATTATGTAGGTATAGTTTGGTTTATTATATAAAACGGTTTTTTTTTGTTGTGTAGCACGTTCCAAAACTCTTAATAAAGTACCCCCACAAAGTATCAGTTTGGATGATTCTGGCAAAAGGAGAAATAATTCAAACAATCAGAAGAAAGCCATACCTTTAGGTAAGTTATCTCTGGTTTTCTATGTTTTTATTGATTGATCAACAAATCAGATATTTAAATCTATAGGTACTAAGATTCTAAAGCTAAAGAGTTTTTTGGCTGAAAGCGCTAATTTTATGAATTAGGTACTGGCTCAAATCAATTTTCTAAGCTTTTGGTCACGTATAAGTACTGAACTTTCATATCTATTCTACTTATATCAATACAGAAACGAAGTCAACTCCTGGTTATGGACAACAATTGATGACTCCGATACACAAGAAGTTAATACTACGACATGAAACTAACTCTTCTTCAGGTTATATAATTTTACCGTTATGTAATTATTTTTATATATTAAATTTGAAAGCCCGGTTCCCATATTCGATATAACGACTCGTTGTAGTTAAGAGCTGCTTAAATTTCGAACACGTCATGTTTGAATTTTTACGATCCGTTAGGGAAACGAATCGACAAGAACAAAATTTTCTGAATAATGCAACCAGACTTAAGAGGATTATTATTTAATGTGTTTTAAACACTGTAGGTAATGAAAAATCACCAACACGTGCTGCTAGATCATGGACACCTATTTCTTGGAAAGGTACTAAACTCAGACCCAATTCTCATAGATCTCATACCCTCTCATAAGTCGGAATAAAACTTAGTCTGCATTTTTTCATGATTTTATGAGGCTTATGAGATTTTTTCTAATAAAATACTAATGAAAAATTACTTATGTAGTTTTGTATTTTTATCCAGAAAACAGACGTGTTCCCAATGCAGCTTCTTCAGTTATAAGTGATGTATATCAGCAAAGAGCGTGTTAGTATATGATTTCTTCATAAACTTTTTTTTTTATTTTTCACTTGAGGCAGTCTCGGAGTCTTGTTCAAGTTCAACAAGATATTCTGCAAATACTATATTTTTTATCCTGTTCTATTACATTACCTGTATAGTTCACGTATTTGGGTCTCTCGTTTTAAATCACAAATAAAAGTTACGCACAACAAATAAGCATAGAATACATGAAATATCGACATTTTCGTTTCAGTAAACGTTCCAATCCTAGACATTTTGATGAGTATATTGTACCACTTACTATTTTGGAAGCTCCATCATATGGTCTCCTACCTGTCGTATTTACAATGGCAGTTACTGATAACAGTAATCGCAGTTGGTTATTTGTTTTGGACAGCTATTAATACCGTATCCGGTTGTACGAATAAAGTGCAGGATTTGCACACTACGAGTATAAGGTCAAACTCAAGATCCGAGCCAAAGACGCTTCCTTCGACTAAATGTAAGGTTTACATAAATTAAATATAAGTTCTTTAAAGCTTAACTACTGCTTTATCTGATTTTTTTAGATGTCTAAAATTGAGGTAGCATCATTATTTTCCTGTGTTTAATGTAATGAGGTATACCTACATAAAGTACCGACATTTTAACATTTCTTACTGTTTAGACATGAAGAATGTCAATAGTTTCCCTTTTATATTATATCTATTGAGGTATTTATACAATTTTGTAGTGTTTTCTCTAAGTAGTGTGGTATTAAGACCTCTGGTTATATACTGATAAATCCATGTTTGTAAATTTAATACATGGAGATTTGACCTTTCGAGGTGACTTATTAATAGAGAGGACTTATTAATTAATGATTTGATTTTTTATGTTATATAGCGTCGCAGAATTACATGCAGCAGAGAAATAGTTCAAATTCTAGAGGACAATCGTTAGAGAGAAAAAATGAAGGTAGTCGAATATAAATATAATTTACTAACGTAAAATACGTATCTACTAATTATAAGAAACCAGAAAACCTGTTTAATTTTGAATTAATGTTTAAATATTATACGATTCGATCGATCACGATTCATCCTGTAACATCCCATTGCTGGGAGCCCAAGGATAAGCCTCTTTCTTAATGTACAAGCGTCATATTTGTAACATATTGATTTTATACTAGAAGAAGCATAATATGATATACCTATATATACTAGAAGTTTTAGAAAACTTTGAATTTACGAGTTTTGATAATTAGCCTTTAATACTTCATGATGATAACGGAATTAAAACCGTTAATCAATATCTTACTGCAGACCAGATGTATTTTATTATATGCCATAAGGATTGAAACTCAATCTTTCAAGGCTTCAAGCTGTTAAAATATAATTATGAAGAGAGTGATGATTACTATACACTTACTAGGGTTATCATTTTAACGCTGGAAAATTCTTTTACACACACATCGACGATGCCATCACAAGTATGGGGTTGGTAGTGTAGTGTTACTAAGAGTAACTTTGGGTGTCAAGTGTTTATGACATTTGGAACTGATGACTTGATATACTCTCTGAGGTACGAAAAAACCAATTAGTAAACAAGAAAGTGAATATGGAAATGTTTGTTTTAGAAATTGCACAAAGCAATGCATTTTATGATCGTGTAGGAATAAAAATTTAGAATTTTATTTATTTGCACAATTAGTAACAAAGCATTTCTTGTTTTAGCTATCATAAAGTCGACGTCATCTCGTGAGAATTTAAACGGCCGAATTAAATGCCCATCATTTGGTCGAGGTTTGAAGTCTTTATCCGGTAATGGAAGAAATTGTTAGTTTAAATTTGAATTTAAGATAAACCCATATTATTTTATTGTTGTTTTCTTAAAATATAACATGAAATTTTTTTCCAGTTCCAAATCACAGTAGCAAAAGCTTTAAGCCACAATTAGAAGATATCAAGAGTTCAAATTTATTATTAAACAAAGATAAAAAGACTGAGGAAAAAAATGGTACATAATAAATTAACAACTATATTATAAGTAAAATATTTGAAAATAGTTCATTGCCATTTTGTTATTCTTATGCTGTAAGACTTATTAATTGATTATATTTTCTATTATTTAGTGAAGTGTGGGCTGAGTCCACATTCTGACAAATTTGGAGTTACAGACTATTGGCTTGATTTGAAAGTAAAACAAATGATAAAGAATGAAGGGCCTCAGTCCCGTTTTCACTCAAGGTAATAGAAACCATATTTATGTCATCATTTATTACACGTCACACTAACTGTTCTTGCACATTTACAGGAATTAATAAAATTAATTTATCAAAGTTACAACCATTAAGAGACAGACAAAGAAATGAAAAATTAGCAGAAGCAATGAAAAAGTTTAGGACGAAAGAGTATTGGAATAATTCAAGTAATGCAAGTTGCATAAATAAATAATATTTACATGTTATATATCTTTTTCTTTATTGTTTTTATTGTAATGATTACAGAATATGACAAAATAGAGGGGCTTAATTGGATTTCATGGAAATAAACATAGTTATTGTGAATTAATAATATTTATATTCTAAGCTTATATAGCAACAGCGACATACAGGATTCTCAAATTTACCAACAACACTGTGTATAAATAAAAAAAATGGAAAAATGTTTCTACTTTTCTTTTGAACTTGAACCTTTTCCATCTTTATCTTTTTGATCTTTGTCATCTTTTTCATCCTTGTCCTTTTTGATGGTGGACATAGCATTTCTTATAGCCTCACTCTGTGGATCGACTCCAGGAAGATTCTCTAGCACACTTTGTAGAAATGCTGGATCATTCATTACTTCCGCATATTCTTCAGATACATCCATGCTCTCCTCAGTCTGCGGAGCCTCCTGCTGCATACTCATTTGCATGGCAAGAGCAATCTGTTCTTCTTCAGATAATTCCATAGCTTCACGACCTAGCGACATAGCTAAAGCTCTTTCCATTCCAGTGTCTTGTGTCTCCCCCGTCTTAGCTGCTTCACCCTCAACATTGGCTTGTTGACGTCGAGATTCCTCTTCTTGACGCTGTCTCTGCTCTTCCATAGAGACTCTGAGCGCTAGAGCGAGTTCAGGATCTTCGTTGGGATCCACACCGAATTCAAAGGGTGACAAACCAGATCCTGATGGACCAGCACCATCCCCACCAATAATAGGGCTAGAGATCAATGCTTCTGAGAGAACAACGCACCCACCCGCCGGTACGGATACTAAATGACTTCCGCCAGATGAGTTATCTTTTCCGTTCAAAGTACTAACAAAAGAAGTTAGAAGCGGATTGTTGTCTGAATCTTCACCAAAAGAGATGACGTCACAATTGACCTTTTCTTTCTTCAGCCTTTTAGCCAACTTAACCAGTTCCTTCTCATCGGTATTTATAGGTGATCCGACAAAAACTACAATACGCATTTTATGATTTTTTCCTTGACGATGTTTGAGTGCTAAGTGTGCAATCCTTATACCCGTCAAAATGTTAATATCTCCGTTGGGTTGAACTCGATGAAGCTTGGATAATATTCGGCCAACATCGCTTGTTAACGTGGCCAGGACCTCCACATTTGCCAGAGTCAGTAATCCAACATTATTTTCTGGATTCGATCTTGTTTTGGAGTGACATACCAAATTAACAGCATCTTGCTGAGCTTGCAGTCTAGTAGGTAGGAAATCCCCATTTCTCATATAATCACTATTGTCGACACAAATCATAGTACTTTCCAAGACCATTTTGATATTATTTTATTGTAAATAATAACTTTCGAAATATCACAAATCACAATCACGAAGAATGAAATCTGCTAAATAATTATTGGCACAGATAAAAGTAAAATTTTGATGTGGAGACTTGCCAGTAGATTTATTGTATCATTGCTTGCCAGTGACAAGGCATCTAATAGGTTTATTTTTACTCAATGATTTTTTTATATTTTACATGAAACAATAATTATAAAATTAAGAAAATATGTATATATATATATATATAATATTTTGCGTATTAATACATCTAAATATTAGTGAGAAAATTAAAGAATCACAAATTTATTTTAGTTTATCTGTTGTATAGATAATTGTCTAATTTGACATAATCACATCTGTGCAATACAATTCTGCCATTAATTTATTTCTCAAAAATCAAATTCGATCCTAACCCGAACAGCCATGGCTTTCGGTGATTATCCAAAGGAATACAATCCAGCCGTTCATGGGCCCTACGATCCGGCCCGTTATTACGGAAAGCGTAAGTATTAAGTTATACCTACTGGAAATTTTACATGAACAAATTTGTGATTATGTAATTTGCCTGGTTTTTAGCCGATACCCCATTCGGACAACTTAAGCTGAACGAAATTGGGTCATGGTTAGGTCGCAGAAACAAGACCCCATCAGCATTCATGGGAGCATGCAGCAGAGGTATTTATATATTTTTTTATAATTTCAAGGTTATAATTTAGATTGAGATTTAATATCTCTTTAATATATTTTAAAATGAAACATTTATTAAAATTTAAGTATTTGTTTTATTTTAGCGTGGTGGAGATGGCAGCATAAGTATGCGCAACCCAAGAAAGTTGGTATTGCTCCATTCTTCCAACTCTTAGTTGGATCAATGACTTTCTTCTATGTTATTAACTACGGCAAGATAAGTAAGTAAATTTAAGCAGTCAAATCAGTCTAATGGATTACACCGATTGATTTTTTTATCCAAAAAAAAAAGATTGATCTTATAAATCTATCTTTCACGATAAATAACAGTATATGGGCATTTAATCCAGTATTATTATGAAATTCTAAATCAACGAGAATCTTATTAGAATTGTTTATTAATTTTTTTTATTCAATAGACTAATTAATTTATTTTCTTATGTTGCAGAGCACCACAGGAACTACAAGTACCACTAAAATCAACAATACAAGAATACTCCATGCAATATTTGTTATAATTATGTTTAAAGTAAAATATGTGCATGGATTCATGGTTCATTAAACAGTAAAATTAGTTACAATATTTTTTTCTTTATGACCTACACCTCACTTTACAATTATATAAAATGTTAACATAGTATGAATGAGAACATTTTTTTGTGGTTATATTAAATTATTTGTAAAATAAATTGTCTTTTGTTTACTATTGTAATGTGCTCTAAATTTTAAAATAATGTTTGCTTAATGTCTATGCTTTACTTTATAAGATTGGTTTAATTGTTAGATTTATTCAAATTATTGTTGCTTGATCTTTTAAATAGCCACATGTTGTTTTTGGTTGCCAGTTGCTGAAACTAGATAATAATCCCCTTTGACCTTGCTTCAACCTGTACTATCACTGCTGGGCATAGGCATCTTTCCCATGTAGGAGAAGAATCAGAAGCAATGCTGGATGGCCGATATAAGTGAGTTACTATGAGTAACGATCACTATAAGGTGTATATGATAGCAACAGGGCTCGATGCCTTAGCGTGCTCTTCCAGGCACGGTGGGGAGACCCACAAAGACTGGACAAACACCCAGACTGCAGCAAACATCTGTATGGCCAATACAAATGTTTGTCGTGTGTGGGGATCGAACCCGCAATGCTGTGACCATGGTGCCAAGGCATCGTGTTTTGACCTCGCTTCTTTGATATAAATAAAATATCATTTCCAAATAGATACATTTATGTGCAATAAATTTATTAGATGAACCTTTGCTTTTATTATTTTTCTTTGCAGATGAAGCTTGTATTATTTAGTGACAAGTAAATAAGTGAAAACAGCAACTTCAGAACATTAATTAAAAATTTATTATGTACTTTTAGGTGACAAAATTTTTACAATCACTACAAAATTTGCATAAGCAAAAAATTAATAAGCATATAAATTTTAATAATGGTTATGAACTAATTATTTATCTAATAAGCTAATTTAACAAATAAGAATGAAGTTCTGTTTGTTTTGTTCAACCAATGTTTTTGTTACATCTTTCAAGGTACCTGCTGACAAACTTTCTATGGGATTACAGCCAGCTGACATTAATTTTCATTAATAGTAGCTTTTTCTCCATGCGTGGAGCCTGCCACTGTCCACCCCACCCACAGAGGCACAGCTGACGGTCACAAATATTTATGAATCCCTAATGCATTTTTATGAAATAGGAGTGGGAGGAAATTAGTCATGAAAATTTGTCACTAGCTCACGGACAACAAACTTAGCATAGATAATAATTTTAAATAAAATGTGAGTGGTCAATGATTTTAAATCATAACTTATTAAATCTATGGTTTATTTTAATTACTTGGGAGTTTATTTACAAATGTGGTGGAGGTAAATAAAACAGTATATGAAAAAAATATTACTTAAATTTTATTAATAATTTATTCTACCATAAATGCATACAACTCTCATGCATACACCCACAGAATCACATCTTACGCAACAAGTTAATAATCCCTTGGAATTCTGCTGATTTACACACTCAAATGAGGTATCACATGTCCAAAACTGCTATTGCTCTGAAACAATAAAGTTTAATTGATTAGCAAAATGCTCTTTTAATATATATTTATAAATGTTATTTTTTTAAACTATGGATTAATGTTTTTATGATACTCAGTTACAGATAATATTGTGTTATGATTCATGGAAAAAATACTCTCGTTTCGATAATCTCTTAAGTTATAAAAACCTATTTCATTATATATATGATGTATGAAAGTTTTTTTTTTTTTTTGTTAATAAAAAAGAATTAAACATATTTTACCTACAAAATGGGCTTATTACAAGTCAGATCTGCCCATGTACTTCGGTTTAAGTTCCTCTATCCTCTTGATGAAATCAGTTTTTTCGATACAACCATCACAGACCTCGTCCCAATCATTCAGAATCTTCCTCAGATCTCTAACCTTAAGTTTTTTAAGATCGACATTATTTAAATCAATTTGTTTATCAAACCGCAGATCACAAATTTGAGCGTCCTTTTTTCTCAGTTTCTCACAAATTTTATCCGAAGGCATCGACCAACTGAGAGGTTTCGAAAGTTCTCCTAAAATGCCGGTGGCGGACTCTTCTAATCCTCCCAAGTAATAACAGAAACGATTTTCCTTGTTCTTTGTGCCTTTGCAAAACTTTTTAAATTCTGCTTCGATGAGTTTTGGGTCCTTTTTAACGTCATCTGATAACGTGGCTGCAAATTTATCTACAGTTTTTACACAGACTTCGCATTCGCCTTCTCTTAATGCTAAAACTGTTTGTAGAACTGCTACGAAAAGTAATAAATGAAACAGCCTGGGTTTATGCATTTTAAATTATTTTGTATAACAGAAAATATAAATTATGACTTTCACGAAATGCAAAGCAGCAAAATAGTAATATTGAACTGATGTGGTAGAAGAGTCTCGTCCATTCATTTAAGACGTTGACAGCTTTACTTGGCGAAACAGGATTGGTGCACGTTTTCGTTTTGAACAGTCACGTTTCATTTTACGCATGTATCATACACAGTCATATTATTAAACAGTTTCAAATAGTACATTTTTAATAAACAAAAAAAAAAACAAGAATTTTTATGTGGTTTTCACTAATACATAAATGTGATTTGTTAAAAGTAGTAGTCAGAAATGCTTAAGCCTTAAGGCGTGTAATTTGCTAAGATTTTGTGTACATTGGTTGAAATGTGACAGTTAATGGTGGAAATATTATATAAAATCCAAGCTGCTTGGTTTCTTTTGTTGAAAACGGTAGCTAAACCTTTTGAGATAAATGAAATGAAAACATTTATTTCGTCATAAGGTAATATACACACTTAACGAAAGTCAAAATAATGTCATTTACAAGAATAATAATAGAAATAAATTAAAAAAAAACGACAATAATAAAAGAAAGTTAAGATAGCAAAAAAATATACCAATAAAACAAAAATTTATATCTTAACATTAGGTACATTACAAGTTTAGGTAATATACAAAGTGCTATGTGCAACGTTAACTTAGTCAAAATAATTAAAATATTAAGTTACTTTAAATTTCTAATGTCTCGGTAGACATTACCTTTCTATTATGTCCTCGGCTTTATTAAATATTACAATAAGTAAGTTAAACTAATGTCCCTAGTGTAGGCCGAGAGAAAAAAAAACCGGAGGAAAAAAACTCTTGGTATTTTAAAAAATTTAAAGCCATATACACGACAAAAAGTAACAGTATGACCATGAAATAGTCGTGGGTCGTAACGTCTTTTATGTGTAATCGGTTATACACAGTTTCGTGGATACGCGTAACTAGTTTCGAAATTGCTTATTTTTCGTAACTAGTTATTTCTGTATACAACATCAGTCACTACGTTATATTACTTTTGTTTGTAGTATGGTTATGAAGTAGTTATATGTTATAAATACGAATGCCGTTACGTACGTTAATATTGATTGATATTTGATAGTATAATAAAATTAACTTCCCTTCCTTACGACTGGCTGCAAAACATGTTATTTAAATTAATTTTTTGATTTTTGTATAGACATAATAATCGATGCAGGCGTATTTAGAAGTTCATTTGATTTTATGTACAGCATTTTTCGAGATACATACATTATAATTAAAAATACAACAAAAACCCACACATTTTAGTATATACTTCAACGCGAGACAATAACATTAATCTCAATACTAAATAGTAAATTCGAAAATATTTAAAAAGAAACACGACCAAAATTAAAATTTCTTTAAAAAACTGTACATATTAAAATAAACTTAAACTCAGTAATTGCGTACAAAATCGCATGAGCATATTTGAAAACAAAGATGCCTATCCTATAGTACTTATAGCCATCTCTTTTTATCCTACGCGTAAGCGTATCTGCGTATTGTGTTACGTTATTAGGTAAAACGCTTATGCGCCGGTCGTTGTGTCAAGTTTTTGATAAAACTGCGTACGTAAAATAATCGTTACATTCGTATCGGCGAAACTACGTACATGGTTATTAGCTTCGTAACTAGTTACTGAAACCGATTACGTTAAATAACGCCCAACGCTACCATGAAATGATCAGAACAAACACGAGACAGTCGTCCAATCGTGTGTGTCGAAACCACCACATGTCACCTGCTCACAATATTTTAACTATATCTATTTACAGATTGAGATCAAAGACATAGCCTGGTCGAGCTTTATTCAATCCCATGCCTTTTCAACATTAAGATATTCATTGATGTTTAGGCTTTATTACATAAAGTTCGCTTAGTAATTTTTTAAACTTCAGTTAAGGCAGAGATTGAACTGCAGCCGGAATCTTATCGTATAATAAGATAGATATTCAAAAAGGAATTACTTTTTGCAACTTTCATACCATAAAGATTTGTCTACACCAGCGTGATTGTGGAAGGTTTATGAACTGTAATTTACAGCATACAGCTGGACACTTTTTCAACTTTTCTCCCATTTAAGATGATGCTCCTTCCTTCTTGCTCCCTAACAAAATAATTGAATGTGACAGGCTGTATGGATTATAGTCCTTTGCCTTTCCCTATTGGGGATACATTTTAAAACAACAATGAAAGTGACATTTAACAGTGTTGTTATGGAAACAAAACTTTGTTTATCAATACTTTGTTTTTGACTGAAATTCTGGTTTCAGTTATCTGGTAGAAAATTGAATTGAATTCAGTTATTTATCTATAAATATTACGAGGAAAACATGTCTGAAACAACACCAAAACTCGAAAATGATCCTAAGGGTGCCTTGGAACAATATATTGCCACGCTTCAGAGTGAATCAAAAATAGCAAGAAGACAGGCATTAATAAAAATTAACGAAGAGATTTTCGAAAATCCAATTAATGTAGATTGTGACTTGACGGTAGTGTTCCCGGAAATTTACGCATATGTTTTAAAATGTTTTTCTGATGCCTCTGAATCCTGTCGCGAGAATGCGATATTAATTATGTCCAATTTTATCGAAAAGTTACCTTTAAACGACTATTATTTAACGTACATACTTCCCGTTATTGTGAGGCGGATAGGTTCCGCAGAAACTATAGAAGACTCCGAAGAGATTCGACTAATATTAATGGGACTTGTTCATAAAATATTAGACAAATATAAAGGAACAAATCTTCTCTGCCCATTTATGAATGACTTTACTGGAATATTAACGAAAACTTGTACCGATGTGTTTCCTAAGGTTAAATTAGAAGCGTTCGATTGTATTATAATGTTAACAAAAATTTTACAAAGAGATTTCCATTTCCAATCTGAGAGTTTTGTCAAGCCGCTGCTGTCAAACTTTACCCACCAACATTTTAGAGTGCGCGTTGCAGCTATCAAAGCTATCGGTAGAGTATTTTTAATATTTCGAAAGTATTAAAGATTAATATTCTTTTAGTATTTTTTTTTATTATTTAATTATTATTTATTTATGCAATTATATTTAAAAATATAATAATACAAATATTAAAATATATATATCCATCTCATCAATAAATCGTCATTTTTTTTTTAAATACAATGATAGGCTTGTGTTGTTTTTGTTTACCTGCAAGCAGACAGCAAGTGAAAATGCGGTCTAGGATGGAGCATGCTTACCTAGAAGTAAAGTAACATATTCACTCGTAACTTAAAGATCCCCAGGTTATAATTTTCCGGAAACAGAGATGCTGGTAGAGAGTTCTATTCTTTGGCCGTACGCATTAAGAATATACAAGCAAATTGCTTAGTGTGTATAGTGGGAATGTAAACCATATACGGGTGGCTTAACGCAGTGCGTCTGGTTGTACGAAGATTGAAGGAGGAAGGGGGAATCAGGTCATGGAGTTCCTGCGCACACTCTCTGAAATGTATCTGATAAAAAACCGACAGCCCGGTCACAAGACGCAAGCATTGAAGCGACCAGTGCATCATCACCGATGAGCTCCAGCTGGTACTTATTTGTGCCATCCCAAAGATGAGAGAATTACTCCATGCATAATCGAACTTGCGCTTGATATAAATTTAAAAGCTGTTCCGGAGTGAAGTACTCACCTTCGAGAGGACGTCAAGTTTTTGGCAGCTGTTTGAGCCTTTGCCTCTATGTATGAGCCAAAATTGAGGGTAGATGACAAAGTAACGCCAAGAAGCTCCAGGTGGCCGGTTATGGGCACGTGTACACCTTGGAACTCTTTCCAGGAGTCAGGTGGAAAGGACTCCGCTTTGCCGATAGGAGACACGCCTGGGTCGTAGAGGCGTTGAACTTGACCAGGTTTGCGTCACCCCAATCAGAGACAGCTTTAATGGACAAGGGTTCAGATAATGGATCATGGCTCCCCTCAGCGACTGGACCTCTGACCCACTCGCCGGTGCCTCGATAAAGGTGCTGTCATCTGCATACCCAAAAGTCCCAGGTTTGAGCAGGTCGTTGATGTGTAGCAAGAATAATGTTGCCGAGATCACAGACCCCTGAGGGAACCCCGCATTGATGGCCAATCAAATCGAACTCGCAGCCGTGAGCCGTTAGCTATGAATACGCGGATTTATCGATCCCTCAGGAAGTCAGATATCCATACACAAAGAGAAATCGGTAGGCCGTATGAAAGAAGTTTGTTAATAAGGCCGTCATGCCAGACCATGTCAAATGCCTTCGAGACATTCAATAGCCTCACTCCATATGTGTGTGGCATACGCTAGATCATCTGGATTATCCGTGGACCGATTTCGGTGAAAACCGAATTGTCCTTCGCTAAGAAGGTCGTTCTCCTCAAGGTAAGCCAGGAGCCGGTTATTCAGTATACGTTCTATACCCTTACAGAGTATGGATGTTACGGAAATGGGCCGATAATTGACAGGGTCAGCTCGACTGCCTTTTTTGGGCACAGGCTGCACGTTAGCTTGTTTCCAAGCTTTCGGTACATGCCCTGTCGCTAGAGAAAGATGAAACAGGCGTGTCGGGATTGGAGACAACTCAGTTGCACAAGTTTTTAGTACTATGGCTAGTATTCCGTCAGGACCACTAGCTTTATTCACGTCTAGATTGCGCAAGGTTTTAAGGACCTCTTTTTAGCGAATTCCGATTTGAGACATAGACGTCTCGCATTGAATCGAAGAAGTTAGAGGCGTGGCGCTGCCTGAATTTAAACGTGAGGATTCTGCAAAGAGATTTGGAAATAGGTTTGCCTTCTCCTCAGCGGTATGGGCTACTGATCCATTGGGTTTTAGCAGTAGAGGTAGTGAGGGGCGACAGAAGTTCGATTCGACCGACTTAGCCAGGCACCAAAAGGCTTTACTACCAGGTGGGTATGACACAAGTCTGGTCCCAGTTCTGCCTATGTGATCAAATCGAGCCTTCCGTAAAGCTTTCTTGCAGGACTTGGCGGCTGTGTTGGTGGCTTTCTTCCTCTGACCCACCTCTTTTGCCTTGTGAAATTGCCTGTTTGAACAGTCAGTATTAAACCAGGGTCGAGCTGCCAAGGAGGCTGATGCGTTAGTGAATAGAATGTAATACTTCATTCCCTGACGCAGCACATCAGCCACAGCATTCGCACAAGATGACGGGTCATCAGAGGAGATGCAAATCTACCGTCACTGGTACGATGCAAAGAGAACGCATGTCATCTCAGTCTGCTGTCTTGTGTCGTCATATTCGCCGGGTGCCTTTGAGGCATGGAATGGGCGGTGAATGGACGGATACGAATTTTATCAGACAGTGGTCGGAGCTGCCTAAAGGCGATGAGATCGATACCGAATCTGCTGTGAGCAGAAGGTCCAAACAGTTGGCAGTATGCGAGTCAACATCGGGTACACTTTTTGCTTCCCGGACTAGCTGGGTGAGATTGAGTGCTAAAGCGAGATTGCGAATCTTTCTACATATGCCTTAAAAGTACAAAACTTCTTTAACTAAATTATATTTCTGCTAAAGTTATTATGTTTTAAAGAATACATTTTTTTTTAATATACAAGAACAGTCTTCTGTTGAGAATATTTTACTTTGCCAGACCTTTTAAATTGCGATTTACCTGAGTGGCATGGATAGATTATAGGTAGATTATAGACATAATCTGCAAATAACAACAAAGTACTCGTATTATATAATTTTATGAGCAAATTGTTATTAATACCAAATTTTTTAGGTGGTGTTGTTTTGGCGGGTAACGTCAAATGTTTTGAGATGTCCATAACACCACTAGCAGAGAAATTATTTGATGAAAATATTCAAGTGAGACTACAAGTTACTATTGAAGTCGGTAACTGGATGCTGATGTATAAAGATCGCTATTCGTTTTGGCATCGCATGATACCACTGCTGTTGACAAGGTTTGTATAAATCATATCTCAATAACATATGTAATTTTTATAGATATGTATTATTGTAACAGTGTAATGACAATGATCTTGATTGATACATAAAACATGTTTTGGAGTTTTGACAACAATTTTAAAATAAATGTTTATAATGTTATAGATGTCATTATGGCCTGTGAAAATTTTAGCTAAGAAAAGTTGGTTGAAAAATATCAATAAATAATATCCCAATTTGTTGAGGCATCCAAAAACTGTTGACAAAATTAAATCAATGCATTTCTATTTGATGTATTTTTATCTGTCGCTTTCCTCACCAAAGTTAATGATTATAGATTTTAATACAATTTTAAATATAGCTACATTTATGCAACTATTTGATAACAAAAAAAAAATAAAAAATTATATCATAAAGTTCTCTATATTCCAGCTTAAGTGACGTCATGGCTGATGTAAGAGAGACAGCGACTAAGCTTTGGGATGACATAGGTTTGCAGTACATGGAAGAAAACGAGGAAGATCTGAAAAAGAAAACTGACTTTCTCAAAGATGTCCCAACTCATTACCCCGATGTAAAGCGCCCCAATCTTGGCTGCAGGACATTAGTCCAATCTAATATTGGGAAGATTGTTCCGGCTATTGGTAGAGGTAATAGGACTCAATTAGATAATTTTTATGTTTTATCATTTTATAAATTGATAAAACAAGGTATTCTGGTAATTATTAAAAGGATTTTGAGCATAAGTTACTTTTTTAATCGACTTCAAAAAAGGAGGTGATACTCAATTCGACCGTATATTTATATTTATGGATGTTCGGGGATAACTTCGTCGTTTATTAACCGATTTTGATAATTCTTTTTTGTTGGAAAGGAGATATTCCAAGGGTAGTACCATGATAAGGAAACCAGGATCTGAAGATGGGATCCTTGAGAAATCGAGGGCAACCCTTGAAAATCTTAGTGACGACTAGTGCGTTTGTTTTTTTGGTTTGCGAGCAAACACAATTATTATTGTTGTAGACAACGTTATTAAATCTCACTATTGATTGCCATTATAAGGGTGAATAGCGGGGCAATCAAGCAAAGAATTTTCACAAATTTCTTCTCAATGTAGTGTCGTGTTGTCGTCTCGCTTCATCAAGTTGTCCAACGGCTCTGCCAACCTCAGGAATCTGCGCAAAACTTTTTTTTTCGCCCTCATTAATGGCTGTCTCCGACATGTAGAACGATTATATCAATTTATATAATTATACCCATTACTAGCTGACTTGGCGAACTTCGCACCACCTTATTTTTTTCTTAAACATAGTAATTACATATACCTATTAAAATAAAATGAAGGCTATCTTTCAAGTTAGTTCAAACTACACAAGGTGTGCAAATTTGATTAAAATTGGTTAAGTAGCTTAGGAGCCCATCGCGGACAAACAACGTGACGCGTAACTTATATATATTAAGATTATTGTTGTTTGTTGGCAAACAGCACTCAACACAAGAAAGGAAGAAAAACAGGCTACACTGATGTGGCTCATTTGTATTAAAATATATTTTTAAAGTTTTAAAAGTTAGACTATGGTGACTAGCTTATATTTATGTTTAGAAATGGACGGTTGGCAAGCGGACGCCCGGCTGCGGTGTGCTCAGTTGTTGTGCTGGCTATTGCTGTGTGCGGAAGAGGGATGTACCCAGCACGCTGGTGCTGTACTAGCCGCACTACACCGTGGAGCCGCTGATGAGGACCAGCGGGTGGTTGTGGAAGTGAGCTTAGTTCTAATTTTTTTTTATACTGATTGCGGAAGAGGGTAGTACGCAACAAGCTGGTGCTGTACAAGCCACACTTTACCGTGGAACCGCTGTTGAAGACCAGCGGGTGGTTGTGCAAGTGAGCTTAGTTTTAACTTTTATTTTTATACTGTGTGCAGAAGAGGGTAGTACGCAACACACTTTCCCACCACAGGAACACAACATTACTTGAGGAGAGTATTACTTCGCTGTAATCCTTTGTAAGGTTGGCGTACTTCCCAGTAGGTCTGCTTCAGATTTTAAACAGAAGATACTTTCTACTGTGCCCTACTTCCATAAAAAAGTGGTGTTTAAATTGAAATTCTATAAATGTTTTCAAGAGGTAAGAGTCTTCGAGTAGAAGTCTTTAAGTCTATTAAGAAGAAGGATTAAAGCTACAAATTTTTTCAAGATTTGCAACTTTTTCATGATGTTTTCTTTATCATTAAAAACGAGATGAAGTTTTAAATAAGCTTAAGTAATCAAAAAAATCGATAACTTTCATCTAATTCAAATATTCTATTCTTAGTTCTATTACGGCTGTTTTTAATGGTCATAATTTACAGGTGAAACGTGCATCCGAATTGTTTGGTTACTTTATTACACCAGACACCTGGTGGCCTCTCCTTGAAGCCGAAATGGACTCATGGAGCGCGCTCTTCGTGGTGGCCAATATCTTGAAAGGTTCTCGAGCTGAACTGGTCAAGGAGAAGGTTATGCTTGAATTGTGTAAAGAGTTGGCTGATCCTGATAGATGTAGAGTTCGGAAGGTAAATGATTTGATTTCTTTTAGACTTTTCTTTTATCTAATTAATTAATAATATTCAATTCGTTAATTTTTAGAACAGGGGTTATTTACACATTTGGCATTTTTTTAAATTTGTGGTCCCATTTTATTAACGTGGTATTTTTTATTAGTAACAATTGGTGTAGTGTAAACTTTACAGAATTTTGACATATAACATGATTCCCAACTAAGGGCCTAAATCAAATATTCGAAAAATCTGTTTATTGTTATTTGGCCAATTCCTCATGTTATTTTCCTTAATTGTATAGCCCAAGTATCAGACCAATTTGCTCCATGTAACTGAAGCGTTGATGGATCTCTGTAAGAAC
Organism: Melitaea cinxia; assembly: GCF_905220565.1. Taxonomy (NCBI): domain Eukaryota; kingdom Metazoa; phylum Arthropoda; class Insecta; order Lepidoptera; family Nymphalidae; genus Melitaea; species Melitaea cinxia. Next base: position 14,613,229 of record NC_059403.1, read on the forward strand.
GACTGCAACACAGTAGCTGAAAAGTTGTTTATTATCAACTTCACGGTGTATGCAATGCCTTGTGATGATAAAATACAATTTATGGCAATTTGTAAGTATATAATTTTAATATAAAATTTAAATAGTTTTGTTTATAATGTATTAAGAATGTTTAATGAATTGAGGATTAAGCTCTAAATTATTGATCCTTTTTGTCGATTTATTGAAGTTCAGAATGATTAACAGAAAAGGATTAGGAATTATATACAAAAATTTAGTTGTTAAATTCTATGTTTATTGTATTTATAACGGACATAATAGGTCGGAGAAAGTCTTTTCGTATTTTCTAAAATTTTAAAAATGAAATTAAAAAGTAGAAAAACAGTTTCCTACCACTTTTCGTTTGTTTTCTTTTTCACCAAAATGGGTGAATCCAAAGGAGAAATTTGGTACATTTTAGAGTTTAACTTTAACTAAAAGCCGTGGAAAAAATTAGTGACGTTTATGGACCTAATACAGTGTCAGTAAGAGTAGCACAAAATTTAAGCGTTTAAGCACAGGTTTAAGCGTTTTCAGTCAGGAAATTTTCATGTCAAAGATGCATTTCGCTCTGAGCGCCCAGTTAGGGAAAAAAGTGGTGATATTTTTGAAAGTGATGATATTTTTGAAAAAGTGGAGTTAAATCGACAATTGAGTTACGATATAGTTGAAGATCTGACGATTGACCATAAAAGTTTTTACTCATTTAAAAAGGGTCGCTAATAATAAAAAAAAAAAAAAAAGTCGGCCAAACTGCACAGACTATAGCGAAATCCGGGTTGACACGCAATAAGGTGATGTTGAATGTATGTTGGGTTTGGTAGGGCAATATTAATTATGAGCTTTACTACCCTTAACATTTAGGGGGAAGAAAAATAGATGTTGTTCGATTCTCAGACCTACCCAATATCCACACAAAACTTCATGAGAATCGGTCAAGCCGTTTCGGAGGAGTTTAACTACAAACACCGCTACATGAGAATTTTATATATTAGATTATAATTAATGTAAATCATTACAGCCTATAAAGTCCACTGCTGGACATAGGCCTCCACGAGTTTACACCAAAAATAACGTGAACTCATGTGTTTTGCCCATAGTCACCACGCTGGGCAGGCGGGTTGGTGACCACAGGGCTGGCTTTGTCGCACCGAAGACGCTGCTGCCCGTCTTCGGCTTGTGTATTTCAAAGCCAGCAGTTGGATGGTTATCCCGCCACCGGTCGGCTTTTTAAGTTCCAAGGTGGTAGCGGAACTGTGTTATTCCTTAGTCGCCTCTTACGACACCCACGGGAAGAGAGGGGGTGGCTATATTCTTTAGTACCGTAGCCACGCAGTACGTAATGTAAAGACATTTTGTAAAATTAATTTCTATATTGTTGTTGTTGTACCATTACGAAATCCCAAAGGGTTACATTATTTTAAATGGTGGATAAATAAAATAAAATAATGTAGCTATTATGAAAATGATTAAGTTAAAATAGGGATAGGGTGGTTTTTGAAGTTTCCAATCTCATAACAGAATGAAATTTTAACAATAGACGAATATTATTAAATAATTGACATGCAAGAAGTACACGTACCGTTCCTATTTATATTAAAAATGCAAAATTTTGTGATAACGGACTGTATTACATTGATGTTTTTTTGTTTGTCACTCTTTTACACAAAACTACTGAAATATGACATGATAATTATGTAATAAGTACTGAATTATTTTACACTTGCCGACCCGTGCCCACTTCGTTAGGCGTTAATTATTATTTTTTTGATGGAAATATGTAGTAAAGTTTTCATTTCACTCGCATTTCTCTGACTTGATTTACATGTACTATTATTTTTTACTGAATTTTTTGTTCAATAACAATAAAATAGAGCCTATATCACTTCTAAATCTGTAGCTTTCTGTTAGTGATCAATATTTGCGAAGATTACCCCCTACAAACAAACATAGTTAGAAACTTTACGCTTACGCTTCAGCCTGTAATATCCCACTACCGGGCATAGGCCTCTTTCCCCATGTAGGAGAAGGATCAGAACTTAAACCGCCACGCTGCCCCAATGCGTGTTGGCGGATATATTCCCTACTATGAGTAACGATCGCTATCAGGTGTACGTGATAACAATCGGGACCGACAGCTTAACGTGATCTCCGAGACACGGTCGGAAGACCCACAAGCACTGCACAAACACTCAGACCAAACCAAGAGACACAAACCAACAAAACAAGAAGCTTTACCTCTTTATGATATTAGTACAAATGATATATAATAAGCTGCAGATCTGGAATAACTTTTAAGTTACTATTCCAAAATTCCTTTGGGATCTGATATTATGCAAGTGAAAACACAAAACAAAACTTGCCAAAAATATAATACCCTCAAAGATCTCGTATCATGTCATATATTTTCAGCAAACTTGGACAAACTACGTAGTATTGAAGGATGCGGCAGTACCCTCACATCTCTCTACGAGAAACATATTGGAAAAGTCCTAGCGGATATAACCAGCGACGCGTCTACTTGGAACTTGTTGACTCCAGACCGCTGTCTGCTGGAATGTGTTTTATTGCACTCAGGTATTTAGTTGTTGAGGAAATAGTTGGTTTGCTTATTAACAGAACACTGTTCAAAATATAACTATACTCACCAGCAAGGAAAGTATCCCTGTACTTTTTCTGCAATTACCTGCGACTTTTTTAAAGCGATGTTTAGAAAAACTGGTAAATTAAATAGATTTTGTCGGACCAGTCTCCATCGGCATTGGTTAACATCTCTTCAAATTAGTCCAGCTTAACTGGTATTAAGAAATAGGTCGGACAAAAACTTTAGATTTATTTAGATTAGTTCTTTTGGGATACCATGTAAAACTTATATGCTTTTAGCAAGTCTGTTATCATCTTAAAAAATGTTGATTATATTCCTGTACTAACTGTGCCCGCGACTTCGTCCGCCTGGAATTTAATAAAAAAGTTATTGTTCAGTTCGCAGAGTTATAAAATAAATACATTTCTAAAATAATAGTAACCTATGTTACACCTAAATCGGTCTAGCCGTTTCAGAGATTAGCCGGAACAAACAGACAGACAGACAGACAAAAATTGTAAAAAATGTTTTTTGGTGTATGTACCGTGTATACATCCATATGCATTTAGTAAAAAGCGAATATTTTAGTATTGCAAACAGACACTCCAATTTTATTTATTTGTACTAGCTAACCTGGCGAATTTCGTATCACCTTATTTTTTTCTTAAATATAATAATAACATAATATATCAAAATAAAATATAGCCTATCTTTTAAGTTGGATCAAACTGCGCACGGTGTGCAAATTTGACTAAAATCGGTTAAGTAGTTTAGGAGTCCATTGAGGACAAATATTGTGACACGAGATTTATATATATTAAGATAGATAAGACTCCGTAATTTTACAATAAAATTAAATATTTTTAGCATTATATTTTTGATATTTATTAGAACACTTAAAATATTTTTGTGTTTAAAAAATTCTCAGGTTCAGCTATGGGCACGCAGTTGCACCTCATCGCACCTTTATTAAAAGAATCTCTCGCTCCACCGAAAGCGGATCCGGAAGTCAAATTGAAGATATTTACAGCGCTATCAACTGTACTGTTACAACGGCAGACGAACTTCAACAAGTGTAATCATTACAAGTTGGAATGTTTCCTAAAGATCGTTATTGACGGTGAGTATCAATTTTTTTGTTCACAAATGGTAGAATGAGAAAACGGGGCAGACCTTCTGATTAACCTTGATGTTAGTCCAGACAGTTGGAAGAGGCCTTTGTCAACTTGTGATATACAGGGAGTCGATGCATGCTAAATATATCGTTCAAATTATTCTATATAATCATGTAAATTACTGTCTGAATAAAGGCTATGATGTATAAAATATATTGTCATACACAGGAACAGTGGAATTCTAAAAGCTATTTCTAATTCCACTGGAAGTTGTCTGATAAACCATTACATGTTTCATCTATTAAAGATTTTATATAAGACTTTTTTAAACGGTAAAGTATCATTTTTTATTATATCTGTACACAGGTCTTAAGAGGAAATACTTTATTTTGCAGAAGTGATAGTGCCAAATCTGGTCTGGTCACCGGGTAGAACAGCCGAAGCAATCCGTACAGCGGCTGTTGCTTGTTTATGCGCTGTGTTACAAGATAATCCAGCTCCAGAAGGACCAATGACTGATGACAAAAATGATTTAGTTGAGGTAAGTATATCGTAATTAAGGACATGAAAAATTAATTTATTAAATTACATAGAAAAAATCGAACGATTTCAAATTGATAAAACAGTCAATCAAATATGCATTATTAAAGATCAATCAAAAATCAGATTAAATTTAAATGGGACAGACCCTAAAACGGTAGTAAGAGTAGAGACGTTTTTCTTAACTTTTAATTATTGTTACGATATAATAGTCTCAATAACATTGTTTCAGAATGTAGATCTATTTTCAAGCCAGGAGTATCTGGAATCGTTCCTAGAACAAATAGTTCCCCTACTAGTGAGCCTGACCGACGATAACTCGCCTCTGACTCGACAACACACAATGAGGGCGATATGTTGCCTCTCAGAGTTGGCGAAAAACCGCGGATGTTTTACCGTTGACATACTGCATAGACTATACTTTGGTGAGATAATCTTCTAACCTTTTTTTTTAAATTTAAGTTTATTCCTTAAGAAAAGATATAAGGGCTGTGCTGTGGTGTGTAAAAATATGGTGAGTGACATCGTGTAAAACTGCCACGGTCTTCTACATAGGCCGTGCAAGAACAGTAATGGAGGTACGTCGGCTTAATGGTTGCGTTTTTCTTTTCAATTTACTGCCGCCAGTGGCATGTCGATAGATTATGTTTTAAAATATAACCAATTACAATGAAACGTCACTCAATATAACCAATAACAATGAAACGTCACTCAACCGGCGTGTGCAGTGCGCACCGCGCCACGTGACTGCACTCATCGATAGCAATGACCTACAGCGGCATTGACGCGAACGAAGGTTTTTTTTTTTCAATTGGCAATTCTCGTACATAGTACATTTGCCATTATCAAACAAGAACGAAAAGTTCTCGCCATTGAAATTAGGCTCCGTTGCATGACCTGTATTTAAGACCGTGAAAATAATTGACGCTGACATTCAATGATGCTGACGCCTATTGACGCGGATAGTTACATTTTACAGCGCTTTTAGCCGTAGCAAGATATAGGTATAATAGTTTACCAGTATTTCCTGTACAAATACGAATAGAAAAGTCAATTTTTATTTTGATTTGAGAGTTTTATTGTTTTAATGAAATTATAATTTTGATTAAACAGAACATTTTGAATATTACGTATATGGTCATCGTTCTAAGGAGTAAACTCCAAACGCGTGTTGTATCTGACAAACTTTTTTATTTTTTTACTATTTTATCTTTTTGCATTTGATACAACTAACTAACGTAACTAAGTAAGCGTTATTGTTTATAACTACAGAGCCCTGTGCCAAGCGATATACTTTTAAACTGTTGAGTATTTTTTCATTTTAACTCATAAGTATGTATGGACTTCATCCGGCAAGTATTTCCGCATGTGATTGCGTGTGTCCTAATAACTGCTAAACCAACGAGTTATTTTCGACGTCGAATAAAAACGTACTTATAGCACAAATTTCTTCTTTTGTTTATCCCTTGAAACAATAAAACTTCTGAATCAGTTTTATTCCGTACAGTAGTTAATTTTTACACAATTTCTTCTGATTAACCTTGATGTTTCTTCTTTGTTATGATTGTAACAGAGTAGTCCAAACAAGGCTAAATTACCCCATTACGTATATTTCCCACCATAGACTCAATATCACGGTTTCGCGATAATCTGTGCAGTTTGATCGACCTTGACTACGATCTCTTTCGTACATTCTTTAGGTAGGTGATCCACTTTTTGTCACCAATGATCAATCTCTTCTAAAATAGTTCATATATCATTACTTCTTAAGAGAGAATCGCAAACTCCACAGTATTTTTTTTCAGACACTTCAGGTGGCACCCATTTATCGAGCTTTCGTGTATAGGGACCTTTTTTAAATGAGTCAAAACTTTTATGGTCAGTTGTCAGATCTTTAGTTATATCGTAACTACTCAAATGTCGATCTAGCTCCACTTTTTCAAAAATGGCATTACGCTGATCCGTTACTAGGCGATCGGAGCGAAATGCATCTTTGATAGACATCAAAATTTCCTTACTGAAAACGCTTAAAATGATATTTAGCTATTCTCACTGACACTGCATTAGGTTGACGTCACAATTTTTTTAGCTTCTTTAGTTGCATTTTTTTTATTTTTAAAGTAAAATGTACCGAATTTCTCCATTGGATTCACCTATTTGGGTGAACAGGAAAACAAATGAAAAGTGGCGGGAAACTGTTTTTAACTTTTTAATTATTAATTTCATTTTTAAAATGTCATTTTTTCATGGTAACAAAACCGACCAGATAAAAACAATAAAACCAAAAAAAACCTCTATGATGCCCCGTCATTGCTGGAGTATCTGTAGCAACTGACAAAATATTTCGAATAAGAATTTCTTTCTCTTGAAAAAAAAAAGGTGTAAGTAGGTGTTTGTAGAAATAAAAACATGCAGCATCCTGGTGGATCTAAATAGTGACTTTTACTCCACACAATGACGACGAAGTTAGAGCAACCGGATTTGCAGAAGGACGTGGTAGCCAGGTCAAGGTAATTCATGCATTCCCTCACAACGTATTAAGCGGCCAAGAAAACGGTTAACGATAAACGAACGTGGGGTACCAAAAAACAAGACAGGTAGAAAAACGCAAGTAAGGTATACTAATATTTTTAATATTTTAGTGGTTCTCAAACGCCTCGACGACAGCAACGACAAGGTTCGCTCCTGCGCCGTTCAAACGTTGTGTAAGCTGTTCTCGTGTCGGCCTCAGTACGACACCGTTGTCTACAGTGCGCATATCGACGCCCTGTACAGCGCTTTGCTTGTCCACCTCGACGATAATGATGAGATATTTCAGAAAGAAATATTGGGTAAGGCACAATACAAAAATATTGTCTTTAAAACATTCTATAAAACAGAAGTTTGAAGTTTTGTTGTGTGAATAGTGAATTTTAGTACATAATTGTAATGTTACACTTTTGTAATGATAGGATTTGAAATAGCACCGTTACACTATTATTATCAACATATCATTAGTCTTCGATATAATACACTGCTGCAATTAAAGACGTTATAACTTATAACGACTCAATAGGTACTATTTCTTTTATGTGAAAATTTTTTTTGCCGCGTTGGGTGCTTTTTGGTAGGGAAAAATCACGCGCAGCGGACGACTGCTGTGCGCGTTAAACGTTTTTTGGATGGGTGAAATCTCGTATGTTCGGTATCTGTAGCAACAGCTGACGTATTGTGCAACATTATACACATAATTTTAATTCAAATATATTGAAATTTCAAATAAATAAATACAAAAAGTTCTAAGTTGTCACTTCTATCGGCAGTATCTATGATTGCCAATATAGTTTTTAATTCTAGTAGATTTAATGATTTTTTATTTCTTCCAGGTGCTTTAATAAAACTGAGTGATATAGATCCAAAACTACTGATGAAGAAAATTATCACCAATATACATTTGTATAGAAATAAAACTGCCTATGAGCGTCTTTCTAGTCACATCGAAAAGTTATTAAAATAATTTTAGTTAAAAATGCATACCAAGGAGTGTCTTAAGTTGTTAATTTTTCTCAATAAAATGTATTGATGATTTTATTTAAGGAAAATATAATATTAAAAGAGCTTATGTTTTTTTTTTTTCATAAAGTAAATAGGTATAATTGATTGGTAATTATCGTGATTTTGTATACTCAGACAAATTATTACTAAATCTTCCTTATATTAAGAGGGCATTAAAGAACTTGGGAGACTAGAATTTGGGTGAAATGAATGTAGTGAATGAAAATTTTAAATATTGTCACAAAGTCAACTATGATGATCTATATGTCGGATGAAGTAGATTTCTTTCGCTCATCGTCTTTGAGCACTCGGTTTACTGTGGGCTTCAGTGGTCAATGTTGGCACAAGTAAACACAATTTATGATATCACCAATTTCTTATAACACAGGAATCACTTAGCAGACCCGCGGGATAGTTAGTATAGTTAACGAGGAGACTAACTTCTTAGCATTCGATGGATTCACCGTGCGGGTGCCGAGCCCATCGTGTGGCAGAGGGAGAAACTCAGAGCAGTTCCTAAGACTTGCGACCTAGGTGTAGCTTTAAGGAGATCCGCTTTAAGATGTATATCAACGCTTACCTTCTTTGCTCGACGTAGTCCACCCTGCCTAGCCAAACTATAGATCGCTATGTAATAATTTGTTTGCACAAATTAATTATTAAAAGAGTCTAGGTTAAGCTACTAACAGGATACAACAAGTGCATCGTGCCAAGCCAGAGCCAAGACTGCCTTAGCCGCGGTTGCACCGATCATTTTATACACGTCAGAATAACTCGAGTAATATAATAAGTGAGGGTAGGTGACTATCGAACGATGTGCTAGGTGGCGTGCTCGGTGCATCTGTTGTTTATAAATTCCTTGCTAATTGCGTACGAAAGCGCAAGTGCTGACAAATACATATAATAAAACTGTAGAGGTCGAATTCCTGTACAATGAAAAAAAAAAGCTCAAAACCGAGTCAGACGGATGTAATAAGTGAATAGAACTAGTTTAGATTTTATCAGATTTTTTGAAATTTTTTGGTTCTCTGTTTGTTTGTTTGTTTGTATGGGCTAATCTCCGAAACGACTGAACCGATTTTACTAAAATTCTGGTGATAGCTTAAATCCCTGTTCAACATATAGGATACTTTTGATTCTGAAAAATTAAAGAGTTCCCGTGGGATAATTAAAAAAACTTTAATTACTTTTAAACAGCTTATTATACAACTTCTGCGCCTAATTAAGAACCGATAACGTATCATCATAGATTAAAACAATTTTCACATTAAAAAGACGAGGTGCCGTGAAAATGCAAAACCTTACAAAACAGTATCTAGCATAGCGTATTTCATCATCATATTAAATAAACGAGATAGCGCTGATAGCATTCTACCTCAGCGTCAGCTGTTTCTTGCACGGCCTGCTCTATGTTACTTTCTCACATGTAAATCAGCCAAACAATCTATTTGTCCATGTTCCGAATCCGTTTACGTTGAATTTCGTCATTACAGAAGCATTATAAGGTATTGCGATCTACAAAATTTTTAAATACCATGCGGACGAAGTCACGGGCATCAACTAGTAGAAAATAAAGCTACACAGAATAAACAGCGGTATATTACATCTGTATGTTTTAACAAAGTGGTAGCCTCGACGGTATCGATCGATGTTCTATGTGTATTCACCATCTTAAGTGTGTCTTTTATTTATATATCTGATGGGTAACTTAATTTTTTAAAATCACTGTTTTGGTCACTTTAATTTTTCAGTTACAAGATGTATTTATTAATATTTACAAATTTTTTACTTATGCAACATTAACACTATTTGTCACTTAATTTTAAAAGAATCACGGCTTAGAACCAATAAGGTGGGTAGTTAGCAAGGAACTTATATGTTGGATATAACTTCCTTGGTTGTTAGTTACAGAACTACAGATATAGATAGATCATCGATGTTCCTATCTATATCTTATTATATTTACTTAATAACTCAATACAATAATTGTAAATCATTAATATTTTAAAAATGAATACTATATATTTTGTTTAAAAGTACCTTTTAATATACCTATTTTTTTATATTTAAAAACAGGAAACTTTTATTGAAATATTGATACGACATTACTCTAGTATCGACACGTACTTAAATCCGTATTGTCTCTCTCTACTTGTGTTTTTTGCCTCGGAACAGGGTATCGAATAGAAAATATCGATACTGTACTCATGAGTAGTATCGAAAAAAAATTGGTTCTCTGTAAAGTTACTTTACGGACGATAGTCACGGTCTTATTTCACAGCTCAGAACACTAAACCCAATTTCAATGGTGAGAGATTAGTACGAAATGTCTAACTTTTCATTCGTTCATAACGTTTCATTCGTTGCTGTTGTCAGTACTATCGCTTTGTGCCGTCACGTGGTGCTGTGCCGATCTTCATTGTAATTGGTTATATTTAATGATGTTCTTCATTGCGATTGGTTATATTGAGTGACGTTTCATTGTATTGGTTATATTAACTGACTTTTCACTGTAATTGGTTATATTTTAAAACATAAATGCGTGACATGTGATAGAAAAAGTGACAGAATGCTATTCTGTCTTCGTTGCACAGCACCACGGTCTTATGCACTAAGCGATCGTCATGCCACTCATGGTTCTGGCGGCTTTTAATCATTAAGCCAACGACTAGTTTTCCGACCCGTGTAATAACAATAAAGGTGAAAATACACGGTTCAACCAAATTGAATCACTTTGGTTGAATGGAGCAGAAATGAAAGGAATGCTGTTTACACGGTATCTGGAAAATGAACTGTTCAACACATATTCTTCGAAAGATGTCGTCGAATGAGGTCGTACGTTTAGGAGTTGCAATAATATGTGATCATTTAATAAAAGAATTATCGAAAAAGAAGCTAAGGAAACGCCGTCGTTGGTGGGTGCGATCATGGGTATTAAGAAGGCAAGCCTTAGGAGCGTCAAACCGTCTATTGAGAGAATTGGCAGAAGACGATCCAGATGCATACCTCAATCATCTTCGCAAGAATGAAGCAAAATTTGATGAACTTCTTACAATGGTTACACCGTTAATTCAGAAAGAAAATACTATGATGAGGGATGCTTTGCCCGCAAGAATGAAATTGCAAATCGTGTTCAATTCTCGTGTTTACACATTCATTTCTCATTCAACCGCGTTGAAGATTGAACGCTAAAAGTGAAAATATTGAGCATGTTCAATTCTTTCAACGCCGTAGAACGACAACATTCAATGACATTGAATGATTCACTTATAAGTTTACATGGATCAATTTGGTTGCTTCATCCAAATTGAAAGACAAAAGTGAACCGTGTAATTTCACCCTAAGACCAAGGTGAATAAGACCGTGGTTCAGAACGAGTGAACTAGATGGTGTTGCCATAACCATAAACATAAGCTATAAGGTCGCAAGTTTTAAATGAATAATTTCTAAGATTACCCATTTAAAACTTGATTTCTTATTCGATACCTGCTAAAAACACTCATTGAGTAAAATTATCGAACGCAAAGCATCGAGTACAAAAATATCGATATCGAATGGAAACGTACTCGATACCACAAAGTATCGATACTTTTTCGTGTCTCTATTTGTGCCCAGTGTTGATCGATCGATTTAGTTCAATATTATTTACAATCAAAAAGAGTGTATTATATGAGAAATATAAATATTACAACTGAATATATGGTTTTAAGTATTTCTAACGATGGAGGTAACTCGAAAAAGTAAGTAACTTTGTGAAAAAGGTGAACAACCTTTAAAAAAAAAGACACTCGTCCTAATCGTTAAAAATTTTATATTTTTCAGATTTTAAAGAAACTTTACCTTTAATAAGTGCGTCTATTGATAAAGCGGATTTCTTGGTAATAGATACAGAATTTACGGGTTTAATAAACGGCAGAGACGTGTCTATTTTTGATACCCCACAAGAATACTATACAACGTTATTGAATGGAGCATCGGATTTCTTATTAATACAATACGGTCTCTGCGCTTTTTATTGGGATGACTTGGAAAAAAACTATAAAAACGATGCCTACAACTTCTACTTGTTCCCGCGCGGTCGTCCTGGCCCAGAAAAAATGTTTTTGTGTCAAAGTTCTAGTTTAGATTTTTTGGCGTCCCAGGGGTTTGACTTTAACAAGCTAATCAAAGAGGGTAATGTTTTATTATATATTTTTATTTTGGATCAAGACAAATATTTGTATTGCCCATACATGTATGTTGTATGCAAGGCATTTGCGTGTTTCCCAACCTACGGTACATATATTATTTGTCACTTTTGGTATAAATATGATTAAATTTCATACAGGCATAAGTAGTAAAATATAAGTAATATAGGTTTTGGAAGTCTATAAACTTTTATTATTAGATATGCTTGCATTCTTTTATTTTAAGGACAAAATGACATACAATAATAGCATTAACATTAATTTTTATTATATGGTTTGTAATATAATAATATTTTGATCAGGTTCGATCCCCGCACATGACAAACATTTGTATTGGCCATACAGGTGTTTGCAGTGGTCTGGGTGTTTGTGCAGTTCTTGTGGGTCTCCCCACCGTGCCTCGGAGAGCATGTTAATATCATATACACCTGCTAGCGATTGCTACTCGTAGTAGGGAATATATCTGCCAACCCGGATTGGAGCAGCGTGGTGGATTAAGCTCTGATCCTCCTCCTATATGGGGAAAGAGGCCTATGCCCAGTAGGGGTATTACAGGCTGAAGCGTAATATAATAATAATAAATGTTTTAGGTATTTCATATATGACAGAACCCATTGAAACAAGGCTGCGAGAGAACTTGACTGAAAGACAAAACAGAATTCTTAACAGCGAGAATGATGCTATCACTATACCAGAAGAGCACAGGAATCAGATTGAGGATATTTGGTAAGTCTTCTATTACGTTTTTTAATTTATTGATATGAATATTATTAAAATTATCCAGTTCTAGAACTTCTTGGCTTTACTCATGTGGTATAATTTTTTTAGACAATGAATAAGTGTGGAGGTCATAGAAACTGATTTTTGCTAGTACAGTGATAGATCTACTCCTCACTCCTGTTAAAAATTATTATAAGCTGTACAAATGTAATTTTGGGTATTTGTGAGTTGTTTGATTCTTGAACACTATACGTAGGATTTTTACAACATACAACTATATGTAGGATTTTTTAACTTACTAAAGAGACATACATATTATAAAATTACATATTTAAATATTTTACTAACATTGATTTTTCTTCCATAATTATAATTAATTTATAAAATGTTACTTTGAAATAATTATTAATTTACAGTAAGAAAGTTCGGGAATTTTTAAAAGACGGCACTGAAGAGGAAATAGAAATTGATAAATGCAATGCATTTGTGAGGCGACTTCTGTTCCAAGAACTTGGTTCCCGGTTCAAAAATGAGGCTTTTGTTGAAACTAAGGTTTTAGAAAATAAGGATAGGTAATGTAAGATTTATTTTAGCTAAGTTGCTCTCTTAAACTTCTTCTACTTCATGTTTCTTTTGAATTCTGACAAAAAAAAAACTTTTCAATACCAATTTCATGGGAGGCATTCAAGATTATGTAATGTAAAAAATAAATTTAAAATTTTGACACAAAGTACAGTATTTATTTTGTCATAATAGAATAAATATTACAAGTCAGAGAGTTTGTTAAATGGTTAGACGTTTTTAAATTGCACTCTTAAATTCTTTCTGTAGCATTATAAACAAAAGAGAGGGATAAATGCAGCCTACTTTTTACACCTAAGCAATTCGATTGGTACTTGCAACGGTGAAAACAGGTCCAGCTAATGGGCTATATACATTACACACCTCGTATACTATCACATACAGTTTTTTAATGTCATTCCTTTTTATTTTATCTTAATTTTACAATATGTAAAGCAGCGCTTTAGTAGGATGTGGGATGGTGCAAGGTACGTAACGTGTACAACGGGAGATTAGCTATTTATAGAACTATTGTTGTATTACAAAAGCTTCAATACTTTTATGTATATGAAGTTTGTTTTAGTAACTTGTTTCGTTACTTAATTGAACTTAACTTCTATGTCAAGACTTTATAATATGGCATCACTTCCGTCTGTAATATCCTACTGCGGGGCATCGATGTATGAATGTATAGTGGTAATTAAATAAAGAAAACAGACTATTATTAGTTTAAGTTAGTTAGTTTTAGAATATTATTTTTGGTTTAGTTAGTTAGTTTTAGTTATAATTTATATCCTATTGCAATTAAACAGATAGAAAATGTAAAATAATATTTTAATATTATGGCTGAGTATTCTAAATTTTACGAATGTTATCAAATAAGTTGACCAGTTAATATTTATTGACAATAATGTAAGCAGTACATCTGTTCAGGGTATTAAAAGTGAGTCGGTTAACATCTCCTAACGATAGTAAGGCTCGAGACACACAGAAGAAAGAAAAAGAATGGGAAGAATTTGAAGATGCTGTTGGATTTTCGAAGGTCGCTCGAATGATAAGTCAATCGGTAAGTTAATGATATGTACTGATTTTATTATACAATAATTGTTTGTACTCAAAAAAAAAGAAACATACTTTAATTAACATCAATGTGTGTAAGTACAATACAAATTATGAAGGATAACATAAAAACAATAAACCAAATCTTGCTCAAATTCAAATGGGACCATGCCTCTTTCCCCATGCAGGAGAAGGATCAGAGCTTAATCCACCACGCTGCTCCAATGCGGGTTGGCGGATATATTCCCTACTATGAGTAACGATCGCTATCAGGTGTACATGACAACAACCGGGGCTGACGGCTTAACGTGCTCTCCGAGGCACGGTGGGGAGACCCACAAGGACTGCACAAACACCTATATATATATATATATATATACGATCCATGGCTGTAACCGTTGCACCAACGCGGTGTCATAATCATAATTATGTCATATGACATGAATGACAATGAAACTGGCTCAGCAATTTAGGAAGTGAGAAAAACTTATCTCTTAAGCATATGATATGAAGAGAGAATTTTAGGTTTATTAATAATAATAAAAATCATATACTTATATACAAAAGCTAAAAAACAAAACTAATAATGATGTTTTTTTTTTTCAGGAAAAATTAGTAATAGGTCACAATATGCTTTTGGATCTGCTTCACACTTTGAACCACTTCTTTCAACCACTGCCATCTGATTATGAGTCTTTTAAAGAGTTTGCGCATTGTATGTTTCCAAGGTAAGTTGGAATAGCCTAATGTGTAACTATAAAATGTTACACCCTTCGGGGCCAAGAATAATATTTTAAATGTCAAACTTTATATATTATTCTTGGGCTTATTGGCTTTCAAACAATATATAAAAGTTCTTATATACAATGCTGAATTTATGCCTATTGGTTGGGGATGTTGCTAGTATAGTTCGCGTCATGTAAAAAGAACGCTGAAAGAAACTGGAGGGGCTGCGTTTGCGCATTGGTATACTCGCGCACAAGTACTACTGTTTTATTTTTTAATTAGGCTTTTCACTCGCGGCTTCGTATAATGGTTATTGGTAGGTACATTAAAAAATACTAGAAATACAAGTGTGAATAATTCGGACTAAATAAGTATAATAATTATCACTTTACAAAATCACAATTTTTTTTTAAACTAAAGCAATAACAAATTTTTTACTTATTGAAATGTCGTATTCAAAAATATTAATTATCTGTACTCTCGATATTCGTATCTTAATAGTTTTTTATGTTTTTAAAATGATAAATTGATATTTGTTTTTAGTGAAATAAATAGTAAATGGAGAATTTTGTAATTTAAAACTTTTGTGCGCGATAATATTTTGAGTCGACGTCGAACTACTCGAACTGTTCAACCAATACCACACCGGCAAGCATGCGACATGTGATAAACACTCCCGTCCCCTACCCCGTACCACCAAATAGACCGATAAATCGCTTCTGCGCAGCTTCAAGGCCAGCGTTCTTTTTACATGACGCGAACTATAACTAATATCTCGATGAAAAAATTCATTAAAATTATACTTTATAACTCAACTATTCCTCTCATAAGCTCGTTTGGAAATTTATCCAGACCAGACGATTATAATTTTATGTTGAAACATGAAGTTACTCTTTTCTGTCGTAATTTTTACCATTCTATGGTAATATAACATAATTAATATTATTCTAATGTTTCAGGTTATTAGACACAAAGTATTTGTCTAGTCTACCGCCCTTCAAAGACAAGGTGAATTCAAGTGTTCTCCACCACTTATTGACAACACTTTCAGAACCACCTTTTTCTCTATCAAAAGTGGGTAAGTAAAATTAAATTAATAAGTTTTTATAAATAATATTAAGATCTATATTTTGCATGTGAGTGACTTGGTACATTTTGACGACATTAGAGATTTACATTTGAAGGTTTATACTTTAGAGCTTTCTTTAGACTAATTGTGAGTCACAGAATTTAAAAAGCGTTCCTACTCGTTGCTGTTGTTACTCGCGTTGTTGCCTATCGAGTAGTCGATTATTAATAAATAGTAGGTACAAGATTTACGTTTAATGGACTTAGGAAATTTAATGAGAGTGTGAGTTGATAGAAATGTTAACTTTATTAATTAATTACTTAAGGACTAGAGAAAATTTAGCGGAAGTTAATGTGTCTGTTAACATTTTTTTAAAGTTAACTTAATAGTTAATCTGTCGATATAAATGCTAGTATCGTTAATTTACAATTAGAGGACTCGGAGAAATTTAACGGCAGTTAAAGAGTTTGTTAACATTTTTTAAAGTTAATTTAATAGTTAATATGTTGATAGAAATGTTAACATCATTAATTTACAATTATAGGACTTGGAAAATTTAAGGGAATTTAATGAGTCTGTTATCATTTTTTCGTTTATAAAAAAAATAATCTGTTGATAGAAATATTAACTTGGCAAGTTAATGCCCAGCTATGCCAATATATCTTTTCTAGCACAGGGTCATGGTCTTATACACACAAAATGTAAACTCCTGGCAATTAATGTGGGATCTCCGTGTACCGATCGATAATAATGTGCGTGCGTGCGCAGAGTGCGCGGCGGGGCGCGGCTACACGCGCTCGGACGCGAAGGCGCACGAGGCGGGCTACGACGCGTACGTGACGGGGCTGTGCTTCCTGGCCATGCAGGCGCACCTGGCGCGCATGCGCGGCGAGAGCTGCGCGCGCGTGCCGGCGCCCGACTCGCCGCTGCTCAAGCCCTTCCTCAACAAGCTGTTCCTGTCGCGCACGGCGCACCAGGACTCGCCCTACATCAACCTCACCGGCCCGGAGCGTACGTGCCCTACTCGAACCGTACTGTACTGTACCGTACCGTACTGTACTGTACTGTACCGTACCGTACTGTACTGCACTGTACCGTACCGTACTGTACCGTAACGTACCGTACTGTACTGTACTGTACTGTACTGTACCGTACCGTACCGTACTGTACTGTACTGTACCATACCATACTGTACTGTACTGTAATGTACTATACTGTACTATAATGTACTGTACTGTACTGTACTGTACTGCACTGTAATGTACTTTACTGTACTGTACTATCTAGAGTGATCCTGTGTCGTTAACGCCGTACCACAAATTGGACTGAACGTCATCTCCATGCACGCGTCCTGAAAGCTTTATGCTTTTCTTTTATCAAAACTGAAAGTACGGTATGAAATATAAATGATAATACTAACTTTTTTGTCATATGGAAATCGTCATTGGTTAGTCTCCGCCCTGAGGAAGAGAGAGAGAGAGAGAGGACTATTTCAGACTCTTAACGACTAAAACCCCAAGGTACCATCACAGCGCAACTAACGAAATGCAATGGGTATGCTTTCATCTTCTTCCACAGTTTGCTAGCTCGAGAAACTGCTGTATCTCTCAAGTCTTCCTTTTCTATATCGACTGAAGCTTCAACTTTAGCTCATCGTCTGTCCTCACGAGGCCTTTCTTCTTTATAATGGGGACAAGAAATTGGCTTTATCACGTCGCGTCGTCTAGGTCTTCCTTGCAGCAAATAATAGTCGCCGTATAACGGCTAAAAATAATGTCAATATGGCTTTAACTTTTAAAGATATATTGAGACGTAGAAATCCTAAGGACTAAAATACTTATTTTTATTTTATCAGTAGCTTACTGGTTGTTAGAATAAAGGTGGATATTTATAAAAAAAGCTGTCAAAAAATAAAATTCGTGTATCTACTTTTAAAAAAAAAGTCCCACTTTCATGCACAATCTAAAAAGTCAAACCTTTGGAGAAAATCATTGGATAATGAATTTTAAAAATATTGAAATACATATTTATTTATTTGTGATTAAAAGACCAAAGTTTCAAAAGTGCTTCTACGTCAGAAATGATGAGTTTCCATACGAATCCATATATGAATTGTCAAATTAAACCCAGTCAATCCCTGTTGCACCCATTTAGGAGTAGGATTTTCACAAAGGCTAAAACTGGAATTTACTCGTTTTTGATCAGTAGCTTCAAAACAAAGTTTCATACATTTATGGACTTCGATACAAATTTTAAAACTTTTCTTACCCCCCTAAAGGTTGAATTTTCTCCCAATAAGCGGTAGAATTTATCAAAATCATTCTTTAGTGGACAACCGCTCATCAAACTGCTGGCTTTGAAATACACAAGACGAAGACGGGCAGCAGCGTCTTCCAACCCGCCTGCCCAGCGTGGTGACTATGGGCAAAACACGAGTTCACGCCATTTTAGCCGCGAACTTTTCGAGGCCTATGTCCAAAATAAAAAACTTCCTTGCAAAATAAAAAATTCCTTGCCAATTTCACGATATTTCGTGAGGAGTGATTTTTTGCTTTAATAGTTGTTTTCTTTACAGCAACACCGGCAAGAGACCATGTCTTTCACTTAACATTTCCAAAAGATTGGCAGAGGAACGACATAAATCACTTGTTCAGTGCATTTGGTAAGAGAAATTTTATTTTTAATATGGATATATTTATAAATATATAATGAAATGAAAATGAATTTTTATGTGGTTTTCACTAATACATAAATGTAGTAGTCAGAAATGCTTAAGCCTTAAGGCGTGTAATTTGCTAAGATTTTGTGTACATTGGTTGAAATCCAACTTGGTTTCCTGCTTGGTTTCTTTCGTTGAAAACGGTAGCTAAACCTTTTGAGATAAATGAAATGAAAACATTTATTTCCTCATAAGGTAATATACACACTTAACGAAAGTCAAAATAATGTCATTTACAAGAATAATAATAGAAATAAATTAAAAAAAAAACGAAAATAATAAAAGAAAGTTAAGATAGCAAAAAAAAATAAAACAATAAAATAAAAATTTATATCTTAACATTGGGTACATTACAAACTTAGGTAATATACCCAGTGTTATGTGCAACCTTAACTTATTCGAAATAATCAAAATATTAAGTTAATTTAAATTTCTAATGTCTTGGTAGACATTACATTCCTATTATGTCCTCGGCTTTATTAAATATTACAATAAATAAGATAAACTAATGTCCCTAGTGTAGGCCGAGAGAAAAAAAAGCCGCAGGAAAAAAACTCGGTACTCTTTTAAAAATTTAAAGTCATAAACAAGACAAAAAGTAACAGTATGACCATGAAATGATCAGGGCCAACACAAGCTGCTCACTATATTTTAACTATATCTATTTACAGATTGAGATCAAAGACATAGCCTGGTCAAGCTTTATTCAATCCCATGCCTTTTTATCATTAAGATATTCATTGATGTTATAATAGGCTTTACTACATAAAGTTCGCTTAATAATTTTTTTAAACTTCAGTAAAGGCAGAGAGATTGATGTATATATTATAGTTTATTTAAACTGTAGATAAGTAAAAAAAATAGAATCACATCTAAATGATAGATTTGCTTAATTAAGAAAGTACTTTAAAAATATGGATTCCATTTGATAGCATAACATATAAGCTAAATAAATAAAAATTCATATGCGAACAAAGCCGCGGCCAACAGATAGCTGTACAATAAATTAATATTTTTTTAGGTCAAATCACAGTCCAGTTCCTGGATGAGACGTCAGCACTAGTCGCATTGACTAGGAGAGATCTGGCGAAGACAGTGACCCGAGCTTTCGCCAGTAACAACCGGATATCCATAGTTCCTTATGTCAAGTACAAGCTGCTCACTAGTAAGGTGCTTTGAATAATTTGTATCTAATTTTGCTAATCGCAATACTCCTTTAATAAGAGGTATATTATGTTATTTGATTTTGATGTATGCATAGTTTTTTTAAGTATAAAAAAGCTTCCTAATGTATCTCGCAGACACACGCGCAGTATCTGTAAGGTATATTTACAAAATTAAAGCACATATTCACGCACACATGAACACATGCGCCATATATACGTACACATACGCACATGCTCATGCGTATACCTACTTACACATATGTAATACGTGCCAAAATGACTTGAAGTTAGATAATTATGTTTGTGAATGTTGCTAGATTATTTTTAAATAAAAAGTAAAACTTAACTGAGGTAGGGCACAGCAGGAATTTCCTGCTCAAAATATGGAGCAGCCCGACTGGGGTAGTACCTCGACCTTACAGAAGATCACAGCAAAATAATACTGTTTTCAAGCAGTATTGTGTTCCTGTTGGTGAGTAAGGTGACCAGAGCTCCTGGGGGGATTGGGGATTGGGTCGGTAACGCGCTTGCGATGCTTCTGGTGTTGCAGGCGTCTATAAGCTACGGTAATCGCTTACCATCAGGTGAGCCGTACGCTTGTTTGCCGACCTAGTGACATAAAAAAAAGCCCATTGGCGGTGTTTCTAGTTATCTGCTTTTTGTTCCGGGGTTTATAGGTTGCTTACACTGGAACAGACAACTGTGTGCTTATGTTCAGCAGAATCTACTTTCCGAATCGGTGGTAGCTTTATTTTTCCAAAAATAATAATTTATTTTTAAAGTTTTAATTTGTAAAACGATTCGAAAGTGCTCATGGGGCCTATTTGAAAAAGCTGTTTTTGATTTTGATTTTGTTAAACATATTTTGAAACGCACATTTTCTCTCGCAGCCCGGAAGCCAGCACCACACCGACCGACGCGAGGAATCATCAGAAAAGCACATGAAGTACGTAGTGCTTGTTTTAATCGTCTCTGTTTTCATTCATTATTTCATTAGTCTGGGTAATCGATATTAACCGCATTTTTTAAATAAAATATCAATGTGATATTTTTACTATTATAACCATTAAGGAAGGGATTATTAATAATAAAATTAGTAATTTAACAGTTCATAGGTTTCCAAACTTTTTCGGTAACTGTCCCTGTATGTGACAGAAGTATGTAATATCCACTAATCAACCAATAAATTTTATGCAATTGATACATTTAATCTTTATTATTGTCGACTTGAATATTGATAAATTAATTATTCAAATAGAAACGGCTATCGCGTGAGTTTTGGAAAAATAATTTTCTTGCTTTCGATTTTTTTGTGTGGCGTCTTAGCAATTTTTATACCACGATATCTGCATTCCGTTAAACAAGTTTTGTAATTTTTGCGTTTACGAATCTATAAAACCGCAGTAAACCCTAGTGGGGCTCATTGAATGTGACTGTGTATTTACTGAATAGTACCATCGACTACTGCGGGTATGCAGTATTACACTTTGGGAACCTATGACTTTGTTAACTTCTTGCATTTTTTCGAATTAATTTAAGTATGTGTTTACCGAACGTTTATTTTGCTTAAAAAGCTTTTCTAGCCTTTTGATTTTTGTAGCTCTCTAATGCAAGCTCTATGTGATTGTTTTCTATTTTTATAATATAAAATATTTTAAACTTATTAACTTTTTTGACGGTATAGGATTTAAATAAGGCATGTTTTAGTTTATTAGGTTGCGATATATCTAAAATGAGTGCAATTTTGAAAGTAAGAAACCATATACAATTTGACAATAATGGTAGTACCAAAAAATAATAACGGGATGGCAATAACGGATTCATAATTATTTTATTTTAACTTTTTGAAACGATTGACTGCATAATATGAATCGTAAGAATATTTATTTACTTGTTTTTAAGTTAAGCTTTTTTGCTTTGTTGTTTTTGTCGTAACAGTCATAATAATGTTTATATTATTATGACTGGTTTACTTGTGTGTATTATTACGTCATTCACATTTTGATTTCATTGTTTTGTGTTTTCTCTTTAGAAAATAAATCGAAATATTATTATATTCACATTCCGTTTGTAGTTTGTGAATGGTTTTTTATTTTGTTTTATTATATAATAAAAAAACTAAAAATGATACAAAATTAAATGCGAATTAACATATGTATAACTTTATTATGATCTCGGTTTAAAATATAGTTAACAAAATTTGGCTTCGTCATATTTGAAAGTTTTACATATCTTGATTGATATATAGGTATTATATGATAGCATTTAAAACATATAAGTTATATTTCTATAATGATATAATTGATTAGCATTATAAATGTTAAGCTTAAAAAGTGAAAAACATTTTCAAGGAGCTTATAACTGCATAATAAAAATTACGCTTCGCTCAATATAATTATTGTGTGTCACACACAAATAGACATATAACTATTATAAGTCGGAATAGTATAAGTCAATTTTTATATTTATTTATAAAATACTTTTTTTAATTTTTTAATAAACATATAAGCAGACAATATTTGTTTTATTCGTCGAGCGGAGCGGTTGGAGTTTATGAATAATTTATCGATTTTGATTCAAGTTTTTTTCGAGAGTATATTCTGTAATAATTCAATATGTTCAGAATAGATTGAGAGATTTATGTTGACACAATAATGTGTACTTTTAAATCCCTACAATCGTTTATAATTCAAATATTTTTTGTTCAGTTAAATATTTATGTTCATTTTTAATTTAAATTGTACAATGAGGCAACAAGAATATTTTTACAAGAAATAAAATACAATTTATCTATAATATAAAAATGAGTCGCTGAATGTGTTGCTAAGCGCAAAACTCGAGAACGGTTGGACCGATTTCGCTAAATTATTTTTATTTTCTCTTTTTATTATTTGATTCTTTTGAGACTTGGAAAAGGGATTTAAAATTTGTTTTTATTCAATTTTTTCAAACTAAATATCGAGATTTTATACCATTGAAAATGAATTCAAACTGAATTTTGTATACACAGATTTAGAAAAAAAAACATTGCTATTTTCACATCATTTCTCATCATTATCATTCAGCATTTCTCTAATATCTTCTTTATACATTGTAGAAGGTTGTTAGGCCATGAAAAATGCAAAAAATAAATTAATTATAATTTTGTGTGTAAGCAACCAATATATAATATTCATAGCATCCGTGAAATATATATGTATATTAGATGAGTGTGTATATAAATAAATACATAATTACCGAACGATATAATTTATTCGGTCGCATTTCGATTGGGTTTGTTTCACTGTGCTTTCTACTTGAAGCCATTGTAAGCTTTGCTTTAACGGATCGTGAGAGGATATCTGTAGGGTGAACATCAATTTTGAAAGTAAAGTGGGATCTATTATAAAGCTTTTAATTTTTCATCCACCGCAGTGTATTGCTAACTATCAACATCTTTAGCACTCGACTTTAACAGGAAGACGTGAATTTAAAATTCTTTTATAATTGTTACTAAGCCTAGAATAGGTTTATTTTTGAAGTGTAACTTCTTTGGAATCGCTGTGATTTGAAACTCGATAAAGAAACGAACACAAATGTATAGAATAAAGTTGAGGCACGAGAATGAGATAGAATACATTACACAGTATTTTGTAACTCAGTCTCTCTTTTCAGAACTTCTACTTTTGCCGTATGTGAATTGTATACACACTTATTACTAACACTTAATATGGATCATCGTCCGAAATAATTGTTTTTATTATTATTGCATTGTATTAAATTACGGTAGGTTATAAGTTTTACACGTTTTTTTGGTGTGGGCTTTTAGCATGCAAATTGATTAATCAGTTACAAGGCGTTATGTGTTGGTTCTATTATATAATGAAAGCCAATGCTAGTGTCGTACAGAAAATATGATTTAATTTATAGTGGTCGAGTAATATATCAATTTTTTTTAAGATTTATTTTTGAGTTTTTAACCAGTCTCCGAGCAGAATCTAATTTCGTATCGCAAGTATCTTTACATAACGCACGCTATAATTAATTAAATACTAACAATTAATACGTTATGTCTAAAGGGGACGTCAATAAAATATGGAATTTTAACAGTTTTGTACTCTCCCTTGTCTCGCAAAATCATACTTTCAGTAATCCCTTACAAATATTAAGCCCCAAAAACTAAGCCCTTCGCCCATTAATAGACTCATGATTAAAAATAGCATACAGATTTATACTGGCTTTGAGGGATATATACTGGTAAGCCAAAATGATGACTCAAGATTGCTCTTGGAAAAAAATTATTTTTGATTTTCTTATTCAATGGTAATTTCATATTATCTTAAAGTTATGACTTGTTTTTGTTATTTGAAACAGTCTGTAACTTATACAACATATACACATACATATTTAAATTATAACAGTGTTTACGAGCTTTCATGGTTTAGTATGGTTCCTTTTGTAATATAAATCCAAATAGGTTTATTTATTCATTATTGTAGTCCGTAGTGTCTCGTGGTGACCGTCGGTCTGGACAATGGCGCGTGGTACGCGACCCCGCGACCTCGCGTGCGCGCTTCCGCCATCTTGCATTTTAATGCGCGCACCGCATTTGCATACACCGACACGTGCGATGATATTCCATTCTCATTTAACTGAATGCTAGCGCTGAGCGGAATTGTGTGCTGAATCTTCATATTTAGTTTAAAACTAATTCATATTATTTATTTAATTCTTTATTGCATTTGGAATTACTATAGGTACTTTAACTGAAAAGTGCGAAGTGCATATATTGTCATTCTTCTAAATATTTATATTCATATTATATTTCTTATATATAACTTTTATTTTTCTAAACGCTATAAAACAACCTATATATTTTTTACTAGTGGGCTCGGCAAAGTTCCCACCACCATCTTAATTTTATTGTTTTTTTTTTTTTAATTTTCTGTTATATAAACTGACTTGACATTAGCGATCACAAAAAAAAACTAATTTGGTGCAGTTCCGAACGGAAGTTGCACGTTCATACATTTCAGTGAATCATTTTTACTTATATAGATATCTTAGCATAATTACACAGGAAGATTGTTTGAGTGTATTGGTAAGTGGGTGGCGATTACCGCTCGGAGCGAATATTAGTCTCACTGTCTGTCTTTCTCTAGTTTTTCTTTGTCTGTTTATTAGTTTTAATGGTTCCAATTTTTATGCCTCAAAGAGCACGTAAATTAATTGTTGATCCGGGTAGCTATCAAAACATCTGGTAATAGATACAATAAATCGATTTTGGGAGAAAATTTATATTGGCAATAAAATATCTACTAACAAGGAGTTGAATAGCGTTACGGCTTTATATCTAATCCTTCTTCTATATAGGAAAAGTGAGTTGAGCATCAGTGGCACGTTTAGTTCATGTCAGTTCATAACTAAAGGTAAAAATAGATTTCTGGTTTTTGTAAGCTATTTATTTTGTTTGTTCCATCGTAAATTATTCGTCTGCCGTAAACTTTTGTAGTAGAGTTTAAACTGGATTAAACGGTTACATTCTTTTGTTGATAAGAATCGTCATCGAATCTCATATTACTCATATTACTAGATCGTTCAATAAGTCCCGAGACTAACCTGGAAATGGCGCATATATTAAAAACTCTTTTGATTTTTAAAAAGTACTGGCTATCAATACAAGAATATGTGTCAAATTTTAAAAAATGGAACAATAAAATTATTGATTTTGAAACATTTAAGTGACGCTACGGTTGTAATTTCGATACAATGGAAAAAAAACGAGTTTCGCGTGTTGATAAAACATTGTTTTTTAATGGGAAAAAATACCGTTGAAGCACAGCAATGGCTTATAAAATGTTATGCAGGATCAGCTCCCTCTAAAGCAACCATTTGTCGGTGGTATGCCGACTTCAAACGCGGTCGCATGGACACCAATGATGGGGAACGCTCAGGTCGTCCAAATGAAGCAGTGACTCAACAAAATATTAACCAAGTCCTCAAAATCGTATTGGAAGATCGGAAGGTAAAAGTGCGAGAGATAGCCGAGATAGTGAAGATTTCAGCTGGTAGTGTTTTCACTATTTTACATAAAAATTTGGCCATGAAAAAGCTTTTTTCTAAGTGGGTGCCGCGTTTGCTTACAACTAATCAAAAGGAACAACGTATCAATGATTCAGAGCGATGTTTGGCGCTGATGAATCATAATAAAAAGGATTTTTTACGTCGGTATGTAACAATGGATGAAACCTGGATATACCATTTCACTCCGGAATCCAATCGGCAGGCAGCGGAGTGGAGAGCGGCTGGTGAAAGCCGCCCGAAGCGTCCAAAGACTCAGAAATCGGCCGGTAAGGTTATGGCGTCTATATTTTGGGATGCGCATGGAATACTTTTCATCGACTACCTTGAAAAGGGGCAAAATATAAATAGTGACTATTACATGTGCTTATTGGAGCGATTGGAGTACGAAATTGCGGATAAACGGCCTCACATGAACAAAAAGAAAGTGGTGTTTCACCAGGACAACGCGCCTTGTCACAAGTCCGTGAGAACGATGGCCAAAATTAACGAATTGGGCTTCGAATTGCTTCCTCATCCCCCTTATTCGCCAGACTTGGCCCCCAGCGATTACTGGCTGTTTGCAGACCTCAAAAAAATGCTTCAGGGTAAGAAATTTGACTCAAATAGTGAAGTTATCGCAGCAACGGAGGCTTATTTTGAAGCCAAAGACAAATCGTTCTACACACATGGGATAGAAAAGTTAGAAAAGCGTTGGAGGGACTGTATCGCTCTTGGAGGAGACTATGTTGATGAATAAAAATTAATTTTATAAAAAATACCTTTTTTTAGTACTTAGTCTCGGGACTTATTGAACCACGTGTTAATGTTCGAATTTTTAAACCTGTGCAATTTCTCGTATCATTGTCGTTCAAGAAATATATTAAGACAATTTATGGCTTTTTTTGCTGTGTCGTTGTGTTGTGGTCTTTCTTAAATTATTCTTCCTACAAAATTTTAGAAAGCAGAAAAAATTTACGACTACAAATACCAGTTAATAAATATTTCCAAACTCCACATTTACAATTATACCCCTTAATACGAGTTACATTTGTAGGCTTTGATTCTAATTGTAATTAAATGTCACTACAGTAAATCTAATGTTCCAATTTGAATTTATCACTATCTCTTCCGACCTTTATGCGATTTATGTGCAGTCCGTATTGCATTAGCGACTCGCGACTGGCATATCAAAGTTTAGCACGGCGCATATAAATAAAAGGAGCGCTTAAAGAAACAATTGTGGCACGCGTCGATCGCTCGTAAACACTCGGGTTTCATCGGCATCGCTCGTGCCGATGCTATCTCGCGGTTACCTTGTTGTACAGAGTAATTTCGTATAGATAAATGGGTGCTTTTAAGCACGTTTGGGCTATTTTCAGTAACAGTCAGCTATAGCAGTAGTATTAACAGTCAGCTTTAATAATTATAAAAAAACTGTATGACTATTTATTGTATTAGGAATGTTTTGTAATACTTGGTTATGGGTTACCTAACCATAAATTATCCTTACTTTTACGGTCTTCAAAATTCTATTGAGTTTGTAATTTCAACTAAATCATTCAATCATCCTCGTGTCTTTTCCAATCTACGTAACATTGCAAATCATCCTCGAAAAAAGGCAAAATCTTCCGGGCTATTTTGGCGTTGTTCAAAGCCATCCAGTTAGTTTAGCCAATTGCAGTCCATTACTGGACATAGGCCTCCCCAAGTTTGTGGCAAATATCTCAGTTTTCCGCAATCCTCATCCAGCCCACACCGGCAATCTTACGTAAATCGTCGGTCCACCAAGCCGGAGGACGTCCCTCACTGCGTTTGCCAAGACACGGTCTCCACTCCAGGAGCCGTCTGCTTTAACGGCCATCGGTCCTGCGGCACAGATGACCAGCCCATTGCCACTTCAACTTGCTAATTCTGTGGGCTATGTCGTTTACTTTTGTCTTCAAGCATTGTCAAATCAAAAGCCATTAATCCAAATGGATGAAAGCAGGTGTGACTGATGGCTTATCGATGGTTGCAATTCCTGCTGTGTAGTACTATTTCTATTTTATTATTTGACAATTAAAATGGTTGTAACAAAAAAATCTGTATAGCAATCTGTAATAGCATGGTGTCGTCTTCTGTCAAAGATTTTCATTGTAATATGAAACTTTGAATAGTTACGGGTCTCTGTAAAGAACTCACTATAGTCGGCGCCACGGTTCGCTTAAACCGAAAATAAAAATCATCATATCAAGAATTTCGCTCTAGCGGGTACATCGTTCCATAGCTTAATTGGCTAGAGCGCCGACACGGTCAGTCGGAGATGCGGGTTCGAATCCCGCTGGAGCGGTCAATTTTTGATATGATATTCAAAAAAGTTTAGAATTCCTAATGTGTGGGTAACACAAAAATAAAATCGTACATATTAAAAAAATCTGTGTTTAAAGAGTTGCAAATAACATTAAGAAGATACCACATAGATTGTGTATAAAATAACATCTGTCACGTGTACCTGCTTACATAATCTACACATGTAACGTAATACGTTTTCGTACTAAATATTCGTTGTAAATTATTCGTTGAAAAAAAAAGACGAGTGTGCTTTAGACCACACGACTAAAGTAAAACTTTCTATTTTCACTAACTTATATCTCCACCTCAATTCCTGTTCGCCTCGGCCGATCAAACTTTTTATAATGCTCTCGTCTCTCTTACTCCCGAAGTCAAGCGTTCATAAAGAGGTTTTACTTCAAAAATGGTGAACAATTTATGTTATTAATACATGCTTTACGAAATCTTTATGAGGTTAAGAAATGTAGCGGAAAATGACTATTGTAGTAATATTAGAAACTAAAGTCGTGTAATGTCCTATTGTCTCTATCGTCGCCTGCTCTGTGTAAGGGTGCGCACGCGCCTCGAACTGGGTCGCGATTCTCGCCTCCAGCCA
Source organism: Melitaea cinxia (assembly GCF_905220565.1). Classification (NCBI taxonomy): domain Eukaryota; kingdom Metazoa; phylum Arthropoda; class Insecta; order Lepidoptera; family Nymphalidae; genus Melitaea; species Melitaea cinxia. The sequence continues at coordinate 14,642,195 of NC_059403.1, forward strand.
GTGATAGCTGCTTGCGGTAGTAACAGTTGCTGATTTAAACCTTCGTGACGCGCATGATCTGTGAAATACTGTCCGCTCCTTGTTGAGTCATCGCGATATACTCGCATTGTAAGCCTCGCCACGTGTGGGAGTAGCTTTTCAATGTATTGAATAAAACAGCATTTACTTCATACCGTATCTGTTATATAAAGGTGTTCAATAATTTATTTTCAGTACCAACTTCTAGTGGGATATAATATTTTTTAAATACTTTTACTGTGTTTACGTTTGAAATATTGTCTATTTTTATGTTTTTAATGTTTGTGCTACTGTTTAAGTACATTATTTTTTAATTATTGTATTTTTGATTAAATTTCCGTCGATTTAAATTTTATTTATCGATAGATACAGTATATGAATGTGAAATATTTACCTTAGCCAATTTAACTAAAATACAATAACACTTTAGAAATCGCATATCTGTATTTAAATTATTGTAAATGTAAGCGCGCCCACGAATCGAAATCGCGCGGCAGATGTTATTGCAATTGAAATAAGAACGTATAAAATCTGTCGAGTCGAATAAAGCATTAACAGTTACAATGATAGGTATCGCTTAGTTCTTCCAGTCCAGTTATCCACTTGAATATTATCGAGGCGAGGCATTGAGAAAGGCAGTATGTTCCGAATGCGTTCTGTCGTGTCAAATTAACACACGGCTGATAGTATTCATTGAAGTTATTGCTGAACTCGAATATGAATAATCTTTGGAGCGGTGACGGTAAATATTGGATTGTCGTGATTGATGCAAGTGTTGTGTTGGTTCCGTCGGTTCTATTGGCCATTGTATCGGACGGTTTTTGATATATGATATTTATCCTGGTGACAACCTCGCGCAGAGATAAGTGTTTATCAATTTCATTGCGGTTTTGTTCGTAAAATACTTTTAGGATTACGTGCAAAATTTTGTCTTTCAGCCTGCTTTAACTAAATTATATAATATATGTAGATATAGTTGAATTAAAGCTGAATATCAATGAGTCTCTTATATTTAATTCAATTCATTATGTATGAACATTTGCATACAAAACCATTAAGTTCTTCCAAGTTTTAACAAAGTAGCGAATTTCTCAAAGAGCGTCGAGGTATTTCGCGTGCGTGTAGACAAAAGGTGAAGATAACCCCGCGCTTGCGCATTGCGCCAGCTTTGTACTGGCTCTTTGTACCTGACGGGGCACTAATGGCGCCACCCGACGACGCGCGCGATTTAGTGTTATAAGGCCGCATCCTAACGACGAACCATCAGTTTCACGCCTTTGTGCGCGCACGCCTCGCTCTAGACCCGATTGAATAGAAACTGGGAGGGCTTCAAGCGAAACAAATTTATTTTACTTGACTTTGTATCTTACTTTGGATGTCCTACGTTGATAATGTCTCCTGCTCGAATCACCTCTTTATAGTAGGAACCTACTTTGTTCCCTTGTCTCGTGCAATGGAATTCCATATTATAAATGCAATGTTTTTATATGATAGTCGTTATTATATTGGTTAACATTGTAGATGAATCGTAACTTCTCAGCCAATTATATTTTATCTCTATTGCTCGTAAGAAACAGATGAGACTAGTGATATCACTAACGCGTGCTTAATCTACAGATGGACTGCGACAGGACAGAGCAAAACCTTTCTGTACTGACACGTGGCATTTAATTGACGTAGGACAGATTCATGTTCGAGACGGTGCCCCCGAGAGTAAACCACGCGTCCGTATTCATAGAAATTTAAACTATCATGGAAACAGTTACGGGCGATAATTGCCTGCCCGTGTTTGACAGATGGAGTACTTCTCCCGAGGCCCAAATACACGGTGTCGTCGCACAATTTGCCCCGGACACGTCACTCAATGTAATTGGCTGGATGCCGCCATTAGCTAATGAGATCTCCCGATAGGATCTAGTCGGCGTCCGAGCAAAGCGAATATCTCGAGGATACTTCGCTCCGTTAGGCACTGGCCGACGACAGCGGGCAGGCGACGATACGAAACGGATTTGAGATTCAACGATGTCTATGTCGAGACGTGTGAAACTATCCGACATGCCGACGTCTTGCCTATTGCGTCTGATCCGCGCGTATAAGGTGCGGCCCCTGCGACAACGAGTAACGGATGAATTTACTACTGTATTTGCTAGAAGTTTATACGGCCATACACATGTGTCCTTCTATATTTGTCCATTACTTGCATTGCATTACATTTACTAAACGGTCATATATTATTTGCAAAGCGAATATTAGGAATTAAGCGATTTTTTACTGGATACGTACTTTAAGACATTGAATAAACTAGGTAAACGAGGTATTCATTTCGTTCAGGTGATTATTTTCTTTTTATACTTTTTGTTCAAAAAAAATATTTAGTAGGTAATAGGTACAGTGTTCACGGGCGGAACGGATATTCGTTTGCTATGAAATCGAATAAAAACTCCTCGACGACATATTTGGCGCAATTAACAATTTTCTTGTATATATCGAGCTAACTAAAAAATCGTCTTAAGTGATGCAAGCCTTATTTCATCTGTGTAAACTCGTAATAGGGAGATGGGCCATAAATTATGTGTAATTGATACGACAGAGACATCACAATCGTCGCTCACAAAAACAAAGTTTACCCTTTTCGAGCGGTTCTAATAAGCCAACAGATGCATAAGGCGTAAATCATTAAAGGGTCCGGTTTTGTCGCATTAAAATTCGTGTAAAAAATAAACAAGAGCGGTAACGCTAACTATGGAAGATGTAAAGTTGCCGTGATCGACTGGGCGCACGCGACACTGACGTCCAGCGGAGCCTATATGCCAACCATATTACCTAATTTAATTAATTTGTTTTGTTAAACAAATCGATTGTTCATTTTTTTATTTAAGTATTTCGAGATCTATACAAATATTAAATTACACCATTTTTTCAAAAATAGTTATAATTCTTTTTTACAATTTATTGTTCGTAAAAATACAATCGATTTATATTTATTTAGTTTGATTAAATGTATGAAATAATTATTTCTAATAGCCGTTGACGGTTACTGTATCGTTTCAACCTAACATACCATAAACAAGAACTAGAACCCACGTATTATTGTGTCGGGTGTAACAAGCGAATCGTGATTGCTCAGAAAGGGATGTAGTACGACCTAACACTATCCACATCACACCTCAGTATTACCATACCGTTTGTCCTTTTATTTGTCACCAAAATTGGTATACCGTCTATGTAAGCCCGACCTTTACCGTTGTTAGCTGTGATTTAACCGCACCGATATCCCTGTAGCCAGGTAACAATAAATATTGGTAGCGAAGTAACAGACCCATCGGGAACACGGGCGTTTTGCCTAACTAATTTTGTATTGGATTACAGGGATGTTTTATGAAGGAACACTGAGTGTTGTTGAGTTCGTTTTACGAATGCTGGATGGTGATTTTATTAATACCTAAGATCTGAATTTGGCGTGTGGGTGATTTTGTTTCAAGACCTGAAGTCATAACATTACGTTTGTTAATTGGTATTTGTCATTTATTAATTATATTAGACTATATTTTGTTTTGTTATGTTTTTAAATATAGAAATTTATTTTAGTTCGCGGCGTAATATTTTAAAATTTTGCAATGACTCCTCAAAAAGTAGCGCTTAACGGTCTAAGTTGTTATTTGCAAACTTGTACATATATATGTAATATATATTTTTAAATTGGTATTTTAATGAGACTATCATTATAACACAACAGATGAAGAAAGAATAAACAACAATTTATATTTAAATCATTAATGTCGAAAGGACCCCATAAAAAGTCCCTATAAATGTATTATTAACGATTCCAATACAACAAACACGATATTTATATAGACACCTTAGGTGAATAAATAATAAATAACGATCATTTCAACTAAACACTTCTAAATAGAATATAAAAAGACGACGTTATTATCGTAACACGTTCACGCAAGTCCGGTACACTCATATGTTTCACCATTAACAGCGCCATATTCAGTCTGAAAACCGATTTAATGGCGTGGTTAATAGACCGACAAACGTCAGACAAGCATTGTTTTGAAACTGATGTATGTGCATGTGTTAGTTTGACAGTACAGTGCGTCAGACTGTGACACAATGACAGCATACATGCGCTAATGCGGTGTTAGCAAGTATCGTACGTTGTCGAAGGTCCCTATAAGTAATTAAGTGCGCCAGCTTATGGTTTTAAACTTCGATTATCGAATTCGTGTCAGATTTATTGTAAATGTCATTGATATTATTACGGAAAGGATAATAAAAATAAAAAAAAAATAAAGCAGTATCAATCGATTTCCTTCGAGTCTTCTTCATTTAACTTGATATTGGCGAAATCATCTGTTATTATTTCTCTAAAATCGGTTTAATAAATGAATTATCGATTTAAAACAAATAATTCATCATATTATTTCTAACAAAATTTATATTGGTAAGCAATTATTAAGTTCTTATAATGGTATTTTGATTCTTATTTTAATAATGATTTGAGTAAAATATTACTTGTGCATAATTTTTAGGTACTAATGTTGTATTAAGTACTTTCCTGCATTAGGTTAACGCGTTCGATCCTTTCAGTCTCATTCACTTGACACGCGTGACAATATATATCAGGACAACTCAGAACGATACTCTAAAGTAATAATAATTATTAGTAGAATGAACAAAAAGTTCAGATACAAGTCAATTGGTCCACATAGTGTCGCCGCGCAGGCGCGCCACAGTCCTTATTTGGTCCAATGTTTGATAAATGGACCTTCCCGTTGATCTTTGAGACCATGTCCGATGATGATTTTATGTGAGAGAACACGGCAGCTTTAATTGCTAGTTGTAAGAGCGATCATCGCGATAAGTACAGTTTCAAACAAAAAAAAATATTACATATTTTTTCTGTCACCCTCTATAGATCCGTTATTACTTCTATTGACAATAAAGCATTCATATTAAATTGTAACTTGTATAACGATACGTATCAAAATTAACTGTTCTATTATAGCTAACGAGATATATAATTCTCAAGAGAATTAATTTAAAGATGGGGTTTTTTTCTTTTAAAGGGGTTATTAGACACATTACATCGAATCAGCGCCGCGGTCGTGACCGTGGCGAAGTAATTTGGCTCCGAGTGTGTCCCTGTCTCGTGACAGGTGAATGCTAGCCAGTGTGTCCGGCGACAATTAGTGCGTTCCCATACCAATTAAATCGACTCCGACACGTTCTCTATTTCGTGGAAGATTAAACTTCTATCACCTGCACGGTGTCGGGTCAGTGGAAAAAAAATCCCTTCAGTATTTCCTACTTTTTATTATTAGTTCCATTCGTATTGTTTTCGAGCGAGGAATTTATAAAGGTCTCTTGACGGTTTTTTTTTTAGCGTTTAATATTGCGCCTTTGTGTAGTTTATATAAATATGGGTTTTAGTTTAACAATATATATATTTAAATTTAATTCATGTGTTTCTGAATGATGATCTGTAAAAAAAGTTCCAAGTGTAGTCCATAGACCACAGCCATAGACTTTTTAGAAAATATCAAGTACTGACATTTAATTTATATTCCAGTTATTGAATAATCAAAAATTCAAAGTTTTTGAATAAATTAAGAAAGTACCTATGTCTAAAAGGTTGTATGCGTTGTTATCCATTTTTTGTGAATTTAAAGCTATAATGTTTGTTATTTCGTAGTGTTATTCTTAGGGGAGAATGCAAAAATGGCAGCGTGAAGAATAGAGTTGCTCTTTCCTAAAACGTAAAATTTGCATTTGATGTCAAAAATGATGTCTTTTATATGGTAGTAGCTTGTTTGAATGGTTTGGATTACCTTTCCTTGAGTTATTTTATTTTTTAATTTACATATAACTGAAACAATAAGTTTACCGGAAATTTATTATACAAATTTACAAGAATTCTTTACATACCAGTAACGTCATAGATCAAGTAAAAAAAGGTAGATAACGCACCTAGAACAGAAAACTGAAGCCACTTTTTTAAAGATGTGTGAGTGAGTGAAGTGTTGACACCTTTTAAAAAAAGTCCCTAAAAAATTTTTATTAAACAATTAATTTAATATAGGTAAAATGGGTATGTGAAAATAAAAACCTGTTTATAGTTTTAAATAAATTTACTAAAAATAAAACAAAAAATCGGTAGAATAATAAAAAAATATATTCGTAAGATAATCGTATGAATGGACACTTCCTATCCCCTCTGTTTATCTCTTTTCAGTTTGCAGTCGGTTTTTTGTTTAACTATTTTTCTTAAACCTAGAATCCTTTATGTTGTATAAGTTTTTTAAATTTTTGTCGCTTAGAACTCAGAGTCATCGTCATTGTTTGCATTTTACTAATATGATGTAGTCTTATGTTCAAATATTTTTCAATCTCTAATCGTATTAAATTGACTTTATGCGCATGGCCAGCATAATCGTGGTCATTTTCTCAGTCTTACAGCCGCTACCCATTCACCTCTTATTAAAATATTCGTTGGAAACCTAAAACCATGAAATTTGATAGTAAAATATGGGTACCTAGTTTACTCAAACATTGTAAAAAGTTAAAACATAAAACAAACGAGTTAATAATTCATAAATATATTTTGATTTTTTTATTTTCAAGTTATGTAACATAAAATAACACGAGAAACAAAAAAACAATAACTATGTCTACTTTTTACTTCATTATTTTTCTGATTGCGTACAATTTACTTACCTACATTTTGGGGTATTGAAAAAAAGAACTACTGGCAACACTCCCGTGGTACGTCATTTCGTGACATTGAAATTATAAGTTCCGAATAACCTCATTATTATTTTGGAATAATAATAAATTTAAAGTTTTATATGTACTTACGTGCGAAACGATATTCCTTCAGATTTTTTTTTACATTGGTATTGTTTTTGCACCATTTAATCAAACAAGACGGCATTTTATAAGCAAAGTTACTGTATGAAGCCTCGTGACATACTAACGAAAATGAGCGTAGTTTGATGCATATGTGTGCGTGAGCGCGTGTATTTACTTGAAGGAGCCGAGTTTTATGGCTTCACTAACAACAAAGGCCGCGCATTATCTACTTTTTTTACTATATCTATGAGTAACGTGTATTTGAAATATATAGTAAGTAATGTTAATTTTTATACTTATATTATCTGCAGCAAAAAAAAAAAAACGTATGAAAATATATCACACAAGTCACATACCTATGAATACACACTTAACAATATTTAAATGTCACATGCTGTCGAGCAAGCATCTATTGAGAATGTATCAATAAAATAATATTCGAGTATTTTGTTTTACGGCGCGAATCTAATCGTAAAATATTATGATACCATATCACATTCTATTCGATGTTATAGCTCATTATAGACTAACCAAGTAATTAATTGTGTACTATTACGTAATTATACTAATTAAAGTTTAATGTTTAAACGGATATGTTTATGGCACTTTTATTATGCTATTATAATTATTAGTACGTCAGAAATTCAAGTGTTGATTTGATAGCTTATTTTATAATCGATTGATATAGTCTATCAACGTAGTTTTTAGTAATATTATTGTCATAAATGTTTTGTATTTGTCCCAATTCCTATCTCAAACAGAAACCTCCGTAGTAAATGATATATTTAAAATACTTAAAGAGTTAGTCCAAAAAAGGTAAATGGTCTAAAACCGTGTTACAATAATTATAATTACTTTATATTTAGAGAAATTTATTGCAACTATTATATTCTGTATTATTATTTTAAATCCGAACGTCACGTCATTAATGAGGTACGGCAAAGCAGGAAATTTTCTGCTCAAAATATGGAGCAGCCCGATTGAAGTAGTACCTCGACCTTACAGACGATCACAGCTAAATAATACTGCTACCAAGCAGTGCTGTGTTCCTGTTGGTGAGTAAGGTGACCAGAGCTCCTGAGGTTAATTGGAGGGCGGCCACGCGCTTGCGATGCTTCTATTTTGCGATGGTGTTGCAGAAGTCTATAAGCTACGGTAATCGCTTACCATCAGGTGAGCCGTATGCTTATTTGCCGATCCAGTTGTATAATATATATATATATATATATATATATATATATATATATATATATATATATATATATACATATATATATTATAATGTATAATGTTTAATCAAAGTAAAAGTACAAAAACAGTATGATTCTAAGTTAAAAAAAAAAAAACTAAAAAGGTCTATTTTATTACAATAATATTTAAAAATATTATAAATACATTCTGTGAAAGGGAAATATAAAGTGCAAGTTTATCGGATAACCGTATTCCATAAAAAGCGTTCGAGTCGAACATGCACAATAATAAATAATTAAATTGTGACGACAGCTATTTCTTTAACAACTAAATAACGTTGTTTAGTCTAAGTGGCAATTTTTAAATATTTCAAGTTTTTTTATTATTATTAATTGGTCACTGCCTTTTCTCCCTACAACGTTGTTTGTATATTGATATAAAAATATAAACAATTAGAAGAAAAATTTTCATTCGATAATATATTTTTTACTATTTTACGGTCAGTCGATCAAATTAATTTATAATAAAAAGTTTTTGTTTTTCAATTGTTTTTTTTTTCTTTTACAGGTATTCAACAGACAACGCGTTGGCTCGACGAGGTACGTCTAGTTAATTTTTTAATAACTCTATAACAATATACATTTTATATATTTTTATTTCGCATACTAGCCTTAGGTATTTTATTATTATGGTTTTATTTTCGAACTTGACAGTTTAAAAAAATGTCACAACAAGAAAAAAAACTAAAACCGTTAAAAGTTCAATAAATAATATTATAATTCTTGAAAATGTCCCTCGATGAGATATATAATCTTAATTATATGCTTTTTTTTGCATTCAAAATTAACACTTAAGGGAAATATATTTGTAAGTATATAACACATGTTTACACTAGTTTAGATGTTTTTATTACTAATTATAACGGGTTAGTCGGAATAAAACTTCTACTCCTTATAATTTTGATTGATTGATTTTTAATTGTCTTTATTGAATCATGTAAGTTGACAAATGTTTGTTTAACAAAAGCTCACTTATTTTTAACATCATATTTATAATACATTTTTAGGCTACTCATCTTTACAAACATACACGTTGAAACACGAAAAAGTAATTATAACATGTTTACACAAAAACACTTCACAGGTATCAGTATAACCTAATCGTATGAGGCGTTTGTAAAACGTTGCACATTTTTAATTACATTGAATTTTACATTTAATACTTATTATAGACAAAGATTAGAAAAAATAAAAATAAAACTCCTTATAATTAATAATAAATAGACAAAGATTAGAAAAAATAAAAATAAAAACTCCTTATAATTAATAATAAATTAATGTCTAAATGCTGTGTTTCGATGTCTATTAAGTTATTTGTGTTAATTTATTTGCATCTTTGTGTTAATTTATTTGCATCTTGGTGTTTTATTAGTTTTTTTTGGTATTTAGGTTCACGTATTAGATAAAATTAGCTTTTAATATTTCAATTCTAAATACATTTTTATATGAATGCTACATGTTATTGTATCTGTTTTTATATCTGTAATTTAACAAACACTTTTCTATTTTTAAATTCTGTAAATTTGTCCTTAATTTAATAAAACACTGAAAGTATCACTTTAAAAGTAGACGAAATTTTGATAGTATTATTACAAAAAGAGATTGGTACATTAATATAGTAGAAAAAAAAAACTTACAAATATTTTCATACTCGTATTTTCCTGTTTTATAAATTTGGGTTATAACTAAATATTACATTAATATAGTAGAAAAAAAAAACTTACAAATATTTTCATACTCGTATTTTCCTGTTTTATAAATTTGGGTTATAACTAAATATCTTAGGATGTATGTTAGTATATAAATCGACTATGATTTCGTTTGAGTGTGGACATATGTTACTATATGTAAGATATAATAATTAATATATTTATAATGAACAGGCATTGTAAGTGTTAAAAGTAGACGAAATTTTGATAGTATTATTACAAAAAGAGATTGGTACATTAATATAGTAGAAAAAAAAAACTTACAAATATTTTCATACTCGTATTTTCCTGTTTTATAAATTTGGGTTATAACTAAATATCTTAGGATGTATGTTAGTATATAAATCGACTATGATTTCGTTTGAGTGTGGACATATGTTACTATATGTAAGATATAATAATTAATATATTTATAATGAACAGGCATTGTAAGTGAGTCTAATGCGCCCCGGTCGCCGGAGAAGAGTCGAGAACGGTCGAATAGTGTATCGTTAACGGAGACTCAAAAGGCTCGCAAGAGGAGCTCGTCCGGCGTGTTTAAGGTAAAACTTGTACACTGGGTTCTAACTTAGGTAAGGCCCAGCAGGAAATATCTAGCTCAAAATCTGAAGCAGCCGGCGGCTGAGGAAGCGGCTGAGGAAGTATTTCCACCTTACAGAAGACCAGCCCAAAAAAAAATTAGAGCTCTCGGGAAGGGTTGTGAGTAGGGTCACCAACGCGTTTACGATGCTTATGATGTGGGTGACGTTTATAGGCTAAGGTACTCCGCTCACCATCAAGTAGGCCGTACGCTTGTTTGCCATCCTAGCGGTGTCATAAAACAGTACCTTTATTCGGAAATTTCTTTGCTTAAAATCTTTTAAACTTTCCTTTATCGCGGGTCAATAAAAATTTCAAAATCTGGTGACACACAGAATAATATAAGTTTATAACTTGTTCGATTAAATTAGGCATTAGGGAGACGAGTGTGTATATATTAAACAAAAAAAAAAAAACAAATATTAAATAACTCAAAAATTTATTTCGCAAAATACAGGTTTCCTCACTATCCACCGTTGAGCACGAAATGAAATCTTAAGACAAATTTACCGTTTTAAAATTCAGTGCTGCCCGGAATTCAACCTGAGATATTCAACGCACAAGGTATACTTTCTGTCCCGAGATTGGCCCTAAGAAAGGGTCTTGCGCAGTTGTAATTTCTGGGCGCAACTTTTGGTAGTTTGAAGTTCGATTCTAAATAAGTTATGGGGATACACAGTTACACACTAATACACAGTTTAAAATAAATAAATATGGCTTTACTGATCTTTCAGATTTCAAAATATTTTTATGTATTAGCTCCTTGGATTTCTTATAAATAATTATATATATAAAGGCCACACATAAAAAATAAAGATATGTATTTTTCTTAATTTGATTAAAGTTTTGTTTTCCTAGTATTAATTCACAATTAACAGAAATTATAAATCGCTTAAAAGTTATTGAATTAGTTATTCTTTAAATACTTACTTGAATAATTCTAACAGATTGAAGAAGTCACGCCGCCGCCTCCGAAAAAAGCAGACCTTATAAACAAATCAGATCAAACGCGAAACACTACCGAGGTCATTTCGAACGGGCGCAGGAAACACAAGGATTGTGCGAAAGAGACGCCAGCGGAGAAAAGAAAAGAGACAGCAACAGAGAAAAGGAAAGAAACAACAGAGAAAAGGAAAGATATATCAATAGAGAAGAGAAAAGAAACGAACAATGTTGTAAAAAGATTTGACAGTGACAGTAAAGTGGAGTGCGTGACAGCATTTAAGGAAATCGATAATTGGGACTAATAAATTAATTTGACTATTTCAAATGTTTGTTTTATTTATTCGAGTTTTAAAAGCGGAAATTTTAATAGTTGAAAGTTTGTTTTTAATTTGAAATCTTAAGTAAAATAATTTTGTGCCTAGAACATGTTTTTTAAATTTTGTAATAAAAATGGCAATATTGTATGTCTACAGCACATTAAGGTTAACGAATAAAATTAAATAAGTGTTAAAAGTCGTAATAAATATAAATTCACACTAATTAAAGACATCAACAAATCGAATTACGTATTACTAAAAATGCCGCTGATAATTCAACTAGTCGTTAACCATAAAAGTGTTAATTCTTACATTGAAATATAATTTATTATGTTTAAAATTATACTCAATTTTCTTAAAACAACGGCTTCTTAAAACTAGTACTTGTTTTTATAATGAGGTTTATTTTAATGCTTACAAAAAAATGTGTATGTTAGCTCCGACGCACGACTTGAGTTTATTCCTTCAGATCGACTGTCTAAATAGGCACAAATAAGGCTTACTTGTCTATCATCATCATCATCATCATCATACTTGTCTATGAAAAAGATTAACACCATATCAAATGGTAAATAAACGAATCAAATATCACCATCTATTGCGTTCCGATGGATGGAATTATCAGAAAACGTCGTTTCGATAGATGGCGTTACGAGAAACGTAACGAGGTCATTCGTTTAGTAGATTTTACTCCTCACAATTTTTTTCTTATTTGGAGCCTTATATGAAAATCGATTCTTAACGAGTAAATTCAATAAAAAAAAAATATATATATATATACAATTTTACACTGAATAACATCACAGTAATGGTTATTGGAATAACATGCGAAGGATTTTGTGGTTTTTCTTAAAAAAGGTTGTTTGCTTTGGTTTGGTTTTTTAATCTAAATTTGGCAGAATGTTAACATAAATTAGTTTCTTAATCATCAATCAATCATTAATAAATAAATTCTACATCCCAAGTTTTTTCTTCGTTTCACGTGAGATGAAGTAATATCGTCGCCAGTGACGCCAGCACGTTTGGGATTTCCAAGGGCATTGCATAATAGAAGGCACATGCCGCTAGGAAACCCCAGCAATACGGCGACGTTGTTCTGTTCTTCACTCTTCCTCTGTTTTTATTGTTCGACAAATTAAAGTCATCTGAATTAATCTCTAAATCACACAACTTTACTAAATTATGTCATCGTCGATTTTTATTTTCATTTTTTATGAACCTATATCGATGACTCATCGATATAGGTTCATAAAAAATTACAACCATAAGAGCAATTACAAAGTATAAAAAATGTGTGTGTTGCGCAATTTACCGACGGCAGAAGTGAATCTTCTGAAAAGTAGCCTACGAGAGATTTTTATCCATCAGGAGTTAAAAGACTGAAATGTATTCTATTGCATTCTCTCCTATACATTTATTTGTTAGTTTTTTTATAATGACGATTTTAAATATTAATTAGCTACTTACATCTCGCAGTAAAGTATTCATAAATAAATCACTAACATCGGAACTTGTTTTTATTACCTTATATTGCTGGAAAGAGATATTTTACTCATAGTATTTTTATCCTGTTCCGTTAGTCATATTGTTTGATTCAAATTTGACTAGTCCGTTGGCGCAGTTTGTAGTGTTCGCTTTCTGTTCCGCGGGTTGCGGGTTCGATTCCCATCTAAGTCTGGGTGTAATATTTGTATTTATATATGTATTATTTGTATGTATATTAAAAAAATACTTCTAACAGTCGGATGTTACCTGTAACACAAGCATTAAGTTGCTTATCATAGGAAAAAACGACCGTGTGTGTGTTATAAGAAAAAAAAAAAACCAAAGATATTGCTATCTCTATAATAAATTTCTTCAAAAATGTTTTTTTACATCATAATGTTAATATAGAATATGTTTAAAACAAAGTAGACTTGTTTATATCACGTCAAGAACTTAGTTATTATTTTATTTTTGTTATTGTATATTTTATTTAATCTTTGTTTTATTTCACTGCATAAAGAACTGAAATTAACAAACACATAAGGTTCTACAATATGTACGTATCTATTTTTCTGTTTGCGTCTTCTTTATCCTAGTACAATACTAACTATCAACACAAGCTTTAGTCAGTTTAATCTCCGTTAAAACTATTCGAAAGTCAACTCCGATGTTAGCGTGTTGATATCATGATTCAGTTATTAATTGTACCCTATAACTGTCAGTGTAGCTTAAATTAGAGAGGTAGGCTTTGAAGTCGCCGCTGGGCCAACAAGACTATTGTTTTGTAGATCACGACGGCGCACGGACGCTCGGACGAACGGAGACAAAGTGTACCGACTTCAAGGGAACTGTAAACTGCAAAGGAGTTGAGAACGTAATTGAGAAATTGAAATGTGATTTTTATGATAATTTCTGTACCTTTTCGAAAAATTATTTTAATTCAAAATTTTATATAATCTCCACAGATTAACAAGATTTGAAACATGTGGAGTTCTAATGCTGTTCCTAAATCGTTGACATCTAATTTTATATTTTAAAAAATCCTTTCGCTAATTTCAAATGTATGATTTCGCAGTATTATTCTGAAGTATTACAATAAATTACACACATGTTGTAATATACTGTTTTTGTTAACTTTTACTATACGTAAGTCATTTTGGATTTTATAAAGTTTAAAACCGATTAGATATACATAAAATGAAATTAGTCTAAATGTCTGTCCGATCGTTCTGTAATCTTGAAAGTCGATCTCGTTCATTTCCAACTCGCTAGTTGCGTAGCTCTGTGACACGCGGACGCGTTGATGTCTAATACACGTAATGGTATTGTCATTCTACGCTAACAAGAAACCTTTGATTTAAATGTTAAGCGGTGAGCCATTATCAATAAATCTTATTTTAACCTATTTCTTACTATTGATTGTACATTTGTACATGTCTGTCAATTGTTTCTTATTGATTAGTTCCGTTGTGTATGTAATGGTTAATTTCCTTAAAATGTAGAGTATAATATATATATATAGTATAATATTTATGCTGTGTAGTTACGGCATTAAAGAATATAGCCACCCCCTCTCTTCCCGTGGGTGTCGTAAGAGGCGACTAAGGACAACACAGTTCCACTACCACCTTGGAACTTAAAAAGCCGACCGGTGGCGGGATAACCATCCAACTGCTGGCTTTGAAATACACAGGCCGAAGACGGGCAGCAGCGTCTTCGGTGCGACAAAGCCAGCCTTGCGGTCACCAATCTGCCTGCCCAGCATGGTGACTATGGGCAAAACACATGAGTTCACGTTATTTTTGGCGTGAACTTGTGGAGGCCTATGTCCTATGATGAAGTGATGTAGAGTATTATGTAAAAGGGAACTTTAACGGGTAAATTCGTCAATTACCATGCCTATTTATTGTACTACTGTTTGAAGTATTTGTCAAAACAATTTCACTTCTATAGCTTATTTTATGAATTAAAATTAATGAAACTACGGTGATAAATATTTTTAAAATTATAACAAAATCTTATCCTTAGACGATAAAGAAGAACAGATGACTAAAATTTAAACTTGTAAACTTTAGAAAAGGCCAGAGACTAATTTATTAACTCATAAAACACAATTGCTTATAACTTGAATGATTATATTATAATTTTTAAGTGCACATTGAAACGACATCGTCAGCTCGACATTATAAATATGACATAATTAAAATTAATAACAGTTATTTTATTCATAATTATTGTACTGACACGGTCCAACACTATAGACTCGTAAGGAGGTATACGTAAGGGCAGGTGTGATCTCGATTGTCATCATCACTGGACCGGCATTAAAATTATACCTCATGCATATAACAACCTGTAAAATATTCACTTATAATTTTCGTGCACTTAGATACTTGCAATAAGCTCCAATTTAAAAACCTTTTTGTAGTATTCTTCCAGTCATCACACCGTTATCGACCTATAAAAATAATAATAAGGTTCTCATGAGGGCTGTTTTATGAAGGTAATTTTAAAATATACCATTTCTTGTACGTTGTAAAAATGAATAAAGATGTAATGTGTACTCAATTTGTCTACAAGGCTATTTAATGTCGACACAACATTATTTCGCACCTATAATATATATTATAATTAAGTTCTTACTGTAAAAACATGTCTAACTGATCGCAATAGCTAACGCGAAGAACATAATATACTTCATAACTGTAGTAGTATCACTTAATTACAATACAAAAATTTGCTGCATTAACTAGCCTTAATAATAAACACATATATATATTTTCTAACATTAATAATATTACTATTACAATGTGTTAGGTAATATTTATAAAAGATTAGCCGACCCACTGTATAGTATAGTGACCCACCATATTTTTTGTAAATGTATCGAATTTTTTTAACTTCCTACACCATTATCAAACACAACAAAAAAATATCTATCATGATTTCTAATGTTTACGCAAATTCGTCGAAAACGCGAAAAAGTTGTTTCATTATAATGAAACGACTTTTTCGGATTTTATCGTGGTTGCTCCCGTTACCATGGTTGTTGTAAAGTATCCAAAACGTCGGTCATGTAAAAAACCTAATAAACCGCGATAAAATGCCAAAAAGTTGCTTCATTACAAAGTAATATCCAATTCGGTGCAGTCAGAGGCTATGCGCGTACATATATTTCGGTGAGTCCTTCATATAGATTTAAATACACAATTTAAATACAAAGTCATTTATATAGATTTAAATACACAAATATTGGTCGTTGTTGTATCCCCGTGTGTTGTCCCACCACAGCTTGGGACTTAGCAGGCCAGTAAGAAACGAACATACCCACTAGACCACCAAGACCCTCGCTAAGGTTGGGACCTCTTCAAATCTTCCCAAATCTTCTAATTTGTATTCATACTTCATGCTGCTCCTGTTTCTCTTGATTATTATTGATGAAGTTATTCTATGTATATTTATTTTAAAGCTTTATCCTACTTATATTAGGAAGACTACTTAGTACGAGCCTTTCTATGATAATTAGTTTAACGAACTAAATATGAGGTTGTAGTAAGTACATCACCTGAGTTTCGCGCATTTAGACACTAAAAGAGCCGAAACCTAACAACTTACTTCCATTTTCCACTCACACTTCTTGCCTCTTCCCTTGTATCTTTTAAAGGCAATAAGTGTTAACTATCTCTATTATTTGTGGTATTCCTGGTGCTAGACTTTATGGATAGACTTTTTATAGTCACAACGTATAAGCTTTCTACTAATCGGTTCCAGAATAGAAATCCAAAGCATTTTAGATACAGCCAGATCTGGACGTGCGCACGGAACCTGTAAAAAATGAGAAAATATTTGTTTAATGTAATTAAAAATTCTGATATTCTTATTGCAGAATTTTGTACAAAAAATAAGTACTATAAATTTCAAACATTCTTTTTTCGCTTCAGCCTGTAATATTCCACTGCTGAGCATAGGCTTCTTCCCACACACGTTCGTTAGGAGAAGGAACACACGTTAATTTAACTGAATTTGAGAGAATTATAACGTTAAGTATTTTAGTTATAACAATTATCATATTCGGTAGTCATTTCCCCTCTGTCGAAACCAGGGTAGTCGAAGCTAGGGTAGTCGGTTTAATCCATGTTTACATAGTTTATTAGCACTGAGTAACCGAGTGTAATAAAATAAAAATAATAACAAGACATCGGTTAACATTAAGTTTAACTTTTTTTTTAATTTGAGATAAATATTTTTCAGAAATATTGTAACGAATTAAGTTTTTTTATTTATTTTTTATTATACTTTTATCCATAGAAGAAGTAAGAAGTATATGGCGAAGGAAAAAGTTAATAAATCCGTGTATCGAGTTCAGATTGATGGTTTATCAGTCATTTCTCGTGACGCTAATATCTATTGGTAGAGTCGAATATACTATGCGGTCAATTTTTTTCGTTACATTTATATACGATTTATTGAGACACTAAAAAGTATTATTTATTTCTCTTTCACTATAAGATGCGGATCTCCACAAGAAGTAACAGACATATTTTATAATTGATTTTTATGGAAGCCCTAAGCGAGTAATAGAGCTCTAAAAATATTTTATTTAACAGGCGTCGCTCTATGAGTTTCCGACGCCATAAACAAAGAACGCTTCCATTATCTCGACAGATGCGTGAAACACGGCTACTTACGGATTAGTTGTTACCTTGAAAACGCGCAGACTATATACTCTGCATTGCTCTTTTTTTAGAAATAGAAGAGTTAATTTACTAAAATGTATATTATTTACATATGTATAGAATATTATGTATTGTATGTTAGGAATAATTCTTAATTTCAATTAAATAAATGATGTATTTAGTCTTAGATTTTTTTGATTTTTTCATCATCAAATTATTTCGTTCTATTTTATAGAATTTTAGAAGCCGTAATAAACAGTAATCAAAATTTAGATAACATGGATCACCATTTTCGTTAGATACTGTGTTACAAATATAAATATGGTTCGTCGTTTCTTTAGCTTATCTTTCATTCCTCTATCAATTATTTGTTAATCTGTGTTTGGATTTAAACTGGGACCGTGTAGAAAATAGGAAGATGCACTAATCAGAGCGGATTAGATAATACTCGAGAGATTTGAAATCGAGTTACGATAGTATGCAATCTATGGTCGATAATAAAACCGATTCCGACAGGGACGATTTACGGCGAACGAATCGATTTTCACCTTTATAGTTCGTTAATGTCGGTGAAACTACTAATCAAACATCAGAGATTTATGAATTGCTTACCGATACGGAGTTGTATTAAAATAAAGTCACCGATATAGTTCATATCAATTACAGCAAAAGTCTATAAAATTATTGTACGAGTAGTTGTCGATAACGATAAACTTTCATTTCAATAAATTAAAAATCCTACAATTTAAATCTTTATCATCACTTCAGCTTATCGCAATCCACTGCTGGACATAGGCCCTTAGAAATTCGCGCTAAAAATGGCGTGGACTCATTGTGTTGCCCATAGTCATCACGCTGGGCAGGCGGATTGGTGACCGTACGGCTGACTTTGTTGCACCGAAGATGCTGCTGCCCGTCTTCGGCCACAATTTAAATATAATTTATTAAACAAGTACCGGGTGCCATATTTCTATAGTTGTAAATTGCAGATATTATTTAAAAAAAAAGCACTAAAATTTCACATAATCAAATCAAAGATACAAAATCGGTACAATTCAAACAGTTCTGTACAACCTTACCTGTATACATATAATTGTGTTTGCTCGCAAACGAAAAAAAACCGACTTTAATTACATCGACGAGTAATACAACGAAGATCGACGAAAAAATACTCAAGTAACTGCGCGTTATCAAAGATTACTCAAAAAGTAGTTATCAGATCTCAATGAAATTTATATGTGACCACATGACAAACATCAGCTTTCGATTAAATTAAAAATTATTAAAATCGGTACACTCAGTGAAAAGTTATTGCGGATTTTCAAGAAATTCCCTCGATTTCTCTGGGATCCCATTATCAGATCCTGGTTTCCTTATCATGGTACTAAACTAAGGATATTTTCTTTCAAACAAAAAAAGAATTATCAAAATCGGTACACCCAGTAAAAAGTTATTGCGGATTTTCAAGAATTTCCATCAATTTCTCTAGGATCCCATCATCAGATCCTGGTTTCCTTATCATGATACTAAACTAGAGATATCTCCTTTCCGACAAAAAAAGAATTATTAAAATCGGTACTTCCAGTAGAAAGTTATGCGGTATAATACAACGTAGGTCGACGAAAAAAGCGTCAAGTAAAAACGCATTATTAGATATAGCTCGAAAAGTAGTTGTTAGATCTCAAATAAATTTAAATGAGACCAATTGGCACACACCACCTTTCGATTAAAAGAAAATTTGTCGAAATCGCTCCACCCAGTCAAAAGTTCTGATGTAACATACATAAAAAAAAATACAGTCGAATTGAGAACCTTCTCCTTTTTGGAAGTCGGTTAAAACATAGAACTAGGCATAAATATTGAATTTGTACGAATATTCTATTGAAATCCGTGTATTTCATAACGTAGGTAGTATTTCATACTGTTAATATGTAAAATAGATAATGTAATAGATAGTTGTATAATATTTGCAGAAGCAATCCCCACGACAATGCTCTAAGCGCGCGCGACATAATGCGACAACGGTATGAATTGCAGGAAGCCCGAGGCAAATTCGATGCATACGAATAATAGAAATCATGTTCACATTGATTCACTGTTCGATAGCTTTTGTATTGTAATACCATAGCGCCCTGAGCGAGGCTGTGTGGACTTCTTCATATCCAATGAATACTACCATGCTTTATTGCGTGCCGAATACCGAAGATATGTAGTTTAATTAGTTTGAAGTGATCGATCGCTGTTTATTTGATTACATTTTGAGCGAAAATTCCAAGCCATAGAACAGTATGGATTTTCATAATTCCATATAATAGTATGGATTTTCACGACCCTTAGTGCTACTATAGACCCCTCATGCAAACAAAGGATGAAAATAAAATATTAGATTTATTCTTTGACTCTACTACTTTATACAATGTTTTAGGAGAGTGTGGTACCGTATGAACCAACTGTATGAACCATTGTTTAATACATAGTCAATACTGCTGATGCTGAAATTAATGTATCGTAAACGTTTTCGATTTAACCCTCTTTAAATACGGATTCGAGGAAAGGGTGACAAAATTTTTATAAAAAAGTTGTTATAACTATATGAGTACGTATTGTATTGTCATTAGCAATTTTTTTAATGTGGGGAAAATCCATCATGGACACCCTCCGACGCGGGGGCCCGGAGTTGTTATGCCAGACTCCTACTGGCTAAAAACCACTACGTGTAAGCAGACCTCTGCCTGAGTGGTGCGAGATGTGGTCGCGCTAGCACCACCTCGCCCCGGTGTATTGTCAGTGTCGTAGGTTAAGGTTTTGTTGTTATATTTTAGAATAGTTTTTAGGTCCTGGGGGGAATTAGGGATAATGTTGGTAACGCGTTTGCAATGCTTCTGGGGTTGCAGACGTCTATAAGCTACGGTAATCGCTTACCATCAGGTGAACCGTACGATTTTTTGCCTACCTAGTTACATAGAATAATCATCATCATAAAAAATTATAGGACTTCTATATTTTAGCTATGTTTGTAAACTTCTACAGTATATTTATGTGTTTCGTTCAATATATTATTAGTACTTAATCGTTATAAAGTATTTTTCACTAGGATATTTGTAAATGTATTAATTATTGTATTTATTTTTATACATATTTGTTTTTATTGATGAACAAAATACAAATAAATAAATAAATAACTATCCGATGCGGCGTATATAATAATTATTTACGTATTAAATGTACAAAACTTTTCAAAAAATTATTTGCAACAGAACGTAAATAAGGACAAAAAAGTTTCAATTATAAAACCCTGTCTAATATTTATTATTTTCTTTATAAGAGCACGGTTACAGTGACGTTTATAATGAATTTAACACCTCCATAGTTAATAAAGGCAGTAAAAGTAACAGACAATTAATATTCCACTGACAGGTAGACTTCCTTTTCCAGACTGTGTACAGCTAAATTGGTTATTTTAACGCCATCGTTCATAATAACATGTCAGATCTTGTACAGTAATACGGGTTTGGGGTGTTGTACCATAACAAATAAATGTCCTACAACTGGGCAGAGGAGAACGGTTGGAACTTACTAGCACGCTGTTTCACTACTTATTTTCTTCTAAAACATACACATTATTACGATACGAGAATTTTAGGGCTTAGGACCCATTCACATGTTTAATCTACCGGACTGAACCGAGATGCCCCTTTATATATTTGCTTATTTGATAATTTGTCCTAAAAACAGTCAATATTAAGTGGACATGTTAATATTGACTGTTAGTTAAGACAAATAAAATATAAATTATACAAAAATACTTCCGCAGCACACGACATACATTTGTATTGACCATACAGATGTGTGGCTACGGTACTAAAGAATATAGCCACCCCATCTCTTCCCGTGGGTGTCGTAAGAGGCGACTAAGGGATAACACAGTTCCGCTACCACCTTGGAACTTAAAAAACCGACCGGTGGAGGGATAACCATCCAACTGCTGGCTTTCAAATACTCAGGCCAAAGACGGGCAGCAGCGTCTTCGGTGCGACAAAGGCAGCCTTGCGGTCACCAACCCGCCTGCCCAGCGTGGTGACTATGGGCAAAAGACATGAGTTCACGTTATTTTTGGCGTAAACTTGTGGAGGCCTATGTCTAGCAGTGGACTCTATAGGTTGTCATGATGATGATGATAATGATACAGATGTTTACCGTGGTCCCCATCGTGCCTCAGAGAGTCTCTCGTTAAGCCGTCGGTCCCGGTTGTTATCATGTACACCCGATAGTCATTTTACAAATTAAAATTAAATTTGTTTTAATTAATTAATTATGGTTAAAAGAGAAGCTACCGCCGATTTGAAATGTAGATTCTGTAGAGAAGAACCGGCAAGAAACTTCACAATTACTCATTAAAAAAACCCTGTTTTAAAAGTTTTTTTGATAACAAATTCATCACAGCAGCCTTTCGCAGTCCACTACTGGACATAGGCCTCCACAAGTTGATAGCAAATTAACTTTGAAATTTTATTTTAGTAAACGTTTCAAAAATCACTTATTTTGAAAATTCACTTAGCGTTATTCTCAAGGTCTGTAAATTCCAAAGCAATTTTGATCGCTAAGTTTTGATTTTAAGAGTATATTGAAAGTTATACACATTACTTCTATCGATAATTGTGACGTTTAAAATAATTTGTAATATATAATAATATAATACAGAATTAGCAAGTTGAACTGGCAGTGGGCTGGTCATCTGTCTCGTAGGACCGATGGCCGTTGGAGCAGACGGGTCTTGGAGTGGAGACCGCGTCTTGGAAAACGCAGTGTGGGACGTCCTCCGGCCCGTTGGACCGACGATCTACGTAAGATTGCCGGTGTAGGCTGATTGCGGAAAACCGGGATGTCTGGCGCGAACTTGGGGAGGCCTATATCCAGCAGTGGACTGCAATAGGCTGAGCTGATGATGATGACTTTAGTTTAATTTGTAAAATACATAGACAGTAACGTCGTAAGTAGTATTGCTCACATAGCGTAGCACTGCCTTATTTATTTTACCTCACCTTATATATTTTATTTATATATTTCTTCTTCTTCTTCTTCTTCTTTATGTTAATGTACGTTATTCGTAATATTATTTAGTGTCCTACAATTTAAAGAAGATTCTAGAAGTACTTCATCATGACCACAACAATAACTATTTATACATCGACAAATATTCAGAACTATTGCATTAACATTTTTATCTACACTAATGTTGTAACATTCTACTTATGTTTCCAATACTTGACTTATAATTACTACTGTTATAGCGCAGATAACAAAACACTCAATTTAAGCAATTTCACATGATGGTATAATATCCACATCGATATCGTAAAATCTCATTATAACATCGCGCGCATGCGCGCAGCTGCGCTCTCATTGGTTAGATTTTAATGGCGGCAAAATCACTGTGACAATACACGTACGCGTGAATTTAATTTAATAAATTAAAAGTTAAAAATGGATAGCGACGATGATATTTGTACGCCTCCGGATATTCTAGAATTGGCAACAAAATTAACTCACAATCTTTTGCCAGAAAAATCTAGAAAATTATATGAAAAAGAATATAATAACTTATTCCGACTCCGTCTACGAGCTCTACTGCTTGCCCCGCGACCGCTACAGCTGCTGGATCAATAATTAACATTAACTTTCAAAATTGTACCATCCAAAATTTGAACAATTATTATAAATAAACTATTGTCAGCTTTTACTCTTGTTGTTTGATTAATTGCATTAGTGAAGATAAAGTAGTGTATGCAACTGCATATAACACGGGTATTAACTCACACTCGTGTTTTAATACCCTTCATTATATGACAGTTGCATAAACTACTATTAAGAAACACTTATAATATAAAAATTGAAATCGTTATCCACCATTTCTGCAAACAAAGTAAATAAAGGTTCAGTGTAAGTTCAAGTCTACATTATATAAGACTGTAACAGTGCATTGAATCCTAAGCATCAGATGCTGCTGTCCCGCCGGCGGTTATCATTATAAACCGCATCTAATACATTATTTACGAGTGCTCTGATTCTAACGGGAGAGTATCTGATGTCTTGGATTTTTATTATAGATCACATGAATAATATGAAAATTTCGTACTAAATTAGGTATTTTAATATATCGTTACTTTTATAATACAGATTTTTAATACTTTTCAATTGATTGGAGTTATGTGTTTTAAGAGCAACCTTGTTTTGTGAAATTAGAGCTAGAAAAGTGTAAAAAGATTTAAGAATATGAAATATTAAAGAGCGTGGACGTTTATTTTTTTTTTATATCACAAGGTAGGACGTGTTAAGTAACTGCAGAGTCTGCAGACATTTTAGCTTCTAGTTATTGTTGCAATTATTTTTCTTGTTGTAAAGATTAATTAAATATAAATGAATTCGACAAGAACCATTGTAGCAACAATTAATAATAACAGAAAAGTAAAGAAATATGAAAACACTATATTGATTCAGTTAATTATATGTTTTAAAAATATATTTCTATTAAAAATGTTTTGATCTTCGTATTTAATGCCAGAGGAATATCCACATTAAACTGACAACTACTTGAAACAACGTATTCCGCAAAACTACTCAGGCGTATCGATAAATTATTTATTTATTTAAAATTAATAAATTATAAAATTTAAAAACAGATTTTCCCCACCGTCCACTACCCAATTTTCATTAAATCCATGCATATTGGAAGCAAATGTTGAAATTATTTTTTATTTACAATTATATTCCTTTTTAAAAATATACACTTATTTTTATGTGTGTTCCAATTGTGTTTCTATTGTTAAGTATTGTAACATTATATATAGTTAGAATATGTTTATGACTCTGTAAAACAATGTCTTACTATATAAATCAATGTAGACGTGAAGTCACAGTCGGTGGTCAGAGTGGTTTTATAGTAAACTACATTATCTGCTACTAAATATCACCCAGAGGGATATTCTTATATTGCACAGACACAGGAAAATGATTATCAGCACGTCGGCTCGTCACCCGCGGCGAGGAACCCGCGACCCGCTTGACCCGAGCAGGTGCGGTAGATCTATACATGCAGCCTTTATATAAAGGCTTTATATATATATCGATATATAAAGAAGACTTAGTATCAAAAAGAATTGAATATATTAAAAAGATTTAATAAGCCCCAGTATGAGACACATGTCAGAGTGTTATATTTTGATTTTTAGTAAATTTTAATAGCCTTAGTTCTAAGATTCCCGTCGAATTTTTCAACGAAAACTTTTAGCCACATCTCGTAACCAGTATTACATTTTGTTTTTTAATATATTTTAATTGGCTTCGCTTTGAGACTGTGTTCGCATTAATGTGGGTGTTTATAGTCGCTGCTTCATTCATTCGAATCGTGAGATGAATGAGTTGATATGACGTATATGAGCTTAAAAAATATACCTTCTGTATATTTCTTTCATACGATTTTATTAAACACCATTTTTAGAACACTTTTTCACGAGATAACTTGTCAGTTACATAAAATATATTTTTATATCGTATTAAAAGTATTTAACGTATTTGACAAATCTCTAGTTGTGTTTCAAATAAAAAAAAAAAAAATGTCTGTAACGTAAGTGGTATCAAATCATTCTGTAAGAATCTTATAATGTCTCGCTTTACTTGCAATTGCTTGCAATTATTCCCTTCCCTGTGAGAGATAAATATATTAATTACAACATTAAAATAAAAAGTGATAATCTCTATTACATGGTTGCAGTAAAAACATAAATAAATTTCACAAATAGTTCATTTAAACGATACTATTAATCTGACATCAATTTCAACTTCCTACTGCGGTCGTGACTCAGGCCCCGTGCTTCGAATCCTCAAACAAAAGTCCGTATTGGAACGAACCAATAAATCTACGAACGTCCGTTGAATTAGAGAAAGATTAAATTGCTACGGTATATGAATATTAAAATCTATCGTGAAACGCGATAAATCTTTATATCATTAATAAGTGATACATTAGGAGAAAACATAAATGGGTGTGGTCTTACAGCGTTGTAGGTATAGATGAAACGTATTTCACGTAATCGTATATAGAACGGAAATGAACTGAAGTTGTTAATGATCCACTGCTGGTTGGATTGGGCATACGTTCGTTTTGGAATGGCGAATACATGCTCTATAAAGAGTTAGAATAATTATAATTGTGATTGTTCGCAAACTAAAAAAAAAACTGACTTCAATTACATACAAGTAATATAGTGTAAGTTGATGAAAAAATTAAAAAAAAATTAAGTAACTACCCATTATTAAGGATAACTCAAAAAGTCGTCAGATATCGATCAAATTGAAATAAAACCACATAAAAAACGAGCTTTCAATTAAAAAAGAATCATTGAAATCGATGCTCCAAGTAAATAATATATTATAAAAATTTATTAGGTACAACGTAGGTTGACAAAAAATAGTCAAGGATATGCGCATAATGTTAACTCATAAAGTACTTGTCAGATCTCAATCTCTTAATAGGAAAAACACTGCCTTTTGATTAAAAAAATAATTATTGACATCAGTCCATCCAGTCAAAATCAGAATTGAGAACCTCCTCCTTTTTTGAAGTCGCTTAAAAAGTGTTTTAAACAATAACTGCCACCTAGGAATCAACCCAGAAACAAAATGATCTGTTATTTGTGGAAAGTGAACCCTTGACCGTTATCTTTAATAAAACCTATGCAAGCTACATAAACATATCTACTTCTAATATATAAAATTCTCGTGTCGCGGTGTTTGTAGTTAAACTTCTCCGAAACGGCTTGACCGATTCTCATGAAATTTTGTGTGCATATTGGGTAGGTCTGAGAATCAAACAACATCTATTTTTTATACTCCTAAGTTATAGGGTGGGGGGGGGGGGAGAATAAACGGGTTTAAAAACATATATGGCAAAACAATGTTTGCGGGATCAGCTAGTATACCTATATATAAAATCGTTGAGGCACTGACTCATCAAGAAACATCAAAAATTATTTTTTTGGACAGTTTCTGAATGTATAAATATTACTTTTGATCGCATAAAAATAAATAGGTATTCCAAAGTTTACAGAAATTCTGTTTTTGGTAAAATAGGAGTTTAAGTTGTATTACTTAAATGACATAAAATGGCGTGAGGATACCTAAGGCAAGACTGTTTCTTGAAGCGTGATCCAGGGCGAGCTCTGAAAGCAGTTGGTAGTTTTAGCGCACGAAAGGTGTATCATAAATGTGGTATACAAGTTCTAAATTGTTGTACATAATATTATATAATGGTTATACACTACTTTAGCCAGTTTTTGTTAATATTACCAATTTCTACGTGAGCGAAGCCGCGGGCGACTGCTAGTACAGTATCTATGTTTATTATTTTTCCAGCACGATGGGTTGTATAACTTCATCTGAAATTTAACATTTTCACCGCCTTCTTACCTCAGGGAGCAAGTTTTACTATCAATTTTCGATTTAATTATTTGCTTCACTATGATAAATTATTTCAAACCTTTAATTATTCGTACAATACTTTTATTGCTACCAAAATAATTCTTAGCAATCAATTCATTTTTTAATATACACATACACATTCTAATATATTTTATTGAACATTTAAAGCTTTATATAAAAAGTATACAAGTTAAATAAAAGAAATAAATAAAATGACGACATTTATTTCAACATAATGTGATTATACACAAAGAAAGTCAAAAAATGTAACTTTCAAAAAATGTAACTTTTAAAATAATTCTATTAATCGTGATAGCAAAAACAATATACAATTTAGCAATTGCTACATTTTAACGTTAGGTAAATTACAAATATACAAAAGGCGGTCTTATAATATAAAATAATAAAATAATTTTTAATGAAAGATTTTTCTCTAGACAGCTTTTGGGTAAAAAACATGAAAAGAAAAAGCGAAAAAAAGGAGTACTAATGATAAATAATTAAAAACCTTTAAAATTGAAATCAAAGTCATTTGTCCGTTTCATTCTATCGTACGTGTATAAGATTTTCCGATATAAATACCTGTATTAGTTGTTTTATCGTTTAATCTTTATAACCTTATCTGTACATTCAGGTCTCTTGTTAGGGATAGGATGGGTACACCGTGATTGCGGCGTGTGGGCGCCTGGGTACAGGAATTCCTGTGTTTACACCGCGGGACGTTTCATAAACGTAGTCTTGTCGACAACGCTCGGAAATTTAGCTTAATTTCCTACAATAGTACCGTTTGCATCATATATAATATTCATTTAATATTTTTCGTTTAAATTAATAATCTCGAGATATGATGACTGTTATTCTCTCTTTGCCATTCTAATACTACTGAAATAGTTGTGATAAAACTTTGACTTTATAAAAATCTTAAATTAATAAACGAAACGGCGCGGAACAAAACCATCGGATAGAGCTAGTAATTTGTATTAAGTGTATTTTTAATTGATTATCTACATAGTTATCGCTATGTACGTTAAGTCGGTTTTATTTTTTATATATTATAACATCAAATAAAAAACCCCGTAAATCGTCAAACGTAAGATCCGAGAACTCTCAAGCGCTTAAACTTTGAGTATATTTTAACTTATCTGAAAAATTAAAAAAACAATCTGTTTATTTCTTAATTTTTTATCACGTAAGAACCATTACAGTATTAAAAAATAAAAGTAAGGTTAATGATCGGTAAAGTATTTCTCACGCTACGATATGATGAAGGGAATTTATATGTACAACATTATTTTTAAATATAATATAACAAAATATCGTTATAATCGTAACTAGAAATCTGATTGTACTTAATCGATACACGGTCCCTCTCAAACAACTCAATAACGCCCACATGGTAACATTTATATAGATCAAGTTAGTTTATTATTCAATAATAATTAATAACGCCAATTCGTAAACTGCTGTGGCTTAGGTAAAAGGCAGTAACGTGTGAAAATCGAAATATGACGATATGGTACAAAGTTTTTTTTTTTATAATTAAACAAATGGTACAGTATTAATAATAAAGGTGTAATGTTATATTTACAAACTGTCAGTATCATATAGTCATAAATTATTAATCAGTATATGAAGTTTACTGCCTTTTAGCTAAGCAAGCAAGCTAAGCAAAGCAGAATAAGTATGGATTATTAGTTCTGTGCGCGGTACTCAGAAACAAAAGACAGCAGCGGGGGCGGCGCACGCGACACGTTCCTAATTAAACTGGCTATATTGACTGCTCTGAGAACAATTTACCCTATTTGTTTTGAATATTGAGTGATTACATATCGATGTATAGAGTGAGTAATATTAAATACATTTATGGTAAGTCATGGAATTAAGTTATTATTTACTAACTATTTTTTATTATTTGAGCACTACAGTTATTAAAAACTCAACGTATATCTACGAAACTCTTCACGATTGTCATTTTAAAACTAAAAAGTTTAAAAGTGTTTATAACAATCGAGAAAGTTTTGAAAAAATACTCTTAGTTTTAATTAAGACCTCATATGAAATAATAAAATGAATTAATTTAAATGATACAAGGAAATTAATATTGATAGTTTCTCACACTTGAAGACTTTTAATGTGATTGAGACGAAATGTTTATTATAATATCAAGATATTTTTATCCTTTTACGTCTTGAACAACTATCATTTTGAATCTACAATGTAACGAGAGCTACTATTTGAAACGAACGCAAAGAAATAATCGTAAAATTGAATATATCTTGATATATCCTGAGATAATCCTGAGATAATTAACGTTACCTCAATTAAATTGAACAAAATCAATTTCATTGCTTCGTGTAGGACGTGAGCCCTTAAGCGTTTAGCAGAATGAGTGTGTAGTTACTATTTAAAGTATTAATACGCGTACTGAGATAACCAATTAATGCTTAACCATTAGGCGTAGTTTACAATAACTTTTATTGACAGTTCATAGGATACACAGAAATGTTTTTTTTTATAAATTTATGATGAAATAGATAGAAAGTAGTTTTCAATTTAATTCAAATCGAGTTCAATTTAGAATAATCGATAATAAATTATCTTTTTGTAAAGAAATAAATTTACAAAGAAATATAGTGAAAAGCAGATTCCAGTTTATTTCGAGCGTAATTAAAAATTCATTACAACCCCAAAATATGTTTTTGTATGTAGTTTCTTTCTCTGAAACTATTTTTTTTAATACTTTGTTTGTCCCCTTAATGGACAAAGATTCTATTTCACAAATTATTTATGTCTGTAAATATCAATTTATATTACCAGAATAAATACAATTTATTATCACTTACGTCGTCCAATTAGTCAATTATTGCACAGCACTTACACCCGCAGCCACTTCGAACCAAAAGGTTGAACTCGCTAGACCTCGGGACGATAAAATCTGCTCCACTTTGTAATAAAATTAATAAACATAATTATTATTAAATAAGAGTTGAAAATTTATCCTAATTTTGAAATATTAAATGCCTTAAGTAAATTGTAATGGAAGAATAAAACACATACGATAATCATAGATCAAGTAAAAAAAGGTAGATAACGCAGCTAGAACAGAAAACTGAAGCCACTTTTTTAAAGATGTGTGAGTGAGTGAAGTGTTGACACCTTTTAAAAAAAGTCCCTAAAATTTTTATTAAACAATTAATTTAATATAGGTAAAATGGGTATGTGAAAATAAAAACCTGTTAATAGTTTTAAATAAATTTACTAAAAATAAAACAAAAAATCGGTAGAATAATAAAAAAATATATTCGTAAGATAATCGTATGAATGGACACTTCCTATCCCCTCTGTTTATCTCTTTTCAGTTTGCAGTCGGTTTTTTTTTAACTATTTTTCTTAAACCTAGAATCCTTTATGTTGTATAAGTTTTTTAAATTTTTGTCGCTTAGAACTCAGAGTCATCGTCATTGTTTGCATGTTACTAATATGATGTAGTCTTATGTTCAAATATTTTTCAATCACTAATCGTATTAAATTGACTTTATGCGCATGGCCAGCATAATCGTGGTCATTTTCTCAGTCTTACAGCCGCTACCCATTCACCTCTTATTAAAATATTCGTTGGAAACCTAAAACCATGAAATTTGATAGTAAAATATGGGTACCTAGTTTACTCAAAAATTGTAAAAAGTTAAAACATAAAACAAACGAGTTAATAATTCATAAATATATTTTGATTTTTTTATTTTCAATTTATGTAACATAAAATAACACGAGAAAAAAAAAACAATAACTATGTCTACTTTTTACTTAATTATTTTTCTGATTGCGTACAATTTACTTACCCACATTTTGGGGTATTGAAAAAAAGAACTACTGGCAACACTCCCGTGGTACGTCATTTCGTGACATTAAAATTTTAAGTTCCGAATAACCTCAATATTATTTTGGAATAACAATAAATTTAAAGTTTTATATGTACTTACGTGTGAAACGATATTCCTTCAGATTTTTTGTTTACTTTGGTATTGTTTTTGCACCATTTAATCACACAAGACGGCATTTTATAAGCAAAGTTACTGTATGAAGCCTCGTGACATACTAACGAAAATGAGCGTAGTTTGATGCATATGTGTGCGTGAGCGCGTGTATTTACTTGAAGGAGCCGAGTTTTGTGGCTTCACTAACAACAAAGGCCGCGCATTATCTACTTTTTTTTACTATATCTATGACGATAATCTAAAAAAATAGTTTTTACACGCTTACGCTTCAGCCTGTAATATCCCACTACTGGGCATAGGCCTCTTTTCCCATGCCTACGTGGTGGATTGAGCTCTGATCCTTCTCCTAAGAAGGATTAGAGCTTAATCCACCACGCTGCTCCAATGCGGGTCGGCGGATATATTCCCTACTATGAGTAACGATCGCTATTAGGTGTACATGATAATAAGCGGGACCGACGGCTTAACGTGCTCTCCTAATTTTTTTTTTTT
This sequence comes from Melitaea cinxia, assembly GCF_905220565.1. NCBI lineage: Eukaryota > Metazoa > Arthropoda > Insecta > Lepidoptera > Nymphalidae > Melitaea > Melitaea cinxia. Next base: position 14,673,996 of record NC_059403.1, read on the forward strand.
TTAATATTATAATATTAAATATCGTAAGTGATGTATCTACTGATGATTGTTCTGGTGTATTAGTGCGTGTGCCATGTCGGCGGCGCTTAACACGCCAATCGCAGGTTCGATTTTCGCTCGAAGTAAAAATTTGCGTTTATACAAATATTTATTTCCTGTCTGGTGAACGTAAGCTACGTTAAGAGAGCACGTTAAGCTCTCGGTCCCGCTTGTTACTCACGTTAGGAGAGCACGTTAGGTTCCGCTTGTTATCATATACACCTAATAGCGATCGTTACTCATATTACTAAACTATCGACTTTTTTTAAGTTTCTAATTATTAGGTACCCAAATTGATATGGTACTTTCATTTTTCAAATTATGAGATGATAGATGGATATGAGAGGACAAATAAAACATTAAGTATTGCAAAAATATACTTTAAAAAATTGAAGAAAGCATAAAGTACTGTTGATTTATCTAATTCTCTATACGTTAAATACAATGTAACTTAATGAGCGAACCCCGGCATTCACTTGAAAATAAAATCAATGGAAAATCTAGAAGAATTTTTATAGCCGGCTTTTAAGGTATTTTTACTTCTCTAATAAGTTTTCATATCCATAATTTAAGTCTGACGATCGATAAACTAACCTTAGACGAAGCTTTTCCATTTAATTAGTTCGTAATCACATATTGCTCACGGCGTTCCAGCTTAATGGGACCTTCCTGGCAGGTCTGATTGAGGTTTATTTGATTAAGATAATTCGGAACATCTGTCATTAATTTTATGTCCATACACAAATATTATAATTGTGTAATTAACATCACTTAAATTTAAAAAGCTATTATATTTCTATACTAGCTGTGCTCGAGACTTCGTCCGCGTAGAATTTAACAAAAAAGTTATTATAGTTTTCAGTTCGCAGAGTTATACAATAAATAACAAATTTCTAAAATAAAAGTAGCCTAAGCTACTCCTTATTAAATCAGCTATCTGCCAGTGTCTCGTCAAATCGGTTCAGGCGTTTCAGAGATTAGCCGGAACAAACAGACAGACAGACAGACAAGAACTGTAAAAAATGTTATTTTGGTATATATACCGTGTATACATCCTATATGGATGTATACACGGTACATATACCAAATAGTAACAATACCATTTAGTAACAAGCGGTTATTTTAATATTACAAACAGAGACTTATTTATTTGTATAAATAAGATCAAAATATCTGTTTTTTTTTTTTTAAATAAAAGTCACATAATAATGATATATTTTTCACCAGAAATTCCGTTTTGCCATAAATATACTTTTTATCTGCAAAATTACTGATGATTAATCTTTAATTTTGCCAACAGAAAGTTGTACTATATTGTAAAATTATCTAATCTTTAAATTCCATATACTCATAAAATATTATAATAAAATAAAAATACAGTAAAAACAATTACCGCCCCATTAATGTCTATTAAAACAATTAAGTAGGTAAGTATAGCTAACACACTACATTAGGATTTGTACAGCATATAAAATAAACATTAAACCAGTAAACTTTCAACTATCACAAACAGTTATCAAGAGAAAACCCCTCTTATATGGTGCAGAGGACAAAATAAGCGATTTCGTAGAGCAATATAATTAACAAAATCCTTCGTTGTATCTAATCTAGTTAAGTGGAAGCTAATGCCATCGTGACACGGAGTATTAATTTAGCCAGTAGTTACGGCAATTCTATAGTTATCTGCCCCTAATGGCTGGGTAGCTGAGTGCATCACTATCAATGTATGGAGGAACCGCGACGACTAGGGCTCGTTCAGAAAACATTAAAACGTATAACTATTCGTTTAGAAACTAGTTAAGATTTTAATTGGAATAATTATTTGTAAGAATTGTTAATAAGATTTGCGCATTTGAGCATTGATCGTATATACGTACATTTTAGAATTAGGAAAGCTGGTAGTGTGTGTTATGATTTTTGCAGTGTATTGAGTAAGACTTATTATAATAAGTAAATGTATATTTCAATATTCAAATATTCAAATGGTAACATTGTTGGTGATAAATTTGTGATGACTCTGTTTTAATAAAAAATACACCATTAAAGCAAGTAATTTTTATTACTTTTAAGTTTTATTTTATCAAACAACAATACAAAATATCTTTTTATTTTAATGTTTTAATGAATAAATGATTTTTGTCAATCATTACATACGTAGTAAAAAATAAAGTCGCTTCCCGGTGTCTGTATGCTTAGATCTTTAAAACTACGCAGCGGATTTCGATGCGGTTTTCTTTAGTAAATATAGAGTGATTCCAGAGAAAAGTTTATATGTATAATACATGCATAATATAGAAGAGAAATACTGATAGTTTTTGCAATCGTGCAAAGTCGGGGCAGGTCACTAGTTAGAAATAAAACTTTTCTCTTTAGTATAATAATGTTCCAAGTCTCTAGTATTAGTGTTCACAATAGCACGTGTGCAAATTTAGCGTAGCGGCCTGATAGCTGTATCGCTTTTATTAGCTGATAACTAATTTATAATACACATGCTTTGCGGTATAATTTATTACTATATCAGAACAGAATAGAATCGGGTCTAGAAATAGTATCGAATATCTTGTGGAGTCCATTTAAAATCAATTGCTTTTTTTATCATTTATACAATTCTTTAGTGATTTTTTAAAATCAAATTTTAGTTTTAAGTTTGTCTTGATGTAAATGTAATACTAAAAAAAATAGGATTTGCAACAATATATAGATTAAGAAATAAAAAGTTATGTTGACATGAAGATATTAATTACACAAGAAGTTTTGTTCATATCGGTATAAAATTACTCATAACATATATAACACACATAACAACGAAAGCCTGACTATTTTTTTTTTTTTGTTTCTAATAATCAATATACATAGTTTGCAATCTCAACAACACTGATCATTCTCCTTCACGTCTTTCCTTGGCACAACTGAAAGCCATTAAACCCAAGAATTAATGAATTAATTACACATTGCTTTTAATAGTATGTAAACATCACTTCTGGATGATTTTCTCCGCTAAGGTTTTTATGAAGTGCTGATATAATGTGTAAGGTGTGAGATGTTATAACTTTTTATTAGTCTATTAGTTTAAGGTTGTCGTTACTGTGTATTTATTTTTATTATTTATATATGTGGTTTAATCTTATATATAAAATTCTCGTGTCACAATGTTAGTTAATATACTCATCCGAAACGGCTGGACAGATTTTTATGAAATTTTGTGTGCATGTCGGGTAGGTCTGAGAATCGGCCAACATCTATTTTTTATATATAAGTTTGTTTTCCTGTGTATTGATTGGTGTTTTCCTATAAAACTGCAGAGACATTTACTGAGAGTATTCTCCATTCTACGTGACATTGGCGAAATCATCTGTGCTCATTTGGCACTATTGAAAGTCATTAACCCTAAAGAAGAAGAAATGTGTAGAAGACTGCTGTTACCTAAATAAAATAAAAATTTAAAAAGAATCTGAACTTTTTTCGAAATTTTTTAATTTCATAGGAATCAAAAGGTATGAAAAAACTTTGAAAAGAATAATTGGTCCTACCATTCTCGAGGTTTACGGTTAGCAACTCGCGATTGATTTTTATTCGTACAGACAATTTCAAAACAAAAGAAGATAATAAGGCAGATAACGTAAAAATTATTAAAATTGCTTCACCGAACCAGCATCCACATTAAATTGTCTCATAAAAAGTATTTAAAATTTCTTAAAACCAGTAGGACCGCTTAACTGAACCCATTACTCTTATTTCGTTCGAGTGAAACCGTGACTAGTTCAAATTAAAATTATCCTACGATCAATGTACGCGTAATAATATTTCATATATCTAAATCAGATCTGTCGAGTTCAATTTTAAGACAACGGCCAGTAAAACAGTTGCTTATATTAATGCAGTAGCTTTCCGCCCGCTTCTTTGCCCGCGTGGATTACACAATTTTGTCAGTGCTTTTTGACGTAAAACTTCTTTACGTACGCTTGACTTGGAGAGTAAGCTGGTGAATGCGTGACGAGATAATCCGTTCCCTGCGCGTGGAAAACTTCACGGGCGCGCGAATCTCTGCAAGACAGAACTGGACCCTATACCTGGTCTTCACGCAGGAAGAGAAGAAGTTGCTGGTGGACCGGGGATACGGGAAAGGGGAGGGGTCGCGTGTCTTGACTATCCACGAGGCGCAGGGCCAGACGAGTGAGAGTGTCATCGTCATCCAAACGAGGAATGGGAGGCTGCGAATACATGACAGCGTTTCGCACGCGATAGTCGCGGTGACTAGACACACCACGGCCTGTGTCTACTACACCGACTACAGAGATGACGCGATCTGTCGTTTCGTCGGGAGGGCGGCGGAGGCTACAGAAAAAGACATCCTCGAGCATAGTCTCAAGATGGCGATTCATAATAGAGACACCGCCGTCGTTGAGAGTATTTTCGGGATGTCAAAATAAAATTCGAATAGGTTGCTTTGCTTGGGAGGAGTAAGGTGGTGGTAATATAGATAATATTAAAAAATATATTTTTAAGAAAACGAGTACGCATGTAAATAATGTAAGATTATGCTAGATATAAGTATAGTATTATAAGGAAATAATAATAATAATAAAAGAAAAAAAAAAACAGTAATTGTACCATATATTAGAATAAGAACCGGTCGGTGGACTCACGTCTCTTTTGGAGACATTAAAAACATAGTCTAACTTGAACAGCGATGTTGCTGAGTAACGCCTACCTTGAATTTAAAAAAAAAAAAAAAAAAAATTGCATGTTTTTGGAATAACAAAGGACATGGGTTCATAAGCCCGTGGATGTATATCACTTGTAAAAAAAAAAAAAGCGTGACGAGAGCATTACGAAAAGTGTGGTCGGGCGAGGCGAACGGAACATGAGAGGGAGATATAAATTAGTGAAGATAAAAAGAGAGAATTACGTTTCCTAAGTTTTACTTCAGTCGTAAGGTCTAAAGCACATTCGTTTTTTTTTCTCGTTTAAATATAGCATATGTCACGATATTTTTAAGAACGGTCTGGTAGTTTATGAGTCCTCTTTATAACAGTTGTAATTGTATTTGTGAACTAGATAAACCGTGTCAACATTGGGGGCGCCAAACTTTTTAATTCACCCTCCGATTTTATCGACTAGGTACTATAGTTTCCCAGCTAGCCCAGCAACGACAGAATTTTCATCTCCTTGTCTGTTGACAAAAGGTAAGTTAATATTCAAGACAAAACTTATGTTCCTACCACGGTACTGTACTATGAAAATGATGGTTATAAATACAACCTAATTTTCAATAAATTTAAACACAAAATGCCATATCGTGGCTTTTCTACCAAAGATGAATAGTTTGTGTTACAGACTTTATTACCTATATAATACTATACTAATTTAGTAAATAGCCACAGTGCTTTTTACTTTTTTTACAAATTTAATTTTCACACTAAATACATTATTATGGAAATAAAACATAGTTTATGACACTCAAAAAGAATATAACCCGGATTGGAAGTAGTTGGAGAGTTTGATCCTTCAAACGATTGTACAAACTTTACTCACGGTTTGGTAAAAATACAATTGCTTGACGAATGATGTCACAGAAAAAACTCTCATTAGTATTTTAAAATTACCTAAAATAATTACATAGATGTTAATACATATTAAATTGTTGTAGTAGGTACTTCAAAGTAAATTAAACTTTAGTCTTTGAAATTGGGCTCCACTGTTTTCTTAATAAGCAAAATAGTCTTTACTCCACTTATAGATAAACAATCATATGAAATTATGTAATTACAATGAATACTGACTCTACAAGTCAAACAGAACGTAGGTATAATTGCGCTAATATTGAGTATAAATTAAATTATATATTTAATCGGAGAACAGATAGAAGCGAAATGCCGGTAGTCTTAATTATATTATTGTAACGAGAGCTTTTCTAAAGACGTGTCCACTATAGAGAAAAATATAAATCTCTATAAATAAAAAAGAATGTTGCTAAGCGCGTAACTCGAGAATGGTTAGACCAATTCGGCTAATTTATTTTTTTTGTATGTCCTTAAGGCCCACGGAAAGTTTTAAGACTAAAAAAATTAAAAAAAAATTACTATTAACTTTTGACAGAACGAAGTCTGTCCGGTCAGCTAGTTTTAAATATTTTTGTTGCAAATTCAATCTTTAAAATTTTATATAGAAAAAGCATAGTATAAGATAAACTAGAGATAGTGTGATTCGGCAAATTTATTACCGAAAACGGTGTCGCCAAATTCACACAAGCACAGTTAGTAATATATTGGGCTAAGATCTAGACTAGGTAAAACCGAATTAGAAAAACCGAATTATGGGGTTTTTGGGTGTGGAAGGTGGAGGGTGTAGGGGAATCTATACAAGGTAACACTGTCACACCTCAAAATCCCATGGTTAGGAGATATCCATGGTTAAAGTTTTGAGGTTAGAAGAAGAATTTAAAGCTATTATAATACCTTTGAGCTCGTACTGTTTGCATTGTGTGACAAATCGACACTTTTAAACAAAATAACGCGTCAGTAATATTCTAATAAAATTAGTAACATTGCGTGCTAGAATATAGGTTTAGAAATTCGAAAAATACCCAAAACCGAATCGGAGCACCCCACTGTCCACGTGGTCTTGGTCTGTCCTACACCTAGAGTGTTTTTTTTGAGCCGCGGAGGCGCGAAGGGAGGGCAGCCCTCGCTCGCCGGAGCCAAGCGTTCCTCTAACTCTCGAAATTCTTCTTCTAACCTCAAAACTTTAACCATGGATATCTCCATAACCATGGGGTTCTGAGGTGTGACAGTGGTACCAGGGGTAGCGTTCCCCACCCTCTCACCCCCTTCCCCCCACGGTCCCGAAATTCGGTTTTACCTAATCTAAAGCTTTACCATATATTGCACTACAACAAAACAGTTGTGATGATTGGCTGAACAAAATTGAAGCCAAAATAGCTTAGATGATGGTGCGAAAATAACTCTACGTGCGTGGAGATAGAGCTTACTCTGCTTTCGTACAGAGTATTCGAACCTATTTTCCAACAGATGTCGTTTATTCGAAATTAAAGTAACTACACCCGTTAATCTCATCTACTTCATCATCTTAAATATTTACTGCTAGTCCGGTAGTGAGGTGATGAGTAACAAAAAATATAAAATTTTAACTTTTTATCTACGTAGTGATTTATAATATACTATATTTATATAATTATATTTATTGATATTACAACTTTCATTAAACGTAATACTATGTTTTGGATTAATTTAATCCTGTTAATATATTAATTATATAACAACGCGTAAAATACTTGCCTAGGAGAGCACGTTAAGCCGTCGGTCTCGGTTGTTATCATAAATATCTGATAGCAATCGTTACTCATAGTAGGGAACATATCCGCCAACCCGCAGTGGAGCAGCGTTGTGGATTAAGCTCCATTCCTTCTCCTACATAGAGAAAGAGGCCTATGCCTAACAGTGCCAATTTCTCTTACCCAGTTACGTTTCGTATATCTAAGACAAATTGGAGGCCTCTTGCTAAAGAACGTTTACTACAATCGTGTGGTCTAAAGCACACTCGTTTTTACGACTAAGTACCATCGAATTTAATTATAATTATGAGATTTTTCTATTCGCATGAAAAGTTTTGTTTACGCTTTATATTTTCAATAATAATTATAAAAATTATAGGTTGATTATAATTTCTTCTAAATTAATTAATGCTATAATAATTTCAAGAAACAGTAAAAACTATACTTAAGACATCTTTGATTATAATTCCTAATTTACAATTTCCTGTTTATTTCAAATTTATCGTTTAATAAGCTTTTTAATTAGTTGTTTGTCTCGTTAGCTGTTTAAAATTTTGTTACATATCTCTCGTAATACAGTTTTATTTTAATTTCTTGCGTATCTTCAATTAACTACTTACTATTAACAAAATATATACAAAAAAACTTGTTCCATTTCTATGATTTCTGAATGATATATTAAAAATAACTTTTTGTGATATTGTATTAAGCCATTGAAGATCCATATATTTTTTATTTTGGTATAAAGTAAATAGCTTTTTTATTTTTTATTTGATAACTTTTGATATATTTTTTAAATATGTTTATGTAATGTATATTTGATATATAAAGCCTTTAAATTCTTCCCGTTTCTAAGAAAGTCCTTTGAGATAAAAAAGTTTCGTCCAGGAAAGGATAAATATCGAATCAAATTATTTAATTTACAACGAAGTACCTCTAATAAACCTTTAACGTGCTGTTATATTCTATTTTATAACGTAGTAAAAGCTTCATAAGAATTTATTTTATACACAGTATTTTTCCTTTAGTTTCATCATTACTCAGCAATTGTATTGTTCCTTTTCTTTGTTAATATTTTTTTTTAATTTTAAAAGAGTCAGACTCAGAGCCCCGAGTGATCTACTAGGGGCATCAATTAAAGTTCGGAAGTCAATTATCCAACATTGTGTCCAATCTTTTGAATAAAGTAGTTAGCGGTGTAGAGTAGTTTTTTTTAAAAAAACAAACAGGGTCGGCATCCTAACAGTGCGAAAACTACCTAATTCTTGAAGAAAAACTGCAAAAAAAAATTTAAAAAAACGCAATATACTTACGCGTCTATGAAAAAAAAAAATAGTTCAAAAAGTTATATCGCAAAATCGAATCATTTCATTTCCTACGAATTACAGTAAAAACTTCTTGAAATATCAGAGCGGTAGCTGTGATAAGGACCTTACATTTACAAGACAGGTGGCTGCGAGTAGATGTCCGATGCGATAGCCACTGACGGACGAGTGCTGTCCTCAATAACCCATCTCATTCAAAACGTTTACAGGAGTACGTATGACGTTACTAATTGACGGCTTTACCGGGTCGCTTGGACGCGTCAAGAATGATCTCTGATGTTTGGCCGGTTTGAAATATCGATAACTGCTTCAATGCAATTAATGTTCAGTTATTGTATAAATGGACTGAAATTGCATTATAATTGTTTTTATTGGTTTCCAATCTTATTGAATACGCTTGTTATCTCGCTTTAGTGGTGTACAATTGTTTAATAAAGTATTTGAACCATATCAGTTGTTATACAAAGACATATTATGATTTCTGTTTCAGGCAACTGTTGCGATGTGCAATTTTTTGCCCCAGTAGTAACTTCTTAGGCCAGTGCCAGTAGGCACTTCTTTTAGACTTTTAGGGCCGGTTCCACCACTTGTGAATAAAGTTTATTCCACACATAAGCTAAAAATAGACTAAAAACAGCAGGTAGATAGGCCATTTTGATCTATTTTCGCTCAATTAATAAACTACAACTTTCAGATTTACATTTGCGAAAAGAAATATCCCAAAATAAATAATAGGATTCGATAGTAAAAAAGAATATTATATGGATATCGTCTTCATCTGTTGAATATCGTCATTTATATAGAAAAATCACCGTATAAGATAAACTAGAGGTAGTGTGATTCGGCAACTTCATTTTGACCCACTTCAAACGTTCAGATTTTATTTAAACTTAGTAGGCTTATCGAGGACAATACACTAATTTGATAAGATTTTCTACTTTTTAGTTAGGTTTATTTATAAAAGCGTGTTTTTTAGTTTTTCTTTAAACTATTATTTATTATTAAAGTAATAGATATATTTTTTAAATAAGTGACGTCTTTAGGTATACTATATCTACTATAATAAAAGCAGATATCAGGTAATTGAAAAGAAGTGAATTCCTTTCAACTTAAGTATACAATAAGCTTAATTTTACTTAAACGTATGCACGCGGGAATACGACCTTGTACGAACCTTGGAATACTAATAAATTAATGTCATATTATATGGCATATCCCGATAAAATTTACGTTTATTTAGCTATGAAATGTTTCAAATCGAATTCCTGTTTAAATTTTGCTGTAACCGCCGAACCATAAACCAGGCGTTCGGATACACGACCCGTATAAAAGCTACTTTATAACGTCAGCGGGTAACATATGTACCTCGCGACGTTATCGTGTTAGGATCGGCGTGTAATCTCAAATAGGATCTATCGTGAGCGAACCATAGATATCAGAGAGATACCGCATGTTTTGGACAAGTATCCAAACGGGCGTGCTATAATAATATACGTCGTTTGACGTTTATATTAGTTAAACTTGTGTTTTTTTTAAATATGTTTATGTAGATTGTATGTAATTTTAAGTAGATTAACCTTAGGAGATTTTTCTTTCAGCGATTTTTATATTTTGAAAATTATATCAAACAATATATTCATGCTAATTTTCTTTTTTTTTATACACATTAACACCGTCGTCATACGGTCGTGGCGACGCATTTGCGCAACGGTCACAGCACTAGTTTGTGGCTGTTGCGTTGGCGGTTTCGGGTTCAATCCCCGCACATGATAAACATTTATATTGGGCATACAGATGTTTGCCGTGAAGCAACTTAATGCTTGGTAACAGCCGACTGTTATAGCTAAATATATTTTTTTCGATAAAAGTCCATAGAAATACATATATGTAGTAAATAAATACAAATATTACACCCAGACAAAGGCGGAAATCGAACCCGCAACCCGCAAAGCAGAAAGCAGGGCCACCACAAACTGCACCAACGAAGTCGAACGAGACAAAATTGTTATTAGTTATCAATAGAATTGAATAAAGGAAATTTGGTTTTCATATTCATCTTCAATATACCTATATTAAATAAGTGATAGCACTTATATTACCGTAAATATAGCCTGGACTGGTATTACCTGAAACAAAATAAAAATATGTTAAAGATCCATTTATATATATTTAAAAAAATATATTTACGCCCTAGCTATATGCTTACATAATATTTTGTTCTATCTCTACAAATATCTACAAAACACATATTAAGATAATTTACAACGACCGACGCGTTGGCGCAGCGGTCACAGCCATGGATTGTACCTGTTGCGGCTGGCGGTTGCGGGTTCGATCTCCGCACATGACAAAAATTTGTATTGGCCATACAGGTGTTTGCCGTGGTCTGGGTGTTTGTGCAGTTCTAGTGGGTCTCCCCACCGTGCCTCGGAGAGCACGTTAAGCCGTCGGTCCTGGTTGTTATCATGTACACCTGATAGCGATCGTTACTCCTGGTAGGGAATACATCTGAAAACTTGCATTTGAGCAGTGTGGTGGATTAAGCTCTGATCCTTCTTCTGCATGGGGAAAGAGGCCTATGTCCGGCAGTGGGATATTACAGGCTGAAGCGAAAAAAAAGATGATTTACAAGCATTTTCAAACACAAACATGTATCACGAGAACGCAATTCCTTATAAAAAAATCGATAACCATATAAATCGGTAAATAAAAATTATAAGGGTAAGGATAGACTAGACCAGCCATGAATCTCAGAGCGTCTAATTAATTGCCCCATACTAGCATATCTTTAAATATCTCGCTTAAGATAATCTGTAATCTACGGCTATCTACTCGAGCTATCTTTAGCATCGGTACGTTCCATACTACGGTGACGATACTATTCTCAGTTTAAGAAATAATAATATACAAAAATGTCGTAACAATTGTAAAAACAGTGAAACAGGGCAAGCGCTAATGAAGATGAAAAGATTTTTATTACTAAAATAGTTAACCTTGATATTGATCGGTAAAGTTGATGAGCTTTAGAATTTTTAACAGGTTTTTAAAGAATTTTTATACGTGTAGATAACAGTACTTCTGGCATATTATTATGTAAAGAACGCAAGTCCTGTTTTTCTACTTATTTTATAATTAATGTTGTAGGTGAAAATCATCTGGCGATAAAAACATTTTTTTACTAACGCATGTGCAAATAAGGCGGATCTTGTTAGTACCTTTTTTAAACTAACCAGCCTTTTATGCTCCAAGAATACACAAACATATCGTCATCCACACAAACATAATATAAAGCCTTTTTATCATAATAATATCTTTTGATTTCTTAATTGTCTAATCTTAAAAGAGCGATTGCAGGCAGTTATTTATATTTAAAAGTATAAATAACTGATATTAGGAGGTCCCACGTCCCGACCTTATTATGTTACGTATTTTATTTACGATACCAAAAAATATTTACTCATTTCTATTTTACGAACTTCTAGAATGAATGTGATTGTCTTTAATTATCTATATATGTCCCTATATATATTTTAACTTATTTTGAATTAAATTACAAACTTGACACGTATATAAAATATGAGCTACTACGCTTGCTTGTTTGCTTACTGATCCGTTATAATATGAGTAGGACTTAGTATGATCTTGAGTCTAACTTTTCTGCAAAAGCAGGTTTTCTAAGGCAAAATTTTCAAAACTATATTAGCATATAAACGAACGGATATACTTTTTGTAACTTTTATTTAGATTGTACACGAGAAGTTATTAAATTATACTAACGAAACAATACATTAAAAGGTATTGGTAACATCAAATTATATTTTGTATAGTTCTAATGATATTTATTGGCTTGGCAGGGTGTTCGATACCTAACTAGTTACGTTCCTGTCTGTTTGTGTGACGTAACATGTCAGAGTAGCTCTTATTTTAAGACAATAAATAAAATTAAAAAGGGATAAAAAGGGAAGATGAAATTTTTTTCACGTGGATCGTGATTTATGTCTAAACAGATTCAATAATTATTGCCAATTTAATTTTAAGCTTAATGTCTCGAAATGCCACATGATGAATTTTACTCGCAAATTAAATAGTCTAGATACAATTACACCCTAAAAGATCAAACAATGGTACATATCATCATTACAGCCTATACAGTCCACTGCTGGACATAGGCCTCCACAAGTTTACGCCAAAAATAACGTGAACTCATGTGTTTTGCCCATAGTCACCACGCTGGGCAGGCGGGTTGGTGACCGCAGTACTGGCTTTGTCCACCGAAGACGCTGCTGCCCGTCTTCGGCCTGTGTATTTCAAAGCCAGCAGTTGGATGGTTATCCCGCCATCGGTCGTCTTCTTAAGTTCCAAGGTGGTTGTGGAACCTTGTTATCCCTTAGTCGCCTCTTACGACACCCACGGGAAGAGAGGGGGTGGCTAAATTCTTTAGTGCCGTAGCCACACAGCACAATGGTACATATAAATAAAATTAAAGACCTGGGCGTAGTTGTAAACTGTAAATTGTTATTCAATGAGCATGTCGAATACATGGTGAAAAAGCCCTCAAAGGCTTTGGGGGTTTATTATCAGGTCTTGCAAATAAATACTTTAGAACGCTTAAGCCTATAAAAATACTATACTGCTCATACGTACGTAGTATACTTGAGTATTGTTCTGACATCTGGAATCCAGCATATAATACATGTATTTAATCAAATTGAGTGTATGGTTTTTAAGACGATTCTTAAGATACGGGTTTTAAGATACTTGCAGTATAAATATGGCGAGATTTGGTTGATTGGTTGACTACAAAAGCGGATGTAAAAAATATCATTTCCTCCCCTGAGACTTCGTCGTAATATCTCTGATTTAGTATACTCAAATAAAATTATCAACAATACTATAGATAACCACGGCTTACATAGCATAATTAAATTATATGTACCTACTAAGTTCTTTCGTTTTTTTGCCCAAAAAAAAATAAAGAAAAATATCTGTGCCTGTATAGTATAGGCGAGAATGCAATTTTCTACTATAAATTACCGTTTTATGAAATAATAATAATAATATGTGGACAATGAACCATCGTACTGTAGGTTTTTTTACTTGTAGGTATTTCGAAGAACTATTTTTTATCTCATCATCTGTCGCATTCAAATACAGAACAATTAAATTTTAACTGAAATTTTAATAATATTGCAACTTATTTTTCAAATTACACGTTTAAAGAATTATATTGACTTCGGTACAATATTTTTTACGAGAGGTGATTAGAATATTAGAAAGGCAATCACAAGAACGGGTCCTGATTGTCAACTGTCATATCTGTTTCATATTGAAAACGACAAGGGCGTAAAATGTACGTTAAGTTATCAAGCGTTACATCTTTAATGTTCCGTGATGTGTTAAATTTACACCTGTATACTTTTTCTTGTCACTATAGTGTGACAACTCAATTTCATTATACTATATTAAACATCTGTATTAATATATTAAGAAAAATACTATCACAAAAGTTTTTAATTTTTTTTTCTATGGCTCATTAAGATAGAGCTTAACAAGAACTGCTTTGCTCGAAATTTAAAGTACCCTGACTAGGAAAGTACCTCAAACTAATAAAGGTTTATGAAAATAACGGAGCTAAATTATACTGCTCAAGTAGTCTTGTGTTCTTGTGATGGTTATGGTAGCCAGACTCTGTGGGGTGGTTCGGGGCAGATTAGGCAACGCGTTTGTTATGCTCCTGGTGTTACAGACGGTCATAGGACACGGTATCCGCATACCGTCAGGTGAACCATAAGCTTGTTTGGTAGCTTTATAGTAAAAAAAAACCACAAATGATAGTAGAGGTAAAACATAGCAGAAAATATTGTGCTCCTATATTTTTATTAATTCTGCTTATAAATTATTACAGGAGCCATCGCCATACATACATACATATACGCTTGCCATGTGGGCTGTTTGTTTAGCACCCTTGAAGGATAAAAAAAATCTAGTATGAAGAATACACGAAAGAGGTGTATCGGTTTTAGAATCTTTTTAGATATAGCTAAAATTTTATATGAAGTACTGCTTTATTGATGCAGTTAATAGTATAAGCGTAAGCGTATGACGATTAACGGGTAGCTATAATAGTAACGTTAATACATAAGGCTTTATAGTGTCGCTGAAAATGTTATTTAACTAAACGATAAGTACGTTAGACATTTAATTTATCCATCGCCGTTAAAGAATGGTCATTATACGTAATGCGCGAATAACGTGACAAGAAATGATGATGATTTGCAAAAAACTCACCTTTTACGCAAACATCGAGCGTTATCACACATAACTGATCATCATAGCGTCTTAACATTTTGAAGGCATTAATAAATAATCTTTTTCTGCCCATATTCGTGTCGTTCTGTCTTAAACTAAGGGAGACATCGTGCAGATAGATGTTCTTTTTTAAGACATCTAACAGCTTAATTTGATCTCATTTAAAATAGTTATTACTAGTTTTAAATAGCTAACGATCAAAGATATACAGCTTAATTTTTTTATATAAAAAAGTTATATACTTAAATTATTTAAAGTTTTTATTCAGAGTTTGTTTTGTTAAGCGACTTTTTGTATGATTTATTGTTGTATTAATTAAAGAAATATATTAACACTTGATAAATGTCTATTTAAGGAGTTTATTATGCCAAAAAGTTTATATATATTGATATAGTGATATAATTAAAACTCGAAGTGTTGCACAATAATAAATTACAACTAAGTTTATATAAGGACAAAAAAGGATAACAACAATTTATAAAAGGTGGTAATAAATAATTGAAAGATAGAATAACGTCTGCAAAAGGAACATTTCAGAGACAGTAAAACAGTGAATTCCTCATTTTAACATTTTTTGACGTATACTGGTCGCTATTTTGAATTAACATTTCGACATTTTCAATTATTTTAAAACTTAATAAGTTCATACAATGCAGTATAGTAATAGATGTAGTTAGTAAAAGTTTAACGGTATTAATACATTTTATTTATTAATTAACCTTTTACTTTTGTTGTTTCAGAAAGTCAAATGTTTAATTTTTTAATCGTGTATTTTCTGATCTGAATAGAACTTAGAACGCCCTTAGAATAAATACATTAAAAATATCTTTGACAAAATATCTTTGAAATACAATGAAACAAAATAGGCGTAACTCTTGGAAATTGAATTTGAAAAATGTTATCATTTTTTTTTCCTTAGGGTCTACAGTCTGTTTTAACTGTCTGTTTTATCTGTATGTGTAAAACTTAACGACACGAAGGAATTCGCGATATGTTTATGTAGGTATTTATTACATTTGTCATTCATGGATGACGTATCTTTATTAGAGTGACCTTCCATATTCTTTATTATTTTAAAATATTTTGATTAAACTCTAAGCATTATACCTTTAAATCGATTAATAAATTCTTTGATTTTATTTTACACTTAATATTTAAGAATACCATGAATTATACGCTTAGAAGTCACTTTTCGTAATTTCTTTTTCTTTTAAAAAGTTTTTGGTGAATTTTAAGTGACAGTTTAAAATTCATTAAAAAAATCGTATATAGATAGCACAGAGGATTTCGCTAATGTCACGTAGAATGGTAAGACGTGAAGGAGATTGGTCGAAGAATTAGAAGTTACAACCTCAATGTTTGTTTCTTTCGTTTGAGTACGCCTACTAAATTCTTGTTTTTCAGTGTCTATATTTCAATAGAAACTGAAACCTTTGAAGATTGCTTGGAAGAAATGCTTTATGCCAATATATTTCTTTTGTGCTTTTTCTTCTTTTTGTAATTTTTTTAAGTGTACAATAAAGAATATATTGTTATTATTATTTGTGCTTATAATACTTTGCAACTGCTGAACGTTTAGATAACTAAGCGTAATCACAATGGAAATGAAACGTTATATTTTAGTATCGTAAGATAGATTTTGACCCGCGGCGCTTTTCATTATCACGGAATATATAATGATACACTCAGTACACCGGACTTGATTTAAAATTAATACTACGTTGTAGTACGTATGTGTGTTTATTTTACTATTAACTAAAACATCACAAGATTTGTTGAAATTACATCTTTGTAACTTGGAAGTATTTTAAATTTTGTCGAGATCTCTAGATGATAGTTTGTTATTAATATTTGTCTAGGTTTCAATGAGTTTTTTTTTAATATTTTAGATCAATATTTATGCAGAACTTTTATATAGAGTGATAGAGAGATTAAAATTTTACTTCCATAACTCACAGGGGTCATAGATAATGCTGGGTAGAGTCATAAACATGTCGACGACTGAAATGAATGAAGTTGTGAAAGGAAAAAAAAGTGGAGGGTTTTTGATGTAAAACTTCTTTACTTACGTTTGACTTGGGGAGTAAGGTGAATGCATGAGTGTTACGAAAAGTGTAGTCGGGCGAGGCGAACAGAAGTTGAGAGGGAGATATAATTTAGTGAAGATAGAAAGTGAGAGAGCTACGTTTCGTAAGTTTTACTTTAATCATGAGGTCTAAAGCGCACTCGTTTTTTTATACAACTAGTTGGATTGGATAGATTGGAATTTAATTCAAATAGCATGTAAATTATGTACAAAACTTTTGAAATGTTTAAATTAATTTAGTTACTACTACTGCTCAACAAATTAGTCGTAATTCAGCTATAATTGCTCGTCTAATGTGATTTTCATTAACATAATTGCATTAACATAATGTAATGGATAAACGTAACAAAAACAAAATTTAAATATAAAAAATCTGTTGATTGATTGACAAGTAACCATCTTTCTTCTTGTACTTGATTCAATGCAAATTTTAATAAAAACTGAATGGTATACAGAATGGTTTCCAATATCTTGTTAACGCTGAATAAATGAGGTACATTACGAAACCATTTATATATCTTCAGAGAAGTTGTCCTTCCCGTATTTATATGAAAGCGGATACTGATTTATCACGATCACGGTCACGATCTTCAGCAGACTATTGTGCATGAGCCCACAAAGGTTTGTGAGTTGGTACGACCAAAAAAAAGCGTAGTAACGCGGGCAGGATACATCTAGTTAATTAATAAACACCAAGGGAATAAATGTTTTAGTACAAAATAAAGAAAGAAAAAGAGATTAATAAAGGCTGTGGGGAATCTATCTGTGTCATAACACACTGAAACAGCCCAATGTGCTAACAGCCAAGTCAGCGGTAAATTTTTAGTTCTGTTATGGTTTTGATTGTACAGGACTATTTTGGTATTCGTTTCTATACTAAAGCCACAACATTTTTTTTTCGCTTAATCTAAGAAATTTATGTAAGTATTCTAAAGGTTTTACTATGAAACAGATTATGTAAATTATTATGTTTTGTAAGATAGATTTCATGCGTGACAACTGTAGAATCTGGATTTTTAGACATTGGTAAATTTACTCGAACTGGATATGATTTGTAGTGACGATAAAATATTATATCAATTACTAATTGAAATTGTTAAAGGTATTTAACTGCATGAGACTTCCTTCAACATAAAAAATAGTAATAAATAAAAAATAATCTGATTTTTCTCGAAACTTCTTCAAGTCGAGATGTCTCGGAGACGTTAGGTTTTTTTATCCTGTCCACATCGACGCTTAAGGCAATTACTGTTGCTTCTTGTGTGATAAAGCTATCGATTATAAACAACCTCCTGCTAGCGCCTCGGACTAATGAATGGTTAATCGTTAAAATGCGTTGCATTGCTAACACTTAAAGGTTCTGGTTTAGGTATGCGTTTGAATTACTATAAATTTCACATATTAATCGTATTTTAATTATGTGCAGATATTTAAAGATTAGTTAAGACAGAGTAGTTACAATTTACTTTATATGATAGTGGGGAATTAAATCCGGGTTAACATAGCTAAGTTTCAAATTGCTGAAATTATGAAAGAAAACAATGACATATGCATGCAAGTAAAAAAAAACCCGTTAAAATCTATACAGGCCAGTGAGCGGTTTTTAAAAATTTGTTCGAGCTAATTTTAGATTTAAAAATTCGTACTAACAATTATTTGCGTTAACCAAAAAGGTTATATTTAGAGTAATATTTTATCCGTTATCTTAATAGAAGTCGAAATGATTTTGGACTTGTAACGATTAAAAAAAAAATTAAGATAATCGTTGATAAACATAGGCAAATGTTTGTGTGATTTTTGTTGGTTTGAAAGTGGTGTGGTAGTAAAATCTCATTTTTAGATATATTTTATTGGTCATGTATGTATTAGAAAACATTATTTTCAACATAAAATTAATAATATATATATACAACTTACAAATTCAATGAAAACAGATTTCAAGGTGCTGTGTGGCTACGGCACTAAAGAATTTAGCCACCCCCTCTCTTCCCGTGGGTGTCGTAAGAGGCGACTAAGGGATAAAAAGGTTCCACATCCACCTTGGAACTTAAGAAGCCGACCGATGGCGGGATAACCATCCAACTGCTGGCTTTGAAATACATAGGCCGAAGACGGGCAGCAGCGTCTTCGGTGCGACAAAGCCAGTACTGCGGTCACCAACCCGCCTGCCCAGCGTGGTGACTATGGGCAAAACACATGAGTTCACGTTATTTTTGGCGTAAACTTGTGGAGGCCTATGTCCAGCAGTGGACTGTATAGGCTGTAATGAAGTAATGAAGATTTCAAGGTATACCTTTTACATAGTCTTTTATTTTGTGAAAACAGTAGGATTATATAAATCTTTGTTCAGTAGAATGGGGTAGAGCCCAAATATTGCCAATGGCAACATTGATATTTCATTATTCATGTATATTGTTGACACACGATCGCTTGTCCAATAAAGTTAGTATAAACAGTTAGGGCTTGTTTTGCTAGCTGTGGATTAAAGTTATTCTGCACTTACGGTACGAATAGACTATAACAACAGGAGGTAGATGAAGCCATTAGGATTTTAGAGTCACAACTGTATATAGGAATATGCCATAAATATAGAGGAATTTTATGGTAAAATAGAGTAGTATATTATAAACTTTTATCCATTGAATATCGTAATGAGTCAAATAGCATTAACGGTAACCGGTGAAACAAGCCCTTAAATTTAAAATATTACGTATGTATGGGTTATAATAATAATAATAACTGTTTATTGTACACCAAGAATGAGCAAAATTACAAAAATAAAAACGAGAGATAACTACAAAAGGCGGCCTTATCGCTAATGAGCGATCTCTTCCAGGCAACTTTGGGCAGAGGTAATGTGTATATGTAGATGGTCTAGGTGTACACTGTTTACATTAACCTCAACGCTTTTCGTTACCGTCTGAAAAATCATTGGAACGCTCGGAGCGATGGCTGCAATGAATTTCAAATTTGTTCAATTTACAGTTTAAATGCAAATAACTGTAACACGATTCGCCGGTTCTGGCAAATTTATTCATTGGAAAATCCCGCTCCGTCATTATCCTAACTCTCCTAATAGATAACATAATGGCGAATTATTATATTGGCAATATTTTAATATATTTGTCACGGCTTGTATCAATTGATCCTTATCTATTGCAATGTAAGTGATTTAGCTAACGCGTTGCCTGATATAGTAGATTTGCGATCTTATATATTATATTACAGCTCCTACATTATGTCTAGAATGAGATATCTCATTCAATACGATAGATAATAGTTGATATACTTTGAAGAGACAATTCCATTATGCTATTTTATTAAAGTTTTAAAATGATTTTATTTTCATTTATGTATATTTAAAGCGCTAGATGCAGAACCAAATAATTGCAACGTATTTATTATTATTTTATTATTCAAAATCAAAATCAAAAACAGCTTTATTCAAATAGGCCCTATGAGCACTTTCGAATCGTCACTTTACAAATTAAAACTTTAAAAATAAATTATTATATCTGTAAAAGAAAAGCTACCATCGATTCGGAATGTAGATTTTGCAGAGGACAATCGTCAAGAAACTCCGCAGTTACTCTTTTGAAAAATAACAAACTGTGTTTTAGCACAAAATTAGTAACATGTTGCATATAATACAGCGTCATTAAGTCCACACATCATTATCAACTATGTAATCCTGCACCGAATAAATAAGCTTTGTCTATTAAAATTGTTTGTGGGGTTTTCATTAATAAATATTTGGACTTATTTATGTTTAAAACATCAATATAAACTACTTGTAACTATGTATCGCTGAAATTGATGTACGCGTACAGCTTCCGAACGATTGCACCAAATTGGACAGTTCTTTTTTAAGTCAAACTTCTTTACGCATGCTTTTCTTGAGGAGTAAGCTGGTGAATGCGTGACGAGAGCGAAAAGTGTGATCAGGTGAAATGAATGGAATTTGAGAGACGAATATAAGTTAGATGGAGTTAAAAAAGTTTTACTTCAGTCGTGTGGTTTTTGCACACTCGTTTTTTTTCGTTTTCAGTTCTGTCAGAAGACTTTTACAAAAAAAAAAAATTAAAAAAACACGAAGACGCGGGTTCGAATCCCGCTGGAGCGGTCAATTTTTGATATGATATTCAAAAATGTTTAGAATTCCTAATTGTGGGTAACACAAAAAATAAAAATCGTACATATTAAAAATAGCATGGTGTCGTCTCCTGTCAAAGATTTTCATTGTAATATGAAACTTTGAATAGTTACGAGTCTCTGTAAAGAACTCACTATAGACGGCGCCACGGTTCGCTTAAACCGAAAGTAAAAATCATCATATCAAAAGTTTCGCTCTGGCGAGTATATCGTTCCATAGCTTAATTGGCTAGAGCGTCGACACGGTATGTCGAAGACGCGGGTTCGAATCCCGCTGGAGCGGTCAATTTTTGATATGATATTCAAAAATGTTTAGAATTCCTAATTGTGGGTAACACAAAAAATAAAAATCGTACATATTAAAAAAAAATGATATTGTGTGAAAAAACATGGTGGTACGCCGGGTTAGCTAAAAAAAAATCGCTTTGTAGCAAAATAATAGGCATCGACAACGACCTAAATTTAATACGCGTTTACGTATTAAATATTTCTCGTATATACACATTATACTGTGATTTCATTCTAATCGCCCCTCATATGAGACTGGTATGTATTTACACACAGTGGAGCTTGTAGCCGACACAGCTCGTGGAGTACATTGGAAATGTCATGTCACAAATGTTTACTAGAAATATGTCCTGTAGTTTAAACAGAACTTGTAGCTTGGGTTGTTAGTATGTCGGAGAAAAAAATATTACGTTGTTTAACAAGTAACTCGTACAAGTAAATCGAAGTTGACAATTCTGTTTAGATTGTTTTAAAAATGTTGTATAGTGGTAGAAATCTATTTTACTGTTATAGGCGTAGCTAGATATAAATAGCGGTGACAGATAAAAAAATATTTTTTGATATTTTTTTTGTAATAGTACAAAACTCAAAAAAGATAATCAAGTATTTCAATCGCACAAAATTTTAAGAAGTTCTTAATTTAACAAAAGTATATTGATATAGTATGATATTTTGTTTATGGGTAATATTTTACGTTAATACATGTAGCTCTAAAGTAGGCCTCTGCATATCGATGACGATAGCTTACCTTGATACTAATGGTACTTGGGTGTATTACTTTTTGGGTATTACAATTATTGGGTAGGTACGTACTAGTTAGATAGAAATTTTCCTTACAATACATTATTCACGAAATCTTACTAGAGAATATTGGTTACCACTCATAAACTTACCGTATTGGCCCTTGGCACATCCCATGGTTGCTTCTATGTGCGCAATCTTGACTATGTAATGCAGTAAATACAATACGTAATAGAAACCTGTACAGTTAAATTTACGCTTGAGCCTATAATATCCCACTACTGGGCATAGGCCTCTTTCCCCATGTAGGAGAAGGATCAGAGCTTAATCCACCACGCTGCTCTAATGCGGGTTGGCGGATATATTCCCTACTATGAGTAACGATCGCTATCAGGTGTACATGATAACAACCGGGATCGACGGCTTAACGTGCTCTCCGAGACACGGTGGGGAGACCCACAAGGACTGTACAAACACCCAGACCACAGCAAACACCTGTATGGCCAATACAAATGTTTGTCATGTCCGGGGATCGAACTCACAACCGCCAGCAAAACCGGCACAATTCTTGGCTATGACCGTTGCGCCAACGCGGCGTCAGTTAAATAAATAGTATAAATTTTATAGTGAGGTATACACATTTATAAGTGAGATGGTACTTCTAATTAATTCTGTTCTGAGGCTAGCGAGCAGCGCACCTGCTGGATCGACTATGTAATTACTGTACTTAACCAATCTGCGTGTAGACACGACATTATATCATTTTGTGTCACGCTACGCCGTTTATATCTGAACTAGCGGCTGCGGCAACTTCGCCATTTTCAAATGATATAAGTTCAAATATTAAATGTTAGTTATGCATATGTTAATTTTTGTATGTATATTTATCAAGAAAAAGTATTGTTTTTTAATGTTTACGCGAATTTTACTCGTTAGAATGAAACAAATTTTACAGATTTTATCGCGGTTTATTAATTTTTTTATGTCTGTATTTAATGTTTTGTATGTATTTAATGTCCGACGTTTTGGATACCTTACAGCAACCATGGTTACGGGAGGTCAGTTGTTTTATTATAAAGAAAAGGTATGTACCTATATGAGCCGACTGTTATCTATCACAAGTACTAGCTGGTATACATTAGGAACAGACGATAGTGTGGGCATGTTACACATATTTATTTACTTTATTTGTATGTATGTAGCTTATATCCATGTACAAATACCATCGCTTTAATTCTTTGAGTAGAGCGTAAACACAATATTATATTAGTGATAAAGATGTGTGGTCGTTAGCGTTATACTTCATGCAAGGCATGACAAAATTTAAAATGATTGACAATATTTTTAAAAGAGTCTTATTAAATGTAATTGATTAAAAACCCACACAATTTTGATTAACAAAAGATAAAAAGTTATTGCTCGAACTATAATCTAATATATAAAATTTTCGTGTCGCGGTGTTTGTAGTTAAACTCCTTCGAAACGGCTTGACCGATTCTAATGAAATTTTGTATGCGTATTGGGTAGATCTGAGAATCGAACAACATCTATTTTTCATACCTCTGAGTTGTAGGGGGGGGGGATTAAGGGGGTTAATAAGATATATGGCAAAACAACGTTTGCGGGGTCAGCTAGTTATGTTATAGAAATTTTAATGATGTTATTAATGTGGAAATACAAAATTGATACAGCGAAATGTAAAGGATTAAAGATGATTTAGTGAGATATTTTTAATTTTAAATACAATTTTTTTTTAAATTATAGACGATTGAATGCGTATAATACTGTAACATAGTATGAGATTATGAACATCTCACTAGGTAATTACTCGTCTGCGGTGGTGCTTTTACATATTGCGGAGATATAAGGCTTATGTCCAGCAGTAGACTTTAAAAGGGTTATGATGATGATGATGATGATGGTGATGATATAAGTCTCAAAATACTCAAGGTTCGTGGCGATATTTTTCTTTAGTGTCGAATCATTGAACATATTATGACACATTAGAATACAGTACACTTCAAAATGCAGTGGAGTGAGTCCAATCTGCGATCCAACTTCTCATAAACAAGTTCTATGAAAGTATAAAAATAATAAAATTATCCGTTTGCATAGTAACAATCATTAATTTGTAATGAACAACCGGCTATTACGTTACAACCGTTATAAACACGCCAAAACGCCATGTAATGACGATGTACAAAATCTTATCAAGCTCTGTATTAAATCTTTATCTTTGTAATTAACTTTTAAATGAACTCTATGGGTGGCTTCGAGAGCAAAGAATGCTTGTAATAGCTTTAATAGCTCTCTAAAATGAGACCATCGATGATTGCAAACAAAATTAATGTGACTATTTAGTACCAGCTGACGTTCGTATTGTGTTTATTTTTTTGTACCGTTATAATATTGTATTTTTAAAATCTTTTTGTTACGCTTATTATATTCTTGTTACACACAAAGGAATGGCAATTTATTATTTTATATTAAAGGATTACTGTCAAAATGTATCAAAGCGGATGTTACGAAAGAATTCAATTAAAATTTTTTGCTCAATTATTTTTAGTTGCGCCCGGTGAGCACAAATAATTTAGTTTGTAAAATAAAAGCAATCTTTTAAAGTCGGCGAGATACACTTAAATAGACTTTTTTTGTAAAGTGAAAATATCAATAGACTGTTGTTTCTTTTTTCTTTTTGTCAGAAAATACGTTAGTTCTGTAATTTGGAACAATTAGAAATGAGAATCTTATTTTTTGGTTTTGGCAATATAATATGCTTTATGTATTTATTATTTCGGCGATGTAGATTTATGAACACACATGCGTATGTTACATAATATAAAAACGATTATTTGTTAAATGTGGTCGTTTTAAGTGGAGCTGATCCAATATTTTTGAACGATTTTTTATTTTATTTTTATGCAAGTAATTTGTACAGTATATAATATCAACCAATTTTTATTATATATTTCATTACATTAATTACATCTTTATTAGTTTTTTTAGTAGTTGTAAACCATTATAAAATTAACTTTTCATTCAATCTTTAATAGAACCAACAAGGAAGTTTATCTTAATGTCATTCTTGTTGAGGTAGGTTTAGGTTTTAGGTACCTTGATCTTTTTAAAAAGATCATAGTCAAATAATATTGGACTCAAGACTCAGATCAGTAGATTTGCGTTCCTGTAGCAGTCATAGCTCCAGCGGATGTCATTTTGACTACTATGGTAAGGACGCCAATGCGTTTGCGATGTTTCTGATGTTTCCGTTTGCCATCAGTAGGATTATTTTGAATCTCACGGTATAACAAATATTATTAATAAGACTTTCTTTCTCATTTTAAAATTTAAAATATTGCCCGTAATAAAATCATGTAAATTTATAAAAAATCCTAAGAATTTTCAGTTACATTATAAAATAGTAAACGAGCTACGAATTCAACAAGTCAGTAGGAAAATAACATCGCGTTAACTACCGAACAGACGTAAGGAATTTATATACATTAGCAATTACTGCTTGTAATTCAGAGCAAATGAATTGTTAACAGCAATACGGATTGCTAAAACTATTTATTAATGCATAACCAATTTACGTTTGTGTTTCCAGATATGGTAAGACTAAGTAGCGTAATATCTCATTAATTTGTTGTCTTAACCCAAACGTTTTAGACATATTTATGGTTTATCATATGAAATACCAGTTACGCCTCGCGATTTTACCCACGTAATTTTAAATTCTGTGGGAATGTCGGGACGTACAAAGTTTAGTTATAATCAGTTCTGTTGTGTTTGTGTGAAAAAGCAACGAACTTCCATCCATCCATCGATCCATCCTCACAAACTTTTGCACTTGTAATATTAGTAGGATTGCTATTATGATTGAATTTTGAGTATTCTACATTTCTGCTAGAATTCAATTTACTATGACTTTGTCTTGTTATGACTTTGAAACATGTGTAAACAAATCAATTTTTATTGTAAAAAAATATTGGAACAAAATATGATGAGTACAAATGTCACATAAAAAAATGTTTAGATATGTTCTCTTCCTTGATAAAAAGAGTTGAAATACAAACAAGTTATAAACGCTACAAAACATAGTAAAAATTCAGAAGTAGATAGCTTTTTACAACAAAGTATCCATTAATGCCACGTACTTGAAATAATCAATTAATATCTTGTGACTATTGAACGTTTTTTCTATTGACATGAAATTAACTTTATATCTTAATATATATAAATCTCGTGTCACAATGTTTGTCCTCAATGGACTCCTAAACTACTTAACCGATTTTAGTCAAATTTGCACACCGTGTGCAGTTTGATCCAACTTAAAAGATAGGCTATATTTTATTTTGATATATTATGTTATTATTATATTTCAGAAAAAAATAAGGTGATACGAAGTTCGCCAGGTCAGCTAGTGTATCCATAAATTTTAAAATAAATAATTCGTACATTCAAACATCACGTTTAAATGTATTCGTATACTAAATACGCGTTGCTTTTTACTTCGATTGCAACATTGTTATATCCAAGTTGGGCACATAACAATTGACTGTCGACCAATACCGTCGTTCGTAGTCGAATTGTGTGAACGTTTCACACGTCTAAGAACTACGCATAGCAATTTACAAAAGGTATTATAATGGCCCAGAATGTTTCTAGATAATTTTCTAGCTATTTCGAAAACCTACACGGCTTTGTGCGTCTCTTGTAGGGTACACAATAATGCTCGGACAGACCTAGCCAAAAGGTAAACTTGCCGGATTCAAAGGATTCCATAAGCGTAAATTGGATATCTATCGAACACCTTATGCGGTGGGAATAAAGGTCATATTTGCATAACTCTGCGTCATAGGATAGTTTTGTAATGTCAGATATTCTAAATGGACAGAGTGTTCAGTTGGGCTATTATTCTTGGGGAAAATTGTAGCGGGATTGCTTGTCCCATGCTGCAAAGATTATTCGCAAAAAGCGATATTAGGTTTTAGGTATTAAATATATGATGTATAGCGTATCACTTAAGTTTTATGATGAAGATAGAACATACGTGAAATGTGGACACGCGACATCGGACTGTAATACGGAAAATCCGCTTCGTATTAACACATTGGGCAAAATTCCGTTAGTTGTATATTGTTTAGGAAAAATCGCGTTGAATGGAAATATACGAATAGTATTGATAATTAAAAAAAAATTGTACTACATAAGCCTTATCAGAATCAATCAACCATTTGTAATATCTTGTTTTACAAGTGGAATTTTATAGCAAATTCCACTTTAAGTTATGAAAGTTGAGTCAGATAATAAGAATATAAAATCACAAAAGAATTATAAAGAATAATATTAGTGATTGTGTATTTTTCAATAAGTTGCCTCAGTATTTTTTCTCAGGAGTTTTGTAACGAATGGGTATTGCAACACTTAATATTTTCGAATAATAAATAGTAGCGTATCATTAAAATGCGAGGCAGCCGACCACTAACAAACAGTAAAAGATCTTTTATAACATATATCATTGCACATTATCGCGGCCATTTGTAATTGTCATAAATTCCAATTCTGCACTTGCTCTTATTAGCATTGTATTGCGTGAAACTAAATGCACGGGTATAGCGTGATTTGGGACGCCTTAAGCGTAATGCAATTTAGATTTTGCGTTTATCAATACAATACACGTACTACATTGAACCTTAACTCAATCGAATAAGACCCATGATTCCCGATTATGATTGTAAAGTTATCACGGTCTGATAAAAGTACCCTGTCATGTTATAGAGGATAAAGAGTTAGATGGTCGGGTTCAGTTATTGGCGGCTTACCTAATTATAAATGTACGTGAAATCTGCTGATATGTTGCAATTTGAATTTATTGACAATTATACGAGCGTGTGACTTCGTAATAGTGATTTAAATACGTTTTATGAATCTCGATTAATTGCTATTGACATCAATGGTCAGTGGTCTAGAGTGGACGTATGTACATCGTGTTTCTGTCACGTGATATTATTTAGAGAGATTTTATCGAATTAATAATTAAAATTGAATTTTTTAATAAATACTGTGAGAAAACTTTTTAAGTGTAGATAAAAATATTATTAATTTTGTATGCAAAAGTATTCCTCGATAAATTTCTACTTAAGAAAATTCCGTTAAAAAGGTCTGACAATAAAGATAAATGACATAATTTTAGACCCAGCGTGGTGACTATGGGCAAAACACATGAGTTCACGCCATTTTTGGCGTGAATTTGTGGAGGCCTATGTCCAGTAGTGGACTGCGAAAGGCTGCTGTGATGATGATGAGATAATTTTACGTATGTAGTGCTTGTATCATTTAAAACTGTAAGGGGCTTTTCATGTAATTTTTTAAAATATGTATTACTACTGTAATGATGAACTATGAAAGAAGTTGTATGAAGGAATGGAAGGAAAATTACAGTCAAAACTTAAGAAAAAAGAATATCTTTTACAAGTAACGTGTATTATTTTAAACGCTTATCGGGTGATTGCTTGGTTCACATACATTTGTAGTACTTCCTACATATATATAAAATATCTATACGTACCACAATTTGATTTATTTTTATAAAAAGGTAATTAATAATATTTTAATGTTTAGTAAAACGGAATAAAAAAAACATCCATCATCATCCGTCATCGTAGTAGCGACTAGAAGAAAATAATTGATTGTTCGTAATGAGACTGTCACACTGCTATTCCACGTCTCTAATGAGGTCAGAGTATTTGTGTTTTCAATTAATTGTTTTTTTTTTAATACATAAAACCTTCAGAATAAAATGTCTGTCTCGTGAAAAAATATACATGGTATTTTAAAAAGGTAACAGTAGTAAATAGTTATATAAAACAATTTATTTTTTACGTTTTTCCTCTTTGGACGTTTTCGGCAGTGTTAATTGCTATTAATAATTAGGTATTATTATAATTAGACGTAAAGTCGGTTGTTACAATCACCTGGCACGTTTCCTTTCAACGACAATTGTTATTCCGTGAAATCTTTTTAGTGTTAAAATTACTTCGACATTTTATAAATAATTGTGGTAATGAGCGTAATTTCTTACGCCATGTGTTTTTTTTTTCGATTCTTCCGGCAAGCGTGGTTAGTACTTTATCGCTTTTTTGTCCAACAACTATTTAAAATACCAAACGAGAGAACTAATTAACCAAGCATTTTTTATGTTGTTCGAATTTTGCGTTTTTATAATGTACACAATAGAGTTGCTTAATTAGATTTTTTTCTTCTCGTCTTTTCTTCTACATTCAGTTTTTAATATGTCATATTTTATAATGTACCCTTTATTGCATTGTAAATGTCATGTACTTAAGAATTGTAGGTTTTTAAATGTTTTGTACGACCTTATTTAGCTAAACATTATCCAAAGTAATGATAAAATTGTTAAAATGTTGTTATTGTAACTACTATAGAAATATAACGAATCACTTTTTAATTTTCATGGTAAATAACATGTCAGTTAGGCATTTCTTGAGAAATGCGTAGATTGCGTTGGTTCAGAAACCGTTTCATTTCTATAGTGTTTAAAAAATGATAGCCTAGCGTACAGAAAGAAGTACGAGAGCGTTTTTGTATACTTATGTATGTTATCTTCTAACATACGTTTTGTATATTTATTGGATAAAATTTAGTTATTTTAACAGTAACATGGAAATAACAATATTCTTAATAATTTCTTTGATGGCGCCTCGCCTGATATCCGCTAGAAATTTAATAATGGCGTCGACGTTCCGACCGAGATTACGATTGTTGTGACGTGCGTGAAGTTCTAGCTAATTTCATACAGATTACTGTGATTGGCTGCGAGTGGTAGGAGGGGTAGGAGGGATGTGTAAGACCCAGCCGACCGTGCAACAAACGACGAAAGTAACACGAAAAACGCAATCTTAGATAGCTAAGAATAGGGGCGAAAGTTCCTTAACAAGAGTACAGTGTAGGGTGGATTGTACCGATGAGCGTCAATAGTGGTGGCGTGCTTTTTGCACTAACTATTTGAAATCTCGGTTGCGTGAACGTGCAGAATCGATTCCGAACCCGTACGCACGCTATAATGTGCATCTATAGATTTCAGATAATTACAAGTCATGCCTCTGGATAGAACCTAATTAGCTAGTATAAAAAAAGCAAATAATGCGTTTTATATTGATACTTCGAAGGGCAGTGCAATACTTTTTTATATATTTAAACGGTGAATTCCTTAACAACGCTTTTAAATAATTACACGTTATTTAAAGTTTGTTAATGAGGCGATGTTTTCTATGAAACTATTAAAATAGCGTTTGTGTGGCGGACGTTATTATTTTATTTTCTCGTAGAGTGACCTTTTTGACGATAAATAAAATCTAATTTAAACATTAATGAAAGAATTAACCGTTACAATATTGGCTTACAGATTGATTAACTGTCACCTTAAAATGTTTAAAATTAACGGAATATATAGGTATATATATATATAGGTCTATCGTCCTATTCGATACGGGCTAATTTAACCTGGTGCCGAAAAAGATTAATATTTGGTACAACTTATATTGATTTTATGTTTTTGAGGTTTTACAGCCAAATTCCGTTTTATCTTTCAGATGTATTTGCAACTGGTGAGCCTAAAAGTTATAATGTATTTAGTTGAAGTGAAGTAAGCTCTTAGGGCCTGTTTCACGTCGTACTAATAAAATCTCTGATACGTAACTTATGTGCGAGATAAACTTAATCAGCTAACTGTAAGATTGGCCTTCGCGTTTTTTTTTTGGTTTGTGGCTGTTGCGCTGGCGGTTGCGGGTTCGATCCCCGCACATGACGAATATTTGTATTGGCAATACAAATGTTTGCCTTAGTCTGTGTCTGTGTGTGTGTGTTTCTGCAGTCCTTGTCTCCCCACCGTGCCTCGGAGAGTACGTTAAGCCGTCGGTCCGGGTTGTTATCATGTACACCTGATAGCTATCATTACTCATAGTAGATAATATATCTGCCAACCCGCATTGGAGCAATGTGATGGATTAAGCTCTGATCCTTCTCCTACATGGGGAAAGAGGCCAATGCCAAGCAGTGGGATGTTACAGGCTGAAGCGTTTAAGGCTGTCACAGTTAGGTATCTATATTGTACAAGTAAGAATATTGATAGTCTACCTACAGTCCATTCGAATCGTAATCGTAATTTTAACTAAAGAAAAAAATATACTAAAGCATACGCTGTATAAATCTAAAGTGCGAATAATAAATACCTTTGCGAGACACGCGTATAAATCGCGTATTGCTAACGAGAGTCGCGTCACTATGACCGCGCTAACAGCCGCGAATACAATAATTTCATCAGCTAGACGCCTTGATACAATGGAGACGGCTATAAGCTTTACGCACATTATACACTTCTAAGGGCCTGCTTCAACGGTTGTACTGGATAACTCTATTTGACAGATAGCGGTATCTAAAAGATTAAAGTATTATCAATTTATGAAATACAAGTTGACAACAACGTTACGAAAAGTGTGATCGGGCGAGGCGAACGGAGCAACAGAGAGAGGTGCGAGTACACATTTTCTTTGTCTTTTTCTCTCTAAGCCAGTTACGTTTCGTATTACTAAGGCACAGTAGAGGGCTTTTGCTAAAGAAGGTTTACTTCAGTCGCGTGGTCTTAAGCACATTCGTTTTTACGAGTATCATCGAATTCAATTACATTTATGAGATAACTATTATAAATATTACTCTAAAAGTGGTAATTTATTAATTCAAGAGGAACAAGTCATAATGAACTATCTTCTAGCTCCTGCTGTTAAGTCTATTCGTAACTTATTGCTGGATAAGCTTCCATCCATTAATCCATATATTAGTATTTCTTTCAGAGATATCCAGCTATGTTTAACATGCATACTCACATTTGATAATACCGTTTTATATTGAACTGTAAGTAAAAAAATAGAAATATACATTTTCCTACTAAAATATTGCTGAAACAACTTAGAAACAATGCCGACTGGTAAATTTTAATATTGTTCTTATGTCTGACGCAATTAGCCGAAAATATCCAGAAATCCTCATCAGTGTTAACTCAAATTTAGAACGTCTTTTAAGTATAATGTGCAGCGAGGTTTACTCGCGTTAAAACGTCAACGCGTTGGATCTCCGCGATAGTGTTTCCTTGTGATTGTTGTGGGGATAATAAATATTTCCAGCCGGCGCGGGTAATCTGTATTAATAAATATCGTTAATCGAATTTGATGCCATTATTGTGGGGATCGTGTGGCTAATGAAATAGCTAATTTGTCCTATAATTTATTCTATTAAAATTTATATAAGCATATTATTGTGTTTTGTTGTGATAGGTATATATACCTACAATGTACATTTATTCATAGTAATTACATAATATGGAACTAATAATTTGTTTGGACAAATACATAGTACATAAGGTATTATTGCTTCAGCCTGTAATATCCCACTATTGGGCATAGGCCTCTTTCCCCATGTAGGAGAAGGATCAGAGCTTAATTCACCACGCTGCTCCAATGCGGGTTGGCGGATATATTCCCTACTATGAGTAACGATCGCTATCAAGTGTACATGATAACAACCGGGACCCACGGCTTAACGGGCGGCCTAACGGCTCCTAGGCACGGTGGGAAGACAAACACCGTATGGCCAATACAGATGTTTGTCATGTGCGGGGATTGAACCCGCAACCGCCAGCGCAACAGATACAATCCATGGCTGTGACCGTTGCTCCAACGCGGCGTCTTACAAACATACATAACGTACATAAGGTAGTACTTAAATATTAGTTATGAAATGGTGTATGGTATAAGTGATGTGGTTTAATTTGATGCCTCTCGCTTGTAAGTCAGTGGTAACATTTCGCTTTATCAGTATCTTTAGTTCATATTACAAGATACTAAAGTACATAGTACACACTGTCTTCTTAAACGTATTCGTTATTATGTATGACATGTCTACATAGAAATATAGAAGGTGAATTTTTTTTAATTTCTCAACTACATGCGTTCTTCTTATGTACATAGTTTTTGAGATATTTAGTTCCAAAGGAAATTTAAGTTAAATTTATTATGTTGTAATATGTATTTTTTATATAGTTAAAAACATAAAGTTGAAAAAAAAAAACGCATTCGCATTCTCATTAATAGGTAGCCATGTATACGTGTACCGCATAATAAGTAGGTACGTAACGTAACTTGTTTAAAACATGATAAAAGCAAATTAAAATTCGTCTCATTACAACTATTCCTCAGTTCATTATTAAATTGTATTTAGTAGCAATTAACGAGGAAAAAAATTCTTTTACACTATATAAGTAAGTTACTAAAATTCTCTATTAATATATTTTCATATCGACATGTACTTCGTTGTATTTTTTGTTAATAAGTTAAATTTTTTTAATCATTTACCGTTTTATTTATTATAATATAATAATGTGAGAATTTCGCATATTTTTAATGTGTTACTGGTATATAAGCAAGCATGAATTACTGAAAGTCTAAAACTTAAGATAAGAAACAATTAAAAAAAAAGAAGTTATTTGAAATCTTCAGGTGGGAATTCATTCAGGCTTCGTGCAGGAATTTGTCTCGTAAATAATCCTATTCAAAGCTACGAAGCTAGTAGTGTTTTTGCTAAATTGACGTCGACCCTTGATTGACCAGGTTTTTGGTAGTTATTAAACTTTACGTCTATTGTTACTACTCTGCTGTAATGTATTGTATTGTTGTATATTTTTATAGCTATCCATACCATACAGGCTACCTATGACAAAAGAAAAATTTAATATCGGCCAGGAAAATCCTCAGGGAACTGTGTTCAAACAAAGCTGTTCTTCATAATATTTACAAATGTATATCATATATCAAAGTCAAGAAACATTCCTTTTTTAAGCATATCCTAATCGTAATTTCACAGAATCATATTAATTGTCATTAATAAATTAATATTAATAAAATATAAATAACTGTATATTAATACGTGAAGCAAAAACTTTGTACCCCTTTTTACGAAAATTGCGCGGACGGAGGTGTATGACATTTCGCACACTTATAGTTTATACAAGAGAAGGAGTGCAGACTGCTAATATTTTTTTTAACTATGCATAAAATACTTTAAATTAATTAAAAAAAAAAAAAAAACATTACATACTAACAACTCCAACTCTTTTGTTCATTATTATAGAAGTTTAGTCTTTGAGAATAAAACCTTAATAATGTTTAAACATATAATGTTTAAACATATAATGTTTAAACATATAATTTAAAATAATTATTGTCGAATTTTGACCACTACGCGACAACTAGTATTCTAGTACTCTTTATTGCACACAAGAATAAATTACAAAAACAAGAATAAGTCTCTGAACAATCTCAATATCTGACATTACATAAGAAAAGCTAACAAAATTTTACGCGTGCGAAAACGCTTCTAATTAATACCTTCGTACTTACAACACTCATACGTTTTTGATTGAATTGACTAACAGTTTTTATAGAAATATGACAATAATTAAATTCATTATCCGAAAACAATTCAATTATATAGGTAATTGTTTATAAATCACAATTATCTTTTCTTGCCTTCGTTGTTGATTATTGCTTGCGTATATCATTAGCTAGAAATATGTATAATTAAGTAAATTTCGTGGAAAACATGCGAAACTCATTACTGCATTGGTTGGTGATTGACTATTGTTTAGAACTTTATGTTAGTACATTTTATACATAATAGTAAAAAATATTCATCGTTTTTTTTTTCAATTTAAATTTTATTTTCAATATTAATTTAATAATAATAAATCACATTGTCTGCGTTGAGATGTTCGTCTAGAGGCATTTCAAAAGCATTGTAAAAGTAACGTTAATTTTCGTGTTGTTATAATAATTAAAAAAAAAATTGAAAGAAATAATACAATATATATATATATATATATATATATATATATATATATATATATACATATAGAGCTTTTTAATAATCAATTATTTTTTAAAGTTTCTTGTTATCAATAATGCTTTTAACCTTCGAAGAAAAAATCTAGTTTATTTTCATTAACAAACCAAGTCTATTTTCATGGACGAAGATAATAAATTTAAGAAATATGAAGTATAACGATAACTTTGTTGTGTGGTTACGGCAGTAAAGAATATAGCCACCTCCCGTCCTCTCTTCCCGTGGGTGTCGTAAGAGGCGATTAAGGAATAATAAAGTTCCACTACCGCCTCGGAACTTATAAAACCAACCGATGGTGGGATAACCATCCAAATGCTGGCTTTGAAACACACCGGCCGAAGACGGGCAGCAGCGTCTTTGGTGCAACAAAACCAGCCCCGCGGTTACCAAACCGCCTGCCTAACGTGGTGATTATGGCCAAAACATATGAGTTTGCGCCATAATCTCTGGCGTGAACTTGGGGAGGCCTATGTCCAGCAGTATATTTTGATAGACTAGGTGAAAAAAAAATACACGAATGCGTATCCTATGCGGTTTATCCGCGATTTCATCAGAAAAACATGCATGTTATTGGTCATACCATATGATTTGTAATAAATTTTATCAATTTCGACCGCGTCGGCACGGGGAGGTTGTTGCGCAACGGTTGCACAGGTGTAGCGGCGCGCCTACGGCCTAAATCTTAAATCTCGTTATGATTTATGTGACCAATGATCCCCTGTGTCATTATCAAACTAATAAATTAGTGTCCGCGTTATAACAGGCTTAAATGTTCTTTAAATGTTAATGGTTTTAGTAGCTTGATTATTATTGGTCGAGAATTAGTTTCACTTTGCTATGTATCGGTTATTATATTAATTGATTGTTTCCTATATTGCTTGATTATATCCTTTAGTAGTAATATTGATTTGTTAATTGAATTAAACAGTCTCAGTAAATGTTTATTTGATTACTGTAAGTACTAGTTGTGGTAAGACCGGCAAAAACTAAATAAACATGCCTGAAGTTAGCGTACTAACTATACTAGCGACAGCTTGGATCTTTAGCTGACATTTATTGTAAGCAATATATCGATGGATGAAGACAATAAAATTGCACTTTTGATTTTAAATGTAATGAAATATTTTTGTTAGTCATATCTTAGTTTGTAATATATTATTGCCTTATTTATTCATTTACATAAAGGTTGTTAACAGATAACACAATCATACAATATTTTACAATAGATTGATCTATGACTAATTATTCCTTTAACTATAAGTAGGTAATACTGAATTCGTTGTAGCAACAACCACACGTTCAGTCAGTATCTAATAGTTAGTCAGTATATATAGTAACAGTTCTAAGTAGTTTAAAATAGTATTAGTGTTAATATAATAGAAAAAGTAGTTTTAAAATTTAATTCAATACTCCGTTATGAATTAAATTCTACAAAGATGATAACCGAGCTGAGATCTTCAAGATAGCAAAATAATATTAACGCATAAACTTTATAGCCTTCAATAATCTCATTTCCAACTTAAGTAAATAAATATTTCCTATTAAAGCTATTTTCTAGGAAAGTAATTTTATACGACGATATCTTTACCTACACATACTTATTGAGCTATTAAATTAATATAAAATTTTCTATCGCGAAGAGGTGCGACATTAATACTACAGTAAACATTTTGACAGCGTCATTAACGTAATAAGATGATAATAAAATGTGTTGGTATATGTCCTGGATACTCGACTAATAGACACCGCTACTGTTATAATATTATATGACAGATTGTTAGAGGATTACTATTATCTATATTATCAATTTACTTTTATGGAAAATAATATATACACTTATTTCCAAATTTACAAGCTATACGTATTTTTAATTCACTTAATTAATAACTAAACTAACTAAATATTTTCAGATAGTTACAGTATAAATCATGTCCGCGTGGAATAGTGTCAAGAATTCTGGTAGCATTTCCTCGTAAAATAGTTATGCTGATCCCCTGGGCAAAAAATGCACCAGCCCTCTTATCACCAGTGGACGAGGTGATGAATCTTTTCAATTTTTTTTAGCACTGCTATTCCAAGGTCCGAGTGTTTCGACTGCAAACGGGACAAAGATGTTTATTGGAGTTGGTGACGAATATTTGTGTCGTTTAGTCGTTCTTCGGTCTGAATGTGACCTGCGGTAGCTTGAGAATACATAGTCGTGTTAGTGTTTAATAATCGAATTATAGCTCTCATTCACCTCAACGTCTTTCTCGAACAGAAACTCAATAATGAAATATAAGCATTTAATGCTTAAAAATGTTAATTTTCAGATTTTGGTATATCATATACATGTGGGCACTTGCGCTGTCGTACGCTATTAGCAAGGAATTTAACTAAATTTAAACTGTCAAGCAAAGTGAAGCAATGTTCAAAAATGTGATCAACAATCATTAATTTTCAAAATTAGAAGTGTGAGTTTATTGGGATTTTTGAATAAACAAACGTGTTTCAGAGCTTTGCCGTTTTTTGGAGTTAATTGTGTACGTTTAACTTATTTTAAAATACACTAACTTTTATTATGATTAAAAATTCAAATTATATTTGCAATTAAGATTTTAACAAAAATAAACACAACATGTACGTGGCAGTTTAAATGTTACATCTAAAACAAGGGACTATCTAAACAACTAAGACAAGGGACATTTTGTAACACATATAAAATATTATTTAAATAAAATATATATTAAAAAGATATATTGTAAATGACATTATCCGCTCGAGTAAGCCGCGGACAGTTACTATATTCTACGTATGTATGAAAAACTTCTTAAAGTAAAAATATTCACAGTTTAGCGAGTAGAGTAAAAAGCATTTTATTAAAATATATTCTTAATTAAAGTGCGGCTTAAATAATTGGCATGAGTAATAAAGATATGTATAAAAAAAGCTCACAAGTTCCTCGCCGATACGTCGCGAAGCTTTCTTGTTATGGACAGAAATATTAAATTAAAATACCTTTATGTGAAACGCTACGCAGAGGTATTTGAATTTAATCTTACTATTTTTAGGGTACCGTAAACGTTGCTAAAATACCATTTATGCATAATAATTTTGTGCTGTTTATTATCCCTAATAAATAAATAAATAACGCTATATTTATCACTGACAAACTGGTTCAAGAGTTAACTTGAACAGACGACTTAATACCGGCAGTCATGGAGTCCCGATTAATTTTGGAATGAATATATATTTGTGTTGGTACAAAGAATTTATTGTGATCAGGGTGTGTGATCTATTAGGTCGCTCCACCGTGCCTCACAGAACATTTAGAGCTGTCATCAAAGGTTATTTTTTCAGGTACCTGAGAATTATCGTTACTCGTGTAGGCTAATAAGCTTCGATCATCTGATCTGATCATGACAGTTTGAATCAATCAGTTCGTTCTCCTACGTACAGTAGAGGATTTTCTATTAGTCCTTTTGCCTTATTTCTTTAATTTTAGAGCAGTAAGACTTAAAACGTTAACGCCTTTTTTAGTTGACTTTCAAAATGTAGTGGTATGGTGTAATCCTTTACACGATACCACTAGATTCGTCCCGTACAAATGCGACTCGCACTTGACCGCTTTTTTGTATAATAACTGTGTTGACATTTAAACATATTCTTAGAATAGCATGTCATTATTATGTTACATGCGTTTCGATGATTAAAATTATGTTATATACATTTTTAAATTATGAAAATTGCGACGG
Source organism: Melitaea cinxia (assembly GCF_905220565.1). Taxonomy (NCBI): domain Eukaryota; kingdom Metazoa; phylum Arthropoda; class Insecta; order Lepidoptera; family Nymphalidae; genus Melitaea; species Melitaea cinxia. The sequence goes on from NC_059403.1 coordinate 14,712,939, forward strand.
TGTATCTCGATTTATTTAAATAAAACACAGATTATCTTCTTAATGCTATAAAGGCATGAATTTTTTTTTACCACTAGAAAGTTTATTAAACATTATTATCACAGGCAATATTTTATTTCTGTAATAATGAGTTTTTCTATATCATCAACATTTATATTGGCCATGTAGATGTTTGCCATGGTCTGGGTGCTTGTGCATTCCTTGTGGGTCTTCCCACCGTGCCTCGGAGAGCACGTTAAGCCGTCGGTAACGCTAATTAAGTGTAAGAATGTCTGTTATTAGCATCTAATAGCGATTGTTCAGTTCGGATCGAATCAGCGTGGTTGATTCAGCTCAGATCCTTCTTCTATATGAGGCCTGTGCGCAGCAGAGGGATGATACGGGCTGAAACGAAGTTTTTATTTGAAAAGTGCATATTTGTTAAACAAGTCAGAAAAAAGTATTACCTACTGTACTGCTTTATCTGATTACATTGAGGTAATGGTAATAAATCTAAAAAAAGTCTGCGAAACTATGTCCATTTTTGGTTGGTAAACCATGTTTATCATTTTGTATTAAAAAAATCTATAAGCACGATTCAGCCGTGAATATATTAGAGGTCTGACTTTGGGCCCAAGAACTGGAATTAAAAAATTGTGATACAAAACACAATTAAGAAATTAAAGTGAATATTTTTATGCGTAAAGTTGCATAGCTCCTATTATAAGGATCTTCGTAATAATTTTTAAACTGACTTTTCGTTAGAGTTAAATTTCAATAATTTTTGTGCTTTTTGCTCTAGAGTTGCACGTTTAATTCTTGTTTCTACTTCTTTCTTCTGCTGTCTTATTTATATTCATTACAATTTATTATGTAGTTTTATAAGCCGGTTGTTACTTAAAACACAGTTGGTCTCAATATGCACGTGTATGCATGTTGAACATAATATAAGCGACAATAAAAATAATAATAACAGTAAGATTTAATTGGGTGATATTACTGTTCTTAGATTGTTTTCTTATACAATATTTAGCCTTTTAGAGTGTAAAGAATGTGCCGAGTAAGGTAGAGTGCAACATGATGAAACGTTTCCCAGATTATGTATGTCTTATTCATGGCGTTATCCTTTTTCTTGTCACATTAGTACAAGAATCTTCTCACGAAGCTGCGTGATGTGTCTCCAGTAAACTCAATAATATTTAATGCTTTAAAAATATTTAAATGTGCAAATGTTTGTTAACAGAATATTAACAAACTATACAATTTACAACTATTAATAGCAGCATAAATTGATCAAACCTAAACACATGACAAATGAAGCGAGGTAATGATATATCTTAAAATATAGAATTAATTTAAGTGGACAACACACTTAACCGTCAGATTAAATCTTTAGATAAGCATAATCAGACATTTGCCCGCACAGCGCGAGGTTCACTTGACGCTGTGGAGGCTCTAACAATGTAACACTTCACTTTTTTATTGTATATGACAAACCTTCTTTTTGCTTTTGGACTCTGAACGCTTACTAAGTATTAGCAGTTTTATTTTTCATGTAGTGCTAAGAATTTAAAATAAATTTGAAATTATATTATTTTTAAGTATAGTTATTATTTTTATTGTTTTAAATGAATGAAATTTTGATTTGGGAAAATTGAGATAATGATTGATGAATTTTGTATGGAATTAAATAAAGCTTTATGTTTATCATTATTATAGTTTTTTATTTTATTTAAAATCTCGATAAAATTAGTTTTTATACATGTTAGTATACCAATTGAAATAGTTTTTGAAATAGTATTTCTTGAAGTTATCGAAAATATCCTATAAAGACAACCGCTTAAAGCGATTGCGCTTACAAAAAACCGGCCAAGTGGACTAGCGAACCGTACAAAAAGAAATATTAAAAATGTTTTTATTATATGATATAACTAAAAATGTATGATTTTCGCAATTTTATAAGCATATACATACAGATATAGATCTGTGCTTTTAAAATGTTGCTTCGTACTAAATTTCAAGATTCTGAGTTTACGGGAAGTACCCTGTAGGTTTTGATTCCCTTGTGAGTGTCGAAAATTTACACCATAAACGGCTGTATCTTTTGGCTGCGTTGACTTAGAAGTTGGAGTTTTTCACAGCTCTAAAGACAATAAACCTAAGTATTTAATTAAATCTTTAGTAATTTCAGCTCGATACCTCTAAGCGTTCTTGAGAAAAAGGTTCTTGACAGACAACACAAACACAAGAACAGAAACAGAACAGAAGACACAGAACAAAGTGATCCCATAAGGGTTTCGTTATTTCCTTTTAAGGCACGGAACCCTTAAAATGTAGGCTAATTTTTGTATTGCTAAATTATACAAGATAAAAATTGTGCATTATTAAAACACCAGAAACGACAACAGATTTATAAAACGTCGATTGAAGTACATTTGTAAACACATGCAAAAGTGTAAAACAGGTCTTTTTTCAAATTATTTTTTTTTGACCCTCAACTGCGCCATAGGACAACATAGGACGCCATAACATGCGGATAGTCCTATCAGTGAACGTCGTTTAACTGAGGGGAGATTCCAGTGTTCAAACGTTTAATTAATTTTGGCCGCCCTTCGCAATTATAACAGTAATACATGAAAAATATAAAGAATTTTATTTAATAAGAAATGCTAAACGCGAGTCGTCAAAACTGACACAAAAAAGAAAAAGCTATGCCTCAGTAATATAACCAATATATTTATTGCTGTGCCCGCGACTACGTCTGCGTGGAATTTAACAAAAAAGTTATTGGTCAGTTCGCGGAGTTAAAAAATATATAAATTTCTAAAATGGAAGTAGCCTAAATTACTTCTTATTACATGAGCTATCTGCCAGTAAATGTCCCGTCAAAATCGGTCCAGCATTTTCAGAGATTAGCGGGAACAAACTGGACAGATCGACAAAAATTATAAAAAATGAATTGATATAATGTTATTTTGGTACATGTACCTTGTACACATCCATATGAACTTAGTAAAAAGCGGTTATTTTAATATTACAAACAGACACTCCAATTTTATTTTTTTGTATAGATATGAACTATTAACCAATTTATATGTAAACAGGTTGACCCGGCGAACTTCGTACAGCCTTTTATGTGAATATTAGTTGCGACCTGCGGTTTCACACATTAATTTCAGAAAAAAAGTACAAAATGATTATATAGCCCGTTGTCACCCTCGGTAAATGAACTATTTAACATAAAAATATATTTTTTTTAATTTGAATCAGTAATTCCTAAGATTAAACAAACAAACTCTTCACCTTTATAATATTAGTTTAGATATAGTTTTTGGTGATGTTATATAGTACAAAATAATATTATATGATAACGATTGATTTTGAAACTAAAATTGCAAACTTAAATCTCTCTCTCTCTTGTCGGTCCCTCATGCCTGTGGATTGTGGTCAGCATCAGGGTTGCATCTAGAGCGGATGATTTGCCTCCATCCTCGTCTTTGTCCATGGCGTCTCTTACGACCGTGTAAAACTTAGTGGCAGATGAGTTTTTGACTTAGTCCTGTGTAGCCAACCCTACAGTTTTAACTGTAGATCTACAGTTTTTTGGAAATTCTCTCAGTTTTTAGTTCAGGCCTTAAGGCTAGGTATTCCTGCAAAAGGAGGCATTTAGCGCTGATCCGGCCGCGCGTAATAATACTTCGCGCGGACACTGCGGCAGTGAACTCGCATTGCAAACGTGACCCCGCCGTCAGTGACACAGTGCAGAATTAAGCAGTAGGATAATTTTATTTGGCTTTAAAATAGAAAGGCATTTATTATGATCATTTTTTATAGTAGTAATAAATAATATCTAGTTTCGTAAATAAATGAAAGAAGTAAAGGATTTTAGGGTTATTTATTTTAAAGACTGTTTGACATAAATAGAATAAAGGGTATCAAATGAAACAAATTACATTACAAAATTTAAAATATTATTATGTATTATCTCAATAAAATAGTCTGTAATTAAATTAGTTCTCCGATGTTGGTGAATTTTAAAATTTCTTCATCGGCATAGGCGTAAAAATATAACAGACAGACTGACTTTTGAATTTTGTAATTGTATTTACTTAAAATAAAAAATAATTGTATTTGCTCGCAAACGAAAAAAACCGACTTCAATTACATCGACATGTAATACAATGTTGATCGACGAAAAAATAGTCAAGTATCTACGCGTTAACAAAGATTACTCAAAAAGTAGTAATCAGATCTCAATAAAATTTACATGTGACCACATGATAAACATCAGCTTTCGATTAAATTAAAAATTATCAAAACCGGTACACCCAATAAAAAGTTATGCGGATTTTCGAGAGTTTCCTTCGATTTCTCTAGGATCTCATCATCAGATCCTAGTTTTCTTATCATGGTATCAAACTAGGGTAGCAGTAAAAAGTTATGCAGTATAATACAACGTAGGTCGATGAAAAAAGCGTCAAGTAAAAACGCATTATTAGATATAACTCGAAAAGTGGTTGTTAGATCTCAAATAAATTTAAATGGGACCAAATGACATACACCACCTTTCGATTAAAAAAAATTTGTCGAAATCGGTCCACCCAGTCAAAAGTTCTGAAGTCACATACATTGCAGTCGAATTGAGAACCTCTTCCATTTTTGGAAGTCGGTTAAAAATATAATTTAGATTATTCATTTTTAGCTGTCTCGTACACAGCTAAAAATGAATAATCTAAATTATATGTAAGGTTTGACATGTAGCGTTGCTTAGTTTAAACTAGTGTTAAAATTATTTTAAAACTCATTTAATTTTAATTGGCGTGTGTTTTGTGCCGGCATTGATCATCAGGGTTATCAGAGCTAGGATTAGGGGGATCTATGGCAAGCTTTTCATATTCCTTTTGACTTGATATGTCTCTAATGGGCATACCTCTTGCATTTCTACTGTCTATTATTTCAGGCAGCAAGCAATTAATATAAAATGTTAATAATTTAGGTTTCATATTAGTATTCCAAAATACATCATCCTTTTCTATCAATTGTGTGTATATTTTTTCATTCTCGCCTGCCCATATGGCCAAAAGACACTTTTGTCGTTCTGATACGTGCAACTTGTATTTGGTGATACCAGTTAATTTTTTTATTAATTGTGGTTGTTTTAGTATTTTTATTATACTTTAAAATTCGTATCTTGTTTTCTTCTACTGCAGTAGAAAGTCCTTTTTTATATGCTGCAATTGGACACTTGACTTCGACAACAGTATTATGTCCAATTAAGCCGTCAGGCGTTGCCCCTATAAAAGGGTAATCTTTGTCAATAAATAAACCACAGGGTGCAATGATAACACCTTCCTGCTGTTGTAATTGCTGCAAAGCTTGTTGCTCATGCACGACTCCGTGTGCAACAGTCGTGATATGGGACAATTTTTTTCTGTAAAGTAAGTTTTTTACGAGAGGAGCTGTACTTGAGGTTACTTTTCTTTTGCATATAAGGCCTAAGTTTGAAGCAGTTACTAGGCTTTTTCTGATTTCAAGCCACTCGCCGCTGTCTCTCTGCAGTATCGTAGATCTTTCTACCTTGTGTCTGTCAGATGTAACAGTTTCTAAATTTTTAGAAATTCTTTCTTTGCTGTTTCGTATTCTTTTGGCGACATATCAGGCGCTGAACAGGTTGAGCCATAGTCGTTTTGCCCATTGTTTAAGTCTTTTAGCACTCTTCGTTTCTTTACTGGGTTTTCCATATTTAATTTTCGTTTTTTTGCACGTCGTTCTTCAATCTCTTTTGCTTTACCTCCAGAAGTGTTACCTTTTAAGTAAGTTAACAGTTTGGATTGTTGATACTGCAGCTTTCGTGTTAAACGAAACAACGGCGGCTGCACACCTTCCTTGGTAGCCACCTTTTAAAGCAAAATTTATTCTTTTGCCTCCAGTAAATTTTGCTATTACGTTGTTGAAGCACTCTACCTTATTTGTGTTCACATTTTCGACCAAACTTCGTACTTTTGAAGTTACGTTGGACACAATTGCATTGATCCTGAACAGAAAAATTGAATTTATTATTTTTAAAATTGAATATATTATTAAATATGTTTATATGCGAGCGACAAAGACAAAATATGGGGAGTCGGTGTGCGAAATTCTTCGTACTCCGCGTCCGTACTATAATAATAAGTGAATAGTTTCATATAATCTATTTATTATTCTTCTTTTTGAACCTACTGATAAAGTTAGACTGTGGTCAGCAGGTACGGATATTGAATCCGCACTAATATTAAAAATACGAGAAATAAAACTTACCATATTTTGTTCGCTATTATTATTAGTTCTATTAATCAAAATTATTATAATATGAAAATATGCTTTACGCAACAGAAGGGACTCGTGCGCAAAAAATCGTCACACGTCCTATCTCGGTAACGTCCAGCTGGACAATGCGAGCGCTCCGCGCGGATCGAAAATCACTTGAAAAATCGATAAAAAATTAATAAATTTATTTAAAAAAAAAAACATCGGGTGAAATACCTCCAGTTATATATGACCTTTATTTAAGTAAGTAACTCATAATATTAAATCAGTTATTTTAAAAATAAAACCGAAAATAGAACATAATATGACCCGAAAAGAGGTAACTTTGTGAATTTATTCTATCGAGCCAAATTTATCAAATCATGTTTCCATCGGATATAATCCCTAAAGTATACCCTAAACAATATTAATTAAATTTATTAGATTACAATTTCACTGTTTACTATTTCAAAAATGAATAACTAGAAACGTGTTTTGCAGGAATACCTGAAACAGCTCCCCTTAAAATCTACAGTTTTTTGCTTAAGATGCTAGCGCCACCTAGTTTGTTGTAGAATGGAGAACCCTTCGCAAGACCAATTTTGAATTTAACGAGACTGAGACGCCCAGTGTAGAAAAAATTTGGTGGCATGTTTCTAAATTAAAAAAAGGCGATGGCTCTGCGATGTTTCCACTTTTATCGACTTTAACTAGAAAGCTTCTATGTTTGCCGCAACGTACTGCTACGGTAGAACGCTTGTTTTCCAGCATTAATCTTATGAAAACGAAGCTTCGAAATAAACTTTCTACGACTACAATAAAAGGTACCTTGCACACAAAGTCAGAAATTAAAAATTGTTTTGAGTTCAATGCATCAAATGACCATTTAAAAAAATTAAATCAAAATAGGTACGATTTCAAGAATAAAGATGAAACGGAAAATCAAGAAGATATACAAATTGAAAATGAGATAGTAGCTAGTGATACCATCTAACATGTATCGTCAGCAGCCGATGATCAGCTGCTGATCAGCTACTATTTCATTGTTATCGATGGACCTTTATAAGCTGTTATAATTAAGATTCCTCAAAAATCGCTAGTCACATTTTCTGAAGTGTTACATTACTAGCTTTTAAATATTACTTATTTTATTTGACATAATGTATCTTTATGACTTTTGATATTTAATTTGATTAAAACTTTGATAATCACATGATTTTTCTTGTTTTTTATTCCCTCTCTAAAATGTATTCTATTTATTACTATTATTAAATAATAAAAAGACAAAGCTGTAGATTTACTGTTTTTTAATTTGATATTTACAGTTTTCTACAGTTTTTTTCTGGCATATCTACAGTTTAGCTCTATGCTGAGGTTGGCAACACTGACTTAGTCTTCCCATCTCGTTGGTGAACGACCGCGCGATCTTTCGCCCTCCGTTACCGTCGCGCTTATGTAAAAGGCAGTAAACTTCATTTAGTGAATGATTTTATTTATTTTTTATTTTTGACGCCATTCAACTTCCTATTTTATTTTATTTATTTATTTATTTTATTTATTTATTTATTTTATTTATTAAACTTTATTGCACACACAAAAAAGATACATTTCAGAACGATTAGATACAAAAACAAGTAATGTATGAAAGGCGGCCTTATCGCTTGTAGCGATCTCTTCCAGGCAACCTTTAATAAAAGTAGTATATGAAAAATATGTCGGTAGTAGTGCGCAATCAACAACGTAAGTTTATAACAAATAATTAAATCAATTTAAAGTACTAAACGTAGTTATATAATATAATATTCATATATTTAAACGGTATATATAATACGGCCTATATGATTTCAACTGTAAAATTAATCATAGAACCTAATATTCAATTAGTATTGTAATCACAATACCATTTATTTAGTTCAAACAATTTCAAAACTTAAAATTCAAATTTCTAAGATTTCGAGTTTAATACTTTATTTCGACAGCACCATAGAATTGGCATTTAAATAATAATAATAATATACTTTATTGCACACCAAAATAAAGAACAATTTAAAGATATAAGCAATGACAGTTATATGTTTTACAACATGGCGGTCTTATTGCTAAAAATCAATTTCTTCCAGACAACCTGTTCGTGAAAGGAACATTGTTTTACAAAAGGGTAGGTGGTAAAACAGTATAAATAAATAATACAGTACAGTATAATGTAATAAATTAATATTAAACGGTAAGAATAAATATCCATTATACAAACGCGCGGTTGCACCAATTATTCAAGAGCGGACATTTACAAATATTGGAATACATTAACACACAATATGTATCGAGCGGATGTGCTAACATGTCCTCAGCGGCCATATTACAATGCCGGGCGACAGAAACGTTCTAGAACAGCGTTTGCCATGTCGAAATACTATCTCGTACAATCTTATCTATACGAAATTGGAATACAATAGTTTATTATCTGTTACAGCGATATTTGCTAGATTTACTGTATTTATTTTTTATTTTATTTTTTGTATTATCGAAATAATATTCTAAAATCAACGCTTTTAAATCTCGTCAAACTTCCACATATACAATAAACATACAGGTTAATCTATAAAAATCTGTATAATCGTTTTTTTTTTTTTAACTTTCATAAGTACAAAGGCTAAATAAGGTTAGATGTATTTTAGCTGCGTTTTTTTTTTCAATACATAATTTCAAATGCTTAAGGAGGTTTTAATACTAGAACATTATTTCTCAATCAACTTTTAATCATATTGATTTAATACAAACCGCGCCGACTAGTTCGTTGGCGCAGTTTGTAGTGGCCCTGCTTTCTGCTCCACAGGTTGTGGGCTCGATTCCCGCCTGAGTCTGGGCTATTTGTACTTATTGATATATGTAATATTTCTAAGTATATTTATCAAAAAAAAAAAAGAAAATATTTAGCAATATCAACAGGCTGTTACCTATAACACAAGCATTAAGTTACTTACCATAGGAACAGACGACTGTGTGTATATTATAAGATATTTATTATTTATTTATATGTGTATACAAAAATGAAAATAACTAATAAATTAAATTAAAATCATCGGAAAACGAGAGAAAATAATTATGTTTTCGTCTCAAATAAGAAATGAAGAGTTGATGAGAGAGACTCTTTATAAAAATACTTAAACCTCAGAAGGAGATAGATTTATGTAATAAGTGTATTAATTAAATTATATGATTTGCAACATATGATTTATTTACAACTTAATTTTATTTATTTCAAAATATTTAAACGAAAATGAGCAATAGTCCTTACTGTACCATAAGCACCAATATTAACAAACATTGAACATTTATATATAAGGGCGAGGAATATCACAGGGAAGGATGTCAGGAGTTACGACGAAGTGGTTTGGGATAGGAAAAGAGGATGTGGGAAATCGTACCTTCATCAAGGCCACATTCATAAAATGAGTGGTAACGAACTCTGATTTTAGATAGGTGAACAGGTGTATAAGTATGGCCAAGACGAAGTTTTGTTGTTAAAAATATCAGTAGACACTTTTTATAAAGTTGTCATTTAGACTTGTGGATTTTAATTTTTTGTATGATGAGATCTTTAAATGTTTCATTATATATTTAATTAAATGGCTATGTATAGTGCTGGAATAAAACGTTTGATTTCGCCAAGAATGAAGAAGACACGATTGACATTTATCGTTACGGTCGAGATTACAATCTTAAAAGATATTTATTTAGACCGTAAAATTAGTACATATTGTATCATTAGCTATTAAAGTTAATTATAAAGTTACACAAACTACTAAGTGGAGGAAAGTGTGAGAGTGATATTGAAAGAAGAGTGAATGCAGGAAACAGGGTGAATGGAGCTTTGCACTCCTTTATGAGCAGTCGGAAGGTGTCGAACAAGGCTCGTTTGGCTGTGCATGAGGGGGGTGTTAGTTCCGACACTTATGTACGGAAGTGAAAGTTGGGTATGGCAGAAGAAACATGAAAACAAAATAAATGCAGTTGAGATGAGAGCGTTAAGAAGTATGATAGGAGTTAAACTGAGTGACAGGATAAGAAATAGTGAGATAAGGAAACGTTGTGGTCTGAAAGAAGATGTAGTGACAAAAATTGAGAATGGTATGCTCAGATGGTTTGGTCATGTCGAGAGAATGAGTGAAGAACGATTGACGAAAAAAGTGTATAAGGCAAGTGTGGATGGAATGGTTGGAAGGGGTAGACCTGGGCGGACGTTCCGAGACCAAATAAGGGACGTCTTGAAAAAAGGCTAGGTCAAGAGTACCCTAAACCGAAGAGCATGTATGAAGGAAATAATGAAAGTGGACTGGGACTTCTGGGTTAAAATACAGGTGATATCTAAAGATCGTTATAATAATACTAATCAATACATATAATAAAAATGTAACGGGTCGTTGTCTGTACATGGAAAATATATGAGAAAAATATTATTGGGACCTTTAACAACGCAATTAGCACCGAAAACAATGATTGTTAAAAATTTTGTGTGTTTGTCTGTGCGTTGGTGCACGCTAGTATAAGAAACGGCGTGTACGATTTAGATGCCATTCTCATTAATATATTATGGTAAGCTTCACTTAACATTTAGTGTTTGTTTCATGTAAATCAGTTCATAAATAAAAAAAGTTATGCCAATTTAAAGGATCATATTGAACATGTAAAGTCACTATTTCACGCGGACGAAGTCGCGAGCACAGATAGTTCACTTATAAAAACAATTTAAGACACCGTAATGTAACCACTTTGCTTTTAATTATAAAATTAACTGCATTCTCTCAAGTTATTTTAATTAACCAGAACATTTTTGACATTTAGTAACTTAAACCGTCGTTTTTCGCACTTCATACTTCATGTTGTAATTTTTAGCGTACCGTATTATATATATAGAGTTAAGACGTATAGAGTTAAGAAGAACTAGCTGATACCGTTGTGTTTCCAAAAAAAAAGTATTTTAATCTGTGACTACATCCAGCTCGTTTTGTTGGTGGAATGTGTCAAATTGGAGTAAGAGACAATTATTGCTTAGGAATTTAAAACTGTGTTCGTTTGATGTTGGGACGTTGCAATGTATTCTATCGGATCCCTTACAAGAATCTGTTATATTGATTATTGATTTTTCTTGTAGTTGAATAAATTGGCTAATACTTGAGGTTTTTTTGTTTTGTTTTTCATGTACGTATAGTGATTATTAGGACAAAAATCCTAAAATTTAATAAAAGAATGAAAAAAAATCCAGGTCATTTTAGTAGAAATAAAATTAATTAATAATTGATTTTGTCTGTAACATCACACTACGTAATAAATGCCTATTTCTCCTTGTATGAGAAGGGTTGAAGCTTAATCCAACTCCCTGCTCTACTGCGGGTTGGCGGATACTATAAGTAACGATCGCTATTAGGTGACTATGATAACAACCGGGGGATGTTTTCCAGCACGGAATTATTATTTATTTCACAGTCTTAAATTACGCAAAGCTGCTAATAGCAGACATTCTTACACTTGATTAAGATCAAAATAAAACATAAACACATATAAACACATATAAACACACACATAGATACGTAATTAAGTTAAAAACAATTTTCATTTTATACATGTTTAAATAAAAGGCGAATGTTTTTAAACGACGTCAAGAAGCACATATGCATTTTCACGTACATTTTAAGTACAGGAACGACCTTTGATAAAACTATGTTACATTGTATTTACCGTTTTTTAGTTCATTTTTATAGATAATTATCTTCACGGCATATAATTTAGCTCTTAATAAGAACTTTTAGTGCAACTACCCACAACTATGGACTCTACATTAATTAATATTATTGCATTACGTTCATCGTGTAGTTTCGCTCGCGATAAATATGTGCTTAGAATTTGCTTAGAATATGTGCTTAGAATTATTTACTATCACGAGGTGGACCGACGGTGTGGTCAGGGTCGCGGGAAGCCGCTAGATGCGTGCTGCGCAGGATCGATCGTCGTGGAAAACATTAGGGGAGGCTTATGTCCAGCAGTTCGTGAGCTGATGTGATGATAGTGGTGACACAGAAGGATCTATGTTGTTCAAAATTTATAGCAGCCCGACTGGGGAAGTATCTCAATCGTACAGAAGATAAGCTAATAGAGTTAAATAATTCTGCTTTAAAGTAGTATTGTGTTCCTGTGGTGAGTAAGGTAGAGCTGGCAAGGGTCGGCAACGCGCTTGCTATGGTCCTAGTGTTGCAGGCATCCATAGGCTACAATGTCCGATTACCATCAAGCAGATAAACCGTATGCAAGTGTGCCACCTTTATTGTATATCATAAATCTTGTTATTTTGCTTTTATGATATTATTTTAAATATCATGTCATCTAATTTTAAGTTACAATTGTGTTACTCTAAAAATTTATTTTGATCGTAGCAAAAGTAAAATAAAATGGATCAAGAAGACCGATTTCATATAATTTTAGTTATTTATTGCATATAATCATAGGCTTTAAAATACCACTCTATGACATATAATAGCGGAACATTAACTATAAAGGACAACTGGGACGTGGGTGAATAACAATAAAGGGAAAGTTGACTGACCATTTTTAACGCACAGGTGGGCACGATCCGGATTTGATATTTGTTGTTTCTCATTCTCGTCAATCTGTGCCCATAATATATAATAAAGGGCAAAGTTGTAAAAGAGCACTATGTTCTTATAGTAAATCTGTTATTGGTTCAACAATAAAACGATATAAAAACTTTTTTTAAGGAGTAATTGCGGAGTTTCTTGTTGATTCCTCTCCGCAGGACCTACATTCCAAATAGGATAGCTTCGGATTTAGCCATAATCAATTAATTAAAACTAATATAAAATGGGGATTCAAAAGCACTTTTAAACTCTGCTTAAATAAACATTTTTTTATTTCGATTTTCGTACACCGAATATATTTGAGAAAAAAATGTATGAAGGATCTTTGAAGGTCTAATTCAAGCTTAAATATTAGTTTTAGAATTTTAGTCAGTCATATCGGAAACATAGGAATATTTGTTTGCGCATCACGCAAAACTACTGAGTAAAATTTAATACGGTTCATGCAGGTCTATTGCTGGAGGTCTTAATGACTGTCTTTGACCTCAAATAAAAAAAACGTTTTCAATTTACATCGCCAGGTACTCACAGGTACAGTACAGGGTCAGGTACAGGTACTCGTATAATACAATATATGCTAATAGAGATAACTTAAAAACTATTACTTGTAGATAAAACCACACGACAAGCGGTTCACCCAGTAAAAAGGTTTTTTATTTTATTTTTTATATATCACTAGGTCGGCAAACAAGCATACGGCCCACCTGATGGTAAGCGATTACCGTAGCTTATAGATGCCAGCAACACCAGAAGCATCGCAAGCGCGTTGCCGACCTAATCCCCCCCCCCCCCCAGGAGCTCTGGTCACCTTACTCACCAACAGGAACACAATACTGCTTGAAAACAGTATTATTTTGCTGTGATCTTCTGTAAGGTCGAGGTACTTCCCCAGTCGGGCTGCTCCATATTTTGAAATACAATAATTGTATGAGGTAACACACATTTAAAAGAAATAAAATCGAATAGAGAGTCTCCTCTCTTTATGAAATTATTTAAAAACGGGTTAGAAGTCACTGGCTGGTGGTTTACAAGATAAATTTTCAGTCTCTTATTTGTGCCTATCATAGAAGTCGATCCATGACACCATGACGTATAAGTGCTAGTTATTGGAAATTTGCCACTGTAAGCGTAAGTGTGCGCAACCATACGTTTTCTACTTTGCTTTAATAATAATAATTTTATTATGTGATAAGTCGTTATTCACGTCATTATTTTCAACCGACGTGAAAAAGAAGGAAATTATCAATTCGACTGTATTTTAGACTCGTAACTTTTTACTGGGTACACCGATTTTGATTCTTTTGAGTTGAGTTCTGGTGAGTGTTTTACGAGTTATTTCTAATAATGCGTATTTGCTTGACATTTTGTTTTGTCTACCTACGTTGTATTACTTATCGATGTAATTGAAGTCGGTTTTGTTTCGTTTGTAAGCAATCACAATTATTATATTATTTATTGTAGCAATATTTTATTCTAAATCCGGATAGACAAGTGACATGAAGATTACAAAACGGTTATAAAACATTATTGTTAACATAGGGTACACAAATCCGGTTGTAGCAGTAAAATAATATACATAGTAATAGAGAAGGCGTGAACGTTTGGCGATGCTGAATTTTCATTGTATGGTTTTATTTGTATGTTAAAATGTGGGCGTGCATGAAACACGTACAGCGCGTACTTGTCCTGTCTGTCCTAGCACTATTAGCAAAAGTTGAACTTTATATTATTCGCGAAATATTAATATGCTATAGTCATTGGAAGAGATAGCCGTATTATCAAATGAAATAAAGTCAAATTAAAAAATTCCCTTCACTCAAGGCCTCAAAAGCCTCTTGCCTAATCCTTGAACTGTAACTTTATAATTATATAATTATATTCATTTTTATATGATTAATTACATTTATTACAAAGCTACCGCTGATTAGGAATTAGATTCTGCAAAGATAAGTTGACACCAATATTATATATATAAAGCTTTATATGTTGGCTAGTTATATATTGACGATTTTCATAGTCTATGGACACCTGCAACATCAGCTGCAAGCGCTTTGCCGACTCTACTCCTGATCTTCCCACAGAACAATATTTGAAAGCAGTATTATTTGCCTGTGATCTTCTGTAATTGTGAGGTACTTACCCAGTCGGGTTGCCCAAGATTTTCAGTAGGGTATTTCATGTTGTGCCCTACCTTAGTTAGATATATGAAGCGGTCATGATGACTATTAGGTGTAGTCCAATTGGAAAGGCTAAAGTTCAGCAGAACATTGTAAATTGTAAATACGCTAATGTTAATATTATAAATATTGAAATGAAGCAGATTACACTAAATGTCGCAGTATGATAAGGTTTTCTTCGTTATCGTCGGAAGTTTAAAGTGTGGTAATTAAAAATGCAAGGAAAACGGAATTAGTGGCAATTAATACGTTATTTGTTAAATAAGTAGGGTAAGACCGGCTTTCTTATCTTTATGGTACAACTGCAAGTAACTACAAGTAACTATAACAAATATGAACGGCGCGTTACGTGTTTTTATTTATTTATAAAAAAAAAAACAATTTTGAAATATTGATTACGAGTTGAAACATTACTTCGCGTTTCAAAGTACGTAGATGAAATTATGTTGTTTTATGTTTTGTTATTAACGAATATTATACACGTATATACGTTCTGACATTTGTTATAATTGACGGTAATAGAACGGACGTGTGATTGCAATTCTTTTGAAGAGGAAGAATAACTTTAATTATTAAAATAGCTGAATCTATTTGTAATAAAAAATACAAGTTGTTTCCCTAATTGTCAATTAACGATAAATAAAAAGGTTAAGTCATTAAAAATAAACGTACTTTATTTCAGTCCTCGTTATAACTCATGTATAAATTGTTCAGTGTAGAATACATTCAATTAACAGAAAACTGTTGTTATCCTACTAATATTATAAATGGGAAAGATTGTGAGATTTTAATGAAACTCGGTGCGTAAAAAGTTAGAAATCTAGAATAGCACATAGGTTTTCTTATCCTAACTTTCCCACGGGATCGTAAAATAATGCGAGTGAAACCGCGTGGCGCTGCAATTTGTTACTCAACTCACGTCAAAGTTTAACAATTAATAATACTTTGTATCTCTTTTAAAAACTTCGGTAAAATTACACTATCTATCACTTCAGCCTATAGCAGTCCACTGCTGGACATAGGCTTCCCCAAGTTCGCGCCAAAAATGGCGTGAACTCATATGTGTTGCTCATAGTCACCACGCTTATGCTCTGATCCTTCTCCTACATGGCGAAAGAGGCCTATGCCCAGTAATGGGGTATTACAGGCTAAAGCGTTATAGTCACCACGCTGCGTAGACGGGTTGGTGACCGCACCGGCTTTGTCGCACCGAAGACGCTAAAATATCTATATGTCAAAGCTATTAGCTAAAGTTATGTAAGCGTACTACAAGCACATTTTTTTATCTAAGCAATAATTTTGTTGCAACATAAATAATTTCATATAAATTTAATAACTTGCGCTTAAATATTATGTTAACTACTGAATGATATCAAGACTGGTTATTAATTCTTTTAACTGTTGGAAAGCTTTGTTCATTCCTGTGGCCACGACTAATCGTAGTTGTCACATTTGTAAGTTTTAATTAAAATTTAATTCATAATTTAACTTGGATAATTTGACTGAAAATAATAAAAAAATAAAAAAAATAAATAAATTAATAGTTTGAATTGTAAATATGTATAATATTTTGTATAAATAAAGAATAAACTATTACATTTGACTACTTTAGGTATTGTTATTAAAGAGTTGATTAATAATCTTGCCACTAATATATCTTAGGCAGATTGATGTTGAGAGGTACAAATATTTTGAGCTAAACTTATACAAGTAAAGTTTTATCAGTAACTATCGCTGACCTTACATTCCACCGACACCCATGTCGGATTTATTAATTTTGTCAGGTAGTAAATTCGTTATTAGGGCCCGAGTAGGTTAAGGGTCATGAAACACGTCATATCCTGGTTTCTAATCCTGTCACTTCGACTTAATTAGTGAACTATGCTATGATACTAGCCTTTTCCATTGGCTTGACATGTTTTTATTTTGCGCGATTGTTGAACAAGATTACGGTGGAGTTTTTTATAAATTTAAAATATACACATGTATAAAAAATATTTACTTTATAAAAATAAAAAAAATTGTAAATGAGAAAGGAAGTTGAATATCAAAAAGCAATACATTAAATGGTTTTTTTATTATTATTATTAAATCTGTGTCAAACATTTGCGATCGATTTAATTGTGTTTATTATCTGCGGTTTGCTTTATCTTTCTTATCCTTAGTATGGCATAACGACATTTTTTATCCTTATTTATCTCAAAATAGTAATCAACAACAAGTAATTACATCAATTATTTTATTAGAAAACGTGTACATAAATGCGATACGTGTAAGTGACGAAGGATTTTTTAATTAATAATAATCATTTAAGTTCCAGACCAGTTTATTATCTTGGAACTAAAAGGTGTCCTTTATAACACTTTCACATAAAAAGCGAGTAACTAATATCTCTGCATCGCACTAGTGTTTCAATCTCACTAATAAGTGTTGCTATTAGCAAGAAGATAAGAATGCGCTAACGAGACTCGATATTCATAAACAATGTTGCCAGTCGTGACTGACGTGGTCGCAGAACAGTATGCTTTAAAAATGGCATCGAGAGTGTGTCTTCGATTGTACTTGAATATTAAAAATGTAATAAGCCTATGTCAGTTTTAATAATATACAAGTATTTTTAATGTAATGGTATTGAAATGAGAAAGTTATCTTTTACAAAAACAAAACAAAAGGATGATGTCCTACGGTCGTTGAAAGCCAGGACAAGTAGACGACATAACAACAAATGCATCGTCAAGACAGTCTGTGAGTCATAGAAATATCGGTCGTGAGCTGATACGTTTGATTCATGACCGCTAGTGCAATAATTAGTTGTCAAACCTACTACACTCACATGTTGTAAAATTGCATAAGATGTAAAATTTTAGTTAAGGGGGACGTTTTACCTAGGCGTCGCATCGTCCAATAATCACGTGAGGTTCAAAAAGGGAGGTTCGGCAACGCCACAAAATATCACAGGGGGGGAGGGGAGCTATATTGAGATATTTCGTATATTTCGTTGAATACGCGAGTGCTAAACAAAAAAAAAACAACTAACAAATACTCTGCAACTTTAATGCCTGTCGAGTAATTTGTATCACGATGATTAATTTTCAAAAATTTAATTTACGAGATTTTTGGGTATGGGGAGGAGGGTAGTCAAAGCCCCACCACATATCACCAATTGGAGGTAGTAAGTTAAAAAGTTGCTAAAAACACCACGTAATTAATGAACGACTCTTAAACGGGTGGCTATACGAGAATCTATAATAAGTTACGGATGGTTACCACGCAAATGATCAAACGCATTGAATTTATTTATATCAAACTGGATAGATTAAAAAGAGTTGTAAAGTGGGACCCGTATGTAAATCTATTATATAAAAATCACCATGAAGCTCAAAGAGCTAAATTTGTTATCTGAATTTTATCGCTGTTTATTAGGTTTTTTTACATTCAGGACGTTTCGGATACTTTACAGCAACCATGGTCACGGGAGGACTGAGGTGTCGTATACGTCTTAACGTTACAAAGCTATTTTTCGGATTCGTAGGTATATAGGATAGTTCGAAACTATCCTATATACGAATCCGAAAAAGTTGTTTCATTATAAACTGTTATCTGTGTTAGAAAGTAGGTGCTTTTGTTGGAGCCGAAAACATACTTAAAAATGATATATAGTTATGTACATCGAAGTTCTAATTGACACAGCAGCTATACCTCACACGCAAGTTGAGCCAAATATTAATGTAATGACATTTATTACTGCTACATTTAGTTTCATTTACAACAATAAATAATGATAAACAAGTTCACTGAAAATTAATCAATACATGTTACTGCTTGTTAAGAATGTTCGTCTAAATACCGCACTGTAACACGTCAATTAATTATGGTGTATGGGTGGTAAGGCGAAATGCCATGATCGAAAGCCCGAACAAAAACACTAAGAAGTGAAGAGCTGGTGAAATAATATAGGTACCGGAGAAATACTGGGTAAATTAAAATAAGATATAAAATATAAATAAGATAAAAAAACACTATGGCTGAAAAATACAACGTATAATAATAATAATAATAATAATAATAAAAAAAAAAAATAATAATAATCAAAAAATAATAATAATAATAATCAAATAATAATATAATATTTTAATATAAATCATATATCTCCTAACAGTGTTGATTTGTCGGTAAACGAACAGGATAATGAGCCTATGAGGAGAGCTTTGGAGGATGCTATTTTGAAATATAGATCCTTGCCACCAAATATTAGGCCACAGCTACCTCGTTTGCCTATTCATAGACGTAATTTGGCTTTAGTAGGTGTTATGGATAAAATTTTACAACAATATTTAGACAGCACTCAAAATTTATCCGATACTCACTCACTTCTGTACTGTGGAGCTGCAGCTGTTTGTAATGTAGCTAATGTGAAGTTTAAATCAAATAAAATTACTTTACCATCCCATACAGCTCCAGCTTGGCAGGCCAGAATTGAAAAACGAATAAATTTAACCAGAACACTAATAGCCAAATTAACATGTTTCAGGGCAGGTAATAGGCGTCCAAAAATCATGCGGTTTGTACACCAGGCTTTTGCGGGTACAAATATAAGATCCAACGAGTACATAACATCAGTCTCAGACCGCATAGATTTTCTGAAGCAAAAACTCTGTGCATGGGCAAAACGCATTAAGAGGTATAAAAAACGCAGGGATCGATATCATCAAAATAGCATATTTCAAAGCGACCAACGAAAGGTATACAGGAATTGGGAACAGTGCACTACTAATGTGGTCAATGGTAATTTACCGACCCGAGAATCGATAAATAATTTTTGGCGAAATATTTGGTCGAACCCCATTGACCACATTGAGAGTGATTGGATGGATGTTGTCAGGAGGAGGTGCAGCTCACTTCCACAAATGGAACAAATTAAAATAAATCCAGAAGATATAAGTTATGCAATCCGTTCAACGTCGAATTGGAAATGTCCTGGACTGGACGGATTGCATAACTTTTGGCTTAAATGGTTTCATAGTTCGCACCCCATCCTGGCATCACAATTTCAAAATGCAATTTCAACTAATACTTTACCAAAATTTATGACGACTGGTACCACATTCCTGTTATACAAATCGGGATGTACCGCTGATCCTAAAAACTACCGCCCTATAACTTGCTTACCAACCATCTATAAGCTACTTACATCTGTTCTCGTCACAAAAATTACAAAACATATTACTACAAATAATATTTTGGCTACGACTCAGAACGGATGTAAGTCTGGTAGTCGCGGTACCAAGGAACTTCTCCTCATAGACATGACCATATGCCAACAGGTACGTCGAAACCGGAAAAATCTGGCTGCCGCTTGGATTGACTACAAGAAAGCGTATGATTCAGTGCCTCATACATGGCTTATGAAAGTAATGGAGCTATACAAAATTGATGCTGCTTTGTGCTCTTTTCTGAGTACGTGTATGAGACAGTGGAACACTTTTTTACGTCATCTGGGTGCGGTTGATGTTTCAGGATCGACTGAACCGATAAGGATTATGCGGGGTATTTTTCAAGGTGATAGTTTGAGTCCATTGTGGTTTTGTCTAGCCTTGAACCCTTTAAGCACTTTATTAGAGGATTCAAGGTTGGGCTTTCACCTTCGTAGAGGAAGCAAAGCAATCTCTCACCTACTTTATATGGATGATTTGAAGCTTTTCGCATCCAAACTACCAGACTTATACAAGTTGTTAAAAATAACAGAAACCTTTAGCACTTGTATAAGAATGGAGTTTGGTGTGGATAAATGCGCTGTCATCCATGTAGAAAGAGGTAGAACTGTATCATCACAAAATTTAAAACTTAACAACTCTTTGTCTTTTAGATCTCTCAACGAAGGTGAAACCTATAAATATCTCGGAATGTCAGAGGCATTGGGCATTGATGACGGAGCCATGAAACAACTGGTAAAGGAACGATTCTTTGGCCGGCTGAAGAAAGTTCTCAATAGCTTTCTTTCGGGCGGTAACAAGGTGCGTGCCTTTAACAGTTGGGTTATGCCCTTAATCGTCTATACCTTTGGCATTTTGAGATGGACTCAAACGGAATTAGATACCCTTGACCGCCAAGTCCGTAAACTGTTAACAACGTACCGAATACACCATCCTCGATCGTCTGTGATGAGATTATACATCCCACGAAAATGTGGGGGTCGTGGCTTTTTAAACGCTAAAAATCTCCACAATCGTGAGGTGTATAATCTCAGAAATTACTTTTTAAATATGAAGAGCGATATGCACATGGACGTTGTTGCAGTTGATAGGGGCTTTACTCCGCTGTCCTTAGGCAAAGAGAAATGGCGTAAGCCTATAGTAATGCGTACCGTTGACCGCGTGGCCGTATGGAAGAGTAAGGAATTACATGGCCGGTTCTACAAAGTTCTGACAGACCCAGATGTAGACCAGCCCAGCTCTATATCCTGGTTACAACACGGGAACCTCTTCGGAGAAACCGAAGGTTTTGTCTGTGCAATTATGGACGAAGTTATTAAGACGAATAACTACCGGAAACATATCATGAAAGACGGAACTCCAGACATATGCCGGGCTTGCCATAAGCCTGGAGAATCCATTAGACATGTTGTTTCCGGTTGTAGTCATCTTGCTAACGGTGAGTACTTGCACAGACATAACCAAGTAGCCAGGATTATACACCAACAACTTGCTATTCGATACGGCCTCGTTGAAAATGAGTTGCCTTATTATAGGTATAGCCCAATGCCATTTCTTGAGAATGGTCGTGCATTGCTCTACTGGGATCGATCTATTGTCACTGACAGGTTTATTGCAGCCAATAAACCTGATATAGTGCTAGTAGACCGATCAGCGCGCCGAGCAATTATTGTTGACATTACAGTTCCACATGACGATAATCTCGTAAAGGCCGAAAAAGAAAAATTAAGTAAATATTTAGACCTTGCCCACGAGATTACCGGCATGTGGAATGTAGACTCAACAATAATTGTTCCTATTGTTGTATCGGTTAATGGTCTATTAGCAAAGAGTTTCGACCAACACCTTAAGAAACTCTCACTTGACTGTTGGATCAAGGGTCGGATTCAAAAGGCAGTGTTGCTTGAAACGGCCCGCATTGTGAGGAGGTTCCTCAGCCTGGAACCTTAACTACCGGTGGCCTGGGCCTCAACCTGCCACCGGAGGACTACTATTTTTATATTTTTAAATATTTTTATTTGTCTTTTTTATAAATATATTTAAAAATGTAATCATAAGAAATTATATTGAATAAAAGAAATAATAATAATAATAATAATAAAGTCTATGTTTGATAGCTCCGAGACGCGATTGGAGTTTCATTTAAAATTAAAATGTTCAGTTAAGTGATTGAAATTAAAGAGGTTAAACCATCACTCTCAGCGTCACTGACCGTCAGTACTCAGTGTAAGTTGTTGCACACGGTTTCACTTCCCCGTTTTTTAAGAAGTAAACTGCAATTTAATCGTACTATATTAGATTTTGTTCTATATTTAAACTGTAAAATTAAATACATCGCTTTGTCTAATCCAATATTACTCGATGCCACTTCAGATGCGGTGCTCAGTGTACGTTAGAGATTTAAAGCAGTTTGCACACAAAACGTATCATCCTGTCACATCTGCACGCTTAACCCTATCAAGATCCGTGACGGTGGAAAACAACATTATCTGTCTATTTCTTGGTGTCTAGAACTTGTCTAGTCTTACTGAAAATAATTAAAACAGTTGCAAGATGTAAATATACTTAAAAACATGCAACATAATGTGTTATATGAACAAATGGTCAAATAGTTTTAACATTATTTACTGCTATTTTTGTTAACTCAATAATAAATACATATAAAAATTATCAATTAATATATTTCTGATCCTATAGTAGTTTTTTTATTTTATTTCATATTAACTTGTAAAAAAGAGATTTTATGCATTGGTGCAATTTATTGAAAAGTTAAAAACATTTAGCGACTTACTCAGGTGCTTAGTTGAATACTCGAGTATTTTTTATAGCTTCTCTTCACGCTTCAGCCTGTGATATCCCACTTTAGGGCATAGGCCTCTTTCTCCATGTAGCTTAATCCACCACGCTGCTCCAATGCGGGTTGGCGGATATACTCCCTACTATGAGTAACGATCGCTATCAGGTGTCCATGATAACAACCGGGACCGACAGCTTAATGTGCTCTCCGAGGCACGGTGGGGAGATCCAAAAGAACAGACTTCCAAATCGGGAAAAACTATTTGAACATATATAAATATCCCGAGCCGGAATGGAACCCGCTGACCGTCGGTGTTTTAGGCGACTACTCGCACCACTACACCAGAGCGGTTGTTACCGAAGCCTATGAATGCCTGCAATACCAGGACATTGCAAGCCCATTACCGACCCTACGCCGACCTTCCGCATATTTGAACAATATTGTTTATTTGTATGTCAAGATACATTCTCAGTCGGCTGCTCCAAGTTCTGCCGTTCCTGAATAAAACCTACCACTGTCACGGTTCTAACAACGAAGTTTTGATATATTTTTTTGGTATAAAAAAAAAAAAAAAAACTTTCTCTTAATCTTTCGCTGTTTGAGTTAAAATAAATTCAATTCAAAATCTTTCGAATAATTCGATTTCGAAAATAGAATAATTTAAAATTTGAGTGTTTGGTTCATTAGCACTTGCACAAACATGATAATTATGTAGCTGAACAGTGCTAACGGATTTCATAAAATATTGAAATTCTTACTTTCGCTCTTGTTAACATGACTTATAAAGCATTTTTAATATTCAACGTCTGTCAACATCAGAATGATTTATGCTCTATGTGAATACGTAAATATAGTTTTAATAAGGGCGGAAGTTACGTATAATGAATTGAATATTCAAAATACTGGCTTTCGTAACATCTATTTCAATTTGTAACTATAGCGGAAAATGTCGATCAAATATTAAATAATTCATATCGATTCGTCGTATAGATGAAGGATAGAGTGAGATTGTAATGACAGTTAGATCTAATAATTGAGTTTGCTACCAAACGAAAAAAAACGACTTCAATTACAAGTAATACAACGTAAGTAGACGAAAAAAAATTAACAAACGCACTAGCCGCCACTAAGATTTTCGAAAGTTCTCTTCGATTTCTCTGAAACACCATCGTCAGATCCTAGTTTCCTAATCATAGCACCCTTGAGATTTATTTATAAATTTAGTAGTCTAATCTGTTGCAACTTTTCGTAATATACAAACTCTGTGATGTAAACAAAAAACAAATCTGATTTTTAGCCTTGAGATTTAATATTCTAACTAGTGTAACTGCATATATATCACTAAAACGATTAAGTTTATTTTGCATAAAATACGTACTATTTTACAGTCCTCAAATTTCTTTTAATTTTATAATATTGACTGCATGACTGAGGTGACATTTGTAAAATCATTCCAGTTGTTTTGGCACTACTGGAGGCCACTAATTCAAATCAATGAATATACGAACGATTGACGTTCGTTCTAATTAATGAAATTTTCATCTTTGTTCGATAAATATACATACAGAATAGTCTTTGTTCATAGTTACAGTTAAGTATAACTATTAAACACATTTAATGAGCAATTTTGAACTTTCTTATTACAAATAAGAACAAGTTTTAGACGTTTGACTTTTATATGTATTCCAATTATTGTAGTTAGTATAACTTTCCTGGGATGTTAAATCTCGATTGTAATTAACTATAGTTGGTCTTGTTTAAGAGGTTGTTATTGCGATAACTTCTGAATCGGTGACTCGCGTGAGTGTCAGGGAATATTTTATATTACTTACAACTTGTGTTAATTATGATACACTTTAAACAACCTCTTAACTTTCTCGTTGCGATTTTAAACATTGCAGTTTTTTCTTTCAAATAATAGATACATATGTTTACTCTTCACAGGCTTGTAGAAGACCTTAATTGAGAGATTCGATATGGTTTACTCGTTTATCTATTTTTAATTTAAAACAAAAATGCAAATAAAATAAGTGTGCGTGTTCAATCCACAGACGGCAATAGTAAAACACCTGAAAAGTCGTAGGAAGGTAGGCCGTTGCGATTTCGACGATTATCACCGTTTCGTGAAAAAGGTCGTAAGCGCCGTGTAAAACGCGACGCTTACGCGTTTTGAGCATTAAAGTATTCTATCACATCCTCTTCTATACACTTATGTGTTTGTTTCTTTATCGCAACGTATTTTTCATTTCATCGAGCTACAAGTCATAAAGACAAAAAAGGTTTCACTTCAAAAATTTAATTGCTTAAATGTGTGTACGCGACATTTATTTCATAGTTCAATCGTAACCGCGATAGTACGAAAATTTCGTGAACTCAAAATGACCAACACCAAGTATGGTAAATCCCGTTTTATCTATACTAACATTATAAACTGAAGATTTTGTTTGGTTGTTTGTTTGAACACACTAATCTTAGCAACTACTGGTCCGATTTGAAAAATACGAAAAACGCTAAGACCAGGAGCGGGGCACTTTTTTTATTATTATATTATGGGCTTACTCTTGACCCCAGACGAGGTCGAAGATGGAGTGAGCTCGCCCAGAAGGAGCCTGTCCACTCGCGCTTTAAACATGTTCGGGTTGTATGTATATGTTATGTACTAATAAATAATGTTTCAAAATCGGGTTTTTTCCTTTTGAGAGTTTCCGTTGCGCGCCCTGCGTAAACAGTAAAAGTTTTGCAAAAATCATGTGTCAGAATTGTTTCTATTCCACGGGGAAGAAGTCACGGGTAGAAGCTAGTATGTAAATAACACATTGTACACATTGTTACAACTTACAGTACAGATTATTGTCGAGATCTGAGTGTTTGAGCTTGTGGGTTGTATATGTTGTCGGACCCGAACACAGGATTCACAACCTAGTATATCCTTATATCTTAGTATCCGTTAAAGTATAAGGCTTCATTATATTATTTAAATGTATTCTATAAGGACGTAAAATAAAACAAGAGTAGATCTGACATAAATGTAATTTTTTTATAAAATACATTTGAACAAAAAGTATTAGTGTAGTATATTTCCAATAAGTCATTTAGTTTAAGAGTCGACGAGAAACTTACTATCTACTGTTATGAATAATATTGTAGAAATTCTACTATTTTTATATCAAAGACGTGATGACGTAATGTACGCTTAAACTATTATCATGTAGAATATCGACATAAACACCCTTTTATAGAGACATTTTATTGTCTCCAATAACAATAAAACTTTTACATTAGACCATTATGTGTATTAATATTTTTGTTTACAATATAACGATATTTTAGCTTGTTATTTCATCATCGTTAATTTACATT
The DNA here is from genome assembly GCF_905220565.1 of Melitaea cinxia. NCBI lineage: Eukaryota > Metazoa > Arthropoda > Insecta > Lepidoptera > Nymphalidae > Melitaea > Melitaea cinxia. The sequence continues at coordinate 14,739,400 of NC_059403.1, forward strand.
TCAATGCAATCGGTTGACTACAATCAAACCACTAAAATACAAAATAAAAGTTGATGTAAACCCAAGTTAATATATAAATAGTAATTAAATCAAATTTAACATTAAGACGTTTAATACCATTCATAAGAAACAGTAAACTGTATTTGCTATTAATAATATTTCTTTGGTATCAATGAATTGAATGGAAGTAATATCACGATTACATAATCGATTTTATAATCAACAATCTAGAAAAAATATATTTATTACATAAGAAAGAAATATGTTACAATTGATGTTTAACATTAATTGACAAGAAAATATAGATTACAGCATTTATTAAGCCGTGATAAAGGTTCGTAGCGTCCGACATCCGCAGACGAATAAAATGTGCACCCTGTGCTTTAGAAAAAACCAGTAACCACATACAGCGATCGACACGCACGCACCATTCAATGCAATCTGTAGACTACAATAAAACAAATGATTCGACATAATTCTGTCATGTTTATAACATATAAATATTAACTAAACGCATAAATAATAATCGGTTGGATTCTCGTTTTTAGTGGACGCGCTTCGCTCCGGCGCTCGCTTGACGAGCAGTGTTTCATATTAATTGCGATGTCATGGTAATCTGGGATGTTCTGAGTGAAATCTTTTAATGAATTTTAAATATATATATATATATATATATATATATATATATATATATATATTTTTTTGTCCTACGAGGGTAAAAATATATGGATGTATTTAATAATAAAATGTGTTTGAAGTATTTTGTAAGGTCATTATCACCGGTAAAGAATTTGGAATGAAATAGGGTTTAAAATGAACGAGATGTTTCTGTCGAAACAATAAAACTTAAATCAATAAACATTGTTAGGTTTTGAATTATTTATAATTTTTATTTGTAAATAGATAGTCTAGTAACTAAGAGAAGTTAGATTAGATTATTTGTATAGACGGTAAAATTTATGAATTCCTGTCAAAAAATTTACAAGCGATAGCTAAAATTAACATTTGACTTTACTGATTGCTTATTAGATTATATTTAAACATCTAAATTGCAATTCATCTACAATATTTGGAAATTCTTTGTATCACACGGTAACTGAAATTAATTTTAAGTACTGAGATTTTCCAATTATGTATTTAAAGATTTTTAAAGTTTGCGAGAAAAATCGAGGATATTTGTTAGTCTACAAAGCATAGTATCTGACACGCAAGGTCTCCAATAAACAAATGCGTGCCCGTTAGTCGCCGGCTGGAGCCAGCGTGACGCCGTGACCGCGATCACAAAACATGTGTTATTCACTAAGCTTTAAAGTCCCCGTTCATCCTACGTGCTTTCCAGTTTAATGTTCCCAATTTCCTGAATTATTTAACATTTAGATGAGTTTGTGAATTATGTGAATAAATTAAACTTGCTTGATTATTCGCTCGGTTGCGGTTTGTCTCGGTGTTAGTTTTATTTTGATAAATGTTACGTTTTACTGCATATAAATGTGGTTCGATGTTTGAAATTGTGGTTTTAGTTCTAAGCAAATTGTTAAGATCGTAGGCGTTGTTTGTTATGTAAATATCAAAGGGTTGTGTCCTTTTTTACCGTTGGGATTGCAGTGGGTAACTAATTAAATTTTTGATAGATTTTATATGGTAATTGTCACAGACATGGATTGTGCCTGTTGCGCTAGCGGTTGCGGGTTCGATCCCCGCACATGACAAACATTTTTATTGGCCATGCAGGTGTTTGCCGTGGTCTGAGTGTTTTTACAGTCCTTGTGGGTCTTCCCACCATGCCTCGGAGAGCAAGTTAAGCCGTCAGTCCCGGTTGTTATCATGTACACCTGACAGCGATCGTAACTCATAGTAAGAAATATATCCGCCAACCCGCATTGGAGCAGCGTTGTGGATTAAGCTCTGATCCTTCTCCTATATGGGGAACGATATTACATACTGAAGCGAGCGAAATGTGACAATAGCTTATATAATCACAAATGATCAAGTTTTAATTGAAGTTTATGTTACTAAGGATGGGTAATGATACCTATACTAATAAGACTGAGGTTTTGGCTATTTTTAATTCAATGGATATTGGTCTAAGATAAAATATCAAATAAGGAAGTAGCTCGTTGTTACAAATTAAATTTTATTGCATTTAATTAATTGGATAAGGAATCTGAGCTTTATTTGAAATTGTTTTATCCACGATGTCCTTTCAATTTCATAACATCAACGAATCTAAAGTGTAATCAAAAAATGATCTATGTAAAAAGGTCTAATTTTTTTAGGTAGGTTTCAATAATCTGACTTATATGACAATTCAAATTTAATTTAAAAAAATCATATTCATATTGTGTACGAAGATTGAAATTTAATCAGTGTCATACGCTTAAACGTGGTCTAGTAGAAATACAATATATGTTTTGAAAACTTCTTAGATTCTGCATATTCCTATAAAATTTTTAGTGTGCCATGAATTAAGCAGGTGATGTAACTATATAACTGAGGATATTTTGAGGTAGGACAAGGCAGTAAATATCCTGCTTAAAATTTGGAGCAGCCCGACTGGTAAAGTACCTCGATCTTACAGAAAATCTCAGCTAAATAATACTGCTTTCAAGCAATGTTGTGTTGCTTATGTGAGGAAGGTGACCAGAGTTTTTATGGCTTGATTGAGGGTAGAGTCGGCAACGCGCTGGCAATGCTTCTGTTATTGCAGTGTCTATAAGCTACGGTAATCGCTTACCATCAGATGAGACGTACGCTGGTTTGCCGAACTAATTGTATAAAAAAAGTAATATAAGCGTTTGAAAACTCATCGAGGATGGAGCTACACTCAGCAATCTCGGGAATACACACATAAGCTAATCACAATATTGTAGAAATTGTAGTGTTACACATAATTGAAATTACACACACAAGTACAATAATGTGAACTGGATTACTACAGTAAAATTTTAAGTGTATTATGTCTGTACATAAGAGATATTTGAGAAAACTATGAATGAAGAGTCTTCAAAGGGGCAATAGAAGTCAAAGATATATAAATCTTTAGAATTTTTGTTTGTCTGTCTGTATGTTTTTCTGCTCATCAAAAACCATTTGAATGAGATTTGACGTGGTTTTCGCAGTTTTATTGATGGGAGTCTTTTTTAAAACTAGTGCATGTTTCATTTTAATACGCCGCTTAGAACCTTAGATATAGAAATTTTATACGTGAACGAAGATGCGAGCGATAGCTAGTGTGAATTAAAATTGCATTCACATTTGAAACAGATAGAAACGGTGATGTTTCCTCACGAGATCCCTCATGATATAACGCTGACTATTATCATTTCGTAATAACACGTCATGATCCAGCGCCGGTACAGGGGGATTTATAAATATTTCATTTATGCATACCGACGTCAACAGGTTGAACGTAGGTACTAACCAGTTATTACTTCAGACGTCTGTGCGGATAAATATTTACGTGAGGATGGAATGGAAATACTTTGCAATATTATTTAATACATTGTTAACTTGTTAACTTGATGTGATATTATTGTACGTTTTAACGTACATATATATTCATATAGTATTTAAATATAAATGAACAGTGTGTACTTGTCTGTTATTTGTAGCTCCTATATAATTTATATATTGTTTTCTTGCTTTGTTATTTCGAATAAGATATATATATATATATATATATATATATATATATATATATATATATATATTTGTGACGTGAATTACACCCACACTAAGGGCGAGTATCAAATTGAAGAAGAAAACATTGAAAACTTGAAATCAATATGAATTAAACGCAATATCTGCAAAAGGCAAATACTAATATGAAGCGTATTTATTATATCATTTAAAGTAGTCATGATATTTCATTCATCGTTAAAACTCGCTACGCTGTTACTAGCTTTCCCGCAGCTTTACAGCCCCTCGAAGTCAGATATGAGATAAATAGTTCGCAAGAACAGTAAAGAATCCACTTTTCCAATGATGAGTTATTGTCCTTCGTAACTATATGTTTATGTTCCGTTTGACAATTGTTTATTGTAGTTGTTTTTAATGTTATTCTTGTAGATGTTTATCACAGTTTTAATATGTTTGATACGTTTCTATAGATAATAAAGTCATGAAAAGTATTCGAACTATAGGAATTAAATGAATGAATGATTAAAACTTTTTCGAAAATTTTGGTTTTAAGTTTGATTTTGACGGATCATGTGCGTTTATGACGCGCTGGCGCACTGGTCACAGCACTGGCTGTTGAGCTGGCGTCCGCGGGTTCGATCCCCGCTCACGACAGACATTCGTATTGGCCATATCGAGGATTTTTGTGGTCTCGGTGCTTGTGCTTAAGTTTTTTCTGTGTTTCCGGACAGAGGAGAAAATCCTACTGGGGTCCTGTCCGTTGAGTGTGAAGTGTTTATTATAATTTTATTTGTCAGGTTTTCGTCATCACAGATCTCTTCTAACAGATACCGTACATACAAAATTTACTTTGATCTTATAAATTGGCTGTGTGTTTACGGTAGCAAAGAATATAGCCACCCCTGTCTTCCCGTGGGTGTCGTAAGAGGCGACTAAGGAATAACACAGTTTCATTACCATCTTGAAACTTAAAAAGCCGACTGATGGCGGGGTAACTATCCAACTGCTGGCTTTTAAATACAGAGGCCGAAGACGGACAGCAGCGTCGTCGGTGTGACAAAGCCAGCCCTGCGGTCACCATCCCGCCTGCCCAGCGTGGTGACTATGGGCAAAATACATGAGTTACGGCATTTTTACTTGTGGAGGCCTATGTCCAGCAGTGGACTGCGATAGGCTGATGTGTGGATGTGTGTGCGTGTTCTGAATTCGTTTTTTGTTTGTAGTTCGAATTTCTGTCTTTTCTTACGTAAGTTTGATTAACCAATATAATGGTAAAACAATATGTAAATAAATATACAAGTTACAAAAACAGTTTCTTCTAAATATTTAAAAAATATTACTATAAAACTGATCGCTTATACGTATATGTGGTACATAACATAACAATACACTTTATTGTACACCAAACGGTAGGTACGTTTGTTCTTATATGTAAAATTTGGAATTAATTAATTTTTTACCATCAATTCTATCAACAAAAGTTCGCAGAAATGAGTTTGTTAGAAAAAAGTCGCTGAGTATAAATTATTGCCTTGGTTAGTATTTTATTTCGTTTATTGTATTGTTCTATACGTACATGTGTCATAGTAAGAAACAAATTCCATCCTAGGAATATAAATATGAACTAGAGGGTTACGTTATTGTACGATATACTTTATTTTAAGGAAATACGACATTTTCTATGAATTTTGTTGCATAACTACAAAACATATTTACGCTTATAGAAATAATCCTTTTATGTATATTTACATTCAACATGTTTGCTATTACAAAAAAAGTTCATGATATTATCTCATTGGAACATATTTATGTAAAAATAAATATATTTCTGAATTCCTACACTGAATACAATTTGCTTAAATCGAAATTTATAAAAGAAGATTTACTTATTTTTTAAAGTTAGTAATTTACTAGTAGGTCATAATGGTACTTTACTGCACTCATACATATACAATATGTCAAACATATAAAAATTATCTTAACATTATCAATTGTCGTATTCATATAGCCTCGTCTTTTGTAGGGGTTGATTGATTTTGAGCGTGCAGTATTTTTTACGAATGAACATTCATGCAAGTGATATTTCATCGTTCTCAAATAATTTCATGTAGTTCAAAATCTGGAGCGGCCCAACTGGGGTTGCGCGTCAATAAGCTTTCAAGTAGTGTTGTGTTCTTGTGGTAGGTAGGTACCTAGAGCTTCTAGGGATACACTATGTTGCCAGGAAGGAAAGGGCCGGCAATGCACTTGTGATGCTTTTGGTTTTGACGTTCATAGGATTAATGGTAACCGCTTACTGTCATTCAAACCGTACGCTCGATTGCTATTGAGTAATGTCATAAAAAATGAAGTATTTCTTCGTTTATGCACGCTATATATTTTTTCTACTCGTCATTTACCATGCCTATTAAAAAATCGTTTTGCGTTAGAAAATTACGCTGCATTCATTCATTTCATGTAATAGCTTTCAATGGTGCCGAAAGAACACGGATGATTACGCCAGTGTTAAATAGAATGGAGAAAACACGAAGGAGATTGATCTGTGCAATCGAGACTACAATCTTCGTTAAAGAAAATTACGCTACTTGCTACCGCTCATAGAAGCAAAAAACATTCATAAATGTCAAACAATCTGACAGGTTTAAAAAAAAAAAACGCCAGTACCACAGATTAAACAACAAGAAACTTATAAAATTATTTTAATCTTTTTTTACATATATTTTTTATGAAGTTTGTAACTTTTTTGTAAATTTTTTTCTAAGCAAATCCGTTATTCCTTTCACCATACATGTATGGACAAAATTGGTATGTATATTTAAAAGATGTCCAACATACTGTAATGAAGTCGCTGAGATATAGAAATGGTAATACCTAAGAATCTTGTTTGGTTAATACACTTGATATCGTGGAGGTCTTGAAATAACCACGAGAGAGAATATAAGATAAACTCAACTACTTAACTTGGAATTTCTTTGCATCTAAAATGTTGCCATTATTTTGTAGTTCTTAATATAAATTTACCATTTTGTTTTAATTGCCGTATTTGGTGCTGTTAAATTCGAGTACTCTTTGTCAGACCTTTTTAAATGAGACTCCATCTACTTAATTTATAATGTTACTATGTGCCTAAAGCCTTCTAGGTCGGTCGAATCTAATCACCTCATCGACATCTAACTAGTGTTGGCAGAAATCCAGTGTCTCGCTTCCTGTGGCTACTTTATAAAATTTAAATATCTGATTTAAAAGTAAAATTCCCGGCTCGTGAGTTACTAAGATAGTTTTTACTTGATGTAAATTGACCTCAGCGCCATAAATTCAAGTTAATGGACGCGTGCGCATCTATAGTCTATTCGATTTCAACTTAAATTCGTGAGGTGACTTGATCTTTTTGATGTTTGACCTTCCTTAATAAATACACTGCTCGAAGAAAAAAAAATTCAAAGGTAGTGGGTATATTTTAATTTTATTGTACCTAACAAAAATGTAAATTTCTTAGGACTATTTCGCGATATTTTAATAAAACATTTGTATTTTCACTAATGAGTTTTTAATGTTTTTATGTAAGCATCATCATGGTCGAATTTTTGTCCGGCACTAAGTTACCTATGCGGGTGCCAATATTTTATACTCAACATTATTTTCAGTAATATTTATTTATTTATTTACAAAAATAGTGCCATTTTTTTTAATTGAAAGAGGGGATGTGGATTTCGAAGCCTGTCTAAATCCAATTTCAAACATCGCCATCCCTATCCGGTCGTCGATTGAAACGTCACACATGATCACTGTGCAGCGCCTCTTATGATATTACGTAGAAGCCTATACAAATGTCATACTAGGTGATGCTTTTCGCCATTTCATTTCTAACTAACGTCTTCTATTCAATCGTAACGTGATTTAACGGTCTTTAAAATATTTTATTGCATCGTATTTTTTAATACTGATAATTATTAATTGTGTTAAAAATTCATTAAAAGTCATTAAATGATATTCTAAGTCATATTGTTGTAAATGGACATGTGAAATCATGTGGAGTATATGTTTTCAAGCCGAAAGTGTAAAGAATATTACAAGATTAGTAACGCATTTTCGTTACTCACGTATCTGTTAAAGTTTTGTCGTGTTTTAGCATTAATTAAGAGCTGACAATCGCAGAAAATAACCTCAATTTAAAACCGCATTGGATATGGAAACCAAATTTCTGAGTCAGTATATACCATGCAGAATTTTTCTTAACGGCGGTAGGAGAAGAGTCGAAGCTTAATCCACTTCGCTGCTCCAGTGCGTATTTGGGATTATATATAGTCCACTATGAGTAACGATTATTAAAAGAAATATGTGATAATAACCGAGATCGACAGTTTTACATTCTATCTCAGGCACGATGGGCACTCACAAAGACTGATACCCAGACAGCAAACTAAACTTTGTACAATTATTATAAATATATATCCACCCCGAGTGAAATTCGAACATACGACTATCGGTGTTTAGGTGCCTATACTCACCACTACACCAGAGGGGTTCCTTCTATTCTATTAATTTTTAAAACTAAATACAGGTACGTTTTACTCATCCAGAAATCGCAGTGTTGCAGAAAGATACCAATATTTTAGTTTTTTCTTTCTTCTGTAAAATTATGTGACTCACGGTCACTCCATTTGTCGTGGACCTCCTCAATTATAAAAGAAAGCAATACAAGTTGCTTTTTGATAAAATCAACATCACGAACTGGTAAGGTTTTCTTCAACTAAGACTTTTTTAATAATCTTTTTAAAATATATTTATAATATTATTATATATTTTTAATATTCTCTTTAAAATATATTTATAAATAAAATAAAATTTGATGAATTATTTTGATAAAATTGTAGTTTATATTGATGTTACCTATATATACATATGATGTATCTATCTATGTATATCTATTCCATTCCATAGGAAATATCTGTAAGTTGCTGATCTGATATGTATGACAATCTACGTCACCCGTGATCATGGCGTCTAATGTCGCCGAATATTATGAGTTTTAAATTAACAATCACGGTACTTTTCGTATAAGTAAAATCGTATTATGATCCTAAAAGCTTAAAAACTTCTAAAGAAGATTCGTATCTTACAGACGCTCCTATTTCTCGAAATGAACTTTGTAACAATAGATAAAAATTATAATATACTATCTTTCTATATCTATATATATTTTTTATATAACAATGAATGTTTGTATGTCCTTTATAGAATCGTAAACTATGTATTTGATTCTGTCATGATCATCAGCAAAGTTGTATGCATGAGCTCTAAAGGTTTCCGTGTTGGTACGACCAAAAAAAGCGTATCAACGCGAGCAGGGTACAGCTAGTTTAAAATAAAACGAAACAATAATATAACGGGATTGTAAACTTTAGTAATAAAATAGTAAGGTCTATCCATTGTCATTGATTACTTCTGAAATAATAAATGACAATGGACACACGTAAATAATAAGAGTGTAGCAATAACTGTCTCAGACAAGTGCAGCCCAGGTACGCGGTATTAATCTCGATTTGAGTTTTACTAGTAGCAGGCACAGGTACCAATCCTGCGTACTCAACAGTGGCCATTAAATTAGCGAGTATTTTGGTCTGAATTATCAGACAATATTATATATTACTTTACCATTACATTTGACACCATTATATATGAAGATCATGTTTATATAATATATAAAAGATTCTTTCAGGCTAACTGATTGGTATGAACTAAATTAACCGAGGGAGAGCACAGCAGGAAATATCTTGCTCAAAACCCGGAGCAGCGAGATTGGGGAAGCACCTCGATCTTACAGAATATCACAGCTAAATAATACTGCTTTCAAGCCGTGTTGTGTTCCTGTGGTGAGTAAGCTGACCAGACCTCCTGGGGGTAGTTGGAAGTACGGTCGACAATGCCCTTGATATACTAGTGGTGTGGCGTCTATAAGTTTCGGTGATCGTCTACCATCAAGTGAGCAGTACGCTTGTATTTCCGAAGGGTAATTATTATTACTTTTTATGTTCGTTATTGTCAAGACAAGGCTTGTTTAAAAGAAAATTTGAAAAATACACATAAAAATTAACGGCTGTACGAAGTTCGCTGGGTTTAATAGTCTTATACAGTAATCTATACTTATATATAATAGACCGAAATATTTTTAATTCGTGTAATTCTACGAGTATACTTACAATTCGTTGAATTATGTACATTGAAGATACTCTGAGTTTTTTTGGAAGTATACTATAAACAATAATACTTTGGCCACGTGTCATAACTACATTGATTTTTTAAAAAGAGAGATGGGATTGGAAAAAAATTATACTATTCAAATTTATATTACGAACAAGCACACTGAATGATAACTTCGAATAAAGTTTCATAAAAGAACTATAATTAAAGATCATTATAACATTGGTACCTACTAAAGTCTTAATTATTCACAACTGTAATAAAAGACCTGTATACAATTACTCCCTAATAAAATCTTAATTAACCGCAAACTATCTTACGCAAATAATTGCTTGGACAATAATTTGTTTTATTGCTATTATTTCACAAACATAGTTTAATTATTAACAAGAACGCTATTTGCATAGCCTTGAATGAGAGATGGAACTAGTCTGGCAAATAGGCGGGTGCATCAATCATTATCTCGATATGTATCGGTCACACGATGGTAAACTTGCCCCGAGCCCTTTTATACCACTAGATAAATAGAAACTTTGTATGTTTTATTTCAGTTGTTCTGTTTGTTTCGTGTTATAAAACTGTTATTCAATGACGATATTTACTAGGCGGATGCAAGACAAGATCTAACTTGTTTTGTTAATTTGTTATGATAAATTTATGACACCAATGTTGCAAAAATAAGTCGGCAGTGGTAATCGTTGTTGTATTTTTTTAAAATCAGTAATACATATAGACAGGTATTTGATTTCAGGTAGGCTGATTGACGTAATGACTGTTTTGGTATTATAAATAGGTCTTGCAACGGAGCCCAATTATGTCACTGCTATCGATGGGTGCGGTCACATGGTGTGGTGCGCAGTGCACGCTGCGCACGCCGGTTGAGTGACGTTTTATTGTAATTGGTTATATTGAGTGATGTTTCATTGTAATTGGTTATATTTTAAAACATAAATACGTTAGAAAAAAGAGACAGAATGCTATTCTATCTTCGCAGAATTCTGTGGACAGAACACCCATTTATCGTCATGGCCACTGGTATTGCGAGACCTGTGTAGAAGAGCGTGGTTTTAGTTCTATGTTACAGAACATACTTGTGTTTTAAATAACTTGTAAATATTAGGTCTTTTGACTGAATTCCTCGCAGTTTTCAATTTTCTTCGTTTTGTAAAAGAAATTCTTTTAATATAGTTTTTTAGCAAAATAAAAATATTATTGCTCTTGACATTTGTCTAGTTATATCATATAATAATTATTGAATTATTTATTGAAGTTTGCTGGATTTGCATATGTTGCTTATCTCCTATTTAGAGTGTTGGTTACTTTTTGAATTATTAGCATTTAAGCATCGTTATAACATGAAGGGACCAGAAAATTCTACACAAATTAAAATATTGTTTTATCACATTGTCGATGAGGCCTTAAAACGATGAATCTTTGTCAAAATGTTGCAAAGAAAAAAAAATTGGGAAGATGTGAGATGTATATTATTAGTAAATATCGATAGATATTATCTTACATCAGTAGTTAACTATATAATTTGTATAAAAACGAGAGTAGTTACAAGCTAAGTATTTTAAACTTGATGAGATAAAAAAATGGTTTAACACACGCTAAAAATAAGTTCTAAATTTATTACATATCACGTTTACTTTTTAATAATTATTAAATGAAAAAAAAAACATAATTTATTTCAAAGATTATCGAATAAGATATTGTATAGTAGTCGAAATGAAATCTTATCTGACGACATAAACGACCATTTTTAATATGTAAGAAATGTAGTAGACGTTTCGGGACAGGTTTCTAGTTTATAATCTGGACGCCTCTGAATTATTGGACCTTGTGATATTTCAGAGCAGACCAGAAATGACAAGCGGGTTTGATTGACACTAATAAATACAAGCGTTGTTAAATTTACGAACTGCAGTTCTAGACAAAATCATTTAAGTTATTGACTATTCTATTCGAAATTCAAAAACTTCTTGCACATAAGGGTGATTTCAAAAATTTTTTTTATGACGTTATGGATTTTCATACAATTTTTGGTATTTACATGCATTTTAATATTGTATAAGACATATTAGTCAACCGCTAAATAATTTCCTTTGAGATCTTGCTACTATCTGCCGGTTGAGCACTGTCTAATGAATTACTTACGAATATCTCATCTTAACCAGTTTGCGCTGATGTATTTTGATCCTTCGCCACCTGTTGCGTATATTGCTTTACGTGTTTTTATTTATGACTTCTTTTTCCACAACTGTATAAATTGTGTTACTTAAGGCACAATTTATGCCTTTTTTACCATTAAATATTTTTTTTTCTCTATATGATCTATCCTTAAAACTGTAACCGTCTACTTTTGGGTGACTTTCATAGTTTTTTTTTGTGACTCTCTTTTCATATAATGGCAAAGAAATCAAATCCTCAGGTCACTAGAATTAACTTTAAAAATTAGTTGATTACTTTGTGAAGGAACAGACTTAAGTACGATCAAGATTTACATGTTCCATTTAGTGAAATTTTACAGACATTAATGTTTTATAAAAATAATTATTCAAAAAATATTTTTGGACTTCCTATGGCAAATGAATCAGCAGAATTTTAGAACATTATTATATTTATAGATCTATGAACGAGCCTGGTGGCATTCTGTGACTTAAAAGCTATAAAGAGAAAGATATAAAAAGGTAATGCTGGGCAGTGGGACATTTAGGTACTAGCTACCTTGAGCCACATCTACAAGATAAATATGAATAAACGGCTAACTTATTCATGCATCTGTAAACACTATCTGCTTCGAAGATATTGTACGGATGATATCCCAACAAGGATAAATAGCGTACAGGTCATATAACCGGGTCAAGTGATAGAGCAATAATGAGTTGTGTTTAATCTCGATCCACGATATTATCGCGCTGGGAGCCAAATGGGCGTATCTGGAGGATAATCGTTAGTATTTGCATACTTAATGCGCATTGATCACATTGTAACAGGGTTGGTTGAGACTAGCTTTATGTCAGTTATATTATTTACTTTGATATATGTGTATATAACGTTGTTAACGTGTAACGTGGGTGTCGTAAGAAGTGATTAAAGGATAACACAGTTCCACTACCACCTTGGAACTTAAAAAGGCGACCGATGGAGGGATAACTATCCAACTGCTGGCTTTGAAATACACAGCCCGAAGACGGGCAGCAGCGTCTTCGGTGCGACAAAGCCAGCCCTTTGGTCACCAACCCGCCTGCCCAGCAAAGTGACTATGGGCAATAAATAAATAAATAAGTTCACTTCATTCGTGGTGCGAACTTGTGGAGGCCTATGTCCAGCAGTGGACTGTATTACGCTGAAATGATGAGTATATCTTAGGAACATTACTTATTTATTTTTTGTCATTTAATAAATTATCTGACAATTAGTTTATTTTTATTGCATTTAATTAATAAATAAATGGTTGTTTATAATTTTTTCTGCATATTTATTTTCAAGTTATTAAACAATTCTTCATTTGATTTTAATTTAATTACTTTAAAAAATTTGACATTAAAAGTTTTCTAAAGTAAACTATACGACCTTTTTTTATTGAATAAAAACATTTAAATGTCACTATTAAAAGTGGCAACCCTCATTAATACCAGATGTTAACTCCAACAGATAAGTACCTATACGTGCGCGCGCAAGCCGATTGTACGAAAAGATGCTATGATTAATATCGTTTATGATTACTAATAGGCACCCCTGTAATGTATCGTCGTTATAATCATTTAAAGATAATATGTTAGAACATGGTCTAGCTTTAGCATAATTTTATAGACTTCCTAATTAACGCGTATTTTTTATATGTATGATATTATTAAAATAATGTGTTTACTTCAAAGGTGTTACTTAGATTATTGGTTGATAATTGATTAATACGTTCTCATTTATAAAGATGATTGAACGATTACTTTGTTTTATTTAGTAATATTAGCGTTTCTATGAGGGAATAAAATTACAATACATCTAATATTAATTAATACTTAATATAATATTTATTTTAATTAAAATAATTTTTACTAAAAAACAGTTTAGTGAATACTTGTTTCTGTTTGCACCGTATCAGTTGAATTTATTTTGATATTTAATAGCTTCCTTTTTTTGGCAAAATTTAATGATAGCACTTAGACTAGATTTTTAATTAGAATATCATAATGACAACATCAGACAAAGATTCTTTTAAATATTATTTTGGCGTCTAATTCTCATAACATCGTTTAATTAATTTTTATAAATATTTTTTCCTGTACAGGTTTGGAGTGAATTAACTTAAGTAATTATAATTAATCAATGTAAAGTAAATACTTTGTATGGCGTCGATATCATTACTATTTGATGTCCGCTTTATGAGACAGCTTCTGTAAATGTAACAAAAACTTTCCAAATACGTAAAAGGAAAGTAATGATATAAACAATTAGTAGAAATATATAGCATTAGAAACAAAAACCCGATTCTTTAAGAAGTCGAGTTGTCTAAACACTTAAAACTTTTTGTATACAACGGTGACTATTAAATAAATGGGTATATTACGTCTTACCCTCTCATGGCGGGGTTTATAGGTGCTAATAGGAATCAGGTAGGTTTTTCTTTTAACTTGTATCACTTTAATATGTATCTGATTACATTAACAAATTAATTGGTTACATCGATTTTTTTATAAACCGTGATTGATTTCGCTCTGTTACTGAGTCCAATGACACATCATTATCTTTTTTGTTATACATTTAAAAGACAAGTGTTAAATCGCTCGCATCATGGTATTCGCAATTACCATTGCAAAATAGTGATATATTTCTTCCATTTTTACTTTAATTAGATACAATCGAACGATTTTTCACTCTATTTACATAAATGATGCACTTTTCATATATGAATAATTTATTATTTATTTACATTTAGCATTTAGCTCGCATTGTTCTGTTGTTATTATATTAATTATTATGATTTATGTGTTTGACATGAAGTTTATAATCGGAAAAGTCTTAATGTGAATCGGTAAATGAATATTTATTATCTATATTTAAGTGGCTTTCTGTTTTTGAATTACGATGAGCGAACTATTCAATTTCCGTTTTTGGAACATTTCAAAAGAGGTTGTACACTATATTTACAGTCGTATAACTGTTTAATGCAACGTTTTACTAGAATACCTTAAATGGATCAATTGAAAATTTTCATTTAAATCGTTCGAACGAGATGGATTTCGACAAATCATATAATTTGTATGTTTTTCTAAGTAGTATTTTTGTATAGATAATAGATATAGCATAGGATCTTGGCATATGCTATGCAGGAAGGATAAAATTCAGTGAAAATAATAATACTAATTTTTATTGTACACCACGAAGAAAAAAAAAATGTTGCGAATAAAGGAAGATGTACAAACGGTCTTAGTAAGAGTGAATTTTGCTAGAAAACCTTTAAATTCTATATACGGCATAGAAATAAGAAAATCGATATGAAAGTGAAAAAAATAGTTAACCTCATAAAAGCAGCGTTGTGTTCTTGTTGGTGAGTAAGGTGACCAGAGAGAGTGAGTAAGGTGTTGCAGATGTGTATAAGCTACGGTAATCGCTTACCATCAGGTAAGCCGTACGTTTGATTACCGACCAAGTTATATATAAAAAGACAGACGTTTTGTCAGTTAGCGATATATTATTATCAAGTGGGCGATTCTGACTACAATCTAGACTTATAATTTCACGTTTTAAAATAAGAAACATGTTTTTATTATAATTTATTCGTTCAGTTATCGTTTTTATTATTAAATATAAAGATTTATATTATTAATAATAATTTACATATTCGAGCAAAAACATTTCGCCCACGATAACATAATAAATTATTAAATGAGCAAATACATTATATAAATGGCCACATAAAGTATTGTTACCGTTACAATTAATTCAGATCGATAAAGATTTTTTTTTCATTTTATCAACCAACTGTGCTCTGTGATTGTACCCGAGTAATTTCCGATACCGTGGGAATTAGTATAAAAAGTAGCCTACCTTCGTATTATTCTGGAAGGCCTATCTACATACCAAATTTTACTACACACAGTCTAATAATAACTTTGCATGAAAGCAATATTCATATATCATCACAATCTTTTATACTTACTTATTAGTAGGAGAGGTTTATTAATAAATTAACCAAAAAACTCAAAAATATCATACTATACTTAGTAATACTAGTACTATTAACCGGTCAGATTAAACTGGTAATAATATACATTACGTATGGCGCGCTTAGTATCCTTGTGCATGGTCCCACATTAAATTATGATCTTACGAGGACAAAACTACAAAGTTGTAGGATAATGTACGGATAAGTTTCTGGTGTCATACATATCGCTGTTGCTGTCGTCTTAGGTATGTATCGCATTGTCCAAACATTAAAAATCTCAACTTGAATAAGAAAAAGCATATTTTTATTTTGGTTTTCATTGACTAGCAAATACAGAAGTGGGTACCATAAACAATCAAAGAAGAATACAGTGGGTAATAATAATAATGATAATAAATAATAAATAAATATCTACACAATACACACACGGTCGTCTGTTCCTAAAGTAAGTAACTTCATGCTTGTGTTATAGGTAACAGCCGACTGGTATAGCAACATTTTTTTTCGAAATATATTCTTATAAATAATACATACATAAATATATAAATAACTATTTCTATTACACCCAGACTCCGGGTGGGAATCGAACCAACAACCCTCGGAGCACTACAAACTGCGCCAACGGGCTAGTCATATTATTAATAAAGGTAGAAAGGTAGGTAAGAAGAAGGTAAGAAGACAAATATTCTTATATTTGAAAGTTTTAGTAGAACTAGACGCAGAATATAAGCTACAATAATTGTGTTTGCTTGCAAAAGAAAATAACCGACTTGCAACCGATCCACCAGTAGTAATACAACGTAGATAGACAAAAAAATAGTCAAGTAATTACGCGTTATCAAAGATTACTCAAAAAGTAGTTATCAAATTGATCAAATTTAAATGGGACCACATGACAAACATAAGATTTCGATTGAAATAAGAATCATCAAAATCGGTACAACCAGTAAAAAGTTATGAGGTATAATACAACGTAGGTCGACGAAAAAAGTTAAGTAAATACGCGTGATTAGATATAATTCGAAAACTACTTGTCGTCTCGATTAAAATTTTTAAATGGAACCACATGAAACGCACCACATTTCGATTAAAACAAAAATTATCGAAATCGGTTCTCCCATACAAAAGTTTTGAGGTAACATATATTTTAAAAAAAATACAATCGAATTGAGAACCTCCTCCTCTAAAAGAAAGTCAGTTAAAAATATAGTACTTTATAAAAATTTTAGAGAGCCCTTAGACCTCTTTAATGCGGTCCTAGTTGCAAAATCCTTTCATAGACGATGTTTATTAACTATTATCTATAGTAGTAAAAAATGTGGTATTTAAAAAAAATTGTTCAAAAGCCTCCATCCAGCACTACAAGAATTATTCAATTCGAAAAATTTGTAGCTAAACCAAACACTCTTCAGCTTTTAAGAGTTAGTTAGTTATTAATAACAGTGCTTCGCGGTTTCTTACTCGGTAAATGGGCTATGTAACACAAAAATAATTTTTCAATTTTAATCAGTAGATCCTAAAATTAGCGCGTTCAAACAAAGTAACAAACTTTTTAGATTTATAATATTAATATAGATTGAATTTCTGGAAAAAATACCAAAAAATATTTGGACAGTTACAAATGAATACCCACAAAACTCCACGCTAAATAAACGAAAAGTGTATTCGACTATACTGAATTTTATTATTAATAATGTTTGTGTGTTGTTGTTGTGTATATGTTTTATCTAAATGCTTTCATTTGTATCTTATATCGTATGTTAGGCTCAACCTCTTTTAATTAAAATTTATGTTCAAGGAACAGCTATTATCTCTCGTTTGTTTAAAATATGGCGTTAGTATAATAAACATATTAGAATTCAAGTACACAATATGCAAACCCGTACTTATGGAATATTTATATTGATGACGGCGCAGCGCTTGCGACTTCGTTAGCACGAACTTTTAAATGAAAACTATATTCAATTAAATTAAAAAAAAATATATATAATTAAGATTCTTATTCTTATTTATTTATTTACGCTTTTTCTAACCAACATAAGTTTTTAACAGTATTACAAATAATATATAAAGATAGAATTTACACCAGTTGCAACAGGTGGCTTAACCGCTAATACAGCGATTTCCAGACAACCTTTGGTCAAAGGACTAAATTAGGAGTGTGGGATGAGGCGCAAAAATGTCATGTAATATGCACATGAACATATTATACTCAATACGTACATATACACTACATACATATACATACAGATACATACACATATACAAATACATACTTATAGAATTGACAACAAAAATCAAGTGAGAAAAGTAAAAAAAAATTTTTTGTATGTTTTCAAACACATTCGTATTTTAATAATTATTTACGATTTATATAATATGTAGCTTAGATAATTAATTAACGCAATTCATTGTCTATTTTATCAATATTTTCTTTATAGTTAGGATTGCCTGTAAGAGAGAATTAGTGATAAGGTTGCCGTTGCACTTTTTTAGGTTAAAGTGTGTTGTTTTCCTTATGTTGTTTCAAATGTGCAATAAAGTGTTAAACAAATAAATAATAAATTAACCCAGCCTTTAATGTATAAATTAATACGCAATACGTAAAAACGCTTATTATTAAGGTTTACGCTATGGTAAACAGTATATTTTTGTATATAATACTTGAATATTTAAGTTTACGCTAGTCGTTATTGATTTAAGCTTAGTTTAAAAGTTTGTACCAATAATAATATATTTAATTTACAAAAATGAAAAATTAATATTTATTCATTCATTCATTCAGCTTAATGGCTACCAACAGTGCCAAACTAGCACAGATGATTCCGCCAATGTCACGTAGAATGGAGAAGACACGAAGGAGATTAATCGGTGCAGTTGAGAATACGGCATCAATAGACTATTGAAGGTCGTAGTAATAGTAGGTATTTAATAGTTAGCCCGTAACCTAAGACGACACAAACATACAGAGTACAACAAACACATCCAAACATTGTTAGTAATCTATGTACAGTTAAGTAATGTTAGAAAAAATATTTAATATTTAATACAATAATATATAAATATTTAATTATATAATATATTTAATACAATTTAATGAAATATTTAATACAATCCTTAAAATTAATAACATGCTAAATTAATAAGTATGCGTGTCTGTACGTGTTATAACAACATATGCTATAACTTTTAGTAATGAGAGTGTTGACACGAAACATATTTAAGAACCTGTCAAAATTATTGTTCATTTTAATAAACGGCTTGTATATGTTTACATTAATTCCATTATTCATTTCAACGTTATATGATTAAAATGATCAAATATTTATATAAAAACTAACTCTGCCCGCGACTACGTCCGCGTGTAATTTAACAAAAAAGTTATTGTTCAGTTTGCAGAGTTATAAAATAAATAAATTTCTAAAATAAAAGGTGCCTAAGTTACTCTTTATTACATTAGCTATCTGCCAGTGAAAGTCCCGTCAAAATTAGTCCAGCCGTTTCAGAGATTAGCCGGAACAAACAGACAGACACAAAAATTGTAAAAAATGTTATTTTGTTATAGGTACCGTGTCTACATCCAGATGCATTTAGTAAAAAGCGGTAAATTTAATATTACAAACAGACACTCCAGTTTTATTTATTTGTATAGATGTATAGATGAATATAATTTTTAGAATAGTTTACGTAACCCGTAAAAAAAAATTATTGTATAAAAAATATTAAAGTTGGAATTCTGTAACTAATACTAGGAAACGAACATGTTTTATAATAATTGTGAAAGTATTTTATTATTATCTTATCAAATCTTATAATTATCTTATTAAGGTATTTTATGATTATCTCATTAAAATTACTTACTTTTGTAATTTAAATTTATGTTTATACCATAACTTGTGCTCGTGTAAATTATTTTCAGGTTAAATAAATAAGCACGTCACGCTAACTGCTCCAAGTAGGATGTGACCGAGTGACAAGGATCCGAAAACATACAATATACAGAGCTTAATCCACCACGCTGCTTCGAGGCGGGTTGGCGGATATATTCCCTACTGTGAGTAACGAACACTATCAGGTGCGCCAACGCGTCGCATCGCATACATCTACAAACATTTATGTGGCGTATATGGTTGCTGAAGCATTCAGTAGTTACGATATCAGTACATCCATAGTTAACTGAAGACGAGGTATTTTCTGCCTCTATTTCAAAGATTCAATACTTTAAGTTCTCGAGCCAACAAGCTTAATAGTTCTGATTAAAGACGTTGTCCTGCCCGCAAAACAGCTACCAAATTTGATAGCTTACATACCAATAGCAGCGCCACCTACGAGGTCCAATTGAGACAAAAGACAAAAGCTAAAACAATTAAAGAAAATAATATGTATATATACTATTATATGTATACTTACTATTTTTTAATTTTCATATCAGCCATAGTAATGCATTTAGCGTAAAAATTTCAAGTATTCTACAAACAGACGAAAGGATAATAAAGTCTCAATAATGCTTATATTTACATGGAACTCAACGTCATTATTATTTTTAGATTCCCGATAAATCGACAACGTTCCAGACGCTATGATCACGTGCGATTCAAAGTTTTAAAGTTCTTTGAAAGCGAGAGCATTAGCAGTAATCCTAAATGCTTAAAATTCGAGAGTCTCGGGTAATTTAGAACTGTTCGTGCACAGAACCCTGAAAAGTATCAGTATCAGAAAATAGTATCAACGTACACACATCAACCGGAGTCACGTTCAAGATTTACTCATGGAATATAGCGAGCAATCGGCGCCTTCACGGCGGGTGGTTAATAATGGTGGCCTACAAAAAGACGCCCTGCAAAAAGACCTGCCACAATACGAGTGATTTAACTCAATCGATCTCGCTTCTAGTTTATACAACATAAAAACCAATTAGAAATTGTTACCTGTGTGCCATTGTATAACATTATTACCTATCTATTGATATTCGATAACGTTGTACTGTTAATTGGTACGTACGTGGATATTAATTAACTTATAAATTGCAATAGTCCTTTTTATATGTATGCCTAGTATCGTTAATAGTGTATATGTATAAAATGGGTAATGGCGGAGGAACTTTTACTTAGAAGGCCTCGGTAAGAAAAACGGTAACATAGTTTTTCAGTCATCAATATTTTTTGTGTAATGATTATATGGAAAAACCGTAATTTATGGGTTTACATATTTTTTTTTATGCAATTTAAATTATTACGTCTTTTTAATTGCTTGTTATAAAAATAAGTATTGAATGTTTTAATAACATAGAAATGGCTATAAAAGCTTTTTGAATATAAATATAATATTGACTGTATATAAAATATAAGTTAAATTATGAAAATATTTTCACAGATATTTCTGTTATTATTATTGAATACTTTAAGTTCTGTAAAAAAAGTATTTACGGTACCTATTTTTAAAAATTGAACCGACGATTAAAAACAAAACCAGTTTTATATTAGGTCTTTACCTATGAATTGCCGTTTCGTCATACTGGCTATTTCAAAACTAAAAAAAAAAAATCGCTAAGAACTCGAATTTCAAATTATTTTTATTTTAAAAATATAGATTTTTTTATAATTAGTCATTTGTTTAATGGTTAGCGTTCTGTTTACATCGCATTTGTACGTTTTTCGTCATCATGGATATGTTAAAAATTCGAAAAAAAACATATCCATGAGTTCCGTCGTGGTAGCAAAGCGGCAGAAGCGGCACGGACATCAACGACGTTTATGGTGCGAATACTACTAACGATCGTACCACCCGTTATTGGTTTGCTCGTTTTCGTTCCGGAAATTTTGACCTAAGAAATGAACCACGTGGTCAGTCGAAAATTTTGGTCGACAATGACGAATTAAAGACGATTGTGAAGGCTGATGATTCTCAAACTACAGCTGAATTAGCAACAGCGTTTGAAGTTAGCACTAAAACAATATTGGTCCATTTGCGTCAAATAAGCTCGAAAAATGGGTGCCTCACGAATAAACACCAGTGCGAAATACGCGTTAAGACGTGCCTTGCACTGCTCAACAGACACACAAACGAAGACATATTAAATCGCATTGTTACTTGTGACGAAAAATTGATTCTATTCGACTGGGGTTGGAAGTTTTCCGTAATCCACCGTACTCACCGAAAAAAAGTGCGTTAATTTATTTCATCAAAAACGGCAATTTCAAAGGTAAAGACCTATTATTAATGATTGTACCTACATTATCCTACCGTTACTTTAGATTACATTGTTTTAATCGACTCCAAAAAAGGATGCGGTTTCTCAATTCGATCGTACCTATATATTGTTTTAAATGTGTGTTCGTGGATAACTTCGTCGTTTATTTGTATTAAAATTTTTATCGATTTTAATAATTCTTTTTTTTGGAAAGGAGATATCCAAAGGATGGTAGTATGATAAGGAAATTAGGTTCTGATGATGGCATCCCAGAGAAATCAAGGGGAACCTTCGAAAATCGTAGTGACGACTAGTGTGTTTATTAATTTTCTTCTAATTGAAGTCGGTTTTTTCCCCTAACATCCCGGCCACTTTCTGAAATAAATCGAATCAACCTGAAATCTATTAATGAAAATATACAATCGAATATCAATTCGTATGTTCAAATGTCAGTATAATTGATTCCCGTATCGACAATGTCGTTCAAATCTGAAAGGAACATTAAGCAGAATTGTCGTTGCAATTTCGAAATGAAATTCTCGAATTATGTTAAGACAAGTTTCAACATTGTGTACGTAAATTTTCGAAGGCACATTGGGCATTAAATCGCACCTCGGGCGATATCATTTTAGTATCTGAGACATTTGTCTTCAATTGATTGTAAGGCTAGTACAGTCGTCCAAAGGTTAAGCAGCTTGCATACTGTGGAATCAATTTATTTAACACTTCACTTCTCAGACAATAGTCACATGACGACTATACTTCTAAGCGTGGTAGTATTTTATATCGTAAGTTTTATTTATTTTTTAATATTTAAAACAATGAAACTCTAGCTAATTCATCAATATTGGCCTGGTTCTTTTGGTGGGGTGGGGGTTTTTTGCCCGTAATCATCACTAAACTCATAGGTTTTTTGCCCGTAGTCACCACGCTGGGCAGGCGGGTTGGTGACCGCAGGGCTGACTTTATCGCACCGAAGACGAGATATATCTTCGAAGTGAAGACTCCGTCGACTCTTCACTTCGCAATGCTTGAAGACAAAAGTTTTCGAGCAATGCGTCCTGCCTGTGTTAACATACGGAGCCGAGACGTGGACACTGACGAAGGGACTGGTCCACAAGTTTAAAGTCGCTCAACGTGCAATGGAACGGGCTATGCTTGGGGTCTCTCTTAAAGACAGGATTAGAAATGAGACTATCCGCGAGAGAACGAAAGTAACCGACATAGCCCACAGAATTAGCAAGTTGAAGTGGCAGTGGGCTGGTCGTCTGTGTCGCAGGACCGATGGCCGTTAGAGTAGACGGGTCCTAGAGTGGAGATCGCGTCTTGGCAGACGCAGTGTGGGACGTCCTCCGGCCCGTTGGACCGACGATTTACGTAAGATTGCCGGTGTAGGCTGGATGAGGATTGCGGAAGACCGGGATGTGTGGCGCGAGCTTGGGGAGGCCTATGTCCAGCAGTGGACTGCGATAGGCTGAAGTGTGAAGTGTGGCCTGGTTCTTAAACAAAGGTACCTTTACCTTTCAGTCCTCTATGGTTCAAAGGCCCTACAAGCGCTGGTGTTTATTCCGATGTTCTACATAGGAAAGGTGGACATAAAGATCGAAAACTTTTTCCTTACAGAACAGGTTTTTTCGAAAGTAAATTTTAATTTATAAAGCTTAATAAAATTTCATTCAAAACGGTAGCGGTTTAGTTATTATATTAGTTGAATATAAATTTAATGAACTCACGATTGGGTCGGACTTTTTACATCTAGTATTACAAATGTTCATTTCATGGTAGGTTTCGTTGTAAGAGAAATAAAAAAAAAAATATTTATGCTATGTAACTGGATGTGAAATTATAATAATGTTGCCCATTTATATACTTAATTCAGATTACTGGTCACTTAATGTATATAGCCTTATTTCTTAAAGGTCAAATTACAGATAAGTGCAAATCATAACTTATCGAAACCTAACTAAATGACATTAACATATTTTGACACAATTACGTTATGTTGTTATGCTTTATCGAGTTATAACAATACACAGTAAAACGGAAATTTAGTTATTATTGAAATATTTGTTATAAATTGCATTATAAATAGACATAATTTATAAATATAGTGAAGTATATTTATATAGACTTAAGATGTGGAATAGATCACTGGCATTGATTTTGTTTTTAAACCAGCTGTAAGCGCTACTTGGTGCGCGTACGAGACTCGTAATAAATATTGATAAAAATCGTCATACCGATTTAAATTATGCCAAGTTTGATTCAAAATCATTTAATAGCAAAAAAAATATATATGAAAAAACGACAATAAATAACAATCTAATAAGGATAGATTTCTACGTGAATTATATTTTTACACAATGTCAGAAAAGCAGTTAACAGTCGACACTATTTTGTAGCATACATTTATTGTATATAAATGGTATAGAAAAATTAATTTAATAAAACTTTAAAATGTTATACTCAGATTAATAAACAAAAGGTTTTTTGTTTATTAATCTGAGTGTTATACTATGAAATTTCAATTATTTCTCGTCTTTCTGTCAGCTTACATTTTATGTGAAATGTGTATTACGATGGTAATAAAAATATCACACTGCATAACAAACAAGTCTGTCGTTTTGAATTTATAAATAATATGACTAGTCCGTTGACGCAGTTTGCAGTGACCCTGCTTCTGTTTCGGAGATTGTGAGTTCAATTCCCGCCTCGAGCGGGTTGTGTTGTATTATTTATTTATGAATGTATTATTTATATGTATTTATTGAAAAAAATGAAAATGTAGTTATATCAGCCGACGGTTACCTATAACACAAGCATTAAGTTGCTTAGCTTAGGAACAGATGACCTATCGTAGGAACAAACGACCGTGTGTGTGTATGTTATGGATAATTATTTATTTATTTTACTTTGCTGATAGTCTATTAAAATCTCACCGAATGCCCTTGCAAATCTTGAGCACAATCGACTTGAGAAACTTGCTATGTCACATGTATAATCACTCATAGCATTATATTGAAAATATACCGAATAACGCATAGTCATAATTTTCTATGTAACAATATGTATAACATAGAACCGTCTGTGACGGACTTAATAATCCGCCTTCGTTTACGCAGTGACATGCGTACGTGCTCGCAAAAGCGGCGCTAAATCAAAGGGCCCGCGTTAGCACTCCCGTTGTCATGGCAACCAATATGGCCTATCAGATCGAGCCTATGATGGAAGGCAAGCTTTCTAATGCTCTTTTGTATCTCGGAGTGTATTTCACTCGCATTGGACCAAGATTTATTTTAATCCGTGATTTACTAGCTTTTGTACGTGATTTCTAACTGTAAATATTTTATTTGGAAATCGCAAAAGTAGAGTTTTGTAACTTTATCGTTTCTTTGAAATATTTGCCACATTTGTCGGATTGTTATTTTGATGATAACTTATTTCCAAAATATTGTATTCAATATGAAATATTTTTCATAATAATGTTTGATTCAAAAAAGTATTTTGTATAATTTAAATACAAGTATGTGTGTATTTGTATGGTATAATGCGATTTTCATTAAAATGTATTAAATATAATGTGTTACTGTATGTAAAACATTAAAAGAATTTGTTAGTCGATTTAAATGTCTAAATTTAATCGTGATTATTGTAACTATCTAAAGTTGTCATTGAATTTATAAAAATATAGATAAAGATATTTTTTTTATGACACAAGGTCGGCAAACCTCAGTTAAAAGATAGAAGATAGAAATATATAAACCCAAAAAAATATTTAATCGCTATAAACGTCACTCTGAGCGTCACTGAGAATCAGCATGACTGAGCGTCCGCATCAGTTGTTTCACATGATTTCATTCCCCGTGTTTTTTGGAGTTTACTTCTTTAGAACCGATTTTCATATTCGGCCCCCGGTATGAAAAAAATATGAGGAGTAAAATATACTGAACGAATTACCTCGTTACGTTTATTGTAACGCCATCTATCGGAACTCAATAGGGTTCCAATAGACGACGTTGTCTAACGCGTTATTTACCATTTGATATGGTATTAATCTTTTTCTTAGACTAGTAAGCCTTTTTTGTGCCTATTTAGACAGACTAAACTCCAGTTGTGCGTCGGAGCTAACACACACTTTTTTCTTTCACATTTTTTTTTGTTCAATGTGTTAAGACAGTTAAGACCGAAAATATTTTTTGTATATATTTACTATTATTTATATGTATTGACAAGAACATTGTTAAGTCTGGTGTCCGAACGTTCGAGAGAAACTTATCGTATTACCAAAGAGTAAACATTTGCATTAAGATCAGTCAATTACACACAACAACATTGTTTCGATTTCGAACAGGTCAGAATTCTCTCCTAACAAGTTTTTACCAGTTTTTTTTTATCGTAATCTCGGCACGTGGCTAAAAAACTGAGCTGACAGTTCGTGATCGAGTGCTTATTGTGTCTCTGATCGATTAAAAAGTATTGGTTACTTTCTATTTGCGTAATTTTGACCCTTATTGCGTGGGGGATAAGGGTGACAATCTTTGATTGTTAAATAAGCTTTATTAGGGTCGACAGTTTTACCGTTAGTCACGGATGCAAGTATTTCCTTTAACTATCCACTTTAAATTAGGTAAAAAGGCGTTTTAAACTTGAATATCTTACGTTTATTTTAAAATTGCTCGCTTTTTTGTGGGATTAATTGACATAGTCGTTCATAAATGTAACATTTGAACGTTTATACTATTACAGAAAAATCTTCTTGACCATTATTTCTTGGATTTCTTGGAAAAAACTACTCTTTTGATACTAAACAAGAAATATTTATTGTAATTAATATGATTTCATTTAAAGAGATCAATGGTGACAGTATCTCTTCAATCAGGTGAAGTTAGGCGAGGTGTAGGGACTTGTTGAATTGTATTAGTACAAGTCCTATAAAATTAAACCGTATATATTCGATCAATGTGACATGGTATTAAGGGATTGAGCATCAGCCAACATCACTGGACGTAGTCAACACTAATAACTAGCTTCTAGTGTATTCTATCGTTTAAAATAATCACTGTATTTGAACATCATTTATATCCAATGATAATTTTTATACCACATACATATATCGTTAATTTCTAGAACTTCCAGAATTTTCAAGAATTTTCCAGTGAAAACTGTTGCTTCTGTGCTTGTTAACAATTAATTGTCTTCCAAATCACGATCAAGATTCAGCGCGTACCATCCTATTGCTAGGTATAGGACTCTTTCCACGTGTAGAAGAAGGATTGGTTTGGATTGGAAGCTTAACCTATCACGTTGTTCCACTGCCAGTTGACAGATTTTATCAAATATTTTTCTATATTATGTAAAGATTAATTTATGCGTATCATTAAAGTAACAATTTAGTTGCACACAAAGCATTAGCTTATTTAAAATAAATTAACAGAATTTCAATTTACAATAGCAATTTTGGCACTAGACAGATTTTAGCACGTGGCTTTTACTATATGATCACGAACTAATAATACTTAGTTTCAACTAATGCGTATATCTTAGCTTTTCCTTGTACCCCATTAGAAATCTTAACGATCAACTGTAAAATGTACGTAATATTCAATCAGTCCAACTACCTGGGGCTCGTAAAACTGCCTCTACAATAAACTGCGTTTAATTTAACGAAATAAACTATAGCTTAGCTTTAACGCCGACTAAATAACGCCAATTACTTTTACAATATATATTTCTGTTTCAATGAAAAGGTTTCGTATACACTAAGAGTAGAATAAATTTGCTCTTTTTACTGTCACTAAATATGAAAATATTTTTAGCAGATTTTTCATTGTTTTTACACGCTTTATTAGCTTCACCTGTATGTATATATGTTTGTAACTGACTCTTTTGGACTTCATTTTGACACACTTCAAACGTTCAGATTTCATTTAAACTTACACTAATTTGATAAGATTATTCCTTTTTAGTTTGGTTGATTTATTTATTTATAAAACCGTGTTTTTTTTTTTTTTTTTTTAGATTATTATTTACTATTATTGTTATTTACAAACAGTTTGTAATATTAAAGAAAAATGGACAACTGAAGGAAATCACTCCTGTAACAATTAAAACTTTTATAAACTTCATTGCACTTACAACTGTATTATTATTGTCATCTTTGTTGAAGCCGAGATAATATAAAAAACAATATTATATAATAAAATTTAAATTTAAGCAGGACGGGGGTCGTCCCGAAATCATGACATCCGTAACTCAACAAGTCATGTTTAAATTAAGTTTTAAAAGCAAGCGTAAAGGCTTATAAACTTTTATTTCAAGTATTTATGGTATATCTTTTAAAAATTAGTTTACAGTGATTGACCTCAGTCTTATTATGTTTAAGTGTGTCGTAAACCCAACTGCACGTTGCACACAAACTACAATAATCACTTAAATGATAAGTTACATGGATCTATAAAGTTATACTCAAATTATACACATTTTGAATGTCGCTATCCATGTCATTAAACGCCTATCAACCGTTGCAATATCGGAGTAATGAATCTTTATTGCTATTTAAATGGAATGTTAGACTGAAATTCCTCAATTAAAGAGATGTTAAGCAAAGTAAATGCAAGTAATTCTGACTGCCTTGGCTTTTTGGAATTGAATCGAATTTTAGTTTTTATATTTATTTATTGATCTCAGAATATATTTTAGAATTTAAAAAGTTATTTGTTTATTGTTTAATTAATTTTAGTTATGTTATTGGAATATAATTTTAACAAATAAATAAATTGTTGGTAATTTATGAAAAAAGTGTAATAATAATTATTAACAAAGATAAATAAAAAAATCCCATTATAATCCCATTATACATTATTCAAATCCCATTATACATTTGCAAAATATGTGTGACGTTTTAACGCTTTTTTTGCTCCAAAATAACAGTCAAATATATTTTGTCTAAATTCAATATGATGATTTTTTCACAAAATAAAAAGTGCTGCAGGTGAATAATGTCATACATATAAATTTCATAGTAAGATTAAACTCGTGAACGTAAATTTATGTAAGAACTATTATTAGAACAAATATATTAACTACAGTAATAATTTAATTTCTACATTTACAGCTCGAGTGCTGCACGTGTTGATGTGTTATTTTGTATGATTACATAAACGTACAGCAAGCAACTTTATAGCTGAAGATGCAGGAATTTAACTGTAGTTAGTTAAGAGTAGTTTTGAGACTTTATACAATATAACTCTGTTGTTTATAGAACGGTAGTGACGATATAATAAAAATGTTATATACAGTTTATTGCCAAGTTTCAATATTCAAAGACATATTGAAATCCTTAGCTATTGGAAGACAAGATTCTGAGTGAAAGGATTGAGCGTTATTCTTGTACGATTCTGGCAAAGTAAAACGTCATACTAATATACTATGAACTCTTTAAATTTTGAGGTAATTATGATGTGACAACTTACTGAATATTTGTCATAGCGCTGTCCATGCCATCGATAATCTGTAAAGGAAATTATCACATATATTAGTTACAAATAAATGAAACAGACATTAATAAAGGCCTTTTGGCTTGTCTAAAAATAACGTCTAAATATTCGTAAGTTCGCTCATTGAGCTACGTAATCTGTAAGTATCTAAAAACTGTGTTTAATGCGTTTCAAGTAATTGTGGTGTAAAATTAGGTAAAACGAAATAAATAATTAAAAATAAAACTGTCACTATACTTTTTTTTTAATATAATTAATTTAATAATACATATTTTAAACAAATAGAAAGAGATCGTATATCAAGGACCAGAAAAGACACACATCTAAATGTCATGTACAAATATATGTCCGCTAACTTAATAAATAAGCAAAAATAATAAAAAAAAAAACTAAGAATACAGTTCTTAAAAATGCCAGAATAGATTTCAGACTCGCAAAAATATACACATTTGAGTATATTCGTAGTTCATAACATATGTATGGTTAATTGAGTACATTCCTTTTTTATTCGTATTGATACTGTGTGACGCAACATTTTTATTTCTTTGCATTAAATAAATAAACATATAAAACTGTATCCCTTCATCGTATAAAAATATACATGATATCCATAAAGTGAATGGGATAATTATAGACGAGTTCTCAGGAAAATATAATTTATTTTAAAGTACTGATAATCCCAATGTAAGCCACATATTTATAAATGGTTATTGTACCAACAGTCAGCGTGTTAAATGATTATGGGAGTTTGATCATGTCTTTTGATGCAATAGAAGCGTTTTTTTATTATAACGGTAATATATTTTAATTAAAAAAATGCACAAATGACAGCTAAAAATGTATAATATCAAAGATAAATTAAGAAGAGAAAAGACTACGATAAAAAAACTGTCTTGAAGGACTAAAAAGCAAAAAATAACTTAATAAAGATTTAATTTGAAACACGTTTTTTATGCAAACCTACTTAGTACCTTTAATAAAATTCTATTATTTATATGTGCTACCTACTGATTAGTTTTAAGTCGGTGCCAGACCCTAAACATAATAAAACTTAAGTTAACAAACAGCTGAAATTAATACGCTTGGGAGGTTCTGTTCTAGACGAAGTCACGGCGAGTATTACAATTGTCGTGGAATTTAATCGATGTACGTACATAAAATAAAATAGCAACCGAATTGATAACCTCCTTTTTGAAGTCGGTTAAAAATAACGAAAGATTTTTAATTTTGAAACTTGAAAGAAAACATTTATTTTTAGATACAGGTGATTCATTAACATATCAATATTATTAGCAACAAAAATGTATATGAAACCAATAAACATTTATATCATTTACTAATAACACAATGCATGTAACATCACAGTTCATCTTATCCGAAATGGCCAGATCTTTAAGCGAAACGGCTTCGTAAAACCTATAAACCACTAAATACATCACAGATGATTTCGGAGAACCATTTTGTTGTAAAACAAAGCACAAGTAAACACGAATAGGCTTCTATTTATATATATCATGAATGAAATACGTACATTAATGTCCGTTGGAGGTCGCTCTTGTCGCTATAAAGAAGGCTTGGATCCTGACCCAACCCGATTGTAAATGTACTTTACTGATCTCATTAACTAAGCACACGCTTACGATGTTGTTAATGTTACCTGTAGTTTATAAGATGGTTATTATTTTCAAAGCCTGCCCACGAATAGCTGTGATAATAACTCTTTCAAACAGTCGAGGTTCAGTAAATGATACATTTGTAAAATATGAGCTAGTTTTTTGTGGTTTCCCGCTGATGTATCGACGCCATGTATTCTACAACCAGATCTTTAGGAAATTATGTTTAACATTTAATAATAATTATGTAAGTAACAAAAAAAAAAACGATATTCAATTACATCGGCAAGCAATACAACGTAAGTAGACGACAAACTAGTCAAGCAAATAGGCATGATTAGACATAACTAAAAGGTACTCGTGATATTTTGATCAAACGCTTGATAAGACGATATGACAAGCACCAGCTAAAGCTGGTGGATTAGAGAAAGAATCATCAAAATCGTAATACAACGTAGGTCGACGAAAATTTATGAGGTAATGGTAATAATATGTAATAAAAAAGGAAAAAAAATACAATCTAAATAAAAACCTCAACCTTTTTCGAAGTCAGTTAAAAAAGCAGAACTTAATTTACTTTATAGGTATATTTTGTTCTATTTATTTTTAACTAAATATTAAAACATGGTTGGTATTTCTTGTTACTATTTGTAATTGATATCACTAGTATCTGAATCATGCTTTATGTATATTAAAAAAAATTGTTATAACAGTCAGCTGTTACCTGTAACACAAGCATTAAGTTGGTATAGGAACTGACGACCGTGTGTGTTATAAGATATTTATTTATTTCTTTATTCATGTGTGATTTGAAAAGCACAATGACGTATAAGTCATTTGTAAAATATACAGCCGTTATATTCAATGGGCTAATGTAAAATGCTAAATATTAGTATATTTTTTCTATATGTTGTTAAAGTATTATAGCATATCCTGATAAGTTAGAATTATGATATACGTTTAGGAATTTTTGCGTATTATAACCTCATACGATGGTTTGCCATGTTTTATTCTTAACTGTTAATATTCAAATGGATTTATTTTCATTACATACATAAAACAAATTTCATTACTATGTTTGCATAAATAATACCAATCTAGACCTTTTTAAATAATTATAACCTAAACAACGACGGACGGAGTAAAGACGACTCCTTTAATGATTACACTTCCCCAATAAATAATTGTGTTTACTAGCAAACTAAAAAAACCGACTTCAATATATATACGGTCAAAAAATATGTATACGGTCGAATTGAGTAACCTCCTCTTTTTTGAAGTCAGTTGAAAAAGTCACTTGTCTTCCATACATACCGTAGAAGCTACTAAATTAAGTATACATAAATGTTACTCGAGATGACAGTATTCTTTTGCAAATTTCTATCCTATTAAAATAAGCGAAATTTCATGCATTTGTATTATACAAAATCAATAGAATAAAAACGATTTAATTTAATTTAAAATGTATTTATTTAACTGGTAGTATATAGTGAAATGTAAAGAAAATACTAAATAGCAGTACTGTCTGTCCAGGGCAAAGGTTTTGCTTGTACCCGTAGCGTAACTCACCACGACCAACCGTTTGGAACTAGCTCGAGAATTTTATTTATATTCACGCCTGTCTTACGACTTTTCCAAGCTTCGTGAAACGCGATAAGATTTTTAATTAGATTAATTAGGTTTTTTCGATCCAATTTAAGTTTTATATTTACTATTTATGAATAAATTGTTTAATTTAAAATAAATCTTAATGATGTTTTTCTGTAACTGTAAAACTGTAAACTGTAACACAACAGGGCAAGATGTTTCAGAGCATATAATTCATATGTATGTTTGGTTGACAACGTTAATACTTTAAGTTCAAAAATTGTCTATAAAATAAATATTGTACCGAGTGTGAAAGTAGATTTCATATTTCGAAAGAAATTCTGAAGTATTAAAATCTAAAACTTTTTTGATGTTTGATCTTATAAAAATTACAATTTATATACGCTTCAAACGCACTTTAAGATTTATAATAATACAGTAGGTACTCATTAATAATACAGTAGGTAATAATCAGAATAATACAGAAGTTACTCATTAATAAGCTAATTACAGTTTTTATCAAGATATATATTCAGAATATATTTCATAGATATTCAGAATAATCAGTTGAGAAGAATCTTAAAGAAAACTTATCATTCTTTCAACAATAAATGTGACTAAAATTCTTATTTTAGTCGTATCCTGTATGTACTCCAAGCGGAACTAAATCTACTCATCTTTACCATTAATATAGTTTGAATCGAAATGTGATGTGATTTAGCTATGAAATACTTTTTGAAATACATATCCTACATTTATTATGATTTTATACTAAATTTTTTAGTCATAGCGTGTTAGTCATTAAGACAAACACACGTTCGGAGAGAAGAGATTATATTATCTTCATGACTCATTTCATTGTGATAAAATACTCGTTAAATAAAAAGCCTTTTATTGTTATATTGCAACCTAAATGTAATCATTTTTTATATTAACGCAATACGTACGCCGTAAAAGCTAATCAAAATATAAAAATTTAAATTAATCGTCAAGCGTTTTTGTTACATTATGCAGTTTATCTCGTCCGGCTACACATCGTGTAATAATTACATCAAAACTGCAAAGAATCTTAGGTGTGGAATCTGTCATTATATGTCCCATACATGGTCACTTACACCTCGTTCGAATAGCGAAGTGACCGGTCCGAAGTTCGATTCCCTGTAGGGATGAATGGCTTACTAAAAAAGGCTGCGGATTTCCGATTACAAACATGTACCCAACATTATACAAAGCTTAATTATTCCGATTACATCTCATTATACAAATTAACTCTATACAAAAAAAACGCTGTTACTCCGATGATACTCGCTGTAAGGTGGTGCAATTAGACACTCGATAAAATTTACATTATTATACGAGTGGGTGGATATGCAAATTTGTTTTACAAATTACTTTCAACTTGGATAATCTCGTTAATGCTAATTTAATTTGTAAAATAGATGAATAATTGAAAATGCAACAGACGTCAATCTGTGTGTTTTAAACATATCTAAAACGCGAAGTCCCTTATTAAAGTGCATTTTTTACTCGAATGTGTATATATTATGTTAACAAAATAATAAATATTGTTTTCGTTGTTTATTAGCTATAAAAATGTAGTTAGTTAACAGGTAGGTTCACTTTTAACAATAATTAAAATTTTAGTTTGTAAGATGACGGTTCGAAGGTGTTTTTGAAGTTAATTTGAATAAAGTTATTATTGATTTTGATTTTATATTTTCGTAAAAAAATTACTCTTAAAGTATAGATATAGTATTAAGTTTCTGATATTTGTACCGAAAATACGGTTGTAATCAAAAACATACCTCATAATGTTATAACAATTTTTTAAAAGTCAAATTTGCCCACATTATCGAACAAGTCAATGCTTGCTAACGATGTTATTACTTCCTATTAGGATTGTCTGTATCGAATGCCGGTAGCAAGAACTTGACTTCCACCTTTGACCCTTAAAACCTTTCTCGAACATTCTATTTACAGTCTCTAGATTCGTATTTAATGATATTTAATTTTAATGTTCTGTAGAACGTTGTTTAATGCTGCCCGAGGCTAAAGCGAAAGATACAAGCAAAAGTATCGAATAAGGTGACCGCAATAGAAGTAGGTATAGCTACTGACATTGCTAAGAAACTAAGGCCTAATTTTATAAATAAAATATAAGCATTAAAATTAGATTGAAACATATTGAAGATAAAAAAAGTTCAGTAATAACTTATTTTTAAAATCTAATAAAATGAAAAATATATAGATTAAAAATGCGTTTATAATAGATAATGTAGCAATAATCGTTATCTGAGACGTCTTACTTTAAAATGTACATATGTAACCTTTTTAAAAGTCGCCAGTAAAAAAGAAAGTGAAGATAGGGCACATGCTCTATAAAGGAGATTACTTTGTACCACACGAGCGCTTTGTAAAGCTAGGTCTACACTATAACGTAACTTGTGCAACATGATGTCCGTGTAAAAACGTGTCATGCCATCACGGGATACAATAATTATTCACATAATTAATGCAGGATCAACTTTTTTTAAACTATTTTTTTTAATGATGGAACTCCAACCATTTCCTTACAAGTGTGGTATTGTTGTTATTAAAATATTTCATCTATGGTGACTTGATTGATCGTCTTGTTTATTATTTATAAATTAGTACTTTATTTTCTTACGATCTTAGGTGGCATGGTTAAGATTCTTGTTCTGTAAAATCATATAATATGGGAACTTCTTCAATTAGAAACTTTTATCAATTAGTAGGTTCTTTGAATGACACGATAACGTGTTTTATTATAATTTATCTGTACCTGTACTAAAATTAATACGTTCAATTGCAAGTCAATTGTAAATTAACTCTAATCTATCTTTATGGTTTTGCATTTAGGATTTCCTGGTTGAAAATCGGCTTGAGTAATTAAGCAAAGGAGAAGCGATTAACAGGACTCATGTCGACTTATTGTAACAAGTTCAAAGGAAACGCTTAAGAGATGTGAACGGAAAAAGGATGGGGAATTACAAGCTTGAGATGACGATATAAATTATTAGATGTTATTTTCCTGATACTAATGAGAGCCCATATGATGTTAAATTGTCTTATTTATACTTTAACTAAAACTTATTCGTGGATAAAAAAAAAATTATGAAGATATTTTTTTCGTTTATTTGAAATATTATTTTATAGATTCTGTTGTTTCATTAAAGATAGTCATAGATTCAATTCCCGTTCCAAAGTTTCTTATCGGAATACTTCTCTCACTATCATATGGTCTCGTTACTACCTTTAAATTATATCTGCTAATTAATGATCGTTACGCTTAATATGGAAATTGTCTACTGTAAATCTACTGTAGGGGAGAGCGCTCACACAATTTAATTATTCTTATCCTTTATAACATATACGTCCTTTTTTCTTTTCAGACCTTATTATAATACTTTGTAAAATCTACACACTACAACAACTTTGAAATTATATAAAAATGCATTCCACATCCGTCTAGTGTTCGTTACGCAATTCTTTTATTAAATTACGCGTGACATCAAAGCTTCTTCAGATCGCAAAAATATGGAGAACGTAATGGCAATGATATTCGCCGCTAAATAAGGTATAAGCGGTTGTAACTCTCTGTAATGCGACGAAGCAATTTAACCGACTCGTACTGGTCTGCAATTTCTTTTGTTGACTTTGATATATTTACTACTTTGTATCTACAATTATATTTTACTGAGCTTTCTTATTTATGACCTTTATTTATTAATAGATGTATTTATATAGTAAATCGATGATAGACTTATTTTTGGAAACAAAAATAAATCATAATTAAAGGTATCTACTTCCTGCTTATGTACGAAAATTTCGTACTTTTTTCTGTAAAAAAGTTTCCTAATTAAGATAGAAATAAATATATAAATAAAATAACAGGTTACATATTTTCGGTGTAATTTCGTTAAAATATTACACATATATTTTTTAGAGTATATATATTGACATTACAACTTTTATATTTTATTTCCGGAATGTTTTCTAATATTTTATTCGTTATGCCTTTTATTATTCTTAGGAGCAGAAACCGTAAAATGCTATATTACTGAAAATCTTTCTCTTAATAATTTTACATTTATTTTTAATGGTAAAATATTTAATAATAACATTTAAATAAAAATAATAATATGCTGTATAAGTATCAACATTTATTAGAAAAAAAAATAGCGTAACAATCTTTTGATTGGAACGGGCATTTTGGAATAATACTGGCGGAAATGTACTAATAATATATATTAAACAGAAGAACGTAATAAAAAAAACGATCACCAAGGTATTAGTTAAATAGGTTCAATACGCCGTTTCGTTTATTATTAGAAGTCGCCTAAAATTAAGAGAAGTTAAATTTATGTAGCATTTAATTCAGTCTGTCGAGACACAGATGAGATTTATAGTCGTCGCGGAATTCCGAAATGATAAGTTATTCCGTGATTAACTGTATCAAATGGCTTCAGATTTGATAAATTGTTTGGTTTATTTTCTGAAATATTGCACTTACATCATAAAATTAGTTTGTTTGTTTGGACGCTTTAATTTCAGGAGTTAGAATTTGAAAATTTTGCACAAATTTTGATAACCTTTCTGGTTAAATACATATCAAAATCAAAGTAAGAGTTCATTAGAGTATGATGCCAAACACATATTGTATAAAGACTCAGTATACAAATAAAGGGAAACTGAAACTGAGATATGTTACAGACGGAAATATCCTTCTTAAAATATGGAGCAGCTGACCGACTAGAACAAAGGTCAGGCTCAACCAGATCAAGTATCTGGACCGGATCAGGATAGAATGAGGCATGCCAGATCCGGCAAGCTCCAACAGGACCAGGTCTGGTCAAGACAAGGATAGCCTGATGTAAAATATAATCAAGTATGGTAAGGCATACTGGATCAGGACCCGGTCCGGTCCAGATCAGGATAGCCTGATATAAAATATAATCAAGTATGGTAAGGCATACTGGATCAGGACCGGTCCTGTCCAGATCAGGATAGCCTGAAAGAAATTACGTGAACTGAGTCTGAATCGCGCTATTAATGTTTTTAAGCGCACTTAGTATATATACAGTTATCAGGACAGTCTACCAGGGAGTCCATTTCTACACAGTGGAACAGTCAGTAATAGGAAATAATTAATTAATAGTTAATTATTAGAAGTTAATAAATAAAATTTAATTAATAATAATAAATAATTAATTACATAAAAATAAATAAAAATAATTAAAATTTAAAGTAAAAACATAAATAAATAATACATTGGAAAAAATAAACGGAAATAAATATCAATTCGCATTTTTTTTTTGTTAAACAATCTTTTCAGGAATATACATTGGTGTTTTTTAAAAGGACTGGACCGAACCGTCTGATCAGGGTGAGATGAGATTTTTTGATCTGGACCCGATCAGGAAATCTCATCTCATCCTGATCAGGTCCAGGCCAATCATCTGCGTTACATGCCTTATCTAGTCCTGATCAAGCATGCCTGGTCCGGTCCTTCTAAGGAAGACGAAAAAATTTCTACTCGGGTGACTAAGGAAGTATCGAGGTTACCTTACCGAAGAGCACAGCTAAATAACACTTCTACAGTGTTATGTTCCTGTGACCAGAGCTCCAGGGGGGATTGGGGGTAGGGTCGGCAACACACATGTGATGCTTCTGGTATTGCAGGCGTCTATAAATAGTGTTATCGCTTTTGTGTAAAAATATACAGATATAAATAAAGCCAAAAATGGAAGTTCATACGTCGGTGCTGGCTGAAAGCTTGACGACGCGTCTGTGCAGCGGTCACAGTAC
Source organism: Melitaea cinxia (assembly GCF_905220565.1). Classification (NCBI taxonomy): domain Eukaryota; kingdom Metazoa; phylum Arthropoda; class Insecta; order Lepidoptera; family Nymphalidae; genus Melitaea; species Melitaea cinxia. Next base: position 14,778,124 of record NC_059403.1, read on the forward strand.
TGGCTGTTGCGCTAGCAGTCGCGAGCTCGATCCCATCTCATGGCATTGTCTAGACCATACAGATGTCTGCCGTAGTCTGGGCGTTTGCCCCTGTGTATAGAGTGTTTCCGGAGACAGGAGCTAATCCTACTAGGGGGTTTTGAGTGTGAGTAACGTGAGGTGTTGTTGACCGAATCAATTATTCATTTCGATAATTAATGAATATATTAAAGATAAATTATAATCAATAAATAAATGCCTCTAAATATACTCGCACTGCTTTACAACTATTATTACTGATAATTACTCGATATAGCATGGCCATATCTTAACTGATTTTTTTATCATAAAACAAGTTTAATTTAATGTTTGACTCGTACTTACATCGTACAATAATTGGTAGACGTTGATAAATGTAAATTTAAAAACTAATTATTTCAAGTGTTAATTAAGAGTAACATAGAATCGCTTTCGCCGAGACTGTTAAATGGACTTATTCAGAATATTGAAAAGTGATTAGCTTGACTAGCACGTTGGCGAAGCTAAACACGTGACCCACTTCTGAGTGGGTTCCAGACCCACGTTCTGCAGCAGTGGTTGTGGCGTCCATTCCCGCCAGAGTCTGGGTGTAATATATATTTATTTGTATATGTTGTATTTATGTGTATGTTTATCAAAAAAATATGTAGCTGTATCAGTTGGCTGTGAGGTATTATAACACAAGCATTAATTTGCTTGCTTTAGAAACAGACGTTCTAATTGGTATGGTCGTTTTAATTAAGCCTATTACTGCCCACTGCTAAACTTGACCACAGAATTTAATAGTTTTTATTTATTTGGGGACACTACATCAAAGGGCATCAAGGTGTTAGTGGTACTTCAGACCAGCAGTCTTAGGTAAGATTAGTCTGTAGACTTTAGCAACTGGTCCAACATTGATGGTTACTTTTTTTTGTAAAATTAATATTCGTTACATCTTAATAACTATAGCATTTTACTCGATATTGATGTCACTTGAAAACAAAATCTATTTTACTTAAATCATCACTTTTTTAATTTTTGTGTGTAAAATGTATCTATAGCCAGATACATTGAAAATATTGTTCATCAAGAGCTTTGAAAATATGCTATAACAACATTCGAACCAATCAAATAATCAATCAATCAATATTCGATAGCCTGTGACCAATAAAGTAGAATTATTACGTGTTACTAAAGTTATAACGTTTTTCATTTTTATGTAATAGAGGGTAAGTAAATACATACACTTTTAGTGCTATAATAATTATTTTCAAAACTACAGAACAATGTTTGTGACGCCTTGAAATTATACGTTGTTCTTGTAATAACGATACATTTTTCGGGTTATGTAAGACGATCCATGGAGAAGAAGTCTGGCCTTTTCGCCGAATCCAGCCGGTCGCTGGAGGGATCCTGTTGCCTGCAGATCCGGGACCCTCCAATTAAAGCGGCTGAAGGCTCCCGCAGGGGTTTGGTGGGTATTGCACCCCCAAGTGCTGAACCCGACATATGGTCCAGGACTGCCTACCCGGGCGTCCTGGATATCACCCGTAAATGGGTTTCCCTGCGATACCAAAAAAAAAGGGTTATGTAAGACGATGAAATTTGAGCATATTTAAACTAGTTGCGTGTCAATGAACACGAAACGACGAACCACGAAGATCAAACGTCAGATTTGATTACAGTAGAGGCGTTTGATTGCAAACGCTTATTGCGTTGATACTAACGGCAAACATTTTCCGTTTTGTTGGTCGTAAAAAAAAAGAATCACAAAAAAGTGTGTGTCAGCTGCAACCACCGCCTGGAGTTTACAGCTTCAAAACGATTACCGTGATATTTAAAATATACGTATTTCTCTCGGGCAAGAGACGTTATACAGTACAACGTCATCTCCAGGGTAGGTTACAACGGTACGGTTACGGTACAATGTCATCTCAGCGCTGGTGAAAACGTGACGAGAGTCTTACGAAAAGTGTGATAGGGTGAAGCGAACAGAAGTTGAGAGGGAGATATAAGTTAATAAATGATATTACAAAAAACAAGCAAATACGACTGTTTATTTTTAACAGCTCATATTTGTAGACTAAGGTATAATATCTGTCTCCCATTTAATATTTCTCGACTCAATTTTATTTTTCTTAATTATTTGAATACGCAAAGTATTACTGCCTCTTCTGGTTCAGAGTGTTCACTTCTTTTGTTTGTTATACATAAAAAGTTAATAAAATAAACAAAAAAGTTAATAAATAAATAAATTATAAAGCTGTTTTAATAACACCATTCAAAAGTGTATCGTTAACTTTTTATAGCTGCGGTCATCTATAACGTAAAATACTTAATGTAAATTATATTTTATTTTATAGGAAGCCAACACAATATATACAATTTTATTGATAAAGAAATAACAGTATAATAACTTTTAATTATACATTGCAATTATATACCTCAACATATCTTTGGAAATGTTATTATAAAGAATAGAAAAAAATCTACGTCAGATAAGAGAAAAAGAAAATAGTTATATTAACGTTAAAGAAGAAGCAAACGTTACAGAACGTAACGGTATTTTAAAAATGTCTCAGAATGTTGTATATTATAATTACCTCGATGGACGGTCAGCCTAACACTAATACCGGGTTTTTACATGGTGACAGTTTGAGTGATCGTGGGCGGAGGGCGTCTATCCTGATGTCTTTGCCATTTTCAATGTATACTTTTTTCCAGATAAAAATAGGATTGATATATCTTTAATGTTACCTAACTAATCAACGTTACTCGTCGGTAACTAACGCATTTTGTAAACGTTAAAAATTATCGCGATACCCTTGTGTATGTTCTACATAAATTCAATATTATTATATTTTACGTCTACTTTATATCGTCTAAAGTAAACTCAATGTTTTTAAATTTCAAATCTATATATTAATACGTGAAGTAAAAACTTTGTACCCCTTTTTACGAAATTTACGACGGAGGTGTATGAAATTTCGCACACTTATAGTTTATACTAGCTGTGCCCGCGGCTTCGCCCGCGTTGAAATCAGTGTGTCACAACGTTTTCCCAGTAAACTTCCAGTGAAGCTCCCGTCAAAATCGGCTTAGCCGTTTCGTAAACCTTCCTGTTGAAGCCCTCTCCCCATTGGTGAAACCGCATGAAAATCCGTTCAGTAAATTTTGAGGGAATCGATCACATACACTTTTGGGGACTTTGTTTTATAATACACTAACTGTTGCCCGCGACTACGTCCGCGTGAAGCGCGCGTCGTGTCGTACAAAATGGTTCGTTGAATTCCTCAGAATTGTGGTATGAAATAATGTAGTAATAATATAGTATTGTAGTGTAAATATGTTTACAATATAGGTACTGTATGCAATTTAGTTTTTATAGTTTATATAAAGGAGTGCAGAATGCTTAATTTTTTTTTAAATTATGCGAAAAAGTATATTAAATCAATAAAAAATAACTACACACATAATTGAATGATTTTAAAAAAGGTTCTTTATTTTCATTTTTTTTTTACTTAAATTTTTAATTATTGTCGAATTTCGATCTCTGGACGACCACTAGTATGTAGAATTAACCTATCTTCAATGGTTATTCGTTTTTTTTTGTAATTAACATAGTAAAGGTAAGCGAATGATTATGAAATAAAATGAAATTGAAATGATGGAGTTTTTCAGGCTACTATATACTTTTTTAAAACAGCTTTAAGCTAAATTTATGTCCGTTAAAAATATTGTTAATTCAAGCAAAATTCCAGAAGCACAAGTTTGCTTACAAATATGTACATTTGTCGATTATTATCATCATCGGCTCTATGAGAGTTTTTGTGATTTATTAATTGTCATTGGGATTTTTGAATTGTTATGGATTTAGAACTTTTTCAATTAAATCAAAAGAAGGTGAAGAAGTACTTTTTTCAAAAATTAATTTGTTTGTTTGTTTAGTGGTATTGTAATTAACAATTTCTTTTTACCTCGACCAGTGCGTATGTGTTTTATTTTGACGTAATGGCAATTTAGTTGTATTGACACTATCTCGCAGCTTAGCCTGGGTTGTCATAGGATTACACTATTGTTGACACGTAATGATGGTTGATTATTATTGATGGGAAAACACAGCAGAAACATCTCTATTACTTATGTTCTAATAAAGACACCGTTAGAATATAAATAGGACATGCAACGACGTGTTACTTATAATTGAGCTGTAAACATCAGTTGTGTAAACATAATAAAAGCTTTGCGTCGATCGTGATAAAATTGTTTACAATTTAATAGATAAAGTTAAAAGGAATTGAGTGGTCACGACGACATTTAAAAATAATTATAACGTAACGTGTTGAACACATATTTTTAATTTATATATTTAATATAATTGTACATGAGCGTGACGAACAGTTATTACCGACAGGAGCGTTAACGAAGTTTTTTTCTTTAAGTTAATAATTATAATATATATCCACAGATAATGTAAAATATACAAGAAGTTTTTATTATGTAATAAGTATTCATTTTAAAATAAAGTTATTTATAATTGAAATTTGCTATTAGTTATTTGAATTTGAGATTGTTTTAGACGCCGCGTTGGCGCAACGGTCACAGCACTGGTTTCTGGTTTTTTATTAATCAAATGGTCTAAACACAATGCTGTCAGCTTTCCTAGCTACCTGTCACAACTTACCTCAGTGGTAGGAGAAATGTGACAGAAAAGGTAGTATCAATTATTGGCAAAATTCTCAGAAACAATAATATTTTAATTCATTTTGATAATTGTTTTTAAAAGGGAAGGAATGACACTATATCAAATCACATAAGTCACAACTGTTCAGAACAGAATTTTTTTAAGCGATACATGTCCTTTAAAGTATAAACTGTCACAACGCTCCTAGGTCTCCCCTACTCTGTACTGTTATTGACACAAGCAAAGAGAAGCCAAATGTGTGTCCTAAAACTGTCAATTTCTAAACGAATGTTAATATTAAGAAATAGGTGATCAACTAAAAACCCAACGAACTTCTTACGGCATATTTAATTTTCGCGCATATTACCGCTTTTTTTTTTAATTTTTTTTTTATACAAACCTTGTGCTTACCATAACGAATCCAAATGTAATGAAATCAAACACCTTAGTATATACTGATTCCATTTTCATTAATTTATTATTCAATATTGCTATAAATAATTACAGAGCAAGCTAGCGTTGGCTTCTTGTATATATATAACGTCGTCGTTTATGAACCGATTTTGATAATTCTTTTTTTGTTGGAAAGGAGATATCCCAAGTGTGTATACTATGATAAGGAAAGGAGGATCTGACGATGGAATCCCAGAGAAATCGAGGGAAACCCTCAAAAATCGTAGTGACGACTTTCTTTCTTCGTTTAAAACACAATTATCGTATAAAAAAGTGTGTGTACTTATGTATGCACGTAAGAAGTTATACTTCATTGGCTAGCTAACTTCACGTTGCTAACAACTATTTCATTGACAAGCTAACTTCAGGGGGTCCGTTTTTGTGACGGTGGTCGCGCGCATCGTAAAAATTTACTCTCATCATTTTTTTCTAACGTGCCAAAAGAACCTATAACTTCAATAGAAATCACAACACAAAAAAGTTATCCATTTTGATGCATTCGTTTGGAAGTTATTCGCGTATATAGTGAATGATATATAGGGAATTAGCGATTCATTTTTATTTGTATACAATTAATACTATATCGAAATAAATATTTTTTTTTAATATTTAAATGCAAATCTTTTAACTGAGCTATTACTTAACCAGACTATGTAGTTCTCGAGTGAATAAAAATTAAATATAGGATTTGAGTTACTGTTTTTTTTAAATTAAATATACATGATTTACATCCCTTAACGTCTATATCTTCAGCTGGGAAGCAAACCGGGTACCTTAATCACGTGCGACAAGAGCTCGCGGCGAGCACTAAGTTATCGTCGGCGTTATAAATCAAGCATAGTGATTAAAACTCTGTTAACAACGACAGCTGTAATGGTAGCGGTGCTTCTAAACTCTAATTGTGGTGTAATTTGCATTTTGAGCTACAATTCTTTATTGTGTCATCATTAGCTACAGTTTATTCATCAATTAGTAACATTTTAATGCTTAAACGCTGTTAAATGTTAAGATTCCATTTTTTACATTTGCCGCTTAACCGAAGGTGAGAATTATAAATGTTTTCCGCTTAATGGCCTTATTTCGAAATATATTTTTTTAAATTAAAGTACAGAAATAACCAGATCGTAATTCTTACAGCCAAAAAAAGGTAATAAAACGGATAAAATACATATGCCGGTTAAGGAATTCTTGTCACTAATTGTAATGTTCACTACATTCAATAATCAGAACATTTATTAAAAGGATCTCAGTAGTTATTTATTTTTATGGAACATTTTCTTTTTGGGTAGAAGATTCGGTATTCGTCTACACCGTGATAATGAAACACGTGACGAACGGTTATATCCAAAACACAACAATATAATAGTGATCTAATTAAATTTAACATTTATATAAAAAGTCTTTAATAGTCGAAGCGTTCAGTTGATGTGAGATTGACTTAGTGTTAAGATTTTGATTTAGTTTTTGAGTGAAGATAACGCATAAAATAAAGCTAAGAGCGTTCGGAAGTGTTCATTTGTAATTAACACATTGTAAATATATCATCGATGTTGGTAGGTCGTTGAATTGAAAATTTACGAGTACAGCTAAAGCAATAAGTAAATAACATTACGTTACAAAAGGACATTTACGCAGGAAACTGACCATATAGATTTAATAAAATTAGTATTTTAAGCAAATCTGGAATATAATAGTAATTAGCTGTTGCGTTAGGTTATTAAAAATTATAATGATTAAGTTGATGCAGTTTCAATTGCTACGTTATTATTTCAGCTCTCAATTAATCTTATTGCAATCTTTTAATTATTTTTAAATTGTCAATAAGTCTTAAATAAACAATTGCGCACAAATCGCGATGGTCATGCATGATCGGATTATACCTTAAATGATGTTAATAATTTCAGCAATAGTCTTTTGCGTTTTATATCTGAATCACTGGTTCATTGGTGTTACTAGTGTGATAAATAAATAATGTCTTTATATGTAGAGATTAAATAAATACGAGATAATAAAATAGACGATGTTTAAAGCTGAAACGATTTTCTTTGACATTTTATAATGCTGATCCGATAACAGGGGTACGATGTTTACGTTGGTACCTATTGGAGGCGTTTAGGAATATTTAAGACCAAAATGTCAAGATGCCGAGCGAAGATTAGCGAAAGTTATCGCGTGGGCATTCAACACTTGTTTGCTTTGTATTGTGTGGGTATTCTTTGATATGATATTGATCATTTTCTTTATGTCTCGATACAATAGGGAAAAAGACTTTGATAGCATCATATGTCGTATTAAAAAAAAAACATCCAATAACTTTAGATAAAATTAATTTATAAAATAATAATAATAAAAAATAATAATCTTTGTTTCTGGACTAGCCCATATAGTGTTAGTAACAATGTTTCTTATGATCTAGTGTTAGTACAATAATAACATTTAAAATTATTACATTTTTATATTTATAATTTGAATAAATCATCATTTCACATGGAGTTTCATTAAATGTCGCAGCATTGGACTCCCCCATCTATCTATAAACACTTTCAGAATATTAAATATTTAATAATAATAACTTAGAATTATGTTTTGTTTCTAAATTAAACATATTTTGTACTTATATTTTATACATTATATAAATGTATCTTCGTTGGCAGATTGAGACCCAGACCACCGGTAGTTAGGGCTCCAGAATGAGGAACTTCGTCACAATGGACGCCATTTTTTTAAGTTTTTCCTTATCATCCATTATATTAAAACAAATTGAAAGTAAAATGAATGTAGTATCAATATATATTACAAACCTTTTAATTAAGCTTCTATGGGCGACACTGGCGAAGGAAACTATATATTTTTGCCTTTTCTGCAAAAGCTGTACCCTTTTTACCCGACTGCCAAGGAAGGGTTATGTTTTTCGCGCGTATCTTGTATGTATGTATGTATGTAATATTCTTTACTACCTCATATTTCCAGAACCACTGAACGGATTTACATAATTGAGGTATCGTTAGGTTCGTCTTAGCTGCCCAAGTGTTCTTAGATAGGTGACATTAAAAAAAATCAAACATGGCGGCTGCGCGAAGCCATTGTAGTTAATGAAAAAAAATTTTTTTTTCTCGAATACTACAATATGGGTATCAAATTGAAGGGCACAATACAAGGATTTTAAAAAGGTATATCATGATTATTATTACCGTAATACTAATAAAGAAATACAATATTAAAGTTTAAAATATGTGGACTTTGCTCTTACCCACGCCTATGCCATGCCAAACTCGCCTCCTAGGCGACGATCAACTTCGGGGTGTAGCCTTTCTAATAAAATACAATGGTAGAAAAAAAACATACAATTAAAATTACAAATAAAAATTAATAAATGTCACACCAATTTACAATTACATTAATAAAATCAATAACAAATATATAATACCAAATACAAACAAATAATTTTAATAATAATTTCATTATATTAAAACTAATAGTTGTTGACTTAAGCAGTCACCTATTTGCTACAGGTCAGGCTTACGTTGCTTTGAGCAGAGTGAGATCTTTTTCCGGGCTTGCTATCAGTTCTCTTGACCCTAAAAAATTACTTAATCAACCACATGATATAAACTGTTTTAATGAATTGAACCGATTACGTAATTTGTCTGACTAAAAAAACATAAATAAAATAATAATTAAAAATAAACAAAAAACCCGCCTGCGTGAAGAATAACTAATAGAAAATCAACTGAAAAAGCTGGAACAAGATAAAAATTCAATATGCACACAAAGTCAGCGAAATAAATAGAAACAATATCAAACATTTTGTGCTGTACATTTAAAATATATTAATACGGTAGTCCTTCGAAACTTTATGCAACGTCGTAGATAATATGCAGTCGGAGGCATGAAATTGAAGGATAAGTCAAATCATTCTCTCTTTGTGCATGTCTCCGACTGCATGTTATGTACGACGTTGCATAAAGTTTCGAAGGACTACCGTATTAATATATTTTAAATGTACAGCACAAAATGTTTGATATTGTTTCTATTTATTTCGCTGACTTTGTGTGCATATTGAATTTTTATCTTGTTCCAGCTTTTTCAGTTGATTTTCTATTAATATGTACGATTTTTATTTTTGTGTTACCCACAATTAGGAATTCTAAACATTTTTGAATATCATATCAAAAATTGACCGCTCCAGCGGGATTCGAACCCGCGTCTTCGACATACCGTGTCGACGCTCTAGCCAATTAAGCGTCGACACGGTATGTCGAAGACGCGGGTTCGAATCCCGCTGGAGCGGTCAATTTTTGATATGATATTCAAAAATGATTTTCTATTAGTTATTCTTCACGCAGGCGGGTTTTTTGTTTATTTTTAATTATTATTTTATTAACTGATCTTCTATATATAACAGTTCTACCTACCTCTACCATGGTGGATAATTTTTGCTTCCGATTAATTAAATTAATCGGGATTATTAATTAAGGATGCCATCAAAAGGTACCAATATTACTTAGTATCAGTTTTGGGGTTCATAATTCTAGCTAAAAATTTATATTAATATTATTATTATTTTATGTATTGATTTTATTTATAAAGGCGTACTGAAATTAAAAAAAAACCCCGATTCTTAACTGTCATTTTACCGCGTTATATCGAGTTTTTCTAAGTTTATCAAATATCTAATTTCTAATAACAGGATGTATTTGCTAGTTTTGCGTGGTTTAGGTTAATAACGTTCAACGATTTGATTAATAACCGTAGATAATGTCGTGCATACATTAAGCAATTAAACCCTTACCGATATTTGTTACAGATTAAGTAACAAATTGCTTTTAAAATAACAGATCGATGCTATCACTATTTCCTACACTCATTTAATACTATATTCTTATTTCAAGGATATATTTTTCTTTATTCTAATCTAGATCTGTCTGGTTACATTTTAAACTGAACGATGGTTATCTAATCTCCTGTCCCTTGGGCGTAGGTACAGACTGTCTTATTTGTTCTTCTTGTTTTTAATGCTAGAATTATATATATATATATATGGTGCGTGGAATCTATAACTAGTTGACCTCATGGACGTTATCTTGCGAAGTTAAAATATTTGTACCTTTTTTGGAATTTTCTCAAAGTTGGATTTAATATTGTTTTCAAAAATCAATTCATATAATAAAATGTGACGGATTGCTGTCGGTACATGGAGGATATATGAGAAAAAAAAATATTATTGGGACCTTTATCAACACAAATAGCACCAAAAACAATGATTGTTAGAATTTTTGTCTGTTTGTCTGTGTTTTTGTGTACGCTAATATCAGAAACATCTGATCTGATTTAGACGTGGTCACTATTATATTACAGTAAGCTATACTTAACATTTAATGTTTGTTTCATGTCAATCGGTTCATAAGTAAAAAGTTACCCAAAATACCCAAAAGACGGTGTTTAAAATCCAAAATAAACCACGGGATATATCCAAAAAATGCCGTTCTAAGTCAATATCACACAGACGAAGTCGCGGGCATAGCAAGTATAAACTATAAAATAAAAGGTTATGCTTTCATTGCTCGCGTGTCACTTTATATGCGACTTTCCATTCGCCGCTGTATACAATAATATATAGTTAGTAGTAAGATATTTGTAATCTAGTAATTAATGACTTTCATGTCGTATCTTTTTTAATTCTTCACTTTCATTTTTGTACGGTTAGGAACAGTCAAAAATAATTGTAAAAATGAAAATTATACAAAAGAAAATAATTTTAAAAGGGTAAGCATGTGAACACGTTAAGTTTTTTAAATTGAATAATATTTATGGCCTAATGTTCTTCAACGTTTATTATTGTCCCATTAATAAAATTGTTTATTTTTGTAATGTTTGCGTGTCCAAAACATTTCATCTAAAGGTTAACATATACAAACAAAGCATATGGCAATTAATTATAACGATCACTGAACTAAATTCCTTTATTCTACTTTATTTCGATAAATATAGAGATCGTTTTTGTTTGTGCAACTGTGACCACACACCGACACGACACCTGTGTTCTTTACTGTTCTAACCAAAGGTGATAACACAATTAGTTAGTATCTGTGTTTTTTTACTTTTTTATTATACCCGCTAGTCCATAAATACGTTTTTTATGTTACGATCTCCTTTGCGTGGGACTCTTTTTGAATTTTAATTTCAATATTTCTTTTTTACTTAAAAGCAATGTTCTATTGGAACTTTTTCAGCAAACAAAGACCCAAACAACCACCATATGTAGTATGAGATCAAATCGAAATTAATTTCATGGATATTTGTATTCATTACACGAATCTACCGTGATATTAAATTTGCCTCAACGTTATCAATACATCTTCGATAGTTATAATTCACGTCCAACTGTCCATCATACAGAATTGGACCGAGATATTATAATCAGATGACATCTACGTATCATTGACCAAACAATGGTTGATAACTGGTTTTATTCTTTATTAAATGTAAGCGACTAATACATATCTAATGCAAGCTGTTCACCTGTATACATACATTTAATTGATTATTATTGAATACTGTACACGAACTCACATTTGTTTCTCTAATTGAGTACTATGCTTTCAATGGGAATTTATGTTATATGCACGCGGTCTCCACTCGAGGACACGTCTGTTCCAACAGCCATCGGTCCTGCGACACAAGTGATCAGCGCACTGCCACTTCAACTTGCTAATTCTGTGGGTTATGTCGGTTACTATATACCTACATAGATATTATTTTCCTTTGAAGGGCGAATCTTAAATAACCATGGCGGTCGTTGTTTAATAGATTAACAGATACAACTTTAATTACATAATATATTCGTTGGCCTACTTGAATACTTCAAATATTTTAATCATTTGTCAAACAAATATTGTGAATATTTGTTAGGCAATTTGATCTTTTATAAATATCATTATGCTAATTGTGCAGCAAAAACAAAATATTTAATGATTTTTTTTGTCGATTATTTTAATTTAACGGGCTAACTTATTTATCATGGTTTGGTGTCAGTGAAAGATTAGACCTTAAAGTTAAGTTCTTGGACTACATTTTTGGGCATAAAAAATTAGTATCTACTTCACGTTTCCGATCGACGGATTAACGTAGATAATGATGCAGTAACGTAGTACCAACTTGTGATGCTGCACATTTTTTTACATATAATAACGCGTACCAATTACGAACCATCACGATTAAGCCTGAAACATAAACTGCGGGACATATACCTCTTTTTCCATGCAGGAGAAGGAATGGTGCTTAATCTACCGCGCTGGTTAACTGCAAGTTAGCGGATATATTCCTTACTATGAGTAACAAACGCTATCAGGTCAGGTATATGATAATAACCGGGACCAAATATTAATGTGCTCTCCAGGCGTGGTGGGGAGACCCACGAGGACAGCTTGCGAAGTATATACAGGCTCAATTGTTCACACAATATCAACATAAACATTTTCTTTTTATATCTATACATTATGTACATATAAGTTTAAATTAAAGAAAATCACCACATTATTGGAATATTTTAATTATTACCCTTACATTACATTATCAATAACAAACTGACACAGTATTTAGCAGACTTAAATGAGTAGCAATCTCATACACCACAGGTTAGTGCAGAAGCGAGTAAAGTAGGGATTTTAGTAGTCTGTAACGCGGGTATCGTGGGGTGTGATTGATGTTGCTTGTAGGATGACTACGCGACCAGAAAGCCTGACTACAAAGTATTTATGAAAAAACGGCTACTCATTGCTTTTATTATTTCAAAACGTATTCGAACATAAATAAAAATACTATATCATAAAAATGTGTTAATTATCTATTCGACAGCTGTCTTTTGCTTTCTGATTTAGTTTACATATTTTTGACATTAAATCTATATTGTATTACCATAAAGCTATTTTAGATGAAATAAAATGAATAAACATGTATAAATGTATGTAATTAAAAAGAAGAAATACATATATTTAAAATAGATTCGTCAATAAATTTAAACAAATTCCAAAGTATTTTAATACAAATGTTTTAAATAATATTAGTAACAAAAAAGGTATTCAAAACGGATTTATGTTAATTTATAATTATGGTAATGACAGACATTAATTCGATTTAATTTGGAAACCATTTTATTGATATGTGAAATAGGTTTCTATTAAGATTTTTTTCGCGTTGATTTTTAATATTTGTGAGCTTGGGTGCCACTTAAAACTTTATACAGATACTAGCCTACCCGGCAAACGCCATATATATTATATATTAACCCTCTGAATGCTCCTCCCCTTCTAACTTAGGGGAATGAAAACTAGATGTTGGCCGATTCTCAGACTTACCCGATATGCACACAAAATTTCATAAAAATCGGTCCAGCCGTTTCGGAGGAGTATTATAATTAACATTGTGACACGAGAATTTTATATATAAGAAGTTTTTACTATGGTTATATGGTTGTGTCAACGCACTACGTTAATTATTATTGGTGACATAATTTGATTCATACGATTCAGCCTGTAACATCCCACTGCTGGGCATAGGCCTCTTTCACTATGTAGGAGAAGGATCGGAGCTTAATCTACCACGCTGTTCCACTGTGGGTTGGTGGATATGTTCCCTACGATGAGTAACGATCGCTATTAGGTGTACTCGTGTATAATGATAACAACCGGCACAGACAGCTTGACGTGCTCTCCGAGGCACGGTGGGGAGACCGACAAGGACCGAGATCCAAACCGGAAAGAAATATTTATACAAATACACATATCCATCGTGATATATTTGATTTATAGCTACATATTTTATATCATACATGTAAAGTATGAATAGTTGATAATTTATTAAAAACCTTTTAACGTATAACAGGATCCAAGCATATTTGAAAAAAAAAAATGTTTAAGTATGTACCTGCAGTAAATTGTAACTTAAAGCTTAAGTAATTTTTTTTAAATTGACTAATTGTAAAATTTTTAGAGTCAGAAAAATCTAACAATAACACTATTTGTATTTACTTACATTTTAAATAATGACTTATTCGGCTTAAGTAATAAGTGAATTATATAAATAATCTGCGAATACCCGTGACAATAACTTATGATAGAAACTAATTCAACAAAATACTAAAACATTCAAATATTTAATTTTATGATAAATAGTAAAAACTCAAAAAGTAAATAGATTATAACAGTTATTTTGTTCCTATTATGTCAAATGATGGTCACCCTACAAGTGCAACGCAGCAGGAGCCAGAGGCCAGAGGTAAATGGCTGCCAACTTTATAACACGTTTGAGACATATAACGCCGCTTTTATGCAAATAACCGCTTCAACACAATTCGTGACTCTCGTTGAAAGCTAGACGTAATTAGTATTTAAATTGCTTGCCCGGAAACCGTTTAAAAATTCCTACTGGAGGTTAAAATAGATTAATTAGATCTGGTTTTCGTGTAGGTAATTAGATCAGACGAGATTGGTTACAGTAGCGAGTTTTGTGAATGTTTTTAACCTTAGCTTTACTATGCATTAATAAATGTCCATTGATTTGAAATATAGGCGGCGGTTATGTTTTATAAATGAATCTTTTATTATTTTTTCTATGATAACTAAAGACTTGCGTTGTCTTCAACGACGATTTGTTTTTATTAATTCACAACGTCAAAGAAAATATAGGACAGGTCTTATTCGTTATATAAAACGTTTCGTCGATGTGGCAATTTTTTAGTATAAAGCTAAACTCTAAAAGGACAAATAAAAAAAACGTGTGTGCTTTAAACTAAACGAGTGATTTAAAACTTATTTAGCAATAGGCCTGTGCAATAAGCATGTACTTTGTCTTAGATATATAACATTAACAAACACTACTTGCTATGAGAGAGATTACGTGCTGTGTGGCTACGGCACTAAAGAATTTAGCCACCCCCTCTCTTCCCGTGGGTGTCGTAAGAGGCGACTAAGGGATAACAAGGTTCCACAACTATCTTGGAACTTAAGAAGCCGACCGATGGCGGGATAACCATCCAACTGCTGGCTTTGAAATACACAGGCCGAAGACGGGCAGCAGCGTCTTTGGTGCGACAAAGCCAGTACTGCGGTCACCAACCCGCCTGCCCAGCGTGGTGACTATGGGCAAAACACATGAGTTCACGTTATTTTTGACGTAAACTTGTGGAGGCCTATGTCCAGCAGTGGACTGTATAGGCTGTAATGATGACTTGCTATGAGAGGAAGAGAGAAAGAAAATATGAGCTCACACCTCTCTCTCTCTTGTTCCGTTCGCCTCGTCCGATCACACTTTTCGTAACGCTCTCGTCATGTATTCGCCAGCTTACTCCCCAAGTAAAGGTGCGTATAGACGTTTTACTTCAAAAAGCCATAGGCGATCGAGGTGCAACAACAGTTTGTGATTTTACCAAATATTAATAAAATGTTAACATGTTTGTAGTAGCACCAAAATATATTTGTTTAAGAAATTACCATCAATATGCCATACATATCTTTATCTACTGACAAATAGTTCATGCAAATTCACTACAACGAAATAATGAGTCACAATATAATTGAAATCGCAATAAATTAATTACGAATGCAAAGCAGCTGAAATCCGACAGTGGTACACTGATTAGTCATCGTTCGAACTCTTGATGAGAATTAGGGCTGTGCTTAGGTAAGTAGTCTGTTTTATTTTTCGTTGTATTATTACAGATAAGATATTTAGTTTATGTTTTTTAATTATACTTTTACAGATACGAAATGGTCAAAAGACGGGATAGAATTATTAATTGAATTATTTTGCGTCCATTTTTATTTCTAAAAATGTGATACACATATAATGTAGGTATAAGAAAATTTAAGTTTACAAATAAATAAAAAGAAAAAATACAGAGAGAGATAAAGTCTGGGAACTCATGCAAAAGTTAATATATATTAAGTTAGCCATAAAGAGTTACTGCTAACTTATATTATACTTATATCTTACACAAACTAGTGAATGGAACTGTGGATAGTTCAGAACTCCTAAGCAAAATTTCAATTAACGTTCCCTCTCGCATACCACGATATCCCATTTCACTATTTGCTTACAAAATCCAGAGAACAAATCTCGGTTATTATTCCCTCATCCCTAGACTGAGTAGGCTCTATAGAGTATTTACAGTTAAAAACGAGTCATTAGACAACTTTGCAGATAACCTAGCTGTATTTTTGAAGAAACTATTAAAGTCATTTTATTCCTCAAATCAAAAGCTAAGTAGCACTAATATTAATTTATAATAGTAATAGTTATGTATTTAGTTCTTTATTTTGTATATATTTTTTTGTTTAAATCTTGTATGTTCAAAATCTTTTGAATAGGCAGACGACTTAATTGTCAAAGCGGATGCTGTAACTACCGTTAAGAGAAATTATACTTATATATTTAATACCTTGGTATATAAATGATTGTAATTTTTTTTAAACATGTAATTCTGTTGGTGGTTCTTACTAAATAAATAAATACTGTAATTTTTAAATAAAGGGCGATTAAAGCAACATAGTCGCTAGTGGCTAGCTACCGACAGCTGAGTACACATTGCTTCAGTATAAGTAGATAGAGCAATTAAAAAACCACTCACAAATTATACTTATAATCATAGGATAAGGGCCATATTTAAAGGAAATATGTCATCCGTCAACGGATCACTCATCGTCAGCTGTCACACGATATGTAATTGTATGTGTAACGTCAGCTATTGTCACGTCACTTGTATAAAACTCAAAATAACTTAGTTTAAATGTTTTTAAGATAGTTGCAAAAGGTATATTTCACTATTATTTAATAAGTTAAAATGTCGGTTGCTATTTAGTTGTATGTAATTACGAATGTCTGACATAATTCTACTTCGAAGTACTAATTTATGCAATTTGTTTTACAGAATAAGAACAATTTGTTTATTTTTCTGTATATAGTTTTTTAAATTCTCATAAGAACGTGCCTCGCAACTAATTTCCAAAGCATATATTTTTTTAATCTATATTTTCGATTACAGGCTATAACAGGCTTGAGAAGGATAGAACAATTTTTTTTCAAACGACTTAATTTTGATAAACACAATAAGGAAAATAAATATTGACAAACTTAGAATGTTACCTTATCGTACTACATATTCTTAATTTTATTTTATAAAAAGTAAACACGATATTTTACCATTTAAAGAATTTAAACTTAATAAGCGATAGCTCACATTTACATATTAAATATTAGAGCTACAATCAATAAAATCCGTTATTTTATTTTAAATTTCGAAGGCACGAAATTAAAAATAAACTAAAACGTTAATCTGTTTTTATTATTAGTCAAAATAAATTTTATTTTTATTTATAAACAAAAGCTTCAATATAACCTTTCACATTTATTATCATCGTCATAAAAATTTAATACTAGAATAATAACGGACTTTCATACTTTAGTTTTTTTAAAAGTTAGGTTAGGTTAGGTTAGTTTAGTATAATTTAAAAAATACTCAAAAATCGTTACAAATCTACACCAGAGGAGAATTTCGAGCGTGTTGCTGACCCTACCCTCGTAGATAACACGACGCACCCCTAAGAGTTTTCAGTACTTATTTCACCACGAAATACTATCTGAGAGAAGTGTCAATCAGATTAATGTAATAAAAGAAGTAATTATCAGGCTGTGACCTTTTGTATGATAGTGGTAATTTCCCAACCGTTCTACTCCATACGTTGACTAAGGTATTTTCTACTGAACTTTGTCTCAATGAAAATGTATGTTGTTATTAATCAAAGCTCAATTGCACAGCCCTAATCGATGAGAATATTAATTGTCGGTATCAGTACAAGCTGATTGAAATGTTACCCATTACCGGTTTTCTTACCAGTATGCTCGAAATTCTCAGATTAATAAAACAATAGATTCAGGATTAGTGCATAAATATCTCCTCGACTTACTAATTCAAGACGGGATATTCGAAATTGTTAATTAACATGATTTACTCAAACATAGAAGTTTGTGTTAGTCCATTTCTTGTTTATTATCTGTGAGTAATGCTTATTTCATACTTCTTAGTATTGTTAAGATATATATATTCTATATGTTAAAGAATTTGATTTAATAGTGATTAGAATTGAGCATCCACAAATGTTTGTCAATTCCTACGATAGTCAACTTAGTGTCTGTGTTGTCACAATACGTATACTCGTATAAATATTACACCCACTGAGGTAGTGCGCAGTAGGGAATTTTCTGCTCGAAATATGAAGCAGCTCAACTAGGATAGTATCTCGAATTTATGGAAGTTTTGTGTGTCTGTTGGTGAGTAAGGTGACTAGAGCTCCTGGGTGGAATTGAGTATAGGGTCGGCAACACGTTTGCGATGTTTCTGGTGTTGCAGACGTCTATAAGGTACGGTAATCGCTTACCATCGGGTGATCCGTAAGCTTGTTTTCCGACCTAGTTGTAACAAAAAAACACCCAGATTTGCGGTAGGAACTTGAATTACGATTCTGGAGTTCAAAAGTTAAGTTCATATTAACTACCTATCTATAAGACGTTATATGACGTGTTGTTAATTACCGTCTAGCTCAGTTCTTATAAATAATACTAGATATCAAAAAAGTTCTTCAGCTTTATAAATATAAAAATATAGACGACAATAACTTATTGGCTATGGCTTTTTGTTGCATCAAGTTACGACAATTAATTCAAGCAGTATAAACAATTAGGCTTCAGACTCGTTATCAACCTTTAATAGCCACTTACGCGTTTTTACTACATAATATTTCACTGCAAATACGCAATAATGCAACAGAAGCTAGAGGGAATCATAAATATACAACATAAATATGTTTAATTGATTTCATATACGACGACTGCTTATTTTAAATTGAATAATGATTGTAATATCTCAGTAAGCCATCTTGGCGTTTATTTATAAACCATTAAGTATTGATTTGGTATTTATTATCTAGAGGGCGTTTAGTATTTCGAGATGGAAAACAAATGTATTTTCAATAAGTCATAAATAACAGAAGTAATAACTACAGGACTTTTAAATAGTTCTATTTCCTGGCATACGGATTTTACTTCATGTAGAAGAGATTCAATTTAAGAATCGATGCGTAAATTACTTGTCTGCGCAGATTGGCGGATATAAACGTCTGACAATTTTCTTGAATTATTTTTATACATTATTCTTTACTTCCACACTTTGATGATGGTGTCGCAGTGGACACAACCACTGGCTGTTGCGCAGAGGTGGAGGAGATGAGTGTCCACTTATGGCAATAGTTTATGTAAATTACCCAGGAATTTATAGTCTGGAAATTTGTACATTTGTTATGCATGTTGATAAAATATTTACATTGAAATTCATACTTAAAGAAATTTATACTAATATAGGCTTTTTCAGTACATCGAGGTTTTATTACCATTGAGTATGGTATTAATTTAGAACAGTCAGTAAGTTTAAGTATGATCGCGGTTGATGTTTGTATATCTTTTTTAAATATAATTTTTACGGAAAATTAGAAAATTTGAAAAACAATTTAAAAAAAAATCTAATAAAACTCTTTTTATAGAAAATTTACGCTACTAAAAAAATATCACAAGAATAAATTTAATACAGTTGACGGTAAAAAAAGGATCAAAGAATAGCCTAAAGACAAATAGTAGTTGTAAAATTTTATATCAAAACAGTAATAATTTCAAGACTGGTTTTCTGAGTCTTGAACAAGTCGTCGTGTGAGGTATTATTTTAATATAATTGTACAAAATTACTCATCGTTGCCAAGCTGCTAGGTGATGGCACAAGTTAAGAAATAAAATATTCATTAAAATATGCAAACAATATTTTTATTGTCATGTAAAAGTTAATATTATTATTTATATAATTTTAGATGCTTTTTTAATCTATAAAATAAACTCTTATGTAAAATATTGAGCCTATTTTAAGTAAAATTTATTTCGAATCGTTTTAAACTCAATGAAACAAAAATGTGTCACGTTAAAGAAACAAATGCATAAATGTATGGGAGAGCATGAGCTAGAATACACAGTATATTGACTAGCCCCTTTGCGCAGTTTATAGTGGCCCTGCTTTCTGCTCCACGAGCTGCTCGTTCGATTCCCGCCTGGATCTGGGTGTAATATTGCGCAGTTTATAGTGGCCCTGCTTTCTGCTCCACGAGCTGCTCGTTCGATTCCCGCCTGGGTCTGGGTGTAATATTTCTATTATTTCTATCTATAATTATCAATAATAATTGTGTTTACTAACAAGCGAAAAAAGCCGACTTTAATTACATCGACAAGTAATACAACGTAAGTAGACGAAAAAAATTAATAAACACACTAGTCGCTACTACGATTTTCGAAGATTCCCCTAGATTTCTCTGGGATGCCATCATCAGATCCTGGTTTCCTTATCATGGTACCACGGTATTATCTTCTTTCCAACAAAAAAAGAATCAGCAAAATCGGTTCATTAACGTCGAAGTTATCCGCGAACACACAAAAAAATATGTCATATACGGTCGAATTGAGAAACCGCTTCCTTTTTTTAAGTCACATAAAAAAATTGCTATAACAGTCAGCTGTTATAGCTATTTTTTTTTGTTGATATTTATCTTTATTAAATTCCTTACCATAGGAACAGATGAAGGCTACTTTTCAGAAGTTTCACGTCTGCCGTGTGTGAATTGCTTTTTTTTTTTTTTTTTAAGTTAACAGTAGTACAGCAGGAACTATTATGCTCAAATCTGGAGTAGCCTTACTACTGGGGAAGTACCTAATAGTAGGGAAGGAATAAGATGTAGAGTCGGCAACGCGCTACTAGCGATGCTTCTGGTGATGCAGGCATCTACAGGCTATAAGCACGACGTTGCTTTGCGATTACAATATAATTTTAGATATAAAATGAGTTTCTAATTCCGCTCAATTATCAGAATTAATATATAAACTATATTTATGAATATATAAATGCAAACAATAGACAATTTTAATGTTTTATCACAGTCGGGCTGCGCAATAAGGTATAGTAGAACCTTCTTGGATAAACATGTAATTCGCTAGCAGTTCCTATCTCGAATGTGTTTGTTATTTATAATGAGATCTCAAGTGTGGGCGGTTGCTTTGCGTGTGATCTAGAATGGATCGCTTTCGAGCCCTTTTTCGGGAAATCGAGTTTAGTCAGTGTTAATTATAACAGCGCTTCGGTATATACTGCTATATTGCGTGCTCTTAGTATTTATTAAATGTTATTATTATCGTTTCCTGAGTGACTACTTTGATATCAACTTTGTAAATTGTTCTTTAAGCAATTTACTGTTTGTTGTTAACTATAATTAATTATTTTTTCTCGTAGTAGGCTTAAAAAAGGTAGTAACGCTATTGTTTTAATGTTTCCTTTTTTGTTTGTTTGATAAAGTAGGTACATAGCTGACGCAATACGGCAATATGTCACTGTCAAATTAATATTATACGAACACAGGAACATTAATACGCTTCAGCCTGTAATATCCCACAGCTGGGCATAGGCCTCTTTCCCCATGTAGGAGAAGCATCAGAACTTAATCCACCACTCTGTTGCAATAGTAGATATAATATTATTACTAATTAAAAATTTCTTGTGAGTAGATTTACCGATTCTTTGTATTATAAATCGATGCTCGTTGATTTTAAATTTTATTGGTATTTAAGTCGATACTACTTATAAGTATGATAATAGAAAAGTTTCCACAAACTTCTACTATTTCTGTAACTCCGTGTGTAGCTCTTTTTTTTTTAAATTCAGTCAAGAAATTTGGAGAAGCCTTTGTACTGTCCAGTAAGGAAGCTAAATATTCTGCAACGCTGTAGACCTTCACGCATATTATCAAGTATTATATATGTACACTATACTACGAGTATATATGACTAAATAAATGTAATTTTATTGTCAGACCGTGTCAAATACTAAACGATATAGTAATAATAATAAAAGGGATAATATAAAATTAGACTTATAGCCCAAAATTCTTAAATATACACTGTATTTCTAACAAACGATCTTGATACAATCTGAAAAAATATATATATTATAGCTATAAGACATTTCATAAAATCACAGTTGATTCGTCAAAGCCCTAACTTAGTAAATTATTTATAACTTATAGCAGTCATTAATTTACTAACACTGGACCACATAATTTTCCCGCATTATACTGTCTCGGAAAATTAGAGGAAGTCTACTTATTTTGAGATCTTTACTATAACAACTGCCATTAATCCGCAACGCCACATTACATCAGTGGCTGAAACATAAACTAACTGCTATTAGAGATATAATGGGCCCTAGATAAGGTCTAAACGTAAGGAGAAAGCTTTATACAGCGTCCAGAAGGCGCAAATGACAGATTTAATGCCTTTTAATTAAGTGATTCGAGATAGCTTCTCCTTAGCTGGTTATCTGATTTTAAGGTTCGAACATAATTTACGATTGTTTAAAGATTGATGCGAAGTCGCTTTTGGCCAAGTGCTTATAATAATAAGAAAAATTTACCCTCGACGTAGAGCGCGTATTGTAAATTATTTTAACTTCATTAAAAGTAATAAAATTGACAACAATGAGAAATAATACTACAAATCTCAAAGTTCTGTTTGTTTATCACTTTGTCTGTCTACCTATTAGGCTTCACACTCAAAGAGAAAATTTAAATCAGACATGATTCAGCACTTACCTAATGTACTAGTATTTAACTGAGGTAGGGCACAGCAGGAAATTTCCTTATCAATATATGGAGCAGCCCGACTGGGGTAGTACCGCGACCTTACAGAAAATCACAGCTAAATAATACTGTTTTCAAGCAAGTTTTGAGTTCTTGTTGGCAAGATCAGAGCTCCTAGGGGGAACTTGGTATAGGGTCGGCAACGCGCTTGCGATGCTCCTGGTGTTGCAAACGTCTATAAGCTACGGTAATTGCTTGCCATTGGGTGAGCCGTACGCTTGTTTGCCGACCTAGCTGTATAAAAAGAAAAATAATAATACCTAATAGGTATTACTTCAGGTTTAGTTTTCAACAACTGTTTCTCTAACAATAAAAATTGCATAGAACTAACGACGCCTGCTGTTATTTCATATTTAGATGAATTTACAGCTATTCGTTTTAACGTCAAGAAAACTGGTAAATTTTACAATAAATTCTTATAAGGTCATATCAATATTTCATGCTATTATTTCAAACGCTATGCTGTAAATGGCTGCAAGTTTCTAAAATTTCAACAGAGTTTTCAAATGGAAGACATTACTAGTGCATTTTTAACCGACTTAAAAAAAGGACGAGGTTATCAATTAGACTATTTTTTATGTTTGTTGCCTCATATTTTCTTACTGTCTGACTAGTACTTTTTGGTTTATTTCTAATAATACGCATTTACTTGGCAATTTTTTCGTCTACCTATGTTGTATTCATTACTGGTCCATGTAATTGAAGTCGGTTTTTGTTTTCGTTTGCAAACAAACGCAATTATCAAATAATGTTATATATTTTACAATTTTGGAAAAAGTTTTAAATAAGATATATCTTAAAGGCATTTTGAAATAAAAATCACACGAAGAATTTGATTAATTGAATTGAGATTTGAATAATGAAGAAAACTTCAAAGTTTGTATTCTTATGGAAGGATAAGTTATTTAAATGTATCATTGAAACGTATAATAATATATAGACTATTTAAAAACTACTTTACCTATGGTAGAAAAGATCAAATTAAAATATATATTTTTTAACCGTGGTATTTTAAATGTATATAATTGTATATTATCCAGATATTTAGAGGTTTATCATAAAACACCTACTACTTCTGAAGTTATCAAAATTTTATTGGTATAATAATACCGATTCCACTTATGAAATCCTTTATATCTTCTCCGCTCTAAGTGACATTAGCAAAGTTTATAATCAAAATTTATTTATATTATTTTTTACGTACCTATCTTTAAAATAAAAGGTGGTATGTATATCTTCTTCATCATTTTTTCTTCTTCTTTCTCTTTCTTCTCTTATAATTCTTGTATTGTTAAACGTAAGAATAATAAGACAAAAAATAGAATTCTTAAAAATACATACTTATATGTATTATTTTTAAAATACTCTTGTGCATTAATTAGTTCTCAAGGGAATGTTCCGTCGTCCTCTTTATAATTAATACTCGATATGTTGCTAATTATATCTTTGTCTCATTATTAAAAATTAGTCGTCGCCCAGTGGTCGAAATTCGACCATAAATAATTTAAATTATGAGTTTGAACATTATCAAGTTTCTGTTATCAAAGCTGTGTGTGTATGTGTGCTAAATACATGGAAGTATGTGTAATGTTTTTTTTTAATTCATTTAATGTATTTTTGAGCATAATGAAAAAAAAATTAGCATTCTGCTCTCCTTTTCTGTATAAACTATAAGTTTGCGAAATTTCATACTCCTCCGTCAGCGCAGTTTGAGTTTTGTATACGTTTTCGGTGAACTAAGATGACAATCTTTTACTGAAAAAAACATGAAATATATACAGAGCCGGAGAAGGTGACATAAAACAATCATGGCAGACGATGATTAAATATATCGGACAAACTTATATGTTTAAAAACTTGATTCGATAATAGACGGCCATAACGACGGCCATTCAAGTCCTATTTAATCACAGTATCTTTATGTCTAAATTTCTAAATTTATCTTCTGATCGGCTAAAACAATTACAATCCACAGTGCGACTGTACACAATATTAACCTTTTTATACTAAAACATTCAGCAGTGTTTACAAAAGGCGTGCTAAATTTGTATAATTTTACAATAGAATAATGTAGCCTCCATAGAAAAGAAGTCATAAAAAACCATTATCAAATTTACTTTATCCAAAAAAGCTTCAAAAGTGCTTTTGAATAGTCATTATATAAATTAAAATTGTATTTGTTTTTAATAAATTCATTTTACTTTAAGCGCTTTTCGGAACGTAAATTTAGCAGAAAAGGTTCAGTTAAAAACTTCGCAGATCTAATACTCTAATTTTTTTTTATATAAGTTTTTAATTTTTTTCTGGCAACTGTAAAATCCTTTGTGGAATATTTGCTTTACTTGCACCTTTTCAGTAACGGGGCATTTACAACCTACTTTATTACAGCACATTACATACAGATAATTTTAGTAATTTTAGCAAGGTAAATGGTGAATTAGTTAAAATAGCAGATAACATTATTTACGATGCCTGTAACAGTGGGCGACTATTACACAAACTGAGGGAAATGCCAGTTACAATGGTTCAGATAATTCTTGACCTTTTGCTGTGTTGAAAGCGATATTAAATGTTTATTATGCTACCGTTCCTGGTCAGATGCGAGGATATGGGAACATAATTTAAATATTATTGGATTTTTTTTTTATGTCATTAGGTCGGCAAACAAGCGTACGGCTCACCGGATGGTAAGCGATTACCGTAGCTTATAGACGCCTGCAACACCAGAAGCATCGCAAGCGCGTTGCCGACCCAATCCCCAATCCCCCCAGGAGCTCTGGTCACCTTACTCACCAACAGAAACACAATACTGCTTGAAAACAGTATTATTTTGCTGTGATCTTCTGTAAGGTCGAGGTACTACCCCAGTCGGGCTGCTCCATATTTTGAGCAGGAAATTCCTGCTGTGCCCTACCCCAGTGAATACAATTAAATTGTATATCTTTTATCGAGGTAGGCCACAGCAGCATATATACTGTTCAAAATATGGGGTAGTTCGTCTGAGGAAGTACTTCAACCTTACGGAAGGTCACAGCTCAATAGCACTGTTCTCAAATAGTATTGTGTTCCAGTGGTGAGTAAGTTGGCCAGAGCTCCTGGGGAGTGTCCAAGGGTAGTGTTGGAAACGCGTTTGCAATACTTCTGGTGTTGCCGGCATCTATGGTAATCGCTAGTTGTATAAAAAAAATCTTATCCAATAGCAGAGATTCAAGGTTCTAACATGTTGTAAACTTTGATAAAGTCGATAATATAATAGAAATGTGAAATCTACCGAGACACTGAACACATGCTTCATCATCATCACAGCAGCCTTTCGCGGTCCTCTACTGGCCTGGCATAGGCCTCCACAAGTTTACGCCAAAAATGGCGCGAACTCATGTGTTTTGCCCATAGTCACCACGCTGGGCAGGCGGGTTGGTGACCGCAGGGCTGGCTTTGTCGCACCGAAGACACTGCTGCCCGTCTTCGGCCTGTGTATTTCAAAGCCAGCAGTTGAATGGTTATCCCGCCATCGCTCGGCTTTTTAAGTTCCAAGGTAGTAGTGGAACTGTGTTATCCCTTAGTCGCCTCTTGCGACACTCACGGGAAGAGACGGGGTGGCTTTATTCTTTGATGCCGTAACCCCACAGCATACATGGACACATGCTTATTGATAGTCAATTAAATATTGTAATTAACTTAAAATAATTGGATAACTATTTTAATACATTACTTAAGTTTGTAATGTCGCTTCAGCTCGTAATATCCCACAGCTGGGCATATTCCTCTTTCCCAATGTAGGAGTAGGATCAAAGCTTAATCTACCACTCTGCTCCAATGCGGGTTGGTGGATATATCCGCTACTATGAATAAAGATCACTACCAGGTGTACATGATAACAACCGGGACCGACGGCATAATGTGTTCTCCGAGGCACGGTGGGGAGACCCATAAGAATTGCACAAGCACCCAGACCACATCAAACATCTGCATAGCAAATATAAATGCTTGTTATGGGTGGGGATCGAACCCGCAACCGCCAGTGCAACATCCACAAACCAGTGCTGTGACCGTTGCGCCAACGCGTCGTCAAGATTGTAATGTACTTACTACTATTAAAATATACAAAATACTTAAACCGTGTGTTAATTTTACTAACATTGATTTTGTGTGTGTAACCTCCTAGCGATACGAATACATTCATTTCTATTTAAAATTTTAATATACTATCGTATTTTTGCCTCGGTTAGTAGCTAAAATTTCTCGTGAATCTAATTATCGTTTAATTGTACAGATGTACGTAGGTAAAAATGTTTCTTTCTAGCAACTGTACGAATCAAACTTTGATAGCGAATAGATTCTATAATCTCAAGGCTTAATAGCAACTTAATAAAACTTATACACACATTTCTTCATTGATTTAATGGTTATTCAAAAATAAACGGAACAAGAGGACTAGCATATGTGGCAGTGTTTTGTTGCTTCGCGATTATTTATTTGCGATAGGATCTCCATACAATTTATTTCAATAAACATTTATAACAAGTGGTATCAATTTGTACTTTTTTTTTTAAATATCATATCAAAAATTTCAATCTAGCGGGTACATCGTTCCATAGCTTAATTGGCTAGAGCACCGACACGGTCATTCGGAGATGCAGGTTCGATCCCCGCTGGAACGGTCGATTTTTGATATGATATTAAACAAAAATGTTAAGTGGTATCAATTACAAAATTTACTTATGTAAAGGGTTTAATTACATAAAAAAGTTGAGTTCAGACTGAACATCCTATATGGATTATTAGTATATTCTCGAACATCTAATCCTACATAACATAAATATTTAAGATAACTGATATAATATTTCTACATAAATATTTTAAGTAATTAAAGCTAATTTTAATTCGCTAAACAATGATTCCACTAACAAATAAAGTATGCTGATGTCAAAATTGACTTTCGTTTATATTTTTTTCTGTCACATAAGTTTCAGAACAATTAAGAAGAATGTTCATTCGGTTTTTATTAAAAGTTTGATGTTAAATTTTTTGAGTCAACAGAAGATATTTCACGTGGGAATAACACTTACTTCAAAATTAATTGCATGAACATTAAACTACTCATAGTCGCGAAATCGTTTTTAATTTAAATTTATAATAGAATTTTATATCAAGAGCGACGCGTCGTTGCAGTCGTTGTACATGACAAATATTTGTGACATGCCATTTGGCCACGCAGGTGCTTGTGCTTGTGCGTCTTATGTGTTACCGGATATCCGACATAGGATCTGATAGGAGTGTAAAACGTTTATTTATTTATTTATGAATGTTATTTTACACATTTATTTGGTCGTGTGAATAAAATCAGACAAAAATGGAATCAAAATCCAAAAAGCTTTATTCAAATAGGTCTTAAAGCAATGTCAAAGCACCATCGTACAAATTAAAATTTTAAGTATTTTGATAGTACCTACTTCTAATTTTAACCGACTTCAAAAAAGAAGGAAGTTACTCAATTCGACCGTATATATGTATATATATTTTTTATGTATGTTCGGGGATAACTTCGTCGTTTATGAATGGATTTTGATAATTCTTTTTTTGTTGGAAAGGATATATCCCAAAAGTTAGAAACCGCGATTAGAAAAGTATGATTTGATGATGGAATCCTAGAGAAATCGAGGGAAACCCTCGAAAATCATAGTGATTACTAGTGCGTTTGTTAATTTTTTTTTTTTGTCCACTTACCTTGTATTACTTGTCTATGTAATTGAAGTCGGTTTTTTTCGTTTGAGAGCAAACACAATTGTTATTATTAATAACTAGCAGTGCCCGCGGCTTCGCCCGCGTTGAAATTAGTGTGTCGCAAAGTATTCCCGGCAAACTTCCAGTGAAACTCTCATCAGAATCGGCTTAGCCGTTCTGTAAACCTTCCTCTTGCTAATGCTGGAGCCCCCTCTCCAATGGTGAAACCGCATGAAAATCCGTTCTGTAGATTTTGAGCGAATCGATTACATACACTTTTAGGGACTTTGTTTTATAATACACTAACTGTTGCCCGCGACTACTTCCGCGTGGTTATGAAGATATGCATTACTATTAAGATGTTTAACGCAAATTATTTTTTAATTTGAGTACTGAGTGTGTGACTGAGTGTGTGATTGAGTGAGTGACTGTGACATAAACTAAATAACTTTTTAAAAGGCACAATTAAGTATAATTTAATAGTTATTTTTATAAAACCTCTCTATACACCACATTTTTAGTTTTATTTTTAAGCTGTATATGTTTCATACAAATTATCAACCCCAATAAAACCCCCTTAGCGGTGGAATATCGTAAAATCCGTTTTTAACGAACGTCTGCTAACTATAATCTACCTCCCCGCCAAATTTTATCTTTGTCCAACCTGGATGGATAGACCATCCAGCGGTTTTTGAGTTCTCGTGATGAGTGAGTTAGTAAACTTTCTTTTTAATATATATAGATTACGATGTATTATTTGGACATCTCCTCACCATCTATAGAGCATACATTTTAAATTTCAACTCTCTTACTTCAAAAACATAGTACTTTCATACAAACTTCCAACCCCCGTTTTACCCCCTTAGGGGTCGAGTTTCGTAAAATCCGTTCTTAGCGGATGTTTACGCCCTATAAGGAGCCTACCTGCCAAATTTCAAGTTTGTAGGTGTTACAGTTTTGGAGATTTCGTGATGAGTGAGTCAACCTACCATCCCCCGTTTTAACCCTAAAAGGGAGTTGATTTCTAAAGAAACACTATTTGGACACCTTCTTATCATCTATAGAGCATACATTTTAAATTTCAAGTCTCTTACTTCAAAAATATAGGACTTTCATACAAACTTCCAACCCCCTTTTTACCCCCTTAGGGGTCGAATTTCGTAAAACCCGTTCTTAGCGGATGTCTACGCTCTATAAGGAGCCTTCCTGCCAAATTTCAAGTTTGTAGCTATTATAGTTTCGGAGATTTCGCGATGAGTGAGTCAGCCTACCATCCCCCGTTTTAACCCCAAAAGGGAGTTAATTTCTAAAGATACATTATTTGAACACCTTTTCACCATCTATAGAGCTTACATTTTAAATTTCAAGTCTCTTACTTCAAAAACATAGGACTTTCATACAAACTTCCAACCCCCGTTTTACCCCCTTAGGGGTCGAGTTTCGTAAAATCCGTTCTTAGCGGATGCCTACGTCTTATAAGGAACCTACCTGCCAAATTTCAAGTTTGTAGGTGTTATAGTTTCGGAGATTTCGTGATGAGTGAGTGACCTTTCGCTTTTATATATATTATATTATTATAGATTAATATTTCATAAGAGGAGTGGCAATTGAGTATTTATAATAAATGGCGTTATTATCAAGCATAATCAAACGTCAAGCAAATTATATTATCTCGATTTCCGTTTCATAAAAAAATACGTTACTTCTCCTTCCATAAAACTCCATTTCATCTAACTAGCGACAAAATCTTTTGCGATAAATTTAAAACTAGCAAACGAAGGGACACTATTTAATTTTTTTTTTATGTACACACCGAATCTAAATAATGGTATTTGTGTACCATGCTTATAGCAGTGGCTACTAAGAGCTAAAGTTATAATTTCTATAAAGATAATCATCAAATTCATAACTACAATTTATGAATGTATTGTTAGGGAGACGGTTAAGTAGTGATTTAACGAGTAAATTTGTTATTAAATGTGTCTGCGATGCAGCGAGATTTGCATGAAGTATGGACTCACCAGGCTACGTGGCGATTGTTGGAAACCTGAAAATAAAAGATATTACTATAGCATTGTTTGATTCATCTTTGCTTAGAAATGGGACATAGTTTTCAGGGCTATGTATTCAACATTTTGAACTATTAAAAAATAAATCAAGAATTTTACTTTGTTTATAACACTAATCGTGGAATTTATTAGGTATTATCTATACCAA
The DNA here is from genome assembly GCF_905220565.1 of Melitaea cinxia. Lineage (NCBI taxonomy): Eukaryota > Metazoa > Arthropoda > Insecta > Lepidoptera > Nymphalidae > Melitaea > Melitaea cinxia. The sequence goes on from NC_059403.1 coordinate 14,808,976, forward strand.
TAAATGAAATTGGAGTGTGTGTTTGTAATATTCAAATAACCGCTTTTTACTAAATGCATATGGATATACGTATGCAATGGATATGCAATGGATATACGTATACACGGTACATATACCAAAATAACATTTTTCAATTTTCTGTCTGTCTGTTTGTTCCTTCTAATCTATGGAACGGCTAAACCGATTTTGACGGGACTTCCACTGGCAGATAGCTGATGTAGTAAGGAGTAAATTAGGTTAATTTTATTTTATGGAATTTATATATTTTTATAAAATTTTGAAATATAAAAAAATAATAAATTTTCGTAGTAGCGATGTCATTCTCATCATATTTCTTTTCTTTTAAAATTGTGTCAAGATAATTTGAAATATAAAATAAGTTTTTTTTTTTTTTGGTGTCTGGTAAAGGTATTTGTGATGAAGTAGATGGATTATACTGTAGAATTTCTAGTTTCGTTCGACGCTAAAACCCTTGAAAGGCTTTACGTAAAATACTGCTTATAAAATATATTGTCATCGAGGCCTTAATATAAATGATCGCTTATTCCGTGAGTGAATGAATCAGCTTCATTTCCATTGAATGAACAAAACCGCAAAATACAGTCGAAACACCCCAACACAACATATTTCATGGGATACCTAAATGAATTATAAATTTCTCGGCAAAGAACATGCAACTAAATACAAATCGCACGCGACAGACGCCGCAGGCACGAGCTTATATTTAATGAAGTCACAAAACTGAGGTACGAACCATCCATTTATCCATTTTGATTTGACTTATCTGTTGCAAGAATGTCCACGTAAAATGAACGCTATTTCTTTGCGGTACAGGCTTTGCTCTCCTAGAGATAGATTCCTAATCTTTAATCTGCTTGGCACCCCAGTGTGGACCGTGCAATCATAAATTTGGTGGACGGTCTTCGTGACAAAACTCCATTTTGAAACTAACGAGCTTCAGCAACGCAGACTAAATTCTCGCATACTATACCTTATCTCTGAACTTAGTTTTCACGTTAGGAACTTTGTACGTCGTAATCTTAGTTTTCCTATCTGCTTGTTAACCTATTTACGTTAATAGAGATGTCTCGAATAAGATAAACAGCTGTTGGATATGTGATTAACTCGGTACTGCATTGATTCGGATGAATGAGATTGATAAGTGTACAAAAGTTAGATATCAGTACACGTTTGTGACATTTGATGTGGAATATCATTGCGTTATGATAACTTAAGTATTTATTATTCTTTACCAATATTATATTAATATACTTACTCATTATTATCTATTGCACAATACACACCGATAAACACACCTAGGAGAAATCTCTTACAAGCGATAGGACCAGCTCGTCGTCTTATTTTATTTTTGTATTTCTATAAGTAGTGAACAAGAACGGCTAATTTTTAATCTGTTACAGAGCTAAGAGACTGTTTAATGAGAGTGATTTTAAACTTTAGGAGTGCCTATATAAATAAGTACTTAAACTTATGTAAGGTTTTGAAACAACCCGCTAGGACGGTTTATTATAAGAACGGCAGTATCAACGCACGTGAAAACCGTGACAGACATCTAGTGAAAAACATTGTAACATAATATAAACATTGTGACATTATATTTACTATTGTAAATATAATTTTAATAGTATACAATTAATAATAATTTTAAAATGTAACGGTAACTTGCAAAAATGTTTATCGTTACATATTTTGACTTGTTTTAATTTATTTACGTGTGATATTTTATATTTATCGAATTGATTTTATTTAACATATTAAAACTTGCGTTTTAAAGCGTAAGCGAATTTCATTCAATATAATATTTGTTTATATGTACGATTATTACATTTAGATGTTTGACTTATCATTAAATTGAGTTCTAAAATACGCTTGTCTGGATGAAACCTTTTTTTATATCACTAGTGTGCTAACGGATGGAAAGCGTACAGACCGCCTGACGCTAAGCGGATATATCGCGTAGCCTATGGACGACTGCAACATCAAAATAAACTTATGACTGATACCGACCCCAAACTCACTTCCTATGAGCTTTTGCTGCCTTACTCATCACAGAAACACAACACTGCTTGCGAGCATCAAATTTTTTTAATGTTCTGTAAGGTTGAGGTACTTCCCCAGTCGGACTAATTCAGTTTAAATTACTTAGGTAATTCAAAATTACTTAGGTACGAAAAATAAAAGAATTTAGTTATAAGGTAATAATTTTTTTTATTTTTATTCTATTTTTTTAAGTTTTTGTTAAAGTAAAATATCTTTACGTTTGTATCAAAGTTTAATGCACTAACATGTAGTTCAATGACTTTAAAGGCATTATTTCACGTTTCGTTACAAAAATTATTAATGCATTAAGATTTTCGTCAAATACGAGTACTATAACGTAGGTACTATGAGGTAGGGCACAGCAGTAATTTCCTGCTCAAAATATGGAACAGCCCGACTGGGGTAGTACCTCGACCTTACAGAAGATCACAGCAAAATAATACTGTTTTCAAGCAGTATTGTGTTCCTGTTGATGAGTAAGGTGACCAGAGCTCCTGGGGGGATTGGGGATTGGGTCGGCAACGCGCTTGCGATGCTTCTGGTGATGCAGGTGTCTATAAGCTACGGTAATCGCTTACCATCAGGTGAGCCGTACGCTTATTTGCCGACCTAGTGACATAAAAAATAAAAAAATAAAAAAAAAACTGTCTCAACGAACTGGAAAACGCCTATTTTTTTATAAAAATCTTATTTTGATAATAAAAAACACATAAAAAGAATTATCCAATATGTGCAATTCATTTTTATTTATATATGATTAATGATTTTTTGCTACGGTCTTTGACTTGAGGAAAAGGCAAAGGTCATTTACTTTACAGTTTATATCTTTCGTTGTAGGTAATCTCAAATATTTGTTGGCAATACAGTTATGCCAATTTACGCGGCGCGATATTGAGAGATCTCAATATGATCGAAACAAATTGACTGTATGCGGCGGCGCAGGGTTACGTGACCAATAATACAAGTTTTTCTTAGAAGTCCGAGGCATTTAACTTTTTATATCTACGTGATTTTTTAAATATCTATAATATTTTAAGTGTAATATAAAGTCATTATTACACATTGTGGGATTGAAATATTTTTTTTTTTTCGTTATTGTTAGTTATTAAAATATCTGGTTTTTTTTTCTAAATAACTAAATCGCTTTAAAATTGAATTAATAAATACGTTTTTACTTAATAATTAATTTATTAAGTGTAATGAATTGCAGTGATAATTTTAAAGTATAAGTTTTCGTGGTTTTCCTTTATTAATATCTTTATAAAGGAAAGTCAAATATATATCTACAACATTCTTAAATAAAATCTTTACTCAGCATGTTCTCATATAAATATTATAACCTTAAAACATTTGACTAACATTTTAAGTAATTTTATTTTTTATTTTTAAAATAATAATTTGATGTAATCTGATCATATCAATGCTTATACTGATAAAAAATAAATAAAAGGAAGACTAGAACTTATAATTCATATAGGCATAAATTTAATGCTTTCTTTAATATTTTATTTCTGTCATGAGACAACCCTAAAAATCGCGTGAAAAGATGGCGGTAGATGCGAAATAATTTCATTTAGCGGTCGAGGCCGTTAATCCACAGTATCAAGACAAGAACAAGTTCTTACTCGACCTGTTTTGTTGGAAATAATCCAGAAATAAGGGAAAATTCTTGTAATAGCTAAACAATGTTCATTTTAAGTAACGTTTATAATGAAACATGATTTTGTGTATAAAAATTACCCAGTACTATAAAATATCACCAGAAATGATTTTTGTCACCCTCTCAAATGCTTATGTGTTAATTAAGTCAGATTCTCTTGTATTTTTAATAATAAAAAAAAAACAAGTGTGCTTTAGACCACACGGCGGAAGTAAAACTTACGAAACGTAACTCCCTTCTTTCTATCTTCACTAACTTATATCTCCCTTTCAACTTCCGTTCGCCTCGACCGATTACTATTTTCGTAACGCTCTCGTCACGCAATCACCAGCTTACTCCCCAAGTCAAGCGTGCGTGAAGAAGTTTTACTACAAAAACTATAATAATTTAAGTAATTAATTTAATATTCTCTTTACTATACCTATATAATTATTTTATAGAGTGCCTTAGTTCAACGTAGATAAAGCGACATTTACAGTAGCAAAATATACATTTCAAAACCCGTAGCAGTAATCAAAACTAATTCAAGAGATGATCTCGCCATTCAAAACAAGCTTTTCCTAGGAACGGCGTTCAAAACCCTTTATAATTTATTACAAATCGTTTACTCTCAAAATAAACGATTAATATTATAAATAACAACGATTTAATATTACTAGTACCAGGAGCGCAGAGGTAGTGAGAATGTCGGAATGGATAAATTGACTTGACCTATATGAACTTCGCGGAAATAAAATGGGCGAAATGTGTCTAGATCAAATTTAGTTTTCGAAAGGAAATTGTTTCCTTAGATTTATATGAAGTAAGATTATCAGAAATTGGATCTCTAGAATACCTTTAACGTCGTGTATTACATGAGATAGTATTGTATGAAAACTTTACAATAGTATGTAACTTCCCCACTTGTCTTACACTCAAAACACCAAGAATCCCTCACAGTTCGTGATTATAGAAGTGTTGCAGTTATCTATCATAAAGGATGGTTAGGTAACAACTAAAATTATTTATAACAACTTCGATTTGCTCTTTTCGTATAACGAGTTTGGTTCTTTATTATCGCTCGGCGCGGCAGACTACCGGGCACTACGTGAGTCTGCACGCCCCCAAGAACGACCTTCTCTTGTTCTTGAGAGCCTAGTACTTTAACGCCTATTATGTTTATCATTATATCTGATGAACAAACTTAGAGAAAATAAATAACAAGTTTATATATATTTTTTGATAGCTAAAATGATAGGTTGGTCTGGGGGGATTGGGGATTGGGTCGGTAACGCGCTTGCGATGCTTCTGGTGTTGCAGGCGTCTATAAGTACGGTAATCGCATACCAAAAAAAAAAGCTTAAACAAAAGGTTTTTTTTCTTATCGAACATTTGGTTTGTGCATTAAACCTGCGTAAATCATAATTATGTATAATTAGAATAAAAACCTGTACATATTGATTATAAGGTATCTGGTGTTTTCATTGTATCGACAAGTTACTTGAATAAAATTAGCCTGGTTATATCTAGGAATTCCATTCACAAAATTATATACTTTTTTAACATTGTTGATGATATCAAAAAAAATCTTATTCATATGTTGTCTAGTGATAAAAATTCAATTATAACACATGCCACAACTACTGTTGTCAGAAAAAATTCAAGTAATTATATTAGCAAATTCCAGGGAGCAGCGTGGTGGATTAGGCTCTGATCCTTCTCCTACATGGGGAAAAAGGTCTATGCTCAGCAGTGGTATATTATGGGCGCATGGCATGGGCGAAGCTTATATTAACAAATAATAAGAAATAGTATATCAAGTATCAAGTCGTGTTAAATATTTTGATTTAAAAATTCATTAATAAACGTTGTAAATTCCTTTCTACTAAAAAAGCAAATATGCTTTGAAATTAGCAATTTGACGAGTTTTTCGCCTCCCAACGATTATCCCTCGTAACTGATGTTGTATTATGGGCCATAGAATCACTTATGAGATCAACATGGGAAATGCGTTCGCATTAACATAATTATTATGACATGCCTTGATGTGATACTGTAGCAAATTGCTGGTATCATTCAGACACCGCCACTATAATGGCTTTTTGTTATTTTTAGTGCTTTACTTACTTATAATAACATTCACACACACAAAATATTCGAAATTTTAATATTGTAATTGCGGTGAGTTCCTCATACGTAAAAATGTTGATAGCGACTTTTAAAGCTTAAAAAGCTACATTTTCATTATTTAATGTTGTTTATTTGTTTATGAAATAAATAAATAAAAGCTTAAAAACTTCAAAATAATAATGAGACAAATAAAGCAAAATCACGCGATAGTTAAAAACAGCAAAACATTGCATCTTGTAAAAAAAAACGAGTGTGCTTTAGACCACACAACTGAAGTAAAACTTCATTAACTCCATCTAACTTATTTCTCCCTCTCAAACTCCGTTCGCCTCACCCGGTCACACTTTTCGTAACACTTTCGTCACGCATTCACCAACTTCTAAAGTCAAGCGTGAAAAGGTTTTACTTCAAAAGGAAAGAAATATTAGGACGTTACGATTACATAGCAAATGAAACATTGCGAAGTATGCAAGTGGGTGTCGCCATTCACACGAGCTCTACTATCATTAAAACGTCAAACGTAGCCAATAGGGTAGAGGCAGACATATTTCGTGCATGCGCTCTTCCGGAACGATGGAGTCACGTCAACGAATAATACAATGTTAGACTATCGTGAAGATAAATAAAACAATGAAGATTTACATTTTTATGCGACAACATTAACTCAATATGTACGTTATATGAAAAATCCTTAGAAAGTATCAAATAATTTACATATTTTTATCCTAGGTCTGTAAACAAGCGTTCGACCCAACTGATGGTAAGCGATCACATAGCGTAGCCCATAGAGGCCTGCAACACGAGAAGCATTACAAGCGCGTTACTGATCCTTTTTTTTACGTGGGGAAAATCCATCATAGATACCCTCCAGCGCGGGGGCGCCAGAGGGTTATGTCAGACTCCTACTGACTAAAAACCACCACGTGTTAGCAGTCATCCGCCTGGGTGGGGCGAGATGGGGTCGCGTTAGCATTCGCCATCTCATCCCGGCGGTAGGCCCGGATAGCGCGACTGATCCTATCCCAACCCTCTCCAGGAACTCTAGCCATCTTACTCGCCACATAAACACAATACTATTTGAGAGTAGTATTATTTAGGTCTGATCTTCTGTAAGGTTCAGATACTTCTCCAGATGGGCAGCTTCAAATTTTGATCAAGATATTTTCTGCTATGCTTTATTGATAGAACTCGTGTAACTCACAAACCTGTAACCTCCAGATTGAGAATCCAGACTCTAGACTGTTAAAAATTAGTTCTTAGTTAGAGTAGGATATAGTAGGTCACGAATTATAAATATTTATATTATATTATATTTGTAATAATATTTGTAATCATTCGCAATTTTTTTTTTATAAAAATTACTAAAGAAGAAAAATGGAAAACATACCACTTACTTACCATTCGCAACCTACTTAAATGAATCCCGTGATTATACACTAGAACTAGATAGATTAGGCAGACTATACCAGGATATAGGGTATATTATTATCTTTTAACACGTTTGCTAGTAATTATAAAGCTCCATATACTTATTTAGTTATAAAGTTCCAGCTATTGTTTGTACAATTGTATTTTAATTTCTCTCTCTAATTCATTAGCGAACATACTTTTGCATATAGATCTTTATTTAATTTATTTTTGTTTGTTACGTTTTATTTTTAATATAATAATGCGCGTATAATACTTATACAGATACAATATCATAAAACTGAAGCGTAAAAGATATGTGCAGTAGTTGGATTGGCCCGTGATTAAAATTAATATTAATTTTGTAACGAATAAGGAAAATAAAATAATTGTCACATTGCATTGTATTATAATATTATATTATTGAAATTTGAAACCAACCAGAAATAGAAAAGTACATTATATCTTCCGAATACTTGGTTGACAGAAAATACGGCAGTATTAATTCCGCACATTGTAAATACTTTGAATTAATATTCAATACAATAAATAAAAAACAATAGGTACAAAAAGGCATTAAAATAAATGCATAAAATGATAAATGACTGTTGAAAGTTGAAATTTTATTCCAAACATTATTACTTTAACTGTCAACTTTTTCTATCACTAGAAATAAAAAAAAAATATATAGCCCGTCGACAAACACGTCCTTGACAAGTTTTATAAACAACTATAAACATGTTATAATAATCGTCTCGTTCGCGAATTAATCGCTAATATATGCATCAACGCAACAATTTGATCGAGTGATTTATCGACTAAAGGTCAGACGGAGTCAACGAACTCGTAATTCTGTGAAAAGCTGTTAACCGTCATTTCGACGACACAATGATCTGGCAATACCTGACTTTTTTGTTGAATGAAAAATGTCATAATACATTTTTTTTAAACGAATTATACGCGTTCGGTATTAGAATATGAACAGCTGATGAAATTGGAACTGGTCGGCTTCGTGACAGACTTTTTTTTTTGTATTTAAATTTAAAAGTATTTAAGTATTGAAAGTCAATAGTGTATACCAATTTTACAGGTTTTTAACATTAATCTATTATAAAAGCAATGGTGAAAAGTTATACAAAATTATTAAGAGTCCTATATTAATGGTCAGAAAGGACAAAAGCACAAACGCCCAGACAGCGTCAAATATATGTATAGCTTATACAAGTAGTCTAGTCGATCTGAGATTGCTAGCATTTTTGCTAACTTTTGTTAAGACTAAATTAGGTACCTATGGGATATGTGTGGATTAGGCTCCTACGTTTAACGTTTTATTGCACGAACTGTTCTATTTTAAAATTGAATTGAGGTATTGCACAGTATGAAATAACTTATATTAGATTTTAAATTAACACGGTTATTTCTATCAATAAAACTAGCTTTGCTCGCGACTTCGTCTGCGTGGAATTTAACAAAAAAGTTATTGTTCAGTTCGCAGAGTTATAGAATAAATAAATTTCTAAAATAAACGTAACCTCAGTTACTCCTTACTACATCAGCTATCTGCCAGTGAAATTCCTTTCAAAATCGGTCCAGCCGTCTCAAAGATTAGCTGAAACAAACAGATAGACAGACAAACAGACAAAATTTTTATAAGATGTTATTTTGGTATATGTACCGTGTATACATACATCCATATGCATTTAGTAAAAAGCGGTTATTTTTGATATTACAAACAGACACTTCATTTTTATTTATTTGTATAGATTATTTAAAAACGGGATATTTATCATATTTTTTACTTTCATTTTGCGAAGGTATTTGATCGATATATTGATATATGTTGAAATGACCTGTTCAAAATCTGGAGCAGCCCAACTGAGGCAGAACCTCAACCTTATAATAGATCACAGGTATAACAGCTAAATAATACTGCTATCAAGTGGTGTTGTATTCTTGTGATGAGCAAGATAGCAGAGCGCCTGTGGAAGGTCAGGGGTACGCTCAGCAACACGCTCGGTATGTTTCTGGTGTTGCATGCGTCCATAGACGACAGTACATGCTTGTTATCAAGCGGAGAATACAAAAAAAGAAATTTCAGTGACGCAAGCAACACTGGCTCCTAAATCCGAATCATCAACATCATCATCATTGTTGGCCTTAGTTCGTCTATTGCAGACAATTTAGACAGTGTCAGACAGACACTGTGTCGCCTAGGAGACTCTTCAGGAAAAACGCAGAGTTGCCTAAGCTCTGTGCCACCCTCTCGACCTCACTGGCTAGGCCCACAGGAACGACGAGTCGATACGTGTGGAGCCAGTTCGGCTGCAGGAGTTTTTCGCATTTTATAGCTATGCCACGAATGCTTGACGGAGACCGCACTCCGAGTTTTAAATAAAGTTTTCCTTCTCCAGGACAGGATTTTGAGCCAGGTTTATCTATCGGTCGCCTTTTACGACCCCAATGGGAAGAAAGGGGGTGATGCTATTCTACTCGGCGGACACCATACGGCATAATCGAAATACAATATAATATATGTATAATAAAATAGATTTATCGTCGATGAATCGACTTTAAAAAACGAAACCGCCTGCGAACTAAACTATTGATTTATTCTTTTTTGTTTAATTTGCCTATTCAAATGTTATTCTTGTAGTCAAGTCGACTTTTTATAAAACAATTGAATATTCAAACAAACAATTAAAACGATCATTGAACGGAAACAATGTAAAATTATACTGAGAATTTCATAAACAACGCTTTCAAACACGCATGACTTAAAATAGCGGTTGTAATCGATATTTTACGTGGTACATGTCAGACGCATTCAAATTTTTTATAGAATCTTACTGATTAGACAACCACTTCATAAAAACGGTTTAACTATTCATTCGAATAGAAAAAAATAAAAAATAAATATCACACAATACACACACGGTCGTCTGTTCCTAAAGTAAGCAACTTAATGTTTGTGTTATAGGTAACAGCCGACTGGTATAGCTACATTTTTTTTTTTCGATAAACATACTTATAAATATTATATCAATAAAAATATATAAATATTTATATTACACCCAGGCTCGGGGTGGGAATCGAACCCACAACCATCGGAACAGAAAGCAGGGTACAAACTGCGCCAACGGGTTAGCCGGGAAATGGCTTTTATAAGTAACATCTCACAATTAACGTACTCAGTTAGATTTACCGGGGGTTCAGAAACGCAAAATAAAACCAAAAATATCCATATTATGTTAAACCAATGTATGATCTATGCAAAAATGTGACATGTGAACGGTTCGCGATTAATATGTTGATTTTATCGGATCTTTTGAACGAAAATACCTTAATATTTTTGTCCCTGGAACTAGAACTTCCGACCGACTAAGAAAGTGGTAGCTAAACAATGCAAAGGATATGAGAACCAATTGGCGAATAGACGATGGTGCTGCAAATTGTGCAAAGGGGAAAACAATTCTTAGCTGGGACGTAAACCTTGGCAATAGGAATAATATGGTTAGCTTAGGAGCTGTTTCACTTTGTCGGTTGGTGAAAACGAGACACATGAGTTCACGCCATTTTTGGTGCAAACTTGTGGAGGCCTATGTCCAGCAGTGGACTGGGATAGGCTGAAGTGACACGGTGAACGTGACAATGGTTCCATCCAGTTCTTCAAAACACTCCCCATTAAACAGTCATTAAAAAAATATGGAGAGATAATGTCTCTTTTTATACTTAAAGTTTCTGCAGCGTCCATAAGTTGTAGATCGTCGACAATGCGAACCGCCCGACGTTAAATGGAGTCAAATTCCCCACACGGGGAGTGACCTGCGGGTCACGGGGGGGGGGGGATATAGGCTAAAGTAAGTGATATCAATGAGTCCGTATTTTCTCAACTATTATATATAGTATATTTAATACTATTGTAACAGATATTTAAAGACTTCATAAGAAAGTTGTTCTCACCAACGCGTGTACAAAGTCGTAGGCACAATACAGTATAAATAACTCTTAGACCATTGAGTGTGCGACAGTTCATGCTTGTTCAATTCCCGCGGACATAAATCAAAAATATAAACGAAATAACAATTACATTGGCACTTCATAGAGTCATTAATTTTAATAGATATAGTTTTATGTAATAATAATAGCTTTTTGTATATTGTAGTACTTTACACTTACCTTATAATTTGCAAAAAAAAATCTTATTCAAAATACCAAGATGATTGATATGAATTGATGTATGTAATGATTGATATAAATAAATGAAACACCAATGTCTTACAATTTCTAATGAATACACTTAAAACGATGATTAATTTCTTAATACCAACTGATTTATTTATAAAGTAACAAAAGAATATTAAAATCAAAATTTAAAATACAATAGAGAAAATTAATCAAGCATATCGTAAAGAGGTATCAAAATCTATTTACGTTTAGTCAAGCCGCAGCAATGTATTTAACGTTCTGATTTCAATGCTCCATATTAATTAACTGTAATTACTATACATCCGCCATGCTTCGCGGACAACTTAATTCCCTGGTAAGATTTACACTGATCGTGAAAGGTTCGATAGAAACCATTATTTTATATCAAATTGAAATCTGTTAACTAGTCATTTTCAACGACAGCATATCATTTTATATTGTGAGAGGAGAATGAGCAACTTATTTTTTTGTCATATTAATTATTAGGTATCTATTTTATTTTATATTTAAACATTTAATAGAATAACTCATCGTCACCATCATCACTTCAGCCTACCGCAGTCCACTGCTGGACATAGGCCTCCACAAGTTCGAGCCAAAAATGGTGTGAACTCGTGTGTTGCCCATAGTCACAAAGCTGGGCAGGCGGGTTGGTGACCGCAGGGCTGCCTTTGTCGCACCGAAGACGCTACTGAAAGAATAACTTGCAGTATTCATCTGAAATTTTCTTACAAAAAAATAGTCGTAATTACAGTTCCAATTGAACAAATTATACAAAGACTCTCTAAAACACAGTATAAAATTAATTCAGTTATTTAAAAGGCAAGATAGACACGCGCGTTGGAAAAAGTCTAAAAGAGAGAATAAACTGTTCTGATATATTTTCACTTTTATTGTTTTAATTCAGCTTCAGCCAGCTAGCATCTACAGCTACTACGGATATCCTGACCACCAGCGTGTAGCGGACGCGCATTCCTGGTCATCACCCACAGCCTTCTCAGCGACTTGGGACAGCATACTGCACTTCGGCCGGTCAGCAAGCAGAGACGCACTTCTCTCCTGGTCGATGCAGAAGCAGCCACTACGCAGCACTGCACCACTCCGACTCACTGGAGCATATGCAGCATCACCGCAGACAGTTCCGACTCACCGTGAACTATGCGGCATCTGGTTCCGACTCACTAGAACATTCCACTGGCCCGGCAAGCATCACAAGATGAATGGACGACTTAACCTGCTATCGACCTCCGGTCTCGGAGGGGAGTGATGTGGCGACATCTATCGCGCGAAATACGAACGACTACAAACTACGTAATTAGAGAAAAACTGACGTATCCTTCATCGCGCTATCAAAGTTATCAAAGTGATTGAGTATATATACAAGATCCCGACAACAACCGTTGGGCCAGTAACCCGCCAGACACGACAACCGTCTGGTCGGAGGATCCTCCCTTTTCGATGCCCGGCGTGATTCTTCACACCATGTTCCTCACGCCACCAAAGTTTAATCCGGCCATCTTGAATTTAAAAGCGACGGTGAATTGATTGAATGGCTTACTTATTAAGTAAAATCAATTTTATCAAGTAACAAATTAAAAATCTATGCAAATCAATAAAATTGGAGTGACTTTGTCATATTAAAATAGCCGCTTTTTACTAAATGTCTGTCTGTCTATTTGTTCTAGCTAATCTCTGAAACGGCTGGACCGATTTTAATGGGACTTTCACTGGTAGATAGCTGATATAGGTATAATTAAGGCTACTTTTATTTTAGAAATTTATTTATTTTATATCTCTGCGCACAGAACAATAACTTTTTGTTAAATTCCACGCGGATGAAGTCGCGGGTACAGTGAGTTTGAAATATTACGCGTATTTAAATCTTTGCTAATATTCAGTAGTGCTGCTAGTAGTTTTATTTCTCTAGTTTCTGGAGTTAACAGAAAAGACTGACAAAATCGGCAACTTTTTAAATGGAATTCTGAAACTAAAACATAATTACACATACAAACAGTGAGATGATCAACTTCCTTATAGTCTTCATAAAAATAGTTACAATAGCACGTTTCCTACAAATTGCGCTAGTTTAGAACAGGCTGAGATAACTCTGAGCGACTCCGTGTCCTGAATTCTAAATAAAAAACCGGATTTTCCATCCATGATCGAATACCAGTTGACTGTACTACGGCTCGTCTAATAATTAACTTCATGTCGATAAATTTTAATAGTTCCAACCGTCCAGTAAACGTTTCTGCAGCGATTAATGAATAGCTAATTCGTTGTTTGTTAATTGATTATATTACACTTCGGTTCAATTTTAATACTGTAATTGTCTCGTTATGTAGAGTTTGTGTATACATACTCGTATAAATAGGATCGCGTTATGAATTTAAATTACGAAACATATGAACAATATTACACATGAATCGCAAATAATATAAGACAATATTATTTTCTAATGTTCACGCGAATTTAACTTATAATAATGAAACAACTTTTTTGGATTATATCGCGGTTTCTTAAGTTTAACAAACATAATTTAAAAAAAAAAATGTTAAAAACTTAATAAACCACGATAAAATCCGAAAAAGTTGTTTCATTGTAATAAGTTAATATTTGTGAAGTAAATATAAAATAACTAAATTTTAAATTGACATCGATTAAGTAGCAATTGAAACGATTGGATGAGGAAAATGTTTGACCCACGTTGCTGGGATGTCATCCTCGGAACGGTAAGCATAACGTAAACCTCCTTCTAAGTAAGCATACGATTCTTAATGAGTTGAAGGGATGCGTAAAGCCGAGATATTTAAGGATACAGCGTAAGTTTAGCAGTGGATAACTACAGCTTCTACGATCACAACGATAGAGATGATGATAATGGTAAATAATTTTAAAATTTAATGATATCATATTGACGCGAACTTGGGGAGGCCTATATCTAGCAGTGCAATAGGCTGAACCGAATTAAACTAAAGTATACTAATATTACAGTAATATATGTAATTCAGTTTGAATGTCGCAAATAAATGTCTTTCATTCATTTGTATAGATAGAGTACAGTTGTTCTTGTTTAAAATCTGGTGGAGCCCCACTGGGAAAGTAGCTCATCAATTGGCTAAAAATCTTTAATAAATCTATATATTAACTTTCGCCTAGCCTGTTGGAGCATTTTTTTTTTGTGGCCCTTAGTCTGAATGTAATATTTGCATTTATATCTATTATATTTACATTTATAAAAATTTCCTGTCACGATGTATGTGGGTGATAAACTCCGAAACTACTGAACCAATTTTTATCTAATTTTGTAAGCATCTGTAATTTGATCAAACTTGGGAGATAGGGTAGTTTTTATCTCAACTGGATCCGGTAGGTGGCGCTGCTATCGATATGTAGCTCTGAAACTACTGAACCAAATTTAATCAAATTTTGTAAGCATCTGTAATTTGGTTCAACTTGGGAGATAGAGTAGTTTTTATCTGAATTGGAGCCGGTAGGTGGCGCTGCTATCGGTATGTAAGCAATCAAATTTGATAGCTGTGCCGACACCGTCTGCCGGTCCGCTAGTATTTATATATATATTATTTCTATGTATGTTTAAAAAAATAGCCAAAACAGTCGGCTGTAACCTATAACACAAGCATTAAGTTGCTTGACGCAGGATTTTTTTTTTATATATGTATTTATTCATATTTCTTACTCAAAATATTAATTAAATTAGAAAACTATTACATATAGCTATATAGAGTCCCAGAAGTAAATATTTATCCTATCGATTACCATACATCAAGGGACGTATAAATATTAACAGCTATCAGTGGTGGGCACCTGTTTGAATCATTAAAAAGTGTAGATAATAAGTAAGTAACCTAGGACATGTTATCTATTCTAGACATAATTAACGTCGCTTAGAGGCGTGTACCACTTAATTAAAAGATATTATGGAGCCAGTATATGCAGAAAACCAATTTATATTGCAATCTAGGAACCGAATAAATGCTCTTAGTGAAGATTAAAAGCGATTTTGTAAAGTCACGGTACTTTACAGTCTTTTTAGTAAATTTTAAATAAATTGCCTGATCTTACAACCTTATAGACCGGTCAACTCTCCAAAAAACGTAATATACCAAAAAAATGTCTAATTTCTTCTAAGAAATTACAATATAAGTATAAATATCAAAAACTAATCTTCTGATCTCGATCAAATTTAGTAATATAAAATGGGGCCACACTACGAGCACCAGCTTTCTAATAATTAAGAATCATAAAAATCGGTACACCCACTTTAAAAAATATAGTTAAATTGAGAACCTCCTCCTTTTTTTGAAGTCAGTTAAAGATATAAAAATTCAGTTTATAATGGTGATTATCAAACTGAAAAGTAACAAAGCAGTTTTTCAGTTGTCTGAATATGGTACTCGTAGTGAATTCCGTATAAATGAAAGTATTTAATAGCTTTAGTTTATCCTGACTAATAGTTTCTGAAATTAAATCTTTAAAAATTATAAAAAAAATTATCATGGATTAACAAAATAAAACCAAAAAATAAAAAAGTTCTAGAGCAGTCCGATCGTGAAAGTAAAGGTCACAGCTAAATAATACTGTTTTCAAATAGTGTTGTGTTCCTGTGGTGAGTAAAGTGACCAGAGCTTCTGGGAGGATTGGGTGTTGGGCCAGCAACGAGCTCCTGATTGGCGTTTATAGGGCTACGATAATCGGATACCATCAGGTAAGCTGTATACTTGTTTGCCCACCTAGTCATATAAAATATATATATATTTAAGTATCTCCGTTAAAGCTTTTAATGTTAAAACTTATAACTAACAAGACATTTAGGACTACGTTAGTTGTAAGCTAGCGTTATAATTATTGCTTTTTTTATTTTTATATATAATACTATATATGTACGGGCTAATGCACATTGAGCAATATGATTGTCTTGCAAATTAATAACCTCTTTAATTTAGCTGATTTATTACGAAATTGTTATTTCACTGATGCAGATTTCTAATGAAATTGTTATTTGTTTGCTACGAATGACGTCTGCACTTCTGCCTATATATACTCAAAATAATCTTAATAAACTTAGTGTTAGATTGACTTCCATTGGGTTTGGTTTCCATCATAACCTTCCCTCACATGTCATCTCTCACTCAACCATAGACATACCAATATACATCATCTGTTTCAATTACACGCCGTTATATTTTTTTGTATTTGATGAAATTGCTAATAATGCCCGGTAACCTTGAATAACTTAAGTCGATTGAGGACCTAGTTCTCGGAAGCGTTTCAGTTTTAATTGGTCTTTTTTACTTATACCTTAATAATTGTTCCACTTCGAAATTTTTTTACTATATAAATAAATGCGTATGGGGCATTAGACGACAATTGTGCCCATAAATAGCGTTTCTATGCAAGACGGGCGTTTAATTTTGCGTTTGTCGGCGTTATTGAAAAACTTCGTTGACACCGCATGACTTCAAACCGTTTAGAGAAGTTAATTACTGTAACAGCCAATAATTTCTCACGACGGGATATAAGTATATATAGCTATTGAGAAGAACGATTTAAACTTAGTACCGATCTGGTATTCTGTGAATCAACAGATTGATGTTACTAAAATGTATATTGTTATAACATGCAGATAATTTAACGTAGTTTTTATTTAAATATCGAGCAGTAGATAAATTTAGACACAAATTTAGTGCTTCAATAATATAAAACACACATTATATTTATATTTAATAACCTATCACACCAACATTAAGTTGGTTACCTTAGGAACAGGCAACCGTGTGTGTATGTGTGTGTGTGTGTGTGTGTTATAAGATATTTATAAAATTTATAAGATTATTTATAAATATTTACCGATATATTTTAATGAGTGTCTGCTTAACGAAAATATTTATTATATTTTTTGTGTATTAATAGAAGTTGTAATAATTTGCATATGTTATAATAACACAAATATTAACACGCCATATATTCATATATTTCATTACTTCCTGTTGCTTTAACCTAATATACAGAACAATAAAGTTTTACATACTAGTTAGTGCCGCTTAAATTATTCAGACGCTGCGTTGGCGCAATGGTTACAGCCATGGATTGTACCTATTGCGCTGGCGGTTGCGGTTTCGATCCCCGCACATGACAAACATTTGTATTGGCCATACAGGTGTTTGCCGTGGTCTGGATGTTTGTGTAATCCTTGTGGGGCTCCCTACCGTGTCTCGGAGAGCACGTTAAGCCGTCGGTCTCGGTTGTTATCATGTACACCTGATAGCGATCATTACTCATAGTTGGGAATATATCCGCCAACCCGCATTGGAGCAGCGTGGTGGATTAAGCTCTGATCCTTCTCCTACATGGGGAAAGAGGCCTATGCCCCGTAGTAGAATATTACAGGCTGAAGCGCACAAATTACTCAGTATATTCTTTCCAAAGCTGGTATTAAAATATGGATACTATTACATAGATAGCTGATCATCGAAGCATTTATCTAGTTTATCGTTCAAAGCTACGAACCTATTAATCGTGCGTAACAGCACAACTGGCTGGTTGAAAAAAATTTATTAATTTTTTTAAATATATTCAATCTATGTAGCCACATAGTTACAGTGGCACAAAACGTATTGTT
Source organism: Melitaea cinxia (assembly GCF_905220565.1). NCBI lineage: Eukaryota > Metazoa > Arthropoda > Insecta > Lepidoptera > Nymphalidae > Melitaea > Melitaea cinxia. The sequence continues at coordinate 14,827,062 of NC_059403.1, forward strand.
AGTAATATGTCAGCAGTGTGACATAAAATATACAGAGTAGTTTAAACACTTATGTAACGAAGCACTGAAAAAAAGAATTTCTATTATAAACAAACAAACAAAACAACACAAAAAAAAGCTAGTAATACAGATAGTGCATTTTAATAAGAAAGAAGGTTAGTAGAAGAATCAAAGTAATCAGCTTTACTCAACTCCTTGTGAACCTGGAGTGATAATAGCACACGGTTTGAGAATTCGATGGTCCTTTGAGTCCGAGAGATTTCTAAAAAGTCATTATATTCCGAACGGTTGCACCCAATCGGAAATTTTTCGTATTAATTATTGTCAAGACTAGGTTTTAATTTCAAAAAGGAAATTCGAAAAATCGAAAATTTCACGAAAAAAAAGCAGTGTTTCGAAGTGCACCGGGACTGATAGTCTATCTTATAAATAAATATGTAAAACAGTTTAATACAGAACATAGATTATAAAGTCTAGTATGCAACATTCCCCGACCTTACAACATTAGGAATAATTCAAGACTTCAGTAACCAATGCAGTTAAAACGCAATTACATTACCAATTCACTATTACAAAGTAATTTCAATTATGAAATACAAGCATCTAACAATCTGCACATTGCTATAAAGTTGATAGCTCTGCCCACTTAGTTACGTCCCCCCTTTCTCGTAGGGGAGGGGGGCAATTGGGATCTACCGTGTATTTAATAAGTAGGAGGTGTCGCGAAACTCCATAATAGTGGGGATTGCGTGTATAGCGAACGTTGTATGGTACAAGATTATCATTAGTTACAGAGAACCTTTAAGATTATTAGAGGTATATTACGTTAAACAGATAATAATTTAAAAAGTTTGCTTAGTCATAGACAACTTTTTTTTCTTAGTAAAGTGTAAAAATGAAGTGATACCTAAACTATTTTCATTTATATAAAAACGTTATATTGTTTAGAAAAAGTAATATATTTGAAATAGAAAAACATAAATTAAATTCAATAACGCAAAATAAATCAAACCTTTACTATCTAATTTAAAATTGTAATAAGTAATAAAAGTAGCTTGGAAAATTATCAAAATCAAAAATTTCAAGTAGGCCTCGAAAGCACTATAAAATCGTCACTGTACAAAGTAATTATCTTCTGACAATAGATTGAGTAGAATCCACGCACTGTCACGCGCAGATACGGGAGATAGCAATAACCATAAACAAAAAATAACTGATGTAACGACAGTCAAAAAGACTCGTTAATAAAATAAAAAAATAAAAACAGAAATAATAGTCTATATAAATAAAAATGAATCACTAAATGCGTTGCCAAGAACGAACTTCGAGAACGATTGGACCAATTTGGCTTTTTTGTAATTTTCCTAATACTTTGTAAAAACGTTCTTTTGAAAAAAAATTGTGAAAAAACCTAAATTTCACAACGACATAAATAAATATCCAACTTGATACATTAGACAAGGAAAAGTCTGTCGGTCTTATAATTAAAAATAAATAAAAAAACATTTCAGCCTATGACTTTGACCACGCGACCTTAATGAGAACATGACTGTTCTTAAGCGACGCCATTTATGCTGAGATGTAATTTCCGATGCGATGCATCTCGTGAAAGCGCTGTTACAAATGCATTCAGATTGACCGCGCACATGTTCTATCGTATGATAAACATTTATTGAACTTAACTAAGTTTTTGAACTGTTTCATTTATGTTACTAAATAGTTAAATATTAAAATGAAGCGGAAACAGTCAATATTTAAAAATAACTCGATTTTGACTTCCATTATTTGTGGATATGTATTTTATTTTGACTCCGATTTAATGTACCTATATGTTTTGGTAAAATACGAAAAAGTCAGTCGTCGAGGATATAATGTAATGCTATGGGTAAAAAACACAATACCTAATTGTTCTTAGCTGTTACCATTTCAGTTATAATAACAAAACCATTTTCAAATTACGTTATTCTGTGGCAGTTGAACAGCATGACGGATCCAAACCTTTTTTTTTGTATTGAGAAGGGGCCTTTGCCTAGCAAGGCCGTTTGACTAAGTCATTAGTATATTTGATACAAAGCAAAAGTTACTCTAGTTACTCTAGAGATGATGTCAACCTTATCGAACATGTTTATACTACTTCAATTATTTAAATAAATAAATAACTCGACAATACACACACGGTCGTCTATTCCTAAAGTAAGCAACTTAATGCTTGTGTTATAGGTAACAGCCGACTGGTATAGCTACATTTTTTTTCGATAAACATACTTATAAATAAAACGTATGTCAATCAGAAATCAGGGTCACTACAAACTGCGCCAACGGGCTAGTCAAAATTTGTAAGATTATGTAAATAGTATTCACAATACAGTATCATTTTTAACCGACTTCAAAAAAGGAGCAAATTACTCAATTCTACCGTATATATTTTTTATGTATATTCGGGGATAACTTTGTCGTTTATAAACCGATTTTGATTGATTGACATGAAAACCAGGATCTGATGATGGCATCCCAGAGAAATCAAGTGGAACCTTCGAAAATCGTAGTGACGTCAAGTGCGTTTGTTAAATTTTTCGTCTACTTACGTTGTATTACTTGTCGATGTAGTTGAAGTCGGTTTTTTTTCGTTTACTAGCAAACATAAATATATCATAATGAGATTACGAAAAAAGTGACAAACATTTTAATTTCTTTACCAAAAAAAAACATTTACTGTCCAAATTTTTAATTGTCTAATGTTGATAAACTTACTTATAAAATAATATTTAAATGTGCTATTATAAATTATAATTAAGTATTTTTAAGCGTAAAATGCACTAATGATGACATATAATATTTATAGTCAATTTTGTTAATTTATTTGTTTTGTTTATGTCTTAACTGTTTAATTATGATGGTTTTTACATTATGGGTATTTTGGGATACAAAGAATCGGTCGTAAATGTCATTCTGTTAATTATCATAAATTATATTATTTTTTCGAGACCGTGTGATTTATTATAATTATAAAATATAAATTTGTAGTTCAAGTGGAGTCTAATTAAAAGTTTACATAAAATACATTGATAGTTAATTAAGAATGCAAGTAATGTAATGCAGTGCATAATAACATTTAATTTGCAAATATTCTGAGAATTTTTCTTCAGTATTTTCTTTCTGTCTTCTGTCTCATAAATTCTAGTTCAATTGTACCCAAAGGTTTCTAAACTATATTTGTAAATTTTGACAGTGACTACATCATAAGGTGACAAATGGATAGACAAACTTGAAATTTATAAGCATACTAGCTGACCCTACAATCGTTGTTTTGCCATATATGTTATTTACCCCCTTAATCTCCCTCTTATAACTTAGGGGTATGAAAAATAGATGTTGGCCGATTTTCAGACCTACCCAATACGCACACAAAATTTCATAAAAATCGGCCCCTTCATTTCGAAGGAGTATGGTAACTAATATCGTGACACAAGAATTTTATATATATGATAGTGCAAAAATACATTAATAAGTATTAAGAACAATGTACCTATTGTACATAGGTAATCTATTGTTGAATAATCTTTATTTCAATAAATTCGCACAAAACGCCTACGTGTAATAGTAATAGTAAATCCAAATAATTCATCATAAGTATAGTTGAGAAACGTTCTCCCTATCATACTCATAGGGAATATCGTGAAATATAGATTGGTGAAACTTTAAATCTTGAAATCATACAAATAAATAACGCGCGTATGCCAAATGAAGTGATAATACGTAGAACAATAGTGTTGTAGGTGTCAGACTCGCTAGTTACGTACCCACGATTATTTTGAAATGTAACGATAAAATCAATATCTTCAAAGTTCATTCCTTAAGAAAATATACTATAACGCCTTTTATATGAACGAAACCAAAAAAACGTGGTGCTTTAGACCACGGGACTGAAGTAAAACTTCTGCACAATAGGCCTGCACTGTGTCTTCGATATACGAAACGTAGCTGGCTATGAGAGAAAGAGAGAAAGAAAATGTGTGCTCGCACCTCTCTCACTTGTTCGCCTCGCCCAATCACACTTTTCGTAACGCTCTTGTCACGCATTCACCAGCTTACTACCCAAATCAAGCGTGCGTACAGAAGTTTGACTTCTAAAAGTGTCGGGAGCGAAATTGTGTGTAATAAATAACGCTGAGCAGACATTTTTGCGAGAGATATTGATAAATATATTTTAAATATCTAGTTAAAATTCACGGTAAAGAATATATGTATGTATCGTTCTTAAGGAGTAACTCGGAGTAAAATTATTTAATTTTTATCTATAAAGCAGATGGTTGAAGATCACGTTCAGTTCGAATCTTGTATTCTCAAGAATGTATAGACATACAATTTTTAATGGACTTCATGAGATAATTATAAATAAAATAAAATTCGAAATCTATTGAAAAATTACATAATAAAGTATAATACGTTTATATTTTTAATTCAAAACCTTTATTATATATATACATAAATTCTTCCTTTAATTTGTATCTTTTGATTTCGTTTCTTTAATAACATGATTTTTTCACAGCTCCAAGGGACAGCAAAGTTGAGTATTTGGTATGAATTTTAGCTTGATACCTTTACGCGTTTCAGAGAAAAAAGGTCTTGAAAGACAACAAAGTGATCATCTATAAGGGTTCCGTTTTTTGCTTTTGAGGTATGGAACTCTAAAAATCAACTAGACGACAAATTTTCTTAAATAAAATAGTATCTCAATAATCATATCAAATACTAACAAACGAATGTATATTAATAAAAGTAATCGATAAAAAACAAAACCAATTCGAATGATAATTAATAATTTATCGATGCGATATCGATGAAACATCGTAATTTGCTTTGATTAATCATACAGAAATTTATAACACAAAACGTTATCGATACAGCGTCTCATCACCAGACGCGTGCTTACGACAATATAACTCATTGTCGATGTTACTAGTGACGTTTACAGCCGTAGTGTGGTCATTAATGATTGTCAAAGTACTTTAATAGACTAATATTAACTGCTTATGTTTCTCATCGCTTCATTCAGTACCGATTGAAGATTTATGAATGTCAGTCACAAAAATTAAGACTACACACATTTGAATGTAAGGCCTATTTACATGTATCTTAGGCCTCAGATGGAAAGACTAACTGTTATATATTAATTAATATATAACACTTGTTTAATATTATGTTCCAAATTGAATTGTTTTGTTATATATATAATACATGACTAGGTTGGCAAAGGGCTTATACGGCTCACCTGATGGTAACCGATTATCGTAGTTTATAGACGTCTGCAACACCAGAAGCACCGAAAGAGCGTTGCTGATCGCATCCACAGTTCCCCCTAAGAGCTCTATTCACCTTACTCACCAACAGGAATACAACACTGGTTGAAAAAAGTATTATTAAGCTGTGATCTTCTGTAAGGTCGAGGTACCCCAGTCGGGCTGTTCCATATTTTGAGCAGGAAACCTACTATGCCCTACCTCAGTAAAAATTTATAGTTGTGATTCAGTCAGTAATATCCTACTGCTGGGCATGGGATTCTCTCTCTCCATGTTGGAGAAGTGTCGGAGTTTAATTCATCACGCTGCTCCACTGCGGGTTAGCGGATATATTACCTACTGGGAGTAACGACCGCTTTCAGGTGTCTATGATAGCAAATGGACCGACCGCTAAACGTGCTCTCTGGGGCATGGTGGGGAGACAACCAGACCGAAAAGCAATATTTGTACAAATAGAAATATCCATTCCGAGCGGAAATCGAATGCCAAAAGGCAAAGCCGGAGTCAATCGCCGGTGTGTGAGCGCATACACGGTACACGCACCTCAACACCAGGCAATGTGCGGTGTGTAGGTTATAGTAAAATCTAATAGTGCTAAAATTGAATAGAATTCCCTTTTTATAAACTGTACAAAAATAAAATCATCGCCTTGGCAGCAAAATATTTCAAAATGTATTTTTATATAAAACAATGAAACGCCTTAAGGTATCTCGCACAAAAGTTCCGTTGCACCAAATTGAAAACTTCAATAATTGTGCTTGTTATTTGTTGTAATGAGATTTGCATAAGAGAAAATTAAAAACGATATTCACAATAAAAAACATTACAACGAGCTAACAAAAATGACATACCATTACTCACGAACTATTTAATAACCGTACTAGTAGTTTGTTTACAAACTGAAAAAGAAAGGGACACTTAACAAACGATATAACTTACAACAGAAATTACAACTTTGCAATTAGTATAAAATCATTAAAACCATAAAATATATCTATAAAAGGCGTACTTGAATCATGTAATTAATATACGAGGGCTTCGCTATCGATCAATGAGTTAGAGAGCCCTAATTCCCCCCCGGAGCCCTGGCAGGAGGACACAAATTGTAACTTATCAGCTATACGCATTTTTCCTTATAATTTCCGCGTCAATCGTTTACAAACTAGTTCCTGGAGCCCTAAGCTACCGTTTCGTCTCCATTTCTAAGGGCCTGTTTCAATGGTTGCCGTTAACTCTGTTTGACAGATGACGGTACCCAACGGATAAAAGTTTATTTAATCTATTATTATTGAAGTAAAACTTCTTTACGCACGCTCGACTTGAGGAGTAAGCTGGTGAATGCGTGACGAGAGCGTTACGAAAAGTGTGATCAGGCGAGGCGAACGGAACAAGTGAGAGATGTGCAAGCACACGTTTTCTTTCTCTCTTTCTCTCATAGCCAGTTACGTTTCATACATATCTAAGACACAGTGCAAGCTTATCGTGAAGAAGTCTTACTTCAGTCGTGTGGTCTAAAGCACACTTTTTTTCTTAACCATCGAATTCCACTATATTAATGGCATATATGTATTCCCAATTGTGAATTTAAAAGTTCTATATTGTTTTCTAATGTTTACGCAAATTTCACTCATTATAATGAAACAGTTTTTTCTGTTTCGGTACTTTACAGCAGCCACGGTCACGGGAGGACTGAAAAGGTCCTGGGGAGGCGATAAAATCCGAAAAAGTGTTTTTTTTTTTTAATGGACTATTCTACCTCTTGACATTAAAGTCTATTCGTAACTTATGTGCAGGATAATTTTAATCCAAAACCGGTGAAACGGGCCCCAAGTATACTAAGCGGTAAATAACTGGCTATGAATTATGGCGAAGGCATACAATAGACGATTGTAGGTAATGATAAGAGCGCATCGTGCTGCCTTAATGGTATTTAGTGAATTTGACGTCTATAGACGTTTTTTTTTTCATCTAGTTATATTAATTGCCAGTTGTTATCTTATCGATCTGATACACATTGTATGTGATGATTGGCTTAATAAATAAATTTTTAATGCACATGATCGTCTGTTCTTAGGGTAGGTAACGTAATAAATTCACATTTACATTCACTTTACGAATAAAACGAAGACCTCCATTTGAAAAACAGTATGAAAATTATAAAATTTGTGAAGTTCTCACGATTTGTTAAAATCCACGCGTACATCAGTTTACAAGACAGGACGTCAGTTTGGTCAGCAAGTAAATAGTACGGGTGTTAATAAATATATATTAAACCCAGACTTGGAGTGTGAACAGAAGCCACAACCCCAGGGGCAGAAAGCAGAGTCACTAATTTGTGCCAACGAGCTAAGTTTTTGTTGATATTCTATAGCTATCACAACAGCATATATTACGAAAGTTACAATGTACAGGTACTGTCCATTTGTTTTCGTTTTCCATTTTTTTTTTTTTTGTTTAATTAGTGTTTATTTAGTTCAGTTTTATGAAACACTATTTTCACTTACTTACTATTACATATATGTACCATGTTATTTGTTTAAAATAAAAACATTGTTATTTTATTTATTTAATCTATGTTTATGTAGCTGCCGCCGCGAGTAAAAGCTGCGGTAGTAGATCATTGTTGAACTTTTTAGTAGTCATTAATCCCTAAGTTTCAACATAAACTGAGTGTCTTACCCTATTATATAGAACATTACCGAGCGCAAAATACGAAAAGTATGTCGTTTAGGACTTCTTTTCTTAAATTATAATTATCGATTTTGCCATGTTTTTTGATTAATAAAATATCTGCACGTCATCAAGTTTTTTCTACTTACGTTTCTAAATATAATGAAAAAGCACACTTGTACAGTTACGACATTAAATACATCATATAAGTAGCTTTTGATTTTAATTTAAAAAAAAGCAGTTCACATGCCTTTTAGCGGATACGGCTCTCCTATTGATATTCAATTTAACTGATCGAGGGAAATATTAACATTCACACGCTATCCAGACCCTAGTCATAGGGCCTTTATTATTCTGTACACCATGGCTTACTCAATTCGCTCAACTTTTTAGATCAACGAATGTAATCTTTATAGAAATGGTGTCAATTATCGTTGCGTTTATTTTTATCTTTTTACCTATACATCTATACAAATAAATAAAATTGGAATATCCATTTGTAATAATAAAATGACAACTTTTAACGAAATGGATAATTATGAATGTATAGTACATATATGAAAGTAACATTTTTCATAATTTTTGTCTGTCTGTCTGTTTGTTCCCACTAATCTCTGAAACGGCTGAACCGATTTTGATTGGACTTTCACTGGCATACAGATGATGTAATAAGAAGTAACTTAAACCTGCAAAACTGAACAATAATTTTTTTGTTAAATTCCATGTGGACGAAGTCGCGGGCACAGCTAGCACATAATATAAACGTTTGTATATATAAAATTTAAATGAAAATTATAATTACGAGCTCACGTGAATAAATTTTGTATAGCCAGTAGCAGCATACATTGATACTAGCTACTGCCCGCGACTTCGTCCGTGTTGAATAGTTACTTAAAAAAAAACCGATTTTGAAGCATCCTTCATTAGTGCTACGCTCCTATTGATCTTAGCGTAACGGTATATAAGCCTTTAGCCTTCCTCGATAAATGGGCTATCTAACACTGAAAGAACTTTTCAAATCAGACCAGTAGTTCCTGAGATTAGCGCGTTCAAACAAACAAACAAACTCTTCAGCTTTATAATATTAGTATAGATTATAAATATTGGAATTATGAAATTAAGTACATTTAACCAATCAACATACATTTAAAACCACTCCCATTTCCTTCGTATTATTTGAACATGTTAACATTTGAACACAATTTACGGCTTAGGACGTGATAATACCGCTATAAATAAGTAAGATGATGTACACCGACGTCATACAATGGAGATTGTTAACTGGGCCCTACGTTCGTCTTAGGTAAAATAACCTGATATATTCCATAGACCGTGGGACGGCCGTGATATGTGATAGCATTAAAATTCAGATTTAACGAAAACTTAGTTCTAGAACTACAACTTTTCCAGGTTTACACGACAGCGGTATGTATTAGTTAGCGTAAATATGACATGTACGGCCTGTTTTAACATAAACTACTTCGACTATGTAAAACAAAATTGTCACTGGTTTGAGTTTACATATTTGTGTTTTATAGCGTATCGTTATCCTCAACAAACGTAATAAAGGGTTTTTGAACCATCCAAAAATTTCTTACCTTCGTGAAGTAAATGCGCATTATTAGAGCGAACTCAAAAAATACTCGTTAAATCTCGAATCTCGACCACATGGCAAGCAAGAACTTTAGATTTAAAAAAAGAACTATCAAAATCGGTCCACCCATTAAAAAGTCAAAGGTAACACATAAAAAGAACACAGTCGAATTTAGAACCTCTTCCTTTTTTGAAATTAAAAATAACTTTTTAAAACTAGTTTCAAGAGATATTTAAGTATTTTCTCTAAATATAAACTCGATCTCATTTATCTTTGATACTTTACAAACGAGACACGAAGACTGTTTAAGACAGGAACAACATTGTAAGTACAGTATCACATCGAAGTGTTCACACTTTAAGTGAGCCCTGAGTAGTTAATCCATAAAGGTTCCAGTATTAACAATTACGCTTGTTGATTTTTTTTTTTTTTTTGAGACGGGAAAAATGAGGCTTGAGCTTAATTTACTTTATTTATTTATTTATTTATTACAGTTTACATTTTACATACTTATAAAGTTAATAATGTTCAGAAATAAACTATTTGTTATTTTGGGCACATTTGATTTTTTAAATGTTACAAATTATAAAATTAAACCCATACTTAATAACTAATGAAAGTCAATATTGAATCTGTGTTTTTTTCCGAAAAATGCTATAGTTTGTAAGTTGTAACCTGTATTAATTGCAGTTAACAGTGACCGTGCTTTAGTCTGGCTTCGATTTCTGCCCAGAACCCGGGTGTAATATTTATAAATTTTAGTTTTTGCTAAAAACATGAATATCATATACGAGTATATCAGTCAGCTGTTACCTAAAACACAAGTACTCCGTTGTTTCATTTAGAATCAACGACCATATATGTAGGTATGCTTAACGTAATATTTTTATATATATTATATTTATTCTTTATAAGGTAATAGGAATTTATGAATTATATTAAAAAAATAAATCCATTAATTAAATTAAGTCTGAAACACTGTCTAGACACTAAATTATTTCGATAAACATGTCTCATTATAAGTCACTAAATTCAAAGTATCGCTATAGCCATTAAAACTTGCTTTTGCCTTAAAAGTACGTAACTATGTTCATTGCCTTGATGGTCTCGGTATATCATAAATCATAACCGAGTATCTCACTTACAGAAGTACAACGTAAGTTATTGGGGCTAGAAAATGGTAGTTTTTAGAAAACTGTTTTCGTTATAACATGTATGTGATGTTTAAAGTTGGTGTCTTACTAGTCAAGATGATAATATAATATTTTCAATATATTTTTTTATAAATTAATTTGAAATTTAAAACTAATTCAACGTAAAATAAATGAAATAAAATTATATAAGTGTTATCAAAGTAGTGAATAAAAGTTTCATTAATGGCGAAAGTTGAGTTAGATTCTGACTCAAAACGCATCTTTATATTTCTAACATTAATCTTTTCTACTCAATCGATAGTGGATTCGGTTGGTGTACTTAACTCCAACCATATCCTCATAGGGAAAAGACATTTGGCCTAGCAAAGATTGTTCTTTTCAAATAAGTCAGTAATGAAAATTATTAAATGTTAAAATCATACATACCTACACATTACATAACAAATCCCATTTAGTGATATTTATCTTATTTGCAGTTCGCTTACTAATAATTAACTTTAGAATATAACAAAATACGATGTTCAGCAATTTGCTAATAAAAATATCACGCTAAAAATTTCGCTGAGTCAGTTAATTTTAAATATAAATAATCTGTCACTCGTGCTCGCTTAGCTCACAACAGTCAAGCGTGTAGTTTAAGCCGTCAAGGCGCCATATAATTTTCCCACCTCCTCCACCACACTCCGGATGACAGGGACAGCATAATGTACTACCGGGTCCAATCCGCTAGTCATTCCCCAAGTCCAGACGTGATAATGCAACTATAAATAACATAAGATGAGTTATGTTGACATGAAACAATAGCGATGGTTATCTTGCCTCGTGCTGTTATACTTATCGCGGTAGGGTTTAACTAGGTAGCGAAAAGAACGTACCAGGGTAACATAAATCGAAGATGATTTAGTGATACCTAATGTTTAGAAGGTCACGATTTAGTCTTATCGGAGACTTGGTTAAAATGTTTAGTAAAAATTTAAGCGAATTTTACCGTAAATTACAGATACTTTGTTTTTGATTCATTTAGATTTACGATTTAAGTATTACTATGAAATAATTATTATTTAATTTTAAGTTTTGTTGAAGTAAAATATTCTATGTAATATCATAATTCCTAAGAAATTAAATTGATGCTGAAACCGTCGTGAATGTGAACTAGTTCTAAATAATATAAACACTCTTACTTTTATAAAATGTTAAAATGAATTGAACACAACGTTTATCGCTTCAATGAATTAAGAAAAGATTATTATATTGTATACTAGCTGTGCCCGCGACTTTGTCCGCGTGGAATTAAAGAAAAAATATTGTTCAGTTAGCAGAATTACAAAATAAAAAAAAAATCTAAAATAAAAACTTAGGCTAAGTTACTCCTTATTACATCAGATATCTGCCAGTATTACAATGTTGTTCTTCTAATCGCACTTTGACATTTTAGAGGGTTTTTTGTTAAAGATTTTATTTATTATATTTAACAGTATTTTTTTATACAACTAGGCCGGTAAACAAGCGTACGGCTCACCTGGTAGTAAGCGATTACATAATATATTATAGGTAAAACCGGGATAGATGCCTCACTTTTTGAAATAGCCACCTAATTTTAAAAATATGATTTTTATACGAATAATTTTTATTAATGTAGCTAGCTCAATCCTTTATGTTGAATTATGACTATTTTTTTTCAACCTAGCCAATGCAGATTAAGCAGAAATTAGCTTTTCCTGAACCCTTTTTTTTGAGGATAGATGCCTACCTATATGGATAGTTGCCTCGCCATGAAAATAGTGAGTAGGATAGATGCCCTTTAAACCGTGTAAACGAAAAACCAAAAACCAAATGTTAGGTTAGGCTACTCCTAAAACATCGATTGTCTCCAAGAAACATGGAGACGATCGACATAACATATATATATATATATATATATATATATATATATAAATTTAATTAAATTTTACAAGCATTTATTCAACAAAAGTATAAATTCTTAATTGTTGGTCTAAAATAATACTTTCTCATCGAAAGTTGACTGTAGGTTTTCTATAGTCCAAGAACATACTCGAGCTCGCATTTCTTCCTTTCTTTTATATTTTCGTTGCATAGTTCTGCTAGAATCAGTAAAACATCCAAACATAAATATACCTAAATACATAAAAAATATAACAGACACAAAAAAAAATTATACATATAAACTTACTCTGTATATGGTGAATGAAGGGATAGATGCCCCTAAGGGCACCTATACCTCAAAAAATCAGGGCAACTATCCTTTGTGATTGGGATACATGCCCACGTATTTTTTAAATAAATTATAAACAAAATAGCATCTATTTACAACTATATGCAGACTCAATGACCCAGTATATTGACGTGATAAAAAATATAACGGAATTTATTACTATTTATAAAATTATACAACCTTAAATACTAACCTTTAAAACTTTGACGTGTTTTTAAATTTCGCCACGGAGAAAATTACACACACGATCCAAACACGTCCTTGCCACACGAATATCTGTGGATATCCGAGGTACGGGGTGTCTTCGACTCCTACTTATGCGATTAATTTTTATTTGTGAGTTCGGGATGTTAGGTTTTTAGAACATGAGGCATCTATCCCATTGCGGCATCTCTCCCGGTTTTACCATATATATATGATTCCGAAAAGTCTCAAGTTAGTATTGTGGTATACTAAAACAAAACTCGGGTTTTTTTAGTTTTTTCTGCTATCGCTATTATTAAATGAGAGTAGCAAGCAAGAGAAGCAATACTAGACAAGCGCGACACACAACAAACAAACCAACACATACACATATGCACACCACAAACTACTCATGCATACAAAGATAAAGATGCACAAAATTATACATTCGTTTAGTTAAATTAAGAGAAACACTACTCCTAGAATCATAACGATGTGTTATACTGTCGTATATCGAGGTTCATATTAATTAAAACTGTTATTTAAACAAAAACGTACGGAACTGCTGACATATCGTATAAATGGACAATATATGAGTGCCTTTGTCTATTATTGGTATTTATAGACATATTTATAGCATCTACAAACATTCCCCCTACATTCACATATAAAGGCGACACCTTAGTGCTGCGAACTTAATAAATTTAACATAAATCAAAAACATTTATAAAATATTATGCCGATTGTAAATATTTAATTGACACCAATCCTAGTACCTACCATGAGAAGTTTGTCATAAATATTTAAACATTCCATCGACGCTACTAAATTTATTTGTAAAAAAAATCCTTTTGTTTACTACTATATAATTATACCGCTCTGGTGTAATGGTGAATGTGCCATGTCGGCGGCGCTTAGACACCGAGGGTTGTGGGTTCGATTCCCGCGCGGAGTAGATATTTGTTTTTATACAAATATTTGTTGTTGTTAGTCCTCGTGGTCTCCCCACCGGCTTAAGCTGTAGGTCCCGGTTTTTAGGGAATATATCCACCGACCCGCATTGGAGCAGCGTTGTGGATTAAGCTCTGATCCTTCTCTACATAGAGAAAGAGGCCTATACCCAGTAGTGGGATATTATAGGCTGAACCAAGCTGTATTTAATACTTCTTAATTTTTTTCACATATAATTTTGGCTATGGTATTCCTCCTACCTCCATGTATCTCAATATGACACTAAACGGAAGGACGCCGGTTTGATAATACGTTGTATATATATCTAAAAAGAATCTATCTTCCTTGTTTGCCGACCTAACCGTATAATAAAAAAGGCTACGCCTACGCTAATCAGTGAACGAATCATTCTATAGTGTATCGCTCGCTCGATAAATCGCTCCCGCTACTGCTTGTTACAATAATCACATACTAAATATTTCCATTCGTACTATTCAGGGGAGAGCAAATAATAAATAATTCATATGCGGTAGTTAACGCGTCTCTTCGTACGATGCATTAGTCTAATTAAACATTTTGTCTTCGCCGCCCGCCAGCTACCGACTAATTGAAGTTTGGATTAACTGAAAAACCGGTCAAGTACGAGTTGGACATCGATGCAGACGGACTATGTAATATTTAACGGTTCAGCACTAAAATTAAATTAAGTTCGTAACAGAAACGTTATTTGTATACTAAATTTATCCTTTTTCAAATTTAAATAAAAATGAAAAATGTATTTATTCACATAAACTTCAAAAGAACTTTTAGAACGCCATTTTATAAACTATAATTAAGTGTCAAAGTCTTTAACTAAATTAACTGTTTTTAATGTGGAAAAATGTAAATCCTGTTCAGAAAAAGCGGCAGGATACTTTACAGTTTCTATTCCAAAAAACTGTCAATAATTATAAACTCAACCAAGCTTTAAAGCTTTTTTTTAGTCAGGTCTTAAACCTTTTCAATTGTTTTTTATTATTATTTCTCTTTTTAACTGGTACCATTTATACTTATTTTACGAAAATTTTCGATTGCGT
Source organism: Melitaea cinxia (assembly GCF_905220565.1). Taxonomy (NCBI): domain Eukaryota; kingdom Metazoa; phylum Arthropoda; class Insecta; order Lepidoptera; family Nymphalidae; genus Melitaea; species Melitaea cinxia. The sequence goes on from NC_059403.1 coordinate 14,842,223, forward strand.
GTGATCGCAGCCCCAGCATGAAAGCGTTCACTAATTGCTAACTTTGCGTTATTAAGACAATGGGTTGACGCCGTAGTCACAGGTACTCGCGCCAGTGCTAGTGTCCGCAGATTTGATCCAGCTTACGACAAACATTTGTACAAGCCAAACAGGTGTTTTTATGCTTTTTTTTAATTATGTGATATATTACAGGCTTATTATGCCCGCGCTTTTGTTATTCCATATATTGTTATTATTATTTTTTAACATGCATCGGTACTTCACCGCAACTTTAGAATCCTAGAAGCCTTAATAACTAGTCTTAAAATTTCTAAAAGTCGACGCGAGTCCACTGATCAAGACTATTCTACATATTGCTTTTTTATATTTTTATATAGTAATTATTTTTATTATATTTACACTTATTTGTTAACTACAATATATGTACACTTATTTGCTACTTACAATGTACACTTAATCTATGTTATTGTTAGTAGTTAGGTACTTTTTTGTGTGTGCTTAGAAATCGTTTTATCCATTTAAATTTCTTTTTTTTTTAATTTTTATTAATATATTATATGACTAATCCTATCTTATTAAGTAAATATATAAAGCCTTATCATTACAATTACAGGTGTTTTTTTATGCTCGAAGTGTTTGTTTATGTGCATATTAATTCGCCTACAGAAGATATCATTATACTAAAGGTTGTTAAATGTGAAGCGTTAATTATTATTATTTTATTACTCAAAAATAATTCTTTATTTTGTTTCAATAATAATTGTAATATATGTAAATTGCAGGTAGAAACATTATTTATATGTGTATAAATAGGGGGGTATTTAGAACTTGCAATTTGAGTGGCAATAAACGAGTGCCAACGTGTGTTTCCTTTATCCCGGTTAATTTATAGAACAGGGCTACATATTTCTCACTAATAAATAATATTCTGATTTTTGTTACCATTTTGTTTTATTGAATATTCATCAACAAACTTGTGTAGTGATTCCTTTTCCAACTAAGTAACTAAAACATATAAGAATCATGTCACTAACGGAACTAAACTGAAACTAGTATTCTAGATGCTAATCACTGCGTGATGTCAAAAATTAATGAGCGAGTTATCCATCTCCGTCAGTCAACCGTGAAATAAGGGTCTAGCCACAGTACCTACTTGTAATAAATAAACAATGTCTCGAAGATCTAACCTTAGTTGTAGGCAATTGATTAGCCTTATAAAATACCGGGATAAATTTGCTACGATAGCTGAATAAAGGACAAGTAAATAATTCTTCCGCCCCCTCTTTTTCTTTTTTCTCTTTCTCACTTCTGCTGGAAGATTGAAATAGACAATCAAAGTTAATGTATACTATTATTTATTTCTTTTTGAATTACTCATTCCGTTCCATTTTAAATAATCCACCCATCACACGTAGGACACCGTTTTCTAAATATAATTATAGTTTTTTATTTTATTTATTTTTTATAAAAACACAGCTCTTTCATTTTAAATTTTAAGTAATAGAACCAAAAAGCCCAGATGAGATCACTGGGCCCTATCTATCTTCAAATTATATTCTTATCTATATATTTAAAAAAAAATGTTAAATAATGTTATTAGTATTCAACGACTTACGTCTCACGTCTCGTCATTGAAACAAAAAATGCGGTAGTAAATGCAGTTCCGGTAATATTATATATGGAATTTAGTAGATTCCTTTAAATTCGTATGAAATATTCGTAACTGTGCAGTGTGGCTACGGCACTAAAGAATTTAGTCACCCCCTCTCTTCCCGTGGGTGTCGTAAGAGGCGACTAAGGGATAACAAGGTTCTACAACCACCTTGGAACTTAAGAAGCCGACCGATGGCGGGATAACCATCCAACTGCTGGCTTTGAAATACACAGGCCGAAGACGGGCAGCAGCGTCTTCGGTGCGACAAAGCCAGTACTTCGGTCACCAACCCGCCTGCCCAGCGTGATGACTATGGGCAAAACACATGAGTTCACGTTATTTTTGGCGTAAACTTGTGGAGGCCTATGTCCAGCAGTGGACTGTATAGGCTGTAATGATGATGATTCGTAACTGAAAAACGAAACGAGACGATACTATTTAATAAGTATATGTAATACAAATTATTACTGTCATTCTATTTATGTCTAAAGACTTAAGGTAGCGCCAAGCAAGAAGTATCCTGCTCAAAATCTAGAGCAGTCCGACTGGAGAAGTACCATACAGGAAATCACAGCGAAATAATATTGCTTTCAAGAAGTTTTGCCTTCCTGTGCGTGTGTGAGTAAGGTAGCCAGAGTTCCTGGGGGGAGGGTCGTTACTTGGCAATACATTTGCAATGTTTTTGGTGTTGTTGGCGTCTACAAGCTACGGTAACCGCTTACCATCAGGTGGCCTTTATCACGTGCCCCGAATTCACTTGCATTTGCTTTGGTCAGTGTGCATGTGAAAATTTTGCAAGTATGTTTGTATGTGTTTGATAATGTTAATATCAATAAGATAAATTTAAATCTTATTTTTTTGGATTCCAAATTTAATAAAATGTAATTTAAAAAAATAAATAAACAATACTTGTAAAATATACTATACACGTGTGGATTCATGCCCTAATGTGTTAGATGTTTTAAAGCCGTATAACGAACAACCTGACTGCGGTATGCAGATAAACGCACTTTGATTTACATCTTAACTTTCTATACTTGTATAAACTACATATAAAAGCTCGTAGGTATTACAGGGTCCATAACGTTTTATTAAAATTTGACAAACTATTTCTTTAATCATATGTATTTTTTTTAATAATTACGCCTAATTTAAGCGGACGTCAAACAAATGTATGCCTCTAATATTTTTTATTACTAATTACAAAAGTAATAACCACTTTGGTGTAATGTGTGTACCGTGTATACCGTGGGTTCGATTCCCGCTCGGGATTGATATTTGTAATTGCAAATATTTCTTTCCGGTTTGAATGTTTTTCCTTTTGTGTCTTCCCAGCGTACCTCGTACGTGTAGCGTGGTGTATTAAGCTTCGATCCCTCTCCTACATGGAGAAAGAAGCCTATGCCCAGCAGTGGGCTATTACAGGCTGAATCGCAAATGTGAAAATAATAATAGAGCTAATTTCCACAAATTTTAATAATAATTGCGTATACAATTATAAGTTTTAATTATGAAAATAATTATTGGAAAGTATACGCATAATCAAAAGAACAAAAATGAACAACGGCTCGTTCTATGAATATGTTGTTTCTTAAAAAATGTGTGAGTAATATACTCATACCATACATACGTACAAACACGAGGGCAATGGTCATAAGGGAATAGCATTACGGACATCAAATACACCGAATAAATATCCCGTAATTCCGCGTCGATACCAGGTGTACTGGACGTAAAAAAATATATAATAAAACGCTAAAAACTATCGTGAATAATTTTAAATATATAAAAGAAATCAATAAATTTGAACATAATTATTTATCACACACAATAATGAGTAAAAGTTACGATCTTTATATTAACTTAAAAATGTATAGATATTTTAATAATTATATGTTCAATTCATTTCGACCTGCAATATTCAACTGCTGGGCATAGGCCTCTTTCGGCATGTAGGGTAAGAATCAGAGCTTAACCCACCACGAAGTTCCAATGCGGGTTGACGGATATACTCGTATTCTCTACTATGAGTAACGAACACAATCAGGTATACGTGATAGTAACCGGGACCGATGGCTTAACGTGCTCTCCGAGGCACGGCGGGGAGATCCACAAAGACTATATAAAAATAATTTTACTCATATAAATCTTTAAAGTAAACAAAGTATAACATTTTTTTTACTGTAGAGTACGATTTTTTTTAAATCTATCTCATGTTTTAGTTATGCGATGTTTTTGTTTTTGGTTTCTGCCTACCCCTATGGGAAAGAGGCGTGATTATATGTATGTATGTATGTTTTTGTTTTTCTTTTACTTCGACTATGAGGTCAGATAAAATTTTAACGACACATTAACGTTGCATCTATACAAATAAATAAAATTGGAGTATCTGTTTGTAATACTAAAATAATCGCTTTTTACTAAATGCATATGAATGTATCATCATTACAGCCTATACAGTCCACTGCTGGACATAGACCTCCACAACTTCGCGCCAAAAATGAACTCATGTGTATTGCCCATGCTGCCACGCTGGGCAGGCGGGTTGGTGACCGCAGGGCTGGCTTTGTCGCACCGAAGACGCTGCTGCCCGTCTTTGGCCTGCCAAAGTCAGCAGTTTGATGGTTACCCCCCCCCCGCCTTCTATCGACTTTTTAAGTTCCAAGGTGGTAGTGGAACTGTTTTATCCCTTAGTCACCTCTTACGACACCCACGGGAAGAGAGGAAGTAGCTATATTCACCACACAGCATATAAGAATATTAAAAATTTCATTTTTGTATATGTACCTTGTATATGAATGTATACACAGTACCTATACAAAAATGACATTTTTTACAATTTTTGTCTGTCTGCCTGTTCGTTTGTTCCAGCAAAGTTCTGAAACGGCTGAACCGATTTTGACGGGACTTTCACTGGCAGATAGTTGATGTAATAAGGAGTAACTTATACTGCTTTATTTTAGATTTTTTTTTTTTTTTTGTTACTCTGCTAACTGAAAAATATTTTTTTAATTCCACGCGGATGAAGTCGCGGGCACAATTAGTGTAATAAAATAAGGTGTACAATTAGTTTCAAAAAGTATTTCATCTTCTAAATTATAAAAAAAAAATATTTAAGGTCAGCGAACCTAAAGATGCGACATTTCAAAATGTATAAAAACTCCTTCCTTTGCGCGTTATTTTCATTTTAAAATAATGCGACTCAAACTAGATACCTAACGACTTGTTGTATAACTGAAGGGGTTTAATTATGAATTTATAATTTTAACGGTGATATTGCGTTTCATTCATTCAAAGCTACCGACGGAATAATTCTGTAATTAAACCTTAAGAAAATTCTAATAGAACCGTAAATTAATTTCGAATTAAATTCGTTTTTGCTCGTAATAATTATGTAGAATGGATTCACTGAACATTTTTATTGTTTATAAATTGACACTTGACGGATAGCGGTGTTGTTTTTGTTTAGTGGGTAATAAGCAAGGAGTATATATAATATTAATTTAAAAATTAAAAGCAACGATTATATTCTAGAAAATACTATTCTAGAACGTTGCAGATAATTTTGTTAAGATGTTTTTATAATACTACGGTGGCATACAAGCGTACGTTCCGGATGGTAAGCGGTTATCGTTGCCCACGGACGCTTGCAACACTAGGAACTTATAAAGTTTAATTTATATTCATTGTTAGATATATATACAATTGTTAGATTAAAACTAATGGGTTAATGAAACTGATATTAATAATACTAATTGATTAATGACAATATTATATTTTTGTATAATTAGTACCTACTTGTACTACCCTAAACGTACGATCTAATAGTACTTTATACCGTAATATTAGGTCGGGGAAAAAGTTTCTTCGTATTTTATATAATAATTCTAGGTGAGGTTTTACAAAATTTATTGACATTAGTTATAATAGGTATGAACCAATTTGTTTGATAACTTATCGTAACTCATCTCGTAGGTGACAGGATTCCGTTGCGGTAAAAATTATGGGACTTCTCATTAAAAAACCGCGACAAGTAATTTTGATAGTTCTCCCTTGATATTAACTTTACACTATCTACAGAATTATTAAGAGACTCAAATAGATGGAAATCTTAGCGTGCAAGATCGGTACTATATTGTGGATGAATTAAGACTTCCCAGTTAAACTCCCTCAATGTTTGTTGAGTGGCTAAAGACGGTCCTATGGTCGGGCGTTGATGAAAGACCACAATCTTTTTCTGTTGATCAATTCTGGCCGCTTATTTTCAATTTCTTGCTTAGGTATCGTCAGCTTTTGAAAATAGAAATCCGAATAAAAAACTAATGCACGAAATACATGACTTTTGTTTAACCAATCGATCAGACTATTTATTCTCACAAGAATTCATATTTATACCAGAATTTATAACATTCATTCAAGTCAAGTTCAACAAGTCATTTATTTAAAACATAATTAATTTTAAAATAAACATCGTACATCAAATTATTTAATCACTAAATAGATAAGGTATAATAAGAACTTGGGGAAGCCTATGTCCAGCAGTGGACTGTGATAGGCTGAAGTGAAATAATTAAGTATATAAAAAAAATGATATATATATCCTTCCATTACTATGAAGCGCGTTGTATGTATATTACAACATAGATAAATGTCGACGTTAATATTATAGATTAATCAATCGAAATCGTTCGATATAGATATTGTCGAGTTAGTACATAGAAGCACGCAACAAGTTTATTAAATAAAAATATAAAGTTTATTGATCATTTTAATGATGATTAATGTTTAATGATCTAATGATGCTTAACGAATGTATAACTTCATACTTGTGTAAAACTAATGGGATAATGAAACTGATATCAATATAAATTATGTCCAATGATGGTCTATAAAAACACTCTGGTCGCGTATTCGTGTTAGCGGGTTCAATTCCGTGCCTCGGCGAACACATTAAGCGGTTTGTCACGATTGTTATCATAAATATCTGATAGCAATCGTTACTTATAGTAGGGAACATATCCACGGACAATGGAGCAGCGTGGTGGATTAAGCTCCAATATTTCTCCCACATGGAGAAAGTGGTTTATGACCAGCAGTGGGATGTTACATTGATGTATGGATTCATTCTATTGGCTATAACGTGAAATGTATAATTAAATGATTATTATATAAGAGTACATAATTACCTGAGTCCGTTCGGATGTTGGTTTGCTAACTGGATGAAAAGTATGTACCTGTAAACAAACGTTTTCTAAATTACACATAGTTTTTTTTATGTACTATATTAAAAATAATAAGATAACGTTCGGTCTGCACTGATTGAATTTGACGACACTTATGGTTACACCGTGGTCCTTTAAATTATGCGACAATAGCGTAAAACATAATACAATGGTCAATTTAAGAAATTCACTTATGTTACAGTAATATTATTTTTTTATTTATCCATAAGGTTTAAGGTATGTATGTGACTCTCACCTCTTTTCTGAATTTAGTTATTAAAAATATCTATTGGCCTAGCTGGTAGTATAAAAAAAATGAAAAAATTGCTTATTACTTCCTTACAAATGATAATTACAAATTGACTGACACTAACAAAATAAACTTTATCGTTTGAAATCGCTTCAAAAGTTGTGAACTTAAATTATGCCTTGTTATATACACTTTTCGTAATCGTATGATTTCACTGTATTTCGATCTAATGGATACATCGTTCCATAGGTTAATTGGCTAGAGCGCCGACACGGTCAGTCGGAGACGCAGGTTCGATCCCCGCTGGTACGGTCAATTTTTGATATGATATTCAAAAATGTTTAGAATTCCTAATGTGTGTAACACAAAAATAAAATCGTACAAATTAAAAATTGCATGGTGTCATCTCCTGTCAAAGATTTTCATTGTTATATAAAACTTTGAATAGTTACGGGTTTCTGTAAAGAACTCACTATAGACGGCGCTACGGTTCGCTTAAACCGAAAATAAAAATCATCATATCAAAAATTTCGATCTAACGGGTACATCGTTCCATAGCTTAACTACCTAGAGTGCCGATACGGTTTTTCGGAGACGCAGGTTCGATCCCCGGTGGAACGGTCAATTTTTGATATGATATTCAAAAATGTTCGCTGTAGTTTATCGATTATAAAGTGATAAACCATTTAAGAATGACATAAAAGAGCAGCTGTCATAATTAATACCTCAGTATGGATACAGCAAATAATTGCTTTATCGCCTAGATCTTATCTGTCCTGACAGGAATCTTGTTGCAATAAAAAATATTAAGCGTTAAAATAAGTAAACCCTTACGATACCCTTCCAGATGTTTTAACATGCACCGATTTTAAAGTTGCTTTTAATAAAGAAAATAACATAGTCCTGATTATCATACTATACACAGAAAATATTCAAGAAAAAATTGCTAAGCTGTGTTGCCATTAGGTTTTATTTTAACGATTAAAACTCAAACGCAACACTGTTCATAAAGTATTTTGTAATGTATTGAAATTAAAAAAAAAAACTCTTATCTACGTTAATTAAAAATATTATTTTACTATCAATTTTTTTGTGTATTAGAATAACATAAACTCATTCCATTACTAAATAAAACATAAGCCTTTATTGATTAATATTAACACAAAACCACACACTTAAATTTGGTGTAAGTTTTAAATTATATGGCAAATTATAGGTACGTGAAGTTAAGATCTATAATACACTAACGGTTAGTTGTTCAGATGGTTCTTGCAAAGTTGATATTAACCTGATGCTGTTGAAGAGGTGGCTCACTACCCTTGCGGCCTGCTGGTGTAATAACACTGCTGAACCCGCTTTATACCATATAATTATTGGGGGATAAACAAACGTACAGTCGACCTGATGGTGAACGTTTATACTGAGCATAGGCCTATTTCTTCATGTAGAAGAAGGATTCTAAATATAAACATTTTCAAAAAGTCGATAATTTAATCTTTATTTCTACCAAGAAACACAAATAGTTCATAATATTAATAAGTGGTAACTGGCATTACACTTGTTTAATAAAAAGTGTGTATCATAAATACACTTAAACTCTAGTGAAACCATATGTTTACTATGAAAAACACCATTAAAATAGAAAAAATTAGGTTAGTATATTACGTACTTGAAGCGGCTGGTTTGAACTCTCCCCACCTTAAAACCTTAATGTATTACTACATTAATATTAAAATTTATTTTATACTATACTATACCTAATACCCTAATTCATAAATACCCTAAATTTAAAATATTACAAGTTGGCTAAATTTACTTTCGAAGTGAGTCTATACTAACAGGTAATTTTAAACATTAGTATGAGATATACGCAAAATAATAACTCACGAAGAACAGAACAATCAAAGCTGTGATAAAATATGACCGCCATTTGTCAGTCAATTCACATCGAAATAAATTGCAAATGTAGGTATAGTACACAGCTGCAGTGATTACGAACATTAATTCCAGAAGCGAGTTAATTAGCGGCTTGTAATTATAATCTATCATCGTCCTTCACACACTTAATTAAAGCGTCTAGCTATACCTAATTAACAGCATTAATATTTAAGTACTAATAAATATGCCATATAGTGGGTACGGTGAACACCTTGCGGGCAATGTCACCAACTCGCACTGCCAAACTATGCTTCATATATACCTTATTATAGCACCATACAATACCATGTTTCACGAAAAGCTATGGTAATTTTTGGATACTTCAAGACTATTGTGTTATTCTACATTTTATGTTACCTACATTGACTAAAACAATGTAAACCTATTTTGGCTAATCTGTAAATCTGAAAACTAGAAATTTTCCTGCATTTTTGATTACATTTTTTTGAATAACTTGGAAAAATGGATGGAACCACAAAATTGGTATTTATTAGAGTAGATGAAATTATTTTGGAATTTTTTATTGTTATATATACAAGTGCCTATTTATATATAGTTAGTTCTAATATGACAATGAAAAAAATATTTAAACAATATATATAAAAGCAGCGCAACAAAATAAATCATGTAAGCCAAATCTACATATTTAGTTCGTTTCCGTAGCTTAGTGAAGCGCAGGTAATTTCAAGTGCAATTGCATTCCAAGTTACACATTACGAATAATGAGCGCAACAATACAATCTGGGATAGCTCTGGGTATATGCGAAGAGAATACAAAAACAGGAGAAGGTTCTCAATTCGACTGTACTTTTGTGTTATCTCATAACTTTTTACTGTGAATCGATTTTAATGGTTCTTTTTAAGGGATTAAAATTTTATCGAGATCTGACGAGTACTTGTTTATCTTTAATAATGCGTATTTCATTTATCACTTTTTCACTGCCTACGTTATATTGCTTATTGATATCAATTTTAGTCCTTTTTGTAAACAAAAATAATTAATAGGTTACTTATTTTTCGCCGTACAAACCATCTCGCACGGTTATGGTCCGGTCCCAGGTCCCCAACGTTTACTTTGAAATATTAAATGATTTAATAGAAAAGAGCAAGTGATTATTTGCATGTACACAATTTTTTACATAAATGTTTGAATTAGTTGTTAAGGCATAGATCAATTTTATAATTCTTGTAAATAAAAAATATATCTTTTTTTCAATTTTGATTTTGAGACTTTTGAAATGAAATGAAATGAAAACATTTATTTCGTCATAAGGTGATATACAAACTTAACGAAAGTCAAAATAATGTCATTTACAAAAGTAAAAATACAAATAAATTAAAAAAAACAGAACTCGACAATAATAAAAGAAAGTTAAGGCAGCCAAAAAATCAGACAATAAAATAAAAATTTATATCTTAACATTGGGTACATTACAAACTTAGGTAATATACCCTATAAGTGCTATGTGCAACCTTAATTTAGTCGAAATAATCAAAATATTAAGTTAATTTAAATTTCTAATTTCTCGGTAGACATTACCTTCCTATTATGTCCTCAGCTTTATTAAATATTAAAAAAAATAAATTAAACTAATGTCCCTAGTGTAGGCCGAGAGGAAAAAAAGCCGGAGGAAAAAGCTCTCGGTACTCTTTTAAAAATTTAAAGTCATATACAAGACAAAAATTAACAGTATGAGCATGAAATGATCAGGACAAACACAAGACAGCCAATCGTGTGTGTCGAAACCACCACATGTCATGTGCTCACAATATTTTAACTATATCTATTTACAGATGGAGATCAAAGACATAGCCTGGTCAAGCTTTATTCAATCCCATGCCTTTTTATCATTAAGATATTCATTGATGTTATAATAGGCTTTACTACATAAAGTTCGCTTAATACTTTTTTTAAACTTCAGTAAAGGCAGAGATTGAAGCGCAGCCGGAATCTTATTGTATAATAAGGTAGACATTCCTATAAAGGAACTACTTATTTTCCTGAGCCAGCATTTAGGAAATATTAATTTGTGGTCGTTCTTGAGTGTTACATCATGTGTGTTGATCACTACGACTAACAGATAATGGCCTATTTTTCCGTATGTACATTATATTTTCATAAATATACTGCGATGCAAAGGTCAGGATGTTGATCTCTTTAAATTTCTCTTTCAGAGATTCTTTACATCCCATTTTGTAAATATAACGGATAGCCCTTTTCTGCAGAATAAAAATGACATTAATATCAGCCGCATTGTCCGATAGCAAAATGCCATAGGACATTATACTATGGAAGTAGCTGAAGTAAACTAATCTAGCTGTATCGACATCTGTTAATAACCTTATCCTTTTAACCGCGTACGCTGCAGAACTCAGTCTATCCGTCAATTGACAGATACGAGGTCCCCACTGCAACTTAGAATCAATGGTGATTCCTAGAAAAACGATTGAGTTAACTAAGTTAAATTTATCACCATTGAGTTTTGGATGCATATCAATTTGTTTTACATTTGAAGCAGAAAATTTGATACAAATAGTTTTTTACTATTGAGAAGTAAGTTATTCACACTAAACCAGTGCACCAGTTTAGAGAGAGCATTGTTTACATCGTCCTAGTTGGTTTCTTGTCTACGTAATTTAAATATTAATGAAGTATCATCAGCAAACAATACAAACTCATGCTTCTTCTCTACTAAATACGGTAGGTCGTTTATGTATATTAAAAACAAAAATGGACCAAGAACTAAGTGTTGTGGGACCCCCATCTGTATATGAGACCCAGACGACTTAGTACCACTTACTTCAACCCTCTGAGTTCTATCACTACGATAAGAACTCAGATGTTTTAATGTGGTATTTTTAATGCCATAGTGACTGAGTTTCCTGATTAATGTGTTATGATGAACACAGTCAAATGCCTAAGATAAATCACAAGATATACCTAAAGCATCACGCGACTCCTCCTAAGCATTGACTATCGTAGTAAAATAGTTCGACACCGGCATCAATTGTTGAGCGTCCTTTTAACAGCGATGCTGAAAGTGTGAATCCAACAACATATTCTATTCTTAACTTCTATTTTAATTTAAAACTATAAATTATCTTGGCCGATTCCGACATTGGGGTCGCCAAAATACAGAAATTCCTACAGAATTTAAATTTCAATTAAATTTTATTATTATTTCTTTTCTTTTTTCTTCATTTCGAACAAATTCCACCAAAAAATGTTGGATATCTACTTCTACACCACAAATATTACAGTTAGGTGAACTAACTTTTTCCCAGATGTATTTATTTATTTAACAGTAGGTAACATCAGTGAAATTAATATTATGGTACAACCGAGACATTACAAATTTAAAGTAACTTAATATTTTGATTATTTTGACTAAGTTAAGGTTGCACATAACACTGGGTATATTAATTACCTAAGTTTGTAATGTACCCAATGTTAGGATATTAAAAAAAAAATATTGTTTGATTTTTTTGCTACCTTAACTTTCTTTTATTATTGTTGAATTTCTTTTTTTAATTTATTTGTATTATTATTTTTGTAAATGACATTATTTTGACTTTCGTTAAGTGTGTATATGACCTTATGACGAAATAAATAATTTTCATTTCATTTCATTCCAACATAAGCCTTCTAAACTTTACCGTATACTATAATAGATCAACTGTACAGATGAGTATATGAATGTGAAACCCGTTTACAATTTAATTTATTCCAGATCAGTTGTACTTTTTTTATTTATACCGTTCGATTTTTTTTTAAATACTTATAATATTTTTAAGTCTTGTCAAGTTTATTATATAATGTTGCCATTATTATGAAACATAAATGACTAACGCATAACTGACATGTTTTTCAAAGTAAGATATGAGTAATAATAAAATGTAATGTTTTTCACACTAACACGAATGTTAATAAAATAAAAAATATATCAATATAATATCTCGTCGTTATTACGTAAACAGGATTTTTACACGTCACCGCTAATAAATGCAGTACTTCGTAATAATATATTCCATAAATGAGCAAATATTCTTTTGTTTCTACATAGAAGTTCATGCTTCCCTAGTTTATATTCCGGTCGCAAAATATACACCTTATGTATATTTGCAAAATATACACCTTATGTAGATAAGGCAAAGGTCATATGTAACATAATAAATAACTAGTTGCCGTCCATGTCCTACAGTTGGCTAACTGGTTCATATTTAGACGCTAATACCAACATGAATCAAATTCATATATATTATACTGTCCTGTGTAATACATAAAATCAAAATCAAAATTACGTAATTCAAATAGGTTTCATAAGCGTTCTTGAATCGTCATTTTATAAATCAAAATGATATTAGTATTTATTAGTGATTTTTAGTTAATGTGACCAGCGACTCAAAATTCTGCAGAGAAGAATCGGCAAGAAACACCGAAGTTACGTTTTATACAAAAAAAACGTCAGTAGTTATAAATTTAGTCATGTCTTGGATGAAATGAAAAGCTACACTTTTACAGCGTCACTACACACTACACACGCACACACGCGCCTGCACAGGCACGCACACGCAAGCACGTGCACGCACGCACACGTTAGCACACGCATGCACGCACACATACGCACGCGCACGTACACGCGCGTACGCACACACACATAATTATATAACATACTTTAGGTAGCTATAAAATTTCTATTAATCATTACATCATTACAGCCTATACAGTCCACTGCTGGACATAGGCCTCCACAAGTTCACGCCAAAAATAACGTGAACTCATGTGTTTTGCCCATAGTCACCACGCTGGGCAGGCGGGTTGGTGACCGCAGTACGGGCTTTGTCGCACCGAAGACGCTGCTGCCCGTCTTCGGCCTGTGTATTTCAAAGCCAGCGGTTAGATGGTTATCCCGCCATCGGTCGGCTTTTTAAGTTCCAAGGTGGTAGTGGAACCTTGTTATCCCTTAGTCGCCTCTTACGACACCCACGGGAAGAGAGGGGGTGGCTATATTCTTTGGTGCTGTAGTCACACAGCACATATACAGGGTTACAGGAAAAGTCGACCTAGATCCGTTAAGGGCGTATAGTACACACCATTTCTGAATGATTTCACTATGGAACCCCCCATCCTAAACTTAACCGTTTTCGAGATATTCGAGTTTTAATTTTTTTTATGAAAATGCCCAATGTTTCGGCTATTGAATTGAATATTTTGAATTTTTTTGACTCTTATGATTATTTTTTTGGTTTTTTACATGAAGAATGAGATGCTTAATGACCTTAATGACTAAAATTGCACGTAAGTTAACTAAATAGGTCGTTGTAGACGATCGAAACTTAAGAAAATAAGTACAAATTATAAAAAAATATTTTTCTTTTCTGGATATCTCAAAAAATTATTATGGCACTTGCTCTGCAGATGTGCTTAAGAACATCTACATTTTATCAGCTATCTAATGAGGTATAACAACCTAAGGTTGTATTTAAACTCATAGAAAACACACAGGCCGACGACGGGCAGCAGCGTTTTAAGTGCGACAAAGCCAGCCCTCCGGTCACCAACCCGCCTGCCCAGCGTGGTGACTATGGGCAACGAACATGACTTCACACATTTTTGGCGCGAACTTGTGGAGGCCTATGTCCAGCAGTGGACTGCAATAGGCTGGAATGATATGTAACAAAAATTAATACACCAATCCATTTTTATATATTTATTTACCTTTTTTTTTATTCATTAAAGTAAAGACGTATTAATTGTTTTGCTTTATCATATATATATATAATGTTAGTATCTTATTATATGTGTACCTACGAGTGTGTTCAAAATTTATTATTATTTGCCGCTTTCTTTCTATTTTTAACCGACTTCCAAAAAAGGAGGAGGTTCTCAATTCGACTGTATTTTTTTTTTTAAATGTATGTTAGATCAGAACTTTTGACCGTGTGGACCGATTTCGACATTTTTTTTTAATCGAAAGGTGGTGTGTGTCAATTGGTCCCATTTAAATTTATTTGAGATCTAACAACTACTTTTGGAGTTATATCTAATAATGCGTTTTTACTTGACGCTTTTTTCGTCGAAATACGTTGTATTATACCGCATAACTTTCTACTGGATGTACCGATTTTGATAATTCCTTTTTTGTTAGAAAGGAGATATCCCTAGTTTGGTACCATGATAAGGAAACCAGGATCTGATGATGGGATCCCAGAGAAATCGGGGGAAACTCTTGAAAATCCGCAATAGCTTTTTACTGGGTGTACCGATATTGATAATTCTTCTTTTGTTGGAAAGACAATATCCTTAGTTTAGTACCATGATAAGGAAACCAGGATCTGATGATGAAACCCTAGAGAAATCGAAGGAACTTCTTGAAAATCCGCAATAACTTTTTACTGGGTGTACCGATTTTAATAATTTTTAATTTAATCGAAAGCTGATGCTTGTCATGTAGTCACATATAAATATTATTGAGATCTGATAACTACTTTTTGAGTAATCTTTGATAACGCGTAGTTACTTGACTATTTTTTCGTCGATCTACGTTGTATTACTCGTCGATGTAATTGAAGTCGGTTTTATTTTCGTTTGCGAGCAAACAATTATTTTATATACATTTTGCTTATTTTTCATTTTTTTTTTTGTTTTTTATTTGTTATTGTTGTTTTTATGTGGGTAGTTACCTATTATTATTGTTTTTAATTTTATTGTGTTTTATTTCGGTTGTATATTGTGTTCATTGTTTCCAATTTAGCTATTTGTCATTATATCTATATAGTTATACTAGCTGTGCCCGCGGCTTCGCCCGCGTTGAAATTAGTGTATCACAAAGTTTTCCCGGCAAACTTCCAGTGAAACTCTCATCAAAATCGGCTTAGCCGTTCCGTAAACCTTCCTCTTGCCAATGGTGGAGCCCTTTCTCGAATGGTGAAACCGCGTGAAAATCCGTTAGTAGATTTTGAGCGAATCGATCACATACACTTTTGGGGACTTTGTTTTATAATACACTAACTGTTACCCGCGACTACGTCCGCGTGGTTATGAAGATATGCATTACTATTAAAATGTTTAACGCAAATTATTTTTTTATTTCAGTCACTTATCGAAACGCTTATCAAACTGAGTAACTTTTTAAAAGGCACAATTTAGTATAATTTAATAGTTATTTTTATAAAACCTCTATACACCACATTTTTAGTTTTATTTTCAGGCTGTTTAAGTTTCATACAAACTATCAACCCCAATTAAACCTCCTTAGCGGTGGAATATCGTAAAATCCGTTCTTAGCGGACGTCTGCTGACTATACCTCCCTGCAAAATTTTATCTTTGTCCAACCTGGATGGATAGACCATCCAGCGGTTTTTCAGTTCTCGTGATGAGTGAGTTAGTTACCTTTCTCTTTTATATATATATAGATTACGATGCATTTTTTGGACACCTCCTCACCATCTATAGAGCATATATTGTACATTTCAAGTCTCTTACTTCAAAAACATAAGACTTTCATACAAACTTTCGACCCCCGTTTTTTGGATCGATCCCCCCTTAGGGGTCGATTTTCGTAAAATTAATTCGTAGCTGTTTACACTCTATAAGAAACCTACCTGCCAAATTTCAAGTTTGTAGGTGTTATAGTTCCCGAGATTTCGTGATGAGTGAGTTAATCTACCATCCCCCGTTTTAACCCCAAAAGGGAGTTGCTTTCTAAAGATACATTATTTGTTCACCTTTTTACCATCTATAGAGCATAAATTTTAAATTTCAAGTATCTTACTTCAAAAACATAGGACTTTCATACAAACTTCCAACCCCCGTTTTACCCCTTTAGGGGTCGAGTTTCGTAAAATTCGTTCTTAAAAGATGTCTACACTCTATAAGGAAATTATCTATCAAATTTCAAGTTTGTAGCTGTTATAGTTCCGGAGATTTCGTGATGAGCGAGTCAACCTATCATCCCCCGTTTTAACCCCATAAGGGAGTTGATTTCTAAAGATACATTATTTAGACTCTTTCTCATCATCTATAGAGCACACGTTTTAAATTTCAAGTCTCTTACTTCAAAAACATGGGACTTTCATACAAACTTCCAACCCCCGTTTTATCCCCTTAGGGATCGAATTTCATAAAATCCGTTCTTAGCGGATGTCTACGACCTATAATGAGCCTATTTGCCAAATTTCAAGTTTTTAGGTGTCATAGTTTCGGAGGTTTCGCGATAAGTGAGTCAACCTACTATCCCCCGTTTTAGCCCCAAAAAGGAGTTGATTTCTAAAGATACATTATTTGGACACCTTTTCATCATCTATAGAGCTTACATTTTAAATTTCAAGTCTCTTACTGCAAAAACATAGGACTTTCATACAAACTTCCAACCCCCGTTTTACCCCCTTAGGGGTCGAGTTTTGTAAAACCCGTTCTTAACGAATGTCTACGCCTTCTAAGGAGCCTATCTGCCAAATTTCAAGTTTGTAGGTGTTATAGTTTCGGAGATTTCGTGATGAGTGAGTAAACCTACCATCCCCCGTTTTAACCCCAAAAGCGAGTTGATTTCTAAAGATTCATTATTTGGACACCTTCTCATCATCTATAAGGTATACATTTTAAATTTCAAGTCTCTTACTTCAAAAACATGGGACTTTCACACAAACTTCCAACCCCCGTTTTACCCCCTTAAGGGTCGAATTTCATAAAATTCGTTCTTAGCGGATGTCTACGCTCTTTAAGGAGCCTTTCTGCCGAATTTCAAGTTTGTAGATGTTATAGTTTCGGAGATTTCGTGACCAGTGAGCCAACCTACTATCCCCCGTTTTAACCCCAAAAACGGGTTGATTTCTAAAGATACATTATTTGAACACCTTTTCACAATCTATAGAACTTACATTTGAAATTTCAAGTCTCTTACTTCAAAAAACATAGGACTTTCACACAAACTTCCAACCCCCGTTTTACCCCCTTAGGGGTCGTTTCTCTTAAAATCCGTTCTTAGCAGATGTCTATGTCTTATAAGGAGCCTACCTGCCAAATTTCAAGTTTTTAAGTGTTATAGTTTCGGAGATTTCGTGATCAGTGAGTCAACGTACCATCCCCGTTTTAACCCCAAAAAGGGGTGTATTTCTAAAGATACATTATTTGGACGCCTTCTCATCATCTATAGAGCATACATTTTAAATTTCAAGTCTTTTACTTTAAAACATAGGACTTTCATACAAACTTCCAACCCCCCGTTTTACCCCCTTAGGGGTCGAGTTTCGTAAAATCCGTTCTTAGCGGATGTCTACGCCCTATAAGGAGCCTTTCTGCCAAATTTCAAGTTTGTAGGTGTTATAGTTTCGGAGGTTTCGTGATCAGTGAGTCAACGTACCATTCCCCGTTTCAACCCCAAAAAGGGGTTGATTTCTAAAGATACATTATTTGGACACTTTTTTACCATCTATAGAGCATACATTTTAAATTTCAGGTCTCTTACTTCAAAAACATAGAACTTTCATACAAACTTCCAACCCCCATTTCACCCCCTTAGGGGTCGAGTTTCGTAAAATCCGTTCTTAGCGGATGTCTACGTCCTATAAGGAGCCTACCTGCCAAATTTCAAGTTTGTAGGTGTTATAGTTTCGGAGATTTCGTGATGAGTGAGTGACCTTTCGCTTTTATATATATTATAGATTTTAATAGAATTGTTATGTTGTGAATTTTATTTTTTTGTCTTGACTGTATATCGATGTATGTGTGTGAGTATGAATAAATGTTTATTTATTATTATTATTATTAAAACAATTTTACAATTAATGTAACCAACATGTCTGTTATAGCACCTTGGACCAAAATCTAATTTGACGTAATCGTGTATCAGATATATTTTAGAGTATATGTCTCACTATCAAATTCTTACTGAAATTCTCTTTATTACGCTTTGCATTTATTAACATTATTTGGCGCGTGCAACATC
The DNA here is from genome assembly GCF_905220565.1 of Melitaea cinxia. Lineage (NCBI taxonomy): Eukaryota > Metazoa > Arthropoda > Insecta > Lepidoptera > Nymphalidae > Melitaea > Melitaea cinxia. Next base: position 14,861,235 of record NC_059403.1, read on the forward strand.
AGTCCCTAACACCATATCGCATTGAATAACGAGTCAGCTTATGTTAACTGTTGATAAGGGTTTTTTATTCTATACCTGGCAGTCGAACATTTGAACTATTTATAATAGTACACCTGTCTGGGCTTTTTTATTGCACTAATACCTTCTGTTATAATGATCGAATATCATTTTTACTTTATAATTATTATATACTTACGTTTTAATGTCAATAAACTGTTCCTAAACGGTTGAGCTGATGTTTTAATTGCGTTTTTATTTCATATTTATTCCATCTTTGAAACTCCTAAAGTTTACCGAGTTAATAGCGTTTTTAGTGCCTTCATCTCCTAAACATTTTTGATTACGCGTCATCCGAATCAGTAATTTTTTGTAGATTTTCAGTTGAGTATTTAAGGTAAGGGACAATTGGACGCGATAGGTTTCACTATACCTACAACGGTTGGTTTCGAGTAAATCAACATTTGTCAGGTAAATGCTAGTAGAGTCTCAAATGTGTGTGTGGTTACAGCATTAAAGAATATAGCCACCCCCACACCCAGTTTAGAGCGAACTTGCAGAGGCCTATGCCCTGGAGTGGACTACGATAGGCTGAAGTGAGTACAGTGTACACAACCATCATGTATTTCTAAATTACATAAACAGCATGAATTTGGTTGGTATTTTACAGTAAAATCATGCAAAATGTAGGTACCGTTGACGTACTCCCAGTATCATGGTCCAGTGATTACTTATTAAAATTTATAATAATTAGCGTTATTTGCATATTATTAGTAATAATAATAATAATAATACGCAATATAAACACATTACACAATCCAAGACATCGGGTAAATAAAAAATCTAAAATTTTGTAAGCCTGCAGCTTGGTGTGAATTCCACCCATATGCTTGTGATATATACGTTGTTAACTCTATGCGTCTTAGTTTTTTATTTTGCACTTCCATCATCGGACTTTGGAACATCTGGTAACAAATAAACGAGTATTATCGACTTCGCACATCATTACTTAAATCGAATATGAGCCTAAGTCACGAACAACACCACTGACAAACACTATTATAATTAAAAATATCATATAAATAGTTTTAAAAAGCAAATACCAATAAACCTACATGTACTAAATACTACAACTTATCTTTTGTTGACCTTTTGTTCTCTTACTTTGTTACAGTAAATTGGGTTTGATAAGCCTGCAGTTAAATTTTTAATGAAAACATCTGTGTTTTTAAATGTACGTTAGCGTATTTTAACGATATGTAAAGAACCGTAATACGATCATATTTGGAATATATTATAAAAGTATAGATAAATATAGCTAAGTGACATAAAGTGTTTTGTGTAGTAGGTTGTGTTCTCTCGTTTTATAAACCGTTTTATTGACCATCTTATATATCAAAATATACTTATGGGCTATTTAGCTCATATAGATAATTTAATTAATAATAAATATAAAAAGGTACCATCAAAAATGATAACCTTCCTCTCATTTTTAAGTCGTTCACTCGGGTTTTATAGTCGTTCAAAAACAATAAACGATATTCGACGACAATGAATATAAATTTGGCATAAAATCTTTATAACGCAAGTAAAAACTCAATTTTGGGCGTCATTTTATACATTCATACAATTTTATTTTATTAATATCAAGTTCCGATTTTTACAACTTTAACATTTACATCAAGAAACACTTAGGTATTTATTTTTACACCTTTTTATTATTTTTTTAACCAGCCTCAAAAAAGGAGGCAGTTACTCAATTCGACCGTATATAGATATATATATTTTTTATGTATGTTCGGAAATAACTTCGTCGTTTATGAACCGATTTTGATAATTCTTTTTTTATTTGAAAGGAAATATTCTAAGTGTGGTGCCATGATAAGAAAACCAGGATCTGATGATGGGATCCCAGAGAAATCGAGAAAAACCCTCGAAAATCCTTAATAACTTTTTACTGAGTGTACCGATTTTGATGATTTTTAATTTAATAATTAAAGCTAATGTTTATCATGTGGTCACATTTAAATTTCATCGAGATCCACTTACAAATTTTGGAGTAATCTTTGATAATGTGTATTACTTGACTATTTTTTCGTCTACCTACTAGTGTTGCCCAAATGCAAGAACAAGACGAGACTTAGCCAGTCTTGGTCTTGGTCTTGCGCCAATACACCTGGTCTTGGTCTTGGTCTTGGTCTTGCGCTCCCAGTCTTGGTCTTGGTCTTGGTCTTGCAGCAAGAGTCTTGCAAGTCTTGCAATTACCTATTAGTCTATTACTATTTATTAAAGTTTACTTTAAATCTTAGAAAAACGTATTAAAATTGGAACATTGTGAGCTTGAATTAACATAGCCATAGTAAAGATCAAGCAGATTAATAAATAACTGAAGATTTGATAAAAAATTCGAAAAATCAACTGACCTATATGTCGTTTTCCATGGAAGTAACTGTTTCTTAATAAACATTTATGATTTATAAGCTTACATTTGCTAAAACATGTAAAAAAACAAATTAATTACAATAACTTGACTGTATTTTAAAGAACAATACTTATCTGTCTAGAAAGAGATTGAACCCTCAACTTATAAGAAATTTAATAAAAGAGTTTTACGATTTATCATTTATTTGAATAAAAAATAAAATACAACACAAATCAACAGCTTTATCATTAGGTTATGATACTTTATATCAATTTTTTTGACCAAGAATTAATACAAAGTAACCATCTGGCTGACTCATCACTTAACCTATTTCTATGTTTTCTAATTACTAATGATGCTTTAGAAAATAACCTCTCAGCAGGTACTGAAGTTGCAGGTATTGAGAGAAAATCACGGGCCATTTTTGATAAAATCGGATACTCTGTCTCATGCGTCCTCCACCAATCTAAAATGTCTTCCGAGCTGGCAGTTCTTGGTTTTCTCAGGTACTCCTCCAACTCGTCTATCACTAAGCCTTGAAGACAAGATCCAGATGACGTCGAGGGACATTCATAGAGTTTATCAAAGTCTATTACGTCTTCATCTTCATCACATACTTTATTTTCTTTTTCTGGTAATTCCAGAGATTTGTTCAGTGAGTGTAGACTTTTATATTCTTCATAAAGTTCATTGAACTTGCGCAGACTTTCTGTTTTAAGTTGCTTTCCCCACATTGTCAGGTCAAAAGTCTGAGCCTTATGCCTTGGGTCTAAAATTAAAGAAGTACAATAAATCCAGTTGCTCTTCTTGTAATGTTTAAGCATTTTGTCTCGAGCTGCTTCGAAAGCTAGAATGAGCCTTTCATCCACTTCAGATCGATTAGGTTTCTCATCTAACTGTTTTACCATGGATTCAATTTTATCTAGCAAGAGATTGAATGATACAATGACTAGCGGTAATGTAACATATTTGTCTCCACCAAGTTTTGTACTTAAAAGTTTAAAGTTTATTAGAAATTTATGTAATTTTTCGAGTACCTGCCATTCATTAGCTGTGATTTGAAAATCATTTAATTCGGTGACAGAACTGCACAATATGTCAATGCCCGCTCTCACTTTTAAACCAAATCCAATCATATCATGTGTGGAATTCCATCTCGTTGGACAGTCAAGAATGACATTTAGATTTGATGGCACGCCAGCTGCTTCACAAGCAGACTGAAACTTCTTCTTCACATACATCGAAAATATACTTGTGTAGCTTCGTCATCGAAAAATGAGAAGGGAAGATATTTTTTCACCACCCAATCAACTGTAGCTGTCGTGATGTTGTCACTGCTGTTTTCCGACTGAAACAAAACAATAAATCTTGTGTTATTATTTAAAACATACTAGGTTTGAGCGTATAAGAGGAGGAGGTTTGTTGTTGTTAAATCGAGAAAATCGTTAAATTGATATTTGTTATATTAAGGTTGCACTGTACTGTAATTTACCAAAATAAAGTACTTAGTTGTTACTGGCCGATTAAATGAAAATATGGGTGTTTATAAAAAATATTTAAGACGATAATTACATACTTAATATGTCGCACCCCTAGATGAAAACACCACTAACTCAAAAATACTTACGTAAGTTAATGGCGTTTTTGAAAGTATCGCATGAATAGCTACGCAGAGTTAAAATTCTTTTAACTGTTAAAAAAATATTCTTACCTGTCCACTTCTTCCAGCGGTTACTAAAAAGCTTGTGATATCTCCACTTAATTTTGGTTTAACAGGAAGAAATATTTCTGATTCCTTTTTGTGGAAAGATATTAGATGTTTCCTTAAGCCTGAAGTGTTTCTGTTTTTCATTTTTATTTCAATCTTTTTATGTTGGCACAATTTACAGAAGGCAGTTTGGGATGCATGAATTATTTCGAAAAACTCCTCAAATTTGCTTTTGGGTCTTTTAGATCTGTGACTCAAACTCTCGTTACTCGGACTAGAATAATTTGAATCTTCGTCACTCATATTAAATTGTACACGTGATACGTTTTTAGAAAACAACGAGAATTAGTAAAAACAATTATTAAGTTAGACTCGAAGCACAGCTCAATTGGAAATGACTGGAATTAAAATAATTCCTTTATTTATAGTACGTTTCCTTGCTTTCTACCGCACCGCCTCGCCACGTGCCGGCTCTATGAAAAGGATGCCGCCGCAAATCAAACAATGCCGCGTGCGGCGTACAAACACACACTAAATATTACCTACTTGTACAGACGCGACGTGTGAATAAAATATATGTAAAGAATTAGTGCCAATCACTATTCTTTACATATAAGTGAATGTTTTGGCGTACATCTATACTAATAATATTATAAAGCTGAAGAGTTCGTTTGTATGTTTGATGACAGAAGTTTTAAAATAAATAAATAAGTCCTGAACGTCACTATACCTCCAAAGTTACTATTCCTCGTGGACGAAGTCGCGGGCACAGCTAGTAAATACTTACTCTCATCATCTCTCTCAGAGATATTCGGGCTGGTAAGTAATACAAAACTCTTATCGCAGGCTTTTTATTTTATTAGTAGGTAAGTACCTACGCTTTTTATATTATTTTATTAGTTTTGTAGAATTTTTTTACACGTTTCAAGTATATTTAAAAGTGGCTACAATATTTATTAAACGGGTGATATTTGAACACTTTTTGCTATTTTTTCTTGTAAAAACTTAAGAAATATAATGACTAAATGTACAATAATAATACCTAAGTAATTAGTTTAAAACCATATAAGTAATCAATATTATAATATATACTTACTAGAATGAATTAATATGACATCTACTACCTATCCTTACCATTTTATCCTAATCATAATACTACTTGCGTGATCAGTATAATGTATTCATTTTCATTCTAAGCACTCTGAAACTTATTTATTCTTTGGAACACCTGTAGGTGGTACTCTTAAAATTCGAAATTATTTTGCATGAGTATACCTACGCCCTATGGCGGCAATCAAATAGTGCCAAATGTTATGATTTCGGCGTGGCGGCAACGATTGTTTTAGATTTCATAATTGTGTTTGCTCGCAAACGAAAAAAAAACCGACTTCAATTACATCGACGAGTAATACAACGTAGATCGACGAAAAAATAGTCAAGTAACTACGCGTTATCAAAGATTACTCAAAAAGTAGCTATCAGATATCAATAAAATATATATGTGACCACATGATAAACATCAGCTTTCGATTAAATCAAAAATTATCAAAATCGGTATACCCTGTAAAAAGTTATTGCGGATTTTCGAGAGTTTCTCTCGATTTCTCTGGGATCCCATCATCAGATCCTGGTTTCCTTATCATGGTACCAAACTAGAGATATCCCCTTTTCAACAAAAAAAGAATTATCAAAATCGGTACACCCAGTAGAAAGTTATGTGGTATAATACAACGTAGGTCGACGAAAAAAGCGTCAAGTAAAAACGCATTATTAGATATAATTCGAAAAGTAGTTGTTAGATCTCAAATAAATTTAAATGGGACCAATCGGCACACACCACCTTTCGATTAAAACAAAATTTGTCGAAATCGGTCCACCCGGTCAAAAGTTCTGATGTAACATACATTAAAAAAAAAAAAAAAAAAAAATACAGTCGAATTGAGAACCTCCTCCTTTTTTGGAAGTCGGTTAAAAAGAAGCCGCCGGCGCGTGTATCATAACCATGTACTTCCGAAAAGCGGCAAATTTCTTTGAGAAGTAAGTACAAAACCTTTGATGCCGCATTATCAAAGTGCCGATGGTTAAAACATAACTATGCATGCACTCAGTTTGATTTTAATAGATATTTTTTTATTCGCTATGTTTATGGTATTAGTCGTAATGCGCATAGGTCCAGTTTTTCATATTCTTTGATACAGTTTTTTGCGTCTCATAGAATTCCTAAGCGTACCTACCTATACACCGAACTGTTACACCTAACTACTCAGTGAAATAGCGCTAAGTCCTAGCTGCAAGACGCAAGAGTCTTGCAGGCTATGTCTTGTTCTTGCTCAAGTCTTGCACGGTCAGTCTTGGTCTTGGTCTTGCTAAAAATACGCGGTCTTGTTCTTGGTCTTGGTCTTGCAAAAACGCAAGAACAAGACCAAGACTGCAAGACCAAGACTGAATTTGGGCAACACTACTACCTACGTTGTATTACTTGTCGATGTAATTGAAGTCGGTTTATTTTTTCGTTTGCCAGCCACAAACTACACAATTATTATAATTACCGTTAAATTCCTATTTTTTCCTGTTAGTAATCAGTTCATGTGTCTATCCCATATTTAAGTTTATTTGTAGACCTATTTGTGGAAACTTTTAATTTTATTTATCTACAAATTAAGGCAGTTTTTTTAATTTTCAAAAATTTATATCGTAATATTTATCAGTTTTATCATTAAAAATAAAATATGTTACATATGTCAAATCTAAGATTTTATTTTTTATTCAAAGTTATTAATGTTGTCTATTAAAAGTCGTAAAAGAAACATTTATGTCGACGGACTCTCGTCAATAAAAATGAATAAAAAGTACACAAAAAGTGAACCTCAGTCATCATTACGAATGGGAGGAAGTAATAAAATTATCTCGATTGGAAAACGGTCACAGAGTGTTGTCCTTAACATTGTATCATACTTCGCATTATTGATGTAACTAATTCAATGTTCGCGGACGCGGTGCACGCGTTCCCGCACATTACTTGAGTACTGGCATACCGAAGATGCTTATAACACGAAGTATGGCGAATTGTTGTAATAAATTAAGAAAAAATACAAAATAAAAAATGTAATTGTAGGTTGAAGTTGTATTATGATATAATCTATAAGCGCATAAAAATTGCACGCTTTTTTTTAGTTTGAAGCGATCTACGTAGAGATATATATTCCACCAAAAATCCGATGATACTTGAACTACTTCTCCTTACACGAAGTATGGCAAATTATTGAATTTAATTAAAGATGAAAATTACAAAATGAAAAAGGTCCGAATACAATCCGATTTTTTTTTACTGTAGCTTTTCATTTTTTTGCGTATAGCCTAAGCGAGAGGGAGACCGAATACTATTTTTACAGTTTGTTTTTTATATGTACACACACACACACACTCATATATGCCCACAGACATACAACATCATTAAAACAAACAAAGTAATATACAAAATAGATTATTAATATTATTCACAACAACCCAGACGACGCCTAAAGCTTCTTAAACGGAACTTGCCCTTAATACATAGGAATGCAGTATTTACCCAGTTTTTACTTACATAACATTAAATTATAAATATGATACAGAAATAGGGTGGTATAAAGTACAGTAAAATCGATACTAATTAAAGAAAATATATATTTTTTTTTACAAAAACAATACCTTTTACTCGATAACCCTTACGTTGACATACCAAATACCATTTAGGTATTTATCGATAACTTGAAAAATTAATACCATATTAAATAGCAGCATAATTAATGAATATTAATGAATAACAAAAACTTTACAAAAATTATTGTTAGGTCCATACCATAGTAAGGTTGCACAACACAGTTATGCATCAACAAAGTGTTTTGTACGAGTATGTGTTTATTTAGTGGTTCTTTTTATTAGCCATTAAATGAATGCTAGTCTCAACACATGCAAATAAAAATTATTATAATTTAATTTATCTTTTCAAATCATAATTACATAATTAACAAGTCATAATTATCTGTAATTGAATTATCAAGTATACTATGTATATTTAGTTCCTCATTATAATCAAATTACTATAAAACAAAGTAGCTTCCCGATGTCTGTATGCTTAGATCTTTAAAACTGCGCAACGGATTTTGATGCGGTTTTCTTTAGTAAATAGACTGATTCTAGAGGAAAGTTTATATGTATAATAACAAAATGTATATGTAGTATCAGTATTGCACCCATGCGAAGCCGGGGCGGGTCGCTAGTATATTTATAAACGTAAAATGTGCATATTTATATAGATATAATTCCTAAAAATGACATAAAATTAAAATAGCTGAAAATGACATTAGTTTTTATATATTTTAAAATACGTCAGTAAGATATGTACTATAGTGTAGTATAAGTGATATATAAGGACTTATTAAAAACAAAAGAGTATTTATTAGAATCAAGACTTATAATAAAAACTTTTACAGTTTCAGTTTTTCCTTTTCCTTCTTTATTGAAGGTTATATGACAATTGTTTTTAGAGGGTATTGCGAAATTGATTCTGAGCTTAACATTGTTTTTTTTTTTCAATTTTATCAGTCATTCTTAGGTTTTTCTCGAGCATGACATCGAAACTATATACTGCAAGGATTTTAATGAAACTTTGAATTATTTAAATCCGTTCTTAAGAGCTAAGTTAAAACACGGAACGCTTTTAACCCTAAATTTATGTTGGACTTTCTTGGAAAAGGGATAATAAGTCATATACAAAAATTAAACATTGTGGAAAAATATACACTTTGTTTGCGATTCCCGCTCGAGATGGACGTTTTTTTTATTTTATTTTATTTTTATTTTATTTTATTTGTACAAAAATTTCTTTCCGGTTTAGATTTCTGTCATTGTGGGTCAATGTATCAGGAGAGTGAGAACACGTTAAACTGTAGGTCCTGATTGTTATTGTAAGGAATGTATCCGCCAACCCGCAGTAGAGCAGCGTGGTGGATTGCTTAATAATCCTTCTCATACATGGAAAAAGAGGCCTTTTCCCAGCAGTGGGATTTAACAGGCTGAATCTAAATTGTGACGCGTAATATTGTAAACAGATTTCATACATATAATTGCATTAAACGATACATTCTTTAAAGAAGCAGCTTGCTCGACACGCTTCTAATAAAACGACCTGGCTCTAATATAAACAAGACAAAAATACCTCGAGGCAATATTATTTCATACAGATGTAGATCTAGGAAAAGCGTGAACATATACATGCATTATTCATGGTAACATCCGCCTGTGTCTCCACTAACGGTAGGCTACAAGCCGCTAAAACTTCTGTAGCAGGAATCTCGATATCATAACGCGAACTGTGAGGTTTTTATCGACATTCATTGAAAAATACGTCCACATACCTGGCGCGTCGACTTTTGAATGGATTTGCGGTAAATTTATATACCCATTAAAGACATACCTTACTTTTTTACTATATATTTTACAAGAGAACCCACGCCACTTCACCTGTTTTGAGGTTTGTATCTAGTCAGTACTGGTATTTCTTATATTTATTTCAAGTCCTATATGTCATTGCAGTCAGCATGTATGTTTCTACAATAAATACTTTTAGGATAAATAAAAGATGCCCGTATATTCGCTGCCGCTTTATTTGTATATTTAATATAAATACTATAATTCCTTAAAATAAATATGTTATTGAATACGTATATACGACGTGCAAGAGAATGTTTGAACAAAAAAATGAGTGTTCTTTAGATCACACGTCTGCAGTAAAACTTCTTATGAATAAGTCTTGCTCCGTTCGCCTCGACCGATCACTCTTTACGTAACGCTCTCGTCACGCATTCACCAGCTTACTCCCCAAGTTATGCGTGTGTAAAGAAGTTCTACTTCAAAAATTGTACTAGCAAATATTTCAGCAGTTGTGTCCACACGTGACTAAAAATAACGAGGTATTTCATAGCACCTATTTATTTACAAAAGGGATTCATATTTACGATCTAAGAAATCGAAAGATGCTTTATTTACGCAACCAATGCGTAAATTATATGAATTGTCCACCTTAACTTATGACAGGAACTAGTAATGGTTGATGTTTTGCAATTTAACTGTCGCATAATATTTAGGTAGAGATTTAATAAATCAAAAGCTGGCTGTACAGAGCTGTCAACGTGATAAAATAATATTATATGTAAATGTACCAAGTTGCAGTGATACAAAGATTTTTTATAAATCTGTACTCACTATACAGTACAATTATTACATTTTTAGAATATCAACGTACTATTTATTCAATAATTAAACGCTTATAAGTACCTATTCACATTACGACAATTGTTACTTGCAAACGAAGAAAAACCCGAGTTCAAATACATGGACCAGTAATACAACGTAAGTTGACGAAAACATAGTCAAGTAAATACGCATTATTAGAGATTACTCAAAAAGTACTTATCCAAACTCGATCAAAATCAAATCGGACCACATGACAAGCCCAGCTCTCGATTAAAAAAAGTATATTTTTTTTATTAGTCCACAAAACTAACTACAATCGTTTAATATAGACATATAAAATAATGGACAAAGTGTAAAATATGTATGTACAATTGAGTCTACGAGATGTGGACATAGCATGCATTACACAAAAAAAACTAAAATCAAAACAGGTAACTTAACAATAGTGCAAAATCAAAAGTTAGGAATATAAAATACTAAAACACATGCAGTTCAAATAATAAAAGAAAAACAAATTATAATCGATATGATTTTACCCAGTATAAAGTTATTAGGTATAATACTATGTAGACCGACGTACGTATTATTGCGAATACTCAAAAAGTACTTGTCGGATCTCAATTAAATTTAAACGAGACCACATGAAAAATACTACATTTCGGTTCAAATCATCGAAATCGGAACGCTTTGTCAAAAGTTATGTGGTACATAATATATCCTTAATAATTGTGTTTGCTCGCAAACGAAAAAAAATCGACTTCAATTACATCGACGAGTAATACAACGTAGATCGACGAAAAAATAGTCAAGTAACTACGCGTTATGAAAGATTACTCAAAAAGTAGTTATCAGATCTCGATAAAATTTAAATGTGACCACATGATAAACATCAGCTTTCGATTAAATTAAAAATTATCAAAATCGAAACACCCAGTAAAAAGTTATTGCAGTTTTTCGAGTATTTCTAAACTAGGGATATCCCCTTTTCAATAAAAGAAGAATTATCAAAATCGGTACATCCAGTAGAAAGTTATGCGGTATAATACAACGTAGGTCGACGAAATAAGAGTCAAGTAAAAACGCATTATTAGATATAGCTCGAAAAGTAGTTGTTAGATCTCAAATAAATTTAAATGGGACCAAATGACACACACTAACTTTCGATCAAAAGAAAAATTGTCAAAATCGCTCTACCCATTCAAAAGTTCTGAAGTAACATACATAAAAAATACAGTCGAATTGAGAACCTCCTCCTTTTTTGGAAGTCGGTTAAAAATACAGTCGAATTGAGAACCTCCTCCTTTCTTTAAAGTCGATTAAGAAAAGAAGAAATACTCGTACATATAAAATATATTATAATAAAATAATACAGTGCTTTAATGCTTAAGATATGTGATCCGATTTATCATAAGATAATAATAAAAGCAGACTCTAAAGCTAAACTGCGTGGACTCATCCACGAAGGTTTTCATAGATACCGTATTCATTTTTTTTATAAGTAGGTCGGCAAACAAGCGTATGGCGCACCTTTTTTTTACGTGGGGAAAATCCATCATGGATATCCTCCAGCGCGGGGCGCCAGAGGGTTATGTCAGACTCTTACTGACTAAAAAACCACCACGTGTGAGCAGTCGTCCCCCTGGGTGGGGCGAGATGGGGTCGTGCTAGCATTCGCCACCTCGCCCCGGAGGGCGTATGGCGTACCTAATCGTAAGTAATTACCGTAGCGTATTCTCTTGTAACACCAGAAGCATCGCTAGCGCATTGCCGACCCTACCGCCAATCCCCCTAGGAGCTCTGGTCCCCTAGGCCCTTACTCACCACAGGAACAGAACACTGCTTGTAAGCAGTATAATTTAGCTCTTCTGTAAGGTCGAGGTACTGCTGCTCCAGATTTTGAGCAAGATATTTCCTGTTGTGCCCCACCTCAGTTTTATCTATCGATACATACATACCACAGGACCAAAAACAACAAAAAAGCTCACCATATTTAATATTTCTTAATCATTACAGCAACCGTATTGTACTATATAATGCGTAAAATTTTGATCTTTCTACATATAACCGATTAAAAATTACAGCCAGCAAATAAATAATATAGGGTCATTGCGCCTGTTCGCGTCCACTTAGTGCAGTTGGCAAGTTTGAAGAAGAAAATAAAAATGTCCCCGCACTAATTTCTATGAAAAATTTATTTACTGTGTTCGTTATATAGTCTATTTAAAGATTAATTTTCAGTTTTGTTCGAAACGTCTTGTTATTATTTTATTTAAATACAAACTTCAGAATTAGGCGATTTACCCAGTTTGCGTCCATAAAATCCAATTTGCGTCCACCCGCTGGACCACTTCGCGTCCACCAGCTTAGAAAAGGAATAAAGAGGTGATATTTTTATGATAATGTAAAGAGAGGTTGGATTTTAATAATTTATTTATTGAAGAATTATAGTTATTTAAAAATCAACATATTAACATTAATAAATCACTATAAAGAAAATAAAACACCTATTTATTCTTCTAAACATTGATAAAACTTAAAATTAAAAAACAAATTAGGTACCCATGTATTTAGTAAGTAAATAGTAATTCCACCTATAAAATTCAACAATTATCTGTTCTGTGAATTTTAAAGGAATGTAAGCAATCTAAAGGATCAGCCTGCAATTACAATCACAGCAGCCTTTCGCAGTCGACTACTGGACATAGGCCTCGACAAGTTCACTCCTGTGTTTTGCCCATAGTCACAACGCTGGGCAGACAGGTTGGTGACCGCAGGGCTGGCATTGTCGTACTGAAGATGCTGCTGCCCGTCTTCAGCCTGTGTATTTCAAAGCCAGCAGTTGGATGGTTATCCCGCCATCGGTCGGCTTTATGAGTTCCAAGGTGGTAGTGGAACTATGTTATCCCTTAGTCGCCTCTTACGACACCCACGGGAAGAGAGGGGGTGGCTATATTCTTTGATGCCGTAAGCACACAGCACCATAAAGATCAGCCTTGATTAATAATTATGGAAACAAAATACGAGGTGGACACATATCTCCATTCGCATTAAATATTAATAATACCGTTATGTTTTCTTCTTCGTTACTTGGTTTTATTTGATACTAGCTGTGCTCGCGACTTCATCCGCGTGGAATTAAAAAAAAATATTGTTCTGTTCGTAAAATTAAAAAATAAATAAATTTCTAAAATAAAAGTAGCCTAAGTTACTCCTTATTACATTAGCTATCTGCCAGTGAAAGTCCCTTCAAAATCAGTCCAATGGTTTCAGTGATTAGCCGGAGCAAACAGACAGACAGACAAAAATTCTTAAAATGTTTTAATTTATTTATTTATTTTATTTTCTCACATCTAATATTACAGGCATAACCCAATTCATTAGACATAGTAAAGGAGACAAAAAGCAAAAGGAAAAAAAAAAGTTAAACTATAATTAAAAAAGAATTAGCTGACTTAAGCATAATACTAAAAACAAAACAATGTAACATTAATAAATATAAAAACATTAAATTCAATTCTCATAACATATTATATACAAAGTAACTTTTGCGAATTCACTCCACGAACAAGAAAAAAGGTCTAGTGTGTCAGCCACCAAGTTCAGCGTTCTGACTGAACGAGCAAGGGGTGCGTTGCGCACTAGCTCGGTTCTGCCGTGGGGTACTGCAAATAAGCTCGGACGCCGCTTTCGTTGTAGATACCTATCGGGTACGCTCAAATCTATCCACTGCAGTAACCCTGGATTATTGACAACACCGCGGAATAATTTTAAAATATAAGTTGCCAGAGCCAGCTCTCTCCTAGTCTCCAACTTGTTGTATCGAACCATGCCCAATACAAACAATGTTGAATACATCAAGGGATACAAGGGATACACGCCATTAAGCCTAAGGTAAAGAAACCTGGTGAATTTATTTTGAATATGTTCCAGCATGAGACTGTATTTGACTTCATGTGGAGACCATACTACCGCATTATACTCAAGCTGACTTCTTATTAGGGCATCATACAGTAAAGAGATTGCTTATTTTGGTATATGTACCATGTATAAATCAATATGCATTTAGTAAAAAGCTGTTACTTTAATATTACAAACAGACACTCCAATTTTATTTATTTGTGTAGATAAGTTGTACCCTCTTGGTCTGCACCCACTGATTTTGTCCAATATCGGAATAGCATATTTTTTGCATAGGTGCTTGTCTTACCGATTTCCTCTTCTCTTGAATGTCATGCAAAACTTCCCTTAAATCTTCCTCTGTGTATGTTCTTTTTTTCTTCTTCTTATCTGCAAAGAACTCATCTTAAACAGAAAAAAAAATAAGAAAGAAATTACATATTTCATTCAAAGTAGAATAGGTATTAACTTGTAGTTATTAGTTTTATGTATTAAACTTATAGAATTAATTTAAGAAATGGACGCGATTTAGTTTTATTATTAATCCCTTTAGGTATAGTTTGCGTCCATTGCGGACGCAAAGTGGAAGTTTTATAAATTCGGTGTAGTAGTTCGCGTCCACCTTATTTTAACTGTTAACTATAAAAAAAATAAGCAAATTCATAATTATTATAATTCCTTTTATCATAACCAACGCCTAGAAACAGCTATGTATTCAAAATAGACATAAAATAATAAAAGACTTACCTTCAAACGAACCGCTGCCCACTATTTTCTTCTCATTATTCCGTGCCTTCGCGCTCTCTTGTTGAACAACTATTTTTTTTACCCGGGATTGCTTGGTCGCACAGAACTTTTGTCTATGCGTGCGTGCCTCTTATACATTGAGGTATTGCCGGTAATTACTTTTCGACTTATTGGTGTCTTAGTATACTTAATTTCGAGACTTTTGAAACTGAGATCCGTAAAATGGACGCGAATTGGGCGGTGGACGCGAACAGGCGCAATGACCCTATATATAATACCCTGCAAATATGATAGCTGTATTCCAACAATGAGATTATGTTGGCACTCGTTTAAGCATGGAACACTAAAGAACAAAGAACGCATCAAATTGAATAGATAATAGTCAATATAACAGAACAACAAGACAAACGTTGTTAATTTCAATCTAATCTAAACGGTAATAAGACTTCTTTAGAAATGGTGCCCGTGTGATCAAAAAATGAACAACACGTCTCTGATTGGTCGAGATTCTTCAATGACTTTGCGTCTATGCAGTACAGTTACTCTTCGATACTACCGACTAACTAAAGAAAGCACGCTCGCGTACTTGCTTTAAGCATTGTTACTGTGAATGAATTATTTATTAATAATCTATCGAAATAAAAATGAATTGCTAATAGTGTTGCTGAGCGCAATACTTGAGAATGGCTAGCCAATGGCTACTTTTTTTTATATTTTAATTAACCAATATTTTATAAAAGGTTCTAACGGAAATAAATTTAAGAAATTAACTTACGATTATTCTTCTTGTTCTTCTGGTTAAAATGGCTTTCAATAGTACCAAATGAGCACAGATGATTTCGCCAATGTCACGTAGAAAACTTAAGATTATTTAAATTACGCATTTGACAGTTAATTTGACACATGACAACGACATGAACAACATCTGTAGAGTCAACTAGTACACTAATGACATTCAAATAAAATAATAATGCAACTTATAAAAGTATTATAATGCGAAATTCTTATATAAACCTGTTTGATATAAAAAGATTAATTATAACAAAAAAAAAAACGGAAACGACAATATTATAGTTATATTCTCAGGAAATTTAAATTTTACAATATGTAGGAAATGGTAAGTATAAAAAGCTTCACGCGTTTGATGCAAATCAAACATGATTTAAGTGAAAAATACACGATATCGTTATTGATTAAATTAAAATATTAATTACCTTTGAATGTTGAATTTTTATTTGTAATATAAATCAAATAAGTTCATTTCCGGAAAAGTGAGGAGGGTTTCCTTTTTATGTATTAATAGCATAAAGAAAATATATATGCAGTAATAAAGTTAACATTTTTACCTGACGCATAATTGCTTCATGCATAACTGTAACTTTGATTTACATTTCCTCAATTTTAATCATTTCGATTTTAAAATTACCAGAAAATAATTTTAAAGCTGATTTTAACAAGTATTGATTAGCTATAATTTGTTTCAAGGTTATATTAATGACAAAGATCGATGGAATGGTTTTGTAATTTCTGGATATAAGAAGTAAATTAAAAAATTAAATTATATGTTAATTTTAGTAAATTACTTATCTATACTATAACAAAAAAATTAAAATAAAACATCATTTTAACAGACTTTTAGATATATTAACACTATGTGTCTCCACGCACACAATTATTTTTAAAAATCCATATTCTTCTTCTTTAGGGTTAATGGCTTTCAAAAGTGCCAAATGAGCACAGATGATTTCGCCAATCACGCCAATCACATAGAATATTATTGCAACCAATTTATAATTAAATCATACTTATGCTAAATTGTTCAACTATTCACGGCGGGCTGTTTTATGTGTGCGTGTATTTAAACGAACAGTACGTGACACGTGACAGTAACACAACAGTCGTCATCAGAGTAAGATGTGATCTTATCGCTTTTTTATGAAATTTAAAATCCACTAAAATTAGACTGCACATTTTTTATATCCGCTAATCCGCAGTAAAGCAGCGATGGATAAAGCTCCGATCCTTCTTCTACCTGGACAAAGAGGCCTATGCCCAGCCGTGGGATGTTACAGGCTGACTCGTGATTTCTTATATACATTTTGCATTATTTTTAATTTGAAAAGTTAAGACTGGTGATGTACCCAACATGCAATATCATTAACACGCTTAAACATGTACCGTATCTATACAAGCTCGAAGCACACTTAACACTACACGCTATTATGATTACAATATATTGCTTAATTACTCCTCGGATTGCTATGAATATAATACAGAAGTCATAAATTACATACATTTACACAAAAACTACTGAAACGTACCTATTTATACGACTAACCTCTCCTAGTACCAAATAATGCACCATAAATACTTAAAAAGTATTAGTCTATATTACGTACAGTTGTATTTTAGCTAAAGTGATGTTTAAAGTGTTTCGATAAAAGTGACAAATCAAAATATTGATCTATACATTTATAAAATGTCTTTTAAAATTTGAAATGAAATGTTGAAAAAGTAGTAAAAACTACATAATAATAATGTGTAAAATGTAATTCCAAATCAATCAATATGTAATCCTAATAAAAAACCTTAACATTTATAACCGCTACGTGCCTCTTGAAGGCAATATCCACAACCCAATGTTCAGCTCGTCGATCGACTTTTTGTACCCTTACATGGCATATCTGGACCAATTAATGTTATTTCCATGAGTCCACTTTTTTATAATATACTGTCATCTATAAATGAGAAGTTTTTTAAAATGAAAAAAATCGCATTGCTTGTTCAACTTCCGCGTACTTTATTCAAGGAGAAACTGAACCAATTAAATGAATCCCTTTAGGTTTCTAATTAAATAGTAGTAAATCTTAAATAAAGTAAATCGTTAAATCTATTTTCCATTAGATTTAAATGGCAATTAATGGATTTCAAAGTAGTGCACTTTAATTGATAGTAAATTAGTTGCTACGTGAGCCTCTTATGGACTTGTCGGCAGATTACGAATTCTTAACCGCTAGTATCATGTTTGAATTGAACATAAGATTCATCATACATACTTTTAACGTTAAATTAAAAATACAGAAACTTTTAACACTTATCCTACTTGTTTAAGCCAACGAAAAAGACAATCACTATATATATATACCTTGCCTTGTCATCGTTTTAAGAACAGCAATAATTTATATTCGGCGTATTGCTATTATACATACAATAAAATAATAATAGACGGTTTTTTATGCCAAAAGCCGATACAAAAAGAGTAATCTAATTCTTTGTAAAAGATTTCGCGGAGCAAAACTCAGCTGAATAATGTGGGATATAATCTATATTCGATTCGTAGACTCGAATGCGGAGGATTGTATAAATAACTGAACGATATCATTGCAAAAAACGTGATGCTGCGTCACGCACGAGCTCCTCGAAACGAATCTCGGAGTCTGACATCAATAACTGATTCATAGCCTCCACTATCTTGACAACTTCTTTTGTAATTGGAATGTCGCTTATTTTGAAGTTTACGTTTCTTTTTTGTTCATTTTTTATTTAATATATTGAGTAACTCGCTACTAGATTAAAACACAATTTTTGCTTTATACTTGCTAATAATAATATATATTCTTTTACGTAAGTAGTAAAATATTATTTTTAATATTTATGGTTCATTTGTGAAAACAATACTGAAAACTCTAAGTCATTCGTCGTAAAATGATAAAAACATATTTATTATAACGTTTATTCCAAAATATATTAATAATTTTTCTATATCTACTAATATAAAGCTAAAAAGTTTGTTTGTTTGTACGTGCTAATCTCAGGAAATACTGGTTCGAATTGAACCACTATTTTTGTGTGAGACAGCCCATTTACCGAGCTGGCTGTAGGTTATTACTTACTCAAATTAACGTGGGTAAAACCGCGGGGAACCGCTAGTGCAGGTATAAAACTGAGGTAGGGCATAGCAAGAATTTCCTGCTCAAAATATGGAGCAGCTCGACTGGGGTAGTACCTCGACCTTACAGAAGACCACAGCTAAATAATACTGTTTTCAAGCAGTATTGTGTTCCTGTTGATAAATAAGGTGACCAGAGCTCGTGGGGGGGATTGAGGCAATCCTCAATCCTCTCCATTGGGTCGGCAACGCGCTTGCGATGCTTCTGGTGTTGCAGGCGTCTATAAGCTACGGTAATCGCTTACCATCAGGTGAGCCGTATGCTTGTTTGTCGAACTAGTGACATAAAAAAAAATCAATACTCTAATAAAAATAACGTTTGTGATAGCAATAGAAATATCTATAAATATTAATTCACCTTAATCGATTAATATGAACATTAATTAAAAGCAGCTAGAACGCGAGAGCGAAAATACTCGAATGACTAAATAAGCGTGATATTATATGACATGGTGGTACAATACTCTTTAAGTATTTCATATAATTAACACATGAGTTCTACCATAAATGTATACAAAATTAGTAATAAAGTTACAATCAAATCTTAACACTACAAAAACATAATGTATATTAAACCCCTCATAAAACTGTACCACATGCGCCTTTAATCCCATAAACCCATGTTAGCAGTAAGTGTAACTTAATCGTTTTTACTATGCAACTATTATCACATTACTAAAACATTAATACCCATTCTCACAACCTTATTTTAAGTATCATACGAGCGCTTAAACTAACACAAATAATGAAAAGGCTATAAAGACGATTACGATCACGATTAGTGATACGACAATCGACGACGATCTACGACAAGTCTGTAACATCTGCTGGGCATAGCCTCGTCCATGCAGGAGAAGGCTCGGAGCTTAATACCCCACGCTGCTCCACTACGGGTTGACGGATATATTCTTAACTATGAGTAACGATCGTAATCAGGTGTATATGATAATAATCGGGACCAACAGCTTAACGTGCTCTTCCGAAGCAAGGGTGGGTAGATCCACAAGGACAGACTACCAGACCGGAAATAACCATTTGTGTAAACGTAAATATCAAGTCCGAGCGACATCAACACCCACGACCACCGATGTTTATGCGCCGCTGACACGGCACGCGCATCATTCATTACACCAGAACGGTGGTCATATAAAGACTCTAGCGCTCGTTTAATTAAATAACTATTTATATTTATCACACAAATGTTTCATCAGACGTAAGATACAAGCATCATAACCCTCTATCATGGCTATTTACCATCGCATATCACGGTTTTGTGATTATGACTAGACAGGCGTACGCGAACATTAAACGGTTAATACCGATAGGGCGCGTGCACATCAGATGGACAATTTACATTATAGAAACACGACATTTTTTATGTAAATAAAATTGTGAGAGTGACACACACGGTTAATTAAGAAATCACTTAATTATTTCTTCTATAAATGCATATAAATAAAAATGAATATCCGATATTCGGGCATAACTTCCGTACAATTAAACCGAATTGAATTTTTGAAGTAAAACTTCTTTACTCACGCTTGACTTGGGGAGCAAGCTGGTGAATGCGTGACGAGAGCGTTATGAAAAGTGTAATCGGGTGAATTGAAAGGAGCAAGAGAGAGAGGTGCGAACACACATTTTCTTCCTCTTTTTCTCTCATAGACAGTTACGTTTCGTGTATCTAAGACACAGCGCAGGGATATTGTGCAGAAGTTTTACTTCAGTCGTATGGTCTAATATTCATAATTGTATAAAAATCACTAGCAAAACAAAATAAATAAATAACTTCTGCCGAAAACTTGGAAAACCTGCTAATACAATTACTGCTATATTTATAACTTAATTAATTTAAAACCTTTAATTTAATACCCGTTCCACTTAATATGGAAAGTCCCCGACGTAATTGAGGTGGCATCATATGCGCAAAAACAAGCCGTCCGAATATAACTTGAACATCCACACCGACTAAAGAGTGCATCGAGATCACTTATATAATGTTAATATTTTCATTACTGAATACTTTAATACTGATTCTTATAACTGTCTTATGCTATACCACTCAAGTCATTGACAGCGAAACTTAAAAAGTGGATATAAATGTTTCTGGTTTAATATTGTATTAATATATTTTTACTACCTGTGCTGCAATATAAAATTTCAACGTTTTTTTTAAATATAATTTTATGTTTTTATTATGTGTTTTTTTTTAATGATTTATTTAATTTTCACTCGTAAGTGTTGATAGATAAGGCTAGCTAAGCTACATAAATCAGATCAATTAAAAAACTGTTTAATTTAAAACAAGTTTTAAATTGTGATTGTACGTGTATAAATGTAATGCGTAGGTAAAATTAAAGATAAAGGAAACTATGTTAGAAGGCATATTTTGTATAATATCTATTTGTGTATATATACTGAAATTTTATATACTTTCTAAATCAGTTTATGTTATATTTTAAATTTCATTCTGTCTCCCAAAGGAAAGGGACTCCATTACGGGATGAAAAGTATCCAGTGTTTCGACTCAAAACATTGAAATAATTATATCTTATAATATATAAAATAATATCAGTAGAGCAGATACAAAAGGACAAAGTGAAAAAATAACAATTCTTGTTTTAACATCCATAGCAAAGTCATAAAAACATTTTTTTTAATATCTTCAGTTTGTATATTGAAGATTCGTTTTTTTTACTCATAGTTTATTTTGTATATTTTTTTTCTACAGTTTTATTTTCAATAAATATTAAAGTAATCGAATATAATGTGGATATATCTATATAACTTACAAATTTACATGTACACTCTAAAGAGAAAGATAATATATAGCAAGCACTGAGTAGATTTTACACAATTATTTAACAGAAACGGATTCGTTTTACTTGAATGAAACACTACAAAAACACTTGATTTCTGATAGTGTCAATTTAATTATTCTATGACAAGTAAAACTGGTAATCAACGCTAGTTAGAAGTTTTCAATTTACAGTTATCTTGATACTTAGTAATTTTTTTTTTTTTTATAAATTGATTGTGTCGCGTGTCACATCAAATGAGAGATGTCGTGTCTCAAGCTTATTAAAGCAAAAAACCTTGAATTACGATAAAGCATTAAGCGTAATTAAGCCAATTAATTAATTAATAATTAAGATAGCACTTCCCATTAGAACCTGTAATTATTAAAAAATACTAGGTACAAATAAATATCTATAAAATCTTAATCATAAAAATGCGAAAAAAAACTATCTCTATTAGAAAAGCAATCAAATGCCCTTGCCTAAGCAATTATTTATATCTAAATATGAGATAAATTTTAAAAGATATTAAGCTACTTGTGACGATGATTGTTATAATAGTGTCATAATATGTGTTCATTATCTTGCTACGAGAGCCAACCTCAATGGACTATCGAAACATATCTTATCAAATTCATGCTATTAAAACTGCTTGCCTATTAACCTCAGCTGGAAAAGGAGTATCTTTGCATTATACCATATTATTTATTGCACTTTATTTTTTTTACATAATTTTATTACATCAGGAGCAGACAAGATGAAACTCATCTCTGAAAAGATCTCTACTAATACATAGTGGTTAGAGATCTCTGATACAGCCGTTAAGGAGAAAAAAGTAGTGCAATTATTATATTCAATAATTCATCCCTTGATCACTGCAGACAATCGCAGTCCACTGCTGGACATAGACATCCAAAAGTTCGCGTCAAAAATGGCGTGAACTCATGTGTTTTGCCCATAGTCACCACGTTGGGTAGGCGGGTTGGTGACCGCAGGGCTGGCTTTATCGCATCAAAGACGCTGCTGCTCGTGGAGGGTGCAGCGTTCCATTGTATGAATCGCTGATATTCAACGATTCATACAATGAAAATTTGCATAGCGAAACTCTTATAAATACATACATTCGCGCGTACCAAACTTGCGTACACATACGGGGTCGAAACGCTTCATCCTTCTTTATAATGATAAAAATATTTTGCATAAAGATAAAATCGCAGCCTACTAAGGTCAAATTAAGGTGAAAACTATAAAACATACATAAGGCCATATATGTTGTTTTTACTAATAACTAAACTATTCACTATACGAAAAGGCTGGCAACAATCTTGCACAGCGAATGTGAAGGAAGGGAAGTCATCAGAAAAATGCGATATAAAGAAGCTAATGGGAATCTTGAAGATGCACGTTGTAATTGTACAACATGCATCTTCTTGAATTATATAATTTAGATTTTTTTTTTAAATACTCACTACGCATTGCTACTTATAAATAATTGAACTTACGTATTCACATATTTTATCTGACTGATTATGTACGTGTATTTATTTTCATTACAAATAAATGTATATCTTAAACAGAAATATATAAATCTCTTATTCATATATAAAAATGCTAAATATATTGCAAAGCACAAATTACTAGTTGCAAATATGAGAACCCCTGGACCAATTTATATATTACTTTGTAAAAGGTTCTTTCTGTAGAAAGAAAATAAGAAAATGGGCTAAAAATTATATAATATTAGAAAAATCTAACAATAATAACTTCACACGTTTGACAATTCACAAAACTGTACAACGGTTGTCGGGCTACTTATATCTATAAATTAACAATGTGATACAAATTAAAATGTAAAAGCAACATTCCGTAAATTAATGAATATCTATTTATTTAAATTAGTATCGGACGAGTGTTCATCTACAGAAAACTTGCCGATAGAAATTAACACACTAAAGTTATTCCGACTGTGTTTATTTATTTTAATGTGACAACACGCGTCATAAATTAGATCTGCTTGACTGCTTCGAATAAATAAATAATTTCATAAAAAAGTAACATTATAGATTATAAAAAACGTTAAAAGTTCATGTACAAATTTGAAAATATGATTTTATTATTACTCTACTGACTATTTATTTATTTATTTATTATAAGACATTCAATGTATACGTATTACGGCTTAGTTTGTGCTAGTCGCCCAGGTTTTACTATGCTTCGGCTCAAATGGCCTTATGTATTTCTGTCTTACAACGCTCTTTTTGTGGGGCATACGGCATAATTTTTTTCTTTAAGCTACATATCGCTTTTGATGATGCAAACCTTCAACCGAACCACAATTGTTTAACTGAGGTAGAGCACAGCAAGAAATTTCCTGCTCAAATTATGGAGCAGCCCGACTGGGGTAGTACCTCGACCTTACAGAAGACCACAGCTAAATAATACTATTTTAAATCAGTATTGTGTTTCTGTTGGCGGTAAGGTGAACAGAGCTCCTTGGCCGTACGCTTGTTTACTGACCTAGTCAAATAATAAATAAAAAATAAAAAACCTTTTTAAAAAACAAGCTTTTATTTGAATGCGCTAAAACGAAAAAAAAAATAACTTTTATTTTAAAATTTTTACTATTTACTTATAAAGTCAGTCTAGCTGTTTCGGAGGAGTACTGTAACTAACATTGTGAGACGAAAACTTTATACATAAGATAGGAACGCGGTAAGAAATTGTCCGTGATCAATTCGTATTTTTAGAATTTAACTATCTTATGTCTGGTCTTTATGTATATAGACCTTGTTGTTGTTTTTGTTGCAATAAATATAGTATACTTATTTTTGGCCTATACGCAAAAAAATTAAGACATTGTCTTAGACAAATACCATCGTAAGAAAGGACTGTCCATCTCCAGTCTTTAGTAATAAATCACCCGTAGGATAATATATTACAAAAGGCATGGGCAATTTAGAGTCTGTGGATGTCAACTTAAATTAAAGAATATGTAGAAATATAAATGAATATAGACAAACAATCCTAAGGAATGGATACAGATAAAAAATTCCACATAGGTATAAAATTTTGAACGAATACAAAAAATGTCTTTAGTATAAATAAAGGACTGTGTGGGTAGTATATGCATTATTTCGCCTACAGAGGTAAAATTTACGTATATATGTATGTAAATTTGTTATATTTACATTTATCAATAATATAATAATATTAAAAGTCAAAATAAATATTTTTCATACATTAGAGTTCTTCTGATAAAATTGAACTTAATGAAGACGATTTTTATAAGGTTATGGAATGACTTAAATAAAATGAAACAATACAGCTGATGTATTTAAAACGATTAACAGCACCTGACTTACGAAAAACAAGACAAATATTTGTTGTTAATGCAAATGTGTGTCGCGGTCTGGGCTGTTGTACTTTTATGTTGTGTTTGTTTCCGGACACACACACACACACACACACACACACACACACACACACACACATCAGCCTATCGCAGTACACTGCTCGACATAGGCCTCCACAATTTCGCGCCAAAAATGGCGTGAACTCATATGTTTTGCCCATAGTCACCACGCTGGGCAGGCGTGTTGGTGACCGCAGGGCTGGCTTTGTCGCACCGAAGACGCTGTTGCCCGTCTTCGGCCTGTGTATTTCAAAGCCAGCAGTTGGATGGTTATCCCGCCACCGGTCGGCTTTTTAAATTCCAAGGTGGTAGTGGAAGTGTGTTATCCCTTAGTCGCCTCTTACGACTTCCACGGGAAGAGAGGTGGTGGCTATATTCTTTGCTGCCGTAACCACACAGGTTTCCGGACACCCGTCATACAATTAGTTTATAAAAACAAAAGCAATAATAGTTTTTTTAGTCGTGGATGCCGTTAGAGCAAGTAATTATCTATGAAATGATATATAATTTATGTTGACTAATTGTGAGGTATTTTCTAAAAAGGAAGGAAAACATCTTAGCCTTAGCGTATTAATATATACTAGTGGTCGCCCAGAGGTCGAAATTCAACCATAATTAAAAATTTAAATTAAAGAAAACCAAAAAATAATTAAAATAGAGAACCTTTTTAAAAAAAATTCAATTTGACTACAGACTTTGACAATCAACAAAATAGTATTATATGCGTGTGTGTGTGTGTGTGTGCCAAATATATGGTAGTGTGTGTAATGTTTTTTTATTGATTTAATATATTTTTATGCATTATTTTAAAAAAATGATAGCATTCTACAGTCCTTCTCTATATAAACGAAGAGTACGAAATTTCATACTGCTCCGTCCGCGCTATTTTCCTAAAAAGGAGTACAAATTTTTTGCTGCGCGTATCAAATATATAGATGATGTGACGAGTTTAACTCATCTAATCTATCTTCTCAATATAAATACATCTGCTCTATAAATATTTTTGTTAAAATACGAACTTATTTTGCAACACAATTGCCTTGAGTTAGAAATTTTTTCACCTGATTGTACTTAGACGTGGTAGCAACTTCGATCCCTACTTACAACAAATTGATATTAGATGGACTATTCGATAATGTGTCATATTATGTAGTTAATTACAATCTGTTTAGCTTATATAAACATTCGCGCTGTTTAGGGATCAAACCTGCAACGTAATTACGCTGTCACGGAGGGTCGAACACCGACCGTTGGAGCAGAAACCATGCAATTGAGCCAATCGTACGCCATATCACATTTTTCTATATACCTACTATGTTTATGACAGTTCATATCTTGCTACAGTGTTACATAAAAACATGTCTTATATGAGGAGAAGTACATACGTCGTAGTAGTATCAAGACAAAAAGGTTCTATATATACGTACACACGTAGGTAACTTTAACATTCCATCCATCAACCCATCATCATCATCATTTTTCATTTGTATTTTCTTGTACATAATAATACAAATGTAAAAGATATAGTTTTTTTACAACTTTAAAGTTTTTGAATATCTAACTATACTACACTACTACTATACTAACTTTAAAGTTATTTGTAAGATGCCTTAATAATTGAAGGTACAACCTATATGAACTCTCATTCTCAAGAATGAGAGTTCATATAGGTTGAATGATGATGAAATGTGAATTGAGAATGTGCTCAAAATGTTGGAAAATATAGTGGTGTGAAGACGTCATTGTATTGTAAGTATAAATTGTGCGTAGATCAAAGTGTAAAGTAATATAAATAATAAAATTGAATGTAATAGTATAGGTATAGGATAATGTAATTGTAATGATAAGGCTTTATATATTTACTTAATAAGATAGGATTAGTCATATAACATATTAATAAAAACTAAAAAAAAAAGAAATTTAAATGGATAAAACGATTTCTAAACATACAAAAAAAAATACCTAACTGCTAACAATAACATAGGTTAAGTGTACATTGTAAGTAGCAAATAAGTGTACATATATTGTAGTTAGCAAATAAGTGTAAATATAATAAAAATAATTATTATATAAAAATATAATAAAGCAATATGTAGAATAGTGTTGATCAGTGGACTCGCGTCGACTTTTTAGAAATTTTAAAACTAGCTATTAAGGCTTCTGGATTCTTAAGTTGCGATGAAGTACCGATGCATGTTAAAAAAAAAAATTATAATATATGGAATAACAAAAGCACGGGCATAATAAGCCTGTGGATATATAACATAATTTAAAAAAAAACCAATATGAACTATATGATATTGTGTAACGGGCAACATTATGTGACGTTGGGCGGAGAGGAGTGAGACGGAGGAGAGGCGGTGAGGGGTGGAGAGGAGAGGCGAGGTGTGGTGAGGAGAGGAGAGTCGAGTAGCTGTTCATTCTTTTTGGCGAGAGCGCGCTGATCAGACAAGAAATAATTTCGTACTTAGAATTAAAATTGTAAATTTAACTAAGAAATAAATCAAGTTAATTGTCAGTACGTTTTATTTTATCTACTTAAAATACCGGCGTTACAAATCAGAAGCGGGATCAACCCAAAATGAAGAGAACCAATGAACATCCAGGTCAAGCTTTACGAGCAAAAAGGAACCGGGACTGGCACGTAAGCGAATCCAATATCAATAACTTTAATAGTAAAACTCATTCTGCTTCTATAAAAAATTTGATAAAAATGAGGGTAGATAAAATAGTTAAAGAATGTTTGAACAATGATGGTGAAACGTTAAAATCTAGATACCCTCGGTTACAAAATACTGAGAAGTTAGTTCCTGATTATGATCCGGATAGTCGTGATTTAAATATAAAAAGCTGGATTAATAAAATTGAACAATTAGGCATAATTTACAATTGGGAGGATGAAACAAAATCATTTATTTTACAATCAAAATTACAAGGTCAGGCAAGGCAGTGGATTAACAGATTAGATTCTTATGATCATTCTTGGGAGGAATGGAAAGCTATGATCATACGAGCTTTTCCGCGTCATCATGATTATGCTTCATTGTTAGATGAACTTATGAATAGAAAGAAACTTTCATCAGAATCTATGACTAAGTATTTTCAAGAGAAATTAGCAATGTGTTATAGATGCCAACTGAGCGATCAAGCTGCCGTATCTTGTATTGTGCGAGGGCTGCCACAAGAACTCAGGGCAAATGCACTAGCATTCCAATGTCGCACTCCAGATGAGCTGTACGAGGGTTTTCTATCCGCCTTTGATTCTTACCAAGTTAATCATCAGAAATTACAGAATGATCCTGCTAAATCACTCGGATTGAATAAAACTTCCAGCGGGGAAGGGTCCAAAACTCAGTTTCACGTAAGAAAATCGCCGGTTTGCTACCGCTGTAATGAAGTAGGACACGTGGCTACTGCCTGTCAGTTACCTGATAAACGTAAGTGTTTTAGATGTGGTAAACTAGGTCACGTGGCGAGTGCGTGCCTTACTGCAAAAGATGATCACCAGAGCAGCGCGAAGGCGGTCCACCTGATATCAAATTTAAACAGCATGTACAAGAAGAATGTCAAGGTAAATGACATGTTCATCAAAGCTTATATAGATACGGGTAGCGAACTCAATATACTCTCTAAGGGGGCGTCCGATGCTTTGAAACTAAGGTTAGTCCCCACCAATACCGTTTTAAAAGGTTTTAATAGTAGCTCAGTTCGTGCAATAGGAGAAGTTCAGTTCGACCTTTTGGTAGATAAGCAGTTAATTAAAACCACGGCTGTCGTTACTGACGTAGATATGGGAGATATCGCCTTAATTATAGGGCAAACCATCATAAACCGCGAAGATATGATTTTTAAAGTTTCTAAATATGGAGTTACTTTATCTAGAATGTCTAATGCACCTAACGACTTAATGAATATAAATGTATGTGATGAAGCGAGCAATTTCAGAGTTGAACTAATTGAAAACACAACTGTACCGATCGGAGACAACCTAGTTCGAGTGAGGGTTCAAGGAGCTGAGGGAGGAGACTATTGTACGAAGCCAAGACAGTACAGCATGGGCAACGTTACCTACGCTATAGCCAGCGCAGTACTTCGAAATGGCGAGGGCTACGTCAGGGTCTGCAACATAGGATCAGATGCTATTACTTGGAGGAAGGGCATGACGGTTACCAGAGCTGAGAAGTGTACATCAGACTTTGAGGTGAGTGCAAATAATTTAGAATTGAGGAGAGATGAGTTACGAAACAATTTTGATAAAGAGTTAGAGAAATTAGATGTAGGAAACATAGGAGAATTTTACAATTGTGAATTGATTAAACTTTTAAAATCATATAGAATTTGTTTTGCTAGTACGAACAGGGAAATAGGTTGCACTAATTTAGGTGAAATGAATATTGAACTAAATACAAATAAACCTGTAGTTCGAAAACCCTATAGATTAGCGCATTCAGAGAGACAAATAGTGAGGAAATTAGTCGATGATTTAATGAGTGGAGGAATTATAAGGGAATCCAATTCAGAGTATGCATCTCCGATTATACTTGTGCGTAAGAAAAATGGTGACTATAGACTATGTGTGGATTATAGGGATTTAAATGCCATTACAATCAAAGATCGTTTTCCTATGCCCCACATTGACGACCAGTTAGCTAAGTTGTCAGGTAAAAGTTGTTTTACGAGCTTAGATCTATTTTCGGGCTATCATCATGTTAAAATTCACCCTAACTCTGTAAATAAGACGGCTTTTATTACACCAGATGGTCTGTACGAATACTTGAGGGTACCGTTTGGACTGGCCAACGCACCATCGGTATTCATGCGTGTTATTCAAAAACTAGTAAAACTTGTAGGTAGTAATGACATCGTTACATTTATGGATGACATGTTACTATCGACTTCTTGTATCTCTGATGGTTTGAAATTACTCGAAAAAGTTTTTATTCAATTAAAGAAAGCCGATTTAAAATTAAATTTAAAGAAATGTTCGTTTCTTAAGTCTAGTGTTTCTTTTCTTGGCCACGAAATTAGTTCGAATGGTATTAGGGCGGGTACTCAAAAAATTAACGCAGTATTTAATTTTCCTAAGCCTAGTAATTTACATCAATTGCGTCAATTCATAGGTTTATGTAGCTATTTTAGAAAGTACATAAATAAATTTGCCCTTATAGTAAAACCATTAACCGACTTAACAAAAAAGTCTACGGAATGGTCATGGCGTGATAAACAAGATTATAGTTTTAACGAAATAAAACAAAAATTATGTTCACGACCAGTGCTTGCTCTATATGATCCATTGTTACCTTGTGAAATTCATACAGACGCGAGTAAAATCGGTATTGCGGGTATATTATTTCAGTTACAAAATGAACGCGAATTGAAACCAGTATTTTATTTCAGTAGAGTAACTTCACGTGAAGAATCAATGTATCACAGTTACGAACTAGAAACATTAGCTGTTGTAGACTCATTAAAACATTTTCGAGTGTATATACTGGGACATTCGGTTAAAGTAGTCACGGATTGCTCCGCCGTTAGATATACCCTTTTAAAAAAAGATTTAATGCCTCGCATAGCTCGCTGGTGGCTTACGATTCAAGAGTTCGATATTGAGATTGAGTATAGACCTGGAGACCGTATGAAACACGTTGACGCTCTGAGTCGTAACCCATCAACCGATATAGCAGCTCCAATAGATATTGATACGTTTCAATCATTAGATCGTAGTATTAATGTAAATATGATATCCAGTGATGTCTGGTACTTAACGGTACAAATGCAAGATGAAAAGTTACAAAACATCGTAAAACAGTTATTAGAAGGAAATGCTTGTAATGATGTTAAAAACAATTATAAGATTAAAAACGATAGATTATATAGGATAACCTTGTATGGTGATAGATTAGTAGTGCCGTCATTTGCTAGATGGAAATTCATGCAAAAATTTCACGATCAAATAGGCCACGTAGGTATTAAAAGATGCGAAGAACTAATTAAATCAGATTATTGGTTTCCGAGAATGACTCGTTTTATAAAAAAGTATGTGAATAGTTGCTTAGAGTGCGCTTATGCGAAAGGTCCTTACGGAAAGCCGAGTGGCGAATTGCATCCTATTGCCAAGCCTAATGTTCCTATGGAAGTAGTTCATATTGACCATCTAGGCCCATTTAGTAAAACACGGAAGGGTCATCAATATATTTTAATGCTTGTCGATTCCTTTTCGAAATTTTTGATAGCGCGTCCAACTAGAACAATAAATTCTGTGGAAACTGTCACTGTTCTTAAGGACGTCTTCAGTTTATTTGGTTATCCTCATAAAGTAATAACTGACAGGAATTTAGCCTTTACTAGTAGAGTTTTTAAGGAATTCTCTATTAAATATCAATTCCGTCACACATTGAACGCTATAGCCTGCCCGCGAGCTAACGGACAAGTTGAGCGTTACAATCGTACTTTATTAGATGCTTTACGTACCCGCAATGTTGATCCTAATATGTGGACTGAATGCGTACCAGAGACGGTTTGGGGTATTAATAATACCATTAATGAAAGTCTAGGTTATCATCCTTACGAAATTATGTTTAGCCATAGGGGTAGGTTAATGCCGAATTTAACTTGTAATGTAGACTCTACACCAGTAGAAATAAAACGTAAAAATGCATCAAAGCGATTAGAGCGACGAGCTGAAATAATGAAACGAAATTATGATAAGCGCCACAAACCTGAGAATACGTTTAAAAAGGGGGACTTAGTTCTTTGGAAGCAAGCTCCATCAGGTGGCGAAGTTAAAAACGTAAATAGTAAATTACAAGTCCTTTACTCTGGGCCTTATATTGTTCAAAAGGTATTAAATAACGGGCGATAAGAGATTAGAAGTGTAAAGGGGATGCGTGGTTACAAAAAGTTCTCCGGTGTAGTAGCCGCAGATTCTCTCCGTACTTATCGAAGTGCCCCAGACTGTAGCGAGACTAGCAGCGATGATGATGTCGTTACTAGGGATGACTTGATTGATTTATTAGAAAGTTAAAATCTGTGAATGGTGCACCAATTGCGGTGCAATTGTTTCA
This sequence comes from Melitaea cinxia, assembly GCF_905220565.1. Classification (NCBI taxonomy): domain Eukaryota; kingdom Metazoa; phylum Arthropoda; class Insecta; order Lepidoptera; family Nymphalidae; genus Melitaea; species Melitaea cinxia. The sequence continues at coordinate 14,893,466 of NC_059403.1, forward strand.
GGATGGCCGACTGTAACGGGCAACATTATGTGACGTTGGGCGGAGAGGAGTGAGACGGAGGAGAGGCGGTGAGGGGTGGAGAGGAGAGTCGAGTAGCTGTTCATTCTTTTTGGCGAGAGCGCGCTGATCAGACAAGAAATAATTTCGTACTTAGAATTAAAATTGTAAATTTAACTAAGAAATAAATCAAGTTAATTGTCAGTACGTTTTATTTTATCTACTTAAAATACCGGCGTTACAATTGATCTAGTCACATAAATTTTCTATCATCTTAATTAGCTTGTAGCGATATCTATCTCGCGTCATACAAACTAGAAAAAACTGATGTAACCTACATCGCGATATCAAAGTTATCAGAGCGATTGAGTATATATATACAAGAACCCGACAACAACCGTCGGGCCAGTAGCCCGCCAGACACAACAATCGTCTAGTTGTCTGGTTAGAGGATCCTCCCTTTTTAGTGGTGGATGAGAAACTTAATACCCTATTCCTCACACTTCTCCAAACTGGTGACCCCGAGCATGAACATCAGCGCAACCTTCATCGTCATCATCACTTTCTCAAGCTTTTGAGCAGCGACTCATACAGCCAGCCAACATCTACGGCTGCTACGGGTATCCTGACCACCAGCATGCAGCGGACGCGCATTCCTGGTCATCACCCACAGCCTTCTCAGCGACTTTGGCACAGCAAATTGCACTTCGGCCGGTCAGCAAGCAGAGACGCACCTCTCTCCTGGTCAACGCAGCAGCCAGCCACTACGCAGCACTGCACCACTCCGACTCACTGGAGAATTTGCAGCATCACCGCAGACAGTTCCGACTCACCGTGAACTATGTGGCATTTGGTTCCGACTCACTGGAACATACCCGGCAAGCATCACAAGATGTATAGACGACTCAACCTGCTGTCGACTTCCGATCTCGGAGGGGATAAAATGCACCTTTGTATTCGTAATGAAGGGTCCCACATTGAAAATGAATTGAAATAACATCATGTAAGTCTTCTTCTTCGTCGTTTATTGATTTTTTATTAAATCTTGTTTGCTCGAAATTTATTTGATTTCGAGACTTTAGTTTTGAGTTTGACTACGGCTATTGTAGCTCGTTGGATAGCTTCAGAAGTACCTATAGATATTTTTAAAATAATACGCAGATACACGTTGATAGGTTTTTTTTTGTCAGTACGTCATAAGTTTGTAAAACAAAGACATTAATTATTTTCCTCTTTTTAACTTTGGTGAGTCAAGGGTTGAAAATTCAATAAGTTATTGTTATGTTTGTTGTTATTTATTATTATTTAGAATATTGTTTATCATTCTATGAAGATTTTATGAATATTCGTCAATTAATTTCTTTTGAATGCCCTTTAAAGTGATAGATTCGGGGTTTTTTCACCAATAATAATAAAATTAAAAAAAAATCTAAAATAGGTGAACATGGATTTTTCAAAATATTTTTTTGTGATTGCCCCCCTCCTGACAACCCCTTAAAGGGATCATGACATATTACAAGTAACCCTGTGTATGATACATTTTCATATATCATCTAGATAAAAGCTTCTTTAAAAAATTGAATACTATTAAGCTAAAAAAATAAAATTTATTTCATATAGTTAGACTATTATTAATAAATAAGTTTAGTGTCGTTAAAACGTTAAAATAAAAAAGTTAATAAACATTTTAATAAGACTATTATAACCCAGTTCGCAAATAGATGTAGATTTAGTAATTTATATTGGTGTAGCTTAAATAATAAACACAGAATATTAACAATAGTTGATTTCTGCCATAAAGCTGATATTTATTACCATTCATTTTTAGGCTCTTGAAAGTTTCAAATATGATGTATTAATTTGACTGACTCTTAATTTTTTAATCATTAAGGTTGCAAAGAAACGATAGGGCTTGGCGATAAGTGATTACCAAAGTCTATAGAATAAACGTCAGTAACAGCAGAACATTGTCAAATCTCCCCCTAATCTTCCCCAGAAGCTCCGGCTACATTAGAGCTCTATTATTTGGTGGTGAAACTTCTTGTGAAGTACTTCCTCAGTTCGTCTGATCCAAATTATGTGCAATCAATATTTGCCGCTGAGTTCCACTGCTATAACTGTACTTTACTATGTATTCTATAAATTAACTGATAAAAAAGTATTTATTCAAAAAAAAAGTTATAAAATTCCTTCAACAATGATACAAATTCCTTTAACGTATTTTCCATGTTTCCGTATGATAAGTGAAAGTGAGTTTATCTGTTCTAATTCGATGCTTGAATGCGTCAATCAATCATTGTGAAATTGGATACATCGATTGAAATATACAGATCAAGACTAGATACTTTTTAATTCACAGTTGCACGCAAAATAAAAATAAAAAACTTAAACAAACTTCAATTGTTGATGACAACATAATATCTTGTAGATTAAATAAATAAAAATTGTCACCTTCACTGTAAAAGCTGCTCGACTTTAGATTTGTTTTTTTTCTTTTGTCACAATTAATTTTGTTTAAAACCTTCTTATTTGTGTAGTATGAATTTATGTCATATATATATACACATAAATTATATATATGTAACCAATCTATTTATATGTGTATGTCTATTTATTGAGTTTGTTAACATTACTTTCTATAACTTGGAACTGTACGTACTCCTACACCTTCAATATATCATCTCCTTGCCCTAAGGTTGCCTTGAAGAGATTGCTTTTTTGCGATAAGACCGACCGTTGTTCACATTTTCACTGACTATTGTTATAATAATAATACTTAGTAATACTTTAAAATAAAAACAGGAAATAAGTACAAAAGGTTGTTATAGTTAGCGTTATAATTTTTATAAAATTTGTCAAAATACATCAACATATTTCGTAATTGAACGCTGTGCAATGGTTTTATATTAGTCAGTGCTTACTGTACAAGCTCTAGTTTTTTTATGTAGCAACCGTATGTGAAAACTTTTAAATGGTGTATTTTTATTTTATTTTTTATGTAATTAGCTTTAAACTAAGTCTCTGTACACTGTCTGTTTTCCAAATAAATCAAAATAAAATCAAAATAAAAATAAAACGGTAAAATATACTTATCAAATCTACATATAAATAAATAAGTGAAATTGCATCATTGGTGTGTCGCTGCATTGATAAAGTTAATTAGTTCAACGATTAAATATTGATACGAATCACGTGAAATTTTTTTGTGAATTATATCTCAAATGTACTTTAATAAATAAATTGAGCTTACATAAGCTCTACGAGAACCATCACCATAAAGACATACAGATATCCAGTCCAGAAACAAATATTTGTACAAACAAAGATATCTGTGACGAGTGCTCGAATCCGAATATCCAAATATCGAAGCCGCGTTGCCGCATCGGTCACAGCCATGGATTGTGCCGTTTGCGCTGGTGGTTGCGGGTCGATCCCCGCAAATGACAAACGTTTGTATTGGCCGTACAGGAGTTTGCCGTGGTCTGGGTGTTTGTGCAGTCCTTGTGGGTCTCCCCACCGTGCCTCGGAGAGCACGTTAAGCCGTCGGTCCCGGTTGTTATCATGTACACCTGATAGCGATCGTTACTCATAGTAGGGAATATATCTGCCAACCCGCATTGGAGCAGCGTGGCGGATTAAGCTCTGATTCTTCTCCTACATGGGGAAAGAGGCCTATATCCAGTAGTGGGAGTGAAGCGATGAGCGATGAAGCTGTAAAAGCCAAAGACTTTTAAACAGCTACTCAGAACTACTACATCAAAATGATTATCGTGACTGATCGTGATACTGGACATTTTAACAGTTTTGGTTACTGTCGACTAACTTACTGAACTTCTGGGTCGCTCACGTGCTGATAATCACAAGTCTGACCTGACAGAACACTCGGACATGCGATGCTGGGACTCAAACCAACTACTTACTACATAAGTACAGTAATTTGAATAAAATTTTCGATATTATCCTAATAACATGTTCTCTATAATTTTATAAACTTTTTAAAACGTTTTCAATTAAAAATTGGACATTGCTTTTATTTTATTTTTTTAAACTAAAGCTGTCCTACCTTGACAGGAATTTATAATCTGTGTATATAATAAAATAAAATTTAAAAATAGTTATGGTGAATTTGTCACTTAGAGAAGTACTCAGCACTCGTATTATAATGACTAAGCGATTGCATAGTTGCTCTTCAAAATTGCTTATTTAATTTGTTAACATTTAATTTGCGTGTGGGTGTGCATGTGCACACGCACATGTACACGCACACGCACACGCACACACACGCACGCACGCACACTCACACACACTCATACACTCACAAAAACATACATAAATAAACTCTTTTTTGTCTTTTGTGATTGAATTATGATAATGTTAAGTTTTTATTTTATAAGTATGAATATGGAAGAGCGGGACATCCTGACACAGGTAAAACACTTACTTAAAAGGATGTCCCAACAACGGTATCATGTATGTAAACGTTTTTTTCGAAATAAATATATTTTTTTTTCGCAACCATTCCTTAAACTTTAATTGTGAAGTATCTCATTCAAGCGATAATTAGAAAAAAATCACTAAACTTCGAATCTAAGGATCTTCCTAAGAAAAATGTATCCATGTATTTCATTTAATTACTTAAATGGTCCTCTGTATTTATCATTGGGCTATAAAATTCATACTTAACGTAAAGTATAGAAGAAAAAAAACATAAAATATTTGTTTTATGATTATGAACCATATTTTTTTTTAATTATTTCATCCCTTTCTTTTATACTTCATACTACAGTTAATGTCTTCATTTAAGAATTTTTACGGTAATTTTAAAAATAATTTATTTATCAACGTTAAATAACATTTAATCGGAACATACATACAATATAATAAAATAAAAGAATGAATACAAATAAAAACAGTAAAGAACCTAATTAATATAAACTCCTGTGCAGCGCTAATTTTAAGCAAAGTTCTAGATGACCATATCATTTATATAAACGGTAAATGTCCAAAAACACTCCAGTTACGGTTATTAAAGAATTACCATCAAATTTCTTGCTTCAAACCAACCTTTCAGTTTATATTAACGTTTAATTAATTCATATTTTACACAATGAAAGTTTTACAACGAATCTCATAAGAGACTTACAACTATATTATTGTATTCTATAACTTTGCCTAAAAATATTTTGTCTGCAGAACCAGTTAATATGTGTCATAATAGCCTGATTGATTCATAACACAGCAATTCTGTTTAGGAGATATGCCTGTGCTCATAACTGTATTGACGATTTGCTCTAGCGGTCTGGGATTCGATTCCCGTACACGAAAAACATTTGCATTGGTCATATGGATGTTTGTCATGATCTGGGCATTTAGGCTTGTGTATTGGGTGTTATCAGACCCCCGACACAAGAGAAAATTCTACTGAGGCCCATTGTGTGTGAAGTATTAATTTATTATTATTTGTTATTTACTTACTATAAGCAAAAGAAATAATTGTAAATACACAATTCATTATAAACATATTTCTAATATAATTTTCTTTTGCTCTATATCTCAAAATGTATCATACACAATATCATGGCGCAATTTAAACTAGATAAGATTTTTACAGTACATTTTCCTTCAATTGCTATCATAGCATCTATATTACATAATTAAATTGATTTTATTAAAACTTTGTTGTGACATCATAAACTTCTTCTTCTTCTTGATTAATGGCTTTCAATAGTGCCAAATGAGCACAGATGATTTCGCCAATGTCACGTAGAATGGAGAATACACGAAGGAGATTGACATTATAAACTTATTAAAATATCATTTCATCTGTTACTAGAAATTAAAAATTATTACAAGTTTGTTTTTGTACGCAATCATTAACGTAATTAATTTTGAGGTTTTAAGAAAAAGTGTTGTTTTTCGTTTTTGTCAAAATCTTGTGCTAGCGATTAGGTTTTAGGACTTTACTTTGGTAATTCTTAGAATTTAATTAATTTGTTTTGATGTCGATGTGATGTCATGAAAATTCTGAAGAACTATTAAACAACATTTTGAAATAAATAAATGAAAATTCTGATTCAACACATACATTCACACGGTTAAAATGTATCCCTAGTATCACCGCAATCACTTTTGTACTTTTTAAAACATTTGGCCGTTAATCCACCCCCAAACATTTTTGCATTTATTTATATTATTATTTAATTGCCCATTTGAAGACATAGGTACCACTACATTCGACCGCGTTAATTTGGTGAGAAAACGTACTAGAATATTATATACCCATTCCTTGGCAAATGGACTATCGAACACAAAAACAATACAATTTGAACCAGTAATTTCTGAAATTAAGGCCTTCAAACAAACAATCAAAGAAACTCTCATTATTAGTATAAATTTTAACTGAAGTATAGGTAAAAAACTTTGATACATGTACGATCTTATAAATATTTCATATTCATATAGAGTTATATTAACAAAACTTCTGCCTATATAGAATTTCAATCTAATATAATTATTAAATTTATTCCATTTGATTTTAGTTAGTTACTCATACACTTCATAACGGTTGACACAGTCATAGCAACTAAATGATGTGTTAGCGATCGTGGATTTCATAAATATGACAAATATCATCAAAGCATATGGCCTATATTTTGATGGCCTAGATTTGTATGTGTATTCGGACCCCAAACAGAAGATTAATTTCCTGATGAGGGCCATTTAGTTTTAATGTTTATTTAAACAAAAAAAAATAAACTTAAAAAATTGCCCACACTGTAAACTGAACAAGCGTTATCTTCTTGGTAATAAAAAACGTGTGTGCTTTAGACCATACGACTGAAACAAAACTTACGAAACGTAACTCTCTCTCTTTCTATCTTCATTAGTTATATCTCCCTCTCAACTTCCGTTCACCTCGCCAATCACACTTTTCGTAACACTTTCGTTACGCATTGACCAGCTTATTCCCCAAGTCAAGCATGCGTAAAGAAGTTTTACTTCAAAAAAAAAAAAAACAATATAAAACTTTTACAACACATTTAATCCTTTACCGTTACTTTATAGTGCTATTGAAGACAACCTTAAACCAGTTTAGTTACACTAAAAAAAATACGAGCGATATCACACAATACGACTCTTTATTTATTGTTAAAAGCATTATGTATTAAGACCACTATAAAAATGAAATTTACCTTTATTCGATATATGCAATTGATAATAAAGAAATAGCTTATTTCGTATCGACATTTAAAAAAGGATATTCTTGTCACCTCAATAACCGACGAATGGTAAAATAGCGCCCCACATTTCCTTAGACAACTACTTTGACAATTTATCCTATACTTAATATCGTAGAATCGAATAACCGGCGCGCGCCGAATTTAAACGCCGAAAATATGAGTCATGCTAAATTTGAATGTTTAACCCCTTGTAATTTACCATTGTTTCCTATTTATAATTTTTATTTAATTATTTTATTATATTTGAATGGATCGCATTAAAAAAATAATTGATCATATTATTAGTATTACAACCAAGAATTTTTAATCGAAAATACTGTAATAATGTAAAATGTCTGAAGCGTAAATATACTACACTTAGGTGAGAAAATATGACCTAAAAGTTATTGTCCATGATAAAGTATGACTACACAATTCCTTATTTAACTGACATTTTTAATCACTTAACGACATTAAATAAATACATAAAATTGTTAATGAATAGCGCCGTCTTGGAAGAAACATACGTTATTTTTAAAACGACTTCAACAAAAGAAGGAAGTTCTGAATTCGAATTTAATTTATAATCTGTAAATAATTTTTACTGGGTGTACCAATTTCAACGATTCTTTCTTCGTTCGATAGCTTGAGCTTGTTATGGGGTCCTATTTAAATATAAGTAATTTTTGATGAGTTTTTTTAAGTTATAATTAATAATACATACTATTTAATGGATTATTTTTTCGACGACCTACATTGCATAACTTGTCGATGAAATATGAAGTCTTTTTTTTCATTGCACACAATTATTATTACTATCGAAATATATGTAATACAATCGTTAAACAAAGCGTATAGAATTAATTTCCTTTTAAAGTAGTCATTGAGTTTTACCGATTCTACAATATAAGCTGCTTTCCAAGCCGTCGGCAGCTTCAATAAACTAAAATTATTGATAAATTGATGATCCGAATCGCTTATCAAACGCAAATCAATGCAAATTTAAATATTTATAATCCAACCAAAAAATTTTACCAATAATAAAACATAATCTTTATATATATATAGTACCTATGTATTTTGTTCTAATTATTTTTGTATGTCATTGGGCTGTTACCTTCACGAACATTGTGTAGCCTATAATTATGAATATTAGGAATCATTTATTTTCAGCTCAGTTATCAACAACAACAGCTCATCTTAAAACAATACAATAAGCCTAGGATACATAACAGTAGATATTCAACGGTCTTTAGTTTTTATTGTCAACTCTTCATAAAAGTATCCGGTCATAAAGTGTAGATGAAAACCATTTTTGTATTTCTTAGAATTAGTAAAACATAGCACGTTGTTTTAATTAAATTAATGAATATTTCACTTTGTTACACAATACACGTAGGAGAAGAATCGGAGCTTAATCTAGTACGATGCTCCACTGCAGGTTTAACGCTTCCCCTACGTGAAGAAAGAGACTTGCTCAGCAGTGGGACGTTACATTCTGGATATAAATGTTACATTGTCCTAAAAAAGATATATTAAAGGTCAATAATTTTTATATATCCTGCGCACTCATATACGAAATTTAACAAAAAAATTGCTTAAAGAGTGACAACATTATTATGACGCTTTTTAAATTTAATTTTAGAAACAAAAAAAAAGATAATATTTCCTGTTTATCATGTATTAAAATTTCTATCCAAAATATATTTAAAAAGCTCATGTCACGATGTTTGCTTTCGCTGTCCTCCACGAAAGAGGTCGACCGATAAAAATTAAATTTTGTGTCTACACTCAATAGATGAGTCACACACAATAGATATGAGAATAAGTCGCAAAATACGTATATTTCACACCGCTATGTGGTTAACGTGTCTCTATACAGATGTTTTTCTATTTAAATTTATGTTCGTTCGGATGCTTACCCATTTATTAGTTTTTTGAGTTCACGTTTGCTTAAAATAATAGATTTTTTTTCTATTTAAATTTCACTCCTTTGACAGTCAGAAGACAAATTCGAATCAGGTAGTTTACATATTTACATATACATAATCTTAAATTCAAATCAAAATTCTGCCAATCGCTGACGTTAACATTTTGCATTTGACAACTTAAGTCGTCTATTGATTCCTGGTAGAGACATATTAATGCGTAATGGCGTCTCAAACAAATAATGTTACAAATCTTTAGGTGTTTACAAATTGAGAACTATTCCATACGGGGCTTAATCCGCGTCTCTGTTTGTAGTTGTGACTGGATCACAATAATTATGATAGATTTGTTCTAGAATGTTGACAGATGTATGTAGCTTTTATCAAGATAATTTTGTTTTTGTTGCAAACACGATTAATTTTTATCCTAATGTACAGCTTGAAAATTGCGACTTTTCATAGATCTACAAATCTTTATTATCTGAAATCTACACAAATAAATAAAATTGGAGTTTCTGTTTCTAATATTAAAATAACCGCTTTTTACAAAATGCATATGGATGTATACACGGACATATAACAAAATAGCATTTTTCTGTTTGTTCCGGCTAATCTCTGAAACGACTGAACCGATTTTAATGGGACTTTCACTGGCAGATAGTTGTTGTAATAAGGCTTTTGCGACTTTGGCGACTTTTATTTTAGAAATTTATTTATTTTATCACTCTGCGAAATGAACAATAATTTTTGTTAATTAATAAACAATATATACATGACAGTTTCACTCTCGATAAAACTTGATAAAGTTGATTTTTATCGTAATCTATCAATTTCGCTAATCGCATCTTAAACTTCTTTTTACCGATTTCAAAAAAGGAGAATGTTACTCAATTCGACCTTATATATATATATATAATTTATGTTCGGGGATAACTTCGTCGCTTATGAACCAATTTTGATTTTTTTTTTGTTGGAGATATCCCGACGGTGGTACTATAATAAAAAAAACCAGGATCTGATGATGGAATCCCAGAGAAATCGAAGGGAGCCCTCGAAAATCGTAGTGACGACTAGTGCGTTTGTTAATTTTTTCGTCTACTTACGTTGTATGTCGATGTAATTGAAGTCGGTTTTTTTTTTCGTTTGCTAGCAAACACAATTATTTGTATGGTTATCGTTTTTTGGTATGTTATTTTTAATAACTGGTTTTGTATATTGTTATATTTTTGCTTTGATACGTAAGTCTTATATTAATTAAAAATACGATATTTTATATTTTTAGTACAAAAAAGATTTTTCGCACAGAATTTTGTGGTTTTTTAATAATAAGTTCCTTAAATTTTTCTTATTGTAATATAGTATACAACAATTATTATGGAAGTCAAGATTTGAAAAAGAAAAACTCGATAGTTTTAACTTTTCTGAATTACGAGTCATTTCACTTAACAAGACTTACAATAACGATGTAATTTCTCTATTTATTTGAATATAATACTATTTGTAGCATATATTTTTATTAGCACGTAGTTTCGTTCCTGCTGATGTATAATAGCACAGTTGTGCACTGGCGTTGCTATTTACTTTTTCTAGGCGACTGATTTAATTTTTTGGAATACCCTCGTATCGCATTACGTTGCGGTGCACCTTAGGGGGTAGTTGTGTCGCGACACACTGGGTTGCTGTATATAAGGCTCAGGACGTGTGTTGCGGGCCCTTTTTTTGCTCTTTTCTTTTTTTGGGTTAGATTCTCTCGCCGTCTTAAGAGCTGAGTGCAATTTATTGTGGGTGAGTCATTGTAGTTCTTATAGGTTTAAGCTTTGCTTTAGTGTAAGGTGATTTTGTGTGTGTTGAAAAAAAAAAAAATTAAGATTCTGTAGGATTTTTTTTTTTACTCTCTCTTTTGTGTCTCGTGTTAGGAGTTGTGGGTGACTCTCTAACCCAGCAGCAATTTTTTTAACACGTAGCACTGGCGCCCCACGTTGGGCGAAAAAATTGCTGCTGGGTTAGAGAGTCACCCACAACTCCTAACACGAGACACAAAAGAGAGAGTAAAAAAAAAAATCCTACAGAATCTTAATTTTTTTTTTTTTCAACACACACAAAATCACCTTACACTAAAGCAAAGCTTAAACCTATAAGAACTACAATGACTCACCCACAATAAATTGCACTCAGCTCTTAAGACGGCGAGAGAATCTAACCCAAAAAAAGAAAAGAGCAAAAAAAGGGCCCGCAACACACGTCCTGAGCCTTATATACAGCAACCCAGTGTGTCGCGACACAACTACCCCCTAAGGTGCACCGCAACGTAATGCGATACGAGGGTATTCCAAAAAATTAAATCAGTCGCCTAGAAAAAGTAAATAGCAACGCCAGTGCACAACTGTGCTATTATACATCAGCAGGAACGAAACTACGTGCTAATAAAAATATATGCTACATATTGTAGTACACAATAGTGTAATTACAAGTTGTGTACATGTTATCAACATGCATATTTACTTTATCATTCGTATGTTCTAATTCACCCTACAATTATTAGCATATATATTTGATATTACTATGAACACAAGCTCAATGCATATTTACGATCAAAACAAAATTAAGCGTTATTTCCTTTTTATTAATGTACTCATTTACATATTAATATCTATTTACAGGTTATTTTTAATTATCTTTTTTAAATGTTATAATTACTTAAATGCCAATTTGTATGTGTATACATCACTACACCACAAAAAAAAATATTCATTGAATAGCCTGAAAGCCTAGCTCTAGCGGAAAGTTAGTTATATGTAGATATGATAAGTTAGACGTATCAAGGAATAGTAATACACCCAAATTATAATGTAATAATAATAGATAATTATTCCCAAATTTTTCAATATTCTTGCTTTGATTGATTATTATTTATTTATATATTATAAGGTGTTATAGATACTTTATAATTATGAAATTATAATGATATGCAATTATGTAATGTTTCGATGAAATATTGTTTTTTTTTTTGTATGTAATAATTCGATTTTAATAATTTTTGAACGAAATTTGTACAACTTGGTTGATGAGAATAAAAAAACTATTTCTTTAATAGGTCGAGATTCTCACCTTATCGGTACCGTGATTTTTTTTTTATTTGACTAAGCATAAAGTTAGTTCTAGAACTTAGTTTTAGTCTAGAACTTAGTTCTATTTAATGGTGTTTCTATTTAATTTAGATTATAAATACAAATTTGTTACAATTTTAACTTGTGTACTGTTAATAAGCTATTAAAATTTCTAGCCTTTAACTTTAAATGTATTAAAACTGTGACTTATAACGAAATTTTCTTCAAAGCTATTATTAAGCGGATATTTTCAACAACGGTTCTGTAGATACATCAATATCTTAAACACTACCATGTAGTTACGATGTAATGTACGTTTCTGTTAAATGTTAATAACTTTCAATTTTTTTTTAACAGGCATGTCATGTGATGTTAACATAGACTAAAGGGTGTAGAGTTGGAGGAGGAAACTGAGGACAGGGAGGGCGTATTTGCATGCATTTATGTATTTCAAACTGCTACTAAATATTGCTGTATGGTTACGGCAGTGAAGAATATAGCCACTCCTTCTTTTCCCGTGGGTCCCACTACGTGGTGACTATGGGCAGCACACATGAGTTCACGCCGTTTTTGGCGCGAGCTTGTGGAGGTTATGTCCATCAGTCGACTACGATAGGCTAAAGTGACTAAATATTGCAGCTCGCTTAGCTGAATGGAGTTTTATAAATACTCAAAATTAGCAACTATTTTATCTACGTAGGATTTTTATAAAATTAATCACTAAAGGCTCGATCTTACGTGTTTTTGCTTAACACTTAAGTCAAACTTCGAAGACGTTAATTATACATCAGATGACAATAAATTCCTAACTCTCTCTACACGAAACGTAACGATGTATGAGAGGGTAAATATTTATTAAATAGCGGATTGTTCTTTGAAAGATTTTTATTTTATAACAAACTAAATTCCTTTAATTTTTTGTTGGAATTGGCATCTACGACTTATGTTACGCTGTTAATCGTAGCGTGATCATTTATAGCCTACGAGGTTGTTAGCGTTTTTGTGAGCTTGTGTTTTTATTATTTCGTTTTAGTAAATATATTTAAATGTATTCTTATACTGACTGTACCTTTATTATTACTAAAAGTAATATTAATATTTATAAAGGTAACAACTAATAAAAGGAATATTTATAAACGATACTTTTAAAAGTAATTTATACTACTAACTTTTAGGATTTGTTATTTCTTGTTCTTCGAATTGTACAACTTTTAAATAATCAATTTTTGTTATTTGTGATAATATTTTATTTTATGGACAAGATATTTTATGCTATCAATGGGTTCATAAACTGGTATCAATATTTCTTTATATGAAACTCTTTTTAACCAGTTTATTTGGATTAATGGCTTAACGTTAACATTATGTTTCTTATGTTTATTAAATTTCGAGTAAATTAATCAATTTGTCTTTCGTTTACAGTTGTGTCAGTTGTATCAATTAAGCCAGCGCCACTGTCAATTAGAAATCATGAACAAGTCAGGTTTTTGTACCATTTTGTTAAAAACCTATACAGAAATATGTATGCATTTATATCACAATTTTTTTTCAATGTTTTATATTAAAAACATAAGACTATTTTATTTTATATTAGTATAACCGTCAAAAACAACTATTGTCCGTGTCTTCCAGAAGTATGAAATAATTATTTAAAACAATTTACAAAAGTAAAACATTTTTGTTATTTTTTTTTTCTTTTCGAATTAATTTATGACCGTACATATTTTTTTATTTAACGTAATGTAACCAACCTCTTTTCTAAGAACAATTTCTTAAAATTAGTTATCAACATCAAATTTATATGCATTTAACTGTAATTTAACGGCAATAAAGAAATTAATAGATACCACGTAATCACTCCGCAAATTAGCCGGCGGAAAGATGTCTGTTTTAATCACGCAAAGGGATATGACTTCAGAAGTTAGAACTGTTTGTTGTTTTCATCGAAATTACGTTAAATTTTTAAGTTCCTAATTTAAGAATATACTTCAGTAAATTTATTCGATAAGAGATATTTGTTAAGAACCGTAAGAAACCATCACTAATATTGAAGAATAGACCATCTAATACAACAATTGAGGCGAACATTACCGACATTTTATTTATTTTCAAATTATTAGAAATTAACTGTTGAAAAAACTAAAAACAATTTATATTTAAGAAATCATTATTTTATTAATTAATTTATCTATAAGGGAATAGCAAAATCTAGGTCTACGAATTGTAAAAAACAAACATACCAGCTCAGAGCTGTCACAGTTGAGTCTCCCACTGTCACATCACTTCTCAAATTAAAAAAAATTAAAACACAACACTAAGCCAATTTGTCACAATAAAAAAACTTGATTAATTATCGACAATGAATCGATAGTGTCCTTCTTCAAACACTTGATTTTTGACAGTATTTTTTTTAATCTGCCAAAACGTGGATACACTCGAAATTACACAGATTAAAAATTCGTGCATCAGCTGTTCGCCGTATTTGGCAAGGACGTTCGTTGGAAAAAAATGGCGTCTAGGTCGTTGCACTCGGAACGAGTGAACCGTGAATGTATTTTAATTCGTGTTGAGAACGCGCCCGCGCCACTCGCGGTCTACGCGACGAATGAGGAGTCTTAGAACTATTTCAAACATCTTTTCTCTAATCCTTTTCTGCGTGCGCGCAAGTGTGGGTTTCTAATATGTTGGTGGGCGTCAGGAAGTGGGGCTATCGGTTCGACACGGAATTAATATTAATTAATCACGTTGTAACTTGACCGCGTCTTGTCGGATTTTGTTTAAAAGTTGAATTGAGAAGTTGTCCTCTTTTTATAATTTCCAAGTATCACTTGATGTGAACTTGAAATGTATTTGTTTTATGACATAAAAATTAATAGATTTTCTGTTCTTAAAACAAGTTACAGGGACATTAAATGTGGCCGTCATGAAAAAGCTACAATGAAACTTTTAAATATCATCAGTATGCTCGGCATTGTGTTCATTATAAAAAATACAATGATTTTCTTACCTTACTAGTCTTTTTTCTATCGATTCATTTCTTTACAAAAATAAACGTACAAAATTATACAATTACATTGGATAAATTATAATGTACCATTGAAAACAAATTAAAATTTTATCGAGAAACAAGAAACAGCTGTGATACGCGTTGATGTCTTTCATTTGCGCTGCACGTATACTGAATCGTTGATGTCTTTTGGTTCTTACTAACTGAATTTATTTAAAAATTATCGAAGTTAAACTTCTTTACGCACGCTTGATTTTGGGGGAGTAAGCTAGTCAATGCGTGACGAGAGCGTTACGAAAAGTGTGATCGGGTGAGGCGACGAAGCAAGAGAAAGAAGTGCAAGCACACATTTTCTTTCCCTCATTCTCTCATAGCCAGTTACGTTTCGTATATCTAAGACACGGCAGACCAATTGTGCAAAAGTTTTACTTCAGTCGCGTGGTCTAAAGCACACTTTTTAATTCCTTTGCTCGCTGGACCGACGAGCTACGTAAGTTGGCCAGTGGGTGCTGGATGAGGATTGCAGAGAAGCGGGATGTTTAGCGCGAGCTTAGGAATCTGCTACAGGCTGTAGTAGGAGTGAGAACCTATCCTCGGACGGGATTTCTCACTGCCGAGCGTCGTAAAAGCCATGCTCGACAGTAAGAGATCGTGGCAGGCGGCGGTCTCCTTCTGCGAAGAGGTAATGACGCAGAAAGAGACCGCGGAGCGGGCCAGGGAGAATGACGTCTCCGCTGACCCACTCCGGCGCAGACGTACGGGGGCAAGGAGGAGACGGTTTGCCCACCTCCTCCCCCCCTCGTAATAGTGGGGTCGCCGGCCGATAGTCGGGGGACTTCGGCCGGCCGGGCGACACGGCCCCACACTTCTGAGGGGTGGCCTTGTTTGTGAGCGAGGCCACCCAACTATTGTGCCGGAACTCGGAGGCTTTATCCGGGCCTACCGCCGGGGCGAGGTGGCGAATGCTAAAGCGACCCCAACTCGCCCCACCCAGGCGGACGACTGCTCACACGTGGTGGTTTTTAGTCAGTAGGAGTCTGACATAACCCTCTGGCGCCCCCGTGCTGGAGGGTATCCATGATGGATTTTCCCCACGTAAAAAAAAAAGGAGTAAGATCCAGGCGAGGCCTATCCAGGGCGAGGTAGCGAATGCTAGCACGACCCCATCTCAGCCCACCCAGGCGGATGACTGCTCACACGTGGTGGTCAGTCAAAGTCTGACATAACGTCCCCGGTGCCCCGCGCTGGAGGGATATCCTTGAGGATTTTCCCCTCGTAAAAAAAGGAGTGAGAACCTATGTTATATTTAAAAATTTAAAGTTATTAGTCATATTATTATTTATTCATAGTTCCGTAACACTACTTTTATAATATTATTATTATTTAACAAACCTCATTATGATTGATATAGAAAGTAGTTAATGATATATCATATAAAGCGGTATCTTCTTCACATCTGAGACGGTTGAATACTGATTGTAGATTTAGTGACGAAGCGTACGCAACTTGACTGATAGCTTCAAACCTACGCCAGCTTAAGAGACGGGTGTTTCTTGTTAATAATTTAATTTGTAAAGCGAAAATAATTACACTATTTAAAGCTATAAAGAAACATATAGATTTGTGACTACATACACATAGTGTCTTTGATATTTCGAAATGCCATGATATGTCCATATCGTATCACATCGTATTTAAATTTTTAATTCCTTGTTTGTTAGTTTGTGTTAAATCTTTAAGGTATAACTAATTTGTCGTAGGTCCGCTTATTGTATTACACAATCTGACACTGTCTTAAAAATACATTTTATAATCTATTCGTGGTAATCTATAGTAGTAATATGTCAATAGCAATATTCGAGTATATAAATATTATATCATGGCACATTACATTATAGTATAAAATTAATTAAAATAGAAAATGTACTTCAATATACACAATTCTTTTATTATCTGAGGCCCTTAGCTCAAGGTGTTTTGTAAATAAGTTGCATAAAAACTTGGTCCATCTGTCCTCCGGATAACAATATATTTGATAGTAATATAAGATTAATTTATTGTCATTTCGTAAATATTAAATGAGAAGTGGCACTTAAACAATTAGTTACAAATTTACATAAATAATAGTTAATCGACAAAATGTTTTTACGCGCATAGCTTTCGAAAACTGCACCAAATTGGAGAATATCTTTCTCTGTGTTGCTTTTATTTTAATGTTGCAAACAGGCGTACGGTCCACCTGATGGAAGGCTGTTGCCGTAGTCTATGGAAGCATGCAATAGAAAAAGAATCGCAAGTGCTTTGCCGACCCTATCTATCCTTTTACCCTCCCCCGGAGACACCACAGACACTGCAGTACTGGAGAGTAGTATTATTTACCTGTGATCTTCTGCAAAGTTGAGGTACTTCCTCAGCCGAGCTGCTCCAAATTTCGAACAAGATATTTCCTGCTACGTCTTGTCTCACTAAAAGTAATAAGCTGCTGTCAGAACTTGCCTCATACAAAAGCTTATTCAAAAAGAATGAGGGAATACATTTACGAAAAAAGATTTGGTCGGACACATTTTACCAGGTCAGATAGCTAAAGATAATAAACGAAATGTCTTCATGTGAAAGAATAGACGACGCTTTGGCACAACGGTCACAGCACTGGTTTGTGGCTGTTGCGCTGGCGGTTACGGGCTCATGACAAACATTTCTATTGGCCATACAGATGTCTGCCTCCAGAAGTCTCCCCACCGTGCCTCGGAGAGCACGTTAAGCCGGTGGTCCCGATTTTTATCATGTATACTTGACAGCGATTATTACTCATCATCATTGACCTTAATCCGTCTATTGCAGACGATTTAGACAGTGTCAGAAAGACGCTGTGTTGTCTAGGACACTCTTCAGGAAAACTCAGAGTTGCCTAAGCTCTGCGCCACCCTCTCGACCTCACTGGCTAGGCCCACAGGAACGACGAGTCGATACGTGTGAAGCCAGTGCGGCTTCAGAAGTTTTTCGCATTTTAGAGCTATGCAACGAATGCTTGACGCAGTTATAGGAATTGAAACAACGTAATAACAATAATGTGGTCTCTATCTCAATACGATCTATTTTTTAAGCGTGACATTCTCTTGTTTTTATACACTAACTTTAAAATTTATGATAATAAATTTATGTAATAATTAAAAATTTCCTATTTAGTATGAGGTAAAGTAACATTTTTTTAATTTATCTAAAAATGACTAATTATAAAGCTGATTATCATTTATAAAAAAATTCCATACTATTTTAAGTGGAATTTGTACTGCTGCACACATTTTGCGTCGGTATTTTTTGTAAAACATAACATTAAGTTGTAGTCAATAAAAACTTATCAGGCAATACAATGTTTAAAACATAAAAGAATGTTAAGGTTGAAGACTCACGTCAGGTGTTAAGTGTCTCCACTGTTCACAGTTCCAAAAAATGACACAGAATAAATTGTTTAGAAGTGGCTTACTCAAACAATTATTTTGAGCAGAATTTCAAACAAAAGTGCAATAAAAAAAATAAATTGACTTGGGTACAAAGCCTTACAATACAGATTAAGTAAAAGCTTTTTGAAGAGTTCAGATACTTAGTCCTATAAACATCTTATCAAAAAATCAAATCTCTTATGACGAGCTTGTAACAATACTAAAAAATATCTTAAAAATCAACCTTCTACTAAAATAATAATACTATCTTACAGGAATAACATGAAACATTATCTTATAGATACTCTAATACAAATTTTAAAATTATTTACTTTTTCCAGGATATAAAAAAAAAAACAAAGGTAAAAAAAACCATTATATGTGTGTGGTATATAAACATTATATTAGTATTAAAGTTCTTTATGTTTGTATATTTTTGCCACTTCCGATTTTTGTTACTTTATGTAAAGAATACGACAGTTAAAGTTATTCAAGACTTTATGTACTTACTGTTGATTTATGGTAGTTTTTAATTACCACATTTTGTACGTACATAAATGGACATTATAAACAAAAACCACTAGTATTATAATCGAAAATTATCATGCTTTTCATAACGTTGATGTAGGTTAAAAGTAAACCTCGTTTATTACGTTAAAACGCATTTATTGTCAACAGTGAACGATCAACAAGTTTAATTTCAAATTTAAAAGATGATTTGTTTATTTATTTATTTGGAAATCAACAGCGTACAATAATAAATTCATTTGACAAAACTATACTTTTACACGTAGGAGGACTTTAATGGGTGGGTTGGAGTAAAGCGTGATGGGTATGAAAGAGTTCTGGGTACGTTTGGGGACGAAAGAGTGAATGACAATGGGAGAAGTCTGCTTGAAGTATGCTTGGAATGGAATCTTTGCGTGGTCAACACAATGTTTGAACACAAAAAGATCCATTTGTATACAAGAGATGAGGGTGAGTCTAGAAGTATGATTGATTTTGTAATTGTGGATGAAAGACTGAGAAAGAAAGTGCTTGACACTCGGGCATACCGCGGTGTTGGTCTCGACACAGACCACTTCCTGGTCATAGCCCGAATACGTGGCCTCTTTAAACGATGGCGCCACCGAGGGGCCGAGCCTACGAGTATTTTAGCCAGAATAAAAGTGGAAAACCTACAAGGAAAAGAAAAGAAAGATGAGTATGTAGAGAAACTGAAAGAAAGTTTTAAAGGCCTAGAAGAGATAGGTGTGATTGAGAATTTGTGGGAGACTTTTAAGAAAGGGGTCGTGAATAGTGCTATTGAGGTGTGTGGGGTAGCTAAAAGAAGGAAAGGAAGAAAGAACTATAATGTGTGGATGGATAAAGATGTACAAAAGGCTGTGCAAGAAAAGAAGAAAGCGTGGTTGGATTGGTTAGCAACAAAAGCTAACCAAAAGGTTCAAAAGGCAACGGATGACGAGGTAAAGGAAGTAAGAACGAAGTATAAAGGATTGAAATCAGTAGCGAAAAAGAAGTTGTGTCTAGAAAGAAAGAAGAACGAAAGGATGATTTTGATAGGAGGCTCACTGAAGATTTCCAGTCAAACATTAAGTTTTTCTGGAAATCCATCAAAACAGCCAAAGGAAAAATTTCTCCCTCGGAGCTGAGCACAATCAGGAGTCAAGATGGGAGCGTTATAAATGGAGAAGAATGTGTGTTAAAGAGATGGAAAGAGTATTTTGAAAGTGTGTTTGAAAGAGAGGAAGTGCAGGTACAACATCCGGCACCTTCCATTGAGAGTAGTATAAATGTCGATGAAAGTGAGATAAGCATGGATGAAATAGTGAAAGCGCTGAAAAGTATGAGATTAGGTAAGGCTGCAGGGTATGACAGGATCACCGTCGAGATGCTGAGGGCTGGACAGGGTATAGTGGCTAGCCAGCTGTACTGCCTTTTCAATTTGTGCTGGCGAAATGGGCAAGTACCGGAAGACTGGTGCAAAGCCGTAATCGTGCCGTTGTATAAGGGAAAAGGGTCACGGCAGGACTGCATAAATTACCGCGGTATAAGCCTTCTCAGCATCGTCGGTAAATTGTATGCGAAAGTGTTGATTGAAAGGGTTGTGAATGAAACAGATGAAAAAGTATGGGATGCACAAGCGGGATTTAGAAAGGGAATGGGATGTACGGATCAGGTCTTTTCCTTGCGGTGCATAGCCGAAAAGTTTTTAGCAAAAAACAAAAAGGTCTATTGCGCGTTCGTGGATTTGGAAAAGGCCTATGATAGAGTGGTGAGGAATGAATTGTGGTCAGCATTGTCCGTGTACGGTGTGAGCGGCGCACTCATGCGAGCACTACAATCTCTTTATAGGGATTCTAGTGCTTGTGTGAGGATAAACGGGGCATACACTGAATGGTTTAATATCGAAAAAGGTGTTAGACAGGGATGTGTAGCGTCACCGTGGCTGTTTAACTTGTTCATGGACAATTGCTTGACAGAGTTAAAAGAGAATGAAAGTGGGTTAAGAATGGGTGAGTTACTCGTCAAATGTCTTCTCTATGCTGATGACCAAGTACTACTTGCGTCCTCGGCCGAGGAGTTGCAGGAGATGGTAACTGCTATGAGTGGAGCTTTTGTTAGAAAGGGAATGAAGATGAATGTAAAGAAGACGAAAGTGATGGTGTTTGAAAGAGATGAGGTAGTGACAGACTGTAATATTGTGATTGGAGATGAACAAATTGAACAGGTGAAAGAGTTTGTGTATCTGGGTTCGAAGTTTACAAGAGATGGAAAGTGTGAGAGTGATATTGAAAGAAGAGTGAATGCAGGAAACATGGTGAACGGAGCTTTGAACTCCTTTATGAGCAGTCGGAAGGTGTCTAAAAAGGCTCGTTTGGCTGTGCATGAGGGGGTGTTGCTTCCGACACTCATGTACGGAAGCGAAAGTTGGGTATGGCAGAAGAGACATGAAAGCAGAATAAATGCAGTTGAGATGAGAGCGTTAAGAAGTATGATAGGAGTTAAACTGAGTGACAGGATAAGAAATAGTGAGATAAAGAAACGGTGTGGTCTGAAAGAAGATGTAGTGACAAAAATTGAGAAAGGTATGCTGAGATGGTTTGGTCATGTCGAGAGAATGAATGAAGAACGACTGACGAAAAAAGTGTATAAGGCGAGTGTGAGTGGAAGTGTTGGAAGGGGTAGACCTAGGCGGACATTTCAAGACCAAATCGGGGACGTCTTGAAAAAAGGCCAGGTCAAGAGTACCCTAAACCGACGAGCATGTATGAAGAGAATAATGAAAGTGGATGAAGCGAAACAAGTATGTAAGGATCGTAGCAAGTGGAAAGAAGTGGTCTCTGCCTACCCCTACGGGAAAGAGGTGTGATTATATGTATGTATATATATACTTTTACACAAGCCAATAAAGTTTCCACCTATATGTGAAAACGTGGAGAGAACTTAATAAACGACAATAAATTGCAAAAAACCAAACCAAAAACCGAATTTGTACTTAGCCAAAAACTATAAAACAAAAATTTATCATTTACATAGACTTATGTTATTTTCTACTTCTCCTTTTAAAATGTATCTATATTGTGAATTTCTCAAGCCCACTAGTGAACAAATCGACGTTGTCGACATGTTAAAGAGATTGTTTATATAAAATTCTCGTATCACAATGTTAGTTAGAATACTCCTATAAAATTTTTTGTGCATATCGGGTATGTCTAAGAATCAGCTTACATCTATTTTTTACTCCACTAAGCTATAAGGGGGGGGGGGGGGGGGTTAGAGGATTAATATGGCGAAACAATGTTTGCGGGCTCAGCTAGTAATTACATATAAAGTGGACTGTTTAATATTTACAGTATCAGTAGGCTGCAGTTAACGCCTTAAAAACAATTAACATGGTATTTACACATTAAAATGTTGTTTTAAATTAATCAAATTAGAATTAATTAATTTATTATTTATTTATTTACAGAAAAAAAATACAACTTATGTGTAGTAAAAACAATTAGCAGTTTCACAGTTCACAGTGTTTCTAAAGTAATAATTCTAAAGTATGAAATATATTATGAACTATTAAAAAATATGCCATTAAACTACACAAATAATCGGTTATACGTGGAAATATAATTGGAAAAAAAGAACATAAAGTGCTTAAAGAATTATAATCATTATAATAAAAATAATAACCTGTTTTTATTTATATACTTTTTTAAAGTATATTTGTATTTTTATACATTTTTTTATAATCGATTGTATTTATATATACATATATGTATATTAAAATAATAAAACTCTAAAACCAAACAAAAATTAATATTTAGTGACACCCTCAGCGTAACTGATCGTCAGGTTCGCAAAGAGTCAACATCAGTTGTTTCACAGGATCACACTCCCCATAATTTATATATCAGCCTTATATCGTTTCTTAAGGAGTAAACTCCAATTATATTAACCACGTTTTAAGAATAATGCACACACACACACACACACTTCAGCCTATCGCACTCCACTGCTGGACATAGGCCTCCCCAAGTTCGCGCCAGACATCCCGGTCTTCCGCAATCCTCATCCAGCCTACACCGGCAATCTTACGTAGATCGTCGGTCCAACGGGCCGGAGGACGTCCCACACTGCGTTTGCCAAGACGCGGTAAATAATGCCATTGGATTATTGGACAGAAAGTCTATAATGATCAAGGTTGGCTTTACTTGAAGTGGAAGTGTGGTGCACTGGAGCGCCGGGTATTAGAGTAGTGGTGTAGTATAGTAAGTGACGAAATGTCGCTAATCTACGTTTATTACATCTATCTAGTCTTTCGTGTCGAGTATTGTGTTGTCTTTCTTAACAGTAATTCTAAATTTACGCCAGCAAATTTGACTGTTTTTTACGACTTAATCGTCAATTGTTTTTAATTAAAAAAATTATATAAGCATCGACTTATGTTTTAAGATACTTATTTAAATTTGTAGTTTATGGACGTCATTAAAAATATTTTTACTTTACTAATAACTTATTCGAAAAACTAAATAAAGTTATATTAATATATGACGTAAATTACAAAAAAGAACTAAAGGTAACTTATAACTCCATATCTTGTTTCAATTATTTCAGTACTTGGTTCTTTGCATAAAATTATTACAAATAATACGATTAAAGTCGGTCAAAATTACTATAAATAAATGTGTATCATTAATTCGTCATTCCTATTGTTATTTATCTGCATTTAAGTGTAAAAAGATAGTACGTGTCTTACATTCAATTATATACCCTAATATTTATTAATACTGTGACTGGTAACTGTATTGATTAATGTAACGAATAATTTATTGTTTTTTTTTTTTGTACATTAATTTTAAAAAGGTTTCGCTCTGGCGAGTATATCGTTCCATAGCTTAATTGGCTAGAGCGTCGACACGGTATGTCGAAGACGCGGGTTCGAATCCCGCTGGAGCGGTCAATTTTTGATATGATATTCAAGAATGTTTAGAATTCCTAATTGTGGGTAACACAAAAATAAAAATCGTACATATTAAAAATAGCATGGTGTCGTCTCCTGTCAAAGATTTTCATTGTAATATGAAACTTTGAATAGTTACGAGTCTCTGTAAAGAACTCACTATAGACGGCGCCACGGTTCGCTTAAACCGAAAGTAAAAATCATCATATCAAAAGTTTCGCTCTGGCGAGTATATCGTTCCATAGCTTAATTGGCTAGAGCGTCGACACGGTATGTCGAAGACGCGGGTTCGAATCCCGCTGGAGCGGTCAATTTTTGATATGATATTCAAGAATGTTTAGAATTCCTAATTGTGGGTAACACAAAAATAAAAATCGTACATATTAATTTTAAAATTTATAGCATTTTAAGCGCTACCAACTTTTTTGTCTGTGTTGTGTCGTTTTAATATATTGTTAACTTGTATTAATATATTGTAAACTTGTACGTATATAAATTCGTGACGTTAAAACAAGTTTCCCACCTTGACAGTTACCAGATAACAACAATGATTGAAACGTACAATTCAATTTTCCCAGTGCCAGGCGTTTAGAATGAACGCCATGATAATAGGCGGTATCGATTTGAGCCCGCGAATGGGCGGACTATATAATA
The DNA here is from genome assembly GCF_905220565.1 of Melitaea cinxia. Taxonomy (NCBI): domain Eukaryota; kingdom Metazoa; phylum Arthropoda; class Insecta; order Lepidoptera; family Nymphalidae; genus Melitaea; species Melitaea cinxia. Next base: position 14,918,277 of record NC_059403.1, read on the forward strand.
CTTATAAGTACTGTGTCACTAATTAGTTATTAATGATCTAAAAAACTATGTACATAAAAACATCGCAATTTTTCGCCCGCTACACACTAGACGTACAACGTAGCTCTCACTTACAAATTGTACTGCAACATTAATATTGATTAAATTTGTAAATGTGACTCCTTTTATGTAAGTACAATAAGAAATATTAATTTTTAGCTCCAGTAACTGCAGATTTCCGAGTCTGAATAATTATCATCCCCATATGGACACATTTATGATGCGAATTTATAAATACCAAGCAGTATATGCAAGCACATTGATAATAAATCAATTTAAAAATATTTGTTAGTATTTAAAATATATGAAAATAAAGGAATATTTTTGGAAAGGTCATTTGGACCAAATGTCCAAAATTTATGTATTATATTTTACTATCTGACCCCGCAAACTTTGTTTTGCCACATATGTTATTCACCCCATAGTCATGGGATACTCATCCCAATTACCTGTCCGGTAGTTGTGGTAGTATACGCTTATGCGACCCCGGCTTCCCTAGCTATTACTGTCCTATCCCTTACCCTCTGGGTGGTAATATCCTACATTCCCTATTCCCCACACCAACTTATCAATCTTCCTTTTCACAACAACTATCCTTCCCTTTACCCATTCCTACCCTCTCCGCCAATCCAACGTCTGCCGCGCGGATAGATGCGTGGCTAGGGGCAAGTCTATTCGTTAGCGTGCCACTCTGCCATGGGACCGGGCGACCCAGAATTAGACCAGCCCTTACCCTAGCATGCGGGACTCTGCTGGGGTGGACAAACCTTTCCCTTGATATCTCGTGAGAACGCATGGATAAAAATAAATTAAATAACCAAAATGGCAACAATGTGGTTCGCCACCCATCACGTCTCGTTTCTCGTGGAGGCGAAAAGTGGCCCATGGAGAGCCGCTTCGCTACGTTGAATGTAAGAGGAGGAATGGATGGTAAGGTAGATGAAGTATGTCAGATGATGGATGAACGATGTATAGATATTCTGTGTTTTAACGAAACTAAAAGGAAGGGATGTGATACCACAGTTCATGGACCCTACACGGTGTACTGGTCGGGAATCCCCCAAACCAGCCGAGGCTGTTAGGGAGTTGGTGTGATTCTTTCCTCTCGAATGGTTGAATGTGTGATGGAGCATGAATATGTAAGCCCAAGACTCCTCTGGATCGGGCTAAAAGTCGGATTCACTCGCTTTTTCATCATTGGGCTCTATGCACCGACAGAGCTGCGCGGAGGTGGGTCATCAAAAGTCCAACAAGAGAGAGAGGAGTTTTGGGATAGCATGAAATATGTCTTGAATAAGTGCGGAGAAAAATAACGGATCGTGATGTTAGGGGACTTTAATGAATGGGTTGGAGTGAAGCGTGATGGGTATGAAAGAGTTCTGGGTACGTTTGGGGACGAGAGAGTGAATTACAATGGGAGAAGCCTGCTTGAAGTATGCTTGGAATGGAATCTTTGCGTGGCTAACACAATGTTTGACCACAAAAAGATCCATTTGTATACAAGAGATGAGGATGAGTCTAGAAGTATGATTGATTTTGTAATAGTGGATGAAAGACTGAGGAAGAAAGTGCTAGACACTCGGGTATACCGCGGTGTAGGCCTCGACACAGACCACTTCCTAGTCGTAGCCCGAATGCGTGGCCTCTTTAAACGGTGGCGATACCGAAGGGCCGAGCCTATGAGTGTTTTGGACAGAGTGAAAGTGGAAAACCTACAAGAAAAGGAAAAGAAAGACGAGTAAGTAGAGAAACTGAAAGAAAGTTTTAAAGGCATAGGAGAGATAGGTGCGATCGAAGAGGATACATTTAAGAAAGGGGTCGTGAATGTTGCTATTGAGGTATTCGGGGTAGCTAAAAGAAGGAAAGGAAGAAAGAACTATAATGTGTGGATGGATAAAGATGTACAAATGGCTGTGCAAGAAAAGAAGCAAGCGTAGTTGGATTGTTAAGCGACAAAAGCTAACCAAAAAGTTCAAAAGCCAACGGATAACAAGATAAAGGAATCAAGAACGAAGTATAAAAGATTGAAATTAGCGGCGAAAGAAGTTGTGTCTAGAAAGAAAGAGGAAGAAAGGATGATTTTGATACGAGGGGCGGCTGAAAAGTTCTGAGCCTAGGGTACTTGCAGTCGTACTATTTACTTATCCGGTGGGTCACTATTTGAACGACATCTACCCACTATATAAGCGAAGTTTCACGTCATTAGCTTCTCTTGACAGATCCCGACGATAGGATAACCGCAGCCAACGCCCCTCTCGTAGGTAACACACCCACTCACAAGACACACACGCACCGCCTTCGCCGGCGAAGACGAGGTCCCCGCGTTAGGACGGCTCGGATACGCTTAGGCGCATCGACCTTCCACAAGTTACCGCAGCGCACCGCATAGCGCCTCCTCCATCCCGACGACGTTCTAAGCCGAGGTGCGATCGCGCTAGGAGACACCCTTAAGACGAACGTCACCCCCGCGCCCTCCGAAAAGGGCCCACATCTTCCTTCGCGGCCGGTGTCTTCAGTACCTGACCCCTCTCACCGGTGACTCTGTAAAGGCCAGTAGGGCCAACAGCAACAGTCATTTCGAAAAAAAAAAAACAAAAAAAATCATTAGCTTCATTACGCTTTGAGTAATTGAACCGTAAACATCACCATGTCTGAGTCATCACTGCACTTAACGAAGTTTGAGCATCGCGCCGTCATTAAATTCCTCGTTAAAAAGGGGAAAACAGCAAAAGAAATTTTTGAAGAAACTTCTAGTGTATACGGAGAATCTGGACAGTCGTCAGCCACGGTTAAACGATGGACACGCCTATTTCAACAAGGCAGAGAGACTCTGGAAGATAACCCCCGCTCGGGTCGGCCGAACACCGCAGTCACCGATGAAAACATCGAAAAAGTAAAAAAAATGTACTGGACGATCACCGAATAAAATTGTGGCAGATAGCAGAAGAGAGTTGGAGATATTATGCACTATCATTTGCATATGAATAAACTCAGTGCGCGTTGGGTGCCAAAAATGCTCACGCCACTTGACAAGCAGCGGCGCGTTGAAACTTCTGAAGAGTTTTTAGACTTGTGCAAGGATAATTTGGAAGAAATCTGCACTCGTATTGTCACCGTTGATAAAACGTGGATCCGACAATATGACCCAGAATCAAAACAGGATTCAATGTAGTGGATAGAGAAGGGGGAAAGACCGCCGAAGAAGTTCAAGGTGGAAAAATCGGCTTCCAAACTCATGGCCACCATTTTTTGGGATTGCGAAGGAGTTTTGCTCATAGACTACCTTCCAAAAAACACTACTACAATGAATGCAGAGTATTATGCTAGGCTTTTAAAAAAAGTTCGCGAAGCCATTGTCGAAAAAAGAAGAGGTAAAATCAGCAAAGGAATTTTGTTTTTGCAAGACTACGTGCCGGTTCACATGGCGCGCATTGCGAGGCAAGCCTTGCGAGAAACTGGCTTCGATGAAGTAAATCACCCTCCCTATAGTCCAGATCTGGCACCTAGCGATTATTTTTTATTTAAAAATTTGAAAAAAGACTTACGGAGACGAAGATTTGGGGATGATGAAGAGATGAAGGTGGCCGTTAATGAACATTTTCTAGCCAAAGGCGCGGATTACTTTTTATCAGGGATAAAAGCCCTCTATAAAAGATGTCAAAGGTGCATTGAAGTCCAGGGGGACTATATTGAAAAATAAATTTTATTTAGATTTTTATCTAGTGGAGTGGAGCTTTTGTGTGACAGGAAATGATGATAAATGTAAAGAAGACGAAAGCCATCGTGTTTGAAAGAGATGAGGCAGTGATAGACTGCAATATCGTGATAGGAGATGAACAAATTGAACGGGTGAATGAGTTTATGTATCTGGGTTCAAAGTTTACAAGAGATGGAAAGTGTGAGAGTAATATTCAAAGAAGAGTGAATGCAGGAAATAAGGTGAATGGAGCTTTGCACTCCTTTATGAACAGTCGGGAGGTGTCTAATAAGGCTCGTTTGGCTGTGCATGAGGAGGTGTTGGTTCCAACACTTATGTACGGAAGTGAAAGTTGGATATGGCAGAAGAAACATGAAAGCAGATTAAATGCAGTTGAGATGAGAGCGTTAAGAAGTATGATAGGAGTTAAACTGAGTGACAGGATAAGAAATAGTGAGATAAAGAAACGTTGTGGTCTGAAAGAAGATATAGTGACAAAAATTGAGAAAGGTATGCTCAGTTGGTTTGGCCATGTCGAGAGAATGAGTGAAGAACGATTGACGAAAAAAGTGTATAAGGCGAGTGTGGATGGAAGGGTTGGAAAGGGTAGACCTAGGCGGACGTTCCGAGACCAAATAAGGGACGTCTTGAAAAAAGGCCAGGTCAAGAGTACCCTAAACCGAAGAGCATGTATGAAGGGAATAATGAAAGTGCATGAAGCGAAAAAAGTATGTAAGGATCGTAGCAAGTGCAAAGAAGTGGTCTCTGTCTACCCCTACGGGAAAGAGGCGTGATTATTATATATGTTATTCACCCCTCATACCCCCCCCTTATAACATCTGTATTAAAAATAGATGAAGGCGGATTCTCAGACCTAGCCGATATGCACACAAAATTTCATAAAAATTAGTCCAGTTGTTTCGGAGGAGTGTTGTAACTAACATAGTGACACGAGAATATTATATATAAGATTTTTTACAGATTTTTTTGTTCAATCACAATTAAATATAGCCTATGTCACTCCTGAATAGTGTAGCTTTCTATTAGTGGAAGAATTTTCATGATCGAACCAGTATTTGCAAACATTATCCCCTACAAACAAACAAAGTTAGAAACTTAACCTCTTTATATTATTAGTATAGAAAATTAGATATAAAAAATTAAAAGATAATAAGATAAGAAGTACTAGGACTACTAAAGATAGTACTTTTTGAGTAATCTTTGATGACACTTATTTATTACCGAATATTTATTTTTATCTGAATTTGGTAAAACTACTTCAGTGAATTAAGGTGTGTAGCTTCGGCAGTAAAGAATATAGCCCACCCTTCTCTTCCCATTGGTGTCATAAGAGGCAACTCAGGGATAACACAGTTCCACTACCACCTTAGAACTTAAAAAGCCGACCGATGACGGGATAACCATATAACTGCTGGCTTTGAAATACAGAGGCTGAAGACGGGCAGCATCAATGCGACAAAGCCAGCCCTGCTGTCACCAACCCGCCTGCCCAGTGTGGTGACTTTGGACAAACACATGAGTTCACGTCTTTTTGCCACGGACTTGTGGAGGCCTATGTCCAGCAGTGAACTGTATCAGGCTGAAGCGATGATGATGATGAGGATGATGATGATGATGATATGATGATGATGACCAATTCGCAGTAGACTAACATGGCAAATTATCCTTTTAAAAGTAGACTTTTACCATCCACTGGAGCGAGCTTAATTCTCAATTGAACTGAATTTTTATTGTGCTAATATTTCTATAAAAGACAAATGTCCCTGTTCGGCCCTTTTTCGTGATACTCAAATTAAAACCAGAAAAATGCTATTAAGAAGACTGTATAGCAAAAAATCAGAGTAGTTATCGACCAAATTCTATTTATATTATGCCAAAAGAAAAACATGCTAAATGCTAACAACCGTATAATAAGTAATGGTTCGTGGATTTCTCTGATTTCTTTTCATAATAGAATATACCTGTATTTGAGCTAGGCGCTGTAATCGAATTTTAAAGGATAACGTAAGACAGGGAAAAACGGCACAACGTTATAAGATAAAGCTTTGTGTGTTTTTATGTAAGCTTAAGGCAAAAACGCTGAAAAAATGAGTTCCCTTATATATTTCTATATAAAATTTAAGTGCCTTTGTTAGCATATTTGGTTATAGAACAATTCGAAGAAATCTTAAACGAATTAAGAGATTTGACGACGCGTTAGCGCAGCAACACAGCACAGACTGTTGCACTGACAGTCGCGGGTTCAATCCAAGCTCATAACAAACATTTGTATGGACATACTTGTGTTTTTCGTAATCTGAACATTTTTGCTTGTGTATTGTATCTGTTTTAGAATTCACGACACATAAGAATTCTAGTGGGGTCCTTTGAGTGTGAGGAGTTATTTATAAAGATTCGTTTTTCTTGGAATACTAGAAAATAAATAACTCGATAAAAAGATAATATGAAGAATAGAAGTTACGACACGCTTATCAAGAACGTGTTTATTCACCCTTGCTTCAAATTATACGCGGCGAGAAAAAAAAAGTCGTGCATAGCAAACCGTAGCCGTCCTCAGCGGAAGAGCCATATAAGCCGTTGGAAGTATTAAATTATTAGGTAGACAAGACGGTGCTTTTAAGTTCAATAACAATAGTATTTGCTCTATGTATCGATTGTAAATTATTTTTGCTGTATTCTTCACCTTGAATATTACTAGGGGTTGATAAAATAACTCCTTCCTTACTATATGCGACATCATTTAATTCTAAATATCTAAAATAATAATATTACAATAATTCTTTTATAGTTTTGAAATTAATCTAAATCTATATAGTGCGTAGTAATCTATATATTGAATCTATAAAATGTAAAAAATCAGCCCTTATATGTAGGACACTATTTATATGTCACGTCATAGTCGTTACGTTTGCAACCTTTTACTATTAAATAATTAATAAAAGCAATAATATACCTAATATAGTTTTGTGGTTTGAACGTATAACAATGTATGGTATTAATGTACGTATATGTATGGTACCATTCAACTGCTGGCTTTGAAATACACAGGCCGAAGACGGGCAGCAGCGTCTTCGGTGCGACAAAGTCAGTACTGCGGTCACCAACCCGCCTGTCCAGCGTGGTGACTATGGGCAAAACACATGAGTTTACGCCATTTTTGGCACGAACTTGTGGAGGCCTGTGTCCAGCAGTGGACTGTATAGGCTGTAATGATGATATGTATGGTTCCCGAAGCCGGTCTGTTTTGAGGAACCGGGACTTTCGGTGCTTTGTCTTAACGGAACCGATATTTTCTGGTTCTTTCGATACTTTCGGTTCTAAGTGTACTACAGAAAAACATTTTGTGGTTGAATTTTAGGTAATTTTCCAAATTAAAAGTTTTATTACAATAAAATTAAACAGAATTTAATTACTCAATCAGCTCGTCGACATTTTCTTATTTTCTTATCTTTGGTAGTAATAAATAAGTCAAAAACTTGGAAGCGTTTGCTTCAGTATGAATTGCGTTATTAAAATAAAAATTCTCGAAATTACCGAATGAACCGGGACCGATATTTTGTTTTTTTTTTTATAGATCTCGGTCGACAAACAAGCGTACGGCTCACCTGATGATAAGCGGTCACTGTACTGTATAAACATCTGCAACACTAGAAAACTCGCAAGTGCGTTGCTGACCCTATCCCATCTACCCCCAGGAGCTTTGGTCACCTTACTCACCAAAAGGAACAAACACAACACTCGTCTCTGATCTTCTTAAGGTCGAGGTATTACCCCAGTCAGACTGTTCCATATTTTTGCAGGAAAATTTCTGCTATGCTCTTTTTTTCAATTACATTGTATAAATTGCATCCGGTACAAATGCATTAACACTTGGAAGTTCTGATTCTTGCTCATATACAATGTCTATAATATCCGAGCGGACCTATCTCAAAAAAAATCAATCAGCAGAGTGAATCTTATGCAACATGAGATAAATTCAAAACAATTTAAAACAATACCATGTTATTCCTTGGAATTCCGTATATTACAAGAAACGCTTGAATTGTTTTGCAAGTATGAGTAAAATTTTTATTTTTTCTCTCGACAATTGTATACGTTCTTCTTGAGGGTTATGGGTTTGTGTCCAAATCCCTATCGTCTCAGGTTTTAAGTATGATATATGCATTTAATTAATTACTTTATACTTTAATACCTTTGCTTTGCTCGGTCATCGAGATACGAATTAATTATATATTAATATAATCTAAATTTCGGAAACGGCTCCGCGGGGGCGAAAAATCGCAGTAGGGTGACCCACAAGGACGGACAGCTAAACCGGAAAGACATATTTGTACTAATACAATTCATGATATCAATCCAGATTAAATATAAATATTCGACTTCATTCTTTAAATTGTTATTACTTTTATTATTTAATTTAAAAGTAAAATAAAACAAATATTAAATATTAAATTAGTTTTACAAAAATACATCAATGAAAACCGCATTCAAATTGTGTGCATAAACGCAAAGACGATAAAATGTGATAAAATATGTCACAGAAAAAAAAAAACTAAAAATCTTTTTTTTTTATACTTTAAAAAATTCCCGAAAAAAGTTTTACTCGTATATTTTACGCGTCGCTGCCAATTTTAGTCAGTTACAATTTTTTTTTTTGTATTGTATTGTACCGATGATACAACAATTTATTTCCAACCATAATATAAAATCATCGCCCAAAAAAAGCTATTACTTAAACGGTAATGTATAATTAAATAAATTATAAGTATTATTGATATAGTCCGTTTATTAATAAAATATTAATTACTTTTTATGGTAACAGGAATGCTAACAGTCATTGCAAGAAGGTAGTTTAAAAAAAAGTAGCATTGACTAGAAACAAGCGATGAACAATAACCGTTGAACGACTTTATTGTGCTAAGCAAACAATTTTAATAAAAACAAATTCTAATTGAACTTCAAACAAATGTTTATTGAAAAATAGATATGGATAGAACGATATTTGGTAGAAAAACAGTAAGTTACTTAAATTCTTAAAAGATATTCAAAATACATCTAAAAAACATGGAATTGAAATGAGTTTCCATATTCAACGAAAATAACTTTAACTAAAATTTGTATTTACCACATCGATTTTAAATCAAAAAAACAAAAACTTTTAATAATAATATTTATAAAATTGCTAACATTATAGTTACGATGCATAATTAAAATTGTTAATAAATAATACGAATACGTCTTAAGGCGAAAATGTGTAAATTTTCTGTAATCTTGTGATGATCAAATTATAAGGTAGCAAATGGCGAATATATTACATATTTCATAAAAAAATATTTGAATTATAAATTTAAATACGCTTTTTTCTTTTCGAAATTAACCTATTAAAAGAAAAAATCATATCTGTTATTTCAAGTGTCCATTAACATATATTTTTTATCGACAAGCGGACTAACTTTTGTGTCGTATTCAGATTTATTTGTAACTAGCTGCCCGGACAGACTTCGTTCTATCAAAAGTTAATAGTAAAATATATTTTTTATATATATTTATATTTGAACCTCCGTGGGCCTGAAGGAACATAGAAAAAAAAATTAGCCGAATTGGTCAAGCCATTCTCGAGCTATGCTAACATTTATTGTGATTAATACATTTTAAAAACAATGACGTACATACTAAAGATTATTAATAACATTATCCTGCAGAAATAAAGGTGTTATCATGATTAATATAAATATTATTTACCTCTATATGGTGTATAGTTCTATTTAATGTTCTTGACTGTAGAAAAATTCCACTACGTATTTGCAAATTTATGTGTGATAATATTAACACATATATACACATGCTTCTTTTCTCTCTTTTGTGTTGAAGTCACATGCACACACAGACACACTCATACAAATATACAGGCGAAAACACACAAATCTTCATACTGACACGACATTCCAGTAAAATAAATTAAGTTATAAATCAATAACCATACGATCTAAAAATAGCCATTGATTTAATTTTAAAACAATTACGTTATTTTTGATCATATTAATTACAATATTTTTTATATATATTTTCAGCTAAATACGCAGCGAAATCGTGTAGACAGATTTGTAGCACCTCGCGATTCTTTCGGCGAGGGGCGCAGACGTCGGTCCTTTCATGTCAGCTGTGATAAGTCTATCAACAATGATTTTTGGGTAATTTATGATCATATATAATTAACTTTGAATTCAATTGATTTAACACTCAATTTCACACAATAGTTATAATTATCTTGAAAATTACATCTGTGTCATCTACAGAATGAACCTTTTTATATGGTTTAAAATAAACAGTCATGAACTAAATACTCATTACATTAAATAAGCGTTTACATTTAACGCTTATTGGTAAATAGAATATTAATTAAATAATTTGTATTCATTCAAGACAAAAACTGAAAAGAAAACTTTAATAAATTAATAAATTTATACATATGTATATCATTTTCAACTAAAATTTTTACAGTTAGGAAAACAACTAAAACATAAGAAATACGCAATATACTTGGACGATGCGCTCAACCTTGAGCCGCAAGAGACGAACGGTATCCCCAAGCATTGGATCAGACCTTGGCCCTGCATTCCGCGAAAGAAGAGCTATCTCTCCTCTGCTGATAGTATCTTAGACTTACCTACATACAGTTACGCTACTTGTAAGTACTCTACACACAAATGAATTATAAAAAATATTGATAATAACTCAGAATTTAAAGAAAAATCGGCTACGAATCATATAATGACATCGTATAAAAAAACTGTCGCAAAACTGCTCAAAATCTGAAGCAGCCCGACTGCAGAAGTACCTCAACCTTAACAGAAGATCACAGCTAATACTAATACTGATCTCAAGTATTTATTGTCCCTGCCGTGAGTAAGGTACAAGTGCAAGGTCGAAGGGAGGTTCAGGAGCGCGCATACTGTACTTCTAGAGTTGTAGGCGTCCATAGATTTCGGTAACCGCTTATTATCAATTGGACCGCACGCTTGTTTGACACTTATAAAAGACATATTTCTGAACGCACCTCCTCAAATGGATTGTTTTCTACCGTCAGATACACTACACTAGCCCGGAACGGTTACTGTCCGTTACTAAGTTTTTCTAAAACTTTTTATGCTTGTTGTTTATTCATTTACTTCTAACATATTTTGCACAACACCCTTAGAGTTATCGTACATATCATAAATTTATTCTCTAACATGCAAAGTTTATATTTTTATCTATTAATGGTAATGATGTAAAAAACTACATTTTTATTAATAATTGTTTACAGCAGGAGACCTTTTATATACTAACTAGCTTCCCGAACAGACTTCGTGCTGTCAATAGTTAATAATAAAATTTGTTTTTTTTTTTAATTATTTTTAGTATTAAAACCTTCCTTGGGCCTTAAGGAACATACAATTTTTTTTTATCCGAATCGGTTAAGTCATTTTCGAGTTATGCACTTATCAACATTAATTAGTTCGGCAACGCGCCTTTTTGGGCCGTATAGTAGTACTACTAATATTCTGCTAGCCAATTTTAGCTCCTGAGTCTGTTTGTCTTAATGATTATGTTTGCTCGCAAACGAAAAAAAACCGACTTCAATTATATCGACAAGTAATAACAACGTAAGTAGACGAAAAAAATGAACAAACGCACTAGTCGTCACTACGATTTTCGAGGGTTTCCCTCGATTCCTCTGGGATTCCATCATCAGATCCTGGTTTTCTTATCATGGTATCACATTTGAGATATCTCTTTTCCAACAAAAAATAACTATCAAAATCGATTCATAAACGACGAAGTTATCCCGGTATACATACGGTCGAATTGAGCTACCTCATCCTTTTTGAAGTCTGTTAAAAAAAGCATGTCATGCTATTTGATGCCTTCGCTTTTCCGTCCTCTTTTTTTTGTGTCACTAGGTCGGCAAACAAGCGTACGGCTCACCTGATGGTAAGCGATTACCGTAGCTTATAGACACCTGCAACACCAGAAGCATCGCAAGCGCGTTGCCGACCAATCCCCAATCCCCCCAGGAGCTCTGGTCACCTTACTCACCAACAGGAACACAATACTGCTTGAAAACAGTATTATTTTGCTGTGATCTTCTGTAAGGTCGAGGTACTACCCACGTCGGGCTGCTCCATATTTTGAGCAGGAAATTCCTGCGGTGCCCTACCTCAGTTAAAAGTGTACTCTAGTGTACTCTTGTGTGACTCGTGTACCCAATTTAATTAAAAAGACATGTATTTAACACAGGTTATACTAATTAATTAATAACCTATCTAGAAAGTTTAATGAACTGTAATAGGCTGACTGACTGACTAGAATGTTCTTGCATTAGCCTGTAATATCCCACTGCTGGGCATAGGCCTCTTTCTTCATGTAGGAGAAGGATCAGAGCTTTATCCACCACGCTGCTTCAATGCAAGTTGGCGAATACATTCCCTACTATGAGTAACGATCGCTATCAGGTGTACATGATAACAACCGGGACCGACGGCTTAACGTGCTCTCCAAGGCACGGTGGGGAGACCCACAAGGACTGCACAAACACCCAGACCACGGCAAACACCTGTATGGCCAATGCAAACGTTTGTCATGTGCGGAGATCGAACCCGCAATCGCCAACGCAACAGTTACAATCCATGACTGTAACCGTTGCGCCAACGCGGCGTCTAGAATGTTTAGTATGGGTTATAATTTTTTTATGTAATTTAATTATTTGTATAACTTATTTGTATATTTAATATTAATAGCTAAAATATTTATTAAAATAAAAGCTTAATTAAATGTACTAAATAAATAAATTTGAAGCATGCGGCTGGGTCGTGTAATTAAAGCAATAACAGGATCGCAGTTAAAATCTATTTTATTCCCTATATTTTTTTTAATCATCATTAGGTTCCAGAGTATCTTCAACTTCGACTTTTTCTGTTAAGCTTGAAAGCTAGACGAGTAGGTCTTAAAATGAAACATTGTTGCTATAAGGTGTATAAATATATTATATTTACTCTTATGTAAAATACAATATCAATATTCATGTATTTCACTATTCTCTCTAAGGATACAAAATGTTTGTCACGTTGATTAAAAAACAAAAAGTCCAATGCAACTACATTTTCATTCAAATTGCATAATTATTCAATAGCATTTGACAATAAAATACTATAATACTAAAATAATACTAAAAGAAATTCACCACTTAACTAAATTGAATAATCATTTAAATAAATTAAGAAAATACCGGTTTTTCTCATTTCCAAACACATGTTACATATATTTTTCTAAAAGTATGGACTATCTTATGCATATTTATACTAGATCTGGATTTTAATTTTAATTTATAACGAGTGCTTTTGATTTTTATCTTCTATCAACTTTATATGGATTATACTTACTTTACGGTTACTTACGGTTATATGGATTATACGGTACTTTATAAAGATGGCTTTATTCGACAAGCTAAAAAAAAGTAAAAAGCCTTAAAGGGCCCTAACTTATTTGGCTGTCATCTACTACCTCAGTCTGCTGTGCCCTTCAGTCATTATTACAAATCCTTGTAAATTTTCCTAAAAGTACCTTATCACTTATTCCTATTACGTATTCATTGTACTACTCGTTTACACATACATACATGAAAAAATATCGGATGTCTGTAACGATAAAGAAATTATCTCATACTGATATTAAATGTTCGATATAAATGAATATAAAAAATTAAGATTTTGTAACAGAAAAATTCCGTCAGAGCCGGACCACGTCCTAGCTTTACTAGGCAGTCACAGTACTATCGATCTAATAATAGTAATAAATCGCCTGTAGGATAAGCATAATTATAATGCATGATGTTTGATAAAAGTTATGGGCATTTTAGAGCTTGTAGATGTTAATTTTTAATTAAAAAAAAATATATATATAATTATACCTCGCAGCTAATTTTCAATAACATGGTGGTTAGTTCCAGAACTTCTAGACTGGAGTAACGATAACATTCTAGTGGCAGCCCTAGGAAAGAACTACCACAAGTGGAGTTGGAGAAGTCAAAGCCTCATCAGTCAAGGTCACACTTTATATGAAATACAGTGTTGCAAGTTTGACCCTCGCGGGGAGCTATTGATTGTAAGTAAAGATATTATAAGTCTATATAAAATATTCTAGTATCGCTTTGGTGCCGCCGAATAATTGCCTACGCTTCAGCCTGTAATATCTCACTGCTGGGCATAGGCCTCTTTCCCCACGTAAGAGAGGGATCAAAGTTTAATCCACCACGCTGCTCCAATGCGGGTTGGCGGATATATTCTCTACTACGAGTAACGATCGCTATCAGGTGTACATGATAACAGCCGGGACCGACGGCTCAACGTGCTCTCCGAGACACGGTTGGGAGACCCACAAAAACTGCACAAACACCCAAATCACGACAAACATCTGTATGGCCAATGCAAATGTTTATCATGTGCGGGGAACGAACCTGCAACATTGCATAAATTAATTTAATAGTATTGAAGAATAGAATATACCTCTTTCCATCTATCAAATTATACTGTCAGTATAAAATATGATTGAAACAATAATTCGTGATTTGTTTAGCGAACAAATACACCCTGTTTTTACTCTTGCCTAAAAATACAACGTCATTTATTATATGTATATTTTTAACAAAAAAATTACACGCATCGTCGAGTGCTATAATTACACAAGGGTTAAAATTAAAGGCATTGTTATTATGTATTTGCTAGTGTCCGACTGAAACAAGTTTTTTGGCCGAAGCTGAGGCCAAAATTCCGACCTCGAAACCAGTTTCGTCACAACATTTCCCGACTTCTCATTGAACAGAAGAAAGATGTCGAATCTGCTACCACAAATTGTGACACGTTTCTTTCATGTTAATATTTAGTATATGTGATTTTTAACTTAGTACGTAACTTACATAGTTACATATACATAAGTAATAAGTTACTCTGGAATATCAAAACTTCTTTTTTTATTTGTCTATTTAATAGGACTAAAGAAAACTTGGCGTCGCGGCATCAGTACGCAACGTTAATGAAAATTTTATCGCGGCAGTTTATATTATCTTCTCTGGTATGAAAATTATCAAACGGTAAAAAGATTATGGGTCAGCTCCGATACGTGACTGGAATTTCTACCTTAAAGAAGATTTTTATAAATATTTTTACCTCTTTTCCTCAAAAATCGTTGCTTGGTAAAACTTACTCTCAGGGCAGTTCAGCATTACAGTTTCACACGATTTTACTCACATATTTTTTAATCATCATTTCAGCCTATCACAGTCCACTGCTGGACATAGGCCCCTACAAGTTCGTGCCAAAAATGGTGTGAACTCATGTGTTTTACCCATAGTCACCACGCTGGGCAGGCGGGTTGGTGACCGCAGGGCTGGCTTTGTCGCACCGAAGACGCTGCTGCCCGTCGACGGCCTGTGCATTTCATTGCCAGTTGTTAGATTTTTTAATACCTCCCCTAATATAATTTCTTAACGCGTAAACACCAAAAATTAATACATGTGGTAAATAACACTAGTGAAAAGAAAATAATAAAAATAAAAAAGAATATACTTGTCATATATTTATTTTTAATTTAGTTTTTTTTCTTTTTTAATTTCAGCTCGGCACCGATATGAATACGGTGGAGATCCACAATAACAGCAGGAGTAAAAAGGTTTCAAGTAATTTATGTCCATGTCTGAATATCGACACTCACTTCTGCTCCATTACTGCGATCGACTGGAGTCCGACTGCCAATTCCTTTGTAACGTTAGTGACTTTTTAAAAATGAATCACCAAATGTATGTGCGTGCATAACTTGTGAACAACTGCACCAAATTAAATGACTCTTTTTTTAACCCACTTTCAAAAAAGAAGTAGGTTCTCAATTCGGTTGTATTTTTTTTATATCATCACACACACATAGTGATGATTTTTTATATGTTACCTCAGAACTTTTGACTACCCAATCACCCATCAGGGCCGACTTCGATGAATTTTTAATCAATAGGTGGTGTATATCATGTGGTCCCATTTAAATTTAATTTATATCAGACAAGTATTTTTCGAGTTACATCTAATAATGCGTATTTGCTTAACTATTTTTTCGTCGACCTACATTGTATTATAACCGCGTAACTTTTCATTGGGTGTACCGATATTAATAATTCTCATTTTAATCGAAAGCTGATGCTTGTTTTGTAGTCTTATTTAAATTTTATCGAGATGATCACTTTTTAAGTAATTTATTCAAGATAAACTTAAATGCTTATTTAAATATTTGTCTTTCTATTTCATTTTCACAGTGGCTGTTCATGGGGTAGCGTGGTGTCATACACGCGTGAGGCCAAGTTCCTCAGCTGGAGACGGCTCGTGACGGCTGCGATCCTGCTCGTACGAGTATCACCAGACGCCCGCTACGTCGCCGTCACGGCTGTTAACTCAGATGTCGTCATGTTACTTACTTGGCCCACATTGGAAATATATTCAAGTCTCGACTCCAGTTGGACGATAAGGGTTCAATATTTTTATGATTGACTTATATACTTTATTACTCTCAAAAATACATATAGAAACATAAAATAATAGTTAGGTTTATGGCAAAGGTGGACTTATATAATTCTTGAATATCAATGAAATGTAGAATAAAAGTTAATAAGAATAAAGTGTAGTAATGAAGTTGTAGCAAGCAAATATGTTCGTATATTATATTATATTTAAGATAATTTGACTGGCCCGTAGGCACAGTTGGCAGTGACCCTCCTTTTTGATCCACTGTCTTGGTTTCGATTCTGATCCTGAAACTGAGATTTGTAGAAACAAAAAAATAAAATCTATACAAAAATACTTCTACCCTACCCTTGCCTATGTTAGTAACAGACGTCGATGAATGTATGTTTAACAGTTATTTATTCAATTTCCTTTTATTAATTATAAGTAATTAAGCAGTTCGTCTAATCTAACAACAATATTTGTTTTGGTTTAACAATACAACATAAAATATTTTAAAGTGGTCAATTAAATTTTATATTATCAGACAATGGCGTGGCATCCGTGGTGTAGTGCACTACTCGGTGTGGGTGCGGTGACACCAGATCTCCAAGCCCGGATTGCGTTGTGGAATGCACCAACATCCAAAGTCCAGGAGACAACCGTCGGACCCAAGCGGTACAGTCTGGATGCGATGCTTTTCAGCGACAGAACCGGAGAATTAGTGCTCAGTTTGTGGAACTCTGGTATATGACGAATTTATGTTTGATAAATCTTCCAAATTTTTTTTTAAATTATTTTAGCTGTGTAACTACGGTAGTAAAGAATATAGGTGGCTATATTCTTTACTACCGTAGTTACACCCCTTCTCTTCCCGTGGGTGTCGTAAGAGGCGACTAAGGAATAACATAGTTCCACTACCACCTTGGAACTTAAAAAGCCGACCGATGGCGGGTTAACCATCCAACTGCTGGCTTTGAAATACACAGGCCGAAAACGGGCAGCAGCGTCTTCGGTGTGATAAAGCCAACTGCGGTCACCAACCCTCCTGCCCAGCGTGGTGACTATGGGTAAAACACATGAGTACTTGTGAAGGTCTATGTCCAGCAGCGGACTGTGTTAGACTGAAATGATGATGATGATGATGAAATCTTCCAAATTTATCAAACAGGGTGACGTGTCTGTTATTACAACGAAACTGTAATTGTAGATCAATGGAAGACCATGTATTATATAAATAGTTATATTTGATCATCCTCTTTTAGTGTACAATGAGTATATTGGTAATGTATTGTAGACTCTATATAGCGTATTATTCTTTTATATATACATTAATACTATAAAGATAGTAATGTAGCGTACGGATAATAAGCGGATACCGTAGCCTATGAACGCCTGCAACACGAGGGGCATTACAAGCGAGTTTTGGATCCTATCCCCGACCATCTCCAGGAACTCTGGCTACCTTACACAATACAAGAACCACCACTTGAAAGCAGTAATATTAAGCTGTAATATTTTGTAAGCTTGTGGAGTTATGGTCATTGTAACAAAATGGAACAAGAAACTTAAGGAATGCATTTATAGTGTGGTCTAATCCATTCGACGTCTATTTCAGTTTATGTGGATTTACTTGTATCTTGTGGGCTCTGGTCCTAGCAGTTTTTTGTCTATATATCCCAGGGAAACATCGATTGTCTATCGGTTGATGTATAGTGACTAGGACTAAAATTTAAAAATTTTTGCGATTTAGAATCAATATACAACTCATACGGACTTTGTCGTGGTCAGTATAATTAAAAGAAATCAGCAGAAAAACCTTCGCTGCGCTGAGCTCCCTACGGCGCCTCAAGTCTTTTTACCAATTGCTACCAAAATTATATTGGCGAAATCTCTCCTTTTATCGATTCTTGGCTATGCAGATGTAAGCTATATTAATCTAAGAGAGGACCAACTTAATAGGCTTGAACATCTTTAAAACTTTTAAAATATAAACCATGTTTCTGAATTTCGTTCAAAGCTCAAATGACTTCCAATACGTTCTCGCTGAAACCTGTCTATTTTATCTCTTCTGTACTGTGCGTTGTTTAACTCTAAGGCTCCGTGTTATTTAAAAGATAAGTTGTTCCCTAAGATCGTCGAGGAGACTAATATTAAAATTACCCGTTCGTAAAACAAAATTTTTCAGTCAGTCTTTCACCATTCGGGAAATTAAGCTATGGAATAATTTACCATTATATATAAAAGAAGCCAAATCACTCCCAACGTTCAAAAAATTAGTTGGAAAACTTTACCTTAATACTAAGAACGATTCCAATTAAATTTATTAATTTATTTTATTTATTATTTTTTTTTTAATTATTTTTTTTATGCCGGAATTCATTGTAAAGACTATGATATATATATATATATATATATATATCATAAGTATATATATATATATATATATATATATATATGTATATATATATATATGTATATATATATATATATATATCATAAGTATATATATATATATACATATATATATATAATTACGACTCAATGCCATAAATAGAGCAGCGATCTACAGCTCCTTGCGCGTATTAAACAAGTAAATATGTACTTTATACTAGGTCGAAAATGAAAAATCGATTTTTTTCGATCGAAAATGAAATTAATATCCCCTTAATTAACTTCAAAACTTTTTCATTCATTTATTTTGCTATTTATTTGCAAATTAGATGGCGTGTTACTGTTTCTAAGGTCACATGCAAATATCAAAAGTACATAGATGTTATCGATCTATAATAAGTAGCAATTAGAAACTGTTAAAGGGCTTTCTGTTTTGAAGCTTGCAGCAATTTGCATAATATTATTGATTCTTACACATCTTTTGTTGGATATTACATATATCAAAAAAGGTTTTATGAAACTGTATTTAAATATTTTTGATAGTATGTGTGTTTGATTGTAGTTGGAGCTTGCTAGGTCAAGGCTTCGTCTTTTTAAAAAAAAGTTTTAAGCTTAATTCGCTAAACAAGTATTGCCATTTGAACACGTTGGACTTGCTCTTCTTTGAGCACGTTAAGTTGTAGAAGTTTTTAGTGGATTTCGATCTTTCGATAAATGTAGAAATAAGGAAAAGAAAATATTTATTGGGAATTTCAATTTAACATTCTTTGTTCATCATCTGCGGTTTGCTTTTTTGTTTGATCGTCCAGTTGTCAATTGTCAAGTAATTCTAAACGCGATGTGTAGTTTTATTTTTCCATTTAAATTAATTGTTCGGTGAGTTCAACATTGATAATCTATGTTTTGGCAGACTCGACCAGCAATTGAGACCGATCCCCAAAAAGGAAAACGTAAATGAAATTAAAGATCTACGACCTGTTAGTATACTGCCTTGTATATCAAAAGTTTTAGAGAGGATTGTATGTAATCAATTAACAAAATTTTTAGACACTAATAAAATTCTACCAGAGAAGCAATCTGGTTTTAGGAAATATCACAGCACGACTACGGCGTTGCTGGATGTTGTAGACAATATATTGTGCGCTCAGGACGTTAGAGAAGGCACAATTCTTGTACTGCTGGATTTTTCTCGAGCGTTTGATACAATCAACAGGCAACTGTTTCTGGCTAAATTAAAATACTACGCATTTAACGCTAAAACTGTAAAATGGTTCGCTAGTTACCTACAACATAGGAAACAGATAGTTGAAATCATCAATGATGATGGGTCCAGAAACCGATCGGACTGTTGTTCGGTAAGTAGAGGCGTACCACAAGGATCGATCTTAGGACCCATAAGTTTTGCGCTGTACTGTGCCGACATAATAACTCATATCAAAAATTGTAAATATCACATATATGCTGACGATATACAGATGTATATTTCGTTTAATCAATCAGAAGCTAGTGTGGCTATACAGAAGTTAAATGACGATCTCGGCCGCATCTCCAAGTGGTCAGAAGATCATGGTCTTGCGTTGAATCCGGGAAAAACGAAATATATGATACTAGGCACAAAAAATCAAATACAAAAAATCAGTAGTTTAAATCCATTTATTCACATAAGGGGTGAAAGGATTGAAAGAGTGACAGAGGTGCGTAATTTAGGCTTAGTGATTGATGAGGGGTTAAGGTTTGAAAGACATACCATGAATACAGCTCGTAATTGTTTTTATAGGTTAAAAGTCTTGTATCAGATAAGAAACGTTCTCAGTAAGGATATGCGAGTGAAGTTGTGTGAAACGCTGGTTCTTTCAAAATTCAACTATGCTGATATTGTAATTGAACCTAGGCTACTTGCACGTACAAAAAAACTTATACAACGGGTACAAAATGCATGCATGCGGTACTGTTTTAATATACCACGTTGCGCGCATATTTCTCCTTATATTAATGATGCACGAATGATTAGGATGGAACATCGTAGGCAATTGCATCTAGCGACCTTACTATTCGACGTGATCCAAAGTAAAGCCCCTGTGTACTTGTACGATAAATTAACCTGGGCAAAGGAATGTAACAGGAATTACCCTACACGAGCATCGTCTTACATGCTCAATATACCCATGCATCGATCTGCAGCGTTCCATGGTAGTTTCCGCTATGCAGCGACGAAGTGTTGGAACAACTTGCCGCCTCCGATTCGGATCCTGAAAACCAAGAATACTTTTCGTTACAAATACAAAATGCATTTATATAATTTACAACTTCAATCGTCACAGACCATCTAGAAAGTAGAATAAGGAATAGGAATGTATAGTCATTTTTAAATTTGTGTATAGGTACGTTAATATAATTACTAATAATATATGATTATTATTTTTTTTAATTCATTGTGCATATTTGTAAAACAAGGCAAATACATAATAAATTCTCAGTACCTAATTGAACTGACTTCGTCGCGGGCGGTAGGTTGGTTCAGCACGTGCTTCGGTGACAGCCTCGTCGACGTTGACGTCATTTGTTTTTATTTTATGTATGCCATCGTCTCTTTTTTTTTTTTTATAGCCTGTAAATGCAGGGTTGTGTAAGATAAATTAGGCACGGGAACGATTTTAAAGAAATATGATCTTACCTTAATAAATAGCCTCATTCGTAGCCTTGCTCCTTTTATATATTATACGAGTATAATGGAAGCGTGCGTCGTCGGGCTTACGTCTTCCCATGTCCGGCGCGCGCGGTGGTCTGAGCTTACCTGCATTCCGTGCACCCGACGACGTAACATCACATAATTTCACTACTATTTATTTATTTATTTATTTATGCAAAATATATCTTCTCTGTTGTTACTTATTTATTTATTTTGCTCCATTTTACATGTTTATTTATAATATTTGTTATATACATGTACGGATATGTATATGTGTGTATGTGTATTATATGTTTATGTGTGTGTGTATGTGTATGTATGTGTGTGTGGTGTATGTATGCGTATATAATTATATTGCTAGAAGAAAGGAATGATACTTGTCGCGCTAGTCAAAACAGGGGTATCACTGAAAATCAGCGTTGGTTTTTGTTTTTTATGAAAGCCAACACCAAGCTGAGTGATATACCTTTTTGGGGCACAGCACTTAGCCGCAGGCGGTATTATTTGGTCATATAATCACACATTTTCACATTTCTTGTTTATTCGTCTTTTTTTTTCATAACTTCTTTGGAATTTTTTATGTACATTTTTTTTTACTTTTTTTTTTTGATGTTATAGTTTTTTGTAGTCTATATTACTGGTCATGTAAATTTCTTTTTTCTATATGTAGTTATTGATTAATTATTATTATGTCTATTTAAGTGTGTCTTTTTTTGTGTAAAAACTGTCTGCGTTTTTGAGTGATGCTCCGAATAAACGTGTTTCTTTCTTTCTTTCTTTCTTTCTTTCAATTAAAATATTAAAAGTAAGAAGGATGAAACATAACACATAATTTCATAATAAGAGACAGTATCTACTTACTTCCAAGTAACTACATAGATAAGTCTATCCGAACGGCTCATTCCCCTCGATTTATATTCACAATATATAAATATGTCAACTCGACAACGGAAAAAACATATTTCAATTTACACCAACAAGTAACACAACGTACCCACGTACGATAAAAAAGAAAGAATCGTTAAAATCGGTACATCCAATTAAAATATGAGATATTATTTTATATGCAGACACGGTGTCTGCTTCTACGGTAAGTATTTAATACTCGTGTTATAGGTAACAGCCGTCTGATATACTTAAATATATTTTTGACAAATATACATAGAAATAATAGATATACAAATAAATACACCCAGGCTCAGGCGGCTATAGTACCCACAAGCCCCGAAGCAAAATAATATACTACAAACTGCGTTATCGAACTAGTCAGGTAACAGTT
Organism: Melitaea cinxia; assembly: GCF_905220565.1. Lineage (NCBI taxonomy): Eukaryota > Metazoa > Arthropoda > Insecta > Lepidoptera > Nymphalidae > Melitaea > Melitaea cinxia. Next base: position 14,940,917 of record NC_059403.1, read on the forward strand.
ATGAAAAAATTGTCAGTCGTATCGAGAACCTCCTTTTTTGAAGTCGGTTAGAATTGTGTCTTGTGGTCTATACTTATACATTTACCAAACTGGTCCGTACATTAGATAAATTTCAGATCACATATTTTTCAGATCGAGCAATACTCCATCCGAAGGCATGTTCTCAACTCGTTGTGATGAGTGATCCTGAAACCATAGTGGACCAGTGGGGAGAGGGTCGTAGCGGGTTGGACCGAGTGCGAACCATGGTTTTCAGTCCGGATGGGACGAAATTGGGTAATTGTTATATATATTGTCTGTATTATGTGTATTATTCCTATTTGTCATCCTTGAATAGCAGACTCAGTTCCACAGCATTCGCAGTTAGAAAAGTTCTACAACTGACTGACGTTGCCGCTGCGCGTTTAATATATTTTTGCTATTTATATAGTGTAATGTCTTATGGTCTAATACTATGGGGTAATGCTACAGATATTAAGACTGAATTTATTTTGAAAAAAAAGAGCTATTCGCGACAGTTACGATTCTAGAGTTCAAGTCACCCTGCGGCATGTTTTTCTTAATTTGGACATATTAAGAATTGCTATTCAATAAATGTATAGCAATATTATATATTTTCATAAGAATATTGACTGTTTTGATATGAATAGTTATAATCCAAGTTTTTAACTGAGCAAAATAAAAGTATCCTTTTCGGGGTTATGGTATTCACATGTATAATAAAATCCCACTAACAATTTAGCAATTGTCTCAACATAAATTATTTTTATTAATAATTATTATTAATTATTATTATTAATTATTATTATTAATTATTATTATTAATTATTATTATTAATTATTATTATTAATTATTATTATTAATTATTAAATGCCGGATTACATAGATGATAAAGATGAACTTAATGACACTGTATTTATATCTTATATATGTGCGTTTTTTGTTGTTGCTTGTGCCGTATTATGAAATTGGCGCCGAAACTTTAATGAAAGACTTTTGAACATTAAACGAATTGAAACCCCGCTAGCTTATTGGCACTGATTATCCTGCTATTTCTAGACATATTTAACAGTAACTTACGTATAAAAATTATTAAAACTATTTTTTTTAATATTTCGTTTTTTTTGTTACGTTTTACGTTTACGAAATAAAAATATTTTTTAATTAAAGATACTTAATTAAGTTTAAGTGAATAGATAGGATGGATGAACTGAGCAATTCCTAACTAAACTAAGATGTATAATCTTATCAAGGCTCTTGTTTTCAGCAACAGCAACATTTGACGAGGACTTGATAATATGGAACTTTCTCCCAGAAGACAAAAGGAAAGAACCAGTCAAATGCAAACGATTCTCGGCTATTCCCGTCTACCTGGACGAGGCTATGCAGGGCTATTCCCTCAGATGAATCAAGTAGTCATACCGTTGAGAAGTAACAGGATGTACTTCGTTATTATTATATTTCGTTGGCAATAAAATTTTAATGAATTCTTTAAGTGTTTTAAATACTGTCAATACTCATTTAAATTAGTTAAATTTAAAAAGGTGTAATATGAATTTATTATTTTTTTATGTAGAGAAAAAAAATCGAAACAAAAAAATCCTTTAATATAATTTTTTTTCTCAAGTATCTTTATAAAATACAATGGTCAAGTTATACATCTAAATATATTATGTATTTATTTTATTATATCACGTAAGATATGATTTTATTTTACAAGTCACATTACTCTTCATTTTACTTGAAATCATCCATATTTCTCAGATTTTAACCCCAAAAACATCTTAAATAGTCCAAAATCTTATCGTTTTTATACTTAAAACTATTCAGCTCCTTTCAGTTCTGATTATAATCAAGGTGTCTCCGATAAAGATTTCACATTTTATAGCACGGTCGCATTGAATAGGAAGGTACGTTGTTTTCTAGATTCTGGGTAATACTTTCGAGATACGAACTTCATTGAATCGTCAAGGGTCTCGTGCTACGGACATCGCAATACGCTTGGCTAATTTATTCACTTATTGTGCCCGTCTGAACACCATTCATGATCGTACAAACATTGAATGCGAGCCAGCAAATCGCCTTCGGGGATATCCGCTTCTCTTAACCTTTTAGCTTCGTCTTACATTAATTTTATACTTCGATATTAACCTGCGCTTAATTTTGCATGATAAGATTTTATTAGAAAGTTCTGCAAGAATTTAAATTATTTATTGTTGAAAATAAAGCGCGCTTCCTTGAAATTTACGTAATTTTATCATTTTTGTAATCAATCATAAAATTCATTTTAAATAAAACTGGGTTATAGTAAGAACGTTTTCATTGTCTAATAAGTCTATAACTAAGTTTATAAAATAAAAGTTTGTGTGTCAGTTCCGACAGACGACCGGAGTTTACTCCTTCAGATCAAACTAAATAGGCACAAAAAAGGCTTACTAGTCTAAGAATGAGATTAATAACCATATAAAATGGTAAATAAACGAATCAAATAATAACACCATAATAGGGTTGTAACTGAGTTAGGGCACAGCAGGAATTTCCTGCTCAAAATATGGAGCAGCCCGACTGGGATACAGAAGATCACAACAAAATAATACTGTTTTCAAGCAGTATTGTGTTCCTGTTGGTGAGTAAGGTGACCAGAGCTCATGGTGGGATTGGGGATTGGGTCGGCAACGCGCTTGCGATACTTCTGGTGTTGCAGGTGTATATAAGCTACGGTAATCGCTTACTATCAGGTGAGCCGTACGCTTGTTTGCCGACCTAGTGACATAAAAAAAGGGTTCCGATAGATGGCGAAAATGTCTTAACAAAACGTAACGGGGTCATTCGTTCAGTAGATTTAACTCCTCTTGTTTTTTTCATACCGGAGGCCTTATATGAAATTTCGATCCTCGATTTTTAAGGAGTAAACTCCAAAAACAGTCGAATTGAGAAAGTCCATATTTCGAAGTCGGTAAAAATATATTATACCTTATATTGTACAATTAATAAACTGTTTAAAAACCCGTTTTATCTTCTATGAAATTGAATATAATATTATATTAATTTTAATTTTTTTTTCGACTTAATGATCCAAAATACACAAATAAATGAAACATGTATATTTTTGTTTCCGATATTAATTTATGAGTCAAAATTTTCAAGAGAGATAAACACAGCTCGTGCTACGTCGTTATCTGCAGGCCACAATTTAAGATCATAAAACGGAAGGTCGGAGACACAAACGACGAGTTGAGATCGACTGATAAATAGTTGGATTGCGATAGCCAATGTAAATGTTTGACAATGTGAATTGTTGATTGTTTATTTCAATTTTTATTGCATATTCTAATTTGCTCACATAGATTTTAGAGGAATTAGCTATAACAGTGACGATTATTATTTTTAAAGCTAAATATTACATAACAACTACACAGGCCGAAGCCGCCTGCCCGGCGTGCTGACTATAGCAAAACACATGAGTTCGCGCCATAATGTTTGGCGTGAACTTAGGGAAGCTCATGTCCAGCAGTGGACTGCGATAGGCTGATGTGATAACATAAACGATTACTATTAAAACACACTTTAATATCGTATAATTCTAGTGTTTCCTTTCCTCTCTCGTTTAAACTTTTTTCTTGTATCAACATTAAGATTCACAGGCACGATTTAAAAGATTCTTATTGCAATCTAGAGAAACAATTGAAAAGTATGACAGCTCATACATATCCAACTAAGAATGAATAAGATACACATATATAGCATAAAATATCTTACTCAATATCTAGAGCAGCTTAACTAGAAATATGTATCAAACTAACAGAACACCACAGACTTCTCATGCGTAGTGTTGTATTCCAGTGGTAGTGAAAAGCGGATCGTACGTTTATTTGCCACCCTACCAAATGAAAATCTAGTAAATAATCCCACCACATTATAACTGATATCATCTCATGAATTTACCTCATCGTCATTTTTAACCGACTTCAAAAAAGAAGACATTACTCAATTCGACCGTATATACGATCAAATACATAATATATATCATCGTTCACATCGTTCAGTAGCTTAATTGACTAGAGCACCGACAGGGTCAGTCGGAGATGCAGGTTCGATCCCCACTGGAACGGTCGATTTTTGAAATTATATTAAAAAATGACTTGAAATTGGTTTTTTTTTCGTTTTCTAGTATAAACAATTATCAATAAGGAAATTTAAGGGCAACTAACATTTTAGTGTCAGCTATCCCTGAAATTTACACATTCTACGGATTGAAAATTAAAGCTCTGCAAGTAATAAGCTCACTTTATCAACGCGTATCTAAGTACCATAGACCGTGATAGATAAATATGATATAGGTAGTATTGTCACTTACGCGAGGGACACCATGTGATTACCAACTTACCCGTCTGTCGCGGTGATTACGAGAGAATCGTCAATGGCACATGACGATGAACTAACGAGACGCATGGAAATTAAATAATTACTCCATGTCCAGTAACAGTTTTGTACTATTAACACAATTTCAGATGTTTGTGATGATATCAACAGTATTCACTTGAATATTCATGACTCTTTATTTAAATTTGCTATTCATGCAATTCAAGTTTTAATTTGTAAGATCTATGTGAGTTCTTGAGTAAAAAAGTCTCAATTATATGCTAAGTCGCTGTTAAGTGTTAAGACCGTCTCATTATCGTTGAACGTTTAATTAATTGAATCATTAATAAAAGTTACAATTACAATTTAAATTATAATAAATTTATATGAATTGTCATTATTTTAATTAAATTTTTAAATTAAAACAAACATTGAATATCAATTTAAGTCAATGAATATCAAAGTCCGTTTTTCCTTTTATGAGTATATTTATAAATAATTAATATTCATAATTGTTATAGTCCTTTTATATTAATAACTAGCTGTGTCTACGTCTTCGTTCGCATGGAATTTAACGAAAAGTTATTGTTATGTACAGTTCGCTAAGTTATAAAATAAATACATTACAGGACAGGACAGACAGACAGACATCGAAAAATCGTAAAAACTGTTATTTTAGTATATGTACCGATATACATATGCTTTTAGTAAAAAGCGGTTATTTTAATTTATTTATTTATTTTTATTTACAAACAGACACTTCAATTTCATTTATTTGTATAAATTATTATTTTTTATTTTCATGTGTAAAACATTAAAAGATATACGTAGATATGGATTTCAGTCGGCCGTTACAAAACGCTGGCTTTAAGTAGTCTACCATGGAAAAGGATGACGATAAACTATATAAGTGCGTATCCTAACGCGATACGTAAAACAAACTAACATATTAGAACAAAATATTTTTCAATTGTTTTTTATTAACAATCTATTGGTGGAAAATTTCCATTTGCTTGCAAATAATATGCTAATAATATGGATTATCGGGAATAATTCATAAAATAGTCATTATTACTCGATCAAATTTAAACGGAAACACACGACAAGAAAAAAAGATCATAAAATCGGTATATCTAGTAAAAACGAAAAAAAACCGACTTCAATTACATCGACGAGTAATACAACGTAGATCGACGAAAAAATAGTCAAGTAACTACGCGTTATCAGATCTAAATAAAATTTATATGTGACCACGTGATAAACGTCAGCTTTCGATTAAATTAAAAATTATCAAAATCGGTATACCCAGCAAAAAGTTATTGCGAATTTCCGAGAGTTTCCCTCGATTTCTCTATGATCCCATCATGAGATCCTGGTTTCCTTATCATGGTACCAAACTAGGGATATCTTCTTTCCAACAAAAAAAGAATTATCAAAATCGGTACATCCAGTAGAAAGTTATGTGGTATAATACAACGTAGGTCGACGAAAATAGCGTCAAGTAAAAACCCATTATAAGATATCTCGAAAAGTAGTAGTTAGATCTCAAATAAATTTACATAGGACCAAATGACATACACCACCTTTCGATCAAAAGCAAATTTGTCGAAATCGTTCCACCCAGTCAAAAGTTCTGATGTAACATACATAAAAAAAAGAAAAAAAAATACAGTCGAATTGAGAACCTCCTCCTTTTTTGGAAGTCGGTTAAAAAGTTACGAGGTAACGTACATAAAAATACACTATCCCTTGTTTTTGAAGTCGGTTAAAAACAGCGTTAATAGCGCCTTGTTATTCTATTCTATGATAGTAAGCGTGACTTAGAAATGAAGTATCTAATTGCAGATCAAGATTACACCTCGCCGAGTCGTTTTAATTTCTTGTTATTGGTTATTCTCGTAAATTACAGTAATTAGTATGTCTCAAATATATTTATATTGCTTCATATGCGCTCAGAGATGTTATTGTCACGCTTCGTATGTTTGTGCCTATGTATTTATCAGTTATATGTCTTTATTATTATAAAAATTGTTAATATGAAAGTTTTATTTTTTAAAATTGTAATTTGTAATTAGGCATTACGGGCAGTTTTAGATTTTTAGATTAGATTTATTATAATTTAAAGCATGATTGATGATATTTTGTCAAATTAAGTAAAATTCATATCTGACATAATGGAGCTTTTGTCAAATGAACCGACTTTAAATAAAAAACCTTCTAATGGTCCTAGAATCCTTAGACGAAACCAATAATAATATAGCCTTGTGACATGACATATTGCCAACGGCAATTTCGTAACCAGATAAATATGAAATTTAATTCAAACTATAGCGAAAACAAAAGATAAGAAGTTAGAATGCAATAAAGATGTAAAAGGAACCCCGCGATGCGCTTTAGCGGTTATAACAATAAAATTTTAAGGCAACTTACGCCGCCGGCAGATTACGGATATCGTCTGGCATTTAAATAGGAGAATACTCAGTTATTACCTCAGAATAGCAAAAATATTAGAATTCAACTTATTTATTACATGTTTTGTTTTTATATTTATTAAAATGATACATTTAAATGTATGTACAATTTTGAATTTAAAAAAAAAAAGAAAAAAATATACATAATACAATTTCCCTTCGGTCAGAAATTGAGGCCTAAGCCGCCACTGGTATGATAGATCAAGGCTGAAGGGCCTCCTTATAATGCGTGCCATTTTATACAACTCTGTCTTCTATATCCGATCCTTGATCCAACAGTTAAGTGATGGTTATTATAATTAAATTAATAACACTTTTGTTAATGCTACTTCCAATGAAATTAGTCTTAGGTTATATATAAGTAAGGAAACTGCAAACTATCACTGATGTGAACCTTTACTAAGAGCTCATAGCTTAGTTCTAAACAGATTGCACATTGCTTAACATATTTGAAAGTTTCATTAGGATCGGTTTAGTTTGGTGAGATGAATTGTATAAATGTTTACGAATTATTATCCAAATGTGTCAAAGTTTAAGTTAGTAAAAGGCAGTTCGCTTTCAAAAATTTCATATTTCAGCTACATCAATAAGTCATAGTTTTATATTACATTAAGGTAGGGCACGGTAGGAAACCGCGATGCTCGGCGACGACGAGTCCTGGAAGGCGATGGTCCCCTTCTGCGAGACAGTAATGTCCCAGAAGGGGAATAACGAGCGGGTGAGAGAGGAGGCCGCCGACTAGGCCAGCGACGAACGGGGGTGCGTAGGAGGCGCTACTTAATGCGCCTCCAGTAACATCCCTGTGCCCGTGTGGGGCCGGGATGGGAACCCGATCCTGCTATACACGGCGTCGTCGGGATTGTTCAGAGTTACTGAGGTAGGGCACAGCAGGAATTTCCTGCTCAAAGTATGGAGCAGCCCGACTGGGGTAGTACCTCGACCTTACAGAAGATCACAGGTAAATAATACTGTTTTCAAGCAGTATTGTGTTCCTGTTGGTGAGTAAGGTGACCAGAGCTCCTGGGGGGGATTGTCAATTAAAACGGCTGAAGACTCCCTCAGGGGTTTGGTCGGTATTGCACCCCCAAGTGCTGAAGCCGACATACGGTCTAGGAATGCTTACCCGGGCGTCCTGAATATAACCCATAAATCGGTTCCCTGCGATACCAAAAAAAAGGCACGGTAGGAAACATCCTACTCAAAATTTCAGCACGTCCGTGGAAGTACCTCAACCTTAGAGGAGATCACAGCTAAATAATACTGTTCTCAATTAGTATTGTATTCCTGTTGTAAGCAGGTGTCTACAGGCTACGGTAATCAAGCTAACCATCATATTAGTTCTTAGTTCAAAATTTCTAACTAGAAAAACTTTTCTCATTAAAAAAAATGAATTTTTTGTTCTACACTATATATGAAACTTGTTAAACTAATTCTAATAGTTCAATTATTATCACTAACTATTCTAAGTATTATTCAAATCGAATAAAGGGTTTCAAGAGATACACAAAACAGTTTTGCGAAAGCGAATCGTGTCGGAAACTTACAATTGCGTTTTATTTTCATTGTTGAATGAACAATAACATCAATAAACGCCGTTGCGACAGCCGGTGTGATTTTAAGTGCTGCAATTATAATTGTGAACACGTTGTAATATTGTTTAATGGCACTATTTGTTTTGCGCTTGTTTCTGACTGATACTTTTACGTGTCAACGTATAGACGCTCCCGGGGCTTTTGTTTATTGAGGCAATATGACTATTATGTTTTCTTGTGCTGTCACTTATACTTTATATGTCGACATAATATGCTCCTGGCGCTTTGTTTATCGGGGTTGGATAACTATCATATTTTTCATTAATGCTGTCATTTATGCTTTAAACGTCAACGTAATGTGTTCTTTGTTTATAGAGGTAATATGACTTATAATCTTCATAAGTACAATATTTGTGCTGCCACTTACAATTAGTGTTTTTAAACCTGACAGATTAAACAAATCATCATAACTAAAGTAACGTTTGATTAACGCTACCAAATTATCCAGGCTTATTCCGAGAAAATCAGGCACTTTTGGAACATGTCTTTCTCATGCTCTAAATGATTTCATAACACTTACACGTTTAAGGAATGTGACTTCCGTAGAAAATATCGCCGCTAAACGAAAATCTGGAAAAAGATCCAAATTTATCAATTCGTCGCTCGTCGATCGCATGATGACCGTCGATCACGGTCAATTATTTTTTTGTTTCAAAATATGACTGATATGGTCCGTGTAAGTACGTTTTATACAAGATGGCGCTATTTTCCATACGGTTACCGGATCCGGTAGTGAACCATCGACTTATTGAAATCTAAATTAGGCGATAAGTTGATTTAAAAAAATGGTCTGTCCACTGGCGGTTGTGCGTTTATTTCCTGTGGGGGTGCGTGAAGTGACTACTTTACACTGACATCATCAACAATGAACACCTTGGATGCTATTATTTTCATGTTATTCATGACACACGGCGAGCAATGCTAGAAAAGTGGCCTAAAACTCAAAGACTTGGCTTACTACTCAATTTATACTGTAACATAAGTAACAATATTATGGAAACGTTCAAAAACATTGTAAATCGTCATTACAGCCTTTACAGTCCACTACTGGACATAGGCCTCCACAAGTTCGCGCCAAAAATAGCGTGAACTCATGTGTTTTGCCCATAGTCACCACGCTGGGCAGGCGGGTTGGTGACCGCAGGGCTGGCTTTGTCGCACCGAAGGCGCTGCTGCCCGTCTTCGGCCTGTATATTTCAAAGCCAGCAGTTGGATGGTTATCCCGCCATCGGTCGGCTTTTCAAGTTCCAAGGTGGTAGCGGAACTATGTTATCCCTTAGTCGCCTCTTACGACACCCACGGAAAGAGAGGGGGTGGCTAAATTCTTTAGTACCGTAGCCACACAGTACATCGTAAATTGATATAAAAACAAATATAGCATTACACAGAAAAATTCTCTTAAAAAAATTACAGCCACAACATAAATTTTCATACTTAATATTCAGATCATAATGATATCATGATACTTGGAAACACGATACTTGGAAAACAATCTGCACATATTTAAATAATAATTTTAGTCTACGATGTATTCAGTTAAAAAAAACGATATTAATGGAAAGTAAAAGAAATTAATCATAGGCAGTCTTGTATATTATCTCTTTCTTACACCAACTGTATTTATTAATTTTTTTTAACATCTATAACACAATTATATTCACATGCAACGAAATAACAATATCATAATTCAACAATGAGCAAAGGCGGTCTTGTCAGTAATACTATATCCCCACCCAACAAAAAAGCGCGTCAAGCAATATGGATTCCACTGCTTTCTTCGCTTCACGCATTAATAGTTTTCCCAAGTAAGCGGATAGGCCGCCATAATGTCTGTGCGATGGCTCATTAACGCATGCGCAGTAGGCGGGGCTTTACTAACCTTTGACTGAATCCGTTCCACTCGACAAAACGTGTGAATGAATGTAACCAATCAAGTCACATTGCAACCGGCGATTCGTAACACGGTAGAAAGGAAAGTAAAAACATCGTTTTTGCGTCACGATTTTCTACATTTTTCTCCTAATTTGTAGCTGAAGAAATTGCTTCTTAATTACCTATTAATTGGAAATTAGTTGGTTTGATTGAAATAATCTATCCAAGAAATCGTAATTTATCCTAGCAATAAACGATCATTGTAATTTGTTCTATGTATAAAACATTTTGAAAGCATGTTACAATGTAGTTTTGTTAACATTGCAACTTTGTGCGTCGATACATACACTGTTGCAATTTTAACATTATCAACGCTCTTGTGAATTTTTTTTAACATCAAAAGCTTTGATGACTTGTGGAAATCTGTGGGAAATTTTAATTGTACGCGAGAGTACAAAACTTCAGGGCTTAAATAAATTATTGGTCTGTACATGTAACCCAGTGGTTCGTCCAGGTAAATGGTTGGCAACTCAACGGTTGCACATTCTATACTAAAATGTTATTTTTAATAATTAAAAATAGTCGGTCCGGGATTTTTTTATACCAAATTTATTATAAAGTATATTTCATTCTATTATTCGCTCGGTAAAGGTCAACTTAGTTTCGGATCTTAGGCCAAATTGTTCACTCAGAGTTCGAAGCTATTCAGAAAGACAATGTTACACCAGTAATACTAAGAATTTCATTTCTTAATATTTAATTCCAGTTTCGTTTCCATTTGCATCAAACAATTAAATTTACACACATCGTTTTTTCGCATTTGAGGCAATTTATTAGGTAAGTTATTTAGGTTTACTAGTTTTATGCATCTGATAAGCGTTGTTTATATCGTATTAACTACTTTTTTCCTATAAATTCTATAATGAGTGAAGTATCACCTAACAATGCAATGCCACAAATGTCGTATACATAATACGGAATGTCAAGAGTAATGCTCTTAAAGATCAACAGATATCCGTCTAGGGTAAAATGGACATTTTCCATCTCAGATATCAGACGTCCAGCAACTTTAATACGATTTCACGTTATTATTAAGACGTGAAATAGAATCTTCTATCCTTGTGGTTTCACCAGCGGGTCTCGGAGAGGACAGGCTGAATGCATGCACATGCGTGCAAACACCACTTCCACATAACTCAAATTATCTTTATATACCTGCTGTAATTTATACTAAGGCACTTACTATATACATAATACACAAAAAATATTTGTCAAGCGTTTATAATTATTTTTTAAATAACAATAGTTTATTAAACATTATACACATTTACTATTCACAACTTAAGAACTAAATATTTACAGATAGTTTTGGTATAAATCATGTCCGCGTAGAATTGTGCCAAGAATGCTGGCAGCATTTACCCGTTGAATCGCTATGCCGATTCTCTGGGCAAAAAATGCACCAGCCCTCTTGTCACCAGTGGAGGCAATAAGGCGAGGAGTTATCTCATTTAAAAAATTTTTAGCACTGCTACTCCAAGGTCCAAGTGTTTCGACTGCAAACGGCACAAAGATGTAATTTGGAATTAGTGACGAATATTTGTGTCGTTTAATCGTTTCAGCTTTTTCCGCTGCGGCTCCCACTTTTAAAGCTATTTCCCTGACATGAAACGGAGCAAGTGTGTCAACGCAGGTTGCGTCCCACAAAAACGCCCGTCCCCTTTCCCAGGGAACCAACGTCAATCAAGTAAATATTTAATGGCGTATTAAATTTCATCGTACTTAAGTTGTGTTAATATAAAGGGAGTAAGTAAGAAGTAAATCTTATCAGTCTTTGTATGTAATTAACTGTTACGTTTTTAATACAGATTATATTAGCATAAAGATCAATATTTGAATGATACGCACGGTGTTTAGTTTTTTTTTTTTTAATTTCAATTGGTACTTAGGTAGTATGTAGTCATTCTAATTGATAGTTATGTAGATTGAATATGGTGGGATTTTCATTGAGGTAGAGCATAGCAGGAAATAACCTACTCAAAATTTGGAGTAACACCAGGGAAGCACCTCAAACTTACAGAAGATTACAGCTAAATAATATTGCTCTCAAGCAGTGATTTGCTCCTGTGGTGAGTAATGTAGCCAGAGCTGCTAGGGAGGGTCGGGGTTAAGGTTGATAACGTACTTACGGCGCTTCTGGTGCTGCAGATCTGTACAGCAGGTCTGGCTTTGTCGGTGAGACGCTGGTGCCTGTCTTCGGCCTGTGTATCTCAAAGCCAGCAGTGGGTTATCACGCCATCGGTCGGCTTTTTAAGTTCCAAGGTGGTAGTGGAACTGTGTTATTCCTTAGTCGCTTCTTACGACACCCACGGGAAAAAAGGGGATGGCTATATTCTTTATTGCCATAGCCACTCAGCTCAGCAGTTACAAAAAGTTTGATTGGATGAGGCGAACGGAAGATGAGAGGGAGATATAGGTTAGTGAAAATAAAAAGTTTTACAACAGTTCCAAAGCACAAGTAAGCAGCGGTCCAAAGCACTTTCATTTCTTTTCCATAAAAAGATCGGTAAATATTATCTAAATATAGTTCTACCGATGTCATTATTTTAAAAGACATTTATCGAAGATACAATCGGTGTATTGGCGAGACTCACATAACCGGAAAGCAAAAAGATAGTTAGAGGGCGCTGTGCCAGCAAACTATACGATTATCCACAGACCCTAAAGATGGCGTTCGAAAAGTGATGTATTCTTTTTTCTAAACAAAATGGAGACAAATAATAACAATACATAATTAGCTATATACGACAATTACATTTTAATTGTTAATTAACCTTAGATGTCTTAAATATTTTCTTGAAATTTCAAGTTAACAACGAAAAAATTTATTACTATCGTAATTAACTTTTATAATTATTCTGCAAAAAGTTAAACAATGGTTCCTTTATTTAGAACTTATAATGTTACTGTTTCTGTGGCAAAATTGTATTTGTTAAGTACAGCAGTAGTGTTGTAACTATTCGATGATACAAAAAATTGAAATGAGTAGGTAAGTAAAGTTATGTGTAGTGAGCTTTAAACATAATATTTGTGTTTGTAAATTTTAATATCCCTTCTAATATTATCTATAGATAGTATTAGAAGGGGTATTGTTGAGATTAAAAACTTTGTTTTTGATTGTATTAGAAGCATTTAGAGTCAATTCTAAAGGATAAATCACTTTGTGATTTATTTTACATGATGATGATGTTTAATGACATAACTATTAGTAACATTTTTTTCCATACACACACGGTTGTCTGTCACTAATGTTACCCACTTAATTACCCGGCTGCCAAGGAAGGGTTATGTTTTTCGCGCGTATCTTGTATGTATGTATGTATGTATGTAATATTCTTTACTACCTCATAATTCCAGAACCACTGAACGGATTTACATAATTGAGGTATCGTTAGGTTCGTCTGAGCTGCCCAAGTGTTCTTAAATAGGTAACATTAAAAAAAATCAAACACGGCGGCTGCGCGAAGCCATTGTAGTCAATGAAAAAAAATTTTTTTTTCTCGAATACTACATATATTATAGGCATGAAATTGAAGGATAAGTCAAATCATTCTCTCTTTGTGCATGTCTCCGACTGCATGTTATGTACGACGTTGCATAAAGTTTCGAAGGACTACCGTATTAATATATTTTAAATGTACAGCACAAAATGTTTGATATTGTTTCTATTTATTTCGCTGACTTTATGTGCATATTGAATTTTTATCTTGTTCCAGCTTTTTCAGTGGATTTTCTATTAGTTGTTTTTCACGCAGGCGGGTTTTTTTTTTTTTTTTAATTATTATTTTTTTTATTACTGTGTTTTAGGTATTACCGACATACGGCACATGAGCAGTGAAAATACGCTGTAAGAAGCATCAAAATAAACACATGTCCATATACAATCAAATACGAATAAATAGCAACCGCACAGCAACAAGATCCCATAATTTAACAGTTACAACTACAATAAAACATCAATTTAAAGCAAATCACCATCTCGAGCAACGATGGGGAACTGTACTTTGAAACTTCATCATCGCAAATACGACCATAAATAATCTATATATAAGATTTTATATATATATATATATGCATAAGATTATATAATATAAAAACATTTTAAAAATATCAGCTCTTGAATGATAATCATTTTATTTGTACTTTTATAATTTATAATATATATGTACATAATCTATATATATATAAAAGATTTCCACCTATATATTGACTCATCACGATATCTCTGGAATCATAAGGCGTAGAGACTTGAAATTTGGTAAGAATATTTCTTTCGGCGAGTAGAGATCAGCTAAGAACGGATTTAAAGAAATTCCACCCCCGAGAGGGGATTTCGGAGGCGTTAACAATGGGAAATTCCTGTTATTAAACTATAGCTACCATCGACTCCAAATCTGGTAAGAATATGTGATGTAAAAATGATCAATGAGCAGATTTTATGATAACTCATCCCCAATAAGGATTGCGGGGGTGGGCGTTAACAATGAAAATTTTAAATGTATGTAACTCCGAAACTACTGAACCAATTTATATCAAATTCTGTGAGCATCTCATTAATTGTGGTCCAACTTGGGAGATATAGTAGTTTTTATCTCAATCGGACCCGGTAGGTGGCGCTGCTATCGGTATGTAAGCTATCAAATTTGGTAGCTGTTTTCCGGGCAGGGCAACGTCTGCCGGGTCAGCTAGTTATATATAACCGTTAGGTCATTGCCTCATCGCGGAATATCAAAAATCGTATTTAGTAGAATGGAGACATTTAGCAGACAGTTGTTTATAAATTGCTCCAAACTTTATTCTTATAAGAGAGCAATAAATGCCATTTAATATTAGATTCGTACTAAAAACTCTTACAAAGCAATCTATGTTCGTCGAACTCACCTTACATGCATCGGCATACGGTGGACCACAAAGTAAGCTACGTTATACACTTCCATAGTATTTAAAATGAATGTACTAAGAGTCAGGGTTTTTGTGCACTTGTTGCCATGTGTACTAGGCACGATCTGTCCTAGCAATAACTCTCATAATTGACGTCAGCCACCCAGTGAGGAGATTAAGGACGAAAGGAGGTAACGATTTGATCGTACTTTTGCTACATTCAAAGTTTAATATAAAGATTTTTATTTGCATAAATGATAAAGAATTTTCTGAGTATACATTATTCAGTAATATTAGTCTGAAATTAATTTTTGTTTCACAGATGTTTTGAAATTGGAATGAAAATAAAATAATATGTAGTCCTTAATTATTTTTTTTTGTGTCATTATTATTGTAGAATATTACACTAGTGTGTAAGTTGCTATCTATTATGCTTAAAATTAAATCTAATCTAGCAACAATAGAAACAAAAAAAAAATTTACAGTAACACTTTTAAATATTATTAGTCTCTCATTTTATTAGTTATAAATTAAGTATATTGTGTAAATCCTGATTGAAGGCTAGCTACCAAATCTATACGTTATATTATTAAATTTACGTGTAAAATTATTTGTTATCTGTTAAATCTGCTCTAATTGTATTAAATGAATATTTTTATTTATGAATAAATTCGTTGGTTCTACACCGTCATGTTTGCCTTCGTTAAGAAGGATTGCACCCCAGCAGAAACATGTCGTGCACAAACAGTAAAAACTTCATCTAAATGCGTCCACTCGTCGCTAAATGGCCATCACTAAGAAAGTCATTCGGGCAATTAGTTTTAATAATCCTTAGAAGAGCTACAAAAGACCCCTTTTAGAATTTTTAATCCGTCGACGTTAAAGCGTTAATAACGAATATAGTATGCGTTTTGATACATATCAAATACACCGAAAGTAATAAATTTGATTATTCAACATCTAATGTCGCATGCGAACGGTTACGGTCAAAGGAATAAAAGCGACAGCAAATAATAATTTCTAATTCTATGAACATGGGTGAATTTTAATTGTCGTCTCTTATTTATGAAACATGAAGCCTTACTGCGGTACCATTTAGCGACGATATAATGATTTAAACAGAAATTTCCCCCGCTGCTGTATGAATATTCTAAATATATTAAAGACGCGAAAGGAATTTGTCGCGTAAGAAATGCGCATTATATGTAAACTAAGGAGACGTTTGTACTTTTTTTATAAAAGGTCGCAGATTAAAAGTAATACCATAACGCTTGTGACAAACACAATACCTTAATAGTAAATGTAGCAATTTATGTAGCGATCGGTAGACATCACAGAGTTCGCTTGAAATCGTCGTTATTAATTTAAATATTCACAAAGAAATGTCAGAGTAGTAACTTTGATAAAAAATACGTTAACTGGTGTTATAATATTGTATGTACATGTATTTAGTTACAGACCGTAAACCTAATTAGTTCGGCTTTCCTTGTTCTGCACGTCACAAAAATGTGTTACTCCAATGCAATAGTTTTTTTTGAAACTTTCATCGTTGTCAACAAAATTAATGCCAGTCTTACAGTTTATATATATACTTTATTGCACTAAAAATAATGTACAGAAAAATTATACATAAAGTTGATGGTTTATATGCAGTCGATAATACATTATGGCTTTTTAATAATTTTCATCTAATTACATACATTTTAATATAATATGACTCACCCGTTGGTGCAGTTTGTAGCGACACTGCTTTAGTCTAGGTTTAATATTTGTATATACTTGTAACACAAGTATTAAGTTTCATACCTTAGAAACAGACGACAGTGTACGTATTAAAAAAATCAAGTAACCTATGTTTTGCGTGATTTGAACCTGATATCAACACCTAATATGAAGAACATTGTAACTACTGAGGGGAAAAGGTATCTTTCTCTCTGGGAACGTGGAATCTGGGAACCGTATTTATACGACCACTAGAATAATTTTTATAACATTCATTATTAATGCCATATATTTATTATTAACTATAAATGTGATTTAAATTATAACGCATAATTTTTCTATTTTTACAGTCATTTTAAGTTAACAAAACAAGCTTTTTAATTACCAATTAATCACATATTAGATAATATGTTTAACAATCACACATTAATTTCAAAGCTAGCTGCAGGTTAGCTTTGTATTATCAATATGTAAAATCATAAAAATTTAAACGTAAAAATGTGGGTTGTATCATTTTAAGACGGTACAATGTCGTGGCCATCTTCATAATTCAGCGGTCGCGTGCGGCAACTCCACTATGATAATTTAATTGTTATGCGTACTTTGATATATATGGTAGGTACAGGTGATACAAATAATTTTAAGCATAATAGATTGACAATATGTATATTGCCTAATTAGCGTTGATATTTCGATAAACTTAAATTATTATATTAAACTGGCTGCCCGGACAGACTTCGTTCTGCCAAAGTTGATGTAATTTTTTTTTTTTTTTTTGTATTATACCTTCCATGGGCCTTAAGGAACATACAAAAAAAATAAATTAGCCGAATCGGTCGAGCCATTCTGGAGTTATGTGCTTAGCAACATTCATTTTTATTTATATTGATAAAAAATTAAATATATTTATAATATGACTAGCTGACCCGGCGAACTTCGTATCGCCTAACAGTGACTTTTAAGTATTATCACAAATCTTTTGTATGGGAGTATAGATAAGTGTTGTTTTAAAGGAATATTTTAAAAAAAGAATTAGCGAAATCGGTCCAACCGTTCTCGAGTAGCAACACATTAGCGTTCGCTTAGCAACACATTCAGCAACTCATTTTTATATTATAAATAGAAGACTAAGATATGAAAAAATTCATATTTGTTGTCCTTGATATTCTTTCGGCTATGAAATTTCTTAATATTTTTCCAGCACAGATTAATTTAATCTCAAATATCTCAAAGATAATTTTTCCTAACAAATAAAATATTTTGTTTTAGAATATAATAGGTAATTGAAATTTTTTTAGTGCCATTTTAAAATTAAATTACTATATACTTTAAATTAAACGTGATCACGATAAACTTTATATGTACGGTATAAGTAAAAGATTAATTGAATACTGCCTACATGCGACATTCTTAACATTCACTGTCAAACAACATACGCAATATAAATGTACATATATGTGCATACACTCGTACATATTAACTACGACATTTCTTTGCCCATTCTCAATTGTCGTTAACGATTAATCCAATCAACAATTTCGATCGCTATCAATCTGATATGCATGTGTCGAGATTGATAATATTCGATTAAATATACATATATATGCAACTATTTTATACCGTTTAAAAGTCCTTAAATGTTACAGTTTTTCACAAATGGTCGATTGATTCAGTCTTTAATAAGGTATTGCTGGGACCTCTTTCTCGGTGCAGGAGAAGTGTTAGTGCAACCCGAATAGGCAAGTAGCTTAGCCTAACCAAATATACGAGTATATACATACATTTAATATATTTAAATGTGTTGAAAATTTGTAAACATTCAATTTTTTTTTATCAATATGTAAATATACTTACTCTGAATTAATAGACAAGAGAAGTCGATATTTCAAATAGAAACGTTCTCTCTTTCAAGTACTTAGATTACTGCTCACTCTATGGAATATTTTAATACTTAGGTTTGCTATTTTTATTTAATTAATTTATTTAGTTATTTTATTTTAATTGGAAAAGAAACTATATAATTTCTAATAGAATTAATAAGTTATTAACTCAATTCCTAACATGTTTTTACAGATACATTTTTATAAAGCTATTCGTCCTCGTTATTAAAATTGTGTCGCTCGAGTTGAGTGTTAATTTGTTTTAGATTGTTATCATAAACATGATACGTATCCACATTAGGAATCCACATTAATCTACACTAGGAAAATTACTGACAACCCTTGCTACTGCGGCGGAACCGACCGCTTCCTTATAATAATAGGACACCTTTGTCCAGCAGAGTTACTTTCCAAATCCCCTTAATTTTGTGTAGTAATTCACGTACTAGTATTTTGATCAATTGGTGCTAGGCTTCTTATATCACTTAGTCAAAACATCTTGAAAACTAAAACCCAGTGCCTCTAAAATGTAATCATACGAAAAATACCAAACCCGCAACGATAAATCACGGCGTTATCTAACCACTATGAATACCGTACAAAACATTACCTGAAGGCTACAAAAAGCGTTCCAGCGTTGATCCGAACCATCTGCCAGCCGTTATCAGAACACGGATAGGCCATTAGAACAAGTTGCAACCAACGGACTTCATTAACAGGGTGATAGATATTCAGATACCGGACCACCCGGATTTATGATTAAATATATACATGTATGAAGCGTTCGGTCGATCATTAAGATGGCCTAATACGGCAATTGGAATAGATTATCAAAAATGACGCGCTTGTAACGGTAGTCCAATACTTACTTATAGACTAAGATCTGAGGTCCTTTATTATAAATTATTTATACACATATTTTTGATCTTGGACTATTAGTTTCAGTTTTCGATTAATTGGTTGGCAAGGCTGGCAGTTCTTGTCGTTCCAAGATCTTGAACTCGATTTCTGTCCCTGGTCAGTGTATGTTTTACATTTATGTATACCTGTGTATTATTAAAATTTAGATATATGTATCATTCGGCTGTTATTTATAGCTTTAGGCCGCGTATGTAAGGATGTGAAACGTATTTATTTAAAATAAATTAAAAAACAAATATCTTTAACATACAATTTCGTCTAATCCGAAGAAAACCAACTTATTGCTTGTTATATATTTAAATAACAGCTGATTGATATAGCAACATTTTTGTTTCGATAAATGTACGTATATATAATAAATATATAAGGAAATACATAGACCTCCATCCAGACTTAAGGTCTCGGACTAACGGAAAAAAATCGACTTTGATCACATCCACAAGTAATATAACGTAGATTGTCTTATTTTATTATACACTTATTATTGATGAAGAACTCAACATCCTATTTAAAATCTGGAGCAACCGGACTGGGGAAGTACCTAAAATTTATAAAAGATCACAGCCAAATAATATCTCAGAATGAATTATAGAAATAAGTGTAGTTTAGTAGTGGTTAGTTTTTTTACTTTTAGTAGTGTTGTGTTCCTGTGGTGAGTGAGTTAGTCAGAACTACTGGGGAGGGTCAGAAAAAGGGTCGGAAACACGCTTATGATATGTTATGGAAAAGAGAGAGTTGCTTCGTACCAAATTTCAATATTCTGAGCTCACGGGAAGTACTTGGGAAGTGTAGGTTATAATTTCCTTGCGAGAGTCGAAAATTTGCAGGGAAACGGCTGTATCTTTTAGTTGTATTCGCTTAGAAGTCATATTTTTTCACAGCTCCAAGGGACAGTAGATTTGAGTATTTTATATGAATTTCAGCTTGATAGCTTCATACATTCCTGAGAAAAAGGGTCTTGACTTATAAGGGTAAGGTTTTCTTTTGAGGTACGAAACCCTAAAAACATTAAAATTTAAAAAAAAAATTATTACCCGACCGACATAATAATACCAAATGCTTGGAATCCAGAGCTAGTAATAAGATAAATAATTAATTTTTATTAATCGATAGTAAAAGACAATATTGTACAAGGAATTAGTTCTTGGATTAAATGACTTTCAGTGTTATCAGTACGGCCCAGACGAATTTCATGATTATTGATATTATTAATTAGTATTATTGTTGAAAAAGAATATTACATTACGAAAACAAAGTATCGATAAATGTTGAAATTATTGAACCGATTTTTCTCATTACAATTTGTAATTATAAATCTAAAAACTGGTAGCGCATCATTGAACAATGATAGTTTATTATTAATTTTGTGGCTTTCATAAATGGTGTTACTGCTACAAAAACGAATCCGAACCATATTAGTTTGTCCGTTGCTATCGAGTGTGCGGTGAAACAAAGTCAATATATCGTGCGGATATATCGTGCTTCGTTACATTACGCTTGCATTACTTTCTTAAGCACTTCGAGTTCTGATTGCGGATCTTCTAAGTCTTACTACTCGTATATACGTATAAATACTGAATATATGTCATTTTGTATTTAGGGTCTGTTTACGATGTTTTAATGTTTTTATTAAGTATATGAAATATTTAACGCCCCTAGTTGTCATTCCTACTCTAGTGTGTCATATCGGGTGGTAGGTAGACGGGTTGATAAGTTTTGCCAGTTTTATACTTGACGTTTAGCGCAAGCTTGGAGAGGCCTATGTATAGTAGTGGACTGCAAAAGACTGAGGTGTATAGCAGATGCTTCTGGTCATAAAACACCTTTTACAAACTATTTTTTAATAATAATAATAATACTCTTTATTGTACACTATTAAAAGAAACAACAAAAAAAACATAAAATGAAAGATGTACAAAGGTGGTCTTATCGCTGAAAGAGCGATCTCTTCCAGACAACCTTTGGATATAGGACACGAAATAGAAACTGCAGTTAGGAAGTAAACAAATAACTGGTGTGCGAATTAGAATATTTGAATAAAGTACATATAGATAATATATATAATAATAAACATACATAATACTTTTATATTTAAAATACATACGTATTTATATATATATATATATATATATATATATATATATATTATATCATACAAAGGTGATATAGGCGATCATGAGGTGCTTAGTGACAAATAATGTAGTTTAAGGTATTTTTGAAGGAGAAGAGAGATTGAGCTTGTCTAATAGGAAGAGGAAGAGAGTTCCAAAGTTGAACAGCTTTAACAGAGAAGGAATTACAGTAATAGGAAGAAGTATGAGACGGAGTTTTAAGGATTAAATTGGTGTCAGATCGATGGGAACGATCATGGGTGTCGCAAAGAAACTCAAAGCGTTCCTTGAGGTAAGAAGGTGAATCGGGACGAAACAACACGCGATAAAGCAGTGAAAAAGGATGTGAGCATTCCTGCGAAAGCGGATTGGGAGCCACTTGAGTTGATTGCGGAAATCGGAGACATGGTCATATTTGCGAAGACTAAATATGAACCGTATACAAAGATTTTGGAGGCGCTCAAGTTTATTTAATTACTCCTCCTTAAGGTCGAGATAGCAAGTATCAGCATAGTCAAGTTTTTAATTTAAAATGTAGCAAAAATACTAGAGGATCCACCAGCTCCACGGCATCTACTTCCCGAATAACACGTAATTCGGCTACAAGCTAAAGGTAAGAATCTAAACGCAATACCACAACTCTTCGTTCAGCAACTTGCATCAGCGATTTACAGGCCGGTCTCAGTAAAAATTGGCTGACATCTTAAATTAAAGGAAAATTTAATGGTAAATAACTTCCTAAAAGTAGAACATTACAAGATAATTTTTTTCTCATCTCATCTGCTTTGTGGTCTTAGCTTCCAAATAGCTATTTTGCTTACTTACGGCTTTCTTAATGGTTAGCAATTACCGTAGCTTATAGACGCCTGCAACACCGAAAGTATTGCAATTGCGTTGCCGACCCTAGCTTCGACCCTCACCAGGAGCTCTGGCCACCTCACTGCCAACAAGAAAATAACACTCTTTAAGAGCAGTATTATTTAGCTGTGATCTTCTAAAAGTTGATGCATTTCCCCAGACAAGTTGCTCCAAAGTTAAAGCAAGATATTTTATGTTGTACCCTACTCCATTAAACATGATATTAATATCAAAACAAACTAACAATATCTGTGAAAACTAATTTAAAACTAACAAGTATAAAAAAGAAAATTAAATAAAAAGCTCTCTCTATCGCCTCCTCTGTTAATGTGCACGTGCCTTTAAAATGTCGCATTTAACTGAAACGGGCAACTTGTTAAACGTCCATTAGTGCTCGGATGTATTGAGAAGAATTGCTGAATTAATCCCAACTTATACGAAAAACCGTTATCCTGACGATCATTTTGTTTCCTTTTAACATAACACAACTACACTGAATGCCTTCGAGAAAACATTTATTTGTATAGAGTTTTAGTTGAATAAATTCCTAAGTCGACAAATCGTTAATATCGCCTTTAAATAACATAAAAATACAGTGTTCAAGGCTTAAATTAGTTCAGGAAAAGATTTATTTTAATTTACCCTTATAAGTATTTGATCTTAAGCTAAAATTTTAGTTTTTTTTTTCTAATTTTCAATCATAACTTTTTAAATATATCTTACTAATATTGTCAAGAGGAATGATCGTTACATATATAATATGTGTAATTATCTTTTTCATGATAATATGATTAAAAAAATATTATACTAACACATATTAACGGTAGAAAACGGAACATATAAAATCGTTTAATCCACGCAGGTGAAGCCACAGGTGAAAATCTGGACCGAAACATTAAAAAAAAAAACGTAAAATGAATCCTACTCTACTTCTTCTACGCTGTGAAGTGTCATTTTTGTTAATACAATTTCAAAAATATTGGTTTTATTAAACTTTTAAAACGTTAATAGAATAATATTTAAATAATTCTATTATAATTTGAAACGATTGAAACAACCCAAATGCATTCATAAGCAGCATGCAGTCCATAAGCAACGTAAATACTCATATATGCAACTTATGCAACAACTATATTACTCCACAAATCGTGTATACAGAAACGATATTTTAAATAATTCAAAAGACAATAAATACGATAAAACAAAACGGTAATAAACATAATTATTCAAGAGTAGAACGCGATTTTCAAAACAATGAATTATGAAATAGGCAACGTGTATCGGTCAGCGGTAAATCACTGCTTGCTTCGGGGCAGACGCGAATTTCTTATGCTTGATTTCATAAAGATATATAGATATATCACGAAACAGGTATAATGGCATGTGACTGTGCTGTCAGGTTCTAAGTTTTATTATGTTTCGCTCTGTTACTACGTTGTTACTTTATTCTTTTAACGATACTGAGATCTCAATTTTATTTGTAACAGGTACATAATACATGTAAGTTTAATTTAATAATTTTAAAATTTTTCGTTTATTTATTCCTCTTTACTTAATTAATAAATATTAATAATCTTTTAAATACTCGTTAGTAATAATATAGGTTTCAAATTAGAGGCTTAAAATCACGTTTGCTATTTTTTTAAAAATTCTTATGTTCCAAAAAAAAATGATAACAAACATATCTCTAAAAATATCTATAAAAATCTTTCAAAGACTTAGCGGCTATTCCTAACAAAATTATATACAATACAAATAACATACACATGAGTTCAAATGAAGGAATTACCGTTCCATAATCGCGAATAAAAACCTTTATTGTAAACCAGTGTGACCACAATTCGCTGATACAAATGGTGGCAAATCGTCAAGTGTTGATTTCCGATTCTAGTATAATAAGGTGGTAAGCATAACAAATCCTTTAGACTACAGTCATAGAAGCTGAGAGAAGCGGGCCATGTTGTCATTTATATTATTTTAAAACTATGATTTTTAATATATTTTAATGCTTCAATTAAATATTTTTTATTAGATCTGTTTACAGGCTGAGCAAATTGATTAATTACATAAAAAATAAGAAAAAGTATAGTAAATTTTTGTTCTTTTTTGCAATCTGATCTTAAAGCAAAGTAGTTTCTCGATTAAACTTTGAACTAAAATTTAAAACCTTTATAACTATAGGAACATTTCAATCAATCATCATAATCGTCATCATGTTGGTCATAGGCCTCTCCAAGTTTGTGCCAAACATCCCGGTTCTCCGCAGTCCCAATCCAGACTCTACCGACAATGGCCGAGAATAATACAATCCCGTATAGTCAAAACACTGGACAAGCGGGTTGGTAACCGCAGAGCTAGCTTTGTCAAACCGAAGACGTGGCTGCCCATCTCCGGTCCGTGTATTTATAAGCCAGCCATTGGTTATCCCGTGATCCATCGGCTTCTTCTATTCCAAGTTCGTAGTTGGACTTTTTTATTCCCTAGATGCCTCTTATGACACCCACGCGAAGAATCTATATTCAAAGGAAGTAACTATATTCTATTCTGTCGTAGCCATACGTGTTTTTCAATCAATTTAATATGATGAAACAAATAAAAAAAACGTACATATAAAAATATGACTACAAAGACAATAAATTTACAATTGCTAAAAACCGTTTTAAAAATCGCTAAATAAAGTGAATAGAATCTATATCTAAAGTTAGGTCTGTACCCGCAAGCAATGATTTCTAACAGCGAGTAGCAGAAAGAGCAAACGATTGCAAATTGCTACATGTTATGTTATTTGATTTCTTTATGTTTCCTCTCCCAGTGTTATTTTGTAGTGCATAGTACTTTGATTATGCCTTAATAAATGTAAAATTAGATGGTACTATTCCATATAAAATTTTTACGTATTTTAAAATAAGCAGACAAAAAACTATTGCAGATTTTATCAATACCCAAAATAGCAAGGATTCAAATGAGACCGGACACAGCAGATATAGCTTTTTCAAAATTTTCTACAACTCGACTGGAAAAGTGTCTCACAGCAAAATAATACTGCTCTTACAGTCCTTGTGGGTCTCCCCACCGTACCTCGGAGAGCACGTAAAGCCTTCGGTCCCGGTTGTTATCATGTACACCTGATAGCAATCGTTACTCATAGTAGGAAATATATCCGCCAACCCGCATTGGAGCAGCGTAGTGGATTAAGCTCTGATCCTTCCCCTACATGGGGAAAGAGGCCTATGCCCAGTGGTGGGATATTACAGGCTGAAGCGGTAATACTGCTCTTAAGCAACTTTGCGTTTCTGGGTGAGTAAGGTAGACAGAGCTCCTGGAAAGGGTGGCTTGTTTGCCACCTTTTTAGTACAATAGACAGATGATTTTGCCAGTATCGCGTAGAATAGAGAACACGCTTTTGCATAGTCATGGTTGAGAAAAAACCTTAGACAATTTTTGGATACCAGAGACATGTGTTATGTAAAACTCATAACTTAGAGCAACAAGAGCGTTCAATGTAATAAAAATATACAAACACGGTTAATGTTAACAAAGGTGTTAAATATTAAAGAACCTGTACAATCAATATTCATCTATACCTATAAAATAACAAGTCTTGACAACTGATTGGTTTACCGATTTATGATCGTCAAGCCCAAACTATTGGAACTAGGCACACGGTCGTACTCAGAGTAGGTTACTTTTGTAGTATTCAAATGAAAAAAAAAAGATGTTGAAAATTCTATAGAAATTGAGAAATGAAGGATGAAAGTTCACATAAACATATGTTTTCTGGGAATTTCAAACTCAAAGGTATAATGTAAAAGGTTGGAAGGTAGTCCATGTAATCTAATTAAACGTGTCAACATTTTCATTTAAGGTTATTTTTGAAAAATAATTTCAGGGTTTCATTTTTCAGGGTTGTAACACCATCAATTATATAAAAAGTTATTTAAAGTAATATAAACTTTATCGAGCCGTTTTTTTAGATACTTTACAGCAACCATGGTCACGGAAGGACTGTCGTCGTCGGGCATCTAAAAAACTTAATAAACCGCGATTATATCCGAATAAGTTGTTTCATTATAAAAAGTGATAGTTTTTTTAAATTGCATCCTCTCTTTCAGCGCTTCAAAATTTAACTCAAAAAATACTAAATTCCTAAACAAAATCACAGCATGATAGTTCAAAACAGTTATAGCTTGAAGCGCTCCAACGATACAATAAAACATGCACTTAATTATCATGCAGCCCCCGATAGATCGCTTGTACTAAGTTCCTCAATTCATATCGCGTTTTCAAAATAGCGGCCATTTTGTATTACCAACCACTAGCCCGGAGCATGAACCTGATTGTGATGGTGAAGAAATTATTTATCGTTTTAGGGTGTTATACTTCATTTTGAAACATAAAAGCAGAAAGATTTACTTTTACCTAACTTATATTTGGCGTAAGTATTTTCTCATTTATAATTTAGTTCGCAAAACGGATGAAAATAGGTATATTGTATAAAAATTCATGTTTAAGTACAGCACTTCATGACTGACATGATTTGACTACATTAATTACTAGCTGTGCCCGCAACTTTGTCCGCATGAAATTTAACAAAAAAGTTATTGTTCAGTTTGCAGAGTTATAAAATAAAGAAATTTCTAAAATAAAAGTAGCCAAAATTACTCCTTATTACATCAACTATCTGCCAGTAAAAGTCCCATCAAAATCTGTCCAGCCGTTTCAGAGATTAGCCGGAATAAACAAACATCTATATGCATTTAGTAAAAAACGTTTATTTTAATATTAAAAACACTCCAATTTTTATTTATTTTTATAGATATAGATTATGATTGACAATTTTTTTATAAGAGAAACTGAGTTTCTTGCTGATTTTAGTTATATTACTCTTCACGTTTGTAATAATTAATCTATTAAAAAGCTAACTTAGCTTTAATTTGTAAAATAAAAATTTGAAAGTGATTTAAAAATAACCAAATTTTAATCTATTTTTGTTAATTATTTATTATTATTTATCTTAATATCAATATTAATATTTATATAATTTATTTATTAGATAATTTATTTATTAAATAATTTATTTATCTTACTATCAATAATACCTAATACTAATATATCCTGACAACGCGTTGGCGCAACGGTCACAGCATTGGTTTGTGGCTGTTGCGCTGGCGGTTACGGGTTCGATCCCCGCACATGACAAACATTTATATGGACCATACAAATGTTTGCCGTAGTTTGGCGTTTGTGCAGTCCTTATGGATCTACCCACCGTGCCTCGGAGAGCACATTCAGCCGTCCCGGTAGTTGTCATGTACACCTGATTCTCCAACATGGGGAAAGAGGCCTATACCCAGCAGTGAAATATTATAGACTGAAGCGTATATATCCTGATGGATTGAAAACTTCTAAAAACAACTCATGTACAGTTTTAGACGAAAACCAAGCAAAGTCCTAACGTGTAGGTAGGTGAGGTACAAGCAACATACTTAAAAACAGTAAGCTTAAACCAAAACTTAAATAACGTATACCATTCCTATATACATATTAATAAAATATAACATCTGATTTAATAATAATGCAAATCATACTTTTCATGTACCGATAAACATCGACTATTGAAAATATGGCTGTTCTCTTTCACGAACGCTATATGAAGACGATAACGCTACGTGATACTATTCAGCTCATTGTCTAAGCAACCGCGCGAATATTCGACAAAAAAACTTTCATTTTACAACTCTATGCACATAACAATAAGAGCTATGTTAAAATACATGAGGTACACTTACGATAGGATCCGAATAATCCCGATTGTATCGCGCGCGCATGGCACAGATAATCTATACCGCCCGCTGAGACCATAGATATTATATAGGTAACTTAATAAAATAAATTGTTTGGCATTGTTAGCTTCCGAGTCGTATGGTCTGATTCTCTGATTGCATGCCTTTTATTTTTACTTATTTTAAATGTTTCAGTTTTGAGGAGTGTATAAAATTTAAAAGGCAGTAATATACCTTAAGCACTAAGGTTTTATTACTATTAGTAATTTTAATAATTCATTTAAAGGTAAAGAAATTTGGTGGTGGCTAATTATTAGCTAAAGCTTTATTTGCGCTTTGTAGAAGTAGAGTTAAAAAAAAGTATACATTAACCCAAATAACTTAGAATAACAATTTTTATTTCAGAAGTAGTTTAGTTCAAGTTTGTTCAGAAGGTATGTTAATTATAATCTATACTAATAGGATAAAGCTAAAGAGTTTGTTTGTTTGTGTGTCGGTTTCAACGCACTAATCTCAGGAACTATTGGTTGGATTTGAAAAAATATTTCAGTGTTAGATAGCCCATTTATCGAGGAAGGCTATAGGTTATATATCATCACGCTACGACCAATAGGAGCGGAACACCAATTAAAAATGTTTTAAAATCATTGTTTTTCCTTTTGAGAGTTTCCCCAATTAGCCCAAAGTAACTATTCCACACGGACGAAGTCGCAGGCAAGTAGTACATAATATATTGGTGTAGCTACTGCTGATAGAGTGGAAATGTGAAAAGAAAAAGAAAATGATTTTTTAAAGATCATCAACTAATTACATTATAGCACTTTGTTATATTTTTTAAACATGAAAATAAACAAAGCTCTAAATAATGAAAAAGTACTGTTGTCAAAGACCATTAAAAAATTACAAGTACCTAATGAGCCTAATAAGTATCGAATAATTATATTAAAAAAAAATTGAAGCGCCTATCTGAAGAACTTACTACATCTGACCAGATGTGTGAATTTGAACACGGCCTCTTAACGCGATTATATACATATATACGAAAACCGAGTCAAAGGTAGCACTGAACCATTTGAGAGAAATTAAAATTGACATTGTTATTGTTATATTTTAGGAATCATTTATCTGTCAAGTTTTAGATGAAATCTAGAACAGAGTAGAACCGCCATTAGAACAGCCCAGAACTATTCAAGAAATAATAACAAAAAAAGTCAGTAATTAATTTAATTCTATGACTGCGAATTTCGACCCAAATTTTTTAAATAAATCTATTGATTTTTTTTGTACATACTTTGTCCTGACAATATCGAACACAAAAAAAGAATAATTCAATTCGGTGCTGTTATTCGAAAGTTGTGTGCGAACTTACGTTTCAGCGATTCACTTATATTCATATAGACAATCAACATTCTTAATAGTTTTTGTGTTGGCATTAACAAAAAGCTAAATCTATTGCTGCAACTCTAAATTTAAAATGATAATTGTTAAAAAAACTGATTCTAAAAAAAGTTAAATTTAAAAAGGTCGACATTAAAATGAGAATGTACTATAAAAAGAAAACAAACACTTTTGTTGACCATACATCAAAATTACATTGTTAATTGTAAACCGTAATAACTCTTCAGACTGTAAACTGACGTGAAAATAACATCTTCAACTAATCGTAGTAACAAAAAGCATCAATAATAGCATTTTACGTTCATTTCAAAGCAAGTGCCCAGCAGCGACACATTCCTTTACTTATATGTACTTAACTTAACTAATTATTTAAACATTTAACAATTAATTTATGTTATTTATTCAACAGTCAATCTGTCAAGTTTAAAGCATGTGAAATAAAGTCAGTTGCTTGAATAAAACAACGCAAATTTCTCTGAAATTAAAAGTTTATTTTCAACATTTAAAAAATGTTTCATCTGGAAATAGGCTAAATAGATTAAGAATAGGCTAGATATATAAAAATAATACAGACGAAAATAAACTACAGCTCTACACAACTCCTAAAATTATTTATATGCTCGATAAAATGTCTATAGCTCTACTAATTCACTCTGTCTGATTTAAACGAAATCATCATCAGCCTATTGCAGTCCAATGTTGAACATAGATCTCCTCAAGTTCGCGCCAGACATCACGGTTTTCCACAATAATTAAACAAAATACCTGATCTATTTTAATTTGTAACATTAGTAAATTCGCAAAGGTCCAGTAGGGTGAAAAAAACATGAAGAACATTGATCAGTACGGTTGAGAGTACAACATTCGTTAAATTTTGGTAATTGCAGAACAGATTATATTAATCTTATATGTGTACGTTAAGTAACACTATATTATGATAGACGATTCTTACTGACCTAAACTAAGTTAACGGGCTCTATTGAGATAAAAAATTAAAAGAATCTATATTACATGACTAATAAATATCTAACACAAATGGCAAAGGTATTCAAGTACTTAATGTTACTTATTACAACTCTAAACACTAAGCTGATTCTCACGATGGCTAGACAGATTCTGAACGTATCCATCATAACTGTGCCTATCACTGTGCGCCATTTCTAGACTTGATTCCAGGACCAGATATAAATACTTTCTCTTGCTCAACAGGATGTTGACAAGAGTGATTGATCATAATTCGCATGTTAAGTGTGCGGTGCCAATAATTACGAGGTTAGAATTATAAAAGTCAAGTTAATACAGTGTTGCCAGTGTGAAAATACCATTATCATATATTAACGTAAGTAATCATATCAACCGTTTTCTAATAATAATATGCTCTTGAGATTTTTATTTATTTTTTATTTTGTCGCTTTGTTTTAGTTTATGATCTCATGTGCTAACCGTGATTTCGAAATTATAACAATTAAAAAATATACGCTTTGTTCTGTGATTTATCCACACACATACTAAAACAGCGTGCTTTATACAATTATTTTCATTTAATAAAACTCAAATTTTCTTTGGAAATCAATCATTTTCTTCCTAATTCACGAACTTAACATTGTTATGCAAATAGAGATAATAAGTAAATATCACTTAATTATTATTGACGTTCCAACCAATAGTCCGCCGTGAGCGACAAAAGCGACACGAAGCAATTACAACTATTATAACATGTATGTAACCTTAACCTGACGTATTTTAAATTATAGCATAACACATATTGTTTAAAGATATCGATACCGTGTCCGAAATAATTGCGTTATTAGTTTAATAAAATACTTGCTCGTAGTTAATATGTGTTTTAAGTTTAATCTCCATCGAGTAATAGTTCGTTTATGAAAATACTAAGCTCTTTTTATTATTTCTTTACTATTAGAGATCATCCAGAAATACCTACATATACAAAAAACATTTCACTTCGTCAAATCTTTAAACAGTTACCAGAATTGCAGTCATATTAAAGAATATTTGATTATTAAATTACAACAACAGAATGTACCGTAGGGTGTGATCTAGAGTATGTCTTTATCCAGTAGTGGACTGCGATAGACTGAAGCGAAGTAAGCAAAGCAAATCGAAGCGTCCAGAACGTGAGTAAATAAGAAAATAAACTTATTACAATATTATATTGTCTTCGACAATGGAAACATAGATTATCAAAGTCAATCCTTTAAAGCGTACATAGGTATATACATATATATAAAGCGACTGTCCTCGGTGGAACGTTATTCACAAAATCCACAAACATGTCTGTGTCTTAGTTTCTTCGATACAGTTATCGCAAGATTACAGATAAATTCGATCATTTGCAGGACCTTACACGAATGGTTACTTCACATAAACTGCAAGTACATATTAAATCAAAAGGATACTCATCCTTCCAAGGATACCATCCACTGATAGAGTAGGTATTAATTAGTAACTATGTAACAAAACTTTTTTTGGGTGTTATTCTTTTTTGGGACAAAAATAGCTTTATTTTAATTATTAAATAATACATGATAAAATCTATACAAAGTCGATAATAGTTATTCAAGAAAACAAAGCTGATAATTTTCTCACATGAATATGTAAACTTTCTTCGTTTAACATGGATACATAGAACTCTATGACTTTTAGGATAAAAAAATCTTAAATAACATAAATAAACGCCTAATTTTTTTTTTAAATTAATCGTGCACTGCTACTATAAGGTCCAAATATTTAAGAAAAGAACTTGCGAAGGCGACAAATTTTGTATTTATCATATATCATATATGTTATTATATGTTTATTCACTTAGACAAATAGTACTAAATTCACAATCACATAATGATATAATTATAATTTACACAGTTAATATGAATCCATCCCTATGCAAAACAAGATATCCGTATATCACCTCAACTCTGGTGGTCTGGTCAACGTGATCACGACGGTGTCCTTATTACGTGTCATGTTTATGTGTTTATAGCAATGAAAATAATACAACAGCCTATTTGATTTTCGAGACTTTAATGTATGGGTTTTAACTGAGCAGGTTCACTAATATAATTATGGTATTTTGCTTTAGAAAATTATAGTCATATTGTATGATAAACGTCAAGTAAGCATATATGGCTGTGGTTTGTAGAGCTATGTTTATGCGGTTTTTACAAATTACTAACGGTTTTATTTTGAACCACAACAAGATAAACATTCGATAGAAAAGATAGGAGTATTAATGACTGTTGGACACTCTTTTTATAAGGCTAAGGTGGTATATAAGTTTACGGCCCATCGTTTGGCATGCGATAACCGTAGCTTGTGAACGCCTACAACACCAGTACCATTGTAAACTCATTGCTTACCCTACCTCTCTCTCTCTAGGCTACTTAAGAGTTTAAGTATTATTACCCTTAAACTTTTGTATGGTTGAGGTACTTTTCCATTTGGGCATATTTCCTAATGTGCTCTACCTCAAAAATTCTCGTTGCTTTATCGTTATAATAATGTCTAAGCCAAGCAATTGAATTATAAATTGTCAAGCAAAATCCGGTAAATTTAATTAATATCCGATGTCAAGTTCTTAGCTGACTATAAATATCAAATCGTTTTTGAACTTTATTCAAAGAGGCCCCATGAGCACCTTCGATTATTATTTTTGTAAAAGGAAAACTAACACCGATTCGGAACGTAAATTCAGCAGGGAAGAATCGGCAAGAAACTCTGCAATTACTCTTTTGAAAATAATCTATAAACTGTGTTTTAGTACAAAATTAGTAATATCTTATATTAAATACAGCGTAATTAACAAACTAATAAAAATCACACTTATATACTAATGGCTCTTCTTCTAATAACTAAGCGACAAAGAAAATCATTATCACATTACCTCTTACCCGAAATAAAATGATGATCAACTGTTTTCGTAATCTATATTATATATAAAATTCTCGTGTCACAATGTTAGTTACGATACTCCTCCGAAACGGCTGGACCGATATTTATGAAATTTTGTGTACATATCGGGTAGGTCTGAGAAAAGGCCAAAATCTATTTTTCATACCTAATCAGCTAGTTACATATATAGAGTACACAAATGTGTATTTAGCAAACCATATAGTTGATTCAAATATCGAATTAACAGTAAATTGTTTAATATACTGGTGTTGCCTTGTTTATTGTACACGGGATTTTCGCATAAATTTACCGAGCAGCATGTGCGGGTACTTACAAAATTGTTTCTCATTTACACATAAGCGATCGTAACTCTGTTAAGCGGCTCCCGATTAACAACACAATAACGCTTCGAAAGGATTACGACTGTGGAGTTCGCTCACGATTTCTATATGTTTAACTATCAATAATAAAAAAATGTTAATGGAAGTGCCTTTGCGTCTTTAAAATTGTATCTTGTATGTGAACACTTCTTATTTTGTTGAACCGTTATAATTTATTTTTGGAACGAAGTTCCTTACGGCAGGCTTGACATTTGGCTGGGCGTCCGAACTGAAAAAAATGTGATACTAAAACCGTAAGAAAAATATATAATGAAAGTGACGTAATATCAGTCACATGACTGTATAATATGACATTTGTAAAACTAAAATATAACTAGTAAACTTTTTTTTAAATATTTAAGTAATTTTATACTGTCGGCAAAAATAAATAAAGAAATATTTTTTTTATTTCACTTAATAGT
Organism: Melitaea cinxia; assembly: GCF_905220565.1. NCBI lineage: Eukaryota > Metazoa > Arthropoda > Insecta > Lepidoptera > Nymphalidae > Melitaea > Melitaea cinxia. Next base: position 14,975,537 of record NC_059403.1, read on the forward strand.
TTGAAATGTTATTATTATTATTATTTTGTTTGATCTAGTTTATTTTACGATATTTGTTATTTTCTAAAATACTAAATTTTTGTGACACATCGGCACGGTGGCTATAACAAGTAAGTCAGTATACGATTCCCGCACGAAACAAATGTGTGTATAGGCTATATAGTCGTTTATTGTGCACACCTAGTATTTGTGATCGTATTTTCTCCGTTTTCGGACCCTTAACACAGGAATAACATCCTAATGGGAGCCATCTAGTGTGAAGTTTTAAAGGGGTTGGTATTCTTTATAAGTCAGAATAGCTATGATTCATATAAACTAAACGTCGAGTATTGAGTGTAAATAAATGTTTATTTATTTCAAGAGTCTCGATTTCGTACTTTAATTGTGATGTAAACACGTCAGCGTGGGTAAAACTTTACGATCAGACTAGAAATAATATAAATAATAAATTTTTATGTCGTTCATTATACACAATCACCATCAATAATCCATTGAATTTTAGTACATTTCAGTAGCTTAAGCGCACACAAATCATAAAGGTCAAATAAAGTAGACAATGAAATTCAGAGATTTATAGATGCAGTTATAATTAGTTCGTTAGAAATGCCTCCGTAATATAAGTTTACGTCAATTTACTATCGTTTAACTTCAAAGTCAGATGACCGTTCATAAATAATGTTGATCTTTATGTGTCCAAGGATATATAAATGTACAATAAACAATCTTACGATATCTTTACGAAATAATTCATGCTCATTTGGTACTAAGAGTCATTTGATATAAAAAAAAAAAACAATACACGAATCTAGAAGGAATGACAAAGTAATTATTTTTGATATAACACACATGTCTATACCTACATCAATATAAATGAACCGACAAAACATATGTAACTATGTACGCACACAACTTACACATGTCTGCACTAAGTTAGATAGGTTTTTTTCGTTATTTTCTGAATAAGGCTTGTATGAAAGAAAATTTTATATAAATGGACATATTCCCAAAAATTAGCGGCACGAAGCTTCGCACAGTTGCAAAAACTATCAGTGTTCCTCTACTATATTATGCATGCACTATACATATAAACATTTCTCCGGAATCACTCTATTTACTAAAGAAAACCGCATCAAATTCCGTTGCGTAGTTTTAAAGATCTAAGCATACAGACAACGGGAAGCGACTTTGTTTTATACTATGTAATCATATAAAATTCTCGTGTCGTAATGTTAGTTACCATACTCCTCCGAAACGGCTTAACCGATTGTTATTAAATTTTGTATGCATATCAGGTAGGTTTGATAGGTTGTCAGGTAGGTTGATTGATCAGGATATTTTATTACATAATAAAAAAATTGGCGGTACGAAGTAGCGCAATCATTCAGTCCATAACTTTATTAAGCTTCTAATATTTCTTTTTTCTTTAGCAAAATATTTTTCTTTTTGAAAATATGCAGATGACAAACAAATTCAAGGAATGTAACGATTATTACAATTTACGCGTTTGACGTTACGCAAGACAGGACGATTCCTGTCCAGCCAGCTAGTATATAAATACATTCTTATCGATATTTATTTACAATGCGAAATATATCAAAAGATGCATTTATTCCATGTATATAGTTATCTATCATCTCTATATATCCAGGTGGACGAATCCAACTTTACAGAACAAAAAATAAAAAAAATCATTACAAACTATATTCAAGCAAATGAAATATTGCCGCTATATATCAGACCGTTTCTTATTTATAGCTTCGAAGATAAGTTAATTATCGCTGTCAAACATATTCTCCGTAATAGATATATTTAAACGTTTAACTTATATCTAAAGAAATATTATTTAAGAAAATGTCAAGCTTCGTAAAGTTCATTTAAGGTGCACACACACAGTTCATTTTGTCAGACGCGATACAAAATATTCTGCGATCGGGTTTCACAGTCTGATAAAGATTTATGATCACAATATTGAATATTTTAGAACCAACTTTGTAATCTGTGTATAAACTTTTCTCATTAAAAAATTATTTCTCGAATATAAAGTCGGTTGCAGCAGTTATAAATATAGTTAAAGGCTATCTTTTTTTACACATTTAATATATTACAACAACTACGCAACTTATGTTATCATATCGGCCATCGTTAAGAGGGGCCGTTAAGGATGGGCCATAGGCCATTTCAAAATGTAGTATATTTAATTGTTAGTTTTAAAATAACTTTATTTTTCATACTTATTTTGGTTTGATGTTGATTATATTGAAAACTAATTTTAATGGAAATATGAAATAATGAAGTAATGTGAAGGATAATTTATAGGTGTATAATTCCAAAATACGCGACATCACACTCGGTAGGTGGGAGTCAAATAATCGTGTTTTTTTTAATATATATATGTACAACTAGGTCGGCAAACAAACGTATGGCTCACTCGATGGTAAGCGATTACCGTAGCTTATAGACGTCTGCAACACCAGAAGCATTGCAAGCGCATTGGCGACCCTATCTCCAATTCCTTCCAGGAGCTCAAGTCACCTAGTCAACAGGAACACAACACGACTGCTTAAAAGCAGTTTTAGCTGTGATCTTCTGTAAGGAAATTTCCTACTGTGTCTTACCTCTAATTTATTATAATACATAATATATATACCTATAATTTATATACCTATAATTTATATACCTATTATTTACCTTCATAAATACAGCAATTTATGTATTTTATCGACTGGACCCTTAAGATACCGAGTAAAAATTTTTAAAAGCACCAATGTAAAATTAGTTGACAATGTTTATATTAATTACGTAATTTAATAATAAACTGTGTGTGTAAAACCAATATTTTAGTGGCTGAAGCAGGATGCAATGTAATTGTATTTTGTTTATTCATTTATATGTCGCATGGCTTTATTGCCATTATGCATCTGTCTTTATATTTTATATAAAACGATTTAATTTAATTAAGTAAAAAATAACAGTAACAAAATGTTAAAAGGTATAAAGTTTTTGTTTATTTTACTTATGAAACTAATAGAATATACATAAGACGTAGTAAATTAAAAAAAAAAAAGATAGTTTTTCTAGACTTTATTGCCAGTTGCTTTTAGCTGACTTTTTATCCTGCTTTGTAGTGGTTAATTGATAACTACGAAATAATGTTTTCTGAAGCACTTCTTTATATCTAATTAAATGAAGTCTGTACCTATATATTGTTATTTTTATAATAAGTCTTTACTTCATTTTATATGACATTTTATTTTTCTATTTTTTTTTTTATTTCTTACATCTCTTTTATTTCAAGGTGGATAATGGAATATCTAGATCATGTAACAAATAGTTATGTTATGTTAGTTTATAACCCTAGATCTATAAACTTGATAAGGATGTACGCCGAAATTCATGTGTATGGATTGTGCTGGATGACGATTGCGGAAAATCAGGATGTCTGGCGCGAATTTGGGGAGGCCTATGACCAACAGTGGACTGCAAAAAGCTGAACTAAATTTTGAACTAAAATGTTATGTGAAATAATACACTTACTGTATATACTTTATATATTAAAGAAAGAAATTTAATAGAAATATATGTTTTGAATACGTTTCACTTCTTAACTGAATTTTCGTATTTGACCTCCATGTTCTATTCAGACAGAATTGTCTTGATCAAGACCTGTCAAAAAATTATGTATCTACTAGTATTATCTATACTAGTATTATAAAGAGGTAAAGTTTCTAACTTTGTTTGTTAGTAGGGGGTAATCTTCGCAAATACTGATCCGATCACGAAAATTCTTTCACGAACAGAAAGGTACGCTATTCTGGAGTGACATAGGCTATATTTTATTGTGATTGAACAAAAAATTCAGTGAAAAATGTTATCTAATATATAAAATTCTCGTGTCGCGGTATTTGTAGTTAAACTCCTCCGAAACAGCTTGACCGATTCTCATGAAATTTTGTGTGCATATTGGGTAGGTCTGAGTATCGAACAACATCTATTTTTCATCCCCCTAAGTTACGGGGGTTAATAACATATATGGCAAAACAACGTTTGCGGGGTCAGCTAGTAATTATAGTAAATCTAATCAATTTATAAACTAATTTCCCATTTATTGTTTACATTCCCTTGCAAATGTAATGTTCACGTACCTTAAATGTAACTTAATATGAGTTATATCGCAAAAGATTAAAATATACGTAAATGATATAAAAGTAAAATAAATAATAATAAAATACGTTAAAGGTCTCTCGTGTATTCTAGTTCGCACAAACGATACAAAATTGACAATTACGTTTACATTTCAAAAAGAAATAAAAGAAGCCGATCTATGTTTAAAAATTATCCGTCAATCATTTGTATTTTAAAACAAACAGCCCATCATTTAACTCTGATTAAAGTTGATAGCATGTCTATGTCAATGATAATAACACCAATCAACTAATCGCTAATGTCGAGAAAATTTCCGATGATTCTGGATTGTTTATAATTTTCGAGTAATTGTACGCGAACGAGTCGAGTTGATTGTACGTACACACCTGCCATTATAATCGTGTTTGTTTTAACAACAGGAGCTCAATACTAATTAAAATACTTTTTACAACGCCGCAATTAACGGTAATGAGCTGTCACGTTCCGGTAAAAAATATTAATAAAATTACAGATAAACATTTGTAACAGTAGTTTAGTTGTCAATTATTGGAAAAAAATAAGGGATTTGGACCGGAATTTCGAAATTATTATTCCGTCCGCGAGGAATAGTAACTTTACATATTCAACTTGATTGTTTAAATTGGCACAACTTTTTTATTTATGAACAGATTGACATGAAATAAACATAAAATGGTAAGCTAAGCTTGCCACATTATATTAGTGAAAACTACGTCTAAATAGGATAAACCGTTTCTGATAGCCGATTAGCGTGCACAAACGCACAGACAAACAGACCAAAATTCTGACAATCGTTGTTTTGAGTGCTATTTGCGTTGATAGAGGTCCAAATAATATTTTTTCGCATATATCATAAATGTGTAGACAGCAACTTGTTACATTTTTATTATATGATATTGGTTCACTTCAGCCTGTAATATCCCACTACTGGGAATAGGCCTCTTTCCCCATGTAGGAGAAGGATCAGAGCTTAATCCACCACGCTGCTCCAATGCGGGTTGACGGATGTATTCTCTACTATGAGTAACGATCGCTATCAGTATGTATATACATACTGATAGCGATCGTAAGATAAAATTCGTGATGATAAGGTAAAATTCTTTAACCACGAGTTAGGTAACATTATTTGGTAATTAATTAAAATGAAAAAAAAATGTTTATAAGTATATCCTATATTTTTTGGTATTATAGAAACACTTGAAAAAAAAAGAAGTAAGCATTATAATATAAGTCTGACATATCTGCGAATGTGCTATCGCAACTCTAAACCAGACCAGGTCTTCAAATATCCGCAGCTGTTTTGTAAGTTGTAAAGCCTAAAAAACTTAGAGGTCTTATGACGGTTTCTGCTATTGTAACCAAGCTTCCTTGATTTAATGCTGAGGGCCACTCGAAAACCTACGAAATACCCAACGTTTCACCAAATTACAAAACGATGTAATTTATAGTGTTCTCTAGTATTTACGCGAATTTCACTCATTATAATGAAACAACTTTTTCGGATTTTATCGCAGTTTATTAAGTTTTTTGTTGAATATCATATCAAAAATTGACCGCTCCAGCGGGGTTCGAACCCGCGTCTCCGACTGACCGTGTCGGCGCTCTAGCCAATTAAGCTATGGAACGATATACCCGCTAGATCGAAATTTTTGATATGATGATTTTTATATTCGGTTTAAGCGAACCGTGGCGCCGTCTATAGTGAGTTCTTAACAGAAACCCGTAACTATTCAAAGTTTCATACTACAATGAAAATCTTTGATAGGAGACGACACCATGCTATTTTTAATATCTACGATTTTATTTTTGTGTTACCCACACAAAAATAAAATCGTAGATATTAAGTTTTTTGTTGCTGTAAAGTATCCGAGCGGTCTCAAAAGTTGAAATCGCCCTGATGATTGCCAACCTTCGCAAGGAGACGGCACCTTAAGAAGAGGAAAGTATCCGAAACGTCAGGCATCTAAAAAACTTAATAAACCGCGACAAAATCCGAAAATTTTCTTTCATTATAATGTGTAATTTATAACTTAAGTATTTATAATTTTTGTATTTAATAAATCTGTGTTATATTATAATAATACAACAATGGTTAAATCCCACTAACGAACTTATAAAGGACCCCGTATAAATGTTGCTAATGGCAGGATATGAGATAAGAAAAATGTGTCCATATAAATCAAATAGATAAATCAAGAATTACTGTTCTGTTAAAGTAGTGACGAAAACTGACAAGCGCATAATTGAATAGAGGCTAAAATTTTAATGATCATGCAATCGTTATTTGTAACAATCGATAAACACCAAACCACATGTAATTTATTTATGCAACTAGGTCGGTCAAACAAGAGTACGGCTCATCTAAAATAGTAAGCGATTACCGTAGCTTAGACGCTTGTAACACCAGAAGCATCTCAAGCGTGTTGACAGTCTTACCCCCAATCCTCCCGAGGATCTCTGATTCATGTACTGTACAAACCCTGATAAAGCGTGGAAAATTCTTAAAAAAAAAGTAAAGAATATTTGGATTTCCTTCTTTAAGTTTATAAAATAAAAATTCAATAACTTGTAAGGCACGACACGTTTATAGTTTTTTATGTCGATGTTAGATATGCTTAATCACTATCTTCTGGATTAAAATCAATGGAGTATGAAATGGAAATGAATCGAACCCATACTTATTTATGTCTCTTACCCGATTCAATAAATACTTGTTTTAATTATAATAGTGATTGCGTGTATATTATTATATCTACTTCGCAGCATTTTATATTTTAATTATTTGCTTGTAAGTCCATTGGACTGGGATAATTGGATCCATTGGATTGGAATCCCGAATTTTATTTACTAAAAAATGTGAATTACACATTAAGAAAAATTGAATATTGTATTACACACACGTGGAACTTTACGTAGGAAAACTAGTTGTCATATTTCTTTTCTCTGCTATTCACTTCCAATTTTTAAGACCACTTTATTTTTTACGATACTTTACAAATGTGTGTACTATAAATCGTACACAGTATAAAAATACATAGAAATGGTCTATTAAAACCTTTTTATTTACTTATATTTCATTATATCCATATACATATTCATTTACATTGGGTATAGAATAAAAAATAAAAAATTAGATAATTACAATCGTAAACAAGATAATCTCTATTTTATTAAAATCAAGTTACTAGTAAATTATACAAATATTAATTTGTCAAACCAAGTTATACAAAATTACGAACATTCACAAAGTTACAAGTACAACTCATTGCAAGAAACATTTCTCAAGAACGAATATATCTCCAGAAGAAAAAGTGATTTAGATGATATAGTACAAAAGTAAACAAACATCAATAGGAACCATTAATCTGTACACAATTTAATTCAAAGATCAATACATCACGATCGCCATCTCCTCTACAATATCGAGTTAATTTCATATCGATATTCGATAAGAGGAACAACACTAACGTGCTCTGAGAGGTTTTGTTTTGGCCCAAGCTAAGAGATGTTTTACAACAGCATATTTTCAATTTTGTCACACAATTGTGCTTCAAGAGCAACATTTCTAAAACCCTTACATAAAACTGAAATATTAACAAAATAGAGAAATAAACAGTAAACAGAGTAAGAAAGTACAGAAACTGGCGGAAAGGGTGATTGAATATTTATTTGCTAACTAGGCACCTTAGATGTCAGTCATATATAGTAAGAGAAATATCAATACACTCTGAGAAAGTATCTCAGCTGCTTCACTAACATCTTGCAAATTGTTTCAGTAGAAGATTTCGTATAATTACTTATTTATTTATTTATTGATACTTTATGGCCCAATGCATTAAATAATTGCACAAAAGGCGGGCTTAATGGTAAAAGCATTCTATATATTATCTAATCTATAATAATATAATATATATAAAAGCGAAAGGTCACTCACTCATCACGAAATCTCCGAAACTATAACACCTACAAACTTGAAATTTGGCAAGTAGGTTCCTTATAAGACGTAAGCATCCGCTAAGAACGGATTTTACGAAACTCGCCCCCTAAGGGGGTAAAACGGGGGGTGGAAGTTTGTATGAAAGTCCTATGTTTTTGAAGTTAGAGACTTGAAATTTAAAATGTAAGCTCTATAGATGGTGAAAAGGTGGCCAAATAACATATCTTTAGAAATCAACCCCCTTTTGGGGATAAAACGGGGGATGGTACGCTGACTCACTCATCACGAAATCTCCGAAACTATAATAGCTACAAACTTGAAATTTAGCAAGTAGGCTCCTTATAGGTTGTAGACATTCGATAAGAACGGATTTTACGAAACTCGACCCCTAAGGGGGTAAAACGGGGGTTGGAAGTTTGTGTGAAAGTCCCATGTTTTTGAAGTAAGAGACTTCAAATTTAAAATGTATGCATTATAGATGATGAGAAGGTGTCCAAATAATGTGTCTTTAGAAATCAACTCCCTTTTGGGGTTAAAACGGGGGATGGTAGGTTTACTCGCTCATCACGAAATCTCCGAAACTATAAAACCTACAAACTTGAAATTTGGCAGATAGGCTCCTTTTAGGGCTTAAACATTCGCTAAGAATGAGTTTTACGAAACTCGACCCCTAAGGGGGTAAAACGGGGGTTGGAAGTTTGTATGAAAGTCCTATGTTTTTGAAGTAAGAGATTTGAAATTTAAAATATATGCTCTATAGATGGTGAGAAATGTATCTTTAGAAATCAACCCCTTTTTGGGGTTAAAACGGGGGATGGTACGTTGACTCACTGATCACGAAATATCCGAAACTATAACACCTACAAACTTGAAATTTGGCAGGAAGGCTTCTTATAGGGCGTAGAGATCCGCCAAGAACGGATTTTACGAAAATCGACCCCTAAGGGGGTAAAACGGGGGTTGGAAGTTTGTATGAAAGTCCTATGTTTTAGGAGTAAAAGAAATTTAAAATCTATGCTCTATAGATAGCGAGAAGGTGTCCAAATAATGCATCGTAATCTATATATATAAAAGAGAAAGGTCACTGACTCACTCATCACGAGAACTTAATAACCGCTGGATGGTCCATCCATCCAGGATGGACAAAGACGAGGCAGGGAGGTAGATTATAGTTAGTTGACGTCCGCTAAGAACGGATTTTGCGATATTCCACCGCTAAGAGGGTTTAATTAGGGTTGATAGTTTGTATGAAACATATACAGCCTGAAAATAAAACTAAAAATGTGGTGTATAGAGAGGTTTTATAAAAATGACTATTAAATTATACTAAATTGTGCCTTTTAAAAAGTTAGTCAGTTTGATAAGCATTTCAAGTGACTGAAATAAAAAAATAATTTGCGTTAAACATCTTAATAGTAATGCATATCTTCATAACCACGCGGACGTAGTCGCAGGCGACAGTTAGTGTATTATAAAACAAAGTCCTCAAAAGTATATGTGAAAGATTCCTTCAAAATCTACTGAACGGATTTTCATGCGATTTCACCAATGGAGAGAGGGCTTGGAGAGAAAGGTTTACGGAACGGCTAAGCCGATTTCGATAATAGTTTCACTGGAAGTTTGTCGGGAAAACTTTGTGACACACTGATTTCTACGCGGGCGAAGCCGCGGGCACAGCTAGTATATAATATTCTCGTGTCGCGGGTTTGTAGTTAAACTCCTCCGAAACGGCTTGACCGATTCTCATGAAATTTTATGTGCATATTGGGTAGGTCTGAGAATTGAACAACATCTATTTTTCATCCCCCTGAATATTAAGGGTAGTCCACCCCAATTCTTTTTTTTAATTTTTAGATAAATTATTTATTTTTTATTTTATTATGATTTAGCGTTGAAAAATACATACAACCCTAAATTTTCACCCTTCTACCACCAACCCCTATTTTTAAATAGCGTTTAGCGGCAAGACAACGTTTGCCGAGTCGGCTAGAGTATATATATAAAATATATTTATACTTATAAGCAATACACAACACTACTCTTTATTTTTTTATTTAAAACATAAGTCGCTTCAGCTCTTTACTCAAAAATACTCGTTAAGCAAATGCCTACTCTCAGTAACAGTGATTGATCGAACGGACACGCCCGCGTAAAGTGCGTGTCAACGCAAATTAACCGCTACTTAGGAACCGTTCCTGACAACCTGCTCCTAGGCACACGCTTAGATATAAAAGATATAGTGTGTAATTGCCCTGTTATATTTAAATGCACATCCGCTTCTGTATTTTGATTTTTGTTTTTTTTTTTGTTTTAATGAAGTGCGCTAACGTGAAGAAAGCTTCGTGCCTCGAGAGAAATTCATAGATATGATTTTCTAAGTCATTATCTTTTAAAAGTTCAATAAAATTTTCTTTTTTAATGTATAATATGATTCAGTAATGAAAATATAATTAGCTTAACCCAATGTTAGTACGATACAACGATACGATTACGCCTATAACATCCCACCGTTGGCGTGCTGGGCTTAGGCCTATTTCTCCATGTAAAAGGAAGAATCGGAGCTTAAATCAACCACACTTTTCGAGTAATGCTCGCTATCAGGTGTATATGATAAAAAGCGGGGCCAACTCAGAAGCGCGGTGGGGATGCCCACAAGGATAGACGTCAATACCGGAAAGAAATATTTGTACAAACACACCCATCCCGAGCGGGAATCGAACCTGCAAACCGCTGGTGTTTAGGTACCTGGCAAACACACAATTACACCAGAGCGATCGTTATGCATAGTAGTTACAATTTAATTCAATGAAACCACATCTTACTTTTGTAGGGCTACGAGCCATTTTAATCTATATCTGATATTATAAAGTTGAAGAGTTTGTTTGTGTGTTTGCTTGTACGCGCTAATCTCAGGAACTACTGGCGAAATTCGGAATATTCTTTCAGTGTTAGATAGCCCATTTATATATGAAGGCTATAGGCTACATAATAGTTTACGTCTTTTTTTTCTTAAATTAACGTAGGTGAAATAACGGGGTATATCTAGTGACATAATATAACTTTTAAGGTGTACACAACTGGATATAGAAGTAGTTGAATCGAGACTCTAAGCAATTATTTAAATTAATTATAGCAACTTTATTTGGACTTTTTTTTTGTTGATTCTACGCTTCATCGTTAACGTATTTTTATTTCCAACCGCAGGTAGGTTATTGCGTTGTTCTAATTATTGATGTAAGATGTTCGTTTATTACAAAGCCATACATTATTTTAACGTTACATTACATTACATGTACATAATTGTAGACTTTTTAAATCATGCGGGCAAAAAAGGTAATTAGTTCCGACATGTACTTAAATTATATGACGCCTTAATCTTTTTTTTGTATTATTGTAAATTGCAACAACAACATTTCATTTTACGTTTACAATAATAGGGAAGGTGTAGCTATAAACAGTTTCACACATTTAATTGATCTTATAAAATGTAATAGCATCTCAAAAATTCCATCAAATTAAGTACAAAATAGCTTTTAAAACTTTTTTTTTCAACTATCCTCGTTTAGATATCCGAATAAAATTCACTTAATGTTAGTGTATGCCTACGAAAGTGTGGTATAAAATACGGCATTCGAAGCTGAAATCGCTCGGCAATTGTTTCAAGAAATATGCGTCGTTTCACCTTATTCAGCTTTACATTTTACAACGATTTAAAACTCGTTAGTTTCTGTTATAACAATGAACAATCGAAATAATTAGACGGCCATAACTAGAATAAGTATTGTTAATAAGGTTTCCCCTTTTACTACCTGCGACGCTTGTACGTGAAAATGACAACAATGTACGTAGAACATTGCTATTATTTTAGTGTTAAACTATTCGTATCACTTCACAGGACAGGATAGGCTCTTTAGCCAAATTGATACACTTGTACTTAAAAGTCATATAAATCTAACGGAAAACGCTCCCGACTAGAACAAAGGCCTAAAAAAAATCACGTATTTATTTACTACGTCTAAATCATACTAATATCGTAAATACAATTTTTTTAAACGACGAGGGTGGCACACAAGCAACCTTATAATATGAACGCTTGCAGCACCAGAAGTATTGCAAGCGCGTAACTGACTGCCTCTAAACCTGCTACTACCGGCAGAAGCAATTGCGATCTTACTCATTACAGGAACACTATATTGCTATATTCTTCTGTAATATTAAGGTACTTTTCCTGTTGGGCTTCTCCAGATTTTAAACATCACACACACATTCCGTGCTGTACTAATGTGATAATGAGGATGGATGAATGTTCGTTACTCATTCAAGCAAACTACTCAACTGATTGTAAAGAAACTTGGTACGTAGCTAGAGATTCAAAAAAATATATCGACTACATTTTATCTTGACATTCGTCACACACCGACAAAAGGAGCAGAACGCGGTCGATTAAAAAAGCGAGCCATATTAAAAAAAAAATTGCCTTAGTAAAGACTTAACTGTAAAAATATCTGTGTCTGAACACCGAACACGAAACAGTTTCGAGACATATTTTTTACTAAGAGATTGTTACAGCTGTCACAGTTACGCTCATGAAATACTTTTAAGGATAAATACTTAAATAATTACTTTGCACTAAAAATTCCTAGCTTTAGACCTTTTTTATCCATTTAGTCTTTTATAGTTCGTAGCTTAATAGTCTTTTATAAAAATAAAATTTAGAATATAACAATATAATAAATATTTATTTCATCGCCTATTAGAGAACAAATGGGTAAACGGAAGGACTATTTTAAAACGATAGAAACGGTTTTCTATCGTTTTAAAATAGTCCTAATAACGGTTTATTAGAGTAGATTTTTTGTTTGTATACACTTAGAACGTTTAAGATTTGTTACGTAATATTTACCTTACAAAATATTTTTATTGCTTTTTTACTGACAAAAAAATATTTAAAATTCATTTACATTTAAAAATAAATATTTTTTAATCTGAGTTTTTTTTTTTTATTTTTTTACTAATTTTAGCGACTAATCTAAAATTGATAATTGTGTTTTGACTTCAATTTACATCGACAGCCACTAAAAAGCTATGAGGTAACACACATAAAAATACAGTCAAATTGAAAACATCCTCCTTCTTTGAAGTCAATTAAAAAAAAAACAAATAGAATTAAATAGTGTTAAATTTAAATTGTATGGTCAGAATGCAGCGGATAACCAGTTTTAGGTATCTCGGGCACATTGTAACGGATAATCTGACCGATGACGCTGATCTGGAGCGAGAGTGCAGGGCACTGGCGGTCCGAGGGAATATGACAGCCCGTAGATTCGCACGATACCCTCTTCCATTAAAAATTACTTTTTTAAGGTATACTGTCTTTTTTTACACAAGCAGCCTATGAGTAAGTCATAGTCGTCGAGCAGCCAGAGTCCTGCGTGTTCAGTATAACAACATCTTTAGGGTGCTGCTGGGGCTGCCTCCATATGGTTCGGCATCGCTTATGTTTGCTGAAGCTCATACAGATTACTATCAAGCAATAAACGGAAAAAAGGCTATTATTTAAGTCCACCTGCCCTACACCCCCCCCCCTCCCCCCACCTATTCTTTAGGACGATTGAGATACAGCAGCAATGGCTTCCTTAAAATGCTCGCTTCACAGACAGACTGCCCGATCCAACATAGGTTGATATATTTAGTAATAGGGCAACACTGACTTATTGTTCTTTTTTTATTTGACATTGTAATATTTTTATTTTTATTTATTTACTCTTTATTGTACACCACAATATGCAAATACAAAATATTAATAATACAGACAACTTACAAGAAGCGGTCTTATGGCTAGTTAGCAATTTCTTCCAGGCAACCCGAAAAAGGATTGAGTATTATTTATTTGAAGATCGGGTAGGTGGTGCAGTTATATTATAATAAACGTAATATGCTTTTATTAATTTTATTATTTTGAACGTTTTAACATTTGTTTTAATTAATTATTTTAGTTTGATGGGTTGACATATCATTTGCTAATTACTGCCATTAAAAATATATTTAATTTAATCTGTATAATTTTATGTATGTATTTTGATTTCGATTTCTAATACATTTTTTATTATGCTTGTTTCTGTTTTTTGTTGTTACTAAGCCAAATATTTTGTCTACTGTTTATTCATTCTATGGAGAATGTCTAAAATAAACGTATTATAATTAATATTTAAATAATTAAAGATTTTTGAGACAACATAATTTCATACAAAAACATATTCACCAAGAGTGTAGTAAAAAGACAAGACATGTGCAATATTAAAATTATCCCTCCTAAAATGTAGACAAAAACAGATAAAAAAATATTTAACTTATCTTCTTACAACTCTATAACTTCTAAATTTAAAATGCACTTTTCGTTACTGATAAATGTTATTGATATACCTTTTGTAATAAATCAACATTATATTTCACTCATAAGCAAAAATCAATTGGAGAATTATATAAAACCTTAAGCCAACATATCAATATTTGATTTAATGTTATTTGATAAGTTCTGTTTACAACCGAGGAGAATACAATTATACAATATCTCTCAAAACCCTCGCCGTCCATAACCGCCTAATACGGTAAAGCTTAACAATCAGTAAAGCCTATCGTTTAGATTTCAATAAGCGTGAAGGAAACAATATTAATATCTATACTGGATCTCGAAATTTTAGAAAGGAAATACATACTTTTTTGTTGCAATCACAGATTAAAAAAGTATATATATTTATATTTATTTATGGTAAATGTATCTACGTTAGAACTATTTACAAAAGTAAAGGAATGCTTTTTACAAGAATTGGAAATAAATGTAGAAGAATGGGAAATAAACAAAATACACCGTATTGGAAACATACAAAAAAGTGGAAAACAGAGGCCTGTACTCCTTTCTTTTGTAAGCGGATGGAAAAAGAGGGAAATGATGGAAAACAAAAAGAAACTAAAGAATATATATATTGCAGAAGACTACTCCAAGGAAACACTAGAAAAAAGAAAGGCACTACAACCTCAGCTTATAGAGGAAAGGAAAAAAGGAAATTTAGCCATCATTAAATATGATAAATTAATTGTTAAAAGAAACACTATAAAGGAGAAGAGGAAAAGGCAGACACCTACCCCTCCTGAAACGGATGCACAACCGAGGAAACAAAAGACATTAAACACTTTGTCCAACAAGAGAATTAACGCATTTGATAAAATGAAAGGTCGATCGCTATCCTTTACTGGAAACCTAGACGCTGAAGAACAATAACAACTAAACACTGGTCACCGGAAACAGCAAACAAATAATAAACAGAACAAAGTAATTGACAATAAAGAAACAAATATCTCTCCCCCAAGACGACTGGTCCTCGTGGGGGGAAAAGACCACAACCCTCCAACAACACAAGATAAGAATAGCAAAAACAAGCGTCGAAAACCAAAAGTTCCAAAACTTTATATAGCAGCCCTTAATGTACTCACATTGAAAAACGAGGAAAATCTGGTAGAACTCGGCCTGAGTGAAGTAAGGCGAACGGGAGAAAGAATTATTTCTTACCCAGATTTCCTCTTATATTATATAGGAACGACTCCAGGTCACCATGGTGTTGGATTTATCATCAAAAGACACCTACTAAATTACGTGGAGAGCTTCATTGGAATATCAGAACGCATAGCTTTGATTAATCTTAAGCTACCGGGATACGAAGATCCATGGTCCATTATACAAGTATACTCGCCTACAGAACAATACGATTCAGGATCAATAGATTCATTCTACCTAGAACTAAATAAAACAATCCAAAACCATACTTACAAGAATTTTATTTTAATGGGAGACTTCAACGGCCAAATTGGAGTTCAACAACTAGAAGAAAACACAGTTCTAGGACCTTTTGTATATCGAAAAAAGACCAGAAGTAAAAACGGAGAAAAGCTTATATATTTTGCTCAGGAAAATTGTTTGAAAGCTTTAAACACAATGTTCAAAAAGAAAAAAAAGAAAATGTGGACCTGGATATCGCCAGACGGAAAAACAAAAAATGAAATAGATTTCATAATGACAAATAAAAGCAGATACTTTTCAAATATTACAGTAATAAGTAATTTTAACTTCAATACCAACCATCGGATGATTCGAGCAGAGCTAATGACAATCCCGCCAAAGAACCCAAGACCTAGAAATAATACAATAAATAGAAAACCTAATAAATACCAAACAGCCCAAATAGGCAATTATATAATATCAAAACTTACAAATTATGAACAAGACACAACAAATATGAAGTTGCAAGAAAAATATAACTGGTTAGAAAGAACAATCAAAACATCTATTCAGCAAGTGACTTGTAGCAAAGACCTATCTAACAAGTGGATGACTACAAACACTATGAACCTTCTGAATCAAAGAGCTGACTTAATCAAGGGAAAGAATACTAACGATAGTCGAGAGCAAATAGCAAAATTGAGCAAAGAAATAAAAACAAGAATAAGAAAAGACAGAATACAGAGTAGAATGGAAACAATTGAAAGGCATATTTTACAGACAAGTGGAATAAAAAAGGCATATAAAGAGTTAACAAACAAAAAGGACTGGATCATACAGATGAAACATAACAATGGATTAAAGGAGAAGCGAAGGCAAGGAATATTAGGAATCGCTACATCATACTACAAGGAACTATATCAAAGTACTGCAGAGGTAAAAGGAATAGAACTGTTGGACGTCTCACCTGTACCCAGTATCATGCAAGAAGAAATAGAATTTGCTTTGGAAACCCAAAAAAATGATAAAGCTCCTAGACCTGACGGAATAAGCAACGAAATATTAAAACAAGTAAAACGTACAATAATACCTATTCTTAGAGAAATTTTCAATGAGATCATCAAAATGGAAATAATTCCACAGCAATGGACTAAATCTAATATAATCCTTCTGTATAAAAAAGGCGATGAGTACGATATCGGAAATTATCGGCCCATAAGTTTGATGTCCAATCTATATAAAATATTTGCAAAGATCATACTCAAACGAATGGAAAGAAAACTTGACGAACAACAGCCAATAGAACAGGCAGGTTTTAGGAAAGACTACTCAGTACTTGATCATATCCATGTTGCTAGACAAATCATTGAGAAATACACGGAACATCAACTTATATACTATTTGGCATTTTTCGACTACAGTAAAGCATTTGACTCGTTGATACATGCAAACATCTGGGAGGCATTAAAAGAACAAGGGATAGAACAGAAATATATAAGACTGATCAGAAACGTATACCAAAATAGCTCAGCGTGCATTCAGCTAGAAAAGAAAGGAGATTCATTTAAGATTAAAAAAGGAGTAAGACAAGGAGATCCTCTCTCTCCAAAACTTTTCTCTGTTTTAGAAATGATTTTCAGAAAGTTCGACTGGGAAAATCTGGGCTTAAAATTCGACGGCCGCACGCTAACACACTTAAGATTTGCTGATGATATTGTGTTATTCGCAAAAACGCCAGGTGACCTACATATAATGTTAAACGAATTAGCATATGAGAGTGAAAAAGTAGGACTAAAATTGAATCCCGAGAAAACAAAAGTTATGAGTAATGGATATAAAAGAGGTATAAATGTAGGTGAGTCACAAATCAGTTATGTAGACGAATATATATACCTCAGCCAGCTCAGTCAGCTAATATCACCTAATGATAATATAAACAAAGAAATCGAAAGAAGGATAGCAAACAGTTGGAAAAGGTATTGGGATCTAAAAGTAGTCATGAAAGACAAAAACGTAGATATAACAATAAAAAGTAAACTTTTTAATGCCTGTATCTTACCAATTTTAATGTATGGAAGCCAAACATGGGCCATAACAAAAAACACAATGGACAGAATTGCTATTTGCCAACGAGCAATGGAGAGAAATATGATAGGAGTAAAAAAGGGGGAAAGAAAGCGAAATATCGAGATTAGGAAAAAAACCAGGATACAGGACGTCGCCATAAAAATAAAAAGACTAAAATGGAAGTGGTCGGGACACACGATTAGAGGAAAGGACAAGTGGAGCAAAATAGTTACACAATGGTACCCAAGGGAAGGTAAAAGAAAAAGAGGTAGACAACAAAAAAGGTGGGATGATGATATCAGACAGGTTGTAGGTACAACATGGAGTAGGGTGGCCAGAGAGAGATTAGAATGGAATAGGTTGGAGGAGGCCTTTGTCGATTGGCAAACGGACTTACAGAAAATTAAAAAACGTCATATGTGTGAATAATTTTAACATAATTGTAAATTTAATGTCCGAATAAAGGCTTTTTTATTTTATTTTTTTATTTTTTTTTATGTTAAATGTAGTTAAGTTTCTTGCAGATATAATACCCTAAAAGAAATAATTTTAATCTAAGTAATGCCAGCAAAACAGAAGATGTATCTTCTGATATCTGCTATTGCAGCATTATGGGATAACAATAACTGAAGTAGAGCACAGCAGGAAATATCCTGCTCAAAGTTGGAGCAGCCTAACTGGGGAAGTATCTCGACCTCACAGAAGATCACAGCTAAATAATACTGCTTTCAAGCAGTGTTGTGTTCCTGTGGTGAGTAAGGTAACCAGATCCCAGGGATTAGGGGTAGGGTTGGCAACGCGCTTGCGATACTTGTAGTAATGAAGAGGTCTATTAGCTACGGTAACCGCTTACCATCAGGTGGACCGTACGCGTGATTGCCGACCTAGTTATATAAAAAAAAGAGTAGTAAAATGAGACGAATGTAGACAAAGGAGAATGGAATTACGACTCTCTTCTTCTGCAAATAAAAAGAGCTAAAGTAAGATTATTTATTAAGATTTCGAATTACTAATCTCCTCAAAGAAAATAATATATCAATTTTATCTCTCTCGTGTCTCAAATTCTCCAAGACCTGTAAAATTTATTCAGTTATTTTCAACTATTTTATACGTTTGCAATGTACATACCATTTAGTTAATTAAATTTTATGGATATTAAAATGCATTGATATTATAATTAATAATAAACATTAAAATAGCGTCCTTTAATTTGTTAGAAGATTTATGGGTTATAGAAGTCGTTGAACTAGATTTACAACTACAACATTCATCTTAATTCTAGATATTGTGAATCAACTAGTTAACGCCAGCGGCCATCATCTATAACAGTTTTGGTTTGTCAGTCATAATTTTACTTGTTTTAAAAATTCATTGAACATTATCTTTATATATTATACAATCCCAGAATGACAGAAATTCCTACAAACTTTTCCATTTTTCCTAGTAAACTACAAAGTTTGACATAAATATTAAAAAAAATCCAGTTAAATGTTTAGTTATTTAATATAATTTAAATATAATAATATTATACGTAAAAATATTACGTTATACTATTCTAAGGAATTATCTGTTAAAGTTTTTCAAATCAAATTTAAATTCAGATTCTTCAGATTTTTCTTAATATTTATTAAATTATTTATTTTTTTAATTATAAATATACAATTATTGTAGGAATAATATCACTCAGCAAATAGGTAACTTGTCCCTACCACTAATGCCTTGACAGAATATAAAGTTTGTAACTGTCAAAAATACTAATGTAATTTGACAGAAAATCAAATGTTAAGAGGGAAAAGGAATCCACGTGTAACAAGCATAAAAAAGAACTGGTAGCTTTTCGATATTGATAAAGACTGAAATACATTATTTCTTTATGGTTTCACTTATAAAATACAGAATACACAAATCTGAAAACGGCATTAAACATACATCATCATCATCATTTCAGCCTTCTTCAGTCCACTGCTGGACATAAGCCTCCACAAGTTCGTGCCAGGAATGGCGCGCCAAGTTCGTGCCAGAAACATACATAAATGTAATGAATAGATCTTTCCAACCACTTTATCATTACAAGTATTGAATACGGCTGACTTTAACACTCAAAACAATGATAGTAAATCAGTGATAGTAATGATGAAAATGCGCTAAGAGAATAAGAGTATATAATATAATCCGTCTCATATTTCAATGTTATATTCGTCCCGCTAACGATTTTATATTATCACTTATATTGTTGCGAGCATCGCCCGGGGCGAGTCGAGAGTTACTACCGAGGAAATGAGTTATACGTACAGAGATACAGCGCACAGCATCACTTGATTCTAATTCAAGGCGGGTTTGATTAACCGACAACACATAAACAGTGATTTAGATCATAAATTCTTTGTATCGAGTAAAATATGCCTGAATGAGACGATATTAGAACGCTTGATATAACCTTTTATGTTTGAACTACGGTGATGGCTTGATGGTGTACTATTTTCATTGCGATCGTAATTAAGTGAATATTTCGTTTGTTTGTTTAAGGGTTATTAACACGCAATTTGAATGTGCGATCCCGCGATCTGAGTATTTAGAAATTTTGCAACGAGCAAACGTGTGTAGAGGCCATACAAATATTTGCCGTACTTTTCCTGCTTGTACTTCTGTATTTTGTATTTCGGTCCACCGTCGAGCGTCCTCTAACCAACTTGCTGAAGTTAACCCTTGTAAGGGGCGATAAGTCGAAGGCGTTCATTAGATTTGTTTTGGTGTGTTTATCTGAAAAAAAAACTTGGAAACTGTAAAAATATTACAGATATAGCACATCTAATCACTCTATCTGAGAGCGTTTAAATCAAACTCAGTCTTAACCAAGGAGGTATATATACGATATACTTACGAAGTATAAAACCTTAACAATGTATGTACGCCCAGTTGTGGGACATTAATAGGTGCTATTTCCGTTTAACTTATTACAAATAGCGCTTAACCACTCCTACTAATTACAAAACGCTCTTTGTATTCTATCCAATTAAACCTTATTATAATTACACCTATAGTATCATTGAGTGCTTTTAACATGGAAATTTCATTAGTGGCATTTAAACTGGAGTAGTCATTTGATCCAGGAATTGCATTTTTTAAATTCCTCAATTTTGCATTGGCAAGTAACTTTTGTCAATAAAACATATAATTATATTGCCCACTAACATTTAAGATTAGTACTTGGCAATTGTTTACTTATATTTAAGTTGTTTGAAGATTCTTTTTCGTGCCGCTCTCGTTACGCATTCACCAGCTAACACCCCAAATCAAGAGTGCGTTAAGAAGTTTTACTTCAAAATATATATTTTATTAAAGAGTTATTAACTTCGAATATTTTTTTATATTATAAATGAACCTGATTAGCACTGTTAGGTTTCTGAATACAAAGCGTAATAACGGAGCTCTACATGCATACACTTTAGGCTTCGCTGTCTGTCTCCATCTGTCTGTCAGTCATTGAACAACATTTTGACAAATAATAGAAATAAAATAAATTTGGAAATATAAAAATAATACATTTACACAAGATAGTTGTATTTTTAAACATTTTTACCGGATTTAAATGAAAACAATTTTTTCGGATTTTATCGCGGTTTATTAAATTTTTTTTGTTTTTTTTTTTTTGATTCCCGACGTTTCGTAATCCCGTCGTTCGACGTGTAAAGTATCCGAAACGTCGGAAATCAAAAAAAAGTTAATAAACTGCGATAAAATCCGAAAAAGTTGTTTTCATTTAAATGAGTAAAATTCGCGTAAACATTAGAAAACAATATTTTTGACGGATTTAAAAATATAAAAAAAAGTCACAATGGTACGGAACATTTTTTGTTTTGTATTATGATTCGCAATTTGAGTTATTCATTCATTTTTTATAGTCTATTTAATATAATTTTATATTTTAACCGCATTAAAAAAGGGAGGAGCTTCTCAATTTGACTTCTTTTTTATATTCAAAACTCTGTCTTTTTACAACCGTCGTTTAAAACTCTTGATATATTTTGACATTTAAACACTATTTTTAAGTTAAGAACACTGAAACAATGGTCAAGATTGTGATGTAAATTTAGTTCACCCCGTGGTCCCTGTAACCTATGTTGGTCATTTGACAGATGGCGGATGGATAGCAGCTAAGTTGCAATTTGTATGCGGCACATAATGAACGCGCGAACTTACTGCTGCGCATCGCGACAGATTTTTAGGATTAAGTCTATAGAGTGGTTGTTACAGTTTTCATGTTTATTGTAATTAAAAAATTGAACTTTTGTGACTTATTATTTAGGAACATTTGTAAGTTAAGTATAAACTTAACTACGTTTTATATTAACGGTATAAATTTTATAGTGATAGGTTTTTCTGCTTTAAACATTTCATAATAAAAGATCAAAAATAAATCAAACAAAATAATAATAATAATAATTCAAACTATTAAGTGAAATAAAAAAACATATGTCTTTATTTATTTTTGTCGACAGTATAAAATTAGATAAATAATTTTTAAAAAAAGTTTACTAGTAATATTTTAGTTTTACAAACGTCATATTATACAGTCGTGTGACTGATATTACGTCACTTACGTTATATATTTTTCTAACGGTTTTAGTATCACATTTTTTTTCAGTTCGGTCGCCCAGCCAAATATCAAGCCTGCTGTAAGGAACTTCGTTCCAATAATTTTTCTTCAATTTATTTTAAAAAGAAATAAATTTGTAAAATTAATACTGTATAAAAAAATTTCAACGCATACCGGCGACTCCTGTCCGAGGCAGCCGAGTTAGTATTTAAATTAAAATAAAACCTAAATATAGGTAATATAGCTAATCGTTGATAATCAGTTACTGTGGTAGATCGTAATTTTACCTTTTTTCAAAAAAAAACGTATAAAAAATAAAAATAAATCAAAAAAATATAGCTTAAAGAAAGGTCAGCTCCACGTCATTTCGCTCGGCGATGTCATCTTCGGCGTGAAGTCCGTCCATTACCAACTATCGCACTTCGTTAGCCCAACACATTCTATCTTCTCGTTACACTAAAGACTATTATAGCTTAAACCGCATTCGATTTCAGTACTGCGTTTGCAGTAATGACTCGAAACGCTATCGGACGATTGTGACCTTTGTGGCGGGCTTCGTTTCAATTGGATGATTTAGCGAACTTGTATGATTTTATCGTTTTAAAAATATGGATGAAAATATACAATTTACTATCTTGTCTGACTATTATTGAAGTAAAACTTCCTTACGCACGCTTGACTTGAAGAGTAAGCTGGTGAATGCGTGATGAGAGCGTTACGAAAAGCGTGATCGGGTGAGGCGAACGAAGCAAGAGAGAGGGTGCGAGCACACATTTTCTTTCACTATATCTCTCATTCCCAGTTACTTTTCGTATATCTAACACACAGTGGAGGTCTATTTTTCAGAAGTTTTACTTCAGTTATGTGGGCTAAAGAACACTCGTTTTTTTTAAATAAATGTATTGTTGTGAAGATAGATTAATATATCTTTTCTTGCAAAATCTAGTGTACCGAATATGAAGACCTGTCATGACCTGAAGATAGCTGAAATCCGAAATAACGAATAGTCATCTAGTATCGAATATTATACAATTAATTACTTATTATAGAAGAACGAGAGAAATATTGCAATAAAAATTAAATTATGTTACTATGAAACTGTAAAAACTGTATACATAAC
This sequence comes from Melitaea cinxia, assembly GCF_905220565.1. Classification (NCBI taxonomy): domain Eukaryota; kingdom Metazoa; phylum Arthropoda; class Insecta; order Lepidoptera; family Nymphalidae; genus Melitaea; species Melitaea cinxia. Next base: position 14,999,193 of record NC_059403.1, read on the forward strand.
TGCTAAACTTAATTACTCAATAATGAATGTCTTTTGTTACACACAATATATTAAGGTTTTTCACTAAAAAATCTAAGGGCATTCGTTTTACGGTAATTTAATTAGAACTTCGAATAGAATTCGTTTAAATTGTAAATTTAATTGTACTAAATATACGGAACACAGTATGAAATAAAAGTGAATAATTTGACTGGTAAAATTTTAATTTTGATTACATCAGAACGTACGAACGAACAGAGTACGAGTTTTTTTCGTAAGTAAAATAAAAAAATTAAACACTAGCTATGTGTTGCGATTTCACAAGCGTTAATTAGAGGAAAAAATAGCCTTCAATGATAAATGGGCTATACAACACAAAAATATTGAGTCGGAGACGCGGGTTCGAATCCTGCTGGAGCGGTCAATTTTTGATATGATATTCAAAAATGTTTACAAAAATATTTTTTCAATTCGAACCGGCAGTTTTTGAGATTAGCGCGTTTAAGCAAACAGATAAACAATTTTTCTGCTTTATACTATTAGTATAGATATGACTGTTATAAAATGAAATAGTCAAAAGGCTAACTGTTACAAAATAAATACTATTTCAAATTTGCTGCATATATAATTAACTATAGACTACACTATTTGGTAAGTTGAAAGCGGAAATGAACTGAGAGACTTTGTAATTAATGTAGTTCCTCGATTAATAATTTACAAAATAAACTAAACCCACCGTATGTTTCTACAAGTGTCAGATAATATAGTGTTTAAAGATTAGTTCCACACCCATTGCAAGTCGCAGCCGATCAGATTGATAAAGTCATAAATGTAGGCGGCGCGCCTGGTTTCATTACTCGGGTCGATCTACATAGCCCACTTATATACACACGCTTTTAATCCTAAAATCTAAATAGTAAAATAAATTACAAAGCCTCGTGACTTCCTCGGACGAAGGGAACACGTGCTAGATTTAGTACTTTGTTAGTTGAGTTTTTTGTTGATTAATTATAAGTTATTGTACGTTATATAGTCTCTATTTTTATTTACATATATCGTAACAATGTTGATCTACTACAAATACATCAATATTAATAAAAAATTGGTTGTCTGTAAAATTGGTTTACAAACGTATAATGAGCATAAAGGGACAATGAGTCAACCTTTTTCGTACATGCAGCCGGCGTTCATCGATTTAATATACGTTGTCACGTCAAAATGCATCACTGAAATGTACTTATGTATGCGGTAACTTCAGAATGACTGCACCTAAAAAAATTGGTAAGTTTTTTTTTAAGTAATTTTTTTTTACGCCCGCTTGACTTGGGTAGTAAGCTGGTGAATGCGGTACGAGAGCGTTACGAAAAGTGTGTTCGGGCGAGGCGAATGGAAGTTGAGAGGGAGATATAATTTAGTGAAGATAGAAAAAGAGACAGTTACGTTTTGTACGTTTTACTTCAGTCGCGTGGTCTAAAGCACACTCGTTTTTTTCTTACTTTTTTTTAATTAGTCGTAAGTTAACGTAAAGTATATTTATCAATCAAATTATGAAGTAAACGAATTGTTTTTTTTTTTTAATTTTATTTCATAATAACCATTAAATAGCTTTATAATAACTGGCAACACCCATATTAAATATACAGTTAATTTCTTACTTAAAGTTCGGTTAAGGAGTGTTTAAATATTAGTTCCACGCCTAATCTGAATGGAAACTGATCGGGAGATATGGATTTTGATTGTAGGTAGATAAATTACGATATTACCTGAATTCCTTACATTCGCTATAGTAGTGATATAATAATAAAAAAAAGAAAACAATTCGATCATTGTTTATGAAAGATATTGTCTAGAGTCTTGACTCTGGACATATAATATTGAGAGCTTTATATACCTTATAACCTTTTTGAAGAAAGTTAAATGTTCCTGCATGACGTTCATCTTAAATAAACATACATATAAATAATACGTGAACAAATAAATATAAATATATATTAAACCCAGACTCAGGCTGGGAATCGAACCTACAATCCCTAGTGCAGAAAGCACGGTAACTAGAAACTGCGCCAACATGCTAATGAATGAAATACAAATATTACTTATATTAAAATACGATAGAAGTATGCACATAAGATAAAATGCACTCAACACAATCTTGATAGCTGATTTAATGAGAAACTCAGATATAATCAACTTACACAGTCATCGAAGGTTTATTAGTTTTAAAAACAATTATAATCAACTTGGTTATTCAATATATAATACATAATAACTAAACTTCATTAACTTTCAAAAGTTTTTATTTTCGTTGAAAGTTTGTCAATACGTGTAATAATAATCTAAACAGCCTTACAATATATCACGATAAAACACTCATAATAATAATAATAATACACTTTATTGTACACCAAAAACAGAAATAATACATATCAAAGAAAGAAAGAAAATATTGACAATATATTCATTAGGTACAAAGGGCGGCCTTATCGCTAAAAAGCGATCTCTTCCAGGCAACCTTAGGGCAAAGGAAATGGTCTAGCGTCAGCATAGGTGTACAAGTTACAAAAAAAATTATTATAAATATTCAAATAATTAAACATATACATACATACATACATACATAAATAGATACATAAATACATACATACATACTACATACTATACTACTCATCCTATATAAGTGTCCATTGTGTTATATAAAAAATAAACTAGGAACTGCTATGTTTATGCAAATAAGTAGACATTTCAAATCTTGTTAGTGTGGGATTCTGGAATCCTGATCTAAGAGACCTTTATAGACCAAGAGATATCTTACTATTTTATATGAATAAATTAATATCTAAATCACTTAAGATTATAATTATCTCCGTCATACTATCTCGTATTTTGTTATAAACAAAATAATTATAAAAGTGACTCTATTTTTTCGTAGCTAGTTTTACATCTGAGCTGTTAAAATAAATATTTTTACGACGAATAATTATATAGTCTAGTTAATTAATTAAATATAAATCACTTATATTATTTACTTTATAATCCAGGGCATAATTAACTTATAAATCAGATGTGAATTAACATTTCAATTCATTTCCCAGTAAGTAATTATACATTAATATTATGTTTAATGAATTAAATATTTCCAGGACTTAAATTAACAAAGCTTCTATTTTCAAAATTACAAAGTGTACTAACTGTACAAACTGTACAAAATGTCTAACAAAAAAGTGTGTGTACTTATGTACGCACGTAAGAAGTTACGCTTCATTAGCTAACTAACTTCACGTTGCTAACTTCTTATTCGTTGACTAGCTAACTTCAGGGTGTCCGCTATTTTCGTGACGCTGTGCGCGCGCATCGTACAAATTTACTCTCAGCATTTTTCCCCAACGCGCCAAAATAAATATAACTCCAAAAAATATTAGAAACGGGCTTATATATATAAGCCGTATGTGAAAATTATTGTAAATAAAAGAACTCCTCCACTCTTCGGCTACAAGGATACGATCTACACACGCTGCACAGATTGCGCGAATACCCGCAGATATCTCTATCAGATAGATATTGTTCTACATTATTGTTATTGCTGTTACGCCGTACTTTAAGCATTTATAGCGCTATTTTTTACTTTTATTCAACTCACTATGTATCTATGGTAGTGGAAATCGAGAGATATTAATCAAAATGAGATTTTATTTAACTTTTTATTAAAGAAATCTTTCGTAATGATCACATAATGTAGTTATGACTTTTTATTTCTTATACTCACTTAATATTTTGATACTTCAATATTGCCGTTTATTTTCATTTATTGAATAGGTAGTTTTAAAATTTGTTTAATTTACGTTAACTTATTTCATTATAGAAAGTAATAATATTAAAATAAAAAAGTGATAAAGATTATTACCTTAGTACTTAATAATTTAAGTCAAAAATATTTGTCAATAAAATACGAAAAATCAAATAAAAGTTAAATAAAAGTTTTTATTTCATGCCTTGATTCTATTTTGTTTCCTTTTAAACGAATTATAATAATAGCTAAAACCTAAATTTATTCTAATTTAATACATACAAGATATTATATATACAATCAAGATTTAATACACACAATTAAATGACTCATCCTTATAGAATTAAGAGTTATAGACGACGCACGACTCTCCGTCTGGACCATATATATAATAAAGTACTAGAATATAATGCATGTTATTATCTATATTAACTCACATTCTTTTTAAAATTAGTGTAACATAATTATAGGCCAATCATTAAGTTACATCGTGACATAATAGTGATGGAGAAAAATTTGTATTGTCTACGTATATTCTGAAATATCAATGTACAAAACATTTCACTACCCCACACTCGCACACGCTATAAAGATTATGGTAAAAAATGAAACTACAATACGAGATATAGATCCATATTCAGGACTTATTCTCATTTCTTTAATACATAGAAACAGTTCAGCTGTGATACACAAACAATTGCATATAAATAGAGAATATTACAGGATATTACGGTTGGATAAACAAATGCGACTCGCCACAGGCAGATGAGATAGCGTAAGTTGCTTCAGCCTTCAATAATGTAAGTATTTTATAGAAATGTAAAAATTTATTTGCTTACTTTATAAAATCTATGAATTTTAACGATTAATACAGCAAATGATGGTTGTTAATGATAATTTAAACAACCGAAAAAGTAATTAAATAATCTTCATCTTGTTAAAGGCGTAAATTTATTTTTAAACAACTTCAAAAAAGAAAGAGGTTTTCAATTTGACTGTATTTTTGTGTGTACTTCAGAACTTTTTACTGCGTGTAGCGATTTTGATGATTCTTTTATTAATCAGAATCTAGCGATTGTCATGTGAATTTAAATTAGTCCAATACTAATTACGTTTTTAGGCCTCAATATATCTTAAATGTTTTCCTGTCATATGGAAAGTAAGTTTAATAAATTATCTTATATATAAAATTCTCTTGTCACAATGCTAGTTACCATACTCCTTCGAAACAGCCGGACAGATTTTTATGAAATTTTGTGTACATATCGGGTAGGTAGGTTTGAGAATCGGAAACCATCAATTTTTCATACCCCTAAGTTATAAGGGGTTAAGGGGGTTAATAACATATATATATGGCAAAACAACGTTAGCGGGGTCAGCTAGTAAGTAAATAAATTTTAGGGGACACAATTATATGTTTAGGCTTTTGATTGTATATTACAAAAAAAATATTCACGGGTTTGCCAAAATTCTGTATGATAAATAAAGAGATAGGTCATATTACTAAAATTACCTAAAAAGGACTCGAGAAAACCTAAAGGAAGACTGTTTTTCGGACGACTGTTCTATGAAGCGTTGTCGAGAAGTACTATGAACAGTCTAGCAGACAAAAAAATATTCTAGTAAATACGCGTTATTAAAGATAGCTCAAAAAGTACTTGTCAGATCTCTATTAAATTTAACTGATAATGAAACCACATAATAAGCACCACCTTTCAATGAAAAAAAAAGAAATATCGAAATTGGTCTACCCAGTAAAAGGTTGTAAGGTAACACATAAAAAAGGACATTTTTATATTCAAGTTAAAACCAATTTACATAGAAATGAAATCGAGAAACAATAGTAGCGAGCGAGTTTCTCATATCAAGCTCTATAATCAGTTATCAGCTGTTTACATCCAGCCTCCGGGGAATGTAAATGTAGCGATGTTGTCGCTTGAACCCGCGGGTTAAGCGATGCAGTACGAGACGAACCGATACGAACGAGATTGAGATACACCACCGGAAGAACATCACAGACATGTGATGTCACCTTAATGCCTTATACTCGTAGGTACTCGAGTGAAATATGATACAAAGATAATAACACGCACACGTGTATGTTTGTTAATATCAGTTGAGCAGTAGGCGCCTAATTATATGCCTGGGAGAGCAAGTTAGACTGTCGGTCTCTGGTGTTATCATATACACCTGATAGATATCGTTACTCATAGTAGGGAATATATCCAACAACCCGCAGTGGAGCAGCGTGTTGATCCGCTCCGATCCGTCTCCTACATGGAGATAGGGGCATATGCCCAGCATTACTACGTTATAAGCTGAATCAATCAATTACTTCGGTAAAGAAAATTTTCTTTCTTTTATTTGTCTAGCCAATATACCTACATTAGTACATATAATAAAATGGTAGGAAAGTCAAAACTGTACATTGAATATTTTTTTAAAGAATACTTGGGGTGTGATCTACAATCGATAACAAAGCCAAAAATATAGTTTTTAGAATTTTTGTCTGTTTGTCTGTATGTATGTCCGTGATAAACTCAAAAAGTACTGCATGGATTTACTTCAAATTTGGCACGAATATTATTAAGAAGTCGGGTCAACAAAATAAACGGACAAAAAAATATCCCAAAGTTTAGTTATAATGAACTATTTTAATAAATTTATGAAAATTTACATCACGCAATACCTTGTAATCATAATTACTTAACGAAAGATTCCAACTAGTCTTACAGATTTAACTTGGGACCAAAGCCAGTACTACAAAGCAACACAAGCTTTTACTTCGGCTACTCTCGAATCTGATAAGCAGTTATTAACATTTTTATAGCCAAACAGTCAGTGTTAGCCTCTATTTTTTTCTTTTTTTTATACTTGACCTCTGACACACGAATCTAGGAAGAAGATTGTTCTTAAGCTAACTCATTCATTCCAGTTCTATCAATTATGCTTCTCATACTTACGTTCATTCTTCTGTGTCTTTTTTTCATTTGTTATCGTTCATTATCTGCCCAACTACTTGTAGGCTTTATTATTATATGTCTAAGCTTAACACAAAGAATTGATGGGAAGACAGGTCTAACAGTTTATTTATTATGATTTCAAAATTTATACTAAAGACTAAGAACTAATCTTAAACTATTTACAATCCATAACTTACAAATACACTTATAAACGAGAGTTAATTTTTTCACACTAATTATTTCTATTAGCTTCAACCTGTAATATATTACTGCATAGGCCTCTTTCCCCATGTTTGAGAAGGGTCAGAACTTAATCCACCACGCTGCTCCATATTTCTATTAATTAGAACATAATTATTTTAAATGGTTAACCTACTTTTAAACATGTCGGTAACGAATACGTAAATCGTACATCAAAGACACACACAGGCCCTTGTTTCGACTTTGTTACATTAAAGTTTCATATTAATATTTATCTATGCTTTAAACGTGTATGAATAGTGCTGTACACTGAAACCGACCCAATAAATTAGTCTCCGTACAGTTTATGATATCGAAACACAATTACGTTGACGTGGACAACACGATAATACTAATTAATATAGTTCTGCCATTTCAACTGTAAATGTTTATTAGCGATAAATGCAGCACAAAGACTGCGATCAAGTAAACAATGGTTTTGTCAGCCACGAACCGTTTTCAACAGATATGGTCGAGGAAGTACAGATTCAATTTAACAATCGTTAGGTTCATTGTTATAATCAATTGAAATTAAGGTTGGGACATGATATTGTAATGTTGTTGAAAATCTTAACATAAATAAATTACTAGATATAATTAACTACATGCTTGTAGGTAATTTTCGAATTTGAAACTTCAAATTCTATGGTTTACACAAACTTTTTTAAATTCAAGTACATCATTAGAGATTACTTCCATGCCCTTTGCAATATTGTTAACTTCGTTATAATATGATTATCGATTAAAAAAAATTAAAGGTAGTTACAGTAACAACAGTTTTAAGTAAACTGTTTGCTGCAGTTGGCAGAGACTCCAAGAGCCCAAATCAGTTTGCGTGTGACCGCTTAGTAAAAATCACTTCAACTTCTACGAATATAACACTAAGTTGTCGTCAACTAAATGTAATAGTTTAGACGTTGTAAGCGAGCGGACTCGACGTAAAAGCAATGAAACATAATACCTAACCACAGGATCGGCTCACATGCGGTGATATACTTATTTATGTTATTATACCTTTAACGAGCTGTAAGCTTGCTGACGCGGATACGGTTACTTGACAAGATCATGCGAGTCCACCCATTTATCGAGTAACAATGGTAAATAAGGTGTTGTTGATATTAGGATAGGAGCAACGTGTTTCATAGTAGTTATATTTTTTAAACATGTCGACGTGTTCTCGTTTATAATATCTGTAATTGAGTTTTAAGTTTGCGGAAACGGGATAATTACCACGTTTGTTCTTAGACATTTTGACTTTTCTGTTAATTCGACACAGTTGAAGGACCATGTACATATTATCTTCAACTCTTCTGCAATTTTCCCTTTGAAGTTTTGAAGGATTGATAGATTTATTGTATAACAATATATACGAGTATGTATACATGAAAACCTACTGGGTACTTATTCAACACTGAGGAGTAAGATCAACGAGTGTTCTTTTATAATTTATCTCAAATGTATAATCGAAATCCTTTTGCAATTAGCAAGCAACGACTAAGTATTAAAGAAATGAGACATAGAGGTAATAGGTCCTGTTCTTACCTTAAGCGTGAGGAATGTAATCGATGGCTTAACCCAGCCGAATAGACCGCCATTGTTCTCAACTTATTGTAGAAGATATGTACAAAACTAACTGCATATTATATTAATAATAGATATTATTGTGTAATAATTTGAGGCACTTCTTTAGTATCAATATAAATAAAACAATTGGATAAATGTGTTTAGCTTGCAAATTATTTTATACAAAGAAAAAAAATAAAAATATTTTTTAATCTTTATGGAATGGTAATATAATATGAGTTACAAAAAAAAATCATCGATTTTTTTTTATCTTTTTTGTGCGTATATAATAGGTAATTATTGTAGCTATTTCCTTTTGTAAAATCTGTTATTGAAATTATTATGAATCAACAGTATAGTTATATAAAACAACGTAATGGCTAGCACTTGTATTTTTTTTTTTTTTTTTATTGTAAAACATGATGTCTTCCTACTAGTCCTCCGAGATTCTACTCTATAAAAGATTAGTATTGATAATGATAAACATTTCCATTATTACAAATTACATGTTTCCAATTGACATTGTTGACATTTTTACTGAACATTAATCCAAAACACGATCGTCCAATCAGCGTTTCTTGAATAGATTGTAATAGAAACAATAGAAATATACAGAGATTAGGGGCCTGTTTCACCGTTTGCTTATAATTTTTATCTCGCACATAGGTTATTGATAGGCTTTATCAACAGGAAGTATCGCAAAACAGACTATTAGGACTTACTAACTAACACTTTCGTTTTCAAAGGTTGCGAATAGAAACAACTGACGGATAAGGTGATAGAAGTGTATTTAAACAATAAACTATAGTATGTCTTATCTTTTAAATAAGGCCAATATAAAACTTGGTCTTATTTTAAAATACTCCTAATTGTATTTACTATAAGTTATACGAAAAAAAATGTAAGCAAAAATTCAGTGGTGTCACGGGACACCAGGTAGGAATGAAGTTCCTTCGGACAGTATAGAGGCAACACAATTTGAAAAAAAAATGTCGACTTTTACATATATTTTCTAGTTCTTAATTTTTTTTTTTTAATTTTGTCGATTGGTTTTTAATTAAGTACATAAAAGTATTTAGGAAATTTAGTATTTTAGAAAATAACAAATACTTACCGTAAAATAAAATAAATCAAACAAAATAATAATAATAATAATAATAATTCAAACTATTAATTGAAATTAAAAAAAAACATGTCTTTATTTATTTTTGTCGACAGTATAAAATTACATAAACTATTTTAAAAAGTTTACTAATAATATTTTAGTTTTACAAACGTCATATTAAGCAGTCGTGTGACTGATATTACGTCACTTCTGTTATATATTTTTCTTATGGTTTTAGTATGTTTTAGTATCACATTTTTTTCAGTTCGGTCGCCCAGTCAAATGTCAAGCCTGCCGTAAGGAACTTCGTTCCAAAACTCATTTGTCGGTTTTTGAGCCGGGAGTACATCCGAATCATGCGGGTACGCGAGTACACTACTAAGTACTATCCAAGCCTGTACTTATAGAATAGTTTATTCGTACTTATTATTAGAGAAAACTGAAAAAACTATCAATAGTTATTTGTATAATTTTTTAAATTTTGTCATAAATAAAAAAAAATTAGAAGATATTGATAAAAGTTATTTGATAAATACCTACCAGGATCTCATCTCCTTATTTCATTCTGGCGAGTAAATTAGTACCTGAATCCTTCAAATCTTGCTAGTATCCAGTACATTAATATTTTTTTATTTTGTGTCTTCAGTTATAGTACTGGTAACACCTACCTAATTTTTATAACTAAAATAAAATTTATATTCCAATATCGTTAATTTTAACGATTGCCGCCGCATCGCGCGTACGCCGTGTTACCAGCAATGCTCGCACCGTATCTCGAATGCGATTGGCTAAAACAATACGGTTATAAGATGCCCCCTATCGTCTAATAGCGGTAACAATGGCGGCGATAACCGTCTCACCCCATTAGAGCGGCACGAATTTCGCTCGGCTGTAAGGAAAAACGCTTTATAATTTATATGCAAGCGGATTGTAATAAATTAGTATTTACTTATCTGAATACGTTTATTCGACATGTCGGTGAATGGCTATCTGTTTGACTAATCTTTGAACTGTGGCATTAATAATAAATGCTCAATTTGGAAGTTGTTCTATGCTTTGAAGATATAAGAATTATAACGAAGCATTTTTTTAATACATATAATACTAATTAAAATAGAATAATTTTTATCACCACTAACTAAAAATGCTAGTTTTACTATGTACGGCTACCATGGCAACAACATCAAAAAATAATTATTCAATTGAGGATTGAAGCCATTTTTTTTTTTTCTTTTGAACCAAATCTAACATAACGTAAATTCCTTAAAAAACTAAGTTTGACCTTACTAATATGCTTAACTAGTTTTAAAAACAATTACATGATAAAATATGAATCAGCATACAATATTATGGAAAATAATTCTAACTACATTATCTAGTTTCCGACCTAAATAAAGACCTAGTTACACAACCATCACAATTTTATCCCCGAGTCCGGAACAATAAAGCTGAATCGGTTAGTTATTTGTAATTGGCGCCACAATATCTAACAACAATGGCGCGATAAGGATTTGATGTATTATTTTGTTATTCAATTAGTGCATGCTTTTCTGCGTAATACGCACTTCTGGGTTTAAATAAATTGAATTTAATACATTGCTTTGTGACTGTCCGCACACCTTAACACATAATTAAAAAGTATTCGGCCATTTTGGCTGCTTCTCATAATTTATAACGTATAAGGACACTATAAATAAGAGTACAATATCTTTTCTGACATACCTCACTCACGACTAGTTGTTAATTTCCTTTGCCAATATTTATAACTGCAATATATCGAATAAATTAACCATTGAATTGCAAAAGTGGATTTCATACGTCCAGGCATAGCTTAAACTGACAAATTATAATTGCGACATTATATCTTAATCTTTAATAAGGCGATTAATGTGTGTATTTGAGTATTTCATCGAGTTATGTGCATTTCGATATCAGGCGTTAGATATATGGTAGAATTATTGAAGTATCTGGAATGTGGAAAATTACACTCGCTTTGAGCCAACTTGGATTTGAATTCAAATGTACGATTTCATTACAAGAACTAATAGGTATAGTGAACTAATTGGCATTCTAGAATTAAAGTTATAAATATTATAAAAATAATTAGTAAAAACTCTTTTAGTTTGGGTAATCTTTACCTGTCAATGCTAAAATAATAGTTTTCAAACAGCTTTGACTTTTAAAACTATTAATAGAGTAACACCATTATTATTGCCGTAATATTATCGTAAATCTAAACTATACCGTTTGCTACAGTCACGAAATATCGAAAACTCAGATGATCAACAAAAAACACGTTAAATATTCCGTCTTGCGTTTGACTAGTAAATTAAAGTATAGATACTAACTAGGTAAACAATAAAATAAAACATATTTTTTAGTATTTTTAACTGCCGCCTAAGTTTAGTACTGTACAGTATGAATATCGATCATTTCATTTAAAGTGTCGACTCCAGAGTAAGAACTGCAATATAATAATAGATAGACTCAGTTGATATCACGCGTGCACAGCCCTTTGTGGCCATATTTATTCTATAGACTAACAATCGTCTAGAAAGTACTGCTATTGAATTTGAATAATTTATTTCTAAAAAAAATTAATATACGTATAATGAGTAAATTCACCTGTCATTTCTCGTTTTAATATGTTCATATTATCGTATTTTCGATTATAAAAAAAATAACGTGTAAGCTTATTTAGGATATTAATGTGATCTTTTAAGCACGTTTTCTACAAAAAAAAGCATTTTTCACATTAGACAAGCAAATCCAAGATTAGCTCATTACATAATTTCTTATTATATTGTAATTGCAATTTTTTTATTGATAAGTATACCCTACAAAATAATTTTCAAATGTTTGAAAAGCGAGAGAAGAAAATATAAAAGCAGTCGATTAGATTTCACATAAAAAGAATACCTATTATTTATTAATGTATTAATTCGAATTTTCCATTAATGTCCGAATTTGTGAGTATATCAATACAACTTTATTTTGGCGTAATTACTCAAAATTGAATAAAAATCTTATCTAACGATCTACGTGAGATTGCCGGTGGTGGCTGGGTGAAGATTGTGGAAAACCGGGATTTTTGGCGTGAACTTGGGGAGACATATGTCCAGCAGTAGACTGCGATAGGCTGAAGTGGAAGTTTTTTTTTTTATGTCACTAGGTCGGCAAACAAGCATACGGCTCACCTGATGGTAAGCGATTACCATAGCTTATAGACGCCTGCAACACCAGAAGCATCGCAAGCGCGTTGCCGACCCAATCCCCAATCCCCCCAGGAGCTCTGGTCACCTTACTCACCAACAAGAACACAATACTGCTTGAAAACAGTATTATTTTGCTGTGATTTTCTGTAAGGTCGAGGTACTACCCCAGTCGGGCTGCTCCATATTTTGAGCAGGACATTCCTGCTGTGCCCTAAAAAAAGTGTGGATAAACGAAAAAATTAACATTTTACACATAACCATTTCATCATTTACAACTTGTAAAGGAATATCCTATGTACATTTATGGAAAGGATATATATTCAATCATTCATAATTTTATATATATACTACACTGTGCCCGCGACTTCGTCCGCGTGGTTTAAAAATAATAACAAAAGTAGCCTAGTAATAAATAAAATAAAATATGGTTCAAATCCCGTCGATTCTCACAATACAGAACACTGTGGCAAATCAGCCTCCATAAACAGGGCTACGGTAAATTGTGCACAGAGCGTGAAATGCGATTATAATTCGGTCTATCTCTTGTCCCTGTCAAAGGCCGGTAATTAAGGAATTTCATTGTTTGAAGTACTGCAACTTTGTCCATTGTTAATTGGTCAGGATAACTTACCTTCACTGCATTGTCTCAGTAAATGTTAACAAACGCTTTGAGAATCTCTCGTTTCCATCAAAAGAGGTATTTTAAGTTCAAATTTGAGACAATTTTTATTATTTATTTACTTTATTGTATAATACATTATTTATATTTACAAATGACGGGTTTAACGTAACTTCAATTACTACTAACCAACATTAGTACTTGCAAGGAATATTGATGTGCCTAATATGGGAAATGGAATCCTAGAGCAGCCCGACCGGAGGTACTACCACGACCTTACAGAAGCAAAAAAATACTGCTTTCAAACAATGTTGTGTTCCTGTTAGTGAGTAAGGTTACAGAGCTCCTGCGGGGAATTGGGGGTAGGGTCGGCAATGCGCTTGGTATAGTGTTGCAGACGTCTATAAGCCACGGTAATCGCTTACCATCAGTTGAGCTGTACACCTGTTTGCCGACCTAGTTGAATAAAAAAATATCTATAACAAATATCTACTCTAATCATTACACAGCACAAAACATAGTCGTTTCCCGCTATCTATATGCTTAGATCCTTAAAACTACGTAACGGTTTTTGATGCGATCTTCTTTAGTAAATGAGAAGGTTTATATATATAAGACATGCATAATATAGTAAAGGAACACTGATAGTTTTTGCAACCATGCGAAGCGAAGGGTTGCTAGTAAAGAATAAAACACGTAACTATCGATAAGTAAACTTTTGTCATCACTATTTCAAAGCAGTCATTTATGGTTTTCATTTAATTGTTCTATAAAAGTTTTAGTTATTTTTATGATTGTTATTCTTAACAAGGACATTTAAATGTAAAATGATGCTGTGGAAGGTCGTGCCTGCTTACATTTTATTTGTTTATCAAATAAAATTTTCACATGGTTACTTAGTTGGAGCTGGTTGTGAGTTGAAAATGATATAATGTATCTTCTATACACATAATTATTTCACAAAACTGCGAGAATTATAAAAAAAGTGCGATCGTACAAAGTAAACATGTCAGAAGTGAAACTTCTTTGACAAACTAATTTTTAAGTTTAGTTTATACTTATACAAATTTAAAGCTTTAGATTTCCGTTCCAGAGCCATCGATAAAAACGTTGCCCTTTCATCCGTAAAAATTTTACCCTCATGCGCCTAAAGAAATTTCACTTCAAAAATACTAAAAAAAGAATTTATTATGGAATTTATTTACCTACAGTAAATCTATTCTAATAAATGGAGAGCCAGTTTTTTTGTTCGGTTATGCTGCGAAAACTACTGAACCGATTGAAATAATTCTTATACCGTAAAATGTTTCGGAGAAGGTTTTAGTATATGGTACGTTGATGATTACTTATCGTATAAAAAGATATGGACAGACGAGATCGCTAGTAATTTATATAAAACAAACGCATTTAGATCGTTACCATTATATTTTAATAATTAGATATTTTATTATATAAGTTAATGTTTAAGTATTAAAAAACACTATGCTAGTTGACCAGTGCTTTTAGCTTTTGAAATAAAAAAAATATATATAAAAATGAAAGGAAAAATAAATTACGGACGAACTGAGGTCGGGAAGTGGAACCACTTTAGATCATACATCTGATAAAATTTATCAAATAAAATATACGATCAATAAAAATAATTAGATATATGCAGTTACTAAGAATATCTATAATATTATCATCAAAGATACCCTTTTGCAGTGAATGTCCGCTTCGCTCAAATGCTATACA
Organism: Melitaea cinxia; assembly: GCF_905220565.1. Lineage (NCBI taxonomy): Eukaryota > Metazoa > Arthropoda > Insecta > Lepidoptera > Nymphalidae > Melitaea > Melitaea cinxia. Next base: position 15,014,395 of record NC_059403.1, read on the forward strand.
CGGATACAAAGTACCAAGTCCTGAGAGAAGAAATGGTAAAAGCTAATACCAGGAACCTGGTATATCACTGTAGAGCTGACAAAAGCGACTGCGATGCTGCGTTAGCTAAGATGAGATACAAAGCCAGTAAGCACTTCTACGCGCTGTCAAAGGCTGTGGTCGATTATGTGAAGAATAAGCGTCAGGCACGACCTACTGGTTACGTCGGTTAGTAATATTGTTAACTAGCTGTTGGTAGCTGTCGGTAACAGACGTTGTGTTATCCTATTAACTATCAAAGGCAAAGTTTAAACTATCGTTAGGTTTTGTGAAATTTTCCAATTTTTGCGCATTTTTCATAAATTTTCATTCTGCAAGAACCTTTTACAAAGTATTAGACAACTTTTAAAATCGGTTAGAATTGGTCCGCTGCCCTCGAATTAGCGCTTAGCAAAAGATTTAGCGATTAATTATTATTTAATACTAGTGGGCGCCCAGCGGTCGAGAATCAACCATAATTAATTTAAATTATAACTTTGAATATTATTAAGGTTCTGTTACATTCTATAACATTTTAAAAGGCACCAATTAGACTCTTTGTGTTTTTCTTTCTCTTTCTTCGCTTATTTAATCATTTTTTATTAAAAAATAATTAGTCTAAATTTAATTATCAATTCGTTTTTTATGTACCGTTATCACTGGTAGCTGGTAAATTTAACTGAGACATAAATTACTGATAGGTAATGGCAAAGATAAAAGAAGCTCTATGACTTAGGAAAGTTATATTTATAAGAGTATTAGGTGTACCCCGCGGTTTCACCCGCGTTGTAATACAACCTATAGCCTTCCTCGGGCAACGGGCTGTCCAATACAAAAAGAGTTTTTCAATTCAAATCAATAGTTCCTGAGATTCGCGTGATTAAACAAAAAAAAAAACAAACAAATAAACTCTTCAGCTTTCAGATTACTAAAAGATACGTCAACTTACTGCACAATATTTTTAACTACGTCTTTTGACACATTACTAATGACAATTCTGTTTTTTCACTCATCGTAGGTACAGCGACTTTCTGTCAAGATAACATCTGCGTGCCGGATACCGATCCTCCGATTGTCTACGGAGGTTGCTTCACTCTCATCTCTTGCGGCGGCAATCAGACCTGGCACCTGGACCCAGTCGTCTACAAGAAAAAAAAGAATAGATATTACTAATTTATAATTCTTATTAAATGCACCTTAAAAACATGATAAGACTTTTACTAGCATTAAAAACTTTATACAATAATTTAAAAAATGTTAAATTGAATCGCGTAACTCGTCTGATTGTAGATTTTGTTTATTATATTTGTTTTTGAGGTAAGGTACCTGCGGCATATAAGGCCCGAGGTGTAATAAGGCCCACATTTGAAAACTCGCGCTAAAATACTTCTATTCCGATTCAAACTTAACTCACACATGCATACGACCGATAGGTATACCGCGACATTAGCTTGCAGCCGGTTCGCGCTGGCATCTCGACAGTAGCAAACGATTTGTGACGGGCTACGCTACAGAACTCGGATTTATAATTATTGGTGACAAATAAATGTAAGTATTTTGATTGAATTTCTATTAATTAATAACGTAAGATAATTTTATTAAACTTGAGATATAAGAGTATATAATTTCAATGGTTTTTATCCAAAGTAAGAGCTTTTTTGTCCTAAATTGATGGTTTTATAAAATAATGCTAAACGGCTAATAAGGCCCACTGGAGTAGGCCATGGGCCTTATTGCCCTATCTTTCTTATCTAACTCAACATATTTTTTCTACTCACAGATTTAATAGATATGCCTCCACGACAGGCTAAGTGGACGCATGAAAATTTGCGTTCTGCTATGGCAGTTGTAGAACGAGGGCTGTTGACGCAGTGTGGTGTTGCAGACCAATATAATATTCCTAGATGTACGCTGAGGATCCACTTGAAAAGTGGAAATATAATAAGACGCTTAGGACGCATTTCAATGATAAATGAAGCTCAAGAATTGAGAATCATAAGATTTGCAAACGTTGTGTTGCAACTAATCCCTAAGCTTATTTGTAGACAAGCATTCATGTTTTGCGACAAATATGAGCTAAAACATAACTTCAACAAACACGTTGGCCTTGCTGGCAAAGATTGGCTGAAGATGTTTTTGAAGCGGCATCCAGAAATTTCAAAAAGAAAGGCACAGTTCATGGATCTATCCAGGGCATAAAAATTGAACAGACCAATCGCAAGCCAACAATTTGAAGAAGTTAAAAAATTATATGACGAACTGGATGTACATATTAACACACCCGGAAAAACTTTACAACGTAGACGAAAAGGGATGCCGGATTCATAATCAACAGACTGTTTTGGCGCAAAAAGGAGCTCGACGAGTACATTTAATTGCACCAGAGCATGCTGAAAATGTATCAATCGCTATTTGGGTCAATGCTGTCGGGACTCTTATTTCACCAATGATAATATTTAAAGGGCAGAGGCAGAAGCCTAAATTTAGTGACAATTTACCAACTGGCAGTTTCATAAAAATGTCACCGAAAGTCATGACAACCGAATTATTTCTGGAATTCATAGAAGAATCTTGGTTTTGCCGTGCTTGCAAAGAAGATCATGTGTCGGATATGCGACAGTGTGTAAAATGTCACATATGGTACCACGAAAAATGCCTAGGATTGACCAAAATTGATAAGAAATTATTTAGTTATCATTAAGTAAATTAGTACCTATTTTTTAAATGTTTTTTTTTGTTTGTGTACTAATAAGTTCTTAATCATTAAAGTACAATATTTCTAAATGAATATAGTTCTGAAGCTCCTAATTGCAAGTTTGATTTAGAATATGTTATTTAAGTCATAAGAAATTTTGTGACAACTTAAAAAGTGGCTTAAGTTAAGTGGAGTTTTAACTCCTAGGGGGTAACCCTAGGAGTTAAAAAAGCCCATATTGTAAATATCTCATAAGTTAATGTTAAAAAAAAATTGTTGGAATGATTAGCTGAAAATGTCAAATACTTTGTTTTGTTGATAATTTTATAAAAAAGGAAACTTTTAATATTGGGCCTTAATTTACAGTGGTATTTTAATAAAGCCCATGGCAAGAGTTTTTAAAAATGGTTATATTTCTTTCCATGCTGATTTCTATATTACTCTTTATCTTTTATTCTCATCCTCAATAAAAAAACTTTTTCCTGAACCCATTTATTTTTAATATTTTAAAATATTTTTGGAGTTTTTTAGTTTTAAAGTTAGGTGGGCCTTATTTGCCGCAGGTACCTTAATAAAGATTTGCAAAAAATTAGCATGGCATGGCAAACGTAATCAACGTTGATTGCATTCAATTCGTTTGTTACAAAAACCACATTATACAAAAAAGATTCAAAAAGCAGAAACACCTGGTCCATTGATGAATGAAACAATGAACTTGATTTCTGCCTTCACGTAATAAGCCGTATATAAAGCTAATACTCCTGAGCGTAGATTTAGCTAATCTAAATACTCCGTTCAGAAACATGTTTTAATGGTAATAGTTCAAAATGAAGAGATTTTTACATTTTCTTACTATATTTATTGTGTGTAAAGGTGTCACTTTAGAAATAAGAGGAAGTGTTTTGATAAATAAGTAAGTAAATATTATTATATTTCTAATTCTTGCTATTAACAACACGTGTATCAAAACAAGATAGGTATAGGCCCAAGCTAAAAAATATATGAAATAATTTTTCAACATCTAAAAATATACTTGCATGAAATACCAACTAACTGAACCACCAAATATTGTACTGTTTTGCGAACCTGCAAAAGTATTAAGTATTGGTATTATGTTCAAATAATCGTTGTTTTCTATATATTTTATCCAGAATTTTTTTATGCCGTTTCCTTAAATCTAAAGCAGATTTATCATTTAAAAAAAAACTTAATACAAAGTACTAGAAAAATTAAAAATAGCAGAATTGGTTCCATAATTCTAGAGATTCGTATAACAAGACATTAATACAGCAATTCTTTTTTATTTAGGTACCTATTTATATATAATGTTATATAATATATTTTGATAAAAAAATTAATGGCAAAATTAACAAGTCATACTTACATCTTCACTTATTACGAGTATATCGATTGCAAAATTAACTGCCTTCAAAGTTAAGTGCTGATATGTACGATTTTATTTTTGTGTTACCCTCACATTAGGAATTCTAAACATTTTTGAATATCATATCAATTTTTGATATGACATTCAAAAATGTTAAGTGCTGATTCTAAAGTCCTTATTGACCTGTACCTGTTTATTCATCGACACACACCCAATGACTATTACGAACAACTACATTAACATTAAAACTTGATCTTACAAATTTTACGTGAAAGTCAATTTAGCATCTAATTACTTTACTTCTTGCTCTGTAAAAAATATTCTTTCTGAAATAATAAACACATCGATATATTAGAGAGGTTTTTTAAAGGCAACGATTAAAAGTAAATTCACGTAATTTTTAAATATTAGTAAATAATAATAATAATAATAATAATAGTAATAATACTTTATTTCAGACTAGATTTTAAGTCCATATTGGATTAGTACAACAAAATAACATTTAGAATAAAAAAACAAAACAAAATTAAATTAAAAAAATCAATAAGTAAAAATAAAATAAAATAAAGTAACAGTAAAATCAAAAATCAAAAATCAAAAATCAAAAATCATAAAATTCAAAAATTCAAAATTCAAAAATTTAAATTTTAAAAATGGTGTTAATAGACAAAAAAAAAAAACAGAAAATTAAGAAAATAAAAATAAATAACATGAAACTTATACTATATGAAACTTAAAGTAAAGGAAATGTAAAATTGTTAATAAAAATTTGAACTGAGGTAGGGTACAGCAGTAGTAGGGTAGTACATCGATCTTACAAAAGATCTCAGCTACATAATACTGCTATCAAGCAGTGTTGTGTTCCTGTTGGTGAGTAAGGCGACCAAAGCTCCAGGGGGAGTTTTAATTACAATGCATTCTTTCAGTCGCCAACTCCTTTGCTATGCTTCTGGCGTTGCATGTTTTAAGCTACGGTACTACGGTAATCGCTTACCATCAGGTTAGATATATAAAAAAAATATGTATAAAAATAAATAAAAACAATAGTGATTTTACTTCATGTATTTTATTACCTATTTATCTTTATTTTCGAATTGTAAACATGCTTTACAAAAACTTATACGCTAGGTGAGCTGGTTAGTGGATTATAAGCTAGATGAACAGTACCTACGCTTGTTTGCCGACCTAGTAGTATAAAAAAAACTAACTATATTTAGGTCAAAAATGAACGAAAACTCAGTAGGAGAAAAGACAAATATGTGGTACTAAATACTACTAAAGTGTAATTATTATATTAATCTAATTTAAAATTTTCACTACACAGATTAGCAAAAGTAAAACCAGTTGGTGGTATCGTAGGCAAAAAATTTGTACCGCTAACGGAAATACCTCCACCCCAAGTGCCACACTCGAAATCAGGAAGAAGACATTTTGAAGACGAATGCAGCAAACGGCCGCCAGCTCGAGAAGTATACGATGGGAACCAAGTAGATATTGTGGGAGATTACTACGACGAGAGAGTGGCAAAAACCGTCGCCACTGTTGTCATACCTGATCATATCGATTGTAAGCAATGATTCTTAGGAAATCTTTATTAAGACTAAATTTGTCTTCTGGTCATCGGAGCCGGATCTGCGTTTAAACTCAGAAATGTTGGCATTCTTGTCACCATTCCAGACAGATATTTTTATGCAGTGATGCTATCTATGAATAGTTTTTTATTTTATACTTTTAATTATATATTTTATACATAAAAATTACAATGCATTCTTTTTTATAAAATAGAAAAAGAATAAATTTTCGAACGTTTCTGTAAAACGGCGAAGCTAATTTGAACTGAAACTTGTTTCTTTTATTTTTACAATTCTCTTTAATCATATTGTAACTGTTTTTATAAAAGTTTTTGTAACATTTTTCCGCAGTTAAACATTTCCAAGTAACGACTCAAGTGCCTTACCTTACACTGGGTCCAATAGAAGCCATAGGCTACCATCCTAGTACCATAAAAAGTGAACATCCCAGCGAATGCGAGAAGATATACCAGGATCACATAGCGGAAATGTATTCCGATGAAACTACAGACTACTCTGAGGAGTCTTTGGAAATGGCGAAAATGCCCGTACAACCTATCCCCAGGTCTTTAGAACAACGCATCGCTGAAATGTACGATACAATATAATGTTTATTTACAATTTTGTACGTTTATAAATTTTATATTAATAAAAAAAACTTTTAAAAAAAATTCTTGTGTCTTATTCTTTTTATCTAAGTATTATATATTCCACCGAAAATAAAACAATATAAATACATTAGTAAATTTTAATTGTGGACATATCTACAGATATTTTTACATCTATATGACTTGCTTAACTATTATAATCATACGGGTCCTGATTGTAAGTTAAATTTGTTTGGTAATTTGACATCTTTATCTTTCTCGTCAATTATTTCATCTGTTTCATCATCATCAAAATCGTCTATGTCGAGCGGATTCCTAAAACAAATATCAACAAAATATTGTTATTATATTCATTTACTTTAAATTAATAAATAGATAAAAGTTTAAGTACTAAAATTTAATTATTTAAAAAAAGTAGAACATTTTAATTTTGGAATCAACAAGTTTTTATGCGAAGGTTAAGTTATATTACATACTAGCTGACCCGGCGAACTTCGTATCGCCTAACACAAACTTTATCGTATGGTATTAAAGTTCAAATTGACTTTTAAGTATTATCACAAATCTTTTGTATGGGAGTATAGAAAAGTGTTGTTTTTAGACTTTTTCAGGAAATTTAATTTTTTTTTTTTTATAATTTTTCTCTCCGTAAGAACCATCCTCGTACTTCAAGGAATATTTTAAAAAAAGAATTAGCGAAATCGGTCCAACCGTTCTCGAGTTTTGCGCTTAGCAACACATTCAGCGACTCATTTTTATATTATAGATAAACGGAAGATTTTTTCCTATTTGTTTATAAAAATGTGAAACAATTAGCACTATTTAGAAAATCAACATAACAAAAAGCACATTCTCGACGTAATTAATGGATTCAAACGCCTGTTTAAAACATTATAGCAAATTTTATTCTATGAGAAATTTTCATAACTTATAACCGTTTTGCTTTCGTAAAATACCAAAGACTAAAATACCCTTATGGTACTAAGTAATAATAAAAGCTTTACTCACTTATTCCAGTCAATTTTATGTCGCTTTCTGAAAATTAAATACTTTGTTATTGTTATTTCATACTAAAGTAACAAATAAGTACAATAATTTTTAGTAACTGGCTAGTTAATCTTATGAGAATTCAGTTTATTTAATTATCCCTGCCTAAATGTTCATCCATAACATACGAGTCTATAGTGGTAAATGGCTCAATAATTTTGTTGCATAAAAGTGAAAAACATAATTAATTCGTCTTTCGTAACAAACTTCGTCATTATTATATTATTATATTTATACAGATTATACAACTCTTAAAGTATTTTTCTATTGCTTTTTTAATGTATTACTAAACTGTTTATTTGTCAAATAAAAATAAAATAAGAAAAAAATAAATGAATGAAACCTATTTGTAGCTATATAATCCTGATCCATATATTCTTCAGATATCTCGACAGAGAGAGGCTGTCCACGGTGATCTTGTAAGATCCCGAAATATCTCGGAGCTCGTGTTACGGTAAATAATAGACCTGGTAAACAATACAAGAATTGTTTTTATATAGTTACTAGCTGACCCCGCAAACGTTGTTTTGCCATATATGTTATAAGCCCCCTTAATCTCCCCCCCCCCCCCCTTATAACTTAGGAGTATATAAAATAAATGTTGGCTGATTCTCAAACCTACCCGATATGCACACAAAATTTCATAAAAATCGGTCCAGGTGCTTCGGAGGAGTATGGTAACATTGTGACACGAGAATTTTATATATAAGACTAGCTGACTCGGCAAATGTTGTCTTGCCGCTAAACGCTATTTAAAAATAGGTGTTGATCGTATAAGGTTGAAAATTTAGGGTTGTATGTATTTTTTAATGTTGTATCATAAAAAAAAAAAATAATAATTTATCTAAAAATTAAAAAAAAATTAGGGGTGGACTACCCTTAACATTTAGGAGGATGAAAAATAGATGTTGTTCGATTCTCAGACCTACCCAATATGGTCACAAAATTTCATGAGAATCGGTCAAGCCGTTTCGGGGGATTTTAACTACAAACACTGCGACACGAGAATTTTATATATTAGATTACGCTTTTTTTTTAATACGTACGCCTGTAATATCCCACTACTGGGCATAGGCCTCTTTCCCCATGTAGGAGAAGGATCAGAGCTTAATCCACCACGCTGCTCCAATGCGGGTTGGCAGATATACTCCCTACTATAAGTAACGATCGCTATCATTAGTAACGATCGCTATCAGTTCAGTATAAGTTTTTTTTTTTTAAATACGCTTAGTCAAATAAACGCTTCATACTCAAAGACCTTGTTGACCTCAAAAATTATGACGTGGTTTCAAAAAACACCCAATTCATAACTACAAAAACGCCCAGATCACTAAAACCTCACAACACTCCACCACTAGCGCAACTGGGAGTCGCTGTGTTTTGTCATAGAAAAAAAGCCACAGAATGAAATTCAATGATGATGATTCATGTCACTGATATATAATAAAATCAAAACATTTTTAATTATGCTTTTAATAATCATTACAGCCTATACAGTCCACTGTTGGACATAGGCCTCCACAAGTTTACGCCAAAAATAGCGCGAACTCAAGTGTTTTGCCCATAGTCACCACGCTGGGCAGGCGGGTTGGTGACCGCAGGGCTGGGTTTGTCGCTTTTAATAAGAGTGTTAAATAATTTGATTACAAATAACTTACTTTCATCAACACAAAAGTGTCCTTTTAACAATAAATCTATTACTATTAAAACAATGTGTAGTTTTAATTGTTTTTCGCACATTTTAAAAGCGAATTTATTTAATAATAGTAAATTAATATATAGTAAAAGTATGTTAAAAAAAACCTTCCACTATTTTTAAAATCACTCTACCATGACTGTGACCAAATATGTGTGAAAAACAAATTGTAAAAAGTAAGTTCGCTTATATTTCGTAGATGTGTTCTCAAAACTTCCTCTAAATTAAAGTTTTCAAAATATAATTTGTTGACCCAAACTTTTCCATTGTTGTATTCGTTTGTTGCTGTGTTTAGAAACACGTGACTATAATAGTGTAAGTGTTGTTTTGTTGAAAAGGTCAAAAGCTGTTGTATAATGTTGTGTATTTTATATCGAATTCGCATTCAGCCTGTAACATCCGGCTGTTGGGTATAGATCTCTTCCTCCATGTAGGAGAAGGCTCCATATATTTTATATATTACAATTAAATAAATCACAAAAAAACATTATATAACTTAGAAAAAACTGATTTAGATATTATGTTCCTCATAATAAACTAGACTGCAAAGAAAAAGTGTCGACTAGAAAATCTTCAATATCTTCAAAAATGTCTGACCTAGCTGTATGAAATACATACTAAATTAAAGAATATTTTAATGTACTCAAATTAAAAAGAAACGAATTTAAGCTTTTCATTTTTAATAAGTGACTAAATTTATTTAAAAACATAGTTCTTGTTGAAAAACCCTTTATAAAAAAAGTAGCTTTCTTTAAAAGAATACATATTCTATTCTATTTATTCTATCGCTGTAAATGTCAGTAATTGAGATGCACACGTGTGAATCTAAGATTCACTATGTTTTTTCCCTTTGATCCGACATTTAATCATCAAGTTTCGTTTCAAAACATATTATCCTACTCTATGTAGTCTATTTGACTGCTACAACCTAAGTAGTACTTTTGTAAATTCAGGATGACAGTAGCCATGTGTAGCTTTGACTTTTTTTATAAACCTTCGGAACGAAGCATACATTTTGACTACTAACGGAAAAATACGCTTATTACGTAGCGCTAAAAAATATTTCGTATATTTGGTACTGTTATATTCATTATTCTGTTCAGGTTCGAAACTTATATTAAAGACCTATTTAAAGTAATTATAAAGTACATTCCTGAAAAGTTTTTAGTTTTAATTATTGTTTTTCGAACAACGAACTTTTTATGGATAATTAGTGAATTTCTCGTCTAATAAACTACTCTTGAAAAAAACGAATGTTTGAGTCCTATTTATTGCATGAAGTTATCAAACTTATTTACCCATATTTACCATTTATTTTAGCAGTTGTAATGTTGGAATAAATATTTCAATTGTTTCAATTAATGTTTAGTCAGTTTTTTACTTTTTGATATTTTGACTTTTTGACTTTTACTTCAAAACAAACTGGTAGAGATCATAAAATATAATAGTCTCCCTAACTATACTTTACTTATTTGCTGTGTAGTTACGTAAAGATTTAAAGAATATATTAGCCAGCATAGTAAGAGGCGATTAAGGAATAACACAGTTCCACTTCCACCTTGGGACTTAAAAAACCGACCGATGGAGGGATCCAACTGTTGGCTTTGAAATACACAGACCGAAGACGGGCAGCAGCGCCTTCGGTGCGATGCCCAGTGTGGTGACTATAGACAACACACATGATTTCGCGCCATTTTTGACGCAAACTTGTGGAGGCCTATGTCCAGCAGTGGACTGCGCTAGGCTGAAGTGATGAATTATATTATATATTATATTATACTTTTATAAAGGAAATAATAAGAAACAAGTATATATTTCAATTACTACAGTTTAATAAATCTTTATTTTTATTATACATAAACTATCTATAAAACAGATTTCCTTCGCCTCCCCACAGCCTGCGTCCACCGTAGCCGATCAGTTCTTGTCGTAGCGAATTAATACTTTTTGAAAAAAACAATTTCTTGAGGATACGTTTACGACGTTTGTCTTCTTTCAAACAAGACTCCAGTTTGTCCATGCATACGTCCTCTCTATAATTATACAAAGTCAGGTTTATAATTGTCTGATAAATTTATATGCATATATATTGATTATATTTTAAAAAATAAATATAGAATTAAGAACTTTTAAAAATTATCTGAACATTTTACTCTTATATTGCTTTATAAATAGTTATATCCTTGTTTTTTTTTTTTCTTGTAAAGTGTAATAAGTTGATAATAGGAATGAGTGAAAATATAATTTTTATTCTTTTCTGTACTTAGCAGCAGGTAATAAAATCTGGTATTAATGTAACAGCATAAAATATTTGGAAATAAAATATCGTCCCCTGCGAGCCGTTCATAATTTTTGAGATTGTAATTTGACCGTACATTTTTTATGAGATATCGCAAGATTAGGAAAACATGAAATTTCGCTGTAATTTGGCTAATCGATACAACATTTAAAAGAAGTTTATAAATTGTGACCGAACCGAATAGAAAAATTGAAAAAGCACATTAAAGCACATAACAAGCTTCATATATGAAAAAAATCCACGCACACATTGTGCTGTTTGTTAAAATCAGTTGAACAGTAGTTATTTAATTAAACATGCCTCAGAGAGCACGTTAGGCCGTCGGTCTCGGTTTTTATTTTTGTGACCTGATAGCGATCGTTACTCATAGTAGAGAATATATCCGTCAACCCGCAGGCATGTAACAGGCTGAATCGTAGTAGGTATCAATTTTTTTTCTAATTTATAAGTTTTTATTTTAAATAAACAACTTACTTGTAATTCTGATCCAGCAACAATTTAATAGGTTCAGTTTTAGTATATTTGTCAGGAAGTCGTGACCCGGGTGGCATTTTCGCCAGTTCCTTCATCACGCCCATAATTGTATTTTCAAGCTGAGCTAATTTTGGTACCATTAGCCTTTTGATTACCTGCCCATTAAAAATAACTAGTCAATATGAGATCTTTTGACCCCTACTCATAAAAGTCAAACAATTTTTTTATAAAATACATATTATTGTGAAACACGTACTTTTCCACATTTATTGCCGGTTTTGCAAGGTGTTCGGAATTTTCTGCCCAAGTCCATATTAGGTAAATTTTGTATAGGCGTTATAATGTTAGAAAAAGTACCCACGGCTGTATTTTCACCTGTAAAATAAAAATATATAAGTTATTAGCTGACCCCGCAAACGTTGTTTTGCCATATATGTTATTAACCCTCTTAATCCCCCCCCCCTTATAACTTAGGTGTAT